>NC_090450.1:37205656-42530656 GCF_031143425.1 Pleurodeles waltl
TGTGTCTGTGTATCGTGTCTGTGGTCTTTACGAGCCTTGCTGCAGCAGAAGACCATTATGTATCTTTTGTTTGGTCGCAGACCCAATTTAAACACTTACTTTCTGGTCCAATACACAGGTTCTAGAGGTCTCGTGTGCGTGCAGGCATGGTGGAATGTGTACAGCCTGCAGACCAGGTCACAGTATCAAAATAACTAATTTCTCTTGTCTGATCTTTCAAGTGTGCTTGCTTGTCAAAGGGCAAGCAAATCTGCTTGAGTAGAACTCCATAATATGCAATATTCCAACAGTGCCAATACGTTGTACAGAGTTTCTTCATGGTAGTGCTCATATCCATGTTGGTTCTCTCCACACATTGTGTGACTAAGTGTACTGGAAGATGGTCTTAAACCTTAGGGATAAAATCGATCATCTGATTTGGGCTTGAGTGAAGATGTCTTTGAGGCTCCACCATTACATGCTGCATCGGCAAGAAGTTGGTGAGTGAGTTTTAAGAGCACTTTAAAATTACAAGATGACTGGTTCATTCTGTACACTGTATAGAAATAACATTGATCTTCAAAGTCCTGGTGTCGTGGCAGGTTCAAGCAAATCTTTATTCAAATGCTGAGCATTTACACATTTTGAAACTGAGTTAATTTGTTTTTATCAAACTTTTTTTTATTTGCATTCTGTAAATAAAATGCACTAAAATTAATACAAGGCAAACTCAAAATTATACTTGAAAACCAAGCATCTTTCTTTCCACTCCTGGTAATCATCCAAATGAATTGGTGGGTGTAGCCAAGCATAATAATTGACATGCCCTGAATCCTGGCTCATTGCATCCTGCCCAATCCTGTGCCCGTTGTGGCTGGCAGCCCATGCCAGGCATCATTGTGATGACTTGCCTACCTCTACTTAGTTTAATGGAGCGCAGTTTGATCATCTGGGCTGTACCGATGAGTGCTTGGAGGAGATTTGGGTTTCTCGTCTAAAGGCAAGATGGTGCCTATTACTTAATAGCCCTATGAGAGGACCAAGGTGTGAGCCCTTGCTGATATGCAGATGGAGGAATTAGCGAGGGGGTGGGGAGGGTTGCCCCATTACATACTTTGGCCAGGGAAAAGGTGAAACAGCTGACACAGATGGATCTACTGAGACACCTGGTGCAGTGACTGCAGGGAACTGATCGGCTTGCAGCAAGGATTTCTGGTCTGCACTGTTGAAAGCACCATAATTGCTAGGCCTCTACAGGTGGGTTATAGGGGATATCCATTGGTGTGGGATTGATTAGGCCTCAGGCTAGTCCCAGGACCGGATTATTGCAGGCCAATTTGACCTGAACGTAAGACATTTTGGTCTTGAGGGGATTGTTATATCACATGTTCTTTCCCCATTGCCCTCTCCTCCTTTCCCCATTGGAGTGGGCTGCAGTAGAATATGTAGCAGGAGAATTGGGAGCACTGGATAGTGTGTGAATGGAAACTGCACCCCCTGAACTGAGACTACAGCTTGCTGGTAGAGGATGCTGGCCTGTGGTGAGGTCCATGACTATGGTGTGTGATGACATATGGTGCAGACTCAAGGACCGAATATAAAAGCACACTTATAAAGTCCCACCTAAAGGCTGCCTGACCACTGAGAGGGTTGGCTCTGATCTTCCAGTACTATCTATACATGTCTAGATAAATGTATATGAAGGGTTCACTGCCAGTTATGCTCTTACAAGGGCATGTGACCACTGCAAAGCTGAGGACCAACAGAACTGTTGGGTTATGAGTGCACTAAAACCTGATGACTCTATAATGTTCTGTTGTGGAAAGAACCCATGGATCCCTGTAACGCCACAACGTAAGGCCCCTCCTAGGCCCATCATGGCTTGGATAACCAGGACTATAAAAAACAGTATTATTACTTCAACATGCCAGACAATGGCGGTGAAGACTAAATTGGATATTCCCAGACTACCCTCAGAAAATGAAATCATTTGAGTTGATGAAACAAAAACTTATATTTGCTCCTACTTCCGGCAAAGCAAAGGTTGATTCATGGTGGTTGGTCGAAGTTCTTAACAAGCCTAGAAGGGGTTTGAGACAGGGTGGTGTAGCTAGGATGACCTCACAAACACCTCTGAGCTCCACTAAAGCAGTAACTGGGTACGACGTCTTAGCTGGTCATTGTGGAAGGCCAATAGAAACTGGGACAAAGCAGTGAAGCGTTGCCTGCTTTCACATTATAAGGGGACTATGAACATCTGAGTGCATTGAAGTATAGGTCTTGTAGAGGGAAGGTATGATCTTAGATCTTTGTGGGTCAGCTAGTCCACGTGGTTGTTTGGACTCTTAATCTTGAGAGGGTGTAAAAAAGGGTTCTTGCAAGAGAGCAACATCTCAGAGTTTGACTTTCTCTATTGGAGTAAGGGGAGCGTTCTCATGGGAGTTGCATGGTGTAAATTCTGGTTAGAACGGGGTACGCTCATATTTCAGTCCGATATTACTAGAAGATGGATTTGAAAAAGAGTGGTAGTCTCTGTAGATCTTAGGTTTTGCAAAATGGGAGAGGAATGTATTAGGGCAGCGTGAGGACCTTGGTTTTAACACATTTTGATTGAGATCGTATATTTGCAATAACAAATGTAATACAGACAACAATGCAGATAAGAATGACAACCTTGCAGATTAGAATGGAACTAATGAACAAAAGGCTCCCAAACCCACCTCCTTTACCCATGCAGGTTCATGCAAGTTCCAGAGCATTTTCCAACAGGTGGCAACTTGTGTTGTATTGCAGTTCTACTCTTTAGGGCTGGATAGTCAATAGTGACTGCGAAACCATCTGTGATGCACTGATGGTTGAAACTCTGCTATCCCTCCCCTGTAAAAATAGCTGTGTAGTTATGGCGGGGTCGTAAGTTAATGTTTTTGGACAGCCGGTAGACCCTCCAGTTCTTTGAGGGAAAAAGGTAGCTTTGTTTTTCTTTTGGGGTGCATTGCACTAAAAAAAAAAAAAAATGTAATGGATAAATAATAGCCTTTTCAATAATAACAAAACTTGCTGCGTCGGTTTTTCAAATGTAGCTTTCTCTTTTAGCATGTCAACCACATTGGCCGTTGTCACATTGTGTTGCTTTAGGCAAACTATGCATTTCATGTGTTTTCTTGTTTTAAATACACATTTACCGTCTACCGTGTCTGCTGTGAGGCAAGTACTTCTGAATAAGCCAAGCTAATTCTCTGCTACGGCAATGCTGAGTTCACTTTACTAGCTGTGCTTCTGATGCATGCATCTTATGTAGATTTATCACCTTCTGGCTGTGCTTTATACTTGGCTAAATCTGGAAACGTTTCTCTCAGCAGTACCTTGCCAATAGTGCAAGATCATACCTGGTGTCCTTAACATCTACCTTTTCTGCCCAGAAAGCGAAGTATTTCTGGCCAGTGCCAGGACAAGATTGAGCTTTTTTTTTTTTTTTTTTAGGGACAATTTGAAAGGAGAAATCACGACCTTCGAGTAAAAGATCTTTCGTTTTTGGGGCATTCTCTCATATGCCACTCTTTGTTTGAATTCAAACATTGGAAAAGATGAAGATGGAATTTTAGTTTCTCGGTTGACCCTGCTTAGGTCAAAGCCTTCCAGCTAACCACGCTGGATTTTGTATTTTATTCAATTTATTATTTAGTATTTTTTTTCTTTTGATCACTTACCCTTTGGCCCCCACCCCATACATAGGCTTGATCCTGGGAGTTTGGTTACTTGGGAAGCTCAGACCCAGGTGCTGCGCCTCCAGAGGGTCTGGTCTTGCAGCATCCAAACATATCCGTAGCATCACTCAGTGCCGCCTATGTGAGGTGATGTCCTCTGAGCTACTTTCAGCTAAGGCTTTGAATTCCTTGGAAAAAGTCTGCTGACTTTGTCAGAAGAAGTAGTAAAGATCAGTTTTGATGAGCCCTTAGCGCAGAAACTTGACGAGTCCCAGAGATTTGCCTGAATGAAGTAGGTTTTCGAGTCCAACTCGGCTCACTTCCTGCCTGCTGAATATTGTTTCCATGTAGTAGATGATGACTGATCTCAATTTAGATATACTAAATGCACACGTTTTGAACACCTATATAAGGGAATACCTCGAGCCCTTCTTCAGGGCAAGTTTCTTTGTGTTCACTTTGATACAAAAAAAGCAGGAGAATCGCAGGAGCTGGCAACGCCCTCCACGTACGCTAAATGTAACATTTTAACAATTCTTGCAGCCCCCCCTTGGGTTTCATAACCTTTGTTGCCTTTTAACAAAGCTTAATTCCTGGGAGAATGGCTTCTCTGGCGTGTGACAGTCCACAGACAAACTGCCACAGGTGAGAAGGCACATGATTGCTCCACGTTATCACATTGATTGTCTAAACACCATTCATCAGATAATCTGCGGGACTAAACCGCCTCCAGAAAATCAAACCCAAATGCCATGTTACATTGCACCTTCTTTGCCACTGGCAGCTTTGCCATCTGAAAAGCAAACACTGCTTGTCTCATTGGCCAATATTGCTATTCCTTTTGAACTGACAGGTCACTTCCATTCTTCATGATCTCAAAGTAGACACACATCTGGTCAATGATCTGGGCTCTTCCATATACACCCTGGTGTGGGGCCCTGGATTCTGCAATCACCATGTCTTGATTCATGGTCATATCTGCGAATTGCCCAAGAGTTTTCTCCAGAAATTTTAAAGCTATGTTTATTGGACATGCTTTTTGACGACAACCTTCCCAGATAATCCAAAGGCCCAACAGATGTACCACTCCATTGGTTTACGGTTGGGTCTTGCGGAACCCATTACAAACAAACCGATCCCAGTGCCTATGTCTCTCTGTGCCCTCTAAACCTCTCCAATTCCCATCCTCCCCACCTGATACCACATTTTTATTGTGTATGGGGTGGGGAGGCTGCATCCTCTTTTTCACCAGTTAGAATGTCATGACGGATGGCTGGGCCATCCACCTAATGCACAATAGCTATGCCCTTACTTTAGGGTTCTCAACTTCTGACTGCCCTCCTTCTACTAGAGTATGCTCACTAGCACATGTTTTCACAAAAAGTGCTTGCATTTATTGTTGCTTCACTGTGGAGAACAAGGGTTTATGAATTAGTTTACTTGGGTAACTTGCATGTGAATGTGCTGGAGGGGGTCGGTCTCTGTTGCTGGTCAAGAAGTCACATTTTACACCTCACATGGAAACTGACGGTGAATGGGGTACTCCTACTGCGTGAAGGTTTTTCTCATATGATTGTGGATATTCAGAATATGATGAATTTGAAATAGCAAATGTGTCCTTATTTGCTAGAGCTCGTTCCTTCAATGTGCCTCTTGTCATCAGGGGTGCCTCTGTTGAACTATGGTGCTCATCTAGGTTACATCACAGCACAGGCCCTTTAGTCTGCATTGGACCATTGCCTCCACATAAATGTGGTCGAACTATTGGCAGTCCGTCTGGCCATGACTACCTTCAGTTTCAGACTTATCTTTCAAGTTCTGTCAGAAAGCATCTCCATCACTGTCCGTTATTTCAATGACGGACTGGTGTGTTGTCTAGAGCTCCTATGTGGCTAGGTGAATAGACACTGATGGTGGTCTCTGCCAGCAGCTATTTCCCCAAGGGGGATACACCTTTTAGGCTCACTTATTGAGAGTGTGGTTGCTGTGAGTCACTAATGTAAGAGGACCACAAGTAGGAACTTCACTTTAAAGTGACTGATAATTTTCAGATTTGCGGGTGCCCAGGATAATGGCCAATATATACACGCATGAATAAGAAGTATCCTTTTGTTATTCACTTCCCTTGCATTGATTCCATGGAGGTTTTAAGTTCAGTTGTTGGGAGGGTCTGCTGTGCCTGTGTCTACCAATTACTTTTCTGTTGAGCATCCAGCAAAAAAGAACAGGATGACTAGATCCAGATTGTCCCAAATTGGGAGAGGAAAATTTAAAATGCCAGTCTGTTGGTTCTCACAATGTGGTTTGTTCTACCACTCCTGCACAGGTTCGGCCTACTCTTGCAGCAAAATGGACAAGTCTTTTGTCAAAACCCCAACCTCCGGCTGCACACTTGGAGATACAGCAGTGTCAGCTCGAGTTCTTATTGTTTTAATCTAAATTTGCCGACATCTTGGCTGCCAGTAAAGCAAACAATAAAATTAATTTATACAGGACCCTGGAACAAGTTTATTCAGTGATGCGAACTGACAGTGCGAGTTGGATGCCGTCTGGAAGGTGTTCAAGCCTGTCTTCCTTGAGGACCATGGGCAACAAAAATGTTTAATTAGATACCCCATCTGCTTACATGTCTCCATGAATAGGCTTTTTAGGGTCGAGCCTGCGTCGCATGCGTTTCGCTGAGCGATACGCTTTAGGAATTAAAAAAGGGCTTGGAGCCCCAGCCACGTCAGTGTCTTTCATTGGCTTGTGGGCTTGCCTGTTGGAATCTGCTTGATTTCATTAGTGGAAGGCATGCATACGTCATGCCTTTTCCGGTGGATAGCCCTCCTCGAGCGCATTGACCAAGTACAGAAAACTTACAAGGCTTGCTGTTTTCCGTGCGGTTCGTGGACTAATTTTTCTCTATTTTCCCAGCGCGATCTCGCTTGGCAGAAGTCGAGCGCTTTACATAATATCGACCCTGTTACACACTTAATTGCACCTTTTCTGGTTATTGCACTTTTGCCGAGAGGTTTCATGACGAGTGAAAAGTCCGTTTAGGAGTTTACAACGCTATCAGCTCTAACACAAGCAAACGCGAGACCCGTTGCATTGCAAATACTTGTTTAGGTTGCCACCAGTGATGTGCCTGCTGATAGTATTGCTGTATTTTGTTTTCCCTTCAGACTCCGCTTATTGCTTCTTAGTGGGATTTGAATCTTGCTATGACTTCCTGATGGCATAATCATTGAAGTAGTGGCCCGGTTTCAAGGCGGTATGGTTATTGGCAGGGACTTCAGTCTGTAGGGTTGGTGAACTTTAGGCCTTCATAGTACCATTCATATACACTGCCTGGATAAGCTGGGTTTTCATACCTGCCCTTATTTTCTACTTCCATGGCTCTTACTAGAAGTGCCCCAGGAGTTTATCTGCAGGATGGCCAAGCTGTAAACGCTTACAACATATTGCTCTGACAACCCAGGCACACTGTAACGGATACTCTGCCATGGTTGTTGCACCACTTTCTAGGTTAATCTGCACTGCTCCCAAACCGGATAGTGTTCTTTTGAGTGTTAATCATAAAGTGTGATATAGATCCATCAGTTTACTTTCCTTTGTAATGCTTAATTTCTGCTAGTTCCTCCCTGCATATGTCCCACCCTCCTCTTAGTTATTAATGTGATTAATAAAATGTTATAGTGCACAAGCACACCAGCTGTAGTTGGCTTTTGTTGATGCTCTGTTCTCTCTGCACACCTTAACGGGGCATGGAGAAAATACAAAAAATGGGTGCCATTTCTGTATCCCAGGTTTCTGTGTTCGTGCTCATTCCTTTCTATCTTCTGAAGTCCACCTATCTTGTTCTCCACCACAGGGCCCTGAATAACCAACCATTCACTTCAAATTGCACAGTGGGGTTTTTATGAAAAAATCTCATCTAGCTCCTCAAACTCAACTAATTTTTTTTCACACTTTATCGGATTATTCATGTTATTGGGAGCCAAACACATTCTTTTGCTGTCCAGTGACAAGATGTAAAAGTCACTTTTTTTTTTTTGGTCCACTTTAGATTGTGGTCATGTCTTCTTAGAGCATTGGTCCACTGTAGATTTGTCACGTCCACTTATATCAGATCTAACGAACTGATACGTCTTGATCAACTGCTCTGGATAAGACAGTAATGTTACAAACCTCATCACCTTTTGCAGGCATCCTTGCCTAGGCCTTAGTTTCCATTTTCACGAGTGAAATGGCCTGGTATGTGCCACATGCCGCAATGGATTTCCTCTTTTGGTATTGTAGGAATTCTGCACCAGCAGGGCCATTGTGTCTACGACTCTTGTTCAGTAATCTCGTGAGTGATGCAGTTTCTCTTAGTATTCCATGGGTGCTTGGGCTGTACTTGTCTTTGGTTACCAGTGTACCTTGTTCAACCTACACCTAGAGTGCATTTGCTTTTTCAACCAGGTTCGGTGACTTGGTTTATTCACAGATTCCTAGATGGGGTTAGTTTATTGAATTCTTTTTTGCTTTTACATAACTGCCAATTGTAAGGTTTAGGAAAAATTACTTAAATTACGTATGAACTCTGTGCTTCACCTGGAGTTTTCACAATCTTTTCTTAAGAAAAGTGTGGCTTGTACCGATATTTGGGGGTTTATGAACCCTCCCCATAGGGTCCTAGCTTACTTCAAGGAGTCTCCAACTTGTTTTGTAATAAGAACTACTTGTACTCAATGAAAATCATCCTGAACTGTTATAAGCATTGTAATAGTGATGTCCAAACACCAGCATGAGTTCTGTAAACACACATTTTCATCCTGTATACACGCTTTTCAATTTTAGTATACATATTTTAACCATTCAAGTGTTTATATGCTGGGCTGCACACAAGAGACCTACCTACATGTAGATGGAGAGTAGATTACTTGTTTGAGAAGCCAGGCTCTGTGTGTGTGCGCCACATCGCAAGAAGGGCAGGCAGACAGGGGGAGTAGGCGGAGCCTAGGAAGGCAGTACGGGGGCAGAGAGGGGAATAGGCGGAGCCTAGGGGGGGGGGGGGGAAGGAAGAGCAGGCTCAGAGTGGGAGTAGGAGGGCAGTAGGGGGGCAAGAAGGGCAGTGTGTGTCTGGTCTACATGGTACTAATGCAAAATGAAGCCTGGTCTGAGATCACTAATTCTTAACCGGTAGCCCTTGTATCTGCTCCTTACGTATACTCTGGGTGAATACATTTACCATTATTGGTGTGTGCTGCTAACATACAAAGAGAATATCTAGTAATTTTATTGTTAGGTGCTACATCTTCTTAGAAAGCAAAATGAAAACAAAATGGATCGAGAATAGAGGGGAAATAGTCTTTATTCAGTTCATTTTCAAATTCGTGCAGATGTCTGCATCATTGTCTTAATGATCCACTAGGCAGTCATCCCCTCGGAAGCGTCTGGGAGTCTCATGAATAAGTAAATACTTCAGTGATGCAGAACAAAAGTAAATGTTTATTTCTCAACCATGAGGTTTTCATGAACTTTGAATAAAATTCGGACATAACTGTCCCGTTAAGATGGAATAAGTGGGCAGATGAGAGGTGGATCATGTTTTGAATCGAAAGGGCTTGCGGCGATGCTTGACCCACATAGGTAGTGATTTGCCAGTGATTGCCCAAAGCGCACAATTCCTTTTAATTTACAGTGTGGATATGTAGGCTGATTATACCTTGGCAAAGGCATTCGTATATGTGTGAAATCTTTCTTGTAAAGTGTTCGGCAGCGCCCTTTCAGTATGGCAATTATGTTCTGGAGTTTAGTGCACAATGCTTTGATAGGGAAAAAATTTGCAAGTAAGTCACTTTATTCATGATCATTGCTGTCCTTTCAATAATTAGCCATCTGGTCGTCCAGTCTTCTTGCTTCACTCCATGCCTTACTTCCCTCTACAACATCTCAATGCGCTTATCCCCCCCCGAGAAATATAGCTGCTGAGTTATTCCATTCCAGAATGACCTATGCACACAAACTTGTCCTCCCATGCCATAAAAGTTGAGCTGTTAATTAGTTCCTGTCATCATCCTCTTTCCCTTATGGGAGTCAGATTGCCAGGGAAAGCCTAGGAGAAGACTCTTCTTCTGTTATTTTCTTGGTAAATACTGATTAGCCGTAATTTTAATTGTTTCCTTCTCTTTTTGCCTCTGTATTCTCATGTACTTGTTTCTCTTTTGACAACATAATATCTTACTTTCCCTACATGGAGGTTATCCTGACAAACTTTGAATCCGAACGGAGCAGTTGAGCGTGCACTTTGGATCAACCAGTAAGAGTTCCCTTTTCACTGTGGGTGTCTTCAGACTTGCTGCATGGCTACCTCCCCAGAAGAAGTATGATCTTTATCATAACTTGTGCAATTTTCATGCACTCCTAAACCATACCTTGCATACCCCACAACATAGGCTCTGTTTCACTGGTTTCTAAAAGCATTTCCATTTGAATTTTGAGTTGCAGTATGACAAACTTTGAGTTGCTGTGAGTCGTTTGAGCAGGCTTCTTTTGTCTATCGCATGAAATAAGTTACTTCTAATGGAGTGTCCACTAGTGGGCATCCATGAACTCTAACTAAAGTAGCTCATGAGTCATCTGGCAAAATGTTCCCTACCAGTTTTGCACAAAAGTTTAAAAAAAATTATTCAGGACTCACCACAGACAGTAGGGAGGCTCTGGATCCCTGCAACACTGGAAGGAATGTCAGACTCCAGATTACACCATACCACAGTTCAGACACCTGTTTCTTTTCATGCCATCAAACCGTGTCTGGAGCTCTGTTCTCCCCATCGAATTTCTGGCCCCCTCATAAATCATCAGGATTGAAACCCTTAAGGCTTGCTAGGGGCATGCTTATTACTGATTCCCACACCGTCTGTCTGTAGTGCCCAGGTTCTGATCGTTACTTGAAGTTCTACGAGTTGTCCACGTAAGCCATTAAAGAGCAGGAATCAAAGCTCTGTATGGCTAGACCAAGGACTGCTGAGGCAAGGAATGAAAACCTTGTAAGGAAATGCCTCCTTGGCATGGTTGCCCCCTGACTTTTTGCCTTTGCTGATGCTATGTTTACAATTGAAAGTGGGCTGAGGCCTGCTAACCAGGCCCCAGCACCAGTGTTCTTTCCCTAACCTGTACTTTTGTATCCACAATTGGCAGACCCTGGCATCCAGATAAGTCCCTTGTAACTGGTACTTCTAGTACCAAGGGCCCTGATGCCAAGGAAGGTCTCTAAGGGCTGCAGCATGTCTTATGCCACCCTGGAGACCTCTCACTCAGCACAGACACACTGCTTGCCAGCTTGTGGGTGCTAGTGAGGACAAAACGAGTAAGTCGACATGGCACTCCCCTCAGGGTGCCATGCCAGCCTCACTGCCTATGCAGTATAGGTAAGACACCCCTCTAGCAGGCCTTACAGCCCTAAGGCAGGGTGCACTATACCATAGGTGAGGGTACCAGTGCATGAGCATGGTACCCCTACAGTGTCTACACAAAACCTTAGACATTGTAAGTGCAGGGTAGCCATAAGAGTATATGGTCTGGGAGTTTGTCAGACACGAACTCCACAGCACCATAATGGCTACACTGAAAACTGGGAAGTTTGGTATCAAACTTCTCAGCACAATAAATGCACACTGATGCCAGTGTACATTTTATTGCAAAATACACCCCAGAGGGCACCTTAGAGGTGCCCCCTGAAACTTAACCGACTGTCTGTGTAGGCTGACTAGTTCCAGCAGCCTGCCACACTAGAGACATGTTGCTGGCCCCATGGGGAGAGTGCCTTTGTCACTCTGAGGCCAGTAACAAAGCCTGCACTGGGTGGAGATGCTAACACCTCCCCCAGGCAGGAGCTGTAACACCTGGCGGTGAGCCTCAAAGTCCCACCCCTTTGTCACAGCACCGCAGGACACTCCAGCTAGTGGAGTTGCCCGCCCCCCCCGGCCCCCACTTTTGGCGGCAAGGCCGGAGAATATAATGAGAATAACAAGGAGTCGTCACTGGCCAGTCAGGACAGCCCCTAAGGTGTCCTGAGCTGAGGTGACTCTCTTTTAGAAATCCTCCATCTTGCAGATGGAGGATTCCCCCAATAGGGTTAGGATTGTGACCCCCTCCCCTTGGGAGGAGACACAAAGAGGGTGTACCCACCCTCAGGGCTAGTAGCCATTGGCTACTAACCCCCCAGACCTAAACACGCCCTTAAATTTAGTATTTAAG
This sequence comes from Pleurodeles waltl, assembly GCF_031143425.1. Lineage (NCBI taxonomy): Eukaryota > Metazoa > Chordata > Amphibia > Caudata > Salamandridae > Pleurodeles > Pleurodeles waltl. The sequence continues at coordinate 37,217,569 of NC_090450.1, forward strand.
GGCTACCCTGAACCCTAGAAAATGAGATTCCTGCAACAACAAGAAGGACTGCCCAGCTGAAAACCCCTGCAGAGGAAGACCAGAAGACGACAACTGCCTTGGCTCCAGAAACTCACCGGCCTGTCTCCTGCCTTCCAAAGAATTCTGAGAGCGACTCTTCCAAAGGGACCAGCGACCTCTGAATCCTCTGAGGACTGCCCTGCTTCGACGACGACAAGAAACTCCCGAGGACAGCGGACCTGCTCCAAAAAGACTGCAACTTTGTTTCAAGAAGCAGCTTTAAAGAACCCTGCAATCTCCCCGCAAGAAGCGTGAGACTTGCAACACTGCACCCAGCGACCCCGACTCGGCTGGTGGAGAACCAACACCTCAGGGAGGACCCCTGGACTACTCTACGACTGTGAGTACCAAAACCTGTCCCCCCTGAGCCCCCACAGCGCCGCCTGCAGAGGGAATCCCGAGGCTTCCCCTGACCGCGACTCTCTGAAACCTAAGTCCCGACGCCTGGAAAAGACCCTGCACCCGCAGCGCCCAGGACCTGAAGGACCGGACTTTCACTGCAGAAGTGACCCCCAGGAGTCCCTCTCCCTTGCCCAAGTGGAGGTTTCCCCGAGGAAGCCCCCCCTTGCCTGCCTGCAGCGCTGAAGAGATCCCTTGATCTCTCATTGACTTCCATTGCGAACCCGACGCTTGTTCTAACACTGCACCCGGCCGCCCCCGCGCCGCTGAGGGTGAAATTTCTGTGTGGGCTTGTGTCCCCCCCGGTGCCCTACAAAACCCCCCTGGTCTGCCCTCCGAAGACGCGGGTACTTACCTGCTGGCAGACTGGAACCGGGGCACCCCCTTCTCTCCATTGAAGCCTATGCGTTTTGGGCACCACTTTGAACTCTGCACCTGACCGGCCCTGAGCTGCTGGTGTGGTAACTTTGGGGTTGCTCTGAACCCCCAACGGTGGGCTACCTTGGACCAAGAACTGAACCCTGTAAGTGTCTTACTTACCTGGTAAAACTAACAAAAACTTACCTCCCCCAGGAACTGTGAAAATTGCACTAAGTGTCCACTTTTTAAATGGCTATTTGTGAATAACTTGAAAAGTATACATGCAATTGAAATGATTCAAAGTTCCTAATGTACTTACCTGCAATACCTTTCAAACAAGATATTACATGTTAAATTTGAACCTGTGGTTCTTAAAATAAACTAAGAAAATATATTTTTCTATAACAAAACCTATTGGCTGGATTTGTCTCTGAGTGTGTACCTCATTTATTGTCTATGTGTATGTACAACAAATGCTTAACACTACTCCTTGGATAAGCCTACTGCTCGACCACACTACCACAAAATAGAAAATTAGTATTATCTATTTTTACCACTATTTTACCTCTAAGGGGAACCCTTGGACTCTGTGCATGCTATTCCTTACTTTGAAATAGCACATACAGAGCCAACTTCCTACATTGGTGGATCAGCGGTGGGATACAAGACTTTGCATTTGCTGGACTACTCAGCCAATACCTGATCACACGACAAATTCCAAAATTGTCATTAGAAATTGATTTTTGCAATTTGAAAAGTTTTCTAAATTCTTAAAAGACCTGCTAGGGCCTTGTGTTAGATCCTGTTTAGCATTTCTTTTAGAGTTTAAAAGTTTGTAAAAGTTTGAATTAGATTCTAGAACCAGTTTTAGATTCTTAAAAAGTATTCCAACTTTTAGAAGCAAAATGTCTAGCACAGATGTGACTGTGGTGGAACTCGACACCACACCTTACCTCCATCTACAGATGAGAGAGCTAAGGTCACTCTGTAAACTAAAGAAAATAGCAATGGGCCCCAAACCTACCACAGTACAGCTCCAGGAGCTTTTGGCAGAGTTTGAAAAGGCCAACCCCTCTGAGGATGGCAACTCAGAGGATGAAGATAGTGACTTGGAGGGAAATTCCCCCCCTCCAGTCCTACTTAGGGAGAGCAGGGCTTCTCAAGCCCTGACTCCACAAATAATAGTCAGAGATGCTGGTTCCCTCACAGGAGGGACCAACAACTCTGAAATCACGGAGGATAACCCCAGTGAAGAGGACATCCAGTTAGCCAGGATGGCCAAAAGATTGGCTTTGGAAAGACCGATCCTAGCCATAGAGAGGGAAAGACAAGAGATGGGCCTAGGACCCATCAATGGTGGCAGCAACATAAATAGGGTCAGAGATTCTCCTGACATGTTGAAAATCCCTAAAGGGATTGTAACTAAATATGAAGATGGTGATGACCTCACCAAATGGTTCACAGCTTTTGAGAGGGCTTGTGTAACCAGAAAAGTGAACAGATCTCACTGGGGTGCTCTCCTTTGGGAAATGTTCACAGGAAAGTGTAGGGATAGACTCCTCACACTCTCTGGAAAAAATGCAGAATCTTATGACCTCATGAAGGGTACCCTGATTGAGGGCTTTGGATTCTCCACTGAGGAGTATAGGATTAGATTCAGGGGGGCTCAAAAATCCTCGAGCCAGACCTGGGTTGACTTTGTAGACTACTCAGTAAAAACACTAGATGGTTGGATTCAAGGCAGTGGTGTAAGTAATTATGATGGGCTGTACAATTTATTTGTGAAAGAACACCTGTTAAGTAATTGTTTCAATGATAAACTGCATCAGCATCTGGTGGACCTAGGACCAATTTCTCCCCAAGATTTGGGAAAGAAGGCGGACCATTGGGTCAAGACTAGGGTGTCCAAAACTTCCACAGGGGGTGACCAAAAGAAAGGGGTCACAAAACCTCCCCAGGGGAAAGGTGGTGAGACAGCCAAAAATAAAAATAGTAAAGAGTCTTCTACAGGCCCCCAAAAACCTGCACAGGAGGGTGGGCCCAGAGCCTCTTCACAAACCAATCCTGGGTACAAGGGTTAAAACTTTGATCCCAAAAAGGCCTGGTGTCGTAGCTGTAATCAGCCTGGACACCAAACTGGAGACAAGGCCTGTCCCAAGAAAGGTTCCACTCCAAACTCCAATCCAGGTAACACTGGAATGGCTAGTCTCCAAGTGGGATCAACAGTGTGCCCGGAGCAAATCAGGGTCCACACTGAAGCTACTCTAGTCTCTGAGGGTGGGGTGGATTTAGCCACACTAGCTGCCTGGCCGCCTAACATGCAAAAATACAGGCAGCAGCTCTTTATTAATGGGACAAGTGTAGAGGGCCTGAGGGATACAGGTGCCAGTGTCACCATGGTGACAGAGGCTGGTTTCCCCTGGCCAATACCTGACTGGAAAAACCTATACAGTCACCAACGCTGACAATCAGTCTAAAGCACATCCCATGGCAATGGTAACTTTAGAATGGGGAGGGGTCAATGGCCTGAAACAGGTGGTGGTCTCCTCAAACATCCCAGTAGACTGTCTGCTTGGAAATGACCTGGAGTCCTCAGCATGGGCTGAGGTAGAACTAAAAACCCATGCAGCCATGCTGGGTATCCCTGAACTGGTGTGTGTAAAAACAAGAGCACAATGCAAGGCACAGGGTGAAAAAGTAGAGCTGGAGTCTGGAAGAAAGGCCCAGCCTACCAAGAGAAAAGGAAAGTCAGTTGGGAAACCAACTGCAACACAGTCAGAAAAAGAGAACCTCTCTTCTCAGGAAGAAGTTCTGCCCTCTGAGGGAACTGAGCCTTTGGAGCTTGAACCTTATCAGGTTGAGCTCTTAGGCCCAGGGGGACCCTCAAGGGAGGAGCTGTGTAAGGGACAAGAAACCTGTCCCTCTCTTGAAGGCCTTAGGCAGCAAGCTGCTGAAGAGTCCAAGGGCAAGAAAAATGGAACACATAGGGTCTATTGGGAAGATGGACTCCTGTACACTGAGGCCAGAGACCCCAAACCTGGTGCCACTAGGAGAGTGGTAGTGCCTCAGTCGTTCAGAGAGTTTATTCTGACCTTAGCCCATGATATTCCCCTTGCTGGGCATTTGGGACAAACCAAGACGTGGGAGAGGTTAGTCAACCACTTCTACTGGCCCAATATGTCCCAGAAGGTTAAGGAGTTTTGCCTCTCCTGCCCCACCTGTCAATCCAGTGGTAAGACAGGTGGACACCCAAAGGCCCCCCTCATTCCACTTCCAGTGGTGGGGGTCCCCTTTGAAAGAGTGGGTGTGGACATAGTTGGTCCACTGGAACCTCCCACAGCCTCAGGAAACATGTACATCCTAGTAGTAGTGGATCATGCTACTAGGTATCCTGAAGCTATTCCCCTTAGGTCGACTACTGCCCCTGCAGTAGCCAAGGCCCTCATTGGTATCTTTACCAGAGTGGGTTTCCCTAAGGAGGTGGTGTCTGACAGAGGTACCAACTTCATGTCAGCATACCTAAAACACATGTGGAATGAGTGTGGAGTGACTTACAAATTCACTACACCATACCATCCACAAACTAATGGCTTAGTTGAGAGATTCAACAAGACATTAAAAGGCATGATCATGGGGCTCCCAGAAAAACTCAAAAGGAGATGGGATGTCCTCTTGCCATGTCTGCTTTTTGCTTACAGAGAGGTGCCACAGAAGGGAGTAGGATTCTCACCCTTTGAACTTCTGTTTGGTCACCCTGTAAGGGGACCACTTGCTCTTGTTAAAGAAGGCTGGGAGAGACCTCTTCATGAGCCTAAACAAGACATAGTGGACTATGTACTTGGCCTTCGCTCTAGAATGGCAGAGTACATGGAAAAGGCAACCAAAAACCTTGAGGCCAGCCAACAGCTCCAGAAGTTTTGGTATGACCAAAAGGCTGCAATGGTTGAGTTCCAACCAGGGCAGAAAGTCTGGGTGCTGGAGCCTGTGGCTCCCAGGGCACTTCAGGACAAATGGAGTGGCCCTTACCCAGTGCTAGAAAGGAAGAGTCAGGTCACCTACCTGGTGGACCTGGGCACAAGCAGGAGCCCCAAGAGGGTGATCCATGTGAACCGCCTTAAGCTCTTCCATGACAGGGCTGATGTAAATCTGTTGATGGTAACAGATGAGGATCAGGAGGCAGAGAGTGAACCTCTCCCTGATCTTCTGTCATCAGACCCAAAAGATGGCTCAGTAGATGGAGTGATCTACTCAGACACCCTCTCTGGCCAACAGCAGTCTGACTGTAGGAAGGTCCTGCAGCAGTTTGCTGAACTCTTTTCCCTAACCCCTGGTCAGACACACCTGTGTACCCATGATGTGGACACAGGAGACAGCATGCCTGTCAAAAACAAAAATTTTAGACAGTCTGACCATGTTAAGGAAAGCATCAAGGTGGAAGTCCACAAGATGCTGGAATTGGGAGTAATTGAGCGCTCTGACAGCCCCTGGGCTAGCCCAGTGATCTTAGTCCCCAAACCTCACACCAAAGATGGAAAGAAAGAGATGAGGTTTTGTGTGGACTACAAAGGGCTCAACTCTGTCACCAAGACAGATGCTCATCCAATTCCTAGAGCTGATGAGCTCATAGACAAATTAGGTGCTGCCAAATTCTTAGGTACCTTTGACTTGACAGCAGGGTACTGGCAAATAAAGTGTCCACTTTTTAAATAGCTATTTGTGAATAACTTGAAAAGTATACATGCAATTGAAATGATTCAAAGTTCCTAATGTACTTTCCTGCAATACCTTTCAAACAAGATATTACATGTTAAATTTGAACCTGTGGTTCTTAAAATAAACTAAGAAAAGATATTTTTCTATAACAAAACCTATTGGCTGGATTTGTCTCTGAGTGTGTGTACCTCATTTATTGTCTATGTGTATGTACAACAAATGCTTAACACTACTCCTTGGATAAGCCTACTGCTCGACCACACTACCACAAAATAGAGCATTAGTATTATCTATTTTTACCACTATTTTACCTCTAAGGGGAACCCTTGGACTCTGTGCATGCTATTCCTTACTTTGAAATAGCACATACAGAGCCAACTTCCTACAAACCTGAAGTGAGAAATCTGCACGTGGACGTAACTATCAGAAGAAAGTTAGTTACCTCTGAAACTGTATGGTTAATACTGTCAGCAGATTCCTCACAGAGAATAGTAAAATAAGATCCATATTTTCTGTTGCATTGTTATCTAATGTCTGCCTTGACACGCTTGCCTCACCTTTGTGGCAAATCTGATGAGAAACTGATGGTGGAGCGCTAGAGGGCCGACTGTCGCGGAGGCTATGGAGGAACATTTTCTGGACTAGTCTGGCACCTAGGGGATTATTCAAGAGTTGAGGAATATGTAGGTGGATAGAGTATCCACCAGAGATACTGTTACCAAAGGTCAGTAACTTTTTCATTATACTTATGCACCAGACCGGTCTGATTGTTGCACATTAGTCTTTAAATTGTTTTCTTCTGAGTGTAAAGTTCCCCTTCCCCACAAGACCCTTTTCCCACCATTGTCCTGATACCTTGTCAGAAAAGCAATCCTAGGACTTCACCGGTACATGGAAAATTAAATATGATGCTTTGCATGGTGAAAAAAAGCCTGCCATGAATTGTTGTGTGCCAATCCTTGCTGAATATGAATTGCAGAAAGGCCTGGTGTGTGTGAATCAATTTGATATCATTGTAGTCTAGCTGTTCACACTAAATTCGAAGTGGTCAAGGAAACCCAAATAATGGTTGCTTTGACACTGAATATATAAAAAAAAAAAAAAAAAAAAACTTTTCGCGTAAGCCGTGGTTCTAGTGTTCTCCTCTGTTCTCCAAGATCAATTCAGATGGTTATAAAATTTCTCAGATTACACCTGCAGATTAGTTCTAGTTGTCTCACTTCTGGTTCAAACAACATAGTTTACTTGCAGAAAAATGTTTTAATCACTTGTCAGCTCAGTACCCTCACCTTGGTTGATACCCAAGCACACAAGGGGTTATTGAGTCACCCTTTTTTGTTTGTTACGCTTTTGTTTCAATAATTTAACTTTCCTAACTTTCTAATTTCTGAATGACAAGTTTGGGAAATGGTCTGCAGGTGTGCCAGATACTTATCCTCTTCTCCTTTGCCTTATCCGCAAAATTGTTCACTACAGTACTTGTATATGTATCTTACAGACTTAGAAAGTCAGCGGCAAAACCTGTACGAATCTGGTTGCCTTCTTTGATGCTGCTGGTTCTGCCCTCACATGGACTTCATTGCATATGCTGTTTTTGTAGAAAGTCAACACCAGTGGAAATGGAAATATGAACTTTTGTAAATACAAGGAAACTTGTTCAGTGGGATGTGTGGCTGTAGATGCACATGCTCTGTATACTCCTGCCATCTAGTGTTTTGTCCGGAGTGGTGCAAGTTGTGTTTCTTCAAAGAAATGTTCAGTCACAGGATCGAGTGACTCTTCCTCTTGGGTATATTGCGCATAGGCGCCTTTGTGTTCTCTCTGCAAATGGGTTCGGACGTGTCTCTCCACTCCATGTTTGGATTTGATTTGAATTCTCTTATCACACCCTTTTTCAATTGGTGTTAGAGATCACCCTTCCATCTTAGCGCTCTCCTCGATTTGCTGCTCTGTTACCTACCAAATGACCTACAGGGTGCCGACACCAACTTGAACATACCTTCCACGCAGCACTGGCATACATTCTAACCTGATGAAACAGACTACCCTCAGTGCCACACATTTTTCACACACTGATCAGCATCCCGTGTGCATACTTTGTCTCTTCCCCCGAAAAGAGCCTGATTGTGACACCTGCAAATCTTTCTGGTCGAAGACGACCCTAAAGGACTGAAGAGCACATCTGTTGGCAATGTTGCACACGACCAGACAACCCTCCGGACATCTTTGGTGAGGAGCATTCACAGGAGGAGCCTGCGCAGGAGGAAGAGGCCTTATCAATCCTAGATTCTTCAGACTCCGATGTTAGGGTGGGCCTCAAGACAACCCAGACACTTTGGATGCTGATCTCAACCCCATCCAATGACCCTGACCTCTACCCTACGCACCCTTCATCACCCAATAACACTACATCTCAGCAGGTAGTAGCTCGAGCAGCACCTTCCATAACATGAAGCTGAATAAAGACCCTTTTGAGAAATATTTTCTATTTGATAACGTTACCTCCATCCATAAAGATAACAAATATCTTCCAATGCTCCTTGGCATGATTTGCTGTGCAGACAAGATCTTTAAGGAGCTGGTCCTCTCTAGGATTCACGCCAAGAGTGCATAAGAAATTCAAATCGGCCCCTTCTGACCCTCTCAACATCAGGTCTCAGGTCCCCCCTGGAATCCATTGTAGCCACCACATCTCGAAAGTGAGCCAATAGTCAGGCCACTGGGGACTATACTCCCCCTGAGCAGGTTAAAAAGATTGACTTTTGTTCTCCCCTGAGGAGCAAAAGAGTTGCAGCACATGCTGCAAATTAATGGTGTATTGCCAATTCACAAGGCTTGTTGGGCCGGTACGACTGAGCTCACTGGGACGAAATGGAGGGGCTCCTCTAGTTCTTATCAGATGAGCACCATACAAGAAGGCAACAGATAGTTGCAGTAGGGAGATCATTTCCAATAATTCAAATTCCTGTCCTCTGGATGCTGCTATCACAGTAGCCTGTGGCGTCAACACCACTCAAACAGGCAGTACTGAACATGCCCTTCAACAAGGAATAACTTTTTGGGCCTCAACTGGGTACTACCCTTGAAGCTTAAAGAACAGATGTAGCAACGGCTGTAGGTGCCCTTCAATCCCTCACACAGAGGCACTTTTTGTTGCCTTGAGGCTCTTTCATGCCCTATACATTGGAAGTGTCAACATTGTACAATAGGCAACCTGAGTCCGCCTATTATCGGGGCTTCTACCGAGGCTCTTAGAGGTAACACTAACAAAGGACGAGGCAAGAGCTCCACCTCATGTCTCCTCTACCACTCCAAGCAGTGACTACCTACATCCCCCCCCCCCAGGCCCAGCCTACACCTGTCTGAAGACTTCATTCAGTGGGCCAACAGCCAACATTACCACATACCATGCCCCCCAACTGTCAACTCACAATATGGAAGAGCGCTGTCCTCCACCACATTCACCTGATGACATAGTACCTCCCTGGGGCGGACAACTTTGCAGACCTGTTCAGCAGGATGCAGTCCACAGGGGTGAACTCACCCACAAGTTCTTCAATCATACTTCACCAAATTTGAAACTCCTCAAATAGATCTTTTTGTCACAGCACAAAACGAAAAAATGCCCAAGCTTTACATCCAGGTACCCATACCCTCTATCCAAGGGCAACACTGTGTGAATGAATTGGTCCGGGATATTTGCCTACATTTTTCCACCTCCTCTCCCTCTTGTTCCATTTCTGGACAGTGAATCAGAGATACGTCTCTCACCATCCTCCTTGTTGCCAGAACTTGGGCGCGGCAGCCATGGTTCACCACACTTCTGGACCTTTTTGTAGTCTCTCTCAAGAAGCTCTTAACAGGCTAGACCTTCTCTCAAAATCAAGGACAAATCAGACATTCAGACCCAAAGTCACTCAATCTTGAGATATGGCTCCTGAAGTCATAGTTTGGTTATCTGTTAGCCTGTGGAATGTATGGACATTCTCGGAAAAGCATGTAGACCCTCAACTGGAGCTTGTTAGGCTGCAAAATGGAAAGGTTTGGTTTCCCTTGTCAATCGAAATGTATTGTCCCTATAAAAGCTACTGTTGAAGAGATTTTATTTGCTTAATTCACAAAAAGCAAATCTAGCCTAGTCTTCTATTCAGTTACATCTTGCCGCTATAACTGCTTGTCTAGACAATAGACCACCTATTTCCATGTTCAAAATCCCAGTCATCAAGGCTTTCATGGACTGCCATAAAAAGTTCAATCCCCCTTCACCATTGTGGAACTTAAACAATTGTCCTTACCAGACTCATGGGTCCTCCTTTTGAACCACTCCATTTGTGTTCCCTTCAATACCTTTTGTGGAAGGTAGCTTTCTTTGTTGCCATCACTACACTTAAGGGTGTCGGTGAGCACCAGGCTTTACCTTTTGGAAGGCCCCCTTCTTCCAGATACGTAGTGATAAAGTAGTCTTTCGCACTAATCCGAAGTTCCTACCTAAAGTGGTTTCACATAAACCAGTCCATTGAACTACCGGTCTTCTTCCTGCCACCTGACAGTGTTGCTGAAAAAGCTGTCAATATTCTAGATGTTAAAAGCACTCATGTTTTTCATTAACAAAACCAAAGAGTTTACGAAAACTAAATGGCTTTGTAGCTTTTTCACTACCTCATAAAAACAGTCCACTATCCAAATCTGGTATAGCGAGATGGATAGTTAAAGCTAACAGACTCTTACCTGTTACCCTAGAGCACATTTTGCTAAGAAAAAGGTGCTACTATGGCCTTCCTTGGAAACCTACCCATAGCTGACATTTGCCAAGCAACTACGTGGTCTACCCCACCTACATTCACAAAACACTATTTTGTGGATTTACTAGCTCACCAACAAGCTAATGTAGGTCAGGCTAAGCTACAAACACTTCCCAAACAACCATCTCCAAAAGGCTAGCCACCCCTTTTTATGAAGGGACTGCTTTACAGTCTAGGCAGACCTTGTGTATTTAAAACCACACATGCCATCTAACAGAATGTTACTCTGTAAGCATCTGTGTGGTGCATGTAGTGCTGGAGTTGCACACTCACCCTACCTCCTCTGAACACCTGTGGGTGTTGCAGGTTTTAGGAAGCTGGCCTGGTCTGTGGTGGGTACCCAAGGTACTTTACAACCTACACCAGGTCCATGTATCCCCTCTTAGTGAAGTGTAGGCAGTGTCTGGAAGCCAGGCTCTCTAGAGGTTACTGTGGATGAGCAGCCAAGGCTTATCTAGAAGATGTGCAAAGCTCATGCAAAACCACTATAGTCGGACAGCACTTGCACACATGAAAGAAAACACTCAGTTTTACAAAAATAAAAGTACTTTACTTTTGGAACACAATACCGCAAAAAACTAGAAGGGCAACCCTCCAATAGGAGGTAAGTAATACCCTAAATATATACACTAGTAAATGGTAGTAGGCATAGAAAAGGTTGAAAATAGTGCAGATAGTAATAACCAATAGTGACCCTAGGGGGAGCCTAAACCATATACTAAAAAAATGGAATGCGAACACAGGACCCCCACCTAGCTAAGTGGAATGTGTAGAAGAGAGCTAGGAGTATTAGAAAACCACAGAGGTAAGTAACACAGTACCCCCCCCGCGACCAGGAAAGCAGGAGAAAATCACAAATTTCCCCAAAAAACACAAAAGGAAGGCAAATAAGACACCCAGACAAGACTGCAAGAAACTAGTGGTGGATTCCTGGAGAAGACCTGTGAAGGGGGGAGGGGAGTCCAAAAGTCACAGTGGAGTCGAGTAGGAGTTACTACCCACCTAGCTGTGCTTGCAGGAGTTGGTCGACGGTGAGGAAGAACAGGTCAGCACTGGAGTTGGAGGAAAGTTACTGATAGATGCAGAAGATGTCCCATGTTGGAGTGAAGATTGCAGACTGATGAGTGATGGAATTCCACCAAAAATCCTTGGCGAAAGCAAACTCGCGGTTAGTGGAAAAGTGGTGCTGCCAGGGACCAGCAAGGCTCAGAAGCGGAGGCAGCACCCACAGGATTTCCACAGGACGGGGACACAGAAGTCGTAGACGGAGCCCACACAGCACTACAGGAAGGGGCCCCATGCTGCAGGAGAACACTCAGAGGGCTCGGTGTTGCAGGAAGGAGTGCTGGGGACTTGAGCTACACGTCGCCTGAAGTTCCATTGGAGGAGATATAAACAAGCCTTCACTGCCGCAAGAGATGTGGTGCTAGAGGTACTGTCCTGCATGAGAAGGCAAGGGCTTACCTCCACCAGAGGTGGACAGCTGGCAGAGAGGACTAAGAGGACTGCTCCAGACCACCACCTGTGATGCAGGATCCACGCAGCTCAAGATGAAGGGAGATCCACGCAGCCAGTCGTTGCAGCAGGTGCCTGCGGATGCAGGGGAGTGACTTTCACTCCAAGGTAGATTCCTTCTTGTGCAGGCTGAAGAGTTGCTGTCTTCTGGGGATGCACCGCCAGGGAACTGTTGCAAAGCTGGCAGGAGCCGTGGAAACAAGGTTGCATAAGCCTTCTTTGTGGATTGCAGCGTTGTAGGTTCCTGGAGGGTCCAGTCACAGTTCCAGTGGCCAGAAGTCGAAGTGGAGGTTGCAGAGTAGTCCTGATGGAATCTTGCAAGCCAAATCTCAGGGCCCACCCTTGAGAGCGATCCTAAATAGCCCTGAAAGGGGGATTCTTCGCCTAGCCAGGCAAGCACCTATCAGGAGGGGGTTCTCACGTCACCTATCTGGCCTTACCTCTCAGCTGCTCCCAGAGTTCCCTGCCAACCTTAGAAACAAGATTGCAGAACCCAGGGACCCCGCTGAAGGTTCTCTGAGCACCTCTCCTGGGGTGGTGATGGAAAGGGGAGTGGTCACTCCCCTTTCTATTGTCCAGTTTTGTGCCAGAGCAGGGACTGGGAAACCCTGAACTCGTATAGACTGGTTTATGCATGGAGGGCACCAAAAGTGCCCTTCAAAGCATACCAATGGCTTGGGGAGGCCACCCCTCCCACACCAATCACAACTATTGCCAAATGAAGAGGGTGTTACCTCCCTCTCCTAAAGAAAATCTTTGTTCTGCCTTCTTGGGCTTGATCAGATCAAGCAAAAGGAGGGCAGAAACTTGTCTGAGGGGGTGGCAGCAGCTTGGGCTGCCCGGAAAACCCTGCAATACTGGTGGTAGCAATGCTGGGGGTCCTCTAAGGAGCCCCCGAGTGCATGGAATCATACTTCCAATACTTGCAAGAGTATTGGGGTAAGATTCCGACATGTTTGATACCAAACATGCCCAGGGCCTACCATAGGGGTGACTTACAGTGATCTGTAGTGAAAACAGGTGCATGCACCGGTTCCACTCAGACTGCAATGGCAGGCCTGGAGAACCCCTTGCATGGGGTCCCTATGGATAGCAGAATAATAGCTGCAGCCCATAGGAATCACATGGGACCCCAAAACCCTGGGTACTTAGGTACCATAAACTAGGGCCTTGATTTGGTGGACCAGTAGGCCAATTGTGGGAAGAAAAAGGTACAGTTACCAAGTTAGAAGGGAGAGCACAACCACTGGGTCCTGGTTAGCAGGATCCCAACGAACAGAGGCAAACGGACAGCAAGCAGAAAGTGGGGGTAACCATTCCAAGAAAGAGGGTGCTTTCCTACACCGTTATTTCGCTTTCATTGAGTGAGATATTCCATAGTGAAAGTTTTCTGTTTTGCTGACACAATTCTTAGCAGCGAAGGCGTGTTGGCTAGATCGAACAGGAGTCATTCTAGAATCCAGCCCCTTCTAAATCAAGCATAAGGACATGAGTGTAGAGTGGGGGGGGGAAAAAAGGGCAAAGGAATAATTTAGAATCTGTGCGTTTTTAAGTTGTTGGGTATCTCTTGTGTGCCCTATAATGATAAACAACAATGTTTGGATTGGTTGAGGTCTCTTTCTGGGTTCCTGCGGGAGGGAGTTTACTGGGCCGTATCCTAACTTCTTTTGCCAGTGTTGTCCTAAGACCACAGTACTGTTGCACTCCAGTTGATTTGGCAGCGTGCTTTTGTTGTCACTCTGAGAAGACAGGTTGAATTATCACAGTTTAATCCACAAAGTGCAGGCGTTTAATGTCTGAATGCAGTGAAACACGAAAGGAAACTGTTACTAAATGGGAAGTACTTTACTTCGAAAGTACATGTTTGTAATAGCAGGTCAGACCACTTAAAACTTTCCTGCACAACAAAAAACTGTCTCTTACACCTTCTGGAACAAAGAACGATCCTCAATTTGTTTACAGTTCCTTTGCGTGGAAGGGGCAATGTTACCTAGTGGTGAAAGTTTGGAAGAGACAGAGGCCAGAAACATTTGGGTCTATTACGTTAGCCATCTGAATGTAAATGTGAAGTGCTATACAAAGATGCTGTGTTGCAGCATTGTAACTGATACATCTGAACCGCTGAACTAATGTCAGAAATTGTGTATGATGGGTTTCTTAACAAATTTCAGGAAGATAAACATTCCACTGGCTTAAAAAATGCATTCTAAAAGATAGATTTCTATAGGTACTAAGATTTTGGAGTGTTTATTCAGGTGGTTTCCGTTCACCGGCATATTGATGGAAGGGGTTCACATGTCGCTGTAGTTCAGGATCTAGTGTTCGCCTACCCCTACACTGCAAGTGCCGACAGTGCCGGTAAACACTGCAACCTTTTGAAAGAAAAACATATGTAGTGCGCATTTTGGGGTTCTCAAGGGAATGGGGCACCTATAAGGGACACATAGGATTACACAGATATGTAAAAGCCAGGGTAGCGCAATTTTACAAAGCCAAGCTGTCGACTTTTGCCCAATGGACTCCCAGGCCTTTAAGTCCAGCAAGTCAATTTGTAAAAACACTCATAAGCACTTTGCAAATGAAGACACATTTGATGGAAACTCCATGAACCCATTTCCATGTTGATCATATTACTTTTTTTATTGTAGTGTAGGTCCTAATGTGCTGGTCAAAAATTACTGACATTCTCTTGTCAGTTCAGACCCCTTGTTATAATGGCCAACGAAAACCACACAAGCTGGAATCCTAGACGTTTCCCGTGAGCATCAGATCTTCGTGGAAGGGTCAAATGTCTTTCAGAAGGCTCACGGTTGTCCCGTGTGCTGGCCTTCTCACTAGCCAGAATGTGAAGGATATCCTAATATAATATATATGCTTGTCTATATTCCAGGCCTTTGACATGAGTGTTTAAGCTTCTCCGGAAACTTAATGCTCATTGCACAGTTGCTTCTTTTGCAACATTTGTTCCCCCAGATGCATGCTCACATTGCTGAATTTTCGTTGATGGCTACTTCAGCTGCGCCACATTCTAAGTAACCAATTAATTCCCTATTGAATCTTCACAAAAAGATGTCTTTGCCAAGGAGTACTGGCTAGCGGGTTTGGATTGATTTGGCATGTTGTCTCCTCTCCTGACCTCTTATGCGGAGTGGAGTCTGGTTCCTAACCATTGTAGGAGGAAGTGGGGGACTAGTAACAAAATAGTTCCTTCATGGTTTAGTCCTGAACTTTTGCTACTTGCTATCGGTCTTCCACAACACCAGCCCAGTCATTTCCTTGATCTGCAGCATCTGCTGTGTTCCAAAGTTAGCTCAAGAATATTGGGCATATGCTAGACTAGATGGTTTCTCTTGGGTTGGGGTAGGGCCTGCGAGCAGGGTTTGAGTGTTTGCTCAGGTTGCTGTGTCTTGCAACATCTCAAGAGAAGGTTTTACATTAATGACCGCACATAAGGTGGGTGTGGAAAAGTGCCATTTTGATGTGGGTACTCCCACTTTTTGCTTGGCACATGTGATTTCGACAAAGTGCACTGGGTTTCTGCTAACCAGGTCCCCAGTGACGGAGCCCTTTCCCAAAACTGCAGTAATTTCCCCAACTCTCCAAACCTTTAGCACTCTACACAAGTTGCTAGTAAATGGTACCCCAGGTACCCATGGACTGAAGTACTTAAGGTCCCCAAGGGCTGCAGCACAAATTGTGCCACCCTAAGGAACCCCTCACCAAGCACATTACATGTTGCCATTGCAGACTGTATGTTTTGGTGCAAAGTGAAAACACATGGCAAGCAACCTGTGTGCTATGTCTCCTAACACTGCATACAATATATTTAATCCGCCTTTCTAGCAGGCCTTACAGCCCTAAGGCATGGTGCATTGTAGTACATGTGAGGGCATAGCTGCACGAGCAGATATGCTCCTGCTAGGTCTATCCAATCTCTTATATAGTAAGTGATTAGGGAAGCCATTTTAAATTCCTGTCCTGGTCCCTGGTCAGTACGAGTTCCCCAGCTACTTGATGGCTTCACTGAAGGATAGGGCAGTTTGGTATCAAACATCTTGTATTGGTGAACCCATGCTGGATTTACCAATGAATGCACTCCTAGCGCAGCTTAGAAGTGCCCCCTAAAGCCCTACCGGCCTCTGGTGGGCTCATGGACTGGTTTCTGCCACCCGAGACACCGTTCTGGCCTCCTTGGGTGAGAGCCTTCAGCTCTCAGGAGGCTCAGAGTAAAAGCCTGTCCTGGAAGAGGGTGTAACATCCCCCTGCCACAGGATTATCCCCGCCCCCCACTCCCCGATTAGACTTCCTAAGGCAGTAAGCTCAAAGGGCTGCCACCTTGAAATGCAAATCAGGCTCCTCTCACAAGAGGAACCCCCAACGTCCTCCAACCCACCCATTTGGGGTTCTACCCACGTCCCACAGAAAGTGGTCATATAGGGAGACTAGTGACCCCAAGGATCATTAGTCCTTTGGCTAGTACCCTACACAACCCTAACGCTCCTAAATTCATTGTCTACGGAAGCCCCTGGTACCATAGAAGCAGATCCTGATGACCTGAGAAGACACCAAAGAGCTGCTGCAGCAGAAGAGGAGAAAAAGAAGCAGCTGATCTGGTACTAACCCCCACGACCTGTCTGCATTCCTCCACGAAATCTGAACCAAAGTCTACTTGTTCTGCGCATGGGACTCAAAAGTCCAGGAGGACTGCTTGCCTTCGAAAAAGACTCAAGACCTCCCATGAACAGTGGACCTGTTCTTCAGCAAACTCCCAAGAAAGGACTCTGAAGCCTCTGGGAGTGCCAAAACACCTGAAGTCACCTCTGCAACTGCTGTCTCTGACCAGAGTTCGTGGCCCACCGGTGCCAACAAGGATCTTCAGCCCTCCGTAGTCTGAGTCCATTGTGGTTTCACCCCTCCTGGACTCCCTGATGACACCTGCTGCCTCTGCACGCAGCGCCCCAGTCCTTTACCGTGACTGCTGCGATCAGAAAAACCGGACACCTAAAGACACCTCTGCACCAGTCTCTCCTGAGCAATGTAGAAGAGGACCAAAGTTGTCTACCAGTGTGAGTATGGTGAGGCCAGTGCCCCACTGTTAGTTCAGGCCTCCTGGCCAGAGCCTTTAGCCTCTTCGCAAGTGACCAATCCCCATGGGAACTCATTGGGCACCCAACACTATTTTACACTCTGCACCTGGCCGCCCTGTACCACTGAGGGTGTTCTATGGGTGCTGCCTTCGACCTTGCCTACTGCTCCGCTTAACTTCTTGAGATTGGTCTCGTAAGTCACTGTACTCTGTTTGCAGAACTTGTTTTTCCTCCCATAGGATAACATTGCAGAACTCAGAAATTGCACGTCCACTTTTTTAAAGTGAAAAGAATTCCTATTTAAAAACATACTTACCTTAACGAGTTCTCTGATGCCTAAATATACAGGGAGTGCAGAATTATTAGGCAAGTTGTATTTTTGAAGATTAATTTTATTATTGAACAACAACCATGTTCTCAATGAACCCAAAAAACTCATTAATATCAAAGCTGAATATTTTTGGAAGTAGTTTTTAGTTTGTTTTTAGTTTTAGCTATGTTAGGGGGATATCTGTGTGTGCAGGTGACTATTACTGTGCATAATTATTAGGCAACTTAACAAAAAAAAATATATACCCATTTCAATTATTAATTATTACCAGTGAAACCAATATAACATCTCAACATTCACAAATATACATTTCTGACATTCAAAAACAAAACAAAAACAAATCAGTGACCAATATAGCCACCTTTCTTTGCAAGGACACTCAAAAGCCTGCCATCCATGGATTCTGTCAGTGTTTTGATCTGTTCACCATCAACATTGCGTGCAGCAGCAACCACAGCCTCCCAGACACTGTTCAGAGAGGTGTACTGTTTTCCCTCCTTGTAAATCTCACATTTGATGATGGACCACAGGTTCTCAATGGGGTTCAGATCAGGTGAACAAGGAGGCCATGTCATTAGATTTCCTTCTTTTATACCCTTTCTTGCCAGCCACGCTGTGGAGTACTTGGACGCGTGTGATGGAGCATTGTCCTGCATGAAAATCATGTTTTTCTTGAAGGATGCAGACTTCTTCCTGTACCACTGCTTGAAGAAGGTGTCTTCCAGGAACTGGCAGTAGGACTGGGAGTTGAGCTTGACTCCATCCTCAACCCGAAAAGGCCCCACAAGCTCATCTTTGATGATACCAGCCCAAACCAGTACTCCACCTCCACCTTGCTGGCGTCTGAGTCGGACTGGAGCTCTCTGCCCTTTACCAATCCAGCCACGGGCCCATCCATCTGGCCCATCAAGACTCACTCTCATTTCATCAGTCCATAAAACCTTAGAAAAATCAGTCTTGAGATATTTCTTGGCCCAGTCTTGACGTTTCAGCTTGTGTGTCTTGTTCAGTGGTGGTCGTCTTTCAGCCTTTCTTACCTTGGCCATGTCTCTGAGTATTGCACACCTTGTGCTTTTGGGCACTCCAGTGATGTTGCAGCTCTGAAATATGGCCAAACTGGTGGCAAGTGGCATCGTGGCAGCTGCACGCTTGACTTTTCTCAGTTCATGGGCAGTTATTTTGTGCCTTGGTTTTTCCACACGCTTCTTGCGACCCTGTTGACTATTTTGAATGAAACGCTTGATTGTTCGATGATCGCGCTTCAGAAGCTTTGCAATTTTAAGAGTGCTGCATCCCTTTGCAAGATATCTCACTATTTTGACTTTTCTGAGCCTGTCAAGTCCTTCTTTTGACCCATTTTGCCAAAGGAAAGGAAGTTGCCTAATAATTATGCACACCTGATATAGGGTGTTGATGTCATTAGACCACACCCCTTCTCATTACAGAGATGCACATCACCTAATATGCTTAATTGGTAGTAGGCTTTCGAGCCTATACAGCTTGGAGTAAGACAACATGCATAAAGAGGATGATGTGGTCAAAATACTCATTTGCCTAATAATTCTGCACTCCCTGTATATGTGTGTGTATATATATATATATATATATATATATATATATATATATATATATATATATATATATATATATATATATATATATATATATATATATATATATAGAGAGAGAGAGATACTGGCTAATTTTATAAATTGAAGTTGATCTCCGTGATTCGTGTCTCATTTACTGACTTTAGGGTGTATTGTAGCTGTCTTGCACTCCTCAATGGCTGCTTGACTACACTACATCTAAATAGGGTACTTTGGGTTTGCTTAGCAAGGCCTGTTCACCCTCTGGGGAACCCATGGAATCTTTACATGGTATTTAAAGTGGGGCTCACCAATTGGGGAAAGCGAGAACTACGAGTTAGATTCACCATGAAGGTAAAGTTTACTAGTGTCAAAAAGCCGTTTGGTAGATAAAAGTATTCTCAAAGGTGATTTTTCTCTGTTCCTATGATGTTAAAATATAATTAGTTGTATTTACAGGGCAGAGCATTGCACAAGACCAGCTTATGCACCAGTTCCTGCTGGTCAGCCTGTCAATTACATCACTTGCACCAAGGTTTTTGAGGATCCCTTTTTGCACTGACCTCCAAGTGTCTCCTTTTTCACTAGTCACTGTACCCACCTGGTCCGACGGCATCCGTGGTGTTCGGCCCGCCACAAGTTACACAAATGAATACGCCTTCTCAGACTCGGCCGGTAAGATATCTTGTGTATATGTCTTTATCAGGAGAGTGTCTACATTAATACTACTGTGTTGGACTCAATGGGTGGGTGAAAGCTCTGAAGTGTAACAGAAAAACTTTCTGGAAGGCCTGGGATATAATAGTTGGTGTTAAGACCTAAAGTAATATCTTTTGTTCTGTGTGAATATGAAATACTGTTTAGTTTTAGGGTACATCTTAAAATTGGATGAATCCGTTCAACTTATTTTATGCACTTTTCTGATGGATACTTCACACTCATTCCTTAAGCTATGACTATCCTCCAGGTGCCAGACTGGATACAAAAGCTTTCCCCAGCTGAAACCCTCTGTGGCCCTGTGCAGCAACTTTGTCTCCCAATAGGCCTTGTCATTGAGATGCATATGATGCTGACTGTTGCAATGCCATAGTCTCCTGTTTTTCCGGCCATCATTGACATGGCTCTCGATTTGACTAGGTGTTTCAAAGACACAATTCATCAGCTTTTAACGATGACAGTCCATTGTCTGCCCTCAGGGTCTAGGTGGTTGGGGGAGGGGAGGGGGTGGTGGTGTGTTTAATCCCCGTCATAGATGTCTTGAAAAGATGTCCGTCTGAGTCACACATGGGGGTGGGGGGGAGGAATTGGGGATGTGGGGGATGGGAGAGAGGAGAGACACCATAGAAACTGTGCTACAATGACCGTTTGTCATCAGTCATGTGGCTCGTGTTGGTTGAATGTCTAAATTGTATTATTGTACAGGGGTATTAGACTTCACTCTCTCTAAAATGGAAGTAAAAACCTATGTCCTCACTGAGACCCTTAATACAAAGCAAAACATCTCAATTTATTGAGGCACTGAGGTGCTGTTGGGAACTTGGGCAAAGCAAGGATCCTACACACTGGCAAACACAGGAGGCATAGACCTCCTTATGGGGGATCCCTACTTCAGCACCCCATCCCAGAGAACCTAGTGGGACATGAATCTACCAGTCATCTGAACATCAATGCTTTTCAAACTACTCTGCCTGGCAGGAAGTCCAAGTGAATGTGAACTTTCTATAAATGTCATCTCCTACCATCCTTGCCTTCAGGTCTGGGAACACTATTCTCCTAGAGGGATCCACACATATGGGACAGAGCGATTGTAGTCTTGTCAACTCTCCCAGATGATGTGGCCAACCCTACAATAATTGTTCACAAATGGCCAGGACGCTTCAAAATGCTCCATCTGTCCAGGGTTACACATGACTATCTGGGTAGGGCAGTTGGAACCAGCAGTACTCCTGGATTTGCTCCACTGACTTCTTCAGCCGTCCTCCATGGACATATCATACCACAGCTCTAGGTTGTTCAGAGTGAATGAAAACTTTTCCCTGGAAAGATGTAGAGGCCAAAGCCAAACTTCACTCTCTTAGTCTACCCCCCACATGTTCGGCAGATATCAAAGCAGCTTCGCCCCTTTCAATGAAATATACATACTGGCAGCTTCAATATACACTCCAATAGCAACAGGCCCACCTTTCTTTTCAGGGTAGGGACATTTGCTCCATATTGTGGAATGTTGATAATCACGTTCCTTCCCTTCTCTCACACTAGATATGCCTCCCACACCGCACCACCAACTGTAGGACCAATGTGTCCTTACTCCGAAGAGAAGTTCAAACTGCCTTCCACAAGTGAGCAATAGGGAGGGTGCTAACATCAGACATTATTTCCTGATGCTGAAAAAAACAGACCATCGCCCCATACTTGATCTACGCCTTCTGAACATTTTGTCTAGAAAGAAAAGTTCAAAATGCTATCTCTGGCCTATAGGCTGTTTGCATCAGATCAAGGAGATTGGGTTGTAGCGTTGGTTTGCAGGGCACCTGTTTTCACATCCCCATCTTGCAGTCCAACAAACTATTCCTGTAGTTTCAAGAATGTCACAAGTATTCTTGGATCACTGTGGCTCCCTGTTGGCTTTAACAGTGCACCTTGGGTGTTCATTAAGGTGATGGTGGTGGTTGCAGCCGGTCTGTGGCGCTTGGGAAAAACACTCTTACCATACCTTGACAACTGACTGATGGCAGCAGCAAAATCATTGGGCTTTTCTATCAACATGTCAGTCACACTTGACTCCTGGCAATGGCTTCCTTCATTTGAGCCATCCTTGACACTGCATTTCCCACTGCTTCAACGAGTCAAGGACATTCGAACTGTGAGCTGTATATTTCACACTTTGACCTAGATATTAGTGAGAGCAGCAGTGAGTCTTCTGGTCCTTGTGATCTGTTGCATCCTACTTGTGGATGACACCCAGTAACACATGTGGGCAGTGCAGTGGGATTTGAAGCTTCTGTGCTCAGCAGCAAGGAGACCTGTCCGAGTCCATCCAGATGTAGGAGGCGAATGTGAAAAACCTGCAGTGGTGGTTGCTTGATTGCAGTAGGACCAGCAGCTGGACCCCTCTTTTCCCCCTCACCCAGAGCTAACTGTTGTGATGGATGCTTAGTTGAGATGGGGGCACCACACGGAAAAGGTGAGGGTTGGGGGACTCTGGACTCCAGCAGAAGCTTGCTTTCATATCAACTTGTTGGAGTTATGAGCAAATTGCTTTGCACTAAAGCAGTTATTTCTGTTAAAAAGGGTGTGTGTGTGAAAATAATGGATACAGTTTCTCACAACAAGACCACCATCCCCTATGTGGTCGTGCCATTAACAGTACAGAGTAGCGTCCTGGACCCTGTTAGAGTCTACGTTTCCGGAAGTGGCTTAATATTCAGGGCATATCCCTGACCACCCAGCGTCTGGCAGGGTCTTTTAATGCAAGGACTGACTCTCTCTGCTGACTTTGCCTAGCAGGTCACAAATGAAAGTTACACTTGGGGGTGATACCAGGGCCTCTTCCAGCACTAGGGAGAATCCTGCCACGCTCTGTTCACCACTGCAGAGAATGTGCAGTGTCAAAGTTTTTTGCAAGGCAGTTTTTCCATGGAAATAGCTTCCACCAGCGTTGTGGATCTAGACTCCTATACTTGTTTTTTTTTTTTTTTTTTTTTTTTTTTCTGCCCGCCTCTCAAGCACAGAATGCTTAAGCTGAAACATAGCAAGATAGATCAGGCCCAAGTCATCCTAGTGGCTCCATACTGGGTGAGAAGAGTGTGGTACTTGGAGCTTCTGGTGATGAGAACATGTTTTCTGATGGGCTGCTTCTTTGGGAGGATCCCGCACTGCTCCTGTACAATCTACACCTCCATGCATGAAGATTGAGCAGTGCCAGTGTATGGCTTTTGACCTGCATCCCGAAGTGGTTGGTGTTCTCTCGGCCGCCAGGCACTGGGAGAAGTTGGTGTTCCTCCAGCAACAACCAACCCTTGAATACACAATTGTCCGTTATGTTCTGACTTTATTTACCCCTGCAAGGCCTTCTGGCAACAGTTGAAAGTTACCGTTAACCCTTTTTATGGTTCCTGCACTAGGGATCCCTCTTAAATTTATCTAGATTTTAAAGGAGCTGATCCATATGTTGCCTACTACTTCCATTTATTTTTCTGCAGTTAAACCTTAATTTGGCCCTCACCTGAAGTGCACTCCTTTCGAGCCTATGTACAGCTGTCTTTTCAGTCTGCTCGCCATAAAGACTGCGTGCCTCATTAACCGAACATCTGTGAGGTGAAACAATAATCTAAAGGCATGATGTCTGTGGTACAGCCCTGCATCTCCGTTTTCCCAGATAAACAGGTCCTATGCACAAAAAAATGTCCAAAAGCTGCATTCTTGCCAAAGGTAGCAACACCCTTCAAGATTGGGCAATTCATGACCTTGCCCGCTTTCTAAGCACCACTCCATCACTCCAAGGAGGAAGGGACGACTCAGGCTGGCCCCTAAGAAGCCCTGAGTTTCTACATAGAGCCAGGAAGACAGACTTTTCATTAACTTCTTTGGATTGAAAAAGGGCAAAGTGGTTCAAAAGAGAACAATCTCCTGATGGATTGTTAAGCAACAAGATCTGCTGTGTGGCTAGATGAAGAGCAACCCCCAGAAGGACTGTGAGCTCCTACCATTATCACAAACGCTGCTAGTAGTGTTCTTGCATGCGATGTGCTAGCTCTGGACATTTGCCAGGCGGCGACACTGGCATCTCTGCACATGTTTATGAAGCCCTACTGCCCAGGTCCGGAGGGACTAGGACGTTACCTGCTTAACAAAAGCAAGAACTTGTTCATTTTGGACCTGAGCATGATTCTTTGGCGTTCCTACTCCTTCAATACATCCAAAGGCCTCCGGAGAACAGTGGTCGAAGTTTTATTTTTATTTTTACATTTTTATTTTTTTTGTTTTGTTTGTTTTCTGTCTGAACATGAGATTGGATTTTTGCAGAAACTGCTTGGAGTCTCATTGCAGTTTTCTGTCACTGGTCTCTTCCTCCTCTTTGGAGCTAGTTCGGATATAGAATAAGGTAAGCTGGCATTTACAATTCCATTTGCCCATTCTGTTAAGAATGAGACCATGCTGCATAAAATCTGGATGACCCTTCATCCTCTAGGCTTGTACCTGCTTATGTGCAGAAGCCCTGGCAGACCCCATTCTTGCAGGCCAAAGGATTACTGGGACTGGAATCTGATGCTCTTGCTATACCAGAAAAATACTGTGACAGCATAGAGGATGATAACTCTGAGACTGAATCGTCTTTCCACCTTACAGTGCGAATGGTAACTTTTACTTGGATGTGCAGAATGCAAGTGGCTTTTTCACCTTGCAAGGGGGCATTCAGTGTGCTTCGTTCACTTTAAGAGGAGTCTTTGTTTACCTTAGGACATTCTCCCAATTTCATGACGACAGACCTTCATCCTAGGATTGTTTCTGCATTTGTCTACGGAGAGTCTGGTGGTCAAAAGCCTCTTAGGCCAAACTTAACACCAACCTTTCTCTAAAGGTCTCTTCAAATTGAGTCTAAGAGGCCTTTCTCCATCGACTAAAGGGTTTATCTCTGGCAGCATAGCTCTTTGCACTGCTTTGTCATCTCTTCATGGCCTCTATTTCCATGTTTTATTCTAGCTGGCAACAGTGTCAGTCGTCATTCTTCCTGATAGAATTGTGTCTGTGATGGACGAGGCACCTCTGAACAAATCTTCAAGTGTTGCTTAAATTCTGCCGACTCATTTGCTGGATCCATGGCCTAAGTAGTTACCCTGCACCATCACACTTGGATATGCTCTGCAGCCTAATTAGGTTGCCAAGCAACGCTAATGAACATGCATTTTAATGGTGAATGGCTCTTTGTAGCAAAAGCAGACTCCTCCCTGGAGTGATTCAAAACGATTGTGCAATGGTACATTTGTTGGCCTTGCCTACACTGGAAAGCAGTTCTTCCAGGAGTGCTGAAACTTTCGTGGCTTCTGCAGATCAGAACAGTCCTGTCACCATTAAACTTAATACTGCTTCAAGCATGTCAATATCTCTATCCCTCCTTTCTAGGCAAAAAAACTTACCTCCATTTAGAATCTACTTCCTATAGAAGGGAGGTCTCATCTGTCCACCAGACTGTCACAGAAAATTGCTGAGT
Organism: Pleurodeles waltl; assembly: GCF_031143425.1. Classification (NCBI taxonomy): domain Eukaryota; kingdom Metazoa; phylum Chordata; class Amphibia; order Caudata; family Salamandridae; genus Pleurodeles; species Pleurodeles waltl. The sequence goes on from NC_090450.1 coordinate 37,242,636, forward strand.
GACCCAGTTTATCTGCAACCACTGACAGCTTGTCTTCTCTGTCCCACTGTTCTTACACCAGGACCATCTCTTTGGTCTCCATCTTGGAGGCGGAGGTTCTTGACCTGTTAAACGCAGCTTGGAGGTGGGGACCTTGAAGAGAATGATCTTGCACATTGGCTCTTGAATCTTTTCATTCAGTAATATAGGCTTGTGCCCTTTGACTTCAAAGATGCCTACCGTCATCTCCTAATTCTTCTTGCACACAGGTTCTCTGATTCTACCGTTTGGTCTGATGACCTCATTGATTCACCAAGGTGGTGTGTGTGTAATGGTGGGTTCACGGAGTAGGGGAGGAGTCTATGAATTTCCATTCTTGGCAGACTCTGAGGCCAGGCTAAGGTAGCAGAGTGGAATTATCTGGTTTGGACATGGAACGTCTTCCACACACTAACCCTTTTGCCTGACTTGGGGTTTACAATATGATCCCAGAGATCTCGCCACCTCCCACTCTGAGTTTGACCGTCATAGATGTGGTGTCTGGTATGACCTGTATAGAGGCTTTTCCTTAGAGGATTACTTACATTTGACATATGTTAGAAATACTTCTGGTTCAGACACTGGTCCAGTTCATACATATTGCTGTGCACCAGATGGCGGATGAGTTCCTACAATCGTGCTTGAGTGGACTGGATACTGATGGGAACCTGCATGCATCCCTTGTGTCAACTCAAATTTTGTTGGTCTGCACTGCCATATTTTTGTAGTGGGCAAATTCGGCCCTAGTTAAGGGGTCCATTCAGTGTGTACCACACTCAGAAAAATGGGAGCGGTTATAGTCCCACCTTCTATTGCCAAAGGATTCAGTGGTCAGGCCTATTCGGATCTTCAGCCTCTGAATGTCTTCTCATGGAAGCACACATTCAAAATGATCTCTGTATCTGGTTCTCAGCTCTTGACTCCGATTTGATTGTGTCCTTTGTTTTGCAGGCGGCTTATTCTCATATACCAGTCCTGCAGTTCCACAGTCATTGCCTGTGGTTTATGGTGGGGTCAGGACACTTCCTATTTGGTCTGCCCTTTGGCCTCACCTCAACCCCTCTGTTTGTGAAGTTAATAGCGGGGGTCGCAGCCCTTTATTAGTGACTTGATAAGTGTGTTACTGTACCTGGCTTGCTGCAGTCAACTGTGCACTGCCTTTGGAGAATCTCACATTTGTCATCCCATAGGTTTTCCATCAGCTAACCTAAGTCCCATTCAATACTTAGATCAAGAATTCTCAGCACGACAGGCATCTTGGATCCAGAGACGTTCATGGCCTTTCAACCTTTGCAGATATGAGCGTGATGTTTGTGGTTCTGAGGGTTCTTGGGTTCTTGGCCTTGTGCAACCTTCACGTCCCTGGTGCAGGATAGCACTTGTGGGTTCTGCAGGGGAACATGATATTTCAGAGGGTGCAGCCCCAAAGCAGTTTGTCCAGCGCAATTTGTATCTCTGAGGAAAAAGTATCTCTGAGGAAAAAGCTTGGGACCATCATTGCTGGCAGATGGGACACAGAGCACCTGGAATAGATATAGATCGGGGGGGGGGAGGGGAGGGGAGGAGAGAGTCTGTGGTCTCCTCTGGTGTACCATCTCCACATAAAATATGAAGGAAAGGCTGGTACAGGCCTGGTTTCAGAGCAGTCTGTGATGGTTGGGGATTGTCTCACAGAACTTTAAAAGCATAATTCTTTCCCTGTGTTCATCTTCCACCAAGCCAGCTTGTGCAGAGTTACCTCATAATACCATCTATTTTCCTTTCTAGGAATGGCAGTCATCATTAGAAGTATATCCCTTGAATGATTTAAGATGTTTAACAGCATATAATTTATGTACTTGCTTAATGTCCCACTGTCAAAGTACTGCTTTGTTAGTCTTCGTAACTTATAGACTTTAGACACGAGGGGAAAGGAAACATTCACGGTTTGAGTGTTAAAACTGAGGACACACCCACTCCTACCTCATTGACCAACAACTTGTCTACTTTGTTACTTCATAATTTGGTTCAGCAGGATACTTGTATTTGATGACTTCATTATTTTCTAATTGAAGCGCCCTTGCACCATGTATTTTGCTTATCTTGAGTGGTCTGCAGTTATTCTCTTTTTTTTTTTCTTTTTTTTTTCTTCTTTTTTTCCCCTCTAGTTTAGGCTTTTCCCTGCTCAGTGAAACCAGCTCAGTCAATAGAAGTATGCTTCTGAAGAAGCTGTTAGCGACACACATCAGCTAGAAGTTTTGTTTGACCAAACATTTTCAACTTTGTATGTTCTCTACTGGATACTTTATATCCCGATGTAATGACTTTCAGTGTGGTCAGCGTTAATGCAGGGATTCCGGTGAGCAATGACTAGCCGACGTTCAGCTCAAGAAGACCGTGATTGGGATGGGCTTTCTGAAATCTGCTTTGGGACTGTATAGATTCACATTAATAAGTGTCCTTGATAAGAATGATCTGCAAGGTACCTCAGAAGACATTGTTACACATTTCCAATGTCTAATGGGGACTTGTATCCGAAGGAAGCCCTGCAAATGATACTCCTCAACCTTGGGCTGAAAGACCAAAGGAAAATGGTTAGTGGCGTTTTTCCAGTTCCCACCTCTAGTATCAGAGAAGGCAGTGGTTATCTAGAATGTGGATAAAATTAATCTCAGACATAGGTAACTATAGTAGGATAAAATATTTAAAAAAAGAAATGCCTAATGAGAACTGGGGGGAATATAAGACGTTCTTTAAGAACCCCAGAATCACTCCGTATTGAAGAATTCCCTAAGAATCTACAAACGTCTTGTAGAAATTGTCCAACTCTACCTCTAAAAATGACTTCGCCAAAACCACTTTACTAAAGATAATGGCTGTAGGAAGTTGGCTCTGTATGTGCTATTTCAAAGTAAGGAATAGCATGCACAGAGTCCAAGGGTTCCCCTTAGAGGTAAAATAGTGGTAAAAAGAGATAATACTAATGCTCTATTTTGTGGTAGTGTGGTCGAGCAGTAGGCTTATCCAAGGAGTAGTGTTAAGCATTTGTTGTACATACACATAGACAATAAATGAGGTACACACACTCAGAGACAAATCCAGCCAATAAGTTTTGTTATAGAAAAATATCTTTTCTTAGTTTATTTTAATTTAACATGTAATATCTTGTTTGAAAGGTATTGCAGGTAAGTACATTAGGAACTTTGAATCATTTCAATTGCATGTATACTTTTCAAGTTATTCACAAATAGCTACTTTAAAAGTGGACACTTAGTGCAATTTTCACAGTTCCTGGGGGAGGTAAGTTTTTGTTAGTTTTACCAGGTAAGTAAGACACTTACAGGGTTCAGTTCTTGGTCCAAGGTAGCCCACCATTGGGGGTTCAGAGCAACCCCAAAGTCACCACACCAGCAGCTCAGGGCCGGTCAGGTGCAGAGTTCAAAGTGGTGCCCAAAACGCATAGGCTAGAATGGAGAGAAGGGGGTGCCCCGGTTCCGGTCTGCTTGCAGGTAAGTACCCGCGTCTTCGGAGGGCAGACCAGGGGGGTTTTGTAGGGCACCGGGGGGACACAAGCCCACACAGAAATTTCACCCTCAGCAGCGCGGGGGCGGCCGGGTGCAGTGTAGAAACGAGCGTCGGGTTCGCAATGTTAGTCTATGAGAGATCAAGGGATCTCTTCAGCGCTGCAGGCAGGCAAGGGGGGCTTCCTCGGGGAAACCTCCACTTGGGCAAGGGTGAGGGACTCCTGGGGGTCACTTCTCCAGTGAAAGTCCGGTCCTTCAGGTCCTGGGGGCTGCGGGTGCAGGGTCTTTTCCAGGCGTCGGGACTTAGGTTTCAGAGAGTCGCGGTCAGGGGAAGCCTCGGGATTCCCTCTGCAGGCGGCGCTGTGGGGGCTCAGGGGGGACAGGTTTTGGTACTCAGTCGGAGAGTAGTCCGGGGGTCCTCCCTGAGGTGTTGGTTCTCCACCAGCCGAGTCGGGGTCGCCGGGTGCAGTGTTGCAAGTCTCACGCTTCTTGCGGGGAGATGGCAGGGTCTTTAAAGCTGCTCCTTGAAACAAAGTTGCAGTCTTTTTGGAGCAGGTCCGCTGTCCTCGGGAGTTTCTTGTCTTTTTCGAAGCAGGGCAGTCCTCGGAGGATTCAGAGGTCGCTGGTCCCTTGGAAGGCGTCGCTGGAGCAGAGTTCTTTGGCAGGCAGGAGACAGGCCGGTGAGTTTCTGGAGCCAAGGCAGTTGTCGTCTTCTGGTCTTCCTCTGCAGGGGTTTTCAGCTAGGCAGTCCTTCTTGTAGTTTGCAGGAATCTAATTTTCTAGGGTTCAGGGTAGCCCTTAAATACTAAATTTAAGGGCGTGTTTAGGTCTGGGGGGTTAGTAGCCAATGGCCACTAGCCCTGAGGGTGGGTGCACCCTCTTTGTGCCTCCTCCCAAGGGGAGGGGGTCACATCCCTAATCCTATTGGGGGAATCCTCCATCTGCAAGATGGAGGATTTCTAAAAGTTAGTCACCTCAGCTCAGGACACCTTAGGGGCTGTCCTGACTGGCCAGTGACTCCTCCTTGTTGCTTTCTTTGTTCCCTCCAGCCTTGCCGCCAAAAGTGGGGGCCGTGGCCGGAGGGGGCGGGCAACTCCACTAAGCTGGAGTGCCCTGCTGGGCTGTGACAAAGGGGTGAGCCTTTGAGGCTCACCGCCAGGTGTTACAGCTCCTGCCTGGGGGAGGTGTTAGCATCTCCACCCAGTGCAGGCTTTGTTACTGGCCTCAGAGTGACAAAGGCACTCTCCCCATGGGGCCAGCAACATGTCTCTAGTGTGGCAGGCTGCTGGAACTAGTCAGCCTACACAGACAGTCGGTTAAGTTTCAGGGGGCACCTCTAAGGTGCCCTCTGGGGTGTATTTTGCAATAAAATGTACACTGGCATCAGTGTGCATTTATTGTGCTGAGAAGTTTGATACCAAACTTCCCAGTTTTCAGTGTAGCCATTATGGTGCTGTGGAGTTCGTGTCTGACAGACTCCCAGACCATATACTCTTATGGCTACCCTGCACTTACAATGTCTAAGGTTTTGTTTAGACACTGTAGGGGTACCATGCTCATGCACTGGTACCCTCACCTATGGTATAGTGCACCCCGCCTTAGGGCTGTAAGGCCTGCTAGAGGGGTGTCTTACCTATACTGCATAGGCAGTGAGAGGCTGGCATGGCACCCTGAGGGGAGTGCCATGTCGACTTACACGTTTTGTCCTCACTAGCACACACAAGCTGGCAAGCAGTGTGTCTGTGCTGAGTGAGAGGTCTCCAGGGTGGCATAAGACATGCTGCAGCCCTTAGAGACCTTCCTTGGCATCAGGGCCCTTGGTACTAGAAGTACCAGTTACAAGGGACTTATCTGGATGCCAGGGTCTGCCAATTGTGGAATCAATGGTACATTTTAGGTGAAAGAACACTGGTGCTGGGGCCTGGTTAGCAGGGTCCCAGCACACTTCTCAGTCAAGTCAGCATCAGTATCAGGCAAAAAGTGGGGGGTAACTGCAACAGGGAGCCATTTCTTTACAATGGCTATAGCAGCTTTTTAATTTTTCCATTTCACTCCCTTCGGGGCATGACATCTCCTTCGTGGCATTTAACCCAGAGAAAGAGGGGGTCAAAAGAGTTGGTAGCAGAGAAATGGGGGCAGCCATATATTTCTGTGCGCGAAACTTTTGAAGGTATTATTCCTCTACATTGGCAAGAACAGTCTAACATTGCCTGTATATGAAGAGCAAAACAGAAAAGCAGCTTAATGGAAAAGGAGGCTTCAAGTGTGTGTGTGTGTGTGTGGGGGGGGGGGGGGGGGTAAACACATGCTTACTTTTGGGCAGTTACCACGCCAAAATTGTGTGGTCGGTGGCATGTGTAGCTGCAGATACACATGCTGTGCATAGTCCGCCGTCTGGTGTTGGGCTCGGAGTGTTACAAGTTGTTTTTCTTCGAAGAAGTCTTTGAGTCACGAGACCGAGGGACTCCTCCCACTTCGGTTCCATTGCGCATGGGTGTCGACTCCATCTTAGATTGTTTTCTTTCTGCTGTTGGGTTCAGACGTGTTCCTTTTCGCTCGGTGTTTCGGGTCGGAAAGTTAGTCAGAATCTCAGAAACTTCGTCGGTATTGTTTCGTTCGGTATCGGGGTAGTTAGAACAAATCGACACCGAATCTTGTAGAGCTTCGGTAGCCCTTCAGGGTAATTTCGATCATCCGTCGGGGCCTGGTCGGCCCGACCGCGTGCGACATCGAGACTGATGGGAACGGACCCCGTTCCGATTCTGTCCTAAATGCCATAATAAATATCCTTATACGGAACAACATTTGGTCTGTAACTTGTGCCTGTCCCCCGAGCACAAGGATACGTGCGAAGCCTGTCGCGCGTTTCGGTCGAGGAAAACGCTCAGAGACCGAAGAGCCAGGAGGTTGCAGATGGCGTCCACGCCGACAGGACAACAACGGTTCGAGGAGGAGGAAGAAGAATCTTTCTCCATCCACGAGTCGGATTCCGAAGAATTCGACGTCGAAGAACCACCAACCGTGAGTAAGACGTCGAAACAAAAATCACACGAAAAGACTGACAAAGCCCAGGGGACGTCACCGCCAACAGGCCATGGCTTAACCCGGAAAGTAGGTGACCGTCCAACGGCACCGAAAAAGGGCGAGCTGCTGTCGAAGTCATCCGACTCCGGTCGAGATACAGGCACGCAGCAATCTCTGGACCGAGAGAGTGACGCAGAAAATTTTCGGCACCGACACAGCGGCACCGAAGTTGGTCGGCACCGAGAGGGCACGACGCCGAAAAGACAAAAGATCTTGTCGGAGCCAAAAAAATCCAGGGACACGGTTTCGGTGCCGAAACGCCCGGCAACCGTACCGAAAACTGGTTCCTACTCAGGAACAGGGACTGTCCTCTCAACTAAAAAACACAGATTTGAGGAGGAATTACAAACAATTGAGCCAGATCACACGCAAAAGCGGATCTTTATTCAAAAGGATACAGGGAAGATTAGCACTCTTCCCCCAATCAAAAGGAAAAGGAAACTTGACTTCCAGCAAGGAGACAAGCAACCACAAGCGAAGGTGGTAAAGAAGGTAACTCCACCACCATCAACTCATGCATCACCGGCACAAACTCCACCATTAAAACACTCACCAGCTCATACCACAATGAGCCAGGATGATCAGGATGCATGGGACCTCTGCGACGCTCCAGTATTGGACAATAGCCCAGAGTCGTACCCAACTAAACCGTCACCACCTGAGGACAGTACATCATATGCACAGGTGGTAGCTAGGGCAGGCGAATTCCATAATGTCTCGCTACATTCAGAGCCTATTGAGGATGACTTCCTCTTTAACACCCTGTCCTCCACCCATAGCCATTATCAAAGCCTTCCCATGCTTCCAGGAATGCTAAGGCACTCAAAACAAATATTTCAAGAGCCAGTTAAAAGCAGAGCCATAACTCCAAGGGTGGAGAAAAAATACAAGGCTCCGCCCACAGACCCTGTTTTATTACATCACAACTGACACCAGAGTCAGTAGTTGTGGGGGCAGCTCGTAAAAGAGCCAACTCGCATACATCAGGCGACGCACCACCTCCGGACAAGGAGAGCCGCAAATTTGATGCAGCGGGAAAAAGGGTTGCAGCACAAGCGGCAAATCAGTGGCGCATCGCCAACTCGCAAGCACTCCTGGCGAGATACGACAGGGCTCATTGGGATGAGATGCAACATCTCATCGAACACCTCCCCAAAGAGTTCCAAAAACGAGCGCAACAGGTGGTGGAAGAGGGACAAAGTATCTCGAACAATCAAATACGGTCTTCCATGGATGCAGCGGATACAGCTGCAAGGACAATAAATACTGCAGTCACGATAAGGAGGCACGCATGGCTGCGCACATCTGGGTTCAAACCCGAAATACAACAGGCTGTGCTCAATATGCCGTTTAATGAACAGCAATTGTTTGAGCCGGAGGTCGACACTGCAATTGAAAAATTAAAAAAGGACACCGATACAGCCAAAGCCATGGGTGCACTCTACTCCCCGCAGGACAGAGGCACATTTGGCACATTTCGTAAAACAACTTTTAGGGGAGGGTTTCGAGGTCAACCCACAGAAACCAGCACCTCACAAACAAGACCACCTACCTACCAGGGACAATATCAAAGGGGCGATTTTCGGGGACAATACAGAGGGGGCCAATTCCCAAGAAACGGGGGAAAATTTCAAGGTCCCAAAACCCCTCAAAATAAAGTGACTCAGAAGTCACACAACCCCTTCACACAAAACCAGTGGGGGGAAGACTAAGCCAGTTCTACAAATCTTGGGAGGAAATAACAGACACTTGGGTCTTAGCAATTATCCAATATGGTTATTGCATAGAATTTCTCCAACTCCCTCCAAACGTCCCACCGAAAAGACACAATATGTCAAAACAGCATAGACCTTCTAGGACTAGAAGTTCAAGCATTGCTGCAAAAGGACGCAATAGAACTGGTACCATGTCATCAAAAGAACACAGGAGTTTACTCACTGTACTTTCTAATACCAAAAAAAGACAAAACTCTTAAGACCAATACTAGATCTCAGAACACTAAACACCTACATCAAATCAGACCACTTTCACATGGTCACATTACAAGACGTAATCCCACTGCTCAAACAGCAAGACTACATAACAACATTAGATCTAAAAGATGCGTATTTCCATATACCGATACATCCTTCGCACAGGAAATACCTAAGGTTCGTATTCAAAGGAATACATTACCAATTCAAAGTGTTGCCGTTCGGAATAACAACTGCGCCAAGAGTCTTTACAAAATGCCTAGCAGTAGTAGCTGCACATATCAGAAGGCAGCAAATACACGTGTTCCCTTACTTAGACGATTGGTTAATCAAAACCAACACGCTAACAAAGTGTTCACATCACACATTATGTTATACAAATCCTTCACAAGCTGGGTTTCTCCATCAACTATGCAAAGTCACACCTTTTGCCGTGTCAAACACAGCAATACTTAGGAGCGACAATCAACACAACAAAAGGGATAGCCACTCCAAGTCCACAAAGGGTTCAAACATTTCACAAGTTAATACAGACCATGTATCCAACACAAAAGATACAAGCAAAAATAGTATTAAAACTACTAGGCATGATGTCTTCATGCATAGCCATTGTCCCATACGCAAGGTTGCACATGCGGCCCTTACAACAGTGCCTAGCATCACAATGGTCACAGGCACAGGGTCAACTTCTAGATCTGGTGTTGATAGACCGCCAAACATACATCTCGCTTCTATGGTGGAACAGTACAAATTTAAACAAAGGGCGGCCTTTCCAAGACCCAGTGCCAACATACGTTATAACAACGGATGCTTCCATGACAGGGTGGGGAGCACACCTCAATCAACACAGCATCCAAGGACAATGGGACATACATCAAAGAAAGTTTCACATAAATCACTTAGAACTGTTAGCAGTATTTCTAGCGTTGAAAGCATTCCAACCCATGATAACCCACAAATACATTCTTGTCAAAACAGACAACATGACGACAATGTATTATTTAAACAAACAGGGGGGGACACACTTGACACAGTTGTGTCTCCTAACACAAAAAATATGGCATTGGGCAATTCACAACCATATTCGCCTAATAGCACAATTTATTCCAGGGATCCAGAACCAACTAGCAGACAATCTCTCTCGGGATCACCAACAAATCCACGAATGGGAAATTCACCCCCAAATACTGAACACTTACTTTCAAATTTGGGGAACACCTCAAATAGACCTATTTGCAACAAAAGAAAACGCAAAATGCCAAAACTTCGCATCCAGGTACCCACACAGGTACTCCCAAGGCAATGCTCTATGGATGAATTGGTCAGGGATATTTGCGTACGCTTTCCCCCTCTCCCTCTCCTTCCATATCTAGTAAAGAGATTGAGTCAAAACAAACTCAAACTCATACTAATAGCACCAACATGGGCAAGACAACCTTGGTATACGACACTACTAGACCTGTCAGTAGTACCTCATGTCAAACTACCCAACAGACCAGATCTGTTAACACAACACAAACAACAGATCAGGCATCCAAACCCAGCATCGCTGAATCTAGCAATTTGGCTCCTGAAATCCTAGAATTTGGACACTTAGACCTCACACAAGAATGTATGGAGGTCATAAAACAAGCTAGAAAAGCTTCCACTAGACACTGCTATGCAAGTAAATGGAAAAGATTTGTTTATTACTGCCATAATGAGCAAATTCATCCATTGCATGCGTCTCCAAAAGATGTAGTGAATATTTACTACATTTGCAAAAATCCAATCTAGCTTTCTCTTCCATAAAGGTACATCTCGCCGCAATATCTGCTTACCTGCAGATTACTCCTTCAACTTCCCTGTTTAGAATACCTGTCATTAAAGCGTTTATGGAAGGCCTAAAGAGAATTATACCACCAAGAACATCACCTGTTCCTTCATGGAACCTCAACATTGTCTTAACAAGGCTCATGGGTCCACCTTTCGAACCCATGCATTCTTGTGAAATGCAATACTTAACGTGGAAAGTTGCATTTCTCATTGCCATCACATCTCTAAGAAGAGTAAGTGAAATACAGGCGTTTACCATACAAGAACCATTTATTCAAATACACAAGAATAAAGTAGTTCTAAGAACAAATCCAAAATTCTTACCAAAGGTTATCTCACCGTTCCACTTAAATCAAACAGTAGAATTACCAGTGTTCTTCCCACAGCCAGATTCAATAGCTGAAAGAGCACTACATACATTAGACATCAAAAGAGCACTAATGTACTACATTGACAGAACAAAAGTAATTAGAAAGACAAAACAACTATTTATTGCCTTTCAAAAACCTCATACAGGAAATCCAATTTCAAAACAAGGTATTGCCAGATGGATAGTTAGGTGCATCCAAACCTGCTATCTTAAAGCAAAGAGAGAGCTTCCTATTACACCAAAGGCACACTCAACCAGAAAGAAAGGTGCTACTATGGCCTTTCTAGGAAATATTCCAATGAACGAAATATGTAAGGCAGCAACATGGTCTACGCCTCATACATTTAGTAAACACTACTGTGTAGATGTGTTATCTGCACAACAAGCCACAGTAGGACAAGCCGTACTAAGAACTTTATTTCAAACTACCTCCACTCCTACAGGCTGAACCACCGCTTTTGGGGAGATAACTGCTTGCTAGTCTATGCACAGCATGTGTATCTGCAGCTACACATGCCACCGAACGGAAAATGTCACTTACCCAGTGTACATCTGTTCGTGGCATTAGTCGCTGCAGATTCACATTCCCCCACCCGCCTCCCCGGGAGCCTGTAGCCGTTTGTAAGTATCTTGAACATTTGTACATTTGTAAATATATTACTTTAACCTTCATTTGGTACATACGTATTCATTCCATTGCATGGGCACTATTACTAGCATACACAACTCCTACCTCACCCTCTGCGGGGAAAACAATCTAAGATGGAGTCGACGCCCATGCGCAATGGAACCGAAGTGGGAGGAGTCCCTCGGTCTCGTGACTCGAAAAGACTTCTTCGAAGAAAAACAACTTGTAACACTCCGAGCCCAACACCAGACGGCGGACTATGCACAGCATGTGAATCTGCAGCGACTAATGCCATGAACAGATGTACACTGGGTAAGTGACATTTTCCATCAAACATGGGTGCCGACGTACAAACCCATTTTGGAGTTGTAAATGTAATTTCCGACTGCAAAATAGGTGTGTTCGATGGCATATGTTGCTGCAGATACACATGTTTCGCACAGTCCGCTGCCTGGTGTTGGGCTCGGAGTATTACAAGTTGTTTTTCTTCGAAGAAGTCTTTTTTTGGTCACGGGACCGAAGGACTCCTCCCTCTTCGGCTCCATTGCGCATGGGCGTCGACTCCATCTTAGATTGTTTTTTTTCCGCTGTCTGGTTCGGACGTATTCCTTTTCGCTCCGTGTTTCGGTTCGGAAAGTTAGTCAGAATCTCGGAAGAAAGCGTCGGTATTGTTCCGTTCGGTATCTGGATAGTTAGGTACATCGACACCGATCATCGGAAGATTTTGGGGTAGCTTCGATCCCCCGTCGGGGCCTGGTCGGCCCGACCGCGTGCGACATCGAAGCCGATGGAACGGACCCCGTTTCGTTTCTGCCCAAAATGTCACAGTAAGTATCCTTATACAGATCAGCACTTGGTCTGTAACTTGTGCTTGTCCCCCGAGCACAAGGAGGATACCTGTGAGGCCTGTCGAGCCTTCCGGTCCAGAAAAACACTCCGGGACCGAAGAGCCAGGCGTCTACAAATGGCGTCCACGCCGACAAAACAACGTTTCGACGACGAAGAGGAAACATTCTCGGTTCCGGAATCAGAATCCGGAGACTCCGACGTCGAACAACCGCAACAAACAGTGAGTAAGACGTCGAAAATTAAAACCATCGAGAAGACAAAAGCCCAGGGGACGCCACTGCCAACAGGCCATGGCTCGACCCATAAAACCGGCGAGCCGTCGAAGGCGCCGAAAAAGGGCACGCCCATAGCGAAGACACCCGACTCCGGTCGAGGGACCGCCATGGAGCAACCTCTGAGCCGAGATAGCGGCTCCGAGAGGCAAAAACAAAATGCCGGCACCGAAAAACATCGGCACCGAGACACCCTGCCGAAAGCCACAAAAATTCTGTCTGTGCCGAAGCCGAAAAAAGATTCTCTCTCGGCGCCGAAAAGTTCCACACCTCCATCCTACACAGAGGAACAAGGAATAAGTGGCCAGATGCACAGATTTGGACAAGAGCTCCAAAGTGTAGAATCAGACTACACACAAAAGAGACTGTACATCCAGCAAGACACAGGGAAGATATCAACCCTTCCCCCAATAATGAGAAAAAGAAGGATCGGACTTCTCAAGGATGACGCACAACCACAAGCCAAAGTGGTTAAAAAAGTCACGCCTCCGCCCTCTCCACCACAACAGGCATCGCCGGCACAAACACCGCCACAAATGCACTCACCAGCGCAAACTACCATAAGTCAAGATAATCAGGATCAAGACGCTTGGGACCTATATGACACCCCAGTGCCGGACAATGATCCCGATTCATACCCCACAAAGCCGTCACCGCCAGAGGACAGTACCTCATACTCGCAACTGGTGGCTAGGGCAGCAGAATTCCACAATGTCCAACTGCATTCCGATCCTATAGAGGATGATTTTTTATTTAACACCCTCTCGGCTACACATAGCCAATATCAATGTCTCCCAATGCTACCAGGGATGTTACGGCACGCAAAACAAATTTTTGAAGAGCCCGTAAAATCAAGAGCCATCACCCCAAGGGTGGATAAGAAATACAAACCACCACCCACAGACCCAGTGTTTATTACTTCGCAGTTACCACCTGACTCCGTAGTAGTAGGGGCAGCTCGCAAAAGAGCAAATTCCCATACATCTGGCGACACCCCACCTCCGGACAAAGAAAGCAGAAAATGTGATGCGGCAGGAAAAAGAGTAGCATCACAGGCAGCCAACCAGTGGCGCATCGCAAATTCTCAAGCGCTGCTGGCCCGATATGACCGCGCACACTGGGATGAGATGCAACTTCTCATAGACCATCTTCCACAGGAATACCAAAAAAGGGCGCAGCAAATAGTTGAAGAGGGACAAACGATCTCAAACAATCAAATCTGCTCTTCAATGGACGCAGCAGATACTGCAGCGAGAACAGTCAACACTGCTGTCACCATAAGGAGACACGCTTGGCTCCGCACTTCAGGTTTCAAACCGGAAATCCAGCAGGCTGTCCTTAATATGCCCTTCAACGAGAAACAACTTTTTGGCCCTGAAGTGGACACAGTCATTGAAAAACTTAAAAAGGACACAGACACGGCCAAAGCCATGGGCGCACTCTACTCCCCGCAGAGCAGAGGCTCTTTTAGAAAAACTCCATTTAGAGGGGGGTTTCGTGGCCAACCCACAGACACCACCAGCCAACAAACCAGAACCACACCATATCAGGGTTCATTCCAAAGAGGAGGTTTCAGGGGATATAGAGGGGGTCAATTCCCAAGGAGTAGGGGAAGATTCCAGACTCCAAAAACACCTCCACCTAAACAGTGACTTTCAAGTCACACAACCCCTTCACTCAACACCAGTGGGGGGAAGACTAAGCCAATTCTACCAATCTTGGCAGCAGATTACAACAGACAATTGGGTATTAGCAATAATCCAACATGGCTATTGCATAGAATTCCACAAATTCCCACCAAACATCCCTCCAAAAACACGCAAAATGTCACCTCAACATTTAGAACTTTTAGGACTAGAAGTTCAAGCACTACTGCAAAAGGATGCAATAGAGTTAGTACCAGTACAACAAAAAAACACAGGAGTTTACTCCCTGTACTTTCTAATTCCAAAAAAAGACAAAACATTAAGACCAATATTAGATCTCAGGACACTAAATACGTACATCATATCGGACCACTTTCACATGGTCACACTACAAGACATCATTCCACTGCTCAAACAGCAAGATTACATGACCACATTAGACCTAAAAGATGCGTACTTTCATATACCGATACACCCTTCTCACAGAAAGTACCTAAGGTTCGTATTCAAAGGAATACATTACCAATTCAAAGTGTTGCCATTCGGAATAACAACTGCACCAAGAGTATTCACAAAATGTCTAGCAGTAGTAGCAGCACATATCAGGAGACAACAGATACATGTGTTTCCTTACCTAGACGATTGGCTAATCAAGACCAACACAGTAAAAAAGTGCACAAACGACACCACATATGTCATACAAACCCTTCACAAACTGGGTTTCTCCATCAACTATACAAAGTCACACCTCGAACCGTGTCAGACACAACAATATCTAGGGGCAACCATCAACACATCAAAAGGAATTGCCACTCCAAGTCCACAAAGAGTGCAAGCATTCCACAAGGTAATAAGTGCTATGTTTCCAAACCAAAAGATACAAGCAAAATTTGTGCTAAAACTTCTAGGCATGATGTCATCATGCATAGCCATTGTCCCAAACGCAAGACTACACATGCGACCCTTACAACAGTGCCTAGCATCACAATGGTCACAAGCACAGGGTCAACTTCAAGATCTGGTGTTGGTAGACCGCCAAACATACCTCTCGCTTCTATGGTGGAACAGCAACAATTTAAACAAAGGGCGGACATTTCAGGACCCAGTGCCTCAATACGTTATAACAGATGCTTCCATGACAGGGTGGGGAGCACACCTCAAATCACCACAGCATTCAAGGACAATGGGATGTACACCAAACAAAATTTCATATCAATTACCTAGAACTGTTAGCAGTATTTCTAGCGTTAAAAGCCTTTCAACCCATAATAACACACAAATACATTCTTGTCAAAACAGACAACATGACGACAATGTATTATTTAAACAAACAAGGAGGAACACACTCAACACAATTGTGTCTCCTAACACAAAAAATATGGCAGTGGGCGACTCACAACAACACTCGCCTAATAGCACAATTTATTCCAGGGATCCAAAACCAACTAGCAGACAACCTTTCGCGAGACCACCAACAAGTCCACGAATGGGAAATTCACCCCCAAGTTCTGAACAAGTACTTTCAAATTTGGGGAACACCCCAGATAGATTTGTTCGCAACAAAAGAAAACGCAAAATGCCAAAACTTCGCATCCAGGTACCCACACCGCGAATCACAAGGCAATGCTCTATGGATGAGTTGGTCAGGGATATTTGCATACGCTTTTCCCCCTCTCCCTCTCCTTCCATATCTAGTAAACAAGTTGAGTCAAAACCAACTCAAACTCATACTGATAGCACCCACATGGGCAAGACAACCTTGGTATACAACTCTACTAGACCTTTCACTAGTACCGCATGTCAAACTACCCAACAGACCAGATCTGTTAACACAACACAAACAACAGATCAGGCATCCAAACCCAGCATCATTGAATCTGGCAATTTGGCTCCTGAAATCCTAGAATTCGGACACTTAGACCTCACACAAGAATGTATGGAGGTCATAAAACAAGCTAGAAAAGCTTCCACTAGACACTGCTATGCATCTAAGTGGAAAAGATTTGTCTGCTACTGCCATACCAATCAAATCCAACCATTGCATGCCTCTACAAAGGACATAGTGGGATACTTACTACATTTGCAAAAAGCGAATCTCGCTTTTTCATCTATAAAAATACACCTCGCAGCAATATCTGCTTACCTACAAACTACTCATTCATCGTCTCTATTTAGAATACCAGTTATTAAAGCATTCATGGAAGGGCTAAAAAGAATTATACCACCAAGAACACCACCAGTTCCTTCATGGAACCTTAACATCGTCTTAACAAGACTCATGGGTCCACCTTTCGAACCCATGCATTCCTGTGAAATGCAATATCTAACCTGGAAAGTCGCATTTCTCATTGCAATCACATCCCTCAGAAGAGTAAGTGAAATACAGGCATTTACCATACAAGAACCATTTATTCAAATACACAAAAATAAAATAGTTCTAAGAACAAATCCAAAATTTCTACCAAAAGTAATCTCACCATTCCATTTAAATCAAACAGTAGAATTGCCAGTGTTCTTCCCACAACCAGATTCCGTGGCTGAAAGGGCACTACATACATTAGACATCAAAAGAGCACTAATGTACTACATTGACAGAACAAAGCTAATCAGGAAAACAAAACAACTGTTCATAGCTTTTCAAAAACCACACATAGGAAATCCAATCTCTAAACAAGGCATTGCTAGATGGATAGTCAGATGTATTCAAACATGCTATCTTAAAGCCAAAAGAGAATTGCCTATTACACCAAAGGCACACTCAACCAGAAAGAAAGGTGCTACAATGGCCTTTCTAGGAAACATTCCTATGAGCGAAATATGTAAGGCTGCAACCTGGTCTACGCCTCATACATTTACTAAACACTACTGTGTAGACGTACTAAATGCACAACAAGCTACAGTGGGCCAAGCTGTACTAAGAACATTATTCCAAACTACTTCAACTCCTACAGGCTAAACCACCGCTTTTAGGGGAGGTAACTGCTTTATAGTCTATGCGAAACATGTGTATCTGCAGCAACATATGCCATCGAACTGAAAATGTCACTTACCCAGTGTACATCTGTTCGTGGCATTAGTCGCTGCAGATTCACATGTGCCCTCCCGCCTCCCCGGGAAGCCTGTAGCCGTTTAGAAGTACATCTTAAATCTTAAACATTTGTACATTTGTAAATAATTATTATAAACTTTTTATGTACATACGTATTCACTCCATTGCATGGGCACTATTTATAGCAAACAACTCCATCCTCACCCTCTGCGGGGAAAACAATCTAAGATGGAGTCGACGCCCATGCGCAATGGAGCCGAAGAGGGAGGAGTCCTTCGGTCCCGTGACCAAAAAAGACTTCTTAGAAGAAAAACAACTTGTAATACTCCGAGCCCAACACCAGGCAGCTGACTGTGCGAAACATGTGAATCTGCAGTGACTAATGCCACGAACAGATGTACACTGGGTAAGTGACATTTTCATTCCCATGTACTAATCCAGTTTTAGGAGTTGGTAAACATGTACTGATTCCTGAAATGGGATTGTGCGTGGAAACCACTACTCAGTTTGGGAAGAGCATGTTTTAGCATTTCGTCCGTATTGCAAATTGGTTTTTGTATATATTTTTTGTGACTGATCATCTGGCAATGGATTTACAAAATGGAATATGTTCCCATGGAACCCTTTCACGTTTTTGGAATACAGTGGCACAAGGGACCACTGCCAAAGCCTAAAACGTTCCATGGGTACCTACGTTGATTTGCGAGTTTCAACATTGGTCTCAAAAATACTCATCAGAATTTGTAAAAAGTGGTTTGTACATCAGGCCATAAGTGATTACATATGATGAAGGCAAGGGATGTAACTTGGAGAACATTTTATTTGCGAAGTAGATCAGTGGTTCCCAGCCTATGTCCAGGGACCCCTGGGGGTCCACAGAGCCGCCTCAGCGGGTCCACGACTGCTTAGAAAATTAAATAATAGATTGCTAAAGGTATATAGATAAAGTGGCCGCATGTACAACCGAAATTTTAAAACCTACTGTATATGTCAAGGAATTTGAAAGTTGAGGATAAAAATTAAATTAGTATCCTCGTATTGATTCGTGGGAGCAGTACAGGTGAATCAATCAGGATACAGTATGGACGATATGCGACTTCAGTCGAATTTAGAAACGATCCAATGTTCCTATGATTTTTTTTTTGTATTTATAATTGTTTGCATAATAAATGTGTTTGCTGAATGCTTGTTTCTGTAGTTTGAATGTTTTGTGGTTAAGATCGACAATGTTTATGCCGTGGAACCCGGCTTCCAGTAATGACTCAGTGGGGTTTCTATGGATTCATGTAATGATTCAGTGGGGGTCATGGGTTCCAGTAATAATAAAGGTGGGGTCCGCAGAATTCAAAAGGTTGGAAACCACTGAAGTAGAGCTAATCTCTTCCCTCTGTGTGTGGGTGTAATGGCTAGTGCCTGTGTGTGGGTGTAATGGCTAGTGCCTGGGGCTGTGAATTTGTTGCCCCACCTGCTAGTCACTACATTGCCTACAGGTGAGAGGGCAACATGCAATCTGCTCGATCTGAACATGCTAGGTTTGGCCACCTGCTAGGTAGAGCAGGGATCTGATGGTGAACAATTAAGTAGAAAGATAGAGGCCTGCCAATAGAAGAGTGTGATATTTGAGTTAATTGGAGGAAAATCGCATCATTATTTGAGCATATTGGAAGAAGGCAGAAGCCACAGCTTTACTAAACTGTGCATACTTATTTTCTCCGAACAATCCTTATCATTGTTGCAGTGTATTCTCTGAGGCAACATGAGTGTCGTGGTGGGAGGTCTGACTACCTAGCACATGTGGATGTTGGGTGCACAAGAACTTATAATATTGCACAACAGAAATTCACCTGCCACTGGTCCACCTCATGCAAACTGTTAGATTGGTGTCCACTGACTTCATTTCTGAACTTGCTGAAGTTTCAAATGTTATAAAGTATTGCTGATTGTTTTACTTCACTAACACTAAAAGAACTGTTTACACTAGTTTCTGCCATAGGATGGCTTACTTTTGAGTACTGTTTGGCTCAGATGTATAGAAAGATATTCATGATTGCTGGCTGAATAAAGCTCCTTTTTCTTTCAAGTGAGCAGGAAGATGGCAGCTTTGCGAGAAAGCTGGTTGGGAGGCGGATATTCAGTTAGGAGTGAAGCTGTGCCCTGGTCTGTCCCCATGCATTCAGGATTGGATGTTTCTGTGGCTGACCCTCGGGCATCCAGAAATCAAGTTGAGTTTGTGGAGTCTTCTTCCTTTTCATTGTACAGGGGTAGTGTTAATCAGCGTGTCCTAACTTTTCACTTCCTTGGAACTTCCTATCCTGATTTACAGCAGTGCCAAAGTGATCGCTGAGATCAACATTTAAATAGGACATTGGTGTTGATTCTTTAATGTAATTCCCTCATGTTGTGCTCTTAGTAGATATTGGCTATTCTGTGTTTTTTTTTTTTTTTTTTTTGCCAAGTAGAGCAGTAAAAAGGATTTCTGAAAGCATTGCTCAGCAAACATTGCGAGCACATTGGGATGTCATATTAGAGCTTCTATATCCTAACCAGGTCATTGAGAAACTTCAGAACTCGTACACCTTTCTTACATAGTCTCATCTTGACGTAAATGTTCTGCTTTACCTAAAGGCTACCCCTTGTGCCCTTTCAGCATTGTTTTACCTCTAAAATTGTGTTTTATGCCACTGATCACTTACATGATAGCCATTTCTGTATTACAGTAGTGAGCTTTGAGTATATATTACATTGAAGCTATCAAGTCTACCAGCGACATGAGTGTTTTCTCCTTAACCCGGAAAGCTGTGATTTCCTTTGCTGTTAGATCTGATTCTGCAAGATGTCTGTTCTCCCTCGCAAAGTAAAGAAGTTTGGGGTGGTGAACGGGAAAGGAATAGGTGGTGGGGGCTTGAGAGATGGAGTGGGTAGAGGCGTGCTGGTACCACCGGGGAGCCAGTATATCAGGTATGGAGTGTTCTGTCACCATTGCTAATCGGTTGTGGATTTATTTTGTGGTAATCTACATGCTGCAAACTTTTTTGCTTTTCAGACTGCTGCAGATAAATATCCTGAGCAAAGCTCTCTATTGCTTTTCTGGGATGTGGGTTCCCACATTCTGAGGTTTGGAAGCATGTTTAGTTACAAAAGCTCTGCAGCAGATAAGCCTCATTCTGAATACTCTAGTGAGGTTTTCAAGGGTCCACGAGACCTTGGCCAATTTCCCAGTTAATTGCTTCACAAAGACCTACATAATTTGTAGGATGACATGGTAAAGCATGGTTAGAGTAACTTTCTTACCAGCATTAGTGCATCTCACACCATGTGTTTAACAAAAAGCCTTAAGTTGATGTGAAGTTCTGGGTGGTCCTTAGGAATCTGGTATTTAAATTGGCCACTGACAGTTGTCTGTCATTGTTTTGTCCATTGCGAGGACCTGTTGGTTACAAGCATTGTTTAGTAATGTTTTCTGTTGGCAGGTGGGCCAAATAGGAAAGACAGTCCTAAGGGAACTTTGCATAGCTTTATGAACTGTCACCATTACGCATTCTTTTTGGTTGTATCTTCAAATGGTCCATGGATAGGAGCCCGCAGTAATGGTGAGGGTGTACCTTTTTTCTACCATACTATGCGTACAGATTGGTTAACCTTGCCCCAAGTAATGTATTGGCCAAAATAGAAACAAAGTTGGGCCATGGGTTCCACTTACCACTAACAAGCCTATGCTCCAGACTAACTTGTGGCAAAAACTGATAGGCCCTGGGCCTAAACTACTCCTGGTCTTGCATTCTGATATCAGTCAGTCGAAATCTCACTAAGGCACACGCACATAAACTTGAGTGGGTGTTCAGGTGTAAGTTGTCTGTGGAGTGCCACGCCTACAGAGGCAGCCGTCCCTATTTTTGATATATTGTCTCAAGCTAAGATACTCCTATCATAGTGTGCACAACAGGAGAAAATGGGGAAGAAAACCATGCTTACCCTAAAATGTACATGCGTGCTCCATAACCTTTAGGAAAAATCCTTTAGAAAATGGATATCTGATATTCTATTTTTTTTTTTACGCTAAGTGGAATTGGGACTGCTCCCTGATTGTTACAGCTCTTAAAGTGGCCTTGTAATTGCCTGCATTGTAGGCGTTTTCATTTCAACACCGTTCTCAAGTTTGAAATTTTAAGTTTCCAAGTGCAAATGACATAGTGGCCTTGTCATTCCAGCACGGTTAGACCATGTACAATGCCCTTGATATAAGACTATATGTTCCTTGGTTAATTGTGGAAGTTCCATATTCATCTGAACTTAAGTGAGGTGTGGCTGGACTGTTAATTAGGTTGACAACTGTCCATAAGTTCCCAATGGTCACCGATTTTACAGATACAAGCTAAGGCGTTTAGTCTTGTCCAATCTCAATGCGGCCAGTTGCTAATGTAAAAAAATCACTGTTTGGGGTGCTCATTTATAGGTAGGTTTTGTTTCATCATCCTGCTTCTGTGTTGTTGAAGTACAATATACCTCTGGCCTGCTTTTATCTGGCATTGCATCCCACTTCCATTCAGGTCGTTTGCTCTGATTCTTGTGTCCACTTTGCATCCCAAGTTTACATTGGCTCTGTGTGCCTACTTGTACCCCATGCCCACACAATATCCTTGCTTTGCCTGTTTTTTGGTTGGTCCCTGCTTGCTGTACCTCCGATATGAATTGTATATATGTATAGATTATGTTGGCAGTGCCTCTGGTTTGACTTCATGTTCACTCATGAGTTCCATGTCGACCTTTTAACCATGTGAACAAATGGTCTTTGCACACAGGGCCCATGTTATGTCTCATTGCTGTGCCTTGTGAGCTCATTGATTTTGCTCCTTGTCACCCCAGAGGATCTCCTTGCTGCTTTTTGTCTTTCCCTTATATCCTATGGCTAATCAAAAATATCACTTAGCATTAAACTTCTTTGCTTTCAGTCCCTGTTGGCTCACGGTTTCCATTAGTTGTGACTGACTCTTCTCATGTCAGTGCTGTCTGCTTGTGCCTCATCTTTGCACCCCCGGCACATTGAGTGTCAGGCCCCCGTCCTTCCTGCTTGCCTCTCAGTTACACTGTACAAGTCTTTTTTTCTGCTGTGCTACGCTTCTACTTTTCCCCAAAGTGTCTGCTCTTTCGTGCCAGATTATTTTGTACTCATTACCACAGTCTACTTCTCTTGTGATGCACCTACTTTGCAGCCGGTATGCACATGTAATGTGCAAACTTTATTCGCTGTCGATGTCCACAAAGCCTCCCACCCCTGTATGCACTTGTAGCTTTCTCATTGTGTTTGGTTGTGGATTTCTTTTTTCAACGCTTCTCTTTTCTCCCCTTCTCCTTCTATTCCCTTTGTGTGTCTGCCTGCTGCTGCTAACAGGGAGGATTTCGCTCCATACAGGTAATGCTTTTAATATCTGCTTTCATCCTTTGTCATTCCCGCTAAACTCCATGCATGATACGGTCAGTTGCTGCGGCCTAGACTAGCTTGAACTGATGCAGTCTATTTATTTTTATGTTGCTCCAATTGCCTTCTGCAATGGACTGACAGGCCTCTTTTAATGCGACATTTTTTCTGTAGTAGTGTACTTTTTGTCATGGTCACACCCACTTTTTGCCGATGATAGTGATGTTTTTCGACTGATGTGCTCAGGGTCCCTGCTAACCAGGCCTCAGCGCCAATGGTCTTTCCTTAAAAGCAAGATAAAATGGTCTAATTGTAACCCAATTGGCACACACTTTACCATCACTGCAAGTCCCTAGTAAAAGGTACCCGTGGTAACTAGAGCATGGGTATTAGAGGGTCCCTAAGGGCTGCAGCATATAATCTGCCACCCTAAGGACTCCCCTGCAAATTTCACACAGCCTGCCATTGCAGACTGCGTGTCATGGTGCAGACCATAAGTGAAAACCATGTCAATAGACTACGGGGTGGGTCGGGTTGGGGGAATCAAAAAACAGGATAGTATTTCCTTAAATGCAGCCATATTTTAAAAATATTTGTAGCTCATAGCTCAACACTAGCCTGTACCTATGGGTATAGAATTTTGTTATGTGGCTGCTTAATTTGCTAAAACGCAGCCGGTATCCATGCATGAGTGCAAGTCTAATAGTTAAGTAAAATATACAATTTTACGACTGTTTATTCTCAGAACACAAAATAAATATGTAGAACTACCAATTAGATGGTCAAATGACAAATGTTAAAAAAAACTAAAAAAAACTGTAAAACCAGGAGGCCTACGTTTATGTAGCAGGCCCTAAAGCCCTAAGGCAGGGTGCATTATGTTATGTGAAGACCTGTCTGCGTGAAGAGGCAAGCTCCTGTGATTCCTAGTTCTGTAACTAGATGTTGCAAGGGTAAAGAGAAAAGTTATCTTAAGGTATGCACTGGTCATTACGAGTTACCTAGCTACGTAATGGCTTCAATGAAGCCTATGGTGTTTGATATCAAACGCCTCATCTAAATAAACCTATAGTGATGCCAGTATTGGAGTTTTAACCAGCACCCGCGGGGCAATGTAGAGGTGCATCATGAAAACCCACTAGTCACTTAGTGTACTGGCTGACTGGTATCAACCAGCCTGCCAACACAGACCAGTTTCTGACCCCACTGGAGTTGAAATCCCACGCTCTGAGGCTAGAGGCAATGCCTGTCCGGAGAAGGTGTTATCACCTCCGCCAGCAGGATAGCTAGTAAATGGGCATATCCTGGCTGGAGGCTTCAAAACCTCTTCTGCCCTTTGAATTGCGACCCTGGCTTCCCCGGATCTGGGGAATGCCACCTCATGCCCTGAGACCCATTTGACACCTATGCAGTAGACCTGTTGCACCACCAGGCTAGTCACACCCCTAAGGTGGGGCTGCCGGTTGTGCTTCATGAAATAAGGGTTTCACCATCTTTTTTTTGGTGGAACTAGGAACTCTGGGCTAAAGCAATGCCCCACACCCCCACAGGAGCGGCCATCTATGGGGTGTAGTCACCCCAGGAGTTAATAGCCCATTGGCTGACCTGACCAGCACCTCTTCACCCAGACACTCCAGGTTGCAAATAGGTTTGCAAGTACTTGTATGCAGTACATGTTTCTTTCTTCATAGGACAGCATTACCACGTAAAAGCACATTGTGCCTGACCGTAAAAAAAAATGTATAACTCTTTAACAGTACTTACCTAATTCTGAAGATTTTGGTGTCTAAAATCTAAAAGTCCATGCTATTTTTCTAAATTGGTCTAGATTTTCTTGAGTCATTTATTGACTGTGCTTAACAAATGCTTAGCTCTACCCTCTAAGCCTAAACTGCTCATCCAACCTGTCGTGGGTCCATTTTTAGTTTTCCTCAGTATAGGAGTATAGCTTAGCTACAGCTGGAGGCCTGTACCTTTTACCTAGAAAACATGCTCTGTTTTATTCATTTTTTTTTATTTTAGCATTGCTTGCGTTTTTAGAAGAAATGTTTTCTTTTCACAATCGGTTGCCGTTCTGTGGAAGTGTCATTATCAGTAGTGTATGTATTAGATTGTCATTATTTTCTTAGAGTTACGTTGGACAAAAACCGAATGCGAACATGTCAGGCATTTGTTATGATACTGCTGACACAGGTTTGTGCACACAGTCTACAGGGAGTGCATAATTATTAGGCAAGTTGTATTTTTGAGGATTAATTTTATTATTGAACAACAACCATGTTCTCAATGAACCCAAAAAACTCATTAATATCAAAGCTGAATATTTTTGGAAGTAGTTTTTAGTTTGTTTTTAGTTTTGGCTATGTTAGGGGGATATCTGTGTGTGCAGGTGACTATTACTGTGCATAATTATTAGGCAACTTAACAAAAAACAAATATATACCCATTTCAATTATTTATTATTACCAGTGAAACCAATATAACATCTCAACATTCACAAATATACATTTCTGACATTCAAAAACAAAAAAAAACAAATCCGTGACCAATATAGCCACCTTTCTTTGCAAGGACACTCAAAAGCCTGCCATCCATGGATTCTGTCAGTGTTTTGATCTGTTCACCATCAACATTGCGTGCAGCAGAACCACAGCCTCCCAGACACTGTTCAGAGAGGTGTACTGTTTTCCCTCCTTGTAAATCTCACATTTGATGATGGACCACAGGTTCTCAATGGGGTTCAGATCAGGTGAACAAGGAGGCCATGTCATTAGATTTCCTTCTTTTATACCCTTTCTTGCCAGCCACGCTGTGGAGTACTTGGACCCGTGTGATGGAGCATTGTCCTGCATGAAAATCATGTTTTTCTTGAAGGATGAAGACTTCTTCCTGTACCACTGCTTGAAGAAGTTGTCTTCCAGGAACTGGCAGTAGGACTGGGAGTTGAGCTTGACTCCATCCTCAACCCGAAAAGGCCCCACAAGCTCATCTTTGATGATACCAGCCCAAACCAGTACTCCACCTCCACCTTGCTGGCGTCTGAGTCGGACTGGAGCTCTCTGCCCTTTACCAATCCAGCCACGGGCCCATCCATCTGGCCCATCAAGACTCACTCTCATTTCATCAGTCCATAAAACCTTAGAAAAATCAGTATTGAGATATTTCTTGGCCCAGTCTTGACGTTTCAGCTTGTGTGTCTTGTTCAGTGGTGGTCGTCTTTCAGCCTTTCTTACCTTGGCCATGTCTCTGAGTATTGCACACCTTGTGCTTTTGGGCACTCCAGTGATGTTGCAGCTCTGAAATATGGCCAAACTGGTGGCAAGTGGCAGCTGCACGCTTGACTTTTCTCAGTTCATGGGCAGTTATTTTGCGCCTTGGTTTTTCCACACGCTTCTTGCGACCCTGTTGACTATTTTGAATGAAACGCTTGATTGTTCGATAATCACGCTTCAGAAGCTTTGCAATTTTAAGAGTGCTGCATCCCTCTGCAAGATATCTCACTATTTTTGACTTTTCTGAGCCTGTCAAGTCCTTCTTTTGACCCATTTTGCCAAAGGAAAGGAAGTTGCCTAATAATTATGCACACCTGATATAGGGTGCTGATGTCATTAGACCACACCCCTTCTCATTACAGAGATGCACATCACCTAATATGCTTAATTGGTAGTAGGCTTTCGAGCCTATACAGCTTGGAGTAAGACAACATGCATAAAGAGGATGATGTGGTCAAAATACTCATTTGCCTAATAATTCTGCACTCCCTGTAATGTTTAGGCACATACCTACGTCGGGATGTCTGCACGAATAATATATGCCTTATTAAAAATAAAAAAAATTGTGTGAGACCAAGGCCGTTAGAAGGGGTTCCTCACAGGATATACCATCTCTACTGCCCATTACTTTGCAGCAGACCTCAACATTTGTGCCTCTACGAAGCCTGATTTGGAGACTGGCTGCCAACCTTGTCCTAAAGTAACAGGGTTTGGGGTACTTTTCATGTACACGACATGGGCAGGTTAGGTTTATCACGCCTGCTCTTTGTGGTAGAAAATACATCTTAGAGAAGAATTTGCATATCCAGATTTATTGCAATATGTTGGGGTTGTTCATATTAATATCACTTTTTTGTCTCTGATTTTGTTACTTGCCGTTATCCTTATAATGTCGACTCATGCATTTTATCACTGTGTGTGTGTTTTGGGCCGCCAGCTGGTGTAGGAGTGACTGAATAGCCTACAAGCAGAGGTACCGCCGCCCCTTATCCAGCAGTCTTGTAGAGATACAAGAGTCCTTATGATAACCCTGCCACAAA
This sequence comes from Pleurodeles waltl, assembly GCF_031143425.1. Lineage (NCBI taxonomy): Eukaryota > Metazoa > Chordata > Amphibia > Caudata > Salamandridae > Pleurodeles > Pleurodeles waltl. The sequence continues at coordinate 37,269,571 of NC_090450.1, forward strand.
ACAGTACGTTTAGGTTTATTAATTTAACCCATGCCAGTAAAGGTTGCCTGTGCTATCTGCTTTCCATCTATGCCTCTGTAGTAAGTTGGTCCCCACCCTGTCTAATGCGCCAGGGATATTCTGTCCTTCCCTATTACACCTCTGTTGGGCCACTGTGCTGTACCTGCTGTAGTTTAACAAATCGGACGTTTCCTTTTCATACAAGATAGCATGGGTTGGGGCCAAATAGCACATTTGCTAGCTGTTGCTTCTCGCTTTTGTGAGTTGGGTCATTTCCAGGCTGGACTCAATCATAGGTGATATGGACAATGTGATTCACCATGTATCTTTACATGTGCTTGCCTTGTAAAGGAAGACCAAAATGGTTGAACTAAGATAGGTGACGCTAGATCAAGCAAACACCACACATTAATTTTTATATATATAGAAAGTCCCCTTGAACTTATAATAGTGACAATCTGTGTACATGTGTACATCTGTTTATAAAATGCAGTGTTAGCCAAGTTGTCTTGCTGCCCACCTCTCCCCTCCCTCACTGTGCCAAAACAGAGTACCCAACCACAGATCTCTTCATATTGATGTGTTCTTTATAATACTGAACTGCACTGGAACTCCTCCAAACTTATGACGCAGATACACTATATTTGTGGCATGGAATCCGGGTGCCGCGCCTCTAGGAGTGGAGGATATTGGGTAAATTAAATACAAGGGACAGGGAACAACCATAACAGGCATGAATGCTTTCTGTTGTATAGTAAGCTGTTATTGTACATTTGTGTGTCGGTTCGGAGTAATCACTTGCATCAGTTATACATGAACACATAAGCTGGTCACAGTTGTAGCATACATTACTCGTGTTACACTGCTGGTTCTTGCGGAGCCCCTAGTATTGTTTGTGTAGTTATCGGGTCCTGACTCTAGTGCTTTAAGCCCCTTGACCCACTGCTCTGAGTTCATCGTTGGTCTTAATGTATTGGTTTTATGCCATTTTTATATGTAACAAATTTGTGGATAAAGAGAAAAACCCATTCCTCTTTGCAACTTGGAGAGGGGATCATAGGAAGTGAAGATGGGGGATAATGGGAGGGAAAGGGAGGAGAAGGGAGGAAAGGGAGACTAGGAGGGGATAGGAAGGGTAGTCAAACTAAACGAAGGGTCAACTTTACATCATTGTGTGGGTGATACTTGTGGTTAATTGTCATTAAGGAGCTAGCGCGCTATGACAGCCTTATGGGGGGGGGCCATGCCCGGGGCGCACCAGTGTGTGGGTGGGGCAGGTGTCTGCTCCATCCGCCTCTTCCTCCCCCTTGCTCTTGAGGCATTGTGAATGGTGGCGGTTCGTGTGGCTTCTTTATCGTTTCTACATGTGGTCTTATTGTCAGTACAGGGACCTCAGGGCACCAACCGGGCAACCTCCTGTTCGGGACCACCCCCTGAGGCATGCCGCTCCCCAGCCTCCCCCACCTCGGTGTTTGTTGTTCCCTTGGTTAGTGCGTCCCATGTAGTCACCAGTTCTTCCCAGGTCGGGGCGGTAGGAACAAGTCGGACGCCCTTAGCTTCCTCTGCTTTCAGGACCTGTAGTTCGGCCCTGGACCATTTCGTAACATCCCTTTTCCAATCGGTAAGCGATGGGCAGACTGGGGCCCTCCAGCCCCTCGAGATCAGCCTTTTATAGAGGGCCAGCGTTGGTTCTAGAAAACGCCCTCTTACTTTCCCGTTTAACTCAGTCGGCCTGAGTCCCAGCAAGCACAGGTCCGGGTGGGCCTTAACTCCGCTCCGAGTAGCCGGGATAAGGCAGCCAGTGCCTCCCTCCAGCTGATCTGGAGCACCGGGCACCCCCACACCATATGGTCAAAATCTGCCTCGCCCCCCCTGGCATCTTGGGCATGTCCTGGGGGTACCTCCGTATATTCAGAATAGTCGGTGCGGTGTGAGGTACGTTCTGTGTAGGTAATTATATTGGATGTAACGTAGTCGCATGTTACGTGAGACCACCCGGGGGTATGCTAGTACTTTGCTCCATTCCGATTCAGTTAATTCCCTCCCAATGGTGCCTCCCCATCGCTCCCTCAGGGATTGCAAAGGGTCCAATGCTGCGTGGGCCTGGGCCCGGTAAATTTTGGCTATCAGGTGGGGTTCATCCCCCGATGTCAGCAAAAGGTGCAGTACCCCGTGGACTGCGGGCTCTGCGTTTATCGTGCACCAGTGATCTTTCAGGGCGTGAACCAGCCTCCCGAAGAGCAGGAACTGGCCCTGGGGAACACCCGCTTCCGTTAGGGCAGAGAAATCCCTCAGTACCCCCGCGTTAAAGAGGCCGCTCACGGTCACAATCCCTGCTCTAGTCCATGGGCCAAGTCCGAGGCCTCCCGGGCACAGTCCCCCAGCTCCCAGGACCAGTGCCGAAACCAGCAGGGCCGGAGAATAAGGGGGGCCCACTCCCACTCTTTTCATGCACCTCTCCCAACATGCCAATGCAACATTCGTCATAATGTTGCTACCAGGTAGGGCTATCTTCCTACCTATCATGCGTGCCACAATCCATGTTGCATCTATTGTCCCCTGAGGTGTGCACAAGTCCAGTGGTCCTCTGCCTGACATCCAACCAGATACCCATTGTAGCTGGGATGCCAAGTAATAAGCCTCAAAGTCGGGGCGCCCAGTCCTCCCATTTGGGTCGGTCTGCAGAGGGTTGTAAGTGCGGTGCGCCTACGACCATCATCCCATATTAGTTCCCTTAGCAGCATGTTCAGGTCGCGGAACCATGATGGGGGGGGATCAGCAGTGGTAGGTTTGCGAAGTAAGAGGAGTCGTGGAAGCATAATCATTTTGGACAGTGCCACTCTAGCCATTACTGTGAGTTTTAAAGAATGCCAGAATCCCACCGAGGACCTCAGTGATCGCAGTGCCCTGCCCAGATTACCTTCCTTGAGATCTCCCAGCTCGTGGAATATCTGGATACCCAGATACTTGAAAGTACGGGGGGGGGGGGGCCCAGTTCATGTCCATCGGGCATGAAGCAGGACGCACGCCATCAGGAGACAGAGGGAACACGTACGTTTTGCCGCGGTTTAGGTGAAGTCCGGAGACCTCGCCAAAGTTCTCTAAGACACTGAGGGCCCAGGGGAGGTTGCTGTTGCCATCCCCAAGGTATATTAGTATGTCGTCAGCGTACAGGGAGACAATGTGTTCAGTTGGTCCGTACATTACCCCCCGTCCTACTCCCTCCTCCCGCAGTCGACTCGCGAGAGGCTCAATCGCTAGGGCAAACAGAAGCGGGGAGAGGGGGCATCCCTGTCTGGTTCCACAAAACACTGGGTCTGCTCTGGATATGATTTTACCCGTCTTCACTCTTGCTAGTGGGGACGAATATAGTAGGTCAACCCATCTCACCCAGTTCTCACCTAGGCCCATCCTCATCATCACCGACCTCAGGTAGTCCCACCTAATTGAATCAAAAGCCTTTTCGAAGTCCACCGCCAACAGGAGCCCGGTCGGTGGAATCGATTCTCTGGGCATGTGCATGATAGAGAAAAGACGCCTAAGGTTTAGGGAGGTGCTGCGGCCCGGAATGAAGCAGTTTTGATCAGCGTGGGCATATGGGAGCAGGCAATCAGCCAAGATCTTGCTAAGGATCTTAAAGTCGCTGTTCAGCATTGACAGTGGGCGGAAATCTGTCACCGAGGCCTCACTATTGGTGGACTTAGGGAGTGGCACTACTAGTGCTTCGCGCAACGTGTCTGGTAACTCACCGCAACACCTCCGCATACATTTCCGCCAAGTTTGGGGTTAACAAGGATCTATATTTTTTGTAGAAGTCCATGGGAAGACCATCTGTTCCAGGGGTCCTCCCAGGAGCCAGATGTGCTATTGCGTTGTTGATCTCTTCTATGGTCACTGCCCCTCCCAGGCTGTCTCTGTCCTCTGGTCTCAGTTCCCGGATCGGGGTCTGTCGCAGATAATTGTCAAAGGTCACTGGCTCCAGGCTGCTAGGTCTACCATACAGGTGCATGTAATAATCTCTGAATGCGTCATTGATGGGTCCTGGGCTAAGTCTACGGTTTCCCTCTTTGTCTGTTACACTAGTGATGGGTTCGCTGCTCCCGCCCGGGCGCACCAGCCATGCCAGAAGCCTGCCCGACCTCCCCTCCTCTGATTGCAGGGATGCCAGGTATTTCTGCATGCTGTGACATCTGAGCTTTTCTTCGGCTTGGGAGTGTTCTCTGCGGGCACGGTTATATTCTTCCTCCTCGTGTGCTGCAAGGCCCAGGCTTAGCTCGTGTATGATCTTCTCTAATGCAGTGATCTCCTTTTCTAGTGTTTTCCTCACCCCTACTGACTGCCCCAGGCAAAAAACCCTCGTCCCCGCTTAAGTGTCTCCCACTCCACTGCCCTGGAGGAGGTGGTTCCTCTATTGATCTCAATGTGTTCTGATAGGTAGTCTCATAGTGCCTCTCTAGACGCTTGATCCTCGAGCGCCGCTGGGCAAGCCGCCATGACGGTATGGGGGGGGGGTCTATCCTGCAATGTCCTCAGTGTTAATAATAGTGGGTTGTGGTCTGAGATTGTTCGGGCTAGGTATTCAGAACGTGTCATCCCACGGGCCAAGCCCGGGGTGCAGACCACCCTGTCAATTCTGGTGTGGACGTGGTGGAGGCCCGAGTAGAACGAGTAGTCCCTGTCGGTTGGGTGGTGGACCCGCCATATGTCCACTAACCCCCATGAGTCAAGCCATTTGACCAAGTTTTGTGCTATTTATATTGATATAGCTCCCTGTAGCGGTAGGGTGGATCTATCCATGTTTATGTCTAGTACTGCGTTAAAGTCCCCACCTATTAGTACCTCTCCTGTTTGCTGGCGGGTAAGGTGTTGCGATAGGTTTGTCATGAATGAAACCTGGTCTTGGTTAGGGGCGTAGATGCAACTCAAAACTAATGGGGTCCCGTGTAGTTTACCTTCCAATATTACAAACCTGCCCTCCTTGTCTAGGTTTGCGGTTTCGATTGTCAGGGGGACACCTGCTCTGATCCATATCATTGCGCCCCTTGCATAGGCGGAGTACTCCGTAGCGAACACTCGCCCTCTCCATCTTCGTCTGAGTTTCTCTCCCTCCCCTGGGGCTAGGTGGGTCTCTTGTAGCATTGCTATCTGCACCCCCCTTCTCTTTAGGAATGACAATATTCTGTGTCTTTTGGCATGGGTACCCATCCCCCTGACATTCCAGGTTATGATATTGTAATCTGCCATCCTGTTCTTGGGATCTGACAATTGGAGGACCAGTGCGCCCGGCATTTCAATCTACCCACTGTTGCGCTCGTTCCTACATTGTGATAACATTTAATTGCCCATGCTGTTGGATTAACTCGGAACTGTGAACCCCAACTCCCCCTCCCCGGGGCACCCTCAGAACTATGGGTAGCCCAAAAAAACGTGCAACGGTGCAACTTTACCAAACACATAGTTACAGTACTCGCCAGCCAAGCCAGGCAGGCGAGCGGTATAGTCAGGGGGGAAGCGGGCAGGTCCGGAGGGGCCAATCGTTCGTTCAGTTCGTTATGACTTCAGGCCCAGTCACGCAGCCAGGTCAGCCAAGCTCATCAGGTGTTTGCGGAGTCACCTTTGGTGCCCGGGATGGGCTTCCCGAGCCCTCGGCGGATGACACTATTGTGCCATCGGAGTCCACCTCCGAGCCCTCATGGGAGGACACCTCGCAACCGACCTGGGCCGCCACCTCCAGGGCTGCTCTTCTGCCTGTTTCCCTCTGCGTTTTCGTCTGGGCCAGGCGCGGGCGATCCCCGGGCCTCTTCCGCCTAGTTGCTCGGTGGGTTCCGCCAGCTCCAACCTCCGTCAGCGCTGCTCGTAGTGTTTGGGCCCCGCGCCTCTCGAGCCAGTCCCATGCCTCTTCCGGGGATTGGAAGAAAGAGGTCTTTCCATCCACGATCACTCTCAGCCTTGCAGGGTATAAGAGCGAGTATTGGATCCCTTCAGTTCGTAATGCTCTTTTGACCGCTAAGAATGAGGCTCGTCTGTTCTGGACCTCCAGTGTAAAGTCTGGGAATAGTGTTACTTCTCCGTTTGCTACCTTGAACGGGCCCGATTCTCTGGCTTTCTCTAGGAGAATATCCCTGTCCTTGTAATGCAGTAGTTTAGCAATTACGGCAAGGGGGGGTCTGCCAGGAGCCAGTGGTCTTGATGGCACGCGGTGGGCGCGTTCTAACGTGTAGTAGGGAGTCAGGCATCCCGGCGCAACCTTCGTGCTCAACCAATTCTCCAGGAATTCTACCATGTTCTCTCCTTCGGACCCCTCAGGAAGGCCCACCACTCGTACGTTGTTCCTTCTATTCCTCCCCTCTGCGTCTTCGGTGCGTTGTTCAAGTCTTGCTACTCTGTCAGCCAGTGAGGTTACTTCCGCCACCATGTCTTTCTGCCTTGGGGTGATGTCGGCCAGCGTAGTCTCCGTGTCTTTGACTGTCGGCCAGCTTGTGATGTTCGGCTCTCAGGAGACCCACCTCAATCGCGACTTGGTTGATTTCTCGTTGCAGTGTTGACTTTGTGTCCTCTATAGCCCCCAGTATTTTGTCTAGAGTCTTGAACTTTGGAGTGTGGCTGGCTCAACAGTTCTGCTGCTCCGTCCCCGGGGGGTGTTGGGGGGGTCCATGGTTCTGCTCTTATGCTGGCCTTTAGAGGGCATCGGTCCGACCAGGAGGCTTGACCCAGGGAGGGGGCTGGACGCCAACCTGGGCGCTGTCGTAGGAGTTGCCGCCGGGAATCACCCCACGTTTTAGGCTCCGCAGCCTTGGTGATGTTCGTGGTCTTCACTGGGTGGGCCCTGGGCGCACGGCCGGTCGTAATCTGCTTCGGGGGAGGAGGGGGTTCCGGCGTGGCTAGTTGCTAGCGTCAACCCCCTCGCCTGTCCCCGCTGGTAGGGCCTGCCGCGCCAGCCGGCATCAGGCGCGCGGCGCCGCCAGGGCGATGTCTATCCCCTCTCAGTGTACCCACTTTTTCGCCGATAGCACCAGCGTGCTCGTGGGTATGCTCGCTCGCCTGCGTAATACGTGCGTACAATGGCCGGTGGTGTACCAGGATATCGCGGGGGCCCCAAATGGTGGTACGATGTTGACTGCGCCTCCTCAAAGGGGGAGATGGGGGGTGTCACTCACCCTTCCGGCCATCCTCATGCTGGTTGCTGCCAGGTAGGGCCGTCTGCCGCATACTGCCGCCACTCAGAGTATCCATGTGGGGCATATGCTTGTGCTCACGGGGCGGCCCCATTGGAAACAGGGCCACACCCGTTTAACCAGTTTTGGGTGAGGCGCCCCTTCAGGGGGGGCACCAGCAGGTCCAACGGTGCCCCCACAGCGTTGCCGGGTCCCGCCTCCAAAATCCAGGGCTCGGGCGATTTTTGCCGTCTCTTGCCGTCCGCTCCCCCCGCGGCCCGCCACTCATGCGAGGCCGCGGCTTCGGAGGGGATGAAAGGCCGCAGGTCTCCTTGCTGTCCGGGCAGCCCCGCGCGGGCCGCAACACTCACCGGGCCCGACCCGGGGGTCCCGCCGCTCCGCCCACTTTCCGGCAGCTCGGCCGGACGATTTAGCGCACAGGTGGCTTGTGCTGGCGCGCTGGGCCGGGGTTCTCAAGCTGGCCCCTCCGGAGCCGAGCTCTTAAGCGGCCGCCATTGTCTGAGTCCTGGCCACGCCCCCACACCTACTTCCTTCTGTTAATGGTTCTTAACGCTAGTCATAGACTTTTATATCACCACTGTCTGCTATAATGTGATAGAATAGGACTTTTTTGAATTTCCAGTGGGAGTATGACTGTATTCCTTGTTTTGAAGTACTCTTACTTTAAAACTAGTGGGTTTAAAAAAATCTTTGAAGGTAACCCCTTGAACCATCTCCCAGTGACTGCTGTTTATCAGCAGCTCCTCTCAATCTGCCTATGAACCAGTCCAAGTCTTCAGTTAGTCTTATAAGTAGTTTCCTGAATTGAACAGGTTGGTGACAAAGTATACTGTTCATTCAGTTCACCACACATTTGGTAACATGACCATATGTCCTAGACCATGCAGTCAGTCTTTTTTAAAATATCTTTTTTTAACTGTTTTTGTTAGGGTTTTCTATGTAACAATACATGATCTAGAACTGCATTTCAATCAAAGTGCTAATTGGGTTCAGTGTAGAGTCTATAGAATTTATAATTGTACAGCATTGGCGTTCCTGTCGGTCTCCCACCAATTCTGGAATAGTATGTCACATATGTGGGTTGGGGGGGGGGGGGTAATAAGCCATAGTAAATAAGCCAGGGATCCAATACCTTCTGGAATTTTTGGGGAAAGACTCGTCTTCTAGGTGACTTTTTCTGCTATCATTTAAAGGTCCATCCCTATTTTCCATTCTCTGAGGGTGGGTGGCTCAGGGGCACCCCAGTGGTTAGCTACATCTTGCTTTGCCGCTAAGAAACCAAGGTTGCTAAAGCAAAGCTTGGATTTGGGTATGTCTATCTCCTTGGGTATTCCCCAGAGGATGAACTTTAGGTCCACTGGCAAGCATTCCATTAGTATCTTATTGAGTTCTTCCAGTATGGAATGTCATTATGCACATTACAGGGCAATACCTTAGGTTACCTTCCACCCTGCATCTCAGGCAGTTAGGGATATCCGCCATCCCAAATTGTTGCAGACAGGCCCTATCATAGTATATCCTGGGAGGACCTTAAACTGAATGAGTCGCAACTGTAACTTGATTGCAACCTCTTGGTGCATTAAGGCTGCTTCCCAGTCTGTCTAGCTCCACTAACTCGCTCCCATGCAGCTCTAAGTTTCTTTAGGATGTCTGGTACATTATTTGGAATAGTTTTATATGTCCATGTGACGTCTTTCTCTGTCTCCCCATGTAGAAGCCCCTCCTGACTAATGGTGCATAATCTAGAATGTTTATTCTAATTCAGTCTTTTCCACCTGCCTTACCTGCTGTAGTTGTAGTTATTTAAAATATTGTCTTATGCAAATGATATTCTCTTTGGAGGGAACTAAAGAGGATTAATGAGCCTCCCTCTATAAAGGCCCCCAGTCTAGAAATCCCAGTTATGTCCCATTGTCTGAAAGCCTTCAGTTTCTCATTCTTTCAGACGAGTCTCCACCCATGCAGTCAGTCTTGATTGGTTAGCCAAACTGTCTTTTTCAGTCACCTCTGATAATTCCAGGAAGTCCATATTTCCTACAGTGTTAATATGTTTAACTGATAGTTCTAGTTGCAGGTTCCTTACCTTTTTGAATTTCCCCTGGTCTTTCCTGAGCAGTACCACTGCGTGCTGTTGGGTGGCGTCGATCGACTTTGAGATTGCGTCGTGCACGCCGGTTATGACATCAGTTCTACGTAGACACCACCCAGGCACACTGACGTCCGTTCTTTTGTTTCTGGGCCAGCCAGCGCTGATCTGAAGTGTGCTACCCCACAGTCAATGTTTGACTGGGCTTTTTGACTTCAGTTGAAGTTTTTTTGAGTTGTATAACTCCTGGTGCATGGAGGATGTCCTCTAGGAAAAATGGGTTCAAGCCCTGTGGGTCCTGTCACTGGGCAAGATCGGTGACCGATCTGCGCCTCGTGTGCCTTTGACAAGAGCACAACTCAGTTGTGCTCAGGGTGCCGTGGCCTTGAATCCAAAGGCTTTAGGGGAGTAGTCTCTAAAGCTGATGGTGGCCTGGTGCTCAGCTCCCTGTAAGTCCCGATCTCAGTTGAGAGGAAGGTCGCCGGATCGGTCGCGGAGCACTGCATCCTATTCATCCCACTCCAAGTTCCTGGGACGTTCTGGTAAGTCGAGGCTTAAGTCAAAGATGGCACCTCGTTCATCGGCTGATGAGACCAGGGGAGAGAGAACGGCTCATCAGGTGGATTTTGCATGTAGTCCGAAGGGGCTACTCCCTCCCCTTCGATACTACCTCTTCATTTATGCTACTATCCGATACTCGAATGACAGAGGATCACTTGGCACTTCTCTGGGAGGAAGTTACAGCTCTCTTGGCCAAGGAAGCCATACAGAGGGTCCTGTGCCAGAAGTAGGTCATGGTTGTTATCCCTGCTACCTTTCTGGTGCCCACAAAAGGACAAGGGTCTCTGCCCCATGGTGGCCTTCGGTCCCTCAATCTCTTGCCCTGGACGGAGAAGTACAAAATGCTCACTCTGGCCCAGGTTTTTTCTGATGGATACAACTACCTGTGGATTCCTCACCTTATGAATTCTCCCAATGTGCCAGCATTTGACAGAAATGTTCTTCCTAGCTCTTTACCTCTACGAGGACGTCACAATTGCACGGCTATGTACGCGACTGTCTGACGTCGTGGCAGTAAGCAGTTCTCGCTGGCGTGCTGACTTCACTTCCATTTTTTCCGTGCCTTTGACGCTAATGGTTTTTCCTGGCTCACGAACAGTTGATGTTTCGAGGGTGTTGTTGAGTTACAATGTCTCCACTGAAGAAATTGGGCTTTAAGCCTCGTCATGAGTGTGGGGGTCGCATGTCAGTCACAGATCCTCATGAGGACTGCTTGTGGTGCCTAAGCTCGGACCACGATGTGGAGGGGTGAATGTTCTTCCAGTGGATATACCCGGAGGCCTTGAAGGAGGAAGTGGATAAGCTCTTATTTGCAAAAGCTAAGGAGGAGCGTAAGGGTCAGCGAAGGTCTAAAGTGAGGGACTCTTCTTATGTTACCTCGGACTTGTGAAGAAGTGGCGCTGGCACAATTCTTGACGCAGTTCTCCCAGGGATCGATCTCGGTCCCCTCCGAGACGGTGCTGTATGGCGTGGGAGGTCAAACGGTCACTCCTCCGCCTTTTACGATGCCATCGTTGATAGAGGTCTTAGAGTCCCCGGCGAGTCCTCCGGTTCACTTTTCTTCTGTGTCAACTCATGGTCCGGTGGTACAAGCTTCGGATTTGGTTCAGTCGCCTCATGACGAGCAAATGTTTCCTGCCTTCTCTGGGAGCGGATCCAGCAGCATTTCTTAATGCTATATTTAGCATTTTCAACATAGCTAATGGCCCCTGCTGGTGCAGTGGCTGGTCCCACTGGTCCATTAGTTTTCACACTGGGTTCACCAGCGCCGATGACGTCTTCACCCCAGATGATGTTGCCGACAGCACCGATGGAGTCTATGCTGGCGCCGGATGGGTACCGATTGGGAGGCAGTCTCTCTCCACCCTCTCCTCAGCTGGAGCATTCATCTGTTTTGAAACAGGCATCGTCGATGTCTGCTAATTCTGTTGATGCTGCAGTTGGAGGCCAGACTGAGATCATGGAGGAGAGCCTTGAGGCTCTTGGAGGAGCAATAGTATCAGCAACAGCTGTTGGAGGAACGGGAGATTCCTGAGCCTTTGAATGAATTTCAGGGCCTAGACTCTGCAAGTGGCCTAGACGCATCTCTTGAGTGGGATCTTTCATCTCCTGGCGAGTTCAGAGGAGGCAGCATTTTATCACAGTGTGACAAAGGCTGCTGAATTCTTGGAACTTCCTTTACCAGCATCGGAGTTGAAGACTTACATCCTGACTGAGGTGTTGCATCTGTCCTCTAAATCTTCGGAGCCCCTACTGCCTTTTAGTGATGCCCTTACTGAGACCATTCTAGACATATGGAGGTCACCTGAGAGCTTGGTAGTGCAATCCTCTTGTTCTGCCCAGTCTGCACCTGGTTCGTTCACTGCTACTCCATCAGATAGGGAGTCTGGGCGAATGGAGCAAACAGCAAAGAATGGTTTCTCCTCGTTCGGAATGGCCTTGAAGTCTGTCGGTTCTACCTGTATGCTAGGGGGGTATATTCATGCTCTGATGGGCACAGCAAGAGCTGTGGTGCCAAGCTTGCGTCCGGATGTGCAGGGGCAGTTTGAACTCCTGTTGGACACTCAAACGGCAGTCAAGCAGGTTATCCAGTCTGGTTTGGATACGGCAAATTCAATTGTCAGGGCAATGGGCACTTTGGTGGCGACAATCAGGCATGCGTGGCTTAGAACTTCTAGCTTTTCCATGGATGTTCAGACAACTTTGTTGGACCTTCCGTTTGATGGTGAGAAGTTGTTTGGATCGAAGGCCGACTCAGCTTTGGAGCAATTTAAAAACAGCAGGGCTACTGCAAAGTCCTTGGGAAGCCAGGCTTCAGGGTCCACACCTTTTAGCGCTTTTGACCGTGGGTCCTTTTATTGTCCAGCATGCATCAGCCTGCTAACCCTCTCTATAGGTGTTATAGAGGGCGGGGGAAGGTTAGAACGCAAGGAGCCAGTTAGCAGCTGCCCGGCATCTTCCTCTGGGGGAACCCATTAAAGAAAGCAGCTGTAGTTTTCCTCTCCATCTTGCATCGTAGTTCTCCCTTAGGGGTAAGGCATTTCATTTTCTCCACGAGTGGGAGTTAATCACATCGGACTTATGGGAGCTGAATATTGTGGGAAAGGTTATGCCCTTCCTTTCTCAGAAGTTTCCTCCTCCCATCCCTGTCATACATTTTGCACAGATCATCTCCTGTTGCTTCAGCAGGAGGTTCAAGTCCCTTTTGTTAAAGGGTGCAGTGGGGTTGGTTCCAGAGCAGGAAAATGGTCAGGGATGCTATTGGAGGTATTTCCTGATTCCCAAGAAGGATGGTCGATTGAGGCCTGTCCTGGACCTGCAGATTTTGAATTGGTTCCTCAAACAGGAGAAATTCAAAATGCTGACCCTAGCACAGGTACTTCTGGCGTTGAACAAGGAAGACTGGATGGTGTCTGACTTGCAGGATGTTTATTTTCACTTCCCCATTCCAAAGGCGCACAGGCAGTATATCGGTTTGAGTAGTGTTGCAACACTACCATTTTGCAGTCCTTCCTTTTGTTCTTATTTCGCACCTTGAGTCTTCACAAAGGTGATGGCGGTGGTTGCAGCAGACCTCAGAAAGGAGGGAGCATCTGTATTCCCTTACCTGGACGGTTGGCTGATTTAAAAACCAAGTCCCTAGAGCTTTTGCTGCATCACTTGCAAATGACAACTCAGTTGTTATTCAACCTGGGCTTTACGCTAAACGTGCCCAAGTCTCACCTGGAGCCCTCTCAGCGCCTCTTGTTAATAGAGGCAGTACTGGATACCACATTGAATTGGGCCTACCCTCCGAGGATTCAGGACATTCAGCTGTTAATTCCAATGTACAAAAAAAGCAGCTGTTCCGGTCCACATGGTCCTACGTCTGCTCGGTCTCTTTGCTTCTTGCATTCGGTTGGTCACTCATGCGCGTTGGCACATGAGGGCTCTCCAGTGGTGCCTCTGAAAGCAGTGGTTTCAACACAAAGGGGATCTGGAGGAGTGGATAACTTATCTCCAGAGATGCAGCAGCAGATCTACGAAGGTGGGCTGTGGACGGCAACCTTTCCCAAGGAAGGCTGTTTTGCCTCCCACCTCCGGTGGCCATGGTCATAACAGATGCTTCTACTCTAGGGTGGGGAGCTCATCTGGGGGACCTGGAGCGTTGGGGGACGCGTTTCAGATGTCTTAGTGTAACCAGTTGCTTTATGCGTCTTCCCCCCCCCCCCAAAATGCCCTTGATTCCTCTGCTGGTTCTGTAGAAGATTCACCAAGATTGATGTTATCTTATCGGCCAGGCGACACTCCACCAAGACTGTCTGTACCAACAGATGGGCAAAGCGAGTTGCTTGGTGTGGAGAGAGACAAATTGATCCCTTAAAGGCCCGTTTGTCTAATGTTTTGCTTTTTGCCCTTTCCTTGGCACAGAAGGGATTTGCAGTTGCAACTGTGAAGGGTTATTTATCAGCACTGTCGGCCTTTTTGTGCCTTCCTGATCTTCCTTCCTTATTTAAGTCCCCTATAGTTAATAGATTCCTGAAAGGTTTCACTAACAAGTTTCCTCCCGCTCAGTTTGTCATGCCTCAGTGGGATTTAAATTTGGTTTTGACTTTCTTGTTGAGCCTATGCATTCTTTCCCGTTGAGGCTTTTAGTATTAAAAACAGTTTTCTTAATGGGTATCACGTCAGCTAGGCGTGTGAGTGAGTTTCAGGCTATTTGAGTGAAACCTCCTTTTATGCTGACAAGATGTGGTGCTGAGAACCTGGGCGGCTTTCCTTCCTAAAGTGGTCACTCCCTTTCATATGGGTCAGTCTATAACACTCATCCTCTTACCCTCCTCCTCCTCCATCAAAGGAGGAGGAAAGATAATTGCTAGGATCCAAAAAGGGCTCTGAGTTTCTACATTGAGAAGACAAGAGACTTTCGAGTTGATGAACAACTGTAGGCAAGATGAGGGTCAAAGCCGTCCACAAGAGAACCCTTTCCAGGTGAGTCATTCTTTATGTAAAGATTTGTTATTCACTGGCAGAGAAGGTTCCGCCTCAAGGTATTAGGGCCCATTCCACCAGGGCGAAGTCTGCTACTTCGGCCTTGGATATAGGTGTCACAGTTGCTGAAAATTGTAAGGCCGTAACTTGGGCTTCCATCCACACTTCCGCAAAGCATTATTGCTTAGACTTGGAAGTTAGGATGGACGCCCTTTTTGTGTGTTTTTGCAGGATTTCTTGGTTTGACCGGTCAGGCACCCACCTCCTGAGTGTGGGACTGCTTTGGGATTCTATTTATAAGGTGAGGAATCCACAGGTAGTTGTATCCATCAGAAGAACAAGTTACTTACCTTCTGTAACGCTTTTTCTGGTGGATACAGTAGCTACCTGTGGATTCCTCACAGTCCCTCCTGCCTCCCCGTTGCCTGTCTGGTCATACCAAGACTTCTTTTATTATAAATGTATATACGTTTTTGGTGTTTTTATATTAACAAATATTGTGGTTTATAGTTTGGATTGGTATATATTGTTCTTCTGAAGTCAGTAGTCACCTGTTTGCCTCAAAGGCACGTAAAAAAAAAATGGTGAAACTGACATTAGCACGCCGGTGAGGACTTATTGCCACAATGATGTCAGACGGAGTCTCATGCGGGGCCGTGCAATTGTGATGTCCTCATCGACATGAAGCGCTAGGAAGAAAATTTCCGTCCAATGCTGGAGCATTGGGAGAATTCATAAGGCGAGATTTCCACAGGTAGCTACTGTATCCACCAGAAAGTGTTACCAAAGGTAATTAACTTGTTGATCTGTGCCGGACCCAGGAGACTGGTTAGTAGCGTTGGACTTGCAGAATGCTTATTTTCATATCCCTGTCCTGCCTACCCTAAGGCGTTACTTGCGGTTCATAGTGGGCCACAAGCACTTTCAGTTCATTGTGCTCCCTTTTGGCCTTACTAGAGTCCCTGGGTGTTCAAGGTGATTGCAGTGGTTGCAGCTCATCTGCGCAGGTCAGGGGTTTCTTTCCCATATCTTGACTGACTGTTAAAGGTGGGCTCGCCCCAGGCTATTGTTTCCTACTTCCAGACTGCAGTGGACCTCCTGCATTCGCTGCAGTTCACTATAAATATGCCAAAAGCACAACCGACTCAGTTGTTCTGGCCATAGTGCAGTTGTGGGGCTATCCTCCCGAGTGATGAGTCCAGAATATTCAGGCTATGAAACTGATGTTTCAGCCTCGACCCTGGATTTGGGTGAGAATGGCTGAGTCTGCCTGGCCTCATGGCCTCCTGCATCCTGCTAGTGACTCATGCCAGATGGCAGTGGGACCTGAGGTTCCAGTTTGTGCAGCACTAGGGAAATCCAGGTGTTGGAGGGAACTGCACGAGATCTGCATTAGTGGTTAACGAACCGTGGTTGGGTCAGAGGCAGATCCTCTCCTGTCCCGAACCAGTTCTGACAGCAGTAACAGATGAGACACTCTTGGAATGGGTGGCCATCTGGGAGAGGCAGAGATGAGGAGTCTGATCTCCAGCGGACTCTGGACTCAATATCAACCTGTTGGAACTCCAGGCCATCAGACTAGCATTGAAAGCATTTCTTCCCTCTCTCAAAGGGAAGGTAGTGCAGGTGTTCGCAGACAGCTCCACCACCATGTGGTACTGCAACAAGCAGGGTGGATTGGGGTCGTGGACTCTATCAGAAGGCTCTTCCCCTCTGGATGTGGCTGGGACATCAGGGCTTTTCCCTGATAGTTCAACCTCTGGCAGGCTCTCTGAAAGTCAGAGTGGACAAACTCACCTGACATGCTTAGCGAACCACGAATAGCGCCTCCACCTGGAGGTGGCACAAGGTATCTTTCAGCAGTGGGGAGAACCTTGGTTAGATCTATTTGCCTCTGCATGTAATGCGCAGTGACTGCAGTAACGCGGTATTGCGTGTTGGAGTTTCCGAGGCGGCAATCGCTTAGTGGAACTTTGACCTCTTGTATGTCTTTTTTTCCCATACCACTTCTCCCCAGATTTCTGAAGGAGATCAAGAACATCTGGGCCGAAGTAACCCTTGTGACTCGGGACTTGGCATGAAGAGTCTGGTATCCCAAGGTATTGAGCATGGCCATCAATCCTCCGATCAGACTGCCCCTTCGAGAGAATCTTCTGTTGCAGTATCAGGGGAGGGTTCTCCACCTGAACCTGTCCAGTCTCTGCCTTCTTGCGAGGAGATTGGGCAGCAGCAGTTGACAGCTTTTGACTTTCTGCCCGAAATCTGTAATGTTATCTTGGCAGCCAGGTGTTCCTCCACCAAAATGGTATATGCCTGTTGGAAGAAATTTGTGGCATGGTGCTCAGACAAGTCTCTTGACCTCCTTTCTGCCCCTTTGAGGTTCTCCTGTTTATACTTTCTCTGGCCCAGCATGGCTCTGCTTTGGGCACACTCAAAGGCTACTTTTCTGCTATCTGTATTTTTAAGGTTGCCTGATCAATCTTCTTTGTTTAAGTCTCCAATTGTAGATAGGTTTCTTAAACGCCTTACTCATGTTTCCTCCATCCCCATTCATTGTGCCCCTATGGGATTTGATTTTGGTTCTGATATTCCTAATGAGTGCTACTTTCGAGCCTCTCCACAATTGTCCTCTCATGCTTCTCACTTTGAAAACAGCTGTCCTTGGGGCCATTGCAGGAAAATCACTCTTTGGCATGGTTACCCCCACTTTTTGCATGTCTATCAGTGTGTTTTGACTGGGATCCTGCTAACCAGGACCCCAGTAATTTTGCTAACCCTTCTAAATTTGGTTTGCTTTGTACCTTTAAGTCTTTAGTATACAGTACTAAGGTACCCAGGGCATTGGTATGCCAGGGGTCCCCCCATGAACTGCAGCATGTATTATGCTACCCATGGGAGCCCATGCAAACTGTCTGCAGGCCTGCCATTGTAGCCTGCGTGAAAAGGTGCATGCACCCTTTCACTGCTTGACACTGCACCAGGTCGCTGTCACCCCTATGGTAGGCCCTCCTAGGCCAGAGGACAGAGTGCCGGTTCCTGTATGTGAGGGCACCACTGCATGAGCGGAAGTGCCCCTACAAACAAGTTCCAGTGCACTGGACTTTGTAAGTGTGAGGAAGCCATTTTACCCTTGTACTGGCCACAGGTCACTTCTTGTGGTCCAGCTACATAATGGTAACTCGGAACCTTGGCATGTTTGGTATCAAACATGTCAGAATCATATCCCAATACAAATGCCAGTATTGGTGGCATGATTCCTTGCACTCTGGGGGCTTCTTAGAGGACCCCCAGTATTACTACTACCAGTCTTTCAGGGTTTGCGGGTAGCCACACTGTTTCAGCCCCTCAGGCAGATTTCTGCCACCCTGCTGCTTGACCAGCTCAAACAGGGGAAGGCAGAACAGATTTCCTGTGGGAGATGGAGGTAACACACACTTCCTTGGGGAATAGGTGTTACAACACTGGGGAGGGGTATCCTCCCTGCGCCACCGGCTTGCTTTGAAGGGCACATGTGGTGTCCTCCTTGCATAATCCGGTTTGCACTAGTCCATGGACCCCCAGTCCCTGCTCTGGCACGAAATCACACACAGGAAAGTGGAGTGACCACTCCTGTGCCCATCACCACCCAGGGGTCGTGCCTAGAGCTCCTCCAGGTGGTTACTTGATTCTGCCGTCTTGAAAACAAGTTGTGCAGAGGCCCTTGGGAGCATCTGGTTGGTCAGGACAGGTGACTGATGCGAGTGACTACCTCTGATAGGTGGTCACCCTGCAGAGAGACCAAGTTAGGGCCATTTAGGGACTCCTTTGCTGGTGGGTCCCTGCATTTGGAGTGGCCACCGGGACTGCTGCTGGACTTCACAGGAACCAAACAAGGCTGCAACTCCAAGACGACCTTGCCTTGCAACATTGTTTCTTCGGCTCCTTTCTGTAATTGCAACTGCTGTGCATCCTCAGGGGTCAGCAAGACTTCAGCTGCACTAAAGAAGCCCTTGCCTCTTCCTCCTGGACAGAGCAGCAACCACGGTTGTTGACTCCTGCTCCGAGGTATCTTCAGGCTCCAAGTAGCTCCGCCCTCCTGCGCTTCATCCTTGCAAGGACAGTCTCTCCTCTGAGGGGGAGACCTAACTTCGCAGTTCACTATTTTAGTATATGGGTTTTTTCCCCCTCATCCCCAGGCCCCTAGCTATTTTTTGGTATTACTTGCCAATGCTAGTTTGTATATGCTAATTCCTAATAATTACTGTTCACACTAGAGCTTCCTTTTTTGCCAAATATGGTCATGTCTTTTTTCTTATAAGCCAATCCATCAACCTTGCCTATACTTTACCCCCCAAAATCCTTCTGAGGAAGAGGAGAGACTCCTCTGCCTAGATCCAAAAAGAGAATTTGCGGTATACCTTGATTGTCCAAAAGAGGTCTGGGTAGATTAACTGTTAGTCATGTGGGTGCGAAGAAAGGTCAGGCAGTACAGAAGTAGACCATGTCACGAAAAGGTGTACTCTGTATTAAAATCTGCTGTACATTGACCAAGAAGCGCATTGAAATCTGCTGCACACTGGCCATGAAGCAGCCACCTGAAGGTTTGCGTGCTCATTCTGCTTGCATGATTGTACTTGCACCAAACACTACTGCCTGAACAGTCGGGCCGGAGGGATGGGTACTGTAAAGAAATGGCTCCCTGTTGCAGTTACCCCCCACTTTTTGCCTGATACTGATGCTGACTTGACTAAGAAGTGTGCTGGGACCCTGCTAACCAGGCCCCAGCACCAGTGTTCTTTCCCTAACCTGTACTTTTGTATCCACAATTGGCAGACCCTGGCATCCAGATAAGTCCCTTGTAACTGGTACTTCTAGTACCAAGGGCCCTGATGCCAAGGAAGGTCTCTAAGGGCTGCAGCATGTCTTATGCCACCCTAGAGACCTCTCACTCAGCACAGACACACTGCTTGCCAGCTTGTGTGTGCTGGTGAGAACAAAACGAGTAAGTCGACATGGCACTCCCCTCAGGGTGCCATGCCAGCCTCTCACTGCCTATGCAAGTATAGGTCAGTCACCCCTCTAGCAGGCCTTACAGCCCTAAGGCAGGGTGCACTATACCATAGGTGAGGGTACCAGTGCATGAGCATGGTACCCCTACAGTGTCTAAACAAAACCTTAGACATTGTAAGTGCAGGGTAGCCATAAGAGTATATGGTCTGGGAGTTTGTCAAACACGAACTCCACAGCACCATAATGGCTACACTGAAAACTGGGAAGTTTGGTATCAAACTTCTCAGCACAATAAATGCACACTGATGCCAGTGTACATTTTATTGCAAAATACACCCCAGAGGGCACCTTAGAGGTGCCCCCTGAAACTTAACCGACTGTCTGTGTAGGCTGACTAGTTCCAGCAGCCTGCCACACTAGAGACATGTTGCTGGCCCCATGGGGAGAGTGCCTTTGTCACTCTGAGGCCAGTAACAAAGCCTGCACTGGGTGGAGATGCTAACACCTCCCCCAGGCAGGAGCTGTAACACCTGGCGGTGAGCCTCAAAGGCTCACCCCTTTGTCACAGCCCAGCAGGGCACTCCAGCTTAGTGGAGTTGCCCGCCCCCTCCGGCCACGGCCCCCACTTTTGGCGGCAAGGCTGGAGGGAACAAAGAAAGCAACAAGGAGGAGTCACTGGCCAGTCAGGACAGCCCCTAAGGTGTCCTGAGCTGAGGTGACTCTAACTTTTAGAAATCCTCCATCTTGCAGATGGAGGATTCCCCCAATAGGATTAGGGATGTGACCCCCTCCCCTTGGGAGGAGGCAGAAAGAGGGTGTACCCACCCTCAGGGCTAGTGGCCATTGGCTACTAACCCCCCAGACCTAAACACGCCCTTACATTTAGTATTTAAGGGCTACCCTGAACCCTAGAAAATTGGATTCCTGCAAACTACAAGAAGAAGGACTGCCTAGCTGAAAACCCCTGCAGAGGAAGACCAGAAGACGACAACTGCCTTGGCTCCAGAAACTCACCGGCCTGTCTCCTGCCTTCCAAAGAACTCTGCTCCAGCGACTCCTTCCAAGGGACCAGCGACCTCTGAATCCTCTGAGGACTGCCCTGCTTCGAAAAAGACCAGAAACTCCCGAGGACAGCGGACCTGCTCCAAAAAGACTGCAACTTTGTTTCCAGAAGCAGCTTTAAAGAACCCTGCAACTCCCCGCAAGAAGCGTGAGACTTGCAACACTGCACCCGGCGACCCCGACTCGGCTGGTGGAGAACCAACACCTCAGGGAGGACCCCCGGACTACTCTACGACTGTGAGTACCAAAACCTGTCCCCCCTGAGCCCCCACAGCGCCGCCTGCAGAGGGAATCCCGAGGCTTCCCCTGACCGCGACTCTCTGAAACCTAAGTCCCGACGCCTGGAAAAGACCCTGCACCCGCAGCCCCCAGGACCTGAAGGACCTGACTTTCACTGCAGAAGTGACCCCCAGGAGTCCCTCTCCCTTGCCCAAGTGGAGGTTTCCCCGAGGAAGCCCCCCCTTGCCTGCCTGCAGCGCTGAAGAGATCCCTTGATCTCTCATTGACTAACATTGCGAACCCGACGCTTGTTCTAACACTGCACCCGGCCGCCCCCGCGCCGCTGAGGGTGAAATTTCTGTGTGGGCTTGTGTCCCCCCCGGTGCCCTACAAAAACCCCCCTGGTCTGCCCTCCGAAGACGCGGGTACTTACCTGCAAGCAGACCGGAACCGGGGCACCCCCTTCTCTCCATTCTAGCCTATGCGTTTTGGGCACCGCTTTGGACTCTGCACCTGACCGGCCCTGAGCTGCTGGTGTGGTGACTTTGGGGTTGCTCTGAACCCCCAACGGTGGGCTACCTTGGACCAAGAACTGAACCCTGTAAGTGTCTTACTTACCTGGTAAAACTAACAAAAACTTACCTCCCCCAGGAACTGTGAAAATTGCACTAAGTGTCCACTTTTAAAACAGCTATTTGTGAATAACTTGAAAAGTATTCATGCAATTGAAATGATTCAAAGTTCCTAATGTACTTACCTGCAATACCTTTCAAACAAGATATTACATGTTAAATTTGAACCTGTGGTTCTTAAAATAAACTAAGAAAATATATTTTTCTATAACAAAACCTATTGGCTGGATTTGTCTCTGTGTGTGTGTACCTCATTTATTGTCTGTGTGTATGTACAACAAATGCTTAACACTACTCCTTGGATAAGCCTACTGCTCGACCACACTACCACAAAATAGAGCATTAGTATTATCTCTTTTTGCCACTATCTTACCTCTAAGGGGAACCCTTGGACTCTGTGCATACTATTCCTTACTTTGAAATAGTGCATACAGAGCCAACTTCCTACAGGTACTTTTCCCATTCTGTCCCGCAGGACTTTCTAATTTGATCTTGGTTCTCAGACCCACCTCTGGTGATATTCCTTGGGTGTCTATTGTAAAGGTAAGGAATCTGCTACTAATCTCAGATGAACAAGTTACTTACCTTCGGTAATGCCTTATCTGGTAGAGACATATTCTAGTTGCTGATACCTACTGACTCATCCATCCTCCCCAGCAAACTGGTTTCTAGGGACAGGGACTTCCTTTCAGGGCACCAGTGGTCAGTGTTCTTCATGGTTCTTCAAGTTGTGAAAAGAGCAGACTTCAGTGCACCGGGCTGGCACCTATATAGAACACACGACGGATGCAGAGCCATCGACCCCACCCAATGGTGCGAAGGGGTACTACTAATAAAAATCTCAGGATCTAGGCTGACTCTTGGGAAAATTCAAAAGGTAAGGAATCTGCAACTAGAATGTCTTCACCAGAAAGGTGATACCGATGGTCAGTAACTTGTTGAACATAGTTCCTTTCTGAAATTTTTTCTTTACATTTTTTTCATTCTTTCTAACAACTGTGCTGCTATTGAGGACTTTTTTCCCCTTTTCTTGCCATTTTTGAGATTGACAGAAATAAATGGCACTGCCATGTGCAGCCAGGCACCACTGTTCCACTAAATATTGTTTTGTCACTGGACTCTTGGTTGTTTTAACTCTTTAGATGATTTTTGCAATGCTAATATTGACTATATCTAGAAACCTTTTCTTCCTGTAAAAGAATGCTCACAACCCCTACCCAACATTTTCCTCTGAGCTCAGTCATCTCTGCTTATTCAGTTCAACCCGTTGCTTAGCGCCTGGTAGCATTTCACACCCTTTTCATCCATCATTTAGACCAAGTATTAGCCTGGGCAGTAGCTGGAGAGGTAATGCACATTATACTCAATCTTCTGGCAAGTTAGATGTAACTTTCTAAGTGTTAAGATCTGTATGGTATAGGGCAACAGGTATAGATTCGAGTATATAATCTATAGTTTAGCTTTTCCTAGGTGCAAGCTACAGCCTGACCAGTGACACTGTTTTAGGCTAACCTGAGATTTCTAATACACATGTTCTGTTCTTTAATACTATGCAGCATACCTTTTGGGCAGCAAACTGTGCTTGGGATGACTTATTTAATATTTTTCAGGTTTTCATACCTGCTATGAGATTGATTTTGTCAAATGTGGATCAGTTTTCAATCACGGTCAATGTAGTGAATGGCACAGTAGGTGCTGCAGTGTACAAGTAACATTTATCTTTCTAGACCACGACTGTACTTCTGCACCATATACTGTGGCCTTATTGGATAGTTAATTTGGCCGTTCCGGTTCTAAGCCAATTTCAACATGTTTTGGAAGTCAGAGCACATGCACTCTGCATTAGATTGCAGTGCCCCAGTGTTAGTTGACTATTACCATCATGCAAGTCCCATTAAAAAAATAATAATAATAATTTAACAAAAAAAAAACATAAATAAATATATATGGGGAGTGACCACAAAAAGAAAAGCGGTCACTTTGCTTCACCTGGTTTCTAACCCACTCCTAGTATTTTTAAGGGGTGTGGAACTGGGTTTCCAACTATTTGCTAAAGTTGACGACAGCACAAGTGTTGACTTTCCATGGGATTCTGTTAATTCTAGATCCTTCTTCACAATGCCATCCTTTGACATTCTCTTTAGTGTATGCTGTGCTCCAGCCATGCTTGGTAGTAACAATCTAGGAACTGGGCTGGGAGGCTCAATACATGGGGGTGGAGTTGTTTGTGCTTGGGGACGGGACACACTCCGTGGGGTCCCTTAAAGGATAAAGTAGTCACTTTTTTTTTTTTTTTTAAATCCCTCTGTTCGTTATTATGTTACCATCTGATTGAGAAGGGTGAGCTAGAAAAATCTAGTACTGGAACCACCAAGGTTACTTTCTCCTTTGTCTTGCATCAGTCATTTGGAGCGACTGCTTTAAATTCTGAACCATCATTTTGATTACTCTTATCAAGCTTTTGACCCCACATGTCAGGGTTTTGATACCCTGCTGTTTGCTACAGCTACAAGAAGACTGACTGCCCTGTACACTGATAACCTGTGCTCGGGTTTACTGGCTTCATGAATTACATTGTTTTTTTTCGTTCCCTCCCCACCTATTGTAGCATTTTTATCAGAGCAGAGCCCAGCCTCCGACCAGCGCTTCCAGAGTTCAGAGTACGACTTCTGCCCGGGCAGTGCCTCCGGCTCATGTCTACCAAGCGGGTTCTCAGGTGATGATGATCCCTTCCCAGCTTTCATACCCTGCTTCTCAAGGATACTATATTCAAGGGCAGGTGAGAATTGTGCTCCATTAAGTCCATCATTGTTTGCGGTCACTTGGTTTACTTTTTCCTGATGTGGCTTTCCTCTCTCCCATCTTGTTTTTCCTACTCTTGTTTGTGTCACTGTCATGTAGTGTTTAAATAATCGTTTAACTGTCTTAGTTGTTACCCAAACCCAGCAGTCTCATGCTGCCACTGATGGCAGAAATTAGTCCTGAAGCTTGCAGCTTTGTTTTTGGTACCAGCGTGGTTGTGAGGGTGACGTTGGATATAGGCCTTTTTTGTTTTGTTTTTTAACTTCCGTAATCCATATTTTGGATCAACACTTTTTTTCAGCCCTTTTCGTGCAAATCGGGCCCGTTCTGGTGCTGTCCCCAAACCCCCCCCCCCCCCCCCCCCCCCCCCCCCCGAAGTAGGTGTTGGAACACTTGAGAAGCTCAGGTGCCGTTTGAACGCAGTGAGAAAAGGTGCAGAACCCTGAAGGGTGACGTTCTTTTGACCTTAGTTTTGAGTTAAAGGTTGACTAGATAGGAATTAGATCAAATTCAGCTGCATTCTCCGGGGTTAAGAACTGCGCAGGCATACATACCTCCTAGAGAAATGATTGAAATGAATTTATATCTGAGACCTAGTTGTTTTTCAGCTGCATTTAGCCCCAGCCTGTTGGATATCATGAGAAGTGGAGCAATGGCAGCGGTGACTACCTGAGCCTCTTTTTTGTTGACCGATACTTTGATTTATCACTCTGCCCTTGCTTGTAGAGACAGAAGTTCTAAAGTAGTTACTTTATTTAGATGTTACAGGGCACTCTGCATTCTTGTCGTCTTTCAAACGAAATGTGGAGTGGGGTTGACAAAGCATAGGGGCTTTCAGAATGCATAGTTGGCCTTTTCGCAGAAGACCTATCTATTTAAACAGGTACGTTAACTTGTATTCTACACTCTAGCTGCATGGCTTGTTTGTAGAGTTCTTCAGTACCCGTTCGTGGGGTTGAGAGAAGAGGTGCTGGCCATCTGTTTTCTCTGCACAGGATGGGGGTGGAGTGGGAAACTGGATCCTCAAATGGTATTTGTAAGATTTCTGCTTTATGAAGTATTTTTAATGTGTGGTGGAGCAAGGTTATGGGCTGCTTTGTGTCCTAATAGTGGGCAGTTCAAATTGACTCTTTAGGACATGTTAGTCAACCTTTCACTTGTTTTTGGTTACATTATTTTGTTTCATTTCTGAGGGCACTAAACCTACTGGGGAAAAAAAAAAGTCTTCCCAGTACAACCCAAAAATTATTCCGAGTTTTTGCAGAATTAATCATTTTCTGTATTTACATGCTGTGCATTATCCCACCATCTAGTCTTTGAGTCCAGAAATGTTTGTCCTTTTTTCACTTTTTTTTTAAACTGGGCATCTGGGGTAATTTGGTGCTATGCTAGTCCTCTTGTGGCTTCAGACGTGCACCCCAGAAGTCTGTGGTCACCATCTTTAGATTTCGTTTTCCGTTGTTGGATCTGAAAGCATCAGAAAAGCTTTGCGGATGCTGACGAAAAGGTTAAACTGTTCTTCTAGGAAGGGGTGGGATTTGGGAGGGGTGGGGGGCCCCAGGAAGGAGCTCACCAAAACCAGAGGCTCTTCCCCACTGTTGAAAGCATAGACAAGTGGCAAGATTTCGAAGAAGACTGTCCTAAAGAGGGAAACAACGCCTACCCTCTGAGATAAACCCCTGAAAATATCGCCTGGTGAAGGGAGCCAACGACCTAAATCAACCAAGAAAACTATTTTGTATCGTTTGTCGTCCCAAAGCCAGACTAGATTTTTTTTATTTTTGTTTTATACACAAGTTCATTCAAAAACAAAAAATCAAAATGTGCACTACATGGCAACTATAGACTTAAAGGACACCTACCTACAAATCCCTGTCAACTGCAAGCACAAGAAATCGGTTTCATCGTCAACCAAGACTATTACAGTCCGTAGTTCCTGAACCAATGGTCACAAGCAGCAGGGGAAAGCTGTGTTGGTGGAACACTAACCACAGTAGGCAGTCCCTTCACACAGCCTACTCCAACTGTGACAGTCACCACAGACTCATCTCACACAGGCTGAGGAACTTACATGTGGGACCTGAAAATCTGAGGACTGTGGAGAGTAGGAAGTGATCCAACATATAAATGTATTCTGGAGCTAAAGACTGTCTTTGGGCCTTTCTTGCACAGGTGAAGAAGAAAGTGCATGTACAAACAGACAGCACCAAGACTGTTCTATCTGAACAAGCAAAGAGGAACCAGGTCACACATGCTGTCCAAACTAGCCCAAGAAATGTGGGCATGGGCCATCCAGTGAAGAGTAAGCTTTATAACAATGTACCTTACTGGAGTGCAAAATGAAGAGGCATACAAACTCAGCAGACAAACATCTATCACAAATGGGAACTAAACCGGTGCTACAAGAGCTTTGTTTTTGTATAGATTTTATAGGCATTTACACAACTTCAGCCTGGCTGGTCGTATCAATAAAGGGGCATCAGGCTAAGTGTTATGAAAACAGTTCAATCACCCCCCTCAAGTTCTGAGTGTGACCCTGCCTTCCCACCCTCCTACACGTGGGGAATCGCAACTCCCTACATTGGACAGTTCATGGAGGACCAGCATCTGGTGGGTCCAGTAAATCAGTAAGCATCGCAGCTCAGGGCTGCAAGTAATCTGCCATTTTATCAGTTTATCCCTGTGAGATTTGTGCATTTAACACTCCTCTGGGTTTGCCTACTCTGCATTGTCTCTTTTCCAGTAGTCCTGCTTCTGGGCTGCCGGGGATAGCCAGTGAATGGCTATTCTATATTTAGCCAACGTGAGCTCTAGAAGGAAGAAATTTCTGCTTAACCTCTTAACTAGAACTTGCCCCAGTAGGCACCGCCCATGTCCCTGGGGCTGTCCCAATCTGTGGCTGTGCCGAGGGAAGCAAGTACTGCATCTCAGTAGCTGCTGAGGCATGGGCAACCCCAGATCATGTGTATTAAATCTGCATCCATACATGCAGAAGACCTAGCAGGGTAAATGGAGCCTAGTGTGTTCATGGTCAGGTACACCTGATGTATAACTTTAAAATTGTGTCAGCTTAAAACTGGTGTTAGAGGACATAGCCCTAACCCCCCGCCCCACTTGCCAACTTAGCTGTCCCCAGTATGTTTAGGCCATTTAGCTTGCACTGCCACTTGGTAAACAGCACCCCCTCCCAAAGACAGTGGTAGTATGAACAACTTGGTCCCCTGAACGTTAGGCCAACTACGCAGCCCCAGTCCCTCCCCAGAGGTCAGAGCCTCAACTTTATCTGTTGCTTCGTACTGAGAACCTTGCATCCCACCCAGGTGATAAGGCATTCCAACCACCTGTAATGAGTCCTCAGCCCGCCATGACCCTCCAACCAGTACTTGTCTTGTCAGACTCTATTTCAACATTAATAAGTAGGAATTTATAAATGATGCTCATTGGAAACCGGCCCCCAATTGGAAATTCACATATACATCTCACCCATTTGTTTCTGTTACTAAAAGCATTCCAGTCAGCCGCCTGCAAATATTTGAAGTCAATCCCCCACAGTACATTACAATACTGAATCAGCTGCCATAATTCAAGGGCGCACCCCTACCACCCTTCTCCTTTATGTCAGCTTTTTGTGTCATCACTTCAATAATCTGTACGTTCCCTGTGAGCTTATTAGTAGTCACAAGAGTCCGACACAATGTTCCATCTGGACACACAAGAATCTTCCCTGTCTTTTGAATGTCTGAGCTTTGACCAGAGTCTGCAGGTTTCCAAAACTTTGTCGTCCTCCAAGAGGTCTTATCACCCAACCTTTTGGTGGATTGTTGTTTGCATGGAGCATGGCCCAGGGAGTCAAGCCAATTAGATTACTTGGGGGGTGACAAAGAAAAAAGCTTGTCCTCTGTGCTGCATTCTAAGCTTTGCTGGGAACATGAGGATGTAGCGGAAGCCACTGTCTCCCTGTCACTTTTTGGTCTGCATAGTGTTTGCCGAGATCCTCTGCCCCTTAAGTGGGGGGGAATTGCATCCCTATCACGATTCGAGCAAAGGATCACCACTAACAAAGGCAACAATTGCAAGATGGATAGTGCAAATGATACAGCTCTGCTACAAGGAAGCAGGCACACATTTCGAAGCACTAAGTGCATTCTTCAAGGGAAAAAAAGGGTTCCCCCCCCCTTACCGTTCCTAGCAAACATGCTGACGAGACACATGCATGGCAGCCACCGTGTCTTCAGTCCACACCTTTACAAAGCACGATTGCGTAGATGCCCACATGAACAAAGTCACCGGTGGGACAGTGTTACCACGTTTGCAAACTTAGCCTCATTTTAAGACCTCCTCTAAGGGAAACTAGAGATGATAAAATCAACGCACAGCATGTGAATCCAGAAAAGGATGATTCTGCAAAAAAAGTTTACTTGCCACTAGTAGTGCTTTAGCAGCTTGAAGAGTTTTCTGGACTCGCATGTGACCCTCCACCAATATTACCCCCCCAGTCGCCTCCACCAGATAACGTGAAGGTTAGAAAGAGGGTTACATTCTGCGATACCTTAAATCCACAAGAAGCCAATACTGACAGAGGCCGGGGTGGGGGGGATTTACACGATGGCAACCATGCACAAGTTTGTGGGGTGCACGTCTGACAACCCAGGAGGACGTGCGTAGCACCTAACTGTCAGACAAGGGCCAGCAAAATAAAAATAAAAAAAACAATTACGGAAAGAGTAACAGACTTCTGGACCCAACCATTAAATTGTGGAAATATGCACAGCATGTCAATTCAGACAACTCCTAGAGCTGCAAAACTACTCCTACTGGTAGGTAACTTTTTTTTTTTTTTTACAGAAAACTAGTCTAGGTTGAGGTGCTAGGAAGGTAAAATATTTTGCCTTATGTCTCACCTTTCTCATTTTCAGTACTCTTTCCCCCTGCAACGTTTTGTTGAAAGGTCAAAATTGTGCTGAGTAGTTCAATTTGATTTTAATCTTGCACTTTTCATCACAGGGTCGTTCATACGTTGTCCCGCCTCAGCAGTATCCAGTCCAGCCGGGCGCTCCCAGTTTCTTCCCTGCTGCTAGTCCTACAGAATACGGAACATACGGTAATAACCTTTTTGAGAACAGGTTGTGAGATACAGATATAGACATCTTGTTAATTTGGTCACCGTTTTAATTTTCTTTGAGGAAAAAGTTGTTTGAAATGAACAGTGAAACTCTAAATTAAAATCTTCAAACGTAATGTTTTTGATTATCACTTCAATAAAAGACAAAATCAATTAAGGGCATAACAAAAAGGCTCTTAACTCTAATTCTTTCAGGTGATAGAATTAACCCCATGGTTGATGGTGGCTCAAAAAGTGATGCTTCAGCGCTGGACTTCCCTCTAAATTACCCAATTTAATATTTGTTACTAAAGCAAAGATTGACTTGAGTGGCAGGGGCATGGATGTAGAGTTTTCTTTAGGTTCCTGTACTTTTAGAGTTAGTGAGTGCACACCAGGTTTGTAATATACAGTTTTGTAGAGTGACCCTTAGATTCTCATACTGTACATTTTTCAACCTCTAGTGGCTGGGTCTGAAAGTCATTTTAAGTTCCCAAAGTTTTCTTTCTTCAAGATCCGCAGCCCTTGTGACCCCCTATGATGATAAAGATAAGCTGGCATTGCCCCAATTGAGGCATTGGGCACTGGCCAACTGCATCCCTCAAATTCAGGCCTTTAAAATAATTCTCAGTATAACGTCGAGTCAGTATGTTCCTTAGAAAAATATTCGTAAACAGGGGATAACTGAGCTCAGAAGGGCAGAGAGGACCTCAAAAGAGAAGCAAGTGGTCTCTTGGGAAGGAAAGAGGAAAAGGGCACTCACCAATTGTCAGGGCTTCCAGCATTCTCTCTCACAACCCTTTCCCCAGTAGTGGATAGTCCACACACTGCCAATTTCATAATGGGAAAAAAAGTAATTCAGGAAAGCATTAGGCTTGTATAATTGGTTAAATCTTTTGTGATCACAAGACTCAGATCAAGTCTTCAAGGAAAAGGTTAGACACTCAGCACGCTCAACTTGGGAAGAAGTAAAGCTAGTGCATTTTGCATAAGTAGAAGACACTTTGCTTTTTAGTGAAGCTTTGGCGAACCATAGGTGAAAATGACAGACACATTTCTCCGAAGGATGTTATCTACCAAGACAGTACACCACCAGGCAATGCTTTGCTATATTGTTGGAGGGTCAAGAGGTCTCAACTTATTCAATTCATATTGAATGAGAATAGATCTTTTTCCAACCAAAACAACTTTGAATCGGAATACATTGTAGCTTGCCTATTCCATTTGCTGTCCTGCACCAGAGTAGGCATGGATTCTCAAAGCCACTATATCCAAAATGTTATAAAACTACCCCAAAAGATCCTAAATATAATCTGAACACGTTATGCATGACTACCATGTAATAGCATTATTGAGGAAGAGAGCTGTGACCGGCTACACTTGGTCCTCTGCTGGTTGTGGGTCGCATGCGCACACTATGCCACTGGAACAGAGCTTACCTGGCTGATGAGCCCTAATAAGAGCAAAAACAGTCCTCATTGTTTGTATTGTGTTTCGAGGAATGCCTGGCAGTTCAGGCTGGACTGTTCCATTGGAGGAGGGTCAAGACTGAATTGCATATGGCTGGGTCCAAACTGAGGTAGCATTACGTGCAAAATAACTATGGGCTGGGAGTAATTCAAGCATTCCACCATCACCTTTTTGTATTCTTCAGTGATGTCCAAGTGATATGGGTATGCCAGGACCTGGGTCCCGTGCACACTGTGGCACTAGAACCAAACTATACCCAGCTGATGAGCCCCTAATAAAGGCGTAACCGGCCCTAGGTTGCTTGTGTTCCAGTTCAGAGAGGACCTAGTCTGGTACACAGGCCATCAAATACTGTCCTTTGGAAAACCAGGGAAAAGGGTATCTACTCACTCTTATTTCCAAGGATGACTCTCGGGCCGGTCCTTGACCTCAGGCCTCTCAAACGCATTCTGTCACAGTGTTTTCACGCTGTAACCTTTAAGTTTGTCATCCCTCTGCTGCAGTGAGGCAACTACATGATTGCATTAGATCTAACAGATTCATATTTTCATATTCCCATCCATCCAGGCCATAGCGCTTTTTGCGCTTTGACTGTCATCACAAGTTCTGCATTTTGGCTTTGAGGGTTTTCACCAAGTGCCTAGCAGTGGCAGCTGCACTCTTAAGACTTCCCCCTTCAAAATGATTGACTGATCACAAGCTCAAACAAGCTTCAGGGCCTGGCCCATATCCAGACTCTATTTTTCACTGCCTGCGATTTGCCATAAAATATCGCCAAATTGTTAGTTCAACTCTAAATACATTCGGAATGAAGAATGTAAAAAAAAAATTTATGGATTAATCTCAGCCACTGGTTATCACTTGGCTGCAGCCCAGTTAGTTTTTTTGCTGACCATATGAGGTCAGATTAGACCTCACCATACACAAATCAGATTTGTTCCTGCTTCTTTGGGAATAGCCAGTCCTTTTTGACCCAGGACACAAGCAACCCAGTGCATGTTTTAGCATAATTAGGTCTCATCAAGTGCAGATTGGTTAGTGTTACAGAGAGCATGATAGATTCTTCTACACCACATCCTGGTACACCTGACACACTGGTTCATTGTGAGCTGGGTATATTACCAGTTTCAAGTGTTACCTTTTGGCCTAAACTCCATTCCAGTAATGCTTATCAAGACGTCGGCTGCTGTGGCAGTGCACTTTAGACACAAAGTTGTTCATAATGTATGCATATCTGTTTGAATGACTGGTGAAGAGTTTTTCAGCAATGTCCGTCGAGTATTCAAGCTGTGGTCCATATTCTTTAAAATTAAGTTAGCAGTGAATAGGTGCATGTGCCCCCTAGGATAAGGAAGGGAATTAATGCTTCAGAAAAAATGTCAAAAGGTAAAGCATTGGGACATTTGAGGCATACTGCAAGTATTGTAGTGAGTCATATGACTATACTTATGTTGATGCCTAAAAGGGGAGGGGGGGGGAAGCTTGGAAACCCTTCCAAACCCAACCAGTAGATTATAGAATGATACAAAGCATGTGAATCTAGAAGAGTTCATTTTTTTAAATGTCTATTTGAGTTTTGTTGGCATAGAACAAGCAACAGCAAGGATGTATTCTCACATCCTACAGTTGAGGTAGATGTAGGAACGTGTCCCTTTTTGACATGGTCACCCCTGTGGTTTCCTGGTATTTGATGCAATTTTGACTGAAGTGCACTGGGTCCCGCTAACCAGGTACCCAGTGCCAGATCGCTTTCCCTAAAACTGGCAAGACTTTTAGCACTCTTGTAAGTCCTAAGTAAACAGTTCTCCTGATATCTAGGGCATGGGTGCCAAGGAAGGTCCCCAAGAGCTGCAGCATGTATTTGTGCCATCCTAAGGGAATCCGTACCACATTGAT
The DNA here is from genome assembly GCF_031143425.1 of Pleurodeles waltl. NCBI lineage: Eukaryota > Metazoa > Chordata > Amphibia > Caudata > Salamandridae > Pleurodeles > Pleurodeles waltl. The sequence continues at coordinate 37,302,034 of NC_090450.1, forward strand.
GCAGACTGTCATTGCAAGCTTGCTGACAAGGTGCAGACAAGAGTGAAAACATGACAATGGTGCACATCCTGTGTGCAGTGCCTGCAGACACTGCATGCAGTTTTTCTAAGTCACCCCTGCAGCAGGCCTTCCAGCCATAAAGCAGAGTGCATGATACCACATTTGTGGACACATCTGCATGAGCAGATATGACCCTGTGATTTGTCGGTTTTTGGACGTTACAGGTGAACAGGGAAGTCATCGTAAGGTATGGTCAAAAGGAGTTTCCCAGCTACATAGTAGCCTCACTGAAACCTATGGTGTTTGGTATCCAACACCTCATATTAAACAATCCACACTGATTTCAGTTATGGACTTATTAATATATGTACCCAGAGGTAACTTAGAAGTACCCCCAGAAATCTACAAGTCCTTGAATGTGCCGGCTTACTGGTATAGTTCTGCCTGCCAGCACAGACAGGTTTCTGACCTGCAAGTGAGAGCCCACACTCTGAGGCTAGAATCAATGTCTGCTCCAGAGGAATGTGGTCTCACCTCCTCCAGCAGGATGGCTAGTGATTTAGCATTTCAAGGCTAGTGACTTCTAAGTCCCCGCCATCTTTAATATGCGACCCAGGCAAGCCCCTGACTTGCAGGATAACACAACCCACCTTGAGGCCCATTTGGCACCAGAACAAGCAGGAAATTAGTTATGCTAGTAGGTGTGGAGTACACCCAAGTCAGACATGCGGAGCTGCCTGATCTGCCCCACTCCAGGCAAATTTCACCATATTGGTGATGGCAGAATTAGGAACTCTGACAGGGTTATGCCCATTTCCCCCAGGAAGTGGTCATATGGCGAGTGTAGTGACCCCAAGGGTAAGCAGCCTATTGGTTACTACCCTTCACTCCCTGTAAGGCCCCTAGTATTTAGGGGAGCCTCTGGCACCAGGAAAGCAGATTCTACTGGCCCAGGAAGGACACTGAAGAGCTGTGAGAACAGAGAAATAGCGACTTACTTGGCACCAGTCTATCCGTTGTCCCCGACAGTTACCCAAAGATGACTTGTCCTGCAACAGACCAGCCTCCAAAAGCCTCTGAGGGTTCCAGCACTTTGAAAAACAGCCAGCATCTCCCTTGAAGTAGCAGAGCTTCTCTGCACTCAGCAGGCACCCTCCAGACATACAGCTCTGCCGACATGACCCCACTGGACCAAACACCACTACACCCAAGCCTCCCACCCTGAATTGCTGTAGACTATGTCCCTGTGTGCCCAGCTCCCTTGAGATTAGAGCCCCCATTGTGGGTTCCACCGGACTGGCCTCTCAGTCATTATTTGCAGCCTCTCCACCAGGACTGTTTTCTCATTGAAATCAGGGGGGCTCATGATGCTGAAAACCACCTCTGCACGTGGACACCCCAGTGCCGACTGAGGTGACCTATTTGTGCTGCCTTGGCCCTTGCCCCATATTTACCCTAACTCCAGAAGAACGGTCTTGTAAGTTGTTGCCAAGTACCTGTATGCATTGTTTCTTTCTCTAAGATAACATTACTGCTTTAAAGATACAAGTACAAGTGTATTTCTGTATACTTCTAATGTGATAACTCCAAGTACTTACCCAATTACGAAGTTCTTGGTGTTGATAAAATATAAAATAACTTGGTTTTCTAAATTGGTGTGGATCTACTTATTGGCTCAATCACTTATTGACTTTGTGTACGTAGCAACGTCTAACACTCGTCTGAAAACTCGTTAGACTGCTCAACCACACCATCCCCAGATAGAGCACCGTGTGATTTCTGGAGCAAGCCCTGGTACACTTATAAGGGGTACCTAGACTCTTTACAAAGCATTCCTCTTTTTGGTATACTATATAAAGTGCCTGCTTCCTTCGGCAGGTGTATATGGTCAGCCTTTCAGACAAGGCTGGCACATGGCAACAGGGTTGGCATTAGGATTAAAATCAGTGACTCACAGGACAGCAGCATGTGTACAGTGAAATCGGGTAGAATCATTGGCCTCAGTAACGAGAAGTTGTAGACATATTGCTTCAACCAACATCCCCAAACCTTGACAAACTTGCATGGGCAACCTCTGCTAGTGTGTATAACCTTTTTTGCTGCCATGTAGTCATTTCCCCAACTTCCTTTCACCTATGTTGGGACCATGGTTGCACCCTAATAATGTGTATATCTCGCTTAGTTACTACAAGTCGCAGGTTACAGAAGAGGAGCTTTGCCCTGAAGACATCTACGTCTCACAGGACATACCTGTGCACAAAGGGATGCGTTTCCTCAACACCTTTACTGAGCTCCCGTACCAACCTTGACCAGTATGTCTGCATAGCTGGGTATCTCCAAACCGTGTTTTGCCACACACCTCAAGCAGTCCTGAGACACTGCCCTCCCCATGCTGTCTGTCATAGTATACGCAGTGTAATGCTTTAAGTTGTATCAGATGTACAATTGTACAGATTTGATAATCCCCCCTTGGATGCCTCTGGACCACCTCCCAGTCCACATCCTCAAATTCCCATCCTAAGCCGTCCCCCCACCACCCAATGGGCCCCCAGGTTTCTCAGTGTGTCTGGAACATAGGTGAGGGAGATGGCTTTAGAAAGCTACTCCTCTAGAAGTAGTCTGCCTTTGAGGGGGGTGTATTTGGCCATGTCCAACTTCCCCAGGGCCTCTGCCTGCCAAGCGTGGCGCCACTGTGCATGTTTTAAATATTGGTTGGAACTCATGTTATATTCCCTTTGGAGGGATGAGAAGGACATCAGAGCATCGGCCTCCAGGTCGTCCCCTAGTCAGTAGATCCCCAGAAGATCCCAAGACATCCTCTGAGCTTCCCCATCTCGCCCAACCATGAACCCTTCAAGAGCGAAGTCGCCAGAGTTTACCACCCCACCCTCCCTATACTTCTAGCCTAGAGGCTTTTCTCCAGGCCTCCTAGGCCACCTGCATTGCTGGTAGAATCTAGAAGAGTTTAAAGCTACTTCTAAACCATTAGTGTAAGCAGCTAACAGGTTTAATTTCATCATAGCATCCTGATTTGAATGTTGTAATTGTCCCTCCCATGTGTGGGGGATCCGAAAGCACATTGACGTATTTAATATTGCAAAATTATATTAAATGTAAAACGCATGACTTAACTCATGTTTTTTTTGTATTTAAAGAAAGTCTATTTTATTTGCATGTGTGCCTTTTTTCTAGCCTTTGATGCAAAAGCCCTTTTACAGTGGGTTGCAGCATGCATCTTTTCTTGATTCACACACTGCATTTTTCCGCCATCTAGTAGTTTGGTCCAGAATTATCTTGCTAGCCCTGTTTTTTCCTCTTGGCTGCTATCATTTGGTACCTTGTCCTTCTTTCTGTGACCTCAGACACCAGACTTTGTAGCCCCTTTATGTGGTCGCCAACGTCAAATTGCATGTTCGGTGGCATGTGTAGCTGCAGATACACATGCTGTGCATAGTCCGCCGTCTGGTGTTGGGTCGGAGTGTTACAAGTTGTTTTTCTTCGAAGAAGTCTTTTCGAGTCACGAGACCGAGGGACTCCTCCTACTTTGGTTCCATTGCGCATGGGCGTTGACTCCATGTTAGATTGTTTTTTTTCCGCCATCGGGTTCGGACGTGTTCCTTTTCGCTCCGTGTTTCGGGTCGGAAAGTTAGTCCGAATCAACGGAAAATTCGTCGGTATTGTTTCGTTCGGTATCGGGTTAGATTAGAGTCGACACCGAATCCAGAAGAGCTCCGGTAGCCCTTCGGGGTAATTTCGATCCCACGTCGGGGCCTGGTCGGCCCGACCGCGTGCAACATCAAGACTGATGGAACGGACCCCGTTCCGATTCTGTCCTAAATGCCACAGTAAATATCCCTATACAGACCAACATTTGGTCTGTGACTTGTGCCTGTCACCCGAGCACAAAGAAGAGACGTGTGAAGCCTGTTAAGCGTTTCGGTCGAGAAAAACGCTCAGAGACCGAAGAGCCAGAAGGTTACAGATGGCGTCCACGCCGACCGGACAACAAAGGTTCGAGGAAGAGGGAGAAGAAGAAGCATTCTCCATCCACGAATCAGATTCGGAAGAATTCGACGTTGAAGAAACCGTGAGTAAGACATCGAAACAAACATCACAGGGGAAAACAGACAAAGCCCAGGGGACGCCACTGCCGACAGGCCATGGCTCAACCCATAAAGTAGGTGACCGTCCATCGGCACCGAAGAAGGGCGAGACGGTGCCGAGATCGTCCGACTCAGGTCGAGACACAGGCACGCAGCAATCTCGGGACCGAGAAGGTGCCGCGGAAAAGGGTCGACACCGAGACAGCGGCACCGAAGCTGCTGGGCACAGAGATAGCGGCACCGAAGATGGTCGACACCGAGAGGGTGCGACGCCGAAAGAGGAAAATCTCGTCGGAGCCAAAAATAACAAAAGGCACGGTTTCGGTGCCAAAACGCCCAGCAACCGAACCGAAAGCCAGTTCCTACTCAGAGGAACAATCACTGTCCCCCCAACTTCAAAAACACAGGTTTGAGGAGGAATTACAAACAACAGCTGTAGATGACACGCAAAAGCGGATCTTTATACAAAGTGCTACAGGGAAGATCAGCACCCTTCCCCCAATCAGAAGAAAAAGGAAACTAGATTTCCAACAAAAAGAAACAACACCACAAGCAAAATTGGTGAAGAAGGTAACTCCACCACCCTCTCCACCACCGGCACCTCCTATATCACCGGCACAGACTCCGTCACAATCACCAGCTCATACCACCATGAGCCAAGATGACCAGGACGCATGGGATCTCTGACGCCCCAGTATCGGACAATAGCCCTGAGTCGTACCCCACTAAGCCCTGACCACCTGAGGACAGTACAGCGTATGCTCAGGTAGTGGCTAGGGCAGCAGAGTTTCATAACGTATCGCTACATTCAGAGCCTATCGAGGATGACTTCCTTTTTAACACCCTGTTCTCCACCCATAGCAATTATCAAAGCCTTCCTATGCTCCCTGGAATGCTAAGGCACGCTAAACAAATCTTTAAGGAGCCAGTTAAAAGCAGAGCAATAACCCCAAGGGTGGAGAAGAAATACAAGGCACCACCCACAGACCCTGCTTTTATTACATCACAACTGACACCAGATTCAGTTGTCGTAGGAGCAGCTCGTAAAAGAGCCAACTCGCACACATCAGGCGACGCACCACCTCCAGACAAGGAAAGCCGAAAGTTTGATGCAGCCGGGAAAAGGGTTGTAGTACAAGCTGCAAATCAGTGGAGCATCGCCAACTCGCAGGCACTCCTAGCGCGATATGACAGAGCCCATTGGGAGGAGATGCAGCATCTCATCGAACACCTCCCAAAAGAATTCCAAAAACGGGCAAAACAAGTGGTTGAAGAGGGACAGAACATTTCCAACAACCAAATCCGTTCTTCTATGGATGTAGCAGATACAGCTGCAAGAACAATAAATACTGCTGTAACAATGAGGCACGCATGGCTGCGCACATCCGGCTTCAAACCCGAGATACAGCAGGCAGTACTTAATATGCCGTTCAATGAACAACAATTGTTTGGCCCAGAAGTGGACACTGCAATTGAAAAATTAACGAAAGACACTGATACAGCTAAAGCCATGGGCGCACTCTATTCCCCTCAGGGCAGAGGCACATTTGGCACATTTCGTAAAACCACTTTCAGAGGAGGGTTTCGAGGTCAAGCCAGCACCTCACAAACAACACCGCCTACCTACCAGGGACAATACCAAAGGGGAGGCTTTCGGGGCCAATACAGAGGGGGCCAATTCCCAAGAAACCGGGGAAAATTTCAAGGTCCGAAAACCCCTCAAAACAAGCAGTGACTCACAGGTCACTCAACCCCTTCACACAACACCAGTAGGGGGAAGACTAAGCCAGTTCTACAAATCTTGGGAGGAAATAACAACAGACACTTGGGTCTTAGCAATTATCCAACATGGTTATTGCATAGAATTTCTCCAACTCCCTCCAAACGTCCCACCGAAAACACACAATATGTCAAAACAGCATTTAGACCTTCTAGGACTAGAAGTTCAGGCATTACTGCAAAAAGACGCAATAGAATTAATACCAGGTCCACAAAAGAACACAGGAGTTTACTCACTGTACTTTCTAATACCCAAAAAAGACAAAACTCTAAGACCAATATTAGATCTCAGAACACTAAACACCTACATCAAATCAGACCACTTTCACATGGTGACATTACAAGACGTAATCCCACTGCTGAAACAGCAAGACTACATGACAACATTAGATCTAAAGGATGCGATTTTCCATATACCGATACATCCCTCGCACAGGAAATACCTAAGGTTCGTATTCAAAGGAATACACTACCAATTCAAAGTGTTGCCATTCGGAATAACAACAGCGCCAAGAGTCTTTACAATGTGTCTAGCAGTAGTAGCTGCACACATCAGAAGGCAGCAAATACACGTGTTCCCGTACCTAGACGATTGGCTAATCAAGACCAACTCGCTAACAAAGTGTTCACACCACACAGATTGTTATACAAACCCTTTACAAGCTGGGTTTCTCCATCTATGCAAAGTCACACCTTGTGCCGTGTGAAACACAGCAATACTTAGGAGCGACAATCAACACAACAAAAGGGATAGCCACTCCAAGTCCACAAAGGGTTCAAAATTTTCACAAGGTGATACAAGCCATTTATCCAAATCAAAAGATACATGCAAAAATGGTATTAAAACTCCTAGGCATGATGTCCTCATGCATAGCCATTGTCCCAAACGCAAGATTGCACATGCGGCCCTTACAACAGTGCCTAGCATCACAATGGTCACATGCACAGGGTCAACTTCTAGATCTGGTGTTGATAGACCGCCAAACATACATCTCGCTTCTATGGTGGAACAGTACAAATTTAAACAAAGGGCGGCCTTTCCAAGACCCAGTGCCACAATACGTGATAACAGATGCTTCCATGACAGGGTGGGGAGCACACCTCAATCAACACAGCATCCAAGGACAATGGGACGTACATCAAAGAAAGTTACATATAAATCACCTAGAACTGTTAGCAGTATTTCTAGCATTGAAAGCATTCCAACCCATGATATCCCACAAATACATTCTTGTCAAAACAGACATGACGACAATGTATTATTTAAACAAACAGGGGGGAAACACTCGACACAGTTGTGTCTCCTAACACAAAAAATATGGCATTGGGCAATTCACAACCACATTCGACTAGTAGCACAATTTATTCCAGGGATCCAGAACCAGCTAGCAGACACTCTCTCGGGATCACCAACAGGTCCACGAATGGGAAATTCACCCCCAAATCCGGAACTATTACTTCCAAATTTGGGGAACACCTCAAATAGATCTGTTTGCAACAAAAGAAAACGCAAAATGCCAAAACTTCGCATCCAGGTACCCACACCGGCAATCCCAAGGCAATGCTCTATGGATGAATTGGTCAGGGATATTTGCGTACGCTTTTCCCCCTCTCCCTCTCCTTCCATATCTGGTAAACAGATTGAGTCAAAACAAACTCAAACTCATACTGATAGCGCCAACATGGGCAAGACAACCTTGGTATACCACACTACTAGAACTGTCAGTAGTACCTCATGTCAAACTACCCAACAGGCCAGATCTGTTAACACAACACAAACAGATCAGGCATCCAAACCCTGTGTAGGAAGTTGGCTCTGTATGTGCTATTTCAAAGTAAGGAATAGCATGCACAGAGTCCAAGGGTTCCCCTTAGAGGTAAAATAGTGGTAAAAATAGATAATACTAATGCTCTATTTTGTGGTAGTGTGGTCGAGCAGTAGGCTTATCCAAGGAGTAGTGTTAAGCATTTGTTGTACATACACATAGACAATAAATGAGGTACACACACTCAGAGACAAATCCAGCCAATAGGTTTTTGTATAGAAAAATCTCTTTTCTTAGTTTATTTTAAGAACCACAGGTTCAAATTCTACATGTAATATCTCATTCGAAAGGTATTGCAGGTAAGTACTTTAGGAACTTCAAATCATCAAAATTGCATGTATACTTTTCAAGTTGTTGACAAATAGCTGTTTTAAAAGTGGACACTTAGTGCAATTTTCACAGTTCCAAGGGGAGGTAAGTTTTGGTTAGTTTTACCAGGTAAGTAAGACACTTACGGGGTTCAGTTCTTGGTCCAAGGTAGCCCACCGTTGGGGGTTCAGAGCAACCCCAAAGTCACCACACCAGCAGCTCAGGGCCGGTCAGGTGCAGAGTTCAAAGTGGTGCCCAAAACACATAGGCTAGAATGGAGAGAAGGGGGTGCCCCGGTTCCGGTCTGCTTGCAGGTAAGTACCCGCGTCTTCGGAGGGCAGACCAGGGGGGTTTTGTAGGGCACCGGGGGGGACACAAGTCCACACAGAAATTTCACCCTCAGCGGCGCGGGGGCGGCCGGGTGCAGTGTAGAAACAAGCGTCGGGTTCGCAATGTTAGTCTATGAGAGATCTCGGGATCTCTTCAGCGCTGCAGGCAGGCAAGGGGGGGATTCCTCGGGGAAACCTCCACTTGGACAAGGGAGAGGGACTCCTGGGGGTCACTTCTCCAGTGAAAGTCCGGTCCTTCAGGTCCTGGGGGCTGCGGGTGCAGGGTCTCTCCCAGGCGTCGGGACTTTAGGTTCAAAGAGTCGCGGTCAGGGGAAGCCTCGGGATTCCCTCTGCAGGCGGCGCTGTGGGGGCTCAGGGGGGACAGGTTTTGGTACTCACAGTATCAGAGTAGTCCTGGGGTCCCTCCTGAGGTGTTGGATCGCCACCAGCCGAGTCGGGGTCGCCGGGTGCAGTGTTGCAAGTCTCACGCTTCTTGCGGGGAGCTTGCAGGGTTCTTTAAAGCTGCTGGAAACAAAGTTGCAGCTTTTCTTGGAGCAGGTCCGCTGTCCTCGGGAGTTTCTTGTCTTTTCGAAGCAGGGGCAGTCCTCAGAGGATGTCGAGGTCGCTGGTCCCTTTGGAAGGCGTCGCTGGAGCAGGATCTTTGGAAGGCAGGAGACAGGCCGGTGAGTTTCTGGAGCCAAGGCAGTAGTTGTCTTCTGGTCTTCCTCTGCAGGGGTTTTCAGCTAGGCAGTCCTTCTTCTTGTTGTTGCAGGAATCTAATTTTCTAGGGTTCAGGGTAGCCCTTAAATACTAAATTTAAGGGCGTGTTTAGGTCTGGGGGGTTAGTAGCCAATGGCTACTAGCCCTGAGGGTGGGTACACCCTCTTTGTGCCTCCTCCCAAGGGGAGGGGGTCACAATCCTAACCCTATTGGGGGAATCCTCCATCTGCAAGATGGAGGATTTCTAAAAGTTAGAGTCACTTCAGCTCAGGACACCTTAGGGGCTGTCCTGACTGGCCAGTGACTCCTCCTTGTTTTTCTCATTATTTTCTCCGGCCTTGCCGCCAAAAGTGGGGCCTGGCCGGAGGGGGCGGGCAACTCCACTAGCTGGAGTGTCCTGCTGGGTTGGCACAAAGGAGGTGAGCCTTTGAGGCTCACCGCCAGGTGTGACAATTCCTGCCTGGGAGAGGTGTTAGCATCTCCACCCAGTGCAGGCTTTGTTACTGGCCTCAGAGTGACAAAGGCACTCTCCCCATGGGGCCAGCAACATGTCTCGGTTTGTGGCAGGCTGCTAAAACTAGTCAGCCTACACAGATAGTCGGTTAAGTTTCAGGGGGCACCTCTAAGGTGCCCTCTGTGGTGTATTTTTTCAATAACATGTACACTGGCATCAGTGTGCATTTATTGTGCTGAGAAGTTTGATACCAAACTTCCCAGTTTTCAGTGTAGCCATTATGGTGCTGTGGAGTTCGTGTTTGACAGACTCCCAGACCATATACTCTTATGGCTACCCTGCACTTACAATGTCTAAGGTTTTGTTTAGACACTGTAGGGGTACCATGCTCATGCACTGGTACCCTCACCCATGGTATAGTGCACCCTGCCTTAGGGCTGTAAGGCCTGCTAGAGGGGTGTCTTACCTATACTGCATAGGCAGTGAGAGGCTGGCATGGCACCCTGAGGGGAGTGCCATGTCGACTTACTCGTTTTGTCCTCACTAGCACACACAAGCTGGCAAGCAGGGTGTCTGTGCTGAGTGAGAGGTCTCCAGGGTGGCATAAGACATGCTGCAGCCCTTAGAGACCTTCCTTGGCATCCGGGCCCTTGGTACTAGAAGTACCAGTTACAAGGGACTTATCTGGATGCCAGGGTCTGCCAATTGTGGATACAAAAGTACAGGTTAGGGAAAGAACACTGGTGCTGGGGCCTGGTTAGCAGGCCTCAGCACACTTTCAATTGTAAACATAGCATCAGCAAAGGCAAAAAGTCAGGGGGCAACCATGCCAAGGAGGCATTTCCTTACACAACCCCCCCCCAAACGAAAGAGGATGAGACTAACCTTTCCCAAGAGAGTCTTCATTTTCTAAGTGGAAGAACCTGGAAAGGCCATCTGCATTGGCATGGGCAGTCCCAGGTCTGTGTTCCACTATAAAGTCCATTCCCTGTAGGAGATGGACCACCTCAACAGTTTAGGATTTTCACCTTTCATTTGCATCAGCCATTTGAGAGGTCTGTGGTCAATTTGAACTAGGAAGTGAGTCCCAAAGAGGTATGGTCTCAGCTTCTTCAGGGACCAAACCACAGCAAAGGCCTCCCTCTCAATGGCACTCCAACGCTGCTCCCTGGGGAGTAACCTCCTGCTAATGAAAGCAACAGGCTGGTCAAGGCCATCATCATTTGTTTGGGACAAAACTGCCCCTATCCCATGTTCAGAGGCATCAGTCTGCACAATGAACTGCTTAGAATAATCTGGAGCTTTGAGAACTGGTGCTGAGCACATTGCCTGTTTCAGGGTGTCAAAGGCCTGTTGGCATTCCACAGTCCAGTTCACTTTCTTGGGCATTTTCTTGGAGGTGAGTTCAGTGAGGGCTGTCACAATGGATCCATATCCCTTCACAAACCTCCTGTAATACCCAGTCAAGCCAAGGAATGCCCTGACTTGAGTCTGGGTTTTTGGAGCTACCCAGTCCAGAATAGTCTGGATCTTGGGTTGGAGTGGCTGAACTTGGCCTCCACCTACAAGGTGGCCCAAGTAAACCACAGTTCCCTGCCCTATCTGGCATTTGGATGCCTTGATAGAGAGGCCTGCAGATTGCAGAGCCTTCAAAACCTTCCTCAGGTGGACCAGGTGATCCTGCCAGGTGGAGCTAAAGACAGCAATATCATCAAGATAAGCTGTGCTAAAGGACTCCAAGCCAGCAAGGACTTGATTCACCAACCTTTGGAAGGTGGCAGGGGCATTCTTTAAACCAAAGGGCATAACAGTAAACTGCTAATGCCCATCAGGTGTGGAGAATGCTGTCTTTTCTTTTGCTCCAGGTGCCATTTTTATTTGCCAGTACCCTGCTGTCAAGTCAAAGGTACTTAGAAATTTGGCAGCACCTAATTTATCAATGAGCTCATCAGCTCTTGGAATTGGATGGGCATCTGTCTTGGTGACAGAATTGAGCCCTCTGTAGTCCACACAAAACCTCATCTCTTTCTTTCCATCTTTGGTGTGAGGCTTGGGGACTAAGACCACTGGGCTAGCCCAGGGGCTGTCAGAGCGCTCAATTACTCCCAATTCCAGCATCTTGTGGACTTCCACCTTGATGCTTTCCTTAACATGGTCAGACTGTCTAAAGATTTTGTTTTTGACAGGCATGCTGTCTCCTGTGTCCACATCATGGGTACACAGGTGTGTCTGACCAGGGGTTAAGGAGAAGAGTTCAGGAAACTGTTGTAGGACTCTCCTACAATCAGCTTGCTGTTGGCCAGAGAGGGTGTCTGAGTAGATCACTCCATCTACTGTGCCATCTTTTGGGTCTGATGACAGAAGATCAGGGAGAGGTTCACTCTCTGCTTCCTGATCCTCATCTGTTACCATCAACAGATTCACATCAGCCCTGTCATGGAAGAGCTTAAGGCGGTTCACATGGATCACCCTCTTGGGGCTCCTGCTTGTGCCCAGGTCCACCAAGTAGGTGACCTGACTCTTCCTCTCTAGTACTGGGTAAGGGCCACTCCATTTGTCCTGGAGTGCCCTGGGAGCCACAGGCTCCAGAACTCTGACTTTCTGCCCTGGTTGGAACTCAACCAGTGCAGCCTTTTGGTCATACCAAAACTTCTGGAGCTGTTGGCTGGCCTCAAGGTTTTTGGTTGCCTTTTCCATGTACTCTGCCATTCTAGAGCGAAGGCCAAGTACATAGTCCACTATGTCCTGTTTAGGCTCATGGAGAGGTCTCTCCCAGCCTTCTTTAACAAGGGCAAGTGGTCCCCTTACAGGATGACCAAACAGAAGTTCAAAGGGTGAGAATCCTACTCCCTTCTGTGGCACCTCTCTGTAAGCGAAAAGCAGGCATGGCAAGAGGACATCCCATCTCCTTTTGAGTTTTTCTGGGAGCCCCATGATCATGCCTTTTAATGTCTTGTTGAATCTCTCAACCAAGCCATTAGTTTGTGGATGGTATGGTGTAGTGAATTTATAAGTCACTCCACACTCATTCCACATGTGCTTTAGGTATGCTGACATGAAGTTGGTACCTCTGTCAGACACCACCTCCTTAGGGAAACCCACTCTGGTAAAGATACCAATGAGGGCTTTGGCTACTGCAGGGGCAGTAGTCGACCTAAGGGGAATAGCTTCAGGATACCTGGTAGCATGATCCACTACTACCAGGATATACATATTTCCTGAGGCTGTGGGAGGTTCTAGTGGACCAACTATGTCCACACCCACTCTTTCAAAGGGCACCCCCACCACTGGAAGTGGAATGAGGGGGGCCTTTGGATGCCCACCTGTCTTACCACTGGCTTGACAGGTGGGGCAGGAGAGGCAAAACTCCTTAACCATGTTGGACATATTGGGCCAGTAGAAGTGGTTGACTAACCTCTCCCACGTCTTGGTTTGTCCCAAATGTCCAGCAAGGGGAATGTCATGGGCCAATGTTAGGATGAACTCTCTGAACAGCTGAGGCACTACCACTCTCCTAGTGGCACCAGGTTTGGGGTCTCTGGCCTCAGTGTACAGGAGTCCATCTTCCCAATAGACCCTATGGGTTCCATTTTTCTTGCCTTTGGACTCTTCAGCAGCTTGCTGCCTAAGGCCTTCAAGAGAGGGACAGGTTTCTTGTCCCTTACACAGCTCCTCCCTTGAGGGTCCCCCTGGGCCTAAGAGCTCAACCTGATAAGGTTCAAGCTCCAAAGGCTCAGTTCCCTCAGAGGGCAGAACTTCTTCCTGAGAAGAGAGGTTCCCTTTCTTTTGCTGTGTTGCAGTTGGTTTCCCAACTGACTTTCCTTTCCTCTTGGTAGGCTGGGCCATTCTTCCAGACTCCAGCTCTACTTGTTCACCCTGTGCCTTGCATTGTGCTCTGGTTTTCACACACACCAGTTCAGGGATACCCAGCATTGCTGCATGGGTTTTTAGTTCTACCTCAGCCCATGCTGAGGACTCCAGGTCATTTCCAAGCAGACAGTCCACTGGGATATTTGAGGAGACCACCACCTGTTTCAGGCCATTGACCCCTCCCCATTCTAAAGTAACCATTGCCATGGGATGTACTTTTCTCTGATTGTCAGCGTTGGTGACTGTGTAAGTTTTTCCAGTCAGGTATTGGCCAGGGGAAACCAGTTTCTCTGTCACCATGGTGACACTGGCACCTGTATCCCTCAGGCCCTCTATTCTAGTCCCATTAATTAAGAGTTGCTGTCTGTATTTTTGCATGTTAGGCGGCCAGACAGCTAGTGTGGCTAAATCCACCCCACCCTCAGAAACTAGAGTAGCTTCAGTGTGGACCCTGATTTGCTCTGGGCACACTGTTGATCCCACTTGGAGACTAGCCATACCAGTGTTACCTGGATGGGAGTTTGGAGTGGAACCTTTCTTGGGACAGGCCTTGTCTCCAGTTTGGTGTCCATGCTGTTTACAGCTATGACACCAGGCCTTTTTGGGATCAAAGTTTTTACCCTTGTACCCATTGTTTTGTGAAGAGGCTCTGGGCCCACCCTCCTGTGCAGGTTTTTGGGGGCCTGTAGAAGACTCTTTACTATTTTTAGTTTTGGTTGTCTCATCACCCTTCCCCTGGGGAGTCTTTGTGACCCCTTTCTTTTGGTCACCCCCTGTTGAAGTCTTGGACACCCTTGTCTTGACCCAATGGTCCGCCTTCTTTCCCAATTCTTGGGGAGAAATTGGTCCTAGGTCTACCAGATGCTGATGCAGTTTATCATTGAAACAATTACTTAACAGGTGTTCTTTCACAAATAAATTGTACAGCCCATCATAATTACTTACACCACTGCCTTGAATCCAACCATCTAGTGTTTTCACTGAGTAGTCTACAAAGTCAACCCAGGTCTGGCTCGAGGATTTTTGAGCCCCCCTGAATCTAATCCTATACTCCTCAGTGGAGAATCCAAAGCCCTCAATCAGGGTACCCTTCATGAGGTCATAAGATTCTGCATCTTGTCCAGAGAGTGTGAGGAGTCTATCCCTACACTTTCCTGTGAACATTTCCCAAAGGAGAGCACCCCAGTGAGATCTGTTCACTTTTCTGGTTACACAAGCCCTCTCAAAAGCTGTGAACCATTTGGTGATGTCATCACCATCTTCATATTTAGTTACAATCCCTTTAGGGATTTTCAACATGTCAGGAGAATCTCTGACCCTATTTATGTTGCTGCCACCATTGATGGGTCCTAGGCCCATCTCTTGTCTTTCCCTCTCTATGGCTAGGATCTGTCTTTCCAAAGCCAATCTTTTGGCCATCCTGGCTAACTGGATGTCCTCTTCACTGGGGCTATCCTCAGTGATTTCAGAGGTGTTGGTCTCTCCTGTGAGGGAACCAGCATCTCTGACTATTATTTTAGGAGTCAGGGTTTGAGGGACCCTGTTCTCCCTAGATAGGACTGGTAGGGGGGAATTTTCCTCCAAGTCACTATCCTCTTCCTCTGAGTTGCCACCCTCAGAGGGGTTGGCCTTTTCAAACTCTGCCAAAAGCTCCTGGAGCTGTATTTTGGTAGGTTTGGGGCCCATTGTTATTTTCTTTATTTTACAGAGTGACCTTAGCTCCCTCATCTTAAGATGGAGGTAAGGTGTGGTGTCGAGTTCCACCACAGTCACATCTGTGCTAGACATTTTGCTTCTAAAAGTTGGAATACTTTTTAAGAATCTACAACTGGTTCTAGAATCTAATTCAAACTTTTACAAACTTTTAAACTCTAAAAGAAATGCTAAACAGGATCTAACACAAGGCCCTAGCAGGTCTTTTAAGAATTTAGAAAACTTTTCAAATTGCAAAAATCAATTTCTAATGACAATTTTGGAATTTGTCGTGTGATCAGGTATTGGCTGAGTAGTCCAGCAAATGCAAAGTCTTGTACCCCACCGCTGATCCACCAATGTAGGAAGTTGGCTCTGTATGTGCTATTTCAAAGTAAGGAATAGCATGCACAGAGTCCAAGGGTTCCCCTTAGAGGTAAAATAGTGGTAAAAATAGATAATACTAATGCTCTATTTTGTGGTAGTGTGGTCGAGCAGTAGGCTTATCCAAGGAGTAGTGTTAAGCATTTGTTGTACATACACATAGACAATAAATGAGGTACACACACTCAGAGACAAATCCAGCCAATAGGTTTTTATATAGAAAAATATCTTTTCTTAGTTTATTTTAAGAACCACAGGTTCAAATTCTACATGTAATATCTCATTCGAAAGGTATTGCAGGTAAGTACTTTAGGAACTTCAAATCATCAAAATTGCATGTATACTTTTCAAGTTGTTGACAAATAGCTGTTTTAAAAGTGGACACTTAGTGCAATTTTCATAGTTCCAAGGGGAGGTAAGTTTTGGTTAGTTTTACCAGGTAAGTAAGACACTTACGGGGTTCAGTTCTTGGTCCAAGGTAGCCCACCGTTGGGGGTTCAGAGCAACCCCAAAGTCACCACACCAGCAGCTCAGGGCCGGTCAGGTGCAGAGTTCAAAGTGGTGCCCAAAACACATAGGCTAGAATGGAGAGAAGGGGGTGCCCCGGTTCCGGTCTGCTTGCAGGTAAGTACCCGCGTCTTCGGAGGGCAGACCAGGGGGGTTTTGTAGGGCACCGGGGGGGACACAAGTCCACACAGAAATTTCACCCTCAGCGGCGCGGGGGCGGCCGGGTGCAGTGTAGAAACAAGCGTCGGGTTCGCAATGTTAGTCTATGAGAGATCTCGGGATCTCTTCAGCGCTGCAGGCAGGCAAGGGGGGGATTCCTCGGGGAAACCTCCACTTGGGCAAGGGAGAGGGACTCCTGGGGGTCACTTCTCCAGTGAAAGTCCGGTCCTTCAGGTCCTGGGGGCTGCGGGTGCAGGGTCTCTCCCAGGCGTCGGGACTTTAGGTTCAAAGAGTCGCGGTCAGGGGAAGCCTCGGGATTCCCTCTGCAGGCGGCGCTGTGGGGGCTCAGGGGGGACAGGTTTTGGTACTCACAGTATCAGAGTAGTCCTGGGGTCCCTCCTGAGGTGTTGGATCGCCACCAGCCGAGTCGGGGTCGCCGGGTGCAGTGTTGCAAGTCTCACGCTTCTTGCGGGGAGCTTGCAGGGTTCTTTAAAGCTGCTGGAAACAAAGTTGCAGCTTTTCTTGGAGCAGGTCCGCTGTCCTCTGGAGTTTCTTGTCTTTTCGAAGCAGGGGCAGTCCTCAGAGGATGTCGAGGTCGCTGGTCCCTTTGGAAGGCGTCGCTGGAGCAGGATCTTTGGAAGGCAGGAGACAGGCCGGTGAGTTTCTGGAGCCAAGGCAGTAGTTGTCTTCTGGTCTTCCTCTGCAGGGGTTTTCAGCTAGGCAGTCCTTCTTGTTGTTGCAGGAATCTAATTTTCTAGGGTTCAGGGTAGCCCTTAAATACTAAATTTAAGGGCGTGTTTAGGTCTGGGGGGTTAGTAGCCAATGGCTACTAGCCCTGAGGGTGGGTACACCCTCTTTGTGCCTCCTCCCAAGGGGAGGGGGTCACAATCCTAACCCTATTGGGGGAATCCTCCATCTGCAAGATGGAGGATTTCTAAAAGTTAGAGTCACTTCAGCTCAGGACACCTTAGGGGCTGTCCTGACTGGCCAGTGACTCCTCCTTGTTTTTCTCATTATTTTCTCCGGCCTTGCCGCCAAAAGTGGGGCCTGGCCGGAGGGGGCGGGCAACTCCACTAGCTGGAGTGTCCTGCTGGGTTGGCACAAAGGAGGTGAGCCTTTGAGGCTCACCGCCAGGTGTGACAATTCCTGCCTGGGAGAGGTGTTAGCATCTCCACCCAGTGCAGGCTTTGTTACTGGCCTCAGAGTGACAAAGGCACTCTCCCCATGGGGCCAGCAACATGTCTCGGTTTGTGGCAGGCTGCTAAAACTAGTCAGCCTACACAGATAGTCGGTTAAGTTTCAGGGGGCACCTCTAAGGTGCCCTCTGTGGTGTATTTTTCAATAACATGTACACTGGCATCAGTGTGCATTTATTGTGCTGAGAAGTTTGATACCAAACTTCCCAGTTTTCAGTGTAGCCATTATGGTGCTGTGGAGTTCGTGTTTGACAGACTCCCAGACCATATACTCTTATGGCTACCCTGCACTTACAATGTCTAAGGTTTTGTTTAGACACTGTAGGGGTACCATGCTCATGCACTGGTACCCTCACCCATGGTATAGTGCACCCTGCCTTAGGGCTGTAAGGCCTGCTAGAGGGGTGTCTTACCTATACTGCATAGGCAGTGAGAGGCTGGCATGGCACCCTGAGGGGAGTGCCATGTCGACTTACTCGTTTTGTCCTCACTAGCACACACAAGCTGGCAAGCAGGGTGTCTGTGCTGAGTGAGAGGTCTCCAGGGTGGCATAAGACATGCTGCAGCCCTTAGAGACCTTCCTTGGCATCCGGGCCCTTGGTACTAGAAGTACCAGTTACAAGGGACTTATCTGGATGCCAGGGTCTGCCAATTGTGGATACAAAAGTACAGGTTAGGGAAAGAACACTGGTGCTGGGGCCTGGTTAGCAGGCCTCAGCACACTTTCAATTGTAAACATAGCATCAGCAAAGGCAAAAAGTCAGGGGGCAACCATGCCAAGGAGGCATTTCCTTACACCCTGCATCGCTGAATTTAGCAATTTGGCTCCTGAAATCCGAGAATTTGGACACTTGAACCTCACACAAGAATGTATGGAGGTCATAAAACAAGCTAGAAGGCCATCCACTAGACACTGCTATGCAAGTAAATGGAAAAGATTTGTTTGTTACTGCCATAATAATCAAGTCCAACCATTGCATGCATCTCCAAAAGATGTAGTAGCATATTTACTACATCTACAAAAAGCAAATCTAGCTTTTAATTCCATAAAAATACATCTCGCAGCAATATCTGCTTACCTGCAGATTACTCATTCAACTTCCCTATTTAGAATACCGGTCATTAAAGCGTTTATGGAGGGCCTAAAGAGAATAATACCACCAAGGACACCACCTGTTCCTTCATGGAACCTCAACATTGTCTTGACAAGGCTCATGGGTCCACCTTTCGAACCCATGCATTCTTGTGAAATGCAATACTTAACGTGGAAAGTTGCATTTCTCATTGCCATTACATCCCTAAGAAGAGTGAGTGAAATTCAGGCATTTAATATACAAGAATCATTTATTCAAATACACAAAAATAAGGTAGTTCTAAGAACCAACCCAAAATTCTTACCATAGGTCATCTCACAGTTTCACTTAAATCAAACAGTAGAATTGCCAGTGTTCTTTCCACAGCCAGACTCAATAGCTGAAAGAGCACTACATACATTAGACATCAAAAGCGCACTAATGTACTACATTGACAGAACAAAACTAATTAGGAAAACAAAACAAATATTTATTGCATTTCAAAAACCTCTTAGAGGAAATCCAATATCAAAACAAGGTATAGCTAGATGGATAGTTAGGTGCATCCAAACCTGCTATCTTAAAGCAAAGAGACAGCTGCCTATTACACCAAAGGCACACTCAACCAGAAAGAAAGGTGCTACCATGGCCTTTCTAGGAAATATTCCAATGAACGAAATATGTAAGGCAGCAACATGGTTTACGCCTCACACATTTACTAAGCACTACTGTGTAGACGTGTTATCTGCACAACAAGCCACAGTAGGTCAAGCTGTACTAAGAACTTTATTTCAAACTACTTCCACTCCTACAGGCTGAACCACCGCTTTTTGGGGAGATAACTGCTTACTAGTCTATGCACAGCATGTGTATCTGCAGCTACACATGCCACCGAACGGAAAATGTCACTTACCCAGTGTACATCTGTTCGTGGCATTAGTCGCTGCAGATTCACATGCGCCCACCCGCTCCCCGGGAGCCTGTAGCCGTTTGGAAGTACTCTTCAACATTTGTAAATATATGTTCGATGGCATCTGTCGCTGTAGATACGCATGTTCTGCAATAGCTCGCCATCTGGTGTTGGGCCGGAGTGTTACAAGTTGTTTTTCTTCGAAGAAGTCTTTCGAGTCACGGGACCGAGTGACTCCTCCTTTTGTCTCCATTGCGCATGGGCGTCGACTCCATCTTCGATTGTTTTTTTTTCCCGCCATCGGGTTCGGACGTGTTCCTGTCGCTCCGAGTTTCGGAACGGAAAATTAGCTAATTTCGGAAGATTTTCGTCGGTATTGTTGCGTTCGGGATCGGCGTACTTAGATTCCACACCGCATCGAAGATCGAAGAGCTCCGGTGCCCTTCGGGGTAGTTTTTCGATCCTCCGTCGGGGCCTGGTCGGCCCGACCGCGTGCTGAAGAACGCCGATGGAACGGACCCCGTTCCGTTTCTGCCCCAAATGCCACAATAAATACCCCTACACAGACCAACACTTGGTCTGCAACCTGTGCCTGTCACCTGAGCACAGCGAAGACACCTGCGAGGCCTGTCGTGCGTTCCGGTCCCGAAAAACACTCCGAGACCGTCGAGCCAGAAGACTTCAAATGGCGTCCGCACCGACAGCCCAACGGGAGTTCGAGGAACAGGAAGAAGAAGGTACCTTCTCGATCCAAGACTCAGACTCCGAAGGATTCGACGATACACAAACCGTGAGTAAGACGTCGAAAACCACACAAAGAAACATTTACAAGGCCCAGGGGACGCCACTGCCACCAGGCCATGGCTCGACCCATAAATTCGGTGACCGACCGTCGGCACCGAAAAAGGCCCAAACAGTGCCGAGATCGTCCGACTCCGGTCGAGACACCGGCACGCAGCCTTCTCGGGACCGAGAAAGTGCTGGAGACAAGCCTCGACACCGAGATGCCGGTGTGGACACGGCTCGACGCCGAGAAAGCGGCACCGAAACAGATCGACGCCGAGAGGTTTCGGCCCCGAAAAGGAAAAGTCACCTCGGAGCCGAAAAAACACGCAGACAAAGTTTCGATGCCGAAACAAACTGCAAGCGACCCAGCTTCAGGCTCTTATACAGAAGAGCACTCGCTAACCTCCCAAATGCAAAAGCATAGGTTTGAGGAAGAGCTACAAGCAACTGATGTGGACCATACGCAAAAGCGTATCTTCATTCAGCAGGGGACAGGAAAAATAAGCACCCTTCCCCCCATTAGGAGAAAGAGAAGGTTGGAGTTCCAGACGGAACAAGCACCACAACCAAAAGTGGTGAAAAGAGTTACTCCACCACCCTCTCCTCCGCCCGTGATTAACGTTTCACCAGCACAAACTCCATCACACTCCCCAGCTCACACCACCATGAGCCAGGGTGACCAAGATCAGGACGCATGGGACCTATACGACGCCCCAGTGTCAGATAACAGCCCGGAGGCATACCCTACAAAGCCATCTCCACCAGAAGACAGCACCGCGTACTCTCAGGTGGTGGCTAGAGCAGCACAATTTCACAACGTAAGCCTCCACTCAGAACAGGTCGAGGATGATTTCTTGTTCAACACACTCTCCTCCACCCACAGCTCCTACCAAAGCCTGCCTATGCTCCCTGGTATGCTCCGGCACGCAAAAGACATATTTAAGGAGCCGGTCAAAAGTAGGGCAATCACACCAAGGGTGGAAAAAAAGTATAAGCCGCCTCCTACGGACCCGGTTTTCATCACTACACAGCTGCCACCAGACTCTGTTGTTGTAGGAGCAGCTAGGAAAAGGGCCAACTCTCACACATCTGGAGATGCACCACCCCCAGATAAAGAAAGCCGCAAGTTCGATGCAGCTGGTAAGAGTCGCAGCACAAGCTGCAAACCAGTGGCGCATCGCGAACTCCCAGGCACTACTTGCGCGCTATGACAGAGCCCACTGGGACGAGATGCAACATCTCATTGAACATCTGCCCAAGGACTTCCAAAATAGGGCAAAACAAGTGGTTGAGGAGGGACAGACCATCTCCAACAACCAGATACGTTCCTCCATGGACGCTGCAGATACAGCTGCACGGACAATTAATACATCTGTAACTATCAGAAGGCATGCATGGCTCCGAACGTCTGGATTTAAACCAGAGATTCAACAAGCAGTTCTCAATATGCCTTTTAATGAAAAAACTGTTCGGTCCAGAAGTGGACACAGCGATTGAGAAACTCAAAAAAGATACGGACACTGCCAAAGCCATGGGCGCACTCTACTCCCCGCACAGCAGAGGGAATTACAGCACATTCCGTAAAACGCCCTTTCGAGGGGGGTTTCGGGGTCAAAGCACACAAGCCAGCACCTCACAAGCAACACCGTCCACTTACCAGGGACAGTATAGAGGAGGTTTTCGGGGACAATATAGAGGAGGGCAATTCCCTAGAAATAGAGGGAGATTTCAAAGCCCCAAAACCCCTACTACTAAACAATGACTCACATGTCACTCACCCCCTCCACACAACACCAGTGGGGGGAAGAATAGGTCATTATTACAAAGCATGGGAGGAAATCACTACAGACACTTGGGTTCTAGCAATTATCCAACATGGTTATTGCATAGAATTTCTACAATTCCCTCCAAACATACCACCAAAAGCACAAAATTTAACAACACACCATTCCAATCTCCTGGAGATAGAAGTGCAGGCACTATTGCAAAAGAATGCAATCGAATTAGTGCCAAACACACAAATAAACACAGGAGTTTACTCACTGTACTTTCTGATACCAAAGAAGGACAAAACGCTGAGACCAATTCTAGACCTCAGAGTAGTGAACACTTTCATCAAATCAGACCACTTCCACATGGTCACACTACAAGAAGTATTGCCATTGCTAAAACTACACGACTACATGGCAACTTTAGACCTCAAGGATGCTTATTTCCATATACCAATACACCCATCGCACAGGAAATACCTAAGGTTTGTATTCAAAGGAATACATTACCTATTCAAGGTACTGCCTTTCGGATTAACAACCGCACCAAGAGTCTTTACCAAATGTCTAGCGGTAGTCGCTGCACACATAAGAAGGCAGCAAATACATGTGTTCCCATATTTGGACGACTGGCTAATCAAGGCCCATTCGTTCATACAGTGCTCAAATCACACAAATCAGATCATACAAACCCTCTTCAAACTCGGGTTCACCGTCAATTTCACAAAATCCAAAATTCTGCCACGCAAGGTACAACAATACCTGGGAGCCATAATAGACACAACAATAGGAGTAGCCACTCCAAGTCCACAAAGAATTCAAAATTTCAACACCATCATACAACGCATGTATCCAACACAAAAGATACAGGCAAAGATGGTATTACAACTCCTAGGCATGATGTCATCATGCATAGCCATTGTCCCAAACGCAAGACTGCACATGAGGCCCTTACAACAATGCCTAGCATCACAGTGGTCTCAAGCACAGGGTCACCTTCTAGATCTGGTGTTAATAGACCGCCAAACTTACCTCTCGCTTCTGTGGTGGAACAACATAAATTTAAACAAGGGGCGGCCTTTCCAAGACCCAGTGCCACAATACGTAATAACAACAGATGCTTCCATGACAGGGTGGGGAGCACACCTCGATCAACACAGCATACAAGGACAATGGAACGTACATCAAACAAAACTGCATATCAATCACCTAGAACTTCTAGCAGTTTTTCAAGCACTAAAAGCTTTCCAACCAATAATAGTTCACAAATACATTCTCGTCAAAACAGACAACATGACAACAATGTATTATCTAAACAAGCAGGGAGGGACGCACTCCACGCAGTTAAGCCTGCTAGCACAAACAATTTGGCATTGGGCAATTCACAACCAAATTCGCCTAATTGCACAGTTTATACCAGGGATACAAAATCAACTCGCAGACAATCTCTCTCGATCACCAACAGGTCCACGAATGGGAAATTCACCCCCAAATTCTGAACACTTATTTCAAACTCTGGGGAACACCTCAGATAGACTTGTTTGCGACAAGGGAGAACGCAAAATGCCAAAACTTCGCATCCAGGTACCCACACAAACAATCCCAAGGCAATGCCCTATGGATGAACTGGTCAGGGATATTTGCTTACGCTTTTCCTCCTCTGCCTCTCCTTCCTTACCTGGTAAACAAACTCAGTCAAAGCAAACTCAAACTCATATTGATAGCACCAACTTGGGCAAGGCAACCCTGGTACACAACGCTGCTAGACCTCTCAGTGGTACCCTGCATCAAATTGCCCAACAGGCCAGATCTGTTGACACAGCACAACCAAAAGATCAGACACCCAGATCCAGCATCGCTGAATCTAGCAATCTGGCTCCTGAAATCCTAGAATTCGGGCACTTACAACTTACCCAAGAATGTATGGAAGTCATAAAACAAGCAAGAAGGCCATCCACCAGGCACTGCTATGCAAGTAAATGGAAGAGGTTTGTTTGCTACTGCCATATTAATCAAATACAACCATTACACACAACTCCAGAACATGTAGTGGGTTACTTGCTTCACTTACAAAAATCTAACCTAGCTTTCTCTTCCATTAAGATTCACCTTGCAGCAATATCTGCATACCTGCAGACTACCTATTCAACTTCCCTATATAAAATACCAGTCATTAAAGCATTCATGGAGGGCCTTAGGAGAATTATACCACCAAGAACACTACCTGTTCCTTCATGGAACCTAAATGTTGTCCTAACTAGACTTATGGGTCCACCTTTTGAACCCATGCACTCCTGCGACATACAGTTCCTAACCTGGAAGGTGGCATTTCTCATCGCCATTACTTCCCTGAGAAGAGTAAGCGAGATTCAGGCGTTTACTATACAGGAACCTTTTATACAACTACACAAAAATAAAGTCGTCCTAAGGACCAATCCTAAATTTTTGCCAAAGGTTATTTCACCGTTCCATCTAAATCAAACAGTGGAACTTCCAGTGTTCTTTCCACAGCCAGATACCGTAGCTGAAAGGGCACTACATACATTAGATGTCAAAAGAGCATTGATGTATTACATTGACTGAACAAAGAACATCAGAAAGACTAAACAACTCTTTATTGCATTTCAAAAACCTCATGCAGGAAACCCAATTTCAAAACAAGGTATAGCCAGATGGATAGTTAAATGCATCCAAATCTGCTACCTTAAAGCTAAACGACAGCTGCCCATTACACCAAGGGCACACTCAACCAGAAAGAAAGGTGCTACCATGGCCTTTCTAGGAAACATCCCAATGCAAGAAATATGTAAGGCAGCCACATGGTCTACGCCTCACACATTCACCAAGCACTACTGTGTAGACGTGTTATCCGCACAACAAGCCACAGTAGGTCAAGCCGTATTAAGGACATTATTTCAAACTACTTCCACTCCTACAGGCTGATCCACCGCTTTTGGGGAAATAACTGCTTACTAGTCTATGCAGAACATGCGTATCTACAGCGACAGATGCAATCGAACTGAAAATGTCACTTACCCAGTGTACATCTGTTCGTGGCATCAGTCGCAGTAGATTCGCATGTGCCCACCCGCCTCCCCGGGAGCCTGTAGCAGTTTGGAAGTTACCTTCAATTATTTATATATGTATCATCTCAACCTTAAATAGGTGCATACTTAGTCACTCCATTGCATGGGCACTATTACTACAATTCAACTCCTACCTCACCCTCTGCGGGGAAAAACAATCGAAGATGGAGTCGACGCCCATGCGCAATGGAGACAAAAGGAGGAGTCACTCGGTCCCGTGACTCGAAAGACTTCTTCGAAGAAAAACAACTTGTAACACTCCGGCCCAACACCAGATGGCGAGCTATTGCAGAACATGCGAATCTACTGCGACTGATGCCACGAACAGATGTACACTGGGTAAGTGACATTTTCATACTTTAACATTCATTTTGTACATACTTATTCATTCCATTGCATGGGCACTATTACTAACATACACAACTCCAACCTCACCCTCTGCGGGGAAAACAATCTAAGATGGAGTCGACGCCCATGCGCAATGCAACCAAAATAGGAGGAGTCTCTCGGTCTCGTGACTCAAAGACTTCTTCGAAGAAAAACAACTTGTAACACTCCGACCCAACACCAGACGGCAGACGATGCACAGCATGTGAATCTGCAGCTACTAATGCCACGAACAGATGTACACTGGGTAAGTGACATTTTCCTTTCTGCTGTTTGGTCTGGAAGCAGAAGGATGCAGAATATTTTTTAAGATAATCTGTTAGATGGCATGTGTGGCTGTACACATGCACATGCTCTGCATACTCCTGCCATCTAGTATTGGATTCAGAGTGTTGTAAGTTGTTTTTCATCAACAAAGCATTTCTGAGTAACTGGATCGAGTGATTCCTCCTCGGTGATACTGTGCATGGGCATCAGCTCCATTGTAAAGCATTTATCAATTATAAGTGTTTTTGGAAAAGCTATGGGGTGTGAAGGGGAGAGCCAAAATAAATTACTCTGAGGTAACAGTGTGAACAATGTGACAGTGCTCCAATACCACAGATGGAGTTTGCGCTGTGAGTACCATGGAGCACAAAGGGGAGAGAAAGGAAAATATAGTTCATCCTCTCTGAAGTAGATCAGCAGTCATGCAATTATCCATGTAATAGGGTAGGTCTGCAAGGTGGTGACAAAACTGCCCCAAGACGGGACAAACGTAAACCAGTTACCAACACCACCAAGGGATTTTTGAAAGGCAAGCCCACGAATGAGTGAAAGTGATAAGCCTGAGGTGAGCGTGGTTAAAAGCCCACAATACTTAACAGGTCAGATCGCTTGTGGCAACATGGACAAACCCACACATTTTCACCAAACACTATTGTTTGGATGTACAAGCCACTCAACAGGCTCTAGTGGGACAAACGTGCACATTATTCCAAGCCAATACACCATCGGATGTCTAAATCCACCGCGAGAAGAGTACTTTACATTCAATGCATACCATGTGTATCTGCAGCCAACCCAAACTGCGAATGAAGTGGGTTACCTACCCTGGACCCATCTATTTGTAGCGTGTAATGCTACATATTCACGTGCACCTGCCCACCACCCTGGCAGGTATTAGATAGTGGCACCTATAGGCAATAACATTGAATATGTTCAACAGCAGCTGCTAACTTAGCAGAATATATCCTCACTTATGTGGCAGGGAAAAACATTAGTCTAACAAACAAGCTGTTGAACATGCGCATTGCCTCGAGGAGGAGATGTGACGTCGACCATAGAAGACTTGTTCAAGAAAAACTAATTGCAGGGTTCTGGCCCAACACTAGATGGCAGGGGTGTGCATGGCATGCAAATTTATAGCACTACATGCTATAAATAGATGCTTACTGGATATATTAGATACTCCTTTCTACCCATGCCACCAATAGTCTTCAAACTGGGGCAAAACTTCTTAAGCGACTAGCCACAGCTGTCGAAGAAATAAACATTCTTCTGACGATCCACGTTACATCAGAGGCAATGTGGGCACTTATTCAGCCCCTGCACAAAAGGGGGGGGCAATGCTCCTACCTACAAATATTCTCTCTCTCTCTCGCAAGATGGAAAGGTCAGCTGCAATACAATGGCCCATTGCCAACTTGAATACCCTGCATAGGTGCTATACAAATTTCCATTACTAAGACACTTTACGAGCTGTCGCAACACCTTCCTGAGAAGTACTAAGCCAGCAAAACAATTTGCTCATGAAGGCAAGGGCATCCCAAACTTATGCTTCTTCTCTGCCCTAGATGCTGCAGATGGCTAGTAATAGGCAGCTCTGCTAAGGCTCAAACCTGAGAAGTCATGCATGTCTGTGTGTCTTAGGATTCGAACAAGAGGGTAAAGGCAGTGGTCCTGAACATGCTTGTGATGTGCCAGTCTCTTTGGCCCAGATGTGAACGAGTCGCTGCTGAAGATGAAAAGACAGTAGCACTGCAAAGACCTTGGGGCACTTCAGTTCAGTAGACGCTCCTCGGGAGAACCAAACCGCAGCAGAGAATGTGAGGATGGGGGAGACTCATCAGTCACACCAGCTTTGCTCCAAACACATTTCAAAGCTCGCCACCTTGGAGGCAATATACTGGTGGACCAGGCAGCCCTTTCGAGGCCAGGAGGAGAGGTGCCATTCCATGAGAAACAGGGCACATGACCAGATGACTTTGAACAAGAACCCCCACCTACACTCAACACCTTTAGGGGGGCAGTATTGAAGTTTTCCTCAAGGTATGGTAAAAACCACCTCAGATTGTTTCTTAGCATAATAAAGTCTACTAAAAGAATTGTTATTGGACTCTAACTTTTAGAAATCCTCCATCTTGCAAATGGAGGATTCCCCCAATAGGATTAAGGATGTGACCCCCTCCCCTTGGGAGGAGGCACAAAGAGGGTGTACCCACCCTCAGGGCTAGTAGCCATTGGCTACTAATCCCCCAGACCTAAACACGCCCTTAAATTTAGTATTTAAGGGCTCCCCTGAACCTAAGACTTTAGATTCCTGAAACTACAAGAAGAGGACTGCTGAGCTGAAAAACCCCTGCAGAGGAAGACCAGAAGACACCAACTGCTTTGGCCCCAGACTTACCGGCCTGTCTCCTGCCTTCCAAAGAACCCTGCTCCAGCGACGCTTTCCAAGGGACCAGCGACCTCTGAATCCTCTGAGGACTGCCCTGCTTCAAGAAAAACAAACTCCCGAGGACAGCGGCACTGCTCCAAAAGAACTGCAACTTTGTTTCAAGGAGCAGATTTAAAGACCCCTGCAACTCCCCGCAAGAAGCGTGAGACTTGCAACACTGCACCCGGCGACCCCGACCCGACTGGTGGAGAACCAACACCTCAGGGAGGACCCTCCGGCGACTCCGAGACTGTGAGTAACCAAAGTTGTCCCCCCTGAGCCCCCACAGCGACGCCTGCAGAGGGAATCCCGAGGCTCCCCCTGACCGCGACTGCCTGAACTCCATTTCCCGACAGCTGGAAAAGACCCTGCACCCGCAGCCCCCAGCACCTAAAGAAACGGAACTCCTGTGCAGGAGTGACCCCCAGGAGGCCCTCTCTCTTGCCCAGGTGGTGGCTACCCCGAGGAGCCCCCCCCTTGCCTGCCTGCAACGCTGAAGAGATCCCTTGATCTCTTATTGAAAACCATTACAAACCCGACGCGTGTTTGCACACTGCACCCGGCCGCCCCCGCGCTGCTGAGGGTGTACTTTTTGTGCTGACTTGTGTCCCCCCCGTTGCCCTACAAAACCCCCCTGGTCTGCCCTCCGAAGACGCGGGTACTTACCTGCTGGCAGACTGGAACCGGGGCACCCCCTTCTCTCCATTGAAGCCTATGCGTTTTGGGCACCTCTTTGACCTCTGCACCTGACCGGCCCTGAGCTGCTGGTGTGGTAACTTTGGGGTTGCGCTGAACCCCCAACGGTGGGCTACCTTGGACCAAAA
This sequence comes from Pleurodeles waltl, assembly GCF_031143425.1. Lineage (NCBI taxonomy): Eukaryota > Metazoa > Chordata > Amphibia > Caudata > Salamandridae > Pleurodeles > Pleurodeles waltl. The sequence continues at coordinate 37,330,895 of NC_090450.1, forward strand.
ACTGAAACCTGTAAGTGACTTACTTACCTGTTAAAACTAACATTACTTTACCTCCCCCAGGAACTGTGAAAATTGCACTGTCCACTTTTAAAACAGCTTATTGTGTTTTATGTGAAAAGTATACATGCTAATGAAATGATTCAAAGTTCCTAAAGTACTTACCTGCAATACCTTTCAAATGAGATATTACATGTAAAATTTGAACCTGTGGTTCTTAAAATAAACTAAAAAAAGATATTTTTCTATAACAAAACCTATTGGCTGGATTTGTCTCGGAGTGTGTGTTCCTCATTTATTGCCTGTGTGTATGTACAACAAATGCTTAACACTACTCCTTGGATAAGCCTACTGCTCGACCACACTACCACAAAATAGAGCATTAGTATTATCTCTTTTTGCCACTATCTTACCTCTAAGGGGAACCCTTGGACTCTGTGCATACTATTCCTTATTTTGAAATAGTGCATACAGAGCCAACTTCCTACAATAATCTAAAACAAAACCTAGGCCCTCAGCCCTGACCCACCAGTTGCTCAGAAGTAAATTAAACTAGCGCATATTTTGCAAATCGTGCAGAAATTAATATGTGCTATCTGTCTGCTTTTTCAAAAGCGTTCCTTTTTTGCATTTATCCAAGGAGTACAATGCAAACAAGTGACAGTCAACCCAATGATAAGCTATTGGCTGGTCCATAGCCCACTCTGTTTGATAAGGTCTACAATTTATTTTTTTTGCAACAGATAGCTAATGCTCTCTGTAGGCGAGACTTAAAAAATAAATATATGCTTACTAATTTAGAACATCGCCTTGAGTAGACACCATGAAGTGATAGCGAAAATGTGTATAATACAGTGGTTATTTTGGAAGATAATGACATAGCCTTCTTTTTTGCAAGGATACAAAGAAGGCTAAAATTGCTGAAAAGGGAAAATAAAATAAGTGACTTCAATGGGTGTCTAGTAGAGGTTCAATTTGTCTCTCTTCTGAAAAAGTGGATGACATTTTTCATTCCTGACTTTGGAAAATAATTTGATGACTGAGAAATCTTCCTCCAAGGCTGGGCTTTCTTTACTTGGACGCTCCTCGGAAAATAACAGATGCAGTGACAAGTGCCTAAATTAGCAGATGTATGGAAAAGTGGTAGTAAGGAAATGCTTCCTTGGCATGGTTATCCCCAACTTTTTGCCTTTGCTGATGCTAAGTTATGATTGAGTGTGCTGGACCCTGATAACCAGGCACCAGTGTTCTTTCCAAGTGTTCTTTCCCTAAACTGTAACTTTGTCTCCACAATTGGCACAACCCTGGCACTCAGAAAAGTCCCTTGTAACTGGTACCCCTGGTACCAAGGGCACTATGCCCCTACAGTGTCTAAGCAAAACCTTAGACATTGTAAGTGCAGGGTAGCCATAATAGTATATGATCTGGGAGTTTGTCAAACACAAACTCCACAGTTCCATAATGGCTACACTGAAAACTGGGAAGTTTGGTATCAAACTTCTCAGCACAATAAATGCACACTGATGCCAGTATGCAATTTATTGTAAAATACACCCACAGGGCATCTTAGAGATGCCCCCTGAATACCTGCCCGACTTCTAGTCTAGGCTGACCAGTTCCTGCCAGCTTGCCACACACCAGACATGTTGTTGGCCACATGGGGAGAGTGCTTTTGTTACTCTGTGGCCAGGAACAAAGCCTGTACTGGGTGGAGGTGCTTCTCACCTCCCACTGCAGGAACTGTAACACCTGGCGGTGACCCTCAAAGACGAACCCCTGTTGTTACAGTGCCCCAGGGCATCCCAGCTAGTGGAGATGCCTGCCCCTCCGGCCACTGCCCCCTCCTTTGGCGGCAAGGCTGGAGGAGATAATGAGAAAAACAAGGAGTCGTCACCCAGCAGTCAGGACAGCCCCTAAGGTGTCCTGAGGTGACCCCTACCTTGAGAAATTCTCCATCTTGAGTTTGGAGGACTCCCCCAATAGGATTAGGGATGTGCCCCCCTCCCCACAGGGAGGAGGCACAAAGAGTGTGTAGCCACCCTCAAGGACAGTAGCTATTGGCTACTGCCCTCCCAGACCTAAACACACCCCCTAAATTCAGTATTGAGGGGCGCCCCAGATCCCAGGAACTCAGATTCCTGCAACCTGAAGAAAGGACTGCTTACCTACAAGCCTGCAGAGAAGGAGGAAGACGACCACTGATTTGGCCCCAGCCCTACCGGCCTGTCTCCAACTTCGAAAACCTGCTCCAGCGACACATCCGACAGGGACCAGCTACCTCTGAATCCTCAGAGTACTGCCCTGGACTACAGGACCAAGAAACTCCCGTCAGCTGCCCTGTTCAAAACTGGCAACTTCTTTGCAACAAAGAACCAACTTCTAAAGACTTCACGTTTCCCGACGGAAGCGTGAGACTTCACACTCTGCACCCGACGCCCCCGTCTCAATCTGCAGAAAACCAACACCTCAGGGAGGATTCCCCGGCGACTGCGAGCCCGTGAGTAACCAGAGACCGCCCTCCTGAGCCCCCACAGCGACGCCTGCAGAGAGAATCCAGAGGCTCCCCCTGACCGCGACTGCCTGTAACAAGGGACCCGACGCCTGGAACCAACACTGCACCCGCAGCCCCCCAGGACCTGAAGGAACGGAACATTAGTGCAGGAGCGACCCCCAGGTGGTGGCTGTCCCGTGAAGCCCCCCGTGCCTGCCTGCACCGCTAGTGACCCCCGGGTCCCTCCATTGATTCCTACCTGATGCCTGCTTTGCTCACTGCACCCGGCCGCCTCTGTGCCACTGAGGGTGTACTTTGTGTGCCTTCTCGTGTCCCCCCTGGTGCTCTACAAAACCCCCCTGGTCTGCCCCCTGAGGACGCAAGTACTTACCTGCTGGCAGACTGGAACCGGGGCACCCCTGTCCACCATAGGCGCCTATGTGTTTTGGGCACCTCTTTGACCTCTTCACCTGACCGGCCCTGAGCTGCTGGTGTGGTAACTTTGGGGTTGCCTTGAACCCCCAACGGTGGGCTGCCTATGCCCCAAACGTGAGACTTGTAAGTGTTTTACTTACCTCCAAAACTAACCTTTACTTAACTCCCCCAGGAACTGTTGATTTTTGCACTGTCCACTTTGAATGAAAGCAATATCATACAGTCTTCGTAGAAATGGCAATAAGCTATTTTCAAAGTTCCTAAAGTATCTAAGTGAAGTACCTTGCATTTAAAGTGTTTAATGTAAATCGTGAACCTGTGGTTCTTAAAATAAACTAAAAATGTTTCAATATAAAAACCTATTGGAGTGTTCCTCATTTATTGCCTGTGTGTACACAACAAATACTTAACACTACCCTCTGATAAGCCTACTGCTCGACACTACCACAAAATAGAGCATTAGAATTATCTACTTTTGCCATTGTCAATCTCTAAGGGGAACCTTTGGACTCTGTGCACACTATTTCTTTCTTTGAAATAGTATATACAGAGCCAACTTCCTACAGTGGTGACATGAGTATTGGCTTGCTCAAAAAGACACTTCAAAGGGGAGAAATACCATGAGCAAACCATGGAGGTAGGTCATGTAAGTTGACATGTATCCTTCTGTCTAGGCCGCGGATGATTCTGACTTCTACATTCTGCGCTCAGAGAGTCGAGGTATTTAGGGGCCACAAGATTGTGTGGCCATTTTCCAGAGAATGAGGAAGCTTCTTCAGGATTTGAGAAAATAGGTCAAAGCGTTTTAAACTTTTTAGAACAGACAATCCCATAATGTCACTGTATCAGTCCAGAATAATAAAGGTGGGATGTCATTTAGTTTCATATTTTGGCTCGGTGTTAAACCATACTAAATATAGAAGTGGCATTCCTATTGACTACTAAAGTTTTTTTTTTTTTTTTTTTTTAGACATTCATGTAGCTATCTTTATCCACTGGTAACAGATATGCAAATCCCCAGTAGTAAAGTCTGATATCTGCTATACTAAAGGTGTTACACCATGGATGCTGAAAAGAGGACCACATGAGCAGGGCTTTTGTTCTCAGAGAATGGCTACTCATCCATATTCTGCCATTGTGGTGACAGTATTTACTCCTGGACCCTTAGCTCTCTATGCCCAAATGACTGGTTGTAGTAGGTAAAAAAGAATTTGCAAACAGCAGTAATCATTATGTCTACTAATTCTTCAGCTCTGATGGGACACTATGCTGTGGGTCTAGTCTGATTTGCAAAAGACTTGCCTAAGGACATGAACCTAGATTTTCATTAGGTGAGCATTGAAGGTTTGTGGGTTTCACATCCATTTATTGGTGCTTCTGTAGGCTCTTTAGATTTGTCAATTTCTTAAAAAATAAATGTCACACTGGGTTTAAAAAAACATTGTCATGGCTCTACCAATAAATGTCAGTGATTCTTTCCTCTTGTTCCTCAAGTTTTGGCCCACATTTTGAAAACAACTTTATTGAAATGGTGGCAGTGATGAAAGTGCATGAATTGAATCAAGATGTTTCCCCAAGACTCATTGCAACTTTGACTAGAGCTGCCATCATTGAGCAAGTTCAGCTGGGTTTTGTGGTTGTATATCTTCCACACAGCCCAAAACATTTAATTAACATGATCATCTAAACCTTCTACAATGCAAAACGTCACTCGACCCAGACTTCTTTTTCGTTGATTCAAAGCAGTTCTGTCTCGTGTGTATGCAAAAGATTATCAAACCATTTGCATACCAAGGAAAAGTCCTGCCTTTAGAAGTGTTTTGTTTCCAAGCAGGAGACCACTCCTTTGTAATGAAAACCAATTCCATCAGAGTTGATGAGCTCGCCTTTAAAGTTTATCCATGGTGTCTTTACAACATTGTACTTGGAACCGAATTCCTTAGTAGCAATAGCTTTATGTAGATTTAGTGGCTGTAGTCTTCAAACGGGCTCAAATTTTCACATAAGCTTTTTCTGCCTTTTTGCAAAACCTGTTTTCCAGGGTACAGATTACACAAAATTGAGGTCACTGTTTATATTCAAAGGGAACCTCTGTTGCAGGCAACTCTTTTAAATATGTCAAAATTGGAACCAGTTTAGCTTCAACCAAACAGTTTCTTGGTGGATCGGCGTGTATAGAACTCTGCGAAGGAAGCTCTGGGTATATTTCTCAAGATGAAGATTAACCACGGATCATTAATGTCCCTTTGACTGATGCTTAGAAGGCAGCAAACTGGAGATACCCACCTGCTCTACCAGACATGCAAATGGGTCAGGCTACATTGAGGAATTTGTTTGGCTAACTTAGCCTCTTAGTAATCGTTTACCATATTGTAGCTTCTTCTGCCACTTGTAAGTGTGGGTGAGTTTGTGCGATCGAGTGTTGAACACCAATGCAGAACCCATGATGGAAAGTTAAGTTAATTATACCTAGCTCGTCATCTTGAGTCATCATTGAAATAATCCATCCTCTGAGGGAACAGCTTCAAGGTGCCAAACAGTATTTTTGGGCTTGGCAGTACAAGCTAAAGACAGACTGATAGAAGGGCATGAGTGAAGACTGGTTCTACTACCAGAAGGTGAGATGTGTAATTTCAGTGTTAGGTTGATTACGGTTTCATGTTTTCCTTCTGAAGACTCCTATAACTTAAAACTCAACCATAGATAATTACACGAACATCAATTTAAAGGTGAGATGGGTATTTCTAAAATTAAATGTTCAACGTAATTTAGGAAATAAAGCTTGGTGACAGATTATACAGTGCTTTCACTTTGTTTGATTTAAAAAAAAATCTGCTTGAATGCTCCTGGATTATGCACTTCCATGGCAGCTCGTTGTCTTCCCTCTATTCGTGGCATTTGCCAACCACATTCAAACGAATGGCCCTGATTTTTCCCAATCCCGGTTTGCTCCTGATGTAAAAACCACCTGTGCTGTTCTTTGTACTATTCCTGGAATTACATTTCCAGGCAGCACATGTTTAGTCTTAAGCAATTAATGTAGAAGTTGTTCTGTGACGCTCAGGGCCATTTTCGCCTTCAGTCCTGCAAAGTGACAGTTGTGTTCCAGCTCTTTATACCATGCATTGCCTTCTAAGTGGTCTATTTTCATTGTAGCTGGAGCCTACTACCCTGCTCAAGGAGTCCAGCAGTTTACTCCTGGTGTCCAGGCTGCCCAAGTAATGATAAACCCTCCTCCACAGATCCCCACCAAGAGAGAACGAAAAACGGTAAGTCATGTCTACAATTAAGATGGGTTTGGCAGGGGAATGCTGGTTGAGGAGACGTTGGGCAGTGCTGCTCCACTTGTGGTGGTCCGGGAAATAACGAATAAACCTGCAGAAAAATGTTAATGCTTTCCAAGTAATTGTTATTGTGCATTGTAACATGGATTGCTGTTTCAGCATATTTGCTGCACTGACAGTGAGCGCTCAAGCAGTTGGGCATTGAAAATGTACTGCATGGAACAAAGTTGACTTAAAATGCATTCAGAATAACAGCAGAAAGTTGAGTGGGAAGGCTCTGAATTCTAAAGCTGTTTGCATCGAGAGACTTATATATGACTACAGGTATGTTTGCTTTTCATCAAATTTGAAGTTCCAAACTTTACAAGGTTGCCTTACATGGTTATTATGTAAGTTTTTCTCCAGAGATTCCACTTCACAAATGCAAACATGAAGATTTGAGGGAAAGGGCAGTTATTAAATTTTGCTGGTAACTGAATATATAGGGAGAAACTAAATTGAAAATCAGTAAGCCCAAAATACATACTGCAAGACACACTCAAAGTGCGAATACTACTTTACAAAACGTGTTCATTTGGAGGTAAGCAATTGAGCTCATGCTAGCAAACTGAATCTTACGAAAACTAGTGGTTCAGTGCAGAAATAACCAAATGGGAAAATGGGTGGAGAGAATGGAACCAGCAAATGATGAGGTGAAGAGCAGAAATAGAGTAACTTGGCTATTTAACGACGACTTGGCTAGAGGGAAACCTTTCTCTCATTTATATACTGCAAGTTTAACTCCCGTTATCTGTGGATGGGGTGTTTTCAATTCCTCATGAGCAGAAAACAGGAGTGTGCAATATTTATTCTAAACTAAATATTTAGAGCAGCTGTGGTTTTGTTACGGTTCTCATGACCAAAAAATGCCAGCGAACAGGCAGTTTCAAAGTATATTTTCAGGGTTTTGTTGTGTACCTGATTCCTGCTATGTAGGAGGTTGGCTCTGTATGCACTATTTCAAAGTAAGGAATAGTATGCACAGAGTCCAAGGGTTCCCCTTAGAGTTAAGATAGTGGCAAAAAGAGATAATACTAATGCTCTATTTTGTGGTAGTGTGGTCGAGCAGTAGGCTTATCAAAGGAGTAGTGTTAAGCATTTGTTGTACACACCCAGGCAATAAATGAGGAACACACACTCAGAGACAATTCCAGGCCAATAGGTTTTTGTATAGAAAAATATATTTTCTTAGTTTTTTTTAAGAACCACCGGTTCAAATTTTACATGTAATACTTCAAATGAAAGGTATTGCAGGTAGGTACTTTAGGAGCTTTGAATAATCAAAATAGCATACACAGTTTTCATATAAATCACATATAGCTATTTTAAAACTAGACAGTGCAATTTTCACAGTTCCTAGGGGGAGTAAGAGTTTAATTTTTGTAGGTAAGTAAACCACCTACGGGGTTGAAGTTTGAGTCCAAGGTAGCCCACCGTTGGGGGTTCAGAGCAACCCCAAAGTTACCACACCAGCAGCTCAGGGCCAGTCAGGTGCAGAGGTCGAAGTGGTGCCCAACACGCATAGGCTTCAATGGAGAAGGGGGTGCCCCGGTTCCAGTCTGCCAGCAGGTAAGTACCTGCGTCTTCGGAGAGCAGACCAGGGGGGTTTTGTAGGGCACAGGGGGAGGGGGGGGGGGGGGACGGGACACAAGTTAGCACAGAAAGTACACCCTTAGCAGCACTGGGGCGGCCGGGTGCAGTGTGCAAACACGCGTCGGGTTTTCAATAGGTTTCAATGGGAGACCACGGGGTCTCTTCAGCGATGCAGGCAAGGGGGGGGGGGGCTCCTCTGGGTAGCCACCACCTGGGCAAGGGAGAGGGCCTCTTGGAGGTCACTCCTGCACTGGAGTTCGGATCCTTCAGGTTCTGGGGGCTGCGGGTGCAGAGTCTTTACCAGGCGTCGGGATCTGAGGAGCAGGCAGTCGCGGTCAGGGGGAGCCTCGGGATTCCCTCTGCAGGCGTCGCTGTGGGGACTCAGGGGGGGCAACTCTGGCTGCTCACGGTCTTGCAGTCGCCGGGGAGTCCTCTCTGAAGTTTGTTCTCCCCAAGTCGAGCTGGGGGCGTCTGGTGCAGAGTAGCAAGTCTCACGCATCCGGCGGGAAACGCAAATTGTTTTAAAGTTGCTCCTTTGTAACAAAGTTGCAGTCTTGGGTGAACAGAGCCGCTGTCCTCGGGAGTTCTTGGTCCTTCTAGAGCAGGGCAGTCCTCTGAGGATTCAGAGGTCGCTGGTCCCTGGGGAAAGCGTTGCTGGAGCAGTGTCTTTAGAAGTGGGGAGACAGGCCGGTAGAGCTGGGGCCAAAGCAGTTTGTGTCCCCGTCTTCTTTGCAGGGTTTCATCTTAGCAGTCCTCTTCTTAGGTTGCAGGAATCTGAGTTCCTAGGTTCTGGGGAGCCCCTAAATACTGAATTTAGGGGTGCGATTAGGTCTGGGGGGGTTAGTAGCCAATGGCTACTAGCCCTGAGGGTGGGTACACCCTTTGTGCCTCCTCCCAAGGGGAGGGGGTCACATTCCTATCCCTATTTGGGGAATCCTCCATCTGCAAGATGGAGGATTTCTAAAAGTTAGTCACCTCCGCTCAGGACACCTTAGGGGCTGTCCTGACTGGCCAGTGACTCCTCCTTGTTTTTCTCATGATCTCCTCCGGCCTTGCCGCCAAAAGTAGGGCCGTGTCCGGAGGGGGCGGGCAACTCCACTAGCTGGAGTGCCCTGTGGTGCTGTAACAAAGGGGGTGAGCCTTTGAGGCTCACCGCCAGGTGTTACAGCTCCTGCAGGGGGAGGTGTGAAGCACCTCCACCCAGTACAGGCTTTGTTTTTTTTTTTGATAAAGAGAATTTATTAATTTTCCATGAAACAATGATTTATACACTTCAACATGATGCCAACGGGCATCAAACAATAATGGTCGAACCCTAGGTCTCCGCTACATGTTATTAATAAACATTACACACAGTCTAAAGCTTAAAAGCCCGCTATGCCCTCCCACTTCCCCCATATCTTATTATGTTTGTGTAAGCAACCTCTGGCCTCATGAGTCTCTCTCGCTGCGCACACCAATCCACCCCCCGTCACCACTTAGTCAGTGTCGGTGCAAATCTGGCCTTCCAATCTGCCATTAAATCTCTTTTGGCCACAAGGCAAGCCACCCCTAAGAAGGACCGATCTGCTCTTCGCAGCCCTGTATCTCCCATGACCCCCAGAAGGAGGGGCAACGGCAACCTCTTTACCTCTTCTTGTAAGACCCCAGAGATCTCTTGCACCACCGCTTCCCAATAAGCCGCTATGGTCGGGCATGCCCATTCCATGTGGAAGAAATCAGCTGTGTGACTCCTGCAACGGGGGCATTCCGCCGAGGGGCGGAGGCCCGCTTTATGTAATATGGCGGGTGTGAGGTATGCGGTATGAAGAAAATAGGAATGTATTAACCGGAGGCGTGTGGCCATTGTAAGAGCGTGGGGCCATCAGTGCTTCTGTCCAGTCCATTTCCTCCATGGGTCCCACCCAACTCTCCCACCTTTGGCGAAGCTCTCTCAGGGGCCCCCCAGCGGTGGTAATTAGGGTGCGATAAATCTGGGAAACCCCTCCCCTGCCCAGGTCTCCCATCAATGCCTTGGCTTCCATGGGGCTATGCTCGGGTATGGTGTCCCCTGTCTGTAGATGAACTAGTAGGGCGTGGCGTAACTGGAGATATCTGTGGAACTGTGTCTTGTTTAAGGAGTATTGTATCTGGAGGTCTTGAAAAGACCGTATGTGTGACCCTCCCCAGATATCACCCAGTGTGGAGATACCTATGTTGTCCCAGTTCTGAAAGCCCTCCAGACCTGCCACCTGTACCAGCTGCCTCCCATGCCATAGCGGGGTCTGTTGGGTAAGACATCCCCACCACCCCGTCACTTTCTGGGCCGTTCGCCATCCCTGTAGCACTACTTAGGTCACGTCTGGGGTCTCTCGGGGGATCGGGCTCCCGTATAGTGTGCCAAAGATCAGCGGGTAGCCCATTGTCTGTAATTCTAGTTGGTATGCGGGGTCTGTCCATCCGCCTCCCACCCAGTCATTGATTACGAGTGCGTGCATCGCTAGATAATAGTATTGGATTTTAGACCTGCCCAAACCACCTTTATACGTCCCGCTGACATGTTTTGAGCGACAACCGTGTGCAGGTGCTGCTCCATATGAATTGGCGCGCTAAGGAGTCCATCCCCCTGAACCATCTCACGGGGATGGGAAGTGGAAAGTTCTGCAGGAGGTATAAGAGCCTGGGAAGGATCATCATCTTGTACAGTGCTATTCTGCCAAGTAGATTCAGGGGGAGGGGCCTCCAACGCAGGAGATTGGACTTGATTTTCTTTGTTAGCGGCGTGACATTAAGTTCCCATGCTAACTCGGGCAGGAGTGAAATATGTATTCCAAGGTATTTGAAGCTGTTTTTCCGAACTGGGATGTTTCGTTGCCAGTCTATACAGTCGCGAGAGCGATGTAGGGGAATTAATAAGGATTTGGCTGGGTTCAGGATCAGTCCCGAGGCTTCCGCGAAAAGTCTCAGGATCTCTAGGACGCGTGGGCCGCTTTTGGATGGGTTAGAGATATATAGGAGCACATCGTCTGCGTACAATGCCACTCTGTCCTCCGAACCAGAGGGCCAGCCCTCAGTCAATGAATCACTTCTCAGTAATATCGCCAGTGATTCTATTACTAGTGCAAAGAGCAGGGGGGATAGCGGGCATCCCTGTCGAGTTCCACGGCCAATGGGGATTGGGTCGGAGATTACTCCGTTCACCCGGATTCGGGCAGTCTGGTTAGAGTATAGGAGTTTCACTAATCCTCGAAATTTAGGTCCGAGCCCGTTCTTATATAGGACCTGTTCGAGGTAAGACCAATCTACCGTGTCAAAGGCCTTTTCGAAATCAAGTAAAAGTAGTGCCAAGTGCGTGTGTGATAGCGTTTTATGGTGCGCCAAGGCTAGGTGTAAACGTCTGATGCAGTGCCTTGTGCTACGGGTAGGCATGAAACCACACTGGTCAGGGTGTACCAGCGTGGGCATTACCTCCTTCAGTCTGGAGGCAAGGATCGAGGAGAGCACCTTGACTTCAACATTTAGGAGCGAGATAGGCCGGTACGCTGAACAGTGTCGTGATGGGGGTTGGATTTTGGGGATCACCACAATAGTCGCTCGGTCAATCTCATTGGGGAAGCGGCCTTGGTTTTCCGCTTCATCGTACATGTTAAGCAGGTTTGGACCCAGAATATCGCTGCATTTACTATATAATTCCGCTGGAAAGCCGTCAGGGCCAGGGGTTTTGCCTGATGCCAGGCTAGATATAGCACTGCAGATCTCTACGAGGCTAATGGCCTCCTCCAGTCTGTCTCTCGCCTCCGGGGACACCCCAGGAAGGGTAATATCGTTTAGTAGGGGGGGGGGGGGGGTGTCTCTCTCTCTCAATGGCAGGGAGCAGGTGTCTGGCGTATAGACGAGTATAGTAGGAGGCGAAACTATGTGCAATTTCCACAGATGTTTTGACAAGGGAGCCCGAGTCCTCTAAGATCTCCGGTATAATTCTGTTAGCCACGGGGCGGGTGGCCAGCCAATGCAGCAGCTTCCCGTTTTTATCCCCCCCCATCCATAGATTCGGGCTGCAGAGGCTCTCCACATGTTTGGCCGACTCCAGCATTATATGTTTGATAGCCTCTTACCCTGGTCAGTTTCCTCATAGTCTAGGCCGATGCCAAGTTTACGTATTGGCATTCCAGTCTTAGGGCCTTGTTCTCCAGCTCAGAGATTTGGGAATTATGGTCTCGTTCACGGGGCCAAAGGATGCTTTTGGCGTGCCCTCTAATAGTGGCTTTACAAGCGGCCCATAGTATTCCTGGGGACCGAGCCTTAGTACAGGCTTTGTTACGAGCCACAGAGTGACAAAGGCACTCTCCCCATGTGGCCAGCAACATGTCTCTAGTGTGGCAGGCTGCTAAAGCCAGTCAGCCTACACGGATAGTTGGTTAAGGTTTCAGGGGGCACCTCTAAGGTGCCCTCTGGGGTGTATGTTTCAATAAAATATACACTGGCATCAGTGTGCATTTATTGTGCTGAGAAGTTTGATACCAAACTTCCCAGTTTTCAGTGTAGCCATTATGGAGCTGTGGAGTTTGTGCATGACACTCCCAGACCATATACTCTTATGGCTACCCTGCACTTACAATGTCTAAGGTTTTGCTTAGACACTGTAGGAGCATAGTGCTCATGCACTTATGCCCTCACCTATGGTACAGTGCACCCTGCCTTAGGGCTGTAAGGCCTGCTAGAGGGGTGACTTATCCATACTGCATAGGCAGTGTGGGGGTGGCATGGCACCCTGAGGGGAGTGCCATGTCGACTTAGTCTTTTTATCCCCACTAGCACACACAAGCTGGCAAGCAGTGTGCTGAGTGAGGGGTCCCCAGGGTGGCATAAGATATGCTGCAGCCCTTAGAGACCTTCCCTGGCATCAGGGCCCTTGGTGCCAGGGGTACCAGTTACAAGGGACTTACCTGGATGCCAGGGTGTGCCAGTTGTGGAACAAAAGTACAGGTTAGGGAAAGAACACTGGTGCTGGGGCCTGGTTAGCAGGCCTCAGCACACTTTCAAATCAAAACTTAGCATCAGCAAAGGCAAAAAGTCAGGGGGTAACCATGCCAAGGAGGCATTTCCTTACATGCTACAAGAAATATTTTCACATTAGAATGATTTTGCGCGGTGAGGATGCTTTTTAGGTTGACATGTTATAGATCGCCACTGGTGCAACTTCATTTATTTTTACACAATATTCTTTTTGTCCTCGGACGTGGCTTCTGCATTTACTCTTACAGCGGGGACAGAAAATTACCAAAAAAAGTGTCAAAATTGGTAATGCTTTCAATTCTGATTCGCCGCCTTGGACCAGCGTTAAATAAACGTGTGCCCATGAAGAAATTCATCAGTCTGCAGATGTTGAAAGCTAAAAATGTGCTGATAAAAAGCAGTTTGAAGAACCGTCTTTCAACCACACATCTTCTGCAGTATTCCTGCAAAATGACTTCAATAATAACGTGAGTGCATTTTACACAACAGTACAGAGAAGTTGAATAGGAGTAGAAAGTGCAGAGCACCAGCCCACTTTCCCTCATCTTTACCCCTCCAAATCCACATTTTTCCTGGGTTTAAATGAGGCTTTTTGTAAGTTTACCACTCATTGCTATATAATAATAAAAGCTTAGGCTGTGCTTGGTCATTGCAGTCCCTTTTTGTGTAAGTGGCTACTACACTCTACCTAATGGGAAGGAGTGGGTGTTGTACAGGCACTGCCTCTTCAGTGCATTTGTATCTCTGGTCGTTTGTCTTCGAATCTTGGACATATTAACAGTGTACCAGTTCTGTCCATTGAACTCAGCTGCGTAATATGAAGGTCTCCATTATGGAGAGCTGACATCATTATGGACATTCCAGTCTGCAGGTACACAACCCCAAACTATATCTACTTGGGTAAAGGAAGAGTTGGCGCGTTCGCCCTACTGTGTGGGTTTCGTATGCCAAAACGAAACCTACACCTTCCTTTTCAGCTTGCCACGGTCATTCCCCTTTTTAAATGCTTCTCCAGATCGGCCACTTACAGCCTCAGGTGGGGAAGCATTGCACAAAAGTACACATTTCAACTTCGGACCTATAAAAAGTGTTCCTCCACACTTTCAAGGAGTGCAGCCTCATTGCTAGCCCGTCTTAACTGCCACAGTATAATTGTTAACCACCTCTGCAAGTACTTGTTGAAAGGTTAAAATCCAGTAGGGCGGGCCTGTGCACCAGCATCAAAAGGTAAGATTCTGAAAATCCATTAGTGGAAAACCTGCTAGGTTGCCGTTCTGTCACTGGATGAGGGCTTAAGTGTGGGAAGTAAAAATCCATCAGTGGAAACTCCGCTAGGTTGACACATTGCCATTGGACGGGGACTTAAGGATGGGAAGTCTGGGGTCTCACATTTTTTAAAGCTCTTCCCAGAGAAGGAAGACTTACTTCTCATTGAAGTAACTTTGTTATCATCTGATAATCCAGAACACTGTCCCAACAGATTCCTAAATAGCTTCTGAGGGCATGGGGGTTTCAAGCAGCCAACCACTGGAAGATTGCCAGCACTCGAGCCCTATTGGGAAGATGTGACAGCACACTGGGACGAGATGGAAGATCTTATTCAACATCTCCCCGAAGAATTTAAAAAGAAAGGACACCAATTTGTGCAAGACGGCATGTTGATTTCCAACTGCCTTAAACCTGCTCTTTGATGCGACAGATACAGCTGCTGGGGGGGATAAACACAAGTGTATTGTTACGGCGTCATGCATGGCTGCGTATATCGGGTTTTGAACCGGAATTGCAATACACTTTGTTAAATTCCCCCATTTGATCAGGAACATCTTTTTGGCCCACAAGTTGACCACACTAGGAAAAAATGAAAAAAGGATGCTGATGTTGCAAAGCCTATGGGAGCTCTACAAACTCCTGGAAGCAGAGGCTCCTTTCACAAAACAGATTGCAAACAAAGTAATGGACAATCGGCATCAGAATCATCTACCTCTTTCAGACAGCAACATTCGCCATCCTCTTAAATGTTTCTATAGAGGATCATATAGGGGAAAACATTCCAAAGGTAGAGAAAGAGGTTCCTCCACTCGCACCACCCCTTCCACCTCAAAGCAGTCTCCTCATTTCCCCCGATCACACAACAGCTGTCGGAGGAAGTCCACAAGAATTTTACCCCAGCTGGCAAAATATAACAGATCAGTGGGTGTTGGACATTATCCAACATGGTTATTCCCTGGAGCTAATAAACACACTTCCAAATATACCGCCAAAAAAGCACAGTCTCTCTAGAACTCCTCCATTTGTTAAACCAAGAGAACAAGCTCCCCTTCACAAAGGAGCATCTTACAGGAAAAGGAGTTTATTCTCTGTATTTTCTCATTCCCAGTAAAGATGGGTCTCTTTGTCCCAGTCTAGATCTCCTACCATTGAATCAATCAGTCTTATCAGAGCATTTTCATATGGTCACTCTACAAGATGTAATACCACTATTAGAACAAGACTTCATGTCTGCTCTGTATCTAAAGGATGCTTATTTCCACATCCCAATACATGCAGCCCACAGACAATATCTCAGATTTGTTATACATAGACATTGCCAGTTCAAAGTTCTCCCATTCAGAGAAACAACTACACCTTGAACGATTGGCTTAACAAATCCAGTTCCCTTCAGCAAATCTGCAGCACAGACAACCATTCATCTTCTACACCAGTTAGGGTTCATCAATGTACAAAAATCACACCTACAACCATCCCAGCTACTTAGGAGCTGTTCTCAACACACACATTTAGGATTAGCCTTCCCCCAGTCCAGTCGGGATTCAAAACAACTGAGTCAATTATTTCCCAATCAATATGTTCCAGTACGAACAATACGAAAAATCCTAGGGATGATGGCATCTTGTATTGCAATTGTCCCATATGCAGGACTACACATGCATTTGCCACAAGAGTGTCTGGTGAGTCAGTGGTCTCCAGCACAGGGTCAGATACATGATCGTGTATTGGTAGACCGCCGCAACCACTATTCTCTTCAATGGTGGAAAACAGAGTCTGGCAAAAAGGGTGGCCATTTCTAGACCCTGTTTCCCAGCTCACTCACAGCGGACAGCTCACTTACAGGCTGGGTGCTCATTTCCTCATTCTTTCAAAACCGGGGATGTGGAACACCAAACATCAAGCTCTAAACAATTTACTTGGAGCTTCAGGCAATTCACCTAGCACTCAAAGCTTTTCTAGTTCACCGCCAAGGCAAGACTGTTCTAGTTCGGATGGACAATACAGCAGCCGTGTTTTATTTACAAAAACAGGGGTGGAGGGAGAGCACACTGTGTCTACAATTGTCTCGACTAGCTCAGACAGTGTGGCAATGGACAATTCGACAACTCAAACTGCTAGAAGAGCCCCTCCCAGGGACGGAGAGCAATCTTGCCGACCTGCTCACAGGACGCAGCAACAAGTCCATGAGTGGGAACCCCAACTTCAAGTCCTAAAAAAAATACTTCCATCAGCGGGGATTTCCACACATAGATTTGTTCACAACAGCAAACAACTCAAAATGCACAAACTTCGCCTCCATGCTACCACACGCCCTCTCCAGGGGTCCATTGGTCAGGGATATTTGCTTACGATTTTCCACCTCCCTCTCCTTCCCTTTGTGATGAGGAAGCTCAGACAAACCTCTTTCACTCATTTTGGCGGTTCCTACTTGGGCAAGTCAA
Organism: Pleurodeles waltl; assembly: GCF_031143425.1. Lineage (NCBI taxonomy): Eukaryota > Metazoa > Chordata > Amphibia > Caudata > Salamandridae > Pleurodeles > Pleurodeles waltl. The sequence continues at coordinate 37,347,439 of NC_090450.1, forward strand.
CCATTGTTCACAAAAGTAAAACCTTCAGTAGCTCCACACAAGAAGCTTCCCCTAGGCCCAGACCTTCTCACGGAGAACCATGGAGAAATCAGACAACCAATCCCAAATAACTCAACCTTGCGATTTGGCCCCGGAAGGCATAGAATTTGGATATTTACACTTAACTCCTGAATGCACTCCCATTTTTAAGGATGCACGCAAACCCACAACTAGAGCGTTTACACAGCTAATTGGAAAAAATTTAATTTATTGTCAAATCAAACAAATTGATCTGTTTAATCTAACCATTCAAAATATCATTTGCTATTTGGTCTACTTGCCAACTTGTAGCCTAGCATACACATCAATACGACTGTATTTCGCAGCAATAGCAGCTTATTTACAAAATAAGCAACATTTATTATTCAAAATCCCCATTATTAATGCATTTACGGAAGTTGAGTGATTCCACCCACGGTGCCTCCAGCACTAACATGGAATCTTAATATTGTGCTTACCAGACTTAAGGGACCTCCATTTGAACCTTTTCATAAATTTCAAATAGTTTCTTTCTTGGAAAGTAGTCTTTTTGGTGGCAATCACTTCATAATGACGTATGAGCGAAGTTCAGACATTAACCTTAGAAAAACCCCTTTTCCAGGTACATAGCAAGGGTTCCTCAGGGGGTCTGCGACTGTTTAGAAAAATGCCTGGTGGGGGGAGAGGGCACAGGGGGTTCCTCTAGTACACATCCAGACCCAACACTAGATGGCTGAAGTATGCAGAGCATGTGAATCTACAGCACTGCATGCCACAAACGGAGCCTTACAGGGTAAGTAACATAATCTTTTTGCAGCTTTGATCACTGAAAACCGATTTATAGGCCTGACATCAGTTACTAAATTGTAGCATTGCTAAATTTTGTTGAGCTTCCGATTCATTTATTGATACCAAGCACTCAAACATTACCAGTGTTGCTCCAACTTCTCCTTCTGCTGTCTGTAAAACTTGTGGGGCTATAACATGATTCCAGACGATGCGAAGACTTTTCAGCCTTCTCTGTAGATGTCTTCAGCATCTAACATTTTAATACATGATTTTATGTGGGTTTAATTAAATGAATTACTACTGTACTTTCCATTTATTAACTTATGTATTTTGTTATATTGTTAGTCGAATGCCAGGCCCAGATACCCTTTGAGAGCTAAGCACTAAATGTAGTTGATAATCTAGTTTGAATAGAGTTGTGACCTCCAGACACAGTTAAGTTATTGCTCCAGAACCTCTTGGCGCCCTCCGATTTGAAGAAAAGGCCCCACACTTCAGTATTAGGTACATCAACTGTACGCTTAGGAAGCTTTCACATCAGCGTAAGGAATGAAAATAACTGGACCAGGACTGAAGCCTCTATTGGGGTACTCTCCAGGGTGTGAAACCTGTGGAGTCACTGTTATGCTTGACCTAAAAGAAAGGTGTAACGTGCCCACCGACAAGAGGAGTAGGTTAGTGTCTGACAAACGGGGCGTGATTACAAGGTCGGGCTCACGCCCAGCGCACGGGAAGGACTGTTGAGGACATCTTTAGGGAGTGAGACTGCATAGGAGCCACAATATGGCCCCAGATCAGCTGCTGAGGACAAGTAAGAACCGCAATTGCTAGCTGCTCTAGTGGTCAAGTCTAGAAGCAAGGGTATGTTTTGTCTTATGTACCCATAAAGTCCCCCCCCAACTGAACTTTTCTGTGCCACAGAGCGATGGAGTGTGGAGGTCCTGGCCTTCCGGCAGTAGGAGGTTGTGTTGATACCTAAAGCCTCCCTAACCTTTACAGTTCCTGATTTATTGCCCGTTTAGAGTGAAAGACTATCTTTAAGTAGCTGTAGACCACATGTAGCGCCACCCTGATTTTGGTGGGTACCATGCAGCATCAGTCTACGTTGGTCAGTAGAAAGCAAGATTGAGACACACTAGCTTTGGGGCTTCCCTTCGGGGCCAGTAGTGGAAAGTGGCCACAAGTTTTCTGTTTTTCGCCATCTAAAAGCAAAAGGTAGTTAACATTTATAGTACTAAACCACTGTTGGGAGAAGCAAACTTCCAGTCGGCTGAATTGAATGGGCCTTTTTTTACATTCTCATCAGAAAGAAAAAAAATCGAGCCATTGGGCATCTTTTTTCAAAGAACTGCTAAGTAACAATACTTATTAGGGTGCCGGTAGCCACGAAACTGCATAATAACATGTTGCAGCATTTGATTATATGTCCCTTTCTTGTTATTTTGAGCGCTGTATGTCCTAACACAGATTTTCGCTGGGCTTTGAGTGTTGATGGAGCACTGTCTAAAAAATTCACGTGCGATCACCAGATGTCCAAAGAATACCAGCTGATAATTATGGTGCAAGGTATAAACTGGGTCGAATTATGGAAACTTGATTTGAAAATACTGGGACAGCCCACAGAACTCGGTTCTAGTGAGTACCAACCTATTGGCTTTATCAATGCTAGTTTGGAAAGCATACTTGAGAAAAATAAATATAATAATGGGTTAAAAGAAACATATTATAAAATCATTATTTTCAATGCTTACATATGACATGTTTTATTTTTCAAATACCTTTCACTCTAGCAATTCTGAAAAGAATTAAAAAAGAATAAGGAAGTGTCAGAATTGGTCTTATTTACTTTCCATAGCACTCAGAATTGAAATAAATGCAAAAGACATTTGGTCCTCTTGTAACCCATGGAGCACATCTATGGAATTCCAGGAGAAGAAGCATCTCCTTTTCTGGAAGACTGTGTTCCAAAAAACATGCTTCAATTTGTGGACTGCAGATTATAAACGAATGAAACCCTTATTCTACTATTAAGCTATACCCTGACAAAAATATATCTGTTGCTGTGTTTTCCCAGACAAGCTGGGAGCAGTAACGAGAGCTTGGGTGGTCTACTTGGTAGCAGCACAGGACAATTAGGGCACAGTGGCTGGGTAAAAATGGTGCTCACAAAGTATCAAGTAACAAAAAAGGAAAGACAATTCAGTAGATAAATGAAATCTAGAGAATTTGGGTGCTTCAGGGTGATGGACACCAGATTATTTTCGCTGTAAAAATTCTTCCGAAAATTAGCCAATCTGGCCAACATGTATTTCTTCGCTGGATGGATATTTTCCAACTGACTTCAAGGGTTCTAGGTGTTAACAAACATCAGGGTATTGTAACACAAATGAAATTCTGAACTAGTTCAGATAATCACCACCAGTGTCGGTGACCAATATTGCAGAGATCAAACAGGCAAGTTACACTAAAAAAGTACAAATGCTGTGCATAATAAGTATAAATGAGTTTTAAAGCTTGCTAAATGTAAATTCACAAGTAGAGTGTAAAGTTATAATACGTTCTAATATATGCAACACCATAAAGTGTTTTTTCCCAATGTGACCCACTTGAACTGTTGGCACCCACAACTCAAGATGGTATGGACAAGTACAAGAAAATGTGACCATAAAATAGTAATAACCAAACCAAGAGCTCACCTGTCATAGGTAATACTGTATAATACACTATCAGATTAAGAGGGGCCGAATCCAAATGTGCAGTTATTGGTCAGAGTAGACGAAGAGCCCGATGGTTGTAAATATGATGTACTTAGAGGTAAGTGATCAATGAAGTTACAGATATAAGGCTTTTTTTTGTTTTTACTTTACACTGGTATTTCGTACTTATGTGTTTGTTTAGCACAGATTGTTCTGCAGCATTTGTAGTTACGCGTGCAGCCTGTCACTGCTTTGATCTGTGTTGTTCACTGGATATTGGTGGGGGGTAGCTACACTAGTTCTGTATTTCACAGCCCTGATGTTTGTTACTTTTCATAGCCCTGAGGTATTCGTTTGGAAAATACCTTCCAGCAAGGAAACACATGTTGGCTAGATTGGCTAATTATCTGAAGAACTTTTGCATCGAGGATATGTTATTGTAAGGAAATGCCTCCTTGGCATGGTTACCCCCTGACTTTTTGCCTTTGCTGATGCTATGTTTTGAATTGAAAGTGTGCTGAGGCCTGCTAACCAGACCCCAGCACCAGTGTTCTTTCCCTAACCTGTACTTTTGATTCCACAATTGGCACACCCTGGCATCCAGATAAGTCCCTGGTAGCTGGTACCCCTGGTACCAAGGGCCCTGATGCCAGGGAAGGTCTCTAAGGGCTGCAGCATGTATTATGCCACCCTAGAGACCCCTCACTCAGCACAGACCCACTGCTTACCAGCTTGTGTGTGCTAGTGAGAACAAAATGAGTAAGTCGACATGGCACTCCCCTCAGGGTGCCATGCCAGCCTCTCCCTGCCTATGCAGTATAGGTAAGACACCCCTCTAGCAGGCCTTACAGCCCTAAGGCAGGGTGCACTATACCATAGGTGAGGGTACCAGTGCATGAGCACTGTGCCCCTACAGTGTCTAAGCAAAACCTTAGACATTGTAAGTGCAGGGTAGCCATAAGAGTATATGGTCTGGGAGTCTGTTTTACACGAACTCCACAGCACCATAATGGCTACACTGAAAACTGGGAAGTTTGGTATCAAACTTCTCAGCACAATAAATGCACACTGATGCCAGTGTACATTTTATTGTAAAATACACCAGAGGGCACCTTAGAGGTGCCCCCTGAAACCTAACCGACTATCTGTGTAGGCTGACTGGTTCCAGCAGCCTGCCACACTAGAGACATGTTGCTGGCCTCATGGGGAGAGTGCCTTTGTCACTCTGAGGCCAGTAACAAAGCCTGCACTGGGTGGAGATGCTAACACCTCCCCCAGGCAGGAGCTGTAACACCTGGCGGTGAGCCTCAAAGGCTCACCCCTTTGTCACAGCACCGCAGGACACTCCAGCTAGTGGAGTTGCCCGCCCCCTCCGGCCCCGGCCCCCACTTTTGGCGGCAAGGCCGGAGAAAATGAGAATAACAAGGGAGTCACTGGCCAGTCAGGACAGCCCCTAAGGTGTCCTGAGCTGAGGTGACTCTAACTTTTAGAAATCCTCCATCTTGCAGATGGAGGATTCCCCCAATAGGATTAGGGATGTGACCCCCTCCCCTTGGGAGGAGGCACAAAGAGGGTGTACTCACCCTCAGGGCTAGTAGCCATTGGCTACTAACCCCCCAGACCTAAACACGCCCTTAAATTTAGTATTTAAGGGCTCTCCCTGAACCTAGAAATTAGATTCCTGCAACAACAAGAAGGACTGCCTAGCTGAAAACCCCTGCAGAGGAAGACCAGAAGACAACAACTGCCTTGGCTCCAGAAACTCACCGGCCTGTCTCCTGCCTTCCAAAGAACTCTGCTCCAGCGACGCCTTCCAAAGGGACCAGCGACCTCTGAATCCTCTGAGGACTGCCCTGCTTCGACGACAACAAGAAACTCCCGAGGACAGCGGACCTGCTCCAAAAAGACTGCAACTTTATCCACAGGAGCAGCTTGAAAGAACCCTGCAATCTCCCCGCAAGAAGCGTGAGACTTGCAACACTGCACCCGGCGACCCCGACTCGGCTGGTGGAGAACCAACACCTCAGGGAGGACCCCCGGACTACTCTACGACTGTGAGTACCAAAACCTGAGCCCCCACAGCGCCGCCTGCAGAGGGAATCCCGAGGCTTCCCCTGACCGCGACTCTCTGAAACCTAAGTCCCGACGCCTGGAAAAGACCCTGCACCCGCAGCCCCCAGGACCTGAAGGACCGGACTTTCACTGCAGAAGTGACCCCCAGGAGTCCCTCTCCCTTGCCCAAGTGGAGGTTTCCCCGAGGAAGCCCCCCCTTGCCTGCCTGCAGCGCTGAAGAGATCCCTTGATCTCTCATTGACTTCCATTGCGAACCCGACGCTTGTTCTAACACTGCACCCGGCCGCCCCTGCGCCGCTGAGGGTGAAATTTCTGTGTGGGCTTGTGTCCCCCCCCCGGTGCCCTACAAAACCCCCCCTGGTCTGCCCTCCGAAGACGCGGGTACTTAGCTGCTGGCAGACTGGAACCGGGGCACCCCCTTCTCTCCATTGAAGCCTATGCGTTTTGGGCACCACTTTGAACTCTGCACCTGACCGGCCCTGAGCTGCTGATGTGGTAACTTTGGGGTTGCTCTGAACCCTCAACGGTGGGCTACCTTGGACCAAGAACTGGACCCTGTAAGTGTCTTACTTACCTGGTAAAACTAACAAAAACTTACCTCCCCCAGGAACTGTGAAAATTGCACTAAGTGTCCACTTTTGAAATAGCTATTTGTCAATAACTTGAACAGTATACATGCAATTGAAATGATTCAGAGTTCCTAATGTACTTACCTGCAATACCTTTCAAACAAGATATTACATGTTAAATTTGAACCTGTGGTTCTTAAAATAAACTAAGAAAAGAGATTTTTCTATACAAAACCTATTGGCTGGATTTGTCTGAGTGTGTGTACCTCATTTATTGTCTATGTGTATGTACAACAAATGCTTAACACTACTCCTTGGATAAGCCTACTGCTCGACCACACTACCACAAAATAGAGCATTAGTATTATCTATTTTTACCACTATTTTACCTCTAAGGGGAACCCTTGGACTCTGTGCATGCTATTCCTTACTTTGAAATAGCACATACAGAGCCAACTTCCTACAGTTATCTTGCATATAAAATACATTGAAGTTTCTTCATACAAGCGTGACCCTTGTTTATGGTGGAGTGCTGTGGAATTAAGTTTGCTGAATGTGAGCAAAAGAAGAATGCAAATCGCCCAGTCAAAGGGCCAGTAACGAAGCTGTGCTTTGGGGGGGGGAGTGACAGACGCATGAAGAGGAATCGAGCTATGAGAAGATGTAAACAAATGAGAAACCAAAGCACTGGTAAGCACAGGGTGGGTTCGAAGTCTGTTTTTCATAGTACGTTCAACGAGGTGTTTCGCAACCAGACATCTACAAGACCTAAAGTGGTAATTGTCATCAGTTGCACATGCCTGTGCTGACTTGGTGTGGTCTTGTCACGCCTCCTCTGGAGTAAATAAAGAGGATGTCATGTAGCAGAGACAAACCTTTAGTAAAAAGCCATGCATGGATGTCTATTTACACCTACGAGCACCCTTCTCCACAGACATATTGAACTGTTTTACTTAAATGCTTCTATAAAATGGAGGCTTTATAAATTTGGGCATTTTTTTCTACGATTGCCTTCCGAAATGGCATCCGAGGCCCCCAGCGAGCAAGTAAAAGCTCTGTCATCAACAAGAAGAATCCCGGACTCTCATCCTTTCGATATCCGCAGCTCAAGTCACCGAACGAAGACCCTGTTGTGGTCCAGACTTGCACCACTTTTCTGCAAGAAAGCCCCCCGCCCCTTACCAAAAAGATTTCAACCTTCATAAAGTTTAAAAGTAAATAAACTGTTGCAGCTGAGGGGTCGAGCAGCACAAGCACTTTGTCCCCAGTATTTGTACTTTATTGCTTTTTCTGCTCTTTCACACATCTTTCAACTTCGTTTTGGACCAATAGTCGTGTATGTCTAAAAGCACTAGAAGCCCACAGAGCAATAAGGCCTTTGATATCAAATATTCGTTTTTTTATAAGCTTAGCGACTTCTGTGTTAACTGTTGAAACTTGGGTGGGGAAACTATATTGTGATTTTTCTGTATGGTTAAGATATTAACTAATTGAAATAAACCTACTTAGGCTCCCACTGGAGAACCATGTCCATTGCGATAGTTGGCCACTCACCCCTTTTCTCCTCTTTCCCTTGGCCAGTGGGTTCATCCTTGGCACACAGATGAACTTCTGTCTAGCTTGACCATTACTGGCATCCAGTAAACAGCTGTTGTATTATATGGCCAATTCCTGGCATACTCATGGTCCTGGCATAACTGACCATATCTCATGCTGAAGGCCTACAATGGTTAACCGCCCTGCTATTGTGGTGAACATCATTTGTTTATTGTGAGCATATTTGGCCTAACCTGGTAGTCCCTGGAATATTGTCAACCTTTGTGCTGTTGGTACATAGTTAAGGAAGAATCTGTACTTAAATGGAAAATACTTAAACAAAAGACGTGCTTAGTTTAAAAAAAAAAAAAGAAAATAACAGCTGATTGTGGACACTTTTTTTTTTTTGTACCCAAATCAAAAGCTGGAGTTTGAAGGAAATGGCTCTTTATCCAAATATGAGATTTGATTGCAAAATGTATTTTCAGAAACGGACAGGCTGAAGTTTGGAAACTAAATTTTTGCTCCAAAATATTTAAAAAGAAAGTGTGAGATAATGCTGATGTGGGGAGACTTGATGATAAATATTTTTACTAACAGAGGCATGAAACAAAGTGCCCCGTTTCATTACTCACGTGAAAGGCATTTCATCATCTTGTGATAAACATTTTTATGACATTGGACGCTGTCTGAAATCCAAGCTTGTAAGATTGCAGCAACGTGAAGAATGCCTGCTGTCTGGACATAATTGATACCTAATCTGATTTTTAGCAGTGCTGTGTGATCCCATCTTTGTTCAGTGCGGGGCGGCAGTGATGGCTAGTACGTGAGATTGTAAGATCTGTTTAACTTAATTCTCCAATATGCGACCTCGAGATAAATGTAATAGTCGGGGCCACTGAAACTATGGTGTAATAGAACAGCGTATCAAGCTGGAGGGTATCAAAAGAATGCAAATTGCCGCATTATGCAGTACCTTCTGCCGCCATTTTATTTTGCAAATGTCATTCTACAACTGATTCACGTGGTGTGCAAAGATTGCAGCCAAATAATCATAGAATAACACCTCCATATAACTATCAGTACCTTAAAGTGGACGAATTAGCTTAATTTTCGCTGTCAGCCAAAGTGCTGGCTTGTAGTAACTATTAATCCATTGCAGGTAGACTAATGTTTTGCTTAAAACTGCCAGTAGTGGATTATGTTGCACGTGTGGTAGATCCATAGTTACGCAGGAAATGTCACAGCGTTGCATAATTGTACTAGCCCTGGTCAAAACCAATTGCTGATAATCTATTTAGAAGAGGAATGGAAGAGAGAAAAGTAGAGCACAGATGCTATATGCATTTTGAAAAGTCCTAAGTCATGTCTAAATGCACATTCTGAGTTTTTCTGTAGTCCATTCGTTTTTGTCCTACTTTTGGCAGTTCCTTTAATGCACCATTTTCATTCTTCCCAAACAGTTGTTGAGCAGTGTATTTGGGAGGCATGTGATGCAGTTATTGGAGTAGTTCACATGTCCCTTTACGTAACCTAGGCTTCGTAGCCAATTTTTGAGAACAATGTAAAGTGTGCCACCGTCCCACCCCATGTTTTTCAGATATTTCTTTGTGGGTGAATTAAAACTTATTTGGCCCCTTTCCTCACTTCATTTGAAGAGTGCATGTTTACCAACCATCCACTGGCTTTTACGTTGGTTAAACATACATGGCAATGTGTTTTGCCTGCGTTATTAACATAAACCAGTCCTCAGAGGTGTAGGATTATTCTTGAGCAAGCTGCATAGACTTTGACCAGACAGCTGGGGCTCACGTCTGGACATTGACACTTAGCAAAAGTCCAAGTCAATGATTGACTGTTCATCCCTGACAACCACCGACTCTGGATCAGTTTAAGGTGGTGGCCACTAAATTCAACGCCTTTATTCACTCCCAAGTTTTTATCTTGCCATGAAAACAAACATCCTCCTTCAGCTACCAAGATTTTCATGTCTTAAAACTGATACACTGTGCTAGCAGCAGGGGTGTGGAATTTAGTAAAATATCTACTTGTCCTTGGGACAGATTGCTTCTTGCATCTCCTCGTCCTGTAAAAAGAAAAAAAATCTACTTGTCCCTTTGGTCCCATGTAGTTTGGTGACAAATTATGACTGCAATCATTATGTAAGAGCTCTGAAAGCCTCTCTGATTTTGCCAGGGCTGTTACTATAGTAGGGCTTGAAAATTTGCAATTTCAGTCCCTACTATAACAATTTCCTTATTTCACCACTTTTCAGCAGGTCTAAATACTGGGGCTGGAGAAAGCAGTACACAATAGTTCCAGGGCTGGAATGCCTTTGAGTCTGCAAACCTACTAACTTGAATGTTTAAGGGTTTTCACCAGCTCTTCTCTAATCTTTTCCTGTACTGAGGTTAGAAATGTACTTCTGACGGTGGCAGAAGTAGAAGTTATTCCAGGGTTGGGTAAAAAATTAGTTGGCGGTAAAGTGAACTTGTAAACACTCAATAGATTGTTCACATGAGCAACTCCACACGTCCATATGTGCTCGTGTTAAAATACAGTTCACAGAATTTCTAGGAGAATGATTTCCTGGTCTACTTCTGTAAGTTCTTGTGACTTCATGAATGCCATTAATAAAAAAAAAAAAATTAATAAAAAAAAAAAATTACCATGGGTGCACCTTTGTGACTTTCTTTAAGAATTGGTTCCCTAATTAGGTCTGGCATTAACCAAGATATTTTGTTTTGATTACATTTCTATTTCTCCCTCTATGGGTTGGCTTTACTGAGTGAGATCACATTCTGCTCTTCCACAAGGAGCATATTGGCACACAAAGTAGTTTTATTCAAAGCCAGGAACTGCTGTGGCAATCGGTGGAGCAACAAAACTGGAGGGAACCTCCTGCAAAGAACATGGAGGCTCCTTCCCCTCCATATTCAGGGCAGGTGCTGTGCTGAGAAGCACCCCTGGAGGGGTCCCGTTGCACTTCAGGCTGTTGGGCCTTTGTTACGCCACTGGTGGCAATATGTGCTTTTTGAGACATCCCCCCCCCCCACCCCACCCCACCCACCCAAATGTATTTTTGACATTCGTTACAATGGTGAGAGGCTGGCAGCTCCCACAACAATAAATTGTTTAATTTTTTTTTTTTTTAAATAGATCAAAACAAGACACGCATTGACGGAACCAAAAGACTAGCAACAAATGTGGGATCGGTTGGCTTTTGCCAGTGCTTGTTTATTTTGTGCTTCCCCAGATCTTGTGAAAATGGTTACACTGATTTTCCATTAGGAATATTTTTGGGAAATGCTAACATGCATCAACACATTTTACTATATGACGCTTCAAAGAAATAGCACCTAAAAAAACATAGTATGCAAAGTGTTTTCTTCCTACTTACATTTTTTTTCTCTGAACATTTTACTTTGAAAGCAAAGAATCATTACTCTTGCCTGCAAGCATCTACAAACTTTTGCATCCAATCAGTGCAGTCTGAGAGCATTACACTTAGGCTCATATTGTTAAACTTTTCAAACAAGTGTGTAAGCTTTTTTTTTTTTTATGGGCACTGTCAGGGGTGTAGTGCGACCTTAAGTTTTGCAGCACTCACACTAATAATAAAGCCTTGTTATTAATGAACCATAAATACAAGTTCAAACAGCATTAACATATGAACGTACATTACCTCAACTGTACCCCGTTCCATTCTCTGTAAACTGGCAGCCAAAGGGTTTGTGTTGCAGGGGGTTGGGCCTACCTGTTCTAAGGACAAAATAAAAATGAAAACTTGTTGCCCTTGACCCCACAAAAATGTCATGGGTGTCCGGCTATAGACATTCCACAGCGCTGAGCATGACCTGGCTTTGATTCTTGGGATTGGCCAAGAACGGGTTTTTGTCACCAGAGAATATAAGCCACCAAGAAACGTATCATCCACATTTATGCTTCCAGGAGCTTCAGTATAGCGTGTTAACACATCTTGTGGTTCCTATGGTTTACATTTAGCAGCCAGAGATGGCTTGTACATGTTTAAAACAATGCCATCCATGTTGTATCTGTTCTGAAGAAGTCTTACACTGTCACTTGTGTGTGTGGGCTGCACCTGTGATAATGTTTTTTGTGAAAAGTTAGGCGTGCTTTTGTCTCTTGTATACGTGCCGTGATTACTATTCTGTTTTTTTTTTTTTAGCAGGGGGTGTGAAGCCTTTGTACATTGCTTTATGAACAGAGATTTGTAAGCTCGTTCTCTTACTATATTTTCTGGACATCCCTTTTTTTCCTCAGCGGAGCTTAAAATTTGTTCAACCTTAAAGGGTCCGATGCTTTTGTTTAACCATGTCAAGTTGACACCAAAAATGTATCTCCTTTTCATGGAGTGCACGTTTAATCCAATCTATGCAGAGATTGATGTTGTGACACTATTTAATGGCCGGGTTAAGGCTTTATTTTGCGTACCCACCTGTAGGGAGAGCCCTTGTTGGCTCTCCCTTAAAATATCAGTTAAGTTTCAAAAATAGGGGCCAGTGTATTAATCTGGTCTGATATCTATGAAGGATGCATGTGGTTGGGGGAGGGGTAGTTTTTGTGTAACTGTAATAGAGTGTGAGGGAGTTCATTGGACTCAATGTGTGTGTTGCGCACACAGTGGTGTTTCTTGTGCTGGTACGATGATGTCCACCTCTGGCATTTCAGCCTGCACAAGCATTCTCTTGGCCGTCTTTCAAGAAACTCCTGTAACTGGTGTGTTGGATTCCTAACCAACCCAGTTTCTTTGTTGTGCCTGCCAGAAAGAAACCCACCCTTCCCAATTTACTGTATGCGGTCATCCTCCCTGGTAGTTGAGCCTCCAGAGAAGATGTAGGGCCTGAGGTCCCTGACCCAGTGACCGGAGAGCAACATGCTCCTCATTTCTACTGTTCTGGCAGATCAGTATCTTCACTCTTACCCAAAGAAGTTGCCTTTTAGACTGGGGAACTGCTGTCAGCGTGTCATACTTGTCATGCTACTAACAGCAAGCAAATTAACAAAAATCTATTTTCATGCCATCAGTCTCTGGCATATTTTCCCGCATTTGTAATTCCCCTAGAAGCTCCAGGCAACCTTTCCTAGTCGTGTCAAGACTGGTTAATGCCAGTGGTTTGTAGCACAAAATATCAGTTTTGGTTATGACGCTCCTCTGAACGCTCCGGACCACAAAGGCAAGGCAAACTCATACATGTATCACTGAGGTGGATCTGTGCGACTCTTCTTTAGCTCCTTGTCACTAGACTTACTTTGAAAATGTTCTACATGAAACATAAATCATTAAATGGAAAGAGCAGTTTTCTTACTGATGAAGCCCAAGAGATACTCTGAAAGGGACAATGTTCCAGATTTTACCACCGCTGTTCTCAACTCCTTCACTGCTGGGGTGTCCTATGCTGGAGCTTTCTTTCAAATCTGTATGACGGAGTTTAATATATGTACTCCTTGGTCTCTTTGTACGTATCCTGGGCTGTATTGTTGCAAATCTTATCAATAACCCATTGCAGCTTGAAGAAATAAGGAAAAATAAAGTTTCATATTTTTAACAACTTTGCCCTGTCTTGGTGCGTTTCTAAAACATTCTAAATTGGTCAAACAATAATCTTGGCATACTAATCAATAAAATGTTGCCTTGAATATCTTGAGTCCAGCAATACCAAATGCATGGGTTTTCCTAGGAAAGGTAATTCAGTAATCTGTCTGATCACCAAATTGTGGCAGATCCCGAACTGATTGGTTAGGGTATAGCCGGCCCTTTGATGTCAGACTCCAAAATAAGGGCTTCATGGAAAGTATACAAACTATACATTTTCTAGTTCTTTGTGACAGAAAGAATCTATTGAGGATAGCTAGAGCTCCTTGGCAGTTGGCTAAAACACACTGAACAAGACGTTTAAAGAGTTTTAACTTTTTATGCTTCACTCACACCAGAAAATAGCCCTGATGAGGCTTAACCCCCAACTTTGTCTCCTTTGGGTCTCTTAAGATTTGCCTAAAATAATGTGGTTTTTTTTAGTGCCCACATTTGATGATCAGGTTACACTGGTTTGGGGATTTTTAGAAAGTAACTGAAATTGAAATGCCATTTTAGGCTACCTGTTTTCTTGTTGTATGCATAGCCCCCGGACTGTGTGGAAGTGTACAACAAAAAGATTTTCAACATCTACGCATTGCTGGGTGTCTGAATGCCCCTGATCTGATTGACTGGAAAAGATAGCACACTTAACAATAACTTTGTCAGATTGTCAGCACTTTTTCCCAAAAATATGGTAGCTTCCTTCAGCCTCCCTCACCGAGGAAAGAATCCCTGCTAAGGCTTAATCTAAATTTGAGTTTTCGTATGTATCTTGAGTGTTGGGGATAATCAACATGTTTGTAGTCAATGGGTTGGAGTGGGGATCTGCATGCCACACACAATGGTGCTTTTCATGAGGGGTTTTTGCATGGGGAATGGTAGCGCCACTTGTGCTTATAGTCAGCTGGCACCCAAGGATCCTAAGTGGCTAAAAGATTTCTGAAACTAGAGATACTGGAATCCGGAGCAATGAAACTTGTGTGAACACTACCTACAAACTCAAGTACTGAAAACAACTGGCGAAAGTCCTACCATCCAATCATTGCCACATTTCGCCTGATAAAAACAGTAACCAGCATATGTTGGTGGACCTATTGCATAGGTGAGCCATAGGCCAAAAGTGTGATTACGTGAAGACCACATTGAAAGTATATGGACTTCACACCATAACAGATTTGGCCTGTCCCTTTCAGCTATATAATACCGTCCTGCAAATGTGTTTTTTTTTTTTTATAAATATAATATACTAGGTTGTGGGAGTTCACCACCTCAGACTGTCACAACGTGAGAGAATTCATTTTTTAAAGCCAGTGTTTGACATTTCCAAGGCTTTATGGGTATGAATTTAGTGGTATCCGTGCAAGGCCACCACCTGTCTAGTTTCAGAAATGGCAGGCTAGTATGTTTCTCTGCCAGTCAATGGCACCCTGAAAATAATAGCTACAAACGTCTCAAATCAACCTAATATCAATCCTCATTCTTGGGCATCACTGTCCCTGACAAACTTGTGGACTATCATTTTAATGAGTGTGGGAACGCAGGATTGTGAGCATTAGTTATCTATTGAGTTTCAGTGCATTTTTGCCTTTCTTTTGTAAGTCGGTGTCCATGTTTGCTTTGCAGTGAAAAAGCTTTCTTAGCAATAGTTTGATTGCTGGCTATTTTTGACGGACTTGTACTCAGTACAAAAACCGAAGAGGAAACCCTGTACCATTGCTTATAACCCCTACAATTCTCTGTCCCTGAAAGGAACCAGATGCTTTTTGGATTTCTTCATATGCTAAGAAAAAACCTGCCAGCCTGTGACTGATTGTGGGGCACAGCTGTATGTAGGTTACGTAGCCCAGAATCTGTGGGGGATGGCAGCTTGCGGTGTCTGTTTGAGGTCTAGGCTGTCTCTTGGGTGTAATGATGCACGCTTTCTGGTTGCTTAGCTATCAAGATGATCATGGTATCCTGTGCTCCTAATGGGCCTGTAAGCTGTTCTTTTAATGTGTTTATATATCCCAAGGTCCATGATTTGTGCCTTTCTGATAATGGAAGCTTCCTCTGATTGTTAGTGTATATTACAAGATGCGTCCCCCCTTTGAGGGGCATAGAGGCTTTGCCCAGTCTAATTAATTGGCTGCCACAAGAGAAATGTTTCTTGTGGTATGGTTCCAAAACAGTGTTCATATGTTCAATCAGGCACACCCTACACCCACTTTATAAAAATAAAAAAAATCCAGGCCTTTCAGTGATTTATGAATTCCAAACATCAGAGATAAATGTTAACCACTTAAAGCCTATTTGGCAGCTATATTGAACACTTGTAACAAACTGCGTGTTTTGACCCCATTTCCAAAAGAAGCGCTCCTCGAGTAAAGTTCTGCATTTATGCGGAGTTTGGTGTAAATCAGTTCAGTTGTTTGGGCTTTAGGAGCAAGCAAAAAATGCAGTAGGATTTATCCTTTGAAAACACGTTTTTTTATTATTATTTTTTACCCCAACTCTACCCCCTTTATCTAAGCATACTAAACTGTAGCTAATTATGCCAAGTTACAGCCCAATTTAAAGCAACTCTGTCCGGCGGGATTAAAGATACAGGCACTTCAAAAGATTTCTTTTCAATAAAAATTGTGATTGTACCACAACTACAGTGGCAAACCACCATTGTGCAATACTCAGGTTGAATACTATCTCTACCCTGAGTATTGGTGCCATTTCTCCTTTTAACACTGGTAGGGGTAGATTGAGATTTATGGTTCCGCTTACCTATGGAAGTGTTTTCTCCTGTTAGCCAGTGTTGGTGTATCCAGTGCCTTGCTGTCTCTGTGGGAGATTGCACTCCAGTTACTAGTGTCAGCGTGTGTAGACCGTGAAATAAGCTCAGTTTATGATCTGTTGTGTATATGGAGGCTTCCTGTCTGGTTACCGTGTGTGTATTGAGGTACATCTCTGCTTTGTTGGGTATGGAAACTTGCTCTCTAATTACACCTGACTCTAAATATCACAAAGTGGCACCTGAGGGGTACGTAAGCTGGCTGTTAAGAAACCCTTAATTGTGAGTATCACACGGTGTGTGTAACCTCTGGCGTACAGAAATTGGCAGTTACCCCAAGGTGTTAGGTCAGGCAGGTTCTCCTCCTAGGGTACCACAGTTCATTGACCTATTGCCTCTTGTGTGGTTATATTGAGATGCGTGCCATTTCTGCTTTGTAGGATAAAGAATCAGTCACAAGATGAATTTCTGCCTTTGAGGTGGAGTAGCTGGTTATCCGGTTACGTGTGTGTGTGTGTGTGTGTGTGTGTGTGTGTGTGTGTGTGTGTGTGTGTGTGTACGCGCGCTCATATATAACACGAGATGCATTTCCGCCTTTGAGGTGGAGAAGCTTGTTATCCAGTTACCTGTGTGTGTGTGTATAACACAAGATGCATTTCCCTGTCTAAGGCATAGATAGAGCTTGCTCTTAGATACTCCTGTGTTTGTCATGAGGTCAATACTATTTCAGCTGTCTGATGTGGGGGCGTTTTTGGGCATATCACGAGATGTCTGCCCCTTCTGAGGTATGGAATATGTGTGCAGATCACTAGGTCATTGGTATCGGTCTGCTACGTCGATTGAGACTCTCTAGTTACTGCATTTGGGTGTATATCACAAGCTGCACGCTCCTGCTGAGGGATAGCAGCTTTCTCTCTGGTTACCAGTTTGTATCACAAGCTTTGCGGCCCTGCTGAGGGATAGAAGCTCCCTCTCTGGTTACTTGTGTCTCATGAGCTGCACACTCCTGCTGAGGGATAGAAGCACTGTAGGGGGTTGGATCATTTTATGGTGTACACCTATGGTGTGGCACCGTATACTGAGTCTAAGCAACCCTTAGTGATGGTGTTTAGGTATACAGATAGCAAGAGCTCATCAGGGGTAGCTGTGGTGAGCATCTAAAGCTTTTCTAGGAGGAGTGTAAAGCACTTGCAATACCACAATAGTCAGTAACCAACCATAAGAATGAACCACACCGGGTCTTGCAAAAACATAAAGGTTTCTTTATTACAACACCCTAGGCTAACCTAACATTGGTATAGCTCCATTTGGAGATATCTACATACAAAATATACAGTTGGAAACAATCCTAGGAATACACAAGGCCTTATTTTGGGGGGAGAGAACCATATAATAAAAGCAGTATAGAAATGGAGGTGCCCAACCAGGGAAAGTGTTTTTGGATTCCAGGGCTGAGAGAGTAAGAAAATACCAGAGGTGAGTAACTGTAATCCTAGAGGCACACAGGTGCAAAGTTATCAAGCCAGGTGTTCCATACACTAACATAGGATCGTCGTGGTTGGGTTTTTATGGATTCAGGACTCTTTCCAGTGGACCCCGATGAAACCAATTGGCACAGAGTAGGTCGAAGATTGCCTTCATCAGTGGATACCCAGAAAAGCGAACCCAGGTGCATAGTGGTCAAGTTGCGTTGGAAACCCTCTGAGTCAGCAGAAGCCTCTATTGCCCAGCTGCTGTTGCGACCTGTGGACCAGGTTTGAGAAGAACCTGAAAAAGAGTACAGGGTCCAGACCACACTGGGATTGCCAGGCTGTGCAGGTAGGCAATGCCTACCCTCTTGGAGGTGAAGTTGCTGCAGGATGGTGAAGGTGAAGTCCAGCTGCAGAGTCAGAAGGATGCAGGAGATTCTTGAAGTCACCTATGGACTGTCCCACGCCGGTTGCAGGAGGATCAGTGGTCAGCAGGGCCACCAACAAACCTTGGCAAATGCAAATAGTAGTTGCAAGCTAAGTTGTAGGTTTTTGAGGACCAGCAAGGTCCTAGTGACTTGACCCTTGGAAGAGAGTCAGGGCAGGCTCTCATCAAGAGGGAAACCATCTGGAGCCCCCAAGAGTGACCCACTGCCAGCAGCAACAGGGAGCGCAGGAAGGCCTCAAAGGCACAATAAAACAGAACTCTTGCATCAAAGGAGCTGCAGAGTGGAAGCGGATCTTGGAGTTGCATGGTGTTGGAGGCTGGGGCTTCTTGCAGCCTGAAGATGTCTTTGGCGGAAGAGCAAACAAGCATTGGCAAGAGCAACAGTCACGGTGCACAGGGGTGCTGCTCCAGTGGCTGCAGCAGGGGCCCAGTCTCCCAAGTGGATCACAAGACAGCAGGGACCCAAAGAGGGCCACAGAACCACCTGTGAGCAGAGCCTTCACATTGGCCATGGGATAGCAGGGTCCACCAGCCAGTCGTCTTGAGATGCCTGCAGATGTAGGAATGACTTTCACTCCAAGGGAGATTCCTTCATGCTTTTTGTATGCAGGCAGAGTCCTGTGACCCTGGAGGATGCACAGCCACAGATGTTGCAAAAATCTTGCTGGAGAAACAATGTTGCAGTGGGAGCCCTCACAACTGGATACAGTCTTGTTTCAGTTCCAAAGCAGACCAGCAGTGGTTCCGGAGTCTAGGAGCATGTCTTGCGGAGAGTTCCTTGAATCTTGCTTGACCAATTTTTCCATGTCCTGCTTTTGGCAGCAGGTCCGACGGGAAAATTAGTGAACACTAGAAGGTTTGCCCATCTCAACAAGGACCTCCCACCAGGGTGCCTAGAGCGGAGGTGAACAACTCTTGACAGAATCCTCCATCTTGCTGTGGAGGATATGGGCCAATAGGGTTAGGATTGTGCCCCTCCTCCCCAAAGGTAGTGAGCAGAGGAAGGGTGTAGCCATGGGCTACTGCTCTCTGACCTTGGTGACACCCTTAAATCCAATATTTAGGTGCACGCCTGAACCTTGCTCTTCAGTTTCCTGGTGACCTGACAAGGTGGGGAACTTAAGAGCCGCACCAGCAGAGAAGACTCCAGATGACAACCGACTTGGCCCCAGCTCTACCGGCCTGTCTGCAGATTCAGACTCCTGCTTCAAGAAGACTATTGGTCCTGCAGGACCAGCGACCTCTACAAACCCCAAGTGGATCAGCTGCCTACCCAAGGACCAAGAACCACCCCGGATCCGTGAGTCATGCTCACTCTGCACCAGATGACCATGGCCCGTGTCCAGCTGGCCCACTGGTACAGAGAAGGTTCCCAAGCGATTCTGACCTCGAGCTCAAGTCCACCCTGGGTTGGCAACACTCCTGACCAACAAGACGATGCCAGCTTTGATCGCTGCACCCGGCTGGCCCTGTGTTGCTGGTGGTGCACCCTTGGTGTCTCCTTAAACTTTGCCCTGTGGACACCCTAAAGCCCAAAGACTGGGATTGTAAGTAGAGTACTTACCTGCAGCTTTTGTTACTTTTCCTCCCCGTAGGATTGCATTGCTTTCTATGCGAAATTGCGCTGTGTCCACTTGTAAAACTGAAAAGCATTACTTACCTGTAAACGTTTACTTATGAATTCCAAACAAAGTGCATTTGATACTGAGTGATACATTCTTGCAACTGTGCTTACCTGCAACAAAGATCTTTTTGGTTCTAGAAATACACGAGCTGCACACCCTGCTGATGGATAGAATATATGTCTATGGCAGTGGTCTGCGTTGAAAAATAACCATTGGGCCCCCTCCGCTGAAGCGCACTCTCTGGTTACCAGTGTGTATCGCGAGCTGCACACCCTGGTGAGGGATAGAAGCGCCCTCTTCATTTAACTGTCTATCACGAGATGCTCGCCCCGCTGAGGGAGAGCACTCCCTTCGGGTGTGTGTGTGTATATATCCCTAGATCTAGGGCCTGCTTTTTGGGGGGGGGGGGGGGTGTAGAAGCTCCGTCTCAGTTAACTGTGTACATCCTGAGATGTAGGGCCCGCTGAGGGGTGGGAGCCCCAGCCCAACTCCCACGCCCTTGTTACCTGTGCTACCTCCTCTGGATATGGAAGCACATTCTCCGGCCACCTTCCTCCGTGCGTGCGGGTGTGTATATATTTATTCATGTGTGTGTGAGCTGAGGTGCAAGGGCTCTCCCCGGTGCTGGCCTCTGTAGTGTCCTGCTGGACACGTTCTAGTGTTTGGCCAGCCTCTCTGCTCGGGGCTGGCCTCCCACATACACCCCACACCCACCCAACACAGGCGTCACCGGTCAGGTGACCCTGGCAATAAAAAGGGCCGGGCGCACGTGCCCAAGCCCAGTTCCATCCACTAAGAAACCATGTCCGTGTCGTCCATTCCAGTAGCATGGGGGCCTAAGGCCCCAACACTACATTGGCAACGAGAGGGTCCGATCCCACGTGGCAGGGAGCATCTTCTGCGATGCGCTGGGGGGAGAAGGCTGTCGCAGCCCCAGCCCCAGCTGTGTCAATGAGGGGGTGAGTGCTGCCAATCTGAGTGTCCGCACCACTGCCAGAACGGCTGCGGGCGCCGAAAACAATTAAAGCGCTGCGAGGTGCGCAGTGCTGCTGTTCCCCGTGGCCCCGTGGAAAATGCCCAGCCCCCCCCCCCCCCCCCCCAAGAGTCTAATAGAGCGCAGCGGTCCGCGCAGCACATGGGCAAAAGGCGCTGTTGCGCGCCGTGAAGAAATTAAAGAGCCAGAAGAATGGTTGGGGCCGTCGCCCGTTTTACTCGGAAATAATGGTGCTCCCACGCACCAAAGAAAACGAAGAAAATGCCAAAGGCCGCGCCCCCAACTCCAAGAAATGAATAAAGAAGTGAGGTGCTTACACGCACCCACAGAGAACAGTGCCCGGAGCCCCCAAACACCCCCTGAAAACTTCATAGTGTCTGACAGCCTCTTTCAATGAGGCTAAAAGAAGAAAAAATAAATAAACATTTTGGAAAAAAAAAGACAGAAAAGTGGAAAAGAAAGGAAAAGACACTTACCTGCAGCTTCTGCAGCCCCCTCCAGAGCCCCCTCCAGCCTGGATCCTCTCCGGTGTCTGTCTCCAACAAACGAGGCACAAGAGGAAGAAAGAGTGTCTTTCAAGCATGAAAGAAGCGCACTACTGACATCCAGTGGCCAAAGGTGGCACTGCACCCTATTTCTGTTTTAAAGGAAAACAAGCGTGGATGAAGGCAAGTTTACAGCAGCACCTTCAGAAAGTGACTGCTCCACACCAAGAGTGCGCCCGTGGACAGAAACGGCACAGAAGACAGAAACGGCAAGGAAGAAGGAAGCGACGCAGACAACGCTGAAAAGGGAAGGAGAAGACTGCAGCTATCCCAGCCAAGCTACAACGGCGAGAAATGGACGCAAGTGCCACGCGGAGAGCGCGCATGGACTACGCAGCCCCTGGCGGCCGTCCGCCGCCACTGACGAAAGAACGCCACATGCCCCAGCAGTGATGGACATCACGGCAGGACAAGAAAGGGACATGCCAGACAATAACAAAAGACGCCCAGAAAAGACTCACATGTGCAGAGAGCTGCACCAGAGAACGTGACGACATGGAAAAACGCCCGCAAAATTGGAGAGAGCACCTGAGAGCGTGACGTAACGCATGGGACAAG
This sequence comes from Pleurodeles waltl, assembly GCF_031143425.1. Taxonomy (NCBI): domain Eukaryota; kingdom Metazoa; phylum Chordata; class Amphibia; order Caudata; family Salamandridae; genus Pleurodeles; species Pleurodeles waltl. The sequence continues at coordinate 37,369,119 of NC_090450.1, forward strand.
AGGCCGTGCCAGCCGGCCTTTCAGCAACACAAGATGGACACTGTTGGCTCACCACACAGGAGGTCATCAGAAGTGACCAACCCTGCATAGCACACCCAGGTTCAAGCAAGACCCAGTGCCAAGAAAGCCCTTCCTTGAGGTGCAAGTACTGCACCCTCAAGTGAAGAGGAAAAGAAAGTGACCCTATGTCACTGCCCTGTAACGGGCCAAAGACTAACCAAGGAGTGTCCTCCCCCACGCTGCCTTAAGACTGAGTCAGCAGCAACTAGCAAGAGGAGAGTCGCACACCCTAAGTGGCACGACGCCACCACTGCAACACGGGGATGAGCCCCTAGTCCTTCGACAGGACAGGACCTTCGAAAGGTCCACACGAAAGGGAGACAAGTGGCCAGACGCCACAACAAAGGAGAAGAAAGCGTGGCGTAGCACACCAAGACTGTCTTCAGTGAACTAACATGACACCAACTAGACACCCTTCTGGCGATGTGATAGACAATTGCCCTGAAAGCCCGCATGCACCTGATCCATGTCGGCAAGCGCCCTGACCATGGAACATCCCCCCCTTGTGGTTGCACGAATGATTTGACCATGGCTCCTGTCGGAGAGCCTGCAGCGGCCGGCAGATGGCCCATGCCAATCTCCTGTGGCAAACCCATCGAAAAGGCCTTGAGGAAGTTCCATAGTGAAGAGTCCACAAACGAGAGGTGGTCTGGAAGCAGCTCTGCCATCAGAGTGTCAGGATGTACAAAGGTTTCAGAAGAGGACTTCACGCCATCATAGATGTCATCCGTCTTTGAGGGATTGGCCTTCGTGAAGCCAGGATGTCTCGGTAAGCAGATTCACAGTGGACTCCACCAACGCTCTTGATGCACCCAATTCGAATGACGCACCCTATTCAAATGATATGCCCGATTCAAACAAATTGAACTGTAAACACCACCAGCCTCGCCACGAGTGCCCACAGGACCGAACCACAGTGCATCAGTGGACACTTAACCAACCATCTGACTGTCAGAGTCTGGACTTCTTCCACACAGTGTTCGTGCCCGGCTGTGACCGGTCAAATCATGAACTCGTGCAGTAGGATCCGTGTGCTCCCAGCTGCACCTGCCCATGGCAATCCTGCGGCCTGTGAGACTGATGGTTGTGTTTTGTTACTGTTTTTTTTCTCTTGCAGGTTGGACTTTGTTTTTGTTCCTCAAAGTTTTGGAGGAATGTAGTGTCCTGCTGGACACGTTCCAGTGTTTGGCCAGCCTCTCTGCTGAGGGCTGGCCTCCCACATACACCCCACACCCACCCAACACAGGCGTCACCGGTCAGGTGACCCTGGCAATAAAAAGGGCCGGGTGGCACGTGCCCAAGCCCAGTTCCATCCACTAAGAATCCGTGTCCATTCCAGTAGCATGGGGGCCTAAGGCCCCAACACTACAGCCTCCTGTCCACCCCCGCTCAACCTGCTGCCCCAGTGTGCAGCCCCCGTGCCTTCCTGGTGCTGGTCTTCTGTCCACTCTCGGGGTCCTGTTCGCTACCGCTCCCCCATTGTGCAGCCCCCGCGCCTCCCCGGTGCCGGCCGCCTGTCCACTCCCGCTCATCCTGCTGCCCCCACTGTGCAGCCCCCACGTCTCCCCGGTGCCGGCCTCCTGTCCACTCTCGGGGTCCTATTCGCTCCCACCCCCCATTTGCAGCCCCCCGCGCCTCCCCGGTGCTGGCCTCTTGTCCACTCCCGCTGCCGACCTCCTGTCCACTCTCGGGGTTCTGTCCGCTCCCACTGCCCCCATTGTGCAGCCCCCCGCGCCTCCCGTGCTGGGGTCCTGTCTGCTCCCACTGCCCCCATTGTGCAGCCCCCCTCCCTCCGTGTCGGGGTCCTGTCTGCTCCCACTGCCCCATTGTGCAGCCCCCGCGCCTCCCCGGTGCCGGCCTCCTGTCCACTCTCGGGGTTCTGTCCACTCCCGCATCCCCCGCGCCTCCCCGGTGCCGGCCTCCTGTTCACTCCCGCTGCCCCCATTGTGCAGCCCCCGCGCCTCCCCGGTGCCGGCCTTCTATTCACTCCCGCTCCCCCATTGTGCAGCCCCCCGCGCCCCATTGGTCGCGGATGCCTTGGCACCATGCGCCGCCTCTGCGCCCTTGCGGAGCCCCTTCGTCGGCCCTCCCCGAGGGGGAGGAGATGTGCTGACTCACGGGGCCTCCCCGTCCCTCCCCCCACGTACGTGCCTCGGCCATGAGACTCCTCTGCATGGCGGAAACTGCTTTCTGCTAAACTTCGCCTCGTGCGCCCGGACCCGCGGCCGCCTCCATCTTCAGCCGCGTCCTTGCGCATCGCGCCCCCCGCGCCAGCCTGGGGCGGCGGGCTCCGTGCGGGCCGTGGGGGCCTGCGGCAGACCCGGCGGCTCCTGATCGGACGGCCCCCGTGGGGGGCTCTGCGGACCCGCGATGCGCTGGCACAGGTACGGTGGGCGTCCCTCCTGGGGCCGGGACACCCCGTGCGCCCTCGGAGCAGCAGCCCGGGCTTCACATGGAAGAAGGGGGCCGGCTGCGGGCTGGCGGGGGAGTGGTTTGCTGAATCTGGGAAGACGAGGTGGGGGAGCTCCCGGGCCCGCTTCGCGGCCTTTCACTGTGTCATGCTTGTAATCCTGCAGTGGGAAGCATGGCCGCCCCCCTCGGGCGGCGGGGCTGACCTTAGCCGGCGTGACTTGGTTTTATTGTGTGAATGCTGTTGTGGCGAGGGACCAGTGCCCGCGCTGCTCCACTTTGTTTCTCACTGCTGTCTCTCCCGGTGAAACATGCGGTGCTGATGGTGCCACGACCTCATCATGGCACACTTGTAGCCCAAGAGCAGCGCTTGCGGATGCTGCATGTGACTAACCCCGTCCGGCGTGGTACAGATCTGACCTTTCACTTATCTACAAAAGGTCATAAATGTTTGGAGATTAATGCACCCAATTATAAACAATTTTGCCATTTCTAATGACCCTTGGAGATCCTGTTCATCGATAGCATTGTTACTATACCCGTTTAAGATGGCTTTTTGTACGATAACATTAAACATGCTCAGTACAACCGTTGTGTAGGTGATGGGAATTTAGATACTGACTTAAAAGGTAGTGTGTGGACATAGGAAGGTAATTGAAGGAAACGATTTTATGAAAATACAGTAAGTTAGTAATGGCGACAAGGCTCACTGGGGTGAGGGGGGGGGGGGGTACTCGACCCTCTTCTTTCGGTCTCGGCAGTATTTGCCGCTGTTAACCAGTGGTTTCATTACCCCTAATATTCACCATTACTGGTTGCCCCATCCCCGAGTGGCTGCCCTGAAGGCTGCGTCGTAGTGGGTTTGTGCATGGTACTGCATGTGAGTATGAGCTTTTACACTGCTCTCCCCACCCCCCAGAAATCCACCCTCGCCAGTTACCTTTATTCTGCCCCACCGATATCAGACAACCCGTTTCTCGTGCTCAACTATTCTGTCGGTCACCTTACCAGTAGTCAATATACTGGCAAGGCCTACTAGGAGTTAAACAATGGGTTTGCATAAACATCCTCCATTCTCTCCCTAAGACTTAAAGGTGTCCGGGCCAAGTAGTTGGATAAGTGGCACAAGGCGAAATTTAACGTAACATAAGCGCTCGTTAATGCATAGTTCACTTAATTTCACAATCTTACCCGTGATCTTTTTTTTCAGATTGCAACCTGGTCCACTTATAACGGAAACTGAACTTTTATTACTAATTTAGCATGTTCACATCAAGCTTTGTCCCTAAACCCTTTAGAATCACAGCCACATTTTTTAGAACAGCAAACTTTTGCGACCACATAGCTTTAATGAACAGAACACCAATTGTTTTTATTAAACGTTTTATATCGAGAATAGTTCCCAAGGCAGTGGGGAGCTTTATATGAGCTTCAGATTAATTTAATTTGAAGTACAGGAGGTAGTAATTTGCCCAGAAGCCTTAGATGTTGAACCAACATTGGGACTTGAACCTGGTTTCCCAGATCCAAAGTCGTCAATAGTTAAGATGCATCCATATTTCTCAATTGATACGTGAGTTATACACAAGCAATATGGCGGTATATGACCATGCTGAATAAACACACCCTCTGTTGAAGTAACTTTGTGAAGTCAAAGAAAACAACAACAAACTCCGGATAGCACACCTGGAATCTTGCTTGGTAACATTTGCGAGGATTTGTTTTAAAACTGCGCTTCAGGGCATTGTTCAGCACCTTTTCTCAAACATGGATAATCATTTTAAATATGACTTGTATGTGGACCTGATCTTTAGCGACTACCACTGGGTCCAGACCCACAGTTAAGGAAACCCTGCACGAATTCATTATGCCATTTGTATTTTAAAAAAAAATAAAAATAAAAAAATACCTGAAGTTCTCAAGATTCCCCTGAGGGTTCTTCTTTATGCCAGCATAAAATCAAATGCGCTCGGAGGAGGGGCTACAAAGGGGACTGAGTATGAGTCCTTGAACTGAGCCTTGCAGCCCTGCTGGTGCGAGTGGAGCCAAAGACCTCGGTTGTGACAGGTAAGGACCCGCTTTGAACATTCTAAACTAGATTGAGCCTCCATCAGGCCTGATCTTGCCCATATCTTGGCTTTATAAGAGCATGTGACTTGCTGTCATTCCCGAGAACCAAGGGTATGTAGTTCAGCCCTACTTCTAAATCGAGCCTTGTTGTACAGTGGCAGCCTGAGGCTCCCGTGGGTGCTGCAGCAATCCACATTAACAGGGCCATTTTGACGTGCTTGCTTCTGAGGTGGAGTAGCATTTTCACATGTAATGTGAGTGTTAGCCAGATCCAGGCACAATTTCTGCATTCATTTTGTCTGGAGACTGAGTGTATAACTACTGCCCACCGGACAGCAACCCATGTACTTGGCAAATTGCTGAATCCCTGGTATGTCTTGTATCTTGCACCTTTCTTGACTTATGAATGGGTACCCCAAAACAATGTCTTATGACTGAGGTTTCCCTTTCCACTGGATAGAAGGACAAAGGACAGACTATTCATAGGATGCCAAATTGATTACAATTCTCAATCGACAGTGCCAGACACAATGCTACGAACAGTCTAGTTGGTCCCTAGGATATGGCACAGAGGGCATAAGCTATATGGGCACTCCAGGAATTGCAGAACTGCTTGTGCCACCTAAAACGAGTCTCCCAGTCCCTAATTGCAGACTGGAAGAGCAGTTTTAAACTGCTAACCAGACTTTGCCATTTAAAGCAATGACAAAGCAACTCTCCCCCTGCCTGCAGTATGTGTAATCACCCCATGCCAGTCCTTCTGAACCGTGCAGGATATTTAATGAGCAGAATATGCATTTTACAAGTTCTCGCAGTGCAAACACAAAACTGTTGTTTTTACTGTGGAAACACTTGGTCGCCCGATTTGGTGAGTACAGAGTTACATGCTGGCCCTCCCTCAGTTGTGCTAACTCCAAAATGGTGTGACCAAAAGTTGGTTCTTCAATATATCAATCTGCTAGTTCGATAATGTCATAAGTAAATTTGTCACTTTGTTGCCTTTAGGCTCTTGTGCTGTTAATGGGTGCTCATGAGGATTTGTCTCGGAGACAGTTTTCTGCCCCCCCCCCCCAACGATACGTGCTAGTGACTTGGGAGAGGTTACAATAGAATCCTGCACTGGAGGGAGGTGTTAACAAACCTCCCTCTTGCAGTAGGCCACACTGGTGTTAGCCAAAAATGTGCATTTCAAAGGAGAAATAACCTTTGAAGGGCATATGGGATGCTCTTGAGAGGGTATGCTCTATTGTATTGGTAAACATGCTGGCACTAGGGACCTGGAAACCAGTTGTCAAACTGGTTTTCTAGGGTCATGTAGTCCCTTTTGTAGTCACACTTGTGTTTGGGCTTTAGACACCAAGCGAAGGGTCCTTCCATGTTGGAAGTGGGCAGAATGCTGCATCTTGGGATACGAAGGTGCCACATTTTGAAGTAAGTGGTCAACAGGAGGAAGGAAACCTAGTACCTTATTGGTTACCAACATCTTACACCTGGAGGGCATTTTTCTGAGCATAGAAGGGCTACCCGAGCCCAGACTGTCTGGAGAGAACCAAAGGACTTCCCTGCTGCACCAAAGAACTGGCAAAGAGGCTTCGCTGGTGTGTACTACTCATGCGGAGCCTGGTGCCTAGCAAACGTGAAGGGACCCCACCTGCTGTGTCCTGCTTGTGAAGAAGTGGTCTCTGGTGCCCAGTTGAAGCAAGACTCCAAGAGTCAGCTGACTGACCTGTTTGCCACCAGAGCCACAACTATGAAAGGAGCCTGCTGAGCTGAGTTGGTAGCCCACATCTTCAGGCTGCGGTCTCATCGCAGTGCATCACAAGAGACCAGAACCTTGGAGCTCCAAGTTGCACCAGAGTCTGCTGGACCCAGGAGAGTTGTTGAAGTTCAGCTTGGTCGTCAGGAAGACTACTTATTGCCCAGGAAAAGATAGGACTATAACTGCGATGCGGAAAAACCGATAGCCCAGTGGAGAGTAGACTTCTGCCAGGGACAAAAATACATTGAGGGACGTTGTCCCCTGTGGCCACAGTGTTTGTGGACCGAGTGATAGCAGCATGAAGACGCCTGTCAACCACATGGCATTCACATCATCCTTGCTTATTTTCAGCATCTTGTATCCCTTGCATCAGCAAAGGATACATTTGTCTGGGACTTCCTGAAGCATGCATCTTCCTCCAAAGTTACTGTTTCTGATGGCCTTTCTGGTACCCGTGACTGGCTCCCATTCAGAGATGATTGCCTAAAGTAACTAACTGGCAGCAGTACAACTAGCAAAAGTTTTTGCTTAAAAGTTTCCTAGTATCACCTTTGTTGGATTTGCTTATGGTTGTTGCGGTTACGTGAAAGTGCAGCTTTATTGCCCCTTGTAAGTGCTATTATCTTCAGAACCCTCCAGTGGTTCCTTTTTGTTGTGATGTGTAAACATGAATAAAATGCCCTTTGGGGGGTGGGGGTATCTTGGGTGTCTCGTTGATTTCTTTAATTGTTCTAGTGCTGTTTAAATGCTTTACACTTATCCCTTTGCTTTGTGTAAGCTTTGCTGCACAGAGCCACCGCTACACAGGATTGATCTACAGTGTTTAACAAATTAATCCCACTGGTCCGAAAGGGGCTGGCAAGTGTACTACTTTGTGAGGTGTCACAACCACAGCTTATAATACAACCAATTTTTTCACAGATGGGTTTTTCATAGTTTTGGCATATAGAGAAGAAATTGTTGTGCTGTAGAGGTGGTTCTGGGGAATCTGTATCTTTTCCCTGCTGTCTCACTCTAAGCTATATGTTTAGTGTTGTGTTCAGTTGGGGTTAGCCTGGCACCTGTGAAGACCGTTTCTGAGTTTATTTGTGAGAACCTACAAGACCCTGAACAATAGATAGGTTCCTCCATTGCTTTTCTTATCCCCTTTTTAAGGGAATGTGAAGATGGTCGATAGTCCTGCCTGAATGTCAGGGTCCTCTTCAGCCAGTGACTCTTCATTTGAGTTCGAAAAGACTTTGCACAAGTTTAGCGATGATGCTGCCCCTTGAAGCTGCCACTCTTTTGAGGGTTGCTATGAGCCAAAGCATAAGCTCTGCTGCTTCAAATGAGAAGAGCTCAATAAACCCTTCGGTTGATAAAGGACTAGATGGTACATTGGTGGAGTGGGGTTCACTAGTTTGGGGCACCTAAATTCTGTTAGACCCTAGACGCTGACTTCCATTCTATGCTATGGAACATCTTTGACAAATGAGCAGGTTTGTCAGGGAAATAGAAGGCATGCCAGAAACTTAATAACGTGGCATACTTCAGAGTTTCCAAGCATTCTACACTGTCCCACCCGAGTCTAGTCATTTTCACACCCAAGCCCTGCTGTGCTATTCACGATCCGTGGGTTTAAACCTGTTCCACATTAATTCTCATATAACTAAGCGCTGAACTCCCATCACTTAAACTGGGTGACCTGACAGTCAAAAATGCTAGTTAACAAAAAGAGGCATGACACATGTGAAAGGGACCGAGGCATATGAAGAACATTTCCAAGGCATGGTCTTCAGAATCCATGGCCTATCACTAAGGAGGAATAAAAAGAATAGAATAGAACCGTCCAGTCTGCATCTTAACTGCAGATTCATGCTCTTGTGTCCACAAGCTGTAAGAGGTCATGTCCACTGGCACATCCACCTGGTGACATTTATGTGCAGTTCTTGTATCACTTGTAAGGTAAATATTTGTTTAGGAGAACTTCAACTTAAGTGGTGATGAAAAGGCTACAACGTAGGGATTTTTATTTTTTTATTTTTTTTAGTTGTTGCTCAGTTTGCTACTCCCAACTGTGTACTGTTCTGAAAGGCTTAAGGACCTGCAAAATAAGTTTCATGTATCAGTCCAAAGAGGACTGTTCAAAGTTTGGCGTATGTGGCAGAATGGTAGGATTCTTGTGTATTGATTATTCAAATTCTTCTCACCATTAGATTCGAATACGAGATCCGAATCAAGGCGGTAAAGACATCACAGAGGAGATTATGTCCGGAGGAAGAACATCTTCCACACCAACTCCACCTCAGGTAAGAATTTATCTAAGGAGGCACTGTATGGGGCAGTGACAGTCTATGCTCTGAGATCAAATAATTTGGTAACAAGGAGTACTTAGCTGCAACTTGTGCATGACAGTGCGTTGTCGGATGTGATTTTGGAACACATGCAGTCCAGCCTAAATTGAACAGTGGAACACCCTGTATGAACAGCTTCCCAGACCATGTACTAAGGTGATCTGAGGGGCGTTCGAAGGCACCAAGGGCCTAAGGAGCATCTATTTCAAAACACTATAGTGAATGTATGAGATCTCAAGAGCACAAACTTAACCTTAATACAGCTAATCTTATTAGGACAAGAAAGCATGTGTGACTGTCCACTTAATCATTTCCCTCTAACATTGGGTTCCATAGTAGAGTGCTACACGCCACAAAGCACTTTCCTCATCAGGGGTAGCAAGCGCTGCGTAAATACAAACTATGTAACGTGTTGTGGTAGGTACACCTTCATTCTCCTTACATCTTGTTTGGTTCTGACGTTCGCTAGTTTTTAAAAAAATAAATAATTTTTTTTTACCAAAGAAGTCTTTTCAGTCAAGGGGTTAATGGGGACTCCTCGGTAGACTGGCATTGCGCTTGGGCCCCAACCCCATTATGATTGTCCTTTTTTAAAAATGTTTTAAAGCCACTGGCTTGTGACATGCATGACCAGTGCTCTGGTACCGAGGCCCTTCTCAACACTTTAGTCCACTGACACTGATTGCAGATTAGGACAGATCATTGCTGTCATCACTGGCTGGGCCCAAGCCTGGCTCAAGGTGTCGGACACCAACTCAACTTCCTGCCAGAAAATGCTAAATTGGTAACTGGTGCCTGTTCAAACCTTGCCCCATGGCGCACAAAATTCCTCCGGTTTGACCAATACTATGTGGGCACGTTTTGCTATTCATCGGAGCGAGGCCTGTCTTGGGTCCGGGTGCAAGAAGACTCTGGCACGGCACAGAAAGGCACTGGGCACAAGAGGTACAGATGCTCACTGTAGGAGGCCCCAGATGTCTTCTGGGAGCAAATCCCCGATGTCTGCATGGAGGGAGCCGAAACTATTTGCATCCCGCCCAGTCAGCCTTGGCCAGAGAGTCTTCTCTTCCAACTGCAATGCAGAGGAGGAAGAGCAGCACATTGACGAAGTTACAAGACCCACACAATATCATGGAATGCTGGTGTGCCAGAAACGCATACTACGTCTGGGGGACCTTGAGGCGAGGCAGGGCGCGTAACCCCTAAACCACACTGCAGCGGAACCAACCCTCCAGGGCGCCACATAGCACCAGCACCCTTCAGCTTTGAGGAAGACGCAGAAAGTTAGTTCGTCGTTGAGACTGACGTCGAAAGTGGCCAAGCGCATCCCGACTGTCGCAGCACAGAAGCTGAGGAGCTGCTGGATCCAAAAGTCCGGAGGATTCAGGACAGCCGTTCCTTCAACGCTTAGAGTTGGATACTAGGCAAGCGACTACAACCTCCCCTCAAACAGGTAGAAGTACGACAAAGCTCCTGTCGGAACTGGTTGACACTGCCACACAAAAGTAAGCCGACCCAAGATAGTCCCTTGATTTGGTGCTGGGACCGGCCCCAAAGAAGCGCAAGGACAAGGGGATCAGCCCTGTTTACTTTGCTCCTTCTACCCCCTCGTCCCATCACCCCTTGACTTCTTCCCAAACCTCCTCCTCCATTTTCTTACACATCTCCCAGGCTGTAGAGTCCTACCATCCGCCGACCCGTTGTTCCTGCAGGGGAGCCAGGTGAAGGGGAGCATCTGTGGGGAGATTACTGCCTGCAAAGCCAGCACCAGGATTTTTACCGGACACCATGCATGGCTCAGCATTTCTGATATAAACCTGAAGCAACATCTGCTCACCCTGCCCTTTGATGGAAAACACTTGTTTGGGCTACAGGTTGACCAAATGTTTTGGAACAAGTTACTCCCCGCGGAGACCATGGGTTCCCTGAAATCCCCTGCGTCCCAGAGGCTCCTCTATCGCGGCGCCTCCAGGCAGGACTCCTCTTATACAGGCTCCTACCAGAGGCACCAAAAACAAGTCCACTGCTCCTACAGCCCCAGAAGGGACCAAGAGTGGCAGGTACAGATGAAGCAGCAAAGACTGCTGCAAGGAGGCCTCAGCCAGCACCATGCGCAGACTCTACAGCCCCCGCGAATCACACACCTGTCAGAAGAGACTGATATTTCCTGCCACGCAGGCAGTAAATCAGCAGACACAGGTGTGTCCTTTACCGTGGTGAAACTGTTACTGCCTAAAACTTCACATGCCCTCCCAATCTACCTCCCCATGCCTAACACCTCAGCAGTGAACATTTACTCCTAGAGGAAGAGGTTCAAGACCTTTATAAAAAAAAAAAAAAAAGAGCCAATCTAACCCATTCACTAACACGAGAAAGGGGATCTACTCCCCTCCCCCTGCCTTTCATCACCAAGAAGGGCTTCTCCCTGAGGCCAAACCTCAAACTTGAGTTCCTCAACTGATAGATCCAGTTAAAACGTTTTCACATGGTAACCAGTCTGTTGCAAGGCTGGCATTTTCAAGACCCTATACCACATGTGACTTATCACAGACCCATCAAGAAAGATGGGGAGGACATCTGTCACACAACAGAACAGGTGTTGTGAAAAACGCAACAGCAGGGTCACCGCATCAACTACCTCGATCTCTCAGCAGTCCAGCTGCCCTCGAAGTTCTCATTCCACAGATCCAGGGCAAGATAGTCTTAATCTGAACAGTTAACATGCTGCCGTTTACTACTGAACATCCTCACTGTTCCTTATTTCAGACAATGTGGCTTTGCGCTCTCCACCCCTGCATCCACCTGGTGGCAGAGCAGCTACACCGGTTGGACAGTGACCTAGCAGACCGATTCAGCCAGTCCCACCACTGTCTTGTAGTTCGCTAAAGTTACTTTTGTTGGGAAATCCTCAGATGGATCTTTTTGCCACTCCCAATAATGCAGTGGTCTCCAAACTTTTTTATGCCGCGCCCCCCCCCTAGTTGAAAAATAATCATTGGGCCCCCCCTCAGAATTTTTCACAATTATCTTATAAAAATGGCAATGTTTAAATATGTCCAAACCTATTTAAACATTGTAGTTAAGTACTGTTACCTTTTTAAAACTGCAATACCGTGCTTCTGCTTAAAACAAAGGACTGTTATCTGTACAATATTTATTTTGGCCAGAGTCTGGGGGCCCCCGGGATCACTTGAGGCCCCCCATTTTAAAGACCTCTGCCATAATGCAAAATGCCAAACCTTGGTATTCCGGCACTCCTAGCCCATCGGCAACACATGAATGAACTGGTTAGGGATATCTACCCACACTTTTTCTGTCTGTACCGCTCCTGCCACTAGTAGTCCCCAAGATGCGACAAACATCCCAGACATGCATCCTCATAGCTCCCACCTTGGCCAGACCGCCTCAATCGAAGCCAAGGCCATATCAGACACCTGGACCCAAAACAGCTCAATTTAACAATTTGACGAATGAGTTCCCAGAAGTTGGGTCCCTTTGCTTCGCACGGGAGTGCATAGACAGCCAAAGGAAGCCCAGTTGTAAAAAAGAACTACCTCGAAACACCTGGACCTCCTAAAATCTGCGGTCTAGGACATTTGCTACTTCCTTCATCTTACAACAGTGAGTTAACATGCATGTTGTAGCAGCCACAACAGCTTGTATGTAGAACTGTTGCGTTTTTTGTGTACCACTCACTGAAGCTTTCATGGTAGGTATTAAAAACCATCTTTACAAGGTGCCCCCAGACCTGGAGTAGAATCTCAATGTAGTCCTTTTGATTCATGATCACCCCCATTTTCAAGCGCCTGTGTTCCTACCCTTCCAGTATCTCTCCATGAAAGTAGCATTTTTTTGTTGTGATAACTTCTCTCAATTACATTAGTGAATTGCAAGCACCCACGCAACAGTAACCTTACTTTCAGGTGGTTCCAAAGATTAACCCCAAGTTCTTGCGTAAGGTGGTTTCTCATTTTCACCTTAACCAAACCACAGAACTTGCAGTCTTTTTTTCCCACACCCAGAAACACTGGCAGAGAGCCTTCCATGCCTTAGATGTGAAACGGGCTCACGTACCACATTGATAAAATTAAACCTTTTCACAAGGCATACCAGCTGTTTTTAGCCTTTAGGAACCCCCAGAAAGGTCGGATCATTTTGAAAGCAGGAATTGCTAGATAGTCGAGTGCATCAAAACGTCCGAAAGCCAAACACGTTTTCCCTTTTCCCACTAGGACACACTAAAAGTAGCTGCTAACTGATCTATGCATCTCTGCTTCCTGGTGAACTGGCACATATTTATTCAAAACTCTGGATATTCTTGCTAGGCAACAAGCTCAAGTTGGCCACACAGTCCCAAGTACCGTTTTTCAGGCATGTGCCCCATCTACATGCTAACCACCACTGATTGAGGATTGGGTTACGGCCTGTAAAGGGGATGTGTATCCACAGCAACATGTGCGCCAAACAAACCTTTACTTGTAGAGTATGTGTATTGACAGCACTGAACACTATGAACCTTTTCCTTACAATTAGTCTTGAACTTTAGTTGAGAAAGTATATATTTATTTTTGTGCTCCACTTGTAAGTGTGTTTGAGTAGAGTTGTGGGATTGCTATTAACAACCCCAATCTATAGTTTCTTCTTTAACCATTATATCTCCAAATGCCCCACATTTACTACTTGTAAGGTCATCCTCGCACTGACATTTGCACTGACATGAATGGTGGGTCTGGGTTTCTGTATGAAAGATTAGCTTTTGATGCTGTGAAGCTTTCTGAACCGGGGTTAGCGAGTACTGACATCTTGACATCTACAGGATTACTAACCACATGGTAACTGTAGCCATCTGACACGATGTCTTGCACATGACATATTTTCCTAGTTGTCATAGATAAATTAGTATTATCAGCCTCTGGTAATCTGGGACTGCAAGACAGCATCACTTGAGGTCATCACTGTTTGTGATGTAACTGGCCAAGCTTCTTCCAGGAGGCCTGTCTCTCCAGTGTGTTGGGAGGAAGGCAGCCAAAGGGGGAGAGTTAAGAGACTGGGGGGTGGGGTAGGGGGGCAGAGTGCAGTTCTGATGAAAGGTCTCCGGTGTGAATAACCTGTTGCTCTTCCTCCCCCCTCCCCCCACAGTCCATCGCTGGTGAAGTGCAGGCCAATGGCGAGAGTACCCACGTAACAGTCGTCGTGAGACCAGGTTAGTATTTGTGTACGGAGCACTCCTTCTCCAGTGACCTAGTCATGCTGCTTTGTGACTTCACGTCAGGGCTGGGAGTGCTTCCGAGGCCCTAGCAGTCTCTGCCAAAGCCTAGGTGTTGCATGAGGATACCGCTTCCGGTGGATCCATCTCCAGCAGGATGCTGACCGACCATCACGGTCTTACAAATCTTTCGACAGGTAAAGAGGTGAATGGTAATTTCAGTCCATGCTATAGAATTCATGAGGGAAAAAAATGTCTACCTGAGTGAACTTAATAAGTATCTCTGCCCTTTCAGCTATTATTCCAACCCCCCCACGCATTCATTTCAAGTGTCTAAAGTCTTGCCCATCTGAGTGCCCTTCAGTATATCACGGAGTCAAAGATTTAAGGCAGATAGTTGTATTTATGATTCCTTTTTTGTTTTTTGGTTAGTTTTCGGTGTGTTCTAGACAGAAATGCAGTCTCTCGTGCACCTGGTCTTGACATTTTCCTATTTTCCCATTGGAGTCTAAAGTATTGTAATCCTTACACAGCAAGCTTCTAAACATCCATTTGGAGGGGGAGGGAGAGAGGAAGGTATTCTGATAGTTACCTGTTGAAGGTCAAAAAGTTATTGTATTATTACAGTGTCTGAGGATGTTAAGCACCTTTTGTATATTTTTCAGATGATCGTCCAAAACCTGCACCATTTGTGAGCAAGCCATCGGCATCCCCACCGCTTCCTCCAGCAGTTGATACTGAGTTCGAAGTTGTGCCCACAGGACTGATTCTTCCAGGGCCTGACTATATTCCACACGTGTTAGAGCTCACTCCTCTAACGCAGGGCCCGTCGTCTACTCCGGAAACAGATATCCTAGAGGAAAGCCCCCTTTCTGAGTTGGTGCAACCCTTGGCAGAGGAAGAAAGAGAGAGTCCTTTGTTGGAGCCTACAATTCAGCCGGTACCCCTAGGAACACAAGTGGAGAAACCCCAGAGGCCTCCGATTGAGGATTCTTTGGAAGAGCCCTTGACCTCTGCCTTTGAGGTACCCAACCCCCAACAGGGCATAGTAGAATCAAACGGTGTACTTGATAAATTGCCTGTGCCTCCTTCCCTCCCTTCGCCTCCTTTTGTGTCTGTTCCTCCTGCCCATCCTGAGACCCCTTCCCAGTTTGAACTGCCTGCTCAGCTTGAACCCACTGCCAAGCCTTCCAAGTTGGAGCTAACTGCCCACCCACCTCCAAAACCGGAGCCTTCTATCCAGCCTGCATCTCAGCCCCCTGTAAAGCCTGAACCCTCTCCCGAGCCTCCTGTAAAGCCCGAGTCTATTACTCCGCCTAGTTCCCAGCCACCTGTAAAGGTTGAGCCCCCTACTCAGCCTGCCTCAGACCCACCTGTAAAACCAGAGCCCACCCCTCGGCCTGCTTCGCAGCCCTCTTTAAAGCCCGAGCCTCTTTCTCAGCCTGCACCCCAGCCTCCAGCAGAGCCGGAGAACCCTACTCCGTCTGTTCCTGAGGTTCCTGTAGAACTTGACACCCCTTGCCCTCCTGCGCCACCTCCACAGCCTGCTTCCTGTCCCTCTGCTGAGCCCACCTTGTCTGCTACCCCAGAGCCTGCTACTCAGCCAGACTCTCAGGCCCAGCCAGAGCAGCCTTCCCAGCCCAGTACTCCTCAAGAGCCACTTCATCAGCCAAAGTCCTCTTCTGAGGCTCCTTCCCAGCAAAGTCAGGCTTCTTCCCAGCTTGAACCAGTCATGGACTCTCCCATCGCCCAGCCTGAAGAGCTGAAACTCGCCAACGGCCTTGGAGTATCTGGGACATTGGATAATAAAACTGCTGATGAGCCAGCCGAATCTGACATTAGTCCCATCTCCGAGCCAGAGATGGTGCAAGCCGTTGAACAGATTCCTGCACCCGCTGCTGTTCCGGCAGCAAATGAAGAGGAGTTTGTGAAAAAAGCTGAAAAGGAGATGACCAAGGAAACGCAACCCCCAGTAGCACCAGCAGTGGCTTCCTCAGTGGAGAGTGGCGAAACATCTGTTCAAGGTACAGACCCCTGCAGCTGTATTTCAGCTTTTAAGCTTTTACCTCTGGGGGCTACAGAGGCTGATGCATGTGGTGGGACAATCTGGGAAAACAGAATTACGTTTAAGGGTTTGCTACAGCGGACTGTGCTGGTATTAATGTATAATGGGTTATGTGGAGTGGTACAGCTGACTATGTCCGCCTTGATCTTCTCGAGACAGTGTAGGCATGATTGTACTGTGAAGGACTTTGCCTTCATTTTGTTAACTTTGGATGTTTAGCACAGCATGCACTGCACAACTAATCTTAAATCCTTTCATGAAATACATCCCAGAAACCGTGTTTTGAAGTATTTTCCCACCCAGAGTCAAGTGCAAGTGGTTGTGTGGGGAATGAGTATCGAACTGGAGGCAAGGTGTATTTCTTTTTGTGGTACCAAGACGAGGGGATTCTGTGCAGAACAGTGCAATCTGGAAGGTCTTTGTATTAATTGAGCAAGTTCAGTTTTCATCAAAGGACATAGCTGGGCTTGTTGTTTCTGTGTGAAGTGAGGCCAGTGAAGGTAAATAGAAGAGGCCAAAGTCCCTGGCGCAGATTCCGGGCGTGGGCTAAATTTGTAGATCTTTAGATTGAAACGGAAGAGAGATAGGAGTAGAAGTAGTGAGTTTTGATATTGGATATTTCCCCTATATGTTGCTCAGTACCTTCTCGTGTACACACTAACCGCCAGCAACAGGCTTAAAGCTTTTTAGTTATTTATGTATTTATTTATTTTTAGACCTTAGTGAGAATCCCAGATTTCCAAAATAAATGCTCAGCCCTTATTTAGTAACTTAATGAGATTAAACATTATATAGCAGAGTGGAAGCAGAAAAGTAAATGAATTTCTCATTTAGACTTCTGACTGCAGATTCCTCGCCGTGTGTATTTCCTTAGACGCCAGACTGGGTCTGAAAACGCAAAAGCAGTGCTCCGGCATGCCGGCAGTTGGTGCCACGCAATTCTAGGTCGACATTGTTGGCCTGCAGAAATGTGACATACCCGAGCTTCATAGAAGTTCCACCCATGCGAGCGGACATAAGTTCCTTCCATTCTTTCTGCGTCTTCAGAAACTGGTCCCGAGCGGTGTTACTCCGTCACTCTGAAGAGATTTTCATGTAATGTTTTGCCACTGTGCAAGGGATGTTATGCCACTTGCTTTGTCCTCAGTTGTCTGTCCCCTTTGAACTCGCGGACAGGACTGGCACCAAAATCTATGCCCATCCACTGATTTTGTACCACTGTGCTGGATGAAAAACAGCAACCCATCATATTGTCATCTCAACTGAGGCCAGGAACAGGTCTTGATTTGCCACAGCCTCTTCTAAACCCATTTGACTAGGGCGCAGTTCAACTGCCGTACAAACCCACCCATACATTACACCAGCCTTTTTCCTTAGACTCTGACCACAGCCATCCTTACCGAGATGTCAATTGAGGACTTGTACATGGACCTTCAGGAGGCCAGTTCGCTGACATCACCTGAAACTGATTTGGTTTCCCAACCTGTTCCAGCATCATGTGAAAGCATGAATGTGTTGACAGGTCCTGTAACTCGGCAAGGCACTGATCGAGCCTCTCTTGCCCTTCGATGAAGCCCTCATAAAACACCGCTGTGCGATTGGGTTAAGTCGTCGTCTGGCCCCTCAGTCAATTGACTGGCATAGACCTGCCCCAGGAGATCCACAAATCCTAAATCGGCATCCAGCCACTGAAAATCTGGTGGTGGAGGTGTCCGCTAGTAGAGTGAACCCCTATGTCTTCCCAACTTCTCCCTGATGGGGAGTTAAATGGGAATATATATTTGGCAAGTGTATAGTATTCTTAGGCATGCTTGGTTTAGGGTTAGTTAACTCAAAGTATCTGCTTGGTCGCTACACCCACACACTAAGAAAAGTGGTAGGTGAGTTCTTACCTGTGGTCCCAGTAGATATGCACTCTTCCTTAGCCCAAACTATTCAAGGTGGTATGGATACAACCAGATTCATCATCACCTGCTTGGGCACAACGGATAGGGGTGTGGGCCCAACAGACAGTGCCCTGTCTTCCAAGGGCAGCGCTTATCTCAGTCTTCCACCCCTCTGACCACAACCTCCAAGGCCCTTTTGTGCACCCTTACTAGGACCCAGCCATCTGGTGAGAGGCATGATCAGCAATTTCTTGCATTGGTGGCAACACATCACATCTGACACAAGGGCCTGCAAACTGTCCATTTCTCATTGGCCCACCATATTTGTCACATACATCAGACCACATCTCGGAGGGCCATATGCCATACGCCTATTTTGTGTTAGAAAGTTCAGGCTGTTTTGGCCATCCGAGTTACAGAGAGGGTGCTAGTCTCTAAAATAGGGAATGAGTGCTATGCCTGCTACTTCTTAATGCTGAAGTATAGAGTCCTCCGTCCTGTCTTAGATCATCTCTCTCACAACAACTTCCTGTGTAAGGACACATTCAAGCTGCTTACCCATGCCCAGGTTCGACCTGCCCATGATCAGTCCTGAATGGTGGTGTTAAATCTTCAGGATGCTTGTGTTCACATCCCCGTCCTGCAGTTAGCAGGACAAAAGCAGCTGTTCAATGTGGGTTGCAAGCACTCACTTTGTAGTGCTCCATTTCCCCCCCAGTTGTTTACCATTGATGGTATTGATTGCTGCCACCAGTGCAGGTCTGCAATACCGGTCTTCTACTACCTTCACAAGTCTTTCAAAAGTGGGCTTTCCACAGATGGTCGCAGATCACCTTCAGGTGAGTTTGAACCTCTTGAACTCTTAGTCAACCTGCTGAAGTCACATCCTCCTGCACAGTGGCTTCTTTTCATCCGAGCAATCCTGGACACAGTGTGGGACCAACGAATCCAGGACATTGTGGCGATGATCCTGATGGTACTGCCTCTTAGACATATGTGGTTAGTTCAGACGTTTCTTGGCCTATTGGCCTCCGGCATTCTTCTCACCAGCCATAGCAGATGGCAAATTCAGCCTTCATAGGGGGACTTGAAGTCTCCCAGCATCAAGGGTACCTATCTGATTCTATCCAAGTGTCAGTGGAGACTTGAAGAGACCTGCAATGATGGCTGATCGTCTGCACTTGACCAGCAGTAGACCCTTTTCCTGGCCCCTCCACTTAGTTAATGGTTGTGACAAATATTTTGCTACCGTGTTTGAGGCCATATGGGATAAGTGGAGATCGGAAGACTCCAGTCTGTCAAGTGACCCGCCTCATCAGTTTGCTGGAGTTGTGGACAACAAGTTTGGTGTTGAAGGCCATCATGCCAGCTGATAAAGGTTTTCATGAGATCATCACTGCCGTGTGGTGCTGCAGCAAACTGTACGGTTCTGTGCCAAGGCTACACCACCTGGTGAAATCTTTAAATGCCAGGTTGTATAAAACTCGGCCTGTGGCCCCTAGTGGAGCACAAATGCCGATTGCACCCATAAGGGCCACAGGGCATCTTCTGACAATAGAGAGAACCATGGCTATATACTTTTGCCACAGTCGGATGTGTAAGTGCTTTTGCCAAGAACACTCTTCGTTGACTTTTTCCGTCTAGAGTAGACCAGTGAACTTCTACATAACTTCCTGCTAAAATCTTTGTTGTACCAGGTTCTGAAGATGAGAAAGGACCGGGCACAAGTCATTCTAAAGCTCTGTATTGGACCAGGAGATTGTGGTACCTGGAACTTCTGGCCTTGAGCTTCCTTCTGATCAGGCTGACAGTTAAGGAGAACCTCCTGTCGCAGCAGTAAGGTATTGCTCCAGAGCTTGCACAACCTGCACTTCCATGTGAAGAGACGGAGGAGTGCCAGTTAATCTGTCGCAACCTCCTCCACCCCACCCCCCTCCACCCCTTGCTCTTCCTTCTGAGGTTGTAATTGTGGCGGCGAAATGCCCTTCAAATAAATGTTGGTATGCAGGGCTCTGGAAATAGGCAAGTTTGTGGCTTGGTGTGGTGCCTGCCACTTACATCGGTTGCAGGCAAAACTGCCATATGTGGTTGTTACACTCCATTTTTACATTGATAGTACCAAAAAACATTGGGTTGTTTATAAGGTGTTTGGGGTGCTCTGTGGCGAAGGACGGCAAAACAGTTGCAGAAAGACTCTCTGCATTGTACTCTGCATTAAGATCTGCTTGCTACACATTAGCTAAAAATTATCCCCCAGAAGGTCCATGGTCTTACTCCCCTAGGGCCAAGGCTGCTAACACTGCATTTTCCTTAGGATGGTCTGTCCTTTATATTGGTCTGGCAGCTACACTGGCATCTTTGCACGTATTCACGAACTACTTCTGCCTTGACATTCCAGTTTGGGCATTTTGTCCGTTCAGTCCTGCAGGACACTGAGCCATTCCAGGTCTCACCGCCTTGGGAATTTCTATTTGCAAGGTAACAAATCTGTGGTTAGAAGTATCCATAAGAAGGACAAGTTACTTACCTTTGGTAGTGCTTCTTCTGGTGGTTGATTTAACCAGATTCCTCACTGCCTCCCATCATCCTGTTCTGCGATAGTCTCATCTAAAAAAAAATCCTAATCTACGCACTTGTTAGTTCTATTAGCCTGTGGTGCCTTTGTCTGAGGGCGCAGACTAAGTAATGAAAGAAATATCGTAGCGAATAGTTGGTGGTTTTATGGAGCTCTGTTCGTCACTTGACATTAACATGGGGTTGAACAGCACCACTTATTGGTAACCTGGCACACTGCTTTTCAGTTTTCCAAATCCAGTCTGGCATCTGGAGAAATTCACTAGGGAAGAAAACTGGTTGTATAGAGTATCCACCAGAAAGTTGCCAAAGGGGAAGTAACTTGTTCATTGTTAGTACTTAGTGAAAAAAGAGTTCAGAGAAACTCAGTTGATCTGCAAGATAAAATGGGGCTGTACAATTCCATAATCAGACAATTCATACACTTCTTTGCCAAAATGCCTTGATCAGTTTTTAGGTGCTGCCTAATGACAGTGCAGTTGCTCACCGATCTTATATGATCAACGGAAAGAGGTCCTCTGATCAGTGGTGAGAAGGGGGACTTCGTCGCCACCCACTTGGTTAGCTTTAGTACAGCATTTGATTGTGCAGCCCTTCAGTTTACTCTGAAAAAGAATGCCTGCATCGCAGTTCTCGTCTTTTAAAAAGCAAGCCTATGCTGAATGCAGCATGACTTAGTTGGTTGTTACAAGCCACGATTGAGGGCTGTAAACTTGATCTGTGTATTGAGTGTGTGACGATAGCAGGACTTATTTTTTTCTACCTGAAAGAGGGTACAGCCATTAGGCTTTGAAGCGTGGCTTATTGCACACAGTACACGCCTGAAGGCAGGTATTTTACATGAAATCTCAGCCTAACCACAGTAGGCAAGTTTGTTGGTGTTGTACACTCCCTCCAACAAACCGTGGGCTTAAAAAGTAGCAATTTGACAGCCATTGTTAAGCCTTTGGGTGGGGTGCGGGGGGGGGTGCGGTGGGGTGTGTATCTTTTTCTGCAATTTCTAATTGTTTACATATCTGCCAATGTATGACTGATCCTTGTAGGAAAGGTTAAGCACAAAGTAGGCCCAGGCTGGTTTGTGGGACAAGTGAATGATAAATGTCGCACATCTGATTGGGTCCTGGGGAAACTTGAACATACGCCTTAGTAAATAAAGACAGGAGGTCTGTCATGTATTGTGCAGACCATATGAAGCACCCAGTGGATATTTAGAGGTATTATACTGTATTTAAGACTGATAGGTATTTTGTTATAAATCCTTGGTTCGATGGCATCTGTCGCTGTAGATACACATGTTGTGCATAGCCCGCCATCTGGTGTTGGGTCGGAGTGTTACAAGTTGTTTTTCTTCGAAGAAGTCTTTCGAGTCACGGGACCGAGGGACTCCTCCTCTTTGTCTCCATTGCGCATGGGCGTCGACTCCATCTTCGATTGTTTTCTTTCCGCCATCGGGTTCGGACGTGTTCCTTTCGCTCCGGGTTTCGGAACGGAAAGTTAGCTCAAAATGGAAAATTACGTCAGTATTGTTGCGTTCGGGATCGGGTTAGATAGCATCGACATCGCATCGATACGATAACATCTCCGTTGCCCTTCGGGGTAGTTTTCGATCCCCCGTCGGGGCCTGGTCGGCCCGACCGCGTGTGACATCGACGCTGATGGAACGGACCCCGTTCCGTTTCTGTCCTAAATGCCACAACAAATACCCATATACAGACCAACATTCGGTCTGTAACCTGTGCCTGTCGCCCGAGCACAGGGAAGAAACTTGTGAGGCCTGTCGTGCGTTCCGGTCCTGAAAAACGCTCCGTGACCGCCGAGCCAGAAGACTGCAAATGGCGTCCACGCCGACAGGACACCAAGGTTTCGAGGAACAAGAAGTAGTAGAAGCCTTCTCGATCCATGAATCGGACTCAGACGAATTCGACGACCATGAAACCGTGAGTAAGACGTCAAAGATAGCACATAAGAAAACTAACAAGGCCCAGGGGATGCCACTGCCGTCAGGCCATGGCTCAACCCATAAACTCGGTGACCGACCATCGGCACCGAAGAAGGCCGAAATAGTGCAGAGATCGTCCGACTCGGGTCGAGACACAGGCACCCAGCCATCTCGGGACCGAGATAGTGCTGCCGGCAAAGATCGACGCCGAGATAGCGGAGCCGAAGCTGCTCGACGCAGAGACAGCGGCACCGAGGAGGATCGACGCCGAGAGGGGCCGGCTCCGAAAAAGAGGAAAGTCGCCTCGGAGCCGAAAAAGAGCGTGGACATGGTTTTGGTGCCAAAGCGACCCGCAACCGAGCCAACTACCGGTTCCTATTCAGAGGAACAATCACTGTCCTCTCAGATGCGAAAGCATAGATTCGAAGAGGAATTACAATCCACTGAGGTGGACCACACTCAAAAAAGGATTTTTATACAGAGTGGAACAGGGAAAATAAGCACCCTTCCCCCTATTAGGAGGAAGAGGAGACTGGAGTTCCAACAAGAACAAACACCACAAACAAAACTGGTGAAGAAGGTAACTCCGCCACCCTCTCCTCCACCTGTGGCTACCATTTCACCAGCACAGACTCCGTCACATTCACCGGCTCACACCACCTTAAGCCAAGGTGACCAGGACCAAGATGCTTGGGACTTATACGACGCCCCAGTGTCGGACAACAGTCCTGAGGCGTATCCTACAAAGCCCTCACCACCAGAAGACAGCACAGCATATTCACAAGTGGTGGCTAGAGCAGCAGAGTTCCACAACATGTCTCTACACTCGAAGCCTGTCGAAGATGACTTCCTCTTCAACACCCTCTCTTCCACACATAGCACCTACCAAAGCCTGCCTATGCTCCCAAGAATGCTAAGGCACGCAAAGGACATATTCAAAGAGCCTGTCAAAAGTAGGGCAATAACACCAAGGGTGGAAAAAAAATATAAAGCACCTCCCTCAGACCCAGCTTTCATCACCTCACAACTGCCACCAGATTCGGTTGTGGTAGGGGTGGCTCGCAAGAGAGCAAACTCCCACACATCGGGCGATGCACCTCCCCCAGATAAGGAGAGCCGAAAGTTTGATGCAGCCGGTAAAAGGGTCGCAGTACAGGCTGCAAACCAGTGGCGCATCGCAAACTCTCAAGCGCTCCTAGCGCGATATGACAGAGCCCACTGGGATGAGATGCACCACCTCATTGAGCATCTACCCACAGAACTACAAAAGAGGGCGAAACAAGTGGTTGAGGAGGGCCAAAACATCTCCAATAACCAGATACGCTCCTCTATGGACGCAGCGGACACAGCAGCAAGAACGGTTAACACGGCAGTAACCATCCGAAGGCACGCGTGGCTACGAACATCTGGTTTTAAACCAGAGATACAGCAGGCGGTGCTCAATATGCCATTCAATGAGCAACAATTGTTCGGACCTGAATTGGACACGGCAATTGAGAAGCTAAAAAAGGACACTGACACTGCAAAAGCCATGGGCGCACTCTACTCCCCGCAGAGCAGAGGCACTTTCAACACCTTCCGCAAGACAACCTTTAGAGGGGGGTTTCGGGGTCAATCCACACAACCCAGTACCTCACAGTCCACACCGTCCACCTACCAGGGACAGTACTAAAGGGGAGGTTTTCGGGGCCAATACAGAGGGGGACAATTCCCTAGAAGCAGGGGAAAATTTCAAGGCCCCAAAACACCTACAAACAAACAGTGACTCACACGTCACTCATCCCCTCCACACAACACCAGTGGGGGGGAAGAATAAGTCAGTATTACCAAGAGTGGGAAAACATAACAGACACTTGGGTCTTAGCAATTATCCAACATGGTTATTGCATAGAATTTCTACAAATCCCTCCAAACATACCACCAAAGGCACAAAATATATCAAAACAACATTCGGACCTCCTAGAAATAGAAGTTGAAGCATTACTGCAAAAGAACGCAATAGAACTGGTACCAGATACACAAACAAATACAGGGGTTTACTCACTGTACTTTCTAATACCAAAGAAGGACAAAACACTGAGACCAATCCTAGACCTCAGAACACTAAACACCTACATCAAATCAGAACACTTTCACTTGGTCACGCTACAGGAAGTGTTACCATTGCTAAAGCAACAAGATTACATGACAACCTTAGATCTCAAAGACGCGTATTTCCACATACCAATACATCCGTCGCACAGGAAATACCTAAGGTTCGTATTCAAAGGAATACATTACCAATTCAAAGTATTGCCCTTCGGTTTAACAACTGCACCAAGAGTCTTCACAAAGTGCCTAGCAGTAGTGGCTGCACACATCAGAAGGCAGCAAATACACGTATTCCCGTATCTAGACGACTGGCTAATCAAGACCGACTCACTGACAAGGTGCTCACACCACACAGATCAGGTCATACAAACCCTCTACAAACTCGGTTTCACCATCAACTATGCAAAATCACACATTCTGCCGTGCAAGGTACAACAATACCTAGGAGCCACAATAGATACAACAAAGGGAATAGCCACTCCAAGTCCACAAAGGGTTCAAAATTTCCAAAAGATTATACAACGTATGTATCCAACACAAAAAATACAGGCGAAGATGATATTACAACTACTAGGCATGATGTCCTCATGCATAGCCATTGTCCCACACGCAAGGTTGCACATGCGGCCCTTACAACAGTGCCTAGCATCACAATGGTCTCAAGCACAGGGTCAGCTTCTAGATCTGGTGTTGATAGACTGCCTAACATACCTCTCGCTTCTATGGTGGAACAACATAAATTTAAACAAAGGGTGGCCTTTCCAAGACCCAGTGCCACAATACGTGATAACAGATGCTTCCATGACAGGGTGGGGAGCACACCTCAATCACCACAGCATACAAGGACAATGGGACGTACATCAAAGAAAGCTGCATATTAATCACCTCGAACTACTAGCAGTTTTCCAAGCATTAAAAGCATTTCAACCAATCATAACTCACAAATACATTCTTGTCAAAACGGACAACATGACAACAATGTATTATCTAAACAAACAGGGGGGGACACACTCGACAGCTGTGCCTGCTGGCACAAAAAATATGGCAATGGGCAATTCACAACCACATTCGCCTAATAGCACAGTTTATTCCAGGGATCCAGAATCAACTAGCAGACAACCTCTCTCGATCACCAACAAGTCCACGAATGGGAGATTCACCCCCAAATTCTAAACACTTACTTCCACATTTGGGGAACACCTCAAATAGACCTATTTGCAACAAACGAGAACGCAAAATGCCAAAACTTCGCATCCAGGTACCCACACAGGCAGTCTCAAGGCAATGCTCTATGGATGAATTGGTCCGGGATATTTGCATACGCTTTTCCCCCCTCTCCCTCTCCTTCCATATCTAGTAAACAAATTGAGTCAAAACAAACTCAAACTCATACTAATAGCACCAACATGGGCAAGACAACCCTGGTACACAACACTACTAGACATGTCAGTAGTACACCATGTCAAGCTACCCAACAGGCCAGATCTGCTAACACAAACAACAGATCAGGCATCCAAACCCAGCATCGCTGAATCTAGCAATCTGGCTCCTGAAATCCTAGAATTCAGACATTTAAACCTCACCCAAAAATGTATGGAGGTCATAAAACGGCTAGAAGGCCATCCACTAGACACTGCTATGCAAGTAAATGGAAAAGGTTTGTTTGCTACTGCCATAGTAATCAAGTTCAACCATTACATGCATCGTATTGGATACTTACTACATTTGCAGAAATCAAATCTGGCCTTCTCTTCCATAAAGATACACCTCGCGGCAATTTCTGCATATTACCCATTCAACTTCACTATTTAGGATACCTGTCATTAAAGTGTTTATGGAAGGCCTAAAAAGAATTATACCACCAAGAACACCACCTGTTCCTTCATGGAACCTCAACATCGTCTTAACAAGACTCATGGGTCCACCTTTCGAACCCATGCATTCTTGCGAAATGCAATTCTTAACGTGGAAGGTTGCATTTCTCGTTGCCATTACATCTCTAAGAAGAGTAAGCGAAATTCAAGCGTTTACTATACAGGAACCTTTTATTCAAATACACAAAAATAAGGTAGTTCTAAGAACTAATCCTACATTTTTACCAAAAGTTATTTCACCGTTCCACTTAAATCAAACAGTAGAACTACCAGTGTTCTTTCCCCAGCCAGACTCAGTAGCTGAAAGGGCACTACATACATTAGACATCAGAAGAGCACTAATGTACTACATTGACAGAACAAAACTAATTAGGAAAACAAAACATCTGTTTATTGCATTTCAAAAACCTCATACAGGAAACCCAATATCAAAACAGGGTATAGCCAGATGGATAGTTAAGTGTATCCAAACCTGCTACCTTAAAGCAAAGAGAGCTGCCCATTACACCAAAGGCACACTCAACCAGAAAGAAAGGCGCTACCATGGCCTTCCTAGGAAATATTCCAATGAACGAAATATGTAAGGCAGCCACATGGTCTACGCCTCACACATTTACTAAGCACTACTGTGTAGACGTGCTATCCGCACAACAAGCCACAGTAGGTCAAGCCGTACTAAGAACTTTATTTCAAACTACTTCCACTCCTACAGGCTGAGCCACCGCTTTTGGGGAGATAACTGCTTACTAGTCTATGCACAGCATGTGTATCTGCAGCTACACATGCCACCGAACTGAAAATGTCACTTACCCAGTGTACATCTGTTCGTGGCATTAGTCGCTGCAGATTCACATGCGCCCACCTGCCTCCCCGAGAGCCTGTAGCCGTTTGGAAGTAATCTTCAACATTTGTACATTTGTAAATATATTACTTAAACTTTATTTTGTACATACTTATTCATTCCATTGCATGGGCACTATTACTAACATACACAACTCCTACCTCACCCTCTGCGGGGAAAACAATCTAAGATGGAGTCGACGCCCATGCGCAATGGAAACAAAGGAGGAGGAGTCCCTCGGTCTCGTGACTCGAAAAGACTTCTTCGAAGAAAAACTACTTGTAACACTCCGACCCAACACCAGACGGCGGACTGTGCACAGCATGTGAATCTGCAGCGACTAATGCCACGAACAGATGTACACTGGGTAAGTGACATTTTCATTTTCATTATTGCACGATTGCCGATTATACTTAAGTGTGGGCAAACTTTTTTTTTTTATGTCTCTCCCCTTCATGCTGAATGGTGGCCATGGTGCTCAGTGTGAACAGGCAGAACAGCGTGAACTTGATCAGCAGTATTGGAGCTGGTCACATTGTTCAGTTACCTAATCAGTCATTTCTTGTGTCTCCTCCCTTAAAACACTTTAAATTTCATAAATGCGTTATGTAAAACAGAAATCCGCAAAGCGGCTCTCCGGGCACAGCGGGCGAGCCATACTACAATATTTATAATGCTTTGCAGAGCATTACTTTTACAAAGCATTTTTGCGCATAACTCAGCCTGTGGTGGTCCTAGGACAATAGGACTACCTTCAAAACAGTAACAACAACAATGTGCTCTTCGTCTACATCTGTGTCCCCACACTGAGTGGGAACTCCAAAGTAATAACCCCTCCCACCATTCAGTATCTTTTTAATCTTTCTCACAGCTGTAACTTTTGTGTTACAGCTGGGAGAAGTTATGTTTTATGGGCCTTGTTTGCAATATTATTGCATTAGGTCTGCTAACCTTGAAAAGTGCAATGTACTATGCCCTCTAGTGGCTAAATATATCGTTACACTGCTCTACTTTATCCCACTCTGACTTTTCATATGGTTGTTCTCTAACTGCTGACTGTATGGTTACATGACCAAGTTTCTTTCAAATCCTATTTTCATTGTGGTGTCCTCCAGGGGCTGTTCTGAGCATTGCAGTCAACATACTATAATATTCTTGCTCATAACTCAGCATGTGGTGGTTCTAGGACAATGAGACCACCTTCAGGCCAATTTAACATCCTTAGTACACTGACTGTTTGAACACTCTTGATATGTTTGGGTGACCCTTCGTTTATTTCTCCTCTGTGGCTCTCTTGTGTCTTTTTGGGGGAATTATGTTAGCCAGCCAGCAACTCTGATGGTGGGGTGGTGAGACTGGTATTCTATTGGAATTAACATGACAGATTTAAATTAGGATGGTAAATGGAAGTGCTTTAATTATATGTAGGGTGACTGGAATTATATGGCAGGAAAAGGCAAAATTATGAGGCAGGGTTGACCAATTTATGTGGCAAGAAAAGTCCAGTTATGTATTTACAATGCTAGTAGGTCTAACTCCAGCAATGTGAGACCTACAGCACTGCAAATGTTTGTTTGAAAGGCCATGACAGAGAGATGCATTATATACAGAAACAGGGGAACATTCACTCACAGCAACTGCTCCTCATTGGGCCATCAAGCCTTCTTGCTGGCAGAACAGCTTCCATAGGTGGATAAGGACCTTGATAATGGCTTCTGCTTAGATCTGCAGAGGGTGAACGGGAAATAACCCACAAATGTGAAATCACTGCTTCCTGTTTAAGTACAGCCAAAAGCTATTCAGTTTACCACACAGGTGCTCACATAGTCTTTGCGTCCAGCTACCTTTATCTGTTATCATTGGGAAATACCCAGCCCAAACCATTTGAAGATGAGCTCAACTATTTTGCAGATGTTAATGTTATGTAATTGAAATGTTTGCTGGCATGTGTATCTGTAGATACACGTGCTTCGCACAAGTCCGCCATCTAGTATTGGGCTTGGAGCGTTATAAGTTATTGTTAGAAGAAAATTGAGTCATGATATTGAGTGCCTCCTCCCCTCAGTGATGGTGCGCATGGGCATCATGTTTTGTTAGCTTGTTTTAATTCTGCCGTCAGGATCGGATGTTTTTTCTCTTCCTTTGGTTCATTGTCTTCACCTTTCCAGCAACATTGGTATAGTTTTTGATTGCGTATTCTATATTTTCAATAGGCAATCCGAAATTTATCGTTTGGGTCAATTTAATGCCCTCAAGGCGTCCATGCCCTTTTTGGTCCTACTTCGACAACTGTAGTCAGAGAATGATAGGCTGATGGAATGTACTCCATTTCGGTTCTGTCCTCGGTGCCACTCCAAGTTTCCCTACACAGGCGTCGAGAGTCAGTCCATCCCAGTGGAGCAGTACATTAGTGCACCATCACACCAAACAAAGACTTTTAAAAGTACTTCCAAATTGGTCGTCGGTCCTCCACTGCCCTTGGGCCATGGCGGAAGCCGAAAAGGCATTTGGATGCCCCACCTTCCAGTTCGGCACCAAAATTGACAAAGACCAAAATGCTTTCGGTACCGACCAAGCAGGCATCTTCATCCCAATCTGTTTTGAAAATACCATCCACTTCCGAGCCGACATTTTCGGTTTGAATAAAACATTTGGTTTTGAAGGGTTTGGAGCCGAAAACTGTAGTGAGCAGACATTTTACAGTTACAGATCCATGGGATCTATATGATCCAGATCCCATTCTACCCAATGTCCCTGACCTATATCCAGCAAGGCCTTTTCCCCCTGAGGATACCACTGCATATAAGCAAGTAATAGCTAGAGCAGTAGCGTATCATACACAGTCCCAATTTCTGCCCATGCTTCAAGGCATGCTAATGACCTACTTAAAGAACCTGTTAAAACAAGAATTATTACACCTAGGTTAAATAAGAAATATACAGCTGCACCCTTAGATCCAACTTTTATAAAGATACAACTACCACCACACTCTGTAGTGGCAAGTGTGGTCCGAAAGCGGGCTAATAGTCCTCAGGGGATGCTCCTCATCCTGATAAGGAGAGCAAAACACTAGATGCAGCGGGCAAAAGAGTGGCTGCTAATCATTAGAGAATTGCAAATTCGGAAGCACTCCTGGCGAGGTGTGACAGGGCTCACTGGAACGAAATGGAAGAAATACTACAATATCTTTCACAAGAACACCAAACAAAGAGGATGGGAGAGCGCAGAGGGATTAGCCATTTCCCATAATTCAGTCAGGTGTGCCATTGATGCAGATGACAGAGCAGCACATGGGGGTTAAAACTAGTGTTATCATAAGAAGACATGCATAGTTAAGGTGCTCTGAGTTTAAGCCACAGATACAATAAGCAGTCTTGAACATGCTTTTGACAAAGAGCATCTATTTTGCCCAGAGGTAGATGCTACCATAGAAAAATTAAACAAGCATTTGTAATGCAACGGGTCTCGCATTTGCTCATGTTAGAGCTGATCGCGTTGTAAACTCCTAACCCGACTTGTCACCTATCGGGCAAAAGTGCATTTGTGTACACAACCCGAAAAAGTGAAATTAACTATGTAAAGCGCTCGACTTCTGCCAAGCGAGATCACGCTTGTAAATTAGAGAAAAAGTTGTCCACGAGCCCGATGGAAAACAGCGAGCCTCCCATGTTTTCTGTACTTGGTCGCTGCGCTCGAGGAGGGCTCGCCACTGGAAAAGGCATGACCTATGCTTGCCTTCAACTAATGAAAGCATGCAGATTTTATTAGGCAAGCCCACGAACCAATAAAAAACACTGAAGTTGACAGGGCTCCGAGCCCTTTTCTAAATACAAAAGCGTCTCGCTGCGATACGCATGCAACGCAGGCTCGACCCTAAAAAGGACTCCGACAGCTAAAGCTACGGGTGTATTATACACTACACCCAACATTGGGTACTTTTTCGTAGCCCACAATTTAGAGGTAAAACTAGTGATGCAACTGTTGGGGATGGTGGCCTCTTGCATTGCCATCCAGGGCTCGAAAAATCTACTCAACCACTCGCTATGGCGAGTCATTTTTTTATCAGGTCAAGCTATTTTAATGGCCTACTCACCCCTTCTGGCGAGTTGACAAAGAACATATGTTCTGTTCAGTAAGAATGTGAAAAAGATGCCTTTAAATCATGTTCTTGTTACATTTGCTCTGTGTTCAGATACAGAGGTCAAAAGTCACTTTCTTTTTCCATTCTGACTGCAGAGTTCGAGGATTGTCTGAAGTGACCTATCTGACCTGCTGTAAAAACTATGAAATGAAAGGCTGTGGGTTTTTCCTAACACACATTTCAATATCTAAGTCAACCCGTACAAACCTTTCAAAATACATGTCAGCACACATGAAAGACCATTTTTTTGTTCTTCAGTGTGATGAAAAAAATATTTTAATAGGATGAAAACAAATAGGAACCCTTTACTTAGTGATGTGCAAATTATAACTGGGTTTCTTGAAACCCAGTTTTCAGATTAATACACTACATAGTTTTATCTGTAAAGCAGCAAGTTAGTGGGAAGGTTACTGGACATTTCTTGGAAATTTACGGTTTGTAAATGAGTGTGCTACCACATCATGGTTTAGTAAAATATTTATTGAAAGTGAGTGTTTAAACATAAACTGGGAAATACTTTTGCCCTGAAGGCAATGCTACTAGTACCTAAAGCAAGTCACGGATCATGTATAACCTATATGTAGGCTAGATTTTTATACATGGATCAAACATTTAGGGCCAGAATTACAATGTTTTGGTACAGGGCAGTGCCACAAGCCTTCATGTGGTGCTGTCTCAAAACAAAACACCCATGGAAACTCCTCCCCAACGCAAAGTAAGGCAACACAGCTTGTAAATCTGGGCCTTTTAGTTTATTTAACCAAACAAGTTTTTTGTATACCGCAGAAATGCTGAACTCACATATTTGAAAATTGCACATCTGTGTGAGAATGAAGGAAAAATCGAGACTGTACAATAAAATATTTGCCTCGGATCACACGACTTGAGACCCATTTTCGAGTCAAGTACGTTATAGTTAAGTCTAGTAGACTATTAAAGTTATTCGACCTGCAGGTCTAGTAACAATTTTATGATATTTCGAGGCCTGCCATCGTTCCCCATGCAAGACTACACATGCGTCCACTGCAGCAGTGCCTTTCTAGTCAGTGGTCTGTGACAGGGTGTTCAGGATCTAGTGTTGTTGGACTGCCAGACTGAAAAGTGGCCCTTTCAGGATCCTGTGCCTCAGATCACCCTCTCAACAGATGCATCGCAGATAGGTTGGGGAGCTCACCGCCACAACCTGACCATACAAGGTAAATGGGATCCCATTCAACAGACTAAGTAAAGGTTCATTTTGGAGGTAAGTCAAACACTTACAAATCTCAAGTTTGGGGCATAAGCGGCCCACTGTTGGGGGTTCAAGGCAACCCCAAAGTTATCACACCAGCAGCTCAGGGCCAGTCAGGTGCAGAGGTCAGAGGTGCCCAAAACACACATGTGCCTATGGGGAATAGTGGTGCTCCGTTTCCAGTCTGCCAGCAGTACCTGCGCCCTCGGGGGGGCAGACCAGGGGGGTTTTGTAGAGCACGGGGGGGGGGACACAACAAGGCACAAAAAGTACACCCTCAGCGACACGGGGGCTGCCGGGTGCAGTGAGCAAATCAGGCATCAGGTTTCAGGTAGGAAAAATGGAGGGACCCGGGTGTCACTCTAGCATTGCAGGCAGGCACATGGGGGGCTTCTCGGGACAGCCACCACCTGAGCTAGGCAGAGGGTTGCCTGGGGGTCACTCCTGCGCTGAGGTTCTGTTCCTTCAGGTCCTGGGGGCTGCGAGTGCAGTGTACGTTCCAGGTGTCGGGTCCCTTGTTATAGGCAGTCGCAGTCAGGGGGAGCCTCTGGATTCTCTCTGCAGGCATCGCTTTGGGGGCTCAGAGGGGGGGGGGGGGGGAGGTCGTCTCTGGTTACTCACAGGCTTGTAGTCACCGTGGAGTCCTCCCTGTGGTGTTGGTTCTCTGGATCTCGAACTGGGGGTGTTGGGTGCAGAGTGTGGAGTCTCACGCTTCTGGCGGGAAGCGTGCAGTCTTTGAAAGTTGCTTCATTGTTGCAAAGAAGTTGCTGGTTTTGAACAGGGCTGCTGTTCACCGGAGTTTCTTGGTCCTTTGGTTCAGGGCAGTCCTCTGAGTCTTCAGAGGTCGCTGGTCCCTGTCGGATGTGTCGCTGTTTTTTCTTCGATTCAGGAGACAGGCCGGTAGTGCTGGGGCCAAAGCAGTTGTCTTCTCCGTCATCTATGCACGGCTTCAGGTCAGCAGTCCTTCTTGGTTCAGGTTGCAGGAATCTGATTTCATGTGTTCAGTGTCTCCCTTAAATACTAAATTTAGGGGTGTGTTTAGGTCTGGGGGACAGTAGCCAATGGCTACTCTCCTTGAGGATGGGTACACCCTCTTTGTGCTTCCTTCCTGAGGGGAGGGGGGCACAGCCCTATTCCTATTGGGGGAATCCTCCAAAACCAAGATGGAGGATTTCTGAAGGCAGGGGTCACCTCAGCTCAGGGCACCTTAGGGGCTGTCCTGACTGGTGGGTGACTACTCCTTATTTTTCTCATTATTCCCTCTGGACTTGCCACCAAAAGTGGGGGCTGTGTCCAGAGGTGCGGGCATCTCCACTAGCTGGAGTGCCCTGGGGCATTGTAACACCTAGCCTTAGCCTTTGAGGCTCACTGCTAGGTGTTACAGTTCTGCGGGGGGTGGAGGTGTGAAGCACCTCCACCCAGTATAGGCTTTGTTTCTGTCCTCCGAGCACAAAAGCTCTCACCCCAGGGGGCAGAAACTCGTCTCAGTGGCAGGCTGGCACTGACCACTCTGTCCTGCACTGAAGGATTGGGTGAAATACAGGGGGTATCTTCTAAAATGCCCTCTGTGTGCATTTTGTAATAAATCCAACACTGGCATCAGTGTGGTTTATTATTCTGAGAAGTTTGATACCAAACGTCCCAGTAATCAGTGTAGCCATTATGGAGCTATGGAGTTCGTTTTTGACAAACTCCCAGACCATATACTTAATGACTACACTGTACTTACAATGTCTAAGAATTGGCTTAGACACTGTAGGGGCATATTGCTCATGCAGCTATGCCCTCACATGTGGTATAATGCACCCTGCCTTAGGGTTGTAAGGCCTGCTGGAGGGGTGACTTACCCATGCCACAGGCAGTATTTTGTGAGCATGGCATTCTACACCAACACACACAATCAGCAATGGCAGTGTGCATGTTAGGAGACGGGTCCCTTAGGGTGGCACAATATAGGTCGACATGGCACTCCCCTCGGGGTGCCATGCCAACCTCACACTGCCTATGCAGTATAGATAAGTCACCCCTCGGCGGCAACTCCACTAGCTGGAATGCCCTGTGGTGCTGGAACAAAGGGGGTGAGCCTTTGAGGCTCACCGCCAGGTGTTACAGCTCCTGCAAGGGGGAGGTGATAAGCATCTCCACCCAGTGCAGGCTTTGTTACTAGCCACAGAGTGACAAAGGCACTCTCCCCATGTGGCCAGCAACATGTCTCGAGTGTGGCAGGCTGCTAAAACCAGTCAGCCTACACAGGTAGTTGGTTATGGTTTCAGGGGGCACCTCTAAGGTGCCCTCTGGGGTGTATGTTACAATAAAATGTACACTGGCATCAGTGTGCATTTATTGTGCTGAGAAGTTTGATACTTGCAGATGGAGGATCCCCCCAATAGGGATAGGAATGTGACCCCCTCCCCTTGGGAGGAGGCACAAAGGGTGTAGCCACCCTCAGGGCTAGTAGTCATTGGCTACTGCCCTCCCTGACCTAAACACACCCCTAAATTCTGTATTTAGGGGCTCACCTGAACCTAGGAACTCAGATTCCTGCAACTTAAGAAGAAGAAGGGCTGCTGAGCTGAAAAACCCTGCAGAGAAGACGGAGACACCAACTGCTTTGGCCCCAGCTCTACCGGCCTGTCTCCCCCCTTCGGAAGAAAACTGCTCCAGCGACGCTTTCCCCAGGACCAGCGACCTCTGAATCCTCAGAGGACTGCCCTGCTCTAAAAGGACCAAGAAACTCCCGAGAACAGCGGCCCTGTTCACCCAAGACTGCAACTTTGTTTCCAAAGAAGCAACTTAAAGACAACTGCACTTCCCGCCAGAAGCGTGAGACTTGCAACTCTGCACCCGGCGCCCCTGGCTCGACTTGTGGAGAAACAACACTTCAGGGAGGACTCCCCGGCGACTACGAGACCGTGAGTAGCCAGAGTTGCCCCCCCTGAGCCCCCACAGCGACGCCTGCAGAGGGAATCCCGAGGCTCCCCCTGACCGCGACTGCCTGACTCCCAGATCCCGACGCCTGGAAAAGACTCTGCACCCGCAGCCCCCAGGACCTGAAGGATCGGAACTCCAGTGCAGGAGTGACCCCCAGGAGGCCCTCTCCCTTGCCCAGGTGGTGGCTACCCCGAGGAGCCCCCCCCTTGCCTGCCTGCATCGCTGAAGAGACCCCTTGGTCTCCCATTGAAAACCCGACGTGTGTTTGCACACTGCACCCGGCCGCCCCCGTGCTGCTGAGGGTGTACTTTCTGTGCTAACTTGTGTCCCCCCCGGTGCCTTACAAAAACCCCCTGGTCTGCCCTCCGAAGACGCGGGTACTTACCTGCTGGCAGACTGGAACCGGGGCACCCCCTTCTCCATTGAAGCCTATGTGTTTTGGGCACCACTTTGAACTCTGCACCTGACCGGCCCTGAGCTGCTGGTGTGGTAACTTTGGGGTTGCTCCGAACCCCCAACGGTGGGCTACCTTGGACCCAAACTTGAACCCCGTAGGTGGTTTACTTACCTGCAAGAACTAACAATTACTTACCTCCCCTAGGAACTGTGAAAATTGCACTGTCTAGTTTTAAAATAGCTATATGTGTTTTATTTGAAAAGTATATATGCTGTTGTGATTATTCAAAGTTCCTAAAGTACTTACCTGCAATACCTTTCATGCAAAGTATTACATGTAGAATTTGAACCTGTGGTTCTTAAAATAAACTAAGAAAAGAGATTTTTCTATACAAAAACCTATTGGCCTGGAATTGTCTGAGTGTGTGTTCCTCATTTATTGCCTGTGTGTATGTACAACAAATGCTTAACACTACTCCTTTGATAAGCCTACTGCTCGACCACACTACCACAAAATAGAGCATTAGTATTATCTCTTTTTGCCACTATCTTACCTCGAAGGGGATCCCTTGCACTCTGTGCATACTATTCCTTACTTTGACATAGTGCATACAGAGCCAACTTCCTACACAGGCTTTCTCCAGAACACCTCGGTCTGCTAAAACAAGAGGTACAATCACTTCTACTAAGGTGCAATAGAGGTAGTACCTATAACTCAGCATGGGACAGGAGTATATTCTCTATACTTCCTCATACCAAAGAAGGATGACACTCAAACCAATCCTCGAACTCAGACCCCTCAATGAATACATTGTCGGAGCATTTCCACATGTCACTCTTCAGGATGTCATTCCTTTACTACAAAAACAAGACTACATGACCGCATTAGATCTAAAAGATGCTTACTTCCATATTCCCATACATCCAGCACACTGCAAATAGGTTTGTGATAGCAGGCAATCACTACCAATTCAAAGTGCTAACTTCTGGAGTAACAGCACCAAAGGGTTTTACCAAATGCCTAGCAGTGGTTGCAGCATACTTCAGAAGACAGTCCATACATGCCTTTCCCAATCTGGACGACTGGCTCATAAAAGCCAGCACCATTCAAACCTGTCAGCGCACACAATACACAATCAATACCCTATACAGTCCAGGGTTCACAATCAATTACCACAAATCTCACCTTCAGCCAGGGCAAATACAACCATATCTGGAAGCAATTCTGAACATTCAGCATTAGCTTACCCAAACCCACCAAGAATTCAAGTGTTCCACAGTCTCTTATCTCAGCTACAATGCAATCAGCAAAGTAAGGTTTATTATGAAACTGTTGGGAGTGATGGCATTGTGCATATCAGTAGTGCCCAATGCACATCTGTAGGAAGTTGGCTCTGTATGTGCTATTTCAAAGTAAGGAATAGCATGCACAGAGTCCAAGGGTTCCCCTTAGAGGTAAGATAGTGGCAAAATGAGAATACTAATGCTCTATTTTGTGGTAGTGTGGTCGAGCAGTAAGCTTATCAAAGGAGTAGTGTTAAGCATTTGTTGTACATACACACAGGCAATAAATGAGGAACACACACTCAGACAAATCCAGCCAATAGGTTTTGTTATAGAAAAATATCTTTTCTTAGTTTATTTTAAGAACCACAGGTTCAAATTTTACATGTAATATCTCATTTGAAAGGTATTGCAGGTAAGTACTTTAGGAACGTTGAATCATTTCATTAGCATGTATACTTTTCACATAAAACACAATAAGCTGTTTTAAAAGTGGACACAGTGCAATTTTCACAGTTCCTGGGGGAGGTAAAGTAATGTTACTTTTAACAGGTAAGTAAGTCACTTACAGGTTTCAGTTTTTGGTCCAAGGTAGCCCACCGTTGGGGGTTCAGAGCAACCCCAAAGTTACCACACCAGCAGCTCAGGGCCGGTCAGGTGCGGAGGTCAAAGAGGTGCCCAAAACGCATAGGCTTCAATGGAGAGAAGGGGGTGCCCCGGTTCCAGTCTGCCAGCAGGTAAGTACCCGTGTCTTCGGAGGGCAGACCAGGGGGGTTTTGTAGGGCACCGGGGGGGGGGGGGGGACACAGGTCAGCACAAAAAGTACACCCTCAGCAGCGCGGGGCGGCCGGGTGCAGTGTGCAAACACGCGTCTGGTTTGTAATGGTTTTCAATGAGAGATCAAGGGATCTCTTCAGCGTTGCAGGCAGGCAAGGGGGGGGCTCCTCGGGGTAGCCACCACCTGGGCAAGGGAGAGGGCCTCCTGGGGGTCACTCCTGCACAGAAGTTCCGTTTATTTAGGTGCTGGGGGCTGCGGGTGCAGTGTCTTTTCCAGCCGTCGGGAAATGGAGTTCAGGCAGTCGCGGTCAGGGGGAGCCTCGGGATTCCCTCTGCAGGCGTCGCTGTGGGGGCTCAGGGGGGACAACTTTGGTTACTCAGTCGTAGAGTCGCCGGAGGGTCCTCCCTGAGGTGTTGGTTCTCCACCAGTCGAGTCGGGGTCGCCGGGTGCAGTGTTGCAAGTCTCACGCTTCTTGCGGGGAGTTGCAGGGGTCTTTAAATCTGCTCCTTGAAACAAAGTTGCAGTTCTTTTGGAGCAGTGCCGCTGTCCTCGGGAGTTTCTTGTCTGTCTTGAAGCAGGGCAGTCCTCAGAGGATTCAGAGGTCGCTGGTCCCTTGGAAAGCATCGCTGGAGCAGGTTTCTTTTGGAAGGCAGGAGACAGGCCGGTAGGACTGGGGCCAAAGCAGTTGGTGTCTTCTGTTCTTCCTCTGCAGGGGTTTTTCAGCTCAGCAGTCTTCTTCTTCAGGTAAGTTGCAGGAATCTAAATTCTTAGGTTCAGGGGAGCCCTTAAATACTAAATTTAAGGGCGTGATTAGGTCTGGGGGGTTAGTAGCCAATGGCTACTAGCCCTGAGGGTGGGTACACCCTCTTTGTGCCTCCTCCCAAGGGGAGGGGGTCACATTCCTATCCCTATTGGGGGAATCCTCCTTCTGCAAGATGGAGGATTTCTAAAAGTTAGTCACCTCAGCTCAGGACACCTTAGGGGCTGTCCTGACTGGCCAGTGACTCCTCCTTGTTGTTTTCTTTGTTTCCTCCGGCCTTGCTGCCAAAAAGTGGGGGCCGTGGCCGGAGGGTGCGGGCAACTCCACTAGCTGGAGTGTCCTGCGGTGCTGTGACAAAGGGGTGAGCCTTTGAGGCTCACCGCCAGGTATTACAGCTCCTGCCTGGGGGAGGTGTTAGCATCTCCACCCAGTGCAGGCTTTGTTACTGGCCTCAGCGTGACAAAGGCACTCTCCCCATGGGGCCAGCAACATGTCTCTAGTGTGGCAGGCTGCTGGAACCAGTCAGCCTACACAGATAGTCGGTTAAGGTTTCAGGGGGCACCTCTAAGGTGCCCTCTGGGGTGTAGTTTACAATAAAATGTACACTGGCATCAGTGTGCATTTATTGTGCTGAGAAGTTTGATACCAAACTTCCCAGTTTTCAGTGTAGCCATTATGGTGCTGTGGAGTTCGTGTAAAACAGACTCCCAGACCATATACTCTTATGGCTACCCTGCACTTACAATGTCTAAGGTATTGCTTAGACACTGTAGGGGCACAGTGCTCATGCACTGGTGCCCTCACCTATGGTATTGTGCACCCTGTCTTTGGGCTGTAAGGCCTACTAGAGGGGTGACTTATCTATACCTGCATAGGCAGTGAGAGGCTGGCATGGCACCCTGAGGGGAGTGCCATGTCGACTTACTCGTTTTGTTCTCACCAGCACACACAAGCTGGCAAGCAGTGTGTCTGTGCTGAGTGAGGGGTCTCCAGGGTGGCATAAGACATGCTGCAGCCCTTAGAGACCTTCCTTGGCATCAGGGCCCTTGGTACCAGGGGTACCACTTACAATGGACTTATCTGGATGCCAGGGTGTGCCAATTGTGGAATCAAAAGTACAGGTTAAGGAAAGAACACTGGTGCTGGGGCCTGGTTAGCAGGCCTCAGCACACTTTCAATTCAAAACATAGCATCAGCAAAGGCAAAAAGTCAGGGGGTAACCATGCCAAGGAGGCATTTCCTTACAACATCTAAACATGAGACCCTAACAGTGTCTTTCACAACTGTGGTCTCACACACTCATCTCAATTTATCCTTCTAGCATAGACAATTCGAAGTGGGCAATTGACAATCTCATTCACCTACTAGCAGAGTATATCCCAGGGATACACAACCAACTATCGGACCTCTTAAGCAGGACTCTGCAACAAATACACGAATGGGAGATTCACCCACAAGTAATTCAACAGTACTTTCCCATGTGGGGGAACACCAAACCCAGACCTTTTTGCAACAAGTGAAAATGCAAAATGCCCAAACTCTTCATCCAGGTACCCACACCCTCGATCCAAGGGCAATGCTCTGAAACAAGTCCTCATTTTATTATTATATTGATAGAACCAAAACATTTGGAAAAATACAGCAACCTTTTTACCTTTTCAAAACACCACATAGAAATGGCTATTTCGGAGTCTGCTATTGCATGTTGAATTGTTAAGTACATACAAATGTGCTATGCTAAAGGTTTTAAAAAAAACAAGCATTTTCAATGCAATGGGTCTCGCATTTGCTCGTTAGTTATTCGCGTTGTAAAGGGAAAAAATGGAGCGCGATTGCACTATGTAAAATGCAGCGCGATAGAGCTGCGTGGAAAATACAGATACAGTAGTCTGAACACCATGCTGAAAACATCGAGCCGCAAATGTTTTTAGTAGTTTATTGGTGCTATGTAGGTGGGCTAAACACCGGAAAAGGCATGACGTATGCATGCCTTTAACAAATAAAAGCAAGCGGATTTTAAAAGGCAAGCCCACGAACCTATGTAAGTGACTGACGTGACATGGGCATGGTTGGAACCCCAAAGATTACAGAATAGGACGGAGCGCTTTGTGCTCGCCCATAAAAAGAGAAAAAAGAAGAAGAAAAAAAGGGGGAAGCTTGAATGGCCTTTCTGGGTAAAATACCTATAGCTCCATATGTAGAGCAGCTACATTGTCTACACAACATACATTAACAAAATATTACTGTGTAGAAGTGCTGACCCTTCAACTAGCCAATGTGGGCCAAGCAGTTATAAGTACACTATTTCAAACCACTAACACCCACTGGCTATACACTGTTTATGGAGGGCTGCTTTACAGTCTATGCTAAGCGTGTGTATCTGCAGCCGCACATGCCTCGAACGGGAAATGTTACTTATCCAGTAAGCATAACTTGTTTTGTTTGGTTACTTTTATGGATTATCACAACTTTTTTAGCATGGACATCTCCATATACTACGCTCCACTTCATATTCTATCCTCACCTGCCATGCGGGAAAGCAGTCTAACAATGAAGTTGATGACATGCATTGCCAGCAAGAGAAGGGGTCACTCTAACTTGTCAGCCTTCCTTTGAAGAAAAAAGAATTACACACATCCGATCTTAGCACGAGATGTCAGAATTATGCTAGGCATGTGAATCTACAGCAGTACATGCCACAAACGGATGTTTACTGGATAAGAATCATTGTCTTTATAGAGCTTAACAGCTGCTTCACAAGAAGCGTCCTGGTGCTGGGCAGATGGTGAGAGTAGGACTAGATAACACCTCCTGCAGCAGAGAAGTCTTCAAGTGAGCCTTGAACAAGCTTCCTTTAGAGGAAGACTTGAGATATTCCAGTAAAGAATTCCATAGGATAGGTGCTAGGGAAGAGACCGATTTGCCCCCTGCTCTGTCTTTAAGCATTTTGATGTGGCTGTGCATCTAGACCTTTGTGCCGCCCGGAAGTAAATATGCAACAGTAGTTATCATTCCCACAGACAGCATGACAACACTATTACATTCAGAAGCATGAATTAATCGCCGAACCTAGGAGTGCAATATCAAGTCAACATTGAGGCAAATCAGCAGTCTACGTGTATGAAAACGCAAAATGCTACATCTTTATCTCTAGGTACCCTCTCGCTCAGTTCCCAGGAAATGCCCTGTAGATAGAAGTTTCCCTCACTACGGACGAGTATTTGTGTACTGAGGAGAATGCGCCTGACTTCAGTGGGCAAGATAGACCTGGTTATTAGTGCTCGCCAGTGCATCCTCATGAAAAAGTGCAACTATGCCCAAATCTGCTCTCAAGAATGGGGTCACTTACTACATATCAGTCCTAAGGAAATCAGTATTGCTTTGGCACAGGACGTTGTCAGAATCTGGCACCTGAGCACATAGCATTTTAGTCCTCAAAACTTCCTGTTCATGAAGAAACCTCTGTTGCCCAGGTGCACTTTGATAAACCAGTTTCAAAGGCAGGTAAGATGTATTCAGATATGGTATTCCAAGCTGAACGTAAATTAGCTTTTACTCAGAGCAGGACTTGATAGGTGTCACAAAATGGCCTCTATGTATTATTCTATTGCTGCTACTTGGTAGTCTACCCACAGATTCTTTAGGCACTGTCTCCTCATTAATGCCTGATAAGCACAAATTGGACAAGCGATACTTAAAACATTCCCCATCCTGCTGCTGGAATTGCAAGCCACCACATTAGGGGAAAGTTTATGCTTTTTAGTCTGTGCATGGCATGTGACCTAGAGCAACACATGCTGGAACCTGAAAGCATAACTTATCTGTAACAACCGGTTTGCAACTTCTAGTGCTGTAGATTCCAGTGTGCCCAAGCCACCTCCCGGATGCAAGCACCTGTAGTGATAGCTGGCATTTTAAAGAACAGCTGGTAACATCCAAGCTGTACACTAGAAGGAAGGAGTTTGCACAGCATGTGAATCTACATTACTACAAGCTGCAACCAGGTTACAGCTATTTTTTAGTTCTACTGTAGTCCTTTTTTTTTTTTTTTTTTTTTTTCCTGAAGTGAAGTTCTTAATAGACATTGATACTATGCGGTTTGATCGGTCTATCTGGCTGTCAGCGGCACACACTCCTTGGTGTATATCATGACTGCTCTTTCTCAGTGAGTTGTGCCCAAGTGGTTAGCCAGTTGGCATGCATTCGTACTGCTGCCTGGAGTCCTCAGTTGTGAACAACATTGCCTACTTGGGAGTACAGCCTGGTGTAACTACCTACTGCCTCAGCAACCTGACAAAGCCTCCCACAGACTGTGTGGTAATTTGGAGTCAAATGACAACAGTAACCGAACACTCCACTAGTCTGTAGGAATGTGGCCTCACTTAGCTTTCTGTCATTCAGTCTTAGAATACACTGTCTCTCGTCTGTGGATTAGAACATTAGTTAATCCAGCTTCTTATTTCCTTTTCCTCTGGACCAAATGAGTAGGTTGTCTGAGCTGCTGTTATGTGGTTTTTGACCTCACCACACCTTTGTTTTACAGCTGCAGTGTCTGTGCCAAAGAAAAAACGAAAAATTAAAGATCTGAACAAAAAAGAAGCTGTTGGAGACCTGCTAGATGCCTTTAAAGAGGTAAGAAAGATGGGGTAGATTAAGTCAGTAACATTCTATGGATGGTTGTGCTTTATGGTAGTAAGGACTGAGCTTTAAAGAAAAGGACTTGTTTGAGATGTAAAAACCTAATTTTGGCAGATGTGCTATACATATGTCATGCCTCCTTTAT
Source organism: Pleurodeles waltl (assembly GCF_031143425.1). Lineage (NCBI taxonomy): Eukaryota > Metazoa > Chordata > Amphibia > Caudata > Salamandridae > Pleurodeles > Pleurodeles waltl. Next base: position 37,412,530 of record NC_090450.1, read on the forward strand.
TGCATAGAACACTAGAATACATCCTCGTCATGTAAGATGGGAATGCAGGGATGGTGTGGCACAGGGCAAATGCTAAGTGAAGTGCCATTGAGTCACATTCCCCATAAAAAAGGGCAAGAAATCTAGTTCTGTCTGGAGAAGCCTACAGATTCAATTTTAGAAAGTGCAGAGTTAGCTCGCTATAAAGTGGAAATGAGGAAACCTGGGCGGGCCGGGCTCATTTCTGTAAATTGGGGTCAACTAGTTCTCTTTAGGGGTTAATTTAATTCCAATTCCACTGGCTGAATTATGACTCGTTTTTTGTACTGCTCAGTTTTCTCTTGTCAGTTTTCTTTTGTCAGTTTCCTAATACACCTTAGGAAGCTGCTTATTTTTTAAGTAAAATTTTCACAAAGCTGATTTGATGAGTTTGCTTTCAGCATTGAGATGTACATAAAAAGAAAAATCACTAACTTGCAAAATAGTACTTCAGTGTTGTACATTCCGAATGCTCTGTGGGATGGGGTTACTGCTGTATTACATTGGTAGGTCCTTGCGTGCTCGGCACAATACCACCTGACCTATGGTGAATAAATAAAACGTGTTCTCTGGGAATACATGCTCCCTGGTGGTACTGGCTAGAAATTGCTTTCCATCCCCCACCCTAAGATATGGATGTCCCATTCAGGTTCTGCCCTGGATGTCACCATAAATGGTCAGAGAAGGATAGCAACCGAGTCTGCAACTTGTACATGCTCAGAGACCATATGTCAGAGGGCTGTGACAACTCTTGTGAATTTCTACTACGGACCCTTAAAGTAAGGCAAAAGCAGAGGTGGGCGCACTACACCATGGTACAGAGGCAGGAACGTATCCCAGAAGGGAGGCGACCTTCAATGGCACAATGAAAGGAAAGACTTTGAGACGATCAGCGTTAAGATAAGGAAGATTAAGGCACCATAAGAAGAAAAGATAAGGTACAGGGAAGATCTGTGACGAAGCCAAAAGGATTGGACTCCAGATCAGAGGACTTATTCTAAGAAACAGCCCAAAGAGACCACACAGCTCCTCTTGTCTAAAAAAAAAAAAAAAAAAATACTGCAGGAAATAAGCTGTCAGACGTGGCCTCGAATCTGGAAAGCAATTGAGAGCATAGGACGAAGAAGCCATCCTGAGAAGGGAAAAGTTCAGCACCAAAAAAAGAGGACCACATTGGTTGACATCAAAGCTAAAGAAAAAGAGCACACTAGGTTGAGAGGAAGATATGACTCCTTGTAGCTGAAAAAGGGGGCCCTCCTCAGAACAGGACAAAGGAGTTTCATTCCTTAAAAAAAACAAAAAAAGCATCCCTCTCAGACTAAGGAAACACTCGGCAAGATGCAAGCCGAGCAACTGGAACAACCACTTGCAACTGCTGCCAAAACTCAAACTGGCAGAAGAGGCTCCTCCTCGACAATAGCCAGTACCAGAAGAATTTAGTAATGGCCAGTACCGGGAGAGGGTATCTTTGAGGACAAACCACTGGAGGACTGGCAGGATATGAACCCAGTGTCACCAGAGTATGGACTGGACACATACTTGTCAAGGTCCTCACCACCAGGCATCTGTGTACAGCGCAATGGTGAAATGCAGACATCTAGGGCGTCAAACTTTGAGAGAAACAAGAGGAATGAAGAAGCCAGTTCCTCCGAATATTTCCAAGCATGTTGGGTCACGGAAGGGAGGCCTTTAAAGAGCAGGCACATTGAAGGCCATGTGTAGAGAAAAAATACCGACATTCCATAATAGAGCATGTCTACATAAGGTGGTTAGTGGCTGCAGACTCCACTTTATCCACAGCCTGGAAGAGGGCTAATTCACCAACATCATTAGGTCCACCACCAGAGAAAATAAATGAATGGATATGGTGAGCATTAAAATGGAGCCCGCCGTGGCTGTCTGATGTAGAATCATGAATTGCAACACCCTCTTGAATAGGTATAACCCCGGCAATATTACGTAAAGACATTGGTACATAAGGTGGGGTGGGGGGATAGCACTGCTCATCTAAAGTCTGCCTTGAATGCTGTGGACACTGCGAGTAGACAGCTGTGCACAGGGACTGCACTTGGGAGGCATACCTGGCTGAGTATCTGATTTCAAGCAGGAGATGCAAGCTACTTTCACGGGATTCCCACTCTTCAGAATAACAATGGATGGCTCACTGAGAAGATTGAAAAAGATCCTGCACTATTCTTTGGCTCATTGTTGTACAAAGGGCAATTCAGGGGAGAAGCTACCCCGAGGAGATTTACAACAATGTCCTATGCCCCCTTCACTGCACAGCGGCCAAGCCGTAGCAAAGCAACACTGTGGAAAAATACAGGCCGATAAAAGCAGCTTTTTTGTGGCCATAGCTGCAGGAAGGGGCAGCACCAAGAGGATTTACATACACCACCAAATTACTTCACACTACGCCGCTCCTGCCACTAGGTACCGCTAGGAGACAGAATTGGAGGATCCCTCAGATAATGGTAAAACATCACCTCTGAAAAATGTTTAATCAATATCATCCAGCAAGAATAGTGCATAGAACTGTTAAGAATGCCAACATAAAACCAAGTCAAAGTAGCAAGGACACTTTGCACCTAAAGAAAGAAGTGGCAGATCTGCGACAAAAGGAGGCTATAGAAAGAGTACTGATCTCAAAAAGATTGCAGGAGTTTAATCTTTATACTTCCTAGTACGCGAGACAGATTTGTCATTAAGACCCTTGCTGGAACTCTGGGACCTTAACAGGTACATCAAAACAGAAGTTCTAAACGACTATACTGCAGGCGGTCATCCCACTCCTTGAAAAGTGGATTACATGACAACAGTGGGCCTCAAGGATGCATACCTACACGTGCCAATGAACAAAAGACCGGTTTCATAGTAGAAAAGGCCCATTACCAGTCCACAATACTGTCCTTTGAAATTAAAATCCTGCATCATGGGTCTTCATAAAATGCCTGGCTGCCGAAGAGACACCTGTGAAGAAGTTGGGGGTTCCACTTCTACTCCTAACGGAACTGACTCATAAAGGTAGTCAAACAGCAGTGCAAGTGTAACTGTCAGTGATATAAACTGTTCCCTATTGTAGGAAGTTGGCTCTGTATGTGCTATTTCAAAGTAAGGAATAGCATGCACAGAGTCCAAGGGTTCCCCTTAGAGGTAAAATAGTGGTAAAAATAGATAATACTAATGCTCTATTTTGTGGTAGTGTGGTCGAGCAGTAGGCTTATCCAAGGAGTAGTGTTAAGCATTTGTTGTACATACACACAGACAATAAATGAGGTACACACACTCGGAGACAAATCCAGCCAATAGGTTTTGTTATAGAAAAATATATTTTCTTAGTTTATTTTAAGAACCACAGGTTCAAATTTAACATGTAATATCTTGTTTGAAAGGTATTGCAGGTAAGTACATTAGTGTAGGAAGTTGGCTCTGTATGTGCTATTTCAAAGTAAGGAATAGCATGCACAGAGTCCAAGGGTTCCCCTTAGAGGTAAAATAGTGGTAAAAAGAGAATACTAATGCTCTATTTTGTGGTAGTGTGGTCGAGCAGTAGGCTTATCCAAGGAGTAGTGTTAAGCATTTGTTGTACATACACATAGACAATAAATGAGGTACACACACTCAGAGACAAATCCAGCCAATAGGTTTTTATATAGAAAAATATCTTTTCTTAGTTTATTTTAAGAACCACAGGTTCAAATTCTACATGTAATATCTCATTCGAAAGGTATTGCAGGTAAGTACTTTAGGAACTTCAAATCATCAAAATTGCATGTATACTTTTCAAGTTATTGACAAATAGCTGTTTTAAAAGTGGACACTTAGTGCAATTTTCACAGTTCCTAGGGGAGGTAAGTATTTGTTAGATTAACCAGGTAAGTAAGACACTTACAGGGCTCAGTTCTTGGTCCAAGGTAGCCCACCGTTGGGGGTTCAGAGCAACCCCAAAGTCACCACACCAGCAGCTCAGGGCCGGTCAGGTGCAGAGTCCAAAGTGGTGCTCAAAACACATAGGCTAGAATGGAGAGGAGGGGGTGCCCCGGTTCCGGTCTGCTTGCAGGTAAGTACCCGCGTCTTCGGAGGGCAGACCAGGGGTGTTTTGTAGGGCACCGGGGGGGACACAAGTCCACACAGAAATTTCACCCTCAGCGGCGCGGGGGCGGCCGGGTGCAGTGTAGAAACAAGCGTCGGGTTTGCAATGTTAGTCTATGAGAGATCTCGGGATCTCTTCAGCGCTGCAGGCAGGCAAGGGGGGGGTTCCTCGGGGAAACCTCCACTTGGGCAAGGGAGAGGGACTCCTGGGGGTCACTTCTCCAGTGAAAGTCCGGTCCTTCAGGTCCTGGGGGCTGCGGGTGCAGGGTCTCTCCCAGGTGTCGGGACTTTAGGTTCGAAAGAGTCGCGGTCAGGGGAAGCCTCGGGATTCCCTCTGCAGGCGGCGCTGTGGGGGCTCAGGGGGGACAGGTTTTGGTACTCACAGTATCAGAGTAGTCCTGGGGTCCCTCCTGAGGTGTTGGATCGCCACCAGTCGAGTCGGGGTCGCCGGGTGCAGTGTTGCAAGTCTCACGCTTCTTGCGGGGAGCTTGCAGGGATCTTTAAAGTTGCTGGAAACAAAGTTGCAGCTTTTCTTGGAGCAGGTCCGCTGTCCTCGGGAGTTTCTTGTCTTTTCGAAGCAGGGGCAGTCCTCAGAGGATGTCGAGGTCGCTGGTCCCTTCGGAAGGCGTCGCTGGAGCAGGATCTTTGGAAGGCAGGAGACAGGCCGGTGAGTTTCTGGAGCCAAGGCAGTTGTCGTCTTCTGGTCTTCCGCTGCAGGGGTTTTCAGCTGGGCAGTCCTTCTTCTTGTTGCAGGAATCTAATTTTCTAGGGTTCAGGGTAGCCCTTAAATACTAAATTTAAGGGCGTGTTTAGGTCTGGGGGGTTAGTAGCCAATGGCTACTAGCCCTGAGGGTGGGTACACCCTCTTTGTGCCTCCTCCCAAGGGGAGGGGGTCACAATCCTAACCCTATTGGGGGAATCCTCCATCTGCAAGATGGAGGATTTCTAAAAGTTAGAGTCACCTCAGCTCAGGACACCTTAGGGGCTGTCCTGACTGGCCAGTGACTCCTCCTTGTTATTCTCATTATTTTCTCCGGCCTTGCCGCCAAAAGTGGGGCCTGGCCGGAGGGGGCGGGCAACTCCACTAGCTGGAGTGTCCTGCTGGGTTGGCACAAAGGAGGTGAGCCTTTGAGGCTCACCGCCAGGTGTGACAATTCCTGCCTGGGAGAGGTGTTAGCATCTCCACCCAGTGCAGGCTTTGTTACTGGCCTCAGAGTGACAAAGGCACTCTCCCCATGGGGCCAGCAACATGTCTCGGTTTGTGGCAGGCTGCTAAAACTAGTCAGCCTACACAGATAGTCGGTGAAGTTTCAGGGGGCACCTCTAAGGTGCCCTCTGTGGTGTATTTTACAATAAAATGTACACTGGCATCAGTGTGCATTTATTGTGCTGAGAAGTTTGATACCAAACTTCCCAGTTTTCAGTGTAGCCATTATGGTGCTGTGGAGTTCGTGTAAAACAGACTCCCAGACCATATACTCTTATGGCTACCCTGCACTTACAATGTCTAAGGTTTTGCTTAGACACTGTAGGGGCACAGTGCTCATGCACTGGTACCCTCACCTATGGTATAGTGCACCCTGCCTTAGGGCTGTAAGGCCTGCTAGAGGGGTGTCTTACCTATACTGCATAGGCAGTGAGAGGCTGGCATGGCACCCTGAGGGGAGTGCCATGTCGACTTACTCATTTTGTTCTCACCAGCACACACAGGCTTGTAAGCAGTGTGTCTGTGCTGAGTGAGGGGTCTCTAGGGTGGCATAATACATGCTACAGCCCTTAGAGACCTTCCCTGGCATCAGGGCCCTTGGTACCAGAGGTACCAGTTACAAGGGACTTATCTGGATGCCAGGGTGTGCCAATTGTGGAAACAATGGTACATTTTAGGTGAAAGAACACTGGTGCTGGGGCCTGGTTAGCAGGGTCCCAGCACACTTCTCAGTCAAGTCAGCATCAGTATCAGGCAAAAAGTGGGGGGTAACTGCAACAGGGAGCCATTTCTTTACACAAGCCCCCCCCAGCCCACAGGCCAGGAGACTCAGCCAACGCTGGAAGAGTCTTCCTAGTCTGTCAGGCGAGGAAGAGTAGAGGGAATGGCTGGTTTGTTGCAGGGCCTACTCTGCCTTACATCCTCCTGTTCAGGTCATTCCCTCTGGGGAACTGACCCACTTCCACAGTGATAGGACCTAGTCTGAACTGCCTCTTGTCTGTGCTTTTTATGTCTTCACCCATTCTCTCTATTTTGAGGTCAGAGGTATCCACCTCTGCTAATCTTATCTTAGCCAGGGTCACCCCTAGCTTACCCAAAGAGGTTACCCAGAGCTGGAGTAACCCCACCATGACCAACAGGGTCAGGGGGCCTAACTTGTTATTTGGCATGGGGTCAGACCACCATGCCAAGGATAGTGCAGCCATAAAGGCTAACACCCAGCAGAGGCCACTGACAGCTGTCAGTGCCCAGAACCACACCTTTAGCTCTTCACCTACAAGGGAAGGGGCTAAGTTACAGGCTTCTTTGGGTTCAGGGTGCCTGTCTGCTGTATTAGAGTGGGGGGTTACCACATCTTGTAGTAAACACCCTTCTTCCACTCTTTCTTCTGTTAGCTGAGGAGCCACCCACTCAGGCTTAACAGTTGCCTGACTAGCCAGGACTTCTTGTGGGTCAGGTTGGACTTTATCAGAGCCATTTTTGGAGTTCTCCCCTACTGGAGCAGGATCTCCTTGGCTTGCTGGAACCTTGGCTAAAGGTTGTCCACCTTTCCTACTCTGTTTCCTTTTCTTTTTCCTCTGGGGCCTACTTGCATTTACTGCAGAGGCAGGCACTCCAGAATCCTTGGGAGAGGACTGGCCCTGGACCAGTTCTTCTCTTAGGCTCTGACTAACCTCTGGGTAGTCATTTCCAAGGAGACAATCAAGGGGGAGGTCTGTACTGACTACCACCCTTCTCCAGCTAAAAGTTCCACCCACTTCTATGGGCACAAGAGCCACAGGCCTATTAGTGACCCGGTCTGGGCTAACTCTTACTCTGGCCATCTCACCTGGGATGTACTGGTTTGAGAGCACCAGCCTGTCATGCACAATAGTGTGACTGGCACAAGTGTCTCTCAGGGCAGTGGCTGGGATTCCATTCACCTGTAGGTGGTGGAAGTGTCTACTTCCCTCTGGAATCTCCAACTCACCTGTTGGGCCCATTGTCCAGTTGAAAGCTATGAAGACCTCCTCATCTGAGGAGTCATCTCCAATGGCTACACTGGTTACCCCTGGAATTTTGTTCTGGGGTTTGTTTTTGGGACAAGAAGTGTCCTTGGTGTGGTGCCCAGACTGTTTACAGTTGTGGCACCATGCCTTAGTGGCATCCCAGTTCTTACCCTGGTACCCACCTTTGTTTTGGGTTGTGTCTTGGGGCCCACCCACCTGTTCTGGTTTTTGGGGGCCTACAGAGGACTCTTTTTCTTTGTTTCTAGTGTCACCCACTTTCTCCTGGGGAGTTTTTGTAACCCCTTTCTTTTGGTCACCCCCAGTGGAAGTTTTGGTTACCCTAGTCTTGACCCAGTGGTCTGCCTTCTTTCCCAATTCTTGGGGAGAAATTGGACCTAGGTCTACCAGATACTGATGCAACTTTTCATTGAAGCAGTTACTTAAAATGTGTTCTTTCATAAACAAATTATAAAGCCCAACATAGTCACACACTTCATTTCCAGTTAACCAACTGTAAGGAAATGCCTCCTTGGCATGGTTGCCCCCTGACTTTTTGCCTTTGCTGATGCTATGTTTACAATTGAAAGTGTGCTGAGGCCTGCTAACCAGGCCCCAGCACCAGTGTTCTTTCCCTAACCTGTACTTTTGTATCCACAATTGGCAGACCCTGGCATCCAGATAAGTCCCTTGTAACTGGTACTTCTAGTACCAAGGGCCCTGATGCCAAGGAAGGTCTCTAAGGGCTGCAGCATGTCTTATGCCACCCTGGAAACCTCTCACTCAGCACAGACACACTGCTTACCAGCTTGTGTGTGCTGGTGAGGACAAAACGAGTAAGTCGACATGGCACTCCCCTCAGGGTGCCATGCCAGCCTCTCACTGCCTATGCAGTATAGGTAAGACACCCCTCTAGCAGGCCTTACAGCCCTAAGGCAGGGTGCACTATACCATAGGTGAGGGGACCAGTGCATGAGCATGGTACCCCTACAGTGTCTAAACAAAACCTTAGACATTGTAAGTGCAGGGTAGCCATAAGAGTATATGGTCTGGGAGTCTGTCAAACACGAACTCCACAGCACCATAATGGCTACACTGAAAACTGGGAAGTTTGGTATCAAACTTCTCAGCACAATAAATGCACACTGATGCCAGTGTACATTTTATTGTAAAATACACCCCAGAGGGCACCTTAGAGGTGCCCCCTGAAACCTATCCGACTATCTGTGTAGGCTGACTGGTTCCAGCAGCCTGCCACACTAGAGACATGTTGCTGGCCCCATGGGGAGAGTGCCTTTGTCACTCTGAGGCCAGTAACAAAGCCTGCACTGGGTGGAGATGCTAACACCTCCCCCAGGCAGGAGCTGTGACACCTGGCGGTGAGCCTCAAAGGCTCCCCCCTTTGTCACAGCCCAGCAGGGCACTCCAGCTTAGTGGAGTTGCCCGCCCCCTCCGGCCACGGCCCCCACTTTTGGCGGCAAGGCTGGAGGGAACAAAGAAAGCAACAAGGAGGAGTCACTGGCCAGTCAGGACAGCCCCTAAGGTGTCCTGAGCTGAGGTGACTCTGACTTTTAGAAATCCTCCATCTTGCAGATGGAGGATTCCCCCAATAGGGTTAGGATTGTGACCCCCTCCCCTTGGGAGGAGGCACAAAGAGGGTGTACCCACCCTCAGGGCTAGTAGCCATTGGCTACTAACCCCCCCAGACCTAAACACGCCCTTAAATTTAGTATTTAAGGGCTACCCTGAACCCTAGAAAATTAGATTCCTGCAACTACAAGAAGAAGGACTGCCTAGCTGAAAAACCCCTGCAGAGGAAGACCAGAAGACGACAACTGCCTTGGCTCCAGAAACTCACCGGCCTGTCTCCTGCCTTCCAAAGATCCTGCTCCAGCGACGCCTTCCGAAGGGACCAGCGACCTCGACATCCTCTGAGGACTGCCCCTGCTTCGAAAAGACAAGAAACTCCCGAGGACAGCGGACCTGCTCCAAGAAAAGCTGCAACTTTGTTTCCAGCAGCTTTAAAGAACCCTGCAAGTTCCCCGCAAAAAGCGTGAGACTTGCAACACTGCACCCGGCGACCCCGACTCGGCTGGTGGAGATCCGACGCCTCAGGAGGGACCCCAGGACTACTCTGATACTGTGAGTACCAAAACCTGTCCCCCCTGAGCCCCCACAGCGCCGCCTGCAGAGGGAATCCCGAGGCTTCCCCTGACCGCGACTCCTTGAATCCAAAGTCCCGACACCTGGGAGAGACCCTGCACCCGCAGCCCCCAGGACCTGAAGGACCGGACTTTCACTGGAGGAGTGACCCCCAGGAGTCCCTCTCCCTTGACCAAGTGGAGGTTTCCCCGAGGAACCCCCCCCTTGCCTGCCTGCAGCGCTGAAGAGATCCCTAGATCTCCCATTGACTTCCATTACAAACCCGACGCTTGTTTCTACACTGCACCCGGCCGCCCCCGCGCCGCTGAGGGTGAAATTTCTGTGTGGACTTGTGTCCCCCCCGGTGCCCTACAAAACCCCCCTGGTCTGCCCTCCGAAGACGCGGGTACTTACCTGCAAGCAGACCGGAACCGGGGCACCCCCTTCTCTCCATTCTAGCCTATGTGTTTTGGGCACCACTTTGAACTCTGCACCTGACCGGCCCTGAGCTGCTGGTGTGGTGACTTTGGGGTTGCTCTGAACCCCCAACGGTGGGCTACCTTGGACCAAGAACTGAACCCTGTAAGTGTCTTACTTACCTGGAAAAACTAATCAAAACTTACCTCCCCTAGGAACTGTGAAAATTGCACTAAGTGTCCACTTTTAAAACAGCTATTTGTCAATAACTTGAAAAGTATACATGCAATTTTGATGATTTGAAGTTCCTAAAGTACTTACCTGCAATACCTTTCGAATGAGCTATTACATGTAGAATTTGAACCTGTGGTTCTTAAAATAAACTAAGAAAAGATATTTTTCTATATAAAAACCTATTGGCTGGATTTGTCTCTGAGTGTGTGTACCTCATTTATTGTCTAGGTGTATGTACAACAAATGCTTAACACTACTCCTTGGATAAGCCTACTGCTCGACCACACTACCACAAAATAGAGCATTAGTATTATCTATTTTTACCACTATTTTACCTCTAAGGGGAACCCTTGGACTCTGTGCATGCTATTCCTTACTTTGAAATAGCACATACAGAGCCAACTTCCTACATTGGTGGATCAGCGGTGGGGTACAAGACTTTGCATTTGCTGGACTACTCAGCCAATACCTGATCACACGACAAATTCCAAAATTGTCATTAGAAATTGATTTTTGCAATTTGAAAAGTTTTCTAAATTCTTAAAAGACCTGCTAGGGCCTTGTGTTAGATCCTGTTTAGCATTTCTTTTAGAGTTTAAAAGTTTGTAAAAGTTTGAATTAGATTCTAAGAACCAGTTTTAGTTTCTTAAAAAGTATTCCAACTTTTAGAAGCATAATGTCTAGCACAGATGTGAATGTGGTGGAACTCGACACCACACCTTACCTCCATCTACAGATGAGAGAGCTAAGGTCACTCTGTAAACTAAAGAAAATAGCAATGGGCCCCAAACCTACCAAAGTACAGCTCCAGGAGCTTTTGGCAGAGTTTGAAAAGGCCAACCCCTCTGAGGATGGCAACTCAGAGGATGAAGATAGTGACTTGGAGGGAAATTCCCCCCCTCCAGTCCTACTTAGGGAGAGCAGGGCTTCTCAAGCCCTGACTCCACAAATAATAGTCAGAGATGCTGGTTCCCTCACAGGAGGGACCAACAACTCTGAAATCACTGAGGATAACTCCAGTGAAGAGGACATCCAGTTAGCCAGGATGGCCAAAAGATTGGCTTTGGAAAGACAGATCCTAGCCATAGAGAGGGAAAGACAAGAGATGGGCCTAGGACCCATCAATGGTGGCAGCAACATAAATAGGGTCAGAGATTCTCCTGACATGTTGAAAATCCCCAAAGGGATTGTAACTAAATATGAAGATGGTGATGACATCACCAAATGGTTCACAGCTTTTGAGAGGGCTTGTGTAACCAGAAAAGTGAACAGATCTCACTGGGGTGCTCTCCTTTGGGAAATGTTCACAGGAAAGTGTAGGGATAGACTCCTCACACTCTCTGGACAAGATGCAGAATCTTATGACCTCATGAAGGGTACCCTGATTGAGGGCTTTGGATTCTCCACTGAGGAGTACAGGATTAGGTTCAGGGGGGCTCAAAAATCCTCGAGCCAGACCTGGGTTGACTTTGTTGACTACTCAGTGAAAACACTAGATGGTTGGATTCAAGGCAGTGGTGTAAGTAATTATGATGGGCTGTACAATTTATTTGTGAAAGAACACCTGTTAAGTAATTGTTTCAATGATAAACTGCATCAGCATCTGGTAGACCTAGGACCAATTTCTCCCCAAGAATTGGGAAAGAAGGCGGACCATTGGGTCAAGACAAGGGTGTCCAAAACTTCAACAGGGGGTGACCAAAAGAAAGGGGTCACAAAGACTCCCCAGCAGAAGGGTGATGAGACAACCAAAACTAAAAATAGTAAAGAGTCTTCTACAGGCCCCCAAAAACCTGCACAGGAGGGTGGGCCCAGAGCCTCTTCACAAAACAATGGGTACAAGGGTAAAAACTTTGATCCCAAAAAGGCCTGGTGTCATAGCTGTAAACAGCATGGACACCAAACTGGAGACAAGGCCTGTCCCAAGAAAGGTTCCACTCCAAACTCCCATCCAGGTAACACTGGTATGGCTAGTCTCCAAGTGGGATCAACAGTGTGCCCAGAGCAAATCAGGGTCCACACTGAAGCTACTCTAGTTTCTGAGGGTGGGGTGGATTTAGCCACACTAGCTGTCTGGCCGCCTAACATGCAAAAATACAGACAGCAACTCTTAATTAATGGGACTAGAATAGAGGGCCTGAGGGATACAGGTGCCAGTGTCACCATGGTGACAGAGAAACTGGTTTCCCCTGGCCAATACCTGACTGGAAAAACTTACACAGTCACCAACGCTGACAATCAGAGAAAAGTACATCCCATGGCAATGGTTACTTTAGAATGGGGAGGGGTCAATGGCCTGAAACAGGTGGTGGTCTCCTCAAATATCCCAGTGGACTGTCTGCTTGGAAATGACCTGGAGTCCTCAGCATGGGCTGAGGTAGAGCTAAAAACCCATGCAGCAATGCTGGGTATCCCTGAACTGGTGTGTGTGAAAACGAGAGCACAGTGCAAGGCACAGGGTGAAAAAGTAGAGCTGGAGTCTGGAAAAATGGCCCAGCCTACCAAGAGAACAGGAAAGTCAGTTGGGAAACCAACTGCAACACAGCAAAAGAAAGGGAACCTCTCTTCTCAGGAAGAAGTTCTGCCCTCTGAGGGAACTGAGCCTTTGGAGCTTGAACCTTATCAGGTTGAGCTCTTAGGCCCAGGGGGACCCTCCAGGGAAGAGCTGTGTAAGGGACAAGAAACCTGTCCCTCTCTTGAAGGCCTTAGGCAGCAAGCTGCTGAAGAGTCCAAAGGCAAGAAAAATGGAACACATAGGGTCTATTGGGAAGATGGACTCCTGTACTCTGAGGCCAGAGACCCCAAACCTGGTGCCACTAGGAGAGTGGTAGTGCCTCAGCTGTTCAGGAAGTTCATCCTAACATTGGCCCATGACATTCCCCTTGCTGGACATTTGGGACAAACCAAGACGTGGGAGAGGTTAGTCAACCACTTCTACTGGCCCAATATGTCCAACATGGTTAAGGAGTTTTGCCTCTCCTGCCCCACCTGTCAAGCCAGTGGTAAGACAGGTGGGCATCCAAAGGCCCCCCTCATTCCACTTCCAGTGGTGGGGGTGCCCTTTGAAAGAGTGGGTGTGGACATAGTTGGTCCACTAGAACCTCCCACAGCCTCAGGAAATATGTGTTCGATGGCATCTGTCGCTGTAGATACACATGGTATGCATGAGCTCGCCATCTGGTGTTGGGTCGGAGTGTTACAAGTTGTTTTTCTTCGAAGAAGTGTTTTCGAGTCACGGGACCGAGTGACTCCACCTTCTGTGCTCATTGCGCATGGGCGTCGACTCCATCTTCGATTGTTTTCTTTCCGCCATCGGGTTCGGACGTGTTCATGTCGCTCCGAGTTTCGGAACGGAAAGATAGCTGAAGACGGAAGATTTTCGACGGTATCGTTGCGATCCGGTTAGAGATAGACACATACGACGACGCGTTGAACATCGAAGCGCTTCGGTGCCCTTCGGGGTAGATTTCGGCACCCCGTCGGGGCCTAGTCGGCCCGACCGCGTGGAGGACAACGCCGATGGATCGGACCCCGTTTCGATTCTGCCCCGAATGCCACAACAAATATCCTTATACGGACCTGCACTCGGTCTGTAATCTGTGCCTGTCACCCGAGCACAGTGAAGAATCCTGCGAGGCCTGTCGGGCGTTCCGGTCCCGAAAAACTCTGCGCGACCGTCGAGCGAGAAGACTGCAGATGGCGTCCACGCCGAAAGAGCGTCGACAGTTCGAGACAGAAGAAGAACAGGAGGAATCCTTTTCCATCCAGGATTCAGACTCCGACGAGCTACACTCTACAAGAACTGTGAGTAAGACGTCGAGATCAAACCTTAAAAAAGGAAAGAAGGCCCAGGGGACGCCACTGCCAACCGGCCATGGCTCCACCCAAATTCTCGGTGACCAACAATCGGCACCGAAAAAGGCCCATTCAGTGTCGAGATCGTCCGACTTCGGTCGAGACACCGGCACGCAGCCTCCTCGGGACCGAGAGAGTGCTAAACAGAAGCATCGACACCGAGAGTTCGGTGTCGACACCGATCGACGCCGAGACAGTGGCGCCGAAGACCATAGAGGCCAAGAATTTTCGGCACAGAAAAAGAGGAAGGTTACCTCGGAGCCGAAAAAACAATCGACAGGGCTTTCGGAGCCGAAAAAAGCGACATCAGACCCTGTTTCTGGCTCCTATACCGAAGAGCATTCTATGTCTTCTCAACTGAAGAAACATAGATTTGAACAAGAACTGCAATCCACTGACGTGGATCACACGCAAAAGCGTATCTTTATTCAGCAGGGGACTGGGAAGATCAGTACCCTTCCACCTGTCAAACGAAAGAGAACGCTTCAGTTTACTCCTCAGCAAGACACAACACAAAAGGTAACACCTCCTCCCTCGCCTCCACCTGTAACTCCGGCTTCGCCAACTTACACCCCGTCACATTCGCCAGCTCACACCGCCATGAGCCACGACGACCAAGATCAGGATGCGTGGGACTTGTACGACGCACCAGTGTCTGATAACAGCCCAGACACATACCCAACTAGGCCATCACCACCGGAAGACAGCACAGCCTACTCACAAGTGGTGGCTAGAGCAGCTCTATTCCATAATGTGGAACTACACTCGGAACAAGTAGAGGATGATTTTTTATTTAACACCCTCTCCTCAACCCACAGCTCCTACCAAAGCCTGCCGATGCTCCCAGGCATGCTACGCCATGCAAAAGACATTTTCAAGGAGCCAGTTAAAAGTAGGGCAGTGACGCCTAGGGTGGACAAAAAGTATAAGGCGCCTCCTACGGACCCTGTCTTCATCACCTCTCAGCTGCCACCAGACTCTGTGGTGGTAGGGGCTGCCAGAAAACGGGCAAACTCACACACTTCTGGGGATGCACCTCCCCCAGATAAAGAAAGTAGGAAGTTCGATGCAGCCGGGAAGAGGGTTGCTGTCCAAGCAGCAAACCAGTGGCGCATCGCAAATTCACAAGCGCTGCTAGCGCGATACGACAGAGCCCACTGGGATGAGATGCAGCATCTCATTGAACATCTCCCAAAAGATCTGCAAAAAAGAGCAAAACAGGTTGTTGAGGAGGGTCAAAACATTTCCAACAATCAAATCCGCTCCTCCATGGATGCAGCAGACACGGCCGCAAGAACCATTAATACGTCGGTTACCATCCGTAGGCACGCATGGCTCAGAACGTCTGGATTCAAGCCAGAAATTCAGCAGGCAGTGCTTAACATGCCAGTAAACGAGAAACTTCTGTTCGGTCCGGAGGTCGACACAGCTATAGAAAAGCTCAAAAAGGACACTGACACTGCCAAGGCCATGGGCGCACTCTACTCCCCGCAGAGCAGAGGATCTTATAACACCTTCCGCAAAACACCTTTTAGAGGAGGGTTTCGGGGTCAGGCCACACAAGCTAGCACCTCACAGTCCGCACCGCCCACCTACCAGGGACAGTACAGGGGAGGTTTTCGGGGCCAGTATAGAGGGGGGCAATTTCCTAGGAATAGAGGAAGATTTCAAAGCCCCAAAAACACTACCAACAAGCAGTGACTCACACGTCACTCACCCCTCCCACACAACACCAGTGGGGGGGAGGATACATACATGTGTTCCCGTATCTAGACGACTGGCTAATCAAAACCAGTTCGCTCACACAATGCTCAAACCACACAAATCAAGTCATACAAACCCTCTACAATTTAGGGTTCACCGTCAACTTTGCAAAATCAAACATTCTGCCAAGCAAAGTACAGCAATATCTAGGAGCCATAATAGACACAACAAAAGGAGTAGCAACGCCAACTCCACAAAGGATCCACAATTTCAACAGGGTCATTCAACACATGTCTCCAAACCAAACAATACAAGCAAGAACAATACTACAGCTCCTAGGCATGATGTCCTCATGCATAGCCATTGTCCCAAACGCAAGACTGCACATGAGGCCCTTACAACAGTGCCTAGCCTCACAGTGGTCTCAAGCACAGGGTCACCTTCTAGATCTGGTGTTGCTAGACCGCCAAACTTACCTATCGCTTCTATGGTGGAACAGTATAAATTTAAACATAGGGCGGCCTTTCCAAGACCCAGTGCCACAGTACGTAATAACAACAGATGCTTCCATGACAGGGTGGGGAGCACATCTCAATCAACACAACATAAGAGGACAATGGAACATACATCAAACAAAACTGCATATAAATCATCTAGAATTATTAGCAGTTTTTCAAGCACTAAAAGCTTTCCAACCAATCATAACCCACAAATACATCCTTGTCAAAACAGACAACATGACAACGATGTATTATCTAAACAAACAAGGAGGAACACATTCAACGCAGTTAAGCTTGTTAGCTCAAAAAATATGGAAGTGGGCTATCCACCATCAAATTGGTCTAATAGCACAGTTTATTCCGGGGATCCAGAATCAGCTGGCAGACAATCTCTCTCGAGATCACCAGCAAGTTCACGAATGGGAAATCCACCCACAAATTCTGAACACCTACTTCACACTCTGGGGAACACCACAAATAGACTTATTTGCAACAAAAGAGAACGCAAAATGCCAAAACTTCGCGTCCAGATACCCACACAAGCAATCCCAAGGCAATGCCCTATGGATGAACTGGTCAGGAATATTTGCTTACGCTTTTCCTCCTCTCCCTCTCCTTCCTTACCTAGTAAACAAATTGAGTCAAAACAAACTCAAACTCATTTTAATAGCACCAACGTGGGCAAGACAACCCTGGTACACAACACTGCTAGATCTGTCTGTAGTACCACACATCAAACTGCCCAACAAACCAGATCTGTTAACGCAACACAACCAACAGATCAGACACCCGGACCCAGCATCGCTGAATCTAGCAATCTGGCTCCTGAAATCCTAGAATTCGGACACTTACAACTTAGCCAAGAGTGTATGGAAGTCATAAAGCAGGCCAGAAGGCCATCCACTAGACACTGCTACGCAAGTAAGTGGAAAAGATTTGTTTGGTACTGCCATCATAATCAGATACAACCACTAGAGGCAACTCCAAAACATATAGTAAATTACTTGCTCCATTTACAAAAAGCAAAGCTAGCCTTCTCTTCTATTAAAATACACCTTGCAGCAATATCTGCATACCTGCAAACTACATATTCGACTTCCTTGTATAGGATACCAGTTATCAAAGCATTCATAGAAGGGCTTAAAAGAATTATACCACCAAGAACACCACCTGTTCCTTCATGGAACCTAAACGTGGTTCTAACAAGACTCATGGGCCCACCCTTCGAACCCATGCACTCTTGCGGAATACAATTCCTCACCTGGAAAGTTGCCTTTCTCATCGCCATTACATCTCTAAGAAGAGTAAGTGAAATTCAAGCGTTCACAACACAAGAGCCTTTTATACAAATACATAAAAATAAGGTCGTCCTACGACCTAATCCAAAATTTTTACCAAAAGTTATTTCTCCATTCCATCTAAATCAAACGGTAGAATTACCAGTATTCTTCCCACAGCCAGATTCTGTGGCTGAAAGAGCACTACATACATTAGATGTCAAAAGAGCATTAATGTACTACATTGACAGAACGAAGAACATCAGAAAAACTAAACAGCTATTTATTGCATTCCAAAAACCTCATGCAGGTAACCCAATATCAAAACAAGGTATAGCCAGATGGATAGTTAAATGCATCCAAATCTGCTACCTTAAAGCAAAAAGACAACTGCCCATTACTCCCAGGGCACATTCAACAAGGAAAAAAGGTGCTTCAATGGCCTTTTTAGGAAACATCCCAATACAAGAAATATGTAAGGCAGCCACTTGGTCTACGCCTCACACATTCACCAAACACTACTGTATAGATGTGCTATCCGCACAACAAGCTACAGTAGGTCAAGCTGTATTAAGAACTCTATTTCAGACAACTTCTACTCCTACAGGCTAAACCACCGCTTATGGGGAACTAACTGCTTACTAGTCTATGCATACCATGTGTATCTACAGCGACAGATGCCATCGAACTGAAAATGTCACTTACCCAGTGTACATCTGTTCGTGGCATCAGTCGCTGAGATTCACATGGACCCACCCACCTCCCCGGAAGCCTGTAGCAGTTCAGAAGTTACCTTCAATTTTGTACATTTGTATATATATTACTTAATCCTTTAATAGGTACATACTTACATTTTTCATTGCGCGGGCACTATTACTATAGTACAACTCCTACCTCACCCTCTGCGGGGAAAACAATCGAAGATGGAGTCGACGCCCATGCGCAATGAGCACAGAAGGTGGAGTCACTCGGTCCCGTGACTCGAAAACACTTCTTCGAAGAAAAACAACTTGTAACACTCCGACCCAACACCAGATGGCGAGCTCATGCATACCATGTGAATCTCAGCGACTGATGCCACGAACAGATGTACACTGGGTAAGTGACATTTTCAATATCCTGGTAGTAGTGGATCATGCTACCAGGTATCCTGAAGCTATTCCCCTTAGGTCGACTACTGCCCCTGCAGTAGCCAAGGCCCTCATTGGTATCTTTACCAGAGTGGGTTTCCCTAAGGAGGTGGTGTCTGACAGAGGTACCAACTTCATGTCAGCATACCTAAAGCACATGTGGAATGAGTGTGGAGTGACTTATAAATTCACTACACCCTACCATCCACAAACTAATGGCTTAGTTGAGAGATTCAACAAGACATTAAAAGGCATGATCATGGGGCTCCCAGAAAAACTCAAAAGGAGATGGGATGTCCTCTTGCCATGTCTGCTTTTCGCTTACAGGGAGGTACCACAGAAGGGAGTAGGATTCTCACCCTTTGAACTTCTGTTTGGTCATCCTGTAAGGGGACCACTTGCCCTTGTTAAAGAAGGCTGGGAGAGACCTCTCCATGAGCCTAAACAGGACATAGTGGACTATGTACTTGGCCTTCGCTCTAGAATGGCAGAGTACATGGAAAAGGCAACCAAAAACCTTGAGGCCAGCCAACAACTCCAGAAGTTTTGGTATGACCAAAAGGCTGCACTGGTTGAGTTCCAACCAGGGCAGAAAGTCTGGGTTCTGGAGCCTGTGGCTCCCAGGGCACTCCAGGACAAATGGAGTGGCCCTTACCCAGTGCTAGAGAGGAAGAGTCAGGTCACCTACCTGGTGGACCTGGGCACAAGCAGGAGCCCCAAGAGGGTGATCCATGTGAACCGCCTTAAGCTCTTCCATGACAGGGCTGATGTGAATCTGTTAATGGTAACAGATGAGGATCAGGAGGCAGAGAGTGAACCTCTCCCTGATCTTCTGTCATCAGACCCAAAAGATGGCACAGTAGATGGAGTGATCTACTCAGACACCCTCTCTGGCCAACAGCAGGCTGATTGTAGGAGAGTCCTACAACAGTTTCCTGAGCTTTTCTCCCTAACCCCTGGTCAGACACACCTGTGTACCCATGATGTGGACACAGGAGACAGCATGCCTGTCAAGAACAAAATCTTCAGACAGTCTGACCATGTTAAGGAAAGCATCAAGGTGGAAGTCCACAAGATGCTGGAATTGGGAGTAATTGAGCGCTCTGACAGCCCCTGGGCTAGCCCAGTGGTCTTAGTCCCCAAACCTCACACCACAGATGGAAAGAAAGAGATGAGGTTTTGTGTGGACTACAGAGGGCTCAATTCTGTCACCAAGACAGATGCCCATCCAATTCCAAGAGCTGATGAGCTCATTGATAAATTAGGTGCTGCCAAATTTCTAAGTACCTTTGACTTGACAGCAGGGTACTGGCAAATAAAAATGGCACCTGGAGCAAAAGAAAAGACAGCATTCTCCACACCTGATGGGCATTATCAGTTTACTGTTATGCCCTTTGGTTTAAAGAATGCCCCTGCCACCTTCCAAAGGTTGGTGAATCAAGTCCTTGCTGGCTTGGAGTCCTTTAGCACAGCTTATCTTGATGATATTGCTGTCTTTAGCTCCACCTGGCAGGATCACCTGGTCCACCTGAGGAAGGTTTTGAAGGCTCTGCAATCTGCAGGCCTCTCTATCAAGGCATCCAAATGCCAGATAGGGCAGGGAACTGTGGTTTACTTGGGACACCTTGTAGGTGGAGGCCAAGTTCAGCCACTCCAACCCAAGATCCAGACTATTCTGGACTGGGTAGCTCCAAAAACCCAGACTCAAGTCAGGGCATTCCTTGGCTTGACTGGGTATTACAGGAGGTTTGTGAAGGGATATGGATCCATTGTGACAGCCCTCACTGAACTCACCTCCAAGAAAATGCCCAAGAAAGTAAACTGGACTGTGGACTGCCAACAGGCCTTTGACACCCTGAAACAAGCAATGTGCTCAGCACCAGTTCTCAAAGCTCCAGATTATTCTAAGCAGTTCATTGTGCAGACTGATGCCTCTGAACATGGGATAGGGGCAGTTTTGTCCCAAACAAATGATGATGGCCTTGACCAGCCTGTTGCTTTCATTAGCAGGAGGTTACTCCCCAGGGAGCAGCGTTGGAGTGCCATTGAGAGGGAGGCCTTTGCTGTGGTTTGGTCCCTGAAGAAGCTGAGACCATACCTCTTTGGGACTCACTTCCTAGTTCAAACTGACCACAGACCTCTCAAATGGCTGATGCAAATGAAAGGTGAAAATCCTAAACTGTTGAGGTGGTCCATCTCCCTACAGGGAATGGACTTTATAGTGGAACACAGACCTGGGACTGCCCATGCCAATGCAGATGGCCTTTCCAGGTTCTTCCACTTAGAAAATGAAGACTCTCTTGGGAAAGGTTAGTCTCATCCTCTTTCGTTTGGGGGGGGGTTGTGTAAGGAAATGCCTCCTTGGCATGGTTGCCCCCTGACTTTTTGCCTTTGCTGATGCTATGTTTAC
This sequence comes from Pleurodeles waltl, assembly GCF_031143425.1. Taxonomy (NCBI): domain Eukaryota; kingdom Metazoa; phylum Chordata; class Amphibia; order Caudata; family Salamandridae; genus Pleurodeles; species Pleurodeles waltl. The sequence continues at coordinate 37,433,501 of NC_090450.1, forward strand.
AATTGAAAGTGTGCTGAGGCCTGCTAACCAGGCCCCAGCACCAGTGTTCTTTCCCTAACCTGTACTTTTGTATCCACAATTGGCAGACCCTGGCATCCAGATAAGTCCCTTGTAACTGGTACTTCTAGTACCAAGGGCCCTGATGCCAAGGAAGGTCTCTAAGGGCTGCAGCATGTCTTATGCCACCCTGGAAACCTCTCACTCAGCACAGACACACTGCTTACCAGCTTGTGTGTGCTGGTGAGGACAAAACGAGTAAGTCGACATGGCACTCCCCTCAGGGTGCCATGCCAGCCTCTCACTGCCTATGCAGTATAGGTAAGACACCCCTCTAGCAGGCCTTACAGCCCTAAGGCAGGGTGCACTATACCATAGGTGAGGGGACCAGTGCATGAGCATGGTACCCCTACAGTGTCTAAACAAAACCTTAGACATTGTAAGTGCAGGGTAGCCATAAGAGTATATGGTCTGGGAGTCTGTCAAACACGAACTCCACAGCACCATAATGGCTACACTGAAAACTGGGAAGTTTGGTATCAAACTTCTCAGCACAATAAATGCACACTGATGCCAGTGTACATTTTATTGTAAAATACACCCCAGAGGGCACCTTAGAGGTGCCCCCTGAAACCTATCCGACTATCTGTGTAGGCTGACTGGTTCCAGCAGCCTGCCACACTAGAGACATGTTGCTGGCCCCATGGGGAGAGTGCCTTTGTCACTCTGAGGCCAGTAACAAAGCCTGCACTGGGTGGAGATGCTAACACCTCCCCCAGGCAGGAGCTGTGACACCTGGCGGTGAGCCTCAAAGGCTCCCCCCTTTGTCACAGCCCAGCAGGGCACTCCAGCTTAGTGGAGTTGCCCGCCCCCTCCGGCCACGGCCCCCACTTTTGGCGGCAAGGCTGGAGGGAACAAAGAAAGCAACAAGGAGGAGTCACTGGCCAGTCAGGACAGCCCCTAAGGTGTCCTGAGCTGAGGTGACTCTGACTTTTAGAAATCCTCCATCTTGCAGATGGAGGATTCCCCCAATAGGGTTAGGATTGTGACCCCCTCCCCTTGGGAGGAGGCACAAAGAGGGTGTACCCACCCTCAGGGCTAGTAGCCATTGGCTACTAACCCCCCAGACCTAAACACGCCCTTAAATTTAGTATTTAAGGGCTACCCTGAACCCTAGAAAATTAGATTCCTGCAACTACAAGAAGAAGGACTGCCTAGCTGAAAAACCCCTGCAGAGGAAGACCAGAAGACGACAACTGCCTTGGCTCCAGAAACTCACCGGCCTGTCTCCTGCCTTCCAAAGATCCTGCTCCAGCGACGCCTTCCGAAGGGACCAGCGACCTCGACATCCTCTGAGGACTGCCCCTGCTTCGAAAAGACAAGAAACTCCCGAGGACAGCGGACCTGCTCCAAGAAAAGCTGCAACTTTGTTTCCAGCAGCTTTAAAGAACCCTGCAAGTTCCCCGCAAGAAGCGTGAGACTTGCAACACTGCACCCGGCGACCCCGACTCGGCTGGTGGAGATCCGACGCCTCAGGAGGGACCCCAGGACTACTCTGATACTGTGAGTACCAAAACCTGTCCCCCCTGAGCCCCCACAGCGCCGCCTGCAGAGGGAATCCCGAGGCTTCCCCTGACCGCGACTCCTTGAATCCAAAGTCCCGACACCTGGGAGAGACCCTGCACCCGCAGCCCCCAGGACCTGAAGGACCGGACTTTCACTGGAGGAGTGACCCCCAGGAGTCCCTCTCCCTTGACCAAGTGGAGGTTTCCCCGAGGAACCCCCCCCTTGCCTGCCTGCAGCGCTGAAGAGATCCCTAGATCTCCCATTGACTTCCATTACAAACCCGACGCTTGTTTCTACACTGCACCCGGCCGCCCCCGCGCCGCTGAGGGTGAAATTTCTGTGTGGACTTGTGTCCCCCCCGGTGCCCTACAAAACCCCCCTGGTCTGCCCTCCGAAGACGCGGGTACTTACCTGCAAGCAGACCGGAACCGGGGCACCCCCTTCTCTCCATTCTAGCCTATGTGTTTTGGGCACCACTTTGAACTCTGCACCTGACCGGCCCTGAGCTGCTGGTGTGGTGACTTTGGGGTTGCTCTGAACCCCCAACGGTGGGCTACCTTGGACCAAGAACTGAACCCTGTAAGTGTCTTACTTACCTGGAAAAACTAATCAAAACTTACCTCCCCTAGGAACTGTGAAAATTGCACTAAGTGTCCACTTTTAAAACAGCTATTTGTCAATAACTTGAAAAGTATACATGCAATTTTGATGATTTGAAGTTCCTAAAGTACTTACCTGCAATACCTTTCGAATGAGCTATTACATGTAGAATTTGAACCTGTGGTTCTTAAAATAAACTAAGAAAAGATATTTTTCTATATAAAAACCTATTGGCTGGATTTGTCTCTGAGTGTGTGTACCTCATTTATTGTCTAGGTGTATGTACAACAAATGCTTAACACTACTCCTTGGATAAGCCTACTGCTCGACCACACTACCACAAAATAGAGCATTAGTATTATCTATTTTTACCACTATTTTACCTCTAAGGGGAACCCTTGGACTCTGTGCATGCTATTCCTTACTTTGAAATAGCACATACAGAGCCAACTTCCTACACCAACCATCTAGTGTTTTTACTGAGTAGTCTACAAAATCAACCCAGGTCTGGCTCGAGGATTTTTGAGCCCCCCTGAATCTAATTCTATACTCCTCAGTGGAGAATCCAAAGCCCTCAATCAGGGTACCCTTCATGAGGTCATAAGATTCTGCATCTTTTCCAGAGAGTGTGAGGAGTCTATCCCTACACTTTCCAGTGAACATTTCCCAAAGGAGAGCACCCCAGTGAGATCTGTTCACTTTTCTGGTTACACAAGCCCTCTCAAAAGCTGTGAACCATTTGGTGATGTCATCACCATCTTCATATTTTGTTACAATCCCTTTGGGGATTTTTAGGATGTCAGGAGAATCTCTGACCCTATTTAAGTTGCTGCCACCATTGATGGGACCTAGGCCCATCTCTTTTCTTTCCCTTTCTATGGCTAGGAGCTGCTTTTCCAAAGCCAATCTTTTGGCCATCCTGGCTAACTGGATGTCCTCTTCACTGGGGCTATCCTCAGTGATTTCAGAGGTGTTGGTCTCTCCTGTGAGGGAACCAGCATCTCTGACTATTATTTTTGGAGTCAGGGTTTGAGGGACCCTGTTCTCCCTAGATAGGACTGGTAGGGGGGAATTGTCCTCCAAGTCACTATCCTCTTCCTCTGAGTTGACATCCTCAGAGGGGTTGGCCTTTTCAAACTCTGCCAAAAGCTCCTGGAGCTGTACTTTGGTAGGTTTGGGGCCCATTGCTATTTTCTTTAGTTTACAGAGTGACCTTAGCTCTCTCATCTGTAGATGGAGGTAAGGTGTGGTGTCGAGTTCCACCACATTCACATCTGTGCTAGACATTATGCTTCTAAAAGTTGGAATACTTTTTAAGAAACTAAAACTGGTTCTAGAATCTAATTCAAACTTGTACAAACTTTTAAACTCTAAAAGAAATGCTAAACAGGATCTAACACAAGGCCCTAGCAGGTCTTTTAAGAATTTAGAAAACTTTTCAAATTGCAAAAATCAATTTCTAATGACAATTTTGGAATTTGTCGTGTGATCAGGTATTGGCTGAGTAGTCCAGCAAATGCAAAGTCTTGTACCCCACCGCTGATCCACCAATGTAGGAAGTTGGCTCTGTATGTGCTATTTCAAAGTGAGGAATAGCATGCACAGAGTCCAAGGGTTCCCCTTAGAGGTAAAATAGTGGTAAAAATAGATAATACTAATGCTCTATTTTGTGGTAGTGTGGTCGAGCAGTAGGCTTATCCAAGGAGTAGTGTTAAGCATTTGTCGTACATACACAAGACAATAAATGAGGTACACACACTCAGAGACAAATCCAGCCAATAGGTTTTTATATAGAAAAATATCTTTTCTTAGTTTATTTTAAGAACCACAGGTTCAAATTCTACATGTAATATCTCATTCGAAAGGTATTGCAGGTAAGTACTTTAGGAACTTCAAATCATCAAAATTGCATGTATACTTTTCAAGTTATTGACAAATAGCTGTTTTAAAAGTGGACACTTAGTGCAATTTTCACAGTTCCTAGGGGAGGTAAGTATTTGTTAGATTAACCAGGTAAGTAAGACACTTACAGGGCTCAGTTCTTGGTCCAAGGTAGCCCACCGTTGGGGGTTCAGAGCAACCCCAAAGTCACCACACCAGCAGCTCAGGGCCGGTCAGGTGCAGAGTCCAAAGTGGTGCTCAAAACACATAGGCTAGAATGGAGAGGAGGGGGTGCCCCGGTTCCGGTCTGCTTGCAGGTAAGTACCCGCGTCTTCGGAGGGCAGACCAGGGGGGTTTTGTAGGGCACCGGGGGGGACACAAGTCCACACAGAAATTTCACCCTCAGCGGCGCGGGGGCGGCCGGGTGCAGTGTAGAAACAAGCGTCGGGTTTGCAATGTTAGTCTATGAGAGATCTCGGGATCTCTTCAGCGCTGCAGGCAGGCAAGGGGGGGGTTCCTCGGGGAAACCTCCACTTGGGCAAGGGAGAGGGACTCCTGGGGGTCACTTCTCCAGTGAAAGTCCGGTCCTTCAGGTCCTGGGGGCTGCGGGTGCAGGGTCTCTCCCAGGTGTCGGGACTTTAGGTTCGAAAGAGTCGCGGTCAGGGGAAGCCTCGGGATTCCCTCTGCAGGCGGCGCTGTGGGGGCTCAGGGGGGACAGGTTTTGGTACTCACAGAATCAGAGTAGTCCTGGGGTCCCTCCTGAGGTGTTGGATCGCCACCAGTCGAGTCGGGGTCGCCGGGTGCAGTGTTGCAAGTCTCACGCTTCTTGCGGGGAGCTTGCAGGGATCTTTAAAGTTGCTGGAAACAAAGTTGCAGCTTTTCTTGGAGCAGGTCCGCTGTCCTCGGGAGTTTCTTGTCTTTTCGAAGCAGGGGCAGTCCTCAGAGGATGTCGAGGTCGCTGGTCCCTTCGGAAGGCGTCGCTGGAGCAGGATCTTTGGAAGGCAGGAGACAGGCCGGTGAGTTTCTGGAGCCAAGGCAGTTGTCGTCTTCTGGTCTTCCGCTGCAGGGGTTTTCAGCTGGGCAGTCCTTCTTCTTGTTGCAGGAATCTAATTTTCTAGGGTTCAGGGTAGCCCTTAAATACTAAATTTAAGGGCGTGTTTAGGTCTGGGGGGTTAGTAGCCAATGGCTACTAGCCCTGAGGGTGGGTACACCCTCTTTGTGCCTCCTCCCAAGGGGAGGGGGTCACAATCCTAACCCTATTGGGGGAATCCTCCATCTGCAAGATGGAGGATTTCTAAAAGTTAGTCACCTCAGCTCAGGACACCTTAGGGGCTGTCCTGACTGGCCAGTGACTCCTCCTTGTTATTCTCATTATTTTCTCCGGCCTTGCCGCCAAAAGTGGGGCCTGGCCGGAGGGGGCGGGCAACTCCACTAGCTGGAGTGTCCTGCTGGGTTGGCACAAAGGAGGTGAGCCTTTGAGGCTCACCGCCAGGTGTGACAATTCCTGCCTGGGAGAGGTGTTAGCATCTCCACCCAGTGCAGGCTTTGTTACTGGCCTCAGAGTGACAAAGGCACTCTCCCCATGGGGCCAGCAACATGTCTCGGTTTGTGGCAGGCTGCTAAAACTAGTCAGCCTACACAGATAGTCGGTGAAGTTTCAGGGGGCACCTCTAAGGTGCCCTCTGTGGTGTATTTTACAATAAAATGTACACTGGCATCAGTGTGCATTTATTGTGCTGAGAAGTTTGATACCAAACTTCCCAGTTTTCAGTGTAGCCATTATGGTGCTGTGGAGTTCGTGTTTGACAGACTCCCAGACCATATACTCTTATGGCTACCCTGCACTTACAATGTCTAAGGTTTTGCTTAGACACTGTAGGGGCACAGTGCTCATGCACTGGTACCCTCACCTATGGTATAGTGCACCCTGCCTTAGGGCTGTAAGGCCTGCTAGAGGGGTGTCTTACCTATACTGCATAGGCAGTGAGAGGCTGGCATGGCACCCTGAGGGGAGTGCCATGTCGACTTACTCATTTTGTTCTCACCAGCACACACAGGCTTGTAAGCAGTGTGTCTGTGCTGAGTGAGGGGTCTCTAGGGTGGCATAATACATGCTACAGCCCTTAGAGACCTTCCCTGGCATCAGGGCCCTTGGTACCAGAGGTACCAGTTACAAGGGACTTATCTGGATGCCAGGGTGTGCCAATTGTGGAAACAATGGTACATTTTAGGTGAAAGAACACTGGTGCTGGGGCCTGGTTAGCAGGGTCCCAGCACACTTCTCAGTCAAGTCAGCATCAGTATCAGGCAAAAAGTGGGGGGTAACTGCAACAGGGAGCTATTTCTTTACAATTAGGAACTTTGAATCATTTCAATTGCATGTATACTTTTCAAGTTATTCACAAATAGCTATTTCAAAAGTGGACACTTAGTGCAATTTTCACAGTTCCTGGGGGAGGTAAGTTTTTGTTAGTTTTACCAGGCAAGTAAGACACTTACAGGGTTCAGTTCTTGGTCCAAGGTAGCCCACCGTTGGGGGTTCAGAGCAACCCCAAAGTCACCATACCAGCAGCTCAGGGCCGGTCAGGTGCAGAGTTCCAAGTGGTGCCCAAAACGCATAGGCTATAATGGAGAGAAGGGGGTGCCCCGGTTCCAGTCTGCCAGCAGGTAAGTACCCGCGTCTTCGGAGGGCAGACCAGGGGGGTTTTGTAGGGCACCGGGGGGGACACAAGCCCACACAGAAATTTCACCCTCAGCGGCGCGGGGGCGGCCGGGTGCAGTGTTAGAACAAGCGTCGGGTTCGCAATGGAAGTCAATGAGAGATCAAGGGATCTCTTCAGCGCTGCAGGCAGGCAAGGGGGGGGTTCCTCGGGGAAACCTCCACTTGGGCAAGGGAGAGGGACTCCTGGGGGTCACTTCTCCAGTGAAAGTCCGGTCCTTCAGGTCCTGGGGGCTGCGGGTGCAGGGTCTCTCCCAGGCGTCGGGACTTTAGGTTCAAAGAGTCGCGGTCAGGGGAAGCCTCGGGATTCCCTCTGCAGGCGGCGCTGTGGGGGCTCAGGGGAGACAGGTTTTGGTACTCACAGTATCAGAGTAGTCCTGGGGTCCCTCCTGAGGTGTTGGATCGCCACCAGCAGAGTCGGGGTCGCCGGGTGCAGTGTTGCAAGTCTCACGCCTTTTGCGGGGAGCTTGCAGGGTTCTTTAAAGCTGCTGGAAACAAAGTTGCAGCTTTTCTTGGAGCAGGTCCGCTGTCCTCGGGAGTTTCTTGTCTTTTCGAAGCAGGGGCAGTCCTCAGAGGATGTCGAGGTCGCTGGTCCCTTTGGAAGGCGTCGCTGGAGCAGGATCTTTGGAAGGCAGGAGACAGGCCGGTGAGTTTCTGGAGCCAAGGCAGTTGTCTTCTGGTCTTCCTCTGCAGGGGTTTTTCAGCTAGGCAGTCCTTCTTCTTGTAGTTGCAGGAATCTAATTTTCTAGGGTTCAGGGTAGCCCTTAAATACTAAATTTAAGGGCGTGTTTAGGTCTGGGGGGTTAGTAGCCAATGGCTACTAGCCCTGAGGGTGGGTACACCCTCTTTGTGCCTCCTCCCAAGGGGAGGGGGTCACAATCCTAACCCTATTGGGGGAATCCTCCATCTGCAAGATGGAGGATTTCTAAAAGTTAGAGTCACTTCAGCTCAGGACACCTTAGGGGCTGTCCTGACTGGCCAGTGACTCCTCCTTGTTTTTCTCATTATTTTCTCCGGCCTTGCCGCCAAAAGTGGGGCCTGGCCGGAGGGGGCGGGCAACTCCACTAGCTGGAGTGTCCTGCTGGGTTGGCACAAAGGAGGTGAGCCTTTGAGGCTCACCGCCAGGTGTGACAATTCCTGCCTGGGGGAGGTGTTAGCATCTCCACCCAGTGCAGGCTTTGTTACTGGCCTCAGAGTGACAAAGGCACTCTCCCCATGGGGCCAGCAACATGTCTCGGTTTGTGGCAGGCTGCTAAAACTAGTCAGCCTACACAGATAGTCGGTTAAGTTTCAGGGGGCACCTCTAAGGTGCCCTCTGGGGTGTATTTTACAATGAAATGTACACTGGCATTAGTGTGCATTTATTGTGCTGAGAAGTTTGATACCAAACTTCCCAGTTTTCAGTGTAGCCATTATGGTGCTGTGGAGTTCGTGTAAAACAGACTCCCAGACCATATACTCTTATGGCTACCCTGCACTTACACTGTCTAAGGTTTTGTTTAGACACTGTAGGGGTACCATGCTCATGCACTGGTACCCTCACCTATGGTATAGTGCACCCTGCCTTAGGGCTGTAAGGCCGGCTAGAGGGGTGTCTTACCTATACTGCATAGGCAGTGAGAGGCTGGCATGGCACCCTGAGGGGAGTGCCATGTCGACTTACTCGTTTTGTCCTCACTAGCACACACAAGCTGGCAAGCAGAGTGTCTGTGCTTAGTGAGAGGTCTCCAGGGTGGCATAAGACATGCTGCAGCCCTTAGAGACCTTCCTTGGCATCAGGGCCCTTGGTACTAGAAGTACCAGTTACAAGGGACTTATCTGGATGCCAGGGTCTGCCAATTGTGGATACAAAAGTACAGGTTAGGGAAAGAACACTGGTGCTGGGGCCTGGTTAGCAGGCCTCAGCACACTTTCAATTGTAAACATAGCATCAGCAAAGGCAAAAAGTCAGGGGGCAACCATGCCAAGGAGGCATTTCCTTACACCTATCAACTTAAAGTCCTCCAAAAAAGGCAAAAAAAAATCTTCTTGGAAGCCATACAGGACTCGCAGCATCAACAAGCCTTACCAAAACGTAAGAAATGACAGGCAATGACAGAACAAGTTTGCTTCTTCCTGAAAGGTATGATCTGACAAGGAGGACAGAGGGGAAACTGAAAGCATGATTGCATCATGCATATAATTGATACCAAATGCCATGTTCTGCAGAGAAACGGGCCACATGCACATTGGAATTGGGACCTTCTAGTGCAGGGGTCTCCAACCTTTTCTGTAGTGAGCTACTCTGATTGTAAGTAAAAATCGTTTTGAGCTACTGAAGGCCAAAGCACTCGCGCAGTTTTGCCAGACACCCCCATCCCCAACTTCATTGACTTTAAGCCTAACATCCGTAGAGTCCGAAACTGGTTTGAACAAAATATTTCATATACACTAGGTACTGACAGGGATGCCAAGTGTCAGGGACAGTTTGGTACTGTGCGCATATGAATGGGATATATTGTTTATTGGGGAATGAGCCTCTCTCATATGTACTTGAGGAACAGGACAACCTTTCACCATATGTGGGACCATTACATGTATAACACAAATATACAGTCATTTTGTAAATGGAAGAAGTTTAACGTGCATAATGTTCTGCAAAAATATTTATAATAGGAGTATTTATCTGCAATTTAAATTCCTCCCATTTTGTATTTTTCATTTATAAATGACCAGTCTACCAACCATTGGAAGCAAGATGCCTGCTGTGTGCATAAATGCCACACTTTGAAATGGGAGAAAATTAAAATGAAAAGTTGAGTTTTATGGAATCCAGATAAACGTATCATTTAAATGTTCTCCCACTTCAAAGTGTTGCATTTATAAACAGCAGACCTCTTGCATTTAGTGGCCTGCAGACATGGTACAATATTCATAACAGAAATAAAAACATTTATTTAAATGGTAGGAATTTAAAGTGATGCTTCCCAGAATATTGAGACCTATTTGATTCAATATTTCCTATAAATATTTTTCTTCACTTTAAAATTCTCCCATTTAAAACAATGAGTATTGTTTTTCAGTTCTGTCTCCTGGCCACTGGGAGCAGGAGACCTGCCGTTTTTAAATGAGACACTTTAAAATGGGAGAAGATTTAAAATGAAGTTAACTTAACCATTAAGTTAACCCTTCATTTGAATTTTCTCCCATTCAAAAATATTCAGAAACATCATTTTGGTCTCGGGCTAGTAGACAAGGACTTAAATTTAAGATTTAAATAACTCAATTCTCCTCTTCGCCCTGGGTCATAATTTTTAACTCCAGCACTGCTGTAAGGAAATGCCTCCTTGGCATGGTTGCCCCCTGACTTTTTGCCTTTGCTGATGCTATGTTTACAATTGAAAGTGTGCTGAGGCCTGCTAACCAGGCCCCAGCACCAGTGTTCTTTCCCTAACCTGTACTTTTGTATCCACAATTGGCAGACCCTGGCATCCAGATAAGTCCCTTGTAACTGGTACTTCTAGTACCAAGGGCCCTGATGCCAAGGAAGGTCTCTAAGGGCTGCAGCATGTCTTATGCCACCCTGGAGACCTCTCACTCAGCACAGACACACTGCTTGCCAGCTTGTGTGTGCTAGTGAGGACAAAACGAGTAAGTCGACATGGCACTCCCCTCAGGGTGCCATGCCAGCCTCTCACTGCCTATGCAGTATAGGTAAGACACCCCTCTAGCAGGCCTTACAGCCCTAAGGCAGGGTGCACTATACCATAGGTGAGGGTACCAGTGCATGAGCATGGTACCCCTACAGTGTCTAAGCCAAACCTTAGACATTGTAAGTGCAGGGTAGCCATAAGAGTATATGGTCTGGGAGTCTGTCAAACACGAACTCCACAGCACCATAATGGCTACACTGAAAACTGGGAAGTTTGGTATCAAACTTCTCAGCACAATAAATGCACACTGATGCCAGTGTACACTTTATTGTAAAATACACCACAGAGGGCACCTTAGAGGTGCCCCCTGAAACTTAACCGACTGTCTGTGTAGGCTGACTAGTTCCAGCAGCCTGCCACACCAGAGACATGTTGCTGGCCCCATGGGGAGAGTGCCTTTGTCACTCTGAGGCCAGTAACAAAGCCTGCACTGGGTGGAGATGCTAACACCTCCCCCAGGCAGGAGCTGTGACACCTGGCGGTGAGCCTCAAAGGCTCACCCCTTTGTCACAGCCCAGCAGGGCACTCCAGCTTAGTGGAGTTGCCCGCCCCCTCCGGCCACGGCCCCCACTTTTGGCGGCAAGGCTGGAGGGAACAAAGAAAGAAACAAGGAGGAGTCACTGGCCAGTCAGGACAGCCCCTAAGGTGTCCTGAGCTGAGGTGACTCTGACTTTTAGAAATCCTCCATCTTGCAGATGGAGGATTCCCCCAATAGGGTTAGGATTGTGACCCCCTCCCCTTGGGAGGAGGCACAAAGAGGGTGTACCCACCCTTAGGGCTAGTAGCCATTGGCTACTAACCCCCCAGACCTAAACACGCCCTTAAATTTAGTATTTAAGGGCTACCCTGAACCCTAGAAAGTTAGATTCCTGCAACTACAAGAAGAAGGACTGCCTAGCTGAAAAACCCCTGCAGAGGAAGACCAGAAGACGACAACTGCCTTGGCTCCAGAAACTCACCGGCCTGTCTCCTGCCTTCCAAAGATCCTGCTCCAGCGACGCCTTCCAAAGGGACCAGCGACCTCGACATCCTCTGAGGACTGCCCCTGCTTCGAAAAGGCAAACTCCCGAGGACAGCGGACCTGCTCCAAGAAAGGCTGCAACTTTGTTTCCAGCAGCTTTGAAAGAACCCTGCAAGCTCCCCGCAAGAAGCGTGAGACTTGCAACACTGCACCCGGCGACCCCGACTCGGCTGGTGGAGATCCAACACCTCAGGAGGGACCCCAGGACTACTCGGATACTGTGAGTACCAAAACCTGTCCCCCCTGAGCCCCCACAGCGCCGCCTGCAGAGGGAATCCCGAGGCTTCCCCTGACCGCGACTCTTTGAATCCAAAGTCCCGACGCCTGGGAGAGACCCTGCACCCGCAGCCCCCAGGACCTGAAGGACCGGACTTTCACTGGAGAAGTGACCCCCAGGAGTCCCTCTCCCTTGCCCAAGTGGAGGTTTCCCCGAGGAACCCCCCCCTTGCCTGCCTGCAGCGCTGAAGAGATCCCGAGATCTCTCATAGACTAACATTGCGAACCCGACGCTTGTTTCTACACTGCACCCGGCCGCCCCCGCGCCGCTGAGGGTGAAATTTCTGTGTGGGCTTGTGTCCCCCCCGGTGCCCTACAAAACCCCCCTGGTCTGCCCTCCGAAGACGCGGGTACTTACCTGCAAGCAGACCGGAACCGGGGCACCCCCTTCTCTCCATTCTAGCCTATGCGTTTTGGGCACCACTTTGAACTCTGCACCTGACCGGCCCTGAGCTGCTGGTGTGGTGACTTTGGGGTTGCTCTGAACCCCCAACGGTGGGCTACCTTGGACCAAGAACTGAACCCTGTAAGTGTCTTACTTGCCTGGTAAAACTAACAAAAACTTACCTCCCCCAGGAACTGTGAAAATTGCACTAAGTGTCCACTTTTAAAGTAGCTATTTGTGAATAACTTGAAAAGTATACATGCAATTGAAGTAATTCAAAGTTCCTAATGTACTTACCTGCAATACCTTTCAAACAAGATATTACATGTTAAATTTGAACCTGTGGTTCTTAAAATAAACTAAGAAAATATATTTTTCTATAACAAAACCTATTGGCTGGATTTGTCTCTGAGTGTGTGTACCTCATTTATTGTCTATGTGTATGTACAACAAATGCTTAACACTACTCCTTGGATAAGCCTACTGCTCGACCACACTACCACAAAATAGAGCATTAGTATTATCTATTTTTACCACTATTTTACCTCTAAGGGGAACCCTTGGACTCTGTGCATGCTATTCCTTACTTTGAAATAGCACATACAGAGCCAACTTCCTACAACTGCTCCTTATCGGGCCCTGCTATCTGATGCCTGAAGATAATATTGTAAAATAAACACAGCCTTCCCATAAATCTTAAAAGGAAGATGTGAACCTGTGCTTAATTAAAAATGAACTCAATGTTGTGACCTACTCTGAAGGTGTCTGAGAGCTACTGGTAGCTTGTAATTGGCTAGTTGGAGACACCTGGTAGTGATTTGTATCAGGAACACTATGCAAGGAAATAAAAGCTTGGAATAGCAAGGACATCACAGTGGGTAGAGTTATCAGGCAACCAACTCCTTAGGTGACCATTATAACAGCTGCGTTCTATGTGTATTGGAAAGCGCACATAAACTAATTGAAAATTTGGTTCCTGTGGACCTCAGGAAACCCGCAACACAAATGTCCTGGAATTCACAACAGTGTTCCTAGCTCTGAAAGCATTCCCCCCCAAAAAATAATTGGGAGGAATGTGGTATAGATACAAATGGAGAATGCTATAAGTCTCTCCTCAAACTCGGGGCACGAGTTCACACAAACAGTCTTACCACAGGAGATGTAGGAAAGTGACCCTTTTTGACACGGTGATCCCCAAATTTTGCCTGTTTGATGCAATTTTAACTGAAGTGCATTGGGTTCCTGCTAACCAGGTCCCTAGTGCCATATCTTTCTTAAAACTGTTTAATTGTTCTCCAAACTTGCAATACCTTTAGCATCCCTGTCAGTGCCTAGAAAATGGTACCCAGGGTATAGGTACCAAAGAGTCCCCAAGTGCTGCAGCAAGTATTGTGCCACCTTCAGGAATTCCTCACTGAGCACATGCAGACTGCCATTGCAGGCTGCAAGACATGGTGCAGACAAAAGTGAAAACCTGACATGGCGCACAGCCTGAGTGCTATGCCTGCAGACACTGCGTGCAATACATGCATGTAAAGAAATGGCTCCCTGTTGCAGTTACCCCCCACTTTTTGCCTGATACTGATGCTGACTTGACTGAGAAGTGTGCTGGGACCCTGCTAACCAGGCCCCAGCACCAGTGTTCTTTCACCTAAAATGTACCATTTTTTCCACAATTGGCACACCCTGGCATCCAGATAAGTCCCTTGTAACTGGTACCTCTGGTACCAAGGGCCCTGATGCCAGGGAAGGTCTCTAAGGGCTGTAGCATGTATTATGCCACCCTAGAGACCCCTCACTCAGCACAGACACACTGCTTACAAGCCTGTGTGTGCTGGGGAGAACAAAATGAGTAAGTCGACATGGCACTCCCCTCAGGGTGCCATGCCAGCCTCTCACTGCCTATGCAGTATAGGTAAGACACCCCTCTAGCAGGCCTTACAGCCCTAAGGCAGGGTGCACTATACCATAGGTGAGGGTACCAGTGCATGAGCATGGTACCCCTACAGTGTCTAAACAAAACCTTAGACATTGTAAGTGCAGGGTAGCCATAAGAGTATATGGTCTGGGAGTTTGTCAAACACGAACTCCACAGCACCATAATGGCTACACTGAAAACTGGGAAGTTTGGTATCAAACTTCTCAGCACAATAAATGCACACTGATGCCAGTGTACATTTTATTGTAAAATACACCACAGAGGGCACCTTAGAGGTGCCCCCTGAAACTTAACCGACTATCTGTGTAGGCTGACTAGTTTTAGCAGCCTGCCACAAACCGAGACATGTTGCTGGCCCCATGGGGAGAGTGCCTTTGTCACTCTGAGGCCAGTAACAAAGCCTGCACTGGGTGGAGATGCTAACACCTCCCCCAGGCAGGAATTGTCACACCTGGCGGTGAGCCTCAAAGGCTCACCTCCTTTGTGCCAACCCAGCAGGACACTCCAGCTAGTGGAGTTGCCCGCCCCCTCCGGCCAGGCCCCACTTTTGGCGGCAAGGCCGGAGAAGATAATGAGAATAACAAGGAGGAGTCACTGGCCAGTCAGGACAGCCCCTAAGGTGTCCTGAGCTGAGGTGACTCTAACTTTTAGAAATCCTCCATCTTGCAGATGGAGGATTCCCCCAATAGGGTTAGGATTGTGACCCCCCTCCCCTTGGGAGGAAGCACAAAGAGGGTGTACCCACCCTCAGGGCTAGTAGCCATTGGCTACTAACCCCCCAGACCTAAACACGCCCTTAAATTTAGTATTTAAGTGTAGGAAGTTGGCTCTGTATGTGCTATTTCAAAGTAAGGAATAGCATGCACAGAGTCCAAGGGTTCCCCTTAGAGGTAAAATAGTGGTAAAAATAGATAATACTAATGCTCTATTTTGTGGTAGTGTGGTCGAGCAGTAGGCTTATCCAAGGAGTAGTGTTAAGCATTTGTTGTACATACACATAGACAATAAATGAAGTACACACACTCAGAGACAAATCCAGCCAATAGGTTTTTATATAGAAAAATATCTTTTCTTAGTTTATTTTAAGAACCACAGGTTCAAATTCTACATGTAATATCTCATTCGAAAGGTATTGCAGGTAAGTACTTTAGGAACTTCAAATCATCAAAATTGCATGTATACTTTTCAAGTTATTGACAAATAGCTGTTTTAAAAGTGGACACTTAGTGCAATTTTCACAGTTCCTGGGGGAGGTAAGTTTTTGTTAGTTTTACCAGGTAAGTAAGACACTTACAGGGTTCAGTTCTTGGTCCAAGGTAGCCCACCGTTGGGGGTTCAGAGCAACCCCAAAGTCACCACACCAGCAGCTCAGGGCCGGTCAGGTGCAGAGTTCAAAGTGGTGCCCAAAACACATAGGCTAGAATGGAGAGAAGGGGGTGCCCCGGTTCCGGTCTGCTGGCAGGTAAGTACCCGCGTCTTCGGAGGGCAGACCAGGGGGGTTTTGTAGGGCACCGGGGGGGACACAAGTCCACACAGAAATTTCACCCTCAGCGGCGCGGGGGCGGCCGGGTGCAGTGTAGAAACAAGCGTCGGGTTCGCAATGTTAGTCTATGAGAGATCTCGGGATCTCTTCAGCGCTGCAGGCAGGCAAGGGGGGGATTCCTCGGGGAAACCTCCACTTGGGCAAGGGAGAGGGACTCCTGGGGGTCACTTCTCCAGTGAAAGTCCGGTCCTTCAGGTCCTGGGGGCTGCGGGTGCAGGGTCTCTCCCAGGTGTCGGGACTTTAGGTTCAAAAGAGTCGCGGTCAGGGGAAGCCTCGGGATTCCCTCTGCAGGCGGCGCTGTGGGGGCTCAGGGGGGACAGGTTTTGGTACTCACAGTATCAGAGTAGTCCTGGGGTCCCTCCTGAGGTGTTGGATCGCCACCAGTCGAGTCGGGGTCGCCGGGTGCAGTGTTGCAAGTCTCACGCTTCTTGCGGGGAGCTTGCAGGGATCTTTAAAGTTGCTGGAAACAAAGTTGCAGCTTTTCTTGGAGCAGGTCCGCTGTCCTCGGGAGTTTCTTGTCTTTTCGAAGCAGGGGCAGTCCTCAGAGGATGTCGAGGTCGCTGGTCCCTTCGGAAGGCGTCGCTGGAGCAGGATCTTTGGAAGGCAGGAGACAGGCCGGTGAGTTTCTGGAGCCAAGGCAGTTGTCGTCTTCTGGTCTTCCGCTGCAGGGGTTTTCAGCTGGGCAGTCCTTCTTCTTGTTGCAGGAATCTAATTTTCTAGGGTTCAGGGTAGCCCTTAAATACTAAATTTAAGGGCGTGTTTAGGTCTGGGGGGTTAGTAGCCAATGGCTACTAGCCCTGAGGGTGGGTACACCCTCTTTGTGCCTCCTCCCAAGGGGAGGGGGTCACAATCCTAACCCTATTGGGGGAATCCTCCATCTGCAAGATGGAGGATTTCTAAAAGTTAGTCACCTCAGCTCAGGACACCTTAGGGGCTGTCCTGACTGGCCAGTGACTCCTCCTTGTTATTCTCATTATTTTCTCCGGCCTTGCCGCCAAAAGTGGGGCCTGGCCGGAGGGGGCGGGCAACTCCACTAGCTGGAGTGTCCTGCTGGGTTGGCACAAAGGAGGTGAGCCTTTGAGGCTCACCGCCAGGTGTGACAACTCCTGCCTGGAGGAGGTGTTAGCATCTCCACCCAGTGCAGGCTTTGTTACTGGCCTCAGAGTGACAAAGGCACTCTCCCCATGGGGCCAGCAACATGTCTCGGTTTGTGGCAGGCTGCTAAAACTAGTCAGCCTACACAGATAGTCGGTTAAGTTTCAGGGGGCACCTCTAAGGTGCCCTCTGTGGGGTATTTTACAATAAAATGTACACTGGCATCAGTGTGCATTTATTGTGCTGAGAAGTTTGATACCAAACTTCCCAGTTTTCAGTGTAGCCATTATGGTGCTGTGGAGTTCGTGTTTGACAGACTCCCAGACCATATACTCTTATGGCTACCCTGCACTTACAATGTCTAAGGTTTTGTTTAGACACTGTAGGGGTACCATGCTCATGCACTGGTACCCTCACCTATGGTATAGTGCACCCTGCCTTAGGGCTGTAAGGCCTGCTAGAGGGGTGTCTTACCTATACTGCATAGGCAGTGAGAGGCTGGCATGGCACCCTGAGGGGAGTGCCATGTCGACTTACTCGTTTTGTCCTCACTAGCACACACAAGCTGGCAAGCAGTGTGTCTGTGCTGAGTGAGAGGTCTCCAGGGTGGCATAAGACATGCTGCAGCCCTTAGAGACCTTCCTTGGCATCAGGGCCCTTGGTACTAGAAGTACCAGTTACAAGGGACTTATCTGGATGCCAGGGTCTGCCAATTGTGGATACAAAAGTACAGGTTAGGGAAAGAACACTGGTGCTGGGGCCTGGTTAGCAGGCCTCAGCACACTTTCAATTGTAAACATAGCATCAGCAAAGGCAAAAAGTCAGGGGGCAACCATGCCAAGGAGGCATTTCCTTACACAACCCCCCCCCCAAACGAAAGAGGATGAGACTAACCTTTCCCAAGAGAGTCTTCATTTTCTAAGTGGAAGAACCTGGAAAGGCCATCTGCATTGGCATGGGCAGTCCCAGGTCTGTGTTCCACTATAAAGTCCATTCCCTGTAGGGAGATGGACCACCTCAACAGTTTAGGATTTTCACCTTTCATTTGCATCAGCCATTTGAGAGGTCTGTGGTCAGTTTGAACTAGGAAGTGAGTCCCAAAGAGGTATGGTCTCAGCTTCTTCAGGGACCAAACCACAGCAAAGGCCTCCCTCTCAATGGCACTCCAACGCTGCTCCCTGGGGAGTAACCTCCTGCTAATGAAAGCAACAGGCTGGTCAAGGCCATCATCATTTGTTTGGGACAAAACTGCCCCTATCCCATGTTCAGAGGCATCAGTCTGCACAATGAACTGCTTAGAATAATCTGGAGCTTTGAGAACTGGTGCTGAGCACATTGCTTGTTTCAGGGTGTCAAAGGCCTGTTGGCAGTCCACAGTCCAGTTTACTTTCTTGGGCATTTTCTTGGAGGTGAGTTCAGTGAGGGCTGTCACAATGGATCCATATCCCTTCACAAACCTCCTGTAATACCCAGTCAAGCCAAGGAATGCCCTGACTTGAGTCTGGGTTTTTGGAGCTACCCAGTCCAGAATAGTCTGGATCTTGGGTTGGAGTGGCTGAACTTGGCCTCCACCTACAAGGTGTGTCCCAAGTAAACCACAGTTCCCTGCCCTATCTGGCATTTGGATGCCTTGATAGAGAGGCCTGCAGATTGCAGAGCCTTTAAAACCTTCCTCAGGTGGACCAGGTGATCCTGCCAGGTGGAGCTAAAGACAGCAATATCATCAAGATAAGCTGTGCTAAAGGACTCCAAGCCAGCAAGGACTTGATTCACCAACCTTTGGAAGGTGGCAGGGGCATTCTTTAAACCAAAGGGCATAACAGTAAACTGATAATGCCCATCAGGTGTGGAGAATGCTGTCTTTTCTTTTGCTCCAGGTGCCATTTTTATTTGCCAGTACCCTGCTGTCAAGTCAAAGGTACTTAGAAATTTGGCAGCACCCAATTTATCAATGAGCTCATCAGCTCTTGGAATTGGATGGGCATCTGTCTTGGTGACAGAATTGAGCCCTCTGTAGTCCCACACAAAACCTCATCTCTTTCTTTCCATCTGTGGTGTGAGGTTTGGGGACTAAGACCACTGGGCTAGCCCAGGGGCTGTCAGAGCGCTCAATTACTCCCAATTCCAGCATCTTGTGGACTTCCACCTTGATGCTTTCCTTAACATGGTCAGACTGTCTGAAGATTTTGTTCTTGACAGGCATGCTGTCTCCTGTGTCCACATCATGGGTACACAGGTGTGTCTGACCAGGGGTTAGGGAGAAAAGCTCAGGAAACTGTTGTAGGACTCTCCTACAATCAGCCTGGTGTTGGCCAGAGAGGGTGTCTGAGTAGATCACTCCATCTACTGTGCCATCTTTTGGGTCTGATGACAGAAGATCAGGGAGAGGTTCACTCTCTGCCTCCTGATCCTCATCTGTTACCATTAACAGATTCACATCAGCCCTGTCATGGAAGAGCTTAAGGCGGTTCACATGGATCACCCTCTTGGGGCTCCTGCTTGTGCCCAGGTCCACCAGGTAGGTGACCTGACTCTTCCTCTCTAGTACTGGGTAAGGGCCACTCCATTTGTCCTGGAGTGCCCTGGGAGCCACAGGCTCCAGAACCCAGACTTTCTGCCCTGGTTGGAACTCAACCAGTGCAGCCTTTTGGTCATACCAAAACTTCTGGAGTTGTTGGCTGGCCTCAAGGTTTTTGGTTGCCTTTTCCATGTACTCTGCCATTCTAGAGCGAAGGCCAAGTACATAGTCCACTATGTCCTGTTTAGGCTCATGGAGAGGTCTCTCCCAGCCTTCTTTAACAAGGGCAAGTGGTCCCCTTACAGGATGACCAAACAGAAGTTCAAAGGGTGAGAATCCTACTCCCTTCTGTGGTACCTCCCTGTAAGCGAAAAGCAGACATGGCAGGAGGACATCCCATCTCCTTTTGAGTTTTTCTGGGAGCCCCATGATCATGCCTTTTAATGTCTTGTTGAATCTCTCAACTAAGCCATTAGTTTGTGGATGGTAGGGTGTAGTGAATTTATAAGTCACTCCACACTCATTCCACATGTGCTTTAGGTATGCTGACATGAAGTTGGTACCTCTGTCAGACACCACCTCCTTAGGGAAACCCACTCTGGTAAAGATACCAATGAGGGCCTTGGCTACTGCAGGGGCAGTAGTCGACCTAAGGGGAAT
Source organism: Pleurodeles waltl (assembly GCF_031143425.1). Taxonomy (NCBI): domain Eukaryota; kingdom Metazoa; phylum Chordata; class Amphibia; order Caudata; family Salamandridae; genus Pleurodeles; species Pleurodeles waltl. Next base: position 37,453,393 of record NC_090450.1, read on the forward strand.
AGCTTCAGGATACCTGGTAGCATGATCCACTACTACCAGGATATACATATTTCCTGAGGCTGTGGGAGGTTCTAGTGGACCAACTATGTCCACACCCACTCTTTCAAAGGGCACCCCCACCACTGGAAGTGGAATGAGGGGGGCCTTTGGATGCCCACCTGTCTTACCACTGGCTTGACAGGTGGGGCAGGAGAGGCAAAACTCCTTAACCATGTTGGACATATTGGGCCAGTAGAAGTGGTTGACTAACCTCTCCCACGTCTTGGTTTGTCCCAAATGTCCAGCAAGGGGAATGTCATGGGCCAATGTTAGGATGAACTCTCTGAACAGCTGAGGCACTACCACTCTCCTAGTGGCACCAGGTTTGGGGTCTCTGGCCTCAGTGTACAGGAGCCCATCTTCCCAATAGACCCTATGTGTTCCATTTTTCTTGCCTTTGGACTCTTCAGCAGCTTGCTGCCTAAGGCCTTCAAGAGAGGGACAGGTTTCTTGTCCCTTACACAGCTCTTCCCTTGAGGGTCCCCCTGGGCCCAAGAGCTCAACCTGATAAGGTTCAAGCTCCAAAGGCTCAGTTCCCTCAGAGGGCAGAACTTCTTCCTGAGAAGAGAGGTTCCCTTTCTTTTGCTGTGTTGCAGTTGGTTTCCCAACTGACTTTCCTTTTCTCTTGGTAGGCTGGGCCATTCTTCCAGACTCCAGCTCTACTTGTTCACCCTGTGCCTTGCATTGTGCTCTGGTTTTCACACACACCAGTTCAGGGATACCCAGCATTGCTGCATGGGTTTTTAGTTCTACCTCAGCCCATGCTGAGGACTCCAGGTCATTTCCAAGCAGACAGTCCACTGGGATATTTGAGGAGACCACCACCTGTTTCAGGCCATTGACCCCTCCCCATTCTAAAGTAACCATTGCCATGGGATGTACTTTTCTCTGATTGTCAGCGTTGGTGACTGTGTAAGTTTTTCCAGTCAGGTATTGGCCAGGGGAAACCAGTTTCTCTGTCACCATGGTGACACTGGCACCTGTATCCCTCAGGCCCTCTATTCTAGTCCCATTAATTAAGAGTTGCTGTCTGTATTTTTGCATGTTAGGCGGCCAGACAGCTAGTGTGGCTAAATCCACCCCACCCTCAGAAACTAGAGTAGCTTCAGTGTGGACCCTGATTTGCTCTGGGCACACTGTTGATCCCACTTGGAGACTAGCCATACCAGTGTTACCTGGATGGGAGTTTGGAGTGGAACCTTTCTTGGGACAGGCCTTGTCTCCAGTTTGGTGTCCATGCTGTTTACAGCTATGACACCAGGCCTTTTTGGGATCAAAGTTTTTACCCTTGTACCCATTGTTTTGTGAAGAGGCTCTGGGCCCACCCTCCTGTGCAGGTTTTTGGGGGCCTGTAGAAGACTCTTTACTATTTTTAGTTTTGGTTGTCTCATCACCCTTCCCCTGGGGAGTCTTTGTGACCCCTTTCTTTTGGTCACCCCCTGTTGAAGTCTTGGACACCCTTGTCTTGACCCAATGGTCCGCCTTCTTTCCCAATTCTTGGGGAGAAATTGGTCCTAGGTCTACCAGATGCTGATGCAGTTTATCATTGAAACAATTACTTAACAGGTGTTCTTTCACAAATAAATTGTACAGCCCATCATAATTACTTACACCACTGCCTTGAATCCAACCATCTAGTGTTTTCACTGAGTAGTCAACAAAGTCAACCCAGGTCTGGCTCGAGGATTTTTGAGCCCCCCTGAACCTAATCCTGTACTCCTCAGTGGAGAATCCAAAGCCCTCAATCAGGGTACCCTTCATGAGGTCATAAGATTCTGCATCTTGTCCAGAGAGTGTGAGGAGTCTATCCCTACACTTTCCTGTGAACATTTCCCAAAGGAGAGCACCCCAGTGAGATCTGTTCACTTTTCTGGTTACACAAGCCCTCTCAAAAGCTGTGAACCATTTGGTGATGTCATCACCATCTTCATATTTAGTTACAATCCCTTTAGGGATTTTCAACATGTCAGGAGAATCTCTGACCCTATTTATGTTGCTGCCACCATTGATGGGTCCTAGGCCCATCTCTTGTCTTTCCCTCTCTATGGCTAGGATCTGTCTTTCCAAAGCCAATCTTTTGGCCATCCTGGCTAACTGGATGTCCTCTTCACTGGAGTTATCCTCAGTGATTTCAGAGTTGTTGGTCCCTCCTGTGAGGGAACCAGCATCTCTGACTATTATTTGTGGAGTCAGGGCTTGAGAAGCCCTGCTCTCCCTAAGTAGGACTGGAGGGGGGGAATTTCCCTCCAAGTCACTATCTTCATCCTCTGAGTTGCCATCCTCAGAGGGGTTGGCCTTTTCAAACTCTGCCAACAGCTCCTGGAGCTGTACTTTGGTAGGTTTGGGGCCCATTGCTATTTTCTTTAGTTTACAGAGTGACCTTAGCTCTCTCATCTGTAGATGGAGGTAAGGTGTGGTGTCGAGTTCCACCACATTCACATCTGTGCTAGACATTATGCTTCTAAAAGTTGGAATACTTTTTAAGAAACTAAAACTGGTTCTAGAATCTAATTCAAACTTTTACAAATTTTTAAACTCTAAAAGAAATGCTAAACAGGATCTAACACAAGGCCCTAGCAGGTCTTTTAAGAATTTAGAAAACTTTTCAAATTGCAAAAATCAATTTCTAATGACAATTTTTGAATTTGTCGTGTGATCAGGTATTGGCTGAGTAGTCCAGCAAATGCAAAGTCTTGTACCCCACCGCTGATCCACCAATGTAGGAAGTTGGCTCTGTATGTGCTATTTCAAAGTAAGGAATAGCATGCACAGGGTCCAAGGGTTCCCCTTAGAGGTAAAATAGTGGTAAAAATAGATAATACTAATGCTCTATTTTGTGGTAGTGTGGTCGAGCAGTAGGCTTATCCAAGGAGTAGTGTTAAGCATTTGTTGTACATACACATAGACAATAAATGAAGTACACACACTCAGAGACAAATCCAGCCAATAGGTTTTTATATAGAAAAATATCTTTTCTTAGTTTATTTTAAGAACCACAGGTTCAAATTCTACATGTAATATCTCATTCGAAAGGTATTGCAGGTAAGTACTTTAGGAACTTCAAATCATCAAAATTGCATGTATACTTTTCAAGTTATTGACAAATAGCTGTTTTAAAAGTGGACACTTAGTGCAATTTTCACAGTTCCTGGGGGAGGTAAGTTTTTGTTAGTTTTACCAGGTAAGTAAGACACTTACAGGGTTCAGTTCTTGGTCCAAGGTAGCCCACCGTTGGGGGTTCAGAGCAACCCCAAAGTCACCACACCAGCAGCTCAGGGCCGGTCAGGTGCAGAGTTCAAAGTGGTGCCCAAAACACATAGGCTAGAATGGAGAGAAGGGGGTGCCCCGGTTCCGGTCTGCTGGCAGGTAAGTACCCGCGTCTTCGGAGGGCAGACCAGGGGGGTTTTGTAGGGCACCGGGGGGGACACAAGTCCACACAGAAATTTCACCCTCAGCGGCGCGGGGGCGGCCGGGTGCAGTGTAGAAACAAGCGTCGGGTTCGCAATGTTAGTCTATGAGAGATCTCGGGATCTCTTCAGCGCTGCAGGCAGGCAAGGGGGGGATTCCTCGGGGAAACCTCCACTTGGGCAAGGGAGAGGGACTCCTGGGGGTCACTTCTCCAGTGAAAGTCCGGTCCTTCAGGTCCTGGGGGCTGCGGGTGCAGGGTCTCTCCCAGGTGTCGGGACTTTAGGTTCAAAAGAGTCGCGGTCAGGGGAAGCCTCGGGATTCCCTCTGCAGGCGGCGCTGTGGGGGCTCAGGGGGGACAGGTTTTGGTACTCACAGTATCGGAGTAGTCCTGGGGTCCCTCCTGAGGTGTTGGATCGCCACCAGTCGAGTCGGGGTCGCCGGGTGCAGTGTTGCAAGTCTCACGCTTCTTGCGGGGAGCTTGCAGGGATCTTTAAAGTTGCTGGAAACAAAGTTGCAGCTTTTCTTGGAGCAGGTCCGCTGTCCTCGGGAGTTTCTTGTCTTTTCGAAGCAGGGGCAGTCCTCAGAGGATGTCGAGGTCGCTGGTCCCTTCGGAAGGCGTCGCTGGAGCAGGATCTTTGGAAGGCAGGAGACAGGCCGGTGAGTTTCTGGAGCCAAGGCAGTTGTCGTCTTCTGGTCTTCCGCTGCAGGGGTTTTCAGCTGGGCAGTCCTTCTTCTTGTTGCAGGAATCTAATTTTCTAGGGTTCAGGGTAGCCCTTAAATACTAAATTTAAGGGCGTGTTTAGGTCTGGGGGGTTAGTAGCCAATGGCTACTAGCCCTGAGGGTGGGTACACCCTCTTTGTGCCTCCTCCCAAGGGGAGGGGGTCACAATCCTAACCCTATTGGGGGAATCCTCCATCTGCAAGATGGAGGATTTCTAAAAGTTAGAGTCACCTCAGCTCAGGACACCTTAGGGGCTGTCCTGACTGGCCAGTGACTCCTCCTTGTTATTCTCATTATTTTCTCCGGCCTTGCCGCCAAAAGTGGGGCCTGGCCGGAGGGGGCGGGCAACTCCACTAGCTGGAGTGTCCTGCTGGGTTGGCACAAAGGAGGTGAGCCTTTGAGGCTCACCGCCAGGTGTGACAACTCCTGCCTGGAGGAGGTGTTAGCATCTCCACCCAGTGCAGGCTTTGTTACTGGCCTCAGAGTGACAAAGGCACTCTCCCCATGGGGCCAGCAACATGTCTCGGTTTGTGGCAGGCTGCTAAAACTAGTCAGCCTACACAGATAGTCGGTTAAGTTTCAGGGGGCACCTCTAAGGTGCCCTCTGTGGGGTATTTTACAATAAAATGTACACTGGCATCAGTGTGCATTTATTGTGCTGAGAAGTTTGATACCAAACTTCCCAGTTTTCAGTGTAGCCATTATGGTGCTGTGGAGTTCGTGTAAAACAGACTCCCAGACCATATACTCTTATGGCTACCCTGCACTTACAATGTCTAAGGTTTTGTTTAGACACTGTAGGGGTACCATGCTCATGCACTGGTACCCTCACCTATGGTATAGTGCACCCTGCCTTAGGGCTGTAAGGCCTGCTAGAGGGGTGTCTTACCTATACTGCATAGGCAGTGAGAGGCTGGCATGGCACCCTGAGGGGAGTGCCATGTCGACTTACTCGTTTTGTCCTCACTAGCACACACAAGCTGGCAAGCAGTGTGTCTGTGCTGAGTGAGAGGTCTCCAGGGTGGCATAAGACATGCTGCAGCCCTTAGAGACCTTCCTTGGCATCAGGGCCCTTGGTACTAGAAGTACCAGTTACAAGGGACTTATCTGGATGCCAGGGTCTGCCAATTGTGGATACAAAAGTACAGGTTAGGGAAAGAACACTGGTGCTGGGGCCTGGTTAGCAGGCCTCAGCACACTTTCAATTGTAAACATAGCATCAGCAAAGGCAAAAAGTCAGGGGGCAACCATGCCAAGGAGGCATTTCCTTACATTAAGGGCTACCCTGAACCCTAGAAAATTAGATTCCTGCAACTACAAGAAGAAGGACTGCCTAGCTGAAAAACCCCTGCAGAGGAAGACCAGAAGACGACAACTGCCTTGGCTCCCAGAAACTCACCGGCCTGTCTCCTGCCTTCCAAAGATCCTGCTCCAGCGACGCCTTCCAAAGGGACCAGCGACCTCGACATCCTCCGAGGACTGCCCCTGCTTCGAAAAGACAAGAAACTCCCGAGGACAGCGGACCTGCTCCAAGAAAAGCTGCAACTTTGTTTCCAGCAGCTTTAAAGAACCCTGCAAGCTCCCCGCAAGAAGCGTGAGACTTGCAACACTGCACCCGGCGACCCCGACTCGGCTGGTGGAGATCCGACACCTCAGGAGGGACCCCAGGACTACTCTGATACTGTGAGTACCAAAACCTGTCCCCTCTGAGCCCCCACAGCGCCGCCTGCAGAGGGAATCCCGAGGCTTCCCCTGACCGCGACTCTTTGAATCTAAAGTCCCGACGCCTGGGAGAGACCCTGCACCCGCAGCCCCCAGGACCTGAAGGACCGGACTTTCACTGGAGAAGTGACCCCCAGGAGTCCCTCTCCCTTGCCCAAGTGGAGGTTTCCCCGAGGAATCCCCCCCTTGCCTGCCTGCAGCGCTGAAGAGATCCCGAGATCTCTCATAGACTAACATTGAAAACCCGACGCTTGTTTTTACACTGCACCCGGCCGCCCCCGCGCTGCTGAGGGTGAAATTTCTGTGTGGACCTGTGTCCCCCCCGGTGCCCTACAAAACCCCCCTGGTCTGCCCTCCGAAGACGCGGGTACTTACCTGCAAACAGACCGGAACCGGGGCACCCCCTTCTCTCCATTCTAGCCTATGTGTTTTGGGCACCACTTTGAACTCTGCACCTGACCGGCCCTGAGCTGCTGGTGTGGGGACTTTGGGGTTGCTCTGAACCCCCAACGGTGGGCTACCTTGGACCAAGAACTGAACCCTGTAAGTGTCTTACTTACCTGGTAAAACTAACCAAAACTTACCTCCCCTAGGAACTGTGAAAATTGCACTAAGTGTCCACTTTTAAAACAGCTATTTGTCAATAACTTGAAAAATATACATGCAATTTTTATGATTTGAAGTTCCTAAAGTACTTACCTGCAATACCTTTCGAATGAGATATTACATGTAGAATTTGAACCTGTGGTTCTTAAAATAAACTAAGAAAAGATATTTTTCTATATAAAAACCTATTGGCTGGATTTGTCTCTGAGTGTGTGTACCTCATTTATTGTCTATGTGTATGTACAACAAATGCTTAACACTACTCCTTGGATAAGCCTACTGCTCGACCACACTACCACAAAATAGAGCATTAGTATTATCTATTTTTACCACTATTTTACCTCTAAGGGGAACCCTTGGACTCTGTGCATGCTATTCCTTACTTTGAAATAGCACATACAGAGCCAACTTCCTACATTGGTGGATCAGCGGTGGGGTACAAGACTTTGCATTTGCTGGACTACTCAGCCAATACCTGATCACACGACAAATTCCAAAATTGTCATTAGAAATTCATTTTTGCAATTTGAAATTTTTCTAAATTCTTAAAAGTCCTGCTAGGGCCTTGTGTGTTAAGTCCCTGTTTAGCATTTTCTTTTAGAGTTTAAAAGTTTGTTAAAAGTTTGAAATTAGATTCTAGAAACAGTGTTAGATTCTTTAAAAAGTCTTCCAACTTTTAGCAAAATAATGTCTGATACAGAGATGAATGTGGTGGAACTCGACACCACACCTTACCTCCATCTTAAGATGAGGGAGCTAAGGTCTCTCTGTAATATCAAAAAAATAACCATTGGCTCCAGACCTACCAAAATTCAGCTCCAGGAGCTGTTGGCAGAGTTTGAAAAAGCCAACCCCTCTGATGATGACATCACAGAGGAAGAAATTAGTGACTTGGAGGCCAATGTCCCTCCTCCAGTCCTAAATAGGGAGAACAGGACCCCTCAAGTCCTGTCTCCAACTGTGTTAGTCAGAAATGGTGAGTCCCTCACAGGAGGGTCCCACATTTCTGAAATCACTGAGGATGCTCTCAGTGAAGATGACCCCCTGTTAGCCAGGATGGTCAAAAGATTGGCTTTGGAAAAGCAGCTCCTAGCCATAGAAAGGGAAAGAAAAGAGATGGGCCTAGGTCCCATCGATGGTGGCAGCAACTTAAATAGGGTCAGAGATTCTCCTGACATCCTAAAAATCCCCAAAGGGATTGTAACAAAATATGAAGATGGTGATGACATCACCAAATGGTTCACAGCTTTTGAGAGGGCTTGTGTAACCAGAAAAGTAAACAGATCTCACTGGGGTGCTCTCCTTTGGGAAATGTTCACTGGAAAGTGTAGGGATAGACTCCTCACACTCTCTGGAAAAGATGCAGAATCTTATGACCTCATGAAGGGTACCCTGATTGAGGGCTTTGGATTCTCCACTGAGGAGTATAGAATTAGATTCAGGGGGGCTCAAAAATCCTCGAGCCAGACCTGGGTTGACTTTGTAGACTACTCAGTAAAAACACTAGATGGTTGGTTAACTGGAAATGAAGTGTGTGACTATGTTGGGCTTTATAATTTGTTTATGAAAGAACACATTTTAAGTAACTGCTTCAATGAAAAGTTGCATCAGTATCTGGTAGACCTAGGTCCAATTTCTCCCCAAGAATTGGGAAAGAAGGCAGACCACTGGGTCAAGACTAGGGTAACCAAAACTTCCACTGGGGGTGACCAAAAGAAAGGGGTTACAAAAACTCCCCAGGAGAAAGTGGGTGACACTAGCAACAAAGAAAAAGAGTCCTCTGTAGGCCCCCAAAAACCAGAACAGGTGGGTGGGCCCCAAGACACAACCCAAAACAAAGGTGGGTACCAGGGTAAGAACTGGGATGCCACTAAGGCATGGTGCCACAACTGTAAACAGTCTGGGCACCACACCAAGGACACTTCTTGTCCCAAAAACAAACCCCAGAACAAGATTCCAGGGGTAACCAGTGTAGCCATGGGAGATGACTCCTCAGATGAGGAGGTCTTCATAGCCTTCCACTGGAAACAGGGCCCAACAGGTGAGTTGGAGATTCCAGAGGGAAGTAGACACTTCCACCACCTACTGGTGAATGGAATCCCAACCACTGCCCTGAGAGACACTTGTGCCAGTCACACTATTGTGCATGACAGGCTGGTGCTCTCAAACCAGTACATCCCAGGTGAGACTGCCAGGGTAAGAGTTAGCCTAGACAGGGTCACTAAGAGGCCTGTGGCTTTAGTACCCATAGAAGTGGGTGGCACTCTTAGCTGGAGAAGGGTAGTAGTCAGTACAGACCTCCCCCTTGATTGTCTCCTTGGAAATGACTACCCAGAGGTTAGTCAGAGCCCAAGAGAGGGACTGGTCCAGTGCCAGTCCTCTCCCAAGGATTCTGGAAGTCCTGCCTCTGCAGTAAATGCAAGTAGGCCCCAGAAGAAAAAGAAAAGGAAACAGAGTAGGAAAGGTGGACAACCTTTAGCCAAGGTTCCAGCAAGCCAAGGAGATTCTGCTCCAGTAGGGGAGAACTCCAAAAATGGCTCTGATAAAGTCCAACCTGACCCACAAGAAGTCCTGGCTAGTCAGGCAACTGTTAAGCCTGAGTGGGTGGCTCCTCAGCTAACAGAAGAAAGAGTGGAAGAAGGGTGTTTACTACAAGATGTGGTGACCCCCCACTCTAATACAGCAGACAGGCACCCTGAACCCAAAGAAGCCTGTAACTTAGCCCCTTCCCTTGTAGGTGAAGAGCTAAAGGTGTGGTTCTGGGCACTGACAGCTGTTAGTGGCCTCTGCTGGGTGTTAGCCTTTATGGCTGCACTATCCTTGGCCTGGTGGTCTGACCCCATGCCAAATAACAAGTTAGGCCCCCTGACCCTGTTGGTCATGGTGGGGTTACTCCAGCTCTGGGTAACCTCTTTGGGTAAGCTAGGGGTGACCCTGGCTAAGATAAGATTAGCAGAGGTGGATACCTCTGACCTCAAAATAGAGAGAATGGGTGAAGACATAAAAAGCACAGACAAGAGGCAGTTCAGACTAGGTCCTATCACTGTGGAAGTGGGTCAGTTCCCCAGAGGGAATGACCTGAACAGGAGGATGTAAGGCAGAGTAGGCCCTGCAACAAACCAGCCATTTCCTCTACTCTTCCTCGCCTGACAGACTAGGAAGACTCTTCCAGCGTTGGCTGAGTCTCCTGGCCTGTGGGCTGGGGGGGGCTTGTGTAAAGAAATGGCTCCCTGTTGCAGTTACCCCCCACTTTTTGCCTGATACTGATGCTGACTTGACTGAGAAGTGTGCTGGGACCCTGCTAACCAGGCCCCAGCACCAGTGTTCTTTCACCTAAAATGTACCATTTTTTCCACAATTGGCACACCCTGGCATCCAGATAAGTCCCTTGTAACTGGTACCTCTGGTACCAAGGGCCCTGATGCCAGGGAAGGTCTCTAAGGGCTGTAGCATGTATTATGCCACCCTAGAGACCCCTCACTCAGCACAGACACACTGCTTACAAGCCTGTGTGTGCTGGGGAGAACAAAATGAGTAAGTCGACATGGCACTCCCCTCAGGGTGCCATGCCAGCCTCTCACTGCCTATGCAGTATAGGTAAGACACCCCTCTAGCAGGCCTTACAGCCCTAAGGCAGGGTGCACTATACCATAGGTGAGGGTACCAGTGCATGAGCATGGTACCCCTACAGTGTCTAAACAAAACCTTAGACATTGTAAGTGCAGGGTAGCCATAAGAGTATATGGTCTGGGAGTTTGTCAAACACGAACTCCACAGCACCATAATGGCTACACTGAAAACTGGGAAGTTTGGTATCAAACTTCTCAGCACAATAAATGCACACTGATGCCAGTGTACATTTTATTGTAAAATACACCACAGAGGGCACCTTAGAGGTGCCCCCTGAAACTTAACCGACTATCTGTGTAGGCTGACTAGTTTTAGCAGCCTGCCACAAACCGAGACATGTTGCTGGCCCCATGGGGAGAGTGCCTTTGTCACTCTGAGGCCAGTAACAAAGCCTGCACTGGGTGGAGATGCTAACACCTCCCCCAGGCAGGAATTGTCACACCTGGCGGTGAGCCTCAAAGGCTCACCTCCTTTGTGCCAACCCAGCAGGACACTCCAGCTAGTGGAGTTGCCCGCCCCCTCCGGCCAGGCCCCACTTTTGGCGGCAAGGCCGGAGAAGATAATGAGAATAACAAGGAGGAGTCACTGGCCAGTCAGGACAGCCCCTAAGGTGTCCTGAGCTGAGGTGACTCTAACTTTTAGAAATCCTCCATCTTGCAGATGGAGGATTCCCCCAATAGGGTTAGGATTGTGACCCCCTCCCCTTGGGAGGAAGCACAAAGAGGGTGTACCCACCCTCAGGGCTAGTAGCCATTGGCTACTAACCCCCCAGACCTAAACACGCCCTTAAATTTAGTATTTAAGGGCTACCCTGAACCCTAGAAAATTAGATTCCTGCAACTACAAGAAGGACTGCCTAGCTGAAAAACCCCTGCAGAGGAAGACCAGAAGACGACAACTGCCTTGGCTCCAGAAACTCACCGGCCTGTCTCCTGCCTTCCAAAGATCCTGCTCCAGCGACGCCTTCCAAAGGGACCAGCGACCTCGACATCCTCCGAGGACTGCCCCTGCTTCGAAAAGACAAGAAACTCCCGAGGACAGCGGACCTGCTCCAAGAAAAGCTGCAACTTTGTTTCCAGCAGCTTTAAAGAACCCTGCAAGCTCCCCGCAAGAAGCGTGAGACTTGCAACACTGCACCCGGCGACCCCGACTCGGCTGGTGGAGATCCGACACCTCAGGAGGGACCCCAGGACTACTCTGATACTGTGAGTACCAAAACCTGTCCCCTCTGAGCCCCCACAGCGCCGCCTGCAGAGGGAATCCCGAGGCTTCCCCTGACCGCGACTCTTTGAACCTAAAGTCCCGACGCCTGGGAGAGACCCTGCACCCGCAGCCCCCAGGACCTGAAGGACCGGACTTTAACTGGAGAAGTGACCCCCAGGAGTCCCTCTCCCTTGCCCAAGTGGAGGTTTCCCCGAGGAATCCCCCCCTTGCCTGCCTGCAGCGCTGAAGAGATCCCGAGATCTCTCATAGACTAACATTGAAAACCCGACGCTTGTTTTTACACTGCACCCGGCCGCCCCCGCGCTGCTGAGGGTGAAATTTCTGTGTGGACCTGTGTCCCCCCCGGTGCCCTACAAAACCCCCCTGGTCTGCCCTCCGAAGACGCGGGTACTTACCTGCAAACAGACCGGAACCGGGGCACCCCCTTCTCTCCATTCTAGCCTATGTGTTTTGGGCACCACTTTGAACTCTGCACCTGACCGGCCCTGAGCTGCTGGTGTGGGGACTTTGGGGTTGCTCTGAACCCCCAACGGTGGGCTACCTTGGACCAAGAACTGAACCCTGTAAGTGTCTTACTTACCTGGTAAAACTAACCAAAACTTACCTCCCCTAGGAACTGTGAAAATTGCACTAAGTGTCCACTTTTAAAACAGCTATTTGTCAATAACTTGAAAAATATACATGCAATTTTTATGATTTGAAGTTCCTAAAGTACTTACCTGCAATACCTTTCGAATGAGATATTACATGTAGAATTTGAACCTGTGGTTCTTAAAATAAACTAAGAAAAGATATTTTTCTATATAAAAACCTATTGGCTGGATTTGTCTCTGAGTGTGTGTACCTCATTTATTGTCTATGTGTATGTACAACAAATGCTTAACACTACTCCTTGGATAAGCCTACTGCTCGACCACACTACCACAAAATAGAGCATTAGTATTATCTATTTTTACCACTATTTTACCTCTAAGGGGAACCCTTGGACTCTGTGCATGCTATTCCTTACTTTGAAATAGCACATACAGAGCCAACTTCCTACAATGCACGTTTCCCCTAAAGCAGGCTTTACCTGCTGCCTTTGATATGCAAACAATCCCCCCCCCCCCAACAAAAAAAACACCCCAGATTTCCCTTCAAGGCACCCCAAACTCACCGCACAAGCAAAACACGGCCGGTCAGGTGCAAATGTTCTGCACCCAATTACCTCCCTTTCCATGGTGTGAAGAGCTTAGTCTCGTCACCAAGGCACAGCGGATCAAACACACAAATGTACATAGCATTCCGATTCTGAGTAAACAATTAAAATGTTTACTGGAAGGGGATTGCTACATTCCTATCCCTATTGGGGGAATCCTCCATCTGCAAGAAGGAGAATTTCGAAAAGTTTGTCACCTCAGCTCAGGACACCTTAGGAGCAGTCCTGACTGGCCAGTGACTCCTCGTTTTTCTCATTATCTCCTCCGGCCTTGCCGCCAAAAGTGGGGCCGTGGCCGGAGGGGGCGGGCAACTCCACTAGCTGGAGTGCCCTGGGGTGCTGTAACAAAGGGGATGAGCCTTTGAGGCTCACCGCCAGGTGTTACAGTTCCTGCAGGGGGAGGTGTGAAGCACCTCCACCCAGTACAGGCTTTGTTTCTAGCCACAGAGTGACAAAGGCACTCTCCCCATTTGGCCAGCAACATGTCTTGGGTGTGGCAAGCTGCTAAAACTAGTCAGCCTACACGGATAGTCGGTTAAGGTTTCAGGGGGCACCTCTAAGGTGCCCTCTGGGTGTATGTTACAATAAAATGTACACTGGCATCAGTGTGCATTTATTGTGCTGAGAAGTTTGATACCAAACTTCCCAGATTTCAGTGTAGTCGTTATGGAACTGTGGGGTTCGTGTTAGACAAACTCCCAGACCATATACTCTTTATGGCTACCATGCACTTACAATGTCTAAGGCTTTGCTTAGACACTGTAGGGGCATAGTGCTCATGCAACTATGCCCTCACCTGTGTTATAGTGCACCCTACCTTAGGGCTGCAAGGCTTGCTAGAGGGGTGACTTACCTATGCCACAGGCAGTGTGAGGTAGGCATGGCACCCTGAGGGGAGTGCCATATCGACAGTCATTTTCTCCCCACCAGCACACACAAGCAGTGGAGCAGTGTGCATGTGCTGAGTGAGGGTTCCCCAGGGTGGCATAAGACATGCTGCAGCTCTTAGAGGCCTTCCTTGGCATCAGGACCCTTGGTACCAGGGGTACCATTTACAAGGGACTTATCTGGGTACAAGGGTTGTTCCAATTGTGGAAGCAAAGGTACAGTATAGGGAAAACATTGGTGGTGGGGACTGGTTAGCAGGGTCCCAGCACACTTCCAATCATAACTGGCGTCAACAAAAGGCAAAAGGTCAGGGGATAACCATGCCAAGGAGGCAGTTCCTTACAATAGGCGACTATTCATCCTACCGCCTGGTGCCAAAACAAGACCTTACACTAGGGCCAATCCTGGACCTCAGATTTATAAACAGATTCATTCAGACACAATACTTCAAAATCTTGACACAAGAGGTTACCCTACTTCCACAAAAGAGGGACTACATGGCAACCATAGACTTGAAGGATGCCTATTTACACATACCCATGAATCCGGCACACAAAGTACATCAGATTCATGCTTGAAGGTACACTATCAATTCAAGGTCTTACCCATCTGCACCGTATACACCAAGGGTTTTTACAAAATGCCTGGCAACAGTCAGCATTTTGTAGGATAAAAGGGATTGAAGTTTACCCTTACCTGGACGATTGGCTTATAAAAGCAAATATGAAGGAGAAATGTCAAAAGGGACATTCAGACAGATCACACAGCTACAAAAACTGGGGTTCTCAAACCATAAATCTTTCCTAGAACTGGAAAAGATCTTCCTAGGGGCAAAACTGGATGCAAATAAAGTATGAGCATACCCTACTCAGAAGAAAGTACAGGCAATCACAGAGCAAACTTGCCTTTACCAGAGGGGGAAATCTCTGGCAGTGGACATTCATGAAACTAATGAACATGATGGCATCATTCAGTCCCCTCATAACCCATGTGAAACTCCACATGCCCCTGTTCAAAGAATGACTATGTAGCAACTGGTCACAAGCCTCCTTGAGTTGGGAGGATCTAGTGGTTGTAGCATCAAGGATACAGAAAGGTAAAATTAAAAAAATAAAATAATAAATTCCACCACCAATCAGAAGGGAATGCCCTGTCACTAAACTGGTCATGAGATTTCCCTACCTCTTTCCACCCAATAGAATTTAGACATCTATACTTACTACCTAGAAACAAGGTAATATTGAAGGAGGCTAGAAGGCCAACAAGAAGACCCAAAAGACAATGCTGCACAACAAAATGGAAGAGCTACTTTCTATGGTGCGCAAAGAACAACAACTTTGAGATAGATCAGTACTGTTTCCCATTTAGATTGTCTCACACATCTACTGGGCAGCAGGATAAACTACTCCTCTCTCAAAGTCCAGAATTGCTCCCCCAAGGAAGGCACCAGCCCGATGTGGAACTTAAATATGGTATTAACACAGTCAGTGACAAAACCATTTGAGCCTATGCACAAAGTTGAGCTTGGTTATATCACACACATACCAATTCACATCACTACAGAGATTAAGCGAACTTCAAGAGCTAACAATACAGGAACCATACATAAAAATCAACATGGACATGGTAGTAATCGGAAGAAACCCTCAGCTCCTACCTAAGGTGGTGAGCAAATACCACGTCAACCAAAGCATCCAGTTGAGTGTTCTTTAGGAGTCCACAGACACCATTACATACTCTGGATGTAAGATGAGCACTAATATACTGCCTACAAGAGACCAAACAGTTTTGTTTCATTTGCGAAATCCAGCAAGGGGGTCACCTGTCACTAAAGGAATTATTGCACAATGGGTTGTGGAAACAATACAACATGCTCTCCCTCAGCAGGAAAATCTCTGCCCTGTCTCCCTAAAGCACACTCAACCAGAAAGAGTGCAGAACTAGTATTCATGGCAAATGTGCCCATAGAACACTATCTGCGCAGCTGCAACATGGGCATCCCCACACATTCACCAAGCATTGAGTGGATTTACAAATGCATAAGGAAGCTCAAGTGGGACAGAAGGTATTACAGCACCTGTTACAAGCTCATCGTTTCACCCCAACCAACCCAAGGAAGTGGAAATCACTACATAATCTAGTGCTGTTGTTCCCAACCTGTGGTCCTCGGGCCCCTGGGGGTCCGCGAAGCATCCTCAGGGGGGTCTGCGACTGCTTAGAAAATTAAATTGTTTTAACAGATTAGGTCCCCCAGCTTTAAGTAATGACTCAGTAAGAGGGTCCCTAGCTTCTAACTGATTCAGTGGGGGTCCCCTGGTTCTAGGAATGATAAAGTGGGGGTCCACATAAGTCAAAAGGTTGGGAACCACTGATCTATTGCACAAAATGTGTATCCAGAAAAGGATTCATGCTGCAAAATGAAATGGTTACTTGCCAGTAGGAGTAGTTTTGCAGCCTGAAAAGTTTTCTGGATCCCATACGACCCACCCACCTCCCCAGAAACGAGGACAAGGCAAACGGGTGAAAAATAGGTCATATATAAGGACAAAGTGTTTTTCTTTTTGGGGGGGGGGGGGGGAGGGATGTTAAAGCGCAGAACAGAGGGTAAGACAAAACGAGAGAAAACAAGAATCTGAAGATGATTACCGTGCACAGGAACTTCCAGAACGACGTCTGACGTCACACGGGGGACGGACCAAGCACCAAATGGTGGTTGATGCCCAGGGGGGGGGGGGCACAGACTATTCTGGACCCAACTACTAGATGGTGGAATGATGCACAGCATGTGAATCCAGAAAACTTCAGGCTGCAAAACTACTACTACTGGTAAGTAACCATTTTGTTACCAGCTCTTATCTGTTAATCTTCAACTGCCTTTCTGGCTTGTTGCTTAATTTATATATTGCGTTTAATTAGCCACAGGTTAGCAGTCCTGCACCTGAGAAATCTTCAACTCCATCTGTCCCTCCCCCACCCACCGAACTTGAAGTGACCCAGCAGGCCCGTCCAGAAGACCCTGATGAGACCTGGGAGGAAAAAGAAGACAGCCTGCAGCCAGGAGACGCAAAATACCAGTACATGTCAGGTAGGGATTCATACTATCTTAAGCATTGTGCTGGAAGGCAATGTCTGCATCTGGTGTCGTTCTTTGTAAATAGTAGGCTTCTTTGTCCATGTTAGACACTGACCTGACAAATTATCTTAAAAGATGTTAACTTAATATGTTATGCTTGGAGCCCATTGTCTAATTTATGCAAGACTCCTAGTACAAGATGTAATCCCTATTACCTGTATGAACTTGAAGTACATCTTGAATTGGTAAGTCCATTACAGATGGACGTTTCTACTCTGATTCCTTCTTTCTCAGGTGTCATTACTGGATTTGCTTAAGTTGAAAAAGCTATACTGCACTGACAGTGTCAAAGATCTGATTACTTCTAGGATCCCCTCCAGAGATGTCATTTATTGGAGTTTTAAGGAAATGGGCTTTTTGCAGTGTTACCCCCCACTTTTTGCCCTTATTTAACTACTAGGTTCTTGTGAAACAGCTTTAAAATGCCTTGAGCCCTGCTAAACAGGACTCAGTGCACGTGGTCTGACCCTTCAAATTGCATGTTTAATTGGTTTGTTGGAGCATCGCCCAGGTATTGCAGCACTTATTGTGCCACCCTGAGTGGGACAAGGTAAAACATAGCACCCAGTCTGCCTCCGTAACTGGAACGACTCTTTAAAATGTGTAACTCGACTTTGCCATATAAAGCTATGGCGAAGCCGATCATTCCTCCTCTTTGTAAGTCATTGCTATGGTGGGCGTTACAAGCCCTAAGGCAGAGTACTGTGTTAAAAGTTGGAAATGTACTTTTACATGCTTCAGCAGTGTAAATACTTAATTGTTTGTATGTGTGTTTTAGAGCTAGTAGCCTCATTGGCAAGTACAGAGTTACAGGTTGGCACCCCAGCCCTGCTAACTTCTGAATTAAACTACTAATGTTGGTACTGTTTTGTATCAAGTCAGTGCATTAAATCCAATGTATTGGTTAAATTGAATTTAAGATGCACTTCGCCTACTAGTGACATTTAGAAGTTGCCACTTTTGTTGCTCAATGTGTCCAGTGCTCATTTACTGATATACATAAGGCTAGTTCTGCAGACAACATACTGCCCATCTGGGGAGCCGTGCTAATGACGCCCAGGAAAGGACAGTACAGGCCTGTGTGGGAGAGTGGTGTTAACACCTGTGTGGCTTCCTGTAGGACGGAGCTAACTTTAACAGAGAAGCCTCATTTGCATAGAAAAAGGGTAACACTTAGGAGAGGGGTTGCGCTATTGCTTGGGCAGTCAGGCTAGCTTTGTAGAGAGCAAAAGAGAAGCCAGTTGTCAATGTTTTTCCCAGGGGGTGTAGCCCCTTGGTAGCCACACATCTGGGGGTATCTGAGCACAGATGGGGGTCTCACCATCTTGGGAGTGGCAGACTAGTGCATCCTGGGATCGCCAGATGCCACACTACACAGAGTAGCAGTCACCAGGGAAGTTGTCACCAGGTGAGAGGGAATCTGGTAGCACATTGCTACCAACCACATCCTGCCCTTAGGGTGCTTTCCAAACATAAATGGGGCACACCCTGGCTCTTGGAACTCAGAGTTAAACTGACTTGGAATAAGGACCAAAAGACTACCTTGCTGCATTGAGGGACCAGCAAAGAGGTTGCACTGATGGACTGTGTAAGGAAATGCCTCCTTGGCATGGTTGCCCCCCTGACTTTTTGCCTTTGCTGATGCTATGTTTACAATTGAAAGTGTGCTGAGGCCTGCTAACCAGGCCCCAGCACCAGTGTTCTTTCCCTAACCTGTACTTTTGTATCCACAATTGGCAGACCCTGGCATCCAGATAAGTCCCTTGTAACTGGTACTTCTAGTACCAAGGGCCCTGATGCCAAGGAAGATCTCTAAGGGATGCAGCATGTCTTATGCCACCCTGGAGACCTCTCACTCAGCACAGACACACTGCTTGCCAGCTTGTGTGTGCTAGTGAGGACAAAACGAGTAAGTCGACATGGCACTCCCCTCAGGGTGCCATGCCAGCCTCTCACTGCCTATGCAGTATAGGTAAGACACCCCTCTAGCAGGCCTTACAGCCCTAAGGCAGGGTGCACTATACCATAGGTGAGGGTACCAGTGCATGAGCATGGTACCCCTACAGTGTCTAAACAAAACCTTAGACATTGTAAGTGCAGGGTAGCCATAAGAGTATATAGTCTGGGAGTCTGTCAAACACGAACTCCACAGCACCATAATGGCTACACTGAAAACTGGGAAGTTTGGTATCAAACTTCTCAGCACAATAAATGCACACTGATGCCAGTGTACATTTTATTGTAAAATACACCCCAGAGGGCACCTTAGAGGTGCCCCCTGAAACTTAACCGACTGTCTGTGTAGGCTGACTAGTTTTAGCAGCCTGCCACAAACCGAGACATGTTGCTGGCCCCATGGGGAGAGTGCCTTTGTCACTCTGAGGCCAGTAACAAAGCCTGCACTGGGTGGAGATGCTAACACCTCCCCCAGGCAGGAGCTGTAACACCTGGCGGTGAGCCTCAAAGGCTCACCCCTTTGTCACAGCCCAGCAGGGCACTCCAGCTTAGTGGAGTTGCCCGCCCCCTCCGGCCACGGCCCCCACTTTTGGAGGCAAGGCTGGAGGGAACAAAGAAAGCAACAAGGAGGAGTCACTGGCCAGTCAGGACAGCCCCTAAGGTGTCCTGAGCTGAAGTGACTCTAACTTTTAGAAATCCTCCATCTTGCAGATGGAGGATTCCCCCAATAGGGTTAGGATTGTGACCCCCTCCCCTTGGGAGGAGGCACAAAGAGGGTGTACCCACCCTCAGGGCTAGTAGCCATTGGCTACTAACCCCCCAGACCTAAACACGCCCTTAAATTTAGTATTTAAGGGCTACCCTGAACCCTAGAAAATTAGATTCCTGCAAACTACAAGAAGGACTGCCTAGCTGAAACCCCTGCAGAGGAAGACCAGAAGACGACAACTGCCTTGGCTCCAGAAACTCACCGGCCTGTCTCCTGCCTTCCAAAGAACTCTGCTCCAGCGACGCCTTCCAAGGGACCAGCGACCTCTGAATCCTCTGAGGACTGCCCTGCTTCGAAAAAGACAAGAAACTCCCGAGGACAGCGGACCTGCTCCAAAAAGACTGCAACTTTGTTTCAAGGAGCAGCTTTAAAGACCCTGCAATCTCCCCGCAAGAAGCGTGAGACTTGCAACACTGCACCCGGCGACCCCGACTCGGCTGGTGGAGAACCAACACCTCAGGGAGGACCCCCGGACTACTCTACGACTGTGAGTACCAAAACCTGTCCCCCCTGAGCCCCCACAGCGCCGCCTGCAGAGGGAATCCCGAGGCTTCCCCTGACCGCGACTCTCTGAAACCTAAGTCCCGACGCCTGGAAAAGACCCTGCACCCGCAGCCCCCAGGACCTGAAGGACCGGACTTTCACTGGAGAAGTGACCCCCAGGAGTCCCTCTCCCTTGCCCAAGTGGAGGTTTCCCCGAGGAAGCCCCCCCCTTGCCTGCCTGCAGCGCTGAAGAGATCCGTTGATCTCTCATAGACTAACATTGCAAACCCGACGCTTGTTTCTACACTGCACCCGGCCGCCCCCGCGCTGCTGAGGGTGAAATTTCTGTGTGGGCTTGTGTCCCCCCCGGTGCCCTACAAAACCCCCCTGGTCTGCCCTCCGAAGACGCGGGTACTTACCTGCAAGCAGACCGGAACCGGGGCACCCCCTTCTCTCCATTCTAGCCTATGCGTTTTGGGCACCACTTTGAACTCTGCACCTGACCGGCCCTGAGCTGCTGGTGTGGTGACTTTGGGGTCGCCCTGAACCCCCAACGGTGGGCTACCTTGGACCTAGAACTGAACCCTGTAAGTGTCTTACTTACCTGGTAAAACTAACAAACTTACCTCCCCCAGGAACTGTGAAAATTGCACTAAGTGTCCACTTTTAAAGTAGCTATTTGTGAATAACTTGAAAAGTATACATGCAATTGAAATGATTCAAAGTTCCTAATGTACTTACCTGCAATACCTTTCAAACAAGATATTACATGTTTAATTTGAACCTGTGGTTCTTAAAATAAACTAAGAAAATATATTTTTCTATACAAAACCTATTGGCTGGATTTGTCTCTGAGTGTGTGTACCTCATTTATTGTCTATGTGTATGTACAACAAATGCTTAACACTACTCCTTGGATAAGCCTACTGCTCGACCACACTACCACAAAATAGAGCATTAGTATTATCTCTTTTTACCACTATTTTACCTCTAAGGGGAACCCTTGGACTCTGTGCATGCTATTCCTTACTTTGAAATAGCACATACAGAGCCAACGTCCTACAGACTGCACCTGGAGGCTAGGGACTGTGCCTGCTGTGTCCTGCTCAAGGAGGAGCAGTTTCCAGAGCACTGTCCAGTGACTCCAGGGGCCAGCAGCATGTTCGTAGTACCGGGACATAACGGGCAACCCTGCAACTAGGACCCTCACCATCCTGGAGGACCAAGCAATCCCTGCAGGAAGTCCCCTGTCGACAGCATCACATCCACAGTTTCTTTGGCGCATCTTCAGTGCACTTCATCCCTTGTATCAGGGCCTCTCCATCTGAATCCATTGCAAGGGGGATAAAAAGCCTTCGAACTGCTGAAAGACTTCTTCTTCCGTGAGGTGAACTGTTCTTGAGGAACTTGCTCAACCCTCTGTCTAGCTTCCTTCCGGAATTGCTCGCTCAAAGTACTTCTAACCAACCGCAATAACCAAAGTATTCCTTGAAAAGTTTTTAAGTGCCAATTCATTGAGTTTGCCAAGGCATGTTCGTGGTTGAAGTTGCTTTGATTTATTATTGCTTGTAAATCTATATCTCTGGAATCCTCCAGTGAATCTATTTTCGTTCTAGTGCCTTAAGTCTTGTAAAAAAAAAAAAAAGTCTTATTTTTTGTTAATTGGTGTTGGTTTCCTTGAATGTCTAGTTCCTCTTAAATTGTTTTGGTGCAGTTTAAATATTTTTCATTTGCTACTCAGTGTAAGCCTTGTATCCCAGTGCCACAGATAGCTGGGATTGAGCTGAGGGTTAGACAGATAACCTAAGAATATTAAAGCGGTTGGTAGGTGTATTACATGGTGAGGTTGCGCAACCCATTTCCTCGCACTCTAAGACTAATACTAGACCCGTGGCCACTCAACCACACTGTAAGGAAATGCCTCCTTGGCATGGTTGCCCCCTGACTTTTTGCCTTTGCTGATGCTATGTTTACAATTGAAAGTGTGCTGAGGCCTGCTAACCAGGCCCCAGCACCAGTGTTCTTTCCCTAACCTGTACTTTTGTATCCACAATTGGCAGACCCTGGCATCCAGATAAGTCCCTTGTAACTGGTACTTCTAGTACCAAGGGCCCTGATGCCAAGGAAGGTCTCTAAGGGCTGCAGCATGTCTTATGCCACCCTGGAGACCTCTCACTCAGCACAGACACACTGCTTGCCAGCTTGTGTGTGCTAGTGAGGACAAAACGAGTAAGTCGACATGGCACTCCCCTCAGGGTGCCATGCCAGCCTCTCACTGCCTATGCAGTATAGGTAAGACACCCCTCTAGCAGGCCTTACAGCCCTAAGGCAGGGTGCACTATACCATAGGTGAGGGTACCAGTGCATGAGCATGGTACCCCTACAGTGTCTAAACAAAACCTTAGACATTGTAAGTGCAGGGTAGCCATAAGAGTATATGGTCTGGGAGTTTGTCAAACACGAACTCCACAGCACCATAATGGCTACACTGAAAACTGGGAAGTTTGGTATCAAACTTCTCAGCACAATAAATGCACACTGATGCCAGTGTACATTTTATTGTAAAATACACCCCAGAGGGCACCTTAGAGGTGCCCCCTGAAACTTAACCGACTATCTGTGTAGGCTGACTAGTTTTAGCAGCCTGCCACAAACCGAGACATGTTGCTGGCCCCATGGGGAGAGTGCCTTTGTCACTCTGAGGCCAGTAACAAAGCCTGCACTGGGTGGAGATGCTAACACCTCCCCCAGGCAGGAATTGTCACACCTGGCGGTGAGCCTCAAAGGCTCACCTCCTTTGTGCCAACCCCGCAGGACACTCCAGCTAGTGGAGTTGCCCGCCCCCTCCGGCCAGGCCCCACTTTTGGCGGCAAGGCCGGAGAAAATAATGAGAAAAACAAGGAGGAGTCACTGGCCAGTCAGGACAGCCCCTAAGGTGTCCTGAGCTGAAGTGACTCTAACTTTTAGAAATCCTCCATCTTGCAGATGGAGGATTCCCCCAATAGGGTTAGGATTGTGACCCCCTCCCCTTGGGAGGAGGCACAAAGAGGGTGTACCCACCCTCAGGGCTAGTAGCCATTGGCTACTAACCCCCCAGACCTAAACACGCCCCTAAATTTAGTATTTAAGGGCTACCCTGAACCCTAGGAAATTAGATTCCTGCAACTACAAGAAGGACTGCCTAGCTGAAAACCCCTGCAGCGGAAGACCAGAAGACGACAACTGCCTTGGCTCCAGAAACTCACCGGCCTGTCTCCTGCCTTCCAAAGATCCTGCTCCAGCGACGCCTTCCAAAGGGACCAGCGACCTCGACATCCTCTGAGGACTGCCCCTGCTTCGAAAAGACAAGAAACTCCCGAGGACAGCGGACCTGCTCCAAGAAAAGCTGCAACTTTGTTTCCAGCAGCTTTAAAGATCCCTGCAAGCTCCCCGCAAGAAGCGTGAGACTTGCAACACTGCACCCGGCGACCCCGACTCGGCTGGTGGCGATCCAACACCTCAGGAGGGACCCCAGGACTACTCTAAGACTGTGAGTACAAAAACCTGTCCCCCCTGAGCCCCCACAGCGCCGCCTGCAGAGGGAATCCCGAGGCTTCCCCTGACCGCGACTCTTTGAACCCAAAGTCCCGACACCTGGGAGAGACCCTGCACCCGCAGCCCCCAGGACCTGAAGGACCGGACTTTCACTGGAGGAGTGACCCCCAGGAGTCCCTCTCCCTTGATCAAGTGGAGGTTTCCCCGAGGAACCCCCCCCTTGCCTGCCTGCAGCGCTGAAGAGATCCCGAGATCTCTCATAGACTAACACTGCGAACCCGACGCTTGTTTCTACACTGCACCCGGCCGCCCCCGCGCCGCTGAGGGTGAAATTTCTGTGTGGGCTTGTGTCCCCCCCGGTGCCCTACAAAACCCCCCTGGTCTGCCCTCCGAAGACGCGGGTACTTACCTGCAAGCAGACCGGAACCGGGGCACCCCCTTCTCCCCATTCTAGCCTATGTGTTTTGGGCACCACTTTGAACTCTGCACCTGACCGGCCCTGAGCTGCTGGTGTGGTGACTTTGGGGTTGCTCTGAACCCCCAACGGTGGGCTACCTTGGACCAAGAACTAAGCCCTGTAAGTGTCTTACTTACCTGGTTAACCTAACAAATACTTACCTCCCCTAGGAACTGTGAAAATTGCACTGTCCACTTTTAAAACAGCTATTTGTGAATAACTTGAAAAGTATACATGCAATTTTGATGATTTGAAGTTCCTAAAGTACTTACCTGCAATACCTTTCGAATGAGATATTACATGTAGAATTTGAACCTGTGGTTCTTAAAATAAACTAAGAAAAGATATTTTTCTATATAAAAACCTATTGGCTGGATTTGTCTCTGAGTGTGTGTACCTCATTTATTGTCTATGTGTATGTACAACAAATGCTTAACACTACTCCTTGGATAAGCCTACTGCTCGACCACACTACCACAAAATAGAGCATTAGTATTCTCTTTTTACCACTATTTTACCTCTAAGGGGAACCCTTGGACTCTGTGCATGCTATTCCTTACTTTGAAATAGCACATACAGAGCCAACTTCCTACATTGGTGGATCAGCGGTGGGGTACAAGACTTTGCATTTGCTGGACTACTCAGCCAATACCTGATCACACGACAAATTCCAAAATTGTCATTAGAAATTGATTTTTGCAATTTGAAAAGTTTTCTAAATTCTTAAAAGACCTGCTAGGGCCTTGTGTTAGATCCTGTTTAGCATTTCTTTTAGAGTTTAAAAGTTTGTAAAAGTTTGAATTAGAACCTAGAACTAGTTGTAGATTCTTAAAAAGTATTCCAACTTTTAGAAGCAAAATGTCTAGCACAGATGTGACTGTGGTGGAACTCGACACCACACCTTACCTCCATCTTAAGATGAGGGAGCTAAGGTCACTCTGTAAAATAAAGAAAATAACAATGGGCCCCAAACCTACCAAAATACAGCTCCAGGAGCTTTTGGCAGAGTTTGAAAAGGCCAACCCCTCTGAGGGTGGCAACTCAGAGGAAGAGGATAGTGACTTGGAGGAAAATTCCCCCCTACCAGTCCTATCTAGGGAGAACAGGGTCCCTCAAACCCTGACTCCTAAAATAGTAGTCAGAGATGCTGGTTCCCTCACAGGAGAGACCAACACCTCTGAAATCACTGAGGATAGCCCCAGTGAAGAGGACATCCAGTTAGCCAGGATGGCCAAAAGATTGGCTTTGGAAAGACAGATCCTAGCCATAGAGAGGGAAAGACAAGAGATGGGCCTAGGACCCATCAATGGTGGCAGCAACATAAATAGGGTCAGAGATTCTCCTGACATGTTGAAAATCCCTAAAGGGATTGTAACTAAATATGAAGATGGTGATGACATCACCAAATGGTTCACAGCTTTTGAGAGGGCTTGTGTAACCAGAAAAGTGAACAGATCTCACTGGGGTGCTCTCCTTTGGGAAATGTTCACAGGAAAGTGTAGGGATAGACTCCTCACACTCTCTGGACAAGATGCAGAATCTTATGACCTCATGAAGGGTACCCTGATTGAGGGCTTTGGATTCTCCACTGAGGAGTATAGGATTAGATTCAGGGGGGCTCAAAAATCCTCGAGCCAGACCTGGGTCGACTTTGTAGACTACTCAGTGAAAACACTAGATGGTTGGATTCAAGGCAGTGGTGTAAGTAATTATGATGGGCTGTACAATTTATTTGTGAAAGAACACCTGTTAAGTAATTGTTTCAATGATAAACTGCATCAGCATCTGGTAGACCTAGGACCAATTTCTCCCCAAGAATTGGGAAAGAAGGCAGACCATTGGGTCAAGACAAGGGTGTCCAAGACTTCAACAGGGGGTGACCAAAAGAAAGGGGTCACAAAGACTCCCCAGGGGAAGGGTGATGAGACAACCAAAACTAAAAATAGTAAAGTCTTCTACAGGCCCCCAAAAACCTGCACAGGAGGGTGGGCCCAGAGCCTCTTCACAAAACAATGGGTACAAGGGTAAAAACTTTGATCCCAAAAAGGCCTGGTGTCATAGCTGTAAACAGCATGGACACCAAACTGGAGACAAGGCCTGTCCCAAGAAAGGTTCCACTCCAAACTCCCATCCAGGTAACACTGGTATGGCTAGTCTCCAAGTGGAATCAACAGTGTGCCCAGAGCAAATCAGGGTCCACACTGAAGCTACTCTAGTTTCTGAGGGTGGGGTGGATTTAGCCACACTAGCTGTCTGGCCGCCTAACATGCAAAAATACAGACAGCAACTCTTAATTAATGGGACTAGAATAGAGGGCCTGAGGGATACAGGTGCCAGTGTCACCATGGTGACAGAGAAACTGGTTTCCCCTGGCCAATACCTGACTGGAAAAACTTACACAGTCACCAACGCTGACAATCAGAGAAAAGTACATCCCATGGCAATGGTTACTTTAGAATGGGGAGGGGTCAATGGCCTGAAACAGGTGGTGGTCTCCTCAAATATCCCAGTGGACTGTCTGCTTGGAAATGACCTGGAGTCCTCAGCATGGGCTGAGGTAGAACTAAAAACCCATGCAGCAATGCTGGGTATCCCTGAACTGGTGTGTGTGAAAACCAGAGCACAATGCAAGGCACAGGGTGAACAAGTAGAGCTGGAGTCTGGAAGAATGGCCCAGCCTACCAAGAGAACAGGAAAGTCAGTTGGGAAACCAACTGCAACACAGCAAAAGAAAGGGAACCTCTCTTCTCAGGAAGAAGTTCTGCCCTCTGAGGGAACTGAGCCTTTGGAGCTTGAACCTTACCAGGTTGAGCTCTTGGGCCCAGGGGGACCCTCAAGGGAGGAGCTGTGTAAGGGACAAGAAACCTGTCCCTCTCTTGAAGGCCTTAGGCAGCAAGCTGCTGAAGAGTCCAAAGGCAAGAAAAATGGAACACATAGGGTCTATTGGGAAGATGGACTCCTGTACACTGAGGCCAGAGACCCCAAACCTGGTGCCACTAGGAGAGTGGTAGTGCCTCAGCTGTTCAGGAAGTTCATCCTAACATTGGCCCATGACATTCCCCTTGCTGGACATTTGGGACAAACCAAGACGTGGGAGAGGTTAGTCAACCACTTCTACTGGCCCAATATGTCCAACATGGTTAAGGAGTTTTGCCTCTCCTGCCCCACCTGTCAAGCCAGTGGTAAGACAGGTGGGCACCCAAAGGCCCCCCTCATTCCACTTCCAGTGGTGGGGGTTCCCTTTGAAAGAGTGGGTGTGGACATAGTTGGTCCACTAGAACCTCCCACAGCCTCAGGAAATATGTATATCCTGGTAGTAGTGGATCATGCTACCAGGTATCCTGAAGCTATTCCCCTTAGGTCGACTACTGCCCCTGCAGTAGCCAAGGCCCTCATTGGTATCTTTACCAGAGTGGGTTTCCCCAAGGAGGTGGTGTCTGACAGAGGTACCAACTTCATGTCAGCATACCTAAAGCACATGTGGAATGAGTGTGGGGTGACTTATAAATTCACTACACCATACCATCCACAAACTAATGGCTTGGTTGAGAGATTCAACAAGACATTAAAAGGCATGATCATGGGGCTCCCAGAAAAACTCAAAAGGAGATGGGATGTCCTCTTGCCATGTCTGCTTTTCGCTTACAGAGAGGTGCCACAGAAGGGAGTAGGATTCTCACCCTTTGAACTTCTGTTTGGTCATCCTGTAAGGGGACCACTTGCTCTTGTTAAAGAAGGCTGGGAGAGACCTCTCCATGAGCCTAAACAAGACATAGTGGACTATGTACTTGGCCTTCGCTCTAGAATGGCAGAGTACATGGAAAAGGCAACCAAAAACCTTGAGGCCAGCCAACAGCTCCAGAAGTTTTGGTATGACCAAAAGGCTGCACTGGTTGAGTTCCAACCAGGGCAGAAAGTCTGGGTTCTGGAGCCTGTGGCTCCCAGGGCACTCCAGGACAAATGGAGTGGCCCTTACCCAGTACTAGAAAGGAAGAGTCAGGTCACCTACCTGGTGGACCTGGGCACAAGCAGGAGCCCCAAGAGGGTGATCCATGTGAACCGCCTTAAGCTCTTCCATGACAGGGCTGATGTCAATCTGTTGATGGTAACAGATGAGGATCAGGAGGCAGAGAGTGAACCTCTCCCTGATCTTCTGTCATCAGACCCAAGAGATGGCACAGTAGATGGAGTGATCTACTCAGACACCCTCTCTGGCCAACAGCAAGCTGATTGTAGGAGAGTCCTACAACAGTTTCCTGAACTCTTCTCCTTAACCCCTGGTCAGACACACCTGTGTACCCATGATGTGGACACAGGAGACAGCATGCCTGTCAAGAACAAAATCTTTAGACAATCTGACCATGTTAAGGAAAGCATCAAGGTGGAAGTCCACAAGATGCTGGAATTGGGAGTAATTGAGCGCTCTGACAGCCCCTGGGCTAGCCCAGTGGTCTTAGTCCCCAAACCTCACACCAAAGATGGAAAGAAAGAGATGAGGTTTTGTGTGGACTACAGAGGGCTCAATTCTGTCACCAAGACAGATGCTCATCCAATTCCAAGAGCTGATGAGCTCATAGACAAATTAGGTGCTGCCAAATTCTTAAGTACCTTTGACTTGACAGCAGGGTACTGGCAAATAAAAATGGCACCTGGAGCAAAAGAGAAAACAGCATTCTCCACACCTGATGGGCATTATCAGTTTACTGTTATGCCCTTTGGTTTAAAGAATGCCCCTGCCACCTTCCAAAGGTTGGTGAATCAAGTCCTTGCTGGCTTGGAGTCCTTTAGCACAGCTTATCTTGATGATATTGCTGTCTTTAGCTCCACCTGGCAGGATCACCTGGTCCACCTGAAGAAGGTTTTGAAGGCTCTGCAATCTGCAGGCCTCTCTATCAAGGCATCCAAATGCCAGATAGGGCAGGGAACTGTGGTTTACTTGGGACACCTTGTAGGTGGAGGCCAAGTTCAGCCACTCCAACCCAAGATCCAGACTATTCTGGACTGGGTAGCTCCAAAAACCCAGACTCAAGTCAGGGCATTCCTTGGCTTGACTGGGTATTACAGGAGGTTTGTGAAGGGATATGGATCCATTGTGACAGCCCTCACTGAACTCACCTCCAAGAAAATGCCCAAGAAAGTGAACTGGACTGTGGAATGCCAACAGGCCTTTGACACCCTGAAACAGGCAATGTGCTCAGCACCAGTTCTCAAAGCTCCAGATTATTCTAAGCAGTTCATTGTGCAGACTGATGCCTCTGAACATGGGATAGGGGCAGTTTTGTCCCAAACAAATGATGATGGCCTTGACCAGCCTGTTGCTTTCATTAGCAGGAGGTTACTCCCCAGGGAGCAGCGTTGGAGTGCCATTGAGAGGGAGGCCTTTGCTGTGGTTTGGTCCCTGAAGAAGCTGAGACCATACCTCTTTGGGACTCACTTCCTAGTTCAAACTGACCACAGACCTCTCAAATGGCTGATGCAAATGAAAGGTGAAAATCCTAAACTGTTGAGGTGGTCCATCTCCCTACAGGGAATGGACTTTATAGTGGAACACAGACCTGGGACTGCCCATGCCAATGCAGATGGCCTTTCCAGGTTCTTCCACTTAGAAAATGAAGACTCTCTTGGGAAAGGTTAGTCTCATCCTCTTTCGTTTGGGGGGGGGTTGTGTAAGGAAATGCCTCCTTGGCATGGTTGCCCCCTGACTTTTTGCCTTTGCTGATGCTATGTTTACAATTGAAAGTGTGCTGAGGCCTGCTAACCAGGCCCCAGCACCAGTGTTCTTTCCCTAACCTGTACTTTTGTATCCACAATTGGCAGACCCTGGCATCCAGATAAGTCCCTTGTAACTGGTACTTCTAGTACCAAGGGCCCTGATGCCAAGGAAGGTCTCTAAGGGCTGCAGCATGTCTTATGCCACCCTGGAGACCTCTCACTCAGCACAGACACACTGCTTGCCAGCTTGTGTGTGCTAGTGAGGACAAAACGAGTAAGTCGACATGGCACTCCCCTCAGGGTGCCATGCCAGCCTCTCACTGCCTATGCAGTATAGGTAAGACACCCCTCTAGCAGGCCTTACAGCCCTAAGGCAGGGTGCACTATACCATAGGTGAGGATACCAGTGCATGAGCATGGTACCCCTACAGTGTCTAAACAAAACCTTAGACATTGTAAGTGCAGGGTAGCCATAAGAGTATATGGTCTGGGAGTCTGTCAAACACGAACTCCACAGCACCATAATGGCTACACTGAAAACTGGGAAGTTTGGTATCAAACTTCTCAGCACAATAAATGCACACTGATGCCAGTGTACATTTTATTGTAAAATACACCCCAGAGGGCACCTTAGAGGTGCCCCCTGAAACTTAACCGACTATCTGTGTAGGCTGACTAGTTTTAGCAGCCTGCCACAAACCGAGACATGTTGCTGGCCCCATGGGGAGAGTGCCTTTGTCACTCTGAGGCCAGTAACAAAGCCTGCACTGGGTGGAGATGCTAACACCTCCCCCAGGCAGGAATTGTCACACCTGGCGGTGAGCCTCAAAGGCTCACCTCCTTTGTGCCAACCCCGCAGGACACTCCAGCTAGTGGAGTTGCCCGCCCCCTCCGGCCAGGCCCCACTTTTGGCGGCAAGGCCGGAGAAAATAATGAGAAAAACAAGGAGGAGTCACTGGCCAGTCAGGACAGCCCCTAAGGTGTCCTGAGCTGAAGTGACTCTAACTTTTAGAAATCCTCCATCTTGCAGATGGAGGATTCCCCCAATAGGGTTAGGATTGTGACCCCCTCCCCTTGGGAGGAGGCACAAAGAGGGTGTACCCACCCTCAGGGCTAGTAGCCATTGGCTACTAACCCCCCAGACCTAAACACGCCCTTAAATTTAGTATTTAAGGGCTACCCTGAACCCTAGGAAATTAGATTCCTGCAACTACAAGAAGAAGGACTGCCTAGCTGAAAACCCCTGCAGCGGAAGACCAGAAGACGACAACTGCCTTGGCTCCAGAAACTCACCGGCCTGTCTCCTGCCTTCCAAAGATCCTGCTCCAGCGACGCCTTCCAAAGGGACCAGCGACCTCGACATCCTCTGAGGACTGCCCCTGCTTCGAAAAGACAAGAAACTCCCGAGGACAGCGGACCTGCTCCAAGAAAAGCTGCAACTTTGTTTCCAGCAGCTTTAAAGATCCCTGCAAGCTCCCCGCAAGAAGCGTGAGACTTGCAACACTGCACCCGGCGACCCCGACTCGGCTGGTGGCGATCCAACACCTCAGGAGGGACCCCAGGACTACTCTAAGACTGTGAGTACAAAAACCTGTCCCCCCTGAGCCCCCACAGCGCCGCCTGCAGAGGGAATCCCGAGGCTTCCCCTGACCGCGACTCTTTGAGCCCAAAGTCCCGACACCTGGGAGAGACCCTGCACCCGCAGCCCCCAGGACCTGAAGGACCGGACTTTCACTGGAGGAGTGACCCCCAGGAGTCCCTCTCCCTTGATCAAGTGGAGGTTTCCCCGAGGAACCCCCCCCTTGCCTGCCTGCAGCGCTGAAGAGATCCCGAGATCTCTCATAGACTAACACTGCGAACCCGACGCTTGTTTCTACACTGCACCCGGCCGCCCCCGCGCCGCTGAGGGTGAAATTTCTGTGTGGGCTTGTGTCCCCCCCGGTGCCCTACAAAACCCCCCTGGTCTGCCCTCCGAAGACGCGGGTACTTACCTGCAAGCAGACCGGAACCGGGGCACCCCCTTCTCCCCATTCTAGCCTATGTGTTTTGGGCACCACTTTGAACTCTGCACCTGACCGGCCCTGAGCTGCTGGTGTGGTGACTTTGGGGTTGCTCTGAACCCCCAACAGTGGGCTACCTTGGACCAAGAACTAAGCCCTGTAAGTGTCTTACTTACCTGGTTAACCTAACAAATACTTACCTCCCCTAGGAACTGTGAAAATTGCACTGTCCACTTTTAAAACAGCTATTTGTGAATAACTTGAAAAGTATACATGCAATTTTGATGATTTGAAGTTCCTAAAGTACTTACCTGCAATACCTTTCGAATGAGATATTACATGTAGAATTTGAACCTGTGGTTCTTAAAATAAACTAAGAAAAGATATTTTTCTATATAAAAACCTATTGGCTGGATTTGTCTCTGAGTGTGTGTACCTCATTTATTGTCTATGTGTATGTACAACAAATGCTTAACACTACTCCTTGGATAAGCCTACTGCTCGACCACACTACCACAAAATAGAGCATTAGTATTATCTCTTTTTACCACTATTTTACCTCTAAGGGGAACCCTTGGACTCTGTGCATGCTATTCCTTACTTTGAAATAGCACATACAGAGCCAACTTCCTACACACACTGTCTCGAAACACTGCCGCATGACCACCCGCACTGTTACCCTGCTGGAGCAAGGTGACTTCACAACTGCACTAGATCTGAAAGATGTCTATTTTCCCATACTCCCCCACCTATATCCATTGCTGCTTCATGGCAAGTGGCCCGCATTACCAGTTCAAGGTCTTACATTTCTGGGTCACAACAGCTCTCATGGTCTTCCACATATTCTTAGATGTGGTAGCAGCCCACAGTAGTGCCTAGCCTACACCTGATGCCAACATTTCCCTTCTGCACAGCTTAGAATTCGCCATAAATGCCACGACGTCCATTCTTCAGCCTACTCTGTATCAGCCCTCTCTAGAGCCCATCCTAAATGCATTCGCTGGCAAAGCCTACTCCAACCAGCAGAGGACACTCATTCAAGCAGCTAATGCATCTTTTCCATCCACAACTCGGTCAGAACAGTTACGCCTCCTGGTAATGGCCTCTTGTATAGCCGAAATTGCCCTTGCCAGGCTACACAAGCCAGTTCAGGAGTGCCTTTCAGCACACTAGCCTCAAGTGGACAGTCAATGGGAAGATAGTGTTGAGGAGGGGCTGCCCCAATGTGTCCGATATGGCCCCCATATTGCAAGTCAAAATTACCAGACGCTTCACTGGCTAGGGGTTGCATCTTCAAGGCATCAATTCAAAGTTATCTGTTTGACTCACCGGCGAGTTGTCTACAATAGTTTATTTGAAATTCTGTCAGTCCAGCTAGCCCTAAAAGCTTTCTTCCAGAACAATTAGTGCAGTCCTGATGAGAATGGACATAACCTTGTGGTATTTGCATAAGCGAGGTAGTGTGCACTTGCCGCAGTTCTCAACACTTTAGCAGCACATTTGGCAATTCACCATTGGATACATTGCCTAGTGGAGTACCGCCTCAGAGTGGATAGGGACTTTGCTTACCTGCTCAGCAGGATGTATCAGCAACTCCACTACTTTGCCTGTTGTGTGCGAAAGTGAATTTTTAGCAGATGTGCTCAGCTAGTTACAGATGGGACTTCAAGACATGTTTTGGGGTTCTTTTCTGGAGTCTCATTTTGGGCAGACCTTTAAAAATGTATAGCTTTCCATGTAGTGAATATTTTTGTTTTTTATTAACAGAACAATGGAAACCCTTGAATCCAGAGGAGAAGAAGAGTTACGACCGAGAGTTCCTCCTCGGCTTCCAGTACATTGTGGCTAGCATGCAGAAACCAGAGGGACTTCCCCAGATCAGTGATGTGGTGCTTGATAAGGTAGGCCACCACTAATTTGCAGCCTTTGATTGGACTCTAGGATTCTGCTGTTTTGATAGGTTTCTGTTGGTTGTATTTGGATAGCTTTGTGAGTGACCATTACCTTCTGATTTAACTACTGGTTTCATTTCATCAGTCCTAACTATTTTTATTGTCCATTTTTCACTCTGCATTAAAATCAAAAGTTGATCATAGACCCTGGAAAATAGTGTAAACCTTTCAAATTGTTGATGGGAAAAGCAGCTCTCAGACATTCTTTCTCCATTAATATATTTCCCAACATACCAGGAACATTATTAGTGCACGGTTCCTACTAGATATCCCCTTAAGCTAATCACTGAAAAAAGAGTTGACTGCCTTATACCCTATCTAGTGGTTTGGTCCAGAATTGTGTGCCTTACTTTTTTTCCCCTTGCCTAAGAAAGCTGATGCACTGTTAGATCCTTTGTTAAATTAAACTAAGGAAGCTTTCGGCCCACTGATTATTTTTTTTAAACATTGGTAGGCTTCATAACTCATTTCCTAGCTTCTCATCGGTCGGCGCGCTTCAGTTTAATTTTCTCACTTAAGTGTTTTTTTACTTCGGTAAAGCATGCACAAAGTACTGATACCGTTATTATTGTTCTTTGGCTGAATGTTCAAAAGGAATTTGTTTAAGTTTGTAAAACAATCGACTACAACTTTGCTTTTATATCCTCCCAGGCAAACCGTAGTGTAGGAAGTTGGCTCTGTATGCACTATTTCAAAGTAGGGAATAGTATGCACAGAGTCCAAGGGTTCCCCTTAGAGGTAAGATAGTGGCAAAAAGAGATAGTACTAATGCTCTATTTTGTGGTAGCGTGGTCGCGAAGTAGGCTTATCAAAGGAGTAGTGTTAAGCATTTGTTGTACACACAGGCAATAAATGAGGAACACACACTCAGACTTACATGTAATACTTCAAGTGAAAGGTATTGCAGGTAGGTACTTTAGGAACTTTGAATTAGAAAAATAGCATATACAGTTTTCACATAAATCACATATAGCTATTTTAAAACTAGACACTTAGTGCAAAGTTCCTGGGGGGAGTAAGAGTTTGTTAGTTTTTGCAGGTAAGTAAACCACCTACGGGGTTCAAGTTTGGGTCCAAGGTAGCCCACCGTTTGGGGTTCAGAGCAACCCCAAAGTTACCACACCAGCAGCTCAGGGCCGGTCAGGTGCGGAGTTCAAAGTGGTGCCCAAAACGCATAGGCTTCAACGGAGATGGGGGTGCCCCGGTTCCAGTCTGCCAGCAGGTAAGTACCCGCGTCTTCGGAGGGCAGACCAGGGGTGTTTTGTAGGGCCCCGGGGGGGGGGACACAAGTCCACTCAGAAAGTACACCCTCAGCGGGGCGGCCAGGTGCAGTGTGCAAACACGCGTCTGGTTCTTAATAGGTTTCAATGGGAGACCAAGGGTTCTCTTCAGTGATGCGGGGGGGGGGGCTCTTCGGGGTAGCCACCACCTACACAAGGGAGAGGGCCACCTGGGGCTCCACTGGAGGTCGGATCCTTCAGGCCCTGGGGGCTGCGGGTGCAGAGTCTTTACCAGGCGTTGGATCTTTAGAAGCAGGCAGTCGCGGTCAGGGGGAGCCTCGGGATTCCCTCTGCAGGTGTCTCTGTGGGGGCTCAGCGGGGGCAACTCTGGCTACTCACGGTCTCGCAGTCGCCGGGGAGTCCTCCCTGAAGTGATTGTTCTCTGATTGTCGAGCTGTGGGCGTCGGGTGCAGAGTGTCAAGTCTCACACTTCCGGCGGGAAACGCAAGTTGTTTCAAAGTTGCTTCTTTGTTTCAAAGTTGCAGTCTTTGGTGAACAGGGCTGCTGTCCTCAGGAGTTCTTGGTCCTTCTAGATGCAGGGCAGTCCTCTGAGGATTCAGAGGTCGCTGGTCCCTGGGGAGAGCGTCGATGGAGCAGTGTCTTTAGAAGGGGGGGGAGACAGGCCGGTAGAGCTGGGGCCAAAGCAGTTGGTGTCTCCATCTTCTCTGCAGGGTTTTTCAGCTTAGCAATCCTCTTCTTAGTTTGCAGGAATCTGAGTTCCTAGGTTCTGGGGAGCCCTTAAATACTAAATTTAAGGGCGTGTTTAGGTCTGGGTGGTTAGTAGCCAATGGCTACTAGCCCTGAGGGTGGGTACACCCTCTTTGTGCCTCCTCCCTGAGGGGAGGGGGGCACATCCCTAATCCTATTGGGGGAATCCTCCATCTGCAAGATGGAGGATTTCTAAAAGTCAGTCACCTCAGCTCAGGACACCTTTGGGGCTGTCCTGACTGGCCAGTGACTCCTTGTTTTTCTCATTATCTCCTCCGGCCTTGCCACCAAAAGTTGGGCCGTGGCCAGAGGGGGCGGGCAACTCCACTAGCTGGAGTGCCCTGTGGTGCTGTAACAAAGGGGGTGAGCTTTTGAGGCTCACCGCCAGGTGTTACAGTTCCTGCAGGGGGAGGTGTGCAGCACCTCCACCCAGTACAGGCTTTACTAGCCACAGTGACAAAGGCACTCTCCCCATTTGGCCAGCAACATGTCTCGAGTGTGGCAGGCTGCTAAAACCAGTCAGCCTACACGGGTAGTTGGTTAAGGTTTCAGGGGGCACCTCTGAGGTGCCCTCTGGGATGTATGTTACAATAAAATGTACACTGGCATCAGTGTGCATTTATTGTGCTGAGAAGTTTGATACCAAACTTCCCAGTTTTCAGTGTAGCCATTATGGTGCTGTGGAGTTTGTGCTTGACAGACTCCCAGACCATATACTCTTATGGCTACCCTGCACTTACAATGTCTAAGGTTTTGCCTAGACACTGTAGGGGCACAGTGCTCATGCACTTGTGCCCTCACCTATGGTATAGTGCACCCTACCTTAGGGCTGTAAGGCTTGCTAGAGGGGTGACTTATCTATACTGCATAGGCAGTGTGAGGTTGGCATGGCACCTGTAGGAAGTTGGCTCTGTATGTGCTATTTCAAAGTAAGGAATAGCATGCACAGAGTCCAAGGGTTCCCCTTAGAGGTAAAATAGTGGTAAAAATAGATAATACTAATGCTCTATTTTGTGGTAGTGTGGTCGAGCAGTAGGCTTATCCAAGGAGTAGTGTTAAGCATTTGTTGTACATACACATAGACAATAAATGAGGTACACACACTCAGAGACAAATCCAGCCAATAGGTTTTTATATAGAAAAATATCTTTTCTTAGTTTATTTTAAGAACCACAGGTTCAAATTCTACATGTAATATCTCATTCGAAAGGTATTGCAGGTAAGTACTTTAGGAACTTCAAATCATAAAAATTGCATGTATACTTTTCAAGTTATTGACAAATAGCTGTTTTAAAAGTGGACACTTAGTGCAATTTTCACAGTTCCTAGGGGAGGTAAGTTTTGGTTAGTTTTACCAGGTAAGTAAGACACTTACAGGGTTCAGTTCTTGGTCCAAGGTAGCCCACCGTTGGGGGTTCAGAGCAACCCCAAAGTCACCACACCAGCAGCTCAGGGCCGGTCAGGTGCAGAGTTCAAAGTGGTGCCCAAAACACATAGGCTAGAATGGAGAGAAGGGGGTGCCCCGGTTCCGGTCTGCTTGCAGGTAAGTACCCGCGTCTTCGGAGGGCAGACCAGGGGGGTTTTGTAGGGCACCGGGGGGGACACAAGTCCACACCGAGATTTCACCCTCAGCAGCGCGGGGGCGGCCGGGTGCAGTGTAGAAACAAGCGTCGGGTTTTCAATGTTAGTCTATGAGAGATCTCGGGATCTCTTCAGCGCTGCAGGCAGGCAAGGGGGGGATTCCTCGGGGAAACCTCCACTTGGGCAAGGGAGAGGGACTCCTGGGGGTCACTTCTCCAGTGAAAGTCCGGTCCTTCAGGTCCTGGGGGCTGCGGGTGCAGGGTCTCTCCCAGGCGTCGGGACTTTGGATTCAAAGAGTCGCGGTCAGGGGAAGCCTCGGGATTCCCTCTGCAGGCGGCGCTGTGGGGGCTCAGGGGGGACAGGTTTTGGTACTCACAGTATCAGAGTAGTCCTGGGGTCCCTCCTGAGGTGTTGGATCTCCACCAGCCGAGTCGGGGTCGCCGGGTGCAGTGTTGCAAGTCTCACGCTTCTTGCGGGGAGCTTGCAGGGTTCTTTAAAGCTGCTGGAAACAAAGTTGCAGCTTTTCTTGGAGCAGGTCCGCTGTCCTCGGGAGTTTCTTGTCTTTTCGAAGCAGGGGCAGTCCTCAGAGGATGTCGAGGTCGCTGGTCCCTTCGGAAGGCGTTGCTGGAGCAGGATCTTTGGAAGGCAGGAGACAGGCCGGTGAGTTTCTGGAGCCAAGGCAGTTGTCGTCTTCTGGTCTTCCGCTGCAGGGGTTTCCAGCTGGGCAGTCCTTCTTCTTGTTGCAGGAATCTAATTTTCTAGGGTTCAGGGTAGCCCTTAAATACTAAATTTAAGGGCGTGTTTAGGTCTGGGGGGTTAGTAGCCAATGGCTACTAGCCCTGAGGGTGGGTACACCCTCTTTGTGCCTCCTCCCAAGGGGAGGGGGTCACAATCCTAACCCTATTGGGGGAATCCTCCATCTGCAAGATGGAGGATTTCTAAAAGTTGGAGTCACTTCAGCTCAGGACACCCTAGGGGCTGTCCTGACTGGCCAGTGACTCCTCCTTGTTGCTTTCTTTGTTCCCTCCAGCCTTGCTGCCAAAAGTGGGGGCCGTGGCCGGAGGGGGCGGGCAACTCCACTAAGCTGGAGTGCCCTGCTGGGCTGTGACAAAGGGGTGAGCCTTTGAGGCTCACCGCCAGGTGTCACAGCTCCTGCCTGGGGGAGGTGTTAGCATCTCCACCCAGTGCAGGCTTTGTTACTGGCCTCAGAGTGACAAAGGCACTCTCCCCATGGGGCCAGCAACATGTCTCTAGTGTGGCAGGCTGCTGGAACCAGTCAGCCTACACAGATAGTTGGTTAAGTTTCAGGGGGCACCTCTAAGGTGCCCTCTGTGGTGTATTTTACAATAAAATGTACACTGGCATCAGTGTGCATTTATTGTGCTGAGAAGTTTGATACCAAACTTCCCAGTTTTCAGTGTAGCCATTATGGTGCTGTGGAGTTCGTGTTTGACAGACTCCCAGACCATATACTCTTATGGCTACCCTGCACTTACAATGTCTAAGGTTTTGCTTAGACACTGTAGGGGCACAGTGCTCATGCACTGGTACCCTCACCTATGGTATAGTGCACCCTGCCTTAGGGCTGTAAGGCCTGCTAGAGGGGTGTCTTACCTATACTGCATAGGCAGTGAGAGGCTGGCATGGCACCCTGAGGGGAGTGCCATGTCGACTTACTCATGTTGTTCTCACCAGCACACACAGGCTTGTAAGCAGTGTGTCTGTGCTGAGTGAGGGGTCTCTAGGGTGGCATAATACATGCTACAGCCCTTAGAGACCTTCCCTGGCATCAGGGCCCTTGGTACCAGAGGTACCAGTTACCAGGGACTTATCTGGATGCCAGGGTGTGCCAATTGTGGAAACAATGGTACATTTTAGGTGAAAGAACACTGGTGCTGGGGCCTGGTTAGCAGGGTCCCAGCACACTTCTCAGTCAAGTCAGCATCAGTATCAGGCAAAAAGTGGGGGGTAACTGCAACAGGGAGCCATTTCTTTACAGCACCCTGAGGGGAGTGCCATGTCGACTTACTCGTTTTGTCCTCACCAGCACACACAAGCTGGCAAGCAGTGTGTCTGTGCTGAGTGAGGGGTCTCCAGGGTGGCATAAGACATGCTGCAGCCCTTGGAGACCTTCCCTGGCATCAGGGCCTTTGGTACCAGGGGTAGCAGTTACAAGGGACTTACCTGGATGCCAGGGTGTGCCATTTGTGTAAACAAAGGTTCGATGGCATATGTTGCTGCAGATACACATGTTTGGCACAGTCCGCTGCCTGGTGTTGGGCTCGGAGTATTACAAGTTGTTTTTCTTCGAAGAAGTCTTTTTGGTCACGGGACCGAAGGACTCCTCCCTCTTTGGCTCCATTGCGCATGGGCGTCGACTCCATCTTAGATTGTTTTTTTCCGCTGTCGGGTTCGGACGTATTCCTTTTCGCTCCGTGTTTCGGTTCGGAAAGTTAGTCAGAATCTCGGAAGAAAGCGTCGGTATTGTTCCGTTCGGTATCGGGATAGTTAGGTACATCGACACCGATCATCGGAAGACTTTGGGGCAGTTTCGATCCCCCATCGGGGCCTGGTCGGCCCGACCGCGTGCGACATCGAAGCCGATGGAACGGACCCCGTTTCGTTTCTGCCCAAAATGTCACAGTAAGTATCCTTATACAGATCAGCACTTGGTCTGTAACTTGTGCTTGTCCCCCGAGCACAAGGAGGATACCTGTGAAGCCTGTCGAGCCTTCCGGTCCAGAAAAACACTCCGGGACCGAAGAGCCAGGCGTCACCAAATGGCGTCCACGTCGACAAAACAACGTTTCGACGACGAAGAGGAAACATTCTCGGTTCCGGAATCAGAATCCGGAGACTCCGACGTCGAACAACAGCAACAAACTGTGAGTAAGACGTCGAAAAGTAAATCCATCGACAAACCGAAAGCCCAGGGGACGCCACTGCCAACAGGCCATGGCTCGACCCATAAATCAGGCGACCCGTCGAAGGGGCCGAAAAAGGGCACGCCCATAGCGAAGACACCCGACTCCGGTCGAGGGACCGCCATGGAGCAACCTCGGAGCCGAGAAAGCGGCTCCGAGAGACAAAAACAAGATACCAGCACCGAAAAACATCGGCACCGAGAATCCATGCCGAAAGGAACAAAAATTCTGTCAGTGCCGAAACCGAAAAAAGATTCTCTCTCGGCGCCGAAAAATACCACACCTTCATCCTACTCAGAGGAACAAGGACTAAGTGGCCAAATGCACAAATTTGGACAAGAGCTCCAAAGTGTAGAATCGGACTACACACAAAAGAGACTGTGCATCCAGCAAGATACAGGGAAGATATCAACCCTTCCCCCAATCATGAGGAAAAGAAGGATCGGACTTCCAAAGGATGACACACAACCACAAGCCAAAGTGGTTAAAAAAGTCACGCCTCCGCCCTCTCCTCCACAGGCATCGCCGGCACAAACACCGCCACAAATGCACTCACCAGCGCAAACTACCATAAGTCATAACGATCAGGATCAAGACTCCTGGGACCTGTATGACACCCCAGTGCCGGACAATGATCCCGAGTCATACCCCACAAAGCCGTCACCGCCAGAGGACAGTACCTCATACTCGCAACTGGTGGCTAGGGCTGCAGACTTCCACAATGTCTGTAAGGAAATGCCTCCTTGGCATGGTTGCCCCCTGACTTTTTGCCTTTGCTGATGCTATGTTTACAATTGAAAGTGTGCTGAGGCCTGCTAACCAGGCCCCAGCACCAGTGTTCTTTCCCTAACCTGTACTTTTGTATCCACAATTGGCAGACCCTGGCATCCAGATAAGTCCCTTGTAACTGGTTCTTCTAGTACCAAGGGCCCTGATGCCAAGGAAGGTCTCTAAGGGCTGCAGCATGTCTTATGCCACCCTGGAGACCTCTCACTCAGCACAGACACCCTGCTTGCCAGCTTGTGTGTGCTAGTGAGGACAAAACGAGTAAGTCGACATGGCACTCCCCTCAGGGTGCCATGCCAGCCTCTCACTGCCTATGCAGTATAGGTAAGACACCCCTCTAGCAGGCCTTACAGCCCTAAGGCAGGGTGCACTATACCATAGGTGAGGGTACCAGTGCATGAGCATGGTACCCCTACAGTGTCTAAACAAAACCTTAGACATTGTAAGTGCAGGGTAGCCATAAGAGTATATGGTCTGGGAGTTTGTCAAACACGAACTCCACAGCACCATAATGGCTACACTGAAAACTGGGAAGTTTGGTATCAAACTTCTCAGCACAATAAATGCACACTGATGCCAGTGTACATTTTATTGTAAAATACACCCCAGAGGGCACCTTAGAGGTGCCCCCTGAAACTTAACCGACTGTTTGTGTAGGCTGACTAGATCCAGCAGCCTGCCACACCAGAGACATGTTGCTGGCCCCATGGGGAGAGTGCCTTTGTCACTCTGAGGCCAGTAACAAAGCCTGCACTGGGTGGAGATGCTAACACCTCCCCCAGGCAGGAGCTGTGACACCTGGCGGTGAGCCTCAAAGGCTCACCCTTTTGTCACAGCCCAGCAGGGCACTCCAGCTTAGTGGAGTTGCCCGCCCCCTCCGGCCACGGCCCCCACTTTTGGCGGCAAGGCTGGAGGGAACAAAGAAAGCAACAAGGAGGAGTCACTGGCCAGTCAGGACAGCCCCTAAGGTGTCCTGAGCTGAAGTGACTCTAACTTTTAGAAATCCTCCATCTTGCAGATGGAGGATTCCCCCAATAGGGTTAGGATTGTGACCCCCTCCCCTTGGGAGGAGGCACAAAGAGGGTGTACCCACCCTCAGGGCTAGTAGCCATTGGCTACTAACCCCCCAGACCTAAACACGCCCTTAAATTTAGTATTTAAGGGCTACCCTGAACCCTAGAAAATTAGATTCCTGCAACTACAAGAAGGACTGCCTAGCTGAAAAACCCCTGCAGAGGAAGACAAGAAGACGACAACTGCCTTGGCTCCAGAAACTCACCGGCCTGTCTCCTGCCTTCCAAAGATCCTGCTCCAGCGACGCCTTCCAAAGGGACCAGCGACCTCGACATCCTCTGAGGACTGCCCCTGCTTCGAAAAGACAAGAAACTCCCGAGGACAGCGGACCTGCTCCAAGAAAGGCTGCAACTTTGTTTCCAGCAGCTTTAAAGAACCCTGCAAACTCCCCGCAAGAAGCGTGAGACTTGCAACACTGCACCCGGCGACCCCGACTCGGCTGGTGGCGATCCAACACCTCAGGAGGGACCCCAGGACTACTCTAAGACTGTGAGTACAAAAACCTGTCCCCCCTGAGCCCCCACAGCGCCGCCTGCAGAGGGAATCCCGAGGCTTCCCCTGACCGCGACTCTTTGAATCCTAAGTCCCGACACCTGGGAGAGACCCTGCACCCGCAGCCCCCAGGACCTGAAGGACCGGACTTTCACTGGAGGAGTGACCCCCAGGAGTCCCTCTCCCTTGACCAAGTGGAGGTTTCCCCGAGGAATCCCCCCCTTGCCTGCCTGCAGCGCTGAAGAGATCCCTAGATCTCCCATTGACTTCCATTACAAACCCGACGCTTGTTTCTACACTGCACCCGGCCGCCCCCGCGCTGCTGAGGGTGAAATTTCTGTGTGGGCTTGTGTCCCCCCCCGGTGCCCTACAAAACCCCCCTGGTCTGCCCTCCGAAGACGCGGGTACTTACCTGCAAGCAGACCGGAACCGGGGCACCCCCTTCTCTCCATTCTAGCCTATGTGTTTTGGGCACCACTTTGAACTCTGCACCTGACCGGCCCTGAGCTGCTGGGGTGGTGACTTTGGGGTTGCTCTGAACCCCCAACGGTGGGCTACCTTGGACCAAGAACTGAACCCTGTAAGTGTCTTACTTACCTGGTTAACCTAACAAATACTTACCTCCCCTAGGAACTGTGAAAATTGCACTAAGTG
Source organism: Pleurodeles waltl (assembly GCF_031143425.1). Lineage (NCBI taxonomy): Eukaryota > Metazoa > Chordata > Amphibia > Caudata > Salamandridae > Pleurodeles > Pleurodeles waltl. The sequence goes on from NC_090450.1 coordinate 37,496,324, forward strand.
TCCACTTTTAAAACGGCTATTTGTGAATAACTTGAAAAGTATACATGCAATTTTTATGATTTGAAGTTCCTAAAGTACTTACCTGCAATACCTTTCGAATGAGATATTACATGTAGAATTTGAACCTGTGGTTCTTAAAATAAACTAAGAAAAGATATTTTTTCTATATAAAAACCTATTGGCTGGATTTGTCTCTGAGTGTGTGTACCTCATTTATTGTCTATGTGTATGTACAACAAATGCTTAACACTACTCCTTGGATAAGCCTACTGCTCGACCACACTACCACAAAATAGAGCATTAGTATTATCTATTTTTACCACTATTTTACCTCTAAGGGGAACCCTTGGACTCTGTGCATGCTATTCCTTACTTTGAAATAGCACATACAGAGCCAACTTCCTACAATGTCCAACTGCATTCCGATCCTATAGAGGATGATTTCTTATTTAACACCCTCTCGGCTACACATAGCCAATATCAATGTCTCCCAATGCTACCAGGGATGTTACGGCACGCGAAACAAATTTTTGAGGAGCCCGTAAAATCAAGAGCCATCACCCCAAGGGTGGATAAGAAATACAAACCACCACCCACAGACCCAGTGTTTATTACTTCGCAGTTACCACCCGACTCTGTGGTAGTAGGGGCAGCTCGCAAAAGAGCAAATTCACATACATCTGGCGACGCCCCACCTCCGGACAAAGAAAGCCGAAAATTTGACGCGGCAGGGAAAAGAGTGGCGTCACAGGCAGCCAACCAGTGGCGCATCGCAAATTCACAAGCGCTGCTGGCCAGATATGACCGCGCACACTGGGACGAGATGCAACTTCTCGTAGACCATCTTCCCCAGGAATACCAAAAAAGGGCGCAGCAAATAGTGGAAGAGGGACAAACGATCTCAAACAATCAAATCCGCTCTTCACTAGACGCAGCCGATACTGCAGCAAGAACAGTCAACACTGCTGTCACCATAAGGAGACACGCTTGGCTACGCACTTCAGGCTTCAAACCTGAAATCCAGCAGGCTGTCCTTAATATGCCCTTCAACGAGAAACAACTGTTTGGCTCGGAAGTGGATACAGCCATTGAAAAACTTAAAAAGGACACAGACACGGCCAAAGCCATGGGCGCACTCTACTCCCCGCAGAGCAGAGGCTCTTTCAGAAAAACTCCATTTAGAGGGGGGTTTCGTGGCCAACCCACAGACACCACCAGCCAACAATCAAGAACCACACCATATCAGGGTTCCTTCCAAAGGGGTGGTTTCAGGGGATATCGGGGGGGTCAATTCCCAAGGAGTAGGGGAAGATTCCAGACTCCAAAAACACCTCCACCTAAACAGTGACTTTCAAGTCACGCAACCCCTTCACTCAACACCAGTGGGGGGAAGACTAAGCCAATTCTACCAATCTTGGCAACAGATTACAACAGACAATTGGGTATTAGCAATAATCCAACATGGCTATTGCATAGAATTCCACAACTTCCCACCAAACATCCCCCCCCAAAACACGCAAAATGTCACAACATCATTTAGAACTTTTAGGACTAGAAGTTCAAGCACTACTGCAAAAGGATGCAATAGAATTAGTACCAGTACAACAAAAAAACACAGGAGTTTACTCCCTGTACTTTCTAATCCCAAAAAGAGACGAAACATTGAGACCAATATTAGATCTCAGGACACTAAATACCTACATCATATCGGACCATTTTCACATGGTCACACTACAAGACATCATTCCACTGCTCAAACAGCAAGATTACATGACCACATTAGACCTAAAGGATGCGTACTTTCATATACCAATACACCCTTCTCACAGAAAGTACCTACGGTTCGTATTCAAAGGAATACATTACCAATTCAAGGTGTTGCCATTCGGAATAACAACTGCACCAAGAGTGTTCACAAAATGTCTAGCAGTAGTAGCAGCACACATCAGGAGACAACAGATACATGTGTTCCCTTACCTAGACGACTGGCTAATCAAAACCAACACAGTAAAAAAATGCGCAAACGACACCACCTTTGTCATACAAACCCTTCACAAACTGGGGTTTTCCATCAACTACACAAAATCACACCTAGAACCGTGTCAAACACAACAATATCTAGGAGCAACCATCAACACATCAAAAGGAATTGCCACTCCAAGTCCACAAAGAGTGCAGGCATTCCACAAGCTAATAAGTGCTATGTTTCCAAACCAAAAGATACAAGCAAAATTTGCGCTAAAACTTCTAGGCATGATGTCATCATGCATAGCCATTGTCCCAAACGCAAGACTACACATGCGACCCTTACAACAGTGTCTAGCATCACAATGGTCACAGGCACAGGGTCAACTTCAAAATCTGGTGTTGGTAGACCGCCAAACATACCTCTCGCTTCTATGGTGGAACAGCAAAAATTTAAACAAAGGGCGGACGTTTCAGGACCCAGTGCCTCAATACGTTATAACAGATGCTTCCATGACAGGGTGGGGAGCACACCTCAATCACCACAGCATTCAAGGACAATGGGATATACACGAAACAAAACTTCATATCAATTACCTAGAACTGTTGGCAGTATTTCTAGCGTTAAAAGCCTTCCAACCCATAATAACACACAAATACATTCTTGTCAAAACAGACAACATGACAACAATGTATTATCTAAACAAACAAGGAGGAACACACAACACAATTGTGCCTCCTAACACAAAAAATTTGGCAGTGGGCGATTCACAACAACATTCGCCTAATAGCACAATTTATTCCAGGAATACAAAACCAACTAGCAGACAACCTTTCGCGAGACCACCAACAAGTCCACGAATGGGAAATTCACCCCCAAGTTCTGAACAAGTACTTTCAAATTTGGGGAACACCCCAGATAGATTTGTTCGCAACAAGAGAAAACTCAAAATGCCAAAACTTCGCATCCAGGTACCCACACCGCGAATCACAAGGCAATGCTCTATGGATGAATTGGTCAGGGATATTTGCGTACGCTTTTCCCCCTCTCCCTCTCCTTCCATATCTAGTAAACAAGTTGAGTCAAAACCAACTCAAACTCATACTGATAGCACCCACATGGGCAAGACAACCTTGGTATACAACTCTACTAGACCTTTCACTAGTACCGCATGTCAAACTACCCAACAGGCCAGACCTGTTAACACAACACAAACAACAGATCAGACATCCAAACCCAGCATCATTGAATCTGGCAATTTGGCTCCTGAAATCCTAGAATTCGGACACTTGGACCTCACACAAGAATGCATGGAGGTCATAAAACAAGCTAGAAAACCTTCCACTAGACACTGCTATGCATCTAAGTGGAAAAGATTTGTTTACTACTGCCATGCCAATCAAATACAACCAGTACATGCCTCTACTAAAGACATAGTAGGATACTTACTACATTTGCAAAAAGCAAATCTCGCTTTTTCATCTATAAAAATACACCTCGCAGCTATATCTGCTTACCTACAAACTACTCATTCATCGTCTCTATTTAGAATACCAGTTATTAAAGCATTCATGGAAGGGCTAAAAAGAATTATACCACCAAGAACACCACCAGTTCCTTCATGGAACCTTAACATCGTCTTAACAAGACTCATGGGTCCCCCTTTCGAACCCATGCATTCCTGTGAAATGCAATATCTAACCTGGAAGGTCGCATTTCTCATTGCAATCACATCCCTCAGAAGAGTAAGTGAAATACAGGCATTTACCATACAAGAACCATTTATTCAAATACACAACAATAAAATAGTTCTAAGAACAAATCCAAAATTTCTGCCAAAAGTAATCTCACCATTCCATTTAAATCAAACGGTAGAATTGCCAGTGTTCTTCCCACAACCAAATTCTGTGGCTGAAAGGGCACTACATACATTAGACATCAAAAGAGCACTAATGTATTACATTGACAGAACAAAGCTAATCAGGAAAACAAAACAACTGTTCATAGCTTTTCAAAAACCACACATAGGAAATCCAATCTCTAAACAAGGCATTGCTAGATGGATAGTCAGATGCATTCAAACATGCTATCTTAAAGCCAAAAGAGAATTGCCTATTACACCAAAGGCACACTCAACCAGAAAGAAAGGTGCTACAATGGCCTTTCTAGGAAACATTCCTATGAGCGAAATATGTAAGGCTGCAACCTGGTCTACGCCTCATACGTTTACTAAACACTACTGTGTAGACGTACTAAATGCACAACAAGCTACAGTGGGCCAAGCTGTACTAAGAACATTATTCCAAACTACTTCAACTCCTACAGGCTAAACCACCGCTTTTAGGGGAGGTAACTGCTTTATAGTCTATGCCAAACATGTGTATCTGCAGCAACATATGCCATCGAACTGAAAATGTCACTTACCCAGTGTACATCTGTTCGTGGCATTAGTCGCTGCAGATTCACATGTACCCTCCCCGGGAAGCCTGTAGCCGTTTAGAAGTAGATCATAAACCTTAAACATCTGAACATTTGTAAATAATTATTAGAAACTCTTATCATACATACATATTCACTCCATTGCATGGGCACTATTTATACCAAACAACTCCATCCTCACCCTCTGCGGGGAAAACAATCTAAGACGGAGTCGACGCCCATGCGCAATGGAGCCAAAGAGGGAGGAGTCCTTCGGTCCCGTGACCAAAAAGACTTCTTCGAAGAAAAACAACTTGTAATACTCCGAGCCCAACACCAGGCAGCGGACTGTGCCAAACATGTGAATCTGCAGCGACTAATGCCACGAACAGATGTACACTGGGTAAGTGACATTTTCAGTACAGGTTAGGGAAAGAACACTGGTGCTGGGGCCTGGTTAGCAGGCCTCAGCACACTTTCAAATCAAAACTTAGCATCAGCAAAGGCAAAAAGTCAGGGGGTAACCATGCCAAGGAGGCATTTCCTTACAAATACCTATACCCCTTCATAACCTTTTCTGATCTTCCTAACTTGTTTAAAAGAAAGCTATCTACACAGTTGCCTATAAAGCTTGTGTGTAATCGTTGAAGATATACAAAAGCTGATCTACACTGCACAAAATGCAAATCTTTAACTACAGGGATAATCATTTCTCTTCATGTAAATAGTACAAAAAACATAAGTGTAAAGTGCTCGGTTCGTAAAACCAGCCCGTTTCATTGGAATCGGAAAATGCCAATTTACGATGTACGTTGATGACGCAAAATCTTGTCAATAAAAACCTATTCTCTGTTTGTGACCATTGTGATGTATGGTTAAATACCTGGCTGAATGAGTAAGACGTTATGGGCAGACACTTTCATTCCTCTGTCCCACATATCCAGATCAAGGATATTTATTTCGATTCCTTTTTACTGATACCAACTATCGCTTAAGGACCAACAATACAGTTGCTCTTGATTGATTCTTTTAACTTGTTCCTAATGTAATTTAACTTTGAGATAGTGCCTTCCCCATCCAGGGCCATAGCACTTGTCATTTGTCTACACTACCCCTTCTTGCCTTACATCTGCAAAAAATACATCATTCAAAATGTAACTCTAAAAGTTTGCACTGTTCGCCTACACTAATCAAATCTGCAAGTTATTTTAATTCCTTAGTGACATTGTGAATCATTCAACCACATGAATGGCACAGCATCAGCAACTTCTGAGATTTGAATCTGCCCCCAAAACATATTGTGTGGAATATATATAGAGTTTAAAGTAGGTAGTCTTGTCCCCAAATTGTCTGAAACATGATATACTGCAAATCACTGCAATGTGTCTGGATCTGCATGGTCTCTTGGTTTGGACTACCATGATCCATTAAGAAATTGGGTTAAAGTGGCACAGGTACCTTTTAATCATGCTGAACCCAACTAAACTGTCCTAAAACTTAGTATCATTTTTAGTAGTCCCGTTTTTGTAGATCTGTGACCAGTAAATATCTACTTCTCTACTTAACCAGGTCCAGTCAACCAAAGCTGCTCCTCCACGACCCCTGGATGCTGCCAGAATAGCAGGAATGAATACTGGTCCTGATTTCACACCATCATTCGCTAACCTTCCCCGCCAGCCAATGAGCAATCGTGGACCAGTAAGTTAATGTGTCTTTGCCATTGCTCTATACGATGTTGATTTCTGCTGTGATGTTTCAAACGAACTAAGCCCAAATCTAGCCTTATTTAGTCTTGTGTTTTGGCTGTATGGAATCTATCTTGTTTGGCATACTAGTCTGACCATCATTTTCAGTGTATGAAATGGATTTTGTAGAAAGTTAGAGCGAAGAACACTTCAGTAATTTGCATCTGTCTACATGAAGATAGAGGGGAAATGAGTTGATGGAAATACCCGAGTAGGGATCCCTCTCCTCTGGCTTATAAAACTCGAAAGGGAGCCTCCCCTTGTTTTAAAACAAAAAAAAATAAAAATCTATTAAGGATCCTCAGCAGGCAAGGACTGTCGAAGGGTGATGAGAATTGAAAGTACCTAATAAAACATGAACTCGTATTGGATAAATGCCATACTGGTTTTATGGGAGAGCTGGGGTCTAGGGTTGATATAATTGTCCTGTACAAATATATTTAAAAAAAATAAACGTTGGAGGGTATGTTTCATAGGTAATGGTGATCCTGATACTTTCATATTGTAGCTGGGAGCTAGAGTTAAAAGCTAATATTGTATACTTTTTAATTACCTTTATTGCTGGAATTGGATTATGCTGTTGGTCTGTGATGGACTAGTTTTAAGGTCTACCCTAGGAAATTACCAGAGTGCTGCTAATAGATCTGCTCGGGCTTAAGCCAGTGCAGAAGACTTAAGTAAACATTTGTCTCGAGAGTCCCCATTATCAGTTAGGCTTATGTATTTATAAGTGTGCAAAATTGCAAAATGACTTAGTAAGTGTTGTCACTATGAAGGTGGTTAACTGCCAGATCAACATGAGCCCAAAAAGCTGGCTGAGAGTCATGTTTTCCATGACAAGCTTGTACATGAAACTAATCTGCAGATCACATTCTGCAACACTGGACACTTCACTTTGAAATCAACATTTACTCTTGTACACTTAGTTTTTGATGGCTTATGTGATTTGTTTTCTGCATATGGATAAGGGCCTTGGGTTTATCAGTTTCATGTGTTTTTGTAAATGGTTTCCCTTGAGATGAACGCAAGTAGGAGCTTGATTGGCCATAACCATTGTTTTTCTTGCATAGCTCACGCTGAATTGAATGTACTACCCAAATGTGTTGGGTAAGGAAATGAGACACAGGAGTTAGTTTGCTTAACCGTGTAATATTTCGGTCAAGTGTTAAAGCTTCCATTGGAATTTAGAGCTTTGTGGTTGTCAGCGTCAGAATCCTACCTCTTCTCTATACAGGCACCTTATTTTCTTGTAGAAACCCTTGTTTCTTCAAAAGCACAATTTCTTCTGCTTTTTTCTTTTGATTAGAGGAGACATTTAATTAGTGAAGGTCATCCTCCGCCTCATGATGACAGCCTTTTTGTGCCATCGTGTCTGGGCCACTGATGCTCTGTGATGGAAATGAGGAACTGAAGAGGCGACCATGACCCTTAATTCCGTTCCAGCCAGGGGAAGCTGTAGTTGACTGTTAAAGTATTGAAATATTTGTGTAATATAAAGGCATTTTTCTATACACAAGTTAACCCATTATTTTCACAGCCCCCCAGCATGGGTGCCCGAAGATCTCAGCAAGGTCAGAGGAAGGACTTACGAAAGATTATTGCTGCAGTTTCTCTGGGTGAAGATGTGAAGTTGAATAAGGCAGAAAAAGCTTGGAAACCAGCCGTTAAGAGCAAGAAGACCACTGATGAAGAAGACCCTGAGAATATCAAAACTCAAGTAAGAATGGAAGCTGTTTGGATTGCCGCTTGCATGTTTAAAGTTGCACAAGTACCGCAAGTTAGTGAGGCGTAGCTAGAATTTGTGAATCTTGCGTATGTATCATATGGGCACCAAGCTCTGGTGTGGGGGAACGCAGTAACTTTCTCAGTGATAAACAAATGTACACCCATTATGATTGACAGATACTGTCGGCCTATTCTGTCTTAGGTTTTATTTTATTTACTGCATTGTTGGCTATTAAGACCTCTTGAAGCAAATGTCAATTTTGATTTTTCATGTGTGCTAGGTTGCCGTCCTTTACATTAGTTCCTTTGTAAAAATTCAGGCAGTAGTTTAGGGTAGCATTTACCAGTTTGGCTGTTTCCACTGCCTTTATAAGTCTGTGTAATGTTCCTGATTGTTAAAGAAACAGCCCAAGCGGCATGATTTTTCCTAATGACATCACAAACTCCTGACATTTGTTAAATGTAGGAAAGTGCCCTCTTTCTTGGCATGGTTACCCCCATTTTCTGCCTGTTGCTAGTGTGTGGCTGTTCACTGGGATCCTGCTAACCTGCACCCCAGTGATTATGCTCTCTCCCTTCTAACTTGGTAACTTAGATATCTTTTCACCCCACATTTGGCATACTGGTGCCCCAGTGTAAGTCCCAAGTATTTGGTACCCAGAGCATTGGGGTACCAGGAGATCCCTATGGGCTGCTTCATGTATTATGCCACACATAGGGAGCCTATGCAGTGTTCTGCAGGTCTGCCATTGCAGCCTGCGTGAAAAGGGTGCATGCACCCTTTTTTACTACAGGTCACTGCACCAGGTCACTGTTAATCACCCCTGTGGCAGGCCCTCTCAGCCCAGAGGGAAAGGTGCAGGCGCCGGAGTGTGAGGGCACCCCTGCACTAGGTGAGGTGCACCCACAAACTTTGTTCCACTTTCCAGGACTTCATGAGTGCGAATATCCCAGTTTACGTGCGTACTGGACATAGGTCGCTACCTGTGCCCAGCTACATAATGGTAACTCCGAACCTAGGCATGTTTGGTATCAAACATGTCGGAATCGACCCCAATACACTGTTGCAAGTATTGGAAGTATGATTCCATGCAGTCTGGGGGCTCCTTAGAGGACCCCCAGCATTGATCCTACCAGACGTCATGGGTTTTCTGAGCAGCCCAATCTTCTGCCACCCCTCAGACAGGTTTCAGCCCTCCTGCTGCTTGAACAGCTCAAGCCCAGGAAGGCAGAACAAAGGACTTCCTTTGGGGGTAAGGGGAGAATAGGTGTTACATGGCTTTGGAAATAGGTGTTAAATGGCTTAGGAGGGGTAGCCTCCCCAAGCTACTAGTAGCTTGCTCAGGTGTGAAACTGGACAGTGGAAAGGGGAGTGACCACCCTATCCACCACCTTCCCAGGGGTGGTGCTCCGCTACTCCAGAGGATACATGGGTTGTGCCATCTCATAATCCAAGGTTGGCAGGGAACTCTGGGGGGGGCATCTGATTGGCCAGGCCGGCAGGTGACAAACCCTGACGTGGTCACCTGGCTAGGTGACCAAGCCCACTCTTGGGGCAATTTAGGGTCTTCCTCTGGGGTGGGTCCTCCGAATCGGCTTGCAAGATTCCAGCAGGATTCCTCTGCAATCTCGTCTTCTACTTCCGGTCTTGAACTGCGACTGGGTCCTTTAGGACCTGACAATTTGTCTCCAAGAAGAACTCTTCTGCAACATTGTTTCCAGGGCTTCTGCCAGCAACTGCAACATTACCACCGTCTGTGTATCCACTGAGGGCAGCGTGTCTTCAGCCTGCAAGATAAGAAAGGAGTCTCCCTTGGATTGAAGGAGTCCCTCCCCTCCCCTCCATCTGCAGGCACCTGCTGCAACGACAACCGGCTGAGTGGATCTTCCCTCCTCTGAGTTGGGTGGAGCCTGCATCACGGGTAGCGGTCTGGAATGGTCCCCTTGGTCCTGTCTACCAGCTGTCTGACTTCAGTGGAGATAAGCCCTTGCCTTCCCACGCAAGGCAGTAACCCTGTGCACTGCATCCTTTGTAGCTGCCAAGGATTGTTGGCATCTCTTACAAGGGAACCTCAGGCTACGTGCAGTTCCAGCCCCCAGCACTCCTTACTGCGACGCACAGCTCTCCAGCGTTGTTCTCCTGCAGCGTGGGACCCTTCTTTGTGCTGCATGGGCTTCTCCAACTTCTATGTCCTAGTCCTGTGCTGCCTCTGCTCCTGTGGGGCCCTCTGTGTCCTCCTGGGTTGAGTCCTCCTGGGCTTTGCTGGGCCCTGACATCACCACTTTCCGTCAACCGCAATATTTCCTTTGCCGAGGCTTGTTGATGGAATTCCTGCATTGACATCCGACTGCAATCCTTCTTCCAGCGTGGGACATAGTATGCATCCTTCAGAAACTCTACTCCGGCTCCAGGGCTGTAGTGCTCACCGTTTTTATCACAGTCGACCAACTCCTGCATCTACGGGTGGGTAGTAGCTCCTACTGCTCCTTGACTCCACTGTGACTTTTGGACTTGGTCCCTTCTCCCCACAGGTCTTCCTTTCCCGGAATCCACTGCTGGTTTTTTTGTGGTCTTGTCTGGGTGTCTTCTCTTCTTTTCCTTCCTTTTGGGTGGTTTGGGGGAAAATCCAGTGATTTACTCCTGCTTTCCTTGTTGCTGGGGGGTACTGTGTTCCTTACCTTAGGGTCACTATTGTTGTTGCTAAATGCACTGTTCTCTAACAATGTCTATGCCTTTTACTGTATAATTAGGGTATTACTTACCTACTATTGGAGGGTTGCCTCTCTAGTATTTTGTGGTATTGTGTGACCAAAAATAAAATACCTTTATTTTTGTGCAACAGTGTTTTCATTCATGTGTATAAGTGCCGTGTGACTACATTGATTTCGCATGAGGTTTGCATGTCTCCTATATAAGCCTTAGCTGCTCATCCACAGCTACCATAAGATAGCCTGGCTTCTATAAACGTCACTAGGGGATACCTGGACTGGATATGAGATGTAAGTACTTTAGGTATCCACCACACCAGCTTCCTATCTGTACTAGAAATGCAATTTAGACTTCCACTTTGTCAAATATTCATGAAGTCCACAAGTTGCCATATATTCTATTTAAAGAAAGGTAGGCAAGTTTTTAATAACTAACATTAGGTTTGTGTCTGTGCAGCACCCTAGACTGTTTTGTCAAAGGTGTGCCTTTTTCCCTGTCAAACTGGATCATGAAATAATGCACAACACAAATGTAGCATGGTTTCAAGCTTCAAAACTAAAGTAAGAGGTAAATAACTGGTTTCTTAGTTGCTGAGGGGCATGGTGTAAAAAAGTGGCTGCTGATAAATAAATTCCTAATTTTGTTTTATTGACAGGAACTCTTCCGTAGGGTGCGCAGTATTCTGAACAAGTTGACTCCCCAGATGTTCCAGCAGTTGATGAAGCAGGTTACTGACCTTCCCATCGACACAGAGGAGCGACTGAAGGGGGTCATTGATCTGATATTTGAGAAGGCCATTTCTGAGCCAAACTTCTCTGTTGCCTACGCCAACATGTGCCGTTGCCTGATGAGTGTAAGTTTTGGTCCCTTCACTCAGAATTAGCCGGTGTACTCATAATTTATAGTAATACGTTCCAAGTGTGCTTCATTTAGTTCTGTGCTGCAAATTAAATACATTTCGTACTGTGTATGTGGGAGGCTATTTGCCTAATTTGTCATCCAGTTAGGGTTATACCAAGGACAATGTTTAGAACAGTCTACACTCTCAATTGTCTGTTATCGCACACATTGAACATAGAAATAGAGGTTGTTAAACGTGGTTTGCTTATATTCACTTAAGGCACACACACACACACACACACACACCCCTACATCTTTGATCAGTTTTCGGCATTCTTATTACAATGTGAAACAGCTATATATGCTCTAGGGGTGTGGGAACAAATGTACCACTTCTGAAGCCCGGGAGCTGGTTGGAAAATGTTAATTTGAGTGGGTTGGAACTTGAGCCTATTTCTCATTGCCTCCTCAAAACACACGAAACACCACTTGTAGCTGATAAAGCTACCTAAAATCTGTATTTTTTTCATCACCAATTCCTACCTATTAAAAAAAAAAACATGGTGGGATGCTTTTTTTTCTAGCTGAAAGTGCCCACAACAGACAAGCCTGCAGTGACGGTAAACTTTCGCAAGCTGTTGCTGAACCGTTGCCAGAAGGAATTTGAGAAGGACAAAGATGATGCAGAGGTGTTCGAGAAGAAGCAGAAGGAAATGGATGCAGCTGCCACGGTATCTTTTTTATTTATTTATTTTTTACGCAAGACATTTAGAACACATTATTGATGGTTGAAGCATAACAGCTGATTGGACGGAGAGGTGTAGATTACAGTGTTCATTGCTTGATAATTTTCAGTCCGTGCGAATTGTAGTCCTACCAATGCAGTGAAATTAACTTTTTTTTGTGTGTAGATTCGTGCTCAGTTGTTACCTGTTAATCGCTCAGAAGAGTAGTGCATAGTTTATCGACTTTAATATTTATAAACCAGCAGTCTGGAAAGAGTACTGCAAAGTAAAATGGAGAGTTCCTCATGCCGGATGGAAGTATTTGTGTAATTGCTTAAATGTAGCGCTCCCCCGTCAATTTCCCATGATACTGAATGTTGTAACTTGCACTCCTACATGACAAATTTTGCTAAATGTAGTCTTTCTTTCAAGTTGATTCCTTCCCCTCCTTAATACCGGGTTACAGCAGTGTTTTATCCACAGCATTAGGTTAGACTAAAAGACCATGAATGACTTCATTTTTTGTTTCAAAATGTTATGTTCGATGGCATATGTTGCTGCAGATACACATGTTTGGCACAGTCCGCTGCCTGGTGTTGGGCTCGGAGTATTACAAGTTGTTTTTCTTCGAAGAAGTATTTTTTGGTCACGGGACCGAAGGACTCCTCCCTCTTCGGCTCCATTGCGCATGGGCGTCGACTCCATCTTAGATTGTTTTTTTCCGCTGTCGGGTTCGGACGTATTCCTTTTCGCTCCGTGTTTCGGTTCGGAAAGTTAGTCAGAATCTCGGAAGAAAGCGTCGGTATTGTTCCGTTCGGTATCGGGATAGTTAGGTACATCGACACCGATCATCGGAAGACTTTGGGGTAGCTTCGATTCCCCCATCGGGGCCTGGTCGGCCCGACCGCGTGCGACATCGAAGCCGATGGAACGGACCCCGTTCCGTTTCTGCCCAAAATGTCACAGTAAGTATCCTTATACAGATCAGCACTTGGTCTGTAACTTGTGCTTGTCCCCCGAGCACAAGGAGGATACCTGTGAGGCCTGTCGAGCCTTCCGGTCCAGAAAAACACTCCGGGACCGAAGAGCCAGGCGTCTACAAATGGCGTCCACGCCGACAAAACAACGTTTCGACGACTAAGAGGAAACATTCTCGGTTCCGGACTCAGAATCCGGAGACTCCGACGTCGAACAACAGCAACAAACTGTGAGTAAGACGTCGAAAAGTAAAACCATCGAGAAAACGAAAGCCCAGGGGACGCCACTGCCAACAGGCCATGGCTCGACCCATAAAACAGGCGACCCGTCGAAGGCGCCGAAAAAGGGCACGCCCATAGCGAAGACACCCGACTCCGGTCGAGGGACCGCCATGGAGCAACCTCGGAGCCGAGATAGCTGCTCCGAGAGACAAAAACAAGATACCAGCACCGAAAAACATGGGCACCGAGAATCCATGCCGAAAGGAACAAAAATTCTGTCGGTGCCGAAACCGAAAAAAGATTCTCTCTCGGCGCCGAAAAATTCCACACCTTCATCCTACACAGAGGAACAAGGAATAAGTGGCCAGATGCACAGATTTGGACAAGAGCTCCAAAGTGTAGAATCATACTACACACAAAAGAGACTGTACATCCAGCAAGACACAGGGAAGATATCAACCCTTCCCCCAATAATGAGGAAAAGAAGGATCGGTCTCCTCAAGCGTGACGCACAACCACAAGCCAAAGTGGTTAAAAAAGTCACGCCTCCGCCCTCTCCACCACAACAGGCATCACCGGCACAAACACCGCCACAAATGCACTCACCAGCGCAAACTACCATAAGTCAAGATAATCAGGATCAAGACGCTTGGGACCTATACGACACCCCAGTGCCGGACAATGATCCAGATTCATACCCCACAAAGCCGTCACCGCCAGAGGACAGTACCTCATACTCACAACTGGTGGCTAGGGCTGCAGAATTCCACAATGTCCAACTGCATTCCGATCCTATAGAGGATGATTTTTTATTTAACACCCTCTCGGCTACACATAGCCAATATCAATGTCTCCCAATGCTACCAGGGATGTTACGGCACGCAAAACAAATTTTTGAAGAGCCCGTAAAATCAAGAGCCATCACCCCAAAGGTGGATAAAAAATACAAACCACCACCCACAGATCCAGTGTTTATTACTTCGCAGTTACCACCTGACTCCGTAGTAGTAGGGGCAGCTCGCAAAAGAGCAAATTCCCATACATCTGGCGACGCCCCACCTCCGGACAAAGAAAGCAGAAAATTTGATGCGGCAGGAAAAAGAGTAGCATCACAGGCAGCCAACCAGTGGCACATCGCAAATTCTCAAGCGCTGCTGGCCAGATATGACCGCGCTCACTGGGATGAGATGCAACTTCTCGTAGACCATCTTCCCCAAGAATACCAAAAAAGGGCGCAGCAAATAGTTGAAGAGGGACAAACGATCTCAAACAATCAAATCTGCTCTTCACTGGACGCAGCCGATACTGCAGCGAGAACAGTCAACACTGCTGTCACCATAAGGAGACACGCTTGGCTCCGCACTTCAGGCTTCAAACCTGAAATCCAGCAGGCTGTCCTTAATATGCCCTTCAACGAAAAACAACTTTTTGGGACTGAAGTGGACACAGCCATCGAAAAACTTAAAAAGGACACAGAGCAGAGGCTCTTTTAGAAAAACTCCATTTAGAGGGGGGTTTCGTGGCCAACCCACAGACAACACCAGCCAACAAACAAGAACCACACCATACCAGGGTTCCTTCCAAAGGGGAGGTTTCAGGGGATATAGAGGGGGTCAATTCCCAAGGAGTAGGGGAAGATTCCAGACTCCAAAAACACCTCCACCTAAACAGTGACTTTCAAGTCACGCAACCCCTTCACTCAACACCAGTGGGGGGAAGACTAAGCCAATTCTACCAATCTTGGCAACAGATTACAACAGACAATTGGGTATTAGCAATAATCCAACATGGCTATTGCATAGAATTCCACAAATTCCCACCAAACATCCCTCCCAAAACACGCAAAATGTCACCACAACATTTAGAACTTTTAGGACTAGAAGTTCAAGCACTACTGCAAAAGGATGCAATAGAGTTAGTACCAGTACAACAAAAAAACACAGGAGTTTACTCCCTGTACTTTCTAATTCCAAAAAAAGACAAAACATTAAGACCAATATTAGATCTCAGGACACTAAATACCTACATCATATCGGACCATTTTCACATGGTCACACTACAAGACATCATTCCACTGCTCAAACAGCAAGATTACATGACCACATTAGACCTAAAGGATGTGTACTTTCATATACCAATACACCCTTCTCACAGAAAGTACCTAAGGTTCGTATTCAAAGGAATACATTACCAATTCAAAGTGTTGCCATTCGGAATAACAACTGCACCAAGAGTGTTCACAAAATGTCTAGCAGTAGTAGCAGCACACATCAGGAGACAACAGATACATGTGTTCCCTTACCTAGACGATTGGCTAATCAAGACCAACACAGTAAAAAAATGCGCAAACGACACCACATGTGTCATACAAACCCTTCACAAACTGGGGTTTTCCATCAACTATACAAAATCACACCTAGAACCGTGTCAAACACAACAATATCTAGGAGCAACCATCAAGACATCAAAGGGAATTGCCACTCCAAGTCCACGAAGAGTGCAGGCATTCCACAAGGTAATAAGTGCTATGTTTCCAAACTAACAGATACAAGCAAAATTTGTGATAAAACTTCTAGGCATGATGTCATCATGCATAGCCATTGTCCCAAACGCAAGACTACACATGTGACCCTTACAACAGTGCCTAGCATCACAATTGGCACAGGCACAGGGTCAACTTCAAGATCTGGTGTTGGTAGACCGCCAAACATACAGCTCGCTTCTATGGTGGAACAGCAAAACTTTAAACAAAGGGCGGACATTTCAGGACCCAGTGCCTCAATACGTTATAACAACAGATGCTTCCATGACAGGGTGGGGAGCACACCTCAATCACCACAGCATTCAAGGACAATGGGATATACACCAAACAAAATTTCATATCAATTACCTAGAACTGTTAGCAGTATTTCTAGCGTTAAAAGCCTTTCAACCCATAATAACACACAAATACATTCTTGTCAAAACAGACAACATGACAACAATGTATTATTTAAACAAACAAGGAGGAACACACTCAACACAATTGTGCCTCCTAACACAAAAAATATGGCAGTGGGCGATTCACAACAACATTCGCCTAATAGCACAATTTATTCCAGGAATACAAAACCAACTAGCAGACAACCTTTCGCGAGACCACCAACAAGTCCACGAATGGGAAATTCACCCTCAAGTTCTAAACAAGTACTTTCAAATTTGGGGAACACCCCAGATAGATTTGTTCGCAACAAAAGAAAACTCAAAATGCCAAAACTTCGCATCCAGGTACCCACACCGCGAATCACAAGGCAATGCTCTATGGATGAGTTGGTCAGGGATATTTGCATACGCTTTTCCCCCTCTCCCTCTCCTTCCATATCTAGTAAACAAGTTGAGTCAAAACCAACTCAAACTCATACTGATAGCGCACCCACATGGGCAAGACAACCTTGGTATACAACTCTACTAGACCTTTCACTAGTACCGCATGTCAAACTACCCAACAGACCAGATCTGTTAACACAACACAAACAACAGATCAGGCATCCAAACCCAGCATCATTGAATCTGGCAATTTGGCTCCTGAAATCCTAGAATTCGGACACTTAGACCTCACGCAAGAATGCATGGAGGTCATAAAACAAGCTAGAAAATCTTCCACTAGACACTGCTATGCATCTAAGTGGAAAAGATTTGTTTACTACTGCCATACCAATCAAATACAACCATTACATGCCTCTACAAAAGACATAGTAGGATACTTACTACATTTGCAAAAAGCAAATCTCGCTTTTTCATCTATAAAAATACACCTCGCAGCAATATCTGCTTACCTACAAACTACTCATTCATCGTCTCTATTTAGAATACCAGTTATTGAAGCATTCATGGAAGGGCTAAAAAGAATTATACCACCAAGAACACCACCAGTTCCTTCATGGAATCTTAACATCGTCTTAACAAGACTCATGGGTCCACCTTTCGAACCCATGCATTCCTGTGAAATGCAATATCTAACCTGGAAAGTCGCATTTCTCATTGCAATCACATCCCTCAGAAGAGTAAGTGAAATACAGGCATTTACCATACAAGAACCATTTATTCAAATACACAACAATAAAATAGTTCTAAGAACAAATCCAAAATTTCTGCCAAAAGTAATCTCACCATTCCATTTAAATCAAACAGTAGAATTGCCAGTGTTCTTCCCACAACCAAATTCCGTGGCTGAAAGGGCACTACATACATTAGACATCAAAAGAGCACTAATGTACTACATTGACAGAACAAAGCTAATCAGGAAAACAAAACAACTGTTCATAGCTTTTCAAAAACCACACATAGGAAATCCAATCTCTAAACATGGCATTGCTAGATGGATAGTCAGATGTATTCAAACATGCTATCTTAAAGCCAAAAGAGAATTGCCTATTACACCAAAGGCACACTCAACCAGAAAGAAAGGTGCTACAATGGCCTTTCTAGGAAACATTCCTATGAGCGAAATATGTAAGGCTGCAACCTGGTCTACGCCTCATACGTTTACTAAACACTACTGTGTAGACGTACTAAATGCACAACAAGCTACAGTGGGCCAAGCTGTACTAAGAACATTATTCCAAACTACTTCAACTCCTACAGGCTAAACCACCGCTTTTAGGGGAGGTAACTGCTTTATAGTCTATGCCAAACATGTGTATCTGCAGCAACATATGCCATCGAACTGAAAATGTCACTTACGCAGTGTACATCTGTTCGTGGCATTAGTCGCTGCAGATTCACATGTACCCTCCCACCTCCCCGGGAAGCCTGTAGCCGTTTAGAAGTAGATCATAAATCTTAAACATTTGTACATTTGTAAATAATTACTATAAACTTAACGTACATACATATTCACTCCATTGCATGGGCACTATTTATAGCAAACAACTCCATCCTCACCCTCTGCGGGGAAAACAATCTAAGATGGAGTCGACGCCCATGCGCAATGGAGCCGAAGAGGGAGGAGTCCTTCGGTCCCGTGACCAAAAAAGACTTCTTAGAAGAAAAACAACTTGTAATACTCCGAGCCCAACACCAGGCAGCGGACTATGCCAAACATGTGAATCTGCAGCGACTAATGCCACGAACAGATGTACACTGGGTAAGTGACATTTTCAATCGAATACTAACATAATGATAAAATGTGAATATCATTCTGAATGCATCTAGAATTAAAGGATAAACTAAAATTAAAGCTGTAAGTATCATATTAAATATATATTAAATTATCAAATTTGTATGCATATTCGAGAAATTGTGGATCTTCAAGTGAAGGTTTCTTGCCTAAAGAGCTTTAGAAAGTGAAGACATTATTGTACGCATTTGAAATCAAAAACCTTACTTAGAGTCCAACTTTGAGTCAACTTACAATTACAGAGCTTGAATGAAATCCGGTTCTCTTGTCGTGCAATATTATCCGGTCTCTGTAAAATGTAGAATATTTTTAAATGTACTAGAGCTCAGAAATATGTTTGCTGGCATGTGTAGCTGTAGCTACACATGCATTCCATACTCCCATCTAGTGTTGGGTCCGGATGTGTGCAAGTCCTGTCCACATCTCCATAATGGCTTCACTGAAGTCTGAGAAGTTTGATATCAAACTTCCCAGCACAATAAACCCACACCTGGCAGTGAGCCTCATGGTCAGGCCTCTGGCTATAGTGCCCCCAGGGCAGTCCAACTAGTGCAGATGCCCGCCCCCAGACCAAGCCCCACTTTTGGCAGTAAGTCCGGTGGGAAAATTAGGGAAAACAAGGAGTGACCACCTAAACTATGACCACATCTAAGGTGTCCAGAGCTGAGGTGGCCCCCTCATTGCAAAATCCTCCATCTTGGTTTGGAGCACAGGAACCCATAGGGTCAGGTCTGTGCCCCAGGCTTCTCTAAAGCCCCTAAAATCAGAATTTAAGGTCCTCCCTGAACCCAGCTCACCAGATTCCTGGCAACCTCAAGAAAGACAAGAAGCCAGAAGGACTACTAAGCCAACCTCCCAGCAGGGAAGACTACAGACACCAACTGACTTGGCCCCAGCCATATCGGCCTGTCTGCAGCTTCAGAAGCCCTGCTACCAAAAAGGTGACGCATCCTGCAGGACCAGCAACCTCTCAACTCCCAGAGGACTGCCTGCCCACCAGAGCACCAAGAACTTCCAAGGACAGAAGCCCTTGTAGGAAAGTACCCTCTTTTTGGCAAGGTTACCCCCAATTTGTGTCTGCTGTCCGTATGCTTCGACTGTTTTAACTGGGATCCTGCTGTAGGAAGTTGGCTCTGTATGTGCTATTTCAAAGTAAGGAATAGCATGCACAGAGTCCAAGGGTTCCCCTTAGAGGTAAAATAGTGGTAAAAAGAGATAATACTAATGCTCTATTTTGTGGTAGTGTGGTCGAGCAGTAGGCTTATCCAAGGAGTAGTGTTAAGCATTTGTTGTACATACACATAGACAATAAATGAGGTACACACACTCAGACAAATCCAGCCAATAGGTTTTGTTATAGAAAAATATCTTTTCTTAGTTTATTTTAAGAACCACAGGTTCAAATTTAACATGTAATATCTTGTTTGAAAGGTATTGCAGGTAAGTACATTAGGAACTTTGAATCATTTCAATTGCATGTATACTTTTCAAGTTATTCACAAATAGCTATTTTAAAAGTGGACACAGTGCAATTTTCACAGTTCCTTTTGGAAGTTTTTGTTAGTTTTACCAGGTAAGTAAGACACTTACAGGGTTCAGTTCTTGGTCCAAGGTAGCCCACCGTTGGGGGTTCAGAGCAACCCCAAAGTCACCACACCAGCAGCTCAGGGCCGGTCAGGTGCAGAGTTCAAAGTGGTGCCCAAAACGCATAGGCTAGAATGGAGAGAAGGGGGTGCCCCGGTTCCGGTCTGCTTGCAGGTAAGTACCCGCGTCTTCGGAGGGCAGACCAGGGGGGTTTTGTAGGGCACCGGGGGGGACACAAGCCCACACAGAAATTTCACCCTCAGCAGCGCGGGGGCGGCCGGGTGCAGTGTAGAAACAAGCGTCGGGTTTTCAATGTTAGTCTATGAGAGATCAAGGGATCTCTTTAGCGCTGCAGGCAGGCAAGGGGGGGCTTCCTCGGGGAAACCTCCACTTGGACAAGGGAGAGGGGCTCCTGGGGGTCACTTCTGCAGTGAAAGTACGGTCCTTCAGGTCCTGGGGGCTGCGGGTGCAGGGTCTTTTCCAGGCGTCGGGACTTAGGTTTCAGAGAGTCGCGGTCAGGGGAAGCCTCGGGATTCCCTCTGCAGGCGGCGCTGTGGGGGCTCAGGGGAGACAGGTTTTGGTACTCAGTCGTAGAGTAGTCCGGGGGTCCTCCCTGAGGTGTTGGTTCTCCACCAGCCGAGTCGGGGTCGCAACAAATGCTTAACACTACTCCTTGGATAAGCCTACTGCTCGACCACACTACCACAAAATAGAGCATTAGTATTATCTCTTTTTACCACTATTTTACCTCTAAGGGGAACCCTTGGACTCTGTGCATGCTATTCCTTACTTTGAAATAGCACATACAGAGCCAACTTCCTACACCAGGTAACTTACCTCTGCTGTCCTGGTTGCTGAGGGCCATCTAAGTACTCACCTCTTGGGGTTGCAAGCTGTCCTAGCTCCTGACAAACTTCTCTAAATCCTTGGGGGAGGACCTAACTTCGCATTCTACTGTAGGTTACTGTGTGACTAGTGTGGTATTGCAAGTGCTTTATACGCCTCCTATACAAGTCTTGGCTGCTCATCCACAGCTACCCCTAGAGAGCCCTGGCTTCCCAGACCCTGTTACTAACAAATAAGGGGTTCCCTGGAACTGGTATAACGTGTAAAACGACAGGGGTCCACCGTACACCAGGACAGCTTACTACATATTTTGCTATTTCTGTTGGTCATTTTGTTTACATATTGTGTGCGGCTATCTCCATAGGGAGATATACCAATGCTAGTCTAGTAGTAGTGCTGTAATAAAGTAGCCTTTATTTTCGCAATTCTTGTGAGTGTTACTGACTACTGTAGTATTGCAGGTGCTTTACATACCTCATGGATAAGCTTCAACTGCTCTCCTCTGCTACCCCGTAGAGAGCTTTTGCTATCTGGACACCTATTCACTATCACGAAGGGATTCCTGGACTCAATTTAGGGTTTCATCTCATAGGTATACACCATAAACTGAGCCAGCCTTTTTGCCCTCTCTATTCCTCATCATAATCCCTGTAGGGTGGTTCCCCCAACCGCGCCCCCTCTCCCCCCACCCCTGTTTTGCCTGATCCTGCTAACCAGCCCCAGTGTTCTTTCTTGAACCATTATACCCACAATTGGCACACCCCTGGCACATTGCTAAGTCGCTTGTTAAAGGTACCAAGGGCTCTGTGACCAGCGATGGTCCCTTAGGGCTGCAGCATGTATTGTGCCACCCTAAGGGACCCCCATACCAAGCACATGCATGCTGCCACTGCAGATTGGGTGTGTGCTGCTGCTAACCCCACTGACTGCCTGTGGCAGAGGTAATTTATCCCCTTTGCAGGCCTTGCAGTCCTAAGGCAGGATGCACTATACCACAGGTGAGGGCATTGCTGCATGAGCAATATGCCCCTACACTGTCTACGTCCATTCTTAGACATTCTAAGTGCAGTGTGGCATGGGCTCGGAGCCTGTAATTACAAGGTTCGATGGCATCTGTCGCTGTAGATACGCATGTTTTGCATAGCTCGCCATCTGGTGTTGGGTCGGAGTGTTACAAGTTGTTTTTCTTCGAAGAAGTCTTTCGAGTCACGGGACCGAGTGACTCCTCCTTTTGTCTCCATTGCCCATGGGCGTCGACTCCATCTTCGATTGTTTTTTTTTCCCGCCATCGGGTTCGGACGTGTTCCTGTCGCTCCGAGTTTCGGAACGGAAAGACAGCTAAATTTCGGAAGATTTTCGTCGGTATTGTTGCGTTCGGGATCGGCGTAGTTGGAGTCAACACCGCATCGAAGATCGAAGAGTTCCGGAGCCCTTCGGGGTAGTTTTCGATCCCCCGTTGGGGCCTGCTCGGCCCGACCGCGTGTAGAAGAACGCCGATGGAACGGACCCCGTTCCGTTTCTGTCCCAAATGCCACAAAAAATACCCCTATACAGACCAACACTTGGTCTGTAACCTGTGCCTGTCACCTGAGCACAGTGAAGACACTTGCGAGGCCTGTCGTGCGTTCCGGTCCCGAAAAACACTCAAGACCGTCGAGCCAGAAGACTTCAAATGGCGTCCACGCCGACAGCCCACCGAGAGTTCGAGGTACAGGAAGAGGAAGAAACCTTTTCGATACACGAATCGGACTCCGAGGAATTCGACGATCCACGAACCGTGAGTAAGACGTCGAAAACCACTCATAAGAAGATTGTCAAGGCCCAGGGGACGCCACTGCCACCAGGCCATGGCTCCACCCATAAATTCGGTGACCGACTGTCGGCACCGAAAAAGGCCCAAACAGTGCCGAGACCGTCCGACTCCGGTTGAGACACCGGCACGCAGCCTTCTCGGGACCGAGAAAGTGCTGGAGACATACATAGACACCGAGATAGCGGTGTAGACACGGCTCGACGCCGAGACAGTGGCACCAATGAAGATCGACGCCAAGATGTTTCGACTCTGAAAAAGAAAAAAGTCACCTCGGAGCCGAAAAAAGATGCAGGCAGGATTTCGGTGCCAAAACAACCTGCAACCGACCCAGTTTCAGGCTCTTATACAGAAGAGCAATCAATCACCTCCCAAATGCGAAAGCATAGGTTTGAGGAAGACCTGCAATCCACCGATGTAGATCATACGCAGAAACGTATTTTTATACAGCAGGGGACAGGAAAGATGAGCACCCTTCCCCCTATTAGGAGAAAGAAGACTGGAATTTCAAACTGACCAAACACCACAAACAAAAATGGTGAAAAAGCTTACTCCGCCACCCTCTCCTCCACCTATAATTCACGTCTCACCAGCACAAACTCCATCACATTCCCCGGCTCACACCACCATGAGCCAAGGTGACCAGGATCAGGACGCATGGGACTTGTACGACGCCCCTGTGTCAGATAACAGTCCGGAGGCATACCCTACAAAGCCATCACCACCAGAAGACAGTACTGCATATTCTCAGGTGGTGGCTAGAGCAGCACAATTCCACAATGTAAGCCTCCACTCAGAACAAGTTGAGGATGACTTTCTATTCAACACCCTCTCCGCCACCCACAGCTCCTACCAAAGCCTGCCTATGCTCCCTGGTATGCTTCGGCTCGCAAAAGACATCTTTAAGGAGCCGGTCAAAAGTAGGGCAATCACACCAAGGGTGGAAAAAAAGTATAAAGCGCCTCCTACAGACCCTATTTTCATAACTTCACAGCTGCCACCAGATTCTGTCGTTGTAGGAGCAGCTAGGAAAAGGGCCAACTCCCACACATCTGGGGATGCACCACCCCCAGATAAGGAAAGCCGCAAGTTCGATGCAGCTGGAAAGAGTCGCAGCACAAGCTGCAAACCAGTGGCGCATCGCTAACTCACAGGCACTACTTGCGCGCTATGACAGAGCCCATTGGGATGAGATGCAACATCTCATTGAACATCTACCCAAAGACCTACAAAAGAGGGCAAAGCAAGTGGTTGAGGAAGGACAGAACATTTCAAACAACCAGATACGCTCCTCCATGGACGCAGCAGACACAGCTGCAAGAACAATAAATACATCTGTGACCATCAGAAGGCATGCATGGCTACGAACGTCTGGGTTTAAACCAGAGATTCAGCAGGCATTCTCAATATGCCATTCAACGAAAAAGAACTGTTCGGTCCAGAAGTGGACACTGCGATTGAGAAACTTCAAAAGGACACGGACACTGCTAAAGCCATGGGCGCACTCTACTCCCCGCAGAGCAGAGGAAATTACAGCACCTTCCGCAAAACACCCTTTAGAGGGGGGTTTCGGGGTCAGGCCACACAAGCCAGCACCTCACAGGCAACACCATCCAGTTACCAGGGACAGTACAGGGGAGGCTTTCGGGGCCAATATAGAGGAGGGCAATTCCCTAGGAATAGGGGAAAATTTCAAAGCCCCAAAACCCCTACAACTAAGCAGTGACTCACATGTCACTCACCCCCTCCACACAACACCAGTGGGGGGAAGAATAGGTCATTATTACAAAGCATGGGAGGAAATCACTACAGACACTTGGGTTCTAGCAATTATCCAAAATGGTTATTGCATAGAATTTCTACAATTCCCTCCAAACATACCACCAAGAGCACAAAATTTATCAAAACATCATTCCGAGCTCCTGGAGATAGAAGTTCAAGCACTATTGCAAAAGAACGCAATCGAGTTAGTACCAAACACACAAATAAACACAGGAGTTTATTCACTGTACTTAATACCAAAGAAGGACAAAGCGCTAAGACCAATCCTAGACCTAAGAATACTAAACACATACATCAAATCAGACCACTTTCACATGGTCACACTACAAGAAGTGTTACCATTGCTGAAACTACACGACTACATGACAACATTAGACCTCAAAGACGCGTATTTCCATATACCAATACATCCATCGCACAGGAAATACCTAAGGTTTGTATTCAAAGGAATACACTACCAATTCAAGGTACTGCCTTTCGGTTTAACAACCGCACCAAGAGTCTTTACCAAATGTCTAGCAGTAGTCGCTGCACACATCAGAAGGCAGCAAATACATGTATTCCCGTATCTAGACGACTGGCTAATCAAGACCCATTCGTTAATAACGTGCTCACACCACACAAATCAAATCATACAAACCCTCTACAAACTAGGGTTCACAGTCAACTTCGCAAAATCCAACATTCTGCCGCGCAAGGTACAACAATACCTAGGAGCCATAATAAACACAACAATAGGAGTAGCCACTCCAAGTCCACAAAGAATTCAACATTTCAACAACATCATACAACGCATGTATCCAACACAAAAGATACAAGCAAAGATGATATTACAACTCCTAGGCATGATGTCTTCATGCATAGCCATTGTCCCAAACGCAAGACTGCACATGAGGCCCTTACAACAGTGCCTAGCATCACAGTGGTCACAAGCACAGGGTCACCTTACAGATCTGGTGTTAATAGACCGCCAAACTTACCTCTCGCTTCTATGGTGGAACAATATAAATTTAAACAAAGGGCGGCCTTTCCAAGACCCAGTGCCACAATACGTAATAACAGATGCTTCCATGACAGGGTGGGGAGCACACCTCGATCAACACAGCATACAAGGACAATGGAACGTACATCAAACAAAACTGCATATAAATCACCTAGAACTGCTAGCAGTTTTTCAAGCACTAAAGGCTTTTCAACCAATAATAGTTCACAAATACATTCTCGTCAAAACAGACAACATGACAACAATGTATTATCTAAACAAACAAGGGGGGACGCACTCAACGCAATTGAGCCTGTTGGCACAAAAGATATGGCGTTGGGCAATTCACAACCAAATTCGCCTAATAGCACAATTTATCCCAGTAATTCAGAATCAACTTGCAGACAATCTCTCTCGAGATCACCAACAGGTCCACGAATGGGAAATTCACCCCCAAATTCTGAACACTTACTTCACTCTCTGGGGAACACCTCAAATAGACTTGTTTGCGACAAAAGAGAACGCAAAATGCCAAAACTTCGCATCCAGATACCCACACAGGCAGTCCCACGGCAATGCCCTATGGATCAACTGGTCAGGGATATTTGCCTACGCTTTTCCTCCTCTCCCTCTCCTTCCTTATCTGGTAAACAAACTCAGTCAAAACAAACTCAAACTCATATTAATAGCACCAACTTGGGCAAGGCAACCCTGGTACACAACGCTGCTAGACCTATCAGTAGTACCCCACATCAAACTGCCCAACAGGCCGGATCTGTTAACACAACACAACCAAACGATCAGACACCCAGATCCAGCATCGCTGAATCTAGCAATCTGGCTCCTGAAATCCTAGAATTCGGACACTTACAACTTACCCAAGAATGTATGGAAGTCATAAAGCAAGCCAGAAAGCCATCCACCAGGCACTGCTATGCCAGTAAATGGAAGAGGTTTGTTTGCTACTGCCATATTAATCAAATCCAACCATTACACGCAACCCCAAAACATGTAGTGGGTTACTTGCTTCACTTACAAAAATCTAACCTAGCTTTCTCTTCCATTAAAATACACCTTGCAGCAATATCTGCATACCTGCAGCCTACCTATTCAACTTCCCTATATAGGATACCAGTCATTAAAGCATTCATGGAGGGCCTTAAAAGAATTATTCCACCAAGAACACCACCTGTTCCTTCATGGAACCTGTAAGGAAATGCCTCCTTGGCATGGTTGCCCCCTGACTTTTTGCCTTTGCAGAAGCTATGTTTACAATTGAAAGTGTGCTGAGGCCTGCTGTAAAGAAATGGCTCCCTGTTGCAGTTACCCCCCACTTTTTGCCTGATACTGATGCTGACTTGACTGAGAAGTGTGCTGGGACCCTGCTAACCAGGCCCCAGCACCAGTGTTCCTTCACCTAAAATGTACCATTGTATCCACAATTTGCACACCCTGGCATTCAGATAAGTCCCTTGTAACTGGTACTTCTAGTACCAAGGGCCCTGATGCCAAGAAAGGTCTCTAAGGGCTGCAGCATGTCTTATGCCACCCTAGAGACCCCTCACTCAGCACAGACACACTGCTTACAAGCCTGTGTGTGCTAGTGAGAACAAAATGAGTAAGTCGACATGGCACTCCCCTCAGGGTGCCATGCCAGCCTCTCACTGCCTAGGCAGTATAGGTAAGACACCCCTCTAGCAGGCCTTACAGCCCTAAGGCAGGGTGCACTATACCATAGGTGAGGGTACCAGTGCATGAGCACTGTGCCCCTACAGTGTCTAAACAAAACCTTAGACATTGTAAGTGCAGGGTAGCCATAAGAGTATATGGTCTGGGAGTCTGTCAAACACGAACTCCACAGCACCATAATGGCTACACTGAAAACTGGGAAGTTTGGTATCAAACTTCTCAGCACAATAAATGCACACTGATGCCAGTGTACATTTTATTGTAAAATACACCCCAGAGGGCACCTTAGAGGTGCCCCCTGAAACTTAACCGACTATCTGTGTAGGCTGACTAGTTTTAGCAGCCTGCCACAAACCGAGACATGTTGCTGGCCCCATGGGGAGAGTGCCTTTGTCACTCTGAGGCCAGTAACAAAGCCTGCACTGGGTGGAGATGCTAACACCTCTCCCAGGCAGGAATTGTCACACCTGGCGGTGAGCCTCAAAGGCTCACCTCCTTTGTGCCAACCCAGCAGGACACTCCAGCTAGTGGAGTTGCCCGCCCCCTCCGGCCAGGCCCCACTTTTGGCGGCAAGGCCGGAGAAAATAATGAGAATAACAAGGAGGAGTCACTGGCCAGTCAGGACAGCCCCTAAGGTGTCCTGAGCTGAGGTGACTCTAACTTTTAGAAATCCTCCATCTTGCAGATGGAGGATTCCCCCAATAGGGTTAGGATTGTGACCCCCTCCCCTTGGGAGGAGGCACAAAGAGGGTGTACCCACCCTCAGGGCTAGTAGCCATTGGCTACTAACCCCCCCAGACCTAAACACGCCCTTAAATTTAGTATTTAAGGGCTACCCTGAACCCTAAAAAATTAGATTCCTGCAACTACAAGAAGGACTGCCTAGCTGAAAACCCCTGCAGAGGAAGACCAGAAGACGACAACTGCCTTGGCTCCAGAAACTCACCGGCCTGTCTCCTGCCTTCCAAAGATCCTGCTCCAGCGACGCCTTCCAAAGGGACCAGCGACCTCGACATCCTCTGAGGACTGCCCCTGCTTCGAAAAGACAAGAAACTCCCGAGGACAGCGGACCTGCTCCAAGAAAAGCTGCAACTTTGTTTCCAGCAGCTTTAAAGAACCCTGCAAGCTCCCCGCAAGAAGCGTGAGACTTGCAACACTGCACCCGGCGACCCCGACTCGGCTGGTGGCGATCCAACACCTCAGGAGGGACCCCAGGACTACTCTAAGACTGTGAGTACCAAAACCTGTCCCCCCTGAGCCCCCACAGCGCCGCCTGCAGAGGGAATCCCGAGGCTTCCCCTGACCGCGACTCTTTTGAACCTAAAGTCCCGACACCTGGGAGAGACCCTGCACCCGCAGCCCCCAGGACCTGAAGGACCGGACTTTCACTGGAGAAGTGACCCCCAGGAGTCCCTCTCCCTTGCCCAAGTGGAGGTTTCCCCGAGGAATCCCCCCCTTGCCTGCCTGCAGCGCTGAAGAGATCCCGAGATCTCTCATAGACTAACATTGCGAACCCGACGCCTGTTTCTACACTGCACCCGGCCGCCCCCGCGCTGCTGAGGGTGAAATTTCTGTGTGGACTTGTGTCCCCCCCCGGTGCCCTACAAAACCCCCCTGGTCTGCCCTCCGCAGACGCGGGTACTTACCTGCAAGCAGACCGGAACCGGGGCACCCCCTTCTCTCCATTCTAGCCTATGTGTTTTGGGCACCACTTTGAACTCTGCACCTGACCGGCCCTGAGCTGCTGGTGTGGTGACTTTGGGGTTGCTCTGAACCCCCAACGGTGGGCTACCTTGGACCAAGAACTAAGCCCTGTAAGTGTCTTACTTACCTGGTTAACCTAACAAATACTTACCTCCCCTAGGAACTGTGAAAATTGCACTGTGTCCACTTTTAAAACAGCTATTTGTGAATAACTTGAAAAGTATACATGCAATTTTGATGATTTGAAGTTCCTAAAGTACTTACCTGCAATACCTTTCGAATGAGATATTACATGTAGAATTTGAACCTGTGGTTCTTAAAATAAACTAAGAAAAGATATTTTTCTATACAAAAACCTATTGGCTGGATTTGTCTCTGAGTGTGTGTACCTCATTTATTGTCTATGTGTATGTACAACAAATGCTTAACACTACTCCTTGGATAAGCCTACTGCTCGACCACACTACCACAAAATAGAGCATTAGTATTATCTATTTTTACCACTATTTTACCTCTAAGGGGAACCCTTGGACTCTGTGCATGCTATTCCTTACTTTGAAATAGCACATACAGAGCCAACTTCCTACACCTGCTAACCAGGCCCCAGCACCAGTGTTCTTTCCCTAACCTGTACTTTTGTATCCACAATTGGCAGACCCTGGCATCCTGATAAGTCCCTTGTAACTGGTACTTCTAGTACCAAGGGCCCTGATGCCAAGGAAGGTCTCTAAGGGCTGCAGCATGTCTTATGCCACCCTGGAGACCTCTCACTCAGCACAGACACACTGCTTACCAGCTTGTGTGTGCTAGTGAGGACAAAACGAGTAAGTCGACATGGCACTCCCCTCAGGGTGCCATGCCAGCCTCTCACTGCCTATGCAGTATAGGTAAGACACCCCTCTAGCAGGCCTTACAGCCCTAAGGCAGGGTGCACTATACCATAGGTGAGGGTACCAGTGCATGAGCATGGTACCCCTACAGTGTCTAAACAAAACCTTAGACATTGTAAGTGCAGGGTAGCCATAAGAGTATATGGTCTGGGAGTCTGTCAAACACGAACTCCACAGCACCATAATGGCTACACTGAAAACTGGGAAGTTTGGTATCAAACTTCTCAGCACAATAAATGCACACTGATGCCAGTGTACATTTTATTGTAAAATACACCACAGAGGGCACCTTAGAGGTGCCCCCTGAAACTTAACCGACTATCTGTGTAGGCTGACTAGTTTTAGCAGCCTGCCACAAACCGAGACATGTTGCTGGCCCCATGGGGAGAGTGCCTTTGTCACTCTGAGGCCAGTAACAAAGCCTGCACTGGGTGGAGATGCTAACACCTCCCCCAGGCAGGAATTGTCACACCTGGCGGTGAGCCTCAAAGGCTCACCTCCTTTGTGCCAACCCAGCAGGACACTCCAGCTAGTGGAGTTGCCCGCCCCCTCCGGCCAGGCCCCACTTTTGGCGGCAAGGCCGGAGAAAATAATGAGAAAAACAAGGAGGAGTCACTGGCCAGTCAGGACAGCCCCTAAGGTGTCCTGAGCTGAAGTGACTCTAACTTTTAGAAATCCTCCATCTTGCAGATGGAGGATTCCCCCAATAGGGTTAGGATTGTGACCCCCTCCCCTTGGGAGGAGGCACAAAGAGGGTGTACCCACCCTCAGGACTAGTAGCCATTGGCTACTAACCCCCCAGACCTAAACACGCCCTTAAATTTAGTATTTAAGGGCTACCCTGAACCCTAGAAAATTAGATTCCTGCAACTACAAGAAGAAGGACTGCCTAGCTGAAAAACCCCTGCAGAGGAAGACCAGAAGACGACAACTGCCTTGGCTCCAGAAACTCACCGGCCTGTCTCCTGCCTTCCAAAGATCCTGCTCCAGCGACGCCTTCCAAAGGGACCAGCGACCTCGACATCCTCTGAGGACTGCCCCTGCTTCGAAAAGACAAGAAACTCCCGAGGACAGCGGACCTGCTCCAAGAAAAGCTGCAACTTTGTTTCCAGCAGCTTTAAAGAACCCTGCAAGCTCCCCGCAAGAAGCGTGAGACTTGCAACACTGCACCCGGCGACCCCGACTCGGCTGGTGGCGATCCAACACCTCAGGAGGGACCCCAGGACTACTCTGATACTGTGAGTACCAAAACCTGTCCCCCCTGAGCCCCCACAGCGCCGCCTGCAGAGGGAATCCCGAGGCTTCCCCTGACCGCGACTCTTTGAACCTAAAGTCCCGACGCCTGGGAGAGACCCTGCACCCGCAGCCCCCAGGACCTGAAGGACCGGACTTTCACTGGAGAAGTGACCCCCAGGAGTCCCTCTCCCTTACCCAAGTGGAGGTTTCCCCGAGGAATCCCCCCCTTGCCTGCCTGCAGCGCTGAAGAGATCCCGAGATCTCTAGTAGACTAACATTGCGAACCCGACGCCTGTTCCTACACTGCACCCGGCCGCCCCCGCGCTGCTGAGGGTGAAATTTCTGTGTGGACTTGTGTCCCCCCCCGGTGCCCTACAAAACCCCCCTGGTCTGCCCTCCGAAGACGCGGGTACTTACCTGCAAGCAGACCGGAACCGGGGCACCCCCTTCTCTCCATTCAAGCCTATGCGTTTTGGGCACCACTTTGAACTCTGCACCTGACCGGCCCCGAGCTGCTGGTGTGGTGACTTTGGGGTTGCTCTGAACCCCCAACGGTGGGCTACCTTGGACCAAGAACTGAACCCTGTAAGTGTCTTACTTACCTGGTAAAACTAACAAAAACTTACCTCCCCCAGGAACTGTGAAAATTGCACTAAGTGTCCACTTTTAAAACAGCTATTTGTGAATAACTTGAAAAGTATACATGCAATTTTGATGATTTGAAGTTCCTAAAGTACTTACCTGCAATACCTGTCGAATGAGATATTACATGTAGAATTTGAACCTGTGGTTCTTAAAATAAACTAAGAAAAGATATTTTTCTATATAAAAACCTATTGGCTGGATTTGTCTCTGAGTGTGTGTTCCTCATTTATTGTCTATGTGTATGTACAACAAATGCTTAACACTACTCCTTGGATAAGCCTACTGCTCGACCACACCACCACAAAATAGAGCATTAGTATTATCTCTTTTTACCACTATTTTACCTCTAAGGGGAACCCTTGGACTCTGTGCATGCTATTCCTTACTTTGAAATAGCACATACAGAGCCAACTTCCTACAGAACCTAAATGTTGTCTTAACTAGACTTATGGGTCCACCTTTTAAACCTTGCACTCCTGCGAAATACAGTTCCTAACATGGAAGGTTGCATTTCTCATCGCCATTACTTCTCTAAGAAGAGTAAGCGAGATTCAGGCGTTTACAATACAAGAACCTTTTATACAACTACACAAAAATAAGGTCGTCCTAAGGACTAATCCTAAATTTCTACCAAAAGTTATTTCACCGTTCCATCTAAATCAAACAGTGGAACTTCCAGTGTTCTTCCCACAGCCAGATTCCGTAGCTGAGAGGGCACTACATACTTTAGATGTCAAAAGAGCATTAATGTATTACATTGACAGAACAAAGAGCATCAGGAAAACTAAACAGCTATTTATTGCATTCCAAAAACCTCATGCAGGAAACCCAATATCAAAACAAGGTATAGCCAGATGGATAGTTAAATGCATCCAAATCTGCTACCTTAAAGCTAAACGACAACTGCCCATTACACCAAGGGCACACTCAACCAGAAAGAAAGGTGCTACCATGGCCTTTCTAGGAAACATCCCAATGCAAGAAATATGTAAGGCAGCCACATGGTCTACGCCTCACACATTCACCAAGCACTACTGTGTAGACGTGTTGTAGGAAGTTGGCTCTGTATGTGCTATTTCAAAGTAAGGAATAGCATGCACAGAGTCCAAGGGTTCCCCTTAGAGGTAAAATAGTGGTAAAAATAGATAATACTAATGCTCTATTTTGTGGTAGTGTGGTCGAGCAGTAGGCTTATCCAAGGAGTAGTGTTAAGCATTTGTTGTACATACACATAGACAATAAATGAGGTACACACACTCAGAGACAAATCCAGCCAATAGGTTTTTGTATAGAAAAATATCTTTTCTTAGTTTATTTTAAGAACCACAGGTTCAAATTTAACATGTAATATCTTGTTTGAAAGGTATTGCAGGTAAGTACATTAGGAACTTTGAATCATTTCAATTGCATGTTTACTTTTCAAGTTATTCACAAATAGCTACTTTAAAAGTGGACACTTAGTGCAATTTTCACAGTTCCTGGGGGAGGTAAGTTTTTGTTAGTTTTACCAGGTAAGTAAGACACTTACAGGGTTCAGTTCTTGGTCCAAGGTAGCCCACCGTTGGGGGTTCAGAGCAACCCCAAAGTTACCACACCAGCAGCTCAGGGCCGGTCAGGTGCAGAGTTCAAAGTGGTGCCCAAAACGCATAGGCTTCAATGGAGAGAAGGGGGTGCCCCGGTTCCGGTCTGCTTGCAGGTAAGTACCCGCGTCTTCGGAGGGCAGACCAGGGCGGTTTTGTAGGGCACCGGGGGGGACACAAGCCCACACAGAAATTTCACCCTCAGCGGCGCGGGGGCGGCCGGGTGCAGTGTTAGAACAAGCGTCGGGTTCGCAATGGAAGTCAATGAGAGATCAAGGGATCTCTTCAGCGCTGCAGGCAGGCAAGGGGGGGCTTCCTCGGGGAAACCTCCACTTGGGCAAGGGAGAGGGACTCCTGGGGGTCACTTCTGCAGTGAAAGTCCGGTCCTTCAGGTCCTGGGGGCTGCGGGTGCAGGGTCTTTTCCAGGCGTCGGGACTTAGGTTTCAGAGAGTCGCGGTCAGGGGAAGCCTCGGGATTCCCTCTGCAGGCGGCGCTGTGGGGGCTCAGGGGGGACAGGTTTTGGTACTCACAGTCGTAGAGTAGTCCGGGGGTCCTCCCTGAGGTGTTGGTTCTCCACCAGCCGAGTCGGGGTCGCCGGGTGCAGTGTTGCAAGTCTCACGCTTCTTGCGGGGAGATTGCAGGGTTCTTTAAAGCTGCTCCTTTGGATAAAGTTGCAGTCTTTTTGGAGCAGGTCCGCTGTCCTCGGGAGTTTCTTGTCGTCGAAGCGGGGCAGTCCTCAGAGGATGCAGAGGTCGCTGGTCCCTTTGGAAGGCGTCGCTGGAGCAGAGTTCTTTGGAAGGCAGGAGACAGGCCGGTGAGTTTCTGGAGCCAAGGCAGTTGTTGTCTTCTGGTCTTCCTCTGCAGGGGTTTTCAGCTAGGCAGTCCTTCTTGTTGTTGTTGCAGGAATCTAATTTTTTAGGGTTCAGGGTAGCCCTTAAATACTAAATTTAAGGGCGTGTTTAGGTCTGGGGGGTTAGTAGCCAATGGCTACTAGCCCTGAGGGTGGGTACACCCTCTTTGTGCCTCCTCCCAAGGGGAGGGGGTCACAATCCTAACCCTATTGGGGGAATCCTCCATCTGCAAGATGGAGGATTTCTAAAAGTTAGTCACCTCAGCTCAGGACACCTTAGGGGCTGTCCTGACTGGCCAGTGACTCCTCCTTGTTATTCTCATTATTTTCTCCGGCCTTGCCGCCAAAAGTGGGTGCCGGGCCGGAGGGGGCGGGCAACTCCACTAGCTGGAGTGTCCTGCGGTGCTGTGACAAAGGGGTGAGCCTTTGAGGCTCACCGCCAGGTGTCACAGCTCCTGCCTGGGGGAGGTGTTAGCATCTCCACCCAGTGCAGGCTTTGTTACTGGCCTCAGAGTGACAAAGGCACTCTCCCCATGGGGCCAGCAACATGTCTCTAGTGTGGCAGGCTGCTGGAACTAGTCAGCCTACACAGATAGTCGGTTAAGTTTCAGGGGGCACCTCTAAGGTGCCCTCTGGGGTGTATTTTGCAATAGAATGTACACTGGCATCAGTGTGCATTTATTGTGCTGAGAAGTTTGATACCAAACTTCCCAGTTTTCAGTGTAGCCATTATGGTGTTGTGGAGTTCGTGTAAAACAGACTCCCAGACCATATACTCTTATGGCTACCCTGCACTTACAATGTCTAAGGTTTTGCTTAGACACTGTAGGGGTACAGTGCTCATGCACTGGTACCCTCACCTATGGTATAGTGCACCCTGCCTTAGGGCTGTAAGGCCTGCTAGAGGGGTGTCTTACCTATACTGCATAGGCAGTGAGAGGCTGGCATGGCACCCTGAGGGGAGTGCCATGTCGACTTACTCGTTTTGTTCTTACTAGCACACACAAGCTGGCAAGCAGGGTGTCTGTGCTGAGTGAGAGGTCTCCAGGGTGGCATAAGACATGCTGCAGCCCTTAGAGACCTTCCTTGGCATCAGGGCCCTTGGTACTAGAAGTACCAGTTACAAGGGACTTATCTGGATGCCAGGGTCTGCCAATTGTGGATACAAAAGTACAGGATAGGGAAAGAACACTGGTGCTGGGGCCTGGTTAGCAGGCCTCAGCACACTTTCAATTGTAAACATAGCATCAGCAAAGGCAAAAAGTCAGGGGGCAACCATGCCAAGGAGGCATTTCCTTACACGTGTTATCCGCACAACAAGCCACAGTAGGTCAAGCCGTGTTAAGAACATTGTTTCAGACTACTCCCACTCCTACAGGCTGAGCCACCGCTTTGGGGAGATAACTGCTTACTAGTCTATGCAAAACATGCGTATCTACAGCGACAGATGCCATCGAACTGAAAATGTCACTTACCCAGTGTACATCTGTTCGTGGCATCAGTCGCTGTAGATTCGCATGTGCCCACCCGCCTCCCCGGGAGCCTGTAGCAGTTCGGAAGGTACCTTCAACTATTTGTATATATATTATTTTAACCTTAAATAGGTACATACTTAGTCACTCCATTGCATGGCCACTATTACTGCAATACAACTCCTACCTCACCCTCTGCGGGGAAAAACAATCGAAGATGGAGTCGACGCCCATGCGCAATGGAGACAAAAGGAGGAGTCACTCGGTCCCGTGACTCGAAAGACTTCTTCGAAGAAAAACAACTTGTAACACTCCGGCCCAACACCAGATGGCAAGCTATGCAAAACATGCGAATCTACAGCAACTGATGCCACGAACAGATGTACACTGGGTAAGTGACATTTTCATTCGGTGGCATGTGTAGCTGCAGATACACATGCTTTGCATAGTCCGCCGTCTGGTGTTGGGTCGGAGTGTTACAAGTTGTTTTTCTTCGAAGAAGTCTTTTCGAGTCATGAGACCGAGGGACTCCTCCTCCTTTGGTTCCATTGCGCATGGGCGTCGACTCCATGTTAGATTGGTTTTTTTCCGCCATCGGGTTCGGACGTGTTCCTTTTCGCTCCGTGTTTCGGGTCGGAAAGATAGTCAGAATCATCGGAAAATTCGTCGGTGTTTCGTTCGGTATCGGGTTAGATTAGAGTCGACACCAAATCTTGAAGAGCTCCGGTAGCCCTTTGGGGTATTTTCGATCCCCCGACGGGGCCTGGTCAGCCCGACCGCGTGCAACATCGAGACTAATGGAACGGACCCCGTTCCGATTCTGTCCTAAATGCCACGGTAAATACCCCTATACAGACCAACATTTGGTCTGTAACTTGTGCCTGTCACCCGAGCACAAAGAAGAGACGTGTGAGGCCTGTCGAGCGTTTCGGTCGAGAAAAACGCTCCGAGACCGAAGAGCCAGAAGGTTACAGATGGCGTCCACGCCGACAGGACAATGAAGGTTTGAGGAAGAGGGAGAAGAAGCATTCTCCATCCACGAATCGGATTCCGAAGAATTCGACGTCGAAGAAACCGTGAGTAAGACGTCGAAACAAACATCACACGGAAACTTCTCAGTACAATAAACCCACCTGATGCCAGTGTTGGATTTATTGTAAAATGCCCTCTGTGTGCATTTTAGAGAAGCCTAAATACTAAATTTTGGGGGGGTGGGGGGGTGTTTAGGGCTGGGAGGGCAGTAGCCCATGGCTACTGTCCTGGAGAGTGGCTACACCCTCTTTGTGCCTCCTCCCTGTGGGGAGGGGGCACATCCCCCTAATCCTATTGGGGGAATCCTCCAAAACTAAGATGGAGGATTTCTAAAGGCAGGGGTCACCTCAGCTCAGGACACCTTAGGGGCTGTCCTGACTGGTGGGTGACTCTTACTTGTTTTCCTAATTATCTCCTCTAGCCTTGCCACCAAAAGTGGTGGCAGTGGCCGGAGGGGCGGGCATCTCCACTAGCTAGGATGCCCTGTGGTGCTGTAACAAAGGAGGTGAGCCTTTGAGGCTCGCCGGCAGGTGTTAACAGTTCCTGCAGGGGGAGGTGTGAAGAACCTCCACCCAGTACAGGCTTTGTTCCTGGCCACAGAGTGACAAAGGCACTCTCCCCATGTGGCCAGCAACTTGTCTGGATTGTCGCAGGCTGGCAGGAACTGGTCAGCCTACACTGGTAGTCGAACTGGTATTCAGGGGGCATCTCTAAGATGCCCTCTGGGTGTATGTTAAAATAAATTGCACACTGGCATCAGTGTGCATTTGTTGTGCTGAGAAGTTTGAAACCAAACTTCCCAGTATTCAGTGTAGCCATTATGGAACTGTGGGGTTCATGTTAGACAAACTCCCAGACCATATGCTCTTTATGGCTACCCTGCACTTACAATGTCTAAGGTTTTGCTTAGACACTGTAGGGGCATAGTACTCATGCAACTATGCCCTCATCTGTGGTATGGTGCACCCTACCTTAGGGCTGTAAGGCATGCTAGAGGGGTGCCTTACCTATGCCACAGGCAGTGTGAGGTTGGCATGGCACTGAGGGTGATGCCATGTCAACTTAGTCATTTTCTCCCCACCAGCACACACAAGCTGTGAAGCAGTGTGCATGGGCTGAGGGAGGGGTCCCCAGGGTGGCATAAGACATGCTGCAGCCCTTCGAGACCTTCCCTGGCATCAGGGCCCTTGGTACCAGGGGTACCAGTTACAAGGGACTTATCTGAG
This sequence comes from Pleurodeles waltl, assembly GCF_031143425.1. NCBI lineage: Eukaryota > Metazoa > Chordata > Amphibia > Caudata > Salamandridae > Pleurodeles > Pleurodeles waltl. The sequence continues at coordinate 37,534,138 of NC_090450.1, forward strand.
TGCCAGGGCTGTGCCTATTGTGGAAGCAGAGGTACAGTTTAGGGAAAGAACACTGGTGCTGGGGCCTGGTTAGCAGGGTCCCAGCACACTTTCAATCAAAACTTTGCATCAGCAAAGGCAAAAAGCCAGGGGGTAAACATGCCAAGGAGGCATTTCCTTACAAACAATCCCCCCCTCCTCCCTGTCCCCCCCCCCCCCCCCCCCGCCCCCCCCCCCCAAAAAAAACCCCCAAAGAGGTTGAGACTAACCTTTCCCAAGAGAGTCTTCATTTTCTAAGTGGAAGGACCTGGAAAGGCCATTGGCATGGGCAGTCCCAGGTCTGTGTTCCACTATAAAGTCCATTCCCTGTAGGGATATGGACCACCTCAACAGTTTAGGGTTTTCTCCTTTCATTTGCATCAGCCATCTGAGAGGTCTGTGGTCAGTCTCAACTATGAAGTGAGTACCAAAGAGTTATGGCCTCAACTTCTTCAGGGACCAGACTACAGCAAAGGCCTCCCTCTCAATGGCACTGCAACGCTGCTCCCTGGGGAGTAACCTCCTGCTAATAAAAGAAACAGGCTTGTCAAGGCCATCATCATTTGTCTGGGACAGGACTGCTCCTATCCCTTACTCGGAGGCATCGGTCTGCACAATGAACTGCTTAGAATAAACGAGCTTTCAAAACTGGTGCTGTGCACATAGCTTGCTTCAGGGTGTCAAAGTCCTTTTGACAGTCCACGGTCAAGTTAACTTTCATGGGCATTTTCTTGGAGGTAAGTTCTGTGAGGGTTGTCACTAGTGATCCATATCCCTTCACTAACCTCATATAGTACCCAGTCAAGCCAAGGATACCCTGACTTGAGTGAGTTTTTGGAGCTACCCAATCCAGAATAGTCTGGATCTTGGGTTGGCGTGGATGAAGTTGGCCTCCACCAACAAGGTGACCCAAGTAAACCACAGTACCCTGCACTATCTGATATTTAGATGCCTTGATAGAGAGGCCTGCTGCTTGCAGGGCCTGCAAAACCTTCAGGTGGACAAGGTGATCCTGCCAGTTAGAGCTAAAGACAGCAATATCAAGATAAGCTGCACTAAAGGACTCCAAGCCAGCAAGGACTTGATTCACCAACCTTTGGAAGGTGGCAGGGGCATTCGTTAAGCCAAAGGGCATCACAGAAAACTGATAGTGCCCATCAGGTGTAGAGAACACTGTCTTCTCTTTTGCGCCTGGTGCCATTCTTATTTGCCATTAACCTACTGTTAAGTCAAAGGCACTCAAGTATTTGGCAGCACCCAATTTGTCAGTTAACTCATCTGCTCTTGGAATGGGGTGAGCATCTGTCTTGGTGACAGAATTCAGAAATCTGGAGCCCACACAGAATCTCATCTCTCTTGCCATCTTTGGTGTGAGGTTTGGGGACTAAGACCACTGGGCTAGCCTAGGAGCTGTCAAAGTGCTCAGTGACTCCCAATTCCAGCATCTTGTGGACTTCCACTTTGATGCTTTCCTTACCTTGGTCAGACTGTCTAAAGATTTTGTTTTTGACAGGCATGCTGTCTCCACATGGGTACACAGGTGTGTCTGACCAGGGGTTAGGGAAAAGAGCTCAGCAAACTGCTGGAGGACAACCCTACTGTTGGCCAGAGAGGGTGTCTGAGTAGATCACTCCATCTACTGTGCCATCTTTAGGGTCAGAGGAGAGGAGATCAGGGAGAGGTTCACTCTGCTTCCTGGTCCTCATCTTTTACCATCAACATGTTTACATCTGCCCTATCAGGGAAGAGTTTGAGACGGTTAACATGGTTCACCGTCTTGGGGAGTCCTACTAGTGGCTAGGTCTACCAGGTAGGTGACCGGACTCTTTTTCTTTCTAGTACTGGGTAAGGGCCACTCCATCTGTCCTGAAGTGCCCTGCTAGCCACAGGCTCCAGAACCCAGACCTTCTGCCCTGGCTGAAATTCAACCATTACAGCCTTTTGGTCATACCACATCTTCTGGAGCTGTTGGTTGGCCTCAAGGTTTTTACTTGCCTTTTCCATGTACTCTGCCATCCTTGAACGTAGGCCTAGTACATAGTCCACCACATCTTGTTTAGGCTCATAGAGAGGTCTCTCCCAGCCTTCTTTTACAAGAGCTAGTGGTCCCCAACAGGATGGTGTAGGAAGTTGGCTCTGTATGCACTATTTCAAAGTAAGGAATAGTATGCACAGAGTCCAAGGGTTCCCCTTAGAGGTAAGATAGTGGCAAAAAGTGATAATACTACTGCTCTATTTTGTGGTAGTGCGGTCGAGCAGTAGGCTTATCAGAGGGTAGTGTTAAGCATTTGTTGTACACACACAGGCAATAAATGAGGAACACACACTCAGACTTACTCCATTCCAATGGGTTTTTATATTGAAAAATATATTTTCTTAGTTTATTTTAATAACCACAGGTTCACGATTTACATTAAACACTATAAATGCAAGGTACTTCACTTAGATACTTTAGGAACTTTGAATAAAAGCAATATCATATACAGTCTTTGCAAAAATGGCAATAAGCTATTTTCAAAGTGGACACTGCAATAATCAACAGTTCCTGGGGGAGGTAAGTAAAGGTTAGTTTGGGAGATAAGTAAAACACTTACACGTCTCAGTTCTGGGGCATAGGCAGCCCACCGTTGGGGGTTCAAGGCAACCCCAAAGTTACCACACCAGCAGTTCAGGGGCCGGTCAGGTTCAGATGTCAGAGGGGCCCAAAAGACATGGGTGCCTATGGGGAACAAGGTTGCTCTGAATCCAGTCTGCCAGCAGGTAAGTACCCGTGATCAGGGGGGTTTGTAGAGCACGTGGGGGGGGAGGGGGGGGGGGAAACACAAGTAGGCACACAACTAGGCGGCACAGGGGCGGCCAGGTAACTTGTGCAAAGCAGGCATCTGGTTTCAGATAGGAAACAATGGAGGAACCTGGGGGTCACTCTAGCGTTGCAGGCACGGGGGCTTCTCGGGACAGCCACCACCTGGGCTAAGTAGAGGGTCACCTGTGGGTCGCTCTTGCACTGAGGTTCGGTTCCTTCAGGTCCTGTACGCTGTGGGTGCAGTGTTGGTTCCAGGTGTCTGGTCCCTTGTTAAAGGCAGTCGCGGTCAGGTGGAGCCTCTGGATTCTCTGCAGGTATCACCGGGGGGGGGGGGGGGGGGGGGGGGGGGGGGGGTCGTCATCTCTGGTTACTCACGGGCTCGCAGTTGCCGGAGAGTCCTCCCTGTGGTGTTGGTTCTCTGGATCTCGAGCCGGGGGCATCTGGTGCAGAGTGTGGAGTCTCACGCTTCTGGCGGGAAACGTGCAGTCTTGGAAAGTTGCTTCTTTGTTGCAAAGAAGTAGCTGGTTTTGAGCAGGGCCGCTGCTCACGGGAGTTTCTTGGTCCTTAGTGTATGGTGTATGTTATAATAAATTGCACACTGGCATCAGTGTGCATATATTGTGCTGAGAGGTTTGATACCAAACTTCCCAGTTTTCAGTGTAGCCATTCTGGAACAGTGGGGTTCGTGTTAGACAAACCCCCAGACCATATACTCTTTATGGCTACCCTGCACTTACAATGTCTTAGGTTTTGCTTACACTGTAGGGGCATAGTACTCATGCAACCTTGCCCTCACCTGTGGTATAGTGCACCCTGCCTTAGGGCTGTAAGGCCTATTAGAGGGGTGACTTACCTATGCCACAGGCAGTGTGAGGTTGGCATGGCACTCTGAGGGGAGTGCCATGTCGACTTAGTTTGTGTGCTGGTGGGGAGAAAATGACTGTCAGGCAGTGTGCATGTGCTGAGTGAGGAGTCCCTTACCTCCACCTGAAACTGTTGATGTTTGCACTGTGTCCCCTTCTAAAATAGCTTATTGCCAGTTTAACCAAAACTGTGGTGCTACTTTTTTAAACCAGAGTTCTATACTTAACTGTGTGAAGTACTTTGCATTTTATGTACTTCCCTCAAATCTTGAGGTTCTAAAATCAATTAAGAAAAGAGATTTTTCTATATAAAAACTATTGGCTTGGAGTTGTCTATGGGTGTGTGTAAGGAAATGCCTCCTTGGCATGGTTGCCCCCTGACTTTTTGCCTTTGCTGATGCTATGTTTACAATTGAAAGTGTGCTGAGGCCTGCTAACCAGGCCCCAGCACCAGTGTTCTTTCCCTAACCTGTACTTTTGTATCCACAATTGGCAGACCCTGGCATCCAGATAAGTCCCTTGTAACTGGTACTTCTAGTACCAAGGGCCCTGATGCCAAGGAAGGTCTCTAAGGGCTGCAGCATGTCTTATGCCACCCTGGAGACCTCTCACTCAGCACAGACACACTGCTTGCCAGCTTGTGTGTGCTAGTGAGGACAAAACAAGTAAGTCGACATGGCACTCCCCTCAGGGTGCCATGCCAGCCTCTCACTGCCTATGCAGTATAGGTAAGACACCCCTCTAGCAGGCCTTACAGCCCTAAGGCAGGGTGCACTATACCATAGGTGAGGGTACCAGTGCATGAGCATGGTACCCCTACAGTGTCTAAACAAAACCTTAGACCTTGTAAGTGCAGGGTAGCCATAAGAGTATATGGTCTGGGAGTCTGTCAAACACGAACTCCACAGCACCATAATGGCTACACTGAAAACTGGGAAGTTTGATGTCAAACTTCTCAGCACAATAAATGCACACTGATGCCAGTGTACATTTTATTGCAAAATACACCCCAGAGGGCACCTTAGAGGTGCCCCCTGAAACTTAACCGACTATCTGTGTAGGCTGACTAGTTCCAGCAGCCTCTCACACTAGAGACATGTTGCTGGCCCCATGGGGAGAGTGCCTTTGTCACTCTGAGGCCAGTAACAAAGCCTGCACTGGGTGGAGATGCTAACACCTCCCCCAGGCAGGAGCTGTAACACCTGGCGGTGAGCCTCAAAGGCTCACCCCTTTGTCACAGCACAGCAGGACACTCCAGCTAGTGGAGTTGCCCGCCCCCTCCGGCCCGGCCCCCACTTTTGGCGGCAAGGCCGGAGAAAATAATGAGAATAACAAGGAGGAGTCACTGGCCAGTCAGGACAGCCCCTAAGGTGTCCTGAGCTGAGGTGACTCTAACTTTTAGAAATCCTCCATCTTGCAGATGGAGGATTCCCCCAATAGGGTTAGGCTTGTGACCCCCTCCCCTTGGGAGGAGGCACAAAGAGGGTGTACCCACCCTCAGGGCTAGTAGCCATTGGCTACTAACCCCCCAGACCTAAACACGCCCTTAAATTTTGTATTTAAGGGCTACCCTGAACCCTAGAAAATTAGATTCCTGCAACTACAAGAAGAAGGACTGCCTAGCTGAAAAACCCCTGCAGAGGAAGACCAGAAGACGACAACTGCCTTGGCTCCAGAAACTCACCGGCCTGTCTCCTGCCTTCCAAAGATCCTGCTCCAGCGACGCCTTCCAAAGGGACCAGCGACCTCGACATCCTCTGAGGACTGCCCCTGCTTCGAAAAGACAAGAAACTCCCGAGGACAGCGGACCTGCTCCAAGAAAAGCTGCAACTTTGTTTCCAGCAGCTTTAAAGAACCCTGCAAGCCCCCCCGCAAGAAGCGTGAGACTTGCAACACTGCACCCGGCGACCCCGACTCGGCTGGTGGCGATCCAACACCTCAGGAGGGACCCCAGGACTACTCTAAGACTGTGAGTACAAAAACCTGTCCCCCCTGAGCCCCACAGCGCCGCCTGCAGAGGGAATCCCGAGGCTTCCCCTGACCGCGACTCTTTGAATCCTAAGTCCCGACACCTGGGAGAGACCCTGCACCCGCAGCCCCCAGCACCTGAATGTAAGGAAATGCCTCCTTGGCATGGTTGCCCCCTGACTTTTTGCCTTTGCTGATGCTATGTTTACAATTGAAAGTGTGCTGAGGCCTGCTAACCAGGCCCCAGCACCAGTGTTCTTTCCCTAACCTGTACTTTTGTATCCACAATTGGCAGACCCTGGCATCCAGATAAGTCCCTTGTAACTGGTACTTCTAGTACCAAGGGCCCTGATGCCAAGGAAGGTCTCTAAGGGCTGCAGCATGTCTTATGCCACCCTGGAGACCTCTCACTCAGCACAGACACACTGCTTGCCAGCTTGTGTGTGCTAGTGAGGACAAAACGAGTAAGTCGACATGGCACTCCCCTCAGGGTGCCATGCCAGCCTCTCACTGCCTATGCAGTATAGGTAAGACACCCCTCTAGCAGGCCTTACAGCCTAAAGGCAGGGTGCACTATACCATAGGTGAGGGTACCAGTGCATGAGCATGGTACCCCTACAGTGTCTAAACAAAACCTTAGACATTGTAAGTGCAGGGTAGCCATAAGAGTATATGGTCTGGGAGTTTGTCAAACACGAACTCCACAGCACCATAATGGCTACACTGAAAACTGGGAAGTTTGGTATCAAACTTCTCAGCACAATAAATGCACACTAATGCCAGTGTGCATTTTATTGTAAAATACACCACAGAGGGCACCTTAGAGGTGCCCCCTGAAACTTAACCGACTATCTGTGTAGGCTGACTAGTTTTAGCAGCCTGCCACAAACCGAGACATGTTGCTGGCCCCATGGGGAGAGTGCCTTTGTCACTCTGAGGCCAGTAACAAAGCCTGCACTGGGTGGAGATGCTAACACCTCTCCCAGGCAGGAATTGTCACACCTGGCGGTGAGCCTCAAAGGCTCACCTCCTTTGTGCCAACCCAGCAGGACACTCCAGCTAGTGGAGTTGCCCGCCCCCTCCGGCCAGGCCCCACTTTTGGCGGCAAGGCCGGAGAAAATAATGAGAAAAACAAGGAGGAGTCACTGGCCAGTCAGGACAGCCCCTAAGGTGTCCTGAGCTGAGGTGACTCTGACTTTTAGAAATCCTCCATCTTGCAGATGGAGGATTCCCCCAATAGGGTTAGGATTGTGACCCCCTCCCCTTGGGAGGAGGCACAAAGAGGGTGTACCCACCCTCAGGGCTAGTAGCCATTGGCTACTTACCCCCCAGACCTAAACACGCCCTTAAATTTAGTATTTAAGGGCTACCCTGAACCCTAGAAAATTAGATTCCTGCAACTACAAGAAGGACTGCCTAGCTGAAAACCCCTGCAGCGGAAGACCAGAAGACGACAACTGCCTTGGCTCCAGAAACTCACCGGCCTGTCTCCTGCCTTCCAAAGATCCTGCTCCAGCGACGCCTTCCAAAGGGACCAGCGACCTCGACATCCTCTGAGGACTGCCCCTGCTTCGAAAAGACAAACTCCCGAGGACAGCGGACCTGCTCCAAGAAAAGCTGCAACTTTGTTCCCAGCAGCTGTAAAGAACCCTGCAAGCTCCCCGCAAGAAGCGTGAGACTTGCAACACTGCACCCGGCGACCCCGACTCGGCTGGTGGAGATCCAACACCTCAGGAGGGACCCCAGGACTACTCTGATACTGTGAGTACCAAAACCTGTCCCCTCTGAGCCCCCACAGCGCCGCCTGCAGAGGGAATCACGAGGCTTCCCCTGACCGCGACTCTTTGAATCTAAAGTCCCGACGCCTGGGAGAGACCCTGCACCCGCAGCCCCCAGGACCTGAAGGACCGGACTTTCACTGGAGAAGTGACCCCCAGGAGTCCCTCTCCCTTGCCCAAGTGGAGGTTTCCCCGAGGAATCCCCCCCCTTGCCTGCCTGCAGCGCTGAAGAGATCCCGAGATCTCTCATAGACTAACATTGAAAACCCGACGCTTGTTTTTACACTGCACCCGGCCGCCCCCGCGCTGCTGAGGGTGAAATTTCTGTGTGGACCTGTGTCCCCCCCCGGTGCCCTACAAAACCCCCCTGGTCTGCCCTCCGAAGACGCGGGTACTTACCTGCAAGCAGACCGGAACCGGGGCACCCCCTTCTCTCCATTCTAGCCTATGTGTTTTGGGCACCACTTTGAACTCTGCACCTGACCGGCCCTGAGCTGCTGGTGTGGTGACTTTGGGGTTGCTCTGAACCCCCAACGGTGGGCTACCTTGGACCAAGAACTAAGCCCTGTAAGTGTCTTACTTACCTGGTTAACCTAACAAATACTTACCTCCCCTAGGAACTGTGAAAATTGCACTAAGTGTCCACTTTTAAAACAGCTATTTGTGAATAACTTGAAAAGTATACATGCAATTTTGATGATTTGAAGTTCCTAAAGTACTTACCTGCAATACCTGTCGAATGAGATATTACATGTAGAATTTGAACCTGTGGTTCTTAAAATAAACTAAGAAAAGATATTTTTCTATATAAAAACCTATTGGCTGGATTTGTCTCTGAGTGTGTGTACCTCATTTATTGTCTATGTGTATGTACAACAAATGCTTAACACTACTCCTTGGATAAGCCTACTGCTCGACCACACTACCACAAAATAGAGCATTAGTATTATCTCTTTTTACCACTATTTTACCTCTAAGGGGAACCCTTGGACTCTGTGCATGCTATTCCTTACTTTGAAATAGCACATACAGAGCCAACTTCCTACACTGAAGGACCGGACTTTCACTGGAGGAGTGACCCCCAGGAGTCCCTCTCCCTTGACCAAGTGGAGGTTTCCCCGAGGAACACCCCCCTTGCCTGCCTGCAGCGCTGAAGAGATCCCTAGATCTCCCATTGACTTCCATTACAAACCCGACGCTTGTTTCTACACTGCACCCGGCCGCCCCCGCGCTGCTGAGGGTGAAATTTCTGTGTGGGCTTGTGTCCCCCCCGGTGCCCTACAAAACCCCCCTGGTCTGCCCTCCGAAGACGCGGGTACTTACCTGCAAGCAGACCGGAACCGGGGCACCCCCTTCTCTCCATTCTAGCCTATGTGTTTTGGGCACCACTTTGAACTCTGCACCTGACCGGCCCTGAGCTGCTGGTGTGGTGACTTTGGGGTTGCTCTGAACCCCCAACGGTGGGCTACCTTGGACCAAGAACTGAACCCTGTAAGTGTCTTACTTACCTGGTAAAACTAACAAAAACTTACCTCCCCTAGGAACTGTGAAAATTGCACTAAGTGTCCACTTTTAAAACAGCTATTTGTCAATAACTTGAAAAGTATACATGCAATTTTTATGATTTAAAGTTCCTAAAGTACTTACCTGCAATACCTTTCAAATGAGATATTACATGTAGAATTTGAACCTGTGGTTCTTAAAATAAACTAAGAAAAGATATTTTTCTATACAAAAACCTATTGGCTGGATTTGTCTCTGAGTGTGTGTACCTCATTTATTGTCTATGTGTATGTACAACAAATGCTTAACACTACTCCTTGGATAAGCCTACTGCTCGACCACACTACCACAAAATAGAGCATTAGTATTATCTATTTTTACCACTATTTTACCTCTAAGGGGAACCCTTGGACTCTGTGCATGCTATTCCTTACTTTGAAATAGCACATACAGAGCCAACTTCCTACATTGGTGGCAGCGGTGGGATACAAGACTTTGCATTTGCTGGACTACTCAGCCAATACCTGATCACACGACAAATTCCAAAATTGTCATTAGAAATTCATTTTTGCAATTTGAAAGTTTTCTAAATTCTTAAAAGTCCTGCTAGGGCCTTGTGTGTTAAGTCCCTGTTTAGCATTGTCTTTTTAGAGTTTAAAAGTTTGTTAAAAGTTTGAATTAGATTCTAGAAACAGTTTTAGATTCTTAAAAAAGTATTCCAACTCTTAGCAGAATAATGTCTGATACAGAGATGCAGGTGGTGGAACTCGACACCACACCTTACCTCCATCTTAAGATGAGGGAGCTAAGGTCTCTCTGTAATATCAAAAAAATAACCATTGGCTCCAGACCTACCAAAATTCAGCTCCAGGAGCTGTTGGCAGAGTTTGAAAAAGCCAACCCCTCTGATGATGACATCACAGAGGAAGAAATTAGTGACTTGGAGGCCAATGTCCCTCCTCCAGTCCTAAATAGGGAGAACAGGACCCCTCAAGTCCTGTCTCCAACTGTGTTAGTCAGAAATAGTGAGTCCCTCACAGGAGGGTCCCACATTTCTGAAATCACTGAGGATGCTCTCAGTGAAGATGACCTCCTGTTAGCCAGGATGGCCAAAAGATTGGCTTTAGAGAGACAGCTCCTAGCCATAGAAAGGGAAAGACAAGAGATGGGCCTAGGACCCATCAATGGTGGCAGCAATATAAATAGGGTCAGAGATTCTCCTGACATGTTAAAAATCCCCAAAGGGATTGTGACAAAATTTGAAGATGGTGATGACATCACCAAGTGGTTCACAGCTTTTGAGAGGGCTTGTGTAACCAGAAAAGTGAACAGATCTCACTGGGGTGCTCTCCTTTGGGAAATGTTCACTGGAAAGTGTAGGGATAGACTCCTCACACTCTCTGGAAAAGATGCAGAATCTTATGACCTCATGAAGGGTACCCTGATTGAGGGCTTTGGATTCTCCACTGAGGAGTACAGGATTAGGTTCAGGGGGGCTCAAAAATCCTCGAGCCAGACCTGGGTTGACTTTGTTGACTACTCAGTGAAAACACTAGATGGTTGGATTCAAGGCAGTGGTGTAAGTAATTATGATGGGCTGTACAATTTATTTGTGAAAGAACACCTGTTAAGTAATTGTTTCAATGATAAACTGCATCAGCATCTGGTAGACCTAGGACCAATTTCTCCCCAAGAATTGGGAAAGAAGGCGGACCATTGGGTCAAGACAAGGGTGTCCAAGACTTCAACAGGGGGTGACCAAAAGAAAGGGGTCACAAAGACTCCCCAGGGGAAGAGTGATGAGACAACCAAAACTAAAAATAGTAAAGAGTCTTCTACAGGCCCCCAAAAACCTGCACAGGAGGGTGGGCCCAGAGCCTCTTCACAAAACAATGGGTACAAGGGTAAAAACTTTGATCCCAAAAAGGCCTGGTGTCATAGCTGTAAACAGCATGGACACCAAACTGGAGACAAGGCCTGTCCCAAGAAAGGTTCCACTCCAAACTCCCATCCAGGTAACACTGGTATGGCTAGTCTCCAAGTGGGATCAACAGTGTGCCCAGAGCAAATCAGGGTCCACACTGAAGCTACTCTAGTTTCTGAGGGTGGGGTGGATTTAGCCACACTAGCTGTCTGGCCGCCTAACATGCAAAAATACAGACAGCAACTCTTAATTAATGGGACTAGAATAGAGGGCCTGAGGGATACAGGTGCCAGTGTCACCATGGTGACAGAGAAACTGGTTTCCCCTGGCCAATACCTGACTGGAAAAACTTACACAGTCACCAACGCTGACAATCAGAGAAAAGTACATCCCATGGCAATGGTTACTTTAGAATGGGGAGGGGTCAATGGCCTGAAACAGGTGGTGGTCTCCTCAAATATCCCAGTGGACTGTCTGCTTGGAAATGACCTGGAGTCCTCAGCATGGGCTGAGGTAGAACTAAAAACCCATGCAGCAATGCTGGGTATCCCTGAACTGGTGTGTGTGAAAACAAGAGCACAGTGCAAGGCACAGGGTGAACAAGTAGAGCTGGAGTCTGGAAGAATGGCCCAGCCTACCAAGAGGAAAGGAAAGTCAGTTGGGAAACCAACTGCAACACAGCAAAAGAAAGGGAACCTCTCTTCTCAGGAAGAAGTTCTGCCCTCTGAGGGAACTGAGCCTTTGGAGCTTGAACCTTATCAGGTTGAGCTCTTAGGCCCAGGGGGACCCTCAAGGGAGGAGCTGTGTAAGGGACAAGAAACCTGTCCCTCTCTTGAAGGCCTTAGGCAGCAAGCTGCTGAAGAGTCCAAGGGCAAGAAAAATGGAACACATAGGGTCTATTGGGAGGATGGACTCCTGTACACTGAGGCCAGAGACCCCAAACCTGGTGCCACTAGGAGAGTGGTAGTGCCTCAGCTGTTCAGAGAGTTCATCCTAACATTGGCCCATGACATTCCCCTTGCTGGACATTTGGGACAAACCAAGACGTGGGAGAGGTTAGTCAACCACTTCTACTGGCCCAATATGTCCAACATGGTTAAGGAGTTTTGCCTCTCCTGCCCCACCTGTCAAGCCAGTGGTAAGACAGGTGGGCACCCAAAGGCCCCCCTCATTCCACTTCCAGTGGTGGGGGTCCCCTTTGAAAGAGTGGGTGTGGACATAGTTGGTCCACTAGAACCTCCCACAGCCTCAGGAAATATGTATATCTTGGTAGTAGTGGATCATGCTACCAGGTATCCTGAAGCTATTCCCCTTAGGTCGACTACTGCCCCTGCAGTAGCCAAGGCCCTCATTGGTATCTTTACCAGAGTGGGTTTCCCTAAGGAGGTGGTGTCTGACAGAGGTACCAACTTCATGTCGGCATACCTAAAGCACATGTGGAATGAGTGTGGAGTGACTTATAAATTCACTACCCCATACCATCCACAAACTAATGGCTTGGTTGAGAGATTCAACAAGACATTAAAAGGCATGATCATGGGGCTCCCAGAAAAAACTCAAAAGGAGATGGGATGTCCTCTTGCCATGTCTGCTTTTCGCTTACAGAGAGGTGCCACAGAAGGGAGTAGGATTCTCACCCTTTGAACTTCTGTTTGGTCATCCTGTAAGGGGACCACTTGCCCTTGTTAAAGAAGGCTGGGAGAGACCTCTCCATGAGCCTAAACAGGACATAGTGGACTATGTACTTGGCCTTCGCTCTAGAATGGCAGAGTACATGGAAAAGGCAACCAAAAACCTTGAGGCCAGCCAACAGCTCCAGAAGTTTTGGTATGACCAAAAGGCTGCACTGGTTGAGTTCCAACCAGGGCAGAAAGTCTGGGTTCTGGAGCCTGTGGCTCCCAGGGCACTCCAGGACAAATGGAGTGGCCCTTACCCAGTACTAGAAAGGAAGAGTCAGGTCACCTACCTGGTGGACCTGGGCACAAGCAGGAGCCCCAAGAGGGTGATCCATGTGAACCGCCTTAAGCTCTTCCATGACAGGGCTGATGTGAATCTGTTGATGGTAACAGATGAGGATCAGGAGGCAGAGAGTGAACCTCTCCCTGATCTTCTGTCATCAGACCCAAAAGATGGCACAGTAGATGGAGTGATCTACTCAGACACCCTCTCTGGCCAACAGCAAGCTGATTGTAGGAGAGTCCTACAACAGTTTCCTGAACTCTTCTCCTTAACCCCTGGTCAGACACACCTGTGTACCCATGATGTGGACACAGGAGACAGCATGCCTGTCAAGAACAAAATCTTTAGACAGTCTGACCATGTTAAGGAGAGCATCAAGGTGGAAGTCCACAAGATGCTGGAATTGGGAGTGATTGAGCGCTCTGACAGCCCCTGGGCTAGCCCAGTGGTCTTGGTCCCCAAACCTCACACCAAAGATGGAAAGAAAGAGATGAGGTTTTGTGTGGACTACAGAGGGCTCAATTCTGTCACCAAGACAGATGCTCATCCAATTCCAAGAGCTGATGAGCTCATAGACAAATTAGGTGCTGCCAAGTTCCTCAGTACCTTTGACTTGACAGCAGGGTACTGGCAAATAAAAATGGCACCTGGAGCAAAAGAGAAAACAGCATTCTCCACACCTGATGGGCATTATCAGTTTACTGTTATGCCCTTTGGTTTAAAGAATGCCCCTGCCACCTTCCAAAGGTTGGTGAATCAAGTCCTTGCTGGCTTGGAGTCCTTTAGCACAGCTTATCTTGATGATATTGCTGTCTTTAGCTCCACCTGGCAGGATCACCTGGTCCACCTGAGGAAGGTCTTGAAGGCTCTGCAATCTGCAGGCCTCTCTATCAAGGCATCCAAATGCCAGATAGGGCAGGGAACTGTGGTTTACTTGGGCCACCTTGTAGGTGGAGGCCAAGTTCAGCCACTCCAACCCAAGATCCAGACTATTCTGGACTGGGTAGCTCCAAAAACCCAGACTCAAGTCAGGGCATTCCTTGGCTTGACTGGGTATTACAGGAGGTTTGTGAAGGGATATGGATCCATTGTGACAGCCCTCACTGAACTCACCTCCAAGAAAATGCCCAAGAAAGTAAACTGGACTGTGGAATGCCAACAGGCCTTTGACACCCTGAAACAGGCAATGTGCTCAGCACCAGTTCTCAAAGCTCCAGATTATTCTAAGCAGTTCATTGTGCAGACTGATGCCTCTGAACATGGGATAGGGGCAGTTTTGTCCCAAACAAATGATGATGGCCTTGACCAGCCTGTTGCTTTCATTAGCAGGAGGTTACTCCCCAGGGAGCAGCGTTGGAGTGCCATTGAGAGGGAGGCCTTTGCTGTGGTTTGGTCCCTGAAGAAGCTGAGACCATACCTCTTTGGGACTCACTTCCTAGTTCAAACTGACCACAGACCTCTCAAATGGCTGATGCAAATGAAAGGTGAAAATCCTAAACTGTTGAGGTGGTCCATCTCCCTACAGGGAATGGACTTTATAGTGGAACACAGACCTGGGACTGCCCATGCCAATGCAGATGGCCTTTCCAGGTTCTTCCACTTAGAAAATGAAGACTCTCTTGGGAAAGGTTAGTCTCATCCTCTTTCGTTTGGGGGGGGGTTGTGTAAGGAAATGCCTCCTTGGCATGGTTGCCCCCTGACTTTTTGCCTTTGCTGATGCTATGTTTACAATTGAAAGTGTGCTGAGGCCTGCTAACCAGGCCCCAGCACCAGTGTTCTTTCCCTAACCTGTACTTTTGTATCCACAATTGGCAGACCCTGGCATCCAGATAAGTCCCTTGTAACTGGTACTTCTAGTACCAAGGGCCCTGATGCCAAGGAAGGTCTCTAAGGGCTGCAGCATGTCTTATGCCACCCTGGAGACCTCTCACTCAGCACAGACACACTGCTTGCCAGCTTGTGTGTGCTAGTGAGGACAAAACGAGTAAGTCGACATGGCACTCCCCTCAGGGTGCCATGCCAGCCTCTCACTGCCTATGCAGTATAGGTAAGACACCCCTCTAGCAGGCCTTACAGCCCTAAGGCAGGGTGCACTATACCATAGGTGAGGGTACCAGTGCATGAGCATGGTACCCCTACAGTGTCTAAACAAAACCTTAGACATTGTAAGTGCAGGGTAGCCATAAGAGTATATGGTCTGGGGGTTTGTCAAACACGAACTCCACAGCGCCATAATGGCTACACTGAAAACTGGGAAGTTTGGTATCAAACTTCTCAGCACAATAACTGCACACTGATGCCAGTGTACATTTTATTGTAAAACACACCACAGAGGGCACCTTAGAGGTGCCCCCTGAAACTTAACCGACTATCTGTGTAGGCTGACTAGTTTTAGCAGCCTGCCACAAACCGAGACATGTTGCTGGCCCCATGGGGAGAGTGCCTTTGTCACTCTGAGGCCAGTAACAAAGCCTGCACTGGGTGGAGATGCTAACACCTCTCCCAGGCAGGAATTGTCACACCTGGCGGTGAGCCTCAAAGGCTCACCTCCTTTGTGCCAACCCAGCAGGACACTCCAGCTAGTGGAGTTGCCCGCCCCCTCCGGCCCGGCCCCCACTTTTGGCGTCAAGGCCGGAGAAAATAATGAGAATAACAAGGAGGAGTCACTGGCCAGTCAGGACAGCCCCTAAGGTGTCCTGAGCTGAGGTGACTCTAACTTTTAGAAATCCTCCATCTTGCAGATGGAGGATTCCCCCAATAGGGTTAGGCTTGTGACCCCCTCCCCTTGGGAGGAGGCACAAAGAGGGTGTACCCACCCTCAGGGCTAGTAGCCATTGGCTACTAACCCCCCAGACCTAAACACGCCCTTAAATTTAGTATTTAAGGGCTACCCTGAACCCTAGAAAATTAGATTCCTGCAACTACAAGAAGAAGGACTGCCTAGCTGAAAAACCCCTGCAGAGGAAGACCAGAAGACGACAACTGCCTTGGCTCCAGAAACTCACCGGCCTGTCTCCTGCCTTCCAAAGATCCTGCTCCAGCGACGCCTTCCAAAGGGACCAGCGACCTCGACATCCTCTGAGGACTGCCCCTGCTTCGAAAAGACAAGAAACTCCCGAGGACAGCGGACCTGCTCCAAGAAAAGCTGCAACTTTGTTTCCAGCAGCTTTAAAGAACCCTGCAAGCCCCCCCGCAAGAAGCGTGAGACTTGCAACACTGCACCCGGCGACCCCGACTCGGCTGGTGGCGATCCAACACCTCAGGAGGGACCCCAGGACTACTCTAAGACTGTGAGTACAAAAACCTGTCCCCCCTGAGCCCCCACAGCGCCGCCTGCAGAGGGAATCCCGAGGCTTCCCCTGACCGCGACTCTTTGAATCCTAAGTCCCGACACCTGGGAGAGACCCTGCACCCGCAGCCCCCAGCACCTGAAGGACCGGACTTTCACTGGAGGAGTGACCCCCAGGAGTCCCTCTCCCTTGACCAAGTGGAGGTTTCCCCGAGGAACACCCCCCTTGCCTGCCTGCAGCGCTGAAGAGATCCCTAGATCTCCCATTGACTTCCATTACAAACCCGACGCTTGTTTCTACACTGCACCCGGCCGCCCCCGCGCTGCTGAGGGTGAAATTTCTGTGTGGGCTTGTGTCCCCCCCGGTGCCCTACAAAACCCCCCTGGTCTGCCCTCCGAAGACGCGGGTACTTACCTGCAAGCAGACCGGAACCGGGGCACCCCCTTCTCTCCATTCTAGCCTATGTGTTTTGGGCACCACTTTGAACTCTGCACCTGACCGGCCCTGAGCTGCTGGTGTGGTGACTTTGGGGTTGCTCTGAACCCCCAACGGTGGGCTACCTTGGACCAAGAACTGAACCCTGTAAGTGTCTTACTTACCTGGTAAAACTAACAAAAACTTACCTCCCCTAGGAACTGTGAAAATTGCACTAAGTGTCCACTTTTAAAACAGCTATTTGTCAATAACTTGAAAAGTATACATGCAATTTTTATGATTTAAAGTTCCTAAAGTACTTACCTGCAATACCTTTCAAATGAGATATTACATGTAGAATTTGAACCTGTGGTTCTTAAAATAAACTAAGAAAAGATATTTTTCTATACAAAAACCTATTGGCTGGATTTGTCTCTGAGTGTGTGTACCTCATTTATTGTCTATGTGTATGTACAACAAATGCTTAACACTACTCCTTGGATAAGCCTACTGCTCGACCACACTACCACAAAATAGAGCATTAGTATTATCTATTTTTACCACTATTTTACCTCTAAGGGGAACCCTTGGACTCTGTGCATGCTATTCCTTACTTTGAAATAGCACATACAGAGCCAACTTCCTACACAAGGGAAATGGGATATGTAGGAAGTTGGCTCTGTATGTGCTATTTCAAAGTAAGGAATAGCATGCACAGAGTCCAAGGGTTCCCCTTAGAGGTAAAATAGTGGTAAAAATAGATAATACTAATGCTCTATTTTGTGGTAGTGTGGTCGAGCAGTAAGCTTATCCAAGGAGTAGTGTTAAGCATTTGTTGTACATACACATAGACAATAAATGAGGTACACACACTCAGAGACAAATCCAGCCAATAGGTTTTTATATAGAAAAATATCTTTTCTTAGTTTATTTTAAGAACCACAGGTTCAAATTCTACATGTAATATCTCATTCGAAAGGTATTGCAGGTAAGTACTTTAGGAACTTCAAATCATCAAAATTGCATGTATACTTTTCAAGTTGTTGCCAAATAGCTGTTTTAAAAGTGGACACTTAGTGCAATTTTCACAGTTCCTAGGGGAGGTAAGTTTTGGTTAGTTTTACCAGGTAAGTAAGACACTTACAGGGTTCAGTTCTTGGTCCAAGGTAGCCCACCGTTGGGGGTTCAGAGCAACCCCAAAATCACCACACCAGCAGCTCAGGGCCGGTCAGGTGCAGAGTTCAAAGTGGTGCCCAAAACACATAGGCTAGGATGGAGAGAAGGGGGTGCCCCGGTTCCGGTCTACTTGCAGGTAAGTACCCGCGTCTTCGGAGGGCAGACCAGGGGGGTTTTGTAGGGCACCGGGGGGGACACAAGCCCACACAGAAATTTCACCCTCAGCAGCGCGGGGGCGGCCGGGTGCAGTGTAGAAACAGGCGTCGGGTTCGCAATGTTAGTCTATGAGAGATCTCGGGATCTCTTCAGCGCTGCAGGCAGGCAAGGGGGGGGTTCCTCGGGGAAACCTCCACTTGGACAAGGGAGAGGGACTCCTGGGGGTCACTTCTCCAGTGAAAGTCCGGTCCTTCAGGTCCTGGGGGCTGCGGGTGCAGGGTCTCTCCCAGGCGTCGGGACTTTAGGTTCAAAGAGTCGCGGTCAGGGGAAGCCTCGGGATTCCCTCTGCAGGCGGCGCTGTGGGGGCTCAGGGGGGACAGGTTTTGGTACTCACAGTATCAGAGTAGTCCTGGGGTCCCTCCTGAGGTGTTGGATCGCCACCAGCCGAGTCGGGGTCGCCGGGTGCAGTGTTGCAAGTCTCACGCTTCTTGCGGGGAGCTTGCAGGGTTCTTTAAAGCTGCTGGAAACAAAGTTGCAGCTTTTCTTGGAGCAGGTCCGCTGTCCTCGGGAGTTTCTTGTCTTTTCGAAGCAGGGGCAGTCCTCAGAGGATGTCGAGGT
Source organism: Pleurodeles waltl (assembly GCF_031143425.1). NCBI lineage: Eukaryota > Metazoa > Chordata > Amphibia > Caudata > Salamandridae > Pleurodeles > Pleurodeles waltl. Next base: position 37,552,608 of record NC_090450.1, read on the forward strand.
CGCTGGTCCCTTTGGAAGGCGTCGCTGGAGCAGGATCTTTGGAAGGCAGGAGACAGGCCGGTGAGTTTCTGGAGCCAAGGCAGTAGTTGTCTTCTGGTCTTCCTCTGCAGGGGTTTTCAGCTAGGCAGTCCTTCTTCTTGTTGTTGCAGGAATCTAATTTTCTAGGGTTCAGGGTAGCCCTTAAATACTAAATTTAAGGGCGTGTTTAGGTCTGGGGGGTTAGTAGCCAATGGCTACTAGCCCTGAGGGTGGGTACACCCTCTTTGTGCCTCCTCCCAAGGGGAGGGGGTCACAATCCTAACCCTATTGGGGGAATCCTCCATCTGCAAGATGGAGGATTTCTAAAAGTTAGAGTCACCTCAGCTCAGGACACCTTAGGGGCTGTCCTGACTGGCCAGTGACTCCTCCTTGTTTTTCTCATTATTTTCTCCGGCCTTGCCGCCAAAAGTGGGGCCTGGCCGGAGGGGGCGGGCAACTCCACTAGTTGGAGTGTCCTGCTGGGTTGGCACAAAGGAGGTGAGCCTTTGAGGCTCACCGCCAGGTGTGACAATTCCTGCCTGGGAGAGGTGTTAGCATCTCCACCCAGTGCAGGCTTTGTTACTGGCCTCAGAGTGACAAAGGCACTCTCCCCATGGGGCCAGCAACATGTCTCGGTTTGTGGCAGGCTGCTAAAACTAGTCAGCCTACACAGATAGTCGGTTAAGTTTCAGGGGGCACCTCTAAGGTGCCCTCTGTGGTGTATTTTTCAATAACATGTACACTGGCATCAGTGTGCATTTATTGTGCTGAGAAGTTTGATACCAAACTTCCCAGTTTTCAGTGTAGCCATTATGGTGCTGTGGAGTTCGTGTTTGACAGACTCCCAGACCATATACTCTTATGGCTACCCTGCACTTACAATGTCTAAGGTTTTGTTTAGACACTGTAGGGGTACCATGCTCATGCACTGGTACCCTCACCCATGGTATAGTGCACCCTGCCTTAGGGCTGTAAGGCCTGCTAGAGGGGTGTCTTACCTATACTGCATAGGCAGTGAGAGGCTGGCATGGCACCCTGAGGGGAGTGCCATGTCGACTTACTCGTTTTGTCCTCACTAGCACACACAAGCTGGCAAGCAGGGTGTCTGTGCTGAGTGAGAGGTCTCCAGGGTGGCATAAGACATGCTGCAGCCCTTAGAGACCTTCCTTGGCATCAGGGCCCTTGGTACTAGAAGTACCAGTTACAAGGGACTTATCTGGATGCCAGGGTCTGCCAATTGTGGATACAAAAGTACAGGTTAGGGAAAGAACACTGGTGCTGGGGCCTGGTTAGCAGGCCTCAGCACACTTTCAATTGTAAACATAGCATCAGCAAAGGCAAAAAGTCAGGGGGCAACCATGCCAAGGAGGCATTTCCTTACAGGATACCATTCAACAGACTTATCACATCAACTATTTGGAGTTACTTGCAGTCTTCCTAGCACTCAAAGCATTCCTAACACACCTCTCACAAAGTGGTTAGTTTTTACAGACAATAATGTGTTATCATTAGAAACAGAGGGACCCACACATCTCAATAGTACCTTCTAGCTCAGAGAATTTGGAAATGGGTGGTTCACAATCACATTCAATTACTGGCAGAATATCTCCATGGGACTAAAAGTTAACGGACCTATTAAGCAGGATGCAGCAACATGTCCAAGAATTGGAACGTCTCCCACAAGTACTTTACCAATACTTTTGCCCCTGGGGAACACCAGAAAGAGATCGCTTCACCACTGCAGAAAACTCAAAATGCCAAAACTTAACATCCAGTTACCCACACCCTCAGTCCAAGGGTAATGCTCTATGGATGAATTGTTCAGGAATATTTGCTTATGCTTTTCTGCCCCTCCCACTCATTCCATTTCTGGTACGCAAATTGAAACAAACATCACTCACCATGATTCCTATAGAGCCCAGGTGGGCACGTCAACCTTTGGAAACAACACTATTGGACTTGTCTGTGGTTCCCCATCACAAACTTCCTGTAAGGAAATGGCTCCCTGTTGCAGTTACCCCACACTTTTTGCCTGATGCTGACTTGACTGAGAAGTGTGCTGGGACCCTGCTAACCAGGCCCCAGCACCAGTGTTCTTACACCTAAAATGTACCATTGTCTCCACAATTGGCACAACCCTGGCACCCAGGTAAGTCCCTTGTAACTGGTACCCCTGGTACCAAGGGCCCTGATGCCAGGGAAGGTCTCTAAGGGATGCAGCATGTCTTAGGCCACCCTAGGGACCCCTCACTCAGCACACACACTGCTTGCCAGCTTGTGTGTGCTGGTGGGGAGAAAATGACTAAGTCGACATGGCACTCCCCTCAAGGTGCCATGCCAACCTCACACTGCCTGTGGCAGAGGTAAGTCACCCCTCTAGCAGGCCTTACAGCCCTAAGGCCGGGTGCACTATATACCACAGGTGAGGGCATATGTGCATGAGCACTATGCCCCTACAGTGTCTAAGCCAAACCTTAGACATTGTAAGTGCAGGGTAGCCATAAGAGTATATGGTCTGGGAGTCTGTCAAAAACGAACTCCACAGCTCCATAATGGCTACACTGAATACTGGGAAGTTTGGTATCAAACTTCTCAGAATAATAAACCCACACTGATGCCAGTGTTGGATTTATTAAAAAATGCACACAGAGGGCATCTTAGAGATGCCCCCTGTATTTTACCCAATTGTTCAGTGCAGGAGTGACTGGTCTGTGCCAGCCTGCTGCTGAGAGAAGAGTTTCTGACCCCATGTGGTGAGAGCCTTTGTGCTCTGAGGACAGAAACAAAGCCTGCTCTGGGTGAGGTGCTTCACACCTTCCCCCTGCAGGAACTGTAACACCTAGCAGTGAGCCTCAAAGGCTCAGGCTTTGTGTTACAATGCCCCAGGGCACTCCAGCTAGTGGAGATGCCCGCCCCCTCCGGCCACAGTCCCACTTTTGGCAGCAAGGCCGGAGGAAATAATGACAATAACAAGGAGTCGTCACTGGCCAGTCAGGACAACCCCTAAGGCGGAGGTCTTCAAACTGGGGGGCGGGCCCCCCTAAGGGGGCCAAAGTGGTCCCAGGGGGGGCGCCAGACTCTGGCCAAAAGAAGCATTATACAGATAAAAGGCCTTTATTTTAAGCAAAAACATGTAATTGCCCTTTTAAAAAGGCAGCAGTACTTAACTGCAATGTTTAAATAGGTCTAGACATATTTAAACATTGCCATCTTTATGAAATAATTGTGAAAAATTCTGAGGGGGGCCCAATAATTTTTATTTTTCAACTGGGGGGTTGCGGCGTTATAATGTAGTTATGTAGTTATGTAGTATGTAGTTAATATAATAGTAGCCATTGGCTACTAACCCCCCAGACCTAAACACGCCCTTAAATTTAGTATTTAAGGGCTCCCCAGAACCTAGGAACTCAGATTCCTGCAACCAAGAAGGACTGCTGTAGGAAGTTGGCTCTGTATGCACTATTTCAAAGTAAGAAATAGTATGCACAGAGTCCAAGGGTTCCCCTAAGATAGTGGCAAAAAGAGATAATACTAATGCTCTATTTTGTCGTAGTGTGGTCGAGCAGTAGGCTTATCAAAGGTGTAGTGTTAAGCATTTGTTGTACATACACACAGGCAATAAATGAGGAACACACCCTCAGACAATTCCAGCCAATAGGTTTTTGTATAGAAAAATATATTTTCTTAGTTTATTTTAAGAACCACAGGTTCAAATTCTACATGTAATCTCATTTGAAAGGTATTGCAGGTAAGTACTTTAGGAACTTTGAATAATCACAATAGCATATATACTTTTTACATAAAACACATATAGCTATTTTAAAAGTGGACACAGTGCAATTTTCACAGTTCCTGGGGGAGGTAAGTTATTGTTAGTTCTTGCAGGTAAGTAAACCACCTACGGGGTTCAAATTGGGGTCCAAGGTAGCCCACCGTTGGGGGTTCAGAGCAACCCCAAAGTTACGACACCAGCAGCTCAGGGCCGGTCAGGTGCAGAGGTCAGAGGTGCCCAAAACACACAGGCTTCAATGGAGGTAAGGGGGTGCCCCGGTTCCAGTCTGCCAGCAGGTAAGTACCTGCGTCTTCGGAGGGCAGACCAGCGGGGTTTTGTAGGGCACCGGGGGGGACACAAGTCAGCACAAAAAGTACACCTTTAGCAGCGCGGGGGCGGCCGGGTGCAGTGTGCAAACACGCGTCGGGTTTCCAATAGGTTTCTATGAGAGTCCAAGGGGTCTCTTCAGCGTTGCAGGCAGGCAAGGGGGGGCTCCTCGGGGTAGCCACCACCTGGGCAAGGGAGAGGGCCTCCTGGGGGGTCACTCCTGCACTGGAGTTCCGATCCTTCAGGTCCTGGGGGCTGCGGGTGCAGGGTCTTTTCCAGGCGTCTGGATTTCAGTCAGGCGGTTGCGGTCAGGGGGAGCCTCGGGATTCCCTCTGCAGGCGTCGCTGTGGGGGCTCGGGGGACAACTTGGGTTACTCAGTCTTGGAGTCGCTTGGGGGTCCTCCCTGTAGCGTTTTCTTCACCAGTCGAGTCGGGGTCGCCGGGTGCAGTGTTGCAAGTCTCACGCTTCTTGCGGGGATTGCAGGGGTCTTTAAATCTGCTCCTCTGGAAACAAAGTTGCAGTCTTTGTTGAACAGAGCTGCTGTTCTCAGGAGTTTCTTGGTTTCTTGGAAGCAGGGCAGTCCTCTGAGGATTCAGGGGTCGCTGGTCCTGGGGAAAGCTCAGCCATTGGCTACTAACCCCCCAGACCTGAACACGCCCTTAAATTTAGTATTTAAGGGCTTCCCTGAACCTAAGAATTTAGATTCCTGCAACTTACAGAAGAAGAGGACTGCTGAGCTGAAAAAACCCTGCAGAGAAGACGGAGACACCAACTGCTTTGGCCCCAGCTCTACCGGCCTGTCTCTCCTCCTCCCACCCCCCCCCCCCCCCCCCACCCCGAAGACACTGCTCCAGCGACACTTTCCCCAGGGACCAGCAACCTCAGAGGACTGCCCTGCTCTAGAAGGACCAAGAACTCACAAGGACAGCGGCTCTGTTCACCCAAGACTGCAACTTTGTTTCAAAAGGAGCAACTTTAAAACAACTGCGTTTCCCGCTGGAAGCGTGAGACTTGCTACTCTGCACCTTACGCCCCCGGCTCGACTTGTGGAGAACAAACACTTCAGGGAGGACTCTCCGGCGACTGCGAGACCGTGAGTACCCAGAGTTGCCCCCCCTGAGCCCCCACAGCGACTCCTGCAGAGGGAATCCCGATGCTCCCCCTGACCGCGACTGCCTGCTCCTCAGATCCCGACGCCTGGAAAAGACTCTGCACCCGCAGCCCCCCGGACCTGAAGGATCCGAACTCCAGTGCAGGAGTGACCCCCAGGAGGCCCTCTCCCTTGCCCAGGTGGTGGCTACCACGAGGAGCCCCCCCCCCCCTTGCCTGCATCGCTGAAGACACCCCTTGGTCTCCCATTGATTTCAACGACAAACCCGATGCGTGTTTGCACACTGCACCCGGCCGCCCCCGTGCTGCTGAGGGTGTACTTTCTGTGCTAACTTGTGTCCCCCCCGGTGCCCTACAAAACCCCCCTGGTCTGCCCTCCGAAGACGCGGGTACTAACCTGCTGGCAGACTGGAACCGGGGCACCCCCTTCTCCATTGAAGCCTATGCGTTTTGGGCACCACTTTGGCCTCTGCACCTGACCGGCCCTGAGCTGCTGGTGTGGTAACTTTGGGGTTGCTCTGAACCCCCAACGGTGGGCTACCTTGGACCCAAACTTGAACCCCGTAGGTGGTTTACTTACCTGCAAGAACTAACAAATACCTCCCCTAGGAACTGTGAAAATTGCACTATCTAGTTTTAAAATCGCTATGTGATTTATATGAAAACTGTGTATGCTATTTTGATTATTCAAAGTTCCTAAAGTACCTACCTGCAATACCTTTCATTTGAATTATTATATGTAAAATTGGAACCTGTGGTTCTTAAAATAAACTAAGAAAATATATTTTTCTATACAAAAACCTATTGGCCATTCTTTGAGTGTGTGTTCCTCATTTATTGCTTGTGTATGTACAACAAATGCTTAACACTACGCCTACTGCTCGACCACACTACCACAAAATAGAGCATTAGTATTATCTCTTTTTGCCACTATCTTACCTCTAAGGGGAACCCTTGGACTCTATGCATACTATTCCTTACTTTGAAATAGTGCATACAGAGCCAACTTCCTACACTTCCCAACAGACCAGGCCTTCTGACTCGAAAGAGAGGTCAAATCAGATGTCCAAACCCCATAACACTCAATCTTGCGGTATGGCTTCTGAAGTCATAATTTGGATATTTACAACTTCCTTCTGAATGTACGGACATTCTTAAAGAAGCATGCAGACCTACAACCAGACAATGTTATGCTGCTAAATGGAAATGTTTTGCACATTACTGTCCACATAGAAACATCGATTCACTCAAACCATCAGTACAAGACCTTGTTACTTGCTACATTCACAAAAGGCAAAATTAGCTTACTCGTCTATAAGACTTCACTTAGCAGCTGTTTATCTTGAAAACAGACAACATTTCTTTGTTTAGAATCCGTTATTTAGGCATCCTAAATTCCTACCTAAAGTAGTTTCACCATTTCACATTAATCAATCAGTTGAGTAACCTGTCTTTTTCCACAGCCAGACTCGGTTGCTGAAAGAGCTCTACATACACTAGATGTTAAACGAGCTGTTATGGATTACATTGACAGGAAAAAAAGTTTAAGAAAATCTAAACATCTTTTTGTTGCCTTTCAGTGCCTCACAAAGGTAATCCAATTTCAAAGAATGGATTAGGTAGATGGATATTCAAATGTATTCAAACTTGTTATTTCAAAGCTAAAAGGTAATTACCAACATGCCCTAGAGCACACTACCAGGAAAAAAAGGGGCTTCTATGGCATTTTTAGGGAACATTCCAATAGCCGATATTTGTAAGGCTGTTACTTGGTTTACACCACACACATTCACTCTACACTATTGTGTAGATGTTTTAGCTCGCCAGCAAACACATGTTGGCCAGGCAGTGCTTAGAACACTTTTTCAAACCACTCCAACTCCCACAGGCTAGCCACCGCTTACTTCGAGGACACTACTTTACAGTCTATGCAAAACATATCTATCTACAGTCACAGATGCCATCAAACGGAATGTTACTTACCCAGTAGACATAGGTTTGTGGCATGTAGTGGTGTAGATTAACATGCACCTTCCCTCCTCCCCCAGAAGCCTGTAGTCGTAGTAAAATACCTAGTTATACATATGTATATATACTGCATGGACATCCTTTTATATATAAATATGTGGCATGTGTAGCTGCAGATACACATGCTATGCATAGATGCCAATGCACAATATCAAGAGGAGTTACTCGACCTCGTGACTCTTCAAAGAAAAACAACTTGTAACACTCAGAGCCAAACACTAGATGGCGGACTTATGCAAAGCATGTGAATCTATAGCACTACATGCCATGAACAGATGCTTACTGGATAAGTAACGTTTTCCATTCTTCCTCTTTTTTTTATAGCCTCAGTACAGACAACCCTTGGTAGACAATCTGCATATTGTGCCCCTACAATGGCACACTGCATGGATAACCAGCTTCTTGCATGTCAGACATTTGTGTTTTTAGAATGTGACCCACGCAGCGTGCTAGCAATGGACAGCTGTTCTTAAAACATAATATTGTGAAATTTTCAATCTCTAACTTTGGTCTTCTTTCTTCCCAGCCAGAGGAGAAAACCCGCCTTCATGATGAGTTGGAACTGGCTCGAGACATGGCCAGGAGGCGGTCTTTGGGTAACATCAAATTCATCGGCGAGCTTTTCAAGTTAAAGATGTTGACTGAGGCCATTATGCATGACTGTGTAGTGAAACTTCTCAAGAACCATGATGAGGAGTCTCTTGAGTGCCTTTGCCGGCTTCTCTCCACCATTGGCAAGGACCTTGACTTTGAGAAAGCGAAGGTATTTTAACACTGTCTTCACCATCTCCATTTCTTCCCACGAGTACAGCAGGCACCTCTTATGCCCAATTAATTTAGTCAGCTGTAGATGGCTTCTATGTTAGAGGATTCCAAGAAGCATCACAATTTTATAGTACATTAGTCTTTGCTTTACCACCATTATAAACTTAAGGCAACAAGCTACAAAGTGGAAAGATAAAACTGTTTATTCATTCAACTGAAACCACCACTATGACCGCTACAATAGTTAAAGACTGCCTCACCAGCAAGATCCCCAATGTCTTCTGGTATTTGCCCGTGACCCTGTATACGTGAGACTGTTATTAGCTTAATGCCCAGCAGTAAGTCTGCCTGGGTCTTTTGCTGGTTTAGAACCCATGTCCAAAGCTGAGGCATCCGTCTTTGAAAGAAAACGGCAATATTTCCTCTGGATGCCTAGCATGGTCTGTAAATGCCTTTCCTTTAGTCCCATTTCCACCGCTCCCCCATGCAGAGTCCATGATCGTATCTAACTTTTTCCCAGTCAGGAATAGACCTGCAGACATAATGAATGATAAATTAGGTAAGCGAAAAAGTCTGCTGAGAAATGTTATTAAAAATGCACCTGTTTTTCCTTGTGCAAGCCATAAAGAAATCTGAATCTCCCAAAGCCTAGTGTTCAAAGTTCCATGCTCCGCAGAGTGGAAAAAAGAGTTGCTCAATGTTATTAGAATGTTCCCTCGAGCAGTTTACCTATCTTAAAGTTAGATACCGCATTAAAAAAACATTCACTTAATTTCTAGCTTTGTTTTATGTTGCTTAGAGAGCGAGATAAAAGGTTTTGAGCCGCTCATTTCTCGTCAATGGGATTTTCAGATATCCACTGACAGTACCACATCTTAAGCAGTTCACATTTTTGCAATATACTTTGAATTGGATGATGAATGTCAAAATTCATAAATCTGAGAATACGCATTTTGTATACTAACAAGGACCCCAGTAGTTTTGCTCTCATCTAAATTGTACCTTTTTCTTCCCACAATTGGCATAAAGGTCCCACCATGTAAGTCCCTAGTATATGGTACCTAGGTACCCATGGCATAGAGGTTCCATGGGATCCCTATGGGCTGTATAATTTCTTTTGCCACCCATAGGGAGCCCATAGAAAGGGTTCAGCAGGCCTGCCATTTGCAGTCTGTGTGAACCGGGTGACACACCCAGTTTCACTACAGGTCACTGCACAAGGTCACACCATATCACCCCTATGGTAGGCCCCCTCAGCCCAGAGGGCTGAGTGTTGCACTAGCAGAGGTGCCCCCACAAACTCCAGCACCATTTTACTGAACTTCGTGACTGTGGGGTCACCATTTTAGATATGTACTGGACATAATTCACTACCTATGTCCAGCTACATAATGGTAACTTCGAACCCGGGCATGTTTGGTATCAATCATGCCAGAATCATACCCCAATACTATTGCAAGTATTGGAAGTATGAATCCATGCACTCTGGGGGCTCCTCAGACGACCCCCAGCATTGCTACCACCAGTCTTCCAGGATTCTCGAGCAGCCCACCTGCTGCCACCCCTCAGACTGCTTTCTGCCCTCCTGCTGCTTGATCTGATCAAACCCAGGAAGACAGAATAAAGGATTTCCTTTGGGAGAGGGAGGTAACACCCTCTCCCTTTGGAAATAGGTGTGACTGGCTTGGGAGGGGTAGCCTCCCCAAGCCACTGGCTTACTCTGAAGGGCACATTTGATGCCATGCGTGCATAAACCAGTCCACACCGGTTCAGTGACACACCACCCCTCCCTGCTCTGGCTCGGAACTGGACAATGGAAAGGGTAGTGACCACTCCCCTGTCCATCACCCCAGGGGTGGTGCCCAGAGCTCCTCCAGAGGGTTCCTGGGTTCTGCCATCTTGGTTCAAAGGTTGAAAGGGATCTCTGGGAGCATCTGAGTGGCCAGGCCTGGCTGGTAACGTCAGAGCCCCCTCCTGATAGGTGCTTACCTGGTTAGGTGACCAGTCCCCCTTTCAGGGCTATTTAGGGGTCTCTCTTGGGTGGGACCTCAAATTTGGCTTGCAGGATTCCTCCTCTGCAACTTTTACTTCGACTTCTGGCCTCCGGAACCGTTACTGGACCCTCCAGGAAGCCTCAGATACACGAGGAAGACTTCTACAACATAGTATCCAGAGTTCCTGCAAGCTTTGCAACAATTTCCTTGCCATGCTTTCTTAGAAGACTGCAACTCTTCATCTTGAACAAGAAGGAATCTCCCTTGAAGTGAAGGAGTCACTTCCCTGCAACCGCAAGCAATGAGCTGCTGCGTGGATCCCGTCTCCTGCTGAGCTGCGTGGATCCTGGGTGGCGGCCCAGAGTAGTCCTATTTGCAAGCTGTCCAACTTTGTTGGAAGTAAACCTTTGCCTTCCCATGTAGGACAGTACCCCCTTGCACTGCGTCACTTGCGGCTGCCAAGGCTTGTTTACGTCTCCTCCAATGTATCGTCGGGCAGCTCAGTCCCCAGCACTCCATCTTGCAAATCCCAGCCTCCTGCGTGGTTCTCCTTCAGCATGGCTTCCACTTCTGTAGTGCTGCGTGGGCTCCTTCTGTGTACCCGTCCTGTGGGACTCCTGTGGGACTCCTGTGGGACTCCTGTGGGACTCCTGTGGGTGCTGCCTATGCTCCTGTGGACACTCTGCTACGCTGAGGGTCTCCTGTGACTCAGCCTCCTGGGTTGAGAACTCCTGGACCTTGCTGGTCCCCGGCAGCACCTCTTTTCAACTAACTGCGAGTTTGCCTTTACCAAGGCTTGTTGGTGGAAATCCTGCACCAACACTGGTCTGCAATCTTCCTTCTGGCATGTGACATCTTCTGCATCCATCTGGAACTCTTCTCTGGCTCCTGGCCTGCAGTGCTGACCTGTTCTTCAGAACAGTCTACCAACTCCTGCATCCACAGCTGAGTGGGTAGTATCTCCTACTAGACTCCAGTGTGGCTTAGACTTGGTCTCCTCTCTCCACAGGTGGACTTTCTTCGGGAATCCACCGCTAGTTTTCCTGCAGGCTTCTCTGGGTGTCTTTTTCCTCCTTTTGGATGGTTTGGGCAAAACCTACTCCTGCATTCATGGTCGTGGGGGGCAGAGGGGGGTACTGTTACTTAACCTTTGCTTTCTAATACCCCCAGCTTCCCTCTACCCATTTTACTTACCTAGGTGGGGGTGCCTTATTCGCATTCCATTTTTTAGTATATGGTTTGTGCTCCCCCCTAGGTTCACTATTTATTACTGTGTGCAGTGTTTTCTAACCTTTTTTTGCCCATTTCTGATTGCTTGTGTATATATTTAGTGTATTACTTAACTCCAAAGGATGGGTCACCTGTCTAGTGATTTGTGATAATCTGTTCCAAAAGTAAAGTACCGTTATTTTTGTACAACTGAGTTTCCTTTCATGTGTGTACGTGCTGTGTGACTACAGTGGTATTGCATGAGCTTTGCATGTCTCCTACATAAGCCTTTGGCTGATCATCCACAGCTACCTCTAGAGAGCCTGGCTTTTAGGCACTGCCTACACTACACTAATAGGTGCTCCACACCTCCCCCCTGCAGGAACTGTTAACACCTAGCAGTGAGCCTCAGAGGCTCAGGATTCTTGTTACAATGCCCCAGGGCACTCCAGCTAATGGAGATGCTCGCCCCCTGGACACAGACCCCACTTTTGGCGGCAAGTCCAGGGGAGGTAATGAGAAAAACAAGGAGGATTCACACACCAGTCAGGACAGCCCCAAGGTGTCCTGAGCTGAGGTGACCCCTGCCTTTAGAAATCCTCCATCTTGGTTTTGGAGGATTCCCCCAATAGGGATAGGGATGTGCCCCCCTCCCCTCAGGGAGGAGGCACTAAAAGGGTGTAGCCACCCTCAAGGACAGTAGCCATTGGCTACTGCCCTCCCAGACCTAAACACGCCCCTAAATTTAGGGGCACCCCAGAACCTAGGAAAGTGGAATCCTGCAACCTGATGGCGAAGGACTGCTGACCGGAAAGCCCTGCAGAGAAGACGGAGACACCAACTGCTTTGGCCCCAGCCCTACCACCCCGTCTCCCATCTTCAAGGAAAAACTGCTACAGCGACGTGTCCCCCAGGGTCCAGCGACCTCTGAAGCCTCAGAGGACTACCCTGCATCTAAAAGGACCAAGAACTCTCGGACAGCGGCCCTGTTCCAAAGAAACTACAACTTGCAACAAAGAAACAACTTTTAAAGGACTGCACGTTTCCTGCCGGAAGTGTGAGACTTTCCACTCTGCACCGGACGCCCCCCGCTTAACCTGCGGAGAAACAACACTCTACAGGGAGGACTCCCCGGTGACAGCCTCCCTGTGAGTAGCCAGAGTTGACCCCCCCCAGGGGGGTTTTGTAGGGCACCGGGGGGGACACAAGTTAGCACAGAAAGTACATCCTCAGCAGCACGGGGGCAGCCGGGTGCAGTGTGCAAACACACGTTGGGTTTTCAGTTGGAATCAATGGGAGACCAAGGGGTCTCTTCAGCGATGCAGGCAAGGGGGGGGGCTCCTCGGGGTAGCCGCCACCTGGGCAAGGGAGGGGGCCTCCTGGGGGTCACTCCTGCACTGGAGTTCCGATCTTTCAGGTCCTGGGGGCTGCGGGTGCAGGGTCTTTTCCAGGCGTCTGGATCTGGGAGTCAGGCGGTCGCGGTCAGGGGGAGCCTCTGGATTCCCTCTGCAGGCGTCTCTGTGGGGGCTCAGGGGGGACAACTCTGGCTACTCAGTCTCGTAGTCGCCGGGGAATCCTCCCTGAAGTTTCTCCACTAGTCGAGCCGGGCCGTCGGGTGCAGAGTAGCAAGTCTCACGCTTCCGGCGGGAAACACAGTTGTCTTGAAGTTGCTTCTTTGGAAACAAAGTTGCAGTCTTGGGTGAACAGAGCCGCTGTCCTCAGGAGTTTCTTGGTCCTTCTAGAGCAGGGCAGTCCTCTGAGGATTCAGAGGTCGCTGGTCCTTGGGAAAGCGTCGCTGGAGCAGGTTTCTTTGGAAGGCAGGAGACAGGCCGATAGGACTGGGGCCAAAGCAGTTGGTGTCTTCTTTTCTTCTTCTGCAGGGGTTTTTCAGCTCAGCAGTCCTCTTCTTCTTGAAGTTGCAGGAATCTAAATTCTTAGGTTCAGGGAAGCCCTTAAATACAGAATTTAGGAGTGTGTTTAGGTCAGGGAGGGCACTAGCCAATGGCTACTAGCCCTGAGGGTGGGTACACCCTCTTTGTGCCTCCTCCCAAGGAGAGGGGGGTCACATTCCTATCCCTATTGGGGGAATCCTCCTTCTACAAGATGGAGGATTTCTAAAAGTCAGTCACCTCAGCTCAGGACACCTTAGGCGCTGTCCTGACTGGCCAGTGACGACTCCTTGTTTTTTTCATTATCTCTCCTGGACTTGCCGCCAAAAGTGGGGGCTGGGTCCAGGGGGCGGGCATCTCCACTAGCTGGAGTGCCCTGGGGCATTGTAACACGAAGCTTGAGCCTTTGAAGCTCACTGCTAGGTGTTACAGTTCCTGCAGGGGGGAGGTGTGAAGCACCTCCACCCAGAGCAGGCTTTGTTTCTGTCCTCGGAGAGCACAAAGGCTCTCACCGCATGAGGTCAGAAACTCGTCTCTCAGCAGAAGGCTGGCACAGACCAGTCAGTCCTGCACTGAACAATTGGGTAAAATAAAGGGGGCATCTCTAAGGTGCCCTCTGTGTGCATTTTTTAATAAATCCAACACTGGCATCAGTGTGGGTTTATTATTCTGAGAAGTTTGATACTAAACTTCCCAGTATTCAGTGTAGCCATTATGGAGCTGTGGAGTTTGTTTTTGACAGACTCCCAGCCCATATACTCTTATGGCTACCCTGCACTTACAATGTCTAAGGTTTTGCTTAGACACTGTAGGGGCATGGTGCTCATGCACATATGCCCTCACCTGTGGTATAGTGCACCCTGCCTTAGGGCTGTAAGGCCTGCTAGAGGGGTGACTTACCTATGCCCAGGCAGTGTGAGGTTGGCATGGCACCCTGAGGGGAGTGCCATGTCGACTTAGTCATTTTCTCCCCACCAGCACACACAAGCTGGCAAGCAGTGTCTGTGCTGAGTGAGGGGTCCCTAGGGTGGCATAAGACATGCTGCAGCCCTTAGAGACCTTCCCTAGCATCAGGGCCCTTGGTACTAGGGGTACCAGTTACAAGGGACTTACCTGGGTGCCAGGGTTGTGCCAATTGTGGAGACAATGGTACATTTTAGGTGAAAGAACACTGGTGCTGGGGCCTGGTTAGCAGGGTCCCAGCACACTTCTCAGTCAAGTCAGCATCAGGCAAAAAGTGGGGGGTAACTGCAACAGGGAGCCATTTCTTTACACTAATCCTTCACTTGATCCTTTTGCTCCAGGGTGTCTCTTCGGATTAGTCACCCTCACAAACCTATTTCATTTATGTCAGCTAGACAGTTTGCTTGTGTCCCTTCGGGAACCCAGAGCCAGGCCCCATTTCTCATGGTTTGTAGAAAGGTACCCTCTTTCTTGGCATGGTTATCCCCATTTTCTGGAAGTTGTTAGTGTGTTTGACTGAGTTCACTTGGGATCCTGCTAACCGAGACCCGGTGATTATGCACTCTCCCTTCTAACGTGGTATTTTGCACTATTTTCACCCCACATTTGGCATACTGGTGGACCCATATAAGTCCCTAGTATATGGTACCCAGAGCATTAGGGTTCCAGTGGATCCCCATGGGCTACAGCATGTATTATGCCACCCATGGGGAGCCCATGCAAAGTTTTCAGCAGGCCAGCCATTGGAGCCTGCGTGAAAATGGTGCATGCACCCTTTCACTACAGGTCACTGCAAGTCACCCCTCTGGCAGGCCCTCCTAGCCCAGAGGGCAAGGTGCAAGTACCTGTGTGTAAGGGTACCCCTACACTAGCAGATGTGCCCCCACAAATTCCAGTGCCATTTGTATGGACTTTGTGAGTGTGCGGTGCCATTTTATGCGTGCACTGTACATGGGTCACTGCTTATGTCCAGCTACATGATGGTAACTCCGAACCTAGGCATGTTTGATATCACACATGTCAGAATCATACCTCAATACCGTTGCCAGTATTGGAAGTATGATTCCATGCACTCTGGGTGCTCCTTAGAGGGCCCCCAGCATTGCTCCTACCAGTCTTTCAGGGTTTTCCGGACAGCCCAATCTTCTGCCACCCCTCAGACAGGTTTCTGCCCTCCTGCTGCTTGAACAGCTCAAGCTCACAAAGGCAGGACAAAGGATTTCCTTTTTTGGGGGGGGGGGGGATTGGAGGATTGGAGTAGGGGCGTAACACCTGCTCCATTTGGAAATAGGTAAAACAGGCGTGGGAGTGGTAGCCTTCCCAAGCCAATGGTATGCTTTGAAGGGCACATTTGGTGCCCTCCCTCCATAATCAAGTCTACACCTGTGTAGGGACTTCAAGTCCTTGCTCTGGCACGAAACTGGACAATGGAAAGGGTAGTGACCACTCCCCTGTCAATCACCACCCCAGGGGTGGTGCTCAGAGCTCCTCCAGAGGATCCCTGGATTCTGCCGTCTTGAATCCAAGGTTGGCAGGGACCTCTGAGTAGCCGGGCTGGTGACATCAGAGCCTAGGTCACCAATCCCCCTTTCAAGACTATTTAAGTTCTCTTGGGTGGGACCTCAGATTCAGCTTGCAAGATTCCAGCAGAACTCCTCTGGAACCACGACTGGACCCTCCAGGAACCAACAATCTGCATCCACGAAGAAGACTCTTCTTGCAACATTGTTTCCTCAGCTCCTTCCAGCTTCTGCAACATTTCCACAGCTGTGCATCCTGAGGGCGGCAAGTCTTCAGTCTACACGAGAAGGAAGAAGGAATCTCCCTTGGAGTGAAGGTGTCACTCCTCTGCATCCGCAGCATCTACTGTAGTGACGACTGGCTGCATGAGTCTTTTTTTCCTCATCCTGAGCTGCATGGATCTTGCATCACAGGTGATGGTCCGTAGTAGTCCTATTGGTCCTCTCTGCCAGCTGTCCATCTTTGTGGGAGGTAAGCCCTTGCCTTCCCATGCAGGACAGTACCCCTGTGCACCTTTCTCTTGCGGCTGCCAAGGCTTGTTTGCATCTCCTCCAGCGGATCTTCAGGCTGCTTGTAGCTCCAGCCCCCATCACTCCTTCCTAAGCCCACTTCGGTCGTGCTGCATGGGCTCTTCTGTGAATCCTGTGTCCCCATCCTGTGGGACTTCTGTGGGTGCTGCCTCTGCTCCTGTGGACTCCGTTGCCGAGGGTCCACTGTGACTCCCCCTGCTGGGTTGAGTACTTCTTGTCCTTGCTGGTCCCCAGCAGCTCCACTGTTCGCCAACCGCAACATTTGCCATTGCCAAGGCATGTTGGTGAAATTCCTGCACCAACACCCGACTACAATTCTTCCGTCGTGGGGCGTCATCTGCATCCCTCAGGAACTTTTTACCAACTCCAGGGCTGCAATGCTGACCACCTTCACATCAGTCTACCAAATCCTGCTTCCACAGCTGGGTGGGTAGCTTCTACTTCTACTGCACTCTTCTTTGACTTCTGGACTTGATCCCCTTCTTCAACAAGTCTTCCTTTTCAGGACTCCGCTGCTGGTTTCCTGCAGTCTAGCCTGGGTGTTGCATTTTCTTCCTTTTGGGTGGTTTGGGGAAAAAGTAGTAACTTACTCCTTTATTCCTGGTCTCTGGGGGGCACAGTGGTACTTAGCTTTGGGGTTTTCTAGTACCCCCAGCTTCCCTCTACACATTCCACTTACCTAGGTGGGGGTCCTGTGTTTGCATTCCATTTTTTTTGTTTTTTAAGTATATGGTTTGGGCTCCCCCTAGGGTCACTATTGTCTAACTGCATTTGCACTGTTTACATTCACTTTCCATGCGTATTGCTGATGACTGACTAAAATAAAGTAACTTTAGTGTTTTCATTTGTGTGAGTGCTGTGTGGCTACAGTGGTTTTGCATGATCTGTGCATGTCTTCTAGCTTAGCATTTGGATGCTCATCCACAGCTACCTCTAGAGAGGCTGGCTTTTAGGCACTGCCTACACTTCACTAATAGGGGATACCTGGACTTGGTATAAGGTGTAAATGCCCTGGTACCCACCACACACCAGGCCAGCTTCCTACATGGTCCCATTAGAAAACCTAGGATTAAGTGCAAATAAAGGATTATCGTGTGCTGGACCAAGATTGTCCGGATTCCCAAAAACCTGCAGCCAGGGTTCAAGGAAGGCAGGAGTGAATATTGGTAGGACCATTCAGGTATTAAGTCTTCTTTTTTTTTTTTTTTTTTTCTTTCTCGATTTGGTTAAGTTGCATTAAAAACGGGAAAGATGGCAGATGTCTCGTGTATATTTTCTTTAAAGTGAATTTTTGTAAGAGGTGCACTTGTTCTGCATGTTCTACAGTTTGTGGAGTCAGAAAATACCAGTTCGATGGCATCTGTCGCTGTAGATACGCATGTTCTGCAATAGCTCGCCATCTGGTGTTGGGCCGGAGTGTTACAAGTTGTTTTTGTTCGAAGAAGTCTTTCGAGTCACGGGACCGAGTGACTCCTCCTTTTGTCTCCATTGCGCATGGGCGTCGACTCCATCTTCGATTGTTTTTTTTCCGCCATCGGGTTCGGACGTGTTCCTGTCGCTCCGAGTTTCGGACCGGAAAATTAGCTAATTTCGGAAGATTTTCGTCGGTATTGTTGCGTTCGGGATCGGCGTACTTAGATTCCACACCGCATCGAAGAGCTCCGGTGCCCTTCGGGGTAGTTTTTCGATCCCCCGTCGGGGCCTGGTCGGCCCGACCGCGTGCTGAAGAACGCCGATGGAACGGACCCCGTTCCGTTTCTGCCCCAAATGCCACAATAAATACCCCTACACAGACCAACACTTGGTCTGCAACCTGTGCCTGTCACCTGAGCACAGCGAAGACACCTGCGAGGCCTGTCGTGCGTTCCGGTCCCGAAAAACACTCCGAGACCGTCGAGCCAGAAGACTTCAGATGGCGTCCGCACCGACAGCCCAACAGGAGTTCGAGGAACAGGAAGAGGAAGGTACCTTCTCGATCCAAGACTCAGACTCCAAAGGATTCGACGATACACAAACCGTGAGTAAGACGTCGAAAACCACACAGAGAAACATTTACAAGGCCCAGGGGACGCCACTGCCATCCGGCCATGGCTCCACCCATAAATTCGGTGACCGACCGTCGGCACCGAAAAAGGCCCAAACAGTGCCGAGGTCGTCCGACTCCGGTCGAGACACCGGCACGCAGCCTTCTCGGGACCGAGAAAGTGCTGGAGACAAGCCTCGACACCGAGATGCCGGTGTGGACACGGCTCGACGCCGAGACAGCGGCACCGAAACAGATCGACGCCGAGAGGTTTCGGCCCCGAAAAAGAAAAAAGTCACCTCGGAGCCGAAAAAACACGCAGACAGGGTTTCGATGCCGAAACAAACTGCAAGCGACCCAGCTTCAGGCTCTTATACAGAAGAGCACTCGCTAACCTCCCAAATGCAAAAGCATAGGTTTGAGGAAGAGCTACAAGCAACTGATGTGGACCATACGCAAAAGCGTATCTTCATACAGCAGGGGACAGGAAAAATAAGCACCCTTCCCCCCCATTAGGAGAAAGAGAAGGTTGGAGTTCCAGACTGAACAGACACCACAACCAAAAGTGGTGAAAAGAGTTACCCCACCACCCTCTCCTCCGCCCGTGATTAACGTCTCACTAGCACAAACTCCATCACACTCCCCAGCTCACACCACCATGAGCCAGGGTGACCAAGATCAGGACGCATGGGACCTATACGACGCCCCAGTGTCAGATAACAGTCCGGAGGCATACCCTACGAAGCCATCTCCACCAGAAGACAGCACCGCGTATTCTCAAGTGGTGGCTAGAGCAGCACAATTTCACAACGTAAGCCTCCACTCAGAACAGGTCGAGGATGATTTTTTATTCAACACACTCTCCTCCACCCACAGCTCATACCAAAGCCTGCCTATGCTCCCTGGTATGCTCCGGCACGCAAAAGACATCTTTAAGGAGCCGGTCAAAAGTAGGGCAATCACACCAAGGGTGGAAAAAAAGTATAAGGCGCCTCCTACAGACCCGGTTTTCATCACTACACAGCTGCCACCAGACTCTGTCGTTGTAGGAGCAGCTAGGAAAAGGGCCAACTCTCACACATCTGGAGATGCACCACCCCCAGATAAAGAAAGCCGCAAGTTCGATGCAGCTGGTAAAAGAGTCGCAGCACAAGCTGCAAACCAGTGGCGCATCGCGAACTCCCAGGCACTACTTGCGCGCTATGACAGAGCCCACTGGGACGAGATGCAACATCTCATTGAACATCTGCCCAAGGACTTACAAAATAGGGCAAAACAAGTGGTTGAGGAGGGACAGACCATTTCCAACAACCAGATCCGCTCCTCCATGGACGCTGCAGATACAGCTGCACGGACAATTAATACATCTGTAACTATCAGAAGGCATGCATGGCTCCGAACGTCTGGATTTAAACCAGAGATTCAACAAGCAGTTCTCAATATGCCTTTTAATGAAAAAGAACTGTTCGGTCCAGAAGTGGACACAGCGATTGAGAAACTCAAAAAAGATACGGACACTGCCAAAGCCATGGGCGCACTCTACTCCCCGCAGAGCAGAGGGAATTACAGCACATTCCGTAAAACGCCCTTTCGAGGGGGGTTTCGGGGTCAAAGCACACAAGCCAGCACCTCACAAGCAACACCGTCCAGTTACCAGGGACAGTATAGAGGAGGTTTTCGGGGACAATATAGAGGAGGGCAATTCCCTAGAAATAGAGGAAGATTTCAGAGCCCCAAAACCCCTACTACTAAACAGTGACTCACATGTCACTCACCCCCTCCACACAACACCAGTGGGGGGAAGAATAGGTCATTATTACAAAGCATGGGAGGAAATCACTACAGACACTTGGGTTCTAGCAATTATCCAACATGGTTATTGCATAGAATTTCTACAATTCCCTCCAAACATACCACCAAAAGCACAAAATTTAACAACACACCATTCCAATCTCCTGGAGATAGAAGTGCAGGCACTATTGCAAAAGAATGCAATCGAATTAGTGCCAAACACACAAATAAACACAGGAGTTTACTCACTGTACTTTCTGATACCAAAGAAGGACAAAACGCTGAGACCAATCCTAGACCTCAGAGTAGTGAACACTTTCATCAAATCAGACCACTTCCACATGGTCATACTACAAGAAGTATTGCCATTGCTAAAACTACACGACTACATGGCAACTTTAGACCTCAAGGATGCTTATTTCCATATACCAATACACCCATCGCACAGGAAATACCTAAGGTTTGTATTCAAAGGAATACATTACCAATTCAAGGTACTGCCTTTCGGATTAACAACCGCACCAAGAGTCTTTACCAAATGTCTAGCGGTAGTCGCTGCACACATAAGAAGGCAGCAAATACATGTGTTCCCATATTTGGACGACTGGCTAATCAAGGCCCATTCGTTCATAGAGTGCTCAAATCACACAAATCAGATCATACAAACCCTCTTCAAACTCGGGTTCACCGTCAACTTTACAAAATCCAACATTCTGCCGCGCAAGGTACAACAATACCTAGGAGCCATAATAAACACATCAAAGGGAGTAGCCACTCCAAGTCCACAAAGAATTCTAAATTTCAACACCATCATACAACGCATGTATCCAACACAAAAGATACAAGCAAAGATGGTATTACAACTCCTAGGCATGATGTCTTCATGCATAGCCATTGTCCCAAACGCAAGACTGCACATGAGGCCCTTACAACAATGCCTAGCATCACAGTGGTCTCAAGCACAGGGTCACCTTCTAGATCTGGTGTTAATAGACCGCCAAACTTACCTCTCGCTTCTGTGGTGGAACAACATAAATTTAAACAAGGGGCGGCCTTTCCAAGACCCAGTGCCACAATACGTAATAACAACAGATGCTTCCATGACAGGGTGGGGAGCACACCTCGATCAACACAGCATACAAGGACAATGGAACGTACATCAAACAAAACTGCATATCAATCACCTAGAACTTCTAGCAGTTTTTCAAGCACTAAAAGCTTTCCAACCAATAATAGTTCACAAATACATTCTCGTCAAAACAGACAACATGACAACAATGTATTATCTAAACAAGCAGGGGGGGACGCACTCCACGCAGTTAAGCCTGCTAGCACAAAAGATTTGGCGTTGGGCAATTCACAACCAAATTCGCCTAATAGCACAATTTATACCAGGGATCCAAAATCAACTCGCAGACAATCTCTCTCGAGATCACCAACAGGTCCACGAATGGGAAATTCACCCCCAAATTCTGAACACTTATTTCAAACTCTGGGGAACACCTCAGATAGACTTGTTTGCGACAAGGGAGAACGCAAAATGCCAAAACTTCGCATCCAGATACCCACACGGACAATCCCAAGGCAATGCCCTATGGATGAACTGGTCAGGGATATTTGCTTACGCTTTTCCTCCTCTCCCTCTCCTTCCTTACCTGGTAAACAAACTCAGTCAAAGCAAACTCAAACTCATATTGATAGCACCAACTTGGGCAAGGCAACCCTGGTACACAACGCTGCTAGACCTATCAGTGGTACCCTGCATCAAATTGCCCAACAGGCCAGATCTGTTGACACAACACAACCAAAAGATCAGACACCCAGATCCAGCATCGCTGAATCTAGCAATCTGGCTCCTGAAATCCTAGAATTCGGGCACTTACAACTTACCCAAGAATGTATGGAAGTCATAAAACAAGCCAGAAGGCCATCCACCAGGCACTGCTATGCAAGTAAATGGAAGAGGTTTGTTTGCTACTGCCATATTAATCAAATACAACCATTACACACAACTCCAGAACATGTAGTGGGTTACTTGCTTCACTTACAAAAATCTAACCTAGCTTTCTCTTCCATTAAAATACACCTTGCAGCAATATCTGCATACCTGCAGGCTACCTATTCAACTTCCCTATATAAGATACCAGTCATTAAAGCATTCATGGAGGGCCTTAGGAGAATTATACCACCAAGAACACCACCTGTTCCTTCATGGAACCTAAATGTTGTCCTAACTAGACTTATGGGGCCACCTTTTGAACCCATGCACTCCTGCGACATACAGTTCCTAACCTGGAAGGTGGCATTTCTCATCGCCATTACTTCCCTAAGAAGAGTAAGGGAGATTCAGGCGTTTACAATACAGGAACCTTTTATACAACTACACAAAAATAAAGTCGTCCTAAGGACCAATCCTAAATTTTTGCCAAAGGTTATTTCACCGTTCCATCTAAATCAAACAGTGGAACTTCCAGTGTTCTTTCCACAGCCAGATACCGTAGCTGAAAGGGCACTACATACATTAGATGTCAAAAGAGCATTGATGTATTACATTGACAGAACAAAAAACATCAGAAAGACTAAACAACTATTTATTGCATTTCAAAAACCTCATGCAGGAAACCCAATATCAAAACAAGGTATAGCCAGATGGATAGTCAAATGCATCCAAATCTGCTACCTTAAAGCTAAACGACAGCTGCCCATTACACCAAGGGCACACTCAACCAGAAAGAAAGGTGCTACCATGGCCTTTCTAGGAAACATCCCAATGCAAGAAATATGTAAGGCAGCCACATGGTCTACGCCTCACACATTCACCAAGCACTACTGTGTAGACGTGTTATCCGCACAACAAGCCACAGTAGGTCAAGCCGTATTAAGAACATTATTTCAGACTACTTCCACTCCTACAGGCTGATCCACCGCTTTTGGGGAAATAACTGCTTACTAGTCTATGCAGAACATGCGTATCTACAGCGACAGATGCCATCGAACTGAAAATGTCACTTACCCAGTGTACATCTGTTCGTGGCATCAGTCGCAGTAGATTCGCATGTGCCCACCCGCCTCCCCGGGAGCCTGTAGCAGTTTGGAAGTTACCTTCAATTATTTATATATGTATCATCTCAACCTTAATTAGGTGCATACTTAGTCACTCCATTGCATGGGCACTATTACTACAATTCAACTCCTACCTCACCCTCTGCGGGGAAAACAATCGAAGATGGAGTCGACGCCCATGCGCAATGGAGACAAAAGGAGGAGTCACTCGGTCCCGTGACTCGAAAGACTTCTTCGAACAAAAACAACTTGTAACACTCCGGCCCAACACCAGATGGCGAGCTATTGCAGAACATGCGAATCTACTGCGACTGATGCCACGAACAGATGTACACTGGGTAAGTGACATTTTCATTATGTGTGCTCTCTCGTAGCTTATGCTTCCTTTGAGAGGACTAGGTTTCTTAAATCATTCTTCGTACTAAAACCCTAGCACTTTCCCTTTGTTACACAGTCTACTGCATGTGAGGCCTTTGCAGTTTCCTTGGGCTGCCCACTGTCCGTTTTCTGTGTACTGATGCTTACCACTAGTGTTCAAGGCTACAATATTCAATTACAAAGTAAGTGACTATAGAGTAGCTTTAATCTGCAAAGCTGTGGTCAAGTATAAGTAACCTTCATTTGAAAGCTGCACACATTTTTCACACTTACCCCTTGTGCACACTACTCCTCTAAATAAAAAGCAAGTTTTAACATGTTGCAGTATTTCCTGTTGCCTACTCATTTAAATAATGATCAGGTCGGTTCTCTCCTCATGCATAGTATCTTCTTTCTGTCACAGCCAAGAATGGATCAGTATTTTAACCAGATGGATAAGATAATCAAAGAAAAGAAAACATCTTCTCGAATCCGCTTCATGTTGCAAGATTTACTTGATCTAAGAGTGGTAAGTATATCTGTACCTTTTTATTAACCTGCTTGTAAAATGCACCGTTGTAGGAAAGTCACTTTTTTGCATGATTTCCTCCACTTTTTGCCTGTTTATCAGTGTGTTTATCCTGTTTTCATTGGGATCCTGCTAATCAGACCCCCGTGATTGTGCTCCTCTCTAAATTTGGTTGCCTTGGTACCCTTTATAACCCTCAGTTGGCATACTGGTGTTCCCCCTGTAAGACCCTAGTATATGGTTCTTAGCTACTCAGGACATACATGCCTCAGGGGTCCCCCATGGGCTGCAGCATGTATTATGCCACCCATGGGAGCCCAATCAAACTGTCTGCAGGCCTGCCATTGCAGCATGCGTGAAAAGGTGCACCCTTTTACTACTGGTCACTGTCACCCCTATGGTAGGCCCTCCTAGCTCAGAGGGTAGGGTGGAGGTTCCTGTGTGTGAGGGCACCCCTGCATGAGCAGAGGTATCTCTAGGAACTCCAGTTCCAATGCACTGGACTTCGTACTTGCGGGGAAGACATTTTTACCCATGTACTGGCTACAGGTGGTCCAGCTTCATAATGGTAACTCCGAACCTAGGCATGTTTGGTATCAAACATGTTGAAATCATGCCCCAGTACTAATGCCAGTATTGGTGGCATGACTCCATGCACTCTGGAGGTTCCTTAGAGGACCTCCCATATTGCTCCGACCAGACTTCCAGGGTTTGCAGGTAGCCTGCGCTGCTACCACACCATAGACAGGTTTTTCTTTTGCTGCTTGGCAGTACGGACTGGACTGTTCCCATGGGGAGCAGGATCGAGACTGATTTGCTTATGGCTGAGTGCAAACTGGAATGGCATGGGTAGCAAAAAGGCCCAGATACCTGTACTGGGAGGGGTTCAACATTCCATCCATCATTGGTTCTTTTTGTGCTGGGCCAGCTGAAGCAGGGGAAAGCAGAATAAAGGATTTCCTGTGGGAGAGGGAGGCAACACCCTCTCCCTTGGAATGGCTGTTACAAGCTGGAGAGGGGTAGCCTCTCTGTGACACTGGCTTGCTTTGAAGGGCACATTTGGTGCCCTCCTTGCATAATCTGGTTTGCACCAGTCCAGGGACCAAGGGTCCTGGCTCTGGCGTGAAACCACACACAGGAAAATATAATGACCACTCCCCTTCCCATCACCACCTCAGGGGTGGTGTCCAGGGCTCCTCGGGGTGGCCACTTGATTCTGCTGTTTTGAAAACAAGATGTACAGTGGCCCCTGCAAGCACCTGAATGGTCAGGACGGGTGACTGATGTCAGTGGCACCCTCTGATATGTGGTCACCCTGCAGAGTGATCAAGCCCCCTGTTAGGGCTATTTAGGGACTCCCTTGCAGGTAGGTCTCCAGATTCGGTGTGCAAGAGTCAACCAAGGCTCTTCTGCTCCCATTCACCTGAATCACTGTTGGACTTCATAGGAACCAAACAAGCCTGCAACTCTCAAGACGAAACATTGTGTTCGATGGCATCTGTCGCTGTAGATACACATGTTCTGCATAGCTCGCCATCTGGTGTTGGGTCGGAGTGTTACAAGTTGTTTTTCTTTGAAGAAGTCTTTCGAGTCACGGGACAGAGTGACTCCTCCTGTCTCCATTGCGCATGGGCGTCGACTCCATCTTCAATTGTTTTTTTTCCGCCATCGGGTTCGGACGTGTTCCTGTCGCTCCGAGTTTCGGAACGGAAAGTTAGTAAATATTGCAAGATTTTCGGCGGTATTGTTGCGTTCGGGATCGGCGTAGTTAGATTCAACACCGCATCGAAGATCGACGCGCTCCGGTGCCCTTCGGGGTAGTTTTCGATCCCCCGTCGGGGCCTGGTTGGCCCGACCGCGTGTCGAACAACGCCGATGGAACGGACCCCGTTCCGTTTTTGTCCCAAATGCCACAACAAATACCCGTATACATACCAACATTAGGTCTGTAACCTGTGCCTGTCACCTGAGCACAGTGAGGAGACTTGCGAGGCCTGTCGCGCGTTCCGGTCCCGAAAGACACACCGTGACCGTCGAGCCAGGAGACTTCAGATGGCGTCCACGCCGACAGCGCACCGAGAGTTCGAGGAACAAGAGGAAGAAGAAACCTTTTCGATCCACGAATCGGACTCCGAGGAATTCGACGATCAAAGAGCCGTGAGTAAGACGTCGAAAACACATAAGAAAAGTGACAAGGCCCAGGGGACGCCACTGCCACCAGGCCATGGCTCCACCCATAAATTTGGTGACCGACCATCGGCACCGAAAAAGGCCCAAACAGTGCCGAGATCGTCCGACTCCGGTCGAGACACCGGCAAGCAGCCTTCTCGGGACCGAGAAAGTGCTGGAGACCAGCCTCGACACCGAGATGCCGGTGTAGACACGGCTCGACGCCGAGACAGCGGCCCCGAAGAAGATCGGCGCCGACCGGTTTCGGCCCCGAAAATGAAAAAAGTCACCTCGGAGCCGAAAAAGGACGCAGACAGGGTTTCGGTCCCGAAACAAACTGCAACCGACCCAGCTTCAGGCTCTTATACAGAAGAGCACTCGCTAACCTCCCAAATGCAAAAGCATAGGTTTGAGGAAGAGCTACAATCAACTGATGTGGACCATACGCAAAAGCGTATTTTCATACAGCAGGGGTGTAAGGAAATGCCTCCTTGGCATGGTTGCCCCCTGACTTTTTGCCTTTGCTGATGCTATGTTTACAATTGAAAGTGTGCTGAGGCCTGCTAACCAGGCCCCAGCACCAGTGTTCTTTCCCTAACCTGTACTTTTGTATCCACAATTGGCAGACCCTGGCATCCAGATAAGTCCCTTGTAACTGGTACTTCTAGTACCAAGGGCCCTGATGCCAAGGAAGGTCTCTAAGGGCTGCAGCATGTCTTATGCCACCCTGGAGACCTCTCACTCAGCACAGACACACTGCTTGCCAGCTTGTGTGTGCTAGTGAGGACAAAACGAGTAAGTCGACATGGCACTCCCCTCAGGGTGCCATGCCAGCCTCTCACTGCCTATGCAGTATAGGTAAGACACCCCTCTAGCAGGCCTTACAGCCCTAAGGCAGGGTGCACTATACCATAGGTGAGGGTACCAGTGCATGAGCATGGTACCCCTACAGTGTCTAAACAAAACCTTAGGCATTGTAAGTGCAGGGTAGCCATAAGAGTATATGGTCTTGGGAGTCTGTCAAACACGAACTCCACAGCACCATAATGGCTACACTGAAAACTGGGAAGTTTGGTATCAAACTTCTCAGCACAATAAATGCACACTGATGCCAGTGTACACTTTATTGTAAAATACACCCCAGAGGGCACCTTAGAGGTGCCCCCTGAAACTTAACCGACTGTCTGTGTAGGCTGACTAGTTCCAGCAGCCTGCCACACTAGAGACATGTTGCTGGCCCCATGGGGAGAGTGCCTTTGTCACTCTGAGGCCAGTAACAAAGCCTGCACTGGGTGGAGATGCTAACACCTCCCCCAGGCAGGAGCTGTAACACCTGGCGTTGAGCCTCAAAGGCTCACCCCTTTGTCACAGCCCAGCAGGGCACTCCAGCTTAGTGGAGTTGCCCGCCCCCTCCGGCCACGGCCCCCACTTTTGGCGGCAAGGCTGGAGGGAACAAAGAAAGCAACAAGGAGGAGTCACTGGCCAGTCAGGACAGCCCCTCAGGTGTCCTGAGCTGAGGTGACTCTAACTTTTAGAAATCCTCCATCTTGCAGATGGAGGATTCCCCCAATAGGGTTAGGATTGTGACCCCCTCCCCTTGGGAGGAGGCACAAAGAGGGTGTACCCACCCTCAGGGCTAGTAGCCATTGGCTACTAACCCCCCAGACCTAAACACGCCCTTAAATTTAGTATTTAAGGGCTTTCCCTGAACCCTAGAAAATTAGATTCCTGCAACTACAAGAAGGACTGCCTAGCTGAAAACCCCTGCAGAGGAAGACCAGAAGACGACAACTGCCTTGGCTCCAGAAACTCACCGGCCTGTCTCCTGCCTTCCAAAGATCCTGCTCCAGCGACGCCTTCCAAAGGGACCAGCGACCTCGACATCCTCTGAGGACTGCCCCTGCTTCGAAAAGACAAGAAACTCCAGAGGACAGCGGACCTGCTCCAAGAAAGGCTGCAACTTTGTTTCCAGCAGCTTGAAAGAACCCTGCAAGCTCCCCGCAAGAAGCGTGAGACTTGCAACACTGCACCCGGCGACCCCGACTCGGCTGGTGGAGACCCAACACCTCAGGAGGGACCCCAGGACTACTCTGATACTGTGAGTACCAAAACCTGTCCCCCCTGAGCCCCCACAGCGCCGCCTGCAGAGGGAATCCCGAGGCTTCCCCTGACCGCGACTCTTTGAATCCTAAGTCCCGACGCCTGGGAGAGACCCTGCACCCGCAGCCCCCAGGACCTGAAGGACCGGACTTTCACTGGAGAAGTGACCCCCAGGAGTCCCTCTCCCTTGCCCAAGTGGAGGTTTCCCCGAGGAACCCCCCCCCCCCTTGCCTGCCTGCAGCGCTGAAGAGATCCCGAGATCTCTCATAGACTAACATTGCGAACCCGACGCCTGTTCCTACACTGCACCCGGCCGCCCCCCGCGCTGCTGAGGGTGAAATTTCTGTGTGGGCTTGTGTCCCCCCCGGTGCCCTACAAAACCCCCCTGGTCTGCCCTCCGAAGACGCGGGTACTTACCTGCAAGCAGACCGGAACCGGGGCACCCCCTTCTCTCTATTCTAGCCTATGTGTTTTGGGCACCACTTTGAACTCTGCACCTGACCAGCCCTGAGCTGCTGGTGTGGTGACTTTGGGGTTGCTCTGAACCCCCAACGGTGGGCTACCTTGGACCAAGAACTGAACCCTGTAAGTGTCTTACTTACCTGGTAAAACTAACAAAAACTTACCTCCCCCAGGAACTGTGAAAATTGCACTGTGTCCACTTTTAAAACAGCTATTTGTCAATAACTCGAAAAGTATACATGCAATTTTTATGATTTGAAGTTCCTAAAGTACTTACCTGCAATACCTTTCGAATGAGATATTACATGTAGAATTTGAACCTGTGGTTCTTAAAATAAACTAAGAAAATATATTTTTCTATACAAAAACCTATTGGCTGGATTTGTCTCTGAGTGTGTGTACCTCATTTATTGTCTATGTGTATGTACAACAAATGCTTAACACTACTCCTTGGATAAGCCTACTGCTCGACCACACTACCACAAAATAGAGCATTAGTATTATCTATTTTTACCACTATTTTACCTCTAAGGGGAACCCTTGGACTCTGTGCATGCTATTCCTTACTTTGGGGTACAAGACTTTGCATTTGCTGGACTACTCAGCCAATACCTGATCACACGACAAATTCCAAAATAGTCATTAGAAATTGATTTTTGCAATTTGAAAAGTTTTCTAAATTCTTAAAAGACCTGCTAGGGCCTTGTGTTAGATCCTGTTTAGCATTTCTTTTTAGAGTTTAAAAGTTTGTAAAAGTTTGAATTAGATTCTAGAACCAGTTGTAGATTCTTAAAAAGTATTCCAACTTTTAGAAGCAAAATGTCTAGCACAGATGTGACTGTGGTGGAACTCGACACCACACCTTACCTCCATCTTAAGATGAGGGAGCTAAGGTCACTCTGTAAAATAAAGAAAATAACAATGGGCCCCAAACCTACCAAAATACAGCTCCAGGAGCTTTTGGCAGAGTTTGAAAAGGCCAACCCCTCTGAAGGTGGCAACTCAGAGGAAGAGGATAGTGACTTGGAGGAAAATTCCCCCCTACCAGTCCTATCTAGGGAGAACAGGGTCCCTCAAACCCTGACTCCAAAAATAATAGTCAGAGATGCTGGTTCCCTCACAGGAGAGACCAACACCTCTGAAATCACTGAGGATAACCCCAGTGAAGAGGACATCCAGTTAGCCAGGATGGCCAAAAGATTGGCTTTGGAAAGACAGATCCTAGCCATAGAGAGGGAAAGACAAGAGATGGGCCTAGGACCCATCAATGGTGGCAGCAACATAAATAGGGTCAGAGATTCTCCTGACATGTTGAAAATCCCTAAAGGGATTGTAACTAAATATGAAGATGGTGATGACATCACCAAATGGTTCACAGCTTTTGAGAGGGCTTGTGTAACCAGAAAAGTGAACAGATCTCACTGGGGTGCTCTCCTTTGGCAAATGTTCACAGGAAAGTGTAGGGATAGACTCCTCACACTCTCTGGACAAGATGCAGAATCTTATGACCTCATGAAGGGTACCCTGATTGAGGGCTTTGGATTCTCCACTGAGGAGTATAGGATTAGATTCAGGGGGGCTCAAAAATCCTCGAGCCAGACCTGGGTTGACTTTGTAGACTACTCAGTGAAAACACTAGATGGTTGGATTCAAGGCAGTGGTGTAAGTAATTATGATGGGCTGTACAATTTATTTGTGAAAGAACACCTATTGAGTAATTGTTTCAATGATAAACTGCATCAGCATCTGGTAGACCTAGGACCAATTTCTCCCCAAGAATTGGGAAAGAAGGCGGACCATTGGGTCAAGACAAGGGTGTCCAAGACTTCAACAGGGGGTGACCAAAAGAAAGGGGTCACAAAGACTCCCCAGGGGAAGGGTGATGAGACAACCAAAACTAAAAATAGTAAAGAGTCTTCTACAGGCCCCCAAAAACCTGCACAGGAGGGTGGGCCCAGAGCCTCTTCACAAAACAATGGGTACAAGGGTAAAAACTTTGATCCCAAAAAGGCCTGGTGTCATAGCTGTAAACAGCATGGACACCAAACTGGAGACACGGCCTGTCCCAAGAAAGGTTCCACTCCAAACTCCCATCCAGGTAACACTGGTATGGCTAGTCTCCAAGTGGGATCAACAGTGTGCCCAGAGCAAATCAGGGTCCACACTGAAGCTACTCTAGTTTCTGAGGGTGGGGTGGATTTAGCCACACTAGCTGTCTGGCCGCCTAACATGCAAAAATACAGACAGCAACTCTTAATTAATGGGACTAGAATAGAGGGCCTGAGGGATACAGGTGCCAGTGTCACCATGGTGACAGAGAAACTGGTTTCCCCTGGCCAATACCTGACTGGAAAAACTTACACAGTCACCAACGCTGACAATCAGAGAAAAGTACATCCCATGGCAATGGTTACTTTAGAATGGGGAGGGGTCAATGGCCTGAAACAGGTGGTGGTCTCCTCAAATATCCCAGTGGACTGTCTGCTTGGAAATGACCTGGAGTCCTCAGCATGGGCTGAGGTAGAACTAAAAACCCATGCCGCAATGCTGGGTATCCCTGAACTGGTGTGTGTGAAAACAAGAGCACAGTGCAAGGCACAGGGTGAACAAGTAGAGCTGGAGTCTGGAAGAATGGCCCAGCCTACCAAGAGAACAGGAAAGTCAGTTGGGAAACCAACTGCAACACAGCAAAAGAAAGGGAACCTCTCTTCTCAGGAAGAAGTTCTGCCCTCTGAGGGAACTGAGCCTTTGGGGCTTGAACCTTATCAGGTTGAGCTCCTAGGCCCAGGGGGACCCTCAAGGGAGGAGCTGTGTAAGGGACAAGAAACCTGTCCCTCTCTTGAAGGCCTTAGGCAGCAAGCTGCTGAAGAGTCCAAGGGCAAGAAAAATGGAACACATAGGGTCTATTGGGAAGATGGACTCCTGTACACTGAGGCCAGAGACCCCAAACCTGGTGCCACTAGGAGAGTGGTAGTGCCTCAGCTGTTCAGAGAGTTCATCCTAACATTGGCCCATGACATTCCCCTTGCTGGACATTTGGGACAAACCAAGACGTGGGAGAGGTTAGTCAACCACTTCTACTGGCCCAATATGCCCCAGAAGGTTAAGGAGTTTTGCCTCTCCTGCCCCACCTGTCAAGCCAGTGGTAAGACAGGTGGGCACCCAAAGGCCCCCCTCATTCCACTTCCAGTGGTGGGGGTCCCCTTTGAAAGAGTGGGTGTGGACATAGTTGGTCCACTGGAACCTCCCACAGCCTCAGGAAATATGTATATCCTGGTAGTAGTGGATCATGCTACCAGGTATCCTGAAGCTATTCCCCTTAGGTCGACTACTGCCCCTGCAGTAGCCAAGGCCCTCATTGGTATCTTTACCAGAGTGGGTTTCCCTAAAGAGGTGGTGTCTGACAGAGGTACCAACTTCATGTCAGCATACCTGAAACATATGTGGAATGAGTGTGGAGTGACTTATAAATTCACTACACCTTACCATCCACAAACTAATGGCTTAGTTGAGAGATTCAACAAGACATTAAAGGGCATGATCATGGGGCTCCCAGAAAAACTCAAAAGGAGATGGGATGTCCTCTTGCCATGTCTGCTTTTCGCTTACAGAGAGGTGCCACAGAAGGGAGTAGGATTCTCACCCTTTGAACTTCTGTTTGGGCATCCTGTAAGGGGACCACTTGCTCTTGTTAAAGAAGGCTGGGAGAGACCTCTCCATGAGCCTAAACAAGACATAGTGGACTATGTACTTGGCCTTCGCTCTAGAATGGCAGAGTACATGGAAAAGGCAACCAAAAACCTTGAGGCCAGCCAACAGCTCCAGAAGTTTTGGTATGACCAAAAGGCTGCACTGGTTGAGTTCCAACCAGGGCAGAAAGTCTGGGTTCTGGAGCCTGTGGCTCCCAGGGCACTCCAGGACAAATGGAGTGGCCCTTACCCAGTACTAGAAAGGAAGAGTCAGGTCACCTACCTGGTGGACCTGGGCACAAGCAGGAGCCCCAAGAGGGTGATCCATGTGAACCGCCTTAAGCTCTTCCATGACAGGGCTGATGTGAATCTGTTGATGGTAACAGATGAGGATCAGGAGGCAGAGAGTGAACCTCTCCCTGATCTTCTGTCATCAGACCCAAAAGATGGCACAGTAGATGAGTCCTACAACAGTTTCCTGAACTCTTCTCCTTAACCCCTGGTCAGACACACCTGTGTACCCATGATGTGGACACAGGAGACAGCATGCCTGTCAAGAACAAAATCTTTAGACAATCTGACCATGTTAAGGAAAGCATCAAGGTGGAAGTCCACAAGATGCTGGAATTGGGAGTAATTGAGCGCTCTGACAGCCCCTGGGCTAGCCCAGTGGTCTTAGTCCCCAAACCTCACACCAAAGATGGAAAGAAAGAGATGAGGTTTTGTGTGGACTACAGAGGGCTCAATTCTGTCACCAAGACAGATGCTCATCCAATTCCAAGAGCTGATGAGCTCATAGATAAATTAGGTGCTGCCAAATTCTTAAGTACCTTTGACTTGACAGCAGGGTACTGGCAAATAAAAATGGCACCTGGAGCAAAAGAGAAAACAGCATTCTCCACACCTGATGGGCATTATCAGTTTACTGTTATGCCCTTTGGTTTAAAGAATGCCCCTGCCACCTTCCAAAGGTTGGTGAATCAAGTCCTTGCTGGCTTGGAGTCCTTTAGCACAGCTTATCTTGATGATATTGCTGTCTTTAGCTCCACCTGGCAGGATCACCTGGTCCACCTGAAGAAGGTTTTGAAGGCTCTGCAATCTGCAGGCCTCTCTATCAAGGCATCCAAATGCCAGATAGGGCAGGGAACTGTGGTTTACTTGGGCCACCTTGTAGGTGGAGGCCAAGTTCAGCCACTCCAACCCAAGATCCAGACTATTCTGGACAGGGTAGCTCCAAAAACCCAGACTCAAGTCAGGGCATTCCTTGGCTTGACTGGGTATTACAGGAGGTTTGTGAAGGGATATGGATCCATTGTGACAGCCCTCACTGAACTCACCTCCAAGAAAATGCCCAAGAAAGTGAACTGGACTGTGGAATGCCAACAGGCCTTTGACACCCTGAAACAAGCAATGTGCTCAGCACCAGTTCTAAAAGCTCCAGATTATTCTAAGCAGTTCATTGTGCAGACTGATGCCTCTGAACATGGGATAGGGGCAGTTTTGTCCCAAACAAATGATGATGGCCTTGACCAGCCTGTTGCTTTCATTAGCAGGAGGTTACTCCCCAGGGAGCAGCGTTGGAGTGCCATTGAGAGGGAGGCCTTTGCTGTGGTTTGGTCCCTGAAGAAGCTGAGACCATACCTCTTTGGGACTCACTTCCTAGTTCAAACTGACCACAGACCTCTCAAATGGCTGATGCAAATGAAAGGTGAAAATCCTAAACTGTTGAGGTGGTCCATCTCCCTACAGGGAATGGACTTTATAGTGGAACACAGACCTGGGACTGCCCATGCCAATGCAGATGGCCTTTCCAGGTTCTTCCACTTAGAAAATGAAGACTCTCTTGGGAAAGGTTAGTCTCATCCTCTTTCGTTTGGGGGGGTGTTGTGTAAGGAAATGCCTCCTTGGCATGGTTGCCCCCTAACTTTTTGCCTTTGCTGATGCTATGTTTACAATTGAAAGTGTGCTGAGGCCTGCTAACCAGGCCCCAGCACCAGTGTTCTTTCCCTAACCTGTACTTTTGTATCCACAATTGGCAGACCCTGGCATCCAGATAAGTCCCTTGTAACTGGTACTTCTAGTACCAAGGGCCCTGATGCCAAGGAAGGTCTCTAAGGGCTGCAGCATGTCTTATGCCACCCTGGAGACCTCTCACTCAGCACAGACACACTGCTTGCCAGCTTGTGTGTGCTAGTGAGGACAAAACGAGTAAGTTGACATGGCACTCCCCTCAGGGTGCCATGCCAGCCTCTCGCTGCCTATGCAGTATAGGTAAGACACCCCTCTAGCAGGCCTTACAGCCCTAAGGCAGGGTGCACTATACCATAGGTGAGGGTACCAGTGCATGAGCATGGTACCCCTACAGTGTCTAAACAAAACCTTAGACATTGTAAGTGCAGGGTAGCCATAAGAGTATATGGTCTGGGAGTCTGTCAAACACGAACTCCACAGCACCATAATGGCTACACTGAAAACTGGGAAGTTTGGTATCAAACTTCTCAGCACAATAAATGCACACTGATGCCAGTGTACATTTTATTGCAAAATACACCCCAGAGGGCACCTTAGAGGTGCCCCCTGAAACTTAACCGACTGTCTGTGTAGGCTGACTAGTTCCAGCAGCCTGCCACACTAGAGACATGTTGCTGGCCCCATGGGGAGAGTGCCTTTGTCACTCTGAGGCCAGTAACAAAGCCTGCACTGGGTGGAGATGCTAACACCTCCCCCAGGCAGGAGCTGTAACACCTAGCGGTGAGCCTCAAAGGCTCACCCCTTTGTCACAGCCCAGCAGGGCACTCCAGCTTAGTGGAGTTGCCCGCCCCCTCCGGCCACGGCCCCCACTTTTGGCGGCAAGGCTGGAGGGAACAAAGAAAGCAACAAGGAGGAGTCACTGGCCAGTCAGGACAGCCCCTCAGGTGTCCTGAGCTGAGGTGACTCTAACTTTTAGAAATCCTCCATCTTGCAGATGGAGGATTCCCCCAATAGGGTTAGGATTGTGACCCCCTCCCCTTGGGAGGAGGCACAAAGAGGGTGTTCCCACCCTCGGGGCTAGTAGCCATTGGCTACTAACCCCCTAGACCTAAACACGCCCTTAAATTTAGTATTTAAGGGCTACCCTGAACCCTAGAAAATTAGATTCCTGCAACTACAAGAAGAAGGACTGCCTAGCTGAAAACCCCTGCAGAGGAAGACCAGAAGACGACTGCCTTGGCTCCAGAAACTCACCGGCCTGTCTCCTGCCTTCCAAAGATCCTGCTCCAGCGACGCCTTCCAAAGGGACCAGCGACCTCGACATCCTCTGAGGACTGCCCCTGCTTCGAAAAGACAAGAAACTCCCGAGGACAGCGGACCTGCTCCAAGAAAGGCTGCAACTTTGTTTCCAGCAGCTTGAAAGAACCCTGCAAGCTCCCCGCAAGAAGCGTGAGACTTGCAACACTGCACCCGGCGACCCCGACTCGGCTGGTGGAGACCCAACACCTCAGGAGGGACCCCAGGACTACTCTGATACTGTGAGTACCAAAACCTGTCCCCCCTGAGCCCCCACAGCGCCGCCTGCAGAGGGAATCCCGAGGCTTCCCCTGACCGCGACTCTCTGAATCCTAAGTCCCGACGCCTGGGAGAGACCCTGCACCCGCAGCCCCCAGGACCTGAAGGACCGGACTTTCACTGGAGAAGTGACCCCCAGGAGTCCCTCTCCCTTGCCCAAGTGGAGGTTTCCCCGAGGAACCCCCCCCCCCCCCTTGCCTGCCTGCAGCGCTGAAGAGATCCCGAGATCTCTCATAGACTAACATTGCGAACCCGACGCCTGTTCCTACACTGCACCCGGCCGCCCCCGCGCTGCTGAGGGTGAAATTTCTGTGTGGGCTTGTGTCCCCCCCCGGTGCCCTACAAAACCCCCCTGGTCTGCCCTCCGAAGACGCGGGTACTTACCTGCAAGCAGACCGGAACCGGGGCACCCCCTTCTCTCTATTCTAGCCTATGTGTTTTGGGCACCACTTTGAACTCTGCACCTGACCGGCCCTGAGCTGCTGGTGTGGTGACTTTGGGGTTGCTCTGAACCCCCAACGGTGGGCTACCTTGGACCAAGAACTGAACCCTGTAAGTGTCTTACTTACCTGGTAAAACTAACAAAAACTTACCTCCCCCAGGAACTGTGAAAATTGCACTGTGTCCACTTTTGAAATAGCTATTTGTGAATAACTTGAAAAGTATACATGCAATTGAAATGATTCAAAGTTCCTAATGTACTTACCTGCAATACCTTTCAAACAAGATATTACATGTTAAATTTGAACCTGTGGTTCTTAAAATAAACTAAGAAAATATATTTTTCTATACAAAAACCTATTGGCTGGATTTGTCTCTGAGTGTGTGTACCTCATTTATTGTCTGTGTATGTACAACAAATGCTTAACACTACTCCTTGGATAAGCCTACTGCTCGACCACACTACCACAAAATAGAGCATTAGTATTATCTATTTTTACCACTATTTTACCTCTAAGGGGAACCCTTGGACTCTGTGCATGCTATTCCTTACTTTGAAATAGCACATACAGAGCCAACTTCCTACAAGGGGACAGGAAAAATAAGCACCCTTCCCCCTATTAGAAAGAGAAGGTTGGAGTTCCAAACTGAACAGACACCACAACCAAAAGTGGTGAAGAGTTACCCCACCACCCTCTCCTCCGCCCGTGATTAACGTCTCACCAGCACAAACTCCATCACACTCCCCAGCTCACACCACCATAAGCCAGGGTGACCAAGATCAAGACGCATGGGACCTATACGACGCCCCAGTGTCATAACAGTCCGGAGGCATACCCTACGAAGCCATCTCCACCAGAGGACAGCACCGCGTATTCTCAAGTGGTGGCTAGAGCAGCACAATTTCACAACGTAAGCCTCCACTCAGAACAGGTCGAGGATGATTTTTTATTCAACACACTCTCCTCCACCCACAGCTCATACCAAAGCCTGCCTATGCTCCCTGGTATGCTCCGGCACGCAAAAGAAATCTTTAAGGAGCCGGTCAAAAGTAGGGCAATCACACCAAGGGTGGAAAAAAAGTATAAGGCGCCTCCTACAGACCCGGTTTTCATCACTACACAGCTGCCACCAGACTCTGTCGTTGTAGGAGCAGCTAGGAAAAGGGCCAACTCCCACACATCTGGAGATGCACCACCCCCAGATAAAGAAAGCCGCAAGTTCGATGCAGCTGGTTAGAGAGTCGCAGCACAAGCTGCAAACCAGTGGCGCATCGCGAACTCCCAGGCACTACTTGCGCGCTATGACAGAGCCCATTGGGACGAGATGCAACATCTCATTGAACATCTGCCCAAGGACTTACAAAATAGGGCAAAACAAGTGGTTGAGGAGGGACAGACCATTTCCAACAACCAGATCCGCTCCTCCATGGACGCTGCAGATACAGCTGCACGGACAATTAATACATCTGTAACTATCAGAAGGCATGCATGGCTCCGAACGTCTGGATTTAAACCAGAGATTCAACAAGCAGTTCTCAATATGCCTTTTAACGAAAAAGAACTGTTCGGTCCAGAAGTGGACACAGCGATTGAGAAACTCAAAAAAGATACGGACACTGCCAAAGCCATGGGCGCACTCTACTCCCCGCAGAGCAGAGGGAATTACAGCACATTCCGTAAAACACCCTTTAGAGGGGGGTTTCGGGGTCAGAGCACACAAGCCAGCACCTCACAAGCAACACCGTCCAGTTACCAGGGACAGTATAGAGGAGGTTTTCGGGGACAATATAGAGAGGGCAATTCCCTAGGAATAGAGGAAGATTTCAGAGCCCCAAAACCCCTACTACTAAACAGTGACTCACATGTCACTCACCCCCTCCACACAACACCAGTGGAGGGAAGAATAAGTCATTATTACAAAGCATGGGAGGAAATCACTACAGACACTTGGGTTCTAGCAATTATCCAACATGGTTATTGCATAGAATTTCTACAATTCCCTCCAAACATACCACCAAAAGCACAAAATTTGACAACACACCATTCCAATCTCCTGGAGATAGAAGTGCAGGCACTATTGCAAAAGAATGCAATCGAATTAGTGCCAAACACACAAATAAACACAGGAGTTTACTCACTGTACTTTCTGATACCAAAGAAGGACAAAACGCTGAGACCAATCCTAGACCTCAGAGTAGTGAACACTTTCATCAAATCAGACCACTTTCACATGGTCACACTACAAGAAGTATTGCCATTGCTAAAACTACACGACTACATGGCAACTTTAGACCTCAAGGATGCTTATTTCCATATACCAATACACCCATCGCACAGGAAATACCTAAGGTTTGTATTCAAGGGAATACATTACCAATTCAAGGTACTGCCTTTCGGATTAACAACCGCACCAAGAGTCTTTACCAAATGTCTAGCGGTAGTCGCTGCACACATAAGAAGGCAGCAAATACATGTGTTCCCATATCTAGACGACTGGCTAATCAAGGCCCATTCGTTAATAGAGTGCTCAAATCACACAAACCATATCATACAAACCCTCTTCAAACTAGGGTTCACCGTCAATTTCACAAAATCCAAAATTCTGCCGCGCAAGGTACAACAATACCTGGGAGCCATAATAGACACATCAAAAGGAGTAGCCACTCCAAGTCCACAAAGAATTCAAAATTTCAACACCATCATACAACGCATGTATCCAACACAAAGGATACAAGCAAAGATGGTACTACAACTCCTAGGCATGATGTCTTCATGCATAGCCATTGTCCCAAACGCAAGACTGCACATGAGGCCCTTACAACAGTGCCTAGCATCACAATGGTCACAAGCACAGGGTCACCTTCTAGATCTGGTGTTAAACCGCCAAACTTACCTCTCGCTTCTGTGGTGGAACAACATAAATTTAAACAAAGGGCGGCCTTTCCAAGACCCAGTGCCACAATACGTAATAACAGATGCTTCCATGACAGGGTGGGGAGCACACCTCGATCAACACAGCATACAAGGACAATGGAACGTACATCAAACAAGACTGCATATAAATCACCTAGAACTTCTAGCAGTTTTTCAAGCACTAAAAGCTTTCCAACCAATAATAGTTCACAAATACATTCTCGTCAAAACAGACAACATGACAACAATGTATTATCTAAACAAGCAAGGGGGGACGCACTCCACGCAGTTAAGCCTGCTAGCACAAAAGATTTGGCGTTGGGCAATTCACAACCAAATTCGCCTAATAGCACAATTTATACCAGGGATCCAAAATCAACTCGCAGACAATCTCTCTCGAGATCACCAACAGGTCCACGAATGGGAAATTCACCCCCAAATTCTGAACACTTATTTCAAACTCTGGGGAACACCTCAGATAGACTTGTTTGCGACAAAGGAGAACGCAAAATGCCAAAACTTCGCATCCAGATACCCACACGGACAATCCCAAGGCAATGCCCTATGGATGAACTTGTCAGGGATATTTGCT
This sequence comes from Pleurodeles waltl, assembly GCF_031143425.1. Lineage (NCBI taxonomy): Eukaryota > Metazoa > Chordata > Amphibia > Caudata > Salamandridae > Pleurodeles > Pleurodeles waltl. The sequence continues at coordinate 37,592,412 of NC_090450.1, forward strand.
TACGCTTTTCCTCCTCTCCCTCTCCTTCCTTACCTGGTAAACCAACTCAGTCAAAACAAACTCAAACTCATATTAATAGCACCAACTTGGGCAAGGCAACCCTGGTACACAACGCTGCTAGACCTATCAGTAGTACCCTGCATCAAATTGCCCAACAGGCCAGATCTGTTGACACAACACAACCAAAAGATCAGACACCCAGATCCAGCATCGCTGAATCTAGCAATCTGGCTCCTGAAATCCTAGAATTCGGGCACTTACAACTTACCCAAGAATGTATGGAAGTCATAAAACAAGCCAGAAGGCCATCCACCAGGCACTGCTATGCAAGTAAATGGAAGAGGTTTGTTTGCTACTGCCATATTAATCAAATACAACCATTACACACAACTCCAGAACATGTAGTGGGTTACTTGCTTCACTTACAAAAATCTAACCTGGCTTTCTCTTCCATTAAAATACACCTTGCAGCAATATCTGCATACCTGCAGACTACCTATTCAACTTCCCTATATAAGATACCAGTCATTAAAGCATTCATGGAGGGCCTTAGGAGAATTATACCACCAAGAACACCACCTGTTCCTTCATGGAACCTAAATGTTGTCCTAACTAGACTTATGGGGCCACCTTTTGAACCCATGCACTCCTGCGAAATACAGTTCCTAACCTGGAAGGTGGCATTTCTCATCGCCATTACTTCCCTAAGAAGAGTAAGCGAGATTCAGGCGTTTACAATACAGGAACCTTTTATACAACTAGACAAGAATAAGGTCGTCCTAAGGACCAATCCTGAATTTTTGCCAAAGGTTATTTCACCGTTCCATCTAAATCAAACAGTGGAACTTCCAGTGTTCTTTCCACAGCCAGATACCGTAGCTGAAAGGGCACTACATACATTAGATGTCAAAAGAGCATTGATGTATTACATTGACAGAACAAAAAACATCAGAAAGACTAAACAACTATTTATTGCATTTCAAAAACCTCATGCAGGAAACCCAATATCAAAACAAGGTATAGCCAGATGGATAGTTAAATGCATCCAAATCTGCTACCTTAAAGCTAAACGACAGCTGCCCATTACACCAAGGGCACACTCAACCAGAAAGAAAGGTGCTACCATGGCCTTTCTAGGAAACATCCCAATGCAAGAAATATGTAAGGCAGCCACATGGTCTACGCCTCACACATTTACCAAGCACTACTGTGTAGACGTGTTATCCGCACAACAAGCCACAGTAGGTCAAGCCGTATTAAGAACATTATTTCAGACTACTTCCACTCCTACAGGCTGATCCACCGCTTTTGGGGAGATAACTGCTTACTAGTCTATGCAAAACATGCGTATCTACAGTGACAGATGCCATCGAACTGAAAATGTCACTTACCCAGTGTACATCTGTTCGTGGCATCAGTCGCAGTAGATTCGCATGTGCCCACCCGCCTCCCCGGGAGCCTGTAGCAGTTTGGAAGTTACCTTCAACTATTTATATATGTATCATCTCAACCTTAAATAGGTGCATACTTAGTCACTCCATTGCATGGGCACTATTACTACAATTCAACTCCTACCTCACCCTCTGCGGGGAAAAACAATCGAAGATGGAGTCGACGCCCATGCGCAATGGAGACAAAAGGAGGAGTCACTCGGTCCCGTGACTCGAAAGACTTCTTCGAAGAAAAACAACTTGTAACACTCCGGCCCAACACCAGATGGCGAGCTATTGCAAAACATGCGAATCTACTGCGACTGATGCCACGAACAGATGTACACTGGGTAAGTGACATTTTCATTTTGATTCCACAATTGGCACACCCTGGCACCCAGATAAGTCCCTTGCAACTGGTACCCCTGGTACCAAGGGCCCTGATGCCAGGGAAGGTATTTAAGGGCTGCAGCATGTATTATGCCACCCTAGAGACCCCTCACTCAGCACAGACACACTGCTTACCAGCTTGTGTGTGCTAGTGAGAACCAAATGAGTAAGTCGACATGGCACTCCCCTCAGGGTGCCATGCCAGCCTCTCACTGCCTATGCAGTATAGGTAAGACACCCCTCTAGCAGGCCTTACAGCCCTAAGGCAGGGTGCACTATACCATAGGTGAGGGCACCAGTGCATGAGCACTGTGCCCCTACAGTGTCTAAGCAAAACCTTAGACATTGTAAGTGCAGGGTAGCCATAAGAGTATATGGTCTGGGAGTCTGTCAAACACAAACTCCACAGCACCATAATGGCTACACTGAAAACTGGGAAGTTTGGTATCAAACTTCTCAGCACAATAAATGCACACTGATGCCAGTGTACATTTTATTGTAAAATACACCACAGAGGGCACCTTAGAGGTGCCCCCTGAAACCTAACCAACTATCTGTGTAGGCTGACTGGTTCCAGCAGCCTGCCACCCTAGAGACATGTTGCTGGCCCCATGGGGAGAGTGCCTTTGTCACGCTGAGGCCAGTAACAAAGCTTGCACTGGGTGGAGATGCTAACACCTCCCCCAGGCAGGAGCTGTAACACCTGGCGGTGAGCCTCAAAGGCTCACCCCTTTGTCACAGCACCGCAGGACACTCCAGCTAGTGGAGTTGCCCGCCCCCTCCGGCCCCCACTTTTGGCGGCAAGGCCAGAGAAAATAATGAGAATAACAAGGAGGAGTCACTGGCCAGTCAGGACAGCCCCTAAGGTGTCCTGAGCTGAAGTGACTCTAACTTTTAGAAATCCTCCATCTTGCAGATGGAGGATTCCCCCAATAGGATTAGGGATGTGACCCCCTCCCCTTGGGAGGAGGCACAAAGAGGGTGTACCCACCCTCAGGGCTAGTAGCCATTGGCTACTAACCCCCCAGACCTAAACACGCCCTTAAATTTAGTATTTAAGGGCTTTCCCTGAACCTAGAATTTAGATTCCTGCAACTACAAGAAGGACTGCTGAGCTGACAAACCCCTGCAGAGGAAGAACAGAAGACACCAACTGCCTTGGCCCCAGACTTACCGGCCTGTCTCCTGCCTTCCAAAGAAACCTGCTCCAGCGACGCTTTTCAAGGGACCAGTAACCTCTGAATCCTCTGAGGACTGCCCTGCTTCGAAAAAGACAAGAAACTCCCGAGGACAGCGGCACTGCTCCAAAAAAAAACTGCAACTTTGTTACAAGGAGCAGATTTAAAGACCCCTGCAACTCCCCGCAAGAAGCGTGAGACTTGCAACACTGCACCCGGCGACCCCGACTCGACTGGTGGAGAACTACCAACTCAGGGAGGACCCTCCGGCGACTCTACGACTGTGAGTAACCAAAGTTGTCCCCCCTGAGCCCCCACAGCGACGCCTGCAGAGGGAATCCCCAGGCTCCCCCCTGACCGCGACTGTCTGAACTCCATTTCCCGATGGCTGGAAAAGACCCTGCAGCCCCCAGCCCCTAAAGAAACGGAACTTCTGTGCAGGAGTGACCCCCACGAGGCCCTCTCCCTTGCCCAGGTGGTGGCTACCCCGAGGAGCCCCCCCCTTGCCTGCCTGCATCGCTGAAGAGACCCCTTGGTCTCCCATTGAAACCTGAAGGAAACCCGACGCGTGTTTGCACACTGCACCCGGCCGCCCCCGCGCTGCTGAGGGTGTACTTTCTGTGCTACTTTGTGTCCCCCCCCGGTGCCCTACAAAACCCCCCTGGTCTGCCCTCCGAAGACGCGGGTACTTACCTGCTGGCAGACTGGAACCGGGGCACCCCCCCTCTCTCCATTATAGCCTATGTGTTTTGGGCACCTCTTTGACCTTTGCACCTGACCGGCCCTGAGCTGCTGGTGTGATAACTTTGGGGTTGCTCTGAACCCCCAACGGTGGGCTACCTTGGACCAAAAACTCAAACCTGTAAGTGACTTACTTACCTGTGAAAACTAACAATAACTTACCTCCCCCAGGAACTGTGAAAATTGCACTGTGTCCACTTTTAAAACAGCTTATTGTGTTTTATGTAAAAAGTATACATGCTAAAGTAATGATTCAAAGTTCCTAGAGTACTTACATGCAATACCTTTCAAAAGAGCTATTTCATGTAAAATTTGAACCTGTGGTTCTTAAAATAAACTAAGAAAATATATTTTTCTATAACAAAACCTATTGGCTGGATTTGTCTCTGAGTGTGTGTACCTCATTTATTGTCTGTGTATGTACAACAAATGCTTAACACTACTCCTTGGATAAGCCTACTGCTCGACCCCACTACCACAAAATAGAGCATTAGTATTATCTCTTTTTACCACTATTTTACCTCTAAGGGGAACCCTTGGACTCGGCATGCTATTCCTTACTTTGAAATAGCACATACAGAGCCAACTTCCTACACTAATCCTAAATTTTTACCAAAGGTTATTTCACCGTTCCACCTAAATCAAACAGTGGAACTACCAGTGTTCTTCCCACAGCCAGATTCCGTAGCTGAGAGGGCACTACATACATTAGATGTCAAAAGAGCATTAATGTACTACATTGACAGAACGAAAAACATCAGAAAGACTAAACAATTATTTATTGCATTCCAAAAACCTCATGCAGGAAACCCAATATCAAAACAAGGTATAGCCAGATGGATAGTTAAATGCATCCAAATCTGCTACCTTAAAGCAAAACGACAACTGCCCATTACACCAAGGGCACACTCCACCAGAAAAAAGGTGCTACCATGGCCTTTCTAGGAAACATCCCAATGCAAGAAATATGTAAGGCAGCCACATGGTCTACGCCACACACGTTCACCAAGCACTACTGTGTAGACGTGCTATCCGCACAGCAAGCCACAGTAGGTCAAGCCGTGTTAAGAACATTATTTCAAACCACTTCCATTCCTACAGGCTGAGCCACCGCTTTTGGGGAGATAACTGCTTACTAGTCTATGCAGAACATGTGTATCTACAGCGACAGATGCCATCGAACTGAAAATGTCACTTACCAAGTGTACATCTGTTCGTGGCATCAGTCGCTGGAGATTCACATGTGCCCACCCACCTCCCCGGGAGCCTGTAGCAGTTCGGAAGTTAGCTTCAACTTTGTACATTTGTATATATATTATTTTAACCTTAAATAGGTACATACTTAGTCACTCCATTGCATGGGCACTATTACTACAACACAACTCCTACCTCACCCTCTGGGGGGAAAACAATCGAAGAGTCGACGCCCATGCGCAATGGAGACAGAAGGAGGAGTCGCTCGGTCCCGTGACTCGAAAGACTTCTTCGAAGAAAAACAACTTGTAACACTCCGACCCAACACCAGATGGCGAGCTATGCAGAACATGTGAATCTCCAGCGACTGATGCCACGAACAGATGTACACTGGGTAAGTGACATTTTCATTCTTTGGCTCCTTCTAGTAATTGCAACATTTTCACAGATGTGCATCCTCTGTGGTCGGCGAGACTCCAGCTGCACCAAAGAAGCAATAAGGAATCTCTTAGAGTGAAGGAGTCACTCCCCTGTGTCCATAGGCACCTAAAGCAACGACGACCGGCTGCTGGGATCTTCTGCTGTCCGGCTCTAGGAAGAATCTCACAGGTGGTGGGTCTGAGTGGTCCCCTTGGTCATCTGTACCTGCTGTCCAACTTGGGTGACTGAGCCCATGCTTCTCATTGCAGGAAAGTACCCCTGTGTACTGTGACTCTTACAGCAACCAAGGCTGCTCCAAGGGAATTCAGGCTCCAAGTAGCCCTGGCCTCTAGCACTTGGTCCTTGCAAGGACCGTCTCTCCCCTCTGCTGCTCCAGCAACGTGGGACTCCTCTCCAAGTGTGCTGACTGGGCATTCCTGAAACATATTTTGCCTGCTGCCAGTGGGTTGCCTTTGGGGGCTGCGACTGCTTCTGCTGGCTCTTCAACTGCTGAAGGTGCGCTCGGACACCCTCCCCTCAGGGTCCAGTCTCCAGGACCTTGCTCGTCCTCTTCTACCCAGATTTGCATTTGCCAAGGCTTATTGGTGGTCCTCCTGATTACTGACCATCTGCGACCTGGCACTGACATGGGACATTATCTGCACTACTCCAAGGACCTCCGTGCAGCTCTTGGGCTCCCCAGCTGATCTTCACCTTCCCTTGTCGACCCGGATCTTCATCTACAGAACGGTGGGTAGTGGCTACTGCCCCACCTGGACACTTCTGCGTGGACTTGACTGTCCCCTTCTGTAGGAAGTTGGCTCTGTATGTGCTATTTCAAAGTAAGGAATAGCATGCACAGAGTCCAAGGGTTCCCCTTAGAGGTAAAATAGTGGTAAAAAGAGATAATACTAATGCTCTATTTTGTGGTAGTGTGGTCGAGCAGTAGGCTTATCCAAGGAGTAGTGTTAAGCATTTGTTGTACATACACATAGACAATAAATGAGGTACACACACGGAGACAAATCCAGCCAATAGGTTTTGTATAGAAAAATATCTTTTCTTAGTTTATTTTAAGAACCTGTAGGAAGTTGGCTCTGTATGTGCTATTTCAAAGTAAGGAATAGCATGCACAGAGTCCAAGGGTTCCCCTTGGAGGTAAAATAGTGGTAAAAAGAGATAATACTAATGCTCTATTTTGTGGTAGTGTGGTCGAGCAGTAGGCTTATCCAAGGAGTAGTGTTAAGCATTTGTTGTACATACACATAGACAATAAATGAGGTACACACACTCGGAGACAAATCCAGCCAATAGGTTTTGTATAGAAAAATATCTTTTCTTAGTTTATTTTAAGAACCACAGGTTCAAATTTAACATGTAATATCTTGTTTGAAAGGTATTGCAGGTAAGTACATTAGGGACTTTGAATCATTTCAATTGCATGTATACTTTTCAAGTTATTCACAAATAGCGATTTAAAAAGTGGACACAGTGCAATTTTCACAGTTCCTGGGGGAGGTAAGTTTTTGTTAGTTTTACCAGGTAAGTACGACACTTACAGGGTTCAGTTCTTGGTCCAAGGTAGCCCACCGTTGGGGGTTCAGAGCAACCCCAAAGTCACCACACCAGCAGCTCAGGGCCGGTCAGGTGCAGAGTTCAAAGTGGTGCCCAAAACGCATAGGCTTCAATGGAGAGAAGGGGGTGCCCCGGTTCCAGTCTGCCAGCAGGTAAGTACCCGCGTCTTCGGAGGGCAGACCAGGGGGGTTTTGTAGGGCACCGGGGGGGACACAAGCCCACACAGAAATTTCACCCTCAGCGGCGCGGGGGCGGCTGGGTGCAGTGTTAGAACAAGCGTCGGGTTCGCAATGTTAGTCAATGAGAGATCAAGGGATCTCTTCAGCGCTGCAGGCAGGCAAGGGGGGGCTTCCTCGGGGAAACCTCCACTTGGGCAAGGGAGAGGGACTCCTGGGGGTCACTTCTGCAGTGAAAGTCCGGTCCTTCCGGTCCTGGGGGCTGCGGGTGCAGGGTCTTTTCCAGGCGTCGGGACTTAGGTTTCAGAGAGTCGCGGTCAGGGGAAGCCTCGGGATTCCCTCTGCAGGCGGCGCTGTGGGGGCTCAGGGGGGACAGGTTTTGGTACTCACAGTCGGAGAGTAGTCCGGGGGTCCTCCCTGAGGTGTTGGTTCTCCACCAGCCGAGTCGGGGTCGCCTGGTGCAGTGTTGCAAGTCTCACGCTTCTTGCGGGGAGTTGCAGGGTTCTTTAAAGCTGCTTCTTGAAACAAAGTTGCAGTCTTTTTGGAGCAGGTCCGCTGTCCTCGGGAGTTTCTTGTCGTCGTCGAAGCAGGGCAGTCCTCAGAGGATTCAGAGGTCGCTGGTCCCTTTGGAAGGCGTCGCTGGAGCAGAGTTCTTTGGAAGGCAGGAGACAGGCCGGTGAGTTTCTGGAGCCAAGGCAGTTGTTGTCTTCTGGTCTTCCTCTGCAGGGGTTTTCAGCTAGGCAGTCCTTCTTCTTGTAGTTGCAGGAATTCATTTTCTAGGGTTCAGGGTAGCCCTTAAATACTAAATTTAAGGGCGTGTTTAGGTCTGGGGGGTTAGTAGCCAATGGCTACTAGCCCTGAGGGTGGGTACACCCTCTTTGTGCCTCCTCCCAAGGGGAGGGGGTCACAATCCTAACCCTATTGGGGGAATCCTCCATCTGCAAGATGGAGGATTTCTAAAAGTTAGTCACCTCAGCTCAGGACACCTTAGGGGCTGTCCTGACTGGCCAGTGACTCCTCCTTGTTGCTTTCTTTGTTCCCTCCAGCCTTGCCGCCAAAAGTGGGGGCCGTTGCCCCCTGACTTTTTTGCCTTTGCTGATGCTATGTTTACAATTGAAAGTGTGCTGAGGCCTGCTAACCAGGCCCCAGCACCAGTGTTCTTTCCCTAACCTGTACTTTTGTATCCACAATTGGCAGACCCTGGCATCCAGATAAGTCCCTTGTAACTGGTACTTCTAGTACCAAGGGCCCTGATGCCAAGGAAGGTCTCTAAGGGCTGCAGCATGTCTTATGCCACCCTGGAGACCTCTCACTCAGCACAGACACCCTGCTTGCCAGCTTGTGTGTGCTAGTGAGAACAAAACGAGTAAGTCGACATGGCACTCCCCTCAGGGTGCCATGCCAGCCTCTCACTGCCTATGCAAGTATAGGTCAGTCACCCCTCTAGCAGGCCTTACAGCCCTAAGGCAGGGTGCACTATACCATAGGTGAGGGTACCAGTGCATGAGCATGGAACCCCTACAGTGTCTAAACAAAACCTTAGACATTGTAAGTGCAGGGTAGCCATAAGAGTATATGGTCTGGGAGTTTGTCAAACACGAACTCCATAGCACCATAATGGCTACACTGAAAACTGGGAAGTTTGGTATCAAACTTCTCAGCACAATAAATGCACACTGCTGCCAGTGTACATTTTATTGCAAAATACACCCCAGAGGGCACCTTAGAGGTGCCCCCTGAAACTTAACCGACTGTCTATGTAGGCTGACTAGTTCCAGCAGCCTGCCACACTAGAGACATGTTGCTGGCCTCATGGGGAGAGTGCCTTTGTCACTCTGAGGCCAGTAACAAAGCCTGCACTGGGTGGAGATGCTAACACCTCCCCCAGGCAGGAGCTGTAACACCTGGCGGTGAGCCTCAAAGGCTCACCCCTTTGTCACAGCACCGCAGGACACTCCAGCTAGTGGAGTTGCCCGCCCCGGCCCCCACTTTTGGCGGCAAGGCCGGAGAAAATAATGAGAATAACAAGGAGTCACTGGCCAGTCAGGACAGCCCCTAAGGTGTCCTGAGCTGAGGTGACTCTAACTTTTAGAAATCCTCCATCTTGCAGATGGAGGATTCCCCCAATAGGGTTAGGATTGTGACCCCCTCCCCTTGGGAGGAGCCACAAAGAGGGTGTACCCACCCTCCGGGCTAGTAGCCATTGGCTACTAACCCCCCAGACCTAAACACGCCCTTAAATTTAGTATTTAAGGGCTACCCTGAACCCTAGAAAATCAGATTCCTGCAACAAGGACTGCCTAGCTGAAAACCCCTGCAGAGGAAGACCAGAAGACAACAACTGCCTTGGCTCCAGAAACTCACCGGCCTGTCTCCTGCCTTCCAAAGAACTCTGCTCCAGCGACGCCTTCCAAAGGGACCAGCGACCTCTGAATCCTCTGAGGACAGCGGACCTGCTCCAAAAAGACTGCAACTTTATCCAAAGGAGCAGCTTTAAAGAACCCTGCAATCTCCCCGCAAGAAGCGTGAGACTTGCAACACTGCACCCGGCGACCCCGACTCGGCTGGTGGAGAACCAACACCTCAGGGAGGACCCCCAGACTACTCTACGACTGTGAGTACCAAAACCTGTCCCCCCTGAGCCCCCACAGCGCCGCCTGCAGAGGGAATCCCGAGGCTTCCCCTGACCGCGACTCTCTGAAACCTAAGTCCCGACGCCTGGAAAAGACCCTGCACCCGCAGCCCCCAGGACCTGAAGGACCGGACTTTCACTGCAGAAGTGACCCCCAGGAGTCCCTCTCCCTTGCCCAAGTGGAGGTTTCCCAAAGGAAGCCCCCCCCTTGCCTGCCTGCAGCGCTGAAGAGATCCCTTGATCTCTCATTGACTTCCATTGCGAACCCGACGCTCTTTCTAACACTGCACCCGGCCGCCCCGGCGCCGCTGAGGGTGAAATTTCTGTGTGGGCTTGTGTCCCCCCCGGTGCCCTACAAAACCCCCGTGGTCTGCCCTCCGAAGACGCGGGTACTTACCTGCTGGCAGACTGGAACCGGGGCACCCCCTTCTCTCCATTGAAGCCTATGCGTTTTGGGCACCACTTTGAACTCTGCACCTGACCGGCCCTGAGCTGCTGGTGTGGTAACTTTGGGGTTGCTCTGAACCCCCAACGGTGGGCTACCTTGGACCAAGAACTGAACCCTGTAAGTGTCGTACTTACCTGGTAAAACTAACAAAACTTACCTCCCCCCAGGAACTGTGAAAATTGCACTGTGTCCACTTTTAAAATAGCTATTTGTGAATAACTTGAAAAGTATACATGCAATTGAAATGATTCAAAGTTCCTAATGTACTTACCTGCCATACCTTTCAAACATGATATTACATGTTAAATTTGAACCTGAGGTTCTTAAAATAAACTAAGAAAAGATATTTTTCTATAACAAAACCTATTGGCTGGATTTGTCTCTGAGTGTGTGTACCTCATTTATTGTCTGTGTATGTACAACAAATGCTTAACACTACTCCTTGGATAAGCCTACTGCTCGACCACACTACCACAAAATAGAGCATTAGTATTATCTATTTTTACCACTATTTTACCTCTAAGGGGAACTGTAAAGAAATGGCTCCCTGTTGCAGTTACCCCCCACTTTTTGCCTGATACTGATGCTGACTTGACTGAGAAGTGTGCTGGGACCCTGCTAACCAGGCCCCAGCACCAGTGTTCTTTCACCTAAAATGTACCATTGTTTCCACAATTGGCACACCCTGGCATCCAGATAAGTCCCTGGTAACTGGTACCTCTGGTACCAAGGGCCCTGATGCCAGGGAAGGTCTCTAAGGGCTGTAGCATGTATTATGCCACCCTAGAGACCCCTCACTCAGCACAGACACACTGCTTACAAGCCTGTGTGTGCTGGTGAGAACAACATGAGTAAGTCGACATGGCACTCCCCTCAGGGTGCCATGCCAGCCTCTCACTGCCTATGCAGTATAGGTAAGACACCCCTCTAGCAGGCCTTACAGCCCTAAGGCAGGGTGCACTATACCATAGGTGAGGGTACCAGTGCATGAGCACTGTGCCCCTACAGTGTCTAAGCAAAACCTTAGACATTGTAAGTGCAGGGTAGCCATAAGAGTATATGGTCTGGGAGTCTGTCAAACACGAACTCCACAGCACCATAATGGCTACACTGAAAACTGGGAAGTTTGGTATCAAACTTCTCAGCACAATAAATGCACACTGATGCCAGTGTACATTTTATTGTAAAATACACCACAGAGGGCACCTTAGAGGTGCCCCCTGAAACTTAACCAACTATCTGTGTAGGCTGACTGGTTCCAGCAGCCTGCCACACTAGAGACATGTTGCTGGCCCCATGGGGAGAGTGCCTTTGTCACTCTGAGGCCAGTAACAAAGCCTGCACTGGGTGGAGATGCTAACACCTCCCCCAGGCAGGAGCTGTGACACCTGGCGGTGAGCCTCAAAGGCTCACCCCTTTGTCACAGCCCAGCAGGGCACTCCAGCTTAGTGGAGTTGCCCGCCCCCTCCGGCCACGGCCCCCACTTTTGGCAGCAAGGCTGGAGGGAACAAAGAAAGCAACAAGGAGGAGTCACTGGCCAGTCAGGACAGCCCCTAGGGTGTCCTGAGCTGAAGTGACTCCAACTTTTAGAAATCCTCCATCTTGCAGATGGAGGATTCCCCCAATAGGGTTAGGATTGTGACCCCCTCCCCTTGGGAGGAGGCACAAAGAGGGTGTACCCACCCTCAGGGCTAGTAGCCATTGGCTACTAACCCCCCAGACCTAAACACGCCCTTAAATTTAGTATTTAAGGGCTACCCTGAACCCTAGAAAATTAGATTCCTGCAACAAGAAGAAGGACTGCCCAGCTGGAAACCCCTGCAGCGGAAGACCAGAAGACGACAACTGCCTTGGCTCCAGAAACTCACCGGCCTGTCTCCTGCCTTCCAAAGATCCTGCTCCAGCGACGCCTTCCGAAGGGACCAGCGACCTCGACATCCTCTGAGGACTGCCCCTGCTTCGAAAAGACAAGAAACTCCCGAGGACAGCGGACCTGCTCCAAGAAAAGCTGCAACTTTGTTTCCAGCAGCTTTAAAGAACCCTGCAAGCTCCCCGCAAGAAGCGTGAGACTTGCGACACTGCACCCGGCGACCCCGACTCGGCTGGTGGAGATCCAACACCTCAGGAGGGACCCCAGGACTACTCTGATACTGTGAGTACCAAAACCTGTCCCCCCTGAGCCCCCACAGCGCCGCCTGCAGAGGGAATCCCGAGGCTTCCCCTGACCGCGACTCTTTGAATCCAAAGTCCCGACGCCTGGGAGAGACCCTGCACCCGCAGCCCCCAGGACCTGAAGGACCGGACTTTCACTGGAGAAGTGACCCCCAGGAGTCCCTCTCCCTTGCCCAAGTGGAGGTGTCCCCGAGGAATCCCCCCCTTGCCTGCCTGCAGCGCTGAAGAGATCCCGAGATCTCTCATAGACTAACATTGAAAACCCGACGCTTGTTTCTACACTGCACCCGGCCGCCCCCGCGCTGCTGAGGGTGAAATCTCGGTGTGGACTTGTGTCCCCCCCGGTGCCCTACAAAACCCCCCTGGTCTGCCCTCCGAAGACGCGGGTACTTACCTGCAAGCAGACCGGAACCGGGGCACCCCCTTCTCTCCATTCTAGCCTATGTGTTTTGGGCACCACTTTGAACTCTGCACCTGACCGGCCCTGAGCTGCTGGTGTGGTGACTTTGGGGTTGCTCTGAACCCCCAACGGTGGGCTACCTTGGACCAAGAACTGAACCCTGTAAGTGTCTTACTTACCTGGTAAAACTAACCAAAACTTACCTCCCCTAGGAACTGTGAAAATTGCACTAAGTGTCCACTTTTAAAACAGCTATTTGTCAATAACTTGAAAAGTATACATGCAATTTTTATGATTTGAAGTTCCTAAAGTACTTACCTGCAATACCTTTCGAATGAGATATTACATGTAGAATTTGAACCTGTGGTTCTTAAAATAAACTAAGAAAAGATATTTTTCTATATAAAAACCTATTGGCTGGATTTGTCTCTGAGTGTGTGTACCTCATTTATTGTCTATGTGTATGTACAACAAATGCTTAACACTACTCCTTGGATAAGCCTACTGCTCGACCACACTACCACAAAATAGAGCATTAGTATTATCTATTTTTACCACTATTTTACCTCTAAGGGGAACCCTTGGACTCTGTGCATGCTATTCCTTACTTTGAAATAGCACATACAGAGCCAACTTCCTACAGGAACCCTTGGACTCTGTGCATGCTATTCCTTACTTTGAAATAGCACATACAGAGCCAACTTCCTACACCGCGTCTTCGGAGGGCAGACCAGGGGGGTTTTGTAGGGCACCGGGGGGGACACAAGCCCACACAGAAATTTCACCCTCAGCGGCGCGGGGGCGGCCGGGTGCAGTGTTAGAACAAGCGTCGGGTTCGCAATGGAAGTCAATGAGAGATCAAGGGATCTCTTCAGCGCTGCAGGCAGGCAAGGGGGGGCTTCCTCGGGGAAACCTCCACTTGGGCAAGGGAGAGGGACTCCTGGGGGTCACTTCTGCAGTGAAAGTCCGGTCCTTCAGGTCCTGCGGGCTGCAGGTGCAGGGTCTTTTCCAGGCGTCGGGACTTAGGTTTCAGAGAGTCGCGGTCAGTGGAAGCCTCGGGATTCCCTCTGCAGGCGGCGCTGTGGGGGCTCAGGGGGGACAGGTTTTGGTACTCGCAGTCGTAGAGTAGTCCGGGGGTCCTCCCTGAGGTGTTGGTTCTCCACCAGCCGAGTTGGGGTCACCGGGTGCAGTGTTGCAAGTCTCACGCTTCTTGCGGGGAGATTGCAGGGTTCTTTAAAGCTGCTCCTTTGGATAAAGTTGCAGTCTTTTTGGAGCAGGTCCGCTGTCCTCGGGAGTTTCTTGTCGTCGTCGAAGCAGGGCAGTCCTCAGAGGATTCAGAGGTCGCTGGTCCCTTTGGAAGGCGTCGCTGGAGCAGAGTTCTTTGGAAGGCAGGAGACAGGCCGGTGAGTTTCTGGAGCCAAGGCAGTTGTTGTCTTCTGGTCTTCCTCTGCAGGGGTTTTCAGCTAGGCAGTCCTTCTTCTTGTTGCAGGAATCTAGTTTCTAGGTTCAGGGAGAGCCCTTAAATACTAAGTTTAAGGGCGTGTTTAGGTCTGGGGGGTTAGTAGCCAATGGCTACTAGCCCTGAGGGTGGGTACACCCTCTTTGTGCCTCCTCCCAAGGGGAGGGGGTCACATCCCTAATCCTATTGGGGGAATCCTCCATCTGCAAGATGGAGGATTTCTAAAAGTTAGTCACCTCAGCTCAGGACACCTTAGGGGCTGTCCTGACTGGCCAGTGACTCCTCCTTGTTATTCTCATTATTTTCTCCGGCCTTGCCGGCAAAAGTGGGGGCCGGGGCCGGAGGGGGCGGGCAACTCCACTAGCTGGAGTGTCCTGCGGGGCTGTGACAAAGGGGTGAGCCTTTGAGGCTCACCGCCAGGTGTTACAGCTCCTGCCTGGGGGAGGTGTTAGCATCTCCACCCAGTGCAGGCTTTGTTACTGGCCTCAGAGTGACAAAGGCACTCTCCCCATGGGGCCAGCAACATGTCTCTAGTGTGGCAGGCTGCTGGAACCAGTCAGCCTACACAGATAGTCGGTTAAGTTTCAGGGGGCACCTCTAAGGTGCCCTCTGTGGTGTATTTTACAATAAAATGTACACTGGCATCAGTGTGCATTTATTGTGCTGAGAAGTTTGATACCAAACTTTCCAGTTTTCAGTGTAGCCATTATGGTGCTGTGGAGTTCGTGTTTGACAGACTCCCAGACCATATACTCTTATGGCTACCCTGCACTTACAATGTCTAAGGTTTTGCTTAGACACTGTAGGGGCACAGTGCTCATGCACTGGTACCCTCACCTATGGTATAGTGCACCCTGCCTTAGGGCTGTAAGGCCTGCTAGAGGGGTGTCTTACCTATACTGCATAGGCAGTGAGAGGCTGGGATGGCACCCTGAGGGGAGTGCCATGTCGACTTACTCGTTTTGTTCTCACTAGCACACACAAGCTGGTAAGCAGTCTGTCTGTGCTGAGTGAGGGGTCTCTTAGGGTGGCATAATACATGCTGCAGCCCTTAGAGACCTTCCCTGGCATCAGGGCCCCTGATACCAGAGGTACCAGTTACAAGGGACTTATCTGGATGCCAGGGTGTGCCAATTGTGGAATCAAAAGTACAGGTTAGGGAAAGAACACTGGTGCTGGGGCCTGGTGTAAGGAAATGCCTCCTTGGCATGGTTGCCCCCTGACTTTTTGCCTTTGCTGATGCTATGTTTACAATTGAAAGTGTGCTGAGGCCTGCTAACCAGGCCCCAGCACCAGTGTTCTTTCCCTAACCTGTACTGTTGTAGCCACAATTGGCAGACCCTGGCATCCAGATAAGTCCCTTGTAACTGGTACTTCTAGTACCAAGGGCCCTGATGCCAAGGAAGGTCTCTAAGGGCTGCAGCATGTCTTATGCCACCCTGGAGACCTCTCACTCAGCACAGACACACTGCTTGCCAGCTTGTGTGTGCTAGTGAGGACAAAAACGAGTAAGTCGACATGGCACTCCCCTCAGGGTGCCATGCCAGCCTCTCACTGCCTATGCAGTATAGGTAAGACACCCCTCTAGCAGGCCTTACAGCCCTAAGGCAGGGTGCACTATACCATAGGTGAGGGTACCAGTGCATGAGCACTGTACCCCTACAGTGTCTAAGCAAAACCTTAGACATTGTAAGTGCAGGGTCGCCATAAGAGTATATGGTCTGGGAGTCTGTTTTACACGAACTCCACAGCACCATAATGGCTACACTGAAAACTGGGAAGTTTGGTATCAAACTTCTCAGCACAATAAATGCACACTGATGCCAGTGTACATTTTATTGCAAAATACACCTCAGAGGGCACCTTAGAGGTGCCCCCTGAAACTTAACCGACTGTCTGTGTAGGCTGACTAGTTCCAGCAGCCTGCCACACTAGAGACATGTTGCTGGCCCCATGGGGAGAGTGCCTTTGTCACTCTGAGGCCAGTAACAAAGCCTGCACTGGGTGGAGATGCTAACACCTCCCCCAGGCAGGAGCTGTAACACCTGGCGGTGAGCCTCAAAGGCTCACCCCTTTGTCACAGCACCGCAGGACACTCCAGCTAGTGGAGTTGCCCGCCCCCTCCGGCCCCGGCCCCCACTTTTGGCGGCAAGGCCGGAGAAAATAATGAGAATAACAAGGAGGAGTCACTGGCCAGTCAGGACAGCCCCTAAGGTGTCCTGAGCTGAGGTGACTCTAACTTTTAGAAATCCTCCATCTTGCAGATGGAGGATTCCCCCAATAGGATTAGGGATGTGACCCCCTCCCCTTGGGAGGAGGCACAAAGAGGGTGTACTCACCCTCAGGGCTAGTAGCCATTGGCTACTAACCCCCCAGACCTAAACACGCCCTTAAATTTAGTATTTAAGGGCTACCCTGAACCCTAGAAAATTAGATTCCTGCAACAACAAGAAGGACTGCCCAGCTGAAAACCCCTGCAGAGGAAGACCAGAAGACAACAACTGCCTTGGCTCCAGAAACTCACCGGCCTGTCTCCTGCCTTCCAAAGAACTCTGCTCCAGCGACGCTTTCCAAAGGGACCAGCGACCTCTGCATCCTCTGAGGACTGCCCTGCTTCGACGACGACAAGAAACTCCCGAGGACAGCGGACCTGCTCCAAAAAGACTGCAACTTTGTTTCAAGAAGCAGCTTTAAAGAACCCTGCAACCTCCCCGCAAGAAGCGTGAGACTTGCAACACTGCACCCGGCGACCCCGACTCGGCTGGTGGAGAACCAACACCTCAGGGAGGACCCCCGGACTACTCTACGACTGTGTACCAAAACCTGTCCCCCCTGAGCCCCCACAGCGCCGCCTGCAGAGGGAATCCCGAGGCTTCCCCTGACCGCGACTCTCTGAAACCTAAGTCCCGACGCCTGGAAAAGACCCTGCACCCGCAGCCCCCAGGACCTGAAGGACTGGACTTTCACTGCAGAAGTGACCCCCACGAGTCCCTCTCCCTTACCCAAGTGGAGGTTTCCCCGAGGAAGCCCCCCCTTGCCTGACTGCAGCGCCTAAGAGATCCCTTGATCTCTCATTTACTTACATTGCGAACCCGACGCTTGTTCTAACACTGCACCCGGCCGCCCCCGCGCCGCTGAGGGTGAAATTTCTGTGTGGGCTTGTGTCCCCCCCGGTGCCCTACAAAACCCCCCTGGACTGCCCTCCGAAGACGCGGGTACTTACCTGCAAGCAGACCGGAACCGGGGCACCCCCTTCTCTCCATTGAAGCCTATGCGTTTTGGGCACCACTTTGAACTCTGCACCTGACCGGCCCTGAGCTGCTGGTGTGGTGACTTTGGGGTTGCTCTGAACCCCCAACGGTGGGCTACCTTGGACCAAGAACTGAACCCTGTAAGTGTCTTACTTACCTGGTAAAACTAACAAAATCTTACCTCCCCCAGGAACTGTGAAAATTGCACGGTGTCCACTTTTAAAATAGCTATTTGTGAATAACTTGAAAAGTATACATGCAATTGAAGTAATTCAAAGTTCCTAATGTACTTACCTGCAATACCTTTCAAACAAGATATTACATGTTAAATTTGAACCTGTGGTTCTTAAAATAAACTAAGAAAAGATATTTTTCTATAACAAAACCTATTGGCTGGATTTGTCTCTGAGTGTGTGTACCTCATTTATTGTCTATGTGTATGTACAACAAATGCTTAACACTACTCCTTGGATAAGCCTACTGCTCGACCACACTACCACAAAATAGAGCATTGGTGTTATCTATTTTTACCACTATTTTACCTCTAAGGGGAACCCTTGGACTCTGTGCATGCTATTCCTTACTTTGAAATAGCACATACAGAGCCAACTTCCTACACCTGGTTAGCAGGCCTCAGCACACTTTCAATTCAAAACATAGCATCAGCAAAGGCAAAAAGTCAGGGGGTAACTGTAGGAAGTTGGCTCTGTATGTGCTATTTCAAAGTAAGGAATAGCATGCACAGAGTCCAAGGGTTCCCCTTAGAGGTAAAACAGTGGTAAAAATAGATAATACTAATGCTCTATTTTGTGGTAGTGTGGTCGAGCAGTAGGCTTATCCAAGGAGTAGTGTTAAGCATTTGTTGTACATACACATAGACAATAAATGAGGTACACACACTCAGAGACAAATCCAGCCAATAGGTTTTGTTATAGAAAAATATCTTTTCTTAGTTTATTTTAAGAACCACAGGTTCAACTTTAACATGTAATATCTTGTTTGAAAGGTATTGCAGGTAAGTACATTAGGAACTTTGAATTACTTCAATTGCATGTATACTTTTCAAGTTATTCACAAATAGCTATTTTAAAAGTGGACACCGTGCAATTTTCACAGTTCCTGGGGGAGGTAAGATTTTGTTAGTTTTACCAGGTAAGTAAGACACTTACAGGGTTCAGTTCTTGGTCCAAGGTAGCCCACCGTTGGGGGTTCAGAGCAACCCCAAAGTTACCACACCAGCAGCTCAGGGCCGGTCAGGTGCAGAGTTCAAAGTGGTGCCCAAAACGCATAGGCTAGAATGGAGAGAAGGGGGTGCCCCGGTTCCGGTCTGCTTGCAGGTAAGTACCCGCGTCTTCGGAAGGCAGACCAGGGGGTTTTGTAGGGCACCGGGGGGGACACAAGCCCACACAGAAATTTCACCCTCAGCGGCGCGGGGGCGGCCGGGTGCAGTGTTAGAACAAGCGTTGGGTTCGCAATGTTAGTCAATGAGAGATCAAGGGATCTTTTCAGCGCTGCAGGCAGGCAAGGGGGGGGCTTCCTCGGGGAAACCTCCACTTGGGCAAGGGAGAGGGACTCCTGGGGGTCACTTCTGCAGTGAAAGTCCGGTCCTTCAGGTCCTGGGGGCTGCGGGTGCAGGGTCTTTTCCAGGCGTCGGGACTTAGGTTTCAGAGAGTCGCGGTCAGGGGAAGCCTCGGGATTCCCTCTGCAGGCGGCGCTGTGGGGGCTCAGGGGGGACAGGTTTTGGTACTCACAGTCGTAGAGTAGTCCGGGGGTCCTCCCTGAGGTGTTGGTTCTCCACCAGCCGAGTCGGGGTCGCCGGGTGCAGTGTTGCAAGTCTCACGCTTCTTGCGGGGAGTTGCAGGGTTCTTTAAAGCTGCTTCTTGAAACAAAGTTGCAGTCTTTTTGGAGCAGGTCCGCTGTCCTCGGGAGTTTCTTGTCGTCGTCGAAGCAGGGCAGTCCTCAGAAAGCTGGTCCCTTTGGAAAGCGTCGCTGGAGCAGAGTTCTTTGGAAGGCACAGACAGGCCGGTGAGTTTCTGGAGCCAAGGCAGTTGTCGTCTTCTGGTCTTCCTCTGCAGGGGTTTTCAGCTGGGCAGTCCTTCTTCTTGTTGTTGCAGGAATCTAATTTTCTAGGGTTCAGGGTAGCCCTTAAATACTAAATTTAAGGGCGTGTTTAGGTCTGGGGGGTTAGTAGCCAATGGCTACTAGCCCTGAGGGTGGGTACACCCTCTTTGTGCCTCCTCCCAAGGGGAGGGGGTCACAATCCTAACCCTATTGGGGGAATCCTCCATCTGCAAGATGGAGGATTTCTAAAAGTCAGTCACCTCAGCTCAGGACACCTTAGGGGCTGTCCTGACTGGCCAGTGACTCCTCCTTGCTGCTTTCTTTGTTCCCTCCAGCCTTGCCGCCAAAAGTGGGGGCCGTGGCCGGAGGGGGCGGGCAACTCCACTAAGCTGGAGTGCCCTGCTGGGCTGTGACAAAGGGGTGAGCCTTTGAGGCTCACCGCCAGGTGTCACAGCTCCTGCCTGGGGGAGGTGTTAGCATCTCCACCCAGTGCAGGCTTTGTTACTAGCCTCAGAGTGACAAAGGCACTCTCCCCATGGGGCCAGCAACATGTCTCTGGTGTGGCAGGCTGCTGGAACTAGTCAGCCTACACAGACAGTCGGTTAAGTTTCAGGGGGCACCTCTAAGGTGCCCTCTGGGGTGTGTTTTGCAATAAAATGTACACTGGCATCAGTGTGCATTTATTGTGCTGAGAAGTTTGATACCAAACTTCCCAGTTTTCAGTGTAGCCATTATGGTGCTGTGGAGTTCGTGTAAAACAGACTCCCAGACCATATACTCCTATGGCTACCCTGCACTTACAATGTCTAAGGTTTTGTTTAGACACTGTAGGGGCACAGTGCTCATGCACTGGTACCCTCACCTATGGTATAGTGCACCCTGCCTTAGGGCTGTAAGGCCTGCTAGAGGGGTGTCTTACCTATACTGCATAGGCAGTGAGAGGCTGGCATGGCACCCTGAGGGGAGTGCCATGTCGACTTACTCATTTTGTTCTCACTAGCACACACAGGCTTGTAAGCAGTGTGTCTGTGCTGAGTGAGGGGTCTCTAGGGTGGCATAAGACATGCTGCAGCCCTTAGAGACCTTCCTTGGCATCAGGGCCCTTGGTACTAGCAGTACCAGTTACAAGGGACTTATCTGAATGCCAGGGTGTGCCAATTGTGGATACAATGGTACATTTTAGGTGAAGGAACACTGGTGCTGGGGCCTGGTTAGCAGGGTCCCAGCACTCTTCTCAGTCAAGTCAGCATCAGTATCAGGCAAAAAGTGGGGGGTAACTGCAACAGGGAGCCATTTCTTTACAGTAACCATGCCAAGGAGGCATTTCCTTACACCTTCTCTTGCAGGTTTTCTTCTTCCAGAATCCACTGTTGGGTTCCACTGGACTGGCTGTGGTCTTGCAGTCTTTCTTTTCCAAGTCCCCTTGTTAGTCCTTGGGGAGACCAGGTAACTTAACTCTGCTCTCCTGGTTGTTCTGCTGTTTGTCCCCTTAGCTGTTCATCTCTTGGGGTTCCCAAGTTCTCAGCTTCCTTCAACTATTCCACATCATTGGGTGGGGGGATGTAGGAAAGTAGCCTCTATTTAGCATGGTTACCCCCTTTTTTTTTTGGCCTGATGTCAGTGTGTTTTGACTGTGTTCACTTGGATCCTGCTACCTAGGACTCCGGTGACCTATGCTCTCTCCCTTTAAACTTGGTTGCTTGGACCACACACCCCACATTTGGCATACTGGTGCCCCCATATAAGTCCCTCGTATATGGTACCCAGGGCATTTGGGTACCAAGGGTCCCCCATGGGTTGCAGCATGTATTATGCCACCCATGGGGAGCCCATGTAAAGTGTATTTGCAGGCCTGCGTGAAAGGGTACATGCACCCTTTTTCACCAAAGGTCAATGCACCAGGTAACTAAGTCTCCCCTATGGTAGGCCCTCCTAGCCCAGAAGGCAGGGTGCAGGTACCTCTGTGTGTGGGCACCCCTGTATGAGCAGAGGTGCCCCCACGACCTCCAGCTCCATTTTCATGGCCTTCGAGAGTGCGGGGATGCCATTTTACTTGTGTACTGGATATGGGTCACTACCTATGTCCAGCTACATAATGGTAACTCCGAACCTGGGCGTGTTTGGTATCAAACATGTTGGAATCTTACTCCAATACTGTTGCCAGTATTGGAAGTATCATTCCATGCACTCTTGGGGCTCCTTAGAGGACTCCCGGCATTGGTCCTACCAGCATTTTGGGGTTTTCCATGCAGTCCAAGCTGCTGCCACCCCTCGGATAGGTTTCCTGCTGCTTGATCCGATCAAGCCCTGAAAGGCAGAACAAAGGATTTCCTTTGGGTGAGGAAAGTAACACCCTTTCCCCTTGGAAATAGTATGTTTTGAAGTTGCATAAACCAGTCTGCACCGGTTCAGGCACCTCCAGTCCCTGCTCTGGAGAAAAACTGGACAGTGGAAAGAGGAGTGACAACTCCTCTGGCCATTACCACCCCAGGGGTGGTGCCCAGAGCTCCTCCAGAGGGTCCCTTGAGTCTGCCATCTTGAATCCAAGGTGGGTAGAGGCCTCTGGGAGCATCTGAGTGGCCAGGTGACGAAGGTGACGTCAGAGCCCCCTCCTGATAGGTGGTCTCCTGGCCAGGTGACCAGTCCCCCATCCAGGGCTATTTAGGGGTTTCCCTCTTGGGTGAGTCCTCAAATACGGCTTGCAAGATTCCAGCAGGACTGATCTGCAGCCTCTACTTCTAGCCACTGGAACTGCGACTCAACCCTCCAGGAACCCACAATCTGCATCCACGAAGAGGACTCTGCTTGCAACATTGTTTCCAAGGCTCCTTCCAGTTTCTGCAACATTTCCCCAGCTGCGTATCCTCTGAGGGTGGCATGTCTTCAGCCTGCATGAGAAGGAATAAAGAATCTCCCATTGAGTGAAGGAGTCACTCCCCTGTATCTCCAGGCACCAACCGCAACGAGGACCGGCTGCATGGATCTCTCATCCTGAGCTACGGGGATCCCGAATCACGGGTGGTGGTTTGGAGTGGTCCACTTGATCCTTCCTGCCAGCTGTCCATACTTGGAGGTGAGCCTTGGCCTGCCCATGCAGGACAGTAACCCCATGCACTGCATCTCTTGCAGCTGCCAAGGCTTATTGGCCTCTTCTCCAAGGGATTATCAGGCTCTGTGTGCTTCTCCTGTGGCGAGGGACCCTTCAGTTGTGCTGCGTGGGCTCCTCAGACTCCTGGGTACTCTTCCAGTGGGTCTCCTGTGGGGGCTGCCTTTTCTTCTGTGACCTCTGCATTGCTGAGGGTCCCCTGAGACTCCCTTCTGTGGGTTGAGTCCCCCTGGACCTCGCTGGTCTCCGGCAGCTGCACTTTTCTTCTCCTGTGACTCTTGCCTTCGCCAAGATTTATTGGTGGCTTTTCCACACCACAAACAGACTGCAATCTTCCATCTGGTATGGGACGTCGACTGCATCCTCCAGGAACTCTTCACAGACTCCAGGTCTGCATTGCTAAGAGTCTTTGTCCTACCGTGTACCAACTCCAGCAACCAGAAACAAGTGGGTAGTGGCTCCTGCCATCACCAGACACTCCTGCGACTTCTGAACTTGGTCTCCTTTATTTTCAGGTCTTCATTCTCAGGAATCGACCGCTGGTTTCTTGCAGTCTTGTCTGAGTGTTGCATTATCTTCTTTTCAGTCCTTGTGGGTGGTTTGGGGAAAATCCAGTAACTTACTCCTTTCTTCCTGGTCGCTGGGGGGCACTGGCACTTAGCTTTGGTTTTCCTAGTTCCCCTAGCTCCCCTCTATTTATTCCACTATACATTCGCATCACATTTTTTTAGCATATGGTTTGGGTCACAATTTGTCTATCGCTGTTTGCACTGTTTTCTAGCTATTTTCTTCTATTTCTTGCAAATGGTTTTTGTTTCTATATGCTAAATCCTAATAATTACTGTGTATGTGTGTGTGTAATATACAGTATACTTACCTCCAGTTTGGAGACTGCCTATAGGTGATCTAGACCAGTGCTACTGTAATAAAGTACCTTTATTTTTGTAACACTGTGTGGTTCCTTTTAGGTGTGATTAGTTACTGTGTGTTTGCTGTGTTATTGCAGGTGCTTTTACACTCCTCCTAGATAAGTCTTGGCTGCTCACCAGAGCTACTACTAAAGAGCTCTGGCTTTCTATACTGTCTCACTCACTAATAGGAGTTGCCTGGGCCTGGTATAAGGTGCAAACACCATAGGTGTCCACCACACACCAGGCCAGCATCTGATACCCCTGGCTTAGAAATTGCTGTTTTAGCCTCCAGCCATGACTCATGTCTTCAGATCTGCCCAGAACATCTTGATCTTTTAAATGCAGCAAAGCTACTAAATGTGAGCTGTTCCAGGTGCTGGTAACACCTGTCTACCAGGCAAAGGCAGCCTCCTCAAATGCAAATGGATGTGGACATACACCGCTGCATTGTAGCACAGATAGACCGGTGGCTGATTGGTGGTGAGAGTGGCGCATTCCTTCTTGAGCTGGAAGACAACCAGTATGTTTATTTGGCAGTATGGGTGTGAGATGAGCAGAACACTTTGGATTTCCCAGTAGTGTTCCAGTGTGCAACCAATTATTATAAAAACATTTACCATTTTTTTATGTAACTTTTGTTTCAGTGCAAATGGGTGCCCCGAAGAGGTGAACAAGGCCCCAAGACCATTGATCAAATCCACAAAGAAGCTCAGTTGGAAGAGCAACGAGAGGCCATCAAAGTGCATAATCTGATGTCAATCAAGCCTGACAAAAGGCGGGAACCTCCAGGGCGTCAGGGATCTGGTTAGTATACCTGTATATTGCAAGCTATTTTAGAATGGTGCCCAAAGGATCTTTTGATGCACTGACAGGAGAGCTGACTAGAACTGTAAACCCTATATGAAACAGTTTCACAGGATGAAGTCCCAAGACTGCATAGGCTTCCTCTTTTATATTAACAAAAAAGTTATTTTACACCTGTGTATCCCTGCAAATCTAGCAATCAATTTTACTGGTATACAAGAAACTTAGACTCATGTCTTGATCAGCAGGGCTGTTGAACTTTTTTTTTTAAATATGAAGGTTTTATACAGGAAGTGCAGAATTATTAGGCAAGTTGTATTTTTGAGGATTAATTTTATTATTGAACAACAACCATGTTCTCAATGAACCCAAAAAACTCATTAATATCAAAGCTGAATATTTTTGGAAGTAGTTTTTAGTTTGTTTTTAGTTTTAGCTATGTTAGGGCGATATCTGTGTGTGCAGGTGACTATCACTGTGCATAATTATTAGGCAACTTAACAAAAAAAAATATATACCCATTTCAATTATTTTTCATTACCAGTGAAACCAATATAACATCTCAACAAATCAGTGACCAATATAGCCACCTTTCTTTGCAAGGACACTCAAAAGCCTGCCATCCATGGATTCTGTCAGTGTTTTGATCTGTTCACCATCAACATTGCGTGCAGCAGCAACCACAGCCTCCCAGACACTGTTCAGAGAGGTGTACTGTTTTCCCTCCTTGTAAATCTCCCATTTGATGATGGACCACAGGTTCTCAATGGGGTTCAGATCAGGTGAACAAGGAGGCCATGTCATTAGATTTCCTTCTTTTATACCCTTTCTTGCCAGCCACGCTGTGGAGTACTTGGACGCGTGTGATGGAGCATTGTCCTGCATGAAAATCATGTTTTTCTTGAAGGATGCAGACTTCTTCCTGTACCACTGCTTGAAGAAGGTGTCTTCCAGGAACTGGCAGTAGGACTGGGAGTTGAGCTTGACTCCATCCTCAACCCGAAAAGGCCCCACAAGCTCATCTTTGATGATACCAGCCCAAACCAGTACTCCACCTCCACCTTGCTGGCGTCTGAGTCGGACTGGAGCTCTCTGCCCTTTACCAATCCAGTCACGGGCCCATCCATCTGGCCCATCAAGACTCACTCATTTCATCAGTCCATAAAACCTTAGAAAAATCAGTCTTGAGATATTTCTTGGCCCAGTCTTGACGTTTCAGCTTGTGTGTCTTGTTCAGTGGTGGTCGTCTTTCAGCCTTTCTTACCTTGGCCATGTCTGAGTATTGCACACCTTGTGCTTTTGGGCACTCCAGTGATGTTGCAGCTCTGAAATATGGCCAAACTGGTGGCAAGTGGCATCGTGGCAGCTGCACGCTTGACTTTTCTCAGTTCATGGGCAGTTATTTTGCGCCTTGGTTTTTCCACACGCTTCTTGTGACCCTGTTGACTATTTTGAATGAAACGCTTGATTGTTCGATGATCACGCTTCAGAAGCTTTGCAATTTTAAGAGTGCTGCATCCCTCTGCAAGATATCTCACTATTTTTGACTTTTCTGAGCCTGTCAAGTCCTTCTTTTGACCCATTTTGCCAAAGGAAAGGAAGTTGCCTTATAATTATGCACACCTGATATAGGGTGTTGATGTCATTAGACCACACCCCTTCTCATTACAGAGATGCACATCACCTAATATGCTTAATTGGTAGTAGGCTTTCGAGCCTATACAGCTTGGAGTAAGACAACATGCATAAAGAGGATGATGTGGTCAAAATACTAATTTGCCTAATAATTCTGCACTCCCTGTACAGAGCTTAGAAGTAGGCCAGTTTTCAATAAAAGCTTGACACTCTTGGTATATTTTTTCCTCTGAGTTTTTTTTTTTGTTTTTTTTTGTTCTAGTAGTTGCCATTTTCAAACATTTGTTAATGTTCTTTAATGTTGTGCTTTTGCACTGATGGTCCAGTAAAATGATAAATTCAGAATTGGTCTTACATTGTTATTTAAGGTGGTGGTGGTGGAGGCGGGAGCAGAGGAGGCCAGGTGGCTGATGATGGCTGGAACACTGTGCCTATTAGCAAAGGCAGTCGGCCTATCGACACCAGCCGGATACAGAAGATCACAAAGGTATGATTTGAGCCCATGATTGTACACTTCAGCCTCCTCCTGCTCAAAGTATGTTACATCTATTTTGTGAGGCAAGCATCCAGTTTAAACTTCACCAGTGGATACATAAATCAACCCTTGCAAAGCTTAATTCATCATACCAGTGAAATGCTATGCTTGTTCTGCTGCAGGGTTGCAGCAACTTCATATTGGATGTGATCTAGCATTAGATTACTTGGGTTGTGGTCACTTGCTGCATTTCACCACAATAAACCAGGAAACTTTCATCACCGGTGTCCAAAGGGAGAATGGGAGGCCCTGATTTCCTTACAACTGATCTCAATAGAACTTCTTCCTCCTGGACCAGCATTCTCTCCCCCCTAAGTATCCCACTGAACTGTAGATATAATGTATACAGCGAAATATTTCAAAATAATTCCTGATGAAGGTTTATTTGGACCTTCATCCCCAAGGGTTCAACACACTTTAAAGCATCTTTTTAATGGCTCTGCAATAATGTTAAGCAGATTACTCAGATTGAAAATAGTGTCAAGTTAAGCATGTTTGAGTCTAATTTGATGAAAAGATCAGTTTAAGGCATGTGTGTGGCTGTAGATTCACATGTTCGGCATGCTCCTGCCGTCTAGGGTTTGGCCCAGACGGATGCAAGTTTTTCTAGGAAGAGTTTTTTTGAGCCACGAGGTAGTGACGACTTCTCTTGGTGATCATGCACATGGGCATTTACTCATTGTTAGATTGTTTTCTCTCCATTGCCTGGCTCGGATGTGTCTTCAGTCAGTTTTCAACTCTATCATGGTTTGATCTTTGCTCCACCTCCAAGCTTTTCCATTAGTATTGCTTCCCATTGTGTTTTTCCATCTGTGCATTGATGTAAATCCTCGCTGGCTTGATACTTTGACGACAGCTGATATGGGCACCGCCCTTTGTCCACTTTCAAACTCCATCGCAGTTCTCGACAATGCCCAACGTGATGGATCGGACATCTTTTAGGTACAGCCTGGTTGCCACATGAAGTACCCCTGTATGACAGCACTCTGTTTGCAACTTATGCTTGTTCCCCCAGCACAGGGAAGCAGATGCGACGCATGCAAGTCATTTAGCTCCAAACATGACTCTGTGGTTGTACGGGGAGGAGCATCCATCAGCCGAAGAAGCCATCTCTATTGGCGAAAGTTCCTGCTCCGCGCTTGAGGTTGACTTTAAAATGGAGGACATTATGCCAGCTCAGCAGCCCTTGAGTACAACGCCCCTTCCCTGATCCACTAGACACATCCTTCCAAAAAACATTTGGGTCCACCACTACTGACAACCATTGGTTGGCACCTAAAAATTGCTATGGACATCTGGCCAAAACTGCTTTGGTGCCGAAAGCACATTCCAAGCCGAAACAGTCTGCATAGTTCATCTGGCAAAGAACAGCAATCTGCATGGTCTTGACCTTCAGTGCCGAGCTGGCAGCTGGCATTTGAAGCCGAAAGCTGCGGTGCCGAAGCTATCGAAGCTGAGGTCCAAGCTGACCCAAAACCACCGGTGAAACCATTCCTGCACAAGTTACAGGAGAAATTGGACACTGCTAGAAGAAAATTCATATCCAAGATGAAACTGGACTAATTCTGCCCAAGGCTTCCACTTCATCTAAACAGTAGCTTAGCTTTGAAGATGTTTTAAACATGCCATTCCTGCCTGAAAGGAAGACTATAGACAAGGCTACCAGCCCTCCTCTCCTGTCTTTCCACCTCCTTCACCCCCACCATATACAGGCAAGCCACTGGCGATCTCATAGCATCTATTCTTTTACTTTCCTCTCATGAGGTCTGTGTTCTCCAATAGCTTGTGGGTTGGGACTAGGTGACAAGGGAGTCTAGTGTTAGCTGTCCCCTAATGTAAATAGGGTTTGATAGTGCAGGGTTATATTTATTGACCCTAGATGTTATGACCTGGCCCTAATGTTGTCACCATGCCCGAGCATGCCTTTTGACATGGTTTGCAGCTCAAGCTGCTAACCATTGGCGTGTTGCCAACTCGCATCGCCTCCTAGTAAGCTACTACTGTGTCCACTGAAATGTACTCAAGTATCTCCCAGAAGAACACAAACAAAAGCAGATGAGTCAGTTTCAGAGGGAAAAGTCATAACAAACACCTCGTTACATTGCACACACTGCAGCAAGATGAGTCAACGCCAGCATTTTACATAGGAATCATGCCTATCTTCGAATCTCTGGGTGTGAAAAATTCTCATACATATTAAGTGACCAGGGGAGCCATTTTAAATGAATGTGCAGTACACTGGTCAATACAATTGTAGGAAGTTGGCTCTGTATGTGCTATTTCAAAGTAAGGAATAGCATGCACAGAGTCCAAGGGTTCCCCTTAGAGGTAAAACAGTGGTAAAAATAGATAATACTAATGCTCTATTTTGTGGTAGTGTGGTCGAGCAGTAGGCTTATCCAAGGAGTAGTGTTAAGCATTTGTTGTACATACACATAGACAATAAATGAGGTACACACACTCAGAGACAAATCCAGCCAATAGGTTTTGTTATAGAAAAATATCTTTTCTTAGTTTATTTTAAGAACCACAGGTTCAAATTTAACATGTAATATCTTGTTTGAAAGGTATTGCAGGTAAGTACATTAGGAACTTTGAATCATTTCAATTGCATGTATACTTTTCAAGTTATTCACAAATAGCTACTTTAAAAGTGGACACAGTGCAATTTTCACAGTTCCTGGGGGAGGTAAGTTTTTGTTAGTTTTACCAGGTAAGTAAGACACTTACAGGGTTCAGTTCTTGGTCCAAGGTAGCCCACCGTTGGGGGTTCAGAGCAACCCCAAAGTCACCACACCAGCAGCTCAGGGCCGGTCAGGTGCAGAGTTCAAAGTGGTGCCCAAAACGCATAGGCTAGAATGGAGAGAAGGGGGTGCCCCGGTTCCGGTCTGCTTGCAGGTAAGTACCCGCGTCTTCGGAGGGCAGACCAGGGGGGTTTTGTAGGGCACCGGGGGGGACACAAGCCCACACAGAAATTTCACCCTCAGCGGCGCGGGGGCGGCCGGGTGCAGTGTTAGAACAAGCGTCGGGTTCGCAATGGAAGTTAATGAGAGATCAAGGGATCTCTTCAGCGCTGCAGGCAGGCAAGGGGGGGCTTCCTCTGGGAAACCTCCACTTGGGCAAGGGAGAGGGACTCCTGGGGGTCACTTCTGCAGTGAAAGTCCGGTCCTTCAGGTCCTGGGGGCTGCGGGTGCAGGGTCTTTTCCAGGCGTCGGGACTTTGGATTCAAAGAGTCGCGGTCAGGGGAAGCCTCGGGATTCCCTCTGCAGGCGGCGCTGTGGGGGCTCAGGGGGGACAGGTTTTGGTACTCACAGTATCAGAGTAGTCCTGGGGTCCCTCCTGAGGTGTCGGATCTCCACCAGCCGAGTCGGGGTCGCCGGGTGCAGTGTTGCAAGTGTAAGGAAATGCCTCCTTGGCATGGTTGCCCCCTGACTTTTTGCCTTTGCTGATGCTATGTTTACAATTGAAAGTGTGCTGAGGCCTGCTAACCAGGCCCCAGCACCAGTGTTCTTTCCCTAACCTGTACTTTTGTATCCCCAATTGGCAGACCCTGGCATCCAGATAAGTCCCTTGTAACTGGTACTTCTAGTACCAAGGGCCCTGATGCCAAGGAAGGTCTCTAAGGGCTGCAGCATGTCTTATGCCACCCTGGAGACCCCTCACTCAGCACAGACACCCTGCTTGCCAGCTTGTGTGTGCTAGTGAGGACAAAACGAGTAAGTCGACATGGCACTCCCCTCAGGGTGCCATGCCAGCCTCTCACTGCCTATGCAGTATAGGTAAGACACCCCTCTAGCAGGCCTTACAGCCCTAAGGCAGGGTGCACTATACCATAGGTGAGGGTACCAGTGCATGAGCATGGTACCCCTGCAGTGTCTAAACAAAACCTTAGACATTGTAAGTGCAGGGTAGCCATCAGAGTATATGGTCTGGGAGTTTGTCAAACACGAACTCCACAGCACCATAATGGCTACACTGAAAACTGGGAAGTTTGGTATCAAACTTCTCAGCACAATAAATGCACACTGATGCCAGTGTACATTTTATTGTAAAACACACCACAGAGGGCACCTTAGAGGTGCCCCCTGAAACCTAACCGACTATCTGTGTAGGCTGACTAGTTTTAGCAGCCTGCCACAAACCGAGACATGTTGCTGGCCCCATGGGGAGAGTGCCTTTGTCACTCTGAGGCCAGTAACAAAGCCTGCACTGGGTGGAGATGCTAACACCTCTCCCAGGCAGGAATTGTCACACCTGGCGGTGAGCCTCAAAGGCTCACCTCCTTTGTGCCAACCCAGCAGGACACTCCAGCTAGTGGAGTTGCCCGCCCCCTCCGGCCCGGCCCCCACTTTTGGCGGCAAGGCCGGAGAAAATAATGAGAATAATAAGGAGGAGTCACTGGCCAGTCAGGACAGCCCCTAAGGTGTCCTGAGCTGAGGTGACTCTAACTTTTAGAAATCCTCCATCTTGCAGATGGAGGATTCCCCCAATAGGGTTAGGATTGTGACCCCCTCCCCTTGGGAGGAGGCACAAAGAGGGTGTACCCACCCTCAGGGCTAGTAGCCATTGGCTACTAACCCCCCAGACCTAAACACGCCCTTAAATTTAGTATTTAAGGGCTACCCTGAACCCTAGAAAATTAGATTCCTGCAACTACAAGAAGGAGGACTGCCCAGCTGAAAACCCCTGCAGCGGAAGACCAGAAGACGACAACTGCCTTGGCTCCAGAAACTCACCGGCCTGTCTCCTGCCTTCCAAAGATCCTGCTCCAGCGACGCCTTCCAAAGGGACCAGCGACCTCGACATCCTCTGAGGACTGCCCCTACTTCGAAAAGACAAGAAACTCCCGAGGACAGCGGACCTGCTCCAAGAAAAGCTGCAACTTTGTTTCCAGCAGCTTTAAAGAACCCTGCAAGCTCCCCGCAAGAAGCGTGAAACTTGCAACACTGCACCCGGCGACCCCGACTCGGCTGGTGGCGATCCAACACCTCAGGAGGGACCCCAGGACTACTCTAAGACTGTGAGTACAAAAACCTGTCCCCCCTGAGCCCCCACAGCGCCGCCTGCAGAGGGAATCCCGAGGCTTCCCCTGACCGCGACTCTTTGAACCTAAAGTCCCGACGCCTGGGAGAGACCCTGCACCCGCAGCCCCCAGGACCTGAAGGACCGGACTTTCACTGGAGAAGTGACCCCCAGGAGTCCCTCTCCCTTGCCCAAGTGGAGGTTTCCCCGAGGAACCCCCCCCCTTGCCTGCCTGCAGCGCTGAAGAGATCCCGAGATCTCTCATAGACTAACATTGCGAACCCGACGCTTGTTTCTACACTGCACCCGGCCGCCCCCGCGCCGCTGAGGGTGAAATTTCTGTGTGGGCTTGTGTCCCCCCCGGTGCCCTACAAAACCCCCCTGGTCTGCCCTCCGAAGACGCGGGTACTTACCTGCAAGCAGACCGGAACCGGGGCACCCCCTTCTCTCCATTCTAGCCTATGTGTTTTGGGCACCACTTTGAACTCTGCACCTGACCGGCCCTGAGCTGCTGGTGTGGTGACTTTGGGGTTGCTCTGAACCCCCAACGGTGGGCTACCTTGGACCAAGAACTAAGCCCTGTAAGTGTCTTACTTACCTGGTTAACCTAACAAATACTTACCTCCCCTAGGAACTGTGAAAATTGCACTAAGTGTCCACTTTTAAAACAGCTATTTGTGAATAACTTGAAAAGTATACATGCAATTTTGATGATTTGAAGTTCCTAAAGTACTTACCTGCAATACCTTTCGAATGAGATATTACATGTAGAATTTGAACCTGTGGTTCTTAAAATAAACTAAGAAAAGATATTTTTCTATACAAAAACCTATTGGCTGGATTTGTCTCTGAGTGTGTGTACCTCATTTATTGCCTATGTGTATGTACAACAAATGCTTAACACTACTCCTTGGATAAGCCTACTGCTCGACCACACTACCACAAAATAGAGCATTAGTATTATCTATTTTTACCACTATTTTACCTCTAAGGGGAACCCTTGGACTCTGTGCATGCTATTCCTTACTTTGAAATAGCACATACAGAGCCAACTTCCTACAGCAAGTCTCACGCTTCTTGCGGGGAGCTTGCAGGGTTCTTTCAAGGCTGCTGGAAACAAAGTTGCAGCCTTTCTTGGAGCAGGTCCGCTGTCCTCGGGAGTTTCTTGTCTTTTCGAAGCAGGGGCAGTCCTCAGAGGATGTCGAGGTCGCTGGTCCCTTTGGAAGGCGTCGCTGGAGCAGGATCTTTGGAAGGCAGGAGACAGGCCGGTGAGTTTCTGGAGCCAAGGCAGTTGTCGTCTTCTGGTCTTCCGCTGCAGGGGTTTTCAGCTAGGCAGTCCTTCTTCTTGTAGTTGCAGGAATCTAATTTTCTAGGGTTCAGGGTAGCCCTTAAATACTAAATTTAAGGGCGTGTTTAGGTCTGGGGGGTTAGTAGCCAATGGCTACTAGCCCTGAGGGTGGGTACACCCTCTTTGTGCCTCCTCCCAAGGGGAGGGGGGTCACAATCCTAACCCTATTGGGGGAATCCTCCATCTGCAAGATGGAGGATTTCTAAAAGTCAGAGTCACTTCAGCTCAGGACACCTTAGGGGCTGTCCTGACTGGCCAGTGACTCCTCCTTGTTTTTCTCATTATCTTCTCCGGCCTTGCCGCCAAAAGTGGGGCCTGGCCGGAGGGGGCGGGCAACTCCACTAGCTGGAGTGTCCTGCTGGGTTGGCACAAAGGAGGTGAGCCTTTGAGGCTCACCGCCAGGTGTGACAATTCCTGCCTGGGGGAGATGTTAGCATCTCCACCCAGTGCAGGCTTTGTTACTGGCCTCAGAGTGACAAAGGCACTCTCCCCATGGGGCCAGCAACATGTCTCGGTTTGTGGCAGGCTGCTAAAACTAGTCAGCCTACACAGATAGTCGGTTAAGTTTCAGGGGGCACCTCTAAGGTGCCCTCTGTGGTGTATTTTACAATAAAATGTCCACTGGCATCAGTGTGCATTTATTGTGCTGAGAAGTTTGATACCAAACTTCCCAGTTTTCAGTGTAGCCATTATGGTGCTGTGGAGTTCGTGTAAAACAGACTCCCAGACCATATACTCTTATGGCTACCCTGCACTTACAATGTCTAAGGTTTTGTTTAGACACTGTAGGGGTACCATGCTCATGCACTGGTACCCTCACCTATGGTATAGTGCACCCTGCCTTAGGGCTGTAAGGCCTGCTAGAGGGGTGTCTTACCTATACTGCATAGGCAGTGAGAGGCTGGCATGGCACCCTGAGGGGAGTGCCATGTCGACTTATTCGTTTTGTCCTCACTAGCACACACAAGCTGGTAAGCAGTGTGTCTGTGCTGAGTGAGAGGTCTCCAGGGTGGCATAAGACATGCTGCAGCCCTTAGAGACCTTCCTTGGCATCAGGGCCCTTGGTACTAGAAGTACCAGTTACAAGGGACTTATCTGGATGCCAGGGTCTGCCAATTGTGGATACAAAAGTACAGGTTAGGGAAAGAACACTGGTGCTGGGGCCTGGTTAGCAGGCCTCAGCACACTTTCAATTGTAAACATAGCATCAGCAAAGGCAAAAAGTCAGGGGGCAACCATGCCAAGGAGGCATTTCCTTACACAACCCCCCCCCCCCCCCCCAAACGAAAGAGGATGAGACTAACCTTTCCCAAGAGAGTCTTCATTTTCTAAGTGGAAGAACCTGGAAAGGCCATCTGCATTGGCATGGGCAGTCCCAGGTCTTTGTTCCACTATAAAGTCCATTCCCTGTAGGGAGATGGACCACCTCAACAGTTTAGGATTTTCACCTTTCATTTGCATCAGCCATTTGAGAGGTCTGTGGTCAGTTTGAACTAGGAAGTGAGTCCCAAAGAGGTATGGTCTCAGCTTCTTCAGGGACCAAACCACAGCAAAGGCCTCCCTCTCAATGGCACTCCAACGCTGCTCCCTGGGGAGTAACCTCCTGCTAATGAAAGCAACAGGCTGGTCAAGGCCATCATCATTTGTTTGGGACAAAACTGCCCCTATCCCATGTTCAGAGGCATCAGTCTGCACAATGAACTGCTTAGAATAATCTGGAGCTTTTAGAACTGGTGCTGAGCACATTGCTTGTTTCAGGATGGCTTCACTGAAGATAGGGGTGTTTGGTATCAAACATCTGGTATTGGTGAACCGACACTGATGCCACTGTTGGATTCACCCATAGGTGCACCCAGAGGGCACCTTGGAGGTGCCCCCTGGAACCGTACCATATAGAGAGCCAGCTTCCTACACTTAGACGGAGGGTTCTGCTGACTGGAGCGGTCGTGGTAGAGGGGGCCTGCATGCAGATGTTGCAAGTGTCGTAAGGGTGTCCTTGTGAGGTGAAACCATGATGGACTCTGGAGGGCTGGCGAACCTGCTGGCACCGGTCGTCTACAACTCTGTTCTGAGACAGGTGCAGTTGTGACATCAGGTGTTGTGCTTTGGTGGTTCCAGAGGTTTCAGAGTCCCTTCTTTTGGAATTTGATGGAGAACAAGTCTGCTGTAAACAGGAGGTCTTAAGTCTTTATCGAAGGCAGGCAGTCCTCCTGGGTTTCTAGAGTCACAGCTGCAGGACACTGAAGGGGGTCCCGTGCTAATGCTGCAGACGTTGGGGGAGTCCGGAGGTGGGGGGGAGGTCAGGGTGTACTTGAGCTCAGGGGAGCGTAGTGATGATGTTGCGCCAGTGACCCACCTCCGATGGGGTCATGGGCGACGGGTGCAGTGTTTGCTGGAGGTGTTGCGTTTTTTCTTACCACAAGTCTACGAGAGAGGGCCTGCATGCAGAGGCTGCAGGCGTTTCAGGTGAGTCCAAGATGGGCGAGACCACACTGGACTCCAGACTCTGGACAGCTGGGGTAATCTTGCTGGCACTTTTGGTTGGCTTCTCCTCAGGTCGTGGCCGTCTGGTGCATGGATCACTTTGGGTGTTGGTCTTTGCTGTTACGGAGGCTGCAGAGTCCTTTCTTGAGACTGCATTGCAAAGCAGAGCCGCTGCTCACAGTAGTCTTGAGTCTTTATGGAAGGCAGGCAGTGCTCTTGGGTTTCTTGGGGGCTCAGCTACAGGATGAGTCATCTTTGTCAGTCCATTGAGGTCAGCAGGCAGGCGGGTCTTGTTGCAAGTCAGCTGCTGCCTCTTTTGCTGTTTTGTAGGTGTGACTCGTCTTTGTCCTGTCCTTCTTAAGTTGTCATGATCTGAGTTCTAGGGTTCAGGGGTGCCATCTAAATACTCAATTTAGGGGCATTACAGGGAGTGCCAGGCTGTAGCCAATGGGCTGCCCAACTTTAGGATGACTACCCCCTTCTTATGACCACTTTTGCTGGGAAGTGGGTATAACCTAATCCTAGTGGCCTAATTCCTTCCAAACAAGATGGAGAAACTTTAAGTAGTGGCCGGGTGGGAGAATGTCAGTCGGTCACCACCTTCTGGAGAGACCTGGGTCGCATTCCAAAGATTGCCAGGCCTTTAAAGCTTCCCGTCCTGGAATGTCAATCCTGCCTGGGTGAGGTGATAGCACCTCTGCCCAGTGCATGCTTTTGTCTCTGGTCCTCGAGGTGCCCTCTGGGTTGCATATATTACTAAAACCCTCACTGGAATCATTGAGGGTTTATTAATACAAGATGTTTGATACCAAACATCCCTGGGTTCAGAGAAGCTATCATGTAGGTGGGGAACTCGTAGTGACTAGTGACCAGTGTCCAGCACATGCATTTAAAATGGCTTCCCTGGTCACTTACTATGTCTGAGAATCGACAGACCTAGCAGGGACATATCTGCTCATGCCTTTTCATGTTATATAATGCCCTCTGCCTTAGGGCTGGAAGGTTTGCTAGAGGAGTGACTTGCATATATTTAATGCAGTCTTAAGGGACATGGCACACATGCTGTGTGCCATGTCATTTTTTCACTTTTGGTAGAACCTGGTCACCAAGCATGCAATGGCAGTCTGCAGAAGGTTGGTGCTGGGTCCCTTAGAGTGACACAAGTTGTGCTACAGCTCTGAGGTGCCTCTTCAGTACCCATGCCCTAGGTACAAGGGGGTACCATTTACAAGGGACTTAAAGGGAGCTGAGGGGCCTGGTCACTTGGGTTTCAAGTGGCCAGGTGCCTTATTTTATGGAAGGGACACTGGCAGTAGGGACCTGGTTAGCAGGAACCCAGTGCACTTCAAAGCTACATCTAAAGACCAAGGCAAAAAGTGGGGGTACTGCAACCAGAATCTAGCTCCCTACATTAAGGCCATCTCTGCCCCTGAGCCGTGGAGGTGAGGATCAAAGTTGCCTGCCTGTGCCTGAGCATCTTGAGGCCTGAGCCCCGCTGTTGGTTCGGCCCCACTGGCCTCCTGGCCAGAGCCTGTAGCCTCTTCAGTGACTGATCCTCATAGGAATGCTTTGGGCACCAGACTCTGTTTTGCGCCCTGCACCCAGCTGCCCCTGTATTGCTGAGGGTGTACTGTGGGTGCTGTCTTGGACCTTGCTCACTACTCAGTGTTACCCTATGGAACGAATGGGTGGGCAACTACCTTGTACCTGGTCGCTGGGGACACTGTACTTACCTCGTGTTTCTATCTGCCCCAGCCCCTAGCTCACTACCACACTTGCCTTACGTTCACTATTTCACATTCCACTTTTTTAGTGTATGGTTTGGCCCTCCCAAGCGGCCATGTGTATTTTAGTTATTGATGGTTATTTTGTGTACATATTGTGATCTCCAAAGGGAGATAAATAGAATACTAGTCTAGTAGTAGTGCTGTAATAAATTATCCTTCATTTGTGCAACACTTGTGTGGTTCGTTCTTGAGTGAGTTATTGTCTGACTACTGTGGTATTGCACGTGCTGCTTTTCATTCCTCCTGGATAAGCTTCAGCCTCCGCTACCACTAGAGCTTTTGCTATCTGGACACCTATGCACTAACTCTAAGGGTTGCCTCGACTCAGTGTAGGGTGCCACACTATAGGTGTGCACCATAAACTGAACCAGCCTCCTATCCTACTTCCTTCTGGAAGTAGTTTTGTAACTTTAAGAGTTGTCTGGATTCGCATGCGACCCATCCACCTCCCCAGAAATGGGACAAGAAGCAAACAGGTGGAAGAAAAGAAGAAAGAGAAGAGTAAAAAATCTGAATATGACAACAGCGGACAGGAACTTCCAGGGCACCGAGTGATGTCATACAGAGGACAGACTTAGTACCAAATGGCAGTCGACAGCAACGGGGGGCTCCCAGCGGCCTAGAACGCAACTTTCTGAACCCAACACTAGATGGTGGAATAATGCACATCATGTGAATCCAGAAAAATCTTCAAGCTGCAAAACTACTTCTACAGGTAAAAAAACATTTTGTTAACCAGTAAGCATCTGTGACATGTAGTGCTGTATATTCACATGCACTCACCCTCCTCCCTGGACACCTGTGGCCATTGCAGTTCCTTTACATTGTCATTTGCATGGACATCTCTTTACTTAGTTTTAGCGCCATTCACACCTGCTTGTGGGAAAACAAGATAACAATGGAGTTGATGCCCATGTGCATCATCACCAAGAGGAGTTATTACCATATGACTCGAGACTTCTTAACTGAAAAATAACTTGTGCACTTTCAAACCCAACACTAGATGGCAGGATGATGCTAAGCACGTATGTAGGAAGTTGGGTCTGTATGTGCTATTTCAAAGTAAGGAATAGCATGCACAGAGTCCAAGGGTTCCCCTTAGAGGTAAGATAGTGGCAAAAAGAGAATTCTAATGCTCTATTTTGTGGTAGTGTGGCCGAGCAGTAGGCTTATCAAAGGAGTAGTGTTAAGCATTTGTTGTACATACACACAGGCAATAAATGAGGAACACACACTCAGAGACAAATCCAGCCAATAGGTTTTGTTATAGAAAAATATATGTTCGATGGCATCTGTCGCTGTAGATACGCATGTTTTGCATAGCTCGCCATCTGGTGTTGGGTCGGAGTGTTACAAGTTGTTTTTCTTCGAAGAAGTCTTTCGAGTCACGGGACCGAGTGACTCCTCCTTTTGTCTCCATTGCACATGGGCGTCGACTCCATCTTCGATTGTTTTTTTTCCGCCATCGGGTTCGGACGTGTTCCTGTCGCTCCGAGTTTCGGAACGGAAAAACAGCTAAATTTCGGAAGATTTTCATCGGTATTGTTGCGTTCGGGATCGGCGTAGTCAGAATCAACACCGCATCGAAGATCGAAGAGCTCCGGAGCCCTTCGGGGTAGTTTTCGATCCCCGTCGAGGCCTGCTCGGCCCGACCGCGTGTAGAAGAACGCCGATGGAACGGACCCCGTTTCGTTTGTCCCAAATGCCACAAAAAATAACCCTATTCAGACCAACACTTGGTCTGTAACCTGTGCCTATCACCTGAGCACAGTGAAGACACTTGCGAGGCCTGTCGTGCGTTCCGGTCCCGAAAAGCACTCCGAGACCGTCGAGCAAGAAGACTTCAAATGGCGTCCACGCCGACAGCGCACCGAGAGTTCGAGGTACAGGAAGAGGAAGAAACCTTTTCGATACACGAATCGGACTCCGAGGAATTCGACGATCCACGAACCGTGAGTAAGACGTCGAAAAGCACTCATAAGAAGATTGTCAAGGCCCAGGGGACGCCACTGCCACCAGGCCATGGCTCCACCCATAAATTCGGTGACCGACCCTCGGCACCGAAAAAGGCCCAATCAGTGCCGAGACCGTCCGACTCCGGTCGAGACACCGGCACGCAGCCTTCTCGGGACCGAGAAAGTGCTGGAGACCTACATCGACACCGAGATAGCGGTGTAGACACGGCTCGACGCTGAGACAGCGGCACTGATGAAGATCGACGCCGAGATGTTTTGACTCCAAAAAAGAAAAAAGCCACCTCGGAGCCGAAAAAAGATGCAGACAGGGTTTCGGTGCCGAAACAACCTGCAACCGACCCAGTTTCAGGCTTGTAAGGAAATGCCTCCTTGGCATGGTTGCCCCCTGACTTTTTGCCTTTGCTGATGCTATGTTTACAATTGAAAGTGTGCTGAGGCCTGCTAACCAGGCCCCAGCACCAGTGTTCTTTCCCTAACCTGTACTTTTGTATCCACAATTGGCAGACCCTGGCATCCAGATAAGTCCCTTGTAACTGGTACTTCTAGTACCAAGGGCCCTGATGCCAAGGAAGGTCTCTAAGGGCTGCAGCATGTCTTATGCCACCCTGGAGACCTCTCACTCAGCACAGACACCCTGCTTGCCAGCTTGTGTGTGCTAGTGAGAACAAAACGAGTAAGTCGACATGGCACTCCCCTCAGGGTGCCATGCCAGCCTCTCACTGCCTATGCAAGTATAGGTCAGTCACCCCTCTAGCAGGCCTTACAGCCCTAAGGCAGGGTGCACTATACCATAGGTGAGGGTACCAGTGCATGAGCATGGTACCCCTACAGTGTCTAAACAAAACCTTAGACATTGTAAGTGCAGGGTAGCCATAAGAGTATATGGTCTGGGAGTTTGTCAAACACGAACTCCACAGCACCATAATGGCTACACTGAAAACTGGGAAGTTTGGTATCAAACTTCTCAGCACAATAAATGCACACTGATGCCAGTGTACATTTTATTGCAAAATACACCCCAGAGGGCACCTTAGAGGTGCCCCCTGAAACTTAACCGACTGTCTGTGTAGGCTGACTAGTTCCAGCACCCTGCCACACTAGAGACATGTTGCTGGCCCCATGGGGAGAGTGCCTTTGTCACTCTGAGGCCAGTAACAAAGCCTGCACTGGGTGGAGATGCTAACACCTCCCCCAGGCAGGAGCTGTGACACCTGGCGGTGAGCCTCAAAGGCTCACCCCTTTGTCACAGCCCAGCAGGGCACTCCAGCTTAGTGGAGTTGCCCGCCCCCTCCGGCCACGGCCCCCACTTTTGGCGGCAAGGCTGGAGGGAACAAAGAAAGCAACAAGGAGTCGTCACTGGCCAGTCAGGACAGCCCCTAAGGTGTCCTGAGCTGAGGTGACTCTAACTTTTAGAAATCCTCCATCTTGCAGATGGAGGATTCCCCCAATAGGGTTAGGATTGTGACCCCCTCCCCTTGGGAGGAGGCACAAAGAGGGTGTACCCACCCCCAGGGCTAGTAGCCATTGGCTACTAACCCCCCAGACCTAAACACGCCCTTAAATTTAGTATTTAAGGGCTACCCTGAACCCTAGATGTAAGGAAATGCCTCCTTGGCATGGTTGCCCCCTGACTTTTTGCCTTTGCTGATGCTATGTTTACAATTGAAAGTGTGCTGAGGCCTGCTAACCAGGCCCCAGCACCAGTGTTCTTTCCCTAACCTGTACTTTTGTATCCACAATTGGCAGACCCTGGCATCCAGATAAGTCCCTTGTAACTGGTACTTCTAGTACCAAGGGCCCTGATGCCAAGGAAGATCTCTAAGGGATGCAGCATGTCTTATGCCACCCTGGAGACCTCTCACTCAGCACAGACACACTGCTTGCCAGCTTGTGTGTGCTAGTGAGGACAAAACGAGTAAGTCGACATGGCACTCCCCTCAGGGTGCCATGCCAGCCTCTCACTGCCTATGCAGTATAGGTAAGACACCCCTCTAGCAGGCCTTACAGCCCTAAGGCAGGGTGCACTATACCATAGGTGAGGGTACCAGTGCATGAGCATGGTACCCCTACAGTGTCTAAACAAAACCT
This sequence comes from Pleurodeles waltl, assembly GCF_031143425.1. Classification (NCBI taxonomy): domain Eukaryota; kingdom Metazoa; phylum Chordata; class Amphibia; order Caudata; family Salamandridae; genus Pleurodeles; species Pleurodeles waltl. Next base: position 37,633,635 of record NC_090450.1, read on the forward strand.
TAGACATTGTAAGTGCAGGGTAGCCATAAGAGTATATGGTCTGGGAGTCTGTCAAACACGAACTCCACAGCACCATAATGGCTACACTGAAAACTGGGAAGTTTGGTATCAAACTTCTCAGCACAATAAATGCACACTGATGCCAGTGTACATTTTATTGTAAAATACACCACAGAGGGCACCTTAGAGGTGCCCCCTGAAACTTAACCGACTATCTGTGTAGGCTGACTAGTTTTAGCAGCCTGCCACAAACCGAGACATGTTGCTGGCCCCATGGGGAGAGTGCCTTTGTCACTCTGAGGCCAGTAACAAAGCCTGCACTGGGTGGAGATGCTAACACCTCTCCCAGGCAGGAATTGTCACACCTGGCGGTGAGCCTCAAAGGCTCACCTCCTTTGTGCCAACCCAGCAGGACACTCCAGCTAGTGGAGTTGCCCGCCCCCTCCGGCCAGGCCCCACTTTTGGCGGCAAGGCCGGAGAAAATAATGAGAATAACAAGGAGGAGTCACTGGCCAGTCAGGACAGCCCCTAAGGTGTCCTGAGCTGAGGTGACTCTAACTTTTAGAAATCCTCCATCTTGCAGATGGAGGATTCCCCCAATAGGGTTAGGATTGTGACCCCCTCCCCTTGGGAGGAGGCACAAAGAGGGTGTACCCACCCTCAGGGCTAGTAGCCATTGGCTACTAACCCCCCAGACCTAAACACGCCCTTAAATTTAGTATTTAAGGGCTACCCTGAACCCTAGAAAATTAGATTCCTGCAACAAGAAGAAGGACTGCCCAGCTGAAAACCCCTGCAGCGGAAGACCAGAAGACGACAACTGCCTTGGCTCCAGAAACTCACCGGCCTGTCTCCTGCCTTCCAAAGATCCTGCTCCAGCGACGCTTCCGAAGGGACCAGCGACCTCGACATCCTCTGAGGACTGCCCCTGCTTCGAAAAGACAAGAAACTCCCGAGGACAGCGGACCTGCTCCAAGAAAAGCTGCAACTTTGTTTCCAGCAACTTTAAAGATCCCTGCAAGCTCCCCGCAAGAAGCGTGAGACTTGCAACACTGCACCCGGCGACCCCGACTCGGCTGGTGGAGATCCGACGCCTCAGGAGGGACCCCAGGACTACTCTGATACTGTGAGTGCCAAAACCTGTCCCCCCTGAGCCCCCACAGCGCCGCCTGCAGAGGGAATCCCGAGGCTTCCCCTGACCGCGACTCCTTGAATCCAAAGTCCCGACACCTGGGAGAGACCCTGCACCCGCAGCCCCCAGGACCTGAAGGACCGGACTTTCACTGGAGGAGTGACCCCCAGGAGTCCCTCTCCCTTGACCAAGTGGAGGTTTCCCCGAGGAACCCCCCCCTTGCCTGCCTGCAGCGCTGAAGAGATCCCTAGATCTCCCATTGACTTCCATTACAAACCCGACGCTTGTTTCTACACTGCACCCGGCCGCCCCCGCGCCGCTGAGGGTGAAATTTCTGTGTGGACTTGTGTCCCCCCCGGTGCCCTACAAAACCCCCCTGGTCTGCCCTCCGAAGACGCGGGTACTTACCTGCAAGCAGACCGGAACCGGGGCACCCCCTTCTCTCCATTCTAGCCTATGTGTTTTGGGCACCACTTTGAACTCTGCACCTGACCGGCCCTGAGCTGCTGGTGTGGTGACTTTGGGGTTGCTCTGAACCCCCAACGGTGGGCTACCTTGGACCAAGAACTGAACCCTGTAAGTGTCTTACTTACCTGGAAAAACTAATCAAAACTTACCTCCCCTAGGAACTGTGAAAATTGCACTAAGTGTCCACTTTTAAAACAGCTATTTGTCAATAACTTGAAAAGTATACATGCAATTTTGATGATTTGAAGTTCCTAAAGTACTTACCTGCAATACCTTTCGAATGAGCTATTACATGTAGAATTTGAACCTGTGGTTCTTAAAATAAACTAAGAAAAGATATTTTTCTATATAAAAACCTATTGGCTGGATTTGTCTCTGAGTGTGTGTACCTCATTTATTGTCTATGTGTATGTACAACAAATGCTTAACACTACTCCTTGGATAAGCCTACTGCTCGACCACACTACCACAAAATAGAGCATTAGTATTATCTATTTTTACCACTATTTTACCTCTAAGGGGAACCCTTGGACTCTGTGCATGCTATTCCTTACTTTGAAATAGCACATACAGAGCCAACTTCCTACATTGGTGGATCAGCGGTGGGGTACAAGACTTTGCATTTGCTGGACTACTCAGCCAATACCTGATCACACGACAAATTCCAAAATTGTCATTAGAAATTGATTTTTGCAATTTGAAAAGTTTTCTAAATTCTTAAAAGACCTGCTAGGGCCTTGTGTTAGATCCTGTTTAGCATTTCTTTTAGAGTTTAAAAGTTTGTTAAAAGTTTGAAATTAGATTCTAGAAACAGTTGTAGATTCTTAAAAGTATTCCAACTTTTAGAAACAAAATGTCTAGCACAGATGTGACTGTGGTGGAACTCGACACCACACCTTACCTCCATCTTAAGATGAGGGAGCTAAGGTCACTCTGTAAAATAAAGAAAATAACAATGGGCCCCAAACCTACCAAAATACAGCTCCAGGAGCTTTTGGCAGAGTTTGAAAAGGCCAACCCCTCTGAGGGTGGCAACTCAGAGGAAGAGGATAGTGACTTGGAGGACAATTCCCCCCTACCAGTCCTATCTAGGGAGAACAGGGTCCCTCAAACCCTGACTCCAAAAATAATAGTCAGAGATGCTGGTTCCCTCACAGGAGAGACCAACACCTCTGAAATCACTGAGGATAGCCCCAGTGAAGAGGACATCCAGTTAGCCAGGATGGCCAAAAGATTGGCTTTGGAAAGACAGATCCTAGCCATAGAGAGGGAAAGACAAGAGATGGGCCTAGGACCCATCAATGGTGGCAGCAACATAAATAGGGTCAGAGATTCTCCTGACATGTTGAAAATCCCTAAAGGGATTGTAACTAAATATGAAGATGGTGATGACATCACCAAATGGTTCACAGCTTTTGAGAGGGCTTGTGTAACCAGAAAAGTGAACAGATCTCACTGGGGTGCTCTCCTTTGGGAAATGTTCACAGGAAAGTGTAGGGATAGACTCCTCACACTCTCTGGACAAGATGCAGAATCTTATGACCTCATGAAGGGTACCCTGATTGAGGGCTTTGGATTCTCCACTGAGGAGTACAGGATTAGGTTCAGGGGGGCTCAAAAATCCTCGAGCCAGACCTGGGTTGACTTTGTTGACTACTCAGTGAAAACACTAGATGGTTGGATTCAAGGCAGTGGTGTAAGTAATTATGATGGGCTGTACAATTTATTTGTGAAAGAACACCTGTTAAGTAATTGTTTCAATGATAAACTGCATCAGCATCTGGTAGACCTAGGACCAATTTCTCCCCAAGAATTGGGAAAGAAGGCGGACCATTGGGTCAAGACAAGGGTGTCCAAGACTTCAACAGGGGGTGACCAAAAGAAAGGGGTCACAAAGACTCCCCAGCAGAAGGGTGATGAGACAACCAAAACTAAAAATAGTAAAGAGTCTTCTACAGGCCCCCAAAAACCTGCACAGGAGGGTGGGCCCAGAGCCTCTTCACAAAACAATGGGTACAAGGGTAAAAACTTTGATCCCAAAAAGGCCTGGTGTCATAGCTGTAAACAGCATGGACACCAAACTGGAGACAAGGCCTGTCCCAAGAAAGGTTCCACTCCAAACTCCCATCCAGGTAACACTGGTATGGCTAGTCTCCAAGTGGGATCAACAGTGTGCCCAGAGCAAATCAGGGTCCACACTGAAGCTACTCTAGTTTCTGAGGGTGGGGTGGATTTAGCCACACTAGCTGTCTGGCCGCCTAACATGCAAAAATACAGACAGCAACTCTTAATTAATGGGACTAGAATAGAGGGCCTGAGGGATACAGGTGCCAGTGTCACCATGGTGACAGAGAAACTGGTTTCCCCTGGCCAATACCTGACTGGAAAAACTTACACAGTCACCAACGCTGACAATCAGAGAAAAGTACATCCCATGGCAATGGTTACTTTAGAATGGGGAGGGGTCAATGGCCTGAAACAGGTGGTGGTCTCCTCAAATATCCCAGTGGACTGTCTGCTTGGAAATGACCTGGAGTCCTCAGCATGGGCTGAGGTAGAGCTAAAAACCCATGCAGCAATGCTGGGTATCCCTGAACTGGTGTGTGTGAAAACAAGAGCACAATGCAAGGCACAGGGTGAAAAAGTAGAGCTGGAGTCTGGAAAAATGGCCCAGCCTACCAAGAGAACAGGAAAGTCAGTTGGGAAACCAACTGCAACACAGCAAAAGAAAGGGAACCTCTCTTCTCAGGAAGAAGTTCTGCCCTCTGAGGGAACTGAGCCTTTGGAGCTTGAACCTTATCAGGTTGAGCTCTTAGGCCCAGGGGGACCCTCAAGGGAAGAGCTGTGTAAGGGACAAGAAACCTGTCCCTCTCTTGAAGGCCTTAGGCAGCAAGCTGCTGAAGAGTCCAAAGGCAAGAAAAATGGAACACATAGGGTCTATTGGGAAGATGGACTCCTGTACTCTGAGGCCAGAGACCCCAAACCTGGTGCCACTAGGAGAGTGGTAGTGCCTCAGCTGTTCAGGAAGTTCATCCTAACATTGGCCCATGACATTCCCCTTGCTGGACATTTGGGACAAACCAAGACGTGGGAGAGGTTAGTCAACCACTTCTACTGGCCCAATATGTCCAACATGGTTAAGGAGTTTTGCCTCTCCTGCCCCACCTGTCAAGCCAGTGGTAAGACAGGTGGGCATCCAAAGGCCCCCCTCATTCCACTTCCAGTGGTGGGGGTGCCCTTTGAAAGAGTGGGTGTGGACATAGTTGGTCCACTAGAACCTCCCACAGCCTCAGGAAATATGTATATCCTGGTAGTAGTGGATCATGCTACCAGGTATCCTGAAGCTATTCCCCTTAGGTCGACTACTGCCCCTGCAGTAGCCAAGGCCCTCATTGGTATCTTTACCAGAGTGGGTTTCCCTAAGGAGGTGGTGTCTGACAGAGGTACCAACTTCATGTCAGCATACCTAAAGCACATGTGGAATGAGTGTGGAGTGACTTATAAATTCACTACACCTTACCATCCACAAACTAATGGCTTAGTTGAGAGATTCAACAAGACATTAAAGGGCATGATCATGGGGCTCCCAGAAAAACTCAAAAGGAGATGGGATGTCCTCCTGCCATGTCTGCTTTTCGCTTACAGGGAGGTACCACAGAAGGGAGTAGGGTTCTCACCCTTTGAACTTCTGTTTGGTCATCCTGTAAGGGGACCACTTGCCCTTGTTAAAGAAGGCTGGGAGAGACCTCTCCATGAGCCTAAACAGGACATAGTGGACTATGTACTTGGCCTTCGCTCTAGAATGGCAGAGTACATGGAAAAGGCAACCAAAAACCTTGAGGCCAGCCAACAACTCCAGAAGTTTTGGTATGACCAAAAGGCTGCACTGGTTGAGTTCCAACCAGGGCAGAAAGTCTGGGTTCTGGAGCCTGTGGCTCCCAGGGCACTCCAGGACAAATGGAGTGGCCCTTACCCAGTGCTAGAGAGGAAGAGTCAGGTCACCTACCTGGTGGACCTGGGCACAAGCAGGAGCCCCAAGAGGGTGATCCATGTGAACCGCCTTAAGCTCTTCCATGACAGGGCTGATGTGAATCTGTTAATGGTAACAGATGAGGATCAGGAGGCAGAGAGTGAACCTCTCCCTGATCTTCTGTCATCAGACCCAAAAGATGGCACAGTAGATGGAGTGATCTACTCAGACACCCTCTCTGGCCAACAGCAAGCTGATTGTAGGAGAGTCCTACAACAGTTTCCTGAACTCTTCTCCTTGACCCCTGGTCAGACACACCTGTGTACCCATGATGTGGACACAGGAGACAGCATGCCTGTCAAGAACAAAATCTTTAGACAATCTGACCATGTCAAAGAAAGCATCAAGGTGGAAGTCCACAAGATGCTGGAATTGGGAGTAATTGAGCGCTCTGACAGCCCCTGGGCTAGCCCAGTGGTCTTAGTCCCCAAACCTCACACCAAAGATGGAAAGAAAGAGATGAGGTTTTGTGTGGACTACAGAGGGCTCAATTCTGTCACCAAGACAGATGCCCATCCAATTCCAAGAGCTGATGAGCTCATTGATAAATTAGGTGCTGCCAAATTTCTAAGTACCTTTGACTTGACAGCAGGGTACTGGCAAATAAAAATGGCACCTGGAGCAAAAGAAAAGACAGCATTCTCCACACCTGATGGGCATTATCAGTTTACTGTTATGCCCTTTGGTTTAAAGAATGCCCCGGCCACCTTCCAAAGGTTGGTGAATCAAGTCCTTGCTGGCTTGGAGTCCTTTAGCACAGCTTATCTTGATGATATTGCTGTCTTTAGCTCCACCTGGCAGGATCACCTGGTCCACCTGAGGAAGGTTTTGAAGGCTCTGCAATCTGCAGGCCTCTCTATCAAGGCATCCAAATGCCAGATAGGGCAGGGAACTGTGGTTTACTTGGGACACCTTGTAGGTGGAGGCCAAGTTCAGCCACTCCAACCCAAGATCCAGACTATTCTGGACTGGGTAGCTCCAAAAACCCAGACTCAAGTCAGGGCATTCCTTGGCTTGACTGGGTATTACAGGAGGTTTGTGAAGGGATATGGATCCATTGTGACAGCCCTCACTGAACTCACCTCCAAGAAAATGCCCAAGAAAGTAAACTGGACTGTGGACTGCCAACAGGCCTTTGACACCCTGAAACAGGCAATGTGCTCAGCACCAGTTCTCAAAGCTCCAGATTATTCTAAGCAGTTCATTGTGCAGACTGATGCCTCTGAACATGGGATAGGGGCAGTTTTGTCCCAAACAAATGATGATGGCCTTGACCAGCCTGTTGCTTTCATTAGCAGGAGGTTACTCCCCAGGGAGCAGCGTTGGAGTGCCATTGAGAGGGAGGCCTTTGCTGTGGTTTGGTCCCTGAAGAAGCTGAGACCATACCTCTTTGGGACTCACTTCCTAGTTCAAACTGACCACAGACCTCTCAAATGGCTGATGCAAATGAAAGGTGAAAATCCTAAACTGTTGAGGTGGTCCATCTCCCTACAGGGAATGGACTTTATAGTGGAACACAGACCTGGGACTGCCCATGCCAATGCAGATGGCCTTTCCAGGTTCTTCCACTTAGAAAATGAAGACTCTCTTGGGAAAGGTTAGTCTCATCCTCTTTCGTTTGGGGGGGGGGTTGTGTAAGGAAATGCCTCCTTGGCATGGTTGCCCCCTGACTTTTTGCCTTTGCTGATGCTATGTTTACAATTGAAAGTGTGCTGAGGCCTGCTAACCAGGCCCCAGCACCAGTGTTCTTTCCCTAACCTGTACTTTTGTATCCACAATTGGCAGACCCTGGCATCCAGATAAGTCCCTTGTAACTGGTACTTCTAGTACCAAGGGCCCTGATGCCAAGGAAGATCTCTAAGGGATGCAGCATGTCTTATGCCACCCTGGAGACCTCTCACTCAGCACAGACACACTGCTTGCCAGCTTGTGTGTGCTAGTGAGGACAAAACGAGTAAGTCGACATGGCACTCCCCTCAGGGTGCCATGCCAGCCTCTCACTGCCTATGCAGTATAGGTAAGACACCCCTCTAGCAGGCCTTACAGCCCTAAGGCAGGGTGCACTATACCATAGGTGAGGGTACCAGTGCATGAGCATGGTACCCCTACAGTGTCTAAACAAAACCTTAGACATTGTAAGTGCAGGGTAGCCATAAGAGTATATGGTCTGGGAGTCTGTCAAACACGAACTCCACAGCACCATAATGGCTACACTGAAAACTGGGAAGTTTGGTATCAAACTTCTCAGCACAATAAATGCACACTGATGCCAGTGTACATTTTATTGTAAAATACACCACAGAGGGCACCTTAGAGGTGCCCCCTGAAACTTAACCGACTATCTGTGTAGGCTGACTAGTTTTAGCAGCCTGCCACAAACCGAGACATGTTGCTGGCCCCATGGGGAGAGTGCCTTTGTCACTCTGAGGCCAGTAACAAAGCCTGCACTGGGTGGAGATGCTAACACCTCTCCCAGGCAGGAATTGTCACACCTGGCGGTGAGCCTCAAAGGCTCACCTCCTTTGTGCCAACCCAGCAGGACACTCCAGCTAGTGGAGTTGCCCGCCCCCTCCGGCCAGGCCCCACTTTTGGCGGCAAGGCCGGAGAAAATAATGAGAATAACAAGGAGGAGTCACTGGCCAGTCAGGACAGCCCCTAAGGTGTCCTGAGCTGAGGTGACTCTAACTTTTAGAAATCCTCCATCTTGCAGATGGAGGATTCCCCCAATAGGGTTAGGATTGTGACCCCCTCCCCTTGGGAGGAGGCACAAAGAGGGTGTACCCACCCTCAGGGCTAGTAGCCATTGGCTACTAACCCCCCAGACCTAAACACGCCCTTAAATTTAGTATTTAAGGGCTACCCTGAACCCTAGAAAATTAGATTCCTGCAACAAGAAGAAGGACTGCCCAGCTGAAAACCCCTGCAGCGGAAGACCAGAAGACGACAACTGCCTTGGCTCCAGAAACTCACCGGCCTGTCTCCTGCCTTCCAAAGATCCTGCTCCAGCGACGCTTCCGAAGGGACCAGCGACCTCGACATCCTCTGAGGACTGCCCCTGCTTCGAAAAGACAAGAAACTCCCGAGGACAGCGGACCTGCTCCAAGAAAAGCTGCAACTTTGTTTCCAGCAACTTTAAAGATCCCTGCAAGCTCCCCGCAAGAAGCGTGAGACTTGCAACACTGCACCCGGCGACCCCGACTCGGCTGGTGGAGATCCGACGCCTCAGGAGGGACCCCAGGACTACTCTGATACTGTGAGTGCCAAAACCTGTCCCCCCTGAGCCCCCACAGCGCCGCCTGCAGAGGGAATCCCGAGGCTTCCCCTGACCGCGACTCCTTGAATCCAAAGTCCCGACACCTGGGAGAGACCCTGCACCCGCAGCCCCCAGGACCTGAAGGACCGGACTTTCACTGGAGGAGTGACCCCCAGGAGTCCCTCTCCCTTGACCAAGTGGAGGTTTCCCCGAGGAACCCCCCCCTTGCCTGCCTGCAGCGCTGAAGAGATCCCTAGATCTCCCATTGACTTCCATTACAAACCCGACGCTTGTTTCTACACTGCACCCGGCCGCCCCCGCGCCGCTGAGGGTGAAATTTCTGTGTGGACTTGTGTCCCCCCCGGTGCCCTACAAAACCCCCCTGGTCTGCCCTCCGAAGACGCGGGTACTTACCTGCAAGCAGACCGGAACCGGGGCACCCCCTTCTCTCCATTCTAGCCTATGTGTTTTGGGCACCACTTTGAACTCTGCACCTGACCGGCCCTGAGCTGCTGGTGTGGTGACTTTGGGGTTGCTCTGAACCCCCAACGGTGGGCTACCTTGGACCAAGAACTGAACCCTGTAAGTGTCTTACTTACCTGGAAAAACTAATCAAAACTTACCTCCCCTAGGAACTGTGAAAATTGCACTAAGTGTCCACTTTTAAAACAGCTATTTGTCAATAACTTGAAAAGTATACATGCAATTTTGATGATTTGAAGTTCCTAAAGTACTTACCTGCAATACCTTTCGAATGAGCTATTACATGTAGAATTTGAACCTGTGGTTCTTAAAATAAACTAAGAAAAGATATTTTTCTATATAAAAACCTATTGGCTGGATTTGTCTCTGAGTGTGTGTACCTCATTTATTGTCTATGTGTATGTACAACAAATGCTTAACACTACTCCTTGGATAAGCCTACTGCTCGACCACACTACCACAAAATAGAGCATTAGTATTATCTATTTTTACCACTATTTTACCTCTAAGGGGAACCCTTGGACTCTGTGCATGCTATTCCTTACTTTGAAATAGCACATACAGAGCCAACTTCCTACACTAGAAAATTAGATTCCTGCAACAACAAGGACTTCCCAGCTGAAAACCCCTGCAGAGGAAGACCAGAAGACAACTGCCTTGGCTCCAGAAACTCACCGGCCTGTCTCCTGCCTTCCAAAGAACTCTGCTCCAGCGACGCCTTCCAAAGGGACCAGCGACCTCTGACTCCTCTGAGGACTGCCCTGCTTCGACGACAAGAAACTCCAGAGGACAGCGGACCTGCTCCAAAAAGACTGCAACTTTGTTTCAAGAAGCAGCTTTAAAGAACCCTGCAACTCCCCGCAAGAAGCGTGAGACTTGCAACACTGCACCCGGCGACCCCGACTCGGCTGGTGGAGAACCAACACCTCAGGGAGGACCCCCGGACTACTCTACGACTGTGAGTACCAAAACCTGAGCCCCCACAGCGCCGCCTGCAGAGGGAATCCCGAGGCTTCCCCTGACCGCGACTCTCTGAAACCTAAGTCCCGACGCCTGGAAAAGACCCTGCACCCGCAGCCCCCAGGACCTGAAGGACCGGACTTTCACTGCAGAAGTGACCCCCAGGAGTCCCTCTCCCTTGCCCAAGTGGAGGTTTCCCCGAGGAAGCCCCCCCTTGCCTGCCTGCAGCGCTGAAGAGATCCCTTGATCTCTCATTGACTAACATTGCAAACCCGACGCTTGTTTCTACACTGCACCCGGCCGCCCCCGCGCTGCTGAGGGTGAAATTTCTGTGTGGGCTTGTGTCCCCCCCCGGTGCCCTACAAAACCCCCCTGGTCTGCCCTCCGAAGACGCGGGTACTTACCTGCAAGCAGATCGGAACCGGGGCACCCCCTTCTCTCCATTGAAGCCTATGCGTTTTGGGCACCACTTTGAACTCTGCACCTGACCGGCCCTGAGCTGCTGGTGTGGTGACTTTGGGGTTGCTCTGAACCCCCAACGGTGGGCTACCTTGGACCAAGAACTGAACCCTGTAAGTGTCTTACTTACCTGGTAAAACTAACAAAAACTTACCTCCCCCAGGAACTGTGAAAATTGCACTAAGTGTCCACTTTTGAAATAGCTATTTGTGAATAACTTGAAAAGTATACTTGAAATGATTCAAAGTTCCTAATGTACTTACCTGCAATACCTTTCAAACAAGATATTACATGTTAAATTTGAACCTGTGGTTCTTAAAATAAACTAAGAAAAGATATTTTTCTATAACAAAACCTATTGGCTGGATTTGTCTCTGAGTGTGTGTACCTCATTTATTGTCTGTGTATGTACAACAAATGCTTAACACTACTCCTTGGATAAGCCTACTGCTCGACCACACTACCACAAAATAGAGCATTAGTATTATCTATTTTTACCACTATTTTACCTCTAAGGGGAACCCTTGGACTCTGTGCATGCTATTCCTTACTTTGAAATAGCACATACAGAGCCAACTTCCTACAAGGCTCTTATACCGAAGAGCAATCAATGACCTCCCAAATGCGAAAGCATAGGTTTGAGGACGACCTGCAATCCACCGATGTAGATCATACGCAGAAACGTATTTTTATACAGCAGGGGACAGGAAAGATAAGCACCCTTCCCCCTATTAGGAGAAAGAGAAGACTGGAATTTCAAACTGACCAAACACCACAAACAAAAATGGTGAAAAGGGTTACTCCGCCGCCCTCTCCTCCACCTATAATTCACGTCTCGCCAGCACAAACTCCATCACATTCCCCGGCTCACACCACCATGAGCCAAGGTGACCAGGATCAGGACGCATGGGACTTATATGACGCCCCTGTGTCAGATAACAGTCCGGAGGCATACCCTACAAAGCCATCACCACCAGAGGACAGTACTGCATATTCTCAGGTGGTGGCTAGAGCTGCACAATTCCACAATGTAAGCCTCCACTCAGAACAGGTCGAGGATGACTTTCTATTCAACACCCTCTCTGCCACCCACAGCTCATACCAAAGCCTGCCTATGCTCCCTGGTATGCTTCGGCACGCAAAAGACATCTTTAAGGAGCCGGTCAAAAGTAGGGCAATCACACCAAGGGTGGAAAAAAAGTATAAAGCGCCTCCTACAGACCCTATTTTCATAACTTCGCAGCTGCCACCAGATTCTGTCGTTGTAGGAGCAGCTAGGAAAAGGGCCAACTCCCACACATCTGGGGACGCACCACCCCCAGATAAGGAAAGCCGCAAGTTCGATGCAGCTGGAAAGAGTCGCAGCACAAGCTGCAAACCAGTGGCGCATCGCTAACTCACAGGCACTTCTTGCTCGCTATGACGGAGCCCATTGGGATGAGATGCAACATCTCATTGAACATCTACCCAAAGACCTACAAAAGAGGGCAAAGCAAGTGGTTGAAGGACAGAACATTTCAAACAACCAGATACGCTCCTCCATGGACGCAGCAGACACAGCTGCAAGAACAATAAATACATCTGTGACCATCAGAAGGCATGCATGGCTACGAACGTCTGGGTTTAAACCAGAGATTCAGCAGGCAGTTCTCAATATGCCATTCAACGAAAAAGAACTGTTCGGTCCAGAAGTGGACACGGCGATTGAGAAACTTAAAAAGGACACGGACACTGCTAAAGCCATGGGCGCACTCTACTCCCCGCAGAGCAGAGGAAATTACAGCACCTTCCGCAAAACACCCTTTAGAGGGGGGTTTCGGGGTCAGGCCACACAAGCCAGCACCTCACAGGCAACACCATCCAGTTACCAGGGACAGTACAGGGGAGGCTTTCGGGGCCAATATAGAGGAGGGCAATTCCCTAGGAATAGGGGAAAATTTCAAAGCCCCAAAACCCCTACAACTAAGCAGTGACTCACATGTCACTCACCCCCTCCACACAACACCAGTGGGGGGAAGAATAGGTCATTATTACAAAGCATGGGAGGAAATCACTACAGACACTTGGGTTCTAGCAATTATCCAAAATGGTTATTGCATAGAATTTCTACAATTCCCTCCAAACATACCACCAAGAGCACAAAATTTATCAAAACATCATTCCGAGCTCCTGGAGATAGAAGTTCAAGCACTATTGCAAAAGAACGCAATCGAGTTAGTACCAAACACACAAACACAGGAGTTTATTCACTGTACTTCTTAATACCAAAGAAGGACAAAGCGCTAAGACCAATCCTAGACCTAAGAATACTAAACACATACATCAAATCAGACCACTTTCACATGGTCACACTACAAGAAGTGTTACCATTGCTGAAACTACACTACTACATGACAACATTAGACCTCAAAGACGCGTATTTCCATATACCAATACATCCATCGCACAGGAAATACCTAAGGTTTGTATTCAAAGGAATACACTACCAATTAAAGGGACTGCCTTTCGGTTTAACAACCGCACCGAGTCTTTACCAAATGTCTAGCAGTAGTCGCTGCACACATCAGAAGGCAGCAAATACATGTATTCCCGTATCTAGACGACTGGCTAATCAAGACCCATTCGTTAATAACGTGCTCACACCACACAAATCAAATCATACAAACCCTCTACAAACTAGGGTTCACAGTCAACTTCGCAAAATCCAACATTCTGCCGCGCAAGATACAACAATACCTAGGAGCCATAATAAACACAACAATAGGAGTAGCCACTCCAAGTCCACAAAGAATTCAAAATTTCAACATCATACAACGCATGTATCCAACACAGAAAATACAAGCAAAGATGATATTACAACTCCTAGGCATGATGTCTTCATGCATAGCCATTGTCCCAAACGCAAGACTGCACATGAGGCCCTTACAACAGTGCCTAGCATCACAGTGGTCACAAGCACAGGGTCACCTTACAGATCTGGTGTTAATAGACCGTCAAACTTACCTCTCGCTTCTATGGTGGAACAATATAAATTTAAACAAAGGGCGGCCTTTCCGAGACCCAGTGCCACAATACATAACGACAGATGCTTCCATGACAGGGTGGGGAGCACACCTCGATCAACACAGCATACAAGGACAATGGAACGTACATCAAACAAAACTGCATATAAATCACCTAGAACTGCTAGCAGTTTTTCAAGCACTAAAGGCTTTTCAACCAATAATAGTTCACAAATACATTCTCGTCAAAACAGACAACATGACAACAATGTATTATCTAAACAAACAAGGGGGGACGCACTCAACGCAATTGAGCCTGCTGGCACAAAAGATATGGCGTTGGGCAATTCACAACCAAATTCGCCTAATAGCACAATTTATCCCAGGAATTCAGAATCAACTCGCAGACAATCTCTCTCGAGATCACCAACAGGTCCACGAATGGGAAATTCACCCCCAAATTCTGAACACTTACTTCACGCTCTGGGGAACACCTCAAATAGACTTGTTTGCGACAAAAGAGAACGCAAAATGCCAAAACTTCGCATCCAGATACCCACACAGGCAGTCCCACGGCAATGCCCTATGGATCAACTGGTCAGGGATATTTGCCTACGCTTTTCCTCCTCTCCCTCTCCTTCCTTATCTGGTAAACCAACTCAGTCAAAACAAACTCAAACTCATATTAATAGCACCAACTTGGGCAAGGCAACCCTGGTACACAACGCTGCTAGACCTATCAGTAGTACCCCACATCAAACTGCCCAACAGGCCGGATCTGTTGAGACAACACAACCAAACGATCAGACACCCAGATCCAGCATCGCTGAATCTAGCAATCTGGCTCCTGAAATCCTAGAATTCCGACACTTACAACTTACCCAAGAATGTATGGAAGTCATAAAGCAAGCCAGAAGGCCATCCACCAGGCACTGCTATGCCAGTAAATGGAAGAGGTTTGTTTGCTACTGCCATATTAATCAAATCCAACCATTACACGCAACCCCAAAACATGTAGTGGGTTACTTGCTTCACTTACAAAAATCTAACCTAGCTTTCTCTTCCATTAAAATACACCTTGCAGCAATATCTGCATACCTGCAGCCTACCTATTCAACTTCCCTATATAGGATACCAGTCATTAAAGCATTCATGGAGGGCCTTAAAAGAATTATTCCACCAAGAACACCACCTGTTCCTTCATGGAACCTAAATGTTGTCTTAACTAGACTTATGGGTCCACCTTTTGAACCCATGCACTCCTGCGAAATACAGTTCCTAACATGGAAGGTTGCATTTCTCATCGCCATTACCTCTCTAAGAAGGGTAAGCGAGATTCAGGCGTTTACAATACAAGAACCTTTTATACAACTACACAAAAATAAGGTCGTCCTAAGGACTAATCCTAAATTTCTACCAAAAGTTATTTCACCGTTCCACCTAAATCAAACAGTGGAACTTCCAGTGTTCTTCCCACAGCCAGATTCCGTAGCTGAGAGGGCACTACATACTTTAGATGTCAAAAGAGCATTAATGTATTACATTGACAGAACAAAGAGCATCAGGAAAACTAAACAGCTATTTATTGCATTCCAAAAACCTCATGCAGGAAACCCAATATCAAAACAAGGTATAGCCAGATGGATAGTTAAATGCATCCAAATCTGCTACCTTAAAGCTAAACGACAACTGCCCATTACACCAAGGGCACACTCAACCAGAAAGAAAGGTGCTACCATGGCCTTTCTAGGAAACATCCCAATGCAAGAAATATGTAAGGCAGCCACATGGTCTACGCCTCACACATTCACCAAGCACTACTGTGTAGACGTGTTATCCGCACAACAAGCCACAGTAGGTCAAGCCGTATTAAGAACATTATGTTCGATGGCATCTGTCGCTGTAGATACGCATGTTCTGCAATAGCTCGCCATCTGGTGTTGGGCCGGAGTGTTACAAGTTGTTTTTGTTCGAAGAAGTCTTTCGAGTCACGGGACCGAGTGACTCCTCCTTTTGTCTCCATTGCGCATGGGCGTCGACTCCATCTTCGATTGTTTTTTTTCCGCCATCGGGTTCGGACGTGTTCCTGTCGCTCCGAGTTTCGGAACGGAAAATTAGCTAATTTCGGAAGATTTTCGTCGGTATTGTTGCGTTCAGGATCGGCGTACTTAGATTCCACACCGCATCGAAGATCGAAGAGCTCCGGTGCCCTTCGGGGTAGTTTTTCGATCCCCCGTCGGGGCCTGGTCGGCCCGACCGCGTGCTGAAGAACGCCGATGGAACGGACCCCGTTCCGTTTCTGCCCCAAATGCCACAATAAATACCCCTACACAGACCAACACTTGGTCTGCAACCTGTGCCTGTCACCTGAGCACAGCGAAGACACCTGCGAGGCCAGTCGTGCGTTCCGGTCCCGAAAAACACTCCGAGACCGTCGAGCCAGAAGACTTCAGATGGCGTCCGCACCGACAGCCCAACAGGAGTTCGAGGAACAGGAAGAGGAAGGTACCTTCTCGATCCAAGACTCGGACTCCGAAGGATTCGACGATACACAAACCGTGAGTAAGACGTCGAAAACCACACAGAGAAACATTTACAAGGCCCAGGGGACGCCACTGCCATCCGGCCATGGCTCGACCCATAAATTCGGTGACCGACCGTCGGCACCGAAAAAGGCCCAAACAGTGCCGAGGTCGTCCGACTCCGGTCGAGACACCGGCACGCAGCCTTCTCGGGACCGAGAAAGTGCTGGAGACAAGCCTCGACACCGAGATGCCGGTGTGGACACGGCTCGACGCCGAGACAGCGGCACCGAAGCAGATTGACGCCGAGAGGTTTCGGCCCCGAAAAAGAAAAAAGTCACCTCGGAGCCGAAAAAACACGCAGACAAGGTTTCGATGCCGAAACAAACTGCAAGCGACCAAGCTTCAGGCTCTTATACAGAAGAGCACTCGCTAACCTCCCAAATGCAAAAGCATAGGTTTGAGGAAGAGCTACAAGCAACTGATGTGGACCATACGCAAAAGCGTATCTTCATACAGCAGGGGACAGGAAAAATAAGCACCCTTCCCCCCATTAGGAGAAAGAGAAGGTTGGAGTTCCAGACTGAACAGACACCACAACCAAAAGTGGTGAAAAGAGTTACCCCACCACCCTCTCCTCCGCCCGTGATTAACGTCTCACCAGCACAAACTCCATCACACTCCCCAGCTCACACCACCATGAGCCAGGGTGACCAAGATCAGGACGCATGGGACCTATACGACGCCCCAGTGTCAGATAACAGTCCGGAGGCATACCCTACGAAGCCATCTCCACCAGAAGAC
The DNA here is from genome assembly GCF_031143425.1 of Pleurodeles waltl. Taxonomy (NCBI): domain Eukaryota; kingdom Metazoa; phylum Chordata; class Amphibia; order Caudata; family Salamandridae; genus Pleurodeles; species Pleurodeles waltl. The sequence goes on from NC_090450.1 coordinate 37,650,748, forward strand.
AGCACCGCGTATTCTCAAGTGGTGGCTAGAGCAGCACAATTTCACAACGTAAGCCTCCACTCAGAACAGGTCGAGGATGATTTTTTATTCAACACACTCTCCTCCACCCACAGCTCATACCAAAGCCTGCCTATGCTCCCTGGTATGCTCCGGCACGCAAAAGACATCTTTAAGGAGCCGGTCAAAAGTAGGGCAATCACACCAAGGGTGGAAAAAAAGTATAAGGCGCCTCCTACAGACCCGGTTTTCATCACTACACAGCTGCCACCAGACTCTGTCGTTGTAGGAGCAGCTAGGAAAAGGGCCAACTCTCACACATCTGGAGATGCACCACCCCCAGATAAAAAAAGCCGCAAGTTCGATGCAGCTGGTAAAAGAGTCGCAGCACAAGCTGCAAACCAGTGGCGCATCGCGAACTCCCAGGCACTACTTGCGCGCTATGACAGAGCCCACTGGGACGAGATGCAACATCTCATTGAACATCTGCCCAAGGACCTACAAAATAGGGCAAAACAAGTGGTTGAGGAGGGACAGACCATTTCCAACAACCAGATCCGCTCCTCCATGGACGCTGCAGATACAGCTGCACGGACAATTAATACATCTGTAACTATCAGAAGGCATGCATGGCTCCGAACGTCTGGATTTAAACCAGAGATTCAACAAGCAGTTCTCAATATGCCTTTTAATGAAAAAGAACTGTTCGGTCCAGAAGTGGACACAGCGATTGAGAAACTCAAAAAAGATACGGACACTGCCAAAGCCATGGGCGCACTCTACTCCCCGCAGAGCAGAGGGAATTACAGCACATTCCGTAAAACGCCCTTTCGAGGGGGGTTTCGGGGTCAAAGCACACAAGCCAGCACCTCACAAGCAACACCGTCCAGTTACCAGGGACAGTATAGAGGAGGTTTTCGGGGACAATATAGAGGAGGGCAATTCCCTAGAAATAGAGGAAGATTTCAGAGCCCAAAAACCCCTACTACTAAACAGTGACTCACATGTCACTCACCCCCTCCACACAACACCAGTGGGGGGAAGAATAGGTCATTATTACAAAGCATGGGAGGAAATCACTACAGACACTTGGGTTCTAGCAATTATCCAACATGGTTATTGCATAGAATTTCTACAATTCCCTCCAAACATACCACCAAAAGCACAAAATTTGACAACACACCATTCCAATCTCCTGGAGATAGAAGTGCAGGCACTATTGCAAAAGAATGCAATCGAATTAGTGCCAAACACACAAATAAACACAGGAGTTTACTCACTGTACTTTCTGATACCAAAGAAGGACAAAACGCTGAGACCAATCCTAGACCTCAGAGTAGTGAACACTCATCAAATCAGACCACTTTCACATGGTCACACTACAAGAAGTATTGCCATTGCTAAAACTACACGACTACATGGCAACTTTAGACCTCAAGGATGCTTATTTCCATATACCAATACACCCATCGCACAGGAAATACCTAAGGTTTGTATTCAAAGGAATACATTACCAATTCAAGGTACTGCCTTTCGGATTAACAACCGCACCAAGAGTCTTTACCAAATGCCTAGCGGTAGTCGCTGCACACATAAGAAGGCAGCAAATACATGTGTTCCCATATCTAGACGACTGGCTAATCAAGGCCCATTCGTTAATACAGTGCTCACATCACACAAATCATATCATACAAACCCTCTTCAAACTAGGGTTCACCGTCAATTTCACAAAATCCAAAATTCTGCCGCGCAAGGTACAACAATACCTGGGAGCCATAATAGACACATCAAAAGGAGTAGCCACTCCAAGTCCTCAAAGAATTCGAAATTTCAACACCATCATACAACGCATGTATCCAACACAAAGGATACACGCAAAGATGGTACTACAACTCCTAGGCATGATGTCTTCATGCATAGCCATTGTCCCAAACGCAAGACTGCACATGAGGCCCTTACAACAGTGCCTAGCATCACAATGGTCACAAGCACAGGGTCACCTTCTAGATCTGGTGTTAATAGACCGCCAAACTTACCTCTCGCTTCTATGGTGGAACAACATAAATTTAAACAAAGGGCGGCCTTTCCAAGACCCAGTGCCACAATACGTAATAACAACAGATGCTTCCATGACAGGGTGGGGAGCACACCTCGATCAACACAGCATACAAGGACAATGGAACGTACATCAAACAAAACTGCATATAAATCACCTAGAACTTCTAGCAGTTTTTCAAGCACTAAAAGCTTTCCAACCAATAATAGTTCACAAATACATTCTCGTCAAAACAGACAACATGACAACAATGTATTATCTAAACAAGCAGGGGGGGACGCACTCCACGCAGTTAAGCCTGCTAGCACAAAAGATTTGGCGTTGGGCAATTCACAACCAAATTCGCCTAATAGCACAATTTATACCAGGGATCCAAAATCAACTCGCAGACAATCTCTCTCGATCACCAACAGGTCCACGAATGGGAAATTCACCCCCAAATTCTGAACACTTATTTCAAACTCTGGGGAACACCTCAGATAGACTTGTTTGCGACAAGGGAGAACGCAAAATGCCAAAACTTCGCATCCAGATACCCACACGAACAATCCCAAGGCAATGCCCTATGGATGAACTGGTCAGGGATATTTGCTTCCGCTTTTCCTCCTCTCCCTCTCCTTCCTTACCTGGTAAACAAACTCAGTCAAAGCAAACTCAAACTCATATTGATAGCACCAACTTGGGCAAGGCAACCCTGGTACACAACGCTGCTAGACCTATCAGTAGTACCCTGCATCAAATTGCCCAACAGGCCAGATCTGTTGACACAGCACAACCAAAAGATCAGACACCCAGATCCAGCATCGCTGAATCTAGCAATCTGGCTCCTGAAATCCTAGAATTCGGGCACTTACAACTTACCCAAGAATGTATGGAAGTCATAAAACAAGCCAGAAGGCCATCCACCAGGCACTGCTATGCAAGTAAATGGAAGAGGTTTGTTTGCTACTGCCATATTAATCAAATACAACCATTACACACAACTCCAGAACTAAAGTGGGTTACTTGCTTCACTTACAAAAATCTAACCTGGCTTTCTCTTCCATTAAAATACACCTTGCAGCAATATCTGCATACCTGCAGACTACCTATTCAACTTCCCTATATAAGATACCAGTCATTAAAGCATTCATGGAGGGCCTTAGGAGAATTATACCACCAAGAACACCACCTGTTCCTTCATGGAACCTAAATGTTGTCCTAACTAGACTTATGGGTCCACCTTTTGAACCCATGCACTCCTGCGACATACAGTTCCTAACCTGGAAGGTGGCATTTCTCATCGCCATTACTTCCCTAAGAAGAGTAAGCGAGATTCAGGCGTTTACAATACAGGAACCTTTTATACAACTACACAAGAATAAGGTCGTCCTAAGGACCAATCCTAAATTTTTGCCAAAGGTTATTTCACCGTTCCATCTAAATCAAACAGTGGAACTTCCAGTGTTCTTTCCACAGCCAGATACCGTAGCTGAAAGGGCACTACATACATTAGATGTCAAAAGAGCATTGATGTATTACATTGACAGAACAAAAAACATCAGAAAGACTAAACAACTATTTATTGCATTTCAAAAACCTCATGCAGGAAACCCAATATCAAAACAAGGTATAGCCAGATGGATAGTTAAATGCATCCAAATCTGCTACCTTAAAGCTAAACGACAGCTGCCCATTACACCAAGGGCACACTCAACCAGAAAGAAAGGTGCTACCATGGCCTTTCTAGGAAACATCCCAATGCAAGAAATATGTAAGGCAGCCACATGGTCTACGCCTCACACATTCACCAAGCACTACTGTGTAGACGTGTTATCCGCACAACAAGCCACAGTAGGTCAAGCCGTATTAAGAACATTATTTCAGACTACTTCCACTCCTACAGGCTGATCCACCGCTTTTGGGGAGATAACTGCTTACTAGTCTATGCAAAACATGCGTATCTACAGCGACAGATGCCATCGAACTGAAAATGTCACTTACCCAGTGTACATCTGTTCGTGGCATCAGTCGCAGTAGATTCGCATGTGCCCACCCGCCTCCCCGGGAGCCTGTAGCAGTTTGGAAGTTACCTTCAATTATTTATATATGTATCATCTCAACCTTAAATAGGTGCATACTTAGTCACTCCATTGCATGGGCACTATTACTACAATTCAACTCCTACCTCACCCTCTGCGGGGAAAAACAATCGAAGATGGAGTCGACGCCCATGCGCAATGGAGACAAAAGGAGGAGTCACTCGGTCCCGTGACTCGAAAGACTTCTTCGAAGAAAAACAACTTGTAACACTCCGGCCCAACACCAGATGGCGAGCTATTGCAAAACATGCGAATCTACTGCGACTGATGCCACAAACAGATGTACACTGGGTAAGTGACATTTTCATTTAAGGGCGTGTTTAGGTCTGGGGGGTTAGTAGCCAATGGCTACTAGCCCTGAGGGTGGGTACACCCTCTTTGTGCCTCCTCCCAAGGGGAGGGGGGTCACATCCCTAATCCTATTGGGGGAATCCTCCATCTGCAAGATGGAGGATTTCTAAAAGTTAGTCACTTCAGCTCAGGACACCTTAGGGGCTGTCCTGACTGGCCAGTGACTCCTCCTTGTTGTTTTCTTTGTTTCCTCCGGCCTTGCCGCCAAAAGTGGGGGCCGTGGCCAGAGGGGGCGGGCAACTCCACTAGCTGGAGTGTCCTGCAGTGCTGTGACAAAGGGGTGAGCCTTTGAGGCTCACCGCCAGGTGTGACAGCTCCTGCCTGGGGGAGGTGTTAGCATCTCCACCCAGTGCAGGCTTTGTTACTGGCCTCAGAGTGACAAAGGCACTCTCCCCATGGGGCCAGCAACATGTCTCTAGTGTGGCAGGCTGCTGGAACCAGTCAGCCTACACAGATAGTCAGTTTAGGTTTCAGGGGCACCTCTAAGGTGCCCTCTGGGGTGTGTTTCACAATAAAATGTACACTGGCATCAGTGTGCATTTATTGTGCTGAGAAGTTTGATACCAAATGTAAGGAAATGCCTCCTTGGCATGGTTGCCCCCTGACTTTTTGCCTTTGCTGATGCTATGTTTACAATTGAAAGTGTGCTGAGGCCTGCTAACCAGGCCCCAGCACCAGTGTTCTTTCCCTAACCGGTACTTTTGTATCCACAATTGGCAGACCCTGGCATCCAGATAAGTCCCTTGTAACTGGTACTTCTAGTACCAAGGGCCCTGATGCCAAGGAAGGTCTCTAAGGGCTGCAGCATGTCTTATGCCACCCTGGAGACCTCTCACTCAGCACAGACACACTGCTTGCCAGCTTGTGTGTGCTAGTGAGGACAAAACGAGTAAGTCGACATGGCACTCCCCTCAGGGTGCCATGCCAGCCTCTCACTGCCTATGCAGTATAGGTAAGACACCCCTCTAGCAGGCCTTACAGCCCTAAGGCAGGGTGCACTATACCATAGGTGAGGGTACCAGTGCATGAGCATGGTACCCCTACAGTGTCTAAACAAAACCTTAGACATTGTAAGTGCAGGGTAGCCATAAGAGTATATGGTCTGGGAGTTTGTCAAACACGAACTCCACAGCACCATAATGGCTACACTGAAAACTGGGAAGTTTGGTATCAAACTTCTCAGCACAATAAATGCCCACTGATGCCAGTGTACATTTTATTGTAAAATACACCCCAGAGGGCACCTTAGAGGTGCCCCCTGAAACTTAACCGACTATCTGTGTAGGCTGACTAGTTTTAGCAGCCTGCCACAAACCGAGACATGTTGCTGGCCCCATGGGGAGAGTGCCTTTGTCACTCTGAGGCCAGTAACAAAGCCTGCACTGGGTGGAGATGCTAACACCTCCCTCAGGCAGGAATTGTCACACCTGGCGGTGAGCCTCAAAGGCTCACCTCCTTTGTGCCAACCCAGCAGGACACTCCAGCTAGTGGAGTTGCCCGCCCCCTCCGGCCAGGCCCCACTTTTGGCGGCAAGGCTGGAGAAAATAATGAGAAAAACAAGGAGGAGTCACTGGCCAGTCAGGACAGCCCCTAAGGTGTCCTGAGCTGAGGTGACTCTGACTTTTAGAAATCCTCCATCTTGCAGATGGAGGATTCCCCCAATAGGGTTAGGATTGTGACCCCCTCCCCTTGGGAGGAGGCACAAAGAGGGTGTACCCACCCTCAGGGCTAGTAGCCATTGGCTACTAACCCCCCAGACCTAAACACGCCCTTAAATTTAGTATTTAAGGGCTACCCTGAACCCTAGAAAATTAGATTCCTGCAACTACAAGAAGAAGGACTGCCTAGCTGAAAACCCCTGCAGAGGAAGACCAGAAGACGACAACTGCCTTGGCTCCAGAAACTCACCGGCCTGTCTCCTGCCTTCCAAAGATCCTGCTCCAGCGACGCCTTCCACAGGGACCAGCGACCTCGACATCCTCTGAGGACTGCCCCTGCTTCGAAAAGACAAGAAACTCCCGAGGACAGCGGACCTGCTCCAAGAAAAGCTGCAACTGTGTTTCCAGCAGCTTTAAAGAACCCTGCAAGCTCCCCGCAAGAAGCGTGAGACTTGCAACACTGCACCCGGCGACCCCGACTCGGCTGGTGGCGATCCAACACCTCAGGAGGGACCCCAGGACTACTCTGATACTGTGAGTACCAAAACCTGTCCCCCCTGAGCCCCCACAGCGCCGCCTGCAGAGGGAATCCCGAGGCTTCCCCTGACCGCGACTCTTTGAACCTAAAGTCCCGACACCTGGGAGAGACCCTGCACCCGCAGCCCCCAGGACCTGAAGGACCGGACTTTCACTGGAGAAGTGACCCCCAGGAGTCCCTCTCCCTTGCCCAAGTGGAGGTTTCCCCGAGGAACCCCCCCCTTGCCTGCCTGCAGCGCTGAAGAGATCCCGAGATCTCTCATAGACTAACATTGAAAACCCAACGCTTGTTTCTACACTGCACCCGGCCGCCCCCGCGCTGCTGAGGGTGAAATTTCTGTGTGGACTTGTGTCCCCCCCGGTGCCCTACAAAACCCCCCTGGTCTGCCCTCCGAAGACGCGGGTACTTACCTGCAAGCAGACCGGAACCGGGGCACCCCCTTCTCTCCATTCTAGCCTATGCGTTTTGGGCACCACTTTGAACTCTGCACCTGACCGGCCCTGAGCTGCTGGTGTGGTGACTTTGGGGTTGCTCTGAACCCCCAACGGTGGGCTACCTTGGACCAAGAACTAAGCCCTGTAAGTGTCCTACTTACCTGGTTAACCTAACAAATACTTACCTCCCCTAGGAACTGTGAAAATTGCACTAAGTGCCCACTTTTAAAACAGCTATTTGTCAATAACTTGTAAAGTATACATGCAATTTTTATGATTTAAAGTTCCTAAAGTACTTACCTGCAATACCTTTCAAATGAGATATTACATGTAGAATTTGAACCTGTGGTTCTTAAAATAAACTAAGAAAAGATATTTTTTTATAACAAAACCTATTGGCTGGATTTGTCTCTGAGTGTGTGTACCTCATTTATTGTCTATGTGTATGTACAACAAATGCTTAACACTACTCCTTGGATAAGCCTACTGCTCGACCACACTACCACAAAATAGAGCATTAGTATTATCTATTTTTACCACTATTTTACCTCTAAGGGGAACCCTTGGACTCTGTGCATGCTATTCCTTACTTTGAAATAGTACATACAGAGCCAACTTCCTACACCAAACTTCCCAGTTTTCAGTGTAGCCATTATGGTGCTGTGGAGTTCGTGTTTGACAGACTCCCAGACCATATACTCTTATGGCTACCCTGCACTTACAATGTCTAAGGTTTGGCTTAGACACTGTAGGGGCACAGTGCTCATGCACTGGTGCCCTCACCTATGGTATAGTGCACCTTGCCTTAAGGCTGGAAGGCCTGCTAGAGGGGTGTCTTACCTATACTGCATAGGCAGTGAGAGACTGGCATGGCACCCTGAGGGGAGTGCCATGTCGACTTACTCATTTTGTTCTCACTAGCACACACAAGCTGGTAAGCAGTGTCTGTGCTGAGTGAGGGGTCTCCAGGGTGGCATAATACATGCTGCAGCCCTTAGAGACCTTCCCTGGCATCAGGGCCCTTGGTACCAGAGGTACCAGTTACAAGGGACTTACCTGGATGCCAGGGTGTGCCAATTGTGGATACAAAAGTACAGGTTAGGGAAAGAACACTGGTGCTGGGGCGTGGTTAGCAGGCCTCAGCACACTTTCAATTCAAAACATAGCATCAGCAAAGGCAAAAAGTCAGGGGGTAACCATGCCAAGGAGGCATTTCCTTACAACGTACATCTACAGCACTGCATGCCACAAACCGATTCATACTGTGTAAGTAAGATTTTCCTTCTAAGACCATCTCAGAGGAAACCAGAAGATGGAGGATAATGCACAGCCTGTAAATCTTTAAGTGAGCTATTGCACTAATTCGTTTTCTCTTTACATTGAATGGCAATATGCAGCTGTAAAGAAATGGCTCCCTGTTGCAGTTACCCCCCACTTTTTGCCTGATACTGATGCTGACTTGACTGAGAAGTGTGCTGGGACCCTGCTAACCAGGCCCCAGCACCAGTGTTCCTTCACCTAAAATGTACCATTGTATCCACAATTGGCACACCCTGGCATTCAGATAAGTCCCTTGTAACTGGTACTTCTAGTACCAAGGGCCCTGATGCCAAGAAAGGTCTCTAAGGGCTGCAGCATGTCTTATGCCACCCTAGAGACCCCTCACTCAGCACAGACACACTGCTTACAAGCCTGTGTGTGCTAGTGAGAACAAAATGAGTAAGTCGACATGGCACTCCCCTCAGGGTGCCATGCCAGCCTCTCACTGCCTATGCAGTATAGGTAAGACACCCCTCTAGCAGGCCTTACAGCCCTAAGGCAGGGTGCACTATACCATAGGTGAGGGTACCAGTGCATGAGCACTGTGCCCCTACAGTGTCTACACAAAACCTTAGACATTGTAAGTGCAGGGTAGCCATAAGAGTATATGGTCTGGGAGTCTGTTTTACACGAACTCCACAGCACCATAATGGCTACACTGAAAACTGGGAAGTTTGGTATCAAACTTCTCAGCACAATAAATGCACACTGATGCCAGTGTACATTTTATTGTAAAATACACCACAGAGGGCACCTTAGAGGTGCCCCCTGAAACTTAACCAACTATCTGTGTAGGCTGACTGGTTCCAGCAGCCTGCCACACTAGAGACATGTTGCTGGCCCCATGGGGAGAGTGCCTTTGTCACTCTGAGGCCAGTAACAAAGCCTGCACTGGGTGGAGATGCTAACACCTCCCCCAGGCAGGAGCTGTGACACCTGGCGGTGAGCCTCAAAGGCTCACCCCTTTGTCACAGCCCAGCAGGGCACTCCAGCTTAGTGGAGTTGCCCGCCCCCTCCGGCCACGGCCCCCACTTTTGGCGGCAAGGCTGGAGGGAACAAAGAAAGCAACAAGGAGGAGTCACTGGCCAGTCAGGACAGCCCCTAAGGTGTCCTGAGCTGAAGTGACTCTAACTTTTAGAAATCCTCCATCTTGCAGATGGAGGATTCCCCCAATAGGGTTAGGATTGTGACCCCCTCCCCTTGGGAGGAGGCACAAAGAGGGTGTACCCACCCTCAGGGCTAGTAGCCATTGGCTACTAACCCCCCAGACCTAAACACGCCCTTAAATTTAGTATTTAAGGGCTACCCTGAACCCTAGAAAATTAGATTCCTGCAACAAGAAGAAGGACTGCCCAGCTGAAAACCCCTGCAGCGGAAGACCAGAAGACGACAACTGCCTTGGCTCCAGAAACTCACCGGCCTGTCTCCTGCCTTCCAAAGATCCTGCTCCAGCGACGCCTTCCGAAGGGACCAGCGACCTCGACATCCTCTGAGGACTGCCCCTGCTTCGAAAAGACAAGAAACTCCCGAGGACAGCGGACCTGCTCCAAGAAAAGCTGCAACTTTGTTTCCAGCAACTTTAAAGATCCCTGCAAGCTCCCCGCAAGAAGCGTGAGACTTGCAACACTGCACCCGGCGACCCCGACTCGACTGGTGGCGATCCAACACCTCAGGAGGGACCCCAGGACTACTCTGATACTGTGAGTACCAAAACCTGTCCCCCCTGAGCCCCCACAGCGCCGCCTGCAGAGGGAATCCCGAGGCTTCCCCTGACCGCGACTCTTTGAACCTAAAGTCCCGACGCCTGGGAGAGACCCTGCACCCGCAGCCCCCAGGACCTGAAGGACCGGACTTTCACTGGAGAAGTGACCCCCAGGAGTCCCTCTCCCTTGCCCAAGTGGAGGTTTCCCCGAGGAATCCCCCCCTTGCCTGCCTGCAGCGCTGAAGAGATCCCGAGATCTCTCATAGACTAACATTGCGAACCCGACGCTTGTTTCTACACTGCACCCGGCCGCCCCCGCGCCGCTGAGGGTGAAATTTCTGTGTGGACTTGTGTCCCCCCCGGTGCCCTACAAAACCCCCCTGGTCTGCCCTCCGAAGACGCGGGTACTTACCTGCAAGCAGACCGGAACCGGGGCACCCCCTTCTCTCCATTCTAGCCTATGTGTTTTGGGCACCACTTTGGACTCTGCACCTGACCGGCCCTGAGCTGCTGGTGTGGTGACTTTGGGGTTGCTCTGAACCCCCAACGGTGGGCTACCTTGGACCAAGAACTGAGCCCTGTAAGTGTCTTACTTACCTGGTTAATCTAACAAATACTTACCTCCCCTAGGAACTGTGAAAATTGCACTAAGTGTCCACTTTTAAAACAGCTATTTGTCAATAACTTGAAAAGTATACATGCAATTTTTATGATTTAAAGTTCCTAAAGTACTTACCTGCAATACCTTTCGAACAAGATATTACATGTTAAATTTGAACCTGTGGTTCTTAAAATAAACTAAGAAAAGATATTTTTCTATATAAAAACCTATTGGCTGGATTTGTCTCTGAGTGTGTGTACCTCATTTATTGTCTATGTGTATGTACAACAAATGCTTAACACTACTCCTTGGATAAGCCTACTGCTCGACCACACTACCACAAAATAGAGCATTAGTATTATCTATTTTTACCACTATCTTACCTCTAAGGGGAACCCTTGGACTCTGTGCATGCTATTCCTTACTTTGAAATAGCACATACAGAGCCAACTTCCTACATTGGTGGATCAGCGGTGGGGTACAAGACTTTGCATTTGCTGGACTACTCAGCCAATACCTGATCACACGACAAATTCCAAAATTGTCATTAGAAATTGATTTTTTGCAATTTGAAAAGTTTTCTAAATTCTTAAGACCTGCTAGGGCCTTGTGTTAGATCCTGTTTAGCATTTCTTTTAGAGTTTAAAAGTTTGTAAAAGTTTGAATTAGATTCTAGAACCAGTTGTAGATTCTTAAAAAGTATTCCAACTTTTAGAAGCAAAATGTCTAGCACAGATGTGACTGTGGTGGAACTCGACACCACACCTTACCTCCATCTTAAGATGAGGGAGCTAAGGTCACTCTGTAAAATAAAGAAAATAACAATGGGCCCCAAACCTACCAAAATACAGCTCCAGGAGCTTTTGGCAGAGTTTGAAAAGGCCAACCCCTCTGAGGGTGGCAACTCAGAGGAAGAGGATAGTGACTTGGAGGAAAATTCCCCCCTACCAGTCCTATCTAGGGAGAACAGGGTCCCTCAAACCCTGACTCCAAAAATAATAGTCAGAGATGCTGGTTCCCTCACAGGAGAGACCAACACCTCTGAAATCACTGAGGATAACTCCAGTGAAGATGACCCCCTGTTAGCCAGGATGGTCAAAAGATTGGCTTTGGAAAAGCAGCTCCTAGCCATAGAAAGGGAAAGAAAAGAGATGGGCCTAGGTCCCATCGATGGTGGCAGCAACTTAAATAGGGTCAGAGATTCTCCTGACATCCTAAAAATCCCCAAAGGGATTGTAACAAAATATGAAGATGGTGATGACATCACCAAATGGTTCACAGCTTTTGAGAGGGCTTGTGTAACCAGAAAGGTAAACAGATCTCACTGGGGTGCTCTCCTTTGGGAAATGTTCACTGGAAAGTGTAGGGATAGACTCCTCACACTCTCTGGAAAAGATGCAGAATCTTATGACCTCATGAAGGGTACCCTGATTGAGGGCTTTGGATTCTCCACTGAGGAGTATAGAATTAGATTCAGGGGGGCTCAAAAATCCTCGAGCCAGACCTGGGTTGATTTTGTAGACTACTCAGTAAAAACACTAGATGGTTGGCTAACTGGAAATGAAGTGTGTGACTATGTTGGGCTTTATAATTTGTTTATGAAAGAACACATTTTAAGTAACTGCTTCAATGAAAAGTTGCATCAGTATCTGGTAGACCTAGGTCCAATTTCTCCCCAAGAATTGGGAAAGAAGGCAGACCACTGGGTCAAGACTAGGGTAACCAAAACTTCCACTGGGGGTGACCAAAAGAAAGGGGTTACAAAAACTCCCCAGGAGAAAGTGGGTGACACTAGAAACAAAGAAAAAGAGTCCTCTGTAGGCCCCCAAAAACCAGAACAGGTGGGTGGGCCCCAAGACACAACCCAAAACAAAGGTGGGTACCAGGGTAAGAACTGGGATGCCACTAAGGCATGGTGCCACAACTGTAAACAGTCTGGGCACCACACCAAGGACACTTCCTGTCCCAAAAACAAACCCCAGAACAAAATTCCAGGGGTAACCAGTGTAGCCATGGGAGATGACTCCTCAGATGAGGAGGTCTTCATAGCCTTCAACTGGAAACAGGGCCCAACAGGTGAGTTGGAGATTCCAGAGGGAAGTAGACACTTCCACCACCTACTGGTGAATGGAATCCCAACCACTGCCCTGAGAGACACTTGTGCCAGTCACACTATTGTGCATGACAGGCTGGTGCTCTCGAACCAGTACATCCCAGGTGAGACTGCCAGGGTAAGAGTTAGCCTAGACAGGGTCACTAAGAGGCCTGTGGCTTTAGTGCCCATAGAAGTGGGTGGCACTCTTAGCTGGAGAAGGGTAGTAGTCAGTACCGACCTTCCCCTTGATTGTCTCCTTGGAAATGACTACCCAGAGGTTAGTCAGAGCCCAAGAGGGGAACTGGTCCAGTGCCAGTCCTCTCCCAAGGATTCTGGAAGTCCTGCCTCTGCAGTAAATGCAAGCAGGCCCCAGAAGAAGAAGAAAAGAAAACAGAGTAGGAAGGGTGGACAACCTTTAGCCAAGGTTACAGCAAGCCAAGGAGATTCTGCTCCAGTAGGGGAGAACTCCAAAAATGGCCCTGATAAAGTCCAACCTGACCCACAAGAAGTCCTGGCTAGTCAGGCAACTGTTAAACCTGAGTGGGTGGCTCCTCAGCTAACAGAAGAAAGAGTGGAAGAAGGGTGTTTACTACAAGATGTGGTAACCCCCCACTCTAATACAGCAGACAGGCAACCTGAACCCAAAGAGGCCTGTAACTTAGCCCCTTCCCTTTTAGGTGAAGAGCTAAAGGTGTGGTTCTGGGCACTGACAGCTGTCAGTGGCCTCTGCTGGGTGTTAGCCTTTATGGCTGCACTATCCTTAGCATGGTGGTCTGACCCCATGCCAAATAGCAAGTTAGGCCCCCTGACCCTATTAGTCATGGTGGGGTTACTCCAGCTCTGGGTAACCTCTCTGGGTAAGCTAGGGGTAACCCTGGCCAAGATAAGGTTAGCAGAGGTGGATACCTCTAAGACCAAAATAGAAAGAATGGGTGGAGACATTGAAGAGGCAGACAAGAGGCAATTCAGACTAGGTCCTATCACTGTGGAAGTGGGTCAGTTCCCCAAAGGGAATGACCTGAACAGAAGGATGTAAGGCAGAGTAGGCCCTGCAACTAACCAGCCTATTTCTCCTACTCTTCCTCGCCTGACAGACTAGGAAGACTCTCCCAGCTTGGGCTGAGTCTCCTGGCCTGTGGGCTGGGGGGGGCTTGTGTAAAGAAATGGCTCCCTGTTGCAGTTACCCCCCACTTTTTGCCTGATACTGATGCTGACTTGACTGAGAAGTGTGCTGGGACCCTGCTAACCAGGCCCCAGCACCAGTGTTCCTTCACCTAAAATGTACCATTGTATCCACAATTGGCACACCCTGGCATTCAGATAAGTCCCTTGTAACTGGTACTTCTAGTACCAAGGGCCCTGATGCCAAGAAAGGTCTCTAAGGGCTGCAGCATGTCTTATGCCACCCTAGAGACCCCTCACTCAGCACAGACACACTGCTTACAAGCCTGTGTGTGCTAGTGAGAACAAAATGAGTAAGTCGACATGGCACTCCCCTCAGGGTGCCATGCCAGCCTCTCACTGCCTATGCAGTATAGGTAAGACACCCCTCTAGCAGGCCTTACAGCCCTAAGGCAGGGTGCACTATACCATAGGTGAGGGTACCAGTGCATGAGCACTGTGCCCCTACAGTGTCTACACAAAACCTTAGACATTGTAAGTGCAGGGTAGCCATAAGAGTATATGGTCTGGGAGTCTGTTTTACACGAACTCCACAGCACCATAATGGCTACACTGAAAACTGGGAAGTTTGGTATCAAACTTCTCAGCACAATAAATGCACACTGATGCCAGTGTACATTTTATTGTAAAATACACCACAGAGGGCACCTTAGAGGTGCCCCCTGAAACTTAACCAACTATCTGTGTAGGCTGACTGGTTCCAGCAGCCTGCCACACTAGAGACATGTTGCTGGCCCCATGGGGAGAGTGCCTTTGTCACTCTGAGGCCAGTAACAAAGCCTGCACTGGGTGGAGATGCTAACACCTCCCCCAGGCAGGAGCTGTGACACCTGGCGGTGAGCCTCAAAGGCTCACCCCTTTGTCACAGCCCAGCAGGGCACTCCAGCTTAGTGGAGTTGCCCGCCCCCTCCGGCCACGGCCCCCACTTTTGGCGGCAAGGCTGGAGGGAACAAAGAAAGCAACAAGGAGGAGTCACTGGCCAGTCAGGACAGCCCCTAAGGTGTCCTGAGCTGAAGTGACTCTAACTTTTAGAAATCCTCCATCTTGCAGATGGAGGATTCCCCCAATAGGGTTAGGATTGTGACCCCCTCCCCTTGGGAGGAGGCACAAAGAGGGTGTACCCACCCTCAGGGCTAGTAGCCATTGGCTACTAACCCCCCAGACCTAAACACGCCCTTAAATTTAGTATTTAAGGGCTACCCTGAACCCTAGAAAATTAGATTCCTGCAACAAGAAGAAGGACTGCCCAGCTGAAAACCCCTGCAGCGGAAGACCAGAAGACGACAACTGCCTTGGCTCCAGAAACTCACCGGCCTGTCTCCTGCCTTCCAAAGATCCTGCTCCAGCGACGCCTTCCGAAGGGACCAGCGACCTCGACATCCTCTGAGGACTGCCCCTGCTTCGAAAAGACAAGAAACTCCCGAGGACAGCGGACCTGCTCCAAGAAAAGCTGCAACTTTGTTTCCAGCAACTTTAAAGATCCCTGCAAGCTCCCCGCAAGAAGCGTGAGACTTGCAACACTGCACCCGGCGACCCCGACTCGACTGGTGGCGATCCAACACCTCAGGAGGGACCCCAGGACTACTCTGATACTGTGAGTACCAAAACCTGTCCCCCCTGAGCCCCCACAGCGCCGCCTGCAGAGGGAATCCCGAGGCTTCCCCTGACCGCGACTCTTTGAACCTAAAGTCCCGACGCCTGGGAGAGACCCTGCACCCGCAGCCCCCAGGACCTGAAGGACCGGACTTTCACTGGAGAAGTGACCCCCAGGAGTCCCTCTCCCTTGCCCAAGTGGAGGTTTCCCCGAGGAATCCCCCCCTTGCCTGCCTGCAGCGCTGAAGAGATCCCGAGATCTCTCATAGACTAACATTGCGAACCCGACGCTTGTTTCTACACTGCACCCGGCCGCCCCCGCGCCGCTGAGGGTGAAATTTCTGTGTGGACTTGTGTCCCCCCCGGTGCCCTACAAAACCCCCCTGGTCTGCCCTCCGAAGACGCGGGTACTTACCTGCAAGCAGACCGGAACCGGGGCACCCCCTTCTCTCCATTCTAGCCTATGTGTTTTGGGCACCACTTTGGACTCTGCACCTGACCGGCCCTGAGCTGCTGGTGTGGTGACTTTGGGGTTGCTCTGAACCCCCAACGGTGGGCTACCTTGGACCAAGAACTGAGCCCTGTAAGTGTCTTACTTACCTGGTTAATCTAACAAATACTTACCTCCCCTAGGAACTGTGAAAATTGCACTAAGTGTCCACTTTTAAAACAGCTATTTGTCAATAACTTGAAAAGTATACATGCAATTTTGATGATTTGAAGTTCCTAAAGTACTTACCTGCAATACCTTTCGAACAAGATATTACATGTTAAATTTGAACCTGTGGTTCTTAAAATAAACTAAGAAAAGATATTTTTCTATATAAAAACCTATTGGCTGGATTTGTCTCTGAGTGTGTGTACCTCATTTATTGTCTATGTGTATGTACAACAAATGCTTAACACTACTCCTTGGATAAGCCTACTGCTCGACCACACTACCACAAAATAGAGCATTAGTATTATCTATTTTTACCACTATCTTACCTCTAAGGGGAACCCTTGGACTCTGTGCATGCTATTCCTTACTTTGAAATAGCACATACAGAGCCAACTTCCTACAGCAGCCAAAGAGCTAAGAAATCTACTCTATATTATATCTTAATACTAGTCCCATTGAAAAGACTTGATTTCTTTTTTTGCAGCCTGGCGCCATCGACTACAGCAGTCAGCTGCTTGCACCAGGTGGTCGGTTGATGAGCTGGGGTAAAGGAAGCAGTGGGGGCACCGGAGCTAAGCCTTCAGAACCAGGTAGGCTTTCAGAACCATCTCATGCAGCTTGAGAAAGAAAGAGTAATGCCCCCTGCATAAGCCTGCATGCATGCCTGGCTTAAAGATGTCCCATTCGCCGGTGTGAGATGATGAAAAGCTCATTGCGGTACTTTGTGCCCCGTCCCTAGTGCATTCTTTCCTGTGGCTCAAGTTAAGAATCATTTCCATCCACACAAGACCTTGGGCCCTCGTTTGTAGACTTGTTAATATTCGTGATTGCTTGTTGCTGCACAAATAGTACAGCATTTGTTACCTTCAACATACTAGTGTTCCCATTGAGGTGGCACTTCACCCTGGAAGTAAGTCATGTATATGGTTGTTCGCACTTTTGCTAGGCTTCCTCAGAGGGGTGTCTTCACAGCTCTGGTCCTGTCCATGTAGTGTCACAACTCAGAAATCATTTTTTCAATTGCTTAGCTCCTGAGCCTGGACGTCCTGGAACAAGTACTTTAAACAGGTTTTCGGCACTTCAGCAACCAACCTCCGACCGGGATCCTGGTAGAGTGATTCAGCGGTAGGTGTCTTGACTCATTCAAATGTGAACATGAGAAACATTGTAGAGTATGGAGACCTCATTAGGAGGCAGTGTTTAAAGAATGTATATATTTTGTAATGGACAGCGGATTCGTTTGAGAGGTCTTGGGATCTGCTAGTGTCTCCTGAAAAGTGACAGAAGGCTTGGAGTAGAGGAAGGCTTTGAATTCCAACGGCCTTATTTGAAATTAGAAAAAAAATGTATCGGTCTGCCATCTAGATACTGCTTTTTGCAGAACTAAAAAGAATAAACATTAGCTTTTTCAACTTTCCATTTCACTTGATCTGAAGCAATCTTGATGAACAACGCTGTTGTACTGAACCGGAGTCCTTATTAACAATTGTTCTTTTGAATTCTGCTGCACTTAACTCTTCACTGAATGCTTTTCTCGTCCTTGAGAACCGTCAGTGGTTTTTTTTCCCTCTACTTTTAGCACCCTGGGTAGATGAATCACGAAGCGGCAGCTCTTGTCCGCAGTCTTAACTTAGTTGCCCCCATCACAATGCCTTGTTTCTACTGGTTCCCTGCCTGAACCGCCGGCCAGAAATGTAATGTTGCATTATGTCATTCTGCGTGGCTTGAAAGCTCACTGAGGCTGTCATGGAAGTTCTCATTGTGTTCAAAGCACGTTTTTTTAATTTTTTAACCACTATTGAATTCACAAAAGACTTGATACGCTTCATATCGAGTCGTATACAAAATTAACTGTCAATGCCTACCTTTTGGAATCTCACCTGTCTGCACTTAAACGTTTCCCCTAATGCACAGGAACAGCTCCAGTCGTGAAAGGTTGGACAAAGACCGGGACCGTGGCGACAGGTTCGAGCGCCTGGAGCGCGGCAGCGAGCGGAGCGATCGCTTCGACAGAAGTGAAAAGGGTGACCGGTTCGAGAGGCCAGAGCCTATGGAGAGGCTAGACCGGATGGATCGCAACAGACCGACAGTCACGAAACGGAGCTATAGCAAAGAAACGGAGGACCGGAGCAGGGAGCGGGAGGCTCGGATCCCCCAGGAGGCGGTGAGGAAGGTGGCTAGCATGACTGAGCAGAGAGACCGCAGTAAGGAACTTGGTAAGTCGGGCTCATCCAGATCTCATCCTCCATTTTTGACCTGCGTATGAATTTGAAAATTATTTTCCTGAAACTTTCCTCAATATGGAATGCACGTGTGCATAATAGAGTATTTGAAGCTTGCTGAGTTTGTTGAAATTGGAAAGGAGAGTGGTGGTCTGGAAGGGGGTCCACTCCTTCCATCTACCACCCTATTTGAAAGTACTGGTGTGACCTGTTGCTTAGAAAATGTTATAGGTATATCTTCGTTTTCACATTGTAAGTTGCCTGTGCACGTGTTTAGTATCTAAAATTGCAAAATTTAGGCCTCCCATCAGATATGTGGGAAAAAGTGGCTGTAGGTTAGGAATTGTTATGGTCTGTATCTACGAGACCTTTTGTTTCTGTGTATTTGCTCCTATTTCCGCCTTTAACCTTCTGTCCCTGTGTTGTCAGCCTCTATCTCCTGTCTCCCAATCCGAAATAAACAAAAATGCACACATGCTTCCTCTCTAGCCAGCAATTAAAACAAGCATTTGCAATGCAATGGGTCTCGCACTTTTTCGAGTTAGAGCTATTAGCAGTTGTAAACACCCAGCCGTACTTTTATTGCCTTAAATGGGAAAAAAACTAGCGCGATCCCGCTGCTAAACAAGTGAGATTGCGCTGCGTAAAAAGAGAAAAAGTAGTCCACAAACCGGACGGAAAACAGCGAGCCTCATATGTTTTCAGTACTTGCTCGCTGCGCTTGAGGAGGGCTAACCACCTGAAAATGCTTGACGTATGCGTGCCTTCCACTAATGAAAGCAAGCAGATTTTAAAAGGCAAGCCCATGAACCAATGAAGGACACCTTACCTGACATGGGTGGGGCTCCAAGCCCTTTTCTAACTACTACGTCTCGCAAGCGCATGGTACGCAGGCTCGGACCTAAAAAGAAGCTAGGACGCACCTGTGTTGGCCACATCATGTGTTGGTTTTTTAAAAACTTTCAGCAATACTGCTGTACAACATTGCTCAACTATATTAACAAAGCCAGTAGCTCTCTTAGGTGAGACCTTTTAGCTTTGCCAGTGTCTGCTGCGTTTGTTTGGCCTTGGGGTTTTCAGATGCAACCAATGCACTTGCACACTTAGGAACACTTACCAACCCCAAATCAACACACCCACGACTGAAAGACCGCATATCCTACTAAATGCCTTGAAGTGATGGACAGGGTATTGTGATCTGAATTGTTACATTTCATTAAATAGACCCGTCTTTTTCCGAGACAGAATTAAGTTAATATTTGGAAAATGACAATGCTGGGAATGGTCTGGAACAGTGGTTCCCAAACTGGTCCAGGGACTCATGGGGGCACCGCAAGGCCTCTTCGGGGGTCCCTGACTGCTTAGAAAATTAAATAATAACAGATGAAGTCCCGGCTTTCAGTAATGACTCAAAGGTTGGGGGGGGTGGATTTCCCTGGATTCCAATAATGATAAAGTGGGGGTCCACAGGAGTCAAAAGGTTGGGAACCACTGGTCTGGAAGCTACTCCTTTATAATTCAGAAAGCAGCACAGTTTCTTGTTCGCCCCCTAAAACCTGCTGTTTAGCTTCAGCTTCATGGGTAACTTGATGCACTCGCTGTTTTCAGCTTGTGTGAATTCTTTCAGTTAATTACATTCTACCGCTGACCTAATATGCCTTAGTGGATCCAGGACTTTGGTTCACCCTCCTTTAAATCTTAATCAGAAATTTCTCAATCTACTAACAGGGTGGTCAGCACCAACAGAATAGGCAGAAGAATAACGCATGCACCGTTTTAAAATATATTCTGAGTGGCAATTGTGAGCTGAACCTGCCCAGCACAGGTCGGGCTGCTTCCTGAAGGAATTCTGAGATCAGTGTTTAGGGGTCACTTTCTGTAGGAAGTTGGCTCTGTATGTGCTATTTCAAAGTAAGGAATAGCATGCACAGAGTCCAAGGGTTCCCCTTAGAGGTAAAATAGTGGTAAAAATAGATAATACTAATGCTCTATTTTGTGGTAGTGTGGTCGAGCAGTAGGCTTATCCAAGGAGTAGTGTTAAGCATTTGTTGTACATACACATAGACAATAAATGAGGTACACACACTCAGAGACAAATCCAGCCAATAGGTTTTGTTATAGAAAAATATCTTTTCTTAGTTTATTTTAAGAACCACAGGTTCAAATTTAACATGTAATATCTTGTTTGAAAGGTATTGCAGGTAAGTACATTAGGAACTTTGAATCATTTCAATTGCATGTATACTTTTCAAGTTATTCACCAATAGCTACTTTAAAAGTGGACACTTAGTGCAATTTTCACAGTTCCTGGGGGAGGTAAGTTTTTGTTAGTTTTACCAGGTAAGTAAGACACTTACAGGGTTCAGTTCTTGGTCCAAGGTAGCCCACCGTTGGGGGTTCAGAGCAACCCCAAAGTCACCACACCAGCAGCTCAGGGCCGGTCAGGTGCAGAGTTCAAAGTGGTGCCCAAAACGCATAGGCTAGAATGGAGAGAAGGGGGTGCCCCGGTTCCGGTCTGCTTGCAGGTAAGTACCCGCGTCTTCGGAGGGCAGACCAGGGGGGTTTTGTAGGGCACCGGGGGGGACACAAGCCCACACAGAAATTTCACCCTCAGCAGCGCGGGGGCGGCCGGGTGCAGTGTAGAAACAAGCGTCTGGTTCGCAATGTTAGTCAATGAGAGATCAAGGGATCTCTTCAGCGCTGCAGGCAGGCAAGGGGGGGCTTCCTCGGGGTAACCTCCACTTGGGCAAGGGAGAGGGACTCCTGGGGGTCACTTCTCCAGTGAAAGTCCGGTCCTTCAGGTCCTGGGGGCTGCGGGTGCAGGGTCTTTTCCAGGCGTCGGGACTTAGGTTTCAGAGAGTCGCGGTCAGGGGAAGCCTCGGGATTCCCTCTGCAGGCGGCGCTGTGGGGGCTCAGGGGGGACAGGTTTTGGTACTCACAGTCGTAGAGTAGTCCGGGGGTCCTCCCTGAGGTGTTGGTTCTCCACCAGCCGAGTCGGGGTCGCCGGGTGCAGTGTTGCAAGTCTCACGCTTCTTGCGGGGAGATTGCAGGGTCTTTAAAGCTGCTCCTCGAAACAAAGTTGCAGTCTTTTTGGAGCAGGTCCGCTGTCCTCGGGAGTTTCTTGTCTGTTTCGAAGCAGGGCAGTCCTCAGAGGATTCAGAGGTCGCTGGTCCCTTGGAAGGCGTCGCTGGAGCAGAGTTCTTTGGAAGGCAGGAGACAGGCCGGTGAGTTTCTGGAGCCAAGGCAGTTGTCGTCTTCTGGTCTTCCTCTGCAGGGGTTTTCAGCTAGGCAGTCCTTCTTCTTGTAGTTTGCAGGAATCTCATTGTAAGGAAATGCCTCCTTGGCATGGTTGCCCCCTGACTTTTTGCCTTTGCTGATGCTATGTTTACAATTGAAAGTGTGCTGAGGCCTGCTAACCAGGCCCCAACACCAGTGTTCTTTCCCTAACCTGTACTTTTGTATCCACAATTGGCAGACCCTGGCATCCAGATAAGTCCCTTGTAACTGGTACTACTAGTACCAAGGGCCCTGATGCCAAGGAAGGTCTCTAAGGGCTGCAGCATGTCTTATGCCACCCTGGAGACCTCTCACTCAGCACAGACTCACTGCTTGCCAGCTTGTGTGTGCTAGTGAGGACAAAACGAGTAAGTCGACATGGCACTCCCCTCAGGGTGCCATGCCAGCCTCTCACTGCCTATGCAGTATAGGTAAGACACCCCTCTAGCAGGCCTTACAGCCCTAAGGCAGGGTGCACTATACCATAGGTGAGGGTACCAGTGCATGAGCATGGTACCCCTACAGTGTCTAAACAAAACCTTAGACATTGTAAGTACAGGGTAGCCATAAGAGTATATGGTCTGGGAGTTTGTCAAACACGAACTCCACAGCACCATAATGGCTACACTGAAAACTGGGAAGTTTGGTATCAAACTTCTCAGCACAATAAATGCACACTGATGCCAGTGTACATTTTATTGTAAAATACACCCCAGAGGGCACCTTAGAGGCGCCCCCTGAAACTTAACCGACTATCTGTGTAGGCTGACTAGTTTTAGCAGCCTGCCACAAACCGAGACATGTTGCTGGCCCCATGGGGAGAGTGCCTTTGTCACTCTGAGGCCAGTAACAAAGCCTGCACTGGGTGGAGATGCTAACACCTCCCCCAGGCAGGAATTGTCACACCTGGCGGTGAGCCTCAAAGGCTCACCTCCTTTGTGCCAACCCAGCAGGACACTCCAGCTAGTGGAGTTGCCCGCCCCCTCCGGCCAGGCCCCACTTTTGGCGGCAAGGCCAGAGAAAATAATGAGAAAAACAAGGAGTCGTCACTGGCCAGTCAGGACAGCCCCTAAGGTGTCCTGAGCTGAGGTGACTCTGACTTTTAGAAATCCTCCATCTTGCAGATGGAGGATTCCCCCAATAGGGTTAGGATTGTGACCCCCTCCCCTGGGGAGGAGGCACAAAGAGGGTGTACCCACCCTCAGGGCTAGTAGCCATTGGCTACTAACCCCCCAGACCTAAACAAGCCCTTAAATTCAGTATTTAAGGGCTACCCTGAACCCTAGAAAATTAGATTCCTGCAAACTACAAGGACGACTGCCTAGCTGAAAACCCCTGCAGAGGAAGACCAGAAGACGACAACTGCCTTGGCTCCAGAAACTCACCGGCCTGTCTCCTGCCTTCCAAAGAGCTCTGCTCCAGCGACGCCTTCCAAGGGACCAGCGACCTCTGAATCCTCTGAGGACTGCCCTGCTTCGAAAAAGACAAACTCCCGAGGACAGCGGACCTGCTCCAAAAAGACTGCAACTTTGTTTCAAGGAGCAGCTTTAAAGACCCTGCAATCTCCCCGCAAGAAGCGTGAGACTTGCAACACTGCACCCGGCGACCCCGACTCGGCTGGTGGAGAACCAACACCTCAGGGAGGACCCCCGGACTACTCTACGACTGTGAGTACCAAAACCTGTCCCCCCTGAGCCCCCACAGCGCCGCCTGCAGAGGGAATCCCGAGGCTTCCCCTGACCGCGACTCTCTGAAACCTAAGTCCCGACGCCTGGAAAAGACCCTGCACCCGCAGCCCCCAGGACCTGAAGGACCGGACTTTCACTGCAGACGTGACCCCCAGGAGTCCCTCTCCCTTGCCCAAGTGGAGGTTTCCCCGAGGAAGCCCCCCCTTGCCTGCCTGCAGCGCTGAAGAGATCCCTTGATCTCTCATTGACTTCCATTGCGAACCCGACGCTTGTTCTAACACTGCACCCGGCCGCCCCCGCGCCGCTGAGGGTGAAATTTCTGTGTGGGCTTGTGTCCCCCCCCGGTGCCCTACAAAACCCCCCTGGTCTGCCCTCCGAAGACGCGGGTACTTACCTGCTGGCAGACTGGAACCGGGGCACCCCCTTCTCTCCATTGAAGCCTATGCGTTTTGGGCACCACTTTGAACTCTGCACCTGACCGGCCCTGAGCTGCTGGTGTGGTAACTTTGGGGTTGCTCTGAACCCCCAACGGTGGGCTACCTTGGACCAAGAACTGAACCCTGTAAGTGTCTTACTTACCTGGTAAAACTAACAAATACTTACCTCCCCCAGGAACTGTGAAAATTGCACTAAGTGTCCACTTTTAAAGTAGCTATTTGTGAATAACTTGAAAAGTATACATGCAATTGAAATGATTCAAAGTTCCTAATGTACTTACCTGCAATACCTTTCAAACAAGATATTACATGTTAAATTTGAACCTGTGGTTCTTAAAATAAACTAAGAAAAGATATTTTTCTATAACAAAACCTATTGGCTGGATTTGTCTCTGAGTGTGTGTACCTCATTTATTGTCTATGTGTATGTACAACAAATGCTTAACACTACTCCTTGGATAAGCCTACTGCTCGACCACACTACCACAAAATAGAGCATTAGTATTATCTCTTTTTACCACTATTTTACCTCTAAGGGGAACCCTTGGACTCTGTGCATGCTATTCCTTACTTTGAAATAGCACATACAGAGCCAACTTCCTACACTCATTTTTTAGGGTTCAGGGTAGCCCTTAAATACTAAATTTAAGGGCGTGTTTAGGTCTGGGGGGTTAGTAGCCAATGGCTACTAGCCCTGAGGGTGGGTACACCCTCTTTGTGCCTCCTCCCGAGGGGAGGGGGTCACAATCCTAACCCTATTGGGGGAATCCTCCATCTGCAAGATGGAGGATTTCTAAAAGTTAGTCACCTCAGCTCAGGACACCTTTGGGGCTGTCCTGACTGGCCAGTGACTCCTCCTTGTTGCTTTCTTTGTTCCCTCCAGCCTTGCCGCCAAAAGTGGGGGCCGTGGCCGGAGGGGGCGGGCAACTCCACTAAGCTGGAGTGCCCTGCTGGGCTGTGACAAAGGGGTGAGCCTTTGAGGCTCACCGCCAGGTGTTACAGCTCCTGCCTGGGGGAGGTGTTAGCATCTCCACCCAGTGCAGGCTTTGTTACTGGCCTCAGAGTGACAAAGGCACTCTCCCCATGGGGCCAGCAACATGTCTCTAGTGTGGCAGGCTGCTGGAACTAGTCAGCCTACACAGACAGTCGGTTAAGTTTCAGGGGGCACCTCTAAGGTGCCCTCTGGGGTGTATTTTGCAATAAAATGTACACTGGCATCAGTGTGCATTTATTGTGCTGAGAAGTTTGATACCAAACTTCCCAGTTTTCAGTGTAGCCATTATGGTGCTGTGGAGTTCGTGTTTGACAGACTCCCAGACCATATACTCTTATGGCTACCCTGCACTTACAATGTCTAAGGTTTTGCTTAGACACTGTAGGGGCACAGTGCTCATGCACTGGTGCCCTCACCTATGGTATAGTGCACCCTGCCTTAGGGCTGTAAGGCCTGCTAGAGGGGTGTCTTACCTATACTGCATAGGCAGTGAGAGGCTGGCATGGCACCCTGAGGGGAGTGCCATGTCGACTTACTCGTTTTGTCCTCACTAGCACACACAAGCTGGCAAGCAGTGTGTCTGTGCTGAGTGAGAGGTCTCCAGGGTGGCATAAGACATGCTGCAGCCCTTAGAGACCTTCCTTGGCATCAGGGCCCTTGGTACTAGGAGTACCAGTTACAAGGGACTTATCTGGATGCCAGGGTCTGCCAATTGTGGATACAAAAGTACAGGTTAGGGAAAGAACACTGGTGCTGGGGCCTGGTTAGCAGGTGTAGGAAGTTGGCTCTGTATGTGCTATTTCAAAGTAAGGAATAGCATGCACAGAGTCCAAGGGTTCCCCTTAGAGGTAAAATAGTGGTAAAAAGAGATAATACTAATGCTCTATTTTGTGGTAGTGTGGTCGAGCAGTAGGCTTATCCAAGGAGTAGTGTTAAGCATTTGTTGTACCTACACATAGACAATAAATGAGGTACACACACTCAGACAAATCCAGCCAATAGGTTTTGTTATAGAAAAATATATTTTCTTAGTTTATTTTAAGAACCACAGGTTCAAATTTAACATGTAATATCTTGTTTGAAAGGTATTGCAGGTAAGTACATTAGGAACTCTGAATCATTTCAATTGCATGTATACTTTTCAAGTTATTCACAAATAGCTATTTCAAAAGTGGACACTTAGTGCAATTTTCACAGTTCCTGGGGGAGGTAAGTTTTTGTTAGTTTTACCAGGTAAGTAAGACACTTACAGGGTTCAGTTCTTGGTCCAAGATAGCCCACCGTTGGGGGTTCAGAGCAACCCCAAAATTACCACACCAGCAGCTCAGGGCCGGTCAGGTGCAGAGTTCAAAGTGGTGCCCAAGACGCATAGGCTAGAATGGAGAGAAGGGGGGTGCCCCGGTTCCGGTCTGCTTGCAGGTAAGTACCCGCGTCTTCGGAGGGCAGACCAGGGGGGTTTTGTAGGGCACCGGGGGGGACACAAGCCCACACAGAAATTTCACCCTCAGCGGCGCGGGGGCGGCCGGGTGCAGTGTAGAAACAAGCGTCGGGTTTGCAATGTTAGTCTATGAGAGATCTCGGGATCTCTTCAGCGCTGCAGGCAGGCAAGGGGGGGGTTCCTCGGGGAAACCTCCACTTGATCAAGGGAGAGGGACTCCTGGGGGTCACTCCTCCAGTGAAAGTCCGGTCCTTCAGGTCCTGGGGGCTGCGGGTGCAGGGTCTCTCCCAGGTGTCGGGACTTAGGATTCAAAGAGTCGTGGTCAGGGGAAGCCTCGGGATTCCCTCTGCAGGCGGCGCTGTGGGGGCTCAGGGGGGTCAGGTTTTTGTACTCACAGTCTTAGAGTAGTCCTGGGGTCCCTCCTGAGGTGTTGGATCGCCACCAGCCGAGTCGGGGTCGCCGGGTGCAGTGTTGCAAGTCTCACGCTTCTTGCGGGGAGCTTGCAGGGTTCTTTAAAGCTGCTGGAAACAAAGTTGCAGCCTTTCTTGGAGCAGGTCCGCTGTCCTCGGGAGTTTCTTGTCTTTTCGAAGCAGGGGCAGTCCTCAGAGGATGTCGAGGTCGCTGGTCCCTTTGGAAGGCGTCGCTGGAGCAGGATCTTTGGAAGGCAGGAGACAGGCCGGTGAGTTTCTGGAGCCAAGGCAGTTGTCGTCGTCTGGTCTTCCGCTGCAGGGGTTTTCAGCTGGGCAGTCCTTCTTCTTGTAGTTGCAGGAATCTAATTTTCTAGGGTTCAGGGTAGCCCTTAAATACTAAATTTAAGGGCGTGTTTAGGTCTGGGGGGTTAGTAGCCAATGGCTACTAGCCCTGAGGGTGGGTACACCCTCTTTGTGCCTCCTCCCAAGGGGAGGGGGTCACAATCCTAACCCTATTGGGGGGAATCCTCCATCTGCAAGATGGAGGATTTCTAAAAGTTAGTCACTTCAGCTCAGGACACCTTAGGGGCTGTCCTGACTGGCCAGTGACTCCTCCTTGTTTTTCTCATTATTTTCTCCGGCCTTGCCGCCAAAAGTGGGGCCTGGCCGGAGGGGGCGGGCAACTCCACTAGCTGGAGTGTCCTGCTGGGTTGGCACAAAGGAGGTGAGCGTTTGAGGCTCACCGCCAGGTGTGACAATTCCTGCCTGGGGGAGGTGTTAGCATCTCCACCCAGTGCAGGCTTTGTTACTGGCCTCAGAGTGACAAAGGCACTCTCCCCATGGGGCCAGCAACATGTCTCGGTTTGTGGCAGGCTGCTAAAACTAGTCAGCCTACACAGACAGTCAGTTAAGTTTCAGGGGGCACCTCTAAGGTGCCCTCTGGGGTGTATTTTACAATAAAATGTACACTGGCATCAGTGTGCATTTATAGTGCTGAGAAGATTGATACCAAACTTCCCAGTTTTCAGTGTAGCCATTATGGTGCTGTGGAGTTCGTGTTTGACAGACTCCCAGACCATATACTCTTATGGCTACCCTGCACTTACAATGTCTAAGGTTTTGTTTAGACACTGTAGGGGCACAGTGCTCATGCACTGGTACCCTCACCTATGGTATAGTGCACCCTGCCTTAGGGCTGTAAGGCCTGCTAGAGGGGTGTCTTACCTATACTGCATAGGCAGTGAGAGGCTGGCATGGCACCCTGAGGGGAGTGCCATGTCGTCTTACTCATTTTGTTCTCACTAGCACACACAGGCTTGTAAGCAGTGTCTGTGCTGAGTGAGGGGTCTCTAGGGTGGCATAAGACATGCTGCAGCCCTTAGAGACCTTTCTTGGCATCAGGGCCCTTGGTACTAGAAGTACCAGATACAAGGGACTTATCTGAATGCCAGGGTGTGCCAATTGTGGATACAATGGTACCTTTTAGGTGAAGGAACACTGGTGCTGGGGCCTGGTTAGCAGGGTCCCAGCACACTTCTCAGTCAAGTCAGCATCAGTATCAGGCAAAAAGTGGGGGGTAACTGCAACAGGGAGCCATTTCTTTACAGCAGGCCTCAGCACACTTTCAATTGTAAACATAGCATCAGTGTAGGAAGTTGGCTCTGTATGTGCTATTTCAAAGTAAGGAATAGCATGCACAGAGTCCAAGGGTTCCCCTTAGAGGTAAAATAGTGGTAAAAAGAGATAATACTAATGCTCTATTTTGTGGTAGTGTGGTCGAGCAGTAGGCTTATCCAAGGAGTAGTGTTAAGCATTTGTTGTACATACACATAGACAATAAATGAGGAACACACACTCAGAGACAAATCCAGCCAATAGGTTTTTATATAGAAAAATATCTTTTCTTAGTTTATTTTAAGAACCACAGGTTCAAATTCTACATGTAATATCTCATTCGACAGGTATTGCAGGTAAGTACTTTAGGAACTTCAAATCATCAAAATTGCATGTATACTTTTCAAGTTATTCACAAATAGCTGTTTTAAAAGTGGACACTTAGTGCAATTTTCACAGTTCCTGGGGGAGGTAAGTTTTTGTTAGTTTTACCAGGTAAGTAAGACACTTACAGGGTTCAGTTCTTGGTCCAAGGTAGCCCACCGTTGGGGGTTCAGAGCAACCCCAAAGTCACCACACCAGCAGCTCGGGGCCGGTCAGGTGCAGAGTTCAAAGTGGTGCCCAAAACGCATAGGCTTGAATGGAGAGAAGGGGGTGCCCCGGTTCCGGTCTGCTTGCAGGTAAGTACCCGCGTCTTCGGAGGGCAGACCAGGGGGGTTTTGTAGGGCACCGGGGGGGACACAAGTCCACACAGAAATTTCACCCTCAGCAGCGCGGGGGCGGCCGGGTGCAGTGTAGGAACAGGCGTCGGGTTCGCAATGTTAGTCTATGAGAGATCTCGGGATCTCTTCAGCGCTGCAGGCAGGCAAGGGGGGGATTCCTCGGGGAAACCTCCACTTGGGTAAGGGAGAGGGACTCCTGGGGGGTCACTTCTCCAGTGAAAGTCCGGTCCTTCAGGTCCTGGGGGCTGCGGGTGCAGGGTCTCTCCCAGGCGTCGGGACTTTAGGTTCAAAGAGTCGCGGTCAGGGGAAGCCTCGTGATTCCCTCTGCAGGCGGCGCTGTGGGGGCTCAGGGGGGACAGGTTTTGGTACTCACAGTATCAGAGTAGTCCTGGGGTCCCTCCTGAGGTGTTGGATCGCCACCAGCCGAGTCGGGGTCGCCGGGTGCAGTGTTGCAAGTCTCACGCTTCTTGCGGGGAGCTTGCAGGGTTCTTTAAAGCTGCTGGAAACAAAGTTGCAGCTTTTCTTGGAGCAGGTCCGCTGTCCTCGGGAGTTTCTTGTCTTTTCGAAGCAGGGGCAGTCCTCAGAGGATGTCGAGGTCGCTGGTCCCTTTGGAAGGCGTCGCTGGAGCAGGATCTTTGGAAGGCAGGAGACAGGCCGGTGAGTTTCTGGAGCCAAGGCAGTTGTCGTCTTCTGGTCTTCCTCTGCAGGGGTTTTTCAGCTAGGCAGTCCTTCTTCTTGTAGTTGCAGGAATCTAATTTTCTAGGGTTCAGGGTAGCCCTTAAATACTAAATTTAAGGGCGTGTTTAGGTCTGGGGGGTTAGTAGCCAATGGCTACTAGTCCTGAGGGTGGGTACACCCTCTTTGTGCCTCCTCCCAAGGGGAGGGGGTCACAATCCTAACCCTATTGGGGGAATCCTCCATCTGCAAGATGGAGGATTTCTAAAAGTTAGAGTCACTTCAGCTCAGGACACCTTAGGGGCTGTCCTGACTGGCCAGTGACTCCTCCTTGTTTTTCTCATTATTTTCTCCGGCCTTGCCGCCAAAAGTGGGGCCTGGCCGGAGGGGGCGGGCAACTCCACTAGCTGGAGTGTCCTGCTGGGTTGGCACAAAGGAGGTGAGCCTTTGAGGCTCACCACCAGGTGTGACAATTCCTGCCTGGGGGAGGTGTTAGCATCTCCACCCAGTGCAGGCTTTGTTACTGGCCTCAGAGTGACAAAGGCACTCTCCCCATGGGGCCAGCAACATGTCTCGGTTTGTGGCAGGCTGCTAAAACTAGTCAGCCTACACAGATAGTCGGTTAAGTTTCAGGGGGCACCTCTAAGGTGCCCTCTGTGGTGTATTTTACAATAAAATGTACACTGGCATCAGTGTGCATTTATTGTGCTGAGAAGTTTGATACCAAACTTCCCAGTTTTCAGTGTAGCCATTATGGTGCTGTGGAGTTCGTGTTTGACAGACTCCCAGACCATATACTCTTATGGCTACCCTGCACTTACAATGTCTAAGGTTTTGTTTAGACACTGTCGGGGTACCATGCTCATGCACTGGTACCCTCACCTATGGTATAGTGCACCCTGCCTTTAGGCTGTAAGGCCTGCTAGAGGGGTGTCTTACCTATACTGCATAGGCAGTGAGAGGCTGGCATGGCACCCTGAGGGGAGTGCCATGTCGACTTACTCGTTTTGTCCTCACTAGCACACACAAGCTGGCAAGCAGTGTGTCTGTGCTGAGTGAGAGGTCTCCAGGGTGGCATAAGACATGCTGCAGCCCTTAGAGACCTTCCTTGGCATCAGGGCCCTTGGTACTAGAAGTACCAGTTACAAGGGACTTATCTGGATGCCAGGGTCTGCCAATTGTGGATACAAAAGTACAGGTTAGGGAAAGAACACTGGTGCTGGGGCCTGGTTAGCAGGCCTCAGCACACTTTCAATTGTAAACATAGCATCAGCAAAGGCAAAAAGTCAGGGGGCAACCATGCCAAGGAGGCATTTCCTTACAATCAGCAAAGGCAAAAAGTTAGGGGGTAACCATGCCAAGGAGGCATTTCCTTACACTTTCACATCAGTCCTCAGGAAATGTAATAATCAGTCTAACCTTCTCAGTTCATTCATCCAAATCTCCATTCATCCACTGTTTTCTCCACCAGCCATCGGTTCTATCTCTCTGCTTTCTCATCCATTCTTCTGCCCCTCCCATCCACAAACCTAATTCTACTTCAACCACCTTTTCTTTACTCCATTCATACTGCCCCTATTTTTTTCATTTCCTCTCTCGTTTCATTTCTTCCCCTCTACAGAGATACATCATCTTGTTTTCTTGCAACAGTATTTGTTTGCAGACCCATCAAAGGAGCATTAGGCTGCACTTTGAATGTTTTAGGTTGCACGCACTTCTCTGGCCCCCACTCGTTCTGGCTGTATCAGAGGGTGGTTCGTGCTGCCCCATACCAGTGCCTTACAAAGTTCCCAAATAAAATTCAGTATTTCATTGACTCATGTCAGTTGGCAGCTATTGCAAGAGTTTCTGTAGCCAGTCTGGTGAGACTCGCGCATTGAGGAATGGGCAGGATGAGTTGACACCAAAAAGTGTTTCAAAATTGTAATCTTACTCAGAGCTAAGTCATTAAACATGGTTGCCTCATCTGCTGCTTGGAACAGCTGTGTTGCCATTCACCTCCAGCAGTGGCTCTTTCCAGCCTACTGAATGTATTGCCTGCATTAATGTTACCTACTATGATGCAACAACGAAGAACATAATTTTATTCAGAGTAGGTTGGTACTGTGCCCCACTTTACCGTCGTAGGCAGGATAGTGATTAAGAGAATGAGGAGACCTGCACTTCCTTGTCCCCTGGGGGCACCTGGAGGTCTGAAGAAATATTATTCAGCCCCTCTTTAGCCAGAAGGTATGGCCTTAGAAATAGAGGGCCTGATTACAACTTTGGAGGATGTGTTAATCCGTCCCAAAAGTGACGGATTTACCACCAGCCGTAAGAGTCCATTATATCCTATGGAACTCGTAATACGGCTGGTGGTGTATCAGTCACATTTGGGACGGATTAACACCTCCAAAGTTGTAATCAGGCCTAGAGTTCCTAAATGCTTGTGTGAAGCAGGTTTTCATAGATGCTCTTGTGTGATACTAGTAACGAGACAAAAAGTGCACTCCTTTTTAGAAGCTTTTTTCATTGAGAAGATTTTCTTATGAAATGTACACCTTTATTTACTTGACTTGAATGTGTCTTCCACACAGTGAAACGAGAACCTGTACCTTCCCCAGTTCCTTCCAAGCCATCTATGTCGGAAGATGAACTTGAGAAAAAATCAAAGGCCATTATTGAGGAGTATCTGCACCTCAATGACATGAAGGTGAGCGGGCGGAAGTGGGAATTAAAAGTATCTGACTTTTGAGGAAGGGTACCCATGATAGCTATGTCAGATTTTGCAAATATATACACAATACTGAGTACTGTCTGATTTTTGTTTCCTTGTAGGAAGCTCTGCAGTGTGTCCAGGAGCTGAATTCACCCACGTTCCTTTTCATTTTTGTGCGAAATGGCATAGAGTCAACTCTAGAGAGAAGCAACATTGCTCGGGAGCGCATTGGTTTGTTGCTCTACCAACTAGTGAAGGCTGGCAACATGTCCAGAGAACAGTACTACAAAGGGTGAGTTGCTGGCTGTTAGCCTTGGATGTTGTATGTCTGTCTGTCTGGAATGGTCAGTTTGTCAAATTGTACAGGTATTTAGCATGAGGCTTTTGATGGTGTTAGAAAGTGTGCTGGGAGAAAAGCAGGCGATGGTCAAAGGGTTATAGTGTTCGTTTAATAAAACAATGGAATAAATGTCTGGAATGCTGCTGTCCTCCATGGAATCTGGTAGTTAGAACAGTGAAATATTTCTAATCCTTTAACAGGCCTCACTTTTTATAGAACATCCACATCATAGGTTTGAACCTATGCTTAGCAATACAACAGTGGGCTCTTGTTTCCTGCTAGTCAGCAATTGGTCTGAACACTTGGCATGTTCATTAATATCAATAAACACAGTAGCTGCAGAACACTTGAGCGCAAGATATTTATCCAAATAAAGCAATAAAAGATCAATGTAAACACAACTTAAAAAAAAAAAATGAAAATACTTTGGAAAGACTGTCATTCTATATTTTGTTCTAAAAGTAAGTTTTATATTTTTCCACAGGCTCCTGGAGATCCTTGAGATAGGGGAAGATATGGAGATTGACATCCCCCATATATGGCAGTATCTGGCTGAGATAATTACTCCCATACTTCTCGAAGGAGGAATCCCCATGGCTGAAGTCTTTAGGTAGGATGAATAGTGTATGCTTTTTCAATGGTTTTGGTGTTGACCAATGTTTAGAGGAGGTGATCCTTTGCCACTGTTTAAGATCCCTTCCACCAGAAACTGTACTTGCTTCTTTTTACCATGTGTTTTATATACTGAATGCCATATATTAGAAGTGTCTGCCCCCTGCTATTTCAGCATTTCCCAAAGCAGTTTCTGATTTTTGTAGAATACTTGAGCTGCATATCCTCATCTTAAACAGATTATTAAACACACAGGAATATCCTGACAATGCATAAGTGTAAGGAAATGCATCCTTGGCATGGTTGCCCCCTGACTTTTTGCCTTTGCTGATGCTATGTTTACAATTGAAAGTGTGCTGAGGCCTGCTAACCAGGCCCCAGCACCAGTGTTCTTTCCCTAACCTGTACTTTTGTATCCACAATTGGCAGACCCTGGCATCCAGATAAGTCCCTTGTAACTGGTACTTCTAGTACCAAGGGCCCTGATGCCAAGGAAGGTCTCTAAGGGCTGCAGCATGTCTTATGCCACCCTGGAGACCTCTCACTCAGCACAAACACACTGCTTGCCAGCTTGTGTGTGCTAGTGAGGACAAAACGAGTAAGTGGACATGGCACTCCCCTCAGGGTGCCATGCCAGCCTCTCACTGCCTATGCAGTATAGGTAAGACACCCCTCTAGCAGGCCTTACAGCCCTAAGGCAGGGTGCACTATACCATAGGTGAGGGTACCAGTGCATGAGCATGGTACCCCTACAGTGTCTAAACAAAACCTTAGACATTGTAAGTACAGGGTAGCCATAAGAGTATATGGTCTGGGAGTTTGTCAAACACGAACTCCACAGCACCATAATGGCTACACTGAAAACTGGGAAGTTTGGTATCAAACTTCTCAGCACAATAAATGCACACTGATGCCAGTGTACATTTTATTGTAAAATACACCCCAGAGGGCACCTTAGAGGCGCCCCCTGAAACTTAACCGACTATCTGTGTAGGCTGACTAGTTTTAGCAGCCTGCCACAAACCGAGACATGTTGCTGGCCCCATGGGGAGAGTGCCTTTGTCACTCTGAGGCCAGTAACAAAGCCTGCACTGGGTGGAGATGCTAACACCTCCCCCAGGCAGGAATTGTCACACCTGGCGGTGAGCCTCAAAGGCTCACCTCCTTTGTGCCAACCCAGCAGGACACTCCAGCTAGTGGAGTTGCCCGCCCCCTCCGGCCAGGCCCCACTTTTGGCGGCAAGGCCAGAGAAAATAATGAGAAAAACAAGGAGTCGTCACTGGCCAGTCAGGACAGCCCCTAAGGTGTCCTGAGCTGAAGTGACTCTAACTTTTAGAAATCCTCCATCTTGCAGATGGAGGATTCCCCCAATAGGGTTAGGATTGTGACCCCCTCCCCTTGGGAGGAGGCACAAAGAGGGTGTACCCACCCTCAGGGCTAGTAGCCATTGGCTACTAACCCCCCAGACCTAAACACGCCCTTAAATTTAGTATTTAAGGGCTACCCTGAACCCTAGAAAATTAGATTCCTGCAACTACAAGAAGAAGGACTGCCTAGCTGAAAACCCCTGCGGAGGAAGACCAGAAGACAACAACTGCCTTGGCTCCAGAAACTCACCGGCCTGTCTCCTGCCTTCCAAAGATCCTGCTCCAGCGACGCCTTCCAAAGGGACCAGCGACCTCGACATCCTCTGAGGACTGCCCCTGCTTTGAAAAGACAAGAAACTCCCGAGGACAGCGGACCTGGTCCAAGAAAAGCTGCAACTTTGTTTCCAGCAGCTTTAAAGAACCCTGCAAGCTCCCCGCAAGAAGCGTGAGACTTGCAACACTGCACCCGGCGACCCCGACTCGGCTGGTGGAGATCCAACACCTCAGGAGGGACCCCAGGACTACTCTGATACTGTGAGTACCAAAACCTGTCCCCCCTGAGCCCCCACAGCGCCGCCTGCAGAGGGAATCCCGAGGCTTCCCCTGACCGCGACTCTTTGAATCCAAAGTCCCGACGCCTGGGAGAGACCCTGCACCCGCAGCCCCCAGGACCTGAAGGACCGGACTTTCACTGGAGAAGTGACCCCCAGGAGTCCCTCTCCCTTGTCCAAGTGGAGGTTTCCCCGAGGAACCCCCCCCTTGCCTGCCTGCAGCGCTGAAGAGATCCCGAGATCTCTCATAGACTAACATTGCGAACCCGACGCTTGTTTCTACACTGCACCCGGCCGCCCCCGCGCTGCTGAGGGTGAAATTTCTGTGTGGGCTTGTGTCCCCCCCGGTGCCCTACAAAACCCCCCTGGTCTGCCCTCCGAAGACGCGGGTACTTACCTGCAAGCAGACCGGAACCGGGGCACCCCCTTCTCTCCATTCTAGCCTATGTGTTTTGGGCACCACGTTGAACTCTGCACCTGACCGGCCCTGAGCTGCTGGTGTGGTGACTTTGGGGTTGCTCTGAACCCCCAACGGTGGGCTACCTTGGACCAAGAACTGAATCCTGTAAGTGTCTTACTTACCTGGTAAAACTAACAAAAACTTACCACCCCCAGGAAC
The DNA here is from genome assembly GCF_031143425.1 of Pleurodeles waltl. Classification (NCBI taxonomy): domain Eukaryota; kingdom Metazoa; phylum Chordata; class Amphibia; order Caudata; family Salamandridae; genus Pleurodeles; species Pleurodeles waltl. The sequence continues at coordinate 37,686,680 of NC_090450.1, forward strand.
TGTGAAAATTGCACTAAGTGTCCACTTTTAAAACAGCTATTTGTCAATAACTTGTAAAGTATACATGCAATTTTTATGATTTGAAGTTCCTAAAGTACTTACCTGCAATACCTTTCGAATGAGATATTACTTGTAGAATTTGAACCTGTGGTTCTTAAAATAAACTAAGAAAATATATTTGTTCGATGGCATCTGTCGCTGTAGATACGCATGTTCTGCAATAGCTCGCCATCTGGTGTTGGGCCGGAGTGTTACAAGTTGTTTTTCTTCGAAGAAGTCTTTCGAGTCACGGGACCGAGTGACTCCTCCTTTTGTCTCCATTGCGCATGGGCGTCGACTCCATCTTCGATTGTTTTTTTTCCGCCATCTGGTTCGGACGTGTTCCTGTCGCTCCGAGTTTCGGAACGGAAAAAATAGTTAATTTCGGAAGATTTTCGTCGGTATTGTTGCGTTCGGGATCGGCGTACTTAGATTCCACACCGCATCGAAGATCGAAGAGCTCCGGTGCCCTTCGGGGTAGTTTTTCGATCCTCCGTCGGGGGCCTGGTCGGCCCGACCGCGTGCTGAAGAACGCCGATGGAACGGACCCCGTTCCGTTTCTGCCCCAAATGCCACAATAAATACCCCTACACAGACCAACACTTGGTCTGCAACCTGTGCCTGTCACCTGAGCACAGCGAAGACACCTGCGAGGCCTGTCGTGCGTTCCGGTCCCGAAAAACACTCCGAGACCGTCGAGCCAGAAGACTTCAAATGGCGTCCGCACCGACAGCCCAACGGGAGTTCGAGGAACAAGAAGAGGAAGGTACCTTCTCGATCCAAGACTCAGACTCCGAAGGATTCGACGATACACAAACCGTGAGTAAGACGTCGAAAACCACACAAAGAAACATTTACAAGGCCCAGGGGACGCCACTGCCACCAGGCCATGGCTCGACCCATAAATTCGGTGACCGACCGTCGGCACCGAAAAAGGCCCAAACAGTGCCGAGATCGTCCGACTCCGGTCGAGACACCGGCACGCAGCCTTCTCGGGACCGAGAAAGTGCTGGAGACAAGCCTCGACACCGAGATGCCGGTGTGGACACGTCTCGACGCCGAGACAGCGGCACCGAAACAGATCGACGCCGAGAGGTTTCGGCCCCGAAAAGGAAAAAAGTCACCTCGGAGCCGAAAAAACACGCAGACAAAGTTTCGATGCCGAAACAAACTGCAAGCGACCCAGCTTCAGGCTCTTATACAGAAGAGCACTCGCTAACCTCCCAAATGCAAAAGCATAGGTTTGAGGAAGAGCTACAAGCAACTGATGTGGACCATACGCAAAAGCGTATCTTCATTCAGCAGGGAACAGGAAAAATAAGCACCCTTCCCCCCATTAGGAGAAAGAGAAGGTTGGAGTTCCAGACGGAACAAGCACCACAACCAAAAGTGGTGAAAAGAGTTACACCACCACCCTCTCCTCCGCCCGTGATTAACGTTTCACCAGCACAAACGCCATCACACTCCCCAGCTCACACCACCATGAGCCAGGGTGACCAAGATCAGGACGCATGGGACCTATACGACGCCCCAGTGTCAGATAACAGCCCAGAGGCATACCCTACAAAACCATCTCCACCAGAAGACAGCACCGCGTACTCTCAGGTGGTGGCTAGAGCAGCACAATTTCACAACGTAAGCCTCCACTCAGAACAGGTCGAGGATGATTTCTTGTTCAACACACTCTCCTCCACCCACAGCTCCTACCAAAGCCTGCCTATGCTCCCTGGTATGCTCCGGCACGCAAAAGACATATTTAAGGACCCGGTCAAAAGTAGGGCAATCACACCAAGGGTGGAAATAAAGTATAAGCCGCCTCCTACGGACCCGGTTTTCATCACAACACAGCTGCCACCAGACTCTGTTGTTGTAGGAGCAGCTAGGAAAAGGGCCAACTCTCACACATCTGGAGATGCACCACCCCCAGATAAAGAAAGCCGCAAGTTCGATGCAGCTGGTAAGAGTCGCAGCACAAGCTGCAAATCAGTGGCGCATCGCGAACTCCCAGGCACTACTTGTGCGCTATGACAGAGCCCACTGGGACGAGATGCAACATCTCATTGAACATCTGCCCAAAGACTTCCAAAATAGGGCAAAACAAGTGGTTGAGGAGGGACAGACCATCTCCAACAACCAGATACGTTCCTCCGTGGACGCTGCAGATACAGCTGCACGGACAATTAATACATCTGTAACTATCAGAAGGCATGCATGGCTCCGAACGTCTGGATTTAAACCAGAGATTCAACAAGCAGTTCTCAATATGCCTTTTAATGAAAAAGAACTGTTCGGTCCAGAAGTGGACACAGCGATTGAGAAACTCAAAAAAGATACAGACACTGCCAAAGCCATGGGCGCACTCTACTCCCCGCAGAGCAGAGGGAATTACAGCACATTCCGTAAAACGCCCTTTCGAGGGGGGTTTCGGGGTCAAAGCACACAAGCCAGCACCTCACAAGCAACACCGTCCACTTACCAGGGACAGTATAGAGGAGGTTTTCGGGGACAATATAGAGGAGGGCAATTCCCTAGAAATAGAGGGAGATTTCAAAGCCCCAAAACCCCTACTACTAAACAATGACTCGCATGTCACTCACCCCCTCCACACAACACCAGTGGGGGGAAGAATAGGTCATTATTACAAAGCATGGGAGGAAATCACTACAGACACTTGGGTTCTAGCAATTATCCAACATGGTTATTGCATAGAATTTCTACAATTCCCTCCAAACATACCACCAAAAGCACAAAATTTAACAACACACCATTCCAATCTCCTGGAGATAGAAGTGCAGGCACTATTGCAAAAGAATGCAATCGAATTAGTGCCAAACACACAAATAAACACAGGAGTTTACTCACTGTACTTTCTGATACCAAAGAAGGACAAAACGCTGAGACCAATCCTAGACCTCAGAGTAGTGAACACTTTCATCAAATCAGACCACTTCCACATGGTCACACTACAAGAAGTATTGCCATTGCTAAAACTGCACGACTACATGGCAACTTTAGACCTCAAGGATGCTTATTTCCATATACCAATACACCCATCGCACAGAAAATACCTAAGGTTTGTATTCAAAGGAATACATTACCAATTCAAGGTACTGCCTTTCGGATTAACAACCGCACCAAGAGTCTTTACCAAATGTCTAGCAGTGGTCGCAGCACACATAAGAAGGCAGCAAATACATGTGTTCCCATATCTAGACGACTGGCTAATCAAGGCCCATTCGTTAATAGAGTGCTCAAATCACACAAATCATATCATACAAACCCTCTTCAAACTAGGGTTCACCGTCAATTTCACAAAATCCAAAATTCTGCCACGCAAGGTACAACAATACCTGGGAGCCATAATAGACACATCAAAAGGAGTAGCCACTCCAAGTCCACAAAGAATTCAAAATTTCAACACCATCATACAACGCATGTATCCAACACAAAAGATACAGGCAAAGATGGTATTACAACTCCTAGGCATGATGTCATCATGCATAGCCATTGTCCCAAACGCAAGACTGCACATGAGGCCCTTACAACAATGCCTAGCATCACAGTGGTCTCAAGCACAGGGTCACCTTCTAGATCTGGTGTTAATAGACCGCCAAACTTACCTCTCGCTTCTGTGGTGGAACAACATAAATTTAAACAAGGGGCGGCCTTTCCAAGACCCAGTGCCACAATACGTAATAACAGATGCTTCCATGACAGGGTGGGGAGCACACCTCAATCAACACAGCATACAAGGACAATGGAACGTACATCAAACAAAACTGCATATCAATCACCTAGAACTTCTAGCAGTTTTTCAAGCACTAAAAGCTTTCCAACCAATAATAGTTCACAAATACATTCTCGTCAAAACAGACAACATGACAACAATGTATTATCTAAACAAGCAGGGAGGGACGCACTCCACGCAGTTAAGCCTGCTAGCACAAAAAATTTGGCATTGGGCAATTCACAACCAAATTCGCCTAATTGCACAGTTTATACCAGGGATACAAAATCAACTCGCAGACAATCTCTCTTGAGATCACCAACAGGTCCACGAATGGGAAATTCACCCCCAAATACTGAACACTTATTTCAAACTCTGGGGAACACCTCAGATAGACTTGTTTGCGACAAGGGAGAACGCAAAATGCCAAAACTTCGCATCCAGATACCCACACAAACAATCCCAAGGCAATGCCCTATGGATGAACTGGTCAGGGATATTTGCTTACGCTTTTCCTCCTCTCCCTCTCCTTCCTTACCTGGTAAACAAACTCAGTCAAAGCAAACTCAAACTCATATTGATAGCACCAACTTGGGCAAGGCAACCCTGGTACACAACGCTGCTAGACCTATCAGTGGTACCCTGCATCAAATTGCCCAACAGGCCAGATCTGTTGACACAGCACAACCAAAAGATCAGACACCCAGATCCAGCATCGCTGAATCTAGCAATCTGGCTCCTGAAATCCTAGAATTCGGACACTTACAACTTACCCAAGAATGTATGGAAGTCATAAAACAAGCAAGAAGGCCATCCACCAGGCACTGCTATGCAAGTAAATGGAAGAGGCTTGTTTGCTACTGCCAAATTAATCAAATACAACCATTACACACAACTCCAGAACATGTAGTGGGTTACTTGCTTCACTTACAAAAATCTAACCTAGCTTTCTCTTCCATTAAGATTCACCTTGCAGCAATATCTGCATACCTGCAGACTACCTATTCAACTTCCCTATATAAAATACCAGTCATTAAAGCATTCATGGAGGGCCTTAGGAGAATTATACCACCAAGAACACTACCTGTTCCTTCATGGAACCTAAATGTTGTCCTAACTAGACTTATGGGTCCACCTTTTGAACCCATGCACTCCTGCGACATACAGTTCCTAACCTGGAATGTGGCATTTCTCATCGCCATTACTTCCCTGAGAAGAGTAAGCGAGATTCAGGCGTTTACTATACAGGAACCTTTTATACAACTACACAAAAATAAAGTCGTCCTAAGGACCAATCCTAAATTTTTGCCAAAGGTTATTTCACCGTTCCATCTAAATCAAACAGTGGAACTTCCAGTGTTCTTTCCACAGCCAGATACCGTAGCTGAAAGGGCACTACATACATTAGATGTCAAAAGAGCATTAATGTATTACATTGACAGAACAAAGAACATCAGAAAGACTAAACAACTCTTTATTGCATTTCAAAAACCTCATGCAGGAAACCCAACTTCAAAACAAGGTATAGCCAGATGGATAGTTAAATGCATCCAAATCTGCTACCTTAAAGCTAAACGACAGCTGCCCATTACACCAAGGGCACACTCAACCAGAAAGAAAGGTGCTACCATGGCCTTTCTAGGAAACATCCCAATGCAAGAAATATGTAAGGCAGCCACATGGTCTACGCCTCACACATTCACCAAGCACTACTGTGTAGACGTGTTATCCGCACAACAAGCCACAGTAGGTCAAGCTGTATTAAGGACATTATTTCAGACTACTTCCACTCCTACAGGCTGATCCACCGCTTTTGGGGAAATAACTGCTTACTAGTCTATTGCAGAACATGCGTATCTACAGCGACAGATGCCATCGAACTGAAAATGTCACTTACCCAGTGTACATCTGTTCGTGGCATCAGTCGCAGTAGATTCGCATGTGCCCACCCGCCTCCCCGGGAGCCTGTAGCAGTTTGGAAGTTACCTTCAATTATTTATATATGTATCATCTCAACCTTAAATAGGTGCATACTTAGTCACTCCATTGCATGGGCACTATTACTACAATTCAACTCCTACCTCACCCTCTGCGGGGAAAAACAATCGAAGATGGAGTCGACGCCCATGCGCAATGGAGACAAAAGGAGGAGTCACTCGGTCCCGTGACTCGAAAGACTTCTTCGAAGAAAAACAACTTGTAACACTCCGGCCCAACACCAGATGGCGAGCTATTGCAGAACATGCAAATCTACTGCGACTGATGCCACGAACAGATGTACACTGGGTAAGTGACATTTTCATTCTATAACAAAACCTATTGGCTGGATTTGTCTCTGAGTGTGTGTACCTCATTTATTGTCTATGGGTATGTACAACAAATGCTTAACACTACTCCTTGGATAAGCCTACTGCTCGACCACACTACTACAAAATAGAGCATTAGTATTATCTATTTTTACCACTATTTTACCTCTAAGGGGAACCCTTGGACTCTGTGCATGCTATTCCTTACTTTGAAATAGCACATACAGAGCCAACTTCCTACATTGGTGGATCAGCGGTGGGGTACAAGACTTTGCATTTGCTGGACTACTCAGCCAATACCTGATCACACGACAAATTCCAAAATTGTCATTAGAAATTCATTTTTGCAATTTGAAATTTTTCTAAATTCTTAAAAGTCCTGCTAGGGCCTTGTGTGTTAAGTCCCTGTTTAGCATTGTCTTTTAGAGTTTAAAAGTTTGTTAAAAGTTTGAAATTAGATTCTAGAAACAGTTTTAGATTCTTTAAAAAGTCTTCCAACTTTTAGCAAAATAATGTCTGATACAGAGATGAATGTGGTGGAACTCGACACCACACCTTACCTCCATCTTAAGATGAGGGAGCTAAGGTCTCTCTGTAATATCAAAAAAATAACCATTGGCTCCAGACCTACCAAAATTCAGCTCCAGGAGCTGTTGGCAGAGTTTGAAAAAGCCAACCCCTCTGATGATGACATCACAGAGGAAGAAATTAGTGACTTGGAGGCCAATGTCCCTCCTCCAGTCCTAAATAGGGAGAACAGGACCCCTCAAGTCCTGTCTCCAACTGTGTTAGTCAGGAATGGTGAGTCCCTCACAGGAGGGTCCCACATTTCTGAAATCACTGAGGATGCTCTCAGTGAAGATGACCTCCTGTTAGCCAGGATGGCCAAAAGATTGGCTTTAGAGAGACAGCTCCTAGCCATAGAAAGGGAAAGACAAGAGATGGGCCTAGGACCCATCAATGGTGGCAGCAATATAAATAGGGTCAGAGATTCTCCTGACATGTTAAAAATCCCCAAAGGGATTGTGACAAAAATTGAAGATGGTGATGACATCACCAAGTGGTTCACAGCTTTTGAGAGGGCTTGTGTAACCAGAAAAGTGAACAGATCTCACTGGGGTGCTCTCCTTTGGGAAATGTTCACTGGAAAGTGTAGGGATAGACTCCTCACACTCTCTGGAAAAGATGCAGAATCTTATGACCTCATGAAGGGTACCCTGATTGAGGGCTTTGGATTCTCCACTGAGGAGTATAGGATTAGGTTCAGGGGGGCTCAAAAATCCTCGAGCCAGACCTGGGTTGACTTTGTTGACTACTCAGTGAAAACACTAGATGGTTGGATTCAAGGCAGTGGTGTAAGTAATTATGATGGGCTGTACAATTTATTTGTGAAAGAACACCTGTTAAGTAATTGTTTCAATGATAAACTGCATCAGCATCTGGTAGACTTAGGACCAATTTCTCCCCAAGAATTGGGAAAGAAGGCGGACCATTGGGTCAAGACAAGGGTGTCCAAGACTTCAACAGGGGGTGACCAAAAGAAAGGGGTCACAAAGACTCCCCAGGGGAAGGGTGATGAGACAACCAAAACTAAAAATAGTAAAGAGTCTTCTACAGGCCCCCAAAAACCTGCACAGGAGGGTGGGCCCAGAGCCTCTTCACAAAACAATGGGTACAAGGGTAAAAACTTTGATCCCAAAAAGGCCTGGTGTCATAGCTGTAAACAGCATGGACACCAAACTGGAGACAAGGCCTGTCCCAAGAAAGGTTCCACTCCAAACTCCCATCCAGGTAACACTGGTATGGCTAGTCTCCAAGTGGGATCAACAGTGTGCCCAGAGCAAATCAGGGTCCACACTGAAGCTACTCTAGTTTCTGAGGGTGGGGTGGATTTAGCCACACTAGCTGTCTGGCCGCCTAACATGCAAAAATACAGACAGCAACTCTTAATTAATGGGACTAGAATAGAGGGCCTGAGGGATACAGGTGCCAGTGTCACCATGGTGACAGAGAAACTGGTTTCCCCTGGCCAATACCTGACTGGAAAAACTTACACAGTCACCAACGCTGACAATCAGAGAAAAGTACATCCCATGGCAATGGTTACTTTAGAATGGGGAGGGGTCAATGGCCTGAAACAGGTGGTGGTCTCCTCAAATATCCCAGTGGACTGTCTGCTTGGAAATGACCTGGAGTCCTCAGCATGGGCTGAGGTAGAACTAAAAACCCATGCAGCAATGCTGGGTATCCCTGAACTGGTGTGTGTGAAAACAAGAGCACAGTGCAAGGCACAGGGTGAACAAGTAGAGCTGGAGTCTGGAAGAATGGCCCAGCCTACCAAGAGAACAGGAAAGTCAGTTGGGAAACCAACTGCAACACAGCAAAAGAAAGGGAACCTCTCTTCTCAGGAAGAAGTTCTGCCCTCTGAGGGAACTGAGCCTTTGGAGCTTGAACCTTATCAGGTTGAGCTCTTAGGCCCAGGGGGACCCTCAAGGGAGGAGCTGTGTAAGGGACAAGAAACCTGTCCCTCTCTTGAAGGCCTTAGGCAGCAAGCTGCTGAAGAGTCCAAAGGCAAGAAAAATGGAACGCATAGGGTCTATTGGAAAGATGGACTCCTGTACACTGAGGCCAGAGACCCCAAACCTGGTGCCACTAGGAGAGTGGTAGTGCCTCAGCTGTTCAGGAAGTTCATCCTAACATTGGCCCATGACATTCCCCTTGCTGGACATTTGGGACAAACCAAGATGTGGGAGAGGTTAGTCAACCACTTCTACTGGCCCAATATGTCCCAGAAGGTTAAGGAGTTTTGCCTCTCCTGCCCCACCTGTCAAGCCAGTGGTAAGACAGGTGGACATCCAAAGGCCCCCCTCATTCCACTTCCAGTGGTGGGGGTTCCCTTTGAAAGAGTGGGTGTGGACATAGTTGGTCCACTAGAACCTCCCACAGCCTCAGGAAATATGTATATCCTGGTAGTAGTGGATCATGCTACCAGGTATCCTGAAGCTATTCCCCTTAGGTCGACTACTGCCCCTGCAGTAGCCAAGGCCCTCATTGGTATCTTTACCAGAGTGGGTTTCCCTAAGGAGGTGGTGTCTGACAGAGGTACCAACTTCATGTCAGCATACCTAAAGCACATGTGGAATGAGTGTGGAGTGACTTATAAATTCACTACACCATACCATCCACAAACTAATGGCTTGGTTGAGAGATTCAACAAGACATTAAAAGGCATGATCATGGGGCTTCCAGAAAAGCTCAAAAGGAGATGGGATGTCCTCTTGCCATGTCTGCTTTTCGCTTACAGAGAGGTGCCACAGAAGGGAGTAGGATTCTCACCCTTTGAACTTCTGTTTGGTCATCCTGTAAGGGGACCACTTTCCCTTGTTAAAGAAGGCTGGGAGAGACCTCTCCATGAGCCTAAACAGGACATAGTGGACTATGTACTTGGCCTTCGCTCTAGAATGGCAGAGTACATGGAAAAGGCAACCAAAAACCTTGAGGCCAGCCAACAGCTCCAGAAGTTTTGGTATGACCAAAAGGCTGCACTGGTTGAGTTCCAACCAGGGCAGAAAGTCTGGGTTCTGGAGCCTGTGGCTCCCAGGGCACTCCAGGTCAAATGGAGTGGCCCTTACCCAGTGCTAGAAAGGAAGAGTCAGGTCACCTACCTGGTGGACCTGGGCACATGCAGGAGCCCCAAGAGGGTGATCCATGTGAACCGCCTTAAGCTCTTCCATGACAGGGCTGATGTGAATCTGTTGATGGTAACAGATGAGGATCAGGAGGCAGAGAGTGAACCTCTCCCTGATCTTCTGTCATCAGACCCAAAAGATGGCACAGTAGATGGAGTGATCTACTCAGACACCCTCTCTGGCCAACAGCAAGCTGATTGTAGGAGAGTCCTACAACAGTTTCCTGAACTCTTCTCCTTAACCCCTGGTCAGACACACCTGTGTACCCATGATGTGGACACAGGAGACAGCATGCCTGTCAAAAACAAAATCTTTAGACAGTCTGACCATGTTAAGGAAAGCATCAAGGTGGAAGTCCACAAGATGCTGGAATTGGGAGTAATTGAGCGCTCTGACAGCCCCTGGGCTAGCCCAGTGGTCTTAGTCCTCAAACCTCACACCAAAGATGGAAAGAAAGAGATGAGGTTTTGTGTGGACTACAGGGGGCTCAATTCTGTCACCAAGACAGATGCTCATCCAAATCAAAGAGCTGATGAGCTAATAGACAAATTAGGTGCTGCCAAATTCTTAAGTACCTTTGACTTGACAGCAGGGTACTGGCAAATAAAAATGGCACCTGGAGCAAAAGAGAAAACAGCATTCTCCACACCTGATGGGCATTATCAGTTTACTGTTATGCCCTTTGGTTTAAAGAATGCCCCTGCCACCTTCCAAAGGTTGGTGAATCAAGTCCTTGCTGGCTTGGAGTCCTTTAGCACAGCTTATCTTGATGATATTGCTGTCTTTAGCTCCACCTGGCAGGATCACCTGGTCCACCTGAAGAAGGTTTTGAAGGCTCTGCAATCTGCAGGCCTCTCTATCAAGGCATCCAAATGCCAGATAGGGCAGGGAACTGTGGTTTACTTGGGCCACCTTGTAGGTGGAGGCCAAGTTCAGCCACTCCAACCCAAGATCCAGACTATTCTGGACTGGGTAGCTCCAAAAACCCAGACTCAAGTCAGGGCATTCCTTGGCTTGACTGGGTATTACAGGAGGTTTGTGAAGGGATATGGATCCATTGTGACAGCCCTCACTGAACTCACCTCCAAGAAAATGCCCAAGAAAGTGAACTGGACTGTGGAATGCCAACAGGCCTTTGACACCCTGAAACAGGCAATGTGCTCAGCACCAGTTCTAAAAGCTCCAGATTATTCTAAGCAGTTCATTGTGCAGACTGATGCCTCTGAACATGGGATAGGGGCAGTTTTGTCCCAAACAAATGATGATGGCCTTGACCAGCCTGTTGCTTTCATTAGCAGGAGGTTACTCCCCAGGGAGCAGCGTTGGAGTGCCATTGAGAGGGAGGCCTTTGCTGTGGTTTGGTCCCTGAAGAAGCTGAGACCATACCTCTTTGGGACTCACTTCCTAGTTCAAACTGACCACAGACCTCTCAAATGGCTGATGCAAATGAAAGGTGAAAATCCTAAACTGTTGAGGTGGTCCATCTCCCTACAGGGAATGGACTTTATAGTGGAACACAGACCTGGGACTGCCCATGCCAATGCAGATGGCTTTTCCAGGTTCTTCCACTTAGAAAATGAAGACTCTCTTGGGAAAGGTTAGTCTCATCCTCTTTCGTTTGGGGGGGGGGTTGTGTAAGGAAATGCCTCCTTGGCATGGTTGCCCCCTGACTTTTTGCCTTTGCTGATGCTATGTTTACAATTGAAAGTGTGCTGAGGCCTGCTAACCAGGCCCCAGCACCAGTGTTCTTTCCCTAACCTGTACTTTTGTATCCACAATTGGCAGACCCTGGCATCCAGATAAGTCCCTTGTAACTGGTACTCCTAGTACCAAGGGCCCTGATGCCAAGGAAGGTCTCTAAGGGCTGCAGCATGTCTTATGCCACCCTGGAGACCTCTCACTCAGCACAAACACACTGCTTGCCAGCTTGTGTGTGCTAGTGAGGACAAAACGAGTAAGTCGACATGGCACTCCCCTCAGGGTGCCATGCCAGCCTCTCACTGCCTATGCAGTATAGGTAAGACACCCCTCTAGCAGGCCTTACAGCCCTAAGGCAGGGTGCACTATACCATAGGTGAGGGTACCAGTGCATGAGCATGGTACCCCTACAGTGTCTAAACAAAACCTTAGACATTGTAAGTGCAGGGTAGCCATAAGAGTATATGGTCTGGGAGTCTGTTTTACACGAACTCCACAGCACCATAATGGCTACACTGAAAACTGGGAAGTTTGGTATCAAACTTCTCAGCACAATAAATGCACACTGATGCCAGTGTACATTTTATTGTAAAATACACCCCAGAGGGCACCTTAGAGGTGCCCCCTGAAACTTAACCGACTATCTGTGTAGGCTGACTAGTTTTAGCAGCCTGCCACAAACCGAGACATGTTGCTGGCCCCATGGGGAGAGTGCCTTTGTCACTCTGAGGCCAGTAACAAAGCCTGCACTGGGTGGAGATGCTAACACCTCCCCCAGGCAGGAATTGTCACACCTGGCGGTGAGCCTCAAAGGCTCACCTCCTTTGTGCCAACCCAGCAGGACACTCCAGCTAGTGGAGTTGCCCGCCCCCTCCGGCCAGGCCCCACTTTTGGCGGCAAGGCCAGAGAAAATAATGAGAAAAACAAGGAGTCGTCACTGGCCAGTCAGGACAGCCCCTAAGGTGTCCTGAGCTGAAGTGACTCTAACTTTTAGAAATCCTCCATCTTGCAGATGGAGGATTCCCCCAATAGGGTTAGGATTGTGACCCCCTCCCCTTGGGAGGAGGCACAAAGAGGGTGTACCCACCCTCAGGGCTAGTAGCCATTGGCTACTAACCCCCCAGACCTAAACACGCCCTTAAATTTAGTATTTAAGGGCTACCCTGAACCCTAGAAAATTAGATTCCTGCAACTACAAGAAGAAGGACTGCCTAGCTGAAAACCCCTGCAGAGGAAGACCAGAAGACAACAACTGCCTTGGCTCCAGAAACTCACCGGCCTGTCTCCTGCCTTCCAAAGATCCTGCTCCAGCGACGCCTTCCAAAGGGACCAGCGACCTCGACATCCTCTGAGGACTGCCCCTGCTTCGAAAAGACAAGAAACTCCCGAGGACAGCGGACCTGCTCCAAGAAAAGCTGCAACTTTGTTTCCAGCAGCTTTAAAGAACCCTGCAAGCTCCCCGCAAGAAGCGTGAGACTTGCAACACTGCACCCGGCGACCCCGACTCGGCTGGTGGAGATCCAACACCTCAGGAGGGACCCCAGGACTACTCTGATACTGTGAGTACCAAAACCTGTCCCCCCTGAGCCCCCACAGCGCCGCCTGCAGAGGGAATCCCGAGGCTTCCCCTGACCGCGACTCTTTGAATCCAAAGTCCCGACGCCTGGGAGAGACCCTGCACCCGCAGCCCCCAGGACCTGAAGGACCGGACTTTCACTGGAGAAGTGACCCCCAGGAGTCCCTCTCCCTTGTCCAAGTGGAGGTTTCCCCGAGGAACCCCCCCCCCTTGCCTGCCTGCAGCGCTGAAGAGATCCCGAGATCTCTCATAGACTAACATTGCGAACCCGACGCTTGTTTCTACACTGCACCCGGCCGCCCCCGCGCTGCTGAGGGTGAAATTTCTGTGTGGGCTTGTGTCCCCCCCCGGTGCCCTACAAAACCCCCCTGGTCTGCCCTCCGAAGACGCGGGTACTTGCCTGCAAGCAGACCGGAACCGGGGCACCCCCTTCTCTCCATTCTAGCCTATGTGTTTTGGGCACCACGTTGAACTCTGCACCTGACCGGCCCTGAGCTGCTGGTGTGGTGACTTTGGGGTTGCTCTGAACCCCCAACGGTGGGCTACCTTGGACCAAGAACTGAACCCTGTTAGTGTCTTACTTACCTGGTAAAACTAACAAAAACTTACCTCCCCCAGGAACTGTGAAAATTGCACTAAGTGTCCACTTTTAAAACAGCTATTTGTCAATAACTTGTAAAGTATACATGCAATTTTTGATTTGAAGTTCCTAAAGTACTTACCTGCAATACCTTTCGAATGAGATATTACTTGTAGAATTTGAACCTGTGGTTCTTAAAATAAACTAAGAAAAGATATTTTTCTATAACAAAACCTATTGGCTGGATTTGTCTCTGAGTGTGTGTACCTCATTTATTGTCTGTGTATGTACAACAAATGCTTAACACTACTCCTTGGATAAGCCTACTGCTCGACCACACTACCACAAAATAGAGCATTAGTATTATCTATTTTTACCACTATTTTACCTCTAAGGGGAACCCTTGGACTCTGTGCATGCTATTCCTTACTTTGAAATAGCACATACAGAGCCAACTTCCTACAATAAGGGAAAGATTATCCACACAGACCCACCAAACCTGCAGTTAGTACACGGCTTCTGAACTCATTTAGTTCCATCTCCTGCTCCTTCCAGATAAGTACAATAACAAACATTGGTGAGGCTATGAGATGTTCTCCCTCCAAGTGATTGCTGTACCTTAATTGTAATTAGTTTGCAATGAACGACTGTGAAGGGTTGACAAGTCAGTTTTAATCCAGTTATGCATCATTGAAGTGTGTTTATCGGCTGTTAAGCATACTTCAAAGGAAGTCCACAAGCACAGATCGGTCCCTGATATTAATCACTTCCTAGGATGTACAGGGTGACTTCTGTAGTAGTGTTTGTATCGTGAAGAATCTCACCCTCTTTCAAGAGGCCTCAAACTTGCTCCATAAGGGTTCCATGCACTCAAGGCCACTACATAGAGGAGCAGGAGTTTACTGGTGGTACTACCTCATTCTCAAGAAGGAAGATTGGCTCCACCGGTACGAAGCTGGCTCCTATAAAAAAGTACACCATGCGTAGAGCCCAGTGAATCCCCAGTTGGTTTTCGGAGGCAAAAGTAGACCGTACCAACGCTCTATTTTGCGGTAATGTGGGTGTGCAGTTAGGCTTATCAGAGGGTAGTGCTAAGCATTGGTTGTACTCACTGAGGCAATAAGACACTCAAATAATAAATCCTAGACCAATTTAGAAAAATAACAGTTCTTTTGATGTTACAAACTCCAGAACTTCATAATCCGGTTGTAGGAAAGTGCCATCTTTCTGGCATAGTTGTCCTCACCTTTTGCCTGATGTCCGTGTGCTTGGACTGTAGTTCACTGGGATCCTGCTAACCAGAACCCCAGTGACAGTGCTCTCTCCCCTAAATTTAGTTGTTTTACTTTCTACACCCACAATTAGCATACTGGTACACCCCTGTAAGTCCGTAGTATATGGTACCTAGACACAAAGGGCATTGGTGCACCAGGAGTCTCCTGTGGGCTATAGCATGTATTGTGCCACCTGTAGGAGCCTGTCAAACTGCACCCTTTACTGCCAAACCTTACTATTGCACTTAGACAATACAAGTCACCCCTCTGGTAGGCCCTCCAGCCCAAGGGCAGGGTGCATGTCTCAAGTGTGAGGATACACCTGCATGAGCAGGATACCCCTATAGACCCCAGGCCAATTTCTGGACTGTAAGGGCAGGGAAGCCATCTTAAGGTATGTAGTGGACAATGGTTAACACGAGTTGTCCAACTACATAACTGTTACTCCGAACCTAGGCATGTTAGATATAAAACATGTTGGAATCATGCAACTACACTGGTTGCAGTGTTACTTGCATGATACCATGGTCTCTGGGGGTTCCCTAGGGGATCCCCCAGTTCTGCTGGTGCAGCCTTATGGGATCCAGCTGCCAGCCCGTGCTGCTGCTGACCCCAGACACTGGTCTGCCCTCCTGCTGACAAGCCAAACTCAGGCCAGAGAAGCAGAACAAAGGAACAAAGAATACCAGGCCAGTCACATGCAGAGGTTAAAGGAGGGCCCAAAACACATAGGGGCCTATCAAGAATACGGGTGCTCTGGTTCCACTCTGCTAGCAGGTAAGTACCTGTGTCCTCGGGGAGCAGACCAGGGGTTTTTGTAGAGGGGGGAGGGGGGGGAAGGAGGAGATACAGGCACACAACACATCCTCAACGGCACAGTGCTGGGTGCAGTGTGCGAAGTAGGCGTTGGGTTTGCTATAGAAAGCAATGGAGGGCCCTGGGGGGTCAATCTGGCGATGCAGGCATGACACGGAGGCTTCTCGGGCCAGCCACTGACTGGGCTAGGATGAGGGTCGTCTGCTGGTTGCTCCTGCACTGGTAGGTGGTTCCGATTTGTCCTGACCGCTGCGGGTGCAGTGCTTGGTCCAGGCGTCTGGTTCCTTTGTTACCAGGCAGTCGCGGTCAGGGGGAGCCTCTGGATCCTCTCTGCAGGTATTTCTGTGAGGGTGCGGGGGGTGTTGACTCAGGGTGTCCACGTCATTGGAGTCGCCTGTGACTCCTCTCTACATTGTTGGTTCACCTTAACTCGAGCCAGGGGCGTCGGGTGCAGAGTGTGAAGTCGCACGCCTCCGGCGGGAAGTGAGTCTCTTCCAAGACCAGAGACCAAGGACCGAGAGGAGGAACCAACTACCAGTGCAGAAGTGACCAGCAGGCGGCACTCATCCTAGCCCAGGCAGTGGCTGGCCCGAGAAGCCCCCCTGTGCCCTGCCGACATCACCTAAGTGACCCGGGGCCCCTCCATTGCTTTCTATAGCAAAACCGATGCCTACTTTGCCTACTGTACCCGGCCGCCCCCTGTGCCACTGAGGGTGTTTTGTGGGCTTGTGGGGATGCACCCACCTTTAGGGGTGACTTATACCTGACACATGCATTGATAGGGGACCTGGCATACAGTGATGTAGGTCAGTTGAGTTTTCAATTTAGCCTGCACCAACACATGCAGTCTGCAATGGAAGCACACCATGTAGGTTACGTGAGAGGTCCCGGAGGGTAGAGCAATTGGTACTGCAGCCCTCAGAGACCTTCTTAGTGCCCTAGGTAGCATGGGTACCATTTACTAGGGACTTACAGTGGTACTTAAAGAGTTTGAGTGTTCAAAATAACTGCAATTTTGGGGAAAGATCTGGCACTGGGGACCTGTATTGCCAGGACCCAGTACACTTAACAGTCAAAGCCATATCGGAAACCAGGCAAAAGTGGGAGCTAACCATGTCAAAAAGGGTGCTTTCTTACATTGCTCAAATGCCTACTAATATTTCCTAATTTTTCTTGCAGGGAAGTGACAAAGCCACTTGTTCCAATTGGTAAAGCCAGCATTTTGCTTGTCGAAATCTTGGGATTGCTGTGTAAAGGAATGGTAAGTATTTCGGGAGTTGCTGCTCTATGTAAAACCCAGTGTCTATGGTAGGAGCGAGATTGGAACATGTCCACTTTTCAAACTAAGGACCAAAACAGGGGGGTGAAGATTCTAAATGATTAAGCAAAAAATGTGGCTGTGAAAAGTCACAAGCTGCAACATTAGGAACCCTTGCGCATTTGCAGCTGATTAATTGAGTTCTGGGCAGTGTTTAATTTGTGCTTGTTGTTTCCGGTGCTGAGCACCGGCACTTATTTTTGAGGGCAAATGCTTAGTCTTCTGCCTCAAGCATTTGCTGCGAGCAAAAGAAACATCTGGGAAAGACGGAGGAAGAGAAAGATGAAAAGCATCACAATGAGAGAAAGAAAAAAGCTGAAGTGGCTTTAAATGGATTGAAGAGGTCAGAGATGGCATCGGGATTACGCTGCCTCAGTATTCTGTGCTCGCACATTTAATTGCAGCAGCCGTGTGTTTAAGAGGAAGGCTTTGAGCACGGCACCTTTTTATTTACAAATTAAGCACTGGTTCTGGGATAATAAATTGGCTGGACTTGCTATGCCGAAGTATTTTCAGTTAGGTGCTTGCAATTTTGGAATTATAGGCAAGGCTGTAGGATTCCTAATGCTGCAATTTTAAGAGAACTCCTGCTTATCAGAGTTGAACTTCATGCAATAATCTCCTAGAAGTGCCTATAGCTTCCTCAATAGTGCCTCTACTTTATCCAAAATGTCTTAAATAAATTGATTATCAGTTGATCACAAATGTCTCTTCCCCAGAGTCACAAGAAGGCTGGAGAGCTATGGAGGGAAGCTGGACTTAGCTGGAAAGAGTTCCTATCGGAAGAGGAGGATGTAAATAAGTTCATCACAGAGAAGGTAAAAACCTCAGCTTGGTTTAAGTGAATATTGATAATTTACTATGTGCTCCAGCAGATACTGGCATGTATTTTAAAGCCGGCTTATGACTAATAGATAAAAGCGGCGTAAATAAAAATTCGATAGCATGTGTGGCTGTAGATACACATGCTCTGCATACTCTTGCTAGCTACTGTTGGGTCCAGAGTGTTGCAAGTTTTTCTTCCAAAAAGCATTTCAGGTCATGGGATCGAGTGACTTCTCGGTGATATTGCGCATGGGCATCAACTCCTGTGTTAGATTGTTTTCTCTCTGCCGTTTGGTTCGGACGTGTCTTCACTCCATCTTTCGACTTGCTCCAGTCTGAAACTTTCCTTCCGTCTTCCCTTTATCAGCAGTATTTTTTTCTCAGTTGCATATTTCTATCTTTGCATTCGTTTCCACTCGTCGCTGTGGGCAAAGACTGCGCCCTGTATGGCACCCTTGCCCGTTTCGGGCCTATTTCACCAGAAGGTACCGAAGAATATGCTAAGCTAATGGAACGGACACAGTTTCATTTCTGTCCTCTGTGCCACTCTAAATTCTCCTACACTGACCGACATATGGTGTAGGAAGTTGGCTCTGTATGTGCTATTTCAAAGTAAGGAATAGCATGCACAGAGTCCAAGGGTTCCCCTTAGAGGTAAAATAGTGGTAAAAATAGATAATACTAATGCTCTATTTTGTGGTAGTGTGGTCGAGCAGTAGGCTTATCCAAGGAGTAGTGTTAAGCATTTGTTGTACATACACATAGACAATAAATGAGGTACACACACTCAGAGACAAATCCAGCCAATAGGTCTTGTATAGAAAAATATCTTTTCTTAGTTTATTTTAAGAACCACAGGTTCAAATTCTACATGTAATATCTCATTCGAAAGGTATTGCAGGTAAGTACTTTAGGAACTTCAAATCATCAAAATTGCATGTATACTTTTCAAGTTATTGACAAATAGCTGTTTTAAAAGTGGACACTTAGTGCAATTTTCACAGTTCCTAGGGGAGGTAAGTATTTGTTAGATTAACCAGGTAAGTAAGACACTTACAGGGCTCAGTTCTTGGTCCAAGGTAGCCCACCGTTGGGGGTTCAGAGCAACCCCAAAGTCACCACACCAGCAGCTCAGGGCCGGTCAGGTGCAGAGTCCAAAGTGGTGCCCAAAACACATAGGCTAGAATGGAGAGAAGGGGGTGCCCCGGTTCCGGTCTGCTTGCAGGTAAGTACCCGCGTCTTCGGAGGGCAGACCAGGGGGGTTTTGTAGGGCACCGGGGGGGACACAAGTCCACACAGAAATTTCACCCTCAGCGGCGCGGGGGCGGCCGGGTGCAGTGTAGAAACAAGCGTCGGGTTCGCAATGTTAGTCTATGAGAGATCTCGGGATCTCTTCAGCGCTGCAGGCAGGCAAGGGGGGGATTCCTCGGGGAAACCTCCACTTGGGCAAGAGAGAGGGACTCCTGGGGGTCACTTCTCCAGTGAAAGTCCGGTCCTTCAGGTCCTGGGGGCTGCGGGTGCAGGGTCTCTCCCAGGTGTCGGGACTTTAGGTTCAAAAGAGTCGCGGTCAGGGGAAGCCTCGGGATTCCCTCTGCAGGCGGCGCTGTGGGGGCTCAGGGGGGACAGGTTTTGGTACTCACAGTATCAGAGTAGTCCTGGGGTCCCTCCTGAGGTGTTGGATCGCCACCAGCCGAGTCGGGGTCGCCGGGTGCAGTGTTGCAAGTCTCACGCTTCTTGCGGGGAGCTTGCAGGGTTCTTTAAAGTTGCTGGAAACAAAGTTGCAGCTTTTCTTGGAGCAGGTCCGCTGTCCTCGGGAGTTTCTTGTCTTTTCGAAGCAGGGGCAGTCCTCAGAGGATGTCGAGGTCGCTGGTCCCTTCGGAAGGCGTCGCTGGAGCAGGATCTTTGGAAGGCAGGAGACAGGCCGGTGAGTTTCTGGAGCCAAGGCAGTTGTCGTCTTCTGGTCTTCCTCTGCAGGGGTTTTTCAGCTAGGCAGTCCTTCTTCTTGTAGTTGCAGGAATCTAATTTTCTAGGGTTCAGGGTAGCCCTTAAATACTAAATTTAAGGGCGTGTTTAGGTCTGGGGGGTTAGTAGCCAATGGCTACTAGCCCTGAGGGTGGGTACACCCTCTTTGTGCCTCCTCCCAAGGGGAGGGGGTCACAATCCTAACCCTATTGGGGGAATCCTCCATCTGCAAGATGGAGGATTTCTAAAAGTCAGAGTCACCTCAGCTCAGGACACCTTAGGGGCTGTCCTGACTGGCCAGTGACTCCTCCTTGTTGCTTTCTTTGTTCCCTCCAGCCTTGCCGCCAAAAGTGGGGGCCGTGGCCGGAGGGGGCGGGCAACTCCACTAAGCTGGAGTGCCCTGCTGGGCTGTGACAAAGGGGTGAGCCTTTGAGGCTCACCGCCAGGTGTCACAGCTCCTGCCTGGGGGAGGTGTTAGCATCTCCACCCAGTGCAGGCTTTGTTACTGGCCTCAGAGTGACAAAGGCACTCTCCCCATGGGGCCAGCAACATGTCTCTAGTGTGGCAGGCTGCTGGAACCAGTCAGCCTACACAGATAGTCGGATAGGTTTCAGGGGGCACCTCTAAGGTGCCCTCTGTGGTGTGTTTTACAATAAAATGTACACTGGCATCAGTGTGCATTTATTGTGCTGAGAAGTTTGATACCAAACTTCCCAGTTTTCAGTGTAGCCATTATGGTGCTGTGGAGTTCGTGTTTGACAGACTCCCAGACCATATACTCTTATGGCTACCCTGCACTTACAATGTCTAAGGTTTTGTTTAGACACTGTAGGGGTACCATGCTCATGCACTGGTACCCTCACCTATGGTATAGTGCACCCTGCCTTAGGGCTGTAAGGCCTGCTAGAGGGGTGTCTTACCTATACTGCATAGGCAGTGAGAGGCTGGCATGGCACCCTGAGGGGAGTGCCATGTCGACTTACTCGTTTTGTCCTCACTAGCACACACAAGCTGGTAAGCAGTGTGTCTGTGCTGAGTGAGAGGTCTCCAGGGTGGCATAAGACATGCTGCAGCCCTTAGAGACCTTCCTTGGCATCAGGGCCCTTGGTACTAGAAGTACCAGTTACAAGGGACTTATCTGGATGCCAGGGTCTGCCAATTGTGGATACAAAAGTACAGGTTAGGGAAAGAACACTGGTGCTGGGGCCTGGTTAGCAGGCCTCAGCACACTTTCAATTGTAAACATAGCATCAGCAAAGGCAAAAAGTCAGGGGGCAACCATGCCAAGGAGGCATTTCCTTACATATTGTAAAGAAATGGCTCCCTGTTGCAGTTACCCCCCACTTTTTGCCTGATACTGATGCTGACTTGACTGAGAAGTGTGCTGGGACCCTGCTAACCAGGCCCCAGCACCAGTGTTCCTTCACCTAAAATGTACCATTGTATCCACAATTGGCACACCCTGGCATTCAGATAAGTCCCTTGTAACTGGTACTTCTAGTACCAAGGGCCCTGATGCCAAGAAAGGTCTCTAAGGGCTGCAGCATGTCTTATGCCACCCTAGAGACCCCTCACTCAGCACAGACACACTGCTTACAAGCCTGTGTGTGCTAGTGAGAACAAAATGAGTAAGTCGACATGGCACTCCCCTCAGGGTGCCATGCCAGCCTCTCACTGCCTATGCAGTATAGGTAAGACACCCCTCTAGCAGGCCTTACAGCCCTAAGGCAGGGTGCACTATACCATAGGTGAGGGTACCAGTGCATGAGCACTGTGCCCCTACAGTGTCTACACAAAACCTTAGACATTGTAAGTGCAGGGTAGCCATAAGAGTATATGGTCTGGGAGTCTGTTTTACACGAACTCCACAGCACCATAATGGCTACACTGAAAACTGGGAAGTTTGGTATCAAACTTCTCAGCACAATAAATGCACACTGATGCCAGTGTACATTTTATTGTAAAATACACCACAGAGGGCACCTTAGAGGTGCCCCCTGAAACTTAACCAACTATCTGTGTAGGCTGACTGGTTCCAGCAGCCTGCCACACTAGAGACATGTTGCTGGCCCCATGGGGAGAGTGCCTTTGTCACTCTGAGGCCAGTAACAAAGCCTGCACTGGGTGGAGATGCTAACACCTCCCCCAGGCAGGAGCTGTGACACCTGGCGGTGAGCCTCAAAGGCTCACCCCTTTGTCACAGCCCAGCAGGGCACTCCAGCTTAGTGGAGTTGCCCGCCCCCTCCGGCCACGGCCCCCACTTTTGGCGGCAAGGCTGGAGGGAACAAAGAAAGCAACAAGGAGGAGTCACTGGCCAGTCAGGACAGCCCCTAAGGTGTCCTGAGCTGAAGTGACTCTAACTTTTAGAAATCCTCCATCTTGCAGATGGAGGATTCCCCCAATAGGGTTAGGATTGTGACCCCCTCCCCTTGGGAGGAGGCACAAAGAGGGTGTACCCACCCTCAGGGCTAGTAGCCATTGGCTACTAACCCCCCAGACCTAAACACGCCCTTAAATTTAGTATTTAAGGGCTACCCTGAACGCTAGAAAATTAGATTCCTGCAACTACAAGAAGAAGGACTGCCTAGCTGAAAAACCCCTGCAGAGGAAGACCAGAAGACGACAACTGCCTTGGCTCCAGAAACTCACCGGCCTGTCTCCTGCCTTCCAAAGATCCTGCTCCAGCGACGCCTTCCGAAGGGACCAGCGACCTCGACATCCTCTGAGGACTGCCCCTGCTTCGAAAAGACAAGAAACTCCCGAGGACAGCGGACCTGCTCCAAGAAAAGCTGCAACTTTGTTTCCAGCAGCTTTAAAGAACCCTGCAAGCTCCCCGCAAGAAGCGTGAGACTTGCAACACTGCACCCGGCGACCCCGACTCGGCTGGTGGAGATCCGACGCCTCAGGAGGGACCCCAGGACTACTCTGATACTGTGAGTACCAAAACCTGTCCCCCCTGAGCCCCCACAGCGCCGCCTGCAGAGGGAATCCCGAGGCTTCCCCTGACCGCGACTCCTTGAATCCAAAGTCCCGACACCTGGGAGAGACCCTGCACCCGCAGCCCCCAGGACCTGAAGGACCGGACTTTCACTGGAGAAGTGACCCCCAGGAGTCCCTCTCCCTTGCCCAAGTGGAGGTTTCCCCGAGGAATCCCCCCCTTGCCTGCCTGCAGCGCTGAAGAGATCCCGAGATCTCTCATAGACTAACATTGCGAACCCGACGCCTGTTCCTACACTGCACCCGGCCGCCCCCGCGCTGCTGAGGGTGAAATTTCTGTGTGGACTTGTGTCCCCCCCGGTGCCCTACAAAACCCCCCTGGTCTGCCCTCCGAAGACGCGGGTACTTACCTGCAAGCAGACCGGAACCGGGGCACCCCCTTCTCTCCATTCTAGCCTATGTGTTTTGGGCACCACTTTGAACTCTGCACCTGACCGGCCCTGAGCTGCTGGTGTGGTGACTTTGGGGTTGCTCTGAACCCCCAACGGTGGGCTACCTTGGACCAAGAACTGAACCCTGTAAGTGTCTTACTTACCTGGAAAAACTAATCAAAACTTACCTCCCCTAGGAACTGTGAAAATTGCACTAAGTGTCCACTTTTAAAACAGCTATTTGTCAATAACTTGAAAAGTATACATGCAATTTTGATGATTTGAAGTTCCTAAAGTACTTACCTGCAATACCTTTCGAATGAGCTATTACATGTAGAATTTGAACCTGTGGTTCTTAAAATAAACTAAGAAAAGATATTTTTCTATATAAAAACCTATTGGCTGGATTTGTCTCTGAGTGTGTGTACCTCATTTATTGTCTATGTGTATGTACAACAAATGCTTAACACTACTCCTTGGATAAGCCTACTGCTCGACCACACTACCACAAAATAGAGCATTAGTATTATCTATTTTTACCACTATCTTACCTCTAAGGGGAACCCTTGGACTCTGTGCATGCTATTCCTTACTTTGAAATAGCACATACAGAGCCAACTTCCTACATTGGTGGATCAGCGGTGGGGTACAAGACTTTGCATTTGCTGGACTACTCAGCCAATACCTGATCACACGACAAATTCCAAAATTGTCATTAGAAATTGATTTTTTGCAATTTGAAAAGTTTTCTAAATTCTTAAAAGACCTGCTAGGGCCTTGTGTTAGATCCTGTTTAGAATTTCTTTTAGAGTTTAAAAGTTTGTAAAAGTTTGAATTAGATTCTAGAACCAGTTGTAGATTCTTAAAAAGTATTCCAACTTTTAGAAGCAAAATGTCTAGCACAGATGTGACTGTGGTGGAACTCGACACCACACCTTACCTCCATCTTAAGATGAGGGAGCTAAGGTCACTCTGTAAAATAAAGAAAATAACAATGGGCCCCAAACCTACCAAAATACAGCTCCAGGAGCTTTTGGCAGAGTTTGAAAAGGCCAACCCCTCTGAGGGTGGCAACTCAGAGGAAGAGGATAGTGACTTGGAGGAAAATTCCCCCCTACCAGTCCTATCTAGGGAGAACAGGGTCCCTCAAACCCTGACTCCAAAAATAATAGTCAGAGATGCTGGTTCCCTCACAGGAGAGACCAACACCTCTGAAATCACTGAGGATAACTCCAGTGAAGATGACCCCCTGTTAGCCAGGATGGTCAAAAGATTGGCTTTGGAAAAGCAGCTCCTAGCCATAGAAAGGGAAAGAAAAGAGATGGGCCTAGGTCCCATCGATGGTGGCAGCAACTTAAATAGGGTCAGAGATTCTCCTGACATCCTAAAAATCCCCAAAGGGATTGTAACAAAATATGAAGATGGTGATGACATCACCAAATGGTTCACAGCTTTTGAGAGGGCTTGTGTAACCAGAAAGGTAAACAGATCTCACTGGGGTGCTCTCCTTTGGGAAATGTTCACTGGAAAGTGTAGGGATAGACTCCTCACACTCTCTGGAAAAGATGCAGAATCTTATGACCTCATGAAGGGTACCCTGATTGAGGGCTTTGGATTCTCCACTGAGGAGTATAGAATTAGATTCAGGGGGGCTCAAAAATCCTCGAGCCAGACCTGGGTTGATTTTGTAGACTACTCAGTAAAAACACTAGATGGTTGGTTAACTGGAAATGAAGTGTGTGACTATGTTGGGCTTTATAATTTGTTTATGAAAGAACACATTTTAAGTAACTGCTTCAATGAAAAGTTGCATCAGTATCTGGTAGACCTAGGTCCAATTTCTCCCCAAGAATTGGGAAAGAAGGCAGACCACTGGGTCAAGACTAGGGTAACCAAAACTTCCACTGGGGGTGACCAAAAGAAAGGGGTTACAAAAACTCCCCAGGAGAAAGTGGGTGACACTAGAAACAAAGAAAAAGAGTCCTCTGTAGGCCCCCAAAAACCAGAACAGGTGGGTGGGCCCCAAGACACAACCCAAAACAAAGGTGGGTACCAGGGTAAGAACTGGGATGCCACTAAGGCATGGTGCCACAACTGTAAACAGTCTGGGCACCACACCAAGGACACTTCCTGTCCCAAAAACAAACCCCAGAACAAAATTCCAGGGGTAACCAGTGTAGCCATGGGAGATGACTCCTCAGATGAGGAGGTCTTCATAGCCTTCAACTGGAAACAGGGCCCAACAGGTGAGTTGGAGATTCCAGAGGGAAGTAGACACTTCCACCACCTACTGGTGAATGGAATCCCAACCACTGCCCTGAGAGACACTTGTGCCAGTCACACTATTGTGCATGACAGGCTGGTGCTCTCAAACCAGTACATCCCAGGTGAGACTGCCAGGGTAAGAGTTAGCCTAGACAGGGTCACTAAGAGGCCTGTGGCTTTAGTGCCCATAGAAGTGGGTGGCACTCTTAGCTGGAGAAGGGTAGTAGTCAGTACCGACCTTCCCCTTGATTG
The DNA here is from genome assembly GCF_031143425.1 of Pleurodeles waltl. NCBI lineage: Eukaryota > Metazoa > Chordata > Amphibia > Caudata > Salamandridae > Pleurodeles > Pleurodeles waltl. The sequence continues at coordinate 37,712,375 of NC_090450.1, forward strand.
TCTCCTTGGAAATGACTACCCAGAGGTTAGTCAGAGCCCAAGAGGGGAACTGGTCCAGTGCCAGTCCTCTCCCAAGGATTCTGGAAGTCCTGCCTCTGCAGTAAATGCAAGCAGGCCCCAGAAGAAGAAGAAAAGAAAACAGAGTAGGAAGGGTGGACAACCTTTAGCCAAGGTTACAGCAAGCCAAGGAGATTCTGCTCCAGTAGGGGAGAACTCCAAAAATGGCCCTGATAAAGTCCAACCTGACCCACAAGAAGTCCTGGCTAGTCAGGCAACTGTTAAACCTGAGTGGGTGGCTCCTCAGCTAACAGAAGAAAGAGTGGAAGAAGGGTGTTTACTACAAGATGTGGTAACCCCCCACTCTAATACAGCAGACAGGCAACCTGAACCCAAAGAGGCCTGTAACTTAGCCCCTTCCCTTTTAGGTGAAGAGCTAAAGGTGTGGTTCTGGGCACTGACAGCTGTCAGTGGCCTCTGCTGGGTGTTAGCCTTTATGGCTGCACTATCCTTAGCATGGTGGTCTGACCCCATGCCAAATAGCAAGTTAGGCCCCCTGACCCTATTAGTCATGGTGGGGTTACTCCAGCTCTGGGTAACCTCTCTGGGTAAGCTAGGGGTAACCCTGGCCAAGATAAGGTTAGCAGAGGTGGATACCTCTAAGACCAAAATAGAAAGAATGGGTGGAGACATTGAAGAGGCAGACAAGAGGCAATTCAGACTAGGTCCTATCACTGTGGAAGTGGGTCAGTTCCCCAAAGGGAATGACCTGAACAGAAGGATGTAAGGCAGAGTAGGCCCTGCAACTAACCAGCCTATTTCTCCTACTCTTCCTCGCCTGACAGACTAGGAAGACTCTCCCAGCTTGGGCTGAGTCTCCTGGCCTGTGGGCTGGGGGGGGCTTGTGTAAAGAAATGGCTCCCTGTTGCAGTTACCCCCCACTTTTTGCCTGATACTGATGCTGACTTGACTGAGAAGTGTGCTGGGACCCTGCTAACCAGGCCCCAGCACCAGTGTTCCTTCACCTAAAATGTACCATTGTATCCACAATTGGCACACCCTGGCATTCAGATAAGTCCCTTGTAACTGGTACTTCTAGTACCAAGGGCCCTGATGCCAAGAAAGGTCTCTAAGGGCTGCAGCATGTCTTATGCCACCCTAGAGACCCCTCACTCAGCACAGACACACTGCTTACAAGCCTGTGTGTGCTAGTGAGAACAAAATGAGTAAGTCGACATGGCACTCCCCTCAGGGTGCCATGCCAGCCTCTCACTGCCTATGCAGTATAGGTAAGACACCCCTCTAGCAGGCCTTACAGCCCTAAGGCAGGGTGCACTATACCATAGGTGAGGGTACCAGTGCATGAGCACTGTGCCCCTACAGTGTCTACACAAAACCTTAGACATTGTAAGTGCAGGGTAGCCATAAGAGTATATGGTCTGGGAGTCTGTTTTACACGAACTCCACAGCACCATAATGGCTACACTGAAAACTGGGAAGTTTGGTATCAAACTTCTCAGCACAATAAATGCACACTGATGCCAGTGTACATTTTATTGTAAAATACACCACAGAGGGCACCTTAGAGGTGCCCCCTGAAACTTAACCAACTATCTGTGTAGGCTGACTGGTTCCAGCAGCCTGCCACACTAGAGACATGTTGCTGGCCCCATGGGGAGAGTGCCTTTGTCACTCTGAGGCCAGTAACAAAGCCTGCACTGGGTGGAGATGCTAACACCTCCCCCAGGCAGGAGCTGTGACACCTGGCGGTGAGCCTCAAAGGCTCACCCCTTTGTCACAGCCCAGCAGGGCACTCCAGCTTAGTGGAGTTGCCCGCCCCCTCCGGCCACGGCCCCCACTTTTGGCGGCAAGGCTGGAGGGAACAAAGAAAGCAACAAGGAGGAGTCACTGGCCAGTCAGGACAGCCCCTAAGGTGTCCTGAGCTGAAGTGACTCTAACTTTTAGAAATCCTCCATCTTGCAGATGGAGGATTCCCCCAATAGGGTTAGGATTGTGACCCCCTCCCCTTGGGAGGAGGCACAAAGAGGGTGTACCCACCCTCAGGGCTAGTAGCCATTGGCTACTAACCCCCCAGACCTAAACACGCCCTTAAATTTAGTATTTAAGGGCTACCCTGAACGCTAGAAAATTAGATTCCTGCAACTACAAGAAGAAGGACTGCCTAGCTGAAAAACCCCTGCAGAGGAAGACCAGAAGACGACAACTGCCTTGGCTCCAGAAACTCACCGGCCTGTCTCCTGCCTTCCAAAGATCCTGCTCCAGCGACGCCTTCCGAAGGGACCAGCGACCTCGACATCCTCTGAGGACTGCCCCTGCTTCGAAAAGACAAGAAACTCCCGAGGACAGCGGACCTGCTCCAAGAAAAGCTGCAACTTTGTTTCCAGCAGCTTTAAAGAACCCTGCAAGCTCCCCGCAAGAAGCGTGAGACTTGCAACACTGCACCCGGCGACCCCGACTCGGCTGGTGGAGATCCGACGCCTCAGGAGGGACCCCAGGACTACTCTGATACTGTGAGTACCAAAACCTGTCCCCCCTGAGCCCCCACAGCGCCGCCTGCAGAGGGAATCCCGAGGCTTCCCCTGACCGCGACTCCTTGAATCCAAAGTCCCGACACCTGGGAGAGACCCTGCACCCGCAGCCCCCAGGACCTGAAGGACCGGACTTTCACTGGAGAAGTGACCCCCAGGAGTCCCTCTCCCTTGCCCAAGTGGAGGTTTCCCCGAGGAATCCCCCCCTTGCCTGCCTGCAGCGCTGAAGAGATCCCGAGATCTCTCATAGACTAACATTGCGAACCCGACGCCTGTTCCTACACTGCACCCGGCCGCCCCCGCGCTGCTGAGGGTGAAATTTCTGTGTGGACTTGTGTCCCCCCCGGTGCCCTACAAAACCCCCCTGGTCTGCCCTCCGAAGACGCGGGTACTTACCTGCAAGCAGACCGGAACCGGGGCACCCCCTTCTCTCCATTCTAGCCTATGTGTTTTGGGCACCACTTTGAACTCTGCACCTGACCGGCCCTGAGCTGCTGGTGTGGTGACTTTGGGGTTGCTCTGAACCCCCAACGGTGGGCTACCTTGGACCAAGAACTGAACCCTGTAAGTGTCTTACTTACCTGGAAAAACTAATCAAAACTTACCTCCCCTAGGAACTGTGAAAATTGCACTAAGTGTCCACTTTTAAAACAGCTATTTGTCAATAACTTGAAAAGTATACATGCAATTTTGATGATTTGAAGTTCCTAAAGTACTTACCTGCAATACCTTTCGAATGAGCTATTACATGTAGAATTTGAACCTGTGGTTCTTAAAATAAACTAAGAAAAGATATTTTTCTATATAAAAACCTATTGGCTGGATTTGTCTCTGAGTGTGTGTACCTCATTTATTGTCTATGTGTATGTACAACAAATGCTTAACACTACTCCTTGGATAAGCCTACTGCTCGACCACACTACCACAAAATAGAGCATTAGTATTATCTATTTTTACCACTATCTTACCTCTAAGGGGAACCCTTGGACTCTGTGCATGCTATTCCTTACTTTGAAATAGCACATACAGAGCCAACTTCCTACACATATGGTATGTAATTTTTGCCCTGATCACCAGGAAGCTACCTGTAATGCCTGCAAATCTCCAGTCAAAGAAGACCATGCGAAAGAAAAGAGCTCATCGGCTGGAGATGTCGCACAAGGTTCTGTATGGCACCCCAGGCATCTTAGGAGGAGTAGGCCCACCAGGAGGAGCTGGAACAAGAGGTGGCCTTCTCTATCCAGGACTCTGACATCCAGTCGGATATTGAAAGCCACAAGGTGACATCGTAACCAGTGAGTACCATGACCCCTCCTGCCCCACCCTAAGACTGCTAAGAAGCCCCTTAGAGGGGTTGCCGGATCGCCAGCTTCCTACACTCTCCTCCAAATTTGGTTGCTTTGGTCCCATTTACACCCCACAGTTGGCTTACTGGTGTACCCCTATAAGTCCCTTTTATATGGTACCTAGGTCCCCAGGGCATTAAGAAGCCTCTTAGAGGGGTTGCCAGATCGCCAGCTTCCTACACTCCTCCAAATTTGGTTGCTTTGGTCCCATTTACACCCCACAGTTGGCTTACTGGTGTACCCCTATAAGTCCCTTTTATATGGTACCTAGGTCCCCAGGGCATTGGCACACCAGGGGTCCCCCATGGGCTGCAGCATGTATTATGCCACCCAGGGGAGTCCATGCAAACTTTCTGCAGGCCGTGAAAAGATGCATGCAGCCTTTCACTACTGGTCGCTTCACCAGGTCATGTAAGTCACCCCTATGGTTTTCCCTCCTGTGTGAGGGCACCCCTGCATTAGCAGAGGTGCCCCTACGAACTCCAGCTGTAATGCACTGGACTTCGTAAGTGCAGGAAGATTTTTTCCCCGTGTTCTAGCCACAGACCAGAACCTAGGCATGTTTGGTATCAAACATGTCTGAATCACACCCCAGTACTAATGGCAGTATTGGTTGTATGATTCCATGAACTCTGGGGGCTCCTTAGAGGCGCCCCCAAACCCTGTATTGCTCCTACTAGTTTTTAAGGTTTTATGGGAAGCCCGCTCTTCTGCAGCCACTCAGGCAGGTTTCTGCCCTCCTGCTGCTTGACCTGCCCAGGCAGGTGAAGGTAGAACAAAGGATTTCATGTGGGAAAGGGAGGCAACTCACTCTCCCTTGGAAATAGGTGTACATGGCTTGGGAGGGGTATCCTCCCCAAGCTCACAGTATGCTTTAAAGGGCACATTTGGTGCCCTCCTTGCGTAAACCAGTTAGCATCAGTCAAGGGACCCCCCGTCTCTGCTCTGGCGTGAAACTGGAAAATAGAAAGGGGAGGTTCGATGGCATCTGTCGCTGTAGATACGCATGTTTTGCAATAGCTCGCCATCTGATGTTGGGCCGGAGTGTTACAAGTTGTTTTTCTTCGAAGAAGTCTTTCGAGTCACGGGACCGAGTGACTCCTCCTTTTGTCTCCATTGCGCATGGGCGTCGACTCCATCTTCGATTGTTTTTTTCCGCCATCGGGTTCGGACGTGTTCATGTCGCTCCGAGTTTCGGAACGGAAAGATAGCTAATTTCGGAAGATTTTCGTCGGTATTGTTGCGTTCGGGATCGGCGTAGTTAGATTCAACACCGCGTCGAAGGATCGAAGAGCTCCGGTGCCCTTCGGGGGTAGTTTTTTCGATCCCCCGTCGGGGCCTGGTCGGCCCGACCGCGTGCTGAAGAACGCCGATGGAACGGACCCCGTTCCGTTTCTGCCCCAAATGCCACAATAAATACCCCTATACAGACCAACACTTGGTCTGTAACCTGTGCCTGTCACCTGAGCACAGTAAAGACACCTGCGAGGCCTGTCGTGCGTTCCGGTCCCGAAAAACACTCCGAGACCGTCGAGCCAGAAGACTTCAGATGGCGTCCGCGCCGACAGCCCACCGAGAGTTCGAGGACAAGAAGAGGAAGGTACCTTCTCGATCCAAGACTCAGACTCCGAAGGATTCGACGATACACAAACCGTGAGTAAGACGTCGAAAACCACTCAGAGGAAGATTTACAAGGCCCAGGGGACGCCACTGCCACAAGGCCCAAACAGTGCAGAGATCGTCCGACTCCGGTCGAGACACCGGCACGCAGCCTTCTCGGGACCGAGAAAGTGCTGGAGACAAGCCTCGACACCGAGATGCCGGTGTAGACACGGCTCGACGCCGAGACAGCGGCCCCGAAGAAGATCGGCGCCGACAGGTTTCGGCCCCGAAAATGAAAAAAGTCACCTCGGAGCCGAAAAAGGACGCAGACAGGGTTTCGGTCCCGAAACAAACTGCAACCGACCCAGCTTCAGGCTCTTATACAGAAGAGCACTCGCTAACCTCCCAAATGCAAAAGCATAGGTTTGAGGAAGAGCTACAATCAACTGATGTGGACCATACGCAAAAGCGTATTTTCATACAGCAGGGGACAGGAAAAATAAGCACCCTTCCCCCTATTAGAAGAAAGAGAAGGTTGGAGTTCCAAACTGAACAGACACCACAACCAAAAGTGGTGAAAAGAGTTACCCCACCACCCTCTCCTCCGCCCGTGATTAACGTCTCACCAGCACAAACTCCATCACACTCCCCAGCTCACACCACCATAAGCCAGGGTGACCAAGATCAAAACGCATGGGACCTATACGACGCCCCAGTGTCAGATAACAGTCCGGAGGCATACCCTACGAAGCCATCTCCACCAGAGGACAGCACCGCGTATTCTCAAGTGGTGGCTAGAGCAGCACAATTTCACAACGTAAGCCTCCACTCAGAACAGGTCGAGGATGATTTTTTATTCAACACACACTCCTCCACCCACAGCTCATACCAAAGCCTGCCTATGCTCCCTGGTATGCTCCGGCACGCAAAAGAAATCTTTAAGGAGCCGGTCAAAAGTAGGGCAATCACACCAAGGGTGGAAAAAAAAGTATAAGGCGCCTCCTACAGACCCGGTTTTCATCACTACACAGCTGCCACCAGACTGTCGTTGTAGGAGCAGCTAGGAAAAGGGCCAACTCCCACACATCTGGAGATGCACCACCCCCAGATAAAGAAAGCCGCAAGTTCGATGCAGCTGGTAAGAGTCGCAGCACAAGCTGCAAACCAGTGGCGCATCGCGAACTCCCAGGCACTACTTGCGCGCTATGACAGAGCCCATTGGGACGAGATGCAACATCTCATTGAACATCTGCCCAAGGACTTACAAAATAGGGCAAAACAAGTGGTTGAGGAGGGACAGACCATTTCCAACAACCAGATCCGCTCCTCCATGGACGCTGCAGATACAGCTGCACGGACAATTAATACATCTGTAACTATCAGAAGGCATGCATGGCTCCGAACGTCTGGATTTAAACCAGAGATTCAACAAGCAGTTCTCAATATGCCTTTTAACGAAAAAGAACTGTTCGGTCCAGAAGTGGACACAGCGATTGAGAAACTCAAAAAAGATACGGACACTGCCAAAGCCATAGGCGCACTCTACTCCCCGCAGAACAGAGGGAATTACAGCACATTCCGTAAAACACCCTTTAGAGGGGGGTTTCGGGGTCAGAGCACACAAGCCAGCACCTCACAAGCAACACCGTCCAGTTACCAGGGACAGTATAGAGGAGGTTTTCGGGGACAATATAGAGGGAAATTCCCTAGGAATAGAGGAAGATTTCAGAGCCCCAAAACCCCTACTACTAAACAGTGACTCACATGTCACTCACCCCCTCCACACAACACCAGTGGGGGGAAGAATAAGTCATTATTACAAAGCATGGGAGGAAATCACTACAGACACTTGGGTTCTAGCAATTATCCAACATGGTTATTGCATAGAATTTCTACAATTCCCTCCAAACATACCACCAAAAGCACAAAATTTGACAAAACATCATTCCAAACTCCTGGAGATAGAAATGCAGGCACTATTGCAAAAGAATGCAATCGAATTAGTGCCAAACACACAAATAAACACAGGAGTTTACTCACTGTACTTTCTGATACCAAAGGAGGACAAAACGCTGAGACCAATCCTAGACCTCAGAGTAGTGAACACTTTCATCAAATCAGACCACTTTCACATGGTCACACTACAAGAAGTATTGCCATTGCTAAAACTACACGACTACATGGCAACTTTAGACCTCAAGGATGCTTATTTCCATATACCAATACACCCATCGCACAGGAAATACCTAATGTTTGTATTCAAGGGAATACATTACCAATTCAAGGTACTGCCTTTCGGATTAACAACCGCACCAAGAGTCTTTACCAAATGTCTAGCGGTAGTCGCTGCACACATAAGAAGGCAGCAAATACATGTGTTCCCATATCTAGACGACTGGCTAATCAAGGCCCATTCGTTAATAGAGTGCTCAAATCACACAAATCATATCATACAAACCCTCTTCAAACTAGGGTTCACCGTCAACTTCACAAAATCCTGCCGCGCAAGGTACAACAATACCTGGGAGCCATAATAGACACATCAAAAGGAGTAGCCACTCCAAGTCCACAAAGAATTCAAAATTTCAACACCATCATACAACGCATGTATCCAACACAAAGGATACAAGCAAAGATGGTACTACAACTCCTAGGCATGATGTCTTCATGCATAGCCATTGTCCCAAACGCAAGACTGCACATGAGGCCCTTACAACAGTGCCTAGCATCACAATGGTCACAAGCACAGGGTCACCTTCTAGATCTGATGTTAATAGACCGCCAAACTTACCTCTCGCTTCTGTGGTGGAACAACATAAATTTAAACAAAGGGCGGCCTTTCCAAGACCCAGTGCCACAATACATAATAACAGATGCTTCCATGACAGGGTGGGGAGCACACCTCGATCAACACAGCATACAAGGACAATGGAACGTACATCAAACAAGACTGCATATAAATCACCTAGAACTTCTAGCAGTTTTTCAAGCACTAAAAGCTTTCCACCCAATAATAGTTCACAAATGCATTCTCGTCAAAACAGACAACATGACAACAATGTATTATCTAAACAAGCAAGGGGGACGCATTCCACGCAGTTAAGCCTGCTAGCACAAAAGATTTGGCGTTGGGCAATTCACAACCAAATTCACCTAATAGCACAATTTATACCAGGGATCCAAAATCAACTCGCAGACAATCTCTCTCGAGATCACCAACAGGTCCACGAATGGGAAATTCACCCCCAAATTCTGAACACTTATTTCAAACTCTGGGGAACACCTCAGATAGACTTGTTTGCGACAAAGGAGAACGCAAAATGCCAAAACTTCGCATCCAGATACCCACACAAACAGTCCCAAGGCAATGCCTTATGGATGAACTGGTCAGGGATATTTGCTTACGCTTTTCCTCCTCTCCCTCTCCTTCCTTACCTGGTAAACAAACTCAGTCAAAACAAACTCAAACTCATATTAATAGCACCAACTTGGGCAAGGCAACCCTGGTACACAACGCTGCTAGACCTATCAGTAGTACCCTACATCAAATTGCCCAACAGGCCAGATCTGTTGACACAACACAACCAAAAGATCAGACACCCAGATCCAGCATCGCTGAATCTAGCAATCTGGCTCCTGAAATCCTAGAATTCGGGCACTTACAACTTACCCAAGAATGTATGGAAGTCCTAAAACAAGCCAGAAGGCCATCCACCAGGCACTGCTATGCAAGTAAATGGAAGAGGTTTGTTTGCTACTGCCATATTAATCAAATACAACCATTACACACAACTCCAGAACATGTAGTGGGTTACTTGCTTCACTTACAAAAATCTAACCTGGCTTTCTCTTCCATTAAAATACACCTTGCAGCAATATCTGCATACCTGCAGACTACCTATTCAACTTCCCTATATAAGATACCAGTCATTAAAGCATTCATGGAGGGCCTTAGGAGAATTATACCACCAAGAACACCACCTGTTCCTTCATGGAACCTAAATGTTGTCCTAACTAGACTTATGGGGCCACCTTTTGAACCCATGCACTCCTGCGAAATACAGTTCCTAACCTGGAAGGTGGCATTTCTCATCGCCATTACTTCCCTAAGAAGAGTAAGCGAGATTCAGGTGTTTACAATACAGGAACCTTTTATACAACTACACAAGAATAAGGTCGTCCTAAGGACCAATCCTAAATTTTTGCCAAAGGTTATTTCACCGTTCCATCTAAATCAAACAGTGGAACTTCCAGTGTTCTTTCCACAGCCAGATAACGTAGCTGAAAGGGCACTACATACATTAGATGTCAAAAGAGCATTGATGTATTACATTGACAGAACAAAGAACATCAGAAAGACTAAACAACTATTTATTGCATTTCAAAAACCTCATGCAGGAAACCCAATATCAAAACAAGGTATAGCCAGATGGATAGTTAAATGCATCCAAATCTGCTACCTTAAAGCTAAACGACAGCTGCCCATTACACCAAGGGCACACTCAACCAGAAAGAAAGGTGCTACCATGGCCTTTCTAGGAAACATCCCAATGCAAGAAATATGTAAGGCAGCCACATGGTCTACGCCTCACACATTCACCAAGCTCTACTGTGTAGACGTGTTATCCGCACAACAAGCCACAGTAGGTCAAGCCGTATTAAGAACATTATTTCAGACTACTTCCACTCCTACAGGCTGATCCACCGCTTTTGGGGAGATAACTGCTTACTAGTCTATGCAAAACATGCGTATCTACTGCGACAGATGCCATCGAACTGAAAAGGTCACTTACCCAGTGTACATCTGTTCGTGGCATCAGTCGCAGTAGATTCGCATGTGCCCATCCGCCTCCCCGGGAGCCTGTAGCAGTTTGGAAGTTACCTTCAACTATTTGTATATGTATCATCTCAACCTTAAATAGGTGCATACTTAGTCACTCCATTGCATGGGCACTATTACTACAATTCAACTCCTACCTCACCCTCTGCGGGGAAAAACAATCGTAGATGGAGTCGACGCCCATGCGCAATGGAGACAAAAGGAGGAGTCACTCGGTCCCGTGACTCGAAAGACTTCTTCGAAGAAAAACAACTTGTAACACTCCAGCCCAACACCAGATGGCGAGCTATTGCAAAACATGCGAATCTACTGCGACTGATGCCACGAACAGATGTACACTGGGTAAGTGACATTTTCATTATCACTCCCCTGTCCATCACCACCCCTGGGGTGGTGCCAAGAGCTCCTCCAGGTGGCCACTTGATTCTGCCATCTTGAATCCAAGGTGGGCACAGGCCTCTGGGGAGCATCTGAGTGGCTGGGTCAGGCAGGTGACATCACAGCCCCCTCCTGATAGGTGGACACCCTGCTACGTGACCATTCCCCCTTTTAGGGCTATGTAGGGTCTCCCTCTTGGGTGGGTCCTTAGTTTTGATGTGCAAGATTCCACCAGGACTCCTCTGCAATGTTAATTTTTATTCCTGGCGACTGGAACCGCAACTGGACTTCGCAGGAACCCACAATCTGTAGCTCCAGCGACAACTTCACTCTGCAACATTGTTTCTTCGGCTCCTTCCAGCAACTGCAACATTTCCCCACCTGTGCATCCTCTGAGGGCGGCAAGTCTTCAGTCTGCACCAAGAAGGAATCTCCCTTGTAGGTAAGGAGTCACAACCATCCGCGTAGATCCTCTCTCTCCTGCAACACAGGTGGTGGTCCTGAGTGGTCCCATCGGTCCTCTGTACCAGCTGTCCAACTTAGGAGGTGGTGAGTCTTTGCCTCTCCTTGCAGGACAGTACCCCTGTGCATCATGACTTGCAGCTATCAAGGCTTGTTGGCTCTTCTTTCAAGGGATCTTTAGGCTCCGTGTAACACCGACCTCAGCACTCTTTTCTGCAACGCGTAGTCTAATCTCATGCCTGCTGCTCCATTGACGTGGGACTCCTTTCCAGTTGTGCTGAGTGGGCCCTCGCTGCGACTCATGTGCCAGCTGCCAGAGAGTTGCCTCTGGGCGGGCTGCATCCTCTACTTCTGACCCTCCTCACTACTGAGGTCACCTGGGACGACCCTCGGGTTGTCCCCTCAGACCTTCTTGGACCCCAGCAGCTCTGCAACTCACCTGTGACTCCTGCCTTTGCCAAGGATTGTTGCTGTTTTTTCCACACCACTGACTGACTGCAACTCTCCTAACGTGGGTCATAGACTGCATCACTGCTGGAACTCTTCTTCTGCTCCTGTGCTGCATAGCCGACTCCTGGTCTTCACCGTCGACCTGGTCCTGCATCTTCAGAAGGGTGGGTAGTGGCTCCTGGCCGAACTGGACTTGGTCTCCTTCATTTGCAGGTCCTCTTCTTTCTGGATCCATCTTCTGTTTCTTCCAGTCTAGCTTGGGTCTTGCACGGCCTTTTTACAAAGTTTTTCTGTGGGTTTGGGACAAACCAGGTACCTTTTTCTCTCCTCGTCGCGTGGGGGGGGGGGGGAGGAGCAACAACCCTGCTTCTTGACTTTTAGGATTCCGAGTTCGTCCAGCTCCTCTCTCTATAGATTCCACTTACCTGGGTGGGGGTCTGACTTTTGAATTCCATTTTTTTAGTATATGGTTTGGTCTCCCCCCTAGGGTCTCTATTGTTTCCTGTTATTTCACTATATTCTATTGCTTTCTATGCCCATTCTTGATATAGTGTGTTCGATGGCATCCGTCGCTGTAGATACGCATGTTTTGCATAGCTCGCCATCTGGTGTTGGGCCGGAGTGTTACAAGTTGTTTTTCTTCGAAGAAGTCTTTCGAGTCACGGGACCGAGTGACTCCTCCTTTTGTCTCCATTGCGCATGGGCGTCGATTCCATCTTTGATTGTTTTTTTTCCGCCATCGGGTTCGGACGTGTTCCTGTCGCTCCGAGTTTCGGAACGGAAAGATAGCTAATTTCGGAAGATTTTCGTCGGCATTGTTGCGTTCGGGATCGGCGTAGTTAGATTCAACACCGCGTCGAAGATCGAAGAGCTCCGGTGCCCTTCGGGGTAATTTTTTCGATCCCCCGTCGGGGCCTGGTCGGCCCGACCGCGTGCAGAAGAACGCCGATGGAACGGACCCCGTTCAGTTTCTGTCCCAAATGCCACAATAAATACCCCTATTCAGACCAACACTTGGTCTGCAACCTGTGCCTGTCACCTGAGCACAGTGAAGACACCTGCGAGGCCTGTCGTGCGTTCCGGTCCCGAAAAACACTCCGAGACCGTCGAGCCAGAAGACTTCAGATGGCGTCCGCGCCGACAGCCCACCGGGAGTTCGAGGAACAAGAAGAGGAGGGAACCTTTTCGATCCAAGAATCGGACTCTGAAGGATTCGACGATACACAAACCGTGAGTAAGACGTCGAAAACCACTCAGAAGATTTACAAGGCCCAGGGGACGCCACTGCCACCAGGCCATGGCTCGACCCATAAATTCAGTGACCGACCGTCGGCACCGAAAGAGGCCCAAACAGTGCCGAGATTGTCTGACTCCGGTCGAGACACCGGCACGCAGCCTTCTCGGGACCGAGAAAGTGCTGGAGACAAGCATCGACACCGAGATACAGTGTAGACACGGCTCGACGCCGAGACAGCGGCACCGAAGAAGATCGACGCCGAGAGGTTTCGGCCCCGAAAAAGAAAAGTCACCTCGGAGCCGAAAAAAGATGCTGTAGGAAGTTGGCTCTGTATGTGCTATTTCAAAGTAAGGAATAGCATGCACAGAGTCCAAGGGTTCCCTTTAGAGGTAAAATAGTGGTAAAAATAGATAATACTAATGCTCTATTTTGTGGTAGCGGGGTCGAGCAGTAGGCTTATCCAAGGAGTAGTGTTAAGCATTTGTTGTACATACACATAGACAATAAATGAGGTACACACACTCAGAGACCAATCCAGCCAATAGGTTTTGTTATAGAAAAATATCTTTTCTTAGTTTATTTTAAGAACCACAGGTTCAAATTTAACATGTAATATCTTGTTTGAAAGGTATTGCAGGTAAGTACATTAGGAACTTTGAATCATTTCAATTGCATGTATACTTTTCAAGTTATTGACAAATAGCTATTTCAAAAGTGGACACTTAGTGCAATTTTCACAGTTCCTGGGGGAGGTAAGTTTTTGTTAGTTTTACCAGGTAAGTAAGACACTTACAGGGTTCAGTTCTTGGTCCAAGGTAGCCCACCGTTGGGGGTTCAGAGCAACCCCAAAGTCACCACACCAGCAGCTCAGGGCCGGTCAGGTGCAGAGTTCAAAGTGGTGCCCAAAACGCATAGGCTAGAATGGAGAGAAGGGGGTGCCCCGGTTCCGGTCTGCTTGCAGGTAAGTACCCGCGTCTTCGGAGGGCAGACCAGGGGGGTTTTGTAGGGCACCGGGGGGGACACAAGCCCACACAGAAATTTCACCCTCAGCAGCGCGGGGGCGGCCGGGTGCAGTGTAGAAACAAGCGTCGGGTTTGCAATGTTAGTCTATGAGAGATCAACGGATCTCTTCAGCGCTGCAGGCAGGCAAGGGGGGGCTTCCTCGGGGAAACCTCCACTTGGGCAAGGGAGAGGGACTCCTGGGGGTCACTTCTGCAGTGAAAGTCCGGTCCTTCAGGTCCTGGGGGCTGCGGGTGCAGGGTCTTTTCCAGGCGTCGGGACTTAGGTTTCAGAGAGTCGCGGTCAGGGGAAGCCTCGGGATTCCCTCTGCAGGCGGCGCTGTGGGGGCTCAGGGGGGACAGGTTTTGGTACTCACAGTCGGAGAGTAGTCCGGGGGTCCTCCCTGAGGTGTTGGTTCTCCACCAGCCGAGTCGGGGTCGCCGGGTGCAGTGTTGCAAGTCTCACGCTTCTTGCGGGGAGTTGCAGGGTTCTTTAAAGCTGCTTCTTGAAACAAAGTTGCAGTCTTTTTGGAGCAGGTCCGCTGTCCTCGGGAGTTTCTTGTCGTCGAAGCAGGGCAGTCCTCAGAGGATTCAGAGGTCGCTGGTCCCTTTGGAAGGCGTCGCTGGAGCAGAGTTCTTTGGAAGGCAGGAGACAGGCCGGTGAGTTTCTGGAGCCAAGGCAGTTGTTGTCTTCTGGTCTTCCTCTGCAGGGGTTTTCAGCTGGGCAGTCCTTCTTCTTGTTGCAGGAATCTAATTTTCTAGGGTTCAGGGTAGCCCTTAAATACTAAATTTAAGGGCATGTTTAGGTCTGGGGGGTTAGTAGCCAATGGCTACTAGCCCTGAGGGTGGGTACACCCTCTTTGTGCCTCCTCCCAAGGGGAGGGGGTCACAATCCTAACCCTATTGGGGGAATCCTCCATCTGCAAGATGGAGGATTTCTAAAAGTTAGTCACCTCAGCTCAGGACACCTTAGGGGCTGTCCTGACTGGCCAGTGACTCCTCCTTGTTATTCTCATTATTTTCTCCGGCCTTGCCGCCAAAAGTGGGGGCCGGGCCGGAGGGGGCGGGCAACTCCACTAGCTGGAGTGTCCTGCGGTGCTGTGACAAAGGGGTGAGCCTTTGAGGCTCACCGCCAGGTGTTACAGCTCCTGCCTGGGGGAGGTGTTAGCATCTCCACCCAGTGCAGGCTTTGTTACTGGCCTCAGAGTGACAAAGGCACTCTCCCCATGGGGCCAGCAACATGTCTCTAGTGTGGCAGGCTGCTGGAACTAGTCAGCCTACACAGATAGTTGGTTAAGTTTCAGGGGGCACCTCTAAGGTGCCCTCTGGGGTGTATTTTGCAATAAAATGTACACTGGCATCAGTGTGCATTTATTGTGCTGAGAAGTTGGATACCAAACTTCCCAGTTTTCAGTGTAGCCATTATGGTGCTGTGGAGTTCGTGTTTGACAAACTCCCAGACCATATACTCTTATGGCTACCCTGCACTTACAATGTCTAAGGTTTTGTTTAGACACTGTAGGGGTACCATGCTCATGCACTGGTATAGTGCACCCTGCCTTAGGGCTGTAAGGCCTGCTAGAGGGGTGTCTTACCTATACTGCATAGGCAGTGAGAGGCTGGCATGGCACCCTGAGGGGAGTGCCATGTCGACTTACTCGTTTTGTCCTCACTAGCACACACAAGCTGGCAAGCAGTGTGTCTGTGCTCAGTGAGAGGTCTCCAGGGTGGCATAAGACATGCTGCAGCCCTTAGAGACCTTCCTTGGCATCAGGGCCCTTGGTACTAGAAGTACCAGTTACAAGGGACTTATCTGGATGCCAGGGTCTGCCAATTGTGGATACAAAAGTACAGGTTAGGGAAGGAACACTGGTGCTGGGGCCTGGTTAGCAGGCCTCAGCACACTTTCAATTGTAAAACATAGCATCAGCAAAGGCAAAAAGTCAGGGGGCAACCATGCCAAGGAGGCATTTCCTTACAGATGCAGACAGGGTTTCGGTGCCAAAACAAACTGCAACCGACCCAGTTTCAGGCTCTTATACAGAAGAGCACTCGCTAACCTCCCAAATGCAAAGGCATAGGTTTGAGGAAGAGCTACACTCAACTGATGTAGACCATACGCAAAAGCGTATTTTCATACAGCAGGGGACAGGAAAAATAAGCACCCTTCCCCCTATTAGAAGAAAGAGAAGATTGGAGTTCCAAACTGAACAAACACCACAAACAAAAGTGGTGAAAAAAGTTACCCCACCACCCTCTCCTCCACCTGTGATTAACGTCTCACCAGCACAAACTCCATCACATTCCCCAGCTCACACCACCATGAGCCAGGGTGACCAAGATCAAGACGCATGGGACTTATACGACGCCCCAGTGTCAGATAACAGTCCGGAGGCATACCCTACGAAGCCATCTCCACCAGAGGACAGCACTGCGTATTCTCAAGTGGTGGCTAGAGCAGCACAATTTCACAATGTAAGCCTCCACTCAGAACAGGTCGAGGATGACTTTTTATTCAACACACTCTCCTCCACCCACAGCTCCTACCAAAGCCTGCCCATGCTCCCTGGTATGCTCCAGCACGCAAAAGAAATCTTTAAGGAGCCGGTCAAAAGTAGGGCAATCACACCAAGAGTGGAAAAAAAGTATAAGGCGCTTCCTACAGACCCGGCTTTCATCACTACACAGCTGCCACCAGACTCTGTTGTTGTAGGAGCAGCTAGGAAAAGGGCCAA
This sequence comes from Pleurodeles waltl, assembly GCF_031143425.1. NCBI lineage: Eukaryota > Metazoa > Chordata > Amphibia > Caudata > Salamandridae > Pleurodeles > Pleurodeles waltl. The sequence goes on from NC_090450.1 coordinate 37,728,969, forward strand.
CTCCCACACATCTGGAGATGCACCACCCCCAGATAAAGAAAGCCGCAAGTTCGATGCAGCTGGTAAGAGTTGCAGCACAAGCTGCAAACCAGTGGCGCATCGCTAACTCCCAGGCACTACTTGCGCGCTATGACAGAGCCCACTGGGATGAGATGCAACATCTCATTGACCATCTGCCCAAGGACCTACAAAATAGGGCAGAACAAGTGGTTGAGGAGGGACAGACCATTTCCAACAACCAAATCCGCTCCTCCATGGACGCTGCAGATACAGCTGCACGGACAATTAATACATCTGTAACTATCAGAAGGCATGCATGGCTCCGAACGTCTGGATTTAAACCAGAGATTCAGCAAGCAGTTCTCAATATGCCTTTTAACGAAAAAGAACTGTTCGGTCCAGAAGTGGACACAGCGATTGAGAAACTCAAAAAAGACACGGACACTGCTAAAGCCATGGGCGCACTCTACTCCCCGCAGAGCAGAGGGAATTACAGCACATTCCATAAAACACCCTTTAGAGGGGGGTTTCGGGGTCAGAGCACACAAGCCAGCACCTCACAGGCAACACCGTCCAGTTACCAGGGACAGTACAGAGGAGGTTTTCGGGGACAATATAGAGGAGGGCAATTCCCTAGGAATAGAGGAAAATTTCAAAGCCCCAAAACCCCTACTACTAAGCAGTGACTCACATGTCACTCACCCCCTCCACACAACACCAGTGGGGGGAAGAATAAGTCATTATTACAAAGCATGGGAGGAAATCACTACAGACACTTGGGTTCTAGCAATTATCCAACATGGTTATTGCATAGAATTTCTACAATTCCCTCCAAACATACCACCAAAAGCACAAAATTTGACAAAACATCATTCCAATCTCCTGGAGATAGAAGTGCAGGCACTATTGCAAAAGAATGCAATCGAATTAGTGCCAAACACACAAATAAACACAGGAGTTTACTCCCTGTACTTTCTGATACCAAAGAAGGACAAAACGCTGAGACCAATCCTAGACCTCCGAATAGTGAACACATTCATCAAATCAGACCACTTTCACATGGTCACACTACAAGAAGTATTACCATTGCTAAAACTACACGACTACATGACAACTTTAGACCTCAAGGACGCTTATTTCCATATACCAATACACCCATCGCACAGGAAATACCTACGGTTTGTATTCAAAGGAATACATTACCAATTCAAGGTACGGCCTTTCGGATTAACAACCGCACCAAGAGTCTTTACCAAATGCCTAGCGTTAGTCGTTGCACACATCAGAAGGCAGCAAATACATGTGTTCCCATATCTAGACGACTGGCTAATCAAGGCCCATTCGTTAATAGAGTGCTCAAATCACACATCAGATCATACAAACCCTCTTCAAACTAGGGTTCACTGTCAACTTCACGAAATCCAACATTCTGCCGTGCAAGGTACAACAATACCTAGGAGCCATAATAGACACAACAAAAGGAGTAGCCACTCCAAGTGCCCCAAAGAATTCAAAATTTCAACACCATCATACAACGCATGTATCCAACACAAAAGATACAAGCAAAGATGATATTACAACTCCTAGGCATGATGTCTTCATGCATAGCCATTGTCCCAAACGCAAGACTGCACATGAGGCCCTTACAACAGTGCCTAGCATCACAGTTGTCTCAAGCACAGGGTCATCTTCTAGATCTGGTGTTAATAGACCGCCAAACTTACCTCTCGCTTCTGTGGTGGAACAACATAAATTTAAACAAAGGGCGGCCTTTCCAAGACCCAGTGCCACAATACGTAATAACAACAGATGCTTCCATGACAGGGTGGGGAGCACACCTCGATCAAAACAGCATACAAGGACAATGGAACGTACATCAAACAAAACTGCATATAAATCACCTAGAACTTCTAGCAGTTTTTCAAGCACTAAAAGCTTTCCAACCAATAATAGTTCACAAATACATTCTCGTCAAGACAGACAACATGACAACAATGTATTATCTAAACAAGCAAGGGGGGACGCACTCCACGCAGTTAAGCCTGCTAGCACAAAAAATTTGGCGTTGGGCAATTCACAACCAAATTCGCCTAATAGCACAATTTATACCAGGGATCCAAAATCAACTCGCAGACAATCTCTCTCGAGATCACCAACAGGTCCACGAATGGGAAATTCACCCCCAAATTCTGAACACCTATTTCAAACTCTGGGGAACACCTCAAATAGACTTGTTTGCGACGAAGGAGAACGCAAAATGCCAAAACTTCGCATCCAGATACCCACACAAACAGTCCCAAGGCAATGCCCTATGGATGAACTGGTCAGGGATATTTGCTTACGCTTTTCCTCCTCTCCCTCTCCTTCCTTACCTGGTAAACAAACTCAGTCAAAACAAACTCAAACTCATATTAATAGCACCAACTTGGGCAAGGCAACCCTGGTACACAACGCTGCTAGACCTATCAGTAGTACCCTACATCAAATTGCCCAACAGGCCAGATCTGTTGACACAACACAACCAAAAGATCAGACACCCAGATCCAGCATCGCTGAATCTAGCAATCTGGCTCCTGAAATCCTAGAATTCGGGCACTTACAACTTACCCAAGAATGTATGGAAGTCATAAAGCAAGCCAGAAGGCCATCCACCAGGCACTGCTATGCAAGTAAATGGAAGAGGTTTGTTTGCTACTGCCATATTAATCAAATACAACCATTACACACAACTCCAGAACATGTAGTGGGTTACTTGCTTCACTTACAAAAATCTAACCTGGCTTTCTCTTCCATTAAAATACACCTTGCAGCAATATCTGCATACCTGCAGACTACCTATTCAACTTCCCTATATAAGATACCAGTCATTAAAGCATTCATGGAGGGCCTTAGGAGAATTATACCACCAAGAACACCACCTGTTCCTTCATGGAACCTAAATGTTGTCCTAACTAGACTTATGGGTCCACCTTTTGAACCCATGCACTCCTGCGAAATACAGTTCCTAACCTGGAAGGTTGCATTTCTCATCGCCATTACTTCCCTAAGAAGAGTAAGCGAGATTCAGGCGTTTACAATACAAGAACCTTTTATACAACTACACAATAAGGTCGTCCTAAGGACTAATCCTAAATTTTTGCCAAAGGTTATTTCACCGTTCCATCTAAATCAAACAGTGGAACTTCCAGTGTTCTTTCCACAGCCAGATACCGTAGCTGAAAGGGCACTACATACATTAGATGTCAAAAGAGCATTAATGTATTACATTGACAGAACAAAGAACATCAGAAAGACTAAACAACTATTTATTGCATTTCAAAAACCTCATGCAGGAAACCCAATATCAAAACAAGGTATAGCCAGATGGATAGTTAAATGCATCCAAATCTGCTACCTTAAAGCTAAACGACAGCTGCCCATTACACCAAGGGCACACTCAACCAGAAAGAAAGGTGCTACCATGGCCTTTCTAGGAAACATCCCAATGCAAGAAATATGTAAGGCAGCCACATGGTCTACGCCTCACACATTCACCAAGCACTACTGTGTAGACGTGTTATCCGCACAACAAGCCACAGTAGGTCAAGCCGTATTAAGAACATTATTTCAAACTACTTCCACTCCTACAGGCTGAGCCACCGCTTTTGGGGAGATAACTGCTTACTAGTCTATGCAAAACATGCGTATCTACAGCGACAGATGCCATCGAACTGAAAATGTCCCTTACCCAGTGTACATCTGTTCGTGGCATCAGTCGCTGTAGATTTGCATGTGCCCACCCGCCTCCCCGGGAGCCTGTAGCAGTTTGGAAGTTACCTTCAACTATTTGTATATGTATCATCTCAACCTTAAATAGGTACATACTTAGTCACTCCATTGCATGGGCACTATTACTACAATTCAACTCCTACCTCACCCTCTGCGGGGAAAAACAATCGAAGATGGAGTCGACGCCCATGCGCAATGGAGACAAAAGGAGGAGTCACTCGGTCCCGTGACTCGAAAGACTTCTTCGAAGAAAAACAACTTGTAACACTCCGGCCCAACACCAGATGGCGAGCTATGCAAAACATGCGAATCTACAGCGACTGATGCCACGAACAGATGTACACTGGGTAAGTGACATTTTCATTTTGTAACACTGTGTGTAGGAAGTTGGCTCTGTATGCACTATTTCAAAGTAAGGAATAGTATGCACAGAGTCCAAGGGTACCCCTTAGAGGTAAGATAGTGGCAAAAAGAGATAATATTAATGCTCTATTTTGTGTTAGTGTGGTCGAGCAGTAGGTTTATCAAAGGAGTAGTGTTAAGCATTTGTTGTACACACACAGGCAGTAAATGAGGAACACACACTCAGACAATTCCAGGCCAATAGGTCTTTGTATAGAAAAATTTATTTTCTTAGTTTATTTTAAGAACCACAGGTTCAAATTTTACATGTAATACTTTAAATGAAAGGTATTGCAGGTAGGTACTTTAGGAACTTTGAATATTCAAAATAGCATATACAGTCTTCACATAAATCACATACAGCTATTTTAAAACTAGACAGTGCAATTTTCACAGTTCCTAGGGGGAGTAAGAGTTTGTTAGTTTTTGCAGGTAAGTAAACCACCTATGGGGTTCAAGTTTGGGTCCAAGGTAGCCCACCGTTGGGGGTTCAGAGCAACCCCAAAGTTACAACACCAGCAGCTCAGGGCCGGTCGGGTGCAGAGGTCAAAGTGGTGCCCAAAACGCATAGGCTTCAATGGAGAAGGGAGTGCCCCAGTTCCAGTCTGCCAGCAGGTAAGTACCCGCGTCTTCGGCGGGCAGACCAGGGGGGTTTTGTAGGGCACCGGGGGTGGACACAAGTTAGCACAGAAAGTACACCCTCAGCAGCACGGGGCGGCCGGGTGCAGTTTGCAAACACACATCGGGTTTCCAATGTAAATCAATGGGAGACCAAGGGGTCTCTTCAGCGATGCAGGCAAGGTGGGGGGCTCCTCGGGGTAGCCACCACCTGGGCAAGGGAGAGGGCCTCCTGGGGGTCACTCCTGCACTGGAGTTCGGATCCTGGGGGCTGCGGGTGCAGTGTCTTTTCCAGGCGTCGGGATCTGAGTGTCAGGCAGTCGCGGTCAGGGGGAGCCTCGGGATTCCCTCTGCAGGTGTCGCTGTGGGGGCAACTCTGGCTACTCAGTCTCGTAGTCGCCGGGGAGTCCTCCCTGAAGTGTTGTTTCTTCACAAGTCGAGCCGGGGGCGTCTGGTGCAGAGTAGCAAGTCTCACGCTTCCGGCGGGAAACACAGTTGTTTTAAAGTTGCTCCTTTGGAAACAAAGTTGCAGTCTTGGGTGAACAGGGCCGCTGTCCTTGGGAGTTTCTTGGCCCTTCTAGAGCAGGGCAGTCCTCTGAGGATTCAGAGGTCACTGGTCCTGCGGAAAGCGTCACAGGAGCAGTGTCTTTAGAAGTGGGGAGACAGGCCGGTAGAGCTGGGGCCAAAGCAGTTGGTGTCTCCGTCTTCTCTGCAGGGTTTTTCAGCTCAGCAGTCACTCTAGGGGTGTGTTTAGGTCAGGGAGGGCAGTAGCCAATGGCTACTAGTCCTGAGGGTGGCTAACACCCTCTTTGTGCCTCCTCCCAAGGGGAGGGGGTCACATTCCTATCCCTATTGGGGGGGGATCTTCCATCTGCAAGATGGAAGATTCCTAAAAGTCAATCAGTGCAGCTCAGGTTGCCTTAGGGGCTGTCCTGACTGGCCAGTGACTCCTCCTTGTTTTTCCCATTATCTCCTCTGGCCTTGCCGCCAAAAGTGGGGCCGTGGCCGGAGGGGGCGGGCAACTCCACTAGCTGGAATGCCCTGTGGTGCTGTAACAAAGGGGGTGAGCCTTTGAGGCTCACCGCCAGGTGTTACAGCTCCTGCCTGGGGGAGGTGTTAGCATCTCCACCCAGTGCAGGCTTTGTTACTGGCCTCAGAGTGACAAAGGCACTCTCCCCATGGGGCCAGCAACATGTCTCTAGTGTGGCAGGCTGCTGGAACTAGTCAGCCTACACAGACAGTCAGTTAAGTTTCAGGGGGCACCTCCAAGGTGCCCTCTGGGGTGTATTTTGCAATAAAATGTACACTGGCATCAGTGTGCATTTATTGTGCTGAGAAGTTTGATACCAAACTTCCCAGTTTTCAGTGTAGCCATTATGGTGCTGTGGAGTTCGTGTTTGACAGACTCCCAGACCATATACTCTTATGGCTACCCTGCACTTACAATGTCTAAGGTTTTGTTTAGACACTGTAGGGGTACCATGCTCATGCACTGGTACCCTCACCTATGGTATAGTGCACCCTGCCTTAGGGCTGTAAGGCCTGCTAGAGGGGTGTCTTACCTATACTGCATAGGCAGTGAGAGGCTGGCATGGCACCCTGAGGGGAGTGCCATGTCGACTTACTCGTTTTGTCCTCACTAGCACACACAAGCTGGCAAGCAGTGTGTCTGTGCTGAGTGAGAGGTCTCCAGGGTGGCATAAGACATGCTGCAGCCCTTAGAGACCTTCCTTGGCATCAGGGCCCTTGGTACTAGAAGTACCAGTTACAAGGGACTTATCTGGATGCCAGGGTCTGCCAATTGTGGATACAAAAGTACAGGTTAGGGAAAGAACACTGGTGCTGGGGCCTGGTTAGCAGGCCTCAGCACACTTTCAATTGTAAACATAGCATCAGCAAAGGCAAAAAGTCAGGGGGCAACCATGCCAAGGAGGCATTTCCTTATGCCAAGGAGGCATTTCCTTACAGACGCTGTCCTGGTGTATGGTGGGGTACCTATGGTACTTACTTTATACCAGGTAGCCTCTTTGAAGTCGGGGGGACACAGAAGTCTAAGGAGCCCACGCAGCACTACTAAGGAGGATCCCGCGCTGCAGGAGAACCGCACAGGAGGCTGTACTGTGCAGAATGGAGTGCTAGGGGCTGGAGCTACACTTTGCCGAAAGATCCCTTGGAGGAGATGCAAACAAGCCTTGGCAGCTGCAAGACGTTGTGCACAGGGATACTGTCCTCTGTGAGAAGGCAAGGGCTTAACTCCACCAAAGTTGGACAGCTGGCAGAGAGGACCAAGAGGACTCCTGACCACCACCCATGATGCAGGATCCACGCAGCTCAGCAGGAGAGGGGATCCACACAGCCAGTCGTCGCTTGTCGTAGGTGCCTGCGGTTGCAGGGAAGTGACTCCTTAAATCCAAGGGAGATTCCTTATTCATGTGCAGGCTGAAGAGTTTCAGTCTTGTGAGGATGCATGACGAGGGAAATGTTGCAAAGCTGGCAGGAGCCCTGGAAACAATGTTGCTGAAGAGTACATTCTTCTTAGAAGCAGCTTGTCGGGTCCTGGAGGTTTAAGTTGCAGTTCCGCAGGCCAGAAGTTGAAGCAGAGGTTGCAGAGGAGTCCTGCTGGAATCTTGCAAGCTGAATCGGAGGACCCACTCAAGAGAGACCCTAAATAGCCCTGAAAGGGGTTTTGGTCACCTAACCAGGTAAGCACCTATCAGGAGGGGACTCTGACGTCACCGGCCTGGCCACTAAGATGCTCCCAGAGTTTCCTGCCAATCTTGGAAACAAAATGGCAGAACCCAGGGACCCTCTGGGGGAGCTCTGAGCACCAACCCTGGGGTGGTGATGGACAGGGGAGTGGTCACTCCCCTTTCCATTGTCTAATTTCATAATTTCACGCCAGAGCAGAGACTTGGGGAGAGGGGGGGGTGTCGTAATGGACTGTTCGTGCAGGGGTGCCCTCACACACAGGTACCTCTACCCTGCCCTCTCGGTTGAGAGGCCCTACCATAGGGGTGACTCAGTGACCTGTAGTGAAAACGGGTGCATGCACCCGTTTCACACAGGCTGGAATGGCAGGCCTGCAGAACCCTTTGCATTGGTTCCCTATTGGTGGCAGAATAAGTGCTGCAGCCCCTAGGGATCCATTGGAACCCCAATACCCTGGTTCCCTAGATACCATATATGCCAGTTGTGGGAAGAAAAGAGTACAATTTAGAGGAGAGCAAAAGTACTGGGGTCCTGGTTAGCAGGAACCCAGTAGACACAGCCAAACATACTGTCAACTGGCAGAAAATGGGGGTAACCATGCCAAGAAAGAGGACACTTTACTTTTATCTGCAACTCTTGCCTTTGCCAAGGCTTGTTGGTGGTTTTGCCACACCACTGGCGGACTGCAACTCTTCGTCCGATGTGGGACATCGACTGCATCACTGCTGGAACTTTTTTTATGTTCCTGTGCTGCATAGCAAACTTCTGGTCTTCTCCGTCGACCTGGTCCTGAATCTTCAGTAGGGTGGGTAGTGGCAGTTGCCCCCAACTGGAACTGGACTCGGTCCCCTTCATTTGCAGGTCCTCTTCTGTCTGAATCCATCTCAAGTGTAGCTTGGGTCTTGCACAGTCCTTTTACAAAGTTCTTGTGCGCGTTTGGGGAAAACCAGATACTTACCTTTTCTCTCCTTGTGGCTGGGGGGCACCCTAGTACTTACCTTTTTAGGGTTCCTAGTTCCTCCAGCTCCTGTCTACAGATTCCACTTACCTGGGTGGGGGGGGGCCTTACTTTCGCATTCCATTTTTTTTAGTATGTTTTAGTGGCCCCCACCCCCGGGGTCTCTTATTGTTTACTGTTATTCCACAGTTTATTCACTGTTTTCTTTTGCTTTCTATGCCCATTTCTGATTACTAAGGTGTATATAATAGTGTGTACCCACCTAAGAGTATTTCCTATATAGTATTTTAGTATTTGTCAATAAAATAAAGTAACTTTTTATTTTTGTAACATTGTGTGGTTCTTTCATGTGTGTAAGTGCATGTGACTAAGTGGCATTGCATAAGCTTTGCAGGTCTTCTAGATAATCCTTGACTGCTCATCCACAGCTACCTCTAGAGAGACTGGCTTCCTAGACACTGACTACACCGTTCTAATAGGGGGTACCTGGACCTGGTATAGGATAGTAATATACCATAGGTACTCACCCCACCCACCAGGCCATCTTCCTACAAAGCTCTTTATTTGTGAATGGAAAAACATCAAGAGAAAACTTGATAGCTGAGACGAATATCAAATGGCAATATGTGGAATGCTAAAATAGAACATGTAACATTTTCTTTGTGATGAAACTAATGAAGCTAGTTTTCATATTGATGGCAACTAACCGACTGCAATCTACAGTATTTATGTAGTCCTTTTCCACTATGATATATTTGCATTCATTCTTCCCCAACAGAAATTGGAATACACCTTAGGAGATTCAACTGAGACACCGAGTCGTAAAGAGCTATCATCTGATGACCTTTACAATCAAATGGAAAAACTTCTGAATGAAAACCCCAACAACCAAAGAATATTTGACTGGATCGAGGTACGTTCCAACATTTAGGAGTTCTGCAGTACTCGGCTAATATTTAGATTTCTGCTGTTGTACAAGTGTAGTAGAAGTAGGTACCTTATTGTGATCTGATTTTCTAGCATTGGATCTTTATGGATTGACGTGATTGAATCATTCCCTGTTGTCAAGGAGTTAGTCCAAAGGTAAAACCTTATCAGAAAAGGCTTGGAAGGCATTCTAAGAAAATGGTTCTTTTGTATGGTCTTCCTGTAGGAAGTTGGCTCTTAGAGGTAAGATAGTGGCAAAAGTAGATAATTCTAATGCTCTATTTTGTGGTAGTGTGGTCGAGCAGTAGGCTTATCAGAGGGTAGTGTTAAGCATTTGTTGTACATACACAGGCAATAAATGAGGAACACACACAGACAATTCCAGGCCAATAGGTTTTTTTTAATAGAAAAATATATGTTCGATGGCATCTGTCGCTGTAGATACACATGTTCTGCATAGCTCGCCATCTGGTGTTGGGTCGGAGTGTTACAAGTTGTTTTTCTTCGAAGAAGTCTTTCGAGTCACGGGACCGAGTGACTCCTCCTGTCTCCATTGCGCATGGGCGTCGACTCCATCTTCGATTGTTTTCTTTCCGCCATCGGGTTCGGACGTGTTCCTGTCGCTCCGAGTTTCGGAACGGAAAGTTAGTAAACATCGGAAGATTTTCATCGGTATTGTTGCGTTCGGGATCGGCGTAGTTAGATTCACCACCGCATCGAAGATCGACGCGCTCCGGTGCCCTTCGGGGTAGTTTTCGATCCCCGTCGGGGCCTGGTCGGCCCGAGCGCGTGTCGAACAACGCCGATGGAACGGACCCCGTTCCGTTTTTGTCCCAAATGCCACAACAAATACCCTTATACAGACCAACATTTGGTCTGTAACCTGTGCCTGTCACCTGAGCACAGTGAGGAGACTTGCGAAGCCTGTCGCGCGTTCCGGTCCCGAAAGACACTCCGTGACCGTCGAGCCAGGAGACTTCAGATGGCGTCCACGCCGACAGCGCACCGAGAGTTCGAGGAACAAGAGGAAGAAGAAACCTTTTCGATCCACGAATCGGACTCCGAGGAATTCGACGATCAAAGAACCGTGAGTAAGACGTCGAAAACAACACATAAGAAAAGTGACAAGGCCCAGGGGACGCCACTGCCACCAGGCCATGGCTCCACCCATAAATTCGGTGACCGACCATCGGCACCGAAAAAGGCCCAAACAGTGCCGAGATCGTCCGACTCCGGTCGAGACACCGGCACGGAGCCTTCTCGGGATCGAGAAAGTGCTGGAGAAAAGCAACGACACCGAGAGAGCGGTGTAGAAACGGCTCGACGCCGAGACAGCGGCACCGACGAAGATCGACGCCGAGAGGTTTCGACTCCAAAAAAGAAAAAAGCTACCTCGGAGCCGAAAAAAGATACAGGCAGGGTTTCGGTGCCGAAACAACCCGTAACCGACCCAGGTCCAGGCTCTTATACAGAGGAGCAATCACTGTCCTCTCAGATGCGAAAGCATAGGTTTGAGGAAGAGCTGCAATCCACCGAAGTGGACCATACTGGGTAAGTGACCTTTTCATTTCTTAGTTTATTTTAAGAACCACAGGTTCAAGATTTACAAACAATAAGGGTTCAAAGTTGGGTCCAAGGTGGCCCACCGTTGGGGGTTCAAGGCAACCCCAAAGTTACCACACCAGCAGCGCAGGGCTTGTCAGGTGCAGAGGTCAAAGTGGTGCCCAAAACGCATAGGCTTCAATGGAAATAGGGGTGCCCCGGTTCCAGTCTGCCAGCAGGTAAGTACCCGCGACTTCGGAGGGCAGACCAGGGTTTTTTTTTTTTAGGGCACCGGGGGGGACACAAGCAGGCACAGAAAGTACACCCTCAGCAGCGCAGGGGCGGCCGGGTGCAGAGTGCAAACAGACCTCTGGTTTGTAATAGGATTCAATGGGGAGACCGGGGGGTCTCTTCAACGATGCAGGGGGGAAAAGGGGGGCTCCTCTGGGTAGCCACCACCTGAGCTAGGAAGAGGGCCTCCTGGGGGGTCGCTCCTGCACTGGAGTTCAGTTCCTCCAGGTCCTGGGGGCTGCGGGTGCAGTGTGTTTTCCAGGCGTTGGGTTCCTTGAAGCAGGCAGTCGTGGTCAGGGGGAGCCTCTGGATTCCCTATGCAGGCGTCGCTGTGGGAGCTCGCGGGAAACGTGTGGTCTTTAAAAGTTGCTTCTTTGTTGCAAAGTTGCAGTCTTTGTGGAACAGGGCCACTGTCCTCGGGAGTTCTTTGTCCTTTTAGATGCATTGTAGTCCTCTGAGGCTTCAGAGGTCACTAGACCCTGGGGGATGCGTCGCTATTGCAGTTTTTCTTGAAGTGGGGTGACAGGCCGGTGGGGCTAGGGCCAAAGCAGTTGGTGTCTGTCTTCTCTGCAGGGCTTCAGGTCAGCAGTCCTTCTTCGTCTTCAGGTTGCAGGAATCTGGTTTTGTAGGTTCTGGGGAGCCCCTAAATACTGAATTTAGGGGTGTGTTTGGGTCTGGGAGGGCAGTAGCCAATGGCTACTGTCCTTGAGGGTGGCTACACCCTCTTTGTGCTGCCTCCCTGAGGGGAGGGGGGCACATCCCTAATCCTATAGGGGGAATCCTTCAAAACCAAGATGAAGGATTTCTAAAGGCAGGGGGTACCTCAGCTCAGGGCACCTTAGGGGCTGTCCTGACTGGTGGGTGACTCTTCCTTATTTTTCTCATTATCTCCTCTGGACTTGCCGCCAAAAGTGGGGGCTGTGTCCAGGGGGCGGGCATCTCCACTAGCTGGAGTGCCCTGGGGCATTGTAACACGAAACCTGAGCCTTTGAGGGACGGCACTCCTGCTAACCAGGCCCCAGCACCAGTGTTCTTTAACTAAAAATGTACAATTGTATCCACAATTGGCACACCCTGGCGCACAGATATGTCCCTTGTAAAAGGTACCAGTGGCACCAAGGGCCCTGTGACCAAGGAGGGTCCCTAAGGGCTGCAGCATGTGTTGTGCCACCCTAAGGGACCCCTCACCTAACACATGCACACTGCCATTGCAGATTGTGTGTGTTGGTAGGGAGAAAAAGGCAAAGTCGACATGGCATCCCCCTCAGGATGCCATGCCCACAAAATACTGCCTGTGGCATAGGTAAGTCACCCCTCTAGCCGGCTTTACAGCCCAAAGGCAGGGTGCTCTATACCACAGGTCAGGGCATAGACACTGTAGGGGCATATTGCTCATGCGGCTAAGTCCATTCTTATACATTATAAGTACAGTGTGGCCATATTAAGTATATGGTCTGGGAGTTTGTCAAAAACGAACTCCACAGCTCCATAATGGCTACACTGACACGGGGCCTGCTGGGTGCAGAGGTCAAAGTTGGTGTTGGGTGCTCAGTGGAATCAAATGGAGACTGGGGGCACTTGGAAGTGAGCAGTTTGCAGGTAACTACCCATGGATTTTTGGGGGGATGGGGGACGGAGGGGTTAGATCAGCACGGGGGGGGCACAGGTCTGCACTAAACACCCTCAGCACCACGGGTAGCCGGTTGCAAAGTGTCAGGCGCCCAATGCTTTTCAGTTGAAAACTTTGGGTTCACAAAGAGGTTGCAGGCTTGGTCCAGGGAGTTGACTGAAGACCAATGGCTGGACATGTAAGTTGAGGCTCCTCTGGATGTCGATGGACCGCCTGCTGGGTTTCCCAAGGCCAGGGGGCTGCGGGTGCAGGGGTACTTTTAGGTGTCAGCAGTGCTCAATTTGTAAATAAAAATGTGCTGGTGCCCAAAGCTCTCTTCAAACATGACGCTGCCTCAGTTAAATTGGGAGCAGGGAATACTGAGGCAGCGTACTCCTGAAGCCATCTCAGGCTTACTTAATGCAGTTACAGCCACTCCCTGCCGCTTCAGCTCAATCTTGTAGCTTTCTGCTTTCTCCCTTAGTGACGATTTTTCATTTTCTGTTCCTCAGTCTTTCACATTTCTTTTGCTCACAGTAAATGTTTGATGCAGAAAAATAAGTGCCAGGGCCGCTGTTGGAAGATCTTGGTCTTTAGGGAGGCAGGCTGTCTAGGTGTTTGCAGAGGTCAGTGGTATTGCAGGATGAGACGTCGTCTTGTACCAAAACAAGAGGAAGGATTCTGCCAGGAGGGGTTCACCTCTGCTTTGGGCACCCTCAGGGTGCTCCCAGCTAAGGTGGACACTTCTCCTGGTGTTTACTAATTTTCCCGTCGACCGGCAGCCTAAAGTGGGGCTTGGTCCCAGGGGTGGACATCTCCACTAGCTGGGGCCCTATAGCAGCAGAAAAAAAGGCCGGAACCTTTGAGGCTTACCTCCAAATGTTGCTGTTCCTGCAGTGGGGCAGGCTTTGTCCCAGACTCCTGAGAGCACAGACACCCCATGGAATCAAACTCATCTGGTAGTGGCAGGGTGGCATAGACTGGTCTGCCACACACTAGAGTAGAATGTAATGCACCCTGCCTTAGGGCTGGAAGGCCTGCTAGAGGGGTGACCCACCTATGCCACAGCCAGTAGTTTGTGGGCCTGACACCCAGGGAAGGATGCCATGTCGACCACCTTTTTCTCCCCACCAATAAATCCAAACTGCAATGGCAGTGTGCATGTGTTTGGTGAGGGGGTCCCTTAGGGTGGCATAATACATGCTGCAGCCCTTGGGGACCCTTGCTGACCACAGGGCCCTTTGTACCACTGGTACCTTTTACAAGGGACTTAGCTGTGTTCCAGAGTGTGGTAGTTGTGGAAGCAATGGTACAGTTGAGGGAAAGAGCACGGGTGCTGGAGGCTGGTTAGCAGCACACACTCAGTCAAGTCGGCATCAGATATGCAAAAAACTGTGTGGGGCAGTTCTGCACCAGAGCAGGGACTGGGTGTTCCTGGACTAGAGCAAACCGGTTTATGCAAGGAGGGCACCAATTGTGCCCTTCAAAGCATACCTCTGGTTTGGGAAGGCTATCCCTCCCAAGCCATATCGCACCTATTTCCAAGGAGAGTGTGTTGCCTCCCTCTATCACAGGAAATCCTTTGTTCTGCCTTCCCCTGCCCCAGGTGGTCAAGCAGCAAGAGGGCAGAAACCGGTCTGTGGGATGGCAGCAGCACAAGCTGCTTGGAAAACCCTAGAAGACTGGTAGAAGCAATACTCGGGGTCCTCTAAGGAGCCGCCAAAGTGCATGCAGTCATACAACTAATACTGCCAACAGTATTGGGGTATGATTCTGACATGTTTGATAGCAAACATGCCCCGGTTTGGATTTACCATTGTGTAGCTGTACACAAGTGTCCTGTGTCCAATACAAGGGTAAAATGGCTTCTCCGCACTTACGAAGTCCAGTGCACTGGAACTGGTGTTCATAAGGGCACCTCTGCTCATGCAGGGTGCCCTCACATAGAGACCTGCACCCTGCCCTCTGGCCTAGGAGGGCCTACCATAGGAGGGACTTAGTGACCTGGTGCAGTGACCTGTGGTGAAAGTGTGCATGCACCTCTTCACACAGGCTGAAATGGCAGGACTGCAGATGCATTTTGCATAGGCTCCTATTGGTGGCACAATACATGCTGCAGCCCATGAGGGACTCCTGGTGTCCCAAAGCCTTTGGGACCCAAGTACCATATACTAGGGTTTTATAAGGGGACACCAGTATGCCAATTGTGGAGTACCCAAAGGTCCTAGGCAACCAAATTTAGAGGGAGAGAGCACATTCCTACACCACTGCATTGACACGTGGAGTTTCTGTCCTGGGCATGTGCCATGCATCTACGTGGACATCACTTCATAGGTTCCCACAGCATTACTGTCTGGTCAGCCAGGTTCGCCAACAAGGGAGTTTCATCCGCTCAAGACTCCTCCAAGTAGGTGCTGCTTTAATATCTTCAAAATGTGATAAATCTGCGGTTTGAAGTCTGAGAAGAAAATGTGTCTTCCCTTGGATAATGCTGTTTCTGGTAGTCACTATCCACTGATTACTCACCTATTGAAAATTCCCTGGTGTCAGTTGATTGACGTTAGTTGATTGAACTTCAGGACCCTTATGTTGATGATACATAGCTATTAATGTCACACGGCCAAAAGTCTTTTAGGCTGGTTAGGATCTGACTGTTTCTGTAAAGTTAGCATGATACTTCCACCTCGGTGGCGTGAAATGATTCAAGCCTATGAGTGTTTGAAACCGATTAACAGTTGAGAACATCAGTTCTAGGTAAGTACTACTTTTACTCCTAAATTTAGTTCCGTGTGTTCTGTACCTTCTAGCAGGTCGTGCACTGGAGACCATGCTGCATGACTACCAGCCAGGTCATTTGTTACGGTTGTTACTTAAGACTCAAGGTGTGATCTTCTATTTGCACCACAGCATTTCTTGGCCTCGTCGAAACCTATCCTGTCTGTGATGATTGTATCCAACCATTTGTGTAGTCTCTATACTAGCTTTATTTAGCTATTTCCCTTTCAGAGGTCTTCTGGATGGTTAATGTTCTATTCTTTGTCTTTGCAGGGCAACCTAAGTGAGCAGCAGCTTTCATCCAACACGTTTGTTCGTGCCCTGATGACATCAGTGTGCCACTCTGCGATAGTTTGTAAGTAACTATGCTTAAGAATGTGGCACATGTTTGCTCATGTGAGACAACTGTCATTTGCAGCTCAGTAACTGTGCAAGGTGGGCCGGCACATAGGAGACTCTGTGGGATTAGATTTTGACCTGGGATAGGCCTTGTAACATTGGTGTGCACTCGTTGGGAAAGTGAGTGTGGTTTACTGTCTTGTCTGCAGGGACACTTCATTGTGCACATAGGGTAAAATCTGCAGCGGAATGTGGTTTTGCTTTCAATTGGCCCGCAAAGTCCATTGATAAATTATAATAATAATGGGCCACATGTGCCAGCATCAAATCTGCAAGGTCCAAGAATGTATCTGTACAACTAATGGGCCACCCAGAACTGTGATGTTTCTCAGCTCAGGATCAAGAGGTCAGGCCTTTTATCACCCTCATGGACCAAGTTATTTATGTTTCTCTCCATCAGTTTGAACCGATAATTCCCCATACAAAGGGAGCAATTTACAGTGTTTCTCTCGGCTCCGGAGTAGTACGGGGTGAGGAGAAAAAAATCTGCATTAGTCAGTAGGTGTCATACTGTACCAGGGATGGGTCAGCCCAATCCCACTGAGCAAAGAAGGGAGCCCCCTCTTTGAATTTTTGTTGGGAAAGTCTCTGGCAAGAATGTCATTGAGGGCGGAGCTGAGACCCCCAAAAGGAGATGTGACCAATGACTCCTGGGTGACACCATCTTAAATTGTCCCAGCATGCTGTGCAGGAGGGTTAGGACAGACTGAAAATAACTGTTCGATGGCATATGTTGCTGCAGATTCACATGTTTGGCACAGTCCGCTGCCTGGTGTTGGGCTCGGAGTATTACAAGTTTTTTTTCTTCGAAGAAGTCTTTTTGGTCACGGGACCGAAGGACTCCTCCCTCTTTGGCTCCATTGCGCATGGGCGTCGACTCCATCTTAGATTGTTTTTTTCCGCTGTCGGGTTCGGACGTATTCCTTTTCGCTCCGTGTTTCGGTTCGGAAAGTTAGTCAGAATCTCGGAAGAAAGCGTCGGTATTGTTCCGTTCGGTATCGGGATAGTTAGGTACATCGACACCGATCATCGGAAGACTTTGGGGCAGTTTCGATCCCCCATCGGGGCCTGGTCGGCCCGACCGCGTGCGACATCGAAGCCGATGGAACGGACCCCGTTTCGTTTCTGCCCAAAATGTCACAGTAAGTATCCTTATACAGATCAGCACTTGGTCTGTAACTTGTTGTAGGAAGTTGGCTCTGTATGTGCTATTTCAAAGTGAGGAATAGCATGCACAGAGTCCAAGGGTTCCCCTTAGAGGTAAAATAGTGGTAAACAGAGATAATACTAATGCTCTATTTTGTGGTAGTGTGGTCGAGCAGTAGGCTTATCCAAGGAGTAGTGTTAAGCATTTGTTGTACATACACAAGACAATAAATGAGGTACACACACTCAGAGACAAATCCAGCCAATAGGTTTTTATATAGAAAAATATCTTTTCTTAGTTTATTTTAAGAACCACAGGTTCAAATTCTACATGTAATATCTCATTCGAAAGGTATTGCAGGTAAGTACTTTAGGAACTTCAAATCATCAAAATTGCATGTATACTTTTCAAGTTATTGACAAATAGCTGTTTTAAAAGTGGACACTTAGTGCAATTTTCACAGTTCCTAGGGGAGGTAAGTATTTGTTAGATTAACCAGGTAAGTAAGACACTTACAGGGCTCAGTTCTTGGTCCAAGGTAGCCCACCGTTGGGTGTTCAGAGCAACCCCAAAGTCACCACACCAGCAGCTCAGGGCCGGTCAGGTGCAGAGTCCAAAGTGGTGCCCAAAACACATAGGCTAGAATGGAGAGGAGGGGGTGCCCCGGTTCCGGTCTGCTTGCAGGTAAGTACCCGCGTCTTCGGAGGGCAGACCAGGGGGGTTTTGTAGGGCACCGGGGGGGACCCAAGTCCACACAGAAATTTCACCCTCAGCGGCGCGGGGGCGGCCGGGTGCAGTGTAGAAACAAGCGTCGGGTTTGCAATGTTAGTCTATGAGAGATCTCGGGATCTCTTCAGCGCTGCAGGCAGGCAAGGGGGGGGTTCCTCGGGGAAACCTCCACTTGGGCAAGGGAGAGGGACTCCTGGGGGTCACTTCTCCAGTGAAAGTCCGGTCCTTCAGGTCCTGGGGGCTGCGGGTGCAGGGTCTCTCCCAGGTGTCGGGACTTTAGGTTCGAAAGAGTCGCGGTCAGGGGAAGCCTCGGGATTCCCTCTGCAGGCGGCGCTGTGGGGGCTCAGGGGGGACAGGTTTTGGTACTCACAGTATCAGAGTAGTCCTGGGGTCCCTCCTGAGGTGTTGGATCGCCACCAGTCGAGTCGGGGTCGCCGGGTGCAGTGTTGCAAGTCTCACGCTTCTTGCGGGGAGCTTGCAGGGATCTTTAAAGTTGCTGGAAACAAAGTTGCAGCTTTTCTTGGAGCAGGTCCGCTGTCCTCGGGAGTTTCTTGTCTTTTCGAAGCAGGGGCAGTCCTCAGAGGATGTCGAGGTCGCTGGTCCCTTCGGAAGGCGTCGCTGGAGCAGGATCTTTGGAAGGCAGGAGACAGGCCGGTGAGTTTCTGGAGCCAAGGCAGTTGTCGTCTTCTGGTCTTCCGCTGCAGGGGTTTTCAGCTGGGCAGTCCTTCTTCTTGTTGCAGGAATCTAATTTTCTAGGGTTCAGGGTAGCCCTTAAATACTAAATTTAAGGGCGTGTTTAGGTCTGGGGGGTTAGTAGCCAATGGCTACTAGCCCTGAGGGTGGGTACACCCTCTTTGTGCCTCCTCCCAAGGGGAGGGGGTCACAATCCTAACCCTATTGGGGGAATCCTCCATCTGCAAGATGGAGGATTTCTAAAAGTCAGAGTCACCTCAGCTCAGGACACCTTAGGGGCTGTCCTGACTGGCCAGTGACTCCTCCTTGTTGCTTTCTTTGTTCCCTCCAGCCTTGCCGCCAAAAGTGGGGGCCGTGGCCGGAGGGGGCGGGCAACTCCACTAAGCTGGAGTGCCCTGCTGGGCTGTGACAAAGGGGTGAGCCTTTGAGGCTCACCACCAGGTGTTACAGCTCCTGCCTGGGGGAGGTGTTAGCATCTCCACCCAGTGCAGGCTTTGTTACTGGCCTCAGAGTGACAAAGGCACTCTCCCCATGGGGCCAGCAACATGTCTCTGGTGTGGCAGGCTGCTGGAACTAGTCAGCCTACACAGACAGTCGGTTAAGTTTCAGGGGGCACCTCTAAGGTGCCCTCTGTGGTGTATTTTACAATAAAATGTACACTGGCATCAGTGTGCATTTATTGTGCTGAGAAGTTTGATACCAAACTTCCCAGTTTTCAGTGTAGCCATTATGGTGCTGTGGAGTTCGTGTTTGACAGACTCCCAGACCATATACTCTTATGGCTACCCTGCACTTACAATGTCTAAGGTTTTGTTTAGACACTGTAGGGGTACCATGCTCATGCACTGGTACCCTCACCTATGGTATAGTGCACCCTGCCTTAGGGCTGTAAGGCCTGCTAGAGGGGTGTCTTACCTATACTGCATAGGCAGTGAGAGGCTGGCATGGCACCCTGAGGGGAGTGCCATGTCGACTTACTCGTTTTGTCCTCACTAGCACACACAAGCTGGCAAGCAGTGTGTCTGTGCTGAGTGAGAGGTCTCCAGGGTGGCATAAGACATGCTGCAGCCCTTAGAGACCTTCCTTGGCATCAGGGCCCTTGGTACTAGAAGTACCAGTTACAAGGGACTTATCTGAATGCCAGGGTGTGCCAATTGTGGATACAATGGTACATTTTAGGTGAAGGAACACTGGTGCTGGGGCCTGGTTAGCAGGGTCCCAGCACACTTCTCAGTCAAGTCAGCATCAGTATCAGGCAAAAAGTGGGGGGTAACTGCAACAGGGAGCCATTTCTTTACACTTGTGCTTGTCCCCCGAGCACAAGGAGGAGGATACCTGTGAAGCCTGTCGAGCCTTCCGGTCCAGAAAAACACTCCGGGACCGAAGAGCCAGGTGTAAGGAAATGCCTCCTTGGCATGGTTGCCCCCTGACTTTTTGCCTTTGCTGATGCTATGTTTACAATTGAAAGTGTGCTGAGGCCTGCTAACCAGGCCCCAGCACCAGTGTTCTTTCCCTAACCTGTACTTTTGTATCCACAATTGGCAGACCCTGGCATCCAGATAAGTCCCTTGTAACTGGTACTTCTAGTACCAAGGGCCCTGATGCCAAGGAAGGTCTCTAAGGGATGCAGCATGTCTTATGCCACCCTGGAGACCTCTCACTCAGCACAGACACACTGCTTGCCAGCTTGTGTGTGCTAGTGAGGACAAAACGAGTAAGTCGACATGGCACTCCCCTCAGGGTGCCATGCCAGCCTCTCACTGCCTATGCAGTATAGGTAAGACACCCCTCTAGCAGGCCTTACAGCCCTAAGGCAGGGTGCACTATACCATAGGTGAGGGTACCAGTGCATGAGCATGGTACCCCTACAGTGTCTAAACAAAACCTTAGACATTGTAAGTGCAGGGTAGCCATAAGAGTATATGGTCTGGGAGTCTGTCAAACACGAACTCCACAGCACCATAATGGCTACACTGAAAACTGGGAAGTTTGGTATCAAACTTCTCAGCACAATAAATGCACACTGATGCCAGTGTACATTTTATTGTAAAATACACCACAGAGGGCACCTTAGAGGTGCCCCCTGAAACTTAACCGACTATCTGTGTAGGCTGACTAGTTTTAGCAGCCTGCCACAAACCGAGACATGTTGCTGGCCCCATGGGGAGAGTGCCTTTGTCACTCTGAGGCCAGTAACAAAGCCTGCACTGGGTGGAGATGCTAACACCTCTCCCAGGCAGGAATTGTCACACCTGGCGGTGAGCCTCAAAGGCTCACCTCCTTTGTGCCAACCCAGCAGGACACTCCAGCTAGTGGAGTTGCCCGCCCCCTCCGGCCAGGCCCCACTTTTGGCGGCAAGGCCGGAGAAAATAATGAGAATAACAAGGAGGAGTCACTGGCCAGTCAGGACAGCCCCTAAGGTGTCCTGAGCTGAGGTGACTCTAACTTTTAGAAATCCTCCATCTTGCAGATGGAGGATTCCCCCAATAGGGTTAGGATTGTGACCCCCTCCCCTTGGGAGGAGGCACAAAGAGGGTGTACCCACCCTCAGGGCTAGTAGCCATTGGCTACTAACCCCCCAGACCTAAACACGCCCTTAAATTTAGTATTTAAGGGCTACCCTGAACCCTAGAAAATCAGATTCCTGCAACTACAAGAAGAAGGACTGCCTAGCTGAAAAACCCCTGCAGAGGAAGACCAGAAGACGACAACTGCCTTGGCTCCAGAAACTCACCGGCCTGTCTCCTGCCTTCCAAAGATCCTGCTCCAGCGACGCCTTCCGAAGGGACCAGCGACCTCGACATCCTCTGAGGACTGCCCCTGCTTCGAAAAGACAAGAAACTCCCGAGGACAGCGGACCTGCTCCAAGAAAAGCTGCAACTTTGTTTCCAGCAGCTTTAAAGAACCCTGCAAGCTCCCCGCAAGAAGCGTGAGACTTGCAACACTGCACCCGGCGACCCCGACTCGGCTGGTGGAGATCCGACGCCTCAGGAGGGACCCCAGGACTACTCTGATACTGTGAGTACCAAAACCTGTCCCCCCTGAGCCCCCACAGCGCCGCCTGCAGAGGGAATCCCGAGGCTTCCCCTGACCGCGACTCCTTGAATCCAAAGTCCCGACACCTGGGAGAGACCCTGCACCCGCAGCCCCCAGGACCTGAAGGACCGGACTTTCACTGGAGAAGTGACCCCCAGGAGTCCCTCTCCCTTGCCCAAGTGGAGGTTTCCCCGAGGAATCCCCCCCTTGCCTGCCTGCAGCGCTGAAGAGATCCCGAGATCTCTCATAGACTAACATTGCGAACCCGACGCCTGTTCCTACACTGCACCCGGCCGCCCCCGCGCTGCTGAGGGTGAAATTTCTGTGTGGACTTGTGTCCCCCCCGGTGCCCTACAAAACCCCCCTGGTCTGCCCTCCGAAGACGCGGGTACTTACCTGCAAGCAGACCGGAACCGGGGCACCCCCTTCTCTCCATTCTAGCCTATGTGTTTTGGGCACCACTTTGAACTCTGCACCTGACCGGCCCTGAGCTGCTGGTGTGGTGACTTTGGGGTTGCTCTGAACCCCCAACGGTGGGCTACCTTGGACCAAGAACTGAACCCTGTAAGTGTCTTACTTACCTGGAAAAACTAATCAAAACTTACCTCCCCTAGGAACTGTGAAAATTGCACTAAGTGTCCACTTTTAAAACAGCTATTTGTCAATAACTTGAAAAGTATACATGCAATTTTGATGATTTGAAGTTCCTAAAGTACTTACCTGCAATACCTTTCGAATGAGCTATTACATGTAGAATTTGAACCTGTGGTTCTTAAAATAAACTAAGAAAAGATATTTTTCTATATAAAAACCTATTGGCTGGATTTGTCTCTGAGTGTGTGTACCTCATTTATTGTCTATGTGTATGTACAACAAATGCTTAACACTACTCCTTGGATAAGCCTACTGCTCGACCACACTACCACAAAATAGAGCATTAGTAATATCTATTTTTACCACTATTTTACCTCTAAGGGGAACCCTTGGACTCTGTGCATGCTATTCCTTACTTTGAAATAGCACATACAGAGCCAACTTCCTACATTGGTGGATCAGCGGTGGGGTACAAGACTTTGCATTTGCTGGACTACTCAGCCAATACCTGATCACACGACAAATTCCAAAATTGTCATTAGAAATTGATTTTTGCAATTTGAAAAGTTTTCTAAATTCTTAAAAGACCTGCTAGGGCCTTGTGTTAGATCCTGTTTAGCATTTCTTTTAGAGTTTAAAAGTTTGTTAAAAGTTTGAAATTAGATTCTAGAAACAGTTGTAGATTCTTAAAAGTATTCCAACTTTTAGAAACAAAATGTCTAGCACAGATGTGACTGTGGTGGAACTCGACACCACACCTTACCTCCATCTTAAGATGAGGGAGCTAAGGTCACTCTGTAAAATAAAGAAAATAACAATGGGCCCCAAACCTACCAAAATACAGCTCCAGGAGCTTTTGGCAGAGTTTGAAAAGGCCAACCCCTCTGAGGGTGGCAACTCAGAGGAAGAGGATAGTGACTTGGAGGACAATTCCCCCCTACCAGTCCTATCTAGGGAGAACAGGGTCCCTCAAACCCTGACTCCAAAAATAATAGTCAGAGATGCTGGTTCCCTCACAGGAGAGACCAACACCTCTGAAATCACTGAGGATAGCCCCAGTGAAGAGGACATCCAGTTAGCCAGGATGGCCAAAAGATTGGCTTTGGAAAGACAGATCCTAGCCATAGAGAGGGAAAGACAAGAGATGGGCCTAGGACCCATCAATGGTGGCAGCAACATAAATAGGGTCAGAGATTCTCCTGACATGTTGAAAATCCCTAAAGGGATTGTAACTAAATATGAAGATGGTGATGACATCACCAAATGGTTCACAGCTTTTGAGAGGGCTTGTGTAACCAGAAAAGTGAACAGATCTCACTGGGGTGCTCTCCTTTGGGAAATGTTCACAGGAAAGTGTAGGGATAGACTCCTCACACTCTCTGGACAAGATGCAGAATCTTATGACCTCATGAAGGGTACCCTGATTGAGGGCTTTGGATTCTCCACTGAGGAGTACAGGATTAGGTTCAGGGGGGCTCAAAAATCCTCGAGCCAGACCTGGGTTGACTTTGTTGACTACTCAGTGAAAACACTAGATGGTTGGATTCAAGGCAGTGGTGTAAGTAATTATGATGGGCTGTACAATTTATTTGTGAAAGAACACCTGTTAAGTAATTGTTTCAATGATAAACTGCATCAGCATCTGGTAGACCTAGGACCAATTTCTCCCCAAGAATTGGGAAAGAAGGCGGACCATTGGGTCAAGACAAGGGTGTCCAAGACTTCAACAGGGGGTGACCAAAAGAAAGGGGTCACAAAGACTCCCCAGCAGAAGGGTGATGAGACAACCAAAACTAAAAATAGTAAAGAGTCTTCTACAGGCCCCCAAAAACCTGCACAGGAGGGTGGGCCCAGAGCCTCTTCACAAAACAATGGGTACAAGGGTAAAAACTTTGATCCCAAAAAGGCCTGGTGTCATAGCTGTAAACAGCATGGACACCAAACTGGAGACAAGGCCTGTCCCAAGAAAAGTTCCACTCCAAACTCCCATCCAGGTAACACTGGTATGGCTAGTCTCCAAGTGGGATCAACAGTGTGCCCAGAGCAAATCAGGGTCCACACTGAAGCTACTCTAGTTTCTGAGGGTGGGGTGGATTTAGCCACACTAGCTGTCTGGCCGCCTAACATGCAAAAATACAGACAGCAACTCTTAATTAATGGGACTAGAATAGAGGGCCTGAGGGATACAGGTGCCAGTGTCACCATGGTGACAGAGAAACTGGTTTCCCCTGGCCAATACCTGACTGGAAAAACTTACACAGTCACCAACGCTGACAATCAGAGAAAAGTACATCCCATGGCAATGGTTACTTTAGAATGGGGAGGGGTCAATGGCCTGAAACAGGTGGTGGTCTCCTCAAATATCCCAGTGGACTGTCTGCTTGGAAATGACCTGGAGTCCTCAGCATGGGCTGAGGTAGAACTAAAAACCCATGCAGCAATGCTGGGTATCCCTGAACTGGTGTGTGTGAAAACCAGAGCACAGTGCAAGGCACAGGGTGAACAAGTAGAGCTGGAGTCTGGAAGAATGGCCCAGCCTACCAAGAGAAAAGGAAAGTCAGTTGGGAAACCAACTGCAACACAGCAAAAGAAAGGGAACCTCTCTTCTCAGGAAGAAGTTCTGCCCTCTGAGGGAACTGAGCCTTTGGAGCTTGAACCTTATCAGGTTGAGCTCTTAGGCCCAGGGGGACCCTCAAGGGAAGAGCTGTGTAAGGGACAAGAAACCTGTCCCTCTCTTGAAGGCCTTAGGCAGCAAGCTGCTGAAGAGTCCAAAGGCAAGAAAAATGGAACACATAGGGTCTATTGGGAAGATGGACTCCTGTACTCTGAGGCCAGAGACCCCAAACCTGGTGCCACTAGGAGAGTGGTAGTGCCTCAGCTGTTCAGGAAGTTCATCCTAACATTGGCCCATGACATTCCCCTTGCTGGACATTTGGGACAAACCAAGACGTGGGAGAGGTTAGTCAACCACTTCTACTGGCCCAATATGTCCAACATGGTTAAGGAGTTTTGCCTCTCCTGCCCCACCTGTCAAGCCAGTGGTAAGACAGGTGGGCATCCAAAGGCCCCCCTCATTCCACTTCCAGTGGTGGGGGTGCCCTTTGAAAGAGTGGGTGTGGACATAGTTGGTCCACTAGAACCTCCCACAGCCTCAGGAAATATGTATATCCTGGTAGTAGTGGATCATGCTACCAGGTATCCTGAAGCTATTCCCCTTAGGTCGACTACTGCCCCTGCAGTAGCCAAGGCCCTCATTGGTATCTTTACCAGAGTGGGTTTCCCTAAGGAGGTGGTGTCTGACAGAGGTACCAACTTCATGTCAGCATACCTAAAGCACATGTGGAATGAGTGTGGAGTGACTTATAAATTCACTACACCTTACCATCCACAAACTAATGGCTTAGTTGAGAGATTCAACAAGACATTAAAGGGCATGATCATGGGGCTCCCAGAAAAACTCAAAAGGAGATGGGATGTCCTCCTGCCATGTCTGCTTTTCGCTTACAGGGAGGTACCACAGAAGGGAGTAGGGTTCTCACCCTTTGAACTTCTGTTTGGTCATCCTGTAAGGGGACCACTTGCCCTTGTTAAAGAAGGCTGGGAGAGACCTCTCCATGAGCCTAAACAGGACATAGTGGACTATGTACTTGGCCTTCGCTCTAGAATGGCAGAGTACATGGAAAAGGCAACCAAAAACCTTGAGGCCAGCCAACAACTCCAGAAGTTTTGGTATGACCAAAAGGCTGCACTGGTTGAGTTCCAACCAGGGCAGAAAGTCTGGGTTCTGGAGCCTGTGGCTCCCAGGGCACTCCAGGACAAATGGAGTGGCCCTTACCCAGTGCTAGAGAGGAAGAGTCAGGTCACCTACCTGGTGGACCTGGGCACAAGCAGGAGCCCCAAGAGGGTGATCCATGTGAACCGCCTTAAGCTCTTCCATGACAGGGCTGATGTGAATCTGTTAATGGTAACAGATGAGGATCAGGAGGCAGAGAGTGAACCTCTCCCTGATCTTCTGTCATCAGACCCAAAAGATGGCACAGTAGATGGAGTGATCTACTCAGACACCCTCTCTGGCCAACAGCAAGCTGATTGTAGGAGAGTCCTACAACAGTTTCCTGAACTCTTCTCCTTGACCCCTGGTCAGACACACCTGTGTACCCATGATGTGGACACAGGAGACAGCATGCCTGTCAAGAACAAAATCTTTAGACAATCTGACCATGTCAAAGAAAGCATCAAGGTGGAAGTCCACAAGATGCTGGAATTGGGAGTAATTGAGCGCTCTGACAGCCCCTGGGCTAGCCCAGTGGTCTTAGTCCCCAAACCTCACACCAAAGATGGAAAGAAAGAGATGAGGTTTTGTGTGGACTACAGAGGGCTCAATTCTGTCACCAAGACAGATGCCCATCCAATTCCAAGAGCTGATGAGCTCATTGATAAATTAGGTGCTGCCAAATTTCTAAGTACCTTTGACTTGACAGCAGGGTACTGGCAAATAAAAATGGCACCTGGAGCAAAAGAAAAGACAGCATTCTCCACACCTGATGGGCATTATCAGTTTACTGTTATGCCCTTTGGTTTAAAGAATGCCCCGGCCACCTTCCAAAGGTTGGTGAATCAAGTCCTTGCTGGCTTGGAGTCCTTTAGCACAGCTTATCTTGATGATATTGCTGTCTTTAGCTCCACCTGGCAGGATCACCTGGTCCACCTGAGGAAGGTTTTGAAGGCTCTGCAATCTGCAGGCCTCTCTATCAAGGCATCCAAATGCCAGATAGGGCAGGGAACTGTGGTTTACTTGGGACACCTTGTAGGTGGAGGCCAAGTTCAGCCACTCCAACCCAAGATCCAGACTATTCTGGACTGGGTAGCTCCAAAAACCCAGACTCAAGTCAGGGCATTCCTTGGCTTGACTGGGTATTACAGGAGGTTTGTGAAGGGATATGGATCCATTGTGACAGCCCTCACTGAACTCACCTCCAAGAAAATGCCCAAGAAAGTAAACTGGACTGTGGACTGCCAACAGGCCTTTGACACCCTGAAACAGGCAATGTGCTCAGCACCAGTTCTCAAAGCTCCAGATTATTCTAAGCAGTTCATTGTGCAGACTGATGCCTCTGAACATGGGATAGGGGCAGTTTTGTCCCAAACAAATGATGATGGCCTTGACCAGCCTGTTGCTTTCATTAGCAGGAGGTTACTCCCCAGGGAGCAGCGTTGGAGTGCCATTGAGAGGGAGGCCTTTGCTGTGGTTTGGTCCCTGAAGAAGCTGAGACCATACCTCTTTGGGACTCACTTCCTAGTTCAAACTGACCACAGACCTCTCAAATGGCTGATGCAAATGAAAGGTGAAAATCCTAAACTGTTGAGGTGGTCCATCTCCCTACAGGGAATGGACTTTATAGTGGAACACAGACCTGGGACTGCCCATGCCAATGCAGATGGCCTTTCCAGGTTCTTCCACTTAGAAAATGAAGACTCTCTTGGGAAAGGTTAGTCTCATCCTCTTTCGTTTGGGGGGGGGGTTGTGTAAGGAAATGCCTCCTTGGCATGGTTGCCCCCTGACTTTTTGCCTTTGCTGATGCTATGTTTACAATTGAAAGTGTGCTGAGGCCTGCTAACCAGGCCCCAGCACCAGTGTTCTTTCCCTAACCTGTACTTTTGTATCCACAATTGGCAGACCCTGGCATCCAGATAAGTCCCTTGTAACTGGTACTTCTAGTACCAAGGGCCCTGATGCCAAGGAAGGTCTCTAAGGGATGCAGCATGTCTTATGCCACCCTGGAGACCTCTCACTCAGCACAGACACACTGCTTGCCAGCTTGTGTGTGCTAGTGAGGACAAAACGAGTAAGTCGACATGGCACTCCCCTCAGGGTGCCATGCCAGCCTCTCACTGCCTATGCAGTATAGGTAAGACACCCCTCTAGCAGGCCTTACAGCCCTAAGGCAGGGTGCACTATACCATAGGTGAGGGTACCAGTGCATGAGCATGGTACCCCTACAGTGTCTAAACAAAACCTTAGACATTGTAAGTGCAGGGTAGCCATAAGAGTATATGGTCTGGGAGTCTGTCAAACACGAACTCCACAGCACCATAATGGCTACACTGAAAACTGGGAAGTTTGGTATCAAACTTCTCAGCACAATAAATGCACACTGATGCCAGTGTACATTTTATTGTAAAATACACCACAGAGGGCACCTTAGAGGTGCCCCCTGAAACTTAACCGACTATCTGTGTAGGCTGACTAGTTTTAGCAGCCTGCCACAAACCGAGACATGTTGCTGGCCCCATGGGGAGAGTGCCTTTGTCACTCTGAGGCCAGTAACAAAGCCTGCACTGGGTGGAGATGCTAACACCTCTCCCAGGCAGGAATTGTCACACCTGGCGGTGAGCCTCAAAGGCTCACCTCCTTTGTGCCAACCCAGCAGGACACTCCAGCTAGTGGAGTTGCCCGCCCCCTCCGGCCAGGCCCCACTTTTGGCGGCAAGGCCGGAGAAAATAATGAGAATAACAAGGAGGAGTCACTGGCCAGTCAGGACAGCCCCTAAGGTGTCCTGAGCTGAGGTGACTCTAACTTTTAGAAATCCTCCATCTTGCAGATGGAGGATTCCCCCAATAGGGTTAGGATTGTGACCCCCTCCCCTTGGGAGGAGGCACAAAGAGGGTGTACCCACCCTCAGGGCTAGTAGCCATTGGCTACTAACCCCCCAGACCTAAACACGCCCTTAAATTTAGTATTTAAGGGCTACCCTGAACCCTAGAAAATCAGATTCCTGCAACTACAAGAAGAAGGACTGCCTAGCTGAAAAACCCCTGCAGAGGAAGACCAGAAGACGACAACTGCCTTGGCTCCAGAAACTCACCGGCCTGTCTCCTGCCTTCCAAAGATCCTGCTCCAGCGACGCCTTCCGAAGGGACCAGCGACCTCGACATCCTCTGAGGACTGCCCCTGCTTCGAAAAGACAAGAAACTCCCGAGGACAGCGGACCTGCTCCAAGAAAAGCTGCAACTTTGTTTCCAGCAGCTTTAAAGAACCCTGCAAGCTCCCCGCAAGAAGCGTGAGACTTGCAACACTGCACCCGGCGACCCCGACTCGGCTGGTGGAGATCCGACGCCTCAGGAGGGACCCCAGGACTACTCTGATACTGTGAGTACCAAAACCTGTCCCCCCTGAGCCCCCACAGCGCCGCCTGCAGAGGGAATCCCGAGGCTTCCCCTGACCGCGACTCCTTGAATCCAAAGTCCCGACACCTGGGAGAGACCCTGCACCCGCAGCCCCCAGGACCTGAAGGACCGGACTTTCACTGGAGAAGTGACCCCCAGGAGTCCCTC
Source organism: Pleurodeles waltl (assembly GCF_031143425.1). Lineage (NCBI taxonomy): Eukaryota > Metazoa > Chordata > Amphibia > Caudata > Salamandridae > Pleurodeles > Pleurodeles waltl. The sequence goes on from NC_090450.1 coordinate 37,758,501, forward strand.
TCCCTTGCCCAAGTGGAGGTTTCCCCGAGGAATCCCCCCCTTGCCTGCCTGCAGCGCTGAAGAGATCCCGAGATCTCTCATAGACTAACATTGCGAACCCGACGCCTGTTCCTACACTGCACCCGGCCGCCCCCGCGCTGCTGAGGGTGAAATTTCTGTGTGGACTTGTGTCCCCCCCGGTGCCCTACAAAACCCCCCTGGTCTGCCCTCCGAAGACGCGGGTACTTACCTGCAAGCAGACCGGAACCGGGGCACCCCCTTCTCTCCATTCTAGCCTATGTGTTTTGGGCACCACTTTGAACTCTGCACCTGACCGGCCCTGAGCTGCTGGTGTGGTGACTTTGGGGTTGCTCTGAACCCCCAACGGTGGGCTACCTTGGACCAAGAACTGAACCCTGTAAGTGTCTTACTTACCTGGAAAAACTAATCAAAACTTACCTCCCCTAGGAACTGTGAAAATTGCACTAAGTGTCCACTTTTAAAACAGCTATTTGTCAATAACTTGAAAAGTATACATGCAATTTTGATGATTTGAAGTTCCTAAAGTACTTACCTGCAATACCTTTCGAATGAGCTATTACATGTAGAATTTGAACCTGTGGTTCTTAAAATAAACTAAGAAAAGATATTTTTCTATATAAAAACCTATTGGCTGGATTTGTCTCTGAGTGTGTGTACCTCATTTATTGTCTATGTGTATGTACAACAAATGCTTAACACTACTCCTTGGATAAGCCTACTGCTCGACCACACTACCACAAAATAGAGCATTAGTAATATCTATTTTTACCACTATTTTACCTCTAAGGGGAACCCTTGGACTCTGTGCATGCTATTCCTTACTTTGAAATAGCACATACAGAGCCAACTTCCTACACCAGGCGTCACCAAATGGCGTCCACGTCGACAAAACAACGTTTCGACGACGAAGAGGAAACATTCTCGGTTCCGGAATCAGAATCCGGAGACTCCGACGTCGAACAACAGCAACAAACTGTGAGTAAGACGTCAAAGTAAATCCATCGACAAACCGAAAGCCCAGGGGACGCCACTGCCAACAGGCCATGGCTCGACCCATAAATCAGGCGACCCGTCGAAGGGGCCGAAAAAGGGCACGCCCATAGCGAAGACACCCGACTCCGGTCGAGGGACCTCCATGGAGCAACCTCGGAGCCGAGAAAGCGGCTCCGAGAGACAAAAACAAGATACCAGCACCGAAAAACATCGGCACCGAGAATCCATGCCGAAAGGAACAAAAATTGTGTCGGTGCCGAAACCGAAAAAAGATTCTCTCTCGGCGCCGAAAAATACCACACCTTCATCCTACTCAGAGGAACAAGGACTAAGTGGCCAAATGCACAAATTTGGACAAGAGCTCCAAAGTGTAGAATCGGACTACACACAAAAGAGACTGTGCATCCAGCAAGATACAGGGAAGATATCAACCCTTCCCCCAATCATGAGGAAAAGAAGGATCGGACTTCCAAAGGATGACACACAACCACAAGCCAAAGTGGTTAAAAAAGTCACGCCTCCGCCCTCTCCTCCACAGGCATCGCCGGCACAAACACCGCCACAAATGCACTCACCAGCGCAAACTACCATAAGTCATAACGATCAGGATCAAGACGCCTGGGACCTGTATGACACCCCAGTGCCGGACAATGATCCCGAGTCATACCCCACAAAGCCGTCACCGCCAGAGGACAGTACCTCATACTCGCAACTGGTGGCTAGGGCTGCAGACTTCCACAATGTCCAACTGCATTCCGATCCTATAGAGGATGATTTCTTATTTAACACCCTCTCGGCTACACATAGCCAATATCAATGTCTCCCAATGCTACCAGGGATGTTACGGCACGCGAAACAAATTTTTGAGGAGCCCGTAAAATCAAGAGCCATCACCCCAAGGGTGGATAAGAAATACAAACCACCACCCACAGACCCAGTGTTTATTACTTCGCAGTTACCACCCGACTCTGTGGTAGTAGGGGCAGCTCGCAAAAGAGCAAATTCACATACATCTGGCGACGCCCCACCTCCGGACAAAGAAAGCCGAAAATTTGACGCGGCAGGGAAAAGAGTGGCGTCACAGGCAGCCAACCAGTGGCGCATCGCAAATTCACAAGCGCTGCTGGCCAGATATGACCGCGCACACTGGGACGAGATGCAACTTCTCGTAGACCATCTTCCCCAGGAATACCAAAAAAGGGCGCAGCAAATAGTGGAAGAGGGACAAACGATCTCAAACAATCAAATCCGCTCTTCACTAGACGCAGCCGATACTGCAGCAAGAACAGTCAACACTGCTGTCACCATAAGGAGACACGCTTGGCTACGCACTTCAGGCTTCAAACCTGAAATCCAGCAGGCTGTCCTTAATATGCCCTTCAACGAGAAACAACTGTTTGGCTCGGAAGTGGATACAGCCATTGAAAAACTTAAAAAGGACACAGACACGGCCAAAGCCATGGGCGCACTCTACTCCCCGCAGAGCAGAGGCTCTTTCAGAAAAACTCCATTTAGAGGGGGGTTTCGTGGCCAACCCACAGACACCACCAGCCAACAATCAAGAACCACACCATATCAGGGTTCCTTCCAAAGGGGTGGTTTCAGGGGATATCGGGGGGGTCAATTCCCAAGGAGTAGGGGAAGATTCCAGACTCCAAAAACACCTCCACCTAAACAGTGACTTTCAAGTCACGCAACCCCTTCACTCAACACCAGTGGGGGGAAGACTAAGCCAATTCTACCAATCTTGGCAACAGATTACAACAGACAATTGGGTATTAGCAATAATCCAACATGGCTATTGCATAGAATTCCACAACTTCCCACCAAACATCCCCCCCAAAACACGCAAAATGTCACAACATCATTTAGAACTTTTAGGACTAGAAGTTCAAGCACTACTGCAAAAGGATGCAATAGAATTAGTACCAGTACAACAAAAAAACACAGGAGTTTACTCCCTGTACTTTCTAATCCCAAAAAGAGACGAAACATTGAGACCAATATTAGATCTCAGGACACTAAATACCTACATCATATCGGACCATTTTCACATGGTCACACTACAAGACATCATTCCACTGCTCAAACAGCAAGATTACATGACCACATTAGACCTAAAGGATGTGTACTTTCATATACCAATACACCCTTCTCACAGAAAGTACCTACGGTTCGTATTCAAAGGAATACATTACCAATTCAAGGTGTTGCCATTCGGAATAACAACTGCACCAAGAGTGTTCACAAAATGTCTAGCAGTAGTAGCAGCACACATCAGGAGACAACAGATACATGTGTTCCCTTACCTAGACGACTGGCTAATCAAAACCAACACAGTAAAAAAATGCGCAAACGACACCACCTTTGTCATACAAACCCTTCACAAACTGGGGTTTTCCATCAACTACACAAAATCACACCTAGAACCGTGTCAAACACAACAATATCTAGGAGCAACCATCAACACATCAAAAGGAATTGCCACTCCAAGTCCACAAAGAGTGCAGGCATTCCACAAGCTAATAAGTGCTATGTTTCCAAACCAAAAGATACAAGCAAAATTTGCGCTAAAACTTCTAGGCATGATGTCATCATGCATAGCCATTGTCCCAAACGCAAGACTACACATGCGACCCTTACAACAGTGTCTAGCATCACAATGGTCACAGGCACAGGGTCAACTTCAAAATCTGGTGTTGGTAGACCGCCAAACATACCTCTCGCTTCTATGGTGGAACAGCAAAAATTTAAACAAAGGGCGGACGTTTCAGGACCCAGTGCCTCAATACGTTATAACAACAGATGCTTCCATGACAGGGTGGGGAGCACACCTCAATCACCACAGCATTCAAGGACAATGGGATATACACGAAACAAAACTTCATATCAATTACCTAGAACTGTTGGCAGTATTTCTAGCGTTAAAAGCCTTCCAACCCATAATAACACACAAATACATTCTTGTCAAAACAGACAACATGACAACAATGTATTATCTAAACAAACAAGGAGGAACACACAACACAATTGTGCCTCCTAACACAAAAAATTTGGCAGTGGGCGATTCACAACAACATTCGCCTAATAGCACAATTTATTCCAGGAATACAAAACCAACTAGCAGACAACCTTTCGCGAGACCACCAACAAGTCCACGAATGGGGAAATTCACCCCCAAGTTCTGAACAAGTACTTTCAAATTTGGGGAACACCCCAGATAGATTTGTTCGCAACAAGAGAAAACTCAAAATGCCAAAACTTCGCATCCAGGTACCCACACCGCGAATCACAAGGCAATGCTCTATGGATGAATTGGTCAGGGATATTTGCGTACGCTTTTCCCCCTCTCCCTCTCCTTCCATATCTAGTAAACAAGTTGAGTCAAAACCAACTCAAACTCATACTGATAGCACCCACATGGGCAAGACAACCTTGGTATACAACTCTACTAGACCTTTCACTAGTACCGCATGTCAAACTACCCAACAGGCCAGATCTGTTAACACAACACAAACAACAGATCAGACATCCAAACCCAGCATCATTGAATCTGGCAATTTGGCTCCTGAAATCCTAGAATTCGGACACTTGGACCTCACACAAGAATGCATGGAGGTCATAAAACAAGCTAGAAAACCTTCCACTAGACACTGCTATGCATCTAAGTGGAAAAGATTTGTTTACTACTGCCATGCCAATCAAATACAACCAGTACATGCCTCTACTAAAGACATAGTAGGATACTTACTACATTTGCAAAAAGCAAATCTCGCTTTTTCATCTATAAAAATACACCTCGCAGCTATATCTGCTTACCTACAAACTACTCATTCATCGTCTCTATTTAGAATACCAGTTATTAAAGCATTCATGGAAGGGCTAAAAAGAATTATACCACCAAGAACACCACCAGTTCCTTCATGGAACCTTAACATCGTCTTAACAAGACTCATGGGTCCCCCTTTCGAACCCATGCATTCCTGTGAAATGCAATATCTAACCTGGAAGGTCGCATTTCACATTGCAATCACATCCCTCAGAAGAGTAAGTGAAATACAGGCATTTACCATACAAGAACCATTTATTCAAATACACAACAATAAAATAGTTCTAAGAACAAATCCAAAATTTCTGCCAAAAGTAATCTCACCATTCCATTTAAATCAAACTGTAGAATTGCCAGTGTTCTTCCCACAACCAAATTCTGTGGCTGAAAGGGCACTACATACATTAGACATCAAAAGAGCACTAATGTATTACATTGACAGAACAAAGCTAATCAGGAAAACAAAACAACTGTTCATAGCTTTTCAAAAACCACACATAGGAAATCCAATCTCTAAACAAGGCATTGCTAGATGGATAGTCAGATGCATTCAAACATGCTATCTTAAAGCCAAAAGAGAATTGCCTATTACACCAAAGGCACACTCAACCAGAAAGAAAGGTGCTACAATGGCCTTTCTAGGAAACATTCCTATGAGCGAAATATGTAAGGCTGCAACCTGGTCTACGCCTCATACGTTTACTAAACACTACTGTGTAGACGTACTAAATGCACAACAAGCTACAGTGGGCCAAGCTGTACTAAGAACATTATTCCAAACTACTTCAACTCCTAAAGGCTAAACCACCGCTTTTAGGGGAGGTAACTGCTTTATAGTCTATGCCAAACATGTGTATCTGCAGCAACATATGCCATCAAACTGAAAATGTCACTTACCCAGTGTACATCTGTTCGTGGCATTAGTCGCTGCAGATTCACATGTACCCTCCCACCTCCCCGGGAAGCCTGTAGCCGTTTAGAAGTAGATCATGAACCTTAAACATCTGAACATTTGTAAATAATTATTAGAAACTCTTATCATACATACATATTCACTCCATTGCATGGGCACTATTTATACCAAACAACTCCATCCTCACCCTCTGCGGGGAAAACAATCTAAGATGGAGTCGACGCCCATGCGCAATGGAGCCAAAGAGGGAGGAGTCCTTCGGTCCCGTGACCAAAAAGACTTCTTCGAAGAAAAACAACTTGTAATACTCCGAGCCCAACACCAGGCAGCGGACTGTGCCAAACATGTGAATCTGCAGCGACTAATGCCACGAACAGATGTACACTGGGTAAGTGACATTTTCATTCCACCTCTACTTAGTCTTGCACAGGGGGAGAGTTTTTGTTTACAGGTTCGGACAGTAAAGGCGTTAAGTTGACGTTTTAACTGTAAGAGCCTGGTAGCCCCATTTGCAAGTAGTTACAGGCTGACACTTCTGCCCTACTAACATCTGATTGGGACTACTGACAAAAGGCAAAAAGTCTGGGGGTAACCATGCCAAGGAAGGCATTTCCTTACAATGGGCAAAGTGAAACGTCCGTAATTTTCCACTTTTGATGTCCAAGGTTTCCAGTGCCTATTTGATTGCACACACTGTCCTTTCATACAGCTTTCTGCCCTCTTTGGGAGATGTGTGAATGGCTCCCAAGAAGGTTAACAATAGTAGCTGGCCACTGGAGATGTTGCCTCCTTCCTGGCAGGAAGCCACATAGAGTGGTGGTCCAAAAGGCAAGCTTCAAAGGGGAAGCTCCCATGTCTGCTTGCCAGTAGCTCTTCAAAGGGAAGAGCTGCTCTCTTGTGTAGGTAGATAGGCTGGCAGTGGGACAGAGTGAAAAAGTTGCCAAACCTATTTTTCCCCTGGGAGTGTAGCTCACTGGTAGCTACACAGATGTGGTGGGCTGCCAAGCGCCATGTGCTGAAGTAATGGTTCTGCTGTCTTTGGAGTAGGGGGAATGTAGATGCTGGCTCTCTATATGTTGGTCTAAAAAATAGTGTGCAGCGAGTCCAGTGGGTCCCTAATTGGTTTGCAGAGGGGAAGGTAGCTAGGACTAATGCTCTATTTTGTGGTACTGTGGGCAAGCAGTCAGGATTATCAGAGGGTAGTGCTGAGCATTTTTCCTACTCTGAGGCAATAAACGAGGCACACAGAAAGAATAAATCTGAACAGTTTAAAAAAAAAATAACACTTCTTTTTAAATATACTTTGAAGCCAAGAACCTGGCTACAAGGAACACACATTTTAAAGCATAAATACTTTCAATTTGCAAAAATGGACACAGTGCAGTTTGAGTTCTTTAATGTTAACCTGTGGGAAGAAAGCAGCAAGCAGGTAGTGTACAATGACTTACAAGACCAATCTCCTCGGTTTAAGATGAGTAGTGTGCAAGATCCAGGGCAGCACTCACAGTATACCCTCAGTGGTACTGGGGCGGCCAGGTGCAGGTGTAAAACAGTGTTGGGTGCCCAATGCATTCCTATGGAGATTGGTCCCTGTTAAAAGAGGCTGCGGGCTAGGAATGGGCATCCTCCTTTCGGTGAGCCAAGGGGATGCAATGACACCAGTGGTCCTCTTCTTTTTGGTCCGAGGTGTCCAGGTTCAGGGGATCAGTGGACAGTCGGGGTTACCCATGGTTAAGTGGGCCTGCACAAAGAGGCTGCAGGTGTTGGTGCAAAGGTTGCAGTGGGGAAACCTACAATGAACTTTGTTGCTGGAGGGACTGAAAACCCGATTGGCACCGCTGGTATCTTGAGCACAGACTGGGAGGCTTGGTCCAGTGAATTTGGCAGTCCAAAGTCCTCTTCAATGGTTCCTGGGTGCAGGGGAGCAGCTCCACTACTCCACTGGAGTTCCTTGTGCTATGGTGAAGGCTGGCAGTCTTCCGAGGCTTCTGGAAAGTTCAGCAGTTGAAGCCCGAGGCCTCCTTCTCGCAATTGTCTAAGTCTACAGGCAGACTGGAAAGGTTGCTGCTGAGTCAGTCACGGATCTTTGTTATTGCCTTTTGCATCTCTGGAGTGTCCTCCTTCAGGTCAGCAGGAATCTGAGTTCTAGGTTTCAGGGTGTCACCGAAATACTCACTTTAGGGACATTGCAGGGAGTGCCAGTCGCCGGGCTATGGGTTGCCCAACTATAGGGTGACTGCACCCTTTCTGTGACCACTTCAGCTGTGAAGTGTGCGTAATTCTGCTGGTCACCTCTGTTATTTGGGGAGACCTGGCGACGAGGCCTTTGAAGCTTCCCACCCTCGAATGTCCACCCTGCCTGAAGGAGGTGTCAACACCCCGCTGTAGGAAGTTGGCTCTGTATGCACTATTTCAAAGTATGGAACAGTATGCACAGTCCAAGGGTTCCCCTTAGAGGTAAGATAGAGCATTAGAATTATCTCTTTTTGCTACTATTTTGTGGTAGTGTGGTCGAGCAGTAGGCGTATCAAAGGAGTAGTGTTAAGCATTTGTTGTACACACACAGGCAATAAATGAGGAACACACACTCAGAGACAATTCCAGGCCAATAGGTTTTTGTATAGAAAAATATATGTTCGATGACATCTGTCGCTGTAGATACACATGTTCTGCATTAGCTCGCCATCTGGTGTTGGGTCGGAGTGTTACAAGTTGTTTTTCTTCGAAGAAGTGTTTTCGAGTCACGGGACCGAGTGACTCCTCCTTCTGTGCTCATTGCGCATGGGCATCGACTCCATCTTCGATTGTTTTCTTTCCGCCATCGGGTTCGGACGTGTTCCTGTCGCTCCGAGTTTCGGAACGGAAAGATAGCTGAAAACGGAAGATTTTCGACGGTATCGTTGCGATCCGGTTCGAGATAAACACATACGACGACGCATTGAACATCGAAGCGCTTCGGTGCCCTTCGGGGTAGATTTCGGCACACCGTCGGGGCCTAAACGGCCCGACCGCGTGGAGAACAACGCCGATGGAACGGACCCCGTTTCGATTCTGCCCTGAATGCCACAACAAATATCCTTATACGGACCAACACTCGGTCTGTAACCTGTGCCTGTCACCCGAGCACAGCGAACAATCCTGTGAGGCCTGTCGGGCGTTCCGGTCCCGAAAAACTCTGCGCGACCGTCGAGCGAGAAGACTGCAGATGGCGTCCACGCCAAAGGAGCATCGACAGTTCGAGACAGAAGAGGAACAGGAGGAAGCCTTTTCCATCCAGGATTCAGACTCCGACGAACTCGACAATACAAAAACTGTGAGTAAGACGTCGAGATCAGAACTTAAAGGCAAAAAGGCCCAAGGGACGCCACTGCCAACCGGCCATGGCTCAACCCAAATTCACGGTGACCAACAATCGGCACCGAAAAAGGCCCATTCAGTGTCGATCGTCCGACTCCGGTCGAGACACCGGCACACAGCCTCCTCGGGACCGAGAGAGTGCTAAAGAGAAGCATGGACACCGAGAGTTCGGTGTCGACACGGATCAACGCCGAGACAGTGGCGCCGAAGACCATAGACGCCAAGATTTTTCGGCACAAAAAAAGAGGAAGGTTACCTCGGAGCCGAAAACACAAACAGGGTTTTCGGAGCCGAAAAAAGCACCAACAGACCCAGTTTTAGGCTCATATACTGAAGAACATTCTATGTCTTCACAAATGAAAAAACACAGATTCGAACAGGAACTGCAATCCACCGAAGTGGATCACACGCAAAAGCGTATCTTTATTCAGCAGGGGACAGGGAAGATCAGTACCCTTCCACCTGTCAAAAGAAAGAGAACACTTCAGTTTATAGCACTAGAGGCTCGTCAGCAACAAACAGCAAAGAAGGTAACACCTCCTCCCTCGCCTCCACCTGTAACTCCGGCTTCGCCAACTTACACCCCGTCACATTCGCCAGCTCACACCGCCATGAGCCACGATGACCAAGATCAAGACGCGTGGGACTTGTACGATGCACCAGTGTCTGATAACAGCCCAGACACATACCCAACTAGGCCATCACCACCTGAGGACAGCACAGCCTATTCACAAGTGGTGGCTAGAGCAGCACAGTTCCATAATGTGGAACTACACTCTGAACAAGTAGAGGATGACTTTTTATTTAACACCCTCTCCTCCACCCACAGCTCCTACCAAAGCCTGCCTATGCTCCCAGGCATGCTACGCCATGCAAAGGAGATCTTCAAGGAGCCAGTTAAAAGTAGGGCAGTAACGCCTAGAGTGGACAAAAAGTATAAGGCGCCTCCTACGGACCCTGTATTCATCACCTCTCAGCTGCCACCGGATTCTGTGGTGGTAGGGGCTGCCAGAAAACGGGCAAATTCACACACTTCTGGGGATGCACCTCCCCCAGATAAAGAAAGCAGAAAGTTCGATGCAGCCGGGAAGAGGGTCGCTGTCCAAGCAGCAAACCAGTGGCGCATCGCAAACTCGCAAGCGCTGCTAGCGCGATACGACAGAGCCCACTGGGATGAGATGCAGCATCTCATTGAACATCTCCCAAAAGATCTACAAAAAAGAGCAAAACAGGTTGTTGAGGAAGGTCAAAACATTTCCAACAATCAAATACGCTCCTCTATGGATGCAGCAGACACAGCCGCAAGGACCATTAATAAGTCGGTTACCATCCGTAGGCACGCATGTCTCAGAACGTCTGGATTCAAGCCAGAAATTCAGCAGGCAGTACTTAACATGCCAGTAAACGAAAAACTTCTGTTCGGTCCGGAGGTCGACACAGCCATAGAAAAGCTCAAAAAGGACACTGACACTGCCAAGGCCATGGGCGCACTCTACTCCCCGCAGAGCAGAGGATATTATACCACCTTCCGCAAAACACCTTTTAGAGGAGGGTTTCGGGGTCAGGCCACACAAGCTAGTACCTCACAGTCCGCACCGTCCACCTACCAGGGACAGTACAGGGGAGGCTTTTGGGGCCAGTATAGAGGAGGGCAATTCCCTAGGAATAGAGGAAGATTTCAAAGCCCCAAAACCACTACCAACAAGCAGTGACTCACACGTCACTCACCCCCCCCCACACAACACCAGTGGGGGGAAGGATAGGCCAATATTACGAAGCATGGGAGGAAATAACTACAGACACATGGGTCCTAGCAATTATCCAACATGGTTATTGCATAGAATTCCTGCAATTCCCTCCAGACATACCACCAAAATCACAATTTATCAAAACACCATTCACAGCTTCTAGAGATAGAAGTTCAAGCACTACTGCAAAAAAATGCAATAGAATTAGTACCAAGCACACAAATAAACACAGGAGTTTATTCACTGTACTTCTTGATACCAAAAAAGGTCAAAACACTGAGACCAATTCTAGACCTCAGAGTAGTAAACACATTCATCAAATCAGACCACTTTCACATGGTCACACTACAAGAAGTGTTACCATTGCTCAAAAAACACAACTACATGACAACCCTAGACCTCAAAGACGCATATTTCCATATACCAATACATCAATCACACAGAAAATATCTAAGGTTTGTATTCAAAGGAATACATTACCAATTCAAAGTATTGCCTTTTGGTTTAACAACCGCTCCAAGAGTATTCACAAAATGCCTAGCAGTAGTCGCTGCACACATCAGAAGGCAGCAAATACATGTATTCCCGTATCTAGACGACTGGCTAATCAAAACCAGTTCGCTCACACAATGCTCAAACCACACAAATCAAGTCATACAAACTCTCTACAAACTAGGGTTCACCGTCAACTTTGCAAAATCCAACATTCAGCCAAGCAAAGTACAGCAATATCTAGGAGCCATAATAGACACGACAAAAGGAGTAGCAACGCCAACTCCACAAAGAATTCACAATTTCAACAGTCATTCAACACATGTCTCCAAATCAGACAATACAAGTAAGAACAATACTACAGCTCCTAGGCATGATGTCCTCATGCATAGCCATTGTCCCAAACGCAAGACTGCACATGAGGCCCTTACAACAGTGCCTAGCCTCACAGTGGTCTCAAGCACAGGGTCACCTTCTAGATCTGGTGTTAATAGACCGCCAAACTTACCTCTCGCTTCTATGGTGGAACAGTATAAATTTAAACAAAGGGCGGCCTTTCCAAGACCCAGTGCCACAGTACGTAATAACAGATGCTTCCATGACAGGGTGGGGAGCACATCTCAATCAACACAACATAAGAGGACAATGGAACATACATCAAACAAAACTGCATATAAATCATCTAGAATTATTAGCAGTTTTTCAAGCACTAAAAGCTTTCCAACCAATCATAATCCACAAATACATCCTTGTCAAAACAGACAACATGACAACGATGTATTATCTAAACAAACAAGGAGGAACACATTCAACGCAGTTAAGCTTATTAGCTCAAAACATATGGAATTGGCAATCCACCATCAAATTCGTCTAATAGCACAGTTTATTCCAGGGATCCAGAATCAACTGGCAGACAATCTCTCTCGAGATCACCAGCAAGTCCACGAATGGGAAATCCACCCACAAATTCTAAACACCTACTTCACACTCTGGGGAACACCTCAAATAGACTTATTTGCAACAAAAGAGAACACAAAATTCCAAAACTTCGCGTCCAGATACCCACACAAGCAATCCCAAGGCAATGCCCTATGGATGAACTGGTCAGGAATATTTGCTTACGCTTTTCCTCCTCTCCCTCTCCTTCCTTATCTAGTAAACAAATTGAGTCAAAACAAACTCAAACTCATTTTAATAGCACCAACGTGGGCAAGACAACCCTGGTACACAACACTGCTAGATCTCTCTGTAGTACCCCACATCAAACTGCCCAACAAACCAGATCTGTTAACGCAACACAACCAACAGATCAGACACCCAGATCCAGCATCGCTGAATCTAGCAATCTGGCTCCTGAAATCCTAGAATTCGGACACTTACAACTTAGCCAAGAGTGTATGGAAGTCATAAAGCAAGCCAGAAGGCCATCCACTAGACACTGCTACGCAAGTAAGTGGAAAAGATTTGTTTGTTACTGCCATCATAATCAGATACAACCACTACACGCAACTCCAAAACATATAGTAAATTACTTGCTCCATTTACAAAAAGCAAAGCTAGCCTTCTCTTCTATTAAAATACACCTTGCAGCAATATCTGCATACCTGCAGACTACCTATTCAACTTCCTTGTATAGGATACCAGTCATCAAAGCATTCATAGAAGGTCTTAAAAGAATTATACCACCAAGAACACCACCTGTTCCTTCATGGAACCTAAACGTGGTCCTAACAAGACTCATGGGCCCACCTTTCGAACCCATGCACTCTTGCGGAATACAATTCCTAACCTGGAAAGTTGCCTTTCTCATCGCCATTACATCTCTAAGAAGAGTAAGTGAAATTCAAGCGTTCACAACACAAGAACCTTTTATACAAATACATAAAAATAAGGTCGTCCTTCGACCTAATCCAAAATTTTTACCAAAAGTTATTTCACCGTTCCATCTAAATCAAACGGTAGAACTACCAGTTTTTTTCCCACAGCCAGATTCTGTGGCTGAAAGAGCACTACATACATTAGATGTCAAAAGAGCATTAATGTACTACATTGACAGAACAAAGAACATCAGAAAAACTAAACAGCTATTTATTGCATTCCAAAAACCTCATGCAGGTAACCCAATATCAAAACAAGGTATAGCCAGATGGATAGTTAAATGCATCCAAATCTGCTACCTTAAAGCAAAAAGACAACTGCCCATTACTCCCAGGGCACATTCAACAAGGAAAAAAGGTGCTTCAATGGCCTTTTTAGGAAACATCCCAATGCATGAAATATGTAAGTGTAGGAAGTTGGCTCTGTATGTGCTATTTCAAAGTAAGGAATAGCATGCACAGAGTCCAAGGGTTCCCCTTAGAGGTAAAATAGTGGTAAAAAGAGATAATACTAATGCTCTATTTTGTGGTAGTGTGGTCGAGCAGTAGGCTTATCCAAGGAGTAGTGTTAAGCATTTGTTGTACATACACATAGACAATAAATGAGGTACACACACTCAGACAAATCCAGCCAATAGGTTTTTGTATAGAAAAATATATTTTCTTAGTTTATTTTAAGAACCACAGGTTCAAATTCTACAGGTAATATCTCATTCGAAAGGTATTGCAGGTAAGTACTTTAGGAACTTTAAATCATAAAAATTGCATGTATACTTTTCAAGTTATTGACAAATAGCTGTTTTAAAAGTGGACACTTAGTGCAATTTTCACAGTTCCTGGGGGAGGTAAGTTTTTGTTAATTTTACCAGGTAAGTAAGACACTTACAGGGTTCAGTTCTTGGTCCAAGGTAGCCCACCGTTGGGGGTTCAGAGCAACCCCAAAGTCACCACACCAGCAGCTCAGGGCCGGTCAGGTGCAGAGTTCAAAGTGGTGCCCAAAACACATAGGCTAGAATGGAGAGAAGGGGGTGCCCCGGTTCCGATCTGCTTGCAGGTAAGTACCCGCGTCTTCGGAGGGCAGACCAGAGGGGTTTTGTAGGGCACCGGGGGGGACACAAGCCCACACAGAAATTTCACCCTCAGCGGCGCGGGGGCAGCCGGGTGCAGTGTAGAAACAAGCGTCGGGTTCGCAATGTTAGTCTATGAGAGATCTCGGGATCTCTTCAGCGCTGCAGGCAGGCAAGGGGGGGGTTCCTCGGGGAAACCTCCACTTGGGCAAGGGAGAGGGACTCCTGGGGGTCACTTCTCCAGTGAAAGTTCGGTCCTTCAGGTCCTGGGGGCTGCGGGTGCAGGGTCTCTCCCAGGCGTCGGGACTTAGGATTCAAAGAGTCGCGGTCAGGGGAAGCCTCGGGATTCCCTCTGAAGGCGGCGCTGTGGGGGCTCAGGGGGGGACAGGTTTTGGTACTCACAGTATCAGAGTAGTCCTGGGGTCCCTCCTGAGGTGTTGGATCTCCACCAGCCGAGTCGGGGTCGCCGGGTGCAGTGTTGCAAGTCTCACGCTTCTTGCGGGGAGCTTGCAGGGTTCTTTCAAGGCTGCTGGAAACAAAGTTGCAGCCTTTCTTGGAGCAGGTCCGCTGTCCTCGGGAGTTTCTTGTCTTTTCGAAGCAGGGGCAGTCCTCAGAGGATGTCGAGGTCGCTGGTCCCTTTGGAAGGCGTCGCTGGAGCAGGATCTTTGGAAGGCAGGAGACAGGCCGGTGAGTTTCTGGAGCCAAGGCAGTTGTCGTCTTCTGGTCTTCCTCTGCAGGGGTTTTCAGCTAGGCAGTCCTTCTTCTTGTAGTTGCAGGAATCTAATTTTCTAGGGTTCAGGGTAGCCCTTAAATACTAAATTTAAGGGCGTGTTTAGGTCTGGGGGGTTAGTAGCCAATGGCTACTAGCCCTGAGGGTGGGTACACCCTCTTTGTGCCTCCTCCCAAGGGGAGGGGGTCACAATCCTAACCCTATTGGGGGAATCCTCCATCTGCAAGATGGAGGATTTCTAAAAGTTAGTCACCTCAGCTCAGGACACCTTAGGGGCTGTCCTGACTGGCCAGTGACTCCTCCTTGTTGCTTTCTTTGTTCCCTCCAGCCTTGCCGCCAAAAGTGGGGGCCGTGGCCGGAGGGGGCGGGCAACTCCACTAAGCTGGAGTGCCCTGCTGGGCTGTGACAAAGGGGTGAGCCTTTGAGGCTCACCGCCAGGTGTCACAGCTCCTGCCTGGGGGAGGTGTTAGCATCTCCACCCAGTGCAGGCTTTGTTACTGGCCTCAGAGTGACAAAGGCACTCTCCCCATGGGGCCAGCAACATGTCTCTAGTGTGGCAGGCTGCTGGACTAGTCAGCCTACACAGACAGTCGGTTAAGTTTCAGGGGGCACCTCTAAGGTGCCCTCTGTGGTGTATTTTACAATAAAATGTACACTGGCATCAGTGTGCATTTATTGTGCTGAGAAGTTTGATACCAAACTTCCCAGTTTTCAGTGTAGCCATTATGGTGCTGTGGAGTTCGTGTTTGACAGACTCCCAGACCATATACTCTTATGGCTACCCTGCACTTACAATGTCTAAGGTTTTGTTTAGACACTGTAGGGGTACCATGCTCATGCACTGGTACCCTCACCTATGGTATAGTGTACCCTGCCTTAGGGCTGTAAGGCCTGCTAGAGGGGTGTCTTACCTATACTGCATAGGCAGTGAGAGGCTGGCATGGCACCCTGAGGGGAGTGCCATGTCGACTTACTCGTTTTGTCCTCACTAGCACACACAAGCTGGCAAGCAGTGTGTCTGTGCTGAGTGAGAGGTCTCCAGGGTGGCATAAGACATGCTGCAGCCCTTAGAGACCTTCCTTGGCATCAGGGCCCTTGGTACTAGAAGTACCAGTTACAAGGGACTTATCTGGATGCCAGGGTCTGCCAATTGTGGATACAAAAGTACAGGTTAGGGAAAGAACACTGGTGCTGGGGCCTGGTTAGCAGGCCTCAGCACACTTTCAATTGTAAACATAGCATCAGCAAAGGCAAAAAGTCAGGGGGCAACCATGCCAAGGAGGCATTTCCTTACAGTAAGGCAGCCACATGGTCTACGCCTCACACATTCACCAAACACTACTGTATAGATGTGCTATCCGCACAACAAGCTACAGTAGGTCAAGCTGTATTAAGAACTCTATTTCAGACAACTCCTACTCCTACAGGCTAAACCACCGCTTATGGGGAAATAACTGCTTACTAGTCTATGCAGAACATGTGTATCTACAGCGACAGATGCCATCGAACTGAAAATGTCACTTACCCAGTGTACATCTGTTCGTGGCATCAGTCGCTGAGATTCACATGTGCCCACCCACCTCCCCGGAAGCCTGTAGCAGTTCAGAAGTTACCTTCAATTTTGTACATTTGTTTATATATTATTTAAACCTTTAATAGGTACATACTTACACATTTCATTGCGCGGGCACTATTACTATAGTACAACTCCTACCTCACCCTCTGCGGGGAAAACAATCGAAGATGGAGTCGACGCCCATGCGCAATGAGCACAGAAGGAGGAGTCACTCGGTCCCGTGACTCGAAAACACTTCTTCGAAGAAAAACAACTTGTAACACTCCGACCCAACACCAGATGGCGAGCTGATGCAGAACATGTGAATCTCAGCGACTGATGCCACGAACAGATGTACACTGGGTAAGTGACATTTTCATTTCTTAGTTTATTTTAAGAACCACAGGTTCAAGATTTACAAGAATACTTCAAATGAAATGTATTTCAGGTAGGTACTTTAGGAACTTTGAATTAGCAAAATGGCATATACAGTTTTCACATAAATGACATATAGCTATTTTAAAACTAGACAGTGCAATTTTCAACAGTTCCTGGGGGAGGTAAGTAAACCACCTACGGGGTTCAAGTTTGGGTCCAAGGTAGCCCTCTTTGGGGTTCAGAGCAACCCCAAAGTTACCACACCAGCAGCTCAGCGGCGGTCAGGTGCAGAGGTCAAAGTGGTGCCCAAAACGCAAAGGCTTCAATGGAGAAGGGGGGTGCCCCGGTTCCAGTCTGCCAGCAGGTACGTACCCTCGTCTTCGGAGGGCAGACCAGGGGGGTTTTGTAGGGCACCGGGGGGGACACAAGTCCACACCGAAAGTACACCCTCAGCAGCACAGGGGCGGCTGGGTGCAGTGTGTAAACAAGCGTCTGGTTCGTAATAGGAATCAATGGGAGACCAAGGGGTCTCTTCAGCGATTTGGGGGGGGGGGGGGGGCTCCTAGGGTTAGCCACTGCCTGGGCAAGGGAGAGGGCCACCTGGGGGTCGCTCCTGCACTGGAGGTCGGATCCTTCAGGTCCTGGGAGCTGCGGGTGCAGTGTCTTTCCCAGGCGTCGGGTCTTTGAAGCAGGCAGTCGCGGTCAGGGGGAGCCTCGGGATTCCCTCTGCAGGCATCGCTGTGGGGGCTCAGGGGGGACAACTCTGGCTACTCACTGTCTTGTAGTCGCTGGGGAGTCCTCCCTGTGGTGTTTGTTCTCCACAAGTCGAGCCGGGGGTGTCGGGTGCAGAGTGCAAAGACTCACGCTTCCGGCGGGAAACATGTGGTGTTTAAAGTTGCTTCTTTGCTGCAAAGTCGCAGTCTTTGGGGAACAGAGCCGCTGTCCTAGGGAGTTCTTGGTCCTTCTAGATGCAGGGTAGTCCTATGAGGCTTCAGAGGTTGCTGGACCCTGGGGAACGCGTCGCTGGAGCAGTGTCTTTAGAAGTGGGGAGACAGGCCGGTAGAGCTGGGGCCAAAGCAGTTGGTGTCTCCGTCTTCTCTGCAGGTTTTTCAGTTCAGCAGTCCTCTTCTTCTTAGGTTGCAGGAATCTGAGTTCCTAGGTTCTGGGGAGCCCCTAAATACTGAATTTAGGGGTGTGTTTAGGTCTGGGGGGGTTAGTGGCCAATAGCTACTAGCCCTGAGGGTGGCTGCACTCTTTGTGCCCCCTCCCTGAGGGGAGGGGGGCACATCCCTAATCCTATTGGGGGAATCCTCCATCTGCAAGATGGAGGATTTCAAAAAGTTAGATTTACCTCAGCTCAGGACACCTTAGGGGCTGTCCTGACTGGCCAGTGACTCCTTGTTTTTCTCATTATCTCCTCCGGCCTTGCCGCCAAAAGTGGGGCCGTGGCCGGAAGGGGCGGGCAAGTCCACTAGATGGAGTGCCCTGGGGTGCTGTAACAAAGGGGGTGAGCCTTTGAGGCTCACCGCCAGGTGTTACAGTTCCTGCAGGGGGAGGTGTGAAGCACCTCCACCCAGTACAGGCTTTGTTACTAGCCACAGAGTGACAAAGGCACTCTCTCCATGTGGCCAGCAACATGTCTCTAGTGTGGCAGGCTGCTAAAACCAGTCAGCCTACATGGATAGTCGGTTAAGGTTTCAGGGGGCACCTCTTAAGGTGCCCTCTGGGGTGTAGGTTACAATAAAATGTACACTGGCATCAGTGTGCATTTATTGTGCTGAGAAGTTTGATACCAAACTTCTGTTTTCAGTGTAGCCATTTTGGTGCTGTGGAGTTCGTTTTTGACAGACTCCCAGACCATATACTCTTATGGCTACCCTGCACTTACAATGTCTAAGGTTGTGCTTAGACACTGTAGGGGCACAGTGCTCATGCACTGGTGCCCTCACCTATGGTATAGTGCACCCTGCCTTAGGGCTGTAAGGCCTGCTATACCTGTAGGCAGTGTGAGGTTGGCATGGCACCCTGAGGGGAGTGCCATGTCGACTTACTCGTTTTATCCCCACTAGCACGCACAAGCTGTCAAGCTGTGTCTCTGTGCTGAGTGAGGGGTCCCCAGGGTGGCATAAGACATGCTGCAGCCCTGTAAGGAAATGCCTCCTTGGCATGGTTGCCCCCTGACTTTTTGCCTTTGCTGATGCTATGTTTACAATTGAAAGTGTGCTGAGGCCTGCTAACCAGGCCCCAGCACCAGTGTTCTTTCCCTAACCTGTACTTTTGTATCCACAATTGGCAGACCCTGGCATCCAGATAAGTCCCTTGTAACTGGTACTTCTAGTACCAAGGGCCCTGATGCCAAGGAAGGTCTCTAAGGGCTGCAGCATGTCTTATGCCACCCTGGAGACCTCTCACTCAGCACAGACACTCTGCTTGCCAGCTTGTATGTGCTAGTGAGGACAAAACGAGTAAGTCGACATGGCACTCCCCTCAGGGTGCCATGCCAGCCTCTCACTGCCTATGCAGTATAGGTAAGACACCCCTCTAGCAGGCCTTACAGCCCTAAGGCAGGGTGCACTATACCATAGGTGAGGGTACCAGTGCATGAGCATGGTACCCCTACAGTGTCTAAACAAAACCTTAGACATTGTAAGTGCAGGGTAGCCATAAGAGTATATGGTCTGGGAGTCCGTCAAACACGAACTCCACAGCACCATAATGGCTACACTGAAAACTGGGAAGTTTGGTATCAAACTTCTCAGCACAATAAATGCACACTGATGCCAGTGTACATTTTATTGTAAAATACACCCCAGAGGGCACCTTAGAGGTGCCCCCTGAAACTTAACCGACTATCTGTGTAGGCTGACTAGTTTTAGCAGCCTGCCACAAACCGAGACATGTTGCTGGCCCCATGGGGAGAGTGCCTTTGTCACTCTGAGGCCAGTAACAAAGCCTGCACTGGGTGGAGATGCTAACACCTCCCCCAGGCAGGAATTGTCACACCTGGCGGTGAGCCTCAAAGGCTCACCTCCTTTGTGCCAACCCAGCAGGACACTCCAGCTAGTGGAGTTGCCCGCCCCCTCCGGCCAGGCCCCACTTTTGGCGGCAAGGCCGGAGAAAATAATGAGAAAAACAAGGAGGAGTCACTGGCCAGTCAGGACAGCCCCTAAGGTGTCCTGAGCTGAAGTGACTCTAACTTTTAGAAATCCTCCATCTTGCAGATGGAGGATTCCCCCAATAGGGTTAGGATTGTGACCCCCTCCCCTTGGGAGGAGGCACAAAGAGGGTGTACCCACCCTCAGGGCTAGTAGCCATTGGCTACTAACCCCCCAGACCTAAACACGCCCTTAAATTTAGTATTTAAGGGCTACCCTGAACCCTAGAAAATTAGATTCCTGCAACTACAAGAAGAAGGACTGCCCAGCTGAAAACCCCTGCAGCGGAAGACCAGAAGACGACAACTGCCTTGGCTCCAGAAACTCACCGGCCTGTCTCCTGCCTTCCAAAGATCCTGCTCCAGCGACGCCTTCCAAAGGGACCAGCGACCTCGACATCCTCTGAGGACTGCCCCTGCTTCGAAAAGACAAGAAACTCCCGAGGACAGCGGACCTGCTCCAAGAAAAGCTGCAACTTTGTTTCCAGCAGCTTTAAAGAACCCTGCAAGCTCCCCGCAAGAAGCGTGAGACTTGCAACACTACACCCGGCGACCCCGACTCGGCTGGTGGAGATCCGACACCTCAGGAGGGACCCCAGGACTACTCTGATACTGTGAGTACCAAAACCTGTCCCCCCTGAGCCCCCACAGCGCCGCCTGCAGAGGGAATCCCGAGGCTTCCCCTGACCGCGACTCTTTGAACCTAAAGTCCCGACACCTGGGAGAGACCCTGCACCCGCAGCCCCCAGGACCTGAAGGACCGGACTTTCACTGGAGAAGTGACCCCCAGGAGTCCCTCTCCCTTGTCCAAGTGGAGGTTTCCCCGAGGAATCCCCCCCTTGCCTGCCTGCAGCGCTGAAGAGATCCCGAGATCTCTCATAGACTAACATTGCGAACCCGACGCTCGTTTCTACACTGCACCCGGCCGCCCCCGCGCTGCTGAGGGTGAAATTTCTGTGTGGGCTTGTGTCCCCCCCCCCCCCCCCCCCCCCCGGTGCCCTACAAAACCCCCCTGGTCTGCCCTCCGAAGACGCGGGTACTTACCTGCAAGCAGACCGGAACCGGGGCACCCCCTTCTCTCCATTCTAGCCTATGTGTTTTGGGCACCACTTTGAACTCTGCACCTGACCGGCCCTGAGCTGCTGGTGTGGTGACTTTGGGGTTGCTCTGAACCCCCAACGGTGGGCTACCTTGGACCAAGAACTAAGCCCTGTAAGTGTCTTACTTACCTGGTTAATCTAACAAATACTTACCTCCCCTAGGAACTGTGAAAATTGTACTGTGTCCACTTTTAAAACAGCTATTTGTGAATAACTTGAAAAGTATACATGCAATTTTGATGATTTGAAGTTCCTAAAGTACTTACCTGCAATACCTTTCGAATGAGATATTACATGTAGAATTTGAACCTGTGGTTCTTAAAATAAACTAAGAAAAGATATTTTTCTATATAAAAACCTATTGGCTGGATTTGTCTCTGAGTGTGTGTACCTCATTTATTGTCTATGTGTATGTACAACAAATGCTCAACACTACTCCTTGGATAAGCCTACTGCTCGACCACACTACCACAAAATAGAGCATTAGTATTATCTATTTTTACCACTATTTTACCTCTAAGGGGAACCCTTGGACTCTGTGCATGCTATTCCTTACTTTGAAATAGCACATACAGAGCCAACTTCCTACAAGCCCTCAGAGACCTTCCCTGGAATCAGAGCCCTTGGTACCAGGGGTACCAGTTACAATGGACTTACCTGGATGCCAGGGTGTGCCAATTGTGAAAACAAAAGTACAGGTTAGGGAAAGAACACTGATGCTGGGGCCTGATTAGCAGGCCTCAGCACACTTTCAAATCAAAACTTAGCATCGGCAAAAAGTCAGGGGGTAACCATGCCAAGGAGGCATTTCCTTACAGAGGGACATTGACCCCGTGGCCAGAGTTGCCCCAGAGGACTAAGGAGTGGCCCCAGGAAGACCCTTGCTGACCACACACACCATCTTCAGCATCCGGTGTCTTTCATCAGGACTACTCAGAAGTGAATGGTAGGGGATCACTGACAATAGAACTGGACTGAAGACTGCTTTTCTGCCAAGGTTTCTTCAGACCTTGTTGGCCCTCTTGACTGGCTCCACAGGTGAGCCACTGGAGTTTGTCACCTAAAGTACTTCCAAGTTCATCCTTGCTCTAACTTTTGTTGTAAAGGTTCCCAAGTGTTGAATTTGCCAATGCTTATTTGTTGTTGAGCTAAGTTTTGATTTATTGTTTCTTTAATAAGACATCTCTGGAACCATCCAGTGGATCTTTTCCTTTTTATTGCCCATAAATTCATATAAATATAAGCTATTTTTTTGGTCCAATGTAGCAGCGCACAAGCGCTGCTTTCTGGCGTGTTCTCTTCTGTGAGCTTTAACCACGCCCACCTCACGCCCATCACTTACATTTGTTCCTGGGCTTGCCTTTCAAAAATCCCTGGATGTTGTTGGTAAATGCTTTACGTTTGTCACGCCTTGGAGCTGTTTTGTTACCGCCTGGCAGACTGACCCTGTTACATGGATTATTGCACGATTGCCGATAATTACTGTGGAGGAACTACTTTATTTTCTCATCTGCGCTCCCATGCTCATGGCAGACATGGCACTTAGAAGTTTCATACAGCGTGAACTCGCTTGGCGGTATTGGTCGACTTTGCATGACTACTAGGTATGTCACACTGTTTATTTTGTTTCTCTGGCACCATGGCGGCCATGTCGCTGTGAAGTTTAATAGAACACAAACTTGTTTGTGTGCCATATGACCCATGGTCAAGCGCTGTGCCAACTTCCAGCTGCTTCTTTCCTATTGGGCCGGTGTATTTCAACAGCAAGCACGCCTGCTTTTTTTGGCGATTTCTACATAATTTGGAAAACAGCAGGAGCTGGCAGGTTTGCGATCAGTGAGGGAGGTGTGACTGCCTGCGGAGCTGCTCATCTTTGCCTTCACCCTTCTAGGACTCCCGGGCTGAGGTCTGCTGTGCATGCATCTGTCCGGCAGGGTGTGTCTTGGTTGCCGTGGTGCAGAGGACTCCTTGGCAACCACCAACTCTGGCTGTTCTGGGCATATTTCCTATCCTTTCGCCTGGCTGGAGGTTTGCAGTGCCCTTTTCTGGCAAGGGTGGGCTTGTCTGGGTTGTCGCTTTGTGGTGCTTCTCATCACCCACCTGTTCTGGCAGCTGGAATTGAGGCACAAAGGACCAAAACATACGGCAGGATTGGCCAATTAATGTGGCAAAATAAGTCCAGTTATAAATTTATAATGCCAGTAGCTCCAACTCAGTGATTGAGATACGACGTATTGCATTGCAAATGCTTGTGCTAAATTGGTGTTGGATTTCTTGAGAGAAGTGATTCTTCAATTGTTTTGATGCCGTTTCAAAATGTTACACATTTGTGTTGTTGAAGCCTGACTGCTCGAAGCCACAGCTATCCAGGGTTGAGCTTAATGACAGACGAAGCCTGAATTGTCCTAGAAGGGTTAGTAGTGTATTGCTTGGTGAGGTCTCACAACCACACCATATAATACACCCAAATTCCTCACATAGTATCAGACTAATGTATTTGATGCTCCAAAGTAGATAAAACGTGCCTATGATCAACCAAAATGAAGTAGGTAACCTTGACTGTCTAGCGAACTCCACTTGTCCAGGTTACATGCAAGAAACAAGCAAGTGTTTGTACTGGTCCAGCTTTGGGAATCCCATTGAAAACGGAGCTTAGGGCTCAGTTACTTTGATTCATATCTGAAAAATATAAGCATGGCTTATGAAACCAGTGTAGAACCATCAATCTCAAGGTAAAGCCACTCTTGAGATGCTACTCACAGATTCCAAGTGGACCCTGTCATTAGCCACCAAATCTCAAACTTGGACATCCCACACTTAATAAAGGCAAGAGAGATCCTTAATGCCGGCTTCCCTGACTTGGTAGTCTGCACTACCCAGAGGTTTGCGGGTAAAAAAGGCCTGTGCACGTGGGCTACGAATTCCCTGCTATCATTGCTGCTTTGCCCATTGTCTTGGCTGGAGGAGTGGGGCTACTCTGTTTTCAGCTTTGATGATGAGCATGTTCACAGGAAAGTATCAGCTGTGTATAGATCGTCACAGCTTTTCAAAGAAAGCCATGCTCAGGACTTCCAGCCCAAGCAAAGTACAGAAATTTTCCCATAGAAAACAATGGCAAACAGTTGTCACCTCTGTGGGAATCCTTTGTTCTAGGGGGTGCTATATATGTGGATGGTGCCGAAGCCACGCCAGATTTATAAAATGACTCCTGTGCCTGTCATTCCAGTTCAGCTCATTTGAGATCACATTTCTTTGTGGATAAGTCTCACAGGCATTCTGTTGGTTTGCAGTTTTAGCCTCCATCTGAATTGAACCTAGCACTCCTCTTCTGGTCACATTTCCTGCCAGTGAGGATGGTGCCCCTGCAGAATCAGCCTTTCACTCGCTTCTTCAGGTGTGAGGCAAGAGAAAGACCCACTAAGACAAAACTAACTCGCATTCGTGGGATTGCTGATTACCACTCAGATGAAACACTCGATTTGTTGCCATAGAATTTACATTGTTAGACAGAACAGCAAAATCATTACTGCGTCCCTGAATGGTTTAGTATGCATTGAGAAAAATGCCATGTTGTATTGGGCCACTTTTAGCTTTGTTTTGACACCAAATCCCTCGAACAATGCCCGTTGCCAACAGAGGTTTGGGTCTCTCCTTTCAACCAGTCTTTCTTAAATCAGCATCTCTCAACCGCTGGCTTGGGAGTTTGTCGTTCATGTTGTGGCTCATGTCAGTGAGGATTCATCTCACCTAATGCTGTTGGCTTTTTGAGTGTAACCTTCTGCCCTCATGAGTGCTTGCATTGACCTGCAGTCTGCTCCCACTTCCCTTGTCTTGTTCTAATGCTGCATGTTCTAGCACATTAAACCTGGACCTGTTGACTTATCCATACTGAAAATGACACAACTTTGCAGCATAGGATGAGAAAGGTGAGCCTGCCAGGTGGCCTATAGGGTGCCCTTGGGACCGTTTCTGAGGGTACCGGGGTTCCCTGTACACAAGACGAAATTCTAGGTTTGACTTTAATGAAGGTACCTATAACCAATAAATACAAGTACAATTCGTGGCTGGCAGGTATTAGATTATGTAAGGCACTGAACTGTCCTTGGTTTGGGTAACTGTTGTGATACCCATTACTATAGCACTCACCTTTTATGCACACACACACACCTTTTCTTCCCCTCTCCTCCCAATCTAAATCCCTTTCTTTACATTCTAGAACAGCTGGGGATACCTACAACATGGAACGTCATTAGACTTAGCTAGGGTTGTAGTATCAACCTCATCCCACAACACCTTCCCGTGGGACTGAACAGCATGCAAACCATCCAGATGGAAGTTCACATGCAGTGTCTTGGGGTGACTGTGGGCATGGGGTCTTGTTGCTCTTTGCAGGTATCACCAAACCTGGAAAAGCACCCAGGTACAGAGATCCCTTTAGACCAGTGATCTTCAAACTTTTTAATGCCCCGCCACCTCAGTAGGAAAAAACATCATCGTGGCCCCATCTGAATTTTTCACTATGAATGTAATAAATTGGCAATGTTTAAATATGTCTAGACTTATTTCATTATTGCACTTAAGTTACGCAACTGTTTTAAAAATGCAGTCAAATACAGTAAAACAAACATACTGTTGT
Source organism: Pleurodeles waltl (assembly GCF_031143425.1). Taxonomy (NCBI): domain Eukaryota; kingdom Metazoa; phylum Chordata; class Amphibia; order Caudata; family Salamandridae; genus Pleurodeles; species Pleurodeles waltl. The sequence goes on from NC_090450.1 coordinate 37,784,351, forward strand.
GGTCAGGTAGGCCTTACTAATGGGGAAGTGTCCACATTGTGATTATTAGGGGTAGGGCGGGGCTTTCGAAGAGTATATGGAGTCTCTTCTCTTTTGATACATACTCCCAGCTTGCATATAAATGACAAAACATATTAGTAATGGCCCATTACACAGTGATGTACTGCTGCCATTTTTTTCAGGTTAAACAAGCTTTAGCCAGAGCCTGGTATCTCTCCTTCCCCTGCCCCCAGTCATTTGGCGACCCCTTAGGGGGGGCCGCCCCTGCAGTTTGAAGACCACTGCTTTGGACCCCTACACATGATATGAAGGTGTTATGTACATGTGCTTGGATTTCACCAAAAACATAAAATAAGAAAATGAAAATATTCATGGACCAACACCTGTGTTTTTAATGTATCCTGGCGCACAGCCTCTATTTTCAGACTGTCTATTAAGAGGTCTTTGAGGGTGCACAATTAGATCTGTGAGGGTGCACTGCTCAGACCTTCCAAGTATATGTTTAACTTTCTTGTTGAGTGTTTAGATATGCTTTAGTGTGGCACAGATCAAGATGATTGGTGCTTCACTCATGCTTGGGAATAAACAAACTTTGTTCTTCCAGTTGAGAATCCGTACCGGGTGGACATTGCTGTGATTCGGAGCCGGGCCAAGCTTCTTCAGAAGTACTTCAGCAACGAACAGAAAGAGTTACAAGCCCTGTACGCCTTACAAGCCCTTGTCAGCAAACTTGATCAACCCCCAAGTAAGGACAAGTTATGCCATTGACTAGCTTGATTAAATTGCATTTAGTCTTTTGCCTTTAGTCATATGAGTAGGTCATCCTGTAGGGTGGTACTCTACAATCTGGTGCTCTTGCTTAAAGCACTGGAAAGGTACAGTACAGCTGTTGTGCCCCACTTTCCAGACTCACTTCGTGCACCTCTTTTCAGTTTTTTTACCTTTAGATGTTTTCTGGGTGAATGAGGTGGGCAATGGGAGAATTTCTTTGTCGACTTTTGAGAAGGTTCCAGTTTAATAATTTGTATTTTGAATGCTTAATCTAAAAATGTATCTATATTCCTTCACTCCTTTAGGTATTTGCCTTTTGGGTCTGTGGTTAAAAGTTCTAAAATCTAAGAGCCACTTTCTTTACATTCCTGAAGGTGCTCCTTTAATTACTTTAAGAATAACTTTTCCATGGTGGTTTATCAGCATTAAATTTCGCGTTTGTTTGACGCAGGTAGATTTCCATATATTGTCTAGCATTGCAGTTTCTACTAAACGAAACTAAAAATGTTGTGAATTGGGGCATTAGCTTTAGAAGCTATCCTTTTAATGCCTTGTTTTGACAGTGGTGTCAGGGATTTCAATTTTGACTGATCCACAAGATCTCAATACCAGACTTCCACATTTTTGCACTTCTACATGAGGTCAGTAAATGGCCATTTTGTATCCTAGTGCACTAAAATGGCCTCTGAGTATAGATTGAGCAATCAGGTGTTAACTTTTCATCAGTGAATTAGGATTTTTTAAATGCATGCTGATACAGAAGTGGCCAGTTTATTTAGAGGTCCTTGTAACAGTGAGTGCTTGCATCGCAGGTAGAAGCAGGGTATGTTTCACCTGGCTCGCCAGGCCTTGTGGTCAATAGTAACACCATGCTTTTCTTTCTGTAGATCTTCTACGAATGTTCTTTGATGCCCTGTACGATGAGGATGTCATTAAGGAGGAAGCCTTCTACAAATGGGAGTCTAGCAAGGACCCAGCTGAGCAACAGGGCAAAGGTGTAGCACTCAAATCCGTCACTGCTTTTTTCACGTGGTTGCGAGAAGCAGAAGACGAGTCGGACAATAACTGAAGCTGGCTCGGACATTGGGGCGGAGTCACAAAACTTTGACTTTTTTTCACTTGACTGATTTGCGTTAATGGAATAAAATTTCCCCCACCCCACCCCCACGGGAGATTGAAGAGAGAGAGGGGATACCCAATCCGGCGTTTATGGAGGTGTGCAGTAGACTTGAACTCATTGGAATGTCGTTGGATTGTCAACGCCCCCCTCCATTTTCAACACTTCTTTTAGGTTTTTTTCTTTTTTTTTTTTTTTTTTTTTCTTTTTGGGTTCTGTTTTGAAAACCTTTATTGGTTTGTGGCTAAATAAACGGAGTACTTGAGGAGTGCGGAACTGTAAAGACTCAATTCAGGCCCACTCACCTATGGCAATGCGGATTAATTTCTGAAGCGCTCTGCACACCATAGAAATGCTTGGCGCTGTGAGAAAAAAAAACCAGAAAACACAAAAAAATCGCCGTTATTGGGGGTAAGGCGTGGAACTTTGCACCTTCCCTGTTGCTGAAATATAGATATATATAAATATATATATATAATTATTACAAAATTTTGTTTGGTTTGGGGTTTGAACCCCATAATTTTTTTTTTCCTGAAGGGGTTTGTATAGCTGAAGAGGAGGTTCAAACCTTGTTATGGATTATTATAAAAACTTTTTTTTTAAATCAAAACTTAATAAAATGTTGAATCGGAGCAGAACTTTCAACGGCCGTACAGAGTTCCTGCTATATTGGTGGGATTTCTTTTAACAGTTCTGTAAATAAATGAAAGGGCGGGGGGTATATATTTTTTTCTTCTCCAGATTTTGCTAATATTATGCGCCATGTTTTACTGCAATTTGCGTTAAGAGACACAATCATAAAGCTGCCTCGACATGTCTTCTGCAAGGGAGCGCCGAAGTGGTATCTTTACCCCCAACATGTTCATGGAGATGCTTGTAATTATTAAATCCAAACAACCAAGGATCGACTGATGTTCTAGTGAAATCTGTAAATACCTTTCTGCTTTCTTTATTAAGTATTTAATTGAAGATTCAAAACTAAAAGCATCTTTTCACCTAAACTGGAAATAAAAGAACATTGCAAAACAATGTGACGCTGCTGTGCAGAATTCAGATGTTGGCAGGGTAACTATTGGAAATTGGGTTTTCTCTCATGTTAATTTAAGTAGGGTAGTGATCATGAAGAAAGATGTATTCTGCAGTGAAAAGCATTGGAAAAGTAGGAAGACTCCATTACAGTATCCGGGCATGGTTATAAAACTTCTGACAGTGGTAGCTGTGAATTCAGATCGTTGTACATCCTTGTGCGACAAGTAACAAACATTTGGTTTAATCAAAACTGGTAACATTTTGAATAAAATAGTGGTGCTTAAACAATTCCAAAACACCTTGCTACCTACAGGTATAAGTTATGGCTCAACCAAGGTTGAGACCCCACTATGGTTTGAAGGAAACACGGGTTGGAGCACACACAACTTGTTAAGGCTTAAGTCTAGTAATAACATGTTCGATGGCATCTGTCGCTGTAGATACACATGTTGTGCATAGCCCGCCATCTGGTGTTGGGTCGGAGTGTTACAAGTTGTTTTTCTTCGAAGAAGTCTTTCGAGTCACGGGACCGAGTGACTCCTCCTTTTGTCTCCATTGCGCATGGGCGTCGACTCCATCCTCGATTGTTTTTTTTCCGCCATCGGGTTCGGACGTGTTCCTGTCGCTCCGAGTTTCGGAACGGAAGATTAGCTAATTTCGGAAGATTTTCGTCGGTATTGTTGCGTTCGGGATCGGCGTACTTAGATTCCACACCGCATCGAAGAGCTCCGGTGCCCTTCGGGGTAGTTTTTCGATCCTCCGTCGGGGCCTGGTCGGCCCGACCGCGTGCTGAAGAACGCCGATGGAACGGACCCCGTTCCGTTTCTGCCCCAAATGCCACAATAAGTACCCTTACACAGACCAACACTTGGTCTGCAACCTGTGCCTGTCACCTGAGCACAGCTAAGACACCTGCGAGGCCTGTCGTGCGTTCTGGTCCCGAAAAACACTCCGAGACCGTCGAGCTAGAAGACTTCAGATGGCGTCCACGCCGACAGCTCACCGAGAGTTCGAGGAACAAGAGAAAGAAGAAACCTTCTCGATCCATGAATCGGACTCCGAGGAATTCGACGACCAAAGAACTGTGAGTAAGACGTCGAAGCCAGCACACAAGAAAAGTGACAAGGCCCAGGGGACGCCACTGCCACCAGGCCATGGCTCCACCCATAAATTCGGTGACCGACCATCGGCACCGAAAAAGGCCGAAATAGTGCCGAGATCGTCCGACTCCGGTCGAGACACCGGCACGCAGCCTTCTCGGGACCGAGAAAGTGCTGCTGAAAAAGATCGACGCCGAGATACCGGAGCCGAAACTGCTCGACGCAGAGACAGCGGCACCGAGGAAGATCGATGGCGAGAGGGTTCGACTCCGAAAAAGAAGGTCACCTCGGAGCCGAAAAAGAGTACAGACAGGGTTTCGGTGCCAAAACGACCCGCAACCGACCCAACTACCAGTTCTTATTCAGAGGAGCAATCACTGTCCTCTCAGATGCGAAAGCATAGATTTGAGGAAGAGTTGCAATCCACCGAAGTGGACCACACTCAGAAACGTATTTTTATACAGGAAGGAACAGGGAAAATAAGCACCCTTCCCCCTATTAGGAGAAAAAGGAGACTGGAGTTTCAGTCAGACCAAGCACCACAAACAAAAATGGTGAAAAAGGTAACTCCGCCACCCTCTCCTCCACCTGTAACTAACGTTTCACCGGCACAAACTCCATCGCATTCCCCGGCACACACCACCATGAGCCAAGGTGACCAGGACCAAGACGCTTGGGACTTATACGACGCCCCAGTGTCGGACAACAGTCCAGAGGCGTATCCCACAAAGCCCTCACCACCGGAAGATAGCACAGCATATTCACAAGTGGTGGCTAGAGCAGCAGAGTTCCACAACGTGTCCCTACACTCGGAACCAGTCGAGGATGACTTCCTATTCAACACCCTCTCCTCCACCCATAGCTCCTACCAAAGCCTGCCTATGCTCCCAGGAATGCTTCGGCACGCAAAGGAAATCTTCAAGGAGCCGGTCAAGAGTAGAGCAATAACACCAAGGGTGGAAAAGAAATATAAAGCACCTCCCACAGACCCTGTTTTCATCACCTCACAGCTGCCACCAGATTCCGTCATAGGAGCAGCTCGCAAGAGAGCCAACTCCCACACATCTGGGGATGCACCACCCCCAGATAAACAGAGCCGCAAGTTCGATGCAGCCGGAAAGAGAGTCGCAGTACAAGCTGCAAACCAGTGGCGCATCGCTAACTCTCAAGCACTACTTGCGCGCTATGACAGAGCCCATTGGGACGAGATGCAACACCTCATTGAGCATCTACCCAAAGAGCTACAAAAAAGGGCGAAACAGGTGCTTGAGGAAGGACAGAACATATCTAATAATCAGATACGCTCCTCTATGGATGCAGCGGACACAGCTGCAAGAACAATTAACACATCTGTGACTATAAGAAGGCACGCATGGCTACGAACGTCTGGTTTTAAACCAGAGATACAGCAGGCTGTCCTCAATATGCCATTCAATGAGAAACAACTGTTCGGACCAGAAGTGGACACGGCAATTGAGAAACTAAAAAAGGACACTGACACTGCTAAAGCCATGGGTGCACTCTACTTTCCGCAGAGCAGAGGCACTTACAGCACCTTCCGCAAGACAACCTTTAGAGGGGGGTTTCGGGGTCAGGCCACACAAGCCAGCACCTCACAGGCAACACCGTCCAGCTACCAGGGACAGTACCAAAGGGGAGGCTTTCGGGGCCAATACAGAGGACAATTCCCTAGGAATAGGGGAAAATTTCAAAGCCCCAAAACCCCTACAACAAAACAGTGACTCACATGTCACTCATCCCCTCCACACAACATCAGTGGGGGGAAGAATAGGTCAGTATTACCAAGCATGGGAGGAAATAACTACAGACACTTGGGTCTTAGCAATTATCCATCATGGTTATTGCATAGAATTTCTACAAATCCCTCCAAACATACCACCAAAAGCACAAAATTTATCAAAACAACATTCAGAACTTCTGGAAATAGAAGTTCAAGCATTTTTGGAAAAGAACGCAATAGAACTAGTACCAAAGACACAAATAAACACAGGAGTTTATTCACTGTACTTCCTAATACCAAAAAAGGACAAAACACTGAGACCAATCCTAGACCTCAGAAAACTAAACACCTACATCAAATCAGAACACTTTCACATGGTCACGCTACAAGAAGTGTTACCATTGCTAAAGCAACAGGACTACATGACAACCTTAGATCTCAAAGACGCGTATTTCCACATACCAATACATCAGTCGCACAGGAAATACCTCAGGTTTGTATTCAAAGGAATACATTACCAATTCAAAGTATTGCCGTTTGGTTTAACAACCGCACCAAGAGTCTTTACAAAATGTCTAGCAGTAGTGGCTGCACACATCAGAAGGCAGCAAATACACGTATTCCCGTATCTAGACGACTGGCTAATCAAAACCAACTCACTGACAAGGTGCTCACACCACACAAATCAGGTCATACAAAACCTCTACAAACTCGGTTTCACCATCAACTGCAAAATCACACATTCTGCTGTGCAAAGTACAACAATACCTAGGAGCCATAATAGACACAACAAAGGGATTAGCCACTCCAAGTCCACAAAGAATTCAAAATTTCAACAAAATCATACAACGCATGTATCCAACACAAAGAATACAGGCAAAAATGATATTACAACTCCTAGGCATGATGTCCTCATGCATAGCCATTGTCCCGAACGCAAGACTGCACATGAGGCCTTTACAACAGTGCCTAGCATCACAATGGTCACAAGCACAGGGTCACCTTCTAGATCTGGTGTTGATAGACCGCAAAACATACCTCTCGCTTCTATGGTGGAACAGTATAAATTTAAACAAAGGGCGGCCTTTCCAAGACCCAGTGCCACAATATGTAATAACAGATGCTTCCATGACGCGGTGGGGAGCACACCTCGATCAACACAGCATACAAGGACAATGGGACGTACATCAAACAAAACTGCACATAAATCACCTAGAACTGCTAGCAGTTTTTCAAGCACTAAAAGTATTCCAACCAATCATAACTCACAAATACATTCTTGTCAAAACAGACAACATGACAACAATGTATTATCTAAACAAACGGGGGGGGGACACTCAACGCAGTTGAGCCTTCTAGCACAAAAGATATGGCGATGGGCAATTCACAACCACATTCGCCTAATAGCACAGTTTATTCCAGGGATCCAGAATCAACTGGCAGACAATCTCTCTTGAGATCACCAACAAGTCCACGAATGGGAAATTCACCCCCAAATTCTAAACACTTACTTCAAACTCTGGGGAACACCTCAAATAGACTTATTTGCAACAAAAGAGAACGCAAAATGCCAAAACTTCGCATCCAGATACCCACACAGGCAGTCCCAAGGCAATGCCCTATGGATAAACTGGTCAGGGATATTTGCATACGCTTTTCCCCCTCTCCTTCCATATCTAGTAAACAAATTGAGTCAAAACAAACTCAAACTCATACTGCTAGCACCAACATGGGCAAGGCAACCCTGGTACACAACACTGCTAGACCTATCAGTAGTACCCCACTTCAAATTGCCCAACAGGCCAGATCTGTTAACACAACACAATCAACAGATCAGGCATCCAGATCCAGCATCGCTGAATCTAGCAATCTGGCTCCTGAAATCCTAGAATTCGGACACTTAGACCTTACACAAGAATGTATGGAAGTCATAAAGCAAGCTAGAAGACCATCCACTAGGCACTGCTATGCAAGCAAATGGAAAAGGTTTGTTTGCTACTGCCATCATAATCAAATCCAACCATTACACGCATCTCCAAAGGATGTAGTGGGTTACTTGCTACACTTAAAAAAAATCAAATCTAGCTTTCTCTTCCATTAAAATACACCTTGCGGCAATATCTGCATACCTGCAGATTACCTATTCAACTTCACTATTTAGAATACCGGTCATTAAAGCATTTATGGAAGGCCTTAAAAGAATTATACCACCAAGGACACCACCCGTTCCTTCATGGAACCTCAATGTTGTCTTAACAAGACTCATGGGTCCACCTTTTGAACCCATGCACTCTTGCGCAATACAGTTCCTAACCTGGAAAGTTGCATTTCTCATCGCCATCACATCTCTACGGAGAGTAAGCGAAATTCAAGCGTTTACAATACAAGAACCTTTTATCCAAATACACAAAAATAAGGTAGTCCTAAGGACCAATCCTAAATTTTTACCAAAAGTTATTTCGCCGTTCCACCTAAATCAAACTGTAGAACTACCAGTGTTCTTCCAACAGCCAGATTTTGTAGCTGAGAGGGCACTACATACATTAGATGTCAAAAGAGCATTAATGTACTACATTGACAGAACAAAAAACATCAGAAAGACTAAACAACTATTTATTGCATTCCAAAAACCTCATGCAGGAAACCCAATATCAAAACAAGGTATAGCCAGATGGATAGTTAAGTGCATCCAAATCTGCTACCTTAAAGCAAAAAGACAGCTGCCCATTACACCAAGGGCACACTCAACCAGAAAGAAAGGCGCTACCATGGCCTTTCTAGGAAATATTCCAATGCACGAAATAAGTAAGGCAGCCACATGGTCTACGCCTCACACGTTCACCAAGCACTACTGTGTAGACGTCCTATCCGCACAACAAGCCACAGTAGGTCAAGCCGTGTTAAGAACCTTATTTCAAAATACTTCCACTCCTACAGGCTGAGCCACCGCTTTTGGGGAGATAACTGCTTACTAGTCTATGCACAACATGTGTATCTACAGCGACAGATGCCATCGAACTGAAAATGTCACTTACCCAGTGTACATCTGTTCGTGGCATCAGTCGCTGAAGATTCACATGTGCCCACCCGCCTCCCCGGGAGCCTGTAGCCGTTCGGAAGTTAGCTTAAGCTTTGTACATTTGTAAATATATTATTTAAACCTTAAATAGGTACATACTTATTCACTCCATTGCATGGGCACTATTACTACAACACAACTCCTACCTCACCCTCTGCGGGGAAAACAATCGAAGATGGAGTCGACGCCCATGCGCAATGGAGACAAGGAGGAGGAGTCCCTCGGTCCCGTGACTCGAAAGACTTCTTCGAAGAAAAACAACTTGTAACACTCCGACCCAACACCAGATGGCGGGCTATGCACAACATGTGAATCTTCAGCGACTGATGCCACGAACAGATGTACACTGGGTAAGTGACATTTTCATTATTGCCGGTTTCAGAATAGTCAATTTCACAAATGTTTGGCATAGAGATGAACAACCAAGAATAATGGAGTATACAGAGAAAGGTATGGGTAAATTGGTGCACGCCCTGAACGTTCTAGAAGTACAATCATTGATAGTTTGTGTTGAAGGAAGTCCAAAGTAGAGTGGAGCATGGTGCTAAGCGGTGAGGTATGCTCCACTACCCAAGAGCATAATATAGTGTTAAAAAAACATATATTTTTCAAAGATACTGCAGCACTCCAAATAAGTTTGTAATCAACAAGTCATCCAGATTTCTGGTTGTAGTAGGTTCCTTTTTATTTGGAGATATGGACATCAAGGTAATAAGATGAGTAGCATTCTACAATCCCAGCCAACACGTGTGTTTCGTCACAACAGGTGACTTTCAAGGCTAGTTGGGTATGCGAAGTCTAACTTGACAAGACCAAAACAAAGTTTGTCTCAGTATTACAAAGTGTAACAGAAGGTGGAAATTAAGTCAGCCACTTGTTCATGCAACAAAAATCTTCGTTTGTAGGTTTCTTCTGTTCTTATTTGAACAGGGCCGCTGTGATGCAGGCAGTCCTCTGGAGGGTTTTTAGAGGTTGTGGACCTGCAGTACATGTCGCCTTTCTTCTGTCAGTTGTCTCCTTTCCTTCTCTGCGGGGTTGTCAGCGCAGCAGTCCTCCTTTTCTTGAGGTTGTCAGGAATTTGACTTGCTTGGTTCAGGGAGCCCTTAAATACAAGATTAAGGGGCGTTTTTAGGGGTCAGAGCATGATACCTTCCCTGAGGCTGGCTAAATCCTTCCTGTGCCTACTCCCTTTGGGGAGGGGGGCACATTCCTATCCCTATTGGCCCTGATCGTCCAAACCAAGATGGTGGATTCTGCAAGGAGGAAGGGGGTCACTTCAGCTCTGGACGCCGGGTTGAGGTGGTGACTCCTTGTTTTTCCTAATTATCTCTCTGGACTTGCCGCCAAAAGTGGGGATTTGTCCAGGGGCTGGGCGTCTCCACTAGCTGGAGTGACCTGGGGCTTTGTAACATGAAGTTTGCACCGCTAGTTGTTACAGTTCCTGCAGGGGGTAGATGTGAAGCACCTCCACCCAGTGCAGGCTTTGTTTCTGGCCTCAGAGTGCAAAGGCTCTCATCCCAGGGGGTCAAACTCATTTCTCAGTGGCAGGATTGGATAAAATACAGGGGGCATCAGTGTGTGTTTATTATTCTGACGAGTTTGATACCAAACTTCCCAGTATTTAGTGTAGCCATTATGGAATGGTGGAGTTAGTTTTGACAAACTCCCAGATCATACACTTAATATGTCCACGCTGTACTTACAATGTCTAAGAATGGACGTAGACACTGTAGGGGCATATTGTTCATGCAGCTATGTCCTCACCTGTGGTATCGTACACCCTGCATTAGGGCTTTAAGGCCTGCTAGAGGGGTGACTTACCCATACCACGGGCAGTGTTTTGTTTGCATGGTTTCCTGAGGGGGATGCCATGTCTACTTTGCCTTTTTCTCACCCCTACCCCCCCCCCCCAACATACAAAATCTGCAATGGCAGTGTGCATGTGTTAGGTGAGGGGCCCCGTAGGGTGGCACAACAGATGCTGCAGCCCTTAGGAACCTTCGATGGTCACAGGGCCCTTGGTACCACTGGTAGATTTTACAAGGGACTTGTCTGTGTGCCAGGGGTGTGCCAATTGTGGAAACAATGGTAAATTTTGTTTTGTGAAAGAACAATGGTGCTGGGGCCTGGTTATCAGTGTCCAAGCACACTGTCAAGTCTGCATCAATATCAGGCAAAAAGTGGGGCGTAACTGCAACAAGGGTCATTTTACAGTAGGGTATGTCCAGACGTGTGTACCTTGCTTGCTGCGCCACTGGACTCAAGCCAGTCTGGCTGATGAAGTATGATACCCTGATACTGGTTCCAGGATGCTTGAGTCCTGTTCAAGCAGGACCTGGCTTGGCAGTTTGGGCTGGACTGCTCCCTATGGGAACAGGGTCAAGACTGATTTGCATATGGCTGCGTCTGAAATGGGGTGATGTGGCAAGCCAAATAATGATGGATTAAACCCAGGTCTATGACTCTGAGTGTTTGAAAAGTTTCAAAACACTGTCCATTTTATTTTATGATATTGCCGTGATGGAAAAGACACCTTTCCAGTTCTGTAAGAACTGCCATCATAAATATGCACAGAAAGATCAAAATCCTTTGTGCAACCTTTCTTTCTTTCAATCATCTGAGCGAAGACTTCCTTGCCTGTTCGGACCAAAGACTTTGAGGGTGAGGAAAAAGCAGAGCATGGTGCACCATTTTCTTCAAGGTCCGAAATCAAGACCATTGTTGAAATATTTCAGCTTATCGAGCGACAAGGAAGAAAATAAAGCGAGCGCCGAAGGAGAGTCATTGGAGGGAGAACAGAACATCCTGGAAATCTACTCATAAAGAGGTAAGAGACATCCTTTAAGTCTGTCGCCGGATAAAAATCTGACTTGCGAGGCCATAAAGGGACTTCAGTGCTGAAATGCTTGCCGCCCAGAGGCACTACTCACGAAAAAGACTTCCATGGAACCCACGAGTAGGGCCTCCGGAGGAGTGAAGGACTCAAGACAGGAGTCCGCGAAAACAGGAAGGTGAAAGACGCCACCTACCAATTAAAAGCCTTTGACGCTCCCTTAAACCACCAAAGCTCTAGGGGAGAGCATTTGTCAAATGCACAAGAGCATTTGTCGAAGGAGGGAGAGCATTCTTTAAAGAAAAGTTTGGTGAAAGTTGAAGAGAAAACATTCTACTGTAGGCCCTGAAGACTGTTCAGTGAAAATAGACAAGAGGGTTGAGGCCGAAATGGAGGTGTGAATCCAAAAGTAATGCAGATTCGACAAGTCTGAAAGCGTTCTGGATTCCGTACAAATTCTCAACAACAAAAGATAATCCTGAACCAGAGGAAGAAAACTTCCAAGCTCCTATAATGCCTGAACTTCAGGAAGAGGACGCATTATCGTGAGAAGGAAGACTAAGTTATTTCAACCTTCTGGGGAAGGAGGAAAGGATGGGACTTAGCGGGAAGGCCTCGATGAGGACTCTCCTGAGGGAAATGTTGAGTCCTACATGTAGGTACCTGGCTCTATATATACTATACCAAAATGATAGTGGCACAGTCCAGGGAGTTCCCCAGAGGCTAAAGTAGATAATACTAATGCTCTTTTTTCTGGAAGTGTGGTCGAGCAGTTGGGCTTATCAGGCGGTAGTGCAAAGCATTTGTTGTACACAGTCGAGAAATGAGGCACGCACTCTGTAGGAATTTGGCTCTGTATGCACTATTTCAAAGTAAGGAATAGTATGCACAGAGTCCAAGGGTTCCCCTTAGAGGTAAGATAGTGGTAAAAAGATAATACTAATGCTCTATTTTGTGGTAGTGTGGTCGAGCAGTAGGCTTATCCAAGGAGTAGTGTTAAGCATTTGTTGTACATACACACAGGCAATAAATGAGGAACACACACTCGGAGACAATTCCAGGCCAATAGGTTTTTGTATAGAAAAATATATGTTCGATGGCATCTGTCGCTGTAGATACGCATGTTCTGCAATAGCTCGCCATCTGGTGTTGGGCCGGAGTGTTACAAGTTGTTTTTCTTCGAAGAAGTCTTTCGAGTCACGGGACCGAGTGACTCCTCCTTTTGTCTCCATTGCGCATGGGCGTCGACTCCATCCTCGATTGTTTTTTTTTTCCGCCATCGGGTTCGGACGTGTTCCTGTCGCTCCGAGTTTCGGAAAGGAAGATTAGCTAATTTCGGAAGATTTTCGTCGGTATTGTTGCGTTCGGGATCGGCGTACTTAGATTCCACACCGCATCGAAGATCGAAGAGCTCCGGTGCCCTTCGGGGTAGTTTTTCGATCCTCCGTCGGGGCCTGGTCGGCCCGACCGCGTGCTGAAGAACGCCGATGGAACGGACCCCGTTCCGTTTCTGCCCCAAATGCCACAATAAGTACCCTTACACAGACCAACACTTGGTCTGCAACCTGTGCCTGTCACCTGAGCACAGCGAAGACACCTGCGAGGCCTGTCGTGCGTTCCGGTCCCGAAAAACACTCCGAGACCGTCGAGCTAGAAGACTTCAAATGGCGTCCGCACCGACAGCCCAACGGGAGTTCGAGGAACAGGAAGAAGAAGGTACCTTCTCGATCCAAGACTCAGACTCCGAAGGATTCGACGACACACAAACCGTGAGTAAGACGTCGAAAACCACACAAAGAAACATTTACAAGGCCCAGGGGACGCCACTGCCACCAGGCCATGGCTCGACCCATAAATTCGGTGACCGACCGTCGGCACCGAAAAAGGCCCAAACAGTGCCGAGATCGTCCGACTCCGGTCGAGACACCGGCACGCAGCCTTCTCGGGACCGAGAAAGTGCTGGAGACAAGCCTCGACACCGAGATGCCGGTGTGGACACGGCTCGACGCCGAGACAGCGGCACCGAAACAGATCGACGCCGAGAGGTTTCGACCCCGAAAAGGAAAAAAGTCACCTCGGAGCCGAAAAAACACGCAGACAAAGTTTCGACGCCGAAACAAACTGCAAGCGACCCAGCTTCAGGCTCTTATACAGAAGAGCACTCGCTAACCTCCCAAATGCAAAAGCATAGGTTTGAGGAAGAGCTACAAGCAACTGATGTGGACCATACGCAAAAGCGTATCTTCATTCAGCAGGGGACAGGAAAAATAAGCACCCTTCCCCCCATTAGGAGAAAGAGAAGGTTGGAGTTCCAGACGGAACAAGCACCACAACCAAAAGTGGTGAAAAGAGTTACACCACCACCACCCTCTCCTCCGCCCGTGATTAACGTTTCACCAGCACAAACTCCATCTCACTCCCCAGCTCACACCACCATGAGCCAGGGTGACCAAGATCAGGACGCATGGGACCTATACGACGCCCCAGTGTCAGATAACAGCCCGGAGGCATACCCTACAAAGCCATCTCCACCAGAAGACAGCACCGCGTACTCTCAGGTGGTGGCTAGAGCAGCACAATTTCATAACGTAAGCCTCCACTCAGAACAGGTCGAGGATGATTTCTTGTTCAACACACTCTCCTCCACCCACAGCTCCTACCAAAGCCTGCCTATGCTCCCTGGTATGCTCCGGCACGCAAAAGACATATTTAAGGAGCCGGTCAAAAGTAGGGCAATCACACCAAGGGTGGAAAAAAAGTATAAGCCGCCTCCTACGGACCCGGTTTTCATCACTACACAGCTGCCACCAGACTCTGTTGTTGTAGGAGCAGCTAGGAAAAGGGCCAACTCTCACACATCTGGAGATGCACCACCCCCAGATAAAGAAAGCCGCAAGTTCGATGCAGCTGGTAAGAGTCGCAGCACAAGCTGCAAACCAGTGGCGCATCGCGAACTCCCAGGCACTACTTGCGCGCTATGACAGAGCCCACTGGGACGAGATGCAACATCTCATTGAACATCTGCCCAAGGACTTCCAAAATAGGGCAAAACAAGTGGTTGAGGAGGGACAGACCATCTCCAACAACCAGATACGTTCCTCCATGGACGCTGCAGATACAGCACGGACAATTAATACATCTGTAACTATCAGAAGGCATGCATGGCTCCGAACGTCTGGATTTAAACCAGAGATTCAACAAGCAGTTCTCAATATGCCTTTTAATGAAAAAGAACTGTTCGGTCCAGAAGTGGACACAGCGATTGAGAAACTCAAAAAAGATACGGACACTGCCAAAGCCATGGGCGCGCACTACTCCCCGCAGAGCAGAGGGAATTACAGCACATTCCGTAAAACGCCCTTTCGAGGGGGGTTTCGGGGTCAAAGCACACAAGCCAGCACCTCACAAGCAACACCGTCCACTTACCAGGGACAGTATAGAGGAGGTTTTCGGGGACAATATAGAGGAGGGCAATTCCCTAGAAATAGAGGGAGATTTCAAAGCCCCAAAACCCCTACTACTAAACAATGACTCACATGTCACTCACCCCCTCCACACAACACCAGTGGGGGGAAGAATAGGTCATTATTACAAAGCATGGGAGGAAATCACTACAGACACTTGGGTTCTAGCAATTATCCAACATGGTTATTGCATAGAATTTCTACAATTCCCTCCAAACATACCACCAAAAGCACAAAATTTAACAACACACCATTCCAATCTCCTGGAGATAGAAGTGCAGGCACTATTGCAAAAGAATGCAATCGAATTAGTGCCAAACACACAAATAAACACAGGAGTTTACTCACTGTACTTTCTGATACCAAAGAAGGACAAAACGCTGAGACCAATCCTAGACCTCAGAGTAGTGAACACTCATCAAATCAGACCACTTCCACATGGTCACACTACAAGAAGTATTGCCATTGCTAAAACTACACGACTACATGGCAACTTTAGACCTCAAGGATGCTTATTTCCATATACCAATACACCCATCGCACAGGAAATACCGAAGGTTTGTATTCAAAGGAATACATTACCAATTCAAGGTACTGCCTTTCGGATTAACAACCGCACCAAGAGTCTTTACCAAATGTCTAGCGGTAGTCGCTGCACACATAAGAAGGCAGCAAATACATGTGTTCCCATATTTGGACGACTGGCTAATCAAGGCCCATTCGTTCATACAGTGCTCAAATCACACAAATCAGATCATACAAACCCTCTTCAAACTCGGGTTCACCGTCAATTTCACAAAATCCAAAATTCTGCCACGCAAGGTACAACAATACCTGGGAGCCATAATACACACATCAAAGGGAGTAGCCACTCCAAGTCCACAAAGAATTCAAAATTTCAACACCATCATACAACGCATGTATCCAACACAAAAGATACAGGCAAAGATGGTATTACAACTCCTAGGCATGATATCATGCATAGCCATTGTCCCAAACGCAAGACTGCACATGAGGCCCTTACAACAATGCCTAGCATCGCAGTGGTCTCAAGCACAGGGTCACCTTCTAGATCTGGTGTTAATAGACCGCCAAACTTACCTCTCGCTTCTGTGGTGGAACAACATAAATTTAAACAAGGGGCGGCCTTTCCAAGACCCAGTGCCACAATACGTAATAACAACAGATGCTTCCATGACAGGGTGGGGAGCACACCTCGATCAACACAGCATACAAGGACAATGGAACGTACATCAAACAAAACTGCATATCAATCACCTAGAACTTCTAGCAGTTTTTCAAGCACTAAAAGCTTTCCAACCAATAATAGTTCACAAATACATTCTCGTCAAAACAGACAACATGACAACAATGTATTATCTAAACAAGCAGGGAGGGACGCACTCCACGCAGTTAAGCCTGCTAGCACAAAAAATTTGGCATTGGGCAATTCACAACCAAATTCGCCTAATTGCACAGTTTATTCCAGGGATACAAAATCAACTCGCAGACAATCTCTCTCGAGATCACCAACAGGTCCACGAATGGGAAATTCACCCCCAAATTCTGAACACTTATTTCAAACTCTGGGGAACACCTCAGATAGACTTGTTTGCGACAAGGGAGAACGCAAAATGCCAAAACTTTGCATCCAGGTACCCACACAAACAATCCCAAGGCAATGCCCTATGGATGAACTGGTCAGGGATATTTGCTTACGCTTTTCCTCCTCTCCCTCTCCTTCCTTACCTGGTAAACAAACTCAGTCAAAGCAAACTCAAACTCATATTGATAGCACCAACTTGGGCAAGGCAACCCTGGTACACAACGCTGCTAGACCTCTCAGTGGTACCCTGCATCAAATTGCCCAACAGGCCAGATCTGTTGACACAGCACAACCAAAAGATCAGACACCCAGATCCAGCATCGCTGAATCTAGCAATCTGGCTCCTGAAATCCTAGAATTCGGGCACTTACAACTTACCCAAGAATGTATGGAAGTCATAAAACAAGCAAGAAGGCCATCCACCAGGCACTGCTATGCAAGTAAATGGAAGAGGTTTGTTTGCTACTGCCATATTAATCAAATACAACCATTACACACAACTCCAGAACATGTAGTGGGTTACTTGCTTCACTTACAAAAATCTAACCTAGCTTTCTCTTCCATTAAGATTCACCTTGCAGCAATATCTGCATACCTGCAGACTACCTATTCAACTTCCCTATATAGAATACCAGTCATTAAAGCATTCATGGAGGGCCTTAGGAGAATTATACCACCAAGAACACTACCTGTTCCTTCATGGAACCTAAATGTTGTCCTAACTAGACTTATGGGTCCACCTTTTGAACCCATGCACTCCTGCGACATACAGTTCCTAACCTGGAAGGTGGCATTTCTCATCGCCATTACTTCCCTGAGAAGAGTAAGCGAGATTCAGGCGTTTACTATACAGGAACCTTTTATACAACTACACAAAAATAAAGTCGTCCTAAGGACCAATCCTAAATTTTTGCCAAAGGTTATTTCACCGTTCCATCTAAATCAAACAGTGGAACTTCCAGTGTTCTTTCCACAGCCAGATACCGTAGCTGAAAGGGCACTACATACATTAGATGTCAAAAGAGCATTGATGTATTACATTGACAGAACAAAGAACATCAGAAAGACTAAACAACTCTTTATTGCATTTCAAAAACCTCATGCAGGAAACCCAATTTCAAAACAAGGTATAGCCAGATGGATAGTTAAATGCATCCAAATCTGCTACCTTAAAGCTAAACGACAGCTGCCCATTACACCAAGGGCACACTCAACCAGAAAGAAAGGTGCTACCATGGCCTTTCTAGGAAACATCCCAATGCAAGAAATATGTAAGGCAGCCACATGGTCTACGCCTCACACATTCACCAAGCACTACTGTGTAGACGTGTTATCCGCACAACAAGCCACAGTAGGTCAAGCCGTATTAAGGACATTATTTCAAACTACTTCCACTCCTACAGGCTGATCCACCGCCTTTGGGGAAATAACTGCTTACTAGTCTATGCAGAACATGCGTATCTACAGCGACAGATGCCATCGAACTGAAAATGTCACTTACCCAGTGTACATCTGTTCGTGGCATCAGTCGCAGTAGATTCGCATGTGCCCACCCGCCTCCCCGCGAGCCTGTAGCAGTTTGGAAGTTACCTTCAATTATTTATATATGTATCATCTCAACCTTAAATAGGTGCATACTTAGTCACTCCATTGCATGGGCACTATTACTACAATTCAACTCCTACCTCACCCTCTGCGGGGAAAAACAATCGAGGATGGAGTCGACGCCCATGCGCAATGGAGACAAAAGGAGGAGTCACTCGGTCCCGTGACTCGAAAGACTTCTTCGAAGAAAAACAACTTGTAACACTCCGGCCCAACACCAGATGGCGAGCTATTGCAGAACATGCGAATCTACTGCGACTGATGCCACGAACAGATGTACACTGGGTAAGTGACATTTTCATTTCTTAGTTTATTTTAAGAACCACAGGTTCAAATTCGACATTTAATACTTTGCATGAAAGGTATTGCAGGTAAGTACTTTAGGAACGTTGAATAATCACAATAGCATATATACTTTTCAAATAAAACACATATAGCTATTTTAAAACTAGACACAGTGCAATTTTCACAGTTCCTAGGGGAGGTAAGTAATAGTTAGTTCTTGCAGGTAAGTAAACCACCTATGGGGTTCAAGTTTGGGTCCAAGGTAGCCCACCGTTGGGGGTTCAGAGCAACCCCAAAGTTACCACACCAGCAGCTCAGGGCCGGTCAGGTGCAGAGTTCAAAGTGGTGCCCAAAACGCTTAGGCTTCAATGGAGAAGGGGGTGCCCCGTTTCCAGTCTGCCAGCAGGTCAGTACCCGCGTCTTCGGAGGGCAGACCAGGGGGGTTTTGTAGGGCACCGGGGGGACACAAGTTAGCACAGAAAGTACACCCTCAGCAGCACGGTGGCGGCCGGGTGCAGTGTGCAAACACACGTCGGGTTTTCAATTGGAATCAATGGGAGACCAAGGGGTCTCTTCAGTGATGCAGGCAAGGGGGGGGGGCTCCTCGGGGTAGCCACCACCTGGGCAAGGGAGAGGGCCTCCTGGGGGTCACTCCTGCACTGGAGTTCGGATCCTTCAGGTCCTGGGGGCTGCGGGTGCAGAGTCTTTTCCAGGCGTCGGGATCTGAGAACAGGCAGTCGCGGTCAGGGGGAGCCTCTGGATTCCCTCTGCAGGCGTCGCTGTGGGGGCCCGGTGGGGGGGAGGGGGGGCAACTCTGGCTACTCACGGTCTCGCAGTCGCCAGGGAGTCCTCCCTGAAGTGTTTTCTCCACAAGTCGAGCCGGGGGCGTCGGGTGCAGAGTTGCAAGTCTCACGTTTCTGTCGGGAAACGCAGTTGTCTTGAAGTTGCTTCTTTGGAAACAAAGTTGCAGTCTTTGGTGAACAGGGTCGCTGTTCTCTGGAGTTTCTTGGTCCTTCTGGAGCAGGGCAGTCCTCTGAGGATTCAGAGGTCGCTGGTCCTGGGGAAAGCGTCGCTGGAGCAGTGTTTTAGAAGTTGGGAGACAGGCCGGTAGAGCTGGGGCCAAAGCAGTTGGTGTCTCCGTCTTCTCTGCAGGGTTTTTCAGCTCAGCAGTCCTCTTCTTCTTAGGTTGCAGGAATCTGATTTCCTGGGTTCTGGGGTGCCCATAAATACTCAATTTAGGGGTGTGTTTAGGTCTGGGAGGGCAGTAGCCAATGGCTACTGTCCTTGAGGGTGGCTACACCCTCCTTCTGCCTCCTCCTCCCTGAGGGGAGGTGGGCACATTCCTATCCCTATTGGGGGAATCTTCCATCTGCAAGATGGAGGATTTCTAAAAGTCAGTCACTTCAGCTCAGGACACCTTAGGGGCTGTCCTGACTGGGCAGTGACTCCTCGTTTTTCTCATTATCTCTCCTGGACTTGCCGCCAAAAGTGGGGGCTGGGTCCAGGGGGTGGGCATCTCCACTAGCTGGAGTGCCCTGGGGCATGGTAACATGAAGCTTGAGCCTTTGGAGCTCACTGCTAGGTGTTACAGTTCCTGCAGGGGGGAGGTGTGAAGCACCTCCACCCAGAGCAGGCTTTGTTTCTGTCCTCAGAGCACAAAGGCTCTCACCGCATGGGGTCAGAAACTCGTCTCTCAGCAGCAGACTGGCACAGACCAGTCAGTCCTGCACTGAACAATTGGGTAAAATACAGGGGGCTCTCTAAGATGCCCTCTGTGTGCATTTTTTAATAAATCCAACACTGGCATCAGTGTGGGTTTATTCTGAGAAGTTTGATACCAAACTTCCCAGTATTCAGTGTAGCCATTATGGAGCTGTGGAGTTTGTTTTTGACAGACTCCCAGGCCATATACTCTTATGGCTACCCTGCACTTACAATGTCTAAGGTTTTGCTTAGACACTGTAGGGGCATAGTGCTCATGCACCTATGCCCTCACCTGTGGTATAGTGCACCCTGCCTTAGGGCTGTAAGGCCTGCTAGAGAGGTGACTTACCTATGCCACAGGCAGTGTGAGGTTGGCATGGCACCCTGAGGGGAGTGCCATGTCGACTTTCTCATTTTCTCCCCACCAGCACACACAAGCTGGCAAGCAGTGTGTCTGTGCTGAGTGAGGGGTCCCTAGGGTGGCATAAGACATGCTGCAGCCCTTAGAGACCTTCCCTGGCATCGGGGCCCTTGGTACCAGGGGTACCAGTTACAAGGGACTTACCTGGGTGCCAGGGTTGTGCCAATTGTAGAGACAATGGTACATTTTAGGTGAAAGAACACTGGTGCTGGGGCCTGGTTAGCAGGGTCCTAGCACACTTCTCAGTCAAGTCAGTATCAGGCAAAAAGTGGGGGGTAACTGCAACAAGGAGCCATTTCTTTATACACTTGATGACTAACTCCAGGCTAAATCTTTTATGTAGCAAAAATATATTGTTACTTTATGTTTGATGTGTAGCTGTAGATACACATGCTTTGCAGAAGTCCGCCATCTAATGTTGGGCTTGGAGTGTTACAAGTTGTTGTTCTTCGAAGAATCTGAGTTACGAGATCGTTTGACTCCTCTCGATGATAGTGCACATGTGCATTGAGTCCTTTGTTAGATTATTTTCTCTCTGCCGTCTGGTTCGGGCGTCTTTCCTCTTGCTCCAGTGAATCTCGGTTCAGTATCTTTCGAACTTTAAATTCCATCTTTCTATCAACATCGGTATACTTTTCGATGGCTGTAGGAAGCTGACTCTGTATATACTGTATAAAAATAAGTGTGCACAGTCAAGGGGTTCCCCAGAGGCTTAACAGGCTAAAGTAGATAATACTTATGCTTTCTTGTGGTTGTGTGTTTGAGCAGTTGGGCTTATCAGTGGGTAGTGCAAAGCATTTGTTGTGTGCACACAGACAATAGAAGAAGCACACACTCAATGACTTAACTCCAGACCAAAGGTTTTTATATAGCAAAAATATCTTTTAATTTATTTCTAGAACCACAAGATTCAAGTTGCACGTAAGTACATAATGTAATAGGTATTTCACATGTGAATCAAGACCACTGATTGGAATTGGTAAGTTGTACAGTTTTGAATAAATGTAAATCTATTTTAAACGTTGGCAGTGCAATTTTTAGAACAGTTCCTGGAAAGTGGGGGGTGGGAGTTAGTATGTTTTGCAGGTAAGTACAACACTTACAGTTCCAGTATCCGGGGTTAGGAATTCCACCTTTTGGGGTTCAAGTTAACCCCAAACACCCACCACCAGCAACACTGGGCCGGCTGGGTACAGGGGTCAAAGTTGAGGCAAGTTTAACAACGTAGACTCTTTCAGTCTGCTGGCAGGTAAGTACCTGTCTTTGGAGGGCAGACCTTGGGTGTTTGGGGGGAGGGAGGGGGTGATTTTAGAGGAGCACTGGGTGGGCCACAAGTAGGCACCAAACTCGTACTCTGCGGCAGGGTGCAAACAGAGCGTCAGGCTTCCAATGCTTTCATTTTGCAGGTTGGGCCCGGGGGTTGTTTCTGAAAAACCACAGGCTGGACAAGTAGGAGGGCCCCTGCTGAACATTGCTGCACCAGAGGTTGGGTTCTCCAAGGCTGGGGGGGGCTGCAGGTGCAGTATACCTTTAGGCGTTGGATAGCTTTCTCTGTTGGCGGGGTCCTCTGGATTCACACAGCAGGAGTCGTGGGGGGGGGCAGGAGAGGTCAACCCAGGGTGGGCACTTGCTCGGAATTGCCTGGGGATCCTCTAGCCGGTTTGGCCACCTGGACAGGGGCTGAGAGCATCTGGTGAGAGTGGTCAGGACTCACAGATCCAGGAGGCTCTGGAGACCTTACATGTAGTTTCGTCTGGGGCAGGGCTGCTGGCCACCGTTCCTCGGTGATGCAGGGCAGTCCTCTGGAGCTTGGCAGAGGTCACTGGTTCCGCAGGATGCGTTGCTTTCTTTTGCAGATTCTTTGAAACCGGAGACAGGCCGGGAGGGCTACTGCAGAGTCAGTTTTCGGCTTCCTTCTCTGCTGGGGTTTTAGTTTAACAGTCCCTGTCTTCTTGTGAGGTTGCCAGGAATCTGATGACTTGGGTTCAGGGGGACCCTTAAATCCTGGATATGGGGCGTTACAGGGGTCAGAGGGCAGTAGCCAATGGCTACTGATCCTGAGGGTGGCTACACCCTTCTTGTGTCCACTCCCTTTTGGGATAGGAGCACATTCCTTTTTTTTTCCATATTTCTTTATTGTAGTTTACTGTAAATTAGAAATCATCCCAGATGACAAATCCTGTACAGTATGGTAAACAATAAGCTGCAACTCACTGCCTATTTTTTTTAATATTGCCATCTAATACAGTACACGTCATGACCAATCTTAGTGAACTAGGAATGAATGGCAGTAGAATATGTAACGTTGAGAATCAATTACAGGGTAATAGTTACAAGATCGCTGGATAATATGCATATGTCACTGTATATGCAGGATACAGAAAAAGCAAAAGAAAATTCAATACAATGCCAGCCCGTAAAACAACTACAATAAACTTCAGTGGACTGATTGGGTGTGCCGCTAGGACCTGTCAAGGGAGCTCTGAAAAGGACATCCGAGTCGGATTGAGAAAAGCACATTCCTAACCCTATTGGTCCCTGTCTTCCTATTCAAGATGGAAGATTCTGCAGGTGGGGGTGATTTCAGCTCTGGACATCTTAGGGGTGGTCCTAGCTGGAGTAGTTACTCCTCCCTGTTTTACCTAATGTTCCTGCAGGACTTGCCACCAAAAAGTGGAGCATTATCGGGGGGAGGGGGCTTCACTAGCTGGAGTGCCCCGTGGCACTTGTAACAGGAGGCTTGAGGCTCACCGCCAAATGTTGCAGTTCCTGCGGGGGGAGGTGTAAAGCATCTCCACCCATTGCAGGCTTTGTTTCTGATCCCAGAGAGCACAAAGGCTCTCACCCCATGGGACCAGAAACTTTTTGTGGCAGGCTGGCACTGTCTGGTCAACCTTACACTAAAGGGTTGGGTAAAATACAGGAGGCATCTCTAAGATGCCGTCTGTGTGCATTGTACAATAAATCAAACCATGGCATCAGTGTGGGTTTATTGGGCTAAGAATATTGATACCAAACTTCCCAGCCTTCAGTGAAGCTATCATGGAGCTCATAACGACAAACTCCAAATCCATGTATTTAACATGGCCACACTGAACTTACAATGGACATAGACACTGCAGGGGCATATGACGCATGCATCTATGTCCTCACCTGTAGTATAGTCCACCCTGCCTTAGGGCTGTAAGGCATGATAGAGGAGTGACTTACCTATGCCACAGACAGTGGTTTGTGGGCACAGCACCCTGAGAAGGGATGCCATGTTGACTTACCTTTTTGTCCCCACCAGTGCACACTGTCTACAATGGCAGTGCACATGTGCTTGGTGAGGGGTTCCTTAGGGTCGCACAATACATGCTGCTGCTTTTAGGGACCCTCCATGGTCACAGTGCCCTTGGTACAACTGGTACCTTTTACAAAGGACTTAGCTGTGTGCCCAGGGGTGTACTAGTTGTGGAAACAATGGTATACTTTAGGGAAAGAACGCTGGTGTTGGGGCCTGGTTATCAGGATCCCAGCACACTCAGGTTTGCATCAATACTAGGCAAATGGTTGGGGGGGGGGGGTAACCATGCCTTAAGGGTAACTTTCCTACACTACCCTTCAAAACCATCACTTCCAGATGAAATAGGGACGTATAATTTGGTCATTAAAAATTCAGCAGACTGCCTTAATGTGGAGATTGACGGAGATAAGCCCTAATCAAGTGTTCGCATAGACACTAGCACCAACTCAAACTAAGAACCAATACCCACCCATGTTGCCAAGTATTCTCGATCAAGGCAAAGGCATTTAACCCACAACTTGTAAAGCAATAACTCAAAGGGTGGAGAAAAAAAATACAACTTTTCGTCCAAAGATCCTCCATGTCAGAAGTCCCAGCACACACTATAGCTGCCACAGCAAGGAAAAAAGCGAATGTTCCCTACACATCCGGGCCACCCCCTGGATAGAGAGAGGGGCAAAATGGAATATATGAGAAGATGAATTGAGTACAGTAAACCAGTGGCACATTGCAAATGCCCTGCTAAACAGTGATATACACTAACTTTGGGAAGAAATAGGTGAAATATTAAAACATCTTCCCGATCAATACAAGGAGAGGTGCTCATTTAGTGGACAGTGACAAACATTGCTAACACTTGTTTAAAATCTGCACTGGATGCAGCAGACACTTTCACTGATGATGGGGGATCATGTTAAGACTGCACTCTTGGTTGAGGATCTCAGGGTTCAAGCCGGCGGTACAGGCTAACATCCTAAACACCACTTTTGACGGTCAACAGTTTTCTGAAACCACCTAGACGATTCCCTAAATCAGTTGAGGGAAAAAACAAAAATAGCAAAGTCAATATGGGCTTTGCAGCTTCGGAGAGGAACCTTCCCCACAAGAAGACCGTCCGCCAGGGGCTCCTTTCATGACAGGAGTTCACCCCAGAGTTTTCAAAGGAACACAGCCGGAAGTTCAACACCAAACTTGTCAGTATAATCGGCAAGGATTCAGTTATATCCATACCTGGGTGGCTGGCTAGTAAGAGCACATTCTTATCAAAAATGCAAGCAGGATATGTCTGAGGTAATGAACTCTCACACTAGTTTTTTTTTTTAAACCGAGAAATCCTCACCAGAGGTAGAGCAAGAGAAAGTGTTCCGTTCCTGGAAGCAAATTTGAACTCCGTCCTAGCAAAAGCATTTCCCCACGAGAAGAGGACTCCGGCTCGGTTACAGGAAGCTCTCCGGTACCAGAGGGGGCAAGCTCTGACATTGAGGACTGTGGTGAAATTGTTAGGAAAGGTAGCATCATGCATTTCGCTAATCCCATACGTGCGACCAATCCGGGAATGGCTTCACAATCAGTGGTCTGAAGAGACGGGGAGGTGCGAAGATCTAGCAGGTGTCATGCAGAGGATGCAGGAGGAAATGGTGAGGTTAAAAAAAAAGAATATTACTTGGGGGGGACTTTTTCAGTAACCAACTCCAATATTGGCCATAACCGCAGATGCTGCACGTATGGGCTCTCTGAAGGTATGAGGGATTCGGTTCAACCAGGATGCAGTCCAACACATCAATTGACTGGAATTAAAGACAGTTTGGCTGGCCCTGGCAGCGTTCAAACACATTATGAGGAGGACAGTTTTGATCCAAACAGACAACACAAGAACTATGTTCTACATCAACAGGGAGGGACCCAATCACCACCTCTCTCAAAGTTGGCCCAACAGGTCTGGAGATGGGCAATCCTCAAAAGAATAGATTTTCAAGTAATTCATCTTCCAGGGGAAAAAAATTGTAAGGCAGTCAGACAAGTCGTCCTGTTCACACGAATGGGGAACTAAGCCAAAAAGTAGTACAAGTCATTTTCAAAAGATGGGGGATGCCAACAGTGGATTTATTTGCAACTCCAGAGAATGCAAAATGTCAACACTGCCCCCAGACAACCACACCCAGTCTCTGGGGAATACCCTTTCGATAAATTAGGTACATTTGCATACGCTTTTCCACCGATACTTGTATTAGAAAGGATGATCAACAAATGCAGGAAAAGCAAGATGATAATACTAATCGTGCCACAATGGACAAGACAGATATGGTACTCTGATCTAATTCAGTTAGACCAAGGACATTTCCAAAAACTACCAAAAGACAAGATTTTCTATCCTTGGAAAGGGGAAAGGTATTGCATCCAGAACCAGAATATTTCAAATTAACAATGTGGCTCCCGAAGACTTAAAATTTACACATTTTAAATTATCAGAAAACTCAAGGAAATATGTGGCAAAATGGAGAGAATGCTTACTTTGGTGTGTAAATAGAAACTTAACCAAAAGGATAGCAAGGGAGAAAATGGTATTAAAATATCTAAACTGTCTACTCGGGAGGGGCTTATGTATACCTCTTCAAAAGTTCATCTTGCGGCAATAGTAGCATACACTAGAGGTCATATGGGTAGACCTTTCATCACATGACCAGTAGTTAAGATTCCTTGAGGGAGTTAGAGATAGCTCCTCCTAGAAGGGTTTCAGCACGTACTTGGAACTTAAATCTAGTGCTTTCATAACTCACGAAAAAACCCACTGAACCGTTGCACAAAGCTACTTTACGGCCATTAACTTTAAAAACTGCTTTGTTGGTGGCTATTACTTTCCTACATAGGGTGAGTTACAAGCACCCACTATTCAAGAGTTGAACTTTCAAATTCATTAGGACAGAATTGTTAGGAGGACAGATCAGTCTTTTTTTTTATTATTTAATAAACCAAAAGTGGTTTCCCAATTCCATATCAATCTATTCCAAAACCCAGTTTCTTTAAAAAATCTAAGAATTTATCTTCAAAGCATTATCCATCTTCATCCCAACTACCACAATGATAAACTGCTTCAAATTCATGCACAGCATGTGAATCCAGATGAGATTCACGATGCAAAACGTAAAGTTTCTTAGCTGTAGGTGTATTTTTGCAACTTGAAGATTTTGGATTCACAAGTGACCCACTCACCTTCACCAAGAACATGGAAAAAACATAATGAATCTAAAAATGGCAAAGTTGGGTCGAGACTTTTGGAGGAAGTGGAACAACTGTAGAGACACCAAATAGAGGTGCTGTTGACGCCCACCAGTAAACAAATATAGAGCGAGAAGACCAAAAAAATATTCAGAGAGAATAGTAAAATGTCCAGACCCAACCACCAGATGCTGGAATAATGCACAGTATGTGAATTGAGAAAATCTTCAAGCTGCAAAACAACCTACAGGTAAGAAACATTATGTTCACAGTGGGCTAGGAGTATTTTCAGTTTGCAGTGCTCCCCTTTGACCTCACTAGTGCCTCTTGGGTGTTCCGTCTTCCACCTGCCATGTTGATTGCCTGTAGAAGGCAGTCTTGCCCCAAGGAGTCGTAGATTACTGTGAACAACGTAACTTTGTCATTCACTATCAGTGTGCCAAAATCACACCTGACTCATTTGCATACCTGTTCGTGAACTGAGCTGTTCTGCACACACTATGGTTTCAGGCTTTCCCCCAGAACGTAGAGTCCAACACATTCAAGCTAAGATGCTGATGTTTAAGCCTTTTTTTCCTCGAGGATGCTGCAGAGGTTGCTGGCCTCCTGCATCCTTCTAGTAAATCATGCCATATTGCACATGCAGATTCTACAGTGCGATTTGAAGTCCTGTGGACACTGAATCCCCAGTGGGCACAGCACTGGGGATCTCTCACTGTTTAGATTTTGGAGGTGACTGCAAAAGATATGCAATGGTGGTTGCTGGAATGTTTGGTTTAGTGGGAAACCCCTATCCTTACCCAACCCAGAGTTGATGGTGTTAAGAGATGAAACCCTTCTGCACTGGAGAGGTCATTTGGGAGGGGTGGAGGTTGATGCTCTGGCGTAGTCCTGGCTCCACTTCTGTCTGTTGGAGTTGCAGGAAATTCGCTTGCCATTGAAGGCCATCCAGCTTCCCAGCATAGAGACCTGGCATAGGTGTTCACGAACAACACCACAGCCATGTAGTACTGCAACAACCAGGAGTCCTGGATCCTGTGACAGGAGCCCCTATGCCTCTGGAGTTGGCTGGACCGGCAGGTGATATCAGTGGTGATGAACCACCTGGAGGGATCTTTAAACACAAGAGTATGCAAACTCGGCTGCCGATGCCTAGTGGACCACAAATGGCCAGTACATTCAGAAGTATTGTAGGGGATCTTCCAAGAATGGTGAGGACTCTGGCTGGATGTATTTAGCCACAACCGAGAGTTTATAGTGGCAACCCTGTAATGTGCTGGAGTTTCCACAGTGGCTGTCTCCGGGGACACATGCTGCACACAGTTGGGTCTTTAATTCCTTTATGCCTTCCGGCTGCTACCTCTCCTGCTCGAATTCTAAAAATCAGGAGCAATCTGGCTGAAGTTATCCTACAAGCACTGGATTGGGCGAGGAGTACCCGGAGCGCCTGTTATCTGTTTGCGATCAAGCTTCCGCTTTGGGAGGGTTTTCTGTTGCATCAGCATAAGAGTCCTCCACCCTGGTTTGCAAAACCTACATCTCCATGATGGGAGATTGGGCAACAGCAGTTGACTTCATTTAACCTTCTTCCTGAAGTCAATGTCATCCTGATAGCGAGGCTTCCCTTTACAAAATGTATTTATGGTAGGTGTTGCGACTAGTTTGTGGCTTGGTGTGGTACCTGATTTAACAAAGTTGTCTGAAATTTGTCTGTTATCCCTGGCCCAACAAGGACTTACTTTATGCACTGTTAAAGGTTGTCATCCCTTTGTTTTTTTTTGTGATTACTGGATCAGGCGCCATTATTTAAATAATCTGTTATAAACATTTTGAGAACCTCAACACATTTGTTTCTGCCAAAGCCTTTTCTGATGCAACAGTGGGCCTTGGACTTAGTATGCTGCTTTTTGACGCGTACTCCATTTGAGGCACTGCACAGCTGTCCAATGCAGCTTCTTGCCTTGAAGGCAGCTTTCCTGATCCTTATTGGCTTGCCATGTGAGCGAGCTCCAAGCCCTCTCTCGATCAGTCACATACAACATGATTTCAAACAAGCTAGTGTTGATAACTCCAGCTTCTTTGTTACTGAAAGTGATCACTGTTTCGTATCTGGCATTCTTTTCTTCATCCCACCAAGGAGGAAGAGATGTTTCATCAGTTGGATCTCAAAAGAGCACTGAGTATTTAAGTTGATCATTCAACATCATCTGGAATAACTTTTGGTTGAGTCTCTGGGGCAAAAAAAGTAAGCAATACAAAAATGGGCAATCTCCCAATCTCTGCATGAAGATCTGCTACACACTGGCTAAGAAGCAAGCAGCCTCTGAAAGGCGTATGGGCTCATTCCACAAGAGAAAAAGCTGCTACCACTGCAATGGATGCACAATGCCTGTCCAGGATATTTGCCAGGTAGCTGCATGTGTGTTGGCAAATACATTCATAAAGCACTACTGCCTTGACAGACAAGTCTGTGTCTGACCTGCAGGACTTGTTGGTCTGAGCCAGCTCACACACCCCCTGTGCTACAGGATCTGTTCACAAGGTAAGAAATCTGCATTTAGAAGTATCAATTAGAAGACAAATTATGTGCCTTCAGTAACAATTGACTTGTAGTAAGTGTTGCTATAGATTCATGATCCGCATCCCCCTGCCATCTAAAGTTGGGTGCCAACATTTCTTTCTTAGACGTTCTTCGTGTGGAGTGAGGTATGAGACTTCCCTTAGCTGGCAATGTGCATGGGCATCAACTCCAAGGTAGAGGAGTGTTTTTTTCCCACCATCGTGTTTTACGATGGGGCTCCTTGTTCAGCAGCTTGTGTGGCTTTTCTTACGGCCCAATCGGTTGTTTTTGGCAGTAACAAAAGAAGCTTGTTCCCGCAGCAGATCTTCAACTTTGCTTCACTTTCCAGATGGCTTTCACATGGTATCTGCTTCCTTTGGATGCCTCCCTGCCGGGGCCTCTGGCCCTCCCCGAGGCACTGTTGCATTGCCCCAGGACTTCATTTTCTAGAATGCACGCACAGTGGTGGAAAGGCATTATGCAGACTCTAGCCCCCGCTTGTAGTAGGGTATTGCTTTACTGTCTATGCAGAGCATGTATATCTACAGCAACAAATGCTACAAACAAAAAGTTACACTGTAAGAATCTGTAGTGCTGTAAATTAACATGCCTACCCTCCTTGAACGTTTGTGCTCTGATCACTGAGCTCGCCCATCCTTCGGTCATCTTTTTTGTGCAGTGCACAGGTGCATCACTTAGCGTTCTGTCGCCACTCTGTACCCTGTGACTCGAAAGGTTCTTCAAACCTTTAAACGTCTGTGTCAAAACACCAGGTTCGATAGCATCTGTCGCTGTAGATACGCATGTTTTGCAATAGCTCGCCATCTGGTGTTGGGCCGGAGTGTTACAAGTTGTTTTTCTTCGAAGAAGTCTTTCGCGTCACGGGACCGAGTGACTCCTCCTTTTGTCTCCATTGCGCATGGGTGTCGACTCCATCTTCGATTGTTTTTTTTCCGCCATCGGGTTCGGACGTGTTCCTGTCGCTCCGAGTTTCGGAACGGAAAATTAGCTAATTTCGGAAGATTTTCGTCGGTATTGTTGCGTTCGGGATCGGCGTACTTAGATTCCACACCGCATCGAAGATCGAAGAGCTCCGGTGCCCTTCGGGGTAGTTTTTCGATCCCCCGTCGGGGCCTGGTCGGCCCGACCGCGTGCTGAAGAACGCCGATGGAACGGACCCCGTTCCGTTTCTGCCCCAAATGCCACAATAAATACCCCTATACAGACCAACACTTGGTCTGTAACCTGTGCCTGTCACCTGAGCACAGTGAAGACACCTGTGAGGCCTGTCGTGCGTTCCGGTCCCGAAAGACACTCCGAAACCGTCGAGCCAGAAGACTTCAGATGGCGTCCGCGCCGACAGCCCACCGAGAGTTCGAGGAGCAGGAAGAGGAAGGTACCTTCTCGATCCAAGAATCGGACTCCGAAGGATTCGACGATACACAAACCGTGAGTAAGACGTCGAAAACCACACAGAGAAAGATTTACAAGGCCCAGGGGACGCCACTGCCATCCGGCCATGGCTCCACCCATAAATTCGGTGACCGACCGTCGGCACCGAAAAAGGCCCAAACAGTGCCGAGGTCGTCCGACTCCGGTCGAGACACCGGCACGCAGCCTTCTCGGGACCGAGAAAGTGCTGGAGACAAGCCTCGACACCGAGATGCCGGTGTGGACACGGCTCGACGCCGAGACAGCGGCACCGAAGAAGATCGACGCCGAGAGGTTTCGGCCCCGAAAAAGAAAAAAGTCACCTCGGAGCCGAAAAAACACGCAGACAGGGTTTCGATGCCGAAACAAACTGCAAGCGACCCAGCTTCAGGCTCTTATACAGAAGAGCACTCGCTAACCTCCCAAATGCAAAAGCATAGGTTTGAGGAAGAGCTACAAGCAACTGATGTGGACCATACGCAAAAGCGTATCTTCATACAGTAGGGGACAGGAAAAATAAGCACCCTTCCCCCCATTAGGAGAAACAGAAGGTTGGAGTTCCAGACTGAACAGACACCACAACCAAAAGTGGTGAAAAGAGTTACCCCACCACCCTCTCCTCCGCCCGTGATTAACGTCTCACCAGCACGAACTCCATCACACTCCCCAGCTCACACCACCATAAGCCAGGGTGACCAAGATCAAGACGCATGGGACCTATACGACGCCCCAGTGTCAGATAACAGTCCGGAGGCATACCCTACGAAGCCATCTCCACCAGAAGACAGCACCGCGTATTCTCAAGTGGTGGCTAGAGCAGCACAATTTCACAACGTAAGCCTCCACTCAGAACAGGTCGAGGATGATTTTTTATTCAACACACTCTCCTCCACCCACAGCTCATACCAAAGCCTGCCTATGCTCCCTGGTATGCTCCGGCACGCGAAAGAAATCTTTAAGGAGCCGGTCAAAAGTAGGGCAATCACACCAAGGGTGGAAAAAAAGTATAAGGCGCCTCCTACAGACCCGGTTTTCATCACTACACAGCTGCCACCAGACTCTGTCGTTGTAGGAGCAGCTAGGAAAAGGGCCAACTCTCACACATCTGGAGATGTACCACCCCCAGATAAAGAAAGCCGCAAGTTCGATGCAGCTGGTAAGAGTCGCAGCACAAGCTGCAAACCAGTGGCGCATCGCGAACTCCCAGGCACTACTTGCGCGCTATGACAGAGCCCACTGGGACGAGATGCAACATCTCATTGAACATCTGCCCAAGGACTTACAAAATAGGGCAAAACAAGTAGTTGAGGAGGGACAGACCATTTCCAACAACCAGATCCGCTCCTCCATGGACGCTGCAGATACAGCTGCACGGACAATTAATACATCTGTAACTATCAGAAGGCATGCATGGCTCCGAACGTCTGGATGTAAACCAGAGATTCAACAAGCAGTTCTCAATATGCCTTTTAATGAAAAAGAACTGTTCGGTCCAGAAGTGGACACAGCGATTGAGAAACTCAAAAAAGATACGGACACTGCCAAAGCCATGGGTGCACTCTACTCCCCGCAGAGCAGAGGGAATTACAGCACATTCCGTAAAACGCCCTTTCGAGGGGGGTTTCGGGGTCAGAGCACACAAGCCAGCACCTCACAAGCAACACCGTCCAGTTACCAGGGACAGTATAGAGGAGGTTTTCGGGGACAATATAGAGGAGGGCAATTCCCTAGAAATAGAGGAAGATTTCAGAGCCCCAAAACCCCTACTACTAAACAGTGATTCACATGTCAATCACCCCCTCCACACAACACCAGTGGGGGGAAGAATAAGTCATTATTACAAAGCATGGGAGGAAATCACTACAGACACTTGGGTTCTAGCAATTATCCAACATGGTTATTGCATAGAATTTCTACAATTCCCTCCAAACATACCACCAAAAGCACAAAATTTGACAACACACCATTCCAATCTCCTGGAGATAGAAGTGCAGGCACTATTGCAAAAGAATGCAATCGAATTAGTGCCAAACACACAAATAAACACAGGAGTTTACTCACTGTACTTTCTGATACCAAAGAAGGACAAAACGCTGAGACCAATCCTAGACCTCAGAGTAGTGAACACTTTCATCAAATCAGACCACTTTCACATGGTCACACTACAAGAAGTATTGCCATTGCTAAAACTACACCACTACATGGCAACTTTAGACCTCAAGGATGCTTATTTCCATATACCAATACACCCATCGCACAGGAAATACCTAAGGTTTGTATTCAAAGGAATACATTACCAATTCAAGGTACTGCCTTTCGGATTAACAACCGCACCAAGAGTCTTTACCAAATGCCTAGCGGTAGTCGCTGCACACATAAGAAGGCAGCAAATACATGTGTTCCCATATCTAGACGACTGGCTAATCAAGGCCCATTCGTTAATACAGTGCTCACATCACACAAATCATATCATACAAACCCTCTTCAAACTAGGGTTCACCGTCAATTTCACAAAATCCAAAATTCTGCCGCGCAAGGTACAACAATACCTGGGAGCCATAATAGACACATCAAAAGGAGTAGCCACTCCAAGTCCACAAAGAATTCGAAATTTCAACACCATCATACAACGCATGTATCCAACACAAAGGATACACGCAAAGATGGTACTACAACTCCTAGGCATGATGTCTTCATGCATAGCCATTGTCCCAAACGCAAGACTGCACATGAGGCCCTTACAACAGTGCCTAGCATCACAATGGTCACAAGCACAGGGTCACCTTCTAGATCTGGTGTTAATAGACCGCCAAACTTACCTCTCGCTTCTATGGTGGAACAACATAAATTTAAACAAAGGGCGGCCTTTCCAAGACCCAGTGCCACAATACGTAATAACAACAGATGCTTCCATGACAGGGTGGGGAGCACACCTCGATCAACACAGCATACAAGGACAATGGAACGTACATCAAACAAAACTGCATATAAATCACCTAGAACTTCTAGCAGTTTTTCAAGCACTAAAAGCTTTCCAACCAATAATAGTTCACAAATACATTCTCGTCAAAACAGACAACATGACAACAATGTATTATCTAAACAAGCAGGTGGGGACGCACTCCACGCAGTTAAGCCTGCTAGCACAAAAGATTTGGCGTTGGGCAATTCACAACCAAATTCGCCTAATAGCACAATTTATACCAGGGATCCAAAATCAACTCGCAGACAATCTCTCTCGAGATCGCCAACAGGTCCACGAATGGGAAATTCACCCCCAAATTCTGAACACTTATTTCAAACTCTGGGGAACACCTCAGATAGACTTGTTTGCGACAAGGGAGAACGCAAAATGCCAAAACTTCGCATCCAGATACCCACACGAACAATCCCAAGGCAATGCCCTATGGATGAACTGGTCAGGGATATTTGCTTACGCTTTTCCTCCTCTCCCTCCTTACCTGGTAAACAAACTCAGTCAAAGCAAACTCAAACTCATATTGATAGCACCAACTTGGGCAAGGCAACCCTGGTACACAACGCTGCTAGACCTATCAGTAGTACCCTGCATCAAATTGCCCAACAGGCCAGATCTGTTGACACAGCACAACCAAAAGATCAGACACCCAGATCCAGCATCGCTGAATCTAGCAATCTGGCTCCTGAAATCCTATAATTCGGGCACTTACAACTTACCCAAGAATGTATGGAAGTCATAAAACAAGCCAGAAGGCCATCCACCAGGCACTGCTATGCAAGTAAATGGAAGAGGTTTGTTTGCTACTGCCATATTAATCAAATACAACCATTACACACAACTCCAGAACTAAAGTGGGTTACTTGCTTCACTTACAAAAATCTAACCTGGCTTTCTCTTCCATTAAAATACACCTTGCAGCAATATCTGCATACCTGCAGACTACCTATTCAACTTCCCTATATAAGATACCAGTCATTAAAGCATTCATGGAGGGCCTTAGGAGAATTATACCACCAAGAACACCACCTGTTCCTTCATGGAACCTAAATGTTGTCCTAACTAGACTTATGGGTCCACCTTTTGAACCCATGCACTCCTGCGACATACAGTTCCTAACCTGGAAGGTGGCATTTCTCATCGCCATTACTTCCCTAAGAAGAGTAAGCGAGATTCAGGCGTTTACAATACAGGAACCTTTTATACAACTACACAAGAATAAGGTCGTCCTAAGGACCAATCCTAAATTTTTGCCAAAGGTTATTTCACCGTTCCATCTAAATCAAACAGTGGAACTTCCAGTGTTCTTTCCACAGCCAGATACCGTAGCTGAAAGGGCACTACATACATTAGATGTCAAAAGAGCATTGATGTATTACATTGACAGA
The DNA here is from genome assembly GCF_031143425.1 of Pleurodeles waltl. Classification (NCBI taxonomy): domain Eukaryota; kingdom Metazoa; phylum Chordata; class Amphibia; order Caudata; family Salamandridae; genus Pleurodeles; species Pleurodeles waltl. The sequence goes on from NC_090450.1 coordinate 37,819,964, forward strand.
ACAAAAAACATCAGAAAGACTAAACAACTATTTATTGCATTTCAAAAACCTCATGCAGGAAACCCAATATCAAAACAAGGTATAGCCAGATGGATAGTTAAATGCATCCAGATCTGCTACCTTAAAGCTAAACGACAGCTGCCCATTACACCAAGGGCACACTCAACCAGAAAGAAAGGTGCTACCATGGCCTTTCTAGGAAACATCCCAATGCAAGAAATATGTAAGGCAGCCACATGGTCTACGCCTCACACATTCACCAAGCACTACTGTGTAGACGTGTTATCCGCACAACAAGCCACAGTAGGTCAAGCCGTACTAAGAACATTATTTCAGACTACTTCCACTCCTACAGGCTGATCCACCGCTTTTGGGGAGATAACTGCTTACTAGTCTATGCAAAACATGCGTATCTACAGCGACAGATGCCATCGAACTGAAAATGTCACTTACCCAGTGTACATCTGTTCGTGGCATCAGTCGCAGTAGATTCGCATGTGCCCACCCGCCTCCCCGGGAGCCTGTAGCAGTTTGGAAGTTACCTTCAATTATTTATATATGTATCATCTCAACCTTAAATAGGTGCATACTTAGTCACTCCATTGCATGGGCACTATTACTACAATTCAACTCCTACCTCACCCTCTGCGGGGAAAAACAATCGAAGATGGAGTCGACGCCCATGCGCAATGGAGACAAAAGGAGGAGTCACTCGGTCCCGTGACTCGAAAGACTTCTTCGAAGAAAAACAACTTGTAACACTCCGGCCCAACACCAGATGGCGAGCTATTGCAAAACATGCGAATCTACTGCGACTGATGCCACGAACAGATGTACACTGGGTAAGTGACATTTTCAATTCCTGTGCCCTTTGAAGCGGATCTGGAGTTCAAATTTTCGTTGATTTCAAAGGATGTAGATGCCGTTCCCAGGTCTCTCCTGGGTTCATGCAATGAGTGTCCTTCGTGTGAATTGTAAGGAAATGCCTCCTTGGCATGGTTGCCCCCTGACTTTTTGCCTTTGCTGATGCTATGTTTACAATTGAAAGTGTGCTGAGGCCTGCTAACCAGGCCCCAGCACCAGTGTTCTTTCCCTAACCTGTACTTTTGTATCCACAATTGGCAGACCCTGGCATCCAGATAAGTCCCTTGTAACTGGTACTTCTAGTACCAAGGGCCCTGATGCCAAGGAAGGTCTCTAAGGGCTGCAGCATGTCTTATGCCACCCTGGAGACCTCTCACTCAGCACAGACACACTGCTTGCCAGCTTGTGTGTGCTAGTGAGGACAAAACGAGTAAGTCGACATGGCACTCCCCTCAGGGTGCCATGCCAGCCTCTCACTGCCTATGCAGTATAGGTAAGACACCCCTCTAGCAGGCCTTACAGCCCTAAGGCAGGGTGCACTATACCATAGGTGAGGGTACCAGTGCATGAGCATGGTACCCCTACAGTGTCTAAACAAAACCTTAGACATTGTAAGTGCAGGGTAGCCATAAGAGTATATGGTCTGGGAGTCTGTCAAACACGAACTCCACAGCACCATAATGGCTACACTGAAAACTGGGAAGTTTGGTATCAAACTTCTCAGCACAATAAATGCACACTGATGCCAGTGTACATTTTATTGTAAAATACACCACAGAGGGCACCTTAGAGGTGCCCCCTGAAACTTAACCGACTGTCTGTGTAGGCTGACTAGTTCCAGCAGCCTGCCACACCAGAGACATGTTGCTGGCCCCATGGGGAGAGTGCCTTTGTCACTCTGAGGCCAGTAACAAAGCCTGCACTGGGTGGAGATGCTAACACCTCCCCCAGGCAGGAGCTGTAACACCTGGCGGTGAGCCTCAAAGGCTCACCCCTTTGTCACAGCCCAGCAGGGCACTCCAGCTTAGTGGAGTTGCCCGCCCCCTCCGGCCACGGCCCCCACTTTTGGCGGCAAGGCTGGAGGGAACAAAGAAAGCAACAAGGAGGAGTCACTGACCAGTCAGGACAGCCCCTAAGGTGTCCTGAGCTGAAGTGACTCTAACTTTTAGAAATCCTCCATCTTGCAGATGGAGGATTCCCCCAATAGGGTTAGGATTGTGACCCCCTCCCCTTGGGAGGAGGCACAAAAAGGGTGTACCCACCCTCAGGGCTAGTAGCCATTGGCTACTAACCCCCCAGACCTAAACACGCCCTTAAATTTAGTATTTAAGGGCTACCCTGAACCCTAGAAAATTAGATTCCTGCAACTACAAGAAGAAGGACTGCCTAGCTGAAAACCCCTGCAGAGGAAGACCAGAAGACGACAACTGCCTTGGCTCCAGAAACTCACCGGCCTGTCTCCTGCCTTCCAAAGGTCCTGCTCCAGCGACGCCTTCCAAAGGGACCAGCGACCTCGACATCCTCTGAGGACTGCCCCTGCTTCGAAAAGACAAGAAACTCCCGAGGACAGCGGACCTGCTCCAAGAAAAGCTGCAACTTTGTTTCCAGCAGCTTTAAAGAACCCTGCAAGCTCCCCGCAAGAAGCGTGAGACTTGCAACACTGCACCCGGCGACCCCGACTCGGCTGGTGGAGATCCAACCCCTCAGGAGGGACCCCAGGACTACTCTGATACTGTGAGTACCAAAACCTGTCCCCCCTGAGCCCCCACAGCGCCGCCTGCAGAGGGAATCCCGAGGCTTCCCCTGACCGCGACTCTTTGAATCCTAAGTCCCGACACCTGGGAGAGACCCTGCACCCGCAGCCCCCAGGACCTGAAGGACCGGACTTTCACTGGAGAAGTGACCCCCAGGAGTCCCTCTCCCTTGCCCAAGTGGAGGTTTCCCCGAGGAACCCCCCCCTTGCTTGCCTGCAGCGCTGAAGAGATCCCGAGATCTCTCATAGACTAACATTGCGAACCCGACGCCTGTTTCTACACAGCACCCGGCCGCCCCCGCGCTGCTGAGGGTGAAATTTCTGTGTGGGCTTGTGTCCCCCCCGGTGCCCTACAAAACCCCTCTGGTCTGCCCTTCGAAGACGCGGGTACTTACCTGCAAGCAGACCGGAACCGGGGCACCCCCTTCTCTCCATTCTAGCCTATGTGTTTTGGGCACCACTTTGAACTCTGCACCTGACCGGCCCTGAGCTGCTGGTGTGGTGACTTTGGGGTTGCTCTGAACCCCCAACGGTGGGCTACCTTGGACCAAGAACTAAGCCCTGTAAGTGTCTTACTTACCTGGTTAACCTAACAAATACTTACCTCCCCTAGGAACTGTGAAAATTGCACTAAGTGTCCACTTTTAAAACAGCTATTTGTGAATAACTTGAAAAGTATACATGCAATTTTGATGATTTGAAGTTCCTAAAGTACTTACCTGCAATATCTTTCGAATGAGATATTACATGTAGAATTTGAACCTGTGGTTCCTAAAATAAACTAAGAAAAGATATTTTTCTATATAAAAACCTATTGGCTGGATTTGTCTCTGAGTGTGTGTACCTCATTTATTGTCTATGTGTATGTACAACAAATGCTTAACACTACTCCTTGGATAAGCCTACTGCTCGACCACACTACCACAAAATAGAGCATTAGTATTATCTATTTTTACCACTATTTTACCTCTAAGGGGAACCCTTGGACTCTGTGCATGCTATTCCTTACTTTGAAATAGCACATACAGAGCCAACTTCCTACATGAATTCTTTGCCTGCTTTAGGACCCAGCTCAACCCATCCCTTTGCGAGTGTGCTTTTGACATTCATTGTGGGTCAGGCAAGTCATTCTTCTACAATCTACCAAGAATGTTCACCTCTTCTGATCTCGCTCCTGAGATAGGCTTTGCTATGACTTGGAATGGTTTCAATTTATGAAAACCGTGTTGGTCAGCCCAAGACAGCGCAGAGTCTTGTGCACTGCGGAGCCCACTTGTTACACGGTCTTCCTTTTTGGACATGTGATTCCTCTGATGTCTTAGCTTCTTACTCTGTAAGAGTTCATCATTCGCAAATGGGTCTCCAGTGTTTCACAGTGAGGGAGAAGGGGGTGTTGGGGACTTAGTGTGGCTGGAAATATTTATTTTTGTGTTTTAGTTTGCAGCCATTTCATTTCATATTCAAGAGGGATTCCCATCATGGGGATGAAATATGTGAAGGCTGCAAGTTGGCTTGAGGACAGTTTGCATAATGGAGTGCTGAGACGCATTGCCGCCATCTGACATTATTCGTGGTTGAATGCTTGTGCCCATGGTTTGACTCTAGGGGCACACTATTAGACCAGCTGTGTGAATTTGATCAGCCCTTCATATTTCAAGTATTCTGTGTCCTGCTGGGAGAGAGGAACAATATGCTTTGCTTCACTGTTGTTGCCTCGTGTTGGGACGTCTGAGGTGTGGTTGCCTGCTACCTCCGGGGGCAGTTTGTTTCTACTGCTTAGATTGGGTTGTGACCCTCTGAGGAAGGACCTTTTTTGCAAGGTTACCCCTGCTTTTTGCTAGATTCAGTGCTGGTTTACTGGCTCTGAACAGTGAGGCGCTGCCTTAAGTGGTACAGTTATGCCCAGATGTGAGTCCTGTTAACATTGTGCCACTGGAACTAAGATGTACCTGACTTATGGGCCCTTACAAGGGTGAAACTGGGTTGCTTGTGTTCCAGTTCGGCAACACGTATGGCTTGGTCCAAACTGATGTAACATGGTGTGCAAAATAACTATGGACCGGGATGTGGCTAGAGAAATTACCAGTGTCTGCAATTCAGGTATTCCATCCATCTTTTTTTGTATACTTCAATTTTGCAAAGTTGGTATTTTCATGCCTAAACTGCCCCTGCCATTGTTTAAGCAGTTAAACTGGCACCAATCCCAATGGGGGAAAAGCCCTGCCCCAGGATTAGTTTTGCAGGGCGAGTTATGGACGTGCTCAGGGCTCTGACTAAGGAAATAACATTAGTGCCATGTTGTATTTTGGCAGAGTATGACATTGTTGGAGTGGTTGGTTACAAACCACCCAGCAGCAATGTAGGAGTGGGTGGGGTTGCCCTGGAAACACATTCCCTATTGGTTAAGGGGTCACCCCCAACAACAAGCTAGAGCCAGGTATAAGTGGTATCCCTGACTACCTTCCTCAGAACACTGCTGGACTTATGGAAAAGCAAACGACTGAACCTGCAGAGCCAAAGGATTGGACCTCAGAATAAGGGCTTGAGCCTGCTGTTTCACCTGTGGAGAGAAACCCAAAGGGCTGGACCTGCTCCAACATGAGCACAGGGCGGCAGAGTGGATTTCAGAGCTTGTTCCCAGCCTCCTGTTAAGGTCCAGTGTAGGAAGTTGGCTCTGTATATACTATTTCAAAGTGAGAAATAGTATGCACAGAGTCCAAGGATTCCCCTTAGAGGTAAGACAGTGGCAAAAGTAGATAATTCTAATGCTCTGTTTTGTGGTAGTGTGGTCGAGCAGTAGGTTTATCAGAGGGTAGTGTTAAGCATTTGTTGTACATACACACAGGAAATAAATGAGGAACACACACTCAGACTTACTCCATTCCAATGGATTTTTATATTGAAAAATATATTTTCTTAGTTTATTTTAATAACCACAGGTTCACGATTTACATTAAACACTTTAAATGCAAGGTACTTCACTTAGATACTTTAGGAACTTTGAATAAAAGCAATATCATATACAGTCTTTGCATAAATGGCAATAAGCTATTTTCAAAGTGGACACAGTGCAAAAATCAACAGTTCCTGGGGGAGGTAAGTAACAAGTCTCAGTTCTGGGGCTTAGGCAGCCCACGGTAGGAGGAAATTTTACCACACCAGCATCTCAAGGCCGGTTAGGTGCAGAGGTCAAAGAGGTGCCCAAAACACATAGGTGCCTATGGAAAACAGGGGTGCTCCGGTTTTAGTCTGTCAGCAGGTAAGTACCTGCGTCCTCGGGGAACAGACCAGGGGTTTTTTGTAGAGTACTGGTGGGGACACAAACAGGCACACAAAACACACCCTCCGCGGCACAGGGGCGGCCGGGTGCAGTGTGCCAAGTAGGTGTCGGATTTCGCGTTTCTCTCGGTCCTGGGGGCTTCTGGTGCAGTGCTTTGTCCAGGCATTGGGTTCCTTTGTTACCGGGCAGTCGCGGTCAGGGGGAGCCTCTGGATCCTCTGCAGGCATCACTTGGGGGGGGGGGAGGTCGACTCAGGGTGTCCACATAGTTGGAGTCACCTGGGAGTCCTCTCTGCAGTGTTGGTTCTCCTGAACTCGAGTCGGGGGCATCGGGTTCAGAGTGTGAAGACTCACGCTTCTGGAGTGAGGCAAGAGTCTCTTTAAAGTTGGTTTCTTGGTTGCTGTTTTTGGACAGAGCCGCTGTCCTCGGGAGGTTCTTGGTCCTTTAGGTGCAGGTCAGTCCTCAGAGGTCGCTGGTCCCGCTGGATGAGTCGTTGTGCAGGTTCTTTGAGTCTGGAGACAGGCCGGTAGGGCTGGAGCCAAATCAGTTGTTGTCTCCGTCGTGTCTGCGAGGCTTTCAGGTCAGCAGTACTTCTTTCTTCAGGTTGCAAGAATCTTGATTCCAGGGTTCAGGGATGCCCCTAAATACTCAATTTAGGGGTGTGTTAGGTCTGGGGGGCAGTAGCCAATGGCTACTGTCCTTGAGGGTGGCTACACCCTCTATGTGCCGCCTCCCTGTGGGGAAGGGGTACATCCTTAATCCTATTGGAGGAAATCCTCCAAAACAAGATGGAGGATTTCCTAAGGAAGGGGTCACCTCAGCTCAGGACACCTTAGGGGCTGTCCTGGCTGGTGGGTGACGACTCCTTGTTTTTCCTCATTATCTCCTCCGGACTTGCCGCCAAACGTGGGGGCTGTGTCCGTGGGCTGGCATCTCCACTAGCTGGAGTGCCCTGTGGCATTGTAACATGAAGCCTGAGCCTTAGTGGCTCACTGCTAGGTGTTACAGTTCTTGCAGGGGGAGGTGAGAAACACCTCCACCCAGTGCAGGCTTTGTTTCTGGTCCTGGAGAGCACAAAGGCTCTCACCCCAGGGGGGTCAGAAACTCTTGCAGGCTGGCACAGACCAGTCAGTCCTGCACTGAAGGATTGGGTAAAATACAGGGGGCATCTCTAGGATGCCCTCTGTGTGCATTTTCTACGAAATCCAGCAATGTATCAGTGTGGTTTATTATTCTGAGAAGTTTGATACCAAACGTCCCAGTGTTCAGTGTAGCCATTATGAAACTGTGGAGTTCCTTTTGACAAACTCCCAGACCATAAACTTAATATGGCCACACTGTACTTACAATGTCTAAGAACAGACGTAGACACTGTAGGGGCATATTAAACATGCAGCTATGCCCTCATCTGTAGTATAGTGCACCCGGCCTTAGGGCTTTATGGCCTGCGAGAGGGGTGACTTACCTATACCACAGGCAGTATTTTGTGTGCATGGCATCCTGAGGAGGATGCCATGTCGACTTTGCCTTTTTCTCCCCACCAACACACACAATCTGCAATGGCAGTGTGCATGTGTTAGGTGAGGGGTCCCTTAGGGTGGCAAAACACATGCTGCGGCCTTTAGGGACCTTCCCTGGTCACAGGGCCCTTGGGACCACTGGTACCTTTTACAAGGGACTTGTGTGTGTGCGCCAGGGGTGTGCCAACAGCGGAAACAATGGTACATTTTTTGTGAAAGAACACTGGTGCTGGGGCCTGTTTAGCAGGGTCCCAGCACACTTTAGTCAAGTCAACATCAATATCAGGCAAAAAGTGGGGGTAACTGCAACAGGTAGCCATTTTCCTTCACCTTGTAAACATCTTTTCATAGTGTGTAGTGCTGCAGATTCACATGCCCATCCGACGACCAGGAAAGTTGTGGGTTTGATCACAGATCTATCTACTATTTAAGCTCCTTATTACACATGTTCCACATGCTACTCACCACTCCAAGGTACTGTCACCCATTGTAGTAAAGCAAATTAACATGCACTTGGCCAGCTAATGGAGGAGTCACTAGACACTTCGAAAGATATCGAAGAATAACAACTTCCATATGTCCAATTACAGCACTAGGTGCCAGAAGGGTCCAGAGCATGTGAATCTACAAGACATTTGTCTTCCTTGTAGCCATTTTATCTGGCACATCATGAGTTACAGGGCTTCACACTCCAAGAACCTTTCATTCAGGTCAACAGGACACGGTTGTTCTCAGATCCAACCCAAAGTTCCTCCTCAAAGTGGTTTCCCAACCAAACAATAGAGCTGGTAGTATTTTTCCTCAACCAGACACTGTAGCAGAGAGAACCTTTCTGCAGGCGCAACCAGTTATTTGTAGCCTTTCAAAACCTCACAAAGGCCAGGCCGTTTCCAAGCTGGTATTGCTAGACAGATAATCTGATAGAGACTTCTAGCTGCAGATTCCATACTTTAGAATAATCCCCAGGCGTCAGACTTGATCCGGATATTTTTTGGTGGCAGTACCCCTGCGCACCAATACATGGCATTGTGTGCACCATAAGTGATGTGCGTGGTGCCTGTATAGCTGCCACCGCATCATCCTGATGTCAGTTCTTTTCTTTTTGCGCCAGTCAAGGCAGGTCATTTTTTTCAATGATTTTTTCAAAACGTAAGGCTTTATTTAGATATTGGCGGATGGAATACTCCATCACAATGGTGACGGACATCCCGTCCTCCCAAACCTAAATCCCAATACAGCCAATGGGATTTAAGTTTCAGCGGACATGATATCCATCACCATTGTGACGGAATAACCCGTTCACCAACGTCTATGTCATGCCCTCAGTCTCATGTGTGAAGGATGTCAACCAAAAAGGCAGGTTTTAAGTTATGCAGCTCTTGTCGTCGACAGACGTCTTTGGTGGATCCACATTTAGTTTGTCACTGGTGTCTTGGGCGAAACTGCTAAGCCAAGACACGTGAGGATTTCTACACCATGCATTCTAAGGTACTGATGGTGTGATCCCTGAAGCAGCATCACCGGACATCGATTGTCTCTGCAACGCTGCAGGTCTTGATTAAGAGGAAGGTCCCGAAATTGTTTGTGGAGGTGTACGTGGCGATCGTCATCCCACTCCAAATCGTCGGGTAAGTCCCACAAAAAGAATTAGTTGAAGAGGTCTTTGACTTCACTGTGCAAGCCTTCAGATGAGTTGTGGGGCCTAGCTCTGTGGTGGAGCCTGGGCCATCTCTGCGCCTCCCTGAATTTGTAGGAGCCAGTGCGACCCCCACCCAATTAAAGTAATTTTATGAGGCCACGCACCTTCTTTTTGGATGGCCTGACCCCTCTGGAGTCCCCTTGAGTCCCCACAGGTGAGGGAAGGCTCCCCTCTGCACCCTCGGGCTTCAGGGATACATTGAAGAATCTAGAGTGGTGGCGGTCGAGTGACCTTGACCTTCCTGGCACCCGCTTCAGTGCTGATGCCCCTGGCACCACAGACGCCCAGCACTGGGGCTGCCCCCATTATTCGAGACTCTGATACGGAGCTGGATGGGTGTCATCCAATGCCGGCTCAGGTGTCATCTAGGGGCAGACTGCCTGTATCTGAGTCAGTGCCTTATTCTTATGACAGGCCTGGATTGGGTGATGCCTGGGAGGGTTCTGCGGACCCTTATGGATCCCAGTCTCTAGAAGATCCTACGGATAGTTGGTATGAGGATCTGACAAATGCCAGTGGACTGGAGACCTCCCCAGACACTGGCCTCATCTCTCCCCTGTGGTCTTTCACCGTGGTGGTGGGGAAGACACCTGAGGTCCTAGGGTTCCGCTCACCAAAAGGTTTCCAAATCCATTCTGACAACTAAGGGATATATGGTTAGATAGAGTCTCTACCAGATAAGGCAACACCAAAGGTAAGTAACTTGTTCGTCAAGTGCATCTAAACCTGCTACCATAAAACCAGTGGAGTCCACTCCCTATTACCCTCTGGGTGCACTCTACGAAAACAATGTCCTTTGGCTGTATCCCGCTAGCTGACACATGTAAGGGAGCTATTTGGTCAACACCACACGTCCTCAAACGCTGTGTGGACATTTTAGACTGCCTATAGGTTATGATAGGCCCAACATTCCTAAAGGCTTTATTTCATACATCTGCATCATCAACACATTAGCACTGCTTATAGGGGTACTGCTTTACAGTCAATGCAGAAAATGTGTATCTATAGCACATGCTACAACTGGAGATGTTGCCCTGTAAACATCTGTTCATAGCTTGTAGTGCTGTAGATTGACAAGTACCCACCCTTCTCCCTGTAAGTTCGTGGCTCTATTTGCAGATGTCTTTTTTCAACTTCCACACTGCTGATGTTGCACCATACTACATGCACTCTTCACTCCATGCTTACTCTTACTGGCTGTGTGAGAAACATTCTATCTGTGCCCATGTGCATTGCCTACTAAGAGTGGAGACATATTGCATATCTTGACTTAAAAGCCTTTCTTCAAAGGAAAACTCTTTGAAAACGTCAAGTCTAACACTAAGCAGCAGGCGTATGCAGAGTTTGGGAATCTACAGCAGTATACTCTACAAACAGATGCTTACAGGGTAAATAATATTTTTCTTCTGGTGGCTACCCCATCTACCTACTGATTCCTCACTAATCCTGCCTGTCTTCCAATTCTGAGGACTACTGACAAATACTTAATAAAGTGGCAACTCAATTTAGCATCCTGCTTCTTTGTTACTTTCACCTTCACGTCTGAAGGTGTAGAAAATAGGGTTGGAAGCAAACTTGAGAGTTCTGTGGTGGTTCCTTAAACATATCTGGTGAAGGCTGGAGTAGTGTTGGAGTTGCAGGGATACCTGCTGGTGTGAGAGCTATTTCCAATTTCTCAGATTTAGTTTTATGCCTTAAGGAGATTGAAGAGGTGAGGAATCCACAGGTAGATGGAGTGTCCACATTACCAAAGATAAATTACACATGTTCATGAACCACTTCTGCCTTAACAACTAGGTCTAAAAGGATGGTAATTTTTTCTCATTCAGCCATGTAGGACTTTTTGGATGGGGACACAGGAGTGGGGGAGGGAGAGAAAAAGGATGAGGAGGGGAGAGAGAGAGAGACACACACACTCTCTCTCTCTCCTTCTCCCCTGTAGAATGCCCTTTTTTCATCTTAAAAAGACATGCACATGGTACCTCAAATTATTGTTGAGATTTGCAACTGGGGGTGCAGACACTCAAGGGAGAAACTGACACCGAACTCGAAGGTGGTCCTTATATGTGGCTTTATACTCACCCCCCGTGGCAGTCAAAGTAGAGCACCACAGTGGCACTACATGCACACTGGCGCTATGCTGTTTAAATCTTCTGGATCCAGTCTGGCATCTGGGGATTTTCTAAAAGTGAGGAATCTGTGGTAGGAGGAACCATCAGAAAGAGTGTTACAGAAGTTAAGTGACTTGTCCTTTTATGTTTACCCCTGGATCTGGAAGAGTTTCTGCTCTAGTCTTATATTGCAGATAACTCTTACGTTGCAGTACTGACTGCACTCGAGCAGCATTGGAAAATCTTAATCGTAGATACAGAATAATGTCTGTATTTTTCAGGTTCTTTATCAAGGGATCTGGATCAGTATCCCTTAATACTGAATTCTCTTCTAGGGGACCCTCATCAATAGTCATAAACACTGAATAGTCCAGCCCACCTGTGGGGACCCCGGAGCACATCTTAAATATTACATATAAATATACTACAAATATTTTATACTTCTATATGCAGCCTATTATAAAGCACAAAAAATGTCTAAAGTACATTGAATTTTCATTTTGAATCAGTATGAAATCAGCAAGTTATTTCTGTAAAATAAAGAAGAGTATAGACCTGTTTTACTACCTTTATTTAAAAGGGTGTAATGTAAGGGCATTTGAGACATTTTTAGGCAGCAGGCCGTCACTTAAAAGGCAAGAGAGAGAACTGGCAAATTAAGCACTGTTTATGGTTATGTGTTTGTCTCTTGGGAACGGGTAAATGCAATTAATTTTGGGGCAGTCAATGTGAGCGGAGGCGGGGTGCGTGGAGTTGTCGGGGTGTTCCCCAGCACAGAGGCAGGCCAGGGGCAATTATGATCCAATGTCCGCTCTTTCGTGCCCTCTTTGACCAGGTCACTGACAGTGCAATAGGCACACTGCTACAAAGCCCAAATGTGTTTACATGAAATATTCAGGGATACTGACATCTTCAACTTTGTAACACAGCAGCAGCTCACATATGTTACTGCAAATAATCTCCTCACCCTCCCATTTCTCATATGCGAAGTCCTGTTTTGACGTAAAAGGAACTTGATCATGGATGTTTCTTGAAACATACACACGTCTCTGGAAAATGTCGGTAATAGACTTTCAAAGATCAGCCACATTAAAAATTAATTAAAGGAAAATGGTATTTAAAAAATCTGTTTAAGAATTATTCAAGGTCATCAGGGCAAGACTTTGCAGAACAGAGCTGGCTCTATGGGGGAAGGGGAGACTCGAAAGTGTGGGGCCCCCTGAACGCTGGGGCCCCGGGCCAGAGCCCTCCTGGCTGGACTATAGCTCGCGCTATTTAGGTCTTAAACTGGAATGTTGCCCCAGACAGAAGAGATTCGTCCTGGCATGGCATGGCATGAGGGGGCAGAGCACTGAAGTGGTATCCCGGGAAGAATTTACAGCGCTTCTCCCTCCCAAACATGAAACAAATACCCGATGTTTTGTTCGCAGAAAGGCTGCGGTCCTACCCGGCGGACGTCGGTTTCGGTTTCGTCACGTCCCTGAAGTGAAAGCTACTCAAAGAGCGGGGCTTCCGGGCGGAGAGGCTTCTTGGCGCTGAGCCCTGGGGTGGGGCTGCCTTCTCGCTGTTACCTCTCCATCCTCGCTGCACGCACCTGACAGACTGACACCCAGGCGGCGCGCGGCTCAGGTAGGCCAAGTCACTGCTATTTCTGCTCCCGGTGAGACCAATATTCGAATAATAAAAATGCAGAGATGGACGGAGTCTGTCTTTCATGTAGTGTTCGTCTAGTTGTGGTACAGCAGTGTCGCGTCAGACTGGGAGATGGAACATTTAGGACATGTTTGTGGATCGTCTTTTAAAATACCGTGTGTATTAGTAACTTCAGTATAAGGCAGCATTTCTGCAGAGGTTTCCTACCCCTCGCTTCGGATGTCCCCTTACAGCCAGAGCTACCAGCTGGGGAACCAGGTAGGTTCGAGTCCCGGCGTCGGCGCTTTACACCCTGTGACTCTTGACAAATTACTGAATCTCCCCGTGCCTAAAAAAACATAACATGACTTTGTCTAATGTACCTGGGGGTCATGTAAAGCGCTTCAATACCTGGGTCGAGTTCGCGCTAGATAAAAGTGCAAAAAAGAGAACAAAAACGGCTGAATGTTTCTGGTTCTGAGGTACATAAATGAGTGGAGGGTGTTGGCAGTGCTTAATTTGTAAATAAAAACGTGCCGGTGCTCAAAGCTCTCCTCTGAAACACGCGGTTGCTGCAATTAAATGTGCGAGCACGGAATACCGAGGCAGAGTAACCCTGAAGCCATCTCGGGCCTCTTTAATCTATTTACAGACACCCCTTGCACCGCCAGCTCACTCTGGCAGCTTTCTAACTTTGTGACTTTTTTTTTGCTTTTCTCTTCCTCCGTCTTTCCCATATGTGTCTTTTGCTACAAGAGCTTGAGGCAGAAGAATTAGCCCCGGCCCGCAAAAATAAGTGCTGGTGCTCAGCACCAGAAACAACAAGCACAAATTAAGCACTGGGTGTTGGTAGTTTCGCCATCTGTTAGTGTTCAGTACTCTAGCGGTGTCTGGTTATTTGTAGGATGGTCGTGCACTTGCTGTTTGTGTGGTATATAGGAGGAATGACTGCACTTTCTATCAGGTTTTTATTTGTTTGATGGTTTTATTTTTTTGGCAACCACTGAAGTCCCTAAATTAACCAGCGTTCGACATCCTGGTAGCTACAGCACAGAGGAGAGAGACATAACTTAGAGGCAACGTGTAAAGTGTTTATGCAGAACTCAAACTGTAATAATGTCAAATTACAACATATTGAAATCCTAAACCAATTTAGAAAAATAGAGTACATTTTAATAAATAAAATGACACCAAAATGAAAAAAAACAACCAATAAATGGCACCAGAGATATTCATTTTAAAATTTTAAATTCAAAATAATGCCAAAGAGGTTAAGTATCTATCACAGTCAACTGGTTACGCTAAACAGAGACCTAGGCGCAATTTGAGTCTGTCCACGACGGAGCATGGGTGGGAAACAAACCAGGTTCAACCCAGTTGTGAGTTTTACCTTTAGACGTAGGAACTGATTTAGGTTTGGTGTATTGTAATTTACTCAGTCAAAACAACGGTGTAAAGTATTCCCTCACCCTGCAGGAAGGAGTACCTGTCCACCAAATTTTGAGATGCCGCCTGCCCAGCAGAAATCTCTTGTATTTACAGGAACCACCGTGTTGTGACGATGGTTCCTGTAAAGAATTTGAAATTTTGAAGGGCAGCTCCGTCAATATGAGGGAGTAGTTGGACAAACTTTCAACTTTTTTGAGATTTTCAACTTTTTGTTCAGGATTTTCTGTATTTTCTTTTTAGACCCCCTTGGACCTTTGGACCATGACCCACTTACCATTGGAGTTTTCTATCATGGCTTGGGGATCATTTTACATTTTTCAATGCCCCTTACCTCATACAGGCAGTGTAAACTTGCCAAAGGGCAAAACTTCCAATGCTGTTAATCTTTTTGACTGTTGTAGGTGTATGTCAGCAGTAGAGACGAAGTATAATCTGTCATCAACATACTAAAAGACCTCCTGACTCTAAATGAGGTGTTGGAACCTTTAGTTGGGCAGAGAAGTAAATTATATAGTGCACCCAGGAGTTTCTCTATGGAACAGCCAGCTTTGCCATAGAGGAAATAGCTTTTGGGGGCTAGTCACTGCAAGGATGTCCAACATTAAATTCCTACATTTTCTACTTTTATATGCCATGCACCTTGCCTTATGGGCTATAAGGCCTACATAGGGATGTATTATTATTTAAAATGAATGTTTTGGCCAGACAAGGGCTTATTTAGAAGGTCGAATTGCGGTTTTTACACTACTTCAGTGAGCCTAAAATGGGAGGCCGAAAGGTTTGCACTGTCACTGTGGTGGATGGCAAGATGGGTGCTGCTGTCCACTTATAGCATTTAACTTACAGGCTCTAGTTACACCCTGTACCGTATACTAGGGAGTTATAAGTAATTTAAGTATGCCAATTTGGATTATATCAATTCAAACAAGTCAAAAGGAGAAGCACAGTTACTGTACTACTGGTTAGCAGGAGTACATGGGTGAAGTGTACAGAGGTCACCAAAACAAACAGGGCAAAATATTGGGGTACACCACTCAAAAGACGGCCATATCCTATAAACACTCAAGTCAGTGGTTTGTATGCTCAGTGAGAGAGCCTGTGGGTTATTAACTGTATTGCAGAGGTCTTTTGAACCTGCAGGTTACACGTTACAATTGGTCTGTTATGCAGCACTTGCATGTACCCTGTAAGGCATACATATGAATCCTTGCAGGTTTGAACACGTTCTCTCATAAGGTATATAAGAAAGGGTTCCACTGGGTAATAACAAACTACTTATTATTGCGTGCCCACAATAATTCAAAATGTATTTTGTGGTATATAACTTATTGTCTTTATTATAATTTTACACGTTTGATATTTCCAGAAAACACACATTTATGTACGTGTCTTGTGTAGATGAAACGCTTAGGAAAATCAAAAGCATTTCAAACTCAGTTTCTCACAGGTCATCTTTTTTAGGTTTCGCCTGAGCAGCAGCAAAGTCTCTCTTATTTGAAAAAAATGTTAAAAGGGACTTAGAACCCACCCCTTATTTACCTGAAGTTACTATTGGTTGATTTGAACACCACTCTTAATTTACGTGTCCTGATTGGCCGGCACATGTCTGCTTCTGCTTCTTGCTCTGTTTAGCCATCCATGCCATGGTTTGGAGCATGGACAAAATACACCAGATGGTCAAATGCCATTGGTTGACTGTTAGTGTCCTTCCTCTGACTACAACTCTGAAGGTTCATTTTTTGCATTTCTGATCAAGAACTGCATACAAGTACATCTGCATGCGGTCTGCTTTCCTTGCTGCATGCTGTTCCTGTTTTCATTCTAGTGCCTGCACGGTATGCCCTCCATATTGTCCTCAGTAACACTTGGTCCCTATCTCTAAATGAAATAAAAACAGTTTCCCAAAGTCAAAGTCGAAATCTGACCTTGCTAGGCAAGGGGTGCGTGGGCCCGGTCAACCCAAGCTAGATTCATACGAAACATGTGCGACCTGAACCGTAGCCAATTTTTATATGCTTACATGCACGCATGTGTATGAAAACTTTTGTCACTGCATGTTACTGCAAGCCGGCAGGCACAGAGATGGCTACAGGTGCGAACCCACCTTTCTTTTTATGTTCTTTGGTTTTGTTTTTCAGATCTTCTGTGCCGTGCCTGCAGTTAAACATTGACAGGCTCTGCCCTTCGTGAGGTGACGTGAATTTTAATGCTTTGCAGGAAAAGGTGAGGCTTATCTAGGGCAAGGATCAGCTACGCCTGCTCTTTACCACGAATACCTAGGTGTGAGGAAATGCCCCCTTGGCATGGTTACCCTCTGACTTTTTGCCTTTTATTGACGCGAGTTATGATTGAAAGTGTGCTGGGACCCTGCTAACCAGACCCCAGCACCAGGGTTCTTTCCCTAAACTGTACCTTTGTTTCCGCAATTGGCACAGCCCTGGCACACAGATAAGTCCCTTGTAAATGGTACCCCTAGTACCAAGGGCCCTGATGCCAGGGAAGGTCTCTAAGGGCTGCAGCATGTCTAATGCCACCCTGGGGACCCCTCACTCAGCACATGCACACTGCCTCACAGCTTGTGTGTGCTGGTGGGGAGAAAATTACTAAGTCGACATGGCACTCCCTTCTGAGTACCATGTCCACCTCACACTGCCAGTGGCTTAGGTAAGTCACCCCTCTAGCAGGCCTTACAACCCTAAGGCAGGGTGCACTGTACCACAGGTGAGGGCATATGTGCATGAGCACTATGCCCCTACAGTGTCTAAGCAAAACCTTTAGACATTGTAAGTGCAGGGTAGCCATACAGAGTATATGGCCTGGGAGTTTGTCAAACACGAACTCCACAGTTCCATAATGGCTACACTGAAAACTGGGAAGTTTGGTATCAAACTTCTCAGCACAATAAATGCACACTGATGCCAGTGTGGGATTTATTGTAAAATACACCCAGAGAATATCTTAGAGATGCCCCCTGAATATCAGTCCGACTCCTAGTGCCAGGCTGACCAGCTTCTGCCAGCCTGCCACAACCAGACGAGTTTCTGGCCATATGGGGAGAGTGCCTTTGTCACTCTGTGGCCAGGAACACAGCCTGTACTGGGTGGAGGTGCTTCTCACCCCCCGCAGGAACTGTAACACCTGGCAGTGAGCCTTTTGTTACAGCACCCCAGGGCATCCCAGCTAGTGGAGATGCCCGCCCCTCCGGCCACTGCCCCCACTTTTGGCGGCAAGGCAGGAGAGGATAATGAGAAAAACAAGGATGAGTCACCCACCAGTCAGGACAGCCCCTAAGGTGTCCTGAGCTGAGGTGACCCCTGCCTTTAGAAATCCTCCATCTTGAGATTGGAGGATTCCCCCAATAGGATTAAGGATGTGCCCCCCTCCCCTCAGGGAGAAGGCATAAAGAGGGTGTAGCCACCCTGCAGGACAGTAGCCACTGACCTAAACACACCCCTAAATTCAGTATTTAGGGGCAACCCAGAACCCAGGTGTAAAGAAATGGCTCCCTGTTGCAGTTACCCCCCACTTTTTGCCTGATACTGATGCTGACTTTACTTTTATTGACGCCAGTTATGATTGAAAGTGTGCTGGGACCCTGCTAACCAGGCCCCAGCACCAGTGTTCTTTCACCTAAAATGTCCAGTTGTCTCCACAATTGGCACAACCCTGGCACCCAGGTAAGTCCCTTGTAACTGGTACCCCTGGTACCAAGGGCCCTGATGCCAGGGAAGGTCTCTAAGGGCTGCAGCATGTCTTATGCCACCCTAGGGACCCCTCACTCAGCACAGACACACTGCTTGCCAGCTTGTGTGCTGGTGGGGAGAAAATGACTAAGTCGACATGGCACTCCCCTCAGGGTGCCATGCCAACCTCACACTGCCTGTGGCATAGGTAAGTCACCCCTCTAGCAGGCCTCACAGTCCTAAGGCAGGGCGCACTATACCACAGGTGAGGGCGTAGGTGCATGAGCAATATGCCCCTACAGTGTCTAAGCAAAACCTTAGACATTGTAAGTGCAGGGTAGCCATAAGAGTATATGGTCTGGGAGTCTGTCAAAAACGAACTCCACAGCTCCATAATGGCTACACTGAATACTGGGAAGTTTGGTATCAAACTTCTCAGAATAATAAACCCACACTGATGCCAGTGTTGGATTTATAAAAAAAATGCACACAGAGGGCATCTTAGAAATGCCCCCTGTATTTTACCCAATTGTTCAGTGCAGGACTGACTGGTCTGTGCCAGCCTGCTGCTGAGAGATGAGTTTCTGACCCCATGTGGTGAGGGCCTTTGTGCTCTCTGAGGACAGAAACAAAAGCCTGCTCTGGGTGAAGGTGCTTCACACCTCCCCCCTGCAGGAACTGTAACACCTAGCAGTGAGCCTCAAAGGCTCAGGCTTCGTGTTACAATGCCCCAGGGCACTCCAGCTAGTGGAGATGCCCACCCCCTGGACACAGCCCCCACTTTTGGCGGCAAGTCCAGGAGAGATAATGAGAAAAACAAGGAGGAGTCACTGGCCAGTCAGGACAGTCCCTAAGGTGTCCTGAGCTGAGGTTACTCTGACTTTTAGAAATCCTCCATCTTGCAGATGGAGGATTCCCCCAATAGGGATAGGGATGTGCCCCCCTCCCCTCAGGGAGGAGGCACAAAGAGGGTGTAGCCACCCTCAGGGCTAGTTGCCATTGGCTACTAACGCCCCAGACCTAAACACACCCCTAAATCGAGTATTTAGGGGCTCCCAGAACGCAGCAAGATAGATTCCTGCAAACTAAGAAGAAGAGGACTGCTGAACTGAAAAACCCGCAGAGAAGACGGAGACACCAACTGCTTTGGCCCCAGCTCTACCGGCTTGTCCCCCCACTTCTAAAGACACTGCTCCAGCGACGCGTTCCCCAGGGTCCAGCAACCTCTGAAGCCTCAGAGGACTACCCTGCATCTAGAAGGACCAAGAACTCCAGAGGACAGCGGCTCTGTTCACCAGAGACTGCAACTTTGCAACAAAGAAGCAACTTTGAAACAACACACGTTTCCCGCCGGAAGCGTGAGACTTTGCACTCTGCACCCGACGCCCCCGCCTCGACTTGTGGAGAACAAACACCACAGGGAGGACTCCCCGGTGACTGCGACCCTGTGAGTAGCCAGAGTTGACCCCACTGAGCCCCCCCCTAGCGATGCCTGCAGAGGGAATCCAGAGGCTCCCCCTGACCGCGACTGCCTGCTTCCAAGAACCCGACGCCTGGTAAAGACCCTGCACCCGCAGCCCCCAGGGCCTGAAGGATCTGACCTCCAGTGCAGAAGCGACCCCGAGGTGGCCCTCTCCCTTGCCCAGGTGGTGGCTACCCCGAGGAGCCCCCCCCCCTTGCCTGCCTGCTTCGCTGAAGAGACCCCGGGGTCTCCCATGGAACTCCATTGCAAACCCGACGCCTGTTTGCACTCTGCACCCGGCCACCCCGTGCCGCTGATGGTGTACTTTTTGTGCTGACTTGTGTTCCCCCCCGGTGCCCTACAAAACCCCCCTGGTCAGCCCTCCGAAGTCGCGGGTACCTACCTGCTGGCAGACTGGAACCGGGGCACCCCCTTCTCCATTGAAGTCTATGCGTTTTGGGCACCACTTTGACCTCTGCACCTGACCGGCCCTGAGCTGCTGGTGTGGTAACTTTGGGGTTGCCCTGAACCCCCAATGGTGGGCTACTTTGGACCCAACTTTGAACCCTGTAGGTGATTTACTTACCTGCAAAACTAACAAATACTTACCTCCCCCAGGAACTGTTGAAATTTGCATTGTGTCTAGTTTTAAAATAGCTTATTGCCATTTTTGCCAAAACTGTACATGCTATTTTGCTGATTCAAAGTTCCTATGATACCTAAGTGAAGTACCTTTCATTTGAAGTATTGATTGTAAATCTGGAACATGTGGTTCTTAAAATAAACTAAGAAAATATATTTTTCTATACAAAAACCTATTGGCCTGGAATTGTCTTTGAGTGTGTGTTCCTCATTTATTGCCTGTGTGTATGTATGTACAACAAATGCTTAACACTACCCTCTGATAAGCCTACTGCTCGACCACACTACCACAAAATAGAGCATTAGAATTATCTCTTTTTGCCACTATCTTACCTCTAAGGGGAACCCTTGGACTCTGTGCATGCTATTTCTTACTTTGAAATAGTACATACAGAGCCAACTTCCTACACCAGGAAATCAGATTCCTGCAACCTACACAAAGAAGAAGGACTGCTGATCTGAAAGCCCTGCAGAGACGACGGAGACAACAACTGACTTGCTCCCAGCCCTACTGACCTGTCTCCAGAACCTAGACAGCGACGCATCCGACAGGGACCAGCAACCTCTGAGGACTCCGAGGACTGCCCTGTACCCAAAGGGCCAAGAAACTCCTGAGAACAGCGGCACTGTTCTACTACAGCAACATCTTTGCAACAAAGAAGCAACTCCTAAAGGACTCACTCTTCCCGTCGGAAGAGTGAGACTTCACACTCTTCACCCGACGCTCCCGGCTCGAGCTTCAGAGAACCCACACTGCAGGGAGGAATCCTAGGCTACGACCTCGTGAGTAACCTGAGACGACCCCCTCCCTCAGCGATGCCTGCAGAGAGGATTCAGAGGCTCCCCCTGATCACGACTGCCTGGTAACAGGCAGCACTGCACCAGCAGCCCCCAGCACCGAGCGGAACCAAACTCCAGTGCAGGAGTGACTATCAGGCTGCCCTCTGCCTAGCCCAGTCACTGGCTGGTCCGAGAAGCCCCCCAGTGCCCTGTCTGCGTCGCCTAAGTGACCCCTGGCTCCCTCCTTTGCTTTCTATAGCAAACCCGACTCCAACTTTGCACACTGCACCCGGCCACCCATGTGCCGCTGAGGGGGTGTTTTGTGTGCCTGTTTGTGTCCCCACCAGTACTCTACAAACCGCCCCTGGTCTGTTCCCCAAGGACGCAGGTACTTACCTGCTGGCAGACTGTAACCGGAGCACCCCTGTTCTCCATAGGCGCCTATGTGTTTTGGGCCCTCCTTTGACCTCTGCACCTGACCGGCCCTGTGTTGCTGGTGTGGTGACTTTAGGGTCGCCTTGAACTCCCAAATGTGGGCTGCCTTTACCCAGGAGACTGACTGTGTAAGTGCTTTACTTACCTCAGAAACTTAACCATACTTACCTCCCCCAGGAACTGTTGATTTTTGCACTGTTCACTTTTAAAATAGCTTATTGCCATTTTAACAAAAACTGTATATGTTATTGCTCTAATTCAAAGTTCCTAACTTACCTGTGTGGAGTACCTTGCATTTTATGTATTTACTTAAAATCTTGAACTTGTGGTTCTAAAAATAAATTAAGAAAATATATTTTTCTAAATAAAAACCATTGGCCTGGAGTTACGTCTTTGAGTGTGTGTTCCTCATTTATTGCCTGTGTGTGTACAACAAATGCTTAACACTACCCTCTGATAAGCCTACTGCTCGACCACACTACCACAAAACAGCGCATTAGTATTATTTAATTTTGCCACTATCTTACCTCTAAGGGGAACCTTTGGACTCTGTGCACACCCTCTCTTATTTTGAGATAGTATATATAGAGCCAACTTCCTACTCTAGCCTTTTTGTATCCCACTCTGTATTTTAAGGTAACAGGGGAATTGAGTGTTTTATGTATGTGATTGAAGTAGAATGTTTTGGCGTGCTCTATTAGTTTCTATTGATGTAGCGGGAGAGGTGTTATTCTCTGTTGGATTTTGGTGTTCCGGACTGAATCTGGTTCTCTTTTGGCATTTTAAATGACCGTTAAAATTAACATGTGAAAAATGACTGATGGAGCAAGCTTAAACCTAAAAGGTTTATTTTCGGATTTTTAGTCACATAATATATCGAATAGTATGGCCAAATCAGTAAATCAATTGATCAGAATGAATAGTTCAGGCTGAACGCAGATTCAATCAAAGAGCTTAGGGGCTCATAACAACATTGGCGGTCGGACCAGCCGACCGCCAATGCCGCGGGAGGACACCACTGTCATATTGGTGGCGCCCCGCCCCCATCACACTGTTTTCCGCTGGGTTGACCAGTGAGAACATTGTAATAGAGCATTTCCGCCAGGAACAGTGCTAGCCGAGTCCTATACCGTAGCACAGAGTAGGCCGACAAGCACACTGTGCTTTCCGATGGCGTGTGGCCGGGGGCCCCTGCACTGCCCATACCATATGCATGGGCAGAGTAGGGGCCCCACCTGTGGTCCCCAGCACATCCTTAATCCCAGCCTTCCCATGATGGTCAGACTGCCATGGAAAGGCTGGCAGTAAGGGGAGTTGTAATCAGCCAGGCAATGCTGAGTTCAGCGCCGCCCTGACTGAGTTCAACTCAGACCATTGTCATGCCATCGGGAACCATCTTCCCGGTAAGGACAGCGGTTCCACCGCCAGAGTCATAATGTGGCAGTCGGACCGCCAAAATTGCGGCAATTTTGGCGGTCCACTGTCACCGTAAGTGTGGCGGTCCTTGGACCACCACACTCGTAATAAGGCCCTTAGGGGCATAGTGCTCATGCACCTATGCCCTCACCTGTGGTATAGTGCACCCTGCCTTAGGGCTGTAAGGCCTATTAGAGGGGTGACTTAACTATGCCATAGGCAGTGTGAGGTTGGCATGGCACCCTGAGGGGAATGCCATGTCGACTTAGTCCTTTTCTCCCCACCAGCACACACAAGCTGGTAAGCAGTGTGTCTGTGCTGAGTGAGGGGTCCCTAGGGTGGCATAAGACATGCTGCAGCCCTTAGAGACATTCCCTGGCATCAGGGCCCTTGCTACCAGGGGTACCAGTTACAAGGGACTTACCTAGGTGCCAGGGTTGTGCCAATTGTGGAAATAATGGTACATTTTAGGTGAAAGAACACTGGTGCTGGGGCCTGGTTAGCAGGGTCCCTGCACACTTCTCAGTCAAGTCAGCATCAGGCAAAAAGTGGGGGGTAACTGCAACAGGGAGCCATTTCTTTACACCATTGTCATGCCATCGGGAACCATCTTCCCGGTAGGGACAGCGGTTCCACCGCCAGAGTCATAATGTGGCAGTCGGACCGCCAAAATTGCGGCAATTTTGGCGGTGCACTGTCACCGTAAGTGTGGCGGTCCTTGGACCACCACACTCGTAATAAGGCCCTTAGTAATGCTCAGGACAGCAAAATACAGAGTTAAAATGAGAGTGCAAACTGGCAGGGATTCCTTTCAGGGAAAGAGCTCTTGACATCTGCACCAAGCCTTCATGGGGTTCCGGATAAAGGATTTCATACATTCAGCACAGCTGTACATGGTTCCTACCGAATGGTCTAATCATAATTAATCCATGTGAAACACTGCAGAATAATACATTTCAATTTTCCCATAATTCTATTAACATGGAGCTTCTGATGGAGGGTTGGGATTGTCCAACATTCACTATTACTACCTTGCAATGCATCTGCTCGTAATCAATGACTGGGTAGGAGGTGGTTGGACTGACCCGCATACCGATTGGAGCTTCAATCACTGAGCTACCATGGGGTCTTCGATGCCATGCATGGTGGCCCGATCCCTAGGAATGTCCCAGATGTGACAAAAATGGTCATAATGGGGTGGCGTGCAACCCAGAAGGTGTCGGGATGGTGCGGTCGCCTCACCCAGCAGGCCCCGCTCTGATACGGAAAACTACTTGTGGATGTCGCTGGGCTGCAGGGATTCCAGAGGTGGGACAACATAGGAATCTCCACGCTGGGGGATCGCATGCGCGGTCCTTCGAGGAGCTCCAGGGACTCTTCTCGCTAAATAAGACACAATTCCATAAATACCTTCAGTTTCGCCACGCTTTGTCAGTGCACATACGAGCGGGAGATGGCGTTCCCGAATGCAGTCCTATGGAGGCGAAAGTGTTGATGGGAAATTTAGGCAAGGGTGGAGTCTCCCAGATATACCGTTCCTTAGTGGCCAACACTACCTGTCCCCTTGAGGGGCTCTGCTGGAAATGGGAGGATTGGGTGGGACCGATGGAGGAAGAGGAGGACAGGGTGGAGGTGTTGATGGCCCCTCGGACCCTAACTATGGCTACGCGATTCCGGTTACTACAGACCCTATATCTGCACACGGTATATCTCACTCCTATCAGATTACATAAAGCGGGCCTCCGAACCACAGCTGGCTGTCCCTGATGCTCTGGTCCAGATGCTGACTTCTTCCATATAGTTTGTGCATGCTCAGTTATAAAGATTTACTGGAGGGCGGTCATAGGGGAGGTCTCTAAGGCCCTGTGGGAGGATATCGAGGTGACCCCATTACCGCTTTTACTGGGGGTCATGGGTGAGTCGGGTCTAAGGAGAGCAGACAAGATTTTCTTGGGAATGGCATGTTTGGTGGCCAAGAGAGATATAATGGCAGATTGGAAGGCCGGAGTGGCGCCGGCATTGAATAAATGGAGACGTGGAGTGGATTGGTGCACACAGCGTGAGAGGCTGGTGTACGAGGCCAGGGGGTGCCCAAACAAGTACAGCAAAGTGTGGGGGAAGTGGGAGGATGCGGCATGCCTTTAGCCTGGGAGCAATGCGACTTTGAATGTGATACCCTCATGGAGTTTAAATATAAACTACTAACTATTATTTCTGTGTATAGATATGCTCTACGGAGCCCTGATTTGGTCCAGGGATTAACCGTCCCCAAACACCAGTTGGTGTTATGATATTTGTATTTGTATTTTCTTGTTTTCATAAAATCAATAAAATTTCTTTATAAAAAAAAACATGGACTTCTCCCAAATTCTACCTGTACTAGAACAAATAAAGTTAAATTTTTACATAATTCTACCATGAAACCTAGGTTAGATATCGGACACATACAATTGTGCTGACACAACAAATTACCTTTCTTACCTTCATTATTCTACTGAAACATCAAAATACAAATTTACCCATGTGATATAAACATTGGCAACAAACAAACGTCACAGGCAAGGTAAAGTCTAAGACCTATGCTCTTCTAAGTTAGCATGAGTTTGATTTTTGTTAGAGCAATGCATTTTTTTAAAACTCCAACATCAGATATTTATGGCTTGTAATAGCAATGTATGCTTTTCAAGTATGCATCTTCACAATAGCTAATATTTTTTTTGCTCTTGCTTTGAAATGGCATCCCTTAAATGACAAGTGCATAGTCATTATTTACTGTATTCTGTTTTCCCCAGTATTTTATGAGTGCTTATTGGGAAGTAAAGTGCTCTGAATGTCTTGGAAAAGCTGTGCCACCGTACCCTGTTTTTTTTTTTGGCTTAGTCCTTTTTTTCAGCTGAACTAGTTTTACTTGTAGCATCCTGCCATTTAAATGTTGCATGTTTGATTAGCTAATTATGGCAGGCTGATGGAAAACATATACGAATACACAACCACCGGCATATAATATGATTCTTGAGGTTATAAATGAGAACTTAAAAATGTGATTATTTGCAAGAATCAGTTGCTGGGAAGAAGCTCCCATTCTTCGTGAAACACGTGTCTGTTGCTCTGATTGATTGGAACAGCTATATGACTATATATAAAAGTGTTTCACAAACTGTGGCCCGTGGTCAGAAGACGGTTTTTGGTGGGTCATGAAAGTCCAAGCAATAAATATGGATGCCTTTATATTCTATATGTATCTCGTCACATTCACTGCGCTTCAAAAAAAGGTCAAATATCAAGTTATGTCTTTGCCATTGAACTCTCGTTATGGGAATGAGACTGCTGGATTTTGGCGGGAGCATCACCCCTTGTGGGTGATTAAGTCACTCCAACACCACCTGGTAGCTGTTGGCCTAACCCTTTCGTCTACTGAGCAGCACCGCACCCAGACGTAGAAAGTAAAGGTGATTAGTGGCGTCCTGACGCATGACACTCTGCAACTCCTCAGGGAATGTGTGGTTGACAAGTCTCACCCCTTACACACATTGGCAAAGTCCTATACACACATGTAAGCAAAAAGAAAGCGATGCAGGATAGTTTAAATACATTTATTGAAAAGACTGCAATCTATGATAAAATATATGAGCTGCAGTTATTAGGAAGATGAGACATAGTACAATTAGGATTGTTACAATCAGTGAAAAGGAAACAAACAACCCAAGTATATTGGAATAAACTTGTATGTAGGCCTCCTACCTAACACCTAGCTTCTACTGGTAGCATAGTAGTGATAGCCCAAATCTGCCCGTACCTGGGGCAAGGATAGAGCACCCACCCCCATTACCTGAAAACAGAGGTCTGCGCACCACCTTCTTGGCTGGTTGTAGAGACAGGGCTGAGGTCAGCAAGGTAGCATTGAGAACGGCGTACGGTGTGGATAGATATCCTGGTCGGAATGACCTCTCCAATCATCTTCTGGCATGCACATTGTTTTTATAACAAACCTATTGACTTCTCAGAAATAGGACTGAGGTGGTTATGTGCATAAGCATCAAAGCTATCTACACGCTCATGTGGCAGCAATATTACGATGGAATATCATGTACCGCACTGGGCCACCTGGCGCATAGGTACACTGTGAAATGTTGTGCACTGAAAGCAATAAACAACACATTCACGAAATAGCAGCTGATTAGAATACTGAAACAAACCCGCTAAAAGCTAGTTACGCTAAAATGAAATAAAATGAATAAAATGAAATTAGAGCACGTAACTAGGGCATAGGGCACAGGTCTAAGGTAAAATACTAGAGCAAAAGGTTGTTAGAACGTCTCTAAAAAACAAATATTACTATATTTTCCTACTTAACAGACAGTCACAATTGCGGTTGCCTTGCAGTAAACGGGGTATGTTTGAATGGTGCGGCAGGTGCAGTGCAATCTACGATATTTTAATAGAATGCCATATTAAACAAGATACAAATTATGGATTTGGAACCCTGGGATATTAATTCTATGTACATCACAACATAAACAACTATTAAAGATTTATCAAATGTAAACAAACATTATTATAATCTTTTTCAAATATTTATAATCCAGTTAGCAAGATAGATTGCAAAATAAATAACAAAGGCGAAACAAATTGGCTTTGCCAATGTTTGTTTCTTTTAATTGGAAGTACAGCCGGGCCTAGGCTCTGAAATGAACCCACAACATCTTCTGCTTTTATGTGTTTTAACATGGGGATTGCTGCCTACAAACTCCTCTCACTTTGCAGCCAGAGAAAGAAAAGTAAAGTGAATTATATGACAATCTTACTGGGGTACATGAAGTGTGAGAGGACAGGCTATAGGATGTCATTTTTTTGAACACACAACAAAATGTAAATATTGGTAACTGAAGTGTACAGATTCAGCCGTTAGGAAAGCTAGAATGAATAATTTTTTTTTGTAATTGTGACGTGATGGAAATAAAGATTTGAATAGTATCAGAACAAATCAAGACACTACTTGCTGATGCCAAATAATAAATATTCACTGCAACCCGATTTGCACACACTACCATTTGTGTGCAGTATAGTTTTATCAGTAAAAATGTATGACTGTGCAAATTTAGTTAACATTTCAACTTGAAATGTGCTGCCTGTAAATGACAATGGGGTACCAAATGATGCATTAGCAACATTAAAAAAATCGCCCACCTCATGCCCCTTAAAGCTAGGTGATTTGCGAAAGTTTGTCGTTTTAAAAATTGGTTTGTGGTTCTATAAAGTTTGGGAAGCACCGATATAGAGGGTGTAATAAATTCTTCAATTTTTATTTTTTAAGTTCCTATAATCGGAGCTTTCATACTTTATTTTGGACGCTGTGTTTTCACTAACCTAACAAGACTTGCCTCACCAGTATAGCCATTATGTTAATTTTGGAACATCTTGTTGGTAAGAAATTGAGTATTGAATTCAATAGAAATGATCCCCGGGTGGATTTTCCTCCCCTGAGATAGTACAGACACCATGGTGGCCACCGTTGTGACAGGAGTGATCAGCATGACCAGTGTGAGGGCAGTTTCACCCATTAGCTCTGTGAGTTGCCTTTGTCACTGTTGACCATGGTCAGAGTCAATCCATCTTGATTGTTCTCCTTCCTAGTAGACCATACTCAGAAGGTCACCTTGGGCCTTCAACTCTTTGGAGCACGCTCCCCATCGACCCTAGCAGAGTTTGGCTTTAGAAAAAGAGTGAAGCTCTTTCTTGGTGATCAACACTCTTCATTATCACTCTGCCTCCCTTTCCCTGTGAGATGTTAGAAGTTGTTATGGTTTCCTCTGTTCTTAGAGCCAAGAGACCCTAGAGGTGTGCATGCCCTTCATAACTGCTCTAGAGTATGACGTAGCATGATGTGACATAGAACGTAAATCATATAACATATATTAGAGCATTGGGATGCTGGGAGATCTATTGAAGACAATGAAATGGCTCGGGCCACTAATGGCTGCAATAGCCCTGCAGCACTGACATTACAATGCTCGTCTATATGTTTCTCCTTGTTTATATCAGAATATTAAACACTCAGTTCTTGGACTTTTCTAATAGTCTTATAGCACTTCTGCCTGCTTTTCCTATAGCCATTGTGTTAGAAAAGTGGATTTAAATGTTTTTTCTTGCAGAAACTAATTCTGTCCTGGTCAAGATTTGTAGCATTGGCTTTTGTTTGTCTAACATGTAATGAGATCGTGGTTTTTAATTGTAAAATTCATGTACTCACCAGGTGCAGTCGCACAAATTGGCTTTTCCCGACCCTCCTAAATTCTGACAGAATAGCAGGAATGAATACTAATCCTGACTGTACCCTGTCATTTGCAGACTTGAGCCTGAAGCCAGAGAGCGACCATGTAAGTACCATTGCCTTTTCCTTCAGCACCTCCTGGGTGCCTTTTTGCAAATAGTATTTAGTATTGCAGTGCATCACCATGTGTATGCTTTTCTTAATGATACTGTGAAAGTGGGTGTCTTGCAGTCTATAGTGTTGCAAGTCAATATTTTTGTACTCAGTATATTGAGATAGAACTATAGGGTGCACTAATATATAGGGGGAGTATTTTGGTACAAACCTCAAAGATATTTCTAGGATTAGTGAGTGAGGGGATCTGATCAACATTTGTATTCGAATGAGAAGGCTTTTGGTTGGACCTCAGTTATGAGGAAATTTACCCAGTGCTTATCAGTGAATTGTCCTGATCAGGACTCATAACTGAAGGAATCAATTCACTCTTGTACATATCAGTCTTGGGACCTTATCGGGAAAGAGGGTTATGATCGCTTACTGTTTAGCAAATAAAATCTGTCTCATAATTTAAATTTGAGGGCATAAAATGAAGTTGGACACATCAATGCAAAGGGTATATCAGTATTTTCAGCCGAGAACATCTGACCACCCTTTGATCAGATCACCCTGCACGTACCAACCACTGGGTCCCTGAGACATTAGGAGTATTTTTATTCTGATCACCTTTTGATCAGATCATCCTGCGCGTGTGAATCACTGGGTCCCTGAGGCATTAAGACTATGTGGACCTTTAGTTGATCGATGAGTGGACCCTCTCAGAAGTTTGGTCTGAAGACGGTGTAATCCTTTTGCGCAGTTCTTTCAAAGAGCCTAACTCATAACTGAGTCCGGGAAATTGTTTTGTTTTGTAATATTGGGTTCTGGTGTTAATGTGAGTCAGATGTGTTTGAGGTGATTCTGCTAGTTTATTACATGGTCGTTTTGTGGAACTCCAATGATGTGACAGGACTAATGTTTATGCTTCACATGGCCCCACTTCTAGCCGCTTCCACACGCAAACTGTTGGTAAAACACTGAAGTCCTTTCTTCGGTTTTGGTTCAGTCGAGGATCAGTAGTGAGGGACACAGATGGTTTTTGGAACCCTTTTCAGCACTTCACCAATTAGGAGTTCAATGAAAATAGTGAGTCCTCTTGTTTAGCCCTTGCTAAAGCTGATAGAAGCAGGGAGTGCAATATGGGGGAAAATGTGTGTAGGAAGTTGGCTCTGTATGTGCTATTTCAAAGTAAAGAATAGCATGCACAGAATCCAAGGGTTCCCCTTAGAGGTAAGATAGTGGCAAAAAGAGATAATACTAATGCTCTATTTTGTGGTAGTGTGGTTGAGCAGTAGGCTTATCAAAGGAGTAGTGTTAAGCATTTGTTGTACATACACACAGGCAATAAATGAGGAACACACACTCAGAGACAAATCCAGCCAATAGGTTTTGTTATAGAAAAATAACTTTTCTTAGTTTATTTTAAGAACCACAGGTTCAAATTCTACATGTAATATCTCATTTGAAAGGTATTGCAGGTAAGTACTTTAGGAACGTTGAATCATTACATTAGCATGTATACTTTTTACATAAAACACAATAAGCTGTTTTAAAAGTGAACACAGTGCAATTTTCACAGTTCCTGGGGGAGGTAAAGTATTGTTAGTTTTAACAGGTAAGTAAGTCACTTACAGGTTTCAGTTTTTGGTCCAAGGTAGCCCACCGTTGGGGGTTCAGAGCAACCCCAAAGTTATCACACCAGCAGCTCAGGGCCGGTCAGGTGCAAAGGTCAAAGAGGTGCCCAAAACACATAGGCTTCAATGGAGAGAAGGGGGTGCCCCGGTTCCAGTCTGCCAGCAGGTAAGTACCCGCGTCTTCGGAGGGCAGACCAGGGGGGTTTTGTAGGGCACCGGGGGGGACACGAGTCAGCACAAAAAGTACACCCTCAGCAGCGCGGGGGCGGCCGGGTGCAGTGTGGGAACACGCGTCGGGTTTCCAATAGTTTCCTATGGGAGACCAAGGGGTCTCTTCAGCGATGCAGGCAGGCAAGGGGGGGCTCCTCGGGGTGGCCACCACCTGGGCAAGGGAGAGGGCCTCCTGGGGGTCACTCCTGCACAGGAGTTCCGTTCCTTCAGGTGCTGGGGGCTGCGGGTGCAGGGTCTTTTCCAGCCGTCGGGAAATGGAGTTCAGGCAGTCGCGGTCAGGGGGAGCCTCGGGATTCCCTCTGCAGGCGTCGCTGTGGGGGCTCAGGGGGGACAACTTTGGTTACTCACAGTCTTGGAGTCGCCGGAGGGTCCTCCTTGAGGTGTTGGTTCTCCACCAGTCGAGTCGGGGTCGCCGGGTGCAGTGTTGCAAGTCTCACGCTTCTTGCGGGGAGTTGCAGGGGTCTTTAAATCTGCTCCTTGAAACAAAGTTGCAGTTCTTTTGGAGCAGTGCCGCTGTCCTCGGGAGTTTCTTGTCTTTCTTGAAGCAGGGCAGTCCTCAGAGGATTCAGAGGTCGCTGGTCCCTTGGAAAGCGTCGCTGGAGCAGGTTTCTTTGGAAGGCAGGAGACAGGCCGGTAAGTCTGGGGCCAAAGCAGTTGGTGTCTTCTGTTCTTCCTCTGCAGGGGTTTTTCAGCTCAGCAGTCCTCTTCTTCTTGTTAGTTGCAGGAATCTATTTTTCTAGGTTCAGGGAAGCCCTTAAATACTAAATTTAAGGGCGTGTTTAGGTCTGGGGGGTTAGTAGCCAATGGCTACTAACCCTGAGGGTGAGTACATCCTCTTTGTGCCTCCTCCCAAGGGGAGGGGGTCACATCCCTAATCCTATTGGGGGAATCCTCCATCTGCAAGATGGAGGATTTCTAAAAGTTAGAGTCACTTCAGCTCAGGACACCTTAGGGGCTGTCCTGACTGGCCAGTGACTCCTCCTTGTTGTTTTCTTTGTTTCCTCCGGCCTTGCCGCCAAAAGTGGGGGCCGTGGCCGGAGGGGGCGGGCAACTCCACTAGCTGGAGTGTCCTGCGGTGCTGTGACAAAGGGGTGAGCCTTTGAGGCTCACCGCCAGGTGTTACAGCTCCTGCCTGGGGGAGGTGTTTGCATCTCCACCCAGTGCAGGCTTTGTTACTGGCCTCAGAGTGACAAAGGCACTCTCCCCATGTGGCTAGCAACATGTCTCTAGTGTGGCAGGCTGCTGGAACCAGTCAGCCTACACAGATAGTTGGATACAGTTTCAGGGGGCACCTCTAAGGTGCCCTCTGGGGTGTGTTTCACAATAAAATGTACACTGGCATCAGTGTGCATTTATTGTGCTGAGAAGTTTGATACCAAACTTCCTAGTTTTCAGTGTAGCCATTATGGTGCTGTGGAGTTCGTGTTCGACAGACTCCCAGACCATATACTCTTATGGCTACCCTGCACTTACAATGTCTAAGGTTTGGCTTAGACACTGTAGGGGCACAGTGCTCATGCACTGGTGCCCTCACCTATGGTATAGTGCACCCTGCCTTAGGGCTGTAAGGCCTGCTAGAGGGGTGTCTTACCTATACTGCATAGGCAGTGAGAGGCTGGCATGGCACCCTGAGGGAAGTGCCATGTCGACTTACTCATTTTGTTCTCACTAGCACACACAAGCTGGCAAGCAGTGTGTCTGTGCTGAGTGAGGGGTCTCCAGGGTGGCATAAGACATGCTGCAGCCCTTAGAGACCTTCCCTGGCATCCAGGTAAGTCCCTTGTAACTGGTACCTCTGGTACCAAGGGCCCGGTTGCCAGGGTGTGCCAATTGTGGATACAAAAGTACAGGTTAGGGAAAGAACA
Organism: Pleurodeles waltl; assembly: GCF_031143425.1. NCBI lineage: Eukaryota > Metazoa > Chordata > Amphibia > Caudata > Salamandridae > Pleurodeles > Pleurodeles waltl. Next base: position 37,852,787 of record NC_090450.1, read on the forward strand.
CTGGTGCTGGGGCCTGGTTAGCAGGCCTCAGCACACTTTCAATTCAAAACATAGCATCAGCAAAGGCAAAAAGTCAGGGGGTAACCATGCCAAGGAGGCATTTCCTTACAATGTGGTAATAATGCATTCATAATGGCCACAAAAAAGTTTGCACGAATTAGCTTCTGTTACTTATGCTTATGTTCGTAACAGGCACAATTTGTATGTGTGTTTGGTTATTTATAGAGCGCATTCAGACCAGAGGTATCAAAGCGCTAGGCAAGTAAAAAGAGACCGATGCAGAACAGAAACCTATAGTGAGAACAGCCAAGTCTTCAGATGCTTTCGAAATGGCAGGAGGGGAGAGAGCTCCCTGATTTTTATCTGGAACCATGTTCCATAACTTGACAGCAGCTACAGAAAAGGCTGTATCTCCTCTTTTAGCTCTTTTGCCCCTTCCAGTCTGCGCCAGTCTGAGCCCAGCCGATCTTAAAGGCTGGTTGGGAGTATACTAATTAATGGCAGCTTGAAAATATCCTGACCCTTGAGAGTGGAGGGCCTTGTGAGTCAAGCACAGTGCCTAGAAGGCAATGTGCTTTCTAATAGGTAGCCAGTGTAGTTTCTTCGAGCCTTCCTTAATGGTAAACCTAGCACTAGCCGAGCGGCAGCATTTTGGATCAGCTGCAGCTTGTACGGGGATGCTTCTCGCACCTCACCACCAAGACGTGGAACACTCTTCCCACCCACCAGCGTCAGACCATGGACCTCCTTACCTTCAGGAGACATCTGAAGACTTGGCTGTTCGAGCAGTAGCAGCCCCACCCTCCCCCCTCCCCTAAGCGGCTTGAGACCCTCATGGGTGAGTAGTGCGCTTTACGAATTCCCTGATTGATTGATCGATGATTGATTTATATTTAAATACAAGGTATTACAGTAGCCCAGTCTAGATATAATGAGGGTCAGGACAACTGTCGCCCTGAGGTCTGGTGGAATGAATGGCAAAATTGTTTTCAAGAATCTGATTATCCAGAGACAGGTGTTAGTAACTTTGTTTATCTGTACTTTAAAAGTCAGATCTGACTTAATACACAATAGCTGCACATCGAATTCAAAATACTATGGGGCATATTTATACTCCGTTTGCGCCGAATTTGCGTCGTTTTTTTCGACGCAAATTCGACGCAAAACTAACTCCATATTTATACTTTGGCGTTAGACGCGTCTAGCGCCAAAGTTCATGGAGTTAGCGTCATTTTTTGGCGTGAACACCTTCCTTGCGTTAATGAGATGCAAGGTAGGCGTTCCTGTCTTAAAAAATGACTCCCAGGCATGTGCATGGTATTTATACTCCCGGGCAAAAATGACGCCCGGGAGTGGGCGGGGCAAAAAACCCCGCATTTGCACCTCTTTTTAATGCCTGGTCAGGGCAGGCGTTAAGGGACCTGTGGGCTCAGAATGAGCCCAGAGGTGCCCTCCCCTGCCCCCAGGGACACCCCCTGTCACCCTTGCCCACCCCAGGAGGACACCCAAGGATGGAGGGACCCATCCCAGGGAAGAAAAGGTAAGTTGTGGTAAGTATTTTTTTTTATTTTTTTTGTGGCATAGGGGGGGCCTGATTTGTGCCCCCCTACATGCCACTATGCCCAATGACCATGCCCAGGGGACATAAGTCACCTGGGCATGGCCATTGGGCAAGGGGGCATGACTCCTGTCTTTGCTAAGACAGGAGTCATGTTAATGGCGTCTGGGCGCCCAAAATAAATGGCGCAAATCGGGTTAAGACGATTTTTTTGCCTCAGCCTGACTTGCCCCATTTTGGGACGCCCAAACGCCATTTTTCCCTACGCCGGCGCTGCCTGGTGTACTTCGTTTTTTTTCACGCACACCTGGCAGCGCCGGTCGGCTAACGCCATTCAATAAATATGGCGCCCGCATGGCGCTTCAGAATGGCGTTAGCCGGCGCTAATTTTTTTGGCGCAAAACTGCATTAGCGTAGTTTTGCGTCAAAAAGTATAAATATGGCCCTATTTACTGTGAAGTGATTTTATGCCCAGTTATTGCATCAAACTATTGGTGAGACAAAGCAGCAACCTGAGTTTACCATTGTTTCATCGCCATTTCTTTGTATCATACACACTTCTATGTTTTTGTTCTCTGTAATTCATTGTGTGATCACATTAGCAGTGCAAGGGTTTATATGGCAAGGCAGGTATATACATAATATACAATATTTTCATGATTATGAAAAAATATAAAAAGAAAAGCAATGATAGATGAAGTCACTGTGCATTTGTGGTTGATTCTATGAAAAAATAGTTTTACATTATGTGCTGTGATATATTTGGTTACTTTGCTAGAAACTGTTGTGCTCCAGGATTGGATCTTTCATAGATTCACAAGCCTGAATCATCCCTGTGGCCGAGGCAAACGATTCATGGCATCGTGATAAAAAGAGCAGTGCCAAAGCCAGGCTTTAATAGTCTGAAGAAGTCACATTTGCAACCTATCCATGTAATTTGAAAAGAACTGAAACTTAGCCAATTAGATTCCTGATGAGAAACAAGTTACTTACCTGTAGATCGTGGTTCTCCAGAATCATCACTTCTCCCTTCAGGGGCCACCGTACCTCAGATTTCTTACCACAAGCCATGTGAAAGGAATCTCCCTGAGCTCTGCTCAGTTTTTCCTCAGTGAAACCTATATTTGACATTTTCACCCGATTCTATTACTTTCTGCAACATCAACCTGCCTAACCTCTGGGTTACCTTTTGTGACTGGAATTATGGCAGAAAATTGTAAAAAAGGTCTCTTCTGACCTTGTTGATCCCACAAGGAGTGTATTTATTGTCTGCACCCTTCCCATAAACCTAAGCAGTGCAAGATCTGTTGCACATTCTCTGCAAAGACACTCAAGGACAGAGAAGCAAGACTACTACTATGGCTTCAAAAGATTAAAGCCAGAGAAATACCATCACCTAAAATGAAATCTCAAAGGTGACTTTCGTATACAGGCCTAGGGTGCTTAGAATTGAATGATTTACTGAGGACCATCCAATGCCAGCAAAGGTTGTTCCAGCAGAATTGATTATGCAGATCAGTTGCTATGCATCCAAAACCTGTTACTGCCAAGAACCAGACAATACTCCCAACCAACCATCTCTGCTTACCTCACAGAGTATGTGTCCCCACTGGCTCATTTTTTGTGCCATTGGGGTTTGGCCATGAGTGGCTGTAAGTGTAGGCAATAGGGTGATTACTAACTGCAGCTGGAGCAAATTAAGGGAAAGAGTGGGGCTATGGCCCATTTGGGCATGGGTGATACCAGGGATACGGTAGCAAAATCTAACTCAGGGTCAGCGTGCAGTTATTCCTCAGATAAAGGTGTTTAGGTCCTGGTGTGTTGATTTCTCATGTTGAAGCACTGTTGACACTGTTAGAAGTAAATTCTTAGCAATTAAATTACTGTATTTCACATAAGACTACCCTCACAATACATGTTTTCTTTCGGCTGGTTCTTGTGGCCATGGGTGGGTGCCACATGGATAGCTGGGATGTGGAAATAATCCATTTATCAATATTTCGTTCAATTCATTGCAGGATCTCCTTTGTAGGATGGACAATATTCTCAGCAGATTGACGCCCCGCACGTTCAGACAGCTGATCAAGGAGGTCAATTGTCTTCCCATCAAATCAGAGGCGCAACTGAATGGGGTTGTTGACTTGATCATTGAGAAGGTTGTCGCTGAGCCTAATTCATCAGATGTGTATGCAAAGCTGTGCCGCTCCATGATGGGGGTAAGTTTATGTATTGGGAATTTGTTGATGTGCGACTGCCCAATATGAACATGTTAAAACACCTCTCTGATAGGGTCATGTCGATGTGCTGTTGTCTGCAAGGGGCATGATGTTTGTCTGCTACCTGATGACATTTGATTCACGTGCCATTCTGTGAGGATAAGTTCACAGGGCACTCTTTGAAGGAGATAAGCTTATGTGCTGTTTTCAGATGAGGATGAATTTCCATGCTGCTGGTTGATGGGGGAATGAGGTCCCATGTTGTTCTGTAATTGACAATAAGTGGTCTATCACTTTATGATTGTGGAAGAAGTTTTTGTGAACTTCTCCACTGGGAAATGAGCTTACGTACTGCATTTTGATGGAGGAATATGTTATCCTTCCACTCTCTTGATGGGTGAATGAGTTGGTTTCCACTCTCTGACTGGGAGTAATTTCAGGTGATGCCCTCTGATAGGCTATCAAGTTATTTGGCATGATAGGCTTGCATGTAACTTTTTGATTGGAGAATTCATTTAAATTGCACTGCCTGACGGTGATACGATCGGATGCTACTTACTGATGGAGGACACCTTTGTGTACCATGTTTTGATCTGAATAAGTTTGTGCACCACTGCCGGATGAGGGGGTATGTTTGCATTCCAATCTCTGATAAGGGGTAATACTGGGTACAGTTAAGTAAGCATCATCCTTCTAATAGCAGCATTTGAAGTTAAATGAAGTGAGAAGCTCTTTCTCCTTTGTAATTTCCCATCTCATTTTAATCTGAATTTATCCTCAAAAATTAAGTCCACATCATTGAACTGCTGGTATCACCCCATTACCAAGCTTTGTAAATTTCAGGAGATACAGAGCAAGTTGGGTTGTTTGCTTGGGGTACACATGCAAACTACCCTTTTATCAGTCATAGCACTCGTCTTTGAAATCTGGAAATGCTGTGCAGAAAAAGGAAATAAGGCTTGAATATCTGTTGCCAAGAAACTGCTTTTGAAATGGCTTGTGACTATCACAAACTTACTGTTGACTGTGACTCTCATTTGTTCCATTGTGTAAGGTCCCCAAAGTTAATTAAAGAGACCCTCACTAACATTGTACATTTTTTGTGAGGTCAGTAACTCATAGCTTTGGTGCTTGTACTACCACCAGGGCAAATCATTAGCATCATTCCACAATCTTTTTTTCTGAAATGTGCATGTTCATGCTGGAAGATTGTTAAGCCAACATGCCTACTACTAGGCTTCTCTTAATGATGGTGTGGTGTTTCTTGTTTCTAGCTGAAGGTCCCCTCAGCAAAAAATCGTGCACAAACTTTAAACTTCCGCAAAGTGCTGCTGAACCGATGCCAGGCGGAATTTGTAAAAGATGACAGAGAGATGTTTAGAAAGAAGGCGGTGGAGATGGATGCAGCTGGCACGGTAAGGTAGCCTTCTCTTCCCTACTTGGGGGATCGCCTTTTCCATTGCCCAACATGTTTATGGACTTGCCCCCACTGTCTACCTTCTAACATTCAGATCGTGTGCCTGGTTCACAACACTTTTTGTTTATAAGTAGTTGTGTCTTACTCCTGTCATGGTTGTGATTTACACCTGGATGACTGGCATGACTTGCAACACTCCACATCTGAAACAAACTCATTTGCTTGTAGCATTTCAGGAAAGGATTCAAATTGTTCCTAGCCACTGAGTCTGACTGATTCTTCCACTTAGATCCCGAAGTTCATGGCCAAGCATACCAGTTAGCCTGACTTTGACAGCATCCTCAACCCTGAATAGCCACAAAGCACTGTGACACAAGTACACCCCTGTTACTCTCCAGGGAAGACAGCCAGATCTTCTTTCCTACAACCTACTGAAGTAAATGCTATGGCTGCCATATCAACCCTTGTATGTGGGGTTGTTGTCATCAATGGACCTTTGATAGCTTTACATGCTTGGAAGAATCAGCCAAGGATGGTCTTTGCATTTCAATATATGAAAGATACCAATGCTGGAGAATTGTTGCTGTAGGTGAGTAACTATTTAACCTTAGCAGCAGGAGATGGTTTTTAGTGGTAAATTGCTGACCTTGATGTTGAAGATTTGAATTCTAATCTCAGCATTAGTACTTGACACAAAGTGTGTCATTGAGGATGAATCTTTTCATCTCCCAGTGCCTCAGATTGTTCATATGTGTAATTTGGATGTGAATATGTGTAATTGTGTAATGTAAAAAAACAGAAATGTGTAATGTAAATAGGTGCTTTCTACTACTGTCCCTAATGTAATCAGTTTCCCTCAGTGAAATCCTGTTTTCCTTAATAGTTTCAGCTGAACCCCTCACAGCACATCAGGTTTAATATAATTCTGCAACTTAAAACATGTTTTCTGTTCATTGCCTCTGAGAATTTGCTCTTCATTATATCAAAAACCTTAATGAAAAAAAAAGAAAAAATAAGTAACCATGACCCCTTTCCATTGAAGCCTGAGGAAAAGATACGCCTTAATGAAGAGCTGGAGCTGGCACGAGACCAGTCAAGGAGGCGGCACTTGGGTAACATCATGTTCACTGGGGAGCTGTTCAAGCTAGGGATGTTGACGGAGGGTATCATGCACGATTGTGTGGTGAAGCTTTTCAAGAAAAAGGATGAGGAGTCGCTGGAGCGTCTGTGCTGGCTTTTGTCTACCATTGGCAAAGACCTGGACTCTTGCAAGGATAAGGTATGGCCTGTACTATTGTGCACGCAGTCTCCATTGACTCCGAACAACGTGCAGCCAGATCGCCACTGCTTTGGGTGCTCCAAGGCACTAGACACTGTCCACTGGTGTAGGTGCCCACAGATCACACATTTTCACATATAAGGTGTGAGTAGCTCAGCAGTTGTCATTTTTCATTTGAATTCCAGTACTTACTGTTTTGTTTTTCCACACTATGAATGGAAGAAAGATAAGAAAAAAGAAGGCTGTTGAGATACTCATACCAGACATAGATGGCTTAAAAAATCCAACACTTATATTATAGGTCTGGTAGATCAACTCTGTAGTGTCAGAAGTGCATCCCACTGGAAGGCACCTAGAATGAGCAATATGATACTACCCACAACACGGGCAATAAGCAGTGCCTGTAGCATTGACAAGATTTCATCTGGAGTACTAAAGAGTCACCAGCTCTAAGCATGTCCACCAAGATGTGTGAGGTGTGAGGAGGCTCCACTGACTCTCTGTGTGCAGGAAAGAAAATGTAATTCCAAAACTAAATAAATTGCCTGGGTGGAATTGCTACTGCAGGATATTTTCTGTAATCCACATCTCTAGTACGATAGACAAAGACTGGAGACAGTGGAGACATGATTTTCTGAAGATTGCATAATGGGATAGAAGGTCATAGCTCAATAATCCAATGATGTATAGAGAGTAGCAGTAAGTTGCTTTGGAGTGTTGGGGATTTAAGTGACATTTTTAACACCCTGCCACACCATGAGAATTGATGTCTCAGGTCAGCTATGTTCTCATTTGATGATCTTTATAATCTTCCCCTGAGCATCTCTCACACATCTTCCACACAGAGATGCAAGCTCTATTGACCTGTACCGTATTTTGTGATGTATGCAGTTTGATAACTATTTAGCACCTCATCCATCTTTGCTGTGGGCAGCCATCCGAGCTAAAAAATAACCGTGTCTGCTTGTTTTACCAGCCAAGAATGGATCAGTATTTTAATCAGATAGAAAAAATCATCAAAGAAAGGAAAATATCATCTCAGACCCATGTCCTGTTGCAAGATCTGATCGAGCTGCGTATGGTAAGAGCACTGTTTTGCCTGTTGTTGTGGAGTTTTTTACATGTTGTAAACCTGGTGGCCTACAGGCTGGCCCTCTAGACAATGTGTCAGCCTCCAGCCCTGGTGTATGTGGTCCTTGGGTCTGTGCCAAGACCATCTCCTTATTTTTGATGGAACTAATGTACTGCATATAGACTGTGCTGCACCAGGCACTCGTACGTCTGCCCATCCCAGAAAGGGTCTATCAGTGGTAGGAAACGCAACGTATGCAAGAATAATTTATGGGCAGAAAATATGATTTCGGAAAGTCTTCAACTTAAATGGGGAGCCTTCATGTGAGGTAGAGTTGTTCTTCAGTTCACTAACTGATGGGGTACGGTGAGTACTTGCACTGGGTAAGGGGTGTGATGAATGGAAGGGGCTTACTTCTCTTCTTCAGTCTCGGTGCCTGGGTTCTTTATGGGAATGGTTGTAAGTAGAGTTCAGGTGGCAGCTTTCATGTAATTCTTTCTTTCAGCGTAATTGGGTGCCCCTAAGTGAAGAAGTTCCCAAGACTGCTGACCAGATCCACAAACTTGCACAGGTGGAAGAGCAATCGGAGGACCTTGAAAAACATAATCTGACTCCTATGAAGCATGATGACTGGAAGCACCCTTCTGGGCACCAGGGATCTGGTATGTTTGATGCTGTAGCTCAGTGTGCAGTATTTCCGAACAGTAAACATACTATACACTGTAGCTGCCTAGTCTAGCCTAGGAACACCAGTTACTCCTCTTCTCAGATTGAGCCTAAGACATCATTGATGAATGGATACATCATTAGAGGTTCCTCTGTTAGGTTAGAATGCCCTTGCAGAGCCAGCCCTCATGGGTGTCTTCCCTAGTGACACAGATATTACTGGATCTATTCTTACATAGTTCTCCTATCCCTTTGGACCTAATAGATTCTGATACTAAGACTGTAGACAGGAGAGCCTTCTCCAGATAGGTTTCTGTTGAAACTGTTGCTTGTTAATATATCATTGTACATGCCCCATGGTCCTTTCCTTTCACTTCCTGTTTTTAAAAGCTTCCACCCATCCTCAACCACACACACACACACACACACACACACGCACACGCACACGCACACACACACACACACTCTCTCTTTTTCTCTCTCTATTTTTCCCTTTATTTTGCTATAACAACTGCCTTTCGTGAACATGTCCTTAACTTGTTATTGCAGCTGCTGGTGCTTGTTGGAGAGAAGATGGCCAAGAGATCAATGATGTCAAGAAGGCAGTGTTGGATGAGAAAGACAGCCAACCCATTGGTGACAAAAGCATGGTGTGAACTCTTTATTGTACAATTTGTACATTTTAAAGGCTTTTTGAACAGGGATTTTATTTAATGTACGAAAATATATTCCTAGAAAACAATCTTCTCAGTGTCAGCTGTTCAAATCAAAATGTTCCATTCAAAAAAGGGTTCAATGAACAATAATTGGAAAATTCTATAAAAAATAAACCTGGTGATATAGCCCTACTTTTACTCCGAGGTTTTTCTCAGTGGTCCTAACACCGTCAGTGCACTCTGACCATCAGGGGTGTACTTATAGTCTCATGAAGCACCCTTTCAGCAGCCACACACCTGTCCATGTTTTCACACCACAATTGTGTGTTTGAGGTGGGGAATCAGGACTGTCACATCTCTGGGAAATGTCCTTGCAGACAGTTGTCAATCCCTAGTTAACACAGGACTGTTGGTGCTGGTAACAAGTTCTACATACTAAATGTCTTTGGATCATATTGACGTTCACAAAGAATTGTGCAAATGTATTAATACTGTATTAGTCACATTTGGATAGACCAATGCTCTTGTAGGCCTGCATTTTAAAATGGCTGACATCTGGTTGCAATCTCTTTTCTCAACAAGTGTATTCACAGTTTAATGAACGCTATTGTCCTTGTTTTCTTTCCCATTTGAAATATTTCCTTACGTGGTAACTGTACACTGTGTCAACTAATTTACTGGTGTATGGGCATAGTTCAGTCTGGTCCCATGTATCTCTTTTTGTTGCAGACAACTGTAAGCTTGAAGGGCATTTAGAGAAGCCGCAATGTGAACTATGCTGAAAACCTAATGAGCATTGAATTGCAGCAATTGCCTTAACCTGATTAGAGAATTTGGTGGGGACCATGTGTAGGTGTAACAAATGGTATAATTACATGTTTTAAGCAAATGCAGACTAGACTATAAAGCAAAATATTTCCAGACATATTGCAGACCTTCTTTTGTTCACTTTAAAGTAACCTTAGAGCAGAATGGGGTACTCCCTATATGGGAGAACTGATTTGATTTCAATAAGATTTTATATGAGGAAGTTTTATACTAGTTAACCCTCATACTAATATCACATTGATTGAATTGAGCTTCATATTTACAGTGGCATTTATGTATTGATTAATGAGTGATACTAATTTGATGATTTTGGATTGTAAACAGCATTAATCGTTTGATTAACTTTTATGGTTTTGAAACTTAACCTCTCTCTGCCTCTCATTGTGAAGCCTAATGTGCTTCACATTGTTTAAATGCTTTGATTTGATGACTAGCCTCAGTTTCAGATTTCGGTTCATCACGCAGTGGATTTATGGCTCGTAAATTAACCAAAAAAAGCACTTCATCATACTGGTAGCAGAGGATGGTTCAGACTGAGGGTAGGAAGATTTAAAACTTGTTCCAAATCAAAAAATATGCCCCTACTCAATCTGCATTTTTGATTTTTCCTGGTCCTATTTGGAATATTGATGGTGTTCCGGGCCCTAGGAGTGTCAGTATAAGTAGGGTTATGCAATTTGGATTGTGAATGGCCGAAAGATGTGATGTTTGTGGTTTTGATGATTGTTATGTTTTTAGTTGGGGGTGTTAAATAAATCTGAGTCTAAGAGGGATAATACTTGAAACTTTATTCACTTACAGTGGAGGTTTCCTTAGACCAAACCTCGATTTTTTTTAATGGACTTGCCATGCATTTGGAGACTTCTCAGAGCGTAACCTATTCTCTGCAAAGACTAATCCATCAGTTCCATCTGATGTTAGACATGGTCCAAGCAGGGGCAGTGGAGAACAAATTGCATGGTGAGTCTGCCACAGGATTATTTATTTTGGGATGCTGTCACTCACAATCTTGCATCTCATAGAGGCCTTCACAACACCAGGGGGGCATTGCGAGTTCTGGTTTGCATGACAGACTCGTGGAGCCTGCGCCATATTGGGCAGTCTTTCGAATGCATTGACCAACACGGCTGTTTGACAGATGGGCTGCTGGGTGATAGGTTAACCAATGGAAAAGCCAGCTGAAGTTCTGTCTTTGGACACTTATTGGTTATGTCACCTCTAAATGTGGGAGAACTGTGTATTTGGTGAGGCAAGAGCCCTAACAATTTGAAATAATTAAGGATCTACAGGCTTTTTTTTTTTACATTATCATGACTCATCTTCTACAATACATTGGAAAATATTTTCCTTATAATTAATAACACATCCTAAGTTCTCCCATACTAACTTAAAATACTTCCTTATGTTGTTTCCAGCATATATTCCAGATTCTCCATATTATTACAATTATTCTTCAATTGCTCCCCTGACAACACCTTCTGCCCAGAATTATATCTGCAATCCCTCATAGATCCATAGTTATCTGTATTTGTTTCAGGGCCATGTCTAACATTCCTTGATGGAACCAACACAAGCTTTTTGACCTGTATTCACCATGTAAATATTCACCTCTTTATTGCCTTTGAACTCAATAATATTTAGAAGGCATCAATCACTGTAATTCCAAGACCACTATAGGCTTCAAGTTCAACACCCAGAAAGTGGACCTTCCTAACTTTACAATGTTTTCCATATGTTTTCTTGGACAAAACCCAAAAATGTGCACTTGAATCAATTAGTAACTTCATAAGTATACCTTCACCTTTAACATCTGTACCCAAATCTATGTATTGCTTTTTCCCAACCATAACTTCCTCACTGATTCATCTAACAGCAAGGATGACACCCTATTTTCCAGAAATGTGTTTTCATCACTCACCATATTCACCTTAGGTTTGTTTGTTCTCTGAACAACATACTCTTTCAAAATGCCCAGCCACCTTTCACTTCATTATTGCATTCTTTTTCACTGCTGGACAAAATTAGCCATGTATTTAGGAGAGCTGCGCCTATAATAGTTTTCCAGCACATTTTAGTTCACTTCAGAACTAGACTCCTATCTTCTCCCATTTCCCTTACTCTCAAGCTTCTCTGCTTGCACATCTCACACAAAGCTACATTGTTTGTCACTGTATTAGCACTGACCTCTGAATTTAATTTGCATACCACATGCAGCTTCTCCTTCCTTTAGCATAGTCAAGTTTTTGCATGTTAAGAGTTTCTCTCAAATCTATTTATAATACACAGGATTCAACAATCACTATAAAAACACATCTATAATTTCTTTACAATTGTCAACTTGTGATGCACCCAGTCTCCTATTATAAAAAAAGACATCAGAACTAACTGTAATGACTTATTACAATTTAGACAGCAGCCTGAGGGGGGAAGGCAAGTCAGGTCATGGAGAATAATTAAAAAGTCTGTTTAAAGAAGGAAAAACAAAATATTATATTTCTTTCTGCTGCGCTGATCTATGGCAACCTGTTTATTTTTACACACTTTAGGTAATGGCAGAACGGTTTGAATTTTTCTGCATGTTTCTGCACATTCTGAGCTACTGCTCCTTTTTAAAAAAAAATCAATATATATTAATCTCATTGTAACATCTTAATAACAAATATCTAACAGCTTTTTCATGTGTTTAAATTTATCTTCTTCTTTGCATACATGCTGTCTCTCTCATATGAAAGAGCTATGCACCAAAGATTTAAGCTGTTTGTGGGAAAGATGATGTTGATGTTGCGACCATGTATTATAAGGAATAAAGTACCCACTGTTATACATGATAAGGATATTGCGAGCCACCACATAGTTCCATAACCTTATAAACATTCAGCCTCATTCTTCTATATGGTCATGGAACTGTGACTTACAATATCCTTATAATATGATATCAGACTTTCAGCTGGTCACACATAAGCTTTTCAGAAAAATATTCCTTTGAGAAAAATCTATGTCTTTTGACCACTAGACTTTTTTGGACTTCAAAATATATCTCAAATCTTCATAGAGCTTCCTCATACCCAACTAACTCTTCGCCACTGGTGCCCTAAAGACTGGAAGATGTTCAAAAATATTCTGTCCTTCTGAACTAAGCTTACATCTTTTCCTGGTCGATCTGTACTGAAATTCAATAGTAGCCCCCCAATTATACATTGAATGCTCTAGAACAGATTTGCCAGCAAATTAATTGTTCCCCGGAGCTTGCAAGAAAGATGGAGGAGAAAAGCACTGCTTCCGTGGACACCAGACAATTTGTCAAAAGAGGCAAAACAAACAAGGCACCAGTGTAGATGCAGTAACAATTATAGCAATTTAAATCCACTGTCGTACCTAGCAACAAGTAACCAAAATAGAATGATTTATTCCACTGGCTATTTCAGTAGAGCATAACAATTAGCTAAACCTTGCATCGTCGATACCATAATAGCTGTGATGGAGCTGGATTAAAAAAACATAATAAGTGGGACCTTCCTTTAATTGAGGATTCAATTTTTCTTTAATAAATGTGATCGCTTACACAATGAGATCAAAGTTGGTAGAATCTCTTATCTTTTCCTTTCCTCCTCATATCCACTATTGTTATCTCTTCCCTTCCTGCCTGATGTCCACATCTGAACATGGACTAATTTTATTCAACACAAAAAATTATATATATATATATATATATATATATATATATATATATGTCAACTTCAAACGCTCGAAGTGAACTCAATGGCCCAAGAGGGGTGGTGCAGAGACCGGTACGAGCAAGCCGGTATAATAAATCCAACAACAAGAGAAAAAAGTATATCAGCACGCTCAGGATTCAGGTAAAGTGAAAGACAAGTTTAATCGAAACACAACGCGTTTCGGCTGACACGGCAGCCTTGGTCACGTGTTATTAATCACCCATCCACCATTGTTAAATACTAACCAGTCATAGACATAAAAATGAGACAAACAACAGCAGATATCAGGTAAGAGAAAAAACAAAGAACCTTAAATACAACACCTCATAAAAAATTACTTACAATCTCATAGAAAAATATATCTAGGTTACAATAACTAATCAGATCTGTAACACTATACACAATTATCACATATATAGATAAATAAATATGTATAGATATATAGACATATAAATATATAAATACATAATTCTACAATCATGGAACTGTAAAGATCGATATATAATGGGGTAAAATAGCATGCATGGATCGAAGGAAAAAATATATATCTCATAGATTGAAAGTCCACTAGACTCATATATTATAATTAAATATTATTACTTATAGGTCCAATGGTGAACTACAACCAAGCGATGTAAAAATTAATTGAAAACCTTAACCACACTAACTGCAATAGTAAAACCCCTATATCACTGCTTATACAGTCGATGTTAATAAGACAGATCAGCAATATCGGACAGATTCTATAACATTTTCTTATCTGATAATCAGCATAGACAACACCCAACAACGTGCAATGTAGAGAGAGAGCGCGGTAGCAGGTAGAAAGCAGCATTAGTTTCATCCGACCCATTAAATCTGAAAAAACACATAAATACATATAATAAATGACCATTTATCCCCAAATCCAATAAATATAAGATTAAATATAAAAAATAAAGATAAAAAAGTGAAAAATACATCCCTTGTTAACACACTATATTAGTATCCAGAATAGATGTTAAGTTCTTCTAAATACTTTATAATCATTAGGAATCATTAAAATTCATTAAGGTTGGTTAACTACACATTATCCTGTTGAAAATACAGAACCCAATTATGGTTAGTTCTCAATTATCATGTAAATGGGTATTCAATTCCTCCCCAATGTTCAATCCTTTGGGTATCTTTGTCTCTAAATCTAAAATATACTTTGACTCTTTTTTCCTCAGTGTTAGTTCCCTATTGCCCCCTCTATGAGATGGAGGGACATGTTCAATGCCAAAGTACGACAACTGAGTCCAATCGGAATTATGTTTTTCTTTAAAATGCCTCGCTACAGGATAATGTTCATTAACTGCAGTTATGGCTCGCTTCTGTACGTGATCTGAGGTCTATTTAATATCAAATCACCAATAACAGGATCACTTTTTAATATCTTCCAATTTTTTCCAATGATATTCCTAACTTGTTTTGTATCATCACTATAAGTCATGATAAGTCTGATATCATCATTACTGTCCATCTTTTGTTTGGGAGTATTATCAAAGAGGATGTCAGTTCTTTGTATAACCTTGATTTTATCAATTGCTTTTTTGATAACCCAGTCAGGGTACCCCCGTTGTTTGAATCTCAAGATCATCTCTTTCTGCTCAGTTTCAAAGGCTTCATTAGTACTACTAACTCTTTTAGCCCTTAGCAACTCTCCATAGGGGATACTCCACTTAAGGCTCTCTGGGTGTCCACTAGATGCATGTAGTAGGCTATTACCTGCTGTGCACTTTCGGAAGAGTTCGGTATTAACCTTATTTGCATCAGTCTTTACCAATATATCCAGAAACTCAATAGAAGACCTACTCATTTTGTATGTCAAACCTATATTCAAATCATTGTTGTTTAATTTACGAACAAAGTGGGAAGCTTCTTCCTCAGAACCTTTCCAAATAATGAAAAGGTCATCGATATATCTTAGCCATAGAATTGCCTGACTGGTTTCTGGATATTTTTCTTCATCTTTAAAAATATTCTCTTCCCACCAGCCTAAAAACAGGCAGGCAAAACTCGGAGCAAAGCAGGTGCCCATCGCAGTCCCAAGGATTTGTTGGTAAAGGACCCCATTAAACAAGAAGAAGTTGTTCATCAGGCAATATCTTATCATGTCTATTATCATTCCAGTGTGTGCCAGATATTTCAGTGATCTGGCATCTAAGAAATGTCTACAGGCTGCAATGCCTTTTTCATGGTCGATAATAGTATACAAGGAATTGACATCCAAGGTTATTAACAAGAAATCATCTTCCCATACAATGCCCTCAAGTTTCCCAAGAAAATCCTTAGTGTCACGAACATAAGAGGGAAGATTGACAACAAATTCCCTCAGAAAGTGGTCAACATATTTAGAGACATTTTCCAAAACACTACCACAAGAGGATACGATAGGTCTTCCTGGTGGATTGGTCCTATTTTTATGAATCTTGGGAAGAATATACAGCACCGGTAGTTTGGGAAAATCTCTTTTTAGAAAACAATATTCTTCCCATAGTAGTAAGCCCTTGTCTTTCCATTCCATAAGCAACTGCCAAATCCCCACAATACTGTTAGTATATACTTCTTTGGTGGTAACTTTATAAAATTGGGTGTTATTAAGTTGACACATAACTTCATCAATGTACTTCTGTTTCTCCATAAGTACAATATTACCACCCTTATCAGCCGGGCAGACAATTGTGTCTGCATCACTTGCCAAAGATGTAATAAATTTCTTTTGGGATTGTGTTAGATTGTAATTACATTTAGATTTAAACCATGTTTTATGGCGAAATTGTGTCAAATCTTTAACCACCAAATCGTAGAATGTATCAATGTTATTGTGGTTCATAATAGGAAAGAATGTAGATCTGGGCTTAAAGCCAGTGGGAACAGACAGATCATACGTAATATTTAAATCATCAAGAATTTGGTAAACACTTCTAGTTGTAGTGGAGTCAACAACATCATTCTCTAATTCATACAATGCAATCAAAGAATCAACATCACTGATATTGAGCACATCATGGGAAACATCCCTGTGAGAGCCCTCAGCACCCACATCAGGGGAATTCTTTTGTTTGAACCATTTTCTCAACTTCAGTTTCCTGATAAATTTAAAAAAGTCAATCCTTGTCTCGGCATAATTAAAACGTTCTATAGGGCAGAAAGAGAGGCCTAAACATAATGTAGATTTATCACTTTCAGATAACACAAAGTTAGATAAATTCACAATAGTTTTATTCACCATATTTTCATCCATTATGTTTGTGGGTTGGAGCTTTTTGTTGTTTTTCCTACTTGCCCCATATCGAAGTTTGTTTTTGTTACGATTTCTGACTCTCTCTCGCCTCTTCTGATTCCGCCTCGTCTTCCTCTTCGGCCTGATGTCCTGCCTTGTAATTGGAACTTAGTCCTTGTTGGTTCTTGGATATTTGCCTGCCGCGTCGCAGCAGGCGATATTCGTCTAAAAAAGTTGCTGGTTTGTTGGTGACTTCTTCAATAGACTTCTCACTCTCAGTAGAACTGGGGATATCAGATTCCTTTGCACTTTCTACATCAGTTTCCAAAGAAGATTGTCTCTCCACCGTAGGGAGGCGGACAGGGGATGACTTGTATAAATGATCATATTTTCTGTTGAAAGTCAGAATTCTTTCATAATCCCCTATATCTCTATGTAATTTTAGTTGTTTTTTTATTTTAATTTCCTCCTCATATTTCTTCAATCTGGTGTTCATTGTCTCCATAAATTTGGATATCATATCCTTCTCAGACCGTGAATCCAAATCGTCTTTTATTCTCTTAATATCCCCTAATAGGGTTTTCCGGTCCTGCCACGCATATTTTATAAGTATCTGAAGCATATGTCTAGAGCTCAAAGCTGAATTTTCTGCCCATTCCTTTAGCATCTCTGGATTGGGTGTCTCATATGATGGTGTGATAAAAATACGCAGGCCCCTTGGGACCATTTGTTGATCGACATAATTTTGCAAAGATGTAGCATCCCACCATTTAGATATTTCGGCTTTGCTCAATTTCTCCAATTTATGTAGTACAACATTTAAATCATTGTTGCTTTCCTGACAGCGTATGTGAGGATTCTTCCTAATTGTGTCTTTAGAAAATAATGTTTGTGCTGCCAACCGCCTCTCATTCTCTATATCATCATCCATCGTGCAGGGTTACTGCAATGAGTAAGATCAAACTGAAATTCACAGAAACCGTGAATCCCCTAGGAAGGTTCCTAGTTCCCCTTGCCCAGATATGCCAGGAATTATTGTCTGTAAAAATAATAAGTGACAGATGTAACTGTATTGCACACCATCAGGTATTAATTCAAAAACTAATTTTGAACACCAGCGAGGCAAATTACATATCCCAAGCCTGCATATGCGTCCTTCCGGGTCCCTCCGACAACGGTGAAAAAAGAAATCACAACTGTTTGGTCCACAAAAGCCGATATTAGATAAACGATCAAAATAAGTGCTCCGCAGGGAAGGAAAAGAAAAAGCGGGTCTTAATAGTCTATTTCCGTTTCGCAATCTCCCATGCCCAGCTATAATTCAAATGCAGCTCAAAAAAAATTGTATATCGTAGAGATATCCAATTACCACTCCGCGGATGTCAAACACGGCAGTGAAATTCACAGGAGCTGAGCGTCGAAGACGCGGCCGTATATACAAAGATCCGGAGAAGTTCAAATACGATATTATCCACAATATCAGCGTTCTGTAGCGACGCACTACCCAGCCACAAAGTAGCAAGAAAGTGCAATACAAAGAACAGCGCCGGCACAGTGCCACTTCTGTTTACCTTGCAGTTCGTCCCGGGGTCAGAAGAGCAGGAGGCGTTACAGGCGGAAGTTGATGCAAAGTACAGCGTCTGTTTCTGGCGGCCGGCCGTAGAGTTCTACATCATAAAGTCAACTTCAAACGCTCGAAGTGAACTCAATGGCCCAAGAGGGGCGGTGCAGAAACCGGTACGAGCAAGCCGGTATAATAAATCCAACAGCAAGAGAAAAAAGTATATCAGCACGCTCAGGATTCAGGTAAAGTGAAAGACAAGTTTAATCGAAACACAACGCATTTCGGCTGACACGGCAGCCTTGGTCACGTGTTATTAATCACCCATCCACCATTGTTAAATACTAACCAGTCATAGACATAAAAATGAGACAAACAACAGCAGATATCAGGTAAGAGAAAAAACAAAGAACCTTAAATACAACACCTCATAAAAAATTACTTACAATCTCATAGAAAAATATATCTAGGTTACAATAACTAATCAGATCTGTAACACTATACACAATTATCACATATATAGATAAATAAATATGTATAGATATAAGATATATAGACATATAAATATATAAATACATAATTCTACAATCATGGAACCGTAAAGATCGATATATAATGGGGTAAAATAGCATGCATGGATGGAAGGAAAAAATATATATCTCATAGATTGAAAGTCCACCAGACTCATATATTATAATTAAATATTATTACTTATAGGTCCAATGGTGAACTACAACCAAGCGATGTAAAAATTAATTGAAAACCTTAACCACACTAACTGCAATAGTAAAACCCCTATATCACTGCTTATACAGTCGATGTTAATAAGACAGATCAGCAATATCGGACAGATTCTATAACATTTTCTTATCTGATAATCAGCATAGACAACAACGTGCAATGTAGAGAGAGAGCGCGGTAGCAGGTAGAAAGCAGCATTAGTTTCACCCGACCCATTAAATCTGAAAAAACACATAAATACATATAATAAATGACCATTTATCCCCAAATCCAATAAATATAAGATTAAATATAAAAAATAAAGATAAAAAAGTGAAAAATACATCCCTTGTTAACACACTATATTAGTATCCAGAATAGATGTTAAGTTCTTCTACAGTAAATACTTTATAATCATTAGGAATCATTAAAATTCATTAAGGTTGGTTAACTACACATTATCCTGTTGAAAATACAGAACCCAATTATGGTTAGTTCTCAATTATCATGTAAATGGGTATTCAATTCCTCCCCAATGTTCAATGTATATATATATATATATATATATATATATGTATAAATATCGAAAATATTCACCGCAAGTTGACAGAGATGTTTTAGTTAGGATCACATTTTAAACGTAAAAAAACATAGAAATTCAGAGTTACTTCAAATAACTATAACTCGCACCCTAAGGTAACTATAGCTCACGCTCCCGCCAGGCACAGCTATCTCATCAATAATTTTACTGTAAACTGTGTACTTGTATAGCGCACTACTCACCCGTTAGTGTCTCAAGGCGCTGTACTCATACCGCTGTGGAACCCCTCCTGGCTTTTCCCTGTGTGGTGCCCACTCCTGGGCAACCTCCAAGGTGAAGCTAGGCATCCCAGCGCTGTTGGGGCCGTTGTGGAGATTAAGCAAGCTATTGCCCAGAGTTACAGAGTGGGACCCATGAATTAGATTAGGCACCGATGTGAGAATTATCAGGTCTGAGGAAATTGAGCCCAAGACCCGCCGAGGCGGGAATTGAACCCTGGTCCCGGGCCAGATTTCTGCATCAGGGTCTGCCGCTCTAACCATTGAGCCACACTTCTCCAATATTATGGTAACATTATCAATGGTGTTCTAAAAGATGTCATGCTTGCTGTAATATCTGGTGTAATTATCAGTGCAAAGCTTGTAAGGCCTGTTGTAGAGGTGACTTACAAATATTACATGCACGGTGTGTCATGTTGTGTTTTCACTTTTTAGAGCACCTTGTCACACAGCCTGCAGTGGCACTCTTTATGAGTTTGTTGCTGGTTCCCTTAGAGTGACACGAGCTATGCTGCAGCTCTTAGGGGCCCTCTCAGTACCTATGGCCTAGGTACCACAGGTACCATTTACTAGGTTCTTACAGAGGTGCTAATGGCCTGGTACATGGGGATCAAGTGACCAGTTGCCTTGCTTTTGGGGAAGAAACACTGGCACTGGAGACCTTGCTAGCAGGAACTCTAAATACTTCAGTCAAAGTTGCATCAAATACCAGGCAGAAAGTGGTTGACTACTGAACCAAAACCCAGCCTCCTACAAAGCTTATTTCTGAAACAGGCACAATAGCTAGGGGCACATCTAACACAAATACTATTTACTATAAGGTGATTTTATGCCCAGTTATTGCATCAAACTATTAGTGAGAGAAAGCAGCAAACTGAGTTTACTTTTGCTTTATTCTCATTTTCTTATATAATACATACTTTGATGTTTTTGTTCTCTGTTATTCACTGTGTGATCACATGAGCACTAAACATGGGTTTATACACCTTGGCACGTTATACAAAATCTTCATTATTATGAAAAGATATAAAAAGAAAAGTAACGATGACTGATGTCAATGTGGATTTGTGATTGATTCTATGAAAAAGTTATCTAAATTTTCCCCTCAGGGTGAGCCTTCAGGAGAATAGGAGAGAAAAGGGTAAAAAAGAACTGAAGTGTCATCTCCTAAACCACACACTTCAACATTTCAAACCTAAAAACATCAAAAGAGGCGAGTCTCTAAAGGACTAATTCTGAAGCTTCTAGTTCATCTCTTAAGGTAAATTCTAAGGATAAACAGAAATATAAGCCGCTCTTAACAGGCCACATCATCAACTACCCCTTCGATGAAGAAAACGCCACCTTATCGATGATGACAGGTCTAAGGACAGCTTTAACAATGGCAATGTCAACTACGACATCGTCGACAACAAAAACTTCGTCAATGACCACGCCGACGACAGCCCTTTCGCTGAAACGATCGTCAATGACACGCAAACCTTTATTGACGATTGACATATCGACAGACCTTCAAGGGTTATTTTAAATTCAGGTAAAGGTATTCCAGAGCCAATTCTTCTGGGACACACATCACATGCTATATGTGCATCTAACAAAAATACCACTTACTCTGAAGTGATTTTATGCCCAATTATTACATCCAACTTTTGCTGAGACAAAACAGGAGCCTGAGTTTACTATTGCTACAATGTCATTTCTTTATACAATACCCACTTCAATGTTTTTTGTTTTATGTTATTCGCTGTGTGATCACATAAGCGCTGAGTATGGGTTTATTGCGCATGTGTACACACAATATACAATATTTGATTGCTTATGAAAATATACAAAAAAGAAAAATTGTCACAAATGTACACTGAGTTTGACTAAGGTCAAGGTGCATTTGTGATTGATTATATTTAAAAAAGAGCTTTACGTGTGAACAGTGCTATCTAACACAAATTCTATTTACTGAGAAGTTATTTTATGAACACATAGCTTTACGTCATGTGGTTACCCTGCCAGGAACAATTGTTCTCGAGTATTAGATCTTTCATAGATTCACATGCCTGCATCATGTACATCGTTGAGGCATGAGTCTTGCGGCATCATAATGAAAAAGCAGTACCAAAGTTAGGCTTTAATAGCCTAGCTTTAGCCACGTCGATAGCCTAACAACATAGTTTGAAAAGAACAAATACTTAGCCAATCAGATTCCTGATAAGAAATAAGTTACTTACCTTTATACTGCGGTTCTCCAGAATCCTCACTTCTCCTGTCAGGGGCACCATACCTCAGGTTTCTTACCACAAGCCTGCTTAATTTTTCCTCAGAGAAAGCTATTTTTGACAGCTTCAACAGATTCTGCCATTACCTACTGCTACGTCAGCCTATCTCACCTCTGGATGACATTTCCTGACAGGAATCATGCTAGAAAATTGTAAAAAAAAAAAAAAAAAAGGTTGCTTCAAACGTTGTGGATCCTGAGGGAAGGTTAGACTCTTTCTCTGACGAGCCCCACAAGACATGTATTTATTGTCTGCACACTTCTTATAAACCTAAACAGCGCAAGATCACACCTTCTCTGCAAAGACAGTTAAGGACAGAGAAGCTAGACTACTACTATGGCTTCAAAAGATTAAAGACATATAAATGCCATCATCTGAAAAGGAAATCTCAAAGAAGACGAAGAAAACTCACAAAAGAAGTCATTCTCAGAAGGGTTATCCTAAATATTCACCTTAAGAATCTTTGGGAAAGTCGGAGAGAAAAAAGGCTGCAAAAGAACTGAAGTATCATCTCACAGACCACACACCTCTACATCTGAGACCTCAGACCATCACATGAAAAAAGAGAGGAGTCTCCACAGGACGTGTTTAGAACATTCTATTCCTTCTCTTAGACCATGTGGAGGTAGGCTAGTAGTTATCTCATTGTTCGTAAGTCATAAACTCTATCCTTGCTGTATTTAGCTTTAGATGGCTATTCATCATCCATGTGTTTATGGCCAAAAGGAAGTCATCAAGTTTTAAACAGTAGAGGTCTTTCAGACCATTCATTTTTAAAATAGATTTGGATGTCCTCTTCATAGTTGTAACAGGTGAGGCTGAATGATTTAATCCAATGTGGTAAGGAGGCTATGTAGGTATTGAAGAGTAGAGAAGATGTGATGGACCCCTGTGGGATGCCATAGTGCTGTATGTGAGGACCTGATATCAAAGATATAAAAAGTGGTATCAACACAAGTTCTCATCATATCTGAGGACCAAGAATTCAATGGGCTTTAGCTGAACTCCCTTCTCACTTTTCATATACGGCATGTCAAGCAAAAATATTCCATGTGAAGGGATTGCACAACTTCACAGGACTTTTAGTCATGTTGTTCTTAAGCTAGCCACTTTCATAACATTTACTATTTCTGATACATAAGTGGTTGCCACTACCCAAACCCACCAGTCATTCAGAAGCAATGTCCAATCAGGAAACTCCAGATTCCAATATGGAGTGCTGCATTGATTAGCCTAATGTCCCAGGGCACAGTTATCACAGGTCAGGTACGATTTATATTTGACTGAAATTTCTCAAGCCTACACTTGACTGTCGTGAAATACAGCCTGGTGAGATAATGTATCTGCTCTACAGGTCGTTATTTTGTTTGTAGGAGCCAGGTACTTTGTTAGGTTGATGTGCCTGCTGCAGAGGGGTGCAAAGGCCATAGCTGGCAGTAGTGTGAATCTGAACTAACCCAATATAGCCTGCCATGTCCCAAAGGACTGCTGCAACACACTATATTTTAAAAAATGGTTTAATATCGAGATAACCCTGCCAGGGTCAACGCACTGAGGATTTATCTCATTGAACAAAATATTGTGGAAACCATAATCAGGGCAACCGAGCGTGAAAGCATCTGTACTATAACTGACCCTCCAGACAACTCCACAAAACATCTACTAACATTTTCAGATTTTTGTGTATTGTACTTTATGATCTGTGTAGTATGAATCTGCGTTTTGAAATGTATTGACTCCTTTGAAATTCTGCTTTATCTTTATCTAATGTATGGTCAAAGCTTATTAGTGGCTGTTATGAGGTCCTATGTCATTAATGTATCAAATGCATAATAGTTGGTGAACATTTGGGAGGGGGGATTTATTGGGAAAAGTGTGGGAACGCTGGGTGGTAGGAATTCTATGGATCCTCGCAGATTCCAGAATTTTCCTTCACATCAATATTAGGAAAATCTATGATTTAGCCAGTTTGGTGTTTGCAGGGCGCTCTGGGTAAGAAAAAGTATTGGGATCCGTGCAAACTACACCACCAGAGACTTCTCTAGATGATGTGTTTTCAGAAATGTCTGGGCATGGAATATTCCCCTGGGTGCCAACCGAGCCCTGGCCTAAATACCGCAGCTACCCACATTGCCAAGACTAGTCAGTTTACATGGCAAAATCTTGAACTTTCTTTGTGCCCTAAGGACCTAAGGAAGCTTATCCTTTCAAGGCAATAGCCCAGCCACACAAGTGGTATACTATTGTTATTGGGAGAAGGGTAGACACTTGTGTTTCCCACAGATTCGTATGTGCCAACTGCTTTCACTTTTGTTTTGCTCTGTAACGTCAGTGCGCACAGCGTGTTGTGCAATACAGCAAAACAAAAAATCAAACTTCAGACTTTTGTGAAGCATTTCCCTCGCATACCGACTTTGTATATGGGAAAGAAAATGTTTCTGGTGTTTTTACCAGAAATATTTTGTTTTCCAGTACTGTGGATGACCTCTTGAAGTCCATCCCACTGTAAAAGAAGTGTGGTGGACATCAATGGGACGTTGTCTCCCCTAAAGCAGTTAATACCCCCCAAATCCATGCAGTCTGATGTCCTGTCCAGCAAGAACTGCAACAAGCTGCAGGGATATGATGGCCACATTGCATTAACTTCTTTTTTCCATGTTTGTAGGGGACTTTTTCAGTTCTAGGAGTGTAAGGTCCAATAATCACCTTGAATAATGGTCTTTAAAATCCTAATAAGGTCTAACCATTGTTACTTGATGTACATTGCTTTCTGTGAATTGCTTAACAATGGTATCCCCTTGTAATTTATTGCTATATGCCCTTGGTGAGAAGTGCTGATGCCTTCTCTTTTATTGCATATCAGCCATGTCCACATTTGCTGGTGTAGTGGGTGGAAAGTACAGACTACTTGCTGATAAGTTAAAGTTCTATAAAGGAAGAGATTTGGCTTTCTAGTGTACATTTAAACATGGATGTTTCATAACATGAAGCTTGACTTTTATCTGCACCTGGGGTAATGACGAAAAATGCTTCTGCAAATATATATTTTCCATTTCTAGTACACACGGCAGGCATCCATTCTTTCTACATTCATCACTCAGAAATGTGCCTGCTCGTCCAGACAATGTTAGCCATATATGGGGCGCCACCTTGAGGGTCCTATGCAAGGTGTCTACTGCATTTGAGAGAGTAGAGAATGCCCATAATTCTGGAAGTGGAGGATTGTAGCATCCAAATGGGAGGTCCATGCAAGCCCCATCAAAGAAAGAACAGGATCCTAAATGCAAACTATGAAAGCATCGCTCAGAGCATTAGACTCAGTGCAGCTGCTAGTGACCTTAGCCAGGCCACAGGCCTCAAATAGACCCATCCCGGGGGTCACACAATCACCTATACTTTATCATGCTTACCTGTCTTGCTGGTTGTTGTCTAATGAAGGTCTCCTTTTGTAGAGTGCCTTTCGCACAACCTGCCTGTGACTACAAGGGGTATCTGCCATTGTCAGAGCCCCTCCATGTAATTTTGATTGGTTCTTTTGATGAAGTATTATTGAACTATCCATCTTTTGTCACAACCTTACAGTGAAATTCATTGTGGGACCTTTACAACTCCCCCTGTAAAATGAGATTTAAATTTTATTTAGTTTTTCTTATTGTTGCAAACATAAAATGTTTAAAACAGACTATTCACCACTAATTTCTCAAAACGTTCTTGATGGATATGCTGCAAGCTCTCTGTAAAGTTATTTTAAATTTGTGACAAGTTAAGTTCAAACTTCGCTCATTAAGTTGGTCAGAATTAGGAAACTCCACACTTTATGAAGCAGATGTAGTTTACTAACTTTACTTCTTGAGGTGAGGTTTATCCTTTCAGGCCTTCCAGGTCTGATGATTTCCTCATGCAGAATATCCAAGGTAGTACATCCTCCAGCAAACAAATTTTGAGTGTGGAGGCTGTACATCCACTACCTCAGGTAGGCGGTATGACAGGGAGGGTTCTGAGCAGAGGGTCATACAAAGCTGTGAGTCTGCTTGCTTTACAACATTACATCCTTCTACTTTAACTCCCATTTGAATGATAGGAATTAAAGTTGGATCGTGAAAAGTTGATTGAGTGTGCTTTAATATGTACCTTAAAAGAATCCACATATTCCTTCACATAGAATCACATTGTGGGCACCCTGAATATTGAAAGCAGAATATCGATTGCAGAGAATATCGAGGACAGAATATCAAATCCAAAACATCGACAGGCAACTATATTTTTTCTATTCCTCACTCCACACATATGTACCTACGATATATATATATAGTACCTACGATATATATATATGTTCGATGGCATGTGTAGCTGCAGATACACATGCTGTGCATATCCCGCCATCTAGTGTTGGGCTCGGAGTGTTACAAGTTGTTTTTCTTCGAAGAAGTCTTTTCGAGTCACGAGATCGAGAGACTCCTCCCATTTCGGCTCCATTGCGCATGGGCGCCGACTCCATCTTAGATTGTTTTCTTTCCGCCATCGGGTTCGGACGTGTTCCTCTTCGCTCCGTGTTTCGGTTCGGAAAGTTAGTTAGATATCGGAAAAATTTGACGGTATTGTTTACGTTCGGTATCGGGTTAGTTAACGCAGATCGACACCGAATTTTGAAGAGCTTCGGTGGCCCTTCGGGGTTTCGATTCCCCGGCGGGGCCTGGTCGGCCCGACCACGTGCGTCTACAAGACTAATGGAACGGACCCCATTCCGCTTCTGCCCCGAATGCCACAACATGTATCCTTACACAGATCAACATTTGGTCTGTAATTTGTGTTTGTCTCCCGAACACAAAGAGGATACTTGTGAGGCCTGTCGAGCGTTTCGGTCGAGGAAAACGCTGAGGGACTGGAGAGCGAGAAGGATTCAAATGGCGTCGGCGCCGTCAGAACACCACGACTTGGAGGAAGAAGAAACCTTCTCCATTGCTGACTCGGACGAGGCCGAAACAGAACAGACGCCGAAAACCGTGAGTAAAACAGCCCCGGCCAAACTCACGTAAAAATCATCAAAGCCCAGGGGACGCCACCGCCGGCAGGCCATGGCTTAACCCAAAAAATCGGTGACCGTCCATCGGCACCGAAAAAGGGCACACATGTGTCGAAGTCATCCGACTCCGGTCGAGATACCGGCACAGAAAAGACTCGGCCCGAGACACTGGGTCAGAACAATCTCGACATCGAGATACCGGCACCGAGATGAGTCGGCACCGAGAGATCGGAACACCGAAACTCAAAAAAGTGGCTTCGGAGCCGAAAAAGACGGTTGAAAAGGTTTCGATACCGAAACATCCGGCTTCGGAGCCGAAAACAAGTTCCTACACCGAGGAACAAGGGCTTTCCACACAAATGCAAAGCCATAAATTCGGGCAAGAGCTAGAAGCAGGGGAGCCAGATTATACGCAGAGAAGGCTCCATATCCAAAAGGAGACAGGGAAGATAAGAACTCTCCCTCCTATAAGGATGAAAAGGAAACTGGCTTTCCAAGAGAAGGATAAACAACCACAAACAAAGGTGGCAAGACAAGAACTCCGCCACCATCACCACAACGCTCACCGCAATCATCACCAATTGCTAGCCCACCTATGGTGCAGTCTCCAACGCACACAGGCATGAGCCAAGATGACCCAGATGCATGGGATCTTTATGATGCGCCTGTGTCAGATAACAGTCCCGATTGTTACCCAGCAAAACCATCACCACCTGAAGACAGTACTGCTTACACACAGGTGGTGTCCAGAGCAGCTGCTTTTCACAACGTGACACTGCACGCTGAACCTATTGAAGATGACTTTTTATTTAATACTCTGTCGTCCACACATAGTCAGTACCAGAGTCTTCCGATGCTACCGGAAATGTTGAAACACGCAAAGCAAGTATTTCAAGAACCCGTAAAAGGCAGGGCCATTACTCCTAGGGTGGAGAAAAAGTACAAGCCTCCACCAACAGACCCTATGTACATCACGCAGCAACTGACACCGGACTCAGTAGTAGTAGGCGCAGCGCGCAAAAGGGCGAATTCACACACCTCCGGAGATGCACCGCCACCTGACAAAGAAAGTCGCAAGTTCGACGCAGCGGGAAAAAGAGTGGCAGCACAAGCAGCCAATCAATGGCGCATTGCAAATTCACAGGCTTTGCTGTCAAGATATGACAGAGCCCACTGGGATGAAATGCAACACTTTATTGAACATCTGCCCAAAGAATTCCAAAAATGTGCACAACAAGTGGTCGAAGAGGGCCAAAGTATCTCAAATAACCAGATACGTTCAGCAATGGACGCAGCAGACACAGCTGCAAGAACTGTAAATACAGCGGTCACAATTCGGCGACACGCATGGCTGCGCACCTCAGGATTCAAGCCCGAAATACAACAGGCTGTGCTTAATATGCCTTTTAATGGACAGCAGTTGTTTGGGCCGGAAGTGGACACAGCTATCGAGAAGCTGAAAAAAGATACAGATACGGCCAAGGACATGGGCGCGCTCTACTCCCCACAGAGCAGAGGCACTTTTAGGATGACACAATTTAGAGGGGGGTTTCGGGGCCAAACCACAGAACCCTCAACCTCACAAACCAGGCCCACATACCACAGCCAGTATCATAGAGGAGGCTTTCGGGGACAATACAGAGGTGGACAGTTCCCTAAGACTAGAGGGAAGTTCCAAAGTCCAAAGACCCCTCAAAACAAACAGTGAGTTCAGTGTCACAAATCCCCAACACATAACACCAGTGGGGGGGGAGACTAACAAATTTTTACCAAAATTGGGAGGTAATAACAACGGACTCGTGGGTCCTAGCCATCATCCAACATGGCTATTGCATAGAATTCCTACAATTACCACCAAATGTGCCTCCAAAAACACACAACATGTCCAAACAACACATGGATCTATTACAGATAGAAGTCCAAGCGTTGTTACAAAAAGATGCAATAGAACTAGTACCCAATCACCAGAAAGGAACAGGGGTTTACTCCCTGTACTTTCTCATACCCAAAAAAGACAAAACTCTAAGACCCATATTAGATCTCAGAACACTAAGGCCCTCATTCTGACCCTGGCGGTCGGCGGAGAGACGGCGGTCGGACCGCGAACAGACCGGCGGTATTAAAAATGGCATTCTGACCGCGGCGGTCCCCGCCGCGACCGACCGCTACTTCTCCACTCCGACCGCCACGGCGGTCATGACCGCGGGGCTGGAGTTTGCGCACTCCGGCCCGGCGGTCGTCCCAAGACCGCCAAGGGTATTATGACCCTGCCTACCGCCGCGGTTTCTTGCGGGCGGGAACCGCCGTGCGAACCATGGCGGTAAGCACTATCGGGGCCAGGGAATTCCTTCCCTGGCACTGATAGGGGTCTCCCCCACCCCCCACTACCCACCCGAGTCCTCCCCCCACACCCTCCACCCCCCTGCCACCCCCCAGAGGTGGTACGAACCCCCTCCCCACCCCCACCCCGACATGCACATACATGTACCCCGACATGCACACACCCCCAACATGCACATATACACACCCCCTACACACACATACACAACGGGGACACATACCCGCACACATACATGCCGACATGCGCACCTGCCGAACAGCACACATTACCCATAGACACAGCAGCACCCCCCGCCCGCATACACGCACTCACACACCCCCTCTACACACTCACACGCACACCCCCATGCACGCCCACATCACACAACACCCCCCCACCCCCTCCCCTCACGGACGATCAACTTACCTTGTGCGTTGGTCCTCCGGGAGGCGACGGGAGCCATAGGGACGTGACCGCCAACAGAAGACCGCCAACAGAAGACCGCCACACGGAAATGTGGGTCGTAATTCTGTGGGCGGTGTTCTGCTGGCGTGGCGGTGGAGGTTGACCAGTCTCCACTTTCCCGCCGACCGCCAGTGTGGCTGCTGGCGGTTTTCCGGCGGAACGCTCCCAGCGGTCAGAATGCGCACAGCGGCACACCGCCGCGGTCGGCGGTCTTCACCGCGGCGGTAACTCAGCGGTCTTGCGAAAAGACCGCCAAGGTCAGAATGAGGGCCTAAATCTTTACATCAAATCAGATCACTTTCACATGGTGACACTTCAAGACGTAATCCCCTTGCTCAAACAACAAGACTACATGACCACATTAGATCTCAAAGATGCGTACTTCCATATACCCATACATCCTTCACACAGGAAATACTTACGGTTTGTAATCCAGGGAGTACATTACCAGTTCAAAGTGTTACCATTCGGGATAACAGCACCAAGGGTATTTACAAAATGCCTTGCAGTCGTAGCGGCACATATCAGAAGACAGCACATACACGTATTCCCGTATCTAGACGATTGGTTAATCAAAACCAACACACAAGAACAGTGTTTTCAACACACAAAAAATGTCATAGAAACCCTTCACAAACTAGGTTTCTCACTAAACTACCACAAATCACACCTTCAGCCGTGTCAAATACAACAATACTTAGGAGCAACAATCAACATAAAAAAAGGGATTGCCACTCCAAGTCCACAAAGGGTACAAGCATTCCAAAACATAATACAAAGCAGGCACCCAAACCAGAAGTATCAGGTCAAATTAGTGATGAAACTACTAGGCATGATGTCCTCATGCATAGCCATTGTCCCAAACGCAAGATTACACATGCAGCCCTTGCAACAGTGCCTAGCAACACAATGGACACAAGCACAGGGTCAACTACAAGATCTAGTGTTGATAGACCGCCAAACACACACCTCGCTACAATGTTGGAATCCTGTAAATTTAAATCAAGGGCGGCTTTTCCAAGACCCAGTGCCTCAATACGTGATCACAACAGATGCTTCTATGGTAGGGTGGGGAGCACACCTTAACCAACACAGCATCCAGGGACAATGGGACGCTCAGCAAAGACAACTTCACATAAATCAGCTAGAACTACTAGCAGTGTTTCTAGCGTTGAAAGCATTTCAACCGCTAATAGCCCACAAACATATTCTTGTCAAAACAGACAACATGACAACAATGTATTACTTAAACAAACAGGGAGGCACACACTCATCACAACTGTGTCTCTTGGCACAAAAAATTTGGCATTGTGCGAATCACAATCACATTCACCTAATAGCGCAATACATCCCAGGAATTCAAAACCAGTTGGCAGACAATCTCAGTCGAGATCACCAACAGATCCACGAATGGGAGATTCATCCTCAGATACTACAAACCTACTTCAAAAACTGGGGAACACCGCAAATAGACCTATTCGCAACAAGAGAAAACGCTAAATGCCAAAACTTTGCATCCAGGTACCCACAGCCTCACTCCAAGGGCAATGCTTTATGGATGAGTCAGGGATATTTGCTTACGCTTTTCCCCCTCTCCCACTCATTCCGTATCTAGTAAACAAACTGAGTCAAAACAATCTCAAACCAATACTAATAGCACCAACTTGGGCACGACAACCTTGGTACACAACACTACTAAACCTGTCAGTAGTGCCTCATATCAAACTACCAAACAGACCAGATCTGTTAACTCAACACAAACAGCAGATCAGACACCCAAATCCAGCATCGCTCAATCTAGCAATCTGGCTCTTAAGTCTTAGAATTCGGACATCTAAACCTCACACAGGAATGTATGGAGGTCATCAAACAGGCTAGAAAACCTACTACAAGACATTGCTCTGCAAATAAATGGAAAGATTTGTTTATTACTGTCATAATATTCAAATTCAACCATTACACGCGTCCGCTACACACATTGTAAACTACTTACTCCACTTACAAAAATCGAAGTTAGCTTTTTCATCCATTAAAATACATCTCACAGCAATTTCAGCTTATCTGCAAATTACACATTCAACTTCTCTATTTAAAATCCCAGTCATAAAAGCTTTTATGGAGGGTCTAAAAAGGATCATTCCACCGAGATCACCACCAGTTCCTTTGTGGAACCTCAATATTGTATTAACGAGACTCATGGGTCCACCATTCGAACCCATGCACTCTTGTGAAATGCAATACTTAACTTGGAAAGTAGCCTTCCTAATAGCTATCACATCTCTCAGAAGAGTAAGTGAAATACAAGTGTAAGGAAATGCCTCCTTGGCATGGTTACCCCCTGACTTTTTGCCTTTGCTGATGCTATGTTTTGAATTGAAAGTGTGCTGAGGCCTGCTAACCAGGCCCCAGCACCAGTGTTCTTTCCCTAACCTGTACTTTTGATTCCACAATTGGCACACCCTGGCATCCAGGTAAGTCCCTTGTAACTGGTACCCCTGGTACCAAGGGCCCTGATGCCAGGGAAGGTCTCTAAGGGCTGCAGCATATCTTATGCCACCCTGGGGACCCCTCACTCAGCACAGACACACTGCTTGCCAGCTTGTGTGTGCTGGTGAGAACAAAACGATTAAGTCGACATGGCACTCCCCTCAGGGTGCCATGCCAACCTCACACTGCCTATGCAGTATAGATAAGTCACCCCTCTAGTAGGCCTTACAGCCCTAAGGCAGGGTGCACTATACCATAGGTGAGGACACCAGTGCATGAGTACTGTGCCCCTACAGTGTCTAAGCCAAACCTTAGACATTGTAAGTGCAGGGTAGCCATAAGAGTATATGGTCTGGGAGTCTGTCCAACACGGACTCCACAGCACCATAATGGCTACACTGAAAACTGGGAAGTTTGGTATCAAACTTCTCAGCACAATAAATGCACACTGATGCCAGTGTACATTTTATTGTGAAATACACCCCAGAGGGCACCTTAGAGGTGCCCCCTGAAACCTTAACCGACTATCTGTGTAGGCTGACTGGTTCCAGCAGCCTGCCACAACCGAGACATGTTGCTGGCCCCATGGGGAGAGTGCCTTTGTCACTCTGAGGCCAGTAACAAAGCCTGCACTGGGTGGAGATGCTATCACCTCCCCCAGGCAGGAGCTGTAACACCTGGCGGTGAGCCTCAAAGGCTTACCCCCTTTGTTCCAACACCGCAGGGCACTCCAGCTAGTGGAGTTGCCTGCCCCCTCCGGCCACGGCCCCACTTATGGTGGCAAGACCGGAGGAGATAATGAGAATAACAAGGAGGAGTCACTGGCCAGTCAGGACAGTCCCTAAGGTGTCCTGAGCTGAAGTGACTAACTTTTAGAAATCCTCCATCTTGCAGATGGAGGATTCCCCAATAGGATTAGGGATGTGACCCCCTCCCCTTGGGAGGAGGCACAAAGAGGGTGTACCCACCCTCAGGGCTAGTAGCCATTGGCTACTAACCCCACAGACCTAAACACGCCCTTAAATTTAGTATTTAAGGGCTTCCCTGAACCTAAAGATTTAGATTCCTGCAACTTACAAGAAGAAGAGGACTGCTGAGCTGAAAGACCCCTGCAGAGGAAGAAAAGAAGACACCAACTGCTTTGGCCCCAGACCTACCGGCCTGTCTCCTGCCTTCCAAAGAAACCTGCTCCAGCGACGCTTTCCCAAGGACCAGCGACCTCTGAATCCTCAGAGGACTGCCCTGCTTCAAGAAAGACAAGAAATTCCTGAGGACAGCGGCACTGCTCCAAAAGAACTGCAACTTTGTTACAGAGGAGCAGATTTAAAGACCCCTGCAATCCCCGCAAGAAGCGTGAGACTTGCAACACTGCACCCGGCGACCCCGACTCGACTGGTGGAGAAACAACACCTCAGGGAGGACCCTCCGGCGACTCCGAGACCGTGAGTAACCAAAGTTGTCCCCCCTGAGCCCCCACAGCGACGCCTGCAGAGGGAATCCCGAGGCTCCCCCTGACCGCGACTGCCTGAACCTAAAGTCCCGACGGCTGGAAAAGACCCTGCACCCGCAGCCCCCAGCACCTGAAGGAACGGAACTTCTGTGCAGGAGTGACCCCCAGGAGGCCCTCTCCCTTGCCTAGGTGGTGGCTACCCCGAGGAGCCCCCCCCTTGCCTGCCTGCACCGCTGAAGAGACCCCTTGGTCTCCCATTGAAACCTACAGAGAACCCGAAGCTTGTTTACACACTGCACCCGGCCACCCCCGCGCTGCTGAGGGTGTACTTTTTGTGCTGACTTGTGTCCCCCCCGGTGCCCTACAAAATCCCCCTGGTCTGCCCTCCGAAGACGCGGGTACTTACCTGCTGACAGACCGGAACTGGGGCACCCCCTTCTCTCCATTGAAGCCTATGTGTTTTGGGCACCTCTTTTACCTCTGCACCTGACCGGCCCTGAGCTGCTGGTGTGGTAACTTTGGGGTTGCTCTGAACCCCCAACGGTGGGCTACCTTGGACCCAAACCTGAGACTTGTAAGTGATTTACTTACCTGCTAAAACTAACAATAACTTACCTCCCCCAGGAACTGTGAAAATTGCACAGTGTCCACTTTTAAAACAGCTATTTGTGTTTTATGTGAAAAGTATATATGCTACTGTAATTATTCAAAGTTCCTAAAGTACTTACCTGCAATACCTTTCAAATGAGATATTACATGTAGAATTTGAACCTGTGGTTCTTAAAATAAACTAAGAAAATATATTTTTCTATAACAAAACCTATTGGCTGGATTTGTCTCTGAGTGTGTGTTCCTCATTTATTGCCTGTGTGTATGTACAACAAATGCTTAAAACTACTCCTTTGATAAGCCTACTGCTCGACCACACTACCACAAAATAGAGCATTAGTATTATCTCTTTTTGCCACTATCTTACCTCTAAGGGGAACGCTTGGACTCTGTGCATACTATTCCTTACTTTGAAATAGTGCATACAGAGCCAACTTCCTACATTGGTGGATCAGCGGTGGGGTACAAGACTTTGCATTTGCTGGACTACTCAGCCAATACCTGATCACACGACAAATTCCAAAAATTGTCATTAGAAATTGATTTTTTGCAATTTGAAATTTTTCTAAATTCTTTAAAGTCCTGCTAGGGCCTTGTGTTAGTCCCTGTTAGCATTGCTTTTAGAGTTTAAAAGTTTGGTAAAAGTTTGAATTAGATTCTAGAACTAGCTTTAGATTCTTAAAAAGTATTCCAACTTTTAGAAGCATAATGTCTAGTACAGAGATGAATGTGGTGGAACTCGACACCACACCTTACCTCCATCTTAAGATGAGGGAGCTAAGGTCACTCTGTAAAATAAAGAAAATAGTATTGGGCCCCAGACCTTCCAAACTACAGCTCCAGGAGCTGTTGGCAGAGTTTGAAAAGGCCAACCCCTCTGAGGATGGCAACTCAGAGGATGATGATAGTGACTTGGAGGGTGATTCCCCCCTACCAGTCCTATCTAGGGAAGACAGGGCCTCTCAAGCCCTGACTCCAAGCATAATAGTCAGAGATGCTGGCTCCCTCACAGGAGGGACCAAACTCTCTGAAATCACTGAGGATAACTCCAGTGAAGAGGACATCCAGTTAGCCAGGATGGCCAAAAGATTGGCTTTGGAAAAACAGATCCTAGCCATAGAAAGGGAAAGACAAGAGATGGGCCTAGGACCCATCAATGGTGGAAGCAACATAACTAGGGTCAGAGATTCTCCTGACATGTTGAAAATCCCTAAAGGGATTGTAACTAAATATGAAGATGGTGATGACATCACCAAATGGTTCACAGCTTTTGAGAGGGCTTGTGTAACCAGAAAAGTGAACAAATCTCACTGGGGTGCTCTCCTTTGGGAAATGTTCACAGGAAAGTGTAGGGATAGACTCCTCACACTCTCTGGAAAAGATGCAGAATCTTATGACCTCATGAAGGGTACCCTGATTGAGGGCTTTGGATTCTCCACTGAGGAGTATAGGATTAGATTCAGGGGGGCTCAAAAATCCTCGAGCCAGACCTGGGTTGACTTTGTAGACTACTCAGTAAAAACACTAGATGGTTGGATTCAAGGCAGTGGTGTAAGTAATTATGATGGGCTGTACAATTTATTTGTGAAAGAACACCTGTTAAGTAATTGTTTCAATGATAAACTGCATCAGCATCTGGTAGACCTAGGACCAATTTCTCCCCAAGAATTGGGAAAGAAGGCGGACCATTGGGTCAAGACTAGGGTGTCCAAAACTTCCACAGGGGGTGACCAAAAGAAAGGGGTCACAAAACCTCCCCAGGGGAAGGGTGGTGAGACAGCCAAAAACAAAAATAGTAAAGAGTCTTCTACAGGCCCCCAAAAACCTGCACAGGAGGGTGGGCCCAGAGCCTCTTCACAAAACAATTCTGGGTACAAGGGTAAAAACTTTGATCCCAAAAAGGCCTGGTGTCGTAGCTGTAGTCAGTCTGGACACCAAACTGGAGACAAGGTCTGTCCCAAGAAAAATACCACTTCAAACTCCACTCCAGCTAACACTGGAATGGCTAGTCTCCAAGTGGGATCAACAGTGTGCCCAGAGCAAATCAGGTGTCACACTGAAGCTACATTAGTCTCTGAGGGTGGGGTGGATTTAGCCACACTGGCTGCCTGGCCCCCTAACATGCAAAAATACAGGCAGCAGCTCTTAATTAATGGGACAAGTGTAGAGGGCCTGAGGGATACAGGTGCCAGTGTCACTATGGTGACAGAGAAACTGGTTTCCCCTGGCCAATACCTGACTGGACAAACCTATCCAGTCACCAATGCTGACAATCAAACTAAAGTACATCCCATGGCAATGGTAACTTTAGAGTGGGGAGGGGTCAATGGCCTGAAGCAGGTAGTGGTCTCCTCAAATATCCCAGTAGACTGTTTGCTTGGAAATGACCTGGAGTCCTCAGCATGGGCTGAGGTAGAACTGAAAACCCATGCAGCAATGCTGGGTATCCCTGAACTGGTGTGTGTCAAGACAAGGGCACAGTGCAAGGCACAGGGTGAAAAAGTAGAGCTGGAGTCTGGAAGAAAGGCCCAGCCTACCAAGAGAAAAGGAAAGTCAGCTGGGAAACCAGCTACAACACAACAAGAAAAAGAGAGCCTCTCTTCTCAGGAAGAAGTTCTGCCCTCTGAGGGAACTGAGCCTATGGAGCTGGAACCTTACCAGGTTGAGCTCTTAGGCCCAGGGGGACCCTCAAGGGAAGAGTTGTGTAAGGGGCAAGAAACCTGTCCCTCTCTTGAAGGCCTTAGGCAGCAAGCTGCTGAAGAGTCCAAAGGCAAGAAAAATGGAACACATAGGGTCTATTGGGAAGATGGACTCCTGAACACTGAGGCAAGAGATCCCAAACCTGGTGCCACTAGGAGAGTGGTAGTGCCTCAGGCGTTCAGAGAGTTTATTCTGACCTTAGCCCATGATATTCCCCTTGCTGGGCATTTGGGACAAACCAAGACGTGGGAGAGGTTAGTCAACCACTTCTACTGGCCCAACATGTCCCAGAAGGTTAAGGAGTTTTGCATCTCCTGTACCACCTGTCAAGCCAGTGGTAAGACAGGTGGACATCCAAAGGCCCCCCTCATTCCACTTCCAGTGGTGGGGGTCCCCTTTGAAAGAGTGGGTGTGGACATAGTGGGTCCACTTGAACCTCCCACAGCCTCAGGAAATATGTACATCCTAGTAGTATTGGATCATGCTACTAGGTATCCTGAAGCTATTCCCCTTAGGTCGACTACTGCCCCTGCAGTAGCCAAGGCCCTCATTGGTATCTTTACCAGAGTGGGCTTCCCTAAGGAGGTGGTGTCTGACAGAGGTACCAACTTCATGTCAGCATACCTGAAACACATGTGGAATGAGTGTGGAGTGACTTATAAATTCACTACACCCTATCTTCCACAAACTAATGGCCTTGTTGAGAGATTCAACAAGACATTAAAGGGCATGATCATGGGGCTCCCAGAAAAACTCAAAAGGAGATGGGATGTCCTCTTGCCATGTCTGCTTTTCGCTTACAGAGAGGTGCCTCAGAAGGGAGTAGGGTTCTCACCCTTTGAACTTCTGTTTGGCCACCCTGTAAGGGGACCACTTGCTCTTGTTAAAGAAGGCTGGGAGAGACCTCTTCATGAGCCTAAACAAGACATAGTGGACTATGTACTTGGCCTTCGCTCAAGGATGGCAGAGTACATGGAAAAGGCAAGTAAAAACCTTGAGGCCAGCCAACAGCTCCAGAAGTTTTGGTATGACCAAAAGGCTGCACTGGTTGAATTTCAACCAGGGCAGAAAGTCTGGGTTTTGGAGCCTATGGCTCCCAGGGCACTTCAGGACAAATGGAGTGGCCCTTACCCAGTGCTAGAGAGGAAGAGTCAGGTCACCTACCTGGTAGACCTGGGCACAAGCAGGAGCCCCAGGAGAGTGATCCATGTGAACCGCCTTAAGCTCTTCCATGACAGGGCAGATGTAAATCTGTTAATGGTAACAGATGAGGATCAGGAAGCTGAGAGTGAGCCTCTCCCTGATCTTTTGTCATCAAACCCTAATGATGGCTCAGTAGATGGAGTGATCTATTCAGACACCCTCTCTGGCCAACAGCAATCTGAATGTAGGACAGTCCTGCAGCAGTTTGCTGAGCTCTTTTCCCTAACCCCTGGTCAGACACACATGTGTACCCATGATGTGGACACAGGAGACAGCATGCCTGTCAAAAACAAAATATTCAGACAGTCTGATCAAGTTACGGAAAGCATCAAGGTGGAAGTCCACAAGATGCTGGAATTGGGAGTAATTGAGCACTCTGACAGCCCCTGGGCTAGCCCAGTGGTCTTAGTCCCCAAACCTCACACCAAAGATGGAAAGAGAGAGATGAGGTTTTGTGTGGACTACAGAGGACTTAACTCTGTCACCAAGACAGATGCCCATCCCATTCCTAGAGCTGATGAGCTGATTGATAAATTAGGGGCTGCCAAATTCTTAAGTACCTTTGACTTAACAGCAGGGTACTGGCAAATCAAAATGGCCCCTGGAGCAAAAGAAAAGACAGCATTCTCCACACCTGATGGGCATTATCAGTTCACTGTTATGCCCTTTGGTTTAAAGAATGCCCCTGCCACCTTCCAAAGGTTGGTGAATCAAGTCCTTGCTGGCTTGGAGTCCTTCAGTGCAGCTTATCTTGACGATATTGCTGTCTTTAGCTCTAACTGGCAGGATCACCTGGTCCACCTGAAGAAGGTTTTGAAGGCTCTGCAATCTGCAGGCCTCTCTGTCAAGGCATCCAAATGCCAGATAGGGCAGGGAACTGTGGTTTACTTGGGACACCTTTTAGGTGGAGGCCAAGTTCAGCCACTCCAGCCTAAGATCCAGACTATTCTGGACTGGGCAGCTCCAAAAACCCAGACTCAAGTCAGGGCATTCCTTGGCTTGACTGGTTACTATAGGAGGTTTGTGAAGGGATATGGATCCATTGTGACAACCCTCACAGAACTCACCTCCAAGAAAATGCCCAAGAAAGTAAACTGGACTGTAGAATGCCAACAGGCCTTTGACACCCTGAAACAAGCTATGTGCACAGCACCAGTTCTAAAAGCTCCAGATTACTCCAAGCAATTCATTGTGCAAACAGATGCCTCTGAACATGGGATAGGGGCAGTTTTGTCCCAAACAAATGATGATGGCCTTGACCAGCCTGTTGCTTTCATTAGCAGGAGGTTACTCCCCAGGGAGCAGCGTTGGAGTGCCATTGAGAGGGAGGCCTTTGCTGTGGTTTGGTACCTGAAGAAGCTGAGACCATACCTCTTTGGTACTCACTTCCTAGTTCAGACTGACCACAGACCTCTCAGATGGCTGATGCAAATGAAAGGTGAAAATCCAAAACTGTTGAGGTGGTCCATCTCCCTACAGGGAATGGACTTTATAGTGGAACACAGACCTGGGACTGCCCATGCCAATGCAGATGGCCTTTCCAGGTTCTTCCACTTAGAAAATGAAGACTCTCTTGGGAAAGGTTAGTCTCATCCTCTTTCGTTTGGGGGGGGGGGGTTGTGTAAGGAAATGCCTCCTTGGCATGGTTACCCCCTGACTTTTTGCCTTTGCTTATGCTATGTTTTGAATTGAAAGTGTGCTGAGGCCTGCTAACCAGGCCCCAGCGTTCTTTCCCTAACCTGTACTTTTGATTCCACAATTGGCACACCCTGGCATCCAGGTAAGTCCCTTGTAACTGGTACCCCTGGTACCAAGGGCCCTGATGCCAGGGAAGGTCTCTAAGGGCTGCAGCATATCTTATGCCACCCTGGGGACCCCTCACTCAGCACAGACACACTGCTTGCCAGCTTGTGTGTGCTGGTGAGAACAAAACGAGTAAGTCGACATGGCACTCCCCTCAGGGTGCCATGCCAACCTCACACTGCCTATGCAGTATAGATAAGTCACCCCTCTAGTAGGCCTTACAGCCCTAAGGCAGGGTGCACTATACCATAGGTGAGGGCACCAGTGCATGAGTACTGTGCCCCTACAGTGTCTAAGCCAAACCTTAGACATTGTAAGTGCAGGGTAGCCATAAGAGTATATGGTCTGGGAGTCTGTCCAACACGGACTCCACAGCACCATAATGGCTACACTGAAAACTGGGAAGTTTGGTATCAAACTTCTCAGCACAATAAATGCACACTGATGCCAGTGTACATTTTATTGTGAAATACACCCCAGAGGGCACCTTAGAGGTGCCCCCTGAAACCTTAACCGACTATCTGTGTAGGCTGACTGGTTCCAGCAGCCTGCCACAACCGAGACATGTTGCTGGCCCCATGGGGAGAGTGCCTTTGTCACTCTGAGGCCAGTAACAAAGCCTGCACTGGGTGGAGATGCTATCACCTCCCCCAGGCAGGAGGTGTAACACCTGGCGGTGAGCCTCAAAGGCTTACCCCCTTTGTTCCAACACCGCAGGGCACTCCAGCTAGTGGAGTTGCCCGCCCCCTCCGGCCACGGCCCCACTTTTGGCGGCAAGACCCGAGGAGATAATGAGAATAACAAGGAGGAGTCACTGGCCAGTCAGGACAGCCCCTAAGGTGTCCTGAGCTGAAGTGACTCTAACTTTTAGAAATCCTCCATCTTGCAGATGGAGGATTCCCCAATAGGATTAGGGATGTGACCCCCTCCCCTTGGGAGGAGGCACAAAGAGGGTGTACCCACCCTCAGGGCTAGTAGCCATTGGCTATTAACCCCCCCAGACCTAAACACGCCCTTAAATTTAGTATTTAAGGGCTTCCCTGAACCTAAAGATTTAGATTCCTGCAACTTACAAGAAGAAGATGACTGCTGAGCTGAAAGACCCCTGCAGAGGAAGAAAAGAAGACACCAACTGCTTTGGCCCCAGACCTACCGGCCTGTCTCCTGCCTTCCAAAGAAACCTGCTCCAGCTACGCTTTCCCAAGGACCAGCGACCTCTGTATCCTCAGAGGACTGCCCTGCTTCAAGAAAGACAAGAAACTCCAGAGGACAGCGGCACTGCTCCAAAAGAACTGCAACTTTGTTACAGAGGAGCAGATTTAAAGACCCCTGCAATCCCCGCAAGAAGCGTGAGACTTGCAACACTGCACCCGGCGACCCCGACTCGACTGGTGGAGAAACAACACCTCAGGGAGGACCCTCCGGTGACTCCGAGACCGTGAGTAACCAAAGTTGTCCCCCCTGAGCCCCCACAGCGACGCCTGCAGAGGGAATCCCGAGGCTCCCCCTGACCGTGACTGCCTGAACCTAAAGTCCCGACGGCTGGAAAAGACCCTGCACCCGCAGCCCCCAGCACCTGAAGGAACGGAACTTCTGTGCAGGAGTGACCCCCAGGAGGCCCTCTCCCTTGCCCAGGTGGTGGCTACCCCGAGGAGCCCCCCCCTTGCCTGCCTGCACCGCTGAAGAGACCCCTTGGTCTCCCATTGAAACCTACAGAGAACCCGAAGCTTGTTTACACACTGCACCCGGCCGCCCCCGCGCTGCTGAGGGTGTACTTTTTGTGCTGACTTGTGTCCCCCCCGGTGCCCTACAAAATCCCCCTGGTCTGCCCTCCGAAGACGCGGGTACTTACCTGCTGACAGACCGGAACTGGGGCACCCCCTTCTCTCCATTGAAGCCTATGTGTTTTGGGCACCTCTTTTACCTCTGCACCTGACCGGCCCTGAGCTGCTGGTGTGGTAACTTTGGGGTTGCTCTGAACCCCCAACGGTGGGCTACCTTGGACCCAAACCTGAGACTTGTAAGTGATTTACTTACCTGCTAAAACTAACAATAACTTACCTCCCCCAGGAACTGTGAAAATTGCAGTGTCCACTTTTAAAACAGCTATTTGTGTTTTATGTGAAAAGTATATATGCTACTGTAATTATTCAAAGTTCCTAAAGTACTTACCTGCAATACCTTTCAAATGAGATATTACATGTAGAATTTGAACCTGTGGTTCTTAAAATAAACTAAGAAAATATATTTTTCTATAACAAAACCTATTGGCTGGATTTGTCTCTGAGTGTGTGTTCCTCATTTATTGCCTGTGTGTATGTACAACAAATGCTTAACACTACTCCTTTGATAAGCCTACTGCTCGACCACACTACCACAAAATAGAGCATTAGTATTATCTCTTTTTGCCACTATCTTACCTCTAAGGGGAACCCTTGGACTCTGTGCATACTATTCCTTACTTTGAAATAGTGCATACAGAGCCAACTTCCTACAACAAGCCTTTACCATACAGGAACCCTTTATACAAATACACAAACATAAAGTGGTTCTACGTACAAATCCCACATTTTTGCCAAAAGTTATATCAATGTTCCACTTAAACCAAACTGTGGAACTCCCAGTGTTTTTTCCACAACCAGACTCTGTAGCTGAAAGAGCATTACATACATTAGACATAAAAAGAGCTCTAATGTACTACATTGATAGAACCAAACAGTTTCGCAAAACAAAACAATTGTTTGTAGCTTAACAAAAACCTCATACAGGGAATCCAATATCCAAACAAGGCATTGCCAGATGGATAGTGAAATGTATTCAAACCTGTTATGTTAAAGCAAAGAGAGAGCTGCCTATTACACCAAAGGCGCACTCCACTAGGAAGAAAGGCGCCACAATGGCCTTTCTAGGAAATATACCAATGACAGAAATATGTAAGGCAGCCACATGGTCTACACCTCATACATTCACTAAACATTACTGCGTGGATGTGTTAACAACACAACAAGACACAGTAGGACAAGCAGTACTAAGAACTTTATTTCAAACAACTTCAACTCCTACAGGCTGAACCACCGCTTTTGGGGAGATAACTGCTTACTAGTCTATGCACAGCATGTGTATCTGCAGCTACACATGCCATTGAACGGAAAATGTCACTTACCCAGTGTACATCTGTTCGTGGCATGAGACGCTGCAGATTCACATGCGCTCTCCCACCTCCCCGGGAGCGTGTAGCCGGTGTAAGTTGATCAAAATTAAACTCGTACATTTGTAAATTTTTAAATATAATACTTTTAGTCACATTATGTGAACATACTTACTCCATTGC
This sequence comes from Pleurodeles waltl, assembly GCF_031143425.1. Taxonomy (NCBI): domain Eukaryota; kingdom Metazoa; phylum Chordata; class Amphibia; order Caudata; family Salamandridae; genus Pleurodeles; species Pleurodeles waltl. Next base: position 37,896,203 of record NC_090450.1, read on the forward strand.
ATGGGCATTATTACTATATACACAACTCCTACCTCACCCTCTGCGGGGAAAACAATCTAAGATGGAGTCGACGCCCATGCGCAATGGAGCCGAAATGGGAGGAGTCCCTCGATCTCGTGACTCGAAAAGACTTCTTCGAAGAAAAACAACTTGTAACACTCCGAGCCCAACACTAGATGCCGGGATATGCACAGCATGTGAATCTGCAGCGTCTCATGCCACGAACAGATGTACACTGGGTAAGTGACATTTTCCATATATGTGTGTGCATGTGTGTGTGTGTGTGTGTATATATATATATATCTTTAAGGTATGTAGATGTGGATTTAGGAATAGAAAATATATACTTCTCTATATGCACTCACTTTTCAACATTCTCAAAATAAATGCATGTACCACAATATTCGCAGGGGATGTTACTTAGTAGTTCAAATAGTATTTGGAAAAGAATATACCTACAGAGCACAGTTTAATGTTTGGTCATAGTTGAGGGCCATGCCTCCCTAAGAATGTACTGCTAGATATGGGCCTGAGTGTGGGCCGCATAATTTAGACTGCTCAGTCGTTCCAGCAGCGCCACATGTTTCTGCTGCGTGTGTCTCAATTGTTCTCTGCCACCATAGGTCTCTCTGGCCCACTCCTCTAGTTTCAGCAACTTCTGCTCTACCACTTTATCTAATGTACATCCCATTTTCAGGGTGTTCCCCAGGCAATGTCCCCTGATCGCCACCTTAAGTGCATCCCACTCAAGCCTTGAACTGACAGTGTTAGTTTTAATGTCAAAATATTCAGAGATACAACTGACCATGAAGGCCCTGAGAGGTGGGTCATTTAATGCATCTACCTGAAGGCGCCATGTGGGGATAGGAGAGGGTCTGTGATCCTATTGTAAGCGCAAGTGTTGCAGTTTGTGATCCAAGTTTGTCCTGCCCACGTAATCTACATGTGTGATGTGGGGTAGTATATCCGCTGTAGTGACGAAGCGGTCTATTTGCATGTGCAGGTTGCTTGCATGGGAATAGAATGAGTAGACTATAGTGTATCTGTTGTGCCCACGGCAGACGTCCGTCAGATGCCACTGTTGCAGCCAATTCATTAGTGCCTGTGCGTTGGAGGTGGCGGTAGTATGAAGGAGGGGTGGAAAGGATCGGTCCAGTCCCACCTTAAGGACACTTTTGAAGTTGCCCCTTCCCAGCACCCACAGAAGCCCACTTAAGTGCACCAACACTTCAGATAATTTGTGTGGGAATGGCACCTGGTCAGTTTTGGGTGCACAAATTGTACCAAGTAATAGTTGTCGGCCCTCCAAGCGTCCCTCAACAAATATGTATCAACCATTGGGGTCCGCACAGTGTTGCACGCCACAAAGAGTACCCCCACATGGAACCACATCAACACCCAAGGGCATAAGTGGAGTAATTAGTGGGGTAGACGTGTAACGTTCACCATTTCTGCAGGCAGAAGGCCTCCACTGCATGAGGTGGGACTCCTGAAGGAAAGCTGTCTGTGTTTTCCTTTATCACAAGTATGAGTAAAATGCATATCTGGGAGAGGGGGGATGCATTTCATGGACATTCCATGTCAATATGTTTATATCGGATGACATGTCTATTGCGAAAAGGATGGCCACCGGCTCCCACCCGTGAGGCAAGGCCATGTGTCTGCAATGAGAGGTGTGTCAGATAGGTGTAGGCAACAACTTTGGGCAAATGGAATACACCAACTGAAAACATAGTGTGTAGCAAGTGGGTGCAATGATCCCTTATCGTACAGCAGTCAATCGAACCCCAGTATTGTCGGCTACCCCTATATGTGTATCCTCTGGGTGAGGTGTGCCCATTAGACGTGTAGGTTGCGGACGGCATCAGACACCAACGGTACATCCACATGCTACACCGCCCATCACGGCCAAAGGCACCCACATTATTAGGTAAGAGTTAAGTGTTGAGTATGCAGGAGAACCCCATCCCAAAGCAGCCACGGCCCTCATCCACAGAGGGCCTGCCCCCACCGTGCGGGTGTTAGGAAGGAGAGAGAATTACATAGTTGGTCACAGTATCATAGAGTAATAAACAGCTTATAAATGTAAATTATAAACATGAAGGAAATCTAAAAATTGGCCGCTTTGTGCAGGGTCACAATGGGTGGTGTGCTGAAGCCAAATGGAAGGAGAATGGAGGATATAGAGCCATCATTGCTGGTGGATTTGGTGTCCCTTCCTCAGTGTCTGATGCTGGAGCAGAGTCCTGAAAGGCCTCAGCCCCCTTCAGTGCCCTTCTCCTCTCCTCTATTAATTGTTGCAAATTGGGTAAGCGGGCGACTGGGATGAGACCAGCGTACTCCGCTCCCCGCACCTCCACTTGCTGCTTCCTGAGGGTCATGTACGGCTGGCAGCACCTGCAACAAGGCGAGTGCCACTCTGCCAAGGCGCTCCACCCACTCCCATTCATCTTTAGGGTCAGTAAAAAAATGCGACTGTCTGTCCGGTTGGACCTGGGGACGGGCCAGAAACAGGAGTGAGTATTTGAGATTTAAGTCTTACAGTTTACGCTTAACCACTAGGAACGTATGTCTTTGGCACTGAACAGTTAGCGTGTAGTCTGGGAAGATCATCACTGTCATATTTACCATCTCTAAAGTATCCTGCTTCTGGGATTCACGCAGGATGAGGTCCCTGTCTCTGTAACGGTGTAGGAGAGCCACCAGTGGCATAAGAGGGGCACCCGATGTCCTTGATCCATCAATGAAAAGGCCATAAGGGCAGAGGCAGGGATGAAGCTGCAGAGCCATGTCTCCAGGAAGCCAATGAATCTTGCCTCTCAGTACCCTCGAGAGCTCCTACTATTCACACATTGTTCATGCGTGCTCCTCAGGATCCTCTGCTCTGTATGTTAGGGTGTGGATCTGGCTTTGCAGTGCTTGTACCTAAGGTTGCACCTCCAGTACTTGTAGCTGAAGTAGCGACACTGTTTGCTTCGTTGAGCGGGACCTGTCATTAGGTTTGCAGAGGTCATTCCTTAATAGGGTAAAGTCCATTGCTACAGTGTCAATTTTGTTTTCGAGGGATGCCCAGAAGCTTTCAATGGCTGCTAGGACCACATTTAAGTGTTCTACCACCATGGTTGGCCCCACAGTGGGCACAGCAGAGCCCTAGTCTCTCGTAGTCAATGTTTGCTTGTGCCTGGGTATGTGCTGTGGCATGTTGTGACCCAGAGCAAAGGTGCCACATCACCGCCAGCATCGTCTGTGGAAATGGGAACACCGCCCCCTTGCTTGAAAGTGCCAGACGCAGCACGAGCAGCCTGAGGACTGGAACAGTCATCAGGGGGTGGGTACAGAGATGGCAGAAACCCAAGAACTTCCACTAAAACCAACTAATCTTCTGTGTGCTCAGTGGTGCTGTTTCCAGCGGTTGGGGCCCGCAGCTACAGGTAAAGGACCCACCTGCAAGGGCTGATCAACTTAGGCGCACCCCGTAGCATGAGCAGTCCAGTACCACAGAGTCCACTCAAGGACAGTGCTGATCTACAATGGGGGCTACAAGGTTTGCAGGCATGGATGTTGACTCCCCAGGGGCGCACACATATGCAACTCCATCTACAAGTGCCAGTAGTAGAGTGCCCCTGGTGCATCCTCAGTATAACTCTAGTAGCCCCCATAGAGCACGCAGGCCTGCACATTAAGCTCCACTGTCACTGGGCTATGGGAGTGGGGCACTTAATGCCCATGCTGGCCTCCAGGCATCAGGGCTTGCAGTCACAGGGCTTCTATTCCTGGTCGCCTATTAAGCCATGTGGGTGAGGGCCCCCCAACCGCCGCCAGTCCCCACAGTGCAGTCTCCTCTGAATGCTTCATAATTGAGCAATGAGACTAGTAAATGTCCCCAGATAAAGTGCATTGCCATAATCCAATCTGTCATTGATCAATGCCTGAATGATGGATCTGTAGGAGTCGAATGGTAGCACTTTGAAAACTTTTCTCAGCATTTTGACTGTGGGAAAACAAGTACTGGCAATGTAGTCCACTATGGCCCCATGGACAATTAATTATCAAGCATAACCCCAAGATTTTTGACCGACGTAACGGGAGCGGAGGGGCTTCACTTATGCCGGGCAGCATTTGCTAGACCGAGAATGAGGATGATGACTTAGTAAAAAGACTTCCGTCTTGTCAGAGGCCAGTGTGCATGCAGGCCTGAAAGTTAGTTTTGGTGGTGAGAGGATATTTTGGGGTTAGAGATTATGACTTGTCACTGGTGTATAAAATAATCTCAAACTCAAAAGATTGTACTAGAGCAGCCAAGTGCAGCAAATAGACATCGAAAAGGGTTGGGCTTAAGAAGGAGGCCTGTGGGGCTACTTGCCTAATGGGAGTAACCACTGAACAGAAAGAATACGAACACACTGGTTGAGTCCAACATATAAGAAAGGATCCTACCACTTTGTGGGTGTTGGACATGGCCCTTTTTGCAGGGTTATCCCTGAACTTTTTGCCTTCTTCCTCCTAACTTTTCTGACTAGTTTTGGTAGGCTGAAAGACTCTGGGCACTCTACCACTGCTAACCAGTGCTAAAGTGCATATGCTCTCTGTCTAAAATGTATTGGTGATTGGTTTATTCATGATTGGTATACTTGATTTACTAGTAAGTCCCAAGTATAGTGTGCCCGGGGCCTGTGAGTCAAAAGCTACCAGTGGGCCTGCAGCACTGATTGTGCCACCCACACGAGTAGCCCTGCAAACATGTCTCAGTCCTGCCATTGCAGTGCCTGTGTGTGCAGTTTCATACTGCCATGTTGACCTGGTAAGTGCACACACTCGCCAGGGCCAAACCTTCCCTTTTACTACATGTAAGTCACCCCTAAAGTAAGCCCAAGGCAGTTCCATGGGCAGGGTGCAGTGTATTTAAAAGGTAGGACATATACTGGTATGTTTTACATGTCCTAATAGTGAGATACTGCTAAATTAGTTTTTCACTATTGCAAGACCTATCTCTCCAATAGGGAAACATGAGGATTGCCTTGAAATATCTTTCAAGTGTAATTTCCTGTTAGGAGCAGATAGAGATATGGAGTATGGGATCTCTGAACTCAGAATTTGAAAATACATCTTTTGGTGAAGTTGGTTTAAAATTATAAGTTTGAAAATGCCACTTTTAGAAAGTCATAATTTTCTTGCCTAACTGCCTCCGCCTATCTGTGGAATTCACATCTGGGTCAGGATGACTTTTGGATTTTGTTCGTACATTCACTGTAAACAGTCACACAAAGGGAGCTGAGGTGTGCTATGCATATCCTGATGACCCATCACCAGGCTTATGGGTCTTCCTGAGCTAGAGTGGTGGGAGGAGATGTCACTTGCACCTGCATAGGTCTGTGCCTGTCCTTACACAAAGCAGTCTCCAACCCTCTAGAGTGTGTCTGGGGCAAGGGGAGGGAAAGGCAGATTACTATGCACTACAAAGACTTCTCTTTGAAGTTTGGCTACTTCAAAGAAAGGAGTAGACATATTGCACCTCTGACACCACAAAGTTAGAACACTTCTGTACTGAGGAAATTCTGCTAGGAAGAAGAGCTGGATGCCATAGGGAATGCCACTCTGCCTCTTTCTTTGTTGTACTTTCCTGGGAGTGAAAGGACTTTGCTTTATGCATCCTACTTTCCAAGGTTCTCCAAGGGCTTGAACTGAGCTTGCCTCGGTTAGAAGTCTCAGGACCTCAAATACTTCATCTGTCAGTGCCTGGCTCTTCTGTCCTGACTTGCTGAGTGTTGCCAGCTGCAGTTCTTGGGCCCTTGGAAATATAAGCTGGTGACTTGAAGAGGAAAATCCACACACTTATGTGCTGCAGCAGAAAAATTGACAAAGTGCCTGCCCCGCGGCTGAAGAATCAACGCAGTGCCTATGACGCTGTGGTTAGCATGGAAACCATATTGAGAAGAATCCAAAAGTGCATTGGATTCCAGATAAGAAATCATTTGCCTCTTACAAATTTTTTTCTGTGATGGTAGCAGTGAGAGGAAGCAGGGAAATGGGCTGGTAATTGGAAAATAGTAGCAGATCAGTGGATTTTCTTTTAAATTGGGACTGTCAGACATGCTTCCGGTAGTCATGGACAACTGTTCGCTGAAAGGATGTCTTGCAAAGTGTTGTAGGATACAGCACAAGCAGAACCGTCACTTGTATTAAATTTCTAGTTGGAGAGGAATCAAGCAGGGAACCAAATGTGGCCAGGCCAGTTTTCACTTCAACTTCTGAGCACCTCTGGAAGAGGTGAGAGCAACCTTGTCCGATTTCAAAGGGAAATCCCTAATATATTCGGTGGTATAGTCAGAAAAGCGGCATAGATTTTCTCGATTATCTTTAGGCTGGGGTGCCCAGACTAGATGAGTATCAAGTGCACATTTAATATTCATTTATTTACTTTGAATGCATTAGTAGAAGGCTGTTGGTGATAAGGTTTGTGTAACTATGCGCTCTATAAATCTAAAAAACTAAACTAAACTAACCACCAGTGTGCCCCTTGTACCATTCAGCTGCACACTAGCGTCATTTAAATATGACGTCATTACGGAAGGTTGAAAACAGACTACTCCACAGGGTGAGATAAAGGTGTATCAGAGAAAACGTGAAGTGGATCCAAGCTGCTCCTCTGGTCACTGTAGTCCCCCCTGCAAGGCGTCAGTACCGGGAAATAAAATCTAAAAAACAAAAACGAGTGAAAGCAAAAACATACAAAGAATAAAAATGGCTGCTAAAGTGCTGTTTCAGATGATGCCTTGCCGGTGGTTCTGTTGAGCCAGGCATCTCTCCATAGAAGGATAAAAAAGTTATTATTATTATTACGTTTTGTAAAGCGCACAGCTACCCTACAGGGTTTCCTGGCGCTAAAGAAAGAAGAGTGATTTAGCCCCCCAAATTAAACAGCCAGGTCTTAAAGATTTTTTGAAACATGAAGAGAAAGTTAGGAGGCTACAAGCCACAGCAAGTCAGACAAGGAATGTCCATAAACCTCCTCAGATTGGCTCAGACGCAAATTAGCGCCCTTTAAATATAGCGCCATGATTCAAGGGGCGTAACCCTTCCACAAAGAAGATTCTAAGGAGGACCGGAGGCTTCAGATTATGTTTCTCTTTTTTTTACTGCAAAAACATAACAGCCAATGAACACAAAGAAAACACAAACTACATTTCCCATGAGCCAATAGCCCATTCTTCATTATGTCCCACCAATCAGGTACCATCCTTACATATATAACTCCATGATTTCATAGTCTCTCATCATTGCTGCTGTGACAGCATGAGATAAGTGCTGTTCATTTTATTATCTATGCCTTGCTAATACTTATGCTATTAGTACTTGGTATTCATTTCTGCAGGGAACACATTCCCGCACTCTTTCTGGCCAGCATGGAGTGGGAGTGGGTAATGCGGCAACAACGCGCCATCTGAATACAGAGGACCTTTTTCTCTTGCAGACGCTGCACATGCGCAAGGAGGCTGCCTTCAAGTGTAGCCTTTGCGCATTCGGCTGCCCGAATGGACACACACCACAATGGTCTCTAGATACACTAGTGCTCCCATTATTCCCCCACGCCTGACAAGACTGAATAAAATGTGTCAGGGATCTGCCCTAGAGCCTCCCTCCACTTGTATATTTGCGGGCCCAGGTGATATCATTGCTATTTTGCACCTGCTAGGGCCACCCCCCCTTGTATTCCTCCTCTATACACTTTTGCTTAAGAAGCTTCCAAAGGGCTATTCCGGTGCACTGCACTGTTGTGGCACAAACTTATGGCAAGGAGACTCCCAGTGGGGAATATACAGATGTCCACTATGATCAGCACATGGAGGAGAGACTAGTGGTGACTTTGGATTTCCAAGTGCAGGACTCGGTTAATAAGGCCTTAAACGGGGCACTCCACTCCTTCGCCCAACCTATGTACAACTATGGCAGAAGGGAATTTGGTGCAGGCTTGGGGAATCCCCCCACTCTTGAGGTAAACTCATCAGAGCCTGGCCCGCCTCGTTCAGAGGCCTTGAAGAAAGTGGCTAACTCTGCCCTGCTTGACCATCGACCTTTGGGGCTTTCACAAGGAGACAACCATTCGTCGGATGACTTGTGTTCCCAGATATCGGACTCTGACCAATCTCAACAGGACACACGAGCCTCTGCCAAGTGTAAACGCAAGTGCCATAATGCCAACGAGGCGATCTCTGATCATACGGGCAATATGCCTTCTCGGCCATGCCAACTGCGCCATTTCTGCAGAGAAATCCAAATCCCGTCTCATCCACATTGACATAAAATTGGCGGAGCTAGCCCCCTCTGAGGCAGGTCCATTGGCAAACGATCTCCTTGGTAAATATGTGGCGACCTTATCGGCCCAATCATTGATCAAGAAGGTATTTAACAGTGGCCTTTTTGCGAGGCCGGGTGCTTCAGAGGTCGTGCGTCAGGCCGCATTGCCCCCTAGACCTCTTCCAGAGGTTATAACTCAAAAAGAGGAAGAGGAACGTCCACCTACTCAGGCTCCAGTAACTTCTACCCCTCACCCACCAGACTGGGCAGGGGCCGTTATCACAGGAATCACAGCCGAGGACAGCAAACCACCCCTGATGATACCATGTTCAGGGGTTACCTTGGGGGCAGGGTGGGGTTGTTCTGCGTGGGTGCTGCAGACAGTGGAAGGGTTCTACCTAGAATTCTATGCAACATTTTTTCAGGAGACTCTCCCCTCTCCATTTTTCCCCACACAAGAGTCTTTTTATAGACGCGAAGATCTCGGAACTTCTCTGCAAGGTAGCCATAACTCACACTTATCCCCACCCCAGCTGATGCGCAAGCACCATGTTTCTTGTCCAGAAAATGGGTGGAGGTTTTTGACTGGTACTCAACCTTTGTCAATTCAATTCTTGGATAGTCTACCGACATTTCAAGATGGAAGGTATCCATCTTCTTTGTGAATTTACAGGTCTATTGTTCTGACTGTCCTCGGCCCCATGGTGTTTCACTAAGCTGTTGTGTCCGATTGTTCAATGTCTCAGAGAGAAAGGAGTGCGGTAGATTGTCTATCTAGGCGACATTCTCATTAGGGCACAACAGTGTAACATGGTGCCACTCCATCTCTCCTGGGCAATCCAACTCCTGCAGGACTTGGGGTTCATCATGAACTGTGAGAAATCACTTTTGATCCCAGCCCAGAATTTAGAGTTCTTGGGGTTCCACGTAGACTTGATAGCTGCCCAGAAAAAACTACCACACTCAAAGATGCTCTCAATAAAGAAGGAACTGAGGAGAGCTCTGGCAGCTCAAATGATAACGCTGAGAATTCTTGCCAGGCTGATGGGCCTTCTGGCCTCCTCTATCCAGGCCATTTTTCCAGGGCTTCTCCAATATAAATCTGCATCTACGCAGGGGACTTTCCTATGCGTCACACAAAATGCTGTCGGGGGAAGCCAGGACAGAAATCCCCTGGTGGCTGACTCATATGGACGCCTGGAACGGCAAAGCGATTTTTGCCTCTGTTCCAGCGGTACTCATAGAGTTTGATGCCAGAAGATGGGCCTGGGGTGTGAGATGTGGTGCAGTAGAGACAGGAGGCAGATGATCATCAGAGGATCTTCGATTTCATATCAACTGCCTCAAACTCTTCGCAGGATCCTTTGCAGTGGGGACTCTCTCCCCTCTCAAGGAGAAATGCTGCATCCTGCTGACGATGGACAATATTTAGACCCTGAAGTACATCAACAAGTTTGGGGGTAGTTGCTCCCGTCTTCTGGCAGAAATCGCCAAGGACTTCTGGCACTATTGCCTCGTACACAGGATTGTGGTAATAGTGAAGTATATTCTGGGCTGAGTGAACATTGTTGCGGATTGGAACTGTCGATTTCTTCACAACTCCAGAGACTGGAGACTGCATCCCTGCATCTTCAGGGCTCTGACCACTTATGGCGTCTGAGTGCGATGGACCTACTCTCATCTTCCACGTTATTACAGCTGGAGACTGGACTTCCTAGTGTTGAGTTTGGATGCATTTCTACAGTCTTGGTCAGGGGGCTTGATGTTTGCTTTCCCCCTTTCGCAATGATACACAGAGTCCTTTAACAGATTTTTTGCCTACAGCGGAGGTGGCCCTGGTGACCCCATGCTGAAAAGTGCAGTCTTTGTACCCCGTGGCCATGGAAATGTCTTCTCCCCCCCCCCCCTCCCCCATTTCAGATTCCCAGGGTCTGGAGCTCTTCTTAGATCCAATGGGCCTCCCCATCCTTTAATGGTGGAGGGACGCTTGTCCCTAAGGCATGGAGGGTTTAAGGAGATAATTTTCAGAAAAACTTAAGTTCTTCTTATCCCAGTCTTGGGCTCCCAGTACCCACAAGAGATATGCTGCAGCATGGAAATGATGGGTTGCTTAGTGCAGTGAATGGTGTGCAAATCCCTTGGGGACAACCCTGCAGTTTATGGTTTTATGTGGCCGCAAAGGGTTTGGCCTACAGGACGGTCAACAATTTTCGGTCAGCCATTTCGGCTGGTCACCCTACTGTTGATGGTAAGCCAGTTGGGGAGCACACCTGATATGTAAACTCCTTCACGGGGTTCGGAGGGCACATCCCCAGCACCAAAATACTCAGTCTAGTGGCAAGTAGATATTGTCCTTCGGTTTCTACGGATGTGGCCTGCGAATGAAGATCTCTCAAGGAAACAGCTGTCAGCTAAGCTGACCCTTCTGTTGTGTTTGGTCTCATATGACGATTATCCGATGTCAAGGCCCTGGATATAACAGGCAGAGTTTTTACACCTGTGAGGGTGTCTTCTCGCATTTCTAAATGTACTAAAACGAATTCTCATTGCATAAGGTACCCAGCTTTTTCTGATAACCCAAAGCTGTGTGTGGTTAAATGTATTAAAGCATATGTAGATTCTACTCGTGAGATGCACAGAGATCATTGAAGCCAACTGTAGATTTCTCTGCAGAAGCTCTTTGGCCCAGTCTCTTCAGTGAACTCAGCGTGCTGGATCCGGTGGCTCTTCCACGAAGCAGGTTTTGACATATCTACTTTTGGTGCACATTCAGTATGCAGGGCCACGGCTTCGAAAGCCTCGGGTTCTAGACTAAAGACCTTATGGCGGCCCTGGATTGGTCCTTGGACTCCACTTTTAAGTTGTTTTATCACAAACCAATTGTAGACATGGCATCTAGAGTGGTGTCACAGCTTTGAACAGGCATAATCTGAAGCCTCCGGTCCTGCCATAGAATAAAAAAAATTCTAGCTATTGCGTCAAGAATTTTTATTTCTGTTAAGGACACGAAGGGGAGGATTATCCCGCCCGAAAACATGGTGATTTATATGTTATGATTATGATGATTATATCAATGTTTTGCGTTAACCCATTCATTACATGATATTCTCTTCTTAAAGGCGAGATATTACGATCGTACTTTTCTCGCATAGGCATGGATGCCAAATCCAGGGGCGGCTCCTTTGCTCTGGCAAAGGAGCGTCGCCCTCCTGGCCAAGAGCCAAGAACTGAAAAATAAAATGATAGTTGCACTATCGTTGTATTTTTCATCTGCTGGCTCAGCCAGCAATACAGGGAGGGGCGGGACTGGGCCTCAGGAGGTGGGGGGGGGATAAGGGGAGGAGGGGAGAGTTCACCTAAGTGTCCATGTGTGTTTGGCCGGCCGCCTGCCACCGGTCAAACACACATGCACACTTATGTTTCTCCAGGCCGGTTGTGTTTAACAGCCAAGCTGGAGAAACTGCACAAAGCCCAGGGCACTGTCTGAATGGCAGTAACTGCCGCTGAGACCAATCCTCACGTTGCTTTCATGCTAGTTTAGCATGAGAGCCGCACCAGGATTGCTGGGGATCCTGTGCTGGTGTCCCAGCAAATGCTGGGACAGCACAATTTTGGGAATAGGCGCACGAGGTGGTAGGAGACGGAGACGGCATTAAAGTAAGTTAATTTTATTTATTTTATTTCCCCCCTCCGTCTCTGTTCCCTCCTCCTGCCCCGTCCCTTGATATTTGCGGCCAAATCCACTTAGGCGGGCCTGGGTCAGTTGGCTGAAATTGTGGAGGTGATGAGATGGATCACAGTTCCCGGGACAGGGACGCCAATTTGTTCTGAGTCCGAGTCTTTAAGCTGGGCAATTCGTGGGTGGGAGCTGCAGTTCAAAATTATTCGAGGTTGAAGTTCCCTTCGCTGTGAAACATTGGTTCGTGTTGGACTGGTTTACTGTTTTGAGAACGAGTCGTTTGCAAATTATAAAGATGTTCTGCTCTTGCAAAGAAAGAGGAAGGACTATAGAATCATGGCATTATATATGTGAGGATGGTACCTGATTGGTGGGACCTCATGAGGGATGGGCTATTGGCCTATGGGGTATTTAGTTTGTATTTTCTTTGTTTGCTTTGCAGTAAAAGAAAGAGAAGCATAATCCTCGCCTCTGCTTCCGGTTCCTTAATAGAATTAAAAATTCTTGACATGCTAGAAATCTTTTTTACTGCTCACTGAGTTGGAGAAATGAAGGCAGGGCAAAGAAAACAGGAACTGGAGCCTGTCTGCTTCCTTTGCTCTCCTAGGAGGTGTCAGTACTAGGAAATAAAGTCTAAATAAAACAAGCATTTGCAATGCAATGGGTCTCATGTTTGCTCGAGTCAGAGCTATTAGCATTGTAAATTCCTTACTGGACTTTTCTTGCCACATAAATTGAAAATGAAAAGTGAAACAGTTGACAGAAGCGAGCCGATTCAAAGCGCCACCGCCGCAGTGAGCGTGAGAGTTATTGGCTACCAGCGTGAATGTCTAGAAAAGATCGTCGCTGGGATTAAAGGCAAACCGAAACCGGAGGAGGGACCATCCTGTACTGTAGCCGGAGGAAGCATGACGTAGTGTAATGGCCAACAAAAATGTTCACTTAGTTAAATCGCCTGCGAAAGGGAACTCGGCACACAAAGGAGGGACATTTCACAAAATGCACCATAAAAATGAAGCATTTAAGACGAGCACAACAAAGAGTGAATAGTAAAAGTGGGAGTGGTTAAAACCCACAGAGAGATTACAACAGGCTAGAACGCTTGTGCGCTCGACCCTAAAAAGGGGTGAAATTAAACATATAAAAAGATTACATACAGCTGCTAAAGCGCTATATCGGCTGATGCCTTGTTGATGGTTCTTAATCAGGCATCTCCCACCAAAAGCAAATAGAAAGTTGTATGAACTACACGCTCCAGCAGTCAGCATGTCACAAAAGAAATCGCCCCCAGAGCAAGAGTCACCTGAGCTGCATTGGTGGGTGGCACTCAGCAGAGTGGATGCTGTGGGTGGTTCACACAGTGGGGAAAGCAGACTTGTCATGCTCGGTGGGCCACGTTGTCGAGGACAGCAGATCTGCTGTCCTGTGTGTCTTCTTGTGCAATGGGGGCAACAGAGTTTTCATCATAGGTAGTTTACAAGTCGGGGACAGCAGAATGCCCGTCTATGGTGCGTGGACATGAATTAATCAACATGCTAGGGGTAGTGGAAGTGACATCCCACTCCTTTTGACCTTCAATTTCACACTCACACATTCTTACACATACACACATTTACATACATACTCTCTCTCACATAAACACACTCACCTGCAAGCACACACACACAACATACATTTGAAAACCACCTTTTTTTACTTACCTCAGCTGCCAGGGAAGGCTATATTCCTGTTAATTGTACTCCATTTGTTATTATATTAACAGTGAATAATGAAAAATTATTCACTGTTAGTGTAATGAAAACGTTGGGAGAAAACAGAGTAGAGCCCCATCTGGCATCCATTTGGACGGGCTGCCACTGTGCTCCTGGCACTGACTTTGCCTCCTCTGAGGCCAGGGACACAAAGGCAGTGCCAGGGGTTGCAGAAGGCAAGCCAGGGGTCGCAACTGTGACCCCTGGCGACCAGCGGCACCTGCCGCATAATTCAAGGGGTTGGGCAGGGGGAACGGAGACAAGGTGAAAATAAAATAAAACAAAAGACACTTACCTTGCCTCTGTCCCTGCTGCCTCGCTTGTCGCTCCTTTTGTTTACTTCTGGGACACCAGCACAGGATCCACAGCAATCCTGGTGCTGTGTTCATGCTAAACTTAGCATGAAAGCAGCACCAGGATTGGTCAGAGCGGTTCGGACTGCTGCTCAGACACAGCCCTAGGGTCTGTGCAGTTTCTCCAGCAGAGCCGGGCTGGAGAAACCTACGTGCACATGTGTGTTTGGCCGACCTCTTACGGCAAGCCAAACACATACGCGCACTTAGTTGCACTCTCCCCTCCATCCCACCTTCCAAGTGGCCTAGCCCAACCCCTCCCTGCACTCCTGGCTGAGCTAGAAGCAGAAAAATAAAAGGATAGTAACTTTCTGCTTCTGGGTGAGCCAGTGGGCAGACGCTGCTGCTTCGACAGAGCAAAGGAACTGCTCCTGCTGGCGACCCCTAAATGACGTCCGTGCTTTGGTGGCTCACATGTCATCTGCTGCTGAGTAGCCCTTCAGGGGTCTACCAGCCCCCCACCACAATGCATCTAGTCCTCTTGTCAGTGCTTAATTTGTAAATAAAAAGGTGCCGGTGCTAAAAGCTCTCCTCTTAAACACGCGGCTGCTTCAATTAAAAGTGCGAGCACATAATACTGAGGCAGCGTAATCCTGAAGCCATCTCGGGCCTCTTCAATTCATTTACAGCCCCTCCCTGCCCCTTCAGCTCACTCTAGCAGCTTCCTGCTTTTTCCCTTTCAGACCCTTCTTCTTTTTTCTCTTCCTCCGTCTTTCCCACGTGTCTTTTGCTCACAGCAAATGCTTGAGACAAGCGCCGGCCCTCAGAATTAAGTGCGGGTGCTCAGCACCGGAAACAACAAACACTTGTTTATTTGATGTGTAATGACAGATCTGCAAAATATCGCCAAAGCCGTTTCCCAGGGAATGAAGGAAAGAGTGGGGCAACATTGTACATCTCAGATGCTCGTAACTTCAAAGCTCAGCCCTTTTAAAACGTCATTTCCGGGGATGTCAGAGGGAACAAAGTGTGTGCCTTACGGCTAGGGAGACCAGACGTCCCGCATTTCCACGAACAGGGCCAGTTTTCTGTGGACTGTCCCGGTGGTTTTCTTTCGGTTTTTGGGACAAAGGTCATGCAAAGCAGAATTGAAATGATGCTCTCCTTTTACAGATGTCTCTGAAGACGGTAAAACACTTGAGAAATCTATCCGTTACTGTTGGCAACAGAGGGGGAGGTCGACTGCGTGGCAGCAGAGCGGACAGGGTGGGGGGTCCTGCTATCCTGCCATAGATAAGGGTAACTGTAGCCTTGTAAATGTGCGCGCGCGTGGTGTGTGTGCATATACATACATGCATACATTTATTTACATTTTTACAGAGCTACGCAAAAACCGGGACAGGCCAGATATAGAAGTGAGACCAAAGACTTCTGTCCAACTTTTATTTCCGGCCTGTCTCGGTTTTTGGTTTCAAAGTCTTGTCACCCTACTTACTGCCCAGAGCCCCCCCATCCGCACACGCACGTCCTCCTCCCAGCTGCGGGACTCAAAGTAACCTGAAGGTGAGTGCTGGCCAATCCAGCAGATGGCGCTGCAGGATAACCAGCCTCCGCCCCAGAGGCTAGTGCGGGCGGTGATTGTAATCCACAACCAAGTGACGCGGCTTTATCGCACAGATACTGAGAAACTAATTGGTATAATCTCATTCTTCAGCGGGACCGCGTAAAATGCGCGTCCAGCATCTTCTCATTTTTTCCTTTTATCACCTTTGGGAATATACATTTTTCCTTCGTTGTCCTTACTCCGTATATAATGCATTGTCTTAACTGCTAGAAAAATACATTTCTTATAGCCTATCGTCTCCTGTCAGGAAAAAAAACTGTCTGTTTAACACGTCGAGAAAAAAAACTGCCTGTCATCTCGTCGCTGTAAAGTGCCCGTTCTACACTTATTGTGAAATACCCATTTTTTGCTTCCTGTGACATACCTGTTCTCCACAAAATACCAGCTATCCATTTCCTGTAGAATAACTGATCTCCACCACCCGTAAAAGAATGTCTGTGTCAGCGTCCTGGCCTTGTAGTCTGCCTCGTCTCCATTTCCTGTCGTCTCCTCTTTCTGTGAAATGCTTGTTCCTGTTTTCCCAGAGGAGGGCTAACCAAGTGAGGCAGCATGCAAGTAACATCAGAGAGCGTGACGTCACGTGACATCACAGGATGTGACATCACAACCCATGACCTCACAGAAAGTGACTTCATAAGAAGTGACATCAAATCATAGGGAACTCACATACATTTAGCAGGTAGATCATAAACACATTTAAGAACATTATGAGATTTAACAAATCAGATTTTGTGTCCGGGTTGTGCCAAAAAAAGTGATACGATGCAAAATCTGGGCCTCAGTTTATACATTTCTGTTTTTAAAAACCTTGCCACAAAAAAAATTGGCAACAAGGAGAAATGTGACAAATATCGGTTCTGCTTAATTGGTTGCAAAGTCCACCTTTAACATGTCTTATGGGGTTAAGGCACCTGCTGCAGAGACCTTTGTGTGCCTTGTAAATCTCAGGGAATAACAATGTTTTTGAGAAAACTCTGACGGTTAACACATTTGCTGGAGACATCTGTGTTGGTCTAGTAACAGTTTTGACTCAAAGTAGCATAGGAGGTTAATGTGTCTTCTGCCAAGCACATCATGTGACATGCAGATGACAGATTTTTCTTTTATGTAGCTCTGTAAGTTGGTTACTGCTTTTAACACAGAGACCATTTTGTTATTTGCAGTTTATAAATTGTAATCCTTCTAATACTGCGCAGTGAGCTATGAAAGACATGATGTGACTCCTACCCCTTGTAACCCTCACTGTCTTATGCAACACACCCTGTACATTAATTTACAAACATGTAATTTATTGTCAATGTATGAGGTGTATGTTTGTTTTAAAGTGCTCTGACACCCTGCATTAGGATCAGTAGCGCTATAAAAGAAATAAAACAAAATAGTGGCATTTACATTTTTATTTGTGTAAAGTAAATACTGGGACAGACCAACACATCTGACATTCTTACAGTGCAAGCATATCTCTTATATACAGGGACTGAACAAAGCTAAAAACATGCCTTGCTTAAGTACATGTGACGTAATAAACTGTGTGCTTTGTTTCCAGTCCATTGCATTTTCATCAAGGTGTGAGGCTCCAGGTAGCTCCCAGCCAAGGATATGCCAACAAAAAGAAGCCTGATGACCCCTTAAATTGGGCCTTGGTTTGGGGCCCAGCTGGAATTTAAAATAACAAAGCCCCCCGCCTTCTGCCCATTGCTGCTTGGAAGGAAAGCAGACAGCGTGCTGGTGGCAAATTCCACCGGGATGCGTTCATTTTAAGGGGGCTCAACCTCTTGGAAGGGTAAATGGTGTCCGCCCTGTGAAAATAATGGGTGGACGCCGTCTAACCCCCTTGTGCACCCCCGGCTTCTGCCCTGTCCCCACTCTCCAAAACTTGCCCTATATGATCTTCTTGTAAAATTACTATTCTCTTCTTTCAGTAAATAGCATTTTCTCCACTTCCTGTAAAATGTATGTTCTCTTCCTGTAAAAGGCAAGTTATTTTCCTACAAAATGGCTTCCCTTTCTCTAAAATACACTTTCTCCTATTTGCACATTTTTTACTTTTTGTAAAATTCTTGGACTAGACTTCCTGTAAAATACCTACTCTCCAATTCCCATAGAATACCAACTCTCCAAGTCCCCTGAAAATATATTTACAGTGCTTCTTATAAAATGTTTGCCCTCCCCTCTTTGTAAAATTCATGTTGTCTATTTCCTGTAAATTACACATCCTCCACTTACTTTAACATACCTGTCACTCAATTCATGTACAATTTTATGTCAAAAGTATCTTCCACTCTTTTATTTATCATTTTATTTAGTCTTAGGTTTTACAAAAGAAGAAAGGTTTGAAAATGACAGCAGACATGTCCGATAAGCACATTAATGATTTCAAGCCCTGATTAAAAGTAATCCACTCATATCTTACCTGGAAAACAACTAGCCAGGTTCCAGCTTTAAACAATCTGTCCAGTTTGCCTTAAAATGTTCTCCACCAAATTTTATTCTGTTACTAATTTGGAGACTTTGTTGGATACTACTTTTCAACCTTCCGCTTAGACTGACCCCAAGTTTCTTACTTTTGGACAGTTTTGTTTGGGAGCAGAGACGTTTAAAGTCACGGGCAAAGTGTGCTCTGGCCCAAGGTCCCAGCCTTCGGGGGGGGGGGGGACCCTGATAGAGCCAGCTCTGTCCTGCAGAGAGGGTTGCCCTGATGACCTTGAATAATTCTTAAACAGATTGTTTTAAATAGCGTTTTCCTCTAATTAATTTTTAATGTGGGTGATGTGTGGGACCCCATTACAGAGTTTTGCAGAGAAGTGTGTTTGTTTTATGCAACATTTATAAACAAGTTTCTTTTAGATCAAAACAGGACCTCACATATGAGAAAAGGGAAGGTGTCACTGAGATTATTTACAGTAATAATAGTGAGCTGCTGCTCTGTTATAATATTGAAAACATATGTCACTATCCCAGAATATTAGATGTAAACACGACTAGAATTCAGAGGAGGGGCGGCTCCTCCTCTAAGGCGGAGGAGCGTCGCCCCACTTGTGTTTCCAAAAAGGAACAAATAAAATTATAATAACGTACACCACGTTATCATCATTTTATTTTTCCTTGTTGGGCGGGGCGGGAAGGGCTTGACGGAGGGGGCCGGAGAATGGCTATGTGCACACAAAGTGCGCATGTCTGTTTGGCTGGCCGTGTTGGGCCGGCCAAAAAGACATGCGCACTTTGCATGTTCTCTACCCGTCTCTGTATTGTATAGCTGAGTAGAGAACACGCGCAGGCTCCCACTCCCAGTCAGTCATGATGCTGCTGTCAGCAGCGTCGTGATTGGCTGGGAGCCTGTGCAGCCGGGAAGAGGAGAGAGGAGAAACAAACGCGCCTGCCCTCGAAGGTAAGTGTATTTATGTTTTTTAAGCACCCCCATCCCTTCATGCCCTGTCCCGCCCCGCCACCCCTGTTCAGTGGCAGTTGCCACTGATTCGAGGAACGTGCCTGCGCACTGTCAGTAACCTGGCCAAAGAGGGAACGAAACAGATGAAAGTGGATCATAAATTCAAAAATCTTCCAAACAGGGGCCCCAAAATCACGTTCTACCCAGGCCTCCCAAAATCCTTAGGATGTTCCTGTTGGGGAGAGGGGAGAGGGGAGAGTGTCAAAAAGCAATAAAACCCACTATCAATAAACATTAGGCGCTCATGTGCTATCTATCTGAATTCACACTGTCTAAATTCCAATGTATAAATAAAAACTACACACACACTATCTCCTATTGTAACAACTCTGAACCGGAGCAAAGGCGACAAGTTGTAAGCACAAATCATTCATAACGACAGTGTACCCCTTTAACAGTGAACCCCCGAGAAGAGAACTGACACGCCCCCACACGTCGCTGATCAGAATTACTTTGTTAATTCCACTCCTGGAGATTGGGCATGTTCCAAACCACTCAAGCTTGGCATTTGTTGAATAAAACCCGATGCGAAGGGGGCTGAAGACGAGATGAATCTTACACCCACACACAAGGAGCACACTATATTTTTATTGTCGAGTGGGCGAGAGCACCTGTTTTCGTCTTCAGTGTTTCATTTTGATGGGAATGGGTAATTGTGTTTTAGACATGCATCCCAGAGGCATCTCCTGGAGGCGCAGTCACAGCTGGCTCTGTCCTCCTTGTCTTTCTTTCATTAACTGCAGAAGATGACACGATACTTTCCTTCAAAGCCAAAGATTGTCAAGGGTGAGCAATTTATTACTGAAATTTCAGTGCAAACTAGAATTTAGTAGAACACAAGCCCCATGAGTTCCTTCTTGCTGTAATCCATTCTGCCTTTGCAGATAATAATGCAAGACAATAAAAGGGTTGCTTCTAATGTACTGGGAAGTAGAGTGTATTGGTCATGTAAACATGACCTTTGACCTTGGATGTTGGGCATGATTCTTGATATGGGTTTAGGATTTCCACCCACCATTTTGTTCCGGAGATTCACTATACCGGGAATTGCTGCATTAGCGACATTAGAGCAGACCTGCCAAAATTCTCAAAAATATTTACAGTGTGAAGAGGAGAAGGGGCTTTGTGTCCAGCTCCGCCTAAGACCCTCAACCCTTTCTACCCCCTCCCCAAACAACAGCTTCTGAGGCTACCACGATGAACCTTCTGAGGAGGTTTAAACACTCAGAATGGACATTGGCTTTTCAGAGCCTCCAAACGATGAGCTGGAAACCCGCTCTGTGCATCGTTGTCAGATAACCTGGGGCCGTATTGCACACGGTGCCCTGTTGCGCTGTTATTTTCCCGCCGACAGGGCGCTCTAGTATACAGAAGAGGCAGAAACGCTTATGCACCCTGTCCTGTAACTCAAATAGCGCCGGCACTCTAAAACCCGCCTCAACTTTTGTAGGAAGGACTTCCCTCATTCGTGTGGGGGCATGGACACAGTTTGCGTCTGCGCGTACTGCGTACGCAGGTGCAGAGTCAAAGAGGCAATCGGCAGATGCATGGGCGGCGGGCCACCGCGAGGGGTTGCAGATCAGTGCGCCTCCTGAGGGCAGCCCTCCCGAGTGGGAAAAGGGGTTCCTATGCATGGGCCAGGCATCCCCTTGCAGGCAAGTGCGGTGGCTCCCTCCGGCGGATCTGTGGCCACCTTTAGCGTGTAGTCCGGTTGCTGCCTGCACAGTGAAGGACGGAGCAGCTTCTTCAAGCATCGGCTTTGTAGTTCACTGATGCGCTGCTTCCAGAGTAGCTCGAGGTCTTACCTGCCCCAGGGTTGTCCTAGTTTGCACTCAACGTACCAATTTGAAGGTGCAGCACAAACCCCTATTTCTGATAAGGCCGCTGGTGTTTGCGGTGTGATATCGGCGTCTCTTCGGGTGACCGTGTGAGGAGAGCTGATATTGTGTGACAACCAATAGCACAGTGCGAGCTGGCGGGTCTGCTATATTATGCAGTTCTATGCGGCGCACCATACCAGTAACTTGGCCTCAATGCACCTTATGTGGCAGAAGGGGGTCTGCAAGGGTGGGTTTTCTGAATGGTCAATCTCTCTGGTCAATGGAGGAGTCTTTGTTTCACTACCTTCAAGGCTGTGAAAATGTGGGTCATGTGGTTTGAGGTTGAGGGGTGGTGCTCCGAAGGGGAAGGGTGGGACTTCCGGTCTGCGTCCATACTCAAGTTAGTTTCAGTTTCTGGTCAAATCACCAAGGCCCTTATTTCGCGTTGGGCGGGTGGGATACTCCATCACAAACACAGCTGATATAGCGTTCGCCATATTACGAGGTAATAATGCGCTTGTAATACAGCAGACAGGACATCCGCCACGTTTGTGGTGTAGCATCCCATCTCCCAAGCTTGAAATAAGGCCTCAATTTCCAATGCTCCTAATTATGTAAGACATACACCTGTAAATATGTGAAAATCAAATGGGCTAACACAGGAACAAATTAATTGGCCCACTAATTAAAGTGAGCTTCAGCTGCAAATGGCTTGTGCAGTACTACAAACATTGTGCAGATTTACTAAAACATACAGCGGCACAGCAATCAAAGTTCATTTCCTGTATAGCACAAAGTGGAGAGAGCAGCTCAGATCCATATTTACTAAATATGGTCTGCTGCTGCTCTCTTCCACTAAGTTGACATCCAAACATGCTGCCTAGAGCAATGCACACTTGCTTTTGCACCACAGTGCAAAGGTGTGTGTGTGATGTCTGTCATATATTTTGCAGTAGAAATACACTCTTCCCATACAAAGGTCTTTGCCGAGACATCCTTTACATGTAATGTGCGAAATGTTAAACAAAATAAAAATATTTTTCTAGCTTTGCACCTGCCTCAAAGAAGCATTATATTTTGATCAAGCTTTATATCAACATGTATAACACCAAATTATCACTTATGGAACGTGTAGGAAAGTACCCTCTTTCTTGGCATGGTTACCCCTATTTCCTGCCTGTTGTCAGTGTGTTTGACTGTGTTCACTGGAATCCAGCTTACCAGGACCCCAGTGATAATGCTCTCTCCGTTCTTACTTGGTAACTAGTACCATTTTCACACCACATTTGACATACTGGTACCCCAATGTAAGTCCCTTGTATATGGTACATAAGTACCCAGGGCATTGGGGTACCAGGGGATCCCCATGGGCTGCAGCATGTATTATGCCACCCATGGGAAGCCCATTCAAAGTGCTCTGCGGGCCGGCGATTGCATGGGCCAGGCATACACCTTTTTCACCTTGGGTCACTGCACCAGGTCACTATATGTCACCCCTATGCCCGGCCCTCCAGCCCAGAGGGCAGGGTGCAACTACCTGTGTGTGAAGGCACCCCTGCACAAGCAGATGTGCCCCCTCAAACTTCAGTGCCATTTTCATGGACTTTGTGATGTGGGGACGCCATTTTATACGTGTACTGGACATAGGTCACTACCTATGTCGAGCTACATAATAGTAACTCCGAACCTAGGCATGGTTGGTATCAAACATGGTGGAATCATACTCCAATACTTTTGCCAGTATTGGAAGTATGATTCCGTGCACTCTGGGGACTCCTTAAGAGGACCACCCCAGCAATTGCTCCTACCAGTCTTCCAGGGATTCCAGGCAGCCCCAGCCACTGCCACCCCTCAGACAGGTTTCTGCCCTCTTTCTGCTTGAACAGCTCAAGCCAAGGAAGGCAGAACACAGTATTTCCTTTGGCAGGGGGGTGGTAACACCCTCTCCCTTTGGAAGTACGTGTTACATGGCTTGGGAGGGGTAGCCTCCCCAAGCCACTGGTATGCTTTGAAGGGCACATTTGGTGCCCTCTGTGCATAAACCAGTCTACACCAGTTCAGGGACCTCCAGTCCCTGCTCTGGCATGAAACTGGACAATGGAAAGGGGAGTGACAACTCCCCTGTCCATCACCACCCCACCCCACCCCACTTCTGAGTCGCCAGGGACGTGACATCAGAGGCCCCTCCTGATAGGTGGACACCTGGCTAGTTGACCAATCCCCCTTTCAGGGCTATTTAGGGTCTCTCTCCTGGGTGGGTCCTCAGATATGGCTTGCAAGATTCCAGCGGGACTCCTCTGCAACCTGAACTTCGACTTCTAGTCACTGGAACCGTGACTGGACCCTTCAGGAACCGAAAATCTGCATCCATGAAGAAGGCTCTTCTTGCAACATTGTTTCCATTGCTCCTTCCACCTTCTGCAACATTTCCTCAGCTGTGCATCCTCTGAGGGCGGCAAGTCTTCAGTCTACAAGAGAAGGAAGAAGGAATCTCCCTTGGAGTGAAAGAGTCACTCCTCTGCATCCGCAGCACCTCCTGCAACGACGACCTGCTGTGTGGTTCTCCTCTCATCCTGAGCTGCAGGGATCCTTCATCACAGGTGGTGGTCCGGAATACTTATCTTGGTCCTCCCTGCCAGCTGTCCAACTTTGGTGGAGGTAAGCCCTTGCCTTCCCACTCAGGACAGTCCCCCTATGCACCGCATCTCTTGCAGCTGCCAAGGCTTGTTTGTATCTCCTCCAAGGGATCTTCAGGCTATGTGTAGCTCCAGCCCCCAGCACTCCTCCTGTGACACAAAGCCCTCTGCGTGGTTCACCCTTGGCGTGGGACCCTTATTCAGTCGTGATGCGTGGGCTCTTCTGTGACTCCTGTGTCCCCCTCCTGTGGGACTCCTGTGGGTACTGCCTCTGCCCCTGTGGGCTCTCTCTGTCGCTGAGGGTCCCCTCTGACTTCCCCTTCTGGGTTAAGTCCTCCTGGGCCTTGCTGGTCGCGGCAGCTCCACTTTTCGCCAACGCGACATTTGCCTTTGTCAAGGCTTGTTGGTGGAATTCCTGCACCAACACCAACTGCAATTCTTCTTCCAGCATGGGACATCGTCTGCGTCCCTCAGGAACTCTTCACCGACTCCAGGGCTGCAGTGCTGACCTTCACATCACCGTCTACCAATTCCTTCATCCACAGCTGGGTGGGTAGTAGCTCCTACTCCTCCTGGACTCTTCTGCGACTTCTGGACTTGGTCCCTTCTCCCCACAGGTCTTCCTCTTCAGGAATCCACAGATGGTTTCTTGCAGTCTTGTCAGGGTATTGCATTTTCTTCTTTTCTTTCCTTTTGGGTGGTTTGGGGAAAATCCACTAACTTACTCCTTTTCTCCTGGTTGCTAGGGGGCACTGTGGTACTTACCTTTGGTATTTTCTCATACCTCCAGCTACCCTCTACACATTCCACTTACCTAGGTGTGCGGGGGGGGTGGGCTGTGTTCACATTCTACTTTTTTAATACATGGTTTGGGCTCCCTCTAGAGTCACAATTGTCTAACTGCATTTGCACTGTTTTCTATCACTTTCTATGCCTATTTCTGGTAACTAGTGTATGTAATTAGTGTATCACCTCCTATTGGAGGGTTGCCTCTCTAGCACTTTTTGCTATTGTGTCACTAAAATAAAGTACATTTATTTTTGTAATGCTGAGTGTTTTCTTTCGTGTATAAGTGCTGTGTGACTACAGTGGTATTGCATAAGCTTTGCATGTCTCCTAGATAAGCCTTGGCTGCTCATCCACAGCTACCACTAGAGAGCCCTGGCTTCTAGGCACTGCCTACACTACACTAATAGGGGATCCCTGGACCTGGCATAAGGTGTAAGTACCTTAAGTACCCACTAAACACCAGGCCAGCTTCCTACAGAACGCCACTCGACTCAAAGTAGTGCAGAGCAGTGTAAAATGCTGTGTGCTAAGAAATGCTGGAAAGTGAATACCCTCTCAAGACTTTGTCAAACTTTCCATCACTTTTGCGTGACTTTTTCGGCAGCACAAAGTCTTGATAACTCTGTGCCATCAAGTTTTAAAGATACCAATTTATGGATAAGATGTGAACACATTTATAGTACTTTTGAAAATGTTTTTGTCAGTATTCACCATTCACGCATTACAAAAGGTTGATGTCTGGTATTTGTTCATAGCAAGGAGGGCGAAATGTGATGCGAACAGGCTTGAGAGGTTTTGCTCTTGGGGAAGCAGTCGACGTTAAACTGAGCTCAAGTACCGACTTCGAGAAGATGTTTTACACAGTAACACCCATGAGCACATTTCATGCTTAAGCAAATGTGCATTCAAGGCAAGGGTAAATCAGAGTTTCGTAACACGTAGTCGTAGACTAGAAAAATTATTCCAGATTTTGGGCATCTCTATTTGTGTGTGTAAACATAGAGGGTAAATAACCAATAACAATGTATTAAGGTTCTGTAACACCTGTGCGACAGTGGCGTAATAATGAATGGTTTGTAAATGTTGCAAGAAACCCTGTAACAAGTTACCTGTTACATAGTTTTTAAACGTAATTGTTTGGGAACAGTAAAAAAAAAAACTGCTCCAATTCTTTCATTGGCACGGTATTTACACACCTCTGTTCCATAAAACAAAAAAAACAAAAAAATATAGGTGTTGGGTTATTCAATGGCAATAGTGCCACGGTCGGACCGCTGGCACTGCCACTTCTACACTGGAGGGGCTGAGGGTGCGGGCGGTGCTGGTGGTCCTGATCCACCAGGGCAGGGCTGCTTGCAGCACTGCCCTGGGGATTACTAGTTCCCTCTCTGCCCGCTTTTACAGGTAGCACCGACATGTAAAGGCTGACGAAGACAGGGTGCAGGGGGCCCCCTGGTGGCCTCCGCACTGCCCATGCACATGGCATGGGCAGTGCAGGGGCACCCATGGCCAGCCCTGTCACACTTTTACCTGTCTGCTTTGCAGACAGTAAAAAGTGCAAACGGTGCTGCTGCACCCTACGCACCGCAACATTGCTGCCGGCTCATATGTTGTGGGTTGTTTCCCGCTGGGCCAGTGGTGGAAACTCTGTTTCCGCCCGCTGACCCAGCAGGAAACTCCTAATAGGGGCCTCAAGAACGGGACCGCAATGGCGGTAACCCAACCGTGGGAGTTTGTTGGGTGGCCTTTACCACCGACAAACTCAAAATGATGAGCTATAAGTTTTGTGGCACATTCAGGCTTTTCGGTTTTGCAAATCATGTATCAATGCTCATTGCAGCCTGAAAATATAATGCAAAACGGAGATATATTTACATTTTTTAACAACATTTGAACAATATTTTGTTGCCTTTCTCAAAACCATGAACAAACCCTAGAGCACAACAAAAGAAATGTTGCTCAGATTGTCAGTAGTTGGGCAATACCAAATATTTGAGGGCTTTACTAGGGATTATCGTCTGCACGGTCAATTATGTAATATTAGTGCAAATCAGTAAATTAGGCAAGAATCATTGTTTATGATGCACTATTCATTTGATGACATAAGAAACTCAGGAATGCATGGAAATCATAAAAAAATCTATCTTTCTATTTCTGTTTAACCTAAAAAATCTAGGGCCAGATTTATTTGCTCATTTTCAGTTTGTAAACCTAGATTTCTCAAAATCACAGGGTTTGTAACCCCGACGTCCCATTTTTAATGTACTCCGAATTGTAAAATAGGGTTACTGACCCATACCGGATTGCAGTTTGTAAGGGACGTCTAAGTGGTGCTCCTTCTAAATTGAGAGTTGGTATGGTATCTGTCAGTAGTTTGGAACCGTACTTCCACTATTGATCAGTTACTGACTCCCAAACCAAGGTGGGGTTGTAACTTATTTGCAAAGGTTTTTTCTTTTGAAGACTGATCTAATAGTGCTTAAGTCTTTTTGGCAAAATAAAATACTAGTTGCAAAAAGTAAGTGCACAATTTGCACCTGCTTTTTGTGACCAGTATGTTAGTACATCTGTCCGCTAGTCGTGCAAATCAGAGCCCCTTACCCTGACTAGCTGGCCTAGAGAAGGCAGTGAACATACCATTTTCCAGATTTTTAGTATTTAATTTCAAAGCTTGGTAATTCTCTTCAGTCTCCCCCGTGCAGGAAGATATTCCTACCAAGGACTGACCACCATCTGTATTCTTCTGGTTCTCCTGAACTTGGGTGTATCAGACCTATATGGGTTAGCTGTGACTTTGGGGTGTTCAGTGCATCTGAGAAATTTGGAAAGCAACTGAAAGTGAAATGACACTTAAGTGTACATGTGTTTTGGTTGTAGGTATCACCTCTGGGCTATATAGAAACCTACCAGATGTGTTCAACATCTACACATCCTAAGTGTCTGTTGGTGGAGGCCAGATTTCTCTCACCCTGAATGGCTGTCATGACTGTTATGACATATGTCAGTTTTTTAGCTATTTTATTCCAAAATGTTGTAGTTTGCTTCAGTCTTCCTCAGAGAAACATATCCCTGCCATGGCTTGGACCATGCCTGTGCTCTGTCCTTTGAGCTTGCATATTTGTGTTTCATTAGATTTGAACAAGAATTCACGTTTACACTAGGAAGTATTTTTGATGAGTGGAGCGTCCCATAATGGTGTTACATATTTGAACCCGAGTCTGGTCAGCACCCAGGGAAACATACCATCCCTGGTCATTTCCTAAAACAGGAAATAGAAGAGAATATTCTAACAGTCTTTCCGTTTGCATAGATCCTGAAAAATGTGTGCCAAGCCTACAAAAAGATGCAGAATCTGTGTAAACAATATGAGTGTAATTCACAAGGATTCTGCAGTGAGTAGATATGACTTACTCTTGAAGTACTCCTAGCTTACTCCTTAATTTCACAAGTACTCTTGGTTTAGTCTTGGCTTATGTCTATGCACACATCACAAAGTGAAATCTACATGCGGAGACACAGATGTGTGATGGAGATGTAAGCCTGCAACTGACTAAGGGCCTTACTTACATTTTGGTGGTCCGGTTACTCCATCACAACAGTGACAGATAGCCTCTATGACGAAATATATATCCTATAGGGTATAATGGGATTTACATTTTGGTGGATGGACTATTCATCATTGTTTTGATGGAGTAACCCGTCTGCCGAAATTTAAATCAGGCCCTAAGTTTGGATGGAGATTTACACCTTGTAGTAGGACTTTACCACAACCCCTTCAATGAAGGGGTTTGGACACATAAAACTCAATATGACCTTAAAGTTACTACTACGAACTTTCTGGACATATTTTAGGTGTACCTCACCCAAACACTGTTCTTGACAACATAGGTAGAGCTCTCCACCTATAATATCTAGGGCTACAAATTGAAAGAATAGGCAAGCGGGCATCGCCTGAAGAAAGTGAAGCACTCCTGACAAACGTCATTACTAGAAGCACGTAAAAACATCCTGGGCTCTGATTCCTTCCTCTTTTGCCTTGAAGCTCGCAGAGCCAGATATCACTTGTATTTGGGTTGTGTATCATGTATGTGTATGTGTGGGTGTGGTCTGGACATGTCATGTGTTATGATGATGTATTTCTCAGAGGGTGAAGAGTAAGTGCTAGGTGTGACATGAGTCATGTGCTCTCACTAATCCATTAACAATTTGCATATTTTTCAATATAAGTTCAGCTCGTATGTTATCATTTGTATTATCTGATTTCTATCAGCGTATGCGAGGTTTACAGTTATGTAACTTTTTAATGTTTTCTTTTACGTTTGTAATATTTGTCTAATGTGATTTGTGAATGAGTTAAGTATGTTGGTGAGATCTGCATGAGATAGTACTTTGAAGGGTGGCCATTGTGGTACCCAAAGAATATTGATGGTATAAGAGGAGGTGTAGACTTGGTTTCCTGAAGTGGTTTTGAATCCTCGGCATAGCTTAATTATTATTATATACATATATATATGTATGTATGTATGTATGTATATATATATATATATATATATATATGTATATATATATATATATATATATAAATAATCTCCAAAACAACAAAAACCACTAAACTCCGTTTCTCCTGAAAATTAACAATGTTTAATCTATGCCAACAAACACCAAGGCGTTTCAACTCTGAAGAGTCTTGTTCATGGTTGGGAGTCCTTCTTCAATATTCATTACATTCCAGTTCACAGCCAGCTCCTAATAAGGCATTCTGGGACACGTAGTTTGATTGAAGAAAAGTAAAAATGGCGAGTCAAGAAGGCTAAAATTAAATACCGCAGTGAATTAGCCTTATCTAATAGGTGAAAACGTGTACAATCTCGATGGTGAAGTCATTTGATCCAAGAATGTATTGCTTTTTTGTATAATTAGATTCCATAGTGCAAAAGACTTTGCCAATGAAATTGCACAACAAGCTTACATTTAGGTAAATTTCCCCAATACTTAAAATAATATATGCCCTGAAACCTGTGTTGATTATTGCTGACCCACCAAGTTGCTTCCTTGCCCCTGAGATGCAGAATTAGTGAGCAAGGAGTGGGTCCTGGGGTAAGTGACAGCTACACTCCTAGTAAGGTACTTAGAGCATCATTCAGTATAAGATATAAGGTACACACAGAGGCGCAGGAAGAGAATAGGCCAAAACATCTGTCCCACTGGGCTGGAAAGGGTTGACATGGCAAGAGGTAAATTATTGGTATTAGGAGCAGTAGTATTAATGCTAGCATCATTATTATTATTATTTATAACACTTACTGGGCTTGCAAGTTCATTAAAACAAACAATTATTTAAACAATTTTAAAATGCAAAAAAGTATTTTTAAATATTCCTAATAATCATCGAAGCTGTTTGTGGAGCAGGCCACAAGTGCAAATAGATTCAGAAAAACATATGAAACTTTTGCTCCCTGCGCCTTACACATCCAATATAAGCGCTATCCAGGATGCTGGAATGCTGTATTTTGGGTGGTTGCGAAAAGTTATGGAAACTGGAGGAATTTCAGGATAGAAGCGATTTTTGAGGAGAGCTCTCTAGAGTAGTGAATCAAGTAGATCAAACGATCTAAAATGTGATGGGGTGCAGGGGGGGTCTGTGTGTACAGGTCTAGGTACAAGTTAGCTCATTGTAATGACCAGGGAAGAGGCCCCACAGGTAGCAGTATTGAGATTGACTCTGAGCACAACATCAACTAGTTTAAATGGCCTCTGAGTTAGATGGAGAACCATTCCTGTGGTTGTTGGAAGGATGAGTTGAGGGAGATTTTTAATGTTCACTGTTCATTGTCTGGTGTTGAAGTAGATGGTTTGGTCCTGGCTGGAGAAGGCATGTCAGATCCACATTACTTCCTTTACTTTTTAATGTGCCAAGCTGTGGCAGATTCACTTTGATGCACTAGGACATCCACTCTTGTCTATGATGACATTACATGACATGCAAGACCCAGGGACTCCTCTAAATGTTAGTGTGCTTGCTTCTTTGACCCTCCTGAGCGTGCAGTGACATAACTCGAAATAAAGGGCCTCCTGCAGAATGTGATGAGAGGACTCTGAGCCGCCCATATCTCTCAGATGTTCATTGACCTTGGGCTGAATGGGGCCTACTTGAAGGGTTGGTGCCCCCATGGAGGACTGGGGAGTCCTCTGCACCGCCTGGGCTGCAGGGTCTTGCGTTACACCCCTGTGACGGTGGTTTGCTAGGTCAGAGGGCATACCCCATACGTTGTAATTACATTACTTTAGTCAAGCGCTAACAACGTCCACCCATTATCAATGTCCTCTGCAGCATGGAGTTCATTGTATGGGGGGATAGGCCCCAGCTCTGACCGCTGGACTCACGTCTAGCTTCTTCTGCTGATCCCACACAGGTGCCAAGCAGTCGCCTAGCATGTTCAATAGATGGTACCCACCATCTCTCCCACCTGCAAGCAGGTGATGGCTAGAGGTGATACGAAGTGCCATCAGCAGGCACGAGAGCATGTGGCTCATAGTTCCATTTCCAGGTGTCATGAGATGGTACCAATGCCATTTCTAGCTGATGCCTTCTACAAGTGCCCACAAGTTCCATCTGCAGACACATCCTCACTTCTTCCATCAATATCTTTTCCTCTGAGTCAAAGTCTGCTCATGAAAAAGAAGTCCTGGTGCCTAAAAATGAGTGCCGGTGGCCACCACCTGCAACCACCGGCACAAATTAAGCACTGGACTCTGCATACGTTTTTCATCAGAAGTCTGCTTCGGATTCAGCTCTCCTTTGCATTGTCCCTGAATGCGAATGGTCTGCAGTGCAAAGGTAATACCTGCCCCTGTGAACTTCTGCGAATGATTCTAGGTGATACATAAAAGCAGATCTGTGAATAGGCCGGAAGTAAGTCTCTTTTCTTGTAAACTTCACTAAATAATATTTTAATTACAGATTTGAACTGATGCCAAGATGAGACTTTTGTCAGGTATTGACGTCAGATCAGCCCCGCAATGCAATTATAGTCTTTGTTTGACAACCACAGAATCTCAGGAGAGTTTTCTTTCAAGGTGCGGTGGAACTGTTCCGCCGCCCCCGGCTTCCTCCTACTCCCCATCTGCAGAGCTGCGAGCTGCTGTTCATAGACCGCAGCAGACCGAAGCCCTCGGCAGACTGAGCAGAGACGTTTTAAGGCACGGTCATAGTGGCCTGTGGCCCAGAGGCCCATCCTTTCAGGGATGTCCCTGATAGAGCCAACTCTGTCCTGCAGAGAGTCTTGCCTCCCTGATGACTTTGACTAATTCTTAAACAGATTGTTTTAAATACCGTTTTCCTCTAATTTTTAATGTGGGTGATGTGTGAGTCTATTACAGACAATTTGCAGAGAAGTGTGTTTATGGTTCATGCAACATCCATAAAAAAAGTTTATTTTAGATCCCAATAGGTCCTCACATATGAGAAATGTGAGGGTGTCACTGAGATTACTTGCAGTAATATTAGTGAGCTTCTGCTGTGATACAATATTGAAAACAGATGTCACTATCCCTGTATATGAAATGTAAATAGGTTTAGAATTCGGATGAGTGCCCCCGTGAACTGTCAGTGAGCTGGCCAAGGGGGGTCTGAAAGAGAACCATAAATTCAAAGACACTCCGAATAGGGACCTTCAAAATTAGTTTGGCCCAGGGCCCCCAAAATCCTTAAGATGTCCCTGGACTGCAGTTGTAAATCGGAGGTAATACCGCAGTACATGCCACTTTAGGGGTAAGCAGCATTACCACACATTTATACTTTTCGCACATGGCTGGGGTATACGGAGTGATTGCCGCTTGCTTCTTGCTGGAGGCAGCCATCACGATGTTTCCACGATGTAATATGGTGTTATTTCAGAAACATGATTATTGCTTCGCGATGAGGTGTCAATCAATCAATCAGGAATTTGTAAAGCGCACTACTCACCCGTGAGGGTCTCAAGGCGCTGAGGCGGGGGTGGAGAGGTGCTGCTATTGCTCGAACAGCCAGGTCTTGAGAAGTTTCCTGAAGGTAAGGAGTTCTTTGATCTGGCACAGGTGGGTAGAGTGTTGCACGTCTTGGTGGCGAGGTACGAGAATGATCTGCCGTTGGTTGTAGTTCTGCGGACGCGTGGGACGGTTGCGAGGGCGAGGTCGGTGGAGTGTTGATGCCGGGTTGGTGTTGAGACAGGAGGCCTGTGCATGGCTTAGAAAAGCTCTTCTCTCTACCTGTCCCAGTTATTCCTCCAGTGGACTCGCCAATCAGAAAGTCCACTGCTGATGCTGCTCATTTTAACATGTGGCATTCTAAAGCAGAGCCCATCTCTGCTGGACTGGAGGCAAACCCGGTGTCCTCACAGCCATATTGAGGGGTATTGCAGGTGTCTAAGGTCACAAGCTGTCTACTTGTGCAACGAACGAAGGTGGCGACCCCCTTCAGGAGTAAGGGCCTGTTTACCTGAACCCCGTAAAGTGCTGTCCAGTCCCCATAACTCAGGTTCTTGACTATCCTTATGTGTTGGACCTGTTTGGGACATGTGTGTGCTTGTTTTGCTAGCATGTTATCCTAATGGAAAGTTTACAGTTTTGGCACAGTTGCATGGCTGCACCAGACAGTTCTGCTTTTAAGGCTGTTCGTGGTAGATGTGAAAGCCTGCCTGCTCACTCCTTCAGGGTTCCCTTCCTCAAACTAGAGAGGGATGGACTTGGCAAAGGCTTATCTTTAGTTCAGTGCACCACACCCACCCCTTTCTTCTTTGTTGCAAGATCCGACCAAGAAACCTGAGCTTCAGTGTAAATTGCTTCGAAAAACATATTTACCTTGACCAGTTCTTCTGGTATAACCAGTGACTTCTGCTGCAGAAAATCCTTCGGGACAAGGACACGGGGTGAAATGCAGTCCATCACCACTAGAGGAGGACTTCTTGAACATTTAAATAAAAGCAGAACTTTGGTGGTTCGGGCTTCCTTACCGTGGTCCAGAGTGGGATGGATGCTGGCCCATTGAACCACTAACTCTTGGCTGATATGACACTTGATAAGACCCTTTGCACCAATGATGAAAGAAACGTGTCACGGACAAGACCTTTGCTGGTGGCCTTCTGCTTAATGACTGGGACTGCCTCCTGAATGCTGGATGGACCCTTTCTGCTGTGACTGACCAGAGGAAGTCGAAGTTACAGCCTATTGGGGTTTTTGTGTGATTGTTGTGTGGGAAATTCAATACCCCCGTCTCACTATCAGGCTTGACTTCTGAGATTTGATATTTCAGAAGAGTCAAGTGGCCAAGGGACAACCTTGGTCTTGCAATTGGAGAACTATAGTTTTGGTGGCCCTGGCACATGAGGGTGCATGAGTGATAAGCGGCAGTGCCCACACAGGATCACAGACCAAAAACCACTGACCACCCAAAATCATAAGACCATGTTGGAGGGACACTGGATAAAAGCCTCAAGAAAACACTGGATAATATCCAATATTGGCTGTAACAACAGAATGGTGTCAGCTGAGACTTGAGATAACCAAGGGGGCATGAGGCTGTCCTGAGTGCTCTTACAGTAGAAGAACTGAAGGCAGTATGCTATGATAAGGGATAAGCTCAGGGGGCTGCATGCCAGGGGTCCAGCGGGATGTAACTGTATACAGGACCAACCCCCATGCCACTCTGAACCGGGGTACCATATACGATGAAGTGACATTGCTTTAGTGGGACTCTGTTTTTGTATGCAAACCACTCCAAATCCGGTCTCTACGTTATCCAACAATATTGCTCAGTTTATTCTTCAAGCATATGAATGTCATCAAAATCAAATGACGTGCAGATAGTGCAGTGCTCACAAAGAGCTGTCAAGTGCAATATTTACAGTGATCCATACATACAGAGGGATGGCTGAAACTTTGCAGTAGATTAAAACAGTCCAAGGAAGGGCTTGTAGGGTCTAGCGAGGCCTTTCAGCGGAAGGAGTTAGTGGTAGTCCAGCTCTCCCAGGACAAGAGCCCTCATCCACCTCTCTCCTTTTGCTTCGACCCTGCGATGCTCAGAGGATACTTAGGCTGATGGACAGAATTAAGGGGGTGATGAAGAATGGGGTTTAAATATACATCATTGTCAGGGGCGTAGCCTAGTCAGTAAGGCTGGGGGGTGAGCTTCAGGTTTCTCAACAATCAGCTGGGGTATCTTATTAAAATACTTTATTTGAGAAGCAGGACATGAGGAGGGCTTAAGGTGAAGTGAAAAGAGAACGAACTGGGCATTGTTAGGGGTACTTAAAACTATATTTTTCAAACTAATCATTTTTAAGTTCTTCAAAACGTGTGTGTGTATGTATGTGTGCGTGGGTGAGTGTTTTGTTAGTGTAGGCATGTCAAAATCCCAGTTGAAATCTGACGGACACCTCACTATACCCAACTGAAAGCACTTGTACCCAACTATTTACTATATAAAACATTTTTAGGGGCTTGTAACACCCCAAACACCCCTCCCCCTCCGAAGGTACGCCCCTGGTCATTGTTCTTTGGTAGATATTTCAGGTGGATGGCCATTTGCCATTCGCTTGTTCTTGACCTAAGAAATGTGAAGTCCTAACATGTTTGTATAATCCAACATGCATGTGATTAGACTTCAATCTTTCTTGTAGTTATACTCTGCCGAAAAAAGTGATTTTTCACTGCTTCCATTTTATTTGATGATGATATTCGTCTAACATTAGATAGTCTTCAATGTGTAGGTTGTAGGTAGACAGGTGCTTGTGGGCATCAGTTTATAGGAGGGATGGCAGGTCATGACTTGGCGAATAGAAATCCTCTCACTTGTGGTAGCCACACTGAGGTTTACTCAGGGTATTATTATAGATGAATATTGCTTTTACGTTGGAACTGAAACATAGATGTTAATGCTCCACTGCATTTTGTGTTCCATATTTATCTATTTAGAGGATTGGTTAAGGCTCTGTGATCAGCTTTTTGGATTACTTGAGCGTGAACTTTGGACTGTGCCTTTGTGCAATATTAAATGTACAGCTCCAAATAAATAAATTGGAAACACTGTCCCACCTCAAGAAACATACAGTATGCACCTCAAATATATAGGGTAAAGTAACTCCTTTCTTGCTTTTTAAGGCAGAGGTTGCTTTATTCCTTAAAATGGCTGAGTTAATAGACGAGGCACATCACCATACCCAAACGCATTGGTTTCTTGCTTTTTGTTTGAAAGAGTTAGTATGTTTACAGACATGACGAATAAAACCAAAATATCTGGTGTTAAGTAATACACACCAAAATGCATCCAGATTAAGAAATTTAGGCCCTCATTACCAACATGGCGGTAATGACCGCACCACCGGCGGTGGCGGTCATTACCGCAAACGGCATGGTGGTTCAGAAAACCATATGATGAACACAGTAGTGAACTGGCTGAAAAGCAACCAGTTCACTACTACCCACCGCCAGGCCAGGTTCGACCACTGGGGCGACGGTAGGCACTTTCGACCCAGCAGTGGAGGCCAAACCGGCGGTGGGATAATGATCCCATTTCCACCAGGGATTTCCTGGCGGGACACCTCGTCAGGTAATCCCTGGCAGATAGCATACGGATGACAGGTATCCTCATTCCTGTCACCTGTTTGTGACACGCCAGCCCTCCCCCCTTGCCACGAGCCCCTAGAACCGCTCCCACCCCCGAACTCTGAAAACTGTCCCCCCATCCCTCATCCCTCCAATCTCCCTGTAGACCTCCCCCAACTCTCCCTCACTATCCCCCACCACCTCCATACAGGTCCCCCCAAATCCCCACATCCACATGCACCCATATTCCTACTTGCACACACACATTCATACACGCAGACACACATCCCCCTTCACAAACACACACACACACCCCCATGCACTCACATACTCAACACACACACACACACCCTTCCCCCCCCTTCCCTCTTGGAGAGCACTTACCTGATCCGTGGCGCTGCTCCGGGAGGGAACGGGCTCCTTGGATGCTGCTACACCGCCACGCCTATGACTGCATCATTATAGGCGTGGCGGTGTCTGGACTGACGTGGCGGTGAGGGTGGAGCAGCATCCACCCTGCCACCGACCGCCAGCATGGCGCATGGTGGGCCTCACCGCCATCAATGGCGGTGAGGCTCCATGCGTCAGAATATGGCGGTCTTCCGTCGAAGGTCAGCATGGTCAGCGACGGGCTATCCCGCCATGTTCATAATGAGGGCCTATATCTTAGATCGTGCAGAAGCATACAAATTCTGTCATTTCTGTATTAACATAAGTGTGCAAAAATTTACAATGCACCCACTAATAGATCGTTTCTGCTGTCAATTTTAATTTATAGAAGAAGGAAAAGCCAGTTCTCGTTTTAATGTTGCCTAAGCTGCAGCTGTAGCTATGTCCTGTGACTTGCCTTTCACCCTGCCTGCTGGCTCTGGAAGCAGGCATCCTGATGTCACAACTCAGATATAGCAAGCTGTTTCAGTTAAGGGGTTACATCATTTCATTTTTAATAGATGACTAGAAAAGTCACAACTTCACTGTAACATGGCACTCAAAGACAGGCTTTTTTGCACAGATTGCAGGCACCCATGATTATAAAACAGTATTTTACAGTTATAGCATGTTATGGTTGCAATATTGCTGAATACAGGGAAGGCGGGTACTGTTGCTCTATACTTTTTGTACTTAAATTGAGGTGCACAACTTCCACCTGACAGTGTGTTGGCGCGATGAGTGCTAACCTCACCTGTCACTGAATTCTGCGCATTGATGGCTGGAGACATTGTGCTGAGTCAAGGCAGGTTCACCACTGACACACTGGAGCACATCTGTCGCACAGATGTCTGCAAGTAGTGCAGACTGAAAGTTTCTGCAGCAGTTAGCACCCACACCAACCTCCTCATCCATGGCAAGCCTGTCAATAAGGTTGTGGTCTTCCATAACCAGACTGGCTTCTACAACCCTTTCAACTATGTTTCCGCAAAGAACCCATGACATTGCATGTTTGTGATGATGTTTAACAATTCACAGACAAAGGATCCTGCTCCCTCATAATCCATCTTCATCCCCTGATTGCCTTCAACAGCGTCGACAAACACAGCATCCTCAACACCCTCTTGGCCTGTTTGTGCATCTCCAACATTTTCCTCAGTTTGTTCACTAATTTCTGGTTAACACATAACAATACACCCAAATTAAGTTTTCAAATTCCTCCTCTGCTTCTGAAGTATAGGATCCCTCACAGCTAATGCGCACCACTGATTTTTAATAGGGACCTTGAGCCCCCCCGGTGTCGCCTTATCCATTCACAACCCCTCCCCCCCCCATGCATCATTATACAGATAACGCACAACTAAGCTTCGGGTATCATCATGACTGACACGTAGTGTCTATGACACGAACTCCATAACATTTAATCACGAATGACTGCAGTTTTGTCTTGAACTAAATACATCCAAGACATGTTTGTTCTCATGAACTTAAGAAAGCTTCAAACTCAGGAAGAAGACTGTAGACTCCATGGCTGGTCCCCCACTCTCATCAACCAGGCCAGGTCCTTGGGTCTACCCTACCTCTTCCTAAGAGAACAGTTGAATCAGACATCCAAGATGACTTGGTTCTAGATAATCCTCCTAAATTTTCCACCCATCCCACACATTCTGCTGACTAGACACTTTCTAAAGTTATCCCGTACTGACCGGGAGACCACACTGTGGGGGAGCTACCTAGACGCTACCCTCACCTTACTAAAGGCAGCATTCTGTACCTTGTCCCGCTTGATCACTGGACAGTGTAAATGGTCTCCATTACGAAGGAAGTGAACTAGCTCTCCATCCACGCACCATCAGTTTCAGATCATTCTTTATAATCAATGACCACCGGAACCAATAAACCACCCTAGTTAGCAGAAACACTCTCGCTAGGTGGTTGTTCTACTATCAACTGCAGGGTGCACCTGGTCAATTTAGACGTTAGTATCAGATGTAAATTATTCAATTAATTAGAGTCTGAAATTAAACATGGAGATCAAATTTTCATTTTGAACTGATCTGTTTTTCAATTTCCTTTTCATTTGACCTAAAATCAGTTTACTGCAAAATGTAGGAAATGTCATTCTCTTTTTTTAATAAGTACAGTATATCTTAACTACCATGACAACCAACACAATATTAGATCACTGAAATTCAATTTATTGGCATAAACATTCTTCGAATTAAGATTACCAATTGCAGAATAACAAAACAAGTAACTGCCAGAATCTGTTGAAATATAAAATCAATCATCATTGATATATTACAGGCTCGTCAATCGGGAATCACTATCCTGTATAGTTGAGTATACAAACAAATTGACTTCACATACAAAAGTAAATAATGTGGTGGCAACATTTATTTACTCATCCATATTTTACTGAGAGCAAAACAGATGAAATGCTTCTTTTGAACCTCTTGAACAAATGAATTTAAATAATAATGATCAGTCATTTCCCTCTCGCTGCCCCGAAGATTACTGGTGATTCTTGTTTGTTGTATACCTAAGTGAATTTGAACAGAATATTAGAAATTTCATAAGGCAGAAGATGAGGGCATGGATGACACTGGCAGATTTATACTCTGTTTGCGCCGGATTTACGTCATTTTTTGTCTAGCGCCAAAATATTGGAGTTAAAGTCATTTTTTTCTGCGGAAAACTACCTTGCGTCAATGAAATGCAAGGCAGGCGTTCCCGGGCAAGAAATGACTCCAAGGCCCTAGCTCCTTATTTATCTTCCCATGCAAAAATCACGCACGGGGGAGGAGAGGTCAACAAATGGTGCAAAGCTTGCTTTGCACCATTTATTAATGCCCCTGGGTCAGGGCAGGCGTTAGGGGACCTGTGGGGCTATTTCCATGGTGGAACACCATGGACTAAGCCCACAGGTGCCCTCCCCAGACCCAAAGGACATCCTCACCCACACTAAAGGGACAGCAGAGGATGGGGCACCCCATCCCAGTTAAGTATAGGTAAGTACAGGTAAGTATTTTATTTATTTTTTAAAGTGCCATTGGGGGCCCTGAAATGGGCCACCCTACATGGCACTAGGTTCAATGGCCAAGCCCAGGAGACCCTGGTCCCCTGTGCTGGCCATTGGGGTGGTGGGCATGACTCCTGTCTTTGAAAAGACAGGATTCATGTGGTATGGATGGTTTTGCGTCAGAAAATGACTCTAAGCCGGTTAGTCATTTCTTTTACTCTAACCTGCCTAACGTCATTTTTTTGTGCAAGACCCCCTTCTTCCATACCGCCAGCCCCACCCGACTAACGTCATTTTTTTTTTACGCTAGCCTACCCTTTGCACCGGCTTGCACCATTCCATAAATATGGTGCCCGGCTGGTGCACAGAAATGGTGCAAGCCGGTGCTAAACTTTTTGGTGCAAAACTGCGTTAGTGCAGTTTTGCACCAAAAAGTATAAATCAGGGCCTCTATGTTCATCATTGCAAAATATAGCACATGATAAGGCATAGTTACATAAAAAGTTTAGAATATTAATTTGTCTGAGGATGCTGTAGCACATGATGTAAAGCAGAACTCATAGTAGAGGAAATAACTTAAGGCACACTTTTAAAATGTTTTAAAGGGAAATTGAATAGATGGTAGATTTTAGAAATGTGCTTGCTGTGTGGAAAGAAATACTGTGAGACAAGAGATAGTTCTAAGATATAGTGGAATTAGAGACATAGGCCCTCATAATGACATGGCGGTTCAGACCGTGCCGGCGACAGCTGAAAAGACTGCCACCGGCATGGTGGTCTGAACCGCCATATAAACAACACAGAGAGGGCCGCCGGTGGCGGCCCTCCCCCACCACCAGGCTACCTCCGACAGGCAGCCTGACAATGGCGGATAACAGCAGGGCTGCCCTCCGGATAATGTACTGTGATTTCCCCAGCCTTTCTCTCCGGATAATGTACCCTGATTTCCCCAGCCTTCCCATGGGCAGTGCAGGGGCCCCTGTGCAGTGCCCCGTCACTCAGGTCACTGCCTGATTTATGGGCAGTAATCTGCGCGATGGGTGCTGTTGCACTCGCCATACAGCGGCATGGAGCCGCCGGCAATGTCCCAGCCCTGCATTCTGCTGGGCCAGTGGGCGGAAACAATGTTTTTGCCCGCCGGCCCAGCAGAATGTTCTCTATGCGGCCGGCGGGGTCCCAGGGTGGCTGGTGGTCCGTGAAATGACCGCCAGCATGAACACGGCGGTAAACACCGCCGTGTTCATGATGACCCCTAGAGATTTGAAATGAAGTAGAAATGACATAATGCAAAATGAATGTACAGGAAAACTGTAGACTAATTGAATATAATGATTAACACTAATTGGCTGCCTTGGTAATGTTATTTAAGAGGCTCCGAGGATGATACAGAGATGAGGGGTAGGTAATGAAAGGGTGGAGCCATACAGATGTAAAGGAAAAAAGAGGAAGTTTTACAGAGACAAGAGAGAATGTAAAGGTGCTGCGGGGAGATTGAGAGGGGAGAGGAAATCGAGCTGGAATAGGAAGAAACAGGATGAAAAGGTGAGGGATGAGAGTGGAGAGACAACAAAATAGGAAAAAGCTAAAAGGAACTGAGAGTCAGAGGAAAGGAGAGAGGAGGTTAGAGTAGAGGTATAGAAGGAAGGATAAAGAGATATGAGAAGCAAAGGGAGGCTAGGGGGTATGTAAAGAGGTATGGTGACAGAGTGCATGGGATAGCTGGGCTGCATAAAAGATAGGAAGAGAGAAAGAACTTGTCGGGAATGTAAACACCAGTGGAAAATGTAGATGGGAGGTGAAGTGGAGAGCTGTATAGGCAGTGGATAAGGTTAGCATCATATGGAGGCACAGGAAAGAGGGAGTATGGAGGTACAGAAAAGAGGGAGGACTAGAGATGTTCTGGGGATGATGTGGGTGTATGTGGAAATAAAGAGGTACAGGCAAGCTGGGGCATAGCTATCAGAAGTGTAGAAGGTGTAACAGCTCAAATTCCAAGGGATGAGCAGGGATCACAGCATCCCAAGTTCTGCTGCTGTTTTAGTACCTGGACACTGTTAGCATTAGGGTTTAGGGCATCCCTCCAACTCCACTGCTACTGCTGGGCAATGGAAATCTTTTGGACAGATTTGGAGAACTGGCCAGGGCACCCTGTACAACATTTCCAAGAATGGCCGAAAATATTCTTAGTCCACCTCCCTTCATAGCTGTACAGATCTTTGAAATAGGATATAAAGGTTGAATGTGTAAATAGTGTCAGGTGGGAGTTGTCAATCTGTCAACAGAGAAAAGATGCTCCCTCGAGTGGACACCTTATTAACACCAAGGCCGATATTTTTATGGGTTCGCATCACCCTTGCACCACGCAAACCCATGATAAATACTCTGATCCAGGAAGGCGTTCCATGGGTGGAGCATGGATGATTCCACACACCCCCACATGGATTGTGGCGCATTCTCAGATTTACCAATAGTGCTAGACCTGGGAGTGCTGGAAGAAAAACCTTTGTTTCTCCTCATTTGTTCCATATTCTGCAACACACACATATAAAGGAAAATGCCTCTGAAGATTGTTTGTGTGCAGGAAGGTGTGCTTTCCAGCATAAAAACCATCCTACGCAGGCACCCTTGCAGCATTGTGCAAAGGTGCCTATGCTGGCGCTAAGCAGCCGTTTGTGCGCCAAGGCAGGCAGAGAGTAGGAATACCCCATATAATGTTAAATACGGCCCAATCCGCAGCACAGGAAGGTGGCTTGCTGCGTTGCATGAAAGCTTGATAAATATGCCCCTTAGTTCCTCATTACGAGTTAAAGGCTAATTTCTGATCACTGTGCAAACATGGATCAGAATTACGAGCTGTGTAATAAGAAACATGCTGAAATTTATTGGGGGAAAAAGGCCTGGAAAAAAGGCATAACATGCAGAATTTGTATCAAGCCTATTTACATTCACAAATGGCGTGAACCTCTAAATTTGTCTGTTTGCAAATGTAATTGGGCTTTTGTGTTATATAAAAGGCATTTACTTTGCAATTTTAAGGCTTCACAATTTTTGCGAATCTCCAGAATTGTGCATCCAAATTGGAAATCTCATTTAAATGATTTTGTTATGGGTAATTTATATATAACTGTATCAAATGTTAGGAAATTATGAATTGTCGCAAAATGCACATTTTGCACATGCAATTTCCCACCAGGTGGTAATTAGGTGCAACCTATATAAACAGCCCCAGAATGCATCTGCATTATTCAGAATGGCTGCTCTGGATGTCATGAGAGGAGGAAGAGGATAGTGGCAGGTTTGCAGAGAATGAGAAGGAGAAAGGCGCTCATACTTAGAATTTGCATTACTATGAGATATAGAGACTAAGTATCAATCAATCAAGCAGTAATTTGTTAAGCGTGCTACTCACCCCGAAGCTGCCAGGTCTTGAGGCGCTTCCTGGAGGTCCTGGGTCAGACGTAGGTTGACGGGAGGGAGTTCCAGGTTTTGGCGGCAAGGTGGGAGAAGGATCTGCCACCGGTACTGTGTATGTGGGGGAAGGTTGTGAGGGTGAGGTTGGCGGAGCGGAGCTGACGTGTTGGGATGTGGAAGTTGAGACGCTCGTTGAGGTAGGTTGGTCCGGTGTCGTGGCGAGCTTTGTGAGCGTGGATCAGGAGCTTGAAGACGATCCTTTTGTTGACCGGGAGCCAGTGGAGATCTCTGAAGTGGGCTGAGATGTGTTTGTGGCGAGTGAGGTTGAGGATGAGTCGTACTAAGGCATTCTGGATGCACTGGAGTTTCTTCCGGAGCTTGGCCGTTGTTCCTGTGTAGAGGGCGTTGCCGTAGTCCAGTCTGCTGTTGACGAGGGCATGGGTGACCGTTCTTCTGGTTTCCACAGGGATCCATCTGTAGGTCTTGCGGAGCATGCGAAGGCTGTTGAAGCATGAGGATGAGATAGCATTGACTTGCTGGGTCATAGAGAGCGAAGAGTCCAGTATGAAGCCGAGGTTGCGTGCTTGCGTGGTGGGCATAGGAGCCGACCCCAGAGTGGCCGGCCACCAGGAGTCGTCCCATGCTGATCTGTTGGGGCCGAAGATGATCATCTCGGTCTTCTCCGAGTTCCGCTTGAGGCGGCTTTCTTTCATCCAGTTGGCGATGGCGTGAAGTCCGGTGTGGAGGTTGTTCTTAGCGGTCGCGGGGTCTTTCGTGAGAGAGGAGATGAGCTGAGTGTCGTCTGCGTAGGAGACGATGTTGAGGCCGTGGGATCGGACGATGTTGGCGAAGTAGTGACATTACTTTAGATTTAACATTTGCAATTAATCCTGAGCTACAGTGGAACACTCCAAGGACAAATTCTATTCCCACTCATGTGCAGGTGTTATGTTCCCTGCACCTCTTAGCTTCAGGGAGCGTACCAGTCTGTGAAAGCTGCAGCAAGAGGGGTTTCCAAAAGTGCACTTTCATGTTTTTGCATGCATTACTGGATGCAATGCTCAGTTAAATTAATGAGTACTTTCAAATTTCCCAGTACAGTACAGGAATTGCAGATTACATAATTACAATTTTATCAGACATCTGAATTTCCTCATCCCATGGCCTGCATTGAAGGGACACATGTTCAAATATGTCCTCCATCAGAGAAGGAGTATATCCTCAGAAATCGTAAGAATACTCATGCATTGAACATTAAAGTGGTGTGTGCTGCTTCTAGTATGATTACTAATATAGTGGTAAGTTTCACAGGAAGCACACATGATTATTTCATATTTCGCCGTGATGGAATTTACGCACAGTTTCTAAATGGAGAAGTTTGTGTAGGATATTTACTATGTAAATATTTATATTTTTGTTTTAGTATATAGTGGAGACGTATGTATAAATTTTCACTACATCATTTTAAATTGTGTCATTGTAGGGGACACACCTTTATCTTGACAATTTCTTTGAACCCAGCCTCTACAAGTGAGCGCCGCTATAATGCTGCACATAAAACAACAAGACATGTGATAGAGAGGCCCTTTGGACTGCTGAAAAGTCTCTTTAGATGTCTTCACAAGAGCAGTGGAGCTCTCAAATACAAACCAGAGTCCTGCTACAAAACTGTAGGTACATGTATTATATTCTATAATATCGCAGCGTCCAGGGGCATCCATCCATCATCCTGTGAGATCCCGGTCGGATGAAGGAAACAGCCAATCCCACCGCATCAACCTACAGATTGATCAAGGGCAGAAGAAGGCAGAGAAGGATGAGCAGAGATTACACAGAATTATGTGTAAAGTAAGACAATAATGACATTTAAGCTTGTAAATGTTCCTAATCTTGTTTATTACCGTAACCCCAGGTACAAGTTTTTAAATTGTCAAAATGA
This sequence comes from Pleurodeles waltl, assembly GCF_031143425.1. Taxonomy (NCBI): domain Eukaryota; kingdom Metazoa; phylum Chordata; class Amphibia; order Caudata; family Salamandridae; genus Pleurodeles; species Pleurodeles waltl. Next base: position 37,940,919 of record NC_090450.1, read on the forward strand.
AAACATGAAATGCTCATTCTGTGTCAAAGCAACAATGCCACCTCAGTAATGTATATATATATATGTTGACAAATAACAGAGGTAAATACACAACCATGTTCCAACTACTTTTTTCTCCCTTGCACTCCACTCAGCCTTTCCGGGTGCTCAACAGTTTACTTTGGGAGCCCCCCATGGATGCACTTTGTCTGCCACTACAAAGCAGATTGATAATTTTAGGGGCAGTGATGGTACTCCGACTGGATAACTCCTCAGTTTCCTCTCCACCTATGGCACTGATTGCTAAGATGTGGGCTGCTTGTTTATTTCTATAGCCAGTGGCGTAACCCAACTTGTGGGGGCCCCCTGCACAACACAGGGAGCCCCCCTAGAATCATGCAGGGGCTCTCAGGCCTTGGTACTGTGCCGAGGGGGCCCCTGGAACTGCGGGGGCCTTTGTTACGCCACTGTCTGTAGCATCAGTGACTTGCACTAACCTCGTGAATCTGAAATTTATGCCACTGAATATGATACGTTAGGAATGGAGATTTCCAAATTGTGATTCAGTAAATAACGCAATTTGGAAATTGCAACTCCTGTTCTTGATACATATGGCCCTTGGTCTTTTAAAATCAGTTCTCAGACCTATGCTTCATTTTTCTTTTAAAAGCTGTGAATAGGAGGTATTTAACACAAGTGAAAATTACCTCACCCTGCAATAATTGTGTTTACCACATGTGGTAAATACACCACCCTATTCTGATAACCTCCTAATGAGGGCCCGAGAGTACAATTTGTGAACAGTTCTAGTGTAACATGGAATTCACCACAAGTTAGGTTACATTGATTGGCACTTGTGGCCTTTGTACCACTGTAGGTTCAGGAACTGATACAGTCCTCCTCTTATGCTTTGTGGAAGCCCTTGTGTACGTTTCCTCAAGTCCAGCGCACTCTGGAGAGTAATTTACTGCATGCTCATGGCTCTTGGAGTTTGCTTAGGTGCATGATGCTTGGGGTTATGGTGGAAAAGTGACTTGAGAATTATGATGGATCTCAGTATCCCCCTCAGACAGTAGCTCATGCGGTTGCCATCTCAGTGACTGGTGTATGGTAGATCTAAGATGGAGAGAGGTCTACGTGTGGTGATGAGAGTGACAAGCTGGCATGCGGTTGGTGGTGTGAATGTAGTTCCTTGATGATTCTGCAAGGTACCCTTAAGGTCTGGCTAAAAAGCATTTTTACCATGTGATTAGTAGGTACACATTATTTACATTGGGCGAATCTCAATAGATTCAATGAGTAGCAATAAAGCGAGATCAAATCCTAAAGTAAGTACATGTAGACATCAGTTCAGATGCTAATTTAAAAACTAAAACCACAAGGCTTGTCATAGTTGCAGCCTTCAAAGATCTATATTGAGTTGAACCCGAGCTCACACTTCTTGCCCCGTCTCATGTTTGTAGGGAGAGTGTCCAAACTCCGCAGCACCCATTGAAAAACAAAAACGCCTCTATGGATTGTTTCTGTGCAGGAAGGTGCCCCTTGCCGCGCTTAAACAGTCCTGCCGACAACACGGGCACACTTGCATCATGGTGTAAGGGTGCCTGCATTGGTGTTAGGATGGCAAAACGGCGCCAGTCCCGGGGTAGAGGACAGGAATGCATCGTATGGGTGCATTCCTGCCCTTTCACATGGGGCAGCACGCCAAGGGGAGTTGTTGCACTGCCCTGCACCAAATCCCTATAAGTTATAGCTCTTAGGCCCACATTTATATTTTTGTAGCATTGCATTTGCTTCATTTTCTGACGCAAACGCGGCGCAAACTGTCAAAATATAATTGCATTTTGTACGTTTGCACCGCTTTCGTGTATAAAAATGGCGCAAATGCGGCGCTAAAAAAGTATAAATATGGGCCTTAGTGTGCAAGACGTTTTGTAAATACTCCTGGGGCTTGGGAGCTGCATTGTAGAGCTATGAACATTGAAGGAAATGAATCACCCAGACAGGGGCATAGGTTGGTCAGTAGGACTGGGTGTGGGGTGTGAGCTTCAGGTTTTCTGACAATCACGCTGGCATTTCATGTTAATCATTATATGGGAGCAGCGCATGAGGGGGGGGGCTTCACGGTCAGTGGAAAAGGAAAGGAGTGTGGATTGTGAGGGGTACTGAATTCACAGTATTTTGTGAAATAACCACGTTCTAGACCCTCAAAACAGACAAGTGTATGTGTGTGTTTTGTCTGAGTGAGTATTTAAAAATCCCAGGTGAAATCAAACAAACACCTCACCATGCCTGACTGAGAGCTCCTGTAGCCAACTATCTATTAAAGAATGCATTTATTAGGGGGTGCCACACCCCAAACATCCCCACTGAAGCCACGCCCCTGCACTCAGATAAGAAACCTCACAACACGTGCGTCACAGTGTGAGCCACAAGACATGGCAGCTTTTACTCCAGACAATACATTCCATAGGAGTCATAGTTACAGAAATTACTTTAAACACAACTTTTGTAAACAAGACTGGATCAGCTCCTAATGGCTTTGCTTGATGTGGGCAAATGAGCATTTTTTTATTTGTGTGTTTTTTGTGTTTGTTCATCTCGTTTGGTCCACAGGATAAGAAATGTCACACTAACCCCCCCCCCAAAGAAGGATTAAATGTCAAAAATGCATTGGGGATTTGGGAATTAAACGAAATAAGTGACGAAATACCAAAAAGAGGATTTAAGTGCCAGATAAAACAAGTTGTATAAAAACTATTTTTTTCAAATGACTACAGAATATTGTTTTCATAATCGAGATTATTAATTTTATAATCAATATAACTGGTTGAATCAACAGGAAGTGCTGAGGTGGTAGGACACAAGAATACTGATATAACCAGGGAAGAAACCATTCTCAAGCCAGAAGATGCAGGGTCATTTGATGTTCGTCATTCAATGATCAGTGAGTGGTACCCTAGGTCAATGCTTAATTTGTGCTTGTTGTTTCCGGTGCAGAGCACCGGCACTTATTTGTGAGGGCGGCACTTAATTTTCTGCCCCAAGCATTTACTGCAAGCAGAAGACATCTATGGGAAAGACGGAGGAAGAGAAAAACGAAAAAGCGTCACAAAGGGAGAAAGCAGAAAGCTGCGAGAGTGAGCTGAAGGGGCAAAGAGTGGCTGTAAATGGATTAAAGAGGCACAAGATGGCTTCAGGATTACGCTGCCTTAGTATTCCGTGTTCGCACATTTAATTGCAGCAGCCAAATGTTTAAGAGGAGGACTTTGGGTAACAGCACGTTTTTATTTACAAATCAAGGAGTGCCCTCGGTTAGCTCACAAAAGAACACAAATTGGACACCAAATAAGTAGCATTTGTGAGCCCAGGCGTACGTTTTTTTCTACTCAAATACTTGTGTAAACTGTCTGCTTTTACTTGCACTGTAAGCCCAGGTGTGCTGAAGCCAGCAGATTTGTTTTATTATTTCCACCATTCCCATAATAATGAAAGCCATGCAAGTCAATAAGGGCAGCTGTGGGTAGCAGATGGTGCCCATGGGGCTGTCCTAGCTACCTCTTGTTCAGCATCAGGAACAGGAAGAACCATGTTTATTTACTTCTATAGTTTCTCCTCCTAGTCCTTTCACAGCCTCAGAGCAGCAAACAGGAGAGCGTTGAGGGCTAAAGGTGGTGCAAGGGGAAATTGCCTGTCTAGAAATAATCATGACATAAAGTTATAGTGTCTTTGTTCCTCAATTGGTGATCCAAACATAATGATTTATCCAATCTCTATAGAACATTCGGTTCAGACATTTCAAAATGGCTTCACAAAATGTTCTCACGTACTGGCACAGACGTGAGGACTGTCTCCATCTGGAACAATTCACCATTTTGTTGTCGTTCAGTTTGGAATTTTGGGCCTAATTTATAAGAATCTGACGCATTGCCTTTGATGCATCAGATTTCTTGCACTTCCCGCACATCCCTTACAATGTCATTGATGCGCTGTATTTGCAATACAGAGCTCTATTGGCGCACGCTTTCACAGATATGTCAGAAATTCTGATGCTGGTTACCAGCATGAAAGCAGCACCAGGATTGGCTAGTGCAGTTTCCTAGGTCCGGCCGCTTGTGGGAGCTATGAGAGAAGGAGATATGAGGAGAGGAGGACGTCCTAAGGGAAGTGCTGTTTTTAAAAAATTATTATTGTATCCCTCCCCCCCTTTGTAAATACGAGCCAAGCCGTCACTGAAGAAGTATGTAATAATCTATTGCATTGATGGTTATTTATCAACCATGGAAGGAGTAAATGCTGTGGCAGGAGTTACACTTGTGACTGCAGGTTTGACACAAATCTCTCCAGCTATGTTCAGCTGACTGGGCCATCCAAGCTGCCAGATTCATCCAAATCAACCAAACCTTGAAACAACATATCCTCAGTCTCTGCTACTATTGGTACGAGTAACAGCTTAAGGATTCTTCGGGCCCGGGCAAGATATATTCTAGGGTCCCTGTTCAGAGATACTTTGCTTTAGCTGAATTAATAAATTCAATCTGTCACAATCCCCAACAGTATGGAATTATACCTTATGTGATGCTAAAAGCACAAGATGTCCAGAATCTGCCAGCCAACTTGTACCAAAAAGAAGCTTGAACCAGCATTGATAAAACCATTTCTTATTGTTTCCTGAAACTTGTTTTTTTGTCTCACAATAATATTTTCCTTGGAAATCAATGAAAACCCAGGCTGCACATCCCATTGTAGATCAGACACAGTACGTGCGACTTGGTGGATGTTCAATAGGCCTGTACATAATAGTAGAGTAAGACATGTGCACATAGTACCTGGAGTTGTAGATTTAGTTTCTGGATATTCGTAATCTCAAATAAAAACCCCTTCACAGCGGGCATTCGGCAGCAGGGAAATCAAAGCACTGCCTAAGGATTTCCACCATTCACAGGGGGGAATCTGCATGTTTCCCCTAATCTTCCCCTGTCTTGTCCCTGCCTTGGCCTTCCGCTTCTCTTTCTATGTGTGCACTTGTCTGGGAGGACTATGACCGGTGCTTGGACAAAATATCGAGTCCAAAATATCTTGTGGACAAAATAGTGTGTCAAGAATATCGATGGCAAGACTATTGTGGAAGTACGTTTCCATGGCAAAGCAAAGTTTTGCTATATGTTGCTCCACATCTCTGTACCTTGGAGGTATATATATTTTCAAGGTATGTAGATGTGGAGTTAAGAACGGTAAATCTATACTTACCTATTTGCACTTACCTTCTCGATATTTTGATCCTCGGTATTTTGGACACAATATTCTGACCACACAATATTTTTGTGTATTTTTGGTATTCTGTCAGCGATCGCAGTGACCTCTGGCACCACTGAGTAAGGGAAACAGGACACCAGAGAGATGAAGTTGCATAATAGCAAGAGAGGTGAGATGGGAGGAGAGGGGAGAATAAGATGAGGTACAGAAAGAGGTATGGAGAAACATGTGTAAAGAGCGAAATGGAGGGAGCTAGAAACACAGAAACAGAGAGGTAGAGAGGGGAAGTAGTAGATGGAGAAAGAGAGGTAGGGAGAAGTATGAATTCAAAGTGAGGGAGAGGAAAGCTAGAGACAGGAAGAAGGCAATGTAGAGAGATGGAGAGTGGCGGATACCCCGAGGGGTGAGGCAGAGAGAGGGAGGAAGAGTAGACAGGGAGGAGAGTTGGAGGTGCAGGCAGAGTCTGCATTGTAGAGCAGTGAGGTAGTGAAAGGTTTAGAGAAGTACAATTCATAGAGAGGGACTTGAGGTGGAGACAGGAGAAAAACGAGAAGTCAGGTCCAGAAAAAACAAGTGAAGGTAGTGGGGCAGAGAAAAGGAGACCAAGAAGGTTGAATGTTAGAAAGCGAGAGAAAGTATAGAGAGGAAGAGAAGAGGTGAGAAAGAAAGGAGAGGTTGACACACAGAAGAGGGTGGAGGTCCGAAGATAGTGGTGAGTTAGAGACAGAAAGGTGATATGGGGTTCTATAAACAGAGACATAGTTGGAGAGGTGAGGTAAAGAGGGTAACTAATCTAGAGAAAGAGGTACACAGAGGGATGAGAGAGAGAGTGAGGGAAGGTAATAAGGGATAGAGAAAAACAGATGTGTGTAAGGGGAAGTAGTGAGAAAAGAGAAAGGTAGTGAGAGTTGATGTATTAGGAGTAGAGGAGGGCAGGATGGGGAGGGGGTAGGAATTGAATGCTGAGATAAATGTAGAGGTTGGGAATTGAGAGATAGGAGGAGGTGGGGTAGACAGAGGTGGGGTAGTGACTGAGATGTGAGGTTGAGAGGGAAATGAGGTTTGAAGAGGTGAGAAAGAGTGATGAGGTAAATGAGGTTTACAAAGATGAAAGAACTAAGGTAAAGAGAGATGAGGCTGAGAGAGGTGAATAGAACAAGGTGAGATACAGGAGGTGAGATGGAAACAGGGCAGTGAGGTGCAGGGAGAACATTGAGCTAGAGAAAGAAAGAGTTGAGATAGAGACGGGTGAAGACTGGTAGAGATTCAGGGAAAAGGACAGAGGGATGAAGTTAGAACAGGGGTTGAGATCCTTAGAAGTGTATTTTAGAGAGAGGTAATCTGACAGAGGCGAGGTAGAGCGAGAGAGCAGGGAGATGGTCGTTACATATAGCATTAGAGACAGAGAGAGATAGAGAGAGTGAAAAAGAGGAGTAAGGGAGAAGCGGTGACGCAAGGAAGATGAGATACGTCAGGCAAAGTTAGATGAAAAAGAGAAGTAGAGGATGGTAGAGAGAAGTGGCATGGAGGTAGAGAGAGGTGAGGTGGGGAGAATAGGGGATTCAGTGATTCGTGAGACAGACAGAGAGAGAGAGAGATAGAGAGAGATTGGTAAAGTAGGGAAACAGTATAAAAAGAGAGGGCAGATGTAGAGAGAGGCGAGGTAAGCAAAGGGAAGTGAAGCAAAGGGTTAGGGCCTGATTTAGGGGGTGGTTTAGAGTTGGTGGGTAGAGGGTACCCCATCAGGATGCCAACGGACTTTGCCTCCGCTAGCCCAAGGGACTGCTGCTGCCCGCCAAATGTAGAGTTATCTGCCAGTACCACTAACAACTTTATCCATCGTCAATGTTGTAAAAGTTTCCTAGATGCCTCCATCAAACATGGTGGTCAAATGTCAAACTTTTATAGCATTTTTCATTTTTCAAAAACAATCCCCCATAGCGGTAAATAATTTTTGCAAATTAAAAAAACGAATGTTGCACACCCAATGTGAGTTTTCGGCCATGGTGTAGGGGGTCATTATTTTATTTTTGCTGTCACACACACCCCACATACAGGGAAAAAACATATTATGCCTTTGTGACAGAGTACCCTCTACACCAAACTCAAAAAAAACGAGCCCCTTTAAAGTTTTGGCGGTCATGTTATTCCATTACATACATAATGGATATTCTGACTGCCTTCTCACACGTGCATTGAATCATATGGCACTTATATAATAAGGCAGATGGGGTACCAGTCACATCTGTGATGGACTAACCTAGTCAAACTCTAAATCAGTCCTTTGCTCAGGTCTGAAGAGGGAGATGAAATAGCAAGAGATGTGTAACACAGAGAAGGACACATGGAAAGATAAAGCGTGGTGCATAGGGGCAGGACAGAGTGGGGGACTGATGGAGAAAGTGTTGAGAAAGAGGAGCCCTTAGAAACTGGAGACCAGCTTCATAGACTATATATCATTAATATTCACTCTTTGCTAAATCAAAGACCTTCACTTATCTCAAACAAATCATTGGTTGGATATGGATTACAGTTCAATGCATCTCAATCACTCCGCAGTGCAGTTTTCGTTCTGTAATTCAGTGGTTGAGCACAAAGAACTCGCCCTCTTACAAACCTTTTTGGCCCAGATTTGCCGCGGCTTTGAGATGGTGCAGTGCATGCCATTTAGTATCTAGGGCAAAAGGTTTTTTGGAGGTTGGGAAGGTGAAATTTTCACTGCACAAAATTATTGTGTCACTTTGCATTGCTTTGAGTCAACGGGGGTTACTGGGGCAGATTGGACCACCACAGGGTTTGAAGCAAAGCCCAATCTACTAAGGTAGCCAGATGAGCTTTGCTTTTAAAGCTGACCTCTAAAAGTTGAAGCAGGCACAAACAAGGGGAAAATGAGGCAGTGCTTTGAGTACAAATCTTATGCTAGACAGTACACTCTCACCTCTGCACCATGGCTGTGCTTTGTGCAAGGCAGTCTTTTAGAGCGCAGGCCCGGGGATGACAACAGCAGCAGGACAATCTTTGTTAATATGATGCTGCAACTTTTCCTCTGTGCACAGCGCAGCACACCAAATTTGGATGGTGGGTTGCATTAAAAATCAGTAAATGTAGGGATTTGAGTCTATACTAGAATAGATTAAAAGTTAAAGAAGTCTTGTATATGCTTAATGTATTCAAATTTCAGTTGAAAAAGTTGATCTCCGGTATATCTGAGGATACTCTATTGTGAGGAGTTTTGAGCAGGAAAGGTGAAAATGTTTGCAATCCTTTATGGAGACACTACCTTTTATGTCTGGCCTAAAGACAGCTTTAGCTGTCTTGCCAGCCTCACATTTCCAAAAAGACAATTCACACAAAAATACATACATATATAGGGACTCCCAAACAGCACTCTTTCACCATTTGTAAGTTGTCGTGTTGCTCAAATTATTCTCCCTCTCCCCCAGCAGAAGGTCTGGATGAACAGAACAATCCCACTCCACCCATCGGATCTTTCACTTTAGGTGACTGCATTTTACTCTGGCAGGTCGTTCCCACGAGTAGAAATTGTTATGCACTTGTACTAGCCAATAACTAATGTGTAGTAGGGTTACATCAACAATTTTCATAACTCTCAAGACATTTATTGTAAATGACACGATTCCTCAGTATAAAATAGCTTTTCTATATTTATTGATCCTACTGACAATGAGTCATTAGGAGTAGCAAGAGTATAAATGCAGATATTTAGGTTGAAGCCGCAGGTTTGTGATTTACATTTCAACCAGTTGAGAGAGCTCTCTAGTAGTGGGCCTTCATCTCCCCTGTTGGAGTTTTATAGCAGCACTAACAGTATCCAGAAAACACTGCACTTAACTCAAAGACGAGGCTTACACCCACCAACAAATAACCAGGTGAAGTAAGGCATCAAACTCTACTTGTACCTACCAGTGAGTAAAAGTTCATATAACTAGAAGGATGTGATCATAAACTTCATAAAAGGAAATGTATTGAGAAATATAATTTTCACTTATGATTATTAACCAGCTTTGGCAAATAAATACTCCTATGGAAAACAAGCCCAAATGATTAGAATAGCAAAAGAGTGTATGCAAATTGATATATTAAAGACACACACCCTCAGCTTCGGACAGGTCATTTGAAGCAGTTGCTTGCGGTTCAAGCTGGACCTCTTTCAACAACAAGTGGAACTGCAGCTTCATGCAAGAAGTTCAATGATTTTGCATTTGATTGTGAGGGACGTTTAGTAACCGCAAGTGAAACTGCAGCTTCCTATGAGAATTTGAATGCTTTTTGCATTTGATTGTGAGGGACACCTAGTAACCGCAAGTGGAACTGCAGCTTCCTATGAGAATTTCAATGGTTTTGCATTTGATTGTGAGGGACGTCTAGTAACCGCAAGTGGAACTGCAGCTTCCTATGAGAATTTCAATGCTTTTTGCATTTGATTGTGAGGGACGTCTAGTAACCGCAAGTGGAACTGCAGCTTCCTATGACAATTTCAATGCTTTTGCATTTGATTGTGAGGGACGCCTAGTAACCGCAAGTGGAACTGCAGCTTCCTATGAGAATTTCAATGCTTTTGCATTTGATTGTGAGGGACGTCTAGTAACCGCAAGTGGAACTGAAGCTTCCTATGAGAATTTCAATGCTTTTTGCATTTCATTGTGAGGGCGCCTAGTAACCGCAAGTGGAACTGCAGCATGAGACTTTCAATGCTTTTGTATTTGATTGTGAGGGACGTTTAGTAACCGCAAGTGGAACTGTAGCTTCATTTGAGCATTTCAATGCTTTTGCATTTGATTGTGAGGGCGCCTAGTAACCACAAGTGGAACTGCAGCTTCATATGAGAATTTCAATTCTTTTGCATGTGGCTCAATGGGGAAAACTATAAATGATTAGTGGAACTGAGGCTTCATGAAAGAATATCAAAGCATTTGCATTTGACGTGTGAGGGACACCTAGTAATGATTAATTGAACTTCAGCTTCAAGTAAGAACTTCAGTGCTTCTGTATTTGTCTTTTGAAGGACACCTACTAATGGCTAGGGGAAGCTTTGTGTAAGAATTTCAATACATTTGCATTTGAGTTGTGAAGGACACCTAGTAACGACTAGTGAGACAGTGGATGGATGTAAGAATATCAGTACTTTTGCATTTGACTTCTGAGGGGCACCTGCTAACGACTTGTGAAACTGAAGCTTCACGAAAGACTATCAATACCTTTGCATTTGACTAGTGAGGGACAGCTAGTAACCACTCGTAGATCTGCAGTTTCCTGTAAGAATGTCAATGCTTTTGCATCTGACTTGACAGGGACACCTAGTAATGAATAGTGGAATTGCAGCTTCAGTAAATATCTTTAGGTACTGGCTAGCATTTTGCCTGTTCCTACCACAGCTCATATCATATTGCAGTGGGCATTTTACTGGGACAGAAATGTAGTGCCACTTAAAAGAACAGTTTCTGAACAATAGGGTAGAAGTCACTTGACTTAACATGTGATTGCTAGCACCTATATTTACTAGTTTCGTCTCTACAAGAGTTCCATAATAATTAAGACATATTTTCAAAGTTGTGATATTGATTCATCAGTATATACCAGCATTGGCATATTTTTTTATTCAGGTGTCTCGAGCACAATTTATTAAAGTCACAAAAGTGCATATGTACATTTTTATGTTGAAGCCACACACCCTCATCTCTGTGAAGGGCATTTGAAGGAGTTGCATCTTACTCAAGAGAGACATTTAGTGATAAGATGAATTATTGCAGCTTTTGTGACAGACTTGATAAGCAGTTGCATCTGACTTGAAAGGGATAAAGTTCTGAAGGGCTGCAGTCTTGTTAAAGGTTTCACACTGTTTATTCTGACTCAAAAAGGGCGTCTAGTAATAACTTGAGTTATTGTAGCTGTATGAAAGGCCAGACTGATTGGCTTTGCCCATGTTTGTATTCTTTGGTAGTACTTAGGAGAATTTTATGATAAGCAGGTCTGCTGGTCTCTGATGCTGTAACAAAAGAATCAGCTCCCTCTGGTGACACTGCTCTGAAAGGTATCATAGCAACTAATCTTTTAGGCAGAATGCGTGTCATGGCCCAGGAGCCGCAGATCACATCCCTGTGATATCTCCTGCATTAGTTACACAATAAGGGCAATTTAGTCAATATGTAAATTTCCAATAAACATTTCTTTTAAATGATGGGGGCATAAGGACTTGTACAGAGGCATTTGCCTATATAAGCCTTGGTAGTAATGTTTGACGTTGTTCTATCAAACTTTTAATGCATATAGCACCTTAATAGAGCATGATTCAAAGTATCAGTTTTAATTTGGGATAAATCATACTGGATTTATTTTTCTACAGTTATGTTTTTTGTATGGAAGCTGCTATTTTATCTTTTGTATTTGTACTAAGGTTAGGTGAAACTAATATTGATAATACCATCAAATTTAAATAATGCTTTCTCCTTCCCAGACTTGTAATCTTTTGGCTGCACATTTTCTTAAAATGGTTAAGTCGAATATACTCTTATATGTTATGTCTTCAGGGTAAACCCATTAACTTGCATAACTGCAATGGAGAACTGTTTGCCAAGCTTGGATAAACAGAGATATTGGTAACAGTGTCTGGTTCATCCTCTGGGTTTGTTGCCTAATGGAAGCAATGGGAGAAAATGGGTCAGTGTATCAGTGAAGAACTAGGAGGGCTAAAAGCGTTACAAAGAGGGTTTTGCTAGGAACCTTCATATTGCAACAACCATGATCATGTTAAAGCAGTATAGTTTCATGGTGCATTTTAATAATGACTAAAGCATGGCTCTCTTATTAGTCCTAAATGTAATTATGTGAAAGAGGATATAAAATATATAGTATGTATTACAATATATAAAATGTATTTTCTATTTTTTGACATATTAATATTATGAATTATGAAAACTACTTAATGCAAATAAAACCCATTTCACTTATACACACCTTACAAAGCAATGGGAAATATAGCATGGATTGGCCTATGATTAATCACAGAGAAGAGTGTAAAGAGAGTAAGAAAGAGAAGATTAGAAAACAGTTAGGCAATGATTAAATGAGAATATTAAAAGAAGAAGTAGTTTTGCACCAAAAATATCTTAGTGGGTGAGTAGTTTTGCATCAAATAATATCTTGTAAACTCCATTTATGCAGAATAAACACCAGCGTTTTGTGTGAAAATTGTAAGCCACCAGTCAAGTTTTGGGAAGGTAACTCATTTTGCAACTTTGGGAAATTCCAAAGTGTTCTTGATGGTAAAATAGTTTTTATGCAAGCTCCTAGCTGAAAAGCAATTTTTCAAAGGCAAGTTGATTCTCACTAGAATGGTACAACTAGATACTGTCAAGATACTTTTTTTTATTTTATTTTTTAATGATTAGACTTTGCCCAGAGATCATGGCCTATATTATTCAGAGGTTCCTGGCTCACAACCAAGAACTGATCTTAAACTAAGACATTTAAAATAATAATATTCTTGGATTATTTAAAGTACATGGAGTTACCTAACTAACTAACACATAATATCATTGCCCCAAGTATCTGATAAAGACTTCTAGATGCAGATTCCTCACGTTAGAATTTCCTCAAGGTGCCAGACTGGATCCGTAGAATTTTCTTCGAGCAGTACCCTTGCGTGCCACAAGGTGGCGACTGTCGACTCCTTGTGTGTCGTGTTTGCCGTGATGATGTAGCAGTTGCATATAGGCACCACCCTGGTGCGCTGACATCAGTTCTTTTCTTTCCATGCCAGCCCACATGCAGATCTGGAGAAGAGCTACCCTCAGTCATTTTTTGACTGATTTCGACCATTTTGTCAAGTTCATTGACACTTTTTGGTGCATCGAGGATGTCACATAAAATCAGTTTCAAGCTGTGTGACTCCTGTCCCTGCATGGTGTTAGTGACAGATCTGCACCTCGTGTGTTTATGGTGCCTTGAGCGTGACCATAACTGAAAGTCGTGCTCTTAGTGCTGGGCCCTGAACCTGAAAACTTTGAGGGAGCGGTGCCTTAAGGTCATGGCGGCCCAGCACTTGACTGGGTGTCGCTCCCGGTCTCGATCCAGAGGAAGGTCACAAAACGACTCACAGAGCCATCAGTACTCTTCTTTGTCCCCCTCGAAGTTCTCTGAACATTCGGGTCACAAGAAGTCAAAGAAGAAAAAATGTTCTTCGACTTCTCCCCGTTGCTCAGACGATGTGACACGGAAAGAGCGTCGACTCTCTAGGTCTTCATCTTTGGAGCCTGGTTCTGGGAGCTGGGGCCATTCATGCACCTCATTTTTGGGCAGACTGACCCACCTGCAATGCCTCCGGCCCAGTAGGGTTGGAGGGGGGCCCCCCTCAGGAACCACGCCAGCGGCTTTGGCCCTGTCTCCGAGGGCCACTTGGGATCTGTTGTTGGATCCGTGCCAACACCGGTCGTGCCAATGTGACCTTCCCTGGCACCCTGAAAGGCGTCACTGCTTCCGAGGTTGGTCGGGCCCATGATCGACATCGAACCCATACTTATACTTGACTCCGACCTGGAGGCGAACCGACGTTGCTCGATGCTAGTTCCGTCTTTGATGAGGCCTACATTCCCCAGGTTGGATCCTGACCATTATTCTTCTGGCTACGGGTATGGGGAAAGTGTGGAGGGGTCGCTGGAAGACCCTGAAAAAGACTGGACACAGGAATTGGGCGAAGCTAGTGGTCTGGAAACCTCTCCTGATGCTGGCATGCTTTCTTCCCATACCGTGGATACGGAGGAGGGAGCGTCATATTCAGTGGTGGTGAGAAGGGTGGCTGAGGTCCTCGGCCTTGAGCTTACCTACTGTGGCAGTCAGGATTAACCTCCTGACTGAGGTGCGTCAGCCTGGGGCTTCCACCTCAGAACCCCTTTTACCTTTTAATGGAGCCCTCACTGATGTCCTACTGGGTACCTGGTCCAGATCCAACATAGAGACTTGTGATGATTGGATGATGGAGAATCACTTGACACTGCACAAGGAGGTTGTGGCTCTCTTGGCCAAGGGGGCCATAGAGAGGGTCCCTGTGCCAGAACTAGGTTGTTATCCCAGCTACTGTCTAGTGCCCGAAAAGGACAAGGGCCTTTTTCCTAAACTGGACCTCTGGGCCCTCAATTTCTTCCTCAGGAAGTAGAAGTTCAAAATGCTCACTCTGGCTCAGGTCCTTTCTGCCCTGGACCGTGGAGACTGGATGGTAGCATTCGACTTGCAGGACACCTGGTTTCATATTCCCGCCGTGCCTGCCCACAGACGTAACTTGTGGTAGGTCACGAGCACTTTCAGTTCACTGTGTTCGCCTTCGGCCTTACCAGTGCCCCTTGGGTGTTCACAAAAGGTGATGGCAGTGGTCGCAACTTATCTGCGCAGGCTAGGGGTTTCAGTCTTCTCTTACCTCGACGACTGGCTTTTGAAGGCGAGCTCACCCCAGGCTGTCGTCTCCCACCTCCACACTACAGCAAACCTCCTGCATTCACTGGGGTTCACTATAAACATGCTGAAGTCACACATGACACCTTCCCAGATGCTCCCTTTCATCAGAGCTGTTCTGGACACAGTGCAGTTTCAGGCCTATCCTCCTGAAAAGCGAGTCCAGGATATTCAGGCTAAGACACCTGATGTTTCAGCGTCTATCCTGGGTTTGGGTCAGAATGACTCTGAGGCTGCTGGGTCTCATGGCTTTCTGCATCCTGCTGGTGACACATGCCAGATGGCATATGCCGGCTTTACAGTGGGACCTGAAATTCTAGTGGGCGCAACTTCAGGGGAATATCTTCGACATGGTCCAGATTTTGGAGGGATTTGCACAAGCTCTGCAGTGGTGGCTTCCGAATCGAGATTGGGTCAGAGGCAGATCCCTCTCCTGTCCCCAACCAGCCCTCACAGTAGTGACAGATGTGTCACTTCTGGGATGGGCGGCCACATGGAGGAGGTGGAGATCAGAGGCATCTGGTCTCCAGTGGGGTCCAGGCTCCACATGGCGATCAGGCTTTCATTGAAAGCATTCCTTCCCTCTCTCCAAGGGAAAGTTGTGCAAATGTTCACGAACACCACCACCGCCATGTGGTACTGCAACAAGCAGGGTGGAATGGTGTTGTGGACCCTTTGTCAAGAGGCTCTTTGCCTCCGGTCATGGCTGGAACATAAGGGCAAATCCCTGGATGTTCAACATCTGGTGGGCTATCTGAACGCCATAGCAGACGTACCCAGCTATCAATGCATGGTTGATAACGAATGGTGTCTCTATCCGGAAGTGGTGCAAGGTGTCTTCCAGCAGGAGAGCCTTGGTTAGATAGTATTCCGAGCTCCTGAGCATGGCCATAGGTCCTCCGATCAGACTGCCCCTTGTATAGGATCTTTGGTCGCAGCAGCAGGGGACGGTTCTCTGCCTGAACCTGTCCAGTCTCTGCCTTTTTGCGTGGAGATTGAGCAGCGGCAGTCAACAGCTTTCAACCTTCTGCCCGAAGTCTATAATGTTATCTTGGCAGCCAGGCGTCTCTCCACCAAAATGGTATACCCCTGTCATTGGAACACATTTGTGGCATGGTGTACCAACAAATCTGTGGATCCCCTTTTTGCATCTCTGTCTGAGTTTCTACTGTTCATCCTCTCTCTTGCCCAGCATGGCTCTTCTTTGGGCACCCTTAAAGGCTACCTGTCTGCCATCTCTGCCTTCCTCAGACTGCCAGATCAACCATCCTTGTTCAAATCTCCCATCGTTGGGAGGTTTCTTAAGGGACTCACTCACATGTTCCCACCTACTCCATTCGTAATGCCGCAATGGGATTTTAACCTGGTACTTACATACCTTATGTGTGCTCCTTTTGAGCCACCACATAATTGTCCCTTGCTGTCCTCACACTGAAAACCGCTTTCCTTATTGCAATCATCTCTGCTCGCAGAGTGAGTGTGCTCCAAGCTCTTTCCTCGAAGCCACCATTTCTACATGTCCATCCTGACAAAGTGATGCTTAATACCACAGCCGCCTTCCTCCCTAAAGTGCTCACACCGTTTCATGTAGGTCAATCTATCACCTTGCAAACTTTTTACGCACTCCCACATCCTTCTCAAGAAGAGGAGAGACTCCACTGTCTGGGTCCAAAGAGAGCGTTGGCATTGTACCTCAACCGTACAAAAGATTTCCGGGTGGACGATCAGCTCTTTGTAGGCTATGGGGGTGTGAAGAAAGGATGGGCGGTGCAAAAGTGGGCCATCTCTTGATGGGTTGTCCTCTGCATCAAGATGTGCTACGCTTTGGCAAAGTAGCAAACCCCTGAGGGTTTGCGTGCTCAATCCGCCAGAGCAACCGCTGCAACCACAGCATTGGCACATGGAGTTCCGATCCTGGACATCTGCAATGCAGCAACGTGGGTATCTCTGCACATCTTCACAAAGCATTACTGCCTGGATAGTCAGGTCCACAGAGACGGCTACTTGGGTTGTTCGGTTCTGCAGGACTTTTTAGTCTGATCTTGGTTCACAGCCCACCGCCGAGGATGGTACTGCTTGAGTATCTTTTCGAAGGTAAGGAATCTGCAACTAGAAGTCCCTATCAGATGAACAAGTTACCTACCTTCGGTAATGAATTATCTGGTAACAACATATTCTAGTTGCAGATTCACCTCCACCCATCCTCCCTATTTTGCGTAATGATTTTTAGGGACAGGGACTCCCTTTCATGGCCCTAGTTCTGGCCCTAGCTCTGGCCCTAGCTCTGGCGCACCAATATCAGTGTTCTTCATGGCTTGGCACTACTGGTGTGGAAAAGAAACTGATGTCAGCGCACAGGGGTGGCACCTGCAAACGACTGTGCTGTCATCACGGCGAACATGACGCCAATGACACATGTGGAGTCGACCGACGCAACCTGACAGCGCGCAAAGGTACTGCTCGAAGAAAAATCTCCAGATCCAGTCTGATGCCTGAGGGAAATTCTAAGGTAAGGAATCTACATCTACAATATGTCTCTACCAGATAATTCGTTACTGAAATTGTTACTTGTTCTTTAAGTGTCTGACTCTCCAGTAGCATGTACCTTTTAACTGAACATTGACACCTCCATAATTCATTTTGTTTATGAATGCCACATACCCCATTTTCACAGGAGGCCAATAAACACAGGAGCCCCCCTTAAAGCCATCACAAATCTATCATCATAGTTTTACAAAGTCATTTAACATTTAGGGCTAAAGTTAAGGGTTAAGGTTTGAAGTTGTAAATAGGATTAGTGTTAGGACTAAGGGTTGGAATTAGGTTTTGGGAAGGGGTTCAAATTGGGTTGTGCTGGGAATTAGGGTTAGGCTTAATGATAGGGGTTAGGGCTAGGGTCAGCATACAAGATTAGGGTCAATAGTAGGAGTTTGGCCTTAGGGTTAGGCTTAGGGATGATAACGATGGTAAGGCATTGCCAATTCAATAATGTCAATGCAATGACCAAGTATATGCAAAGTATCTAATAATAGTGTAATTTGTACAGAAATGTGTATGTGACAATGTAAATGTTGACAGTTTAGGTATTGATGATGTAGTGATATGTGTTCTTAATTCATTCTTTAATCGGAGCATGAGTGTAATGGTTCTCTTCTCCAGTGAGAGGCATGGTGGGCCTCCAGAGGGGCGTGGCCAATGCATCCTAACAGACTGGCTTGGAAACCATTGAGATCCACGTGAAAAGAAGTGATGAAACTGAGTGATGATTAGCGGTCACAGTGGACTGTTGTCGTGAAAAAACACATACGACAAGCCTGACCTCTGACTGCCTCTGTGTACCAATGATCTATTTGTTTTACCTTCCCTGTGTTAGTGCCGGATGGACGGAATCATTTGCAGAGAAAATTAGAGTTTTCCAGGCATGGGAGACTAACAGGACATTAATTCTGCAACTGGGCAGCCTGCCCTGCTCAGAAGAAATGAGAATTTATAGGTTTCTGCTTATTGCAACATTCCAATAATAGGGCTTTTTATACTGCTGCTAATATGACAAGAGAAATGAAGGTAATACGGTACAGAGTTTAGAAAATGCGAGCTTTGTCATAAGTAAGACAAGAGTGGCGCATCTCCAGCTTATATGAGGTTTACAAATTGTTTTAGTCGCAAACAAGAGAGGACAAAAAGTTCCTTATTGTTAGAACGTGGTATTTAGCATTAAGAGGGGGGGAGTTATTGCTGTTTATAGGGCACCAATTTCTCACTCCTAGGAATCTCCTCCCCCCCCCCCCCCATTGCAGCTTTGCATTGATTGGCTAATCATCAGCTCAGCTGGAGCAGTACCTCGGTTGGGTTGGAGTAGGCTTCTTGTTCCATCGGAGCCTTGCTTTGGTTGGATCACTCCCCCATTGTAGCCTTGCATTGATTGGCTAGTCTTCAGCTCAGCTGGAGCAGTGCCTCGGTTGGGTTAGAGGAGGCTGCTTGTTCCATCAGAGCCTTGCTTTGGTTGGTTCACTCCACCATTGCAGCCTTGCATTGATTGGCTAGTCTTCAGCTCAGCGGGAGCAGTGCCTCGGTTGGGTTGTAGGAGGCTGCTTGTTCCATCGGAGCCTTGCTTTGGGCGGATCATTCCACCATTTTAGCCTTGCATTGATTGGCTTGTCTTCAGCTCAGCGGGAGCAGTGCCTCATTTGGGTTGGAGGAGGCTGCTTGTTCCAATGGAGCCTTGCTTTGGTTGTATCACTCTGCCATTGCAGCCTTGCATTGATTGGCTAGACTTCAGCTCACCGGGAGCAGTGCCTCCTTGGGTAGGAGTAGGCTGCTTGTTCCATCGAAGCCTTGCTTTGGTTGGATCACTCCCCCATTGCAGCCTTGCACTGATTGGCTAGTCTTCAGCTCAGCAGGGGCAGTGCCTCGGTTGGGTTGGAGAAGGCTGCTTGTTCCATCGGAGCCTTGCTTTGGTTGGATTACTCCCCCAATGCAGCCTTGCATTGATTGGCTAGTCTTCAGCTCAGCGGGAGCAGTGCCTTGGTTGTGTTGGAGGAGGCTGCTTGTTCCATCGGAGCCTTGCTTTGGTTGGATTACTCCTCCATTGTAGCCTTGCATTGATTGGCTAGTCCTCAGCTCAGCGGGATAAGTGCCTCGGTTGGGTTGGAGTAGGCTACTTGTTCCATCGGAGCCTTGCTTTGGTTGGATTACTCCCCCATTGTGGCCTTGCACTCATTGGCTAGTCTTCATCTCAGTGGGAGCAGTGCCTCGGTTGGGTTGGAGTAGGCTGCTTGTTCCATCTGAGCCTTGCTTTGGTTCGATCACTTCCCCATTGCAGCCATGCATTGATTGGCTAGTCTTCATCTCAGCGGAAGCAGTTCCTCGGTTGGGTTGGAGGATGCTGCTTGTTCCATCGGAGCCTTGCTCTGGTTGGATTACTCCCCCATTGCAGCCTTGCATTGATTGGCTTGTCTTCAGCTCAGCGGGAGCAGTCCCTCGGTCGGGTTGGAGGATGCTGCTTGTTCCATCGGAGCCTTGCTTTGGTTGGATCGCTCCCCCATTGCAGCCTTGCGTTGATTGGCTAGACTTCATCTCAGCGGGAGCAGTGCCTTGGTTGGGTTGGAGGATGCTGCTTGTTCCATCGGAGCCTTGCTTTGGTTGGATCGCTCCCCCTATTGCATCCTTGCTTCATTAGAATAGTCCATCCTGTTGGTTTGCATAGCTTTTCCCACTGGGGCTTTGCTGGTAGACCTCCGACTGCTGTTGCATCACTCTAAGAGTGACCCTCCCTTTTACTGAAACACTTTACTGCCATTTTGCTTTGTATTGAGCTTTCCCCATTGGGCGTTGTTGTTATTGCCTCCTCCCCGTTTGTCCATCCCCTTCAGTCAATTCCGCCATTAGACCTCTCTCACTAACAGCTTCTTTCTTTGATAGATGCACTCACCCTAATAATGACCTCATTTTGAATTGCCCGGTAAGGTATCTGGAGCAAGAAGATTTTTGCATGCGAGATTATATTACAAATTGTGCAAATTTACGCACTTCTGAAAAGCTTTCCCCATGTATTTCGTTGGTGGTTTCTGGTGAATTTTATGCCGAGAAAGGTAATTGTAAAGAGCCTAAATCTGCAGTAACCAGTTGAGAAAATTCTGATTTGTGATGTGGGCCTAGTTGTTTGACTTTGATTCATTCACTTTGCCTGCTGAAGTCAGATTTTGGGAATGGCAGTCTCTCCACAGATGTCTTGCACTGGTTGTAATGGTCTTCTAGGGTGAATCTTTGATAAACCTGCATCACACCCTTGGCTTCTGGCATTGATTTAAACTCTCTCATCCGCTCTATCCAAGGTGTGGTGGTTTGTAACACTTTTTGCTGGAGGTAGCCTTTAGCAAGGTCACTCTTTTGGCGATTGATAGTCTTTGACTGTCTCACTCTTTCTGATGGAACTTCACTCTTTTTCCATGAGTTATTCTGAGGCTTAATCTCTCACTTTGCTAGTGGTATTGTTGAGCTGGTTCACACTGTCTTGGAGCGGTTCATGTCTTTATCACTCTCTCTGCTAGAGGTATTATTGGGTTGGATCACTCGAAGGGCTGGAATTATTCTTTGACTGGGTCCAAAGCTTTCCTGGGAATAGTCTCATGGGGTGGTGCACTCTATTGTGGATCTTTTCTGGGAATGCAGTGCACTTTTTTAGGGAATCATTCTTTGGTTGAACAGCTCTGCTTTGTTCACACCACACTGTAGACACAGTTTTCTGTTGAGTATCTTACTTTTCCTGAGACCCGCATTAGGTCAACCACTTACCCCAGTGTAGCACTTCTTTGGCTGTTAAAGTAATGGATGGAGCTATCTACCTGATGAAGTTTTGTTTTATGTTTTGGATCAGTCCTTTATTGGGGCTTACTTTGGGTGTTCCTGGCTGGACACGTTCTTTCTTTGGAACACTCTCCCTGCTTGAGTTTTGGAAGTAGTTTTGATTCCATTATGTGTTACAGCTCAATCTCCATTGAGGTGTTGCATAATTTAGGGCAGTCTGTGTGTGTGGGTTTGCGGGGAAGCGTGAGTCTGATGGCCACCAGGAGAACCCTCAGGCACTTGCTTTGACGTGCTCTGGGAAGAGCCGGGGAATGTATTTACCTTCATGTAATTAGCATTAGGTTAAATAAATTAGCAAGCCCAGTCACTATCTTCGTTCTTCAGAAAGCAGATGTGCTTTCTGTTTTTTCCACCCAGAGAGCAACCATTTAGGTCAAACTCCACCCAAGGAAACTAGACACAATTCCTGTGTTTCCCTTTGTGTGCTGGGATTCCGCCCACACCTAATCACTAGTGCATCAGGTACAGTGGCCCAGGGGCCCAGGGTGGTCAGGGGCACACTGCACTTCAAACATGGTTGCCTTTGAGTGCCAAAGCAGGGTGTAAGGGGCAATTTCTTAGCCTGAATTCGGACTCGTGGCATCCTCACTGGGCCACCGCTGGCAGGGCCCATCCAATGTAATCAACTTAATGTGATTAGCGTGGATTTCATTAAGTTCAATTCAAATAATCTTTATTTGGCTCGTATGCCATAAAACATACATAAAAACATGATAGCTCATTAAATGCACCCTCATTTAATAAATCATAAACATTAAAACAGTACAGAGCACTACCATACTTCTAAGCAACTCATGTCAACGGATTTAAATTACTTTTAATTTACCTGGGTAATTCCAACAATATAAAATCATAATACAATGCAATCACCAGAGTAGTAATTCAAAAAATGCAATCCTGCACGTTTACGGTTCATCTCAACTCGGAGAGCTCCTAATTTTTATATAATGTTCGATAAAATAAACAACACAAATATATGATAAGAATGAAAAGAGTTGGTGTAAAATAAGAAATGCTAACCCTTGAGAACTACAATTAAATTTACACAATAAAGGCAACAAAACCGTTTTCTAGGCGCTTTATAACAAGAGCAGAAAAGAATGAAATTAATGGCTGACTGGCTGAGAGGTGGTCACATAGGCTGAAACAGGCCTTCCCATAGACCTTTCTCTGAATTAATTAATATGAAATTGACTAGGTTAAGTCTAAGACATGTTAAAAGAAACAGGTGTTGCACCTAACCTGGAAACAGTTAATAAGGCTCATGTTAGGTCCACTTAATGCCCTTTTGTAAGTATTGGTAAGGTCGAGTGACTCCGTGAACCCGGGGTTTCCAGTTCTCCTTCTACATAAGTGGCGGCCTCCATAAGAAATATATGGTGGGGCAAGATGGCGCCAAATTCACCATATTTGCGGCTCCCCCCCAGAGCGGCACTTCTCCCCTGGCGTCCACGAGCAGGAATGGAAGGACTTCCTTCCTGCCAGTGAAAACGCAAGTCCAACCAATCCTGGAGCTGCTGTCATGCTGTTTTCATTGGAATCGAAGGTTTTCCTTCCTGCTCAGTGATAACGCAAGTCCAACCAATCCTGGAGCTGCTGTCATGTTGTTTTCAGCATGAGAGCAGCTCCAGGATTGGTAGGAGCAGGCCAACACAGTGCTCCTTTGGAGGCTGGGGGTCTGTGCTGACAATCCCCCAGCTGTTTCACAGGCCTGGGATTGCTAGGTCTACAGTGCGCATGTTGAGCTGGCCGTAGCTAGACAGCTTGCCAACCCAGCATGCGCGCTGTAAGGGGCAGCAGTGTTCCTGCAATTGCAGGATTCAGCCCCACCCTCACCCCCTCACACTCATGCCCTACACAGCGCAAGCATGAGGGCTAAATAAAATGGCATTATTATGACACTTTACTTTTGTTTGCCTGCTACGCTTGCAGCAGGCGGGGCGACGCTTCTCCGCTTTTAAGGAGGAACTACCCCTGGAGTACATTTGTAACCAATGGGGCCGACAAATCAAAATTATCCATAAAAATGTCAACAGGGACTTTTTGGTCCCGATTCCACTAGCACCTGACATAATTGCTATCTTGAGTTCGGTGACATCAAATAGGAGACAAGACTTTCATCTTACTCAGGATACATCTAAAACATTAATGGTGCATCCACTGAGGACATTGAGCCAAAATGTTCTTCCTACTTGGACGCTCTTTTGCCAGTAGCTAAACTAGGTGTTGTGATGGCCTTTAAATAAGAGACATTATCCAACAAGTCACTATTATCCAGTGGCGTACTGGCACACTGTAAAGGGGCCAATGACTCTTCACTGATAGATGTCTTCGTGGCTGTCAAAGCGCTTTTACACCCAAGCCCACACCCTTTTGTTTCTTCTGGGACACACGCGTTCCTCTTCAACTTAACTTTTCATGTACATTAGAGCAGGAATGGTCAAACCAACTGCAAGGTTTCTCTGCAGGTTTGCAAGCGGATCGCGTCATCAACCTATTGACTACTGCGAAGTTGCCCTGTAAGCATTTGGAATGACTAAACGGTCACTACCTTCGTCCAATCATATTGTGCACCAAATTGCTGATGACTTTGCAGTGATTAAATGTGTTCAATTTAACTGGCAACCCTTTATTTGTGACCAAAGCTAGGTCTTTATAGCCTGCCAAGTAATTTGTCTGGTCCATCACAGATAAGAAGGTGAGAACCAGTGGATTATGGTCCCTAGCCCAAGGGGGATAAACCTTAAAATATAGGAAAAAATGGCCAAGATCTCAAAAGGAGCATAAAATCTATGGTAGAGAAAACTCCCTTCCTGTAAAGATTGGGACCTCTGAGAGGATGCAATTATTTACATCAGAAGAAAAGAAAATATTATAGGCTACATGTATCAATATTAGGAGAAGCGATTACCTAATTGCGATTTGTTGCGAATTGTAATTAGATATAATCTGTTCCTAATGTATGAAAATCATTTGAGTTTCATTAGCCATTCAGAATGGGTCGCAAATAGACCTACTGCATGCATTTTAATGAAGTAGGTTGCAATTTGTGACCCACTAGAATTCGCATCGCAAGGATTGGTGTCCTGCTGGGGTCAGCAGACCACCATGTCTGTGACTGCTTTTAAATAAAACAATATTTTTTTTAAAACATTTTGTTTAAAAAAAAGAGCTTTACCTTCTCATAAAAAATATTTTACCAACCATGGTGAAAGGGCAAGGAGTCCTTTGGGGACCCCTTCCAATTTGCAGATGGGCTACCACCATTTTTCAAATGGCAGTAAATTGTGAACATTTTGCGTCTGCATTTCGGTCCCAAAACATTTGTACATACCATTTCAATTAGTATTAGGAAGGGATACCCTCAACATGCCCCTTCCAAATACCCAATCGCAAAACCCAAAATGTGATTAATTTTTTTTTTACAGAATTGCTATTTGGACATTGTACATCTCAGAAAGCATTTTTGCGGTTGCAAGTGACACAATTCTGTGAATCGGGTCGTTTGGGACTGCAAAAATGCATCATACATCTAGCCCTATATTTCATAATATCATTTAAAGTGTCTCCCGTAGAGTTTTTATTTATTTATTATTTATAACACCTTGTTATGTAAACCATATAAATAGTCATATTACAGAAGAAAGACAAACATTGTTGAAAGGTTGAAAAGCATGTAATCACTTTGAGAGAAAAAAAATGCTAAATAATGTGCTTGGTGAGGAGCATCTCAACCTACTCTAACAGCCACAGAAAAAACATCAAAGTGTGCATTAGGAAATAGTGACTCCAGACCAAACATTCCTGTTGCTTCTTAAAGATTCTCCTTTTTGGGAGAAACTGTGAATGCCTTCCCATGAGAAAGATCTTTTCAGAACAGAGGATTCAATTTGCCAAACTATAGGCACATTTGCAATACAATTCTGCAAAATGTCATTCACAAAGAGAGCTCTGTGCCTCATTTTTCATTTTCTATTTAATTTTCTTATGTGGAAAATAGGGCAGCAATACCTTCATCCTATTTAAAATGTCAATATGCATATATTTCTCACAATACCAGCGTACATCAGGCAGCTGAATCCATTTGCTACTAATTGAGAAAAACATTAAAAAGGAAAATAGAAGAGAAAAAGA
This sequence comes from Pleurodeles waltl, assembly GCF_031143425.1. Lineage (NCBI taxonomy): Eukaryota > Metazoa > Chordata > Amphibia > Caudata > Salamandridae > Pleurodeles > Pleurodeles waltl. The sequence continues at coordinate 37,966,119 of NC_090450.1, forward strand.
GAATCTAAATTATCAATTAACAGACAAGAAAAAACCCACTCCCAGGTGTGTCTTACGCCTTGTGAGGGATAGTAAGCACTACGTAAACACAATTACAATTTACAAAAGTCATGCAACGCAGCACAGCACCCACAATTACTGCGCCGCATTGCGTGAGAGGGAGACAGAAGGAAGCGCCATATGTACAGCGATATGGCACTATCCTCCTCTTTCCCTAGCGCCTGCTCAGAATTATGGTGCCGAGTACCAACCATACATCTTTGCACCATGGTGCAAAGTGTCTGTGTGAATCTGTGCAAGTCTAGCATTGTAGAAGGGTTCACTTCCAGTACAAAATACTATGCTTAGACTGACTTTACAACTGTAAACTGTAGAGTGCAGCACACACAAATTCAGAAAAGGGGACATGTCTCCTTCTAACGCCTGCATTCAAGTGGCTGGTTTGTGTCAAAAACCATAGGATGCAACAGGAACACCCGAATACCACCCATGGAAGGCCTCATTGATGCAAAGTAATGCACAGCATCTCTTCCACTGGTTTAAGTTACTTTTCTTACAAACCAATGGAAATACCAATTTGTATTGGTTTGTAAATCCCCAAAAAGATTTTTGTGTCGGGTCTGTGTTAAAAAGGTAACACAAACCTGATGAAAAACCTTTGTAGAGCTGGGCCTTGTCTCTTTTAACCTCTTTTCTACAGTTTGTGGGAGTTGTTAGGCCTATGGACGTCCCAGCACATTCATTTCACATGTTGAGATTGTAAATGCCTATTATTATTGCCTGATGTAATGCCTGATATAGTACTCTCGCTGCAGGATATGCTACTAAATAACCAAATCCTATCTGATCACTCAGTCATCTAGCTCTATTTTCATTTTTTGTCACCCAAAAGGCTCACCAAGAACCCCCCCAACACCCTCAGCAACCCAGAAACCTAACCACCCCCTGTGGAGAAGGAAATATCCCCATCAATGTGCAGTACATGCCATTGGAGATGAATGTTACACCACCCTCTCAGCACCACTATCCCACCCAAAAATAAGATGGAGGGAAAAATGACGGCGGTGTGATTCCGTCACGTCACGCATTCTTCTCCTTTTCAGCCCTCTATCCTGATGTCCTGATATAATGGTCTATGCCTGTAAATGTGACTAAGTGACCGCTAATCTTGGATTTATGGATAATGAGCTAATGATCCACTCACTGTGGTGCTCTGAGCAGTGGCCCAATCCTCCAAGAATCAGTGTCTTTGCTTTTATCATTATGGTGGCTCCTAGAGGGAGCCAAGCTGGACATGGTCATGGCAGCCGCGACCCTGGCATGGATTGATCCAGGGCCGGCTTTACTACTGGTGGTGCCCAGTGCGACAATCTTTTTTGGCGCACCACCCCCTATTACCACCTCCTTGGATTCCCTCACTACCACCAGACAAAAATGCCCCATATCTCTCCACAGCCCCTCTCTCACTTACATTGCATTTGTTTTCACGCTGTGGTAACGGCTGGCTTTACTAAACCACTAGCTAGCCACTTCAAATACAGATCTGTTCTTTGCAGCAGGCATATTAACCCTATGCACTACTATATGGCAAGTCAAAACTGCCAGTAGACAAAACTCCCATCTCTCACTCTGAGGCAGGAACATTAATCACAAGAGTTATCTCAATATTTGTATTATTTCCTGAAAGCTGGACCCACAGGGACCTCTGCAGCAGGTGCTTTTATATCGTACGTTATTGCTAAACACAGGCCCCCGCCCTGCCCCCCTTCAAAGTCAGTGCCTCCCTCCAGGTCAGCCCCCAATGCAGCAGCACCGGTTGCACCCCCCAAAGGACGGCCCTGGGTTAAGCCCTGCGGGGCCTGCAAAAGGTAAGGAAGCACCAAAATCGTCCACCCAGTACGAAGTACTTACAGAGTGGAGATGGTGGGGACCTATACCAGGGAAATCTCTCTCATTGCCAAGTGTGTACAAGCTGCCGTTCAGGTCAACTCATTGGAAGCCAGTGTTGCAAGACTTGCTTTCTTCCCCAAGTTAACTTGGTAAGGGCAGGGAGCATCAGTTTGACAGCACAAGTCTTTCTGCTGGTGATTCAAGACTCTCCATGCCTCCCAGTGGAACCAGCTGATCCCACGTCAGTGACCAGTGACGAAGCCTCATTTTGAAATGTTGTTTCCGTTCCCTCTGTGCAGATAGAAAGGGCTACAAAGAGCGATTGGGACACATGGAGGCATCTATTTCTGTAAGACTCTGCATGATAGAAATGCAGCTACAGGCATTTTTGGAACTTAGTTGTTCAGTGGGTCTGGGTCCTCTCAGATGGAAACTCTGGGAGCTGTATGGAAGAGGACAGTGAGAAAAAGGAGACTCAGCCAGTAGGGGGGCCTGGGGCACCCTCTCCCACTTGCTGTACCTGGAGTTGAGCTCTCTGTGGACTCCAGCGATTCACTAATAGATCCCAGTGAAGCCACTATGTGCACTGAACTGGAGAAGGATTTTGTTGATATCCTTTGTTGGCCAAGAGGAGTACCATGGGGGCTCACTCCAAAATAAGTTTGTTTGAGAAACGGGCTATATCAGTTCAGGGGCAAAAGAAAGGTGGAAGCCTAAATTTGGTTAGCCCAAAGTTGAAGCACTCCAATTGATCTAAAGCCAAATGTATCCTTGTAGCCCAGCCTGTCATTGAAGAGGGGGAGAATGATAAACTGGGCTTTGATTCTGAAAAGCTAGTCCTGGTTGGCAGTCCTGCCCAGAGCTAGCCTCCAACCTGCCATCTGAGGATTAATCTGTTATAGGCCAACGCTCTGTATTGAGCCCGAACATGGAGTATGACTAAAAAAAGACTCATTAAAGCAGAGTCATTGTGGTGTGCAATTTTTCAACTAAGTCAAACACACAGGGATGGGACCCAAATCCATTATTTTGAAGCTAAGGCTGACCGTGCAACAGGTTATCACGGAGGTGGCTGGCAATATTCGGGCTCTTATAGGAAGGATCTCTGAGTTGGAAAAGTGTACTCACATCCCTGATGAGCACAATGACTGGGCTTACTAAACAGATTCATGATACACAGTGGAGGGTCAAGGAGCTGGAGAAGTGATTATGCCTGAACAATCTTAGGTTTTTGGGATCTTGGAAGGAATGGAGGGGAATGATCCTTGGTTGGTTATTAACAACTTACTTAAGACGGCCTTTCTTGATATAAGAGACTGGGACCTTGACTGTTAGGTCCAACAGGCCCCAAACATTTCTACTCATGAACTAACACTTTCACAACTGCTAGACCCAGGCCTTTTTTATTTATATTGGGAACCTCTTACTATGTCATACAATATTTTTGAATTCTCATTTAACTACCCCCATCTCACCTGGCTCTGTTTATTTATTTGTTCAGAGCCAGGGGCTGCCTCCTGGAGGTCTCCGCTTAAGAAGCTGATTGCTCCCATAACATCAATGGAAGCACGGTCAATTTTGCAGGAATCAGCTAGGTTGAAAATCTTGAGGGTCAATAGCTCTTATGTGTGTTTCTCCTGGAAAGAAGTGTGTGATTTGATGGGGCTTTAGAAAGCTGGATTTGCTGACAGAGACAGAGGGAGCGATGTGAATAATGCATTCAATAGCTGTGGTGGGGATTAAGATAGCCTGTATTTGTGCCTTGCTTTCCTTAAGCAGAATTATGCACAAAGTGGGTTAACTCATTACTGTCTGTATTAGGCAACAGGCAAACCTCTCTTGAAGGCCGCTTTCATCAGGGGCGGCTCCTCCGCAAAGGCTGAGGAGCGTTTCCCCTCCTCCCCCCAGCCAAGAGCCAGGAGATGAAAATTGAAATGATAGTTCCACTATTGTTTTATTTTTCATCTGCTGGCTCAGCCAGCAGTACAGGGAGGGCTGTGCCACAGGAGGTTGGGGGGACGAGGAGAGAGTGCACCTAAGTGCGCATGTGTGTTTGGCCGGTCATCTGAGGCTGGCAAAACACACATGTGCACTTAGGTTTCTCCAGCCTGGTTGTATTTAACAGCCCACCTGGAGAAACTGCACAAACCCCTGGACTGTGTCTGAGTGGCAGTCCGAGCCACTCAGACCAATCCTGGTGCTGCTTTCCTGCACATTCAGCATGAAAGCAGTGCCAAGATTGCTGGGTAGCCTGTGCTGATGCCCCAGGGAATGCTGGGACACCAGAAGAGGAGCGAGGCGGCAGCGGGAACAGAAAGATAAGTCTTTTTATATTTTTTTATTTTGTTCGTTCCCCCATCCCCGTGGTACCCCCCATTGAGATATGTGGCACCCGCTGCTGACTTATATAGGTGAATGTTAAAATTCCCTACCAACATAATAGACATCTCCTCTCACTCGAGTGCATAAGTTTTATGTATAGTTTGCCCCAACGCTTCAATAACTTCACAACTCAAGTAATTAAAACTATTGTTACAAAAACGTAATGCTACAGTTGTATCTAAACCATCAACTTTAAGGTATGCCGCCAAACAATACGGTGAAACTAAATGAAGCTTAGAAACTGAATCTGAAAATTCTACAGACTTCAAAATGTTTAACCCACCTTGGCCCTGCCCCTACTTGATGTAACTGTGGGGCAACTGCAAACAGATGGGGGGTTGGGAGATGAATTCACATTAAGTGAAGCCAAAAGTACTCAACGAATAAACACTGCGGACGCTACCAAGATAGGCCCCCCTCTGTAATGGCATGATCCTCTGTACTGGCCAGATTAGCCAACAAAATTGATTGTGGTCCCTAATGTTAGCGATCAGTCATTTTCAACTAATACATCCACGGAGCACATTAATTCGAAGTTGGAACTAGAGAGGTAAGGGTGACACAGATTTATTAAAAATCTGGCGCGCCACGTGTGGAAGTTGATGATTCAAAGGTTCATAAAAAAAAACAAAATAGAATATCAACTAAAGTTGGGGTCCTGAAGTTTACCACACCACAGCCACCATCTCTCCTTATACCTCCTACCCACCCAAGACAGCCTCCTAACCATAATTACAACGGCCGACCGCCAACAGTGCTGAGTGGCACAAGAAGTCTCACTTCTTGAACTCCTCAATGCGCCAGACAAGGATTTTTTGCTTGAACTGGAATTCCTCCTGCATGCCTCCCTTTTTCCAATTCACATGAAGCAGAAACTGTGAAATTACTGTCAATGTATAGATAATATTTTTTATTGATCAGTGTGTTTTTGGTCAAATAACGAAAGACACATATTTATAATGCTATTTTGTAGGGACAGTCTTACTTTTATTTCTAATTAAAGGATTGTTATGTCACACTCGACAGTGTGCACTCACTGTACCTCCTTCTCAGCTGCAGGCTTTACACTGGTCCCAGTGCTTAATTTGAGCTGTGGTTTGTGGTACTCTGTACCTGCACTTCATTTTTAACAACTGTGCTTACGACAGTCTGCCACATGGTGGCACTATCTGTCAAATTTAGAGATGAGCACTATAGTTGTTTATTAATTTAGTATACATTAAAACTGAGTAATACCTGGCACCAAAGCCATTCTTAGGGGCCTGGAATGGTCTGAATTGTTGCATCTATAGGAGCATGATGGATAGTATTTGTGTTGGTAAAGTCATTGGCAGCGCTGACAGGGGCAATGGGTGAAGCTGCACTGGCCTCCTAACAAGGGCCCTGGCACTTATTGTTTACAAATGAAGCACTACCTGGGGCCTGTGTTATGAAGACCCAGGTTTGCTAGGATTCCCTGCCCTCACTTAAGATGTCAGCTGGACGCAGGCCTGGCGGAAGTGCCTCCAGAGTGCTTTAAGCCTTTGCAGCCCTCCCTCTCCCTTTCTAGCTTCCTTTCAACTCCTGGACACACACTGTGCCCGAAGCTTTCTCTCTCTGCTGGAGGCTTTCATTAGTTGGAACTTTCTCTCAACTGGTGGCCCTGCTTTCAATGAAGCCAAAAATAAAGCGCCAAATGAAGCATTCGCCGACAAGTTAAATATATGGGATGCAACAAATGATGTGGAAATTACAGGCTTGCATAATTACTTGCCCTGCTTCTTCCTGGAAATGCAGCATTTTCGAGGTACCAGGTCTTGCCCTGTGACCAGGGTTAATGCAATGCCTGGCTGGTGTGTTCCATAGTCCCCCAATGATGGTAAACACAAGGTATAGCCCAGCACTTTTAGCTGGGCAGGTAAAACTTGGGGTTGGGTTTCATATCTGAGGAGGAGTCTGACTGCTGGCAGACGCTTGAAGCAAACCCTACCCCCACCCCCCTTGTGGGACAGAGGGGCATAAATAACACAGTGTGACACCTATGGCCTGACTGTGTTATCAGGAGGCTGACCACGAACGGGGTGGGGGCGCTCCCTCTATACACGTTTATTTTCATTTTCAGTCATAACTATGCAGATTACAGAAACATCTCATTGCGTCGGGATACTCTTTGTAAATAGAAGGGAAGGTTCTGGATTTTCCATATACATACAGAGAAAGATCCTAACTTTGTTGCAGCTCTTCCGACTTGGGGTGTGTCTTCACCCAGTAACCCAGCTGAGGAGAGCGCTTCCTTTCACTGATGTGGCGCATGCCCACCTGTTCTGTCTGACTCGCCATCTTTCTAAAACCATACTGTAGTCACCCAAAAGCTAAATTATAGTCAGTACTTAATTTGTAAATAAAAACGTGTTGGTTCCCAAAGGTCTCCTCTGAAACACGCGGCTGCTGCAATTATTAATTGTGCGAGCACAGAATACTGAGGTAGCGTAATCCTGAAGCCATCGCGGGCCTCTTTAATCCATTTACAGCCACTCCCTGCCCCTTCAGCTCACTCTTGCAGCTTTCTGCTTTCTACCTTTGTGACGCGTTTTCGTCTTTCTCTTCCTCTGTCTTTCCCATGTGTCTTTTGCTTGCAGTAAATGCTTGAGGCAGAAAGAAAAGTGCCGGCCCTCACCAGCTCAAATTAAGCACTGATTATAGTGCCACTCCTTAACTCTAAAAAGTCAATCACTGATTTCCCCTTCGCTGCCAGGCAACCAATCCTTAGCATCCTCTGGTACCCAGCTTAGCGCCTTGTACCTTCCAGGCAGTTCCATTCCTTCCTCACAGATAGGGCTTTTAACACCATTTTGCCACCATTGCACAGTTCTCAAGACGCCCTGTGTCCGGAAGTCATGGGCCAATCACATTTGTCGTCGGCCAGCCTGTCATCCCTTCTCGTGGTCAGGGTACTCTCTTCAGTTACCGCCCATTCTGAAATATTTTTGACCCAGGTGCACAGCTGCGGTTCTGTTGGTCTAAGTCGATGTATTGTCCACGGCTTTTTGTTAGAATTGCTCCAAGCAATGCACTTTTGTAACATAGCTTTCCCCCATTTTGCCTTCGAGATATTTTTTAGGAAGCAGCGCGTAGGGCATATTCCGGGATCCGCCCCGGTTATCAGGGGTAGTCAGAACCTGCGTCCAGCATCTCTATATAGATGGGCAAGACCATGTCACGTGCAGACATCTAGCGTTGCTGTCTGCACCGGGTGGACCATCTGTGGAGGTTGCAGATGTGCTCCGTGCAGCTGTACAGGGGCCAGATGCATTCTCTGCACGTGAATAAAGTTGGCCAGTTTGAACCTAGCGTTGCTTGATGTCCCTTTTTGCTTGAAGACATGGTCTTTCTCATTCCATGTCTGTTAGAAGTTGGGAACTGTTCTCCCCCTATTGATGCAAAGCCTTAGGTGACCCTCTTTGTCTAGAGTTAGCAACCACCCTACCTCCTGAGGCCAAGCTGAACAACATCTCCAGGGTTTCTGTGTTCATCAGTGCTTCTGGAAAACCCACTCAGAACTCTCTATTCATTTGCAACAACTTTGCATTTCGCACAAACTGCTGTTGTCCAATGCACTCATATTTTATACGCCTCCTGGACCCCAAATATCTGAAGCTAACTGACCCAGTTCAGAGTAATTCATGCTGTTCCTTCATTGGTGTCCTGAACAGCTGAGATCTCCATCCCTGCAGAACTTGATTTATTCTGGTCTCTGTGTGTGCTGGGAAGACAGTCTGCCCCGGGCATTTCTACACTAACAATTATATCTGAACCCCATACATACTAGAGTGTTTTTTTTTTTTTCAAGTGTTAACACAGGCACAGTCTACACCCCATGAAAGGGCCCGGATGGCATCCCTGCTGTTGAAGTCCAGATTCTTAACCACATGTACAGCTTACTCTGCCCTGGTCTTAAAACCACTACAAATAGCGGGCACCGCAGTGTGGATTTTAAGCAATACTTCTATGGGATCAGTTCCTATGTGGCCCCATACATGGGTATCTATTACTCTGTGGTGCCTAGATCCCGGGTTCTACTGAAGTGTGGCCCACAGGATGGGACTCTATTCCTGTGGGCCCCATTCATGGGTATCTATTACTATGTGGTGCCTTGAACAGGGTTCTACTGAAGTGTGGCCCACAGGATGGGACTCTATTCCTGTGTGACCAAATACATGAGTTGTTCTATTGCAGTGTGGCCCACAGGATGGAACTCTATTCCTGTGTGGCCCCATACATGGGTATCTATTGCTGTGTGGTGTCTAGAACAGGGTTCTACTGAAGTGTGTCCCACAGGATGGGACTCTATTCCTGTGGGCCCCACACATGGGTATCTATTACTATGTAGTGCCTAAAACTGGGTTCTGTTGCAGTGAGGCCCACAGGATGGGACTCTATTCCTGTGCGGCCCCATACATGGGTATCTATTACTGTGTGGTGCCTAGAACTGGGTTCTGTTGCAGTGAGGCCCACAGGATGGGACTCTATCCCTCTGCTGCCCCATGCAATGGGATCTATTGCTGTGTGGCACCTAACCTAGGATTGGTACCTGTGGCTGTTAGCTCCCACTCCACCCTAAGTAAGGAACCTCTAGAAGGACATGGTGCTCACCTGCGCGCCTCCCTCTGCAGGGCTTCTCTCATTACCCACTCGTTTAGAGAGTTTGTTCATGCCAAGTACAACTGTCTGGCTTGAATAACTATCCTGAAGGAAAGAGAAGAAGGCAGGTTTTGTAGTGTATTGTGACTGGCTAATTCCAGCATGTCAGCCTGAGAACTAGCAGAGAAACACCTGCACAAAGGAAGGGCCACAGGGCAAGGCCAGGTGGCACATCTATTGCTGGGAGGACGGATGTCTCCCACATCCTGTGCTCCGTGCACACAAGCTTAGGAGCGCAGCTTCTCTGAACCTGGTTGCGTTTGAAATGTAACACACAGACCCAGTGAAAGAAAAATGAACTTAAAGTTCTTTAGTTACCCTAAAACTGAAATATTTGACTCTAACTTTGAATCAAAGTGAACAGTTGATTTGGGAAACAGTTCCAGAACTGGATAAAATCTGACCCACGCAGGACGGCCAATGCTCCCCTTGGGCTCCACGGAGCTCTGCACTCTGCTATTGACAAAGGTGAGAGCCAGAAACCGGTTATCAAGAAATGTAGCGCATACACAATCTGGAAGAGAAATACACTCCACGTTCATTGGTTCCCACCAAAGAGTTGTGTCTAACTATGAATATGATTGGACCGTAGGATTTGGGTTCCTCACCATACCCAGTACTAGCCTCCTGAATATGGTGAGCTGTGCTCGCCCATGTTGATAAAGGAGGGTCAGTGGTAGAGATCTGTCAGCCCCCTTCCAAAGATAAAGGTTATTCCCCTAACACTGAAGGACCCAGGAAGTGGCTACCTTGGAGCGGAGAGGACCTGCCCGTCTCCCCCAGAGCCCCTGTTCACCATTAAGTCCAGCATGCTTCCTTGCCGTGGATGGTCTCAGAAGCTGGTGTGGCTTTCACTGGTCCCTCCTTGAGACAATTATCCTGTGCTAGAATGTTGTGTGAGGCTGGTGTGCCTTCGCCATGCAATCACTGCACTTGTTTGCACGCCTGATGATCGGGTTAGGGTGACATGCCTGCACTCTGCATTTGTCACACTTCTTCCAGTGCCCCATGATTGAGTGAGGTCATCGTGCCCACTCTCTGCGCCTGCCACCCTCCTGCTGGTTTGCTCAACAATCATGTGAACTCAGGTACTGCTCCCTGTCACGGGCTACTCCTACTCGTCGTTGGGCCACTGGAACTGCAGAGTGGTCTTGATTCTTGTAGGTTCTGCCTTGACCCAAGGTAAGGGCGGCCCTGTCTGGTAGCTGCTGACGAAGGAACACCAAGTCTTCCAACAAGAAAAAACAATACTGGAAGAAACTGGAACAAGCGAGGAAAAACTGGAGAAAATTAACAGGAGCGAAGATCACCCCCAAGGAAAGTGTTGCAGCCCAAGGAGAACAAGAATCACACACCTTATATACCCTAAAACAGGAAATGACCAAAAGGAAGAAGAAAGTCACCATATTGGATTGGGAAAGAATCATAGGAACATATAGAGAAAAAATACGCCATTTTTAAAAAGGATCCTAAGGCACGCTGGAAAAAAAAGGCAAGCTGGGAGAAAGAAGAACATAGCTGCTAAGTGTGAAAATAAGAACAGGAAGAAAAGGAGAAAGAAGAAAGGAACAGGCTGCACCAGGTAAGTGAAGGGTTGGGGGGGGAAGGTGCCCATAGTTAATACTGAGGCGCGCTGCGCCCAAGACTCGCCGAGGCCCCATGCCCACTTTGGGGCCTCGTGTGAGGAAATAAAGAACAGAAGGGGCGCGGCACACCCGGCCGTCAGGACCCGCGGCCGCGTCCCGAGTCGAGCACCTCGGCTCGCGCTGTGGTCTGCTGTAGCACGACAGCTCCCTAAATTTGCTGCCATTTGTAAGCGCTGCTATGTGAGCGCTGAACTTTGCACTCTGTGTTGCTGCACTTCTTCTGCTGCACCCATGCTTCTCCCACCAATGACCACAGGAGACTGTGTGCCACATCCTGTGCTGCTGCACGTCATCCAGGACTGAGCCCCTCAGAGCCACTGGACTGAGCCCCTTAGAGCCACTGACTCGCATCTCTCACTTGCTTGTGAAGCATCTTGCATCTCTCCTCCTCGAGGACCTTGCTCTGATTGGCTGGCGCCTCTTTGTGCCTGCACCCCTGCATCTCCCTCCCATGTAGACCGGACTTCGGCCCCCACCCGGCCGGTGACACCAGCAACCAGAAAACTGTGCCACCGCTGAGTACCTCCGTGGTGCATGTGCGGTCAGAGCCACTCCCTAGGACTGTAAAGGAATGATGAGGGGTGAAACCGACCAGACTAAACCCTACAAGCAAGGGTGGCTACAAAGCACACCCATGCATTACACCCTTGATCAGTGTGTGTGTAATGTCGAGTCACGGTGCACTTACCGGTGAACTGGCAATGCACATTCAGAAGAGAATTATAATAATGTGATACAACTTCTGCAGGTGTTGAGCATATGGCCTTGATGGTAATAAAAGCCTTTTTACAATGCCATAACACTGATCAGACATTATATTTATTGCGGGAGATATATGTCCTGCCTGCACAGAACAATCTGCTGCACCCAGCCTCCATGAGCAAGCCTCGAGTGTTTACATTTACTCCACCTGGAAGCCTACACAAAAACAAACAATGAGGATGCAGCAGAACCTGGATCCAAGCACAACAGTAATACCTGTCACAACTGACTGAGTGTCACACCCCGATGAACCGGATGCACTAACCCCCACGCCCACTTTGCTACATTAAGGGGCAAATTTATCAATCTGTCATGCAGTGCAACGCCGCAAGCCACCTGTTTGTGCTGCGCTGCAAGAAGGGAAAGTGCAGGAATGCCTCGTATTTACTCTTATACGGTGCATTCCTGTCCGTTCCTAGCACTGGTGCACTTTTGGCTTCCTAGCGCCAATGCAGGTCATGCTGCAAGGGTGCCTGCATTATAGGCACGTTTGATGGTGCAGAAAGGGAGACCTTCCTGCACAAAAGCAATCCTGAGAGGCAGTTTCCTCTTTCTATGTGAGCTACACAATGCAGCACATATAGAAAGAGGAAAAAACAAGGCGAAATAGAGATATTTATCCTTGTTTCTTCTCACCGGGGGAGGTGTAGAATTTTGACACATTCCGAGGTCTACCACTAATGGTATATCTGGGAATCAGTGCTTAATTTGTGCTTGTTGTTTCCGGTGCTGAGCACCGGCACTTATTTTTGAGGGCCGGGGCTTATTCTTCTGCCCGAAGCATTTGCTGCGTGCAAAAGCCTCATATGGGAAAGACAGAGGAAGGGAAAAACGATAAAAGCTTCACAAAGGGAGAAAGTAGAAAGCTGCAAGAGTGAGCTGAAGGGGCAGGGAGTGGCTTTAAATGGATTAAAAAGGCCCGAGATGTATTCAGGATTACACTGCCTCAATATTCCGTGTTCCCACATTTAATTGCAGCAGCCGCTTGTTTTGGAGGAGGGCTTTGGGCACTGGCACGTTTATATTTACAAATTAAGCACTGCTGGGAATGCACCAAAATTCATGGTTGGATGCGTGGGAACGCCCACGCTCCACCCATGGAAGGACTCCCTACCGCAGAGTAACGCAAGGCAGCGATTTGTGCTGCCGTACGTTAGTCTAGATTTATCAAGCCATGCAGGGTTATGAAAGTTGGCCTTGCATAGCTTGATAATCTCCCTTAGGTTTTGCGGTGCCCTTACGCCCCCTTGCTTGGCGCAAGGGCGCACAATACCATGAGAAATAAGGGCTAACTACAAATTATTCCAGCTTTTGCTTTTTTTTGTCACCCAGTTAATGGCAGTATCTTACTTTGCATTAGCATCTAAAATCGACAAACCAAGCTGAGCCATCCCCACACTACTTAACCCCTATTGTTTAAAAGTAACAAGCTAGTTGTGTGGGGGAGGGGTCAAGCATCCTGATCAACGAGAGAAACTTAAGCAAGTCATGTACATTTATTTTAAACATAATAAACACATAAGGGTAACTTACATTTTTGAGTAGGTTTAGACTTTGAGTAAATTTACTATTTTTCACTATTCCCTTTTATGGTAACTCAAATTTTTTACATTAATTTATTTTTTAATATTTTATATAATTTGATATAACATTATTTATAACATTATTTCCTATGGGGGTTTTAGTTTAAGTCCCTACCTCCATTATTGTATGGAAGGGTGTTGCAGTACCGATGTTTGACCATGTGTGGTGCTGGACTTAGTACAAAGTGTAAGTTACTACTAAAGTGCAGTTTTAGAATACAGAAAAGTAGTAAACTTACTTAGGTGTGTAAACTTGTTGAATGGTGCAGTGTCAAATCAGACTCAATGTACCTAAAATCTCAATTCAGACACATACAAACATGTCGGAAAATGGGAAAACTGCAAATATTATTCTCAAAGTTAATTATACTGGCTAAATACATCACATTAACTTTTCCCTACCTTAGATAAAGGCAAAAAATGTTTTTTGACTTTGGGCTCAGGCTATACCAATCATTAATTGCCTGTTACAATGGAGACACCACACTGTCCAAATAAAGTTGAAAAATAAACAAATGGAGAGGTCTTGAATACAGGGGCAATGCGCGTGAACTCCCCCTTCACAAGTTTCCTAAGGAATGGGACATGGCATGTTCCAGGTAAAGATGTAACTATAGGACATAAAAACAAAATATAACAATATTTTAATTAGCAACCTTACAATTTCCATTTCTACCAACCCAAATATGTTTTAGATTTTTTTACAATGTCACTTACTGTTTTAGTCAATAATTTTCAAGTGTTCCCATAACAATAGGAAACAATAAAGTGAAAGCCAACACTAGTGATTTGTCAACAGATTGGCCAATGGATTCTTCTTCTGTCCTATTCGAATTCAAATGGCATATGTTGATAAGGTCCAGATTAATCTAACAGTTAATGACACACCTCTGACCTAGTTCTGCCAAGAGATAGCAACAGACTTCCATCTTATAGAAACTTACAACTTATAGAATTCAGCAAAATAATGTGTTCAGATGCTTCAGAGAGGATGTAGACTTTATCTGCACCGGGGCTGACTCCTAACAGAATGCACTGCAGGATGCCTTGAAGAGCAACTCATCCTGTCTCCTACTGCAATTGTTAGACCTGTCAGTTATGAGGTGGTCTTCCCCCAAACTTACAATTTTTGCTGAAATCTGTTTTTGTTGGCCTTACGACTGTGCACTTTACCACTACTATCCAGTGATAAAGTGCTTGTGCTCATTCCCCTAAACATGGTTTCATTGGCATACACCCAATAGTCGTATTTAATGTACTTATAAGTCTCTTGTAGAGTAGTATACCATATACCCAGGGCTTGTAAATGAAATGCTACCAGTGGGCCTGCAGCACGTAATAAACCACCGACTTAGGTAGCACCATAAAATATGTCCCAGGCTGCCATTAGAGCCTGAAGGCTGTTTTATAAGGCCATGTCAACTCAGCATTTGAACACTCTTGCCAAGCCTTAAACTCCCCTTTTATTATATATGTCACCTCTTATGTAGGCCCTAGGTAGCCCATAGGCCAGGGTGCGGTGTAATTAAAAGTTTGGAAATGTACTTTTAGGTTTTGCATGTCCTGGTAGTGAAAAACTCATAAATTCGTTTTTCACTACTTTGAGGCCTAACCTCCCGTAAGATAACATTGGGAATTCCTTATTACATTTATTAAGCAGTAAATCCTAGTTGGGAGCAGGTAGTTATGTCATGTTTAGTATCTATGAAATAGTAATGAAAAACCCTCTTTATTGGTAGAGTAATATTTTTCATTTCAATTTTGAAAATGCCACTTTTAGAAAGTTGGCATTTTCCAGTCCCTAGCACCTCGTGCCTGCATCCTGCCTTGGGTCACATGACTGGGTATAGCTGACAGTTAGACTTTGTGAGTTCTTCCCAGAGAGTCAAACAATAGAGGGATGCGTTGTGCCTCAGTGGGACATCTGCTGGCATGGTGGGGGGTGTGGAGCTGGGCACAGCCCCAACTACAACCGAATAGCCTGTGCCCTGCCTTTACACAAAGGGCCTAATGACCCTGTATTGTCACTGCAGCCACCTTTGAGCTATGACATGGGAGTCAGAAATTCAATTAACTTCAAAGAACCTTTCCAGAAGCTTCTCCCACCTTCCAGACGTAGGGCACCAGGGTATAATAATAGGACCTTCAGATCCACTCTTCAGTTCACTACTGGACCTGTGGAAGGACTCTCAGAGGGCTGCCTTCTGCTGTCAGCTGCTGTACACTCTGTCAGGCTGCTGTTGTAGCTGCAAAGAATGACTTGCTGTGTGGAGCCTGCCTTGAACCCTCAGAGGCCAGCCCTACTGCTAAGTCCTGCATCTTCACCTGCACCCAGGATTACCAGAAGTGACTCAAAGGGCTGGTTTGCTGGCCTCTTGCTCTGAGCCTCAGGGGCATTAAAGGCTCCAACCATCTTGAATCCGCACCTGGACCCAGCCTGAGTCCTGAACCCCCAAGAGGTTTCCCACCAGGCCTGGACATTTTGTTGTGGTGCTAAAGGTGCCCAGATAGCCAAAAACCAAACCTGAAGACAAACAGACTTTTGCCCAGAAATATTCTAGGAACCAGGAGGAGAACAGGACCAACCTGCTCAACTGTTCACCTGAGGTGCATCGCCAGTCGGATTGACTTTGCAGCTTCTCCAGCTACGTTTTTCTCTGATGAAGAAAATCCTTTTCAGCAGTCCTTCACCAAAGGGGAATCTGACCTCATGGAACTTTCTACAGTTACAGCCCTCTGCCGCGTCCCACTGGAGATTTTCAGCTTCCTTTTAGCTGACTAAGTCTGAACGTAGAAATCTTCACTGCGGCCTTGACCCAAAGCCATCCGACAACGTAGCTCCCTCCTCAGATGCTTGCTTTAGCCTTGTCCCGCTGAACTTTATTTTCTCAGAATTACTTCTAAGTCGAAAGGTAAGCTCTGGCTGGGTCTAAACCATTTCTTGTACCAGAACCGCGCCCCATCGCAGTCAGCCATATTTTTCGACTTTGACTTGGTCTCGCGCAACTAGATGTCTGCGGTTGGCACTGTGAACTTTTAGGTGCTGGTTTTCACTACAAAACTTTAAAAATTCATAACTTCGGTCCTATTGACCAGATTTTTGTCATTTTGGTGTCAAATAATTTATGGGATTGTTATTGTGTTGTGATTTCACTTTATTACTGCTTGTGTGCTGCATAAATACTTTACTCTTGCCTCTAGGTGAAGCCTAACTGCTTTTTGTGCCAAGGTACCCAGGGAATAGCACAGGTTAATTTAGTGACTTTTTGTGGGTTACCCTGCAAAGGTCTGTGGCTGTTGCTTGACCAGGGCTCAAACTCCAGTCAACCAACAACTCAACTTCTCATATCAATCCCTCCTTACAGTTCTTGGCCTGGTTCCCGCCTCTTCCCAGCCCACTCCTAGCTCTGCAGTAATTCGACCTCCAACCTCCCATCCTATCTTTGTGCCAACCACCTCTTGTCAATAAGCACCCCCTGCCTTCCCCTGATGCTCCGTAGCCCCCTCTTTTGAACAGCGCTGTGTCTTTTGTATTTAGGTTGGCGCTATATAAACACCACTGTCTACCTGCTCTGCACGCCAGGCGGAGTGCGCATGCACTGTAAGATCAAGCACAGAACCCTACCCCCTTATATACAGGGAGTGCAGAATTATTAGGCAAATGAGTATTTTGACCACATCATCCTCTTTATGCATGTTGTCTTACTCCAAGCTGTATAGGCTCGAAAGCCTACTACCAATTAAGCATATTAGGTGATGTGCATCTCTGTAATGAGAAGGGGTGTGGTCTAATGACATCAACACCCTATATCAGGTGTGCATAATTATTAGGCAACTTCCTTTCCTTTGGCAAAATGGGTCAAAAGAAGGACTTGACAGGCTCAGAAAAGTCAAAAATAGTGAGATATCTTGCAGAGGGATGCAGCACTCTTAAAATTGCAAAGCTTCTGAAGCGTGATCATCGAACAATCAAGCGTTTCATTCAAAATAGTCAACAGGGTCGCAAGAAGCGTGTGGAAAAACCAAGGCGCAAAATAACTGCCCATGAACTGAGAAAAGTCAAGCGTGCAGCTGCCACGATGCCACTTGCCACCAGTTTGGCCATATTTCAGAGCTGCAACATCACTGGAGTGCCCAAAAGCACAAGGTGTGCAATACTCAGAGACATGGCCAAGGTAAGAAAGGCTGAAAGACGACCACCACTGAACAAGACACACAAGCTGAAACGTCAAGACTGGGCCAAGAAATATCTCAAGACTGATTTTTCTAAGGTTTTATGGACTGATGAAATGAGAGTGAGTCTTGATGGGCCAGATGGATGGGCCCGTGGCTGGATTGGTAAAGGGCAGAGAGCTCCAGTCCGACTCAGACGCCAGCAAGGTGGAGGTGGAGTACTGGTGTGGGCTGGTATCATCAAAGATGAGCTTGTGGGGCCTTTTCGGGTTGAGGATGGAGTCAAGCTCAACTCCCAGTCCTACTGCCAGTTCCTGGAAGACACCTTCTTCAAGCAGTGGTACAGGAAGAAGTCTGCATCCTTCAAGAAAAACATGATTTTCATGCAGGACAATGCTCCATCACACGCGTCCAAGTACTCCACAGCGTGGCTGGCAAGAAAGGGTATAAAAGAAGGAAATCTAATGACATGGCCTCCTTGTTCACCTGATCTGAACCCCATTGAGAACCTGTGGTCCATCATCAAATGTGAGATTTACAAGGAGGGAAAACAGTACACCTCTCTGAACAGTGCCTGGGAGGCTGTGGTTGCTGCTGCACGCAATGTTGATGGTGAACAGATCAAAACACTGACAGAATCCGTGGATGGCAGGCTTTTGAGTGTCCTTGCAAAGAAAGGTGGCTATATTGGTCACTGATTTGTTTTTGTTTTGTTTTTGAATGTCAGAAATGTATATTTGTGAATGTTGAGATGTTATATTGGTTTCACTGGTAATAATAAATAATTGAAATGGGTATATATATTTTTTTGTTAAGTTGCCTAATAATTATGCACAGTGATAGTCACCTGCACACACAGATATCCCCCTAACATAGCTAAAACTAAAAACAAACTAAAAACTACTTCCAAAAATATTCAGCTTTGATATTAATGAGTTTTTTGGGTTCATTGAGAACATGGTGGTTGTTCAATAATAAAATTAATCCTCAAAAATACAACTTGCCTAATAATTCTGCACTCCCTGTAGAGTACCCTGATTACTGTGGCATCCCCGGTTCTGCTTGGGCTTTGAAGTTACAATACCTATCTACAGAAACATGTGCGTTGCCTATTATAACTGCCCCCTACATTGCACTGAGTTGAGGGAAGCTTGAAATTCTCCTTATTGCCAGCTGGGTGACGCATCCTCGCAGAGGGTGTGCTTGAAGCATTTTCCATGGTCAAAACATATTGATAGATGGAAGCCCAGATGGCCCGTGTGCCCAGAAGGGCAACATCCTTTTGGGTACCAGCATGTTGCTTCCCCTGCTAGTGTACCCCAACTCGACAACTCCATCTGCATCTGAGGCCAGTGCTGGGACTTCCATTCAGAGCCAAGAGTCATCCCCTGACCCCTGTGTAACCTCTGACCTATTTGTGCGAGTTCTACCCAGAAGCCAAAATTAAGCATTGAAGCACTAGGTCGACACTGAGGAGTCGGTCCCGTACTGCCTCCCCTCTCCCCTCTCCACTGTCAATTGTGAGTAGTCAAGCAGAAACTGCACACGGTGGCTTCTCTCACAGCTCCTTGAGGGGTGGGTGCACGGATAAGCACTAGATAACACCAGAAAGTTGTGAGCTGCATCAGGCCTGGGCCCGGGTGGATTGGGGCACCTCTTCTCGGCAGCTTTTTCATAAAGAATGGAGCAAGCGGGCACTATGGCCCTGGAAGAAACGGAAAAGTGTGTCCCTTTGTGCGTAAAGCGACCCATGCATTCCAGTAGCAGCGTCCGACGTAGGCCCAAGAGGGCCAGATTCCTGCCCCACCTCTGACGGACTATACAAAACATTCCAATGGAGATCAGTTATGTGTTAATGTACCCTATTTATTTAACGTGTAAGGTATATTTATCCTATGGATGAGTCCTGAAAATCTGATCTGACCCTCCTCGCCCTACGTTGGACACCCCTTCCTCAGACAGGCTTAATTATTCGCGGTTTTGATAGGGCAACCCAAGGGGGGATAGACAACTTGAAACGTAGCTTCAGTTTATTGACCTAGTTCTTAGCACCATCCATGCCTTCCTATTGGTGGAGAGCGATGCCCTCTTCCCGAGCCGATGCTCTTGTGCGTATTCATCTAAGAGCACTTTTCGAACCTATTTGATCCCGCCTGGGACCTGTTCTCTGTATGAGGCCTAAACTCGAGGGTTGATTTTAACAAGATCAACCATGGAAGCTTGGGCTTTCTAGGCACCTACTATGCCGTTTTTTAGGTTTCGCCTACTGCGCGTATGCTCACGCTGCTGTGCAACATGTTAGAAACATTCACAAAGCCAATAGATTTGGCCAAGGCGAAACCTACTGGCTTTGTCAATGCTTGTTTTTTTTTTAAACCACTTATTCCGGACTACTTTTGCTGAGCGCTCTCCTTGGCTCAGAGGCTGTCCAGGGGCCCAGCCTCCTGGGGGGTCGGTTGGAGGGCTCTCGCCTCCCTCCATGACTCTTGGTGGGAGCTCTCCTTGGTCCTGAGGCTGTCTAGCAGTCCAGTATCCCTAGACCAGCTTTGCCAGGAGCTCTCCACGGTACTGCAGGCCCACACCTGGCAGTCCTGCCTCCCCACACACAGCTTCACGGGAGCTCTCCAGGGTGCTGCACTGAGTGGCAGAAGTGCTCCCTCTGCAGGAGCTTTGAGCGGAGCTCTCCATGGTGCTGAGGGGTCCCAACGTAGGGTGGAGGTTCACAAGGGTGCAAGTCAGCACCTTCACTCCCAGGAGCCTTGAAGGGACCTCTCCGAGATGTTACTCTGTCTCTGTCCCTACCGACGATTTACTTGGAGCTCTCCACAGTGCTGGGCCCAGTGTCTTCGGGCAGAGCGCTGGTCGGAGCTCTCCATGGTGCTGGAAGTTGTCCAGGGGTCCCATCCTAGGAGTTTTGGTGGTAGAGCCTTGAAGGGAGCTCTCCATGGTGCTGGAAGTTGTCCAGGGGTCCCATCCTAGGAGCTTTGGTGGTAGAGCCAGAGGCAGTCCCTCTGCCTGCAGGAGCCTTGAATAGAGCTCTTCATGGTGCGGTTGGGGAGGTCCATTCTTAGGAGCTTGGACCAGAACCAGCCCCTCTGCCTGAAGGTGCCTTGGCGGGTGGTCTCCATGGTGCGAAGGGGTGTCTGGGGGGTCCCACCTTAGGACAACCCCCCTGCTTACAGAAGCCTTGGCGGGTGGTCTCCATGGTGCGAAGGGGTGTCTGGGGGTACCACATTAGGACAATCCCTCTGCCTGAAGGAGCCTTGGCGGGTGGTCTCCATGGTGCGAAGGGGTGTCTGGGGGGTCCCACCTTAGGAGAACCCCCCTGCTTGCAGAAGCCTTGGCGGGTGGTCTCCATGGTGCGAAGGGGTTTCTGGGGGTACCACCTTAGGACAATCCCTCTGCCTGCAGGAGCCTTGGCGGGTGCACTCCATGGTGCGAAGGGGTGTCTGGGGGTCCCACCTTAGGACAGTCCCTCATGCTGCAAGCCCCTTGGAGGGAGTTCACCATGGTGTGGAGTGGTGTTGGCGGGCACTTTAGGACAGTCCCTCTGTCTGCAGTGGCTTTGGAGGGAGCTATTCATTTTGCAGAGGGATGTCTGGGGGACCAACCTCCCGGCAGGGGTGATGTGTCCTGCATACTTTAGTCTGTTGTCTGCATCCTGCACAGTGATGTCATGGTCTTCCGGTCACTATGCCTCAGAGGCTACCCGCTTCCAGGCACTAGATCTCTCCAAGTTGCTAAAGAAAAACAGAGATTGGGGCTCAGCAGCAGTTTGGTAGTATTGAAACGACCAAGGGTGAATTTGGAATTCCTTACAGAAACCTATTTGCTAAAATACATTGGGGGTGATTCCTAGCTTGGCGGGCGGCGGGAGCCGCCAGAAGACCGTACCGCGGTCAAAAGACCGCGGCGGTCATTCTGGGTTTCCCACTGGGCTGGCGGGCGACCGCCAAAAGGCCGCCCGCCAGCCCAGTGGGAAACACCCTTCCACGAGGAAGCCAGCTTCGAATGGAGCCGGCGGAGTGGAAGGGGTGCGACGGGTGCAGTTGCACCCGTCGCGAATTTCAGTGTCTGCTATGCAGACACTGAAATTCAAAGTGGGGTCCTCTTACGGGGGCCCCTGCAGTGCCCATGCCATTGGCATGGGCACTGCAGGGGCCCCCCAGGGGCCCCACGTCACCCCTCACCGCCATCCTGTTCCTGGCGGTCGAAACCGCCAGGAACAGGATGGCGGTGAGGGGGTCGGAATCCCCCATGGCGGCGCAGCTTGCTGCGCCGCCATGGGGGATTCCTCAGGGCAGCGGAAAACCGTCGGGACACCGCCGGTTTTCCCTTTCTGACCGCGGCCATACCGCCGCGGTCAGAATGCCCTTAGGAGCACCGCCAGCCTGTTGGCGGTGCTCCCGCGGTCCCCTACCCTGGCAGTCTCGGACCGCCAGGGTAGGAATGACCCCCATTGTCTTTTGTTACCAGGAGATCAGCAGCCAACCAGCATCAACCATGCATGTAGTAACCACACCGGCCAGGGAGATTTATCCCTCCAGATTCTGGAATGGGGGGGAGGGTCGCTCAGGGGTCATAACACCTCCCCTTCCAATCCCAGACTTTATAAAGTGGAAAAGTGAAGATTTAACAGTGGCAGACAGAGCATGTCTCTCTGAAGAAGTTGCTGCACATCACAGAAGTCTCCCCGAAAAGCCTCTGCGGGGGCTCCGAGAACTCTTCATGTTGTCAATTTTTTGGTTGTGGTCATTGAGGTGTTGAGCCTCGCCTAAGTTGCTCTATTTTATGTGCATGTTACTGCTGGTTCAGCTGGCTCAAGAAAAAGAAGAATTTTAGGACAGGCTAAACCCCAACCACCACTCTTAAATATTGTTTAAAAAATCCGAGTTCTCCGAGCACCTACAGCGTTTGCTCCCTGGGTTAAAGCTCTTAAAAGAGACACTTCTTAAGTGCAGCATGACGTCTGACAAGCATGTTCTGTAACTGTGTTTGCAATGCACACTTTTAATTTTTATGACTACGCACTTGTATACATGTGTGTGTATAAACAGTTTGATTTATGGTGTGATAAGTGTACCTATTGATCTCCACATTCTATCACCAATTGAATAACAATAATTGAAAAGAGAGCACTGATCTTTGGTGCTCGACTGAATGCAGAAGGATGTAACTCTGCAGTCTCAAGACTGCACAATCTGCTATCCTGGATTCAAATCCCAGCTTCTCCTCTTGACCAAATTGTGTGATCCACGGCCCATCGCTTTTCTTCACTATATATCAGTTTCCATAACCATCCAGTATGAAAACAAAGTTTACTTCAAGATCTGTGCTCTACTAAAATCTCACTTATATATGGCTAACATAACTTAATCTTGTTTCAAATTTATTAACGATGCATACAAAGCCAAAAACATGAGAAAATTTGTAAATGAAGCATGACATAACCAAATTTTAGCCTTATGTGCTAATTGTCACCTATTAAGCCAGGTTCTAAAACAGTGCCAAAGTTATTAGCAAAGTCAAACGTGTTAGGCTGCACCCCATCTCCCTCCAAAATGGTAATAAATAGCACATCATACTCTGCAGATCTGCATATATGCTATACGTCTGTGGTTCTTAACCTTTTGACTTCTCTGGACCCCCACTTAATTATTAGTGGATCCCGGGGACCCCCACTTAATCAATATTGGAACCCAAGGAACTCGGCCTAAGCAATTTGAATGATTTAAACCACAAAACAATACAAAACAATTGATGAAACAAAAATTCATCAAATACACAAATTCTTAAATATATTTTAGTTAAGTCACACCAAAATTCCTGGTTTTGGTTAAATATCTTTGTTGAAACAAACACACCTGAAAAATGCCAAAGCAGAATTGTAGAGTCTTAAATGCTGTAACATTACGCTATGTGCAGTTGCATATTGATATGTATATATTTATATCCATCTACCTAGCTCTATTAAAAAGTTGGAGATAGTTTGACTGTTTATTGGCAAACTGAGATTCGCAGTCCATCAGCAGACTAAATTTAAAAATTTGATTTGTGGACCTACTGCAGTCTTCATTAAAAATATAATTGATCTGAATTTCCCTTTATCCATTTTGGGCCTGAGAATCCAAAGCTGGGTCGAGTGACCTGAAGCTTCTTATGGGTTTGAAGCAACATAGAAATATTTAGTGAGGGTGCAATTGCACGACACAGGGCTTGGTCCCCATGTCCTGAAAACAAAAAAATAAAAAACAAGCAGGTGGCAGGGATCACGCCCCTTTACCCCCTGAATTAGCTGGTGTCCCAAAAAGGCCCCCTTAGATTAAAAGTTTTTTAAAAAGTAGATTTTACAACTGGATTCGTGGGCTCTGAAATGAGGTTTGTGGTTCTTAGCAGAGCTGAATGGTCTGTTAACTCTGTCTCAAAGCTAACCATAACTAGCAAATTTTGTTTCTTAATTTGTAACCATTCCAGCAGTTTGTATTTTTTAAGTGAATTTCTGAGAACATCGGCCCTGGCACCCCTCGGTCCACTGTGCGTAGCATGAGGTTGACGGTAGGGCCTGGTCTACCCCAAGGGACACCTACTCCACTTCTTCTTAAATTCTTTTTCCCTCCTGCTGGACTCCTGCAGGAGAAAAAGTGCCATTCTTGCTCCCGTGAGAGACCCACAGGATCTTGACAACCCTAAAATAAATTTGTTTTTTAAGTATGGCCCAAGGGATGGTTCCTCTGGAACACTCCTACACATGGTCCAAGGTGTTAGAGTATCCCACACTGCCCCCTTACATTTTATTTTACATTTTCAGGACACAGGGACTGAGTTCCAATGTCCTGTAACAGTGGCCACAACACCTCTCTTCATGAGCGGCCAGCCAATGAGAATGACAGCTCCCGCAGCCTTCACAGGAGTTTCTCGCTCTTGAGGGAACGAGGTGGCCTCTATTATTTGAAAGTGTGTGCCCTTGGAACAGCTGCAAGTGTCCCACGACCCCCACGCCCAGATATCTATACATTTTTAATCTTAAGGGCATATTTTCAAGCCCCTTGTGCCGCAAGTGTATCACTTTTTGTGATGCTTTGGCGGCGCAGAGTGGAGGCCCATGTCTACAAGGCAACAAAAAGCCACGTTGTGTGGCTTTTCATGGCCTCAGGAGATATGGCGTAAGGGTACGCAGTGCAAGTCGCTGTGTTGCCTTACTCTGCATCAGAGAGGCATTCTATGGCATTGCGGTGGGGGTTCCCACGTCACTCCTGTGAGTTTTGACGCATTCCTAGATTTACAAGGATCTGTGAACCTGGGAATGCCTCAAAACTGTACGCCTCCCCAGGGCAGACACAATGAGGAGAAGTATCTTTATTTTCTCCTCGTTCTTTCTCTTTGGATTGTTTTTCATAGGGAGGTGTCCCTTCCTACACAAAAACATTCCTGCCAACAACGCAGACACCCTTACACCATGGTGCAAGAGTGCCTGCATTTGTGATAGGTAGCAAATTGTGCACCAGCACAGTGAGAAAGGACAGAAATGCACTATATCTTGTCAATATAATACATTTCTGCCCTTTCAAATTGGCGTATGACAGCACAGCAAAAAGACTTGTGGTGCTGTCCTATATTAATTCCTTGAAAATATGCCCCTTCATTTCGTAAGAAATATTCAACACTTAACACCTAACAACAGAAAACAAGCTTTCTAGGTAAAGATCTAGCTTTATGCCAAGTTTGGTGTAATTCCATTCAGCCATTTTGACTTTAGCACTCTTCAAAAATCCCAATGGAAATTGTATGGGGAAACTTATTTCTGTTACTTCATTCCTTCTAAGCCCCATTTTCATGGATCATCATAAAACTGTCCAGAACGGAGATGAGGTGGATTTTATTTTTTTTTCTTTTATTTTTTTTAAGTTACATGAAGATTCATCGTATAGTGCCAAACATATTAGCAAAATAAATAAAAAAATCCTATTATGGTAACTAGGTCCTAACTATAACTGCCCAATGGTGACCGCCACTGTGTAATATGTGTGATCTTATATACACATATAAAAGTCTTGTGAAAATAGGTTTTCTTTATTCCAAGCAGTAGGCAGAATTAACAGGAACAAAGAATACACATACGTAGCAAGCATCATATAGCATCATTTGTTACCAGTGTTACCCTGATCTCATTGTATCCCCCCAGACCACTTGTTCTTATTCACTGTAGAAATCTACATGATGGGAATGTGGGGGCAGAAAGGATTGCGAGTTGGGTCCTCAACGTACCTTACTGCGGCACTGAAACTCCCAGCTGTAGCTTACCCAATTGTGGTTGATTTCTCCTGCTGATGTGATTGGTTTGTTACCGCCTAAGTCAGTGGTTCCCAACCTGTGGTCCGGGGACCCTTGGGGGTCCGCAAAGCCTTCTCAGGGGGTCTGCAACTGCTTAGAACATTAAAAAATATTAGCAAATATTGACAAATTACGTCCCCAGCTTCCAGTAACGACTCAGGCGGGGGTCACCGGATTCCAATGATGATTTAGTGGGGGTACCTGGGTTTCATTAATGTTAAAGTGGGGGTCCACAGAAATCAAAAGGTTGGGTTTATTGGCCTAAGTAATACCGCATCTACTTCTGAAGGCTTGAATCCTCCAATCTCTAGGTATTTTCCATGTTGCCTTGAAGTAATACTCCCAGAATGCAATGACTTGTTTGCAGAAAGCCAGGTGATGGGAAAGGCCTTCTGATGAAATGGAGCCGTCTTCCGCCCCCTCCCTTCGCTTCCTAGATTCTTCTCCTCCCGCTTCACCCTCAGCACCCCTACAAGTTCCTACCACTCCCAATCCCCATTGCAACCTTGCGACCAGTGTAGGTGCTTTTCTGTGGATCTGACACAAAGACTATCCCTGCAGTGTCTATATATTTGTCACTACATATAATTGCTGTTCATTCTGCACATATCTGTAAGTTATTTAAGTGCTATGTAAAGGTAATGTATATATCTGCTTTATACAAGTAGCCCTATTTATACTTGTAAAGCGCTTCAATGTACTGGGCCATGTAGGCGCTATCTAAAGCTGCAAAAACAAACATCCTGGTATTCTTATTCATGGTTCTCTGGGAGTTGGTGGAGCCATGCATTAGTACTGGCTCATAGCACTGCTCTCTTTATGTAGCTGAGGGAAATCAGATCGTTTCCTTGCTGCTGAGGTGTTTTCCTAGCCTACATGGGTTAGGGTTGTCTTGAATGACCTAGGATGCTCTTTTATGAGACCTTCTGTTTTGTTTGTAGATGGGAAGAAGATGCCCCTGTTGCCCTGTGGTCTTTCCTCCTCATCTGATCAGACATCTACCATGCTGCTGTGGTGATGCGTTCACCAGCTAGAAAAAGGTCCCAACTCCATCTTGGCTACAGAGGAAAACATCTTCTGTGCCTGAAGGGCCTCGTAATAGTAAAGGCTTGATGCCCTTCAAACTGCCTGTTTGTAAGAGAGCCCACCATTGACAGTCAGAAGATCCAACTCTTTGAGGTTTGAAATGACTTGCTCAGAATCACACAGTTTGGCCGTGTGTGGATAGTGGTACCTATGTCAGCTATTAGCCGAGACACAATAACTCCTGGACTGAGAAATGCCCATTTTGCTGCTGGTCCTGTTGTTGGATTCTTGCTGTAGGCAAGATTGCTGGTTTAGGGACGAGAGTACTTTTGTTTGTAGGCGACTAGGCTAATCCTACAACCAGTCACAACTGTCGGCCCAACCCTCCCGGCTCACAAGCAGTACCTCACCAAACACTCAAAGAGTACAAGGTGATTTGTGGCAGCCTTTATGCATGCACTCTAGAGTGCGATATCCCAGTGGAGTCGTGGTTAAAAGGAGATTACCCTTTTCTCACATGAGCAACAAGTCTCAGTCACACACAGGCAATGAAGGAGATGCAGTAACGTTTTCAATAGGTTTTATTAACAAGACTGCAATCTACTGTAAAATGCATGAGCTGCAATGGTTAGGATAATGAACAATGCAAGAAGCAGAATTGTAAAGATGAGAATCGTGAATACAAAGACCCCCACCATCTTGCAATAAATATGAGATGTAAAATAGGCCCTGATATATAAAAGAACAAGCATTGGCAAAAGTATTAGATAATAGTGTAAGCCCTAGGGGAGGACCAATCCATATACTAAGAAAGTGGAATGTGTAATGCAGTCCCCCCACCCAAGGATGTGGAATCGTTAGAAGGGACCTGGAGAAACTGGGAACCCCAAGAGGTGAGTACCAGATTGACCCCCAACAACCAGGTGAGTAGATTAAAGTACCTGGTTTTCCCCAAAACCAGCAAGAGGACTTAGGAAAAGGATTATGCAAGACCCAAATCAGACTAGAAGAACCCAAAGGTGGATTCTGACAAAAAAGAACCTGCAAAGGAAGGGGACTGAGTCCAGTCTGTGGTGGAGTGTCCGGTCGTGGCAGGAGCCACTACCCACCCTTCTGTGGATGCAGGACTAGGTCAACGAGGGACGAAGAAGACCAGCTGTGCAGCACAGCAGATGAAGAGAAGTTCCTGAAGTGATGCAGATGGTGTCTCATGTCATCTGTTGGGTTGCAGTTGGTCAGTGGTGCAGAAGAACCACCAACAAGCCTTGGCAAATGCAGGAGAAGGAAAAGAAGTGTTGCAAAGCTGTAGAGGACCAGCAAGGCCCATGGGACTCGACCCTTGGAGGGTAGTCCAAGGTGACCCTCAGCGGTCGGGAGAGTCACCAGAAGAGGAGGCAGCCCCCACAGGCAAGGCCCACTCAGCACACCTGAAGAGGAGTCCTGCGTCGTTGGAGCAGCAGAGAGAATACTGTGCTTGGCAGGAAGAAGTGCTGAGGGCTGCGACTACACGGAGCCTGAAGAGCCCTTGGAGCAGGAGCATACAAGCCTTGGTAGCTCAAAAGTCACGGTGTAGAGGGGTACTGTCCTGCAAGGAGAGGCAATGGTTCACCATCTCCCGTGCAGGACAGCTGGCAGAGAGGACCAAGGGGACAATTCCAGACCACCACCTGTGATGCAGGATCCATGCAGTTCCGAAGGAGAGCAGATCCATGCAGCCAGTCGTCGTTGCAGTTGGTGCCTGCAGATGCAGGGGAGTGACTCCTTCACTCCAAGGGAGATTCCTTCTTGCTTCTTCATGCAGACTGAAGTCTTGCTGACCGTAAAGGATGCACAGCTGGTGAAAAGTTGCAGTTCCTGGAAGGAGCTGGAGAACCAATGTTGCAAAGCGGAGCCTTGCTGGGGTTGCAGATTGTCGGTTCCTGGAGGTTCCAGTGCAGATCCAGTGGCCAGAAGATGAAGTAAATGATGCAGAGTAGTTCTGGTGGAATCTTGCACATCAAATCTGAAGACCCACCGAAGAGGAGACCCCCAACTAGACCAGGAAGGAGGGATTGGTCACCTAGCATGGTGACTACCTATCAGGAGGAGGCTGTGATGTCACCTACCTGACCTGGCCACTCAGATGCTCCCAGGGGGCTCTGCACATCTTGGATTCAAGATGGCAGAACCAAGTTGCCACCCAGAGGAGCTCTGGGCACCACCCCGCGGTGGTGATGGTCAGGGGAGTAATCATTCCCCTTTCCTTTTTCAATTTCGTGCCAGAGCAGGGATCGGGGGCCCCTGGACTGGTGTAAACCGGTTTATACAAGAAGAGCAAAAAATATGCCCTTCAAAGCATGCCAGTGGCGTGGGGAAGCTACCCCGCCAAAGTCATGCCACACCAATTTCCAAGGGGAGAGGGTGTTGCCTCCCTCTCCCACAGAAAATCCTTTGTTCTGCCTTACCCTGCTTGTGCTGGTCAAGCAGCAAGCGGGCAGGAACCCATCTGGAGGGTGGCAGCAGCATGGGCTGCTTGCAAAACCCTGGAAGACTGGTAGGAGCAATACTGGGGGGTCCACTAAGGAGCCCCCAGAATGCATGCAATCCAACAACCAATACTGGCAACAGTATTGGGGTATGATTTCAACATGTTTGATACCAAACATGCCCTGGTTCGGAGTTACCATTATGTAGCTGGACCATAGGTAGTGACCTGTGTCCAGTACACGGGTAAAATGTCTTTCTCGCACTTACTTATTCCAGTAAAATGGAGCTGGCATACGTAGGGGCACCTCTGCTCATGCAGGAATGCCCTCATACACAGGGACCTGCACCCTGCCCTCTGGGCTAGGAAAGCCTACCATAGGGGTGACTGACAGTGACCTGGTGCAGTGACCTATAGTGAAAGGGTGCATGCACCTTTTCACACAGGTTGTAATGGCAGGCCTGCAGATAAACT
The DNA here is from genome assembly GCF_031143425.1 of Pleurodeles waltl. Lineage (NCBI taxonomy): Eukaryota > Metazoa > Chordata > Amphibia > Caudata > Salamandridae > Pleurodeles > Pleurodeles waltl. The sequence goes on from NC_090450.1 coordinate 37,995,530, forward strand.
TTGCATGGGCTCCCCATGGGGGCACAATTCATGTTGCAGCCCATGGGGAACCCCTGGTGCCCAAATGCCCTGGGTACCTAAGTACCATATACGAGGGACTTATATGGGGGCACCAGTATGCCAATTGTGAGGTGTGCAAAGTCCTAGGCAACCAAAGTTAGAGGGAGAGAGCACAATCACTGGAGTCCTGGTTAGCAGGATCCCAGTGAAAACAATCTAAGCATACTGAAAGTAGGCAAAATGTGGGGGTAACCATGGTAGAAAGAGGGTACTTTCCTACTCCTCTTTAACCCGTTCTATCTTGGGCTTCACTTCTTCTCTAAAGCGCCCTCGTCTCTTTTTCTTTTGACCCCTCTCTCCTCCTCCCTTGTGCTGCTCTTCCCTTCACTCTCCCCTGCCCTTCCTGTGCCCAGCACCAGCTGCTTTCCTTCCCTCACCCTATGCTCCCTTTCTCCTCCTCTGACAGGATTTTTTACTCTCCTCTTGTTCTTTACTCCCCCCATCCACTAACTTCTCTCGGGGAGCCCCTCCCATGTCATATCCTTCGTACTCCATATGTCCCTCTCCCTCCTCTTCCCTCCAATCCTCCCCTTTCCTGATCCGCTTTTGAGGCCTTCCTCTCTCTCACCCCCCTCACTCCCTCTCCTCCCCACTTGCTCTCTCATTTTCATGGCCCCTCCTCCCTCCTCTTCATTCTCTCTCCATTGCACTCACCTCCTTCTCAAACCTCTTTCCCTCCCCTCCACCCCAACCCCTCTTTCCTCTGTCCTCCTTCCTCTCGCTCCTTCTCCCCCCGACTCAGTCCCTCCAATCCTTTCACCTCCTCTCCATACATCTCTCTCCTCTGCTAAACCCTCTCTCCACAGGCTCTTCTCCCTCCCTCCATCTTTCTCTCTCTTCTACTCTCGTCCTTGCCTAAGGCTCTTCCCACAGCCCTCTTTCTCTCTTTACCTTACTCTCGCTCCATGTCCCCAAACTCCCCCTCCTTCTCTCTCCCCCTTATTCATCTCTCCCTTTATCTCTCTTCCATTCCTCCATCTCTCTTACCCTCTCTTCCCTGGTGATCCAATTTCCCTCTTCTTGCCTCCGTGCTTCCCATCTCTCTATCCCTCATCATCCTCCCTATTACTCCCCTCTTGCTCTCTTTTCTATCTTTCTCACTCTTCTCTCTCTCTTTCTCACTCCTCTGTATCCTCTCTCTCTTTTTGTTCCCTCTGGCTCTCTCCCCTCTCGCTCTTTTCTATCTTCCTCACTCTTCTCTCTCTCTTTCTCACTCTTCTCTTTCTCACTCCTCTGTATCTTCTCTCTCTTTTTGATCTCTCTGGCTCTCTCCCCTCTCGCTCTCTTTTCTATCTTTCTCACTCTTCTCTCTCTTTCTCACTCCTCTGTATCCTCTCTCTTTCTTTGTTCTATCTGGCTCTCTCCTCTCTCTCTCCTCTCTCTTCTTTCTCTCTCTTCTCTCCCTCCTCTCTTTCTCTCCTCTCTTTCTCTCTCTATTTTTCTATTCTCTCTCTCTCTCCTCTCTATCTTTCTCACTCTTTTTTCTCCTCTCTTGTTGTCTCTCTATTTTTCTCTCATCTCGCTCTTCTCTATCTTTCTCACTCTTTTCACTCTCTCTCCTTTCTCTCTCTTTCTCACACCTCTATATCCTCTGTATCCCCTCTCTCTCTCTTTATTTGTTCTATCTGGTTCTCTCCTCTCTCTTTTCTCTCGCTCTTCTCTATCTTTCTCACTCTTCTCTCTCTCTCCTTTCTCTCTCTTCTCTCCCTCCTCTCTTTCTCTCCTCTGTTCCTCTCTATTTTTCTCTTCTCTCTCTCTTCTCTATCTTTCTCACTTTTCTTTCTCGTCTCTCTCTCCTCTCCTCTCGCTCCTCTCGTTCTCTATCTCTTTCTCACTCTTCTCTCTTTCTCACTCCTCTCTCTCTCTCCTCTGTATCCTCTCTCTTTTCCTTTCTTCACTCTGGCTTTCTCCGCTCTCCTCTATCTTTCTCACTCTCTTCTCTCTCTTTCTCACTCTCCTCTCTCTCTTTCTCACTCCTCTGTATCCTCTGTCTCTTTTTGTTCTCTCTGGCTCTCTTCTCTCTCTCTCGTTCTCTCTTGCTCTCTTCTCCCTCTCTTCCCACTCTCTCTCTCTCTCTCTCTTCGCCCTGCTCTCTCTCTCCCCGCTCTGCTCTCTCTCTCCCCGACTCTTTCTTCTCTCTTTCTCTCCTCTCTCGCTCCCTCTTTCTCTCTCTCTTCCCTCTCCCTACCCTCTCCTCCTCTCTCTTCTCGCTCTCTCTCCCTCTCCTTCTCCTCTCCGGCATACATCTTTCCCTGTTTGTCCATTCCTCCCCTGTCCTACCGTCTTCCGGTCCTCCTTCTGTCTCTAACCCCCTCTCCCCTGGCACTCCTCCTCCCCTCTCACTCCATCACTCCCTTCTCTCCTCCCTCCTTCCGCAAGGCAGAGCCCAGTCCGGCTGACGTAAGGGAGCGCGTAACCCGGCCCTGCCTGAGACTCCCGGGCTCCTGACAGGGGCAGCTTCCGGTGAAGGGAGACACCCGGGACCGGGGGAGCGAGGCCCCCTCCCGCCTCTGCTGCCAGCCCCACCCCGGCGGGCCCATGAGGTACTGTGGGAATGTGTCCGGTCCGGAGCGCGGGTTAATGTTCCTTCTAAGTGTCCCCGTCGATTATGGGCTGTATTGGCTCCAAAACATCCGTGGGTAAGGCCCGTTCCGCTCCCCCCCCCCCCCCCCCCCCCCCGGGCAGAGGTGGGGGCTGTTGCACTGCACCGCGTGAACCCACTGCACGGCTGCGCCGCCTGTGCTCTCCCATCACTACGGCATCGCCTGCGCTGCCGACCTGCTGCAGCCCGCGCACAGCTTGCACTGATGCACCGCCTGGTGAACACCTTGCACTTCTTGCACTGATGCACCGCCTGCTGCAGAGCGCGCCCTGCTGCACTTCTTGCACTGATGCACCGCCTGCTGTAGCCCGCGCACAGCCTGCACTGCTTGCCCTGATGCACCGCCTGGTGAACAGCTTGCACTTCTTGCACTGATGCACCGCCTGGTGAACACCTTGCACTTCTTGCACTGATGCACCGCCTGCTGCAGAGCGCGCCCTGCTGCACTTCTTGCACTGATGCACCGCCTGCTGTAGCCCGCGCACAGCCTGCACTGCTTGCCCTGATGCACCGCCTGGTGAACAGCTTGCACTTCTTGCACTGATGCACCGCCTGGTGAACACCTTGCACTTCTTGCACTGATGCACCGCCTGCTGCAGAGCGCGCCCTGCTGCACTTCTTGCACTGATGCACCGCCTGGTGAACAGCTTGCACTTCTTGCACTAATGCACCGCCTGCTGCAGAGCGCGCCCTGATGCACTTCTTGCAAGGGTGCAGTGTCTGCTCAGTTGGACTGCGCTAGAGCACGCGCAGCTAGCACTTCTTGCACCGGTGCAGTGTCTGCACAGCTGGACTTCACTAGAGCACGTACAGCTTGCACCTCTTGCACCGGTGCACTGTGTCCACAGCTGGAAAGCTTGCACTTCTTGTACCGGTGCACTGTCTGCTCAGTTGGACTTCACTAGAGCACGTACAGCTAGCACGTCTTGCACCGGTGCAGTGTCTGCACATCTGGACTTCGCTAATGCACGCGCAGCTTGCGCTTCTTGTACCGGTGCACTGTCTGCTCAGTTGGACTTCGCTAGAGCACGCGCAGTTTTCACTTCTTGCACCGGTGCACAGTTGGAGTGCTGCAGCCGTTCCTCGCCGGTGCACCAGTTGCACTACTGCACCGCCTGCCTGGCTGCACCAGACCCGTTGCTGCACCTCTGGCACGCACATGCCCGCCACCCACGCGAAGGAACACCCCCGGCAGCGTGTTGCTGTGCACGGACAGGCGCGTTTGTTTCACCGGCATATTGTTTGTTTCTGGTTTGCACAGCACCGCATGGCGCCAAGATATAAACATGTTCTCTTTTTATTCATGTATTTATTTACTCAGCGTGGTTTGTAAGGTATCGCCCGCCCCAGCACAGTGTTATTCCATCTTCTCAAGGATGCGGGGTTTGAAGTGCGAGTATAGCGCTGGATGTAGAGGGCAGGTGGCAGTGATGCACTGAGCTTTACACAGGGAAAGGTGCGCATTGATGGTGGCGCCGCCATGAGTTGGCAGGGTTATTCGTAGGCCTGGCACTAGCGCCTAGAAGGAGGGGGCAGCTCGCTGCAGTGATTGGAGCAGCGGTGTTTGCGCAATCGCCCGCCGTGTCACCTTACCCCGTCGCGCGGGGCTGCGCCCATTAGTATGCATCCCAAGCTCCCGTTGCCCGGTAACCGTTCTCCTTAGGAGACCTTCAGCATCCGCTCCGCGCATCTCCGAGGCTACCATCATCTTCGTCACGGCTGGCGGGAGGGGAGGATGGTGCAGCGCCGGAGCGCGACCCGCGGCGCCCAGTCCCCACAGGACTCCAGTAGACCCCTGCACGTGGGCCGGGGGGGTGGGGGGCAGCAGTCAGGCATTGAGGCTGCCTGTGTGCAATGGACCCTAGTTCAGGGAAGGAATTTAGCCCCTAACTGCTATTGGTAACCTTGAAATGCAGCAATAATCAAGGTTCAGTGGGCCACCACTGGGGTCTGGTGCCACTGCACCAGCTGCGCTAATAGAAGCTGCGCTCCTACAGGCGGGCGGCCGTCCCTTCCGCCCCACGTGGCACACACATTTGCTATTACACTAATAGTGAATAATAGTATATATTTTTCAATTAGTGTAATAACATTGGAGTACAATTAGCTGGAATACGCCCTTCCATGGCAGCCGAGATAAATAAAAAATGATTTTAACTGTATGTTGTGTGTTGTACTTGGGGGTGATAGTGTGTTTATGTGAGAGAGTGTGTGTAAGTGTGAATTTTTGAGTATGTATGTGTGAGTGAAAGGGTGTGTGATGCCACTTCCTCTACCCCTGGCATTTCAGTGAATTGACCTCCATGCATACAGGCGGTGTGTAAATAAAACATCTCATACTGTACATTAGCTGGGGCGCTGCACTGCCAGGGCCTTGCCAACGCGCTCTAGATGTACACTGCACCCCGGATGTGTGAACATAAGGTAGGGTGGGAGTATGTCCTGTGCATGGCTTTTTTTTTTTTTTAAGCCTTTTTTTTTTTTTAGTCAAATATGAGAAAATTAAGTTAACATTGCCAGAGCAGAGATATGCAGGTGTGGATATATATATGAATAAAGAATATTGTACTTATAAATGCATATTAAACATGTAAATGAATTAGGCATATACGCAATATAGTATCAAAGACTCAAAGTTTGAATAAAGAAAGAGAGGGAGAAGAGCTACAGGGATACAAAAGGGAATCAAGCCACGTGGAGAGAAATGTAATAGACAATAATTACAGCGAATATAAGATGAAATAAGTATATATAAGAAGAAAAACAGGAAATATATTTGACATTTTAAAAAGGAGGAGAAAAATCTATTTCCTTCGCAGTGCGTGAGGGATAGTTAATGGCAACCATAGCTGATGACGTTTGAAGAAAGCTCCTGTTGAATCAAGCATGTACCTTTCAACTCTATGATGATAACATACAGTATTCCACCACTGTCTGAGAGTAATGTTCTCTGAAGATTTCCAGTTAGAAGTAATAATAGAGATTGCAATAGAAAGCAAAAGGTCCACCAGTTTTCCAAGAGGCCTGAATGAACTCCAGATATCGTGTACGCCTCCCAAAAACTGTAATTCATATGACATTGGTGAGGAGATCTGAGCTATTTGCTGAAATGCGAGACATATTGAGGACCAAAAAGTAGATAGGGATGGACAGGAAAAAAAACATGTGAAAGTCAGTACCCTGCTGAGTGTGGCAGCGCCAACAACTGTCATTTTGTGCAAGTTTGAGTTTGTAAAGGCGTACAGGATTGTAGAAAAGTCTACTATAAAAAAAATAGGGTCTGCGTGAGGCTTGCAGTGCGTGCGGTGGAATGTATCTTATATCATATTCTATCCCATAAAAAGGTTGGCCAAACAACACCAAGATCTGATTCCCCCAATGTCTCAATTGGTGAAGTGAATCTAGGTGGAACAGACGTTCTTAAAAGTTTATAAATTATAGCTGCCCTAGGATAATTAGAAGTTATGATCGGTTGTGGAGATGATGCAAGAGAAGAATGATTGTGATGTATAAGTTTATTGAGGGCCTCTTGGACCAGAGTAGAAATAATTATATATTGGGATTTCATGTGAATAGGGAGATTATAAATTGCTCAGAGAGTAGTAAAAGGGATGAGAGTCTTTATTATATAATTGGGAAATTAGAAGAATAGCTTAAGTCATCCAAGCCTTCCAACACAAGGTTTTACCTTCTTTCCTAAGAGAACTATTGTGCCAAATGGGACTGTTAAAGAATTGGTTAATGGGGGTAGTATGCAAAATGTTCAGTAAGTTGATCAAGTGTGAGATAGTGCTGGACAACCAGAATTATGGGGGATTAGACATAAATATAATGTGTTTATGTGAAAAGGGAGAAGTAAAAGTTTCTTCTAAAGAGAACCATAGCACTTGAGCTGCATTATTGAGTGTGTATAAATAGGGTTGTATTTGCTTAATGCCAAAAGCTTTGTGCTAAGTTAAAAAGTCAGGAAAATTAGCTCCATCTAGTACTTTAGGACATTTTAATTTAGAGAGAGAGATTCGGGTGGTTTACTGTGCCACAGGAACTTGGATAGAATTTTATCAATTGAACTAAACAAAAGTTAGGTATCTTAATAGGAAGCATCATAAGGAGGAAGTTAATTGTAGGGCGAGGCATTATCTTAATGGTGTCCAAGTGGCCCCACCACAAGAGCTATAACGGAGACCATTTCTGTGTGAGGTCTACAAGCTTTGGAGATCAGATTTCTGACTTGGTCTTTAATGTATCCTTGAGCTTATTACAATACCATATCCCCAGGCATTTAATCTTAGAATAATTCCAAGATAAACCTGCATCAAGGAATACAGCAACAGTACAATGAGCATTAAGTGGCAAGACCACTGTTTTGTCTATATTAAGTTTATAGCCAGATACATCAGAATATAAGTTGAGCTCATGCAGGAAGAGAAGTGTCAGGGTGAGACATAAACAAAAGAATATCATCAGCATATGCCATAAATTTGATGTGTGCATTATTAATTTTAAAACCTGTAAATTGTTCAGAAGTTTTTAATTCGTATAGAAAAGGTTTGAGAGCCAACATAAATAGTAAAGGAGATAGTGGGCATCCTGACGAGTACCCCTTTTAAAAGGGAAAAAAAGGAGATCGGATACCATTTGTTATAACTGAAGAATATGGTGAGGAATACAGAATGGATATAAAATGTCGGAATTCAGAACCTAATCCATGCCATTCCAATGCCTTCGACAAGAAACCCCAGTAGACCCTATCAAAGGCGTTTTCCGCATCCAATGATAAAGCTGCCAGAGGAATCTTAAGTTTAGAAGCCTTGTTAATAATGTTTTAAAAAATGTACAAGAATTATCTGCTACATTTCTATTAGGGATTGATCCAGATTGATGAGAATCAATAAAATCAGGCATATATGGGAGTAAATGCAGAGCTAAAACTTTGGCATAGAGTTTACAATCTGTATTAATTAAAGATATTGGTCTATAATGTTTACATACAGTTGCATCACTATCTTTTTTGGGAATAAGACAAATCATGGCCTCCGTAAATGAGCCAGATGCAGAACCTGACTTTATAAAGCGATTTAGTAATTGAAAGAGTTTGGGGAAGATCATTCTACTGTGAAGCCACCTGGGCCTGGAGCCTTACCCTTGGGGAGAGATTGTAAAGCTGTATATAGTTCTGTGAGTTGAAGGGGTTGGTGTAAAGATGAGAGGTCAATCTGCAATGGGTCTATTGGTTTGAGATTAGAGAAATATTGGTTGATAGATTCAACTGATGGTGTGTGTTCTGGAGTGTATAGGTCCTTATTGTAAGAAGCGAAACACAATGCTATATCAATATCCCTAGCAATGGAACTAGGACCGTTGGCAATTACTTGAAGATATAATTTCATTTATCTTTAATGTCCTTTCTTTTTTGTCTCCACAGTTTAATAGTAATGGTTATGTTTAGTATTTATATCCATGGTTTCCCTTCTCCCTCTTCTTATTCTTTTTTTTTTTTTTAGATACAGTGTTCTTCCTGCAATCTTCATGCACCTTTCCCAACCATATCCCTTTCTCACTATCCAAACTGTGCATGGGTCTTGGGCGGCACCATTCTCACTGAACGCAGCGCGAGGTTGCCAGGGCAGTGGCACGGAAGAAACTCATGACTTAGTTGTGTAGGGCGGCCTTCAAGGAGGCCCGCAGTTGGAGACAGAGCTGCTCCTATCCTCTGCTCACTTGGGCCTCTCTCCTGCAGTGTGCCCACGCCCTCTTCCATTCACTCGCACCTATCCTCAGAGATCACAGTCACTCAAAAGGAGGGCCTGGACCAGAGATAAAGGGAGGTCACCCATTGAAATGCTGATGTACCGCATTTCACCTAACAAATGCAGCCTCACGTATATTCCCAGGACTGTAATAGCTCACTTCTGTCTTTAATTCCATTGGAGCTTATGCATGCCTGTGCTAGTTAGTGCATATGCTGTGTCTAGGCTATGTCAAAATTGCCTCCCACATCTATCTGTCTGTCTATCTATCTATCTATCTATCTATGTATCTATCTATCTATCTATCGAAAATTCAGTTAAAGTGAGCTTCTAGTGTAGTTATGATGAACTTTAATGCATACCTCTTTGTGTGTCCAACCTCTGCACAGGCCCAGCACCCACTGCACAGGGCCTTCAAGTGACTGCAAGGGGGTGTTGGCCAGAGGCCCCCTCTGCAGATCAGACAAGGCCCTCTAGCCACAGTAAGCACACAGGCCGACCTGTACACAGCATTGAGCACAGGGCATAACTGTAGGCCAGTTCCTGCAGCCAACTCTCTTGTTGCAAGCCCATAATCTTACTAAGATATGTCAAATTACCCTAATGGCACACTCATCAACAGCCTGAGCCCAGGAACCATCAAAAACATTATGTGTAGTAGTAAAGCTTGAATTTACAGAATGTTTATTTTTTTGTTTCTGATATATATGCTCAAAGGCTGCAGGATCAGTACCAGTGCTGTATGTTAATTAATGGAAAAACATAAACTGAGAAACCCCATTGGAGTAAATTAAATCATGGTAAACCATCTTTAAGGAAAGTCATTTTTATGGGAATACATATAAACTGAAAATTAAAGGAAACCTATTAATGGAAAGATAATTTTAAGGAAACATCCAAAATCACACACTTGGGTGAAGATTGGGGTAGTAAGGGTTTTTTTGGTTCAGGAATGGGTGATATATAGGGGTGATGATTGGTTTTAGGGACTGATCATGGGTGGAGTTTACGGTGATGAGGGTTTTTTAGAGTACACGTGTGAGTGGAGTTTAAGGGTGGTGAGGGGTTTTTAGGATTCAGGGGTGGGTGTTGAGATTTTTGGGTTTTATGCATAGGTAGATTTAAGGGCTGGTAAGTGGTTTTTAAGGTTCAGTTATGTGTAGAGTTTTGGGGTGATGAAGGGTTTTAGTGGGGTTTTAAGGGCTCAGGGATATATGGAGTTTTTATATAGAAGGTGTTTTATGGTGCAGAGATGAGGAGGCTAGGAGATTTAGTAGTCATAACGTTTATTTTTCATCATTAGTGAGGGCTCAGGGATGAGTGCAGTTTAGGAGTGGTGCAGATTTTATGGGCAGGGAGGAGTATAGGCGTAGAAAGGGGTTTTAGGGCTCAGGAAAGGGTGAAGCTTAATGGTTTTGGGTTTTAGGGTAAGAGATGGGTAGAGTTTAGTAGTAGAAATAGCCTTAATGGTTCATGGATGGGTGGGTTTAGGAGTCTAAGGTGGGTGGAATTTAGGTGTGGTAAGGGTTTTTTAGGGTGCAGGGAAGGGTGGAGTTTAGGGTTAGAAAGGGCTTTTAGGGTTCAAGGATTGTTTGAGTTTAGGGGTCAGGGGTGGATGCAGTTAATGCTTGGGGAGGTATTTGTAGGGACAGAGCTGGTGTTTACGAGTGGTGAGTGTTCAACGAATTAAAAGCATCCAAAGTAATTGTTTGACAATATAAAATACTGTAGCAGCTAGTACTCTAAAAAAAATGGTGGGGCGGGTTGTGGAGTGATGCTGAAAAGACTCACCTATGCTGGCTGCATGGCTCTCCTCCTCCAAATCCCGGTGACGAGCAGGAAGTTGGTTCACAACTTCCTGTCGTGCCAACAACCAATCCTGGAGTTGCTCTTATGCTGTTTGCAGAATGAGCGTAGCTCCAGGATTGGTTGGAACAGACTAACCCAGCGCTCATTTTGAGGCTGGGGGCCTGTGCCAGCCATCCCTGGCTGTTTCACAGCCCTGGGATTGCTGAGTCTACAATGCGCATGTCGGACAGGTCGGCTGTAAACAGCCGGCCTATCCAACATGCGCACTGGCAGCAGTCAGCATGCTGCTACTGCAGCCCCACCCCCACCCTCACAGACGTGCTGTAATAGAAGTGTGGGCCAACAGTCCAGCACACAGAATATTAAAATGGTAATAACCATTTTATTATTCTGTGTGTTCACCTGCGGCGCAAGCTGCAGACAGGGTGACGCTCCTCCACCCGTTAGGAGGAACCGCCGCTGGTAAACATATAAATCGGATCTAGTGCCGTCTGATGTAAATGACTGAAATTAATACCTCTGACAAAAATGTTTCAGAAAGTAAGACCTGCAACCATTTCATTTGCACCTTATAAAACTGGTATGCAGAAGCCAATTTTGAGAAAAAACACATTCTATAAATTAGTTTCAATAAAATGGTAAATTCCATTATTTCCAAAAATTTCCATTAAACAGTTTTGGTGAAATGGTTTCTCAGTAATAGATTTTCCATTAAATAGTTTTTCTATGAAAATTACAAACAACCCAGTACAAGACGTCCTGTCAGTGCCTGTATCTGCACAAAGTGGGGGTAGTGTAGGGTCTGGCCATTGAACAGGCCCTGCGCTCAACCTGCCATAAGTGTCCAATCCCCCTCCGTACATGGCCGTTGGCCACGTGTAGAGTGGTTGGATGTAGGATCTTACCTAAAGAGACTTGATGAAGGCCAAGCCCTGCACCCAACTCACAGCAGACTTCCAGTCCTCACTACACATGACACTTGGCTGTACGCATCAATAGCTCAGCGTATGCCAGGTTCTAAGGGGGTTACGTTGGGTAAAGGGTTTGGTCTGAAGTCTGCCTGTCTTGGGTGACCAAGTAAGGGTGGGGGCAGGACCTGGTCTGTGTCCAACTAGCCATAAGTTGGGCTTAGGTTTTGGCCTTTGGCCTGTCACCCTGAGCACACCCTCTGGACCATCCCAGCTGGGTATGTGGCTAGGCTGAAGATGGTCACAGACTGACACTGGTGCCCAACCCTGACTGCAAGGCCTTTAGCCATGCAGAGCGGGGGTTGGGACAAGGCCAGGTTCGGAACCCAACACACCTCGGACACTTAACACCCATTGTGCGTGGATATTGGTTGTGCGCAACAAGGGAAGGGCATGTGGCCTAACAATGGGTTTGGGCACAGGGCCAAAAGGTTTACATCTTTAGATTGAATCTACATACAGATGAAAAATAGCATAAAATATAACTGTAATTCTGTACATTTTATGAATTGCATAACAAAACTTTTAAAGTCAAAAGACCTCTAGTAACCATTTGACAAATCACCCTTAAAAATGTCTTCAAATTGTGGCCTATAGGGATTACATGTCCACATTTTTGGGGTGCTGTCTGAAAATGACTGAGCTGTGCTATCTGGTGTTTAAATGTTACACACATTGTTTTGCTAATATTTGGCCCCCTCGATAAATGTTTGCTCCTGACTCTATAGTTTAAAAAAAATATTTATCATTGTAAATTGCTGCATTTTTTGTTTAAAAACAGTTTTATTCAAATAAATAAAATCAAGCATGCGGATTGTGCTAGGGTTTCACGTTTACATCTGTTAGCTCCACCTGCATCCCTTTTCAATGTCAGAGTATAACAACTGGCTGACATTATCAGGGCACATCTTCTGCCCTTCCAGATGTCTGCAGGTGTCACTTGGTGGGGGGTTCACCTGGCTAAAAGTGTGTGGAGGGGATGTAAGAAAGTGATCAGTACAGAGAGTTACAAAACTTATCTGAGTTAAGACATGGGTTGGATCATTGTAGTATCAGAAAATAATCAAAACGGCTAAAAGTAGGACCCAGGAAGCCAGGTAAACAAAAACTTCTTTGGAGCACAGTGCATTTAAAATATCAGTTACAGAGGTTAAGCCTCAAAGGGGCTGTCCTGTGCCATACTGCTGACCACCTTCTCTCTTTGCCCCCATTAAACATGCTCTTCTGTTCTCCAAATTGGAATAAACCCGAGGCTAATATTCTCTCATCACAGTCACTTTCTATCAAAGTTTTAAGCATGGACTTATGTAGACTCTTTTTTTAAACAAATCTTTATTGATTTTCATTATTATATAATGACATTTAACCATTAGGAAGTTTCGAAATACCATTCAGTTGTCTGTTTAATTTTAGTATGAGACCAGGAGAGCTCTTTCATAAATCTTTACTAATGACTTGGCTCTTACTACCTTTTAAGTGGATATGCACAGTGAGACTTCTCTCATTTCTCAAAACTTAGATATGTCTTCCGTATCCGCTTAGGTGCCAGTATTTGCTCTATGGGCCTCAGATCTTCTCAAACGTCTTGAGACATCCTCCTGCTGCTTACACCCATCTTTCCGGAGTCATGTACCGGTCCAAACCTTTGGCCTACAGTCCTATTGGTTGATGCAAGTTTTCCTCCCCATTCTCTCGCAGCATCCCTCCTGGCCATCATCATGGCCAGATCACAAAACATCTGTGTCGTCTTGGGTGCTGTAGAGTCACCTCAAAACCCCACGAGTGCCCTCCTCATGCGCACAGCAATTTCAAGATGGCTGCTGTATCTGATCCTTGACCCTGGACAGAAGATCCATACCCAGGGCATTCCCACCAGGTATGCATGAATGTTCCCACCTCTTGACATCCTTTAAGCAATTGTTTTTCTTGATGAGTATGAATTTCATTTTCGCTTGTGTAGTACGCTCGATGGAGGATCTCTAGTTGAATTCATCTGAAGCTGGCTCTAAGAGCTGCCTCCCTTGAGTACCTCCATGCTTCGTCCCATTGCCCCCCCCTCCCCCCACACACACCAATAGCCTTAAGTCTTTTCCCACTTGAGTTTTGCAAGTGGTTCCTATGTATTATTCATTGCAGTTCTGGAGACGGGTGATATTGCATGTTTATGCAGCGAGGCAGAAAGCACCCTCTATTCGAATGAAGATTCCTCCTCAACCTCCTGTGAGTGCAAGGAGTGCTCGTGTAATGCTTGTTTTATACGTAAGAATTTGTAATGCTGAGAGTCATGCAATTCGTATTCCTCCTTTTGTTCGTCAAGGGATTTTGGCACTCAGATCTTCATGTCTCCTAAATCCCACTCACCACATGTCATTATGGATGGCGCCTGCTTTGTGTCACAGGCCAGGCCTTTGAAGGATACCTACTGTGCGGCCCAGTGGTATCTCTGAAGGTCAGGCCCTGCCCTTCCTCCCTCAGGCACTCCTCTTCTTCATGCAGGCAGGCTCTGATCACTCCACCTTGCTTTGGATCACACAAATATATATTCATCTGATTGCCTTACTCTGCAGTTTCAAGGAACATTATTATGGTTACTTTTCTTTTTTGTTGGACTACAGAAGACATCAGTTTGTTTGCTTTACTCTGCATTAGGTTACAGACTGATGTTACTCGCGTTACATTGGCCTGCACCAAACTAGAGGAGATTCATTCGCTTGCTATCTTGTGAAATAATAATGGAAAGTGGAGCAACCCCAGATCCTTTAGCCTGCATAGGATTACAGAATATTACTCTGATTAATTTACCCTGCAGTAGATTACAAGGATGTACTCTTTTAATGTTACCATTAATGGGTTGTAGATGAAAATTATTTGAATTGCTATACTCTATATTAGATTACAGGAGGTATTACCTGATTACTTTGCATTATATCAGATTCCAGGACATTACTCAGAATATGATCTCCATTGCCAAATTGCTGTTTTAGCAAAGGTTATTTCTATTGCGTTACCCTCCCTTTTATCATTGAATGTGATTACTAGTTACTTTGTACTCAATTATAGAAGCTGATTACTCCAGTTACTGAAGGTTTTACTAGTAAGCTCTTACTTTGATATACTCTACATTAAGTTAAAAGAGAGTATTGGATTACTGCACTCTGAATTTGATTGTAAACTATGTTACCTTTTCCTGGATTACAGATTAGTACTTTAACTACCTTAACGTACATGGTATCACACAGTATTACATTGCACACACCTCATCAGATTGGAAATTGAAACAGGTTTCAAAATGACACTGTACACATGACTTAACCCTGAATTAGATTGTAGATTTAACCATATACAGCACAGATACACACACACACACACACATACACAAGGACGAACACACACGCACGCACACAGACCCACACACACACACACGCACACAGACCCACACATACACACACACACAGACCCACACACAGAGCCACACACAGAAGCACGCACACAGACACACACACATGCACACACACACACACACAGACACACACACGCACACACAGACACACACACACACACACACACAAGCACACAGACACACACAAGCACACAGACACACAAACACACACACATGCACGCACACAGACACACAATACACTCCCTTACACTGTGGTATATGGCACAAACCCTCACTTCCACGTCATACATACGATTTAGGCGGCTGAGGTGCAGCTTTTCCACCACACACATAAACACACACACAATATGAGCAGCAGAAACGCCAGCTTTTTACACAAAAACACTTTCAGTGTAAACACTTTACACCCAACACAGATACCACACAGGCAGTCAGTGCCAGCGTCCCCCCTGTAGCACAGGCTGAAAGTGGGCAACACGTGGTAAATATTCTCTCACGACCACACTACACGTATGTTGCACTTACAATATCCAGGAATCACACAGGCCCCTACTGGTCTTGTGCACTTGCGAACCAGGAGGCAGCAATCGGAAATAAAACTCCACCTGAGTTGGATTCCCTCAGATACATAGAAAGAGGCAGCCCACGAATATTACATATGGAATATGTGATGACATCACAGTTGGGGTTGATTTCTGATTTTATTGCTTGTCTTATGCTCAGCTGCCAACTTTGTGGAATGAGATGTGAATAAGAAATTAAGTGTCTATATTAGACACGTCGGAGAAAACATGTTTCCTTCAAAGTCCAGAAAGACCTGCTAACAATGTCTTTATGTTTTAATCCCAATTTATGACTCAGCATCTTCCAACAGATGTACACGTTTTTTTAAATAATAATAAAGTTCTATGGAAACAAATTCTATAGATATTAAATGGCCAAACACTACTGTTTATATAAATATTAAGAGTTGTTTTTAGGGCTGGTTTACAAGAACATTTCACTTTGCTTGCAAGTGATTCGTTACTTTTTGCAGCATTTAATGAAAATGACCCTTTCGAAATAGCATTTATTTCAGAACACTAATCTAGCCAATCACTGGCAAGCAACATCAATCTGAGTTCAAGAGGACGAGGCCCAGTGATTGCACCTGTATGCAGGGTGGCTCATATAGCCCTAAAATGTAAGACGTGCAGATTTAATGCCCTAGATACATGTAATCCTAATGCAACAGCTTCTCCTATTGGTGTATTCCAAATATAAAGTCTTCCTGCACCAAGATATAAAAAGTCACAAGAGATGGTGAGCTAAGTAAGAAGGTCAGATTGTGACAGCTGTCTCACCAGGGCCCTTGTGTGAGCTGCTAGAAGTGATACGAATGGAAGAGACCTCCCTGAAATACAAGAGGCTTCTAATGAAACCATCATTATTGTGCGGGACATTTAAGAATAATAACTAGAAACTTAACTTGGAAATACAGATGAAAAAGTATTAAGTAAAATGACACCAAAACGACAAAAATGTAATGAGAGGAACATGAGATATGAGTTAAAAAAAATAATGGTAGAAGTACCAAGTAAAATAAAACAATCATTTGTCACTATTCGGAATTGACTAGGGCCAAGACACAATTTTTAGCTGACCGCCATGGAGTGGGTCAGAGTGATATAGCAAGTTCATACTCTCCGTCTTAGTCTCCGAAAACCAAGTCGAAATCCTCAAACGAAGCAATGCGGCGGACTGTATCCGCTGAAGTCCTCGTGACGCAGGATAGCCACTGGACGAGCATCCACTGAAGCCGTCGGCGTGGGCAGAAGAATCTCAGAGTGGGAAAAATTCACATTTTCGACAGACAAAGTCCTCGTATTGGGTGGATACTTTTTGCAGCGTCACCCACTAAGATTTATACCTTTGGGCCCGATTTAGAGTTTGCGGGACGTGTTAATTTGTCACAAATGTGACCGATCTCTTGTCAGTCATATTATAAGTGCATTGTATCATATGGCAATTGTAATGAGGCAGATGAGCCATCCCTCACATTGTAACAAAGTAACCTGAGTGCCAAACCCTAAATCAGGCCCTTTGTGTTTTTTAATGAAGCTTAAAATCCTTCAGTGGGACAAGTCTTAACCGGTATCCAATGAAGATGCTTTGAAATCAGACACCTTTGCTGTGATGTTCTGCGGATACTCCAGAGGTCTTGGAAGGCCAAATATTTTCTAAGTACCAACTATTCAGAGTTTCTGGGGTAGCTTCTCTTGGTCACTTATAAGGCTCCCAAGACCTCAGGAATAAACCTTCACCATCAGGGGCTATCAGCATCCAGGCCAATCCCAGTTGCTACTGGATACTTCAGGAAAAAAGCCTTTGTAGCTTGTTGTGTTCCTGAAGGTCAATAAAGTGCTGTTCTGAGCTTCTGGGTGAGGTGTCGTTTTTGTAGATTTCACTAGCCAGTGGGTGGCGCGACTCCTGCACACTCCTTAACCAATGAGAAAAACGTTCCCAGGGGCAACCATTCCCACTTTTGCAGCACATCTTGTTTGCCTTACTGCAAAAACTATAACCCAGTGCATTATTTGGATGCACATCTAACATAGTAGAATCTTTTAGTCCTTAAAGGTGGATTATGTGCCTGCTGGGGGTGTGTTTATGGAAATGACCACTCCAAAACTCTTCAGCTACACCAAAGTGATTTTTGGACCGCACCCTCTACCTAGTAGCATGATGCCAAGATGGTGAGAGATGGCCTAAGGAACCAAAAGCTTCCCTTCCTTAGCTCTCCCTTTTCAGGCCTCACTCTGGTCCCTTTCAAGTTAATAAAGTTCATGAATCCTCCCCAGCTGTCCTTCCTAGCTGAGAGGTGTCACATTCCTCACCCCCAGTGTGAAAATGTCTAAGCCTTTGTTCCTGCTCTGAGACCAGTTTTCCCACCCAGTAAGGGAAAGCACTGGTAGAGTCCTACTTCTCACTAATGGTCATAAGCCTGCTGGAGGGTCAAGCAGGTATAGTAGAACTTTTTAAAGGTCACTTTCCTAAATATTTACTAAAAGTCAAACTTCAGCAATTAATTTGATTTAACTTCCTCAGTAGCTTATTCCAATCCAAAGTTAGCGTATTTGTTATTTTATCTGAACTTCAGTGTTTCTCGTAGGACAGCTACAACCTTAAAAGTGAAAATAACTTTTGGGGCTAGTCACTGTAAGTATGCATAAACATTAAATTAATGCATGTACCATTTTACATATTAGGCACCCTACCACGAGGGCTATGATGCCTACTTAGGGTTGACTTACTTCATATTTACAAATACGTTTTTTGTTTTGACTAAAACAGTTATTTTGACAGGTTTGCCTGCAGGTTTAAAAGCTGCAGAAGTAAGGCTACACAGGGTTGCCTGAAGCCATGTTTTCTTTGACCCTCTAGTGTATGGTGCAGTAGGTACTGCAGGACATATCTTTTCAATCATTCTGTATTTTTCTGCACCACAGACTGTACTTACTGTAAAGTTAAATATGTGAATTGGGGATTAGTCACAGCATGTTTTAGGGGTGAGAGCACATACACAAGGCCTGTAGAGCAGTACTCCAGTGAGAATAAGTAAAAAAAAAATCCCACCAGTTAGCTAAATGTTCCTTAAGCTTTCAAAAGCTGGCTTTATGATGCATACTCCCAGGCTACATACAAAGCCTTCTTAACACCTCCAGATTCAACCCAAGCATGTGTAGCTTTGAAAAACTTACCTACAGCAGTGAGGTGATCTGCTAAATACATAGAAACTGAACAGAAAAAAATACCACAAATTTATGGATGCACTCCATATCACCTCAAA
Organism: Pleurodeles waltl; assembly: GCF_031143425.1. NCBI lineage: Eukaryota > Metazoa > Chordata > Amphibia > Caudata > Salamandridae > Pleurodeles > Pleurodeles waltl. The sequence continues at coordinate 38,013,948 of NC_090450.1, forward strand.
ATCATCTGCTTAAATGAAATGACACGGCAGACATAATCAGTTTTACTTCCTTTGAGCGAATTCCCAAGAATAAGAAGACAACACTATCTAATTAAAAAACATGTGGAATCTTTTATGCTGCAAACGTCACACACAGAACAGGGCATCTGGAATGCTATTGGCGTCAACAGTAGCTTTCAATGTCGTCTGCAGCATAGAAAACCAAAACTGAAATGCAAGCAGCTAAGAAATCCACTAAACCTGACATCTCATCAGTCCTGCGTTTTTTCATAGACTTCATACTTGGTGAGTGGTAAAATCTGCAAGTTTGTCTCATTGACTGTGGTCTAGATTTAATATTCTTCATACGATGGAGGGCTGGGGGGAAAAATGAATAACACCAGATTTATAAACGGTCATCAGCCTTGCACAATTTTTTTCATCAATAATTTTGCTGCACATGTTGCAGTGATATTTTCAGTGATTTCAGAGAAGATGTTGTGATTGAGGTAATATGTGTGGTAATTAGCGGTGCATGGCAAGGCTGCGAGTTATGGCAAACGTAGGGCAAGAGCTATAGTTTCTTGAGATCAGTATAACTATGGCTGCTGAATTTCTATGGTTTTGTGTTTGTAAAATTTGATCCTAACCTTTGTAATCTTTTTCTTCTGAATTTCTAAGTTTTTAAATAATTTTATTTCCTAACTATAACAACCCTGTAACCTTTGTTTTTCAGTGAATTTCCAGGTTTTTAAAAAACATAAACTAATATTTAATTACAATGCATTAACCCAACCACCTCCGTGCATGGCGAGGCGTAGGCCACAGGGCATGGCATGCGGTCAGGCCATGCAGCCAACTCCCTGCATGCAGCCAACCTCACGCTGTAGGCGTGGGAGGGGCTGTATGGGTGTGCAGACTGGGTCGATGTGGTTGTGTGGGTGTGTAAGATTATGGACTTTAATTCTTGATATACAAGGATCACACCAGCGGACATGACTTCTTATTCTAGGGACATTTCATATATGTACCTCTATGATGTCTAGATTTCCATTTCTTTGATTTAGGGTGTCAGTAATGATAAATATATTTTTTTATGTGAATCTTTCAAGTGAAATTACAAAACTGACTTACAATATATAATATTTTTTTGTATTGACTTAAATTGTCTGGTTGGGTGCTCCAAATTTGTTCATATCTTAGTGTATGTGGTTGCGCTTTCGTAGCATCTTTTGCACTTGTAGCTTTGCAGCAGGGGTACGGTCTGTTGTATCACTCAAGTGTTTCTACTTTTATCCTATTTAGTGGTGGGTTTGTGCACAGGACATAATTCCATTATTGCATCCTTGCAGTAGAGGATATATATATATATATATGTATAAATGAATATTCACTTAAAAAACCAAAGGTTGCAGGGACGTTATAGTTAGGTTCTTAATTTACTCGCACAAAACCAGAGAAATTCAGCAGTTATAGTTAGTTATTTCAAGTAACTATAACTCGTGGCCTATGGTAACTATAACTCGCACCCCCATCATGCAGTTTTTTCTTTAATAATTTGACTTCTAATATTTTGTTGATATTGTTATTGAAGTTATCAAAGTTGTCATGAGTGCTGTAATATCTGAGGTAATTAGCGGTCATGGTGAGGGTGCCAGAGCTAGGGAGGTCAGTGTGTCCCTTCCCTGCCCTTTTTCCTTTTTTTTTTTTTTTCTTTTTTTCTGGGACTCTGCTGAAGCCTAGTCCCAAGGTGGCCGCCAACACTTCCTGGTTGAAGTGTTGGCAGCCAATCAGATCTCTGCTCGAGACTGGGAGTATTAGTGAAGTCTTCACGCCTGCAGATATCTATATTTAGTTTTATTTTAATATTTAAAAAACTACTGAACAGATTTACACCAAACAATAAAAAGCACTCTTTCTGGACCAAGAACTAACTTCCTGCCAAATTTGGTGTAATTCCGTCCAGTGGTTCGGGCTGTAGTCCTGGATAAAATCCCTATCGGAATTAAAATGGCAATGCACTTTTTTTGACACTCCGTTTTTCTTCGCCACTGCTTGCCAAATCTCCCCAAAACCCCCCATGCACAACAAGAATTACCGGCACACTTTTTGGGGGAATTTTCGTGAAGATCCATCAAACAGCATCAAAGATATAGGCAAGGCAAAAAATGCTTTTCCTATGGAAACATGGTCTTAACTATAACTACCTGCTGACGACTTCCGGTAGGATAAATATATATATATATATATATATATATATATATATATATATATATATATATAGTATATGTGCGTGTGTGCGTGCGTCTTTTTGTCTATGTATCTATGTCTATTCTAAATGAACACAAAATAGTTACAGAAGTTAAGTAAAAAAATAACCATGTTGAGAATTTTCTTCAGGGGACGTGGATAGTTACGTGAGTGAGGTGGGGACTTTAAGAAGATAGAGGGAGACAGACTGGAGGCTCTGAGGGCCGTAGCCAGTGGGGGAAGGCAATTGAGAGCTTTTTGTTTTTAGGAGCCAGATAGTTTGTTAGGTTAATATGCCTGCTGCTGTGGTATGCAAATAGCCTAACTAACAGTAGTGTGAATCTGAAATGACCCAATATAGCCTGTCATGTCACAAATGGCTTCTATAACATATATCTATCATTCAAAAACGGATTCATATCTAGATATCCCTGCCAGGGTTAATACACTGAGGATTCATCTTCTTGAAACAAATTATGTGGAAACCATTGTCGGGGCATCTGAGGCTGAAAGCATTTGTGTTATAATTGACCTCTCTAGATAGCTCCACAGAACATCATCTAACATTTTCAGATTTTTCATATATTCTAATCTAAAATCTGTCTAGTATGAATTTGCATTTTGATTGGGAGAAGTGTGTTAATGCTGGGCGGTGGGAATTATGATGAAAAGCTTTGATTTAGCCAAAGTTTAGTGTTTGCAGGGCATCCTAGGTGAGAAAAGGTATTGTGATTCACACAAGCCACATCACCTTGGATTACCCAAGGTACCTTCTTTTCAGAAATGTCTGAGCGTGGCGTATGTCCCTGAGTGCCCACCGAGCTCTGGCCTGAATACCACCCCTACCCACATCACCTTTTATTTTCATGTGTGATACCCCACATCACAAGTGGGGTACTTTTTTATTGGGAAAAGTGTAGGACAGCTGTGTGGTAGGACATATGTGGATCACCACAGATTGCACTAGCGTCGCCTGTTTCACTTTTGTTTTGCTGTGATGTCAACCCTCAGAGTGTGCTGAGAAAAACAGCAAAACAAAGGAAAATGAAACTGGGACTCAAGGAGAGCATTTCCTTCTTGTCACAACTTTGATTTTTTAAAACAAAATATTTCTGTTATTTTTACCAGAAGCTTTTTATTTCCCAGTACAGTGGATGACCTGTACAGGTTCACAGCACTGTGAAGGTAGTGCATTGGATGTCAACAGGTTGTCCTCTCCCGCAAGGCAGTTGAAACCGACCAAATCCATGTAGCCTTATGCACTGACCAACAATAATAGACAACAAGCTGCAGGGATGTGATGGTCACATTGCACTAATTTCTTTGTTCTAAGATTGTAGGGGACTTGGAGTTCCAGAATGGTATGCGTCCCGGACTGGGAAACAGCAAAAAGCACAACAGCTAAAGAAAAGTAGTTCTGCTGCTCATGGCCGTGCACAGCCAAGGCAATGTTCCAGTTGCCAAACATGGTGAATGTAGAAATGTACAAGCAGGAGAATACAAAATATTGAGAAGTACAGAGAAGATAGAAACAAAGATAGAGAGAGGAGAGCCTACAAAAGGAGAGGACAAGTAGAGAGAGAAGGGACGGTAAATAGAAAGAGCAAGAGAGGAGGAGATACAGAAAGGGGGTGACATGCTGTGGAAAACACAAAGAGGTGGTGGACAAAGGTTTGAGAGAGGCAGTGGGAACAGAGATTAGGAGAAGGGGGGAGAGGAGAGAAAATGTTTGAGAGTCTAAAGAAGCAAGTGAGAGCTAAATACATATGGAGAAAACGTGATTGGGAATTTTTAAGTGGAATTTATAGTTAATCATGTTTTAGCAAGTGCACCTGAGTCAATGTGATTTTAATGCACAATTTTGCTCTTATTTGCTGAAATGAATCTTAGTGAAAGATCCAAAATTCACCTTGCTTAGTAGTGTTTAAAGTCCAGCTAAGTTTTTAATTTATCCACATTACTTTTACAAATTGCTTGACAAAGGCACTCCTTTCTTATATGTTACTATATGCTCTTGGTGAGAAGTACTGACAGTCATGTTCATTTTGTGGTATAGTGACTGGAAAGTACAATTGGCTTTCTAATGTACATTTAAATACGGCAGTCTCTTAACCGTTTCATGACATGAAGGCTGACCTGTAGTGGTGCTGAACAATCCTTCTGCAAGTAAATATTTTCCATTTCTAGTACACATGACAGGCTTCCATCTTTCTGCATTCGCCACTCAGAAAAGTTTATAAAGTAGAGAAAGTTCTTGTCCAAGAAATGTTAGGTACAAAGAGGGTGTCACATTGAGGATTCTATGCAAAGAGCCTACCGCAGGTGAAAGAGTGGAGACTGTCTATAATTCCGGAACTGGGGCACACTGTAGCATCCAAATGGGATGTACCATAAAAGCAGCATCAAAAAGAGGTTATCACAGAGTAGGATACTAAATGCAAACTGAAAAAAACCACCACTCAGTGCTTTGTGGCAGAGCTGCTACCTGCCCAGGTACAGCTCCACTAAATGCGAATCGGACTAGTGACTTCAGCCAGACCACAGGCCTCAAATGGGCCCATCCCAGGCTCACACAATCACCTATTCTTTGCCATGCATACCTGTCTTGCTGGTCGATGCCTGAGGAAGGTCTCCTTTTGTACAGTGCTTTTCACCAAACCTGCCTGTAACTATCAGGAATGTGTGCCAGCGTCCAAACCTGCTTCAAGTCCATTCAGTTGTGACTGGTGTTTTTCATCTACTGAAAAAGAACTATCAATCTTTTTGCCATCACCTTACAGAGAAATTCATCTTGGAACCTTCCATTGTCTAATTACATTTAACGTCAATTTCGTTCTCACCATTGTTGTAGCCCTAAAATGTTTGAAACACATTATTTGCCATTCATTTCTCAAAAAGCCCTTGATGGATATGCCCCAAGCTCTATGTAAAGTTATTTTAAATTAGTGACAAATTAAACTAAAACTTCACTTACAAAGTAGTGTGGAATTAGAAAACTCTACACAGCAGAGGCAAATGAAGTTTCCTAGCTTTACTTGCGGTAGGGTTTAACACTTCGGGCCTTCCAGGTTTGATATTTCCTGATGCAGAAGGCCCAAGGTAGGACATCCTCCAGCAAATAAAATGTTGAATGTGGAGGCTGAACATTTACACCTCAAGTAAGAGCTGAGGTCAGATTATCTTAAAGACCTTTGAATTTCACTAAGGTTGAACAGTTTAGAAAATACATAAAGCTGCAAGTCAGCCAACTTTACATCTGTCTACTTTAAATCCCATCTAATTGATAGGATTTAAAGTTGGAATGTGGAAAGTTGGCTGAGTGTGTCTTAATATGTACCTTTAAAATATTCCATGTATTCCTTCACATAGAAACACACCGTAACAAAATATCAAAACCAGAATATTGATGGCACAGACTATTGAATACAAAATATTGACAAGTAAGTATAAATTTATTATACTGTGCTCCACATGTATGTACCTACACTATATAATATATATATATATGTGTGTATATATATATATATATGTACACACACACATATATGTACACACACATATATATGTACATACACACACATATATGTATATGTATGTATATATATATATATATATATATATATATATATATATATATATATATATACACACACACGCACACACACAATCTTCTGGGGGTCACCAGTAGGTACTTATATTTAGGACCTAGTTTTCATAGAAAAAGCATTTTATTTTTACTTGCCTATATCTTTGGCCCCCTTCGATGAATCCACAACATTTTCCAAAAAAAGTGCCTTGTAAGGTCTTGTGCATGGGAAGTTTCGGGTGATCCGTTAAGCGGGGGCTAAGAAAAGGGGGGTGGTCAAAAAAAGATTGTTTCCCGTTATAATTCCAATATGGATTTTTAACACAACTACAGCCCAAATGGCTGGACGGAATTACACCAAATTTGGCAGAAAGGTCGCTTTTATATAGATATCTGGAGGCTCAAATACTTTGCGAATATTCTCGTGACATATTTGCAAACCTGCAATCCCCAGGAATACTCTCATTGGCTGGACGCAACCTCATCTTAGAGTTGAGGCTAACATTTTCTGAAATGGGGGATGGCCTCTGGGGCTGAAATAAGATGACAAAAATGGGAAAGGTGGGATTAGGGGTAAGGGTGGAGATACTCTAACCACAGGAATGAAATTGGAAAGTGATGTTGTGACAGATTAAGGGCCAGATGTAGCAATATTCCGAATTGTGACCCGCAAATTGCGAGTCAGGGCGACTCACAATTTGCGAGTCGCAATTCGGAATGTTGGATGGTGTCTCTGACACCATCTGCGACTCACAAGGGGGTCGCAAAGGCCCACCTCATGAATACTCATGAGGTGTGTCGCAATTTGCGACCCCTTGCGAGTGGCGGCATTCACAGGGATGGTGGCCTTCTGCGGACAGCAGACCATCATGTCTGTGACTGCTTTTTAATAAAGCAGTTTTTTTTTTTTGTAATGCAGCCCGTTACGAGATGCATTACAAAAACGAAAAATGAAACATTTTTGTTTCATTTTTTCAGAGCAGGCAGTCCATAGGACCACTGCCAGCTCTGAAAAAATGTTTGCAGTGCCATTCACAACGGGGTCCTCATGGGACCCCTTCCATTTTACGAATGAGTGACCACCCATTTCAAAAGGGTGCAAACTGCGATTGGTTTGCGACCGCGTTCGCGGTCACAAAGAAATCCTGCATTGCACTGCGACTCGCAATTAGGAAGGGGACACCCCTTCCTAATTACGACTCGCAAACCCATTTTGCGATTCGGTAACCAGGTTACCGAATCGCAAAACAGGTTTTGTGCATTGCAAAGTGCATTTTGCAGGTCGCAAACAGCAAAATTTGCTGTTTGCGAGGTGCAAACTGCTTCCTACATCTGGCCCTATGTGTTTTAAAAATGGGAGGGTGTTTTTTTTCACAACATAGATATTAATGCACCCGCCATGATTCGCCCAGCGTGGGCCCCTGTGAAGCTGTGAGGCGAATTTGTGAAACAAACGCACAAAAAAACACATTGGCACACTCACCCACCAACTCAAAAAGTCATGCACATACTCAGAGACCCACTCAGACACTCACACACCCAATCACAGACACTCACAGACCCACCCACTCATTCACTCACACACCCACACCGAGACCCACTCAGACTCTCACACACCCACTAATAGACCCACGCAGGCTCTCACACACCCACTCACAGACCCACTCATAGACCGAGACACTTACGCACCCACTGACAGACCCTCTCACCCACTCGGCACCCACTCACAGACCAACTCAGACATCACACATCCACTCTCACACCCAGACAGACACTCTCACACACAGAGACACACTCTCACACCTATGCCGGACGGACAGGAGGGACAGTTGCAGCATAACGGACCATGAAGGGAAGCAGGGAGGGGTCAGTGGCAGCACATCGGATCATGCATTACAAGAGGGAGGGGGCCGGTGCATGGACTCAGATAACAGAGGGCAGGCAGGAGGTGGATGGGGCAGCAAGTTAACTGTTCAGGGCAGGCGGGAAGGGCAGTGGCAGAATAACGGCCACACTGGACTGTAATGAGGGAGCAAGGGCCTGGACTTGGACAATAGATGGCAAGGAGGAGGGGAGCAGGTGCAGAAGGCTTGGGTGGGGGCAGGACAATGCCAGTCCAGGCCCTGCCTCCACTCCCTGCATGCATTGCAATGGGCATCTTACTTAATGTTAAAAATAAACCCTAAAAATTCACTGAAAAAAACAAAGGATACAGGGGCGTTATAGTTAGGAAATAGAATTTTTTAAAACATAGAAATTCACTAACTAATTAAAGGGTACAGGGACGTTATAGTTAGGTTCAGATTTTACACGCACAAAACCATAGAAATTCAGCAGTTGTAGTTAGAGTTATCTCAAGTAACTATAACTCGTGCCCTAAGGTAACTATAACTTGCGCCCTCGCCATGGGTTGCTAATTACCCCAGATAATTCAGCCCTCATGACATCTTCTTCAACATCATTGACAATATCACTGTAACATTTGCAGTAAAATTATTGATGCGAAAACCATGCACAGCAAGGGCTCGAGTTACGGTTCGAAAACGGAGAATAACTCCAGGCGCAGCTCGAGGCAGCGTTTGCTTCAGATCGGCAGAACCTGGGGCTCTAACGGTGCACATAATAAGCCGCGGGCTCTCAGCTTGGCCTTGCTTCTCGTTCTTTCTTTGCCTCTTCCTCGTGAGCCTCCAGTTTCATTGTCTGAAATGAAATCAACCCATAAGCCTTTGAGGTGGTTTCATACATGATAGCCTCATTTGACTGTTAAATACCCAAGTAAGGAACGTTCAGTTGTATTTTAATATGGTAAAACACCTTTATTTTGCAATTTTAACTTTCTTCTGTGTTTATATTTCATGCCAAAACTGCTGAGCAAAACCTAAAGTTTTGTTTACAGAATCTTTAAAAGTATATATCTTCTCAGGAGTGCGTCGGGCTCTGCACAAACGAGGGGTGTAGTGTTTCTATTCCATGTAATCCATGATGGAGGCAAAACGTTGCATGTGGTGGACTTGTTGTTCTGCCCTAACCTGCATTTCATCAGTCTGGATGTTTGGGAAAGGGTTAGTTATCAAACGAGTAGTCTGCTTGTTAGGACTGCTGACTCGTATGCTTTCAAAGAGAGAGGAACAGAAGAAATCTCTGTTAATTCCAGTGTTTAATTTGTAAAAAAGAAAATAAGTGCAGGGCCTTTGTCAGGAGTCCACTGCAGTTTACGCCCCTGCCAGAGTTGCCAATGACAATACATACACATCTATTAAACATCACACTCCTAGACGTGTCACAATTCAGACTATTCGGGCCCTCCAAAGCTATAAGAATGGTTTGGGTGGCAGGGATAAGTTGTTTTAATGTATATTGAATTAATGGGCAACTTTTGCTCTGCTCATCTCTAAATTACACAAATTGCGCCCCCCTGTGGCAGACTATCATAAGTGCTGGTGTTAACAATTAAGTGCCGGTGCTGAGCACCGGAAGCCACCAGCACAAATTATTCACTGGTTAATTCATTCATCGCTTTCCAAGATTACTCTACGGCTTGTTCAGGGATATAGGGATCGAGTAATCTCCTTATTTAGGGATATTATTTGAATTACCTGGATTACTAACTAGCTTTATTGCAATAGTTGCCAGTTTGGAGACTGGTATAGTTTGTGTGTTTCTAAACAGACTAGCACATTCTGTGAAAGCATGAGGTTAAACATGAATAAATAACGACAGCCAAGTAAGATGAGTTTTTCTATCACAGCTGTGGACTGGGGACTGAGGGAGCTGAGAGGTTTCCCAGCAGGCCATTGGCTCTAAAGAGGTGGAGTCACATGGCCGACGTGTGACTGGCCCTGCCCCCGCCCTATCACATGTGACCAAACCTACTCTAGTCCTACATGGCTGTCAGAGGCACCGGTCTACCATCGCACATGCCACTGACTCTCCTCCAGCCCTACTGCCTTTGAGAGGCACCGGTCTGTCATGTACTATATGACTGACTCTCCCACAGCCCTGCTGCCTTTGAGAGGCTCCCGCTGTCATCTGATGTGTGACTGACTCTCCCACAGCCCTACTGCCTTTGAGAGGCACCGGTCTGTCATGTACTATATGACTGACTCTCCTCCAGCCCTACTGCCTTTGAGAGGCACCGGTCTGTCATGTACTATATGACTGACTCTCCCACAGCCCTACTGCCTTTGAGAGGCACCGGTATGTCATGTACTATATGACTGACTCTCCTCCAGCCCTACAGCCTTTGAGAGGCACCGGTATGTCATGTACTATATGACTGACTCTCTCACAGCCCTGCTGCCTTTTAAAGGCACCCGCTGTCATCTGATGTGTGACTGACTCTCCCACAGCCCTACTGCCTTTGAGAGGCACCGGTCTGTCATGTACTATATGACTGACTCTCCTCCAGCCCTACTGCCTTTGAGAGGCACCCGCTGTCATCTGATGTGTGACTGACTCTCCCACAGCCCTGCTGCCTTTTAAAGGCACCCGCTGTCATCTGATGTGTGACTGACTCTCCCACAGCCCTACTGCCTTTGAGAGGCACCGGTCTGTCATGTACTATATGACTGACTCTCCTCCAGCCCTACTGCCTTTGAGAGGCACCGGTCTGTCATGTACTATATGACTGACTCTCTCACAGCCCTGCTGCCTTTTAGAGGCTCCCGCTGTCATCTGATGTGTGACTGACTCTCCCACAGCCCTACTGCCTTTGAGAGGCACCGGTATGTCATGTACTATATGACTGACTCTCCTCCAGCCCTACTGCCTTTGAGAGGCACCGGTCTGTCATGTACTATATGACTGACTCTCCCACAGCCCTGCTGCCTTTTAAAGGCACCCGCTGTCATCTGATGTGTGACTGACTCTCCCACAGCCCTACTGCCTTTGAGAGGCACCGGTCTGTCATGTACTATATGACTGACTCTCCCACAGCCCTGCTGCCTTTTAAAGGCACCCGCTGTCATCTGATGTGTGACTGACTCTCCCACAGCCCTACTGCCTTTGAGAGGCACCGGTCTGTCATGTACTATATGACTGACTCTCTCACAGCCCTGCTGCCTTTTAAAGGCACCCGCTGTCATCTGATGTGTGACTGACTCTCCCACAGCCCTACTGCCTTTGAGAGGCACCGGTATGTCATGTACTATATGACTGACTCTCCTCCAGCCCTACTGCCTTTGAGAGGCACCGGTCTGTCATGTACTATATGACTGACTCTCCTCCAGCGCTACTGCCTTTTAGAGGCTCTGGTCTATCATCTGATATATGACTGACTCTCCCACAGCCCTGCTGCCTTTTAGAGGCTCCCGCTGTCATCTGATGTGTGACTGACTCTCCCACAGCCCTACTGCCTTTGAGAGGCACCGGTCTGTCATGTACTATATGACTGACTCTCTCACAGCCCTGCTGCCTTTTAAAGGCACCCGCTGTCATCTGATGTGTGACTGACTTTCCCACAGCCCTACTGCCTTTGAGAGGCACCGGTATGTCATGTACTATATGACTGACTCTCCTCCAGCCCTACTGCCTTTGAGAGGCACCGGTCTGTCATGTACTATATGACTGACTCTCCTCCAGCGCTACTGCCTTTTAGAGGCTCTGGTCTATCATCTGATATATGACTGACTCTCCCACAGCCCTGCTGCCTTTTAGAGGCTCCCGCTGTCATCTGATGTGTGACTGACTCTCCCACAGCCCTACTGCCTTTGAGAGGCACCGGTCTGTCATGTACTATATGACTGACCCTCTTCCAGCCCTACTGCCTTTGAGAGGCACCGGTCTGTCATGTACTATATGACTGACTCTCCTCCAGCCCTACTGCCTTTGAGAGGCACCGGTCTGTCATGTACTGTATGACTGACTCTCCCACAGCCCTACTGCCTTTGAGAGGCACTGGTCTGTCATCTGATGTGTGACTGACTCTCCCACAGCCCTACTGCCTTTGGGAGGCACCGGTCTGTCATGTACTATATGACTGACTCTCTCACAGCCCTGCTGCCTTTTAAAGGCACCCGCTGTCATCTGATGTGTGACTGACTCTCCCACAGCCCTACTGCCTTTGAGAGGCACCGGTCTGTCATGTACTATATGACTGACTCTCCTCCAGCCCTACTGCCTTTGAGAGGCACCGGTCTGTCATGTACTGTATGACTGACTCTCCCACAGCCCTACTGCCTTTGAGAGGCACTGGTCTGTCATCTGATGTGTGACTGACTCTCCTACAGCCCTACTGCCTTTGGGAGGCACCGGTCTGTCATGTACTATATGACTGACTCTCCCACAGCCCTACTGCCTTTGGGAGGCACCGGTCTGTCATGCACTATATGACTGACTCTCTCACAGCCCTGCTGCCTTTTAAAGGCACCCACTGTCATCTGATGTGTGACTGACTCTCCCACAGCCCTACTGCCTTTGGGAGGCACCGGTCTGTCATGTACTATATGACTGACTCTCTCACAGCCCTGCTGCCTTTTAAAGGCACCCACTGTCATCTGATGTGTGACTGACTCTCCCACAGCCCTACTGCCTTTGAGAGGCACCGGTCTGTCATGTACTATATGACTGACTCTCCTCCAGCCCTACTGCCTTTGAGAGGCACCGGTCTGTCATGTACTGTATGACTGACTCTCCCACAGCCCTACTGCCTTTGAGAGGCACTGGTCTGTCATCTGATGTGTGACTGACTCTCCCACAGCCCTACTGCCTTTGGGAGGCACCGGTCTGTCATGTACTATATGACTGACTCTCTCACAGCCCTGCTGCCTTTTAAAGGCACCCGCTGTCATCTGATGTGTGACTGACTCTCCCACAGCCCTACTGCCTTTGAGAGGCACCGGTCTGTCATGTACTATATGACTGACTCTCCTCCAGCCATACTGCCTTTGAGAGGCACCGGTCTGTCATGTACTGTATGACTGACTCTCCCACAGCCCTACTGCCTTTGAGAGGCACTGGTCTGTCATCTGATGTGTGACTGACTCTCCCACAGCCCTACTGCCTTTGAGCGGCACCGGTCAGTCATGTACTATATGACTGACTCTCCTCCAGCCCTACTGCCTTTGAGAGGCACTGGTCTGTCATGTACTATATGACTGACTCTCCTCCAGCCCTACAGCCTTTTAGAGGCTCTGGTCTCTCATCTATTATATGGCTGACTCTCCCACAGCCCTACTGCCTTTTAGAGGCTCCCGCTGTCATCTGATGTGTGACTGACTCTCCCACAGCCCTACTGCCTTTGAGAGGCACCGGTCTGTCATGTACTATATGACTGACTCTCCTCCAGCCCTACTGCCTTTGAGAGGCACCGGTCTGTCATGTACTATATGACTGACTCTCCCACAGCCCTACTGCCTTTGAGAGGCACCGGTATGTCATGTACTATATGACTGACTCTCCTCCAGCCCTACAGCCTTTGAGAGGCACCGGTCTGTCATGTACTATATGACTGACTCTCCTCCAGCGCTACTGCCTTTTAGAGGCTCTGGTCTATCATCTGATATATGACTGACTCTCCCACAGCCCTGCTGCCTTTTAGAGGCTCCCGCTGTCATCTGATGTGTGACTGACTCTCCCACAGCCCTACTGCCTTTGAGAGGCACCGGTCTGTCATGTACTATATGACTGACTCTCTTCCAGCCCTACTGCCTTTGAGAGGCACCGGTCTGTCATGTACTATATGACTGACTCTCCCACAGCCCTACTGCCTTTGAGAGGCTCTGGTCTATCATCTGATATATGACTGACTCTCCCACAGCCCTGCTGCCTTTTAGAGGCTCCCACTGTCATCTGATGTGTGACTGACTCTCCCACAGCCCTACTGCCTTTGAGAGGCACCGGTCTGTCATGTACTATATGACTGACTCTCCTCCAGCCCTACAGCCTTTTAGAGGCTCTGGTCTATCATCTGATATATCACTGACTCTCCCACAGCCCTGCTGCCTTTTAGGGGCACCCGCTGTCATCTGATGTGTGACTGACTCTCCCACAGCCCTACTAGCCTTCTAGCGGCACCGGCCTGTTGAGGTGTCGCCTGACTTTCCTATATGCAGGAGAACCTATGGGTGCTCCTTGAGGGCGTTTTGTTCAGTATATATTTGTTTTAAAAAAATGTTGGTAATACTGCCACTACTTTCTGTTTCTTTTTTTTGTTCCATTAACCACTATTTCTTTACTAAACAACAAAGGTATTATAAAAAGGAAAAAAAATGAAAACTCTGCTCTAAAATACAGTAGAAAAGTAAATTCCATGTGTTAATCCATACAACACGTGGCAACCGCAGTCCCTGTCTGGGGATGTATGCCACAATTCAAGGACCAAACAGAAGCTGCGGGTGTGCAGTTTCAATGGACACACCTGTTTGTACGTTCACGGGTTTAAAGCGCAGGTTTATTGCATGAGCACAGACAAGAGCCCTTTTCATCTACACACATAGCTCCCTGGCCAGCTCTCTGGACATCTCTCTTTGTTTCACTTCTGTCCTGCCAGTGGGTCCCTCTCAGGGGAGCAGCCATAAAATTAAATACCCCCACTTGAAATAAACCTCTAATCAGAGCATCATTCGAAGAGTTCCTGTCACCCTTCTTCCATCCATCCATCCGTTTGTCCGTATGTTCGATCATCCATCCGTTCGTCTGTACGACCAATCATCCTTCCATCCATCCTTCCTTCCATTTATCCATCCATCCTTCTGTTGACGCCTTCACTTTTCCATCTACCCACCCACGGCTCCATGCACGCACCCATCCATCCATCGTTTCACCCATCCACTCATCATTATGTTTATGTATTTATCTGTATTTTAAACATCCATCCGTCTGTCCATCCATCCATCCATCCATCCATCCTTCCTTCCTTCCTTTCACCCATCCTTCTGTTGACGCCTTCACTTTTCCATCTACCCACCCACGGCTCCATGCCCCCACTCATCCATCCATCTTTTCACCCATCAATATGTTTATGTATCTATCTGTGTTTTAAACATCCATCCATCCGTCTGTCCCTTCATCCATCCACCCGTCCATCCATCCATCCATCCATCCATCCGTCTGTCCGTCCATCCTTCTGTCGATGGCTTCACTTTTCCATTTACCTACATGGCTCCATGCATTATCTATCCATCGATTCACCCATCCACTCATCAAGAAGTTTATGTATCAATCTGTATTTTAAACATCCATCCATTCGTCCGTCCGTCCGTCCATACATCCATCCGTCTGTCCATCCTTCTGTTGACGCCTTCACTTTTCCATCTACCTACATGGCTCCATGCATTATCTATCCATCGTTTCACCCATCCACCCATCAATATGTTTATGTATCTATCTGTATTTTAAACATCCGTCCGTCCATCCATCCTTCTGTTGACGCCTTCACTTTTCCATCTACCTGCATGGCTCCATGCATTATCTATCCATCGTTTCACCCATCCGCTCATCATTATATTTATGTATCTATCTGGATTTTAAACATCCCTCTATTCACATATCTCTGCATCCCCATTCTTCTGTCCTTCCATCCATTCACACTTTCACAGTCAGTCCTTTCACTCTTCCATCCAACCTTTCACCTTTCCATCTGTCCATCCTTTTACAATCCCATCTAGTCATTCTTTCACCCTTTCATTCTTTCCTTTCATGCTTCTGTCCTTCCTTTCTCCTCTGGTTCCTTCTATTCCCTTTCTATCTCACCATCTTTTTTTATTTCATCTTTTTTTTTTTCCTTCCATATCATTCTCTCTCATGCTGATTGTTTTCCTATGTGTTCCTTTCTCTTAGGTTTCCTTTATTTAAATTCTGTTTCCATTATGTGTCCCTTCTCCGTGAATGCCACTGAAAGCCCACAGCCCTCTTATGGTATTTTCTAGTACAGTTATTTGTCAGCATTTTGTCTGCAGGCCTGCAGCCACCAGAGGCCCATAAACCATCAATGAATGCTTATGTGGCCCCGGTTCACCAGCTTCTGAGGCTCAGTGGCAGCCCCCCTTAAGCTGCTGAAGTGGTGTGGACGAGCAACGCTGGCCAAGAGTGTCCCCCCGCGACTCAGGCCTGCAACGCTCTAATATTTCAGCATTTAGGTCCCTCTCCTTCAGACTCCTTCAGATATAAATCGTTGCATTCCTCCTCATAAGACTCCTAGGGCCAGATCTATCAAAGATTTTTGCGATCAGCAATCGCAAAAATGCGTTTTGGTATGTAACAAGTCCAATATGCGTAACTTGTTACCAAATCACAAATTGGATTTGCGGCTACATACCGATCGGTATTAGGAAGGGGCGTGTCAAGGGCGTCCCTTCCTAATACTAAATCGCAGAGTTATGTATAATTGTTTTGTGGCCGTGAATGTGGTCTCAAAACAATCACAGTTACCTCCTACTTCGAGTAAAGGGACCCCTTCCCCTTTGTGAATGCATGCGAAAACATTTTTGAAGAGAAGGCAGGGGTTCCACAGACCACTGCCTACTTTTAAAAAATTAAAAGAAAACTTTTCATTTTTCATTTTTAAATGCATCCCGTTTTCCTTTATGGAAAATGGGCTGCATTTAAAAAAAAAAAAAAAAAAAAAAAAGATTGCTTCTTTGAAAAGCTGTTAAAGACATGGTGGTCTGCTGAGCCCATCCCAATGATTGTATCCATTCGCAGTGGCTCGCATATTGCGACCTACCTCATGAATATTAATGAGGCAGGTCGATTTGTGAGCCCTTGCGAATGGCAGTAAGAAAATCCTGGAGTTTCATACATTCCAGTAGCGATTACCGAATTGCAATTTGCTAAAAATCGCAATTAGGTAATTGCTATCGTAAAAAAGGATACATCTGCCCCTGATGTCAAACTTGCACCATCTTCTTGCGATGAGCTGTTTCTACTCTCTTTATCGCTGCGGTGATGTGGTCTCCAGAAATGAGCACATTATCCCGGACTAGGCCACCCCAATCATTCAGGCTCTGATAGGAGATCCCCTTTGCTGCTTGCGCTACCTCCCCCAGCAGAGAGTGTGCTCAGCTCCTACACACAGATGATTGGATCCAGACCCTCTCTTGCTGGCTTTCGTGGGCGTGGCTTTAGGGAAATGATTCAAGTGGCAGGTCTCACAAGGATGCCTTGGCTGGTGGATCATTGCTGTGCTGTGATTGCTCTTCAATAATGTACATTTAATGATGCTGACTGTGGGAGAAAAGGTCCTGGCAGATAAGTAGGGGGCCTGCCTTCTGCCTCTCATCTCGGTATGCATCAGGGGGGCTTATTTCTATTTATAATTCAATGGTATCAGTACAAACGGTAAACATTCTCGTTTACAAACATGTTCAAAGAAAGGTCGAAGTTCATTTTATTTGAATCTAAAAAGTCAAATACTCCATGTATTGGTTCCTGTCAATAATTGATCGAAAAAAAAGTTGTAGCGATACATTTACATTCCAGGTTCCACAAATCTTTTCTTCAGATGGCATTAAACAACTTTGAAACATATTTCTAAGAGTGTGACACGGTCTGTATTTCTATTTGCTCTGCAGGCCGACACTCCAATGCAGTCCTTTCAGTTCTGAGCATCCCTAATGATGGAAAGGTTCACAAACTACAGACACTGTCTAGTTAACCAGAGGAGTGCAGATCTTGCTTTAATTCGGATCTTGGTTCTAAGCACAATTTTACCCAGGCCCGTCAGAGGTTTTCTCGGGGCCAGGGTCAAAAATGTCTTGTAGGGTCCCTAAGGATGCTGCTTTCTCAGTATTAAAAAATATGTCATCAGTGAAAGAAGAAAACACAGCAGGTCCGCCATCTGGTGCAATCTAAAAATGTGCCGAGCATACACAGTGACCCAGACCGGTGGAAACAGCCAGGAGGCACACAATATATTCTACAATATCCATAAACCCTAGGGGTAACCTCAAAACCTGGAGAGTTAAGAGAGTACGCAACAGCAAGAGATTCTCTTTTTGTCCTACCGGTGGATGCTTAGATATTTATACGTCGCTACTCCAAACACCGCCCGCCACCAAAAATGTAATTCAAAGAAAAATTGAGCTATAACAGGCAATAGAACATCAGCATCGGGGTTTACACAATCTGATATGAACAAATCTACAATTTGATAAAGAATGCAGCAAAAGATATATTAAACTCAGAAACTCCAGAAAGAACTAGAGAGAATTAGAAAATATGTTGCTGGAGGAGATGAACTGAAAGCTACATGCCTCAACTTTTATACAATATCATAAAGGCTAACGTATCCCAAGAGGTTCACAAATTGTAAAAATTGCACAAAAAAAGTCTCTTTAAACGTAACAATAGATTCAAGGGAAGGTGTGAAGCCATCTTTGTTCTCTGGACCTGATGCAACTGAGAACGAGTGCGCAACATTCAGTCCAAATTAGATGCTAACATTTGGGCAAGGGAGCTTTACAACAAAAAAGTAGAAGAATATGCAAAAGGAATCAAAGAATGGTAAATCCTGCAGGGGCACGTATGACTATGGAAACAATGAAGTATACGCAAGGGCGGAACTACACAAGGAGAAAAACACCAAACAAAGGACACTACCATTCGTCGGATGACTCTGTTGCATAAGAGAGATCTATGGGAAAAGCAATTCATTTAAGAAACAAAACCAAAGATGCCAATCCCATGGAAGAGAATCATTTAACCCCAGTAATATTAAACATCACCATTGAGACGGCACAGGGACCAAGGTCAACATGACAACATCTTTAGGGAACACTGTGCCTAATGCTGAACCTTTTCAGCCATAGAGGCCACAAGGAACCAGGGGCCAGATGTAGCAAAGGTTTTGACCCATTCTGTGTCTATGAGAAAAAGTGTTCGTACATATGACCCCAGGGGAGGTATCAGGAAAAATAAACCTATGCAGCATACAAGAGCCTGAAAATGGAAATCACTAACGTCCTTTGACTAAATTGGAACATAGAGTGCTCCAGGGAGGCACATCGTTTGTAGATACTAATACTACACAATTTGAAACAGAGGTTTGTTTCTTTAGGTTCAAGGGACACCTAAAGCTGTATCATTTTTTGCAAATTTGGAAAACATTTCAGAAGGACGGCCTTCTGGATAGGAGGTGTTTAGAGAAAACCCTGACTTTTTATTTCCAATCAAGCAAAAGAGCTAGGATCTCTATCGGAGCCTGCATATAGCAGAGGTAAAATCACTCATAATTATATCACTTGTCAGAAGAACTGTGAAAAGAAAAGGATAATGGAAGAGATTTCCTCCTTAACGAAATTAGTGCACAACCCTTGATTATTATCAGGATGGCTAGTAAAGGAGGGGCAGGCGTAGTCATGAATAAAGAATATTACCACATCAAAATGGAAGAACGCCTAAGTGATGTCAACACCTGTGTGAAAGTTGAAACTGATCCTGCCACAGAGTGTCAGAAGATCTTGGACAGAATTATTGATCAAGCCTTGATTGGATATGATAAAAGCAGAACATTCTTCAATCCTCAACATTCCAAAATGCCACATATTTACATCCACCCATGAGACCAATTGTAGCAGGTACTGACTCCTTACACACCCCTTTGGTTAAATATTTGGATCACTTCCTTAAAAGGATTAAAACCAAAATGCCATAATATATCCAAGACACTGGAGTCGTTTGTGAGAAAACTCCACAACCTACAAATAAAAACTGAAGAAATACTTTTTCACTGCACCACAGACACAAATCCCTCCGACATGTCCATCACTTATGTTGATAGTTTTGAAGTGGTGAAATGGCCCTTTTGAACAACCAGATGGAATGAATCAATATGACTTTTTTTTGCTGGAGATTCTTCAGTCTTCATCACAAGGCGATCAATACTGTCTCCCATTAACTGGAACATTTATGGGCTATGGGACTGTAACAGTATATGCTAATTTATTCATGAACAAGTTTAAAAATGATTATAAAATGATTACAGTGAATAGGAGCAATGGTCTGATTGTGCATCTGTGCTACGTAAACAACATTATTTTTATATGAACCAAAGAGAAGAAAGTCTCTTGAAAAACATCAACAGTCGCTGTTATAAAAAGAAATCACATACAAAATTGAAATCAAAACAATTGAAATCCTGATTCTCAAAATAACATAGGCACTTGAAAACTGGGCCATGGATTTTTTTTTTAAGTTTACCGAGAAGAAACATCTGTTACATTATGAAACTCTTCATAATGGCGCACTCAAATATAATTTACTTTTATTCTCAGCTGTTTTGTCTGAAATACATTTCCATGAAAGAAGAAAACTTTCAAGTTGAAAAGCAAAGTCTTAGATTAAAATTTTTGGAACTTATTTGTCCAAGCAAATGCATAAAAAACAAGAACACACATTACACAAAGAACTAGAACAAGCCCACTAGAGAAAAAAATCAAGATGAACAAACAAAGACCTGTGATTGCCACTAAATATACACGACAAAGTAGTAAAATCAAGAAGCACTGGAATCTCATTCAAGCTACCATGAACTTAACTATTTACTTGATGGCAAACAGATGCTTGCTTACAATTGTAATAAAAATAGCAAGCATATAACCATAAGGACATAGAAATGATACAAAAGGAGACACGTCCGAAAGGAATCTTCCCATGTCAGGCATGCTGCCACTGTGATATTATTATTAAAGGCAACATTGTCCAGAGAGGAGAAATCAAAATCAAAGTCAGAGGTGCTTACAAGTCTAGCTTTTACTTTCTACTTTCTAAAATGCCCTTATGGCTTAGGATAAGTAAGGAAAACTGAATGGAAAGCAAAAACTTGCTTGTCAGAACCCAGTCAAGAATCCAAAATCTTTTATAGCTAAAGCTTTTGCTGAAGATGGTCACGATGTCATTTAATCAGGTTCTAGATACTAGAAATCACACCAGAGATGTATGATGAGGTAATAGCCCAAAAATGTTTTAGCAACAGGTAATTTATTGAACAAAGAAAGTTTGTATGCTGCATCTGAAATGTTTAAATTACAAGGTGGAAATGATTAGTTTTCTGTTATCTTAAAATTCCACATTTACCCCTCAGAACTTGGTCTAGTCTTTCAACAACTACATGGATCAGCATTTATTTTTCCACAGTAGCACCTTTACAGACATTTATGACCTCATTCCGACTTCGGTGGATGGAAACCCACATCTGCAGATGAAGTGCAGTCAGAAAAGCACCAGTGCGGTGACCTGCCTGCGAAGGCTATTACGAGTTTTCCGCTGGGTCAGCGGGCGGAAACAGAGTTTCCACCCACCGGCCTAGTGCAAAACAGCCCACATTATTGACGCCGGCTCCTAATAGAGCCGGCAGCAATGTATCCGTGCGTTGGGTGCAGCAGCAGACAGCGAGTGCTATTACGAGTTTCCCGCTGGGTCGGCGGGCGGAAATCGAGTTTCCTCCCGCCAACCCAGTGGGAAACAGCGGACAACATTGATGCCGGCTCATAATAGAGCCCGGCAGCAATGTTGCGCTGCGTCACGTTTAGCAGTACTCGTCGAACTTTTTACTGTCTGCCAAGCAGACAGTGAAAAGCGCGACGGGGCTGGCCATGGGGGCCCTTGCTCTGCTGATGCCAAGTGCATGAGCAGAGCAAGGGCCCCCAAGGGGCCCCCAGCACACTGTCCCCGCCAGCTTTTACACAGCAGTGCAACCACCATGTAAAAGCCGGCGGAGAGGGGACTCATAATCCCCAGGGCAGCTCTGCCTGCAGTGCTGCACCTGCGGATTAGGACCGCCAGCACCCCCAGCCCCTCCAGTGGAGGAGAAGTGGCGGTGCTGGCGGTCTGACCATGGCGCAGCCGCCATGGTCGTAATGTGGCTGTCGAACTGCCATATTGGTGGTGGTCCAACCGCCACCACAGCCCTGGCGGTCTTGTCGTAATGAGGGGCTTAATCCTATACCCTCTGCTATCAGTCATTTCACTGTTATCAGTTAAGGCCTTTCTATTACCAAATGGAAGGTTTTAATCTTGCTTTAGGATTGACTTTACAAGCCACAAAGTATGCCTTCATATAGACACATTTTGGAGGATGCTGCCAATGAGATATAGATGTGCACTTAATAAATGAAAGGTTATCATCTTTGATATAATCTCAGCCTTGAGTAGCACTCCATTACAATAAATCATCTATCTGTTCCTGCATTTACCATACTTTTCTCAACAAGCACATAACCAGACTAATCTTGTGAAGTCAAGTAGCTTCAGAATACACAGAGGCATAGATTGGTCAGTAAGAACTGGGGGGGGGGTGAGCTTCAGACTTTCCGACATTTAATGTTAAATACATTATACAACAAGCAGGGTATATGAGGGGGGGGGCTCAGGGTCAGTGGAATGCGTGAGAAATGGGGGTTGGAAGGAGTATTGAGAGAGAAAACACAATATTCTGTAAAATAATCAATATTTTTAAGGACTTTTAAACAGTGTGCGTGCGTTTTTTGTCTGTGTGTATGAAAAAGGTCCTTCTGAAATCCCACTGACATCACACAATACCCGACTTAAAGCACCTGTACTCAAATATTTATAAGAATGTACATTTATTAATGGGGGTGCAACGCCCCAAAAAATTGAAGTATGGTATGGCTAAGACCCAACATAGCCAATTAATTAGGATTTGATGGTGAGACAATTAAGAGAAGCTGCAGCTTTAAGATAACATATTAATCTGGTGAAGTTTTGATGCATAACTGTCTACAGACACAGCAACAACTAAACATACCTCTACACAGAGCTGCTTGGTGCTCTACTCACAGACAACAGCATCAAGATTCACCAATATCCAGATGACACATGACTCTACTCAAGTCAGATATATACAGCGTCTCAAACATGGCATGCATATCATCTATACCTGGTCATCCACCGCCTAACAGAAGGTAAACACAACCAAGACAGAATTCCTGCTATTTGTGAAGAACAGCAAACAAGAAAAATACAAACCTAGCTCAGTGACATGAACCCTGACAGATCTGAACCCAACTTTCATTGGATGGCATGTTACTTGGGTTCACTCTGGACACCAACCTCACCCTCAAGAAACACATTGCGAAAAAAACAGTGGCTGGAACCTGCTGTCGCTTCTAAAGAAAGTGAACTCACTTCTTTCAGAAAGTGACTTCAGAACTGGTGTTCAAGCCTTTGCACTCTCGCTCCTGGAAGGAAGATATGCCCTGCTCTATGGTCTCTGACTGCCCAGTAGGGCATCCTACGTGCCAAAGCACGTCTCTTCCACTTCCTGAAGAACTATCCTATCTCCTTTATCTTAATGGACCTCCTTTGGCTCTTCTCGCTGGCCCACTCCATCTCCAAACTAGCTACATCATTTACGACCAGCACTCCCACTTATTTTGCAGGCAAACTCACCTTCTCTGATGGTTTTCTGCACCCCCCCAGCCAGGCCACCATCAGACTGCAGAACAAGAAGAGTAAAAAACAGAAACAACAAGACAATAGGCCTTTCCTAACTTCACACCCAGGGTCTGGAACAATATTGTCCTATCTACCTGGACCGTCCCAATGTTGCTGCAATTTAAGAAATAGTTCAAGTTTCAATTTTTTTAAGAACCCTGCATCACAATGCATTAACTGTTCACAGACCAGCTACCCCTTCATCCCTTGTGGACTTTATGCCTGTCTTAGACTCCGTACAGTGCTCCGATGCCTTTTGGTGAGGATCGCATTATAGAAATGCCAAATTCGTGCTTAGTTTGAGCCAGTGGTTTTCGGTGCTCTGGACTTATTTGCCAACACCAGCACTTATGACAGTCTGCCCCAGGGTGGCGCTGTTTGCCTTATTTAGAGATGAGCACAACAACATTGTTTATTGATTCATTATATATTAAAAATGACTGATAGCTGCCACCAAAGCCATTCTTATAGCTTTGGGGTCCTGGAATGGTCTACATTGTCACACTTGTAAAATGTGATGGTTAGTAGTTGTGTTTGTACTGTCATTGGCAGTTCTGGCAGAGACAATGGTGCAAGCTGCAGTGGCTTCCTGATGAGGACCTTGGCACACTATATATATATATATATATATATATATATATATATATATATATAAACACTTCGTTTGGCGCTTCTCTCTCTGCACCTAATCGCCGATGGTGCTTGGACTTAGACGCACGCCACCTCGTCTTGTACTTCAAATACACTTCCTTAAATAAACATTAAGGCTCCAGCACTCCACGAAGGTTAGAAAGGTTTATTATAACCGAGCAGGAACGCGTTTCGGCGTGACCGCCTTCTTCAACCAGGTTTGAATATTGCGTTTTCCATGTTAATTCCATAGAGATTTTGAAAAGGAATAGTGCTTGAACCACTGGACGTAATTTGGCAGAAAGGTAGCTCTTGGTCCAGAACATGCCCTTTTTGTTATTTGGTATATATCTGTTCAGTAGTTTTTGAAATATTTAAGAAAAAACAAAATTGTATATATAGGGACACAAAGGCTCGGCGAACCCTCCCGATTTCGAGCTGAGATCTGTTTGACTGGCAACACTTCAGCAGGGTTGCCACCACCTCCCCGGGGCTATTTCCATGTTAGAGGAGGAGGGGCGTGCACCCCCCTCAAGGAGCCATTAATGGCCCTAGGGACCTGCTATGTCCCATGGTGCCCACACCCAGGGCATAGCTGTGTGCAGTATCTTGGTGGGAGCTGACAGGTCCTGCCAAGTGACAGTAAAAACTCTGCTTGCAGCCAGGGAGAGCTGTCAAATGGCTCTCCCGTGCTGCGAGCGGAGGATTCCTCTGTTTCCCTTCCCACGAGATGCAGAGAGGGAAGCAGAGGAAACTGCTCTCAAAGAGAGGGAGCTGCTTTAGCAACATTTTTATGGGCCTCCCTATGTGGGAATGCCCCTCCTGGCGCAGGCATAATGTGGCACAAGGGGTTACAAAGTGCGCAATGCTTGCACTGCACCACTTTGTAAATATGGCGCATGGGAAATGCCACCTTAACGCCACATTTGCATAAAAAAAATTATGCAAATGTGTTGCAAGGTGGTTCTAGGGGCATCATAAATATGCCCCTCAGTTTGATGTAAATTCAGTTTGGCTCATTTTTATTAGAAAAGAGGCATAGATAGTACAAAATATTTGCTTCACTTTATAAATATAAAGTAATCATGCACTGGGTGGTTTCAGACAACAAGGCAGATTTTAAAACACCAGATGCCTTATGATTTACAATGATTTCAAAATCAATGTCCTCTTTTTGTCCTGTTGCGAAAACCTTCCTGTAGTGTGGGCAGTAGGAACACTGCCCTCGGATCCTATTGCAAAAGCAGCAAGAAGTGATAAAACCCTTATTTTTTTACGGCAAACTTTACATAACCTGGCATCATGTAATTCCTACGATGCTTGGAACAATTGAATTTGATGGTGGGCGATGTAGTGTCTTTCTGTGCAGGCTACACACATACTGGGTGCACACCTCACAATGAATATAGTATAATCTATGCTGTCCAGCACAGTTAATAATATTGGTGTTCATTACCAATTTGATAGTGCACAGTCTGCCATTAGTATGACATCACAGCACCACTTAATTGAAACTGTCGACCATGCATTACTATAGAAGATAAAACCAAAAGCTATCCACAATTCAGGAGCTGGATTTCAGCATAGAAATAAAGGAAGTTTGTAGTATCTTATGGCAAACTTTGCAACCTGCGATTCAGTTGCACAAACTGTAAAATGATGTATTATGCACCGCGACAAGTGATACAATTTAAGCATTACGCATCTTAAAAAACATCATTGTGCTAACGCCACATATAGTTAGGTCAGAGTTTCCATAGGAAGAGCGTTTTTTGTTTTGCCAATAACTTGAGCTCGGTTCGAATCTTCAGGTATTTTGAGATATCATCAATGATGTCATCACTGACGTAATTTACCAGTTTATGAGTGCTGTAATTGCCCTTGCTGAGCGGAGGCTCTCTACTGATCACAGGTCACCTGTGGGTAGTGTTGATACTGTGATGGAGCTGATTCTGCCGCTGATCTTAGCCAATGCCAATGACAATGACTTGCGTAATTCAACTGGTCCCCATAATGCTGTTGATCATCTGTCACCTTCAGCATCTGCAGCAAAACAGAGGAAAAGGGGCAAAGGGGTAGCCATGTCAATGGATAAGGATAAGGATGATGGTCGGGGGGATTCCTCTTACACCGGTACCCGAGTCCTCGCTGGTTGACCAATGTTGCAGTAGGTTTAGTCTGATTCTTCAAACAGCTACAACCTCTCATCGACTGTCTGGGACTTATTGAGTCACAGTTACCAGCTCTACTGAAGGTTCACACTCTCCGCTTTTCCCCAGCGTCGACAAATACCCGGCTACTGGCCTAGAAAACCCTCATATAGCTGCTCCCAGTGGCCCAGAACGAACTCTCCATGGCGGCCCACATCTATCGACTGTTGTTGCTCCCCGAAGGGACGTGGCTCTTTGGGATGGTACGCAACACATTCTGCACAGCGGCTGCTACTCTAATAGCAACTTCAGTCCCAATGGCAACACTCGGCATCTGGGACCCAGGGAGCTGCCATTGACCAGCAGTCGGACCTCATTGTGTAGACAGCACTACAGTTTGCCCCTATGAGTACTGTTTTGAGTCTTCCCCCATCGTCCAGGCCGTATGTGTTGGGGTTTGGCTGGGGTCCCCGGTGCTCAGACACAACCAGAAAGAATCGGGTAACCAACTTTTCAACAAAGAAACCCACTGGTTATCTGAGAATATGGGGTTCAGCGCGGTCAACCGCAACCAGAGCCAATTGACTAGAAAAGTTGGTTGGTTTGGTTCCTCCAACAAAATTCTGTCCAGGATTGTGTTGTTGTGCAATCCAGAAACTCTATATGTGTAAAACATGTATTATCATTCCTGTGGGTCTTACAACCAAAAGGGGGAAAATTACCATTCTATCCCTTAGTTATTACTACAAGGTACAGATTTTCATCTGGGGTGCACGAGGGACTCTCAAGAAGGGTTGTCAGGGAACATACCATATGCAACATGTTTGAACCTTCAGCAGATTTTGTGTTTTTTCCAGTGAATTTGTTTTTGAAAAAAAAATGTACGTTGTACATAAGCTAAGGTCTTATTGCCATACCTAACAATAACGTCACTTTAATCTCCGTAAATTTGTGTTTCTTTATTATCATAAGCCAAGATCTTATTACCATATTTAACTGATCATGTTCAGTCAACTCCCTCACCTTCAGCTGTGCACAGCGAGGGGTTGGCCACATGGCCTGGCCTACAATGCCGTACTGCACACAGCCTTTGGCCATGCCAATGGGTAGTTGTCTCAGTATCAACCCCTTGTGGGAGCTAACCCACAGCTCCTCATAGCCTGTTGCTATTTGCTGCAGGGGCAATGGCCACAAGGACCAACCTCTGGCCAGGCCCTGCAACCACCACCAACTTGGGAGGCCAACCTCCCACTGGCTGCACCCCTCCGCAGGGCATAGCCTTTTACTGTCCAACCCAGGGGGTTGGATGCAGATCCTGGTCGAGCTGACCCACCCACGGGTGGCCATACTCCTTCTGTGCATGGCGTTCAGCTTTGCGCAGTGGGAGTTGCCCACGAAGCCTTGCCTCCAAACAGGGCCTGTGCCCAGTTTCCCATGAGTGGCCAACCCCCTGCTGTACAAAAAAGGCAGAGCTCCGCACCCAACCCCCACGAATGCCCATTCCCACACAGACGCCCAATTCATATTTTGTTATATTTAGTTTTTTTTCAAAATGTTTATTGGAACTGCAGTTCTGGTGCCCAAAGTTCACCTCCATAGTACCATGGAGGTGAAGCTTGTGTGGCGGTTCCCTCAGAGGTGCCACAACTGGTCCTGTGGGAGTACCACAGTAATGGCAGCCTGATTTCTTTAAATGTTGGCCTGGTGGCAGGTTCCCTTTGGACCACCCAGCCCCTCCACAAGTTCTAGTGGGGTTAGAGTGTACCTAACCTGGATTGCTATGGCATGTGAACCGAGTCTCTGAGTCATGTAATGGTGGCTACAACATTTTTTTTTGGGTCACGGCCAGCCAATCAGATTGCTTAATGAGAAAAGCTACCTTTGCCAATTAGAGAGTGCTGTTCTTTTAACCTATGATACCACAGGACTCTCACAAGTCCAACCATCCAGATACACCTATTTTTTTTAACCCTTTCATGCCCACCTTAAGCACCTCTTTAAAGGCAAATCTCTTGAAAACGCCAGAACGGATTTACACCAAACAATGAAAAGGCCACCTTTTGAGTGCCCTTTTAACTTTTTGCCAAATTTGGCATCATTCCGTTCAGCCTTTTTTTTCGGTAGCTGCTCCTATGACAATTAACGAGGGAAATCAATGTTTTGCGACCCGCCCTCTTTTTTTGACTCTCTGTTGATGGATCACTATGAAACCTTCCAGGAAGGAGCCAAGGTGGATGCACTTTTTTTCATGTTTTATAGAGATTTGTCAAACTGCGCCAAAGTTATTAGCAAATCAAAAAAACACTCTTCCTATGGAAACTCTTAACACTTAAATATAACTACACTACTGTAACTGCCAATGTGTGTTTATTTATAGACAGACAGAGAAACAGACAGACAGAAAGACAGATGGTTAGATGGTTAGATGGTTAGATGGTTAGATGGTTAGATGGTTAGATGGTTAGATGGTTAGATGGTTAGACGGTTAGACGGATAGACGGATAGACGGATAGACGGATAGACGGATAGACGGATAGACGGATAGACGGATAGACGGATAGATGGATAGATAGATAGATAGATAGATAGATAGATAGATAGATAGATAGATAGATAGATAGATAGATAGATAGATAGATAGATAGATAGACGGATGGACGGAGAGACAGACAGGCATACAGACGTGTTTGTGGTTGAGTGACAGAAAGAAAAACACATGTAACATAACATAAAGGTAATATCAGGACATGTCATTAAAAAATCAGGAGTAGTAAATCACTTAGCGTTAGTAAATTACTGTTTGAGCCAACTTCAATTTCACTTTATTGATATAATTAAAATATAGGACAGAGTTGAAGATAGGAAAAATATGTCACGGTGTGTACGTTACTCAATTAGTTGTTTTAATACTTTAGGCCGTAATGAGTGCAACGAGAAATGGAGAAAAGGAACTTTTTTAACTTGCTGGGAGTTCCTACAAAGAAGCTCGCTCCCTTAGAAAGCAGGAAATCCAAAAAAAGGCTTGGGGTGAGTTGGAAGCCACTGTAAGACTGAATGACCGAACTCGATTTCGGGAAGTAGTGAATCACCCTTTTTTTACTGCTCATAATGCTCCTAAGCTAAAATGTTTCATTTCCGCTGATGCCTGGGTATGTCAAAGCCAGGAGAGGTGCCCTACATCTGGCATTTATGGACCTCTCATGTGCTTGTGATATTATTGATCGTTCTGAACTATGGAGGATGTTGGATATAATGAGAATTGAGTGGATACTTGTTGACTTACTTAAGCGTTCTCATTGTGATAACTTAAATAAAATATGCTAAGGATGAAATGGGGAATGTACTGCTCCCGTTAAGTTTAAGAGAGGGATGCGTTAAGGATGTTTTTTCATAGTAATGGCCTGAATCAACACAACCAAAAAATGGAAGAACATTCCCCAGATCGGCCTTCGACCGGTCCCTTCTCTTTTATATGTGGACACTGTAGTACTCCTTGCACAAGCAGCTAATGGGCTTCAACCTCTTCTGGAGTCTTTCACGCCATTGATGTTTGATCCTGATCTAAGGGTCAGTTTCTCCAAATCATTTACAATGGTGATTGGACTCAAAAACACAAAATCCAGGATTTATGTGATTGGCGGGGTCAAGATTCATAGGTGTACCGGTTTTAATTATTTGGGGATACCTTTTGATAGCCCATTAACTTAATGCAAGAGTGCAATCATCTCAGAGCATGATCTAAGCAATTTTCTGTTTCTCATCCGTTCTTGGATCCAGGCCAGTAAAAGAGTTGTCCCTCATATACAAAGGCAAATATATCCCTGTGGGGCTTTATGGTGCTTGTGTGTGGAGCTCTGTAAATGTTGAGTAACTCCAAATTCAATTGCAAATAGATTGGTGAATCATATTTTATCAATTCCGAATTCAGTAGACACGTTTATAGGCCATGCGGAACTGGGTTCAAAATATTTTACTCACTTCACCCAGCTTGCACCATTACTGTGTGGCTTGAAAAATGGACCTCTCCAGAAACAGCTTTTGATGAACTTGTTCTAAAATACTGTCTAGCCTTGGATGGAGCAGGTGAAATTCCGTAGCTGAAATATATTGAGGAGGCCCTTGACCATTGGGTATTGCTGAGTTTTAGACCAATCCTTTCTCTATTACGGCTTTATCTAAAGAATGTATAAAAATTATTTTTCAGAACATTCATTTAAATTTCGTGCAAAAAAAGGCTCAACATATGCAAACAGTTTCAGCACACTCTAATCTGGTTACATCTGCAGGGCCAGAGTCATATCTTGTGTTAATACGAAATTTTCAATATAGATTTTTATTTAACAAGGATTAGTATGAACACCATTCACTTCTACTGTGCCTTTCCTAGACTGTGATCTTGGATTAAGTCTCTTCCCAAATGTCCCTGTGATAATAAATCCCCGCAAAGTACGGTGCATTTTATGTTATTTTGCACGATCTATGCATCTGTACGTAGGACATTTTTTCTTCCTATATTAAAGGTTGTGAACATTAGACATCATCCATCTATTCTAGGTTGTTTACAGCAACTTGGTTCCGCTGAAATATGTTCATCGGTGTTGAACTGAATTAGGGGTGCGCCGATTGTTAGGTGCAGATATGCGACTTGATCCACTTTTAAATTGATGTTTTATTTCTTGACTTTAAATTGTGGAGACGTTTTAAAGACAATAACTATATGTAATGTATTTCTTTTACTTTTGGTTGAAAAATGTGTATATTGTGAGATTTGTTTTCTGTTCTTTTATGGTCTGATTCACACCAAAATAAAGAATTAAATTGTGAAATGGGATAGAAATTGTTAGATATATATATTTTGTTAGTTGGTGGGGATTTTTCTTATTGAATAAAAGAGGATTAATCATAATTCTGTGAGTGCGGCATCTTTAACTTGAATGTTAAGTTGGTAGAATAAAATATCTATATCTATCTATATATTTATATATATACATATTTATATTTACATATCTATATATATATATATATGTGTGTGTGTGTGTGTGTGTGTTTAACAATTTCTATCCCATTTTCGCTATTTAATTCTACAATACAAAAGAGAAAAAGACAGACAGATTGATAGCATGAATAGTGGGTATTTGAAGGATTTGATGGAAGAGAAGATGGATGAAAGCCCTAACAGTGTGGCACGCTGACAGGACAAGTCATCTATGAACATTTTTCTGTTTTTCTAGACAGGTTGAGTGGGTTTAATTTCTCAGACAGGTTTGACATTTTCATAATAGACAAATGAATGAGTTATGCATAGATAGTGATTTTCAATGAAGGTTTTGTGTGTGTGTCTTTTACAGGTGCCTTTTGATTAATAATTGATGTTTGCGATGTTAGCGTGCTCTTGAGGAAGGGGGAGATTTTTGCGAAATGATTAGTGTGGAAATCTGATCTACAAATTGTTGCTTTCTTGAATTTGCAATTATATTAAATTAATGGATTTAAAAATTTGGCGCAATGGAGCTTTAAAAGGCATGTGCCGCGCCATACACTGTTCGGATGTTTGGACTTGTCTCTAGATTATGTGACCACATGGCTCAGTGAGTTTCTTTTAATTCAGCACTATACGCATATTAAATGAATGAATTAAAGTGTTGAAAAATTGGTCACGTGGAATACAACTTATGTCAACCTGACAGCAGAATGTACAGGCATCCTTCAACAGGAGTCCTTCCCTCTTCAGATTACATTTTTTTTATTGGTGTCTTGAATCAGGAATTCCTTTCCCCCACAAAAAGGAATGTTTTGCTCTGCTATTTATATTATTTATAATTCCAAATTACATACATTTAGAAAACAGCTTAAGACTTGGTTGCTTAGACAACAGTGATGCCTTTGTAGCTAATTTTTTGTTTCTGCTCATAAGTCACAACATATTTTGAACAACACCCCAACCTTTTTGGCCCCAGTTCTGTGAGGGTTAAAGGGTTCCTGTCTCTGCCACTTTGCCAGATGGGTGGCTTTGAGAAACTTGCCAATGGGAAGGTCTTCCAATCCTGAAATGGGGAAGGGAGAGCGGTCCATCAACCCTCCTGATCACAGCCCGAGATAGATCTTTGGTCAGTCTGATAAACATGTCGTAGAGGAAAGCCGATCTTTCTTAGTGGAAACAAGCAGTGAGAAGGAAACCCAGGAGGAGTGGTGAGGGGCACAGGCAGCATTTATTCATCCACTGAAGGTTGAGGCAGCTGCAAAGTTTGAGGAGAAGGTAATGCGGATAGATATTGGCAAAATTGCTGCTGATGCTTTCATCTCTTGGTTCGGGTTCAAGGAACAGCTGGCTCGCAATCCTCTTTTGATGACCACCAATGCTCACTGCTTTACCTAATTTGGGAGCGACCCGAGGAATGGGTGGGCGGTGGCTACCAGGCCTACTAGAAACTGCACCAAAGAGAATACTTTTGGATAGGACATCTGTCGATGTTAGGGGCTCTTTTGTTTCTAAGTGTGACCCATTTTAAGAATCTTCCGGTCTCTTTCTTGAGAAGTTTGGGGTCAACAGCTAGAAGACTGTTGGCAATCGAGTCAAATGGAACGTAAGAGCCCGCTGAGTGTTATTGAAGAAGAATCAATGGCAATGGCATGGATGTAGGTCATAGACAAATACACTGGAAGCCATCTACAAATGGGTGGCATTATTGCTCCTTCGATGGTCTTCCAATGTTATGACCTTCACACTATTGTGACAGAACATGAGATGGACCAATTGGTTGTATCTAAAAGGTGGTTAGCGATCACTCGGGAGCTGATATCAACATGACTTTCGCAGGTCAATTTTCAATAGTTTTTGAAAACAGGCAATGATCCCAGGGGCTGGGGTTGCACTCAAGGTAAGGTATCTCAAACTGGCTTCTGTTTGAGGTAGTGGCCTGTACACTCCCTCTATCTGAGAAGACTCCTGGATAATAGTAGGTTTGTATGGACCACGAAGAAGTACTTCCATTTTTGAATATGAATTAATTGAATTGATTAACTCTAATAAATGGCAAAACCAGGCTATGGTAATTATGGACTGAAGTTCAGAAGTTAACCTCTTTGTGACCTGTTTGGAGGCTGTGGTGCATACATAATAGGTATTTATTGGTACATATCATTGATTAGCTATTGCCTTTATTAACAATGGCTCCTAAGAATATCAAAACAGAGGAGGTCATTAAGGCCATGGCTGATAGTCCCAGGGTCCACTAACAGTGTGAACGCCACACCGTCTGCTAACCCAGAGCTGGACCACCCACCCTATTTAGAGGTCCTTGCCCCCCTGGTGAGGGGAGCCCCTGCTATGGTGGTTTGTAAAACTGAAAGGTTTGCTGTTACTTGGTCAAGGTTAAACTGGATGCTCTGCAAACCTTTTGTTTTGAGAAAATAAACTCCCATAGCAAGAGTTTGTTTTCTCAGTACAAAAAAACAGATGGCTTCAATCAGAAGGGAGTTTTCTCCCTATACATGGAGTCTGTTCTGTATTTCTGCTGACTGTGAATGGCAGACAAACTCAGAGACAAAAAAACTCACTGACCTGGAGGCTATTAGATGGAGGATCTGCCAGGTCGGCGAATTACATAGGGAGAGCCATTTGTGGGCCCCCCTTGTGTAAATATGGTATATCCTCTGACTGTAAATGGAGTGGGGGATCTACTTGTTTGGTGGGGTGGGATTACCAAGTTACTGTGCTCCTGGCTTTGTAAAATTCTAAATAAGGACCAGTGTCTTTTTTTCTGTGGACTGACCGTGCCCTGGTTTCTTGCTAGCACCAATGCAGCGGAAGGCCTGCCTGTGAGAAGGCACCTCCTAAGTATACCTGGTGGCATGACACAACAAAGTTAGTCCCTCAAAACTTTGAACCTGTTCTCAGAAAATCAATTATATCATCTTTGCTGTCACAACTAGACAAATGTGGTGCCCTTTATACGTCCTCTTCTGTAAGGATGTGTGTTCTCTTTGACCTGCTTGAGGAGATTTTAGCAAGTGCAGGGCTGCTTGCTCTCAGAAATGTGATCCCAGCGGTTTAAGGCATAGGAAATATCGACTGTGTGCTGTTACATAGAAATAGTAAAAATAGAAGCATGAGGAAGACAGACATGTTGTCAAAAACATGCCTAAATGTTATAGGATGAGATTGAAGTCACATGGATCAGTATTTTAACACTCTGAGTCAAGCGGCAGGAAACTGTACAGTAGGTCTTTCAACAACATGAACCTCAGTCAATAGAATACATGAGAATCCAAATCAAACGGCTTTCAAGACTGAAACATTTATTTCTGAACAAAGTTTCTGAGATTAGACAGAGAATCATGTCCGAGAAGGAGACAGGAACACCCGTCCGCCAAATTTCCGACCGGGTTGTCTCCGTCATGCTGGCGACCTCCCCGCCGGCCTCATTAAGATTTTGGTCAGCCCAGCTGGAGAGTGGCAGCGGCGTTGTCGCTGGCTCATAATTGACCCGGCTGCAATGCTGCTGCACCGGGGGCACAAGCACCCTCAAAATGTGCACTGTCTTCACAGCAGACAGTGCGCATTTTGAAGGTGCAGTGCAGGGGCCCCCTTGTGGCCCACTGCACCTCTTCTCTGCCAGCCTTTTCATGGCGGAGGTAGCGCCATGAAAAGGCTGGTGGAGATCAAGGTTGTAATCAGTAGGGCGGCTCCGTTCAGCACCACCCTAGCTGACTAGAACCTGCACCTGCTGCCAGCCGATCGGTATTGAACACCCTGGTGAAGACGGCAGTAGGTTGGCGGGTCTTCCCGCCAACCTCGTAATGTGGCGTCACCGCGGCACAGGCCGGCCGAGGACCGCCAATTTTGTAATCAGGCCCATAGGCTGTATTGGTGCCTACTCTATTGGACTGTACGCGCTACGTTAGAGTGTCGACAGTAACAAGAACATCGGCAGCATGAAATATATCTTAGTGCTAATCCACACATAAATATAGTGGTCTAATCAACAAGCACTTCATTCCGTAAAGAAAATAGAACATCCCCTATCCCCAAACAATTTTACAAAGTTATCCAAGCCTTAATCTTCTCCAGAATTGGCTGCAGAAATGATATCCTAATTGGCCTCCTGATCTCTTCCTTGCTCCTGCAGAGTGGCCCCACAGTCCACAGGAAGTCTAACTGCAGAGAAGCAAAAATCGAACTTCATCAGACCAGTCCTGGGGTGAACTTCATTGGCTAGCATTGGAAGCAAGAATTTGTTTCAAAATAGCCATTCTGGCATATAAAGCAATTGTGACAAGTTTATCCAGACTAAAATGGGTACCACCCAAGACAATTTTTTAAATATAGGGGACCCAGGTCTCCTGTATGTCTTGCTACATGGACGGACAAGAATGTGGTGCAACGTTATGCAAAATTGTAAGGCGTTGCCTCACACAACTCCCTGGGTGTCTGCTTGCTTCATCATCATCATATTTTTAAATTGAATTTTTTTTTATGAAACATGTTTAGTAAAATAATATAATTTCTTTTATGCGTTAATATATATTTTTATATATATCTTATAAGGTGTATATACATTAATTTATTTTATCATTATTTCCTATTGGGGATTATTTTACGTGCCTAGCTCCATTATTTTCTGAGAGAGGGTGTTGATGTAACCGTGAACGACCATGCGTGGTGCTGGACTAGCTCTCAGCTGGAGTGCATCTACAACTGTTTTGAGTCCTGTTTATAGCTTTGCAACTACAGTGGAGCACCCTGTGAATACCAATGAGCTTACACTTTTGTGGGTGAGTGCATGTCCCTCCCTAAACCCCACCCTTGCCCTCCCTTGAACCCTCATTGTCCCCCAAGCAACTTTCCTTTAATAGTAAGTATTCCTCATTTGCCAGCCACCCCTCCATCCTTCATCCCTCCCACATTTTCTACTAAAACATAGGTTCTACTTGTGCAGAGATTTCTGCATTTCAGAAGAGGTGGGGATGAGGCCTCAACAGCATGTTTGCGATTAGCAGTTCTCAGTACTTTAATGGTACTATTACCAAATGTACTTCCAAATGCAACTTGTGAAAAGCCTCCTTTGCCATCAGGCAGGGAGATTATTTATAGACTTCTTGGCACTGTAACTGACAGCCATGCTTTCGTTCCCGCTTTACGTCCTCCTTTGGCAGAAATTGTCTGAATGTGGATGCCTGGGAAAGGATAAACTTTAGCTAAGACTGTGACTCATTTGGTATTTATTCACTTAGTAACAGTTTTGTATAGCTCCACCCACTGCTTTTTGTGCTGTAAGAGCAATTTATATATAACAAGGTTTGTACATATTGCAGATATGCATTGGCAGGGGGAGAAAGTTGAGGGAAGGTAGTGGGATTTAGAAGAGAGGTGGAGGAGGGAAGCGGTGATTGAGAGAATCTTGAAATCTAGAACAATGAGCTGAGAAAGTCATTTATAGGAATATTAGCTCCTAGTTACTGGATTCTGCAGCATCATTCATGGTACGAGATGAATCTTAAACAGACGGATTTTTAAAGCATCCCTGAATGAGAGAATATTCCATGCGAATCACGTCTGAAGAGGGAGCGAGTTCCAAGAATCCTCTGAAGAACCTGAGATGGTGTGGAATTTGGATATTTCCAGTAGAACTGAATTCTTGGTCCTGGAGCTTCTCATGCCACCGTAAATGTCCTGGTAAACTGCTAAGTAGCTTGGTTTGCTGGACCTTGGATGTTAGACAGCAGGTTTTGAATTTGATGGACCTCAAGTGGCAGACAGTGGAGTTCCCTAGAATGGTGGTTGTATGATCCAACTTCTTTTTCTCAGTGTCTAGGTGGGCTGTTAAATGAAGTCTGGCCTTTAGGGGTATCGGCGTTTTTAGCTGGAAGGCCAGGCAGGACGGCATTATCTATATCAGTGAAGCCCTCAGCTGGTCATTTGTCAGGAGGAAGTTTATTTTCTTTAGATGATGCTGGTAGAATTTGGCAGAATGCATGGCCTTTCCTGCTTGATAAATCTAAAACAACGCAACTCAGCGCAAATCGCTACATTGTGTTACACTGCCCTGGGAAGGTTTTTCATGGGTGAAGTGTGGGTGTTCCCATGCATGCACCCATGGATTTTGGTGCATTCCCAAATTCACCATCACTGGTAGACCTAGGAATTCTTCAAAAACCTCGGCCTCATGTTCGGAGGAATACTTTACTAACACCTTCTGTGGCATGTACTAATTTCACTGATTTGCGAGAACCAAGGGTTTCTGGCACCCTTGGTTATCAATTACATACCAAGAAAGGGGAGAGAGAGGAGGAATTCTCTTGTCCGACCTCCCTACAGACTGAACCACTACCACAAAAGGGACAAGGAAATCTGGGAGATGCCCTCAGGCCAATTAAAAGCTCTACTTGAATACCAAACAGTGGTGGGTTGTTAAAAAAAATTCCCCTCACCCACTAGTCGTAGCATGCTTCATCGTCAGATTTTGCTTACAATTCCCCGCGATAGCCAACATCAGGGATGGAGCAATGGGGAGGGGAACAGAAACCAATATGCAACAAACTTATAGGGATCTATCATGCAGAACACAGACAAAACTAGAAAACTATCTCATGGGTATCCTGCCCTAATCTTTATTCAGGGATTCCCTAGATAAGATTAAAAATAGACAAATGGTGGTGATTTTGGGACATTATATTCCATTCACCCCTGATTATCTGCTCTTAAGTGGACATGTTTCGGCCATCAGCATTGCCCATATGGGTCAATCAGCCTTCATCAGGACATAAAAGCCCCTTAACCATAC
Source organism: Pleurodeles waltl (assembly GCF_031143425.1). Lineage (NCBI taxonomy): Eukaryota > Metazoa > Chordata > Amphibia > Caudata > Salamandridae > Pleurodeles > Pleurodeles waltl. Next base: position 38,051,717 of record NC_090450.1, read on the forward strand.
CCTGCACCTGTTGTCATGAAATATCAGAAAACAGGGTAGCTTAGACTCACTCATCCCTTACCAGTACACGCACTTGGTATCATTGTTTCATTATTCTGTCGCTTAAACTGGAACCAGATGGGAGCGCCTCCCTGTAGTCACACATTTATCAAGGGACCGGCGTCACCTTCCTCAGCCATGTGTAGTTCCGTGTAGGTTGGTTATCTGTCATTTAGCCTTTATTGCCTTAGGTGACATCAATGTATCAGCAGGGTTGCCTAACAATGTTACAGTAGCAGCAATTCTGATCCATTCCTTAAAACAAACAAATAGTTGTGGGAGTCAGTCATCATGCCGAACATCAGCTTGACCATATTTTTGCCCCCAAGGAGTTATTTATGACCCTGATGCAAAGGCTGCTCTGAAACTACCCATTAAAGCTTAAAAGATGTGCCTTATCCACTACAGCTATATACCATGCAGACAGAATCCTTGAGACGTATAGGGCTAGATGTTCTAACATTAGGCATACCGATTTCCTGATTGCAATTTTCTCTGCATTCCTTTGAGTTTCATTAACGATTCCTATTGGGTTGCAAATAGACCTTCCTGATGCATATTAATGAGGTAGGTCACAATTTTCAACCCATTAGGATCTGCAGCCATCACAGGGATGGTGGCCTGCTGGGCTCAGCATACCACCATTTCTGTGATTGCTTTTTACTAAACCATTTTTTTAATGCAGCCAATTTTCCTTAAAGGAAAACAGGATGTATTTAAAAAATGAATCTTTGCAGTTTGGTCTGTGCGGCCACTAATTCTCCTAAAAAATATTCGTAAACATTCTCAAAGGGGAGGGGCCCATTGGGGACCCCTTTCACTTTGTGAATGGGTTACCACCAGTTAGAAACTGGATGTAAGGAATTACTTTTTTGCAACCAGAATTCAGTTGAAAAACAGTAATACGTCCCATAACGATTTGGAAGGAATGCCTTAAACATGCCTCCTCCAAATACCAAATCACGAAAGCAAAATGTTCAGGTATGAGCTACTCAATTGCATTTTGCCTTTTTTGCATTGTAAAAAGCATTTCCCTGGTTGCAAACGGCCCAATGCATTGTACATCTGGCTCATAGTGCCGTTAAGGACGTTTTTTCCACCGTTATTTCTCTGGCCTCATCTACGTGCCTTGCTCAATCCATTCCATGCATTCACAGGCACTTTCAAATACATTTTCTGATTTCTTTGCTGAAGAAATCAAAAAAGGTCTGTGATACCCTTGGCACTTCTTCAAATAGTTCTCTGAGAAAGGCAGATTTTCCTGCTGAGTATGACAATACAATTCCCTCATCAGGTCAGTTTCATCTGTAGACCCCTAACAAGTTATCAGAGCTATCACCGGTCATTTCCTGTGATTATCTCCTCGACCCAGAGCCGTTCACCATCTGGCACTCCAGCACCTATCCCTTACGACAAAAAATCTCTTGAATAATTGCTATAAATCAACTTGTTCAGCATCAGTACCAGCGACTTGGGAGAAAGCTCTGGTTATAACCCATCTGAAGAAGCCCATTGCAGATCATGCCTGAGCAATTTTCATCCAATTTCTTTGCTTCCTTAAGCTTTCAAGATCTTGGAAAGTGCTATCAATAAGCAACTTTTCTCTTTTAGGACACACATAGGGCATCATTACGAGTTCGGCTGACAGTTTAGGTCATTGTGGCTACCTCCCCGCTTGCCCCATTATGAGTTTCCCACTAGGTTGGCGGGTGGAAACCTGAGTTTCCACCCACTGGCCTAGCGTGAAAGACCCTACAGCATTGTCTCTGGCTCAAAATCCAGCCGGCGGCAAAGCTGTAGGATCCAGGGTGCACCAGCACCCTCGAAATGTTCACTGTCGGCTTGCGAGGGTGCTGGCCAGGGGGACCCCTGCACTGCCCATGCCAAGTGCATGGGCAGTGCAGGGACCACCCTGGGGCCCCTGCACCCATTCTCTGCTAGCCTTTTCATGGCAGTGGAACCGCCATGAAACCGCTGGCAAAGAAGGGGGTCGTAATCCCCAGGGCAGCGCGGATTAGGACCACTGCAACCGCCAGACTGCTGGGATCTCTGATCCTGGCGATGCTGGCGGTCCGACCGCGGCACAACACCCTTGGTCATAATGTGGCGCTCGGACCGCCGCCAATCCACCGCGAGTCTGGCGGTCAAGTGACCGCCAGACTCGTAAGGACCCCCATAGTATTTTGCCTGCAGGGCAATCAGGATTAATGCCTCTGCATGGTACCGAAGCGGCCTCAGTATATATATATTAGATGTCCTCCATACTCTTAACATACAAGTGTCACCAATTGGCCTAGGTAATGCCTCTGCTGCTTTCAAAACTGTTTCCCAGGAACACCTGAATGTTAGATTCTCTGAAACTGGGGCCCATCGCCAAGCAGTGGGATGGATCAAACCTTACCTGTGTACTAGAGTGCAGGCAGTTTATCTTCCTCCCCATTATTTTTAAATGGAACCTATTGTGCAGAGTTCAGCAGGGCTGTTCCTAGAACACGTCTGGTTTTATTCTGTGTGTGCACCCGTTGGTCCCACACATTTGTTCTTTTGGACTGAGGTTTATGAGTTATGCTGATGACACCTAGGGGCTTATTTACAAGTCCCTATTTGCCCTCGGAATGTCACTTTTAGTGATGTTCTGACAGCGCACACTGCAGCGCCATATCTACAAGGCCAAGTAAATTCTCTTGTCCGTCCTCCCAACAGACTGAATCACTACCACAAAAGGGATCAGGAAAACCAGGAGATGCCCTCAGACCAAATAAAATCTCTACTTGAATACCAAACAGTGCTGAGTTGTTAAAAATAATTCCCCTCACCCACTAGACGTGGCATGCTTCATTGTCAGGCTTTGCCTACACATACCTGCGATAGCCAACATCAGGGATGGAGCAATGGGGAAGGGGAATAGAAATCAATATGTGACAAACATATAGGGATCTATCATGCACCTGGGATGGGGTCCCCCCGTCCTCTGGTGTGGGTGGAGGCATTCCTGGGGCTTGGGGTGGGCACCTGTGGGGCCATTCCATGGGTTTTGGCCATGGAAATGGGTCCACAGGTAACTTTAGCACCTTGTCTGACCCAGGCGTTAAATAATGGCACTTAGCAGGCTTAGTGCCATTATTTAGGTCCGCCTCCCACCCATGCGCCATTTTTGCATGGGGGGATACGGCGCTACGGGCTTAGTCATTTTTTTAATGGGAACGCCTACCTTGCATCTCATTGACGCAAGGTGGGTTCACGCATGCAAAAAATGGCACCAACTCCAATATTTTTACGCTAGACATGTCTAGCGTCAAAATATAAATATGGAGTTAAGTTTGCGCCGTTTTAGTGTAAAAAAAAAAATTGCACCAAACCTGCACAGAGTATAAATAAGCCCCTTAGTCCCTTTCTAGCTCAGCGTGGATGCCACTGCGCTCTTTGTTTAAAAACCTTATTAGAAAACAGAGATTTGAAATGAGCAGATGTAGGGCATGATTCCTACTTTGGCGGGCGGCGGTCGCGGGCCCGCCAAGCGGGAACCGCCAGAAGACCGTACTGCGGTCAAAAGACCGCGGCGGTCATTCTGACTTTTCCGCTGGGCTGGTGGGCGACCGCCAAAAGGCCGCCCGCCCGCCCAGCGGGAAAGCACCAGCAACGAGGAAGCCGGCTCCGAATGGAGCCGGCGGAGTTGCTGGTGTGCGACGGGTGCAGTTGCACCCGTCGCGATTTTCAGTGTCTGCTAGGCAGACACTGAAAATCAATGTGGGGCCGTTTTAGGGGGCCCCTGCAGTGCCCATGCCATTGGCATGGGCACTGCAGGGGCCCCCAGGGGCCCCACGACACCCGTTCCCGCCAACCTGGTTCTGGCGGTGAAAACTGCCAGAACCAGGCTGGCGGGAAGGGGGTCGGAATCCCCATGGCGGTGCTGCTTGCAGCGCCGCCGTGGAGGATTCACAGGGGCAGGGGAAAACCGGCGGAAAACCGGCAGGAAACCGCCGGTTTCCCTTTTCTGACCGTGGCTTTACCGCCGCGGTCAGAATTGCCCTTGATGCACCGCCAGCCTGTTGGCGGTGCATCCTCCAACCCCGGCCCTGGCGGTCCATGACCACCAGGGTTAGAATCACCCCCGTAGAGTGTTGCTGGTGTTGTTGGGTGCTCTATACAGGAGCTGCTCTCCATCTAAACTTGAGAACTACCCAGAGTTCTCTGCTTATTTTTTTGCATATATATATATAAATCAAAGTCTGGCACTCCTTACAAAAATATGATGGTCTTCATTATTCACTTTGTTAGACATGTATTGTAAGAAGGGCCAAGGAAGAAGACTGCGAAGGTTGAAACGCGTTGCCCTATGTTTCTGCTTCATTAAATTTTTTTGGATAAATGAAGACCATCATATTTTTGTAAGGAGTGCCAGACTTTGATTTTTATATATTGTGTTTTTTGGAGAAATTTAAAATGGGTCCTGTGCCCATTAACTGAGCACCAACCTCGACAGGCGAGCCCTGGAAGGAACACAGGATTACCTTTGGCTGATATATATATATATATATATATATATTCACAGAGGGAGAGGGGGGGAGGGGAGCGAGAGACACCCCAAACCCCCTTTTTTTAAAAAATATGTAGAACCCTAAAACAATTACTATCCGATTTAAATCACAATTAAACCTAATTCAGTCTACTTGATGTTCCAAAGTAAGTTATGATCTGAAGTAGTATGAGCAAGGTATGGATCTGAAATAAAGAAGTCACACTGTGCCACAAACACGCTGCCTGGACAGCAGTTCCCTGCTGAGTTGGGGGTGCTTGTGTTGCGCACGTGCATGGAGAAGAGGCTGGTGCACTAAGTGGACTTGGAGGGGGCAGCTTTTAGCTGGGTTGATGTAGCAATGGAGTGAGTTTTGCCTAATAAGTCTTCAGACCTGTGGGCAGATTTACCTCTGTAAATCAACAACTGTGGAATGGGCAACTAATGTTGATTGTGTAAGAATGTGAGCATTGTTGTGTAAAGTGATTAGGGTGTTGAGTGGCGACCTGAGCTTCACTGGTATATCAATATATTTTCACCGCACCGTTACCCTGCTCCGATGCTAGATATTTTAGTTCACCAGGAATAATAATATTTTACTCTTTGGGCACTCCCATTATCTTAGCAACAAGATCATTTTTTAGACCTTCCCTTCCCGGTCCTCCACCTACCACTTTTGCTGAGGGGGCCCCCCCTGAAGCCCTGCCTCCCCACCCTCACACTGCGAGGGCTTATGTTACACCACTGGTGTCCTCTTCAGATGTCCATAACATAAAGCACCCTCAGGTGGCCATATGTGGCTTCTCTGTAAGTTCTGTGGTGACCTTAATATAGCAAGAGAGTTGCCATTACCTCTACTTGGCTTAAGACCCTAAAGTGCTAGGACTGGAATTACAATATTATTGACAATAATAATAGAATGTTGGGCTCATTTAGTGTTTGCCAATCGGTTTCCTGAGGCAGGCTGCAAGAGAGACACCTATTTAGGATTGTCGGCTTTGGCCCCAGGCCTGGCTCCATCCCTCGCTCATGACTCATGGCTCCTCAAGCAACGCGTGGCGGGCAAATGAGCACACAGATCCAAAGACTTCTGGCACTGTGGCCAATGGCATCGACGTGTGGGCGGGAACAGCAGGAAGCCTTGGCAGGTGATTGGTGGATTCACAGCAAGGAAGGGGAAGGCTAGAAGGGTTTGAGAAAATGAGTTGGTGAAATTGAAAGCAGTGTGGAGCTCGAGTAACTTGTAATGGGGGATGGAGAACTAGTTGGAAATAGAGGAGGAATAAGGGGATAGAGGAGGGAAATAAAGCAAAAATGAGAAGAGCATGAATTGTAGACGAAATAAGTAACATTGGGAAACAACAGAAATGGGGGAGAAACAGAAAAGTGTGAGCAGAGGAGAAAATCAAGAAAAGAAGGGCCAGAAGGCGAGAGAGAAATAAGCAGAATGTGAAGAGGTTTATAACAACGAAGAATCAAACTAGGAGAAGTGGAGACCGAGAGCAGTGGGAGAGAGAAACATAAACATACATAAAATGAGAAACTAGGAGCGAAAGAAGGGGAAAGAAAGCTAGCATTGGCAAAGCCAGTAGATAGGGCTGATCTTGGCACCGTGCTGCGGTGGTTACATTTTTTAAATGTTTTTATTGCATGTATTTTCCACGTAAATAGAAAGATGAAAAAACCCAAAGCATGCCAAGGCTGCCTAAACCTGGTGTTCATATGCTTGCAATAACAATTGCACATAAAAAAATTACTATCACCTATCATTTTCATAGAAAATTGCAGGTGGTTCCTAGCAGACAATTCTACAACAGACATAAAAAAACACTTTAATTTTAATGCACGCCACAGGACAATACGATTGTTGTTGGTGCAAAGAAATATACTATTGACTGTGAATTACTGTAACCTGAAGACAAAGTTTAAACACACAAGGATGTAAAAAAAAAATGTAAAGGATGAAGATCGTAACGAAAAACACCTTGGCAAGGTAAAGCATTGTCCCAACATGCCTGTAACTGAAGTGGACATCTTTTTAGGAACATGTGCATATGTAATCGGGAGAAATGCAGTCACTCATAGTGCAAGAGACCCAATGGGTGAAGTCGACTTACCAATTGCCCCAAGCTATGTGTTGTGGTGGGAGGAGTGAATGACATTTAAACTGACCAACAGATGAAGAGGGCTAACCTAAAGCCTCTCTATGTATGTACCTATGTATTTTTAATTGTGATATTTTTTTCATTACACAAGGTTGGTGAGATACCAGCCTCTGTGGCAAATCTAAAAGTGGCGGAGTTGTAAAAACAGTGGGGAAATAAAGATGTAGAGGAAAGAAAGGAGAGGAGAAGGATTAATAAAAAAAAAAAATAGAATAGTGAAATTAAAAATAGAGGAGGGGGAGAAGGGAGGTGGAGTTAAAGGACAAGGAAGTGAAAAAACAAGGTGAAGGACACGGTAAAAAAAGGATTAATAAGAGTATAAATAGAATGGCGGGGAAGGGGAGTTAGGAGAAAATAGGAGTAGGGAAAAGTGAGAAGTAAGCAGGGTAAAAATGTAAAAGATTAGGAAAGGAAGGAAAAATAGGAAAGAGCTGGAAAAAATAAAATCAGGAAGAAAAGCAGTAAGAGAGGAAAAAGGGGAAAAGAAATAGAAGAGTCAAATTAAGAAGAGTAGCGTGGGAGGAGAAAATACAGAAAAAATGGGGAATGGGAACTAAAGGAGAAAATGGGAGGTAGAAATGGAGTAAAAAGGGACGTAAAGGAAAAATAGAAAAAGAGAATGTCCAGAACTATAAAGTACGCGGGACTGATGAAAAAAAGAGGCGAATTGGAACTGGAGAAAACAGAAAAAAGTGAATTTGATTTCTCCCCCTAGGTCCTAGACAATAACTCAGTTCATGGTAGAATTCTTAGGAAAAAAGAAATGTAAAAACAGATGAAAGCGTGGGATCTCCGAGTGATATCAGCACACCTCTGGACCAGTTTCCACAGGCACAGCCTAACCTGCATGAACACAGGGCCATGCCACCTGAAGGCCACTGCAGGCAGATGCCTTGTGGTGTGACAGCAAATGACCACAAGAGGGCATCTCTTTGCTTCTGATGAGTTGTATTACAGCAACCTGCAACTGGTGCAAAAAAAAAGAAAAAAAAAGAAAATCAATTTACAACATTTTTGCTTCTTGCTTTACACAAAGGCATACATGGCACAGGTAATTTCATATTACCTATTTTGTGTTCACATTATATAAAGTAGAGAAATGCAATTTCTCACCTATCAAAATGTAAATATGGGGAGAATGTAAAAAAGCTGCTTTTGGACAAAAAGTATTTTGTTAAAAGCTCTTTTACTAATTCATGTGCGTGACATGAGGACGGTTCACAATGATTGTCCTCAATGTATGCATTAGTGCAAAAACCTTTCTGCGGTAAGGACTGTACCAAAAATCGATTTCTCCCATTCCACACCATGGCAGCATAGCGGCAAATGCACCAAAATGGTGCAATCAGATTTCGTTTTTTAAAAAGTGCAACCATTTTTGTTAGATAGCTCCTTGATTGCAGATGGTTCTCTACACTGCCGTGGGCTGGGGTGGGGGGATGGTGTTGCACAAACACCTCGAGGTTGGTTTTCTGCACCGTCTACCACAATTTCAGAGTCTGTCCAAACTCTCCTGAACACCAAGGCTCTGATAAATGATATAGGTAACTTAAGTTAAGTGCATGTGTATAATGCACACCTTCAATATATATGGGCCAGAAGTGCTTTCAGAAAGTGGGAGCCTTTCACAGGTCACAGGAGTCAAAGTGGTTTGTTGAGGGTGTATTTGGTCGTGTTTGGTACTGTATTGAAGAACTGCTAAAAACATATTTAGACGTGTACATGTTATTTATGTGCTCAGAATAAAAGCTTTATAGCCCCCTTCACCCCTGCCCTGTGCAGACAGGGCCAGTAATAAAGAAAATAATAATTTAAAAATGTAAACATAGAGAGGGAAACAAAAATGGATGGAGAATTTGAGAAGGTGGTGAGAGAAATACAAACATGGAAAGAGGAGGGAGGGGGAGAATTATGGAAATCGAGGACAAATAGAAAGGGGAAGGAAAGAAAAGTACAGAAATAAGAGAAGAGAAGGGAATGGAAGGGAAAGAGTGAAGACGGTGAACAGAGAATATATATAAATGAAAAATATATAGAAAATAATAGAGGAGAAGTGAAGAATGGAGTAAAACTAAACAGATGAGGCTGAACAGAGAAGGGGGAGGGAGGTAAGGGGAGAAAGGGGAAAGAGAAGAAGAAGAAGAAGAACGAGGGAAAAACAACTGAAGGATGGAGGACGAGTATGGAAAAAAACACGACAGTAAAGAAAGGAAAGAAACGGGGAAGAAAATTAAATAAAAACGGAGAGGCTGGTTAGAAACAACGAAAGGGGGAGAGAGAAGTAAAGAAAGAGAAAAGTGTGCTCGAGGATGTGGGTGACGGTCAGAGCTGCCGACTTCGGAGCTGCGGAATTAGATTCGAATCCCGGCGTCGATTCAACAGCATGTGATTCTGGGCAAATCCCTTCATCTCCCGATTCTTAAAGGTATATATATATATATATATATATATATATATATATATATATATATATATATATGTACATGTGTGTCTTTGTGTAACATAACGGGTGCTCATTGGAAAAGGGAACAGGGTGGAAGAAAGATTTAGGGATTATCAAGGTAGAGAAATGAAGGGGGCGTGGAATGGATTTAGAATACTATTAGAATACTATTATTCAGCTGCACAGGTTCAATGAGGTTGCTGAGATTAAGGGGCGCATATGGCGACAGCGAGAATGGAGAGGAGGAGGACCCGATGACTGGGCGGAGAGAGGGGCCGATGGAAAGATGCTGCGGATTATGGCACAGGAAAAGGCGGGTGTTGGGGGGGGGGGGATGAAGCCACGTCAGGCAGTTGCAGATGTGACTGTGGGATGTCTCTCCCTGGAGGCGAGGGATTGAAGCGTGGGCTGACAGGACAGTGATATGTGACAGTACGCCTGGCAGTCGAATGGAGGGATGGGATGGCGAAAGGGAAAGATCCATGTGAAAGGCAAACGCAAACGAATGAAGGACAGAATCGAGGACAATAACAGGAGTAACTGCGTGCGATGTCAGAAGAAATATAGGGGGTAGTGATGGGTGACCAACTGGCATTGAGGAAAATTCTGGTCTGGACTTTAAAAGATTCAGGACAAGGAGTCAAAATTCGGAATAAAAATGCAGGACAAAGGGTCAACATTCAGGACAAAAATTCAGGCCCAAGGGTCAAAATTCAGGACAGAAATTCAGGACCATGGGTCAAAATTCAGGACAAAAATTCAAGAAATAAGGTCAGTTTTACAGACACATGCAAGAGAGGCCATACCCCATTACCTTATCAGTGCATTTATTTACTCTTTTTTTAACAAAGCACTATTTATTCACTGCAGTCTTTTTGTGATTGCATTCTGGTTTGCTACATTCAGGCGTCACATTATGTCCTTGATCAGTAGTAAATTAAATTACTCCCCATCTGCACTGTGTCAAGGCGATCACCCCTACCCAAACTTTCTTAAAGAGAAAGTAACAACAACGTTTTGATTAGGTTTCTGAACATTTAAAAGCCCCTGGCAAACAGTTTGGGAAACATTAAGGTCAGTAACCTTATGCTAGTTTAAACAAATTGAACAAAAACATCTAACTCACCTCAACAGCCCATGTACTTTCAACCTAAATATTTTTTAATGAGGCAGGGCAGAAGGTGTGGGCGACAGTCTCACACCTAATGTCAAGATGTGAGGTACCCACAACTTGGCTGTAGTCTCATAGCACTAGAGTGTATGTCTGGGACACTACATTTATCTCAGAACTGGGAGCCCGGACTACCAATCGAAGATAATAAAAGACAAGGGTGAAACTGAGATCAAATGGGAGGTTGATGCTAAGAACCGGATAAATAAGGAAGAGAAGAACAAGGTGGGACAGTTCCTAAAATCAGACAAGATGGGTCTACCAAGACTATCTGAAGGTATTGGGTAACTGGGGAGTTGTCTCTGCAGACAGGAGAGAAACAGAAGAGGCACTGTCAAATGTTTGAACAAGCAGCACCCACCCACTTTGGCAATCTCTTCTGGTGCAATGGTCTGCTGTTCGTGCTTGTGAAGGGTGAACGGGGCCACACCCCTTGCAGGTTGTGCAGGGCAATTGCCAGTTTTGCCCATGTGTTAAAATGGTTTTGAAATTGAGCAGAAGCCAAACTAGTGATCCGGGTTATCCCTAGGTGTCAAGCACACATAGAATCTTCAAAATATTTGGGATGTAAAATACACAAACAAAATGTAAGCATTTTAAAATATAATTTGTGTTCCTTTAACATATGGCACTGTTTCCCCCTTTATATACAAGTAGACCTCAGATTGAACTAGGAACCAGTTACCTTTCGATACCTAGTGATTAATATCTACCATTCTCCCTCTGATTTGAAGGATGGAAATCTCAGCAAAGCAAAACAGTCCCTCCGAGCCCAGTTTGCTTTTTGGTCTTCTCTTCTGCTTTCTGTAGTGGGTCACGTGACACTAGTGAAGATGGTGTGCTACCCGGATGATAGTATTATTTTGCAAACCTTCCCCTGCTCGTCCTTCTTTCCTTCTTCAGACATGCCACACATCTGATTTGGTCGCTGGGGCGCTGTGGGTAGCTCTTTCTGCTCGAAAGCTACCAGTGACTGTGGGTGGATTAGGCCTTATGGACTTAGAATACTATTATTCAGCTGCACAGGTTCAATGAGTGGCTCGCTGGCTTTCTGCCCGCCCCCTGCATGAGATGGGGTTTATCAGTAAAGACTTTTAAGGAGGGATTACTGCACTGCTCATTGTTTCCTATTGTTCACCCCGGTCAACTCCTTACTTACAACCACCTTAAACAATCATTAAATGCCCTATTTGATGTCTGCCACCTAGCACTAACCCTACATGAGGTGTGCCGAAGCTCTACTCCATAGGAACTGGTGACAAATTGATAGAATAGGCGTACAGACCTTTCCTCAACACTGAGACTGCTCCAGGTCGTCTCGTCATACTACCTGGGTGATTGATGTGGCCAAACCTCTGCAAGATACGGACTGGACTAAAATACTGGACTTTCCCCACAAAGTATCCCACGGCTGTCACTTTAAGTACATTTATAGAGCTTCCTTGGGAATGCATTCCACCTGTTACTTGCCATTGGCTTTGTTTTTTGTAACTCACATTTTGTTGCTTTCAGTTTGCTGGCTTTATTTGGTTTAGACTATGCAGCTTGAGTTCATACTTCCCTTGCCCAACCTTATTTACAGTATCCTTCTGAGTGCTCCCTTTCTGTAAACAGGCCTGTAACTCTTGTTCTTATCATCACATTTGCTGTGCATTCAAAGAACAAGGGAAATGTCAGGCTCTGTCTTCAGTGGGAACTTAGGGCCTGATTACGACCTTGGAGGAGGGGATTACTCCATCCCAAATGTGACAGATATCCTGCCCGCCGTATTACAAGTTCCGTTATATCCCATGGAAGTTGTAATTCAGCGGGCGGGATATCCGTCCCATTTGGGACTGAGTAATCCCCTCCGCCGAAGTCATAATCATGCCCTTAGTGTTTAGTTTTCTTTCTCTGACTTCAAAGTGAGAGGTTTTGTGCGACAATCTTGCTGGATAATGGGAAGAGAAGAGTTTTTTCTATCACATGACAACATTTAAATAAACTTCATAATATATCAGAATTAGGAGTACAAATGAAGCAATTTTTTTTTCATTTTGAACTGAGTTGGAAACAAATACCTTTATATGATTTTAAAAAATCATTGCATTAGGTGATGCAATTTTCACACATCATCGTTTGTGCACAGTATAGTTGTATTTGAAAAACTTTGTCTGTGCAATGTAATGGTCATTTCAATCAAAAACGTGTTGTCTGTAATGGCAGTGTGTTACCACACCATGCATACTCCACTCCACTCTGCTCTGAACCACTCCACACCACTGCACCCCACTCTGCATCACTCCACTTTACACCACTCAATGCCCCTGCACTGTGGGACACTGCACTCTTCTCCACTCTACTGTATGCCACTGCACTCTATGCTACTTCACACTACGCCTCTCTACTCTACTCTGTACCACTCTACTCTATGCCAAGGCACTTTACGCCTCTATACACCACTGCGCACTGCGCCTCTGCACGCTATACCACTCCAGTCTAGGCAACACCAATCTGGTCCGCACAGCTCCACTCTATGCCACTCTGCAACACTGCACTGTACGCCACTGCACTCTATGCTAATACACTCTATGCTAGTGCACTTTACTCTGTCACACTCAACTCTGTGCCCCTGCACTCTACATCAATACACTGTACATCACTCTAATCTACTCTATGCCACGGCACTCTACACCACTTTACTCTATGTCATCACATTCTATGCCACTCTATGCAACTCCACTCTACCCTGCACATCTCCACTCCACGCCACTTCACTCTACTGTGAATTAATCTACTTTTACCCCTGCACTCTGTGCCACTGCATTCTATGCCATTACACTACCTTACACCTCTCCACTCTATGCCACAACACTCTATGCCACTCTGCACCACTGCACTTTACTTCAATGCACTCTTCGCCAGTGCACTCTAAACAACTGCATTATACACCACTGCACTCTGAAACTCTACTCTGCAACACTGCACTGGCCGCCACTATACTCTACTCTGTACTACTGCATTCTGACCCAACACACTCTATTCCACTGCACTCTATACCACTCTACTCTGCATAACTCCACTCTACGTCACTGCACTTTACAGCACTATACTGTGCTCTGCACAGCGCTACAGTACTCCACTCTGCACCATTCTACACCACTGCACTCTATGCCACTTGAGTCTACTCTGCACTCTATGCCACTACACTGCTCTACACTGCTGCACTCTCTGTCACTCTGTTGTATACCACTCTACTCCACTGCACTCTATGCCACTCTACTCTGCCCCATGCCACTCTATGCAACTGCACTCTACACCACTGCTTCTATGCCACTCTACACCACTATGCCACTAACGTTTAGCCATGCTGAACAGCAGCCACTCTGTTGTATAACATGGTAAAACACATTGGCAAAGGCAATTACTCTTGCGTAGACGAGACCTATTGGCTTTGCCAATGTTTGTTAGTACTATGAGGTACCGAGGTCCCTGAAAAACTGTGAATGTGTAGTCCTTATTTTAAACATGCATTACACACATCATAATATAGGCTGCTACAAAATGCGCAGATACATTTCGGTTAAATAAAAAAAGTCCTTCTAAAATTCAGATTTGAATCATATACATTTTATACCTAATACTAACATTTTTTATAACAGTCCAATAAATCCACACCCTCCATAGCTCACCTTGGAACACCCTTACAGTACCCCTCTAAAAGAAAATATCTTTGCCATCAGAAAGCTTCAAGTGACTCCTTTGATGAAAGAGAATACAGGTTTCAAAGCCCCTTTGCATTTGCAGATTTACCAGTTGCCCACATTTGCATTTCCTTAGGGAAGGAGACACTCTGGCAAGAAGGCCTTTTCTTATCTGTCTGCCCCTCCCTCCTTCAGCGCACAGGAGACTACCTGCCTTTCAATCCAGCTGGGGAAACTGATCAGACCTATTTACATTTTGTCCTTTAGGTGAAAGGCTAAAATTATGGACAAATGCTGTCCTTAAGCCTTTCACCACAGACAAGGGACAGCAGGGCGAAATTACGGGCAGTCCATGAAAATTAGGGATGGGTGATCACCCTATGGTGGAGCAGTGGAGGGAGCGGAGAGACACACTGGGTGAGAATGGGTAGAGAGGGAGGAGAGACACCTGGAATTTGTAAGACAGTGGTGATTACATAACGTGTATTTGACAACACAGTTCTCCGGAAGGGTTTCTTGGCGCTAGGTGAGCGTCACAGATGTTTATTGCTACTTGAATCAGTGGTACTTATTTTATCAACCTCTAGTGGATGAAAGTCTGAGTTGACCTGGCGGGGCACGAGCAATGGCGTAACAAAATGTGATTCCCCTGCAAAGTACATGGAGGGCCCTCCCTTCCGAACTTATTCCGGAGCTCTCAGTCCAGGTTACTATGAGGACGGGGCCCCCTGGAGACCCTCCCCCCCCCCCCCCCACCCCAACTCACCCCACCGCAGTGTCTGCGGGGGCCTTTGTTATGCCCCTGGGCTCGAGCCCGTGACCATTGTACCAAGCACAGATTCCTGCTGCATGGGAGACCTTAGTTCACTGGGATTCAGTGCCAGCTATAGTAGGATAAATAGCCCAGGGGGTTGAGCCCCCACTGCTGGGATATGCGTGCACCCTTCAGGTAAAGGTTTGGAGACTCAGCCTTTTATCCTCATGGCGGCGGAAGAAAGAAAGGGGATGATGGAGCAGTGGATGGAGTAGAGACAAGATGTGTGAGCATGGGTAGAGGGGGAGGAGAAGCATTGGGACTTTGTAGGGCAGTGATGCCAACATAACGTGTATTTCACAACCACACGTCCACCCGAAGGGTTTCTTGGCGCTACTTGAGCGTGCTAGATGTGTATTGCTACCTAAATCAATGGTACTTGCTTTATCAACCTCGACTGGATGAAAGTCTGAGTTGACTTGGCGGGGCTCGAGCCCGGAACCATGGTCCCAAATACAGGTTCTTGCAGCGTGGGAGACCTTAGTTCACTGGGGTTCAGTGCCAGCTATAGTGGGATGGATAGCCCAGGGGGTTGAGCCCGCACTGCTGGGATATGCGTGTGCCCTTCAGGTAATAGTTTCGAGCCGCCGCCTTTTATCCTCATGGCGGCTGAGGAAAGGAGGTTCCCCGGGCATTATTAAAGCATCTGATACTTACACATAGAGACAGTGAGGCTTGTGGCGTGGGCCTTTACAGGCCACTGTAGAGCCCTGACCGGAAGTGCTGCTGACACACTGAAGGAGCACTCGCTTTTAAAACACAACCCGACAATTAGTTTTTTATGCCAACAGCACGACACGGGAACACAAGCGCCATTTGCGAGGCGGCTTTACTGCTCCACGGGGACACCCGGGGCCGCTGCCATGGACGGGTAAATGCGCACTTACAGCTGGCTCCAGCACGACGCACACAAAACACCACAGGCTCCGCACAGTGTGATCCTGGGCAGGCGCACATGAAGGACTGTTTTTCCCACTTCACGCTTCACATGAGAAGCACGACTTCCAAAGCACTGCCAGCTCACCCCTTGAAAGACGCCTACTCACCTGTCTAATCCCGGCTTCCCTGCTTGGTGAAAAACCCGTGATCTGGGGAAAGCCCTGATCTTTCTTTGTGCCTTTCAGTAACAGAAACTGGAACATTTAGGGGCTGTCACGCGAGCCCATGGAACAGGGAGCAGACACTCGAAAGTCAAGAAAGGTCTCTCAAGTAGAACGAAAGACCCTGCCCCAGCCCTAGCGGCTCTCAAAAGCATCTCTGCACCATTGCATCGTTAGCTCACGTCCTCTCTTGCACCATTGTTGGTCCTTGTCTAAGATGCATTTCATAGATCATCCAAATATTTTTGCACAAGGGCAAAGGAATGCTATGGTTACTTACCGGTAATCTTCATTACTCGAGGTCCTCCCAGATACAGTTCTGTGTCCCCCCTCCTGTCTTGCTTTGGTGGGATTGATCATTGGTGCTTCTTTTTCTGTGGTTTGCTTGCTATTACATGATGCGTGTTTCCAAACCTTGCCCCTTTGTAGTGGCACCTGGGTAATGGCGGCCATATTGGGGGAAGTAATTTGAGTCAACTAGGGGACAGGGTCTGCCAGGAGGAGATGAGATCTCAGAAGTGAGGGTTGGATCGGGGAGGCTGGACATGGAGGTAACAAGCAACATGTACTTGGTGTGTTCTGTTGTGTTTACATGCTTGGAATGGAATAGAACCGATGACCGCAAATTGATGTCACTCCATGATTCATGCCTTTCTCCATTAATGAAAATATTTTGCTGATAGAAGAATAAAGGACCTAAATGTGCTCTGTGCTAGGGCAGGTTCTGGGTGTGGAGAAGTAGGAGAGGGGTGCCAGGGTCATTCATTCACATTCTGTGCGGTTTATCTGATACTCCATGCTTCTTTTAATTGGTAATCCTGGTACACAAGGATTGTCAAAGACAATAGGTTCGATTCTTGTGCAAAAGCAATAAAAGTTCCTGTTGCACTGCAAAACAATTCAAAAGATCGTATTTATACACACACACACAACACACACACACACACCACATGTTTTCATTTTTAAGCTCTCATTTACCATATTTTGTCTGTTCTGGGTGGTGTAGTCTGTTTGCGTAAGTGAAGCATTTGGATCATCCTCCCAAGTTTTATGTAGATAGTCCACTCCCATTGCCTTGTTCATCACCGCACCAATCCCTCCACTTTAATGGGGTCTTGTATATCCAGTGTCCACGGCCGTACATACTGGACTCAACCCAACCTGCTACTAGAAGCTGCAATTCCCTCCCTTAGGCTCTTCCTTCCTCTCTTTTGCTGTCTCTGCCCAAGTTCCACCCGCTTTGTCTCTGGCATGCTGAACCCCTCATGGAATCGTGTTGAGCTCTGGATCTGGAGGCCTCGGGCCACAGAAGAAGCATGCTTTCTTCTCAAGCTGGCCTCTGCTGGGGGCAAGATACCACCTGGACCCCCTGGTCTATGAGGCGTGTTTGATGGCAGTAACTCTTTTCTGTTTACCAACTGTTTGTAGACATAGACCGGGATCCTTATCCATGGACCCGCCTCCCTTTGGGGCCCCTGCCCCCAGAAATCTTTCCTTTTTTGTCAAGTCAGTCAACTCAGTATCCAGCCAATGAGGTCTCACTTATATGGAGATTCTCAGTGGCATCTTCCATGGTCTACTTGACAGCAAAGGGTCTTGAATCTTCGCCCGCCACATCGACCAAGAATGCAGTTGCTTTGGTCTGTTTGGTACTGGCGCCCCTGTCGAGCATCTCCACCTGCAAGGGTTATCCCTCTGATGATGGCTTCGGTCTTCCAGTCTCTGTTCTCCTCGAGTGTATCATGCACATCCCTGCACCAAGTTCTTCACAGTCTGTTAGAACTTGGTTAAGCCATCAAGGACGTAAACTCTATCACTGAGCTTGTTGCGTTTTCTACCCAATCAGGATATAAACTGGCAGTCGTTGGCCTCTTTTTGCTCAAGGTACCTCTGTGGATCCATGCTGGAGCCATTTCTCGGCAGAACAGGACAACGTGGTGATGCGTATTTTGTCGCTGTTGGTTTTGCTGTATGTCGGTCATTTTGCATCTCTGCTCATTCACTTGCGGATTTCCTCATGTGGTGTAATTCTGCTATCCTCCAAGTACAGAAATGTAGCTCCTCCCTGGTAGGCAGGTGACTCCCAGTGTGGCAGTGGTGCCCCTTTTCAATATGGCTGCCACCACACTACCACGTGTCCTTCGTCTCTTTCTACAGCCTTTCTCAGCTACCTTGAGCAGTGGCTGTCTCTTTCTCCCACTCATGCAGTGCACCGAATCTCCCAGGGGGTGAATTTACACAATCCCACGAGAGACCTGTGGTCGCACACGCTGCCCATTTGCTCATGATGTATCTGCGATACTACCGGCCGCTTCTGCCTTCTGAAGCCGTCCTGCTGTACCAGCAAGCCTTATCTCCATTTGGCCCTAGGGCACCTCCTGGCCAAGTTGGTGCTTCTTCATGTAGCCTGCCCATTCACTGCACTGATCCTCACCCAACTCCAGCCCTCTTGTTTATCAGAGGCCCTTTCCTAAATGTTCAACTTCTGCAACCAACACCAATCTCCGGTTAGTGGTTACCAAAGGTGCCATGGGCCCTAACATAAGAAAGGCAATTGGGTCCCCATCACCTGGTCTAATAGTAAAGAATAGCCAGTAAATGGAGTGCAGGAGGCCCCTCTTGCCCCTGTGCCTTGGTGTCTTCTTCTGACACTAAGACCTCTTCTGTCCTAAACTGGGGTCTGGCTTAAGCAATCCAGAAAAGTGGACATTTCCCAGGCCATGACCCTCCACCAATCCTTTCTACTTATGTGACACAGAACACGTCAGGCTCACCCCATCACCCCTGAAGTTCAGAAAGGAACTCAAGACTCACCTTTTGAAGGAGCATCATCACTCATTCCTAATGACTTCTAACACCTCCACAGGGAGGGCATTCCACGAAGCAACAAAAGGCAAGAGACAAGGAGTGCTTAGATGAATCTCAGACACTGGTATTCGCTGGGAGCAGCATTCCAGATCATTGTTTTCTTACCACTGTCCAATCGAGACAGAGACACTCCATATGTAAATCAATGTTGGTCTCCTCCAATAGGAACAGTCCAGCCGAACTGCCTTACCAGGTCATCACAAAACAGATATCAGAGCTGCCAATGGGGCTTATAAGCATTACAAAATAGAAATCAGAGCAGCCAATGGGATTTATGAGCATTACAAAACAGAAACCAGAGCAGCCAATGGGATTTATAAGCTTTACAAAAGAGAAACCAGAGCAGCCAATGGAATTTATAAGCTTTACAAAACAGAAATCAGAGCAGCCAATGGGATTTATAAGCTTTACAAAACAGAAACCAGAGCAGCCAATGGGATTTATAAGCATTACAAAACAGAAACCAAAGCAGGCAATGGGATTTGCAAAAAATCACAAAACCGAAACTGAGAAGTCAATGGACTTTGCAAAAGTTACCAAAGAGTAACCATAGCAAAAGTAACAAACAGAAACTAGTGAGGCCGATGGAGTTTCTAAAAGTCACAACACAGAAAACAGAGCAACAAATGGGAGTTACAAGAGTATCCATGGATTAAAAGGGGTTGTAGGGAGGGTCTCAGGAAGAACTTAAAGAGAATAAACTAGAAATCTACCACTTTTATAATACTTCTGAAGTTCCAAATCTGGAAGTCATTGTTTGAACTCACTGCAGCTTATTCAAGCATTTCACAGCATCCATGGAAAACACCAAGTTATGTAATGGAAATGCATACAACTAATAAGGCTACAGAAACATATGCTGAACCCCTAACACTTACCGCATGTCCGAGAGATATTTGGAACCCCCATGACACTTATCTATCGTTGTGATGAAGACTGAGACCTATGATCACTCACCTGATGGGAGGTGAGTAGTTAATGTACCCCTCGGGCTAGCCAGGAAAAAGATTATTGAAATACAAAAATAATACAATTTAATACAAATGTTTAAAATAAAATCAATTTTAATATAAATTCAAATATATAGGCCGAATATATATTTCGAAATCAAAAATGGACTTAATTTAAAAAACTGGAATTTTTAACCCTGAGGTTAATTATATAATTATACTTTAGTTTCATTAGGAAAAAACAAAATGCATGTACATTGCCACATTGTAAAACTATGCAGTGTAAATGTATTTATAAAAAATATAACATTAAAATGCTTTGTACAATTCTGCGTTGTATTGTAAACAAATGTGTTGTATTACGCTAACTAATGACAGATACCCATGTACAAGTCTTTCAACTCATCTGTCTCATGCCGTAAGTAGCATAC
Organism: Pleurodeles waltl; assembly: GCF_031143425.1. NCBI lineage: Eukaryota > Metazoa > Chordata > Amphibia > Caudata > Salamandridae > Pleurodeles > Pleurodeles waltl. The sequence goes on from NC_090450.1 coordinate 38,071,897, forward strand.
CATGGTGAGTAGGATATGTGTGTTCGAAAGATATGAATATTACATACTACCTGACTATATGTGACCTTGCCTGTGTAACGTTGTCAGGTGGGATTTCTATATTATTAAGGTTGGCATGTTTGTGAGGTTTGGGAGAGACAGGGGATAGAAATATGACCATAATGGGAAGCAGCATGCAGGGGTGGGGTTACGTGGAGAAGCAGGCTTGGAGCTGCAGATGTGATTTTGGACTTTTTGTATTTTTTCACTGAAGAAGGGGTTGGTAGTATTACATAGATCTGTGTAATGTGGACTGGAGTGTCAGTTGGGGGGCTGATGCAGTCCTAGGTTGTCTAGAAGAGCATTCTGCTTCTGTTGGCTGCTTCATTGATGGAGTTGGTACAGTACGTGGCTTTGGCTGTTGTGATGAGTTATGTGCACGCTGAGTGCACACACTGTAGTAGCCCAAGTTCATTAGAGGATCTTCTTTTCTTCCGCCAATCCATATTTAGCATGTAATAGATGCATTCTGGTTCCTTCTACGGTGCATCTTCCATAATTGCACAAGGTGCATTCAAGAAGAACTTTAGGGTTACCTTCAGAGGCATTTGCCTTACCTAGATGAGTGCCCTGCTCATTGAAGGGTTTGCTTTTGGTGGTAACATACTTATTCATAGTGTGAACAAGAAGTCATTGCACACAAACCTTTGAGAATTTTGAGAAAAAAGGGGTTGACAGACAAGTTTTAAGATGTAAACTGAAAATGTCTTCAGTTATATATTAGGAACTACAGCCGCCAAAGACATTGGAGCTTAATTATTTATGCGAAAACATGATTAGTGGCATTTTTCATGATGGCACTAACTGAAGAGGAACAATGATTTTATCTAATAAAAGAGGACAACACTGACATGCATGAGGAAGTGATGCATTATAAACAGTTTGTGTTGGAGAAATGTTGTGGTTCAATCACAAACCGCTGAAGATTCTGCTCACTATACGGGCTGGGACCAAATAAATACAGAGTGATGTGCATGTTAATAGAGCTAATTAGGAGAACACATGACACTGAATATCTACCTGGAGTAAAGGTACAGCTAATTGGTTACTCAAGCTTTCTTTGTTCCAATAGAAAATGTAAACTGGATATGTTTATAAAACTCTGGAATCCAGGGAAAAGTTAGCTTTGGTGCCCCAGCTGGACATTCATACAGAAGGTTTTTCTACTGGGGGTTGACTCTGTGGAGGGTTTTGCACATGTGCAGATTTTAATAGTGAAAGGTTTTTATCAACTGAAATAAAATCTACTTACTCCAATGGGAAGTAGGTAAAGAAGACATTTTGTGGAACTGTAAATTTGCAAGTGTTTGTCAAAGTTGAGGAGTTTTGCCTGTCCACCAAGGTAAGAACAAGATGAAGTGTTGTGGCGCGTGTTTGATAACCTTGTAGGTGGTTGGCAGTACAGGAGCGACTTTAGGGAGATGGTGGCATGGGTTAGGAAAGTAGGTCCAACATGATTGTCTCCCTAGTGGCTGTCAGGCAGTGCAGACTCACAGTGAACCTGAGCAAATAAGGCATAAGTAGGAAAATTGTGTAGCCAAGGTTTTACTTGGTGGCCAGGGATGGGCCATGAAATTGATTGAGGTTAGCTACAAACGGCAGATAATCCATTGATAAAAGATTCATAGTTCATTGATCACTCCAGTCTTGTTCCCTGATGATAAAGTCCTCTGTGTTGGGAAGTGTGCACCAGCTCACTGCAGTTCCTATTGATTACTTAGAGAAGTGAATGGAAACTTAAATGGTGCTGACAATCACAACATCCTAGGGAGGTTACTTTTCTTGCTTGTAGCAAACGAGTTGCTAAATTGATGACCTTTGAGCATAGAGAACATGGTTCAAATTCCAGCATGTCACCCTGCTATAGATGTCCTCAACCTTGAGGGGAAAATCTGCCTCAGGTAATCCCCAATAATTGATAAAGTATTGATAGGGCAGATGTAAGGTCTTCAGCAGAGACCACGGGCAGGGAGCAGTCAACAACTAAAGCGACTCAGGGGTAGGAATACCTGTCGCAATCTCATCGGTACTGGTTGATCTGATGGCTGCATTAACAGAGTCATAATTCTGGGCTTCTCGGATACAGAGTGGATGGTCCATGGTATTGAGACTCAAAGGCCAGATATTTTGAAGGAAATACAACTGAATATCGATGCATATGTCAATAAAGTCTGGGGAGATGCACTTCAAAGTTTACATTTTCAGAAGAGCTTACAGGAAAGTTGCAAGTTGATTGCCAAGTAGCCCTGGCTTGTGCAATCATTTTTACATTATTTTTGAGTAAATAAAAAAAACAGAAATTGTGCTCAATCAGAACAGTATTTATTTTCGTTCAATTTGTCAAATAACGTGTTTATCATTTTTCAAATCTTAGGTGTTCCAAAGAAATAGATTTTTTTGTTCTGGGGAGATGTGTGCTTTTTAAACTGGTGTGCTAGTCGCAGGCATCATCTTGTGACTGGCTGCATTTCCCCCTTACAAGAAAATCCTACTTTAATGAGTGGAAAGTTAGAAGCGCGTTGGCTGCTCGAGGTCGAACATCCATTACCTGGCTGATGTAATGTGGAATGGAAAGTTTGCGTAAACACAGCAGATGTTTTCTACTCCCAAAAAACAATGTTTTAATATTACAAGGACTAATCCACCCCGTGTTAAGGGATTACCTGTCCCCTCTGTATTTGTAGCCTGAAACAGGGGTCTGAAGCCTGTGCGTCTGGCATCTCTTGTCAGCAACAAAGGTCATCTCTTTCCTTCCAAACATATGATGGAAAATTATATTTCCGAGTGCCCTGACCTACTTGTTCTTCTCGAGCCTGAAGAATAGTCAAACACATGGTTACTTTACAACACACTATAAAAAGCGCCCCAGGGCATGAACTCCACGTTACTTCTCCTGCTGGGCTGTCCAGGCTTCCAACAAAACTCATTTAGGCTGGTGTCATTGATTGACAGCCCTGGTGACATTGCCTAACAAGGTTGTCAGTGAAGTCGATGGAAATGCTTAGGAGAAACGTCTAACATTGGGATCCACGGTCTGACAATTTTACTAACAAGGCTTTCCCCTTGCTAACAAAATGTTGACTCTAATGGCCCAGTGATACATGTTCTTTTTTTTAAAACGTAGTTTATTGCTTTTTCCAACATTACAACATTCTTATGTAACTAATAACAGTATCCCTTCACCCTGCCTCCCCACCCACTGAGGTCACCACACCGATACATTTTCAACCTTTTTTTCTGGGTGCAAGAGGGAAGAGCGAGGGAACCTCAGCCCACCCTCTTATTCCCTTCCCCAGATCCGCTTTTTCACCTCTTACCCTACCCCCCACCCGACTCCAGCCTACGTGGTTGTCCAGCTCCTCCTATCGTCCTACCTCAGTGGAAGCGTGCCCATCACCCCAAACACATCCCTGCCTCCCATTACACTGTCATACACTTCTCTGGTCCTTCCACTCAGCATCTCTATTTAGCCTTAGTCTCTCCTATTGCTTTATTTCAATTCAGTTTAATGTTTCTCTTTCATTCTGAGTTGCTAGATCCACATTACGCAGCCTTGCCAAGTGCCCCAGACCCACGCGTGATGGACTGCTCCAGTCCAGGTTTTTTATTTGAATTCGGAATTGTAGCCTTGTTTATGCCATTATTAAACAGGACTACAAGTTCCAGAATGCAAAGAAAAAACCTGAACTGCAGTAGCACATAAACACATGGACCTGGGAGACTTGACAGCTATGATTACTCCTCTCCCACCTTCGTTTTTAAGGACTGTTTCTATGGGTCTTCTCTTTCTTCTCCCATGTAGGTCAGATTAATTTTGTTGAAACATTTGGCGTATGCATTTTGTCAAAAGAACAATAATTAATTCATGTACATCTTCTCCAGTCATGGTACTAGAAAGAGAAGAAAGACTGCTGAAATTTCCCCTCTACAGTTCACTTATCGATTTCCCCACTTATTTTCCTTAACTTTCAGCTCAGTTCATATTGGATATTTTTGGACATTTCAAACTCTTTATTCCGTTTAAACTCGAGATGAGATACTGGGAAACTGATGCTTTTTGCCATAAATCTTTATATTTTGCTCTAAAAATAATTCCTTCAAATTAGCTTTTCTTCACCTAGAAGGTTTCTCAGTTTGTTTTCAGCAGACTACAATTTTCCAACTTCATTCTGTGTCAGAAACAGGACTCTCCTCTTCTCAAGTGCTGCTATTTTTCTACATATTGATATTTCCTGCCCTACTAGTTTACGCATCTGGTTGGAGATACATAATTATAAAATAAGTCTGCTTGCTTTATCTTTGATGCATGTGCACCAGACACATCTCTGTGGACATTAAAGTTCCAGCATTGACATTCGATCAAACAGGCGTTGGATATTACATTTCTATTTTTTGGGACTCAGAATATTTTGTGTCGTGGACAATGATCTCTAGTTTTCCTTAGATGTCAACTTTCTGGACACGTATGATGTTACTTCGAGCTTCAAGGTCTAAGGCTCTCAAAAGCAGGGGATTGCATTTATATCACACGTGTAATGGCATTAAAATATAATTAAACTTTGACGTGAATACAGTTTTGGCCTTTCCCTATCAAAAGCGAAGTAAACTTAGACGCATGTCTTTGATTTACACAGAGGAAGGTGGGAAGTAGACATCGGTAGCAATTAATTCCTTATGAGTTTATGTTGCCTCTCAGTGTGGTTGGGAACCAAAATTCATACCATGGATTCTCATTCGAGATCATAATCTGCTGAGGAATCTTCAAAAAAGCCCTCTGTGGGCCTGAGCAGAAATAACCTGTCAGATTCCGACTAGTGCACAAAGCCCTGTTTCGTAGAAGCTGGAATAACAACTTGTGTAGTCCTTATTGCACCCAGTCGTGATCCAACAAATTCAAACCCAAGGAGGGAAGGGTTTTGTGGTGCATGGTAAGGTGGCTACGGAAGTACATGGAAATGGACCGGACATTTGCAGCTGGGGCTGAGACACAAGGGCGAGGTCTTCCAGGTCAGGCAGAAGCGAAGGACCAATCAAGGTAAGTTGTAAAGGTGCCTCCAAGACAATTTAGGAGCCAAAGGCAGCAGGAACGAGTTGGCTCACAACTGCTTTGGTTGTATGGCTCCCGTTCAATAGGTTAGTTCAAAGTTTTTGAGTCCTACACCTTTGTTTTTTTCCTCCCTTCTCTCTGAGTTGACCTTCTCTCTTGTTTGTGTGTACCTGGTTGAGGGCTCCTGGGTCAGCATCGGACCGTCTCTTCAGTACACCTTCAGTGGGCAACCATGCGTCTGTCAGCAGCATTACCTGGTGCTCATGCGCTCGGCGAAGGTCTCTGGGTATTGCCTGTTGCCATTACCGGCATTCCAGTCAGAGCATCAGACAAGTAATGTTCTGACTGTATGTCAATTACCACTGCTGCCGCGCCTGTCTACCTGAGTGATGCGAGGTAATTCGGAAATTTCAGAGATTCAGAAATTCAGAAATTTCCTCCATACCCCCATTTGCCCTAAACCCCTGAACATCTCTACATGCCTACCTAAGGTAGTCAGTTGACAATTTAACCATCAAAAAATTACCTAGGGTTGGGTTTATTTCTCAGCCAACAAAGTACTAATGGTAGATTTTCAACTGACCATTTACGGAAAAAAAATCTCCATAACAATCTTAGTGAGTCGTGACTGTGCGATAAAGTCTGCATCCCTCAATAAATTTATGCAGGCCATACCTACTGGAATTTTACATGGGAAAAAGGCCTGTTGATTACTTGGAAATGTGTAATTAGAAGTGGCGATCACCAAAATCCCTAAGAGATTCCCCATTACTGTGTAAAAACTCAGAATTAGCAGAATTTATCACACCTGATAAATTATGAACCCAGTGGTATCAGATTTTATCGGGTGCAGTAAATTCTGTATACTGCACTGGGTCACTTATAATCAGACCCTAACTGATGAAGGATGCTTATGAACATGTCCTATCTTATTGACTGTGCATTTGCATGATAAAAAGACAATGGGTTGTTTCTCAGAAGAAACGTCTTAGGCCAAAGGTCTTTCAGTTGTTGGTTTGTTACCTTAGATGGCATAAAGAGATGTTCATGGGGCGCAAAGTAATGGCATGAAGGTAGTTATATGACATGAGTGGTAAAAAAAAAAACATTAGCAATTCAATCCTTTGGTGGTGGATGGGGTGCAACCAATCTATTTTTACTCAGAGGACAGAGTACCGACATAGACCCAAGTTGATGTTGCATCATGGAGGATTAAAAAGTTAAAGCCGGTATTCTCCTGAGCTTTATAAATCCTCCTCATCATTGTATGTGATTGGGTGGCACGACTACATGCTCCTTCTTTCATATCTGTTTGCTCCACTGTGATAAATAGGTTCGACCTATTACTGGACAATGCTATTGGCGATGGAATACGTACATTGCATTAAGCTGTATCGTGTGACCCGATGTCTGAGGAAAGTTCTTGAATCCACTAAAAAATTAACCGTGTTTTCAGGCCACATATATTTTGTGCACTGCGGTTTTACTTTTGGTGAGCAAATTTTATTTAATTGGCATCTTCAAAAGTATAGTAAAGATTTTTAACTTTTTCGCCCTTTAATTTATTGGCAACGTATTATTTTAAAAGTATGTGTGGTGTTTATATAATTATCATAAATGATGTTTTTTTTTTTTTTACTTTTTATTGAGGTTTTTCCTTTTTACTTTTGTTACATTGCAGTGTGTGACATTATTAATACAGAGAAACAAGTTACACAAGTTGCTTTAATAAGGATGTTGATACTGAAGAAATAAGTAATGTAAGCTAACTGCAGGAGACTTAAGCGCTCATTACGAGTGTGGTGGTCTGGACCGCCACGGATGCGGGGGTCCGACCACCACATAACAGCCCTGGTGGACTGACCGGCAGGGAACTGCCAGCTCCCCCAGGATCTTGGATTCTGGCGGTCCTGCATGCACCGCTGCCCTGCGGATTACGACCTTGTTCTCCACCAGCCTTTTTATGGCGGTAACACCGCCATGAAAAGGCTGGCAGAGAACAGGTGCAGGGAGCCACAGGGGGCCCCCCGCACTGCCGATGCACTTGGCATGGGCAGTGCAGGGGCCTCTCTGCCCAGCACCGTTGCAATGTGCACTGCAGACAGTGAAGACTGCGAGGGTGCTGGTGTACCCTGCTGGCTTCAGCATTGCCGCCAGTTTGATTACAAGCCGGAGACAATGCTGTCGCCTGTTTCCCACTAGGCCAGTGGGCAGAAACTTAGATTTACGCCTGCCGACCTAGCAGGAAACTCTTAATTACTCCGGCAGGGAGGGCACTGTGTAGGCAGCGGCCACCCTGTGTGGAGTTTGGTGGACAGAGTTTTCAGTCCGCAAAACTCTTAATGAGGCCCTTAGACTTTGATTCTTCAACGCAATTCCACACAACTTGTTTGCAAAAGAGGGTAGCTGAGCTGTGGCACCACACTTGGTTTGGATCCTGGTGTTTTGCGTGGCGGTATTTGGGACGTGGTGTAGCCCTTGAGCTAGGTAGGGAAGGATGTAAACCTTGAAGTAATTCCTGAAAGATAGGGGAGGGTAGGGGAGAAAGAGGAAACGTGGAGGAGAAGGAGGGCAACTAAACAACAGCATGGGCGAGAGCGGAGTGGAATTTTCAGGGGGATCATGTATAGGTGGGGGGCTTCACCGGATGTGGTGAAACCTGCAGTTATTGCCGGAGGTGCTGCGTCTATCGCTAGTAGGGGGCAGGAAAGAATCGAGCTGTGTTACACTGTGGGCTAACGGGTAGAGCCTGGTGGTTGGGTTCAGGGAGGGTTTTCAAGCGGGTTGTGGAGCTGTTATGGGTGGGGCCTTATCACGCACCAGTTCCAGAAACTGGGTAAGCATACTGTCCCAGGCCAGCGCTATAGGTCATTTGAGAAGCCGGCGAACTTCTTCGTAATGTAGAGCTATGCTCTCAGCTTCGCCCAGTCGGAGGAACACACGCTGCCATTAGGATGCAGCTGGGGGTTGGGTGGCTTTCCAATGTAATGTGAGGCTCCTCTTGGCTGGCAATAGGGCCAGGTTTGCGAATCGTGCCGCACTTTGTGAGTCTTCCCCTGTGTGTAGATCCACAAGGCTGTTGGCACCCATCTGTTGAGAACGGTAAGCTCGGTGACTGTGGCCAGTATTTTGTGTATTGCGTGCCAATACCGAGTTATGGAGGTGCAGGCCCATAACATGTGTCGTAAATGGTCTGCGATGGATTGACATCTGGCTGGGACAGGTGATGTGTGCTTTGAGAAATATGCAATTCAGTCTAGGTGGAGTGAGGCATGCCCTATGAAGAATCATGTATTTTATACTTGTGCATCACGGGTTACGGGAAACACCTTGTGGAAACTCCAGAAACTTGATCCAGTCAGAGTCAACGGAGAGGGCGTGCAAAATCCTCTTCCCACTTGAGGTGGAGGGGCGTCAACCAGACCCTTATATTTTCTCTTGTGGCTTTGTATAGCCAGGTGACCAAGTGGCGCCCGGCGCCCATGGTATGGAGCGTGTGTAGGGCGGTGAGGGTAGGGTGTTCCTCGTCTACTGTGTCCCATATGAGAATGCGTTGTTTATGTTTACGTATATTGTACTACCTTCTCTTTTTTATGGTTCAGGTATCTTTATGAATTATAAATATATGATTTAAGTACTCTCTCCTCTAGGTTAGAGGATCTTACTGGGTTGTTTACTTGTCTTGTAGATGAATGAGGCTGAAGGAACTTATAGGTGAAATGTAATATCTTTATATTGTACTGGAGGTATATTTTATTCTCTGATCACTATGTCCCTGGAGCCCGGTTTTAATCACATTGATATGCATCTAACTGTTTGAAAAATATACATGAAGAATTTTGATGTGAAGAAAATGTATTGAGGCACTGAAATGTAGCATAATTTCAGAATTTATGTTAACTTGCTACTTTCTCCTAATGAACCCTACTAATGAAATACTTATGTATACTGGCATACATGTCTTCTCATCCTGTGCCTATGAAGTGTCAGGGCATGTAATTTTGAAGTAAGAGCTAAAAGACTGGTTATCCCTTTTTTAACTGATTAAAAAGCAGTTATAATTCTGCTGAGGGGCTTTCCTTTCACACAGAATTCTGTCTTGGGCAGGGAGCCATTTTGGTGTCACATTCATCTACAACAATCTATTTAAGTAGAGTAGTGTTGTCAGTTTATCGTCACTATCAAGTAGTAATGGCACCGTAGGATGGCGAGGGGTCAATATATTGTAAACATTACATCACAAAACTAAAATATCACCTCCCCTACATTGATGAACACTATGGGCCTGATTACGACTTTGGCGGAGGTGGGTACTCCCTCCCAAATGTGAGGGATATCCCACCCGCCGTAGTACATGTTCCATTATATCCTATGGAACTTGTAACGCGGCAGACGGGATATCCGTCACATTTGGGATGGAGTAATTCCCTCCGCCAAAGCCGTCATCAGGCCCTATATGTTGACATAAGTAGACGTTGAGTTAAGAGTAGTAAACATATCCTTACCTTGATGATGTAGTGAAAGCAATATTTTTGTAAACTGATATTGTTAACCTAATGTAATATTTTTATATATATATATATATTTATATGTACATGTTTTTATGATGGGTGCTTTTATTATACATGGTTTTTATTGGTATTTTTACAATGTTTTGGTGATTATGTGTTGTAATGCATGAATTTTTTTCATACCGAATAAAGCTGCTTCTTCTAACCTAATGTTGTGCGATACAACCAAATTCGACAATACCAACAAAATCAAAAATGGCTTTTTATATATTTTGTAGGGGCTTTTATGTATTACAGCCTTATAAGATTTTTATATATTTATTATTTAGAAACATTACATATCTCAAATGCATGAATTCTCGGTGAAGAAATATTAATTTGGTATATGTGCGTTAATACCTTAATGTACAAGCTTGCCAATTTCATGAAGTTTGGAATGGTTTTTGCGGTTTGGTGAAGTTGACAAACATTAACTTTTTGATTTTTCAGACTACTGAGCATACTTTTCCAAACACTTGCAGTGATTACGCTGCACTATATTTATTTGTTCACTCTTTATCATCAAACAAACAATTTTATATCCTCACTGGTTCTTCCAGAGCGGAAGGCGGGGAAAAATTCAGGCAACGAAGGCCTTTTAATTTACAGGTAAAATTGTTTTTTTCCCCAAAAATATTTTCAAAGAAAAAATAACATTAGATTTTTTAGAAAAATAATTAGCTGGACTTGTCAAGAAACCGCATATTACTGGGTGTGTTTTTTAGGGGATCCACAATCAATATATATATAAACAAAAGATACATAGAATGAATAGACATTAAATTATTGTTAGTAGAAATTAGTTGTATATTTGTTGGATCTTCACAAAACTCAGATCCAGTCCCAGCGTCAATGAGGCATCCTAAAAATGAATTGGGAAGTGACTAATCCAATTGCTTAGAGATATCTGGAAACAGGTTAAATGTAAATATTCGCTCAAGTGAATGACCAACGCCGCGGAACGTGCTTTAAATACCCTTTAATTGAAAGTGCTCAGCTGTGAAATGACTGGTGCATCACACTCAGCATGGGCCTGAAGAAAGAAATTAACAAATGGTAAAACCTGTGAAGAGCTTCTAAATTAAAGTGGAATACAGTTTACGTTTGTTCCGGTTTGTTACTGTTTTGTTTTCAACCTGGAAATAAAAGGTGTTGGCAGTGGGAAACACTTTGCTCTTTATGCATACAAGTCACACCTGCTTCTTTTTAGGAATGGCCTAAGGAAAGCTTTAATGTGTTGCCAACTTCTTGCAACAAACACCATAAATGAATACTACACACACAAAGATAAATGATCTGTGGGCTAGCCCTGTTCATCCATTGGTCGCATCAGCTGTCTTTCACATTACGCTTCTGCCAATCATAGCAGACATCATGGTGCAGTGGTTCAGCCCACTTCATCCATTGGTTCTCCTGCAATGTGAGTGATGGAATTTTGCCTGATTAGTTGCGCACAGTTGCATACACAATGCGAGGGCTGGTCAGTTAGTATTTTACGTTGGCAATGACTTTTTCCATCCCTAATTATTATTTTTGTTTTAAAGGAGTTCTCCATATGTGCTTAAGCTATTTCTACAAGTTACAGTAATTTAAAGCCATGAGTACATTTTCTTCGAGTCAATAAGTATCATAATTTTCCTATGATATGGGTAAAAGCTAAACTGGTTCTAATTACACCTAGGTGTCAGAATGCACATGCAGTAATTTATTAAAGAGATACGTTTTTTATTTATTTATTATTGGAAATGTGAGCTTGTGACATTTCAGCATCATCATGGTTTCTCTTTTTATTTTTCTGTTGTATAAAAGAATAATCAATCCCCAACTTTCATAGGAGTCAAATCCAGGTCTATCATGCATAGGAGACAAAACCAGGCCCATCGTGCATAGGAGACAAAAACTGGCCCGTCTTGCATAGGAGGCAAAATCAGGCCCATCGTGCATAGGAGACAGACCAGGCCCATCTTGCATAGGAATCAAAATCAGGCCCATCGTGCATAGGAGACAGACCAGGCCCATCTTGCATAGGAATCAAAATCAGGCCCATCGTGCATAGGAGACAGACCAGGCCCATCTTGCATAGGAATCAAAACCAGGCCCATCTTGCATAGGAGACAAAACCAGGCCCATTGTGCATAGAGACAAAACCAAGCTCATTGTGCATAGATACAATACCAGACCCATTTTGCATAGGCATCAAAACCAGGCCCATCGTGCATAGGAGACAAAACCAGGCCCATCATGCATAGAGACAAAACCAAGCTCATCGTGCATAGATACAATACCAGACCCATCGTGCATAGGAGATAAAACCAGGCCCATCGTGCATAGGAGACAAAACCAGGCCCATCTTGCATAGGAGGCAAAACCAGGCTCATTGTGCATATGAGCCAAAACCAGGCCCATCGTGCATAGGAGACAAAATCTGGCCCGTCTTGCATAGGAGGCAAAATCAGGCCCATTGTGCATAGGAGACAGACCAGGCCCATCTTGCATAGGAATCCAAATCAGGCCCATCGTGCATAGGAGACAGACCAGGCCCATCTTGCATAGGAATCAAAATCAGGCCCATCGTGCATAGGAGACAGACCAGGCCCATCTTCCATAGGAATCAAAACCAGGCCCATCTTGCATAGGTGACAAAACCAGGCCCATTGTGCATAGAGACAAAACCAAGCTCATTGTGCATTGATACAATACCAGACCCATTTTGCATAGGCATCAAAACCAGGCCCATCGTGCATAGGAGACAAAACCAGGCCCATCGTGCATAGAGACAAAACCAAGCTCATCGTGCATAGATACAATACCAGACCCATCGTGCATAGGAGATAAAACCAGGCCCATCGTGCATAGGAGACAAAACCAGGCCCATCTTGCATAGGAGGCAAAACCAGGCTCATTGTGCATATGAGCCAAAACCAGGCCCATCGTGCATAGGAGACAAAACCAGGCCTATCTTGCATAGGAGACAAAACCACGCCATCTTGCATAGGAGTCAAAAGCAGGCCCATTGTACATAGGAAACAAAACCAGGCCCATCTTGCATAGGAGTCAAAACCAGGCCCATTGTGCATATGAAACAAAACCAGGCCCATCTTGCATAGGACACAAACCCAGGTATTTGGCTTTGCCAATGCTTTTTAAGCATGAGTTTAGAAGTGCATTTAGGGCGGGAAAATATTGCAGATAGTTGAGACTATTCACAGAGTATGTCAACCCTCCACCCCCCAACAGCTGGGCTCACAGTGCAATGGCAGGTGTGTAGCAAATTCTAGAACTATCATATAGAGCACAGTTAAAACAAACTAAGCCTTAATTACAGGGTCGTATGAGCATGTGCCTGTCTCTAGCTGGCACTGCAGCTCCACCGTCTCCCTATCATAAGTGGAGGGGAGAGGGAAGGCGGAATGCAGTTCCTGGAGCCAGTACCTATCACCGTAGCCATATTGGTATCACTGGTATAAGCCTTTTGCTCCAACATTCCAATGTTTGTTTTTTGTTTCTCCCAGTTTCATTCAGACATTCTACCCTTATGGGTGAAATGTTCTAATAGCCTATAGCCCTCCTGCTGCAGGCTATATCAGTTGTTAAAGGCCCTCTCCTCTCCTGTAGGTCCGGTCCAGGGCCTTTAACAACCAGTATAGCCCCCAGCAGCTGGCTATAAGGCTGTGTGATCCATTCATTTTCTCTGGTCTAGTCTGAACACTGAATAACATTTATTAGTTTCTGTTGTGTTGATGTATGCAATGTATGTTATGATGACGCTTAGGGCCTTGAAGCTAAACCTGTTTTAGCATTATTGCACAATATGACTCAATAAATAAAAGAATAAATACATAAATACGAGCTCCTTTATCACTCAAGACAGTGTCTAGCAAGGGGAAACAGTGTCCATGTTGGAACAGATTTCTATTGGCCGAGCTCATCACAAACACACGTTTATGAAAGCCAGTCCTTATACAGACAATGGCTTTAGCAGAGTAAAGGCATTCATTCACTCCTCAATGACTTCAGTTATCAGCAGCTGCCAGGAGGGACAGGCCCCAGCAGCCAGAATACTGAAAGGAAATCACAAAAATTCTTCATAAAACAGGCAGCAGCCACCCAAAGGTACAAGTAACAGTACAGATGAGATACAATTTATACTGCAGGGCAGCAGGAGGGGAAGGGATGTTTGTGGCTGCTCCTCAGTCAGAAGGGCATGGCAATTACAGACTGCAGGGCCTTCATTTAGTTCACGAGCAGACTAACAGAATGGAAAAGGTCTTAGTGAAAGGGCTGCAGGAAACAGCTGAGGTCGGTGCTTTGCACACAGGCCCCAAAGTGTTAATAGCCAGAGAGTGACAGCAGAGATTCACAAGTGCTAAAGGGGTGAAGGTCCCTGTCCCTCGGCTGTCACAGGTGATGCTCAGACACCCTGCAGTGATACCCAGGATCTGCAGCTTCAGAATGTGTGTGGTCCTGAGGAGGTGTTGCCAGGGATGCAGGTCGCCCAGGCAGCGGAGCTCCTGCATCTTGTGTGTGATGTCTGTGATGCAGAGGTACAAAAGGTGCGCTATTCTGAGGCATTTGATGGGATGTCACTGGTACCCAAGCAAGTAAGCAGTGACAACTCAAAGCCTGGGCGAAACACACACAACTTTATTGCAATTGAGATTCAAAACATCAGTGATGCCCAGGCTAGATGGTGTAGGATGTGAGTGACTCACAAGTGCAGAGGGTGTATGACCAATGTTCTTTGTGTGTGAGGTGGTGCACAAGTGAAGAGGTGTGAGATCCATGTACTTGGTGCGTGGAGTCACGGATGCAGAGCTACAAGGGACCTGACACCAGTGATGCACAGGCCTACTATTAGTGGTGTAGAGACTATTAGGCAGTGCTTAATTTGTAAATAAAAACATGCCACTGCCCAAAGCTCTCCTCTGAAACAAGCGGCTGCTGCAATGAAATGTGCGAGCACTGAATACTGGGGCAGCGTAATATTAAAGCCCTCTCGTGCCTCTTTAATCCATTTACAGCCACTCCCTGCCCCTTCAGCTCACTATTGCAGCTTTCTGCTTTCAACCTGTGACGCTTTTTCGAATTTCTCTTCCTCTGTCTTTTCCATGTGTCTTTTGCTCGCAGTAAATGCTTGAGGCAGAAAAATAAGAGCCGGACCTCAAAAAAAGAGCCGGTGCCCTGCACCGGAAACCACTGTCTCAAATTAAGCACTGCTATTAGTGATGCACATGTGTTGATGGTGTGTGATCTAAGTGATGCCAAGCGCAAAGGGTGTATGTGGTGAGCAGCGACGCCAAGGATGTGAGATCCATGTTCTTGGTGTGTGAGGTGGTGCGAGGATGTGGGATCCATGCACTTAGTGTGTAGTGTCACTGATGCGCAGCTGCAAAAAGGGCCTGACAGCAATGGTGCACAGGGCCAACTATCAGGGGTCTACAGAGTATGAGATAGTGATCCACAGGTGTGGCGGGTGTGGGACCCATGTTCTTCGTGTGTGAGGTAGTGCACAGGGGCCGATGGTGAGGGATCCATGGACTTAATTTCACTTCTGTACCGCTGCAAGGCGTCTGCTATCGTGACACACGTGGTGTGGTATTAGTGATGCACAGATGCACGGGTTGTGCAATCAGTGATGCACATTTATTAGAGTTGCTACTTTGCTCTGTGTAGGAGTCCCCCAGGTATCTGGTCTACTGGCGCGTAATTGTTTTGTTATGCAAAGTTTTGCATAGATCGCAAGTATTGGGGTACCCCTAGATCAAGCAGTTCATCCCCTCCGCTGGCTATCCAGGGGAGGCGGTAAAAGCTGTCAGGGGATCAAACCCCGGCTTAGCAATGAAGCCGGGGTCTTGAGACCTTGTCATACTGAAGCCATTGGGCCATCCCTTGCATATCAGTGGCCCGTGCTTGACATATAGTGGGCACTCTTGACAACCTTTCACTATCCCGGGCATAAAAGTGGCCAAACCTTACCGTGTTGTATGATCTTGCTAAGATTCCGGCTATCCCTGGCATGGAAGTGACCCACCTTTGACATATTGCAGTCATTATTGACAACATTGTGGCTTTTACTGGCATAATTGTGGGCCTTTTCAGCCACATTACAGACATTTTTTATAACATTGTGGATTTCACATAAAGGTGCTGGTCCTTGTCATGTAGAAAGCATGCATGTAAAATCTGTAGTTATCTGTGGCATCATGGTCCTGTCTGAATGTATCCCTTGTTGAGTTATTTTGATCTCACAACATACCCCTGGTTATCCCTAGAGTAGTTAAGGCTCTGGCCTAATGGTGACCATGCATAACTAATTAAGGACATTGTGGCCATAACTGAGTCCTTCGCTGGCACAAAGGAGGCCCAGACACAATGGTGGTCTCTGGCCATCCTGAGGGTAGACTTGATATCTTCATAGCTATCCCTTGCATTATAGCAGGGTTGGCATCGGGGCATGCAGTTCCAGGAACAACCACCTCTCACCTTTGTCATGTTAGTGCATTTCAGGGATTCAAGAAGTTGAAACCGTACACCTTGTTGGCATGAGCCTTCTGTTCCCACATTCCAATGGGTGTCTCAGTTTCTCCCTTTTTAATTCAGAGGATGCTGCCCTGATGGGTGAGATGTTCTAATAGCCTCATAGCCCTTCTGCCACAATGACAAGGCTAAGGGTGACCAGCCTCGTCATTTTGGTTGTGCCCTTATCATAATGCTATCTGTCCCTGGCATGATCCTGGAGGAAATCTCTCACATAACAGGACATCCCTGGTATTTGGTGGTGATAACTTTACATAAAAGCTAGCTATGTCCTTGTGTTCGAGTACATGATGAACAGCAAAGGCAGAAAGAATATGGAGTTTATTTCTACCAAATGAAAAAATACATGCAATACCAAAGGTGTGTATTTTCAAAAACTGGCTGATTAAGGACAACCGGCTGCATTACTGAAATACATTTAACATCGGCATTTGATTGACAATGTATGCAGTGTTTGGGGCATAATGTGGATCTTGGTACCTGGTGGCACTATGGAGCATATTTACAAGAAAGTAGAGCAGCACTGCGGCAAAATTTGGCAGCGCCATGCCACTTCTGAAACGCAGGGAGGTGCCTTATTTACAAAAATACAGCGCCTCCCTGTGTTTCTTCTAGCGCTGGTGCTGGGTCCCTGCATTGTAGGGAATGATTGTTTAATGATTGTTTATGTGCAGGAAGGGACACCCTCCTGCACAGACAACCATTAATGGCTTTTTACTCTTTCTATGTGTGCTGCAGAATGCAGCACACATAGAAAAAGCAAAAATAAGGAGAAATAAAAGTATTTCTCCTCGTTGTGTCATGCTAACACCACCTCTTGGGTGGCGTTAGTTTTTGGTACCGCCTCAGATTACGTTTACTTGTAAATCTGGGGCAGTGTCAAAAAGCAATGGATGTTGCAATGGAACGCCCACAGCAACACCATTGCTTGCCCCTCTGCAGCAGAAAACTGCATCGGGGGCCCATATTTACAAGGTGGCGTTAAGCGACAAAAAGTGGCTTAACGCCACCTTGTAAATATGGCGCACGGTGCAGTGCCCAAGCGTCACAAAAAGTGATGTTCCAGTGGCGCTAGGTACTTGTAAGTATACCCCTTACTGATGTGGCTTCTGTTTTTTGATTTGCGTCAAGGCATTTTATCCTCAATATTTAATAAAGCGTGTTATGATATCATCTTCCCTGCAGTGTGCGGCTTGATAACATTAGATTGATTTGATGGAATGTGTTAAACTTTCTGAACCTCTGAGGTCCACATAATTTGAGATGCAGCAATGTTGCAAAAGCCTATGGCGGTGATTGTAAGATTTGTATAACTTTAGATTTTTCTACCCTACCTTACTGAGTAAAGTCATAAATATATGACGGAGAACATACTTGGAAGATTATGACATTGTCAGCCATATTGAACAAAAGGGCTGTGACGCCTAGAGATCTGCAGCCTTTTAGGGAAATTCTGCTGAAAAATGCACTATTTTCCTGCAAACTGCTCAAAATGATCTTGAGGTTGTCAACTCCCCCCAACATCCCCTGAGGAGGGGGAAGATTGACCAGTACATCAGGAAAGAACTGTTCAATTAGAACTTTTGCATTGGCGCTCAGTGCTGTAACAGCGATATTACAACACAGACTAGGGGCAGGAATACTGTCTGTAATGTACATATGTGTGCAAAGGAAGTACTTGCACCAAATATGAAGGAGATTAGAAGATGTACAAGTATACCGATTTGCTTAAATTGAAACATTACAGAGCAGGAAGTCACTTAATGATAAATGAGGAATGATGAGGGAACAAAAATGGGAAACCTTGTTAACAGAAATAACAATGGCTTTAAAGAACTGTTAATGAATAGATGAAAACAGAGTAAAAAATGATATAAAATCCAGAAGATAAACCGGTTATCCAGCACTAGGACTGGCCTTGAAAGGATAATTAACAAAGGGAATGCCTCTATAAGTTTAACGTATATTTGTAGTTAGTTCAAATGAGACACTGATTTAGAATAAGGCGGCGGGGAAAGGTGACAGTACGATTTGAGGAGTGAGATTAAAGATTGTGTTATGGGACTAAAGTGTTATGCCTCGTTTTATACATGACAATTATTAGTAAAGCTAGGCCTATTCCTAATTGTGTCCCGTTTTCTTGAGTGTTATCGTTTCTCACTATAATTTAAGGTAATTGATAAAAATTAAGAAAAACTGAATTTAAAAAGTACCATAGGTTTTCTAGCCAATTTATCTTGACATTTTGTGTAAGATACACAATTTGGCACCTTTAAAAAGGTACTGAGGGGTCGAATCCCCCTCATAGCCCTGGAAGAAATCCTTATTTAGGGCAGGTATTTGCATCTCACCACTTTCACTTTTAATAGTGCATGTACGTCCCTAGTGGGGTCTCTTCTTCAGGCTTTCAGGCAGCCACACTGATCTCCAGTCAGAGGCAGCCCTGCCCCGGGAGTACCACTCCCTCTCGCCTCTCTAACCAATTTTTACCACTAGTTGATGGTGTATTCACGTCCCTCGTGGGGTCTCAGCCCTCAGTCAGTCACACTGAGCTCCAGTCAGAGGCAGCCGGGCCCGGGAGTACCACTCTCGCCTCTCTCCCCAATTTCACCACTAGTTGATGGTGTATTCACGTCCCTCGTGGGGTCTCAGCCCTCAGTCAGTCACACTGAGCTCCAGTCAGAGGCAGCCCTGCCCCGGGAGTACCACTCCCTCTCGCCTCTCTCCCCAATTTCACCACCAGTTGATGGTGTATTTACGTCCCTCGTGGGATCTTTCCCGTCAAGCCGTCAGTCAGCCACACTGAGCTCCAGTCAGAGGCAGCCGGGCCCGGGAGTATCACTCTCGCCTCTCTCCCCAATTTCACCACTAGTTGATGGATCATTCACGTTCCTCGTTGGGGCTCTCCCGTCAGGCCCTCAGTCAGTCACACTGAGCTTCAGTCAGAGGCAGCCGGGCCCGGGAGTATCACTCTCGCTTCTCTAACCAATTTCACCACCAGTTGATGGTGTATTCACGTCCCTCGTGGGGTCTCAGCCCTCAGTCAGTCACACTGAGCTCCAGTCAGAGGCAGCCGGGCCCGGGAGTACCACTCTCGCCTCTCTCCCCAATTTCACCACCAGTTGATGGATCATTCACGTTCCTCGTGGGGGCTCTCCCGTCAGGCCCTCAGTCAGTCACACTGAGCTCCAGTCAGAGGCAGCCGGGCCCGGGAGTTCCACTCTCACCTCTCTCCCCAATTTCACCACTAGTTGATGGATCATTCACGTTCCTCGTTAGGTCTCTCCCGTCAGGCCCTCAGTCAGTCACACTGAGCTCCAGTCTGAGGCAGCTCGGTCCGGGAGTTCCACTCTCGCCTTCCTCACTAAGGGCCTTTTCTAGCTGGCGGGAAAAGGCGAAGAGCTGCAAAGCCTTTCCAAGGCTGCTCCGTGTAAACAGCAGCTGCCGCCCCCGCCCCCCGCCGGAGAGCTCAGTGGAAAGCTGCCAGTGTTGACACAGATTAGGCGGTGTCAGTGAGGCGGTGCGAGCCGGGGCTGGCTTGGGAGGAGAGCGCCACGATGTCACGGCCGCTCCATAACGGCGCTCTAGCGTGGGATGGAGCCGGTGGCCTAGACGTGAGCGCCTCACCCAGAAGGCTCCTGCGCCCATGCACGGGCTGTGGTGGATTCTAGGCGCTTATTTCATTTTTTAACATTTTTTTTGAGTTTTGCATTCTAAAACATAATATTACTGTGAAATTAGTGTTCAAGCATTCACAGAAATAGATAAGATTGTAAGACACAGAGGCAAAACAGATACATCGTGTAGTACAAACAATAGCAACGTTCCCACTAGTATGTAGGAGGGTAAGAGAGTGGTACTATGAAGAACTGTACAATTAGAAGCGGTGGTTTAGGAGGCAGATCCGTCCATCATTCTTTTGTGTTGGTAATGTCGCCCTAAGTGGGAAGGGTATGCCCAGACGTGGGTCCCGTGCTTCCCATGCCACTGGATTCAAGCTAGCCTGGCTGATGAGGGGTGAAACCCCGAAACCGGTCCCAGGATGCTTGTTTCCAGTCCAGGGAAGACCTGGCCTGGCAGTTCGGGCTGGACTGTTCCCATGAGGAACAGGGTCAAGACTGATTTGCATATGGCTGGGTCCAAACTGGAATGGCATGGGCAGCAAAAAAACGATGGATTAAACCCAGATCTGTGACTGGGGGTGAGTGTTTGCATTGTCAGCACTCCGTCCATCATTCTTTTGTGTATCATTCTTTTGTGTTGGTAATGAGACCCGATGTCTGACCAGGGGCGATCGCCCCGCTGGAAAAATGACAAGTTTAGATATCGCCATTTTATTTTTCAGCCACCCATCCTGAACCGAGTGTCAGTACTCCTGAGTGGCAGTAGGGAGCTGTGCACTATGTTTAAAGTGTGCATGTCCCTTTGGCCGGGCGTCTTGCAATGGCCACCCTGACATGCGCACTTTAAACTTCTCTACGACGGCTGAGTTAGAGAAAGCACAGGCCTCCAGTGCTCTTAAGAGTGCTGAGAGAGGCCTCTCCCTCCAATCCTGATGCTTCAGCATGAGAGCAGCGCCAGGATTGGGTAGTGCAGTGTCCTGGGTCTGGAGCTTTGAAGGGAGAAGACACTGGAGCGAGGAGGATGTGGGGTCATCAGTTAGTTAAGGGCCTTTTTAGGGTTGAGCCTGAGTCGCATGTGTTTCGCTAAGCGAGACGCTTTAGTAATTAAAAAGGGCTCGGAGCCCTGTCCACGTCACGTCAGTGTCTGTCATTGGCTTGTGGGCTTGCCTGTTAGAATCAGCTTGATTTCATTAGTGGAAGGCATGCACATGTCATGCCTTTTCCGGTGGATAGCCCTCCTCGAGTGCATCGACCAAGTACAGAAAACATGCGAGGCTTGATGTTTTCTGTCCAGCTCGTGGACTACGTTTTCTCTATTTTCCCAGCGCTATCGCGCTTGGCAGAAGTCGAGCGCTTTACACAGTTAATTGCACTTTTTCGGGTTATGTACATAAATGCACTTTTGCCGATAGGTGAAAAGTCAGGTTAGGAGTTTACAATGCTATCAGCTCTAACACGAGAAAACGCGAGACCCGTTGCATTGCAAATGCTTGTTTATTGTTATAGTAACCCTACCCGTATTTTGCCTGCCCCACCACTCTAAACTCCTGGCAGCCGCCACTGCTGAGAACTGTCGGATGCGGCACAGGGAATGTGGCAGTTCGGTTACGGCATAGGAGGGCGGAGGAGAGTAGGTCCTTCGTCCAGTTGTGCAGCATGGGCTGGTAAAAAGGAAGGGTGGAATGGTGCACGGGGGTGGAGAGGAAGTGTATATATAACATAAGGATAGTGCGCATGGTGGAGTCACGAAGTGGAGTTGTCAGGGAAATCAGTGTATGGAAGGAGACTGTCTTGGGAAATAAGGTGCAACAACTGTGCCATTAGTAGTCCCATTCTGGGGATATGGGACGCCTGCGAAGGTGGCACACCTCTTTATAGCAGAGGGCAGTTCCCTCAGCTGTTCCCCTTTTGTGTGCTGCTCCCTGCCATGCTGACAGTGGGGGAGCAGAGGGGCCTTACAGTGCAGAGTGAGTGTTCTCTTGGTCAGCAGCAAAGCCAGGCCAGCAAAGCGTGTGCAGAGGGGTGTTTCTTTGTGCCTCCCAAGTGTAAATGTCAGTGAGCGCGGTGACCTCCCAAAGTGTGGCATGGACTCCTCGTCAGTAAAGACCAGGGCGGGGCAGGACCACAGCATGTGTTGGAGATCTACATTTCCCGAGTTGTAGAGGGGGCAGTGCAAGTCTGTCCAGGGGAAGTAGTGGTTGAGTTGTTCGGTGGTCAAATATGCTCGGTGGAGGATATGGAATTGGACATCATTAAACCTGGCATTCCACAAGACAGGATGGGCAAATGCCAGTGCCTGAGTCCTTTCCGTATTATTAAGAACCCTCCCCAAGTCATCTTCACATTTGGCGCAACGGGGTTCCATGGAGATACCAGTAGGCCCTAGAGAGCCATGTGATCTAGTGGAAGCCCTCACTTGTGGTGAGGAGCACCTGTAGTACAGCGAGTGTTGGGGGTCGTGCATCTCTGTTCTATCACAGTGTACGACGTATTATGGAGTTGGGGGCAGGTGAGGAACTGCCTAGCCGGGAGGTCAAAGTCTCTGTCTGAAGCTCCTCAAAAGGAATAAGATAACCATCTGAAAAGAGGTGGTCTGTTAGGACGATTTAAGGGGAAAAAGCATGATTTAGCCTTTGTTGATTAGAATTGATGTTTCCCCGCATCTCCTGAAGATGTCTAGCAATGGGTTAATGTGTGTTACAGCATAGAAATAACACTGTCATCTGCACACAGACAGTATGCGTATGACCTCCCACCATTATCCCCTACAAATTCTCCTCCCGATGAAGCACCTCCACCACCGGCTCCATCACCAATGCAAACACAAGAGAGAAAGTGGGCGGCTCTGTCTGGTGCCCGGTGAGATGGACCAGGAGGCAAATGCAACTTTCCTTGATCTCATCCATGCCATTGAGCTAACATATAGCAATTTAATTCAATTAATTCATCATAACTTCGCAGGAGCCCATCTCTTCTTGCACCACAGACAGATAGCTCCATGTAGAACGTTGAACATCTTCTCCGCATCAAAAGATGCCACGGTCGGTAATTGTGCCTCCAAAAGACAAATATCCAAGAAGGTGCCTAACATTTAAGATGAAGTTTCTGAGAGGAAGAGAGCCCGAAGGATGGATCATCGAGATCCTCTTTGCCGATGATTTCTGCAATATTTTGCAGTCCAGGTTGAGCATCAACAGTGGTCGATAGAAGGATAGGTCTATGGTTTCTGTGCAGTTTGGGGACTGCTACCCGTACCTGCTCTTTACTCATGGAAGGCAAATCCCCCCTCAAGCCTGCCTCTGTGCACATGGACATCCGTTTAAGAGCTAAGATTGTTTCATACTTGGTGTATAATTTAGATGGAAGAACATCGCTATCGGAGACCTTGCCTGGTGTCGGGCCTTTTATCGCCAGTCTGAGCTGTACTAAATTGAGAGGGGCGTAAAGTGCCTCCATCTTTTTGGCTGTAAGTTTACTCAGACCTGCATCTATATGTGATATGTGAGCATATCACATCCAATGGGGTGGGCGAGTAGACCTGCCTGTAGTAAGAGGCCACTCCTTGGTTATGTCACTCTGGGTGTTGAACAACACCCCTTCTGGTGACCTCATCACCATTACCGGCAAATGTAAATCTACTGTGTGGGTCAACCAACCCAGTACGTGCTCCAATTCATCTCCTCTATTGTGCTGTCTAGGCGATCCTCCTTAAATTGAAGAGGTGTGAACGTTCAAGTTTCACCTTATTTTATGATCTCTTTCCTGTAATATCTTCTCTTATTACTACGGTCACCGCTGTTAATTCTAGAGCCCTCTGCTCATCACTCGTGCCAGAATGTTGTCTCTAAACTTAAGGGTAGTCTTAAGCCCAAATGAAGTCTCAAAGCAGATCCTATGAATAGAAATGTTAAAGCTCTTCCATACAGTTAGCGGGCTCAAGCACAGCCCGCGTTCTTTGAAAAGTAGTGTACAATCTGGTCCCTAGCACTACTCCTGAAAGTGGGGTCTGTCAACGAGGCAGCTTTCAGCCTCAACGTTGGTATGGTCATTGGAGATCATTTCTTCTAAATATTTCGCATTGCTCCCTGTAGGTGGGTAGAGTGGAGGACCACATTGAGCCTAGAGTGCACAGTGTGCACATGTTCATCAAAGGAATATTGCATGTCCAGAGGATGTAGTGATCTCCTTTTATCATTCAGGCTCCAACTCCTGTGCAACGCCCCTGATGCTGCTGATGTTTTCGCCACACTGGTTCCAGCTAGGGGAGGAAAGGATCTGTCCAAGGTTCAAGTCTACTGCAAAATTAAAGTCCTCTCCCGCAACACCAGCGTATGTGCTAATACTGGATTATGTGTCAACTGAGTAGTAAGACGACCTGTCTTTGAGGTATGAGGGGGGTACAGCCAAATGATCTAGAAATGAGTACCATACAGCAGTCCATCTCCTATAACAACCCTTCCATGTCAGCTGAGGAATAAGAAGTTCTGTCTTTGAGGTATGTGGGGCAGACAGCAAAATTAACTAGAAATGAGTACCATACAGCAGTCCATCTCCTATAATAGCCCTTCTATGTCTGTGTGCTTTACACCTTGTGGATGGGACATTTACCCAATCCTTCTCTTTGCCCCATCAGGAATGAAGACTAGCGAGAATACAAGAATTGACCTTTCAATCTAAAGAAGCATATGAGCATTTACTTTATATTATCGCGAGGATGTTATCATGACGGTTGTTGTTAAAACTTCTTGAAATTTCTTTTTTGGTTATTGTCAGATTGAATGTACTGAAAATTGAAATTGTAAGGAGAAGAAAAACGCTAATAATTAATCACTGAAATGAACTATTCCTTGTATCATCACCATCTAACGAATTAAGGCCCTGATGAAGCATCATATGTGTATATGGTTGCGAAACATGTTTTGGCCAGTACTGTAAAAATTAAGTTAACCCATAAAAGTCAGGCAATTGAGTTTTGTATCAATGATGTAAAAAATAAACCGAGCAAGAATAAACCTTCTCAAGCCTGATTTAACGTTTAATTAACTTAATCCTTGAAACAGTTTATCTTCTAGTGTTTCCATCTTCTGTGTGCATTTTGTCCTTCAGTCTGTGGTAATGCAATGTTTGAATTCAGGCTACATCTAGGTCAAGTTGCTACGACAGAAACTGTAGTGAGCATCCTTTATTCAGGTATTCAATTTCCCTCACATTCCATGTTAAAAAAAAAACTATGGGCCTGATTTAGATATTGGTGGACGGGTTACTCTGTCACAACGGTGATGGATATCCCATCTGCCGAAATCTAATTCCCATTATATCCTATTGGATTCATAATTTCGGCAGATGCAATATCCAACACTGCTGTGATGGAATGACTTATCCGTCAAGATCTAAATCAAGCCCTTTATCTATGTGCATCAACCCCCATCTAGTATAGCTCCTAAATGACCCTCTGCTCCAACGGCGAAGATATGTGACCATGTTCATTTGTGAATGATGGACTTCTCTCCCATCTATTCATGGCTGCACAACATCTACATATTTTGGTCCTGTCAACAATTATGTATGTTTAATCGCTTGATGAATAAAAAAACACCCCACAGGACTCAATCAAAACCTGAACCGTCATTCATTCACCTAAAGGGGCATAAATGTAGGGTGGCGACAATACCTCTGTGAGGCTCCTCCCTGTGCCAGCTGACGCATGCATGCAGGGGCCGCTTCCGCTAACAGGAGATGGGCATCCCCAGGGTGGCATGAAGACATAGCAAACTGTGGTGACTAGGCCTCCTGTGAAGGCAGTATACATGGACCTCGTCTTCGAGGCACCATGTGGAGCAGGAGGGATTTATCTCCCAAATTTTGGAGTTGGATGGAACGCATTGGATAATCTCTCCCCAGTTTTGACGTGTAAGAAACGAATAAACAGTGTCAAACACAACATTTCTCTTTGATGCCCCAGTGCACATCACCTAGGCCTTATTGAAGCCCTGTAACCTGAGGAACAACGTCTGTGGGACTCCGAGGGTACTTTGTTTTGTTAATTATTTAATTATAGCTCTTGGTACGTGGAGCCTCTCCTGAAAATTGTTCTGCTTGTCAAAGCAGGTGACTTGGCAGAGTAAGAATTATGCTAATGTTAGTGCTGGGATTACTGGCTTGAGAAAACCAATCTAGCAGAGTCTCAACAACTCAGTGACCGCAGATAAATATTTAGGAAAACCAAAGACGTCCTGAAGCCCCTGTGGGGTTTGTACCTTAGGTTACAGCTCTTTAAAGAGAGGGGTGCAAAGTGCAGCGTGACGTCAGCATGCAACCTCTGCAACATTACTTGTTCACAAGGCCGGCTTTAGGGGGGTGCGACCAGTGCTGCCGCACCGGGTGCTGACCTGGGGGGGGGGGGGGTCGTTGTGTTTAGCAATAACTTACACTATAAACGCACCTGCTACATAGTTGTGCGCCCAGCATTCAGGCAGCAATAAAAATGTGAAGATAACTCTTGTGGTTAATGTTCCTTCTAGAGGAAGAGATATTGGAGTTTTGTCCAGTGGCAGGTTTGACTGGCTATAAAGTAGCGCAGAGCGTTAATGTGCCTGCTGCAAAGAACAGACCTGTATTTTGTGGATAGATGAGTGGATTAGTAAATCCAGCCTTTACCAGCGCTTTAAAAAAATGAAATGTATGAGAGAGATGGGATATGGAGCGATGAGGGGCAATTTAGCTGGGTAGTAGTGAGGGAATCTGAGGAGGAAGACATGGGGGGAGTAGGGGCGCAAACAAAGATTGTCGCACAGGCGCCACCATTGCTAAAGCCGGACCTGTTTGATCATCAGCGTCTGTGGACACATTCCAAAACAAACTAAGATACATTTAAATCTCATGACTACGCCCAATATGTATGTATATAGTGTCAACCACACCTTTCACTTTAAGTAACTATGTATAATTTCCTTAACCATCCAGTTTGAGAGGAGGGACGGTTGTTCCTCAGGTGTTACCAATACCAATAAAAACTTGTACATATAGCAGGTTGTTTTCCCATCTTGTTGCTTTTATGGCTCCAAGCAGTAGAAATCTCATTGGCCTCCCCATCTGGTGTAAATGATCCTAAAGGAGGCTAGGCATTCTGGGGTCTTCAGTAATGAATGGTGAGTAAACGTTGGTTTAAGGGAGCTCGTAGGGCGGTCCCCACCGTGGTGTATGCTGGGGATGTTGAGAGATGCTCACCTTTTGAGCCTGAAGTAGCTGAGGTAGTGTGGCCTTGCATGGTGGACCACCACCTCATTGTGAGATCTGAAAGGGAAGACAATAAATCCTGGAGTAACACAGGAAACCACTTGAACGCTTTAAGTGCTTCCTGCTCAAAAGCACGTAAACAGTTACTTACAAAATCATAAAAAGTGGGAAAAGGGTTAGGTAGGTATCCAAAAGGACCGTACACATGCTTGGGTGGTTTCCACTTTAAGGCAACTGTGGAGAACCACCTTAAAGTAGCCGCAAAAGAAGGTACCAGACTGCAACAAATGGCCTCAAAGTTGAAGAGAGGGGGGGAGCAAACAAACTGCAAAATGTCATTTTGACTAACCTGGTGTGGAGCCAGGTTCCAGAATTTATTTTGTTTTATTGCTTTTTTATATAGTGTGGACTTACCCCTGAACTCAGTAGCACATTTTATTAAGAGGACAGAACCATTTGCTGACAAATGCTAGTTAGAGCCGCATGATGATGCTTGCAAAAGGGATAAAGCGCTATGGTTTAATCATCAGTAGACTAGACACATAAAGGGCAGATTTAAGAAAAGTGGTGCTGTACACAGTGCAGTGCCACTTTCCTTGCGCCCCTTAGCACGCCCCCTACCGCCACCATGTGCGCGCCGTATTTAAAATGTGGTGCGCCATGGCACAGGGGAGGGGGCAATAGCATCATTATTTTTGACGCTATTGATGTACTATTCAGGGCTAGTGCCAAAATGTTGGCACTAACCCTGAACAGTACATAGGGGCCCATTGTAACCAGTTGTGTTCCCCCTTTTACTGCCTGGTCTTAACAGGTGTTAAAAATGCTGGAAAACATGGCGCAAAGAAATCTTTTAGATCTTCGACCCCCCTAATGGGGGAACGCTCCCCTTCCATACATTTTGCCTGGCGAAGGCATAATGTGGCGCAAGGGCTTACAAAGTTGTGCAGTCCATGCATTGCGCCACTTTGTAATTCTGGCGTGGCGATTTTGGCCTCGTTGGGCCGCATTAGCACAGAAGAAAAATTACGCTAATGTGGCACAAGGAGGCGGTAGGGGCTCCTAAACCTGGGCCACATTTTCATAGGAACAGTAAATAATTGAACATTAGGAGTTGGTCTGCAATTCTGCAGATCCATTCCGCAACAGTAACCTAACAGGTGAAATTGTATGACACGCCATCACTGTTAAAAGTGGGAAGTGTTGGCGTTAATGACAGATAATAGATGATTTTTGGTACACAGCTCAGTGTCCACATAAAAAGAAGTACTGAGAGGACCTGCTGGGCTAAAACCAGTGACCATGGAGCCAAGCAGTGATCCACACAATGTATGCATTAGTTTACTGATCCACATGTGTGTCAGCAGAGGTGGTGGCGGGATGCCTGCAAGGCACTAGAGTTCTGACAGCATACTCAGGATCTGTAGTGTGCTGCGTAAGAGCCCAATTATGTACCATGGTCTTGTTCTGTGGAAGAACCAAGTTCCAGGATGGTACAAGTAAACCTGTTCTAAGTAAACAGTGACAACCCATAGATGTAAATTGAAGTGCCTGGTGCTTCAAAGGGCTGGAGTAATCAAACAATAGCCCCAATGGATGAATAACGAAATGATACCTTAGCAAAAATGCATCTTTAAAAACAAAAAAACCCAAACAAAACTCCGGAATACAAATAGGTGTTGGAGTTTAGGCACAAATTTAGCTTTTGGTTTTGTTGATCCATGAAAATGCCAGGGATACTGAAAGTGACATCACGACATTTGACCTCATGACATCACAGGAAGTGGCAGTGCATGGCGATTGACCCTGATGACATCATGGGAGATTCTAGCCACAAATGAACTAGCGTGCTCACCATGGCGCACGTTAGGCCAATAGCGTCAAAAATGTTGACGCTATTGTGGCTCTTTGGTGGATTAGCGCCAAAACAATGGCTCTAATCCACCAAAGACAAGGGATGCCCAGTGAATACGATGGGAGTGTCACTTTAACGCATCCCAAAGGCAGGTGTTAAAAATTATGCTAGAAATGGCGCAGTGAAATGTTGTAAATTTCACTGCGCATTTTTCTGGGCCTCCTAACGGGGGAACGCCCCCCCTTGCATACATTATGCCTGGCGCAGGCATAACGTGGCACAAGGGGTTACAAAGTGGCACAATGCTTGCATTGCGCCACTTTGTTAGTATGGTGCGATAAAAATGCCTCTTTAACGCCACATAAGCCTAAACAAAATGACACTGATGTGGTGCAATGAGGCGCAAGGGGCTTGTAAATATGCCCCATAGTTTCCTAAATATTTTTGACAAAATTATCACCCATTTGGAGTTAATAAAAATCAACACCCCAGGGGATCATATTCTTGAAATTTAGGCCACAGTATTTTATGCCAGATAATATTTTTGTTACTGAAATTATGACATACGAGCAACACTACAGAGTGTCTAAAATACTTAGCCACCCTTTGCTTCGCAACAAACTAAACATTGCACGATTGGACTGTTATGATCTTACGTGGATACTGAAAATTGAAACCAGGAACTTCTGAAGCTATCTGATATAGCACAGGGTCAAAGGTCAACTTTGGTCATTAAATGATACGTAAATTTACATTTTGTGACTTTTCAGTAAATGCAGCAATAGCACAGTGGAATATTGACTATATTGACCAGGCTGTGCATTTCCAGTTTAGAAATTCACAAAAGGCTAAATTTCAACCAAATAGTAGGATCTGATTTAGCAAATGAACAGATATGGCTGCAAAAATCGTTTTATCACTGGAAGAGTACAGACAAGTTCAGTCACATTACAGTGCAAGACCACTTCTGTCCTTGATTTCAGCTACTGATTCCTTTCTTAAACCTCTCACTTTGCAAATACATTGGATATTACTTTAGGCATAAGGCTTGAGTTTTGAGTGGAACAACTTGTCTGGTGCATCAAGAACCAGATTGTGTGTATGTATTTTTATTCTTTGGGAACTACCCCAGGGCCTACCAGATTTAGGTCCTGATTTGGAACCCGGCGGATGGGTTACTCTGTTACAGCTGTAATGGATATCCCATCCGCTAAAATCTAAATCACATTATATTCTATCGGATTTAGATGTCGGCGGCGGGGATATCTGTCACCGTTGTGATGGATTAAGCTGTCCGTCGAGTTCTCAATCAGGCCCTAAATCTAGTAGGCCCTGGGGCTATTTCCCAAAGAATAAAAATACACCCACATATTCGTGTTATTCCGCAAAACGGTAACGGATATCCCGTTCTCCGAAATCTAAATCCCATTTTATTCTACTGGATTTAGAATTCGGCGGGCGGGATATCCATCACCATGGTGAAGAAGTAACCAGTCCGCCGAGTTCTAAATCACATCCTTAATGCCTAATTGGCAGTTTGGCTGACTGACAGCACCACCATAAATTGGGGTGCCTCCACACCACCAAACTCGGGGTTCTCATGCTCCATTTAGAGTCGGGGGAAGTACCAGATTTACACCAATGGAAGCCTCTTCTCGATCCACCAGTGTAAATCTCTGACCTAAGAGGTGGCCACCAAAGGGTCACCAGGTTACAGTAATGGTTGCCCCACTCTACTGAGGGCAGGGCGACAGCCAAGTAAGGCATGGTGGATAAAGGCAGGAAAAATGCACAGTGGCCCCCACGTGCATGGAAGAAACTCCCTGGTTGTTGGGGCATCTGTTTTTTTTATTCTTACAAAACAAATACCTGCTTTTGGAGTTGGTTTTCTCTGAACAAAGAAGTTTGCTGAGTGGCTGCTTCAAAAAGGATGCCGGCTCCTGCTTGGCAACCCTTCTGTTGTGAGGAAGCTGCAACAGCTTCCTCCATACACAGACAGTCCCACCAGGAGGTTGGGGTTTCTATGCAAGGCATCATGCACTGCCTTCCAGGGTCTAAAAAGGCCCATTAAGAACCTTGCCTCATGAGTTGGGCATCCCAGCCACCCATTTGTCTGGATGCTCTTGTACCTAAGTCACAGGTTCTTCCCCAAGGCACTCTTAGCCAGGCTGATCCTGGTGGACGGTCCCATTCACCAGCTTCAGATTTTGAGGCTTTTCAACTTTCTCAACAGAGGTCCATGCAGTGGTGGAGGGGGTTCCTGAGTTATGGCGTGACATGTTTTTGTTGAAGGGTGATTGCTGACTATAGCATTAGTTGGCTCCTCATGAATTTGAGCCCAGAACAGACAATCAATCAATCAATCAGGAATTTGTAAAGCGCACTAGTCACCCGTGAGGGTCTCAAGGCGCTGAGGGGGAGGAGCTGCTACTGCTCGAACAGCCAGGTCTTGAGAAGTTTCCTGAAGGTAAAGGAGGTCTTTGGTCTGGCGCAGGTGGGTGGGAAGAGTGTTCCACGTTTTGGTGGCGAGGTGTGAGAATGATCTACCGCCGGTTGTAGTTCTTCGGACGCGTGGGACGGTTGCAAGGGTGAGGTCGGCGGAGCAGAGATGCTGGGTCGGGGTGTAGAAGGACAACAAGCAACATGCTTGCTGAAAGGAGTGGGAAGATAGGAGTGTAATTTGGGACACAATTTAGATTAAAGGATTCACTAAAATGAATATGGCGCATCTGTGCACCATTGGGTCTGGAGTGGTGAGTCCGATCAGGAATGGGGGGGGGGCCCTTCATCAATATTCACTCTGACGCTTAAAAATATCTTAATTTTTAGAAAATAAGAGAGCATGCCCATTTCTCTTCCTAGAAGACAGCTGCCCATATCTTCTGACTCCACCCACTTCTGCTACTGGTGCCTCCCACGTCCCCCACTGAGACCTGCCCACTGCCTTCATGCACAATGTCCAAATCTAGATTCTAGCAAGTGAGGCCCCCTTAAGGAGATTTTGGTGGGGACTCAGATAAAATGATGTCAGACAGGGCATTTTAAAGACAATTTTCACTCACATTTGCTGAAAAAATATATTTGCAAAAGGGCTCTCCGATAGGACCCTTGGGAAATATGCCAGTACTTTGATGGTCAGGTTTGGAGTGGTCCCCACAGAGAGGGCAGTGGCAATTAAAAAAGGGGGGGGGCGGTAAAACCCTGAAAAAAGAGAGGTGGACGATGCCATACGCAAGAGGATAGAGTTCAGCCACTGGTTAATTTGTAAATAAAAAGGTGCCGGTGCCCAACGCCCTCCTCTTAGACATGTGGCTACTGCAATTAAATGTGTGAACACAGAATCCTAAAGCAGCGTAATCCTGAAGTCATCTCGGGCCTCTTCACTCCATATACAGCCACTCCCTGCCCCTTCAGATCACTCTTGCAGCTTTCTACTTTCTCCCTTTGTGAAGTTTTTTCGTTTTCCCTTACTCCGTCCTTCCCATATGTCTCTTTTGCTCGCAGCAAATGCTTGAGGCAGAAGAATAAGCCCCGGCCCTCAAAAATAAGTGCTGGTGCTCGGCACCGGAAACAGCAAGCACAAATTAAGCACTGAGTTCAGCATGGAACAGAAGGCAGTGGAATGGGTACATAGATCTGGGTGCATCATTGTCACAGAGGACAGTTACAAGGTGGGTTAGGAGGATGGATGAAGGTTTATCATTACCAGGAGGCAGAGGGAAGGATGCTACAGGGGGGACGGCGGAGAAGGTACCAAGCACCTGGCACAAAGCAGAGGTGTAAACGCTAAAGGCTAGTGCTTAAAACAAGCCTATAGAATTGCAGTGACACATTATACCACAGTACCTATTTACTACGGAGCAGTAGCAGTACTCCCTCTACAAGTATTGCAGCTCTGCTGAGAAATGCAATTACTTTCTTTCCAAATGTAAAAACCTTCAGGTACTTTGTATCTCACAGTATCTGACAGTACCATCCCTTTAAGGCGCTTCTAAAGGTACCGTACCTGACAGTAGCAGCCCATTTAAAGTACTTCTAAGGGCACAGCACCTGACAATACCGGTCCATTTAATGTACTTCTAAAGGCACAGAACCTGAGAGTACCGGCCCATTTAATGTACTTCTAAAGGTACAGAACCTGAGAGTACCGGAACCTGAGAGTACCAGCCCATTTAATGTACTTCTAAAGGCACAGAACCTGAGAGTACCGGAACCTGAGAGTACCGGCCCATTTAATGTGCTTCTAAAGGCACAGAACCTGAGAGTACCGGCCCATTTAATGTGCTTCTAAAGGCACAGAACCTGAGAGTACCGGCCCATTTAATGTGCTTCTAAAGGCACATAACCTGAGAGTACAGGCCCATTTAATGTACTTCTAAAGGTACAGAACCTGAGAGTACCGGAACCTGAGAGTACCAGCCCATTTAATGTACTTCTAAAGGCACAGAACCTGAGAGTACCGGAACCTGAGAGTACCGGCCCATTTAATGTGCTTCTAAAGGCACAGAACCTGAGAGTACCGGCCCATTTAATGTGCTTCTAAAGGCACAGAACCTGAGTACCGGCCCATTTAATGTACTTCTAAAGGTACAGAACCTGAGAGTACCGGTCAATTTAATGTACATTTAAAGGCACCGAACCTGACAGTACCAGCCCATTTAAAGTACTTCTGAAGTTAGAATACCTGATAGAGGTACAAAGGAGAAAGAGAAGACAGTAGTACGATGGAATAGGAGAAAGGGCGATGGCATGGGCACATAGAAGGGTGAAGAGGAGAGGGCGATGGCATGGGTACATAGAAGGGTGTAGAAGAGAGGGTGATGGCATGGGTGCATAGAAGGGTGAAGAGGAGAGGGTGATGGCATGGGCACATAGAAGAGTGAGGAGGAGAGGGTGATGGCATGGGCACATAGAAGAGTGAGGAGGAGAGGGCGATGGCATGGGCACATGGCAGGGTGTAGAGGAGAGGGCGGTGGCATGGGTACATAGAAGGGTGAGGAGGAGAGGGCGATGGCATGGGTACATGGAAGGGTGAGGAGGAGAGAACAATGGCATGGGTACATAGAAGGGTGTAGAAGAGAGGGCGATGGCATGGGTACCTAGAAGGGTGCAGTGGAGAGGGCGATGGCATGGGTACCTAGAAGGGTGTAGAAGAGAGGGCGATGGCATGGGTACCTAGAAGGGTGCAGTGGAGAGGGCGATGGCATGGGTACATAGAAGGGTGCAGAGGAGAGGGCTATGGCATGGGTACCTGGAAGGGTGCAGTGGAGAGGGCGATGGCATGGGTACATAGAAGGGTGTAGAGGAGAGGGCGATGGCATGGGTACATAGAAGGGTGTAGAGGAGAGGGTGATGACGTGGGGACATAGAAGGGTGCAGTGGAGAGGGCGATGGCATGGGTACATAGAAGGGTGTAGAGGAGAGGGCGTTGGCATGGGTACATAGAAGGGTGTAGAAGAGTGGGCGTTGGCATGGGTACATAGAAGGGTGAAAAAGAGAGGGCGATGGCATGGGCACACGTAAGGGTGTAGAGTAGGGGGTGATACATGGGTACCTAGAAGGGTGCAGAGGAGAGGGCGATGGCATGGGTACATTATAGGGTGTAGAAGAGAGGGCGATGGCATGGGCACATAGAAGGGTGTAGAGGAGAGGGTGATGGCATGGGAGGGTGATGGCATGGGTACATAGAAGGGTGCAGAGGAGAGGGTGATGACATGGGTACATAGAAGGGTGTAGAAGAGAGGGCGATGGCATGGGTACATAGAAGGGTGTAGAGGAGAGGGCGATGGCATTGGCACAAATAAGGGTGTAGAAAAGAGGGCGATGGCATTGGCACATAGAAGGGTGTAGAGGAGAGGGCGATGGCATGGGCACATAGAAGGGTGTAGAGGAGAGGGCGATGGCATGGGTACATAGAAGGGTGTAGAGGAGAGGGTGTTGGCATGGGAGGGTGATGGCATGGGTACATAGAAGGGTGCAGAGGAGAGGGTGATGACATGGGTACATAGAAGGGTGCAGAGGAGAGGGCGATGGCATGGGTACCTAGAAGGGTGCAGAGGAGAGGGCGATGGCATGGGTACATAGAAGGTTATAGAGGAACGGGCGATGGCATGGGCACATAGAAGGGTATAGAGGAGAGGGCAATAGCATGGGTACGTTGTAGGGTGTACAAGAGAGGGGGATGGCATGGGCACATAGAAGGGTGTAGAGGAGAGGGCGATGGCATGGGTACATAGAAGGGTGTAGAAGAGAGGGCAATAGCTTGGGTACATAGAAGGGTGTAGAGGAACGGGCGATGGCATGGGCACATAGAAGGGTATAGAGGAGAGGGCAATGACATGGGCACATAGAAGGGTGTAGAAAAGAGGGCGATGGCATTGGCACATAGAAGGGTATAGAGGAGAGGGTGATGGCATGGGCACATAGAAGGGTGTAGAGGAGAGGGCGATGGCATGGGTACATAGAAGGATGTAGAAGAGAGAGCGATAGCATGGGTACATAGAAGGGTATAGAGGAGAGGGGAATGGCATTGGTACATAGAAGGGTGTAGAAGAAAGGGCGATGGCATGAGTACATAGAAGGGTGCAGAGGAGAGGGCGATGGCATGAGTACATAGAAGGGTGTAGAAGAGAGGGCGATGGCATGGGTACATAGAAGGGTGTAGAAGAGAGGGCGATGGCATGGGTACATAGAAGGGTGCAGAGGAGAGGGCGATGGCATGGGTAATTAAAAGGGTGCAGTGGAGAGAGCGATGGCATGGGTACATAGAAGGGTGTAGAGGAGAGGGCGATGGCAGGGGTACATAGAAGGGTGTAGAAGAGAGGGCGATGGCATGGGTACCTAGAAGGGTGCAGTGGAGAGGGCGATGGCATGGGTACATAGAAGGGAGTGCGATGGCGTGGGTACATAGAAGGGTGCAGAGGAGAGGGCTATGGCATGGGTACCTGGAAGGGTGCAGTGGAGAGGGCGATGGCATGGGTACATAGAA
Organism: Pleurodeles waltl; assembly: GCF_031143425.1. Lineage (NCBI taxonomy): Eukaryota > Metazoa > Chordata > Amphibia > Caudata > Salamandridae > Pleurodeles > Pleurodeles waltl. Next base: position 38,107,772 of record NC_090450.1, read on the forward strand.
GGGTGTAGAGGAGAGGGCGATGGCATGGGTACATAGAAGGGTGTAGAGGAGAGGGTGATGAGATGGGGACATAGAAGGGTGCAGTGGAGAGGGCGATGGCATGGGTACATAGAAGGGTGTAGAAGAGTGGGCGTTGGCATGGGTACATAGAAGGGTGTAGAAGAGTGGGCGTTGGCATGGGTACATAGAAGGGTGAAAAAGAGAGGGCGATGGCATGGGCACACGTAAGGGTGTAGAGTAGGGGGTGATACATGGGTACCTAGAAGGGTGCAGAGGAGAGGGCGATGGCATGGGTACATTATAGGGTGTAGAAGAGAGGGCGATGGCATGGGCACATAGAAGGGTGTAGAGGAGAGGGTGATGGCATGGGAGGGTGATGGCATGGGTACATAGAAGGGTGCAGAGGAGAGGGTGATGACATGGGTACATAGAAGGGTGTAGAAGAGAGGGCGATGGCATGGGTACATAGAAGGGTGTAGAGGAGAGGGCGATGGCATTGGCACAAATAAGGGTGTAGAAAAGAGGGCGATGGCATTGGCACATAGAAGGGTGTAGAGGAGAGGGCGATGGCATGGGCACATAGAAGGGTGTAGAGGAGAGGGCGATGGCATGGGTACATAGAAGGGTGTAGAGGAGAGGGTGTTGGCATGGGAGGGTGATGGCATGGGTACATAGAAGGGTGCAGAGGAGAGGGTGATGACATGGGTACATAGAAGGGTGCAGAGGAGAGGGCGATGGCATGGGTACCTAGAAGGGTGCAGAGGAGAGGGCGATGGCATGGGTACATAGAAGGTTATAGAGGAACGGGCGATGGCATGGGCACATAGAAGGGTATAGAGGAGAGGGCAATAGCATGGGTACGTTGTAGGGTGTACAAGAGAGGGGGATGGCATGGGCACATAGAAGGGTGTAGAGGAGAGGGCGATGGCATGGGTACATAGAAGGGTGTAGAAGAGAGGGCAATAGCTTGGGTACATAGAAGGGTGTAGAGGAACGGGCGATGGCATGGGCACATAGAAGGGTGCAGAGGAGAGGGTGATGACATGGGTACATAGAAGGGTGTAGAAGAGAGGGCGATGGCATGGGTACATAGAAGGGTGTAGAGGAGAGGGCGATGGCATTGGCACAAATAAGGGTGTAGAAAAGAGGGCGATGGCATTGGCACATAGAAGGGTGTAGAGGAGAGGGCGATGGCATGGGCACATAGAAGGGTGTAGAGGAGAGGGCGATGGCATGGGTACATAGAAGGGTGTAGAGGAGAGGGTGTTGGCATGGGAGGGTGATGGCATGGGTACATAGAAGGGTGCAGAGGAGAGGGTGATGACATGGGTACATAGAAGGGTGCAGAGGAGAGGGCGATGGCATGGGTACCTAGAAGGGTGCAGAGGAGAGGGCGATGGCATGGGTACATAGAAGGTTATAGAGGAACGGGCGATGGTATGGGCACATAGAAGGGTATAGAGGAGAGGGCAATAGCATGGGTACGTTGTAGGGTGTACAAGAGAGGGGGATGGCATGGGCACATAGGGTGTAGAGGAGAGGGCGATGGCATGGGTACATAGAAGGGTGTAGAAGAGAGGGCAATAGCTTGGGTACATAGAAGGGTGTAGAGGAACGGGCGATGGCATGGGCACATAGAAGGGTATAGAGGAGAGGGCAATGACATGGGCACATAGAAGGGTGTAGAAAAGAGGGCGATGGCATTGGCACATAGAAGGGTATAGAGGAGAGGGTGATGGCATGGGCACATAGAAGGGTGTAGAGGAGAGGGCGATGGCATGGGTACATAGAAGGATGTAGAAGAGAGAGCGATAGCATGGGTACATAGAAGGGTATAGAGGAGAGGGGAATGGCATTGGTACATAGAAGGGTGTAGAAGAAAGGGCGATGGCATGAGTACATAGAAGGGTGCAGAGGAGAGGGCGATGGCATGAGTACATAGAAGGGTGTAGAAGAGAGGGCGATGGCATGGGTACATAGAAGGGTGTAGAAGAGAGGGCGATGGCATGGGTACATAGAAGGGTATAGAGGAGAGGGCAATGACATGGGCACATAGAAGGGTGTAGAAAAGAGGGCGATGGCATTGGCACATAGAAGGGTATAGAGGAGAGGGTGATGGCATGGGCACATAGAAGGGTGTAGAGGAGAGGGCGATGGCATGGGTACATAGAAGGATGTAGAAGAGAGAGCGATAGCATGGGTACATAGAAGGGTATAGAGGAGAGGGGAATGGCATTGGTACATAGAAGGGTGTAGAAGAAAGGGCGATGGCATGAGTACATAGAAGGGTGCAGAGGAGAGGGCGATGGCATGAGTACATAGAAGGGTGTAGAAGAGAGGGCGATGGCATGGGTACATAGAAGGGTGTAGAGGAGAGGGCGATGGCATGAGTACCTAGAAGGGTGTAGAGGAGAGGGCGATGGCATGGGTACATAGAAGGGTGTAGAAGGGAGGGCGATGGCATGGGTACATAGAAGGGTGTAGAAGAGAGGGTAATAGCTTGGGTACATAGAAGGGTGTAGAGGAACGGGCAATGACATGGGTACATAGAAGGGTGTAGAGGAGAGGGCGATGGCATGGGCACATAGAAGGGTGCAGAGGAGAGGGTGATGACATGGGTACATAGAAGGGTGCAGAGGAGAGGGCGATGTCATGGGTACCTAGAAGGGCGCAGAGGAGAGGGCGATGGAATGGGTACATAGAAGGGTGTAGAAGAGAGGGCAATAGCTTGGGTACATAGAAGGTTGTAGAGGAACGGGCGATGGCATGGGCACGTAGAAGGGTATAGAGGAGAGGGCAATAGCATGGGTACGTTGTAGGGTGTAGAAGAGAGGGGGATGGCATGGGCACATAGAAGGGTGTAGAGGATAGGGCGATGGCATGAGTACCTAGAAGGGTGTAGAGGAGAGGACGATGGCATGGGTACATAGAAGGGTGTAGAAGAGAGGGCAATAGCTTGGGTACATAGAAGGGTGTAGAGGAACGGGCGATGGCATGGGCACATAGAAGGGTATAGAGGAGCGGGCAATGACATGGGTACATAGAAGGGTGTAGAAAAGAGGGCGATGGCATTGGCACATACAAGGGTATAGAGGAGAGGGCGATGGCATGGGCACATAGAAGGGTGTAGAGGAGAGGGCGATGGCATGGGTACATAGAAGGATGTAGAAGAGAGGGCGAAAGCATGGGTACATAGAAGGGTTTAGAGGAGATGGGAATGGCATTGGTACATAGAAGGGTGTAGAAGAAAGGGCGATGGCATGAGTACATAGAAGGGTGCAGAGGAGAGGGCGATGGCATGAGTACATAGAAGGGTGTAGAAGAGAGGGCGATGGCATGGGTACATAGAAGGGTGTAGAGAAGAGGGTGATGGCATGGGTACATAGAAGGGTGTAGAGGAGAGGGTGATGGCATGGGTGCATAGAAGGGTGTAGAGGAGAGGGCGATGGCATGGGTGCATAGATGGGTGTAGGGGAGAGGGCGATGGCATGGGTACACAGAAGGGAGGAGAGGTCGATGGCATGGGTACATAGAAGGGTGTAGAGGAGAGAGTAATGGCATGGGTACATAGAAGGGTGTAGAGGAGAGGGCGATGGCATGGGCTGGTGATGGCATGGGTACATAGAAGGGTGTAGAGGAGAGGGCGATGGCATGGGTACATAGAAGGGTGCATTGGAGAGGGCGATGGCATGGGTACATAGAAGGGAGTAGAAGAGAGGGCGATGGCATGGGTACATAGAAGGGTGCAGAGGAGAGGGCAATGGCATGGGTACCTGGAAGGGTGCAGAGGAGAGGGTGGTGGCATGGGTACATAGAAGGGTGTAGATGAGAGGGCGATGGCATTGGCACATAGAAGGGTGTAGAAGAGAGGGCGATGGCATGGGTACATAGAAGGGTTGAGAGGAGGGGGCGATGGCATGGGTAAATACAAGGGTTGAGAGGAGGGGGCAATGGCATGGGTACATATAAGGGTGCAGAGTAGAGGGTAATGGCATGGGTACATAGAAGGGTGTAGAAGAGAGGGCGATGGCATGAGTACAAAGGAGAGTGTAGAATAGAGGGCGATGGCATGGGTACATAGAAGGGTGCAGTGGAGAGGGCGATGGCATGGGTACATAGAAGGATGTAGAAGAGAGAGCGATAGCATGGGTACATAGAAGGGTATAGAGGAGAGGGGAATGGCATTGGTACATAGAAGGGTGTAGAAGAAAGGGCGATGGCATGAGTACATAGAAGGGTGCAGAGGAGAGGGCGATGGCATGAGTACATAGAAGGGTGTAGAAGAGAGGGCGATGGCATGGGTACATAGAAGGGTGTAGAGGAGAGGGCGATACATGGGTACCTAGAAGGGTGCAGAGGAGAGGGCGATGGCATGGGTACATTATAGGGTGTAGAAGAGAGGGCGATGGCATGGGCACATAGAAGGGTGTAGAGGAGAGGGCGATGGCATGAGTACCTAGAAGGGTGTAGAGGAGAGGGCGATGGCATGGGTACATAGAAGGGTGTAGAGGAACGGGCAATGACATGGGTACATAGAAGGGTGTAGAAAAGAGGGCGATGGCATTGGCACATAGAAGGGTGTAGAGGAGAGGGCGATGGCATGGGTACATAGAAGGGTGTAGAGGAGAGGGTGATGGCATGGGTACATAGAAGGGTGTAGAGGAGAGGGTGATGGCATGGGTACATAGAAGGGTGCAGAGGAGAGGGCGATGACATGCGTACATAGAAGGGTGCAGAGGAGAGGGCGATGGCATGGGTACATAGATGGGTGCAGAGGAGAGGGCGATGTCATGGGTACCTAGAAGGGCGCAGAGGAGAGGGCGATGGCATGGGTACATAGAAGGGTGTAGAAGAGAGGGCAATAGCTTGGGTACATAGAAGGTTGTAGAGGAACGGGCGATGGCATGGGCACGTAGAAGGGTATAGAGGAGAGGGCAATAGCATGGGTACGTTGTAGAGTGTAGAAGAGAGGGGGATGGCATGGGCACATAGAAGGGTGTAGAGGATAGGGCGATGGCATGAGTACCTAGAAGGGTGTAGAGGAGAGGACGATGGCATGGGTACATAGAAGGGTGTAGAAGAGAGGGCAATAGCTTGGGTACATAGAAGGGTGTAGAGGAACGGGCGATGGCATGGGCACATAGAAGGGTATAGAGGAGCGGGCAATGACATGGGTACATAGAAGGGTGTAGAAAAGAGGGCGATGGCATTGGCACATACAAGGGTATAGAGGAGAGGGCGATGGCATGGGCACATAGAAGGGTGTAGAAGAAAGGGCGATGGCATGAGTACATAGAAGGGTGTAGAAGAGAGGGCGATGGCATGGGTACATAGAAGGGTGTAGAGAAGAGGGTGATGGCATGGGTACATAGAAGGGTGTAGAGGAGAGGGTGATGGCATGGGTGCATAGAAGGGTGTAGAGGAGAGGGCGATGGCATGGGTGCATAGATGGGTGTAGGGGAGAGGGCGATGGCATGGGTACACAGAAGGGAGGAGAGGTCGATGGCATGGGTACATAGAAGGGTGTAGAGGAGAGAGTAATGGCATGGGTACATAGAAGGGTGTAGAGGAGAGGGCGATGGCATGGGCTGGTGATGGCATGGGTTCATAGAAGGGTGTAGAGGAGAGGGCGATGGCATGGGTGCATAGATGGGTGTAGAGGAGAGGGCGATGGCATGGGTACATAGAAGGGTGTAGAGGAGAGGGTGATGGCATGGGTGCATAGAAGGGTGTAGAGGAGAGGGCGATGGCATGGGTGCATAGATGGGTGTAGGGGAGAGGGCGATGGCATGGGTACACAGAAGGGAGGAGAGGTCGATGGCATGGGTACATAGAAGGGTGTAGAGGAGAGAGTAATGGCATGGGTACATAGAAGGGTGTAGAAGAGAGGGCGATGGCATGGGTACATAGAAGGGTGCAGAGGAGAGGGCAATGGCATGGGTACCTGGAAGGGTGCAGAGGAGAGGGTGGTGGCATGGGTACATAGAAGGGTGCATTGGAGAGGTCGATGGCATGGGTACATAGAAGGGTGTAGAGGAGAGAGTAATGGCATGGGTACATAGAAGGGTGTAGAGGAGAGGGTGATGACATGGGTACATAGAAGGGTGCAGAGGAGAGGGCGATGTCATGGGTACCTAGAAGGGCGCAGAGGAGAGGGCGATGGAATGGGTACATAGAAGGGTGTAGAAGAGAGGGCAATAGCTTGGGTACATAGAAGGTTGTAGAGGAACGGGCGATGGCATGGGCACGTAGAAGGGTATAGAGGAGAGGGCAATAGCATGGGTACGTTGTAGGGTGTAGAAGAGAGGGGGATGGCATGGGCACATAGAAGGGTGTAGAGGATAGGGCGATGGCATGAGTACCTAGAAGGGTGTAGAGGAGAGGACGATGGCATGGGTACATAGAAGGGTGTAGAAGAGAGGGCAATAGCTTGGGTACATAGAAGGGTGTAGAGGAACGGGCGATGGCATGGGCACATAGAAGGGTATAGAGGAGCGGGCAATGACATGGGTACATAGAAGGGTGTAGAAAAGAGGGCGATGGCATTGGCACATACAAGGGTATAGAGGAGAGGGCGATGGCATGGGCACATAGAAGGGTGTAGAGGAGAGGGCGATGGCATGGGTACATAGAAGGATGTAGAAGAGAGGGCGAAAGCATGGGTACATAGAAGGGTTTAGAGGAGATGGGAATGGCATTGGTACATAGAAGGGTGTAGAAGAAAGGGCGATGGCATGAGTACATAGAAGGGTGCAGAGGAGAGGGCGATGGCATGAGTACATAGAAGGGTGTAGAAGAGAGGGCGATGGCATGGGTACATAGAAGGGTGTAGAGAAGAGGGTGATGGCATGGGTACATAGAAGGGTGTAGAGGAGAGGGTGATGGCATGGGTGCATAGAAGGGTGTAGAGGAGAGGGCGATGGCATGGGTGCATAGATGGGTGTAGGGGAGAGGGCGATGGCATGGGTACACAGAAGGGAGGAGAGGTCGATGGCATGGGTACATAGAAGGGTGTAGAGGAGAGAGTAATGGCATGGGTACATAGAAGGGTGTAGAGGAGAGGGCGATGGCATGGGCTGGTGATGGCATGGGTACATAGAAGGGTGTAGAGGAGAGGGCGATGGCATGGGTACATAGAAGGGTGCATTGGAGAGGGCGATGGCATGGGTACATAGAAGGGAGTAGAAGAGAGGGCGATGGCATGGGTACATAGAAGGGTGCAGAGGAGAGGGCAATGGCATGGGTACCTGGAAGGGTGCAGAGGAGAGGGTGGTGGCATGGGTACATAGAAGGGTGTAGATGAGAGGGCGATGGCATGGGCACATAGAAGGGTGTAGAAGAGAGGGCGATGGCATGGGTACATAGAAGGGTGCAGTGGAGAGGGCGATGGCATGGGTACATAAAAGGGTGCAGAGGAGAGGGCGATGGCATGGGTACCTGGAAGGGTGCAGAAGAGAGGGCGGTGGCATAGGTACATAGAAGGGTGCGGTGGAGAGGGCGATGGTATGGGTACATAGAAGGGTGTAGAGGAGAGGGCGATGGCATGGGTACATAGAAGGGTGTAGAGGAGAGGGTGATGGCATGGGTACATAGAAGGGTTGAGAGGAGGGGGCGATGGCATGGGTACATATAAGGGTGCAGAGTAGAGGGTAATGGCATGGGTACATAGAATGGTGTAGAAGAGAGGGCGATGGCATGAGTACATAGAAGGGTTGAGAGGAGGGGCCATGGCATGGGTAAATACAAGGGTTGAGAGGAGGGGGCAATGGCATGGGTACATAGAAGGGTGCAGTGGAGAGGGCAATGGCATGGGTACATAGAAGGGTGCAGTGGAGATTGCAATGGCATGGGTACATAGAAGGGTGTAGAGGAGAGGGTGATGGCATGGGCACATGGAAGGGTGTAGAGGAGAGGGTGATAGCATGGGTACCTGGAAGGGTGCAGAGGAGAGGGCGGTGGCATGGGTACATAGAAGGATGCAGTGGAGAGGTTGATGGCATGGGTACGTAGAAGGGTGTAGAGGAGAGGGCGATGGCATGGGTATATAGAAGGGTGTAGAGGAGAAGGCGATCACATGGGTATATAGAAGGGTGTAGAGGAGAGGGCGATGGCATGGGCACATATAAGGCTGCAGTGGAGAAGGCGATGGCATGGGTACATAGAAGGGTGCAGAGGAGAGAACGATGGCATGGGTACATAGAAGGGTGTAGAGGAGAGGGCGATGACATGGGTACATAGAAGGGTGCAGAGGAGAGGGCGATGGCATGGGTACATAGAAGGGTGCAGAGGAGAGGGCGATGGCATGGGTACCTAGAAGGGTGCAGAGGAGAGGGCGATGGCATGGGTACATAGAAGGGTGTAGAAGAGAGGGCAATAGCTTGGGTACATAGAAGGTTGTAGAGGAACGGGCGATGGCATGGGCACATAGAAGGGTATAGAGGAGAGGGCAATAGCATGGGTACGTTGTAGGGTGTAGAAGAGAGGGAGATGGCATGGGCACATAGAAGGGTGTAGAGGATAGGGCGATGGCATGGGCACATAGAAGGGTGTAGAAAAGAGGGCGATGGCATTGGCACATAGAAGGGTATAGAGGAGAGGGCGATGGCATGGGCACATAGAAGGGTGTAGAGGAGAGGGCGATAGCATGGGTACATAGAAGGGTATAGAGGAGAGGGGAATGGCATTGCTACATAGAAGGGTGTAGAAGAAATGGCGATGGCATGAGTACATAGAAGGGTGCAGAGGAGGGGGCGATGGTATGGGTACCTAGAAGGGTGCAGAGGAGAGGGCGATGGCATGGGTACATTATAGGGTGTAGAAGAGAGGGCGATGGCATGGGCACATAGAAGGGTGTAGAGGAGGGGGCGATGGCATGAGTACCTAGAAGGGTGTAGAGGAGAGGGCGATGGCATGGGTACATAGAAGGGTGTAGAAGAGAGGGTAATAGCTTGGGTACATAGAAGGGTGTAGAGGAACGGGCAATGACATGGGTACATAGAAGGGTGTAGAAAAGAGGGCGATGGCATTGGGCCATAGAAGGGTGTAGAGGAGAGGGCGATGGCATGGGCACATAGAAGGGTGTAGAGGAGAGGGCGATGGCATGGGTACATAGAAGGGTGTAGAGGAGAGGGTGATGCCATGGGAGGGTGATGGCATGGGTACATAGAAGGGTGCAGAGGAGAGGGTGATGACATGGGTACATAGAATGGTGCAGAGGAAAGGGCGATGGCATGGGTACATAGAAGGGTGCAGAGGAGAGAACGATGGCATGGGTACATAGAAGGCTGCAGTGGAGAAGGCGATGGCATGGGTACATAGAAGTGTGCAGACGAGAGAACGATGGCATGGGTACATAGAAGGGTGTAGAGGAGAGGGCGATGGCATGGGCACATAGAAGGCTGCAGTGGAGAAGGCGATGGCATGGGTACATAGAAGTGTGCAGACGAGAGAACGATGGCATGGGTACATAGAAGGGTGTAGAGGAGAGGGCGATGGCATGGGTACATAGAAGGGTGCAGAGGAGAGGGCGATGGCATGGGTACATAGAAGGGTGCAGAGGAGAGGGCGATGGCATGGGTACCTAGAAGGGTGCAGAGGAGAGGGCGATGGCATGGGTACATAGAAGGGTGTAGAAGAGAGGGCAATAGCTTGGGTACATAGAAGGTTGTAGAGGAACGGGCGATGGCATGGGCACATAGAAGGGTATAGAGGAGAGGGCAATAGCATGGGTACGTTGTAGGGTGTAGAAGAGAGGCAGATGGCATGGGCACATAGAAGGGTGTAGAGGAGAGGGCGATGGCATGAGTACCTAGAAGGGTGTAGAGGAGAGGGTGATGGCATGGGTACATAGAAGGGTGTAGAAGAGAGGGCAATAGCTTGGGTACATAGAAGGGTGTAGAGGAACGGGCGATGGCATGGGCACATAGAAGGGTATAGAGGAGAGGGCAATGACATGGGCACATAGAAGGGTGTAGAAAAGAGGGCGATGGCATGGGCACATAGAAGGGTGTAGAGGAGAGGGCGATGGCATGGGTACATAGAAGGATGTAGAAGAGAGGGCGATAGCATGGGTACATAGAAGGGAGTAGAAGAGAGGGCGATGGCATGGGTACATAGAACGGTGCAGAGGAGAGGGCAATGGCATGGGTACCTGGAAGGGTGCAGAGGAGAGGGCGGTGGCATGGGTACATAGAAGTGTGTAGATGAGAGGGCGATGGCATGGGCACATAGAAGGGTGTAGAAGAGAGGGCGATGGCATGGGTACATAGAAGGATGCAGTGGAGAGGGCGATGGCATGGTTACATAGAAGGGTGCAGAGGTGAGGGCGATGGCATGGGTACCTGGAAGGGTGTAGAGGAGAGGGCGATGGCATGGGCACATAGAAGGGTGTAGAGGAGAGGGCGATGGCATGGGTACATAGAAGGGTGTAGAGGAGAGGGTGATGCCATGGGAGGGTGATGGCATGGGTACATAGAAGGGTGTAGAGGAGAGGGCGATGGCATGGGCACATAGAAGGGTGTAGAGGAGAGGGCGATGGCATGGGTACATAGAAGGGTGTAGAGGAGAGGGTGATGCCATGGGAGGGTGATGGCATGGGTACATAGAAGGGTGCAGAGGAGAGGGTGATGACATGGGTACATAGAATGGTGCAGAGGAAAGGGCGATGGCATGGGTACATAGAAGGGTGCAGAGGAGAGAACGATGGCATGGGTACATAGAAGGCTGCAGTGGAGAAGGCGATGGCATGGGTACATAGAAGTGTGCAGACGAGAGAACGATGGCATGGGTACATAGAAGGGTGTAGAGGAGAGGGCGATGGCATGGGCACATAGAAGGCTGCAGTGGAGAAGGCGATGGCATGGGTACATAGAAGTGTGCAGACGAGAGAACGATGGCATGGGTACATAGAAGGGTGTAGAGGAGAGGGCGATGGCATGGGTACATAGAAGGGTGCAGAGGAGAGGGCGATGGCATGGGTACATAGAAGGGTGCAGAGGAGAGGGCGATGGCATGGGTACCTAGAAGGGTGCAGAGGAGAGGGCGATGGCATGGGTACATAGAAGGGTGTAGAAGAGAGGGCAATAGCTTGGGTACATAGAAGGTTGTAGAGGAACGGGCGATGGCATGGGCACATAGAAGGGTATAGAGGAGAGGGCAATAGCATGGGTACGTTGTAGGGTGTAGAAGAGAGGCAGATGGCATGGGCACATAGAAGGGTGTAGAGGAGAGGGCGATGGCATGAGTACCTAGAAGGGTGTAGAGGAGAGGGTGATGGCATGGGTACATAGAAGGGTGTAGAAGAGAGGGCAATAGCTTGGGTACATAGAAGGGTGTAGAGGAACGGGCGATGGCATGGGCACATAGAAGGGTATAGAGGAGAGGGCAATGACATGGGCACATAGAAGGGTGTAGAAAAGAGGGCGATGGCATGGGCACATAGAAGGGTGTAGAGGAGAGGGCGATGGCATGGGTACATAGAAGGATGTAGAAGAGAGGGCGATAGCATGGGTACATAGAAGGGAGTAGAAGAGAGGGCGATGGCATGGGTACATAGAACGGTGCAGAGGAGAGGGCAATGGCATGGGTACCTGGAAGGGTGCAGAGGAGAGGGCGGTGGCATGGGTACATAGAAGTGTGTAGATGAGAGGGCGATGGCATGGGCACATAGAAGGGTGTAGAAGAGAGGGCGATGGCATGGGTACATAGAAGGATGCAGTGGAGAGGGCGATGGCATGGTTACATAGAAGGGTGCAGAGGTGAGGGCGATGGCATGGGTACCTGGAAGGGTGTAGAGGAGAGGGCGGTGGCATGGGTACATAGAAGGGTGCGGTGGAGAGGGCGATGGCATGGGTACATAGAAGGGTGTAGAGGAGAGGGCGATGGCATGGGCACATAGAAGGGTGTAGAGGAGAGGGTGATGGCATGGGTACATAGAAGGGTTGAGAGGAGGGGGCGATGGCATGGGTACATACAAGGGTTGAGAGGAGGGGGCGATGGCATGGGTACATATAAGGGTGCAGAGTAGAGGGTAATGGCATGGGTACATAGAAGGGTGTAGAAGAGAGGGCGATGGCATGAGTACATAGGAGAGTGTAGAAGAGAGGGCGATGGCATGGGTAGATAGAAGGGTGCAGTGGAGAGGGCAATGGCATGGGTACGTAGAAGGGTGTAGAGGAGAGGGCGATGGCATGGGTATATAGAAGGGTGTAGAGGAGAAGGCAATCACATGGGTATATAGAAGGGTGTAGAGGAGAGGGCGATGGCATGGGTACATAGAAGAGTGCAGAGGAGAGGGCGATGGCATGGGTACATAGAAGGGTGTAGAGGAGAGGGCGATGGCATGGGTACATAGAAGGGTGCAGAGGAGAGGGCGATGGCATGGGTACATAGAAGGGTGCAGTGGAGAGGGCGGTGGCATTGGTACATAGAAGAGTGCAGAGGAGAGGGCGATGGCATGGGTACATAGAAGGGTGTAGAGGAGAGGGCGATGGCATGGGTACATAGAAGGGTGCAGAGGTGAGAACGATGGCATGGGTACATAGAAGGGTGTAGAGGAGAGGGCGATGGCATAGGTACATAGAAGGGTGTAGAGAAGAAGGTGATGGCATGGGTACATAGAAGGGTGCAGTGGAGAGGGCGATGGCATGGGTACATAGAAGGGTGCAGTGGAGAGGGTGATTGCATGGGTACATTGTAGGGTGTAGAAGAGGGGACGATGGCATGGGTACATAGAAGGGTGTAGAGGAGAGGGCGACGGCATGGGTACATAGAAGGGTGCAGAGGAGAGGGTGATGGCATGGGTACATAGCAGGGTGCAGAGGAGAGGGCGATGGCATGGGTACATAGAAGGGTGTAGAGGAGAGGGCAATGGCATGGGTACATAGAAGGGTGCAGAGGAGAGGGCGATGGCATGGGTACATAGAAGGGTGTAGAGGAGAAGGCGATGGCATGGGTAATTAAAAGGGTGCAGTGGAGAGAGCGATGGCATGGGTACATAGAAGGGTGTAGAGGAGAGGGCGATGGCAGGGGTACATAGAAGGGTGTAGAAGAGAGGGCGATGGCATGGGTACATAGAAGGGTGGAGAGGAGAGGGTGATGGCATGGGTACATAGCAGGGTGCAGAGGAGAGGGCGATGGCATGGGTACATAGAAGGGTGTAGAGGAGAGGGCAATGGCATGGGTACATAGAAGGGTGCAGAGGAGAGGGCGATGGCATGGGTACATAGAAGGGTGTAGAGGAGAAGGCGATGGCATGGGTAATTAAAAGGGTGCAGTGGAGAGAGCGATGGCATGGGTACATAGAAGGGTGTAGAGGAGAGGGCGATGGCAGGGGTACATAGAAGGGTGTAGAAGAGAGGGCGATGGCATGGGTACATAGAAGGGTGCAGAGGAGAGGGTGATGGCATGGGTACATAGCAGGGTGCAGAGGAGAGGGCGATGGCATGGGTACATAGAAGGGTGTAGAGGAGAGGGCAATGGCATGGGTACATAGAAGGGTGCAGAGGAGAGGGCGATGGCATGGGTACATAGAAGGGTGTAGAGGAGAAGGCGATGGCATGGGTAATTAAAAGGGTGCAGTGGAGAGAGCGATGGCATGGGTACATAGAAGGGTGTAGAGGAGAGAGCGATGGCAGGGGTACATAGAAGGATGTAGAAGAGAGGGCGATGGCATGGGTACATAGAAGGGTGCAGAGGAGAGCGCGATGGCATGGGTACATAGAAGGGTGCAGAAGAGAGGGCGATGGCATGGGCACAAAGAAGGTTGTAGAAGAGAGGGCGATGGCATGGGTACATAGTAGGGTGTAGAAGAGAGGGCGATGGCATGGGTACCTGGAAGGGTGCAGAGGAGAGGGCGGTGGCATAGGTACATAGAAGGGTGGAGAGGAGAGCGCGATGGCATGGGCACAAAGAAGGTTGTAGAAGAGAGGGTGATGGCATGGGTACATAGAAGGGTATAGAGGAGAGGGCGATGGCATGGGTACATTGTAGGGTGTAGAAGAGAAGGCGATCCACTGAGCACAGAGGACCTAACATAAGAGGTCAGTCCAGTGCACACAGGAGACCAATGTTGTAGGTACTTCGGAGAGAGTGACAGAAACGAGGGACTGTAGAACGTGTGATGGCATAAGTACTGAGGAAGTGCTGGTTTATAGGAATAAAAGGCTGCCTGAATGTAGAAGAGAGGGTGATCCGTTAGTCAAGGCTTTGATCAATGGCCCTGGGCGTGCACCAGAGAGAAGTTTGTGCCTCAGCACCAGCCACTGCCATAACTAGGATGAAAGCAGCGGGGGTCTCTGCAAGAGGCCTGCCCAAAGAAGCAGAAATGGGAAACCTTTCCAAGAAGTGTGGCCCATACAATCCAGGACGTGGCCTAAAAGACGTCGACTATAATCCTCTGATTGACAGAACTTGCCACTTCACCTGTATTCGGATGCCCCTCTGTGAATTTTTTGTTCGCAAATCTAGACACATCACACTACACCACACCACACTTGCACTTAAAACAAGCCAGGCCTGTTGTCTCTGACAATTCTTATCATCAATTATTTTTAATTGATATCAGTTAAATGAGTCATAACAATGCTATTGGCCAGATCTAGTGCCTCTGTACACTAATACATCGGCTCTAGGAATCTGTGTTTGATCTTATAATCACAAGTTTGAATCCCAGCAGGTCAATTCAGCCTTTTATCTTTATGAGGTCAATAAAATGAGTACTATTGAGTTGGGTAGCAATAAACATATTTTATTTCAGCGCCAGACGACCCAAGGATGAACTTGTGCTTTACAAAAACTGAGGTCCTCATCCTTGGCTCCACCCTCTCCGCTTGGGACAACTCCTGGTGGCCTGCCACCCTGGGAACCACATCAACACCCACTGACCACACACGCAACCTGGGATTCATCCTGGGCTCATCACTATCAATGACCCAGCAAGTCAACGCTGTCTCTTCCTTCTACTTCAACACCCTGCGCATGCTTCGGAAGATTTACAAATGGATCCCCATTGAAACCAGAAGGACGGTCACCCAAGCCCTCGTAAGCAGCAAACTGGACTACAGCAACACCCTCTATGCAGGAACCACAGCCAAGCTCCAGAAAAGACTGCAACGCATCCAGAACTCCTCTGCACGCCTCATCCTGGACATCCCCCACCACAGCCTCATCACAGCCCACCTGAGAGACCTGCACTGGCTCCCCGTCAACAAGAGAATCATGTTCAAACTCCACCCGCGCTCACAAAGCACTGCACAACGCTGGACCAGAATACCTCAATAGACGACTCACCTTCTACACCCCGACCCGCCAGCTTCGCTCTGCTGACCTCGCTCTCGCCACCGTCCCGCGCAGCCACAGAACGCCTGCCCGTGGCAGATCGTTCTGCCACCTCGCCACCAAGTCGTGGAAAACTCTTCCCACCTACCTGTGACAGACACAGGACTCACTTACCTTCAGGAGACACCACAAGACATGGCTGTTTAATCAGTAGCAGTCCCCCCCTCCATCAGCGCCTTGAGACCCTCATGGGTGAGTAGTGCGCTTTACAAATCCCTGATTGATTGACTGTTTAACAAATACACATATTATGCTATTAAAATTATAACTGCAAATGTTTTAGTTCTGAAAAAATGATACTGAATTAAATATAAATATTACAAAGGTCTGAGGAAGTGGACGTAGTCTTCTGAATGCCTCAGTCACTACTGTTCTCCCCTGAACATCGCTTTCCTCTTCATCTCTCTTTAATAGTTGTGCCTTTTGTCACCCCCCATGTCTTTCCCTAACCCCTTTAGCTGCATATCTCACAATTCATCTTCTTCTTAGCACTCTTTTTATTCTGTTCTTCTGCATGTACTTTCTTACATCACCTCCCTTTCACCATCACCTCTCTCACAGACACCACAGTCCTGTCACATGTAAACACAGCATTTGCTTTTCCTTTGGTGCCTTCAGTATTTTAAGAGCTGTGAATACCTGCACACCCTTTCCCATAGGATGGTAACATATCTGACCCTCCCTCATTGGTCTCTGCAGAGAGCCAAACATTGGATGAGCATGTATTCTGAGCACCTTATAACCCACTGATGGGTGCTGTGAGAGACTCACACAAGCCTTCAGTCTCAGCTCATGTGCTGTCAGTCATCTCAGTCAAGAACATCAACCCACAAACGGAATTCACCCAGGTTCCTAGAGCCGACTCAGTTTATACTATGCACTATACAAGAGTGATATGTCGAAGGAAACACAAAACTAAAAAACACAAACTCTGGAAGAAGCAAATACTCCTAGGGAATGCAAGATGAAGTGCACTTAATGCTGACCTGGATTCCTTAAAGAGTTTCTGCAGTCATTGATAATAGATCAGTGTTTCTGCTTCTTGAGTTACGGACACAACCTCAGGGCCTGGTAGAGACCTATTTCAAAGTCAGATTGTAATTCCTTCCTCTGTAGGGACACAGCTTGTAATGAGCACTGACCTAACCACTGTCCTCAGAGGGCCACAAAGTAGCTCAGTCCCTAGGAATAAGTGTTGGTGGGTACAGGGGCACCCACTGGTAAAATGTAAACATTGTGTATACAGTGATACTGGTTAAAACTTCCCAGAACAGTTTTCCGAGGAGCTGATGGTTAAGGTAGATGGAGGCTATTCCAGAGCATGGAACACTATATACTGAAGGACCTGCCATTGTGTATTTTTTAGGCTGCCTCTAAACTTGAAGGTTCCAGTCTTCACTCAGTGGGCGGTGGCAGTCGCATCTAGAGTTTACATTGGCTTTTCTCACAAACAGTTTTCTTTAATCCACTACCGGACTTTGCCCACTTTATCTCACTCTTGTCTGTCCCTGCTTTCTCCGTTTGTGGCAGTTTTTCCATCTTTCTATTCCTTATTCTTTCCCATTTGTGTGTTTTTACTTCTCTTGCTTATGGTCAATATCTGATGAAGAAAAATAAGCGCCAGTCCCCAAAATGTTAGCGTAGGTGGACCCCATCAACAACCACTGGCTCAAAATAATCACTGAATACAGTATTTTATAATTTGTGTTTTTGTTTGCTGTACATTTGTTTCTGTATTTTTATGTCTTGTTGTGAGGTTCAGATGATAGAAATTGCCTAAGCCGGGGTCCTCGCCTTCCAATAGTGATTCAGTGGGGGTCCACAGAAGTCAAAAGTTTAAGAATCAATCAATCAATCAATTTGTTGAGCACGCTATTCACCCGGAATGGCCTCAAGGCGCTTGTGGGGGGATGCCTGGCCACTGGTGTACCTCACCAGGCAGGTGCTTTTAAGACTGTTATATGCACTCTTGTTTTTTACAAAGGAAGGGTCTGGCCGTCTCTTCTCTGAAGGTCAGCTTCATCAAGTAGCCACGGGTTTCCTTACCCCACCTGGGGCCATTTCCGCAGCTGGCAGTTTTATCTCCTCCAGGTATTCAGTGTGCATGTAAGGCTCCTGGCTGACATGTGGCGAAGGCATAATCTGAAGTGCCATCAGTATGCAGATGGCACAGAGTTTCGTGTCTTCCCTGGCACCCCTGGGGCTGAATTCATGTTTCTGTCAGTCTGGGCTGATGTTGACACGTGGATGGTACTGGACTGGGTAAAGCGAAATCCTGCACAAGTGGAAATTATGATCAGAGCCTCAGAAACCAGTGTGAGGTTGGATAAGGAGCGCTCCTTATCCTAATAATTTAGGGGATTAAGGCCCATATTTATACTTTTTTAGTGCAGCATTTGCGTATTTTTTTACACAAAAGTGGCACAAATTTTCAAAATATAATTGTATTTTGTACGTTTGCGCTGCTTTGGGGCTAAAAAAAGTATAAATATGGGCCTACGTTTCTGAAGGTACCCTGCACACATAAGGACGGTGTACCACCGAACTTGTGTGGTCTAAGCTTGAAGCCATGATTAGATTAGGAGAGTGAAACGTTTGTATTATGTGAGCACAGTTTTCTTCAGTTCCTTTTTTTTGTCATGGTTCTGATTAACTGTGCCCCTAGTTCATCAATCCGTGGTTTTCTCTCGCAAGTTTTAGATGGTGCTGGTAACTTACAACAGTTTTGAATGAAAGTGCGTACCTAGCAGCGGTGGCTGCCTCAAATCTCAAGGGGGTTAGCGGGAGGGTGGGGAGAAATAAAATGTATAAATAAAAATGTACTGTCGCCGCAGTCTCTTGCCACCTCGCTCCTCTGCTCCCGAAGGTGTACCTAGCATTCACTGGGACACCAGCACAGGCTCCCCAGCAATCCTGGTGCTGCTCTCATGCCAAACCCAGCACTAAAGCAGCATCAGGATTCTTCTGAGCGGCTAGGAGTGCCACTCAGTCTCTGCCCTGGGGTCTGTACAGTGTCTCCAGCCCGGCAGTTCAACACAGCCGGACTGGAGGAACCTAAGTGCGCATGCACAAATGCGCACTGAGGTGCACTCATGCTGTTGGCTGAGTGTAAAGAAATGGCTCCCTGTTGCAGTTACCCCCCACTTTTTGCCTGATACTGATGCTGACTTGACTGAGAAGAGTGCTGGGACCCTGCTAACCAGGCCCCAGCACCAGTGTTCCTTCACCTAAAATGTACCATTGTATCCACAATTGGCACACCCTGGCATTCAGATAAGTCCCTTGTAACTGGTACTTCTAGTACCAAGGGCCCTGATGCCAAGGAAGGTCTCTAAGGGCTGCAGCATGTCTTATGCCACCCTAGAGACCCCTCACTCAGCACAGACACACTGCTTACAAGCCTGTGTGTGCTAGTGAGAACAAAATGAGTAAGTCGACATGGCACTCCCCTCAGGGTGCCATGCCAGCCTCTCACTGCCTATGCAGTATAGGTAAGACACCCCTCTAGCAGGCCTTACAGCCCTAAGGCAGGGTGCACTATACCATAGGTGAGGGTACCAGTGCATGAGCACTGTGCCCCTACAGTGTCTAAACAAAACCTTAGACATTGTAAGTGCAGGGTAGCCATAAGAGTATATGGTCTGGGAGTCTGTTTTACACGAACTCCACAGCACCATAATGGCTACACTGAAAACTGGGAAGTTTGGTATCAAACTTCTCAGCACAATAAATGCACACTGATGCCAGTGTACATTTTATTGTAAAATACACCACAGAGGGCACCTTAGAGGTGCCCCCTGAAACTTAACCGACTATCTGTGTAGGTTGACTAGTTTTAGCAGCCTGCCACAAACCGAGACATGTTGCTGGCCCCATGGGGAGAGTGCCTTTGTCACTCTGAGGCCAGTAACAAAGCCTGCACTGGGTGGAGATGCTAACACCTCCCCCAGGCAGGAATTGTCACACCTGGCGGTGAGCCTCAAAGGCTCACCTCCTTTGTGCCAACCCAGCAGGACACTCCAGCTAGTGGAGTTGCCCGCCCCCTCCGGCCAGGCCCCACTTTTGGCGGCAAGGCCGGAGAAAATAATGAGAAAAACAAGGAGGAGTCACTGGCCAGTCAGGACAGCCCCTAAGGTGTCCTGAGCTGAAGTGACTCTAACTTTTAGAAATCCTCCATCTTGCAGATGGAGGATTCCCCCAATAGGGTTAGGATTGTGACCCCCTCCCCTTGGGAGGAGGCACAAAGAGGGTGTACCCACCCTCAGGGCTAGTAGCCATTGGCTACTAACCCCCCAGACCTAAACACGCCCTTAAATTTAGTATTTAAGGGCTACCCTGAACCCTAGAAGATTAGATTCCTGCAACTACAAGAAGAAGGACTGCCTAGCTGAAAACCCCTGCAGAGGAAGACCAGAAGACGACAACTGCCTTGGCTCCAGAAACTCACCGGCCTGTCTCCTGCCTTCCAAAGATCCTGCTCCAGCGACGCCTTCCAAAGGGACCAGCGACCTCGACATCCTCTGAGGACTGCCCCTGCTTCGAAAAGACAAGAAACTCCCGAGGACAGCGGACCTGCTCCAAGAAAAGCTGCAACTTTGTTTCCAGCGACTTTAAAGAACCCTGCAAGCTCCCCGCAAGAAGCGTGAGACTTGCAACACTGCACCCGGCGACCCCGACTCGGCTGGTGGCGATCCAACACCTCAGGAGGGACCCCAGGACTACTCTGATACTGTGAGTACCAAAACCTGTCCCCCCTGAGCCCCCACAGCGCCGCCTGCAGAGGGAATCCCGAGGCTTCCCCTGACCGCGACTCTTTGAACCTAAAGTCCCGACGCCTGGGAGAGACCCTGCACCCGCAGCCCCCAGGACCTGAAGGACCGGACTTTCACTGGAGAAGTGACCCCCAGGAGTCCCTCTCCCTTGCCCAAGTGGAGGTTTCCCCGAGGAATCCCCCCCTTGCCTGCCTGCAGCGCTGAAGAGATCCCGAGATCTCTCATAGACTAACATTGCGAACCCGACGCCTGTTCCTACACTGCACCCGGCCGCCCCCGCGCTGCTGAGGGTGAAATTTCTGTGTGGACTTGTGTCCCCCCCGGTGCCCTACAAAACCCCCCTGGTCTGCCCTCCGAAAACGCGGGTACTTACCTGCAAGCCGACCGGAACCGGGGCACCCCCTTCTCTCCATTCTAGCCTATGTGTTTTGGGCACCACTTGGAACTCTGCACCTGACCGGCCCTGAGCTGCTGGTGTGGTGACTTTGGGGTTGCTCTGAACCCCCAACGGTGGGCTACCTTGGACCAAGAACTAAGCCCTGTAAGTGTCTTACTTACCTGGTTAACCTAACAAATACTTACCTCCCCTAGGAACTGTGAAAATTGCACTGTGTCCACTTTTAAAACAGCTATTTGCGAATAACTTGAAAAGTATACATGCAATTTTGATGATTTGAAGTTCCTAAAGTACTTACCTGCAATACCTTTCGAATGAGATATTACATGTAGAATTTGAACCTGTGGTTCTTAAAATAAACTAAGAAAAGATATTTTTCTATATAAAAACCTATTGGCTGGATTTGTCTCTGAGTGTGTGTACCTCATTTATTGTCTATGTGTATGTACAACAAATGCTTAACACTACTCCTTGGATAAGCCTATTGCTCGACCACACTACCACAAAATAGAGCATTAGTATTATCTATTTTTACCACTATTTTACCTCTAAGGGGAACCCTTGGACTCTGTGCATGCTATTCCTTACTTTGAAATAGCACATACAGAGCCAACTTCCTACATTGGTGGATCAGCGGTGGGGTACAAGACTTTGCATTTGCTGGACTACTCAGCCAATACCTGATCACACGACAAATTCCAAAATTGTCATTAGAAACTGATTTTTGCAATTTGAAAAGTTTTCTAAATTCTTAAAAGACCTGCTAGGGCCTTGTGTTAGATCCTGTTTAGCATTTCTTTTAGAGTTTAAAAGTTTGTAAAAGTTTGAATTAGATTCTAGAACCAGTTGTAGATTCTTAAAAAGTATTCCAACTTTTAGAAGCAAAATGTCTAGCACAGATGTGACTGTGGTGGAACTCGACACCACACCTTACCTCCATCTTAAGATGAGGGAGCTAAGGTCACTCTGTAAAATAAAGAAAATAACAATGGGCCCCAAACCTACCAAAATACAGCTCCAGGAGCTTTTGGCAGAGTTTGAAAAGGCCAACCCCTCTGAGGGTGGCAACTCAGAGGAAGAGGATAGTGACTTGGAGGACAATTCCCCCCTACCAGTCCTATCTAGGGAGAACAGGGTCCCTCAAACCCTGACTCCAAAAATAATAGTCAGAGATGCTGGTTCCCTCACAGGAGAGACCAACACCTCTGAAATCACTGAGGATAGCCCCAGTGAAGAGGACATCCAGTTAGCCAGGATGGCCAAAAGATTGGCTTTGGAAAAGCAGCTCCTAGCCATAGAAAGGGAAAGAAAAGAGATGGGCCTAGGTCCCATCGATGGTGGCAGCAACTTAAATAGGGTCAGAGATTCTCCTGACATCCTAAAAATCCCCAAAGGGATTGTAACAAAATATGAAGATGGTGATGACATCACCAAATGGTTCACAGCTTTTGAGAGGGCTTGTGTAACCAGAAAAGTAAACAGATCTCACTGGGGTGCTCTCCTTTGGGAAATGTTCACTGGAAAGTGTAGGGATAGACTCCTCACACTCTCTGGAAAAGATGCAGAATCTTATGACCTCATGAAGGGTACCCTGATTGAGGGCTTTGGATTCTCCACTGAGGAGTATAGAATTAGATTCAGGGGGGCTCAAAAATCCTCGAGCCAGACCTGGGTTGATTTTGTAGACTACTCAGTAAAAACACTAGATGGTTGGTTAACTGGAAATGAAGTGTGTGACTATGTTGGGCTTTATAATTTGTTTATGAAAGAACACATTTTAAGTAACTGCTTCAATGAAAAGTTGCATCAGTATCTGGTAGACCTAGGTCCAATTTCTCCCCAAGAATTGGGAAAGAAGGCAGACCACTGGGTCAAGACTAGGGTAACCAAAACTTCCACTGGGGGTGACCAAAAGAAAGGGGTTACAAAAACTCCCCAGGAGAAAGTGGGTGACACTAGAAACAAAGAAAAAGAGTCCTCTGTAGGCCCCCAAAAACCAGAACAGGTGGGTGGGCCCCAAGACACAACCCAAAACAAAGGTGGGTACCAGGGTAAGAACTGGGATGCCACTAAGGCATGGTGCCACAACTGTAAACAGTCTGGGCACCACACCAAGGACACTTCTTGTCCCAAAAACAAACCCCAGAACAAAATTCCAGGGGTAACCAGTGTAGCCATGGGAGATGACTCCTCAGATGAGGAGGTCTTCCTAGCCTTCAACTGGAAACAGGGCCCAACAGGTGAGTTGGAGATTCCAGAGGGAAGTAGACACTTCCACCACCTACTGGTGAATGGAATCCCAACCACTGCCCTGAGAGACACTTGTGCCAGTCACACTATTGTGCATGACAGGCTGGTGCTCTCAAACCAGTACATCCCAGGTGAGACTGCCAGGGTAAGAGTTAGCCTAGACAGGGTCACTAAGAGGCCTGTGGCTTTAGTGCCCATAGAAGTGGGTGGCACTCTTAGCTGGAGAAGGGTAGTAGTCAGTACAGACCTCCCCCTTGATTGTCTCCTTGGAAATGACTACCCAGAGGTTAGTCAGAGCCCAAGAGAGAAACTGGTCCAGTGCCAGTCCTCTCCCAAGGATTCTGGAAGTCCTGCCTCTGCAGTAAATACAAGCGGGCCCCAGAAGAAGAAGAAAAGAAAACAGAGTAGGAAGGGTGGACAACCTTTAGCCAAGGTTACAGCAAGCCAAGGAGATTTTGCTCCAGTAGGGGAGAACTCCAAAAATGGCCCTGATAAAGTCCAACCTGACCCACAAGAAGTCCTGGCTAGTCAGGCAACTGTTAAACCTGAGTGGGTGGCTCCTCAGCTAACAGAAGAAAGAGTGGAAGAAGGGTGTTTACTACAAGATGTGGTAACCCCCCACTCTAATACAGCAGACAGGCAACCTGAACCCAAAGAAGCCTGTAACTTAGCCCCTTCCCTTTTAGGTGAAGAGCTAAAGGTGTGGTTCTGGGCACTGACAGCTGTCAGTGGCCTCTGCTGGGTGTTAGCCTTTATGGCTGCACTATCCTTAGCATGGTGGTCTGACCCCATGCCAAATAGCAAGTTAGGCCCCCTGACCCTATTGGTCATGGTGGGGTTACTCCAGCTCTGGGTAACCTCTCTGGGTAAGCTAGGGGTAACCCTGGCCAAGATAAGGTTAGCAGAGGTGGATACCTCTAAGACCAAAATAGAAAGAATGGGTGGAGACATTGAAGAGGCAGACAAGAGGCAATTCAGACTAGGTCCTATCACTGTGGAAGTAGGTCAGTTCCCCAAAGGGAATGACCTGAACAGAAGGATGTAAGGCAGAGTAGGCCCTGCAACTAACCAGCCTATTTCTCCTACTCTTCCTCGCCTGACAGACTAGGAAGACTCTCCCAGCTTGGGCTGAGTCTCCTGGCCTGTGGGCTGGGGGGGGCTTGTGTAAAGAAATGGCTCCCTGTTGCAGTTACCCCCCACTTTTTGCCTGATACTGATGCTGACTTGACTGAGAAGAGTGCTGGGACCCTGCTAACCAGGCCCCAGCACCAGTGTTCCTTCACCTAAAATGTACCATTGTATCCACAATTGGCACACCCTGGCATTCAGATAAGTCCCTTGTAACTGGTACTTCTAGTACCAAGGGCCCTGATGCCAAGGAAGGTCTCTAAGGGCTGCAGCATGTCTTATGCCACCCTAGAGACCCCTCACTCAGCACAGACACACTGCTTACAAGCCTGTGTGTGCTAGTGAGAACAAAATGAGTAAGTCGACATGGCACTCCCCTCAGGGTGCCATGCCAGCCTCTCACTGCCTATGCAGTATAGGTAAGACACCCCTCTAGCAGGCCTTACAGCCCTAAGGCAGGGTGCACTATACCATAGGTGAGGGTACCAGTGCATGAGCACTGTGCCCCTACAGTGTCTAAACAAAACCTTAGACATTGTAAGTGCAGGGTAGCCATAAGAGTATATGGTCTGGGAGTCTGTTTTACACGAACTCCACAGCACCATAATGGCTACACTGAAAACTGGGAAGTTTGGTATCAAACTTCTCAGCACAATAAATGCACACTGATGCCAGTGTACATTTTATTGTAAAATACACCACAGAGGGCACCTTAGAGGTGCCCCCTGAAACTTAACCGACTATCTGTGTAGGTTGACTAGTTTTAGCAGCCTGCCACAAACCGAGACATGTTGCTGGCCCCATGGGGAGAGTGCCTTTGTCACTCTGAGGCCAGTAACAAAGCCTGCACTGGGTGGAGATGCTAACACCTCCCCCAGGCAGGAATTGTCACACCTGGCGGTGAGCCTCAAAGGCTCACCTCCTTTGTGCCAACCCAGCAGGACACTCCAGCTAGTGGAGTTGCCCGCCCCCTCCGGCCAGGCCCCACTTTTGGCGGCAAGGCCGGAGAAAATAATGAGAAAAACAAGGAGGAGTCACTGGCCAGTCAGGACAGCCCCTAAGGTGTCCTGAGCTGAAGTGACTCTAACTTTTAGAAATCCTCCATCTTGCAGATGGAGGATTCCCCCAATAGGGTTAGGATTGTGACCCCCTCCCCTTGGGAGGAGGCACAAAGAGGGTGTACCCACCCTCAGGGCTAGTAGCCATTGGCTACTAACCCCCCAGACCTAAACACGCCCTTAAATTTAGTATTTAAGGGCTACCCTGAACCCTAGAAGATTAGATTCCTGCAACTACAAGAAGAAGGACTGCCTAGCTGAAAACCCCTGCAGAGGAAGACCAGAAGACGACAACTGCCTTGGCTCCAGAAACTCACCGGCCTGTCTCCTGCCTTCCAAAGATCCTGCTCCAGCGACGCCTTCCAAAGGGACCAGCGACCTCGACATCCTCTGAGGACTGCCCCTGCTTCGAAAAGACAAGAAACTCCCGAGGACAGCGGACCTGCTCCAAGAAAAGCTGCAACTTTGTTTCCAGCGACTTTAAAGAACCCTGCAAGCTCCCCGCAAGAAGCGTGAGACTTGCAACACTGCACCCGGCGACCCCGACTCGGCTGGTGGCGATCCAACACCTCAGGAGGGACCCCAGGACTACTCTGATACTGTGAGTACCAAAACCTGTCCCCCCTGAGCACCCACAGCGCCGCCTGCAGAGGGAATCCCGAGGCTTCCCCTGACCGCGACTCTTTGAACCTAAAGTCCCGACGCCTGGGAGAGACCCTGCACCCGCAGCCCCCAGGACCTGAAGGACCGGACTTTCACTGGAGAAGTGACCCCCAGGAGTCCCTCTCCCTTGCCCAAGTGGAGGTTTCCCCGAGGAATCCCCCCCTTGCCTGCCTGCAGCGCTGAAGAGATCCCGAGATCTCTCATAGACTAACATTGCGAACCCGACGCCTGTTCCTACACTGCACCCGGCCGCCCCCGCGCTGCTGAGGGTGAAATTTCTGTGTGGACTTGTGTCCCCCCCTGTGCCCTACAAAACCCCCCTGGTCTGCCCTCCGAAAACGCGGGTACTTACCTGCAAGCCGACCGGAACCGGGGCACCCCCTTCTCTCCATTCTAGCCTATGTGTTTTGGGCACCACTTGGAACTCTGCACCTGACCGGCCCTGAGCTGCTGGTGTGGTGACTTTGGGGTTGCTCTGAACCCCCAACGGTGGGCTACCTTGGACCAAGAACTAAGCCCTGTAAGTGTCTTACTTACCTGGTTAACCTAACAAATACTTACCTCCCCTAGGAACTGTGAAAATTGCACTAAGTGTCCACTTTTAAAACAGCTATTTGCGAATAACTTGAAAAGTATACATGCAATTTTGATGATTTGAAGTTCCTAAAGTACTTACCTGCAATACCTTTCGAATGAGATATTACATGTAGAATTTGAACCTGTGGTTCTTAAAATAAACTAAGAAAAGATATTTTTCTATATAAAAACCTATTGGCTGGATTTGTCTCTGAGTGTGTGTACCTCATTTATTGTCTATGTGTATGTACAACAAATGCTTAACACTACTCCTTGGATAAGCCTATTGCTCGACCACACTACCACAAAATAGAGCATTAGTATTATCTATTTTTACCACTATTTTACCTCTAAGGGGAACCCTTGGACTCTGTGCATGCTATTCCTTACTTTGAAATAGCACATACAGAGCCAACTTCCTACACTGAGCAAGAAGCTAAATGATAAATCGATAAAAGAAATATTGTTTTATTTTTCAGCTTAGCCAGGGGAGCGACACTGCTTTGCCATTGCGAAGAAGACTCCCCTGATACCTAGCATGCCTTTTTCTAATGAGTACTGTGAAAGAGTGCTGTGCTGCAAAACTTTGTGTACCTTAGACTTTACCCAAGTTACACACGTCTCCGGAAGACTCGATGAGCCCATATCTTTGTGCAAACACCCAATTTATGTGGACCCTTGCAACCTTCAGGTATTTTCAGGCAATACCAGAAGTTCCATAGCAAAAAAATCTCTCAATTTCACTCCCCTCCAATTAGAAGACCATCATGTGAGAGTAGACCAAAAAGTTGCACTGGGCCCTGTGTCCTCAGATCCTCGCATAACTCATTCACAGATTTGCCTAGTAGAGGCACACCTACAGGAAACCATTTTTACACCTTTGACTGCTGGAATCACATTGAAGTTCAGATGAATTCGGAAACCAGCAGCCCATGCAATGAGACATGAACACAAAGAACTAGCAGAAATCAAAAATTTGAATTCCCCATGCCCTCAGTATTCGCCAACACATCATTGCAGTGTATATGGGTCACCAGAGTGACCGGACACAAAGGCCAGATTGACTAAGATCTTCTCTATGGTGCAAGGGTTCCTGCGTTGGCAGTGGCACAACAAAATTTAAGGCCCCACCCGCGAAGTCCCTTTATGTGGCCCCCCTGGACCCGGTTAGGGCCACTCCCCGCACTGTGGGGGCCTTTGTTACACCACTGTGGATTGACACTCTACAGCATGCAGTGCGCCAGCTCTGAGAGGGTGCGGAAACGTTCCATCTCTTAGTAGAAATGGTGGATTTTGGTGCCCTCCCGTTCATGCGATGGAGAAAGTTCCCGACTGCATCCCAAGAAGATTGACTGCACAAACTTGTGCCATTTAGACGAGTGAAACATACTTGTCATATACAGAGACTTGCTGACTTCAGGTTCATCACTACCCTTCTGTTCTTTTCCCTGATTCTGTGGCTTGTAAGTAGCACACAGAAGTGACTGCAATGAAACTGCCTGTCCTTTTTAGAGGCTCAGGATCCTTGGTGCTGGGACACTGTGGCTGGTCAACACCCCTCTGGTTCCCTGACTCTCCAGTCGTGGCTCTTGTTATGGAGTCAAGATTTTCTCAGAGGAGCTAGTGTGAGGGGTGGTAATAGATCCAGTGAACAATGGTTTTTCACAACAATACAATTAATGTAAATGAAAAATTTACAGCCAGATGTATTTAAAAAAGTATCATTTTTATCAATGAATAAAGTAAGCAAACAATTAAAATGTTTACAAATTGGAACCAAATAGAAAATCCACCAATGCTGCAATATTATAGAGGATCAGTATGTACCATAGCCCTGGCATTATGTTAAGCTGATGTCCATGAGGATGTCTCGCCCCTACATATTTAAAGAGACGTCTTATTTGGTGGAGTAATGGTCATCGCATTTGGAGCAGCAGCTTTGAGGTGTATGGGGTGTCACGAGGAAGAGAAATGTCTGATATTTCATAAAATGCCACATTGTCGGGAGAAACCCCAAGATGGTGGAGGAGTCTCTAGATTTGGACGTGTTGTCTCATTCAGATGAGGAACCTTTAGCTACCAAAGTATAAGTTTCACTTTTAGGATTAATTGTTTGCTATAGAAGGAGATGTCCCACGTGGCAGAGGAATTTCCAGATGTTTACTGAGATGTTTCTTTTTGAAGTTGAATCCTTATATATGCATGAGATGCCTCTTTTTGAAGATACTCGCTTATATATTGAATTAAATGCTTCTTTTACAGAATGAATTCTTTGATATAGAAGATGATGTCTTATTTTTTGGGACAATCTCCAGATTTGGGTATGTTCTCTTATTTGGAGATGTAAATTCCATCTAGCGAATAGGGAGATCTTGTTTGACTGAGTAGTGTCCAACCACTGAAAGAGAAGAATCAGGTTTAAGAGGAATTCCTGGATGTTCGAAGAGATGTTTCATTTGAAGGAGGTTTCCTTGGATATGTAATGCATCATCTCATTTTGAAGGAACCATATCTAGATATTCAATGCGTTGTGTCCTTTTTAGGCAAATTTCGAGACGTAGATGTGCTGTGTCGTTTGTAAAAGGAATGAAGGGTTATTAAGTGATATTTTTTCTTTTGGAAGAGGGATATCGAGGCGATGAGAGGTCTCCACTCTGGAGATTAAATCACTATATATTCAGTAAGCCACCTCATGTAGGCAGAATCCTAAGATATTGAAGATAATGTCTCAATTGAGAGAGCCATCGCTTGATATCCAATAAAATGCCACTGTTTGAGGCTGGATCTTTAAATGTGTAGTGAGATACCACATTCCAAGGAGAAAAGCCATGGTTTGAATGTCTATTGTTTAGAAGAAATCTAAAGGGATCTAAATCAGATGGCTCATTATAAGGGCAGTCCTCTATAAGCTGAATTAGATCCATCACTTATTGGAAGAATTGTTGAATATTGTATGAGTTGCCTTCATTGAAACAATCCCTGACCTGTCTGAGGATGGATACTGGACTGTAGAAGACATCTGTGTGAATCAAGGAGAGGAATGTAAGAACCCAGAGGAACCGAGAAATGGGGAAAGCACAGAGAAGAAAGAGAAAAGTATTGATCTGGAAACTGGAAGATTTAGAAAATACAGAAGGTGGGAGGGCAGCGTGAGACGCAGAAGGAGGTATGGATGGGGATAGGCAGGAGGGCCCCGGTGAAAAGGCAAAGGAGGCTGGAATTTAGAGTATAATGAGTGAATGAAAGAAACTGAAAGGGGAAGGTGGGTGCTTAAGAAAAGGGTGACGCTAGCCAGAGGAGAGGGAAAATGGGGAACCCAGTGATGGAGCGACAAAGGATATATATATGAAAAGCAAGGACAACCCTATAAGCCCACAGGGACTAGGGTAACACTATAATTAGGGATCCCAGATTTATGGTATGCATTTTAAAAAAAAATCTGTTTGTATTTATCCATATTTACTTTTTTAGATATGCTATTGATGTTTTTCAATATTTATTTTGTGATTTGGGAATAAATGGGTTCATAAAATGGTACATTTCCACATTTATTTAAATGATGAACATGGACTCATGCGTTGATGCCTTTAGTGTTTTAGTAAATTAAGCAGTCAAATATAACAAAGCTTTACACCCACAGGTAAATATTACTATTATAATTCAAATGTACATTAACATATGCTTGGATTTAAGGAAATCTCATTCTGTTTTTAATATTCCATGTTGTCTAGCTGCTTAGCTGCTGGGCTGAAATTTATGTAGGACAGTATAGCTTGTCACTCACAAGAATCACAGTTTTCAGTATTTTTCCGCTTTTTAGAATAAATACAGACAGGGAACACGTTGTTTTCTGTCTATATTTGTCTGTAAAAACGGAAAATGGGAGCCATTAACTATAATCCATGCACAGTTGTCCCATATGACTCATTCCTAAGCGGACACGTTATGTAAAATCAAAGGAGCCCTTTCCAAATGTAATTATTTTATGTAGGACAGCATAGCTTATCACTCAAAAGAATCACAATTTTCAGTATTTTTCCACTTTTTAAAAATAAATACAGACATGGAACACATTGTTTTCGGTCTATATTTATCTGTAAAAATCAGTAAAAACGGAAAATGGGAGCCATTAACTATAATCCATGCGCAGAAGCCTCATGCAACTCATTCCTAAGAGGACACGTTATGTAAAATCAAAGGAGCCCTTACCAAATGTAATTATTTTATGTAGGACAGCATAGCTTGTCACTCACAAGAATCACAATTTTCAGTATTTTTCCACTTTTTAAAAATAAATACAGACATGGAACACATTGTTTTCGGTCTATATTTATCTGTAAAAATCAGCAAAAACGGAAAATTAAGCCATCAACTAAAATCCATGCGCAGATGCCTCATGCAACTCATTCCTAAGCGGACACCTCATGTAAAATCAAAGGAGCCCTTACCAAATGTAATTATTTCAACATACATTAAATGTTATGTATTGCGAGAAAGGAGTGCAAGGGTTAGAAAGAGGGAGGGCAGTGGTGTGAGGGAAGATGAGAGACTTAGGAAGCAGAGAAGAAACAGGAAAAGGGGGAAGAGGGCAGAAACAAACAGGGGGGCACATTTTCAGGAGGGGCTGGGGAGAAAGGAAGAGGACACAGAGGCAAAGCATGGAAGCAGGAATGTAAAGGAGGGAGGGCCGGCGTGAGGGGGTGTAGAGAGAGCCTGCAGAAGGCTGACAGCGCGAGCGCCGGTTTCCTGAGCGGTCTCTGTCTCCATGGCAAAGACGGAGGTAATTACGGGGTGTCCGCAAACCCAACCCCGTACCCGGAGAGAGGAAATCTGCAGTCAACAGAGAGAGCTAAATGTGAGGATTGTGTCTGCCCACTCACAACGCCCTCTGCAGGGCGGGGGGCGCACAGCAGAAGGCAGAGACTGAGGGGTGAGGAAGACGGAGGGCCCAGCATAAAAACAAAAAAAAAAGAGAGAGAGGGAAAAAAAAAAAAAAAAGAAACAGGGGCAAGGAGGCAAGGGGTGGAGAGACAGTGGGCCCAGCATCAACTAGAGAGAGAGAGAGACAGCAACAAGGACAGGGGTAAGGAGGCAAGGTTTGGGAGAAACCGAGGGCCCAGAATGAGAGAGAGAGAGAGAAAAAAGAAACGACAGGGTCACGGAGGCAAAATAAATAGTGAAAAATAGAAGCGGAAACACAGCCAGTAATGTAACTGGTTGAGAAGAACTAAAGGGCGATGATGGGAAGATGCAGCAAAAGTAGGAGAAAGGGAGCAAATGCCAGGGAGGAGAAGTTATATATATGGGGGGGGGGGGGGGTGGGGGGCAAATGTGTGCTAGAAAGAGATAGAGTTTAGAAAGGAATGAGATGGTGTTTGGAGAGAGAAAGAAAGTGCTCATAAATGCATGGGAGGGATACAAAGAGGCAGTGGGTGCTAGGAAGAGAGTGAGAGTATAGGAAGGAAGAAGATGGGGTTTGGAGAGGGATAGAAAGTGCTCATAAATGCAAGGGAGGGATACAAAGAGGCAATGGGTGCTAGAAAGAGAGAGTGAGAGTATAGGAAGGAAGAAGATGGGGTTTGGAGAGGGATAGAAAGTGCACATAAATGCAAGGGAGGGATACAAAGGGGCAGCGGGTGCTAGGAAGAGAGTGAGTATAGAAAGGAATGAGATGCGTTTTGGAGAGGGATAGAAAGTGCACATAAATGCAAGGGAGGGATACAAAGGGGCAGTGGGTGCTAGGAAGAGAGCGTGAGTATAGGAAGGAATGAGATGGGGTTTGGAGTGGGATAGAAAGTGCACATAAATGCAAGGGAGGGATACAAAGGGGCAGCGGGTGCTAGGAAGAGAGTGAGTATAGAAAGGAATGAGATGCGTTTTGGAGAGGGATAGAAAGTGCACATAAATGCAAGGGAGGGATACAAAGGGGCAGTGGGTGCTAGGAAGAGAGCGTGAGTATAGGAAGGAATGAGATGGGGTTTGGAGTGGGATAGAAAGTGCACATAAATGCAAGGGAGGGATACAAAGGGGCAGCGGGTGCTAGGAAGAGAGTGAGTATAGAAAGGAATGAGATGGGTTTTGGAGAGGGATAGAAAGTGCACATAAATGCAAGGGAGGGATACAAAGGGGCAGCGGGTGCTAGGAAGAGAGTGAGTATAGAAAGGAATGAGATGGGTTTTGGAGAGGGATAGAAAGTGCACATAAATGCAAGGGAGGGATACAAAGGGGCAGTGGGTGCTAGGAAGAGAGCGTGAGTATAGGAAGGAATGAGATGGGGTTTGGAGTGGGATAGAAAGTGCTCACAAATGCAAGGGAGGGATACAAAGAGGCAGTGGGTGCTAGGAAGAGAGTGAGTATAGAAAGGAAGGAGATGGGGTTTGGAGAGAGAAAGTGCACATAAATGCAAGGGAGGGATACAAAGAGGCGATGGCTGCCAGCTGAAGGGGTCACAGGGCCAGAGGTGGGGGATACAGCTGGAAAAGGCACAAATTGGGGGAAGGAGGGTGCAGAATATAAACCTGTGAGAGGGGCGGAAAAGGCAAGGGCGTGAAAGATAAAGAGCGGCTTAAAGGGCAAGTAGAGGCTGGGGATTTATAAAAGCAAAACTTCAAGGAGTGAGAGTCAGAGGGAAGACAACAAATCAAGGGATCCGGGAAGGAGAGCCTGAAGGGACACAGAGGCAAGAGTGGGGCAGGTGGGGCAAGTTGGCCAGAGGTGGAGAGTTAGAGGGGGAGCAAGGAAGTGGAATATAGAGAGAGATGGACAAGGGGCATTGGGTGGGGGTGGCAGGGAGTAGCCAAAGTGCAAGGGGTGGGAACAGAGAGGGCAACAGAATAAGGATGGAAGGATGGGGTGAAGCCAGGGGGCAGGAATGGGGAGAGATGGGTAGGAAAGAGAGACCTTCAGAAGGGAGGAAGAGAGAGCCGGGCAGGAAGGCAGGTGGGTGCGACAAACACTTACCTGGGTAAAGCAAGCTGTGCCCTACCAAGGGCACAACCAGAGTACCAGGAGCAGACACCTGGATTTTAAATAAGTCTCACCGGAGGGGCGGGGAATTATTCCTGTATTATCTTACATTCATATTCCCTAGCCCACTATTACATGTATTCTTTAATAAATTAATAGTTAAGTATAAGTTAAGTATAAGAATTCAGGTATAAGAAAACATCCATCCCAAAGACTAAGGGCCTCATTTACGGGGCCCTAGCAGCACACTAGGCCACCAGGATGCCATTTTGTAATGCTCCGGTGGCGCAGTGTGCCGGCCTATATTTTTACAAGGCTGCGCAAAACCACCTTGCATGGCTTTTCATGGCCTGGTAAATATGGGCCCCTTTCGCACATAAAACTGCGTGAAAGGGGCGTTCCATGGATGTTGCTTGGGGTGTTGAAACACAACACCCCTGGAACGCTAAGGAATCTGACGCATTCCCAGATTTACAAGTCTGGGAATGCGTCAGGTCCTATGCCACCTCAGGGGTGGCATAGAAGGGAGGCAACGGGGAGAAATATCTTTATTTATCCCAGTTTTTTCCTCTTTCTATGTGTGCTGCATTATGCAGCACACATAGAAAGAGGAAAATACCTCTACTGCACAAAACCAATCATCCCCTCAATGCAGGTACCCTTGCACCATGGGTGCCTGCGTTGGTGCTGGGCAGCAATTTGTGCGCCAGCGCAGGGGGAGAGGACAGAAATGCGCCGTATTTTGTAGATACAGCACATTTCTGCCCTTTCCTGGTGGTGCAGCGGGACGCAGCAAGGCACTTGCTATGCCGCCCTGCGCCATGGCCTTGTAAATAAGCCCCTAAGCCTCTTCTTCAGTGGTCAACCTTCTTTCATCCGAGCAGACTTGCCAAGTGAAGATAAATGAAAATTAATATTCAAATACCTATGAATTAAATCTAAAAAAAACTGACGCGACTTGTTCAGATAAGTGCATCATATATAGGGTTGAAAGTTTTCCCATCCGCTGTACTTTTGTGGAATGGAAAGCCAATACCACAGAATCCTCCTTAGATTAGAAAGGCCATTCCAAATCACCTCGGGCAGGAAGAGTTCAGTGAATGGGACAGCAAAGAATAAAAAAAAAAACATAACATCTGATGAAGGGTATACGTAAGAAAATGTTCTTGATCACCTGAAACACAAGTATAGTCTGATTAACCAAGACCTGGTCAGATGCACGTGGGTTCATGAAGGACTAAACAGCTAAACACAAGAATTAGACTCAGCCCCACCCACACTTTGTTTCTCGTGCAACTTTGGTGTACTGTGGTAATAAACTTGAATTTGGCCTTTACTTTGTAGTATTAAATGTGGGAATGCACAGTTGCTCCGAGTGATAGATAGACAGACAGACAGATAGATAGATAGATAGATAGATAGATAGATAGATAGATAGATAGATAGATTTCACAATGTTATGGTAGTCTTTATATTTTTTCAGTCGCGACTGTGACATAAACCAATAATGATGCTGTATATTATTCAGAAACTATGAAAAACTGTTGTTTTGGGTAGCTAAATGAGACCTGTTGGTGAGAGTTTATTTGATGCCAGTAGTTTCATATTATGTCCCTTGACTTCCCTCATATGTGTACAGATGACTATTGTTTTGACAGTAGATGAGGTGCCACCATGGCAACAGTACAATAAGTTGTATTCTAATATTTGCGTCTGATGTCTTTGCTTTAGAGATGGCCTTCATCCCTCTTTGCACAGGTTCTCTGTAGCAAGTTATGTTAACTCAGCTTGGACTTTGGACCTTTTGTACTGGTGTGTTACATCAGTGTCAATAAATAGGAGAAAGGTTGGGTCAGTGTTTGCTTGAAAAACAAGGTCTGACTCATCGGTCCAAAAGGTTTACTCCTCATAAGTTGGCTGCTGTGACGTCATGTGCAAGGGGTGTTCTTCAAACAGCATTTTGACTTCCCCCCTCTACTGCAGAGCCCCAGGATATGGGCGTAGATACCTTCAAACATTCTTCACAGAGCTCTGAGTTTTGGATCATCTGCAAGACTCTGCCCTTTATAAGACACTCCTTGTGCCAAGGGATCACAGGGGGTTTCTTCGCACTAGGTCCAGTGGCTCATGGCTCCTGCTATGGAACAGAACACCCCTCAAACACCCCGAGTTCGTCTGGGCACTCGTCACCCTGGACTGTAAAGTGAATGGATGGATTTTGGAGAAGGGGAAATGAGTCATTGAGTCCATTGGCAAAAGCACAGTCTCTTTAAGTAAAAGCCCCAGGTGAGATATGAAGTCCACAAAACCCCAGAGGGTGTTGGCACAGTCCAAAAAGATTTTATTGAGTTAGGGCAGATATTTGGGAGCGGGGGAGCAACATCTGTCTGAAAAGTGTTACCTCCTGTCAGAATGCTGTGATGTAATTTGTTGGTTGGTATACCTAACCGGTACCCAGACATCTACACATGCCTCCCTTTCAAACTTACATGTACCCTCCCGTATATTATTGTCTTTGCAGTGCTTAATTTGTGCTTGTTGTTTCTGGTGCTGAGCACCGGCACGTATTTTTGAAGGCAGGGGCTTAGACACACATGGGAAAGACGGAGGAAGTAAAAAACGAAAAAGCGTCACAAAGGGAGAAAGTAGAAAGCTGCTAGAGTGAGCTGAAGGGGCAGGGAGTGGCTGTAAATGGATTGAAGATGCCCGAGATGGATTCAGGATTACGCCGCCTTAGTATTCCATGTTCCCACATTTAATTGCAGCAGCCGCTTGTTTAGGAGGAGGGCTTTGGGCACCGGATTGTTTTTATTTACAAATTAAGCACTGCGTCTTTGCCGACCTCTGCAGGAACCACACCTACAGCACAGGCCTCCTTTCCAGAATTACCAGCTCCCCCACCCCCAGCATAGACAATCATTCAAAATGAATAGCTCTGCTCGCCCACTGCAGGCATCTTTCCTAAAACTTCCAAGACACCCTGCTTGCAACAGGTCTCCTTCCACACTAAGGGGCACATTTAAGAAAAAGTGGCGTATCAAAGCTTTTCTGCGTGCCCCCCTCCGCCACCTAACGACACCATGATTACACTGTATTTATAATATGTTGCACCATGGCGCACTTTAGCACAATGGCGTCTGTTGTGGTGCTTTGCTACACTAGAGTCAAAAAGTTTGACACTAGTGTAGCAAAGTGCAAGGAGGCCCTTAGGTTTCTCATGGGCGCTAAAAATGACTCAAAAAATGGTGCAGTGAAATCTGTTAACGCCCCCTTGCGTACATTATGTCTGGCGCAGGCATAATGTGGCACAAGGGTTTACAAGTGGCGCAATGCATGTATTGCCCCACCTTGTCAATATGGTGCGTGGCAAAAGCACTTAGCGCCACCTTAGCGTAAAATAAACGACGCTATGGCACCACTAAGGTGGTGCTAGGGGATCTTAAATATGCCCCATATGTTGGAACCTCTCCTCCACTGCATGCCTACTTTCTCACCATGACTGACACTCTTGCTAGCACTGATCACCTACCAAACACTGTCCGGGCCCACCTCCCACGGCAGTACACATTCCCATCACTGCTAGGGTCCACTGCCACTCACAAAGCCTCTATCCCAACACCTCCGGGACTCCCTTCATGAACACTCACCTTCTTTCCAGGACTCTCCCCAACTGCAGGCCTCCCAACTACACTGGCAGGAGTAAGTCCCCAGATGCAGGCTTCCTTCCCAAGATTTCCCGGTCCTGCATCTCTTAAACTGACATCATTCCCACCACTTCCAAGACCCGCCTGGTTCCCCCACTGCAGGCTTTATTCCCACCACTTCCAAGACCCACTGCCCCAATGTAGGCACCATTCCCAACCTGGCAGGACTCTCTTCCCCAGTTTAGGCCTAACTCCAAAAGTATCAGGACCTCCCACCCACAAAAGGGTTCCTCCCCGATCCAACGTTGATGCAACTCCATAAGCCAGGCCTCCTTTCCAACAGGAGTATGTTTTAAACAAACATCTACATGGAAATCATGTACAATAGGAATATAATAAGACAGAAGATACTTGTCGAGAATAGATCTGAAGAAAAACACATAAATACCAACCAGTATGAAGTAGGAATCAATTCATTTGAATTGAGTTCATTATACACACAAAATTTAAAATGCATGTGCAAAATTACCCACTGTTGTGATAAGTGTGAGAGCTTTTTAAAGAGCCTCAAATGAAAGAACCATAACAAAAAAAAAAAAATAGCAACAAATTATGCGAAATTAAAGGTAAATTGGTATTAAACAGATGCCTTACTTAGTCAGAGCGTCAAAGAAATATAATATCACTAGGGAGTTCCAGAGTGTATGTTCTTTTTAGAGCACAAGTCTGCCTGTTAGGATGTTGACGGCGTTTCGACCGTATAAAGGATGGGAGGGCTTCATCAGGACTGTAGAAGACCTGGCGACTGGTGAATAAAGGGCAACATTAGTACGAGGGCTATGTGACTCAGGCCCATATTTATACTTTTTTAGCACCGCATTTGCATAACTGTTTTACACAAAAGCGGCACAAACTTACAAAATACAATTATATTTTGTACATTTGCGCTGCTTTTGCGTCAAAAAATTACACAAATGTGGCGATAAAAAAGTATAAATATGGGCCTCAGTTGGTAAGTGCACATGAAGCAGATGCATAAAATACATACTGGCTTAAAGCAGTGCCTATGTGTAGAACATCTATTCCAGACCGCAGGAAAATGCTGCAAAGTAATAAGGCCCGGGGAGGATTTGTGTCTCTGCAAAGGGAACAATCATAAATTCAATAATCCGACTGGGTAGATGCTGGCATATTGGATCGGAAGAAAATTCAACAACATCGAGACAGCAAAGTAAAACAAATGAGCTTGCAAGGATGAATAGTGGATAGCCTTAACCTGCCATAGAGAACAACAGGACAGCATCTGCAACACAGTATAACAATAAATCAGCTATTAAAATGGCATCATGTCAGAAAAGTAAGTACACGAAAGGAAAACAAAGGTTAAAATGTACAAATCCATTAAATGCCAGGGCCCTGAAGGACATCACGTCCAAGCAATGGCAACTCAACATAAAAACATGAAATCCAATGCAGTCATGGGCTGACACAGAAAAACAGTTAAGACCACAGCACTCACAACACAAATATTTATAAACACGAACGTAAAATCTGATGTAGGAGATCCGTAGGTGTATAGTAAAGTAGTCTTCTTGGTATTCAAGAAAATAATTTATTTGGATCAACAAATACTTGGAGTATATATGTGTTCATGTACAGCCAACACATGTTTCGTCACACAGTGACTTTTTCAAGGCTGTAGACGAAATAACAACATGTCCACCTAGATAATGGTGTGAAAACACTGTTTAACACTGAGGCAAGCAAAGGAGTAAGGTGTACAGGTGAGTCAGAGTAATAGTAACTGTGAATATGTATCATCCGTGCATGAAATAGAAAGTCATCAAAGGATCAGACACGGGACTATGGTGAGTCCTGCACATTTGAAGTAAACGCACCCCAAAGTTATACGAAGTGTTGATTGTAGTGTACGCAAAATGCTCTCTCTCACTCTATGTTTAAGTCGAGTGCGCAAGCGCTCTGACATGTAATCTATCTGTGGGCTTTTAACTATGCCCACCACACGCCCATCACTATCACTTGTTTATGGGCTTGCCGTTCAAAAATCCTTTGTTATCATGGGTAAGTGCTTTATGTTAGTCCCTGCTTGGGGCAGTTTTGTTATCGCCTTGGCCATCGACCCTATTACATGGAATAATTCCAGGTTTGCCGATACGTTTGACTGCGAGTGAACTTCTTTTTCGTTTTGTGTCTCTCCTTCGCACTCACCCTCCTGGCGGCCGTGGTGCTTTGAATCGGCTCGCTTATGTCAACTGTTTTACTTTTCATTTTCAATTTATGTGGCAAGAAAAGTCCAGTTACGAACTTACAGCGCTATTAGCCCTAACTTGAACAAATCAGAGACCCGTTGCATTGCAAATGCTTGTTATGTTTTGGTAACATGAGGTCTTCCAGTTAGCTGAAGTTGTTTGTAGCGAGATTGAGAAATGGCGTATGATTTATTTGCACAGTGCACGTACATAGCAGCAAAGTCATAGAGGTCACAAATAATAGTGTAACGAGAGAAAGGAGAAACGTAAACAATATCTGCTGCACATGCTGTACCCCACTTACGTGTCCTCCTGTAGTCAGGCCAAATATTGATTCATGGCACAAGCTCAGCCAAGACCTCATCACTCCGCAGGACGGTGTATCACTAAGCGATCAATATGAATTACAAGCTCTGCGTTTAGGAAAACCGGGGGACCATCTAACAAGCTGGGAAAACCAAAAGTCCTTATGTGTGAGACACTAGTGAGGCATGCTTGTGGTTGCTCTACTGGCCAGTCCATCTTTCTGCCTTTCAATGACCTGGGCACCAAAGACATGAGCAAAGGCTTGGACACCAGTTCACCAAAATGGGGGTTGCAGAAGTATCATTATCTACCCTTTCACACTTATTGGCAGGTTTGATCTCTTGGTCAACATTTGGCCCCATAACAGCCTACTATTGTGGCGGTAAGAAAAGTAAAAAATGTCTGGCAGATAGACACACACGCTATGCACTCAAATAGTCAGGGAAAGAGTAAAACCCATAGTGAACCACAGAGAGGAAGAAGTCACTTGCGATGATCAAATAGCAGCATTGACAGACTACTCAAGGTCTCTCGACGCAGCACAAGATCATTGGACTGCAGATATTGGTCCATATCTGCAGGAAGATCACTTGACCAGATTGCTGGAACAATATGCTAAGACTTTAGAGGGACCCACTGCAGTGGGCGAAGTTGTTGCTGTTATTGGTAAACCACAGCCTAACAAGGCTCAAGGTCCTGATGGATTACACGGTATTTCCACAAAGCTTTCTGTCAGTCCTTGGCATAAATTCTTACCAGATGTTTTAATTCTTTCTCCGACAGAGGTGCTTTCACACCATCTGTGCTACAGACCTCCAAAGCAGTTATCTCCAAGCCAGGCAAAAATAAACTAGAATGCAACTCATGTAAACCTATCTCACTCATCAACATTGATGCAAAAATGTTTACCCGTGCATTGGCAACCTGGTTGAACCCCGTTTAACAGGTCTAGTGGATCCCTGTCAGGCGGCCTTCATTCCTGAGAGGCGATGTGTAGACACCACAAAAAGGATATTTTACATTAAAGATAATGTGCCTCGATCCACAATAATGCCTTACTGGTTGCCATTGATGCTGAAAAAGTGTTCTATAGGCCTACACTGGCCGTACCTATTAGAAACTCTAAAGCAGTGATTCCCAACCTTTTGACTTCTGTGGACCCTCACTTTATCAATCCTGGAACCCGGGGACCCCCACGGAATCATTTTTGGAATCTGGGGACCCCCCACTGAATCATTACTGAAAGCTGGGGACCTCATCTGTTAAAATTATAAAATTTTCTAAGCAGTCACGGACACCCTGAGGAGACTTCGCAGACCCCCAGGAGTCCCCGGGCCACAGGTTGGGAACCACTGATTTAAAGCACTCAGGTTCTAAGACCAATTTTGCTAATGGATCGGTGGTTATATATCCCTCATAGCTAGAGTAATGGTATTCTCTCCCACTCACTCCCATTCCAAAGAGTGACAGAGCAAGGCTGTCCTCTATCCCCACTTCTGTTTGCAGTGTTTATTGGACCTTTGGCCCAGAAGGTGAGAGCCAATGAGCACATTACGGGGATTAATTTAGGGCAGCAGACATGAGGTCTTCCAGATAGCTAAAGCTGCCTGTAGCGAGATCAAGAAATGGCGTATGATTTATTTGCACAGTGCACGTACATAGCAGCAAAGTCATAGAGGTCACAAATAATAGTGTAAAGAGAGAAAGGAGAAACGTAAACAATATCTTCTGCACATTCTGTACCCCACTGACGTGTTCTTCTGCAGTCAGGCCAAATATTGATTCACGGCACAAGCTCAGCCCAGGCCTCGTCGCTCCGCAGGCCGGTGTATCACTAAGGACTGATTTACGGAAAGTGGCGCTACTTCCAGTGCAGCGCCACTTTCTCTGCGTCCCCTAGCGCCCCCTAATGCCACCTTGTGTGCGCCGTATCTATGATACGGCGCACCATGGTGGTAGTTAGGGAAACTAGCGTCAAAACTTTTTATGCTAGTTCGGAGCTTTGCAGGACTAGCGTAAATTTTTTTGACGCTAATCCTGCAAAGCCCAGTGAGGCCCATTGTAAATAATGGTGCGTCTCCTTTTAACTCCGGCTCTGAGCAGGTGTTAAAAGTGCCAAAAAACAATGACGTGAAGAAAACTCTTAGATTTCTTCCATTTTTCGCCCCCCTGCCCCCAAACGGGGGAAAGCCCCCCCTTTGCATACAATATGCCTGGTGCAGCCATAATGTAGCGCAGAGGGTTACAAAGTGGCGCAATCCATGCATTGCGCCACTGTAAATTTGGCGTGGTGATTTTGGCCTCGTTGGGCCACATTAGTGTAAAAACAATTATGCTAATGTAGCGCAAAGGGCTCTTAAATCAGCCCCTAAGTGTCAGTGTGCTTGAATCACAAGCTCAGACTTTAGAGAAAGAGGGGGACCATCAAACATGCTGGGAAAACCAAAAGTCCTTTTATGTGAGCCACCTTTAAGCATCCTTTCACCGACCTGCTCACCAAAGACACGAGCAAATGATGGACATCAGTTTACCAGAATCAGGTAGCAGAAGTGACATCATGCACCCTTTGACCCTTATTCACAGGTTTGATCTCTTGCTAAACATTTAGGGCCAGATGTATAAAAAATCCGATTTGCATTTCTTAAATAGCGAATTTTAAGAAATCGCTATTTAAGAAATGCAAAATTAGATGTATGAATTTTGTGATTCGGTAATAGCGATTTCTTAAAATTCGCAAACACTATTACCGAATCGCAAATAGAGAATGGGACTCCATTCAACCCTATGGGCCAGTTAGGAATTCGCAAATTAGGTAATGCAAACCCCAGGGTGCTGGGGGCCTAAAGCCCCCTCTGATGCACCCCAAAAAAATATTTGCGGACATGTGAAGCAAACACATGCCTTAGGGGCATATGTGCGCTACATGTCAATTTTGAAAATGTTTTTATAATGCATTTTTAAAATGTGCACATGTTTACCACCAAACTTTAATTTGTGGTAATTGCATTTCCTAAATGCCCAATTCGCATCTAGGAAATGCTTGATACATGTGCATAGGAAATCGCAAATCGGAATTCTCTCTTGCGATTTCCTATTTAGCGAATCGCAATTTGCGATTCTCTAAATAGGGTCGCAATTTTAAGGAATCGCTATTTTTGCGATTCCTTAAAATTGCGCTGCAAATGCCTTTCATACATTGTGAAAGGCACGTTTTCATTTGCAAACGGCCTAATTTTGCGATTCGCACCGTTTGCGAATGCAGAAACGTTTGATACATGTGATTCTTAGCCTTTTAACAGCCCACCTTTGCTGCAGGGGTGAGTGAGGGCAGCAATCAGTAGCCGGTACGTAAACTGGGCTTTCAGAGCTGCAGCTACCTTCCTTACCCATTGACCCTAGAGCCAGGTGTAGTAAG
The DNA here is from genome assembly GCF_031143425.1 of Pleurodeles waltl. Taxonomy (NCBI): domain Eukaryota; kingdom Metazoa; phylum Chordata; class Amphibia; order Caudata; family Salamandridae; genus Pleurodeles; species Pleurodeles waltl. Next base: position 38,150,553 of record NC_090450.1, read on the forward strand.
GGCAGTCACAGGTGTACCAACGGGCACAGCAGAGGTAAATGATGAAGTTCATTGTCATCCATTTGCCTCCTAAAGGTTTTATGCACAATGGCATTATTGTGACTGAAAGTCCTTCTCAAAGCATAGGGGAGGCTGGCAGATTACTGCTGACATCTTACGCAAAGCATCAATGAGGGCAGTCCACACTCGTTCTTTGCTTGACCCACGTTAACCCCAGTATGACATGGGAGAGCGAGGGAAAAGCTCTGAATTATCTTCATCTACACATGGTATGAATCAAAAACACCTGAGAAAAAAACACACCTTGGGTGGGTCAGTAGCTCTTATTGCACATCTGGTGGCCATTATAGCACCATTCAGCAGCTTGTTGTTCCTTAAGAAGCCAATACCATTTGGGGCCAGATCTAAGAAGCGTTTTTACATTTGCAAAGGGCCCGATTCGCAGAATTGGCCCGTTTGCGAATGCAAAAAGGCATTTTTTTATCTACCAACCCAAATTGCGATTCGCTAACCAGTTGCCGAATCGCAATTTGGGTTTGTGATTCAGTATTAGAAAGGGGTGTGTTTATGGTGTCCATTCCTGATACGATTGTAGTGGTATGTATGAATGTTTTGCGACCAAAATGCAGTGACAAAACATTTACATCATACCACCAACTTCAAGTCAGTGGTAACCTACTGTATTTGCAAATGGGTTGGGGGTCCCCTTTGAGAATGGTTGTAAACATGTTTTTGAAGAGCAGGGAGTGGTCCCACGGACCACTGCCTACTCTTGAAAATGTAAAGAAAATTCCTAATTTTTCTTTCTGAAACACACCCCGTTTTCCTTTATGGAAAATGGGCTGCATTTAAAAATAAAAGATTGCTTTATTATAAAACAATCACAGACATGATGGTCTGCTGACCTCAGCAGGCCACCATTCCTGTGATTTTTGCCATTCCCAATAGGACGCAAACCAAGACATACCTCATCAATATTCGAGAGGTAAGTCTCTTTGCAACCCACTAAGAATCTCAAAATGTGTAAAACACACATTTGTATATTGGTGTTTGCAACTACCAATTAGTGATTCACAAAAATTCGCTATTTGGTAATCACAGACACATATGTTAGTACATGGGGCCCTTGGTGCTATACAGACTTTGTATATGACAAAAGTTCACCTCAAAGTTACACCATAAGATCATGGGTGAACATCCATCTTAGCGCTTGCTTCATCATTGATGTCTTTTTGTGTCTGCAGGATAATACGTTTATGCACCTGGAAGCTGACCCTCAGTCCTACTCTTAAACGCTGATACTTCCTTTCTGAGTTAGTAATACTGTGGACTTCTTCTGATGCTAGCTGTACAATCACCAACATCACTCACATCTTGATCTTAGGCGTTAAGGAGTTAATACATCCAGAACCTATTTAAAATTGCTTATCAAGGGCAGCCTACTTGCCCAATGGAATCATATTTCAATTCAAGTTTAAAAACAATGAGCCGGACAAAGGGCTTTTCCAGTTGGAAACTCTCCCATTTGGTAAAATACAAGATTGCTGACCACAAAAAGCCTTTTACATATGCGCTAAATTTATTTTGCAATTCAGAAATCTTTTCCAACTTGCAAAATGGTTTCTGGCGTCATTAGCGACTTGCAATTTGGTACAGGTGTGTTAAGGAGGTCCCTTCCAAATTGTGATTCGGTGACTTACATATCAATACTTTGTGACTGTAATTTAGTTTGTGAACCATTGATCACTTACAGACTCCCAAGTTGGGGTGGTAACTGATTCCAGAAGTGCAAGTGGTCCCTTTTTTACCTATTCCACCTTGGTAATCAGGGTGACAGTTTCACAGTGGGTAGGTAGTGGCCAAAGGGACCACTGCATGCTCTCACTTAAGTTTTCCAAAATAAAAAAAAAATAAAACCTTTTCTTTTAAAACCAGCCCTGGTTACTTTAAGAAAAACAGGTTACTTTAAAAACTAAGGGCCTCATTTACGAGGCCCCAGCAGCACACTGCACACCCGGAGAGTCATTTCTTTTGACGCTCTGTGGTGCAATATGCCAGCCCATATTTACAATGCCACGAAAAGCCACCTTGCGTGGCTTTTCATGGCCTTGTAAATATGGACCCCTTTCACACATAACACTGCGTGAAAGGGGTGTTCCAGGGGTGTTGCTTGGGGGTGTTTCCAAGCAACACCATGGAACCCAAAGGAATCTGGCACATTCCCAGATTTACAATCCTGGGAATGCATCAAATTCATATGCCACCTCAGGGATGGTGTAAGAAAAATGCAACAGGGAGAAATATATTTAGTTCTCCCCATTTTTCCTCTTTCTAAGAGTGCTGCATTTTGCAGGACACAGAGAAAGACCGCTTGTGACTGTTTTTGTGCAGGAAGATGCCCCTTCCTGCACAAAAAACAATAATCCCTGCAACACAGGCATCCTTGCACCATGGTGCAGGAGTGCCTGCGTTTGCACTAGGCAGCAATTTGTGCACCAGAACAGGGACAGAGATGCTCTGTATCTTGTAGATATGCCACATTTCTGCCCTTTCCCAGTGGTGCAGCAAGGCCCTTGTTGTCCCGCCCTGCGCCACAGGCCTTGTAAATGAAGCCCTAGGTTTTATATTTTGGAGTGCAGTCTTTGGCACGATCGTCTGCAATCCCTTGCAGGCCACCATTCCTGTGACTGAGGCTGATCATTGGGGTATTCAAATTGTGACCCACCCAATGAATATTGGCCTGTTGCTGCCTGCGAATCAATATTTTATCAACGGACCTATTAGTACGTAGGTCAGTTCGTAAAATGCAATAGTCACAAGAAACTGGTAAGCAACTCAGGAGCACCTATTGAGACCACTATTACGGTATACCTGGTCTAAAGTTATGTTCTCACTCAAATGAAGAGAGGGTTGACATGTTTCACTAAGTGTGATAGAATTTGCAGTTTCACTAGAACACAGTTTGAGACTCACTACTTGCAAGAACCTCTGTCGTTTCGGTTTAGGTTCTCCAGAAAATCTGAACACACAAGATATATTTGCAAACCAATACAAGGGAAGCCAGATAAAAGACATTGATAGTTGACATGGTCTGAGATGAATAATATCTTTCACCAAATAACTTCTGACATGTGGGAAGTATAGGGCAGATCGGAAGCTTAGAATCCCACGGCCACCTTTAGGAATCTGTGAGCCAAGTGGGAGGCTTAAAGTCACACGGATACCTAACTGTAAACGCATAAACTCCACCTTTACACGCGTGAGAATGACTCCATCTTTAGGTCTGCCTAAAGTCAGCTTTGGCGGTGCCTGAGCTAATAAAGTCTCAAAAGGTGCATTAAAAAGGGCATTGCAAAGCAGTATACAGGTGGGATGGCGGGGGTAGCTTTAGCTCCTCCCCTATATAGACCTTCATCTTTGCAGGTGCTTGATTGGGCAGCGGCTGTCCTAGTGCGCCTATTAAGTAGCTGCACGCATGCTCAGTGAAGGGTTCACGTGCTGCAGTATTTTACGTTACAGTTTTATGATTACTAGTTCTCATACAGCCACTCTTGCTGCTACTAACTGCCCTCATAGCAAAGAGCTGTAGTGTCACTTAGTGTACCAACAGCAGCAGGACCTCTGCCGGTCTCTGGCCACCACTCTCTTAATGGGTAGCACAAAGACCAGCACAGACTAAGGCACTTATTACAAGTTTCCTGTTATCTGTGCTGGGAGACAGCAGGGCTGGAATTGAGAACTCAGGGCATAATTCACAAAGGGCCTCTGCACTCGTGGCGGAGGGCCCGCAGTCGAGGGGAAGTCTCCCCACTTAAGGTGGAATCTCCCTAATGAAAATTCTCCTTGCAGAGATTTATCACAAAGAGCCTCTGCACCCATGGCGGAGGCTCCACAGTCGTGCGGGAATCTCCCCACTTAGGGCAGAATCTCCCTAATGAAAATTCCCCTTGCAGAGATTTATCACAAAGAGCCTCTGCACTCATGGCGGAGGCCCCGCAATCGTGGGGGAGTCTCCCCACTTAGGGCGGAATCTCCCTAATGAAAATTCACCTTGCAGAGATTTATCACAAAGGGCCTGTGCACTCATGGCGGAGGCCCCACAATCATGGGGGAGTCTCCCCACTTAGGGCGGAATCTCCCTAATGAAAATTCTCCTTGCAGAGATTTATCACAAAGGGCCTGTGCACTCATGGCGGAGGCCCCGCAGTCGTTATGGAGCCTCCGCACTTGGGTGGAATCTCCCCAATGAGAATTTTCATTGCGGAAAATTCACCCTGAGTGCAGAGACTCCCCCACGGCTGCAGGGCCTCCGCCATGAGTGCAGAGGCCCTTTGGGAACTAGGCACTCAGTCTGGCTTCTCCATGTGAGCTAACAGGGATCCTCAATGAACGTCTGTGGCCAGAAGTGGATTAACCTCTCGGACCTGGATTTACTACATCGTTTACAAGTATTTTCCCCTGTACTCAGGGTCTTTAATGCAGATAGTTCCCATCTGCTAGAAGCAGATAGGAAATATCTGAGGTTGGGAGCTGGAGAGGTTTGGGGAGGTCGGGGGGAGGCGGTATTTGGCAGGGGGCAGATAGGGCCTTTGTGGTCTAGAGAGGCTTGAGAGTATCTATGGAGAGCATTGGCTGCTCCACCCCAGGTGATGGAGGTGTCGGTATGGGCAGGGTTATCTCTCGGCCTTAACCCTTTTCCCTCTGCGCCTGTGTTTTTAGCGGGTGTGAATCCATATTTGGTTAAACCAGGTCTCATATTTCTAGAGCCAGTAATATTGAGTCCGAAAACATCTGACAATTGGTGGTTGTTCAGAGTCTGAGTCCCTCGGGGGATAAGGATGTGGGCAACATGTAATAATGACCTTATTGTTATTACAATAATCTTTTTATTTCTAGGGTGTTTTTCCCTCACCTAAGATGGCTGTTGTAAGGAAATTGAATAACATGGTGGCGGGGAGGTGAAACCCCCAGGCGGTGTGAGGGTGAGCTCTGGAGAGGGAATCTCCATGCGGATTGCACAACAGTGCAACAGGGGAATGAAGGACCACTTTATGGCTGGACTGAAATTTTTATGGCCCAAGCAGTGGTCGGTGTCACTGCAACTGTATTTCGCTTGATTGGTGTTTAATCCCCCAGTTTTGTTTGTCAGAAGCTAGGGGTTCCCAGCAAAAGCCAGTGGGGAACATATGGACATACATATATATATGCAGACAATCTGGTTGTCTTAGATCACATTTTGCTAAGGGACTAGCATCACTTAAACCTCTTGGAGTTATATTGCAAGATGAACAAACTCCTTGTTCACTAAAAAAATAGATTTCTGGTTGGGGAAGAAATCTGTACAAGTAGACACTTGGTGAAGGTACCTTCTCTACCTTTTATTGAGCCCCATAGATGAGGGCAACATTTGAAGGTCATTTGATCTGGTGGGCCTGAGGGAGATAGAATTTGTTCTAACACCCTAATAGTACAAAATAGGCTAATTCACTTCAGCTCTCAAAATATTAACAAAACAGTGCCCTTTACCCTCTTGTGTGGAGCTCTCTATTAATATTTAACAAAATCCTATTTTTATGCCCTTATGGAACAAAAGCCTCACGAATGCATTTTCTTTCTGCACTCTCCAAGGATTGAGGCCATATGGTTAGAAATTGGATTGTGCTCCCCTCAATGTAGAAGGTTAGATAGGTCCTGCTAAAGATTGGTTTTAATATTTTATGTTATTAAAAAGTAAAATGAGAAATACACAAAGAGGGGGTGGACTTTAGGTCACCCCCCTTCAGTCACTAGCTTCCATGTGCTTTTGTTTTTGCCAGTGCTTGGATGGGCAGTTCATCAAGGCCATTGCATTTTGTAGATGGTTATTTAATATCCATTGTGTTCCCAATAGGTTATGGTGATAGAAAATCAAGTGGTACTTTTGATAGACTGTAGAATCCACTTACCTTGTAGCTTGTGATTTTCAAGTAGTGTGTATTGTTTGATGTATCTATTTTGCTGACACAAAAACATTTTAGTTGCCAATTTATGTTTTTTTTGGTTATGACGTGCTTGCTGTTGTGATGCCTTGGCCTCTCACGTTACTATGTTGTATTTACAGCATGCTTGTTTAACAGTAACATGTGCAGATGCAAAAGCTTTCAGAAGAAGCAGCAAAACTCCTGGCCCTTGGTCAAAAGTATTTTTGTGGGATATTTTCCAATATATGCATTTTAAGCTCACCAGTTGCAACGCACAAATTATCTCTTGACTCCCTTTGACACTGTTGTTTGAGAGTACATTTGAACTCTGCTTATGGAAGCTGACGAGCTAAAGGGGACATACTTTGCTTTTCCATAACGTTGGGGCCCAAGATGGTGCTTCGTTCTGGGACTGTTTTTCAAAAACAGCTGGGGGCTGTGCACACAAAATCACCTAACTATGATTGACAATGTTTCTTAATAAAAGCTAGACTACTGATTTTGTCAACTCTTGATTTCTGAGGACCTGAATTAGAAAAGTCCAGTCGCAGAACAGGATGGGCAAACAAGCATTTGCAATGCAATGGGTCTTGCATTTGCTTGAGTTAGAGCTATTAGCCTTGTAAACTCCTAACCAGACTTTTCTTGCCACATAAAATGAAAATTAAAAATAAAACGGTTGACATCAGCGAGCCAATTCAAAGCACCACGGCCGCCATGAGCATCAGCGTGAAGAGACACACAGAAGAAAAAGAAGTTCACTCGCAGACAAACTTATCAGCAAAAGTGCAATTCGCCATGTAACCGGGGCGATGGCCAAGGCGGTAACAAAACCTCCCCAAGGAGGGACAAACGCAAACCATGGCCCAATGTCATCTAAGGATTTTTGAAGGGCAAGCCCACGAATGAGTGGTAGTGATGGACGTGAGGTGGATGTGGTTAAAAGCCCAGATACATACCAACGGAAAAGCAGCGCTTGCGGGCTGCTATGCTCAACCTAAAAAGGTGGCAAGTTGTGGCACAAAGTGGTATTTGATTGCTGTATAGTTATCTTAAATGTCAATTATGATATTATCAATACGTTGTGTGTACATTTTCTATTATTAACTTCAATGGGGCAATATTTTTGTAAACAACACATAAGACATGACGTTTATTTAGATAATATTTTAATTTTGACAGTCTGGTGCTATACCCCAAAATGGACACTCAAGCGCTCCAGGAACATTAACACAGGAACCTCGTGAGATGTGCTTCTATGCAAACACTGTTGCCTCTCCAGCTTTAAGTCATGCACTCTTAGCAGGGATTGCGACAAAATGCAATGACAGTATATATATCATTGTTCACTGTTCTTCTCCGCCTGAGGCATCTCCCGAGGGCAAAACGAATTAAAGGCCCCATTCCATGTCAATTGCATTTGTGACTTTTAGCACTTTGAACACCGCATCCTATGCCAGTGTATAGGTCCTACTGCACAAGGAGATCCTCAGACTGCAACATCCCCAGAACCCTAGACATTCAGCAATGAAACGCTACACAGGCTGTGATTGGATTAGAAGTCAATAGATGATCTGTGTGCACATCTGCCTCACTTGAGATCTGGGGAATCCCCTTAGTGAGCCACCCGCTTCTCCAAATGTGTAAAATGTAAACTTCGCACTTGTATAGCGCTTTACTCACCCATTATGGTCTCAAGGCACTGTACACATACTGCTGTGGAACCCCTCCTGGCTTTTCCCTGTGAGGCTCCCACTCATCCAAGCAGCGTCGGGGACGTTGTGGAGATGAAGCAAGGTATTGTTCAGACATTTACAGAGTGGGACCCCTTAACTAGATTAGGCACCAAGGTGAGCATTATCTGGTCCAAGGGAATTGAGCCCAAGACCCACCAAGGCGTGAATTGAACCCTGGTCCCGGGCCAGATCTCTGCATCAGGGTCTGCTGCTCTAACCATTGTGCCACACTTCTCCACATGTGGGGTAAACATAATCTTTTCTTTGAACACAGACAACCAATACATATCTTCACTAATAATTGAATGCAAAAGGGTTGGCTAAGGAGTTAATTCTGATACACTGTTGTTTATTTAACCTGCTAAACTGTTAATTTCTATACCACAATTATAACTGATAACTACTTCCTTATCAAACTGTTTATCCCGCCTCTCTGTTCCTTGCCTGCATGTCCCCCTTACACTAGAAGAAACTGGTTATCACTACTTGGTTGCATGCTGCCGATTACTGCCAATCATGGGTAAATTATTAATGTTTAGATGCAATGAACATGTTCATGAGGTTTTTCTTGTATTTCAAGTTCTTGTGTGTTAACTCTGTAGTCCTGGAGAAGGCTGGTTGCTATATTATTCTGTGACTGAAACAGTTAAATAGATTTGTTACAGCAGTTTCCCAATGAGTCATATTTTCCACTCAAGATAGATTGCTCTAAAATTGCACACAACAGTGTCAGTTTTAATTGAGTCCCTTTCTTTTTTAACAAAATGTCCCATAATTCCCTTGTAGGCGCCTATTTTAAGCTGTTTAGAAAACAATAAAATGCACTTCACAACATTGCATTTACACTCACAATCAAAAAGATAACACACTATTGAATTGTGCTCACGATCCCAGCATGTTTCTATTTTGACAGCCCATGTTCACATCTACAATATCCCGATTACTTGATTTTTGTGAGGGTAAAATTAGAGTTTCTTCCCAAAAGTCTGTATTTCTCTTTTTGACAAAGTACTCATAGATAATCCAGGGCAGTAATATTTCTTCCACCTCATGACTCTTTATGTAGATCCTACTGGACTCTATTTTTTATATACGTAGCTTTCGCCAGTCGTCCAATGGGACATTGGGCGTCCCCTACATTATAGAAGGATGCACAGATTTAAGCTACTGTGGAGCTCAAGTAGGTAAAACATTGACATGAATCTGCCTGTTTAGATTGGGCTGTAAAATGTGTGAGGCATGTTTTCTGCTCATGCTAACATCGTCCTCAAGATGTTTCTAGCTCTAACATTGAGGCGTGCTGAGTATTGGTACTCAAGATGAGAAAGTGCGAAAAGCTTACTCAGGTGAAAATTATTTACGTGTTTATAAGTTTTGAAGACCATGTCCCTACTTCTCATGAGCTCAGCTAGGCACCCGCGGGTCTTCAGTCGTGTGACCAACGCATGCAAACCCATGTGCCGTAGAGTGTTGTGGGTTGCCAGTGCCTTATGAGCTTGTCCTCACCTCTGTCTTCAAGGGATTCACGCCTCGTTTGACGCTATGATTCATAGAATAATCATTTATGTATTTGTCAATAAAGGTTTTCAGATTTAACCCAAAACGAAGGTCAATATTCCTTCAACAACAATGTATCCAAAATGTCTAGCGTTCTTATTGTGGCTGTCCAGGTTGAGTAAGCCACCCCTCAAGTGGTGAGGATGCTCCATTGATTTGTTCACCCTAAAGATTTGTAAATTAACTAGTTACTTCTAGCTGATATGGAGTAACGTTTCTCCAGGCCTTAGCAATGGGAGATGCGGATGTCTTAATGTTGTGTGCATTGTTCTTTCTTTTCTGGGCTTTGAAGTTCTAACTCTAGAAGTGGGTGAGGGATTTACTGTTCTTTTATTCTCCATGTCGTTGCCATAAAACATGAGACAAATGTAAGCATTTTTGTCGACTCTTTCTCTAAAGCTTAAAAGCAGTAACTGGAGAGCTGTGTGCATGTATGCCCATAAATTCCTCACTTGCCCGATTTTAAGAGGAGTGGAAGAGTTCCTAGATGTGACAATCTGGTCATTCTTGTCAACAACTATCATTGATATCCGACTGATGAACTGTGTGATATAAGGCACATTAGCACACATCACTTTGCTCTGAAACAATGCCTGGACTGGTTTGCCTGTCTCTGCTTGGTTTTCTTGAGCCTCCAGTGCTGCACTCTTTGATGATCTGATGATATCTGAGAAGTCACTTCATCAGCAGTTGGATTCTTGTCTCCTCTGATGAATGGGCTCTGTCTCTTGTTTCCCCTTTAGTGGCAGTGGACACAGCTCTACAGGTGGAGTGGAAAGAGGTGAGCTCCAGCCCAGCTGTCGTGCCTTTGGGACAGACCAGGACCTCACTTGTGCGAAGGCTGGCTCGCCAGGCTTCCCTAGACAGCCAGGACTCAATAGAGGTAGGAGAGATGTTCTTCTGCACTGTTCTGTCTATTAACCTTGTACATCCATCTAAGGGGCTATTCACCTGTCTTTCGTGGGAGAATGTTGACCTGACACTGTACAAAATGAAGGCCACATGCTTAAGTTCCAAATGGTTGGGAAAAATAAGTATTGTTGACAATGGCAGCAGTAACACCAGGTGTTTAAAATTCTGCAAGTACACAGTAGGCTGGCCTGGTGCTGTCATCTGGCAGAAAATGTAAAAATGACAGTGAAACATCACCAGTGGGGTCTCTCTGCAGATTGCTCGAACTGTCTTTGAGGTTTGGCATCTCAGGCAAGAGCAGTATTACAGGAAGGCTGCAGCAGAGACCCTTCCAGGGCTTTTGTGCTGCTATGTTAAAGCTCACCCTGTGAACATAGGGGCATATATGTAATAAAGTCATGCAGTGCATGGCAGAAGTCACCTTGCTGCGCTGGGTGACCGGGGAAGGGCAGGATTGCACCGTATTTTAAAGAACGCAGCACATTCCTGCCTTTGTCCTTGCGCTGGTGCCATTCTGGCAGCCTAGCACCAATGCAGGCACCTTTGCACCATGGCGCAAGGGCGCCTGCATTGTAAATAGGCTTGTTTTTGTGCAGGAAGGGGGACCTTCCTGCACAAAAACAGTCCTCTTTCTATGTGTGCTGCAGAATGTCTTTCCATGTATGCTACGGAATGTCTTTCGATTTGTGCTACGGAATGTCTTTCTATGTGTGCTACAGAATGTCTTTCCGTGTGTGCTACAGAATGTCTTTCCGTGTGTGCGGCAGAATGTCTTTCCATGTGTGCTACAGCATGCCTTTCCATGTGTGCTGCAGAATGTCTTTCCATGTGTGCTGCAGAATGTCTTTCGATGTGTGCTACAGAATGTCTTTCTATGTGTGCTGCAGAATGTCTTTCTATGTGTGCTAAGGAATGTCTTTCGATGTGTGCTACAGAATGTCTTTCCATGTGTGCTTACAGCATGTCTTTCCATGTGTGCTGCAGAATATCTTTCGATGTGGGCTGCAGAATGTCTTTCCATGTGTGCTACAGAATGTCTTTCTATGTGTGCTACAGAATGTCTTTCCATGTGTGCTACGGAATGTCTTTCGATGTGTGCTACAGAATGTCTTTCCATGTGTGCTACAGCATGTCTTTCCATGTGTGCTACAGCATGTCTTTCCATGTGTGCTGCAGAATATCTTTCGATGTGGGCTGCAGAATGTCTTTCCATGTGTGCTACAGAATGTCTTTCTATGTGTGCTACAGAATGTCTTTCCATGTGTGCTACAGAATGTCTTTCCATTTGTGCTACAGAATGTCTTTCGATGTGTGATAGAGAATGTCTTTCCATGTGTGCTACAGAATGTCTTTCCGTGTGTGCTACAGAATGTCTTTCGATGTGTGCTACAGAATGTCTTTCCATGTGTGCTACAGAATGTCTTTCCATGTGTGCTACAGAATGTCTTTCCATGTGTGCTGCAGAATATCTTTCTATGTGTGCTACAGAATGTCTTTCTATGTGTGCTACAGAATGTCTTTCGATGTGTGCTAGAGAATGTCTTTCCATGTGTGCTAGAGAATGTCTTTCCATATGTGCTAGAGAATGTCTTTCCATGTGTGCTGCAGTGTGTTGCAGAATGTCTTTCGATGTGTGCTACAACATGTCTTTCCATGTGTGCTACAGAATGTCTTTCCATGTGTGTTAGAGAATGTATTTCTCTGTGTGCTGCAGAATGTCTTTCTATGTGTGCTACAGAATGTCTTTCTATGTGTGCTACAGAATGTCTTTCCATGTGTGCTAGAGAATGTCTTTCCATATGTGCTACAGAATGTCTTTCCATATGTGCTAGAGAATGTCTTTCCATGTGTGCTGCAGTGTGCTGCAGAATGTCTTTCCATGTGTGCTACAACATGTCTTTCCATGTGTGCTACAGAATGTCTTTCGATGTGTGCTACAGCATGTCTTTCCATGTGTGCTACAGCATGTCTTTCCATGTGTGCTGCAGAATGTCTTTCGATGTGTGCTACAGCATGTCTTTCCATGTGTGCTACAGAATGTCTTTCGATGTGTGCTAGAGAATGTCTTTCTATGTGTGCTGCAGAATGTCTTTCCATGTGTGCTAGGGAATGTCTTTCTATGTGTGCTGCAGAATGTATTTCCGTGTTTGCTACAGAATGTCTTTCCGTGTGTGCTACAGAATGTCTTTCCGTGTGTGCTACAGAACGTTTTTCCATGTGTGCTACAGAATGTCTTTCCATGTGTGCTGCAGAATGTCTTTCCATGTGTGCTAGAGAATCTCTTTCCATGTGTGCTACAGAATGTCTTTGTATGTGCGCTACAGAATGTCTTTCCATGTGTGCTACAGAATGTCTTTCCATGTGTGCTACAGAATGTCTTTCTATTTGTGCTACAGAATGTCTTTCTATGTGTGCTACAGAATGTCTTTCGATGTGTGCTAGAGAATGTCTTTCCGTGTGTGCTACAGAATGTCTTTCCGTGTGTGCTACAGAATGTCTTTCGATGTGTGCTACAGAATGTCTTTCCATGTGTGCTGCAGAATATCTTTCGATGTGGGCTGCAGAATGTCTTTCCATGTGTGCTACAGAATGTCTTTCTATGTGTGCTACAGAATGTCTTTCTATGTGTGCTACAGAATGTCTTTCGATGTGTGCTAGAGAATGTCTTTCCATATGTGCTAGAGAATGTCTTTCCATATGTGCTAGAGAATGTCTTTCCATGTGTGCTGCAGTGTGCTGCAGAATGTCTTTCGATGTGTGCTACAACATGTCTTTCCATGTGTGCTACAGAATGTCTTTCTATGTGTGCTACAGAATGTCTTTCCATGTGTGTTTGAGAATGTCTTTCCATGTGTGCTACAGAATGTATTTCTATGTGTGCTGCAGAATGTCTTTCTATGTGTGCTACAGAATGTCTTTCTATGTGTGCTACAGAATGTCTTTCGATGTGTGCTAGAGAATGTCTTTCCATATGTGCTACAGAATGTCTTTCCATATGTGCTACAGAATGTCTTTCCATGTGTGCTGCAGTGTGCTGCAGAATGTCTTTCCATGTGTGCTACAACATGTCTTTCCATGTGTGCTACAGAATGTCTTTCGATGTGTGCTACAGCATGTCTTTCCATGTGTGCTGCAGAATGTCTTTCGATGTGTGCTACAGCATGTCTTTCCATGTGTGCTACAGAATGTCTTTCGATGTGTGCTAGAGAATGTCTTTCCATGTGTGCTAGGGAATGTCTTTCCATGTGTGCTAGGGAATGTCTTTCCGTGTGTGCTACGGAATGTCTTTCCGTGTGTGCGGCAGAATGTCTTTCCATGTGTGCTACAGCATGCCTTTCCATGTGTGCTGCAGAATGTCTTTCCATGTGTGCTGCAGAATGTCTTTCGATGTGTGCTACAGAATGTCTTTCTATGTGTGCTGCAGAATGTCTTTCTATGTGTGCTACGGAATGTCTTTCGATGTGTGCTACAGAATGTCTTTCCATGTGTGCTTACAGCATGTCTTTCCATGTGTGCTGCAGAATATCTTTCGATGTGGGCTGCAGAATGTCTTTCCATGTGTGCTACAGAATGTCTTTCTATGTGTGCTACAGAATGTCTTTCCATGTGTGCTACGGAATGTCTTTCGATGTGTGCTACAGAATGTCTTTCCATGTGTGCTACAGCATGTCTTTCCATGTGTGCTACAGCATGTCTTTCCATGTGTGCTGCAGAATATCTTTCGATGTGGGCTGCAGAATGTCTTTCCATGTGTGCTACAGAATGTCTTTCTATGTGTGCTACAGAATGTCTTTCCATGTGTGCTACAGAATGTCTTTCCATGTGTGCTACAGAATGTCTTTCCATTTGTGCTACAGAATGTCTTTCGATGTGTGATAGAGAATGTCTTTCCATGTGTGCTACAGAATGTCTTTCCGTGTGTGCTACAGAATGTCTTTCGATGTGTGCTACAGAATGTCTTTCCATGTGTGCTACAGAATGTCTTTCCATGTGTGCTACAGAATGTCTTTCCATGTGTGCTGCAGAATATCTTTCTATGTGTGCTACAGAATGTCTTTCTATGTGTGCTACAGAATGTCTTTCGATGTGTGCTAGAGAATGTCTTTCCATGTGTGCTAGAGAATGTCTTTCCATATGTGCTAGAGAATGTCTTTCCATGTGTGCTGCAGTGTGTTGCAGAATGTCTTTCGATGTGTGCTACAACATGTCTTTCCATGTGTGCTACAGAATGTCTTTCCATGTGTGTTAGAGAATGTATTTCTCTGTGTGCTGCAGAATGTCTTTCTATGTGTGCTACAGAATGTCTTTCTATGTGTGCTACAGAATGTCTTTCCATGTGTGCTAGAGAATGTCTTTCCATATGTGCTACAGAATGTCTTTCCATATGTGCTAGAGAATGTCTTTCCATGTGTGCTGCAGTGTGCTGCAGAATGTCTTTCCATGTGTGCTACAACATGTCTTTCCATGTGTGCTACAGAATGTCTTTCGATGTGTGCTACAGCATGTCTTTCCATGTGTGCTGCAGAATGTCTTTCGATGTGTGCTACAGCATGTCTTTCCATGTGTGCTACAGAATGTCTTTCGATGTGTGCTAGAGAATGTCTTTCTATGTGTGCTGCAGAATGTCTTTCCATGTGTGCTAGGGAATGTCTTTCTATGTGTGCTGCAGAATGTATTTCCGTGTTTGCTACAGAATGTCTTTCCGTGTGTGCTACAGAATGTCTTTCCGTGTGTGCTACAGAACGTTTTTCCATGTGTGCTACAGAATGTCTTTCCATGTGTGCTGCAAAATGTCTTTCCATGTGTGCTAGAGAATCTCTTTCCATGTGTGCTACAGAATGTCTTTGTATGTGCGCTACAGAATGTCTTTCCATGTGTGCTACAGAATGTCTTTCCATGTGTGCTACAGAATGTCTTTCTATTTGTGCTACAGAATGTCTTTCTATGTGTGCTACAGAATGTCTTTCGATGTGTGCTAGAGAATGTCTTTCCGTGTGTGCTACAGAATGTCTTTCCGTGTGTGCTACAGAATGTCTTTCGATGTGTGCTACAGAATGTCTTTCCATGTGTGCTGCAGAATATCTTTCGATGTGGGCTGCAGAATGTCTTTCCATGTGTGCTACAGAATGTCTTTCTATGTGTGCTACAGAATGTCTTTCTATGTGTGCTACAGAATGTCTTTCGATGTGTGCTAGAGAATGTCTTTCCATATGTGCTAGAGAATGTCTTTCCATATGTGCTAGAGAATGTCTTTCCATGTGTGCTGCAGTGTGCTGCAGAATGTCTTTCGATGTGTGCTACAACATGTCTTTCCATGTGTGCTACAGAATGTCTTTCTATGTGTGCTACAGAATGTCTTTCCATGTGTGTTTGAGAATGTCTTTCCATGTGTGCTACAGAATGTATTTCTATGTGTGCTGCAGAATGTCTTTCTATGTGTGCTACAGAATGTCTTTCTATGTGTGCTACAGAATGTCTTTCGATGTGTGCTAGAGAATGTCTTTCCATATGTGCTACAGAATGTCTTTCCATATGTGCTACAGAATGTCTTTCCATGTGTGCTGCAGTGTGCTGCAGAATGTCTTTCCATGTGTGCTACAACATGTCTTTCCATGTGTGCTACAGAATGTCTTTCGATGTGTGCTACAGCATGTCTTTCCATGTGTGCTGCAGAATGTCTTTCGATGTGTGCTACAGCATGTCTTTCCATGTGTGCTACAGAATGTCTTTCGATGTGTGCTAGAGAATGTCTTTCCATGTGTGCTAGGGAATGTCTTTCTATGTGTGATGCAGAATGTATTTCCGTGTGTGCTACAGAATGTCTTTCCATGTGTGCTACAGAATGTCTTTCCATGTGTGCTACAGAACGTTTTTCTACAATATGTGTGCTGCAGAATGTCTTTCCATGTGTGCTAGAGAATGTCTTTCCATGTGTGCTGCAGAATGTCTTTCCATGTGTGCTGCAGAATGTCTTTCCATGTGTGCTGCAGAATGTCTTTCTATGTGTGCTACAGAATGTCTTTCGATGTGTGCTAGAGAATGTCTTTCCATATGTGCTAGAGAATGTCTTTCCATGTGTGCTGCAGTGTGCTGCAGAATGTCTTTCTATGTGTGCTGCAGAATGTCTTTCTATGTGTGCTACAGAATGTCTTTCCATGTGTGTTAGAGAATGTATTTCTATGTGTGCTGCAGAATGTCTTTCTATGTGTGCTACAGAATGTCTTTCTATGTGTGCTACAGAATGTCTTTCTATGTGTGCTACAGAATGTCTTTCGATGTGTGCTAGAGAATGTCTTTCCATATGTGCTACAGAATGTCTTTCCATATGTGCTAGAGAATGTCTTTCCATGTGTGCTGCAGTGTGCTGCAGAATGTCTTTCCATGTGTGCTACAACATGTCTTTCCATGTGTGCTACAGAATGTCTTTCGATGTGTGCTACAGCATGTCTTTCCATGTGTGCTGCAGAATGTCTTTCCATGTGTGCTACAGCATGTCTTTCCATGTGTGCTACAGAATGTCTTTCGATGTGTGCTAGAGAATGTCTTTCTATGTGTGCTGCAGAATATCTTTCCATGTGTGCTAGGGAATGTCTTTCTATGTGTGCTGCAGAATGTATTTCCGTGTGTGCTACAGAATGTCTTTCCATGTGTGCTACAGAACGTCTTTCCATGTGTGCTACAGAACGTTTTTCCATGTGTGCTACAGAATGTCTTTCCATGTGTGCTGCAGAATGTCTTTCCATGTGTGCTAGAGAATGTCTTTCCATGTGTGCTACAGAATGTCTTTCCATGTGTGCTACAGAATGTCTTTCCATGTGTGCTAGAGAATGTCTTTCGATGTGTGCTAGAGAATGTCTTTCCATGTGTGCTACAGAATGTCTTTCCGTGTGTGCTACAGAATGTCTTTCGATGTGTGCTACAGAATGTCTTTCCATGTGTGCTACAGCATGTCTTTCCATGTGTGCTGCAGAATATCTTTCGATGTGGGCTGCAGAATGTCTTTCCATGTGTGCTACAGAATGTCTTTCTATGTGTGCTACAGAATGTCTTTCGATGTGTGCTAGAGAATGTCTTTCCATATGTGCTAGAGAATGTCTTTCCATATGTGCTAGAGAATGTCTTTCCATGTGTGCTGCAGTGTGCTGCAGAATGTCTTTCGATGTGTGCTACAACATGTCTTTCCATGTGTGCTACAGAATGTCTTTCTATGTGTGCTACAGAATGTCTTTCCATGTGTGTTTGAGAATGTCTTTCCATGTGTGCTACAGAATGTATTTCTATGTGTGCTGCAGAATGTCTTTCTATGTGTGCTACAGAATGTCTTTCTATGTGTGCTACAGAATGTCTTTCTATGTGTGCTACAGAATGTCTTTCGATGTGTGCTAGAGAATGTCTTTCCATATGTGCTACAGAATGTCTTTCCATATGTGCTAGAGAATGTCTTTCCATGTGTGCTGCAGTGTGCTGCAGAATGTCTTTCCATGTGTGCTACAACATGTCTTTCCATGTGTGCTTCAGAATGTCTTTCGATGTGTGCTACAGCATGTCTTTCCATGTGTGCTGCAGAATGTCTTTCGATGTGTGCTACAGCATGTCTTTCCATGTGTGCTACAGAATGTCTTTCGATGTGTGCTAGAGAATGTCTTTCTATGTGTGCTGCAGAATGTCTTTCCATGTGTGCTAGGGAATGTCTTTCTATGTGTGATGCAGAATGTATTTCCGTGTGTGCTACAGAATGTCTTTCCATGTGTGCTACAGAATGTCTTTCCATGTGTGCTACAGAATGTCTTTCCATGTGTGCTACAGAACGTTTTTCTATGTGTGCTACAGAATGTCTTTCGATGTGTGCTGCAGAATGTCTTTCCATGTGTGCTAGAGAATGTCTTTCCATGTGTGCTGCAGAATGTCTTTCCATGTGTGCTGCAGAATGTCTTTCCATGTGTGCTGCAGAATGTCTTTCCATGTGTGCTGCAGAACGTCTTTCCATGTGTGCTGCAGAACGTCTTTCTATGTGTGCTACGGAATGTCTTTCCATGTGCTAGAGAATGTATTTCCGTGTGTGCTGCAGAATGTCTTTCCGTGTGTGCTACAGAATGTCTTTCCATGTGTGCTGCAGAATGTCTTTCCATGTGTGCTACGGAATGTCTTTCTATGTGTGCCAGAGAATGTCTTTCCATGTGTGCTACAGAATGTCTTTCCATGTGTGCTACGGAATGTCTTTCCATGTATGCAACAGAATGTCTTTCTATGTGTGCTACAGAGGTCTTTCTATTTGTGCTACAGAATGTCTTTCCATGTTTGCTACAGAATGTCTTTCCATGTATGCTACGGAATGTCTTTCCATGTATGCTATAGAATGTCTTTCCATGTATGCTACGGAATGTCTTTCCATGTATGCTACAGAATGTCTTTCCATGTTTGCTACAGAATGTCTTTCCATGTATGCTACGGAATGTCTTTCCATGTGTGCTACGGAATGTCTTTCTATGTGTGCTACAGAGGTCTTTCTATTTGTGCTACAGAATGTCTTTCCATGTTTGCTACAGAATGTCTTTCCATGTTTGCTACAGAATGTCTTTCCATGTATGCTATAGAATGTCTTTCCATGTATGCTACGGAATGTCTTTCCATGTATGCTATAGAATGTCTTTCCATGTATGCTACGGAATGTCTTTCCATGTATGCTACAGAATGTCTTTCCATGTATGCTACAGAATGTCTTTCTATGTGTGCCAGAGAATGTCTTTATATGTGTGCCAGAGAATGTCTTTCTATGTGTGCTGCAGAATGCAGAGTAATGCAATGCAGCAATTCGCCTGCGTTGCATTTCTCCAGATTTATCAAGCTACTCAGGGCCACTCAAGGTGACCTTGCTCTGCATGATAAATTGGATTTTGGGCTTGTGTCGCACATGCACCATGTTGCAAACCCTCTCATAAATATACCTCGTGCCCCTTAGCTATTGGTTGGCAGGTATCAGCTGAAGACCTGTGGTAGATGCTTGCCTATCTCATCCTCAGCAAAGTACATGGCCTTGGCATAGATAGCAGTGGTTCACCATGAGTGGGAAGAGATGACAACTCATGCAACAGCCACATCCCTTGCTCATATGACGCATACTATAGAAGGGCCCTCTAACCCCATCCCACCCACAAACAGAAGCATGAAGGAAAGGCAGCAACCTGAGAAGACCTGCATCTATTGGTTCTTGTAGAAAGTGCCAGTATTGACACACAGGCATATGGAATCTGACTGTTGGGCAAAGAGAAAATTGGTCAGGGTCTTGATATGAGTGGTAACTTAGAGCCTGATTTAAAGTTTGGTCAACAGTTACTCCATCACAAACATGACGACTATGCTGACTCCCTTTTTTACTTGTGCAATAGGATATAATGCACTTGCAATAAGGCGGACGGGATAGCGGTCATGTTTGTGATGACGTAACTCATCGATCAAACTGTAAATCTGGCCCTTAACTCCTTCAATTATTATACAGAACAACTCACAGAGGTAAACTATGGTGCCCTAATAGTAACTGTTGCTCACCTCGGGTAGCAAGGCTTGAGCAGCTGGGCTGTCCCCTTCGAAATATGCCTCGGTGCGTGTGTGTCACAAATAAGCTAAATATGACACAGTTAACAAAATATAGAACTCAAAGGTACAACCCAGGGTTAGTTACAATATTAAAAGGACATATGAAAATGTCATAAATGAAAAATAGTGGATAAGGAGTGAAAAAGTTATTAGGGAAGCAAAAAGGATCTTATGGAAATCAATTGGAAAAAAGTACTCAGAAGTGTGACCCGCCCACATAGACCCACTGTTGGATTCAGTGAGTTGGCTTGACCTAGGAAAAGCTTCTACTGTTAGGCTTAAAAGATCCTCCAAAGCAAAGATCATGTCTAGCAGATGAGGAAGAAGCCATGGTCAGGATGCCTTCGGAACCCTAGATGTGCTGGGCAGGCGTGCTCAGCGAGCCTTCGATTTCTATGGTGAATGGGCGATGCCCGATGCATTAATGTTAGATGAGTGCTGGACCTGCCCTCACCTGGTTTTGTTTATGTGGGTTTCCTCAAGGTGAAATGAAATTAGCAGGTCACATTGGTAAGCAGTAGTGAGCTAGACGGCTCAAATATTGATATCACTGCTTTTGCACGGAAGCACAGGATACAGCTGATTATGAGGTCAACAAAGTTCGGCATTGTTTAGCTGGATTCCCTGGGCTCACCCATGTCTCCTCTAACTCACACATAGAGTTATATTGTGTTATCAGTTGTTCAGGGTCTGATTTAGATCTTGGTGGTGTTACCACCAATCCGCGCAGGCAGCTGGCCGGAAAAGACTGTCAAGCCAACGGTGTTCCACCGGCCGTATTTAGATGTATTGCGGCTGAGCCGAACACTGCCATGATGGAGTGCTCGTCCTAGTTGTCAGCCAGGTGGGTTCCTGCCGGCCTTATTTATTTGTTACAGTTGTACAGGTGGTGTCCTGCCAGTTTATTTTGCTGATGGAGGGTGGACATCGCTGGACCCAAAGGACAATGGACAAAGGAAGTGGCTGTGGAATGCATGTAAGTCACACAGACACACTCTACCCTTTATGTATGTGTCCCCCTACATCACACACGACACAACCACAACAAATACACACACATCTACACAATCATACGCACACACAAGCACAACTACACACATCATGACAACAACCGCCACACAACAACACTCACCTGAATGTTGCACACAGTACCAGAACTCACAACATACGCAACAATGTCCACACAATATGCAAGTGGCACACATACCTACACAACCACATCAGCCACTAAATCTCCCTCAACCTGTCACATTACACACACACATACACATACTGACGCACACACACTACTTTATGCACACAATGACCGGTACAGATCCCTTTGCAATATGCACATATTGACACAGTTGACAAGTCTGATGGTACATCATTGTGGTGTCAGCATACATTTGGCAATGAATGATGGCACCATAATGACAGTTGTGTATGTGTGCAATATGTGTTGTGTACCAGTGTGTCCCCACCCGTGTCTGACCAATTGTGTCCCCGACATATGCATTTCACAGTAATTTTTAAAAATTACTGTGGCAGTGGTCCCGTAATCCCCATATGTACAATCTATTTGCCTCTAAACCTCCTTCTAAGGAGCATTTACAACTAATATATCAGAAAAAATCTGTACAGAAGAAAAAAGGAAAAAAACAAGAGTAGTGAAAGGGTGAATGAATCTGTGGAGGAGTAGAGAGAGGTTGTAGATTGGCTGGAGACGTTTGTTGAAGCACCAGGTTTCAGTTTGTTGCACTACTGTGCCTGGTGGGTTGGGGCAGTGCAGTCAGACATTTTATGGCCAGGCTAATACTTCGAATTTCACAATTTCCACACACAAAAAGGCCACTTTCTAGTACAAAATACAATATGTGCTGGGAAGTAATTACCATACCAATCCTTTGCCCTGCTTTGTGTGACTTTGTGCTGGTGTAAAGCCTTGGTAAACCTACACCTTCTTTTTTCAAATACATGAATTGTCATGCTGGAATGGGAGTTAGTACACCTATCTGGACTGCACAACCCACACGTTTGTGGAGGGTGCTTGAAGAGGGGGCACCATCCCACTTGGCATCTGTCAGCTTCAAATCAGTGTGCATTTACTGGTAGTGGGCTCTTGTGGCAACAATTCTTTGATTTTAATAGTAAAGCAAAGTACCACACTGTCTCAGTTCTTTGACATATGCTGACTGAAACACGAGGTTGCGAAGGAGGAGCCCGCTGATTCTGTCAAACGCCCTTTTTACGTACACCCTCGACTTCCCCAATGTTCAGTCCCTCATTTGCCTTCATTCTCAAGGTTTTAGACTTTTGGAGGGTCCCAGGGTTCATCCTCCCCTTACCAGCCATTCTATTTGCCTCTAAACCTCCTTATTAGGAGCTATTACAACTAATATATCAGAAAACAATCTGTACAGAAGAAAAAAGGAAAAAACAAGAGTATTGAAAGGGTGAATAAAAACCTAACAAACTCAGTACCCCTTAATTGGGACCCTTGCATACTCCCACTCTGACCCCCGTCAATACCTGGCATATGCAAACCCCATGTGTTTTTATCATCTACATCATGCAGGAGTGCTGCCCTAATATGGAGCGGATTGGCTATCGCGAAAGATTCTGTGGTTCTGTGTCGTACTTACTACCAGTATCTTTACAGTGCTGAACAATTCCACTATATGTGCACTTGAGAAGGACAACTCCAGCATTTCATATTATTACAAAGACCCTCTATGGAGAATTTTGCAATATCCAAACTTCAATTGAGTTCCTGCAGATTAGTATCATGCGACTCCATTAAGCAGAACCAGACTTCTTCTGAATAGCCAAGTAGATGTTTAGACAAAATATTGAATCCAAAATATCGTGTGGACAAAATTATGTTTCAAGAAAATCGAGTAGAAGAATATGGTGAAGGCAAGTTTTCTGTCTCTTAAAGGTATGTAGATGTGGAGTTAGAAATACTAAATCTACACTTACCTCTTTGCTCTGACCTTCTCAATATTTTGAACTTCGATATTTTTGACACAATATAGGGACAAATGTACTAAAATGCAATTTTGCATTTCCTAAATAGCAACTTCATAGAAACTGCAATTTAGGAAATTCAAAATGCTTGATACTGATTTCCTAATTGCGATCCCTACAGAGTAAGAATTGCAATTGGGAACTTGCAAATAAGGATTGCATTTGTGTCAGTGGAGCCGGTTTTGCATTTTCTAAATAGTGATTTCCTATTTGGGAAATGCGAAACCAAGGATGACAATTGGCAAAGGGCCCCCCCTTGGTGCACCCCAAAAATAGTGGTGCACATGTAGAGCACACATATGTGCATGTGTATGCTCTATTGGAATTTAAAAAAAGAATTTGGGGATTTTTTAGTTTAAATTGCACATGGTTACCATCAACTTCAAGTCAATGCTAATTGCATTTCCTAAATGCCCAAATTGCATTTAGTAAAAGTATTAAACATCAGAATAGGAATCGCAAATAGGTAATCCCTGTTTGCGATTTCCTATTCTGGGGTTTGCAAATTGCGATTTCTACAGTGTAGAAATCACAATTTGGGATTTTCGAAAGGCCTCTGTACATCAGAAAAGGCCGTTTTGCATTTCCTAAAAGTCCAAAATACTGATTTGGACCGTTAAGAAATGTAAAAGGGCTTTGTACATCTGGCCCATTCTGTCTACACAACAGTTTTGTTACCATTGTTGCGAGTTATTTCAAAATTGGAGATTCTTGGAGCATTACAGGTCCGGCCCAGGTTTTCGTCATACACTCTCTCAGAGGTTGGTGGTTTCAAAACTGGTTCTGGAGGAGACAGAAATCAGATTGCATTGCAGCAAATTTTGTAAGCCTGTCTCTGTTTCTGATATGATCTATTTTCTAGCCCCTTTGAACTCGTATTCTGGCCAGAACTATTCGGCTTTCCCCATACTAATGTGACCATTGCCCTACAGCTGCACCCCTCTGTGTAGTCTGCTGTTTATTTTTTGTTGCTCATATGCCATACATGTGCCATTGCATGCAACATAGGGTTTGCATTTTTAGATTTGTTTTTAAAACAAATTCTTAGTATACACCGATTGCAAGCCTCTATAGTTACCCAATATACCATTAGGCAATAGTTACCCATTTTGGCTTTTCTAGAGTACTATGTATATGGTTCCAAAGTTGAGTCTGAAGAATAGTCAATAGGATTATATCTGGGGTAATCTGAGCCCTCTGCATTCCATGGAAGCGTGTAACCTAGGTAATTTAAATCTAGGTTTTCTGCCTTGCCACAGAAACATTTTCCATATTGTAGTTAGCTTCTGAGTCAAATTAGTAGGTAGTCAGAGAAGGAGAAGCTCAAAAATGTAATTTAGTCGTGGCATGATAATAATTTTAAAATTAGAGCCTTACCACAGAATGAGAAATTCAAAAGAGACCATCTTCCTACATCAATTTGGATACCGTCTACTAATTGATTTAAGTGATCCTGCATTACATTTTTCACTGCTCTGTTTAGGTGGATCCCTAGATAGCTTAAACTGTTTGGCTTCCATCTAAATTAAAAATGTCCGAACTGTGCCACCGCGACTGAAGACGTTGGTAGAGCCTCACAGTCGTCTCAGGTGACACAGTAACCGGAGGCTGTAATGGAAAAGCTTACAGTCAGACAGGGTGACCAGGACATCATCTGTGTAGAAAAGTGTTTTATGCACGTGGCTTCGAGTTTGTATGCCTTTGATTGTCTACTTTGCGGAATCGCCACTGCGAGTGGTTCAAGCGATATGATGAATAGCATCTGCGATAGGGGACAGCCTTGACTAGTTCTGCTCTCAATTTCCTGTGAGAGGGATATGAATCCATCGTAAGGGACTACCGCGACAGGGTTGGAGTAGAGCAAAATATTTCATTGTTGCCTTAATAGAATTCTAAGAGGGATATATCTAACCCCGGTGTTTTGTTTGAGAGCATAATGTCAATTGCTAGCTCTATTTCTTCCTTTGTAAGCTCTGCTTCTAGTAATTGGCCAAGTTCTAAGGTCAATGTCTGCGTTTCAAGGCAGCAAAGAACTGTTCTTCCCATGCCCAGGAGTCTCTACTTTCAGCCATATACGGGGACTGAAAAAAGTCCCAAAAAGTTCTTGAAATATCTGTGGAGTGAGCCACTAGCTCCCTATTCCAGTTTGTTATTGCTCTGGTTGAGTGCCTTGCTTCTCGCCGTCAAAGCTGGAGAACTAAAATGTTACCCATCTTCTCCCTAAATTGAAGCGGTGCATATTGTGTTGTGGTCCGACACACAGCTTGGCGTGATGGAGGTTAGCTTGATCCTGTTCCACTGTACAGATGTTGACGAGTTAAGTGTAGTCACTCTCGGTTCCGTGCTCATAAAGCCCGGAATCTCTCAGGGCAAAATCTTTAAGTAGGTGCCATTCTTCACCATGGGCTAGTGTCTGGCAGAGTGATTTCTCTAAAAGTTGATCAAGCTTTAAATTCCAAATCCTCCAATCAGAGCTTTTGCACGGTGGAAAGGCAGCATTATTCTGGTGACATTTGTAAAGAACTAGTCTTTGCTCCCTAACTTGGGGAATAAACGGATCCTAATTTCAGCAGTTATGTTTGCCTTAATAAAAATGAAGTGATCCCAAGGATCTATCCAACCTCAGGTGACTCGTAGGGGGCTCCTTTCCTAACCAAGATTGTGACTCCTCTTTTCTGATGCAACTTTTCTGATGCAACTTTGAGGAGGTCCATTGCTTTCCCACCTTGGGGCCTTTACTAGATTGGTCTGCTGTTCCGACCCAATCCCTTTGCATCTTGTCACTTATTGAAGCTTGGTGGTTTGTCTCTTGGATCAGTGCTACAACAGGGGTTAGTATTTTCAAAAAGGAGAGGATTTTATTCTGCTTTACAGACTTGACAAGTTATGATAAGTCTGAAGGATTTGCAGTCAAACCCGTAGCACCACAGACAGAGTATGATCGACCAGCCGGCCCGCCCAAAGGTCATAGGTAGGTCTCACTTATGACTAAGATCTAGCTATACACAAGGGGTCAGCCACTAATGTGATGATCTAAACACAGTTACGGGGTTTCTGTATTGGATAGTTTAGGGGTGTCTTGTGAGGAATTTGGCCAAAAGCTAAGTAGTTAAACAGCTATACCTAATGCTAAATTAATCTGTTCAGAGTAGAAGGTGGCACCAACTTGTTTTTAAGAATGAAAACAGTAATGTATGTCAGGTGCTTGAAGAAGCTTTAGTAGAGAGAGTTGCTGGGGAACCTAGTGTGGGAACAGCCCTTGCATTAGAGCCTACAAACTTGTTTGGTAATCAACTGAATCTTTAAAATAAAATGAGGATTCTGCAGTGTCAGGGATAGGCCAGCAATTAAATAGCTGTCACTCTATACTCTTGAGATACCGAGGAAAATAACAGGCTAAAACCAGTGCCTTGCAGAATTTGGATGCCCACGGCCCTCCTTAGACACCTTCAGATGCACCATAAGCACTACCATTCCACCAATTCACACCAAACATCTAATATCCCAAACATTACTCTAGTATGTTATATCCTGGATCCTCATCTGCCAGGAGACCACCTCCTCAAGAGTGTCTCGAACTAGATTCTTCTAAGGTGAGCTTCAAATAAGGTAAGCATCTCTATAACCCTCAGTGTCCTCCTGGGTAATCAAACAATCTCATGGTTCTACCCATGCCATTCTGTGCTTTTGGTTTCTGCGCCCTTTAGATTGACTTAATCACGGATCTCGATTTGTCTCTCTAGGAGGAATGATGTTGGTGGGGATTGTGTTTGTCTCCTTATGCCCAGTGTCTTGTAAGTTCTTCAAGTCTATCTGTTCAGTCGCTACAAGATGAGGTTGGAGTGGACTTGTAAAGGGATGAAGATCCACTTGGTCTTGCTGTTTCTGCGAAGCATCCATTTCTGTTGTGTCCTTGGCAACCAAGAACTGATCAAGTTGGTCCAGGTCTGAGAACTACGTTGCGCATCCATCGTGTTTTATGATCTTAGTTGCTGGTTCTAAGAGTCCGTAGCAGGCCTCTATTTTTTGAAGTTCTGTCATAGGGCCAGGTATCATTTCCTTTACTGTAGAGTGTTACCTGAAAAGTCTTGGAAGACCAGGCTTTTAAGGTCCCCATATAGGAATGTACCTTTGCAATTTGCCATTTGGAGCACTTGTCACACCTGCGGTTGTCATAGAAAACAAGCTGTAATTTACCTCTGGTTATTTGTTTATTAACATTCCGCAATCATACTCAGGTCTTTCCCTGAAATTCCACATGCAGGTTGATTGTGATACCTGTTATTTCAGGTAAAAAGCGTTTTAGAAAGGTGATGACGCAATTGTTTTCAAGTTACTCTGGGACCCACGTAAGGCACAGATGATACCTTCTGTTTCTGATTTACACCCCGGTGAGTTTGATTTGCACGTACTAGTGATCCTGCTCCCGGTCAATCACCATAGCAGTTGTTTGTTCCGCCTTTGCTGGCTGTCTTCTGTTGCCAACAAGTGAGAGTGAAAGGAGGCTTTGTCTGTCCTGAGGGTCACTATTTCAGACATGGTCTTCCATGTGTTTTCCTCTATTGTAGACAATGATGTTTTGAGTGCTGTGAGTTCCTTCAAGAAAGCATCCATCCCTGGATCTTGCTCCAAAGCGTCTGGGATCTCAGCTGGTGTGGTCGATCCTCCTGTCACTGCTTCTGTAGCTATCTCGCCATGTTTACATTAGTAGGGGTCCGGAGAAGGGAGGTCTTTTAGGATTATCTTCGAGAGGTAGTGAAGGCCAGAGTATTGAAATGGTCAGCAGTCCTCTTCAATGTTGCCAGGACATGCTTTTTTTCATTATCCATGTGTTTGGAGGTCTGCGCTGTTTGTAGACCCCCCTTCCTTATGCATGTTTCAAACACTCTCTACGGGGATCTAGACCGGGTATGGCAATCAGTGTCTAACCATGAAATAGTACAAGGGAGGACAACATCCCCCCCATCATTCATTCCGGCTCATCAAGTAAATTCTGGCAGAGAGAGGGCTTAGTAATTGGCCTTTACTTTCAAACGTTTATGGTCTATGTAACCTGAGCAGCTAGAGTTGTAAGCCTGAAACACATCTTTGGTGAAACGCTTCACGACTATGAACATGCAGCCAGCTGCATAGTTTATTTATTTGTGGGTGCAGAACAGGGTCAGGGAGCTCCTCCCTTCTTTCCTGTGAAGCATCTCTCCCAAGATGGCCATCACAGTCGGTCGGTCCTCTTTACATGCTCAGCAGTTCTTCTGGTCTGTTTCCTTCATGGTTGCAACCTTCCACTGGGGCGTGGTGCTCACATGCTCCAGTGTGCCAAGAACTGGCAAGCACCTACCCAGGCACCACAGCCACTCCCCGAAAACAGTAGGCCTGCTCTCCTCACCACGTGTGAATCCTTGTGCTTGCAGCATCTGGTTACATAGCGGGCTGTGGGTCTTTCACCCATCATGGTGCTTTTGCTTCTGTGAGCCCCACCACAAGGCCAATTTGATAATTTACAGCCACCCTCCAGCTCCTCTCCTTAGCCCAGCTAATCGTTGATTCGATATCGTCACAGTCCCATTGTAGCCAACCATGCGGCTCATGCAGGGCTGGTCCTGGTGGAGCTCAGGTGAACACAGCCACCTTCCTTGGGCTGTAGAGTCCGCTCCTGATCGTGTGCTCCTAATGAAACCTCGATCTCACTTTCAGAGCCGTCCATGGACACCTGTACAGGTCACCGAAGGATGGGCCCACTTGTGACCCAACATCTTAAAATCCACACCCCTTTTGTGTAACAAAAAGAGCCATGCAGCCCGCTAGCACTTGGCAGGGCATGTCATCCACTCAGCCAGGTGCCTGTTCTACTGCTGCAGTGAAACCACAGAGTTCTGTTTTTATCGCGAACTAGGACGCCAACCACTCTTTATGAGCACATTGATCAATTTCATGGGAGCTTTAAGATCAGGAGCTAGGTTAGTTCCCTCCTCTGTTGGGGAGTCATGGGGAAGATCAAAGGCTACCACAAGGTTTTATATAACAAATTTGTGGGATGCGGACTACATCCTCTGCTCTTTATTTAAATCAAAAATTTAATATTTGGGATCCATCCTACAGACCGCTGTATGGTGGAGATGGAGGGTATCTGAAAGGATACTGGATGATTAAACAATTGATGACTTGACTGGTGGGTGGAGCTGATTCTACAGTGCAGCAAGCATGTCCCTCTAGCCCCAGTTTGCCCCTCATTTTTAGTGGCTTTAGTGGTTTTAGTGGTTTTAGCACCTGAGGCACCCCTGGTGGCTGTTGATGTTGCCTGTGTGCCTACTTGTGTCCAGCCGTTCAAGTAACACTTTTTTATCTTTTTAATGCGGATGTTTTCCCAGCAATTCAATTATGCTTTTTTTAACTTTACCTCTGTTCTGAAAACAGCATTAACGTTTTACAGCTGGTTGATTAGCTGAGGTTTGCAGCCATGGCAGTAAATAGGATGTTAGACAGTAAAAAGGGAGTTATGAGTTCACTTAGGGTAATGTAATATTTGTGCTATTAACACCGTTATGGAAGCTTAAATGTATCAACACCAACACATCTCCAGCTCAGTGGCTGCCTCCCAGAAAAAAACAAGCTTTGGCAAGCCAATGGGTCTCAATTTTGATAAGCCCTGACAAACCCAATATCCTTGCCGATGAGAGCTATTGGCTTTGGCAGTGTTTTAAAACCATGCTATACAGCAGTGCAGATGCTTTGCAGTGTGGCTAAAACTAATTTTACAAAGTGCCATGATGCAGCAAAATGCATTAGCGCTGGATGCATCAAAGTCCTTTTTTAATTATTAATTGTAGCCATGTTCAACTGCTATGAACAAAAAGCAATGGCAGAGTCAATAGTCTCAAATGTGAGACATACTGACTTTGCCAATGCTTTTTAGGTCTCGGCACAACACCCCTATGATTCTGAGCAAATCAATTAATATCGTCATACATGAAAAATAAAAATGTGACATTCGGCAAAACATCTGATCAGAAAAAGAAAGCAATTGTGCCCATGTCTTAGTGAAAATTCATTTGGAAGCAGATAACATCTGTTGTCACAATAAATATCCACTTCAAAGGAGAAACAGCTTATTTTAAGTGAGTGTAGCATAGACAGACATAGATACAAATGTCAAGACATTCAACAAGGACGAGAGGGAAGAAGAAAAATTAAAGTAGTACCTCGATCACACAGTGATCAGCAGAAGGACATCAATGAAGCTGAAACAATCAGTATTTAGCCGAGGCTTAAGCCGGACGAATAGGAATGAAGCCAGCATGTACTGGCCAATTAGAAGGCAGCAAATAAGAGTGACAGTGAAGCCAATGACTGTTAAGCAATGGGCGGGCTGAAAGTCACTTGTTGTATGCAATATTTCTTGAAAGCCAGAGCGCATGCGCTGTCACGGGCAAGACCTAAAAATGATTGTCGAGCTACTTGCTTTGCCAGTTTTACATTGGCAGAAACCAAAAATCCAAAATGGCCACCAGTATGTCATGTGTTCCCTAGGGCACACCCATAGGTCTCAAACTTTCTACAAGTCCTTGACGTTCTAAACAACAGTGACCTACTTTACACCCTGTTCAACATTGTTACATGTCATACCATGATTCCTTGCTGTACATTACCCGATGCAGCTTGCTGTGAAGGCTTATATATCAATTACGGTTTGCGTCAGTGGGTATGTTTTTGTTTGTTGACCTGTGTGTTTGGGTGCCTGTTTGTTCATGGCCTGTGTGCATGGGTGCTTGTATGTTTGTTGGTCTGTGTGAATGGAAGTCTATAACTGTATCCATATGTTTCATTGCTCTGTATCATTGTACTGTTCAAAACCAAAACTATTGGCTTTGTCAATGCTTGTTTATATTTCACACGCGTATAATAGATGTTTAGATTTTTTATAGTGCTTTACATAGTAGGTACTAATACTGCTCAATTTGTTGATACTTGTTTAGTTGACTTTGGGTGGATGAAAGACCCACTTGGCTTTGCCAGGTCTTGACTAGCAGTCTTAGGCTTACATCAGTTGACTTGCCTTAACTTGTCCATATAGAGTAATTCATGGGGAAACAGCATTCGACTTGCATAAGCTGGGTAGGTCCGATACTCTTTGGCCAGGTCCTTGAAGCTTTAGCTGCTAATGATGCAATTAAAGGCAGCCTTGAAACTGGAGGAATGTTCAACAGGTTGCTGCCTGTGAAAGAAAGGGCCACACTGGGACCCAGACGTATCGAGACAACTTTTTATGTCATTCCCTCATTGCACAGTGACCATGTCACGTGAGGGAGTCTGTGCGAATCTTCTTCCGTGGGACCCATTGAATTATCCAACCTGATACAATGGGTCTTTCAGTTGCACCCGGCAGGCTGGCTGTGGTGTCGTGAGGAAGGGACGTAGACCCTTTTTAGCCTTTTGTAAGGCCTGCATCGAGGGTGGTCCTGCAGGGAAGCATGCCACGCTCTGTACTTATGTGTGTTTTACTCCACAGGGCAGATCGTCGAAGGTCCATGCAGGGCTTTTAAAGTTTAAAATGCATTAGAATCTTGATACTACTGCAAGCTCACTGAATTGCCAGGTACCTCTTTTGAAGATGTTGAATGGTCACTGTTTACTCTTACAGAGTAGTGTGGGGTAGAACATATAATTCCACTTAGTAGGTGTACCAACAACAATAAATATAATTTACTGAAAGTGGTATTTATTTTATGAATGAGATAGAACTTCATTTATGTAATGGAAAACTGTAGTTCCCCTTCTTTAATCATTATTCTATTAAAGCTTTACCCATATACTGTATCAAGTTTATCATTAGCAGGTACTATGCATGTTGCTGTTAGAGAGGACACATTTTAGGGGAACATTTAAAAAAATGCAGCATCTGGGGAGAGTTGGGGAGAGCACATAGGTTGTTTCGCCACAGACACGACCATGTGGCTAGAACAGTCATTAAAAAGTGCTGGATGGATGGAATGCTTGAATTAATCTCAGCCACTGGTAATTACTTGTAGTCGCATCCCAATTCATTCATTATTTTGTGCACCATGTCATCCTAATTTGGACCCAGCTATGCGCAGAACAGTCTTGACCCCCCTCCGTTCAGAACAGTCCAGCCGGAATTGCCAAGCCAGGTCCTCCCTGAACCAGAACACAAGCAACCCAGGACAGGTTTCACCCTAGTTATCGGCTCATCAGCCGGGTACAGCTTGGGTCCAGTGACAGTGTGTGCAGGACAGCCAGTATGCCAAGTGACGGTTTAACCTTCACTTGATTGTGTCCGCAGTGCTTGGAGAGACACTGGTTCTCACAAGTGCCGCTGCACAAGAATCACAGAGTCAGGACTCCCATGTCTCAGGTGGCTAGTCCTGAATGAGGATAAGGGTCCTGGAAGGGGCCCTCCCACACCATCTGGCACAACAGCCAAATGGATGGTATGGCCAGGCCTTCTATGAATGCTGAGAAGCGTTCACGCATAGGAGGGGAAGCGGTGTGGCCCAGCACTCTCCAGCAGTGACACAGACATATGAGACACCAAGAGAGTACAGCAAGATGGATCTTAGGCGACTTGACTTTTGTAACTGCCTTCTCTGCTGCCTTCCTATGGGCTCCACTTATAACATGGCTCACTCTGAATCTCGTTCTTGATCGGAGTGGATCCGCCAGCATACCTTTGGGCTTGGTTATGTAGACTCAGTACAGCTTCTCATGACAGCACACTGGACAACTGGAATCAAATTCTGGGATGAAGGAAGCCAGGTTCTCTACATGCCATGCAGATATTTTCTTCTCATCTTCAGGTCGCAAGAGCATCAAAACATTTTACTCAGCAAAGAAGTTTATCCCCAGAGGAGACAGCCTAAGTGTCCTTTTTCTGGTATCAAAACATTCTTTGCACCGGTGTACAGAACATCCAAGTCTAGTTGGCACCTCTGGTTTTGGAGCGCACTTGGCATAGCCACACCCCCTCCTTGAGGCGACCTATTTAGCTATGTCAACTGCACGGCCGCTGTAGATTCAGCTTCTTAAGGAAGCTTGGGTGTAGCCGATTGTGGCTACATTGTTGCCATGGTGATACCTCTTTTTATTTCCTAGTAGTGCACTGCAGTGTGCTCGGAGTTGCTTGGCTCCATCACCTGGGAGCCATATTAGGTGGGCTACCTTGACGTTTTACTTGGTTTATGTTTTAATATTCACACCTTTTATTTTGTTTGTTTTGCTTTCGTTAGTATCTCCCACCTGGTAGGGAAGTCTACCATGAGGGAGTGGAGATGCAGTGCTTCAGTTAATTTTTAGTCCCTACCCCCCCTTGGGTTGGTACGCACTTGACATAGCCACGCCCCCTTCTTGAAGTGGCCTATTTAGCTACGTCAGCGGAAGGCTAGCCTAAGGTAAGTCCATCTGCACCCGTCAGCGCCCGGATGGCACCGGGGATCAGGCCCTCTGGTCATCCAGGGTCTGCCTTTTTGAAATACACCTCTGTGGAGCTAAGGGCATTGGCCCCTTCCACCATCAATGACCCATGTCAGATCCTGGGTCCAACGCAAGCAAACTTTTGCTGCGGTAAGTGCGGGTTCACTTTTCAGACCTTAAAGACACCTACGACTGTAGAGACTAAGGTTCCAAACTCTCATCACATGGCACTTTTTTATTCTGTTAATTGCAGCTCATTAGTTAAACACAAACTCGAGGTGCATGAGTTTCTTAATCACCACTCCCTGGACATCATTTTGGTAACCGAGACATGGCTGACGGACTCTTCATCACCTGATGTGCTTGCAGCCACAACCCAGGGATATGCGATGATTAGGCGGGATAGATCACTGCAAAGGGAAGGTGAGATCGCAAATATTTTTCAACAAATGATTCTCTGCACCTCCTCAGAGGTATTTATTGAGGGCTGTGAGGCTGCATTCTTTTCTCTGGCTTTTTCTTGCACCTTCACACTAGTAGGGTTCCTAATATATCGTTCACCAGGCTTGGCTGCAGACTTTGCAGTCTCTCTAGCAGACATTTTGCTGGCCTACGTCCTGAGGTACTCGAATTTCACAGTTGTTGGAGACCTGAATCTCCTTTTTGAGGATGGTGAGTGCCGAGCGGCAACCGTCTTGACGGCTGACTTGGACGCTCTGCAACTTGTACAACTTGTGCGCGTCCCTACGCATAAACTGGGACATACTCTGGACCCCATTTTTTCCAACTTAGCCAATTTAGAGGTGGATCCTCCTCTCCCTTGAACAGATCATTTTGCGCTCCCTTTCCATATCTGCATTGGCACCCCGCCTCCTCTACTGGTCTCTGGGCAACCACTTAAAACCAGGAAATGGGCTAAGGTGACTCCCATCACCTTCACCCAAGCGTTAGAAGCAAGACGTCCTGTCTTGATTGACTGTGTAGACATAGCTGATTCACAACTAGTAGATTAGATAAAGGGGGCATTGGACCATGTGGCACCACAGGTGAGCACACTATTAGAAGATTGAAGTCCCTGTGGCCTAGCTCAGTGAGGAGTTATCTGTGCTGAAGAAAAACTGGAAATGCCTCGAACGGGCCTGGAGCTGAAATTTTGATCCCACCTATAATGCTGTTTATTTAGCAGCGCTGAAGAATTACCATAGGCATATCAGAACATTGCGACTATTACACCAGTAAAATTGAGATGGCTCAGAATTCCTCTTGCAAACTTTTTGCAATAGCGAAATCATTGACCTCTCTTGATTGTGTGTCTGCACTAAATCCTCCATCAGAAGAGAGCTGCAATGATCTGGCTCAACATTTTAATAACAAGGAGGCGATGATTTTTTCTAATTTTCCTGAGTCGGTATGAGATACTCCCTGTTTCAAAGTCTGGTTTGAGATTTATTTCAGGAGACAGTTGTGGACTTTCTGGCTTTAAATCTGCCTCTGTGGAGGACTTAAACCCTCTATTAGCATCTGCTAAATTAAGGGCCCCCACAGACCCTTCCTCCCCGGCCATTTTGTAGCAAAGGATGGATGTGTTAGCTCCGGTAATAGTTGAGCTGCTCAATAACTCTTTAGGTCAGGTCTGAGTCCCCTGTCTTGGAAACATGCCACTATAGTACAACTTCTTAAGAAACCACACCTGGATCCTACAAAACCAGAAAACTTTAGACATGTATTGTTGATTCCCTTTGTTTCCAAATGGGCCCAAAAATATATAAACTCTCTACTTTTATTGAGGCAAGAGACCTCCTCCATAAGTCTCAATCCGGTTTTTGGCCACAGTACAGCACTGAGTCAGCATTGTTGCTTGCCTTTGAGATCATCCGGGAGGTGGTGGACAAAGGAGATAGGACAGCTCTGCTTCTGCTGGACTTCAGTGCTGCCTTTCACACAGCTCCTCCTTGAACGGCTGTGGAATTGGCAACAAGGCTTTGTTGTGGCTTGTCTCCTTTCTTCAGAACCGCACCTTTCAGGTGGCTCAAAGACCTTGTTGGTCAAGGGTCTTCCTTACTGCAGGGGTTACCTCAGGGCTCTTCTTTAAACCCTACTCTTTTCAATCTGTATATGCGCCCTGTGGCCGGTATCATTGAGAGTTACGGCTTTAACATCAAATCGTACGCCGTTAATATGCAGCTAATTATCACTCTTTCTCAGGTCGCTGCGTGGATGAGCCTTAGTTGCCTTAAGCTGGACGCTGGGAAAACGGAGGTTCTCATCTTCGGCAAGTGGCATTCAATTTAGTCCTAAACCTGGTGGTCTGACTCGATGGGGCCTCTACCTGTACCTAAACCTAAAGCCAAGAACTTAGGCTTCTGGTCTGACTCAAATGTTTCATTTGACAACCAAATTACCAGCCTTGTGGGTCAACGTCTCAGGATTTCAAGACCCTCAACAAAGATCTTGGACCTCCTTCCAGAAGCAGCTAGGAAGACAGCAGTCCAGTCTTGGTCATATCTAGACTGGACTGTTGCAGTGTTTTATATCTCAGGAGATTACAGCGGGTGCAGAATGTGAGAGCCCATCTGCTGCTGAGATTTCCGAGGCAGGCCCATATGGCCCTTGCGCTGGCGCATTGGCTCCCTCTAAATGAAAGGGACTCCTTCAAAGGCATGTGCTACTGCCACAGAGTTCAGGAAGGCCCATGTTATCTGCACTCGTTAGTTAAACCACACGTCCCTAGAAGAAATCTGAGATCAGCTGGCAGGGGTGGCTCCTTCGCAATGGTGAAGAAGCGTCGCCTACCCAAACTGCCCCCATCCCCCGGGCTAAGCCGGGAGCTGAAAGATAAAATTATATTTAATTATCGTTTTATCAGGATCAGCCAGCACATGTGAAGAGGGGCGGGGCTTGGCCACGTGAGGTGGGAGGGGGGAGGAGGAAAGAATGCACTTAAGTGTGTATGTGTGTTTGGCTGGCCGCCGGCCCTGGTAACACCGGCCGGAGTGTAACCGGGGGAAAGTGTATGGTATTTACATACCATGCAGATTTTGGTGTGGTAAACAGCAAAATCTGCATTTTAATCCCCCAAAACTTGTGGTAAGTTTTATTTATTGCACCCAAAAAATAATAAATCCCACATTATCGTCCTTTACCAGCTGCAATACAGAGCACCTTCACCCAGAATCAGGGCCTGAGACCTGTCCACAGGCATCTGGATTGAATATCTGACCAGGAGTTTAAACTTGTCCTCAGACTTCTGGAGGGAGCAACTCATGGCGAGCAGTAACATGAATTGTCACTCTGTTGTATGTGTTGGAACCAGAAGTCCTCTGTCCAGTCAGGGATACAGGATGGGGCACCTTAGTAGGAACCCTAACTCTGTGTGCTGGGACCGACTTGGCCCATGAAGGGTGAACCCCAAGGATTGCTCCGGGTCCATTCAGATCTACATGATTGCAAAACAGGCACATACTCTCGCCTTTAGGACATGTCTGTGCTCCATAAAACATCATAAATAAATAAAAACAAGAACAAGCAAATACTACATCATTTTACAGGTAGCCACCCACAGACTTCAAACAGGTATTTTTTTATATTTTTTTAAATATATTTTTATTGTTATCTCAACCAACAAGCAAGGCAGAAAAAAAGGTACAGATGGTTACAATTTTGCAACTTCAAACAGGTATTAGCATAATCAATATGGTTTGCCTTTGAAAGTTGTTAGCCGGCCTTTTGGCTTTGTCAGTGGTCGTTAATGTGAAAAGCATTGTAAAAAATGTAAAACAAATGCTGCTGCTGGTGCTGGCTAGCATGTACAAAAACATGGCCAGCATAATGACGTAAGCAGTCATGCGTGAAAAGGGAATAGTGATTCCTTCGGATACAGTTAACACCAGTTATGCAGAGGGATAATAAGTTCATTTGGCGTCAAAAGGATGTCCAAAATCTTTGGAAAAGTTCATTTAATTACCAATACAAATCAATATACACACCGGACAAAAAAAAGATGAAAGTAGTATTACACCTCATATAATGAATTTATATTTAATGATGCACAGGTTTACAGAGACAAAATACATTTTTGGGCAGGATGAATGAAACGATACATAATTGTGCCACTTGTGCAAACTGTATGGAGATGCAGTACTCACGTGAACCAAAACATGTAAAAATAAACTGTAAGACTCAACAAGTGCAGATAGAGAACAATGCACATTTGTTCTTCAAAGGTGTGCTAATATTAGCACATGCGTCACCACCTATGCGATGCGTCATGACACTGCGGTGGGCGTATTTTTTAACTTTTACATTATGGTTCCTTAATGGCAGATGCTCATCTTGGAGCAGTAAAATAAAAGCCTGCAAAAGCACATTAGACATTATGAAGATGTATCCCCCACGTCCCCCCCCCAAAAAAAAAAGGACAGGAAGAGACACAGGAGCAAAAAAGGGGAATGGAAAATGGGTAAAAAATACTTTAAAAAAAACAAACAAACAACAATGCAACAGTTTCAATATAAAATACATTTCTTTCAATTTGGTAGTGGGCCGAGGACAAGCTCCTGTTCTGAAAGTGTGAA
The DNA here is from genome assembly GCF_031143425.1 of Pleurodeles waltl. Lineage (NCBI taxonomy): Eukaryota > Metazoa > Chordata > Amphibia > Caudata > Salamandridae > Pleurodeles > Pleurodeles waltl. The sequence continues at coordinate 38,188,320 of NC_090450.1, forward strand.
GAAAGAGGAAATAGGTAAGCACAGCTGATGACCATGAAAAAAATCCCAATTTTTTTTTTAGACAAGCCAATTCATATACCAAATGAAAATAGACATCTAAATCCAAAAAAAGGGTTCCGAAATTTTATTTCGATTCTGAAGAACAGGAACACACATACATTAGTCGAATAACCCCGCTGATAGGCCCAAACAGGACCGCCGGAAGCAAGGTTCTGAGTCATATGTCTCTCAAATAGAAAGCTTTGGGCAAACCACTTACGCCCATATGTACAAAACTTCCAATTTGCATTTCTTAAATAGCGTATCCTAAGAAATCCCTATTTAAGAAACGCAAATTGGAATGTACTAAAATTGTGATTTCCTAATAGTGATTCCTATGGAGTCGCAATCGGTATTAGGAAATCACACATTTGGAAATGCCAAACCATCCCTCCCTAGGGGCCTAAGCCCTCCTTAAATCTATGAGAAGAAAAAGTAGTGGTCATGTAAAGGACTCCTATGCCCTTGGGGAGGGTGTGTGCTCTATGGCACTGCATGAAGTGCATTTTGGGTGCATTTTTTCAACTTGCACATGGTTACCATCGGATTGGATTCAATGGCAATAGCATTTCCTAAATGCCCATCTCACATTTAGGAAATGCTATGTACATGGAGTTCGGAAATCCCAAATAGGAAGACCCTATTTGCGATCTCCTATTTTGGTAATCTCAAAATGTGTTTTCTACAGGGTAGAAATCTCAATTTGCGATGCCACAAAGCCCTTCTGTACATTGGAAAAGGTTGTTTTGCATTTGGTAACAGACAGTAATTGTGATTCAGTCTGTTAAGAAATGCAAAAAGCTTTTGTACACGTGGGCCTTAGTATGCCTGTTATTTGACTGTCATTCATATTTTATACCATACTATGCATTAATGTTAAATGTTTGCTTGAGTTTTTAAGTCACGTGAGAACTACATTTCTTTGCTTGTTGTGTTTCTGGGACCAGCTCACATAGGTATTCAAGTAAAAAGTGTAACAAGATAAATAGAAGGCAGGATCCAGAGCATCAGCATGTCTAACTTGTCATGTTGACCCAAATTAAATCAACTTTTTTCAGGCAGAAATATAGATCATGCCCAATTAAAAATGAATCCTCCAAAAGTATCACAAAAAACACATATTCCCTTGGGAAATTGAGCCCTAGACAGCTTACACTCCCGAAGAAAGATGTATTCTGAAGGAATTACCTGGGTTTACCATCTCTCAGCGCACAGCCTCTATGTACGGTCCACGCGGGAGATGCTAACAGTGCTGACTGTCGGCCTTAATAGCTCTCGCTTGTCAGTTTTCCCTCCTTGGATGGTGCCTCTCCTGGGACTGACTATCTGGTGGGAAAACTTTCCATCAGTTTTTTAACAGAACCTTCTCGACAGCAGGTCCTCCCCATGGAATTGTTTATCGCCCATTTATGGACATGTGGGATCCTGATTAAAGGGTCTACTCTAGAACCTTTGAAACTGTTTTCCCTGCTTTTTGAGGGGTAGCAGAAGTGACATCCATCACCTTGTGTCTGCTGCTTACCTCGCAGGATTGACCCCTTACCCACCCTCAGCAACCTTCTACGAGCAACTGAGTGGAACATTTATCAAAACGTCACGGGCACCTTTGGACCCATGATTGCAGGCAGGATTGTCTTTGTGCAGGAAGAGACACCAAAGAACTATCTGGGTGTATCTTGCTACGCACAGCTACCCCTAATTGACATCCATAATGGCTGATCTTGTGCACATCACTTTATTGTTTGGTGCATCATTTCCCATATCTTTATAAATGAGGATTGCATGCAGTAGTGCTACAAATAAACTGAACATTAAATTTGATAAGCTGTAGCACTTAAATTGTTAATATTTAAGAGTCCATGCCACAAATTTTACATGAGAGTCTGCCATCCGATTGCACCACTGGCAAAGTTGACCACTTACATGGCCCACATTTCATGGACACCGCCCAGATGCTTGGTGCTCTCACTATGCCTGTGGTCGTTGCTTGGTTGGGGCAAGTGGTCGTGGGTGCACATGACTAGGTGCCTTAATTTGTAGCTAAGAGTCATGAATATTGTGCTGCTAGTTCACACTACAGTGTTGCATCTTAGGAAAAAAAGCCAAAAATGAACAGCAAAGGCACATACACGCTGTTGTTGTAAAGAGTACAAAACTTGTTATCCTTCCCGCTGATGATCTTTGAAAATGGTAAATTGTAATCCCTTACTTGAATCTGAATAAGTGAAGCCATCTTCAACTAGGGATTGAAGGTGTTCTCCTCAAAAGGAATTTTTGAAAAAATGGGATAAAAAAGTGCTTTTAAAGCATGGTTTCTCATGAAATTACTACAAATCCATAGTGAAAGGACACTCATGAACAATTCCAGGACCTCCATGGTTTGACAATAACCCTGACTCCCCCCAGGAATGTTGCAGTTTTGCCTGCCCTGAGATAATTTTGAGAGAATAGTGTACTTTACTAAACATTGTCAAAATAAAAGTAACTAGTCGTACATTTTAGAGTATAGTAAAAAGTGAGAAAAGCTTGCACTGCTACAAAAGCAATTAGTGATCACTCCACGCTACTCTCGGCCTTTTAAAGACACCCACCACCAAGTGCTTAAAGGCACTTCAGTGGGGAGTCCTTGCTAGAATAAATGTATGATCTTTCCTTTGTAAATTTATTTGAGCAATGCATAGAAAGCTGGAAATACCCAGTGTGCTGCAAACCAAGCTGGCCAATGGGCAACCGTAGAAGGTTCCGGGGACACAGAGCGATGTAGGTTTGCCAGTGCACGCTGTACTACTGAGAACCATAGTGGACCGCTAAAGCCTGATGTTTTCTCCGATGGAGCCCGTCCTTTAGTATATGGAGGGTTCCTGTTAATCAGATATTCCCTATTATGGGTCTCTAATTGCCTAAGGATTAGGTACGTGTCATGGGCCTGATGAATCGCACTAGATCATTTTTGACTAACTAGCGAGAAACATGTTGACCTATTATACAAAGTAACACAGGGGACCCTGTGTGTACTTTCACTACCCTCCATTGAGAGACCTAGTGATTATATTACTTTTTGTCCTGCTAGGGAGTTTAGACATCATTTTATTATCTTCCCGCATGCCGTTTTTAATCACGTCAGAGGTATCAATATCCTAATAAATTGTATTTCTTACCTCTAGTAATTTGTAACTATCTCTATACCAATCCTAGATTAGTTTGTTTTTGACCGGTTGTTCATCATTCACATAAGATCTCCGGCAAAGAGCCCCTTGTGGGGCCCGTCAGGCATTGCAGTGCCGGCTTGACGAGGAGCATATCCCTATGATGAAGCATGTCACCGAAAGGTGAGTGAGGGCACTTGCTTCAAACAAATTGATTCTCCATTATTCTCAATATAGAATTATCATTTTGAGAGAGACACCTTTTTTGGAACTGTGTATACATACAATTTTTGATTTGACAACCGTCAGCCCAATGTCTAGCAGTAGAGGTGGCAGTGTATCGGGATGAGTTATTCAGTAAGTGGATGACAAAGGGTAGGACATTTACTAGGAGTTGGAAGACATTTATGGTGAAGGCACATAAGGAACCTGATCCAGTTGCCTTAAAAGCGGGTAGAAAAGGGACAAGCAGTCGGGTGCTTCGATGACGATGTCCAGATTTGTGACCTTGGTGAAGAGTTTCTTGTGATTGACTGTGTTGTGACTGAGAAGTCGAAAAGGATGAGGATGAAGGACTTTGCTTTGGAGGGGGCACCCAAAGAGAAATCACAGTGAAGGAGCTGAACTTTTCTCTCCTTTTTGTGTGAATTTATAGCAGGTACCACTACTAAACACTGCACACAAAAAACAATGACCCAGGCATGCAGAGAGGTTTCTCACTGTGTGTAGGACCATTGAGCAATTTCCCTAACTGAGACTGACATGCCTCACGCGGCTGACCCAAGCAGGGATGTCTAGCACTGGTTACCCTGTCCCATATAGTTCAGGATTAAGGTCACTACATCCTAATGGCCCAACGTCAAACTCTATACGGTCCCAGAAATTCTTTATATGTTAATGCAAATGTTGTCGTGCTAGTTGTTATGGCAATGAGGTTTACTCTGTAGTTAAGATTGTTCGGGCAAAGTAGGAGCTCGATGTTGGCTCACCTCAAGACTCTAGACTCTCTCTCAGTAGCGTATTATGTTTGTTCCCTAAAATGGTGAACAAAGTTGTGGTGGTATTGGGCAACAGGAAGATGTGTAGTATGGTAAGGAATTTTGAGGTCTGTTAACTCACACAAAAGTGTTTAGCTTAAATTTGATGGGGAGTAGCACTGTAGGACAGTAGGTCACCAGAGGTAGGACTTGTACTGACATTACCTAGTGAGATTAAGTACCCGGAGTAATGATACCAGCTATATGGATCACAAACCTTTGCACTTTGTGCCGATGGTGTTTTGGGGAAAGCTCACTTGATTTGACATTTAGTTCTTGTTATTATGCTGCTTAATTTGGTATTGTAATGTGCTGCCTACATATGGGAGTTGAATGTTGGTACGTTTGAGATCCAGTGGAGGATGGAATGAGTAAGCTGGAATATGAAGATTACAAAATTGTCACTTATAGAAAAAGGTGCCAGGGTATGGGGTGTTCGTGGGCAGACTGCATTTCACCTATTGGTCCACAAATACTGGGTTTTTCTGGCAACCGCGTCCACCAGCTGTTCGTTGACGTGCTCGCGCAGTAGGCTTCTATCCTTTCTAATTCCCGCCTGTTACCCTCTATCTTAGAAAGGGGGCGAGTGTGTGAAGGGGTTTGCATCATTATTAAAGGCAGGGTCAGTGTTTTTGTAATTATTTAGATAGTGGAGATTTAAGTATCTGCCCCTCGTTGCAACAGAAAAACCCCGTACTCCCTGTTGTGTGTTTTGATTTAAGTATCTACCCATCTGCTAGACATTTCATGGCTTTGGCAAAGAACAAGTTAATGACTAAATTGCTAAATATGACCCAAAATAACTCAAGATTAGAGAGATCAGGGGCAGGAACCACTTGAGGTCACAAAACAACTATGCAAGATCCAACCTATTGACATTAGATGAACCTAGAAGAAGATAATGTACATAATATATTGCAGAGTTAATGGCAGAGAAATAATAGTTCTGCAAGTAGCAACTGATGCCCACTTGCCAGGTTGGAGTAGGACTTTATCTGAACCTGTTTGAAAAGTTAAGGACTTGGAGTTGTGGTTTCTTCTGCCGTCTCCATCTTCTCAAGATGTTCCCTTTTCCATTCTCTCATGTCTCATACTGCCTATCTGTTTGTTCTTTGTGATGGTACCTGATTTCTTGTGAAGAGGTTTTGGACGTTGTGATCATTCCATGGGGATGCAATTTCAGGGCCTGTACTGAGTATATGGAAACCCATACAGAATTTATGGATGAATCCATTTTTTTATTAGGAAGATGCTATTCACACATGTTCATAGTATTTTGTGCTAAACTTGTAGATGTGGTTATTCTTGTTTCAGATAATTGAAAATCAATGTAAGATTATTTTATTCTCATTGTTCTGTGCCTGTATGCGGAAAAGTGCAGAAGAATGTGTGCACCATGACCTCGAGATGACCTTGAATTCTAGAGACCTGAAATTGTCTATATACAGTATGGTTCCTCCACCGATCCCATTTCGTTGCCTCGCTCGTCTATCTTAATGTGTTTATTTGTAGTTTAGTTGTAATGGTGGTACAGGACTACTTGGGGGGAACTATTGCTTTTGTAGTAAGGAGTGGGCATTACGAACAAGGCCAAAGCGTATTTTATGCCTTTTTTTAAAAATTTATTTTTACAATCTTTACGTAGCGCTGACATAGCTCATAACAGCAAAGACGCTCCTGGATACGGAGTGGTTAGCTAACCATAGCAGTACTTAATTTGTCAATAAAAAGATGCCGGTCCCCAAAGCCCTCCTCTTAAACATGCGGCTGCTGCAATCAAATGTGCGAACATGGAATACTGAGGCAGCGCAATCCTGAAGCCATCTCGGGCCTATTCAATCAATCTACAGCCTCTCCGTGCCCCTTCAGCTCACCCTTGAAGCTTTCTGCTTTCTCCCATTGTGACGCTTCTTTGTTTTTCTCATCTGCCAACTTCCCATATGTGTCTTTTGCTTGCAGTCAATTCTTGAGGTAGAAAAATAAGTGCCGGCCCAAAAAAATAAGTGCCCAGCACCGGAAACAAGCAAAAATTAAGCACTGCATCTTAGTAATGTAGGCTTCCATTGCTGTGCAGTACGATTCAATTAGAGGTGGGGAATACATTTTTCTTCCCATGTAGAGTTGCTGGAATTTTGGCTACTCTGTGTTGCGCTTCTAACGTGGAGTTCTGCCCAAAAATCGGCCAACTGCTGCATGATGGAGTTTTTTCTCGCACGCTGCTCGCCAGCGATAAGTTGGCGAGTGAGTATTGGCATCCCCTAACACGATTTTCGGGTGCTAGGAGGGCACCCTCAAAGATTTTCACAACGCGGGCGGTCACAGGCTGTCACATCGATTCATTGTGAGAAAGATCCCACTCGGGTAGAAAATCTACTCGAGAAGCTTCAAAACCAAATCGAGAAGCAGCGGTCCCTGGAACACTGCCTGGGCCATTTGCACAGATTTTTCAGTGTGGGATGAGCTCCCGGTGCTAAAAATCAGTGTGAGCAGTGAGACGTGCTGATTTCCACCGCTCACGGAACTCTGCGGAATGTCACTGAGTGCAGGGGGGGCCGGCCGCACCGGGCGCAACATCTTGGAAGAGACTAAATCCACGGGTTAGGGGGTGCAAATTACTTGCCTTGCCCCGGGTTAGGGGGCGCAAATGACTTGCCTTGCCCCGGGTTAGGGGGCGCAAATTACTTGCCTTGCCCCGGGTGCTGACAACCCACGCTACGCCACTGGTCCCACCCACCCCTAGTTTCTATGCACATTGCTGTATGCATGGCATATTACATCAATCAATGCTTTGACTTATCAGAAAAAAACTAATGCTTCCAACAACAAGAGCTGAAGCAATTCTCCCACTGTAGTGCTTTTCACTGCAAATACTGTCTCTCCTCTAGGCACGGCCAGACCATTGCTTTGTTTATTGATTGTGGTAATGAATATGTATGTTATTAACTGCAAATGTTATCTGTGTTCTTATTGCAAGTTCTACTCATAATGCCTCAATCAGATGGGCAGTGGACGCTGCTATAAAAGTTTGTACATCAGTCCCTAGATCTGCAGCTTTTTGTAGTTTATTTTTCACATCTCGCCTTTGTGGCAAGATCGCATCTCTTTCAACATCTGGCAGTGTTTGCTAATCAGCTTTTCAAAGATTCCCAGAAGGTCAGTTTCGAAGTGGTTTTGATTGAGAGACTCGTCACTTGGTGTTGAACCACATGCCCCAAGAAAATATTCTTCAAAACAAACAATTGTGCAAAACACGTATTTGAGTAATGACTCCATGATGTAGCTTTTCTTTGAAAGGTCAGCACCTAGAAAGACCACTACAGGCTAGTCCTAGCAGAATGGGTGTATGTCTGCCTTTGCATGTATTCACCAACCAAGTTAACTAACGTGAAATATACTAGCTGTAAATTAAAACACATGGATAAATAAAACGATTTCTGAAATATATACTATCACATTAAAGTGCATTAATTTGAACAGTAATTTGCGACTTTTTTTTTAGAAATTGAGTTGCTCACCAAGCAACTGATCGATGGAAATGTTTAAATTAACGTGATCCACTGGTGAGTTTGCGGAATCATTTAAAACGTAATTACTACCGGGAAGCAGTTATGTCACGTTTTCCATTTGTTTTAGGTGGTCTGCTCATCTCACCCCTGTCCATTTCCCCTCCTAATTAGTGCCCTGTTGCAAACTATTTCTCTGTGAATTACCTAAATGATTCAAAATGGAACTATTGTGTGAGGAAGTATATATTGTAAATAAAGTTTCCATCGTCTATCCAAAGTATCATATTCACGGACTTCCACTGGAAGATCCACAGAAGATATGTTGGTGTCATTTCTAGGGCCCATTGTTTGAGAAATGTTTAATTTTGTGCTGATCATCTTTGAAGTGCAATTGCTGAGAGCAGGTGGAAGATTTTCTTTTACCTTAAGAAATGGGTTAGTGTGAAATAATTAGGTGGTTTTGAAATATGACATTGCTGTTTCTGATTTACCATTGCAACCTTGACCATGACCATGCTGAGTTTGCAGAATCTAATAATAGAAATGTGATGTGTGTGTAAAAGTTCTTAGGCCTTATTATTGGGGTCGCCGCCTTTCTTTTGTGTTTCCATTTTGTATTTTGCTGCTGATGGTGGCTGAGACTTTGTCCATTTAACTTAGATCTTTCCTTTCTGGGGATGCTGTATGTACTATTTATGAATCTCACCCTCGGGGGTTTACCGAAGTTTAAGTAATTAGGCTAAGTTGTATGATGCTGTATTTCTGTGACTGAGCTTTTAAGGCATTTCTATGTATTTGTCTCTGTTCTTTATTTCCTAAATTTTCTGTAACAAATCTAATTTTGATCAAGAACACAGTTATTAATGCTTTCTCTTTTATTAATGTTTACTTTGATAAAATGTATGATTTTTCATGAGTAATGTAGTCCCTAATCACTAGATCTAGAGTGGAATTTGGAGCCAAATCTACTGGGTAAGAATTTAGATGATTAGAATATTGTCGGGTCAGATGATTATTGGGGTCAGGTCCCACACCTACAACATTTCATCAGTCACTCTGCATGGATCCCATGTGGAATTATAAAGAGGAGCTGGCAACAGGAAGGCCTTCCACCCAGGGGTTTGAGTGACATCACACACAACACAAGGAATGAGAAACTCAAGCTTCCTATTATGCCACTTAGAATGCCAAGGTAAAAACACCCACCTTGTTGACAGCTACCCATCAACAATTTTTAGTGTCAAAAATAGTTATTGTCACTACACATTTTTCTGTTTTTTACTTAAAATAAAAAGGATGTCATACGTCTGAAAATCAAGTACAGTATGTTTATTTTTTATATTTTTTGACTTTTTACATTTCCTTTTTTATTTCAGATATCTTGCTGTGTGTTTATTGTGAATAGTATTGTTGTACTTTATTTTAGATCTTGTTTTGCAAGAAAGTCTTTCCCCTTTGAGGGAATGTGCCCCTTTTTGCAGGCACAGGGAGGCTTCATTTACTCTTAGAAACTGGCACCCATTCATATCTATTCTTTTTGGCACAAGTGTGATACTACAGTAGTAATAAAACAGTTTGTGTTTTTATCATTGATGTATTGGCAGAACAGTGATTATCTGGATTTTGAAAATTGTGTTGTTGCTAATGATTGTGTGTGTGGCCGAGCCATAAGACGTAGAAAGGTACATAGTTAGATGTCCAAAAAGGGAGGAAAGAACACCACACAAATAGTCTGCAGGAAATGAGCAGCACAAGTAGTCTGTGGTGTCACTTGGAATTCTGAGGTGCAAATTGACACTTTGTTGATATCAGCCGACGTACAACTCTATGTTGTGTATGCACTGGTCCCATCCCGTGAGCGCCTCCCAAGCTGACCCGGGAGACCCGCTGTTGAGCTGTATCAGAGACTTGGGGGCCCGTACAAAAGATGGGCTTCTCTAATTCAACGTGCCTTTGGTACCCTTCCCAACGCCTCCAGTGGCACCTGCCCCTCACCCACCCACCAACTACCATACTAAATACAGGACCACAAAATGGCTGACATGCTGTCACTCTTCTCTACCACCCTCAGGGCTGCTCTCTCTCCACTCACTGGTGCACTGTCACTGTTCCCTACTTTTTTATGCCTCCCAATAGTCCCCTATCTTTACAGAAGTACTTGTCCTTCTGCAAAAGTGCAAAAATATTTTCTCCTATACTCAAACAAGAAGGCATCTGAAATAAAAAAAAGGAATGTTAAAAAGGCAAAAAACATAAAAAAACATACCTTCCTAATTTTCAGAATTATGGCATCACCTCCCATTTGTATTTCCTTGCCCCACTCTACATCCAGCTACCTTCCCCAATCTTCCACTTGCCTTCCCTCACCTCCCTCATTTATCAGAGCCATTTTCTGGGTGGGTGGCGACACAAGACCATCACCCTACATTCCAGGTCTGCGGCTATCTTGGGATGGCAGGGGAAGAAGAGAAGAAGCCGGATCAGACACCCTTTCACGCTAGACTAGAGTCTCTGGTCATCTGAGGATGGGTAAGGCAGCAGAAACATCATTCACTTGACATCATTCATTTATCAATGCACCCTTTTGGTTTTACCCTACTGAATGCCGGATTCATGTTAACAATTTCTTATAGAAGTTGCACACAATAACTGGCTTCTGCTCCAGGGAGCCAAGATTCTCTTCCTTGGAGAGAGATTTTGCCACAAAAAACTTAACTTTTTACAAGTCATGTGGCCGAATGTTCTAGTGCACCAGTATATTTAACACCCAGGACCCCAGAGCTGGCAACCACCAGCCTCCCACCTCCTCTGTGTGGGATAGAAGGAACAGAACCTCCAATCATCTGTGACCACAGAAAGTTACATTCAATGAGCCAGAGATGTCTTACCTGTGAGAGTCTGGAGCTGTCGACCATCCAGGCAGGCTTCATTCTAGGGCTCCAAGACAAAACAGGATTATAGTGAAGACCAGGGGCTTCCTGAAAGTCCCACCCTTTGTGCCTCAGAGGAGGAAAGTTACATTGAATTAGTGAAGGCAAATGAACTTCCAGAAAGTCCTGCCCTTTGTGCCTCAGAGGAGGAAAGGTAAATTTAATTAGTGAAGGCAAGGGAACGTCCAGAAAGTCCTGTCCTTTGTGCCTCAGGGCAGGAAAGTTAAATTGAAGTAACTTCATCTCTTGATGACAAAATTCCATCACAATCATATTCTTGGGTAAGTCAGGTCACCAGAACCTTCAACATTTGAAGGGGGTACATTGATAGACAAAGCTCCTCATAGAGGATGCCACACTGAAGAAAGGAAGGGTTCACACAGAATCCAACAATTGGGAAAGACAGCCCAACCACAGCCTCCTTTGGTTGTGGTTGAGGTGCCTGCAGTGCTGCCTTTGCTTTGGAATTGCTTCTGGTCACTGGATACTCTGGGGCAGCAGCCTCACAGTTTTAAGTCTGCACTCCATGTTGGGTTGCTCTGATGATTCAAACACAGTCCCAGGCCTGACACTGAATACATGGTCCCAGCCTGCTTCAAGGACTAGATAACCCTGACTGGCTACTTCGCTGAGTTTCCTCGGCTATGCTTTGTTCTACAGAGTAGGTGCCACGTGCACTGTGACAAGAGAGTAGTAACACATACATAACCCTACAGCATCCTTAATAGAAAGGAGAAGTTCCACCAGTGGCCAGCCTCCACTAAGGAGCCTCTAACATTTGAATTGTATTGACAGCACACAACCAGACTGCAGTCTTCCTTCGCAAGAAGAACAGCCACAATGGAAAGGAGAGGGGTAGTACAAGTCTAATTTATACCTAGAACAATGGAAAGTTGTGAGCTCCATTGAAGACAGTGAAGTGACTCAGGGCCAATAACAGCTGGTATATGCCTTCTGCTACTGCCTTCCAATGTGTGTCTTTCTGTATCTCACTTTTTATTTAGAACATTCTACCCTCAGTTGCTATAATATTCTGATAGTGTCAGAGTCCTTCTGCCTTGGGCTATACTGGTCGCTTTCGGCTCGGGGCTTCGCAAGTTTAGAGCCTTTAACAACCAGTATAATCCTCAGCAGCTGGCTATAGGGCTATACTAAAAAATACCAACATTGTTAATATTGATAAATACTATAATTAAGATTAAGTTTCAAGTTCATTGTCAAGAGCTCATGGGGCATCCGGAGTTTGCTACATCACAGAAGAATACAGAATCTCTATGTGACTGGTCAGAGAAACTGATAGATAGATAATTTGTGCTTATAGAATGATTGAGTAAATATGTGGAATTCCAACTAAAATGGATTTGAAAGGGAACTGAGACACTGCAGAGAAGAGCAGAGGATAAACATACATAGAAGGAGGTAGAAATAGACACAAATGTGCAGAAGTAAGGCTCTCTGACAGCCAAGAAGGAGATGTCAAATGCCAGTCCTTTGCTTTTAGCTTCTGGTTTTAAACTGGGCCAATCAGTGGTGGGCCGGGGGAATCCACCTGTGCTAATCCATTAATCATTTTTCCAGGAGTGAGTCTTAATGCAGTTATTAATAGGTTTGTGGGGCGACCTTCTCTTTTCTGTTCCCTGCTGCACTTGAGAACCTTTGGTATGCTACTTTTACTTCTGCCATAAATACTCCTGATTTCCAAGTTCATTTTAGGTTGTAAATGTGCATTTACAGCCAAAAATGTTCAACTGTCAGAGCTTCAGAGAGAATCCTGCAAGGTGTAAAGGATTTTACTACTGTGAATTTCTCCACCACAGGTGCTGATTTCTCCGCAACCCTAAGTGCCACACAAGGGGTGGGTCTTGAGTAGAACAAGTCGTAGTAAGGCTTGTAAGTTGGGAATAGCTACAAACTTGTGTTTTTGAGGGCATTCACAAATTGTGGTCTAAAACTTTCCTACCCTGGAAATGGTCAGAGTTCTAGTCCATCAAATTCCTGGAATGGCATCCTTCCAGTTTGGAAAGGGAGGCCAGATCAATTCATTTCTAAGTAGGGATTCAGATGAAGGGGTTTTCCGTGCGGAAAATTGATTTCCACATGCGGAAAGCAACGTGTGTTTGTATGTGGGGATGTCTTTCCACGCTGTTGAATTGAACAATTTGTGCAATTCTGCAATGGGGAATGGGAGCCTAGGAAATATGTCAGGTAACATTCCTAGTAGCATGCATGGAAACCTGTGCCTGGGGCAGCTTTATAGATGTACTACTCATAATGTTTGTGAATTGCAAAAAATGTGTAAGGTATGAGGAAGTAGAGCTGTGAATGTCAGTAAGTACCGTTACCCCTTGTTTGTGATTTAGGCATGCAGTCGTTGAGTGATCCCATCCTGCAAAACAAAAGCGGGCCCCTTACGACTGGAAGAAAGAGAGGCAGGTGCAGGGGAAACCGAGCTCAGAACAAAGGACAACTCCCCCTATATCTTACCTGTATTTGTTTAATTATCTTAAAACTATGTTTTGTAAGCAGTGATAAAGTACTTAGAGTTCAATATCACAATGTGTTAAATCAGTGGTTCCCATCCTGTGGTCCAGGGACCCCGGGGGGTCTGCAAAGCCTCCACAGGGTGTCCGCGACTGCCCAGAAAATTAAATAATATTGACAGATTAGGTCCCCATCATTCAGTAATGACTCATTGGGGGTCCCCGGATTCCAATAATGATTCAGCAGGGGTCCCCAGGTTCCACTAATGATATGTATGTATATAAATATGAATGTATTTCTTAATTTAGACTTTTTTTTAAGGCAACAGGCTGGCGATGCCCCTAAAGCTGTCTCTAAGCCACAGCTAAAATGCTGATATGACATAAATTGAATTAACTGTTGACTTTTAGATAATACACAATTGTAACCATGAACTGTGGCAACCTATGTTAGAAAAATGCAGCACAAAAGACAACTGAGTGAAACCTTTCAAGAAAAAGAAGTTTGTACATTGTTATGTCTGTAAAAGTGGACAGCAGCTCCTTCACTGTGGCATTTTGGGGGGCACTATTTGAGGGGATCCCTTTTCTTCTATTTTCTCCAGACTTTTTCTTGTGCATCATGACTGACCCAGGTAGGAGATATGAAAAAACACCCATAGCATGTCATGGGCATTGCTTTTCTATTTTCAAGTACACTTATTTCCATGCACTCCATTCCATATAAACTGTAAACTTCGCACTTGTATAGCGCACTAGTCATCCGTTAGGGTCTCAAGGCGCTGTACGCATACCGCTGTGGAACCCCTCCTGGCTTTTCCCTGTGAGGCGCCCACTCCTGGACAGCCCCAGGGTGAAGCCAGGCATCTAAGCGCTGTGAGGGCCGTTGTGGAGATTAAGTAAGCTATTGCCCAGAGTGGGACCCATTAATTAGATTAGGCACCGAGGCAAGAATTAGCTGGTCCAAGGGAATTGAGCCCAATACCCGCCAAGGTGGGAATTGAACCCTGGTCCCGGGCCAGATCTCTGCATCAGGGTCTGCCCTCTAACCATTGTGCCACACTTCTCCACATGTATTTCCATACACTTGGATTCAGCTTTTGTTCATCATCCTTCATGGCTTGGTAGACATGGTGGCACTGTTGCTTGTACTAACCCAGATCCAATACTCACATCTGGAGCATGTCCAGCAATACCTGTGGACACAGTGGCCTGTTCACAAACTGCATTTTGTAGTACGTTTAGCACCACAGTTTTATACACATAAGAAAAATGCTATTCATCAACCTACACGTGGAGTTCCATGCCTCTGCCTGTTTTGTCCTTTATGTATGGAGATCTGTACCCTTACTGCGGAGATCTTTGGACATGTACATAAGGTTTTAGTAGTGTCTGTGGGAGGGACACCATTGTTGCTACTTAATAAATAAATATATTTTTTATAGTTTAAGTAACAAGTTTTTTTGTTTAGATCTTAAGAAAAATAATTTTCATTTAATTTAATATATTCAAAATGATTACTTATTTAATTTAAAATTAGGTTAATAATGTTGTTAATTTCTTTTTTATGGGTTTAAAATAAAAAAAATACTTAATTTACAATTATAATAATATTTATTTCATTATATTTAAGTATAATGATTAATAATAAAGTGTTATCTTTTCCCTATACTTTACCATAGGGATATATCCGACCCGAAGGCAGAAACTTCAGCCCATGTGTGAGAAATTATAAGCATTAACTTTACACTCTTAAATTAGTCTCCGTCTTTCTGAATTTAGTGGTTTTGGACATGCACGTCTACACATGAGAATAACTTTACACTCGTAAATAGTAAAAAGCCAAAAGTGGTAAAATTACTCAAAAGAGTAAGAGTAAATTTACTTATAGTACATATGTACTTGTAAATTTGCCTTTCTGATGAGGCCCCCCCCTGGTATAATTTTAAATATGTTACAGGCCTCAAAAGTTATATTAAAAATAGAGCTAACATGGTTGGCTGCCTCTGTAATGCGGCTGACATTAATGTTACACTTGATCCCTCATAGCCCCTTCTGTGATGTATGTGAAGTAATGGAAAAAATAAAACTGAGATGGGTGGTGTGGAGGAGTGTTGAGTTGTTTGGGTTTTATGGATAGGCAGAGTGTTTTTAAGGTTCAGTTGTGGATAGAGTTTTGGGGTTGTGAAGAGTTTTTTTGTTTGGAAACTGGTGGAGTTAAGGGTGGCGTGGGCGTTTAAGGGTTCAGGAATAGGTGGAGTTTATATGTTGTAAGGGTTTTTAGGGTTCAAAGATGGGGGAGTTTAGAGGTGGTGAGTGGTTTTAGGGGTCATGAATGGGTGGTTTTCCAGGGTGGTGAGGAGTTTTTTAGGATTTAGGGATGAGTAGAGTTTGGGAGTGGTCCAGGACTTTATGGGATCAGGGATAGGGGCGCTTTAGATGTAGAAAAATGTTTTTAGGGTTCTGGAATGGATGGAGTTTAAGGGTAGGGAGGAGGGTTTAGGTTAAGGGGTGGGTAGAGTTTTGGAATGAATGAGGCTTTAAGGGCTCAGGGATGGGTGGATTTTTAGGGGTCATAGATGGGTGGAGTTTAGGGATCGGTGGAGTTTAGGGGTCAGGGATGGATGTAGTTTACATGCGGGGAGGCATTTTTAGGGGGCTGAGATGGATGGTGTTTAGGGGTGGTGGTGGTTCAGTGAATTAAAAGCATCCAAAGTGATTGTTTGAAAGTGTAAAAGATAAAAATCAAAAATAATATTTCCTGATGTAAAGTATTGAAATAAATTCATTGGACAAAAATGTTTCTGAAAATATGATCTGCAATAATTTCATTTACACCTTAAAAAATAGGTATGCAAAAACCAATTTTTTAAAAAAAGCCATTCTATAAATTGGCTTTTATGAAATGATAAATGTCATTCATCCTGATAATTGCATTCAACCGATTAGAGTAAATGGTTTCTCAGTAATTCTATTCTATTAAAATTGTTTTTCTATTAAATCACATACAACCCCCTTGTGAGTGTCCCCGTATTGCCTCATAATAATACATGTTGCCTAGTGGAACACAATGCCCAATTCAAAATGTTATCTTAAGACCCTGAAAAGAATTGTGCCTTTCAGGAGATTTTTTTATCCATTTCTCCTTAAACCTCTAGAATGCTGTTTGTCCTGTTGAGATGCCTTGAAAAACTCAACGAAGCAAAAATGTCAACAGAGTCCCTATTTGTGGTCTGAGGTGCCGTGGACGAATTATCTTTGCCTAAATGTAACTTTCTTGGTTGCCCCCCTTAAAATATCAACTCGGCCATGGGTGTTTATATTCCGTCGGTTGTACTTCGCCCCAACTATGTCTCTCTTTGTAGATTATCACTGCACCGCTTACAGAAAGCACTAGTGCTGATGTGATCTAATGAACTCCATAATCAGTCTTGAAGTGTTGTATATCCTGCTGGATACCTTAGTCTTACGCATGATTTCGCTGTTCAATATTATAATTTTATATTTCTGACAGACAATAAAGGATTTGATGCTTCCAATGATCACAACAAATCATAACATATGATTTTTGCTTAGCCAAATTCCTAGGGAGCCAGTCATCTGTTATAAAAATCTAATTGACTGCCTAGGACTTGAAGCATTACCTGTGCTAATCATATGCAAATCATCAGACGATTGCGGGCCTTCTCTCAGCAGCCCTGGAAATTCGTGTAAAAGTATGTGAGGATGAGAGTAACAACGGCACATCACTGTATACTGGCGCACACCTTTTATTAAAAGAGGGGCTTACACTTGAATTAAAGTAGAGACCAGATGCAAACAGTAATTTCTGCTACTTGTGTTATTCGTGAAGCACCTCATTGTAGGTTTAAAGTATTTGACACTGCTTGTAATGATTTTCTAGCATGTAGCTCACAGTCAAAACAAGCTTAACCAAATGCAACATTCTCATTATTGATTATCATGTGAAGGATATTCTGCCCGCCTTATTACAAGTGCCATAGAATATAATGCACTTGTAATAAGGTGGAGAGGATACCTGTTACGTATGTGATGGAGAAACTCATTCTCCAAACTCTAAAGCAGGGTGTCAGTTTAATTAGTTTTGTATGAAACATATTTCATGTTTAAATATTCATGTTTATAAAGAGGGCAGAATCATGGAAACCAGGCTTGTTCCCAATTATAGTACTGATCGATGGATGTGATTGAAAAAGGTTTTCTCTAGTAAAAAGTATTTAGGGCCAGATGTACGTACCATTTTTCTTGTCGCAACCATTTGCGAAAAGAAAAAAGCATTTTGGTATGTACAGATCCTATTTTGCGATTCAGTAATCTATTTACCCAACTGCAACATAAGTTTACGAGTTACAGGTAGGAAGGGGCGTTCCCATCCTAATTGCGAGTCGCAGTGCTTTTCATTTTCATTTTTGTTTTTGAAATGCATCCCGTTTTCTTTTAAGGAAAATGGACTGCATTGTTAGGCAGTGGGAGGATTTTCAAAATGTGCCCTGCCTTGGTGTAATTCCATGGACATTTAGGTACTTTTATGTCTGTATTTTATTTTCTGTTATTTATGGTCCCCATGGAATTTTAAGAAGTGATGTTGTACCATTGAATTATATATTGATGTCATTATGTATCTTTGTGTGTTTTATGGCAAATTCTGGCTGAAATATTTTTTTTACTTCTTTTTTCTGGTCTGCTCTAGTGTTATGACATAGCCCAGCTAACATGACATGGTGTTATGGATTTATTCATAAATGATGTGAGATATATTTTGGATTGAGTTATTAGCTTACGTTTTTGAACAGTGATAATTTCAACACTAAGTTTACTTTAAGTTGAGATATATTCATATTCCTGAATGTTGAGGTTAACATTTCTGGTTGTCACTTGTAATGCAACAGACATCCTTAACCCACTGCAACCAATCTAGTATTACATACAATGAGTAGACATCCAGATTGACCGTGGAATATCATACCACAAGCACTGTTTTCAGAACTTTTAGTGCAAGCTTTGCCTTGTGATTTAGATAGGGAGGCATGAACTGAATACTGACCAGATTATGATAAATTAACATACTTTCTCTAATGATCCCAAGACATAAATAGGTCTATATGAGATAATCTCCAGGACTAAATATCTAATTAAATTAACAAGTGTGTTAACTTAAATGAATTTTCTGAAAACATGGATATCTTAGTTACAGAATGGGAACTTTTCACACATCCTTTAAGGTGCACCTCATATTAAGTTCAGCCATGCAAAAGTATAGCCAATATCATGTATATGAGATGTGCCAAGAATATGTAGACCTCGTATCTGTCCATCAGTACCTGATTGCCGCCTTAGCCATCTGCCTTATACAACTGTACTAAGTGCCTGAGCAGCATGTGTTTAGCAGATGAAACACATTTCCTTCAAAAGACCAAGCAATATCAGATTCAATATTTCATGAATCGCTTCACATCCTACCTTGTTTGTATCCGTGGATATCTGTTATTCAAACACAAAAGGTAATAGCCATAAACATGTGAACCAGTAGATGTCACCTTGTCCATTTGTTATTCAAATGTTTTCCCTTTCCTGACACATTAAAATTTCATTTTGTAAACTTGCATTGAGGGAGGGACCACAATTTAGTCTTACAACATTTCTTAAAATCAAAGCACTTCAGATGCTGAAAGCCTTTAGCTGTGTCATTTTTTAAATTGAGGGGATTGTTTCTGATTATAGAGAGAGATTAGTTGATAAGATTATAGGTTCTAAAATGTACATATGATTATCATACGCTGTCAGCGCTAATAGTGGAAATCCTCGATGCTATATTTGTATATTTATCAGGAACTAAAATGTTACAATTAGATTACTTGTTTTTCAAGAACTCAGAAAAAAACACGTTTATAGGCAACTTTATCCAATATTTTCAACTTTATACACTAAGTACAATACCACTTTGACAGAGAACAAATAATTCTTTCAACCGAACAGAGGGCTTGACAAGTCATTTCATTTGTTCACAAAATTGTTCACATTGTTTTTCTTGTGCATTTTGTATCATGATTTAAACCAAATCAGCTGCTTAAAGGTACAGCATCGTTATGCATGGCCTTGTGCTTCATAGCATGGTGGCCACCTCACTGCAGTATTGTGATACTTCTCAAAATAATTTGAATTATTTTGGTGAGTGTTACTTCCATAATGCATGTCAACCAGACCATCTCCTCCTTCTTTTCATACACGACTCCCAAATATTCACTTATTTTGTCCCAGGTGTGGTGTCTCTACATATATTTTGTTTTGGAGTCAAACAATAAAATATGTTATGCATGCAGTTCTACAAGTGATAAAATATACCATATCATACATCTTACTATCACTGAATAAAAATTATTTGATCTTATTTTGAGTGCGTAAAAAGTATGCTACATCTGAGTTTTTCATGCAAATCGCATACCCTTGAAAAGGTAATACTTTCTGTGGGATGAGTAACCTCACATTAGTATCAACATACATAAACTGCCATCTTTTCTGTGATGCTACATAGATTATACTGAGGAAGTGGATTACTAAGTGATAAAACTCACACCACGTGGGGCCAGATGTAAAAAGCCATTTTGTAGTTGCAGACCCTGCAATTTGCAAAATTACATAATTTGCTACATCAGAATGGCTTTTACTATATAGTAAATCAATTTTGCACATCAAGGAAGCATTTCTGACTAGTAAAATAGGTTTACCAACCCATGCTGAATCATAATTAGGAAGTGGTATGAATTGAGGGTCCCTCCTATTTGCAAATCGCTATGGTATGTATCAATGATTTGTAACAGTATACAAACCATCAGAAAGTTATAGGCCCCTCAAAGGAGGAGTTTGACAGCTTCTCCTTTGGGAATTATGGGGCTCATTATGACTTTGGCGGTCGGGAAACTCTGACCACCAAAGCTGCAGGGAGGAGACAGCCGTCATACCGGCTGCCACTTCCCCTGGTTGTACTACGATGTTCCCGCCGGGCTCACCGACGGGAACATCATATTATCCTGTTCCTGCTGGTCAAACCAGAGGGAAACAGTACTACAGTATTGGCCTTGGCTCCCTTAAGGGAGTCGAGGCCAATACCTTAGCACACTAGCACCCTCAGAATGGTATTGCCTACAAAGCAGAAAGTGCACATTCCGAGGGAGCTAGTTCAGGGGGCCTCCTGTGGCCTTGTGCACTGTGTTTTCACCAGCCTTTCCATGGCAGGGTTCCCGCCATGGAAAGCCTTATGGAAACAGTCATGATCAGCACGGCGGTGCTGAATTCAGCACCGCCGTGGCTGTCTACAAATCTGCCCGCTGTCAGCCCATCGGGAAACATTTTCCCGGCGATGACAGTGGTCCCCTGGCGGTCCGACTGCCCGGGTCGTAATGTGTCAGTCAGACCACCTGGAGTGCGATTGTCCAACCATCACCGCGAGTCTGCCGGTCTTTGGACCGCCAGACTTGTTACCAGGCCCCATGTTGGGTGAGCTCGGGGTCGTGGGGAGCAGGTAGTGTTCCTATGCTCCCTCCCGTATGCGCCATAATGTCACTGTTTTTAAGGCAGCTCTGATTCCTTTATTGAACACAGGCTGCTTTTTTTTAAACAAAATCCCATTTGGGAATGCAAAGACAAGGATGGAGGTCTGCAGATACTTTGCAGGTCACCATCCCTATGTTTGTAGCCAGTCACCGGCCATCACTAATAGTGACTAATATTTATTACGGAGGTCTTTCTGTGACACCCTCCCACTGTAAATTTTGTAATGTAACTCATAAGCACACGGGTCGCATCAAAAAACTGAAAACTGGTCGCAAAAGGTCGGTGCATAGTTGGTGACCAATCCTTGCAACCAGTCTCTTCAGACATTGGGCCCCTACATTATTTTTTTTACTTATAGATAGTAATGTGCTTTCTAGTGGACCGATTTAATTCTGAAACTTCATAACAGCCCTTTGTAAGACTAGATCTATGTCCTTAGAGGTGTGAAAGGGGAAATACTTGAGAGATTCTACATTTCATCTTACCTTCATACATTCTCATCCAGGGGTACACTTAACTGTTATAGACTTAATTTAAGGATGTCTGCAGCCAATAATCACACTTAGATATTGATTAATGAACATGAATGATAACATGCTGATATTTATTTTATGATGTTTGTACAGTTAATTTGAGTGGTTGTGTTTCTACATTGTCACATTTGAGATATGGAGAGATTACAGGAAGTCTTTAGAAAACTTAATAAAGTAAAAACTTTGATGAGGTGATTTAGGCAGCAGATAGAACACGTGATGATGTAAATCATGGATTTTAATACATTTGAAAGCCACTTGACTCCTTTCTCAGTAGTACTTTATAGAAACTTGTTAATGAAAGAGCCTACTGCTATGCGCTATGATGTCTCGTTAGTGATTAAAGCAATGTTGCTGAATACATTGGGCGGCCCCGCTGTGCTTATATTTTGATGTTAGTTGTATTACCATTGAAGATGTAAAATAGAGCTAAGTGATGTAGCTTTATAGTGTCACCTGGGTTCTAATTTCAAAAATCCAAAATATACAAATCTCCAGTCTGGATTTATCAACATTTGGCCCAACACAGAAGGTCAGCATGCTTCACTGTGCTGCATCAAAACCAGTAGTAAGAGGGAAAAAGCAGAAGAAAAAAACACATCTCCTTGTTACGGCTCAGCTTGGAAATTGTAGCATTTTGACGCATTCCCAGGTTTACCCGCCTTAGTAAATCTTGGAATGCACCAAAAAAACATGGGTGGATGCGTGGGAATGCTATATCTCTTGGTGAATTGAGAAAGTCATGTGAATCTTGTCAACTGAAAGGTAATGCACCATTAATTTAAGAAGAAAACTGTCCATTTAATCTGAAGGTCTTTAAGTGAGGACTAAATCTATTTTTAATGTGACACCTTTATGGCTGTCTGGTGGTATTTACATTATCAGCGGTAAATAAAATAGAGACAATGGACTGGGCTAAAGGCAATGAAATCCTATACGGCTCTCAATAGGGTTTCTGTGAAGGAATTTGTACAGCCGAGCAATGCTTTATTTTCACCTTATCATTGGGTGGTATACCTTGGCAAAAGGCTGCCTACTGTACCTCACCATCATGGACCAATCCAGTGCCTTTAATTGTGTTGTATGCTCTTACGCTCTGGAGATACCTGGTGGACCTAGGCAGTGCTTAATTTGTAAATAAAAATGTGCCGGTGCCCAAAGCCCTCTTCTTAAACATGCGGCTGCTGCAATTAAAGGTGGGAATACGGAATAATGAGGCAGCGTAATCCTGAAGCCATCTCGGGCCTCTTCAATCCATTCACAGCCACTCCCTGCCCCTTCAGCTCACTCTAGCAGCTTTCTGCTTTCTCCCTTTGTGACGCTTTTTCGTTTATCCCTTCCTCCATCTTTCCCATATGTGTCTTTTGCTCGCAGCAAATGCTTTACGCAGAAAAATAAGCCCTGGCCCTCAAAAATATGTCCCATTGCTCCGCACCGAAACCAACAAGCACAAATTAAGCACTGAACCTAGGCCTTGGCATCCTGATTGTGGATTTCTTGCCTGCTTTACACATGGACCTTACAGTTAACATTAGGCTTGGTTGTAATGGCAAACTTTCTGTGCACTTACCGAGAGGAGTGTGGCAAGGCTGTGTTTTAGCCTCCTCATTGTTCATGTTGTACATAACCAGACTTAGCTCTATTTTAGTGGGTTGTATGCTCAACTAAACCAAAGCATTATTCTTCATTGCCTAGCTAGCAATAAATGCATGACATACCCTGGCAGTCTTATATTTAGGCGATCTTGTATGAGTTGGGGAGACTATCTCTATTCAATAATTCATGCTTCATAGTAAAGCGCGATAACATTTGGTGAAGAATACTTTTTTAGAGCATAGGCAGCTGGACACTGAACTTTTCCAATTAGCGAAACCAGTGCTAAGGCAAAATTTTATATTATAAACCTGCAACGGGATAGACCATATTTATAACACACCCATAACTCATGGGAATGATCATTTCTGGCCAGATTTAGGATAGGCACTGTGTGCCCAAATCTTGTGCTTTCTTCTTGGCCAATTTGGTTCAGAAAATGCAGGTGTGAGCCTGTGCGATGAGAGGTAGGCTCAATCAGTATTGAACATTACAGTTTTATGGGTATTTTATCCTCATTTTTTAAAAGGTTTTTAAATCTCATATTTGAGAAATTCAATTTTACTCAATGTAGACCTGCATTATGCTTCCTGCAATTGTTCCAGCAAATGTTGTACGACTTGGCTGTCTGTCTTGCTGTGGGCTCTTGGAGTCGGCGGAGCATGTCCATAATTCAATGATTTTGAAAAGTTATGTCTCTGTATTTATTGTATTTGGGACTTTTTCGGATTATATTTCTATAGAAAAAGTAGTGATTTAATTGATTGAAACACAAAGATAATCGGAATGAATATGTATACATATTTAAACTCATCTATGTCATGTCAGTAGAAGTTAAAATCCCCAATTGATTGAACTTGGAAAGTGCTTTTGTCTACAGCAGGAAAAGAACAAAAACATCCATGCTTTAAATGTAATTTGGTAGAGTTATTTGTCATTAAAATGGTATGTTTGAATATTGGTGTATATGACATCCTGTAGTCAGAATGTAAAACAATCCCAAACATATAGCTTTTTTAAGGGTCTGATATTTTATATCCTAATGGGTATTCTAGTGAGATGCATATATATGAAATGGGTATTTTGAAATACAGTTTGTTAAAACTATTTATTACTGGGAAAGATGGTATCATGTGAACACAGGGACAACCCAAAACTGAGGGCAAGTCTAGAACAACATCATTTGGGATATTCAGAATTAAAGAGACAAACTTTTTTGGAAGATGTGTTCACGTAGGTATCTTTCTAATGAATGCAACGTTGTATATATTTTATACAAACTATTTTACTCTATGAGATAGAAAGGACATTGTTAATAAATTTCCTTTTTCCTATGCTTCCATGGAAAATCAAATTATTGTATTATTAAATGAATCACATTTTAAATAAGAGCTGCTGAATGTGTATAGTTTTCTTTCGTTTGAAGCCTGCACATTTTCCTATCATTTAGATTTATTTTCTGTCAATGTGTGTTAGTGTGCAAACTAGGTTTCTGACATTGCCGCAGAATATGTCGCATAGTTTGCCATACAATTTGCCCTTCCTTCCCACATAATTTAGCCAAGCATTGTGCATAATGCGGTCCTTCTTTGCTGCACAGATGCAGCTGCTCTGATTTATATTGATCAATCTCACTTCATACCAGCAGATCAATAAATTAAGCAATTTTATACATAATTGCTGATTGAGATTGTGTTTGAGGTACATTAGAGGTTTGTCTGAAACATGTGAGTGCCAAGAGGCCTACAGATAATCTTAGGCTCTCCTCTAGCTGGTTTAGCAAATACTTAGGTAGGATTACAACTCCCTGGGCTAGAATCAAACAATGTTTGCTTGAGTCCACTATCAGGGATCATGTCTGGTGACATATCTAAGGGGTTATTTCTTGAGGTTTTGCTCGAGTGCTTGAGTGGAGCAAATCAGGGTAAGGCATTGTATCAATATACTTACCCTTTTTTTAAAAAACAGCGGGCACAGCACTAAATTGGACAGAGCCGCGTGAACGCTTGTGCAAATCCCCCTAAATAACCACCAAAATAGATTTTCCTGCCTGGAAAGCTGGCGATTTTTTGCAGAAATGGACAAATAGCTGAAGGCAGGTTCAGTATTACGTTTTTTTCTGTGTAAAAAGGTCTTACAAAGTTACCACATTAGCTTTATCCCTGAAAAGCTTTGCTGTGAATTATGAGATGTGTTTATCAGATCATTAAATATTTTTTACTCTTTCCAAACCCATAAAGGAAAATAATCAGTACCTCCTAAGGGGAAAGTTTCCTGTGTATCAGAGCCATTGATCTTCTGTTTTGCAGAAATAAACTTTGGAAGCTTGTTTCTGCATCACAAAATATGATGTTAGACCACAGCTAATTTTTGGTGATTTTCACCCTAGAGGGCAGAGGAAGAGCATCTGCTGACCATACTTTAAAACAACTACTGTCATTGTCAAAGTATATCCAGAGGCATAAAGGTTCTTGAGGGGGGCCCCCTGCCAAGTACATGAAGGGACCACCCTCCGGACCCAGTCAGGAGCTCTCAGGCCAGGGGCCCTCTGCCTGTGCACAGTGTACTGTTCCTCCCCCCCACCCTGGGGGCTCCGGGGGCTAATGTTATGCCACTGAGTATATCTTATGTAGAACCATTTTACTATTCGATACGGCAATGCATAACATAGTATGTCAGAAAAGTCAAGCTTCTACCACGAATGCAGCAATGCATAAAACTTTGCAAAATTGCAAAGTTCAAAAAAGTTCTATAGAAATTTGCAAATCTCAAGAAAAAAACCTTTTTCAACTTTGCACGCTCCTTATCCCAGGTAAAGTCCTCCCAGCCTCTTCCCAAAACCCGGTGTCAGGGCACAAGAGGAATCATGCTCATGAATTCAATAAGGCAGAGCAGAGAGGGGTGCCAAAATAGTTTTTCTTTGCAAGTATTTGTGCATATTGCCCACAATTGTGCACAAGCCTATAATTTTATGTTAAACAAATGCACCGTTTTCTTTGTCACAAGTGCATATGATTTATTGTAATTTTTTTCATGGTGAATCATTATGTTTTATCAAGAACCATCTCTCCACAGCAGATATGCTCTAAAAGTGAATGTTGTTCCCAACACATTCTGAGCCCTCTTCACAAAGGTAAATCTACATGTGTAGATTTAATACAGGTATATTTACTTTTACACTTTTGGGTAATTTTAATACTTTTGACTATTCAGCATTTAGGAATTAAAACTCCCTCAAAAGTGTAGACTTACATGTTGCCACCCCCTGAAATAGAGTGAGGAGTCAGTAAAAATGTGAAATGCGTCCATTAAGTTACTACTGATAATGACTTTACAACCGTATTTTAAGTTCTGCATATTTGGCAGAGACCTCTCTTATCTGGGAAGAGATCTCTTCATACTAAGGTTTAGGGAAAAGTTTAAAAGTTTTATGTTTATTCGTGTTAATTAATTACACTTTTTATTTTAAATGTCGAACAATATCAAAAGTTATAGCATTAATAACTTTTGAATGGAAAAAAAATACATTATTTCGCGTATATTAAAATAAAACTATTATTCTGAAATTTAAGTTAAAAACAACATTTTCCTCCTTAAGTCAAAAAATATATATATTTTTATTATGTACTAAAGTAACTTAAAGTGATGTATGGAACTGGTTAAAAGTAATTTAATTATTTATAATAAATGCTAGTTTTACTTCATTTTCTGATTTTAATCAAGATTGGAAAGGCTCCATCTCCTGGGGCTGAGTAATAAAGTGAGGGGGCACGGGACCCCCCTCCCTGAGCCTAATTAACATCCGGGGACCTTATCCTACTGGGCTGAAAGGTAAATAAAAGGAGGAGGGGTCGAGCAACCTACCTCCCCGCGGTACC
Source organism: Pleurodeles waltl (assembly GCF_031143425.1). NCBI lineage: Eukaryota > Metazoa > Chordata > Amphibia > Caudata > Salamandridae > Pleurodeles > Pleurodeles waltl. Next base: position 38,215,034 of record NC_090450.1, read on the forward strand.
CCATCCCCCAGTGTCATACGTTTTTTTTAATGGGAAAAGTGAACAACCTCCACTAGCCTATTTTGATCTGAGGACCCGGGCCCACATCAATTATAGATGGGTGTCCCGGTGCCCAGCGACCAACACTTTGGGGGCTGCGGGGTCAGGGCCCCCATGGCCCGAGCCAGCTTCCCTCCCGTCCGTAGGAAGCAGCTATTTACGCTGCTCCGCCGAGGCATGGGCAATATGGGTTCCCGTTTCCCTGCCTGCATCCGTGCAAGGCATGGAAACAGAACTCAACTCTTCTCCCATCTGGTGGGAGCATTTTTGAGTCTCCCGCTGACTGGGAGCAGACGTAGGGGCATATTTACAAGAAAGTGGCGCATCAGCTGTGATGCGCCACTTTTCTTGAGCACCCCCCTACCGGCACCTCACGACACCATGGTTGTTCCATATTTATGAAACGGTGCTCCATGCTGGTCGTTAGCACATTAGCGTCAAAATGTTTGATGCTATTGTGGCATTTTGCTGCAGTAGTGTCAAAAATGTTGATGCTAGTGCAGCAGATCACAGGGAGGCCCGTTGAATATAATGGGTGCGTCGTTTTAACACCAGCTCTGAGAAGGTGTTAAAAATGATGCAAAAAATGGTGCAGTGAAATGTTGTAAATTTCACTGCGCCATTTTTTAAGGCCTACCTGCGCCGGAACGCTCCCCCTTGCATACATTATGCCGGACGCAGGCATATTGTGGCACAAGGGGTTGCAAAGTGGCGCAATGCAAGCATTGCACCACTTTGTAAATATGGCGCAGCAGAAAATCCACCTTAGAGTCAAAAAATGTACGCTATTGCGGCGCTAAGGGGGTGCAAAGGCCTTGCAAATAAGACCCCCAGTGATTACTTTCATTTGCGGGAGGTTTAAAAGACGGGAGCAAACACATGTTTTCTAGCCCACGATAGTGTGAGCAGGGAAACTGCTGCATCCTGGGGATGGGTTCCACGGGACACAATAAATGAGCCGGCCTCAGGATATGGGGTCCTCAGGACCATTAAAAGGCTCAGCGAGGGAGGCTGCATGGACCCCGCCCCTTTTTTTAAATAATCAGCCCGAGACATGGGGTCCTCAAGGGCTTTGCAGGCTCTGGAAAGGGGCCTGTGGGCGCCCCACTCCCTTTATTTTTTTGGGGACATTTCTGCCCAGGGGATGGGCTTCCCTGGGCCTATAATAGCTCGGGAGGGGGGCACACGCCCCCTCCCTTTATGGAATGCATCCCTGGTATATTGAGCGGCACTCTCACAAATTGAAAAGCACCCTGTTATATTGAGGAGCACCCGCACATATTTAAAGGCACCCTAATTTATTGAACAGTACCCCGCATATTGAAAAGCACCCTATTATATTGAGCGGCACCCTCACCTATTTAAAGGCACCCTATTATATTGAGCAGCAACCCCCAAACCGAAAAACACCCTATTCTATTGAGCAGCACCCTCACAAATTGAAAAGCACCCTATTATATTAAGCAACACCCCCACAAACTGAAAAGCACCCAGATATGTTGAGCATCACCCTCACACATTGGGGAGCACCTTATATACTTAGCAGCACTTGGCATATTGGAAAGTTCAGTGACACATTGACCCTCTCCATCATGTACAGGGAAGCACATTGACCCTCTCTGTCATGTACAGGGGAGCACATTGACCCTCTCCATCATGTAGAGAGAAGCACATTGACCCTCTCCATCATGTACAGGGAAGCACATTGACCCTCTCCATCATGTACAGGGAAGCACATTGACCCTCTCCATCATGTAGAGAGAAGCACATTGACCCTCTCCATCATGTAGAGAGAAGCACATTGACCCTCTCCATCATGTACAGGGAAGCACATTGACCCTCTCCATCATGTACAGGGGACCACATTGACCCTCTCCATCATCCACATTTACCCTCTCCATCATGTACAGGGGAGCACATTGACCCTCTCCATCATGTACATGAAAGCACATTGACCCTCTCCATCATGTACAGTGAAGCACATTGACCCTCTCCATCATGTACAGGGGGCCACATTGACCCTCTCCATCATCCACATTTACCCTCTCCATCATGTACAGGGAAGCACATTGACCCTCTCCATCATGTACAGGTTCAGCATTCAATTCAGTTTCATCAGCAAAACATGTAGATCATCAGCAAAGTCCTTTAGAAGCACCATCGGGGGGAAGAGTGCAGAGCATACGGAAATCAAGAAACGTCCAAAGGGACAAGTTAACAGAACAAGGCTCAAAAGTGGACTTCCACTAAAATGTACAAATCCTTCCCTTAGAATTACTCATATCGGTTTTACGCAAAAGGGGCTATAGCCAATAAAAATTAAAGCACAAGTCAAATTTGCAGCATCCTTCAGTGTTAAGGTGTGAAGTCATCTCTCCTTTCCATGTGACTCCAATAGTTTAGCAATTTATACATCACTTGTTGCAATCCACGTTCCTTCCCTTGGCACAAGGCGCTTTTCTCCTTTCTCACGAGATAAAGTCTTTTAAACAATAGCACTACTCTCCTTTCAGTCGTCATGTTCTAATGTTGAAACATCCAAGGACACCGCAGGGTAAAACTTACTCATAATACAATAGTACTCTCTACTAATCATGTGAAACAACCTAGTGGAAAAATACATGTTAGAAGGAAAGAAATGATTTAACATGTTTTGAGCCTGCAAATATGAAGACTTCAGGCCAACAAATACTATGCATTAATATTGTCATTAATAAAACACACATTATGCAAACTTATGAATTCAGCATTAATAATATGTAATTGAAATATGGAAAAACATTTTCATAATGATTGCAATCTTTAAGACATCACATTAAGTATGACAGTGATGTGCATTTATTTTTCTGCACACATGTAACTATATACTATTTAATCCATAAATCATTATAAATCAACTTCATTTCTACTAACATTAATTCTTTCTAATGAGTAAAATATATTTCAGCATTGTTCTATATTAGCACTTTGTCAGTTCTGGTAGGCACAATGTCTGCCATAATTATAAACGTGTATACTTCTAAAATACGTGTTAGCGCAGCATTTTTGCTAGGTCAGGCTTTTAAACATGAATATAAATGTTACCTAATGCTGACTTTTGGTGCACTAAAAACATTACTAACATTTACCCTCCAACATGTGCTGGTTGAATTTTCAAGCACTTTTGATCTGTTTTAGCTAGAAACTATTATTTGTGTTAAATCTGCAAATTTTGCAGCAGCTGGTAGAAGTGGACACATTCCCCTGGAGCCTTCCCTGCATGAGGGGGTCCATGCAACCTACGCTGTTGGGCCACTGGCCCACAGAATCCACACACTTTTCTGTACTGCACTGCCCAGGGAGCTCACTCTGTGTGAGGGTACATCTCACGGTGCCCACCCACTAGAGCCACTCTCATGTTGGCTGAAAGAAGATGGATGGCGTGAACCTCGCCAGCACCCCCCGCCCCCTCACCCCCCGGGTCCCTGGACCAGTGCAACAACATCTTCTCCTCGGCCACAGGCGGAACAGGGTGCTCTGTATTCACTTTTAGTCCTGTCATTTAAATGGCTATTTACGCATGCCCAGCCCCGCTGCCGCCGCTGGTGGTGACGTCTGAGCTCGGCCGTATCCCGGGAGAGCACGGGCTATGGTGACTGGTTGCCATGGAAATACACCTTTGTTGGAGACTGGCAACCCGAGCATCTCTTCCGTGCAGGCTACGTGAGCTCCGAGGCTGTGCTGGGAGAAGCGGACATTGCATGGGAGAGCAGGGGCCTGCCCATACCACCCCAGGAGCCTGCCCATACCACCCTTGGAGAGCAGGGGCCTGCCAATACCACCCTTGGGGAGCAGGGGCCTGCCCATACCACCCCAGGAGTCTGCCCATACCACCCGTGGAGAGCAGGGGCCTGCCCATACCACCCCAGGAGCCTGCCCTTACCCCCCTTGGAAAGCAGGAGCTTGCCCATACCACCATTGGAGAGCAACAGCCAGCTCGTACCGACCTTGCACAGCGGGAGCCTGCCCAGACCAGCCAAGGAAAGCTGCAGTTTGTCCACACCAACGTTGTAGAGGGGCAGCCTGTCCATCCCGCGCCTGGAAAGCGGGAGCCTACCCGTACCATTTAGAAAGAGCCGAAACCTGTCCAACCCTCCCTTGAAGAACGAGAGCCTGTCCACCCCCACCCTTTGAGAGAGGGAGCCTGTCCACCCCCACCCTTTGAGAGAGGGAGCGTCTTCACACCACCCTTGGAGAGAGAGGGAGCCTGTCCACCCCACCCTTGGAGAGCGGACGCCTGTCCACCCCACCCTTTGGAGATGGAACTTGTCCACGCTGCTGGTGCGCACACCGAGCCCGTCGGGGTGGACGAGGCCTGCACTTGAGCGAGGCACTGACCGAGCCAGAGAGGGAGAACCTTTCGTCGGGGGTTGAACTGCCCGAGCAGCAATCCTGTGCGAGACTGAACCTGTAACCCACGGGCGCCCTGCAGGACACACCATCCAGTAAGAGACAGAACCTGTATCCGCCCCGCAGGAGACCCCATCCTGTGACAGGCACAAACCTGCACCCGAAGGGTGGGACAACAGGACATAAACTGCAAAGGACATGATGCGAAAAACATAACCTTTGACTGGGTGTTGCCCTGAAAGGACCGGGCGTGCAGACAAAACCTGTAAGGGACCCAACCTGTGTCCGGGGCTGACCTGAGGGAATCTGAGCAACAGATGCCTTTCGGCGGGAAGCAGAACTTGTAGGTGGGACTGTGCTGAATGAGTGCTAGCAGCAGTCACCACACTGCACTGAAGGCTGTACTGAAGGCACAGAGATCCCAGGGACTAGCCTCGAGCGCCTGGAGCCTGTTCACGAGGCGCTACAGACACCGCCTTGGGGGGACACCTCCTCTTTCTGGGAGCTGTGCGCACTGTCCTAAGAGAGGAAGCATGTACCTCAGGACTAGAGACAGAGGCCTGTGAGAGACAGCCACTGGACTGGAGAGGCTGCATGCATTAGTGGCGCAATCTCATCCCAGGGTGCCTCTAAAGAGAGGATCCTCAGTCCGCGATCTCCGAGAGACGTCTCTTTTAACCCATGGGTTACGTATAAGGCACCTGTCGTACCTAAGGAGCGGCATATTGCGCCCTGATGGAAACAGCTGCCGTAAGTAAGGAACTGCATATAGCGCCCTGATGGAGACAGCTGCCGTAACTAAGTTACTGCATATAGCGCCCTGATGGAGGCAGCTGCCGTAACTAAGGAGATGCCTGTAGCGCCCCGATGGAGACAGCTGTGTAACCAAGGAGATGCGTATAGCGCCCTGATGGAGACAGCTGCTGTAACCAAGGAGATGCATATAGCGCTCTGACAGAGCCGGATCCTGTCACTGAGAGCTGTGCAGCTGGAGGTGCTAGAGCTGCGGGAGGCGCCCTGTCTGGTTTTCTGAGGTGAGACCGCAGCCTTTCGCATCTGTCAGTGAGACCTGGGCGAGCAGTGGCAGATGGGGGTGGGTAGGTGGCGGGTGTGGGTCGGTGAGTGGATCAGAGGGTGCATCGCCGGAAGTGTGGTGTCTGTAGGGTGCAGAAGGTGAGCTGGGAGCTCCAGAGGAGGGGGGCACAGTATTTCAGACTTGCACCATCGGAGCTGTCCCTGTCCTGAAACGGTCTTAAGCACTTCTCTTCCGGTGTGGGTGGGAGGGTGCACAGCCCGGTGCTGCGGACTGGAGTGGAGGGGGCTTCCTCGGGGTGGAATGTGGTAGGACTGGCGCTGCAGACGGTGTGTGCCATGTGGTGTTTTCCAGGCTCTGATGGGACTGCAGCCTGGTCTGTGAAATGTGCTGCAGCGGGAGTGTGGCAAATGATGTTGTTTGGTGTGTGAGGGGCGAAAGCCAAGTTTGTGTGGCATGTGCTGCAACCTAGTGTTTGGCGAGTGCTGCAGTCTGGTCTGTGGAGGGTGCTGCAGCCTAGTGTGTATGGACTTTGCTTTAGCTTCGTGTGTGAGGGTGCTGCAGGCTGGTCTGTCGGGTGCTGCAGTCTAGTGTGTCGGGTGCTGCAGTCTAGTGTGTATGGACTTTGCTTCAGCTTCATGTGTGAGGGTGCTGCAGGCTGGTCTGTGGGGTGCTGCAGCCTAGTGTGTGTGGACTTTGCTTTAGCCTGGTGTGTGAAGCGTGCTGCAGGCTGGTCTGTGGGTTGCTGCAGCCTAGTATGTGTGGACTTTGCTTCAGTCTGGTGTGTGGAGGGTACTGCAGTCTGGTCCGTGGAGGGTGCTGCAGCCTAGTGTGTATGGACTTTGCTTCAGCTTCGTGTGTGAGGGTGCTGCAGGATGGTCTGTGGGGTGCTGCAGCCTAGTGTGTGTGGACTTTGCTTTAGCCTGGTGTGTGGAGGGTGCTGCAGGCTGGTCTGTGGAGGGTGCTGCAGCCTAGTGTGTATGGACTTTGCTTTAGCTTCGTGTGTGAGGGTGCTGCAGGCTGGTCTGTCGGGTGCTGCAGTCTAGTGTGTCGGGTGCTGCAGTCTAGTGTGTATGGACTTTGCTTCAGCTTCGTGTGTGAGGGTGCTGCAGGCTGGTCTGTGGGGTGCTGCAGCCTAGTGTGTGTGGACTTTGCTTTAGCCTGGTGTGTGAAGCGTGCTGCAGGCTGGTCTGTGGGTTGCTGCAGCCTAGTATGTGTGGACTTTGCTTCAGCCTGGTGTGTGGAGGGTACTGCAGTCTGGTCCGTGGAGGGTGCTGCAGCCTAGTGTGTATGGACTTTGCTTCAGCTTCGTGTGTGAGGGTGCTGCAGGATGGTCTGTGGGGTGCTGCAGCCTAGTGTGTGTGGACTTTGCTTTAGCCTGGTGTGTGGAGGGTGCTGCAGGCTGGTCTGTGGAGGGTGCTGCAGCCTAGTGTGTATGGACTTTGCTTTAGCTTCGTGTGTGAGGGTGCTGCAGGCTGGTCTGTCGGGTGCTGCAGTCTAGTGTGTCGGGTGCTGCAGTCTAGTGTGTATGGACTTTGCTTCAGCTTCGTGTGTGAGGGTGCTGCAGGCTGGTCTGTGGGGTGCTGCAGCCTAGTGTGTGTGGACTTTGCTTTAGCCTGGTGTGTGAAGCGTGCTGCAGGCTGGTCTGTGGGTTGCTGCAGCCTAGTATGTGTGGACTTTGCTTCAGCCTGGTGTGTGGAGGGTACTGCAGTCTGGTCCGTGGAGGGTGCTGCAGCCTAGTGTGTATGGACTTTGCTTCAGCTTCGTGTGTGAGGGTGCTGCAGGATGGTCTGTGGGGTGCTGCAGCCTAGTGTGTGTGGACTTTGCTTTAGCCTGGTGTGTGGAGGGTGCTGCAGGCTGGTCTGTGGAGGGTGCTGCAGCCTAGTGTGTATGGACTTTGCTTCAGCCTGGTGTGTGAGGGTGCTGCACGCTGGTATGAAGGATGCTGCAGCCTAGTGTGTGTGGAGTTTGCTTCAGCCTGGTGTGTAAGGGTGCTGCAGGCTGGTCTGTGGGGTGCTGCAGTCTAGTGTGTGTGTACTTTGCTTCAGCCTGGTGTGTAAGGGTGCTACAGGCTGGTCTGTGGAGGGTGCTGCAGCCTAGTGTGGGTGTACTTTGCTTCAGCCTGGTGTGTGGAGGGTGCTGCAGGCTGGTCTGTGGGTTGCTGCAGCCTAGTGTGTGTGGACTTTGCTTCAGCCTGATGTGTGGAGGTTGCTGCGGGCTGGTCTGTGTAGGGTAATAAAAATAGAAAAGCATGTAGCACTCTAAGGCTATGTATAGTTATTACCATACTAGAATGAAGTCATATAAATGCAATCTAAACAAAGAAAATACAAATGCAATTATATACATATGTAAAATACAAACAAATAAATAGTCTTTTTAGAAAGTGTTGAACAGATACATTATCAGATGCAGTCTATTAAGAACAATTATTTAATTATACACCAAAAAACTAAAGAATTCAGAACACCTTCGACACCATTCAACATATAAACTTAACAGTACACATTAGACATACAGAAATTGAAAACAAACATTACAAAACTGACAATAATGAATCAATACATAATTGGTACTGTTTCTGATAATTAATTCCAGTCCCAAAATTGGAATTCAACCACGAATAAGTCCATCCAAAATGGTATAATTCATTCTGATTTGGAATAATACAATCCAGAACTTCAGCCGACACGTGTTTCGTCCTATTCAGGACTTTATCAAGGCTCTTATGAGGAGTAATCCTTCATGTTATAATTTTAGAAACCTGCGTGTAGTCATTCGATTGCCTGATGGATAGTTCTTAGTAGTCCAATCGGAGCATCTACGAGGATGTAACTTTACTCATCTCATTAGATCCATCCAACAACAAACACTTGAAATACTTCGCAAAGCATTAAACAGCGTCCCGCACCGAAAGACATCAAGTCTGAATGAGACGGGTCTGTGGAGGGTGCTGCAGCCTAGTGTGTGTACTTTGCTTCAGCCTGGTGTGTGTACTTTGCTTCAGTCTGGTGTGTGGAGGGTGCTGCAGCCTAGTATGTGTGGAATTTGCTTCAGCCTGGTGTGTGAGGGTGCTGCAGGCTGGTCTGTGGAGGGTGCTGCAACCTAGTATTTGTGGACTTTGCTTCAGCCTGGTGTGTGGAGGGTGCTGCAGGCTGGTCTGTGGAGGGTGCTGCAGCCTAGTGTGTATGGACTTTGCTTCAGCCTGGTGTGTGAGGGTGCTGCAGGCTGGTCTGTGGAGGGTGCTGCAACCTAGTATTTGTGGACTTTGCTTCAGCCTGGTCTGTGGAGGGTGCTGCAGATGGTGTGTAGAGAGTTGTGTAGTCTGGTGTGCGTCAGGCACAGCAGGAGGTGTGTGGTGGAGCTAAGAATCCCTTTGTGGTGTGCTAGGGCATGGTTTGTGGATATGACTGCATTCTTATGTCGGAAACTTCCCTTGCTAACAGAGGGTGCTCGAGCCTGGAGCCCCCTTTTCCTCACCATTGGCACCCCCTGAATTCGTTCTTCTACCACTCCTTCTCTGTCTCTTTTCCTCTATCATCACCTCCTTATATGGCAGCTCTCCCTCTTTAAACCTCTTTATTGCTCACCACTCTCTCTCCCAACCTCATCCCTTACTCCCTCTGCCTCACACCCTCTCTACCTCTGACTCAGCCTCACATCCGTCTCTACATCACCCCTGCCTCTCTGCTTCACCATTATTCTCTCAGTTTCACACGGTCTGGTGGTGAAAGCTGAGCAAGTCTTCCATACAGATTTGCTTGACAGCGCCTTGAGACCCCACGGGTGATAAGCCGTGCTTTACAAGTACTGATTGTTTGATTGATTGATACAGTGCGGGGAACAGGATGGTGAAACTCTCAATTCCACATAAAATGTTATTGTTACAAGAAAAAACTGTAGATCCAAGTGCAGAAATCAATGGTTCTTCCAGCTCAGTTTTGAGACTATTGGTTTCTAGATGACAGACAGCTTGGTCTTTCCACTCTTTGAGTGCTCCCACTTCTGAAAGTTTGATGAATAATCCATTGTTGGTTGGCAGCTTGAGGACTTGAGTGAACTGAACATGGATAATAAATTCAAAGTTGGTTTGAAGAAGGGGTCTAAAAATATTTTCTATGTTATAACCCAGCCAGTTCACTTGGGGCATGTTCCTTGCTTGCGCCAAGGAGCATGACACCTTTGCTACACCAGTGTTACCACCCGCTGTGTGAAACATAGTCCCACGCATTCAGTGTTGGTGTTGCAGGCAGGTATATTGATGGTCTTGCAGTCCAGTGTTCGGACCCTTGTCTCGCCTGGGTGGGAGGGTTGCCACAGCAACTGTATGAAATGTGCCGCAACCCAATATGTAATAGGTATCACAGCCAGGTGCTACAGATACTCCTGTCATTTTTGAGGGCGCTGCTGCCCAGTGTGTGTTTGAAGTTTGATGTGGCCAATTTCTTTTAAACACCGCAGCTCGGTGTGTGGAGGGTGGTGTGGGTGGGCTGAAGTGGAGAATGTTGCAGCCTGTGGTGTGAGGCTCTGCCGTCAATCCTGTGAAGGATTCTGAAGCCAGTCGCACCGAGGCTGTTGCAGACTGGTGTGTGGTAGGCAATGCTTCCCCGTGCGTTGAGAATGCTGCAGCCCAGAGTGTGAAATCTCTGCTGCCCTGTGGGTAAAAGCTAATGCAGCCCGGTGGGTTGAGACTGCTGCAGGCAGATTTTTTGAAGAGTACTTCGTTGACTGTGACATAGCCAAGTGTGCAGGGTGATTCAGCCCAGTGTGTGGAGAGTGATGTAGCCCAGTGTGTGGAGGGTTCTGCAGCCCAGTGTGTGCCAAGTGATGCAGCTCAGTTGTGGAGAGTGATGGAGCCCTGTGTGTGGAAGAATATTCAGCCCAGTGTGTGGAGAGTGATTCAGCCCAGTGTGTGGAGGGTGATGCAGCCCAGTGTGTGGAGGGTGATGCAGCCCAGTGTGTGGAGGGTGATGCAGCCCAGTGTGTGGAGAGTGATGCAGCCCAGTGTGTGGAGGGTGATGCAGCCCAGTGTGTGGAGGGTGATGCAGCCCAGTGTGTGGAGGGTGATGCAGCCGAGTGTGTGGAGGGTGATGCAGCCGAGTGTGTGGAGGGTGATGCAGCCCAGTGTGTGGAGGGTGATGCAGCCCAGTGTGTGGAGAGTGATGCAGCCCAGTGTGTGGAGGGTGAATCAGCCCAGTGTGTGGAGAGTGATGCAGCCCAGTGTGTGGAAGGTGATGCAGCCCAGTGTGTGCCAAGTGATGCAGCTCAGTTGTGGAGAGTGATGCAGCCCTGTGTGTGGAAGAATATTCAGCCCAATATGTGGAGAGTGATGCAGCGCAGTGTGTGGAGAGTGATGCAGCGCAGTGTGTGGAGAGTGATGCAGCCCAGTGTGTGGAGAGTGATGCAGCCCAGTGTGTGGAGAGTGATGCAGCCCAGTGTGTGGAGAGTGATGCAGCCCAGTGTGTGGAGAGTGATGCAGCCCAGTGTGTGGAGAGTGATGCAGCCCAGTGTGTGGAGAGTGATGCAGCCCAGTGTGTGGAAGGTGATGCAGCCCAGTGTGTGGAAGGTGATGCAGCCCAGTGTGTGGAAGGTGATGCAGCCCAGTGTGTGGAGAGTGATGCAGCCCAGTGTGTGGAGAGTGATGCAGCCCAGTGTGTGGAGAGTGATGTAGCCCAGTGTGTGGAGAGTGATGTAGCCCAGTGTGTGGAGAGTGATGCAGCCCAGTGTGTGGAGAGTGATGCAGCCCAGTGTGTGGAGAGTGATGCAGCCCAGTGTGCGGAGGGTGATGCAGCCCAGTGTGTGCCAAGTGATGCAGCTCAGTTGTGGAGGGTGATGCAGCCCTGTGTGTGGATGAATGTTCAGCCCAATATGTGGAGAGTGTTGCAGCCCAGTTTGTGGAGACTGACCCAGCCCAGCGTGTGAAGAGTGACCCAGCGTGTGGAGGGTGAAGCAGCCCAGTGTGTGCAGAGTGATGCAGCCCAGTGTGTGGAGAGTGATGCAGCCCTGTGTGTGGAAGAATATTCAGCCCAATATGTGGAGAGTGATGCAGCCCAGTGTGTGGAGAGTGATGCAGCCCAGTGTGTGGAGAGTGATGCAGCCCAGTGTGTGGAGAGTGATGCAGCCCAGTGTGTGGAGGGTGATGCAGCCCAGTGTGTGCCAAGTGATGCAGCTCAGTTGTGGAGGGTGATGCAGCCCTGTGTGTGGAAGAATATTCATCCCAATATGTGGAGAGTGATGCAGCCCAGTGTGTGCCAAGTGATGCAGCTCAGTTGTGGAGAGTGATGCAGCCCTGTGTGTGGAGGAATGTTCAGCCCAATATTTGGAGAGTGTTGCAGCCCAGTGTGTGGAGACTGACCCAGCCCAGCGTGTGGAGGGTGACCCAGCGTGTGGAGGGTGAAGCAGCCCAGTGTGTGCAAAGTGATGCAGCCCAGTGTGTGCAAAGTGATGCAGCCCAGTGTGTGGAGGGTGATGCAGCGCAGTGTGTGGAGAGTGATGCAGCGCAGTGTGTGGAGAGTGATGCAGCGCAGTGTGTGGAGAGTGATGCAGCGCAGTGTGTGGAGAGTGATGCAGCGCAGTGTGTGGAGAGTGATGCAGCGCAGTGTGTGGAAAGTGATGCAGCGCAGTGTGTGGAGAGTGATGCAGCGCAGTGTGTGGAGAGTGATGCAGCCCAGTGTGTGGAGAGTGATGCAGCCCAGTGTGTGGAGAGTGATGCAGCGCAGTGTGTGGAGAATGATGCATCGCAGTGTGTGGAGAATGATGCAGCCCAGTGTGTGGAAGGTGATGCAGCCCTGTGTGTGGAAGAATATTCAGCCCAATATGTGGAGAGTGATGCAGCTCAGTGTGTGGAGAGTGATGCAGCGCAGTGTGTGGAGAGTGATGCAGCGCAGTGTGTGCAGTGTGATGCAGCGCAGTGTGTGGAGTGTGATGCAGCGCAGTGTGTGGAGTGTGATGCAGCGCAGTGTGTGGAGAGTGATGCAGCGCAGTGTGTGGAGAGTGATGCAGCGCAGTGTGTGGAGAGTGATGCAGCGCAGTGTGGGGAGAGTGATGCAGCCCAGTGTGTGGAGAGTGATGCAGCCCAGTTGTGGAGAGTGATGCAGCCCTGTATGTGGAAGAATATTCAGCCCAATATGTGGAGAGTGATGCAGCGCAGTGTGTGGAGAGTGATGCAGCGCAGTGTGTGGAGAGTGATGCAGCGCAGTGTGTGGAGAGTGATGCAGCGCAGTGTGTGGAGAGTGATGCAGCGCAGTGTGTGGAGAGTGATGCAGCGCAGTGTGTGGAGAGTGATGCAGCGCAGTGTGTGGAGAGTGATGCAGCGCAGTGTGTGGAGTGATGCAGCGCAGTGTTTGGAGAGTGATGCAGCTCAGGGTGTGGAGAGTGATTCAGCCCAGTGTGTGGAAGGTGATTCAGCCCAGTGTGTGCCAAGTGATGCAGCCCAGTGTGTGCCAAGTGATGCAGCCCAGTGTGTGCCAAGTGATGCAGCCCAGTGTGTGCCAGGTGATGCAGCCCAGTGTGTGCCAGGTGATTCAGCCCAGTGTGTGCCAGGTGATTCAGCCCAGTGTGTGCCAGGTGATGCAGCCCAGAGTGTGCCAAGTGATGCAGCCCAGTGTGTGCCAAGTGATGCAGCTCAGTTGTGGAGAGTGATGCAGCCCTGTGTGTGGAAGAATATTCAGCCCAATATGTGGAGAGTGATGCAGCCCAGCGTGTGGAGGGTTATGCAGCCCAGTGTGTGGAGGGTGATGCAGCTCAGTGTGTGGAGAGTGATGCAGACCAGCATTTGGAGAGAGGTGCAGCTAGGTATGTGGAGAGAGATGCAGCCTAGTGTGTGTAAAATGATGCAGCCCAGTGTGTGCCACGTGATGCAGCTCAGTTTTGGAGAGTGATGCAGCCCAGAGTGTGGAGAGTGATGCAGCCCAGAGTGTGGAGAGTGATGCAGCCCAGAGTGTGGAGAGTGATGCAGCCCAGAGTGTGGAGAGTGATGCAGCCCAGAGTGTGGAGAGTGATGCAGCCCAGAGTGTGGAGAGTGATGCAGCCCAGAGTGTGGAGAGTGATGCAGCCCAGAGTGTGGAGAGTGATGCAGCCCAGAGTGTGGAGAGTGATGCAGCCCAGAGTGTGGAGAGTGATGCAGCCCAGAGTGTGGAGGGTGATGCAGCCCAGTGTGTACAGAGTGATGCAGCCCAGTGTGTGCAGAGTGATGCAGCCCAGTGTGTGCAGAGTGATGCAGCCCAGAGTGTGGAGAGTGATGCAGCCCAGAGTGTGGAGAGGGATGCAGCCCAGAGTGTGGAGAGTGATGCAGCCCAGAGTGTGGAGAGTGATGCAGCCCAGAGTGTGGAGAGTGATGCAGCCCAGAGTGTGGAGAGTGATGCAGCCCAGAGTGTGGAGAGTGATGCAGCCCAGAGTGTGGAGAGTGATGCAGCCCAGAGTGTGGAGAGTGATGCAGCCCAGAGTGTGGAGGGTGATGCAGCCCAGAGTGTGGAGGGTGATGCAGCCCAGAGTGTGGAGGGTGATGCAGCCCAGAGTGTGGAGGGTGATGCAGCCCAGAGTGTGGAGGGTGATGCAGCCCAGAGTGTGGAGAGTGATGCAGCCCAGAGTGTGGAGGGTGATGCAGCCCAGAGTGTGCAGAGTGATGCAGCCCAGTGTGTGGAGAGTGATGCAGCCCAGTGTGTGGAGAGTGATTCAGCCCAGTGTGTGGAGAGTGATTCAGCCCAGTGTGTGGAGAGTGATGCAGCCCAGTGTGTGGAGAGTGATGCAGCCCAGTGTGTGGAGAGTGATGCAGCCCAGTGTGTGGAAGGTGATGCAGCCCAGTGTGTGCCAAGTGATGCAGCTCAGTTGTGGAGAGTGATGCAGCCCTGTGTGTGGAAGAATATTCAGCCCAATATGTGGAGAGTGATGCAGCGCAGTGTGTGGAGAGTGATGCAGCGCAGTGTGTGGAGAGTGATGCAGCGCAGTGTGTGGAGAGTGATGCAGCCCAGTGTGTGGAGAGTGATGCAGCCCAGTGTGTGGAGAGTGATGCAGCCCAGTGTGTGGAAGGTGATGCAGCCCAGTGTGTGGAAGGTGATGCAGCCCAGTGTGTGGAAGGTGATGCAGCCCAGTGTGTGGAGAGTGATGCAGCCCAGTGTGTGGAGAGTGATGCAGCCCAGTGTGTGGAGAGTGATGCAGCCCAGTGTGTGGAGAGTGATGCAGCCCAGTGTGTGGAGAGTGATGCAGCCCAGTGTGTGGAGAGTGATGCAGCCCAGTGTGTGGAGAGTGATGCAGCCCAGTGTGCGGAGGGTGATGCAGCCCAGTGTGTGCCAAGTGATGCAGCTCAGTTGTGGAGGGTGATGCAGCCCTGTGTGTGGATGAATGTTCAGCCCAATATGTGGAGAGTGTTGCAGCCCAGTGTGTGGAGACTGACCCAGCCCAGCGTGTGAAGAGTGACCCAGCGTGTGGAGGGTGAAGCAGCCCAGTGTGTGCAGAGTGATGCAGCCCAGTGTGTGGAGAGTGATGGAGCCCTGTGTGTGGAAGAATATTCAGCCCAATATGTGGAGAGTGATGCAGCCCAGTGTGTGGAGAGTGATGCAGCCCAGTGTGTGGAGAGTGATGCAGCCCAGTGTGTGGAGAGTGATGCAGCCCAGTGTGTGGAGGGTGATGCAGCCCAGTGTGTGCCAAGTGATGCAGCTCAGTTGTGGAGGGTGATGCAGCCCTGTGTGTGGAAGAATATTCATCCCAATATGTGGAGAGTGATGCAGCCCAGTGTGTGCCAAGTGATGCAGCTCAGTTGTGGAGAGTGATGCAGCCCTGTGTGTGGAGGAATGATCAGCCCAATATTTGGAGAGTGTTGCAGCCCAGTGTGTGGAGACTGACCCAGCCCAGCGTGTGGAGAGTGACCCAGTGTGTGGAGGGTGAAGCAGCCCAGTGTGTGCAAAGTGATGCAGCCCAGTGTGTGCAAAGTGATGCAGCCCAGTGTGTGCAAAGTGATGCAGCCCAATATGTGGAGAGTGATGCAGCGCAGTGTGTGGAGAGTGATGCAGCGCAGTGTGTGGAGAGTGATGCAGCGCAGTGTGTGGAGAGTGATGCAGCGCAGTGTGTGGAGAGTGATGCAGCGCAGTGTGTGGAGAGTGATGCAGCCCAGTGTGTGGAGAGTGATGCAGCGCAGTGTGTGGAGAGTGATGCAGCCCAGTGTGTGGAGAGTGATGCAGCCCAGTGTGTGGAGAGTGATGCAGCCCAGTGTGTGGAGAATGATGCAGCGCAGTGTGTGGAGAATGATGCAGCCCAGTGTGTGGAAGGTGATGCAGCCCTGTGTGTGGAAGAATATTCAGCCCAATATGTGGAGAGTGATGCAGCTCAGTGTGTGGAGAGTGATGCAGCGCAGTGTGTGGAGTGTGATGCAGCGCAGTGTGTGGAGTGTGATGCAGTGCAGTGTGTGGAGTGTGATGCAGCGCAGTGTGTGGAGTGTGATGCAGCGCAGTGTGTGGAGTGTGATGCAGCGCAGTGTGTGGAGAGTGATGCAGCGCAGTGTGTGGAGAGTGATGCAGCGCAGTGTGGGGAGAGTGATGCAGCCCAGTGTGTGGAGAGTGATGCAGCCCAGTTGTGGAGAGTGATGCAGCCCTGTGTGTGGAAGAATATTCAGCCCAATATGTGGAGAGTGATGCAGCGCAGTGTGTGGAGAGTGATGCAGCGCAGTGTGTGGAGAGTGATGCAGCGCAGTGTGTGGAGAGTGATGCAGCGCAGTGTGTGGAGTGATGCAGCGCAGTGTGTGGAGTGATGCAGCGCAGTGTGTGGAGAGTGATGCAGCTCAGGGTGTGGAGAGTGATTCAGCCCAGTGTGTGGAAGGTGATTCAGCCCAGTGTGTGCCAAGTGATGCAGCCCAGTGTGTGCCAAGTGATGCAGCCCAGTGTGTGCCAAGTGATGCAGCCCAGTGTGTGCCAGGTGATTCAGCCCAGTGTGTGCCAGGTGATTCAGCCCAGTGTGTGCCAGGTGATTCAGCCCAGTGTGTGCCAAGTGATGCAGCCCAGTGTGTGCCAAGTGATGCAGCTCAGTTGTGGAGAGTGATGCAGCCCTGTGTGTGGAAGAATATTCAGCCCAATATGTGGAGGGTGATGCAGCCCAGTGTGTGCCGAGTGATGCAGCCCAGTGTGTGGAGAGTGATGCAGCCCAGAGTGTGGAGAGTGATGCAGCCCAGAGTGTGGAGAGTGATGCAGCCCAGAGTGTGGAGAGTGATGCAGCCCAGAGTGTGGAGGGTGATGCAGCCCAGAGTGTGGAGGGTGATGCAGCCCAGAGTGTGGAGGGTGATGCAGCCCAGAGTGTGGAGGGTGATGCAGCCCAGTGTGTGCAGGGTGATGCAGCCCAGTGTGTGCAGGGTGATGCAGCCCAGTGTGTGCAGAGTGATGCAGCCCAGTGTGTGCAGAGTGATGCAGCCCAGTGTGTGCAGAGTGATGCAGCCCAGTGTGTGCAGAGTGATGCAGCCCAGTGTGTGCAGAGTGATGCAGCCCAGTGTGTGGAGAGTGATGCAGCCCAGAGTGTGGAGAGTGATGCAGCCCAGAGTGTGGAGAGTGATGCAGCCCAGAGTGTGGAGAGTGATGCAGCCCAGAGTGTGGAGAGTGATGCAGCCCAGAGTGTGGAGAGTGATGCAGCCCAGAGTGTGGAGAGTGATGCAGCCCAGAGTGTGGAGAGTGATGCAGCCCAGAGTGTGGAGGGTGATGCAGCCCAGAGTGTGGAGGGTGATGCAGCCCAGAGTGTGGAGGGTGATGCAGCCCAGTGTGTGGAGAGTGATTCAGCCCAGTGTGTGGAGAGTGATGCAGCCCAGTGTGTGGAGAGTGATGCAGCCCAGTGTGTGGAGAGTGATGCAGCCCAGTGTGTGGAGAGTGATGCAGCCCAGTGTGTGGAGGGTGATGCAGCCCAGTGTGTGGAGGGTGATGCAGCCCAGTGTGTGGAGGGTGATGCAGCCCAGTGTGTGGAGGGTGATGCAGCCCAGGGTGTGGAGGGTGATGCAGCCCAGTGTGTGGAGGGTGATGCAGCCCAGGGTGTGGCGGGTGATGTAGCCCACTGTGTGGAGGCTGATGCAGCCCACTGTGTGGAGGCTGATGCAGCCCAGTGTGTTCCAAGTGATGCAGCCCAGTGTGTGCCAAGTGATGCAGCTCAGTTGTGGAGGGTGAAGCAGCCCAGTGTGTGGAGGGTGATGCAGCCCAGTGTGTGGAGGGTGATGCAGCCCAGTGTGTGCCAAGTGATGCAGCCCAGTGTGTGTGGAGGTGATGCAGCCCAGTTGTGGAGGGTGAAGCAGCCCAGTGTGTGGAGGGTGAAGCAGCCCAGTGTGTGGAGGGCGAAGCAGCCCAGTGTGTGCCGAGTGATGCAGCCCAGTGTGTGGAGAGTGATGCAGCCCAGTGTGTGGAGAGTGATGCAGCCCAGTGTGTGGAGAGTGATGCAGCCCAGTGTGTGGAGACTGACGCAGCCCAGTGTGTGCAAAGTGACGCAGCCCAGTGTGTGCAAAGTGACGCAGCCCAGCGTGTGGAGAGAGATGCAGCCAGGTATGTGGAGAGTGATGCAGCCAGGTATGTGGAGAGTGATGCAGCCCAGTGTGTGCCAAGTGATGCAGCTCAGTTGTGGAGGGTGAAGCAGCCCAGTGTGTGGAGGGTGAAGCAGCCCAGTGTGTGGAGGGTGAAGCAGCCCAGTGTGTGGAGGGTGAAGCAGCCCAGTGTGTGCCGAGTGATGCAGCCCAGTGTGTGGAGAGTGATGCAGCCCAGTGTGTGGAGAGTGATGCAGCCCAGTGTGTGGAGAGTGATGCAGCCCAGTGTGTGGAGAGTGATGCAGCCCAGTGTGTGGAGAGTGATGCAGCCCAGTGTGTGGAGAGTGATGCAGCCCAGTGTGTGGAGACTGACGCAGCCCAGTGTGTGGAGACTGACGCAGCCCAGTGTGTGGAGAGTGATGCAGACCAGCGTTTGGAGAGAGATGCAGCCAGGTATGTGGAGAGTGATGCAGCCTAGTGTGTGTAAAATGATGCAGCCCAGTGTGTGGACAGTGATGCACCCAGGTGTGCTAAGGGTGATGAAACCCAGTGTGTGCAGAGTGATGCAGCTAGGTGTGTTAATGGTGATGCAGCCTAGTGTGTTGTGGGTGATGGAGCCCAGTGTGTGGAGAGTGCTGCGTCCAAGTGTGCTAATGGTGATGCAACCCAGTGTGTGCAAAGTGATGCAGCCCCGTGTGTGGAGAGTGATGCAGCTCGGTGTGTTAAGGGTGATGTTTCCTGTTGTGTGGAGGCCCTGCTGCTCAGTTGTGATGTAGCTTTGTGCGTGGAGGCTACTAGTCAGTGTGTGAGAAGTGGTACAGCTGCTGTGTGGAGGCTACTCCTCAGTGTGTTAGAGGTAATGCAGCAAACTGTTTGAGATGTTAATGCTCGGTGGTGAAAGGCCAAGCAGCTGCTGCTCAGCATGTGGAGGGTGGGGCAGTCCTTGGTGCAGAGGGGCTGCTATCTAGTATGTGAAGGGCGGTGCAACCCCGTGTTTTTAGGTACTGCTGCTCAGTGGCCAGTTGGGGGTGCATTCCATTTCACAGAAAATGCTGCTACAGTTTGGAGTATACCTATTCTTGGTGTGTGGGGCATTAGTGCCCACTGTGTGTGAAGTGTAGTGTAGCCCTGTGTGTGAAGGAGCTTCTCTCCAGTGTCTGAAGGTGGTGTAGCCCGTGGGTATGTCAGTTCTGCTGCTCACCATGTGAAGAATGATGCAGCCCTCTGTTTTAGGTGTTGTTGCACAGTGTGTGAAATGTGGTGCAGCCCAGTGTTCAGAAGGTGTTGCAGTAGGTAGGAGCATACATTTTATATGACGAGTGATGTAGCCTTGCCTGTGTCTGTTAAAGGCGCAGTCTGGAGGTTGGAAATATTTGTAGTAGTTTGAACATATTTTTGCCTGGTGGTAGGTCCCGTGGCTCAGTTTGTTAAGGGTGGTTCATCTGTGTGTGTGTGTGTGGGCACCGGTGTACAGTGTGTGAAGGGTGGTGCAACGCTCCTTGTGTTTAGTTGCTGCTGCTCTATGTGTGAAAGGCAGTGCACCCCAGTGTCTAGAAGGTGCTCAGTGTGGAGTGTATATCTGACTGGTGTGTTGAGATGCTCCTACCGATGTATTAGGGTGGCACAGCCCTGTGTGTTAAGGCGCCGAGTCCCAGTGCGTGAAGGGGCCCAGTGTTCAGAGACATTGCCTCTCAGTGTGTGAAGGGTGGTACAGTCCGGTGGGTGGCCCTGCTGCTCTGTATGTGAAGGATGGAGCAGTCTGAGGTGTGGGGTCGCTGCTGCCATGGTGAGAAGGATGGTGTAGCCCGCTGTGTGGTGTGATGTGGTGCGTGGAGGAGTGCAATGTGTGGAGGGGCTGGCCGTTCTGCTCTTTGTGTGAAGCATGGTGCAGCACACTGTGTGGTGTGATGTGGTGGGGTGTGGTGTGTGGAAGGGCTGCCCATTCTGCTCAGTGTGTGAAGCATGGTGCAGCCCTGGGTGTGGAGGAGTGCGGGTTGGGGAGGGGCTGGTCCTGCTGCTCAGTGTGTGAAGCATGGTGCAGCACACTGTGTGGTGTGTGGAGGAGTGCAATGTGTGGAGGGGCTGGCCCTTCTGCTCTTTGTGTGAAGCATGGTGCAGCACACTGTGTGGTGTGATGTGGTGGGGTGTGGAGGGACTGGCCTTGCTGCTCTTTTTGTGGAGTATGGTGCAGCACACTGTGTGGTGTGTGGAGGAGTGCAATGTGTGGAGGGGCTGGCCCTTCTGCTCTTTGTGTGAAGCATGGTGCAGCACACTGTGTGGTGTGATGTGGTGCGTGGAGGAGTGCAATGTGTGGAGGGGCTGGCCATTCTGCTCAGTGTGTGAAGCATGGTGCAGCCTGGTGGGTGGGGGTGCCGGTCCTGTGGCTGTGGTGTGTGGGGTTGGTGCTGTCTGACCTGTGAAATAGCTGCTGCCATGGCGTTAAGGATGGTGTAGCACGGTGTGTGGAGGGACTGGCCTTGCTGCTCAGTGTGTGAAGCATGGTGCAGCCCTGGGTGTGGAGGAGTGCGGGTTGGGGAGGGGCTGGTCCTGCTGCTCAGTGTGTGAAGCATGGTGCAGCCTGGTGTATAGAGGTGCCGGTCCTGTTGCTGTGGTGTGAAGAATGGTGCAGTCTGAGATGTGGAATCGCTGCTGCATTGGTGTGAAGGTTGGTGTAGCACGGTGTGTGGTGGAGTGTGGTGTGTGGAAGGGCTGTCCCTGTTGCTCAGTATGTGAAGCATAGTGTAGCCCGGTGTGTGGAGGTGCGAAGGACGGTGAGCACGGTAACCCCTGAGGCACCATCTTGAGTGCTGAATCCCAGCAGCCGCATTCCCGTGGGCTGTGGGGAATCAAGTTTGTCGCGTGTGCTGCAAACCACTTATTTCACATAAAGACAGTGCTTAAATTGTGCTTGTTTTTTTCCGGTGCAGAGCACCGGCACTTATTTTTTAGGGCCGGCGCTTATTCTTCTGCCCTAAGCATTTGCTGCAAGCAAAAGACACATATGTGAAAGACGGAGGGAGAGAAAAACGAAAAGCGTCACAATGGGAGAAAGTAGAAAGCTGCAAGAGTGAGCTGAAGGGGCAGGGAATGACTGTAAATGGATGGAAGAGGCCCGAAATGGCTTCAGGATTGTGCTGCCTCAGTATCCCGTGTTCGCACATGTAATTGCAGCATCCAAGTATTTAATAGGAGGGCTTTGGGCACCGGCATGTTTTTATTTGCAAATTAAGCACTGCATAAAGCAAAATATATATTGCAATGAGACATTGAGAGATCCAAGATGAGGCAGGGGTGGGAGTTTGTAGCAGCGACCCTAGTGTCTGTCAGAAGGTTGGAGTAAAGAGAAGCCCCCTAGTTGGGGTGCTGTGCTGGCGATCAGTGCTGTTTGTTATGCAGGGCTTGTGTGAGAGAGTCCACCGGTCTGGGCCGCTGTCTGTCAGAGCCTCTAGGGGTCGTGGTGTGGCAGGTTAGTCGGGGTGTCTGCTAGGGTCGGGGTCTGCCATGATCTGGACTGCAGACCGCTCAGTGCCTCCTGGCCAGCCCCGCTTTGCCGTCGTGCAGTGCACAGCAGTGTGTTTTTGGTTTGAGTGGTATGCACCTGTCTGTGACAGCTGTCGACTCCGGAGACACCGGAATCTCCCACCACTGAAGTGTCCTTCTGCACCAGGGCACCCCCTGAACCCGCAACCTAAGAAAACTGCCCCCCCCCCCCGTCTCGCTCTCTCTATCTTGCCCTCCCTCTATCCCCCCTCTCTCTATCCCTCGCTCTCTGTCTCTCTCAGTCTCTCTTAATTTCTCTCTCTTTCTCTCTCACAACCTCTCTCTATTTCTCCTCCCCTCTCTCCTAATGCCTTCTAGCTTAGAATCATTTTACGAGCATTCTCTGAGGGAGAATGTTTGTGCATTTTCAATTAAAAACTGCCAATGTTGGAAAACCAAACCCATTTAGACTGTATCATGGAACAAATGAAACGAGCTCCTGCGTTGCCACACTTGCACTCACAGACACAGCAGTGCAAGCTTCCCTCACACCACAGAAGATCCCAGTGAAGTACAGAGATCCACCATACTCAGCACAGGCGGAGTACTGGCTGCAACGGTGCAAGCTTCCCTCACACCACAGAAGATCCCAGTGAAGTACAGAGCTCCACCATACTCAGCACAGGCGGAGTACTGGCTGCAACGGTGCAAGCTTCCCTCACACCACAGAAGGTACAGGTGAAGGATTATAGAGCTCCACCATACTCAGCACAGGGGGGAGTACTGGCTGCAACGGTGCAAGCTTCCCTCACACCACAGAAGATACCAGTGAAGTACAGAGCTCCACCATACTCAGCGCAGGCGGAGTACTGGCTTCAACAGTGCAGGCTTCACTCACACCACAGAAAGTACTGGTGAATGAGTATAGAGCTCCACCATACTCAGTGCAGGTTGAGTACTGGCTTCAACAGTGCAAGCTTCCCTCACACCACAGAAGGTACAGGTGAAGGATTATAGAGCTCCACCATACTCTGCGCAGGCGGAGTACTGGCTGCAACAGTGCAAGCTTCACTCACACCACAGAAGGTACTGGTGAAGGAGTACAGAGCTCCACCATACTCAGCGCAGGCGGAGTACTTGCTGCAACAGTGCAAGCTTCACTCACACCACAGAAGGTACCAGTGGAGTACAGAGCACCACCATACTCTGCGCAGGCGGAGTACTGGCTGCAACTGTGCGAGCTTCATTCACACCACAGAAGGTTCCAGTGAAGGAGTACAGAGCTCCAGCATACTCAGCGCAGGCGGAGTACTGGCTGCAACAGTGCAAGCTTCACTCACACCACAGAAGGTACCAGTGAAGTACAGAGCTCCAGCATACTCAGCGCAGGCGGAGTACTGGCTGCAACAGTGCAAGCTTCACTCACACCACAGAAGGTACAGGTGAAGGAGTACAGAGCTCCACCACACTCAGCAAATGTGGAGTACTGGCTTCAACAGTGCAAGCTTCACTCACACCACAGAAGGTACAGGTGAAGGAGTATAGAGCTCCACTATACTCAGCGCAGGCGGAGTACTGGCTGCAACAGTGCAAGCTTCACTCACACCACAGAAGGTACAGGTGAAGGAGTATAGAGCTCCACCATACTCAGCGCAGGCGGAGTACTGGCTGCAACAGTGCAAGCTTCACTCACACCACAGAAGGTACAGGTGAAGGAGTACAGAGCTCCACCATACTCAGCAAATGTGGAGTACTGGCTTCAACAGTGCAAGCTTCACTCACACCACAGAAGGTACAGGTGAAGGAGTATAAAGCTCCACCATACTCAGCGCAGGCGGAGTACTGGCTGCAACAGTGCAAGCTTCACTCACACCACAGAAGGTACCAGTGAAGTACAGAGCTCCAGCATACTCAGCGCAGGCGGAGTACTGGCTGCAACAGTGCAAGCTTCACTCACACCACAGAAGGTACAGGTGAAGGAGTACAGAGCTCCACCATACTCAGCAAATGTGGAGTACTGGCTGCAACAGTGCAAGCTTCACTCACACCACAGAAGGTACAGGTGAAGGAGTATAGAGCTCCACCATACTCAGCGCAGGCGGAGTACTGGCTTCAACAATGCAGGTTTCACTCACACCACAGAAAGTACTGGTGAAGGAGTATAGAGCTCCACCATACTCAGTGCAGGTGGAGTACTGGCTTCAACAGTGCAAGCTTCCCTCACACCACAGAAGGTACAGGTGAAGGAGTACAGAGCTCCACCATACTCAGCGCAGGCGGAGTACTGGCTGCAACTGTGCGAGCTTCATTCACACCACAGAAGGTTCCAGTGAAGGAGTACAGAGCTCCACCATACTCAGCAAATGTGGAGTACTGGCTTCAACAGTGCAAGCTTCACTCACACCACAGAAGGTACAGGTGAAGGAGTATAGAGCTCCACCATACTCAGCAAATGTGGAGTACTGGCTGCAACAGTGCAAGCTTCACTCACACCACAGAAGATACCAGTGAAGTACAGAGCTCCATCATACTCAGCGCAGGCGGAGTACTGGCTGCAACAGTGCAAGCTTCACTCACACCACAGAAGGTACAGGTGAAGGAGTACAGAGCTCCACCATACTCAGCGCAGGCGGAGTACTGGCTGCAACAGTGCAAGCTTCACTACCACCACAGAAGGCACAGGTGAAGGAGTATAGAGCTCCACCATATTCAGCAAATGCGGAGTACTGGCTTCAACAGTGTAAGCTTCACTCACAACACAGAAGGTACAGGTGAAGGATTATAGAGCTCCACCATACTCAGTGCAGGTGGAGTACTGGCTTCAACAGTGTAAGCTTCACTCAGAACACAGAAGATACCAGTGAAGGAGTACAGAGCTCCACCATACTCAGCGCGGGCGCAGTACTGGCTGCAACAGTGCAAGCTTCACTCACACCACAGAAGGTACCGGTGAAGGAGTACAGAGCTCCACCATATTCAGTGCAGGCGGAGTACTTGCTGCAACAGTGCGAGCTTCATTCACACCATAGAAGGTTCCAGTGAAGGAGTACAGAGCTCCACCATACTCTGCGCAGGCGGAGTACTTGCTGCAACAGTGCGAGCTTCATTCACACCATAGAAGGTTCCAGTGAAGGAGTACAGAGCTCCACCATACTCAGCGCAGGCACAGTACTGACTGCAACAGTGCGAGCTTCATTCACACCATAGAAGGTTCCAGTGAAGGAGTACAGAGCTCCACCATACTCAGCACAGGCGGAGTACTGGCTGCAACAGTGCAGGCTTCCCTCACACCACAGAAGGTTCCAGTGAAGGAGTACAGAGCCCCACAATACTCAGAAAAGGCGCAGTACTGGCTGAAACAGTGCAAGCTTCACTCACAAGGGCAGCATGGTGTAGCGTGCAAGCTTCCTAAACGCAAAGGTACAGTATGGGATGAAACGCGAAAGCTTCCCTCACTCAAAGATGCTGCATGGCCTGCAACAGTGCAAGTGTCTCCCACACACAGATACACCATGGGCTGAAACAGTGAACAGTTCCCTCACTCATGGGGTGCAACAGTGCAAGCGTCTCCCACACAAAGATACACCATGGGCTGAAACTGTAAAAGCTTCGCTCATTCAAAGATACATCATGGGCTGCGGTAGGGCAAGGATCTCCCACACAAAGATACACTATGGGCTGAAACAGAGAAAGCTTCCTTCACTCAAAGATACTTCATGGGCTGTGGCAGTGCAAGGGTCTCCCACACACAGATACACCATGGGCTGAGACAGTGACAGCTTCCCTCACTCATGGGCTGTAACAGTGCAAGTGTCTCCCACACACAGATACACCATGGGCTGAAACAGAGAAAGCTTCCTTCACTCAAAGATACTTCATGGGCTGTGGCAGTGCAAGCATCTCCCACATACAGATACACCATGGGCTGCAGCAGTGCAAGCGTCTCCCACACAAAGATACAGCAGAGGCTGAAACAGTGAAAGCGTCTCCCACACAAAGATACAGCAGAGGCTGAAACAGTGAAAGCTTCCCTCACTCAAAGATACTGCATGGGCTGCAGCAGTGCAAGCGTCTCCCACACAGATACACCATGGGCTGAAACTGTAAAAGCTTCGCTCATTCAAAGATACATCATGGGCTGCGGTAGTGCAAGGATCTGCCACACAAAGATACACCATGGGCTGAAACAGTGAAAGCTTCCTTCACTCAAAGATACTTTATGGGCTGTGGCAGTGCAAGGGTCTCCCACACACAGATACACCATGGGCTGAGACAGTGAAAGCTTCCCTCACTCATGGGCTGCAGCAGTGCAAGCGTCTCCCACACAAAGATACACCATGGGCTGCAGCAGTGCAAGCGTCTCCCACACAAAGATACACCATGGGCTGAAACAGTGAAAGCTTCCCTCACTCATGGGCTGCAGCAGTGCAAGCGTCTCCCACACAAAGATACACCATGGGCTGCAGCAGTGCAAGCGTCTCCCACTCAAAGATACTGCATGGGCTGCAGCAGTGCAAGCGTCTCCCACACACAGATACACCATGGGCTGAGACAGTGACAGCTTCCCTCACTCCTGGGCTGCAGCAGTGCAAGCGTCTCCCACACACAGATACACCATGGGCTGAAACAGTGAAAGCTTCCCTCACTCCTGGGCTGCAGCAGTGCAAGCGTCTCCCACACACAGATACACCATGGGCTGAAACAGTGAAAGCTTCCCTCACTCAGAGATACTGCATGGGCTGCAGCAGTGCAAGCGTCTCCCACACAAAGATACAGCAGGGGCTGAAACAGTGAAAGGTTCATTCACTCATAGGCTGCAGCAGTGCAAGGGTCTCCCACACAAAGATACACCATGGGCTGAGACAGTGACAGCTTCCCTCATTCACTGGCTGCAGCATGCCAACTTACTTCACACAGGTGCAACATGGGCTGCCGCAGTGCAAGCTTCCTTGAGACACAGGAATAGGTTGCACTGAAGCAGTACATTCTTCCCTTACACACGCGTACAGCATGAGTTCACATGGGCAAGCTTCCTTCACATGCTGATACAACATGGGCTGCTGCAGTGCAAGCTTCCTTGAGACATTGGAACAGATTGCACTGAAGCAGTACATTCTTCCCTTACACACGCGTACAGCATGAGTTCACATAGGCAAGCTTCCTTCACATGCTGATACAACATGGGCTGCCGCAGTGCAAGCTTCCTTGAGACACAGGAATAGGTTGCACTGCAGCTGTGCATTCTTCCCTTACACACGCGTACAGCATGAGTTCACATGGGCAAGCTTCCTTCACATGCTGATACAACATGGGCTGCTGCAGTGCAAGCTTCCTTGAGACACAGGAATAGGTTGCACTGAAGCAGTACATTCTTCCCTTACACACGCGTGCAGCATGAGTTCACATAGGCAAGCTTCCTTCACATGCTGATACAACATGGGCTGCTGCAGTGCAAGCTTCCTTGAGACACAGGAATAGGTTGCACTGCAGCTGTGCATTCTTCCCTTACACACGCGTACAGCATGAGTTCACATAGGCAAGCTTCCTACACATGCTGATACAACATGGGCTGCCGCAGTGCAAGCTTCCTTGAGACAGTGGAACATATTGCACTGCAGCTGTGCATTCTTCCCTTACACACGCGTGCAGCATGAGTTCACATGGGCAAGCTTCCTTCACATGCTGATACAACATGGACTACAGTAGAGCAGTAACACAGCCAGCTCAAACCTTCTTCACTGCAGTACAACACTGAGAGCATTAGTGCTGTCTCCCCCTTGACACTACTTACATGATACTTTTATTTCCGGTTGAGTCGTTTGAAGGGTTTTGGCTTTATAACGTTAGGTATCTTTTTTCTAAATAAAACGCAATAATATGAACAGAAGAGAAGACACTTTATTCTATCTGCCTTTTTTACCAATCAGGAGTGTCAGCTCTCGTTACGTGACGTGCTGCCAAGAGAAACAAGTGATTTTCATATTGTACAGGTTTTTTAATCTAATATAATAAACAAAAAGATGGCATAATGCATCAAGTTTTGGAAATGAAAGTGATTTATAAACAGCCATTTGCAAAGCAGATGCTCTGGCTTTTAGCCAAGGGAGGTGTTTGGTGATAGTTGAGTGACTTTGTATGTATTGTCCCCAGATTTACTAGAGATACAATCTCATAATGAAGAAACATCTTGGTCTACAACAGAATAAATGCTGGGATCTAGGCCCCTATGTGGAGCAGACATGATCAGCAGAATTCAGTTGTGCCCTCGGTGAAGAATGCTATGACATGGAGACAGGCGATGAGGTTTGCTTTGCAAGTGATGAACCTAAAAGGCCTACACAGCAAATAATGAAATAACATATACCTTCAATAAAGAGCCAGCATTTGTGTTGCATCTCTAAGGAAGGCTACGTATGCGTTTACTTTATAAACATCAAGGCCACAAAGCCAATGTGTTATTGCAAAGTATAACAAATACAAGGGTGATTAGTGTCACTCTGTCTTAAACACACAGTAGTCCATGTTTAAGAAAAAGTGGTGCCTCGGAGCTGATTTGATACTTTTTCTGCACCCCCTACAGGCACCTAGCGCCACCATTGTTGCTCCGTATACGACGCACCACGGTGGTCATTTGCAGAATAGCATCAAAATTGTTGTTGCTATTGTGGCGCTTTGCTGCAATAGCATCAAAAATGTTCACACAAGTGTTGCAAAGTGCAGGGAGGCCCATAGGTTTCTACGGGTGCGTCATTTAAATGCCTGCTCTGAGCAGGTGTTAAAAATGACACCAAAAAATTGTGCAGCGAAATTTGTTAAATTCCACAGTGCCATTTTTGCGGGTCTCCAAGTGCTGGAACGCCACCCTTGCATACATTATGCCTGGTGCAAGCATAATGTGGCGCAAGGGGTAGAAAAGTGGCGCAATGCATCATTGCGCCACTTTGTAAATATGACCTGTGGAAAAAGCCACTTTATTGCCACCTTAGGGTCACAAAAAAGGCGCTATGGCGGCACTAAGGTGGAACTGGGGCCTCTAAAAGCATGTCCTATGTGTATAGGACACAGATACAAATCCAAATTGAATGCACTTCTTAAAAAACATAAACCAACTATTAAAATGCCAATTGTCAGCAATGTAAATGTACTAAAGAACACATTCTTGGTCTCACATACAAGTTATATATTAAGTATGGTTATATATTAAGTATGCAATGAAACAAAAGGACTTCTGGACACTTTCCAAAAATCAAATGGAAACAGAAACAGGACAGTTTTAACATGCTTGAAATGCCATGGCCTTGATGGACAGCTCATGCAAGCAATGTTAAACCTAAAAAAAAAAACACGCACAAAAGCCAATGGCTAGAAGAAGCTGTCTAAAAGCTCACTCCATCTGTACCAATGGGTATTGTACTTTTTGGAAAAACTGACTACATCATGTTGTATACTGGCTAAAGCTCAGTGTAGCCAGACCCAAAAATTACAGTCTGCAAATGCTAGAGGTGGAAATATCCTATCCTATCCTATGCAGAGCTACGACCTTGATAAGTCGCGGCACTCTGGGTCCATCACAAGGTAATGCCCGCGTTCACAAACTTGTGATGGACCCGGACTGCCACGACTTATCAAGGTCGTAGCTCTGCACTGCACAAGAGCTATCATACGCTCCATATATAGTTCTCACATTGGACTCTCAGTATGTCCAGGATTTAGGATATTTGCCAGAATCCGTGCAGATGGTTCAGTCTTTATACTTCGGCCTTGAGGAAGTCATATTGACGAAACACATGTCGGCTGTATTGTCATTGGACCAGCTATTGCTCTGATTGGAAACATATGACAGGTTTAGGATTACGCTGCTCCAGTATTCAGTGCTCGCACAATTAATTCCAGCAGCCGCCTGTTTCAGAGGAGACCTTTGGGCCCGGCACGTTTTTATTTACAAACTAAGCACTGTGTGCACTTGAGCTCGCTAATTTCATTATTTGATATGCTGCTGCCACAACCCATAGTTTTATTTATATGTTTCATTACTTCTATGATTATCCGTGGTACATATTTGTATAATATCTGATGATCGTGGCGTACCCAATAAAAAATAAAAGTTAAAAAAAATCAGCAGATTGTTCATGAACTGATATTTTAAGTGGCAAATGCGGCAAAGCCTTAATTATGTGGAAAACGCTGCATCCGCAGAATCACATAATTCCGCGGCCATGGCAACAGCCTACCCACCAGACGCATCCTTGTCCCACCGCGCGCATGCAAGGCCATGCCTGCTGGTTCTGACAGTGCTTGTTTGGTTGCAGAAGCCAGCGTGCAGGGCGGCAGCTCCCCGGCCCTGTCACCCTCTTACATCTTGGTGGCAGAGGGGGGCACCCACACACAGAGATAATGGCGCCCGTGTAAAGCCCCCCTCGTGGGCCGCGACAATTAGCCAGCCATTATTGTGCTGCTGCGCAGGGGTCTGGTGCCGTGAGTGCCCGCAGCTGTCAGCGCGCGCAGCATCCATGCTTGTTTTTAAATGGCTCTGATAAAGTTATGGCAGCCTCGGAGGCCAAGAGCTGCCTTTTTTTCCAATCCCCCCTAATGCGCAGTAGAAAAGGTACATCCCACTTATCATCTCTGTGTGCTGAACGTCACTGGAAATTAACCTGGTGCGCTTAATGCACTGCACAGTCTCTGTCTCACTCGCCAGACAGGCCCAGACCCTGGATCCTTTACGCACCATGTTCTACAAAAAGCCTCGCTACAGATAAATGTGCATCTTTTTCGAATGAGCCTTTGTGTTATACATTTTTTCACACACAGGCCTCCTTTCTGAGAGGCCAGGTTAATTACTATAGATGCTCTCATATCTATCTCCACACATGTAGCAATTATGAGCTTTGTGATAAATAGCAGAAGGCAATGCTTAATTTGTGAATAAAAACGTGCCGGTGCATGTGGGAACACGGAAAACCTGAAGTCATCTCGGGCCTCTTCAATCCATTTACAGCCACTCCCTGCCCCTCCAGCTCACTCTTGCAGCTTTCTACTTTCTCCTACTCTGATGCATTTTCGTTAATCCCTTCCTCCGTCTATCCCATATGTGCCTTTTGCTCGCAGCAAATGCTTGAGGCAGAAGAATAAGCCCCGGCCCTCAAAAATAAGTGCCGGTGCTGAGCACCGGAAACAACACGCAGGAATTAAGCACTGGCAGAAGGTCAGATTTACAGATACTTATTGGGCCAAAAATGCCCCGTTTTACCAGCACGTGCAGATTTTGGTACTGTAGGCTTCAAAACTCTCGTGTTATTCTCCAAACACTTGTAATGCGGTAGTACTTACCACACCCATACAGTCATCTTAAGGACTTTGGGGGCCAAGGCAAGATATTTTTTGGGGGCCGCTATAAGCAACACATTTTAATATTATTGCCCATTTTCTGCTAATTCAAGCCTGTATGTCGTCAAACAATAATAAATTATAACTTAAACTTTATCAGGGTCACTCAAAAACAGCCAGAAGCAGGGAGGCAGAAAGGGAGACAGGTGTAGATGGTAAAACAGAATAGAGAGAGGTAAAACATTGGGAAAGTCCACACTCCCGGGCGCCCCTTGGAAGGCGGGGGCATTCGCAATCGTCCACTTTGCCCATGCTTAAAACATCTCCGACCCAATAAATTCTGACTCGGAAGGTGGGCCACTTATCATAGGGGCCACCATTTTTTATTGCGATTGGCCGTGATCGTCTAGTGGTTAGTCCTCTGCGTAGTGTGTGGTTGTAGCCAACAGCCAAGTTTCTGGCAAAGGATTTTCGCCGCCCTGGCTAAGCCAGGAGCTGAAAGATTAAACAATCTCATTATTGTTTTATCTTTCAGCTGCTGGCTCAACCATCGGCAGGTGCAGGGAGGGGCGGGACTGGGCCACGGGAGAGGCGAGAGGGGAGTGGAATCCGTGCTCTAAATATGCATGTGTGTTTGGCCAGCCGTCTAAGGCCGGCCAAACACCTGTGTGCAATTAGGTTTCTCCAACCCGACTGTGCTACACAGCCGGGCTGGAGAAACTCCACAGACTCCCACGCAGTGTCAGCGGCGGAACAAGCAATTCAGACCAATCCTGGCGCTGCTTTTATGCTAGGTTTAGCATGAGAGCAATGCCAGGATTTCTGGGGAGCCTGTGCTGGTGTCCCAATGAATGCTGGGACACCAGAAGAGCAGAGGAGCAACACGGTTGGCGGCCGCGACAGGAACAGGTAAATTTTTTTTAAAGTATTTTTTTATTTCCCCCCTCCCCTTGAGATTTGTGGCCGTCCGCCGCTGGCTCCGAACATACCCAGTGAAGTTGATATTGTGATAAAGCGTGAAGTTCATGCCACGACAAAGCGTGCTGGTTTCATAGTGAGGTTTTGGCAGACGTAAGCAGCACTGTTATGCACAGTTGGATGGAACCTGCTTGTAGGTGTTGATTATGGGAATAGTCATGTGTCATGTATGAGGGCCAGATATGCGCTCCAAATATGTCACAGTGAAGTTGATGCTGCAAAGTATGGGGGTTTGGCGTGATTTGCAGACAGAAGCAGAGTAGCGCCTTATGTATGGTTGGTAGGCACATGGTTGTAGGTTTTCCGGATGGTAATAGTTGGGTTCCACTCTTGAGGATCAGTCATACTTAGACATTCGGGCTGCATGTGCTGGGATGGCAGCAGGGGTTCTGTACATAAGAGGTCTGTTCAGTACCCCTTGAAGCATTGAGTACATAATGTGTAACTCATGAGTAGTTGTCATTAGTAGCACTAAGGAGTGATAGTGATAATGCCCATATAGAGGTACAGTGGCCAGGTGGTATCTGGCAGCTGTGGTCTATCAGTGATGCTCTTCTCCGTCAGTGATTGCTGTTGGTCTGTGAGAGGGATCAGTGCCTGGCTGACAGTCATGTGTAAAATCAAGGACTGCAGTGCTGACACATTGTTATATGATGCTCTTAACACCTTCAAGCATGCCTTATGTTTCTCTTCTATGTTGTATTGTAGTTTTTTTTGTAGTTTTCCCCTTTCCATTGGAAGCGTGGACACACAGCTCCCAGCATGCAGTGCTGATGGGTACAGATCGATGCCCGTCTGAAGCTTTCAGTCATATCATGTGCGCACCTGAAAGCCGAAGCGACGTTCTATTATGAAATTATTCTGATCTAAATTTTAAAAGTTCCAAATGCCCATCCCTTTTTGAAAATGTACACACCTACCTGTGTGTTTTGCCTTAAATAGCTTTCCTGCCCCTAGAGATGAGACCTTCAGAGCCAAGCCAAGGGTTGATTGGCTGCATAACCAACTCTTCTTGAACCATCAGAGGGTCCAGAGAGGACACATTTCATGCTCCCTGCTGTCTCTGAACCCCTGTGGTGGCCTCTCCACACTTCTGCAGAAAGAGATGTCAGGACATAGGAAGGGGTTGTGTCATCACAGATGTATCTGCTATTGCAGCAGCATGCGAGGACCCATCTGCCCTCTGCCGAACTTAGCAGTTCCTTTCCTTTGCTTTGTTGATCTCATGGTTAACCCCAGCTAAGTAGCTGATCCTTGGGTATTTCAGACCCTCATACAGCTATCTCTGTTCCAGAAGGGCCTCTGAGCTGTCTTGCCACAGTATAGTCCTAGCATGGGTGCATAAGCTGTGCAAAGACACTATCACCATGCTTAAAAGTTTTACAAGGCATCAAATTGTGGCTGCAGCCCAACTGTGCCAACTGTGGGGCACAGGTTGAATAAACCTCTTTTTACAAGCACACCTCTGGCAAGTCAAGATGTTTTATGTAATGGGGCTGCTTGCAATATATTGGCAAGAGTGAGCTGGCTCTCAGTGGCGATTCCAAAGATGCCAGGCATTGTCTTCAAAGGATGGCAGTGGCTGCCTTAGCACGGGGATGAGTGGGTGGGTGCAAACCTTGCCAAGGCAGCTCTTGTACCAAGACTAGTATACTACTGCCAGACTCAGAAGAGGGGTTTTAGACTTCTGCTGTTGTCTAAGGCCATACAGTGCTGCAGGGTTTCCTAGCTTGGCATACAAGTTATCATATTTCCAACCAGGAAAACATACCTGTCATCTGTGGAGTGTAAATCAATTTACGGTGGGGGGAGGTGTGTCCTTACAAGAGTATTGTGTGGTCGTGTTAGTGTACCGGCATTGTGTACTCATTTGCAGGACCTCACCAGGAGCACTATTTACACACATTAGTGGGCTCTTTTCTAGGGTAATGTGTGTATTCATTGGAGAGACCTCATTCAGAGTACTGCATGCAGTTACTGGTGGGGTATCTTCATTCGTACTGCTTGTGCTCATCAGTGAGGTTGCATTGAATATTGTTTGCACTGATTAGTGAGAGCTCAGCAGGAGTACTGTTTGCGCACATTAGTGAGGTCTTTTGTAGGGGGATGTGTGTATTCATTGGAGAGACCTCACTCAAAGTATTTTATACGGTTACTGGTGAGAAAACACCTTCCATACTGCTTGTATTAATTGGTAAGGGTGCATTGAAATTTGTTTGCACTGATTAGTGAGACCTCGCCAGGAGTACTGTGTGGACACATTAGTGAGGTCTTTCGTAGGGTGATCTATGTATTCAATGGAGAGACCTCACTCAAAGTATTTTATACGGTTAGTGGTGAGAAATCACCTTCCATAATGCTTGTGCCCATCAGTGAGGTAGCATTGAATATTGTTTGCACTGATTAGTGAGACCTCAACAGGAGTACTGTGTGCACACATTAGTGAGGTCTTTTGTAGGGTGATCTGTGTTTTCATTGGAGAGACCTCACTCAAAGTATTTTATACGGTTACTGGTGAGAAATGTCCTTCCATACTGCTTGTGTTCAATAGTAAGGATGCATTGATTATTGTTCGCACTGATTAGTGAGACCTCACCAGGAGTACTGTGTGCACACATTAGTGAGGTCTTTTGTGGGGTGATGTGTGTATTCGTTAGAGAGACCTCACTCAAAGAATTTTATACAGTTACTGGTGAGAAATCACCTTCCATACTTGTGTTCATTAGTAAGGGTGCATTGAATATTGTTTGCACTGATTTGTGAGACCTCACCAGGAGTACTGTGTGCACACATTAGTGAGGTCTTTTGTAGGGTGATGTGTGTATTCATTGGAGAGACCTCACTCAAAGTATTTTATACAGTTACTGGTGAGAAATTACCTTCCATGCTGCTTGTGCTCATCAGTGAGGTTGCATTAAATATTGTTTGCACTGATTAGTGAGACCTCACCAGGCGTACTGTGTGGACGCATCAGTGAGGTCTTTTGTAGGGTGAAGTGTGTATTCACTGGAGAGACCCCACTCAAAGTATTTTATACAGTTAGTGGTGAGAAATCACCTTCCATACTGCTTGTGTTCATTAGTAAGGGTGCACTGAATATTGCTTGCACTGATTAGTGAGACCTCACCAGGAGCACTGCTTGCGCTCATTAGTGAGGTCTTTTGTAAGGGGATGTGTGTATTCACGGGAGAGACCTCACTCAAAGTATTTTATACGTTTACTGGTGAGAAATCACCTTCCATACTGCTTGTGCTCATCAGTGAGGTTGCATTGAATACTGTTTGCACTGATTAGCGAGACCTCACCAGGAGTACTGTGTGCACACATTAGTGAGGTCTTTTGTAGGGTGATGTGTGTATTCATTGGAGAGAGACCTCACTCAAAGTATTTTATACGGTTACTGGTGAGAAATCACCTTCCATACTGCTTGTGCTCATCAGTGAGGTTGCATTGAATATTGTTTGCACTGATTAGTGAGACCTCACCAGGAGTACTCTGTGCACACATTAGTGCGGTCTTTTGTAGGGTGATCTGTGTATTCACAGAGAGACGTCACTCAGAACATGGTCATGCAGTTACTGGTGGGATCTGACCATCCCTACCGCTTGTGCTTATTAGTGAGACCACATTGGGTATTGGTTTAACTGATTATCGAACCCTCGGTAGGAGCACAGTTTCCACACAATTGCACATATTCATGAGATCTTTTCTATTGTGAATTGTGTATTCATTGGAGAGACCTCCCTCTGAGTATTTTATGCAGTTACTGCTGGGACCTCATCTTTCATACTGCTTGTGCTCATTAGTGAGATTACGTTGAGACCTCACCAGGTGCACTGTTTGCACACATTAATTAGATCCTTTCTAGCGTGATGTGTGTAGTATTTGGAGAAACCTCCCTCACCGTATTGTATGCAGCTACTGGTGGGAGTTCTCCTTCGGTACTGCTTGTGCTCATTAGTGAGGTTACCTTGAGTATTGTTTGCACTGAGCAGTGAGGCCTTCTTTGCAGCAGTGTGTGCAGTCATGAGTGAGACTTCACCTGTGCTAGTGTGTGCACTTCCTACGAAGACCTAGTGTGTACTCACTGCAGTATGAGGAAGCTTTCACCAGGAGTATTGTGAACATTCACTAAAGATACCTCAGCAGGAGCTCAGTGTACATTCTATAGGATTATCTGGCCTCGTAGTGTGCCTCCATCGTTTGTCTCTACACAAAAATGGAGTCACACTAAGAGGACTAGGTCAACTAATTAGTGAGACTTAATCACAAGTATTGTCTGCATTCATCAGTTAGCCCTTACCTTGAACACTGTGCACACGCATTATCCAGATGTCACAAGCGTCTGCACTTATTGGTGATATTGCACCTGGATTGTTGTGAACGCTCACTGGTGAGACAATAGCTGCAGCATTGTGTGCACTCATTGGCGAGAATATACCTTGATTGATGTGTGAATTCACTGGTGAGATTGTGCTGGGTGTATTGTGTGCTTTAATTTGTGGTACCTCACCTGGGACATTGGCAGAAATCATTAGTGAAAGCTCACGTGGAGTATTGTCTGAATTCACTAGGGAGACCTGAACTGAAATATACTGCGTAGTCACCACTCCGGTCTAACATGGAGTATTGTGTCTACAGACAGGCAGACTTCATCTCAAATATTGTTTGTTTCATCAGTGGCGAGATTTAATCAGGAGTATTGTCAATGCTCAGTGAGTGAGATTTCACCTGGAGTATGGTGTGCACTCATTTGTCACACATCGCTAGGAGTTTTGGGTATATTCATTAGAGAAACCTCATCAGGTGTGTTTTTTCACTCATTAGTGATGTATCAAGAATACTGTGTGCACTCCTCAGTGCAGTCTACCTGTGGTACTGTCTGCACTTAGTGGGACCTCACCAGGTGCATAGTGCACACCCATTAGAAAGAGCGCTACAGGAATACACTTTTAAAAAACACTGTTTCTGTAAAGAGTGCAGGCAGAGGGAACTCTCCATTGGAGTCCTGCCTCCACTCACCAGTGAGACATTATCTGGTGTATTGTCTGCAGTGACTGGTGAAATTCGTCTGGAGTGTTGTCTGCACTCATTAGAAGGACCTCGCCTAAAATAATGTGCATACTCATTTGTGGCACCACACCAGGAATTCAGCATACATGCTTTAGTGAGACCTCACCCGGCCTATCTTGTGCCATGAGTAAAATGAAAACTCTGTAGTGAGACCTCAGCAGGAGTGTTGTGGAAACTCAGTAGTGAGACATCACCAGGAGTATTACGGACACTCTGTAGTGAGATCTCACCAGGAATATTGTGGACACTCTGTAGTAAGACCATGCCTGGAGTATGTGGACACTTAGTGAGACCACACTTAGGGCCAGATGTAGCAAAGGTTTTAACCCATTCTGTGTCTATGGGAAAAAGTGTTTGTACATATGGCCCTTGGAGTATAGTGAAAACTATGTTGTGGGACTTCACCAGGACTATTGTGAAAAGTCTGTAGTGAGACCTCACCAGGAGCATTGTGAAAACTCTTTAGTGAGACTCCACCTGAAGAATTGTGGTAACTCTGTAGGGAGACCTCACCAGTACAATTGTGCAAACTCTGCACCAGGAGTATTGTGTAGTAAACTCTGTAGCGAGTTCTTACAAGGAGTATGGTGAAACTCTGTAGTTAGACCTCACCAGGAGAATGGTGGGAACTCTGTAGTGAGACCAAACTCTGTAGGTAGACTACACCTGGAGTATTTTGAAAAGCCTGTAGTAAGACCGCAGCTAGAGTATTGTGGGAACTGTGAAGTGAGACTTCACCAGGAGTATTGTGAAAAGTCTGTAGTGAGACCTCACCAGGAACATTGTGCAAACTCTGTAGTGAGACCTCACCAGGAGTATTTTGTAAACTCTGTTGTGAGTTCTCACAAGGATTATGGTGGAAACTCTGTAGTGAGACCTCACCAGGAGGACTGTGGAAATTCTGTAATGAGACCGCAACTAGACTATTGTGGAAACTCTGTAGTGAAACTGCACCTGGAATATTGTGTAAACTCTGAAGCGAGGTGTACCCAGGAGAACTGTGCAAACTCTGTAGTGAAACTAAACTCTGTAGTGAGACCTCACCAGGAGTATCGTGTAAACTCTGATTGAGACTTCACCGGGAGGGTTGTACAAACTCTATACTGAGATCAAACTATATAGTGAAACTGCACCTGGAGTATTGTGGAAATTCTGTAGTGAGACTGCAACTAGAGTATTGTGGAAACTCTGTAGTGAGACCTCACCTGGAGCATTGTCAAACTCTGTAGTGAGACCTCACCAGGAGTATTGTGCAAACTCTGTAGTGAGCCTGCAGTTGGAGTATTGTGGAAAATCTGAAGTGAAACCTGACCAGGACTATTACGGAAATGTTGTAGTGAGACCTCTGTAGAAAAAATCACACCAGGAGTATTGTGCAAACTTTGTAGTGAGACCTTGCCAGGTGTATTATGCAAACTCTGTAGTAGGCAGCACATACAGTATTATGGAAACTTTGTAGAGAGACTGCACCTAGAGTATTGTGGAAACTCTGAAGTGATACCACATCTGGAGTATTGTGCAACTCTGTAATGAGACCACACCTGGAGTATTGTGAAAACTCTGTAGTGAGACTGGAACTAGATTATTGTTGAAACTCTGTAGATAGACCTCACCTGGAGTATTGTGCACACTCAGTAGTGAGAGCTCACCAGGAGTACTGTGCATACTCTGTAGTGAGACCTTGCCAGGTGTATTATGCAAACTCTGTAGTAGGCAGCACATACAGTATTATGGAAACTCTGTAGAGAGACTGCACCTAGAGTATTGTGGAAACTCTGTAATGAGACCTCACCAGGAGTATTGTGTAAACTCTGTAGTGAGACCTCTCTAGGAGTACTCTCCACACAGTCACTAGATGAGTTTGCTTTGGAGCACTGTGAATATAGTCCATGGTGACACATTGTTGCATTGTGTGCTCTTTTAGTGAGATCTCATGTGAAGAACGGGGGCCAGACACATATTTTCATTTATTTGCATCTTCAGTCAGAACCTTTATTATTGGCACCCAGCACATAAAGCTTTTATTACTAACATAAAGGACTTTCTGGAAGATGAGTAGTTCCTAACTTTATTGTAGAAACAAGATGAATAAGATAGAATTTTTGTTTTTGTTCAAAAATAAATCTCAGTCTTTGTGACATGCTGGGGGATTGCTTAGAGCAGCGGTTCCCAACCCATGGTCGGGGACCCTTGGAGTCCGCAAAGCCTCACCAGGGGGAGCGCGACTGCTTAGAGAATCAAATAATATTAACAGATTAATAAAGTGTATTTAAATAAAGTGGCTAAATGTACAACTGAAAAATGTAAAACATACCCTAAAAGGAATTTGAAATGGAGGCTAACAATTTCAATTAGTATCGGCAGATTGACCCGTGGGAGCAGTGGAGGTGCATTCAACAGAATATAGTATGAACGATGTGTGGCTTCAATTGAATTTACTGAATTGCACTACAGTCAAAGAACCTACCTCACAATATTATGAGGTTTTGATTGGTTTAGGGGAGGGGGAGGAGCTAATTGACTGCACTGAACACAGAAATAAACTCTGATATTTGGGAAAGGGAGATAGATATTTGCATCAGGAGGTTGAAATTGTGCAAAATAATTCATGTTTTAGTGTGTGAAAGTTGACCTACACGTGTCTTCCCAGGTCCCTCTTCAGGGGCACAGGTGAGTGTGAAAAAGGCGGAAATTGGGCTGGTAACTATCAGCATATGCTTTGGGAATGTCCAGAACGTTGGGAATTCTGGTGGAAAAGTGTCAGGATGATTAATTGCTGGTTGTCTCCATCCCAGGACCAGACCAGGCCGGAGCAGGAGTGCTCAAGGCTCACCAGCATCAAGATGGATTTGTATAGAGCTAATTACCCCAGGGCTTAACCCGCTGTGAATGCACCTTCCCCCAACTACTCTCGAATGGAAAAGTGTTTAATGCTTTCCTGAAGGACATATGCTCTGCCATATTTCTGAAGTTGTCTTGTAGATTATTCTAGAAGGAAGTGGCTCTAAAACAGTGGTTCTTAAATTTTTGACTTCTGTGGACCTCCTTTGAACATTACTGGAATCTGGGGACCCTCCGTGAATAATTAATTGAGTTATTACTGGAAACCTCTGATGCTGCCTTAAGCATTTTCAATATCTGAACAGCAAAACAATGCACAAAAAATACATTACCAAGCATTAATCAAACAAATACAGAAATGGTCAAATATTTTAATTAATTCACAAACAAATCTAAAAAAACTCAGCATTTCAATTTAATAGGAAGGTCCGCGCTTTTCTGAATTAAAGTTCAATTTGTATTTGGTTTGATGCACTTGCTGTGGTCCCCGAATCAGTCTGAGGACAACAACTTCATTTTTAGCCTCAATTTCAAATTCCTTCTAATCTACAGAGCTTTTTAACATTTTCAATCTACATTTTGCTTCTATTTTGTATACACTTTATCATCTGTTAATATTATTTAATTTTCTAAGCAGTTGCAGACCCCTTGAGTAAGCTTCACTACCATTAGCTGTCCCCGGACTACAGGTTAAGAACCACTGCTCTAGAAGAAAACGCCAAGCTGCCAGCTCTCTGCCAGTCAAACTTTACTTAAGTATTTAATACTCGACCCGAGAGGTCATAAAGCAGTGATCTGTTCTTGGTTAGGTATGTGATGGTAATACTAGGGGTAGGCTCTTGAATTTGATTTTTTTTTCCACCACCAACCAGTGCACAGCCCTCTGAGTTGAAGTGGGCCATATACAGCAAGTGCTTATTTTGAAGCGGTGTTTTCTGGTGCGGGCCACCAACACTTATTTTTGAGGGCCAGCACTTATTTTTCTGCCTCTAACATTTACTGCGTGCAAAAGACACATTTGGGAAAGACGGAGGAAGAAGAAAAGAAAAGGCATCACAAAGGGAGAAAGCAGAAAGCTTCAAGAGTGAGCTGAAAGGGCAGGGAGTGGCTGTAAATGGATTAAAGAGGCCTGAGATGGCTTCAGGGTTATGCTGCCTCAGTATTCCATGCTCTCACATTTAATTGCAGAAGTCACTGTTTCAGAGGAGAGCTTTGGGCACCGGCATGTTTTTATTTACAAATTAAGCACTATATATACTGGTACTTCAATGGCAATTGCCTGGCGCAGCAGGCGCCAAGGGGCACCACATCCTTTGTCCATGGACACCCTTTCACCAAAGTTTGATTATTATAATGAGCTTTTGCTTAAAGACCACGTCAAAGGGGTCAACACACTGAGCCGACAAAATGCCCTAATTGCATTTTCTTTTATTGATTTGTATGCTATTCTTCTATATAAAAACACAAGGGTAAAAACATTTTAAAAAATAGAAGCAGCACTTTTTATTTTTTCAGTGTCTGCAAAATGTGAACATTTTAAGTGTTCTAACCAAGGTGACTTGCTGTTGAAACGTTTTCACTTGTGTATGTGTGCTTGGCGGGCGGTGTGATGTGGAACGCACAGTGGCAATTCCGCCTTGGGCAGCAAACACTCCAGTGCCAGCCTTGGCTAGAAGTGGACATCGGCATACTAGTCGCGGCTCTGGCAGCCCACTTCCAAATTATCTGGACCTGGCTTGTGCGGTGATGAACCCGTCATCATTGAGTCGAGGATGCCTTTCCAGCTAGATTTCTGGCACAGCCAAAGGGCTAGATAAAATTATTCTTCACAGCTATTGTGGAATATGGGACTTCAATTTCTTGTTTGCCATTATCCTCTAACGTGATAATATTAATTTAGCTTAGTTACTGACTCAAAAAATTATGCAGAAAGGTACACTTCGGTTATCTGATCACTGGAAGGTAGAAAACACAAAAATGTCATGCTTTTCTTGAAAAGCCCCCCATTGGCTGCAGGGAAGAGTTGGACTCAGTGCGTAATTTGTTAAAAAAAATAAGTGCCAGGGCTCTCGTCATGAGGCCACCGCAGCTTGCACCACCAGTTGCCCCGCCAAAGTCGCCAGTGACAGAACCGACACAACTACTAACCCGCACACTCCTACAGGTGGCCCAAGTCAGACTATTCCAGGCCACCGAAACCCATAATAATGGCTTGAACGGCAGGAACTGGCAGGTATTGGTAATTTTTTAATGTGCATTAGATTATTAAACAACTGTTGTTGTACTCATTTTCAAAATTAGGCAAACAGCACCACCATGTGGGGGGATTGTTATAAGCTCCTGTGTTGAGAATTAAGTGCTGGTGGCGAGCACTGGGAACTACCGGCTTAAATTAAGCACTGGCTGGAGTTGATCCAACCTCAACGCCTCCTCCACACGACCCTCAACAGTGCACCACCACATATTTCTGAGTAATTGCAGTATGAAGATACCTGTTGAATACCTGCCATCCAGCCTTCCTGTTGTAGTCCAATCTGTCTCTGTCCAACCCATATAATTGAAAACATGCATGCAGTGTGTTCGAGTGGCATACACCCAGACTTCTAATACCAGGGTTGTTAAATGAAAGCCCACTACTAGCACATGGTGTCCCCATTGCATCTATGGATGGGTATCCTGCTGGGTGCGGAATAGATATTGTAAAGGTTAGACAATATAACCGGTACAAATGTAAGCCAAGGTGGTGCATGAGGACAGGTTGGTCGATGCTTACAGAAACCGAAGAGGTCTATAGCCGTGCTATACATAATATCCTGGGAGAGTAATAGTCGCTTGCCCCCAATGTTTACACCCCCTGGGGCACTACAGAATTCAGAAGGGGCCGCAAATGCTTATGTGCCCCTTATTTAATGTGGATCCGGCTGGCGCTAAGTGTGTGTTGATGCAATTTGGAGGAGAGGTGCCATATTTTGCATGAGCAAATCCGTTGAACCCACACCCTATGACATAGGGGAGACCAGAGGCAAAGAGGCTGTCCGGCAGCGCACTGATAGTGCACCACCTAGTGGCTGTGCCGACCAAGGGTACTGGTAACATTTGAGGAGGGTGATGTTTTAATTTAGAACCTAAAATGAAAACCCCTTTGGTCAATGATTTGAGACCATTTGCTCCACATAACTAGAAGTCTTTATTCATCGTCTTCCATTCTTACATTAATTCTTCCTTCCACCCCTCACCCATCTAACTGTTCGGTCACTCTTAGCCATGCAGCCATATCTCCTATCTCCATCCATCCATGTATTAAGTGGACAAGATTCTATAATGAAAAATGTTGACGTAAAAAGCCCAATGTTTGTAATTGTATTAAAAAAATGTCTTGGGGGAAAACCCACCCCCAACTGCACTTGCAGAGGTCAGGGTTGCCCCTGTACTTGCTCACTACCTGCATGATAAAGGTTGGTATGACAAACTTTGCCAGGGCTGCTTTAAAGTCCCACTCTGGCCCTGAACACACCTGTTGACCTTTGCACTCTTTGTGAGCCCAGTACTGTGGCTACCACTGGACTCGTTGAGTCTAGAGGCAAAGTATTCCCTCTCGATCACACTACAGACATTAAAGGGGGTGACAGGAGGGGGGAGCCAACACTCTTCCTTTAAGGTAGGGTAGACACGTTTGATCATCCTTGGTTGGTGACTGGTCGGACCGCTGCTTGAAGAATAGCTGTTATGGTTGGTCTCAGTACAGACCCTGGAAGACCAGTGAGTAATGTGTTGCCTCCAGTAATGTGGGATAAGATGAGGGAAAAGGGTACAGGCTGAAAGCACAGTTTTGTTTTCCTGGTGTGGTCAATGGTCCATGAAGGACAAGGCAGGGTCAATAAGAAAGCCCAGGGATTCAGGAAATGATGACAGACGCGGGAGCAGTCAAGGTCACGTTTTTGAACCCCTCCTGGACGACAGGCTTGAGGATTCCTCTTTTAATGAGGACAGATTCACTCTTTGTTGGGTTGCGTTTCAGAAACAATGCTGATGACAGATGACAGGACAGTCAGTAAATTGGCAGCAGCTCGGGATTCCTGCGCTCCAGGGCAGCACCGATGCATTAGAGCTTGAAGGACAGCACAGTATCATCGTTTCTCAAGTTCCTCGTTATTTATGTTTTAAAAATAAAAGTACCCCCACTGTGTTTTGGCTCAGATCCTGGCGCTCACCAACAGCACTCCTTTTTCTGTTGGCATGGCATTTGACTTCTGTTGTGTGCCTGGTCATGTCTTGCACTTTTTAATGACATGTTTAAACATGTGGTAACTTTTAAAAGCCATCTTCAATGACTGCAGGGTTTTTTTCTACCCAAAATAGAATGAAGCTAATAACCAGCACATCCTTTCTGTAAGAGCTAAGGCAGCAATCACCAGACAAGTACAAGTGATCAAAACAGCACAGGAAGTTTGCAACCACCAGCATGTGTCAATAAATGAGTAACCAATTGCATTAGGTCACGTGCATGTATGTTACCTGGTCCAGTGCCATGAGGGGGCTTTCGGTCAGTTATAGCCTTTCATCCATTCCCCTATGCGTCGAGGAGCTTGTTTTACATTGTTTATAAGTATTGGCCTACAAGTCCCAGCATTCTTTGTGCTATTAGAGGGCAGGAAGGACTGGCTA
The DNA here is from genome assembly GCF_031143425.1 of Pleurodeles waltl. Classification (NCBI taxonomy): domain Eukaryota; kingdom Metazoa; phylum Chordata; class Amphibia; order Caudata; family Salamandridae; genus Pleurodeles; species Pleurodeles waltl. The sequence goes on from NC_090450.1 coordinate 38,259,337, forward strand.
TAGTCAGTCCCCATGATATAGTGCAAGTTGCCAGCTATACCCAAGGATAAATTGTTGACATGCTGTACACATTTTTGCCTGCCCCCTTTAGGGTATGGTGTATACTGAACATTTATTGGCCGTCCTCTACCTATGGGACTTCACAAGCTCCTCTACGTCTGCTGGATATATAGCTAAGGATGCTAAATTGCTTTGCATCAGCAGGTACAAAGTAGGGATTTTTGGTGATTCTAGTAGTATAGAAGTTTGCTTTGTTTTGCGGTTCTCATACACATAAAAAGGGCATTCCTGGGCCTTTTTGCAGTGATTTGGCTTCACCACTAGATGGCTTACTTAGCCCATTCTTGAAATGGGTATCCTCAACAAGAATTCTTCCTGACTCATAGCTGGATGCCATCATTAAACCAATCCATAAAAAAGGCAACCAGGGCAATCCCGACAAATATAGGTTAATCACACTACTAAACACACCATCTAAGATCTGTGGTAAATTTCTCTTTTACTACTTGAGAGGTAGGCTTTCTCTTCAATCCAAACATTGGGTAAACATTGCTTCTGTTGCGTATATGTAGATTTGCTTGACTATGGAAACCTGTCTGAAAAAAATCCAGCATATAATGAAGGGCAACAAGGTGGTATGTTATTTTGAGCCAGATTTACTCAAATATGGCGTAGCGCGGAGCTACGCCACAATTGGCAGTGCCACGCTGCGTCCCTTTAGAGATGCAGGGATGCATCATATTTACTAGAATACAGCGCACCTCTGTGTTTTCCCCTGCGCTGGTGCTAAATTGAGCTGCCTAGCGCTAATGCAGGCATCCTTGTACCATCGTGCAAGGATGTCTGCTTTGAGGGGTTTGATTGTTTATGTGCGGGAAGGTGTCCCTTCCTGCACCTAAACAATCACTAATAGTGCCAAAGCTTCATTTTGGAATGATTGTTCATGTGCAGGAAGGGACACCTTCCTGCACATGAACAATCATGTCTGGCATTTTGCTCTTTCTAGGCGTGCTGCAGGATGCAGCACGCCTAGAAAAAGCAAAAAATGAGGAGGAATCAAAGTATTCCTTTTCATTGTGCCTTGCTAACGCCACCCCTGGGTCGGCGTTAGATCTTGGCGCTGCCTCAGATTTACAAACTTGTAAATCTGAGACAGCTTCAAAACGCAATGGGTGTTGCTGTGTCACGCCCACAGCAATACCCATTGCACACCCCTTCCACGCAAAGGGCTGCATGTGAAGGGGTCGTATTTACAAGGTGGCGTTAAGCCACAAAAAGTGGCTTAACGCCACCTTGTAAATACAGCATAGGGCATTACGCCACCGGAGCGTCACAAAGAGTGATGTTCCTGGGTGCTAGGGGCTCTTAAATATGCCCCTCAGTCTTTTTATTTCTGATCTTCACACGACTCTAGCTAAGGCTAATTTGCTCTCTCCAAAATCGATGAATCAGAGGTCACATGCCTGATGTATGCAGACAAATTAGGCTTACAATCGAATCTTATAGTATTAGGTGATTATTGCGAGACCAGTACTCCAACAGTGAACATAGATAAAACACAAACTCTGAATTTCTCAAAGAGACTATTCAAGTGTGTGGTATTTAAAAAATGAGCCATTAGATAAGGTAAAAGTCCATAAAAATAGTGGGCTTAACTTTGCTGATAACTTGAAATTGGAGAGGCATTTTAGGGTCTTAAAACCCTCTCCAAAGTTAACAGCAAATACACTCAAAAGATTTGACTTGTGGCCTGGAGGCTTATCTGTAGAGCTGTTAAAAAGGCTATACTGGGTATGTTAGTCTTACAAGCTCCTTATAGAGCAGAGCTTTTATCCCAGGATTCAATTGTGAGTTCGGAGAAAAGGGAAAGCTTATTTTTAAAGAGATTTTGATAAAATTCCAACCCAATCAATGTTGAGGCCATGAGAATTGAAATAGGGTTGCATTCTGGAGATCTGATGGCACTTTCTCATGTGTTACAGTTCATATTCTCATTAAGAAAAAGTGTGTGCAGCCATAAACTTTCTACCTAAATGTTAGAAGATATTGAAAGCTTTGAAGATACTTTTCAACCCCTATTTAAAATTTTATGCGTAATTCCACTCTTGATATAGGCATAGCCACAACGGAGAGTCGTGTCTCTGTGGTCAAGATGAAGGGGCTTCTAAATGAAAGGGTGAGATAGCTAAGTGAAGAAAGAGATACAACTTAGGTAACAATGAAAATATCTGTGGTGTATTATCTTGAATATTTAGGTTTCAAAAGGATTTGTCAATATTTGACGAAAATTCCCGATAAGGGAATGAAGGAGAGAATTTTTCTTAAGCATATGTGTTGACCACATATGGAGAATCCATGGACTAAAAGCTTTTACTCATTTAAGTGACAACCATATGTTTGTTAATTAGGGGTCTATTGCAGCACAATGCACTTTTTCTTGAACTGCTTGTTATTTTTGGAAGAGAGATTAAAATACTTTGTCATTTTAAGACCTATGTTGTAACCACTCGCAGGGAAGCCCTACCTAAAATGCTGTCCATGGAAAATGTTCATATTGCTGTGGCAATTGCTAGATTAATTGGATTAATTCAGGGGATGTCTTTTTAACATTTAATAATGAAATCAAGACTGCAATTGCTTTTCTTAGGATGTCTGTTCTGTGCTAAATGAAATTAAGACTGTAATTGTGATTTAGGAAATTCTTTTAAGTTTCATGATTTCTATTTTGGAGATATTTGTTACTGTGATGAGTGGAATTAATTGCCAGCTTTATACCTTTATTGCCATTATTGATTGGTCCTGGTCTATGTATTTATCTTGATTAAATGTAAAGTGTGTGCTTTTTATTTTTCATTTCAATAAGATAATTTCTTAGAAATGAATGTATTATTACTTGTTTCACTAGATGATGCTGTACAACTGTTACCCTTCCTTACATTTAAGAAGAAGCATCATCACTGCATGCTGTCAGGTCACTCTTTTCCAGTTCTGTGCCTTCAATTCAAAAGTCAGTATCAATTTTGTAAGCCCAAATTGTTACTTGACAGAATATTGATACCACAAGTCCTTGAAAGCACTAATTTACCAAATAAAACCCAAGGACAAGAATCAGGGTACCGTGCGAGTCTGGATAGATCTGGAAAAGACTATGAGCTGTAGATGCTGGTGAGAATGTGGCATAATGGTCAGAGCTGCCAACATTAGAGCTGGGGAACCAGGTTCAAGTCTCGGCGTAGGCTCAACATTGTGTGATTCTGGGCAAATCACTTAGATCCTGATTTAGGTCTTGGACGATGGGAATACTCCATCACAAATGTGTGTATTGTTACCTGTGCTCATGTAATACCTTTTCGGTCCAATTCCTCCTTTTGTATGAGTGACGTAGGCCTGCCTGCTGTTGGGCTAACGCATCACATGCGACATCTTGAGTCAATCCTGCTATTTTAACCAACAACTCATTGTATACTGGGAATTGTAGACACTGCTGTGAAAAGAGAAACTACAAGTTTTAAAATGCAAAGTGGTAACAGTGAAATAATTGTTGGTCTGGGCAAATTGCTTTGTGTCATTTGCCTCGATTTGCATATATATATATATATATATATATGTATGTGCAAAAATTCTGATGTACAGTGTTCCGTCTAGGAGTCTCCCAGGTGAATGCCCTCTTATCACCCCCTGACCCCAACCAGTCCTTGTTTCTGGCATGAGCTTGGGCTGGTTATCTCACTCCATCCCATACCAGATAACATGCTTTCAGTGCTGGCCTGTGTGGGAACACAAGGAATTCTGGGTGTTGTAGTCATGATTTGATTCCATTGACCTAAACAGATAAACACGGCCAAGCCCAAAGATTCATAACTGAGTTCTCAAGGGTTGGAAACGGTGTCCATGATGACATGGAGTGGAGTGACTGCTCTTGCATACCTCGCGTGTTTTCTGATTCTGTGACCAGTGAACTCATCTAGTTCAGGTTATTTCTTTGATTTTACTTTTTTTTGCTTTCTGGTTTGTGAAGTCCTTAATTTATCATAGGGTCAATAGGACTACAAATCCCAGAATGCACGGAATAATCCTGAAAAGCATGAGGCTCTCTTTCATGAAACTGGAAGCTGTGGCAAACGTGAGATGCCACTGCTCCAGTCAGAAAGTCCCCTTTAAAGCGCCGTCCTGTCCCCTGGAACCAGGTTGGCACTATGTCAAATACATCTATAGAAAAAAGCCCTGATTGAAAGAGTCATGCATGACATGGGGTCACTAGGCCACCACGTGAGATCTATTTTTAACCAATCCCTGAAAATGTAACACTTTTCCATCCTTCACTTTTCACCCTCCCATTATTTTCTGCCTTGCGGCGCTACCCTTCAGTGCCCGAGGGACTGAGTCTTCAGTGGGTGCTAATAGGGGGCATCCCTTGGCTGGTTCCCTCATTGAAATGTCTGTCAAGAAGGGGTGAAGATTCTAAGATGTGTCAAGGAACTTGGCTCAGGTTGAGTGTATGGACAGGAGAAAACTATACAAAACGCATTTATATTCCAATTTAGAGCAGCAAAAGGACTCCATCATACACGAGGGACTGATATTTCTTGAACAAAATTTCCATTCTATAACCTTCTTCTAATGTCACAGCTGGCTTTTAATAAATTATTCACTACGGAGTTGTCAATAATGCTAGGTAATTACTGTGTCCACAATTAGTGCTGGCAGTAGCAGAGGAATGTACCGATAATGAATAACAACCCCTCACTTGTGCTAATTAAGTTTCCTTGGCCTCTGCTCCGGGCATTTACAGTGGTTAATGGCCTCTGCTAAGGGAAATGACCTCTTTCAAGTGCCCACTCTGCAGTTAGGGACCCGTAGTCCAAGCTGTGCGCGTACAAAATGAAAAGGCAATTAACGAATGTAAAAGCCCAAAAGCACTTGGGCATTAAGGGATTACAGGTGCTGATGTCACAACCATCCCATCTGGGGAAGAGCAAACAAAACAGGCATCCTCTTACCTTAACTGAGGGTGAGACGGTGGCGGCCATGTTGAAGGATATCACTGAAATAGCTTGACAAGGCAGTTAAAGCTGCCGGTACCCATGATATGTGGGTGACTGCAACTACTCTTGCAGATTTCAGTGTAAAATCAGCACGAACTGCCCCACGTGCAGCGCAAAAGGGTGCTTCTTTTTTGCCGCTCGAGTAGATTTTCTACTCAAGCGGCACCTTCCTCAACGTGAATGGAAGGCTCCTCAACGCAAGCAGTAGTGAGCATCCGCGACGGCCCGCATTGAGAAATCTCACCAGGAGGTGGTCTGGAGTAAGATTTCCTCACTCGCGGTCACCAACCTAATGTTGGTGAGCGCAAACGAAGAACAAAACTCCGCTCTCCTAATGCTTCGCAGAGTTTTTTGCAACTCCACACTAAGTGCAGAATTGGAAAAACTCTGCAAACTCCGTGAGCGGAGCAGAGTTTACCGCCCACCCCTAGTTCTGATCTGAGAATGGATTTCCATAATACTATTGGCTGAAAAACTAGGACTGGTTGTAAGGAGTAGACAAGACTGGCAAAAGCATTACTTGTGACATATATTTTAACATTTTTGCTTTGGCTGAATTGTGGATGACATGAACATTGTTTTTCATGTTAACCAGTATTCTTTACTTACATTAAATATCCTGCTCGAAAAATTATAAACACAAAATCTGCTCTTGTTAAATGTCTTTTTGCCTCAGAATGGATTTTGCAGAGGAGCTAGAGCGGGGCATCCATTTTCACTCTGGGTTGACAATTCTGGGTTATTTGACTCCTGAATCCTCTGGCAAACTAAAAACAAGAATACTAAATTTACAATTTTGGTGAGATTGTTTCTTGAAAGGAAAGGTAGGCTAATGCCTGCTCATTGACAAATAAAGTTTAAACCTTCGCTCCTCCCCGCCTAAAAACAGAAGTATTTCCTCTTGCAAAAGTTACAAACAAATTGACCAAAAAGGGCTGAAGGGCTGCTGAATTCCAGCAGCACATTCGACCCATGTAGTTTATTTTTTAATGAGACACACAGATTAATGGAGTTTTTGACCCTCTTTACCAGAGCGGCAGGGAGTCCAATATTAGACACAAATATTTTCAGATTTCCAAATTGAACGAAACTACCGCACTCCGACGAAATCCATGTACCTATCCCTGCGTATATGACAGGTTAGAAATAACAGGGGGAAATGTGTGAATTTCAGGTGCAGTAAATCAAATTAGGCACGTTATTCCTCATTCCAAACTGTAAGACCCAGACTAGGGCAGGAAAACCGCCACTGGGGAGCAGAATGAAGAGTTGTAAGGGATTTGTCATCGGGTAATTTTTTAGCACTGATCAGAAAGAGGGATTATGAAAAGTGAAATACACTGGCCCTACGTCTGCTTTACAGGACTGAGCCAAGATCGTCCACACGTTACAGTCGAACAAGCTTCTGTGTCCTATGGCTTGTTTGTACGGCTAAAACTTCAGACTATAAAATGAAAACAGGCATTAAAAATGATGGAAAAAATGGCGCAGTGAAATCTTGTAAATTTCACTGCGCAACTTTTCTGGGCCTCCTAACGGGGAATGCCCCCCTTGCATACATTATGCTTGGTGCAGGAATAATGTGGCGCAAGGGATTCTTGTGGAGAGGTGTGGCACAATGGTTAGAGCTGGAGACCCTGATGCAGAGATCTGGCCCGGGACCAGCTAATTCTCGCCTCGGTGCCTAATCTAATTAATGGGTTCCACTCTGTAACTCTGGGCAATAGCTTGCTTAATCTCCACAACGGCCCTCACAGCGCTTGGATGCCTGGCTTCACCCTGGGGCTGTCCATGAGTGGGCGCCTCAGAGGAAAAAGCCAGGAGGGGTTCCACAGCGGTATGCGTACATCGCCTTGAGACCCTAACGGGTGAGTAGTGCGCTATACAAGTGCGAAGTTTACAGTTTACAAAGTGGCGTAATGCTTGCATTGCGCCACTTTGTAAATCTGGTGTGGGGAAAGGGCCTCCTTGACACTGCCTTAGCGTAAAAAGAAATGACTCTATGGCAGCACAAGGATGCGCTAGGGCTTGTAAATATGCCCCATGTTCGGAGCACAATTGAATGCATAGTTGATGGGGTGTTGTTACTGAGTTATACTTTTGAAATTGAGTCTTATGTAAGTTTGGGGGGAAATGTATGTGTTTATAATTTCCCTCCAAAGCTGTGATTGCAAGGTCAGGGCTAAGTTCCAATCCTTGTTTGTACAGTGTAAGGAGTTGTGTAATAATGACAATGAAAGCAAACCGTGCAGAATTATGTGTGTGACATACCAATGCTGCATGTTATGCCTCATTTCTTACCTGAAAACTTTGAACCGGAGATGGTTACCCCACCGGGGCAAATAGCTTACCCCGTGGTTATAATGTTTACCTTGTGTGGAAATGTCTGTTTTTAACCACCTGAGATTAGGGCCAACGTCCCTCACACTCAAACTCACAGATGAACGGCAAAGTTGGCTAACAAATTTAGAATATGGCAAATATAGGTTTGTGACTCTTTGGGGGGTAAATCCAAGGGCCAAAAGTGATAAGAAGAAAAAAATACTTTAACTGTAACTGCAATCACAATTAGACGAATTCTATTCATATGTCCTTGAGGCCATTTCTAGGTCATTTCGTGAAATGCAAGGTTCATGGTGATCGGGAAATGAACACAGCATGTTGTGAAGCAAAATACATGGGGGTATTTTGGCATCTTTAGTAGGCCTGGGTGGAGTAAACAGAGTCCAGCTTCGCAGAATACCACAAAGTTGAAAAAAAAACCTGTGGAATTCAGCGAAGCCAGAGTTCCGTGCCCCAAGGAGTCTTCCTAAATGTGGCCATCTCGGAAGCGCTAAGCAGGGTTGGGCCTGATTTCAGGCCAGGGCCGTAGGCAGTGAAAACTGCTGTTTCAGTCCTAGTTTGTGCACCAGTGTGCAGAAACAGAGACAAAAAAAAGAAGGAGGAGGACTTATCTGGGTCCTCCCAGGAGGTCCTCCTCTCAGACAAGTCCTCCTCTCCAGTGGCTTCCTCCCTCCTCTGCTCCATGCGTGCTGCAGCCCAGTTATGGGCTGCACAGAGCAAGCGCAGACACACTGGGTGAGCTCCGGTCCGCTGGAGGGGCTAGCGGAGTTTTTGGACAACTCCGCACTCCCAAAAAACTCTGTTAGCTCCGCCAGTTGAGGTCCCCGCACTCCCCTAATCTCTAGCTCTATTTTTCCCACCTTTCCTAGGCCAGTGATCTTCCTCTGTGCAATTGTGTTTGTTTGCTCTGACATGAATTCTTTCTAGCTAGAGATGCAAGGGTGAATGTGATCCTTACACAGAAATGGGATTGAATTGAAATTGCATTGATGTAGCGCTTATAACCCCTGATGAGGCTTTGATGCGCTAACGGAACCTAATGCTGGTGGTTAGTCCATTGGGGCCAGCATTGTGCTCTTCAAGAAACCATTGCATGCATTTACTCCAGTTTGTTTATTGCATATTAATGAGGTAAGTGTGATCATTAAAGGGGCCATATGGGAAGCAAATGGTTGATGGAATGAATAGATTGCAGGGATATAGTGTAAAAAGGAGGCATTAAGCCAGACATGCACGCGACTTAAAGAAGTCTATACTCACAGGAAGTGGGCAGCAGGATGACCGGAAGGAGGAGGCCGTGCAGAAGAACTAATGGAGGGAAATTTTAAAGTTTAACTCAAGGTAAATCATTTATAACGGGTTTTAGGAATATAGCAGATGGAGGTTTCTAGAGTTACATAAACGAGAATCTTAGTTGTTCATATTAAAATTCTGAGAAAAAATGAATTCTCTACACCTGCAGACTCGCAGACCACCAGGTCGCCATAGTTTTTTGCTTTGCGTGTTTTTGAAATTCGTAAGAATAAAATTGAATACCTTATGTATTTTTCATTTTGTTTCCCCAAACGATGATCAGTCTCTTTTAAATCGACTGACAAGCACTGGTTCTAGATCAGGCAGGCGCACAGGTGCACAGGGGAGTCTGTGTGTGAATTCTGCCCTCTGGGTGCTGTGTGTAGGGCACAGAAGGGGCAGAGCATTGAGAGAGCCCTGCCCTGGCAGGCGACACAGCATCTTAGAAAGTTACAAACTAAAGGCCTCTGAGTTTGAGAAATACTGAAGATCCCATGTTCATCATGAATGTTGATATATGTATACCATTCTTGCCACTGTCACACTTTACTCCTAAAAGTGACCCTCATGCACATGGGATTTGCAGATTTTTTGATCAGCACAGAGGTGAAACTACCGACCAGTTATAACCCAGTTCCTCTTCTAGGTAACTTGCAGAGTTTTACCTGAGTCCACTGTCATAACTGGCTGTTTTCGTACCACTAATCTAAATTAACTCATTCAGAGGACTTAAATTTAACCTGTAAAAATGCACACCTTGTGTATCTTTCACACCACACCCATAACACCTCCAGACACTATATCCCATAGCATGATAAGCCTACCTCGATTATAATTATGCACGACATGTAAACACTTTCTACACAGGCATACAGTAGGGCATCTGGAATTCAATACAATTCAAAGTGCTTCACAACCTCGCCATGGCAGTGCTTAATTTGTAAATAAAAACGTGCCGGTGCCCAAAGCTCTCCTCTGAAGCACGTGGCTGCTGCATTTAAATGTGAGCGCACGGAATACTGAGGCAGCGTAATCCTGAACCCATCTCGGGCCTCTTTAATCCATGTACAGCCACTCCCTGCCCCTTCAGCTCACTCTCGCAGCTTTCTGCTTTCTCTCTTTGTGACGCTTTCCCATCTTTCTCTTCCTCCGTCTTTCCCATATGTGTTGTTTACTCTCAATAATTGCCTGATGCAGAAAAATAAGTGCAGGCCCCTAAAAATAAGTGCTGATGCCCAGCACTGAAACCCACCAGCTCAAATTAAGCACTGCACTGTGGGTATGAAGCACTATATAAATAATGCAATCAGAGCACACAGGAAACTCTTTAGGCCTCACAAGGGGTTTGGAAATTGACTTTTAAATACCAATCCCATACAGAATAATCAGAAATGACCCCTCTCTGCACCACATTCTTTATGTGGGAAGCTTCTATGCACACTCAAGACCTGCTTGTAGCACTGCAGCTGTGTGGCTCTGTGATGGTCACATTGTGTGTAAACCTCACACTTCACAGCCGTAAAGTAAGATTGGCGGAATGACAGTGTGAGTGTTAGCCTTCATTTTACCAATCCTTTACATTATCCTAATGCTTCTGTCGCTATACAATTCAAAGACGGCTTTTCTCACTGGCTATATATTCTCAGCATAAGTTTAAATCCTTTTACGGAAGAGTGATAGATGCAGAAATGTCATATATATATATATATATATATATACATACATAGAGCGGCGGTTGCCACTAGGTAGCTATAGTTAGGACATAGTTTCTATAGAAAAGGTTTTTTGTTTTGCTAATAACTTTGATGCTGTATGATGAATCTTCACAAAAGGTTCAAAAATTATACTTTTACTAAAACGATTACTTTGCTAAGTTCAACTTCTGTCTTGAAAGTTTTGGGGTGATTTGGCAAGTGGGGACTGAGAAAAAGGCGGTCCCAAAACACGTTTTCCCTATTCATTTTTCATAGGAACTTTAGACATGCCTACAGCCCGAACCACTGAATGGAATTGCACCAAATTTGGCAGAAAGGTAAATTCTGTTGCACGGATCACGCTTTTTATGATTTGGTGTAAATCCATTCAGTAGTTTAGTTTTTAAGTCATTTAAGGCCAAAACATATATATTATAGGGGTGCGGATCCACGCGCCACAAGAAGAATCTGATTGGTTGGCTGCATCTGACAGAAAAGTTGTGGTCCCCATTTTGGTGCATCTGCTCGGGGGTGGGAAAAGAAGAAAGAAAAAACACATAAGTGGTCAGGATACAGGTTTCCTGACCCCATAGGACACATAGATGGGAAAAAAAAGCCCATTTATTTTCTTTTCATTCGATTCGTGGATCTGCTGATGAACAGATGGATCCACAGATCCCAGATTAGCAAATCTACTTGAGGAATTGTGAATCCACGGAAAAAATGAATAAAAATCTACCCACTGTATCCAAACTTATGCTGCGCATGGCCAAACCCCATACGCAGCTTGGGTGTGGGTGCATGCAGGAGGGTTGGCTGCCGGCCTGGCCATTCAGGCCCTGTGGTCAAGCCCCCCATGCGCTGTGCTACTTATATTCACATCTGTGCATGCTAAAAAAAACATAGAAATTCACTGAAAAAACCTAAGGGTACAGGTACGTTATAGTTAGGTTCTGAATTTACTGGCACAAAACCAGAGAAATTCAGAAGTTATAGATAGAGTTATTTCAAGTAACTATAACGAGTGCCCCAAGGTAACTATAACTAGTGCCCTAAGGTAACTATAACGCACGCCTTCGCCATGCGCAGCTCATTACTCCACATTTTATATCACTGATAACAGCTTCTTTGGCATCTTTGATATTATCACTGTAAAATTTGCAATAAAACTATTGATCAGAAAACTGTACATGGGGAGGGCTTGAGTTATAGTTAATTGGGAAAAAAAAAAATATATATATATATATATATATATATATATATATATATATATATATTGCTCACCAAAAATAAATCACCGCAAATATTAAAAAAAAAATATTGAAAAAAAATTGGAAACAGATGAGGTATTTTGGAGTGACACATGTCCCTGAAAATGAAAGAGGGGGTAATAGAACGCTAAAATTACATCCGTTGGAATCAAGATACATCATTAAACTTAAGACTAAGATTCCATTTGGGTTAAATACAGACGAAGAACTTTTTGTACATTTATAGACAATAATTGGAATTATTACATAAAAATTAAAAGAGTTATGATTGAATATTGATCAATAATGTATATAATGTAATTATGTTTGGTACAAACAAATTAGGAACCTCATGCTTAGTAAAATAGTAATGGCTGGTTTTAATTTTTACAAAGTTCACTTAGTTTATTCATTGTTTGGAAACAACAACGTCATCCGTCCACACATCTCTATAGTAATCAATTGTAAGTGTTGAAAACTGAATGTTATGCAATTAACAATGGTGTAAATGTAGGCTAATTATAAAGTGAGTGAGAGATAAAAGAGATGGTAAGAAAAAGACATGATTTGTCCAGACACTGTTAGAAAAATCTAATTGATAATATGTTATTGCGTTTTTGAATAATATTCATATTTTGTATTCAAATGTTAAATTGTTAACACATAATTGGGAAGAACGTATGAATATTCTGGTATACAGTGTGAAAACAATGATGTGAAAATGGGGGGGGGGGAGCCAAAACACATTTTAAGTATAACCATTTAAAAACTACATAGTACAGAATGCATTGGTATAGACTTTTGATAGGAACTATATAAATGAGTTGGAGGGATACGTTTGTTCCCTGTGATCAAGGACTGGTGAGGTCGAAACGCGTTAGGTGGTGGAAGCACTGTTCACAAAATAATTAAAAGCTGGAAAAGAAACTTCCCGGAGTGCTGGGATTTATTTTTGGCGAGCAATTACTAGGAGTTGTGGTTGCCAACTCCGTCATCAGCACCGGCTAGCCTTTTGGTGATGGATTATATATATATATATATATATATATATATATATAAAGGTAAGATCAGATATTTACCTAAACATTTATAAAAGTGTCACAATTCTAGAAAGTAGGTCAGTTACAAATGTCACTTTGAGCCCAAATGAGGAAGAGAGGAAACAGCTGGGAATGACATAATCATTTACTAAACAAACTCACCCACAGTTAAACTAATAAAAACACTCCAGGTGGCGCTATCCACCTCCGTCTGGCCACAGACCCCTAGGACACCATCACTGTGCCCACTCTGGATCCCCACTGTAGGCTCTGCAAAAACAGCCTGGGAGCTTTTCCCTGCAGAAGATAGATCTTTCATCCTAGCGCAAAATCTCCCTCTGACCTGGATATCCCATAGGAGCATTGATTTTCTTGGCCACTAGTTTTTCCTGACTTCTAACAACCTTTCTTTCCTAAAAAGGGTATCTTGGCACATATCGGCAAAGAAAAGGAGGTGATGACTGTCATATACCAGATGTGGTACTTGCACCTGCACTCAGGATAGACTCTCAACCCTCATTTAGGTCTAAAACAACCAGCACTGTTGCCCCCGAAGCTTTTCTTCTAGCGTTGGCGACAAGGTGTCCGGATTCACAGATTTTGCCATCCACAAAGTATTGGACCTCTTGGAGTTCTTTGGTCCAACTTTGGCATCTATATGGCTCAGTGTTTCTTTCCAGAATAGCTGGATTTTGTCACACTCCCACCATATATGTAGGATCATGTACTTGGTCTCCCTGCCACACCAGCACAGGTCTGTGTGTTTGGATGCATCAATTTCATTCTAATGGGTGTCAGATACCATCACATTAACAGTTTGTATTGGCCTTCCCTGTACTCTCCTCTCCATGAGGTATCCGGCAGCTCAAAGCGCTGTTCTAATCACCAAAGGCAGAAGTGTGTTCCAGGTTGGAAAGTAACACAGCGCTGGACCTAAGGCCGGGCGTTTCACCTGCTGTCAACTGCACGAAGTCCAAACAGTTAACGTCCACTGAGTGTCCTCTTGAATATCGAGTACCAGAATATCGTGGCAGACTATTACAGTGGACAAAACATGAAGGGCGAAAACATCAAAAGATAAGAGCATAGAGGGAAGCATAGGTTTACTATTCTTTACTCCATATCTATGTACCATGAAGATATATTGTCAACATACATATATGTGGAGTTAGCTATAGAAAGTCTATACACACTCACCTTTCAATATTTTGTCCCTCAGTATATTGTCACGATATTGGTGTACTCGACGTCTAAGAACCACACCACCTCCACCCTTTTAAGTATGTTGCCCTTTTGTGTTTCCACAGTGTAAAGAAGTTGCCTTACTTGTGCCTTTTTCTCATCAATATCCTTATTTAGTACACAGGGCACCTCAGCAGTCTGTTTTGTGTAGGCCCTACAGGTCTCAGACATCTGCAGGTCTCAGACGTCTGCAGGTCTCAGACGTCTAGAAGTCTCAGACGTCTAGAAGTCTCAGACATCTGCAAGTCTCAGACATCTGCAGGTCTCAGACATCTACAGGTCTCAGACATCTACAGGTCTCAGACGTTTACAGGTCTCAGACGTCTAGAAATCTCAGACATCTGCACGTCTCAGACGTCTACAGGTGTCAGACGTCTACAGGTCTCATACATGTACATGTCTCAAACGTCTACAGGTCTCAGACAGATAGAGGTCTCAGACATCTGCAGTTCTCAGACATCTGCAGTTCTCAGACATCTGCAGTTCTCAGACATCTGCAGGTCTCAGACATCTACAGATCTCAGACATCTTCAGGTCTCAAGCGTCTACAGGTCTCAGATGTCAGTAGTCTCAGACATCCGCATGTCTCAGACGTCTGCAGGTCTCAGACATCCACAGGTCTCAGACATCTGAAAGTCTCAGACATCTGGAGGTCTCATACGTCTACAGATCTCAGACATCTAGAGGTCTAAGACGTCTACAGGTCTCAGACATCTTCAGGTCTCGGACATCTACGGGTCTCAGACATCTGCAGGTGTCAGATGTCTGCAGGTCTGAGACGTCTACAGGTCTCAGACATCTTCAGGTCTCAGACCTCTACAGGTCTCAGACGTCTGATCCATTGAACTTAAGATCGTCGGCCTGTGACTTCTTTAAACGCCGGCTGTCTTGGGCCTTCCCCATCATTGACATAACAGACAGACCTGTGCTTATAGCAGAGCTTTCACTGTCAGCATAAGAGGTTGTCTATTATAGCAAAACATTGAAGGCCAGATTTATCATAGTGTTGCGTCGTGCTTGTGCCATGTAAGGGTGTGAATGTGCAGGGTCTCCTCTGCTGCAGTTAGCGTAAATCGTGCAAAGTTTGCACCGCTACAGTGCGCGCGAGTGCAAGGCGCCTTGCTATCTGCGCTCAATTACTCTGCCTGTGTGGTGTGGAGTTAATCAAAAGAACATACGGGGACTTTTTGATTAATGTAAGATGAAGGGGGTGATGGGAGGGTGACACTTGTTATCTATCTTGTAATTAGTGTGTTAATGTAACATACAGCGATGCCAGGGCTCCTTGATATTGGAATTAATAACAGGGTACCAACTATGCCCCGGCAGCCTATGAGCGAGAGGGAATTGATGTAGGAATTTAAATTACCACGTTCTTTTTTTTGTCTGAAAGCGTCCGAGTGTATGACCCAGAAATTTGATATGGAATGAACTTGGCTACTGCAATCATGCACTGGGGAGGGCATTATGCGGCAGGGTTTACTAAATTATGAGAAAGCATAAGAGAAATTATGCCGCATAATGGGTCATTTTGTATAGTACTACTTCATGCATTTGTTATTTGTAAATATGTTAACACTTGAAAAAGGTTTCAACACATTAACAGCAGCGTAGCACCCCAAAACTGCAATAAGCAACTGAAAAGTGATCAGTCAACCTTTGCCAAGGGCTTTCCACTGTGCGGCAACACGTGTCGCGGCATTTTGAGTAATTTGTGATCTGCTAGAAACAATTTTCTATGTGGCAAATGCAGCCATTTCCCAATTAGTCTTAAAACGTTGCAGCCGCAGACTCGTACAATTCCAGTGTCCCTGTGTGTCAGTTAATGTTTCAAACCCGAATTGCAAAATAACCTTAATTTTATTGCTTTATTGACACATCTGTCTCGTTTCTCTTATTTCAGGTAAATGTTGAAGACACAATTGAAATGTTGCCCAAATCACGTCGAGCTCTCACTATCCAGGAGATCGCAGCGCTGGCCAGGTCGTCCCTGCACGGTGAGATGGACCCCCCCATCACCCCCTCCCAGATCACCAGTCCCCTCCCCCTGCCCCTGAACCTCTCGCATCAGATGTTTGGTTCGTGTGCACAGTGAGGCTGAAAGGAAGGAGTCCAGTCACTGCCATACAGTGAGAACATCACTGGTGAGAAGCAGGCTCCCTGCAGAGGTGCACTGTGGGACCACAGCCCTTGTTTGTACAGCCAGGTGGGGTGGGCTCTTGAGTGCCACTGGTTGAGGTTTTCTGTTTTCCTAGGATATCTGTGAGAGGTAGTTCAGGGATTGTTTTGATTGCTGTTTTCAATCCAGAAGACATTGTTCTCCTTCTTTGGAATCAATAAATTAATAATAATATGTATGCTATAGCGCCAAGTGACACTAAAAGGCATCCCGGAGCTATAGATACAAGTTAAACATGAGTAAAGAGCAGATTAGGAAATGAAAGGCGCATGGAACAGGAAGGACTTAACGAGAAGTTGCAGAAGAAAGTATGATTGAATTGACTGCAGTGCACGTGGGACGGGCATTCGACACACTCAATGCTCGCATCCCAACCCATCTTCTTCACAGACTTCAAACCATCCAAAACACCGCCGCCAGACTCGTCCTCGAACTCATGCGCCGAACCCACCGCACATAGCTCCTCAGAGAGCTCCATTGGCTGCCCAACCAGAAGCGCTGCCTGTTCAAACCTCCCACAAACGCGCCCAGGTCACTAAACAACATGGGACCCGCATACTTTAGTCACCGGCTTCACTTCCACCAACCACAGACAACTTCGCTCAGCATCACTCTCACTCGCACACAACCCCGTATTCACAGAAGCAGAACGGGAGGATGATCAGTCTCCTACCAAGCCTCCAAATCCTGGAATGACCTCCCCCAACACATCAGGGCCTCCTAACTTCTTGAATTCTGCAAGAAGATGAAGACTTGGTTATTCAATTTGTTTTCCTGCAGGACCATCAAGACTACCTGTATTCAGGCCCAGCCTCACTATGCACCCACCATCACCTACTCAGCGCCTCGGTACCCTCACGTGTGACAAGCAGCGCTCTACAAATCCACCTTACCTTACATTACATTATATTCTACAGTTGGTGCTAAGGAAAAAGACTTGCTGCCTGACCTTGATTAATGATTGATTGGGGTTCTCTTCCAAACTGTTATATGTATCATAAATAGATCATACTAGGTGTGCTCCATCTGTAATGTGTTGTCATTGCATAAACCAACCATGCCATGATCCACACTGGTAAGAGTATTGACCAAAGCTCTAATCTAGCCTGCAGCCCAGAGAAAGTGGCCAATCGTGCCACAGAAGATAGCCTTCTTCTCACTGACAAGTCTGACCCTCTCTTCCTGGACCTCTTATCAGTCAATAGCCTTTGACGCAGTCAACATCAGGCTTCGTTATATATCCCACATAATGCACAAGAGTGTTGATAACACTGCATGACGTGTGGTTCACACCCTACAACCCCAACAGGCTTCAACTTGTCCGAATTAATTTCAGATCCAGTGTACACCTAATATTTTCAAACATATAGTACATATATGGATAACCTCTTGCGCTATACAAATCGCCTGATTGATTGATGAGGCACTCCTTTTCTGTCCAGGTGACTTACGCTTTAGAATCGACTATATACATGCATAAATCAACTAGTTAATTGAAAGTGGGCATCAATAGTTGTCTTTACACAATGGGCAGCATGCCTTTTCTTCCAGGTCCAGCCTGGTTCCAGACTGAACTCCTTCTCTTCTGACCTCCGACCCCGGCTTGTCAATAATCACGTCATTAGCACAGTGCTTTACAGTAGCATTGACTTCTTCCACAGGAAGGAAAGGGAGGTGTGGGGGCAGACAGAGGGCCCTGAGCTGGCAACTCAATCATGTGATTCCTTTGGGGACAGAGGGCAGATACAATACTCTCCTCCAGGGCTTAATTTGTAGGAAGTGCAGGAGTAAACAGTTTGTCTTAGGGGTGCTTAATCAGAGCATATGTTTGCCAAGAAATACATTCATCATTGCACTGATTGTGCCATGCAATGGAATGCACTTATTGGTAGTTCTAGGGTGCTGCAGATTTCTTGTTAGGGTTCAGTACATAGCAATAGGGCACACATAGGAACTATATGGGACAGAAAGAGGCAGAAAGATAATGGTGGCTCTAGCAGTTGGTGCAAGAATCCCCACCACCAGGAGACAGAGCAGTAGTGACCTCCTTAGAAATCTTTGATCCCCAACACCTCTTTTCTTTGATACATTAAGAACTGCTTGTGCAGTATTCAGCATGGAGAGGGCCCAGATTGCTTGCATGCAGGGCTACTAGGGACTAAGAACGTGGGCTTCCACGGTCATGTGAGTTGGAGGAGGGTGTCTGTGACAGGAAATGTTGCATGTGACGATGAGGAGGTCTTTGTAAAGATGGATGTGTACATGTGTGAGAGGGGTGTCAGGCCACGCTGAGGCTGGCGGGAGCCCTGTAAATATCAGAGTGTCTTTGTAAGTGCAGGAGATGGGCGCCTGATGGTAGAAGGTGGCCTACAATGTTGTGCTCAATTTGAGCCAGTGGTTTCCGGTGCTCAGCACTGGCACTTAGAAATGGCACTTCTGACAGCTGCCACATGGTGGCGCTGTTTGTTTAATTTAAAGATAAGCAGAACAACAGTTGTTTACTAATTCATTATACATTAAAAACAAAATACCTGCTGCCCGAGCCATTCTTATAGCTTTGGGGGCCTCAAACAGTCATGTAATTGTTAGTTGTTATGTGGGTATGGCATTGGCCACGCTGGCAGGGGCAATGGGTGGTGCAAGCTGCGGTGGCCTCCTGAGGAGGGCCCTGGCTCTTCTGTTGCTTTACAAATCAAGTACCAACAAGGATGTCTTTAGAAATCAAGGGATTTTGCTGTAGTAGGCAGATTCTGGAATGGGTGGGTGGGCAGTGGGGTTCCTTACCCTATACAGAAAGAGCATTAGGATGTAATGCAGTGTTTGCCTGCTGTGTCAGAGGGAGTTTGCGAGTAGAGCGGGCATCTTGTGACCGTGCAAACATTGCGCCCACAGGACACTGACGTACCCCTCATTGGTCCCCAGGTATCTCGCAGGTGGTGAAGGACCATGTCACCAAGCCCACGGCCATGGCGCAGGGAAGAGTGGCCCACCTCATCGAGTGGAAAGGCTGGTGTAAGCCTCTGGACTCGCCGGCAGCCCTGGAGAGTGACTTCAACTCCTACTCCGACCTGAGTGAAGGGGAGCAGGAGGCAAGGTTTGCAGCAGGTGAGGTACTGATTTAAGAAAAATAAGAAAATAGCAGAAAGGGGAGTAATGGGGGGCAGTGAGGAGGCGGCGTAGGGAAGAAGGTCTCACGGTTGGTGGGAGGTAAGTGCATTGAGGACATAAGGGCATATGTGTGATGACCCTAGCACCATCTTGCACTACACTTGCGTCATTTTTTATGCAAATGTGGCGTTAAGGTGCCATTTACCACACATCATATTTACAAAGTGACGCAAGCATTGCGCCACTTTGTAAAACTCTTGCGCCACATTATGCCTGCGCCAGGCATAATGTATGCAAGGGGGGCGTTCCCACATAGGGAGGCACAGAAAAATGATGCAGTGCGTTTTACTAGATTTCCCTACGTCATTATTAACATGACGTTCCCATTGAAAACATTGGGCCTCCCTGTGCTTTGCTGTATTAGCGCCATAATTTATGGCACTAATCCAGCAAAGCACCACATTAGCGCCTTAAGTTATGGTGCTAATGTGGGCACACCCGCCATGGTGCACCGTACTGTAACTACGGCCCACACATGGTGTTGTTAGGGTGATGCAATTGGGTGCTAGAAAAGTGGCGCATCATGAACGATGCAACACTTTTCCATAAATATGCCCCATAGAGTTAAAAAGTCAACAAAGAGGGAGGGGAGCAGGAAATGATGAAAAGGAGGCGGAAAATCAAAAGGAGGGAAGTAGGAGGAGGAAAGGAAGGGATAGAAGAAAAGGCAAACTAAAAGGATGCGAAAAAGGGATGAAGAAAACAACTGAATAAAGTATAGGGAAAGAAAAGGAAAAGGGAATGGGGAGGGAGCTTTATAAATAGAATAAGAGGAAGGGATAGAGGAGGAAAGTAAAGGAAAAATGAAGAAAGGAGTGGAGAATGAAAAGAAGACAGAAAGGAGGAAAAGAAGAGAGGCTAGGAAGTAATAAAGAAAAGAACGAAGGAATAAAGGCAAGAAGGGTTGATTAGAGGTGGGAAGGAGATAATGAAGTTAGACTGGAAGAGAGGGAAGAAGAAAGTGAGGAAATAATGGAGGAATGAGTGTAAGTAGGGCAGAACTGAAATAATTTGAGAGGAAGGATGAAAGAGAGTAAGCTGGAGGGAGGAAAAGGAGGAAGTGTGTGAGAGGCAATGTGATAGCCGCAAACAGAAATGAAAGGAGAACTCAACAAGCATTTGCAATTCATTGAGTCTCCCATTTGCTCCAGTTAGAGCTATTAGCTTTGTAAATTCCTAACTGGACTTTTCTTGCCACTTAAATTAAAAATGAAAAGTAAAACAGTTTACATAAGCGAGCCGATTCAAAGCGCCATGGCTGCCATGAGCACGAAGGAGGGACACAAAAAGAAAAAGAAAAAAATAAGTTTGCTCGCAGTCAAACGTATCGGCAAACGTGCAGTAATCCATGTTACAGGGTCAGTCTGCAAGGCGGTAACAAAACCACCCCAAGGAGGGACAAACGTAAAGCATTTACCAATGATAACAATAGATTTTTGAAAGGGCAAGTCCGCGAACGCGTGAAAGTGATGGGCGTAGTTAAAAGCCCACAATACACAACAGGTCAAAGCGCTTGCGCGCTCAACCTAAAAAGGGAGAAGACGATGGAAGTAAAAGGGGCCTGGAGGGGTGGGGAGGAAGGACGTGAGAAGTGTTGGAAATTAGAAAGTCAGTGAGGGAGGCAGAATAGAAGAGAAAAGAGAAGAAGGGGGGAGGACGGTATTAAGAGAAAGGCGGGAGATGTAGAAGGGGAGGGAAGGAGTGCGCGCGTTGAGTTTGTGAAATGTAAATGATGTGATGTTGTCATCTTTGATGCTGTTGTTGATATCAAACATGGTGTCATCGAGAATCTCATCATCAGTCATTGGCCATATTATGTCCTGTCATTTATGTTTTGTCATTCGATGTGTGTTTTCAGGAATATTGTATAGCAGAGTTGGAATTATGTGGATATTGAGTGCATGATACACAAACACATTTATGAGTATGGGAAGTAGTATCACAGGAGTACACATTTACCTTTGTGAATAGGCCCCTAGGTGGCCACATTTCTCATAGGTTGTGAGTCTAAGCAGCACTCTTTAACAGCACTTGAAGTACTGTAGTATTTGTCAGTGTGCAGTACTCGTGCAATGAGCTCTAATGCAAGCAGAAGGGGGCCTGGGCCAGGTTTGGAAGTAAAAAATAAGCACAATTAGGGTGAAGTACCTGGGCTCGGTAGCACTGCACCTGCTGCAACATTTCTAGTTATTCCTGGAGTTAGTAAAGTTTTTCCATTTTAAACCAATTATTTAAACTGGCATCACTTACAAGTTTAACTTTAACATCACAGTGGCTGGAGTGTGGCTTTCAGTGTTTTAATTCAAGCAAAATTACCCACGCAAAGGACTTTGATTGGGAAAGCAATGTGACAAAAGGATACATAGTGATGTTATGGGAACAGGGTGAGTTAATTCTTCAGTGTGAATTAAATAGGAGTTTGTGCTAGGGACGAGGCATTGCGGCATGTACCTGTTCTATCATAAACTGAAATCCCGAGTCAGGGGAACGGGGGAGGATTATGCACAGCAGGTGAGGGAGGGAGAGGGAGGCAGAGAACGGGGCTCTGCATTGTTGGGTTATTGGCATCTGTATAGCGCACATTCTGCCTCTGGTAAGGCCCTGTGGCACTTGGGACAGTCCTGGACTTTTCACAGGGTTAACAAAGCAGAACGAAATCCGACTCAGCTTGTCATTGTGTGCTAGGGACATAGGGCCTGATTACGACCTTGGCAGAAGGGATTACTCCATCACAAACGTGACTGATATCCCGCCGCCGTATTACAAGTTCCATTAGTCCGTCACAAATGTGGTGGATATCCCGCCCACCATGTTACAAGTTCCATTACTCTGTCATATCCCGCCCGCCGTGTTACAAGTTCCATTACTCCGTCATATCCTGCCCGCCGTGTTACAAGTTCCATTACTCCGTCATATCCCGCCCGCCGTGTTACAAGTTCCATTACTCCATCACAAATGTGGCGGATATCCCACCTACCATGTTACAAGTTCCATTACTCCGTCATATCCTGCCCACCGTATTACAAGTTCCATTACTCCGTCAAATGTGATGGATATCCCGCCCGCCATATTACAAGATCTGTTATAGTCTATGGAAATTGTAATAAGGAGGATGGGATATCCGTCACATTTGTGATGCAGTAATCCCCTCTGCCAAGGTCGTAATCAGGCCCATTGTCTTCTTGTCCTATTTACACATGCAGTACACTCTCTTTCTTAAGGTCTGTCAAAACAATACAGTTACTTGTGCTGTGAAGAGTCATAAAAGGAGCATGCATAATGTTAATGATATTCACAAAGCTACATTAGACATGCAGAGGTGTTCCTTACACATATTCATAACATATGCACCACCCAGGGCATGCTTTACGGCACACGTGGCAAAAGGGATGGCATGTATGAGGAAATTGTTTGTTTTACAGGTAAATGATGCATAAAAATGTGTGGTAACTATGTAATTTCACTAACTCTCGGAATACATTGTCGATGCAAGTGGTTGTGTGGGGCCCTATTCACAAACATAAGTTCACATGCGTAGATCTCCTTATGTGAAAAATCTACGCCGGGACATGCTTGTAGATTTCCTCTTGGATGTAATTCACCATTTCTAGGTGTAGGTTTTAGGCTTACGAGTCTCCACCCCCACAAAACAAGGGACCGAGAGGGCCCGGACTCAGGTTATTACTCAAAAGTTGCCTTCAGTGATTGCCTGCCTGTCTGCATCACCGGCTAGAGCTCTCCTTGTAGAATGTAAAAGGGCATTTAAAAAAAAATAATTTTAAATGAATAGCAATAAATCTAATTTAGTTCTTTAATTATAAAATACTTTTTTCCCTAACTCCTATTTACCGCAACTACCACAGTAACCAGGGACAACACACCGCTACTAGAATGTACAGGAGTAACACATTTTAAACTGGTCTCTTTTTTTAATTACTGTCTAGATATATTAAATGGTGTTTTCACTCTTTCACCCCTTTACAGTATCACTTGTGTTGAATGTGTCACAATCCTGGACACAAACAAAATATTATTTTATTTTTTATTTAATTTAAAATTATAGCCAGGTACAATATACTATAAAGTTTAAAAAGTTTTCATATTAAATGTAAATTAATTTAGATAAAGGCTATCTTTTAATTTATTTAAAAGATGTTTTTTTTTAAATTAAATGTTTTTATATTTATTTTATGTTTCCTTGTGTGTTAAGTGTTACTGCCTATCTCCACTGATTCTATTATAGTGTGCTGCAGTACCATTGGTTGGCCATGCCTGACTCACTCCAAGCCTTGACTGGAATACATTTAAGCCTATGTTGCCATCATATTACTGTAGCAGATTTAAATGTGTATTTTGAAAATAACCATTTTCTTGCTCGTGTGCGGGTGTTTTCTTTGGTAGTAGTGTGGGGACCCCATCTTTCCATGGGATGCCCATATTGTCTCTGCACCCCTTTCAACAGTGGTGGTGACCCAGCCCTCTTCCTGCATGAGGTGTGAGCTTAGAAGTGTGGGAAGTTTGTAAAGGCGCTGCAGTCGTGAGTTAACACTCACAATGTTAGTCCCTGTGAGGCTTCGCCTCATTTTCATGGGCCGCTCACTCAACGAAGGCATGTCATATTTTAAGGTGCCAACAGACATGCGGTAATGCAGTGGATTTTTTCTTCCATTATGGCATGGCCAAAAAGTAGGTTTCAGTTCCAAAGGTGAAATAACCTGCACACTTAGCAGGCCTCCTGACACCAGCTCAAGCTCAGTGGTTAATTTGTAACTAAAAACATGCCGGTGCCCAAAGCTCTCCTCTGAAACATGCGACTGCTGCAAATAAGGCCCATATTTATACTTTTTTTAGCGCCACATTTGCGCCGCTTTTTTTTGCAAAAGCGGCACAAACTTGCAAAATACAATTGTATTTCGTAAGTTTGCGCCGCTTTTGCGTCAAAAAATGGCACTAATGCGGCACAAAAAAACTATAAAGATGGGTCTAAATGTGCGAGCCCTGAATACTGGGGCAGTGTAATCCTGAAGCCATCTCTGACCTCTTTCCATTTACAGCCACTCCCTGCCCGTCCAGCTCACTCTTGCAGCTTTCTCCTTTCTCCCTTTGTGACGCTTTTTCGCTTTTCTCTTCCTCCGTCTTTCCCTTGTGTGTCTTTTGATCGCAGCAAATGCTTGAGGCAGAAAAGCAAGTGCCTGTCATCAAAAATAAGTGTCGGTGCTGCGCACCGGAAACCACCGGCTCAAATTAAGCACTGCTCACGCCAAAGTACTACAATATTGGTGAAACAGGATCGGATTTCGTGGATGCAAGGCTTTATTACCTGAATAGTTTTGTCAGCAGTAATGGAATTTGCCGTATTATTGGCTGTATCATCTTTCCAATTTATGTCAGCATTTATGTCAGCATTAATTGAATTTGCCAGTGCTAGAAGCTGCTGGTAGTATTTCACTTTGTTGGCAGTATGTTGCACACTCCTTAATATTACCGCCATTTTGTGCCATAACATTAAAACTGTCAGTTTTTCTTTTTCGCTGACGTTTACAGATAAACACAACCCTACAACCATATATTTCCCTTTCCGTAGTTGTTTTTTTCAATATGGATAAAACACAAAGTAGATATTTTTGGAATTATTTTCAATGTTGTCAGCCATGGTTGCCAGGCCAAGTTTGCCATCGGCAAATATGCACATTGTGTCCTACAGTGCTCAGTTTTTACGTGAGTACATTGATGTATCACTTAATTAAACATATTTTTAATATTCGTGTGTGTATATACTGATGTATCACATACCATCATATACTATTAAAAGCAGTTGAGCATTAATGTACATTTATTTGTTAAATAAATATAATACTTGCAGCGAGTTTTTTTTTACAAAACTACAAATAAATATATATAAACACAGATATAACAAGCAAACATCAAAAAGGCTAATAGATGGTAATGTAAAAAAGATAAACATCATTAAAATGGCAGCCCTACATATAATGCATTTTTTAATGATGTTACTGGCACTTTAGTAAATATTTCATGACCAACTAATTAAAATACTGAAGGCATATTGAAATGCGGGCATGTATGTGGCATTCGTATAGCATGGGTGCTGTACTTGGTCAATGGGAGAGGATGTGGTGTTATGGCCTGAGGTGCTGACTTTGGAGCTGGGGGAATCATGCTTGAGTCTTGGCATCGCTGACTGCGTCGGCTCAACGTCCTGTGATTCTGGGCAAATCACTTAGGCCCTCATGACAACCATGGCGGTCAAAGACCGCCAGGGCTGTTTTGGCGATTGGTCCGCCAACAGGCTGAGGGTGCAATCTTTCGTATTATGACCACGGCGGAAGCACTGCGGTCGCACTGCCGGGACCGGCGGTTTTCCGCCACAGTGGTCCCGGCGGTTTTCCGCCACGGTGGTCCCGGCGGTTTTCCGCCACGGTGGTCCTGGCGGTTGTAATCCGCCAGGGCAGCGCTGCTTGCAGCGCTGCCTAGAGGATTACGAGCCCCCTTCCCGCCAGCCTTTCCATGACAGTAGGAACCGCCATGGAAAGGCTGGCGGAAAGGGGAGTCGCAGAGCCTCCTGGCACAGACCCACACAGCTTTTCACTGTCTGCACAGCAGACAGTGGAAAGCGGGACGGGTGCAACTGCACCCGTCGCACGGCCGCAACACCGCTGGCTCCATTTGGAGCTGGCTCCGATGTTGCGGCCCACAGGCCCGCTGGCCCAGCGTGCGGCCGCATGGCGGTTACAACTTGGCGGGCGGCGGTTGCCACCCGCCAATGTTGTAATGAGGCCCTTAATCTCCCTGTGCCTACAATTCTGCACCTTCAGACCCTCATAGGTGATTTGTGGTGCTTTACATATCCTGGAGTTATTTAGCTAGTTTATCTATAGTCTCAACAAAAGATTGAAGTGGTAGCTGGCTTCTGAGTGCAGAAATGAAGTGTTATTGCACTGTGTTGTAGTGACGTGATGCTCTTTAAAGAGATGCGTCTTTAGCTCATTTCTAAATTGGAGCAGGGTTTTGGTAATTGTGATGTATACAGGAATGTTGTTCCAGATCCTGGGTGATAAATGAAAAAGTCCCACTGCCTTGTTTTCTTAATATACTTTTTGGCCTCTATTGCGGTGATATCCTGGCTGCAGGTGTGCTGAGAGCCACCAGGGATCGAGAACTTGTTAGGCGAATAGGCTGTGGTGCTGCTCATGAGGTCTTTGTAAATTATGCAGTTGGTTTTGATGATGGTACAGGTCTACAAGTGGAGGTCATGTGGCCACATTTCTTCAGGACAGGGATGAGACCGACTGCAGCATGTAGGACCCCCTAAAGGGGGTGAGTGTGGAGTCTGGGAGATCCTGAAGCGAGACATTACCACCATTCAGATGTGAGAGGGCTAGAACCACAGTTTTGAAGTTGCCTTCTAGGAGGAAAGGTTTCACTTTCTTTAGTAGGAAGAGGTCCTACCAGGCCATTTTTGTTTTTTTCACAAGGGTGAGATTTACTTTCTAAATTACTTGATTCTAGATTCCTTGGCTTTGCGTGAAAGTTGGAGTTTGAAGCCATCAAGGCCTGTGTCATTGAACTAGGTTTTGTCTAGCTATTGCTTGTTGTTTTTGCCACATAAGAGGAGTTCTATCTTGGTGGGGGTTGGACATCCAGGGATGGATGAAATGCAGGCTGTGTTTGACAGGGTAGATGTCTGGAGCAGAGTGGTCTTTCAAGCACAGTTTGTTTCAGCTGCATATAGTGAATTTCTATCCTATTATTTATGATTAGAGCCACAAGAGGCTCCATGAAGAGGTTGAGGTTGATCGAGGGCAAGATGGAGCCTTGCAGGACTCACAAGGTCACTGGTGTCAGTGGGACAGGTAAGAGGAGAGCTAGGGAAGGACATTGCCAGTGAATCTCATTCAAGACTTCAGAGAGTGGATGATGGTGGTATGGTTGACAATGTCAAAGGCAGCTTAGAGGTCCAGCAATATGAGGAGACAGGGTTCATCATCGGTTTTGTGGAAGGCGTCCTCCATGAGGTGTACAGCAGCTTGTCCATGAGGCGGTGTGATGCACAAACAGAAATGTGGTGGACATGCTGACAGTTTTCACCTAGCTTGTAGGAGTCATTTCCTAGTTTACCTGTTCAACAGTCCTGAATGTAAAAGGGTACGTCAGAATGTCCACCCTAAATAGGACTGACAGTCTGCGGCATTTTGACCAATGGCCCAATATCCGTCCCTCAAAGGATTCGGATGGGAAAACCAGAGGAGGCTCCGCTGTCAGAAACATGGTTGTCCCCCGCGTCTAAATATAGCTGAGAAACTGCCATGTCTTTTACAAAATAGCTCGCCTGATACACCAAAACAAGGGCCCAGGTCACATTTGTATGCATTCTTAAAGAGCTAGGTTTTCAACCAGGTTTTCCAAGGTGGAAGGAGGGAGTTCCAAAGGTATGCAAACTGGGCGTGAATCATTTGTAAGTGACTAGAACAGTAGCATCAGTGCTGGGAGGCGGACATTAGGCATCTAGTTGGTTGGCATGGCAGAAGAAGGCTAAACAGAGACTTAGTATGCTGCTGGGCAGAGCCACATGCACAAGGCAGTGAGCTGTTACCTTGATCCCTTGTTTTACTGGAAGTCGTTGCCACGACTTCAGGGCAGGTGAGATGCCATCACCACCATAGGGACCACCCCAGCGTAACCCAGCCCAGGGGACAATTCACCCTCCATACCAGGCATGGTGCAGGACTTATGGAGGGAAAATCTGAAAATCTTATGTCTGCTGCAAAAGCTGTCACTTGCCTAGTTTCCTTGGCCACTGATGCTAGTAGTGCAATTTATGGTTAAGCACTCCTAGATTTTTTAGACACAACTTGATTGCCAACCCTGCCCAGCCGAAGTACCTTTCAACTCACCAAAGCGGGCATGATAGAATACTTTGGTAGAAAAGGTCTGACATAGCTTATTTGATTATTAGTACTTTTACAGAACAAGAGCCTCACCTCAAAGAGGTCAAAGGGAACTTCGTGAAAGGTTACTTTTTGATGTACAATATATGAGAATTACAATAGATATGTAGAAAACTTGAATTTGTAGGTGATACAAAATGAGAGGCAAATCTGGGGGAGATATAACCCTTAAACAGATTTGTTGTCACACAAGCATGTGCAGTGGTTAAGTGTCCCTGAGATGTCTTGCATGCAACTATGGGCGAAAATTTATGAAAAGGTATCCGTGGATCAACAATCATTTCAATTCTTTATCGAGGTATCATAGGACATGATTCCCCTCATGGCTAAGAGATGGGAGTTCTGCACAATGGGTGCATAAAATATTATTGTATTGTTTTTCTGTGTAAAAGAAGGGATTTCCAGTAGACATGTGTGTAAACTCCCTGAGGAGCTCAGGCTGCCTGATAAGGACATTTTGTGAGTGATGTATTTTGGAGAAGCTGCATGGACCACTTTGTAGGTGAAGCAGGCTAATTCAAGAAAGCTTCTTGCTTCTACAGGGAGCCATCTGCGGATAATGATATGTGGTTTAATGTGATCCTATCTCCCCGCAACCCCATTCACCCTGAGAGCGGCATGTACAACAGTCTTGAACAGGGATAAGTGGACCTTTGGGAATCCTATGAGCAGACAATTCCCACAACCCAATCTTGATATCACTAGAGATTGAATTTCTAACTTGACACCTTATTCAGGAATGAGGGATATTATTCTTTGTAGGATTCTGGTCCAGTCCCCCTTTGGGATCACATTAATATGCAATTGGAGATTTAGGTTCTTCTCTAGGAGGAAACCTAGCAATGTGATGCATTCTTCAGTATCGGGCTTGCAGTGCAGCTTCGTGAGGGTGTTGAGACACCCTTGAGTGTGAAAGAAGCGATCAGGGAGGGCGGTGATGGGAGCCGGGACTGTGCAACAGTGCGATTCAGTAAGATGCTCATGTGCTGTTACTTTGTCCTGCTCTTGATGGCTTGAAAAGGGTACATATTGCTCCTATTTTATGCGATAAAGGGGAGAAAATTGCTGATGATGAAAGGGATAAATTGAAACATCGAATCGATATTGAGTCGCTGGGAGCATGAACATCACTTAACAAATTCTTTAGAAAATGCCCGGACAAGTTAAGGAGGACTGCTGGGCATTTCAGTGATTATAGGAAAGAATGTTAGCTTGTTATCACATCCTCAAAGGATAATGGGTATCAAAGGAACCTTTTCCACCAGGTGGCAAATATTAACTGACCTGGGTAGTTTCATATTTTTTCTAATGTAATTGCAATGTGTGGCTAGGTATTTTTGGAAACATTGGTTTTAAAGTTTTTAAACTGGATAAGAACCATAAAGTGTACTACTGATAGCACATCTTCAAGCGCCAAATCACTTTCCAGTGCGTGGACGTCCGAAAGGGATGCAACAGAATGGAAGAATGGATGGGCTTACCTTCATGTGTGAAGGATGAGGCGGTAGCAAATATGGGTGGTGATTGGTGTCTGGTTGGTGTTTTGGCATCCAGATCCTCCCTAGATTCATTTCAGTATCTCATATGTGAAAGAGCCACTGCTGGGTTGATGGGAGCTGTCTGCTTTTGTCAGAAATAGTGGGGTGATCCAATGAAACCATCAAAGCAGATGAAATAAGTTTTTTGGTGACATTATTCATCAGTTGGTGAATGAAAACCAGAGGAGAAAAATGATCATCAGGTTACTGACCAATCCTACATGGTTCGGGGCAACCTCCATAATGGTGGCACCACTGAACTGGGAGAACCGTAGTGTCCCGGCATGTAGTCGCTGTTGTTTTTCTCTTCATTGCGGCAAAACATTGATAAATATAGGAGAGGCCAATAATGCCAGAATTGCAGTATCCCATATTCCTATGGTGTCTGCCACGTAACTGCGTATCGTTGGTGTCAATTTAGCACCTGATCTTGTGGTGGCTGAGAGTGGACATGATTGGAATGATTTGGGTGTTGAAAAGATCAAGAGGGAGTGGGGATCCTTGGGGATCCTTGGGGACACTAGAGGACCCTAAGGAAATTTTGGAGACAGAGGCAACCAGTCTTAATTGTTTAATGTGGTGTATATTGTGATTAAATTTAAAAATCTATTATTTTGACAGATAAGCTGCAATAAATAGAAATTTTATTGGATGCATTTATTGGAGTTGCTAGGCATTTAAAAAAAAGCTTTAGAAAACAACATTGTGAAAAATAAACTAGCAAACATTACAAGAAGGATGCAAAAAAATGCCCTTGTCTGTGTTTATTATATTACCTGGACAGGTGCTGTTAAATTTAGGAAATTTTAGCTCACAAACTCCGCTGCCTTTTGGCAAGTTGCGCACTATAGAAATACTATGGGGCAGATTTAAGAGCCCCTAGCGCCACATTAGCGTAATTTTTTTTTTATGCTAATGTGGCCCAACGAGGCCAAAATTGTCATGCCAAATTCACAAAGTGGTGCAATGCATCTATTGCGCCACTCTGTGTAACCCTTTGCGCTACATTATGCCTGCGCCAGACGTAATGTATGCCAAGGGGGCGTTCCCCCATTAGTGGGGGGCCGACAAAATGGAACAAAGAAATCTAAAAGATTTCTCTGTGTAATTTTTTTGACACGTTTAATCCCTGCTCAGATCAGACGTTAAATGGAGGCATGCCATTGGTTTCAATGGGGTTTTCAGGATTAGCGTCAAAAAAATGTACGCTAAACCTGCAAAGCACTAAACTAGCATCAAAAATTCTGATGCTAGTTCCCTAACTACCGCAATGTTGCGCCGTATGTTGTATACGGTGCACACATGGTGGCATTAGGGACCGCTAAGGGGCGCAAGAAAAATGGTGATGTACTTAGTGTAGCGCCACTTTTCTTAAATCAGGGCCTATGTACATATATAAACATACATAAATGTTGAACAACTGTATTGAGATGCTATGCATGTGAGTTTCAAAGGGTAAGGATGGGGAAAACGGTTATAGGAACGGCCTGTATAGATAAATCCATAAAGATGTGTGTAAAAGAGCTTCTCCTAAATAATATTATACACTTTCAAATGAATCTGAAGAAAATATGAGATGCAAATAGGGAAGAGCTAAGTTAAGATGTCAGATAATAAGGCATCACAATGCCATTACTCATTAAAAATGGGGCAACCTGGACACCGACCATGGATGGAAAATGGAGGGTATTGAGTCCTTTTATAGGACTGGTAAAGTGCAGGCTCTTCCCTCAAGCAATATTGTTTAAGAACATTATCCCACACCATGCTCCTGTGCCCGTGAGAAACATGAAGAAACAAAGGCCATATTGGGCTTTTACATAGAAAAAACGCTTACTCAAGCATCACTGAGACATAAAGTAAAGCTGCGGTATGGCGGCCGCAGTGCCAGCTTCTCCTGAATGTGTAAACAATAGGTACAGAACGGCAGCAGCAGTGACAGGTTCACTTACCAACAATTACAGCAGAGGCAGCAGCAGTGCAAGCTTCCTTCACACACAGAACAGCCACAGCAAAGGCAGCAGCAGGTCAAGCTTCCCTCACTCACAGAACAGCTACAGCAGAGGCAGCAGCAGTGCAAGCTTCCTTCACACACAGAAAACGTACAGCAAAGGCAGCATCAGCTCAAGCTTCCCTCACACACAGAAACCATACAGCAAAGGCAGCAGCAGTGCAAGCTTCCCTCACACCAGTACATTTCCTGCAAAGGCAGCAGCAGGTCAAGCTTCCCTCACTCACAGAACAGCTACAGCACAGGCAGCAGCAGTGCAAGCTTCCTTCACACACAGAAAACATACAGCACAGGCAGCAGCAGTGCAAGCTTCCTTCACACACAGAAAATGTACAGCAAAGGCAGCATCAGGTCAAGCTTCCCTCACACACAGAACAGCTACAGCACAGGCAGCAGCAGTGCAAGCTTCCTTCACACACAGAACAGCTACAGCAAAGGCAGCAGCAGGTCAAGCTTCCCTCACTCACAGAACAGCTACAGCACAGGCAGCAGCAGTGCAAGCTTCCTTCACACACAGAAAACGTACAGCAAAGACAGCATCAGGTCAAGCTTCCCTCACACACAGAAAACATACAGCAAAGGCAGCAGCAGTGACAGGTTCACTTACCAACAATTACAGTAGAGGCAGCAGCAGTGCAAGCTTCCTTCACACACAGAAAACGGACAGCAAAGGCAGCATCAGGTCAAGCTTCCCTCACACACAGAAAACATACAGCAAAGGCAGCAGCAGTGCAAGCTTCCCTCACACCAGCACATTTCCTGCAAGGGCAGCAGCAGTGCAAGCCTCCTTCACACAAAGAACACATACAGCAAAGGCAGCAGCAGTGCAAGCGTCCCTCACACAGAAAGCATACAACAAAAGCAGCAGCAGTGCAAGCTTCCCTCACACACAGCACAAGTACAGCAGAGGCAGCAGGAGAGTGTTCTTCCTTCACTCAACCCTATGGCCTGGCAACCCCCGTACCCATTTTACCAACCTCGCCCCTTGATGCCTTTTGTGCCTTTTTTAGGCCACGGCCGGGGCAGAGGCAGAGGCAGAAGAAGAGGAAGAGGCAGGCAGGTCCGGTGGTCAAGGGAAGAACCACAAATGGTGACCAGGAGCCAAACCAAAAGCCCTGCACCGAGAACCTAGTTGTCAATCTGTCTAAGAGACAACTATCAATTGACGAATCAAGGGTTCTGAACAGAGGCCTCGGTTTTGTTCCCACCCCCGATGAGGATCCTTTTCGCCTACAGATTGAATTGGCCCAATTCTTTCGTAAAATCCGTCTGCATGTTTTTTTCAGAGATAAACCTGGGGAGCCCCAGGTCCTAGATTCAGGTCTTAAAAAACCTTCCACCTTTTTTCCAGCATCTACTGTGATGCCTAGCGAGGTAATAACTTTTGAAAAGGCTGTATTATCTGATATATCCCGTCTACAACCCAAACACCCTTTCATTAATATCCCAACGAAGGAGAAACTAGCCTTACAATCTTTAACATCTGATCCTTCTATTACTATCAAACAGGCCGACAAAGGTGGGGCAATTGTAATCATGGACACAGAAGATTATAGAAATGAGTGTCTACGTCTGCTTGATGACACTACTTATTATTCAAAAATCACCATCGACCCTACCAAGAGATTACAGACTCAGATCAATAGTTTTCTAGAAGAAGCGAAAACCAATGCCTGGATCTCCATGAAAGAAGCTGAATTTCTTTACACAACTGACCCTAAAGTACCCTATTTCTACTGTTTACCAAAAATTCATAAACACATACAACCTCCCCCGGGCCGACCTATAGTGTCAGGTATAGGCTCTGTCCTAGAACCTTTGTCAGTCTTTTGTGACCACTTTCTACAACCTATAGTGAAAAATTCTTCAACTTATTTGCAGGACACCAAAGATGTTTTAAGACTTATTGAAAATGTCAATCAGACTGGGTCAATCCATGGTCTCATTACCTTGGATGTCGAAGCACTCTATACGAACATTCCTCAGGAGGCTACTTTACATGTAGTGGAAACAGCACTGCTGAATCACTCTGCCTCTTTCTCTACCCCTACATCTTTCATTATGCAATGTGCTACTCTGGCTCTGACTGAAAATTATTTCAAATTTGAAGATCAATTCTTCCACCAGATCAGAGGTACATCAATGGGCAGCACTTTTGCGCCTAGTCTGGCCTGTCTATATATGTATCACTTTGAGAAGACATTTATTTTGACGACAGACAATCCCTTTCAGAGTGACATCAAATTATGGAAACGTTATATAGACGACATATTGGTCATATGGCAAGGACCATTAACCTCAGCAGACTCATTCATAACATGGATCAATTCTCTTGACCCTCATTTGAAATTCACCGCTTCAATATCATCGACCCACTTGCCCTTTCTGGACCTTCTGATCACCATAGATAATGGTAGTTTGACAACCAGCACATACCATAAACCTACGGATCGGAATAGTCTTCTCCTATATGAAAGCTACCATCCTAAAGCATTAAGAGACAACTTACCTGTTGGCCAATTCCTACGACTTCGACGGAACTGTAGTTCGCTAACCGAGTTTGACCAACAAGCAAGTTCACTACAGGCTAAACTTCTTGAACGCCACTATCCAACCAAAGTTGTCAACTTGGCACGAAAAAGAGCCAGGAATAATCATAGGGAAAGTCTACTAGAACATAAAGAGAAGACTCCTCAAACATTCATCCCTTGTGTCTCAACGTTCACTCCGCTCTCCAATGACATTAAGAAACTGATCAATAAACGTTGGTCGATATTGGAAAGTGGCGGTATTCCAATGCCAAAACCTTTATTTGCCTTCAGACGGACTTCTAATATTATGGACATAGTGGTCCACACCCGTCCACGTGTATCTCATGATGACTCTACACAAAGAACACTATGGGACCTACCTCCCGTTGAAGGTCACTATCCATGCGGTAATTGCAATGTGTGTGCACTCACTAATCAAACAAAGGCACTGGATCTTTATCCACTTGGAAGATGGTTCCTAAAGAAACATACTAATTGCAATTCCAAGAATTGCATCTATATGATCACATGCCCAGGTGGACTACGTTACATAGGGATGACAACACGCCCTGTGAAGATACGCTTCAATGAACACAGGAGTAATATCAGATGTCGCAGAGTAACCACCAAACTCTGCGCTCACTTTATAGATATTCCCCATACTCCAGATGAGTTACGGTGGGTGATTTTGGAGGCCCCTAGAATCACACAGAATGTCACTCAGTCTCTTTTTAGAATTGAGCAACGTTGGATTTTTAGACTGGGCACTTCCAGTCGGGGATTATTTGATGAAATCCCATGTTCCTCTCTTTCTCTGAGATAAACTAAGTCACGGGTTCAGTAATTGATATATCCTGATACAGTTTCCTTCTTAAAATAATTCCCATCACTTTTGTATTAATGACTTAGGTATATCCAGTCATTTTACCAGTAATTGATACATTCTGATCACTGGAGATATTATTATTTTTATTGAGGATCTGTACTATTATTTCAGTACTATTATTCCTCTTACTTGTCAATTATTACACTACTTGACTTACATTCATACATTTGATGTTTTCGCCATGTTTTCTGGTGATAGTAATGCTTTTCTAATTAAGACTTTGTTTACGAGCGTTTATTTCTATTTCACGCCCTTTTTTTGACACATTAATTACGATTCTGATCTGCCCGGTGCCTTTCCAATATGGCGACCGAACATTAGTCCTTTCTCTATTTTTATAACCTGAGACGCATACGTTTTCCGAACCCGGTTGGACTTCCGGGTTCGAGTACGCGTATTTTAGGACTCCCGACAGCGGCCGCCTTTGTCTTGCGGGGACGCTGTCTGGAACGTAGGTACCTCGTCCTACGGATCACTGCTACAAGTAAGTGCTCTCCCCATTGCACACCTCCCACGTTGCTTTTGCTGCCAGTTCAGGGCAATTACCGGGGCGACTCTACCCTTTTTAAAGTTTTTGACCTTATAGCATGCAGGGCGCGTGGGTTATTAGTCATCTATATGATGGTGATTCTCTATTAGTCTTGGGTCTTAACTCGCTTCCTTCATTTTGGAGGGGTGTTCTTGTGATCTTACTACAAAACAAGTAGTGTTCGTCTCGTTTTTCACTAGGCACATTTGATTATGGCACATTACATTTGATTGTGCTTGCCAGCTTTCCCTAAATATATTTTCTCGTTTTCACACTATTATGACTCCCAGATTGTAGTTCCGGTTCCTGACATTTGATTCCCAGGGGCCCTGTCCACAGTCCAGGGATGGTAAGCCTTTTTTTAATTTTAATTTTATTTTATGAAAAATATCTTCACGTATTTTACTAGTATGTATTTGTGTGCAATCACTTGGGACTTTATTTTCTACACACTGCTGCCTTTTTAATTTTTAGGGCGACCTTGATTGACATATAGAACATTTTCGCAGCAAGTTGCTGTACTCTTTCTACCTTTCTTTTTGACTCCTACTGGGACTTTTTTGAATTTTGGAGAAGAATTTTTCACTTTGGTCCTGATGAAGCGTCGAGGGATCCGGACGGACCACTAGACGCGAAACATGTAGACCCTTACTTCAGAGGAGCCACTTTTGGGTTCACTCTCTTTTACATATTGTACGTTCGAGTAAATAAGCATTACCACTCAATTTTTACTCCCATTTTGTTTTTACCTTTGGTCTCCATCACATTATTACTGATTAAAATCATGATTCTTGATTGCTGATGGATAACCAATTTTATTTTTCACCTTGTTTTCTCTCCTATATTGCTCGGGCATCTAGCAACCAGATACCCTATTAGTTTGATTATTTTTCTCTAACTATCTGTAGAGCATATACGGTTAAGAGCCCCCTCAGTGGAGCCCGTTAGGCATTGCAGCACCGGCCTAACGAGGAGCTTTCCCAATGATGAAACCAGACATCCAATGTGATGCTTGAGGGTTTTCGCTCCTGTAGAAACTAATCCCAGTGATTTATTGTTTGGAACAGTGTACCTCTTTTTCTTATTACTGTACATGGGAGACTGTACACTGGACCATTAACCTCCCAGGTCCCTCTTCTTTGTATTTTTTTTTTTGCATAATTTGGTCCTCATCTGTTGCATAATTCCAGTGGCCCTACCATATATACTCAAAATGCTTGGTGAGACAAAATGACAGAGATGTGGAGGATTTGCTGAAGGCTCCAAAGGACTGAGTGTAACCATGTCAGGCTGGCAGTTGCCTTTGTGTTTGGAAACTGCTGGCAGCAGTGGGGGGAGCCATGTGTGCAGTGTTTGTGTTGTCACTTGGGGCTGGATGTGTTTCTAGAGTGGTTTCTGTGTGAGAATTTTCATGCACTGAAGATTCCAGTCCCAGGGAGGGCTGCAGAGAGGTTGTGCATCATGGATGATTGGACTGGTGCTTAGTGGAAGGTGCCTGTGTGTGTGAGGCAGCTGGGGTTTACAAGAACCGTGGTTCCCATTCTGTGATCCGCGGACCCCAGGGGTCTTGAAGCCTCCTCAGGGGGTCCGTGACTGCTTAGAAAAATACATAAAATTAACAAATTAATAAAGCGTATATACATAAAGTCACTATGTCAAGGAATTTGAAATTGGAGGCTAAAAATAAAATTATTATCCTCAGATTGATTCTTGGGAGGAGTGCAGGCAGTCAAACAGAATATAATATAAACAATATGAAGAAAATCTCCAACCTTCCTATTAAAATAGAAAATGTTATTTTTTATTTCTATTTGTTTGCAAATTAAAAAAAAATGTCTGATTATTTGTGTATGTGTTGGAATGCTTGTTTCAGTATTTTTTTGTGTATTGTTCCGCGGTTCAAGTCATCAACATTGGTTAGGCCTGGGTACCCAGCTTCAATTAATGACTCAGTAGGGGGTCCCTGGATTCCAATAGTGAATCAGTGGGGGTCCATGGTTTGCAGTATTGATAAAGCGGGGGTCCACAGAAATCAAAAATTAAAAACCACTGCACTAGAAGACTGGGAAGAATTTGTGTACCTGCACCATACATGGGTAGAAAGGAAAACAAGCATGTCTGATTCATCACTTGAATAGAGAAGGACAAATACGAAACAGTATAGAGCATTGCAAAGAGTTATTGAAGTCACTCTAAATGAGTCATTGTGCCCTGCTCTTGGTCTGCCTCCCGCCCTCATCCCTGTATCCAGCTCAATGCTAGTTTGCCCTTGTACCACCAATGTGCCCAGCCCTTGATCTCTTCCTGGCTCTCTCCTTGGCCTCTCCTTTGCCCTTGCCCAGCGCTGTACAGTTTCCCTCCTGCCATCACTGTGCCCTGCAGCAAGCGGTAGGCCATCCTTCACTTCTACTATCAGTGTGGCAAGCCTTTTGTCTGCTTTCCCCCCTCCAGTGCCCTCGACCAGTTCCAGGCCTGTCTGCCCTTTGATCATGTGTTCAGCTCTCGGTCTGTCCCTCTTACATTCTTGCACCCAGGTCCTTATCTGCCTGCCTGTCCCTCTCCCCTGCAGGAATTGGCTCTCGTATTGTCACTGTGCCTTTCCTTCTCTCATGCACAGATCTGTGCCAGCCTGTCCTTCTGCTACCATTGTACCCATTTCCATGGCTGCCTGGC
The DNA here is from genome assembly GCF_031143425.1 of Pleurodeles waltl. Lineage (NCBI taxonomy): Eukaryota > Metazoa > Chordata > Amphibia > Caudata > Salamandridae > Pleurodeles > Pleurodeles waltl. Next base: position 38,297,725 of record NC_090450.1, read on the forward strand.
TCGCTCCTGTATCCAGCTCTCTGCCACCTGCTCTTCTACTATTAATGTGCCTATCTCCAAACCTGCCCACCCCTCTCCCATGCCCAGCTCTGTGCCAGCCTGTTATTCTGTGACTGTGCCTATCTCCAAACCTGCCCACCCCTTTCCCATGCCCAGCTCTGTGCCAGCCTGTTCTTCTGTGACTGTGCCTATCTCCAAACCTGCCCACCCCTCTCCCATGCCCAGCTCTGTGGCAGCCTGTTCTTCTGTGACTGTGCCAGTCTCCCTGTCTGTCTGCCTCTTTCCCATGCTCAGCTCTGTGCCAGCCTCCCTAGGTTCACTGTGCCCGGCTCGGCCGCCGCGGACACACTGAGGGACCTCCCACAGGCCTGGGGCCTGCTTAGTATTCTGCTGCTGTGCTGCTCCTCCGCCGAGGTCCCTCTTACAGGCTGCACAGGTGATCTGTGAAGCCCTGCAGCACTGCAGACTGCGCGCCCTCCATCCCAAGCAGGTCTGCAAGAGCTGCATACTGATGAGGGACCGGGCTCCTCTGGCGGCGTGGCCGAGGGTGAGATGAGAGCTGTTGTTTACTAAACCATCGTGTGAGCTCCCCTCACTGCAGAGCGTGGCCTAGCGTGAGCTGAGAGCTGCTATTTACTAAACCATCCTGTGAGCTCCTCTCACAGCACAGTGTGGCCTGGAGTGCGCTGAGGGCTGCGGTTTAGTAAACCGTCGTGTGAGCTCCTCACACAGTATGGCTGAGGGTGAAATGAGAGCTGTTGTTTACAAAACCATCGTGTGAGCTCCCCTCACTGCAGAGCGTGGCCTAGCGTGAGCTGAGAGCTGCTATTTACTAAACCATCCCGTGAGCTCCTCTCACAGCACAGTGTGGCCTGGAGTGCGCTGAGGGCTGCGGTTTACTAAACCGTCGTGTGAGCTCCTCACACAGCATGGCTGAGGGTGAGATGAGAGCTGCATTTTACTAAACCATAGTGTGAGCTCCTCTTACAGCGTGGCCAAGGGGGAGACGAGAGCTGCTGTTTACTAAACCATCGTGTGAGCTCCCCTCACTGCAGAGCGTGGCCTAGAGTGAGCTGAGAGCTGCTGTTTACTAAACCATCATGTGAGCTCCCTTCACTGCAGAGCATGGCCTAGAGTGAGCTGAGAGCTGCTGTTTACTAATCCATCCTGTGAGCTCCGCTCACAGCACAGTGTGGCCTGGAGTGAGCTGAGGGCTGCAGTTTACTAAACCGTTGTGTGAGCTCCTCACACAGCATGGCCGAGGGTGAAAGGAGAGCTGCTGTTTACTAAACCATTGTGTGAGCTCCTCTTACAGCGTGGCCGAGAGTGAGATGAGAGCTGCTGTTTACCAAACCATCGTGTGAGCTCGCCTCACTGCAGAGCATGGCCTAGAGTGAGCTGAGAGCTGCTGTTTACTAAACCATCCTGTGAGCTTGCCTCACAGCACAGTGTGGCCTGGAGTGAGCTGAGGGCTGCGGTTTACTAAACCGTCGTGTGAGCTCCTCACACAGCATGGCCGAGGGTGAGATGAGAGCTGCTGTTTACTAAACCATTGTGTGAGCTCCTCTTACAGCATGGCCGAGAGTGAGATGACAGCTGCTGTTTACTAAACCACTGTGTGAGCTCCTCTCACACCACAGAGTGGCTGACAGTGAGTTGAGTGGTGTTGTTTACTAAACCAATTTGTGAGCTGGTCTCACGGCACAGAGTGGCCAAAGGTGAACCGGTAGTTGCTGTTTACCATCAAATCAAATAGCACTTAGAAAGCCCACAGCTACTCAATAGGGTGCCCCGGCACTACAGGCTCAATGGCCACTGAACTCACAGAAGAGGAGTAAAATTAAAAGACAGGATTAAATAACCATGTTTTTAGGCTGCACTTGAAAGAACCAGCATTCATAGTAGCATGAAGATGTAAGGGAAGAGCATTCCAACATGTGCCAGCTAATGTGGAGGATGAGGTGCCTCCCCTTGTCTTAGGCACCACTACCAAGAATGAATCAGCAGCATGTACGTTTCTAGATGGGTGATAATGGGGGAGTCACTTAGTTGAATAGTTGGGGCCAAGGTCATAGAAGGCTCTATGGGCTAGCACAAGCCCATAGAACCTCACTCTCTCGCAAATAGACAACCAATGCAACTCCTTGAGATGAGCCCAGAGATGCTCCTCGGGTTATTACATAATAGCTGAGCTGCAGCATTCTGCACTAACTGGAGTCTCTTAAGTTGGTATGAAGGGAGACCCCAGTACAATGCATTAGCACAGTCCAGGTGGGAAGTTATGATGCATGGACTACTATCTTCTGAAAGGGTGCTCTGGGCGGGAACAGAAACATCCTCAGGAACCGAATGAGACTGAAACATGTCCCTACTACACTTTCTACCTGAAGTTTAAAGGACAAGTTATCATCAAACTTCACTCTGAGATTCCAAACCACTTTAGGCCGGAGTCGGGGGAGATGGAGCAAATCTAGACTAGACTTCACCACCCCAAAAGGACAGGGGGGACATCCAGAATCCAACAGTTCTGTCTTACTGGAGATTACTCCATTGCATCCACTGAAACACCGCTGACAGACACGCTTCAAATCTGTTTTGGACACTAGAGATGTTCCCATCCCAAGTTAGAAAAATGTGCGTCATCAGCGCAAGAGATATCAACCAGGCTTGCCAAAGATGACATGTAAACATTAAACAAACTCAGACTCAAGGCGGAACCCTGAGGAACCCGAAACTTAAGGGGGTTGGAATCAGACACAAATGGCGGCTTCCACACAGACTGACATCTGCTAGATAAGAAAGAGCCCAGCCAGGCCAATGCGGTCCTGCATACTCCAAAGTCCCGCAAGCGCTGCCGCAGGATAGGATAGGAGACCGTGTCGAACGAGGCTGGGAGGTTATACGACAATACTGCAACTTTCTTACCATTTTCCACGGCTAGTTTACTGCACTAGAAACCTCTACCAGAGTGGATTTAGTGCTTCATCCCGGCAAAAACCCGATTGCAAAGGAAGCAGCAACAAACTGGCGTTAAGATAGCTGGAGAGTTGGACATTAATCAATTTATCGAGGATTTTAGAAAATGCTGGCAACAAAGAGACCGGCCTATAGTTCGCCAAGACAGACTTGTCAGTCGAAGGTTTTTTTAATAGTGGAATCAGCCCGGCGTTCTTCCAGCAACTGGGAACAGTGCTCTGGCAGGGTGAGCTACTGAGCAGAGTTTAGGATTAATCACCTCGGCCTTAGCAGCCAGAATCTGAGGGGGTCAGTGTTGGTCAGGAGAACCAAGCTTACAGTTTTAAGAGCTTTCTCAGACTCCTCTAGAGAGAATGTAAGCAGGAGTGTACTGTTAGGGACTGATCCTCTGACCAATCACACTCGCTGCTATTAGTAGCTGCCGGTGCATTGGGACCTTTTGGGCCAACTCAGTCAACCCAATTACTAGTTCCCACTGACTTTAAGGTCCCTACAATGCCCAAAACAAATCATGTGAGCTCCTCTCACAGCACAATGTGGCCGATCGTGAGCCGAGAGCTGCTGTTTACTAAACCATCCTGTGAGTTCCTCACAAAACAGCATGGCTGCCGGTGAGCCGAGAGCTGCTGTTTACTAAACCAGCCTGTGAGTTACTCACAAAACAGCATGGCTGCCGGTGAGCTGAGAGCTGCTGTTTACTAAACCATCCTGTGAGCTCCGGTGAGCCGAGAGCTGCTGTTTACTAAACCATCCTGTGAGCTCCTCACAAAACAGCCTGGCTGCCGGTGAGCTGAGAGCTGCTGTTTACTAAACCATCCTGTGAGCTCCTCACAAAACAGCCTGGCTGCCGGTGAACTGAGAGCTGCCGTTTACTCACTAGCCTGTGAGGTCTGCTGTCAGCACAGAGTGAGAGAGTATGAGCTGAAGAGAGATTGTGATGGTTTACTAAACCAACGTGTGAGGTCCTGTGATAGCACAGCATGACTGATTGTGAGCTGATGAGAGAATGTGATGGTTAACTAAACCGACCTGTGAGCTCCTGTGATAGCACAGCATGACTGATTGTGAGCTGATGAGAGAATGTGATGTTTTATTAAACCAACCTGTGATCTCCCCACAAAACAGCATGGCTGCCGGTGAGCTGAGAGCTGCTGTTTACTAAACTAGCCTCTGAGCTCCTCACAAAACAGCATGGCTGAGAGCTGCTGTTTACTCACTAGCCTATAGTACCCTGTATCCCAGCCCTGGCCTGCAGCTTCTCTGTCTCACCGTTTTCACAAAGTGCAGGAATCAAATTGCAGCCTGATTTTAGTAAATGTATGCAGCTTCTCTCTCTGGGTGATTCCAAGGGGTGTGTGGATCCTGTGAAATCCCGTATACTACCTCAGTCATGCAGCTCCTCTGTGGAGAGCCTGTGGTAACATGTGTACTTCCCCAGTTATGTAGTTCTTCTGTTTGGCTGCTTCTACAGGATGTGGGGATCCCCAGGTAGCCAATATACTAGCCCACCTATGGACTTCTTCTGCCTGGCTGCTTCCACAGGATATGGGGATCCTCTGGTACCCAATATACTAGCCCACCTATGGACTTCCTCTGCCTGGCTGCTTCCACAGGATGTGGCGATCCTCTGGTACCCAATATACTAGCCCGCCTATGGACTTCTTCTGCGTGGCAGCTTCTACAGGATGTAAGGATCCTCTGGTAGCCAATATACTAGCCCGCCTATGGACTTCTTCTGCCTGGATGCTTCCAAAGGATGTGGAGATCCTCTGGTAGCCAATATACTAGCCCACCTATGGACTTCTTCTGCGTGGCAGCTTCTACAGGATGTGGCGATCCTCTGGTACCCAATATACTAGCCCACCTATGGACTTCACATCCTGTGGAAGCAGCCAGGCAGAAGAAGTCCATAGGTGGGCTAGTATATTGGGTACCAGAGGATCTCCACATCCTGTGGAAGCAGCCAGGCAGAAGGAGATCCTCTGGTACCCAATATACTAGCCCACCTATGGACTTCTTCTGCGTGGCAGCTTCCACAGGATGTGGAGATCCTCTGGTACCCAATATACTAGCCCGCCTATGGACTTCTTCTGCGTGGCTGCTGCCACAGGATGTGGCGATCCTCTGGTAGCCAATATACTAGCCCACCTATGGACTTCTTCTGCGTGGCAGCTTCCACAGGATGTGGAGATCGTCTGGTAGCCAATATACTAACCCACCTATGGACTTCTTCTGCGTGGCAGCTTCTACAGGATGTAAGGATCCTCTGGTAGCCAATATACTAGCCCGCCTATGGACTTCTTCTGCGTTGCAGCTTCTACAGGATGTAAGGATCCTCTGGTAGCCAATATACTAGCCCGCCTATGGACTTTTTGTGCCTGGCTGCTTCCACAGGATGTGGAGATCCTCTGGTAGCCAATATACTAGCCCACCTATGGACTTCTTCTGCGTGGCAGCTTCTACAGGATGTGGCGATCCTCTGGTACCCAATATACTAGCCCGCCTATGGACTTCTTCTGCATGGCAGCTTCTACAGGATGTGTGGATCCTCAGGTAGCCAATATACTAACCCGCCTATGGACTTCTTCTGCCGGGCTGCTTCCACAGGATGTGGAGATCTTTGGATAACCTGTATACTAGGCCACCTAAGCAGTTCTTCCGCCTGACTGTTTCCACAGGATGTTAGGGATCCAGTGGTAGCCTGATAGTAGCCCAGTTATGCAGTTCTTTTGCCAGGCTGCTTTCACAGGATGTGTGCTTCCTGTGGTAGCCTATAGTACCCCAGCTATGCAGTGCTTCTGCCGGGCTGCTTCCACAGGATGCTAGGGATCCAGTGGTAGTCTGATACTAGCAGTTCTTTTGCCTGGCTGCTTCCACAAGATGCAATAGGTGATATACAGGTGACAATAGGATCCTTGCATCTTGTGGAAGCAGCGATGCAGATTAGCTGGGTTAGTACACAGGCTATTAAAAGGTACCTGCATCCTGTGTAAAAGGCCAGTTAGAGAAGCTGCAGAGCTGGTATAGTATACAGGCTGCCATAGGATCCCGCTTCAGGTGGAGGTGGCACAGCAGAGGAGGAACGAGCTGAGATAGTATACAGGCTGCCATAGGATCCCGCATCAGGTGGAGGTGGCACGGCAGAGGAGCGACAGTGGTGTGATATTCTACAGGCTGCCATAGGATCCAGCATCAGGTGGAGGCGACACGGCAGAGGAGCGACAGGGGTGTGATAGTATGCAGGCTGCCATAGGATCCCGCATCAGGTGGAGGCGGCACGGCAGAGGAGCGACAGGGGTGTGATAATATACAGGCTGCCATAGGATCCAGCATCAGGTGGAGGCGGCACGGCAGAGGAGCGGCAGTGGTGTGATAGTATACAGGCTGCCATAGGATCCAGCATCAGGTGGAGGCGGCACGGCAGAGGAGCGACAGTGGTGTGATAATATACAGGCTGCCATAGGATCCAGCATCAGGTGGAGGCGGCACGGCAGAGGAGCGACAGTGGTGTGATAGTATACAGGCTGCCATAGGATCCCGCATCAGGTGGAGGCGGCACGGCAGAGGAGCGACAGTGGTGTGATAGTATACATGCTGCCATAGGATCCCGCATCAGGTGGAGGCGGCACGGCAGAGGTGTGACAGGGGTGTGATAGTATGCAGGCTGCCATAGGATCCCGCATCAGGTGGAGGCGGCACGGCAGAGGAGCGACAGGGGTGTGATAATATACAGGCTGCCATAGGATCCCGCATCAGGTGGAGGCGGCACGGCAGTGGTGTGATAGTATACAGGCTGCCATAGGATCCCGCATCAGGTGGAGGCTGCACGGCAGAGGAGCTGCAGTGGTGTGATAGTATACAGGCTGCCATAGGATCCAGCATCAGGTGGAGGCGGCACGGCAGAGGAGCGACAGTGGTGTGATAGTATACAGGCTGCCATAGGATCCAGCATCAGGTGGAGGCGGCACGGCAGAGGAGCGACAGTGGTGTGATAGTATACAGGCTGCCATAGGATCCAGCATCAGGTGGAGGCGGCACAGCAGAGGAGCGGCAGTGGTGTGATAGTATACAGGCTGCCATAGGATCACGCATCAGGTGGAGGCGGCACAGCAGAGGAGCGACAGTGGTGTGATAGTATACAGGCTGCCATAGGATCCCGCATCAGGTGGAGGCTGCACGGCAGAGGAGCTGCAGTGGTGTGATAGTATACAGGCTGCCATAGGATCCAGCATCAGGTGGAGGCGGCACGGCAGAGGAGCGACAGTGGTGTGATAGTATACAGGCTGCCATAGGATCCCGCATCAGGTGGAAGCTGCACGGCAGAGGAGCGACAGTGGTGTGATAGTATACAGGCTGCCATAGGATCCCGCATCAGGTGGAGGCTGCACGGCAGAGGAGCTGCAGTGGTGTGATAGTATACAGGCTACCATAAGATCCCACATCAGGTGGAGGCTGCACGGCAGAGGCGCTGCAGTGGTGTGATAGTATACAGGCTGCCATAGGATCCAGCATCAGGTGGAGGCGGCACGGCAGAGGAGCTGCAGTGGTGTGATAGTATACAGGCTGCCATAGGATCCCGCATCAGGTGGAGGCGGCACGGTAGAGGAGTGACAGTGGTGTGATAGTATACAGGCTGCCATAGGATCCAGCATCAGGTGGAGGCGGCACGGCAGAGGAGCGACAGTGGTGTGATAGTATACAGGCTGCCATAGGATCCAGCATCAGGTGGAGGCGGCACGGCAGAGGAGCGACAGTGGTGTGATAGTATACAGGCTGCCATAGGATCCAGCATCAGGTGGAGGCGGCACGGCAGAGGAACGACAGTGGTGTGATAGTATACAGGCTGCCATAGGATCCAGTATCAGGTGGAGGCGGCACGGCAGAGGAGCGACAGTGGTGTGATAGTATACAGGCTGCCATAGGATCCAGTATCAGGTGAAGGCGGCACTGCAAAGGAGGGACAGCTGGGATAGGATACAGGCTGCCATAGGATCCCTGCAGCCAGGCAGAAGGACTGCATAACGTGGCTACTATATAGGCCATTATAGGACAACCACATCCTGTGGAAGCAGCCAGGCAGGGGAACTGGATACTGGGCTAGTTTACAGGGCCACTTATACTGGGATCTTATCTTAGCCTGCACACATGCCCAGCTATGCAGCACCTCTGTCTGGCTCCTTCCACCGGACACGGAGACCTTACAGTAGCCGGTGTGCTAACTCAGCTCTACAGCTCGTCTGCACGGCTTCTTTCACAGGATGCAGGGTCCTTAGGTAGACTGTGAACTAACACAGCTGAACAGCTCGTCCGCACAGCTTCTTCCACAGGATGCAGGGTCCTGTGGCAGCCTGTGCACTAATCCAGTTGTACAGCTCATCTACACAGCTCCTTCCATAGAATGCAGGATCCAATGACAGCCTGTGTACTAACCCAGCTGTACAGCACATCTGCACAGCTTCTTTCACAGGATGCAGGGTTCTATGGCAGCCAGTACAGTAACCAAGCCCTACAGCTCGTCTGCACAACTCCTTCCACACTATACAGGGTCCTGTGGAAGCCAGGACAGTAACCCAGCTCTACATCGTGTCTACTTAAATTCTTTCACAGGCAGATCTACAGCTCGTCTGCTTAAATTCTTTCACAGGACGCAGGGTCCTATGGTATCCTGTGAACTAACCAAGCTGTACAGCTCGTCTGCTTAGATTCTTTCACAGGACACAGGGTCTTATGGTAGCCTGTGAATTAACCCAGCTATACAGCTCATCTGCACAGCTTCTTCCACAGGATGCAGGGTCCTATGGTAGCATGTGTACTAACCCAGCTGTACAGCTTGTCTGTACAGCTTCTTCCACAGGATGCAGGGTCCAGCGGCAGCCTGTGCACTAATCCCGCTATTGCAGCTCTTCTGCAATTCTTTTTCAACAGGATGCAGGGTCCTGTGGTAGCCTGTGTACTAACCCAGCTGTACAGCTTGTCTGCACAGCTCCTTCCGCAGGGTGCAGGGTCCTATGGTACCCTGTGTACTAATCCAGCTGTACAACTCCTCTGCACAGCTTCTTCCACAGGATTCAGGGTCCTGTGGTAGCCTGTGTACTAACCCAGCTGTACAGCTCGTCTGCACAGCTCCTTCCACAGGATGCAGGGTCCTATGGTAGCCTGTGTACTAACCCAGCTGTACAGCTCGTCTGCAGAGCTCCTTCCACAGGATGCAGGGTCCTGTGGCAGCCTGTGTACTAACCCAGTTGTACAGCTTGTCTGCACAGCTCCTTCCACAGGATGCAGGATCCAGTGGCAGCGTTTGTACTAACCCAGCTGTACAGCTCATCTGCACAGCTCCTTCCGCAGGATGCAGGGTCCTATGGTAACCTGTGTACGAATCCACCTGTACAACTCCTCTGCACAGCTTCTTCCACAGAATGCAGGGTCCTGTGGTAGACTATGAACTAGCCCAGCTGTACAGCTCGTCAGCACAGCTTCTTCCATAGGATGCAGGGTCCCATGGTAGCCTATGTACGAATCCAGCTGTACAACTCCTCTGCACAGCTCCTTCCACATGATGCAGGGTCCTATGGTAGCCTGTGTACTAACCCAGCTGTACAGCTCGTCTGCACAGCTCCTTCCGCAGGATGCAGGGTCCTATGGTAACCTGTGTACGAATCCAGCTGTACAACTCCTCTGCACAGCTCCTTCCGCATAATGCAGGGTCCTATGGTAGCCTGTGTACTAACCCAGCTGTGCAGCTCGTCTGCACAGCTTCTTCTACAGGATGCAGGGTCCTGTGGCAGCCTGTGTACTAACCCAGCTGTACAGCTTATCTGCCTGGCTCCTTCCACAGGATACAGGGACCTGTGGTAGCCTGTGCACTAATCCAGTTGTAGAGCTCGTCTGCACAGCTTCTTCCACAGGGTGCAGGGTCCTATGTTATCCTGTGTACTAACCCAGCTGTACAGCTCGTCTGTACAGCTCCTTCCACAGGATGCAGGGTCCAGCGGCAGCCTGCGTAATAATCCAGCTGTGCAGCTCGCCTGCACAGCTTCTTTCACAGGATGCAGGGTCCTATGACAGATGCAGGGTCGTATGGCAGCCTGTGCACTAACCCAGCTGTACAGCTCGTTTGCACAGCTCCTTCCACAGGATGCAGGGGCCTATGGTAGCCTGTGTACTAATCAAGCTGTACAGCTCGTCTGCACAGCTCCATCCACAGGATGCAGGGCCCAGCGGCAGCCTGTACAGCGAGCGAGCTCTGTGGCTTCTCTCGCAGTCCCAGGCTGCAGGGACCCCCACGGTGACCTTGATGTCTTTTCCACGAGGATGCACCATCAGGCCGGCATGTACTGCTCGGTCAGCAGTTATTCCGTTCAATTCAATTATGCATGATGGAAGTCCGCAGTGAGTGGGACATTTGGCTGGAATCCCCCCCTCTCGCCCCTCCTCCCGCCTCATATTGTAAGAGCTTCAAGAACTGTCAGCATTTCCTTCTGCGAAAGAGGAAGTTTCATCAGAGCATTAAAGGGACAGGGCTGGGCTTTGTCAGGCCTGACACTCAAGGCTGGGCTTTGCAGGTGATCGCAGCCACGCACGGGTAGGCCAGTCAGCCCCTGTGGGTCTTAGCTCTGCCTGTGAGTCCCGGTGTGAGCTCTGGCATGTGGTTACTGGGATATTTGTCTGACCTTGGCTCCGGAACTGACATTGCACAGCAGAAGCACAGCTACCATGTTTTTGCTATTTACACTGATGTGGTGTTCATGCACTAAAAAGTGCCACAGTACCACATTCTGCACCAGGGATTCATGCATCAAAAGTGCCACAGTACCACTTTTTACACTAGGGGTAGTCATGCAATAAAAAGTGCTACAATACCACATTTTACACCAGGGTTATTGCTGCAGTTAAACGTGTTATAATACCACATTTAACATAATACCGCACTTAATACCAGGAGTATTGAGGCACTGATAAGTGCTGTAATACCACATTCAACACCAGGGGCATTGAGGCACAAAAAGTGCTATAATACCACATTTAACACCAGGGGTATTGAGACACTAAAAAGTGCTAAAGGACCACATTCTACACCAGGGGTATTGATGCCCTAAAAAGTGATACAATACCACATTTTACAAAAAGGGTAAGATCTGAAAGTTAAAAGCAGTACAATCTGGTGCTAGCTACTGCTTTCAATGCTGTCATACTCTATTTAAAACTAAATTTGTGGTAATATCACCATTGCCGGGCGTGTTAATATTGCGAATTCCGGGTGCAGTAATATGACGTTTGCCGGGTGCGGTAATGCCACGGTTGCTGGGCGTAGTCAAACTATTACTGCTTGAACAGGAGAGGTCTTTGGGTGAAATACTAGGGAAAAGTTGGGGCACCAGGCCCAGAATGACCGACTTCCCTGGCATGATGTTGGTGTTGTCCATCAGATTAAATTGCCCTTCTCCTAGAGGGCAAGTCATGCCCATCCTGCTCCCATGGGGGGCCCAGAAGCGAAGTTAATTCTTATTGTGTCCTCTGTAATAGCAGATTATGTCAACATTATCTCCTCGAGCAGGTGAAGAATTTACTGTTCTCATGTAATTTCATAAGGGCAGGCGATGTCCATTCTGATCCCAAATGAGTCCATTACGGCAGGTGGTGGGCACACTGGGGCGTATTTATCAATTGTCAGCGCAACGCACAGGCCACCTTGAGCTCTGCGCTGAGTGAAATGGAAAGGGCAGGAACATGCCATATTTAATATCATACAGCGCATTCCTGTTTTTTCCTTTCGCTTGCGCAATAATCGCTACCTAGAGCCAACGCAGACACCCTTTTGTCATGGTGCCAGGATGGCTGCGTTGCAGACAGGATTGTTTTTATCCTTGAAGGGACACCTTCCTGCATGAAAATAATCCTCTGAGGCATTTTCCTCTTTTTATGTGTGCTGCAGAATGCAGCACGTGTAGAAAGAGATAAAATTATGAGAAATAAAGATATTTCTTTTCGTTACGCCTCCCCTGGGGAGGCGTAGCATTTTGACACATTCCCAGGTCCACCTCTAATAGTAAGTATGTGAATGCATCAAAATACATTGGTGAATGCGTGGGAACACCCTTGTCCCATCCTAAAACGCCTCTGTGGGGCTGAGTAATTCAAGGCAGCGATTTGCGTTGCGTTACTCTAGATTTATCAAGCCAGGCAGGGCCACGAAATGTGGCCTTGCCTGGCTTTATGAGTTTGAGTTTAGTGTTGCGTCACCTTTGCATCTTTTTGCGTGGTGCAGGTGCAACGCAGCACAGTGATAAATATGCCCCCTATTCCTACATGATCCTATAATGACGTTTTCAGATTTATCGCGCCGAGGGAAAAATGCAAAAGTACAAGTTAGGTAAGAATAAGATGCAGAGAAGCTGAATCAGAAATACCAGCATCCCTCAGCTGCTCACACTGAGGAGTGTAACTAGCACTCTTCAGTTTCAGTGATGGAAGTGAACAGGCAATTGAGTCCACCCTGCAGACACTGCACCACTAAGGGACTCACCTTGGGAATGACTGACTTAAGCTGGGCCTAGGGATGCAAATCGGTTTCTGAAATGGACTCTGCTCAGCTGGGACCATCTGGTTTGAAGGGCTTTGATTTCAAGAAAGGAGCCTCAACTTAATTTGATTTTTGACCAGGAGCTTGGTAAGGTTGTAGACAAAGGGCCTCATTACAAGTTTAGGGGTCCTAGGACTGCCATATTTGTGGTGGCGGTCAGACTGCCGCAATCCTGGCTGTCCGACCGCCAGATTACATTCTTGGCGGTCAGACCGCCAGGAGACCACCGCCAAGATCACGGATCCTGACGGCTTGGTGACGGTGAAAGTTGTGGTCGGCCACAGCGGTGCCGAGTTCGCACTACTGTACTGATTACGACTTTCCACCAGCCTTTTTATGGAGGGGTCCCCGCCACAAAAAGTCTGGTGGAAAGGCAGAGTTGGGCCCACCGGGGCTGCAGTCATGGGCAGTGCAGGGGCCCCTCTGTCAGCACCCTCGGAAGTCCTTTATGGCAGCCAGTGCGCATTGGGAGGGTCCTTTGTGTGATGCATTGGACTCGGCTCGAGGACAATGCCACTGCACTGTTTCCGCCTGTCAGCCCAGCGGGAACGTTATAATATAATGTTTCCGGCAGTCAGCCCGGGGGAAGCGGCATAATATGACGGTGGTGGGACTGCCAGCTTGACGTTTGCCTCCCTACTACCGTTTTGGAGTTCAGGGGTTTAACCGCAAACTCATAATCGGGCCCGTAGACAAATGAGGGTTTCAACACCCTGTTTAAGTTTTAAAGCAGTTGGCTACCTTTATTTTCTCATAATATCAGATCATGAGAATTGCCAACACGTGTTTCTGGACAATCATGTCACTTCCTCAGGGCCAATAAAAATTGCAAGTACAATCAAAATCTACAAATAATATAAAAAATTCATGTATCAAAATTACATATATAGATTTCAATTTAAAACACAAAGAGGCAATTATTGATTCTTTATTCTCCAGGCAACGTTGTCACAGAATTTTGAAATATGTTTGCCTTTAGACCTGTGTTTTTTGTTTTGCACTGCATGGAGGTCTCAGTAGCCGGCCTGGTCAGGTTTAAGTAGAACAGAAGCCTTCAAAACACAAGGACTTAGCTAGTAAACTAAGATCGAGTGGGCTTTAAAAACAATTTTGAACAGATTGAAGATACGGCGATGAGTAAATTTATTGACAACGGATACCCGTCGCCCAAAAGGGAGAACCAAGGAAGATATTGCACTCATATTCCGCAGCGAGTGCGTGGTCATCGCAGTGAAATGCTCGTAACACACTGGGCCGCAAAAAGCCCTAGATGGGGCATGTGGTTGTTGCCAAGTGGCCTTGAGGCATAGGTAGTTCGAAGGTGTCCACATTTTAATCTCATGCAAGCTAATTATAATGGACTAGGGCCAGATTTATACTTGTTTTGCACCACATTTGCACCATTTTTTGACGCAAAAGCGGTGCAAACTTACAAAATCTAATTGTATTTTGTAAGCTTGCGCCACTTTTGCATCAAAAAATGGCGCAAATGCGGCGCAAAAAAAAGTATAAATCTGGGCCTAGATATCTTGTTCATCCACATGTATGTCTACCTACATCTTTGAGCTGTGTGTGTACATTAGAAAATATATATCATGTGCAGGAAATATGTGAGCCAGCAGGATCTTATAACCATTAAGTATAGATTGCTTCCCTGGGGTGGAGCTGCAAGTTAGGTGGAGACATGAACCGTGTTTGTTCGATGGATAAATTGACCCAACCGGATCTTTGAAAGTGGCCTGTCTAAAACTAGCAGAGCCCTCAACAGAGCATGACTCTGTCCAGTTGAACATTCAACCAAATCTCGAACAACCAATGGTATTTGGTATCAAAGGTCATGCTCAGGTCAAGTAAGGTCATAACTGCTATGCCTCCTTCATCATGCAGTAATAAGCCTGCTCCCTATTATCCCAAATTGCCATGTTCATTTGCCCTTAGATTGAAAGCAAGAAAAAAGAGCATTATGTTCCAGATAATTCTGGATTTGAGACCAATGATTCAGGTATTTTAGCTAGAAAAGACCAGGTGTAAACAGGCCTGTAATTATGAGGTCATTTAGGGGACGAACATTTTTTTCAGCAGTGGTATTACAGTATCTTTCCTATGAGTGCTAAGCTAAACCACACCCCCAAGAAACACATTTAGTAGATTACAGATGTCATAGGATACAAAACATTTTATTTTTCTTTACTGATGCTGCTGCAAATAAACTCTATCCATTCTAGGGAACATAGGCCCATATTTCTACTTTTTTGGTGCCGCATTTGCGTTGTTTTTGTGACGCAAAAGCAGCGCAAACTTACAGAATACAATTGTATTTTGTAAGTTTGCGCCGATTTTGCGTAAAAAAACGACGCAAATGTGGCGCTAAAAAGTATAAATATGGGCCATAGTTTGACAATAATACACTCTACATCCCTAGGAGACACTGGCCCGAGTTCATTAAATTCTGACGTTGCAGGTGTGGATGTGGCTGATCGGTGATCTGATTTTTGATGAAAAAACTCACCTAACAAATCATAAAAATCACGGGACAAAGATCAGTGGCACAGTCCTAGGTTCCGGATGGATAACCTTTGACTTAATTTAAACAATTCCTGAATGACGCATGTGCTGCATAAATCTGTGATTTTAATGGTCCATTTGGCTAACAAAATGGCTTTTCTGTATTGATGACAGTTGGTTTTAAAGGCAGAGCTCTAGGACTTCCTCATATTTCTTTCCAATGCACAGCCTTTTACTTTAGGGGCAGTACTTCATTTGGAAACCAAGGGGCGTGTTTACAAGCCCCTTACACCGCCGGTGTTTCCTTTTTTTGACCCTTTAGCAGCGCATTGTGCAGGCCCATAACTACGAGACCACACAACGCCACTTTGATATTGTGTAAGGCAACGCAGCGCAAGTCCGCTGTGTTGCCTTCCACTGCATCGGGGAGGCGTTCCATGGGCACTGTGGTGGGTTTTCCCATGCAACACCCATGGGTTCTGACACATTCCCTGATTTACAAGGATCTGCAAACCTTACGCCTCCCCAGGGCAGGCGTAACAACGAGAAATATCTTTATTCCTCCTCGTTGTTTCCTCTTTCCATGTGTGCTGCACTATGCAGCACACATAGAAAGAGGAAAACGCCACCATCGATTGTTTTTGTGCAGGAGGGTGTACCTTCCTGCACAAAAACAATCCTGTCGACAATGCAGACATCCTTGCACCATGGCACGAGGATACCTGCCTTGGCGCTGGGCACCAAATTGAGTGCCAGCGCTGGCTGAAAGTACACGAATGTATCATATCTCGTAAATACAGTGCATTCCTGCCCTTCCAAGTTGGCGTAGGGCACCACAGCAAAAAGACTTGCGAAAATTGCCCTATGCCAATTTTTTGTAACGATGTCCCCAAATGTTTGAACCAGTGGTGGCCCGTGAGCTTCGGAAGTGGTGGGCTGCCATTGCCTGCATCGAGTTGAACAGAGTGAGTGAAGGAAACAAACTAAGTTCCTCTGTAAGGGTTGGGGAGTTCCCCCTCTTATGAAAGATTGTTAAAATATGGGTGCAAGTGGGACATTTTAGACCATTGTTTAGACATGAATTGGTTGAAAACCATGGCGTGACTGGAAAGCCCTACTCTCCTTAGGCTGTTTGTGGCTCACCATGCCTAAGAAAACTTTAGAAAAATGGTGGCAAGGCAAAGTTTTTTCAGCACAGTTTCCCTAATTATTAAATGTCGAAGATTACCCAGGGGTTATTACCATCTTCGACCATCACTCACCTTGTATCGCTGCAAATATGATCAAATGAGAACACCGACTTCTCAGTGCTATTAAGGAGAATTGGGCCTGTGAACAAATTAAAAGGGAGGGCCGAGGCAGAGCTGAGCCAATGCTTTGACTTTGCTCTAAGAGTCTGTGCACAGCCACAAAACTGTTTGGTCTTTAAATTGTGCAAGAAACATCATGTAAAAATATGATAAATTCTCTCCAAATTTCAAAAAAGTGTATTATTGAACACGCAGATGCGTGTCACCTTACTAGATTAGATTATATAAGTGCATTGAGAGGCATTTATTAGAAGTGATAGTTTTTAAATAAATATGCATGCCCTTCCCCCACCGACAGCAATACCAGTAGTGAACCAGGAGGTAAGTCAGCTGTCAGGTGCACCTTAAATATGCTTAAGTTGTTATACATGGAGCAACATTGTCTGTTAGAGACAAGAAAGGTTTTGTGCAGCACATATCCTGAGCTCATGTATTTGAAGATGCTCTCATATGTGATAGTGAGGATAAAGGAGGTATGATGAGTTAAATAACTGCCCAGAATCACACAATTTTGCCATGCAGGGAAGCTGAGATTGAGAACAGTGTTTCTGGTTTTAGGCTGTGCATTTCAGTCACTAGATGGCTATCTCCTTCTCTCACCCTTTGTACGTCAAAGGTTAATGCTCCATCTTTATTTTTGGGGTATGGGCTTAAAGCGTGGGTGGGAAGCACAAGCCACATACTGTTTGCAACATTTGCCTCCAGAGGGTTTCCAATATGCCTTTACCCTTATAGTTTCATTGCAGCCATGGGGGGGGGGGGGTGATTTGCAGAGTGGAAGGTTTCACTGCAAGTTCAGTCACATTAAAAATTAATCTATAATTATTTATCTCTGAAAGGCTTGGTACCTTGCAAAGAGCAACATCATTTCTACTGACAGAAACCTCTTAGCAAATAGGTTGTGTAAATGGGTGATTAGGAACAAAGCTGTGTTTATGACCATGGGAGTGTGCTCTCATTCTGTCTTGGACATTATATTTTTGATGTGATTGATTTCAGCAGGGGCAGTAACAGCTGTTTATTTTTTCAAGGCAGAGCACGTGCGCCCTTGCTATTGAGTGCTTGTCAGCGGGGACCCCAAGTCATTACCAGCCTATTTGCATCAGACAACAGCATTGAAACGCTTGGGATCTACAAATAGGGGTGTAACACTAGCCCGTGAGGTGGAGGCGGGGCCCCATGCCATCATGACCCGCACCTCATCAGGTGCCCTCAAACCCTTTAGGGGCCACTATTCAGGCCAAAGTCAATGAATATCTGTGAGATATGGGAGAGTCAGGGACCCTCATCACATTTTTCATGGGGTGGGCACCATTTGGTGTTACGCCACTGTCTACAAATGCAAATCATCACTGTGACCGGCTTCCATAAAAGCATCAGGAAGGGTAGTCAAGAGTTCTTTCTTATGCTGATGGACAGGAATCATTTGACGTCATCCGTGTGACGATGAGCTGCTACGCCAAACTCCCAAGAAGCTTATGTTATGCTGGGCTTCTTCCTTCCCTATGTGCCCAAGGAGCTTTACACATCTCTCTGGGTCAGTGGTTCCCAACCTTTTGGCTTCTGTGGACCCCCACTTTATTATTACTTGAACCTGGGGGCCCCCATTGAATTATTGTAATCCGGGGACCCCCCACTGAGTCATTGCTAAAAGCTGGGGGCCTAATCTGTTAATATTATTTAGTTTTCTAAGCAGTCACGGACCCCCTGAAGAGGCTTTGCGGACCCCCAGGTGTCCTCAGACCACAGGCTGGGAACCACTGCTCTGGGTGATCTAGGGATTGTGAAGACAGTGTCCTGACATGTGCATAACAAAGAGTTTCTTGGTGGAACCGGCATGTTTAAGCGAGGAGCATAACACACTTTAAGAGACGACAGTAACATTATTATCTTTGTTTACGTAGCAGCAGGGTAATTGTTTCTGTTTACTCCCTGCTGCTCTACTCATTAATTATAGGGCAGAGCCTTGTGCTCATTATTAATGAGCCACTGCTCGTTTGAACGTTATCTATTATGAATCAAATTTTCAGGTTAATGTGGGCTATGCTACCTCGAGTAAGCTTACATTTGGAGTTAGGTTTGTGCAACAAATTGGCAGTGGCAGTTTGCAAAACTAAACCTATTTTAGTGATCCGATTGTTTAGAACAGATCCAAACTGGTTAGTGATTTAAGATTTATAAGAAAATCATTCATCATATTTTGGTGATGGTGATGTTGTTACACTGGTTGCAGTGGTAGAAGTAAGACCATCCTTCATCAGTGAGCTGTGAAACTGCTTCTATATCTAAAACAGGGAATTAACCTAGATTGATAGTCAGAGAAAAGATCATTATGTTCCAGATAATCCTGGACTTGAGGCATAACTAATGAATCAGTTATTTTAGCCAGAAAAGACCAGGTAGAAACAGGCCTGCAATTAGTAGGCAACTTAAGTTCCAAACCTTTTTAATTGAGGTGTCAAAGGAGTTCTCTTAAGACTACTTGACTAAACTAAGAGCTCAAGAAAGGCATTTATTTGACTAGAGTTTTGTTTTTCTTTTCTGAAGATGCATGAAATATGCCATCATTGCAATTTGAGTTGTGCAGTTTGCAAATGGTACACCCAATACCCAAGCGTGTCACTGGCCCAAGTGTAATACATTCTGACACTGTAAGTTTAGATGTTACTGAACAGACCCCCAAGTCCTGTATATGAAATAAAGGATCTGACTTAATTTTGGGGCACGATATAAAGAATCAAGTCAAAGCATGGTCTGGCCATGATAAAGAAGTAAATGATTGATTGATAGGCCAGAGATTAAAATCAAGATTGCTTATTAGGTGGTGCTTCATATGTAGAGTCCTCTGTCAATAAGATGAGGCCGAGAGTATTAAGTAAAGCTAGGAAATATTTTTCAAGAGAGTAGTTGAAATCAGTCCATGTTTTAAAATCCCTTAATAAAATAATTTCTTTGTCTAAACATTAAAGGCTTACATTGAAATCATAAAATTCCGACAAACCATTTCTCCTATATAGGGTAAAATGAGCAAAGAAAACTTTGCAAGCTCCGCTGAGAGTATATCATTTAAAATAATTTGGGTATTTTCAGGTAACCTAGTTTCTGTTTCAATTCTGCAGTGCGTTGGGTATCCCTTCCTATAGGCCTAGTATTCCACAAAGCTATTCATGACATGATGTTATTTGTTTTTACTGTGTTTCCCATTGCTGGAGTAGTCTTGCCTTATGGGAGCATTATTATATGACACCATTATATTAGACCTAAGAGCAAGGTACCTGCCTGGCTTTCACCTTCGACAGCCACAAAGAGTCTCTAACAGGAATGCCTAGAAGTGTGGAATAAATTCCAACTTCCACATAGTCCCTGGCCACAAGGTAGCTAATCAGCACATCAAATATTTGTTGGTTGACCGACTGACCACAGATGAATGATTGGCCTAGAACTACTGCCTGGTCTGCTCCATTAAGTCAGTAATGTCTATGCATGCACAGGTGCCAGAATAAAAGCTGAACCCAATGTGGAGGTTTTCATGCTATATCCTTGTGATTCCATGAGTGTGGAGTGATGAATTGAAACCTAATTTGATTCCATGAGGGTAGGATTTGCCTATGCTATGTCCCAGCCATTTCATAGTGATGCCCTCACTTTTATAGGTCAATCCTTGAAGGCATGTGAGTTGCATAAAACACCAGCATCATTCTATGAGGTAGTGTAGTAGACATGATATCCCAAGTTGCGTTTATGGGAAAAGATTAAATCCGTGTACAGGGGTTAAATCCATCTTCACAGAAGATTTAATGTGGCAGATAATTCTTTGTATCCCAATATCGTTAAATAATGAGGGTCAATTACTATGATATTCTCAATATTTTCCGTGAATGTGATCACCGTGCTTTCCCTGTGTCATCTAATGAGGACAGATAATCTACATAACAATTAAAAATATAGTGGGGTCAGTGTGTGTTCCTATTCTCTGGTGTTTCCACGAGAAAAATTGATCCATATTTTATCTCCAGGTTGTTATTCGAGGTTAGGCGATGATGTAGTCAATTCCCATGTGATTCCATGAGGGCTGTTGATGTTCTTTCTATTCCCAGATGATTCCATGTGGGGAGGTGACATCCATGCTATTCACAGATGATTCCGCAGGGGAAGGTGATGTACTTTAAATCCCATGTGATTCCATCGAGGGAAGTGATGCCTTTGTCATTCCCTTGGAATTCCATGCGGGTAGATGATGTCTGTTCTGTCCCTTGTCATCCCTTGAGAGACGGTGATGTCCTTGTTTGTCACATGTAGTTCCAGAAGGGGCGGTTACTGATGCTCAGGTTATCTTCACTGGATTCCATGAGGCGGGTAATGCCATTGTTATTCTCTGAGGAGTTCACGAGGATAGTCCATGCTTTTGCCATGTCCACTGTTTTTAAGGGGAGCAGATGTTCATGATATTCACAGATATTACATTTCGGAAAGGGGTGTACGTGACATAGCTATGTGATCGCATGTGCTCAGCCAATACATATGAATATCCTATGCAGTTTCATAGGGAAAAGTAGTGTACATCAAATCCTGTTGTAACGCCCTTAAATGCCTATTTGAATCCATGTGGACGATGAAGCCGATATTATCCCCACATAATTCTATGGATGAGGGACTGAGATAGTATTAATATTTTCCTCATGTGATCCCTAGACTGTAGTTTATGTGAGATCCATATTATTCCATTAGGAGAGCAGGGTTCCAGTCTGTTCTAATTTAATTCCACTTATGGAATCCATGGCATTCCCTTGAAATTCAATGATGAGTCTTAAGAACATGAGTTTACCGTGTAACTTCATGAAGGGGTCGGTGTACATGTTATTCCCATAATCCAAAAATGGAAGAGAAGGTTTTTGACATTTGCATGTAATTTCATCAAATGAGTTGAGATTCAATGTATTCCCATTCCGTGTGTTAGCATAAAGGAAACAGAGGTGAGGTCCATGCTATTTCCATGTAATCCCAAGAAGCTGAGGTCACCTAAAATTCCATAGGCAAAGGCAATAAGTACAATGTTTCCATGGGCATCCTTAAGGATGACATTGTCGATTCTATTCCTAGATGACTCCAACCGGAGAGCTGTTGTCCTTCTACTCCAGCGTGAAGGCAGAGATCAGTTCCTTGTCTTTCCCATATTTTTCCAGGTATGCACAGAATCCTCCGTAGAGAATTACAACCAGTTACCCACTCACACTCTTGTTCTTTGTCTCTCTTATGTTGCTTCCTTTGTAGGTGTAGCCGAGCAGTTTGCCATCGCTGAAGCCAAGCTTAGGGCATGGTCATCAGTCGATGGGGAAGATTCCAACGATGACTCGTACGATGAGGACTTTGCATCCACCAGTGACAGCACACAGCTAGCCGGTAAATATTTATGTTGTGGGGGTGGGGAATCAGAAATTAGACACTGATGTTTGAGGAAAGGGGGATACAGGCACAAAGGATGAAGGCAAAAGAGAAATAGTAGGTGGATTTTATTTCTTGCTGGGATAGTGAAAGTAGTTGATGCAATGATACTAACAGCTGGATAAGCCATAGGAAGCTCTGGTCTACTGTGTAAAGTACTAGTATCTAAGCCAGGAATCCTAGCTGTATGTACCTTCTTTGTATGGCTCAAGCTAACCAAGCAAGGTGAGACCTGTGCTTTGATATAAGGTGCTGTACAAGTACGTGATTTATGGCAAATGGGTTTTGGGAGAGAAGTGTTCATACGAAGATGTCAAGCACTGTGGTTAGTAATAATTTGTGACCACACACAGCCACACAGATCTGATCTTTGCTCAGGGCCCAAATTTCTGAGATAATATATTTTCATGTGTCCTATGAGTGAACAGACAGATATATTGTGAGCACGCAGGGGCAATGGATCCACTCACCCATCTTAAGTCAGAGTTACCCCGGGGAATCTTTGGTCCAGCCTGAGAGAGCGCTCAAGCCCTGTAGCTTTGATGCAGCCTTCGTGTCTATACATACCAGTGGTCCTTGGAGAACGGTAGAAGTTATTTTGTGGCTAGGAACAACTTTGTACTTCCCATGTATCTAAGTCTCTCCCTAACTAGAAATGTCCACAAGTTTCAAATTGGTCCTCCGTGTGGGCTCATCCTGTGCAAATTAATCAATATCCAATGGAAAATCATTGACGACATCAGGTTTGCAACTATTCTGGATTTTCTCAGGGAGTGTGCAAAGTCATCTTGATAAAGTCATACAGTTCCGACAAAATATAACACTTGTTTATCAATTCAAACATTCTGATTCTTTCCCACGGTGCACAAGATGATTCTAATAGTTCTCATGTGAATTTAACAACACTTCCTGTGTTGTTCGACAGCTAGACAAAAATACTGTTACATTTGTTATTAGTTAAAACATGTTCTGTCTTTCATACAATAGGACATTCACCAACATATTTACAACCTAGGAATTAATTCAAGTCAAAGGGAACAGAATGAATTGACACTTTTTCTGTACTGCTGCAAATTTAATCTTCAGGCCTAGTCTAGTTAACGAAACCTAAATACACATTAATGCAATTAATACATATAAATCCTATTGCGTACCTTGCAATTTTAATCAAATATTCAAAGCAAATGATTTAATTGCAATCATTATATATGCTTGGCATTAGAAATATTTAAAACTTGCATTTACCTTCTACACACATGTAACTCTGTGTTGGAGATCATTTAAATCAATATGAGTATGATTAATTCATATTTATTTAATACTCATAATATCCTTTATTTCTAGTATTCGCTTAATATTAATTCATGTCAGTACTTCACTCGTATATAAATGCACAACATCTTTCATGGCAAAACGTCATGTCAAAATAAATCGAGGTCACAATGTCCACCATATTTCAAACATGCACATTTTTACATTTCTTGTTAATTTTTCTGTTAGGCTTTTAAATGTGGGTTTATAACTCGCCAAATGCTAATTTCTACGCCACTAATTGTAGGAAGTTGGCTCTGTATGTGCTATTTCAAAGTAAGGAATAGCATGCACAGAGTCCAAGGGTTCCCCTTAGAGGTAAAATAGTGGTAAAAAGAGATAATACTAATGCTCTATTTTGTGGTAGTGTGGTCGAGCAGTAGGCTTATCCAAGGAGTAGTGTTAAGCATTTGTTGTACATACACATAGACAATAAATGAGGTACACACACTCAGAGACAAATCCAGCCAATAGGTTTTGTTATAGAAAAATATCTTTTCTTAGTTTATTTTGAGAACCACAGGTTCAAATTTCACATGTAATAACTTGTTTGAAAGGTATTGCAGGTAAGTACTCTAGGAACTTTGTATCATTACATTAGCATGTATACTTTTGTCATAAAACACAATAAGCTGTTTTAAAAGTGGACACAGTGCAATTTTCACAGTTCCTGGGGGAGGTAAGTTATTGTTAGTTTTAACAGGTAAGTAAGTCACTTACAGGTTTCAGTTTTTGGTCCAAGGTAGCCCACCGTTGGGGGTTCAGAGCAACCCCAAAGTTATCACACCAGCAGCTCAGGGCCGGTCAGGTGCAAAGGTCAAAGAGGTGCCCAAAACACATAGGCTTCAATGGAGAGAAGGGCCCCGGTTCCAGTCTGCCTGCAGGTAAGTACCCGCGTCTTCGGAGGGCAGACCAGGGGGGTTTTGTAGGGCACCGGGGGGGACACAAGTTAGCACAGAAAGTACACCCTCAGCAGCGCGGGGGCGGCCAGGTGCAGTGTGGGAACAAGCGTCGGGTTTCCTTCAGGTTTCAATGGGAGACCAAGGGGTCTCTTCAGCGGTGCAGGCAGGCAAGGGGGGGGCTCCTCGGGGTAGCCACCACCTAGGCAAGGGAGAGGGCCTCCTGGGGGTCACTCCTGCACAGAAGTTCCGTTTCTCTAGGCGCTGGGGGCTGCGGGTGCAGGGTCTTTTCCAGCCGTCGGGAAATGGAGTCTAAGACAGTCGCGGTCAGGGGGAGCCTGGGGATTCCCTCTGCAGGCTTCGCTGTGGGGGCTCAGGGGGGACAACTTTGGTTACTCACAGTCGTAGAGTCGCCGGAGGGTCCTCCCTGAGCTGTTTGTTCTCCACCAGTCGAGTCGGGGTCGCCGGGTGCAGTGTTGCAAGTCTCATGCTTCTTGCGGGGAGTTGCAGGGGTCTTTAAATCTGCTCCTTGTAACAAAGTTGCAGTTCTTTTGGAGCAGTGCCGCTGTCCTCTGGAGTTTCTTGTCTTCTTCGAAGCGGGGCAGTCCTCAGAGGATTCAGAGGTCGCTGGTCCCTTGGAAAGCGTCGCTGGAGCAGGGTTCTTTGGAAGGCAGGAGACAGGCCGGTGAGTTCTGGGGCCAAGGCAGTTGGTGTCTTCTGGTCTTCCTCTGCAGGGGTTTTCAGCTTCGCAGTCCTTCTTCTTGTAGTTGCAGGAATCTAGTTTCTAGGTTCAGGGAGAGCCCTTAAATACTAAATTTAAGGGCGTGTTTAGGTCTGGGGGGTTAGTAGCCAATGGCTACTAGCCCTGAGGGTGGGTACACCCTCTTTGTGCCCCCTCCCAAGGGGAGGGGGTCACATCCCTAATCCTATTGGGGGAATCCTCCATCTGCAAGATGGAGGATTTCTAAAAGTTAGAGTTACTTCAGCTCAGGACACCTTAGGGGCTGTCCTGACTGGTCAGTAACTCCTCCTTGTTGCTTTGTTTGTTTCCTCCAGCCTTGCCGCCAAAAGTGTGGGCCGTGGCCGGAGGGGGCGGGCAACTCCACTAGCTGGAGTGTCCTGCTGGGCTGTGACAAAGGGGTGAGCCTTTGAGGCTCACCGCCAGGTGTTACAGCTCCTGCCTGGGGGAGGTGTTAGCATCTCCACCCAGTGCAGGCTTTGTTACTGGCCTCAGAGTGACAAAGGCACTCTCCCCATGGGGCCAGCAACATGTCTCTAGTGTGGCAGGCTGCTGGAACCAGTCAGCCTACACAGATAGTCGGTTAAGTTTCAGGGGGCACCTCTAAGGTGCCCTCTGTGGTGTATTTTACAATAAAATGTACACTGGCATCAGTGTGCATTTATTGTGCTGAGAAGTTTGATACCAAACTTCCCAGTTTTCAGTGTAGCCATTATGGTGCTGTGGAGTTCGTGTAAAACAGACTCCCAGACCATATGCTCCTATGGCTACCCTGCACTTACAATGTCTAAGGTTTTGCTTAGACACTGTAGGGGTACAGTGCTCATGCACTGGTACCCTAACCTATGGTATAGTGCACCCTGCCTTAGGGCTGTAAGGCCTGCTAGAGGGGTGTCTTACCTATACTGCATAGGCAGTGAGAGGCTGGCATGGCACCCTGAGGGGAGTGCCATGTCGACTTACTCATTTTGTTCTCACTAGCACACACAGGCTTGTAAGCAGTGTGTCTGTGCTGAGTGAGGGGTCTCTAGGGTGGCATAATACATGCTGCAGCCCTTAGAGACCTTCCCTGGCATCAGGGCCCTTGGTACCAGAGGTACCAGTTACAAGGGACTTATCTGGATGCCAGGGTGTGCCAATTGTGGAATCAAAAGTACAGGTTAGGGAAAGAACACTGGTGCTGGGGCCTGGTTAGCAGGCCTCAGTACACTTTCAATTCAAAACATAGCATCAGCATAGGCAAAAAGTCAGGGGGTAACCATGCCAAGGAGGCATTTCCTTACACTAATGTATTAGTAAAATTTGATCTCTATGACCAGTCACACAGACCTTACCACCACCTCCTCAGATCAGCAGATGGGAGACGCTTGGAGGTTCCCCCACTTCACAGAGCGAGTAACGGTGGCAGGGTTGTCTCAGTATTGGGTGCTAACATTTGGAATCTCATCCCTTTGCCTTATCATCCAACAGAAGTTCAGAAGAAAGAATGGCCTCTTCAGTGTTATTCATGGGTTGGAAGTGACATCGGCTTGTGTGCGTCCTACCCAATGACCCACCCATTCTTTCCATATAGCTGAACACACCAAAAGGGCACTGTCAGATTTTTAAAAGAGCTCACTCGGAGTCTGTGGTGGTGCTCCTGTGTCCACTCCCTGAGTCATATGACACATGAGTCAGCAGTTTATCAATCCATAAAGGATGGAGGCTTTGAACCCTTGTCACCGTTCTCTCTGCAGATCAGATCCAATGGTGAGAGTCTCCTTAGCTTGTCATGCCCAAGCTCGAGCACTGGGTCCTAGCGGTGACAGGTGCTGAGTAATTTCTGAGATCTGCACTTTCCTATGGGTGAAAGAATGTGAATTTCTAGGGCCAAACTCTGAGTGTCACCACTCTAGAAATGGAAACACAAGAGACACCCTGTCTCTTCAGTAAAACTCCCTGACTAGAGGTCTAAGGATCAAGGACCGCATCCATGTGCAAACTCCCAAGCCATTCACTTCTACAGGTGGGACCCTCTCTGTCTCTTTAGCAATATGTTTATTATCTAATGTGTGATAGGAACTGTGCCCCAGAAGGGAACCTGTGTCTCTGAGTCCTACGGATCACAGGTTCCCCATCCCTGTGATAATCCCAAACCCAACGAGTGCAGGGGTGAAAGGTAATCCTTCCTGTGTCTGTCCTGAGAGACGACCATGCCGAGCACTGAAAGGCACCACGTGACCCATCAATTTCTGCATGTGAAGAGGGCTTTACTGTTAGACCGATCACCTGGCTCCATTCAGTCCTAGATGCAGAAGGCTCTGTACTGCTACATCACTCTTCTGAGACATTGCATCTTACAGGTTAAAAGACTCTTTAGCTGTGGGCCATTTGTAAAAGCCATTGGGTAATAAGCCCGTCCCTAGAGCCAGCAACAACCTAGAGGCGGCAGATTTTTGTTTTCTCTGCTAGCACCATGAATCGATGGAGCCTTAATGTTAAAATGCTCTGTCTCCTTATGCCAGTCCTCTGAATTACCTGAGCTCAGAGGTTGAATGCCCGGTACCCTTATGCTAGTCACCAGGGCCACCAACACCCTAGAGGTGAAAGGTTCTTGTTTTTTTTTTGTGTCAGCTCTCTCAATCAATCAATCAGTTTTTATAAAGCGCAACTACCCAGCCGTGAGGGCCTCAAGGCACGTGTGGTGGGTCTGGGCCTCATTCGAAGAGCCACGTCTTGAGGTTCTTCCTGAAGATGGTGAGTGATGGGCTTTGTCTGAGGTGCGTGGGCAGGGTGTTCAAGCTCTTAGCTGCAAGGTAGGCAAAAAATCTTCCTCCGGCGGTGTTTTTCAGGATGCGTGGGATGATGGCTGGCACCTGCTGGACAGAGCAGACGGGTCCGGTGGGTTTAATGAAAGAGAAGTGATGCTTCAGGTAGGCCGGTCCGATGTTGTGAAGGGGCTTGTAAGTGTGGGTGAGTAGTTTGAAGTTGATTCGCTTCTCCACTGGGAGCCAATGGAGGATCCTTAGGTTTTGGGAGACGTGTTCCTGGCGGGGAAGGTTCAGGACAAGTCTGGCGGCTGAGTTTTGGATGAGTTGTAGTTTCCTGATATTCTTTGTTGTGGTACCGGTGTAGAATGCATTGCGTAGTCGAGCTTGCTTGTGACTAAGGTGTGGGTGATTATCTTGCGGCAGTCCACCGGGATCCATTTCAAGATTTTGCGGAGTTGGTGGAGGGTGTGCCAGCAGGAAGAGGTGACTGCTTTTACCTGTCTGATCATTGATAGGGAAGAGTCAAGGATGATTCCTAGGTTGCGGGTGTGGTCAGTCGGAGTAGGCGGGGGCACTGAGCGACGTGGGCCACCAGGAGTCGTCCCTGGCTGAAGTGGAGTTTCCGAAGATGAAGAGCTCAGTCTTGTCTGAGTTGAGCTTGAGGCAGCTCTCCCTCATCCAGGCGGCGATGGCTTTAATTCCGGTGTGAAAGTTCCTCTTATCTTTGTCCGGGACTTCAGTGAGGGATATGATGAGTTGTGTATCATCAGCGTATGGCACAAAGTCCATTCCGGGGCCTCTGACGATGGTGCAAGCGGGGCCAAGTAGATGTTGAAGAGCGATGGGCTCAGGAGGGATCCCTCAGGGACTCCGCAGCTGACTTCTGTTGGTTTGGATATGAAGAGTGGGAGCCTGACTCTCTGTGTTCTCCCGGTGAGGAAGGAGTGGATCCATTGCAAGGCTTTTCTGTGGATTCCTGCGTCGTGGAGTCTGGTGCATAAGGAGACCATGTTGAAGGCTGCTGAGAGGTCAAGGAGTATGAGTGCTGCGATGTGGCAATGGTCGAGGAGTGTGCAGATGTCATCAGTGGCTGCTGGAAGAGCCGTCTCCGTGTTGTGGTTGCTGCGGAAGCCAGACTGAGAGGTAACCAGAGAGGAGTTGTCCTCCACGAATTGTTGCAGCTGTGAGTTTATGGCTTTTTCCAGGGCTTTGCCCGGGTAGGGTAGTAACGAGATGGGCCGGAAATTGTTTAGTTCTGATGGGTCGGCTGTGGGTTTCTTCAGGAGGGGGTGGACTTCGGCGTGTTTTCAATCTTATGGGAAGGTGGCTGTTTTGATAGAGCAGTTCAGTGTCTTGCGGAGTTCGGGGCGATGAATGCACTGGCTCTGTTGTAGATGTGGTGAGGACAGGAATCTGTGGGAGCTCCGGAGTGAATGCTGTTCATGATGATTTCAGTCTCTTCTGTGGTGAGAGTGGACAAGCTGTGGATGGTTTGGGTGAGTTCTGGGGGGGCTGGGTCAGTCGTAGGTTCTGATGCTGGGTGGGTTCTGCGGGAGAAAGCTCATAGATGTCCTTAATCTTGCGGTGGAAGAAAGTGGCCAATTTGTCGCTCTCTGAACCAATAGAGTCTTAGACTTGGAATGTTCTGTGCTAATCCGTGAACCATAGGGGGCTTATTTACAATAGTTTGCTGCAGGGCAGCGATGCATGGCTTCTTGCTGCTCCGCCCTGTGTCAAAAGAAAAGGGAAGGAATGCGATGTATCTATGAGATACGGCGCATTCCATCCTCTTCCACTGCGCTGGTGCACAATTGGCTGCTATGCGCCAACACAGGCACACTTGCACCATGGTACAAGGGTGTCTGCGTTGTAGGAATGATTGTTTTGTGGAGGAAGGGACACCTTCCTGCACAAAAACAATCAATGGACGATTTTTCCTCCTTACACCTCCCCTGCGGAGGTGCAGGCTTTTCACGCATTCCCAGGATTACAATTCCATGTAAATCTGGGAGTGCGTCAAAAACCATATGCGTTTTATGGGAACACCCACCTCAATGCCCTTGGTACACCTCTTTGACGCAGAGTAAGGCATTGCAACGACTTGCGCTGTGTTGCCTTACTCCATATCTACAAGGCCATGAAAAGCCACGCAAAGTGGCTTTGCGTGGCCTTGTAGATACGGGCCTGCGCTGCTGTTATGTCACAAAAAGTGACACATCAGCGGCGCAAGCCTCTTCTAAATATGCCCATAGGTGTGGGCCCAACTCCTTGAGCCATTGAACCACAGGTGATAAAAATACAATGTATTCTGGGGCCGTTCTAGGGCGCCACCCATCTCTAGAGGTGACTGTATTCTCATCTTCACTCCTAGGGTCACTAAACCAACAGCGGAAAGGTTTTTGTTTTCTTTTGCCAATCCCTCACCCACTAAGTCGTCGAGGCGCTAGACTACCGAGCCATACGTTTTGGGAGTTTGTCACCCCTCATAATCCTCATGCCTTCACCCAACGAGAGGTGAAAGGCTCTTGTTTCCAATCGCTGTACCCCGTGAACCCTAGAGGTGAGACGCTCTCCACCCCGAGCCAAAAGCCCTGAATTCAAAAGCGTACAATTAAAATGCAGCGTATCTCTACGCTAGTCCAGTCAGCTACTTGTTTCTTGAGGTTTGTGCGACTGAGTCTGTCTTGAGGGTCTTGCAGCCCTTAAAATCTTTTGGTTTTTTTGGTGCCAGCCCCCTGAGCCGTGTACTCATTATTCACTTAGCATTTGTATGTAGCGCACTAGCACCTAGAGGCCAGTGATTAATTTGAAAACAAATAAGTGCCAGGGCCTTTGTTAGGAGGTCATCGCAGCTTGTGCCACTCAGTGCCCCGTGCCAGAGCTGCCAATGACAATACCAGCACAACTACTAACCATCACACTGCTACAAGGGTGGCAATTCAGAGTTTTAAAGTACATTAAACATGACTAATACCTGTCGCCCAAGCTATTCTTACAGCTTTGGGTGGCAGGTTTTAATAATTTTTATATATAATGAATTATTAACGAACTGCTGTGCTCATCACAAAATTAGACAAACATCGCCGCCATGTGGCGGGCTTTCATAAGTGTTGCTGTTGATAATTAAGCGCTGATGCTGAGCACTGGAAACCACCGGCTCAAATTAAGCACTGCCAGAAGCTTGTCTGCGTTTTACATAAAAATATAACACCCGAGCATGTTATGTTTTCGAAGGATAACAGTAGGATGGGAAGGTAAACAATAAACTTCATAAGATAACACAGGCGGAGGGGCTAGAGTGGGTTCTAGTGGTAGAGATTTGCGAGAGCCTTGAAGGAATAACAATAAAACACGTGAGAGGTGATAAGTCGAGAGAATAACAAGAAGAGAAGGCAAACAGTAAAACGTCAGCAGTATGCAGAAGGAGGTTACAGGAAAGACTGAGGGCGAGAGGGAGAAGCCATTGAGTCCTTGAAGCACCATTAACTGAGTCATACATTTCTCAGGGCTGTCGCCTGTGTCAGTTCCCAGAGGCGTTAAACTCTCCAGGCTGAAGGCTCTTGTTTTCAATCTCCAAAATGACCCCGGAAACGCTTTGTACTCCTGCCCCATAGCCCTGTAATCATAAAGTCCATGAGGTGAAATACCATGCACCCCATAAGCCAGTCTAATCCATCCTTTTGTAGAGGTAGCCTGGCACCTGGCACAAACTACAAAGCTATGTGGGCCTAGAAACGACAGACTTGTGTCCCTCCTCACCAGCCGAGGGGGTCGGGGCAGGAGCTCAGGGACCAACGCCCCGCTAAGCCCTAGAGATTAATTTACCCCAGACCCTGTGGCACTGAGCCTAGAGGTTGTTATGTTACTGATGCCTATAAAGCGCGCGTTCCCCGAACCGGTTTCATGGCGCTAGGGGGTGTGCCTGTTAACTGGGCCTCCCACTTCCAGAAGAAAGGTGCCCTATACCAGCACCCTAAATCTACCCACTCCTAGAGGCGCTGGTCCCAGTCTACCTGTCCCAACACCCTGGTCCTTCGACCCCACAGGTAAAAGTTCTGCATCTCTGAGCCCTAACCTGGCCCACTCTTACAGCTGCTGGAGTCCCGCCCCCTGCTGGCCGCAGGGGGAAGAGCATGGCCATGACCATCTTTATGGAAATACTCGCCCTCGTCCCTTCTGGAGGAGCGTGCTTGTGCGAACGCCTCTAAAAATATTATAATCTGTGCCCTTCTGCCCATCTGTATTTAAACCTCCCTGTAATTAGCTGACAGCTAATCCGGTCTCATTTGCATTTCAAAGGCGCCGAGCGGTAACGGCCCTTCCTGTGTGCTCAGAGAAAGTTCTAATTGCGTTTGGTATAATTAGCGAGAAAGGGAGAACGCAGAGCGCGCCTCTCATCGCCGCCTGCTCGGCTCAGTGGAAACTTCGGCGCTCGGACGCCCGCGGGATATTTTTACGCAGGAGCTGTGCTGTTCGTAATTACACGTCCATTGTGGAGGCGCCGGAGCTCGCAGGTGGCTGCTTCTGGTGGGCGCTATAAACGACGCACATGTGGCGATCTAGAAACCTAGAAGAAGTGCTGTTTTTATATATATATATATATATATATATATATATATATATATATATATATATATATATATATATATATATATATAGATACATATATATAGATACATTTATATAGATACATTTATATAGATAGATACATATATATAGATAGATAGATACATATATATCAAAATCGACTGGATGTATTGCAGCGCTTTACGTGCAACAGTTATATTACACAAGGGCACATTAATCTTTTGTAGACGGGGGACATCAAGTGGGTTTGCCAATGATCACAGGAAGTTGAGCCGATGTCCAGACTCCATCCTGGTGCCCCAGGTCCAAAGTCGGCAGCACTGGCCGATAAGTCACATCCTCTCCAGTGCGCGTGGACCTTGCTGCCAAGTGAGACAACGTGTGTCCATCAGCATGCGACTTCAATTCTCGCGAACACTGCAGTTGCTACTCATAGTTCTTAACTCTTCTGCATAAGAGTTTTCGCGTTAGCATCAGAACTTTCTCGGCATTTTTAAGTTGCTGGTAGAAAAACTATCAGCAACATCCATCCGGTCAGAAAGTTGCATGGAACAAGTTCTTTAATGTTAACTTACAAAGAAAAGAAACAACTGTTTTCAGCACTGTCACTCGCAAGCAAGCCTCCAAAAAATCAAAATCACTGCAGCCACATTACTACTTCACTTATACCCTGGCGAGAACTCAACACGTACAAGCATTTGCAATGCAAAGGGTCTCGCATTTGCTCGAGTTAGTGCTATTGGCGTAGTAAATTCCAAACTGGACTTTTTTTTGCCACATAAACTAAAAACTAAAAGTAAAACATTAGTTGACAAAAGCAAGCCGATTTAAAGTGCCACGGCCGCCAGGAGTGTGTGCGCAAAGGAGAAACACAAAAGGAAAAATATGTTTTCTCGCAGTCAAACGTATCAGCAATTGTGCAATTATGCATGTAGCAGGGTCGGTGTCCAAGGCGGTAACAAAACCACCCCAAGGAGGGACAAACGTAAAGCATTTACCAACGATAACAAAGGATTTTTGAAAGGCAAGCCCACGGGCGAGTTAAAGTGATGAACATGCGGTGGGCGTTACTAAAATCCCACAATACTTACAACAAACAGGTCAAAGCGCTTTCACACTCTACCTTAAAATGACCCGGCTACCAATGGCAAGGCAACAGCGTCTAAGCTACTTTATCCATAAATAAATTAAATGAGGGTAAGAGAAAGTGCTTGGTTTGTAAAATATTACGTACCAGGGCCCAAGATATTTCTCAGGAGGCCCGAGCTCCTTCTGCCACCTCAGTTCCCTGCCAGCGCTGCCTAATACCGGCACCAACACGTACTTGCCATTACAGCCCTACAGATGTTACAATTTGGACTGTACTAGGTAACCAAAAGCTGAACCCTGATATTTTGTAATCATATAGTGAATTATTAAAAAGTTTACTCTTGTGCATTTACAAAAAGTAGGACTTAATTCACCACCTCGTGGGTAAGCTGCCAAAAAAACGTGTAAATGTCTTGAAATAGGTGGCAGTTCTGGGCTCTGGCAAACACAAGGACAAATTAAGCACTGAGAAGGTGGGAGAAGTGGCCTAATGACCAGAGCTGCCAACTTTCGAACTGAGGAAGCTTGTTCGATTCCCAGGATTGGCTCTAAATCCGGTGTTTCTGGGCCAATCAGTTAATCATCTCCTGCCTAAAAATAAAAGAAATGGTGCTCAAGTAAAGTGTTCTAATGACAAGTTTGTTTTATATTAAGTAACAAATAATTAAATAAGGAGAAGCCAGTAGTACGTACAACTAAATTTCCAGTGATATTTGAAAAATAGGGCAATACGTTCAAGATTAGCACCCCAACATCTCATCCCTGCCTAAAAACAATGTCCATCACAGTTTCTTCTTTCTCAGTACAAGAAGTAGAATTTTTCCTTGTCAGTGAAACAGTAAAACAAACAACATCCTCTAACACTCAGAAGGTAAGTGAAAAATTGCACATTTCCAAGATAAGATCCCTCACAAGTGGATCCTTAGGTGACAACACCAAATTACCATCCAGAACTCTACTGAACTCTCTCCCCAAAAGTGACTAAGATCCCAGGAACACTACTTCAGATCACTCACGATTAGTCAGATCAGTCATGATCAATACATCCCACTTTGACCAAGTGTGTCTTAAAGACTTGGATGCAGACATCATGATTCTCTGCTGGCCAATTGTAATCAGTGCTGACCCAACAACGGTAGTCACTGACAGCAAATAAATTATCACCACCGGAGGTTCCAGTCAATCACTAGGCTCAGGACAGCCTACAATAAGTGTACACAACCTGGTTGTTCTAAGAAAGTACCCTTAAAATTAATCACAGCTGCTAAATCATATGAAATCCAACCTTAATGAACCACTCCATACCAAACTGACAAGCAAATAATAGTTGAAGAGATTACAACATAGAGCTGGTCCCATCCATCATATCACCCCTTGCCTTAGACTTCTCATAGTCAAGATCACACAGTGGATGACCGTAACATAGACCATCTAGGTACATCTCTGCATCTTCCCTTCTCTCTCTGACTGTCTCTCCTCATCGCCTTACAAGACCTACAGAGTGGTCGAGCCAACTGCTTTAGTCAGACCTGCATGCATTCTGCAGTTCAAGCCCTTTAATTCTTGCATCTGGATGGTGGTAATGCCCTACTCCATGGCCTATCAGACTTCACACTGGGGCCCATTTCAGGCATCCTAAATACAACACTCTGTCTCATCCAGGGCCTGAAGAAATATGATCTCATCATACGACCCCCAAACCTGATGGAACTCCATTGCTACCGGCGTGCACGCATGCAAAACCAGTTGCATCATTTACAAAGCCATCATGGCCAGCTCTACAGCTTGTCCTACAGTCAAGTTCACCATCTCTGGTGGGGTTTGGCACATCTGCAGCTAGGGCACCATCAGACTGCAGACATAGAAGTGTGAAAAAGGAAAAAAGAAGATTATGGGCTTTATCCATGCATGCACCCAATATCTGGTACAACATACCCGTGTCCATCAGAACCACCTCCATGGTGCTCCAATTTTAGAAAGAGTTGATGACTCACCTCTTTAAAGAACACCACATCACATTGCATTACTGTACACAACTCAGCTTCTTCAGCTATTACTCCCTGACTTTGTTTGCTCTGGATCATGTATGGTGCTCTTCTACCTTCTGGTTAGGCTCACATAGAGATAAACCATATGTATACATACGGGAACTGGATTGGAAAGTAGAAGGAATGACGTACACGTAAGACAGGACCGGCGGTGTAAAAGAAGTGCCAGCGAACAACAACTGTACATTTCACGAATATCTCTCACACTTCCGTCTCCATCACGCTGCAAGGAAGACCTGATAAGAGCACTTCTCTGGCCACTCACGCAAGACTCAGAAATGCTTAGCTACAAGCACAGCCCTCTCCCAACCACAAACTCGTCCACAATGTAGAATGCTACTTGTCCACGAACTCCCTTCAATCGATGTCGCAAAATGGGGTATGAAGCACTATATAAATGCCAACATATTGTGTTTGCGTGGAAAAAAATCATTGGGATCTGTTCAAGGCTTTGTTCATGTAAGTGGAACTTCGCATACCCCTAAATATACCTTTCAGCACAAAACAAGAATATGAAGTTGAGTACCAGGGAAATGTGTCCACATCTCAAGTACCCTCTGCAGATTTTCTTGAGCAAGCGAGTGAATAGGTCCATTGTAATCAGCGGTTTATCTATCATTAGTGCAGCCGGTGCAGTGGCACTGGGCCCGAGAGGTGTGGCTTGCACAAGGGCCCATAACAACCTTGCTACAATCACAGAATTAAATAGTGCATATTCCAGTAGATCTTGAGGCTCCTGGGACACAAGAGAGGACTGGGAAGAGGGTTCTGAATTGACCCTTTTGAGGAGTCATTGTAATTTCCAAAGATCCTTTGCCTTCCATGTAGGCCCATGGTAGAGATTCTCAGTCTTGGTCACTGGGTGGTGATAAATCCATCAGCCTTGAAGACTCAGCTAGAGCTATTTAGGTACATCTAAGCCCTGACTGAAAATGACATACATCGCCACAAATCATGTTTGGCCTCTGGCGTGAAAGCACTCGAAGACAAGACAGAGCACTTTAAGACACACCTTGGTGGGAGTCCATGGAGTGCCTTCTGGCCGCAGCAATAGGGTCTGATTTTCCATATTTTCCATAGACCAAAGAGATGTGGTTTTGATGTGAGAGGTCTCCATAAATGGTCTTGCAATAGCCCCAGGGGACTTTACAGCAGCAACTAAGACTAGCACATTAATGACTTAATAAGAAAGGGAAGACTTCTCCTGAGTTGAAAGGTTTGCTAAAAGGCATTTTTAAGTGGCTAAAACTGAGGGAGTGGGGTCAGGCCTTCATACCAAAGGACACCTTGATTAAGTTTTATCAGTGGACAGTGGTCAGGGAAAATTATTCTGAGAGAAGAAGCTGCTTCTTAAAATATGAGAGGACCAGATTACCATAGTGATGCACCGCTCTCTTCTTGCAATGACCAGGCCAGAGCTGGTCACCACATTCCAAGATAGAGTGCACTGGTTGTCCATCGGTAGCAAGCGTAGAGACCATTCAGTCTAAGCACTGCAGCATCGCCCATTCATGAGCCCGGAGGATGAGGCGCTATCCAGCCATAAATGCACTGGGATGAGGTAGCACTGAAGAACAGGAGCGGTGCATAGAGTACCAATAAATATAGCACAAAGCTGCCTCGGAACCATATTTTAGATGAGAAGATGGAGATCACTTGATCAAGAGACTGTACCACTGCCAGTGCATGAGCTAAGTATCTCCAGCACTGACCATGCATGCACTTGGACATGGTAGAGGTGACCAACAATGAGCTGTGACATGATTTCCTAGGTAAAAAATACTGACCCATCATAGGTTGCACAATGATCAAGGATTATGCATGCACCAGAAGCATTATGCACTCACCATGTATGAGCCCTTGTGAGCCACTAGCGAGCTTGCATTAGCCAGGAGAATGTGGGAATAAGTGTGTGTGAGCCAGGGATTCAACACTTACAATGCATGGGCCAGGAAGCTGCATCAATGAGCATGCATAAGCCAAAATTACGCAATATGTAATGTTTGGGCCAGGAGGATGTGCCAATGACCATGCATGAGCCAGGGTGATGCATCACTTACAATGCATGGGCCAGGAGTATGCGTTAATAACCATGCAGGAGTCAGGGTAATGCAATACCTTTAATGCATTGGCCAGGAGAATGCGTCAATGGTCATGCATTTGCCTGAGAGCTGCAACCCTTACAATGCATGGGCCAGGAGTATGCATCAATGAACATGTGTGAGCCAGGGTGATGCAACACTTACAATGCATGGGCCATGGGGATGCAATGACCATGCATGAGCCAGGGTGATGCATCACTTACAATGCATGGGCCAGGAGGATGCGTCAGTGCCCATGCACCTACAATGCATGGGCCAGGAGAATGTGGTAATAACCATGCAGGGGCTGTGCGATTAATCCCAAGAGGTAGAGCACTGACAATGCTTTAGTTAGGAGGATGCAGTACACACACACCCAGGAACCTGAAGGTTGAATTATTGAGTGTGCATGTACTATGTGTAAATTCCGAAATGGAGTACTGACCAGGCAGAGCTAGTAGAATGCAACACCGATCTTTTATTAGCCAGGACAATGGAAAACTGATTGTGCACTACCCAGAATGGTGCAGCCCTGAAGATGAATGTGCCAGGAAGGCGGGGCCTTTGTCCCCCATAAGGAGTGTGCTCGATTCCAGGAAGGAAAAACAAAAAAAGAAAAACAAAAAAAATGGATGGAATGCTTGGTTAATTACTCTGCGTTGCATTCCAGCTTCAGTATTGTCTTCACTATGCCAATGCAGACAAGGTCAAACTATTTGTAGGTAACTCTTGGCTTCCCCCAATAGGAACAGCCCAGCCCAAATTACTACACCGCGTGCCCTCTGAATGGAAATGCAACCAACCCTGGACATTGTTGGGCCTTCTTGGCCTTCATCAGCGAGTTACAATTTGAGTCTTGAGACACAGACAACATCAGACCCTGCTAATGTACATCTGTCACCCATAGGCCATCTCCCTGAAAGTTACAAAAAAGTTATGGATAAAATGCCTGAATATTTCCAGGCACTGGTAAGTACTGTCGGCTATAGTCCAGGCCATTGTATTTTTGCTCCCTGTTCCGCTATATGCAGGGCCGGACATGTGCAAATCAGTTTTTGTTGTGCCTCAAAAGTAAGAGTCCACCGTAAGCCCTTGAGCCACTTCCCCGCTGAACAAGAACACAAACAATCCTAGGTTGGTTTTGGAAGTTTTGGGCCTCATCAGTGAGGTGCAGTTGAGTCTTGTGGCCTTTTTTGGAGCATTGACCATGTATGACATATTTATGAATTGTAAAATACAATGCTTACCATTCATGAAGCAAAGTAATGTGGTGTGAGCCAGGAAGAGGAGGCACTGAGTGCAGCTCCCTTGTGCTGTGCTGCAAGATGTGATTAGGACTAGGCAAAGTCCAGGAGGAGGCAGCACTGATCGCACATGTGCTCCAAAGCTGCAGCTCTCACTGCAGAAATTACACACTAATATGCTAAAGCCGGCAGTGATCACAAATTAGTCGTGCACCGATAAGTTCAGATCATGCAGAAGGTGAGAGTAAGTCACCATGAGTCACCCTAGCTGAGCATGAAGATGGGAGTGATTGAAAAGGAAAACAAATAACTCTTCCC
This sequence comes from Pleurodeles waltl, assembly GCF_031143425.1. NCBI lineage: Eukaryota > Metazoa > Chordata > Amphibia > Caudata > Salamandridae > Pleurodeles > Pleurodeles waltl. The sequence continues at coordinate 38,336,604 of NC_090450.1, forward strand.
TATTAGAGACTCTCATTACAATGTGCATTGTGTAACTGAGTTCAGCTTCACAGAGAAGCTACAGCATGAGTCAGACACAGAACAATGGACCCATTGACAGTGGGACAAATGTCAGAGAAGAATGAAACATAAAAGGAGATAATAGAAGAGAAAAACTGAACAATTCTGTTGGCAACAAAAGCATTAGTCATATACATCAAGAACCTCCAAACCCCCAGAGAAGTTAACATGAGGCTATTGGTGACTGAAGAGAAGGATGAACTATTTGCCTATGTTGAGCCCTGAACACCCATTAACAGCGAGAGAAGTTTACAGGAACATGACACACTTGAACACTCTGTAAAATTTGTGTTTGGGGTTTGCTTAAATTGAATAGTAGTTATTGAACGACAGTATTCATTGCCTACATCTACAGGTTCCTTGGCAGGTAGGTAGTCGCCTATAGATGAGGTGATGAGACACGGTTTATGGTAAGTGAGACAAATACCTGGACAATACCCGATACAGCAAATATTAATTAAATTCTCTATTTTGGTAGGGTTACCAGGGTCAGGAGACAAAAAACATCTGTGGTTGTCACTTGGGCTCAGTCCTGAGGAGGGTTGCTTAAGGGAAAGGTTTGAACACAGGAAGTGGGGGAGTTGGTCACATTTGACTGAGGGGTGCATCTCAGTGAAGGGATCAAGGAAGTTTGAAGGATCTGAATGGGAATGATACACCTGGTGGTTTGGGTACAGACAGAGCACTGGGGATGACAGAGGTGAAGTGGGTGTGGTGGGCCTAGTGTCAGTGGTTTTAAGAGGTCATTTGTAGAGGTCTCATGCCCTGCCTTAAAGACAGCTTGAGTACTTTGTTTTGACGCATAGTCTGCCAGCCCTGTGTCGATAGGGGAGAGGCAAGTTTGCGTGGGAAAAGTAAAGAGGGTGCAAGTGCGACCCGCAACCCACAATATGTGTGGCATGTGGTGCTTGGGAGAGGGATATGGGAGAAGAAATCTCAGATCCTGACTGGGGACAGGCCTATGAACTGGTCCGCGCCGTCTCATGTAATAACAGGTTAAAATTACTACCTTTTAATTATCTACACCAGTGGTTCCCAACCTTTTGACTTCTATGGACCCCCACTTTATCCTTACTGGATCCTGGGGACCCCCACTGAATCATTATTAGAATCCAGGGACCCCCCAATGAGTCATTACTGAAAGCTGGGAACCTAATCTGTTAAAATTAAATCATTTTCTAAGCAGTCGCGGACCCCCTAAGGAGGCTTTGCGGACCCCTAGGGATCCCTGGACCACAGGTTGGGAACCACTGATCTGCACCTCACACACATAACACCACACTTACTGAAAAAGATCAATCTTAATAAGGGAGCCAAGTGTAGGCTATGCGGAGAGGCAGGGGCCACATTTCTGCACCCGGCATGGATTTGTGATGATGTTCAAGACTTCTGGGTGGAGAAAACGTGTTTGCAGTGGGTGTTAGTCAGACCTAAGGGATGGGAGATCCCATACAGACTTGCCCAGCTGGCCCTACTGCTCGCAAAGAGAAGGGTAGCAGCTGGACGGATGGGAACCCGAAGGCCCCTTGTACAGCAATGGATGAAAGATCTAATGGAGTGAGGGGGGCAGAAGAACATCATATGAAAGAAACATGCACAGATGAGCAGGCAGCGGCTGAAATTCTAGCATGGGGACATCTGCTTGAGCGCTTTACCGATTGCGAAGAGTCCAGCTCTGACTGTCCTATGGAGGATGAGGGGTAGATATCCAAAGGTGGTGATAACGATAAAGTAAGAGACGACCAAATGTGTATTAACCTCCTATGTTGGATCGGAAATATTGTTTTGGTGTGACGATTTGGTCTATGTATAAATGACTCGATTACCACATATGACAACCTAGAACTGATGCCTAACATGACATGCCTGTGGTAATTGATTCATAAGGGCTTGGAAATCTCAGAGCTCCAACCATTTCTGTAACCAGAAACCATTCCATGGCACTGCTTGCTCGTGTTGTGCTTGGTAAAAACTAATAAAAACAAAGTTCTTTAAAAAAAAAAGACTGTGCAAGTGGCAAAGTTGGGTACTTAGGGGCTTGGTTACAAGCCCCCTGCACCAGCGGTGCGTCACTTTTTCCCATATATAAAATGTGACGCACTGGCGGCTCAAGGGGCTCGTAAATAAGCCCCTTAGTTTGAAGCCGCAGAGTACTACAAAAGTTCCCACTGTTGCAGTAGTCCAGCCTGCGCACGATCAGAGATTCATCGGACTGGGAAGGAGGTGCAGCAGGGTTTCCTAATGTTTACCAGAAGTAAGGTGTGACCTCTTGCTGTTTTGAGCTCTAGTAGACATTAAACCAATAGCAGTGGAACAAACAGGTCCAACAGTAAATAACAACTGGATAGAAATAATTGCAATGAGTATTACGCTAGGCGATGTCACGCCTTTGAGCATCTGTCCGCAGACACCAATAGCACAGCAGGCAAGAGTAATGGCTTCTACCACAGTGAGAGGACTGCAGCTCTTCATGGACCTGGAAGATAACTACAGCAGGATGTGGACATAAAGCAGAGTTATTGACTCAGATGCATTGCGGATTTCACTTGAGCCACAACCACTGATTTGCAGCTACCAATAAAAGTTCCATCCTTTTAAGAGTCTCAGTGTAGAAGGGATAGGGTTGTTTAAGGGGGCTGATGTACATCCAGACGCACCACTGAATGAGTTAGAAATCTGTTGACCAAGAGCAATGGGGACCACTGCACCCCAAGCCTTTACTCTACATCCGAGTAACAATAAGTAAGCAGAGGCGAGGTTCACGTGCGCAAATATTTCCCACATCACTCCACATTTCTGAAGCACAGGAACACACAATGTTGTATGCATGTATGAGTAATTTGTGGAGCACAAACCTAACTAAAAGGCAGCAGAGCAGGGTTGAGGGTCAAAGGCAAGGTCACAGTCAACTAGTGATTGGACAGCTACCTGGGGTCTGGGAGCGGAAGTGGCCTGTTACAGTATCTACGGGAAACATCCTGAACAACTAGGTCTAAACCACTACTTGCCTGAACCACTACTGCTAAACAACTAAAAAGTCTCTACAACTAAGTACTGAACAACTACTGTCTAAACAACAATTGTGCCTGAATAACAATTGCCTGAACAACTAATTTTAAGGTAAGATTTTCTTTTTGGTTTTTATGGTTTATTAGTTGTTTATTATATATATATATATATATATATATATATATAAATATATATATATATATATATTAGTTGTTTAGGCAATTGTTTTCCAGGCACAATTGTTGTTTAGACAGTAGTTGTTCAGTACTTAGTTGTAGAGACTTTTTAGTTGTTTAGCAGTAGTGGTTTAGGCTATAGTTGTTTAGGACCTAGTTCTGTCACATATTCTGTATCTACATGTAGGATTCTTTAAAGAGTGGGTCTTGAATCCGTTCCTACATTGGAGCAAGGTTGGTGCAATCCTGATAGATACGGTAATGTTGTTCCAGATATTGGATGCATAGACATAAAAGGTACTTTGCTTAGATTTAAAAAAAAATAAAAAAAATACGCCTTTTCTCTCCAGTCTCATGGTACGGGAGCTGCAGTGTGTTAAAAGGGACCACAGTTGGTGAACTTGTGAGCTAGATATGTTCGGTGAAATATAACTGTTTTTTGTGGAGGTCAAGCTGCTGGAACGGGGCTTTTATAGGCTGCAAGAGATGTGCAGTGGATCACTTTACCAATCAGATGTTTGTGATGTTGCAAAGCCAATAGATACCAGCTCTGTAGGTAGAAGGAAGGACATTTTGGCCTGAAATGGCAGATGATTGGGGACCAACAAGGCAGGGACATTTATGCAAATGACGACTAAGATATTGTGCAATTACTATGTTGCTTTAGTATTTAACTGAGAAAGAGAATGCACACCAAGTTAGCATAAGATCTACCGATGCGTGGGCCCACTGTACTAAAATGGTTTGTGGCCACAAAGTCTGTAAAACCCAAAATTGCTCTGCAATGGAAAACTGCTATATGGAGGTCCCGCCACATGTGTGGGCCCCCCGCCACGACTGCGAGACGGCCACCATGATTGAGGAGGCCATTTGTAAATCAGGCCCTCGATGTTCTAATTCAATAACCAAGGTCTGTTGGGTAGATTAGAGAAAGCTAATAGGATTGGACAAGTAGAGAAGACCTAGACTTTTTTTTAATATACTTCAAATATGAATATATATCTGCGAGAGTTAAATTATGTTTTTTTTGGAGGATCGTGTCTGTGGACTTGCTACAGGTGCTTCAGTTTCACCAGTTTTCATCCCAATGAAATAGAGTTTATGCTTGCATTCAATTTCCCAACTTACATCCATTCTGCAGAGGCAGGAACTATGACTCTAGGAGTATTACCCAACTGTGTGTGTAGGTGAGGGAGGGGGCTATCTCCAACTCCAGAGTATAGGTGTTTAGGTAATCCAAGCAACAGTGTTGCCCAGAGTTTACCCCTGGCTCCAAAGGCTTGTATAATTGATTTCTATCCCTCCCATTTCTGCGCTTCAAAGTTAATTGATTATGCAGATTAGCCTGGGAGCATTTCTGTTTGCGTTTTCCCATGCCCCACCAGCAAAAGTGCTGCTGCCTGTTTAAAGGTCTTTGAAGTTCTCTTATTCCCAATGTGGTTTTCTGAAAGCTATTGAAGAGCGATTCCTTTTGAACAAATATGTTTGGGTTTGCATAAATTCAGCATCTCTCCCCATCACTCCCTCTGCCTTCCACCCTCCCGCCAAAAGCACATATCTGCCTCGCTTACGGCGCAAGAGATTTTTTTAACTTGTGTGGATTATGGCTTTTGCTGCTGAAGCACAAAGATGGCCCCCATCTCATCTACAAATCTGCAATACTGCAAGGAGATGCTTTATACCCCATAGGGCCTCCCTACAAGTTGTGCGGTATGGAGATGCTTTATACCACATTGGCACTCACTACAAGTTGTGCGTTATGGAGATGCTATATACCACATAGGCCCTCACTACAAGTTGTGCGGTATGGATATGCTTTATACCACATTGGCAGTCACTACAAGTTGTGTAGTAAGGAGATGCTTTATACCACATAGGCCCTCACTACAAGTTGTGCGGTATGGATATGCTTTATACCACATTGGCAGTCACTACAAGTTGTGTAGTAAGGAGATGCTTTATACCACATAGGCCCTCACTACAAGTTGTGCGGTATGGAGATGCTTTATACCACATTGGCACTCACTACAAGTTGTGCGGTATGGAGATGCTATATACCACATAGGCCCTCACTACAAGTTGTGCGGTATGGATATGCTTTATACCACATTGGCAGTCACTACAAGTTGTGTAGTAAGGAGATGCTTTATACCACATAGGCCCTCACTACAAGTTGTGCGGTATGGAGATGCTTTATACCACATTGGCAGTCACTACAAGTTATGCTGTAAGGAGATGCTATATACCACATTGGCCCTCACTACAAGTTGCGCGGTATGGAGATGCTTTATACCACATTAGCACTCACTACAAGTTGTGCAGTAAGGAAATGCTATATACCACATAGGCCCTCACTAAAAGTTGTGCGGTAAGGAGATGCTTTATACCACATAGGCCCTCACTACAAGTTGTGCGTATGGAGATGTTTTATACCACATTGGCATTCACTACAAGTTGTGCAGTAAGGAGATGCTATATACCACATAGGCCCTCACTACAAGTTGTGCGGTATGGATATGCTTTATACCACATTGGCAGTCACTACAAGTTGTGTAGTAAGGAGATGCTTTATACCACATAGGCCCTCACTACAAGTTGTGCGGTATGGAGATGCTTTATACCACATTGGCAGTCACTACAAGTTGTGCGGTATGGAGATGCTTTATACCACATAGGCCCTCACTACAAGTTGTGCGGTATGGATATGCTTTATACCACATTGGCAGTCACTACAAGTTGTGTAGTAAGGAGATGCTTTATACCACATAGGCCCTCACTACAAGTTGTGCGGTATGGAGATGCTTTATACCACATTGGCAGTCACTACAAGTTATGCTGTAAGGAGATGCTATATACCACATTGGCCCTCACTACAAGTTGCGCGGTATGGAGATGCTTTATACCACATTAGCACTCACTACAAGTTGTGCAGTAAGGAAATGCTATATACCACATAGGCCCTCACTAAAAGTTGTGCGGTAAGGAGATGCTTTATACCACATAGGCCCTCACTACAAGTTGTGCGTATGGAGATGTTTTATACCACATTGGCATTCACTACAAGTTGTGCAGTAAGGAGATGCTATATACCACATAGGCCCTCACTGCAAGTTGTGCGGTATGGATATGCTTTATACCACATTGGCAGTCACTACAAGTTGTGTAGTAAGGAGATGCTTTATACCACATAGGCCCTCACTACAAGTTGTGCGGTATGGAGATGCTTTATACCACATTGGCAGTCACTACAAGTTATGCTGTAAGGAGATGCTATATACCACATTGGCCCTCACTACAAGTTGCGCGGTATGGAGATGCTTTATACCACATTAGCACTCACTACAAGTTGTGCAGTAAGGAGATGCTATATACCACATAGGCCCTCACTAAAAGTTGTGCGGTAAGGAGATGCTTTATACCACATAGGCCCTCACTACAAGTTGTGCGGTATGGAGATGTTTTATACCACATTGGCATTCACTACAAGTTGTGCAGTAAGGAGATGCTATATACCACATAGGCCCTCACTACAAGTTGTGCGGTATGGATATGCTTTATACCACATTGGCATTCACTACAAGTTGTGCAGTAAGGAGATGCTATATACCACATAGGCCCTCACTAAAAGTTGTGCAGTAAGGAGATGCTTTATACCACATAGGCCCTCACTACAAGTTGTGCGGTATGGAGATGTTTTATACCACATTGGCCCTCTCTACAAGTTGTGCGGTATGGAGATGCTTTATACCACATAGGCCCTCACTACAAGTTGTGCAGTAAGGAGACGCTTTATACCACATTGGCAGTCACTACAAGTTATGTAGTAAGGAGATGCTATATACCACATTGGCCCTCACTACAAGTTGTGCGGTAAGGAGATGCTTTATACCACATTGGCACTCACTACAAGTTGTGCGGTAAGGAGATGCTTTATACCACATAGGCCCTCTCTACAAGTTGTGCGGTATGGAGATGCTATATACCACATTGGCAGTCACTACAAGTTGTGCGGTAAGGAGATGCTTTATACCACATTGGCACTCACTACAAGTTGTGCGGTAAGGAGATGCTTTATACCACATTGGCACTCACTACAAGTTGTGGGGTAAGTAGATGCTTTATACCACATAGGCCCTCACTACAAGTTGTACGGTAAGGAGATGCTATATACCACATAGGCCCTCACTACAAGTTGTGCGGTATAGACCTTTTGTGAATAAGGCACATACTATAAACACACACACAATTTACCATGTTATGACTTTTCTTCTAGGCCTTTCCTCTGATATCTTTTGGTAGACTTGACCTGTCAGAATCTATCCCAGCAAAACGGCGATGATGTGACAAGTATCACAGAATACGTAATTCTGATCCCTGTGTAAACTCCAGTTTGTAAATAAGGTAACCATGTGCCACACTGAAATCAGCAGCTGCCACAGTCCTTGTGGTTTTCCGTAGCGTAGATTGAGTGACAGCATAAACACAGGTATTGTTTCTAAACTAAGTTTTGCTAATAAGGCACTAAACGTCTACCTATGAAAGTTAACAGGTGCCAGCCCCTCAACTTTAATGCATGGGATGACTGTTTATTTGAAAGACCAAGGAAGAAAAACTATGTGGATTATTCGACAAGTATATCACCAAATTCAGTTTTCCACCCATGTCTGTTCTAAACTGTTTTGTAGTGCATCTAGTGCCAATATTCCTCAAAGCTACATATTTGCTCTTGTATAATGAACGCTATCCTCACATAGGGGGTCATTCTGACCCTGGCGGTAATTACCGCCATGGCGGAGGTCGGCGGTAGCACCGCCAACAGGCTGGCGGTGCACCGCTGGGCATTCTGACCGCGGCGGTTCAGCCGCGGCCAGAAACGGAAAGTCGGCGGTGTCCCGCCGACTTTCCGCTGCCCTTGAGAATCCTCCATGGCGGCGGAGCGCGCTCCGCCGCCATGGGGATTCTGACACCCTCTACCGCCATCCAGTTCCTGGCGGTTCTCCCGCCGGGAACAGGATGGCGGTAGGGGGTGCCGCGGGGCCCCTGGGGGCCCCTGCAGTGCCCATGCCAATGGCATGGGCACTGCAGGGGCCCCCGTAAGAGGGCCCCAAAAAGAATTTCAGTGTCTGCCTAGCAGACACTAAAATTCGCGACGGGTGCAACTGCACCCGTCGCACCTTCCCACACCGCCGGCTCAATTCTGAGCCGGCGTCCTCGTGGGAAGGGTGTTTCCCGCTGGGCTGGCGGGCGGTCGCCAGCCAGCCCAGTGGGAAAGCCAGAATGACCGCCGCGGTCTTTTGACCGCGGAGCGGTCTTTCGGCGGGAACCGCGTGGCGGGCGGCGACCGCCGTCCGCCGCGGTCAGAATCACCCCCATAGTCTGCATGCCTCATGGCAAGCCTGCCTCTTAGAACAACATTTCACAGGGAGCACTTTCTGGTGATGTCACCATATGAGGCAGCTGTCCTGCCTTATTCAGTATCCCATCACATTTCTAAAATACATCCCAAGTCATTCAGTTATGATACACCAGCCCTGAAGAGAAGTAGAAAATTATAAGTTCCAAAGAGGCCACAAACATGAGAAGCATTTTAACATTATTATATTTTGTCAACATTGTGATAAGAGAATGAAGCAAATCGGGGGGCTGGTAGAAAGCGTACAGAGAGTTACTGAGGAGTTTTACCACTCTGTGTATCAGTACCTCAGACTCCATAGCATCTTTGTGTCCACGTCTGGAGACCCCATCCCCAGAGGGATGAATGCACTTTAAAGACTTTTCAGTGCACTTCTAGAATGCAAACCATCTCAGTAAGAAAGGAGATGGGGTGGAGGGTCTTAAGTCACAGAAACCAGCTCTTAAAGAGAACGATTGTGAAATTAATACCACACAAGGCTCTTTTCACATTCTCACAATCCTCTCCTTCTGGCCATCATTTCCCCTCTTCACACCCCCACTTCTCCACCTCACCCGTCCCCTTCAGCACATGGAGATCTTAGGAGAGAGTAAATCCATATACCAATGGGAATATTTCTACTGCTCTTTATGCTGTGAACCAAAATAAACGTAAAATTCAGCGGGGCTTTCACAAAGATAACACACTTCTGAGTAATTTGCATGTGTAATGTTCTCTTACACTTTCGATAGGGTGACCAGGCATCCTGGATTTGCCAGGACAGTCCAGGTTTTGCCAGGACAGTCCTGGTTTTTCACCAGCTGGCCCGGCAAATTTGGGTGAAATTTAGCTCATGTCCCAGTTCTTAGAGAGCGTCGACTGAAAACAGTGGAAGGTACGTTTTTATGTATTGAAAAGCAGGGATAAGGTATAAGCTGCTAAATGAAAGCAATTCAATTAAAATGCAATTTTTAAAACCAGTATCATGCCTGTAATTTATGTTCTTAGTACCGCTTTAGTAACTCTGTGTTGATGAGAGCTGTCATGCTATACACTCGGTTGAAGTAGAATTATAGTCCTCCTTTTATTTTCATGAAATGTCCTGCTTTTTGGCTCTGTAAATCTGGTCACCCTAACTTTCGAGCACTTTACTAATTTTGGTTAGTCACAAATTCCGAGTGTAAAGTTACTGTAAAGTGAAGACTTACATCTCTCCAGCTGCTGAAAAAAGGGGTGGAGACACATTTATGAGTGTAAGTTACTACTGCCATAAAAGAAATGGTAGTAAGTCCAGCACCCCGTGTCTAACTACTGGTACTGCAGCTTCCTTCTATAGAATGTAATGGAGGTGAGGACTTAAAACTCTATGGGAAATTATGTTAACCTAAATTAAATCAATTAAAATAAGTAAACATATAAGTAAATGTACTTCAATGATCTAAATATAAAACATTCATTAGTTAACTATAAAATGTTTTAATAACCTTTTTTGAATGTACACATTATTGTAACATTAACATTTATTCAAATAGAATTACATTACTGTTAATTCTATACATCAATTTTAATACTTATCAATGCACAGTAAAAAATCTCTTTAATTTGTGTGGGAATTTGTTTTTTTATTTTAAATCAGAAAAATAATTTTAATTTGATATATGTGAATTAATTAAAGTTTCGATTCACTATTAAGGTAATAGTGCTGTACCAGTTTTATTATTTTGTTCTACATTTAAAGTAAATATGTAAAATCTATTTAAATTAATAGTTAACATAAAAATATATCTCCAATTAAGAGCTCCAGTGATCTTCCGAATTCTTTTCAATTTAATTTGGTAAACCCTTCTCTCTTACAAACATGACACCACAAAAGATTATTATATAACATATTCCCATAGATATTCCTATAGATACTTAAGATTTCTCAGTCTGGAGGGTCAGAGAAAATGAGTACATTTTTAAAAATAAATAGTGGTGACAGAGAATGAATAGGCTTTGGAAAGTCTAATGTATTTCTGACTGCTTTGAACACTTTATAGCTGAGGCCAAGAACACAATGGGGGTCATTAAGATTTCAGCGGTCGGAAAAGCCCATCCGCCGAAATCCCAACGAGCAGGTTGCCGCCAGTGCGGTCGCCTTCCCACGGGCCCCATTTACAGTTTCCCGTTTGGTCAGCGGGTGGAAACGGTGTTTCTGACCGCCGCTGGCCCAGTGGGAAAGAGTCTAACGCATTGTCTCCGGCTCATAATAGAGCCTGCGGCAATGCTGTAGTGCGTAGGATGAACTAGCACCCGTCACGATGTTCACTGTTTGCAAAGCAGACAGTGAACATCCCGACGGGGCTGGTCGGGGGGGGGGGTGCGTGAACTACCCATGGCAAGTGCATGGAGCCTGGAGCCCCCCCCCCCGCACCTCTTCTCCACCAGTCATGTAATCGCTGGCAAAGAAGAGACTCGTAGTTCCCAGGGCAGCGCTGCCCTGGCGAATTAGGACGTTCGAACTGCCAGACCAACGAAAACTCGTAATCTGGTGGTGATGGCGGGCCGACTGTGGCGCTACCGTACAGTTGGACTGCCACATTGGCGGCGGTCCGACCACCACTGTGGCCCTAGCGGTCGTAATGACCCCCTATATGGTTATTGCAAAGATCTGCTATTAAGCTGTATGATTCAAAGGCCATACTGGATTTTAGGAGCCTGTAATCTTAAATGTGTATATTGTTCTATAAACATCTTTTTGTGTGGTTTGCAGCTGTCTTTCCCCACTCCTGTGTCACCAACAACATGGATTCCAGCCCAGGGTGTATTTTGTAAAAAAAAAAAAAAAAAGTAAATACCAGGGCCCTCCTCTGGAGGCCATTGCCCCAGCCTGCGCTGCCAATGAAAGTGCCAACACAATTACTAGCCATCAAACTTCTACAAGTGTGACAATTCAGACTATTGAAGGCCACAAAAGCTATATTATTGGTGTGAGCCGCAGGTATTAGTCATTTAAATGTATTTTGACTTTTTCAACACTGTTGTTGTGCTCATCTAAAAATTTGACAGACAGCACCTCCATGTGGTGGGCTATCTCTAGAGCTGGTGCTGACAATTAAATGCCGAGCACCTGAAACCACTGTCTCAAATTAAGCATTGCAGATGATACACTTGTTTGATCATGTCTGGGTGACATTTCCCCTCATTCTGAGAGCAATGACTGGATTGAGCTTTCGGTGCTTATCTATACACAGCTTTAGTACACTAAAGAAATCTTTTGCAAGTTTTGAAGTGTTTGCATTCCTCAGAAATTACAAACTGTGTTGTAAAGTTTAAACAACGCCGGACCCTTCCATAACACTGCAGATGGAGCTTTGTTCATGATGGCGTCTACTTGATAAATATACGAGTGAGGTGGAATTAGAAACGTACATTTTTTGCAAGATGTTAAGACTATTTTTAAAAACTTTTTTTCAAATTTGAGGTTGGTGAACTTTTAAATAATCGTGGATAAAATAATCTCCCAATATATAATTTTCCTGAGGAAAAAACACAATAAACCCAAAAAGTTTTTTTTTTTGCATAGGAGGTCTCCGATCCAAAAGAAAGTTAGTGGGACAAATGGATGTCCATCATTTTTTTGTATTTATGTGGAAACGTTCACTCTCAGGCAAATTTTTGTCAAGGTGACAAATGTTGCAAGTTCCCAGGTGCCCAGATTTGTCCACTTCATAAAGTTTTGCCAGCCAACTTAAGTTTTGCACATCCTTGCAAATATATACGTATATAAAGTTATTCCTAGAACTTTTAGTCACCGGCAAGAAAATTTAAACATTTATGTCGGACCTGCAATGCATACCTTTTTTTTTTTTTTTTTTTTTTTTCTTAAATGTACTGTTTGTTAAATATGGTTTTCATTTGTACACATGGCCTAAGTTGCTTCCATATAGATGGGTTAATATTGTTTCACAGCAGCAGCCAGTGGGCTTATATGCTGCTGCTGTGATGTTGACGCCTACAACTTATATACAGCTCATATATTATTTAAGAGTTTCTGGAATTTTGCTTAACAGCAAATTTTCCTGCCACGCTGATCTGCAGAGTGCTTTTCTGCACAGCTGTGTTGGTCTTCACTCTCATCGCTGGCACAAATCACAGCCGGTCACTGTGCCAGTCAGAAACATCTGCAGCTGTTGCTTCCGCGGACATCGCCACATCTGTTTGGTCCTTGACTCCACTGCCAAACTATCCATCTTCAGAACTTTAATATCCTAAGCAAATGATGAGCCCATACAATATTCACGATTTAGCATCATTTTTAGGACTTTGAACCATAGGAGAAGAGCAACTTTATCACTGTGGGTGTAACACTAGGGCGTGCTGTTGGGCCTTACATCAAAAAAAAATTATATAAATAAAGACATTGTTTAGTTGTAAACCAATATTTATGACAAAATTGCCAAAGAGAGAGGGATCCTAACTAGAAGTTAATAGCAATAAAGATTTTTACTACTTAAACGACGTAATTTCTAAACATATTTACCACAATAATTTTGACATTATCACAATACTTTTGAACCTGGTGCGAGTACAAAAATAAGTCCAATTGGATGGTACATCACATTTTACGGTATTAACCACGAGCTTTATGCTGGTGATAACTGTAATTGCAAAACATGTATGAATAATGTAATAATCTGCCAAATTGTTCAACTACATTTTGCTCATGTTATTCCCCCATTGGGCGTTCCTATCCATCAACCCTTGGATTTTGGCGCATTCTTATATTTACAAAGACTTTGAAATCTGGGAATGCGTCGAAAAGCTACGCCTCCATGAAGCAGGCATAAGGAGGAGAAATCTCTTCATTTCTCTAAGTTAGTCCCTCTTTTAAAGTGCACTGCATTCTGCAGCACAGAGAGAGAGGAAAATGCCTTTACTCATATCCCACAGTTGTGAAGTCACCATGGAAAACATTCCAGCTTTTTTTTTTTTTAACAACTTATAAGGATGAAGACCATATTAAGACTAATATTTACACTCTTTAAGTGCTGCATTTGCATAATTTTTTTATGCAAAAGCAGCGGAAACGTACAAAATATAGGCCCATATTTATACTTTTTTAGCGCCACATTTGCATCATTTTTTGATGCAAAAGCGGGGCCAACTTACAAAATATGGATAGAGTTTTGTGCTGCTGAAAAACGGCAGTGACGACTACGAAAGGATTTGGCGCATTAGAAAGAATCTAAAAATTGCAAAATAGGTTGAAAAAAGGAGTAAATTAAGCCAGGACTCACGATGCGAACTACACAGGTTGTCCACGGCCTCTCAGCCACGGTGCAGCTCAAAGGCACAGGGCGAGGCAAACTTCAGCAGACACAGCTGTGCAAACATTGCAGCAGGACACTGCAAAGCTGCGTCAATATAAAGCTGTGCAGAGTGCAGGGGGGAAGAAACAGATAACAGGCCGTTTTTTCTTTTTTTTTTTTTACTTCCAAACAGTTTATTAGCCTTATAAAATGTGTTCTCTGTTCCTTCCTATATGGGATGCACAAAGTCTGCCATAACAAGCAAATGTAGAAATTATAACAATACATTTTGTAATGTTTTCACTGGAGTCTTGTTAGTCCAGGGGCACGAAGGCCCATATTTATACTTTTTTGTGCCGCATTTGCGTCACTTTTTGACGCAAAAGCAACGCAAACTTACATAATACAATTATGGCCCATATTTATACTTTTTTAGCGCCGCATTTGTGTAATTTTTTGACGCTGAAGTGGCACAAACGTACAAAACTCAATTATATTTTGTAAGTTTGCGCCGCTTTTGCGTAAAAAAATGACGCAGATGCGCAGCTAAAAAAGTATAAATATGGGCCTATATTTTGTACGTTTGCGCCGCTTTTGCATCAAAAAGTGACGGAAATGCAGTGCAAAAAAGGTATAAATATGGGCCCAAGTGCTTTATGGAAGATTCAGTACAGCACTATACCCTACAAAACAAATGAAGCACCAGGGAGAGTATGGCAGTGCCCTCCTTACAAAGGAATATTAGACTGGCTTAGAAAGCTTGTGCATGGCATGCCCACTCCCCAGGTCAACCCATTGATGGTCTCCCCAAAGAGGACCAGAACTGTGCCCTGGCAGTTTCCAAAAATCATTGGTGGCACGTATGCCCAGCAGATCCCATCGAAATGTGAGGTGGTCCATCCCTAGCCTTACACAGCTGACTTGTGCGTTCCTTGTTGTCAGTTGCGCGATGCTGACTTTGATGCATCACACCTCCGCCCACAAACCAGTATCTGTAACAAACATACATACGTCTTAATTTCACTATTGTGTAACTGAGATCTAATTTTATATTTTTAGCCTGCCTACTTTTTATTTTAACCACTCCCCCTTGGGCATTTTTATGTCCCAACAACCTGGTTTTAAACATTGAAGAATTTTTGAATATGAGATCTTAGTAGCAGTTACTCATAAGTCAAATGATGTCCACTTGGCCAACCACTACTGTGCTCTCAGATAGCTGGGAGCTTTTTGGAGAGCTGAGGGGCCAGGAGGCCTCATTTGGAGAACCCTGAGAAAACGTAAACTAAAAAAAAGACTCAAAAGCATCAGTCAAAAATCTACCATTCATAAACATCTCCTTTGAAATATTTCAACATGTTTTAAATGTCTAAACAGAACAAAACTCAACTGAACGAGAGCTTGAGAGTGGGCCTAGGTGGATGTTACTTTTTTTGCAGTAGTATTTTTGTGCATGGTAGATATTTTGGCAGCAGGTGTTTTTGAATCTAGGTTTTTGCATTCTATGGGGCGTATTTATAGTGCCCTAGCGCCACCCCGCGCCACATTAATGTCATTGTATTTTACGCTATTGTGGCCCAAGGAGGCCGAAGTCCCCCGCCTTATTTACAGGGCGACGCAATGCATGCATTGCGCCACCCTGTAACCCTTTGCGCTACATTATGCCTGCGCCAGGCTAATGTATGCAAAGGGGGCGTTCCCCTCTTAGGGGAGCCGGAAAAATAGTGTTAGGAAATCTATGAGATTTCCTTACACCATTTTTTACAGCACTTTTAATGCCTGCTCAAGGGCAGGCATTAAAAGGGCCCTTCCATTCTTTAGAATGGGGCCCTATGTACTGTGCAGGAGTAGCCCCAATATTTTGGGCTACTCCTGCAGAGTACATCAATAGCATCATGAATAATGACACTATTGCCCCCTACCCTGTGCCATTGTGCGCCGTATTTTAAATATGGTGCACACATGGTGGTGGTAGGGAGGTGCTAAGGGGCGCAGGGAAAGTGGCGCTGCACTCGATGCTGTGCCACTTTCCATAAATCTGCCCCTATGTTTTTGTCACCCTATGTTTACGCATGCTGCCCTTATTGTGAATTGGATGATAAATGCCAAAGGTAAGATGCTTAGAATGTTGTGGAATACTGAGGTGGGGCAAGTTAGCGTACTGGTCAGAAGCGTGCATCGCTTAGTTTGGTTCCTAGTAATAGCAGCTGAACAGGAGATCCTCGTCTAAAATGTTGCCATGCCAATCCTTCACTATCGCATAACTCGTTCAATCTGTCCGGATCCAGGAAAATTACCTCTATCTCCTGGTGATCGACTAAAGTTCCCTTAGATTCTTCTAAAAATGTTCTTCTTTCACTTATAAAAATAGACTCTGTCCCATTGTTCGTTAGTGTTCCCATGATTCGTAACTCAAAAGGTAGTCAATCCTGAGCCTATTCTCTAGCAAATGTCCTATTACGGCCTCGATCTGCTTGCTCTCAAGGCTGGTACGACAAAGGCTATATCCCTGATAAAAGTCATCGAGAACCTTGGTTTCTCATGAGATTGAGTCCCTCACAAGAAGAAATGGAGAATTTTTCCATGCGTAATACGCACAAGTTTCATGAAAATGATGCTTAGTATGTAAATTGCTCTTGATGGTCATCTGCATGAGAACTATGCGTGAGACATCCCTCACAAACAAAGGTTGTGTGTAATACCAGCTTGACGCAATTTTCATACCGTCTTCAATGTCGCACAGTGAACTTTGCTAGCGCATAACCAGTTTCACGTGTTCTTCTCCAACACATCTTTCCCGCAGGAAAATGTAAGCAGAAAGAAAAAATGTGAGAGCAAGAAACATTATGTGAAATATGCATAACCCAATATTAGGGAATCAGGCAAGATTATATTTGCATTAACAAAAAGCACCCAGGACTACTTAAAATATATTAATATTAAGCCTGCAAGAACAGTAGTCTCCGATAAATGTTTCATGGGAATGTGGCTTCAATATCTATGACTCAACCTGACTATCTCTGAGTTGTACTTTTTACCTGGCAGCTAAAAAATAAATCACTTTTTTTAATATAAATGGGGAACAAAGTAATATTTTGTACAGAAATCTCAAATTAAAATTCATGATTAAAAAAATCTCGCACTCATTCTCAAGTATTAAGACATAGCATGATACTTGAAAGCAAGTCCCTGTCTTATGAACCAAACGTTTCATCAAACATTTCAAAATTATATCTATTGAAAATATAGAATTAAAGCACTTCTTTTCTCAGACCTGCCCTTTTTTCCTTTTGCACAACAAGTAGTTCAAATAATTTGGATGTCTACTGCACAGCATTTAGAGTCTTTGAATCAGTTCATGCTCTCACTGATGTTTCCAGGGCCACTGGAATTGTGTGATTCTGCAGCGATTTTCACATAGTTATGGTTTTTAGGCACTAGCCACATAATCCACAATCCGCTGCGTAATTTAAGATTTCAATAAAAAACTTGTTCCTGTCTCAAAAGGATCAAAATTTACTTTAAACAAAAGCAAAAAGTGCCGCACAGTGGCAAGCCGTTTGCAAAAAATTAACTAGTCAAGCTTATTGTGGCTGCTTTCTGTAACTGAAATATATCTTATTGATTTGTGGTTTTTCCTGTACAACACATCTCTTATCATAGGATTTAATATTTTCTCAGCATCAGAATTTTGGACATTGACAGTAGGAGACAGTTATACAGTACTCATTGCGTAGGTTCATTCCAGATAGTACGCGTCCTTCGGGATTCGTCTGATGTGTGTGTTCACGTGTGGTGAGTCGCGTGGTCTGGTGGTAGGTTTACTTTGGTTGGATAAGTAGATATTCCAGGTCGATCAATTGGACCTTCTCCCAGAACACTCTTGGTTCCCCGGTCCAGGTCTACTCTCCCATGTAACTGCAGCATGCTTATGTCCCGAAGGAAAAGGAGGCAAGTTGGTAAGTGATTTTGAAAGGAACAGGGAACAAGGATAGCAAAGAGGGAGAAAAAATAAAAGGACAGGATTTAACAAAACCTTAACCATATCTGGTCTCTGAGGGGATCTCCCAGGGGATTTCCGATGGTCGCCCCTTTCTGGTTTTATGTGTTAAACTGGTGATAGTGAGGTGACCCTTTTATCCACACCTTACAAATGAGTGTTAAAATATCAAAGTAATGTTGCCAAGGAATGTGCCTCATAATGTGCCATTTGTGTCTGCCACATAATTTGCTGCTTCACTGGTCCGTAAACCCAGTGGTCCACATTATAGCGTATCGAAGGCTTCCTTTATTAAGACTTTTGCTTTCGTCCTCCAAGCAGTGGCACAAATAGTACCTAAAAGGCAGAGATCACAAAGTTCAAGGAAGCACTTATTACAATGTTATGCGATGGACCCCAAAGATGCCCTAGTGAAGAAGCCATGTGCAAAGGCAGGACTTAGTTTAGGAAGAAATTCCCCCTGAACTTTGAGTCCACATGCATTGCCGCTGAATGGCGCTTCGAGTAAAACATCAATTGAAGGGATTAGATGCTTGCATCGGGCCAGGTAGGAGATTACTATAAAAGGGTCTTAAAAGCCATAGAAGAGATGGCAAAGTGGCTGATCCCAGCAGATCCTTGGGGGAATACTTGGTGGAATCTTGCTGGATGGTTCCCCAAAGTACAAAAACAACATTTGAAAGCTCTTATCCACCAAGCAGGTTACTCTAGCAAAGCATTGTTCCCTCACCTACGCGAGTGGTACAACTGATTGTTGGCTATTTTGGGATGGGCCAACCCATGTGCCCCATCAGAGGTCCAGACTGATCCTTTAAGGAGCTAAGGTCCCCACTACTGGACTATGTTGCTTAAGACTGCAGAGAAGCAGCTTGCCCAGCAATGCTGACACCTCTATAAATTCTACCAGAGTTAGGACCATTAGCCACATTTTTTCAGGTGGGGGCATAATTTGTCATACTAGTGCAGGCAGTGTACCAATATGGCGGCTGTAGTGTTATGCTGGGCTGTGAACCTGCACACCAGGCGGTACCTAAATCCAGGGAAGTTAGGGGGGGTGGGTGGGGGGGGACAGCCCCCCACCCCAACAGAAGCCCATGTATTGGGATAAAGTCTTTGTGCACATAAGTGTATGTGGGTGCATTAAAATAGACCTTTAGTCACAGCTACCATATGTCTGGACATTGAATCTAACAAGATGGAGAAGGGAAGCAGTGGTAAAGTGGACCTTCCCCATCCCCACAGAAGGGGCTTGCGCGGCCTTAACAGATGTGGGGAAGTCAGGAATGGACGAAATACAAAACCATGAAAGTGGAAAACATCACTGTTATAAGTTAGTGTGCAACTTGGTATTCTGGTATCACAAATATACCCTCCTCCCCGTTGCCGCCTCCCACCAATGTGCAGCCGGTTGCCACTGGTGTTTTGCTCATCCCTAAGCTCGCGCATAGAGTCTTCCACTAAATCTACCGGGCCGGCGCCACCACCAGCGGGGTGGGGGCAGAGGACAGCACTGACACCCCTCACAGTCCCTTTTGCCCTCCAGTCCCTCCTGCCCTCCACCACCTTCTACCTCCTGGGAAAGTATGTATGTTTGTATGGGTATTTACATAGCCTGAACCCAGCCAGGAAGCAACAGAATGCTGCACAGTACTGGTTCAGTACCTAATTCTGTACTTTTTGCTGCCAGTGGTGGAGATCAACACTCACTTCTGAGGACCAGAACTTATATTTCTTCATCAGACTTTGATCCAAAGCAATGAGAGAGGCAGGAGCAAGCAGGAGGAAAAGAAAGACCAAGAAACAGTGACAAAGAGAAAACAGAGAAGTCAAAGAACCTACAGGGTGAGCTAAAGAGACAGGAAGTGTAGAGGGGTGGAAGAAAAGGGCATGTGGTGGAACCAACACTTAGCAGCCTTGGTATTCAGCATCCCCAGATTTAAGCAGCTCAGGTGGCAGGCTCCTAAGAAAAACTCTGGGTCCCTGCACTTTTCTATTTTTTGTTTTTACAAACTAACCACTGCCACTCATCATAAAGTCACCCGACTTACTCTCAAATTGAAATTAGTTATGTAGTCACTTTGCTAGCCCTAAAATCTGATCTGACATGCACCCAGCACTTATTTCCGGTTACTGGACCCCCCCCCCCCCTGTTGTAATGACTTGAGAAATGTGACTATTTATTTCAAAACATTTTTATCATATGGTGGAGCTTGATGCTGTGTTTTGATTCTATTTTTGATGCCTGCCTTTACAAGAGCACCTCTAGTACCCCTCCCCAGCAGCCAGTCGGCTCCTTCCTTCAAGGTGGGCCTGAGGCAGCTCATCTCCTGGTAGGTTTGGGGTAGTTCTTTGCTTCTGTGTATTCCTGACCGATTGGTCCAGCCATATTCTATGTCTCACAGTGTCAGCTGGAAGTTAGGGTGGGGATGGTACTTTCATGGCAGGGGAGAACCAAAACAAAGAGGTAATGGTCCCCCCTCTTAACGTGTTGTGGATCATTGAGTAAGGGAGACTCTACAAACATATTATGCAGAGAACCCAAGGAAAGCATCAGTACTTGACCCCCCACGAAGGGTATGTAATACAAAGACTTTGTGTAGAGAGAGATGTAACGTGAACCTTTTTGAAAGTGTAATCCAGAAGGTATCTGAAGAGCGCATGATCTTTGGCATATATGACATGAGAGGTATAAATGTGTTATGCATAGGGTCTATCAAAGAGCATATTATCCCGAGGGTCTGTGAGGATAGAGGTGTGGAGAAGCCTTCCTATCCTGGAGCTCACTGGAGGATTTAGCCTTAAAATCAACCACACATGGTTTCCAGAGGTCCAGTGAGAGGAGAGACTTTAAGAGGGACCCTCTGGAAGGTTTATACTTAAAATCAAACAGCACACGTTGTCCACAGGGCATATCAGAGTAGATGTTTGAAGACAGCCTCTACAGCAGATGTTATCCAGGGGTCTGTGAACAGCATGTTATTTAGGGAATCTTCGAGCAGAGAGGGCACTATGGAGGATTAATCTTTAGAGTCAAACACCACACATGTTATCCAGATAGTTTGTTAGAGGAGAGGTATAAAGACAGCCTCTTAGGTTATCCAGAGGGTATGTAAGGAAGGAGGTAGGGCAGCATAGGCAGGCCCTCTGGGTTTATACAAAGGGCCTTAGAAGAGATTATTGTATAATGGGCTTCTGGAGGATGGTGGTATACACAGGGCCTGCAAGGAGTGTGTTGGACAGGCAGCCTCTGTGGAATCGTTTGTACAGAGGGATTTTAAGGTGAGCCTTATCCAAAGAGTTCTGAAAAAGGGTTTAAATGAGACTCCCAGAAAGATATTACAAAGAGGGTTCTTGAAAGCACTGATGGTGATGACAATGATGGTAGGACACCCTATTTCCTTTTACTGAAGCTTTGGTCTTCCTTTCTCTTCCAGATAATGCCGGACAGCTCCAGGCCGGCAGCTACCTGAAGGACTTCCTGCAATCTCGCCTGTGCCAACTCGCTGTGCGGCAGCACTCCTGGGAGCCAGAGAGCGATACCTCCCAGACTGTCTCCCCTGAGACTCTGTGCTCCAGTCTATGCAGTCTGGAAGACCACCCTCTCCTTAAGGAACTGGGATCTCCAACAGAACTGGCTGCAAAGCTGCTGGCAGAGGAAGGCCTTTTGTTCAAGCTTCCGCCAGCTGGAGAACACAACTACCGCAGCCTGGGACAGATAGGGTGCGAGGACTCCACCTACTCAATGTCCTTCACTGAATCTTGCCTTTCCCCCACCGAGGAGGACATTCTTTCATGCCAGGACTACCACACAGTCTGTAAAACGGGTGGGGAGGACTGCCAGGTGCGGCGGAAAGTCTCAGACGTTGCCTCTTCGGGAGTTGTGTCGCTGGACGAGGAGGAAGCCGTGGACGAAGAGGAGGAGGATGAGGCTGAAGAACACTGAACGTCTCCTGCGTTCTAAGCATGCTTACTCACCTGTCACCACCTCCCCTTCTACAAACCTCAAGTTCCTCAGTGGAGTCCGAAACCAACTATTCAGGAAAGGGGCGTATTCAAACCTCTTTGAGAAGTGCTATGCAGGCACCTCCATTTGTGGGAGCCATGCGCCGGCCTTGGTGCCAACAATTCTCTTTGCGCCTTGAGGTTCCATGATGATGGTCTGGAGACAGTGGTCCCCCTACACCTTCTGTACCTTTGTGTCCTTTGCATGAAAGGCGTGGTGGCTGTGGGAGCCTCGTGGGACCAGACACAGAGGAATGGCCGAAGTCTGTCCTTCGCATGTGGTGAACTTTGCTCAAATGTCTTGCCTCCAAGACTTTTGCCAGAATGGCCCTAGGGTCAAGTTCTGTAGGCAACCTGCTTGTTTTTTTCCACCGGGCGGAGTGTATTGGCACTGGCTGTTTGGCATGGCTTTGTGGAATGCTACTGTCTTAAGAGGAAATCAAAGCAAGATGTGGGTCTAAAATGGGGACATACATTTTTAATCACTGTTCCTCTTCCAGCCCTGAATACTTGGTGAATGCCCCAGAAAAATAGTGGTGGCAGTAGTGCGGGAGTGGTCAGTTTTCTCATCGTCTTCATTGTCCCGGTGATATCTTGTTTGGAGCGGGCTGGAGAGAAGTATAAATGGACGTCTGATATCAATTAAAGGTGGAAAGGAAGAAAGTCAGGGGATGGAACATGGAGGAGAGATCTTCAGTGACAGACCTTGCTGCATCCGACCATGGAAAGTCATTGTCCAAGGGCTTCTCTTGTTATATATTGCATGCCAACGTGGGTTGAGGTCCTGATGAAGAAGTCTGGCCAATAACAAAGCAGGTGTCTACGTTCCCCTCAGCACGCATTGGAGAGGGAAAGCGCCTTCACAAGAAGGCCACCGGAACATGATACAGTTTACAAACTAAGAAAGTGGGGAATCTCCCTGCCACCCCTAGATGACTGGTCGAGTCTCCATCCCTACAGTCTCTTATGGTCCTCTCTCTCTTTACACCCCTTTTGTAATGAGGTATGGGGACTTGTCGGGAAGGAGTAGGGAGGACCAGTTTGGTCAGCTTCGGGGGGTGGGGATGCAGCCCACCTCCTTTTCCAGAGTCGGATCTTTTTTCCTCTATATTTTTGTATTGGTGTCTGCTTTCATTGGTCTCAGATGGTTGCACGAAATGCTTTGGGTGCTGTCAACGTAAATTATTTCTTCAAACCCCTTCTTATTTCTTTCTTTGCTAGGAATGGATATTTTTTTAATCTCTTTTTTTCTTTGGTTGTGTTTTTTTTTTTTTTTATGAAGTGGTTCCTGTTGTCTTCTTAAGTGGTGATGGTGGTGTTGGTGGGTGAGGTAAGGGAAGCTTGGGGTTGGGATCCAATGTGATTTCACCATTGTTCTCCTGTTCCAGACACCTTTATTCATCCATAGAGTCAGCATGACTTTCATGGTCTAATATTCAGTTGACCGCTTGAAAATCATTGTACAAAGGGCTCCTTTCCTTCACTCCGCCTAACATTTTCCACAAGAGATTTGGGAAGAGGAAGGCTCCAGGACTCCACTCAAGGGCTTTGGATAGAAGAGAAGTTCTTTCTTTCCTTGTCTTTTGACACATGTTGTCAAGAAGGTCAGGATGTGGTCAAAGTGGCATGATGCTCTGACTGGCCCATATTGTCAAGTGGCTTCACAATATACAGTCAACTGAAACTAAATATCTATTCATATAGCCCAAACATTGACTGACCATTTAGATATGGAATGATTTGTAACACTTCGAATGTCAAAATATATACCACACTCTCATTAGTACCGTTTTTCTCAAAATGCCAAGTTCTAAAGAGAGCTATATCTAATAGGAACATTACACTTTTCATGAACGAGGCAATCTCAAAAGATCATCTAAAGTATAAAAAAAACATCATACTATAGCCATAAAAAGATGCAAACTCCTTTCCATGCTCATACTCAACTTTGGGTCTACCTTACCTGCAATGACCTTGCCAGGATTCCACCTCGTCACCTGCATGTCATCTGATTTATCGGTAGTGTGCATTTAACTGGCTGATCCAGCTCCATTCTTTGCCACATTTTTAATCTTAATAAAAATCAAGATTTCAAACCCATGCTCCATGATTCACCTTATGTTTCACTAAAATAGAATATCCCTTATTTCTAAACCAATTCTTGAATTTGCCCTTTCTCATTCCAACCAAGCAGCATAACTTCATTCTTTAATCTGTTGCTGTTATATCCCTTCCTCCCCAGTCAACCATTGCCATCTATATTCTGTCAACTTCCAACCAAAACATGACATCTGCCCATTCACCTCTCTAATAACCAGCCCTACCCTATGAAGAAGCCTAACAAAAATATTCATCCGAGCTCTGTCGGTTGACGCAGACCACAATCTTAGATTACCATGAAACAGGACTCACACTAGTTTCCACTTTCAGATTATGTACCAGACAGAACCCCATAAAGAACCCATTGAATTTCTATAACAATAATTTCATTCCATCCATCCTCAGTATGTGACCCAGTATTTATCTATAATGCTACTCACTGTTTTGGAAAACCAACAACCAAACTCAACTCCATGCTATAGCATCCCTTATTTGTTTACTGTTGACATACCACCAGATCGATTGTAAATATTTAATTCCACAGCTTGAACCCTCATTGTATTGTTCACTCAATCCTGTCATTTTCAACTCTAAACTCAGGATAAATCTTAAATATATATTCCAAGCAAGCATGTGAACCTGTCCTTCGAATTAACTTTCATACGTCACACTGTGCTAACATCTCCTGTTCAACAACTCACTCTCCTTCATAAACTAATACAGTCCTTTCAGCAAAGAATGCTTGCCTATATTATCCAATCTGTACCTTTATCAACACCGAACACAATAGCACCCTCACCCGCAATCATTTTTACTTTGTATAATTTTTCTATTTCAAAATGTCACCTAATCCCATCACAACTGACACTATGGTCAAGTCTATACCTACAGAATCTTGACCCAAACTTTCCTTCCTGGCCTAATTATACTGGACCAGCAATCATACATTTGAGCTTTTCTCCCAATAAACCCCTTCAAAACATACAACCCTACATTATCCCTCAATCTAATCTCAACTTCAAAACTCTCAACTTCAAAAAAATCTCAACCTCAAAAAATCAAAAACAGCATGCTCTTTCCCTTTTATTTATTTCTCCTTAATCCACTGCACGTATATATCCACTCTCCCTGTATGAGTAACCTCTTCTGTACTGTAACCTCATAAAACCCAGTACACATCTCAACCATAGTGACCAGACCAGTCTCGCTCTATCAAACCTTCTGCCATAAGCCATGTCCTTCTTTAGTGTTCATAAACTCACCATAGACATTAGGTGCACCTCAAAATGTCCATTCCACAATTATACTTGATTCTAGCACCCAAGCCTGACGTTTATCAGTAGACATTCATAAGGTATAAACCAACCAAATACCTACATTTACAATCAGACTATGTCCCTAACCAAATAGTCAATTTTATCCTACTGTTTCTGTACTTTTTTCAAACTCAGTCTGCAGCCTCCAGGTTAAAACCTCTTTCAGGCAAAAATCAGTTCCACCACCATCCTCAAATACCAGTCAAGAGTTTGTTAACCTGGCTGTAAACTCAATGTGACCTCCAATGCCATTATTCAACACCCGCCCACAACTCCATTCTGTACAGTCTAGTCCAATATCAATCCTTTGACTGATCACAGAGGCAACTGCATCAATTTCTGGCAAGTTTTAATTTGCGTATGTTTTCTATTCTTGCTTGGTACAACTATTCCATGCCCTAATTATTGTGCGTTCCCCAGTTTCCTTCCTATATATTTCCTTGCTGTTTTCTTTTATTTTCCCTGCTCTTCACTTTGTATTGTACGTCTCTTCAATGTTCTAATAAGTCTCCTTACCTTAATTTTTTTTTATCCACACCCTACACTTTCCTTTCGTGGCCTTCCCCTCCCTTTCCCTATTAACAGCTCATTCTTTCAAGCATCTAATGTCACTGACAAAAGTTTCTGCTTCCTACCACTTTTGCAACCTTCAGTCTTACTATAACTATTTTTTATCAAAAAGGCAAAGAAAAATATTGCAAACCTCAACATTTAAAAACACACTGATCATTCCAGTTAGTTGGACATAAGCGCTGTGGTCCTGCCAATTAGCGTTTTGCAGTTATCCAAACTATGACATCTGCACCAAAAGTTGATGCACTCTTCCTTGGGTGCTCCTAAAGGATGCAGAATTGTTTCACAAGCAACATTACCAGATGCAAATGTCAATCTTCTTTGGACTAGTTTTCTGGTCAATTAAATTGTAGTAACTCCCAGACAGTTAATAGCTTTTCAAAAATCAACAAAAAATGAACTGTGCTTAGCTAAAGCTATTCAAGGCCCAATCTCAGTTACTTCTGGATTGTCGTATCTGCTGTAACGCATTTGATCCCACTTGCTGTTTAGCTGTGTCGATACTCTTCATATCTCCCTCAGCAAGAGTTCCAGGCCAATCATAACTCTTTCTAAGCATAGCAACATGTAGTGCTTGTAATCTTGAGGTCTGGTCTGCCCACGCTTTCCTTAGAACATACAACTTGGACTGTCCTTAAGGCATATGTTTTCATCCTCATGACCAAGCTGCAGAGATTGTTCACGGATCAAAGTAAAATTTGACTCCAGTAATTTTGAGGCAGACAGACCAAGGCCCATATTTATTTTTACAATTGTATTTTGTAAATTTGCGCTGCTTTTGCGTCAAAAAATGACACAAATGCGGTGCTAAAAAAGTATAAATATGGGCCCAAGTGTCTGTTCAGAGTACTTTTGACTGGTCGCCAGACAGGGAGGGCTCTGCGTGGACTGTCTCAAGATATCAAACAGGAATTTGAAGACACTAGAGCCCATAGATATAGATTAGATATAGCGATTTCAACACATTAGTACATTTCTATGGTCAAGTAAGAAAGGCATGATTCAGTGGATGTAGCAACCAATTTCTAGTACACCTTGATGGCCTCTCATTCACCGAGAACTTACTGTGCTGGCAAGACATCACTTGAAGCAGCAAACACTCAAACACCAGCCCTGCCTTTGGTCCTCAGAAAGGTCAGCCTCAGCTCAAGATTCATCTTCTCTTCTGGAATCAGACCTCGTTGCCCTACCATCTTCAGATATAGCTTGCCCACAGTCTTCCTCTTCATAAAAACAGCCCGTGATAAGCGTGCCTGACCCTACAAGCACAATCTGAGCTCCAACCTTGTTCTCATCTACAATATCAAGTAAACCGAGGGCTTCTCTTGTCTGGGTCACTGCTGTCCAAGCATCTGCAAGATCATCCTGAACGCTGGTCTCTAAACTCTATGACTCCAGTTTGAATTTTCGTTCTGTCACCCTCCCGCCTTCTGAAACAGAGCCACTCATCTTTCTTCCTATCTGTAGGAATGTGTCCTCTCTCAAAACAACGAGCTTTTGCTCCTTCTCCACCTGCAAGAAGAACCAGAGCAAGTCCACTACTCTCCTCACCATAAGAAAATGTCAAACTCAATCTCTGCAACAAAAATACTCCTGCACTCACTGCTCTGCTCATAACCACACCTCCTTGTAACCAGCTGTGGCCAACATCAAATGTTTTTCCGCTCAGTCCTACCTCTTCCTAAAGCATCACACGAACAATATGAGTTTGTCGTTCTTCAGCTGCAATGAACCTTCGTCTTCCCTCTGGAAAGTACAGCCAGAACTAGGATATGCTGTCATTCAAAAGTACAACTTGAGACCTGCCCTGATCCCTTTTAAAAAACATAACACAAGCTGGAGTTATGCTCTATTCTGGAATAAGTTCATATCTCCCACCCAAGCCAACACTTCTCTGACAATTGTACACAACTCCAGTCTAACCATCTTCCAAGGCAAGTTGACAATTGTCACAAGGATCCTAGGTCAACCTGACATCCGTCTTGTAGAGCAACCTCCTGATGAAGGAACAGCCAGGTTTCTTCTCATCTAAATAGCTTATTCTCCTAAGGATAAGCCAGAATCCAGGCTGGTCATTCCGTGAAGGTCTGATAATGCCGTGCAGCACTGGTTATGCCAAATGATTTACAGGAAGACTGGGGCCCGATATGGCACACCTATCCAAGTAGGCTAATATTTCTAAGCACTCTGGGTGCTCAGAATTGGAAGGTCAGTCCTGCTCACCCTCCCTGTAGAGCAAAAGAGCTCATATGTTCATCAACAAAAAAAGGAATCCCAGCACTACTCTTTAGTTTCCAGTTTAAGTAGTCTCAATTGTTTCCACACTCCAAATATATCATGAAACAGCCACAAAAAAAACACAATTCTTCAATCCATTGAGTTTTTATAGATTTTCTCTTTATTTTTTTATTCATTTTAATCTTCTTTAAAAGTTAGCATTTCTCCCATTCCCCATTGCCAACATGTTTCGACCCATGCAGGGACTTCTTCAGGGCTTTTGTATGTAAAGCAAGGTCCTAAAATGGTCAATATGTGCTCAGTACAGTAACATCCTTAATCTCTGTTGCGATAGTGAGTGATATATTTGGAGTGTGGAAACTATCGAACTACTTAAACTGGAAACTAGTGACTGGTGCAGAGATCCCCTTTTTTTGTCCTGGTTATGCTATGTAGTGTTGATTCCTGCACTGAGTACAATGCCCTACCACAAATTGCCTCCCAAATGACAGGGATTGGCTCCAAGCCACATGCACTTGAGAGTTGCCTTGAGCAATGTCTCGTTCAATACAGAAACACATAGAACTCCCTTGCTCACACACCTGACTTCATCACTCTTTGTCCCTGCATTATAGAAGAGCCAGCGCTTATACTGAAATGTTCAGAGAGGTCTATAGAAAGGATACCTTTTCTTTAAACAGTAAACTTGTTCCTTACAGTAGACCATGAATACCTTCTCCAATTGCAGGTGACCCGAGCCTGTGTTGGTGAAGACACTATTCACAGAGGTTTCTTTGCCACCAGATGCCTATATCCTTCTCCGTCTATACTCACACCAGTCCGTATGCATTTTGAACAAAACACGGCACTTACCACTGGTGCTGCGACTCTGAAAGCCATTCGCCTTTGCATTCCTACCTGCAGCATGAGCCCTCAAGGAAGGAGTCAACCAACCTTCCACTCCGTGACAGTGTGTGTGCGTCTGTGCGTGGGAATGCAGAGAACATAGCAGAAGCATGGCTGTGGGAAGGCGGTGTACTTTAGTATGGGCTGGTGGTCACCAACGTTCATGAAGGTATGCTTGCATACCTGCATAAGGAAGAGGTCTTAAATTGGGTCTGCTGGCCAGGTGGAGGGTGTACATTGCCACGAGATGGGGCCAGTGAAGCCTCATTTTTTACAGGGTCCTGTTTATTGGGAATTGTCACTGTGAGTTCTTCGGTTCTGATCCAAGTGTTCCTAGCCTTTGCACTTTCATATTGTGAATGGTTTACATTGTACTGTTTTCATTGGCCGTCAAGATGGGAATATATTTTGTCTTTGAAGAACATGCTCTTTGTTACGACAGCCTATCCTGTCACAGTCTAATAAAAGTTAGTAATGGTATTTAACCCTGTTTTCTGAACTCATTGAAAGTGCTGGGTGTGATTCCAGAGTGGCACCACTAGAGGGTGCTCTAATTTCTGTGTCATTTTTAACTTAAATTCTGTGCTTCCCGCCTTTCTCAGGGATAGGTTCCCCAGGCACCAGGACCCTTTCAGCGGAGTCTTGGAAAATTCCTGCACAACAACCATCTCAGAAACATCTGGGAGTGGAGAGGACTGGAGCACCACATTCAGACCAGCCCTCCATACTGAGCGTGTCACGATGTACTCTTCTATAGCGCACAAGGTGGTTGTGATGCAAAATAACACACAATAGAAACAAGACGAGTACACAATAAATATGCAAATGACAGGAAATTCCCCCCTGCTACTGGATAACAAATGATAAAAAGGTTCAGTGGTAAAGAATTAAACAACAGTAAAAATCAATTAATCAGGGAATTTATAAAGCGCACTACTCACCCGTGAGGGTCTCAAGGTGCTGATGTTGAGGGGGGGGGAGGCTGCTACTGCTTGAACAGCCAAGTCTTGAGATGTCTCCGGAAGGTAAGGAGGTCCTTGGTTTGACACAGGTGGGTGGGAAGAGTGTTCCTCGTCTTGGCAGCGAGGTGCGAGAGAAAAAACAACAAGCGCTGAGCATCAAGGAAGAAGCAGAGACAGAGAAAACTACAGTTGAAAAGTTAACACGAGAGTTGCAACAAACGTTTAAAAGCAATGAGGTGACTTGTGCAGGTGATATGACTGCTACAACGCTGTGCTACAACGCTGAGGGGTAAATGTATCAAAATGTCAATCAACGTAGCACAAAAGACACCTTGCTGTGCTGCGTTGCGTGACAGGGAGAGAACAAGAATGCGCCATATTTAACATTATATGGCGCATTCCTGTCCTCTCCTTTTGCTGACGCAGTATGTGCTGCCCAGCACCAACCCAGGCACCCTTACACCGTGGTGCAAGGGTACCTGCGTTGCCGGCAGGATTGTTTTTGTGCAGGAAGGAACACCTTAATTGCAGAATTTTGCAATACATGACATAACCCGAAGTTCTGGCATGCTGCTGGCACTGAATTGCCTCATCCGATCTTTTGACGGAAAGTCACTTTCTAAGCTGCACGCAAGTCCCTTAATTTTATCAGATAGTTAAATTGAAGCTGTTCTAACTATCCACGATATTTACGAAAATTGCAATATTTTTAGGACAAATATTGTTTAGAGAGATTCTGGACTGAAGTTTGTCCATTGAGTATTGGGTCAAGTTTAGAAAATCAGCTGAATAAAACTCTGGAACATATCTCCAATGTGCCCTGGGCGTGAGAGCAGTAACTCAATAAAAAAAAACCAGATTGTGTAAAAGTAGGGTTGTGAGAGATTAACAAAAATAATTTTTGTGGAATACGGATAATATTCACAAAATGACCAATGTCACACAAATACATGTGCCCGCATCTCGCATAACTTCTCTCCGTGAGGGAACAGCTTGCACAAGAAAGTCAACTGAGATAGCATCAGGAGACTGGTTAGTTGAGAAAATTTCTCCTTGGAGAAGAAAATATCTCTCAGCCAGACATTTTTTACTCCAACCCCTCTTCCACAGGGAAGATCGCACATTTATACGTTTTGTGAAGTCGCGAATGTTTCACTCAAGCTAAAGCCAGTAATTACTCGATGAGATGGCAGTGGAGCCACAAAAGTTTTATTCAAAAAGCAGATTTAGAACTTGCAAATAATTTCAGATCTCATGGCAATTAGTATGAAAAACAACAGCAAGGTCCCTCACTGACTGAGGTACAGAGGGGCATGCCCAGTCCAGTGAAGACCAAAGATGGCTGCCAAAAAGAAGAGTCAGTGTCTTGCCTACATTCAGACAGGGGGAATGTTGGGTTCTTCTTTGATCAGTAGATTTCTTGACGGCATGCCAGTGCCTGAATGACAATCATGAGCTACCTAATATATGTAGGAGCTGTGTGTCATCCATGTAAATTTGAAACCACAGACAGGAACTATTTTCACCAGAGGAACTACAACATGGAGGAAAGGGCTGAACCCCATAGGACTCCGCAGCTCAGGTCTCCGGTAGACTTTGATGCGTCCTGTCTTTGCTCAAGGGAAGCTTCTGCAACTTCTTCTATTGCAGAATTTTTATGCTCACACTGATGCTACCAGAAGTGTTCCTGCTTTCTGTGAGTGAGGGAAGACTAAACTGCTGCCATGTTGTACCTGTTCGGACAGCGTGTTTCCATGGGGAAAGCGTGCACTCTTTACATCATCCGTTTGGGATGTAAGTATTTTTGCACCCAAGCTGTGGCATGACATGCTCTTATCAAGTCTGTCCAAGCCTCCTCTAGATGAGGAATGGGCTTACTACACACCTATGTCATGAACACTACGATATGATCAAGTTCCAGTCCATCCCCCACTCTCAGAACCCAGCTACCCCTCCAGTCACTTCTTGACTGTATCATTACCTGTGACCCTGTACAGCGATCTGCTGCATTTGGGCAAAGTTCATGCAACACAAATGCCACATGACTACATATTGTTACCACTAAGGTACCAGATGTATGTGTGCAAGGAGTGATGACCCTGCTGCTGCTGCTCTGAATCTGTTTGTTGTGCTTGATTGCTCTGATGCTTGCTCTGATGCTGTTTGTGTTTCATGCTGTTTGTGCACGAAGCTTGCAATGCTGTCGTCCAAGCTGTGACCTTGATGTATGTTTAAATTAATATTTCAATGGTGCTGCACCTATAACTTCTTTTAGTAAAGCTTGCACTTCTGCTACAAAATTGCTATAGCAGAGAGAGGGAGAGAGAGAGCGAGCAAGTGTGTGTGTGTGTGTGTATGTATGTATATGTGTGTATATATATTATACATATATATATTTATATATATCCTGCATTGCTTCGGTCTGTGCTGCGCCTCTTCGGTAAGGGGAACTTGCACTGCTGTTGCCTGTACTGTATCTGTGGTGACCGCACCGCTGCCTCTGTGCTGCTGTGTTAGTCCTTTGTGTGCATAACCCTTTCTTTTACTGCTTCCCTTGCTTTACTTGTTCTATATCCAGAGGAAGCTTGCACTGCTGCTCTTGTGTTGTTGCTCACGTGTAAGTAAAGCTTGCACTACATCTGCCCAGGCTGTGTCTGCTGCTTTTGTGGGGAAGCTTGAGCCACCCTAATCACTATACACTTCAGTTTACGATGCTTTAAAATGTATTTTTTGTGGATTTCTTTGCAGGTGTTTTTGTAGGATGGAGTGTCACTTTCCACAGTTATACTGTATTATTACACGTGAAACATGTCCAGTTTTAATTTGTGTTACTGAGCCAGTGTGTTTCAAAATGTTTTCAACTCCAAGATCACATCTCTGCTAACCATCTCCTGCACGGCTACCAGTCCGGCTTCAGATCACGCTACAGCACAGAGACGCCACCTTGCACATCGTTGACGATGCCCTATTCAGCACAGATGAAGAAGACCCCTGCCTCCTGATACTGCTGAACCGCTCACCTGCCACTGACACAGTCACCCGTCCCACCTTCATATGCACTCTCGAGACATAAATGGGATTCTCCGGCAATGTCCTCCACTGGTTCTCTTCCTATCTCTCCCGCCAATACCAGTTTATTCACATGGGCCCTTGAATAGGCACATAAGACCCTATGACACGTAGAGACCCTCACGGTGCAATACTGTCTCCTGTCATCGTCAACATTTACATAAAACAGATTGGTGCTCTGCCCACAGATGACAGCATCAAGATTCACCAATATGCTGATGATACGGTTTTATTTCAGACGTCCAACACGCAAACACTGCTTGCACAGCATCCAGACATGGACGTCCGGCACCCGAAGCTCAACCCACCCAAAAGAGAATTTCTATTATTTGCCAAGAATAGCAAACAAGATACAGAACAACCCTAGCTAAATGACATGAACTTTGACGGACGGTTTGGACACCAACTCTCACCAGATGCCAAATCACTTGGATTCACCCCGGACACCAAGCTCTCCTCAAGGGACACAATACCAAAAGACAAACCAAAGACAGTCTCCTACCAGCTCTCTCTTCTAAAGAAAGTCAAACGGTTTTTCCCAGAACGCGGCTCCAGAACTGCTGTGCGAGCGCTTGTACTCGTGCATCTGGATGGTGGTAAGGCCTAGTCCGTATAATCCGAGACTCCGCACTTGCGCCCCTTAGGGACATTTTACATGTCACAGCACGTCGTGTCAATGGCCTGAAGAAAAATGATCACATCACCCCCACCCTGATTGGCCCGCCTTGGATCTCCATGCTATCAGGCCCACCTTAATAGATTCATCATTTACAAAGCCATCACAACCAGCACCCCTCCTTAGCTTGCAGACAAGCTCATCATCTCTGGTGGTTCTCAGCACACCCACAGCCAGGACACCATCAGACTACAGGCAAGGAACTGTGAAAAATAAAAAAAATAAGAGAAAAGACCTGTTCCATCTTTGCACCCAGGATCTGAAACAACATCCCCATATCCATCGGGACTGTCCAGATGCTGCTCCAGTTTGTTGTGTGGTCAAGAATCTCCAAGTATTCCAAACTACTTCTAGGGCCAGATCACAAAACATTTTTGACTGGCGCTATTTCATGTCCTTGGTGTTAAGGTAAGGCAGAGCTTGCTCCAAATACCTTTTACCACGGTATTATGAAAAGAGGTTTCTGGAGGTGTTATTGTGTGATCAGAATTTTTGTGCACATTCCACTGTGTAGAATTGTGTTGAAGTGGTGATGGATTTTGTTGATTTTTTTACTCCTGTGATTTTGTGCTGCATAACTGCAATGCGTTCTTGTGGTGTCTTACTGAAGTTGTGTTGCATTCTGTTTTGACAATTTTGTTGTGTCCTTTTATGTTATAATTGTGTTGTTATGTTGCTTTGTGTATGCTATTGTGTTATGCTCTGTTGCTTTACTGTTGCATACTTTAGGTATGTCTACAAATTCCAGTATTTTTCAACTGAAAACAGAACAGTCCGTGAAAGTTCCTGTGACACGCAAACATTTACCACTGAGGTGGTCAAATAGCAGCTCTTCGTCTATATAAGACACCAGTCAGTCCAAAACAGTGGCAAAGACTGTCTTAACTTAGAGCTTCTAGTGCTCAGTTTATGTGATACAGCCCCTGGTGTCTCGCACTGAAATCAATTGATGTCCTGGTGTAAAGGTGGGAGGGTAAAGTAGGGAGGAGGTTGAGCTCAAATGAGCAGGGCTTGGACCGGGGGAACGTCCTTACCCACGCGTTCTAAACAACTCAGACGTTTCCCATGCAAGCGTAACCACGCTTGCTGGAACAACGCACAGCTTTTTCCGTGCCTTAACCACGCATGTGCTAAACTACGCACATGCATGGTTAAGGCACAGAAAAAGCCATGCGTTGTACGGGAGAGGACGTGGAGGACGCGGAGAGTGGGACTGGGGCAGGGGTGGATTAAGGAATTGGGATTTTTTTTGAGAGGCGTAAATGGGGGAGTTTGGGTATTTTTTTTTATTCAGGGCTTAGGGTGGGGTAGTTTATTTTTAAAGGGGGTGGGGGAAGGTTTACTGAAGGGTGGGAGGAGAGAAGAGGAGGAAGGATCGGGAGAGGATGCGGTGAGGTAAGCGGGGTTGGGGCAGGGTTGCTTGGTAGTTTGAGCGCAAGTGGTTTTGGAAGTGGTGCCCTACGTAATTTTGGAAGTGGTGCCCCAGGTGATCTGCATAGCGTCAGTGTTTAGGCTACAGACTGCCTTACAGGTGGCTGGCGTGGTCAGCGTCTGGCTGTGGCATTCTCGGGGAAGGAGCATGCCAACTAAGGGGTTGCAGCTGCAGCAGAAGAAACAGGAAGGGCCGCGAACCAAAGAGCTGACGCGCTCACAAATGGACCATGCTGGTGGCAACTTGGGGGGCAAGAACACAACATTGAACCTGCATTCCGTTCCTAAATCCTCCAATGACGGAGGCAGTCATCCCACAGAGTTGGGAAATAGATCGGTGAGCATTCAAAGAGGGAAATACAGAGTTCAAAGTGGGCCACCCCATCATCAACCCATCGCTGGATACTTTGTTTAGCCCAGACGGCTGCTGTGGAGGGTGAACTGAGACAGGTGACAAGGTGCTCCGGATGATGGAAGGCAAGTGCCTGTGTGTAGCGGGAGGGCTGGTAGGGGTGAAACTGTTCTTTCTTCTTTAATGGCTGTTTTAGCCGTCGCTGCCGACCCCCAGGCTTATGAAAATTAAACTGGGTTGTTAGATGTCTTTGGAGAGATGACAAATGAACTTACATGCCAGGAGGCTCCAACCCCCATAAGTAAGTTGGATACTGCAGGGGGCCTGTCAGCTTTAAAATCAACTGACACTGACATGGGTAAGACGTTAAGTCACCTGGGAAGTATGGTGAAGGAGGTGAATGAGGGAGCAAAGAAGACTGGGGGAAGAGGTGGTGAAACTCCCTTCTGAAACAATACATATGTCTTCTCTTGATCCCCTCCCAGACAAACAACCCCCCCAAGCTCCTGTGGTGCCTTGTCCTGTATCACAGGAGCAGAACTCTGATGTTCAATGTGAGTTGGTAAAGTCAAGCAATATGGGGGATTCTCCCAAGCAGGGGGCCAAGTTTTATTCACTTACCGAAAGGTCAGATTCCCCCAACTCAAGTTCTAGTGAACTGGGGAATGGTCATCGACAGGACCCTCAAGGACATCTGATGCATCAAGAGTAAGTTGCAGTGAAACAGTTGGTGAAGTGTACATTACCATTAAACAGAAAAGACATTGGGGGTTATTACAACTTTGGAGGAGGTGTTAATCCGTCCCAAAAGTGACGGTAAAGTGACGGATATACCACCAGCCGTATTACGAGTCCATTATATCCTATGGAACTCTTAATACGGCTGGTAGTATATCCGTCACTTTACCGTCACTTTTGGGATGGATTACCACCTCCTCCAAAGTTGTAATAACCCCCATTGTGTTGGGGGGAAAGATTGAGGGAAGGAAGCTCTAAACAGAGCAGTGAGTGGCAGGACAGGTCTCCGGTCACCCGGGATTAAAATAGGACTACTCAGCCACTATTCAAGTTTACATGGAAGCTCCTCAGGATGACAAAAATCTGTCCCAACCCCCAGGATCATGTAAGCCAGTCCCCCACTACCTGCCAGCCCTCATTGGACCTTATTTACAGCTTTATAAAACAGCTGCAAGATTAAATCTGGGTGGAAAGCCACAGAGCTCACTTAGACACCAAGAAACTTCAAGGGGCCATTAGGAAGGCGAATAAGACCTGTGCTAAGATAGGGGACAGGATATCCTCTGTGGAGGAGCGTACTACAATACTTGAACAGGACATGGGGATTCTTTGTGGACAATGCCACAAGCTCAGATGAGCAATCTGATGTGGAAAATCAAAGACATGAAAAATAGACAACGCAGAAGTAACTTAAGATTTTTGGGTTTAGCAGCGGGGGTTGAAGGTAAAACTACTCGGGCTTTCATAATGAACCTCTTGAGAAACGCCTACCCTTATTTAACGACGTGGAACTTGAATTTGGAAGTGCAGAGTGCTCATCGCTTCCCCCTGATGCCAAGAACATTAGGAGCTGGCAAGTTGGACATGCCTAGGGCCATTTTAGTTTATTTTGGTAGTTTCTTGTTGCGTCAGGCTATATTTGAAAAAGCCTCCCCGGATGCCAGGTGGGGTTGCGATGGTCATACTTTTTTCACCTGCTCTGATTTCTGCCAAGCCACAGTGAAGAGAAGATGGCGACTTAGGCAGCTTATTAAGCCTGTCCAGGAGCTTGGTGGAACAGCGTACCTGCTGAACCCAGCCTGCTTGAAGATTGTCTTAGATGGCTATGTGCGGACATTTACTTCAGACATTAAAGCATCAGAGTACCTAAAAAATGTCTCCCCTGGGTTTGAGGCTAAGAAAACATCTTAGTGTGTTGGTTATTTGGAGATGATCTTGGGGGCAGGTGGAGAAAAGTGTGGGGAGAGTGAGTTTATCAGGCTGTATTACTCCGGTATCGATGCAGGTTGATATGGGGCAATAGAATGCTTCTGGGTTTTCCTTCTAGGCAATAGAAAGCACAAGATGGGTGGTGCGATAGTCATCACTCTGGCCTTGTTGAGCCGGAATTCTTTGCCGTGGTAGTGGGGGAGGTGGGTGGGTGATAGGTTGTGTGCGGTGGGGCGTTCAGGGCTGGGGTTCT
Organism: Pleurodeles waltl; assembly: GCF_031143425.1. Taxonomy (NCBI): domain Eukaryota; kingdom Metazoa; phylum Chordata; class Amphibia; order Caudata; family Salamandridae; genus Pleurodeles; species Pleurodeles waltl. Next base: position 38,374,336 of record NC_090450.1, read on the forward strand.
TGGGTCGGTTAGAGGTGTTGGGGGTGGGTTGGAGGCAGCACAGGAGGACAAATGATGTGATCTGAAGGGCAATGACTTATTGTTGCAGAGGTTCAGGTGGAGAAATAGTCGGTCATACCGAATGAAGGAGTTTTGCAATGCAATTCCAATTGTGGCTTAATGAGAATGAGTAAGCTGCAAATTGCCTCGGTTCAACTTTTTGCTGCAGACAATTGGCTTTAAGCTAGTGGGGAGTACAACACAGATGGCAAGGACACGAGGGGTGGCCATATTGGCCCATTGTAATTTATTTAGCTCTAGGCATATGAAAGCTGATAAATATGGGAGATGGTTGCTCACGGAATGTCTATATAGGAACAGTCTTTTTACCCTGCAACGGTTTATGGGTCAGTGGTGGATGACATGACATTGTTTGATTGGTTGAATAACGAACAGGCCCTTTGGTCTACTCTGATTATAATTTGTGGGGATTTTTATTTTAATGGTGCAGGGAGCAGCTTAGTGAAGGGTGTACGTTTTTACACAGGCCGTAAGCCAAAAGTCCTAGAGTCTTTAATTAATCTACAGAACAATCATGGGCTGTCTGATGCCAGGTAGGAATTTAAAAGGCCAAACCCCAGATACACCTATTATTCCCCACCACATAGAACCCACGTCCGCCTGGACTACATGTTGGTTTCGCATACTCTTTTGCAGGGGGCTAAGATCGAAAAAATTCCCATGGCCATGTTTGATCATCCATTGGTCTTAAAGTTAGCTGGGATTGGTCTGCGGCCTATGGTCCAGGACTGGACTTTTGATCAGGCACTTCTACCTAACGATGGTTATATATGCCATTTGAGTCACTGGATTCCAGAATGGATTCCATAATTTCTGGAGATCAATTGTAGGTGCAGTGTGGGATGCCTTCAAGTCTGGTGTTCATTGGGAAACTTTTAGTTTTGGATTGATTCGTCAAAAGCAGGAAAGGCTGAAGCTTGCTGAGCTCTAGACGGCTTTTGAGGGATCGAAGTCTCAGTTAATCGCAGCCTCTCTCTGGTTAGATGTTGATGACGCGCAAGCAAAGGTAACCCTAGTTAGGGCTGCCATATCAGACATTTCGAGCAAGAAGGCTGCTGAGAAATATATGGCATAGAAAAGGGAGAGTTTCAAATATAGTGAACGAGTGGACCACCAGCCGTGGTTTGAGCTAGGCAAAAAATTACCTGGTTTGAAATAAGGGAGATTCGGGATTCCCGTGGCAACCTGGTCTCAGATGCTGTCCGAATCTGCAAGGTATTTCGGGGATTCCACTTGAGTTCTATAAAGTATTTTTCTTGTATTTGAAACAGGAGCTGCTTTGTATAATTGAGGAGATCCAGAAGGCCCAGCCTGCTCCAGACACAAGGTCACTGGCTAAACTCCAAGAAGACCGGGGGTCATATAGGCCCAGAACCCTTATTAATAGCGATGCAAAAATCTATGCTAAAATCCTGGCATCATGTCTGAGTCATGTCATTGGTAAATTAGTCTCCATCTGGCAGCATGGGTTTATTCCTGGGAGGGGCACTACAGATAGCACCCGGTGTGTTATAATCCTTTTCGATGCAGCAGCGGTGTCTGAGCCCTATGGCTTTGATACTGCTAGATGCTGAAAAATATTTTGACAGGGTTTCCTGTGACTTTTTGTGGTTAGTTTTGAGCCGCTGTGGCATCGGGCTGGGCTTTATTAAAGCAGTAAGAGCATTATGTCATAGACCAACTGCTAGATTTTACCTGATGGGAGACATTCAGGTGTAACTCAAATTCAAGGTGGCACCAGAAAGAGGTGTTCCTGCTCCCCTTTATTATTTGCACTGTATACAACTCCCTTATTTTGAAACTGGCGCAAAATCCCTTAATTTCACCTATACATTTTCAGGGGTGGGACACTAAAGTGCTTGCTTATGCAGATGACGTGGTGACCCCTCATCCCTCAGAGGGTTTAAGGCAAATAGAAGGCAATGCACCGAATTTTGAAAGTTTTTCAGGGTACTTGCTCAACCGAAGTAAAACTCAAGTAGTTGTGGGGTTCAACGACGACAGGGTCGTAGAAAGGGCTATGTGATTGGGGGTCCCCATAACAGCAGAGTTGGGTCAGTTGGTTGAGCGTAATGTGGCTTCCGTTATTGCGAAAGCTAACAAAGATTGCATAGACTGGAAATCTTCACCTATCTATAGTGGGGCGCAGTAACATTATCAAGATCATTTTCTTACCAAAAATGTTGAATTTTTGAAGCTGTTCCCCTCGAATTCAATAATTGTTGGTTTAAAGTTATGAATATAGGGTTTATTTGGGCTTATTCAAAGACCTGGGGAGCTTAAATACCTAACCCTATCCAGGGATAGAGGTGGGTGGGCAGTGCTGGATTTGAAACTTTAATACTGGGCCGCCGCTCTCCGGTATATGAGTCCACCCTTTAGAGAAGGGGGGCTGATGACATGGCAGGCGGAATTCCATCCTTATATGAGGGTTTGCTGGGGAAGAGGCCAGGATACTGCTCTGCAAAGAAATTTGCTACTCCCTGATATCTTTCGTGGCCCACCCTATGTTGGATTGGGGCTTGCATGGACTAAAGAAGTTGGGCGATTTTTTTCGACAGAAAGGGCTAATCTCATGTGAAGAATTGCAGGGCAGATTTGAATTACCCCAGAAAGACTTCTTTATGTATTTACAAATCTGTGTTTCCTAAACTGCAAAGGTTGGGGGTGGGATTGCCCGAGGTTTTCAGAAGGTTGCTTTGCTTGATCGGTTGGTTTGTAGCGAGTTTTACTCCATTAGCCAACTTTATAGTGATTTAAATGCCTTTTCCCTGCACGATCTTGAAAGACAATCAGAGAAATGGCAGATTAGGGTGGGGCGACAGGTTGTGCTTTTTTAGAATCACTAGAATTGGTCTGTACTCCACTGCTGTCGGCTAACCTACAGGCACAACATTATAAGACCATCTATTATCCAACATTATAAGACCATCTATAATGCGCCCCGTAAAATTGCCAGCTGGGGAGTGACGACAGGTATTACTTGTCCCGCTGCCAATCTCCTGAGGCATATGCCACGCACATGTTCAACAGCTGTTGAGGCCTAGTTTCATTGTGGACTGGGCTTTTTGAATTGTTTGACTCTCAATTGGGCTTTGATATAGAATTAACCCCTCAATTTATCCGGCTGGGTTCATAGTGAAGTTGTTCTTGGTGATGCACAGCGGTTTGTTTTATCGCCGTGGCAGTGGCCCGCCTATGTGTTGCATCATTATGGCTTGACAAGGAGCCACCAACCTTCCAACAGTGGCTGGTCCGGCTGTTGGCCAACTTTAATCTGGAAACGGCTGTATAAGAAAAAAGAGGTAAAAGGGACAAATTGAAAGGCGAGGCCATATGGGAACCGCTTCTAGATTGGCATTGGTGTGTACCTGGAGGATCGTAAGATTGGGAGACCCTTTGGGATCAAACAACTGGCATGTGAGGTGGGATCATGTGATCTGTGTGCTATAATAGTAGATTTGTTCACTTTCTAGTGTCAGGTATTTGTTGGCCTTGTCTCTTTTATACCTGTCCCTGACTCTTCTCAACCTGTATTTCCTTTTGGATGGTTGTAGCTGTGTACAGATTCAGGCACTGAATGAACTTTATATCTGCACTTGAAAACTCATTAATTTATGCTTCTGATGTACGAGTTCTCCGTTATGTCTAATTATTTCAATGTTACATAATTTGCTGTTGTTGGTTGTAACAGATTCTTATTGTCGCTTTGTGCTGAATTTTTCTATTGTGCTGCTTTTATGTGCAAAACTTCAATACAATTTTTTTTTAAAAAACAGATCATAAGGCAACTTGGAATTGGTGGCAGATAGGCGCTGCGGACATGATGACAATAACTTATCAAGACTCTGGTATTAATATGCTTCTCTTGCTCTACTTAATGCTGCTGGCCTAAATGACAAATTAAAGTGTCAAATGGTGCTAGAGATTCTTAGATCTGTGGCTTCAGGCGTCATCTGTCTACAGGAAACGCATATCCCGGGGTGAAAACAGGACTTGATTGCAATAAAGGGTTCTACACTGCTAGCAAGCACCACTCAGACGTCCATGACCAGAGTGGTGGTTATTCTGGCTAAAACCTATATAGGGCCTGCCAAACGTAAACTAGTCGACAAATGTGGAAGGTGGGCAGTGGTAGAGTGTTCTGTTGCAGGGGTCAACTTTACTATTGGTTCAATCTACGGCTCTACTCAGGATGATCCAGGACTCTCTGAAGAACTGGAGGTCGAATAAGCCACCTGGCCCACTCCACTGATTGTATGTTGGATCTGCAGTTAGGGGTTCAGAGGAATGGGGTCCCTCCTCCATCTTGGCACAGTACAGATATTGTGATCGTCCCCCAAAAAATACATCTCCAGACAACCTAGGCTCCAACCAGACGATTTTCCTGATTAATTCTGCTTCTAAACTATACGCCAAAAGTTTTGTGGTCCACTTGGGGAGGGTCATAGCCCATCTGGTTTTGCTGTGAGAACACAGGTTTATACCTAGTAGAGGAATACTGGATCACATCAGACATGCTCTTACTCTTTGTGATATATCAGAAGTTACGGGAGCAATGATTGCCATGATCCTCATCGACGCAGAAAAAGCATTCGACTGAGTATCATAGAGTTATCTCTGGTCAACCTTGCAATGGAAGGGGTTTGGTCCATGGTTGATTAAGGCAATAAGGGCAATATCTCGCATCCCATTTGCCAAACTTCAAATCATGGGCCAGGAATCTGGGAAAATCACTATTATGAGATGTACAAGGCAGGGCTGTCCCTGCTCCCCTATTCTTTTTGCCCACTACATTGACTCATTTATAAGGCAAATTATCCAAAGTCAGAGCTTCAAACCAGTCCGTCCAAAGGAGTTTGACATCAAGGTGTTAGCTTACGTGGATGATATCGCTGTAATAACCTCAGATCCCAATAGCGCACTACCTGAGGTTGAGAAGTTGGTGAAGGAATTTGAGAAAAGTTCTGGCTACCCTCTCAATGAGGGGAAAACCCAGATTGTATGCACAGATAACATTGACCTGATAGATTATCGCAAACTAGACATCGCCACATATCTGGGTATAAAGCTAACATCCAAGGTTGATACTATATATCAGATGAATCTTGACCCGTTAATAAGAATGATTAGCTCTGATTTAGGGCAAATTAATGCTCTACATCTAATCCTGACTGGAAGGTGTAATGTTCTTAAAATGTCTGTTTTACTTACGGTGCTTTACTTGTTCCAGGCTATACCCCTTGAACTGGACCAGCTCTGGAAACTTGACACCCTATGAATAAACCTTTTATGGCAATATAAGGAGGCTAGGCGGGCCCTTTAATTTCTAAATCTTCTGCAAGAACGTGGGTGTTGGGCAGTTCCCATTTTTTTGTTGTACTATTGGGCAGCCCTCCTCCAACCGATGGAGCTTTTGTTCGAGGGGAAAGGGGCAGTAGAAAACAAACAGGGAACAACCTTGCACCACCCACTATCTATGAGGTAGCGCTTGGGAGCTCGGCACTTGGCTGCCTTTTACGTCAGATAGAGCCCAGCTATTACAAAAAAGTGAAGTTCAAGATTTTGATGGCGGCCTGGAGGATGTTGAACAAAACTCAAAAGTTGTTGGCCGTTAAATGATACAACTTATCTACTCCTCTTTGGCTGTCTCAGTTATTTCTAATGATATATTATGATGTGATCGGTAGACAATGGGAATAAACTTGCCTTAGTGGATTAGGGGATCTTTATTTGGCTGACCAGTTATGCTCTTATTGAGTCGCAGCAGGATTATGGATTAGGGGATATGACCTTTTTAAGTGCTTACCGTTAAGAGATTTTTGGGATAGAATTAGACCGAGGGAATTTTCTCTTGACAGGGTAGCTATCCAGTGGGCAGAATGCAAAATTGGCCAAATTTATAAAATCTTAATAAACACTGCCCCGGACGACCTAGCCAAGCATGAGGCACAGAAACTATGGTAGGAAGATGTAGATCTACAGTCTGCGATGGGCATCGGAAAGGAAATCCAGCCTGAGTTCCCAGCAGGATAAAACATTGTTTAGACTCTATTTTACCCCAGCTAAACTGTTTGGATGGGGCAAGAGGGTGGATAATAAGGGGCATATTTATACTCTGTGCCGGATTTGCGTCATTTTTTTGGACGCAAATCCGGTGCAAACTTAACTCCATATTTATACTTTGGCGCTAGACCCGTCTAGCACCAAATTTATGGAGTCTGAGTCATTTTTTTTACCATGGAAACCTAGATTGCGTTAATGAGATGCAAGGTAGGCGTTCCAGGGCAAAAAATGACTACAGCTTTTGCGCCTTATTTATACTCCATGCAAAAATGACGCAGGGAGGGGGAAGGCATTAAAAAATGACTCTAAACAAGTTTAGACTAATTTATTAATGCCTGGGTCAGGGCAGGCGTTAAGGGACCAGAGGGCTCATTTCCATGGTCTCCGACCATGGAAGCAGTCCACGGGTGCCCTTCCCTGCCCCAGGGACACCCCCTGCCACCCTCGCCCACCCCTGAGGACACCCATGGATGGGAGGACCCAACTACAATAAGTAGAGGTAAGTATTTATTTTTTAAAGTGTCATGGGGGGCCTAACTTGGGCCCCCCTACATGCCATTGTGACCCTGGGCATGGCCACTGGGCACGGGGTATGACTCCTGTCTTTACTAAGACAGGAGTCATTTCCATGGGGGTTGTGCGTCAAAAAATGACGCTAGTCAGGTTTGAGTCAATATTTTTTACTCTAACCTGACTTGCACCATTCTTTGACGCACAACCCCCATTCTTCCCTATGCCTCCCCTGCCCGGTTAGAGTCATTTATTTTGACGCTAACCAGGCTGCAGCACCAGCTAACGTCATTCCATAAATAAGGTGCCCGGTTGGCGTGTTGGAATGGCGTTAGCCAGGGGTAAACTTTATGACGCAAATCTGCGCTAGCGCGGATTTGCGTCAAAAAGTATAAATATGGGCCTAAGTGTCCTAGATGTGGTGGAAGGCCCAGCCTACATAATACATATGTTTTATAGCTGCAAGAAATTGCACTTCTTTAATCAAGGTATAGAGCTGTTTTGGAAGCAACTTTTTGGGAAAGGGATCCAAGTTACTCCTGTTATGATGCTCTTTGGATCTGACCCCCGCTGCGAGGGGGAGCTGGCCCAGGTATATTTTATCTTCATCTCAATGGCTTTAGCTCGCCTGCTGATTGCATCAGTGCAGAAGAGTGGTGAACCCCCCACAGTACACTTGTGGTTTGGGCACCTGCTGTGCATATATAGTTTGGACAGATCAATATACAATCGTAAGGGGAAACAAGCCAGGAGACAGGGTAAAATAGTTTGTCTGCTGTGCCTAAATTAGCTTTCTAATTATCTGGTGTATGACGTTTGGTTAGACTCTGAATAGATCTAGATAGTAGTGTGACGTGATGCAGATGAATTTATGTCGAACCTTAAAAATCACTTCTTGTATTTATACACAGCTGTCAAGAAAGGAATGAACTGGATTGACTCTTTTTATGATCTAATGGATTTTAACTCAATATCGCATTGATGTTTTCCTTTTGCACACTGTTATTTATTGTATAATCATACTTGTTACAGATAGTTTATATATGATCATTTGGGATACAATAAAGAAAAATCACTGCTATTCAGGGGTGTTAGTCTAATTAATTAAATGAAAGCAAAACAAGACAACAGCCAGAATGCATTAAACCATCACAAAAAAGTGCAGGCCTCAAAACAGTGCCCATAGAGACCTGGATGGAGGTGGTCAACCTAGAGAGAACATGACAGGCTCTCTGTGCAGGGGGCTCATTTTGGTTGTTTCTCCTGACCTCAGACCTACACTCTAAGGTCCATATTTATGGCCTGGTTTGCACCGTTCTTGCGCCATGCAGTATGGTGCAAGAGAGATGCAAACAAGTGAGACTTAAGAAGCCATGTAAGGCCACCTTGTGTGGCCCTGCATGGCTTCCTAAATCTTGAGTAACGCAACGCAAAGCAATTTGCTCCATTACATTACTCTGTGCCAAGGAGGCATTTCCATGGGAGTTGGTGGGTGTTCCCAAGCAACATCCAAGGATGTTGATGTATTCCTAGATTTACAAGAACTGATAAACCTGGGAATGCACCAAAAAGATACTCCTCCCCAAGAGAGGCGTAACAAGGAGACATATCTTTATCTCACCTCAGTATTTCTTATTTCTATGTGTGCTGCATTCTGCAATGCACATAGAAAGACAAAAGGGCCTCTCAGTATTATTTGTGTGTAGGAAAGTGCACCTTGCAACAAAAAGAAACAATCCTGTATCATGCAAAGTGGGCATTCTTGCACCATGGTGCAAGGATGTCTGCATTGGTGCTAGGCAGCCAAAAGGGCGCCAGCACAGGGGGAAAGGACAGGGATGTGCCATTTTGGATAAATACGGTGCCTTCTGTCCTTCCCCTGTGATGTGTGGTCGCGCAGCAAGGTGACTATCTGCACTGCCCTGCCCACAAAGCCCATAAAGGCCTAAGGCCCATATTTATACTTTTTTGCACCGCAGTTGCATCATTTTTGACGCAAAAGCGGTGCAAACTTACAAAATACAATTATATTTTGTAAGTTTGTGCCGCTTTTGCGTAAAAAAATTACGCAAATGGGCACAAAAAAAGTATAAATATGGGCCTGAGTCTCAATACATTTAAACAAGGAGGCCCTTAGTATTGTTGTTTTCACAGTGGTAAAAATAAAAAATAAACCAGAGTGACACTGCAAGACAATTGCAAAGGAGAGGACGGAACGCTTCAGAGCCCTTGCTGGGGAATTTTCAGTCTCAACAATAAAAATAAGGCACATGATGGTGTAACTGGGAATATATGAGACTTGATTTTCATCTTTGGGAAACCTCTACTACAAAAACATAAATATGATTACTAGGGGAGCCATTAGAATCCAGTAGGCTGCAACTGAGAACGAAATAACTTGTCATAAATACAATTGTGAACAATATGTCAACCTCTAAAAAGATCAAGTATGACACCCAGTTTTACTGGCAGTCAAGGCAAACGGCCAAATGTATAGTTCCCAAAAATAAATGTGTCACTGAAATAGGAAACTTATAAACCTAAATCAGGATTGGAAAATATTCTGGTCTAGTCAGGAGACAATAAAAATCATACATTACAATGGGATGAAGAAAATAAAACAACCAACTGCAAGAGGAACCATCTGGCCCTGGTGCAGAAAGCCACAATTAAATGAATAGCATCAGCATTGAAGAGTTGGGATGAGACCTGAAACAAAAGCTATAAGAGAATGATTATGAATTACGAATGTGAACCCTCAACGCTTCTACTACCCGCTGGAATAGAGGGGTGCACCAACCAGCCAGGCACCCTTCACTGTTAAAGCCTGTGGGGGGAAGGGAACATTAAAATTGAGAAGAAACTGCAAAGGAGGTTGAGGCACAAACTACATTTATGGAAAAGTAAAGGCAACTTTGACTACAACATTGCTGAAGAAAAAAACAGGAGGCAACAAACTGGAAAAAAAACGAATTTTAAACTCAGGTAGTTTGGATGCAGTTTAAAAAAACATATGTTTTATTACATTTTTACACTTAGTATAGCCAACAAACACGAGATGATAGTCTCATACATTCTGATGTAAGGCAGTTTAATATCTTCCCTTTAAATAGCCATGTTTGTGGTAGGGCATTGCAATAGTTAGACACAAAGTATAAATCCAACCATTACCTCTTATAGGGATCACTAACACATTATCAGGCATTAATCATGAGCATGGTGCAAATCCTTACTATCACGTGATCACGATTCATCCCCTAAATCGTACCTTTATATACTTCCAAACCATAGCCGAAGCATCTATGGCAGTCTGGTGTTGTACTTGTCCTCCAATTTCAGCAAAGATCTTGACTAGAGAACTAGTGTCATAATCTCCGCCGCTGCCCATCTGCACAATTCTGGATGCCGTCTGGTCACAGGTGGGTCACCTGCACTCATCCAGCTCATCTCTATTTGTCTTTTAGCTAATAGCTGAATCAGCATATTTACCTTATGCTGCGGCCTGTGGAAAGGTCTCATCAGAGACAGTCAACACCAGGTGCAGAGCAAAGCCAGCAATCACTTGTACATTCTCAAAGACAGAAGCCCAATATTTCAGGAGTCTGGGGCAGAGCAAAACATGTATAATAAATCCACTCCTGATGTACCACATCAAGGACATCTATCTAATGGGCCAGGAAACATCCTGTGCAACCTACATGGAGTCAAATATATACAGTGTAACACATGAAATTGTAACAATTAAAGCTTTCATTGCATGCCATCGTCCTAGGGATTACAACTGCCTTCTGCCAGTCCTTTTCTGTGATATTGTCAATAACCTCACCCCATATCATTCTCAACCCAGTTAGAGAGATCTTGGTAATAGAAACCAACATCCTGTAAAGTTGTGTCACTGCTCTACAGGAATTCCCCATTTTCAGCATTGTATCCATGAATGTGTGTTCACGGGGATCAGTTCTAGAGACCCCTGTCTTCTGTATTGCCATCACCGCCCCATCCATTGGGATATTGTCCCAACTTTATGGAACAGTGTGCTCTCAGCGTTTCAGAGATGTAGAACCTACATTCCTCAATCAAGTCACTGTGTGTCTTCATCCCCACTGATTCCCAGGCTCTTACCTCCACTTTCTCCGTCACTATGGACCGATGGTAGCACTGGGGTGAATGGTCCTCCAGTTCCTGTACATTTCAGCATTTTTGCCGTATAATATAGCCCAACTATCCTTAATCTCTCACATGACACATGTCTAGTACACAACTCCAACAGACAGAACTGCACATCAATTCCTTCAGGACCTGCTCAAGTATACTTTAAGTCTTCACTCACAGCACCAGACAGCCATTGGGCCACCCGCTGTGGTGCAAGGAAATAGGGCCCCATATCGGGTGGCCCAACCCACTTTCCGACTTGTGGAGTTGTAATTTTTCCAATAAGCACCTACGTCGGGTTCCTCCTCAGATCAGGGCTGCTGGCAGACTACTAAGCCTACCAAACAGACTCACTGATAGTTGCACAGGTAATACTGCAAATATATGGTGATCCTAACATGGTTTGAGATAAATAGCCTCATCCAGAATCCAGTGGACACTCTTCTTCCTGCTTAAGGTCTCTGTAAGTCACCAGCTGTTAGAGCCTTCTCTCTTTGGTAAGCATGCACAGCCAGATACCCAAGTGCCTTTACCCCCACATCCCTAAATCCCCTATTGCATCGTAGGGGTTTTGCTCTTAGTGCCATGTCTGCTACAGACATGTCTTGTTAAAGTTCACCTTTAACCCTGACACTGAATAGAAATCCCATAGCACACTAACTACCTGATCCAAATTCTTGTTTGGATGTCTCAGATATTATAAGACTTCTTCAGCAAATAGTGGAATATTATGCGTCTCCTGACTTAACTTGATCCTCCAATTCTCTGCCTAAATGTTTACGTCAATGGCTCCATTGCCATAGCAAACAATAGTGTGGAAAGCAGATATACCTCTTTCAGCCTGCCACACTTCAGCTATTAACCTGCTCATCTTGACCCTGGCCATTAGTTGGCTAGAAAGAAGGCAGATACAACGACAAATCTCTTTACCAAACACAAACTCTACTTTAAATTATTACTCCAGGATCCAAGGGTCAAACACTTTTTCCATAGCTATAGACATTCCTCCAACACATGCTTAGGATGCCAAACCTTCATAGCTGGACTTCTCATTGGTTCAGACAAACCAGCTCTGTCATCAACAATGTCAATCCGTTGGCTAATACATTTGGGAGTACCTTATAGTCAAAGTTAAGCATAGAAAAGGAGTGATATGCCTTAACTAGTAGTCGGTTCTGGCTTATCTTGGAGATGGCCAGTATAATCGCCTCTCACGTACTCGATACCTAGGTTCTTCTAGTAGGTGCAGCCACATACGTTTTCTGTAATTTAAGTGTCGGCATACCAACATATCACTGATAAAGTTCTGCAGGGAGTCCATCTCCACCTGTTTTTCCCAGATGCAAATTCTTTAATTGCACCTCTAATGTCCTCCGCAGACAGTGGTGACTCCCCAGCTGATAACTCATTTAATTTAGAGTCACCCACACTAAAGATATACAGCCTCTGCAGAATGCCCCACATCTCTCCTTGCTATAATATGGAGAGGAATAATATTTCACCATTACTTTATATCAGTTTGTGATGTCACTATTGTTCCTCCCTCCTCCCACAATGCCTAATGGGCCCTCTCTTTACTTCATTGTGGATCAACGACAATAATAAGCGACCAGGCTGGTCTCCCTCCATTTGCTGCCTTTCTCTTGCTTCTTTACTTTCCAGCCCACACAGGATAGTTATCAGCTCACCATGCTGGTGTCTTCTCTTCAATAAGACCTCTGTGTTTGAGCTCCTGTAACCTATGTAAAACAGTTATTTCCTTTTCAAGTTTCAAAATATCCTCAATGGCATTTCTACCCCATACGTGGTATATATACACCACTTATATAAGTCTTTAAGGCATCCAATTTAATGCGAACATCAGATGAAGAATTTGCATTTACCTTGCAATACTGATGGCTTCTTCCAATTGTGTCAGCAAACACCCTATCATCTGGAGCCTCCCCTCTTAATATCCAATCCAGTACACAGGGACGCCTATGAGTTGACAATGTTGTAGCTCAGTAGGTCGCTTCCATCAAGGAGCCCGTAGATGTTCAGACTGCAGCAATAAGTGAAGACTTGAATACAGATGTTCATGGAAGGAGAAGAAGTGAGTGACAGTTTTAATTCATGGAAACGTGGGTACTGAAATTTAAAAAAAGAAGTAAGACATTCAATTTGCAGTACTGGAAAAACTAAGTTCATAGCATCAATTATCAATATATTCTACATCCAAGACAGTGAATATCCATAGAAGGATTGCCTTCAAGAGTTTGCAGGCGGTATGTATAACAAGTGATAAGGTGAATTCAAACTAAGAGCTTGGTGTATGAAAGATTTGTGATTTGTTAATCAGTTGCACAACCATTTGTCCAAAGGCTGTACGACCCCTAAAACTGTATTTTGTAATGTAAACAATTGCTCCAAATTAAGGAGTCCAAAAACTTACACATCAAACTGATAAATTATGGAATTAGAATTTTGTAACCTGTTGTTGCTATTGCTTAATACTGATTACAAAATAGCAAATTACTATTTCAATGTATTATCCAATGGCACATTGTGAATAGTTACAAAACATGGAAATTGCACATGCAAAATACCATCAATGGAAAACTGGTGGGAACCGGGTGACATTTTTATAGGAAAATGAAACAAATGTTCAGAATTGCCGCATTCAATGCTCTGGAGAAACTAATATGCATCCTGGTTTCACAATAGAGGAGGAGCTGTAGAAAGGAAAGGATTATAGGGTGCTTGTATCTTTATTTGAGCAGACCAAGGATGAGGGTTTAACAAAATGCAGGGTAAGCAAGCAGATGATTATGACTTAGTAGAAAAACTTGAATCCATCCTAGGGAGGGAGACAGAGCACAAATACAGGCCACACCAACTCACTTACATGGACTTTGTTCCCTCCACCTGCCCGCTTCACGTAGCTAGCAAGGAATAGTGCTAGTTCGAAGATTTTTATCATTTTTTTAAATGTAATACTGACAACAACCAATTTGTACATATCGTTTCATGAGCAGCCATGTAGAGATTAATGAAACTAGCATATTTTTTTGTGCCACTTCTCAGCTTCCAAGTGTAATGCCCTCACTCACAGACAATTTGTACCAAAATCACCAAAAAAATCACTCACCGACTATTGACGCTGTATACAATGCTGCTTGCTTTATCGCTGATTAAGTGGCAACTGTATACACATATGACTACATCATTTTTCATCATTTAGCCCTTTCTACCTGGCCGGTGAGGGGTGGGTTTAGAGATGGTTACCTGATTGATAAGTTGCTTGAACATACTTGTTTATACATAATGCACAGCATGTATAGAATTATTCAAATGCCTATTTATTTTTAACATATGTGAAAGTGCATATGCAATTTACCCTTGGATTATGAACCCCCATACCTTAATGCACGTACTACAAGGTAAAGCAGATACAACTATATGCATAAGCACAGAATACTGAGGAAGCGCAATCCTGAAACCCTCTCTGGCCACTTTACTCCATTTACAGCCACTCTGTCCCTTCAGCTCACTCTTGCAGCTTTCTGCTTTCTCAGATTGTGATGCTTTTTCGTTTTTCTCTCCCTCTGTCTTTCCCATGTGTTTTTGCTTGCAGTAAATGCTTCAGGCAGAAATATAAGTGCCAGCACTCAAAAATTAGTGACGTGCACCAGAAACGACCGGCTCAAATTAAGCACTGCTTAAGAGTAGGTTTCGTTGCCTATATAAAAGCGGGGAGCATTGGAGTACACCCCAGAAACTTTATGTAAAATAATAACTACTTCAGGTATGCTGCACAAAAAGCAAGGAGAAAGGGCCTAACACTTGTACTTAAGGATGGTACTCCGGAGGATGAGGAAGCCTCATCCTTCACACAACACAACCTGGACAAGAGGCAACTATGGCCACAGAGGACAGGACGCGTTGAACAGACATCACAAACAATTATCCTTTTTTATGTGTATCTAAACGGAATTACCTTTGTACATCCAACGCAGCACTTATGACATGTCACTTGCCTCCTGAAGTTGGTGTAGTTGCTGATGAGTCGATGATACTGACACCTTTAACAACCTCTGGCTGAAGAGTTGACTCAATGAACTCCTACAGGGATGTTTCTGGTGGTGCTTCTGTATTTGGTCCACCTGCAGCCTCCTGTCTTTATGGCACAACTCTTCTTTTTGTGTGTGAATAGAGGTCCTGCCATCATTTGCACATCTCTTCAACACTCCTGTTAGTCACACCCATTGCATTATCCTCTGATAAATATGTCACCATAACTGTCCTTTCCTAGTCTCAGGCACAGTTAGTGAAGCCTTGCCCAATAGTTTAACATTTTAGCTAAACACTCCTTTGTCAAGTTGATTACTAAACTTCCTCTTTCGTTTCCTGCTTCCGCCATCTTTAGGTTTCTGGCTAGCAGTGGTTCAGGATGGGGTGGATAGCAGTGGATTCTTCCTCCAAGCTTTCAGGGTGGTGCTCTACTGTGGCCTCTTGCACCCCTACAGCTTCATTGTCTGATTCACTGACGTCATAGCTGTGAGACAGAGAGCCCTTCCAATAAGCGAATGATGCTGATACCTTAATTGAGAATCAGTATTCTTAAATCGTGAATCTGAATCCTAACGAATCACTATTTAAGTACATAAAATGTTGTTAATTCCTTGGTCGTGAATTGCCATTTTTTGCTAATATGGAACCACAAAGTCGGTTGTTTGCACATCAGTTCCCATGTCCATAAAATCTGTGAACAGCTCTATTATATGATATAAACTCTGGACCTCATATGCACCTGAAAAGTATTACACTGGGACAAAGACGATTATGCTTTTTTTCAGGAAAACACAAATAGCATTCTGCATTATTTTGAATATTTTCCCAAATAGGTCAGTACTGTTATATATGAATAAATGCAAGATGTTTATCAGATTATTCTAGCATTGATTTACATATTAAAAAGCAAAGGCGCATTAGGTGAACTATGAATAAAAACTTACTACAACATACCAGTCTTAGGAAGGAGAATGCAACCTATCTAACAGAATTAATGGAGCATAGGGAAGCGCTACTGAAATCGAAACTGTGTGGATACACTTGGTCCTCCATCAAAGGGGAAATAAGTCTCACCTTGCACCAGGGTAGCAATAAGAGAGAAATAAAAGTAAGAGCAGTGAATAGGTTAGAAGGACTATGTGATTACTGGTCGAAAAGAAGACAGAAGCTCAAATCAAATGGGCACTGAAAGGGACAGCTGAAACAAATCTACCACAATGGGGAAACTGGTGGAGACTGACACAGGCGATGCCAACTAATCTGTGCCCGTGCAAAATGAGCTGCATGTTGGCAGTTTGCATCTCTCCCTGCATCCCCCTATGCAAATAGGCTTTTGGGGTGGAGTTATTGGGGGAAAGGTGCAAATCTCACTGTATTGCTTATTCACAAATGAATGTGGTGGAATGTAAGCCTGTTACACATTTCTTCTATGTCAGACCTGCTTTAACAGAGATCTGGGGCAGTGGGGAGTGCTATGTCCCCTGCCAATGAGGCAAGAGCCATATACACCCCTGGTCAAGCAACCTATAAGCAGTGAAGCTCAGATTGAAATTATTACCCCTAATAAAGGCATAGAATAGTAATGCACTGAGATTTAAAGGATATCTAAGGCCATCATTGTTCATGCCGCAACCATAGGTGAAATGGAAGAAGGACTAGCAGCTTCCTGTCATCAACAGCCCTGCATCCTTCCCCCACCTGGTCCAAGGGAGCCAAACCATTTTCGAAGAGAGGTTTGTGCTTGCTGCCCTTGGTGCAAGAAGGGCCGAGGAACACGGTAGTGTAAGCTTAGCACGTATCCTGGAACGGTGCCCTGCCAGGGTCATGCCTGTGAACAAGGACCTGCAGGCCAGGAAAAACATGTGCACTCTCCACAAACCCATCACAAATGAGACCCCACATGTTGGTGCATCTGGCCCACAAACACTGATGACAATCACTTGTTTAAAAGGGTGTGAATTAAGTGACATTATAGTGAAAAGCTGAATCACAATTAAAGCAAGAGTGCAAATATTTTCTAAGACATGAGAAGTGTATAAATAACATTTAGCAATTTGGCTGCTGTGTGCTGTTTACAAATTTAGGATGAATACTGAGCAATCTAGTTTGTTTTCCCCTACTTTATTGATGATTATATAAAATAATAGTTGAAGTGGGTCAATCTATGGCTTGCCCTTGTGTACCTGAACAATGACAACATCCTCATATTAATTGATGGGCCTGTCTCTGGGCAGAAGAGTGTTCTCAGATACTGTGCAATGAGCATAACGCAAAAACATAAATAAAAATAAAGTGCATTCAGTCACTATAGTCAGGCTAAGGCAAGTAAAGTCTGTGCACAGAAAGTAAGTAATGGAAGGTGCTTATTGGTCACACGCATGACCAGTGAGAAAGCATGCAAACGGGACCAAACTCATGCCCAAGAGCCGACAGGACACGCAAGCAGCAAACGGCTCCTCACCCAACCTTAAGCTCCTGAGTGAGGAGCCCAAGTCCTGGCAGCAGCACCAACAGTGAGAGAAAATACCATAATGGGAAAAACATACAAGCAAGCAAGCTTAAAATCTCTGAGTACCTGTCACAGGGCTGTACACGCTTCGCGGGTCTGTGTCGCTGCACTCTAGATTGTGCTGGTCCCTCCATTTCAAAACCTTAGCTCCTTTCCTGGTTTCCTTCTCTTGGTTCCCACCATCCTCAGAGTAAGATACAGGGAAGAGGTGTTCTCCTGTCTTTCATTGAAGACCTAGGCTATGATAGGTGGCTCTTCGTCTAAGGAGCCAATCCAATGTGCTGCAGTCGCGTAAATATTTTAAACGCAGTCCTTATTCTAGAGCTTCACACTGAGTTCTAGCCAATCTCCAGGAAACAATTAGTGGCTTTTTTTACAAGTAGCTTGCACCCCCGATGCGTCATTTTTTGAAGCATTGGCGGCACATTCTGTGGTCCATTGTTGCCCCATATTTACAAAATGATGCATTAGGTCAAATGAATCAGTTTTTGATGGCCTGCGTAAAAGAATACCTATGTTGGAACCGACTGCACCATGCAGTTTAAAATATAGGCAGGGTAGGCGTTCTCCGGTTAAAACTCACTTAGAACTCATATAGTCATATTTGCAAGCTTTGCAATGTGTGCTACAACTTTGAGATGTGTCACACTAACCCTGGAATGCTTCAAAATTCATACGCCTCTTCAACCCCGGCCTAGGCACCTGTGTCACAGGAATCTGAGCATCTGAAGTCACTTTAAACACCGGAATATGTATGTATTTCACATTCCATCTACGAGTAGTTAATTTACACATGTGACAATCGTGTTGTAGGACCCCTTGAACCAACCTGGGAGCATGGCACGTATGATGATTTCATCCACTGCAGCAAGGCTATGCGATGTTGTGTACTCCCCTGCAAGACACAGGTCAGGATTGTCACTTCTCCATGGAGGAAGTGGTCCACAAGTTCAGGCCAGCATACTCCAAAGGACAACAGGTAAGTACACACATAAAGTAGTTAATACATATTGCCACCTAGCATAACGACATATACTTGCATTCACTCACATTACAGTCACTAACTACGTCACACATACTCAGGTCTCTACATACACATAAGTAGACTATGCCCTCTGTTGTGTGGCATATAGCCATACTGCATACATTACATCCAAGACCAATGTAAGAGTGTACAAGGTGCTATTCCACCATTTTACAGTCTTTTACATTGGTCCTCACACAATAGACTACTTATGTCAGTCAGAACTGACGCATCGCCTCTGATTTTTGACGCATTACTGACGTTGTGTTGGTTGTAAGGCCAACTTCAGCAATGCGCCACTTTTTGGGCTGATGCGTTGTGGCAGAGTTCCCACTGATGTGTCAGAATTTCTAACGTATTCTTGGGTCCTTACGCCATTGTGCCTCGTACTGTAAATACCAACCACTGATGGCGTTGTTACCTGTAATGACGCAGTGAAAGAAATTTTGGTGCATCGCTGTCGCAATGCAGCGATGCATCAATCCTTGTAAATGAGGCCCGTAGGGTTTCCAGTCATGCTTTCTAAGTTTGATCATCATGAACATCATCATTATTGGAAAGGAGAAGAAAGACTTTCTCATGGGTTAGATGTAGGGGACAGGATCTCTCTGTCAACAGATGTCACACAGTGGCAAAATCCCAAATCATTTCCAAAACAGATATCCAATGGGCCTATGCTTCCTGCAGAATGATGTGGCCTCAACTCCCCTGGCATAGCATCGTCCTCCCGGGTTAGAGATCCCACCTGCGTGATGGGGCTCTCCAACGCCTCAGCCACTGATGCTGCATGTGCAGTGAAGTCAGAAGACTTTGCTGAGAGGACACGTTTGTTTCACCAGTTCTGCAACTCAGCAAATCGCAACAAACTCCAATAGCAGGACAATAAGCAACACATCTACTGACTTAACACACAGGGAGATTACACACTGCACTTTGAGGCCTCTAACTGATTTCCCTAGCTGAGACTGCCGTATAAGGGAAGGAAATCAAGAGATGATTGGGAAACCCAAAGTATGGACAGGGTAACCAACCCTGTGACTCGACTGCCCTGTGGTTGACGGGACATCAGGCGTAAGGTCTGCGATGGTTGTGCCCACAGAATCGCTAAATAGGGAAAGGAACTACAAGAGCGGCGTGCAGGCTCAGAGATGTTTTTTAACATTCAGCCCATGTGACCCCTAAGAGTTTTAGAATACATAAAGGGTCAAAAAGGTAAATGGATAATGCAGGCTGTTGGGAGAAGGTCCCATGGTAGCAGTTACATAAGGAAAAAATATCAGATATAATAACAAATTTCAGAAGACGATCCCATTGGAGGCAACAGATGGCCCATAGGAAGACTTATGACCCAAGGACCGAGATCCATTCTTACAGGTCATCAAGTCCTTCATTTATTGAGTTCAATAACTCCATCTATTGACTCTTGTGCCTTTGACACATACTATGTACCCCTCTGCAGCGAGGAGGCGACCATACCCTAAATGTCTTCCTCTGCATGTCTTCCTCACTACATATATTCCAGGTGATGCCTTTTCAACTAAGAATTCCGAATTTTGTGGCATATCCTATGTCTGTGTTAATTGATCCCGGGTTCTACCTTATTGTTCAATATCAATGCAAATGCCCATGATTCTGCTAAAGCAAAAAGGGTGACACCGATTACAGGACGTAAAATCGAGAGGAATAACATGGTTTTGTGATGGACAAAATAAATCACAGTCATGTTCTGGACCTAATGTACTTAAATACATCAAGCAGCGAAGCCTCGAGCACTGGTAAAGCCAGCTCTCTGGCCCTTCAACTATGTTCTATATTAATGTTGATGGAGGGTAATGGGAAAGATGGGAAGCCCACCTTTGACCTTTATTTGCATTGGAGCCCTAGGCAAGGCCAGGGGTGTAGCCGAAGGCGGGGGGTGATTAGGGTGTTACACCCCCTAATAAATGCATTTTCTTATAAAGAGTTGGATACAGGTGCTTCGAATCGGGTATTGTGAGGTGCCAGTCGGATTCAGGCAGTTATTGTGACCCACATACACCCTGTTAAAGCCCTCAAAGATGTTGGTTACTTTACAGAATATTGGGCCAGATGTATCAAAAAACGAAATTGCATTTCTTAAATAGCGAATTTTAAGAAATCGCTATTTAAGAAATGCAAATTGGTAGGTATGAATTTTGCGATTCGGTAATAGCGATTTCTTAAAATTCGCAAATGCTATTACCGAATCGCAAATAGAGAATCCGACCCCATTTGCACCTATGGGCCTGTTGCGAATGTTTTTGCATTTCCTAAATTGTGAATTCCAGTTAGGAATTCGCAATTTAGGAAATGCAAATCCCAGGGTGCTGGGGGCTTAAGGTCCCCTCTGCTGCACCCCAAAAATATTTTTACGGACATGTGGAGCACACACATGCCTTAGGGGCATGTGTGCGCTACATGTGAATTTTAAAAATACATTTAAAATGCATTTTTTAAATTTGCACTTGGTTACCACCAAACTTTTGTTGGTGGTAATTGCATTTCCTAAATGCCCAATTCGCATTTAGGAAATGCTTGATACATGTGCTTAAGAAATCGCAAATAAGGATTCCTTATTTGCGATTTCCTATTTAGAGAATCGCAATTTGTGATTCTCTAAATGGGGTCGCAATTTTAAGGAATCACTATTTTAGCGATTCCCTAAAATTGCACTGTGAATGCCTTTCATACATACTGAAAGGCATTTTTGCATTCGCAAACGGCCGAATTTTGCGATTCCCACCGTTTGCGAATGCAAAATCGCTTAATACATCTGGCCCATTGTGTTTTCGTTCTTAGCACTCCTACTAATCCGCATTCCTCTCCCTTTCCACTGACCCTTAGGGCCCCTTCTCATACACCCTTCTTGTCCTATAATGATTTTAAACATGCTATGCCAGCCTGATTGTGGGAATCTCTGAAGCTCAACCCCCCCAAATATTACTGACCAAGCTATGCCTCTGGACAAGACACTTTCTGGCTCCCTTGTCATAAATAACAATCTAACATCTATCCTTGAGTGTGTTGAGCCAGTGGCGTAACAAGGGCACCCACAGCCCCTGGGGTGCGGGTGGCCCGAGCTCCAGGGAACCCCTCAGCACAGTACACTGTGCACAGGCGGCAGGCCCCTGACTTGGTCCAGGGAAGAGGGGACCCCCTCCAGGTACTTTGCAGGGGGCCCCCTCAAGTTTCTTTAAGCCAATGTGTTGAACCGCCCGATTATTCACAATCTATGGTGAGCAATAGCCCTCTCTGTGGCCACTCTAACTGATTAATTCATCACTTTCTGAAAGGCAAACTGAGAATCTGTAGATAATGTATTTAAATAAGAAAGTACCTGGATACTAAAACTCTTGATATGAACTGTGAGGAACCCTGTCTAAAGGGTCTTGTGTGTATTAAATTAGTTATGAAGGAGCTGGCTAATGGCTGAGCGCACAGAAATAGGCTTGTTCAATTTCAAGGGTAAATTAAACAAAATGCCCAAAAAGGTAGCCTAAGTAAACACAATACACCTCTATTTAATTGTGCATAGTTGTATTAAAAAAAGTCACAAACACAGATATCACAGTTCTCATCATTTAAATATCACATCCCTAGAAGAGATGAATAAGAAAAAGCACAGCTCCCATGCCATAACAGGGTGAGAAGGAGATGGGAAGGGGGCAGGCGTATCGTGGGAAGCCAAAGAATAGAAGCAGACAAGAAAACATGAGGGAGAATAAATAAACAGGCGCCTTGGCAAGATTAAATACCACACTGGCCAGAGCTCTCTTTTACAAATGTTAAGCACAAGGTCTTTAATCACACGGGTCCAGCTTACTTCAACAAAAGGCTCACACCCTACCACCCAGGCAGGTGCAATCATACCTTGGATTCATCTATGCAAATCCATGGCTGAGCCTTCTCCTATCCGGCTGCCAAAAACTGGAACAAACTCTTCCTCCATTCATCTCTTGTCCAATTTCCTTCTGTTTTTTTAAAACATCTCCAAGCGTGGCTTTTTCATCAGTAAGCAATCTCTTAAGATTTTAGTCATCCCTTCCACAGTGTTCCCTTGGGTCCATGACACCCTTTTTAGGGTATCTAAAATATAAACATTAATAATAATAATCATCCTCTGTGTTGCTGCATTTCCAAGTTTTGGCCCTTAAGTGACCAACCATCAACACCCGTGGAGGGAGCGTGGTACGCTCTACCATGCCTACACAGAACCTGCCCTCCGATCCCATCCAGTTCTTCAGACCTAACATGATCCACCTGATCCTTTTTACCACTAGCTGAAAACTAGTGGTAAATGAGAGTGGAAAGGGGGCCATTGTCTGTTGAGTTTAGATAGGGATCCACATGCGATCTCTGACTTGGTAATACCGGTTTCACAAGTTATTGCGGAATAACTAAATAATCCCTTTAATTCCAGTAATCGAGTATACCTGGAGTTAAATCCCGCTGACTTGGGATCGGTGTCCCTGTGTGCACCACAGAGTGTAAATGCATGTTTTTATAATGAAGAAAAGTGTGGGGGTAATAATATTGAGGTGTAGTTCAGTGCCAGATGCACCGAAATGTGATAGTTATGCTTCCATTGCAAATAAATTGAAGGAATGAAATACCCTCATGTAAGAGGGTGTCTGGTGCAGTATATATTTGTTCTGTCGGTTTGCCTATTTTGATGAGGGCACTGCTGCTACAGCTGTAAAGAAAATACAATTGTAGAACTTCAAATGAACTGTTTGTTTATTGTATTATACCATAGTCTTTACAATAAATGTAAGACTTTCAATACGGAATTGCATTCAGGATCTCTATAGGTACCTCTTAATTAGTGTCTTTACGCTTATTTTTATATATTTATTAACAGTTAACATAGAATACTTTAAGTTTTGCCAGTAAGTGCACACAAGTAATCAGGCTGGAGACAGATGTGCACATCCTGACACTACTGACAGCCTCCTTGGAAAATTAGAGCAATACTTCTGCCTGTGGACTATGGCACGAGATAGCAGGGAAGTCTGGCACTGATGGTTGATGAGTTTATAACTAGGACACCGACGATGAGGGACATTTATATCTCCTGGTGTGAAACTTGATGTTATTCCTCCTGACAGACGATCTGTGAGTGACAGTTGTTGTGTTGGGGCGGTGGCATGCTGTGCCAGTGATGCATGACTTCTGACAGAGAGCGGTTCCCCGCTGCACCCCCAGAGGCACATTTAGGAAGATTCATGAACCACTGTTTGAAGATTTCTTGAGGTGTATTGTGCAAACACAATAATACCATCATGTACTACCAATGGGCAATTTTTACGGATACTTGCGCTCTCCTTTCAATTAATAAATTCCATAGCTTAAATACATCTGCCGGTGCTACAGCTAAGAAAAAAAAACCAATCAAAACTTAGCAATGGTAACAGTACAATGTTATCCAAATACACATACAACAAGCACTCGTCGTAATCTAAAACTGAGTGATAAATAATATATATTGTGTATATGTATAGGTTATATTTTACATATTGTTTGTTATAGAAAGTCCTGAAGAAGTCGAGGGGTAGTCCCCAGACGAAACACGTGTTGACTGGAGCAAGTTTGGATTGGAATACATTAAGAAGAATAAAGAAGAATATAAGCCAAATATTTGATGCAATCTGTTTGAAATAAGAACTTTTGATTACTTACTGTTATATTATTTATCACTCAGTTTTAGATTACGATGCTTGTTGTATGTGCACAATAATACCATGTTTGCATGATTCCCCACAATGCAATGCAAAGGAAGAGGGAGTGGTGCCTTGTGGGAGTTTTGTACTCAATGAACACCCATAAATGCAGTTCTCTTCATGTATGCAACCACCCAAAAGTGAATACCGTAATGTGTAATTTTTACAAAAATTACACTGGTTGTGCATAGAAATATGTGTTTCGCAATATACATTGCTTCTTCAGGGCCTCATATACTTAACATGTTACATTTAAAAATAAAAAAACATAATAAAACATATAATCAATTTATGAAAGTGCAGGCTTTAATAACATATGTACCTATATAGTCAATATATATCTTCATTTAAAATTATTCATTAAGCGGATGAAAAAACACTCATTCATTCAACACGGAAAATACACAGTATAATGACATTTTCAAACTTTGTAAAAAATATTTTTTTTAGATTTGATATTGTGACTGTAAAATTGCAACCTTTATTTTCTCTTAACTTGCCAGGAAACTAAACTGGAACTTTACTGATAATGCACCACCTTAATTATGGTATATTTGAGACTATGACACAAAAGCAAAATAATTAATGGTTGTTTTGAGCAGTGGAAGCTCTCTTTTGTGCTGCGGGGCAGGTCCTGAATAGTAATATTTAATGAGTGAGATATTTTGAAGACCACACCAATTATTGAGGCTCTTTATTCCATGCTGGGAATGTGCATTTTGGTCAAATTGTTGACTCTATGTTACTGAACACTATAACTTGAGTATAGGCTATTGGATCCTTAGAACACCAGCGTGCGAAATAGAGGTTCCCCATATGGAAAAGTTTTATGGAAAAATAAGTTTGCAGATTGGATATTGTGAATGTGAAAATGTAGCTCCTCTTTTTCACTTAAATGTCAATAAAACTGCCTTAAATCTTAAAATGGATAAAAATATTGAGTGTATGCACGCTGGAACTATTTAGCAGTGGCAGTTTACAAAGAGGACAGCCATTTTGTGTAAACCTGTTTGACATGTGATAATGAATGTACTTATTTATAAATTGATATTATCTCTTGATTTTTTTTTTTATTTTGTGGTATTATTCAAAGAGTTTTGGGGAATGGAAAAATAAGAATATTGATGTGTGGTAGAGACATCTCATCAATCTATTTATTGTAATAATGAAGTCAAAGTGCTTTCACTTGAAAGTTCAGTATATCAAGTATTATCACTGAATGAATAAGTGTTAACTGATTCTTTTCTACACCAAGTGTTGAACTTTTAATGAAGAAATAACAATGACAATATAGCAATATATTATGAATGCACATAATTTCATGAATTGAATATGCATTTTTTGGATGGAATATGTCAACTATTGAAGGACCTGAGGAAGATATGTAAAATGTGAAACAAATGTTAGCCAGTATTTGCATATTTGTGAATAAAGCTGGGTATGATCTAATTAAAGAGTACATCTCATTCTCTTGGAGCAAATTATTTTTATTGGCATCACTTATAGTAAAGCGATGTCTTAAGAGGGTTGCACCCTGGTGGCCCGACTGTTTGAATTAATGCATGAAAATATCAAGCCCATCATTTTGGCCTGTTTTCATTGGGTGATGCTATTCCATGCACCGACAAGTCACGCTTCTTTGCATGATGTTAGTTGATTGGATTACATGGAAGCGTTGGTGCGCTGCTCCCACCCAATTACGCCCAATTTGCCTGAATTACTGCGGTTGTGCATTAAACAAGACACTGCTGTTTAGCACTGCACTTGCTTCAAACCTTTTGCATGAGAAAGTTGATCAAATCAGTCATTTCTTTCTTCAGTGTCACATGGGTGCTTGCACAAAACAATCGCAAATTAGGGCCCCAGAACTTACACAGGGCACCAAGTCTTCAGATAAGTACACTGTGATTTACTATAGCAGGGAAATGCCACTCTTGGATGCTACACGCATTTTAAAAATGGAGGAATATTTCACAAGCTCCTCTGTAGAACTTATGTAGGGATATGTGGCTCTATGTACAATTTCTCAGCCATTTGTACTTAAAAACGGGAGGTTGAAGTGGGTAGAAATGCCAGGGACTGGCACTCACATTCTTTCTAATTTAATGCAAACCCAAATCTCTACTTTGTGAAAAAGGGAACACCCAGTGCTTAATTTGTAAGTAGAAACGTGCCAGTGCCAAAGTTCTCCTCTAAATACGCAGTTGCTGCAATTAAATGTGCGAGCATGGAACACTGAGGCAGCATAATCGTAAAGCCATCTCTGGGCTCTTTAATCCATTTACAGACACTCCCTGCCCCTTCAGCTCACTCTTGCAGCTTTCTGCTTTCTCCCTTTGTGACGCCTTTTCATTTTTCTCTTCCTCCATCCTTCCTTTATGTGTCTTTTGCTCGCAGTAAATGCTTGAGGCTGAAGAATAAGCGCCGGCCCTCAAAAATAAGTGCTGGTGCACCGCACCGGAAACAACAAGCACAAATTAAGTACTGGGAACACCTTCCTATAGGGCAGTAGGCTCCTGCAGGAGCAGCTTGTGCATTCCAAACAAAACCTAGCCTGTTCTGTGCCAGAAATGGGCATCTGCACAGAAAGTAGTGCACTTTCATGCACACTCTGATCCTGCTTCATACTTTTGCTTCGGAGGGGTGGGACCGCAGGGAATTTGTATCTTGTGGCCAGAGCCAGTGGTGCTGGAACACTTTCCTGAGAAGGGGTGCTGCCTTCAATGTTATATCACTGATGTCATAGTGATTGTGAAAAATCTAAGCATCACACAAAGAACAAGTGCAGCAAATGTGCCACGCCCATTCAGCAGGTGTGGTATGTAGCCCGTGGTGCATTTGCGAGCACTGGTGTGGTAGCACACTGTCATTTACAGACATAGTTTTGGTTGAAATGGCCACTAAATTTGCATAGGCATGCTTTTTTGTTGATAAAACTATATAGCGCACAAACGATAATGTGTGGAAATTGTGTTTCAGTGAATTTATCATTTGTGCATTGCAAAGTAAAGTGTCTTGATTTGTTTTGATCCTATTAAAATATTTGTTTCCATCACACTTCAAAATTACAAAAAATGCACTTCATTTGTGCTTTCCAGTTGCTGATCTTTGTTGAAATTTGAGTATAATTTATTTACAGGTGTTTTCTATGTCGCTGTGTGTTAGAGAAAAAAAATGACATCCCACAGACCCGCCTTTCACATCCTGTAACTCAGCAAGATTGTCAGTTACTGCACTTTTACAAAATCCTCCCGCTCTGAGGTCAGAGAAATAAAATTAAACACCACTTTCTGAATATGCAAGAATTTATCAGAAGGTGTGGCCTGACATTTGACCTGCCTTTCAACCCACAGCAAATGTGACAAGATAAACGCAAATGTTAAAGGCATCTTTATTTTTCATTCACCTTCTGTACCCCTGCATGGTTATTTTTGGGGGTGCTATAAATCAAACGGGGCTCTAGAAGCACAGCAGTGGACCACTCAGCTTTCATTTATTTTATCCAAGCTAATAATATATGAAAGTGGCCAATTTTACTAGGGCAAATCTTTTGGTACGTCCTATTACTTAAAAGAAAACCATCTGATCAGTTAAAAGGACTCTCACCCACTGAATTTTACTCCATCGTCAGTGAGTTCTCACCACTGATTCCAGTGTTCTATCTGAGAGGGATCTGCCTCTTTTGCCCGAAGGAGCGGTCTGTGTGGTACTTTTTATGGGCTATGCTTGGGGGATTTAAGCTTAAATTGCCTAGAAATGTCCTTAATTTCCATTTTACTCAAGGACCCCTTGAGAAGATTAAAAACAAAATGCTGATGCAAAAGATTTCTATTATGCACTCGGGTTCTATACCATGCTTCTGTCTTCATGGGCTCAGCTCTGGTCAAAGGGCTTTCATCGGGACCAAAAGTTGCTAAGAGTCCTCCAAAGGTAAGTAGGTTATTACCTCAATGCAGTATATGTCCGGTACTTAAACCCATGCTGTCTCAAAATTCAGATACCTCCACTGAAAATCACTGGCAACACTAGACAGTATCATCTGTGTATAAAACCATTAATAGATAAATAATCCAAGGCTCGTTGCAGTGATGTGTACCAGACATGATAATGCATTTAAATGGTTTTTTTTAAAGCTTACATCACCAGGTCAGCCCAAAGTGCCCAGATATAAATAAGCTTTCTGTGTGTGCTCCTCAAAAAAATGTAATCATGTTTTTCATTCTTTAGGTCTGTACAGCTTAGTGCCACGACTGGGTGATAACAGCGCTATACAGAGCAAGGTGGGGACCAAGGCTGATCTGCGTAGGACCGGTTCCTGTCTGATGTGGAATAGTGGGCAAAAAAAACAAAAATGGAATGTGTCCCGAGTTTTTACTAGTGGCTGAGGCTTAAATCAAAAATTCCACCCCTCACTCCTTGGTTTTCCTCCTCACTGCGACGCCAGAAGTGTGATGGTTGTGCCCAGATCTAGGCCCCACGTTTGGATTCACAAGGGACCTGGCTTGGCACTTCAGGTTGGACCGTCCTATTGGTGCAGGGCCCACGGCTGATTTGAATATTCCAGGCCCTGTCTGAGCTGGCATGCTGCCCACAAAAGCAAGGATGTCATGTAATGGGGCCCAGGTAATTACAAGTGGCCGAGATTAATTCAACTTCCATCCATCACTTTTTGGCTTGGAGCTCCACAGATCAGCACAGAACGATGCTGTACACACCGACCCTCTCTCGACCCCTCCCCGCACTCCTCACACCCCCGCGGTCTCAGACCCTGCCACCCTCCCTATCACACTAGTGGGGCCTTATCTGGCATTCCTCGGAGTCCGATGCGGGTGCCTCACTGATTCTGTGAAGAGGACCGGTGTCTGCTGAGTGCCAACTCTAAGTATGGGCATCCCGAGGCCCCCGCAGCCCCCGCCCCCACCGCAGGTCTCTCTGAGAGGAGCTACTGCACCGCCAAGGGCGCCCCGGACTTGTCCTGTCACTCTCTCCTGGTCCGACTTCTGTCTGTCTCCCGTTGCCTTCGCATCGCCGCCTCGCATCTTCTTGGCATCCTTCTGCCCAGTCACACCTCTCTCTTCGTCCCTCCCTGGGGGTCCAGCTTTCTGAAAGATTTCTCCTCCTCCCTTTCCCTGTCTCCTGTCCCTAGCGCTCTTCTCCCTGTCCCCTGCACGCTCTCCCTCTCGGCCTCATCATGTCCTCTCGTAGCTCCTCGTCCACCTACCGCTCCTCGCAGCGCTACAGCGCCTTCGGTTCCAACTCCTCGGGCGAGCCCAGCTGCTTCGAACCGCTGATGGAGAGCACGCGGGCTCTGGACCACAGCGGCCTTCGCCGGAGCTCGTTCGGAATCCCGCCCCGGGAGCCCTTCCGATACTCAGGTGGGTAAACTAAGGAGAGGAAGTCGTGTTTTTTTTTTAGTTCTGGCTTGACAAGCGCGGATGTCTGCTGCCCTATTGTTACCAGGTCTTTAAAATATACACAGGGCGGCCTCTAGGTTCGCTCAGGAGAATAGTCGTTCTCCAATCATGATGTTGGATGGTTGATGTATCATTCCGCCTCCAATGGAGTGCAAGCTGTGCCATGCATGGGAACTATGTTACATCTCACATATACATGAATCATTGCACCTCTTTTTACCACAGATGTTTTCTCGAGGTAAAGCAATCAATTTTTATTTTGTGTTTTCCCCCTAGCAGATTTTAACAAATAGTTCAGTCAAGACTCAAAATGTCATCAAGATTCACTAGCTTTGCCAGTGCTTGTTTTAGGTAGCGTTTCATACCGCTGACTTCGTTGGAGTTGCCTGAATGCTGTGGAGCTCATTGAAGTTCCTTGAAGTTGCATGCGAGGAGCTCTGTGAAGTTCCATGGAATTGCGTCAGTGGTGGGTAGCTCTGTGAGGTTACCTGGAGTTGCCTGGGTGGTGTAGAGCTCTATGAAGTTCCTTGAAGTTGCATGCGAGGAGCTCTGTGAAGTTCCATGGAATCGCGTCAGTGGTGGGTAGCTCTGTGAGGTTACCTGGAGTTGGCTGGGTGGTGTAGAGCTCTATGAAGTTCCTTGAAGTTGCATGCGAGGAGCTCTGTGAAGTTCCATGGAATCGCGTCAGTGGTGGGTAGCTCTGTGAGGTTACCTGGAGTTGCCTGGGTGGTGTAGAGCTCTATGAAGTTCCTTGAAGTTGCATGCGAGGAGCTCTGTGAAGTTCCATGGAATCGCGTCAGTGGTGGGTAGCTCTGTGAGGTTGCCTGGAGTTGGCTGGGTGGTGTAGAGCTCTATGAAGTTCCTTGAAGTTGCATGCGAGGAGCTCTGTGAAGTTCCATGGAATCGCGTCAGTGGTGGGTAGCTCTGTGAGGTTACCTGGAGTTGCCTGGGTGGTGTAGAGCTCTATGAAGTTCCTTGAAGTTGCATGCGAGGAGCTCTGTGAAGTTCCATGGAATCGCGTCAGTGGTGGGTAGCTCTGTGAGGTTACCTGGAGTTGCCTGGGTGGTGTAGAGCTCTATGAAGTTCCTTGAAGTTGCATGCGAGGAGCTCTGTGAAGTTCCATGGAATCGCGTCAGTGGTGGGTAGCTCTGTGAGGTTACCTGGAGTTGGCTGGGTGGTGTAGAGCTCTATGAAGTTCCTTGAAGTTGCATGCGAGGAGCTCTGTGAAGTTCCATGGAATCGCGTCAGTGGTGGGTAGCTCTGTGAGGTTGCCTGGAGTTGGCTGGGTGGTGTAGAGCTCTATGAAGTTCCTTGAATTTGCATTGAGGGCCAGAACTGAGAAACTCTCTAAGAGGATCTTCAAGGGAAAAAGACAAGCAAGTCTAGCCTTGGGGGAACCTTCATTGGCCAGACCTGCAGAGACCCTCTCAATGGGGCTTTCAGAGACCAACGCAGAGGAAATCTCATTTAGGGGTGGCATAAATGGTTTGTAACCATTATCAGAAAAACTTTATGTCTGGGGCCTGAGAAACCTAATGTGGGATAACTTGATGATCCCCATCCAGGGCTAACTTGAGGGAACATGATTTGGGTATCCTCATCTATGAGGAACTCTATCTGTCATGGATGGCGGTGAAACCTTCTCCTTGTCTAGTAAGACCTGCCTGAATAAGGACTGAGACACCTCCTCTACTATGACCAGTACGGACCACGGCAGTAATAACCTATCAAGATGGTCCTAGGATTAGAGACGTCTTCCAGCAGGACCATCACGAGCCATGGTAGTGGAAACCTATTCCTGGAGGATCAGGATATCACTGTTAGCTTAGAAACACCTTCCAGCATGATAACGTACGTCAAGGCAATGGATAAAATACATTATATCACAGTTGACACTTATTTCCGGTGGAGTAAATTGACAAGTAATGACTACCATAGTGTGTGCTGTATCTTCGAGCTAGTGGTAGGTGAGAAGCCAGGAAGAGAGTCATGGAAGGAAAAAATCTTGGTCAGTTGTGGGCAGGGAAAGTGATGACTACAGGGAATCACTGGATGACAGAGGATTTTGCTCATCAGTAAAGTCCCGAAGCGCAACGACGTGGGTGGAGGGTGTTGCCATTATTAGGTTAATGTTGAACTTGGCCCTCTCTTCAGGGTCATCCTTAAACTTTTTGCCTTCACCCTTCTGTTTTCTGAACCCTTTTTGTCAGCTTTTAGGACTCTGTGTACCTCACCGCGGGTAACCAGTGCTAAAGTGCTTGTGCTCTCTCTTTTAAACCTGGTAAAATTGGTTAACACCCAAATGACACACTTAATTTATTTGTACGTCCCTAGTAAAGAGTGAATACGTGTACCCAGGGCCTGTAAATTAAATGCTACTAGTGGGCCTGCAGCGCTTTTTGTGCCACCTACTTAAGTTGGTTTTTTAAAACATGTCTCAGGCCTGCCATTGCAGCCTGTGTATGCAGTTTTAAACTGCCATTTCGACCTGGAAAAATAAACGTTTTGGCAGGCCAAACCTTTCTTTCTTATACATATAAGTAACCCCTAGGGTAGACCGTAGACAGCCCAGGGAGCAGGGTACAGTGTATTTAAAAAGTTGAAGATGTACTTTTAAGTTTTACATGTCCTGGTACTGAAAAACCCTTAACTTCGTTTTTCACTATTACAAGGCCTTCCTCTCCCATGGGATACAATTGGGTTGCCTCATAACATTTAACGAGTGATCAGTTTCAATTAGAAACAGTTTGGATTGTCTAGTTTAGTGTCTAAAGTATTGTAATTTAAAACCCTCTTTAACAGTAAAGTCGCATTTTAAGTCACAATTCTGAAAATGCCACTTGTAGAAGGTTGGCATTTTTTTCCAAACCATTTGGATCCTGCAGTCTGTATCCTGGGTCACATGACCAGGTGTAGCTGGCAGTTGGACTTTGTGTATTGCACCCAAGACAATGCGACAAATGGGGAATAGGTGTTGGCAGAAGGGGCCATCTCTGACTTGATAGGGGGTAGAAGCTATCACCTACCTCTCTTGCTCATCACAAAGACTTTCTCAGCACACTCACAAGGGGTTTCACACTAGTCTTTTTTGCCCACAGATAAGCTGGGGCCAGGGACGGGAGGCAGGAAATTCCAATTCATGTACTAAGCCTTATGACTTCATCTACTAGGGCACTCGTGGTCCAGGGCTGATGACACTTTACACAAAAGGACTTTGTTTGGGCAGGCCTACTGACATTTCTCCTTGAGCATCAAACCAGTGACACTTCACCCAGGAGTACCCATATTCATATTGGCCCTGTGAGGCCCCTAGAAGTTGCACAACCAGTTTTTAAAACTCAAGAGAGGTTCTTTGGAGTTGCATGGGTGGTGTTGAGCTCTGTGAGCATCCATGTTGGTGCAAGAAAGATTCTGAGTTTTAGGAGGTTTTAGGAGTTTGATGAGTCGTATGGAGCTCTGTGAAGTTCCTTGAAGTTGCATTAGCAGTGAGGAGCAGTGTGAGGTTGTTTGGAGTGGCTTGTGTATTATGTAGTTCTGTTAAGTTCCTTGTTGTTGTGCTAGAATGGAGCGTTGCTGACTTCCTTTGAGTTGCCCGAATGGTGTGGAGCTCTTTGAGGTTCCTTGAAGTTGCATGCAAGGAGTTTTTTGAAGATCCATGGACTTGCATGAGTGGTGTGTAGTTCTGTGAGGTTACCTGGAGTTGCCTGGGTGGTATGGAGCTCTTTGGATTTCCTTGAAGT
Organism: Pleurodeles waltl; assembly: GCF_031143425.1. Lineage (NCBI taxonomy): Eukaryota > Metazoa > Chordata > Amphibia > Caudata > Salamandridae > Pleurodeles > Pleurodeles waltl. The sequence continues at coordinate 38,407,599 of NC_090450.1, forward strand.
TGCATGAGTAGTGTGTACTTCTGCGCAGTTCCTTGGCGTTGAAAGAGCAATGTGGAGCTTTGGCTTGCTTGAGTGATTTAGGGAGCTGAGGGGTTCCTTGGTGGTGCAAGACAGAGTTAGACTGGGACAAAAAATAGGCCCAAAGACCAAAATAAATGTGGCCCCCATTAGCGGAGCAGATAGCTAACAATGTGGTGATATCAGGGAAACCCAGTGTTCGAAGTGGGTGCGATCGAAGGGGTACGACGTGCCCATACTTTTATGAAACACTGTTCCCCTACTTTTTGTAAAATAGACAACCATCCAGGGATGGTTAATTCCGACAGTTTGAATGCTTCAGCTGAAGTGTCATTCCGTGAGATTGCCGTGCGGTGAATCCGATTCGGGCAGACAGCTCTTCCTGCCAGGGTGCTGCAGCCTGAAAGAAATGCAAATATGCGCTTCGAGTTAATCTGCAAATGTAAAGGATGCTTTGGAGCTGGTACTGGCTTTAACCGACCTATTCGCTCTAAGCTTTGTGATGACAAAGGTTTATCCTTTTGGACCGGTAAACCGAAGAGTTAACAACTGGCCTGTGAAGTATTGACTTGGTGACTGTGGAAGAGCTCTGAGGTTCTGGGGGCATTATCTGCAGCCTGAAGCAATTTGCTACTAATTATTGTCATTTTCAGCACCAGTCCGTTATGTCAGTGTGTTAATTGTGTTTATATCGCACTTACTACACCTGGAAGTGTTGAAGGGACAGTAATGTAAAAAATAATTGCATTACGTACACTCTTGGTATTACTAAAATGTATACTTTACAAGTACCATTTTACCTTAAACATTTTGTGCATTTTGTAGCAGTTTATCTTATACTGTGTGTAAAGCAAGTTTAAAATAATGACTTACATATTCACAGTGCTTTCTGTCACAGGTTGTGACCTCATAGCACTAAAAATGCAGAAGTCTCTTTTCTCCACTGTGCCTTCCAAGACTTAACTCTGTGGCTCTTATGTTACACACAGACCTCTGCAGTACATGAACTAATAGAGGTTTCATAATGTACTATCGTGCATTTCCCAGTGAGTAACAACTTATTTTTATTTATTTTTCATTTAAGCTGCATGCTATTTTATATGTAGCTAACTGACAGTGAACGACCAAAAAAACTTACAGAATATTTTATTTTTGTAGCCACATCTTTGCCCACGTCCCCATGCTCAGTGACCTCCCCACCCCCACTGCATGCATCATCATAGTTCTTATACTTTTTTTAAAGACAACTTGGGAAGCCAACAGTAGAAACCAGCCCAGCAGGCCAACTGCTAAACAAGCATTTGCAATGCAATGGGTCTCGTGTTTGCTCGAGTTAGAGCTATTAGCGTTGTAAATTCCTAACTGGACTTTTGTTGCCACATAAATTGAAAATGAAAAGTAAAACAGTTGACATAAGTGCGCCGATTCAAAGCACCACGGCTGCAATGAGCCTGAGCGCGAAGGAGAGACACAAAAGGAAAAAGAAGTTCGCTCGCAGTCAAACATATTGGCAAAGGTGCAATTAGGCATGTAACAGGATAACAAATCTGCCCGAAGGAGGGGCAATCGTAAAGCATTTACCAATGATTAACAAAGGATTTTTGATAGGCAGGCCCCTGAATGAGTGACAGTGTTGGGCGGGGTTAAAAGGCCACAAATAGATTACAACAGGTCAAAGCTCTTGTGTGCTCGATTTAAAAACCAGACCACAGATTAATCTGTTAGGTCAGGCCATAGGGCCCTGTCTGTTTGCCCTATAGGAGAGTCCAACCCTTGTGCAAGAGCGCTGTGGACTGGAGGGATGCATCAGGCAGGATTTATGGAGGGAGAGTCGGGTAACAGGAAGGCTGGACGGCGGTGGTACTCGGAGCTGGGGGGAGCCCCTCAGAGATTGTCATATATGCGACAAGGAGATTGCCTGAGAGCTGCGAGGGGCAGCCCGAGGTAAGCGATGCAAGGAGGCCGCGAGGGACGGAAGAGCCCCGCCATCTGGGATGCAGCAATCTGCCCTTGGCTAGCTGGCCCCTTCACCTCCCCGAGAGAGGCCCGGAGTGTTTGTAATGATTTTCACAGGTGATAAGACATTCGATTTTCCAAATCATTAATCTTATCGCATCGTGCCGGGTTTGGAAACACTTGTATTCCAGTCACAGCCATAGAGGGAAATGGACTGAAACAATCCGGGGATTTAGAGCAAGTGGAGAAAAGAGAGGGAGGAGAGGCTTCGAGGGGGCGGGGAGGGCACCGAGGAAACGAGAGGGCGCGCGCGGCTCCAGGGGCACGCGGCGCCAGAAGAGGGAGAGAGAGGCGAAACCACTATGTAAAACTGTTTTAGATTATTTATGGGGCACCGGATGAAAGCTTGAGGCCGCGAGAAGAGCTTGTCAATGGGCAGGAGCCAACAGGGACGTTAAATCATTCCAGATCAGTTGCTTGGTGGACGCGGTGCCCGTGTTGTAACAACTGGATTGTCCTGGGAGTGTGCAAAATTCGTGTAACACTCGCAAACCAGGAAATGTAGAAAGGAAGAGAGGTTTTGCAAATATAAGACAAGGAGGGAGAGTACAAGAGAGTGAGATGGAATTAGAGCAAAGTACAAAATTGCCATAGCTGCCAAGTTTCACAGGTTCATGAGTTATGGACTGCTCCAGGCAGGTTTTTCCCTTTGAATTGTGGGACTTGTAGTCTTCTTTTATAATGTATTAAGCAAGACCACAAGTCCTAGAATTCAAAGAAAAACCCTTGACTGGAGCAGCATGAACCTAGGAAACTTGTCAGGGCTGAATTGTGGGTCTAAAAGGGTCTAGGGGCCTGTCCATGCACTGCATGACTGAACTAGAGGAAGGGGAGAGAGTGCAAGGGACAGAATTAGGGGCCAGGCAGCCAGAGACCCGTGCCTCTGCTTCTTCATTTCTGTGCAGAGATGTCCACCACAGCGGTAGAGATCTCCGCACATGTGGGAATACATTTTAGTACTGAATGCTGAAGGGACCAGGGGGGATACTTAGCACTAAAGAGGTTGGCTTTAGGGAAATTTAAGGAGGGGTTTCTGAGAGATCAGTGGTGTAACACAACCTCCGCAGCCCCTGCGGGGTGGGGGCCTAAGCCCCGGGGGACCCCCTCAGCAAAGCTTGTAGATGGTGGGCCAGGGATGCGAGGGGGGGGGGCTCCTCAAGGTTTGTTACGCCACTGTGAGAGACGTGCTAAAACAACACACACAGACAAAATGGTATGACCATTTCAATTAATAAAATATAACATGTTATGTTATGTCATGTTATGTCATGTTACGTTATAAGATTCGTAAAGCGTGGCAAATACCTCACACGGTCTCCTAGTGCTAAATAAACACAGACAAGAGCTATCAACAAACAGGGGGTCAGCTCAACAAGTCCTACTTATTGAAAAGCCTCCCTGACCCTTAGTAAGATGTTGCTGAGTTTTGTATTCTTTGGAGTTTCTTAATAAGACCTTCATCCAGTCACAAAATTAAAGAATTGCAGTATTGCAGGTGACTTAGAATGTGAAAAAAGGGCTACAGCAGCCATAAAGGTGTTAAAACAGGCTTTAATGAGCTCCAGCCTGGCAAAATATTTTTTTATCTATATATACACATATATACACACACACACACACACACACATATATATATATATATATATATACACACACAAACACACACACACACATATATTATATATATACATATATAGATAGATCACATAATTTTAAAAGTTAGAAATAAGTTTAAAAAAACTTGTATTAAAAAAAAAAATTAAATTAAACACACTTTCTTACAAAATGAACTACTATTAAAGAAAAATAGAATTTTTATGGGTGGACTTTTTAAGTTATTGTCACCAATTGTTTATAAATTACATTAATATGTTTACATTAATTAATTATATAATACACATTTAATTTGATTATTTAATGTGCTGTAACATTTAATTTTATTTATTCTAGAATAAAAATAAATATATAGAATGAATCTACATTTATATTTTATCTTAAACTATTTAAAAATATTTTTTAAACAATACTACCCTTTCAATATTCTCACCATACTTTCCTATAGGGAGATCGCTGTTATGACAATCTCTACCTAAATTTCCACAGTGACCAGTAATAACTTTACACTTATAAATCCTACCGTAGGACACTCCGCTCCCTGATTTGTGGGGGTAAAGACACATAAGCCTCCGCTGAGGTGAAATTCTACACTCTGAAATGGTGAATAACAAAAAAGGGTAGAGTTACACTATAACACCTGGGTGTAGTAGTAAATATACACATATGTATATATCTTTGTGAGTAGGCCCCTAAGGTAAAGTAGATGAGAGAGACCGAGAAATTAAGAGAGTCAAAGAAACTGAGAGAATCTGGCAGAGAGCGATGGAGAAAACAGATTGAGGTGCATATAGATTATATGGTAATCTACATACTTCTCAGGTTTTTCTAATTATTCTACATTGTTCACCTGTATTTTTGCCTGCCCTGTTGTATATTTAGGGCCTCATGATGAGTTTGGCAGGTGGTGGAGGCCTCCCACATAAGTCTTTGGGTTGGAAGATCGCCACTCCGTTATTCCGCCCACTGGCCCTATTATGAGTTTCCCGCTGGCCCAGCAGAAAATTACCCACAACATTGACGACAACTCGCAATCGAGCCGGCGGCAAGGTTGTGGTGCGTCAGTTTGTCAGCTTTTCACTGCCTGCAATTCATGGGGCACCCAGCACCCGGTCTTCGCCAGCCTTTCCATGCAAAAGCTGGCGGACACAGGAGTCGTAATCCCCATGACAGTGCTGCCCTGCCGGCACCGCCAGGTCATCGTCCGCCAAAAAAGTGGAGGTGCCGGCGGTTGGACCGTGGTATGTGGCTGTCAGACCGCCTTGGTGGCAGTCCGACCACCACTGCAAGTCTGGTGATCCTAGGACTGCCAGACTCGTAATCGGGGCCTTAGTGTTACCATACATACTGAGTTTGGTGGCCAACAATGGACTGCCATACTTTACCCAGGATAAACTTTGGCAAGTCAAACATACTGGAATTTATTAGGGGAAAAATGTCTGATAATTACAGGACATGCAGTTTTTGATGAGGTAAGCTCTAACACCTGCATGTTATTCCCCATTTTTGTGGACAAATTCCTAACCGGATGCTGTTTATTGCTCCCAATGAATTCCAACCCAGTGGTGTGAGATTTCATCCGTTGCTATAATTATAGGCCCAAATACCTGGCTACTCGTAATGAAAGACCCTTGAGCGAGATTAGAAGTGTATAACAGTTCAAATTTCTTCACATACTGAAATTATTCAGGCAACCTGTAATGATTGCTCTAAAGTTATTTCAATCATTGTGCAACTTTCCCTCTCTCCCCTGCCATATAATCACATAAATGAATTCAGCAAGTGGGCAAGAGAGAGGGAATAAATATGGCAAGAGAAAGAAACAGCAATAATGCGAGATGGAGAAGGAGAGAGAGAGAGAGAGAGAGAGAGACAAAGAAAGAAAAGTTTGCATGGAAGAGGAAGATTGCAATAGAATGTGTGAAAAAGTGAGAGCGTGCAAGAAGGAGTAAGAGCAAATGTAAAACAAAATGAAAGAGAGATAAAGCAAGTGGGAATAAAATGAAGAAGACAATATGAAAGTACAAGAAATAAATAGAATGCAATAAATAAAGATACATATTTATACAAATAATTCTAATCATTGAAAATCTTTATGTAAGGTTGAGTTATGGTTAATGAAAGAGTTAAAATTGATATCCCAAATGTTGCATTTCTTTTGAGTTTGTGTTGCATATGCTTGTCACTTCAAGTCAAGCGTAAGTAAACTTTACTGACGATTTTCCCAATGATTTTAATTGTTTTTATGGTTCCAAACTCAATCCCGTAGCACCAGTCCTCGACTTAATGAGGGTTAATGTCCTCTATAGGATTGCGCTTTATTTGTTCTATAAAGAAATTAGCACTAAGGGTTCCAGGCATCGTTGATAGGTGCCTGTGCATATCTCTGGATCTAATTAAAGAAGTGGTAAGCACTTTGAATAACCTGTTGGTTTAATAAGTGATATCGTACCCAGGCCATAAGGAGTTGTAATGGCCCAACATTTTAATGAACCTAGGAGTGATGAGCCATAATGGTCCCTTAGAGTAATAAACATATGTGCCCCAGTCAAAGTTCACATGGAGTAACAAGCATTAATATCCCATGACAGCAATTACTATAGAACACCTTCTGTTATTGTGCACCAAGTTCCAATATGGTAGATCTAATTACATGAATCTATTAATATCATAGGTATAACCTAAATCAAGGAGCAAAGTTATGCTTTATGTTTTCCCTTCTCGTGCTAAAGGGCATATATCATATTTGCTAACTTTAAAAAAACCATTCTTAATGGTTTAAGGAATATAATGCCGCATGGGGTGAAAGGTTTATCATTTTTCCTTTATTTTATAATCATTATAGTTTTACAATTTTCTGTGAAACCAAATAAACTAATAGACTAATAGTCTTATTCAAACATGGGAAAACTGGCTTACACACAACTGGCAATTTTAATTTACTTGTAAGTCCCTAGGAAAGTGGTACTACATGTACCCCGGGCATGTAAAATAATACTCGTGGGCCTGCAGCACTGATTGTGCCACCAAGTTAGGTAGCTTTGCAAGTCTCAGGTCTGCCAGTGCAGGCTGAGTGTGCAAAATTAAACAGCTATTTCGACCTTTCGAAAATAAACCTTTTGCCAGGCCTAAACCTTCCTTTTGATACTCATAGTCATCCCTAGTGTAGGCCCTAAACTGCTCATAGGGCAGGGTGAAGTGTATTTAAAAAATAGGAGCTATACTTTTACATATTACATGTTCTGGCAGTGAAAAACTCTTAAAGTCTTTTCTTCACTGCCACAAAGCCTGTCTTCTCCCATTGGCTATCAATGGAGTTACCTTATTACATTGAATGAGCTGCAAATTCCGATCGGGGGCAGGTAAACAGGTTGAGTTTGGGGTCTAAATAATTGTATTTAAAAAAATAATCAGCTTTTACAGGTATCTTCAGATACATTTTATTTCTAATTGTAAGGAAGATGAGGAAAATTGTTTTGACAATCCCTTATTTGAGCTGATAAGGAAGGCTCCAATGAAGTGAAATATTGGGCTGGTTTATGAGTTAATGTATTCCTTTTTACAGGATCACTCTGTTGACTTGTTTCAGTAAAGGGTAAATAGGTAGAGTCATCTTCTCGATACTGAGGTGACAGCGGGTGATCTGCTCTGTTGTAATAAACGGGCACTGTCGGCCTTATATGTGTTGCGCCTTGAGGCACATCATTTTAAATGTATTAATGATTTGTATTATACGCCTTATCGTCTTTTTGTTACAAAATTGTAGGTGGTGGATCGTTGCTTTCGGTGTGGTTTTGAGGAGGCCAATCTGGTCCATATTTATGCAGCTTGCCCCGGGTTGGTTGGTTTTAGGGAATTTGTTTTCAGTAAATGCATGGTAGATCTGGCTTTAAGCCTGTCATCGATTCAAAGTTGATCATGTTGGGACTTTTCCCCCTTCCTAGGGGGATTATTTTTTTTCAATCTCCCTGGCTAGATTGGTTTTGGCATGGTTTTGGCTGTCTAGCAAGCCTCCTGACCCTTGGATTTAGTTGAGGAGATCTTGAATATTAGTATGCTGGAAATGACGCTAAAAAAGGGTGATCCACGGAGGCGGAGGTTGAACTGAATTCAGGACCCAATCAGTCTTCACCCTTAACTCAATGTACTGTTTATTTTCTTACTTCTCAGGGTATACAACTCATGACATATGCTTTTTTGATTGGTTTTCACATCTGGCTGGTTATGTAGCTGTCACCTACTGTTTCCCCCTATTTTTAAGCTTTGGTTTTCGAATTTTCAAACTAAATAAACAAATATTAAAAATATATATAGATATTAATAATACATTATTATGAAAACAATTAAAACTGAAGTAAATATTAAATACAAATTAATATGATTTAATAAGTAAAGTGATTAGCCAATTTTAATAAAAAACAAAGATAACAATTAATTAATTTACATAATCATCAACTAAGAAAATAAATCAGTTAAAACATAACTATAAATTACAAAAAATAAATGTACCTAAAAAAACTCCACACTCAGCTCCCTTCCCCAAAAACGCAACTACCAACTATCGAATTTACATGTTCTCATTTAATTAAAAAAATAAATTTCGTATAAAATCTTACAACCTATACTCAAACAAACCCAAATATTATTCTAATGCTAATTACTTAAAATTCTAAAACAAAACGTATCAAACTAATTTCAAAATAGTAAATAATATAACTATATTAAATAAAATGATGTTATATACAAATATATTTATTAGCTATATTAAATAACTAAAGGGACGATTTTCTTACCTTCTATATTCTCCCCACAATATGTTGACACAATATGTGTAAACTGCAATATTTTTTATATGTCATTTTGTTGGAATACAGAGCACAATCTCAAGACGAAATAGTTGAATCGTGTTGCTGTCTATTCAGCCTACTGAGTTGGGTATCCTTATTCGTATTAAACTTGCTTCTCATCTGCAAAAATATAGTAGCGGGTTATGAGACGATAGGTGTCTGTGCCTATACATGCATCTACTCATGATAAGATGGAGTGCTACAGAGCGGTGTGGCACTTTCACTTAATCAATCAATCAAGGATTTATAAAGTGCAGCGAAACACCTCTGAGGGTCTCAAGGCGCTGAAAAAGCAAGGCAAAGACATACAGCAGCTGTGATACAGCAGCATGAGGAGATCTGGGCCTGGGACCTGCTCAATGCGTTTGCACTGGAGCCTCCACTAAGTAGGTCCTTAAAGGAAGGAGGGGCGCTGGGAGGCGATGGGCGGGGCTAGACGGGAGGTGTGAAATAATGGGCAGCATTCGGGAGCGGCAAGGGAAAAAGGAAGGAGAAAGCAGTGAAAATGAGGAGAAAGTAAGAGAATGCAGTCAAAAAAATGGGTGAAAAAGTAAGGAGAAGGCACACACAAAGGGGGGAAAGCAATGAGAAAGCACACACAAAATGGGGAGAAAGCAAGGAGAAAGCAGTGAAAATGAGGGAAAAGCAACAAGACGAGAGACAGAAAATTTGGGCAGAAAAGCTTAGAGACATACTGAGAACAGGGAAAAGCAAGGAGCAGGCACTCAAAAAGGGGTAAAAAAAAATTAAGGCTAAAACTGGAGCAAGAGCGATGCAGCACCCCGAGGAGAGCTGGGACTTCAGACAAGTAAAGGTTAATCTCCAGATTTTGATTTCAGAAAAAGTACCAACCCAACTTTTGGCAAGCCTGAAGCTTAAACTCCGTATATATGCCCAAGACTGAGAAGTGTGCCATATGGTTCTGCAATACTATCGTGCTAGATTTCTGTCTTCTATAAAGGTGACAGTGGGTGACAGCTGACTTTAGGATGATGCAAAGCAGAGGCAGAGCAGGTGTGTAGATGGCACAGCCCAAACCTTCCTTTTGCCACCTCTTGTAATTAGCCTGGTAAACCTCAATTGTGTAAAATAGTTCAACAAAATTACAATTCATCAAGTGGGGTACGGGTTTAGCAGTAGCATGCATACCAAGTGTAATTCTGTGAAATACCTGTTGATATTGCACATTGCCCGGGTGGAATAAATCATTTCTGTAATAATGCAACGACTCTTAAAAATGGCAAGGAAACAATTCAAACTGCCCTGAAGGGGCTAGGAAGACAATCTAGCCCACGGACAGTATAATACAAACTAGGTTGATTGTATCTTCAGAAAATAGTGCATCGGATGAAGGGAAAAGTGGGAGCAAGTGAAGTTGTTTGGGGCCACTCTTCTGTGTAAAACTGCTATCCATCCCATGGATGGATGCATGTTCTGTTGTCACATCCACCAAAAGAATAGTCAGTAGTGGCAATGGACAAGAGCAATGTCTAGCAGTATCTGACACTGAGCGATAGCGTTTCAAGTGCAGCGATGGCGGGAGTCATGTTATAGTTGTATGTCTCCCAGTGCTTAATTAGTAAAACACTAAGTGTCAGGACCCTCCTCAGACGGCTGCTGCGTTTGTCCCACCCACCGCCCCCACCAGTACTGCCAATGACAGTGCAAACACAACCATTAACCGTCACACTCTTACAAGTGTGATAATTCAAGCTATTCAAGAAGTCCAATGGTGTAAAAGTTGTTGGGCAGTAGGTAGTAGTCAATCTCAATGTATATTGAATTACTAAACAACAGTTTTTGTGTTCATCTCAAAACTGGTCAGACAATGCCACCATGTGGCGAGCTGTAATAATTGTTGGTATTGACAATTAAGTGGTGGTGCAAAACACCGGAAACCACTGGCTCAAATTAAGCATTGATGTCTCCCACTACCTGACCATTGGTAGCTGGTAGGGGCTTTTACGAGAGGTTCAACTGTGGCTTTTCCATTCAGCCTTCCATGTGTGTGGGACTCTTACACCAAAGGCATCAACACTGCTCTCAGGCTACCTTAACAGGAGGAGTGGCTTCTGAGACATTTTATTTGTTCTCACCTTCTTTTACCCTCACTGGCTTTCATACTAAGCAGTTTTGCAACCCTAAATGCAAGTTTAGCTGACTGCAGCTGAGAGACAGGAGATGAGAAGAAGAAAAGGCAGACGAATAAACAATGATGACTTTGACCATAACAAACAACTTATACACAGTTTCGATATCCTCCGAATGTTACACAATACTAAGTAGCCCCAAAACAATGCTACATACCTATTTTGCTACAGCTTTAAAGTGATACACAATATTGGTCCTCATTATTCGAGGAAGAAATGTACCAACTATGTACCCCGGTGTCTTCTTTGGTCTAGGGAGGCTCTTCTGCTTACCATGCTGAGTGGCAGGCGGTCTTACTCCAGGTGTGAGTCATTTTCAGTAATGGCAGCCAAACTTTAGAAGGCACTTCCCATCACACTTAATAAGATCCATCTGCTGCTGCATTTCAGGAAAACCTTGAAGACCTATTGTAACATGACATTTCATATTATGATAGGTTATGGTATAACATGACATAACATATCATGACATATATCATAACAGTCTGTCATAACATGACATAAAATGACATAACATAACAAGACATATAGAACATAACCTATCACGACATAACATGACAACATAACCTAGTTTAACATGGCATACCATATCATATAACATAACAGGACATGAATCATAGCATAACATAACCTATCATAACATGACATACACAGGACATATATCATAAAATAACCTATCTTAACATGACATAACAGGACATATAGTATTGCAGTCTGTCATAACATTAGATAACCTAATCATAACATGATATACCATAACCTATCATAACATGACGTAACATAACAAAGTAACATAACGGGACATATATCATAGCAGTCTGTCATAACATGACGTAACATAACAAAGTAACATAACGGGACATATATCATAGCAGTCTGTCATAACATAACCTATCATAACATGACATAACATAACAAAGTAACATAACAGGACATATATCATAGCAGTCTGTCATAACATGACATAACCTATCATAGCATGACATATCATAACATAACATGACTTAAGATAAGATAAAATTTTGGCCTGCTGAAACAAGTAGGAAAGCAATGGACCAGAAATGAGGCGAAGGTACATTTGTGGTTTAAATATGCAGCATCAATAAAGGTTTAAAATATTGAATTATTGGGAGCGAGCTGCTCACCATAAGTGGAGCCACTTGAACTTACAGTGAATGAATGAATCAGAAGGATTTCTCGGTCTGTCAGTCAGTAAGACGAGTGGGTGGGATACCAACAACCAAGCAGGGGCGGCTCCTCCATACGGGGGGAGGAGCGTCGTCCCCCCGCCAGCAGCAGAAGCTGCAAACCTTTCAGAATGAAAGGATGATAAACTATGTTTATTATCCTTCCGTTCTGAAAGGGGCGGGCCCACGGGGGATGTGCACATGAGGGAGAGTGCTCAGCACTCATCCTCAGAGCACATGTGTGTTTGGTCGGCCATCTTGGCTGGCCAAACACACATGCGCAGTATGCTGTCTCCAGCCTGGCAACCGTGATGCCGGGCTGGAGAGAGCCTGCACAGGCTCCCAGTCTGCCTGGGAGAGCCCTGGCTGGGTGCTCCCAGCCAATCCTGACGCTGCTCTGAGCAGCGTCAGGATTGGCGCAGGGCAGGTTGGGAACCTGTGCCTGCAGCCTGCAGCCTGAGACGGATGAGCGGCGCGTGGCGAGTTAAGGTACATTTTTGAAAGAAATAATTTAATGTTTCCCCTCCGCACCAACCTCCTCCTGCCCCCTTCCCCTCCCCATTGCGCTGCTCCCGCCCTACCCCCTTTAGGAGCTGCAAGCCTTGACTGTAACGAAGCACCATGAAATACACTTTTCTGCTGATAAGAGCACTGAGACATGAATTACTCATGAGTAAATATACACAGCACAGATAAGAACAGAGGAGACCTCTCAATAGGACCACCAAAGAGCTGAGAAGGAATAAGTGCACCCAGGGCCTTTCTCATGCTAGTGCACTAGCTTAAACGTATTTTGTCTTAAAGTAATCCTTTGGGAACTTGTCTGTTTCGAATCGCAATGAAGATCAATGACCCCAGACACTAACCTGCAGAATTATAGTTGCTAAGCACTGATGAGCAGCAATGGCCCAGACACTAACCTGCAGAATTATAGTTGCTAAGCACTGATGAGCAGCAATGGCCCCAGACACTAACCGGTAGAATTATAGTTACTAAGCACTAATGAGCAACAATGGCCCCAGACACTAACCTGCAGAATTATGGTTACTAAGCACTGATGAACAGCAATGGCCCCAGAAACTAACCGGTAGAGTTATAGTTACTAAGCACTAATGAGCAGCAATGTCCCCAGATACTAACCTGCAGAATTATGGTTACTAAGCACTGATGAGCAGCAATGGCCCCAGACACTAACCGGTAGAATTATAGTTACTAAGCACTAATAAGCAGCAATGTCCCCAGATACTAACCTGCAGAATTATGGTTACTAAGCACTAATGAGCAGCAATGTCCCCAGATACTAACCTGCAGAATTATAGTTGCTAAGCACTGATGAGCAGCAATGGCCCCAGACACTAACCGGTAGAATTATAGTTACTAAGCACTAATGAGCAACAATGGCCCCAGACACTAACCTGCAGAATTATGGTTACTAAGCACTGATGAGCAGCAATGGCCCCAGAAACTAACCGGTAGAGTTATAGTTACTAAGCACTAATGAGCAGCAATGTCCCCAGATACTAACCTGCAGAATTATGGTTACTAAGCACTAATGAGCAGCAATGTCCCCAGATACTAACCTGCAGAATTATAGTTACTAAGCACTAATAAGCAGCAATGGCCAAGGCAGTGGTGAGCCTAAATGACATCATAAAAACATGAGCAGCGGTGTCCCCAGGCACTGCTGAACCTCAGTCGCTCCACTCAGTAATAAACAAAAATAGGGTTCAGACTTTAGAAGTTGATTTTTATTTTTAAAGATGCTTCGTTTTAAAATAATCTCTTGATGTGTAAAATGAAATGATGGTGTTCCAAAAACTGCAATTGCAGTTCTCAACCCCCTATAGGAAGAGTGCAGCACTCATAGTTGCCATTCTTTGTTTTTTTCTGTCATTTTCTTCGCAAACATGTAGATATTATAAATGAAAAAGAAGGAAACACCTCTTTTCCCTTTAAGTTGTAATGCTCTGTATGGGCAACCAAGCCCCACACACCAGAAATATATTTTTATTTTGTTTTAGTTTGAGAGTCCACCGGGTGCCATCTCCCTGCAGAATAAAAGGATTGTGTAATCCAGGAAGTCTTTCTGTCTCTTATGCTTCCTGGATTTATCCAGGTGCCAGGAAGGGGTCCTGTGCCCCCGTAAGCACCACCGTAGCACCCATGAGCAGCAATCGTAATTATAAACAGACCACTGGGGCAGAGGGCAGCTGCCCCTGTCCTCAATTCCCCACCTGCTGTTGTGGGAAAAGGAGTATGGTACAGCTTACAGCTGCCCCAGTCTCGTGTACCTATAACAATCCGGGCACCAGGGCAGGTACTGTCTGCGTGCCAGTGTTGGATGCCAAGGCTAGCGCCAGCTGCCTCACCCCTCTCTCTCTTGCATATGTGGATGAGATCAGGATAACCTTCCTGGTGTAATGTCTGCAAACATGGTGGAGCTGTCGCTATCTCAGATGTTTCCCTCGCCCTTGTGCAAAGTGCTGGGTATATAGACAGCGGCCGCCAGCACCACATCCACCCCTGTCCTTAGGCAGGAAGAGGAAGGATTATATGTTGTGTGTGCCAGGGGTGGGTGGGGGATGTAAAGGAATCCGCATTAACCCTTGCACAATGGTGAGGGATTGAAATGGGCAGTAGCGTGGTGTATTGGCACACCACACCGTGGCCTTTTTGCAAGGTAGGAGGGATGCTATACTGAGGGTTGATCATGAGACGATCTTTGCTAGTCCTTGGGAAGGGCAGGAGATAAGGCATGAGGTCCCTTCCTGGGCATTAGTATCTGAATTCACTAAACTTTCAGTCAGGTCCCAATGGGCCTGTTATGTTTCTCTACACTCCTCCAAAGCCACTGATAACCATGCACTGATGATATGTTTGTTAGATGTAGACCTGGGGGAAGAGGGCTTGGGTAGGAGACAGGGACGGAGAAACTGGATATTGTCACTCTGCCTGGTCGCACAACTGGGCATGGTCTGCACTGCAGGAGCATTGACATCTAAAGGTAAGAGGAAGCCCTTGGTGATCTTATCATTCTAGCTCTAGCGACATGGACACCTGAAATACTAGATGGATTTTAGTAGGCAGAAGCAATTTCAAGTATACAGTTATGGGGTTCACATTTGACCACTTGAGTAGAATTTTTGGTGTATAAGATCAACGCTCAAGATGTTCAGATGGTCGTAAGGAAGGGCTCAGCATTAATCCAATAACCACGTTAACCTTGTAAAAGCTGTTCAAAGTTCCCTAGACCTTGCTAAATTTTATAGACGATGCATTCATTATTTCCCTGTAATTGCCAGGCCCACTACCAAACGCCTTCACACAGGAGTTGCCTTTGGTTCAAATAGGGTGATCAAGATATTTGTTTGCCCCTTTAATTGCAACACTCAAATGTTGAGCTTCTATTTATTGTTTAAATAGATGTTTAATAATATTCTACGGGAGGTGTTTTGTCCCAAAGGAATCTAGCACCTGGACAGGTGCATTCAATGGCCAATTATTCTTAAATGTTTTCCTAACAGGATTAAATTACACTATCAAGGAGAATTTGGAAATTCTTTTCAAGAATGAAGACATTATGTATTAGGAGCCAGACAAACATGGAGATTTACGTTGATCACAGAAATCCACAGTTTTTGAAGTCAGCTGCAGCACTGATTCTCTGATTGCTTAGACAGACCATAGTCTTTTGTAATTATGATTTTGTGATAAACTGTAAGGAAGG
Source organism: Pleurodeles waltl (assembly GCF_031143425.1). Lineage (NCBI taxonomy): Eukaryota > Metazoa > Chordata > Amphibia > Caudata > Salamandridae > Pleurodeles > Pleurodeles waltl. The sequence goes on from NC_090450.1 coordinate 38,423,158, forward strand.
TTTAAGTAATGGTAAGGCATATGCATTTTCCTGGCAGAAACAATCTGAAAAGAAGGTAGCTAGTCCCCATTGTTTTTGACAACTTTAACAAAAGAATGGCCACAGTTATCATCCATTGACAAAGAAACCTAGCTCATAGAAGAGGAAGGAAGGTGTGAGAAGGATGAGTCAAGGACAGGCTCTGTATTTATCTTCATTTCCTTTATGGCTACAGGCTATGAGTTGGCTACATAATTCTAAATCTGCTTGACATTCTGAACTAAGTAAAACATTAGCAGCAGGTAAAAGGTACATTGAGCTCCAGGGCAGGGAAAAGCCTAGAATGTGCCGTACCATGTTAAGTAAGGTGAATTCCTGCCCTTTCCCTATCACGCAGTGCAGCAGGGTCAGTTGCTGTGTTGCACTGTTTGATAATTTCATAAACATGCCCCTTAGTTGTTTTTTCTTTGCTGCGAGGTCCTGATGATGCTCTGAAGTTCTTGGAAGGACAACATTTTCCAAGTCCCATTTCTCAATATGTCTGGAGCAGCTCCTCCTGGTCACTTCTAATGCTCCCAGGACCCCAGGGACAGCACTTGGGGGCCTCCGGAAGGGCCCAGTCAGTTTCAGTTGCTTCTGGCTAGCTGGGCAGTTCAGGAAATAGACTTCTTGCAGCTTGTTGCTGTAGCCACACAGGAGTTCATCTAACTGACCCTTGGAGTTCACTACATTCTCCTGGGAACAAGTGGGAGAATGTTAAGTCCTCCTCGGTTCATGTGTGGATCCAAAAAGTGTTCTGAGGAGCCTTTTTCTACAGCTCAGTAGCCAGTGGATGGGGATGACTCCAGTTCACTTCCCATCCAATGGGGAAAAAGTTCCAGGGGCAAACCATAACTACTTTTACAGCACGTCCTCTTTGCTTTAACGCAAGCAATTGAAGAGGACAATATTCTAAGGGAATTCCAAGATGGCACAAGGCTCGTCTGGAGAACAGCCTGCAAATGGGAGTTAAAGGGAGAACCACCCTAAACCCTGAAGTTGAGGACAATGGAGAAACATCTCTTGTATGCTTTTACTGTATAGAAGTAGGACCTCATTATGCCAATTGTTGTTCCAGTTCCAAGTCCACTATGGCCAAGCGAGGGAACTCTACGCAGTGCTGTGCAAGCAGAGCTGGTGACTGCCTGTCAGACAACTTCCCAGATGTGAGGGAACATCACTTGAGTCGGATTCCTTGCTGAAGGGCTGCATACTTGACCTGAACTACCTAGATGCTGGGAGATGGAAGGAGCCTGCCTGGCCCTCGAAGAGGAGTGATTGCCCAGAAGGAGCGAGGCGTAGCCTATCCTGGGTGCTAGAGTGACCTCCAGAAGAAGATGAGAGTGAGCAACAGAACCTGCTGCTGTAGGTTTATAGTCTCTCCAAGGAGGTTTTTGGCAGAAACTTTGATGAGTCAACTGGACATCATCAAAGCCCGGTAGGTGCCATGGTCTGAAACCGAAATCAACCTGTGCGCTGGTATGTCTCATAATAGATCCACCTGTGCATGGCCGTGATGCAGAGGAGATTGGCCTGTACATGGCCTCACCATTGGAAGGAGATTGGCTGGTCTGTGGTAACTTTTCAGCAAGGAAATTGGCCTGTTCATGGCCATATTGATCAAAGAGATACGGCCCACACATGGCCCACCTGTTCCATGCAGTAGGAGATTGCCATCCCTGCCTGTTTGACCATCACCAGCAACCATCTGAGACATGCAAAAGCAGAATCTCTGAAGATGTGTCTGCTGAGCAGAGAATGACAGCCAACAAAGAGACCCCAGAAGGAGTTGTCGGTTTGCACAATTCCTCCCAGAAGTGGGAAAGAGCAGGCGTGCTAAGACAAATCAGGACGGCTGCCTGAAAGAACTATTCCACCATGGATGGTAAGAACTGAACAATCCAAACTGTAAAAAATGAGCTAACCATTCTGTGAGTGACTGGGCACATTAACGTTTGGAGGGGGTTCTGAATCGGAGCTAGAATCACATTATTACCCTAACACACAAAGGAGGGAGAGCAGCCTAGATCAGATGTTGTAATTTCTTTAATTAACGTGAAATAAGGAGGGTTGAGTCGATGCAAGGTGGAAAGAAGAAGACCTTCTGGCATCACAGCCTTGTGGCAGCATAGCCCCCTAACTTGATTTGAGGGCCATAGTTAAGTCTCCTGTTACGCACCTTGCTGATATAGGAGGCAACAGAGGTTTGTCTATTCCAAAGAATCTCAGTGACTATGGGTGGAGAAAGCAGGGTTTATTTTTGTAAGAATGAAAACCACTGAGAGTAGGAAATTGGGCTGCTGGTTGAGGGGAGTGAAACCCTAATTATGCAGCAATCAACACCTCTTTTCAAGTTGAAGTCACAAGCAAACCCCATATTAACCTGTGCTCAACCCTTTGATAGCTTGGCACAAAATCAGTCAGGCTTAACTTAGAGGCAATGTGTAAAGCGTTTATGCAGCACTCAAGCAGTAATAAGGTAAAAACACAGCACAAGAAGAATCCCCCACAAAAAATTGAGAAAATGTTAATTAATTATTTAACACCAAAATGACCCAAAACACCATTCATTAGAACTGGAGATTTGCAGTTTTAAAGGCTTAGGTAAAGTTAGTGCTTAAAAGCACAAAGCACCAACTGTGGTTAGTTATCCAGTTGTGCCAGACCGGGAAAAATTCACAAGTTCAGGTCAACTACAATGGAGCACGGGCCCGGTTCAGGGACCAAGTTAGTCTCACTGAGAAATGTACCTTAAATCCTGGTTGCGACGGTTACAGCCATTTTATTCCAATCCTCTTCTTGGAATAAAGTTTGATATTTTAAGTACTGTTCATCGTGTTAATTCAATCATTCTGTCTGTCTGCCTTTCTAAGAATTACAAGTAGTAAAGAGAACTTCCATGTATAGTTCTTTACGCAGTACGGTTCAGAATGTAGAGGTAAACTGATAACCCCTATCAGTTATATTAAACATACAGTATTCCATGTAAACAAATACTATACTGTTCAGAGATTTGTATTACCTCTTTAAAGAAAGGCAACTAATTAACTGCAATGAAATGCTTCATCTTTGTCAAATAGTCAATGAGTATTACAGTGAAAACAACTTTGATGTTTTGATGTCTCTGTTAGTCCATGGATATTAAAAGGCAAGGCATAGGTGGAGCAGATAATGGTCGCAACCCAAAAGTATGTTTATATTCAAACTCTTAGTTTGAGCACAAATAGAGGCCCATATTTATACTTTTTTAGCGCCGCATTTGTGCCACTTTTTGACGATAAAATGGCGCAAACTTACAAAATACAATTGTATTTTGCAAGTTTGCGCGGCTTTTGCATAACAAAATGATGCAAATGCAGCACTAAAAAAGTATAAATATGGGCTTGAACGTCTTAACATGCTATTTTACACATGTAAACTGAGTATTAATACCGGTGCAGGGGTGGCAGCGTTATAGGCAGGATTGATTTGGACAAGAAGGGACACCTCCCTGCACAAAAACAATCCTGACAGTAATTTTCCTAATTCTTGCAGCACATAGAAAGAGGAAGAAACGAGGACAAATAAACATATTTCTCCTTGTTGAGCCTCACCTAGGGAGGTGTAGGTTTTTGACGCATTTCCTGGACTACCAGTGATGGTACATCTGGGTGTCGACCAAAATCGATGGATGGATGCGTGGCAACACCTGAGCTCCACCCATGAAACTCCTTCCCAGGGCAGAGTAACACAACGCAGTGATTTGCGCTGCGTTGAGTTACTCTGGATTTATCAAGCCATACAACGCAACGCAAGGTGGCCTTGTGTGGCTTGATAAATCCAATTTAGATTTAGTATCGCCCTTGTGCCCTCTTGCGTGGTGCAAGGGTGACACAAAAACATCATAAATATGCCCCTAAGTCCCAAGGTAGAAATCTAGCCTGGACAAAGCCATGAAAAGCATCTGCCATTTGTGAGGACTTACTTAATCTGCTGCAAAATTTTAATTTCTCTCGCTCTGAGCTTTTCCCACCAAAACAAATAGATCTCATCCAGCGGCTATCCGGAGGATTTTGGTAAATGCAGCATGCAACCTTGCCCCGCTGGAGGATTTCAGCATCCATTTCGGGGACTAAGTCAAAAGGGAAAACCTTTGACTGGGGTTAACTGCTTATGGTATCCGACAAGCACTTCATTGAATTCAGCTGAAATCAGCCTAGGTCCCTCTGCACTGGGGAACAGTGACTGTACTGATTGACAGTTTTCTTCTTCTTGGTAATTTGTGCCTTAAATCTTTGAAATTTTTTTATCTCTGGTTACCTTTATTGAATTTTTGTCATTTTGATGTTGTTTTTTTATTTTTATTTGTGTCTAGTTTTATAAATTGGAGTGGGATTTTTATTGTGTACACATTATACTAACCTATTAACTACTAACCTTGAGCTCTGGAGTAGCATGCTACTTGCCTAAAAAGTGCTTCAATGCTTCATCAGGAGTTGTAAGCACCTTATGAATACATTTACAGTATAGTATTGATTTATTGTGACTCCTATATATTGTTGTCTGTCTCTTCCTTTGTCTCTCCTATCTGATTGTTTTCCCTCTCTTGCTATAGGTAAATGTACGCTGCTGAACAATAAGTGCTGGTCCCCAACAATAAGTGCCGGTGGCCACCACCAGAAACCACTGGCTCAAATTAAGCACTGGCAAAACGTACCTAGCATGCATGGTGTAACCAGTAAACTAGAAGGCATGATGTAATAGACAGACTTGATGTAGCAAAATGTATCTTATAAGCAATGGGTAACCAGCAAAGAAGGCATGATGTAGCAGGCAAAATTGATGTAGCAAAATGGATGTAGCAAGCATCCTGTAACCAGAAAGCCAGAATGCATGATGTAGCAAAATGTATCTAGCAAGCATGGTGTAACCAGCACGCAAGAAGGCGTGATGTACCTGACAGACTTGATGTAGCAAAATGTATCTAGCAAGCGTGGTGTAGCGAGCAAGCAAGAAGACATGATGTAGCAGCCAGACTTGATGTAGCAAAATGTATCTAGCAAGTATCCTGTAACCAACAAGCAAGAATGCATGATGTAGTAAAATGTATCTAGAAAGCATCCTGTAACTAATAAGCAAGAATGCATGATGTAGCAAAATGTATCTAGCAAGCATCCTGTAACCAACAAGCAAAGAATGCATGATGTAGCAAAATGTAGCATGGTGTAACCAGCACGCAAGAAGACATGATGTAGCAGCTAGACTTGATGTAGTAAAATGTATCTAGCAAGCATCCTTTAACCAACAAGCAAAGAATGCATGATGTAGCAAAATGTATCTAGCAAGCATCCTGTAACCAACAAGCAAGAATGCATGATGTAGCAAAATGTATCTAGCAAGCATCCTGTTACCAACAAGCAAAGAATGCATGATGTAGCAAAATGTATCGAGCAAGCATGGTGTAACCAGCACACAAGAAGACATGATGTAGCAGCCAGACTTGATGTAGTAAAATTTATCTAGCAAGCATCCTTTAACCAACAAGCAAAGAATGCATGATGTAGCAAAATGTATCTAGCAAGCATCCTGTAACCAACAAACAAGAATGCATGATGTAGCAAAATGTATCTAGCAAGCATCCTGTAACCAGCAAGCAAGAATGCATGATGTAGCAAAATGTATCTAGCAAGCATCCTGTAACCAGCAAGCAAGAATGCATGATGTAGCAAAATGTATCTAGCAAGAATCCTGTAACCAGCAAGCAAGAATGCATGATGTAGGAAAATGTAACTAGCAAGCATCCTGTAACCAACAAGCAAAGAATGCATGATGTAGCAAAATGTATCGAGCAAGCATGGTGTAAGCAGCACGCAAGAAGACCAGATGTAGCAGCCAGACTTGATGTAGCAAAATGTATCTAGCAAGTATCCTGTAACCAACAAGCAAGACTGCATGATGTAGCAAAATGTATCTAGCAAGTATCCTGTAACCAACAAGCAAAGAATGCATGATGTAGCAAAATGTATCTAGCAAGCATCCTGTAACCAACAAGCAAAAAATGCTTGATGTAGCAAAATGTATTGAGCACGCATCCTGTAACCAACAAGCAAAAAATGCATGATGTAGCAAAATATATCTAGCAAGCATCATGTAACCAACAAGCAAAAAATGCATGATGTAGCAAAATGTATCAAGCAAGCATGGCGTAACCAGCACGTAAGAAGACATGATGTAGCAGCCAGACTTGATGTAGCAAAATGTATCTAGCAAGTATCCTGTAACCAACAAGCAAGACTGCATGATGTAGCAAAATGTATCTAGCAAGCATCCTGTAACCAACAAGCAAAGAATGCATGATGTAGCAAAATGTATCTAGCAAGCATCCTGTAACCAAACAAGCAAGACTGCACGATGTAGCAAAATGTATCTAGCAAGCATCCTGTAACCAACCAGCAAAGAATGCATGATTTAGCAAAATGTATCGAGCAAGCATGGTTTAACCAGCTTGCAAGAAGACATGGTGTAGCAAAATGTATCTAGCAAGCATCCTGTAACCAGACATGACGTAGCAAACAGTCAATCTGGTGTCTGACAGGAACAGCATTAGTGGTTTATGAGGATAAAGCTTGTAGTCTGGGCACTGGCCTCAAGGTCAAAACATTAAATAAAGATATGACTGATGGGGATGTCGTGCAAATAGGGCAGCCATGAAAACAGGAAAGATCATCTCCTTGTGTTGAAGGAAAATTGAGCCCCTGAGTTTTTGCAGTGTGAGCCGCCTGTCGACGAGATGGTGAGGTGACCCAGAAGAAACCGGCTAGAATAATCCAATGTTGTAAACATTGTGAAGAAAGAGATAGGAGGCACTGTAAGGACTAGAAAAAGAAGCATTAAGAGAGGCGAGAGGAACGGATGGGGGAAGGGGCGGCGGCGTAGCGCATAATGATAACCACCCCATCCCCCCACAGAATGTGATGAGGGACCCCTGAGACACCTATATTTCACCAACAGTCATTAGGGTGAATGGGAGGGTCCCAGGAGGGAGGGAACACCCTGCGCTACACCCCTCAAATTGTGAGCGGGTGGGCGTTAAGGGCCTGCGGCTCACTGGAGGCCCCCACCACAAGGGCCACCGACAGACTTATGGGATGGAGAGGCTGGAGGACAGACACCTCCCACACCTAACGAGAGGATTCCGTGGCATCTGTGCAGGCAAATTACAGCCGGTCGGAAAACTAATTAGATTAATTATTTCTGCATATCTTTCAGAAATGTAAATGAGCCCTGGGGATGATGTGACTTGTTGCTGGGATTTACGATTAAACACGCTCATCAAAGAGGAGGGCGGAGTGCGCCGAGACAACAAGAGGCGACGTTAGGAGATGCAGGCGGCCGGACTGGCCACTGACCCCACCGGGCATTTCCCCGGGGGGTGGAGGCCGTACAGGGCCCCTGCCGTTCCGCGTTCCTCAGCCCTCCTCGGCTAATTGCAGCGAGGTGGGGGTAGGGAGACCGAGAAGGAGTGACATGAGAGGCAGAGAGGAGAGTAATGTGGCCAGGATTCCAGCCAGCCACATTTTAAGGATTTTGGGGGCCCGGGCCAAACTTATTTTGGGGGCCCTTAAGGATTTGGGGGCCCTGACCAAGGGTATTTTGGGGCCCTTAAGGCTTTTGGGGCCCCAGGCCAAAGGTATTTTGGGGTCCCTTTTTGGAACAGATTTGAATTTATGATCTAATTTCGGCTCTTTTATGCCCTTTTGGGCAGGTCACTGACAGTGCACAGGCAGACTGGCCCAACTTCTAAATAAGTTTACACCTAATATTAGGAGATCAGGCGCAGTGACGTGTGTTTTTGATATTGTAACACAGCAGCAGGTCACTGATGTTGCTGCAAACAATCTCTGACACCCTCCCGTTTCTCATATAGCATGTCGTGTGAAGGACCCTCGAGCAGCATGGGGTTGTTAGACGGGGCAGGGAGGCCTGTGAAGGACCCTCCAGCAGCATGGGGTTGTTAGACGGGGCAGGGAGGTCTGGGAAGGACTCTACAGCAGTATGGGATTGTTAGATGGGGCAGGGAGGCCTGCGAAGGACCGTACAGCAGTATGGGGTTGTTAGATGAGACAGGGAGGCCTGCGAAGGACCCTCCAGCAGCATGGGGTTGTTAGATGGGGCAGGGAGGCCTGCGAAGGACCCTCCAGCAGCATGGGGTTGTTAGATGGGGCAGGGAGGCCTGTGAAGGACCCTCCAGCAGCATGGGGTTGTTAGATGGGGCAGGGAGGCCTGCGAAGGACCGTACAGCAGTATGGGGTTGTTAGATGAGACAGGGAGGCCTGCGAAGGACCCTCCAGCAGCATGGGGTTGTTAGATGGGGCAGGGAGGCCTGCGAAGGACCCTCCAGCAGCATGGGGTTGTTAGATGGGGCAGGGAGGCCTGTGAAGGACCCTCCAGCAGTATGGGGTTGTTAGATGGGGCAGAGAGGCCTGCGAAGGACCGTACAGCAGTATGGGGTTGTTAGATGAGGCAGGGAGGCCTGCGAAGGACCCTCCAGCAGCATGGGGTTGTTAGATGGGGCAGGGAGGCCTGCGAAGGACCCTCCAGCAGTATGGGGTTGTTAGATGGGGCAGGGAGGCCTGCGAAGGACCGTACAGCAGTATGGGGTTGTTAGATGAGGCAGGGAGGCCTGCGAAGGACCCTCCAGCAGCATGGGGTTGTTAGATGGGGCAGGGAGGCCTGCGAAGGACCCTCCAGCAGTATGGGGTTGTTAGATGGGGCAGGGAGGCCTGCGAAGGACCCTCCAGCAGTATGGGGTTGTCAGATGGGGCAGGGAGGTCTGGGAAGGACCGTACAGCAATATGGGGTTGTTAGATGAGGCAGGGAGGCCTGCGAAGGACCCTCCAGCAGCATGGGGTTGTTAGACGGGGCAGGGAGGTCTGGGAAGGACCCTCCAGCAGTATGGGGTTGTTAGATGGGGCAGCGAGGTCTGGGAAGGACCGTACAGCAGTATGGGGTTGTTAGATGAGGCAGGGAGGCCTGCGAAGGACCCTCCAGCAGCATGGGGTTGTTAGACGGGGCAGGGAGGTCTGGGAAGGACCGTACAGCAGTATGGGGTTGTTAGATGAGGCAGGGAGGCCTGCGAAGGACCCTCCAGCAGCATGGGGTTGTTAGACGGGGCAGGGAGGTCTGGGAAGGACCCTACAGCAGTATGGGGTTGTTTGATGGGGCAGGGAGGCCTGGGAAGGACCCTCCAGCAGCATGGGGTTGTTAGATGGGGCAGGGAGGCCTGCGAAGGACCGTACAGCAGTATGGGGTTGTTAGATGAGACAGGGAGGCCTGCGAAGGACCGTACAGCAGTATGGGGTTGTTAGATGAGGCAGGGAGGCCTGCGAAGGACCCTCCAGCAGCATGGGGTTGTTAGACGGGGCAGGGAGGTCTGGGAAGGACCCTACAGCAGTATGGGGTTGTTAGATGGGGCAGGGAGGCCTGTGAAGGACCCTCCAGCAGCATGGGGTTGTTAGATGGGGCAGGGAGGCCTGCGAAGGACCGTACAGCAGTATGGGGTTGTTAGATGAGACAGGGAGGCCTGCGAAGGACCCTCCAGCAGCATGGGGTTGTTAGATGGGGCAGGGAGGCCTGCGAAGGACCCTCCAGCAGCATGGGGTTGTTAGATGGGGCAGGGAGGCCTGTGAAGGACCCTCCAGCAGTATGGGGTTGTTAGATGGGGCAGAGAGGCCTGCGAAGGACCGTACAGCAGTATGGGGTTGTTAGATGAGGCAGGGAGGCCTGCGAAGGACCCTCCAGCAGCATGGGGTTGTTAGATGGGGCAGGGAGGCCTGCGAAGGACCCTCCAGCAGTATGGGGTTGTTAGATGGGGCAGGGAGGCCTGCGAAGGACCGTACAGCAGTATGGGGTTGTTAGATGAGGCAGGGAGGCCTGCGAAGGACCCTCCAGCAGCATGGGGTTGTTAGATGGGGCAGGGAGGCCTGCGAAGGACCCTCCAGCAGTATGGGGTTGTTAGATGGGGCAGGGAGGCCTGCGAAGGACCCTCCAGCAGTATGGGGTTGTCAGATGGGGCAGGGAGGCCTGCGAAGGACCCTCCAGCAGTATGGGGTTGTTAGATGGGGCAGCGAGGTCTGGGAAGGACCGTACAGCAGTATGGGGTTGTTAGATGAGGCAGGGAGGCCTGCGAAGGACCCTCCAGCAGCATGGGGTTGTTAGACGGGGCAGGGAGGTCTGGGAAGGACCGTACAGCAGTATGGGGTTGTTAGATGAGGCAGGGAGGCCTGCGAAGGACCCTCCAGCAGCATGGGGTTGTTAGACGGGGCAGGGAGGTCTGGGAAGGACCCTACAGCAGTATGGGGTTGTTTGATGGGGCAGGGAGGCCTGGGAAGGACCCTCCAGCAGTATGGGGTTGTTAGATGGGGCAGGGAGGCCTGGGAAGGACACTACAGCAGTATGGGGTTGTTAGAGCTAGGGGGGGTGTTTTTGTGTGTGTGTGTGTGTGTGCATGCATTCCCAGAATCCTCTACTCCTCCCGACTCCCCACACCTTTACGGTGGCAAACATGAGTCAAATCACTCTGGCGTGTTCTGAGTAGAAGTGCAGCACTTTAACAATAAAGCGCATCAATAATCCATTAAATTACCCGCATCAATACGTCTTGTTTTGGATGAAACATGGCCATATGGATGTGCATGAAAACTATGTACACAAACGCTCATCCTGGGAAATGTTTTGGAAGATTTCTGACAAAAGAATATAGTTTACCATTGTATGGATGGCCTCTGCGTCAAACCTAGAAGTGAATAAAGGGTTAAATGTATACGACGGGCCAGGGGTGCCCTTTCCCAGAAATCCAACTACTACCAAGAATATAAAACAGCAATAGTTGCAAAAGACTGGCATCTTTTTACGCACAAATGTGGTGGGCCGTCCACTCAGGCAATGTGGTTATGTAGCAGTCCTTGGACGGAGGACAGTTTTAGGGCTCTAGCTCAACTGCTATGTTTGATGCTATGGAACATATTTTGCGTCCCACTTAATCCCTCCCACTTTTTCATAGCGCCGAGAACTGATTCGTTTGACTCTGCCAATCAGAGTGCGCACGTGCTCTTCTTCCTGCATGCAAGCTCTCGACATCGTGCGACTGCTTAATATGTTTTACAGTTTTCCTGGTCTGAACACAATTTGTGATTTTTTTTTTTTAGTAGATAATGTTTCAAAAAATACATTTGGGGGGCGCTGCATACAGTGCTTGAAATGGAAATAGAAAAGTGCAGGTACTCACTATTTAGAGTGCCTGTTTGCTCCTGAGAAGTGCTGGTACTCTTCCAATAAATGTACTGTAGGAGTGCTGAAAAGTGCAGGTACTCTCCCTTCCAAATTGAACATGCACGTGCAATGAATGCAGTGGGTCTTGCATTTGTTCAAGTTAGAGCTATTAGTGTTGTAAACTCCTAACTGGACGTTTCTTGCCACAGAAATTGAAAAAGAAAAGTAAAACAGTTTCACATAAGCAAACTGATTCAAAGCGCCACGGCCGCCATGAGAATGAGCGTGGAGACACACAAAAGGAAAAAGAAGTTCGCTCACAGTCAAACGTATCGGCAAAAGTGCAATTATCCATGTAACAGGGTCGATGTCCAAGGCGTTAACCAAACAGCCCCATGGAGGGAGAAACGTAAAGCATTTACCAATGATAATAAAGGATTTTTGAAGGGCAAGCCCATGAACGAGTGATTGTGATGGGCGTGAGGTTGGCGTGGTTAAAAGGCCAAATAGAGAACAACATGTCAGAAAAGCAGCGCTGCTATGCTCAACCTAAAATGTGACTGGGATTAAAGTAAAAAAGTGGCTCAGAAGGTGGTGAAAACGATATCTCAGTAAAAGGAACATTTTGCGCTGGTGATGGTGAATTAAATCAGGAATCTTGGAAAACTGTCTGGAGGGAGACATTCAGATGCTAGGCACATTCCTCCTGGTAGTGAGATCAACAGACAGGAGCAGAGAGCTGCTTGAAGTTACGGCCACCATAACCATCATTTGTCAACAATCACAGTGCTCTGAAAGGGTGGGGCAGGTGGGGAACGCAGGGGGGCATTTAATAAAAAAATAAAAATAAAAACATACCTGTTCCGCCGCCGTTGCGCCGCAGCTCTTTCCCTCGTCACTGCAGACAGGACCAGGCTCCCAGCCTGCCCTGTAGCCAATCCTTACGCTGCTCAAAGCAGCGTTAGGATTGGCTAGGAGCACCCAGCCAGGGCACTCCCAGGCAGACTGGAGGCTGTGCCTGCTCTCTCCAGCCTGGCAACACAGTGCCAGCCTGGAGAGAGCATAGTGCACATGTGTGTTTGGCTGGCCCGAGACGGCCGGCCAATCACACATGCGCACTGAGGGGAGTGAACAGTGCACTCCCCGCATCCCAGTCATTTCACATGGCCCACCCCTTTCACAACCAAAAGATAATAAAGGATAATGCTTCTAGTGCGGGGGGTGATGCTCCTCCGCCATAGCGGAGGAACCGCCTCTGTTTGTCCATAATGTGTTTCATCAGTCCACATTGTAAACTGTTAAGTGTTATACATTATGATTATTATATATTGAAAGAATTGAAAGATTGTAAATCCACTCTGCACAGACCTTCATTGCCAGGGGTCTGTGTGGGATTCAGTAAGGGGGTAGTATGGCCTAATAGTCAGAAATGAGTCAGAAAGGCACTGACTAAGTTGTTTTTTGAGTCTCTGGCTTGGACGTCTACTAATCAGGACCGAGGCCACTTTGACTGAGCTGTTGATGAGTTTCTACTCTGGAATTTCGAGGAAGGCTACCAACCAGGATTTAAGTGGCCTGGGTCCCTCTGGGTCTCAGACCAGTAGTAATTTAAAATGGACAGTGAAACGGGTCTCTTTTGAGCCCTTTATTCATGCCTTTAACTATTCATGCAAAGACACTGATTGATTTTTGAACAAGGGCGTAAAACATGTCATTCCTGCTTATATATCACATGCTTTAATTAATCCTGCATTCCCTATGAGTATTTGTCTTTTCCAAGATGATCTGTTATGTGTTTTTTTTTGGTCAGGCAGCATATTACTCTTGACTAGTGCATAATTTAAATTGAGTGACATTCGGGTGTTTAAAACGGGCCCACTGAGTTGTGGCTGAAGGCATTGCTAGTCTAACTCAGTGCCAGTCAGGGGTAAAAAGATGTTCAGAACACCTGGTCACCCAAGCCTTGGTCTCTCTGCAAAGCACACATAGCAAGGTCATGTATGCCAGTTGAAGTTGTGATTCTATACAAAAGGATGGGTAAGCAGAGTTTTAGTGTACATGTTAAGGCACGCCCTTAGTCATATAGGCCCCACCCTTTTCAAGGATCCTCCACTTTTTGTGTTCCACTTAAAGCCCTGGCTACCGATGAGGTCTATGGCACATTAGCAAGAGGTGTGCATGTCTCAAACTCCTCCAGGGGCACTGAAATTCTTTGGATCTTCCAGGGGAATGTTCCAGCCTGGAAAGGTGTGAGTCATTCAGGTGTATCACGGGAAGGGGACATGGGAGCTGGCCAAGGCTTAGGTGAGGACAGCAGTACAGTGAAGAGGTGAAGGTGGGAGCGGAAAAGTGTAGAGAGGGGAGGTGCATGGAAGAGAAGGCGGCTAAAGAGAGCTGAAGGAGAGACGCACAACAAATGTACGTGTATGACGTGGTATTTGTATAGTGCAAATCTAGCCAGAAAAGCAGTGGAGAGCTGGACAGGGTTAGGAGGGGTAGCTGGTTTATGGGCTGTTAATGGATTGTGATGTAGTGTTCTTGAAAGTGGGGAGTCTTCAAAACTTCCTAGAGTAGAGCAGTGTTGAGGTGGTCCTGAATGAACAGGTTGTTTTTCCCGATCTTGGATAGATAGATGGGAAAGGCCTGGTGCCTTGTTTTTTTTTACTTTTCATACTTAGCCTCCAGTCCGATGGGGACGTGGTTGTGGTGTGCCAAGAACCACCAGAGATGGTGAGCGTGTTTGCAAGCGGCAGGGGTGCTGTGGTGATTGATTTGTAAATGGCGCAGCTGGTTTTGATGATAGTGCTGGCCGGCAAGGTGCGTCTACGAGTTCAGTAAGGGTGGAGATGATATGAGCATCATGGATACTGTGCAGCACGGCTAACAACCACTGGCATAGCTGATATGGCTTTCCTAATGCTTATTTGTTTTGGGGGGGTGAGGGTGTTCCTTCTGGGTAAGGTCGGTGTACAAGGTGAATCCAAATGACTTAACATTTGGTGAAATGTGAGGTTCGGACGAGTCATTGAGCCAAGTTTGTACTATTTTTCACTTGCTGTTCTTGGCAAATAATAGGACTTCTATCTTGGTTGGGTTTAGCTCTAGGTAGGTGCTGGACATTCAGGTCTGGATGAGTGAAGGCAGTGTTTGAGGAGTTAAATGTCTGAAGCAGAGAAGCCTTAAGGTAGATTTGTGTATTTGAGGCATATTTATGAATTTTGATGCTGTTATCATGTGAGTAGAGTCCCAAGAGGGCCCATGTAGAGGTTGAAGATGACATGAGGCTGTGTGGGGCCCTCTGGGAGTCTGGAGGTGATGGAAATCTTCTGGGACCTTGAGGTGCCTATTTAAACAAAACAGACAGACATAGTGATGCAGAGGAGAGGTAATCGTGGAGGGAATAATAGCATTGGAAAGGAGTAGTGCATTTGTTGTGCACTCAAAGAAGATAAAAACTGAAGCAAAATATGTCTTTGCTCTGAGATAACTCAAAATACATCCACATTTTCAAACATATTTGCATGTTAGGTACAGGCCTAGGGAGGTCCTCATCCCTCTGGCTGGACTGGACTGGACCAGAGTGATATATAGTGAACTCTGTGTCACGTAGAAGGGTTGCAAGGGTGACTTCACTGACCTTTTTTGCCAGCATCCATCGCTCCCTCCTGCATGGCCACTGCTGCTTGCCGGCTCTGTGTTCGAGGCCCACCTACACCCACAGACACCTGCCTGCATCTCATCCCTGGTGGCCAGCGGCCATCTGTGTCAGGTCTGTCAGCCTTATTCTCTTTCCGTCCTATTCTGTACTTTTGCCCTTTTCTCTCTTTTCACTCTTTACTGCATTTGCTGTTATTGTGCTTCCCGTGCTTCCTTGATCCCTGCCGCTACAGCCCCCATGGCCCCGCCCCCCACCCTCATAGCACTTTCCTGCCCTCCTAGCTCCCAGCTGACCGATCCCACCCCCTATCCCTTCTTTAGGGTGGCTGTGATGAAGGCACGCCAAAGGCAAGCCTGTCTACACCCATCCGCGACTAGTCTGCATCCAGTGTCACACACCCTGCATCTTGCACCATCCACCGATATGATGCCGGGACCCTTCACACACTGAACCCTGGATATCGGAACACCTGCCACCTTGCTTCCCTAAAGGACACCCATAGACCCTTCTCCTGCCACCACTGCCACCTCACTTTCTCTGCACGCCAAACGCCAGACCTCACAGTGCCAGAGCTGCCTCGAGAACCCTTTATGTGCATCCTCCTCCATGTCCGCTCCTTGCACAAGCACGCCATGGAAATTTGGGACCTGATAGACACCACCTGCCTGGACATTGCTTTGCTCACTGAGACATGGACTAACACAACTTCCAGACAGGACATCATCATCGCCATCCCCAGTGACTATAACCTGCTCTGCAAGGACGGTCCATCCAGATCAGGAGGTGGCATAGCCTTCCCCCAAAAGACCACCCACCAACTAACGATCAACACACAGGAATTCTCCCCCTCTACTTCCAAGTGCACACCACCCCGAAGACCAACACCTGTTGCACCATCATCTACAGACCATCTGGACCACGCCCAGCTTTGAGCGACTCCATCATCGACATCATAGCCCCCATGCACTCACCTCCAGCAACTACATACTCCTTGGAGATCTCAACTTCCACTTCAACAATCTCAGTGACCACAACACCTCATCTCTGCTCGAGAACCTGGACACAATCGGGCTCAAGCAACAGGTCACCCCAGCAACGCACCACCAGACACACTCTCGATCCCATCTTCTCTGCCAGTAGCAACGTCATCATTGATGACTCAACACCGCTTCACTGAACCGACAACTACTGCATCCACTTCTCCATCTCCACACCTACAGCGCACACTTACACAACGCCCCCCTCCTACAGGAAATGGAACCAGACTACAGAGAAGCAACTAGTCTGCACCCTCAGCAACTCGCAGCTCCTGTGACACAACAGATGCCAACACCTCAGCATGCAACTTGGATCACTGGCTGCACCGACGCCCTAACTCGTCTGCGAATGACAACAGGGAAACACTCATCCAAGAAAGCCAGCTGGTTCACCCCCATATTCCAGGAATCAAAGCACACCTGCAGGAGGCTGGAGAAGAAGTGGAGGAACAGCAAATCCCTGGAAAACCTCGCAACCTTCAAATCCGCCACAAGGTACCAGCATGGCCTCATGAGATCCACCAGGAAAACTGCCCTGCAGGAAGGCATCAACACCACCACACACAACACTAAAGAACTGTTCAATGTCAAAGAATTCCCCAAACCACAACCTGAGACCATCAATATGAGTCCATCTCACGATCTCTGTGACAGTCTAGCCATCTTCTTCCATTGGAAAATCAAAGACATCTACAACAGCTTCGGGCACCAAGACTCTCTGAACTCACCATTAACACCTCTACCAGGGTCTACTGAACCCCACGACCCCTGCACACCTGGACCCCACTTCTTGATGACGAGACTCACTCCATCATGAGCAGCATCCATTCTGGAGCCCCTACTGCCTCCTGCCCCCTGCCCCCACTACATCTTCAACAAGGTCGGCGGCTCAATCGCACCCAAATTATGCAAGACCATTAACAGCTCCCTAGAGTCAGCAACCTTCCCGGAGGACTGGAAGCAAGCCAAGATCCGCCCACTTCTGAAGAAACCCACTGCTGACCCAGCAGATCTCAAGAACTACAGCTCCACCTCGCTGCTGCCCTTCCCAGCTATGGTCGCAGAGAAAGCAATCAACATTCAGCTACGCCAACACATTGAGGAAAACAACATCCTGGGCATATTACAATTAGGATTCATAACTAACCACAGCACCGAAACCGCCCTGCTTGCCACCACAGATGACATCCCTCCGCAACCGCAGCCAAACAGCAGCCCTCTTCCTACTAGGTCTTTCAGCCATCTTCGATACAGTATCCCACCGCACCCTATGCACCGACCTCCACGCAGCAGGCATACGTGGCAAGGCCCTTCAGTGGATACACTCCTTCCTGACAGGCAGAACACAGAAAGGCAGGCTCCCCGCACACCGGTCAGATCCTACAGACATCAGCTGTGGAGTACCCTAAGGATCATCGTTGAGTCCCATGCTGTTCAACATCTACATGACCCCCTAAGCCCCCATCGTCAGGAACTACGGTATGAACATTGTATCCTAGGCTGATGACACCCAGCTGATTATCTCCTTGACCGAGAACTCCTCAACAGCCAAGAAGGATTTCAGGCACGGGATGGAAGCAGTCGCCACCTGGATGAAGGGGAGCTGCCTTAAGCTGAACTCTGACAAGACTGAAATCCTATCCTCATCCTGGGATCTTCCTCCTCAGCCTGGGATAACTCCTGGTGGCCTTCAACACTCGGCAGGCCCCCCACAGACCACGCATGAAACCTCAGCATCATCCTCGACTCAATGCTCACCATGACCAGACAGGTCAACTCCGTCGCATCCACCTGCTTCCACACCCTCTGACTCCTACAGAAGATTTTAAGATGAATACCAACCGACTGCCGAAAAAACATGACTCACGCCCTAATCACGAGCAGATTTGACTACGACAATGCCCTCTATGATGGAACCTCCAAGAAGAACCTGAGCAAGCTGCAACAGCTTCCGAACGCTGTCCCCAGACTGGTCCTGAACATCCCCCACAGAGATACACATCACAGAACACCTGAAAACATCCAGTGGTTCACTGTTGAGAAGAGGCTCAACTTTGAACTCCTCGCACATGCCTACAGAGCACTCCACAACATCATACCCACCTACCTCAACCACCACATCTCCTGGTACTCCCCTTCCAGATCGCTCTGCTCCTCCCAGCAGTCACTTGCCAATGTACCCCGCATAAATAAGTCCTCGGCTGGAGGAAGAACGTTCACCTACCTGGCAGCAAAAGGTTGGAACACCTTACCTCTCCACCTCAGACAGTCGCCATTGCTACCTCAATTCAGGGAGGACCTCAAGATCTGGCTCGTCGACTGAACTCGGAGGACCTACCCCTCAGCGCCTTGAGACCCGATAGGTGAGTAGCGCGCTCTAAAAATATTTGACTGATCTGAGGGCGGCACATTGACATCCCACCCAGCCATGACAGCGACACCTGCAAGCAGCACACCAAACCCCCCAAACATAAAAGACTACTCTCTGCTGATAAATGGCAAGTGTCAAGAACACACATCTAGAGACGCCCAGATCTGGCTGAGGTAATACCAGAGGCAAGCAGATCTTGCTTATGAGTGCATTAATCACAAAGCATTACTGGTGCTCATATGCTGGCAGCATGCCTCTACTGCCATATAACTAAAAGCAGCCTTGCTTTTACTCTAAAGTGTCAGGGGAGCGAGGCAGTAAAATCACTGAGCCAAAAAGCAGCTACATTAGACAAGTACCTTATTTATCAGAGTTGGCATAAACACCTACCTGCAATATGACGCTTTTCTTCTATAACTTATGTCTACACGTATTGCAGAAGCAGCTTTTCTCAGACATGGCTAGAGGCCGCTTTAGCTGTTGGACAGAGCTCATGCCACAGCAAAAAAGGGAACAAGCATTGGCAATTCTCGCCTCTGGGACCTGTTGGCTTTGCCAATGTTTTTAGTGAGGCTGTGCAGCTTGGCTAAAGAAAATTTAATAATTTGCTTATGACATGTCATTTTGTATGTGGGTGCACCACTCATGCATGCACCTGCAAAATGTTTCAGGAGCTTTTATTCTTTTTATTTTATGATCTTAGTTGGAGCGGTAAATAAAAACAGCAAGAAGGTGGGAAGTGCCCTGCTGCATACAAACACCTGTAAGTGGTAGAGGGTCAGCTCAGACTGCTTGGCCACTCAGTGGCACTGTGGTGGAGTCGAACCTTAGTGAATATTTTTACCTTTCCTCATGCATTGACTCGTATGACCGCAATATCCTCCCACTCTGACTGACTGAGTTTCCTAGAAGCGAAGTAACCTTCTTCTAGAGGACGACTGAGGCTCCTGGATACGCTTTCATGAACCAGAATAAAAAGTAGACAGTACTTGCAATAAGATGGTTGAACTAACTATGGATTGCTAGACACGTTCTGGCTGGAGAAAGGTGAGGTCAGTCATACCTTGTAGATTACGGAAACCACAGATGCCTTGGAACTCAATTTTCTGGGTTGCAACGTGGAGATCAGCAGGGAACACATTGGTTCTCCAGTGAAGCTGAATCACATAAAAGTTGAACGCATAGGTTGTGTGGAGGGTTGGTGGGAATCGCTCTCTTGGTTGAGATACAGTGAACAGTATCGTACATGCACTGGACATAAAGTTGGAGGGTAATGAGCAGCCTAGGCAATAGTCTCACAGTTAAACATGCTGAAATATCGATGAACTCTAACAGGTTGAATGTCTTCTCTTTTCCTCCTACTCCATGTCTGTTCCTCACACGTCCTCATTCCTCACCGACTGGAAACACTAATTTCCATTATACTCCTCTATTGCACTACATTTTTTACACTCTTGTTGCCATTGTCTTCTTCTCATCCGTTTGGAGTTCCGATCAATGTTGTCCATCTTTCAGTCCTTAACCGGCTTTGCTTATCTTCATCCGTATCGCTCCACTCTCCTTCTCTTTCCCCCTTGTAGATCCACCAGTGTCCGCGTGCCCCTCTGGCCTTGGAAAAGTCACCACTGTGGGTGATACCTATCAGGTCACTGCTGACGTGAGCCCGTTCGAACCTCAAGACATTGTGGTGTTGACGTATAACTTCAACATCGTCATCCAGGCAGAAAAGGTGAGAGAACGGTGGGGATAGGAAGCAAACAGCTGAAGGAGCGGTCACCTAGAAGAATGTTGTGGGTTGAGAATGATGAGAAACGTTTGAGGGAATCCAATTCTGGAAATCACCAGTGCATGTGTGGAGGAAAGAAGATAAAGGAAGGGAAGGACTAAAGGCATGACATGGGTAGACAAAGAGTGCCATCTGTCATTGGACACCTTGAGCTGGAGACTCAGTAGAGTTGGAGCCACAATAATCTACAGTGTTGTGCAGACTTCTTACTGGGTGACCGGTTGGCCTGGCAGTTCCTATCTGTCATCAATGTCTACATAGAAATGTAAAACATGTGTGATGTAATCCAGGTCTCATATGTTGTGCGCTTCTCAGATACTTGGGTAAAGTGCATTCTGAGGCTGTCATCTAGCTTGTTATAGTCACTGCAAAAAGAGTTACTAAAGCAATCCTATGATGGGACACACCATGGGAGTTTCCATGCATAAAGACACTTTGGAAATTTTGGGTTGAGGGCAACACATTTATCTGACTAAGGTGTGAACATAGATAGACAAAGCCTTAGATTAGGAGCCTGAGCATGCTGACACCAAAAATTCAGAATTGGACTCAAGAGTATTTGGGGATGCCTCAGGCTCATGACCCACGATGCTCTATGCATCTATGCTGGACATTTCCACGACCTGCCCATCATAGCTTTAACATGTACTTAGGGATGCTTGCTTGGAGTTGTAGTCTCTAGAATAATGGCACTTTCTCCAATCCTGCAGTATTTCCCATTCCAAAGTTTTATAATGTGCTATGTCATCTCCACAGATAGGGACTGTCATGGTTACACCTTCACCATCAATATTTGATTTGCTCTTGCCACCTCCCTAAATATAGAAACCATAAAACCTTATGGATTCCTTTGTTATCTCTTCAAATACAAACTGTTGGAATTCTGACATCAAGTCCAAGGATTTTTTGTATCGACTCCAAGCATTAAGCACTCAGAGCCTCTGCATTTGCTAAACTGGCTCCCAATCTAGAGGCATGTGTCGTGGGATTAGTGGCACAGGTCTATAGATGGGGGACTTTCATGGTCCGCCTGCTCATTCGTTGGGTTGGCATTGCTGGGCTATGACCGAAGACCTACATGCTTGAGAATGATCATGAATGCCCTTGAGATGTAGCAAGCTACTGCCTGCCAAAATGCTGAATGAAGCTAATTCTGGTTATTTTGTTTTCTACTTCAGATGGCCGATGATGGTACCATCACCAACACCTTCACCCACAAGTGCCAACTCCCAGAAGACATGGATCATATGTCTGTGAGCTGCTCTCTGGCAGATAATGGCATGCTGGTGATCAGCGCTAAGCGCAACCCCCTGCTGACTGAGCCGTTATACCGCAGCGAGGTCAAACTTTGAACAAGTTGAAATTAAGTGATGCCTTCTCACCACATGATAATTGTGCTCACAACTAGAGGACAGAGCAGATCTACTGATATTTATAAATCACTGTGAAGATTGTTGTCATCTCAAATGCACCTATAAATCTCAATTAAACATCAACTTGTAATATATGCCCCAGTCTACTTGTGAATCTTCTAACTTTACTCATCACTGGATTTGGTGGAAGAACCCAGCTTATTGGCACAGGTAACACAACCATAAATGTGGTGTCTGTCTTCTTGGACCAACTCTGTGGGAGGTCCTTTCTAGGGCAGCTTGAGAGCCAATGCAGAGTGCAAAACTGAAAGGCCAGAATGACCCCAAGCTATAGGCGAACACTTTTCCTTGTTCAGTAGACACCTATCAAAGACAGTTCTCACATCTTGCTGATCATTGACCAGGAACACGTTATAATTTGAGATTATTCTCTTCCTTTGTACAGTGAAAGAGACTCAGGGGGTAGTCTGCCAATGATAAGACAGACCCTTTTTTTGAAAAATAGGTTCAGGAACATTTGGTCATTTTTTTCAATTTACTAATTATGCACATTCAACATCCATACTCATCTACTCCTGTGTTCGTCACACACTAGTAATTGCAGATGCACTTTGTACCTAGATCTCAAAGTTGTATATTTCATGCATCCCAGATCTACACTAGGCACAAAATCTCAGCCCATGTGTTGCAGAAATGCGAATGTCCACCTTACACTCCTATTAACCACCATGCCTGCTACCCAGCATGTCACTCATAATTGTCACACAATTCCTGTCTGTGACTTTGTTTCCTGGGGTATGTACCACTTGTTTGTCCTAGAATCACAAGTCGTATGGGAGACTCTACTAAGAGTCTTGCATTCAGATGCCTGCTTCCAGCCGAGGAGGCGGGTGGCACAAAGAGGGATGCTGCAACCTGCTGGCTCTGATGAGGGTGGCTATTGTCCTGGAGTTCTTCCTCTGGCACAAACACATACCCTCACCCAAGGAAAGTGAACAGCACATCCTGAGTTCCACAGAGGTCAGTGTAACCATCAGCTGTGGTATGCATGTCTTGATGTAGTACCAATCTTCTCTAGGTTATTTGGCTTCTTCTGGCACACCCACTGAAATGCAAACACATTTCTCAGGTGCCAATTAGACTCCAGCACTGTTCTCCTTGAGGGAAACCACAGAATACAATTTGAGGAACACTAAACATCACAGACGCTTCATATTCTGGGGATGCTGCCAGGACACAAGGGTTTCAAGAGCTCACTTCACGGCCCAGCCGTATTCTTTGCTCGGGTACAGAGGGCTGTGTTCTGTTCCTCCTGCCCCAGCTCCTCCTCTACCATATGCAAGGGAAACTCCAACGCCCCTCCATAGTTTCCAGTCAGCTTCTACCCTCAAACAGACTCAAGATAAGCTCTTCTACTGGCAGGGATCAGACATTGTGGGTTCCTGTTGCTAAACTAGGAAAAAGGGAGTTGGCAGTCTGCAAACCCAACCCAGGAGCACAGAAAAGTTTCTCTGGCTCCAATACTGCCTGAGATTGTAGTTAATGAGAAATTTCGGCAAAATGACTGGTGGTTTCTTCTCCATACTCACACCAAGTTGCAGACTGAGCTCATGTATTTCATAGGTCTGGCTCTAGGGCCATTTCAGATACTTCTTACCTTTTCCCTATTCACCCTAGACTAGTTGAGTCATATCATACATGTACAGCATCTGCCAGAAGGGAGTGTGGAGCTGGGAGCTCCTTTTCAGGACACGCAAACAAGGACACAGAAGAAGTAGATACTTCCCCTCCTCAAATACTGGTTGAGAGGATCACCGACAGAATATCGGAAACACAGAAATCGTGTGGACAGAATATTGCGTCAAAAATATTGAGGACAAAATATCAAGAAGGTAAGTGCTAGTAGGTAAGTAAAGATATACTGTTCCTAACTCCACATCTACATACAGTGAAGAAATATATATTGTCAAGGTACATATATGTGGAGTTACATATAGTAAAAGTTTACTTACCTATAGAAACTAACCATCACATTAATTTTGTCCTCCGTATTTTTGATATAATATTGTGTCCCACGATGTTTGTGTTTACGATATTCTGTCAAAATACCAGTTGAGGATACCTCTTTTAAAAAATAAAAAATAAACAATCGAGCAGTAAAGGAGAGGAATATTCCCTACATTAAAAGGTGCCCCGTGTCCTACCCACTCTCTAGAGTCTGCTCCAATATAGTGACACAAGGAATGCTTTAAAGAAGTCCTGCAGTTCACAATCCTGCCTGTACTCTGTCCAATCTCCATCTTCTGTACCACTCCAACAGAGAGAATCAAAATGGATTCCAGAGTGGTCACAGCCACATGCATCATACACACATGCCACACACATCCTATTGCACATACAATAGCTACATATACTCGCATCACTCGTGTATTGATAGAGTGAGGGACCTAATTGCAGGGCATTTTCAGACCTTATAAAACCCATGAGGTCCACTAGGTAACTCTGTCTGGCAGGCGATGTGTAAAACGACCCGTCCTGACTGTATGATCTGCTGCTACAACCACTCTCAATCCACAGCAGCCTGGTGAGCTGACTTAGTCATGCTCAGACAAAAAAGACGATTATGGTGCATCCTTCTGGACCACAGAAACTTCTGATTGTTGGTTGTGGCCAGGTGTGTGTTCCAAAACCTCTGTTAGGTCTACTTCTAACCCTCTCTCTAAGACAATGTGACTGGAGTGCCTGACCGGGAAGCAACCGAGCTGACCTGTCAATGGACAAATTGAGGACCTGCTCTTTCAGAATGATGTTTACTGCAGCCAATGTTCCTTCAAAAGACAATAATGTCATGCTAAGCTATCAAAGTGGTTCCAGTCTCCCACTGCATTGTCGTGAGCTTTTATGAAGTTGCAGAGGCTCCCGAGAGGCCTTGGGACCTCCGCTTGAACTGGTACAAACTCAACGGGTAGCAGAACATTGCCTTCTCTTCCTCTTCATCTATGGAAGTTTAACAAAAGCCTCTACAGATCTAGTGCAGAGACCGATTTAAGTAATGACTGAGAGAACCATATACTTAAGACATTGTAATATCGTCTTCTTGTTTAAAGAGAGACAATCTATGAACATTCACAGCTCATTATTGTTTGTTATGGATCCCTAATATCAGAGTGGTGCAGGGCCTGCAAGACGTCTGGGTAATCCATGTAGCTTTGCATTTTCTTTGTATATGTTGCCAGTCAGTGGCTGCAGGACATGTGCACCTTTCCTGGAAAGGGATGTCATCCTTTAAGCAAACTCAAAAATCAAAAGGGGGGGGTAGGACCAAATTGGGTTCACTCAGCTTCTATATGTAATGTCAAGTGAATCAAAAGAGAGTGAAATTTCATCACTCCAATTCCAGAGTCTCACTGGTATAATGTTTAGGAGACCCTCACCCACTAGTTCCAGCCAGTGGTATATATATATATATATATATATAATCATCACCAGTGTGCCCTAGTGGATAGCTTCAGCAAAGGGCTCACTACCAGGACATAGGGTAGTCTAGGTAGGAAACACCTCCCCCTGGAAGAAGAGTTTCTGTTTGTTATAGTAGGTGGGATCTGTAAAGAGATTGTTAAAATTACCTCCTATACCGAGTTGAACAACTTTGAGGTCTACTGGATAGGCTTACGGTTACAAACTAAAAGATGCGTGAGGGATGCACTACTAATCCGTCGTATCTCTAATCGGCTGTCTACATGTTTCAGCCATCGATGCCCAGTTGGGTTGCTTGGCTTTCATCAGGACCTAATGAGACCAGATCCCTTTATCCAGTAAAGGGACAATGCCTTTCTTTTCTCTGCAATGATATTACTTTAAGTACATTCACTCATGTATCTTCAAAGATGTTGCTTGTTTCCCATTCTCTTAAAATGGGCTTAGAGATGTTCCATAGGGTGCGGAATGAGTCTTGCGATCTTGCAGTCACACATTTGTCAAAGACCTGGCCTGATTGTGTCTCCTAATGTGTCCGCCCCATCCTGTATGTTCCTTTAAATGAAGACAGCAAAAAAAAGTCTGAATTAATCTCAGTCACAGCTAATCACTCTGGGCTGCATTCCACTCCATTTTATTTTTAGATAGTCTGCGCTGGGCTTGGCTATATCACATACGCAATAGTTTCGTCCGAACTGCCAAGCCTGCTTCCCTCTGGATAGGCACATAAGCAACTTTCTGGGATGGGCCACCCACGAGTTCTTTCAGTTCTACTGAAAAAGGCCATTACAACTAAGATGGCTTCCTGCTTCTCAGTTCAATCTTGTGCCAGACACACTCCTCTTCTTAGTCGGTTGATGCTGAAGCTGGCCAAGATCCCCTTTGTCTTACCTAGTCACTTTTACTCCTGTTGGTCATTTCACTACCGTGTATCGGGAGAAGAAAAGTCAGGACCAAAATGATTTGATTGACTGGCCACACTATTAGAGAAAATTATGTAGTTGCCTTTAAGGGACTCAGAAACCTGCTTCCTGAGTCCTGAAAAAATTAAAAAGGGGCACATAAGGTTGCAGGGTGAACAGACCCTGACCACCTACCTCTCCTCTGAAGGCCAATATGGTGAGGGTTCCCGGAGGGACCCTCCTTTAGGTCAAAATTATTTTAAAAAGTACTTTTGCTCCTAAGAGTCAAGGTTCCACTGGGTGGACTCAAAGTACCTAGCGAGGTCCATGACTGTGGTACTGTGGTTCCAAACCGCTATGGTGGTATCAAAAAGACATTTAAAAATTTAGAAGAGTCTTATCCTAGACCAAACTCTGAGGCCAATGGTTATTGTACAGGCCATAGGTCATGCCCAATGGGGATTCGTCAATGAGGATTGAGTTGAGGGCACAGCCAATCCCTAGCGTACCTGGATGAAGGCTGTATCCAGAGTGGTGTGAGCCATCCGCGGGGGATAGGTGGAGGCAGGGTGGTTGGGGCGTGAGCGGGTTGGGCACTGGGGCAGAAGGCCAGATTCTGCTGCCAAATCCCTACTATTCACTGCCCAAGTCCATGTACAGTGAAGGGCACTTGACCTAGCCAGAAGCCAGGACCTACTGCCAAACCTGTCATTGCACATGATGAAAGACCATACACAGTGGAGGCGTTAGACACCTGTAGGGTTTTGGGTATAGGTCACCCATGTACACTGGGTGCCTGGCTTGGCTGAAGCCCATGAACAGCATATGGGTTGGTGGTGGCTTTCTTGTGGGGAAGCTGGACACAGGTCCCTCAAAGTGTTTGAGCATACGGCAGGTCAAAAGGCCAGGAGCTGCAGACAGCCCCCCTGCACATTGCCCTTGGCTGTGCACAGCAATGGTGTGGGTTGGCTACCCGCAAGGTGTTTAACACAGAGCCTGTGGCAAACTGCATCCGTGTGCATGGCTTTCAGTACACACTACACAAAAAGTCACACATTGCTGGGGATATGGGTTGTTGGTCACCCGGAGGGGGTTGGGTGCAAGCCTCTCAAGGAGTTGTGGCACACGGCCTGGTCAGAAGCTACGTGCTGGGCCAAACTGCTATGCACAGCCTTTTGCCTTGTGCAACAGGCGTTGACTACCCTTGGGGGGTGGGATGCAGGGCCTGATGGGATGCCAAGCCCTGCTGCCATACCATAGCTGGACATGGCATTCAGCGGTGCGCAGCCGGGGTTTGGCCTCAGGTTGCCAACATGAGCTGGGTGAACACTCCATTTAGAATATGATGTAAAAAATTCAGAAATTCACTGAAAAAAACAAACCAAAAAAGTGATGTTACAGTTAGGTATGGATAAGAAGATCTTCAAATACATTAAAAAAAGACATGAATACACTCAGTATTTTCAGAGCTCTGCCAAAGTGCTCATAAAAAGTGAAACACATGTTTGGGGCTAAGAAAATGAAATATTTGAAAGAAATGAACAATTAAGCTTTGCACCATTGGAAGAACT
This sequence comes from Pleurodeles waltl, assembly GCF_031143425.1. Lineage (NCBI taxonomy): Eukaryota > Metazoa > Chordata > Amphibia > Caudata > Salamandridae > Pleurodeles > Pleurodeles waltl. Next base: position 38,450,601 of record NC_090450.1, read on the forward strand.
GCAACTTTGCAAAGATGGACCTCACCGACCAGAATGCACTGGGAGGGCTACCGAGTCTAGTTTCACTTGAAACTCGCAGCTTGCAGTTATTGGTGAGTGCCAGTCCTGTTTTGAGTGTTCCCGCATGGAGGTTATTTACCATAAAATGGTTCTCCGGGCCAATGGATCGCACTAGTGGGGGATAACCCTTGCTGTAACATTGTTTAATGGACAGTTAAGGAATACTGTTTATTTTAAGTACTATGCTGCAAACCAGTTTGGTACTCAGTACCTGATGTGGTCCATAAAGGACCTCAGGAAAAGCAAAACATGTGTCTGTGGCTAAGAAAATTGAAATATTTCAAAGATATAAACAGTCCATAATCTTTACTCCACCAGAAGAAATGCAACTTTGCAAAGATTGACCACACTGACCAGAGTACACTGGGAGGGCTACTGAATCTAGTTCCTCTTGAAACTCATAGCCGACAGCTCCTAGTTAGTGCCAGCCATGTTTTGCGTGTGGCCACATGGAAGCTGGTTTGCATAAAAAGGTTCCTGGGGCCAAAGGCTTGCACCAGAGGAGAATGATCCTTTTAGAACCATGGTGTTTGGTGAACTGTTAAGACTACATTGGTGTCTGAAAGTTGTGCTGCAAACAAATTTGGTGCTCAGTACCTGCTGAGATCCATACAAGAGGCCATGAATAATGAAACACATTTGTCTTGCGCTAAGGAAAATAAATATTTGTGTCAGCCTTGTTTTTAGTGTCGCTACATAGAGGTATATATATATATATATATATATATATATGTATATGTATATATGTGTGTCTCACCCAACACTAATATGGGGACCACTTGTGTGTCTCCATATAAAAACCATTCAAAAATCAAATAAGCATTGGTAAAGGCAAAGGTTGGCCACCAACACCAGACCGATTAGCTTTGTCAATGCTTGTTTTTAATGTGCTGGAAGCGATATATTTTGCAATCTTAAAGTTACAATTGTTGTGTTTTCTGTCAGGCAATACTAGTGAAGATGGGACATAGGTGCGTTTTGTTTATCCAGCAGAGTGAATTGTGTCACTCTGGAGGGGTTCACTTTAGACTAGTATCCAGCCACATGTCTTGTTCCTCAAGGCACTTGTCTTGTGACTCCTTAGTTTGACATCTATAGATAAGCCCTTTACAAGCTACTTTTAATGCACAGTGTTTGGTTTCTCATCTGCTTTGAAGGCTCCCATCTCACAAATAAGCTTCCAGGTCCATCCCGTTTCATTTCCTGCTTTCATTACATTTACAAATATATTCAAGTTTAAAAAAAGGTCTTAATTATTCCTATTAATCTGTAACAGCATAACAAAGGAGCCCCTGGCTCTCATGTAGGTCTCCCTGGCCAACCAATTATGCATGGGCACACTTTTTATTTAATTTGAGTTTTTTTTAACTGCAGGAGTGGTCTTTCTAACTGTTGGTGTCAAAATATCCTCATCTCTTCTGGGATATATTGGAAGAGCGTGGAAGGGAAACATGGTGTATTACGTGCCAGATACATTGAAGAAGCACACGTTCTATTTTAAAAAGTTCTGTTTTATTAAATTAATATAAAATTCTTTGTTATGTACATCCAGACAGATCCCAGGACCGTGACAATCACTCATCATGAGGCCACTCCATCTCAGATCCATTTAATAGCTAATAAATCATTAAACAATTCCCAACAGAGTTCCTAAAGAGATGCCACCAAGCTGCTAAGTCTTAGGGGAGGGAAATAAATCATACGTGGCACACTGGAATGATAATCTCTGTACTAGTGTTAACCACTTTTCTTCTTAATATCATACCAACACCCACCTTCTGAGGTCAAAGATAGAACCTGAACCTTACAATTAATGTCAAGAGATCATACGTGACAGACTGATACAATGTGAAGGACAGATTGAGGCATATCTTGTTTAAAATTGTACCCTGAAGGCCATGCGGACATGTGAGCACCTCAAAACTGCTGCTTCTAGATCTCCTAACTTTGAGAGGCACCCTGTAAACTCCTGACCCATACAGACCATGAGGCATAGGCACCTGCATGACTTTATATTTGCAGCTCAGACATTGTAAAAGTGATCTCAGGACTGGTACCCCCTCTACACTGACTAAAGGTCTCTGATGTCAACAGATGGGCTGATGGAGGCACATTACCCCTGATGAACTAATCAAACATGGACATGCTAAGATTGTTGCAGTATAATGCTCAGACATTCCCACACATCATCCACTCCCCATAGATCAGAAAATACTTTTATATCTTCAGATTGTTTCCGTCTACAGATGAACAGAATATGTGATAGATGAAAGGCTGCTTCTGTTCACAGACTAAACTTCATCAGGGATATCTAGAACCGGTTACTTTTACAGGTCACACTGAAGCAACTGTCTTCATGTCTGCAGGTTCTGCCCATACCTCAAGTGTGGCATATCACACTTGAGAAAAAGTCTCAAAAGTACAGATCTCAACAAATCCTTGACTGATGGAATCAGAAGCACAGGTCCCAATGGTAGGCTCTCCCTGCAGGAAACCTTGCTCTGGGATTCACTTCCTAATTTCCTCTTCTTCTGGAGGCACGGGTTCCACAGCCACCCACTCGCTGGGTTTAAAGCAGAATAAATGAGAAGACAGAGTATTTGTGGGATAAAAAGAAACTGCACTCTGTAAGCTTCAAGTCATCCTTGGAGTACCCTGGCTAGGCCTTCAAGACAACTAGAGATACCTTTCCACACTCCACGCACCTTGAAGTCTGAAAAGGAAAGCAACATGAATAGTCACTGCATGTTTTCAAAGAACAAGATGAATGAGAAGATAGAGCTTTATCCAGGCACTGGAACAATCCATGTTTCTACCACCTCATCTAAGCAATGAGTTCCATCAGCAAAGTGATGAAGCTGTCAAGGGCATTTAAAGGATAACCAGGACAGTCTGTTCTTCCAATGCTCAGCTCCAGCCATCTGGCAGCACCATGGTTTCCTTGGTGGCAGGACAGAATCAGACTAAATCATCTCTCAGCAATCAGAATCAAGATCTGCAGAAATCACTACAAAAGCAAAAATCCAGAAATCAAGGCAGGACTGGCCATTTGCTCCTGTGATCAGAAAGCACTTGTGGCATAGACACAAAGGAAGAAGAGTGTGGTTGAACAGATGGAGGGACTTGGTAGCAACAGTTATACAGGGATGCTACCCTTCCTGAGGTGATGTCCAAGAGAAGTGGTCTTTTAGGAATGTATCACTAGAAGTACAAATATACTTCTTTAGTTTCTATGTTGATGAGGAAAGGGTTGTTGGCTTCCAAATAAAGAAGGTGTCTGGCTAAGAAGGAAGACTGATGGGAGATTAGACAATAAAAATTAAGATATGGCATCTCGGTGATGTAAGGTGTTTGGCGACGTGCTCTGTTCTCAGAGTCCTCTGTTGGTGCACTGAGCTGCTACCTACACCTGGTGCTCAGCAAAGTCTTTAGACATCCCAGGGCTATCTCATTCTGTTGCTCGATAGAAGCTCTCTCAGGAAGCTATTCCACAGTTATTCTCTTCATTGACACTTGTCGTCTGTGTCGGAAGGGCTGGAATCACGAGGAATGGCATGCCGTTCCTGGCGGCCCCAGAGTTTGTGCATTTCGGTGGTCTCTGTTTCACTACTGCTTGTGGCGCTGTCTCGAAAGCTGGCGAGTGGTGGACGCACTTTTGCCCCTTTCACATGCACTGAGCCCTCAATGGCTTTCCTGAGCTGTGGTTAAAGAGGGAGAACAATACAACAGTTAGGTGTATTCATTTATGAGCATGTACATGCATTACGCATTGAAGGGTCAATAAGGCATGATGACCTCTGTTTTCTGGGCCACAACAATAAGGGACCATAATCAAACAGCAAATAGATTTCCAGGCCTTGGCCAATCCCAAGGGAGTTTAGGCAACTCTTGATATTCTCTCAAGCCATGTATAGCTGTGAGTGCGTCAAATGGCAATAGCTGTGCTACCCAATATCCATCTGGATGGCTACCAAGGGCATCCTGATGCAAGAGCCAGAGCGGCTGTTGACAGGGGGTTAGTTCTCATTTGATTGTCCCTCACTGCTTGGAGGTACCAGCATCAGTGAAGCAGCAGTTACTCTCTCTGTAGGGCTCTGTATGCTCGTGGCATTGAGCTGAGACCATGAACTCATCCAGGGACTGCACACCTGATGATATGCTGCAGCGGGTGCCTTCACGCATTCTGCTGAAGATGGGGCAACTTTTGAGGGAGAGAGGTGGGGGGACCAAATACTTAGTGTGGGTATGTGGGTTTGAAGGGCTGCTCTCGAGTAGGCACTTTCTAGGAAGGGGAGAAGAGGTAGCAAGTGGTTGGGCATACATGGGTGGCAGCAGATCATGTATTTTTAATGCACATGGGGGCAGGTGACCAGGTTATCTATGAGTGTGGTGCTGGAAATATAAATACTTGGAAGTCGATGCCACAATACAATAATGTGTGCATATGTTGGAAGCATAAGGAGATCAGGAGTTATATGGATAATGGCCGATGGGTGATTATTGATAAGCAAGACAAGGGTGTCTTGTGTAAGTGTCTATGTTAGTATAAGGGGGTCAGACTGACCAGTATTATGTGATGAGGAGACTGAGGAGGTGTTCCTATGGAATGAGAGGAGGTTCAAGTACAGGGCAGTGGGGACAGGAGAACAAGTTGTTTCCTACGTGTCAAAGGAGAGGGAAGATGGAAAATTAGATGTGAAGGATGTTTCTTCTGTCTCGCAGAGCTATCTTCCTTATTTTCACACTACTTCTGTCCATCATTGAGAGCTGGTAGCAGCAAGCAAATGAGCTCCAATGAATACCCATAACACCCACAGCGTGCTAGTTGTCAGGAAGGACTTGGAACCAAGTACGTGCAAGTCTGTCCTCTTGTCTGAGCATGAGCAGGATGGCTGAGACTCAATGATATAGAGCAGCATCCACCAATGGCCAATGGGGATTCTGTTTCCTGCAGCAGCTTGTGGATACAAATCTGCTTGCCATAAATTTTTCCTTAAGCCATAAAGGACCGGCCTCTTATCTTATAGTCTTCACACTTTACTTCTGGATGCAATGGGACAGATTCCATTTGGAAGGGCCTCTCATTAAGACCCTCATTATGAACATGCCGGTTCAGACCGCCATGCTGGCAATGGCGGAAAAGAAAGCCACCGGCATGGCGGTCTGAACGCCATATTATCAACACAGGGAGGGCAGCCATAAGTGGCCCTCCTCCACCGCCAGGCTGCCTCCGACAGGCAGCCTGACGGTGGAAGGAATCATCATCCGACAGGGCACGCTGCTGCCCCTCGGATAATGATCCCTACAGCCACCAGCCTTTCCCTGGCGGGTTCACCCACCAGGGAAAGGCTTTCGGAAGGGGTGCTCCGGGCCCCCCTAGGGGCCCCTGCACTGCCCAATGCACTTGGCATAGGCAGTGCAGGGGCCCCTGTGCAGTACCCCATAGCGCATGTCACTGCCTGATTTACGGGCAGTGATCTATGCGACGGGAGCAGCTGCACCTGCCGCACAGAGGCATTGACGGCGGCTCCATGTAGAGCCGCCAGCAATGTCCCGGCCAGGCATTCTGCTGAGCCGGCGGGCAGAAACAATGTTTCTGTCCACCGGCCCAGCAGAATGTTCTTTATGCGGCCGGCGGGGTCCCAGGGGTGCTAGCGGTCAGTTAAATGACCGCCAGCCTGAACACGGCGGTAAACACCGCCATGCTCATAATGAGGGCCTAAGTATGGTAAGATGGGTACTGAAGTACAGAATGTGGCTGGGAACCAATATAATCACTGATTACCTTCTGAAACATAGACGGGATAGGTATTTATGAGAAATCCTGGTAGAAACCCACTATTGCTCTGACAGCTAAGTTTGCTGAAACCTCACACCTACTACAGGCAAGGTATGCGGATACCAGGGTAGATTAAATGGCCAGGTTGGTGGATCCTGGAAAGCATTGGAGGTAGAGTGACCACCTAAACCTAACTACTTGCAGACATGGCCTCGGCAACCAGGAGGCTCTCGTCAAGGAGTAATGATAACCCGAGGTCATGACCCTTGAGATAAAACTCTCTATTGTAGAAATGAGGGGTGGTTGTCTATTTTCTGCTTTGATTATGATCTGTGGTAATGGTTTCAAAATTGAGTAAGGTGGGTGGGTAATAGGCATCTTGGGCATGTTTACCAAAGCGGAAAAGGTACAAACAAGGTGTTTGGGACTGCAGACCCAGGAGTACCTGGTACGCTATATGTGGGGGTGCACATAGTTCTGGCTAAGAAAGGCCAAGTGACCCCCCTCCCACCACCACACCTTCCTCATGACAGCCTCTCTCACCTCCTTCAGGGACACCCTTCCAATGAGACGTCCAATGCTGGTGACATAGGCATGCTCAATGCCAAGGAGAGAGAATACGGTGTGAGTCTGCAAACAGAAGATTAAGAAATGGTTAATTTTGATAGAGTAATCCCCATCAGTGATATTGATGTCAATGTGTTTTTCAAAGTAGAAGGTTTACTTTCTTTTTCTTGTTTAATCAATGAGAAAAAAATAGTTTAGTTTAATATTGTATAGTGCTTAACCCCCAAAGGCCACCTATCGTACTTTGTCACACTTAACCCTCAAAGGTCACTTATCATACTTTATCGCACTGAACAATTTCTCCATGACATACGCTCCTTCACCGTAAATCCCCTTCTCACTGGCACATTTGTTGTGATCCGTAGTGAAAATGATTATCACACTAAATTGCGCGCTCTGGCACAGATCATTATCACACTGAACCCCTGCTCTATAACACATCATTTTTCACACTGAACCCCTGCTCTGTGAGAGATATCATTATCACACTGAACCCCTGCTCTGTGACAGAGATCATTATCACACTGAACCCCTGCTCTGTGACAGAGATCATTATCACACTGAATCCCTGCACTATTGCACTGATTAGGATCACAATGAACCCCTGCTATGTGACACAGATCATTATCACACTGAATCCCTGCACTATTGCACAGGTCAGTATCACACTGAACCCCTGCTGTGTGACATAGATCATTATCACACTGAATCCCTGCTCTGTGACATAGATCATTATCACACTGAATCCCTGCTCTGTGAGAGATATCATTATCACACTGAACCCCTGCTCTGTGAGAGATATCATTATCACACTGAACCCTTGCTGTGTGACAGAGATCATTATCACACTGAATCCCTGCTCTGTGACATAGATCATTATCACACTGAATTTCCGCTCTGTGGCAGAGATCATTAGCACACTGAATTTCTGCTGTGTGACAGAGATCATTAGCACACTGAATCCCTGCTCTGTGAAAGAGATCATTATCACACTGAATCCCTGCACTATTGCACAGATCAGTATCACACTGAACCCCTGCTCTGTGACAGAGATCATTAGCACACTGAATCCCTGCTCTGTGACAGAGATCATTAGCACACTGAATCCCTGCTCTGTGAAAGAGATCAATATCACACTGAATCCTTGCACTGTTTCACAGATCAGTATCTCACTGACGGCAAAAGGACACACACACGAGCTGACTAATTGCCAAATGGTTTGATAACAAATTAATGTAACTGCTGGAAAACTGAAAAGAACTGGTGAAAGCGAGCGCCCACGGATCCTGCCCACGGAAGTGGAAAGGGAAGCTGGCCTGCACTTACCTCTGCAGTGGTCCATGAGAAAAGCAGATGCCAGCTGCTTAAGCAGCAGTTACATTTTCAACCATCGGAGACTGAAAGTTGGCTCCATTTCCAGAGTTTCTGTACCCCTACTGCCCATTTTAACCTTTGAAAACACAGGGCCAGATGCATCCTCTGTTTCTGTGTTAGCAAACGGCCCAACTGGCCGTTTGCGATTGCAAAAATGCATTTTGGTATGTATGAATCCAAATTTGCGATTTGGTAACTCGTTACTGAATTGCACATTGGAATTGCGACTACATACCGATTCGGTATTAGGAAGGGGCGTGTGAAGGGCGTCCCTTCCTAATACCGAATCCCAGAGGTATGTAGGAATGTTTTGTGACCGAAACGCAGTTTCAAAATATTTGCATTTTACCACCTACTTCAAGTAGGTGGTAACCCATTCGAAAACGGGAGGGGTCCACAAGGGACCTCTTTACCTTCATGAATGCATGCCAAAACATTTTTTAAGAGCAGGCAGTGGTCCCACGGACCCATCTAACCCATAATGTTTTATCCCCTCCATGAAGATTGTCTTCTAGTTTTGAACAAAAAAAACATGCTTAATTCTTGGCTTAATATATGGATTAAAAAATGTAAAACATAGTTTTCTCTCTAGGATTCCTGCACGTGGGGGGATATTGAATGTCTATGAAGATCCCATGATGGAGAAGCTTAAATCAATGAAGCATTTAGTATTTACTTTGCAAGGGATGTGCAGATGTACATTAAATTTCCCATCAAAAAGTTAAGGCTCCAGTAAATTTATCACTGCCCTCACTTCTGTGATTAAACACTGCCTTTCCTTTCTTCTGGTGTGCGGATGCATAGATTTGTAATCTTGTGTATACATCTGCTGTGGTGCTACATGTAAGATTCGGGCATTATATGATCTAGTATTCAAATCAAGAAGGCCTAGTACAAATCCCGGCCCCCTTCTTCATCACAATGTGCAGCCTTGGGCAAAACTCCTTGTACCTCTGTATCCTAAGCTGTATCTCGGACTGCCTGGAAGTGTGCCGCTAACCTCAGGTAAACATTGAGCTAGATGGGGCATCACTACTGTCTCCAAATTGCAGCAAATTATCCTAAACATTTCAGGAGGGCTCTACATGATCGCAAAATTGGGTCAAAGGCTGCCTTGTAGAACACAATTTTTCCAAAGGAATTGGCTAGAAATCCAGGAATTCTGCAAATAGTTCAGGGAGGAGAGTGCAGAGAATATGCCACAATCTCAGAATTTGCAACATTATCCTGAAGCAAATGTCAAAATAATTGTGCTGTAGGAAAAGCAGTACGCAATATGGCACACCCATTCTTTTTTCTGTATCAGTAGTAATCTCTCTCAGGATGCAATGATAAAATAGCATCAGATTTGCTGCTACTCAATAGTAGCATCAGTCAGGGTATTATTTTATCTTCTGGCACACTAAAGAGTGTGCAAGGATGCTGCCATCAAATCCCAGCGTACTCCGAAAAAATGAGTGTCGCTCAGGTATTCCAAGTTGTTGCGCAAACATATGTGCTTAGTAACATAAATATCAATCCAATCATCACATTCCCATGACTGCTCATAACAATCTAGGGCTGCTCAATGTACCAGCAGAACTGTTCAATATGTCAGTGGGGCTGCTCGGTGTGCCAATGGAGCTATTCAATGTGCCAGTGAAGCTGTTCAGTGCGCTGGTAGAGCGGCTCAGTGTGCAGGTGGGACTGCTCAATGTACCAGTGGGGGTGCTCAGTATGCCGGCAAGACTCTTCAATATGCCTGTGGGGCTGCTCAGTGTGTCTATAGGACTGCTCAGTGTACCAGTGGAGAGTGCTCTGGGTACCAGTGGGTGTGCTTAATGTGCCAGCGAGGCTCTTCAATGTGCCTGTGGGACTGCTCAGTGTACCAGTGGAGGGTGCTTAATGTGCCGGCGAGGCTCTTCAATGTGCCTGTGGGACTGCTCAGTATACCAGCAGGGCTGCTCAGTGTGCCAGAGGGGGATGCTTAAATGTCCCACTCTGAATATTGTGCAGATGTGGGGTTGGCTTGGTCGGAGCGCCAGATATATGCAAGGTTACCGGTGTGGCAGGCCATACTGGGCCAGGTAGCACATTTGTACATCTGGTTAGAGAGGTTGGAACAGCCCTTTTATGCACATAACTGAATACAGGTTACACCACTTTTGGGGACAGATGTAGCAAAGGGTTTTACCCATTCTGTGTCTATGGGAAAATGTGTTTGTACATATGTCCCTTGGTGCCTCCACATTGCCACATCATGCAAACATACGCTTGATGAGCCTTAAAGTAATTGCAGAGTAAACATTCGGCCTGGCTTACATCAAGACAGGTTTACAAATGTCTGGTAACTGTATATTTCTCCACCATTTAAATGCACACTTAAGAAGGAGCCCTGCCATTATCTCTGTAAAAAACAGTTCAGCTTGTGATGCAGCAGTGCAAGTATCCTGCGTGCAACAGGTACAGTGCCACAGGTGATAATGGAAGCTTCCCTGGCAACACAGTTGCAGCATTTGCCAGAAGCTGGGTAAGCCTCCCACACACCAGGGTTACCTAATGCAAGCCTCTCTTACACCAAGTGTATCTAATGCAAGCAACCCTCGCACCAAGGCTATCTAACACATGGCAGCAGCCACACAGGCTACAGCAGTCTCTGTCACAAAACACAAGCATAGGACAGAAAGCAACAGTGCACCTGTCATGCACAATAAATGTACTGTTAACTGGAGAGGCAGCAGATGTGCTAGACTCCCTCACACACACTATCCCTAGCATGGGAAGCAGCAGTGTATCCCCTCATAAAGCAGGTACTGGATGGGCAGTGTTGGAAATGTCCCTTTCTGCTAGGTCAGCCCCAAACTTTTTGCCTCTTCTGTCTGTTTTTCTGACTCATTTTTGCTGACTTTTAGGATTCTGGGTACTTTACCACTGTCGACCTGTGCTAAAGTGCAGCTGCTCTGTACTCTAAACATGGTAACATTGGCTGCTCCACAACTGACATATTTAATTGACTTGTAAGTCCCAAGTATAGTGGACTACATGTGCTCAGGGCCTGTAAATGAAATGCAACTAGTGGACCTGCAGTAAACAAATCAAAAGTGTCCCCGGAGGGCTTATTTCAACAGCTCTTTTAAGTTTTATGTTGGTCCAATGATTCTACATTATGCCACATACACTACATTCCCTTGCCTGGAATAATCAAGAAAAACGTACTGTGATCTATGAATGTTTTCATCAGTTTGCACAAAAGACAACCAAATCAATTAACACGTTTGTCCTTCTATAAGATCATTGCAATCAGATAGTTATTCTGAGATCGTAGAGAGGAAACATCTGCTCTTAACAGGGTTGATATTATCCACCGTTGCTTCTGCTATTCTCTGTATGGAAAGAGCTTCCATTGGACAGTCTCACGTTTTATAACAGATACTTTTCTGAGATTGTACATAATACTTACAGGTTTTTGGATACCAGACTCTTTTTGTCTGTTGAGCCTTTTTTGTTTTCCTTACATACATATTTTGAGTTTGGGATACTAGCTAATAATGGATGGTGGGGCTGGCTTTGTTTACCCTTCCAAGATGGCCGCCACGTTTTGCTGACCAGTTGGCCACTGGAGACCGAAAAGTCGATGACTGCTCTTCATTAGCATACAAGCTTTGATATTGGCATCAAGTTCCTCACTGCAGGTGAACACGACCTGGATCCTATACTATTGTGTTAAAAGGAAATGTTTCCTCTCTATCTAATTTTGTGATATATTGCGTAATATTGGATCAAAGAACCAACATACAACTTAAAGAAATGTTGAAATAAGTTCTCCAGGAACACTTTTGGTTTGTTTTTTGTAACCCAGTTCCCTGGGGGAGTACTGGGTTGCCCTGTTAGTGCTGTAGGCCCACTAGCGCTAACCATTGACTGTGCCACCCACTACAGTAGCCCTTCAAACACATCTCTGGCCTGCCACTGTAGAGCCTGTGTGTGCAGTTTTAAATTGCCATTTCAGCCTGGAAAGTGTCCCCATTTTCCAGGCTCAAACCTTTATTTTTATTGCAAGTAAATCACCGCTAAGGTACGCCCTAGTTATCCCCCAAGGCAGGGTGCAGTGTATTTAAAAAGTTGGACATGTCCTTTTAAGTCTAACAATTCTTATTTTCATTTTTAACTATTGCAAGGTCTATCTCTCCCATATGATGACATTGGGTTTAGCTTAAAACATCTTTAAGTATAATTCACAAATGGGAAAAGATAGAAATATAGAGTCTGGTGTCCCTCACAATTTCAAATCACAACTTATGGTGAAACTGGGGTTTAAATTGTAAGTCTGGAAATGCCACTTTCAGAAAGTTGGCATTTTCCTACTTTAACCATTCTGTGCCTCTGCCGGTCTCTGAATACACATCTGAGGTAGATGACAGCTGGGATTTGTGCATTCCTTCTAGACAGTCACACAAGGAGAGCTTTGTGTGATTTAATGGGCCTTAATGGCTGATTAATTGGTTTAATAGGGGGGTGGATCTTAGTACTTCCTCACTTACACATGAATAGAGCTGTGCCTCTCCCCACACAAAGGGCTGCATAACCCCCTGTAGAGTGTCTTGAGCCAGGGAGGGCAGGACAGGGACCTTGTGGATGTCAAAAGAATGTCTGAAAGTTTTTCCCACCTTCTAGAACCAGGGCACCACAGTATAAATATTGGACCTCAAACCCCACCAGATCAGATCTCTACTGGAACCAAGAACACTCTAAAAGGAAGGACTGCTGTATTGCCAGGAGGGACTGCCACTCTGCAACTGCATTGCAGTGTTGGCCTCCTGCTGCAGCTTGCTGTGCTGTAAGAGGGGCTGCTACTTTGTGACTTTCCTTGCTGCATTGGCCTGCTACTTCTCTACTGCTTGCAACTCTACTGGTGCTGCTGACCTTTGTGGTCTGTGAGTCTTACCCTTGTCTAAGGTGCCCCCTCCAGAAGTGGGTTCTGCAGCTACAAACTTAAAAAAGCGATGCATCGCCCAGAATGCGGTGGAAACATCGCGTCCTCGCCCACTGCTCCAACAAAGGTAAGGCTCAGGGAACCCTTGTGGGTTCTGTATACTGCCTACCCTCCATCGCGGTGGACCTGGATTTTTGACTTACACCTGTCCCTTGTGACCTCAAGTAACCTTTTGACCACAATAGATTTCTAAGCACTGTTTTCACAGTTAATCTTTAAAAATTCATATCTTGACTCCTACTGTTTGGATTTTTTCTGTTTCAGTCTTGTTTTACTCTGATAATATTTTCTATTTTTCTAACCTGGTGTGGAGTCTTTTTGTGGTGTCTTTCACTGTGTTATTGTATTTAAGTGTTGCACAAACACTTTACATATTGCCTCTTAAGTTAATCCTGACTGCTCTGGGCCAAGCTACCAGGGGGCAAGCACAGGTTAATTTGGGGAGTGTAACTGACTTATCCTAACCAGGATTGTGGTCCCTACTTGGACGGGGTTCAAACCTTTGCCAATTAAAGACCCAGTTTCTAACAGGCAGCAGTTGTGTAAGCCACTATCGCAGCTTGGGAAGTGGCAGTACAAGACTAGCTCACATACATGAGCAGAGTTAGCAGTAAAAATCTCCCTCACAAAATATACATAGAACCTTGAGCCGCTCTGATCCCACACACAACCGGCAGAGCACACTAATCAGCAGAGCAAGAATCCCTCACAAAATATACATAGCACTGGGAGCAGGTCTGATCTCTCAGACAGCCGGTAGAGCACAGGAATCATCAGAGCAAGCATCCCTCACAAAATATACAAAGCACTGGGAGCAGGTCTGATCTCTCAGACAGCCGGTAGAGCACAGGAATCAGCAGAGCAAGAATCCCTCACAAAATATACATAGCACTGGGAGCAGCTCTGATCCCACAAACAGCCGGTAAAGCACATCAGTCAGCAGAGCAAGCATCCCTCACAAAATATACATAGCACCTTGAGCCGCTCTGATCCCTCACAAAGCCGGTAGAGCACAGGAATCAGCCAAGCAAGCATCCCTCACCAACTATACATAGCACCTTGAGCTGCTCAGATCCCTCTCACAGCCGGTAGAGCACAGGAATCAGCAGAGCAAGCATCGCTCACAAACTATACATAGCACCTTGAGCCGCTCTGATCCCTCACACAGCCGGTAGAGCACAAGAATCAGCAGAGCAAGCATCCCTCACAAACCAAGAGCAACAAGTGCAGCAGCTGGGCAAGGCACCCTGGCACAAACCCAATATAATGCAAGAAGCAGCAGCAGAGCAGGCTTCCATCACCAAACGGAGGAGCAGCGGATACAGGAAAACTCAGCCTGCAACTCAGTGAAAGGTGCCAGACGCCCATCCTCAAATGTGATAATTAAACTTCCATTGTGCGCATGCTAGCTCTCAGAGTGACAGTCAGACCTCTAGGGGCTTCCAGGCAAAAGCTTCTAAGTGATATTCTAGATTGAATACAATAATTTCAGTGATCATGCTGTTTAGGCTGCAATTAATTTGCTACCGGGAGCATTAGTAGCATATATGACAATTATTGCAACCAATAAAATCTTAAATCCAGATGTTCTAAATTCATCAGATCATTATTGACTAAAGTGACTTTTTGGACATTAACATGGATTTTGGTGCTTACTGCAGGAAACATCTACACTGCAGTAACTACCAGTCCTTTCTCTCATGTTAAATTTCTTAAAGTTTGACCTGCCAAAATGTATCAGAGGGTCTAAACTTTGCTGCACTCAGTAACTACTGGCAGTAATAACCAGTGCACCTCTTGTAGTTGTGATCCATGAGCAAACAAGTGTTTCCAAAAGGTTTGGGATTTGAAAGGTCACTTTTAATCACATCTAAAGATATCCCCAGACAATCCCTCAACTTAATAGATGAAGCAGAACATCTCACACCCAACACACCACAACTGTATGGCATCGGTGGCTTCCACGTTACACACAACAACACTACCGCAATACGCCCCATCAGCAAAAAATCTAATACTGATGTTCTCATGTCCTTAAAGCCACAGAGGATGAAATATTCCCTAAAAAGCCAACACATCTGCAGCATCATTACTTTTGGCTATCAGAGTGCTACTAACTGCATTGACCAATAAGAGGCCTCCCCCAAAAACACCATAACACATAAGACAGAACATCCCACCCTCATCTATTCAACAGATGGACACAGGAATACCAACAGTACAAACCACCCTAGAGACATATGCATCCTAATGACAAAATTCACATCAGACAAAATAGACACAAACACCACAGACAGAATAACCACATTGGACAGAACACAACGCACATCCTCCATACTTGGGTTACAATACAGAGAGGCAGCACAGTGCTCTACTGGACACTGGTTACTGACCAAAGCGACATCAAGCATCCCTTTAAGCCCTTCAGCCACGCCTCTCTGCTGCTAAAATGATAGACCACAGTTCAATGGAGGACTGAAAAGTATGCCCAAAACATACCATCACTTGCTGACTCGACTATGGCCAACTATGGAAGTCATGCAGGGGCTTGGTGATGCAGCCCCCAGACAGATGTCACTGCTACGAGGTCATATTCCGGTCCCTATCTACCATTAGGGTAGCAGGTGCAGTGGTGCCTTGGTCCAGAGGTGGGAGAGGCTTACTGCACTCTAATTATGGCTTCTGTTTATTACCGAACAAGGAGGCATTTTCCTTGATTGCATCAGAACCCATGGCATCATTACAATACGAGAGGTCATGTATGTGCATATGCTGGTAACATAACATCACAGGCTTCAGGTCCAGTCTTTGCCACCCTTTACCCCAGCTACTGGGCCTCCTCTCAGTCCTACTGTAGGAAAATGTCCCTGCCCACCCTGAAACAACCACAGCTATCTCTGGGTGCAAAAAATGTACATACATTATTCTGGGAGCCAGGCTTTGAACAAGAAAGATTGTTCCACCTGTTCTCACCCTGGCATGTAATTAACTGAGACAAAGAAAAAAAACACAGTTTAAGAGTGAGGCATTTTCGACTGGAGGAAATATGGTGTGTGACAAGCCGATAGGGCTCAGAGGGACACCAGGGAGAAGACTTTTTGATGTCTCAGTCAACATCACATATCAAGCAGAAGAAAACAAGGCCGGGCCCCCCTCCACTGCCCAGGAGATAAAACATAAGGCGCCCCACACAATCACAGACGTTCTGTGGCATTTCAAAACGCCTGGGCCTTTTGACTTTTCCTCAAGCCAAAGTGTTCTCAAAGCATGTGAGACTAACAGCAGCAGAGGGTGTAGACAGCCTAAACTGTACCCTGAGAGTCAAGCGTGGGGGCTGGCCCTCCACTCCCACCCAGTGCTCTAAGAGGCCAGTGCTGGGCCCTGGCAACATTAAAAACCCAAAAACATTGAACCAGGGCCCTCTCTATTTCTGTCATTCAACTGCTGAAGAAAAAAAAATTCTTCCAACCTGTCACCAGAAGTTGCTTTCATGACACAAGGGCTGAGCTGCAGACAGCTACAGTTTACCACTGGTATCAAAGGGCCTAAACAGCGGTGTAACAAAGGCCCCCGCTGGTGGGGGACCCCTAGCTCCACGGGGCCCACTCAGCATAGTACCCTGGCCTGAGAGCTCCAGAGTGAGTCTGGAGTGGGGGCCCTCCATGAACTTTGCAGGGGACCCCTCAAGTTTTGTTACGCCACTGGGCCTAAGGCAACATTTCATTTCAACTGAATAACTAATGTACTGCCACAAAACCGCTCTGCTGGGGCTTGCGTCGTTATCAGCCTCGATTAGAAGGTGTTGCGTGTGATTTCTCCAGCCGCGTTGCGTCGATCTTCCAGCGAAGATACAGGTGGAGCGTTGATTTCAGCCGCGAAACTGGCGTTGCGTCGTTTATCAGCCGCGTCATAGAAGGTGCGTAGAAAATTTCCCCACATGGTGGTCTGCGCGTGGATTTTCAGTCTTTGTCTACCAGCTTCACCTTTCAAGGGCCCAGGAACTGGATAGGGCACCACTTGACAGGGCAGGTGTCTCAGTAGAGAGTCCAGGTGCTGGCAGGGGAAGTCTTTGATGGCCCTGAGACTTCAACAGAAGGCAAGCTCAGTTCAAGCCCTTGGAGATTCTTCACAAGCAGGAATGCACAACAAAGTCCAGTCTTTGTCCATTTTCAAAGGCAGAAGCAGCAACTGCAGGATAGCTCCAGAAAGCATAGGCAGGGCAGTACTTCTCCTCAGCTCTTTTCCTTGGCAGAGGTTCCTCTTGATTCCAGAAGTGAGCCAATCTTCAGGGGTTTGGGTGCTCTTCTTATACCCCTTTCTGCCTTTGAAGTAGGCCTACTTCAAAGGAAACTCTCTCTTGTTTGTGAGATCCTGCCTTGCCCAGGCCAGGCCCCAGACACACACCAGGGGGTTGGAGACTGTATTGTGTGAGGGCAGGCACGTCCCTTTCAGGAGTGAGTGACCACTGCAAACAGCCCAACGGTCAAACTGACCCAGACAGGGAATCCACAAACAGGCAGAGTCACAGAATGGTTTAAGCAAGAAAATGCCTAGTGTCTGAAAGTGGCGTTTTCAAACACACAATCTCAAAACCAACTTCACTAAAAGATGTATTTTTAAATTGTGACTTCAGAGACCCCAAACTCCATGTCTATCTGCTCCCAAAGGGAAGCTAGACTTTAATAATATTTAAAGGCAGCCCCCATATTAATCTATGAGAGAGCTAGGTCTTGCAACGGTGAAAACCGAATTTGGCAGTATTTCACTGTTAGAACATGTAAAACACATTAATACATGTCCCACCTTCAACATACACTACACCCTGCCCATGGGGCTACCTAGGGCCTACCTTAAGGGCGTCTTATATGTAAGAAAAGGGAAAGTTTAGGCCTGGCAAGTGGTTACACTTGCCAAGTCGAATTGGCAGCTTTAAAACTGCACAGACACACTGCAGTGGCAGGTCTGAGCCATGTTTACAGGGCTACTAATGTGGGTGTCACAAAGGGTGCTGCAGGCCCATTAGTAGCATTTGATTTACAGGCCAGTGACACCTTTAGTCCACTGTACTAGGGACATACTAGTAAATCAAAAAAGCCAACCATGGAAAACCCAATCAACAATACAATTTACACAGACAGCATATGCACTTTAGCACTGGTTAGCAGTGGTAAAGTGCCCAGAGTCCTAATGCCAACAACAAAAGGTCAGACAAAATAGGAGGAAAGGCAAAAAGATTGGCGATGACCCTGCAAAAGGGAAAGAGTCCAGCTCTATCCACCCTAGCTTTTGGTTCAAACTTCTACATTCTTTCCAACAACTGTGCACCCCATCCTTAATCCACCCATTCACTCTCCTGTGTCTCAGCACTCACAGGAGGTGATGTGACCTAAAGTTCAGAGAAGCCGATTCTGGAACTGGTGAACCAGGTTTAAGTCTCACAAAGGTTCAACATCATATGATTCCGGGCAAACCGCTTAATCTTCCCATGCCTTAAAAAACAAGCATTAGCAAAGCCAATGGGTCTCGCCTATACAAGACCTATCAGCTTTAGCAATGTGTTTTTGTCATGTTGCACATTAGTGTGGCTTCTGTTCAGAATGACAAAGGTAGTGGCGTGGAGTGTTGGAGAGTGAAGTGGGGGAGTAAAGTGCTGTAGCGTGGAATGGGGGAAAAGAGTGAGTACAGTTGGATGGAGGAGAGTAGATTTCAATAGTTTAGTGGCAGAGAATGTTGTGACACTGGGTGAAATTGGGTGGAGAGGATTGAGCTAGTGGGGTGGATTGAATGGGATGGGGTGGATTGGAGTGAGTTGACCAAAATGGTGCGAAGTGGATTGGAGTGGGGTAAGTGGATTGGGTAGGTGACTTAGACTGAAGTGATAGGACTAGAGTGGGGTGGATTAGAGTGGTGTGATTGAATTGAGTGGGGTGAATTAGAGTGGACTGGAATGGGGTGGATTGTACTGGAGTGGGGTAGAGTGGATAAGAGTGGGATGGACTAGACTGGGGTAGGGTGGTGGATTGGAATAGAGTGGGTAGATTGGCGGGGCAGATGGGTTGATTGGAATGGGGTGGATTGGAGTGCAGTTGACTGGATTGAATTGGGGTGGACTAAAGTGATGTGGATTGGAGTGGGGTGGATTGGATTGAGGTAGAGTGGAGTGGACTGGTGTGGGGCAGATGGCACTGAGGTGGGGTGTATTGGAGCGGTGTGAATTGGATTGGAGTGAGGTGAATTGGACTGGATTGGAGTGAGGTGAATTGGACTAGACTGGAGTGAGGAGGATTTGAGTGCAGTGAACTGGAATGGAGTGGGTGGATTGGAATTGAGGGGGGTAGATTGGACTTGCGTGGGGTGGATTGGATTTGCGTGGGGTGGGTTGTATTAAGGTGGTTTGGAGTGGGGTGGATAGGGGCGAGTTGGATAGGAGAGGGGTGGATTAAGGTGGAATGCATTGGACTGAAGTGGGGTGGGTTAAGGTGAATTGGATTGAAATGGGATGGAGTGGGGTGGACTGAACTGGGGTGGTGTGGATTGGATTGGGCTGGATTGGGGTGGAATATGGTGGATTAGAGTAGAGCAGGCCGGATTGGATTAGAGTGGGGTGGATGGGTCTAGAGTTAGGTGGATTGGAGTACAGTGGGGTGAGGTGGATTAGAGTGGGGTGGGTGGGGTGGCGTGGATTGGAGTGGTGTGGATTGGAGTGTGGTGCATTGGACTGGACTGGGTGCATTGGATTTAGGTGTGTGGGTTGGATTTGGAGTGGGGTGGAATGCAATGTGGTAGGGTGGATTAGATTGGAGTGGAGTGAGCTGGATTGAGTGGACTGGAGTGGAGTGGGATGGGCAAAAGTGGAGTGAGGTAGATTGTATTGAGTGAGGTGGATTGGAGAATGGTGGACTGGACTGGACTGGGATGAACTGGATTGGAGTGGCATGGACTGGAGTGGGAAAAATTGGATTGGAGTGGGGTGGATTAGATTGGTATGGAGTGTGGTGGATTGGATTGTGTGGAGTGTGGTGGGTTGGATTAGATTAAGGTTAACTGGGTGGATTTAGGGGCATTGTAATATGGATGGATGTGAGGAAGTGGATTGGGTTAGACTGGATTGGGATGGGGTGGGTTGATTTGGAATGGGTTTGATTGAAATGTGGTGGATTGAAGTGGGGTAGGTTGGATTAGAGTGGGTTAGACAGTAGTAGGGTGGGTTGGACTGGAATGGGGTGGATTAAGGTGAAATGCATTGGACTGAAGTGGGGTCGGTGAAGGTGAAGTGGATTGGAATGGGGTGGACTGAACTGGTGTGGTGTGGATCGGACTGGGCTGGATTGGGGTAGAATATGGTGGATTCGAATAGAGTGGGGTGGAGTGGGTGGATTGGAGCACAGTAGGTCATATTGGAATAAAGTGAGGTGGATTGGAGCAGAGTGGGGTGGATTGGAGTAGAGTAGGGTGAGGTGGATTGGAGTGGGGTGGAGTGGATGGCGTAGATTGGGTTAGTGTGGACTAAAGTGTGCTGCATTGGACTGGAATGGGGTGCACTGAATTGAGGTGGGTGGGATTGGGTTGGGGTGTGGTAGAGTGGATTTGCAGTGGGGTGGAATGAATTGAGGTGGGGTGGATTAGACTGGAGTGGAGTGAGTTGGATTGAGTGGGGTGATTTGGATTGGAGTGGGTGGACTGGAGTGGGATGGGCAAAAATGGAGAGAGATGGATTGTACTGAATGGGGTGGATTGGAGAGGGGTAGATTGGACTGGAGTGGGATGAATTGGGATGGACTGCAGTGAGGTTGTTGGATTGGAGTGGGTTGTATTGGGTTAGACAAGATTGGGGTGGGTTGGATTGGAGTAGAGTGGGTTGGGTTGGAAAGGGTTTGATTGGAATGTGGTGGACTGAAGTGGGATGGGTTCGATTGTAGTGGGGTAGGTTGGATAAGAGTGGGGTGGGTTGGATAAGAGTGGGGTGGGTTGGATTGTAGTGAGGTGGGTTGGACTATAGTGGGGTGGGTTGGACTGGATTGGAATGGGGTATATTGGATTGGAATGGGGTATATTGGATTGGAGTGGGGTATATTGGATTGAGGAGAATTGGATTGGTCTGTAGAGGGTAGATTGGAATTGTGTGGGTGGATTGGTATGGGGTAGGTTTTGATGGATTGTAGTGGGGTGAGTTCGGATGGAGTAGGGTGGGTTAGGATGGAGCGGGGTGAATTGGGTTGGAGTTGGGTGGATTGGGTTGGGGGGAGGTGGACTGGATAGGAGTAGGGTGGCATGGAGTTGGGCAGACTCGAGTGGGACAGGTTGTTTTGGATTAGAGTGGGGCAGTTTGTTTTTGTTTGGAGTGGGCAGATTAGAGTGGGACAGATTGTTTTGGGTGGATGTGGGGTAGATTAGAGTGGGTCAGGTTGTTTTGGTTTGCAGTGGGAGGACTGGAGTAGGGTAGATTGTTTTGGATTGGAGTGGGGCATTTTGTTTTGGATTAAATTGGGGCAAACTGCAGGTGGCAGTTTGTTTTGGACTGGAGTGGGGCAGATTGTTTAGGATTGGAGTGAGGCAGATTGTTTAGGATTGGAGTAGGGCAGATTATTGTGGATAGCAGTGGGGTAGACTGGAGTGGGATAGATTGTTTTGGTTTAGAATGGGGCATAGTGTTCTGGATTCGAGTGGGGAGTTTGGTTTGGGGATGACTGGTTTGGATTGTCAGATTGTTTTGGATTAGAATGGGCATATGGTTTTGGATTGGAGTGGGGCATATTAATTTGTGTTGGAGTGGGGCAGTTTAGTGGGGCAGATTGTTTTGTATTGGAGTGGGAGGTTGTTTTGGATTGGAGTGGGCAGATTGGAGTGGGGCAAGATTGTTTTGGGTTGTACTGGAGCAGACTGTTTTGGATTGCAGTAGAGAAGATTTTGGGGATTGTAGTAGGGCAGATGTTTTGGATTGTAGTGGGTCAGACTTGAGTGGGGCAGACTGTTTTGGATTGGAGTGGGATAGACTGTTTTGGACTGAAGTGGCACAGACTGTGTTGGAATGGAGTGGGGCTGTTTGGAGTGGGGCAGATTGTTTTTGTTTGGAATGGGTCAGATTGCTTTGGATTGGTGTGGGGGAGGTTGGAGTTGGACAGATAGTTTTGGATTGGAGTAGAGCGGATTGGAGTGGGACAGATTGCACTGGATCGCTGTACTTGAGTTGGGTAATTGTTTTTGGATTGTAGTGGTGCAGATTGTTTTGGATTAGAGTGGGGTAGTTTAGAGTGGGTTGGGAGGATTGGAGTGGACTGGGGTAAGTGGTTTGGACTAGATTCGGGCGGGGTGAAAAGGAGTGGGGTGGATTGGCGCATTCAGCACGTTTACGTGTTATAGTATAATTTTGAAAAATTACACAAGAAAGAAACAATATTGCTCTGCAATATTTAGAACAAGATAAAAGTAATCTTCTGAGAACAGCACAAATGAGCAAAAACAAAACAAGAGTGCAAAGTGACAAACGAAAACTTGGCAAAATAAAACAAAAAGTTAATTTTAGAAAATACAACTTTGCAATTTTGTTTGTTCTGCTGAACATGTTTTGACAGCCAAGTGCCTTCTGTTTGAAGGGCACTAGAAGTTAAAAGAACAAAATAGTACCCGAATCACGTCGGGAGCAGCAGACGGCACAGAGTCAATCAGTGCTTGGTCCCTGCTCCATTAACAGGAACGGAAATGATGATATGCCATCCATAACCAATTATGAGGCTGTAAAGAAGAATGCCACGCAATACAACAAATGATCAGCAACAAGCAGGCTCCAAGCCCTTTTCTAAATACAACAGTGTCTCGTAAGAGATACGCATGCGTGAGCACATGCTGACATGCTCAACCCCAATAAACCTGACCACATGTAATGTAATGTGTAATTATGTAATGTAATGTGGTGTCTATGTTAAAAGCGCCAACTACCTTGGACTGTGTTGGAGCTATATACAACTACAAACAAGCATTTGCAATGCACTACGGTCTCGCATTTGTTGGAGTTACAGCTGTTCACAGTTGTAAACTCCCAACCGGATTTTTCTTGCATTAAAAAAAAAAAAAACAGCACAATCGCGCTGCTACAGTTCACACTAATAATACCTATCGGCACAAGTGCAATTAACTGAGTAACAAAGTCGATCGTATGGGAAGCGCTCGACTTCTGCCCAGCGAGATCGTGCTGCGAAAACAGAGAAAGAGTAGTCCACAAACCCAGCGAGCCTCGCATGTTTTCTGTACTTGCTCGCTGCGCTTGAGGAGGGCTAACCACTGGAAAAGGCACGACGTATGCGTGCCTTCCACTAAACAAAAGAAGCGGATTCTAACAGGCAAGCCAACTTGCCAATGAAAGACACTGACGTGACGTGGACGGGGCTCTGAGCCCTTTTCTAATACCTAAAGCGTCCACTAGCGATACGCATGCGCGAGCGCATGCGCCGCAGGCTCGACCCTAAAAAAAGAGTGGCACAGACGCCATACAAATACCAAAATAAACTATATAATAAATGAACACATTAACAGGTATATATTTTCTGGCCCATTAAGAAGATAAGCAGTGGACAGGGGGCACTGTGGTGATGTGCTGAGCACGTGGCATTGTGGAGGGTCAGCTGGCGGAAGAGAACGTGTCTGCTGCCTGGAGACGTGAAGAAAGATGAAAGAGAAATGTAATTAGTCTCAGGGCAGGAGATGCATACCTCAACACCCCTGGAACATCGGGGGAGACACTGGGGGCTGGGCGGGGGCTAGAGCTCAGTGCGAGCAGTGATAACGAGCATCGATCATTGGCAAATTCACTTAGTCTCGAAGAAAACCAGCAATGGTAAAAATAATTATGATTTATATATATATATATATATATATATATTTTTATATATATATATAAAATAAGGCTCAAATAAATAAAACATTGTGCAGTTTAGTTCCAACTGAACGCTCGTTCACAGAACACTGATAATTATGAAAGTATGGAACAGGAGAAGGGTTTTAGAAAGCGCGCGATGTCCTTGTTCGCCGCATCTCGTTGCCAAGTCAACACCAGGTTTCAGTACCCCGCGTGCTGTTCCGCTGGCTGGGCCGGCCTCCTCGCCAATTACAAAACCCTTAAATATTCATGGCCACCTTTCACGCCTTCTCGGCTTTCTCTTTGGAAGACAGAAGATAGTGTAAATGTTCGGAGACTCGTGGGTTCCTTCCTCTCTTTGACACCAACTAACTTTCTCCATTTCATGCTGGCTGCCTCTACGGGCAGGTAATTGTATGCTGCTGCAAATGGCGCCACGCGGGGGCGCCACAGAGCCAACGCGAGGAAATATACCTAGGGCCACGGTAATTACATGGCAGGGAAGGCCAAATTATGCGGCAGAATTGAGCAAATTATGCGGCAAAAAAGGTAAATTGTGCGGCCTAAGGTGACACATTTTATGAAAGTATTACGTCACCATTTTATTTCTACTTTGTTAGCATCGTCTGGCTATTGGTGCACCTCATTAGTTCCAGTTTAATGCTCAAATATAGCAATACGCAACAGAAAGGCGGCCTGTCAAGCTTTGCACAGGCCCTTCCACTATGCTGCAAGGTATGCCGCTGTGTTTTTGTACCTTTGAACTGTTTGAGCTAGAGAGGATGGTGGATTATGTGGCAAAGCTATAATTATGCGAAACACGTCGTGGCTGCACAATCGTGATATTTCAATGGCCCAGCATTATACCCCAGTTGCTACCGGAAGTAAGTCTGGTGGGTGAAGGTGGGGAGTGTTGTGAAGTCATACAGAGCGCCCTAAATCCCAGAACAGGTTCTCAAGCAGGATGTATTTACGAAATCCTGAATAAGGGAAACCCCTGCTTTAATGCAAACATTTTCTCCGGGGTGACGAGTCTCCAATTTGGGAATATTCTACATACATACACTGCAGAGCATAATCCGAATTCTTCCGCCAGTGATCATACGATGATAATAAGGAATACATCAAGGCATGGACTATATAATGTTTGGGTACCAAATATGCTAGAGTTCGAAATTATACTGGTCGAAGCTTCCCTAAGGAGATATCTATGGAAGGTAGAAACACTGACAGCTGAAGTCACTGCAGAAGATGCTTTGGCTCTGCCTAGACGTCATGTTATGTTATGTTATGGAATTTATAGAGTGCAACATGTGCACAGAGCATCATGTGTACGAGGGAGACTGTCTGCTGACTGCTAATTAAAGAGATGCTAAGGACTTCATAGGTGGTTTTAAACAGCTTTCTAAACTGAATTAAGGAAGTTTGACTACAGGAGAATTCCACTTTTTTTGGGAGCAGCGAGGGAGAAAGATATGTCTCCATAAGGAGCAGTGCGTCATTTTGAACACAAATTGCACTTATGCACAAAATCAAAACTGAAAAAGGCAGAAGGGGAACCAAACAGAGAAAAAACAGACATGCAACAAAAGCCAGCAGCTCTAGGTGAGGTCTTTGAACTGCCCCCCCCCCGTCAGCTGAGAATGGAGCCTGCTTGGAGAGGATACTGAAGCCGGCGAATAGGAAGTTAAAGAAACACGACCAGGGAACAAGGGCAAAACAAGAAGGAAAACCACAAACCCATTCACGAAAGTAACATATGAGTCCGAGAACACAATCGCACTCCAAGCTAAATGGTAAATAGCAGACGAGGAAGGAAAATAGTTTGGGAAGAAACACAAAAAACGAGAATAATACATAAATGAAACTACACACATTATTGCGCAGAATAGATAATTTAAGGTCAAAAACTGAGCTGCAGATAGGATTGTTGTACCGAAGATAAAATGTATAAGATGAAAGAAACCCCAAAAATTGAGTTGGTTCCTATCCACAAAATCATCACGCGCTTATTTCCTCACTCCTCTCCTCCCCACCCCTTCAGAGTATGTGGTTCCCACTAAGAAGGCCCCACACTCCACCAAGCACACACGTTCCTCCACAAGAGAGTGTGTCCCCCCCTTCCCAGTGTTCGGGCACTTTGGTGATCCAAGGGGCCCCCTTGAGAAAAGCACATCTTTGTTTTTAAAAGTTAGTCTCTAGGGATAAATGATTCTGGTTTACAGGTGGAGAAAGCAGCGCTGGACCCTGGTGGACCCCAATGGTTGCAGACTGAGGTTTCTAGAATCCCAACACAGCTTAATTTGCAAAAATACCAAACAGTGCTAAAAGTCCAAACTTTTTTTCTTAGAAGCCTCTCAGGCTGGTGAATTCGGGGGCGCAGAGAACCAAAGCTGCCTGATCTTGATTCCACAGGTCTTTTTCTTCCACTTCCCTACATGTCCTGTCTCCATCTCACACATCTTCTCCTTTCTCCATTTTCTGCCTCTCTCTTGTCTGGGACAATGTTTGATTATGAAAAAGAAGTCCTTTTTTGTGGTGGAGTGGGGGGGAGAGCTGCTAACAGGAATTATTTGAAAAGGCAGGGAGCACTTGTGAAGCCAGGTATGGTTTGGTGATGAAGGCACCTCCAGGAGACACCAGGGGATTATTTAGTGATGTCAGAAAGTTCTGGGGTTTGAAAGTGAGTCCAGGTAACAGCAGGCAGGAGACACTGCACACCTATCTGGTGATGGCAGGGTACAGGTGACACCAGGTAATTAGAGATTAAAGTGGGTGTGGAAGATACAAAGAAGCAAATTGGTCATGGCGGAGGTGCAAGTAACACAAAGGTAGAAAGAGGACTGGACCAAGGTGTCCCTGACAGACGTCAACTCTGGCAATGATACCTGCATGAGATCTCGAGGAAGCACCTGTTTATTTGTCCAGGTTGCTCGCTCGTCTGGTGCAGGACACACCTTTCCGTCCATGCCAGCGCAGACTTTTATGCTGGATAGTTGCCTGATCATGAAAGGTTAATCTCCTTTGCAGGGCTTCAAGGTCTGTCTCTTGAGGAGAGTAGTTGAGGCTCTTCGTTAAGTAGGGCTTTGGGGTCCAGCTCTTTGGCAGAGCAGGATTATCCATCTCTTGCGCAGGGCAGCCAGTGCTTTCTCTTGTGCACGGAAGGAAGTGATTTCACTTGTGCAGGGCAGTCATTCCCATCCTTTGTGCAGGACAGCCGGTCCCATCTCCCTGTGCAGGACAGCCGGCCCCATCTCTTGTGCAGGACAGCCGGCCCCATCTCTTGTGCAGGACAGCCGGCCCCATCTCTGGTGCAGGACAGCCGGCCCCATCTCTGGTGCAGGACAGCCGGCCCCATCTCTGGTGCAGGACAGCCGGCCCCATCTCTGGTGCAGGACAGCCGGCCCCATCTCTGGTGCAGGACAGCCGGCCCCATCTCTGGTGCAGGACAGCCGGCCCCATCTCTGGTGCAGGACAGCCGGCCCCATCTCTGGTGCAGGACAGCCGGCCCCATCTCTGGTGCAGGACAGCCGGCCCCATCTCTGGTGCAGGACAGCCGGTCCCATCTCTGGTGCAGGACAGCCGGTCCCATCTCTGGTGCAGGACAGCCGGTCCCATCTCTGGTGCAGGACAGCCGGTCCCATCTCTGGTGCAGGACAGCCGGTCCCATCTCTGGTGCAGGACAGCCGGTCCCATATCTGGTGCAGGACAGCCGGTCCCATATCTGGTGCAGGACAGCCGGTCCCATCTCTGGTGCAGGACAGCCGGTCCCATCTCTGGTGCAGGACAGCCGGTCCCATCTCTTGTGCAGGACAGCCGGTCCTTGTGCAGGACAGCCGGTCCCATCTCTTGTGCAGGACAGCCGGTCCCATCTCTTGTGCAGGACAGCCGGCCCCATCTCTTGTGCAGGACAGCCGGTCCCATCTCTTGTGCAGGACAGCCGGTCCCATCTCTTGTGCAGGACAGCCGGTCCGATCTCTTGTGCAGGACAGCCGGCCCCATCTCTTGTGCAGGACAGCCGGTCCCATCTCTTGTGCAGGACAGCTGGTCCCATCTCTTGTGCAGGCAGCCGGTCCCATCTCTTGTGCAGGCAGCCGGTCCCATCTCTTGTGCAGGCAGCCGGTCCCATCGCTTGTACAGGACTGCCGGTCCTTGAGCAGGAAACCCGGTCCGATCTCTTGTTCAGGACAGCCGGTCCCATCTCTTGTGCAGACAGCAGAGCCGGTCCCATCTCTTGTGCAGGACAGCCGGCCCCATCTCTTGTGGAGGACAGCTGGTCCCATCTCTTGTGCAGGACAGCCGGCCCCATCTCTTGTGCAGGACAGCTGGTCCCATCTCTTGTACAGGACAGCCGGTCCCATCTCTTGTACAGGACAGCCGGTCCCATCTCTTGTACAGGACAGCTGGTCCCATCTCTTGTACAGGACAGCCGGTCCCATCTCTTGTACAGGACAGCTGGTCCCATCTCTTGTGCAGGACAGCTGGTCCCATCTCTTGTACAGGACAGCCGGCCCCATCTCTTGTGCAGGACAGCTGGTCCCATCTCTTGTGCAGGACAGCCGGCCCCATCTCTTGTGCAGGACAGCTGGTCCCATCTCTTGTGCAGGCAGCCGGTTCCATCGCTTGTACAGGGCTCTTGGTTATTGTACCTGCCAGTGGCAGCAGTGTTGTTGAAAGCATAAGATGGCTTCTTTCATTTCGGACTGATCATGGCCCTTATGCATTTGTGCTTGAGGGTTAATTTGAGACACCTAAGGGAGGAGGGGAGAGCCCAGTGGGCTGAGCCGGCAAGACACGTTCTTTGTGTTTTCAACAGTTACACCTCTTTTCAGGCATATCTGTCTGACATTACAGCTTACTTATCCATATGGCCGAGCCAACAGAATCCCCCACCTTCACTATAATGAAGTTACATTATCAGTTCAGCTGTAGAAACAGCATCGATTTAAAATCTCTGAACTTTTGTCTGCAAATCTGTTTTTTTTTGCAGGTCAAGAACATTATCCAGTTTCCCTCTAGTGCAGTCCCATCTGGCTCTGCCACCTCCTAACCTCAAAGAAAACATCTCAAGATTAATTGGCCGAGCAAATTTCATCGCTCACAACCTCAAAAGTATGCAGTTATAGTTGCAGCTGTATCAGTATAAACCTCAGCAGGTTCCAGGTCAGCTCTCCCCTGTTGCTGCATCGATCTCTCCTGTTTTTCTGCTGTCTCCTCCTCTTCCCCTGATTTTCTGCACCGTCACTCCAGCTATTCAGTAGAGAACTAAAGACCTGGATCTTCTAATGATCATTCCTCCACTCAGCAGCATACAGCTCCAGCGCCTTGAGATCCTGACGGGGGATTTGCAGCGCTCTTTAAATGTTTGATTGAACCACTACGTATGTATTTCTTACATAATCTGCGCAATCCTATACCTTATGAACCATTGATAAGTGCCCTGGGTCTCATCAGTACATAGCATCACGGGAGCACTGTTGAGCATCACTTGTGGCCTAGTGGTTAAGGTCTCTGCCTCTCAACAGGACGGTGAAGGGTTCAAGTCAACTGTCTCCATTGTCATGTACCTTCTTAAAGTTCTGTCTAATCTTCTGAGTTCCAGCAAGCGTGCCACTATTTCTATTTTTCCAAACTATTATCATCCCTACATATACGTTGCACTTTTTTTTTTTAGTTTTTCTCATTCATACTCTAGTGGTGCAATCCACTGGTAGAAGATAGGGGAAAAATATTATTTGTCATCTTAATTTACTGTTGTCATTGCTTAGAGGTCATGTTTTTTTCTAAAACGAAACCAATAAATAAAATGAGTTAATTAAATAATATATTGTTATCTAGTCTCAGTGGCTGTAAAATGACCTCACAATTTTGAACACAGGCTTACATAGGCTACACACGTATACTTTCCTGCAATGGTAGTTGTGTAGGGAAGCAATGGTTAGCTTGGGTCTGTTTCTGCTTTGCTGACATTTGTGCAATGGGTCTGGTGTGGTGGGTCATTTGGGTGTGTTGTGGTGGGCGGATATATTGCATCTGGTGTGGCGGATGGGAGGGTGGTTGCGGGTGGTGCGAGTGTGCTTGCCTCTGCTTTTCATATTATAAGTAAGGCACCCTGTTTTCCATTTTTACAGATAAATACAGACGGAAAACAAAGTGCCTCCTGTCTGTATTTATTTTTTAAAATGGAAAAATACAGAAAATGTTGTCTTCTTTTGAGTGACTTTCCACACTGTTTTCATCAGTCCCAAGCCAACCGCTGGGCAGATAGATGGCATGGAGAGTTAAAAACAAGATGGAATTTCCTTACATAGCAACATAAGACAACATGCATTTGCAATATAATGTGAATATTTACCTGCGGGTGGATTGTTATGTTAAATTTGGCTGCTTAATTTGCTAAAACACGCCAGGCGTCAAAGTATAAGCACACGTTTATTAGTTAAATAAATGTGGAAATATACCATTTTACACCTTCATTTATTCACAGAACACAAAATAAATATGGATAAATAATGACAAGATGGCCAAAGAATAAATATGGATAAATACACACAGAAGTGTTAAAAAAATAAAATACCATAAAACCGGGAGCCTTAATTATAAGTCTTGGAAAGGAGCCACAGCTTACTGTTGTAGAGTTTTTTTTACGCATAGACGACAGGGTGCACAGCAAAATGACACAAGTGACACTCCCTGGATGTGTCTTCTTTTGTAGGGAGGAGTATACTTTGTGTGTACCTAATATATCACGCGATGTACTATGACTTCTGCAGGAAGACATCCTAGTGTTCGTCAGTATGTCTGCTGGGCTGTATGTAGACAAGTTGTAAACCTTTGCTTGTCTCGGGGTCTCATCCACTAGGTGTTGAGTAGGTGGTTGTACGTACACACAGGCCTCCCTAGTATTCCATACCTTGTGCAGCGAGGTGCGCTCCACCAGCTGGAATGGGGCAGGGTCAATCTTACAGCTCCCAAAGTTCACTGGCTCATCCAACTGCCTTTCTTCCCATTCGACGATCTGAAAGTGGAGTTAAGACGAGTTAGGAAGACACAGATTGCCCAACACAGAAAGGCAAAGTTATCAATCAACATAGAAATGCACACACTAAAGCAACTTTGCAGAAAAGTACAAAATTAGGGAAAGAACACCCCCACTCAAACACAACAAATACAGATTGCAACAAAGCTCGGCTATGCATGAAAGCAACAAGGTAGGAAAGACAGAAGTAAACAATGTAAGCAAGCCGGACACCAACAGAGAAACCACTACAGGAAGCAAAAAGCCAACAAAGCTAGACAGCAAAAAGGCATAAAAAAAAATTACAGCAAGGTAACACAACCCGGAGTAAACTACATGGGCTGGCGGTTAATGCACCCCACCACCCGGCAACCTGAAAAGTAAATCTGCACAGACAGGGAGTGAATGGGAGGCAGAAACAACCAAATATCTTGGGGTTATCATGTTAAAAAATCCAGAAAAACTTTTGTAACTAAACTATTACAAAATATTTTTCTGTGAAGGTGAACACTAAAAGACAGAACAAACTCCTCAGCAGTTTTGGGACTAAGGTTATTAAAATGAATTCATTTCCACACAATCAGACATGCATTTTCTCATCATCCTTCCTTTATCACTACTATTTGCTCTCAATGGAAGCAATTTATTCTAAAATGTATTAGAATAATATTCCTTTAACTTGTGCCAAAATCAAATCCCCTACATTTGTTTAGTGGCTCTGAATATCCAGATATTAAATCTAACCATAAACCAGTAATATTCATCAGTATTAGGCACTGGTTAAGTTTCAATACCTCTGAAACAGCTAATTGGGCTTTAATAGAATCAGACACATCACCTGGACTCCCAGTAGAAGTTTTACGTAGTATCGTTACGCTGAATTTTAGGTCACACTTAGTCTCTATGACTGTGACTTCTCTTGCTTTATCTCAGTTATGTTCAAGGCAGGGCCAAATCTTAGGATAATACTAATATCTACTTTGTTGAATCACTCGGCAATTAGATTTCAGCTGAAAAGTCTGGTCATCCTGGGTGAAACATGGAATTTTCTGTCATTAGTCAGCCACTGAAGGACGATGGGGTTGTTAAGAGTTTTGCAAAGAGGGAAGGCAACGATCCTTACAACAACCCCAATCTGTTTCCCCACCCTGGCCCTTTTTCAATTCTCCTTTGTTGTATTTTTCTTGCCATCAGTTATCAAACTTTTTTCTCCTTTCCTCTTCAGGTGTTTAAACTTTGTTCCAGCCACGCTAGACATGAAAAAAAGGCTAATTTAAGAATGATTTTAATAGCTGGTTGCCTTAATCATCCCCAGAGATTTCTTTAAAAAAAAAAAAAAAAAGTTAAAAAGCACAAACATTTTGGTTGATTGCAACCAAAATATTGTTAGGGTATTTTTGGAGGTTTTGTAAACCATAGTTTTATTAATGTGTTTGTTGTTTATGGATTGTCTGTGGATACAACAAAATCAGTAACACCATACAGGTGAAAATTAGATGCCACCATAATAGTAAATTTGTAGCACTTCTTATCACCAATCAATAAGAAGCCTGTGGATGATATGTGGGTGTGACCATCACATGTTTCTTGGATAAGCGAGAAAATAAAATGTTAATTGCACAGTCTTTATGAAAACCACACATGAGCAACCTTTTTAATAGAAAGAGGGCATTTTCTACCTCTCTGAAAAGTGAAGTAATGATTGTTTACTGGCTAATATCTCAAAAAATCCAATAGTGACTTACACCAATCCAAAACGACATATTTTGCAAAATTTCCTTTCTGCATAATCGGCTTCAAACCTGTCCAGTGTGCACACACTCAGAGTGGAAGGGTTATAGAGCAAGCTTTTTGAACTATTTAGCATCTCACAATCACTCACATATCCCACCACAACATGCCAGTATGTGTTTATGACCCTCATACACATCCACCCACCTACCACATTCAATCAAATTAATGACTGACAGTGTAGTAGATTCTCCTCCCGCCTCCAGGAGATGACAACAGAAAGCACCAGCCTGGAAGCTCCTTTGGAAAGAATCTCTATGGAGGAGCTCAGCACTCAACACACTTGCGATTCAGCGGAGGACACAAGCGGATGGACATGACTGATGGTGCTTCTCACTATTTTTAGACAGGGGATGGCAACCTCTTATTTTGGAGGTGGAGGGAAGGTGTGTCACTTACACCCTCTCCATGCACCCCACTTCCACAGCTAGCTGCATGTGCAATCACTGCATGCCATTGATTCCCAACCTTTTGACTTCTGTGGACCTCCTAGGTTATCATTACTGGAACCCGAGAACCCCCACTGAATCATTATTAGAATGCGGGGACCACCCACTGAATCATTATTGGAATCTGGGGATCCCAGGTTGAACATGTCGATGATTTGAAAAGGAAAACAATACACAAAAAATACAGAAATAAGCGTTCATCAAACACATACACAAATGATAACAAAAACATATATAAATAAAAAAAAATAAAAAAAATGTGATCTTAATAGATAGGAAGATTGGAGCTTTCCTAAATTCTATTGAAGCTTATATTCAGTTTGATGCACCTGCACTGCTCCCACAAATCAATCTGAAGAAATTAATTTAATTTTTACCCTACAATCTCACATTCCTAGATATTTACAGTAAGTTTTAAAATGTCCAGTTGTACATTTAGCCACTTTATTGATATACACTTTATTAATCTGTTAATATAATTTAGATTTTTAAGCAGTCGTGCCCCCCCCCCGAGGAGGCTTTGCAGACCCCGAGAGGTCCCCAAACCCCAGGTTGGGAACCACTGCTGTATGCTTCTAAAACAATTTCAAGATGGCGTCTCATGACGCTTTGAACCTCCAGTCAGGTGCTGCTTCTCTATAAGGAAGTCCAGCAGGAAGGCATCTTGGGAGCTCTCAAACGTATGCAAAGGGAGCTCTTCAGCATTAATCCTTGTGCTCCCTAACCCCGAATCTGAGACATAAGGAAGGCTCTTCAGTGATTTTAGTGATACATTTCTGTGCTTAGACTTGTGTTAAAAATATCAGTATCAGATACACTTTCTTAAGGGAGAGAATGCTGCGTTCACATGCTATCAAAACGTGCCCTTTATAACAACTTTATGCAATACATGTTACCTCGTTTGCAATTATTATGACCTCATTTAATTTATTACTCATTTCGCAGACAGGAAGAAAGCCTGGGTTGACGGGTGGCCTGCAGGTCAAACAGGTCTCAGCAGTGAGTGCTTATGACATCACTTCCTGTGACATTACTTCGCACTCTTATGCTAATTATCCACCTCATGCCTATTTGTTAAGGACTTGGGCCCAGTTTGACATTGAGATAAATTAAGGCCTCAGGCAGAGTAAGGAATGGTGCGTGCTGACGTGTGCCACTCTTACCCGGCTGCCCTGAACCCAGCATCTCTGCTCCATTTCCTATTATTTTCTAGCAATGTGGGAAAGCAGGTGGAGCCTAAACTTGCATTAGCACTGACAAAAAAAATGTGGTACAGTTTCCAAAATGTTAAAATGTGCATGTACTTTGCAAAAACTGGGCATAGGCCTATATATATATATATATATATATATATATATATATATATAAATATTCACCTAAAAAAAAAAACAAAGGTTACTAGGACATTATGGTTAACTCCAGATTTCACACACACAAAACCCTGGAAATTTGCAGTTATCGTTATATTAATCTCAAGAAACTATAACTTGTGCCGTAAGGTAACTATAACTTGCACCATGCAGAGTTTTCTCATCAACAATTGTATTGCAAATGTTGCAGTGATATTATCAATAATGTCATACAAGATGTTACAACTGCTGTAATATGTGGGGTAATTAGCAGTGCATGGCGAGGGCTCGAGGCAGAGTTATGAAAATTGTTTTCTAGGGTTTGTCGTTGGCATGGAAGCCTATAATTTGCTGCGATTTCCACAAGAACGTCAGTGGATTCCCCCACTCCCCAATAAAAAAGTAACCTTTGAGTTTCTGACCTATACTACAAAAGTTTTGTAAAATGACTCTTTTCTTTGTGAATTGCTCACTGTATGTGAACTGACGACTCAGGTGTAGTATTCTTGAGGGAAAGATGGCAGCGTCTTCCTGGCCTGTGGAACCATAGAGCAGCCACTCTACATCGAGCCCCTGGTGTAAAATTCACCCCATCCCACAATGCACTGCAGCCTGATTACATAAAGTGTGACTACGGGCACAGAATGGAGTAAATACATTCACACAGTTTTTGAAGCCTGTGTAAGGAGTAATAGAGCTATGAGTGTGTGCAAAGACCCATTTTATGCATCACTTTTACAAATACTTTGAAATTTGACAGAAAGGCCACCAGTCTCACAGGCTCTTAGCGCTCGTGCACAGAGGACTTGAAGCCCTTCCAGGTCAGACCAAGTGTCCAGGCTATGGTAGATACCCTGAAACCATTTTACAAACTAGCTTGAACTGATTTACAAGAATTATCACTGCAATAAGCTTTCCACTAGTTTGAGCTACAACTAAACTAGTGTCTCCAAAGCCCCCTTTTCCCCATCACAGTCTATACTTAAAACCTACAAGCTGGGCCACCGTATTATGCGACAGGGGAGACCCAAAATAACCAGGAGTGTTGACTAATTATGCAGCCAAAGAAAGGCAAATTACACAGAGTAATGTGGCACACTTTATGTTAGTATTACCTCATTACTTTGGTATTTGTACACGTTAACACTGTCTGGGGAAAGGTTTCACCAAGTAGTACTTTGACACTCAAATATGGAAATAAGCAAAAGAAAGGTGAATAGTCAACCTTTGCAAGGGGCCTTCCAATGTGTGAAAACACATTGTTAGACTTTTCATCCTTGGCGTGGTCTCCCTTAACTTTTTGCCTCTGTTCCCCAGGTTGTTGATGTGTGCTGGACTTTGATTTTGCTGTTTTTGTTACTCTGGGCACTTTACCACTGCTAACCAGTGCTAAAGTGCAAGTGCTCCTGTTTAAATTGTATATAAGTGGTTCATCCATGATTGGCATATTTGAATTACTAGTAAGTCCCTAGTAATGTGCACTAGAGGTGCCAGGGCCTGTAAATCAAATGCTACTAGTGGGCCTGCAGCACTGGTTGTGCCACCCACATAAGTAGCTCTGTAATCATGTCTCAGACCTGCCCCTGCAGTGTCTGTATGTGTATTTTTACACTGTAAATTCGACTTGGCAAGTGTACCCACTTGCCAGGCCTAAACCTTCCCTTTCCTTGCATGTAAGGCACCCCTAAGGTAGGCCCTAGGTAGCCCCAAGGGCAGGGTGCAGTGTATGGATAAGGTAGGACATATAGTAATGTGGTTTATATGTCCTGACAGTGAAATACTGCCAATTTCGTTTTCACTGTTGCAAGGTCTGTCTCTCTCTCATAGGATAATATGGGGGCTACCTTTAAATATGATTAAAGTGTAGATTCCCCTAGAGAGTAGATGGACATGTGGAGTTTGGGATCCCTGAACTCACAATTTAAAAATACATCTTTTAGTAAAGTTGATTTTAAGATTGTGCGTTTGGAAATGCCACTTTTAGAAAGTGAGCATTTTCTGCTTAAACCATTCTGTGACTCTGCCTTGTTTGTGGATTCCCTGTCTGGGTCAGTTTGACAGTTGGGTTGTTTTTCACCCCACACCAGACAGTGACACAAAGGGAGCTGGGGTGTGATCTGCATTTCCTGATTAGCCGTCTCTGCTAGGAGGGAGGGGTGGAGTGGTCACTCTCATCTGAAAGGACTGTGCCTGCCTCTGACAATGCTGTCTCCAACCCCCTGGTGTGTGTCTGAGGCCTTGCCTGGGCAAGGCAGGATTTCACAAGAAGGTGTGAGTCCCCTTTGAAGGAAGGTGACTTCAAAGACTAAAATGGGTATAAGAAGGGCACCCAAACTTACAAACTTTAGAAACACTTCTGGAATCAAGAGGAACCTCTGCCTGGAGAAGAGCTGATCGCTGAGGAACAAGTGCTGCCCTGCCTGTGACTGTGCTTTGTGGAGCTTTCCTGCAGTGCTGCTTCTGCCAGAGTAAGAGGGCAAAGACTGGACTTTGTGTGCCTTCCATCTTGAAGAAGAAATCTCCAAGGGCTTGATGTAGAGCTTGCCTCCTGTTATTGAAGTCTCAGGGATAGCAAAGACTTCTTCCTGCCAGCACCTGGAGTCTCTGGAGAGACCCCTACTCTGCTCTGTGGTGCCCTTCCAGTTCCTGGGACCCTGAAAGGAGAGGCTGGCAGCCTAAGGACAAAAATACACGCACCGAGTGCCGTGCGGAGAAAAGATCGACGCGAATCCGATCGCGGCTGAGAAAACGACGCGACGCCGGCTCCGCAGCTGAGAAACGACGCCGCAGGAAACGCGACCGGAGAATCGACGCCCGGAGCAGGAGAAACGACGCGCAGCATCGCTGACGAAGGCTGAGAGATCGCAACCAGCGCCGCGGGACTTGCGGACCGTCGCGTGGCTGGCTTTTTCGACGCGCCTCGCCGTGCCGAGCTGTTTTCGACGCATATAACCGTGCAGGGTTACTTTCGACGCACATCGCCCGTGCGGGGTTATTTTTGACGCAAACCAGGTACATTTTCACGCTAGCAGCGCTAGTGTGGTGTTACAACTACCTAAAGACTCTTTTTATTTTAAACCTTTAAAAAAATCATAACTTGACTTGTGTATGTTGGATTTTTGTCGTTTTGGTCTTGTTTTGTCTAGATAAATATTTCCTATTTTTCTAAACTGGTGTTGTGTCATTTTGTAGTGTTTTCATTAAGTTACTGTGTGTGTTGGTACAAATACTTTACGCCCAGCACTCTGAGGTTAAGCCTACTGCTCTGCCAAGCTACCAAGGGGGTAAGCAGGGGTTAGCTGAGGGTGATTCTCTTTTATCCTAACTAGAGTGAGGGTCCTTGCTTGAACAGGGGGTAACCTGACTGTCAACCAAAGACCCCATTTCTAACATTGGTGACCAGCGGTCGGGATTTGGACTTGTATTTGTACTTGACATACAGTAATTAAGTGTACACTACTGTTGTGATCTCAGACCACTACGTGACCACATACTACTAGTCTTGTGATTTTTGTTTTTTTACTTGGACTGTTTTTCTCTGCATTCAGTTTCTTTTTTTTCGCTGATCCCGTGATTGACTTTTCTGAAACTTCATTTGAGAACTTGCTTTTCTGTTTTTGGAACTGTGCATATTTTTTTTAACCTCTCATCATGTCTCAGTCTGGAGATGCCCTAGCTGAAGCTGCTTTTGACTTGGAGAAATTGGAGAGCTACAAAGTGGCTCAGTTGAAGCAGTTTTGTAGTAATGTTGGCTGTCCCATTAAGAGCTCATCCAAGAAGGATGAGCTGCAAAAGGCGCTGAGGGCCTGGGTGACAGCCAAAGCAGCTGAGGGGCACACAGATGAGGAGCCAGAGGGGGAAGAGGAGTTGCAAGTCACTCACACTGATGTAGTGGGTGGGCCTGCTATGTCTCAGGGGAGAATCTCCAGGGCAGGTAGCAGTGTGTCCTCCAAGAGTCTGACACCTGGAGAGTTACAGGACAGACAGGCAGAGAGGGAGTACCAGTTGGAGTTGAAAAGGCTCAGTCTAGAGGTGGAACAGAGAAAACTGACCCTTGAGGGGGAACAGAGAAAGCTGACCCTTGAGGTGGAACAGAGAAAGCTGGCCCTTGAGGAAAGGAAGATAAACATGGCTCATGAGCTCA
Organism: Pleurodeles waltl; assembly: GCF_031143425.1. NCBI lineage: Eukaryota > Metazoa > Chordata > Amphibia > Caudata > Salamandridae > Pleurodeles > Pleurodeles waltl. Next base: position 38,488,956 of record NC_090450.1, read on the forward strand.
GTTTAAAAGAGATTGATCAGAGGAGTCAGTCCAGTAGGGATGGTGGCAGCAATTCTACAGTGCAGCCTGAGAGAAGGGTACACATCCCAAAAGACCTTGTGAGGGATTATAAGAGGGAGGATGATATCTACTTGTGGTTCAAGGGTTATGAGTCAGCCCTCCACATGAACCTGGTCCCTGAAGCTCATTGGGGGGCAGCCCTGTGGAAGCATTTTGAGGCAGAGGGGAGGGACACACTGACGGCCTTAGGGGATGCTCAGAGTCTCACCTACCCTGCCATGAAGGAGGCCTTACTTACCAGGTATGGTCTCACCCCTGAGCAGTACAAGGAGAAGTTTAGATCCTACAAGAGAAAGGAATCCCAAACATGGTTGGAATGTGTTGATTCTTGTTGCAGGTCACTGGATGGTTGGGTGAAGGGCAGTAAGGTAAACACGTATGAGGGGCTTTACAATTTAATTGCTTGGGAGCACTTGTACAGTTTATGTTTTCCAGAGCTGCGCCAGCACCTCATTGACAGCAAGCTGACTGACCCCAGGAAGCTTGCACAGGAAGCGGACCGCTGGGAGAGCACCAGGGTCCAGAAGAGGTATGGGGGAGACCACGCCAAGGGTGGGCAGGGTCCCTCTCAGACGAAAGGGGGGGGGTAAGGGCAAACAGGATGAGTTCTCAAAAAGGCCCCAAACTGATTCCCAGGGTAAGGATTCCCAACCCCCCAGTGAAAAGAAGCCATGGTTCTCCAAAGGGAAGCCAATGGCAGGTGGTCCCCTACGTAAGTGCTATTCATGTGACCAGGTGGGTCATGTGAGGGGGGACCCCAAATGCCCCAAAAGTACACCGGCACCCACTGGTGCACCGTCCCAGGGTTTGGCCAGTGTAGCGCTTGGGGAGGAGTTGGTTTCAGGTGGGTGGGAACCAGCAGAAATGACCCTTGTCTCACTAGGGGACAGTGAGATGGTCCAGAGAAACCTAGTGCCTGATAACACTAAGAAGTACAGGCAATGGGTGACCATCAATGGACAGAGGGTGGAGGCTCTAAGAGACACAGGAGCCAGTGTGACTACAGTGAGGAGTCACCTGGTGTCTGAAGAGCAGATTGATCCCCGGGTACTTCACCAAGTAGTTGCAGTAGACAATTCTGAGCGCCTCTGCAGAGTGGCGCAGGTTCCCTTTGAATGGGGGGGGGTCTCAGGTTCCTGGAAAGTAGCTGTGAGTCCAACCATGCCTGTTGATTGTTTGCTAGGCAACGACCTGGAAGATTCCCCTTGGAAGGAGGTGGAACACAGGTCTCACTTGGAGATGTTGGGTCTGCCTGGGTGGGTATGCGTATCCACCCGGTCTATGGCAGCCAATCAGGGTAGTCAAGAGCCCCTGGAGCCTGAAACAGTGGCCCAGGGGACCGCCAAGAAGAGGAAAGGCAGGAGGCGCGGGAAACCCGCCCCAGAAGTTCCCACGGTCCGGGAGGAGGCAGAGCCTGAGGGTGATGCCCCGGAACCTACAGGGGAACAGGTGGCTGAACTGGGGGAGGTCCCTGAGCTGTCGCAGTGGCAGCAGGAAGGGGGACCCACCAGGGAAGTATTCTGCACAGCGCAGAAGGAGTGCCCTACTCTTGAGGGACTGCGGCAGCAGGCTGCAGCCCAGGCGGCTGGCGGAGCGCCAGGTACTCACCTGATTTATTGGGAGGATGGCCTCCTGTATAGTGAGCCTAAGGTTCCTGAGCCGGGGTCAGCTCGTATGCTGGTGGTACCCCAGGGCTTCAGGACCTTCCTACTGGGTTTGGCTCATGATGTGCCTTTGGCAGGACATCTAGGGCAGGACAAGACCTATAAGAGGCTTGTCTCCCACTTTTACTGGCCCTTGATGAACAAGCAGTCAGCTGCTTATTGTAGATCTTGTCAGACTTGTCAGGCAAGTGGCAAGAGTGGGGGGAAATGCAAAGCTCCCCTCCAACCTTTACCGGTAGTCAGTACTCCCTTTGAAAGGGTAGGAATTGACATTGTGGGGCCTCTGGATCCCAAGACAGCCATGGGCAACAGGTTTATCCTGGTCTTGGTGGACCATGCCACACGGTACCCAGAAGCTATTCCTCTAAGAACGGTCACCGCCCCCGTGGTGGGACGTGCCTTAATGGGGGTTTTTACCCGCATGGGGTTCCCCAAGGAGGTAGTATCTGATAGGGGTACAAACTTCATATCCACTTATATGAAGTCTCTGTGGAAGGTGTGTGGGGTAACCTACAAGTTCACCACCCCTTACCACCCCCAAAGTAATGGTCTGGTTGAGAGATTCAACCGCACCTTGAAAGGCATGATTCAGGGCCTGTCAGAGCCCTTGAGGCGTAAGTGGGACGTCCTCTTGCCATGCCTTCTGTTCGCTTACAGGGAGGTGCCTCAAAAGGGACTTGGCTTTAGCCCCTTTGAGCTCATCTATGGCCACCCTGTGAGGGGACCGCTCAGTCTGGTGAAGGAGGCTTTGGAGAAAGCTCCTAGTAAACCACCCCAGGATGTATTTAGCTACATGCTGGCACTAAGAAACCAGACTGCCCGCTTCAGGAGTCTCGCTCAGGAGAACCTGGAAGCAAGCCAGGAGGACATGAAACGGTGGTACGACCAGAATGCCACTCTGGTTGAGTTTCAGCCTGGACAAAAAGTGTGGGTCATGGCACCAGTGGAGCCTAGGGCTCTCCAAGATAAGTGGACTGGGCCTTTTGAGGTGGTGGAAAGAAAGAGCGAGGTCACCTATCTGGTAGACTTGCAATCCCCCAGGAACCCCTTGAGGGTCCTACATGTCAACCGCCTCAAACCACACTTTGAGCGAACTGAGCTATCCATGCTCCTAGCGACAGATGACGGGGTGGAGGAAGAGAGTGAGCCTCTTCCTGACCTCCTGTCTGCAGGAGAGAAAGATGGGTCTGTGGAGGGAGTGATCCTCTCCCCCTCCCTGACTGAGGAACAGCAGAGGGACTGTCGCCACGTGCTGGGACAGTTCGCCTCACTGTTTTCCCTGATCCCAGGAGTCACACACCTGTGCACACATGATGTGGACACTGGGGACAGTACACCTGTTAAACATAAGGTTTACAGGGTGACTGACAGGGTGAGGGCTTGCATTAAGGAGGAAGTCTCCAAAATGTTAACCCTAAGGGTTATTGAGCACTCCAGCAGTCCTTGGGCCAGCCCAGTGGTCTTGGTCCCAAAGGCTACTGCTCCTGGTGCCACTCCAGAACTTAGGTTCTGTGTGGACTACCGGGGTCTCAATGCGGTCAGCAAGACTGACGCACACCCCATCCCCCGAGCTGATGAGCTCATTGATCGGTTAGGAGCTGCCAAGTACCTCAGTACGTTTGATTTAACATCTGGGTACTGGCAGATTGCCTTAACTGAAGGGGCAAAGGAGAGGTCAGCATTCTCTACCCCCGATGGGCACTTCCACTTCAATGTGATGCCCTTTGGGATGAAGAATGCCCCTGCCACCTTTCAGAGGTTGGTCAACCAGGTGTTGGCAGGACTGGATGAGTTCAGTGCCGCCTACCTGGATGACATTGCTGTGTTTAGTTCCACATGGGAGGAACACCTGCAACACCTCTGGAGAGTGTTAGAGGCCCTGCAGAAGGCAGGCCTCACTATTAAGGCGAGCAAGTGCCAAATAGGGCAGGGTTCTGTTGTGTACTTAGGACACCAGGTGGGGAGTGGCCAGGTGGCACCCCTACAGCCTAAGATTGACACGATTCTGGCTTGGGAGCCTCCCAAGACCCAGACTGAAGTGAGAGCCTTTTTAGGTCTCACAGGATACTATCGGAGGTTCGTTAAGGGATATGGTACCATTGTTACCCCCTTAACTGAGTTGACTTCTAAGAAGCAACCCAAGAAAGTGATCTGGACAGAGGCTTGCCAGAACGCTTTTGATGCCCTGAAGGCGGCCATGTGCACAGCACCTGTGCTGAAGGCACCTGACTACTCCACGGAGTTTGTTGTACAGACAGACGCCTCAGAGCATGGTATTGGAGCAGTACTCTCACAGCTGAATGAAGAGGGCCTAGATCAACCCGTAGCCTTCATTAGCAGGAGGTTACTACCCAGGGAACGTAGGTGGAGTGCCATAGAACGTGAAGCGTTTGCTGTGGTCTGGGCACTGAAGAAGCTAAGACCCTACTTGTTTGGGACTCACTTCCGAGTTCAGACCGACCACAGACCCCTCAGATGGTTAATGCAGATGAGGGGTGAGAACCCAAAACTGTTGAGGTGGTCCATTTCCCTACAGGGGATGGACTTTACGGTGGAACATCGACCCGGTACAGAGCACGCCAATGCTGATGGTCTGTCCAGGTTCTTCCGCCTTAGTGATGAGAACTCCCATGAGGTTGGGTAGTTGCTCCCCACTTTTAGCTGGGGGGGACACGTGTTAGACTTTTCATCCTTGGCGTGGTCTCCCTTAACTTTTTGCCTCTGTTCCCCAGGTTGTTGATGTGTGCTGGACTTTGATTTTGCTGTTTTTGTTACTCTGGGCACTTTACCACTGCTAACCAGTGCTAAAGTGCAAGTGCTCCTGTTTAAATTGTATATAAGTGGTTCATCCATGATTGGCATATTTGAATTACTAGTAAGTCCCTAGTAATGTGCACTAGAGGTGCCAGGGCCTGTAAATCAAATGCTACTAGTGGGCCTGCAGCACTGGTTGTGCCACCCACATAAGTAGCTCTGTAATCATGTCTCAGACCTGCCCCTGCAGTGTCTGTATGTGTATTTTTACACTGTAAATTCGACTTGGCAAGTGTACCCACTTGCCAGGCCTAAACCTTCCCTTTCCTTGCATGTAAGGCACCCCTAAGGTAGGCCCTAGGTAGCCCCAAGGGCAGGGTGCAGTGTATGGATAAGGTAGGACATATAGTAATGTGGTTTATATGTCCTGACAGTGAAATACTGCCAATTTCGTTTTCACTGTTGCAAGGTCTGTCTCTCTCTCATAGGATAATATGGGGGCTACCTTTAAATATGATTAAAGTGTAGATTCCCCTAGAGAGTAGATGGACATGTGGAGTTTGGGATCCCTGAACTCACAATTTAAAAATACATCTTTTAGTAAAGTTGATTTTAAGATTGTGCGTTTGGAAATGCCACTTTTAGAAAGTGAGCATTTTCTGCTTAAACCATTCTGTGACTCTGCCTTGTTTGTGGATTCCCTGTCTGGGTCAGTTTGACAGTTGGGTTGTTTTTCACCCCACACCAGACAGTGACACAAAGGGAGCTGGGGTGTGATCTGCATTTCCTGATTAGCCGTCTCTGCTAGGAGGGAGGGGTGGAGTGGTCACTCTCATCTGAAAGGACTGTGCCTGCCTCTGACAATGCTGTCTCCAACCCCCTGGTGTGTGTCTGAGGCCTTGCCTGGGCAAGGCAGGATTTCACAAGAAGGTGTGAGTCCCCTTTGAAGGAAGGTGACTTCAAAGACTAAAATGGGTATAAGAAGGGCACCCAAACTTACAAACTTTAGAAACACTTCTGGAATCAAGAGGAACCTCTGCCTGGAGAAGAGCTGATCGCTGAGGAACAAGTGCTGCCCTGCCTGTGACTGTGCTTTGTGGAGCTTTCCTGCAGTGCTGCTTCTGCCAGAGTAAGAGGGCAAAGACTGGACTTTGTGTGCCTTCCATCTTGAAGAAGAAATCTCCAAGGGCTTGATGTAGAGCTTGCCTCCTGTTATTGAAGTCTCAGGGATAGCAAAGACTTCTTCCTGCCAGCACCTGGAGTCTCTGGAGAGACCCCTACTCTGCTCTGTGGTGCCCTTCCAGTTCCTGGGACCCTGAAAGGAGAGGCTGGCAGCCTAAGGACAAAAATACACGCACCGAGTGCCGTGCGGAGAAAAGATCGACGCGAATCCGATCGCGGCTGAGAAAACGACGCGACGCCGGCTCCGCAGCTGAGAAACGACGCCGCAGGAAACGCGACCGGAGAATCGACGCCCGGAGCAGGAGAAACGACGCGCAGCATCGCTGACGAAGGCTGAGAGATCGCAACCAGCGCCGCGGGACTTGCGGACCGTCGCGTGGCTGGCTTTTTCGACGCGCCTCGCCGTGCCGAGCTGTTTTCGACGCATATAACCGTGCAGGGTTACTTTTGACGCACATCGCCCGTGCGGGGTTATTTTTGACGCAAACCAGGTACATTTTCACGCTAGCAGCGCTAGTGTGGTGTTACAACTACCTAAAGACTCTTTTTATTTTAAACCTTTAAAAAAATCATAACTTGACTTGTGTATGTTGGATTTTTGTCGTTTTGGTCTTGTTTTGTCTAGATAAATATTTCCTATTTTTCTAAACTGGTGTTGTGTCATTTTGTAGTGTTTTCATTAAGTTACTGTGTGTGTTGGTACAAATACTTTACGCCCAGCACTCTGAGGTTAAGCCTACTGCTCTGCCAAGCTACCAAGGGGGTAAGCAGGGGTTAGCTGAGGGTGATTCTCTTTTATCCTAACTAGAGTGAGGGTCCTTGCTTGAACAGGGGGTAACCTGACTGTCAACCAAAGACCCCATTTCTAACACACATGTTGCTGCATTTTTAATAACTTTTGATCTGTGTTAGCCACACACAGTTTTTTTTGCTGAAATCTGCAGACTGTACTGAAGATGATGGATTGTTCGGGAAGTGCGACAACACCAGACAGGCAGAACTGCATAATTCCAGTGGCCCGTCTATAGGTTGTCTGCCTTGAGGTGCAGGATGCTGATGAGCCAGCCCCAGGACTACTGTACTGAGAATCTAAGCTCCAGTTTGCCATCTCTTTGCACTCAGTGTTTAATTTGTTAAAATACACACAATCAGTGATGGTCCCAAAGCTCATCAGAGGTTGTGCTCAACACCAAGGCTGTTTAGTTTTGATTCTGTCTCATGGCTCTTCCTCCACCCTACTTCCAGCCACTATCACACTCTTGAGCAGCGGCGGCTGCTGCAAATATCAAAGGTAGGGGCGGGGGGAGAAGTGGGGGAATGAGGTAAATCATTTCTTTTTAAAAAGACTTATCGTTCGCTGCCGCCGCTGTCCTCTCCTGCCGCCTCACTTGTCCTCCTTTCCTCTTCAGGTGTCCCAGCATTGGCTGGGACACCAGAACAGGCTCCCCAGAAATCCTTCTGCTGCTTTCATGCTCAAGCTAGCATGAAAGCATCAGGATTGGTCTGAGCAGCTCGGAATACCGCTTAGATGCAACCCTGGGGCCTGTGCAGTTTCTCCAGTCCAGCTATGCACACAGACGGGCTGGAGAAACCTAAGTGCGCATGTGTGTTTGGACAGCCGTCTTAGGCCACCTAAACACACATGTGCACTTATTGCACTCTCTTCTCATCCCCCTCCCACCTCACGAGGCCCAGCCCGCCCCTCCCTTCGCATGCTGGCTGAACCATCAGCAGAAAAATAAAACGATATTCAAGGACTGATTTTTTTTCTGCTGCTGGCTGTTAGCCTATGGGGCGACGGTCCACCATCTTTGCGAAGGAGTCGCCCCTGCTCATGAAGGTTCTTTTTTTTCGAGCCTCCTTTCTCCATTTGCCCGTTTCCTTATCTTTCTCTTTCTTTTCGGTCTTAATCTGGGTCAAAGTCTGATGATGAAAAATAAATCCCCAAACATGACTGCCGCTGCCCACCACCTGCAACTAGTGATTTAAAGGGCTGGTACTCTCGGGTAACAGTGGATGTTTACTTTGGAAGGGAGGATGACAGCACTTCTCACGGGGAAGGGTTGGCAGTGGCATAGTTTGGTCAGTAAGATTGGCTTAAGGGGCAGTGGAAAGGGAGAAGAATGTGGATTGGTAGGGGTAGGAAGTGAGAGAAAACACATTACGTTTGAAAATAACCAACCATTTTGAAGCCTTTCCAAAGAGAGAGGGAAAGAGTGTGTGTACATTTTTGTCTGTGTGTGTAAAACCTCCTGGTGAAATTTGGCAGAATCCTCACCATACCCGACTGCGAGCACCTGTACCAAACTATTTATCACAGAATACATTTATCAAGGGGGTGTAATATATGTCCTTTTTGGGATGGGAGTACTTCTAAGCACGAGTACTGGCAGCCGCCTGGGACCGTGAGTACCTGCACTTGTCTATTTCCGTTTCAAACACTGCCTGCCACTGGCGGTAGACAAGCATTGGCCCTGTAAAGCCGTCTAGCTAAGAGTTCTCAGCAGACACAGAGAAACAAGTCGGTTTGTGATGATTCTGTCTGTCGTTCCGTTCTTGGAAGCTGGGGGCATGCCTTGCCAGAGGAGAGACTGCCCCCCCCTCACTGACATCTTAGTTAAACTTAAACTTGCAATGTCAGCCCATTTATTTACACGCTCTCTTCATAGTGCTGCTTGCAGCCTCGTAGCGCTAGTGGTCTTGTACCATTTCCTTTAAGGCTTGCTGTCCAGCTTAAAGCGAGTGAGTCCTACAAATGCCACCTCTAGGAGTTGTTTTCCTGTTTTGTTTATTCTAAGGTTTTGAGAAGGCCAGGAGAAGCCATGTTCTCCTCAGTTTTTAGACTTCCGCAGGAGACAATATCTCGCTCTTGGTTAATCGATCAAGTATTTATAAAGCGCAAGCTATCTCTCAGGGGGCTCAAGGTGCTAGTTCAGTCGAAAAGCCAGGTCTTGATATCGTTCTGGAACTGAGCCAGCGATGAGGAATGCCTGAGTTGGTGCGGCAGTGTGTTCCAAGTCTGCACGGCGAGGTAGGAGAAAGATCGTCCTCCAGCTGTGTTCTTCCAGATCCTGGGGACAGTGGCGAGGGGCAGTTGAGCCGAGCGGATGTGCCTGGCAGGTGTGTAGAAGGAAAGGCAGTGGTTGAGGTAGGCAGGTCCGATGTTGTGAATAGCCTTGTACGCGTGTGTCAGGAGTTTGAAAGTGATGCGTTTGTTGACGGGGAGCCAGTGTAGGTCTCTCAGGTGGGCGGAGATGTGGCTGTGGTGGGAAATGTCCAGGATCAGTCTGGCCGCGGGGTTCTGTATTCTCCAGAGACTTGTTTGGAAGCTCTTGTTGATTCCGGCAAAGAGTGCGTTGCTCAGTTACCTGCCATCGAGGGTGTCGTATCTCTCACCTCTCCGCTGAACCCTGGCCTCACATGCATCTGCAACGTGTCCTTTCTTGGGACAGGCTGTATTACACCTCTGTACTCTCAGTTCGAGCCTGGCCTAAATCTGTCCGCCTGCTGCAGGGGCCTGACATTTCTAAGGTCAGCCAGTCTCCTGTCCTCTTGGTAACAGCCCTGCCTTGGCGTTCCTCACCCTGCATCAGTAGCCTGCCCTTTCTAAGGTCAGCCCTTTCTCCAGACCTTTGAATGACACCTGGTTTACATCTTCTTCACCTGAGGGGGTTGCCTGACATTCTTAAAACCATCAAAGTCCTCTTTCTTAAAGCTTCCAATGCCTTCCTCGTGCAGACAGTGGCCTGTCCTTTCAAGATGTGCCCGTCTCACCCCTGCTGAGAAGTCTTCTAGAAATTCCACGACTGTGGCTACGACCTGCCCTTTCTAAGGCAGCCTGTCCGTCCACAGTCAGACTCCCTCGCCCTACACCGGCTGGGCTGAAACTTGTCGTACTCGGACCTCAGTTCTGTCTGTACCCTGTTCCCTGGGGGGTAGCTCCTGGGGGTGGGCGGCGGATGGGGAGGGGGGTTGTTTGTGGTGTTCCACAATCCTAATAAATGTTTTTTTTTTTAATAATAGTTGGGTGAAGATGCTTTCAGTCGGGTATGGTTCGGTGTCTGTGGATTTCCCCTGTATTGTTTTACATACACACAGACAAAAACGTACACACCTGCGCGCCCTTTGTCTATTTTAAAAGTCTTCAAAAATGTTGTTAAGTTTACAAAATACAGTGTTTTTCCCTCAGTTAGTAAACCGGCCTGTCTGCAGTCCTCTCCCTATCTACTGCCCCTTAAGCCCCTCTCAGACGCCCTGTCTCCGTAAAATGTATTTTAACATTATATGACAGCGTGAATGTTACAAAATCTGAAACTGCCCCCCCCCCCCCCCCCCTCCCTCCCTCCCCATCTACCCAATCTAACTGGCCAAGCTACGCCCCTGCCTGTCCTTATATGTCAACGCTGCTCGTCCCTCTTTCCTCCGGCGGGGGCTTGAAACCACAGTCAGACCACAAAGAACATTTTTTGACAATAAAACAAAAGATAAAATACAGTGTAGGTCTGAAGTCTGCTTGGAGGACAGCCTGCCTCCCACCCACTCTAAGGATGAATACTGTACACGGGTCTCATCTGTGGCCTGCCCTTTCTAATGTGGCCTCCCCCCCCGGGTCCTTCCTGGCTCCCCACCCGCCCTGAGATGCTCACAGCCTCCGGACACCCCTCGATGGGCCCAGGCGGGAGTGGGGTCTGCGCGTCACCGCACCCCACCCGCGGCCACTAATCCCAGCGCGCCCTGCGTCACCCAGGCTGGGGGGTGTCATTAGCAGAGCGCGGCGCTGACAGCCCTCCGACCGGCGGAGGCTATTCCTGGCTCGGCCCTGGCCCCGACGAGCCTCCTCCCAGGCCCCAGCTCGGGGGGCCTCGGCAAAGGACTCTAGATCACCCTCGGGGAGGGACAAACCGATGTGCAGTCTCAAGCGCCTTGTGCTCTGCACAGCCCCGGGAATCTGTTACACACGGTGTGATCTGTGGCCCCGGGCCCTGAGCAGCTGCCGAGGGCCTTGAAGGCAGGCATGGCTGGGATGTCTACTGTAGAGAGACTGCAGTTTATATACTGCCTCAGTGAGGGGTATTAAACATCTGAAGCCCCGTGCTGTCGGTGGCGTTGTTATACACTGTGTATTGTTTGCCAGGGGTACTATATGACTGCCATTCATGTCAGGGGAATCGTGAAACTGTAGGTTGTGTGCTCTCAGGGGTCTTGTTATTACCTGCTCTGTCAACCCTGTTATTATACTGCCAGATGTGTCATGGAACAGCAGGCCCTGGGCTGCGGAGGGTGTTATGAATTGCACAGGTATTATACAACTGCAGACACTATGCTGCAAGGGGTGAAGGTATCACAGGACTGAGGATCTCTGCTGTGAGGGAATGTTACTGAAGGGCTGCGGGGCCATGATCTGAGAGTGACATTACAGGACTACAGGCCACGTGCTGTGTGTGGTATTATTACAGGACTACAGATCCTGTGCTGTGATAAGATTATAACAGAGTACAGGTCCCGTGCTGTGAGTGGGATTACTACGGAGTATGAATCCTGTGCCTGTAGTGGTATTATTACAGGACTACAGATTCTGTGCTGTGTGTAGTATTATTACAGGGTATAGGTCCTGTGCTGTGAGGGGTATTATTTCAGACTGCAGGCCCTGTGCTGTGAGGGGTGTTACAGGACCTCAGGCCGAGCTGTGAACACATTGTTACAGGAGGGCTGGTCCTGTGCTGTGAGGCGTTCTGTTAAAGGACTGCAGGCCCTGTGCTGTGAGGCGTTCTGTTAATGGACTGTAGGCCCTGTGCTGTGAGGGGTGTTTCAGGACTGCAGGCCCCGTGCTGTGAGGCACATTGTTACAGGAGTGCAGGTCCTGTGCTGTGAGTGTTATTAAAGGACTGCAGGGCACATGCTGTGAGGGGTGTCAGAGGGCTATAGATCCTGGCCTGTGAGGGGTATTAAAGGACTGCAGGCCAAGAGGGCATACCCTGCAGTGTGAGTGATTGTTATAAAACTGCAGGTCCTGGGCTATGAGGCGCATTGTTAGAGGACTGCAGGTCCTGTGCTGTGAGGAGTGCAGGCTCTGTGCTGTGAGGGGTGTTACAGGACTTCAGGCCCTGTGCTGTGAGGTGCATTGGTCCAGGACTGCAGGTCATGTGCTGTGAGGGGTGCAGGACCGTGCTGTGAGGTGCACTGTTACAGCCCTGCAGTCCCTGTGCTGGGAGGGGTGTTACAGGACTTCAGGCACGAGCTGTGAGCACATTGTTGCAGGAGTGCAGGTCCTGTGCTGTGAGGGGTGCAGGCACGGTGTTGTGAGGTTCATTGTTAAAGGACTGCAGGCCCTGTGCTGTGAGGTGCATTGTTACAGGAGGGCTGGTCCTGTGCTGTGAGTGTTATTAAATGACTACAGGCCCTGTGCTGTGAGGTGCATTGTTAAAGGACTGCAGGCCCTGTGCTCTGAGGGGTGTTACAGGACTGCAGGCCTGTGGTTGTTACAGGACTGCAGGTCCTGGGCTGTGAGACACATTGTTACAGGACTGCAGGCCCTGTGCTGTGTGTGTTATTAAAGGACTGAAGGGCACATGCTGTGAGGGGGTGTCAGAGGGCTATAGATCCTGGCCTGTGAGGGGTATTAAAGGACTGCAGGCCACAAGGGCATACCCTGCAGTGTGAGTGATTGTTATAAAACTGCAGGTCCTGGGCTATGAGGCGCATTGTTAGAGGACTGCAGGTCCTGTGCTGTGAGGGGTGCAGGTCCTGTGCTGTGAGGTGCATTGTTACAAGAGGGCTGGTCCTGTGCTGTGAGTGTTATTAAAGGACTGCAGGCTCTGTGCTGTGAGGGGTGTTGCAGGACTGCAGGTCGTGTGCTGTGAGGTGCACTGTTAAAGGACTGCAGGCCCTGTGCTCTGAGGGCTGTTACAGGACTGCCGGCCCTGTGCTGCGAGGCACATTGTTACAGGACTGCAGGCCCTGTGCTGTGAGTGTTATTAAAGGACTGCAGGGCACATGCTGTGAGGGGTGTCACAGGGCTATAGATCCTGGCCTGTGAGCGGTATTAAAGGACTGCAGGCCAAGAGGGCATACCCTGCAGTGTGAGTGATTGTTATAAAACTGCAGGTCCTGGGCTATGAGGCGCATTGTTAGAGGACTGCAGGACCTGTGCTGTGAGGCACATTGTTACAGGATTTCAGGCCCTGTGCTGTGAGGTGCATTTGTCCAGGACTGCAGGTCCGGTGCTGGGAGGGGTGTTACAGGACTTCAGGCCCTGTGCTGTGAGGTGCATTGGTCCAGGACTGCAGGTCATGTGCTGTGAGACACATTGTTACAGGACTGCAGGTCCTGTGAGGGGTGCAGGACCGTGCTGTGAGGTGCACTGTTACAGCACTGCAGGCCCTGTGCTGGGAGGGGTGTTACAGGACTTCAGGCCCGAGCTGTGAGCACATTGTTGCAGGACTGAGGTCCTGTGCTGTGAGGGGTGCAGGCACTGTGTTGTGAGGTTCATTGTTACAGGAGGGCTGGTCCTGTGCTGTGAGTGTTATTAAAGGACTGCATGCCCTGTGCTGTGAGGCGCATTGTTAAAGGACTGCAGGCCCTGTGCTCTGAGGGGTGTTACAGGACAGCAGGTCCTGTGCTGTGAGGGGTGCAGGCACTGTGTTGTGAGGTTCATTGTTACAGGAGGGCTGGTCCTGTGCTGTGAGTGTTATTAAAGGACTGCATGCCCTGTGCTGTGAGGCGCATTGTTAAAGGACTGCAGACCCTGTGCTCTGAGGGGTGTTACAGGATTGCAGGCCCTGTGCTGCGAGGCACATTGTTACAGGACTGCAGGTCCTGTGCTGTGAGACACATTGTTACAGGACTGCAGGTCCTGTGCTGGGAGTTTTATTAAAGGACTGCAGGGCACATGCTGTGAGGGGTATCACAGGGCTATAGTTCCTGGCCTGTGAGGGGTATTAAAAGACTGCAGGCCAAGAGGGCAAACCCTGCAGTGTGAGTGATTGTTATAAAACTGCAGTTCCTGGGCTATGAGGCGCATTGTTACAGGACTGCAGGTCCTGTGCTGTGAGGCACATTGTTACAGGATTTCAGGCCCTGTGCTGTGAGGTGCATTTGTCCAGAACTGCAGGTCCGGTGCTGGGAGGGGTGTTACAGGACTTCAGGCCCTGTGCTGTGAGGTGCATTGGTCCAGGACTGCAGGTCATGTGCTGTGAGACACATTGTTACAGGACTGCAGGTCCTGTGCTGTGAGGCGTTCTGTTAAAGGACTGCAGGCCCTGTGCTGTGAGGCGTTCTGTTAATGGACTGTAGGCCCTGTGCTGTGAGGGGTGTTTCAGGACTGCAGGCCCCGTGCTGTGAGACACATTGTTACAGGACTGCAGGCCCTGTGCTGTGAGGCGTTCTGTTAAAGGACTGCAGGCCCTGTGCTGTGAGGCGTTCTGTTAAAGGACTGTAGGCCCTGTGCTGTGAGGGGTGTTTCAGGACTGCAGGCCCCGTGCTGTGAGACACATTGTTACAGGAGTGCAGGTCATGTGCTGTGAGTGTTATTAAAGGACTGCAGGGCTCATGCCGTGAGGGGTGTCAGAGGGCTATAGATCCTGGCCTGTGAGCGGTATTAAAGGACTGCAGGCCAAGAGGGCATACCCTGCAGTGTGAGTGATTGTTATAAAACTGCACTTCCTGGGCTATGAGGCGCATTGTTAGAGGACTGCAGGTCCTGTGCTGTGAGGAGTGCAGGCTCTGTGCTGTGAGGGGTGTTACAGGACTTCAGGCCCTGTGCTGTGAGGTGCATTGGTCCAGGACTGCAGGTCATGTGCTGTGAGACACATTGTTACAGGACTGCAGGTCCTGGGCTGTGAGGGGTGCAGGACCGTGCTGTGAGGTGCACTGTTACAGCACTGCAGGCCCTGTGCTGGGAGGGGTGTTACAGGACTTCAGGCACGAGCTGTGAGCACATTGTTGCAGGAGTGCAGGTCCTGTGCTGTGAGGGGTGCAGGCACGGTGTTGTGAGGTTCATTGTTAAAGGACTGCAGGCCCTGTGCTGTGAGGTGCATTGTTACAGGAGGGCTGGTCCTGTGCTGTGAGTGTTATTAAATGACTGCAGGCCCTGTGCTGTGAGGTGCATTGTTAAAGGACTGCAGGCCCTGTGCTCTGAGGAGTGTTACAGGACTGCAGGCCCTGTGCTGCGAGGCACATTGTTACAGGACTGCAGGTCCTGGGCTGTGAGACACATTGTTACAGGACTGCAGGCCCTGTGCTGTGTGTGTTATTAAAGGACTGCAGGGCACATGCTGTGAGGGGTGTCAGAGGGCTATAGATCCTGGCCTGTGAGGGGTATTAAAGGACTGCAGGCCACGAGGGCATACCCTGCAGTGTGAGTGATTGTTATAAAACTGCAGGTCCTGGGCTATGAGGCGCATTGTTAGAGGACTGCAGGTCCTGTGCTGTGAGGCACATTGTTACAGGATTTTAGGCCCTGTGCTGTGAGGTGCATTTGTCCAGGACTGCAGGTCCGGTCCTGGGAGGGGTGTTACAGGACTGCAGGTCCTGTGCTGTGAGGAGTGCAGGCTCTGTGCTGTGAGGGGTGTTACAGGACTTCAGGCCCTGTGCTGTGAGGTGCATTGGTCTAGGACTGCAGTTCCTGGGCTGTGAGGGGTGCAGGCCTTGTGCTGTGAGGTGCATTGTTACAGGACTGCAGGTCCTGTGCTGTGAGGAGTGCAGGCTCTGTGCTGTGAGGGGTGTTACAGGACTTCAGGCCCTGTGAAGTGAGGTGCATTGTTGCTGCAGGCCCTGTGCTGTGAGGGGTGCAGGCCCTGTGCTGTGAGGGGTGTTACAGGACTGCAGGCCCTGTGTTGTGAGGTACATTGTTTCAGGACTGCAGGTCCTGTGCTGTGAGGCAAATTGTTACAGGACTGCAGGCCCTGTGCTGTGAGTGTTATTAAAGGACTGCAGGGCACATGCTGTGAGGGGTGTCACAGGGCTATAGATCCTGGCCTGTGAGCGGTATTAAAGGACTGCAGGCCCAGAGGGCATACCCTGCAGTGTGAGTGATTGTTATAAAACTGCAGGTCCTGGGCTATGAGGCGCATTGTTAGAGGACTGCAGGTCCTGTGCTGTGAGGCACATTGTTACAGGATTTCAGGCCCTGTGCTGTGAGGTGCATTTGTCCAGGACTGCAGGTCCGGTGCTGGGAGGGGTGTTACAGGACTTCAGGCCCTGTGCTGTGAGGTGCATTGGTCCAGGACTGCAGGTCATGTGCTGTGAGACACATTGTTACAGGACTGCAGGTCCTGTGCTGTGAGGGGTGCAGGACCGTGCTGTGAGGTGCACTGTTACAGCACTGCAGGCCCTGTGCTGGGAGGGGTGTTACAGGACTTCAGGCACGAGCTGTGAGCACATTGTTGCAGGAGTGCAGGTCCTGTGCTGTGAGGGGTGCAGGCACGGTGTTGTGAGGTTCATTGTTAAAGGACTGCAGGCCCTGTGCTGTGAGGTGCATTGTTACAGAAGGGCTGGTCATGTGCTGTGAGTGTTATTAAATGACTGCAGGCCCTGTGCTGTGAGGGGTGTTACAGGACTGCAGGCCCCGTGCTGTGAGACACATTATTAGAGGAGTGCAGGTCCTGTGCTGTGAGTGTTATTAAAGGGCTGCAGGGAACATGCTGTGAGGTGTGCAGGCCCTGTGCTGTGAGGGGTGCAGGCCCTGTGCTGTGAGGTGCCTTGTTACAGGATTTCAGGCCCTGTGCTGCGAGGCACATTGTTACAGGAGTGCAGGTCCTGTGCTGTGAGTGTTATTAAAGGACTGTAGGGCTCATGCTGTGAGGGGTGTCACAGGGCTATAGATCCTGGCCTGTGAGGGGTATTAAAGGACTGCAGGCCAAGAGGGCATACCCTGCAGTGTGAGTGATTGTTATAAAACTGCAGGTCCTGTGCTGTGAGGGATGTTATACCGTCACTGCAGATCCTGTGCTATGTGTGGTATTACAGGTCTGCAGCCCTGCAGTGTGAATGTTTATTAAAAAACTGCAGGTCCAGTGCTGTGAGGAGTATTAATAAATCACTGCAGGCCCCCTGCGGTGCGGGGTATTAGGTAACCACTTCAGATCCTGGGCTCTGAGTGGTGTCCGAGGAGCGCAGGCCCTGCACTGTGAGGGGTGATTATAAAACTGCAGCTAATGTGATCTGTGCTTCCTATTACAGGGCTGCAGCCCCTGTGCTTGAGGGGTTTAATTACAAAAGAGGGAAATACTCTAAGTGTGTAGCCCCTCACACATTTGTAAATTGCAGATTAATATAATCCTCGATCAATAGATTGTACCAGACTCTTCCTTGCTACCCTATGGGACCTGAGCTAGACACAGCCTAACATTTCCCTGTAACCTGGCAAGGAAGACCCACAATTCCGACTTGAAGGATGGGAGCCCACACAGATCTTCTCAACCCTTTGGGCCCTGAATGTCTCAGTGATCGTCCTGGCCACTGAGGGTGCGTTCGACGTGCCCCAGATTTGAGCTTACATCGCCTAGAAGGGGGGTATAGAAGTCTTCCTGTTTCCTTGGTATGGCATTATTGGGGCCCACATCACTCCTTTGAGGTTCAAGGTGAACATGCCACTTAGAGGATGCAGTGGTAGGCCTGACCCCTGGATGCAGCCGGTTCAAGGTTCAGGCGACAGACCTTTTTCCATGAATTTCTGAAAATGAGGGGGCACCCCATCATCTCCTCTGCTACTTCTGTGCCAGCCCTGAAAACTGGGGGTCTTTCTTTTCCCAGGTGATACTAGCCTCTTCCACGGCCTACCCCAAAAATTCTGGAAATACGTTTCTCTCCTGAGTGGCAGAGGGTTTCTACATTAAAGGAAGCCTGTGCTTTGTTTGACCCTGGCTACAAAACAGGGCACCCCAAACACGATAAAAACTGACCCAGTGCAGAGAGTAGTTGTACTTCATCTAGACTTTGGAAAGAGTCTTTGTGCACCAGAGAAGACAAATGCATCTTTGCAGGACTCAAGATGTTGCCATGTCGCCTTAACCTGGAGGTCAGGACCACACCTAGGACTCTAGAGATGCCACAGTGCTGTGATCTGCTGTCAAAGAAGATGAAGCTGTGGTCCCTTGGGGTGGATAAGGAAATGGCACCTGTAGAGGATGCCACGTAACAAGGCCTTGCGGAGTGATGCCAGCGTGGAAGTCATCTCTCGGAGATTACCGGTAAGTAACTGAACATTACCCTCTAGTGATCCTCTTCGTCTCAGTCCTAACACAAGAGGACTGAGACGCGTAGGATGCCTAATCGGGGTAATGACGATTACCGGAAGTAACTGAACATTACCACCCTCAGTTCAGGTCAAGGCAATAGCCGCAGGCAGCATCAGCACCGGGTGCAAACACCCAGAGTGGCCTCAGGATGGACTGCGGAGAGTTCCCAAGATGGAAGCACTGGGCTTAAGACAGAGTGTGAGGACCCCCTAAAATGGAGGCGTTCATCGAGTGGGACATCCTTGGAAGGGGGTGGGCACAGGTGGAAGGGACTCTGGATGGGGGTTGGCCTCATCCATCTATTGTAGCCTCCTTTATCTCTTACTCTCCTCTAGTTCCTCAAAACTTTACATAATATCTCCACTTCTGCCGGTCTGTTGCCTCCCCATCTTCTCAGTACCACCCTCTCTCACCTGCCTCTTGAACACACCCACCACCACCCTTTCCCATGCTTTCCCGTTTCTTTGTCCCCCTCTCTTTTCTCCTTACCTTCCTTGTACCATCCCAGCCTCTACCTGTCTCTCTTTCCAAGCTTCCCTGTTTTCTGTTTATTTCTCCATCTTTTTTTGTACTCATTTACATGGTGTGTCACATTACACACCCTCTGCCCTGACCCCCCATCTTTTTGTCACCTTCCATCCCTGCCACTTGACATTATTCCTTTATCCTCACCTTGCACTGGTCGTGTTGAGGTCATTAAAGTGGTCCTAATACTAGAGCTAAGGTTGCTGTTTGCTTGGCTGGTGGTGATGGAGAGTGCCAGCTTCAGTCAGAGAAATCTTTTTCACACTTGCAGGCAAAGGAGGAATCAGGGATGAGGAATTATTCCCATGATGAAAAATCGATACCCACACTGAAGGCTAAATTAGTTTTGTGCTCCGGGTAAACATTGCAGAAAATAAAGACCCAGAAAGAGAAGAAGGGACTCTGCAGTCTGCATCAGAGCCAAGGAGCATGCACTCTGCCCTCTGCCCTCTGACATGGGCAGAAAAACTAGAGTAATTGGCAGGACAAGGTTCCTGCAGAGAGCTAAGAATTGAAGCTTCGATTTATGTCCAGGCTCGGGGTAAATTTAAATTATGTTGGTGCAATTTGCATAACTTGGGTGAATTTCATGTTACACTTGTTAAAGATCACGCCATTATGCCACTGTGCATAATTAGGCATCATGCAGTAAAAATGTACAGCAAATGTGCCATTTCCAGTAAAGATTTGCCACAAACGCATGGGAACAATGGAACTGAGCGGCTGTTTGCAGTGCTTTTGCTCTTATTTAGCACAAACTGTATAAATGTGACAACTGAGGTGAAGACGCTTTTCATGCTCACATATAGCTCAAAATGACAGATTTGCATTTTGCATAATTGTGGGTAATTTTGCCAAAACAGAGCAAATATGCTAAATCAGATGACATTAATTTCGCACACCGCTACTTCTAACCAACATCAAAGTGCGCCAGCGACAGGGTCAGGGAACCCGCTCAAGAGGTTTCCTGTCCAGCCCCAGAGCACAGAACCAGGCCTACCACAGTTTACCATTATTTCTAACTCTGTCATGCCATGAGTCTAACTTTGCTGGAACACAATCTCCTTTGAACCACAAATACAAACACATCTTTCATGTCCCTTTAAACGTCACTTTGGGGCATGGTCGGTTCTCCCCGTACTTCAGTAGGGTCGGGCGGTGGTAGGCTGTGATATGCCCGTAGCCTCTGCAACAAGTAGAAGGGTACTTTGTCTCTGGGCGGGGAATTAAAAAGGCATGCACGTGTGGCTAAGCAGGCCTTTTTTTAGAGTTGAGCGCGCAAGCGCTGTGGCCTGTTGTAATCTCTCTTTGGGCTTTTAACCACACCCACTACTGCTATTCATTCTTTGTTGTGCTCGTCTTAAATGCTTCATTTTTATTGGTGCATTTTGTGAAATGTCCCTCCTTTGTGTGCTGAGTTCCCTCCCAGGGGATTTCACTAAGTGAACATCTTTGTTGGCCATCACACTACGTCACGCTTTCTCTTGTTACAGCGTGTGAGGGCCCCTCCTCCGGTTTCGGTTCGTCTTTCATTCCAGCTGCAATCCTTTCTAGACATTCACGCAGGTGGCCAATAACTCTCGTGCTCATGGCAGCCATGGCACTTTGAATTGACTTGCTTATGTCAACTGTTTTTCTTTTCATTTTCAATTTATGTGGCAAGAAAAGTCCAGTTAGTAATTTACAACGCTAATAGCTCTAACTCGAGCAAACACAAGACCTATTGCATTGCAAATGCTTATTATTTACTGTTCTAACATAAAAGAAGTGTGTGCACCAGAGTATGCACAGAAAAGGGAGTGAGTAGTTCAGCAGTACTTTCATCTGCTGGCCCCCGTAAAAAACCTAAAAATGAAAAGAAATTAAAAATAACTGGTGGAGGGGGAATACTGTGAACTGAGAGAGGAGAGAGTCAGTGGAATAAAAGGCGAGAAAAGGAACGCAACAAATCAAAGAGAAGAAAGTAAGAGCTAAAAGTGCATAGGAATGGGGCAGGGCTGGATGAAAGGAGTACACGGAAAAAAAAGGAGGAAAAGAGGGGAACAAAAACATGCACTCCCATGGAGTGGTGAATTTTAAACAAAAAACAATCCTCCATTGTATGCTGTGAAAGGACACAACTCATCCAATGAAAATTCTGTAGGACAAAATGCTTCCGGGTGGGACAAAGATAAGATTAGGAAGGAAAGCTATTGAATCAGGAGCAGGCAACTGAGACAGATGAAACAGCCGTGCAGTCATGAGCAATGGGCTAATGTTAAGCACCCTCTATGGATGTGTAATGTATCTGAAACAACATCTCTGTCTATCAAGTAGCTAAAGCTGTCCAAACCCAAACCTAAAAAGGATGCCAACTGATGGTCTATATGTTTATCTATTGGCTGCGGAGCAAGCAGCAGTAAAGGTCTATCCTGGAAGTTACAGAGGTTTGGTTAACAAATATTTAGTGCACCTGAATGTAGCTCACTGGCTCAAAAAAAGCTAATTGTTACAAATTCTGAGTCTGTGAATCAGGATAAATTGGACTTTAGCATCATAAAAAGCATACTTGCAATGTTCTACACTGTGCTAAAGCATGTAGACAGGTATTTTGTAACATGTAAAGTCATGCATGACTCTGTTAGGCAAGGGTTTTTTGATGTTACAGTAACCCCCCCCCTCCCCTCCAAGGCACAACTTGTGGGTAGAAGAACTTCTTTGAGATAATCCTTGGTAACACTCTATATATTGCTTTGCCATTGTATACACATCTGAAATTTTATGACTGTGTGCCTGGTGGGTGTCTTGTGGGAAAGCTAATGCCCAATACAGAAAGCCTGAATTGGGTATGATGAGAAGCCAGTGATAAAGGCTATAGGCCTGACAAGTTCACTGGGAAATGTTATATCAAATGACATAGGTCTAGCCTATTTGTTTAAAAAGATACAACGAGGACAGGGGGTCTGAGCTAATTATTGTGAAATGTATATGGTAAAGCCCATAGGCTTTTAAGGTGGGCAGCTAAAGCTTGTAGGCAGGTATTTGTTACATGGAGTCTCGCAGAGTGATATAGTTGGCAAGGGTCTTGGTGATGGTAAACACCCCTGTCAAAAACTAGAAGGAGAAGATTTGCACTGTGAAAATCCAAGTTAGGTCATCTTATTGGAGACTTGCAAAAAGGTTTGCCAATTATAATTTAGTACATATCTGTAATTTTATAAATGTTTGCCTGATGAATGCATGGTGGGAGAACTTATGCTCAGTATAACAGGCTTGAGATCAGGCGAGGCACTGTAGCATTCATAATCTGATGACACACCTCCTGTTAGCTACCTCACCATTCTCCATGGTGAAAACCATAATATTACCATCAGTGGGGGACAATCATTTTGGGCAGTGAGGCTCTGGCCCCCTCCGTTTTCCAAAGCATGATAAGTGTATGTCAGGCTGAGCTGGCAGACACTCACAAATTCAGGGTTAGTTAGCCTGGAACATTACATGCACTGGTGCCTGGCAGTCTGTGCTAAAGTTTGACAGGCTTAAGATCTCACAGCCCAGAGGGCAGGGACTTTATCAACCCAGCAAAAACACTGAGATCCTCCCACTTATGATGAGCAAAATCCTACCAACAGAGTCAGCTCTCAGAGTTTCAGGTTTAAGCACTGAAGTGCCTGGGAATAACTATCAATGGCCCTTGTGATAGAGTGGGGTGGGGTCAACAAGTCTCAGTGACCCCACTCTGCTCTGCGATGAGTTAGGGCGGGTCCTCCTTTTATTCGAATGAGAGGAGGCGGCATGATCTTCTGTTTTTAATTTCCCTCACTGAAGCCTCCAGCTCCTTCCTGTGCCCCCACACTTCTCCTTCCTGCCACCTTGCTGGTTCTGTTGTCACTGCTGCAGCCTTGTAAGTGATTTTTCAATATTTGGGTGCATGTAGGTATGTATGAATGTTGTTATATTTGTGCACGTGTAAATGGGTGTGTGCATGGAAGTGCTTGTGAATGGTGGGTGTGAGCATGTGTTCACGCTTGTGAAGGAATGGGCGAGTGCACTTGTGGTTGGCAGGAGACGAGTACATGTCCGCGCTTGTGAACGCACGGGTGTGCGTGAGTGTGCTTGTGGACCGGTGAGAGTGAGTATGAGTGTGTGCTTGTGAGTGGATGGTTGGAAGACAGGTGTGTGTGTGTGTGTGTGTGTGTGCGTGCACACTTACTGGACTATTCCTACAACTAACGAGCCACTGCTATCAGCCTGCATCGTACACCCCTTAAAAGCTGGATAAGAGACATTCTCCTTTAAATTAGCTTACTCAAGCTCCCAAAGGACAACTCGACTAAGTTATTATTCAGAAATCTCACATCACAAAATCAGGAGTCAAAAATGCACCCATCATCATTAACTGCATCTTTGGTCCTAGAAAGTGATGACACTCCCATCTTGCTGCACAAGGGATACCTTATTACATCCCACCAACCATCATCTTCTTCGCGACATCTTGCATACCATTTCAAGCCCCTCGGCTGCAGCTCACTTCTTCACCTGTAGGTATTTAGAAATACCTTGCACTCGAGCGTGGGGGATGGACAACTATGGAGGATGGGTGACCTCGGTATGGGGTGATGTAGCGGTTTATCTCCTGCCCACCAAACTCTAAGTTAAGACCACTTCCATATCAGGAAAATTATTAAAAGCCACCTTGTAGCCTGAGTCCGAGTTTCTGTACCTGGTCGGTTCATGCGGTCAATAACAAAAAGGGGGTTTGGTCTGCGGCGTGATCAACAAAATGGCATTACTTACTCAACCTACGTAGAAACTCCACATACCACCAAATAACCATAATGTCCTCATCCTGTCAATGCACTGTACAAAGGCCAGGAAACCTTCACAAAACAAGGTAAAAGAGTACAGAGAAATTGTTGGTTCCTTATTCAGTGATACACAGTGAGCCGGTTGGTTTGAGCTTAGTGCGAGAACTCTCTATCTTCGGCCATACAATGGAAGAGGATGTCAGTGTTAATAATGTGCTCACCTCCGAGGAAGTCATGTCATCTCCAAACTCCCGTTCTTTCTGTAAGAGAGAGAGAGCGACAGGGGTTGAGCTGGTTCATAGGTGCTCCTGGTCTTCATTCATTCGGTGACTGCTCAGCGTTGAGAGACCTAGCTATAACCAAAGGACTGCAGCCGACTTCTGAGCTTGCTGCCCATGATCACAGTTCAGATGCCGCACAACATGGAACATGCACCTCTGTGTGTGATGCACGTCAAGACAAAATTACTAGTGTATGTGTAGGGCAGGTGTGGTAAGACAGGAAATAAGCATGACATACTAGAGAAGCAATGCAAGGATAATGTATTTCTGCATACACAGGACAGGTGCAGCATGGTAGGGGGTGGTGGTGGTGGTGGTGGTGGGTGTGTGTGTGTGTGTGTGTCTCTGAACAGAACATTGGCACCACAGCATACGGTGTGCATATGGATCAAATGCAGCCTGGGAGTGTGCATCTGTAGGTGTATGTATGCATTGCATTGGGGATGGCAGTGTGCAGCTCTCATGGAATAACGGGTGTCACGTCACGCTGCCATCACTGTATGCCACTTACTAGGCATCCTTCTCTTAATACAACTCTGAACTTACCATTCTACCTTCTGGTTAACAATGCTCCTTACCCATAATTCTCGTGTGGCTGAATGCAAAGTATCGAGGATTCTGTTGGTGGATGGCAAATATATTTCCTCACAGACTCCACAAATATGGTTGGTTCCTTCAACATTGAGCACTTTTCCAGGAAGGCGGGTGCAGAAATGGTTGGTCATTTTCTCCTACAAGCCTGTCTATTCCCACACTGCCATCTTGGACTGTGCATCCTTACTAATCACACAGCCCTCACAAGACTTACTGAACTCAAGCTCCCTGCACACCGCATAAACAGAACACATTAGGTAATTTTCCTTGGTCTTCACAGCCCTGGCATTGTGTGGCTTAGCAAGGCCTTCCAAGGTCCTCAAGTTCCCCCAAGGTACACATTGTGACTACCAACAGCATGAATAACTTACCAACCAACAGCACAATTGGTGAGTGTAAAGATGATTATGATAAATATCAATTCAACAAAACCTATTAGATATACTTTGGTGCAAAAGACAGCACGAAAGCCACATAGATGGCAAAACGTTGACACCTCAACAGCAGGTCCCTTACTCACACAAATGTTCCTTGCAGAGCAAACAAAACTTCACAGTGAGACCACAGCCTTGTGTGAGCAACATGACACCACAGTCATATCTGCCTATCCACTCTCATACAGCCACATCCTCCATCTTATCAGGCAGGGCAAACAGAACAAGCTAGCTATTGCCTAAAACACCCACACACTTAACAACATCTTGTAGTTATAGAACTAGCAAAAAGTTCTACTCCTTAAAACTAACACTGCATAGCGGGCAAAGGAGATGACAATATTTCAGCTCCATCGTATGAATTAAATGCCAAAGCCCTCTGGCACATCTAGCCAGCCACACAGGGCCCCACCTTCAAACAACAGGTCAATGGTTCTGATCCCAACACTTTGTTCCAAATACTAGAAATGTAATAAATGAATGTGGGTGATTTAACATATTAAGGAACAGACATCCATGCATCCAATCCTCTGCCTAGGAAATCCCTCGTCAGTCCATGTCATTTAACAGGCAAGCCCATTTAACTTCACACACAATACCAAGGAACTTACCTCTGTCACGACAAGGAACTTACCTGGAATGCATGTTTCTAACCAAGGTTACCTGGCTATCACGCTATGGCAGCTACTAGGGAACCTGGGTCTGACTCGGAATTTATCAAGGAACACTCTGTCACTGCATGGCAATTTTTGGAAACACGAAGTGACTGGATAGCACTTACCTGGCAGCCCCTATGGCCAAGAAAAATTCCCTGATCACTTATCAGGAAAGTCATAAGTCACTTACCATGGGATGCTATTCCATCAATGCATGGCATTTAGGATGGAGATCCCCATCACCATGTGCCAGCAACCATGGAAGAGACCTGTCTGTCACACCATTCCGGTTAGCAGGGACCCGTCACTGTATGTCACTCATTAAAGAGTCCAAATATTGAATGCCACTTAACAGATAACCTCTCTCATTGCATACCAGTTTCCAAAGGATCTCAACTGCCCATGCCAGCCTTTAACCCTATTCTTCGATGCCTTATGCATAGAATGACCATCACCGCATATCACATCCCGGGAAATACATTTATGACGTCTGTCTGGGAATTCTCACTTACTTCTGTAGAGTGCATGTCACTTACCGGAGGGCCTCTGTGTCACCGAAGACTACGCTCCATGGAGTGTACATGCCAGCAAAGCACTACAACATACAACCCTTCTGTGACCACATCTCATTCACCCCAAAATGGCTCCTTTTACATGTCACCTACCAACAAACCCATCTGTAACCCTAAGAGACATCATAATGCACCCCTTTCAACTGACGACATGACACTTACCCCGGAAGGTGAACACATTACCCATATGTTCTGAATTACAATAAACTGTGCTGGCTTCAGTTTCTGTTCGCCAAGGCACGGTCTGGCTGCAGTCAAGTAAGCAATTTGAGGGCAATGAATGACTAGGACAGCACTCATTTAGCAATCAAATTAATGGTTGCTTGGACTCAATGACATTAGCAGAAATTTGCTGATTCTGATTGTCTGATTGTAATTGTGCAAGACTTGGAAGTGGGAGGGGTACGGGGGGAATTGACCTGATTGGTCAATTGCTTGTCACTGAGCTCCACAGACAATTATACGCTGTTGGTTGATTTCACCTGATTGTGGAAGGCGGGAGCAGAGGTGACTGGTTGATTGGCTTTTCAGAAAAGAAGGAAATTATCACTGGATTTCTTGATTGGTATAATGCAGGTCATGGCTTCTAAAGAACACTTGCCATTTGATCAGTGACTTTGCCAGGCTGCAGGATTGGGCAGTTAGCAGCAGGCGTCATGTGATTGGTTGTCTCATATGAAAATATGTGGCCAATTAAGTCAGATGCTTGATTGGCTTCAGAAGATTTTTGGGCACAATTACCTGGGAAAGATTGTCTCATTTGTGGACAAAACAGGCATGGATTTGGTAGCCATCATAATCAGTTAGCAGACGAGTGGCTCACAGGTTATTTTGCCACCAATTTAGGAACGTGGCATTGAATAGATCTGCTGGTCTCACACTGTGCTGGGGAAACCTCAGGGAACACTTGACGTTGGAGATATCCAGCCCTGCATAGACGGTCCCATTGGGATAATGGGCCTTTTCATCCCCAGGAAGCACCTTGGTACCCAGGTTCAATGACTTGTGTAGAAGTGTATCCTACAGGATATCAAAAAACTCTAGAAAGCATCTGGGACTCCTGCTATAAGCCCATATTAGTGAGAGAGTCTTGGGGGTTAGGAAAAGTGCTTCTCACAAAATGTTACAACACATAGTTAGTTCCACCAGCTATTGAGAGTAAGTGTTTTTTTTGTTTAAATTACCATACAATCCATTTGTATTCATTCCAATTTCATACCATAGAGCCTATTTAATTGGGGCATCTATCTCCCACAAATGTTTATTTTTGCAATTGGAGACTTCATGCTGTACCTGCCTCTTTGGAGGGAGGTTACATTTTATACGCTTTCCCTAAAAGAGGTAACTCAAGTTTATTCCCCTGGAAAGGTGATGATACATCAACTTCCTTTGGCAGAGCTCAGTAGGCATCTCATAATTGAGAAAATATTAAATGTTCAGATCGTAAGGCCACATAGCATCTCCAGTGAGAAATGTTATGGTATCCACCTCAGATTAGAAAGGCATTTATAAGACCATTCCATAGGGGAGTTTGCATTGTTTCTGCTTATCCAGGGAGATGGCTTTCAGTTTCCTTGTCTCCACTGGAGGGTTACACTGTTCATACCTATCCAGTGTCTTGTCATTTTAATGCCATTGTCAAGGTTTATACTATACCTTGCACCCCAATTAGTAGCTATTTACATCTTCTCATCCCCAAATAAGTTGCCATGCTCCCTTTTCTTAGGAGAGGTTCCTTCATATATGATTGTCTTAAGAATGAATAGGTTGTCCCTACTTTCCCCTGGGGAGGTTACATTGCATCTGCCTCTGAATGGCAATATGTGTGGTTAGATATTTTTATATGGATTGTGTAATTGCAATCTTATTTGCAATTTACATTTTTAGTCCTTCTGCAAATAATAGCTCTCACCTCTCACGAGGATCCCATTACCTTCACTTCAGGGACTGTTCTTCTGAAAACCAAACATTTCAATCTTTCAATTAAGCCTGCATCTTCATGGAAGAGGCTGGAGGATCTCAGATCTAGGCATGCGATTGAACTCTAATTCTCATGTGCTGAGAACTTTCTCCATGTCATAATAAGACCTGGCTTGACAGCAGAGATGCTTGAAAAACCTATTGTTACCAGACTTTTAATGTATAATTAGATTGGGCCTTTACTCTTCCCCAGAGGAATATTACCCTCCCACCTCATGCTATTTGACGTCTCCTGTATCATTCCACCTCCTTGCATTGGAAAGCACAAGGGACTATTTTACATCTCAAACGTACACGGAGTGCCTGATTTAGATTTCTGTGGACGTTTTACTCTGTCACAATGGCTATGCCATCTGCCAAAATATAAATCCCATTATTTCCAGTTGGATGTATATTTCGACAGACGGGCTATCCGTCACCATTGTGATGGAGTAACTTGCCTGCTGAGATGTAAATTTTACCCTGAATCATCACACACTAAATGATCTCATCAATGTAGAAATAATTTATTTTTCGACTGCAGAAGGTTTTTCCAAAGTATTTTAGCTGTGACTCAAGATGCAAGCCAGACCTTTTGGCTTTGGTGTAGTTTTTGTACTTTAATAGGGTGAGTGACGCGCACACCTGCCGGTGTACTGCGCAATGTCACAAAGTGTTGCTCAGGCATTCTACTCTAGTGCAAATCCATAGTCTGGGCTGCTCACACAGCACTTCGGGTCCCAAAATGGACCAAAGTGCTTTTGCACTCTTTTCCAATTTACATACCGAGGAATAGAGCAGAAGGATTTTGTCTCAATCATGGTTACATCTTACACATTTGAAAAACGAAGAAACAATATTTTCAACTATTGAACAAATAGGAAAAATTGTGTAAATGCAAAATCCTCCTTTTATCCCTACTAAATTATAAAATGTATTAATTTGTACTGTGTTTCACTGGTTCTATGACTCCTTGCCATCCTACGATGCAAAGGCCAGTGATGTGCATGGGCAATGGAGAATGAAATAACACAGCATGTGCTTGAATTATTTACAGTGAAACAATGTGTTTTTGACTTTCTCCTTCTGAAATTGTTATTTAGAGGGGGGCAAAGGCTAAGCTAAGCCATTAACGAAGGGGGCTAGTTTCTCTCTATCAGGTGGGAGGCCAGGATCTGCATTTAACATTCTGTTCCAAGGGTTGGCCAGCACAGAGCAGGAGACCATCAGAAGGGGCGCATGCGTTTTGCATCAATTTTATTGTAGGTTGAATCTTTGAGAAGGGGGTTATGACTTACCGCCTTGGACATGCGGACACGTTTGCCCTTGAGTTTTTCGGGCGACTCTGCCTTTTCAATATCCTTCATTTTGAACATTTCCCATAGAAAAAGACAAGAACAGGTTACACACCAGAGTGGATGAAACCCAAGTAAGTGACAAGTCCACGACAGAGAATAGCTCACTTTCTCCCACTACCTGGAGAAGAGGACACACATATCAATCCTGTTAAATCTTAAGTGCCACCACAATATAACAAGAAAAGTATGCGAAACTGGGGGAAGAAGACGAAAAATGCTAGAAGGACATTTCCAGCCACCAGTGCCTGTCTCAAATATCGATGACTTGAGCCAGGTTGAAATATTCTTCCCATGGGAACCTCTGTGGTTCCACTACTCCAGATGATGGGCACATCTTTTAGAAAGTTTCAGGAGAATAGGGAGGGTTCGGAGTTGGCGGGCCCGTGAGGCACCGTAGAGAGGACGACTTCCTAATGAATCAGAAGAGCGTGTATGTCAAATAAAGAATCACACAGCATTTATTGCCAGTTCTACATTCCCAAGGAAGCCTATTGAAGAGAGCAACAGAAGTTGGTGCACGTACCCAGCCTCCAAGCATGTGGCACCTGGGCATCACATCAGCTACTTTTCATTACTACTAATCATTTCTTAGGGTGTGAAAGAAGATGACGAATCCTGCTCTGTTCGTGTGCTCTCGTCTACCCTCCAAACCCTATTCTTTCTTCGGTTTGCTGCCTTTTATGTCTACTAGTAGCGTACTATGGGAGCGATGTATCATGTCAACATCTGGTAAACAACAGGAAGTCATCCTTCAGTAGCAGAAGGCATACCTTCTATGCTGTGGTTGGCATGGTGGTATAGAAACATCTCTGTCTGATCACCGCTGGTTGTTGAGAGTCTACCATGGGTGGTTCAATCGCCTGTAAGAGTGATGAAGGGTGGCAACCCACTACACTGTTGCATGGGGCTTTGCCTGTGAAATTCTGCCAGGCATGTACCTCTCGGGGACTACCTAGATGGTTGGCAGGTGCTGATACCTAGCGGCCAACACACAGTCTCAATGAGATGCAGGGTGGTTGTTCATGTTTCGGTTAACTGTGCTGTTGAAACTTCTTAAATTACACAGATTGCTGTAGTCTCATCATTCAATAAATCTGGCCTATGAGGAAATTTCATATTTTGTAAAAATTCAGTGGTTCTTGTAAGTCTGGGGTGTCTGTGCAAGGATTGGTCACATCACACTCCACCTTACAAGTGACTGATTATATCCCCAAGTGGTCTTTTAAAGGCACTGGGCTTACTGGAAAGGTAGATGGCCTTCCCATTGGTGCATCTGTCTATGATCCTCAGTTGTACTCAAGTGGGCTCCCCTTCTGCTTCACTCTACCCCATAAAGCGACCTATCATCCCCGCCTCCTCCTGGCCCATTGGTTCAGCCTCCTCCTGGCCCACTGGTCCAGCCAACTCCATCAGTGCTCTCACAGATGCCTTTTCTTTCCCATCATCTAGAGCACAGAAAACTGAATCATGACAAATCCTTTGTCATTTCCTTCACTTCACACTATCCTGTGGTTGTGGAAGGAAGTGGGATTCAAAGGAACAAAGGGGATAGGAGAGGGGGTAGAAGGAAAGGCAGGGAATAAAAGTTCAAAAGAAGACATTGAGAACTGACCTCATCGGGATCGATGACCGGCTGAGCACAGAATAGGTTCTTCAAGGAGCTGCCGGAGTGAGTCAGGTTCTCTGCAGAGGGTAAGAAGGAAAACATGAAGTCAGGGTCAGGCAAGGAAAAGTTGTGAATGCATGAACTCAACATGAGAATTTACATCTTTGCATTAGCAAGTAAAACAGAGAATACAGCACCAAACTAAACTAAAGTGAACCGAGGAAGTTAGAAAACACACGACGTAATTCTAACTCAAGGTAAAACAAAAAAGGGAGATTAAAGAACATGAGTACAGGAAGAGAACAAGAAATATGCTAACCTGAGGTCAACCAAAGAACACACTGTGAGAAGCCAGCAAGAACTCACACTCCACCAACAAGATCAAACATTTTTAAGAAAATGAAGAAAAAAAATCAGTTCAAGATTGCACAATTCATTAACAGGACATCACACAATGTGACATCAGCAAAAGATAAATTCAAGCAGCATTACTTGGATCAGAAAAATGAGGCAATAATATCTCGAAGAGACTGTGATTACTATGATAACTGAAGTTTAAGAAAACACTACACTCGGGGACGTAGCTTAGTCAGTGACATTTGGGGGATGTGAAACACAAATTTCCCATCTATAAAAACAGTATGCCGAAGGGTGATGAAGGTTTGGGGTACACAGTTACCACGAGGAACAGGTTCTATACTGATTTACATTAGGTGGGCCTCTGTCTAAGTTCCTTTTTAAAAAAAATTACAATTTAAAACCTTTTAGTCCAACTAAGATGATGAGAAAACCCAACAAAGAAGCAGGAAACCAGCCAACTCTCAAGCTTAAAATCTATTTATTAGGGGGCTGGGGTGACACACCAAAAGCAAAATAAAATGAGTTCAGTGGGAAAAGAGAAAACACTGAAACTCGGGTTAGAAACAAAATATTGTGAAGGCAGATGATGTAAGCAAGCCTGCAAACATCACAGCATTAATAAGGTTAAAAATAAAGCACTGGACCAACAGAAAAGCCGATAAACTTCTGATGCACTTTCACGAAAGCACAGACAATAAGAATTCAAAGTAGATCAAAACAATGTGGCACAACTAAAAGTAAAGGAGATCCATAACAATTTGTACCCAAGATAACAAGCATTGACAAAAACAACTTATCTGGCTTCCAGTGTGTGAAGAGCTCTGTGCATAGCTAACCAAGCACAGATGCCTTCTGCAAGAGGGCACTGGGGACTACAGTTTGGTTGGGGGAGGTAGAGTTGTGGTCCTGTGCTGAGAAGTTCCTGCCAAGACTGAAGAAGGTACTTCTGCTGTTGACAGATCTGCCATGGCTGTGTGAGCAGCAGAAACCATATTTGCCACATCACCCAAGTCATAATGCACAGTAAATGACGCGGTATTAGCATCCACGAAATACAACATAGTGACATTAACAGCCCTGAAGAAGAGACACACTAAATAATGATAAGGGAAAGGCAAGTCTGAAAGAGAAGCACAAGGCCTAGGAATGCTCTCACGCATGGCCACAAAGCTGACACCACAGAATACAAACAAACAAGCAGACATGAATACAAATGCGATGTTAAAAAGAGAACACTGATGGTGAGGCCACAGGATGTTGTGAAAGGAATAAGCAACTCTACCAGGGGCGGCTCCTTTGCAATGGCAAAGGAGCATCACCTCCCTGGCTAAGAGCCAGTAGCTGAAAAATAAAACCGTATTATACTATTGTTTTATCTTTCAGCTGTTGGCTCAGCCATCAGGTGTAGAGAGGGGCAGGGCTGGTCCATGGGAGGGGGGAAGAGGTGGAGTGGAGTCAGTGCACTAAGTGTGCATGTCAGTTTGGTCGGCCGTCTCAGGACGGCCAAACCGACATGCGCACTTAGGTTTATCCAACTCAGCTGTGTTGCACAGCCGAGTTGGAGAAACTGCAAAGACTTCCATGCAGTGTCTGAGCGGCAGACCATGCCGCTCAGACCAATCCTGGTGCTGCTCTCATGTTTGGTGTAGCATGAAAGCAGCGCCAGGATTGCTGTGGATCCTGTGCTGGTGTCCCAGGGACTGCTGGGACACCAGGAGAGCAGAGGTGCAATGCAGCAGGTGGCGGCGTGGGAAAGGTACTTTTAAAAAAATTTTATTATGATTTTGTATTTCCCTGTTCCCCTCTCCACCCCGCCTGCCACTCTTCTTGAGATTCGTGGCAGCCACCTCTGGACTCTACTAAAGCAAAATGAAATAGCACTATTAAAAGTGAGAAAGATAAACAACAATGTGCTAGACCTAGGACAAGGCATAACCGCAGAAAACAGACAACATATCTCAATATAAACAAAAACGGTTCATTTACACCACAACCATTCCACAGAAATCAAACACAAAACACACCTCACTCCACTAAACAAGCAAGACTTGTCAGAACACACAACAATGCATCACTATCAATTCAAAAAGATGGAACAACACTCTTAAGACAATAGGGGGTCCCATCTCTTCAGGAGAAAGACAATAAAGTAAAAACACATCAAATGAAGGGTATGTCACTATAAGCATAGAACAAGAGACCACCCAACAATACAGTAGCTCAAAGTCTAAAAAGATGGCACCTTAAACAAAACAACTAGAACGCCTGAGATTGCATTCGAATACATGATGGCACAGAATGCATCACAAACCAACAGCACCAAAAAATGGACATCCCTAACAGAACATCACCCAAAAACGTCTGCACATGCCAAATGCAACATAAGTACAAATGGCCACAGAATCAATAGTTAGTCACTGAACCTGCTGAGTTAAGCAAACTATATTTTTGTTTCTAGTTGAAAGGGTTCAACTTACACAAATTAAATTAGCAGAACTACCCCTTTAAATGTATTATATAAAAAAGAGACAAACTCCAAAGAAAAAGAGAACCATGCTTGTTACGAAAAAGGGACAGGGTTGTTTATAACTGAAAGGAAGTGATTTACCTTCTGTGCTTAAATGTATTTTTATCTTTCCAGTAAGTACACAACTCAAAATGCAAAGGAGTACACTTTAGGGGTAGTAGGAAATAACACTATAGAGCAGACTTAAATTCAAAACCAACTACAAGTTCAAAAAACAAAATCTCTGTCTCTCTGTCCTTCCAAGGATTAACATTTATTAAAATTATGTAAACCACCAAGTCATATTCATAAACAAAATCACATCCATTGACATCATATTCCAATCCAATCGAAGTTCTTGTCAAAGGTTAACTTGCCACCTTTCTGTTGGTTATTGCTGTAATGGGGTGTTATGCTGGCAATAATGCTTTGCCAAAGCAGTATTAATTTGTGTAAAAATCACAAAATAATGAACTAATACTGTCAAAAAGTGTGTGCATTATGCCGCAAAATTTGAACTTTCTTGCTGCAGAATTTAGTCAGCACTGCCACATAATCTGGACCTTTTTATACCTCATTTGGAGACAGCGAAGAACTCCCCTTAGGGCTCTAGGCATCAGCGCCCCAGTAAGAGTACACAAAGCCTTCAGAGTGTGGTTCTTACTGGAGGGAGCAATAGGAACATGCATTAACTCAAGATACTGGTGCTAACTCCTCATGGGCCACACGCTGGTCTTGCGAGTCAGGGATCCAATTCCATTGCGTTTATAAATAAGCAAAGCAGTGTATCCTTTCTCCTTCCGCAGGGCTCTTTATTTATGAATAAGAAACAATCAAACTTCCAAAGATTATATTTTTACCTTTTACTGTTTTTAAATTTCTACATTCCTGGTCACCTCTCGATAAAATTACTTTAATATCTTAAATGCCTTAGATTTCTTCTAGTCTTCAAAGTCATTTGTGGTTTTTGTACATCTGGCTTTGTCAATGCTTGTTGACCGTACTTAACAGCATCAGCAAAAAAAATAAAAATATATATATATATTACATATATATATATATTTGTTGCCAATGCTGATCAGCAATAATTACTTTGAAATTACTATTCCAAGATGGAAGACCCCTATCTGGGAACGGTAAATGACAAAAATAATATATATATATATATATATATATATATATATATATATATATATATATATATATATATATATATATATATATATATATATATATATATATAAAAATATAAATAAGTGATGCTACCAGGCCCTCTAAGAAGGAAAAACAAGCATTGTCAAAGCAAATAGGTATCACCTATGCGACCTATTGGCATTGGCAATGATTTTTAGTCATGCGGTACAATAGCATAGTTAGAAATAATGTACACAAAAAGTGCTATATTGTGGATGTCGCATAATTTTGTAGGGATGCACCAACACAAAATGCGTTGAGTTTTTTTTTTTTTATGTACCAATCCGAAATGGATAAGTGAAAAAAAAGTTGGACAAATGCACTTTTTTGATAAAGTACTGAAGAATCTTTTTGATATTGTGCTAATGCATTCATTTTATATAAAAATTAAAAAACCCAACAAATTGTGTAGTGGGTTGGGGTGGAATGCGGGTAGGGAATGAGGCAACATAGAGGGAGGGAAAGCTAGAGAGAAGGATGCAGGTGAGGAAGAGGCAGATAAGCGAGAGACAACCATGGGTAAGCACATGGACCATGGAGGGAAGAGGATGGAGAAGCAGATTGACAATGGAGGGTGAACAGTTGGGGATGGAGAAGCACACCACAGAGGAAAGGCGGGCGAGGAAGGTGAAGAACGTGGGCATTGGAAGTTGGTCAAGTGGCTGATTGGAAAACATGTGGACGATGGAAGGAGGTGTGGAATCAAGAAATGAAAAGGGAGGCCGGGTGGACACGAGGACAGAAACTGAGGGAACGCGAGAAACACATGGGCGAGAAAGAGACAAAGTACAGAGGGCAGCTTGGAATCACATGCACTATTGTACAGTGCCTAACTAAAAAAGAAAAAAGTAGCACCCGAAAAGTGAGTGGTAGAAGGACACAATTAATGAGCCAATGGCTCCGGGGAGGTCCAAACACCAGAGAGGAAGGAAAGCAACTGGAAGCTGACGAATAAGAAGCAAGCAAATAATAGTGACAATAAAACCAATCAATGATAAGCTTCTAAGCCCTCTGTAAGCTAACAATGTCTTGTAACATACAGCGTATGTACTGTCGTAAGCAAAACCTAAAAAGCAAACAATAGAAAGGGCTAGGTGGGATGGGAATGAGCAGCTATGAAAATGTACTAGTCATCCAATAAAATGGCTGTTAAAAAAAGATATGCTCAATGGTAGGAAGAAAAATAAGCAGATGAAGCACAGACATTAAATACGACCAACCAATGAATAACAATGGACTGACTCAAAGCCCACTCCTGGTATTATACACAATACCTTCCAACAACAGAGAGCTGAGGCATTCTGTGGGCAAGACCTAAAAAAGACTTTATCAAGGCTTATTCAACCTTTTTTTTATCTAGACTCCCTGGCAAGTTTATATTGCATTTTTCACACAAGTACTGATATATATATATCCAATTCTATCACGATAACTGTTTTGATTTCTGGAGATGTGGCTAATGTTAGGAAAAGCCATAAATGAGGCTAAAAACTGAAATGAGAAGATGCAACGACATGGAGTGTGATGACAGCATCACAAGTGACTATCCAATCATTATTTACTTGCTTCTCTTAGGTGCTGCCTGGCACAGCAGAGGAGGTCAAAGGGAGCACCATACTCTAGATCAGTGGTCTTCAAACTTTTTAATGTCGCCCCCCTACAAGAGGCCCCCTCAGAATTTTTCAGAATTATTCTATTATGTAGGCAATGTTTACATATGTCTAGGCTTATTTAAACATTGCAGTTAAGTTCTGTTATCTTTTTGAAAATGCAATACATTTGCCAAACAAACTATTCTGGTCAGGCGGGCGTTACTAACTTGTAACGGTATCCACAGCATAATTATTAGAAATGGGGTGGGGGTTTTGAATATTTGGAGTCCTTTCCCTTTTGAGAGAAACATCCAGGTTGGATACAAACGAGAAAAAGATGTTAGTGATGACCCACCACAGAGCGTTCACTGCTGCTCATTTTACCCCCGCTTAAAACAAAGCACTATTATCAGGACGATGCTTCTTCGGGCCACAGCCTGGAGACCCCCTGGGATCACTTGAGGACCCTCAGGGGGCTGCCCCTAGTATGACTGGTGCTCTAGATACATACTGGAACTTAAAACTGAGAATTAAAGCTATCTTAGTGTTCTCTGTACATATTATATGGTTAATATTTTTTTAAACAATCTAGACACTAAAGAGGGAACCCGCATTTCTTTTTGGCCAGGCAAATCAGAACCAGAGTGTGCAAGTCTCCCCAGAACAGCTGGCAAGACATGTTGAAGACTCCTAGACAAGACCCAGCCCCAGGAGTCTGGAAACATAAATGGAGTTTGAGCAAAACCTTAATATTTTCTGGAAAAGAGTCCTGGTGGACAAAATAACCTATCACTAGTAGTAAGAACACTACAAGGCTGGTCAGAAATTCAAGACCAATCCTCTCTATATTGGGTCTTCGGTCTTCCTTTATTTTTTTTTCAATGTGGCTGCCAATGTGGTTCATCTGCTGAACATGGGTATAAACAGAAGCATACCTGCCCTGTGAAGGGTAATGGAGACCAGTTCACTAAGAATAAAACCCAGAACACCTCCCACCACACACGGGTCACACCCTTCACCTCCAGGGATCTCCAACATGTTATTGGGAGCACTGGAGATTCTCTTCAGAGCCGGCTTCAGTGGCTTCCGTGGTTCCCCGCGTGATGGAGAATACGTGGACTCATCAGTAGAGATCTGTATCTAAGAAGAGTGGAGATGGATTTGTGGTCACAGAGTCAAAGGTCAATGGTAGATTAAAACATTCAGGGAACAACCACAAGCATTGAAAACATCTATAATATAATTTAGAGCGCAACACTATACAAAAAGCAGCAAGATTTTGTTAAACAGTAGAAGACCAATGGATAACCTGGAAGCGAACCCCCACATCTGAGGGTTTCTGGTTCTCATCTGAAGAGTTCTTCTCTGACGTGGCCTTCTTCTCTGCCAGGATCTTTTCTTTGAGGTAGTTCAGACGCCGATAAGTGCTGAGCTGGGCACGGAGCAAGCAGACCAGCTGCGACCGCTCAATAGATCCCAGTAAGATCATGGACTCTGAAGAGAGACAAAAGAATTCTCATATGCTAACTTGCTGAGATTTGAGATTAAAATGTACTGTCCTACAAAATCTGCAATATTAAAAACTGGTTTAAGATAGTAATGACAAGGCTCCTTTTCACCATCTTGAACCCTCGTCTCCATTACCAAGGACTTACTGTGTTAACAAAGAGTGCTCTAGTGGAGTGTGGTTACTGCCTGGTCTTTATCCCTTCAAAGGTCATTCATTCTCTTTTACCTTCCATTATTAGCATAAACCACACATGTATTTATTATTGAAATATTTCTGAGCATGCTACAGAGTTTATAATTTGCACCTTTAAATAGTTATTTACTATGGCACACACTGCCACGAATATAAATAGGCATCAAGACAAAAAGTCATCTTTCATAACGTTACATAAATATACATGTAAAAAATTAAGTTTGTAAGGTAGGTCACATTTTTATCTTCCCAAATATGTGTTGCCCCTTAGTTCCATAACTCGTTTTTGCGTCTTCATTTTCCTCCCACAGTTTAATAATTTGTCTTTATCTACTTTTAAGCATTACCTCACTCACCAAGATCTTGGAACACTTTCATTTTCCTTTGTGGGGTGTGAAGTAGAAGAGTCTGCTAAGGCAAGATACAGTTCTCAAACGAAGGATCCTCGCAATTAAAGAGCAATTAATCTTCCTCTTTTAAGTTATTATTTTATAAAAGTTTAATGTGTGGTAGTTAGAGAGCACAATCCTACTCCACAGGTCCTAGCATCTGCTCGGTGTCTGATTATACGTTTGAGCATCCTTGGCAGTGTTCTGCTGCTGATTTGATTGACCCAACATGTCAAGTTGCCCACAGTAACTAGATGGCCACTTCGGGCAAGTTACCCCTAAGTGGAGCACAGAGATTTACAGTACTGAAAAGTCAAACTACAGCTAAACTCTTGGGAGTTGCTCTTCCTCTTTGATAGGATCATATAGGTCAACCATTCTTTAACTTTTTATACTATTTAGTTTTGCAACTCTGACCTCAATGGAGGAGTTAAAGAAATTTACAATACCAATCTTTTAAGCCTTTTCAAAAGTCCAAAGAGGACTCTTTCAAACATAATGTAAACCCTAAGCTCACATATATATGCAGAAGTCCTAATGAAGAGTAAAGTTAAAGAACTTGCGGTTACTTTATCCTACTTGAACGTAATGTGCCCCTTACTGACAACTAAAATATCATTTTGCTGATCAATTCAGGAACTCCACTTGTTGATCTAGATACGAGTCCAAGATGAAGATCCAACTTACAATCAAATCTTATAGTCAAAGGTACAAAGCTGTGAATTCATTAGAACATCATGATAAGAATATATTAAACAGAGCAGTGAAACAGGGCAGGTTATTACTTTGAATAATAATATCATCAGAATTATAAAACAGGAATTTAGAGCAATTATTTGGAAGAATAAAACATGATGTAGATAATGCCTTTTTACTAGCTAAATTCCTTTTATTATTAACTTTCTTTGATCTTAAATAGAATCTTTCTTGAATATATATGTTTAATAATAGTGCATAATCTTGCACAATAATCTTAAGGAACAAAATATATATATAACAATTATTATAACTAAGCGGTTACTGATTATCTTTTTACATTTTTTTAAACATATTTCTCCTATTGTGTATTTATCGCCCCTTTCTTTATTTTTTTTTATGATGTTACAATTGCCTTTGTTGTGGGTTCAATATTAAGGTATTTGCAATGTTCTAATCTAGTCATTTGCTAAATGTGATCATATTGCTAACTTGATGCCCTGAAGAAGTGGCAACACGGTTGTTAATTCAGGAAACATGTGTTGGCAAGGCACTTCGATGATCTCTTGATATTTGTGATTTGTGAGTATGAATAAAGAACCATAAATTCTTAACTTCTGAAGTTTTCAATTTACCCTTTTGCTTCATTATCTTTTTACAGAGTTAGGGATGCGACACCAGTCATTTGAGGTTTTCCCATGCCAGTCATCAATTAAATATAAAACCACATACTTCTAAAATTTTGAGTCACTTATAATTGTAACAAGCAATAATACTTCATGAAGCACCCAGAGAGTGTGAACCATTAACCAATAAAAGTTAAAATGCTTAAACAATTTGTCTTTTAGAAGAGATAAAAAATATGAAGGGAATACATAGAATTAAATAATTACGGAACCAATGAAAAGAGGAAAATACCACCAGTACAAGAAATGAGGAAAAAAAGAGGTTAGGGAAGAAAGAATTCGAGAGACGAACACAACCACTGGAAGAAAAGAGGGGGAAAGAAGAAAGGGAACTGCACAAAGTGTAAAAACAACATCCCACCCGAGACCAAAAGCAAAGAAATTAATACATTTTTAAAAAATGTCTGAAGATTCCTTGGCAATGCATGAACTAAAAATACTGAATAATGGTTTGAGTTATCTATCTTGGAACAGGATAACCTTCTCAGTTTAAAATTGATTAATTTATATTGTTAAACAATTAGAAATTAACAAAGTTTTTAAAAAATGGCGCCATGAAGGTTTCTACCCAAGTCCCCACACCAGAAAATCTCTGAATACACTATTCAGGATCAGCTTGATATACAGACTACCACTTGAATATATTCCCCAGATGAGGTTGATATTCAAAGTATTACTTAAAATAGGGACATTGATTATTCAATATTCATATACTCAGGACTATGGTCCAAAGATCACATCTAATTTCTTATGACTGAGGACCCATTTTTTTTCCTGACTTTCCTGATTTTTTTTTGGAGACAATCCAGCGGATCTTAAACCCCAGTCTGAATTTGAACTAATTCTTTGAAACACACCAGGGGTGACATTGGCTCCAGATGCCTCAAAGGATCCACATTCAGGCCATCTGTGTGGCTCACAGACCTTTATTCGGATGGCCTCTGGTGTATTCTGGTTAACATTTTCAGTATGCTCAGTCTACCTCTAGAGTTGGACACTCTGGTGTTCATGCTGGCGGTCAAAACACTGACCGCCAGTGACCCCGGAACCCCGCCGGCCACATTATGAACTTTTCTGTGAGCCGGTGTGCGGAAAGCTTGTTTCCACCCGCCGGCTCACAGAAAGGCTCGGCCGGGACATTGACGGTGGCTTCACATGGAGCCGCCGTCAATGCCTCTGTGCGGCAGGTGCAGTTGCACCAGTCGCGCAGTTCACTGCCCGAAAATCAGGCAGTGACCTGCGCGACGGGGCTCTGCACCAGGGCCCAGGCAAAGTGCATGGGCAGTGCAGGGGCACCCCCTCCACCAGCCTTTTCCTGGTGGGATATCCCACCAGAAAAAGGCTGGCGGGAAATGAAGCATTATCTGCAGGGTAGCACAGCTACCCTAGTGGATGGTGTTTCATCCCGCCGCCAGGCTGCCTGACCGCGGGAACCTGGCAGTGGGTGACGGCTGTATGGCTGCCCCTGCCGGCATGGTGGGCCGAACTGCTATGATCATAATGAGGGCCTCTGTTTCTAATGTCTACACCACGTTTTAACTGGGACTATATTGGTGGATCAACTTTTTGGGGTCTAGCATGCACAATGATGGGAGGGGCCCGATATTTATATTCATTTGATTGTGAGTTACCAACCTTTTCATAATGCTCTCCAGGACCCATTTTTTTAATAGTTAATTCCAAGAGGGTGACCTTACATGTGTTGCAGCAATTCTACAGTCATGATGCCACTCAGAGAATGATGCCTTGACAAATATTTATTTCCTCACTGACTAACACCATGATGGGGGAGCCTCTTTCTTTTGACTAACTAGTCTGTCCTACTACTGTGCTAAAAGGACACTCACTATTCACATGCCTCAACTTATACAACCACCTTAGAAACAACAGCAGTGAAAAATTCACAGCCTCTATAGCACCAAGCTTATGTGGGCTACTTGGATAAGGCCCAGCGAGCAAATGTTATCTACTCTTCCAATTCTTTTGGACCAAAACATACTTATGTAAGGTTAGGTTTCCCCAGAGTTCATTGTAAGACAGGAAAGAGGAAAATCAGTTGGCTATAACTAAGTGTGAGACAAGGGCTTTATCCCCTAAGAATAGCCAGTCTAGCCACCTATCTAGTCAACAATAGCCAGGAGATGTCTATGTGCCCGCAGAACAGAGAAATGACATGTTTGTCTGTTTATGTGCATTTATGAAGACCAAAACGGTCACCCCGAAATATGGTAGCCTGATGCTAAAACCAAATAACAGATGTAAGGAGATGAGATGCACATATTCCTGAACTGTAACACTCATGATGTTTTTGGAAAAAAACTAAATTTTTACAGATTTTCTAAACCCATGGAGATTTTGTTTGTTCTTTCCTGAGGTCTACAGGCAATTTATTACTGGCTACTGAGATGTCTCGCCAAAGTCCAAGCGAGGATGCTGGAAGCTCAGAATCACCAATGGAGAAAGCTCACTTGATTGCAACCGGCATTGAGGTTGATAGGAAAAGAAACAATGGCTCAAAAAGGAACACTTGGGGCATATAAAGCTTTAGGCATCTGGCAGGGTGACTTAAAAATCCATTGCTCCTTCAATAGCAGGCAGTACATGGATGTTGGAACATGTGGAATGTGCGCTCTGGCGCTTAACCCTAGAGCTAATCTAACAGCAAAAGTCTAAACTACTTGGGGTTTATAAGCAAGGTAAGAAGAGAGACTGAGATTCACAGCATTACAGTAATCAAAGTGGGGTAACATAAAAGCGGTCAAATTGTCACGTTTCGGGAAAAGGAGTAAAGGTCAAATAAGCCTCTTCAATGTTCTAGGCTGAAAAGGCAATGAATGACGATAATCTTCCTTTGACCTGTGATGAACAAGACTGAGTAAAAATTCACTACTAAATTCTTCATGGTAGAAACCAGGACAGGATCAGGTCCTAGTAAAGAAGGCTAAAACGAGAAGTTC
The DNA here is from genome assembly GCF_031143425.1 of Pleurodeles waltl. Lineage (NCBI taxonomy): Eukaryota > Metazoa > Chordata > Amphibia > Caudata > Salamandridae > Pleurodeles > Pleurodeles waltl. Next base: position 38,531,706 of record NC_090450.1, read on the forward strand.
TGAAACAAGTTAAAAACTGACGGCAAAGAAACTTTGTCTTGCTTCAATTTAGTTCAAGAATGTTGTCAATCATCCACTATTGAACCCCGAGGAGTGAAATTGGCTTCCAGATGGATAGTCATTTTTCAAGGGATCTGAGAGTCGTCAGCATGTATGTACAAATCAAACCACATGACTGAATCAAGTAAGCCAGTGGGGCCATGGCAAGAATAAAGAGTAAAGGGAACAATACTGACCCCTGAGGGACCGCGCAGGATAATAATCAAGAAATATGGAGGTGAAGGCTCCCTCTGGTGACTTGTAAAGTCATTTCAGACCAAAAGCTATGAAACCAGGACTAATTATGGTCTGTGTATCTTAAATGGTTTAAGAGCCTGTGATGATTGACCGTATTGAAGGCCTCAGAAAGCTTTTAAAAAATCAGCGTTGCAGGAAGATTAGCATCTGAACACAGTTCTAGATCATTTAATGCTTAAATTATGTCCATGCAACCCCTTGGATAAAAGCCTACTTGGAGGGAATGCAATGCAACAAAAGCACATGTCTGGGAATAAACTGTTCTCTCCAGGAGCTTAGCCAGGTAAGGCACCTGAAATATAGGGCAGTAGTTGGTGAGAACTTCAGAGCCCAGCCACACTTTCTTCGGCAGATGAGAAATCGGTGCATAGTTTGAACTACGAGCTGACCGCTCCTGATAACCAAGACGCATTAAGAGGAGCTTTAGAAGGACCAGGTTCTAACTTAGGAATATCTTTAAAAAGAAGAAGGGGCTCTTTAGGAGCAATGAAAGATGTACTTACAGGGCCTAGAAGCTTCCTCTGGAGCATATTACTGTGCACTATAAATTATACTTTCATTTCATTACTTTTGCTCAGCTGTTGAAGAAAGTCTTTATTCAACAAAAGGGAGAACTGTGTTAATTCCCATCAATTATCAATGGATCCTGGTCCAGAAAGTTAGCATAAGAAAGCAAATATGGTGCATGCTGTGCATGATAGGCAGGATCTATCTTCAAAAAAGTCTGCAGTCGGGTTACACTTATTGCCAGAATCCCAAATAGAAGACAGTAATAGTGGGCTACGTAGCTCACTAAAAGAGAAAATGGCTGATGAAAAAAATTGAGTGGAAAAGAAACATATTTTTGTCTTTCGAATAGAGCATTTACAGATTGTGGTGTTTCCATTCTGCCTTAACAGTGGGGTTGTAAACCCATCATCAACAGCGTTGCATTGCCCGAATGTTCTCCGCAGTTCAACTAGTTCACATCATCCCACTTACGACAGGTGAATGAAGTGTTCATGCTTCTTTCACATAATGGAGACACTTGATATAATGAGATGCTCAGCTGGATATAATGACTTCAATCCCAATTAAGAGGCATTCAAAGTCTTCTGGGGTTCGTGGGGCATGATGGGAACTAGATTTCCGGGCTATGCAGCTTTCCAGTTCGACTTTTGTAGGCACACCCCTCCTTGCAACCCTTTTCGGAGTGAACAGATATAAGATTAGTGGAAATGGCCTTCCCAGGGGCAGGCAGAAAAAACAGAACCTGAGGGGAATAACTGCATGATACGTGTAACGCACCACTCTTAACATCAGGGGTTTATGGAGTGCTCATGGATAGATTAAAAGTTTAAAATAAATCAACATAATTACTCATCAATGAGAAGGCTGAATTTCCAAACGTATATTTAAATCCCTAAAGACGATTACTTAAGATGCGTCAAAATTTGATTCCAACAAGGCGGTGGTGAGCAGGTCATTTGCCTCTCAACCCACTTGAGGTGGTCTATAGGCCAGGAGAAAAGTCCAGGATACCTGTGAATCTGGAAACATTTGCAGCCTTAATTACTAAAGCCAGAAGGCTTTAGGCAAAAAGGGTAAAACATTTTAAATAATTTCTATAGATAATAGCCAAACCATCACCTCACTTTCCTTGGTGGTGGATGGATAGCATGGAGTGACCCCATGGAGGACTATAATTTAAAATATCCGGCTTGTCATCATGAAACAGTGTTTCAGTGATTCTCAGGCTAGCCAACTTGAGATCAATATTAAATCTTGCACAGTGTTTTTGCTGCTGAGTGGGCATTCATTAGCGCACCACATAAGAAATATTAAGATTGGTGGGTTTCTGGAGAGTCAGAGATTTATCGACATAAAGAGGTAAACCCCCACGATGTTGAACAATTGCCTGATTCAAAGACCATAAGGCAAAAAGTTAAAGGAATTAGAGGTGTTCAAAACTTGTATAATTAACTACACCAAATGATAGCAAAATGAAACAAAATTACATGTAATTATGCAAAATGCACATCACACTAAAATTACCCAAATGGTCCGTGTGGGTAAAAACTCAACTCAAAAATATAATTTCAAGTTGGTTTTCAGTTGCTCGTGTCCATAGCACCGCTACTCACATTCGTAATTGTAGTTTTGTACTCAAATGCTTCTAGAAAGGTCAACTTGGGTAAAAAAAATCTACCTCAAATGTTTGTTGACCACCCACGAAAAAGGAACTGTCACGCACAATCAAAACACTACTGCTCGCAACTGGATTTGTAGATTCGCACTCAAAAAATATCCTAATGGTTTGCTGGGTAAGAAGTCTACCTGAAATGCCTCTCGCATTCAAACATTACATGAGTGGTACATGCCGCTGCAAAATTGCTCTCTGAAATAGTGTGATGTGGCGAAACGGTGTAATGTTGATAAGTTTGCATACATTTTGTGATGCAAAATTATCAAATTTAAGTAGGCATAATTATAATTTTGCCCAGACTTAAAAAAAAATCTCTGGAATGTAAATAATAGGAGCTAAAATGTTGTGGAGGCTAAATTCATGCAGCATGCCAGGGCGATGGGCATGCTTCAGGTGAGGACTGGTGCATAAGGGTTTGCCTTTAGCGCGACACTGGTCCAACCCACTGGAGTGTGTCTTAAAGACATGTTGTTTGCAGTTGGGGCTCGAAATTTTTGCAGGGGGGCAGGCCACATAAACACACACACATTCCAACACACCCATGCAGTCACACACAACATGACATACCTATAATTATGAGGACCGGACGTTGACCGTAATGAAGTGTGTATTTACCTTTCTAACTCTACGCGCGCTTCGATAGTAGGGAAGGGTATAAAGTGGACCAAGGCAAATATAACTGCACTTTTAGTTTTTTGATGCACTCGCTCAAAACTACCTAAACACACTATGGGGACCGGTCCTCAAAACGCACCGGTCCTCACAAAGATAGTGTTTGTCTGGAACTGAGAGTGTTTACCTTCGCTGTGAGGACTGAATCGGTCCTCACAGTGTGGGCTATACATACCCAAACGTATACACACACATTTACAACACTCATTCCTAACAAATTCATACATTTATACAAACACACGCAAGTACTAAACATTTGAAAACAGAAACCTTATCTGTCCTGCAGTTCCAGGAGAGGAACACCTTGAAGGTCCCAGAAGCGTTTGGTCTGCTGCCTTCCCTCAATGATGGAAGTAAGCAATTCCTGCCTTGCCACAGAGTGGGAGCAGTTCAGTGAGTTTCTGGCCCCACCTCACTCTGTGATGAGATCTTGCTGATAGACAGTCAGCCCTGGGCACTTAAAACGTAAGCACCCAGATCCGCAGCAATCAGTGATGCTCCCACTCGTCTTAAGGGGGAGGGCCTTGAGGCACTATTGCCAGGCTGAGGAGGTCACACCCAGGGCTGTGAAATCCTCAGCCTGGCAAAGTTCAGCTCATGCAGTCAGGAGCCTGCACATTTAGCACGTCCAGCTCCTGGCTGCCTGACCTTAACAAGAAAAGTGTCTTTCAAGCTGACATCTCCTCAGCCTGACAGACACTCTTTCTCACTTGAAAAAGGTGAGGGGGCATGGCCCCTTTACTCATATGGACGGGTCCATTGCTGGTTGTTTGGCCGTGGATCACATGGTCTAAAGAACTCTTGGAAGCATGTGGTTCCAGTTCCAAAGGAACAACAACACTTCAAAAAATTAATTCTTCAAACTCTTGACAGCACCACATTATCACTATTCCCAGCATGCTCCCCTGGACAAATAAAAACACAGTTACAAGACTTCTTGGAGATCTCATTTTGAAAAAGCCCATCTCTTTCAAGTGAACCTTAAGCAGAAGGTTGTACTTATAATTTTCAGCAAGAAACCAACTGCATCCTTCCTCTCTGGTGTTACGGTAAGCATATTCAAGGACTAACAACAAAAGTGGCTTTTGGTGAGGGGCCAGAAAGGGTTCCCCATGGGGTACCCAATGACCACTGCACAAAGGGTGCAGTCACAGACTCCTTCCTCCATTGGCAGACTCTGCAGCATTGATCCCTAGTTAGGTTTAGGCTACTTACGATTACCTGCATGCACATGCACAGACAAGGCTATGACTGCAGGGAACCCAGATATATGGTTTGAACTGCCATTTCCACACTCACTCCTGCACTCTCTCCAGCACCATGTTTATGTAATTGAGTATATGGTCCAGGTCTACAGTGGCTGCACTCAGTGAGCTTGTGGACCAACCTTAACCACAATCGTGCACACATTTATGTACTCTGGCATGTTGGTTCCTGGACCCTACATCTGACCCCAGAATTTGCTAAGCTGTAACCCACTGGAGTCCACTGATTAAACAAGGATAAAATCCGGATCACTAAAATGCTCCAGTTTTCATTTATAGCACATCCGGGGTACTTTGATATTACTGAAGAGATCACAGACATTTCCGAAGCTTCATTTGTACTGCCTACGTCATGTGCACAAAGTGATCCATTCCTAAATTGCATGAGGCATGACACCGTGCAAATCAAGAGATATCTTTGTGTGTGCATCTACACCATATTACAGTCTCATGGCATGGGCAACAAAGGACCTGAAAGTTCATTCAAGCTCTCCTTCGCCATTGGGGCCGATTTAGAAGGTGGCAAGCAGTGTGCCATGAACTCCCCCAGGAACCTCATTGAGGGCTACCATGCACATCCGTCTGGTGGCCTCCTTGTTTTTTAGCATTGCCCCCATGGGTCAGGGGTCACAAGCAAAGAAACAGAGAGCTTTAGGTGGCCCACCATGTTGTGTTTCTATGTAGCCCTGTCTCTACGTCTGTACTATGTCGCTGAATCAGTACAGATGCTGCAGATGGTACCAACTTTTTGATAATAAAGAATGCAACCCAATCAGTGGTTGGCACAACCACTCAGGGTGGCACTGGGGCGCATGAAGAGTAATAAGGCACATAGTAGCACTTTCTTCACCAATGGCACTGACGCTCTGAGTGTGAGCGCAATCCAGGTAACCAATTTCAGCCGATGGGGGACAGGTGAGCTGAGTGCGGTTAAATGGGACAAACATTTTTGAAGAAGATCACCAGATTTCTTTATGCACAATGTATACTACTCTGCATTCACCTGGCTAGGAAACAACAATGCATTCTCCAAAGGGTGATTTATGGTTCAAGTCTGTGCTGATCATGGACTATTTTAACACTCAGAACCTCAGTGCACAAAGATGCAATTCGATCTCATTGGGCAGTTTTTAACCCCTTCCGCTAAGTTCTTAGTATTTAATCAGTGGCTGCCATACTGATGTATGTGTATACATATGCCATACAATAGGTGCCCAGTACCCCATGACAAATATAGGCCACAGGTACAAGCCACAAATGACAAGAAGGTCCCCCTCCAATTCTATACAGGAGCTGCGCAAATATTAGAGAAAGTGTCTGATGTGACGGAATTGCAAAATGGGCAATTTTTGGCGACAGACCCTGTGAAGTAGCAAATTGCAGGCTCTCGGACTGCTAAAGGGCTTCAAACACCTGGGCCCAAGTTCCCAGTGTCCAAAGACAGACATTCAGCCACCAGACCAAAACTAAACCGTAAAGTAATCCCAACAGATCAAACAATAAAACACACAAACAGCCCTCTATAACCCTGATAGAGTAACCTCAACTAGCCTTTTGATGGAACATAGGAACTGCTTTGGCTATGCACCTCAGTGCTGTTCCCCACAAACATGAGAAGGTAACACACGAACATCTCTGCCAGTGCACCCAAAGCCTGACCTGCAGCAACCATCACATACCTAATAATGGAATACGTCACTCAGCCAATGCGTCTCAGCGCTGATTCATAGCAACATTCACTGACCTACCAATTCAATAGGTATCTCCCCACCAATTTATTTCATCATCATTCTTTATTCGATGATCGCATGACCATGAAAGTTTCAGTATAACTTAATGTAAACTGTCATAATACTTGGAAACTTGTGCTGGCATAATCAGGGATTCATAGCATTCAAGAAGATTGGAGCAAATATTGAGTAGGAAGAATTCATAATACATTTGATGTCCTCAGGCGTATGGTGGGCTGCATAAAAGTTGCAGGAAAAAAAGCATAGCTTTGGTGTTGGCAAAGACTGTGAGAACATCATAGCTGTCCTAAATTGTCTAAAACTTAATTTTTCGATTTTCAAAACAAGCCAGCTTTCTCAATGTAGACTAAGACGTGCAGAATAACAAATTGCAAAGTGCTTTGCGCAGAGCAGGCATCACCTGGGTAGGCAGGTAAATTAGTGGCGTAGGTGCCCAGCACAAGGTAGGCTACAAGATAGAGTTCAATATCCAAGCTTCGTCTTGTTAGCAAAAGCCTTTGATACATAACATATTGCTGACCCAAATTAGGTAAAGTTCCATGCCAGGACTAATGCAGATTGAAGCATGGGCCAAAACACGGACTTCAATCCTTACCTACAACAAACATCACAGATCTAGTCATGGAATATGCGTCTCTCCACCAATGCACCTCAATCTTAACCTAAGCAACCATCACTGATCTAAAAACAGCAGACACATCTCTGCCAAGGTACCTCAATCCTGACCTACGGCACGATCAGTGATCTAAAAATGGAACACATCAAGCCACCAATGCGTCTCCGTCTTAACACATGTCTGCTGAGGTTCCTCAAACCTGGCTCACAGCAAGCATCATTGCTGTAGTGATGAAACACAAAACCAGCACTGTCTGGGTACCCCAGTCTTGGCCTGGTGACCAACCATGCGCTCGGTTGCTCAAAAAACAAACATTTGCTGAAGCACTCCTATCAGACGTCTAGCACCACCTATGTTCCAGGACTAGGAAATACAGAAAAAACCTGGATGTCCGTTCACCCCCACCGTCACCTGATGGATTCCTTCGCCTCATTTTCGCCAATTCTTTAAAGGCCATCTTCTCAACCCGTTTAATTTTTCTTCTGCTCACTTCTCACATTTATCTGGCCCTTACCCTTCTCTCTCCACTTTCACCACTTCTGTCCCTCTGCACCCTGCACCCCACCCTCTCGCCTTCTCTATATGACACCACTCTCCTAACCCATCACTTCTCTCATTTGTTCACTCTTTTGCTTCTTCTCTTCTTTCATTAGAATACTATCTTTCCCTCACGTTTCTCTTCCCCCTCTTAACTTCTCATGTTGTCCATTCTCTTTCTTCTTTCCGTCACACACCCTCCTTTTCCCCTCACTTCTCTTCATTCTTTTACTTTCTCTTTTCCTTCTCCAACCTGAACTACGTCCGGCACTTCCTACGTTCTCCTGTGTCTTTTTTTCTTCGCCCCTTGATCCTTTCCCAACTCATTACAGTGCAGGAGTTTGGTCCTTGTTTTTCTGTTTAAAACTTAACTGGTCGCTATGGCAACAAAGCATCCCCTGTTTCCACGGCAACTGAGGACCGATGAAGCGGACATTGCAGATAAATGTCACGGGACTATAAATATCTCTTCGGGGACTTTTTCTGCGGGGGTAGGGGCAGGAATTGGAAGGGGGTTCGGATACATATATTCAAAACAAGCTGATGACAGATTACTGGATATCTCTCCCAGGTGCACGTGGGCGTCAGTGTGAGGAGAAAAGGGCTAAGAGGGGGCGGACTAGATGAGGAAGGGCTGAGGTCTTCGAAAGAAACGGAGATAAGAAAAACGTACAGGGTAGGTTATGAAACAGGAGGAGTTAGAGACCAAAAAAAAGGTAAGAAAACAGGTGGTGAGCAGTCTTAAGTGGTTAATAGGTCATGGGGTGAAGGTAGTAATGACTAGAAGGTAGAAATAGTTCATGATATTCCATAATAAGGGAGTAAACACCTCTATTTAATTTTATTACAGTCTACTTGTGGCAGCGATAGTCACCCGTAATACGAAAACAACACAGTTACCTTGCTTTAATAAGTTATTACAGGTGAGTTCTGAAGTCACAATGCTTGCGGTCAGAGCCAGCAAACAGTGTAAAACATTTCACAGTGGCAGCTTACATACTTAGATGAATAAAGATGTCTTCAATTCTCTTTCTGGTGAACCACTTTACCCTGATAAATTCATAGTGAGAATTTGTTACATGAACGTAGTAATCTACTTGTATTCCACTACAATGTCAGGTTTTACATATTTTCCTGCCATAATATCGTGACCACAATACTGTGAAGGTAACTCTATATAGGTAAGAACAGATATACAACGTTACGCCACATGTATATACATTGGCAATATACATAACTATATTAAGGTGCATACATATAGAAATAAGAATAGACCTGTCTTTACCTACATAGGTACCTTCACAATATTTGTAGTAAATGATGTGTTATACAATATTATGGGAGAAAGATACCTTGTTGCTCGATAGTGTTACATTCCACCAAATCAATGTCCATATGCACTAATTCTGAAGTACAACTGGATTTGAAAGTGACAAACACTGAACTGCTTCAAAAGAACTTTTACAACAAAGCCCAAGTTGAACATTTTTTTAATAGTACAGACTACACATTCCTTTTACATGGTCGTAACCACAATTTTTGTTTGATAGGAAGCCTAAGACCAAGGATTTAGAAGGGTGATTTGCTGACAATCTATTATAAGGAATAAGATACTCCCTATTGCACATTATAAGGCTTTTGCTTTTTATCTCAGAGTTCAGTTAACTCAAAGGATTTTAGACTTAACTTTTCATATGGTCGTTCACCCACTCGTTTTTATGACCAATTGTAGATTTTATTATTACCTAATTTAAAAGTACACAATTGAGGTAATAAGAAATGCTACAGGGTAGAACATCACAAAAGATAAGAAGTCACAGGGTAAGAGGTCAGGGGGTTATAATAGGTCACACTGGAGTATGGTCACGTGTGGGAAGATCAAAAGGGCGGAAAGATATCAAAAGGGATTAAACATAAGAAACGAGTTGAGCTAATGTGAGGCACAAGATTGATAGGACTGAGTGATAAGGAATGTGTGAGTGAATATAAGGGCTCAGCAATTTTAAGGGGGAGAGAAAACAGTGGAACACAGGTAACCAGCAGCATCAGCTGAGCATCCTTTCTCCAACCTGCCTAAATGATAGACCAGCCTAAAAGATGCATCCAAGCAAGACTCTTGGCAGCATCAGCAACATTCCATGATACACTCTAGCCTTAATACATCCCCACCAGAGCAGCCTACAGTATCACAAGGAGTACCAGAAAAGAACAGGAGGGGTACACGATGGGGGGGAGGGAATAACATCGAAGGCGGACAAGATTTAAAAGTCCAGGGGTAGGGATGGTCAATATATAAAGAAGGCGAAGAACCCTCTGAAGGGGGGAGTAAAGTAGTTAATACTAACTGCAAGTGATGGGAAAAAGCTCGGATTGGAGATACTGTACTGGAGACATAATTACGATTACTAAAGTAAATGTCTTTTCAAAGTTATACCTAAAGAACAGGTCGTTATTTACACGCAGGGAAGTCAGGGCATTTAAATCAGGATGCAAACAGAAAAACAGAGGTAGAAATATGGCCCAAGCACTAATATAGCGCATCCATCATAAAGCACTAGGCTAAATTAGCATGGTCCCTATAGCCATCTTAGTCAAGGGCCAAGAGTTTAAGTGTTTAATCAGACTTGGCAAACAGGTTTACTACAATGTTTGTTTGGTTTGGCAGCTGCAAGAGACGTTGTGCACAGGGGTACTGTCCTGCGTGGCAAGGAAAAGGCTTACCTTCACCAAAGTTGGACCGCTGGCAGACAGGACCAAGAGGACTACTCCGGACCACCACCAGTGATGCAGGACCCAGGCAGCTCAGCAGGAGAAGGGATCCACACAACTGGTTGTCGCTTGTCATAGGTGCCTGCGGTTGCAGGGAAGTGACTTCTTCACTCAAAGGGAGATTCCGCCTTCTTCTTGTGCAGGCTGAAGAGTTGCAGTCTTCAGAGGATGCACGGCAAGGAAATTGTTGAAAAGCTGGCAGGAGCCCTGGAAACAATAGTGCTGCATAGTCCATTCTTCTTGGAAGCAGCTTGTCGGGTCCTGGAGGTTCCAGTCGCAGTAACAGAGGCCAAAAGTCGAAGTGAAGGTGGCAGTGGAGTTCTTCTAGAATCTTGCAAGCAGAGTCTGAGGACCCACCCAAGAGAGAGACTCTAAATAGCCCTGAAAGGGGGATTGGTCACCCAACCAAGTAAGCACCTATCAGGAGGGGGCTCTGACATCACCTGCCTGGCCTGGCCACTCAGATGCTCCTAGAGTTCCCTGCCAGCTTGGAAACAAGATGGCAGAACCCAGGGACTGTCTGGAGGAGCTCTGGGCACCACCCATGGGGTGGTGATGGACAGGGGAGAGGTCACTCTCCTTTCCATTGTCCAGTTTCAAGCAAGAGCAGGGACTGGGTGTCCCTGAACCGGTGTGGACTGGTTTATGCATGGAGGGCACCAAATGTGCCCTTCAAAGGAAACCAGTGGCTTGGGGAGGCTACCCCTCCCAAGACAGTCACGCCTATTTCCAAAGGGAGAGGGTGTTACCTCCCTCTCTTAAAGGAAATCCTTTGTTCTGCCTTCCTGGGCTTGATCAGATCAAGCAGCAGGAGGGCAGAAACCTGTCTGAGGAGTGGCAGCAGCTGGGCTGCCCGGAAAACCCTGTAAGACTCGTGGTAGCAATGCTGGGGGTCCTCTAGAGAGCCCCCAGAGTGCATGGAATTATACTTTCAATACTTGCAACAGTATTGGGATATGATTCCGACATGTTTGATACCAAACATGCCCAGATTCGGAGCTATCATTACGCAGCTGGACATAGGTAGTGACCTATGTCCAGTACACACGTAAAATGGTGTCCCTGCATTCACAGAGTCCAGGAAAATGGATCTGGAGTTTGTGGGGGCACCTCTGCTAGTGCAGGGGTGCCCTTACACCCAGGTACCTGCACCTTGCCCTCTGGGCTGAAAGGGCCTACCATAGGGGTTACTTACAGTGACCTGGTGGAGTGACCTGTAGTGAAAACGGGTGCATGCTCTCATTTCATGCAGGCTGCAATGGCAGACCTGCAGAGCCCTTTGCATGGGCTCCCTATGGGTGGCAGAATAACTGCTGCAGCCTATAGGGATCCACTGGAGCCCTGGGTACCTAGGAGCCATATACTAGGGCGGTTAGTAGCAACCAAATTTAGAAGAGAGAGCAGGTTAGCAGATCCCAGTTAACACAGTCAAACACACTGACAAGAGGCAGAAAATGGGGTTAAACATACCAAGAAAGAGGGCACTTTCCTACACTGTCATCCGTAAACAATGAGGCGGTGCACCTCGGCCTCGATGAAAAATAAAGATCAAACAAATACATCACCTTTACTAGTATAAGTCAAGCTGTACAAATAATGAGGGATTCACTTACAGCTGTTAAATGAAAAATACAAACAGTCAGCATTGATATACACTAACAATATTACCTGCAACTTAAAAAAGCCAGGCGTATGCTTAGTGAGAGAGAGGGGGGGCATGTAAAGATCTAGCCACAATGCACCTAATTCTCCTTTTTAGGACTCAAATGTGACACGATTCAAAGAGTTTGAAGTGCTCTGATAAACTAAAACCAAATTCGAATTACATGTGGTTGTATTAAAGAATAAACTCTGATGAGCTCAAATTGCCAGGCACCAAAATAAGTAGATTGTTTGCAAGAAGTATTATTTCAAACAATAACTGTGTACTTGTGGGGGCAGTACAACTTACAACTCATATGAAACTCTGAACCAACACAAATAATCAATTGAAATCCAAGTTTTTAAATGTTTCCAGTCCTGAAGAAGGCAAATAATGTATTTGCTATTAGTGACCGAAAAGCTGTGGATCATTTTTATTGTTCTCCAGTTCTGTAGGCTGTTTCAAAAACTATTTGTTGGGTTGTCTTAAATCTACATTTTATTTTGACAAGTGTGAGGCACCTCAGAAAATGGTAGAAGGTGATTTTATTTTCTGTTTCACACTTGTCCTAGTTTTGTGCCCCTGTATTGTTCTACAACTGAGACCAAACTTTCAGCAGTATTGTCATATAAATAGTGATGCAAATCATTCATGTCTAACTATAAATAGATTGATGTTCCATAACTTCTCTTTTTTGCTATGCATGTCAAAGCCTTCTGTATAGGTCACTCTAGTCAGGGCAAGTAGGTTACACACCAAAGATAACCTGTGCTCACCCCTGGAGCTCGCACAGAGCATTCAGGCTTATCCCAGAGGCAATGACTGAAGCGTTTCCCCAAACACACAGCCCAGTGACACAATAAATACACCACAAAAAGATACTCACAATAGTTATATAAAAATAAACTGTATTGTCCATAAAATATTAGCCCACAAACAACATGAAGCAGTAATATTCTGCTAAGTAAGGAGTTGTCAGATCATCTTAGTGCAGACTTAGAATAAACTTTCTTGTAATGCACATTATGAAACAGAACATCACCCATAAGACATTGTTGTGCATATCTTACAGCCCCTGAAACAGTTTTTATGATCTTGTGATAAGAAATACATCTTACATCAATTCTGGACCATGAAAGGCAGCCAATAATCAGGCTAATACATCACTCACCATCAAAGTATCAGGTGCGTGCTCCTGGGCCCCTATCACATAATATATGGCAACTTTCAGTGCATTACAGCCGGTATGGGATGATGGGGAAGCCTTCTGTGGGCCTCCCAATGGAACAACTTAAAACGGGGCTGCTGCCCGTGAGTATGCGGCACAGAAGCTTCTGCAGAGGAACAAACAGAAGGCAGCTGCTCTCATTCTCGCGGTGTGGTTGCTGCTCTCCTCAATTTCTGTGAACGCAGCGCCAACGCATCCGGAGTCCACCTGGACCTCCCAAATTGCTCCCTACCCACTTGCGAGGCAGGTCAGTAATCCCACCATATCGACAGGCTCTCGGCAACCAAATTGAAGTTGCGGTGGTTGCGTTGCAGGCGGCTTCCTCGTTGCCCCAGCAATGCATCTGAAGGCACATGCGGCTTCTTTCTGCAGCACCGTGGTGGACGCTGGAAGTCCGACCCCGTCCACCACTCTGAGTCAGCAAGACTCCTTTGCTTCACAGGCTCCTGCTGGTGGGGGGAATCCCTCCCCTGCCGCCGCAAAGTTTTCTCTCTGGGCCAGGTCTGCGCCCCCTGATCTGGCGTTGCAGGCTGCAGGGACTGATCCTCCAGCTAGGGGAGGCTGGTACGGTGCTCCCCACAAGGCCACGGGTGGTGCTTCTCCTACACAGGCAGTGGGAACAAGCAGCGCTCTTCATGCGCTGAGACAGTAACATCAGAATTGTGCTCCATCCACTGAAACATTAAATCAAGAAGGACTCTCCCAAAGGGATGTTGTAAGTCACTAAAATACATCGCTCCCGATGTGCTTTGAAGTAGAAACGAGGGGGCAGACTTATACTCATTTTCTCTTTGATCTCAGGGGGCACGTCAAAGAAATTTCAGAAGTGCACAACTCCACCTTTTAAGTCCAGCCCTAGCTCCTGACATCAGTAGGGGGTAAACAAGCCCTTTGTGTGATGGCAGGACACAGCTTTTACAGATGCATGTGCTCCCTGCCTCCAACTCTTCCAGCCCAGGAAGACCAATCAGTATGCAGATGTAATCTTATCAAACATCCATCCTTCCCTGTGTGATGGCTATCTGGAAATAAGCGCAAAGCCCAGCTGTCACCCTACCCCAGACATGGACTGGAGTCTGGCTGCAAAGCACAAGAGTCATAAGGCGTCAAAAGCACAGAGAAATGCCCACTTTCGAAACTGGCATTTCTACAATGGTAATAAAAAATCCACTTACACCAATAAGTAGCATTGCTCACTACCATTCCAAACATACCAAAGATGCCCACGCTGCTCCTTATAGATCAGAAAATACCACTTAGACATATGAAACCCTATCAGAGAGGCAGCACTAACAGCATTGAGAAACCAAGTCGCCTGTTTGTCACTACCAGGACAGGCCACACAATAAGGCACATATTCTGCCTATTACCTACACAGTACCCTGCCAATAGGGCTTCCTAGGGCCTACCTTAGGGGTGATCTATATGTAGTAAAAGGGGAATTCCAGGACTGGCAAATAAATGTATATGCCAAGCCACTGTGGCAGGAAACGGAGCACTCAGGCCCTGCGGTGCCAGGCTTGAGACAGGTTTGAAAGGCTACTTCTGTGGGTGGCGCAAGCTGTGCTGCAGGCCCACTAGTAGCATTTAATTTACAGGCCCTGGGTATAAGGGATACCACTGTACAAGGGACTTACAGGTAAATTAAACGTGCCAATCAGATGTAAGCCAATCATACCAAGTTTAGAAGGGAGAGCACATGCACTTTAGTACTGATCAGCAGTTATATAGTGCCTAGAGTCCTAGAGCCAACAAAAAGAGTTCAGAAAAACAGGAGGAGGAAGGCAAAAAGTTTGGAGATGACCCTGAAAAAAGGGCCAGGTCCAACAACCCAACAACTAGCTTTTGCAGTGGGCATAACAAAAGCTTCTAAGTGGTGCGGCTGGGGGAGAACCACCATTCAACAACTAACCAACACATTGTTACACAGTTACTTGAGTTACGTACACATTACATATATTGACAACCTTTTAACAAGTGCTGAGTGTTGCACCCCTTGCACAAACTGTGCATTTGCACTGTCTCTTCACCCAGCCTCCCAATGATTCTGAGCCCACTTGTCATATCACTTATTTTATTGCATTACGTAGAACTCCCCTTTCTTTAGCAATGCAGTCTGACAGCAGTCAAATGTCATTGCAGTAGCATTACAGCTGTAATATGCAACGAGTAGGCAACTAGTACATCTGCAGCATCCCAGCAGCTGGACTACAGCAGTACTGATATAGCAGCTGTGTCATCAGCGCAATACTCCCATTACAGTATGGTAAACGCAGTGTTACAGGGGTTTAAGTGCTGAACAGCATCTATAAAAAGCAATGCATTTTACTGGTGCAGTTTCCTCTCGACTAAAGAGAAAGGGGGCGATTAGTCAGCCGCTTGCATCATTCTGAAATGATGACGCATGTGTGCGCCTACAGAATTACGACAGCACCATTATCTTGTATTTTTTTATTGGTCGATCTAAGATGGCAGGCACCACTTAGATCGGTCAATAAAAAAAGAAATTGTAAGTGTACGAAAGCAGTTTTGATGAGGACAGGCAGCAATTTGCTGCTTGGCCTCCCCAAAAAAGTAACAGAAGAGGTGGGGTGCGGTGGAGGAGAGTGTGAGAAGAGCAGGCTGGGGTGAGAGCAACAGGGATGCGTCGGGAGAAACGCATGAGGGAGACCGCAACACAGAGTCCGGAGGGAAGGGGAACACATGGATGATAGAGAGCAACATGGGGGTAGGGAAGAAAACCAGGGAGACAGCTGGAAAACCCATGCACTCTCAGAGAGTTCTAAAGCAAAAAGTAAAAAATAGATCTAAAAAGGTGAGCATTGGAAGAACACAAAAAAAGAGACTACAGCAGAGGGGTGATACAAACACAGGATGAGCCAGGCAAGCCATCAAATAAAAAACAAGCAAATGAGAGTGGCAATAAAGCCAACCAATGGTAATTAATCGGTGAATTTTAAGCCCACTGTAATTAATTTATGGGTTTTAAGCGCACTGTAAGTTCTTGGTAAGCTGATAATAGGTCTTTTGCAGCCAGACAGGTTGTGCTGTTTGGTAGGCTGAACCTAAAAATGATCGTCCAAGGAGGTCAGGTGAAAGGAGGAGGGTGAGGATTGATGTGCGAGCTTAACTTACAATTTAATTCTTGCACAAAAACAAATCAATATAGTCTGGAAAGGAAATTAACTTTTTTGACTTTCTTCTAAGAGGGATTGGAACTTACCAGCAGACTCGACCAGCGCAAAGGTCTTCAGCTTGCAGCTTTGCAGAAGGTCCTGCAGGTCACGGTACTTGCAGTTCAGGGTGACGTACCGCACATCCCGCACCATAATGTCTTCCACACGGATGTGATACCTCCTGAAAGCAAAGCACATAGAGGTGAGACATCCAGAGAATATCTGCAGTGCCAGCTCCCCATCAACATGTCTGGACTCCCAAATACCCATATGGCCAACCTCAGAATTGGCCTAGGTTGGATAGACCACACCTACTTTCTAAGAGACTTCCAACAATGCATCACCTCACCTGAGGTGACCATGGCAGTCTGGATGCAGTTTTTATTTTGTGTGATTATTCATTGAACAGAAATAGTAGTGAAAGTTTCACACCTCTAACAATAAGATGTAGCTGCACTAATCTGTGAAATGAATATGCATAAAGTAAATCCTCCAGGTTTCAGCCAAATAATTTTCCAGAAGATAAGAGGTTACACGATAAAAAAAAAGTTACCTGTAGCAGTCGTTCTGCAGTATATATCTGCTATAGATTCACATGCTGTGCATACTTTGGCCAACTGAAGCCGGAGTTGGCCTTCTGATTTTCCGTGAAAAAAAATATGTGTTTGTCCCCAAAAGGGGTATCAAGAATTACACACTATGACACTGACAACTAGATCACAACAAGGCTACAAGACAGGGTCATAACGAGTCATTCTTGACAAACATTTGGTTGACACACACTTTTTTAATTTGTAGAAGTATGGGAAATTCAAATGAAATATTCAAGACTTTAAGGCAAAGAGATTTTAGTATCTCACTGTAATTAACAGTGTTTTCATGTCAACCATGATTGCTAATCCTAACAACCAAACCCTAAGTAGGAAGCCAACTTTTTAAAGAATTTTCCTAACTAAATAAAATAATATATATCACGCCGAACATTCACAATAAAATTAAGTGGACTAGAAAAAAAATGGGTTTGGAAAATACGTGACAAAAGGCTAAAAGGATAAAAAATATATAGTTCAAAACAAAGAAAAACTAATTGTGATCACCGTCAGCTTAGATCTGCTGACTCCAATTTAGCCTATGTAACACGGACTCGTAAGGCCGGATGGGGTGATGAGGCGTTTACGGTAGCTGCAGCTAAACATTGGACTATGCTTCCTCTCATGATGAGGAAAGAACATAATTTCTTGGTCATTAGAAAGAAGCTAAAAACCTGGCTTTTCCACAGTAAACGTGACCTTGTTCTCTTTCTGTTTTGTTTTTCGTGGCTCCCTCGCACCTGTTCCTAGTGCTTCGATGCCTCGGCCGGAATGCGCTTTATAAATGTGAAATACAAACAAATACAAATCTTTGCATGCCTTCAAAGCACTACATTAATTCAAACTGTAGAATCTTAAAATACAGGGATTTTTCTATTTTCTTTCAAATATATTTATTTCTTGAACATTCGCCCCTGGGGGCCGTTGCCCTAAAAAAACTTCGAAAGAGAGTCTTTATTAGACGCCAAGATGGCTCAGTGAGTTAATGGTTGATGATGCCGTCTTCCATGTTGTGCTAGGCACAAATTTGAATTCTAACAAGGGCAAAACGGCCGTCCAGACTTTTGAAGATGGTAAAGTGATTACCAATTTTTTGGGATAACTGGAACAATTGTTGCTTGCAGCGCTTAGAAATGTCCGAAGTGTTTTATGAAGCGCTATACGAAAAACAAGATGTTATTAATCTTGTAGTAATAGAAAACTGAAAAGTTGAGTTTAGGGAAAATTCAGTGAAGTAAGCCCTGCATTTACATTATGATGTGGTTACTGCTGTGATTTCAAAATCTTTCAAACTAATCTGACTTCCAGCTGCCAGACGAAATGTGTAAATAATTAACAATGTGGACCTGTTACAGGAATAATGTATCATACAGGTATATTGTCTCTCCTTTCCTTGTGCCAGGGATTGGTTGGCAGTATCCAACCTTTATTGTGCTAGTGAGGGTACTTGTTTAATTGGATTTGGGAAGATGGAGGAAATTATTTCTTAAAGCAGTTTTTCATTATAGTTTATTGATTTATTTTCATTTCTACAAGGTAACAATTTGTTCTTCAAATAACATGGCCAACGCACAGGAAACATCAAAGAGAGGTCCTATCAGGTCAAAGAAGCAAAACAAAGATGGACATATTAACACTGGGTACAAAAAGTGCTTCATTGGATTGGGGGCCCTAGATGATTAAAACGCAAAAAAGAAAGCAAAACATCTGTTTCAAAGGCCAATAGAGTGATTACCAATAAAGAACTTATATTTTAACTGTAAACACCTTTTATGTACATTTAACAGTTATTTTACAGTGTATAGAAACGTAGGAAATGAAGCGCTATTTAAAACACAAACTTTACTCAATTGTATTTTAATTAACAGCTTAAATATTTCTTTTTTTCAAATAAATATTTAAACCGGACAAACCATTGAGGCTGAAGAACTCAAACTGCTTTTCTATCTCGGAAGTTGTAAGGAGGGGGGCCAGTCTGGAAAAAATAGGATCGTGGATCAGGTTAAGTCAAATTTAAAGAATTTGTGGTTCGCAGGATTTTTCTTCAGATAATTATGGTATATTTTTTAATATAGTCTAGATGTTTTGTTGGGGGTTAGTGTATTGGAATAATGAAATTGATGAAAAGAAAGATGAACAACAACTAACTCCAAGCAAGATTTTCATTAGCTTAAGCCCCTATCCTCGCCCCCCCGGTTGACATAGTCTAAAGAAACCCTTGGCTCTATAGGCTTTCCAAAAAATAACATAACACTCCATTATCTCGGCTGTAGGAAAAGGGTAAAGAGTATATTTTAGCAAAGTGTTTACAAAAGTTGAAAAGTTAAGAACTTTGCTAAGGACGTGAAAAACCTTGAAAAATGTAGATTTTGTAAGGGGAAAAACAACAAAGCCTACTGTTTAGTGGAATAATTATTCTGCAAAAAAAGCTATTGTGGAGCTCATCAACAAAGTAAAACTTCTCCAGTGAAATTATAATTTTGCATTTCACAATTTGCAGCATGATATTGTCAGTAGTGTGTCAAATTAATTAAAGCAAGCATTGGCAAAACCAGCTGTTCTGGATTTGATGTGCTAACGTGCAGCATTAGCACAACAGACTGAGATCTATATTGAGACACACACAGGCAGCCAGCAGAAGCAGACAGAGAGGTCTATAATTTTTCCAATGTGTCTCAAGCAGAGCAATGGAAGCACCTGAGTGGTGACAACAGGAAACCTTCAGCCAATAGCATTTGGTGACAGATGTCTACACCATTAGGCTCAGCCACGACCTGATAGCTGGAAGAGGCTGGCTGAAGAAAGCCAATGGTTGAAAGGGGCACACCTAAACCACACTTTAAGTATACTGTTAGCAATAGATCTAATTCTCACTGTCACAGCCCTGACTTAAAAAAAATAACATTAAATACATTTTGCAGTGGAGTTGTGGGTCTGCAAACCATTTGAGCTACTGGACAAACAGAAAATCCTTGATCTAGCCATAACTTTTCTACCAACCATTTCAACACATCCACATATTTTGCCAATCTAGTAATTTCTCTAAAACCTTAACCCATGTGTAGCGCTCTGCTTGTTGATGATCAGGAGATACAACATGATTGATGTGATAAAAAGAAAAAAAAAACATTTTTGAAAAATGCCAGAAATACTACTGGGACACAAAAGCATGTGTGTCAAGAATTACAAAGTAGCCCAAATGTTGCCAGTTGTCAATTTTTCATTCCCAATGATGGAGGAGAGGAGTTCTGTGGATTAAACATGAGTGCAGTTCCACAGAAGAAGATTGAACGGTGTAAAAACTTTTCCTCAACTGTTGCAACAATATTGCTATATCACCTGGGTATCACATTTGCTATCACACTGCACAAACTAAGAAAGATACTTTCATCCTTCTGTGGACCAGAACTGACAGCTGTATGATGCACCAATAACATTCTTCTCCTCCCTTCCCACCACCAGAAGCAACTCAAGTTCTTCTACCATCAGTCAAGCACACAGTTCTTCAGGTCACTGAACATAACCAGAGCTTTTGAGAGGATTAAGCAGAAGAGATAAAGTTACCCTTGACCCCTGGCTCCCACGACGCTTGGCAAGGGCCTAGATCAAGAGTCAATACAGAGGGGAATCATGAATATGGGAGAGAATGGGCTCAGTAAGGCTGTCTGCCAAAATCTTTGTGATATAGAGGCATCACCATCGGGTGATATGGATTAGCTTCACGGACAGTTGATAAAGGCTCTAGTGGCAGAGCTGCCAGAGGCTATGAAGCTATGCGGAAAGATGCGCGCTCGGTTTCTGTGAGAATGCTGAACCTGACTGCCTTGCATCTTCTGACAATGTGTGAAGGTAGGTGAAATGGTCTCTAAAGTGGCCACTCTGGGACTTGTTGGTGCTTTGAAGAAACATCTAAATAAATAAATACAAAAAAAAAAATCTGCCCGCATTTGAACTTCTAGCGCGTCGCAGTCCATTGAATAGGCTTCAAATGCATCAAATGCCACGGCTCAAAGAAAAGAGTGGTCAGCAAAAGGCTGCAGTGGGTGCCGCGGAGTCAATCAATAGAGCATCAAATACCACAGTTCAGACTGAGAAAGGTCAGGATCAGGCTGTGTCAAGCACTGGAGATGCAATCAATATGGCACTAAGCTGTAAAGGCTGAGAATGAATAGTGAGAAACGTCTACATCAGGCGCTTTGAAGTTAACTATTTCAGGCCCAAGAGACTCCTCTGGGACAATGCAAGTCAAATACCTTGGAGTCAGACAAAGTTTTGATTAAATGCTATGATTTAGGGAAAGACATGGCAGCAAAGAAACGAGAGACTTTGCGTGAAAGATTAGTCTACAAGGCACTGTGAGCATGCAATTATAAGAGCACGATAACCAACAAAAGCATCAATTCTTGGAACAGGCGAGGACACAGCAAAGAATTGGGCAAACTTTTCTGAAATGAAGCGTGCAGGAATGTTTGCAGCACGATAAGTAGATAAACAAATTATATCCAATCATAATCAAAGCAATTCTTGGGAAAATGCAGTTAAATTACAAAAAGGTAGAAGTCCCGGAGGTGGTGCGATTGATTTTGATGCTAAAAGCGGGGTTAATCGATTTTATTTACAAGGGTTCACAAATATGACAATTAAAAAAATCGAACTTGCACCATCTTCAAAATGGCAAAGAAAAACTAATTTTACATAATGTTCTTTCGGTCTTGCACGCACATTTCACAGACGGTACATTCAGTGCCCGAGTCTTATAAAATGACATAGGGTAAAGAAGAGAGAAACTTTTCAGCCTCTATTCAGGGTAGACAAGTTGCATATTTGCTTTAGTTTACGCAAATATTTTATAGTGTTTTTATAGCTTTGGTGTTTCATATTCGTGTTTTACAAGTAAATAAATGGTTTTCAAGCTTTTCATAAAAAGCTAATATCAAACCTTTCCAAATAAAATGTGGAAGTGGCAAGTGGTGCAGTTGGGATAATAAAACACACACCTTCTAGATCTTAAATTTGCACTTTAGCCACAAGACAATTTCCCCCCCCACTTTCCAACCACCGGGATCACTATTACTTTTCCACCGTCCATGACACTAAATCAACCTGACTGTAAACCTATGGGCATGCACTGAAGCATTGCCACAAAGCTGGTATCAGCTACTTTAAAAAAAATTGCATGATTCCCTGTACACCATCATTGCAGATTATCAATATTCACCTAACAAAGTTTACAAAGTTAGAATATTTGAGTGTGATTTATACAACTTTTGCTACAATAGAAAAGTATTACTATTTAAATAATTGTAACTTATTTTAATAGCAAGTGTATCTCAACGGAGGTACTTTTTTGTTCTGTGAATATTTAGCGAATTAGCTCTTTACATTCTGGATCTGAGTTATTTTACTTGCAAATGTATTAGGCAAAACGTAAATGTGTCTCAAGTATATTATCTCGTATATTAGAAGTGTTTTCTGCAGAATTCTCTCCAAACAGAAGTTCTCTGGATAACCAAAAAATCTCTCATTATTCAGAGGGACTGTGTCCCGGACAGAAATTTGCTGTATGAATTATTCAAATGATCAATCGTGAGATTTAACGTTGCATCATTTTACGTCTTGATTTACCAATCATATTTGACTTCTCTGCCCATGGTATACGTACTCCTGGTGGCCCCAGCCCAGCTCTGGCAGGTATGGGAGCTTCTTAATCCGAATGATGCTGTCGTAGAGCGATGGCTGCAGGCTCTGGGCCACTGCGTTGGCCAGGATCACCGCTATCATCACCGGCAGGATGTGAGAGATCTGACCCGTCAACTCAAAGACGATGACTGCTGTGGACACAGTATGGGTCACAGCACCGGAGAGAGCAGCAGCACCTGGTGTAGCAATCAACAAATCAGCAGATGGTGCAATGTACATAAGTATGGATGCATAACACAAACCTCATGACAAGTGGTAGAGCGCTGCTCCACTACGGGAGAAGGAGAATTGATGGACAAGTACAAGTTAAGAGAAGGATTTCCTGTAGGTGGTCCCAGAGAACTAAAAAGATGTTTATAGGTGAAGAGATGCTCCTTGAAAAGAGGTATTAATAATTCCTTTCTCAAATAAGGATGCGAAGGACCTCACCTAAGTAGGATGTTGTCCAATAGGATTGGCCTTAACTTGAGAAAGTCTGTTTCCAGTAAATACAGAAACACAATCAACTACAGAAGGAAGAGTGGCTGGTGAGAGAGAGAATCATGCAGAAGAAAGATGGGGAGCGAGAAAGTGGGAAGTGGAGAACAAATGAAGAGTGACAAAGAAACAAATTAGAAAATTTGATAAACAGAAAAGGGTGGAAAAAAGAGGAGAAGGAGTGAGAAAAAGGGATTGTGATAAAAATGAGTCCTTTCTCCTGGACCCTTTTTGAATTGCCCGAGGCTTTTAAAGTGTGATGTTCAGATTTGAGTTTGCCTGTCCGGCCCAAAGGTATGTCATGGTATCAGCGGAAGCCAACAGCGCTATGTTTATTCAGGCTAAATCTGTAGTACCCCAGCTATCCAACACCAACTAGCTCAGAAATGTAATAGTATTGCACAATATGTACTTAGTTCATTATAGAGTAATTTTATAGTGTGCTTCTGGTGCAAGTAGCCTATGCACTAGTGTTACTGTTAAAATCCCTTGCATTTCTTGTTACCAGATATACATTCCATTGGATATCTTTATAAAGTTTTTTTCATGATATTTTGCTCAAAAGAAATAGTGGCCAAAAGAGAGATGAGTGAGGATTGTCCGCGCAACTAGCCCCAGGTTGTACATGGAGGTCTGGAAAGATATTTACTATTGTGAGAACTGTAGGACCCAAAGTGCTGCTACCATGGCAGGCAGTAGGGATTTCCACCTAGGTTTTGATTGTGTGGAATCTTATTCTCTTTCACAGAAAAACATTTGTTAGTGCACAAAAATGGCGTTTTACGATCACAAGATTCTTCAAATGCAAAAAACCTAGCATATTTTGGTTCTCCATATGTGCAGAAACTACAAGAAGGGTCGAACTAGGCTCATTTCAACTCATGCAAAATCTTTAAAAAACGTGACATTTGCAGAAGCGGTATAATTAGATTGTATAATCTAATATATAGGATATCAGCCTCTGTCTTTCCCTAGAGTGATCACTAGGAGTCGTAGAATGAGGCACCAAAAATGACTCCTTGTTTAAAGAAGCACAGGAATTGGTTGCAAGGTCCTTCGGGCTCAAACTGAGATTTTCGTCAATATTTCTTAGGGCCCTAAATGCTGGTCTCTTCAACTGGACACACTAAGAATAGCCTGGGGTCACGATGACTAGTCCAGTATTGCCGCTTGCAACCTGGGTGATTACACAAAACTGTCTAGTGAATGCTGAAAAGTAAACCTTACCTTTAGTTTTAATATGATTTTGCCAGTTTGTGTCATAAGCGTAATTGTAAGGAATGTTCTTTATTTTTCACTTTGTAGGATTACTATTAATTCAAAAGGAAAGAAAAAAACAAGCAAAGCAAGGGAGAGTGAAAAGTGAAAGAAGGAGTAGAGGGAACGGAATGAAAGAAGAAATAAAAGGGTTTTGGGTTTGAGAGATTAACATTTGAAATTATTATTAAAATTAAAAACTCTTATCCCTTTTCACCATCATCTCCCACCAATGCATGTGATTGAAAATAAATAAATAAATTAAGTGAGAAAGGCTTTGTGTAGACTTGAGAGAGCAATAGTGTTAATAATGCGAATGAAAAGCTGGAGACCTTGTGATCGCCATGTGGTCATCATATATAGTGACACTGGGTGACAAAGTAAACAAGTCATCATCTAGCACTACATTCTGCTCGCACAAGATGACCGCAGAGAAAAAGAAGCTGAAGTGGAGAAAGAGAGGAGGAAGACAGAGCAAAAATATCATAGAGTGAGAGAGAGAGTAAAAGAAAATACAAAGGAAAGATAAGCAAAATGTTAGCAGGGAAGAAACATAGTCTTAACATGAGAGGAAAAAACAACTGATATGACTGAGCGAGCAGGAGCCCTTACCTACCACCGCATAGCCACCGGGCACAATGCGGTATGTGTTACCATCTGCATGGATCCCATCTGGAAACCACGCCGCCATGCTCTCCCCAATCAATCGTCCAAAAGCTGCTCCTGAAAAGAGGAGGGACCTAGGTGATTAAAGATAGATGAATATATGCCGGGGTTTGGAGAAGTACAAAAGACACAGAAACACCCCACATAACGGCTGTGAGAAAAGGCATGGTCTGTGTCATTACATTCACAATGAGAAATGAAATAGAAGAACAAAAAACATTCATGAGATCACATTGAGAACGTGGTGGCTGAAATGAAAGCTGCTCCACTAAACAAACTGTAGGAATATCAATTCAAAGGCTGCATAGCGAGGTCCTACTGATAATGTACGGAAGGATGGATTTTGTGGTAGTATTGAGTGCAATTTGTAAAAGCACTTGCTTCGCGGCAGGAAAATATGACAACAGCATTTATTGTCCTATATTACATATGTTGCTTGAAACCTTCAAAGTGATTGTTACAAAAACACTCTCTTCCTCACAGCTCGTGTCTATTCATCTGCTTTTGTCGCACAAGGCCCTCGCAGCTTCGCTTTCTAACAGCTCCGGTTCTTCACTCCGCTTTTGTCTCGCAACACCCCCACTTCCTCCCAGCACTCGTCTATTCACCCTACTTTTGACTCAATGCCTCGCTTCCTCACCGCACTTGTCTATTCACCCTGCTTTTGTCTCAACACCCTCACTTCCAGACAGCTCTTGTCTATTCATCTCACTTTTATCCCACCACACCCTTGCTTTCACAGAGCTCATCTACTCAACCAACTTTTGTCTCAGAATCCCCTTCAGCTTTGCTTTCTCGGCTACCCACTCCTCTTATCTCCCACCACTGCTTTCTCGCACATCTCTTCCCTTCACCTCACCAGTCACAGGGACACATCAAGCTTTCATTTTGAAATTGTTCAGTGTAAAATTCTCCAACACCTGATGTTCTAATTATGAGATATATGAAGGCTTTAAATTAATGAACACACATCTGCAATACAAAATCTCATAATCTGTGTAAAACAACTCCCACTTCCAGCTTTATATGAATAATAACACGGTGGAGCCCAGAATTAATCTTCCACAAACCACGCCAGCATTCGGGCGCCTGTGCACGGGCAGTGGTGGTCTGGAAATGTCTTCAAAAATCATTTTCAGCTGGTGCAAATATCTATGTGCAGAATTCACAGAAGATAGATTTATCTATACTGCTGTGCACATTGCTCCTGTCCCTCCACTCACATCCAAATTAATGTACTTCACAAAAAAGCAATATTAATGATGTTTCCAAAGCAAGATTTTAGCATGAAAAGAGGGGAGAAATCTCCTCTGCTCATTGTAAATGGAGACACCAACGATTCATTGATTTCCCACAAAAACGTAACCGCAGTTCATGAACATAAGAAATAAAATACTGCCGATATAGACCAGGGCACACCATAAGTAGTTATGCATAGTTCGTCCAAGTGGAAAATCACTGAAAATCCCAAACCACGTAGTAGGTGATGATATAATTTTATTCTTATCCAGATATATTAGGTCCAATATACAGCTTACAGCCGACACGTGTTTCGTCACATTGACTTTCTCAAGACTGTAGACTAGATGGGCAAAGATAAGCAATGATAAGAAAAAACAATTCTGATGAGAATACAGGACTTTGTTTCCAGTACACTGTTTCCACACTTGATTGGATGTACGAGCTTATGGCACTATCCACCAGTTGCTCTATGTATTATCTATAAAAAAATAAAATAAACCTGACCAGGCATTATGGCAAAATCTACCTGAAAGATACATTTGGATGGTAGGTCACAAATATAGACTGGGGCATCTACATAATAGCAAAACTTGCAGATATCTGACCTATATCAATTTGGGTGATATATCTTTACTTGGTCAGCATGTAAGTACCTCCCCAACAGTTTTACCAAAGCCATTTGAGAGGAAAAGGATTGGGCCAATTTACTATCTTGAGATGAGAAGACAGGTTCTAACCAACACATCTCTCATTACTTACCCTGAGATAACGTGTATCGAGTAATGATCAATCAATTCTGTTATCGACTGCTAGGAGTACATTTATATATTAGCGGATTCTGGAATGTCTTTCCCCAGAAGATGGAGATATGCAAGAAATCCACGCTATAGCTTTTTAAAGGAGTTATTAAGCATTAAATCCCATTCAGGTGCAGATTTTATGAATAAATAAATCTTAAAATACTAATTAAAATAACACATGCCTCAAAAAGAAAAACACTGAACATTGACAACATATTATGTGGTCATCATTAAACGAAATCAATACAGAAATCATTCTTTGTTGCAGTCCGGCACTCTTATCCCCTTGCTGTCTATATGAGCACCAAACGCTGTGATTAGGGGTTTGCTAACAGGCCTCACACACTGATATCTTTTGCTCTTAGCTAATAGATGTTTTTCCAATCAGCAGCCTAACTTGGAAAAGCAAGGCCAAACTTTGTCATTGTTGTAGCAAGTGTAAGTGAATAATGGTGCACTTTCAGCCAGCCCAGGAAAACATCATATAATGCTGCCTATGAGAAATCACTTGACTATGAGTAGGGTTAGCCAATAATAGGAGGTACAAGTAATAGACTCACAACACGCTGATGTATCTTTGTACCTTTTGTAGATGGACATTTGTGGATCAAGAATGAACCAATGGATTACTACATAAGCAGCAATTTCTTCTATATATATATATATATATATATATATATATATATATATATATATATATATATATATATATATATATATATATATATATATATCTGGATTAAGTTGGGATTGGCACATATTCCATAGTCAGAATGGTCAAACCAATTGAACTATTGTTCTGAGGAAGGAGATGACTACTAGGAAGAAGTCCCAAAACATTGAGTAAAATGCCTCAAATGGGCGTAGGAGTAATCTTATCATTGTGTCAATTTCCCTCTCGGAAGTGAAGAAGTCAAGGAGCGAACTGTGAGAGCAAGAACACTACTGACAGTGTTGTACGCATAAGTCTATATGACTTGTACAATGTAATGGGATTACATTGATGCACCGTGGAAAATTACTTGTATGGACTGCAATAATCCAGCAATGAAGCTTTATGTATTTTTAAAATATTGTGAAAATAGAAAGTGATATTTGTATCACAGTTGTTTGTGCCCATCATTTCATGTTTGTTTAGCGAACAGCTTTTTGTTGCCAACCAACCACTTCCCTAGCAGCACTGGACTGCCACATTAGAATTTAGAAATGGCAAATAAAAAAAGCCTCCAAAAAATGGCCGGCTAGAATGCAAACAGGCCCACTTCACCTCTCAAAAGGAAAGACCTATCTATTTTTATAATTACATCTGTGTTCATGCTTCTAGTCCGTTGCGTGGGCATTGTGTACTTGTCTGGTGTGTTGAAGCGTTGTCCTATCAATGTTTCAGAACAAGACACATCCAATTTTCTCCAGTAACTACATGGACACAAACACTCAGACAAAGACCCGTATGGCACCCTAAGACCACCAAAAAGTGTGTTTCAATTTGACAGCATCATTAGAGTCAGTGCATGGTCAACAAAAAGCATCAGGACTTAAGGAGAGTCAATGGGGTGAGACTGCTGAAGATGCTGAAAATGTACCTATGGAAAGAGGCAATCATTCAGGCCTCACACATTGATAAGCAGGCAGGTGATAAAGAAAATCAATAATAAAAGAAATGAAGTTATATAAGGAAAGTAACACAAGAGTTTCAAGCAGAATTTTAACCAGATTCACTCTACAAACAACACCAGCAGCTGGTGGACTGACATATGCACATTTGAAAAAGAGTAAGCAGAGAATGAAGTGAAGCCGAGAGGCTCAAACAGAAGAAATCTGCTTATTTCCGGAATCACAAAGACAAAAATGGGTTAACTATGTTAACAAGGATGTGGTGGAGGGGTGGGCTTATGAAGAAAGTGTACTAATTATTTTTAATGAGCAAACTACAACTTTAACTGTGGGTTAGAAGGGGTTTACCGATTTTGGAAAAATAACTATACAAAAACAAAGTGAGAGAATCTTCAGAAAGACAATGCCAGGGGATCAACTTAGATGAGCATGTATACAGACGTTTAGCATATATGACAAAGAACAAGGTTTTGCATACATTATTGTGTTGTGCAGGGATTATAAAAAGATATGTATGTTAAGTGAAGTCCAGAGAAATGCATTCACTTCTAACATACTTCCATTTATTAACTTTCAATACAGCTGTATTTATTAATTTGTAAGTCCTTGCAAATCAATAATCAGTTAATACGCCACCCAGAAAACACAAATGATTTGATCCTGCCTACAATCTGCAAAAGAGAGCCTGAACCCACAGTTTATATTTGGCCTCTTGGCCCCTTTACCTTCCATTAGTGGACCATCATTCATGCTTTATTAGTCATATTACTTGTTTTTATACAGCTCAGGAATAAACAAATAGCATTCTGGTGCTAAGGCTTCGTCATTATACCACATGATCCAATCTTTTACTTGCCATATTATAGAAAGATTTTCCTCTTTTTTTATTTCTGGGTGTACCTTGAAACGTCTATCGGAAGGTTGTATGTTATTACCTTGATGTTCTCTACATCGAGGAGGAACTGCATCCTTGTGACTCTGTTGAGCGCCCTTTCATTATGAAGGGAAGTTTTTATTGCATTCTACTCAACCTACTACCCAGACCATAATTTATTTATTAATATCAAACTTAACCTTCCTAACTATTAAAAGTAAATTGAGTTTAACTAATTAACCCAAATCCTTAATTAAATAAACAAAGAATAACATAACATTAAAGTTCCCTTATTGAAATACATTAAAAATGTACAATGTAATTTAATTACATCCGCTGCCTTTAGGTAACACTAATAAAGGTAATTAATTATCCATGAATTCACTCTAATTCTACCCTATTTGCTTCCCTTATTTGATCATATGGTAATTTAAATGTAACCTTGACCTAACCCAAAAGCCAAACTAAACCCTAAAACTTTATACAGAATAAAATTAAATAAATAACTTCAACCAACATTATTTTAAGTTTGATTAAAAAATAGACATGTAAATGTAACTTTGATAATAAGTAGTTACGTGTTTTAAACATTAGCACTAACCCTAACTTTACTTCATATTAAAATGAATTAGAGTAATATGGAAAACCTTTGCGAAGCCTGAAAAGTAAACCAAAACCTAACGCTTTTCTAATTAAAATGTAAATTTCGTAAATAATTAAATACACATCCATCTCTCTAAGCATCAAAACAGTTCAAATAAATTATGTTACAAACGAAATTTGAAAAATGATTTTAGGGCATGTTACATACAACTAAATTAAATATGTTATCATCGCTCAGATAGACATGACAATATTAAATACTATTATACTAAATAGTTATAATTTACATTACACTAAGTTCATACTCATAAGCATACATTTATTGTATTTGGATTTAATAAAATTAATAAATTATAAACCATAGCCTATTTTTTGAGTAAGTTAACTCCCCTTCATTCTACTTATGCTTACTGGACAATGTAGAGACTGGTGATTCAGTCACCTTCAAGTACATCCCCTGCAATGCAGAGCCATCAGTGTAGGGGGAAATAATCTGAGTTTACAGACTGGACCACTTTTACCATGCCCTGAAACAGGCTTGTGCACTGGGATTTCATCTGACTACGCAAATTTGAACCTTTAGCAGTTCTCCTGCTGAAGGACTATTTGGTCCTTCCGTGCGCACATCAACATGCAGTGAGAATTTTCCCAGTCTAAGTAGCAGACGTGCTGCTGCGATCTGCAATATCTTCAGTTTGACATTGTAAGTATTAAAAAAACCTTGTGGGACACTATAATAGTAATCACATTGTAACTTTACAAAATGTGCCTCATCTGATATTTGTGGGAGCATTTAAACATTGGTAATAGTACCATAAATTGGTGCAAGAGGTATTCAGTCTATTTCAGTACTAGTGTTCATTGACTGGTAAGTTCAATTTGTGCTTGCTCGGGGTCTGCAGTTATCGATACCGACTCGTAATTAACACTAAGCGCATAACAGTAAAAATTGTAATAATATATACGAAACAGGTGCAAATACCATTTCCATGAGTCAATTTCTCACTTTTTGCTAATCTTGCATTAACTCAGATAATGCCAGTGTAAATGATTTCGCTGGGGAGATAGTCTGCCTCTTTTTGCACCTGGTTGTAAATTACTTCACCAATGTTAAAAAGGAAGACAGGGCAACAGCACTCACAATTGAACACAAAAAACACCTTTATATGCACTAATCCGTGCAAGCATGTACAAATCAGTTTCAATCAGATTTGCAAGACTACGCTGCGTCACAGCTTCAGGTGGCGCACAAGGTTTTAGATTCATACACAGTTCACTTAATCAGCAAGATTACAAATTGTGCATGATGTAGTGGTGGAAAAGAGAGCTGGGATAACTGTTTCTTGGTATTTACAATAGGAATCCATAGTTAGTGACCAGAGGTGAGATAATCTACAAAAAGTGAAGGGGAAGTGACTGTCACCACATTTACAGTAAAGACTGCTGCAAAGCAAGGGGGAAGAACAAGTGGGCTCAGATTGCAACGAATGCATGTGGTCAAAAGCCTATAGTGCCAGATGTCTGGTCATATGATATGAATGTATACTTATGAAAGGCAGGGACAGCCCCTCCACAAGAGCAGAGGAGCGTCGCCCCACTAAGAAAAACACCGCCATGTCAGAAAAATAAACCATTTTATTTTTCAGCGCCCCGTCCTGCACCGAGTGTCAGGACAGGGCGTGGCAATTACTGCAGAATGGCAGCACGGAGGTGTGCACTTGTTTAAAGTGCGCATGTCCCTTTGGCCGGCGGTCTTGCGACAGCCAGCCTGACATGCACATTTTGAACTTCTCTAACTGAAACTCTTTTAAGACAGCTGGGTGAAAGAAGGCATGAGCCTCCAGCACTCTAGTGAGCGCTGAGAGAGCCCGCTGCCAACTATACTGACGCTGCTTTCATGCTGGTCACCAGCATGAAAGCAGCGCCAGGATAGGCTACTGCAGTTTCCCGGGTTCTGAGGCGTGTTGGACCGAGAAGAGAAGTAGAGACGTCGAGAGGAGGACGTCCTGCCAAGGTAAGTGCTCTGTTTTTTCTTTTATTATATTTGTCCCCCCCCACCCCTCAATTGTATATAAGATCCAGCTGCCGCGGATTAAAGGGTTTCTATTACTGATCCCATGAGGTCTCTGGCTCTAATTTCACCAAGGTCAATGACTATACAATCCCAGTTACAACAGGCTAACTGGGGACCAAGGTGTGGGCATCATGGGCGAATGAATGTCACTTCCACTCCCTTATTGATTTTGGTGAAACGAAGGCAGTGCACACCTATGAGAGTCAGTCTCAGATGTCTGAGTAAGTGCACAATGCTGATATAGTGGGTGCGCGCTTAGTGCAAAGCATTAAAAACTTACCAATGACAAAGACCGGCATGAAGGCACCACAGGGCACGGGGATGGTGGTCACCAGGGCAGACATCCAGAACTAGATGAGCAAGAAGAGGAGGTAAGAATCGAAGGAGGAGAGGGTGCGAGAAAGCAACAGAGAGAGAAAGAGACAAATCAGCGCAGCAAGTTATAGAGATAAATAGTAAAAAAACTAATTATTGAACAGAGAAAGGTAGTGAGATAGACACAGACCGGCAAGTAGACCGATAGACAGCCGGGCAGATGGGGCTGGAGTAAGAACGAAGAGAGGATAAAACACAGGCGTAAAACCAGAAAGAGGGACAAAATAAATGGAGAGTGATCTAGATAAGAGGAGATCAAAGTAAGAGTGTAATGGTGATGGAACAAGAAATCATAGGCTGGTGGGAGTTAAAAAGAGATAGAGACAGGGAAATGTAAAAAAACTGAGTGTGATATAAAGATAAAAAGAAAGGAATAGGAGAACAGCAGAGAAAACAAACACCAGAGGTGACAAGAAATAAATTATCGATAAATTACATAAAGTATTAGTCAAGTGGAAGGAGAAAAACATTGAAAGAAATAGGTGTTATGAACTTTCCTTTCTTTGTAAAAAAAAAAAAAAGAAAAATTAAAAGATTAAAAAGCTTTCATTGATTGTGATGACAACAATAAGACAAACATTGTCACCTCCAGTCATGTCCACTACAGTGATATTTACGGCTTTTTGTTGTCACCTCCCTTGGAATGGCACAACATTAATGCATGTGGAAGAAATCCTGGCAGCGTCTGCTGGAGAGACCCAAGATGGCTGCCTATAATTGCCTTGCCCTAGAACCTGCACTGAATCCATGAAAAATCAATGCAGATCAACACCCTTTGACGCCAGAGAGGGCGATGAATGTAACTTCAGATGTATTAATCCATTGAGAACTATGGAAACGTAAATCTAAAGCCTCCACATCCAATGGACCCAAATCAATCTTGAAACCTGGGACTCCTAACCATTATTTCACACAAGGATCCTGTATGTGCCTGCCTGAGCGGTGCACAGTATCAGGTCTCCATACATCATCTACACAGTCCACAAAAACATCACATTACACCCACACACCACTCTGAAGATGATGCAGAAATCAGCAGAATTGTACCACACCGTTTGACATATCCTCCGATAGGTGCAGGGGAGACCAATCAAATTCACAAAAGTAGTCTGCATTTGCAAAGCAAATTCAAACGAAAATGCAAAGCCTCCATTCGCAATTCACAATGCAATTTACAACTGTCTTGGTAAATCACAAAGCACACAGTGAAAAACCTAACTCCTAAGGGGAGGAGGATGGCAAAGTTGCATTCTTGAGACTTGCAGGGTTATTCACAAATCTTCTGCAACCAGTAAAACATGGAATTGTTTAAGCCATTTGCAAAGTGTAAACTGATAATGTAAGACAGGTTATGTAAAGAAATGGCTCCCTGTTGCAGTTACCCCCCACTTTTTGCCTGATACTGATGCTGACTTGACTGAGAAGTGTGCTGGGACCCTGCTAACCAGGCCCCAGCACCAGTGTTCTTTCACCTAAAATGTACCATTGATCCCACAATTGGCACACCCTGGCATCCAGATAAGTCCCTTGTAACTGGTACCTCTGGTACCAAGGGCCCTGATGCCAGGGAAGGTCTCTAAGGGCTGCAGCATGCATTATGCCACCCTAGAGACCCCTCACTCAGCACAGCCACACTGCTTACAAGCCTGTGTGTGCTAGTGAGAACAAAATGCGTAAGTCGACATGGCACTCCCCTCAGGGTGCCATGCCAGCCTCTCACTGCCTATGCAAGTATAGGTCAGTCACCCCTCTAGCAGGCCTTACAGCCCTAAGGCAGGGTGCACTATACCATAGGTGAGGGTACCAGTGCATGAGCATGGTACCCCTACAGTGTCTAAACAAAACCTTAGACATTGTAAGTGCAAGGTAGCCATAAGAGTATATGGTCTGGGAGTCTGTCAAACACGAACTCCACAGCACCATAATGGCTACACTGAAAACTGGGAAGTTTGGTATCAAACTTCTCAGCACAATAAATGCACACTGATGCCAGTGTACATTTTATTGCAAAATACACTCCAGAGGGCACCTTAGAGGTGCCCCCTGAAACTTAACCGACTGTCTGTGTAGGCTGACTAGTTCCAGCAGCCTGCCACACCAGAGACATATTGCTGGCCCCATGGGGAGAGTGCCTTTGTCACTCTGAGGCCAGTAACAAAGCCTGCACTGGGTGGAGATGCTAACACCTCCCCCAGGCAGGAGCTGTAACACCTGGCGGTGAGCCTCAAAGGCTCACCCCTTTGTCACAGCCCAGCAGGGCACTCCAGCTTAGTGGAGTTGCCCGCCCCCTCCGGCCACGGCCCCCACTTTTGGCGGCAAGGCTGGAGGGAACAAAGAAAGCAACAAGGAGGAGTCACTGGCCAGTCAGGACAGCCCCTAAGGTGTCCTGAGCTGAGGTGACTCTGACTTTTAGAAATCCTCCATCTTGCAGATGGACGATTCCCCCAATAGGGTTAGGATTGTGACCCCCTCCCCTTGGGAGGAGGCACAAAGAGGGTGTACCCACCCTCAGGGCTAGTAGCCATTGGCTACTAACCCCCCAGACCTAAACACGCCCTTAAATTTAGTATTTAAGGGCTACCCTGAACCCTAGAAAATTAGATTCCTGCAACTACAAGAAGAAGGACTGCCTAGCTGAAAACCCCTGCAGAGGAAGACCAGAAGACGA
Organism: Pleurodeles waltl; assembly: GCF_031143425.1. Lineage (NCBI taxonomy): Eukaryota > Metazoa > Chordata > Amphibia > Caudata > Salamandridae > Pleurodeles > Pleurodeles waltl. The sequence continues at coordinate 38,566,784 of NC_090450.1, forward strand.
CAACTGCCTTGGCTCCAGAAACTCACCGGCCTGTCTCCTGCCTTCCAAAGATCCTGCTCCAGCGACGCCTTCCAAAGGGACCAGCGACCTCGACATCCTCTGAGGACTGCCCCTGCTTCGAAAAGACAAGAAACTCCCGAGGACAGCGGACCTGCTCCACGAAAAGCTGCAACTTTGTTTCCAGCAGCTTTAAAGAACCCTGCAAGCTCCCCGCAAGAAGCGTGAGACTTGCAACACTGCACCCGGCGACCCCGACTCGGCTGGTGGCGATCCAACACCTCAGGAGGGACCCCAGGACTACTCTAAGACTGTGAGTACAAAAACCTGTCCCCCCTGAGCCCCCACAGCGCCGCCTGCAGAGGGAATCCCGAGGCTTCCCCTGACCGCGACTCTTTGAATCCTAAGTCCCGACACCTGGGAGAGACCCTGCACCCGCAGCCCCCAGGACCTGAAGGACCGGGCTTTCACCGGAGGAGTGACCCCCAGGAGTCCCTCTCCCTTGATCAAGTGGAGGTTTCCCCGAGGAACCCCCCCCTTGCCTGCCTGCAGCGCTGAAGAGATCCCGAGATCTCTCATAGACTAACATTGCGAACCCGACGCTTGTTTCTACACTGCACCCGGCCGCCCCCGCGCCGCTGAGGGTGAAATTTCTGTGTGGGCTTGTGTCCCCCCCGGTGCCCTACAAAACCCCCCTGGTCTGCCCTCCGAAGACGCGGGTACTTACCTGCAAGCAGACCGGAACCGGGGCACCCCCTTCTCTCCATTCTAGCCTATGTGTTTTGGGCACCACTTTGAACTCTGCACCTGACCGGCCCTGAGCTGCTGGTGTGGTGACTTTGGGGTTGCTCTGAACCCCCAACGGTGGGCTACCTTGGACCAAGAACTAAGCCCTGTAAGTGTCTTACTTACCTGGTTAACCTAACAAATACTTACCTCCCCTAGGAACTGTGAAAATTGCACTGTGTCCACTTTTAAAACAGCTATTTGTGAATAACTTGAAAAGTATACATGCAATTTTGATGATTTGAAGTTCCTAAAGTACTTACCTGCAATACCTTTCGAATGAGATATAACATGTAGAATTTGAACCTGTGGTTCTTAAAATAAACTAAGAAAAGATATTTTTCTATATAAAAACCTATTGGCTGGATTTGTCTCTGAGTGTGTGTACCTCATTTATTGTCTATGTGTATGTACAACAAATGCTTAACACTACTCCTTGGATAAGCCTACTGCTCGACCACACTACCACAAAATAGAGCATTAGTATTATCTATTTTTACCACTATTTTACCTCTAAGGGGAACCCTTGGACTCTGTGCATGCTATTCCTTACTTTGAAATAGCACATACAGAGCCAACTTCCTACATTGGTGGATCAGCGGTGGGGTACAAGACTTTGCATTTGCTGGACTACTCAGCCAATACCTGATCACACGACAAATTCCAAAATTGTCATTAGAAATTCATTTTTGCAATTTGAAATTTTTCTAAATTCTTAAAAGTCCTGCTAGGGCCTTGTGTGTTAAGTCCCTGTTTAGCATTGTCTTTTAGAGTTTAAAAGTTTGTTAAAAGTTTGAAATTAGATTCTAGAAACAGTTTTAGATTCTTTAAAAAGTCTTCCAACTCTTAGCAAAATAATGTCTGATACAGAGATGAATGTGGTGGAACTCGACACCACACCTTACCTCCATCTTAAGATGAGGGAGCTAAGGTCTCTCTGTAATATCAAAAAAATAACCATTGGCTCCAGACCTACCAAAATTCAGCTCCAGGAGCTGTTGGCAGAGTTTGAAAAAGCCAACCCCTCTGATGATGACCTCACAGAGGAAGAGATTAGTGACTTGGAGGCCAATGTCCCTCCTCCAGTCCTAAATAGGGAGAACAGGACCCCTCAAGTCCTGTCTCCAACTGTGTTAGTCAGAAATAGTGAGTCCCTCACAGGAGGGTCCCACATTTCTGAAATCACTGAGGATGCTCTCAGTGAAGATGACCTCCTGTTAGCCAGGATGGCCAAAAGATTGGCTTTAGAGAGACAGCTCCTAGCCATAGAAAGGGAAAGACAAGAGATGGGCCTAGGACCCATCAATGGTGGCAGCAATATAAATAGGGTCAGAGATTCTCCTGACATGTTAAAAATCCCCAAAGGGATTGTGACAAAATTTGAAGATGGTGATGACATCACCAAGTGGTTCACAGCTTTTGAGAGGGCTTGTGTAACCAGAAAAGTGAACAGATCTCACTGGGGTGCTCTCCTTTGGGAAATGTTCACTGGAAAGTGTAGGGATAGACTCCTCACACTCTCTGGAAAAGATGCAGAATCTTATGACCTCATGAAGGGTACCCTGATTGAGGGCTTTGGATTCTCCACTGAGGAGTATAGAATTAGATTCAGGGGGGCTCAAAAATCCTCGAGCCAGACCTGGGTTGATTTTGTAGACTACTCAGTAAAAACACTAGATGGTTGGTTAACTGGAAATGAAGTGTGTGACTATGTTGGGCTTTATAATTTGTTTATGAAAGAACACATTCTAAGTAACTGCTTCAATGAAAAGTTGCATCAGTATCTGGTAGACCTAGGTCCAATTTCTCCCCAAGAATTGGGAAAGAAGGCAGACCACTGGGTCAAGACTAGGGTAACCAAAACTTCCACTGGGGGTGACCAAAAGAAAGGGGTTACAAAAACTCCCCAGGAGAAAGTGGGTGACACTAGAAACAAAGAAAAAGAGTCCTCTGTAGGCCCCCAAAAACCAGAACAGGTGGGTGGGCCCCAAGACACAACCCAAAACAAAGGTGGGTACCAGGGTAAGAACTGGGATGCCACTAAGGCATGGTGCCACAACTGTAAACAGTCTGGGCACCACACCAAGGACACTTCTTGTCCCAAAAACAAACCCCAGAACAAAATTCCAGGGGTAACCAGTGTAGCCATGGGAGAGGACTCCTCAGATGAGGAGGTCTTCATAGCCTTCAACTGGAAACAGGGCCCCACAGGTGAGTTGGAGATTCCAGAGGGAAGTAGACACTTCCACCACCTACTGGTGAATGGAATCCCAACCACTGCCCTGAGAGACACTTGTGCCAGTCACACTATTGTGCATGACAGGCTGGTGCTCTCAAACCAGTACATCCCAGGTGAGACTGCCAGGGTAAGAGTTAGCCTAGACAGGGTCACTAAGAGGCCTGTGGCTTTAGTACCCATCGAGGTGGGTGGCACTCTTAGCTGGAGAAGGGTAGTAGTCAGTACAGACCTCCCCCTTGATTGTCTCCTTGGAAATGACTACCCAGAGGTTAGTCAGAGCCCAAGAGAGGAACTGGTCCAGTGCCAGTCCTCTCCCAATGATTCTGGAAGTCCTGCCTCTGCAGTAAATGCAAGCAGGCCCCAGAAGAAGAAGAAAAGAAAACAGAGTAGGAAGGGTGGACAACCTTTAGCCAAGGTTACAGCAAGCCAAGGAGATTCTGCTCCAGTAGGGGAGAACTCCAAAAATGGCCCTGATAAAGTCCAACCTGACCCACAAGAAGTCCTGGCTAGTCAGGCAACTGTTAAGCCTGAGTGGGTGGCTCCTCAGCTAACAGAAGAAAGAGTGGAAGAAGGGTGTTTACTACAAGATGTGGTAACCCCCCACTCTAATACAGCAGACAGGCAACCTGAACCCAAAGAAGCCTGTAACTTAGCCCCTTCCCTTTTAGGTGAAGAGCTAAAGGTGTGGTTCTGGGCACTGACAGCTGTCAGTGGCCTCTGCTGGGTGTTAGCCTTTATGGCTGCACTATCCTTAGCATGGTGGTCTGACCCCATGCCAAATAGCAAGTTAGGCCCCCTGACCCTATTGGTCATGGTGGGGTTACTCCAGCTCTGGGTAACCTCTTTGGGTAAGCTAGGGGTAACCCTGGCCAAGATAAGGTTAGCAGAGGTGGATACCTCTAAGACCAAAATAGAAAGAATGGGTGGAGACATTGAAGAGGCAGACAAGAGGCAGTTCAGACTAGGTCCTATCACTGTGGAAGTGGGTCAGTTCCCCAGAGGGAATGACCTGAACAGGAGGATGTAAGGCAGAGTAGGCCCTGCAACAAACCAGCCATTTCCTCTACTCTTCCTCGCCTGACAGACTAGGAAGACTCTTCCAGCGTTGGCTGAGTCTCCTGGCCTGTGGGCTGGGGGGGGCTTGTGTAAAGAAATGGCTCCCTGTTGCAGTTACCCCCCACTTTTTGCCTGATACTGATGCTGACTTGACTGAGAAGTGTGCTGGGACCCTGCTAACCAGGCCCCAGCACCAGTGTTCTTTCACCTAAAATGTACCATTGATCCCACAATTGGCACACCCTGGCATCCAGATAAGTCCCTTGTAACTGGTACCTCTGGTACCAAGGGCCCTGATGCCAGGGAAGTTCTCTAAGGGCTGCAGCATGCATTATGCCACCCTAGAGACCCCTCACTCAGCACAGCCACACTGCTTACAAGCCTGTGTGTGCTAGTGAGAACAAAATGCGTAAGTCGACATGGCACTCCCCTCAGGGTGCCATGCCAGCCTCTCACTGCCTATGCAAGTATAGGTCAGTCACCCCTCTAGCAGGCCTTACAGCCCTAAGGCAGGGTGCACTATACCATAGGTGAGGGTACCAGTGCATGAGCATGGTACCCCTACAGTGTCTAAACAAAACCTTAGACATTGTAAGTGCAAGGTAGCCATAAGAGTATATGGTCTGGGAGTCTGTCAAACACGAACTCCACAGCACCATAATGGCTACACTGAAAACTGGGAAGTTTGGTATCAAACTTCTCAGCACAATAAATGCACACTGATGCCAGTGTACATTTTATTGCAAAATACACCCCAGAGGGCACCTTAGAGGTGCCCCCTGAAACTTAACTGACTGTCTGTGTAGGCTGACTAGTTCCAGCAGCCTGCCACACCAGAGACATATTGCTGGCCCCATGGGGAGAGTGCCTTTGTCACTCTGAGGCCAGTAACAAAGCCTGCACTGGGTGGAGATGCTAACACCTCCCCCAGGCAGGAGCTGTAACACCTGGCGGTGAGCCTCAAAGGCTCACCCCTTTGTCACAGCCCAGCAGGGCACTCCAGCTTAGTGGAGTTGCCCGCCCCCTCCGGCCACGGCCCCCACTTTTGGCGGCAAGGCTGGAGGGAACAAAGAAAGCAACAAGGAGGAGTCACTGGCCAGTCAGGACAGCCCCTAAGGTGTCCTGAGCTGAGGTGACTCTGACTTTTAGAAATCCTCCATCTTGCAGATGGACGATTCCCCCAATAGGGTTAGGATTGTGACCTCCTCCCCTTGGGAGGAGGCACAAAGAGGGTGTACCCACCCTCAGGGCTAGTAGCCATTGGCTACTAACCCCCCAGACCTAAACACGCCCTTAAATTTAGTATTTAAGGGCTACCCTGAACCCTAGAAAATTAGATTCCTGCAACTACAAGAAGAAGGACTGCCTAGCTGAAAACCCCTGCAGAGGAAGACCAGAAGACGACAACTGCCTTGGCTCCAGAAACTCACCGGCCTGTCTCCTGCCTTCCAAAGATCCTGCTCCAGCGACGCCTTCCAAAGGGACCAGCGACCTCGACATCCTCTGAGGACTGCCCCTGCTTCGACAAGACAAGAAACTCCCGAGGACAGCGGACCTGCTCCACGAAAAGCTGCAACTTTGTTTCCAGCAGCTTTAAAGAACCCTGCAAGCTCCCCGCAAGAAGCGTGAGACTTGCAACACTGCACCCGGCGACCCCGACTCAGCTGGTGGCGATCCAACACCTCAGGAGGGACCCCAGGACTACTCTAAGACTGTGAGTACCAAAACCTGTCCCCCCTGAGCCCCCACAGCGCCGCCTGCAGAGGGAATCCCGAGGCTTCCCCTGACCGCGACTCTTTGAATCCTAAGTCCCGACACCTGGGAGAGACCCTGCACCCGCAGCCCCCAGGACCTGAAGGACCGGGCTTTCACCGGAGGAGTGACCCCCAGGAGTCCCTCTCCCTTGATCAAGTGGAGGTTTTCCCGAGGAACCCCCCCCTTGCCTGCCTGCAGCGCTGAAGAGATCCCGAGATCTCTCATAGACTAACATTGCGAACCCGACGCTTGTTTCTACACTGCACCCGGCCGCCCCCGCGCCGCTGAGGGTGAAATTTCTGTGTGGGCTTGTGTCCCCCCCGGTGCCCTACAAAACCCCCCTGGTCTGCCCTCCGAAGACGCGGGTACTTACCTGCAAGCAGACCGGAACCGGGGCACCCCCTTCTCTCCATTCTAGCCTATGTGTTTTGGGCACCACTTTGAACTCTGCACCTGACCGGCCCTGAGCTGCTGGTGTGGTGACTTTGGGGTTGCTCTGAACCCCCAACGGTGGGCTACCTTGGACCAAGAACTAAGCCCTGTAAGTGTCTTATTTACCTGGTTAACCTAACAAATACTTACCTCCCCTAGGAACTGTGAAAATTGCACTGTGTCCACTTTTAAAACAGCTATTTGTGAATAACTTGAAAAGTATACATGCAATTTTGATGATTTGAAGTTCCTAAAGTACTTACCTGCAATACCTTTCGAATGAGATATTACATGTAGAATTTGAACCTGTGGTTCTTAAAATAAACTAAGAAAAGATATTTTTCTATATAAAAACCTATTGGCTGGATTTGTCTCTGAGTGTGTGTACCTCATTTATTGTCTATGTGTATGTACAACAAATGCTTAACACTACTCCTTGGATAAGCCTACTGCTCGACCACACTACCACAAAATAGAGCATTAGTATTATCTATTTTTACCACTATTTTACCTCTAAGGGGAACCCTTGGACTCTGTGCATGCTATTCCTTACTTTGAAATAGCACATACAGAGCCAACTTCCTACAGGTTACACTCTACATGTGCAAATAGCTGGATACCATGGACTGCTGCCCAGCCCTTGAATGTCCTTTTCACAATGCCCCACGTCTTATTGCGTTGACAGTGAAGGGGGTCACAAAGCTAGCACATTGTGAATAGGAATGCAGAGGTAGAAATCTGCTGTCCCTTGCAGGCCACCGTTCCCGCACTCATCACAGTTAGCAATAACGTGGACTGGCAACTACAATTGCCACCCTCCTGAGGTTAGTAAGGTAGGTGGTATGCAAGTCAGTGCCTACTGTCAATTTGCACAGCAAATGTTTTGTGAATCCTTCACTGTACAAGTGCAAAGTAGGACACAGTAGGATGCAAAGCATTGCGAGGGTCTGGTGGCACATCATTACACGCTTTCTAAGGAGCGGTTAATTGTTGTGCTGAACTTGAAGTTTATTTCATTTAAAAGATTCATGGAATTTGTGTTGCCAGATGGAAGAATGTATACAAAAAGGTGATGCTTGAATTAATGTCAGCCACAGGTAATTACTCTAGACCACATCCCAATCCATCATTATTTTGCACACCATGCCACCTCAGTTTGGACCCAACTACGGGCATATCAATCTTGACCCACCCTCCAGTGGGAACAAGTCAAGGCCGAACTGCCAAGAAGGTCCTCCCGGAACAGGAACATAGGCAACACAGTGGAAGAATGAGTCGACCCCTGTTCAGACCTTCAGTTGCATGTGCTCAGACCATCCTTCCATGAGGACAAACAATTCTCTTGTTTGCCAAGGGACTCTACCCAACCGTTGCCTAGGATGATGGCACACAGCTTAACTGATGGTCGGGAGTTACTCTCCAGCTGAGCCAATGACAAACCTTCCTTGTGATCTGCCATTACCAAAATTAAGTTATAAGGCGTACGTATGGTTTCACAGGGATTTATAGAAAACAAAGTTAGCTGTCTGAATAATCATCAAAACTTCAGGGTACACTGGGGGTTGTACGTCAGAATATATTCTGACAGAATGAATCCTGGATTTATTTTAATACGGAGGACAAAAATATTGTGGTACCTAAATATTGTAGTCAGGATATGGACTATCAAAACACAGTCATGGAAATATATATAGGTATGTTCAGGTCAACTATTTATATCTCTGTCTCAGCGTATCTTGGAGATATATATGATAAAGGTACATATGCGCAGAATTATGTTATACCTGCTCAACAGTACCTAGGTGATACCTACCCCATTGTAGTGCTTACCTATAAATACTTACTGCCACAATATTTTGCTAGTGGATATCCTGGACAAGATATTTCTGTAGCGCAATACTGAAAACACAATATTTAGGAAGTATACCACACCAGAATGTCCAAGACGGTTAAAATAAATATCCCCCACCGCTGCGAGTTTGCTAGTGGCCTGGGCAAGGAAGGAATGCCTGGCTTCTGGCCCGAAAGACTGGACAGTATAGCAGACAGAAGGCCACACTTCCGACATCACTTGACACACAGGTATGTGCTCACCAAGAGCAAATAAAGACATTCTGCCAAGGCGACTGGCACATGGAGCTTGCGGGACAACCGTTAACAGACAAAATTGAGAATAAGGCTGCTGTAAGCGGCTAAAGAATGTACGCAGTAGGCGGAGTTTTATATTGGAACAAAGTCCTCGGACGACAACCGCAGGCTCAAAGTGGGCAACTAAGGTAAGCAAAACAGTAGGTGAGGCCCTGGTACCCCCAAACATAGTATATTCTCATCTCTTACCCATGACCAACAGTGTGTCACATCTCTATGTCCATCACACACACATCAGGCGATGATATCTCTACAGACATCTCCCACATAAAGTATCACCCCCACAGTCATTACTTCTAGGAGAATAGGTCATCACAGGTTTCAACCAATCAGCCCAGGTTGCAGTGTGATCTCCCATCAACACCAAAGGCCATTGAAATAACAATGAAATAGAACATATACATCCATGCTTATAGGTATTAATACGCACAACTTTTAGCACAATTTCATAAACGTACATATTTGCATTGGGGGAACGAAATAACTGAAGTGAATTAAAGTGATAAGACTGGCCTCGCTAGAAATAAAATATCCACGTCTGCAGAAGCAAATGGTAAGGGCCTTATTCAAAAAGAAATTTTGGAATATGTAAGTCGCACTCTTAAAGTACTCTTTTAGGCTTACTCTTCAATGCCTTAGTAAACTGACCCCCAAAAGATCCCAAAAAAATTATATTCAAGAAATATGTATATATAGCAAGTATTGTACCCTCTTTCCACTATTGCTACAAGGGAGTTGGTCTTTTCAGGACTGATATACAAATGTATGGGAGAGTATGAAAGAGTCTTCCTGAAGTACTATTTCATGCACTCAGAAATGCTTTTGTGAATTGGCCTTCAAGAGTTGAGATGGATCTTGGAAGTCTATTTGGATTTCTATGCATCCAGATTTAATGCTAGGGTGACACTCGCACGCCTCCTCTGGTGTGCCTTGAACGGTTGAACAATTTTCTAATGCTCATCGCCCGGCTGCACTTTGCACTGTGATACACATCCCAAGCACATTTACGACCAAAAAACGTATAGTTCAAACTCATTTCTAGTATTTTAGGCGCATGTTTTCAATGCTGTGGCCAGAAAACCCTAGGGCACGGGTTTATTATATAACATAGCGCGCAAACCAAGCTCCTGATGGGATTTGTAATTAATGTAAAGAATGCGCGAGCTCGATGACGTCACGAGGCTTGGCACGCCACCTGCACGGGCCACAATGCCATCACATCTCATTACCCTCGCCCTTGGGGAGTGAAGTGCACCCGAGCTGCAGACATTACAGCTCCCGTTGGCTTGGGCTAATCGCAGTGGCCCCGATAAATCAGATTAAACCCCGCTGTCGAGCTCAGACAGATGCGGTGGTGATGCTCGTGGCAGAGGGAAGGCGCGTGCCGTGCCCGGGACAGCTGGGCATCCATCAGGGCCCGAGGAGGCACCGACAGGAGACGGGGGAACCGCGCAGCGGAAAATCGGAGAATGGCTGGGAGACAGGAGGCCGCGCGCGCTGGCATCATGAGGCGCGAGCCAGGGGCGCGCGCCACGGTCCCGGCAGGTGTCCGCTCGGATTCCCGCCAAAACCGTGTCGCGGTGCCTGCCTCAGAAGCTTAGACACGCGGCTCAGCGGAGGGAGATGCACTGAGGCGGGGAGTCAGGGGAGAGACGGGCGGGGGGCGAGCTGGCAGGCACATAACGAGCATTGGCAAATCCACCAGGCTGGCCTTTGAACCTTGACAATGTTTGTTTGCATTTTTGTCATTTGGTTTAGCAAAATTTTATCTATAGGCGAGGTGCTGAGGCCAGTCAATCTACAAAAAGAAAAATAAGTTGCTAAGAGCAAAATAAAAACACTTGTTACCAAATAGCACCCAGTGCCATGGATCTCTCTGGCACTGAAGGGGACTGCTTTGTGTCCGAATCTGCACATTGTGAAAGGACAGACCGCTGTCAATCAGAGTGAAGTCAGCCAATGGCTGGAGTGGGCTGACTCACTGACCATTGCTGTAGGCTGCAGAGGGCAGGAAAAATTTGAACAATACTTTAGCAAACTAATGGATGAAGTGGGCTGACTGAAAGGCCCTGTAACTAAGTTTATTATACATACAATTTTAAAGGAAACAGAAGACATTGGCTAATGTTATACTTAGAAAGGAATGCAGAGGTGAAGCTCTGAGAAGGGAGGTAACAGTAGTGCTTCATTTGAGCCGGTGGTTTCTGGTGCAGCGCACCGGCACTTATTTTTGAGGGCTGGCACTTAGTTTTCTGCAACAGGCATTTACTGCGAGCAAAAGACATACAGGGAGTGCAGAATTATTAGGCAAATGAGTATTTTGACCACATCATCCTCTTTATGCATGTTGTCTTACTCCAAGCTGTATAGGCTCGAAAGCCTACTACCAATTAAGCATATTAGGTGATGTGCATCTCTGTAATGAGAAGGGGTGTGGTCTAATGACATCAACACCCTATATCAGGTGTGCATAATTATTAGGCAACTTCCTTTCCTTTGGCAAAATGGGTCAAAAGAAGGACTTGACAGGCTCAGAAAAGTAAAAAATAGTGAGAGATCTTGCAGAGGGATGCAGCACTCTTAAAATTGCAAAGCTTCTGAAGCGTGATCATCGAACAATCAAGCGTTTCATTCAAAATAGTCAACAGGGTCGCAAGAAGCGTGTGGAAAAACCAAGGCGCAAAATAACTGCCCATGAACTGAGAAAAGTCAAGCGTGCAGCTGCCACGATGCCACTTGCCACCAGTTTGGCCATATTTCAGAGCTGCAACATCACTGGAGTGCCCAAAAGCACAAGGTGTGCAATACTCAGAGACATGGCCAAGGTAAGAAAGGCTGAAAGACGACCACCACTGAACAAGACACACAAGCTGAAACGTCAAGACTGGGCCAAGAAATATCTCAAGACTGATTTTTCTAAGGTTTTATGGACTGATGAAATGAGAGTGAGTCTTGATGGGCCAGATGGATGGGCCCGTGGCTGGATTGGTAAAGGGCAGAGAGCTCCAGTCCGACTCAGACGCCAGCAAGGTGGAGGTGGAGTACTGGTTTGGGCTGGTATCATCAAAGATGAGCTTGTGGGGCCTTTTCGGGTTGAGGATGGAGTCAAGCTCAACTCCCAGTCCTACTGCCAGTTCCTGGAAGACACCTTCTTCAAGCAGTGATACAGGAAGAAGTCTGCATCCTTCAAGAAAAACATGATTTTCATGCAGGACAATGCTCCATCACACGCGTCCAAGTACTCCACAGCGTGGCTGGCAAGAAAGGGTATAAAAGAAGGAAATCTAATGACATGGCCTCCTTGTTCACCTGATCTGAACCCCATTCAGAACCTGTGGTCCATCATCAAATGTGAGATTTACAAGGAGGGAAAACAGTACACCTCTCTGAACAGTGTCTGGGAGGCTGTGGTTGCTGCTGCACGCAATGTTGATGGTGAACAGATGAAAACACTGACAGAATCCATGGATGGCAGGCTTTTGAGTGTCCTTGCAAAGAAAGGTGGCTATATTGGTCACTGATTTGTTTTTGTTTTGTTTTTGAATGTCAGAAATGTATATTTGTGAATGTTGAGATGTTATATTGGTTTCACTGGTAATAATAAATAATTGAAATGGGTATATATATTTTTTTGTTAAGTTGCCTAATAATTATGCACAGTAATAGTCACCTGCACACACAGATATCCCCCTAACATAGCTAAAACTAAAAACAAACTAAAAACTACTTCCAAAACTATTCAGCTTTGATATTAATGAGTTTTTTGGGTTCATTGAGAACATGGTTGTTGTTCAATAATAAAATTAATCCTCAAAAATACAACTTGCCTAATAATTCTGCACTCCCTGTATATGAGAAAGGCAGGGAAGAGAAAAACGAAAAACTGTCACAAAGGGAGAAAACAGGAAGCTGCAAGAGTGAGTTGAAGGGGCAGGGAGTGCTGTAAATGGATTAAAGAGGGCCGAGATTGCTTCAGGATTGCGCTGCCTCAGTATTCAGTGCTCGAACGTTTAAATACAGCAGACGCATGTTTCACAGTAGAGCTTTGGGCAACGGCACGTTTCTATTTACAAATTAAAGAGACTGCATGCCAGAAGCTGCTATCCCAAGGCTTGTGTTTGGTACCGGTGACACAGAACATGTTATCCCCTAGGTCATTAACGCAGGAGCAGAAACAGAGTAAAGAAGTCCCTAAAAGCCCTGTTTCCATAGTTTCTCCTTACCATTACCATCAGGGGTATAAAAGGAGAATGTCCCTAGGTACTCAGAACTGGCAGTAATAAAAAGCTCACATTGAAATTGTCTCTACTCGCCCCCTTTTTTAGTGCCCTTAACTTTACAAACAACAATTTTGCAACATGAGTAAGAACACATCACTGCCACTGTTTTAGCATATAACCCTGTGCATGCAACAGCATGCTAATATATCAGAGTATGTCTGTATGACATTGTGATAGATTATTATTGTGCTCCAGTACAGAAACTCAAAGGTGATGAGTGGAATGTCTTAATTACATTTCAGACACTCAAAATGACTTGTGGCCAGATCGTACCCCTTCATACTTTTGCCCACTATGCCATTTTAGAGAGAACCCAGCAATATGCAAATCAGTTAGGGTCTTGCTCCAATAATTACAGTCCTGCACGAGCTGCAAAGTAAGATCCCTTCCAGACGGGAAGATATTTGAATACTTTCAGCCTAATTAAGCTTGATCAGGAAGGCACAGCGTGATTCCTGTGGCTCAGAGAACATGGGACCCATGTCTGGACCAGGACAAGGGGAGATGTACAAATGGCTCGTTTGGGATTGGCATATCCCTCGAATGATATATTGAAGGGGTTCCCTGCCCTGGGTGCTCAACTACGAGTATCTGCTAACCTATTTGTAGACCCAGCCTCATGCTAGTCTAATGTGTGTTGAAAGACCTAGGCCTCTCCCTTGACCTGAGTGAGGTCTTGGAGCTGGAGGTGCACACTAAGAATTCCCTTATTTGCTTGACATTGGACTACAATCCCTGCCCTGGGTTTAGGATGTACAACAGTGATAGCAGTGTACTGTGTTTTGTGAATCAGTAGTAACCATGTAACAGAGGTTTTAATCTGTGTCACTAGAGTGTAACCCTACCTGCTCACTCATTTAAAGTTCCATTTCCCTTGCACTAATCTGGGTCCTAGCGCTTACATCCCAGCGCATGTTATGTGTATGTGTGTAGGCTGTGTGCGGCCTGTGTGCGTGTTTGTGCACCAAGTGAAGCAAAGTAACAGAGACCTGTGGGTTCAATTTTTAATGCCCCAGGCCTGTCCGTGTGCCCAAGATGTAGGTGAGGTTGTTTTCCTCCAAAGTAGAAGTGTTTTGCTGACAGCCTTGAGTGTGGAGGGGGAGACCCATACACTGGAGACAGGACTCCCTTTCCTGAGAGGGGATGGCAATCTGTCTTTCCTTGTCACTGTTCAGTGTGGCTCCTGATAGCCAGGTGCAGAAACCTCTCACCTCTTTGTGCCTCTATTGTGGGTGCTCCGAAGAAGAGATGGCCATTGTGTGAGCACCATCACTCTACATAAATGAAGTCTCTGAAAGGCAGCTTGGAAAGGACACACGAAGGAAGAACCTACCCAAACCATTTGTGAGACTGCAGACAGACTACACCCCTTCTGCCTGCTTTGACTGTACAAAAGTGGGAACTGATGAACCACCAGTTGTTGTAACTCCAAGTTCTCTCTGATCTCAGAACAGGGAGGAGGGGCTGGCAGAGTATTCAGTGGACTTCAGTGCAACAACAGCTGGTGTTTGCCAGACAGTCAGCTCCTCAGAGATGAGGTGACATCACCAGGTGTATAATGTGGAAAGAAGAACTGCCTCCCTGCCCAGATAAGCCTGCAGGCTGATATTCCCCAGAAAAAAGGGGAGTGGACATCCCTAAAGGAGGAGTGAGCGAACAGCATGAGCAGATACTTCTGTCCCCTGAGCAGAGGGTCTGTCCGCCCAAAGAGGCTCAAGAGAGAGTGATTGGCTTTGTTCCCTGGATCAGAGTGGAGACTCTCCTGCTCATGTGGTCTACACCATGGCACTGCCTGAAGTATCCCTGAGCATATGGATCAGCTGTAACCTGGCAGCTGTGCTTAAGCATTGCACCGAAGTGTGCCCAAGTGATCTGCACCACTGTGGCCCTTAAGCGTCTTGCAGTCTTGCATTGCCTTCTTGCCTTGAAGAGTGCTTGAGTGGACCACGCTGCTGCAAGTCTGGAAAATGTGGCTGAAGCAGACTACAACAGGGTTAAGAGTGCCTGGACCTGTGAGGACTGTGCCGCTGACCCATCACTGTGGGGTGAGCCGGAGGTGGGCTGCTCCAAAGATATGCCTCCAGTGACCCCATAAATGACCACCTGATGCCCAGAAGTGGGTGTGCAACCAGCTAGGTGCCCTTAAAGATGCTGGAGCCTGGCCACCAGAACAGATTCCAGGTGGCAGCCTCCTTTGCTGCTTCTGAGCACTGGGCCAGAGTGTGAACCACTTTTAGCTGGTGCATTTCCAACCAGAGGAGAGAGGGAGACGCGGACACTCTGTGGGTCCTAGCCATGACCATCGCCTCCTAAGAACTTGCATGGATGAGAGAGGAAGATTGGGATCGAGACTTAACCTAGCAGACAAACTCTTAAAGTGAGGGAAGCACTGCACCTGTGAATTAAACCTGCTGCACTAGATCCAACCCACAGGTTAGAAGAGAGGGGGGAGAGGGAAGGAAGGAACTCCGAGTCTAGTGTACAGTGGTCCCATGCCAGAAGGGTACATACCGTCACATTATAGTGTCTAGTATTTACATTTTTAGTTTATTAAAGTACAATTACTTTTTTATATAAAAGTTAAGCACTGGGCTAGGCAGTTTTTGCACTGTTGGGTCACTGTGAGCTTGAAGCATCCCCGCGCTACTCTCGAGAAGCCTGCGACTGCTCACCACCGCTACCACTGATGGTTGAGTGATGAAGGAATTGCACTTGGACTAGTTTGCAGAGCCATAGTAGGACGGACCCCTAGACATAAGAGGCAAACAAGCCTAGACCCCATGCTGAAGCATTGTTGCCCCTGCTTGCTCTGTCGAACCTCCCCCTCCCCCCCCAAGAGAAGGGTTAGAAAGCTGACACTGTGATGACCCCGGCACACTGGGCAAATGAATGATGGAATAGGACGCAGTTATGAGAAAATGTCAGTGGCTGAGATTAATTTAAGCATTCCATCCATCACCTTTTTTTCCTAATCTGTGTCAGCGTGCCCACGTGTTAGTCTATGACTGTGTTAGCATGTTGTTACTGAAGTATGTCACAATGTGTCAGAATGTCATTATATCACTTTGCCCATATGTGTCTATCACTCTGTATTATCATGTTGTTACTGTATTCTAGTGTCACAATGTGTCAGAATCTCATTGTGTCACTGTGCCCGTGTGTTAGTCCATCACTGTGTGTTAGCATGTAGTTATTGTACACTAGTGTGTCACAACGTGTCAGAACGTCATTTTGTTACAGTGCACCGGAAGGTGACTGTTTTAGTGGCACAGTGATAACCGTGTTAGCTTATCACTGGAATTTATTTCATAGTGTACCACAATGTCTCAATGTAAATATGTTGGTGCTCTTTGTTATTTCATGTGATAGTATGTAAGCCCATATATAACTGTTGCCATGTCACTGCATGACATTCCAATGTACCACTGTGTGACAGTACATGTATCGCAAATACAAATATGTCACTGCATATTATTATGTTGCAGTAACATCAGGTCCATGTATCATGTCACTGTGCCTTGTTTCATATGTCATTACGTCACGGCATAGGTATAATTTAATTGCGTCTCCTTTTGTCACTGTTAGTAAGGCACTGTATACAGTGGCACAACAAAGACCCCCGCAGCTCTCGCAGAATGGTGGGGGGGCAAGCTCCAGGGATCCCCTCAGCACAGTACACTGTGCACAGGTGGCAGGCACCTTACTGGGTCCAGGGGGGCGGTGGTCCTGTCAAGGTACTTTTCAGGGGGGTCCCTTCAAGTTTTGTCACAGCACTGACTGTATGTCACTGTGTCCCAGTATGAGGCTGTATGTCACTATACTAGCAAGTCACTGCTATGTCACACTCGCTGCATTCCATTACGTCACAGCGTTAGTACTCAGCTGAGTCATTGTTGGCACTTTAATAAGTCACTATATACAATTACATTACCGTTAAAGTTACTGATTGTTAAGTCATTGGGTTAATACCTGTGTCTCAGCTCAATGTCAGGGCCGGATTTAGGGCAGTGCGACCGGTGCGGCCGCACTGAGCGTGGACCTGAAAGGGGGGGTGGAGGGGTACTGGCCTGAGAGGGGCACTGAGTTCAGCAGTATCTTATGTTTTCAAAATAGGGGCTGCTGAGTTCCCTGTGTGTCCAGCTTTCAGGCAGCAATAAAAGTGTCAAGATAACGCTTGTGAATAATGTTTCTGCTAGAGACAGATATCAGCATTCTGTCTAGTGGCAGTTGTAAGTAGCTTAGAGGGTTAATGTGCCTGCTGCAAGGAACAGATATGTGGATAGCTGACCGGATTAATAATGCAAAACTTTATCAGCGCTTTGAAACAAATGAAATGTATGTGATAGAGGGGCTATGGAGACTGGCGTAATTAAACTTGATGTGGCTCCTTTGCAAAATCCATGTAGTGGGCTCCCAGGCTAAGGACCCACTTAGGAGAACTCAGCCATGGGCCTGCCGCCGCTGCTAAGGAAGCTCTCTGGAGCTCGACCCATCCCCTAAGCCGACCCCCACCACCACCATCGTGGTGGCTTCGAGGACCTTTGTTACAACACTGTATGGCTAGACAATGGGCAATTTTGGATGATACCACTTTGTTACAGTCACCGGATGTTATGTGGGAAACGGCCTGAGCTGCCTTCGGTGCTGAGGGATCCAGGTTCGAGTGTCTGCATCTGCGGCATCCTGTGACTCTGGGCAAATCACTAAATCTCCCCGTGCACACAATTCGGCGCCTTGAAACCCCCACGGTTGCCGCTCTTTACAAATGCTGGATGTATTTATTTCACGTGCCAGTATGTCGCCCTGTGTTGGTGCAGATCCAGAGCCTGCGCAGTCAGAGTGTCTGGACAATGAGTGAGCCCTAGTGCACAAGGTGCTTCGGCCCCTCCGCGTGGGCCTCCCTCGCCCACGCGCCATCAGCAGGAAGCTCGGCCAACCACGTGTTTGCAAACACAGAGCGGGCCCGTTAAATGACTAATTGGCAGAGCGCGGATGGAGTCGCAGTGCGCACGAGCCTCCGAGCCCGGCGCGCGGCGCCTCCCTGCCCCGCGCGTGCCAGGCGCGGCGCGAGGCTAATGAGCCCGGCCACGGGGCCTGCGCCTCTCTGCTGGAGACTGCAGCTAATATGGGGGGCAGAGAGGGGCTAGGAGAAAGGTAAAGGAGGGTGGGAGAAAGGAAAGTGAGAGAGAAAGAAAGGAGGAGCGAAGGGGAAGGAAAGCGGGAGGAGAGGCAGACGAGGGAGGGAGAGAAACTTTGGAACATTTGTGGCAGGGTCAAAAGAAATGAGCGAGGAGTGATAAAGAATGAGAGGTAAAAGGAACAAGAGAAAGGGAAAAAGGAGGAAAAATAAGCTGAGAAGGAGAATTATGAATGGTAGAAAGACGGCTGAGAGAATGAAACAGGAAAGGGAGAACAAGAGCTAAGAGAAAGAAGGGAAACAGGGAATGAAATAGAAAAAAAATGAGCGAGAAAGAATTGGTCAAGAAAGCAGGAAGAACGGGGAAACTAAAAGTGAGGGAGACTGAAAGCAGAAAAATGGATCATTGGTAGAAAAACGGGGAGAAAGTAAAAACGACTGGAACGTGGGAAGCAAAAGAAAGGTGAAATTGTGTTCTGCATATAATGTTTACTGAGTTAAAGATCAATAAGATACGTCATTGTATCATTTATCTGCACTCAGAAGCTGCAGAGGTGGGCAGACTAGTATCTCACACAGTGGCATTCCAGTGGCAGGCCAGATGTGCCCTACAGCAGCTCCGCCTGAAGTCTAGCCAGCACCGATGGGTGTTATTCCAGGTGTGCAACCATGATTTACAAAGGAGGCGTCTGCTCTCAGGGTACCTGTGCATCCAGGAAAGATGGTGCCACCCTAGGAGCACATCTTAGTGCGCTCTATGCAAGCAGGGGGCATGGGATCTCAAACTGGTATCCAGAATCCCCAAGAAGCCTCTGAACTCCAGCTGCATGTGGGCACTTTCTCAAAATGCTCCAGAATCTGGCCACTCAGCACTCCAAAGCTATCAGTCCAAAGGTGGAATCATGGAGCAGCACAGGGCCCCTGCTCTGCCGCCTGGCACTGCCTTATTGGACTGGGTAGAGAAAGACATGCCAATGTCACCTGAACCCACAAAGGTTGCATCCACCCGAGAACCACAGTGGAACTGCCATTCCTGGAGCAAAGCCCACGCATTAGTGAATCAAGCCCCACTGAGATCACTTATTTCAAACCTGGCACTTTCATGTTGGACCACTGAAGCGCCAACAAGAAAGTGCTTCGAACAGATAGGTGGGGGGCATTGGTGGGGGTGAGTCCTCTCTCAACCTGACGAGGTAGTGTAGAACTGATGATGTGGAAGAAGGGAAGGTGCCACACTATTTAGAAATGTCCCATCTCATAGTCCAAGTATGCTTACGTTCAGGACTATACTTATTTGGATGCAACTGAACTGGGGACGTGTGCCATTCTTTGAGGGCAAACATTTAGCCCGAGAGAGGAGGGTCTAAAGGATGACCCATATGAGAATTCTGAAAAGGTCCATGTCCAGTTGCTACCTCATATTTGCTGACCATTCCCTTCACGGCCTCTCCCTGATCTGGTGGGTGGTGCCCTGGGAGACATCAGTTCTAATGTGCCCTCTGAAGTGCGTATCCACCCATCTCTTCATGCCAGGGAAGCCCATGGTTGCGAGAGTGTCTACCACCTGCCAGGGTCGCATTCCATCAAGTTAGGGCATCAAGTGTATAGAATCACTACACACGTGTTTCTGGAGGCATCTGCCAGGTGTCACCGCGACTTTGGCATTCTTTCACAAGTGCCAGAAGTTGTGGTGGGCCTATAGAACTCTCTAGGCTGGAAAAGTGGCCCTCATGGCAGATACTGTGGTAACATTACAGGCTCTTGACATACACATATACTTTGTATAATAAAAATGAAAAAAACATAAGTGCCTGGGCCCAAATCTTTCCAAAGTGGGTGGTCGCTGCAGCCACAGCTGATCCTTCCCACTGCAGGAGCCCCTTTTCCTCAGTCCTTTTCTCTGACATAAGCTTGCTCTATTACAATGTACAACACTCCACTGATCTTCAGCTAGATTGGCAAAGCCCTACAGAAATATCAATATATAACACTCCATATCTGCCACTTGTTTCAGATAAACATTGGTACATGTGTATGGAGAGCTGGACTGATGCTGAGCCTGGTGTCTATATATTGTCTACTGCTGTTTCTGCTCGGAATTCTTGTATTTGTAGTTTAACATTCATAATATAAAGAACCCTGCAAGTACCAGAATTCCATCAGAAAAAAAAAACACTTGCCTATCGTGACTCAACTTGGGAACCTACGTTTGTTTGTTTTTAATCTGGGTACACCCATGGCAGAGGTGCCACCTGGAAGAATCTTGTTGCCCTGGAGGTGTGCGGTATGTACAGCACTGGCCTGGACCAGCCTGGCCCAAAGTACTCCCGGTGTAGGCCGCACCTAGGAGAGGGCTTGCATGATGCCGCTTCTCTGCGGTGGAAGCAATGCCACTGTTCAAACAACAAGCATTGGCAAATCCAATTGGTGTCACCATTTGCCAATGTCGTTTTAGCTATTGTTGTACACCAGCGTGGCTGCAGTTCAGCATGGCAAAAAGTTGTGGTGTGGAGTAGAGGGGCACAGAGTGGAGTGGCATAGAGTTGGGTGGAGTGGTGCAGAGATGTAGAGCAGCTTAGAGTGGCGGGAATGGCGTAGATTAGAATAGAGTGGGATAGAGTAGAGATGAGTGGCTCAGTGTCATGGAGGGAGTAAAGTGTCATAGAAAGGAGTAGAGTGGAAGGGCATAGAGTGGAAGTGCGTAGAATGGAATGGAGGGGCACAGAGGGGTGTGGAAGGGAGTGGAGTGCTGGAGAGTGGAGTAGTGTATCGTAGAGTGGAAAAGAGTATTATAGAGTGGCATTGAGTGGAGCGGAGTGGCGTAGAGTGAGTTGCGTACTGTCAAGTAAAGTAGCATGGTGTAGAGTGGAGAGGATTGTCGCAGAGTGGAGTGCCGTAGAGCAGAGTTGTAGTGAGGAGAGGCATATAGTTGACTAGAATGTCACAGAGGGGCTAGAGTGTCAGAGTGAAGTGGCTTAGAGTAGAGTACTATATGGTAGAGTGGAGTACAGTGTTGTAGAGTGGGGTGGAGTGGCGCAGAGTGGAGTAAAGTGGTGTGGAGTGGCATAGAAAGAGTTGCACAGAGTGAATCAGATTGCTATAGGGTGGGGTGGAGTAAATTGTCTTAGGGTGGAGTAGCATAGAGTACGTAGAGTGGAGTGGCGTAAAGTGAAATGGCATAGAGTGGAGTGTGGTAGAGTGGAGTGTCGTAGGGCTGAGTGTCATGAAAAATCAAGTGTCGTAGAGTGGAGTGTTGTACAGTAGAGTGTCAGAGTGGCATAGAGTAGAGTGGAGTGTCATAGACTGGAGTAGAGTGGAGTGGAGTAAAGTAGCATGAAATGTCGCAGTGGGAATTATGTACAATAGATAGAAGTGTCGTAGAGTAGCATAGAGTGGAGTTGATTGTCATAGTGTGGAGTGGCATAGACTGGAGTACAGTGCCTTAGTGTAGAGTGACAGAGTTGACTAGACTGTCATGGAGGGATTAGAGTGTCGTAGAGTGAAGTGGCGTGGAGTTTCTTAGAGTGTAGAACAGTGTCCGAGTGGAATATTGTGTCATAAAGTAGAGTGTCACAGACTAAAGTGGTGTAGAGTGGAGTAGCATAGACTGTCGAAGAGTGAAGTGGTATAGGGTGGAGTTGAGTGTTGTAGAGTAGAGTGTCATAGAATGGAGTGTCAGTGTAGTGTTATAGATGAAATGTTATGAAATGCAGTAGTGTTGTAGAGTGGAGTAGTGTGTCGTAGAGTGGGGTAAAGTGGTGTGGAGTGGCCTAGAGGGGGTTGCGTAGAGAGTCTTAGAGGGGAGTAGAGTGGGAGAAAGTTGAATACAGTGTAGTGGCATGGAGGAGCATAGAGTGGAAGGGCGTAGGTTGGAGGGGGTAAAGTGGAGGGGCGTAGCTTGGATTAAAGATTCGTAGGGTGGACTAGAGTTGAGTGTAGTGGAGTAGAGTGGCCTGACCGAGTAGAGTGGTGTGTCGTAGAGTGGAGGCGAGTGCCGTAGAGTGGATTTATGTGGCACAGAGTGGAGTAGAGTGGGAGAGAGTTGAATACAGTGTAGTGGCATGGAGTAGCATAGAGTAGTAGGGTGTAGGTTGGAGGGGTGTAAGTGGAGGGGCGTAGCTTGGATTAAAGATTCGTAGGGTGGACTAGAGTTGAGTGTAGTGGAGTAGAGTGGCCTGACAGAGTAGAGTGGTGTGTCGTAGAGTGGAGGCGAGTGCCGCAGAGTGGATTTATGTGGCATAGAGTGGAGTAGGGGGCTTAGAGCGCAGCTGTGTAGAGTGGAGTGGCGTAAAGTGGAATGGCATAGTGTGAAGTATGCATGGTGTGGTAGCGTACGGCCATTACAGACAAAACATTCTTGATTGAAATGACCATCACATTTGCACACAGATACAGTTGTATTGGTAAAACTATACAGCACACAAATGTTAATGTGTGTAATTGGTATCACCTAGTGTATTGATTTGCTTTGATGAATAATAAAATATTTGTTTCCACTACACTTAGAATCACAAAAAAATCTGCTTCATTTGTGCTTCCTTAATTTTAATGTATTCTGAAATATAAGCATTGTTTACTTATAGACCCTTAAATTGTCTTGTGGGCTAGAACAAAAGCCTTCTTTTTCACACACCCAGGTTGTTAGATAAACCCTCTCACTTTGATGCCAGAGAAGGAAAAGTAAACACCTAGCTCCCTTGGGAGACAGAGACTGACATTTGACATCTGTCTTTGAATGCCCAGCAAATGTGACAAGATTAGAACATATTCTGAAGGCCTGTTTACAGAAAGCAAGAAGTTGTGGAATACGCATTAAACAGGCTATGCTCCATGGGAGGGACAAAGGTAAGCTGAGCAACCGCAAACAAAGGCATCAAATTGAAAGCAAGCAACTGAGCTACAAAACACAAAGCCAATGGCCAACAATGGGTGGACCACAGTCCCAAAGAAGATTTCAGAATGTCCCCCGGAAGTCTTTAGCAAACCAGACAGGGTTAGGGTTACTAAGGCTGTCACACTTCTGAGGCACCTTCCTGAAATGTACTGCTATCTAGCTTCTGCACACTCAGTGCAATCATGGGTGCACACACCTCAATAGGTCCTGGAGCTCTAAATGAGTTCTGGCACTGAGTCCTGGTAAACACCTGCTCAAAATACACACTGCCCACAGCAAGATACACTAAACGTCAATAGCCCTGTCTCGAGGTCTCCTAATGAGAGGGGTCAGAGGAACTGACCCTTAGCCACATGACAAATGAGGAATGATTTGAGGGAGTCACCCAATGATATATTTTTAACAGTCGAAGTTCTGTGAAACGTTGTTTTCTAATTTGTTTTACTTGCTCTAACAGTGAAATTGTTTAGTAAGCAGTCACAGAAACAGTCAGTAATGGAACAAATTGGTTTCAAAACGAAAACAGCCTTGGGTTAGTGAGTAATGTTGGATCAATAATACAGTGGTGTGTGTGTGTGATCAGCAGTGGTCGAGCCTCTGGCTAAAGCAGGGCTCTGGCTGCTTGGTGTAGCACTGCACTAAGGAATGCGGGGGTGTAAAGAAATGGCTCCCTGTTGCAGTTACCCCCCACTTTTTGCCTGATACTGATGCTGACTTGACTGAGAAGTGTGCTGGGACCCTGCTAACCAGGCCCCAGCACCAGTGTTCCTTCACCTAAAATGTACCATTGTATCCACAATTGGCACACCCTGGCATTCAGATAAGTCCCTTGTAACTGGTACTTCTAGTACCAAGGGCCCTGATGCCAAGGAAGGTCTCTAAGGGCTGCAGCATGTCTTATGCCACCCTGGAGACCTCTCACTCAGCACAGACACACTGCTTGCCAGCTTGTGTGTGCTAGTGAGGACAAAACGAGTAAGTCGACATGGCACTCCCCTCAGGGTGCCATGCCAGCCTCTCACTGCCTATGCAGTATAGGTAAGACACCCCTCTAGCAGGCCTTACAGCCCTAAGGCAGGGTGCACTATACCATAGGTGAGGGTACCAGTGCATGAGCATGGTACCCCTACAGTGTCTAAACAAAACCTTAGACATTGTAAGTGCAGGGTAGCCATAAGAGTATATGGTCTGGGAGTCTGTCAAACACGAACTCCACAGCACCATAATGGCTACACTGAAAACTGGGAAGTTTGGTATCAAACTTCTCAGCACAATAAATGCACACTGATGCCAGTGTACATTTTATTGCAAAATACACCCCAGAGGGCACCTTAGAGGTGCCCCCTGAAACTTAACCAACTAGCTGTGTAGGCTGACTGGTTCCAGCAGCCTGCCACACTAGAGACATGTTGCTGGCCCCATGGGGAGAGTGCCTTTGTCACTCTGAGGCCAGTAACAAAGCCTGCACTGGGTGGAGATGCTAACACCTCCCCCAGGCAGGAGCTGTGACACCTGGCGGTGAGCCTCAAAGGCTCACCCCTTTGTCACAGCCCAGCAGGGCACTCCAGCTTAGTGGAGTTGCCCGCCCCCTCCGGCCACGGCCCCCACTTTTGGCGGCAAGGCTGGAGGGAACAAAGAAAGCACAAGGAGGAGTCACTGGCCAGTCAGGACAGCCCCTAAGGTGTCCTGAGCTGAGGTGACTCTGACTTTTAGAAATCCTCCATCTTGCAGATGGAGGATTCCCCCAATAGGGTTAGGATTGTGACCCCCTCCCCTTGGGAGGAGGCACAAAGAGGGTGTACCCACCCTCAGGGCTAGTAGCCATTGGCTACTAACCCCCCAGACCTAAACACGCCCTTAAATTTAGTATTTAAGGGCTACCCTGAACCCTAGAAAATGAGATTCCTGCAACAAGAAGAAGGACTGCCCAGCTGAAAACCCTTGCAGCGGAAGACCAGAAGACGACAACTGCCTTGGCTCCAGAAACTCACCGGCCTGTCTCCTGCCTTCCAAAGATCCTGCTCCAGCGACGCCTTCCGAAGGGACCAGCGACCTCGACATCCTCTGAGGACTGCCCCTGCTTCGAAAAGACAAGAAACTCCTGAGGACAGCGGACCTGCTCCAAGAAAAGCTGCAACTTTGTTTCCAGCAACTTTAAAGATCCCTGCAAGCTCCCCGCAAGAAGCGTGAGACTTGCAACACTGCACCCGGCGACCCCGACTCGACTGGTGGCGATCCGACACCTCAGGAGGGACCCTAGGACTACTCTGATACTGTGAGTACCAAAACCTGTCCCCCCTGAGCCCCCACAGCGCCGCCTGCAGAGGGAATCCCGAGGCTTCCCCTGACCGCGACTCTTTTGAACCTAAAGTCCCGACACCTGGGAGAGACCCTGCACCCGCAGCCCCCAGGACCTGAAGGACCGGACTTTCACTGGAGAAGTGACCCCCAGGAGTCCCTCTCCCTTGCCCAAGAGGAGGTTTCCCCGAGGAATCCCCCCCTTGCCTGCCTGCAGCGCTGAAGAGATCCCGAGATCTCTCATAGACTAACATTGCGAACCCGACGCCTGTTCTTACACTGCACCCGGCCGCCCCCGCGCTGCTGAGGGTGAAATTTCTGTGTGGACTTGTGTCCCCCCCGGTGCCCTACAAAACCCCCCTGGTCTGCCCTCCGAAGACGCGGGTACTTACCTGCAAGCAGACCGGAACCGGGGCACCCCCTTCTCTCCATTCTAGCCTATGTGTTTTGGGCACCACTTTGGACTCTGCACCTGACCGGCCCTGAGCTGCTGGTGTGGTGACCTTGGGGTTGCTCTGAACCCCCAACGGTGGGCTACCTTGGACCAAGAACTGAACCCTGTAAGTGTCGTACTTACCTGGTAAAACTAACAAAAACTTACCTCCCCCAGGAACTGTGAAAATTGCACTAAGTGTCCACTTTTAAAACAGCTATTTGTCAATAACTTGAAAAGTATACATGCAATTTTGATGATTTGAAGTTCCTAAAGTACTTACCTGCAATACCTTTCGAATGAGATATTACATGTAGAATTTGAACCTGTGGTTCTTAAAATAAACTAAGAAAAGATATTTTTCTATATAAAAACCTATTGGCTGGATTTGTCTCTGAGTGTGTGTACCTCATTTATTGTCTATGTGTATGTACAACAAATGCTTAACACTACTCCTTGGATAAGCCTACTGCTCGACCACACTACCACAAAATAGAGCATTAGTATTATCTATTTTTACCACTATTTTACCTCTAAGGGGAACCCTTGGACTCTGTGCATGCTATTCCTTACTTTGAAATAGCACATACAGAGCCAACTTCCTACAGGGGGTGATTGTGAGGAGGAGAGAGCAGAGGGGGGTACAAGGCTAGGGAAAGAGGGAGGGCAATGACATGAGTAAAGGTGGGAGGAATAAGAGGGCCACAGCAAGTTTTACAGGGGTAATGAGACAATCAAGGAACTGCTCCCCCACCCAGCGGGCGGGATTCACTCCTCACCTTCTATCAAGCTGGATGCTAAGTGCAAAGTGCACATAATTGTGAAACAAGCTGCATCCTTCTTGTGCCCTGCACATTCTGTACGAGTGAAAAGAGCGGCCTCCTTCTTGTGATCTGCACATTATGTAGGCGAGAAAAGAGCCACATCCTTCTTGTGTCCTGCACATTCTGTAGATGTGAAAAAAGCTGCTTCCTTCTTGTATACTGCACATTCAGTCGATGTGAAAAGAGCTGCCTCCTTCTTGTGTCCTGCACATTCTGTAGAGGTTAAAAGAGCTGCATCCTTTTTGTGACCTGCACATACTATACATGTGAAAAGAGCTGCCTCCTTCTTGTGTCCTGCACATTGTGTACGTCTGAAAAGAGCTGCATTCTTCTCGTGTCCTGCACATTCTGTACGGGTGAAAAGAGCTGCCTCCTTCTTGCGACCTGCACATTCTGTACATGTGAAAAGAGCTGCCTCCTTCTTGTGACCTTCACATTCTGTACGTGTGAAAAGAGCTGCATTCTTCTTGTGTCCTGCACATTGTGTACGTGTGAAAAGAGCTGCATCCTCTTGTGTCCTGCACATTCTATACGTGTGAAAAGAGCTGCCTCCCTCTTGTGACCTGCACAGTCTGTACATGTGAAAAGAGCTGCATTCTTCTTGTGTCCTGCACATTCTGTACGGGTGAAAAGAGCTGCCTCCTTCTTGTGATCTGCACATTCTGTACATGTGAAAAGAGCTGTATTCTTCTTTTGTCCTGCACATTCTGTACGGATGAAAAGAGCTGCATCCTTCTTGTGACCTGCACATTCTGTACGGGTGAAAAGAGATGCCTCCTTCTTGTGACCTGCACATTCTGTATGTGTGAAAAGAGCTGCCTACTTCTTGTGAACTGCACTTTGTGTACGTCAAAGAGAGCTGGATCCTTCTTGTGACCTGCACATTCTGTAGGTGTGAAAAGAGCTGCTTCCTTCTTGTGTCCTGCACATTGTGTACATGTGAAAAGAGCTGCCTCCTTCTTGTGACCTTCACATTCTGTACGTGTGAAAAGAGCTGCCTCCTTCATGTGTCCTGCACATTGTGTACGTGTGAAAAGAGCTGCTTCCTTCTTGTGTCTTGCACGTTGTGTACGTGTGAAAAGAGCGGCCTCCTTCTTGTGACCTGCACATTCTGTAGGTGTGGAAAGAGTTGCATCCTTCATGTGTCCTGCACATAGTATAAGTGTGAAAAGAGCTGCCTCCTTCTTTTGACCTGCACATTCTGTAGGTGTGAAAAGAGCTGCCTCCTTCTTGTGTCCTGCACATTCTTTAGGTGTGAAAAGAGCTGCATCCTTCGTGTGTCCTGCACATTCTTTAGGTGTGAAAAGAGCTGCATCCTTCGTGTGTCCTGCACATTCTGTACATGTGAAAAGAGCTGCTCCTTCCTGTGTCCTGCATATTCTGTACGTGTGAAAAGAGCTGCATCCTTCTTGTGTCCTGCACATTCTGCGGGTGTGAAAAGAGCTGCCTCCTTCCTGTGACCTGCACATTGTGTACGTGTGAAAAGAGCTGGATCCTTCTTGTGACCTACACATTGTGTACGTCAAAGAGAGATGCATCCTTCTTGTGAACGGCTCATTCTGTAGGTGTGAAAAGAGCTGCCTCCTTCTTGTGATCTGCACATTCTGTAGGTGTGAAAAGAGCTGCCTCCTCCTTGTGACCTGCGCATTGTGTACGTCGAAGAGAGCTGCCTCCTTCTTGTGACCTGCCCATTCGGTAGGTGTGAAAAGAGCTGCCTCCTTCTTGTGACCTGCACATTCTGTACATGTGAAAAGAGCTGCATCCTTCTTGTGACCCGCACATTCTGTACGTGTGAAAAGAGCTGCCTCCTTCTTGTGACCTGCACATTCTGTACGTGTGAAAAGAGCTGCCTCCTTCTTGTGACCTGCACATTCTGTAGGTCTGAAAAGAGCTGCCTCCTTCTTGTGACCCGCACATTCTGTACGTGTGAAAAGAGCTGCCTCCTTCTTGTGACCTGCACATTCTGTAGGTGTGAAAACAGCTGCCTCCTTCTTGTGACCCGCACATTCTGTACGTGTGAAAAGAGCTGCCTCCTTCTTGTGTCCTGCACAGTGTGTACGTGTGAAAAGAGCTGCTTCCTTCTTGTGTCCTGCACATTGTGTACGTGTGAAAAGAGCTGCCTCCTTCTTGTGACCTGCACATTCTGTACGTGTGAAAAGAGCTGCCTCCTTCTTGTGTCCTGCACATTGTGTACGTGTGAAAAGAGCTGCTTCCTTCTTGTGTCCTGCACATTCTGTAGGTGTGAAAAGAGCTGCATCCTTCTTGTGTCCTGCACATTGTGTACGTGTGAAAAGAGCTGCCTCCTTCTTGTGACCTGCACATTCTGTAGGTGTGGAAAGAGTTGCATCCTTCATGTGTCCTGCACATTCTGTAGGTGTGAAAAGAGCTGCATCCTTCTTGTGTCCTGCACATTCTGTACATATGAAAAGAGCTGCCTCCTTCCTGTGTCCTGCATATTCTGTACGTGTGAAAAGAGCTGCATCTTTCTTGTGTCCTGCATATTCTGCAGGTGTGAAAAGAGCTGTCTCCTTCTTGTGACCTGCACATTGTGTACGTCGAAGAGAGCTGCATCCTTTTTGTGACCTGCACATTCTGTACGTGTGAAAAGAGCTGGATCCTTCTTGTGACCTGCACATTGTGTACATCAAAGAGAGCGGCATCCTTCTTGTGAACTGCTCATTCTGTAGGTGTGAAAAGAGCTGCCTCCTTCTTGTGACCTGCACATTCTGTACATGTGAAAAGAGCTGCATCCTTCTTGTGACCCGCACATTCTGTACGTGTGAAAAGAGCTGCCTCCTTCTTGTGACCTGCACATTCTGTACGTGTGAAAAGAGCTGCCTCCATCTTGTGAACTGCACATTCTGTAGGTGTGAAAAGAGTGGCCTCCTTCTTGTGACCCGCACATTCTGTACGTGTGAAAAGAGCTGCCTCCTTGTTGTGACCTGCACAGTGTGTACGTGTAAAAAGAGCTGCTTCCTTCTTGTGTCTTGCACATTGTGTACGTGTGAAAAGAGCTGCTTCTTTCTTGTGTCCTGCACATTGTGTACGTGTGAAAAGAGCTGCCTCCTTCTTGTGACCTGCACATTGTGTACGTGTGAAGAGCTGCCTCCTTCTTGTGACCTGCACATTGTGTACGTGTGAAAAGAACTGCTTCCTTCTTGTGTCCTGCACATTGTGTACATCAGCAGGTGTGGAAAGAGCGTCATGCTTCTTGTGAACTCTACTTAGGTATGAACACAGCTGTGTGTATAACAGTGCATTCTTAGTGTGATCTGCACATTCTGTAGTTGTGAAAACAGCTGGATTCCTATTGTGACCTGCACTTCCAGTTGCTGTGAAAAGAGCTTCATCCTTCTTGTGAACGGCAGGTCGGTATGAAAACAGGTGACTTGCGCATATGTACGAAAAGCGCTGTATTCCTACTGGGACCCACACGTCTGTTGAAAAAAGGTGCAGATTGTGACTTGATCCTTGGTGTGAAAGCGCTTTGTTCTGTGTGTCACCAGGTGCCAAAAGCGCATTATGCTTTTTGTGACGTGTACAGGTGTGAAAGGAGCTTTGTGCTTAGTGTAACTTGCACAGATGAACGAAAAGTGCTGAATGGTTGTAGCGACCTGCAAATAGTTGTGAAACGAGCGGCGCTCCTATTGTGACGTGCTGATACGTGTGGAAAGGTGTGTTCTAGTTGTGACCTCCACATAGGTGTGATGGCTCAGAATGGTGGAAGTGGTCTCTCACGCAGGGACCTGTGAGCTGGACAAAGTTGAGAGACTCACCTCTTCTGCCATGAGCTAGTTGGACAGTACATCTTTGGCTCCTATCCTGTGAAGGCTGAGCTATCTTTCCACAGCACAACTCACCCTGGATTGTGTGGTAATACCGCACTGTTTACCGGGTGTGGTATTACCTTACCATTCCGATTTCCGCACCTCATAATAGGGGATAACGCTTAACTACACTGTGTGCTCCCTATTTTGAGGAGCACAAACTCAGAATGCTGCTGTTTTAGCCACACAATTTCCATATTATACCTACTGAAAAATGTGCAATGATAAGTGCCCAAATGGCATTACCGCTTGGTTGTAACGATGCAGAAGTTGTCCTTAAATGATGGAACAAGGTTAAAGTAATCATGACCGAACCGTTTAGCCGGGGTTGGAGGGAAACTGTGTTTTTTGAAGGGTTTATCTGCGAAGGCACTGGTAAAACACACTGGTGTCACGACAACGGACGAAGCATCCCATTCGCTGTGCATTTTAAAGGTGAGGAGCAGGGCATTGCCTGGCAATGTCCAGATGTGAATGTGATTACAGTGTTGGGGAAGATGAACCAAAGCCGAGTATAAAATTGGCACTTTTGAGCATAAGTTTACATCCCTTCTGTCTTGGAGGATGCCTGGGAATGGAGTAATTTATGGTACGAGTCTATTCTGCCATTTGTTTATGTCCCTCAAAGTTTTCTTTCTTTTGCTCACCTGAAGCACGTGGGTCCCCTCCATTTTAGAATTAGGACTTCATGACTTGGTAGTCACAAGATGGATGCTGGTGGGCAAGTGCAATGACCATAATGAGCATGCTTCTTGATAGGAGACAATCTACCTTTAAAGTTGCAACTCTATGACCAGGGAATGGGGAACAGAAGATTATGGGAGAAGGCAAGGGGGTCAAAAGGTTTCATTATAGAACAATATTGCCAACCAACTCCAAACGTAACCCACAAACACCCCGTTACTCAATTTCCAACAATGACTACTGGGCAGGGACTACTTTGGGAGTGCTCTCAAGATATTGAACCAATGGTGAGGGGGCTTCAGCTGGGACTCCTCAGACGGCTGGCCCATTTTGGTTGTTTGCGCACCATGCATGGGTCAGCAGACCAACACTGGTAGAGATATTTAGTTAATGACCTGAGATATTTCCATGTACTCCATTGTGCTCAAAGGCAAATTTAAAAGATTATTTTGCAAACCTAGGTTTGTGTTACACCTAAACTACATTTTGGTGTTTGTATTGCTTATTTATTTTTTTAATAAGTAATCAAATATTTTGATTAATTTCTGGCTGAAAAAAAAGGAAGGAGCTTTACCTTCCTGTTTAGTGGGTCTCTAGAACAGAAGGTAAATAGCTGCCCGGAATACACCAGGCCAAGGTTGTAGGAACCAGTCTCTCAGTCAACCATGGAGAAGTCTGCTTGGTTAGCACAGATTTGTTTGTCTTTCAAAGAAAGGACGAGGCGGTATGTTAGCCAGGACAGGGTGACCGTTGTCGCATAAAATAGGAAGCTAGGTTGTCATTGATTATTGCATCCAGCAGGACTGCGGCAGAGAGAAGTGGTTGGTCAGCATCCTCGTCAGGCACATCACTGGAACCAAGGCTGATTAAAGCTGACTGATGACGTCGCGGGTTCCGCGGCCGCAGGGGACAGGCCCGTGGAGCTCCTTCAAACAACATAATAACAAGCTTCATTCTCCTTGACTGCAGACTTTCAGCCTCATGCCTGGGGTAAACTAAAAGTGTAATGAACCACAGTCTGTTCTTTGGTGAGACCAAGGGCTGTATTGATGCCGGCAAGGTGGGGTCCGGGGCAGGAGCGTAAGCTGAGCGTAGGGGAAGAATGTACATGGTGTGGATAGTGAACTGTGAAGTTATGATGAGGGTTTCAGTTCCCTTTAAGTTAAGCCACCTAGGGCCAGATGTAGCAAAGGTTTTTACCCATTCTGTGTCTATGGGAAAAAGTGTTCGTACATATGGCCCCTAGTTTCTAGAAGAGCCATAGATTAGACAATACTGTGTTAAACTGTACCTGAATCACCATCCCTCTACGGTACCCAGAGGTGAGCCTTATCGGCTTGCTTTCGCAGGTCGAATGTACAAAGGAAGTAACCATTACAGAATTGGAATGAAATATAATCTTAGGCCTAACATTCTCCTTATACTTTCTCTCTGATCTATAACCACTAGGATTGCTAAGAAACAGGCTCATTTAAGGTAGCAGGCACTATAATAAATCATTGACAAAGACACCTCAACAAGGTGTGTAATTCACAGAGCTAGGCAGACACAAACACCCAACCCCTATCACTAGACTTGGGGCAGTGGGAACGTTTTAGCCGTGGCACCGGGTGACTTGACATTTAATCCTGGTTTTACCACTTTGTCAAACTATACTGATTGTGAACTCTGGACCTAAAGTCTAGACAGACAGGGACGAAGCTTCAGGGGGGTTTCTGGGGTGTAACATCCCCTAATTTCCAATAAATAGCTGGGTACAGGTGCTTTCAGTCCGGTATGGTGAGGTGTCAGATTTCACCTGTTTTTTTTACATACACACAGACAAAAACGCTCCCTCTCAGTTTGGAAAATCCTTGAAAATATTTTTTTTATTTTCCAAAATATTGTGGTTTCGCTTTCTTAGTACTCCTACCAATCCGCATTCCTCTCCCTTTCCACTGCCCCTTAGACCCTCCTCATGCACGCTGCTTGTTGTATAATGTATTTTAACATTATATGCCAGCTTGAGTGTTGGAACATTTTAAGTTCACGCCCCTCCACCCCCCATCTTACTGACCAAGCTGTGCCCCTGTGGGCAGATTCCACGGAACACCAGCATTTCTTTGGTAAGAGTAGACCCTCAGTGTCACTATCGGAATATCCAAATCACTCCCAACCCAGTTGTCCAATGAGCAAAATGGAAGCTGCGGAACCCGATGGCATGTTTTTTTATTAATCTGATCCTCCTATTGTGATAAATTGTGTGCCGTTGAGACATACATTTCTGAATATATTTATCTGTTCCTTTTTTCAATACTTATAGGAAAAACTTAATTAAAACTAAAAACTGGTAGTAAGTCTGAACTAAGAAAACAGGACGGTAACCCAACAATCATTTGATTTTTTCCATATGAGAGAGAATACCCAGTCATATAGTTCTCTCACCACAAACATATGTGGTAGCGAGGAAGGTGTGATTCTTGAAACAAGGAATCCTGCACTGTGGTGTTGGTGCTCATGCTTCACCAAATTGTTTGATAATAGTCAAATCAGATCCTTCCTATGCCTTGCCCCCACAAATTACCGTTATGTGATACCGATGGACAAGCAACTGAAGGCTCGAGCCAAGCTTCATACGACTGTTTCTAGCGCAGGTCGAAGCTCTCTTTGATCCTTGAGCCCAATCAAATCAAGCCTTCATGTGGCTCCCGTCTGCCACCCAAAGTGTAAACTGAGAATTACAGACAAAGCACCAACTTTTAATGTAAAAGAGGGAAAGACATATCCATCTAGTGGCTGAATTGCACAATGTGAAAACTGAAAACCTGTGATCAATCCTAACTTGCCAGTGTGAACAAATTGTGTGATCTTAGTCAACTGTTTTATTTCATTTTGTCTCCTTTATTCTTCAAGATCACATATGAGAGGCTCTTGAAATGCATGAGCTCAGGATGCATGTTATACAAAACATTCTCTTGTGTTTGAGTTAATAAACTATAATGTTGTTTCATTGATAATAACAACCTAGACCACCCAAAGAGTGCACATAACAACTGATTTTCCTTTTGGTTCACTAATGGCATTATTGTCGGGGCAGGGAAAGGCATGAACATTTATAAATGCATGTTTGAAAACTATCACGTTTAATAAATTACTCTCAATGCAGTGATATAATCTGTTGTTCGAAGCTGAAAGCGTTCTGCATGTTAACGAAATACACGTTATTGAACTTTGAAGAGACTTTATCCTATCTTTGCAGGTTTGATACATTATGTCTTTACTAAGGAAGGTGTATCTAAAGAGGGGTAGGAAGGGACACCTGTGCTTCTTTTCCTTAACTAGAGTCAGCAAGTAATAAATGCACGCCTGGTCAACAGCTTTTTGGATGTTCTCGCTCAGTCAAGCTCATTGTCACTGTTCACCAGGGCGCCTCATGCAAAGGGCTGGAGGGCCTCAAGTGGCCTCTTTCCATACTTTCAGTACCCCTGGTCTAGCCCTCAAAAGCAAAGAGGAGACTGGTCATGGGATAAGAATGGGACACGTGATCAACTCAGTTATGTCACTATGAACACTATGTCCAGTCAGGAGCTTTTCAAATACAAATAATTGTTTCAGTTGTGGTAATCTACTTAGTACAATGGAATTAGAAGACAACTACAAAACCCAGAATGCATTAAGCTATCACACAAAAGTCCAAGAGTGAAAACAATGTCCATAATGACCTTGAAGGAGATGTCACCCTTCATTAGTTATCAAAGTGTGTGTGGGTTACTTAATTTGGTGAATCAATGTATTGATAAATTGCTGTTCACTGAAAACACATGCCCTTCAAGGGTAGGAGCATTCTCCTAAGGCCAGCATGACTTGGCTCTGGACTAAGAAAACTAATTCCACTTAGGTGTAGGCTTGACAACACAACCCAATAGAGGACACTGTTCCCCACGTTCACATTGCACACCAATCTCAGCTCGCTTCTATCGAGATGATAAGGAAAAGGCTTCTTCCACTTCCCCAAACACTTGTCATTTACTATAGAGAGACCCAAGGCCTTGAACATCAGCCCTCAAACTCAGTGGTCACTGAAAAGGTCAAGCTACCAGTTGAGCCATCAGTTCTTGATCTTGTGGAACCATATACCAAAAACCTCAACAAGAACAGGCTGGATTTGCCATTTCACACTTCTTAATAAGTCAACATAAGGGTCCAACTTCTTAATCAAGAAATATGTCTGTAAATCACTTTGGGACCAGTACATTATTGGCAACATCATTAGAGAAATGCTCACATTCATAGCCCTCTGATCCCCACACGGAAGCTATGACAAAGACCACTGTCAAACACTACATCAGAGGGATCGGTCCCAGTGGCTCAATCTTCTTCATCGTAACTGGAGCAGGCAAAGTAGATTAAATACATTATTTACACCATCCTACTAAAATGCTTTGATTGTTGGTCCCATCTGTCTGCAGATCTCCGGTAACGTTTGCTTCACTGGGTCACTTCAAAACCTAATAAGGTTAATAAGCTGCAAAAGATGGATCTACTGCAACTTCCGAAAACATTCTTTGGCCTCAGTCTACTGAAGTATGTGCCCCAGTTATCAAACCAAGAAATCTTGGTTTGGCATGACAAGGCAGAACATCTAAAACAATCCATCAACCAACCAATCAATCAATCAGAGAATTTAAATAGTGCTAAATTACCCGCAGGTATCGAGCCACATTTCGGCAGTCCACATATGCCAATGAGGATAGAGGGGTTCTTTAATGACTTCAAAAATCAAAGCTGTTTTTGGACAGGTCTCGGATATTCAAGAGGAGAATTTCACCTTGATTAGAGAAGGTCTTTCTATCCTGCTTTTGCCTTTTGTATTTTCATATGCATTTTGCCACTTCATCTTAAAGTCCTTTTTAGATTAATTACCCTGCACAACATCAGAATTCAATGATGCTCAGTGATTGATGGAGAGAACAGGTACAATACAGATCTCTTGAACATCCTCATCCTCTACTTTCTCACCTCCGGTGCAGGTAAGGGACTCACCTTCATAAGGATGAACACTACAAGGGTCACAAAGACATTGGAATGAGGGTGCCTCCAGGCTTCGTAAATTCCTGCATAGTCTGGCTCCACCGCTGCACCTTGCTTTGCCCAGGTTCGGTTGTCGAAAAGGGTGACAAGCGTTTCCTTCTGCGTCAACTGTAACAGAAGATTTAGATAATATTAACTTTGTCACTTGTCTGCAAATATGTTGACTCCTCAAACCCACCTGCTCTTTTGAAAATAACACACACTCCGAATAAGTGCCATTCTGTTTGGTATATATTGATTCACAAATGTTTATAAAGGGCAAAAGCCAACTTAGCAATTATCAAAGGCTTCACTATTCTTCAAAAATGTGTGAAACAGAGAATGCACAATGTTCTCTGGAACAATTGTCTACAATCGATAGCGAGAGATAGACAGGCACAATTTAAAAGGGCCAGCTGGACCCAGAACATAGAACTGTTCTGCAGTCAAGAAAGCGGTGCAGTACGGAAGGTGAGCAGTCCTGATACAGGATGGACAGAGAGATGTATCACCTGCAGAAATACAGTAACTGGTGACAAGGAAACAGGGTAACATTTGAATAAATGAGAGATGATCTGGAGACTAAAGAGATGTCAATTTCCAAAGTCAGGTAATTCGCCTCTTCATCAATAGCAGAGGAAAACTGAGGCAGGTCACTGGGGTGAAACAAGCGCTACATTAGAAATTGATCATGATTCAAAAAGGTCACCCGCCGCATATGAAGAAGCTCTTGTCAGGGCACAAAACCTTTGGAAACTTGTGGATTTGAACTCTAAAAGAGAGATCCACAAGGAGAAGGGGTTCCAACTCCAAGATCAAAGATATGTCGCAAACACTAAGGTTAGTGTTGAGAAAGCCTGGGTCAGATTTCTGGAAAGGACATCATGGAAGATCTTATTCCCCTACAGATTAATTTTCACAGTCGACAATTTCCAGGAGCTCCTTACTAAGAAACAACATAGTTACACTTATTAGAAAACTATGTTCCTTTGGCTTGGTTTTGGTCAACATGGCCTAGATCTGGAACCAACTTAAGGTCATTGGTGCTTCTTTTACTGCTATCATGTGTGTTTCTTGGAATACTAGGCAAAGAAAACATTTTAATGGATTTTACTGCACGGAAAGTGGAATAGTGTTAAGAGGCCTTGAACTTTGCCTGAACAGCCTTGGGAATGAGCTGGAGTGGAACAATACTAGAGCACTGGATGGTGGACCTAAATGAGGGCAAGTCATTCCCTTGGTCTATCAGTGCTGAACAATGCAGAATCTAAGAGCAGACTTGGTGAAAGCTGCGTGGATACATTGTGGTAGGAAATTCCTGACAAATAAATGGAGACTGGGTAATATCACAATGCCTACCATATTTTGGATAGTATAACATCAGTCCCAGTTTCGGGGCCTTGTCGTAGATGAATACGCCAATGAATACGTGTGACTGTGTGTTAGCTAGAGAGCTATTTTTTAAAATATATTTTGGAAAACAGTGCAATAGAAGACATTACGGGAACGATACCATAGTCCTGAAGGAAAGCCTTCAAGTGTTATTTTGTTGTCAAAACCTATAAACCCCCTCTCCTACCCCCCCCTAGCCACGACACCAAGCAGATAGCACTCCTAGCACAACAGTACTCACCATCACGGTTTGGGCCTCAATAGAGTGTTCAACTGCAGTGTCTTTCATCATCGAGGAGTGTCTTGTCTTTCTCGCCCACTCCTGTCCTCTAACTCTAGCGAATAATATTGGAAGCATTTACCCCACACCTTGCAAAACTTTCTGGGGCACCCTCTACTAGCATATGTCGTTTTTCAGCCATCATCTATATGTCCATACCCCGCTTCCATTCCTCTCTGGTAGGGCAGTCTTGGGATTCCCCATGTCAGGCTATATCCCTTTTAGCTACAAGAAGGCTGAGGCCTCAGAGTAGTAAACGGGCTCGTGGAATGTCAATGTCATTGGGAATCCCCCGGATAAAGAATTTGGGATTAGTGTCAGCTGAGTCGAGGCCACCTTGCCAAGTTCCCGGTGATATCCTCCCAATTTTTCTGGATCAAAGGGCAGTCCAAAATTGTGTGGAAAAAGGAACCTTCCTCTCCTTGGCATCTCAAACAATGTGTGGTCTGCACCCTCCCCATTGCGTGCTGACAGTGTCTGTCACGGTATACTCTGTAGTATTTTTAATTGGAGTAAGCACAGCCCAGCTCTAATCACCACTTCTTTAGGGTGCATCAGGGAGGCCTCCCAGTCATTTTCTCCCACCTCTTCTACCCAGAGAACCCTGTAGCTTGCAAAAGGTACCTGGCCCATTCTTGATGAGAGTCTTATAGATCAGGGAAATTGCTCCCTTTCCCAGCTCTTCGGTCAGTAGCCGCCCTCAGGTGGGCCATTTTCCAGAATGCCCTCCCAGGAAGTCCCTCGGCACACCACGCGTGTCATGCGTCTGCATCTCATAGTTTCATAGGAGAGAGGCGAACAGCATGTTGTCCTCCTCTTTGAGTAAGTCACCCACCTTGGATTTGCCTAGCAAATCTAACATCTCGAATCCCCACAGTTGCAACA
The DNA here is from genome assembly GCF_031143425.1 of Pleurodeles waltl. Lineage (NCBI taxonomy): Eukaryota > Metazoa > Chordata > Amphibia > Caudata > Salamandridae > Pleurodeles > Pleurodeles waltl. Next base: position 38,605,180 of record NC_090450.1, read on the forward strand.
TTTCAGGGAGCCATTTCCCCTACCAGAAAGGTGCTTCTGTAGTGCAGTGGTCTCCAAACCTTTTAATGCCGTGCCCCACCAGTTGAAAAATAAAAATCATGGTGCTCCCCCCCTCAGAATTTTTCACAAATATTTTATAAAGATGGCAATGTTTAAATATGTCTAGGCGTATTTAAACATTACAGTTAAGTACTGTTACCTTTAAAAAAATGCAATAACATGTTTCTGTTTAAAACAAAACACAGTTATCTGTGTAATACTTCTTTTGGCAAGAGCCTGCCCCCCCCTACAATCACTTGAGACCCCCCAGTTTGAAGACCCCTGCTCTAGTGGGCTTTCCGTACCACCCTATAGGTTTCATTGCCTTCTCCCATGCCAGAAACGCGAGCTGCACACCAGGGAGGAGATGCCTCCTCCCCCTGCCACACGCAAAAAGTGAAGACAGGACAAATTTCCCTGGAGAGCCATTGTTGACCCTCGTATCACAGCCGCTGCTACTGTGCCTACAATGGCAGACATTGGTATGTCAAGATGGAGTAAAACATTCCCATGGACACTTTTTCATTAGAAGTGATTCCTGGATGAGAAGCTCTGGTAAGAATGTGTGACCAGCGATGGAACTGACCTTAAGACAACATCACAGGGAGCAGATGCAGGTCACGTGGCAGTCAGCCTCAGAGAGTTGACAGTGACATCAAATTTTCTCAGTGTCATAGAAGGTGGGCTGGTCTTAGCACAGACCATCTCTAAAAACTGCAAATGTACAAACATGCTCTATAACCTTCCCAGAATACTTTAAAAAAAAAAAAAAAACATCAGTACCAAAGTAGAGGTCAAAAAGCATCCACAGGGTCTGGTTTGAGTCATTGGCTGTGGTAAGAAAACCTAGAGTTTGAGGCACACATGAACTGGGAGTTATGATCTAGACAAATCATTGCCATACTCATGTGTTACCTGCTAAGGCACAGGTTCTGGTTCTGCTATACGGATGCCCCCAGTTTAACTTCAGGAACACAGAAGACCTAGACATGAACGTTTAACAGCACTAAGCCCATTCACTTCTCCAAAGGTCAAGACTTGGCCTACTAGGACCACCCGCTTAGAAGCAGCTCGGAGACTCCCCTTGACCTGCACACAAAACAAACCCACTTATCTTAAGATCCATTGGGGAAAAAGGCATCTACTCAACACCTAGCCATTTAAGACTGTACCTGCAAAATATACATAGAAAATCATAAAATATCTTGAAGCTAATTCTAGACTGTGTCCCATGATGGTCTTTTCCTGGAGGGGGTCAGGACCACTATGTCCAGAACACTGGGCTACAGTAGAGGCATTTAGGAATTCGACTGCGTAGCACAATATTTTGGAACCAGTACGATGATGTAACCAACCCAAGAAAATGACTACCCCCAAATCTAACCAAAGGTGGGTCAGTAAGCATAACATATCTTCCAGAATGGCTACAGCACAAGTGAATAACAACATTGTTTCAGTATCGAAGACGGTATCCAGGATAATGAAGGTACCTGTCCAGCCATGAACTGTCCAAAGCCGGGAGGGAAGGTGAAGGTTGCAATGAGAAGAGTCACCAGTGCAGGAAACAGTAAACGCCTGTGTAACAAAAGTTACAAAATGCATCAATAAAGGATTAAGCAACAATAATAAGCATAAATCAAGGAAGAGACAACACCAAACACACTGCAAAAGCAAAGCACTTCAGACAAACTAAGCACCTACACACCCACAACTACAAAAAACTTTAATCAGGTCATACAAAAGTAAAAAAAGAAATCTACAGATGCTGACATTTTCACAACAGTAACACAGTGCACCAATTGTGGTGGACAAAACAAACAACCACATGAAGTAAAGCAGGCAGCAAAAGCTAAACACATCCACCACGAGCAATACCTGCGGAAAAAGAACACATGAATCCAAGCCGATATCTGTGAAACAACAACAAAATACATTCATGGTGGCATCAACTGCAGAAAGTGGCTCTACTCAAGAAACAGAGGAGTAGTCTGACACGAAAACACAGACATGGTTTTGGTGAAGTCGAATAAGCTAATTTAGGGTATATAACCAGTTAACACAACTAGCTAGCCCGGTTTGTAATAATTTATAAGATCTGGGTGAAGTGCCAGAATATGTTGTTGCCTATGATACAAGTATACACCTCAGAAACCTCTGTTATATGTTTATGTATGTTTTTGTTCCAGAATTCAACTCTGAACACTACCTGAGCAGACCTTTCACAAAAAAAAAAAAAATAAAAAAAAAAAAAAAAAATCACAAATAGTTCAGAAGTGGCCATCAATGAAAACTCTGTGATGGACGTCCGCTGTGCAGAGCCTCTAACCAATAGATGCAAACCAACTTTATGGAGGGTTTTCCAACTTACCTTGTACACACTGTGTGACATCTGCTTTTCACTGGGAGACCATGTGAAGGGAGCGGATATTGTGTGCCCCACTGTGGCACGTGAGAGTTGACAGGTCTGAAAATAGGTCTGGGGAAGAGGGATACTTGAATGTAGGATGCACATTCACAGCATTATCCTGGTGGAGGGAGTACAAAAGCCCAAAGGCCTTCACTCTTAAGACATTGCTAGGTCTCCAGAGCATTGTTTAGTTATAATTTTAATGAAAATCTCAAACCTTCTCATTTCCAAGGCGGTGCTAAAGGACGTGTGTGAGAGAGAGAGCGGGATGAGAGGAAAAATGAGCATAGAAAGAGACAACCTCTGTGTGAATTGCTAGAAACGTGCATGCATGTTTCTGTACTTATATGTATGTATGAATGTATTGCAATGTACAGAGCACAAACCTAGATGGAAAGCAATGGAGCGCTGCCATTACTGGGGAGTTTGGAAGCCGGGTCCATGATCATGGACATCAAGAGGTAATTTTACACATTTTCAACTACAATCACATGTTCACAATTACATTACGTTTCTCAGATTTAGAATCTTTATGCCAGGGAGATGACTTGATTTGTCCAGGAACACAAGGTTTTAAGTGAAGTGCTGGAAATGGAATCGGAACAAAATGTCCCAGTTTCCAAACAAGAACTTGGCACTAGACCTGATCTCCTCCCACACAGATGTAGGTAGGCTCTGGATTGGCAGCTTGTGAGAGTAGATACTGTACCAATACCCAGGAAGCTGCATGCTCTGAGCCACAGGGCTCCTGATCGTATATGAAGCCAGAGCTAGAGGAAAGGATACCCGCACATAGCCTTTATATCATCTGTTTCTTGCACTTAGTGGGACTAGGAATTCTTCCAACTAGAGATCGTGCACAAGACTTGCCACAGAACCCTAGGGCCTGATTTAGATCTTGACAGATGGGGTCACATCCCGTCCGCTGTATTAGGATTCCATTATAACCTATGGGCCCCTCCACCATATTGGTGGAGGGGATGTCCATCACATTTGTGACTGAATAACCGGTCCACCAAACTCTGTATCAGGCCCCTAGTTTTTCTCGATATGGTTAGAGGGTACATGGGCCAAGGTGATCACTGTGGCTTTGGATTAGGGCTCAAAGTAGGGGAGGTGGTAAAATGATTTGACAAGCCTCATATACCAGGATTGTTGCAATGGGTCCCTTGGACACCCTAAAAAGGAGTGCAGATGAAGTAAATCTGCCATAGAAGAGAAAAGATATCTCAAAACTAGAAAGAGCAGAATTTCAAGATTGCAAGATCCACTTCTTCATGTAAGCAAAGGACCGCCCTATAAGTCAAGTTCATAGAGGATCCTGTGAAGGTAAAGCTCACATAGGACACTGTGAAGTTCAAGGAGCATTCTTTGAATGTGAAACGTCCAGAATATCCTGAGAATATTAAGTTTGCAGACCATCCTGTTACATGGAGCTTGCAGACGATGCAGTGAACGTTAAGATAACAAATGACCCAGAGAAGGTGAGGCTCGCAGATAATCCCATGAAGGTGAAGCTCACAGAGGATCCTGTAAACGTTAAGCTAACAAATGACCTAGTGAAGGTGAGGCTCGCAGATAATCCCATGAAGGTGAAGCTAACAAATGACCCAGTGAAGGTGAGGCTCACAGATAATCCCATGAAGGTGAGGCTCACAGATAATCTCATGAAGGTGACGCCCACAAACTGGAATGGCATGGGCAGCAAAAAAACGATGGATTAAACCCAGATCTGTGACTGGGGGTGAGTGTTTGCATTGTCAGCACTCCCTCCATCATCATTTTGTTTTGCTAACGTCGCCCTAAGTGGGAAGGGTATGCCCAGACGTGGGTCCCGTGCTTCCCATGCCACTGGATTCAAGCTAGCCTGGCTGATGAGGGGTGAAACCCCGAAACCGGTCCCAGGATGCTTGTTTCCAGTCCAGGGAAGACCTGGCCTGGCAGTTCGGGCTGGACTGTTCCCATAGGGAACAGGGTCAAGACTGATTTGCATATGGCTGGGTCCAAACTGGAATGGCATGGGCAGCAAAAAAACGATGGATTAAACCCAGATCTGTGACTGGAGGTGAGTGTTTGCATTGTCAGCACTCCGTCCATCATCATTTTGTTTTGCTGAAGCTCACAGAGGATCCTGTGAACATGAACATTAAGGTAACAAATGACCCGGTGAAGGTGAGGCTTGCAGCGAAACCTGTGTATGTGAAGCTCACAGCGAATCCTGTGAACGTTAAGCTAACAAACGACCCAGTAAAGGTGATGCTCGCAGCGAATCCTGTGAAGGTCAAGCTTGCAGAGAATCCTTTGAAGGTGAAGTTCAAGGAATGTTCTATGAACGTGAAGTGTGCAGATTATCCTGTGAGCGTCAAGTTTTCAGAACATCCTGTTATAGGACGCTTGAAGATGATGCAGTGAATGTTAAGCTAACAAACGTCCCAGTAAAGGTGAGGCTTGCAGAGAATCCTGTGAAGTTGAAGCTCACAGAGGATCCTGTGAATATTAGGCTAACAAATGGTCCCGAGCAGGCCACTTCACACCTCATTAAGGCAGCCTAGCAGAGGCTGGCCAATCAGAGCACCTCTCAGAGAATCGCAATCAGGTAATCGCTATTCCTAACATTGATACATCTGGTCCCTAGTGTTTCAGCCACAGCTATAGTTATCTCTTACCGAGACTTAATAAGCAAGGTATTGCCTTATGCAGTTTAAGTAGCTGCTATGCGCACAGGTGCTTGCATAACAATGGTAATGTTTTCACATGAGCGTTTATGTTTATCGTCAATGGCTATTTACATCACAGAAAAGCTAGGAACATATCTCGTTTATGTTTCTGATTGAGGATAAAATGCAAAACATAAATTCTATAAAGCAGGAGACGCACATAACTTGTGGATGAAATAGAAGTTTTCAATGTATGTCTGTTGCATTGACCAGGAAATCTGAAAGGGAGGGCTGCAATATTATTATACCAGACTTTGTAAGGTGACGAGGAGAGACTAAAATCAGTGACAGTGGAAAGGAGGACCCAGACAGGAGTAGAAGAGGAAATGGGGCACACTTTATTCATATAAGTAATGAGAGGAGGAAAACAGAAGGCAGACTTCATTGTGTAATAACTGGGAAGACACATCATTTGGTTTTGATGAAAGAGTATGGCGGAATCATACTTCATGATATGAGGACATGGGGTGCGTACTTCACCTGAAAAGTGACAGGAAGGGTACAGTCCATCAAACAACAAAGAGAAAGTGGGCACATCCATTAACATGAGGAAAGAAATTAATGAGGACACAGATCAGATGATGGAGATGGGCGAGAAAGAGGATGCAAATGATCAAAGATGAAAAGAGAAACAAATTGGCTATTCTTCATCATGTAAAGAAAGGACCTAAGATAGATATAAGGTGATGAGATGATAGAGGGGTCATTGAAAAGAGGAAACCATGTTCACCAGCTTCATATCAGGTGATAAGAATATAGAGTAACCTTCATCATAAGAGCTCTGAACAACACACTTAATTGAGAAATGAGCGGATACATGTCAACAAGTAAAGGAATTAAATACATTTTGACTTATTCATCAGGTGATGCAAAGTGATAAAAAGGGGGATGGTGTTAATCAGAAGACTGGGAAGAGAAGTAGATTTACTAAATCAGGTGAAGTATTGAGAGGCCACATAGTACATTTGGTGGCAATTGGGACAAACATAGAAGACATATGCTTCATGAAGCATTGAAGACATTGAAGGCACTTAACTCATCGTGTGAAGGGGAGAATACAAACAGGGCATACCACAGGTAGAGAGCAGGTATGCAGTGGACACAACAGGAGATAAATTGAGGAGATGGGAAGAGCATGTTGGATCTCATCAGGTGAGCAAGGAGAAGGAAATCTGAGTTACAACCAGTACTGGAAGTGCAGGGTACATACTTCTTCATCAGGAACCTGTTGATGACCTTTTGCTTCCTCATAAACTGGACAATCTTGCGGTTCAAATACACAAAGAGGGCTCCTCCGAAACCACTGACTATCCTGCAAGGAGAAAGGAGAAACTGTTGAAGGCTTGCCAAGACACTGCCTAGGTACACTGATTACATATCAGAGCCCTCAAGGAACAGAGAGACAGTTTGAGAAAAGGATTACTTTGTAAGCTTTCCTAACTGGAGTAAAAGTTCCAAAAAAGTTAACCTCTGTCAGTGCACAGAAATACAAGGAACTGCAATCTTTCAAGTAATCCATAGGGAATCCTTGCCACCAGAGCTGGGCTTTTGTTTGTTCTGGTGTCATGTAGGTTTCATGAAACTCCAGAAGACAGGTTACTGATTGCCAACATACTATAAATTGCAAGAACAGCAACAAACAAATTAAAAATGCAGAGTTATACTCCTAGAACCAGTGAATTTTATAATTTCTGAACCATCATTGGTAAAAACCATATTACACATTTGGATATTGAATTAGAAAAAAATGTTCTGATAAACATAGATTTTAAAACCTTTGTCTTAAGAGAGATAACCATGTTTTAGGGTAATGACAATAGCAGAGTATATGTCAGATGAACCAGAACCTTCCCTTGCATCTATTGCTGGATTACCCAGTGATTGAGAATGTATCATCTATTCCAGTACTAGATTTTATAAAGATTTTGAGCTCCCCCTATAATTTGGAGCTGGAATGTCTGGTGGTCATGAAGAAGTAGTTTGGGAATAGATAGTGTGCAATACTTAGCGGATACTAAGTTACCTAATGTTGTGAATTTCCTTGTTGTTGTGTGGGGATCTTCGACTTCACTTGGCTACAGGGGCTGGATGTCTAGAAATTCTTCAATTATCATGCAATCATGGGTCTGGATTGCCTAGGTTTAGATATTCCTTATATTCTGTATCTGAAGTACCCCAACCTCCCCTAAAGGGTGAGGTTGGATTGCTTGGTGGCCCTAAATCTTTGCCTGTTTACCAGAAAGAATCCTCCTTCGATTTGATCCTGAAACTCCACATAATTTGACCAGGCATTGTGAATGAGGGTGAAATATCCCTTTCATTCAGCTATTTGATCCTGTGTGGCGTGCAAAAAGAATTGGGGCCGGAGGGTCCTCTCAGACTTTACAACAGGCCGACACATGCTCACATAATGGCTCTAAATCCAAGTAGGACGGATAATTACGCCGCAACCGAATATCACTCCACTCAATTATAATTAACCCAGTATTCCAGCACTTAGATTTAATGGGTGCGGAATATGGGACCCAATTTTAATGGCTGAAAAATGCGACCCCTGACTCCAATCTTATTCTCTTATATTGCCGGAGTGGGATGTTTAATTTGACCCAAAATACGTCTTTGCCCAGTTATGTCCTGTAACCCATTTTGTGCAGATTAATTTGTAATATCTGGATTTATGTGCAGGGATACAGGTCAGAAGCATTATTCCCACACAAAAATCCACTTTACTCATAATCAGGCCTACATCTTTGACTACAACATTGACGACTTTTTGATGACAGACAGATATTTATCCATCCATGGTAAGGGTTTAGTTGGAGACCTAAAAAGAATCACACTCTCAGCTTTTTTCATAACTTAAAGTGATTTCTGAATATATAATGGTAATAAAAAATATTTAAAGCTATTTTTATCATTATTTATTAAGGCTGATTTGAAAGTCCAGGTCTTTTTACCACCTCACACATAATGTTGTAGGCTCCTCTGACAGGGACATCGATTGGAATTTTAAACATAAAGCATCATACTGTGTTCTGGCCACTACCAATATTATCCCTGGTGGTATGAATGACAGCACAAGCCTACATACTCCTCCCAGGTATAACTATATTACCTTTTTGTGCCTGTTCAATTTGGTGTGCGAGCCCTGTTATTAATTCATCTATGAATTTAGGCAAAGTAGCAATGATAGCAGCCACCCTAATTTATTGATAAGGGTTTTGAAGTTACTAATATTTGTTTCATTGTAGATTGGCTAATTTTAAGTCACGCTTTGCAGTTGATTATCCTACCCCTGTATTTAATTTTTCAAATGGGGAGATCTTACAACCTGTGGCAGCTCCTCTAGGGGCAAAAAGGCAGGGCGGGAGGCACAAAACAAACAATATTACAAATAAATATATATTTTTTTAGTTAATAAAAAAAAAAAGAAAACGTACTTGACTTGCCGCCGCTGCTACTGCCGTGCCGCCACCCCTCTGTCCTCACTCACTGCAGGCACAGGCACCCAACCTTCCTTGCGGCCAATCTTTATGCTGCTCTCATGCTGCTAGCAGCATGAGAGCATTGCTAGGATTGGCCTGAGTGCCCTGGCTTGGCGCACCCAGGCAGACTGGAAGACTGCGCCTTTTGTCTCCAACCCAGCAACACAGTGCCAGGTTGGATAGAGTTCAGTGCGCATGCGTGTTTGGCCAGTCAAACACACGTGCACTGAGGGGAGTGCACACCACTACTCCTGCTTGCTTGTCATCCCCATGGCCCCACCCCTTGAAAATGAAAAGGATAGTAAACACTGTTTATTATACTTTTTATTTTTCAATTTGCAGCTGGTGCGGGGGCGACACTCCTCCGCCTCTGCTTACAGCTAAAGTCCAAAGATTTCCGTCGCAATTTGTAGGGGAGGTGCCTAGGACCGCTACTCATGTTCAAGTGCTTTATCTAGACATCCCTGCGACAGCTATATGTTCCCAGATACTTCTTACATTATTCATATAATGTTCTATATCTTTAGGGTCTCTATCACTGCCAGTATTTTGTGGGTGATTGCCTCAGAATCCCATGTGTTCGGAGGTGAGCTAGTATCAATCTCCAGAGCAATGACCTGGATTGTCATACGAGCCCTATGGTTTTAGGTTTCTCTGATTCATATTTTGTGGCGAATGTACTTTGAGATTTGTTGGATTAGTAGATGAGTCTTGATGCAGCCGCATGATCAATGGCTGTATAAGACTCGTAATGCTCTGCATTTTGGGGTAAATTGACCCCCATGCAAAGGCACTGTCCTGTGTTCTGCGGGTGGCCCATCATCAGTCCGTTGTCGTTTATTGTTGGAGTCATCAAGTGTAGCTGCATCACTCACCCAATCACAGCAAAGGCGGGCAGCTCCTGCAGGTCAAACGGGAAGTCCAGGCGGAAGCGGGTTTTGAATAAAGCTGTGATGGTCTCTGGAAGACAGAAATTAGTTCTTTGAGGAGTGTTATCAGCCAGAGAAAACCTTTTCTAGAGAAGGCTTCACAAGGCCCAAATAAGCTTGAGGGTGACTATTTGTGGTCAGATCAACCATGAAAGGGTTCCTCCTCCTCTTTGTATTGCACCACTTCTGTTTCCTACTGGTCCTTCTGCCTTCCTCCCCGCAAGCTGAGGCCTTCGATCTCCAACACACGCTACCTTGCATGGCTTTTGCCTTCACTACACCATCATCGGAAAGGTGTCTGTCTTCAAATTCTCACTCTCCCAGACATACAGCATCCATTTGACTCGATTCATGAGGGCGGTCTCAAGGGTCTGCCATGAGGCCTCAGACTGTCCCGGGACTCAACATCAAAGATCTCTCTTCATATTCCACTCTACCCTCCCATGCGGGGTTTCTCATTAAGTTATATCCGCGAGTAACCACTTCTGAGATCCCATAAAGTTTCTCCCTCAGACGGTTCCCTCCCTTGAAAGGCTTTTCCCCACTTTATATCCCTCTTTCTAGTCAGACCTATTCCCTTAGATGCGCCATTCCCTTCTTAGGGCCGTACCCCTTAGGCTTTCGTCTTCCAACCGAAGCCTTTATCCTCACCTAAAGATTCACTGTCCTGCTGCTTGGCCTCCCGCCTCAGGCTTACCTGCCATGCTCCATCACATTGTTCCTGCCTGGTAATGATTCTCCCACTGCCCTTTCTCTTCCCAGAATTTCTCCACCAAGTAAGCCCTCTTCATTGAGACACAATTGTTCAAGTCACAAACGCTCCAGAAAACCCATCCTCCCACTTAGATGCAGATTCCCTTTATGCTTCATAGTCTTTTGCAACACCCCATGTCCTACAGTAATTTTAGAGAGATGGTCAAATATATGGACCTAAACAAAGCAGTACCTTCATCGCGATTCCACACGGCCAACACACGGAAGATAAAAGCGCTGAATGTTGCTGCAAAAAAGCCACGCCAATAATTCCTTACGGCAAAAAAGGTGGATGTGACCTCGATGCTGAAGAGGACCCCTGGACAGGAGGGAAAAAGTGCAGACAACTGAGAAGGATTTAAGAACAAAGGACATTTATAGCATTGTACAAACATTGCAGGAGTCAGTGCTCCTTAATAAATGCGAGGGAGCACAGACATGAAACATGAGCCAGGATCCATGTGCCTCTGTGTGGGACACATGCCTTCAATAAGGAGCATTATGCACCCACCCAGTGGGACTGGCCCTTACCTCGCTCACTGTGAAATCTGAACTGTACTCTTGTCCTTTGTTCATTGCTCTGTTGCATCCCTGCGAGGTCTCTGCTATACAAGTACCAAAAGATGAAAATGTATACTCACACCCAAAAAATAAACAAGTGCAAGAGTGCCGTCACATATTACATGAGCTCTGTATCCACAGGTACATCCAGCCAGGTCAATACTCTTGACAAGGACTGGCGGGTTACCTATGGGTTCAGTCCTGGCTTCTCCTCCCTTTCATACCAACATAGAACCTGTAGAAGATCAGATATGTAGGTGGACAGCTAAGCTGAATGGACTTCCACACATCAACATGGTTTCATCAAGGATGCTGGTTGAATGAATTTGAGGAACAGCCGGAGTATCTAGGAAATGTATTGAGGGTTACATATCATAAAAAAAGACAAAACATGCAGATTCTGAGTGTTAAATACCGATCCTGCATGATACGCCTAATTTTGAAGCTGAAAGCTTGGAATAGGAGGTATTTACCACAAGTGTTAAACACCATGCTTTGAGTTTATTGGCCAGATGTAGCAGAATCCGTTTTTGCGACTTGCAAATTGCGAGTCTGAGCGACTCGCACTTTGCAAGTCGCAAAAACGGATGCAGAATGGTGTCTCAGACACCTTCTGCGACTCGCTATGGGGTCGCAAAGACCCACCTCATCAATATTCATGAGGTTGGTCGCATTTTGCGACCCCATAGCGAGTCCCTGCACTCACAGGGATGGTGGCCTGCTCTAGTCAGCAGACCTCCATGTCTGTGAATGCTTTTTAAATAAAGCTGTTTTTTTTTTTCATTTTGCAGCCCGTTTTCCTTAAAGGAAAACGAGTTGCAAAATGAAAAAAATACCGAAACCATTTGGTTTAGTTTTTTTCCCAGAGTAGGCAGTGGTCCACAGGACATTCACAAAGGGGAAGGGGTCCCATGGGGACCCCTTCCCTTTTGCGAATGTGTTACCACCAGTGTGACACTGGTGGTAACTGCGAGTTGGTTTGCGACCGCATTCGCGGTCACAAAGCAACTCTGAATTGCGATGCGAGTTGCAAATAGGAAGGGAACACCCCTTCCTATTTGCAAGTCGCATTCCCAAATTGCGAGTCGGTACCGACTCGCAATTTGGGAATGAGCATCGCGTGAGGCCGCTTGCATGGCGCAAACTGCGTTTTTCGCAGTTGGCGCCATGCATCTGGCCCTATGATCTTTAAATATTCCATCATATTCTGCCAAAATTGTAATAAGGGTCTGTCTGAGCTGTAGGCTAACTCATTAGCAACTGTGTGCCTCAAACCTTGCCAAGATTCAATAATCAAAATGTGCCAAGTACTGACTTTTTCTGCCTAGTGATGTGCACTCACTAATGAAATAACGTGTTTAGTAACAGTGTTCATTGCTACCAAAATAAAATAATTCCTCACTATGTTCTTCACCCATTTTGTACCCCAAAACCTCACCCTGCTTCTCCTTCCACCTTCTGAATCCAGCAGTAGCGAGCCTTGGCGCGTCCCTACAGGCTGCACATGTGTTTTTTCACGTGACTTCATAACATTCAGTAACTCACCCTGCGCCCATTAATGCAAAGTGTCCTAGGGTGCAAATGGCATTTCTGCCCACTTTTCACACTTTTGGACTCATTGTTATTAGAGCAGCATCCTCAGATGCTCGGGCGGCCCTTCTGTAATACAGGTTGCACCAGCGCAATAACAAAGGGGTGTCCAGCAATTGTATGTTGCCAAACCCCATGCAAATGAGGGAACCCTTTGCTCCTGTGCCCTATTACAGGTTGAGGTGCAGAGGCTAGATGATGTCGGGAGGGACCATGACTGTGTGCACACCCTGAGAGGGAGTCCACTGGGTGATTGTAAAGAGGATCCCAGGCTCTCCATAGGGATCTTCTCGCGGGCGGTAGCAGTCACATACAGTTCTCCTCTGTGGGGGTTCCTTGCACTCACTTGAAGGAAGGCTAGGTGGTCAGTCCGCAGTAAAACACCGAACAGCGGCTTCAAACAGCCTATCCTCCTTTTAGGAATGTGAAGTTCCCAGTTTAGGCCCTCTTCACTCTTGCACTGGTCACACCAAAGTAAGGGATGCTCTGTGGCCTAAACAGGGTCAGTGTGCCTCATCTGTAAATAGTTTGAGAACAGCACTGTCTGGAACCAGGGGATAAGAAAACTTACTTCAGGTGTACCATTTCCATTAGGCTGACACCTGAGCATCTCTATGGAAATTAGGTTAATGAGCTACTCTCAATGGGTTGAATCTTGCTTGACCAATGAAGCAATCTTTTTAGTTTCGGCAATGGCAGGCAACACACTGCTATTTTAAGTACATTATTTAATGATTCATAGCAGTCGTCAGCATCACTGGAAAAATATATTTTGATTCTCAGCCAAAGATCCCCATTTACTGCACATCTTATGCTGACACAGAGTTGCTAAAAATCTTTTGAAAAGAAAGATGGCGCCCAAATTAGGCAAAGTATTGATGACTATGCTCTACCAAAACCTAGAAAACAGGGAGAACCCAGGGCTGGTTAAGGGAAGGAAGAGAAGCGTACATTTACATTGATGCGTTGACGAACATAACGAAGAACACTATACTGTTAATGAACTGAAGGATGCAGATTCGACTCATATTACAGTGGAAGGCCTTGGAAATATGTTGGGGAGGGGATGAAGATTTTATGAGCCAGAGTTGTAGATAGAAAACAGTGCAACTGACTGCAAGTTTCATAAATCTGTTGGATAGTGGATCTAAAGTTGTGAACAGGAGGCAAACAAAGGTCTTACTTGCTGTGATTCGAAAAATTAACAAGTAAACATTATAAAGATCAAATTAGTTATCCGCTATTTTGGGCTGGTTGAAGTAGAGCATTAATTCTTAGAGGATGGGACTAAGGTGGGGGAGAGGAAAAAACACAGAATGGAAACACCTGGCGACTGTGTGTTGTAGGCACCTACTGAGAGACCAGTGGCATACGTGAAGATATGCCATTTAGCAATCCTCTGAGACTTGGGATGGGAAGTAAAACAGACAACATAAGGTGTTGTGTAATGGCTCTGCTGCAAAGACATATCCTGATTTAAGAAGATAAATCCTTTTCAGGAGAAATCATTTTGATAACAGATGAAGATCTCATCACCATTGGCAGATACCAAGGTTGCTTTTCTTTACCTTTGCAAAGACTATGTAGAGTTCTAGGGCAAGATCTGAGATTCCATTGATCGTGAGACGAGCCTGGACTGGGCCACAGGAAAGAAGATTCAAACATACAGTTTGCCGTAAAGCCGCCCATCCCTTTGCACTACTAATGAGAGGAATGAAAAGAGACGGGGAACGGCTGCCGCTCTTCGGAGAATTGGAAGAGCGGTGCAACTTAAAATTTAAGCTCTGCTATTTTTTGCCTGCATAATTTATAGAGAATGTGCTATGCGGGCATGAATTATTGATCAGTTAGCAGCATGCCTTTCAGTTGTAGTTGGCACTTTTTTATATATTTTTTTGCATTTTTCCTTTTAGTACTGAATATAAAATTAGCTTAGAACAGGCTAGTTGGTCTCAGAGCACCAGGCTGAATTCCTGGAAAAATGTGCTTCACTACAGGATTTTTTTCTTTGCGTCCTTCCTCTGGTCTCTACTGAGGACTTTTTTCACCAACTTTGATTTTTACGTTCTTTCTGTGCCATTGAATATTGAGCGAACTGCACGTCTGTCTGCTTATCATCCTGCTTGGGTACCATAATGGAAACAGAGTTCCCAACTTGTAACCATCCACCTTCTAGCCATTCTGTTATACAGAATTGCTTTATTAGAACACTTAACAGAAAAATATGCTTTATTTGATGGAAGATATGTTTTGATTTTGGCACTTTGCGAGTCGTGTCCTTTGGAAAATAATTGGATTATGGACTCTGAAATTATCTGTAGATGTTAGGTTGTATCCACGTTTAGGACACTGTGTTCACAGAGAATTTTAAATGTCTGGGGGTTGGGGAGAGATTTTTTTAAACAAGTTCTAATATCTACCACCCATCTGATGATGGTTCAAAGATAGTTTCGTTCTGTGGTGACAGGAGGCAATTACAGCTTTACAACTAGTTGGTAGCATTAGAAGAAAAAACACAGCTGGACCGAGCTCCATATTCCCAATAGGCCCATTCGCTTATACCAGGGTTCTGCAAAGTCGGTCCTGGAGAGCCGGGTCCATGCCAGATTTTTAGCATATCCACATTTAGAAAAGAGATGTTTCAGAAATCCAAATTTTTCTAAATGTGGATATGCAAAAAAATCTGGCATGGACCCGGCTCTCCATGACCGACTTTAAAGAACCCTGGCTTATACCCTGCTGTTATACCCTGTTATTTATTTATTTAGAGCAATCCAAACATGCGAGCAAAGGAGCGCTGTACATGGTGGTTGATGAGAGACAATACAAGATCATGAAAGAGGGAACTATTCCTTTATGCTAAATTTTTACAATACCATTACAGACTCACAAGTTTGCAATTTTAGGCTCAGGGAGGTTGCCATTTGCTCAGAATGACCCAATTTACAATCAAGCACCAAAGCCGGGATTAGAACCTAGGTCCCCAGGCTCTGAACTCCAAAGCTCATCCAGTAGAACACATAGCTGAATCACGGCTCTCCAGTACATAAGTGGAAAGTTTCAAATGAAAGAAGAGGTTATACATTTTGGAAGGCATTAGGCTACAAAATCAAAACCCTGCAAGGAAATATGCTGCCCTGCTGGCCATGAGCAATGTGGCAGACATACTGTTGCGTAAAGAGAAATACACCCTTTGATTTGACAACTTTTACTGATTCTACAGCAACTTTCACTAAGGTTAAGAGGTTTAAGCTGCACAGATTGCGAATCTCTCCATATCTGTGCAATAAAACTATTGTCCTTAGTTCATATACTTGGATTTAGATCACGCACAACATAAGGGACTGACTTTCCAATAGTAAGAGAAGTTACAATGATGTGAAGCAAGGCTCCCTGGCTGCCCCGCTTGCAATAAATCTACACCTCGCTGATATTAAGGAGCATTTTGTTAGAATTAATATTTGCTAGAAAACTAAATTCAACACTGATGAAAATTAGAATCCTGACAAAATCAGTTTTTGGACCCCTTCCCTGCCACTGACTATAACAAGAATCATCAAATGGTAGGTTCCAGATAATTTATTAAACCTTTCCTGTGAATTGGAACAAGCGTTCCATCTTTCCAGGATTTGTGCTTAGCAGAAAGGAAGGTTTCATTCAATAGAGCCGAGTAGATTCCTGTCCACAAATCATAATTTTCTTGATATGGCTTCATGGATTTGACGTTTTAAGCATCTTAACTTGAGTTACCTTTTAATCACTTTGGAAGTGCGGCCTTGATCCTGCATACATACTCGTCTGACATTGGTGTGACATTAACAATGCATATTTTCTGTCACTTTTTCCTTAGCACTCACAAGTGAGTGAAGTTTGTTTTAGGTTGCTGCCCCTTGCCTCCCTTCCTCAGTTTGCTAAATATATTGTGCTGGGACACAGATCGGAGGGTATCAACCTTAAAGTCTCTTTATAAACACCCATAAAAAAATCTATGTTAATCCACCTCAGTTTCGGATAAACTTCCTAGACAAGGAGAGATCAGAGCATTCCAACACTTATGAAGCAATCCAGATGTACTTCTTTGCAACTAAGAGAGCCAAATTTGCAGTCAATGATGTGCAACCTTGCAAATGGACGATTTTTGCTACTGTACGTCTACTCTAACGAACAAGCGGAAGACAAGTTGTTGCTTTCTAACATGAGAGAATATTAAAATCGTTAGGTTGGGTATTACAACATAGCATCAACTATATTATGGTTGAAAAACTAGCTAGCTGAGTAGAGATGTCCAGTTTGTTCTCTTCTGTGTAAGTAGGGTACACAGTACAAGATATTCACGCTAAGCAAAGATTTCTCTTTGGTTGTCTCCACGAGGCAGACGCTCATGGTTGGCAATGTTGCGACATGCACACGCCTTTTCCTTCTCATCATTGTTGTCTGTGAGAACCCAGCTGAAAATTCAGCAGCTACAGCAAACTCTTCTATAAACTCATCCTTGAAATTTCTTATACCATCAAACTGTTGCAGCCTTTACCAACTAGGAAGCAATTTACCAGGTCCCTCTAAACTCGCTATACGATGTGAGCAAAGTGAAACATATCTCATCATTACGGTACGACTGAGAATGATATCATCACCTCTGATCAAACAGGTAGAAACAGCGTAAAGCAATCTCTTCAGATTGTTTTTCACCCCATCCTCGTCACAAATCTGTCTGGAATTTAATTGCTGTATCAGTCAATATATCAGGCTTGATGACTATTATACCTCTGGCAAAACTGCAAGATGGCCCATCGGGGCTCATTAAGATGGGTCTAGTGGGATGAATTAGGGGTCTCTAAACAATTGGCAAGATCGCACTGCAAGGAAATATGCAAATCAATGAAAACCCTCAGATGACTGAAGCTTGGGATGCTGCTCAATCTTGGTCTCAATTCAAAAGTATATCAAAGAAACATCAGCCCTTTGCTCCTTTGCCTTCGATAACTCATCCCATCTACCTTTCAAGCATGTTGTCACTTTACTGAATCTTCATGTCCAAGACTCAATGGAACCCTATTTGATGGGGGCAATTTCACTCAAATTAAAATGTGATCTTATAAGACTGAGATTTGGACTATTCGACCTGGGTGAGATAAGGCAAATATGGAAATATATTCGCCCACTCACACGCTGCTGGTTGTGTTATTGCTGGAAGGAATCGCTGGCCCATGTAATTTGCTATAGTCTAGCCTTCAGAGGAAAGAACAAATCAAGTTTTTATTTCCATCAAGGAATGTTTCAACCCATTGGACACGCAACTAGCCAGAATGTAGTTAGGACGCGACGCCACTTTGGCACATAGATGCCTCACTGCGTGCCTGTCACTATGCGCTGCTTATAGCACCCTGGACCATGTTGAAAGAGATGCCTTTTTGTATGTTTCACAGCAAGCAGCCCCTCAATCCTTTGAAATGACACGAGCTCCTATGATCCTTCTTCACAGATCTTCACGGTTGTCTATCACGGCCAACAACCTCTCTTCACTCTGTCGTCCCTCCTGATAAATCCTGCCCTCCATGCCAGGTCCTACACAGAGTTGAGTTTGTCACCAATTTGTAGTGAGTATGCACCATCACTTTGGTAAGTAACTGCCTTTCTAACTGAACTCTGCTCCCTCTGTGTAACAACATCAACGCCAACTGCCATCCGTGGACCCCCTCCTCATTACATACATATAAATCCATCCTTACCCCACAACCATGATGATGTCAGAGCAGTCTGCTGCACATAAGCACCACAGAGAGGCTTTGTGAACATTACTAAAGTGATTTTAGTGAAGTTGTCAGCAACAAGTTCAATGCAAAAAAATGCAGAGCTGAACTGCTGTTTTGGAAAAATGTCCTATTTTATTCTGCTTAGAATACTTCTTAATCATAATCAATTATTAGAATATCCCTTATGTACTTTTGCAATGGCTTTTAATAACCACACAATAAAGAAGAGGAGTAGGAGGAGCGGTAGGAGTAATAATACTAGTAGTAGTAAAGTCAGTTGGACTAAAGTTCTGGTATCTTACAATCTGAATTTAGGCAAACAAGCACTGAAAACCCAATGTATACAAGCAAGCACTGAAAGTCCTCCCTTAGGCTGCTCACGCATCCCTTACTATGCCAGCAAATGATGTTACGTAACACTTAGCCCAAGTCTTGTGCACAGATATGATCTGATAAATACAGTCAAAATCTCTAGCCCCAATGTCCATAAAATACACCAGTCTCTATCGGTACTACATAGCTTTAGTTGAACAGAACTAGTCTCTATCCGGAGTACGAGAGAGGAGCGATATATGTGAGTTTTCCAGAGTCTTCCACCACAACTATACCTATTGTTTCCTTTCAGCAGGTGTAGACTTCATAGGTGACCAACCAATCACTGATGAGCAGGAAGATCATTCAGACCTTCTGCTTCCTTCCCCTAAGGCAAATTACAAGGGGATTTTGAGTGAAAAGTGAAGAACATGGCAAAAAAATCCTTCGGGAAACAGAGTCAACCACTGTAGAATGGTCCTCCCAGTTATTAGAGCACAGCTGACGTCCTTCATCTTCTGGAGAGAGGTGAACCCACAAACACGAAGACAATCAGGAGACCGATAATAAAATCGCAGACAGAAACTAGGCGCCCGGACTCCAAAAGTTCATAGGCCTGTATTCATGATAGACACGCGTGACACAAATGCACATGTGCTCTTCAAAACTGACTACAGTCTCATAGGAGGGAGGAAAGAGAGTCCTTTTAAGTGCCTTGTGAAGCCCATAGAGTGTTTTCTGGCTTGCGGCTGAAAAGGTACATTCCCATCCATGCCTATGATCTGAAAACCAGTCCATTGTTCACAGCTTCGACTAAAGATAATACACATCGGCAGACATTCTTTCTAGTACTTGATGCCAAAACTGTGCCATAATTTGCCCTATAATTTTAAGAATATTGAAAACTATCTTGGTTTTGATAAGATGCTGAAAATCTTTCTATTCTTATAGAATGCCAGTCGCCCAGCTTGGTTGCCCTGAACAATTCTTTTCTGCACAGGGAAGCCTTTTTTGGCAGTAGTGCACTCAAATAAAGAAACATCACAGCCAATCATTACTAGAAAAACGATAAGACCATAGTCAGTGGTTTATGGCAGAGGAGGCACATCTCAAGCATTTAGGTAGATTATTCCATAGATATCCAATTATTATTTTTGTTGTAGGATAATGCATCAGAAAATGAGTGCAAACGGTGATGCCGAGCTGGTTACTACACCTCAACAGAAGAAGGCTAGAAAACACCAGTGAAAAGCAAGCTGCCCCCTAAACATTAACAAGCAAACTTGACACAGGGAGATAGTGTGCGTGTCCCGGTGGGGTCATCACTCAACTCGCCCATCCTTTTGTGGATGGTTCTTGGGCAGCTCTTATCTGGTCTCTAGTGAGCGGCACAGAGGACATCTTGTGCACCATGTCTGCATCTCTGGACACATCAGATTGACAAAGGGCTTCCAGTCATGCAAGGTCAGAAGCAGGGTAGGCCAGTAGAGTTTGGCAGCACAGCAGGCTTAGGGCCTGATTTAGATATTGATGGACGGGTTACTCCATCACAAAGGTGACAGATATCCTGTCCGCTGAAATCTAAATCCCATAGTAAATAATGGGATTTAGATTTCGGCGGACGAGATATCCGTTACCGTTGTGACAAAGTAACCTGTCCGCCAATATCTAAATCAGGCCGATAGTCCCTTCAGGATGCATTGCAGTAAGGTCCAAACCGTAATGAGTTGATGTAGAGCTTCCAGTAGCTGAAGTCGGGGATCCTGTTTGTATGTCCAGTTTACAGCAGTTGGACAGTAGCCCAGTGCCAGTGAGAGCTGATGCATCCCTGGGGTTCAGAAAATGCACCCATACCCTCCAGAATGCATTAGGGTATGACATCAAAACCCTTGTAGGAACAGGGCTTCCCTCCTCAGGGTGAAGGAGGCAGGGAGCAAGTCTTTCCTACTCCAAGAAAACACAGTAGGGGTAGGTATTTTTGTAAGAACAAAAAGATCCATTCCCTGGGGGAGGGAGGACTCCTGTGACATGAAACCTTGTGTCCTCCCTCCACAAAGTTCTTGGTGACAAACGAAGTGGAGAAGGGAAAAGGGGGGCCTCTTTCTTGCCTCTGTCCATCAGCCATCCTCCACCTTCCATCCATCATTCACATCAAAGGATGTTTACACATTGATATATTGGTAGCCCTAAGAACAAGTGCAGTGAAGATGAAACCATTCTGCTTTTTTTCTTCGCTCTTGTTCCATTGTTAATGGTCAACATTGCAAGTGCAGTCAGGCTAATGTTTGTGAACATTCACACAGATCGAAGAAAACTACAAATCAAGGTTTCCCTTGTTGACATTTGGAAGACAGCTGTCAAACCACTTTAGGAAAAAGCCATCTTTGAGCCCTATGGATATACATACTTTCAGACCTGTACGTTCTTACCATATTGAGCAAGCCTTTAAAGAAGCTAGTTTTATTTCAACTTCGGAGTTATAAGGATGAAAATACTGCATCTGATTCATCCAAATGGTGTCTTTTGCCCTGGCAGATGCAGTGAACATGTTTTGGACTCAGTTATTGATGGCCTATGGAGACTGTGGACTTGTGGGAAACTGGTTCTTTTGGACTTGTCTGCGGCCTTTGACACCATTGACAATACCATCCCCTCCAGCAAATTCAGTAATTCTTAGCTGGCTGACGCCCTGTCTGACGGAGTGGTACCATTTCATCATTTAAATCTAGAACCAAAGAAATCAAATGTGGTACCCCACAGGGGTCAATATTGACCAATCTTTGTTCAACATCTTAATGAGTCCTCTGGCATTTTGTTGAAGCTGAGGCTAGACTTTACATGTACACAGATCACCCCCAACTGATCTTTGCGTTTTGAGGGATTTCCCAGAACTCTGTTATGGCAAAAGGTCTGTGACTGGCTGGCTGATGTTCGAACATATTATGGCATTAATTTTCCCAGCAAAATCTGAGATACATGCCACCCCCCTTGCACAGCCAAGGACCCAAAAGACTTTTCCTGTTCAGCCAGAATAAGCCACTCACTCCCTAGTGGTTCATAATTTGGGCATTCATCCTGACGCCAAACTATAGTTTCACACTCAGACAGCAAAGATCACGAGTAATTGTTTCTTTCAATTAAAAACTTGTCTTCAAATTCTCCTTTTTAGTGAAAAAAAAAAACCATGTACGTGTAATATTGCATTGGCCCAGTCTGAATCAGACTATGGTGATGGTATCTATTTTTCTGCGAGGAATAAAAACATGTGAAACTCCGTCACCCGATTCAAAATACAGCTGTCTGTCCATTTGAAACGTTCCCAGATATCCTGTCTGCCAAAGTTTAGGATGTTTGCAGTTGTTGCTCCTACTTGGTAAGACTGACTGAAAAGCGATGCCTATCACCCATACAACTGATAGTAAGCACGGTCCCATGTTATTATTTGGTTAAGTAGCGCCAAGAAACTGATACAAGAAAATTGATTTACATGGGGAGGCCAGTAGGCGTTTCCCAAAAATGAACCAATAATGTTAAGACAGGACCTGTGCAAAGTAGTCAGAGTGGCACCTCCAGAGGTATGTAAAGGTCAACGTAGGGTCTCCCCTAGCCTAGGGTACATAAACAAGGCACTTAAGGGGGACTAGCTTTGCACCCAAGTGCTTAGGGATTACAGGGTCCTGGAACTCACCCAAAAGAAGTTAAGCACAGGGGAACTCCAACAACAAAGAACATAATGGCAGGAAATGAAAAACTGTACAGCCACCTGTGGAGTGTCTGCCCTATAGATTCCTTTCTTTCATTATTTAAAATTTAACACAACAGTAGTATTACTACATTAACTGTAATGCATGAAAACAATAATATTAACCCTAATCATACAAATAGCAATACCATCATCTATGATAGCAACAAAAACAATATAAAAAAATATCACCAGCAACAAAAAATACAATAATGATAAAAACAACAATAATAATAGAAACAACAACAATAACTACAATAAAAACAACAGTAATAACAACAATAATAATGATAATAATAATGATAATAATAATAATAATAATTCTACCTCCGATAGGAGCGGCAAAGCAACAGCCAACCCCAACAGCACAGGCCGCGGCCAGCATCTCAATGTTTCGGGACTCGTTCTGCAGAAAGATATGAACCAACACGAGAGAATCAAAAGTTGAGTGAGTGGTGAGAGGGATCTTGCGCCCAGGGACGGCCACATATTGAAGTGGTACTCAAAAGCAGCTGATTAGGACTGACTACTTGAAGGAATGAGCCTTAGATCTTACAAAGATGCCTTTGTGGGGAGGAAAATGCTTGATAAGCAGATCTTTGCAGAGAGAAGGAGATTGTTGATGGTAAGTGCGACCGGATGACAAGGAGGCACTTTAGTGGCAGAACATCATCCATCGAGAACATATTAAACCAGTGTCCACATGATCACTCTCGTAAAAAAGGACCGCAAAACAAAAAGCAACAGCATTACCCAGTGAATCACCAGACCATAAGGACAGGGAAGAATATGAGGAGCAAATGAAAGCTGAGGAAACCAGCGGAGTTGGGAAGATGCACAAACTCCAAAGGAAGTGAGTGAAGGAGACTCCAAAGGGGACACAGGCAGGACTTGCAACACATTACACACTTTGTTTACGCAGGTTTGTATGGCGACAATTAAAATTGCTTCAATACTAATAATGCTGCCTACACTTAAGTCAGAGTACAAAGAATTCCAACGTATAGAAGGAACTATCTCTGTATTCAATCATATGCACAGGGCACTCAAATCTTTCATGGGAGATTATGGGAAATTGACCAATTCTCTGTTCCAGCACTGGAAAACACTGGCTGAAGTGAATGGCAACAACTATAAAGTTCTAAACTTTGGTCTTCAAGAATGAACGGCTACTGGATGCCATCTTCAAGCATCACTTTGGTTACCAGGACATGGTGCTGGCCAGCTAAAGCAAGATCTTGTGTGTTGTGTGCCATCAACATTTCAAAACGAATCACCAAGTACAATACAAAAAAAGATTGTCTTCTACAGCTTCATTATTTTTTTCCTACCAGGCCAAACACAATGCATTCTATTGAGATGGACATGACATATGGTGAATAACAGGGTCATAATTGGCACGAGGGGCAGTGAGAGAATGATAGAAAGATTCTGATCAGATGCCTTAAAGGATCCACAATGTCTATAGTAAATTGGCCCATGAAGTTATCCCAAAGTAAGATACAAGCCCACACTTGCTACAAAGCTTCTTTTTACAGTTGAAGTTTTTGCCTTTTTTGGGTGCAGGCAATCAACACTCCACCACTCATAGTGTCAAGTACTCACGATTTTTGAAAAGATAATCGTCATAGTATCTATTTTTGTTTAAGTGGCAAGAATCTTTATTAGAATGAGTGATCTAAAGTTGGTAAAGCTAATATAAGATGCTAAGACTTTAAGGTCCCAGACAGGTAGGGGCTCAATTGTTGCCTCCAACCATATGTTAATTGTATTTGTCTCCAAGTGATGGATCTTCGCTGATTAGTCAATTGCTGATTGTTGATGAATGACTGCCTACTGTCAGTTTACATGAGAGATCTGTGGGTGTTATAAGCAAGGATCAATTTAACAACCGTGATGACTTGACAGGCACTTCTATCACTTTCATGGGATACATGTCAGGTGGGCAAATCCTCACTGGTCATGGCAAGAGATGAACATAGGACGGTGAAAGCACCAGAGGGAGACCAAGGAGTTCCACGGGGGAAACTGAACCCATATGAATATGAGACATTTCGCGACCTGGCCACCCTTTATTGAGTAGCAGAACATACTCTGATTGGCTCCGATGGTCACAGGTTCGAATCTTGGTGCGTCCATGAAGTGGTTAATCCTTTCAGGGTCCTAAAAACAGCACCAATGAGTGGGTAACAACAAACTTGCTATTTAGCGACAAAATACCTTGAAAGTGAACTTCACAATAGGTTATA
The DNA here is from genome assembly GCF_031143425.1 of Pleurodeles waltl. Classification (NCBI taxonomy): domain Eukaryota; kingdom Metazoa; phylum Chordata; class Amphibia; order Caudata; family Salamandridae; genus Pleurodeles; species Pleurodeles waltl. The sequence continues at coordinate 38,629,717 of NC_090450.1, forward strand.
TCATGTCATGTTGTGTGAATAAAACTATATACCTTGACACTAGCCTTGGGGTAGGGTCAATTACTTCTAAGTAATTATGTGGAAAGAAGGCCATGATAATAAAGCTGGCAATGTTTAACAAGGAGTATGAGGCACTGGGTAGAGGATTGGATTCTGATACATTGCAGTACATTCTAATACTTACTCAGAACCAAACACATTGTGCTTGAAGTTATGCTGGTTGCCAACTTGTGGTGAATGAGCAGCTCGGTCCCCAGTACATGAAGGAGACTAATGGGGCTACCTACAAAATAGCCACAAATCAAGCCCCTAATGTCAGTTTTACAAACAAAAAACGTAAATCCCAACTGCGCCTCAACTATTTGTACACTGAACTATGCAACAAGACTCTGGAGAGTCTGATGAACTAGAAACTAGTTTCTAGGACTGACCAGCTGAAGCTGAGAAGAATAAGGAATTGGGAACTTATGCTAAATAAAGAACTTATTCATCAGCAACATTAGTTGTGATGCTGAAGTGGTAAGATAGATACATTGGAAAAGCGGTGGTGGCGGCAAATCTCAAAGTGAGGGGCGGGTGGGGTGGAGGGCTGGGGGAAATATAAAATAATTTAAAAAAAAACTACCTCTTCTTGTCGCTGCCACCTGCTGCCTCGATCCTCTTCTGGTGTCCCAGAATCACTGGGACACCAGCACAGGCTGCCCATCAATCCTGGTGCTGCTTTCATGCTAAAGCTATCATGAAAGCAGCGTCAGGATTGGTCTGAGTGGCCTTGTGTCTGTGCAGTTTCTCCTGCCCAACTATTCAACACAGCCAGCCTGGAGAAACCTAAGTGCGCATGTCTGTTTGGCTGGCCTGAGACAGCCGGCTAAACACACATGCGCCCTTAGGTGCACTCTCTCCTCCTCCCCCTCCCTACTCCCACCTCCTGTGGCCCAGCCCCCCCCTTCACATGCTGCTGAGCCAGCAGCTAAAAGATAAAACAATAAAAAAATAGTTTTATCTTTCAGCTCCTGGATTAGCCAGGGGGGCGACGCTCCTTCGCCATTGCGAAGGAGCCGTCCCAGCATTGGAATGTACTTACACTACTGGAAACTTTTAAGGTCACATTTGTTTAATCTATAATCCTTCTTTATTCTGATTATTTTTCTGGTAGCCCCAAGAAGCGTATGCATATGTGTGCTTTATAAATAAATATGATACAATACAATACTACAACCGCTCGGTCTTGCACTATGACTTCCAAGCATCATGAATGGGATTATTTGACAGGCTGTGGCTTGTACTAGACAGGCTCACAGTTAACTGCTCACTACTGACGTCTGCTCTAACGTGCAAGTTACGAGCTCGAATCCAGACAGTCGGACTAACTACAAACACAAAGAGTAATAGTAATATATGTTACATGCAGTGCTTAGATAGCACAAACACTGTGGCATTAGGCGCTAGATAAAACAATGTGTTATTGTTTGCTGTGGCGCTCAACTGCTGAAGTTACACAGCAGGGCAATAAATGTGCTTTTAGTCAAAGATTTCACAATTTTTAGTCAACGTGTTCGAGGTTTGTGTTTATTTATTGTGTTGTTTGAAGTCGCATATCACAGACCCAGTGCCTCGGTAAAGAGAGCTAATCCCTGCCTCTGTCGTTGACTTAAGATGTGCATGGACTGTGGATTCTATAGGTGTGCAATCACACTAGAAAGGACCATATGTATAGCTCACTGTTTCTTCTTGGAACATAACGATAAAAGTTATGTACTGTTGACCTCGACAATTCTACCAATCGTAGTAGAATGAAATGATCTTCTTAAAACCAGCAAAAATTCAACATTTTGCATTGCAGGCTACGTAGAGATGTTTCCGGTGGAGACTTAACCTACTGTGCTGTTACACCAGGAATCACCTTGCGGCGTGTACATTAAATAAAGATCTGCGCAACCTAAAAAGATACCTTACTCAGATCAGAATCTGTGACATGTAGGTTGGAAATAATGCTCTGCGGCAGGAACTCTAACCTCCTAGTCTACCTTATGATAATTCAAGCCTCTAACCACAGTTTCCACACAGATCTTGCAGCAAGTGCATTTACCCCGTAAGCTATCTTGAAACATAATTCGTGATCAAAAATAAGACAAAACAGCTCTATTATCCTATATTTTTTTGTTATCAATTTATCTTTTTGGTAAAAATAATTTATATTTAGTAGCATTCCATAAAATTACTGTCTGACTCTGGTGCTCATGGCTCCAACCCTTGTGAGTCCGCCCTTCCTGCGGACGTCACTCATTTCGTGCTGGCCTCTCGTGCCTCCGCGTCCTTCCTACTATTTGTTGGATGGCCAAGTAAATTGTTTCCAGCACCAGCCACATAAAGAAGCATGAAAATTGATGACATCCTCGTTGGCCACTAAAAGGCCGGCCCTTGGGTTGGTGTGCAGCTCAAGGGTTTCAGGTTCAGCAATGGGTTTATAAACTAGGTTTGAGTGAATCGAGCACATACGCCAGGACCACCATTTTTATGCACCTCCTTGTGATGATCTTAATATTTATTGAACTGAAAAACTTGCTGTGATCCCGTTCCTGATACTTATGGGCGTTTTTAGGTCTGGCCTGGCCAAGACCTTTTGATTTTACTAAACATAACATGCTTATGACGATTTCCACCCTGCCCTCTTCATGCATTGGTCTGTTATTGTGTCAGTCACAATTTTCTCCCACCAACTACAGCAAAAAGCAAGGGGGAATGGGTCGGCCCACTTCAGCCATTGGCTAACTTCACTGTAAGTGACAGCTTTGCATTTTTACGGGGAGCAAATAGACAAACAAAGAAGTTCTATTAAGTGCCAGGGACTACTCGTAATTCGTGCCTTTTGGGTACCAGGCAAAATTTGTGCTTTTACCAATTTTTTTTATTTTTTTAGATGATGAGCTCCCAACAACTTTCTCAACAATAACATTTTCAAAATCCATATTACAAACAACGTGCATTGACAAAGCCAAAAGGATGACTGCCAATGCCAGACCTACTGGCTTAAAGAATATTTTAAAGTTACGAGTTGGGAAATAGAAAGAGCATCATAGCAGAATAAAAGTGCAAAAGTCTAGAGGTAACTCTAAATACACAGAAGCATCCATTGCCTTCATTCGCTTCACCATGGGGACATGTTTGCAAAGGAAGTTAATCGGAAGAATTCAAATCAATTATTGAGTTTCCTCCTGAATTTATAAGTTTTCCAATTACTGTCAAATCCTTAATCAGTTCATAAGTAATCGTGACAGCCATGTTGGTGATTAAGGGTCAGATGTACAAAGTAATTTTATCTGTGGCAAACTCAATGATTTTCAAACCACAGTTTTTGCGTTCACAAAATGATTTTTTCTGCTTACTAAACTCATTTAACTACTCAGAAAAAATATTTAATTTGTGGAAATACAATTAGGGATGGTGGTCAGCTGTCCCTTGGAGGCCACCTTCCCAGTGTTTGTAGCCCATCAAATGAGATTGCAAAAAGAGACCTGCTTAAAGACTTGTCGAAAAAACAAAATGAGTACACAATTTGTAACCACCTTTGCTACATGTCTTTTGATAAATTGTTCTTTCAGTAATAGGTAGCCCCCCAGCTGTGTATCTTGCAGGGCCAAGCCAATTGATCAATCATAAGGAAACAGTGGCATGGGATGTGTAATCATTGCATCAAAGCTAGTAGCGGTCATCGCTTTGTGGTTACTGAGAGAATACATCTTCATTACACACCTGGGAACAATAGGCAAATTACCTCAGAGCAACATAATTCCGCTCTACTGGAGTGCAAAATGGATAAGCTTTGATCCACGACGATAAAATACATCCCCACTGGCTCAAAATAACTAGTAAATAGCTGTCAGATTTTGTAATTTGTTCTGCTCAAGCGCTCGGCGCATGCACAGACAGCCCCATTACTTTATGGCGAAACTAGGGGTAAGCAAAAAAAAATTTGCAGACAGCATGTTGAAGAAATCACTAGGCAACTCACCATTTCAGAAATATGATTGCAAAGCTACATAAGGAACCTGCGGTGAGATTGTGAGCTCAACCAAGACAGGACAGGCAGGCCAGGGCAATACATATCCTGCTGTTGCTTCCAGAGCCAATCGAAAGATTCCAACCACAGTGGCTAGCTCTGATTGGTTTAGGCCAGCCAATCAGAACTGCTGAAACAACCTACTGTTCAAGTAATTACGATTGCTTGGAGGTGACCCATCACCAATGCCCAAAACCCATCAGATTTGGTTTCTGTGACTATAACATTCTTCCTTCCTGATGGGTGGCCATGCACAACAGCCATGGATAGCAAACTCTTCCACAGACCACTTTGCCGTCCATGGCAGCATGGACTACTTCAACAGGCGTGGATCCGTCACCCCCTGCTTTCCACAAAAGGGGAAGGAAAAATAAAATGATAATAACGAAGTGTTATTATCATTTTATTTTTCGGTGAGCCAGGTTAAGGCGGGGAAAGAGGGGCCTAGAGGGAGTAGTGGTGGTGCACCATAAGTGTGCATGTGTGCTTAGTCAGTTGTGTTCGGCCGGCCAAACAGACATGCGCACTTTGCATTTCTCCACCCGGCTGTATTGCACAGCCGGGATGAGAAAGTGCACAGGGTGCCACTCCCTCTGTGAGCGCCTAAGGCTTCCAGACCAATCACGATGCTGCTGTCATGATGGTGACAGCAGTGTTGGGATTGGCTGAGGGGAGTCTGGGAGCCTGTGTGCTTCCGGACGAAGAGGAGGACGGAGGAGACAAACCCAAATCTGTAGGAAAGTGATTAAAAAATAAAAAATAAAAAAATAACAATCCCACTTAACTCCCCACCCCAGCCCCGCCACCCCCCGTTCAGTGGCAGCCTCCACCAGCCTCAACTTCTCCTAAGTTCAGGTAAAAACACACATTCATTTCGTGTCTTGCTAAATATGCTTTGGTGGTTACACTGCGACGTTGAATTCACACTATGACATCTCTCATGTGGTGGATCATGTACTCCTGTCAACTCGTTTTACCTTTTTAATTATTTTTGTCAATTTGCTTTGCATCTAACCAAAACACAATGTTAATAAATATCAACAGTTTGCATACCTCTCCTATGCACAGGTCCACACTGAAGGTGCACTTCTGATGTATTCAGCCTTTTTTGACACTGGCACTTGTAAGCAGGGAACCATAAACAACTATCACAGCAACCAAGCAGCGTGTATTATCTTCTCAAGGTCCTCATAAACCTTTCCAGGGAAAAGCCTGGGACCAACTGTTCCCTCACTGTCTGAGTTAGTTTCTGTCATGTGTACGTCTTGCACTGCACTCTATGCAGGGAGAATGCATAAAAAAAGCTGAATTGTGGGAGGGGTTAGCATTTCAGCTTATGGACTCAGGGAGATCAAGTGTTGTCTCACTGCATGCTTATTTTTTATATTTGTGCTTTAATAAACTTGTGTTTGACCTAGTAGGTGTGAATACATTGTTTTCTGTTTCAGAGTCCCTACAGTCATTTTCAACTTTGCAACTTTACATGCATTGAACGATGGCACCACCCGGTGACTACTGTGTGGCAAACTCTACCATGGAGGGAGCCTAAAAAAAGTTTAGATTCATCCCTACATACCTTTCATCAAATGATTTCAACAACTTTGGTCATAAAGTGCTGCTTTTTGATCAACCATTTTGTGAAAATGAGCCCTTGATTGAAAAATGTTGTACATAGGTTCAGTTTACTATTTGTGCCATGTTCTGTCCCTCTCCTGGGCCCAATTCACAGTGTAAACAAATGATAATTAAAACACATGAACAATTAATCGTCGTCCTACCCTCGTGTAACACATAATGATACAGATGATGGCCTCTAAAAAATAGTCACATGGTGCCAGATGTTTAGTCAGCGGCGGCTCCACGGCAATGGCGGAGAAGCTTCGCCCCCGCCAGCAGCAGAAGCCGCAAACCTTTCGAAACGAAAGGATAATAAACTATGTTTATTATCCTTTCGTTGTGAAAGGGGTGGGGCCATGTGGGATAACGGGGATGAGGGGAGTGCACTGTGCACACCCCCTCAGTGAGCATGTATCGTTTGGCCGGCCGTCTCGGGCTGAACACACATGCGCGCTGTGCTGGGCGCTCCCAGCCAAACCTAATACTGCTCTGATTGGCCGCAGGGCAGGCTGGGAGTTTGTGCCTGCCTGCCGTGACGAGGGAAAGAGGAGCGGCGCGGGGCAGAGCAGGTATGTTTTTATTTTTATTATTATTAAATGTCCCCCCCGCGCGTCGCACCCACCCCTTCAGAGCGCAGCAAGCCTGCAACTGTGATTAGTGTCACATGGGGATCAGATACGTCACTATTATTCGAGACTTTTAGGGCCAGGGATGCAAATGAGGCTTATATGACTCACAATATGTCAGCAGCATCTTGTATTATTGAAGCTTTTATGACACCAAACTATTTGGGTTAAGAAAATGAAGCATAGTAATAGCTAAAAAGTCCACAAATGTTTATAGCTAAATAAGAACCAGACAGCAGAATACACCATTGTGAAGAGTTGAGCCATCACCTGGGTGGAAACAACTGTCAATAGCTGTAAAGCCTGTCAATATCCCACAATGTTCTGGGTTTGTACTCGGTGTTCTGGTGGCCTGGATCCCTATCTGGCAGCTGTAATAGACCTTCAGTGTGATCAAAGACCATGAGCCCTGTTCTACTCTGGATATGAATATATCTGGGGAAATCCAGAAGAAACATCCAAGAGTGTCCACCTAAGGATGATGGGAGAGCTGCTATGTTAAGTAGATTTTCACATCCAAATGCAGGAGCAGCAATGATCGAGCAAATGCAAGTTTTGGGATGTCAGGTCGGAAACTGAAGGACATGTTTTACTGCTCTGCTAGGTCTCTATTAGAAGGTCTTGGATATTACCTGTTCTGAGGGTATTAACAATTAGATGGTGGAAGGGATGGTCCTGGTGTGCAAAAAAGCAGATTTATTTGTGTCTATGTAATTTGGTTTTATTGACACCTCTCTAAAATAAAGTGAAGTTTGAATAACAGCAAACAAGGAGTTAATAATGAAAATGCCTGGGTGGAGGCCAAGGAGGGCAAGAGGAAGTGACATCACTCAGGGAGTACAAAAGTGTGTGTGGGGCATCAGGCCCCTTCTCAAACGCTAAAGGCTGTCTGACTTGTAACACAATTGTAGCTAGAAGGGTGATTTTAAACATAAGAAAACTGGAGATTCGGAATTTACTTCTGCCAACTGAGGCTTGGAGAAAAAACACACACATCTGAAATGTCTCATTTGGAACACCATTCCTTTGTGACAGGCTTCTATGGAATTGGTATTGTCATGCCACATTTTCCTGCAGCCTTTGAGCACAATTATAAAGGGATACGGTTTAGAGACATTGGAGGTCATTTAGACACTGGAGGTTCTTCTACGTTCTGCCAACGCAGGAGGGGGATGTATTCCACTGCCCCTGTGGACATACAGGTCACCATTTTCAGAGGTGTCAGCCTGTGTGGTGGAGAGCTCTAAGCCTTCAGTGGTCAGCTACTGAAAATTTGCTGACCGCCTCTATGTTTCTTACGGACCCTCAGCAAGCCTTTGTTTTACAAAAAAAAGTTCTCAAAGCTGAACCTTGTTTTTGTTAAAAAAAAAAAAAAAAACTAATGACCCTTGGAGTTTTTTCTGTTCTGGACAGTTGAGCTTTTCCTGGCATCCTGAAAAGCAAAAAAAAAAAAAAAAAAAGTATATCAGAACATCCACCTAAATAGGATGGCTGGTCTGAGGTACCTGCACCATCTGTCCCAAGACTAACGGGCCTTCGGTGTAAGGTTTACACCTAAGAGCCAGCTGAGATTGTTTATTTAATGCAATTTCTTCTTTCTTCGATTCGAACCACATCGCAGTGAGTTCAACCAAACACTGAAAATTAATTTCTACAATATTCCCAAAGTACACGCCGCTGTTGCTAGAAGTCTAATACACCAACAAGTCCTGAAGAACCCTCTTGGTAACCCTCACACCATAACTGACCAGTTGAAGGACATTGTCAGACCGCAGGGTTCTCGCGCAGTGTGTCTACAGCCCCAGCTACACTTGCCCAAACAGGGCCACTGTGCATGCATTTGTAGGATGGGAGACAACTGAGGAATGCACAAAGCCAGCTGGAAGATCGTGCTCAGAATGTTCTTATAAACTAATAGTTGTAGGAGAGAACAATGCTTTTAGAGAGTCTTTTCGCTCTGAATTTTCAGAAAATGCTGTTCATTCAGATCCATGCACATCATTGCCCCTGATTGGGTCTAAAATGTTGGGAATGGACGGATATAGGAGATACGACACATATACAGATATTTATTAGGATATGTTGTTTAGAAACGAATGTAGAAAGGTAAAAAGCAGTCAGAATAGTACAATTTTCTTCCCCCGAGCCCTTATGGTGACTATTGGAACACTTAAGTGGGTAAAGAAATTCATTATAAACATAAGGTGGTCCTTGGGAAGAACCAGGTTGAGCTGAAGAGGGTTAAACATCAGATTCAATCAATACATTTGGAGGAGTTAGCAACGAAATAAGAGCAGTGCAGGTGTAGGAAAAATCATGAAGTCTAATTCAGGACAATACAAGAGGACAGTTACGGATTAAATGTTGTAATCATTTATTCAATAGAGGAATGGAATGCATCTTCCCTGTCTATGTAGAGTGCGCCGTAAATACGGGGGGGCGGGAAAATGTAAGGTGATGTAACTTCAGTGATTGGTGGTAGTGGTGGTGGTGGTGTGTGTCTGTCTGTCTATCCAGGGCGGAGGTTTATGGGATGGGGGATCTGGTCATTTGTGGGGAAGGAAATTCTTGCTCAGTAAAGACCGTGTGCCATTGGCCTAAGTGTTCTCACTTAGCGCTGCAAGAAAAATAATGGGTTGCTCCCCGAGTGAGTCACACCTAAGTAAAGGTGGCTCTCCGTAGACAGTACCACCTAGGAAAGGAAGGCATTGTGGAACGGAAACATGTGACAGTGGACAATGTGAAGCCCGTGTGGTTGATGAACAAGCTGTCCCAGCAGGAGTGGGTGGACGGATGGGTGGAAGATGAGAGACTAGGGATTTACATTGGGAGATATTGGACCTCATTCGTTTCAGCCATGATGTAAAACTGCAGAAGACGTTTTGTTAGAAGGGTAGTTAGGGACAGCTAGGGTTAGATTTGTCCCACTTAAATGTTGAGGAGCCTTGTTCCTGGAAAGAACACAGAGCATCTTAGGCACCTGAAGAAACAGTGATGGAGCACTGATGGTCAACCATCGACCAGGAAGTAGGCTGTCTGGTGGAGGGACATGTGTCCTGTAGTAACACCAGCATAAGACTAGGAACATGTCCTGTGACTGACACCTTGGTTGGTCGTACCAGGAACTCGCGGTTGCAACATCGTGCTTTTTGTGCTAGCTCTCAGGGAATACTAGGTTTCTGAGTTCACACATTGTACTCATGTGGGCACCAATTCATTTCATATGAAATAAAGGAACATTATGAACACTGGGGAACAAAGCGTGAGCCGGCGCCATTGTACCCACCTCAATGGAAGTGTCAAGAGGAACGAATGACTAGAGATTGTGGAATGTATTCAGCCGGCTGCTGGGAGTGCCTATGATGCAGGCACCACAGGACATGTTGTGGGCCCATTGCACAGCCCTGTACGCTGAGACAGCGAGAGCTCTATGTCCGTTCTGAAGGGGGGCGCGCGCCCATTCTGCAAGAAGGAGTGGGTGCAGGAGAAAGAGTGGTGAGTGACTGACCATGGACCTGTCAAGCAGTGGAGGACCAAAGACAAAGCGGAGGGAGATAATATACTGCAAGTAGGGGGCATTATAGGTTGATGACGCCAGTGGCTTAACAAAACGTGACGGAGGCCCCCTGCGAAGTATGCTGAAGGGGTCCTCGCGCTCATATCAGTAGGCACTGAGGAGGACTCCTCCAGTGTGGGTAAGTCTGGGGCCTACCAGCTCCACAGGGGCTGCGGGGGCCTCTGTTACACCTCTGGTTGAAGCAGGATCTAGGAAGTAAGACTGGACCTTGGCATTTCATCTTAGTAGAGTACCGGAAGTAGGCAGGAAGGCAATGGTGCTGTAAGGTCAATATAGAGTGGCATTTAAATAAAGACTCTTGATGGATGAAGAAAATGAATTTGGGGATGAAAAGGAAGAATATTGGTTATGAGTAGTTAGACAAGTGTGAAAAGGGATTTCAAAATGAGCCAAGAACTGGGAAAGCCAGGAAAGAAATGATGTGATAGAAAGACACAGTGAATGACAGGGGCACAGTAAGGAGATGGCCTGCAGCCTGACTGAATTGGCCATCAGTATTAGAATTGTTTGTGTGCTCATAACAGAATTAATTCGCTTGGTCGCCGCTGTCCCTAATATTTGATATGGTAGAGGAAGCACATGGGCTCTGGGAAGAGTGTTCCACTGAAAGGTGAAGCTATGTTAGGCCATGTTCAGGTCACTGTGTTGGCAGGATGGCTCAGTGAGTTGACCGCTCGCCAGTGATGCATGTAGTGAACGACAAGAAACTTTGTAGATGGTGTTGTGTTCTCACTCTCATTGTCTGCGAGTGTTTCTTTTATCCAACTCTGACATCAAGCTATATACAACTGCAACAGTCGTGGCGCGACACTACAAGTGCCCAAAAATGGCATCAATGTGCTAGAATGATAGCCTGAAATAAAATCCCCCCACTGTGGGGTCCTTGGCTGCCACAGGGTGAGGGTAGGGTGGGACCCCCAATCCTACAAGGAAGGAATTCTTCCACCAAGGACACTTATATTCCTTCCGCCTTGCCTTCCATTTTCTCTTCTCTGTTTTATTTCTTCAACTTGTCTTTCCATATTCTTTTCCTCATGCGTTCGTTTTCCTTCCATCTTTGACTCTCCTTTGCATGTTTCTGTCCTCGCTTGTTCTGGGCTCTCCTCTCTCTGTGTATCCATGTACAGATGCCCCCTGGATCCACCCACAACAGGGTCATGGAATCTTCATCCTTGCTTTTCCCCTATTAGCTTTTGCTTCTGTTTTCTGACATGGTGGGGGGTGAGGGGGGTTGGTGTTCATTCCAGCCCCACGCTGTACCACCTGGATGTAGGGAGTAACTTCACTCACTCACTCACTCTAGGATTGGGGGACACTGTAGGCACCTGTCCACACGAAAATCCACCCTGAGGGCTGCGTCCAGACTGGATTACCCGATGAGAGCAGCCCCTGGTCCTCAGTGGACCAGCCCTCGAGGTGGTCAGCACACCCCCCACTGCAGCCGAGGGGGGACTCACCTCGTATATTCCTCCAAACAGGGACATGAACTTGCTGAGGAGTGTGGCGCACAGGCTGGCGATGTGAACAAATGGACCCTGCAAAGAGAAAACAGACAGCAGTGTCAGGGGCAATATCAGAGACCTCAGGTGCAGAATCACAGCTGCACTCCTGCCCCACCGGTAATCTCACACACAGCAGCAGACACCCACTCCTGCTCCACCGCCGATCTCACACACAGCAGACATCCACTCCTGCCCCACCGCTAATTTCACACACAGCACCAGACATCCATTCCTGCCCCACCGCCGATCTCACACACAGCAGCATACATCCACTCCAGCATCTGCTGACCTCACACAGCAGGAGACATCCACTCCTGCCCTACAGCTGACCTCACACACACAGCAGCAGACATCCACTCCTGCCCTACCGCTGACTGCACACACAGCACCAGACATCTACTCCTGCCCCACCGCTGATCTCACACACAGCACCACATCTCCAGTCCTGCCCCACCGCTGATCTCACACACAGCAGCAGACACCCAATCCTGCCCCACCGCTTACCTCACACACAGCACCAGACACCCCACCACTGACCTCACACACAGCACCAGACATCCACCTCTGCCCCATCACTGACCTCACACACAGCAGCAGACATCCACTCCTGCCTCACCACTGATCTCACACACAGCAGCAGACATCCACTCCTGCCTCACCGCTGATCTCACACACAGCAGCAGACACCCACTCCTGCCCCATCACTGACCTCACACACAGCAGCAGACATCCACTCCTGACCCATCATTGACCTCACGCATAGCAGCAAACATACAGTCCTGCCCATTCACTGACCTCTTACAGAGCACCAGACATCCACTCCTGCCCCCAACTGACCTCACACACAGCAGCACACCGTATTACCTCATACAGAGATGCAGGGCTCCGCTAATACACCATCACTGACCGAACACACAAATGCACCATCACTGACGTCATGCACAGCAGCAGGACTCCACTAATGCACCATCACTGACTTCATGCACAAAAGCAGGACTCCACTAATGCACCATCACTGACTTCATGCACAAAAGCAGGACTCCACAAATGCACCATCACTGACGTCATGCACAGCACCAGGACTCCACAAATGCACCATCACTGACGTCATGCACAAAAGCAGAACTCCACTAATGCACCATCACTGACTTCATGCACAGCAGCAGGACTCAACTAATACACCATCACTGACCGCATGCACAGCAGCAGACATCAACTACTCCACCATCACTGACTCACGTACAAATGCACCATCACTGATTTCACACAGCAGCAGTACTCATCTAATGCACCATCACTGAACCCAAGAACAAATGCACCATCATTGACTTCGTACAGGAGCAGGACTCTACTTATACACCATCACTGACCGCATGCACAGCAGCAGGACTAAACTGATACACCATTACTGACCGCATGCGCAGCAGCATTACTCCACTAAAGCACCCTCACTGACCTCATTCCCAGCAGCAGGACTCCACTAACACACCTTTACTGACCTCATGCACAGCAGCAGACATCCACTACTCCATCACTGACTCACGTACAAATGTATCATCACTGATTTCACACAGCACCAGTACTCATCTAATGCACCATCACTGACCCCAAGAACAAATGCACCATCATTGACTTCGTACAGCAGCAGGACTCCACTAATACACCATCACTGACCTCATGCACAGCAGCAGGACTCAACTGATACCCCATCACTGACCGCATGCACACCAGCAGGACACCACTAAAACACCCTCACTGACCTCATTCACAGCAGTATTTCTCCACCAATACACCACCACTGAACTCATGCACAGCAGCAGGGCTCCACTAAAGACCCTCACTGACCTCATGCACAGCAGCAGGACTCCAATAATGCACCATCACTGCCCTCATGCACAGCAGCAGGACTGCACTAATGCACCATCACTGACCTCACGCACAGCAGCATGACTCAACTAATACCCCATCACTGACCGCATGCACAGCAGCAGGACTCCAATAATGCACCATCACTGCCCTCATGCACAGCAGCAGGACTGCACTAATGCACCAACACTGACCTCACGCACAACAGCATGACTCAACTAATACACAATCACTGACCTCATGCACAGCAGCAGGACTCCACTAATACACCATCACTGTCCGCAAATACAAAATCCCTGATTTCACCTTTAAATGCACCATCATTGACCTCACATGCACCATCACTCACTTCACACAGCAGCAGGACTCCACTAATGCACCATCACTGACATCACGCACAACAAAAGGACTCCTCTCCTTCCCTGTCCCAATCTTCATACAGACCAACAGAGCCCAATCACTGCCCCATCTCCCTTGCAGAAATATACAATTACCTATCGTTGATTCCCCAGTCACTGACCTCACCCACAAAGGATCCTCATTCCTGGGTTCTCATTACTATCCCACACCGCTGCCCCCACCCATACACACAAAGGTGTCTCACTCTTTGGTTCCCATAACAAACCTCACACACAAAGCTGTGCTGCTCCTTGCATCCCAGGACTGTAATCTCACAAAAGAGTTTGAACCCTTTTTCCATTAGTTATCCACATACAGAGGAGTCTCACCCCCTGTTCTACATCAATGACATCACACACAACTGAGCATCACTTTGTGTTCCCCAATCACTCACTTCCAACACAGCAATAGACCTTCACGTGTTCCCTCTCACAGCTCTCACTTCTAGCCCAGAAAAAATCTTACTTTTTGATCACTGAAATGAGACACCCTGGTTAAGCGAAGAATGGGCATTACCATCATGGGAGACAATGACACTCTTAAGCCGTTGGAAGGATGAACGGCTGCAATGGCCCTGCTGGCTCTCACAGCTACCTGACAAGCTTTCTGGTCAGAGATGTAGCACTCTTGGATCGTGAAAGAGAAAGCACATGTAATGTAACTAATCATGTTGAGAAGAATGTTGCTGCAGCACGAAGGGGAGATTGAGGAAGAAAGTTGATTACATTTAGAGGATCAGAAAGGCAGATTGAAAGTGAGGAACTGATTTAAAAATAGGATGCCTTGATTGGATGCCTTGGACATCGTTACAATCAGAGCATCACTAAAGCCCTTTTTGGGCCTTGTAAACTCCACGAAAAGCCAACACACCTCAAAAAATATAAACAAGGAAAGTCAAAGACGTCCATTGATTGCATTCTATTGTAAATATGACTTTCAGACTTAGACCATCTGAAGCATTCTCAAACTGGAAGACATCATGTTTTTAGCTTCTGATGTCCCCTGAGTCCCCTGCCCTCCTGGTGTGCAGAATGAGGCTTCCATGGCAGCCAATGGCTTCCTTCCCTCCCCTTTTTTCAAAATAAAAAGTGTAATTCTGGAGGATTGTGACACTCTGCTCTTAATCACGCAGGTATGGTGCAGCGATAAGTTGAATTGTGATATAGTGATATTTAAAGTGTCATTTATTTACCACACTCCAGAGGAGTCATTCATTGTCCCAGCAGTGTCATCTTAGATTTCAATGAATTACTTTAATTCCCCACATCACTAGTCTCTAAGGGCATGATTGTTAAAGTGCAGTCTGTAGTACGGTTTGTAGCAGTACATGGTGTAAGTTTTACTTATATGAGCGGAGTTCTTCGCCGCGACTGCGGAGTCACCGCACATGTAAGTATAGGTTTTAGTAGCACACGTGGGAGGTACACCGGAGTGGGAAAAGGGCAGACTGACTACTAAAGGGATGGGATTAGGGAGGTGTGAGAAAGGTTTAGGGTGGATTAGGGAGTATTTAGCGAGGGGTATCAACCACCCACACAAGAGTAAACCAATTGTATCACTCTGGGGAGGTGGAGACATGTTTCTTACACTTTTCTAGAAAGTTTACACTCGCAATTTGTGACTACCATTACTATTCTTACATTAAGCCATGACCAGCATTATATCTGAGCATCCAAAGATTGTGCTAGAGGCATGGATGCACAAAATATTTTATGACAGATTATGAAAAAGACTTCATTTTAATTTAATTTTATGCAATGGTATTTTATGAAGGTATTACTTAAGTCTGATGTAGATCAGCTAGATAGAAGTAACTGCAGAGTTATCAAACATAAGTGTTTTAAATAACTGTGCGGAAAATCTTAGCTTCAGACCGAGGTTCAAATGTTCTCTGATTAAGGTTCATTGAAAAGTGTCAACTGATTTTACAAATTCTACCTTCCAGATACTAAGATGTTATTTCATGTGATACATACAGAGTGGGAGATGCAGCTTGCAGTCTCTGCTAGGCTCAGTTTTAGGTCGAGCACGCAAGCAATTTGTCCTGTTCTAAGTCTTGTCGGCTTTTAACCACACCCACTGCATGCCTATCACTCTCACTTGTTCATAGGCTTGCCTTTCAAAAATCCTTTGTTATCATTGGTAAATGCTTTATGTTTGCCCCTCCTTGGGGTGGTTTTGTTACCATCTTAGACACTGACCCTGTTACATGGATAACATGCAAGATTGCCAATTAGATTGACTGTGAGAGAACTTCTTTTTCCTTTTGTGTCTCTCCTTTGCACTCAAGCTCATGGCGGCCATGACGCTTTGAATCGGCTCGCTTATGTCAACTGTTTTACTTTTCATTTTCAATTTATGTGGCAAGAAAAGTCCAGTTAGGAATTTACAATGCTAATGGCTCGTACTCGAGCAAACGCGAGACCCATTTCATCGGAAATTACTTGTTATATTTAGGATTGCAAAGTCTTGTAAGGGCAGTGATGGAGACCTGGTGGCCATATTCAGAGTCACAAGGGGGTCAGATCCCAGCACATTGTGACTGCTCTCTTACCTCCTTCCCAAGAGGCATGCCGCTCCCAAGGGCGCAGGTCAAGCCCACCACCTTGGCCACAAATGTCTTCAGCGTCAGGTATTCCTTCAACACCACCCCACGCAAGATAGTCTTCATCTCTGGGATTCCAGAACCTGGAAGAAAAATGAAGTCATGTCAAGATATTCAATGAGCTTCATGGGTGCTCACGCACCATGCCAGCTGAGATAGACAAATCCGTAAATTGACCAGCAAACAGTGGGGTCTTGTTTTAGTTCTACCAGCACCCTGGGGCACCTTGCATCTCACAGCATGCAGGAGACGGGCCAGTAGTCATGGTCTTCCAACCTTTCCCTACACAAGGATACACCTTGTCTCTTCGAGCACCCAAGATAGACAATGCTTCTACCTGAACCCATCGCATACCTTGAAGCTACCACACGCTCTTGGGATAAAACCAGTGGGATCACCAATAAAAAAAGAATCCCATCAGGTTATAGGGTTTTCCACAAAAGGCAGAACGTCGTTTGCAAGCAACAGGATGCACTCTGAATATATGTCATCGGGAGGAGTGCTTGCTGCAATTCTCAAAAGGGATGTGCCATTTTCTCATATACCAACTTGTATACCAGAATTTACAAAAAAAGACTGACCGATGACCTTAATATTAGATTGTACCATAACAGTGGCGAGAAAGGAATAGCACATGTCAAATTTAGAATTGTCCATAACGAAGGAGCATATGACCCACTTACATTTCCAGAATGTGCAAAAACCGGAAATTAGCGTCTAAATGGTCTAAACTTCATGCAAACTTTCTCAATAACAGAATGGTTTAAGAATTTATTTTCAAAATGACCCATGTAGGACTCATTGGTGCAGAGACATTGACCCCACCAGTCACCAATCAAAAGGTTTGTAATATGTCAAACTCAGTGAATTTCACACCTCGCATCCCAGCATCCATTTTGTGTTTTGAGAACAGACACCTCAGTCATTCACCAGGAGTTGTGGTGTCTTGGAATTCATTAATTTGCAGACAGTTTTAGGCAACGTAATCAGTAAAGTTATCAAATGATATCCCTGCACTTAAGGGGTTATTATGTTCACTGTGTCAAGGTGGTCCCATCAAGAGAGGGAAAAGGAGACAATCCATCCACAAGCTTGGACATTGTCTCTCTTGCAAGCTTCATGATTCTGGTGCAATGGAAGGACAACTGATAGGTTTACTTTACAATACCAAAACCCAAATCCTAAATACCCGTTTCGGGTGCCATCATTTTAAGGAAGAGACTCAGTTCTTTTTTTTTTTTTTTTTTTTTTTTAAATGAATTTATTTGTTAATGACCTCTTGGAATTATTGACTTCTTTGTGAAATGGTTTAAGCGAAGATAGATGGCTGCTCCTTTAGATCAAAATATTATCTGGATAGGCCAAAAAGTTCACCTCCTCTCCATCAGCCTCACTACCTTAATCTTCAAAATGCTAAACATTCAATCTAGAGAGGTTTTCAATGAAAGCATTTAAAATTAGAAAGATAAAGGCACCCCTCTCGGGTACCTCTTTTGAGGGAGAAAGAACACAAGTGGGGCCATCTGATAAACACACTGGCTTCCTGGTCACCACCTGGATGACATGCCAGTGATACAATCGTGATCAATAGTCATTCCAGGTAGGCGCTCATTCCATGATGACACGTCCTATAAGATTAAGTGGCTTTTCTCCACTTCAGTCTATGGCTGCAGCCATCTGGTTTCCCATAAAGACTGGCAATGTGGATTTGACAAAAGGGGCTGAGGTTCTTGAAATATGGTCAATTTTTACAAAATCCTCCCAGATGTTGGTCAAATGTGAGGCAGCATCTTTTCCAGTCTTGTTGAAACAGAACATTCATTTTGAGGTAATTGCCAAAGAGCTCTGTGGTGTGGAAAAGGATGTTAGCACTGCTTTAGTGCATGTCATTTCTGCCTTTAACATGGATTCAAAAGAATTGAAAGGTTTGAGAAGCTTCATGGCAAACAGGTCCACAATGATGGATGGACGGATGAAAAATGTGGTCTAAGTCCTCGATCTTCTTTGTCTATTCAGATGGTTTTGAGGACCACAGCAAAAAGAGATCTGTTGAAGAATACTGAATCCACTAATTAGGTTTCAGAATATTTGCATCTGCTAGTTCTCTGCTGATTGAGCCAGCATTTCAAAATATTTGTATATTTTCTTTGAATCAGAGTTATAGCCAGGGATACGTAAAAACTGATAAAAGTCAGCAAAGATGTTAGTACAATCAGCTTCAGTGGTAATTTTGTGACCGCCCTCAATCTGGAGACAGGGACTTTAGAAAGCTGCTTTCTATTTTTAAGATAAATTGTTAACAGCTTTCCAGCCTGAGTCTGGTCTTTATATTATTTGGCTTTAATCTTCTGAAAAAAAACCTTCATATTACTCTGTGAACCTATTATTATAAGCAATCTTTGCAGGGATCAGACATTTAAAGTTACTGTGCTAACCGTACAAGGTCAATAACTTTAGTTTGTTTGCCAATAGGATTTATGCAAAACATATCTTGTAAGCTCGGCCAAGTATGATTTGACTAATTTGTACGAAACGCAGCTGTTAAGAATAGTGATGCCAGCTCTATGATTGTTACCAAAGAACTCATAGGTAAATTTTACTTTTAAATATCCATTTAAATATCATCCTTTCATAAGTATGCTATAAATCAAAAGAAAAGAGAAGAGGCACATGATACAATATAAATGTGAGCCCTATCTCTCATGATATGATGCATCCCCAAAGAGCTCTGAAATAACGCAGTCTCTTTACTTGGACCCTTGGTTATGAGGCAAGAAAGAAATCCCTGAAGGATACATTTGCAATGTGGCATGTTTTTCACAAGCCTTCTACTTAAAGCATGTCTGCAGACTTCTCATCTAGTGTTGAGTCAATCGTCTATTTAAAATCCTTCCCACTTCCCCTCCCCTGCAATATTCAACAACTCACAAGGAACTTTTGTACATTACGTGAGGAACATGGGGCTACACTTGGCAGCTCCATAAAGTTGGATATTACACAACAAGATCCCATTCAGCTCCATAAAGAATTTCTTTCCATCTAAGCAAATTGTTTGTCTAACGTTTTTGTATCTAAAGAGATATGGCTGAGAAACTCCTCCCAACATCTATAATGACAAGCTTTGAAGTAGAAATGCCAATGACCCACAGGATTTAGAATTTGGTTGGTTCAATGTCAATACATTAGATTTGCCATATTAAGGATATGGAAGGTTTAATCCTTTGCGATTAAGCAAGTACTCTTGCAAGTTATGGGCTCCTCTAACCCCATGATGTCGCAGGCCATCAGCATAAGTCCCGTGACATTAAGTCTCGTAGTGGTCATGGTTTATTCGGAAGGTATTAACATTGGTCCTCACGTTAATCACACTGTGAAATTTCAAATGGTACCAAACAAGAATATGTAGTAAATAGATATTCAGCAGGAAAGGGAGGAAAGAAGACAAACATTATGTTGCTTGGCCACAGACATTATCTGATGAAAAACTGGGGTTGAAGCAACAGACAAGACCCCAGTGATGGTTCCTATCATGCAACTCATAACAGAGAACAATGTTCCTGATAAATGTAAAAGTAAAAATCAGCAACATAAATATGTATTTTAAAGTAAGCAGATTACATTTTCAGTCATTGTGATGATTTTATTTAGCCTAGCACTAACAAACGAATGTCTCTAGTCATAGATTCAGGTGTCAAAATGTAAACACCTGCAAAAGTTAGACATATGTCTCAGTATTGCATCCCAGACCATCAGCCTGCCTTAGGAGCACCTTCTATTTCATTAACTTTCTAGAGATCTACAACCTCTCTCATTTTCCCAGGATGATCATTAGTCATGGTTCTATTTGTGTAAGTCTTTCTTGGAAATCTGTTTCACTCCACCATAGTGGATCGCTGGTCCAATAAATTAATGCATTAAACAAGAATATATTTAAGTCTCTCTGCCTGTGTTAGTGAGCAAAGGCCTTCGTTCTAGGCCCAGATCAAGGGCTCTTTATAGATGTAATGATGTACAAGCTGTCACATTCAGCATTTTAGGCAGAAATAAGTTTCTTTCATTCACCTCATGCTGACTGTAAAGCCAGACATTATTTCCCTTTCCAATATCTTCCATCTCCTCAACATTATGTTTTAGGTAAATAACTTCCCTTTTCATTTTCCCACTCTGGTAAATAACATCTGATAGTTGTCCACCCTAGATTCCGATCTGCATCCCTCCTGACCTCAGATAAAGGGATTCCTCTTTCTCGAGGCACAAGTTACTCCTTTCAGTGTGGCCAAATTTGTAAGCTTCAATACCAAGTCACCCAGACGTGATGTTCCCACTCCCTTCCATGCCATAAAGGTCGATTTCATGGGCACCATTCACTGCTCTTCTACCAAAAACATCCTTAAACATATTGTTTTGTTTTAATCCATTCCTGCAAGTCTACAATTAAACTATTTATTTTCACTGCTACCTTCCAAAGTAAACCCTCAATTCTTAATAGGGTTCATGGGCACATGTTTGTAGCTCACGGTTTCTTTATCACACTTCCAACAGATGTTCGAGTCTACTAGCCATAGGACCCAATTTAGAGCTTGTGAGGCTTTCTCATGCAAAGTGCGTCCACAAGTAAAACAATTTACGGAAGGTACCAGCAAACCACATTTCACCATGAAAGTTTGATTTTCTCAAATTTTCATGGATTTTTTAGTGAAAAAAATGACGCTATTCAAAAATCAGGATTTAGTACCCCGAGAAACAAATCTGGCCTGAAAGGTTGGCTAACCTTGTTAAACCGTGAGATTTATGCTGTGCAATGTGATCATCAATATCCACTGTGTGAACATATGCAGACCTTCAACTAAGACAAAGAGCTGGCAACAAGGTATTGATTTTGGGCTTAGAGTCTCAGACATGGGTATGATAATGACACATTTGACAATTTTACTCCAGTGGTCTGACAGGAACGACTTGAAAGCTGTACAGTGCATTGTCAGATTACTGTGCAGAATCCCTTTAATAAAGCTCATCTAAGGATCCATTGTCCTAAGTTCTCCTGCATGAACTGTCAAAGAAAAAAGGTAAAAAGGGACTCAATCGCTCGTAATAATAACTCTTTTTGCTCTAACTGGCACACAGCTTATGTGAATCTCTGTTTCAATGGACTGACTGTTCCAGGACCGCAGCCAAACAATGGAGTCTGTGGGACAGAGTTACAAAGCCCAAAACAGACAAGTGGACTGAAACAGATTAGAAAATAGTTGACCTAAGAGTGTACAATTCCCTGATGAAATGATCAGGAAGTGACGTGGTGCGGGAAGTCATTTTGGAATTAAGAGCTCAGACTCAGAACAAGTTATAATGAGTGCAGCTAGTGAAGCATCACAAAGATTGCTATAAGGTGTATACTCTAAAGTTATGACATGGACCTATGCTAGACATCCCTATGCAAACAGTCAGGGGGCAAGGGGATGCCTACCTATTCTAAAAACCTAGAAGTCGCCCTGCCACTTCTATCACCATTAGCACAACCTTCTCCCGCAACCACCTACCCACGGCCTGAGGAGCAAGGATCTGCGTGAATCCTGCGGAGAAGGTGATGAGGACCACAGGGTACGTGACCCAGGCCATGTACTGCAGAAAGATGTTGGCATCAAGGCCTCTGTACATCCACTTCTGGGCTGCAAGGAAACAAAAGGTGGAAATGCATCAGTGGTGAAAGACACATAGGCAAGTGCCAACAAGTCAAGCAACAACCCTACTTCATTTTTGCATAAATCTCACATCCATTGGCTCACCAGCTAAGGATCTGTTTTTATTAACTAGAAGAGAACATGCACTCTGTGATTAAATTATCCAAACGTCGGGTTCAAGCTGAACGTCAGAACCAATAGGTCCAGTTCTCATATCATGTCAAACATTGGCGCTCATTTTCAAAAAGATGCACCTGGGCGTTCATTATCAAGGTAGTTTGACTCTATACAAGCTTGTGCTATACTTCCATAGAAGCCTTTTATTTTTTTTCAAGCATAGCAATGCAAAAGTACAATAAATATATATAAAGCATACCTACATTTAGAGTTTGTCAAATGGTGAACAGAATGATACAAAGTCAACTCATCTTAAGGAGACTTCAACCCCATTTCATTTTAAAAACCGGGCACTGCACCTTACGTCAAGCGAAGGTATTCCTATCAATTTCCTTAGTTTAAGAAAGTTCTTGGCCTGTCTCTTCCTTCATAACTCACTTTCAGAGGACATACACCAACCACGTAACTCAGCCTCATGTGTGTACATCAGCCAAATAACTTGGCCTAATATATCTACATGTGACATCCTGGGTCAGCCCCACTCCAAAGCCACATCCCTTCCACCTGTCATCATTGCTAGTGCACAAAAAGTCAACTTACACCTGGCCCAGTCATGGTCATCCACATATGTCAAAAGTGACACTCGGTGGGGTCACACTTATCTCTCCTCCAAGGACGGCAGAGAGATGAGCACATACTCTCTCCTCAGAAGGTCAGGATATCACTGCATGCTCTCCACTAATTAGAGCCAGGAACTGTCAACTCTACAGTAATTTGAGCTAGGAATCTTCTAAGCAGCACTAATATTAGCTAGGAACCTAGTATGAACAAAGAATCTTCTACTCTCCACTAATATGAACTAAGAATCTTCTACTGTCCACTAACATGAGGTAGGAATCTTCTACTCTCCACTACCACGAGGTAGGTGTCATCTACTCTCCACTAACATGAGGTAGGAATCTTCTACTCTCCACTAACATGAGGTAGGAATCTTCTACTCTCCACTAACATGAGGTAGTAATCTTATACTCTCCACTAACAGGAGGTGGGAATCTTTAGCCAATGCCATGAGGGAGAAAGCATCCACTCTCCACTAACATGAGCCAGGAATCTTCTGCTGTCCACCAACATGAGGTAGGAACCTTCTACTCTCCACTAACATGAGGTAGGTATCATATACTCTCCACTAACATGAGGTAGGAATCTTCTACTCTCCACTACCATGAGGTAGGTATCATCTGCTCTCCACTAACATGAGGTAGGAATATTCTAATTGCCACTAACATGAGGTAATAATCTTCTACTCTCCATTAGCATGAGGTTGGAATCACCTACTCTCCACTAATATGAGGTAGGAATCATCCACTCATATGAACTATTCACCAGAAATCTTCTACTCCCCAATAATATCAGTTCGAAGTCTTCTACTTTTTGCTAATATGAAGTAGAAATTGTCTACTCTCCACTAATATAAGCCCGAAATCTACTCACCACTAATGTATTGTACCTCACATCACATGGTAACTTTAGACCCTATCTCTCTATGCCGACATTGCAACTCCAACATAATCTCATGGGTAATCTGACTTACTTTTTGTTCTCAAACATTAAACTAGTATTGAGAAAGTGAACAGGTCGGCCATTTTTATAAGCAAAACTACTTCACAGACTGTTGGGTTTGTCTGTGTTGTTCTGTGTATGTGTCATACTGTGAATGCGAGAATAAGCCAATGGTCTCTAAACAGACCCAAAAAGGAGGGCCAGTGGATTGTGATATTCCGAACCAGACTATGGGCTTCAATGTTGCTCTCATGGAAGTCGTTTGATCCCAGCACTTTAAACATTGAACTACACAGGCTTTGTAGAAATCTACATTTTGGGATAGAAATGAGTGGATAATTTCAAGTGGTTAATTAAACTACTTCTCATCACAGGAAGTCTAAAGTCTGAGATTACAATTTTAATTAAGTCTAAGCCGTTCCTTTTATAAGCATTGAATTTTGATTTAATTTTATTTCCTTATAATCACCTTAAGGGTTTTCTGCATGTGCAAGGTGCATTTTTGAGGTCAATAAGTGGACGAACTAGTTTTCTAATATCATTAGTAACGTGAGATCAAACCACCATGTGTAGAAAGCCGACTCTTTATATGATATATCAAAATGAGATATATTGTGTAAAAAGTCCAGGGGTTCCCTTACTAGTGGACAGTGGCTTTCTCTAGCTAAGCAGGACCCCAGTGACTGTGTTCTCTCCTCTCGATTTGGCTGTTGGTACATCTTTATTCCCACAATTGGCATACTGGTGCACCCATGGAAGTCCCTAGTATATGGTACTTCGGTACCTAGGGCACTGGGGCACCAGGGGTCCCCGATAGCATATATTATGCCACCCATGGGAGCCCATGCAAAATGTGTCTGCAAGCCTGCTGTTGCAGCCTGTGTGAAAGGGTGCATGCACTCTTTCACTACCAAACTTGACCAATGAACTTAGACATTATAAGTCACCCCTCTGGTAGGTCCTTCAGCCCAAGGGCAGGGTGCATGTCTCTAAGTGTTGGGGTACCCCTGCATAAGCAGGGTGGCCCCACAGACGCCAGGCCAATTCCTGGACTCTGTAAGTACGGGGAAACCATTTTAAGGTATGTAGTAGACACTGGTCAACATGAGTGGTCCAACTACATAATGGCTACTCAGAACCTAGGCATGGTTGGTATCAAACATGCTGGACTCATGCAACTACATTGATTCCAGTGTAAGTTGTATGATACCATGTACACTGGGGGTTCCTTAAATGATCCCCCAGTTCTGCCTGTGCAGGCTTTCCGGGGTCCAGGTGCTAACCCATGTTGTTGCTGACCCCAGGCACTGTACTGCCCCCCATGCTGATGAGCCAGGCTCAGGCCAGAGTAGCAGAACAAAGGACTTCCTGCAAGGGAGAGGTGTGACCACCTCTCCCTGTGCATTAGGTGTCTAAGGGCTGGGGTGGGTGGCCACTGAGCATCGCCAGACTGCTTTGAAGGGCAGATTTGGTGCCCTCCTTGCATAATTCGGTTTTCACCTGTCCAGGAACCCCTGGTTCCTGCTCTGGCATGAAACTGCACAAACCCACCTGAATACCCCCCCCCCCCCTGTCCAGCTCCTTCCCTAGGGCGGTGCCCAGAGCTCTGCCAGGTAGCCACTTGATTCTGCCATCTAGGAAACAAGATAGGCAGAGGCCCCCGGGAGCATCTGGTTGGTTAGACCAGGTAGATGACGTCCCTGACCCCCTCTGATAGGTAGGTCACCACAGAGAGTGGACACCCTTTTAGGGTTACTTAAGGGCTCCCTCTGGGGTGGGTTCTCAGATTCGTCTAGCAAGGCCCTACAAGGAACTCTCTGCAAGACATCTACTGCTCCTGGCCTCTGGAACCGCTGCTGGTCTGCAGTGGAACCGAACAAGTATGCTTCTGGCGGGAAGGCTCCCACTGCAACATTGTTTCTCTTACTCCTGCCAGGCGTCTGCAATATCCATGGCTGTGCATCCTCCAGGGTCACAAGGACTCTGTTTGCACCAAAAAAGTAGAAGGAATCTACCTTGGGTAAAGGAGTCACTCCCCTGATAATCACAGGCACCTCAAGACATCGTCGGTCGGTTGGTGGGGTCTGCTGTCTCTGGACATTCAAAGATCCTGAAATACAGGAGGTGAGTCTGCAGCGTCCTCTGGGTCCTGCTTGTCGTCCATCCAAGTTGGTAGACTGTAGGCCTGTGCTCCTGCCACTAGACTGAAACTCCTGTGCACCGCAGCTGTTGCACTTGCCAAGGCTTGTTGACTCTTCAGCTGCCAAGAAGCCCAGCCTCCAGCACTTTGCAATTCCAAGACCAGCTCCTGCGACTTCTGTTTTTCTGTGCTGTGACTCCGGTTATTCTTCCTGCGTGTTGAGGGCCAGCCCTGACTCTCCCTCCTGGGTAGTCTCCTGGACCTTGCTGGTCCCCATAACTTTGCCAACTCTTCTGCAACTCCTGTGTGCATTTGCTTGTGCAGGTTGGTGACCTGGCTGGTCACTGACCCTCCTGAAATCTGGGGACCATTGAGGTACAGCTCATAGGTGACTCCTGGGCTCGTCTGCAGCCCCTGGACCCCGCAGCTGGCCTTCTTCCTTCACCAACTTGCAGGCACTTCATCTTCAGGAGGGTGGGCATTGCCACCTACACCACCTGGGCACCTCCATGGGTGCTGGACTCTGACCCCTTCCTCTGCAGGTCCCCCACATCCGGAATCTGTCCCTGGGTTCCAGGGGCCTTGTCCATGGGTCGTGTCAGCAGCTGGACAATCAGAGGCATTGACACTCTTCAGTGAGAGTCGTCTTCACCCCATGCATCCGGGTCTCTGGGTGTGGGTACTCTGGTCTTCTAGGTATCCCTGGGTAGGGCACTCTCCAACCTTCCACTTGCCTGCTGGTTTCCTCGGGGTCCACTGGGAAGCATGCTGTATTTCACAAACACCAACCACTACTCCCTGTGTTAGCCTATGGACGATTGGGTGGGCACCTGGTCACTGATGACACCTGACATACTTACCTCTGGTGTTTTCATCTTCCCCCAGCTCCTAGCTAACCACAATACTTACCTTGGTTGGGTCACTGTTTCACAATCCACTTTTTTATTGTACATGGTTTACCCCACCCCCTCCCCCCCATAGCCCATAGGGCCCTGTGTATTTTTATGCTATTTCTGATGGTTATGATGTGTATATACTGTGTGTAATATCTCCAAAGGGAGATATACCAATGTCAGTATAGTAGTAGTGCTGTAATAAAGTATCCTTTATTTTTGCAACACTTGTGTGGTTCTTTCTTGTGAGTGATTTACTGTCTGACTACTGTGGTTTTGCAAGTGCCTTACATTCCTTCTGGATAAGCATTAGCTGCTTGCCTCGTCTACCCCTAGAGAGCTTCTGCTATCTGGACACCTATTCACTATCACTAAAAGTTGCCTGGACTCAGTATTGGGTGTCACACCATAGGTGTGCACCATAAACTGAGCCAGCCTCCTACAAGGTCCAATAGTTATATCTAATACGATGGTCACATGGAACAGATGTATCCACAGATCTACCCAGCCATGACATACAATCACAATGGGGTGTAGGAGTAAAGCAACTGACCAATCACAGGGCCTATGTTCAATATCAAAGCAGTGCATTATTCAGATGCCATAATACCAGGGATGACTTTAGAGTTAGAGGAGCCTGGTGCGACCATCTTTTATGGCACCTGCCCCCAATAACCTCCATTGCCATGAATTTCCTCACTACCATCTTCCAACAGTTACATTCATTTCTCCGCAGCCTTTTTCTCACATGCTTTTCTTTTGTTTTATGGCTCTACTCATACCAACCCTAGGGTGTCAGAGCACTTTACTCCATATACACATTATGGAGAGGAAATCAATCCTCTCTGTGTAAATCATTCTACAAGAAATGTTACACAAGAGAATGAGGAATACGTTCTGTGATCTGCATGGTATATGCTCTTTGCAGCAGGCACATTAACCATCTGTGCTACACTAGAATGAGTTAAAACTTCCACTAGACAAAACCTCTCTCTTTAGCAGAAACATTAACCACCTGCGATATCTTGCTATTGTTGCCTGAAACTGCTGGACACAAGGAAACAGCTGGTGCTTTTAAAACCAAAATGTATTTCTGAACACAGCGCCTCTCCCGAGGTCAGAGGCAGGTGCAGCTGCACCGGTCGCACCACCCTAGATCGGTCCTGCATAATACATTGTGGCCTTAATTACGACCCTGGCGGGCTTCTGACCGCCACGGCCTGACTGCTTTGGCGGCAGTCAGACTGCCACATTATGACCGTGGTGATTCAGCCACATTCAGGCTGCCAACACCACCAATTTCCCTCCACTGGAGGGACTGGCGTCCTAATCCGCCGGGGCAGCGTTGCACGCAGCGCTGCCCTGGGGATTATGAGCCCCCTCTCTGCCAGGTTTAAGCTGATGGAGATGGGGTGCAGGAGGCCGTAAGGGGGCCCCTGCACTGCCAATGCACTTGGCATGGGCAGTGCACGGGCCACCCTGGACAGCCCGTTGCGCTTTTCACTGTCTACTAGGCAGACAGTGAAAAGCGTGACGGGTACTGTTGCACCCTACGCACTGCAACATTGCCACCGGCTCAATTATGAGCCGGCGTCAATGCTGTGGGATGTTCCCCGCTGGGCCAGCGGCTAACTTGCTAACGCGCAGACGCCTCTTCCTACATTATGGTGCTTCACAGTCACAGTCAATGACTGGGCCTGACGCAAGCAACTTCTTGTCCATTCAATCCATGGTCCTAGCAAGGCCATGCTACTTTCTTTTAGTGCCAGGTAAGTATGGTAGAAATCAAGGAATGTCCTGTGACCAGGCAGTGCCAGGGCACTACCTCTTCTGTACTCCTGCACCCTAGCCAAGCCATGCTCATGAACCATGCCCAGGGGCAGCCTGGTGACCTCACTCAAACCAAAGGGCATCTTTTGGCAAAGGGAGGGACCAGGGGTTTAAGGAGTCAAATCTGAAGGGAAGGAGGAAACACTCGAGGTAAAGGGGGGACCCTTTAGCAAGAGGATGAACACTAGGGTGAAAGCTTAAAAAAGATAAGTTTAATAAGAAGAATTAAAAGATTAGACGTCATATAAATAAAAACTAATATCGAGACACATTATGCATAAGAGAAAAAATACAAGTTTAAAAAAACACAGGGTGTCAGAAAAGGCTCGATTCTTGGACTCTGGCAACAAGTGAGCTTCTCCACAAGGGATTTACTGTAAATTATCCTCATTTCTTTTTCCTTTCAGTTCTTTTCCTGGTATCTCCCCCACCTTTCACGGAGCTCAGTGTGCGTGTCTCGGCACCTTGGAAGCATTTTCAATAAACTGCTGCAAATCCGCGGCTGTCAATCCGGCCCATGACTCATGGGGAGAGCAGAATAGAACTGGAAAAAGGGAGAGTGGGGAGGAGGAGAGGGGGAGGGAGAACTGCGGCTCCCGAAATGAAAAAAGGAAACAAACACTTATTAAAGGGAAAGAAATCTGAAATTGAGCGTGAAATGGGCTGAGAACACCCGGCGCAGCCCCGGACGCTTGTGTGATGTGAGGGCGGATTCATCTGGACAGCAGCGTGACTCATCCTAGAGGAGACATGAGAGGAGGGAAGAAGGCGAGGGGTCGGAGAGGGAACCGAGGTGGAGGGATGGTGAGACAGCGAAGACAGGAGAGGTTAAACCCAAGAGTAAGAGGAAAGGACCGCACGATGAGGGAGTAAAAGGAAACAAGCTTTGCAATGCAATGGGTCTCGCATATTTCGAACAAGTTAATTGACATCTTTCCACAACAGCTCACAGGAGCAAAAACAAAAATAAACATGAGTAGAAACTGAGAAAAGACGACTTGGCAAAATAAAGTAAAGTTAGGTCTAAAAAATAAAACTTTGCAATTCTGTTTGTCCTGCTGGGCACTAGAAGTTAAAAAGAACAAAATAGTACCTTGATCACGTAGGGAGCAGCCGACGGGCAAAAATTAAGTTGCATCAATTAGTGCTTGATCCCTGCTCCACACAGAGAAATGAAATGATGCAAGAAATGCCTTGAGTTACGATGCTATAAAGAAGAGTGTCACGCAAACCAACAAATGGTGGGCGACAGGCGGGCTCCAAGCCCCTTATTGAACACAACAGACTCTCACATGTGAGGCACTTGCGTAAGCACACGCACTCGAATGCTCGACCAAAAAAAAAAAAAAAAGAGAAATAAAGTATGGACATAAGAGGAAAGGATGAATGATGGTGGCACAAGACCATGGCAAAATGAATGAAGGGAGATCAGAAATGAAGGGGATAAAAAGGAAGTTGGGGCCAAGAGGCCTGAAAGTGTTTGAGGAAATGAGAGGTGAGAGCCGGCAGGGATAACCGGAATGAGTTGTAAAGAAACCCTTGGGTGAACGCTGTGCTTGATAAAATGATTTAATATAACATCAGCAGGTAAAGGGTGGGGGAGGGGTAAGAGGCTACTTTCATTGAAAGAGCAAAAATTCTAAAGTATAAGGCTTCAAGCTCTTATCATATGAAATTCAGCAAAAATATTTTTTAAAAAACACCTGTAAAACCAATACCACACCAATCAAAATAATACCCTGCAGGATACATATCAAGTTCAAAACTGTAGCAGAACGGATGACCCAGCCAATAATACTGCGTTGGTACCCCACCTAGAAACACTGCTCGTAGGGTTGGCACTAGGATGGTGGCCAAACGTAGGTTAGCACTATACAGTACACACCCCTAGATTGAAGACCAAAACTTTATGGGTGTGAGCCCTTTTTGAATAGGTTTTCGAAGGGCCTTGGTCATAGATGGCAACTTTAGGGGTGTAGGAGAATTGGGTTTTTCTTTGTTTTAAGTGGAAATAACCAGCCACCCTTGTCGAGGGTTTAACGCAGTCTCTGGCAACTTGTGACCTATTAGTTAATATACAGTTCATTGCGCAGACTCACTAGTATCTTTGACCTGTGCTTGATATGAGAGGTCAATACATGTTTACAAATTTTTTAAAACATAAGATAAGCTCATTGGTTCTTTGCACCCATTAAGAACAGCTGGGTTGACCAACAAGAAGCTCCCAAAACTAAGAAATTAGAAATTTGCTGATTAAACAGAATGAGGCAGTAGACAGAAAAGGTAGAAGGCAACAGTTTTGCAGGAAAGAACACTTGCAATCAATAATGTGCCTCAATGTGTTTTCTCTTAGTGCTAGGCGCCGTTCGAGGATTAAGTTGGACAGATGGAAGAGTGCAGTCTACATTATGGGCCACCTGTTTATGTTGGAGTATCATTGCATACTTAATAAGTCAGGTAGAGGACATTAAACAATGCCCAAAGAATCCCATGGAGATGACCAAGGAGCGGAGAAAACAGGCAATGTGCCTAAATTTGCACAAGGATTGTTGCATTTTGCCCAAAATGGAGTTGTGCAGAATAAACAGAAGAGAGTGCCTTCCCATGATGAAAGGTGACATTAAGAAGTCAGAAATGTAGTATCTATTTAGGAATGTTGTTAAAAAACTCATGTTTTCCACACCGCTACCAGGGTCGAATGAGCATAAAAACCTTAAGCCAAGCTTCTAGACCTGAGCACAGGTTTGGGGCGAGTGGCCATCACTTTCAGGCAGAACGTAAGACCACATAGCTCAACACAATCCCCACGCCTGGTGGAGAAAAAGGTCTGTCCGGCCCTGCAAGTAACATTTTGATCTCGTAGGAACACCTTTATGGTCTGACTGCAAAAAAACCTTTGTATCGTAGCCTGAAAGAATAGCTCAGCTGTGATAAAAAATGATGAGGTATGGCTAATTCGAAAAAGAAATTATTAATTTTGATTGTAGTGAAGAAATAAACCACAGTGCAAACCATTGCAGATTCCAGATTAGAGGATCCAACAGCATGAATTGAAGCTGGAATAATTAGTGTCTGAGAATCTCCATCCTGATGAAGTTCTCAATTAGTCACTGTCCCACACTGAGATGTTGGCGAGAAGGAGGACTTAACTTCCTTGCAAGGAGCTGGACTGCACTTGCCAACAATCGCCTGTTCCCCTGAAGTCATGGACACCTGTCAGTCGGGCCCGGCTTTAGGGTGGTGCGACCGGTGCACCCGCACCTGGCTCTGACTTTGGTGGGCAAGACGCAATGCTTAAAAATAACTTGTGGGTTTAAAAGGAGGTGGATTTCCTTGTGTGTCCAGCAGTTTTCAGTCAACAATAAAAAATGTCAAGATAACTCTGGTGATGAATGTTCCGGAGGTGAGAGATCGGAATATTGTCTAGTGGCAGTTATATCTCATCATAGTGGCAAGGGGGGTTAATGTGCTTGCTGCAAAGAAAGTGTACCATGCAGATCACCGAACTGTGTGTGAGTGAACTATGAATGGCACTATAAAAAAAGTGAAATGTATGCCAGAGAGGGGCTATGGAGAGGTTTGGGCACTGCTGCATAGTGGTAGTGAGGCAATTTGTGGAGAAAGAGGTTAAGGGGAGGTGCCAAAAAATATTGTCGCAGCAGGCGCCACCTGCATTAAACCCGGCGCTGTGCCATAAGGAACAAGGTCACAATACCGTAGTTCATTGCCCAGAAGGAAGCAGTAGGAGCATCTAGCTTGCTAGACTGCTGCATCACAAGCAACATGAGTGCATGCATGCACCATCTAAGCCTCTGTAGGTTCCTTTAAACGACTATCAGTCCCACAGGGGAAGTGCCACCAGAGGGGGGATGCTTAATAAGTAAAATATGAAGACAAAATAGTTTAATAAATGTAAGGTACCAACATTTTCCTTAGGAGCCGTGAGCCAGCCAGGTTCCTTGGTTTGCCAGATACCAATGCTCCTTAGTTTGGAATCCATCATTGGCCACTTTCCTCCCTTGGCCGCATCTAAGGACCCTATTTACCTTTAGCAGGTTCTTTTTCATTCGTGCTCCCTGTACTTTGGCCTGTTTTCCCATCTGTCACTTCCTCCTCCTTTCTCCTCTCTCTTCTCTCTCTTGATCCTGGTCAAACTCTGATGATGAAAAGTAAACCTGTCCTGGATAAAGAGAGCAGGGCCACTACCTGCAACCACATGCACAAGGTAGCACTACCATGGATTCTGGTCCTGCTGGCTGAAGGAGGTCACCTTGATTTAGAAACCATGTTTCTAGCCCTTACAGTTTCACATATATTGCTAATTAAATGCACAGTCAGGTCTGATTCCAACCTGGCCAGTTCCTAGCTGGAACTGGTTCCCCTTCTGACTGCAGTGGGTGCCCTGGGTCTACTAACCAGTTAAATATTTCAACACAATTGGTCACATCTTTCATATAGGTCCATATAGAAAAACTCACCCTTGAGAGTAAATAGTGGGTGTGCCGTGGCACTATTTTCAGGTATATACTTACAGGGTGATCCAATTACCCTAGCAATGATATGGGTATATGTACAGTGTTCAGAAACATGATCTCTTGGGAAGATTAAGAATTAGCTTAAATTGGCCTCTCTAAAGTTTAACTAGGTACTTGGAATCGACAAACTAAATTTGTCATTAAGATGCTCTGCACAGGAGGTTATAGTACTCAACTTGAATTGTAAGAATCAAGGCGCTATAATTCAGCAGAGTGCAGATGCATCTATATTTTAATGCAAATGAATAGAAAAAGTTATCCCATCATTTGGCAAAATACAAATGTTCCTTATTGGTGAACAGTATACACATTCACTCTTCACCCGTTCCTATTGAAAGCATATTCACCAACGATTATTTTTTTCTTGCAGGAAAGCATAGGGACAGATTTTTTTTTTTTATAAACACTGTCCCTGCTAACTTCTGTAAAAAAAAAAACAAATTGTATAAACCATACAATAAAAGATTTAGCTTAAAGCAAGTCTAACAGGCACTGTAAGATTCAAGATATCAGGTCTTAAAAATAGAAGTGAAATGTTTGTGATTTTCCTGTATTACTAGATCTCGATTTAGTGACTACATTCAAAACAGTGTCTGTAAAAAATTGCAGGTGAGCAACTGTCTTTGAGGAGGACTTTTACAATGGAGTTGAAGATAAAGGGCTAGTGAGAAAATTCCTCATCGACCCATCAACTGGGGACATTGATACTGTCTGGGCAAAGATATCATCTCAAAGGCACTAGTTCAATTCCTGAAGTTGATGAGTTAAATTTTGCTAAGCATCTGAAGTTGTCTGAGACCAGGTGTCACATTTGTTTTAGCAATGTGTAAGCCAGAAACACTATATTAAATTTTAATGAAAACTACAAGTTATGCAGCAGATTTTGGAATATGCTGCAAGCGCAGTTCCACAGTTATTCAGAGAATGCCGTGGCCACTAAATTTCATATAGGTCTGTGTGTATATATGTGTATATATATATATATATATATATATATATATATATATATATATATATATATATATATATATATATATATATACACACACACACACCCACACACATATACTTATTAAAAAAAGAGAATCATGCTGCACTTGATGAACTGATACAATATATATGTTTATTTCACATACAGGCAACTGATCGACGTGTTTTGACCTGAAGGTCTTGTTCACGGTTGGCTAGTCCTTCTTTCACATCATTATTTATTCCTTTATGTCCCACTGACCTATCATGAGGTACTCTGGGACATGTAGTTTATGACTCTGCAGTGTCAGCAATGGAAGCAACTGACCTCTTCCAACCATGCCCTGCAGTGTCCGCAATGGATATGATTCGCCTGTCCTCATCCTGCTCTGCGGTGTTGGCATTATAGAAACATCCCTCAACAGTATCAACTCTACTTTTTTCACTCTGATTAGCTTAGCTGCTCTCATCTTAATTCTATGACACCCAAGCTTAGCCCCAGTGACAATTAAAGATTTGAAAATGGGATCAAAAGCGGTAAGAGCTGCCCTTCTGTTCACAGAATTGCCCATTTTGTGGGTGAAAGCTACCACCACCAGCCTTTTGTTTCCTTTCTTAAAGCAATGTCTTCATTTAGTGCCCCTTTACTCAAGACATATTAAAGTCTTGGCTGTAGCATGATCACTTTATACCTCATTTAGTGCATGGGTTCCCTATCTTGCAACTCCGGCTCAAAGTAGCTCCTCAGCCACCATCTTACGATAAGTCTTAGTTTACCTAGAATTGATGTTCTCTTCTGAAGCTAAGGGGACACATTTCCCTCCCCTAATAAGATGAGTGCACCTCTTACAGAATCTCATCTACCTCTAAATGAGCTAGAACAGGCTTACTGAAAAATAGTGCCCCTACCCTGTTCCAGCGGTGGCTGGCACAAATATCAGCCACAACAGTGATAGGAGAAAACAAAAAAAATCCCTCACCATTCCTGCCGACTCCTGCTGCCTCGCTGGTCGCTCCTCTTCTTGTGGCATCCCAGCATTCACTGGGGCACAGGCTCCCCAGCAATCCTGACGCTGCTTTCATGTTAAACCTAGCATGAAAACAGCATCAGGATTGGTCGGAGTGGATTGGACTGCTGCTCAGACACTGCCCTGGGGTATGTGCAGTTTCTCCAGCCTGGCTGTTCAACACAGCCGGGCTGGAGAAACCTAAGTGTGCATGTGTGTTTGGCTGGCCCGAGAAGGCTGGCCAAACACTCATGTGCACTTAGGTGAGCTCTCTCCTCCTTGCCCCTATCCCCTCGCACTTCCCATGGCCAAGCCCCACCCCTCCCTGCACTGGTGGCTGAGCCAGCAGATGTAAAATAAAACAATAGTGTAGCTATTGTTTTATTTTTCATCTCCTGGCTCTTGGCCAGAGGTGCGACACCCCTCCATCATTGCGGAGGAGCCGCCCCTGCCCTATTCCTCTCTGGAGACTAAAAACTCTCTTTCCCACACTGTACGCAGGTTAATGCTGGGTCTATTCTAAGTGGTTCAAAGTTTGCCACTTGTGAAAAACTTGAGCCGTGAATGATTTCCACAGATGGTTTGGTCAGAAAATAGTTCTGCCACAAAAGTAGGTTTTAATCCTGCTTTTTTCTTAAATTTCTCTATCTTCGTGACGATACTGACTTAAAAAAAACTTCACAAAGCTGGCAGAATTCAATTTGGCAAATTTCACTAATCCCCCTTTTGTAATTTCCCAAGGCACAGAAATCCATAACCAAATTACCAAATTCCTTTTTGAGTATTTTACTTGATTTGTTTACATTCTGCATTACAAACATTTAATTAGTTGATCTGAGTCAGTTCAGCCTTCTGTCAGGTACAAGAAATACATATCAGCAATACAATCATTATCAAAAACTCAGAATGGCCCATCTATTACTTCAATAAACTCCTTTCTTTTAGATATTATTCCTCACCAGATTACGGACTTTTACTTGGATCTGCTGGCTGATTCATGCCACATTACAGGATTGGACTCACATGATGGCTGTTCTACCTGGAAACCCTCAGTCCTAATAACCAGCCGCATTCCCAGCATGGAAGGCCATAACACTCTTCATAGATTATGTGCCTCATTTAGATAAATAGAGCTTGATTTAGATATTGGCCGGCGAGTTACTGCGTCACCATGGTGACGGATATCCCATTCGCCACTATCTAAATCCCATTATATCCAATGTGATTTAGATATTGGCGGATGGGATATCTGTCACTGTTGTGACGTAGTAACACGTCCGCCAATATCTAAATCAGGCCCATAATAATTTCACTGACTAGTGATGCTAGTATCACATTCACTTGCATTTTAGCCAATCTTTCCTCAAACAGACTTGCTTGACTTTATTAAGGTAAGGGAATCTCTTGCATAATTTTAATTCATAGCTTGAATGCTCATATGAATTAAAAGACCAATCCCAAGTTCAGCGCTTGAATACAGATCTCTCCATGTCAGTACGGTTAGTGAAGGAACAGAGCTGGATGCAATCCCAGGAACCATGGACAAGTACACACGCCACACTCAATGGCGTTAAGGAGAAAGATAGCAACTCCTCACGCCGCGGTGAGCATCACAATAGGGACAACCCACTCTCTCCAAACCACCCAACAACACCAAATATGATTCGGGAAGCAAATCTCACTTTGACGAATCTATTCAGGGAAGGATAAAAACCAGAGACCCAACTCTGCCAAAAGCAACAGTAAGTCAAGGAAGCAGTGAAGACTGCACTTTACCAATTTCCAGAATCACACCACAACAGGACACAAACACGCTATGGACAATACTGGTATAACTGAACACTTAGGAAAGGGCAAGCCTTGGATTGTGATGGGCATCAAAACTATAAATATTCCTCCATATCCGGGACTATCCATTCAATAAGCACTGAATATATGCATCTCACTGCCTGTTCTTTGAACCTGTTTTAAGAAGTAGGCATAAGTGGCTTGCTCAAGATTATTTGGGTCCATTAATACGTCTGACCTCGAAAAAGTTACTATTCTACGGATTTTATGGTTTCCTACATCATTTGCCTCCTCACAAAAGAAGATATTAAATGAGGGTGCTTATTATAAAAATCATTCCTGATACTTGAAGTTGTGAAGATGAATGTTGAAAGTTGCCTTGACGCTTTAACAGTGGGCACATCTAAAAAACTGAATGAAGCTCACTATGGTAAACATTATTTAAAAAAGGTCAGGACCACTAGAAAAATCTTGATTTTAATTTATAATTTGTACTCAATAAAACACTTTAAAATCACATTAGCTCAAAGACCAGAATCTGGCCTGGACTGCAAAATGTCCCTCTCTACATCTGTTTCTATAGTAATGTTCTTCATAAATTGTCAACAGAGGGCCAGGGCAGCTAAAGTAACCTTTAGGGCTCAGATCTAGTTGAACGTGCCGTGCCTATCCCACAGCCGAACACATCTGTGATGCCAAAACATACTCTTTCGTACAGCGGCACCTATTGTCTACTGGTAGCAAAACATCAAAGAAATGATCATAGAGACAATGGGAAACAGCACACAATGTTTGTCAGGGGCTACCTGTCCTTTATTGCCAAAGATTGTATTTGGCTTTGTGTGCTGACCACAGCCAATACTGCCTCTTTCCTTTTAAAGAATGTAAAACTTCAGTTCTCCTGTACTAAAAGAGCTTTCTTTTGTTACCAAATTAGCCAGTTATTTGCTTATAACATCTAGAAAATAATTTCTTTAGAAAGCCCTGAAGAAAGCTGTCATTTTTTAAAGTATACTTTTTAAAAAGTGTGTTAAAGGTAGAACATCAGCCAAGGTTGCATTCAGGGCAGCCCACCAACACAGCACTGTGAAGGCCATATAGCCATATTCAGTGCATTATTTGATGGTGTTGCTGTACACAAGCATTACATTTTATGTATCAGTACGGTCAATTGTATATCTATGGAAAAGCTATGCTAGTCTACATTATGCTGCATGTGGGTGCTGTAGGAGTTTTGGCTGTCTGTGCTGTATTTTTTTATGTTTAACCTCTTTATGACATTCTATACCCCTCTTACAATAATTATTTTATAGCTAACAAACACAAAATGTGTGAAAGCATGTTGTGGCCTCTTCACCTAGATTTAGTCTTGGATCTAACAAAAATTGTTTTACACAATACCCAAAAACATAATTTCTTCTCGCAAGTGAAGAAAGTTATCTGTTATGCTGAATCTAAATCTATTTGAGAACCATGCCTTGGCAACTGTTACCACGGTTGGAGGATGCTAAAACTGTCCATTTCTATGGAGACAAGAGTCGGTGCAGTTATTTGCAATCATATTATTATCTAAAGCTCCAAGGGAGGGTCAAACCTTTACTGAAAGAGCACGATGGAGAAGTCATTGCTAGAGACTGCGTGTGCTCTACTCGGTCTACTGTACTTCTGTTAGAAGGAGCTGTTGAACAACGTATTAGTGGGCTACAACTTGCGCAAAGTACTGCTTCCATGCTTGTGTTTGGAATCTAAAAGGACAGTTATAAACATTACTTTATGGAAACCACATTGGGTCCCATCGCTCAAAGGATTCAAGGTAAACCTTCAGCTTTGGTAGACAGTCAATTTAGACAAGCACAGAAATGCACAAGAAAAACAATGTATGCCCAGAAACAATCAGATGTTTTATGATCAGCTAAAAGTGGGATGCTTTCATGCTTAGCCATAAGTATGCAAAGCTGGGAAGTGGGTCCTTCTCACATAGCTCTGCTAACCTCTAGATTATCTTAGCATCTGAGATCATATTGGTGACTCTTTACCTAACATTCACAGTAAGATGTTGTTGAAACACTGCTAAGTTGGTCTATTTTCTTGTAAATGAGCTGGATCTCATGTTCAGTCTCCCCTGACAGCTTGCTCTAGCTGGCTACAGTGAGGCTTATTGTAATACAACTCAAGTACATGAAATTCATATGGTCATCACATGGAGCACTTGAACTGGACATGTTTAAGTTTGCACTACTGCTGGAGAGGACGCCTTCAAGGGTCCTATCATCCCTCACTCGCTTTCACCTTGCAAACAGGTAGCAATGGCAAAGTCCATGACCCAGCTCACTAGCGCCATCAACAGGCCAAGGAGAATCAAGAATATCCAGTCTTCACCCACTCGGGAGATCAGGAACTTCTGGCACCGGACAGCACAGACTGAAAAAGAAAAAAATACAATGAAGGACAGAAAGTGTAGGTTGAGAGTCAAGAGAGAAGGATTCATATAAAACAAGCATGTAATCTACAGCCACATGAGAAAGACAATGCATCACAACCACTTTAAACTGTACACCAACTACATTTCCAAGAAAGCAATGGACACCGTAACAACCCAGACACCACAAAAAGATAGAAAACATACACGTGCAGCAACAACAAACACTATACCACACAGAAATTCTCCGCAAACCCGCAACAACCATCCCAGAAGATGCAGCTCAAAGAAGCACATAAAGAAGAACAGAAACCACTTCTAAAATATTAATCTTGGCAAGCAAACATACAGCCACAACTACACCTAAAGAAAGCATGCAAGTAGAAAACCCAAGTGTAACATGTGAATCTAAACTAGAGGAGTGGTAGCACATTATCAAACCACAACAACCACAGAACTAATAATAGGAGGAAGCACATTCCACAACA
This sequence comes from Pleurodeles waltl, assembly GCF_031143425.1. Lineage (NCBI taxonomy): Eukaryota > Metazoa > Chordata > Amphibia > Caudata > Salamandridae > Pleurodeles > Pleurodeles waltl. The sequence continues at coordinate 38,669,393 of NC_090450.1, forward strand.
GCAGACGTGAAAACTATTACCATGACAGAAAACAAGTCACACACTTGTACAAGAACTTCACTCAAATCATACACCTACCAACAAAAATTAATCATAAAAGATAGAAAAAACATCAAGAACAACCACAACAATAACACATAGAAGAGAATATCCAGGCACTAGCTTTAGGCCATAAAACTGCACCTACAAACCCTGACAAAGGAAAATAAACGTCCCAACATCTCTGAAAACTATTCTCATGAGAGAAAAAGTAATTTACAATAGCAAGGAACATCAACGCTATATTATCAGAGGAATTACATTGTACAAAAGTAACACCCAGGAAACAACACCAATGAGGACAAATACCCTATTCACACACACTTCAAAGGTCTCTGGAAAGATGCTTATAAAAGTCATATAGAAAACATATAAAAAAGTGACATGCTCCCCATATTAAATCTACAAACAAAAACACACCACCACTATAAAATACACCAAAGAAATGTAGAAACCACACATTCAATGAACAACCATAAACCAAGAGAGCAACCACCCATATTTATAATAAAGCACATTCATAATCACATTCCAACTGTTTAAAATATATGTTAAAAGCAAAGTGTACATACATCTCAACCATTGAATCATCACTAATAAGACCACGTTTCAATAACAAAGGATGCACAAAAACACATTACATTCAAAGCAACAAATACACTACACCTGCAAGACTGAAATCATTCCTTGATATCCAAAAATTAATAGTACAGAAATGCTCAGCTAGCAGAGCAACAACTCATGGTTCACATCTAAAAACGTCAAGAACAGTCACTAATGTAGCAATGAAAAACGAGCATTTGCAATGCAATGGGACTCGCATTTATTGAGTTAGAGCTATTAGCGCTGTAAATTCCTAACAGGACTTTGCATGCCACATAAACTGAAATGAAAAGTAAAACAGTTGACATAAGTGAGCCGATTCAAAGCGCCATGAGCGTGAAGGAGAGACACAAAAGGAAAAAGAAGTTCACCCACAGTCAAACGTATCGGCAATCGTGCAATTATCCATGTAACAGGGGGCAGTCTGCAAGGCGGTAACAAAACCGTACCAAGGAGGGGCAAACGCATAGCATTTACAAATGATAACAAAGGACTTTTGAAAGGCAAGCCCATGAATGAGTGAAAGTGATGGGTGTGCGGTGGGCGTGGTTAAATGCCCACAGTACTTGCAACAGGTCAAAGCGCTTGGGCGCGCAACCTAAATAGCTGGAAATGTACAACAATGTTCCCTAATGCAATATAAATAACAAAGCAAAAATTAGTTGCTGTTCACATTGAACAGAGCAGCAGTGAATATGATCTCTAAGGTGCCTCTCGTGATGTCGAAAAAAACAGAGGTTACAGAGAGGGAGGGTCGAATTCTTGCCGTATAAGTATATACTCCTAATCACAAAAAACACACCAGAACTGCAAACAACAAATCCTCTGAATCTTTCTGTGCTGAATATAAACAGCTACAAGATGATACAGGATCCAAAATGGCAACACCAGATTCAACTTTAAACCCTTTGTAGGAGAAGCTGTAAATATCTTAAGTGTGTAAAATCGATGTACATTACATGAATAAATTGTATAATGAAGGGATTCAATTCATTTGGCAATAAATGAAAAAAAACTTATTATTCTATTATTTTTTTAACTAACCATACAAAAACAAAGCAGTACATCGGATCTTGTCAACAAGTCTTGTGAAAGACTAGTGATGAGCAATGAGTGATATAACATGCTCCATTGGTGATGGCAATTAGCATAGAGTGGAAAGTATAGACGATGGAAATGTGTTAAAAGGTTTACAAGATGTAGAAGGCCCTTCTTGTGACGTAGTTCTCTTGAGGGATACAGGGAAGATTTAAGTACGTGGTCACTTCAGGATTTCCAACTTTAATTGATGTCAGTGGTACATATCAAGTTCCATGCACCACATTTTTGTAGGTCATTCAACTTGCTTAGGATCAGATCTCAGTTTTGGAAGATCTAAGATTAAGGCTGTTATTTAGCGTTCACTCATCAACAGCACAGAGAGTAGTCAAGTCTTGGCAAGCTGTGCTCGTTCAGGTTTCCCAGTTTTAGGACAAGGTGTTATCATCATTGTAGTCAAGTTAAAGGACTACATCCGGTTTGATATGGGAGTTTACAGCTTGCTGACGGAGGCGTTAACAGTTCTGCATGCTGCAATGGATTCTTAGTTTCCAGCATTTTAAAATTATTAAATTCTCCATAAAAGTGTTCAATACTACTTAAAAAGCAATCACCCACAACAATCCCACCTCTGAGATCTATTTTAAACATTTCAGAATATCACCTCACAGGATGCTGAAGAGACAAACAGGTTATGCTCTATGACAATCTACTGTCCAGAGTACACAAAACAAAAAAATTAAAACATTTAAAAAAAATGCTACGGATGCTGTAAACAGCCCATCCAAAAAGGCTGAGGGCTGGATGGAATCTCCATGGACCTCTATAAGGAGAGCACAGCGTGTGTGCACCACTCCGAAATACTAGTATAAGGTGAGCTTGTAAAGCTGGTCCCACTCAATCCAGGCATTCAGTTATTAACATTTCAGTTCTTAAAAAGGGTAAATAGCCAGGATGCAAAATGTTATCATCCTTTTACTTTAAAAGATTTAACAATGAAAATTATTGGAATGATCATTCTTGACAGGCTGTTGCTATGAACATCTGAGAGTAATATTCTATCGGAAGTGCAGTATTTATTCATCTCGGTCTGGGAATACCAGACCTGCGCCTTAACCTCCATCTGCTGGTTAGTAAATACCAAGTTGCCAAGCATAGTTCACTTCACTTAGCATTTACTGCTCTGTCCTACACTTTTGAAAGTGTAAATGAGTCAAATGTATGGGACCTTCTAAGTACAATCTTCTTGATGAGGGCTTGGCAGACTTTCTACGTGCACCTTACATTGATCTTTCCATCAGATCTGAGGAGGCTAGACCATGTACGGATTCCTTTTCTATTTTTCAAGGTGTTTGCCAAAGCTGTATCCTGGCCTCAATTCGGTTCTTGCTCTATATTAATGATCTGGAATAAGTTCTATCTGAGGTGGGACTTGACATGTCAACTGTGAATAATAAATCTATTCCAGTGCTTTTATATGCAGATGATGCTGTCCTTTTGGTGAGAACATCAAACGGACTTAAGATTTTTCTGGTTGCCGTTCTGGTCTTCGTGAAGAGTTTGAATTCAGGAACCAACTGTTTCACAACCGTTATTATGACATGTGACCCTAAAATGTGAAGAGCCGTCATCTGTGTATTAACGATAGACCCATAAAAAGAGTAAGCCAATATTCCTTTTTTGGCCGCTATATTTGTTCATTGCGGTTCATGGGCTCCATGCATCTTTTTTTTTTTTTTGCAATTCTTTATTTAGGAATCATGAAAAACACACTACAAAGCCGTACATCATATTATGCATTCCCAGCAGCATATGACCAGGAAAGAGCATCCCCAAGTTCAGACATCCGTACAAAACCAAGATTACACAGTGCTGGATATGATCATAATTACGATCTTGGTATCATGTATAACGGTAAGGACTTTCTTAATGTATTCATTTTTGGACCCTACCAGGAAGGGGGAGGGGCAAGCGCATTCCAATTTGGAGATTGTGACGACACTCCTAGGCTGGCGGTCATGCGGGTAGTCTGTCGTCCGGGGTGTTCAAAAAGGGGGCCCAGGTCTTGGAGAATACCTCTGTCTTGTCTTGTAGGTTATAGATAATTCGCTTGTGGGAGGCGGCCTGGTACATGGGCGACAGCCATTCTTCGTGGGAGGGGGGTGTTGTAGCGCGCCAGTGTCTAAGGATGCAAGGTTTGGCTGTTGCTAGTGCAGTGTGCAGGAGTCACGATTGTGGGCGGTAAAGTCCTTGGAGCTCACCCGTGTCATGTAAGAGGAGGAGAGGGCAGTTAAGGAAGGGCAGTAATGGCAAAACATCCCTTAAGGGAATCCCCACTGCCTTCCAGTAAGGTTGTATAGTTGGGCAGTCAATGAGTATATGTATCAAGTTGCATCGGGTGGGGGCAACGCCAATAGGTCGCATGGGGTAGGAGCCCCGTGGCTCTAAGTTTCTGGGGCGTCCAGTACCAGTCATGCAAAGTTTTGAAGAGACAGAAATTCAGGCGAGCCTCACGAGCACCTCACTCTCTTGCCTCCAATAGGTCACCCCAATCGACTAGCTCATAAACCTGTTGTTAATATGTCTGCCACTTGGATTTGAGCGCTTCTAGTAGGGGTAAGGAGAATAGATGACGGTTTATCATGTTATGCATGCCCGATACTACTCCTGAAAGGAACCCCAGGTTTCAAGATAGTGAAGTACTGGAGAGCGGTGGAGCATCAACGGACAACTCCCATACGGCGGCGGAGACAATTTTGGAGCTGGATAAATGGTCAGGTAGTACAAATTCTTCCCAGAGGGTTGTAAATGGTTTCAGAATCCCATTGCCCAAAAGTTGATTAATACTTAAGAGGTCTTTGCTCCCCCAAGTCTCCCTATTGATCGTTTTCCCCCTATTAGCAGGGCCGCATTATCCCATATGGGGGCATGTTCATGGATCCGTGGATCTACTTCCAATAAGCGTTGTGCTCTTCTCCAGGAATTTAGCATGGCTTGAAGCATTGGGTTGGTGGATTTGGGCAGGGTAGGGCCCGCACTGTAGAGCATTTTAAGGCCAGGTAGGGAGTGTAAAATTGTGCGTTCTGCTGTGACCCACAACAGTGGGTTCTGAACTTTCGGGAGCAGGAAGACAAGCTGTGAGAGGTGTAACGCTAAGGTGTAATGTTCTATCGAGGGTAGGCCCATCCCTCCGTACTCATGACGCACTAAAAGTGTAGCCTTGGATAATCCGGGGCACATTGTCCCCTACAAGAAGGCACGTATTCGCCTATCCACCTCTCGAAGTAGAGGCAGGTGGATGTGGAAGGATAGCTTTCCAAGAACATAAAGAAACAGTGGTAGGGTCACCATGTGGACCGACTGCATTCTTCCCCATAGTGAGAGGCCTAAGTGTGACCACTTGTCAAAATCCCTCTTCATACTGATAAGTAGAGGGTCTTGGTTGTTTGCAACCATGCGTTCCAGGCCTTTAGTGATAAACATACCGAGGTACTTAAGATGGGACTGTTTCCACTGAACCGGGAAGTCCTGTACTATCGAGCAGACTGTCACGTGGGACATAGGGAGCACTTCGCTTTTGTTCCAATTTATTTTGTACCCTGATAGTGCTTCAAATTCGACTAGAATCGACGAAGTGCTGGAAGCGAGCGGGTGAGGTCTATGAGTGTTAACAATATTTCATCGGCATATAAGTAAATGGTGGAGCAACCGTCAGGAATGGATACGCGAGAGATGATGTTTGATCTACAGATGAAAGCGGCCAAGGGTTCCACAGATATTAGAAAGAGCAGTGGTGACAGTGGGCAACCCTGTCGAGTTCCTCTCCTAAGTGGGAAAGCATCAGAAAGGAATCCCCCACAAATAAGTGCCGTCGGTGTGTCATATAACAGGTGGACCTTGTTGATGAACCCTGTCCCTAGCCCGAAACGCTTCAAGGTTTCAAAAAGGTACTACCATTCTATCCTATCGAATGCTTTTTCGGCATCAAGGGATAAGGTGAGGGCCTCCTCCAGTGAGTGTAGGGCAGCTAATAGAGCATGCAATAGAGTGCAAAAGTGGTTCCTGGAAGAGCGGCCTGGTACAAAATCCACTTGTGTATGGTGAATAAGGGACGATATTACCTTTTTGAGGCGGGTCGCCAGAATACCTGCCAGTATCTTTATATCTCCACTGAGTAGGGAGATGGGGTGGTAGCTGCCACATAAAAGAGGGTTTTTCCCAGGTTCAAGTAACACTGCTATAGATGCCCTATTGGATATAGGGTTCAGCGAACCCGTGTGGCCTGTACCGCGAAAGGCGTCATACAGGGAGTCCACTGTCTCCGTTCCAGTCCATTTATAGAATTCTGCAGAGAACCCGTCATCGCCTGGGGCCTTATGATAGGGGAGTTTAGCTATAGCCTGCTCAATCTCCATCTTGCTTATTTCTCCTTCTGGGAGTGCCCTGCCTTCTTCTAGAAGGGTGGGAATTTGTGCCTTAACGAAGAAAGCGGATCATTTCTCGTGATCCTCTACCGCTTCAGGAGTATATAAGGTCTGAGAGAATCTACAGAACGCGTTAGCGATGTCCTGTGGTGAGTAAGGACCGTATCATCAAGATCACGAATAGCTGGAATAGCCATCGTTGAATCCTGTTGACAAAGTTGGGCAGCCAGTAACCATCCTGCCTTTTCCTCGTGTTCATAGTGTCGCCCTTTCATCTGCTGCAATGCGTATTCTGCTTGGGAGGTATATAGAGTATTTAATTCCATTTTGGCCTGTTCGAGACTACAGCTGGCTGAGTTGCGGTGTATTCGCGGGTGCACACCGCTATTTGGTCTTCCAAGGCTCATTGACGGGAATGTCTCTGAGCGCTGGCAGCGTCTCATGAGCTGTCCCCTTATCGTTGCTTTCGCCGCTGCACATAAAGTCTACAGAGAGGAGACTGAACCTTTATTGTTGGCCAGTTAATAAGCGACAAGTGAGTCGAGTTGTTTTTCCCCTTGTGGCGTACAATAGCGCGAGGTGTTTAGACCCCATGGTTTGCGTCCAGGGGTGATTAAGCCCAGATCCAGTGCCAATAGCACCAGGGGGAGTGGTCCGATAGTGCTGCCCCCAATATTTGAGAATCCTTGATCGGTGGGACCAGGTTATGAGTGACAAGGAAGTAATCTAGTCTAGATTGTGTACCATGGACCGGTGATACATAGGTCTACTCGCAATCAAGCGGATGGGAGAGACGCCAATGATCCACCAAACCCTGGTCCGAGCGTATGTTCCATAAGAGGGCTCTGTCCGTATTGTTACCCACGTCCAGACTGCCCATACGATCAAGTACAGAATTGCATGCCAGGTGCCAGTCGCCGCCAAGAAGATATTGTGAGGCTCCAATCTCCGTTAAGAAGCGAATGAGAGAGAGGAAGAAGAGACGTTTGGCGCTCGTAGGAGCATATATGGATCCTACACAGATTGTATGTGTACCTAGCCTAAGTTTGGTGAGGACGTACCGGCCTTCCAGGTCAGTCCATGTCTTAAGTACCTTGAACTGCAAGGACCGGCAGATAAGGATCACCACTCCGCATTTTCTTCCAGTGCCGGAGTCACTGGTCCGAGCCGACGTGATCCCGCTATAGAGTACTCGACCCACCCAGTCCCTGCAGAGTTTCTCTGATTCCTGGGGGGAAAGATGCATTTCTTGCAATAGGGCAATGTCTGCATGTTAGGATTGTAAATAGGACAGACCTTCTTTCTCTTGATGAAGTGTGAGAGACCATGAACGTTCCAGGAGAGAACCGTTAGCAGAAGGGGAGCTCCCATTCTAGAGTCAGGCGAGGTATTTCGCTGTGTGCAGTGGTTCCGATGCAGCCTGGAGCGGCGTGTGCCAAAGGAGAGGTAGGGGACAAGTCAAAGTACAAGGGAGCACTGGTGAGGGTGTGGGAACCCATTGTCGATGTAAAGAAGAGGGCGAACCCAAGCAAGAGCGGAAAAAGAAGGGGGAGGCAGAAAGAGGGAAATGCAAATGAGATGTATTGAATAGGGTAGAGAGGAAGAAGGAGAGTTGATTTAGATATAGAGAAGAAGAATGAAGAAGAAGAGAAGGAATACAACTATTGTACAAGGGAATGGACCTGGGATATTTTGGGAGCCGAGGTAAGCACCTCGTAAAATATAAGTGCCGGTCAAATCCTGTGTGGTCCACAAGCCAGGCTAGCGCACTGGGGGAAGAGGGAGCCAGCAAACGCAGAGAGGATGGAACAGTGCAAGCCTTTACAGCCGGAGTGGTCCGGGGGGGATGGAGTGTGCACAGGAGTGAGGAATGTGGGTGGTGGGGGGGGGGGGAGAGGAGGCAGAGGCCAGAGAGAACGGGGTAGGAATTGAGAACATGTAAATGCTCAAGTAAAAATGAGGAGTGCTTTCTCGAGGAACTCCTCGCTTCTGGCCTAACGGGGGAGTAAAGGTGGGTTATCTGGCAAGATAGCTCTGGGGACAGTGGTATAGTTAGAATGGAGGAATGCTCCTGACGTCAGTATCCCCTTGTCAAGGACCGTGGGTGCCAGTATGGCCAGACGTGCTCACAGCGTCGACATTGAGTTCAATATCTCAACATGGTCAACTATGCCATCTGGCCATTCCCACTACATATCCGCCCAGGCCCCCGTTGAAAGAGGGTGTGCGCCACCAGGAGCAATACCTGGAAGAGTTACAGTAGCACTAACTGGGAAGATGGCCGCGAGGGCCGACTCCGCGTGGGAACAACCATGTTTTTTCTGAGGTGGTAGAACGACTTAGGGACCTGGAAGAGGTGGGAGGGTTGGGGAGGGCGTTCTGTAGTCATCCAAGAGTGTGCTTATGTAGGAAAATTACACTCTGTGCCCTCAGGTCATGCTGAACCCAAGGAAGGCAATATAACATAGCACCATGTGGGGAGCCCCTAACCGGCTGCAGTGGTGGGACCCGCCGGGTCTTACCCCCCCAATAATAGTGCAGGATCCTCGCTAGCATTATTTATCTTATGAAAAAGATGAGCTATGTACACATTGCAACCCTGAGAACAGGTTCAAGACTGTAATACAAGAAGATCAACAGCTGAGTAGGCTGTGAGAGTTTCACATTGTGTCTATCATATAAACAAGAATAAGAACAACAACAACAAAATCATCTATGTCATTAGCAATAGTGGCAGCAGCCGATAGAAAGGTGTAGGGTACTTAGCCTTCCGACGAGTGTGCATTCTTAGCGTCCATGCAGGGAATCTCTGCTGATGAGATTACCTCCCTATATATGTGACCGTCAAAGAGCAGGAGGTGGCGGCTTCAAGGGAGAACGGGATTTGTCTCTGTTGAGGTCTTGAGTAAGAGCGATCACGGCTTGAAGGGCATGCTCTCTGCCTTCATGGGATCGCTGTGGGCGATCATGAGTCCTACCCCTTTTCTTCTTCGCCGGATTGCCATCATGCCTGTCGGGGTCTGAGTGTGTAGAAGGACCTTCCGGGGACGAAGGGTTTGACTGCAAGTGTGTGGATGTATGGTCCATGGGTTGCGTGGCAAGGGTATTCAAAAAGGAACTGAGGGCTGCTGGCTCAAAGAAGTCTCTAGTACTGCCATCCTACATGATCCATATGTGAGCCGGTTCGAATAGGCCAAATTTGATATTCATGTCTCTTAGCTGTGGCCGAAGGGACAGGAACGCTCTCCTCTTCTCATTGGTTTTGCGGGAGAAGTCTGCGGTCATTCGGATATCAGACCCCTCCATTCTTTATGGGCCATGTGCTCTTGCCGCTGTGATAACCTGATGTGCCTGCTCATGGCGGAGAAAACAAACGATGATGGGGTGAGGATTTCCCAAGCCTGCTTTATGGATGGGGCTGATCCTTTGGGCCCATTGGGAGAAGGTAAGGCCTGTGAGCTCCGGTAGGAGATCTTAGAGTTAAACTCTGACATATGTGCCCTCCTTGCTTTCTGGTACGCCAAAAAAAAGAACATTGTCCCTTCGGTTCCTGCCTTCCAGGTCCGTACATTTAGCATGGAGAAGTTGGAACTCTCAATCGTGCTCCGGAAGCACTGCAGGTTGGCCCTCAACTTCTGTAAGGCGGTGGTCTAGGTTTGTTACCTTATTGTGAAATCTGGCAATGTCCGACCGGATCGAATGAGAGCCCGTGGAGAGGTCTCTGATCTTTGAGTCCATGGCTTCCAGACGACGGCTAACTGCTGCAAATTCCTGGAGAATGCACTATGTAGCAGTGACCAAGTGTGCATCATTTGCAGAGGCTGTGGGACCGGAGGCCGCAGGAGTTGCAGGGGAGGCCATGGGGTGAAGTTGGGAGATAGCTTCTGAGAATAGTGGTTGGCGGGTGTGTTTCCCTGATGTCTTGCCGTTGAGCATCGCCAAGCAGGGGGGGAACAGACTGCCTCCGGGGCTCCTCCTCGATAACGCGCGGTGGAACAGTAAGCTGACGTGTCTCTTCGTGGCACCACGTAGAGGTGCGGACCCAGGGGACGTATCCTAATTCTCAGGGTTCACTTCTGCACTCTATGGCGTGAGTCGGTTCACCTGGAGGGGTGGTCCTCTGTATAAGGCAGTCCACTCACGTCATCCTCGGAGGATTCCGTCACTGCTCCGTAATCTGTGACCTTATTGCTGTGATGATCAACCGTCTTGTGGCACGGTGTGTGTTGAGGAGCAGGGTGGGGTTGTGAGCTATCCAGGATCTAGCCCTCGAGGATTATGGTAGAAGCGAGCACTCCCTGGCAGAGAATAAGGACTGGGGGGGCCCCAAGCAGATGGAGAGAGGGCACTCCTGGGCGTCCGATGACCCCAACTAGGTGCGTCCCCTCTTCTGGTCATTTGGAGTCGTGGGGTTGAGGCTGGTGGGCACTTTCCTCAAGAAAAGCTACATTGCTGTCATCATCTAGGGTCCTGTATGCTGCTCTTTGGGCCCCTTGATCACCCTGAAAAGCTGGGCAGTCGACCTGTAGAGGAGGTATTTAGACTACTATTGGTACAGGCACATGCGGGGGGCAAACCCCCCTGCCCTCGATTAATATTGTGGCATCAGCACGTCGCTGTTACCAATACTGTGCTGCCTCTGTGCTCCCCTCACCTCAGGGAGGCAGTTTGCCTTGTTCCAATGTAGCAATCCAAGGGCCTCAGGCTGGGGGCTCGACTGATGCTCCCTCCTAGTGTTCTCCCCCTGTGCTGGCTGATGCTCCACAATCAAAAATAGGGGGGGGCGTAGGGGAGAAGGGCTGAAAGAAACTGTCGGGGGGGGCCAGCACAAGTAAATGACGGCTGCACGCAGGGCCATTCCTCAGGCCTCCGACGCGTGCAGCCGCACTCAGCTGCTGGCAAAATTGAGCCCGTGGATCTCCGTGGGGCGGTAGGCCTGGAAACACGCTGGGGCCCCAGGACTGTCCCCGGCCTAAGTGGAGGTGTCGGTCTGGCCCCGCCAGTCTGTAGGGTGTGCGGAGGGCGGGAGAGCGCTCTCGACGGTCCGCCGCCCTCTCAATCTCCCCCTGGCGAGGTTTGCCTCACGGAGCACTGGTTTCAGGAGGCCATTCTCACTGCGGCCTGACCACGCCCCCGGCTCCATGCATCTTGAGTAGGATTTTATTTATTGTTTGCATACAGTTGTAACCTTGCTTCTAAAACAGGGGAGAATCCTATGAGCTTCTTACTGGAAATCCACCAAAGAATATGACTGATTTTGAGTTATAGAGTGAGTATTTGGGGCTACAGGGATGTCATTTGTCTACAAGTGGAAGGGAATTTTCCACAAGTAGAAGGAACAGGGTTGTATTACGAAGAGTATCCCATTAAGGTAGCTCAATTGTTACCGTGGTCCTTGGTTTGGTGTAACGCTCAAGTTGCTCTTAGTAAAGCAATAATTCATGACTCTTTCATGTGACGGTGGTGACAGGATGCCCAGGATGAATTATATTACGGAAACAGCTCTTAGTCTTGGTAGAGCATCTATTTTACATAAGCCTTTAGAACTAAAAAATCAAAGCGCAGGAAGAGGATGAAGAATAATTTTTTTAATGTCTGGAGGGCATTTTCTGAGCATAAGAGGGCCATTCCTGCCAACCAGAACTCGGATCTCAACTGGAGTAGAAGGGCCCAAGGTAGGAATGTCCTACTGCATCGTGGAACTGGTAAAGGGAGGCTGCGCCATTGTGGACTGCACCTGCAGCACCTGGTGGCTAGCCAATGAGAGGAACTGTGTCTGCCTTGTCCTGCTCAAGGTGAAGTCATCTCCAGAGCCCAGCCAAAGTCGAGACACCAAGGACCAGCTGGCGGGCCTCCTTTATGCAGCACCAGGACACAACAACTGAAGAAGCCTGTTGGGGCAAGTTAGTTGCCTAAAGTCTTCTACCCATCACCAACCACTGTCGTACAGCATATGGGACCTAGGCCCAATGTACAAAGTTGCACCCCAGTTCACTGAACCCGAGATTGCCTTCAGAGGGCAGCTGGGACCTCTAGAGGATGGTTATTGACCCAGGAAGGGTTGGTCTGTGACTATGATACCAGGAGACGGGTAATCCAGTGGCAAATGGAATTCTGGCAGAACTGGGAGGATTTTGAGGGATGTCGAACCTGTGATCAGGACCACCTCATCCCCTTTAAAGACCAAGGAGTAATTGTAGCAAGACTCACGTCAACAGCATCACATCCATAACTTCTTCAGCATCCTTTATTAGTTGCATCTGGGCCACTTCAGTAAGGATGCCTTGCAAAGGATAAAAGTGCCTAGATCAGACTGAAGACAGCTTCAGCTGCTGAGGTAACTGTGTCTGAGAACCGTGCTGGTCCCCCTGACTGACTCCAACTAGAGTTGGTCACCTGAAGTGTAGCTAAGTGACCAGTGTCAAAATTGTTGAATTTGCCAGTGCTTGCTCGCAGTTGAGTGACATGCTTTAATTTATTATATCTTGTGAATTCTATTTCTCTGGAAGCACGGCAGATCTTTTTTGCTGTGGTTTCTAAAAATACATAATAATGCAGACTATTTTCCTAAATTGGTGTCTGATTTCTTTGGTGTTTCATCAATTTTTGCATCTATTGTTTTGGTGCTGTTTAAATATTTTACACGTGTTCCTTGCAGCTAAGAGTCGCAGCTACGGTGGGTTGGGCTGAAGGTTTGACAAATGATATCTAAGGATCCTAAGGGTTGGTAAGTGTATTTCATGATGAGGTCAGACAATAACACCATGTAATATACCCCATTTACTCACAAGAGGCAACACCCTTAAGGGCAGTTAAGTGCGCCAAAAAAGAGTCTAGGGTTGCCACAGCACTTGCACATGTGTTCCATGGACCTCAGCAGTGGTTAATTTGTAAAAAGAAAAAAAAGGTGCTGGGGTCCAAAGCTCTCCTTTGAAACACGTGGCTGCTGCATTTAAATGTGTGAGCACTGAATACTGGGGCAGCGTAATCCTCAAGCCGTCTCAGGCCTCTTTAATCCATTCACAGCCACTCCCTGCCCCTTCAGCTCACTCTTGCAGCTTTCTGCCTTCTCCCTTTGTGATGCTTTCCGTCTTTTTTTGCTCTGTCTTTCCCATATGTGACTTTTTCTCACAGTAAATGCTTGATGCAGAAAAATAAGTGCCGGCCCCCCAAAATAAGTGCTGGTGCTCCCCACTGGCAACCACCAGCTCAACTATGCACTGGGCCCTCGGGGTCTCAAAACATACACCCAAAATACAAAAATACAACGAAACACTTAGGGCAATGGGAAAGTGGGGTGACTTTCACCCTAACACCCACGTTTTTTATGGGTAAATACTAAGAAAAAGACTCACAGCAGACAGGTCAATTTTTACTTCCTTATCCTGCAAAATGGGGAGTAATTTTCCTATTGTGAGGAGGTGGGCTAAAAATGTATTTTGACAGCGCAATTTAGAGCTGCCGTGCAGGTGTTTATGTTTCTTGATGAGCTGGGTACCAACGAGGGTTTATACCCCTTGTATCATTGTCATTTATGTGGGTTTAAATTGTATTTTCTATATAAACAGATAATGGTAAAGTACTAATGAGTAGTGACCACAGCAAGCCTGTCTGCTGTCAGCACAGAGGTGAATCGGGAAGGAAGTCACGACACTCCAAACCCCAAGGTGTCAATAAAGGTGCTGAACACTTAAAATACTAAGGAAGCAACTTTTGGCCTGGAGGAAAAAAACTGTTGGCCGTGAGTGACAGTTTTCTCCACAGAAGTACTTATGAGAGAACCTGGGAGTGAAACAAATTGACCCGGAAGTGATTAAGAGAATTCAAAGTCAATGATCACCGATTATGAACCGCTCACCTGTAATGCAAGGGCAGCTTTGCACAGTTTGCATAGGTTCTCAGTTGTTTTTACCCATCATGTAATGCACAGAGTTTGTTTGTGCGCTTACACGGTGAGGGCATAAATCAAGCTACGTGAATTCACCGCTATATTTGTTCCAATTTTTTTTTTTTTTTAACCAATGAGTGAACTGGCTTTATGTGTGAAATTCATTGGTGTTTAACCTTTTCTCATCTTGCCCTACCAGCTGGGAAATATATGCATCCAGTGCAGACCTCGTGCAGCGCATATCTTTTTAGGTCTGGCTTGACAGGGCAGCTGTCCGTGTGCCCTATTGTTAGTGATTCGTTATCACATATGGAGTGGGCTTTGGGTCCTTCCAAAGAAGTATTTCCCTCTCACCTTACTCTACTGACTGTTTGGTGTTTCATTCCTCCTCCAATGCATGAGAGACTATTTTACATCTCAAAAGTACACTGTATTGTCTCAAATTCATTTTTTATTTCTTAGGTGCATAACATACCGAAAGCAATCTTTTTGTGCTATTTTCCACTGCAGCAGTGTTTGTTAGTGTTTGAGCCAGGAATCACAATGAAAGCCAGACTTGTTGGCACCACTTGTTTCATTGTGGAAATAGGTTTTTGGATCTCTGTTCCATCCAATTCTGGCACCCTTTCAATCCCATTAACTGAAACGACACAGCTCTGCCAAGACAGTTCTTTCGAAATGAGACCCAACACATTTCCATTAATGAAACTCCATCCAGGCCCGTACCATCATCTGCTCTACCTGGCGTTGACGATGCATCTCCACCATGTTCCATTGCAGTCACTGTCATTGCGCTACTGGAGTTCGCTCAACACTCTGGACGTGTACCTCAATCTCTCCCTGCAGCCAGATCTAGTCTTCCTAAGGACCACAGCCTGCATCTGTCAATGCACTTCAATCCTGCCGGGCAGTTCCCATGTTCCGTACGGAGAGCAGCAAACGGTTCATGCCGTGCGGAGCAAACCTGTTCTGTAGGATCCCAAGCTCCTCCACTGGGAGAACCCACAAACATCTCTCCCAATGCACATGATCTGTAGCACATCTGCCACCCTGAAGCTGGACCAACTCTTAACTCTGCATGTACATTTGAGACCTGCCCAACAAGACCCATTGATACTGTGGTACTGGAAGCCACACACAACTCGGACCTCATCTCTGCTGTATGCACCTGAGACCCATTTATCTCTGCCAAGGCACTTCAGTTCTGGCCTGAAGCAGCCATCACTATCCCAACAGAGGGAACCAAAAACTCTTCTGTTTTATTAACCAAGTTCCTTCATTTATAATTTATAAATGCATCAACCAGATTTTTAGTTTGGCTTACCGTCTTATGAGATCTGATTGATAATTGTTATTTTAGAAAGAACTATCCTCTTGACAGTTTTTCTGTTTTTAACCAGGAACAAATGTATTTCTTACGCATATTTATAGTAATCATTTTTTATTAACACAATAAAACTTATTTAGCTAAAAAACAAAAAAATACCGATCTGCAACCGCTCTACTTTTCCAGCCCTTAGAAGCAAGCAGATCTTTTTAGGCGCCTCAATTCTGCCCTCTGGGTTTGCCTCGCACTCCAGTGCCACTATCCATTTAAGGGTCTTTTTAATGACAAACACACACACACACACACCCATAGACCATCAACCTCTACCACAAACCAGACACAAAAGGATATCCAAACTCTTCCAGCGCCTAGAAGAGGGCAGAAAGGTCATATCGAACTGGACGCTGCGTTATCTTTTCCCCTGGCACATCCGCTCTATAGAATGTACCTGTTGGCCAATTACGTTTTAAGTCCTGGCGAGTCGAACGCCTGCATGCTGCTCCAAACGACTGTATTGGCCTCTAGGCCGGAAGTGGCTTGCAACAGTCCAGCAGTGCCCCAATGATATAAGACTGCACAGGGCAGCTGAAGGGAGGGAAACTGGACACTGACAGGAGGAGGTGGAATTGTGTAGTGAGGATTGCCAACAACCAATCAGAGCAGTTCCCTTTCCTGATCACACTTCTCTGGTTTCCTCCCCCATCCCTTCCCCTGCTCCAGTCGTCTTATCTTCTTTTTATGTCTCTCTCTTTCACCCTTTATCCTCTCTCTTATCACTGCTCTTCCCTGATCCTTGGACCCATCTCCACCGCACTCTATACATGTCAACATTCTGAAATCGGAAAAAGGGAGCTTTTGAAGAAAAAAAGAAGAAAACAAAAAAACAAATATAGATATATATATATATATATATATATGCAGTGCTTGAAATGGAAAAATTAAAGTGCAGGTACTCTGTGCCAGAGTACCTGCTTGTTTCTGAGAAGTGCCGGTACTCTCCAATTAAAACTATTACGTTTTTCTTGAGATGTGCCGGTACTCTCCTTATCAAAATAAAAAAGTGCCGGTACTCAGTACCGGACAGTACCGGCCCATTTAAAGCACTGTATATATGTATATGTAGAGCCAGTGGAAGGCTCAGGCCGAAACGCGTTGCCATATTTGTTTGGATTTAGCACTTAGCACTTTGTACTTTATATTATGAAATAAAGAAGATACTTTTCGAATTGGACTGACGGTGCCGGCGACATTCATGCGGAGAGAATCTGGTGAACTTTGGCTCTCTGTGTTATGCAGTGACTGTTGTTGAAATATATATATATATATATATCTTATAGACCAGTTGTAAATTGCCCTCTCCGATGCTATGGGCCATCGCCTGTGCCTCAGGCGTTTAACTCTGGTTCAGGGCCTTTAACAGCCCTCGGCAGCCGGCAATAAGGCTCTATTGTTTTGTTAAGTTTTGGAGACTGCTGTAGTCTGTAAGTAGAAGAATGGAGAAGGGCGTTCGTCCTGAAATAAACAAGACTGTGAAAAGAGCATGCATTGTATGGTGGTTCTACGTGTAAATGCATCCACTCCAGGCATCTGTGTTTGACTCCATTGTCACAAGTTTGAAATTTTGACAGGTGCACTCAGCCTTTCATCCTTCCAAGTTTGGTTCAATAATAGGAGTACCACTGAACTGGCTATACAACTGTTATCTGTCAATAGTACCAAGAGACTCCTTTGTGAGTGAATGAACGTCCTATAAGTACAATGTTTATGGTATGTTATAGAGTAATGGGAAGGGCGGTGCATCGAAATGAATGTATGTCCGCTCCTTCGCTCACAATGGAAATTCATTTTGCTCCAGTAATGGAAAGAACTCGGCGTTGTTTTATTAGGTATTGAAAATCAATGTGAGGTGTTGTAGTTGGCAATAAATGTGTCTGTTTAGACCTTAGATTAAAAAGGGATGGCTGCTATTTTAAGCAGCACGGAAATGTGACGAGTTCTTTTTCATCCTGTAAAATGTACAGTGCATCAATTCTGAAATGGAACACGTTTTGTTTCATTCAGTAATGGGAAGGAATGTACACTGTACTAATCAGTTCCGGAAAGGAACACGTTAGGATTCACTCTGTAATGGGGTGGAATGTGAACTATTTT
Organism: Pleurodeles waltl; assembly: GCF_031143425.1. Classification (NCBI taxonomy): domain Eukaryota; kingdom Metazoa; phylum Chordata; class Amphibia; order Caudata; family Salamandridae; genus Pleurodeles; species Pleurodeles waltl. The sequence continues at coordinate 38,686,863 of NC_090450.1, forward strand.
GCTCCTGAAATTAGAAGGAATGTGCATTACAATCACCCCTCAAAATATAGTAAAAGGTTATGTTCCATTCAGCACCTTAGGAGCTTGCACAAGGGTTATACTGTTCACTGTTCATCATCAGCTTTATTCGATCAATGACCATAAAAGCACATAAAAACAAAGATAATAAGTAATACTTAAGTAAATAAATAAATACACATCTATAAATTGGTACAAAAACATTAAAACAATAACTTGAATTACACATAAGACTCTAAAACTTATCTATAAAAGAAATGAGGCCTTAAATTACTTTTTGAAGATGGCATCGTATGCGCCAAGCTGTTACTAAATACTTCTTACTAAAAGAATTACGTCGGCTGAATTATGGCTTTTTAGAACCCGTAGAGCCAAAGAGCAGTTCTTAAATCCCATAGCCCTGCAAATATTGCGAATCCATTTTGATCACGGAATCGCATAGGCTGGGCAGAAGAACATGAAGTGCTCAATGGTTTCAAAAGTACTGCCACAGGCAGGGCATATATCGGGAAGATTAATCGACCCCCACCTATGGATCAATGACATCAAGGGCAAAGAGCCAAAACGAAACCTTGCATATAAGCTCTTGCCCTGCAAATCCGGTATAATATCCAGATAGGATTCAAACTTTGGGGACCATTTAATATCAATGAAGGAATTAATTAAGCGACCATGGGATTTGTGGGTTATGTAGTTATCCCTAACATAAGACCAATAGGTTAACTTTAAAACATTTTTATGCCGTCTCTCTAGTTTATGGGGATTTTCCCAATAATCACCCAGGCCCAATAGCCGAAGCCAATGGGCCACATGGCGAATCCAGGGAAGAGTGATAGCGTTTTGGCATTTTAATAGATCGAGTAATGAGGTCTTATATACAGTATATCTAGTTCGGGGGTTATCCATAACCTGATCCAATAAAGGAGAGGTCTTAGAGTAGCTAGATCTGCTACTCGGCTTAACCCCAGATCTGGAAATAATGGAAGCAGGGGTTGGTGCGTGGACATGCAGTTAAAGCCCTTGCAAAATTGTTTTCCCCCACACTAATCTTGTTACAGTTAGCGTAACCCCATACCTCTGCTTCGTACAGGGCTGCACCTTGAGCCTTAGCTGTATAAATTTTTATTGCTGGGGAAACAACTTTTGTAGAGGTGCTTTGATAGAAACGCAATATAGATGAGGCTCTGTGTTGTAGGAGCCCTGCACTTTTTGTAATCTGCTCTTCCCATGATAGATTACTAGTTAGCCTAACTCCCAGGTAATCTATAGAGCTTACTTCCTTCAGGGGGAATCCCTCAATATGAATGGAACATTTTTTCCTAGGTCCCTTGGATAACACCATCAGTTTGGTTTTGTTAATATTAACCTCCAACCCATGATCGCTACAAAATTGGTTAAACCGGTCAACGAGGGTTTGCAACCCCATTGGTGTCTTAGAGATGAGAAGCGAATCATCGGCGAAGAGCAGGATGGGGATTTTTTGTGTGTTCAGGGAGGGGGCATCATTCTGGCCTATGGACACAGCCTTTATTACTTCATTGATAAGTATGGTGAACAGTAGGGGGGATAGCACACAACCTTGGCGAACTCCCCTTCTAATTGGGATCTGTTCTGTCAGTTCGCCTTGTTCACCCCACCTCACTTGGGCATAAGTGTTCTCATGTAATCGTTTTAACAGGAGTAGTAGGTCCTCTGGAACTCCACAAGGGTTATATATACATATATATATTTGTGTGTGTGTGTATATATATATATATATATATATATATATATATATATATATATATATTTGTGTGTGTGTGTGTGTATATATATATATATAGCTGTAATAACGTGCTGTAGTTCAGCAGTTGTTTTAAATGGTATTGGGGGGAGTCAAGTTGGGCACCTCAATAATACCATAATTTTCATGGTAGGTTCCCCCAAACACTAAACATTAACTTTTCATAATTCTAGGTTTGACCCTCTATAAGTTCAGGAGCCGCAGGAGACTCAGAGGAGTTAAAACATGTGCAGAGAAGTTCTACTTCCTGACTGGTGTTTCCTTGGAGCCACTAATATTCCTTAAATAGGTTGTATATTTTGGTTTGGGGCGGGGTCAATAAACAGTTGTAAAAGCGCCTTCTTGAACCCGCTGGTTTGCATCCAAAACTGGACCAGGATTGGCTGAACAGCAATTGCTCTTGGGAAATGTAACCAACCTTTTTACCTTTGGACCCTGGTAGTCAGGGCCCACCTGAGAGCCGATGGCTCGTGTCCCGCTCGCACGACTCACATGGCTCAACCTCCTGAAGTACAACGGAGGCCTGAGGTGCCTGGAAGCTGTTTATGATTATTTTGAGGATTGTCAGCACAGATGCTGGTGACTTCTCTCTTTGACACTGATTAATTGTAAGGAAATGCCTCCTTGGCATGGTTGCCCCCTGACTTTTTGCCTTTGCTGATGCTATGTTTACAATTGAAAGTGTGCTGAGGCCTGCTAACCAGGCCCCAGCACCAGTGTTCTTTCCCTAACCTGTACTTTTGTATCCACAATTGGCAGACCCTGGCATCCAGATAAGTCCCTTGTAACTGGTACTTCTAGTACCAAGGGCCCTGATGCCAAGGAAGGTCTCTAAGGGCTGCAGCATGTCTTATGCCACCCTGGAGACCTCTCACTCAGCACAGACACACTGCTTACCAGCTTGTGTGTGCTAGTGAGGACAAAACGAGTAAGTCGACATGGCACTCCCCTCAGGGTGCCACGCCAGCCTCTCACTGCCTATGCAGTATAGGTAAGACACCCCTCTAGCAGGCCTTACAGCCCTAAGGCAGGGTGCACTATACCATAGGTGAGGGTACCAGTGCATGAGCATGGTACCCCTACAGTGTCTAAACAAAACCTTAGACATTGTAAGTGCAGGGTAGCCATAAGAGTATATGGTCTGGGAGTCTGTCAAACACGAACTCCACAGCACCATAATGGCTACACTGAAAACTGGGAAGTTTGGTATCAAACTTCTCAGCACAATAAATGCACACTGATGCCAGTGTACATTTTATTGTAAAATACACCACAGAGGGCACCTTAGAGGTGCCCCCTGAAACTTAACCGACTATCTGTGTAGGCTGACTAGTTTTAGCAGCCTGCCACAAACCGAGACATGTTGCTGGCCCCATGGGGAGAGTGCCTTTGTCACTCTGAGGCCAGTAACAAAGCCTGCACTGGGTGGAGATGCTAACACCTCTCCCAGGCAGGAATTGTCACACCTGGCGGTGAGCCTCAAAGGCTCACCTCCTTTGTGCCAACCCAGCAGGACACTCCAGCTAGTGGAGTTGCCCGCCCCCTCCGGCCAGGCCCCACTTTTGGCGGCAAGGCCGGAGAAAATAATGAGAATAACAAGGAGGAGTCACTGGCCAGTCAGGACAGCCCCTAAGGTGTCCTGAGCTGAGGTGACTCTAACTTTTAGAAATCCTCCATCTTGCAGATGGAGGATTCCCCCAATAGGGTTAGGATTGTGACCCCCTCCCCTTGGGAGGAGGCACAAAGAGGGTGTACCCACCCTCAGGGCTAGTAGCCATTGGCTACTAACCCCCCAGACCTAAACACGCCCTTAAATTTAGTATTTAAGGGCTACCCTGAACCCTAGAAAATTAGATTCCTGCAACTACAAGAAGAAGGACTGCCTAGCTGAAAACCCCTGCAGAGGAAGACCAGAAGACGACAACTGCCTTGGCTCCAGAAACTCACCGGCCTGTCTCCTGCCTTCCAAAGATCCTGCTCCAGCGACGCTTTCCAAAGGGACCAGCGACCTCGACATCCTCTGAGGACTGCCCCTGCTTCGAAAAGACAAGAAACTCCCGAGGACAGCGGACCTGCTCCAAGAAAAGCTGCAACTTTGTTTCCAGCAGCTTTAAAGAACCCTGCAAGCTCCCCGCAAGAAGCGTGAGACTTGCAACACTGCACCCGGCGACCCCGACTCGGCTGGTGGCGATCCAACACCTCAGGAGGGACCCCAGGACTACTCGGATACTGTGAGTACCAAAACCTGTCCCCCCTGAGCCCCCACAGCGCCGCCTGCAGAGGGAATCCCGAGGCTTCCCCTGACCGCGACTCTTTGAACCTAAAGTCCCGACGCCTGGGAGAGACCCTGCACCCGCAGCCCCCAGGACCTGAAGGACCGGACTTTCACTGGAGAAGTGACCCCCAGGAGTCCCTCTCCCTTGCCCAAGTGGAGGTTTCCCCGAGGAATCCCCCCCTTGCCTGCCTGCAACGCTGAAGAGATCCCGAGATCTCTCATAGACTAACATTGCAAACCCGACGCTTGTTTCTACACTGCACCCGGCCGCCCCCGCGCTGCTGAGGGTGAAATTTCTGTGTGGACTTGTGTCCCCCCCCGGTGCCCTACAAAACCCCCCTGGTCTGCCCTCCGAAGACGCGGGTACTTACCTGCAAGCAGACCGGAACCGGGGCACCCCCTTCTCTCCATTCTAGCCTATGTGTTTTGGGCACCACTTTGGACTCTGCACCTGACCGGCCCTGAGCTGCTGGTGTGGTGACTTTGGGGTTGCTCTGAACCCCCAACGGTGGGCTACCTTGGACCAAGAACTGAGCCCTGTAAGTGTCTTACTTACCTGGTTAATCTAACAAATACTTACCTCCCCTAGGAACTGTGAAAATTGCACTAAGTGTCCACTTTTAAAACAGCTATTTGTCAATAACTTGAAAAGTATACATGCAATTTTGATGATTTGAAGTTCCTAAAGTACTTACCTGCAATACCTTTCGAATGAGATATTACATGTAGAATTTGAACCTGTGGTTCTTGAAATAAACTAAGAAAAGATATTTTTCTATATAAAAACCTATTGGCTGGATTTGTCTCTGAGTGTGTGTACCTCATTTATTGTCTTGTGTATGTACAACAAATGCTTAACACTACTCCTTGGATAAGCCTACTGCTCGACCACACTACCACAAAATAGAGCATTAGTATTATCTATTTTTACCACTATTTTACCTCTAAGGGGAACCCTTGGACTCTGTGCATGCTATTCCTTACTTTGAAATAGCACATACAGAGCCAACTTCCTACATTGGTGGATCAGCGGTGGGGTACAAGACTTTGCATTTGCTGGACTACTCAGCCAATACCTGATCACACGACAAATTCCAAAATTGTCATTAGAAATTGATTTTTGCAATTTGAAAAGTTTTCTAAATTCTTAAAAGACCTGCTAGGGCCTTGTGTTAGATCCTGTTTAGCATTTCTTTTAGAGTTTAAAAGTTTGTAAAAGTTTGAATTAGATTCTAGAACCAGTTTTAGTTTCTTAAAAAGTATTCCAACTTTTAGAAGCATAATGTCTAGCACAGATGTGAATGTGGTGGAACTCGACACCACACCTTACCTCCATCTACAGATGAGAGAGCTAAGGTCACTCTGTAAACTAAAGAAAATAGCAATGGGCCCCAAACCTACCAAAGTACAGCTCCAGGAGCTTTTGGCAGAGTTTGAAAAGGCCAACCCCTCTGAGGATGGCAACTCAGAGGATGAAGATAGTGACTTGGAGGGAAATTCCCCCCCTCCAGTCCTACTTAGGGAGAGCAGGGCTTCTCAAGCCCTGACTCCACAAATAATAGTCAGAGATGCTGGTTCCCTCACAGGAGGGACCAACAACTCTGAAATCACTGAGGATAACTCCAGTGAAGAGGACATCCAGTTAGCCAGGATGGCCAAAAGATTGGCTTTGGAAAGACAGATCCTAGCCATAGAGAGGGAAAGACAAGAGATGGGCCTAGGACCCATCAATGGTGGCAGCAACATAAATAGGGTCAGAGATTCTCCTGACATGTTGAAAATCCCCAAAGGGATTGTAACTAAATATGAAGATGGTGATGACATCACCAAATGGTTCACAGCTTTTGAGAGGGCTTGTGTAACCAGAAAAGTGAACAGATCTCACTGGGGTGCTCTCCTTTGGGAAATGTTCACAGGAAAGTGTAGGGATAGACTCCTCACACTCTCTGGACAAGATGCAGAATCTTATGACCTCATGAAGGGTACCCTGATTGAGGGCTTTGGATTCTCCACTGAGGAGTACAGGATTAGGTTCAGGGGGGCTCAAAAATCCTCGAGCCAGACCTGGGTTGACTTTGTTGACTACTCAGTGAAAACACTAGATGGTTGGATTCAAGGCAGTGGTGTAAGTAATTATGATGGGCTGTACAATTTATTTGTGAAAGAACACCTGTTAAGTAATTGTTTCAATGATAAACTGCATCAGCATCTGGTAGACCTAGGACCAATTTCTCCCCAAGAATTGGGAAAGAAGGCGGACCATTGGGTCAAGACAAGGGTGTCCAAGACTTCAACAGGGGGTGACCAAAAGAAAGGGGTCACAAAGACTCCCCAGGGGAAGGGTGATGAGACAACCAAAACTAAAAATAGTAAAGAGTCTTCTACAGGCCCCCAAAAACCTGCACAGGAGGGTGGGCCCAGAGCCTCTTCACAAAACAATGGGTACAAGGGTAAAAACTTTGATCCCAAAAAGGCCTGGTGTCATAGCTGTAAACAGCATGGACACCAAACTGGAGACAAGGCCTGTCCCAAGAAAGGTTCCACTCCAAACTCCCATCCAGGTAACACTGGTATGGCTAGTCTCCAAGTGGGATCAACAGTGTGCCCAGAGCAAATCAGGGTCCACACTGAAGCTACTCTAGTTTCTGAGGGTGGGGTGGATTTAGCCACACTAGCTGTCTGGCCGCCTAACATGCAAAAATACAGACAGCAACTCTTAATTAATGGGACTAGAATAGAGGGCCTGAGGGATACAGGTGCCAGTGTCACCATGGTGACAGAGAAACTGGTTTCCCCTGGCCAATACCTGACTGGAAAAACTTACACAGTCACCAACGCTGACAATCAGAGAAAAGTACATCCCATGGCAATGGTTACTTTAGAATGGGGAGGGGTCAATGGCCTGAAACAGGTGGTGGTCTCCTCAAATATCCCAGTGGACTGTCTGCTTGGAAATGACCTGGAGTCCTCAGCATGGGCTGAGGTAGAGCTAAAAACCCATGCAGCAATGCTGGGTATCCCTGAACTGGTGTGTGTGAAAACGAGAGCACAGTGCAAGGCACAGGGTGAAAAAGTAGAGCTGGAGTCTGGAAAAATGGCCCAGCCTACCAAGAGAACAGGAAAGTCAGTTGGGAAACCAACTGCAACACAGCAAAAGAAAGGGAACCTCTCTTCTCAGGAAGAAGTTCTGCCCTCTGAGGGAACTGAGCCTTTGGAACTTGAACCTTATCAGGTTGAGCTCTTAGGCCCAGGGGGACCCTCAAGGGAAGAGCTGTGTAAGGGACAAGAAACCTGTCCCTCTCTTGAAGGCCTTAGGCAGCAAGCTGCTGAAGAGTCCAAAGGCAAGAAAAATGGAACACATAGGGTCTATTGGGAAGATGGGCTCCTGTACACTGAGGCCAGAGACCCCAAACCTGGTACCACTAGGAGAGTGGTAGTGCCTCAGCTGTTCAGAGAGTTCATCCTAACATTGGCCCATGACATTCCCCTTGCTGGACATTTGGGACAAACCAAGACGTGGGAGAGGTTAGTCAACCACTTCTACTGGCCCAATATGTCCAACATGGTTAAGGAGTTTTGCCTCTCCTGCCCCACCTGTCAAGCCAGTGGTAAGACAGGTGGGCACCCAAAGGCCCCCCTCATTCCACTTCCAGTGGTGGGGGTGCCCTTTGAAAGAGTGGGTGTGGACATAGTTGGTCCACTGGAACCTCCCACAGCCTCAGGAAATATGTATATCCTGGTAGTAGTGGATCATGCTACCAGGTATCCTGAAGCTATTCCCCTTAGGTCGACTACTGCCCCTGCAGTAGCCAAGGCCCTCATTGGTATCTTTACCAGAGTGGGTTTCCCTAAGGAGGTGGTGTCTGACAGAGGTACCAACTTCATGTCAGCATACCTAAAGCACATGTGGAATGAGTGTGGAGTGACTTATAAATTCACTACACCTTACCATCCACAAACTAATGGCTTAGTTGAGAGATTCAACAAGACATTAAAAGGCATGATCATGGGGCTCCCAGAAAAACTCAAAAGGAGATGGGATGTCCTCCTGCCATGTCTGCTTTTCGCTTACAGGGAGGTACCACAGAAGGGAGTAGGGTTCTCACCCTTTGAACTTCTGTTTGGTCATCCTGTAAGGGGACCACTTGCCCTTGTTAAAGAAGGCTGGGAGAGACCTCTCCATGAGCCTAAACAGGACATAGTGGACTATGTACTTGGCCTTCGCTCTAGAATGGCAGAGTACATGGAAAAGGCAACCAAAAACCTTGAGGCCAGCCAACAGCTCCAGAAGTTTTGGTATGACCAAAAGGCTGCACTGGTTGAGTTCCAACCAGGGCAGAAAGTCTGGGTTCTGGAGCCTGTGGCTCCCAGGGCACTCCAGGACAAATGGAGTGGCCCTTACCCAGTACTAGAGAGGAAGAGTCAGGTCACCTACTTGGTGGACCTGGGCACAAGCAGGAGCCCCAAAAGGGTGATCCATGTAAACCGCCTTAAGCTCTTCCACGACAGGGCTGATGTCAATCTGTTGATGGTAACAGATGAGGATCAGGAGGCAGAGAGTGAACCTCTCCCTGATCTTCTGTCATCAGACCCAAAAGATGGTACAGTAGATGGAGTGATCTACTCAGACACCCTCTCTGGCCAACAGCAAGCTGATTGTAGGAGAGTCCTACAACAGTTTCCTGAACTCTTCTCCTTAACCCCTGGTCAGACACACCTGTGTACCCATGATGTGGACACCGGAGACAGCATGCCTGTCAAGAACAAAATCTTTAGACAGTCTGACCATGTTAAGGAAAGCATCAAGGTGGAAGTCCACAAGATGCTGGAATTGGGAGTCATTGAGCGCTCTGACAGCCCCTGGGCTAGCCCAGTGGTCTTAGTCCCCAAACCTCACACCACAGATGGAAAGAAAGAGATGAGGTTTTGTGTGGACTACAGAGGGCTCAATTCTGTCACCAAGACAGATGCTCATCCAATTCCAAGAGCTGATGAGCTCATTGATAAATTAGGTGCTGCCAAATTTCTAAGTACCTTTGACTTGACAGCAGGGTACTGGCAAATAAAAATGGCACCTGGAGCAAAAGAAAAGACAGCATTCTCCACACCTGATGGGCATTATCAGTTTACTGTTATGCCCTTTGGTTTAAAGAATGCCCCTGCCACCTTCCAAAGGTTGGTGAATCAAGTCCTTGCTGGCTTGGAGTCCTTTAGCACAGCTTATCTTGATGATATTGCTGTCTTTAGCTCCACCTGGCAGGATCACCTGGTCCACCTGAGGAAGGTTTTGAAGGCTCTGCAATCTGCAGGCCTCTCTATCAAGGCATCCAAATGCCAGATAGGGCAGGGAACTGTGGTTTACTTGGGACACCTTGTAGGTGGAGGCCAAGTTCAGCCACTCCAACCCAAGATCCAGACTATTCTGGACTGGGTAGCTCCAAAAACCCAGACTCAAGTCAGGGCATTCCTTGGCTTGACTGGGTACTACAGGAGGTTTGTGAAGGGATATGGATCCATTGTGACAGCCCTCACTGAGCTCACCTCCAAGAAAATGCCCAAGAAAGTGAACTGGACTGTGGACTGCCAACAGGCCTTTGACACCCTGAAACAGGCAATGTGCTCAGCACCAGTTCTCAAAGCTCCAGATTATTCTAAGCAGTTCATTGTGCAGACTGATGCCTCTGAACATGGGATAGGGGCAGTTTTGTCCCAAACAAATGATGATGGCCTTGACCAGCCTGTTGCTTTCATTAGCAGGAGGTTACTCCCCAGGGAGCAGCGTTGGAGTGCCATTGAGAGGGAGGCCTTTGCTGTGGTCTGGTCCCTGAAGAAGCTGAGACCATACCTCTTTGGGACTCACTTCCTAGTTCAAACTGACCACAGACCTCTCAAATGGCTGATGCAAATGAAAGGTGAAAATCCTAAACTGTTGAGGTGGTCCATCTCCCTACAGGGAATGGACTTTATAGTGGAACACAGACCTGGGACTGCCCATGCCAATGCAGATGGCCTTTCCAGGTTCTTCCACTTAGAAAATGAAGACTCTCTTGGGAAAGGTTAGTCTCATCCTCTTTCGTTTGGGGGGGGGTTGTGTAAGGAAATGCCTCCTTGGCATGGTTGCCCCCTGACTTTTTGCCTTTGCTGATGCTATGTTTACAATTGAAAGTGTGCTGAGGCCTGCTAACCAGGCCCCAGCACCAGTGTTCTTTCCCTAACCTGTACTTTTGTATCCACAATTGGCAGACCCTGGCATCCAGATAAGTCCCTTGTAACTGGTACTTCTAGTACCAAGGGCCCTGATGCCAAGGAAGGTCTCTAAGGGCTGCAGCATGTCTTATGCCACCCTGGAGACATCTCACTCAGCACAGACACACTGCTTACCAGCTTGTGTGTGCTAGTGAGGACAAAACGAGTAAGTCGACATGGCACTCCCCTCAGGGTGCCACGCCAGCCTCTCACTGCCTATGCAGTATAGGTAAGACACCCCTCTAGCAGGCCTTACAGCCCTAAGGCAGGGTGCACTATACCATAGGTGAGGGTACCAGTGCATGAGCATGGTACCCCTACAGTGTCTAAACAAAACCTTAGACATTGTAAGTGCAGGGTAGCCATAAGAGTATATGGTCTGGGAGTCTGTCAAACACGAACTCCACAGCACCATAATGGCTACACTGAAAACTGGGAAGTTTGGTATCAAACTTCTCAGCACAATAAATGCACACTGATGCCAGTGTACATTTTATTGTAAAATACACCACAGAGGGCACCTTAGAGGTGCCCCCTGAAACTTAACCGACTATCTGTGTAGGCTGACTAGTTTTAGCAGCCTGCCACAAACCGAGACATGTTGCTGGCCCCATGGGGAGAGTGCCTTTGTCACTCTGAGGCCAGTAACAAAGCCTGCACTGGGTGGAGATGCTAACACCTCTCCCAGGCAGGAATTGTCACACCTGGCGGTGAGCCTCAAAGGCTCACCTCCTTTGTGCCAACCCAGCAGGACACTCCAGCTAGTGGAGTTGCCCGCCCCCTCCGGCCAGGCCCCACTTTTGGCGGCAAGGCCGGAGAAAATAATGAGAATAACAAGGAGGAGTCACTGGCCAGTCAGGACAGCCCCTAAGGTGTCCTGAGCTGAGGTGACTCTAACTTTTAGAAATCCTCCATCTTGCAGATGGAGGATTCCCCCAATAGGGTTAGGATTGTGACCCCCTCCCCTTGGGAGGAGGCACAAAGAGGGTGTACCCACCCTCAGGGCTAGTAGCCATTGGCTACTAACCCCCCAGACCTAAACACGCCCTTAAATTTAGTATTTAAGGGCTACCCTGAACCCTAGAAAATTAGATTCCTGCAACTACAAGAAGAAGGACTGCCTAGCTGAAAACCCCTGCAGAGGAAGACCAGAAGACGACAACTGCCTTGGCTCCAGAAACTCACCGGCCTGTCTCCTGCCTTCCAAAGATCCTGCTCCAGCGACGCTTTCCAAAGGGACCAGCGACCTCGACATCCTCTGAGGACTGCCCCTGCTTCGAAAAGACAAGAAACTCCCGAGGACAGCGGACCTGCTCCAAGAAAAGCTGCAACTTTGTTTCCAGCAGCTTTAAAGAACCCTGCAAGCTCCCCGCAAGAAGCGTGAGACTTGCAACACTGCACCCGGCGACCCCGACTCGGCTGGTGGCGATCCAACACCTCAGGAGGGACCCCAGGACTACTCGGATACTGTGAGTACCAAAACCTGTCCCCCCTGAGCCCCCACAGCGCCGCCTGCAGAGGGAATCCCGAGGCTTCCCCTGACCGCGACTCTTTGAACCTAAAGTCCCGACGCCTGGGAGAGACCCTGCACCCGCAGCCCCCAGGACCTGAAGGACCGGACTTTCACTGGAGAAGTGACCCCCAGGAGTCCCTCTCCCTTGCCCAAGTGGAGGTTTCCCCGAGGAATCCCCCCCTTGCCTGCCTGCAACGCTGAAGAGATCCCGAGATCTCTCATAGACTAACATTGCAAACCCGACGCTTGTTTCTACACTGCACCCGGCCGCCCCCGCGCTGCTGAGGGTGAAATTTCTGTGTGGACTTGTGTCCCCCCCCGGTGCCCTACAAAACCCCCCTGGTCTGCCCTCCGAAGACGCGGGTACTTACCTGCAAGCAGACCGGAACCGGGGCACCCCCTTCTCTCCATTCTAGCCTATGTGTTTTGGGCACCACTTTGGACTCTGCACCTGACCGGCCCTGAGCTGCTGGTGTGGTGACTTTGGGGTTGCTCTGAACCCCCAACGGTGGGCTACCTTGGACCAAGAACTGAGCCCTGTAAGTGTCTTACTTACCTGGTTAATCTAACAAATACTTACCTCCCCTAGGAACTGTGAAAATTGCACTAAGTGTCCACTTTTAAAACAGCTATTTGTCAATAACTTGAAAAGTATACATGCAATTTTGATGATTTGAAGTTCCTAAAGTACTTACCTGCAATACCTTTCGAATGAGATATTACATGTAGAATTTGAACCTGTGGTTCTTGAAATAAACTAAGAAAAGATATTTTTCTATATAAAAACCTATTGGCTGGATTTGTCTCTGAGTGTGTGTACCTCATTTATTGTCTTGTGTATGTACAACAAATGCTTAACACTACTCCTTGGATAAGCCTACTGCTCGACCACACTACCACAAAATAGAGCATTAGTATTATCTATTTTTACCACTATTTTACCTCTAAGGGGAACCCTTGGACTCTGTGCATGCTATTCCTTACTTTGAAATAGCACATACAGAGCCAACTTCCTACATTAATTTATTACAAAAAGCATCCTTAGGCAGGCAAAGCTTTTAAGAGGCCACCATTGTTGCAACTGAATGCTGGGTTTGCAGAGCACCACAGCTTTTTACTCTTGATTCCACCTCATGCCTCTTTCTTCCACCATCCTCCACTCCCTCTCACCATCTCCCTCTTCTGGGATACTTTACGCCTCTACTTTTTCCCTCTGTTACAGTTTTCATATCGTTCTTTTCTCCCTCTCCTTTTTCTGCCTCTCTTTCACTTGATCTGGATCAGTGCCGGCTGATGAAACAGGAGTCCTGGTTCTCTGCAACCACATGCACAAATATCAACCCTCCTCCTCTCTTCAGTGGGGAGAGGCACTGTTTTGCCTTCAGTGTCTTATCGGGATACTCATTCCTGTATCATTACATTCTTAGCTACATGAAGTCTATCCACGTTCAGGTGACTGAATTGCCTAGCTCACAACTCAAACCAGATCTTCTGCTGTAACCCCCCCCTCTAAGTTTAACCCCTCCCATCATAAAGGGGCTCTCATTCTCACCTCTACCAAGTCCCACCTGTGGGTGGGTCAGTACATGTCAGCGAGGGAGGCTAATCTGGGAAGGTGACAATCAAAACCTGGACTCTGAGTGATGAAGATTACCAATAAGCAATCAGGCACAATGAAGGTTTCTTTATAGAAGGTCACAGGTCAATTATATATTTTTTTGGGTGAACTGTGAACCACTGCTTCATAATTACTTTCCCACTTTTTAATATCAACATGGCTTTATTTTGCATATATTCACATGAATCTCACTCACGGTATCTGGAAAAAAGTCAAAGTAACAGGAAAAATCAGACCTGACTTTCCCTCATAAATAGCCTTTGACGAACAACTCCGACTGGGAGAAATTGTGCACAGCGTTCCTCACCGTGGGAAGAAGCTGCCAGTCAGCCCAAACTATAAATTAGGGTAAATTATGTTTCTGTAGCCCTTTATTGTTTATCCAATATTAGGCTTACGAATGCTCCTTTTTTTGTAGGTGACTAAAGCACCCCTTTGGGTTGGACAAAGGTGAGTTATGCCTTAATAGGAAATGTCTCCCATAAATAATTTATATTTCTCAGTAACATTATGACAGATCTTATTTCACTGACTTTAGCCACTTTTTTCCAGATACCATTATTCCTTACCAAGATGAGGTCCTTAAATTTCTCAATTTGTAACAATCATTAGTACATATACCTTTTCAGACGTACATTTCTCTTCTCGGTTCTCTCACTATAGTACACCTTTAATGATGATCCTTTCCTTGTTAGTTCCCCAGGTCATTGTTGTCCTGATGAGACCCTGGTACACTTCGGGAGGGTCGAAACGTAGTTGACAGTCTAATTAGACAGACCAACTTTGTTATGTTGTGACTGATAAATCACTGTATTGACAAGTATACTCCATAATCTAATAAGAGGGTGTCTTTTTGAGATACACCAAGGACTACAGAAATACAAGCGATTCTTTTATTGTCTTTTGTTGTGGTGCCTCTTGCTCACTTGGGGAGCACTTTCTTATTATTTCTCTTCACAGTTTGATTACATAAAGAATATTTTATGACATGGCAATGCCTCTCTTATACTAATATACGTGTGTTGTTACATATGTTTCGGTACTGGCTTTAGTGGATAATTTTTAGATGTTTTAAACAGGTGATGTTCGTCTTTGTTCAGGAATTGTGGCATAATTAAGTCAGTAGCAAGATATTTCTGCTGCAATATAAAAAACAGATTTGAAAGTGGGTTTCACATGAATATGTTTTGTGTGATAATTGTTCCCAGGTTCACTTGAACATTCTGCGTTGCTCTTGTAATTGCTTTGTGTTTATTTAGCATATAGCGTATATTGTGGCAAGAGGTATTCCATCGGTTTGTGACATCTACTGTGCACAATGGTCACCTTTCACGTTTGCACTCACTGTGTTGTACTGTTTGCAACTGTTTCTATGTAACACTTACTACCTCTAATGAGCTGCGGAAGTGCTTCATAGCTAGATGCGTGCTACTCTGGGATCCAGGATTAGTGTCTGGTTCAGTAGTTATTGGTTATGGTTGGTTATTGGGATTTGTCTAGTCCTCCAACAGAAACCGCTCCATATGTTTACTACAGTTAGTCTGTGGAAGGTTAAATGAAAGGAGTTAGGTGTGATCACTAACAGGGCTATTCACGTTCTTGGAAGTGATTGGTGAAGGCATGCATACGATGAAAGGTAAGCAGAGGGTCATTCTAAAGTCTAAAGGAAAAAGAGAAAATCTAAAGTTTTAAGTCATAGCCAGTTTTTCATGAGATTTTTAGGAATACAGTGAAAGGAAGCTCTTTAAGATACCATGCAATATGATGAAGTGAAAACTGTAGAAAGAAACAGCATGTGTACAAGAGCGTGCTATACTAAAATATTTTTGATATGTGCTTGAAACAAGTGGATGGTTTGTTCGCGGATAGGATTGAATATATTCACTCAAAGGTTTTTGCTATGTTGGACAGAGCTTTGTCAAGTGGACAAAGGAGCCAGACCTCTTGCTGCATATGGCAACTATATCAGGGGGTCTCCAACCTTTTCTGTAACAGGAGCTACTTTTGTTCAATTAAAATTATGCCGAGCTACTGACATTATTAGTGTTGCATGGACAACATAACGTTAGTGGACACCCTATGCTAGACTGTCAGCAGTGACCTCAGTGCATCAGCCAGGGTTGCCAGTAATAATGCAAGAAGGGTTTTATCAACTTGGAATGTAGATATATTTTGGAAATTCAGTCATTTTGCTCCACAAATCATCTCATGAGCTCTGAAAATACACACATTTTCATCTTTAATATGTACTTTTAAATCTTGGAATGCGTATGTTCATTCATCCAAGCAATAGCCTTTCATTTAGTGGGCTGGGCTGAACAAGTGAGAGCTACTTACAGTTAACTGGGGAGCCAACAGTAGCTCACAAGCTACTCGTTGGACATGCCTGATCTATATGATGTTAGCACAACTAGGAAAACTTTATGGTTTGGTTGGGAATCATCAGTTTTTGATCAACCTTCTCACAGTTCACTGCAACAGCAAGATGTTGGTCTCTCGGCAGCTTTAAAGGGGTAGGCTTTGTCTAAGGTTGAAAAGGAGGGCTGATGAGCAAAACAGGTTAGAGTGTCATGTCATTCTCTGGGATCTTTACACCAGGTGCCTTCCAGAAAGTCTCACACACTGGGCCGGTCTCTCCCAAAATTGTTGGGCTGACTGACGTTTTAATTAGTTTAAGAGCAAGACCAAAGTGTTCCCGCCTTAGACAATGGAAAATGGTTGTTTGCCACTGGAATTTTAAAGTAATGAGGTTCTTTTGGCATATCTAAAGTAAACAAAAGAACATCACATAGCAAAATACACAAAGCAACATAATAAGACATGTAAACTATCACAGGGTGTATGACAAAACAGTCACACAGAACACAACACAACTACTGTAGCACAATGCAATCTCACATTACAATAATGCAGCACAGAACACAATAGCATAAAAACAGCAGAACACACCACAAGTATAACAAAACACCACTCAACAAAATATGCACACATATTTTTGTCACAATTTCCACCTCCAGACAGTCGCGGGGCTTAGAAGGGGCGAGGCAGCGCACGAAAGAGGGAGGGGAATAAATATTAATTTCATTTTTTTTTTAAAAACCCACTTACATTCACTCGCTGCCGCACCACTCCACTCCTCTGTCGCAGGCTGCAGACACAAGCTCCTAGCCTGCCCTGCAGCCAATCCTGACGCTGCTCAGAGCAGCGTCAGGATTGGCTGGGAGCACCCAGCCAGGGCCCTCCCAGGAAGACTGGGAGCTTGTGCAAGCTCTCTCCAACCCGGCAACTGTGTTGCTGGACTGGAGAGAGCCTACTGCGCATGTGTGTTTGGCCGGCCCAAGACGGCCGGCCAAACACACATGCGCTCTAAGGGGGGAGTGTTGTGCATTTCCCCTCACTGCTCATCAGCCCCATGGCCCGCCCCTTTACACAAAAATCATAATAAACGCAGTATATTATGGTTTTCTTGTGGAGGTTTTGCAGCTGCCGCTGCTGGCAGGGAGGTGACGCTCCTCCACCCTAACGGAGGAGTCGCCCCTGATTCCAGACTCTTTTTTTCATACTAGGGTGGCAGAAGGTGTTTGGAGCAAGCACTGTCTTAACTTACCACCGAGGACATGAGATAGAACCTAAATGTTTTGTGATCCTGCCCACTGTTTCCATCTCATAAGTTGCAAAGGAGTTTGCAAGACCAGAGTAAGATATATTCTAAAGAGTTTTTGTATTGCGCAGCCTAGCTATCCCTGGCACAGTCCGCCATCTAGCGGTTAAATTGACAATTACAAAGCTCTTTCTGCGAGCACCCCAATCAGTTTTACATTTTACCTTTTATGATTCTGCAGTGACAGCAAAACTGTAACGAAAAGGAGAAAGCGTTCTACATCTCGCTAGATACAACATGACTACAGCTTGAAACTGGCACCCAGTTTGTGCTATTCGATGTAATTACTTTGACGGCTGAAAGAAAATCGAATTGCTGGTGGGTTTACTGCCTGCTATTCGGCTGTCTAACCTTGTCTGAATGCTGTTAACTAACCACCCTTCCATGCTTATAATTGCTGTGACGGTAACTTGCTGGATTTTACAGTTTTTTAGTTCACAATTTAAAGATGTGCAAACAGGCTGTCTAAAAGAGCACTGGAAACTGAGGCTCTTTGCAAAAAAAAGGAATTAATATGCAACATTTTGCTATGTTTTAAGTTCACCATGTCATTTTCTGACTGCCTTTCATAACCCTCGTCTTTGGAGATACAGCATGTCTCTGCTAATGCAGTCTGTTCGGCCAAGAAGCCCTAAAAAAAAGACAAAATACAAGCATCACCTAACCTGCACTATCCAACACATCATGCGCACCAAACCTCCCTTTCAACCATCCCTACTTACCTCCCACATCTACTTACCATATCCACCTGCCATACCTTTCACACATTAACCTGCCATACCAACTAGCTATACCTACCCACAATAAATGCCATATTTTAACCGACCATAGTTAACCAACCTCACGTGCCTTTAATGACTCCACTGTTGCAATGTGTGCATCTTATGCCTGCCTGAGGTGGCATTTTAATAAACAGGGGCAAGGTATGCCTACTGGATCTGTAATAAGGGCATAAGGTACTGCGGCCTGCCACAGAAAGCACTTGTCTCCAATTCAGGGGGCTCTCGCAATGGCCTGAGTTACTTCATCTTGCCATAGAAAAATTCTGATTGTAGATTTTGAAAGGCAGGAAAATTTGACTCATTGCTACTTTCAAAATATCAAGATATTGGCTTTTCCAATACTTGTTTCCCATACAATATGTGCAAGGGCTACCATAAAAAAATACACTGATCTCCGAGGGTCGCAGCTCTTGCACCAAGACATGGAGTCCGGTCATCTGTGCGGTCATACATGGGTCGCGGGGTCACAGTTATGTGACACTTCCAATACTCTTCTGCAGTCTGCACTTCCCAAGAGTGGTCCTACCCACAGGATTGACCCCAGAACCGATTTTTTACTCAATTATTTTTTCATTAGGAATAGCTGGCAAGATTGCTCACTGTTGACATCTGATGAGATCTACAGGTCTATGGTGGGAATTCTGAGAAGACAGGCTCAGCTTTGCATCCTTCAGGGCCGGTAAATTGAGTGCCATTATATCGTGCAATAGCAAAAACTTTAATGTGAAAATGGCAGACGTGCCCTATGAAGTGCTATATAACAAAATCTATTATCTAGATCATGTGCGCATTTCAAAGCACTTCTAAGTAAGAGTGGGGCTTCCGCTTGTGTGCTGGCCAAGGGGCCAGTTCTTCAGCCCAGTAGAGGACAAAAAACAAAAAGTAGATTTGAATTCAGACAGCAACTGAACATCAGGCAGTCTTGCTTGAAGTCTGACATTAAGTTCCAGAGAGAAAAAGTTTTGAGCAACCATCTCCATCCCGACCACTTGTACCAAGATGTTGAATAGATGAATGCTAAGTCAACATTAGGCATCTGGTCGGCTTATCGGAATGAAAATTAGGTCTTCCGGCCATACCGACTGCTTTATCCACTAAGCACAATATCCTAAATTGTAAATGTTCCTTGACTGGTTGCCAGTACAAGCGCAAGGCTGCAGTACATGGGTGATCAGATGCATTCCAATGTTAATGTGGAAGTGGTTCTGGCTCCTTTTTAGATTTAGCTACAACCAGCTTTAGCTGTCTGGAAGACCTCATGCTTGTTACACTACAAACTGTTCATAGATATCTGCAGCCTATTTTATTAATTGGCTGTCATGCATTTTTTAAAAGGTGAGATCTATTGGCTTTGTTAATGCTTGCAGAGCTTGTCAATACTCTCAGGTGCATGTCCTGTGCGTCTGGCATTGCAGCAGATCTGGCATGAAGGTGAGCCACCTGGGGACCGTACAGGCCTACGCAGAAGAGTTGGAAGCAGAAAGCCCTTGGCAGCTGTCACATTCACAATGTTCTCAACATTCCCAGGACAATTTGTCAGCTTCAGATACAACCTTGTCTCATCAGGGTACATGCTATAGCCAGTAGCATGAGATTCACTGATGAAACAAAAACAAAAATAGGGATGTCAGGGATGGCCACGGTTGTCACTTCCAGAAGGGAAAGAAGCCACTTAGTGGTTGTACAAAAGTAAAGCCAGCTGTATACCTTTTATTTAGGGAATGGGGAAAACTCCACAAGGAAGGGCTGTTTTGTCACGTAAGATGAACATTTTCAGATATGGTCCGAGGCATCATTTTGGGACTGCCATATAGTCACAAGTGCAACCACTCCCCCTCTACCCTCTCCAGTTTTCCCCTTTGGAGCCCCCAGGATGTTCTGCAAAACCCCTACTCACAAAGTCAGCAAGGAAACCATCTGATATTGGAAGATGGTCACACTAATTCCAATCCAGAAGTATTTTTCTTACCTGGAAAGCAACTCAAAAGTGGTACTCCATTATTTGTTTCGATTTGAAAAAAAATGAATGAGATCCAGTTGAACATTAAGGTGTCTCCGAGCATTGATAAGTGTATGAATAGGCTTACTACGAGCCTGTGAGTCTTTTTCCACAATTTTTGTGGAAAAATTGAAATTGTTGCAGAGAAACACACTGTAGGAAACTGAGTTACTGGTTAATGGGAGTGAAACCCTACTCAAACAGAACAACAATCCTGGTGAGGGTGAAACACAGGCAAACCACAAATTAACCTGTGCTTAACACTCTAGTAGCTTGGCACAAATGAAGTCAGCATTAAGTTTGAGGCCGCAGAGCGGCAGGGTAGCAGTCTTTTTTGCAGCAAAGCGGCAGAGCAGTCATTCGCTGCATCCTCCACAGGTCCAGATCTGTACTACAGAGTTGGGTCTGAGTGAGTACTATTTATACCTGGTATCCACTTCGAAGTCGAATGTTCTGAGGTTTCCACCAACAGGTGTCTGGAATGTCCCATCCACTTGTCCTGTGTGTCTGGGAGCACAAAAGACTAATGTCAAAATCTTTGTGTGTGTAGAGGCTCAGACAGAGGCTTTGTCATGTGCAAGTGTGGTAGATGACAGCTCCTCCCCCTCATCAAGTCAGAGATGGCCCATCCTGCCAACACCTATCCCCCTCTTTTGTCTCTCTCTGTCTGGGAGCAATACACAAAGAGCAACTGCCAGCTACACCTAGTCATGTGACCCAGTATCCAGGATCCGGTCACCAAATGGTTAGGACAAGAAAATGTCAACTTTCTAAAAGTTAAATTTTCAGAACTGTGACTTAAAATGCAACTTGCCCGTTAAAGAGGGTTTTAAATGATATTTCTTTAAACACCAAACTTGACATTCCTACCTTCTCCCTGCTCCCAATTGAAAGTTATCACTTATTAAATGTTGTATGTTAACCCAATATTATCCTATGGGAAAGGCAGGCCATGCAGTAATGTAAGAAAAAATTAGTTTTTCACAAGAAGGAAATGTAAAAGTTAAAAGTACATGCCTAAGCTTTAATTACACTGTACCCGGCCCTAGTGGCTATTTAGGGCCTACCCTAGGGGTGACTTATAGGTATTGAAAAAAGGAGGGTTTAGGCCTGGCAAAAGGTTTATTTTTCCAGGTCAAAATGTCAGATTAAAACTGCACAAACAGGTTGCAATGGTAGACCTGAGACATGTTTAGAGGGCTACTTAAGTGGGTTTCGCAATGAGTGATGCAGGTCCACTAGTAGTTACAAGTAAATCAAGTGTGCCAATCAGGTGTTAAACAATGTTCATGTTTAAAGGAGAACGCACAAGCACTTTAGCCCTGGATACCTGTGGTAAAGTGCACAGAGTCCTAATAGCCAACAAAAATTGGCTTAGAACAACAGAGGCCGTATTTCAGAAAGTTCCCCGGGGGTGCAACGGGCATTTGCGCCTGCTTGGCACTCCCCAGGGCACATTGGTATTAAAGTAGGGGCCTCAGACGCTTGTGCACCCCCTTCTGTAAGAGCCTTAGCACTGGCGGACATATACCGCCAGTACTGTCATCAGAGGGCGTGCCCCCTTTTGCATGCAGACGTGGCCCCATGCAAATAAAAAAATCACTTTGCCCCTGCCTTGCGCTGTATTACCGACGTGGGCTTCCCTCACTCACTGCACCGGCCTGCAAGAGGATCTCTAATTCCCCTTAAAAGCTCAAGCGGGGTGCCGCCCGCACAGAGAAACACGGAGCACCTTTTAAACAGCTGCCCTGTATTTCTCTTAAATGCGCTGTCCTGAGGGCAGGACATTCAATATAATACAGTGCACTCGCCTTGTTTGCGATGGTTGCACCTTTCGAATGGTGCGCCCGATGCAAAGAACGGGAGTGCACCATATTCTGTAATACGGTCCCAGGAGGGTGAAGGCTGGGACCGACCCTGCAAAGGGAACCATTTCCATCTTACACCTAAGATGTGCACGGTGGATGCTCGTTCACTTTTCAGCAGCTTTTTACGTTTCTGAATCTTGCCACTGCTTTGGCCTTTTATTTCAAACTGTGCATTTCTGTTTAAGAGAAAAGGTTTAAGCAAGTTAACATTAAAGCAGGTTCCCTATCCCGACTCGGCAGGTTTCTCCGAAAGGATACGTTTTCACGCTGGTTTCAGGCCAAATATATTGAATTTCTGCATCTGTCTACAATTTCTTAGGGAGCTCTGGAGTGGGTGAAAAGCAGCATCTACAACTCTGTATAAAGCTCCGAAAGAAATGGAAACAAGAATAGTGGTGTTCCTTTAAATCCAAGCTCTTTTTGTTCATGTTTCGATTAACACTGCATTTTAATTGCAAAGGTCTGTAAATCTAATAGTTAAAAAATGTAACAAATCTGAGAAAGTTTTCGCTTTGGTGGAGTCCGATGTTCAGGAGGTTTCTGTTTCCATAGGAACAGTTTGCGGAGACAGGATGGAGGATGCAGTTTCCATGGTGACCGCACGAGGGACACAGGAGTACGAGCGTGAAGGGCCATTCTCTCAGCCTGCGCAAGAGAAGTGACAATTACTTCTTCGATGAAAAGTCAAAGCACTTTGACCTTCTGGGGGTTCAGCTACAGTAAGGAGAGGGTCAGAAGAGTAACCAGGCGGAAGTCCCATCACATCGGGAGAGTGCAGAGGCAGCGGGGCAAGATTAACTTTCTGCTGAGGAAAAGGATAAATTATTCCTCAGGAAAAGGGCCAGTTATGTTTTTACTCAGGATAAGGGGAAGGTATTGCACAGCGTAAGGGAAAGGTATTGCTCAGGGTAAGTGAAAGGTATCACTCAGGATAAGAAGATATTATTCAATACGTGGAAGATATTACTCAAAAAGGGGAAGTTATTACTCAGGATTAGGAGAAGTTATCACTCTGGATAAGGTATTGCACAGGATAAGGGGAAGGTATTACACAGGGAAGGTATTACACAGGGTAAGGGGAACGTATTACTCAGGATAATGGAGAAGATATTATTCGATACGGGGAAGATATTACTCAATACGGGGAAGAAATTCCTCAGGATAAGGGGATGTTATTACTCAGTATTAGGAGAAGTTATCACTCTGGATAAGGGTAAGGTATTTCACAGGATAAGGGGAAGGTATTACTCAGGATAAGGATAAGGTGGAGATATTATTTAGGATAAGGGGAAGGTATTAGTCAGAATAAGGGCAAGGTATTACTCAGTATAAGTGGAGGCTATTACTCCGGATAAGAGGGAGTTTTTATTCAGCATAAGGGGAAGGTACTACTCCTATCAAGGATAAGGGGAAGATTTTACACAGGATACGGGGAAGATATTGCTCGATAAGGGGAAAGTATTACTCAGGATCAGGAGAAGGAATTACACATGATAAGGAGAAGGAATTACATTGGATAAGGGGAAGTTATTACACAGGATAGGATGAAGATATTACTCGATAAGAGGAAAATATTACTCAGGATAATGATAAGGGAAATATATTACTCAATAAGAGGATGTTATTCCTCAGGATATGGGGAGGTTATTCCTCAAGATGAGGGGGAAGTTATTACTCTGGATTAGAATAAGTTATTACTCTGGATAAAGGGAAGATATTACGCAGGATAAGGATAAGGTGGCAATATTATTTAGGATAAGAGGAAGGTATTACTCAGGATAAGGGCAAGTTATTACTCAGAACAAGGGGAAGGTATTACACAGGATAAGGGGACGATATTAAGAGGAAAGTATTACTCATGATAAGGATAAGGGGAAGATTTTACTCAGGATAAGGGGAAGATATTGCTCGATAAGGGGAAAGTATTACTCAGGATCAGGAGAAGGAATTACACATGATAAGGAGAAGGAATTCCACAGGATAAGGGGAAGATATTATTCGATAAGAGGAAAGTATTACTCAGGATAAGGATAAGGGAAAGATATTACTCAATAAGGGGATGTTATTCCTCAGGATATGGGGAGGTTATCCCTCAGGATAAAGGGGAAGATATTACTCGGGATTAGATGAAGTTATTACTCTGGATAAGGGGAAGATACTACTCAGGATAAGGGGGCAATATTATTTAGGATAAGAGGAAGGTATCACTCAGGATAAGGGCAAGTTATTACTCAGAACAAGGGGAAGGTATCGACAAGGGGAAATTATTACTGAGGATAATTACTCAGGATAATAGGAAGGTATTAATCAGGATAAGGGGGAGCCATTACTACGGATAAGGGGGAGTTTTTACTCAGGATAATGGAAAGGTATTACTCATGATAAGTATACGGGAAAGATATTACTCAGGATAAGCGTAAGGTATTACTCTGGATAAAGGGAAGATATTACACAGGATAAGAGGAAGGTATCACTCTGGATAAAGGGAGGGTATTACACAGGATAAGGGGAGGTATAATCCAGGATAAGGATAAGATGGAGATCTTATTCAGGTTAAGGGGAAGGAGGTACTCAAAATAAGGGGACATTATTAGTCAGCATAAGTGGAAGGTATTACTCTTGATATGGATAAGGGGAAGATATTACTCAGGATAAGGGGAGGGTATTGATCAACATAAGGGGGCGTTTTTACTCAGAATAAGGTGAATGTATTGGCAAGGGGAAGGTATTACTCAGAATAAGGGGAAATTATTACTCAGAATAAGGGGAAGGTATTACTCAGGATGAGGGGAAGCTGTTACTCAGGATGAGGGGAAGCTATTACTCAGGATAAGAGGACATTTTTACTAAGGGTAAGGGGAATTTATTATGTCGGTAATGCGGCTCTCAGTTTCGGGCGACAAAAGAAAGCCAGAGATCACAGGGCAGCCAGAGCTGAGGAAAAGGGGCAGTCGGCACTTGGGGGCAAGAAGCAGTGAGTGCTTGGGTATCAGAAGCAGTGAGAGATCAGGGACAGGAGGCACTGAGAGGTCAGTGATATGGGACTGTGGATGCAGAAGGACAAGCGCAGACAGCAAAGCTGAGGGACAAGGGACAGCACGCACTCTGAGCACTGACTGCCCTCATCTCAAAAGGTCCTCGAGGAAAATCAGTGAGTGCTTCGGGCAAGCGGTAGTGAGAGCTCAATGACACAGGCAAACAGTGCTCTGTGCCAAAGGGGTAATCAGTGTTCTGGGGCAAGGGGCAGTCGGTGCCCAGGGACAAAATGCAGGCAGTGATCCTGGGCAGCTAATGCAGAGGGTCAAGGGGCAGACTGTGTTCACAGACAGGGGGCAGCCACCACTCTGAGTGGGGCAACCGCGGCTCAGCGTCAAGGGGCAACCGCAACTCAGCGTCAAGGGGCAACCGCAGCTCAGCGTCAAGGGGCAACCGCAGCTCAGCGGCCAGCCCTCAGCATCAAGGGGCAGCCTGCGCTCAGCATTAAATGGCAGACACTGCTCAGGGTCGAAGTGGAAGCCACCGCTCAGGGTCAAGGGGCAGCCACCGCTCAGGGTCAAGGGGCAGCCATCGCGTATGGTCAAGGGGCACCATCGCCCAGGGTCAAGGGGCAGCCACCGCCCAGGGTCAAGGGGCAGCCACCGCCCAGGGTCAAGGGGCAGCCACCGCCCAGGGTCAAGGGGCAGCCACCTCCCAGAGTCAAGGGGCAGCCACCGCCCAGGGTCAAGGGGCAGCCACCGCCCAGGGTCAAGGGGCAGCCACTGCCCAGGGTCAAGGGGCAGCCACTGCCCAGGGTCAAGGGGCAGCCATTGCCCAGGGTCAAGGGGCAACCACAAGTCAGCGTCAAGGGGCGGCCACCCCTCAGCGTCAAGGGGCAGCCACCGCTCAGCGTCAAGAAGCAACCACCGCTCAGCGTCAAGGGGCAACCACCGATCAGCGTCAAGGGGCAACCACCGATCAGCGTCAAGGGGCAACCACCGATCAGTGTCAAGGGGCAACCACCGATCAGCGTCAAGGGGCAACCACCGATCAGTGTCAAGGGGCAGCCACCGCTCAGGGTTAAGGGGCAGCAACCGCGGCTCAGCGTCAAGGGGCAGCAACCGCGGCTCAGCGTCAAGGGGCAGCAACCGCGGCTCAGCGTCAAGGGGCAGCAACCGCGGCTCAGCGTCAAGGGGCAGCAACCGCGGCTCAGCGTCAAGGGGCAGCAACCGGGGCTCAGCGTCAAGGGGCAACCGCGGCTCAGCGGCCAGCCCTCAGCATCAAGGGGCAGCCAGTGCTCAGTATCAAGGGGCAGCCTGCGCTCAGCATCAAATGGCAGCCACTGCTCAGGGTCAAGTGGAAGCCACCGCTCAGGGTCAAGGGGCAGCCACCGCTCAGGGTCAAGGGGCAGCCACCGCTCAGGGTCAAGGGGCAGCCACCGCTCAGGGTCAAGGGGCAGCCACCGCTCAGGGTCAAGGGGCAGCCACCGCTCAGGGTCAAAGGGTAGGACATCATTCAGAAACAAGGGAAATCCATTCAAGATTAGAAGCACCAAGTGCTTAGAGACAAAGGCTAATGAACTTCCCATTCACGTTGGTATTCAGGATCCGGAGTCAAATGGGGGTCAGGGTTCAGGAACAAGGCGATGTCAGCACAGAGAGTTCTTAGGATGGGTAACAGTAAACACTCAGGGGCAAGGGTCACTCACAGTGTTCAGTGGCAACAGGACGACCTCATTCGGAGTACTCGGGCGAGGAACAGTCAGAGTTAGGAATCAGGGACCTTGGCACTAATGAGCAGGGAAGTGCCAGGGGTGGTGATCAGTATGGACAAGGGGGCCTTCTAATGTTGACAACAACAAAAAACCTCCGCCGCATGGAAAAATAATCCATTGGCTCTACAGCATGACCTACATTGGCTGCTTCTTCACTTTTCCTCCTCATTTGTAAAGGTTGAATACATCTCTCTGGTCTGTTGTCCACTTCTTTATCCACCTTCAACTCAAGTATCTTCTCCACAGGCCTTCAAGTCTATCTCCTTTATCTCGACAGCACCAACCCTACTATAAACTCCATCACCTCCTCCAACACACTGCTGTGCTCTATGACACTGCTCCACATCTCCTCTCTGAAAGAGATGGCTCCGCTCCCAGGTGTCCCCGTATCTCCAGCTGCACCCGCTACATCCATCTCCGACTCTCCATTCATCTACTGAACCTTCTAGGCTCTACGTGTGAGAGACACCCCTCTGCAGCATCACATACTTCATCATAAGTCTGTACTCCTGATGATTCAAACTCAACCTTGCTATCCTGAGTGAGGGACCTCAGGTGCCATCCATTGTAAAAATGTACATTAGCGAAATATGATCAGTGCATATTGTGAAAGCCACACAAATAATGTCTAAAGTGCTGCATGACCGACACTGCACTCAACAGTTCAGGTGCAGTAACTGCATACTTCATCCTGTGCCTGTTAGAACCATTAAGGTCAAGGCTAAACCTCACAATACTTTACCAGACTCTTGACAAAAAAAGACTATGTACAAATCACACCTACCTGTAAACACCAACCCCATAAATTCCTCTTAAAATCAAAGGGTCTGAGTATGGCTACACACAATTAAATCCTTTAAACAAGTAAAGCAAATATCCTATGTCTGACCACGTCATTTCAGCAGCCGTCTCCAGCATCCCTCTTATAAACTGCATCTTTTGTGCCTGATTGTCAATCAATTTGCCACGGTATTCAGAGCACTAAAGGCATCGGCTGGAGCGTGTTTGTCCGAAAAGGAGCTTTCTCTATTGCATTCACCGATGAATATCTTGGTCTCACTCAGTCTTTTGATTCTCTATGGCACAAGCACTCCACACATTTTTGCAGAAGCACATTTTCTCTTCCTTTAACATTACGTCTTTCTCAGTCAAATTCTTCAATACCTGTCTCAACAACCTAGTACTTACTTCCACCAGCTTTGCATATATTAATATGTCAGTCTTGTAAACAATTGACACACCTCCTTCCCTTTAAGTACATGAAACAGTCCACTTAAAAACACTTAAGGCTGGTCTGTAACAGTACACTGTAAGGCCACACAGCTCACATAGCAAGGCTGTACAGCTCACATAGGACCTAGTCTGCCTCAGCATCACAAGACTGCACAACTCACATAGCAAGGCTGCACAGCTCACATAACTACGCTGCACAGCTCACATAACTACACTGCACAGCTCACATAGGACGTGGTCTGACTTAGTATCACAAGGCTGCACAGCTCACATATCAAGGCTGTACACTGCATATAAGGTCTGGTTATTGCAACACTTGTAGCTCACATATAGTCTGCTCGCTACAGTATTACAAGGCTGTGCAGATCATGTAAGGCCCAGTCTGTCTCAGTATTAATAAGAACATTGTATAGTTCATGTAAGGTCAGGATAATTCTCAGAATTACAAGGGTGTACAGCTCCCATAGGGCCTGGTCTATCTCAGCATCACAAAGAACGCTGTACAGCTCACGACAACACACTATGCGTGTCACGCCCATGCAAGGCTGTACAGCTCACATGAGGCCTGGTTTATCTCTGTGTTACAATGCTGTACAGTGCATATACCGTCTGATCTGCCATAGTATGGCAAGGCTGTACAGCACAATATTACAAGGCTGCACAGCTCACATAAGGCCCGGTCTACCTCAATATTACAAGCAACGCAGTATAGTTCATCTAAGGCCCAGTCTGTCTCGGTATTGAAAACAATGCTGTACACCGCAGGTAAGCCCTGCATCTGTCTTGGTATTACAAGGGGGAATAGATCACACAGGACCTGCTCTGTCTCAGTATTACAAGGGTGTTCAGATCACACAGGACCTGCTTGATCTTAGAATTACAAGGGTACATAGATCACACGGGACCTGCTCTGTCTCAGTATTACAAGGTGTAGGGAGGTGGGTTCTGGTTGCAGTACCCCCCCCCCACACACACACACACACTTTTCGCCTGGTTTTTGGATGAAACATTGAAGTGCACTGGGTTCCTGCTAACCAGGTCCCCAATGCCAGTATTCTTTACCCAAAACTGCACAGTTGTTTTGCACAATTGGAAAACCCCTTAACTACCACTGTAAGTCCCTGTGAATGGTATCCCTGGTACCTAGGGGCTGGGGTACTAAGGAAGGCCTCTGAGGGCTTCAGCTCCAATTGTGCCACCCTCAGGGACCCCTCACCAAACCCACACAGTAATGCCATCGCAGACGGCATGTGTTGTTGCAGGCTAAATTGAAAACACGACCTGTCACACACCCCTGTGTGCCAGGTCCCCTACCACTGCATATGCCAGTTGTAAGTCGCCCATAAGGCAGGGTGCATCCAGGCATATGTGATGGCATATATGCATTAGCACATATGCCCCCTGTAGGAAGTTGGCTCTGTATGTGCTATTTCAAAGTAAGGAATAGCATGCACAGAGTCCAAGGGTTCCCCTTAGAGGTAAAATAGTGGTAAAAATAGATAATACTAATGCTCTATTTTGTGGTAGTGTGGTCGAGCAGTAGGCTTATCCAAGGAGTAGTGTTAAGCATTTGTTGTACATACACATAGACAATAAATGAGGTACACACACTCAGAGACAAATCCAGCCAATAGGTTTTGTATAGAAAAATATCTTTTCTTAGTTTATTTTAAGAACCACAGGTTCAAATTTAACATGTAATATCTTGTTTGAAAGGTATTGCAGGTAAGTACATTAGGAACTTTGAATCATTTCAATTGCATGTATACTTTTCAAGTTATTCACAAATAGCTATTTCAAAAGTGGACACAGTGCAATTTTCACAGTTCCTGGGGGAGGTAAGTTTTTGTTAGTTTTACCAGGTAAGTAAGACACTTACAGGGTTCAGTTCTTGGTCCAAGGTAGCCCACCGTTGGGGGTTCAGAGCAACCCCAAAGTCACCACACCAGCAGCTCAGGGCCGGTCAGGTGCAGAGTTCAAAGTGGTGCCCAAAACGCATAGGCTAGAATGGAGAGAAGGGGGTGCCCCGGTTCCGGTCTGCTTGCAGGTAAGTACCCGCGTCTTCGGAGGGCAGACCAGGGGGTTTTGTAGGGCACCGGGGGGGACACAAGCCCACACAGAAATTTCACCCTCAGCAGCGCGGGGGCGGCCGGGTGCAGTGTAGAAACAAGCGTCGGGTTCGCAATGTTAGTCTATGAGAGATCAACGGATCTCTTCAGCGCTGCAGGCAGGCAAGGGGGGGCTTCCTCGGGGAAACCTCCACTTGGGCAAGGGAGAGGGACTCCTGGGGGTCACTTCTGCAGTGAAAGTCCGGTCCTTCAGGTCCTGGGGGCTGCGGGTGCAGGGTCTTTTCCAGGCGTCGGGACTTAGGTTTCAGAGAGTCGCGCTCAGGGGAAGCCTCGGGATTCCCTCTGCAGGCGGCGCTGTGGGGGCTCAGGGGGGACAGGTTTTGGTACTCACAGTCGGGGAGTAGTCCGGGGGTCCTCCCTGAGGTGTTGGTTCTCCACCAGCCGAGTCGGGGTCGCCGGGTGCAGTGTTGCAAGTCTCACGCTTCTTGCGGGGAGTTGCAGGGTTCTTTAAAGCTGCTTCTTGAAACAAAGTTGCAGTCTTTTTGGAGCAGGTCCGCTGTCCTCGGGAGTTTCTTGTCGTCGTCGAAGCAGGGCAGTCCTCAGAGGATTCAGAGGTCGCTGGTCCCTTTGGAAGGCGTCGCTGGAGCAGAGTTCTTTGGAAGGCAGGAGACAGGCCGGTGAGTTTCTGGAGCCAAGGCAGTTGTTGTCTTCTGGTCTTCCTCTGCAGGGGTTTTCAGCTGGGCAGTCCTTCTTCTTGTTGTTGCAGGAATCTAATTTTCTAGGGTTCGGGGTAGCCCTTAAATACTAAATTTAAGGGCGTGTTTAGGTCTGGGGGGTTAGTAGCCAATGGCTACTAGCCCTGAGGGTGGGTACACCCTCTTTGTGCCTCCTCCCAAGGGGAGGGGGTCACAATCCTAACCCTATTGGGGGAATCCTCCATCTGCAAGATGGAGGATTTCTAAAAAGTTAGAGTCACTTCAGCTCAGGACACCTTAGGGACTGTCCTGACTGGCCAGTGACTCCTCCTTGTTGCTTTCTTTGTTCCCTCCAGCCTTGCCGCCAAAAGTGGGGGCCGTGGCCGGAGGGGGCGGGCAACTCCACTAAGCTGGAGTGCCCTGCTGGGCTGTGACAAAGGGGTGAGCCTTTGAGGCTCACCGCCAGGTGTTACAGCTCCTGCCTGGGGGAGGTGTTAGCATCTCCACCCAGTGCAGGCTTTGTTACTGGCCTCAGAGTGACAAAGGCACTCTCCCCATGGGGCCAGCAACATGTCTCTAGTGTGGCAGGCTGCTGGAACTAGTCAGCCTACACTGAACAATTGGGTAAAATACAGGGGGCATCTCTAAGATGCTCTCTGTGTGCATTTTTTAATAAATCCAACACTGGCATCAGTGTGGGTTTATTATTCTGAGAAGTTTGATACTAAACTTCCCAGTATTCAGTGTAGCCATTATGGAGCTGTGGAGTTCGTTTTTGACAGACTCCCAGCCCATATACTCTTATGGCTACCCTGCACTTACAATGTCTAAGGTTTTGCTTAGACACTGTAGGGGCATAGTGCTCATGCACATATGCCCTCACCTGTGGTATAGTGCACCCTGCCTTAGGGCTGTAAGGCCTGCTAGAGGGGTGTCTTACCTATACTGCATAGGCAGTGAGAGGCTGGCATGGCACCCTGAGGGGAGTGCCATGTCGACTTACTCATTTTGTTCTCACTAGCACACACAGGCTTGTAAGCAGTGTGTCTGTGCTGAGTGAGGGGTCTCTAGGGTGGCATAATACATGCTGCAGCCCTTAGAGACCTTCCCTGGCATCAGGGCCCTTGGTACCAGAGGTACCAGTTACAAGGGACTTATCTGGATGCCAGGGTGTGCCAATTGTGGAAACAATGGTACATTTTAGGTGAAAGAACACTGGTGCTGGGGCCTGGTTAGCAGGGTCCCAGCACACTTCTCAGTCAAGTCAGCATCAGTATCAGGCAAAAAGTGGGGGGTAACTGCAACAGGGAGCCATTTCTTTACACAAGCCCCCCCCCAGCCCACAGGCCAGGAGACTCAGCCAAAGCTGGGAGAGTCTTCCTAGTCTGTCAGGCGAGGAAGAGTAGAGGAAATAGGCTGGTTGGTTGCAGGGCCTACTCTGCCTTACATCCTCCTGTTCAGGTCATTCCCTCTGGGGAACTGACCCACTTCCACAGTTATAGGACCTAGTCTGAACTGCCTCTTGTCTGTGCTTTTTATGTCTTCACCCATTCTCTCTATTTTGGGGTTAGAGGTATCCACCTCTGCTAATCTTATCTTAGCCAGGGTCACCCCTAGCTTACCCAAAGAGGTTACCCAGAGCTGGAGTAACCCCACCATGACCAACAGGGTCAGGGGGCCTAACTTGTTATTTGGCATGGGGTCAGACCACCATGCCAAGGTTAGTGCAGCCATAAAGGCTAACACCCAGCAGAGGCCACTGACAGCTGTCAGTGCCCAGAACCACACCTTTAGCTCTTCACCTACAAGGGAAGGGGCTAAGTTACAGGCTTCTTTGGGTTCAGGGTGCCTGTCTGCTGTATTAGAGTGGGGGGTTACCACATCTTGTAGTAAACACCCTTCTTCCACTCTTTCTTCTGTTAGCTGAGGAGCCACCCACTCAGGCTTAACAGTGGTCTGACTAGCCAGGACTTCTTGTGGGTCAGGTTGGACTTTATCAGAGCCACTTTTGGAGTTCTCCCCTACTGGAGCAGAATCTCCTTGGCTTGCTGGAACCTTGGCTAAAGGTTGTCCACCTTTCCTACTCTGTTTCCTTTTCTTTTTCTTCTGGGGCCTACTTGCATTTACTGCAGAGGCAGGCACTCCAGAATCCTTGGGAGAGGACTGGCCCTGGACCAGTTCTTCTCTTAGGCTCTGACTAACCTCTGGGTAGTCATTTCCAAGGAGACAATCAAGGGGGAGGTCTGTACTGACTACCACCCTTCTCCAGCTAAAAGTTCCACCCACTTCTATGGGCACAAGAGCCACAGGCCTATTAGTGACCCTGTCTGGGCTAACTCTTACTCTGGCCATCTCACCTGGGATGTACTGGCTTGAGAGCACCAGCCTGTCATGCACAATAGTGTGACTGGCACAAGTGTCTCTCAGGGCAGTGGCTGGGATTCCATTCACCTGTAGGTGGTGGAAGTGTCTACTTCCCTCTGGAATCTCCAACTCACCTGTTGGGCCCTTTTTCCAGTTGAAGGCTATGAAGACCTCCTCATCTGAGGAGTCATCCCCAATGGCTACACTGGTCACCCCTGGGATTTTGCTAGGGGGTTTGTTTTTGGGACAAGAAGTGTCCTTGGTGTGGTGCCCTGTCTGTTTACAGTTATGGCACCATGCCTTAGTGGCATCCCAGCTCTTACCCTGGTACCCACCTTTGTTTTGGGTTGTGTCTCTGGGCCCACCCACCTGGTCTGGTTTTTGGGGGCCTACAGGGGACTCTTTTTCTTTGTTTCTAGTGTCACCCACTTTCTCCTGAGGAGGCTTTGTAACCCCTTTCTTTTGGTCACCCCCAGTGGAAGTTTTGGTTACCCTAGTCTTGACCCAGTGGTCTGCCTTCTTTCCCAATTCTTGGGGAGAAATTGGACCTAGGTCTACCAGATACTGATGCAACTTTTCATTGAAGCAGTTACTTAAAATGTGTTCTTTCATAAACAAATTATAAAGCCCAACATAGTCATGCACTTCATTTCCAGTTACCCAACCATCCAGTGTTTTCACTGAGTAGTCAACATAGTCAACCCAGGTCTGGCTCGAGGATTTTTGAGCCCCCCTGAATCTAATCCTATACTCCTCAGTGGAGAATCCAAAGCCCTCAATCAGGGTACCCTTCATGAGGTCATAGGATTCTACATCTTTTCCAGAGAGTGTGAGGAGTCTATCCCTACACTTTCCAGTGAACATTTCCCAAAGGAGAGCACCCCAGTGAGATCTGTTTACTTTTCTGGTTGCACAAGCCCTCTCAAAAGCTGTGAACCATTTGGTGATGTCATCACCATCTTCATATTTTGTTACAATCCCTTTGGGGATTTTTAGGATGTCAGTAGTCTCTCTGACCCTATTTATGTTGCTGCCACCATTGATGGGTCCTAGGCCCATCTCTTTTCTTTCCCTCTCTATGGCTAGGATCTGTCTTTCCAAAGCCAATCTTTTGGCCATCCTGGCTAACTGGATGTCCTCTTCACTGGAGTTATCCTCAGTGATTTCAGAGTTGTTGGTCCCTCCTGTGAGGGAACCAGCATCTCTGACTATTATTTGTGGAGTCAGGGCTTGAGAAGCCCTGCTCTCCCTAAGTAGGACTGGAGGGGGGGAATTTCCCTCCAAGTCACTA
This sequence comes from Pleurodeles waltl, assembly GCF_031143425.1. Classification (NCBI taxonomy): domain Eukaryota; kingdom Metazoa; phylum Chordata; class Amphibia; order Caudata; family Salamandridae; genus Pleurodeles; species Pleurodeles waltl. The sequence continues at coordinate 38,721,028 of NC_090450.1, forward strand.
TCTTCCTCCTCTGAGTTGCCATCCTCAGAGGGGTTGGCCTTTGCAAACTCTGCCAACAGCTCCTGGAGCTGTAGTTTGGAAGGTCTGGGGCCCATTGTTATTTTCTTTATTTTACAGAGTGACCTTAGCTCCCTCATCTTAAGATGGAGGTAAGGTGTGGTGTCGAGTTCCACCACAGTCACATCTGTGCTAGACATTTTGCTTCTAAAAGTTGGAATACTTTTTAAGAATCTAAAACTGGTTCTAGAATCTAATTCAAACTTTTACCAAACTTTTAAACTCTAAAAGAAATGCTAAACAGGATCTAACACAAGGCCCTAGCAGGTCTTTTAAGAATTTAGAAAACTTTTCAAATTGCAAAAATCAATTTCTAATGACAATTTTGGAATTTGTCGTGTGATCAGGTATTGGCTGAGTAGTCCAGCAAATGCAAAGTCTTGTACCCCACCGCTGATCCACCAATGTAGGAAGTTGGCTCTGTATGTGCTATTTCAAAGTAAGGAATAGCATGCACAGAGTCCAAGGGTTCCCCTTAGAGGTAAAATAGTGGTAAAAATAGATAATACTAATGCTCTATTTTGTGGTAGTGTGGTCGAGCAGTAGGCTTATCCAAGGAGTAGTGTTAAGCATTTGTTGTACATACACATAGACAATAAATGAGGTACACACACTCAGAGACAAATCCAGCCAATAGGTTTTGTATAGAAAAATATCTTTTCTTAGTTTATTTTAAGAACCACAGGTTCAAATTTAACATGTAATATCTTGTTTGAAAGGTATTGCAGGTAAGTACATTAGGAACTTTGAATCATTTCAATTGCATGTATACTTTTCAAGTTATTCACAAATAGCTATTTCAAAAGTAGACACAGTGCAATTTTCACAGTTCCTGGGGGAGGTAAGTTTTTGTTAGTTTTACCAGGTAAGTAAGACACTTACAGGGTTCAGTTCTTGGTCCAAGGTAGCCCACCGTTGGGGGTTCAGAGCAACCCCAAAGTCACCACACCAGCAGCTCAGGGCCGGTCAGGTGCAGAGTTCAAAGTGGTGCCCAAAACGCATAGGCTAGAATGGAGAGAAGGGGGTGCCCCGGTTCCGGTCTGCTTGCAGGTAAGTACCCGCGTCTTCGGAGGGCAGACCAGGGGGGTTTTGTAGGGCACCGGGGGGGACACAAGCCCACACAGAAATTTCACCCTCAGCAGCGCGGGGGCGGCCGGGTGCAGTGTAGAAACAAGCGTCGGGTTCGCAATGTTAGTCTATGAGAGATCAACGGATCTCTTCAGCGCTGCAGGCAGGCAAGGGGGGGCTTCCTCGGGGAAACCTCCACTTGGGCAAGGGAGAGGGACTCCTGGGGGTCACTTCTGCAGTGAAAGTCCGGTCCTTCAGGTCCTGGGGGCTGCGGGTGCAGGGTCTTTTCCAGGCGTCGGGACTTAGGTTTCAGAGAGTCGCGGTCAGGGGAAGCCTCGGGATTCCCTCTGCAGGCGGCGCTGTGGGGGCTCAGGGGGGACAGGTTTTGGTACTCACAGTCGGGGAGTAGTCCGGGGGTCCTCCCTGAGGTGTTGGTTCTCCACCAGCCGAGTCGGGGTCGCCGGGTGCAGTGTTGCAAGTCTCACGCTTCTTGCGGGGAGTTGCAGGGTTCTTTAAAGCTGCTTCTTGAAACAAAGTTGCAGTCTTTTTGGAGCAGGTCCGCTGTCCTCGGGAGTTTCTTGTCGTCGTCGAAGCAGGGCAGTCCTCAGAGGATTCAGAGGTCGCTGGTCCCTTTGGAAGGCGTCGCTGGAGCAGAGTTCTTTGGAAGGCAGGAGACAGGCCGGTGAGTTTCTGGAGCCAAGGCAGTTGTTGTCTTCTGGTCTTCCTCTGCAGGGGTTTTCAGCTGGGCAGTCCTTCTTCTTGTTGTTGCAGGAATCTAATTTTCTAGGGTTCGGGGTAGCCCTTAAATACTAAATTTAAGGGCGTGTTTAGGTCTGGGGGGTTAGTAGCCAATGGCTACTAGCCCTGAGGGTGGGTACACCCTCTTTGTGCCTCCTCCCAAGGGGAGGGGGTCACAATCCTAACCCTATTGGGGGAATCCTCCATCTGCAAGATGGAGGATTTCTAAAAAGTTAGAGTCACTTCAGCTCAGGACACCTTAGGGACTGTCCTGACTGGCCAGTGACTCCTCCTTGTTGCTTTCTTTGTTCCCTCCAGCCTTGCCGCCAAAAGTGGGGGCCGTGGCCGGAGGGGGCGGGCAACTCCACTAAGCTGGAGTGCCCTGCTGGGCTGTGACAAAGGGGTGAGCCTTTGAGGCTCACCGCCAGGTGTTACAGCTCCTGCCTGGGGGAGGTGTTAGCATCTCCACCCAGTGCAGGCTTTGTTACTGGCCTCAGAGTGACAAAGGCACTCTCCCCATGGGGCCAGCAACATGTCTCTAGTGTGGCAGGCTGCTGGAACTAGTCAGCCTACACTGAACAATTGGGTAAAATACAGGGGGCACCTCTAAGATGATCTCTGTGTGCATTTTTTAATAAATCCAACACTGGCATCAGTGTGGGTTTATTATTCTGAGAAGTTTGATACTAAACTTCCCAGTATTCAGTGTAGCCATTATGGAGCTGTGGAGTTCGTTTTTGACAGACTCCCAGCCCATATACTCTTATGGCTACCCTGCACTTACAATGTCTAAGGTTTTGCTTAGACACTGTAGGGGCATAGTGCTCATGCACATATGCCCTCACCTGTGGTATAGTGCACCCTGCCTTAGGGCTGTAAGGCCTGCTAGAGGGGTGTCTTACCTATACTGCATAGGCAGTGAGAGGCTGGCATGGCACCCTGAGGGGAGTGCCATGTCGACTTACTCATTTTGTTCTCACTAGCACACACAGGCTTGTAAGCAGGGTGTCTATGCTGAGTGAGGGGTCTCTAGGGTGGCATAATACATGCTGCAGCCCTTAGAGACCTTCCCTGGCATCAGGGCCCTTGGTACCAGAGGTACCAGTTACAAGGGACTTATCTGGATGCCAGGGTGTGCCAATTGTGGAAACAATGGTACATTTTAGGTGAAAGAACACTGGTGCTGGGGCCTGGTTAGCAGGGTCCCAGCACACTTCTCAGTCAAGTCAGCATCAGTATCAGGCAAAAAGTGGGGGGTAACTGCAACAGGGAGCCATTTCTTTACACCCCCGCTATGTCTCTGTCGATTCTGAGACATGGTAAGTACACAGGGAAGCCATTTTAAATGCATGTGCTAGACAGTTCCCCAGCTACATGATGGCTTCTCTGAACCCTGGGATGTTTGGTATCAAACATCTCAGAATAATAAACGAACACGGATGGCACACAGTGTAGGATTTATTGATAAATGCACACTGAGGGCACCTTGGAGGAAAACCTACCAACTCCTAGAGTGGACACTGACTGGTCAAAACCAGTACAGCCACATTAGACAAAGTTCTGCCCCCCTGAGGTCACGGGTCATGCTCTTGAGGGTGCAGAACAAAGGCCTGCTTTGGGCGGAGGTGCTCACACCTCTTCCAGACAGGGTGGACATTCCAGGAAAGGGAGCTTCAAAGGCCTTGCCGCCTTTGTAATGAAACTAAAGCCTCTCCAAATGGTACAGAAGGCCAACCCTTAACTCCCCTAGTGACCCCACTTTTTCACAACAGGATTGGCAGGAAAATTAGGTAGATTAAGAGGTTTGCCCACTTCATGCAAGCCCCACCCCCACAGTGGACAAGCTAAAGTGGAAACTATGTTTTAAATTCCTCCATTTTGTTTGGGAGGAATTTTGGCCACTAGGGTTAGGGCTATGACCACTTTCCAACGGAAGTGGTCATAAAAAGGGTGTAGTCACTTTAAAGATGAATAGCCCATTGGCTACCACCTGGCACTCCCTGTAATGCCCCTAAATTCAGGATTTAGGTGGCACCCCTGAACCCTAGAACTCAGATTCCTGACGACCTAAGAAGAGCTGTACACTACAAAGTCACATCAGCAGAGAAGACTGCAGACACTGACGTGGTCCAAGCCCTGCCAGCCTGTCTGCAGCCCTCGACAATGCTGTGCCAAAAGATGATCAGTCCTGCACTCCAGCAACCACCAAAGGTTTGAGAGGACTGCCTGCCTTCGACAAAGATCAAGACCTCCAGAGAACAGTAGACCTGTTCAAGAAGAGACCAACTTTAAAAGAAAAAGAACTCTGCCCTGAGGAACTGGGAAACTGCCTCTGGACCCACCTCTGCACCCGAGGCCCACGACTTGAGTCCAAGTGGCCCACCGACCCTGGAAGATTCCCTAGCCATCTGGAGCCCAAGTCCACCATCGGCTAACTCCTGCCGGACTCTGCCTGGAAGCCTGCAGCTGTACCCGATGCCAAAAGACTCCCCTACACCCGAAGCCCCTGGGCTTTGGGGAGCTGGACGGACGGTGTCCCTAAGTCCCCTAGCATCAGAACTTACCTGGGTGGGCTTCTTCGTTCAGCCTCCTGGCCTGAGCCTGCAGCCTTTCTCTAAAACTGATCTCCCCCATTGATTAACATAGGGTGCCAGAGGCTGTGTTGGCACTCTGCACCTGGCCGCCCCCGTGCCGCTGATGGTGTAGGTTTGATGCTGCCTTGTGGCCCCCACCTTGTGTTTACCTCCTCCCCAGGAGATCAGCCCCTGACACCACTTTACTCACCTGTGAGCAGCGCATCTTTGTTCATACCCAGTCTCCATTGGTTAACATTGGGCACCCAACCCCAAATTCAACCACTGCACACAGCCGCCCCTGTGCCACTGTGGTTGCACTCTAGATACGGATTTGAACCTTGCCTGGTTTCGACCTGAAACCCCAAAGACTGGATTTGTAAGTTGTGCACTTACCTACAAAACTGCAATGTTGTTTTCCTCCCATGTGTTAACATTGCTAAACTGAAAATTTTAAAACTGCAAAGTATTTATGATTAAAAGTCTACTTAACTGATTACGAAGTTCTTGGGTTTGAAACATATATAAAAAAGACATGTTATTTTTCTAAATTGGTCTCAGATTTCTTCTTTGAGTGTGTGTCTCATTTACTGCCTCTGGGAGTACAACAAATTCCTAGCACTACCCTCTGATAATCCTAACTGCTGACCCGCACTACCTCAAAGAGAGCATTAGTCCTATCTATGCCTCTGCAAAACCAATTGGGGACCCACTGGACTCTGCACAGTGTACTTCATTTTATTGCACAATGTAGAGAGCCAGCTACCTACACAAGGGTGTACAGATCACACAGGCCCTGCTCTGTCTCAGTATTACAAGGGTGTACAGATCACACAGGACCTGCTCTGTCTCAATATTACAAGGGCGTACAGATCACACAGGACCTGCTCTCAATATTACAAGGCTGTACAGATCACGCAGGACGTGCTTTTTCTCAGTATTACAAGGACTCATGGATCACCCAAGACCTGCTCTGTCTCGGTATTACGAGGGTGTACAGATCACACAGGACCTGCTCTGTCTCAATATTACATGGGTGCATATATCATGCAGGACATGCTCTGTCTCGGTATTACAAGGGTGCATAGATCATGCAGGACCTGCTCTGTCTCGGTATTACAAGGGTGCATAGATCTCGCAGGACCTGCTCTGTCTCTGTATTACAAAGACTGTTATACACCTCGCGTAAGGCCTGGCTTGTCACAGAGTTACGAATCTGCACAGCTACCATAAGGCCTGGCCTGTCACAGTTTTGCAAGGCCTTGCAGCTCACAGAGGAGCTAACTTTTCTCAGTATTGCAGTGAGGACCAATTATGGAGAAACAGAGTAGCTCAATGCTACAAAAAGTTTTCGACAAGGTGGTATCCTAACAGCATAGTTGTTCAATCGCTACACTGAGGATATTATGCAAAAATCCAGACTCAATGACGTTCAGACTGGAATCAAAATTGGAGGAAGAAAAAATCAGCAACCGGCAGCAAGTATGCTGATAACTCAACCCTGATTGCAGAAAAAGCATAAGATCTCAAAGCAATGATTGTCAAGATCAAGGAAACTCTGGCTGCAACTGGACTAAAGCCGAACCTGAAAAAAAATGAAATCACGTTGACAGGAGTTGTGGAAGTCTCAGAACTGACAATGAAGAACTAAAGTTTGTGGAAGACTTCATTTTCTTACAATCACTACTAAGCTGAGACGGTGATTGCAGCCCTGAAGTCAGAAGACAGCTACTACTGGGAAGAAGAGCAATGGCGACCCTGGACAAATTATTACTGGGTTGTAAATTTCATACATGAAGCCAGCGGCGGTTGCAGCAAATCTTAAGGAGAAGGGCGGGCGGGGATGGGGTCGGGGGAGGGAAATAAAAAAAATAATGTATATAAAAAAAGCACAGGCTCCCTAGCAATTCTGGTACTGCTTTCATGCTACACCTAGCATGAAAGCAGCTTTAGGATGGGTTGAAATGGTTTGGACTGAAGCTCAGACACAACCCTGGGGTCTGTGCAGTTTCTCCAGCCTGGATGTTCAACACAGACGGGTTGGAGAAACCTAAGTGCGCATGTGTCTTTGGCCGGCCTGAGAAGGCTGGCCAAACACACAGGCACACTTAGGTGCACTCTCCCCTCCTTCCCCTCTCCTCCCTCCGTTGCCCCGCCCTGCCCTACACTGCTGATGGCTGAGCCAGGAGATGAAAAGTAAAAAGATAATTAAACAGGGGAAGGCCACTCCATCGCCACTGCAAAGGGGCCGCCCCTGAAGCCAGTCCCTCTGCAACCTACAAGACGACTTCTTCCCTCTCCCATCCCCTCTAGTCCCGCTATCCTAGGGTGACCAGACTTCCCAGATTTCCCCAGACAGTACCTGTTTTTTAGAGGATTGTCCCGGCGCCCTGACGCTTCTCCTAATTTTAAATAAATGTCCCGGTTTTGGGGACAAAGGTCAGATCATCTAGGGAAGCATAAAGAGGCCTACAAAGTATGAAATAATTAAAGTATTTTATCTGTTACTCTCAGGCAACACAGTCCCCTGTCTGCTCCCAGCAGAGAGATGGAGTGGGGAGCAGAGAGAGGTGGGTGGGGGCAGGATGGGGGTGAAGGGTTAAGCCATAGCAAATTTTATATATGTAGTCTTGTACACGTGTGTGCGCGCGCGCGCTCATTCACAAAGCTACGCAAAAAAAACGGGACAGGCCAGATATAAAGGTGAGTAATTTCTTTAGTCCTTCTTTTATGTCTGACCTGTCCCGGTTTTTGCTTCTCAAACCCTACGCTATCCGCCACACTTTTTTCTTCCATCATGGCCCTCTCTTCCAGCCCGTGTCCCCATCCTACTCTGTGCTTTGAGGCGACGTGAGGCACAGAGAAGCCTAAACAAGTTTAAAAAAACAAAGGAACATAACATGCAGGTTGATCTGACTCAGTACTACTGGGCTGTACAGCTCCCACACCGCTCACGCGCTGTCTCTTCTCACCCCTATGACAGGCTTCTGCACCAGTGCTTTAAATGGGCCGGTACTGTCCGGTACTGAGTACCGGCACTTTTTTATTTTGAGAGGGAGAGTACCGGCACATCTCAAGAAAAACGTAATACTTTTAATTGGAGAGTACCGGCACTTCCCAGAAACAAGCAGGTACTCTGGTACAGAGTACCTGCACTTTAATTTTTCCATTTCAAGCACTGTTCTGCACACAACTCTAACTTTTTTGGCCGGCTACCCAAAGGACACGAGACACAGTTTACATACATGGACACAGCCGCGGGTAACATCGCTTTTGTAGACCGCTTAGCTTGGCTTCAACCGCGGAGCACGACTTCCCCTAGTGGTAATTTATAGTATTAAACGGGTACCAACAAGAATTCCTCTATTTTAGTTCGCTATTATCAGGGGCGTGCGACAAGCAGAACAGACGCAGAACCTCGGATCTGATCAACTAACAGTCGGGTGACCAAATTTAAAAAACAAAAACTGGGACATTTCAGTTCAAAAAAGGAAGGACTACAAATTTTCATCAGCAAAGGGGCACTGAATGACAGTGCACATTAACCTAGAAAACGGACGAGGTACTTCGCACAAAATATAAAGTGCATTTGTTAACCCACTATCACACCTGTTAATTAAACTGCTGAGAACAGCTGCTAACCAGTCCTGCTTTGGGACATATAAAACGTGCCTCCCTGACCTTCTCTGAAAATTGGGACATGAGACAAATTTGCTGAAATCTGCCCGGACAGCTGATGAAAAACCGGGACTGTCCTGGCGAATCCAGGATGCTTGGTCCCCTACTTAAGAGGAAAGCCTGAACGTGGGGAGGGGATAAGAACGCAGCTCCCAATCAAGCCTCGAGGTAATATTCTTGTAGAAAATATTATGAAATATTAGAAAAATGTGAACTAACTATGGTACCACATCTTGTTTAAGGTGCCCACCTCCACCAGGGATCTTGGTGCCAAGGTTTCGCTGCAGACACTCGATATGTGAAATAGTCAGAGACTACTTTCAGCAATGAGTGTTTGTCATCAGGTTAATCGCGTTAATTTTTTTATAGCAAATAGTTAAACGTCCCAAGCCTTTCCAAACCAGGCCGGCGCTCGGAGAAGGTAACCAAGTATCTGAGAAATTGTTCACCTACTTTCGTTTGAGAAGGTTTAAGGTTTAGGAAGGTTTAGGACAGGTTGTTTTAATTATGTATTTGTGGTTGAAGTGCATATTTGCCGTCAGGTACACTTTATGGCCTTCATAATTTAGAGGATGTGTTCCACATACTGCCATCCCCGGTGGTGTGATTCTCATCAAAGTTGTGTTGATTCGGTGCCAAATCAGTTTCTGTATTTGAGGTGTACTTGGAGCAAATTTTCTTACGGGTCTCCAGGATGGAGTTTCTTAAGTGTTTACGGGTTATTCTATAAAGACTTTTCTGTCTTTTCTGCTGAAGCTCCGATCTTCCAGCGTTAAATTATACCCTTCACAAACAGCAGAACTGAGCATCCTCGGACATGGTGGAACACAAAGGCTGAAAAAACACAATCTAAGGCGAAGTCTGTGTCAAGTTGCATTGTGCGTCGCCTTTCACTAAGTACTTCTTAGATCAGGGGGGCTCCTTCTCAATGGCGAAGGAGAGAATCTTATATTATTGTTTTATTTTTCGGCTGCTGGCTCAGCCATCTGGGGCAGGGTGGGGAGGGGCTGGTCCATGGAAGGGGGAGGAGGGGTAGTGGAGTCAGTGCACTAAGTGCACATGTCAGTTTGGCGGGCCGTCTCACGCCGGCCAAATTGACATGCGCACTTAGGTTTCTACAACCTGGCTGTGTTGCACAGCCGGGTTGCACAAACTGCACAGACCCCAGGGCACTGTCTGAGCTGCAGACCAGGCCACTCAGACCAATCCTGGCAATGCTCGCATGCTAGGCATAGCATGAGAGCAGCATCAGGATTGCAAGGTGAGCCTGTGCTGGTGTCCTAGGGACTGCTGGGACACCAAGAGAGAAGAGGACTAACGCGGCAGACGGCATGGGAAAAGATAGTTTTAAAACAAAAATATATATGTTTTTCATTTCTCCCGTTTCTTCCCCTTAACCCAGCCCACCCTACCGTCCCTTGAGATTTTCAGCGGCCACCAATGCTTAAGATCTCACATGACTTCTGATTAAGTTACCTATGACTGCAGTACACTTATTAAATAAAGGCTGTAATGGTTCATTGAAGATTCTGGATGCCTGATTACTCAGGATGGAGTCATAGCCCACGAGAACTCCAGTTGGCACCAACCAAGATCCAATAGTAAAACAGATACTCATCAGAACAGCTAGAATGATCCCAGGCCAGCGAATGTTCCCAGAATATTGTCTTTCTGCCCATGCTTGGCATGTACATCCTCAAACTGTTTTCAGTGACAAACCCATTGTCCTTCAGTCTAGGGGCTCATGTGGGACCAGAGAGATCCTCGAACAATACCCACGGTCTCTACAACCTGCCGCCCTCCTCCAGAAACTGCAAACCTTCTCTTTCCAAACAACCTCTCTGAACAGATTGCATTCCTAGCCACATCTCCTCTTTGCCAGTGGTCACTTCTGTACTTGCACAGTTTCTTTTCCACCTTTCTACTTGTTGTTTAACCTCTTCCATCTGTGTTGATCTCTTCTTTCAGCATTATTTTACTCCTTTGATGGAAAGGTGTCCTTCTTCCTCCACCCGCAATCCACAACCAGGCCAACCCGCCAAAACCAGATTGTCATTGCAACCCAAGTGGTTTACACTCGCCCCGTTTCTCTCTCCCTTTCTCTCTCCTCCTCTTCATCCATTCTTCTGCTAGGCCACAGTTCAGCCCTTGCATCAATTTTGCCTCCACGGCCATCACTTCTCTTCCTCTGCTGTCTACCTTGCCCTCCCTGTGTATGTTCTCTGCCCTCCACCCTATTCTAGGCTAGTCTCTTTCCACTCTGGTTGAGTGCATTGTGGAATCAATTGGAAGGGTTGGGATGCTGACAGAGCAGGGGCACAGGGAGACGACTAGCATCTTCTCACAGAGAAGGACATCCCCAATGTCCACCCCAACTCCCACTCCACTCCTTTGCGGCTGTGGTTTTCAAACGCACTGACTGGTGGCTATCTTTGTATTAGTCAAGAAGAACTACTCAGGCACAGCAGTTCCATTTTGCATGAACACTGAGGAACACGTGAATGTTCTCGCAACACGGCTATTTGCACTTTCATACATGCATAGGTAGCAAATCACGAGGCCCACCTGAGGAATGAATGTATGCATTCATTACCAAAACACCAACAAGGTGGCAATGTACCTATAATACACGCGGAACAAAATATACAGCACATAAGTACTAGGTTTGTTGAACATATGCAAGATCCACCCACACAGGCTTTTCAACACAGCTATGACTCCCTTCATCTAGTACTCAACATACTGGACTAGGTTAACGGTCTATTGTCAAACTCCCCCACCCTCAACATTTCTTCGCCCCACTTGACATGGCCCTATGATAGGCCTACAACTTCCTCAATGAGTCCGCATCACAACAGCTTCTGTCTCGACTTTAGGGTTACCATCCCATTCCCAATGTCCTATGTCCCAGTGTTCTAGACTTTTCTGCATTGTTCCAGGCTGTCAGTTGTGCACCTACTTCGACACTTCGCACACCGGGTCTTATCGTACTCCAGGAACTCAGTCGTCAGCGGGTACTCTCGTGGGATCTTTCTCCACTGTTCCTTCTCCTGGCGGATGCGAGCTGCCTCCTCTTTGGCAAACACTCCTAGGTCCTGAGTGTAGCGACCATACATCTGGAAAAGAAGCATCACATGGAAGAGGTGTCAGGAGATCGGGGAGCACCAAGGCCTTGATGAGGCCAATATAGAAAGCATGACCTACTGATGGACAGAGACTCCTATGGAATAACAGACAACCAAACAGGGAGATCAGAGAGAAAAGGAGCCAGAAAAAACCCTTAGAACAAAACACCTAACCTACTGACAGGTAACAGACTCTCTGACAGGGAAAGTCAGATAGACGGACAGACTGTTGGTCAGGGAAACAGGCTAACAGACCCTCAAGCGGGGAGAGCAGACACACTCATTATATTTTCTACACCATTGATAATTATTTTTTGCTGTTTTAATTCATTGCTATTTTTATAGTGTTTTCCTTTTTTTTTTTCTTTTTTCTCTTTTTAAGATATGTTTTAGATTGGTATAACTTTGTAGTGAATTGCTTTATCATTTTGACTCAATATATTTATGTTTATTGCTTCTTTGTCATTAGTTTCAGATATAATATAATTAACAATGTCTACCTATGAAAAGTATTTAATTGTTTTACTGTACACTGGAATTTCTTTATTGTGAATTTATGATTTTAATGGACAATTTGTAATTATTTTGTTTTCTCATAAAAGTTTAATAAAGAATTGAAATAAAAAAAATACAAAAAATTGTTAGCAACGTAGACCAGAGAGATCCTGAGACATGGAAACCAAACAGACAGACAGAAAGGATTCTGGAGAGACTGAATGTCCCTTGACAGGGAGAGAGCAACAGAGTAACCAGGTTAGGCGACCCAGAACCCGGGTATTAACTGAAACAGCCAGACTGAGTACAAAATGAGGAGTGGCTGACAGCAAGCGATTTAGATCCAGACAGCTGAGCGGCTACAATGTTTCAGGTGGACACCTACCTCATAATGCACAACTGAAAATAAATACATGACTCTGCAACATTTAAGGGAATTTTGGAGAGGGAGAGGGAGAGAGAGGGAGAGGGAGAGAGAGAGCGAGAGAGCGAGGGAGTGAGAGAGGGAGAGAGAGGGAGAGAGAGAGAGATAGAGAGGGAGAGGGAGAGGGAGAGGGAGAGGGATAGGGGGAGAGAGAGAGACTACACATTTCTAAAAAAGAATAAAAGAGACCCAGACAGACCACAAACAGATACATGGGGTTGGCATCTTGTACGTAGTAAGGTTGTGTTGTACGGTATCCACATCCTGGTACCCCGCTGGCCTACTGAGAAAGGGGGGCACATCCGGAAGAGAGTTAAGGTCTTGGTGGCGGGGCTACTGGTTGGTGTTGGGGTGTTTCTGATGCACTCATGGTTAGGGCTGAGACTAAGTCACAGTTGAACAAGTCCAAATAAGTAAATGTTGTGTGTTGCGGTTGGCCAGCCAATCTTGTAGGTAGGACAGAACAGACTGGCTAGAATTTGAATTATTTAATCAACAAGCATAAGCACACTCAAATCTGGGGACTCTAAGGAATAGGAAAGGAAAGTTATTTCCTGTTTAGATGTGTTATGTCTGCACAAAACATACTGAAGTGTGAGTCATTATACATTGCTTATAAATTTCCTACTTTTATTATTAGGCAAAAGTTCGGGGCTTAATGTGTCAACGCTTAGGGGATGCCAGAAAAACTGTGGAATATGACATTATGAGTCGTTAATGACTGCACATAATCTCTTTGGTTTTTGAGTAAATACCTTTTTGGGAAATTTAGGAGGTGTGTCAAGGGATCAAACACAAAGGTATTATTTAAAAGAGAAGGGCAAAATGCTTGGGATTCACTGCTTGTTATTTATTCTGGTTTAATTTAGTAAATATTGCATGAGGAAATGTTCATGCCCTGTTATAAGCTCACCGAGACATTAAATAAGTGTATTAAAGAATACATTTTTGGCACATCTTGTATCTTAAAAACCCTAGAAAAAATCATTTATTGAATGGAGTAGATTAGCTGCTGTGATTTAAAATGTGTATCAAAGCCCATGTGGGCTGTGACGTCCACAGTATCCTGGGTAATGACACCTACTACTGGCTGAGTGCTCGGCCATAGACTTTAAGCAGATATTTTCTGATACACAGCTGTTAACTCCCAGTGATTAGTCTGTATTGTCCTTGCAGAGTATTATTGACATAACCACCAATAACATACCACAAAATTATTATTAATAGCAAACACTGACAAAGGAACTAGGCTTGACATTCACACTCAAACACCGACAAAATAAATTGTAAAAAAAATGATGGCTACATTGAGAACCAATGAAAACAAGCATTTGCAATGCAATGAGTCTTGCATTTGCTCGAGTTAGAGCTATTAGTGCTATAAATCACTAACTGCACTTTTCTTGCCACATAAATTGAAAATGAAAAGTAAAGCAGTTGACCTAAGCGAGCCGATTCAAAGCACCATGGCTGCCACGAGCATGAGAGTGAAGGAGAGACACTAAAGGAAAAATACGTTCGCTTGCAGTGAAATGTATTGGCAATCATGCAATTATCCATGTAACATGGTCGATGGCCAAGGCGGTAACAAAACTGCCCCGAAGATGAACAAACGTAAAGCATTTACCAATGATAACAAGGGATTTTTCGAAGGCAAGTCCACAAACAAGTGAAAGTGATTGGCGTGCGGTGGTTAAAAGCCCACAGTGCATACAACAGGTCGAAGTGATTGCACGCTCAACCTGAAAAGCATTGCTTGGTATATACAATGCTTGGTTAAGCTAAAGAAAAAAATCTGTCTTGAAAAGGAGTCCTTTTCAAACATAAAATAGTCCCTCTTGCAGTCTCGGGGAGGCGGGAGGATACATCGAAACAGCTATTAGAAAGAAGGTGATAGTGAAATACCCTTGCGGCCCTTCAGATCCAAAATGTAACTAAATGAGATAAGCTAATGACTGGAGGTTCCTGATTCCAAGAACTAATGACTGAAAGAGGCTGAATGAAAGCCTGGCACGTATGAAATAGAATATGTTCACCGTGAATGGATCAAGGAGTTTGACATTTGAAGCTTAAAAGGGAACAGAGTTGCACAGGTTCAACACTTGTCTTTCTACTCTTCTGACGTTTGTCTGCCAAACTGTTACCTGTTGGACGTTTTATTTATTCTTTTGTCTCATTATCTGTGCAATATTGCAAAGCTAGGTAGGCAGCCTGACTGATCCCATAACACTCTCCCATCCTGACATACATATTCAGATCCTGTATTAATCATTAGTTAATGGCTGAAAGAAGTCTTCTTCCACTGGGATGGGATGTCCGGATGGTTGGAACAAGTTAGTTAGTGACCCGCAGCCGTTCTTCAAATGGCAAGACATTTCCAGTAGCCACTCAAGCAATGTTGCAAAACCTTCATCTTTTTAAGAGTTTTGGTAGCCACTGATATACAGCAAAATCTTCTCCAACAGTGAGTAAACCCTACCGCTGATCATACCTGCAACACCCAAGCATCACATTCAGAAACTGACTGCTACCCTTGAAAGAACTCTACCATGTTTTAGTTTTAAGCCCATGGGTAACATTTCCAGCAATTTAACAAGAAAGTCATATATAGAAAAATAGTCCTCCCATTTTTCGTTCAAGATGGGTCTACATGCCCAGCGTTTAAAATGGACTTGAAATTTGCAGTATCATGAAGCCATTTGTGTGTTCAACTATACTGTGAGCAAATAAACTCAGGCATTTTAAAGTAAATGCCAAGTGAACTTTAACTTAAAATACTGTGCTATAGCTGAGGGATTTCTAAGGTTGGTTTAGTTCCATAGCAGATTCCCATATAACGCAGAAGTTGAACTTCCATACTATGAATATTGATTGCTTTCACTTGCGCAGTCAGGGTTGATTTAAAAAATCAGTCAGAATTCGGGCCTCCCAGACCCAAGTTGGACCCCCAGTCTAGGGAAAAAAATGCCGTAACTCATTGATTCTAAGATCGCAAGCAACATCATTCACGCATGTCTTTGATCTAGGATATTCCTATTGGCTTTAATTATACATTTTACTCAACTATAGAAGGCAACTGGAAGAAAAAAAGTACAACAGTATGTTCCTTACACCTGGTTCCGTTTGCAATATTTCTTGTGGTTTGGAGAACCTCTTACTTGAAACATCCCAACAGTAATCATTTTGCTTTGTTCTTAATTAGGGCTTTCAGTTTTATCGCAATTTTAAAAAAAAACATTTCCGTCTCTATTTATCAATATTTATTTGTTATCTATAATATTGAAATGTATCCATTTTTTTTTTTTTAGAACAAATGAAGTCGTAAAATGGCACATTTGCACATTTATTTAACTGATAAACATGGACTCATACAATGATGCTGTTGTGTTTAGGCAAATCAAGCAGCCCAATATAACAAAACACTAAGCCCACAGGTACATATTAGCATTATATACCAATAAATATTAACATATGCCTATATTTGAGGAAATATCTTCCTCTTTTTTAACTCCTCATGTTGTCTATCTGCTCCGATATTGGGGTGGAATTCATGAATGACAGGATGGAGAGCCACTCAAAAGAAACACAATTCTATGTATTTTTCTGTTTTTTAAAATACACACAGACATAAATACAGATTGGCAACAATCTGTTTCCTAAGTAAAAATCAGTAAAAACGGAAAACAGAGCTTTTTTCAGAACAATGTGACTATTCTCTGTAAATAACTTAAAGTGTAGCCCTTCCAATCATTTTCGGAACAGAGTCCTTCACTTGGTGTTGGTTTAAAGGTGGAGCGATCACGTGTTTAAACATTTTCTTAGACAATTTTTCATTGCCTCATCAGGCCAACCTTGCATCTAAAACGTTTATATCAAAATATTATTTTGACATGGCTGTAATGGCTACATATTATTGATGCTTTCCTTGAAGGGAAAAAAAATCAGTTTTTATAATGAAGTGTTGTGGCAACATTGTCATATTGCCAACAAAAACGACTGATTGTCTGTTGTCCACTTTTCAATTGATGTCACTTTCAATGGTCTAAGGCACAGTCTTGAATTATGAGTAACATTCTCACTCATAGCATTCGAAAACAGACTCACAGTTCATCCTAGAAGTAAATTGATTGCAGCTTTAAGGCGGGCCAGCTATCGAGATCCTACGACTGCTTTAGAGGGAAGGAGTAAGCCAGGAATCCAAAGAATGAGCAAAGGGAACATCGCCAAGCTCCTCCCTCTTCGAAAGAGTTGGATTTTATGTTGGGCCTTGGATAAATTTAGGGTTTATCCAGATGTGGTGCCTTTGTGTTCTTGTATGAGGTAGTGCCAGGTATGTTGCACCTGAGTCGAGCGGACTCTTGGTTCTGGAGAAAGGCAAGAACGGAGGAGAAACTCTGAGCGCTTGATGCAGGCGTAGGAGGTTAGATGGATCTGCCAGGCCTCTATAATTTACACTTTGAACACCCGAGCAACAGAAGGGTGGAAGGTGAATATCCATAAAGCTCTAGGGGCCATATGTATGAAAACGTTTTCCCATAGACACAGAATGGGTAAAACCCATTGATATATCTGGCCCTAGGTGTGTATGGTAGGCCATTCTACCCTAATTCAAACTCAACATGTCTTCAATTACAAGAGGAATATAAACCTTTACAACCTACACGCAAAGCCTTCAATGCAGAAGGACTCTGCGGGGTCTTCAATATTCTGAAAATATAACAAAGCCTCGAGGGCCACAATTTGGGAAATGGAAAATAAACATATTCATCTGAATATCAGCAGTCCTCTGATGGAGATCCCATCTGGAGCTGTGTGTGTGGATTTTGCACCATCATTAGAGACAACAGTAACGCTTAAGAGACACTAGGTTCAGTGAACCACTCCTTATTTCCAAGTGCTGAACATCTATGTAGAAACCCTTGTACAGGAAATGGAGTCTTATCAGACACTTGTCCGGAGACTTACTAGACACCATCGAGGAGCCTCCTCCAACGTGATTTCAATGTGATCTAAACAGGCCTCAATCTTCATTTCATTATAAACTTGCTGTTCCTTTTTTCCAGTGGTCATTCATGAAATGCGGCAAGTGGGGGTGGAAACACATTCCTCAAGGTTCCAAGAGCCAGAAAGAAAACTGAACTTCAAAAAGTCAGGCCCTGACTCTCTTTCTGGCAAAATCCTGAGGGCAAAGTTGAGTCACAGTCAGTATCTGACAGCTGTACCCACACAGATTTGCCAGATATGACTGGTCTGCTATGGTACCCAGTCTGATTTGTAGAGGGTCCTTTGGCAGTATGAAGGTCTTGTCTCTCAGAGTGGTCAAAAGTTCTGTTCTTTTGAGTAGTAGTTTTCAATGCAGACCAGCTGAAACTGGCATTTAATGCTAGCTTGCTTCCCTACTGGCTTCTAGGTAGGCCTGAGAGGAACTCACAGAGTTACACAAAAACGTGGCGTGATTCCACGGAGGTCCGTGAGTGGGCAGAATCTTGCACTGCTCACCCTGATTTTTAGGGGCAAATGTTTCTTCTGAGCAATAAAATCAGTGCGAACTGCACTATGTGGTGCGCCAGAGGCCGCTGCTTCTTTCTGTCATTCAAGTACCTGTTCTACTCGAGTGGCAGCTTTCTCAGTGCAAACGGTTGCGATCTGCCACAACTATCGGCATTAAGAAATCTCACTGGGAAGCATTCTAGTGCCTGAAAATAGAACGCAAATTCTCACTCGCCAACTTATCGCTGGCGAGCCGTGCCAAAGAAAAATCCATCACGCGCCTGTTGGCGGAGTTTTGCCAGTAAACCGTGCTCCAGGCAAAACTTGTCGAACTCTGCCGGCGGAGCAGAGTTTTTCAACAACTCCTGTTTCTAGGCACATTTAAAGCTTTTCAATTCTGCCTGTCAAGCAACATCTATTACATTCTTTAGTACTGAGACAGTGATCGTGGGAGTCCTCAAACTGTGGCCTTTGCACAAACTTCTGTTTGTGCAGAGATCGCAGTTACAAGATGTGCATTCAAGTTTGCACCCTCTGGATTTTTTCTACTTTAAATGCCAAAATGTAAAGGATTAAAAAGGCCCAGTAAATGATACAAACAGAGTTTGGTGCATAAAAGCACTAAAATATGCACACCATGTTCCATTTTAGTGACAATCTTGCAATTGGTGGTTTCATCTCAACTGATGAATTCCAAACTCCGGGGAATCAGATTTCAGTGGGTGCAATAAACGGCACTGAATCCTATGGGGCACCTGTAATTGAGGCCTCAGCCAAATGTTGACCTCTCAAAATCCAAACAACTAAAGCTGCCTCCCACTCACAAAAGTCTGTTTTTTCCCTCTTAAAGTACAGCTCGAAAATATAGGGCCTTAAAAATGCCAAACATCCACAAACCACACACACAGCACCATAAAGTGGAGCACACCGCGTGTGCATAATACTAGACGAGTTGACCATCATTACGTGTGGCCTGGATGAGGGTATGAAATGTATTACACCTGATAAACTCCAATTCCACAGCGATCTGGGGTAATACATAACATTTATTTGAAGTTTTGCATCGCTAACGGCGACCAGTATGCGTGGTCATGCTTACATACCAAAGCCTGCATGTGACGGTAATTGACCTGTCTTCTGTCCTTGTTAAAGTCCAAGCGGTTTGGCACTCTGAAGTTTAATAGGGGAGTCGAACTTTATGACTCCAAGTAATTAATGCGTGTGAACACATTTGCATAACTTATTCATCCGACTGTTGCGCAAACAGGGACTTGTGCTGAAGCAAGAAAATATCAAGCGACTTGTAATGAGGGCCTTAGACACATGACCAATTACACACATACCAACTAGAAAAAATGCATACACACACACACACACAAACACAGATAGATGCCCGCAAACTCAAATTAACACATATAACAAACACAGCAAGATTTGTACATTTAGACACTTTGGCCTTCATTACGACCCTGGTGGTCATGAGACCGCCAGGACCGCAGTGGAGGTCGGACCGCTGTGAAAGCAGTGGTTTGGCTTCCACATCAGGACCACAGCTGAGCCGCCAGGTTCTGACCGCCAGCACCGCCAGGTTCCAGCGAGCCGATGGCCTGGAGGTGCCGGCGGTCTCAATCTGCAAGGGCAGCGCTGCCCTCTGGATTACGAGCCACGTTTCCGTCACCCTTTGCATGGCGGTCACACAGCTATGCAAAGTCTGGCAGAGAGGGGGTATCAGGAGCCCCTGCACGTGGCATGGGCAGTGCAAGGGGCCCCCAAGGACAGCCCCATTGCGCTTTTCACTGCCCGAATTACAGGCAGTGAAAAGCACAATGGGTGATCCTGCACCTGACGCACTGCAACAATGCCGCCAGTGGAAAACCCATATTAGGGCCAGCGGGCAGGAACCCAGAGCGGCAGTTTTCTGTCCGAAAGAGTTTGGCGGGTGGCCTCTGCCGCCCACTAAACTCGAAATGAGGCCCTTATTTTGGCACAACATGCCATGTATATCAGAGCACAAAGACACACTCTCACACACACACACACACACACACACACACACACTCCGACAGGCAGAGTCAGACATTCACAATGGCGCTTCTTTTAATCAGACCGTTTATTCTGGGCCCGAGCAGGCTTGCAGAGGATAAAAACACTGATAGAACTGGAGGGCGGATCCACATTGGCGCGAATCCCTACTCACAAAAGGTGAAAAACACAACAAATCAATTTGTGGAGAGAAAGAGAACTCGGAAGGTCACGGCTAAGGTCGCTGCCGGCGTCTCTAGCGCTTCGCAGACAACAATGCGGAGCAGATAAGGGGCATTGTGCAATATGCGGCCATTGTCGTGCTCTGTCAAGCATCTCCCATCACAGCACCGAGAACAAGACACTGCCGCGGGCTGGAGGTCCCTGGCACCGCCCGCGTCAAGGATGCCAACCTCCTCAGCATCCATAGGGTGGGTGTAGCGCCTGGTGTCTTCTAGGCACTAAGGAAGGCTGCAGGAAAAAGGAAATGGTGAGGGAAGATTGAGGGATTCGAGTGGCAATTATAAAACATGAGGCCTACGGGGGGCTGCCTTACACATATCACCTGGACCCCAAGATGCAATGTAGGACCTTATTACACGTGACGTTACTCGCGTAATTTGTATATTACATGACTGATGAACTAATGTTAGTGCTGTTGCACATCATCCATTTGCTATTCATCGTTTGCCAGAGAGTGTGGCATGTCTGTCAATGTTCCGAGAAACGTGTATTTTTGGTGGGGATAGCGTGCTAATAATATTTACAATTTATTTTATGCAAAAATGTTCATAGTTGTAGGCCAAATGTTAAATAGAAGGAGCCTTGTAAGGAAATTTAAAATAAACATTTTAAAAGTACGTTGCCATCCTAGTGTAGACACTTATAAAGAATGAAAATAAGTGTAACTTTTTGCTGGCAGGGTTCTGTGTGTACAAGGTTTGTTTTCACAAACTGGGGTGTATTCATTGGGAAATGCTTGCATCAAAGATGGGCTTGAAAAGGTAAGTTTGGCAGGTGTGCTGATTGATGCTTTCCGAACAGCATGCGCGTTTTTATGCTGTTAATCACCTATTAAACTTTGTTTATTTGTTTAGGGGAGCTAAATACTCAACAAATGAATCCAGCAAGGTGAATTATGCAAAATAATCTACAGTGAGGGCCTCTTTTCTGTGACCTACAAGCTTTGAAAGCACTGGCTTATGCATATAACATTAATATTGTATTCAGTAAAGGGATCATCCCTAAAATATCCCTAATGGTTCAACCCAACTCCCGCAAAGTGTGGTTCAGCTCTAATCAGACCCATCGTGGTTTAGCTGTAACCACAGTCATAACTATGGTGGCAATAACTGTGTCCCAAGTGGTTCATATTTTTAAGCCAACCACATAGGTTGGTCCTACTGTTAGCCAATGAGGTTCAATCATATCTTGAACCACAGTCGTTGAACCCTAAGCCTGCCATTAGCAATTTGGGGTAACCCAAGTGGAGCAGAAGAGTCCTAAAGATGCTTTGAGTGATTTGGCATCTCTCACCCCAAGAATAACCTAGTTTTACTCCAGTCAGAGTACTTGCACCTCAACCAGATGAAGTGTGCTTGCACTAACCCCAATGGGAGTATACACATTCTTAATTTGACCTGAGTGTTGCAGTCCTGCCTTCTCCCAGAATGGTATAGTCCTAGCTCACCCAGAATGGCTTTAACAGCGCAACCATGGATGGTGTGGTTCAAATCTCGCAAGGAGTGGTTCAGCACTGAGCCGCTTTGAGCGGCTGCGAGTGGCACAGTTCAAATCCATTGGAGCAGTCAGATGTTCAATTTTCAAGCATGGATTTGTTTAGCAACCCACAGACATTAGTTTTTTTCCCCCATCTACACCTTCAGTAGTTTTCTCTTTACAAAGAGTGGCTTATTACTACCCCGTCTGCTCTTAAAGAAAGAGATATATTGTCCCAGACAAATAGGAAACTCCAGAACAAATCAGGAAAATATCCCGCTCGATAATGCGCATTACTATCAGTATTTACCTTGCTGGGGGTATGGAGTCACAATACTCTGAGTTTTATTGAGCAGAACATTGGCCTACAGTCATCTTGGCACTGAGAGACATGGTTAGAACAAAGCAAGGCCAGTTATGGGAACAGCCAGGACTATAATGGTACAGTGAAACCCCATATGCCAGCGAAGCTCTGAATGTTGAGGAGGAAAGTGTTCCAGACCAATGTAGCCAGGTACAAAATGTGACCCGCAGATCTACGCTACAGCCAACCAGTCTTGTTTTGCTGAGGGCAGAGACCTAGAAGGAATACAGCTGGCAAACTATTTGTCTGCAGTTAAAGTGGCTTCAACTTTGCTAGTGCCTTACAGACCAAGAATATTGACTTAAATCAAACCATCTGCTCAATTGGGACTCCCCAGAGAGGAAGGGCAATAGCGTACCAGGATATTACCATGCAAACTGTGGGAAAAGGCAAAACGTGGCTTTCTCAGTGCATGGTGCAGATCTTTCTGTATCCCAAAGTGAATCCTATTAAGGTGTTCTGGACCCTCTGCAATTAATAAGTTGATCACAACCACAGCAATGTGCGTTTAGAGTCAGCACTACCACCTGCGTTGCATGCGGATCACAAAGTTAGGCTTATTACCCATAGTTTCTGGCAAGGATGTGGCTGACCTTTGCTCAGTCATTTACTTGACCAAAGGATTTTAGTTTTGATTAACTGGGTTTCTAAATGTTCCTGTTCATCTAAAGTTCAATCTCCTACGGACATTACTTGGAGATGTCAACAATCACCTCTAGGTCCCATCCAAGAATCTGAAGAAACATGGGAGATCTCTCATATTGAGGGATGAGAAGGTGAATGTCACTGTGTAGTTGGGGGTCTAACGAGAACAAATGTGGAGGCTGCAAAGACTATTGATGAAAGAGGTGTTTAATAAACACAATCTCCAAAGTATGAATGCGCTGGCATTATGATCATCTGGCCCTACAGTCATATACATCTTAAAACTAACATTTTGAAATAAAGTGTACGAAATCTGCTGCTGTGTGAGACACTTCTTGATTAACTATTTACTTTCTGTTTTATGCTCACACTGTCTCTCTTTCTAAGTTTTCTGATGTTTTGAAATGTGATTTATTTTAGTATTTGCAGCATAATGGCATGTTACCAATTGCCCATAAAAAAACTGAACAAGTCTGTCCAGCAGGGGGATTAGTCTATGAATACAAACTCAGTGCAGGATGTCAAACATGATATGATGTACAACAGTTTTCAGGGTCACTAAAACCTCAAGAAGAACTGATGTTCTAGGTACCACCTCCTCCATCAACTAATCTCCATATAATTCAACACAAAGCCATCCCCTGGGATGAGTCCTCGGAGCTAGCCAACAAGAGTCGATAACATTTCATCCAATTGCCTGGCCTGGGCTGGAAGTCAAACATCTAACTTTCTTCCCCTCACTCTAGAAAGTTGATGAGCTCCAATAGTTATGGTATATCTAGAGGAGGGTGCAGCAGATGAGACAAAAAGTTTGGTGGGTGTGACAACGTCACTGGAGTTGTCTCCATCAGAAATAGCCGCTAGATCATTGCCAGAAGAAATGCGCAGTTGACTGTCTAGAATACCCAACTCGTAGACGTCATCAGAGGACAGTCGAGCCCTCGTTGGATGATGCATTGGGAGAAAAAGCACAACACTTGTCTTTAAGCAATTTTTGCCGAATCACTGCGAACGTGGACGCTGGTTTCAGATATTTAATTCAATTTAATTTGGTTTATAGAGCACATGTCTACCAAACATGGGCGTCCCAGCGCTGAAAGCAAACCACAGCGATACTAGACCTTACATAGTTAAGGCAGCCAGGTCTTAGATGGTTAAAACAGCCATCCTTCAATTTCTTCCTGAAGGATGTTTCCCCGAGACAAAGCTGCACCTCGAGTGGGAGAGAATTCTAGCGTTTCGAAGCTGGGTAATGATAAGAATGTCCTCTCTGTCTGTTTTTGACAATTCTGGGTATCCAGGCCAGATGAACATTCAAGGACCTCAAGGCTGATGTGGGTGTTTAAGGTTCAATCAAGTGTCTCAAAACAGAGGACTCATATTAGAAAAGGAACAGAAGGTGAAACAGAGGGCTTTGTATTGAATAAACTTTCCAACAGGGAGCCAACGAAGGTCAAACAAATGAGTGGAAATGATTTGACTTTTAAGAGTGTGTGAAAGCAGACATGCAGCCCCATTCTGTGTCATCTGCAATCCTTTTACAAGGTCTGAGCGATAACTAGATAAAGAACATTGCCCCAGTCCAAGTGAGACGTAATCATTGCCTGGACCACAATTTTCTGGGTGAACAGGGGAAGAAGAATCCATGATTGCTTCCAAGGTGTCCTAAGAAAGCTGAAGCAACAGGCATATAGCATCCTAATGTGGGGTTCAAAAGATAGCTCTTTATCAAACCAGATGCTAAGATTCTGTGCTGTCAGCTTTGGCTGAGGAAAAGGGCCAAGAGTGTGTAGCCAGCAGGCTGGAGTCAAACCCATAGATTATTGTCCACTAACATCACCTCTTTCTTTCCACCGTACAACTTGAGGCAGCTATCATCAGTCTAGTCTCTCAGGGGCAAGAGGCAGTTCCTTAGCTGCAGGGATTTGTTACCCTGGCCCAGAGTTGCAAAATGACCAGCTGAGCGTTGTCATCATAGGACACCAGAGTGACGCTGAAAAGATATCTGCTAAAGGTTGCACATAGATACTGAAAACAGTTTGGCCTAGAGCGGATCCCTGTGAAAGCTTACTGGTCAGTCGAAGGCCAATAGAACAGAAGGGCTTCTCTTAGATCTGGAAACGTTAGTCATTTAATAAGGAGGCACACCATTCCCAGACCATGCTATTAATCCCACAGGTAAGGAGTCTGCCTAGGAGCATCTTATGGGACACAGCGTCAAAGGCAGCAATCAGCAAGATGATAACAGCTGAACCACCCTGATCAATGGTCCCTTTAAGATCTCTTGCCACTGCCGGCGGGCTGACTGCATCCTGTTGTGATGGAGAAAACCAGACTGAGAAGAAGAATATTCTCCTCAATAGAATATGATAGTTGAACATTAATGTGTCTCTCCCGGATGTTAGCAGGGAGAGAAAGAAGAGATATTGGCCGATAATTTTTCAAGGACGCTGGTCTCAATGATGTATTTTTTCATAAGTGGTTTGAACAAACATATTTACGCAGCCCTAGGAACCACTGTTGTAGAAATAGAGTGATGAAGAAGATCTCTCAGGGCCAGATAAATAACAGAATTGGCTTTCATGGTGACAGATGGAGAGCAGGGTCCATCCAAGGGCCTGATTTTCATGATCTCGCTAAGGCCTCAATGTCAGCAGACTCGATTAGCTTAAACGTTTGCAAAGAACAACACATGGTCTTGGGGGAAGAGACCTCTTTGGAACCATGCAGAGGCGAGCCTGTGTCAGGAAAGAAGCATAAGTTTCAGAGACTTTTTTTGGTCAGTTCATTCCCAAGATTATCGGAGTTTTAGCAGAGGCAACCATCAGAGGTATTTCAAAGGAGATCTCTTTGGCCAAATTGGAAGCACAATCAATTTTGGAGGCAAAAAACGTGGCACATGATTTTCTAAAGCCTTAACGATAGCCCTTATTCGCCCCTTCAAATTTCTTTTTACAGAAGGAATCATAGTTTTTAGGCCATTCTGTTTCCAGTGCTTTACGCCCTTTTTTGATGTCAGGGAGATGTGAATTGAAACTGTGCTAAAGAGTTAGCAGTGGCTTTAGGAAGGCCAGCCAGTCAGGCTAACTTATCTAAGGAAGTCAAGATCCACACTTTATTGGTGGACTCAACTTCAGCTACTGAAAGGCCAAGACCTGGTTTGGTGGAGATTAGCACAGAGTCAATTTCCAAAGGAATAAGATAGGACTATCATCAAACGGTGCTTGGAAGAGTGGCCTTCGTTGGAGCCAGGAAGTGAAGGGTTAAAAACATGGGCACGGCAAAGTGGTCCGTCTAAAAAAAGTGGAAAGGAGGGTCAACTTTAAGGTACAACACATTCAGAAATACTGGGTCTAGCCAGCCACTTGTGTAGAGGTCTTGACTAGCTGCCTGAGTTAAATTGCTTCTAGGTCCTAGGTTCTAGTCAGTGTGTTGACTGCAAATGAAGAGTTGGATCACTGAGCAACATGAAGTTCAAAGGTTTAAGAGCTTGCGCCCCCAAGAGCTCCACCCATGCTTGAGTAAAGCCGTCGGCAGAGCCAGGGGTGGACGATAGATCAAGGCATTGTCAAAAGAGAAAGTCGATGAAATCTTAAGGGAGAAAATCATGCCCCATCAGTCTAGGACTAGTAGTTCAGCTGTGTGGTATTGCAAGGTTTATTTAAAAGTTACAGAAATTCCACTCCTTGTGTAGTCGCAATACTGTCTAACAATACAGCATCCTCTGGACAACATCCAGCATTGAACTCTCTCTAAGCCACAATTTCAGTTATAGACAAGAAGACTGATAGGTGGTCCTCACTACAACGAAGAACATCTTGTTTGTGTATCACCATGAAAAATTAAAAAGAAAAGACTTTTTAATACGCAGAGTTAGTTGGTGTGATTGCTGGAGTAAATGGGTGATGGCAATGCTTACTGGAAGACGTGTTATCTGTAAGATAATGCAGACAAGGGGTAGAACAACATATTTGAAAGCCAATAGGTCTTCGGATGAGTAAAAAATGGAGGCACCTTCAGTCAGACCAGGGTTCTGGTGCAGGCCGGATGTGGCTGGGCATGGAAGGACTTGCCTTTGCCGTGTCTTTGGCATACCAGCGTGGCATCACCACAGCACCCCTCATTTTATAAGCAGAGCTGGGAAATTAACAGACCTGGACGACTAGATTGTGCATAAAGAAAAAGGCAACTACAAACAGTGCTTAATTTGAGCCAGTGTTTTCTGGTGCAGGACACGTACACTTATTTTTGAGGGCCGGCACTTATTTTTCTGCATCAGGCATTTACTGCGAGCAAAAGACCCATATGGGAAAGATGGAAGAAGAGAAAAATGTAAAAGCTTCACAAAGGGAGAAATAGGAAAGATGCAAGAGTGAATTGACGGGGCAGGGAGTGGCTGTAAATGGATTAAAGAGGACCGAGATTACTTCAAGATTACACTGCTTCAGTATTTCATGCTTGCAAATTTAAAGGCACCAGCGGGAGTTTCAGAGGAGAGCTTTGAGCACCAGCACATTTTATTTACAAATTAAGCACTGCCTACAAATGGAAGAGTCAAGGTGGAGGTAGTAAAAGCATTCCCTGCACAACTTAAACGCGAACCAGAGAAGGAGTAATAAAATGATGAGAAAAGAGGCAGACAAAGTAATCAAACTGCAGTAAAAGGACAAAAGCACAATACATTTATGCTTAATAAAGTGCAGAGTACAAGTTTCTAGGTCTTGGCAACTGTTTAACTTCACAGACAGAAGGTGCACCGGGTCAAAGAGCACCCTCTTTGACCAGAGATTCTCTCCAGCACTTCTGGCATTTCACTGTACCCAATGCCTTCTCCTCTCTTTTGGAACCTCAAAGAAATTCATTTTGTTTTCGAAAACCTTTGAATGGTTTTTCAACTTGAAAGCAGACAATGGAAGCATGACACACGTAGCCATAGTTACAGATGAATAGCAGAACCCTGTAGCATCTTTAAGGCACTCTGAGTCTAATCCTTCCTTCACCAAAGCGCATGTATGAGGAAATAAGTGCTCTTTTTGGATACAATCTGGATGCTGCTCATAGATGAAGGGGAATTTAGACACGGTTTAATAAAAGTATATATATCATCCTTGTTTCAGCCTAAGGGGTTTATGCATGGTTAAATGTGTAGAAAGAGATCTTTTTATTTGACTAGTGGCTGGCTTCAGAAAGTACGTTTATTGGAACCATAGTCCATTAAACTATTCCGTTCATAAAACAGACTTATATGACTTTATTAAAATAAACACTCATCTCAATATTTTAAAAGTTCTCGAATGCACACGTCTATAAATATATTAAAATATAAACAAATAATATCAACAAATAAATTAATCCGCTTTATTTTATTTTCTGTTTGTAAAAACTTAACAACTGTAATTATTACCGCTAATGAACGTGTAGCACATCAAATCCTTAAATCTATCTGCTGTGTTAATACCGTATTTCATTAAAACGGGCTTTTAAAATCTATGCCCGTCCCCAGTGTGAAACCAACAAGCCAATAAACCGTGCACACTTGTACATTTCATATTCATCCAGTAATTGCAGCACCCACCACGTGTAAGAGTTGTGTTAGGTAATTTCGGTACCATACAAAATTGTCTTAATACCCAATCTATATTTCAAAATAGAGTTTCACAGATGTAGGTCAGCCAATCCCAAACTGTAGGGGGAAGTGTTATTCCTTAATACGCATTTTCAAACGTAAATACCTCAAATCATATTCTCTAGACACTATCTCCATTTTCATATTCCAGTCTGTCTGGGACGTTTTTATGGGTAATCCTCAAGGCTACTGAAATTATGCGATTGTGCGGCCGCTGCGATTTTTACATAATTATAGACTTGCCATGTTTGCCACATAATCCAACATCTGGTGCATATCTGCAGATTTAAAAAAAAAAAAAAAAATGTTTCTAGCTCAAACGGTTGAAAAGTTCCTAAGAATGCGATGACACCTGTTTCAGCGCGGTAGAGGTCCCTTTGCGAAGCTGGACTGGTCACCTTTCTGTTGCTTATTGTAATATTTGGATGCTAAACTGGTGCTGATGAGGCGCAACCAATACCCAGACAGTGTTCTAAAGCTTAAAAAGTATGAAATAAAGTAATACTGTTATAGAATGTACCGCATTATGGTGCAAAATTTGCCTTTTCTTGCCGCATAATTTACTTAACCCTGCCGCATAATTCCAGTGGCCCTGTTAATCCTGAAGTGGGAGATTGCAAAGGAAGCAAAGTAAGAGATTTCCTTAAAAGCTCCCTTGCTCTTCATAAGAGGCAGAGAAGCTGGTAACTAGGAGGCGGATGTACGCCCTCCAGGGCTGCGGGAAATGGATGCTTGACTGGCTGACCAGGTCCAGCCCTGGCCAGCTTGGGACGTGGATGCAGGGGTTCCAATGGACGCCTTCCTTCCCTGCGAACACTCCAATGACGAAATACCGCTTTTGGCATTGAGCACATGGCAGGTGATGGGGAATGGGCACTGCTGAAAGGCTGAGTGCTTTTGTGGGGGGTCAGGAGCGGGGGAGGCGGCTGCATGGGTTGTGCTGAGAAGACTGAGGGCTACAGGGGCTGGTCACTTGAGAGATCTGGGCTGAGGCAGGAAGAATTTTGGCTGCCGAAAAACATTAAAGATTCTGGGGTTGGCAGAACACCAGGAGGTGATGCCAGGCAGGGAAACCAGAGGGCAGGAGGTTGGGTCTTGTTTGTAACTTTGTATAAATCCAGTTGGAAATGTAATCAAAACTGTCCCGGTCCGGGGACCACGAAGAAAGAGCTGTCCTTGTGATGGCGGGGGTTAGCCACCCCCAAGAGGCCGATGGGAGAGGCCGCCTGGGGTGGCTCTGAAAAGCTCATTCGAACAAGCAATGAGGTTTTCTATGAAAACCTTGACGTTCAGAAACTCTCTGCCAGGCCAGCACAAACGCAGTCCTGCAAACTTCTCCAAGTGTTGACTCATCTTTTTAAACCCCCCACCTACTTCGGTTCCACCAGTCCTGTGGTCTTGCCATCTACAAAGCATTTAGCCCCTGACTCACCATATTTTTTGTTTTGTTTTATGTAATGCGTGAACACAAAACAGAATACTGTGGCATACTTACGATGCACCTTGCGCCAGATCTGCGTCATATTTTTTTACGCAAATGTGGCATTAAGGTAGCATTTACCACATGCTGAATTGACAAACTTCCGCAACGCAAGCATTGCACCACTTTGTACACCCTTGCACCACATTATGCCTGCGTCGGGCCTAATATATGCAAGGGTTCCCACATAGGGAGGCACAGAAAAATGGCGCAGTAAAACTTACTTGATTCCACTGCACCATTTTTAGTGTCAGTTTTAACGCCCGCCTAAGGCAGGTGTTAGGATGATGCTCCTATTGAAAACAATGGGCCTCCCTGTGCTTTGCTACATCAGCGCTATCATTTATGGCGCTAATCCAACGAAGTGCCACATTAGTGACATAAATGATGACGCTCATCT
The DNA here is from genome assembly GCF_031143425.1 of Pleurodeles waltl. Lineage (NCBI taxonomy): Eukaryota > Metazoa > Chordata > Amphibia > Caudata > Salamandridae > Pleurodeles > Pleurodeles waltl. The sequence continues at coordinate 38,750,932 of NC_090450.1, forward strand.
GGAAACGACCCGCACATGTGGTGTCATTAGGGGGAGGCAATGAGGTGCTAGAAAAGTGGTGCGTCATGAATGATGAGCCACTTTTTCATAAATTCGCCCACTGTGTCTTTCTTCAATCTTCGTAGTGCTCACTTCCACTTGCTCTACTTCCGGGCACACTCAGGTTACCAGCACTCGTTGGCGCCTTGAAATCTACCCGGGTGACTGAGTCAAGGCCAGTTTAGAGAGTTCACCAGCCTTCAAATGTGGAATGGTGCAAAAAAACTAAACAAAATTGTAATTGAAAGAAACCCAATGCTCCCCGTGAACTGAGGGAGAAGGTGCATGTAAGGCAGAGATAACACCCCATAAAGAGTTGTCTACCCAGGTGTATGAACCCCCTGCGGGTAAAGAAATCAATAGAGGGAAGCCAGGTTGGTGCACCGCATGCCCACTTAGCCCAGGAGAAACTTTAGACAAATCTTGCTTAAAAGAAAACAACAAAAAATGAGATTGAGAATGAGTGAGCAAGTGTGACTGAGACTGAGGTACAAAGAGAGAGACGTCAGGAGAGAAAGGAGAGGAAACATCAGTGAAGGGGAAGAGAGGGTGAACATGGGCGAAGGGAGAAGTGGCGGCTGCTGAGAGAAGAGGGAAGGAGACAGCAAAAGGCAAAAGAAAAGGGGTTAGACCAAAGAGATTGTGTGGGAGGGAAGAAGAAGCGATGAAGCAGTAAATGAGTGGGACGGAGGAGGAATGAGCGAGAAAGGAGAAGAGAAAAGAGATGGTGCAAATGTAAGAGGCGGAGTGAGAAGGATGGAGGGGACAATAGAAAAGTGAGTAGCAAACATGGTGAGGAAAGAGATGGAAGAGATGTTGGAGATGAGTGAGGAAGGAGAAGGTTGGAGGAGAAGAAGTGAGCAAGAAAGGAGGAAAGAATGAGAAGGTGGAGATGGAAGAAATGCAGTGAAGAGAGGAAGGAGAGGCCGGAAGGAGAGGAAGCGAGGGACAGAGATGGAAGAGATGCTGTGGTTGGAAGAGATGGTGTAAAGAGGGCATAGAGAAGGCTGGAGGACAAGAACTCTCTCGACAAGGCTGGAACAGGGTGTCATACGAAGCCTGGATAACCGGCAAAGTCCCAGAACAATGCACTAACAGCACCAAAAAGATGTTCGCCATTGTGAAAGATTTCATCTCCACCAACATTACTCCCACACAGGACCTTTGTACCAACCTTTCCCATTCTTCTACAAAAAGATGACCTGCACCTACACCTGCTCCCCCAACCGCAACCTTCCAACCTGGCAGCACACCTCCTAATCTCGGCCAAAGAAACCACACCAACGATTGGCTTGCCACCACCATGCACTACACTGCATCTGCCATGAAGCCCACCCACCCTGGGGCCTAACAGACTCTTGCTCCCACCATGTGTTCATGACTGCAAACCTTTCGGCTCAGCGCTCAACCCGATCTTGCACACCTCCATCATCTCCAGACACTCACCCAGACACATGCCACAGTGCTCCACCTCCTCACAAAACCCTCTGCGGACCAAAAGCGCAAGCCAAACACAAACCTATCTCCCTGAAACCCTACCCATTCAAAGTCCTGGAAAAACTGATTAACCAATGTCTAGCCAATCCCCTCAACTAACACCACCCCCGCGATCACGCATAATCAAGTTTCAGTCCAAACACAGCATGGAACCGGCTCATATCACAGCCACAGATGGCATTCGTATGATCATGGATAGAGGAAACACTGCAGCACTCATCCACATGCACCTCTGTGCAGCTATTTAACCAAATATTGCACCCAATCATCATCCAACGACGAAGAATCTGACGTATCTTGGATATGCTCCTTCCTCATTGGAAGACCCCGTCAGCCAGTCTGACCCATTACTGCTCAGAAGCCCAGTACCCAGTCGGCCCGACCCTTTCCAACACCTGGATGAGTCAGCTTCCTGGTATCATCCACAACCATGAAATCAACGTCCAGTCCTACTCTGGTGACACTTGGCTGGTACTCTCCCTCTAGGACAAAACACCCAACACCCTGATGAATGTTCCCAACTGCGTGACCTAAGTTGTAGAATAGATAAAGACCAACTGTGAAACTGAACACTGACAAAACAGATGTGGTGATCTTAAACAGAACCACCTGGCTGTGGGACTCCACCTGGTAGCTGGATGAACACGGACCCATTCCCACCTCAACTACCCAAGCCAAGAACCTCAGCCATATAATAGACTCACTGTGATGCCCAAGTCAATGCCATCACCGCCTCCTGCTTCCACACCCTGAAGATGCTGAAAAAGTCCTTCAAATGGCTCCCCATCACCATCCACAGAACCTTCCCTCAAGCATACTTCACAAGGAAACTGGACTGCATGAACTCCCTGTATGCTGGAATCAGAGCACAACTGGCTGGGCAACTCCAAATCATTCACAACTCTGCAGCCAGGATCACATTCAGCCTACCATGCCGCACACAACACCCAGCACCTCAGTAAGCTACACTGGCTTCCTAAATAGAAACTACCTCTGGCCAAACTCCTCATCCACACCTATAAAATCCTACACAACAAGAGCCCAGCCGACCTCAACAACAGCCTCACAGCCCATAAACCCACCACCATTCCTTGGACACACCATCCATACAGGGAACCAGATCCAATGGTCAGACGTTATCCTGCATAGCAGACAAAGCCTGGAAGGACCTAAGGTTGCACATCAGAGCCACCTCCTGACCTCTAAAGAGCAGAAGACATGTCTGCTCCAATAGGTCTCACTGCCTAGCCAGGTCAGACGGCTTGCACTTTCAACACCAAGATGCCCACCCGGGTGAACAACATGACATGACGGGGGAAAAGAAAGCGTTGGTGTAGATGGAGAGGTGGAGTAAAGAGGGCAGGAACGGCCAGGAGGAGGAGAAGTGAGAGAGAAAGGAGGCAAAGGAGGCAAAGGAAAGGGTGGAGAGGGGCGGAGGGGTCTGCAGGAGAAGGGGGAGCAGCAGAGGGGAAGGATCTTGTGGCTGGAGGGGAGGGACTGAGAAGGTCTGAGAGGACACGTGTTTGGAGGAGAGGAAGCGAGAGAGGGCGAAGGACACAAGTCTGCAGGAGAGGGAAGTCTCGGGGCGCGAGGGGAAGAGAGGGGAACACTTCCTTCCGGAGAGTTGACCCTTTGTCCACAGGGCTTTCTGCCAAGTCTGGGCGCCTCTCCGCCTCTCGCTGTGCTGGGGGCACTGGATGCAGACCGCGCGTGTTATCTTGGAGCACAGAACGGCCACGCAGAGCAAACAATCCGAACTGAGAAAAGGAAAAAACGAGGAGTGAACCCAAAACTTCCTGGCAACAAAACTTGAAACGTCCAGGGACGTGAGGGCAATATCGATAGCCGGAGAGGAGAGAAACCTGGCAAAAGGGGGCCATGGGAAACGAGTGCCAGGAGGGCAAGGACAGAGAGGGGACAGGTCTGTGCTTTCCTGTGGCAGGTGAGGGGCAGTGTGTCACGAGAGGGGGTCTTAGAGTTAGCAGAGAAGAGCAGGGGGATAGCTTCCTTTTGTGTTGCAGGTGCAGTGGCACCGAGGTCCACTGAAGCCTGATTATTGCTGGATTTTAGAAGTCAGGAGTGGGGTATTTCCTTTCATAATCTGGGGCACATGGTACTGCGCGGGGGAAGGGAGCAAATTAGAGGGAAGAGAGAATGAGACAGTGAGAGAGTGTTAAATAAGGGAGTGTGAGTGAGTGTGTGTGTGAGAGAGTGTAGAGAATGTCAGAGTGAGTGTGAGTGTAAGAGTGAGAATGAATGAGTGAGACCGTGAGAATGCGAGAGTGCAAATAAGTGAGTGAGGGAGTGTGTGAGTGGAAGAGTGAGAGAATGTGAGTGTAAGTGAAAGAGTGAGAATAAGTGAGAGTGAGTGCGTGTCAGTATGAGAGAGAATGTAAGAGTAAATGAGTGTGAGTGAGAGCGTGTGAGTGAGTGAGAATTTGAGTGAGTGTGAGAATAAGTGAGAGTGTGTGAGTGTGAGAGAGAATGTGAGAATGAAAGAGAATAAATGAGTGTAAGTGAGAGCGTGTGAGAGAATTTGAGAGTGAGTGTGAGAGAGTGAGAATAAGTGAGAGTGATTGAGAGCATGTGAGTGTGAGAATGAGTGAAAGAGAATAATTGAGTGTGAGTGAGAGCGTGAGTGAGAATTTAAGAGTGAGTGCGAGAAAGTGAAAATAAGTGAGTGAGAGCATGTGAGTGAGAGAGAATGTGAGTGAAAGAGTGAGAATAAGTGAGTGGGTGCGTGTGAGTGAGAATGTGAGAATGAAAGAGAATAAATGAGTGTAAGTGAGAGCGTGTGAGTGAGTGAGTGAGAATTTGAGAGTGAGTGTGAGAGAGTGAGAATAAATGAGAGCGTGGGAGTGAGTGAGAGGGACATGCACTTTTGTATGGACGTAAAGCACGTGAATGGAGGACAGAATTGAAGATGTGGGGGGAAGGAATGGAGAGAGTCCTGGGGACACATTTCTGAAAGATGTGTGCCCAGCCTCCGCAGGAAGCAGCGGTGAGGCATAAAAACCCTCCTTGAGCTGGAACCAGTGACCTGAGTTTCCTTAGGGAGAACCTCTCAGTTTGAGACATTTTGGGAAGCACAAAAAACAGGTGCAACTGGTGTATTTTAGAGCAGACGTTTTTTTATAAAATGGGTAAACTCTGAAAATGACTAACTGAAATATTTTAACAGTCTTGGGTATGCCAGGAAAGCCTTTAATCTCCCCCTTGGTGTTGAGACTCATACCCCCCAAAAAGCTTTAAAAGAATGGTGACAAAACAGTGTACCTTTCAACCCCCTACAAGGTGGCTAAAAAGCCATGTGTACTACACGCTCTTAAAAAACAACTGGTGGCGAAAAGTCACACTGCTCATCATTTGCCAAAATTCATCTAGCATCTGTCTTCACTTAAGTTTTCCATCCAGCCCCTCCTTTTAGATTCTCTTTCATAGGTTATGGCCGGCAGTGCTTAATTTGTGCTTGTCGTATCTGGTGCGGAACACCGGCACTTACTTTTGAGAGCAGGCACTGATTTTTCTGCCTCAAGCATTCACTGCGAGCAAAAGTCACACATGGGAAAGACGGGGGAAGAGAAAAATGAAAAAGCGTCACAAAGGGAGAAAGCAGAAAGCTGCAAGAGTGAGCTGAAGGGGCAGGGAGTGGCTGTAAACAGATTAAAGAGGTCCGAGATGTCTTCAGGGTTACGCAGCCTCAATATTCCGTGTTTGCACATTTAATTGCAGCAGCTGCGAGTTTAAGGGGGCGGCTGTGGGCACCGGTACTTTTTTATTTACAAATTAAGCAGTGATGGCCAGGCTGAGAAAATCAAAGGTTCTAAAAAGATCACAGTCAGAGGCTGCAGACAGCAGAGAAGGGCAAATCTTACAGGCTGATGCAGTGCTGCTATTGTGCCAATCACAGCCATCTGAACTTTAGATACTGTATATATTACACCCATCTCACATGCTTGGGGATCATTCAGAGGTTGTGAGGATATCATATATGCTTTATCGATACTGATGATAGAATGCCTCCAGACAAGTGATAAAGTAACCATGGCAGAAAGTGCACTCTGGTAATAAAGAACCAAAATAAGCAATAGGTCTCCAGAACCTTGTATGAGCTATGAGAAGACAATCTGGGTCTGGGAGCCATATGTGATTAAGGGAAGGCCCGACACTTCTGCCATAGCCGCCAACGGAATTACATAGATATTGGAGAATGTTGGGCTCAGTGATGATCCCTGAGGAATGCCATGATCTTTGGGCCCTAGTGTAGATGGAAAAGATCTTGAGACTATTCCAAAAGCTCGCTGTTCCAAAAAAGCTTTCCATCACTCTAGAGCCTTGTTGCAAATACCCACTGCACTCCGAGACCTCCCAGGAGCACATGATGGGACACTGCCAAAGGCAGCACTTAAGTCTAACAGGGTCTCTCAGTTCTTCTGCCTCCCCTAAAAGAGATGTCCTCAGTGCTGTGGAGGGATGAAGGCCTGATTGCGAGGGATGCAGGAGATGATGAGGTTCATGATGAGCAGAGACCAGCCGACTGATATGTCTTTCAAGGGCTTTCGCCGTGAGAGACAGGAGAGAGCTGGGCAGTGGTTTGCAGATGGATGAAGTCCAGGGAGGGCTCTATGATGAGATGTTTCCTTCCTTGTGCTTTTCTGTGAAGTGCAATCCCCTCTGACACCCCTGCCTGGTATATGCTCCGTACTGGAAGGTTAACTTCCCTTGTACAGCTGCCTAATGTATGCATTGTATGTGTGAAAGGACGTCTCCCTTTCTACACCTGCGTAATCTAGGCTCTGCTGTGGATGGTCATCTCCTGCTCAATAGAACGCTTCTGAGGATGGTCACCTCTCCTTGCACACCTGGGCAACATAAGCTCTTCTGGGGATGGGCATCTTCCCTTGCACACCGGGCAACATAAGCTCTTCTGGGGATGGGCATCTTCCCTTGCACACCGGGCAACATAAGCTCTTCTGGGGATGGGCATCTTCCCTTGCATCCCTGGGCAACATAAGCTCTTCTGAGGATGGTCATCTCTCCTTGCACACCTGGGCAACATAAGCTCTTCTGGGGATGGGCATCTTCCCTTGCATCCCTCGGCAACATAAGCTCTTCTGAGGATGGTCATCTCTCCTTGCACACCTGGGCAACATAAGCTCTTCTGGGGGATGGGCATCTTCCCTTGCATCCCTGGGCAACATAAGCTCTTCTGGGGGATGGGCATCTTCCCTTGCATCCCTGGGAACATAAGCTCTTCTGAGGATGGTCACCTCTCCTTGTACACCTGGGCAGCATAACCTTGCATCCCTGGGCAACATAAGCTCTTCTGGGGATGTGCACCTTCCCTTGCACACCTGTAGAACATTCTCTTTTGTGGATACTCAATGCCAGCCCCACCTGTGGGACTGAGTGCAGCACAGAGGTCTGCTGTACAGGGATCTGACCTCAGGTCAGACTGTGAGGCTGGGTGCAGCACAGAGCTCTGCTGTACACACATCAAACCCCAGGTCTGTCTGTGGGGCTGAGTGCAGCACGGAGCTCTGCTGTACAGCCTGACTCCAGGTCTGAGGGCCTGAACGCAGCACAGAGCTCTGCTGTACGGCCTGACTCCAGCTCCACCTTGGGGCTGAGCACACCACAGAGCTCTGCTGTGCAGCCTGACCCCAGGTCCGTCTGTGGGGCTGAGTGCAGCACAGAGCTCTGGTGTACAGCCTGACTCCAGCTCCGCCTGTGGGGCTGAGTGCAGCACAGAGCTCTGCTGTACAGCCTGACTCCAGGTCTGTGGGCCTGAGTGCAGCACAGAGCTCTGCGGTACAGCCTGACTCTAGCTCCGTCTGTGGGCCTGAGTGCAGCACTGAGCTCTGCTGTACAGACATCAAACCCCAGGTCTGTCTGTGGGCCTGAGCGCAGCACAGAGCTCTGCTGTACAGCCTGACCCCAGGTCTGTCTGTGGAGATGAGCGCAGCACAGAGCTCTGGTGTACAGCCTGACTTCAGGTCTGAGGGCCTGAGCGCAGCACAGAGCTCTGCTGTACGGCCTGACTCCAGCTCCGTCTGTGGGGCTGAGTATCTCCCAGAGCTCTGCTGTTCAGCCAGACTCCAGCTCCGCCTGGGGGGATGAGTGCAGCACAGAGCTCTGCTGTACAGCCTGACTCCAGGTCTGTCTGTCGGCCTGAGTGCACCACAGAGGTCTGCTGTACAGCCGTCTGACCCCAGGTCCACCTTGGGGCTGAGCACACCACATAGCTCTGCTGTACAGACTTCTGACCCCCGAGGGCCGCCTGTGGTACTGTGTGTAGCACACAGGCCAGCCGACTACGGATTGTTGTGACATCACACCTGCCTGTAGTACTCTGTGCAACACACAACCCTGCTGGATCACGGAGGCACTGGTGGGACCAGGTCTGGCTATTTTACTGGTCACAAAGCTCCTGCCAAGCACAAGGTGAAACGTATGTCTGTCTGTGTCACCGGGTAAAGCACAAACAGCGCCACTGCAGACGCTCTGTGTGACCTCCGCTGTGTGTTGTAAGAGGTGTGACAGACCGGCTCTGCTATGGGCTCTAAACTACACTCAAGCACTTTGCGGTTGCCATGGTTTACAAACTTTGGCCTGACTAAGGCAGGGCAACCGGGATTCTGCCTTGTCTTCGGCATAATTATGGATTTACCTCATAATTCGCCGTCTGCTGTATAATTTGCAGATTTTTACACAAAATAACTGTTTCTAGTTCAAACGGGTCAAAATTTACTAAAAACGCTGCCTCACTTCTTAGCGCACGGTGGCAGGCACTTTGCAAAACGTCACCTCTCAGGTGCCGATCGTTGTATTTAGACATCAACAGACACTAATGTGGCGAAATGTTTGCCCAGAGAGTGTTAGTATGTGTAAAATGACCCAAGAGCTAAGTAATACTCTCACACAATGTGCCACATAATGCTGTATAATGGCCTTTTCTTGCCACATGATTTAGACAATCCTGCACCATAATTCTGACCTCCCCACCACGTAATTCTGGGTATCTCCAAGTGGCCGGCTATGCTTCAAGCATCTTACTAGGCGCTTTGGAGATCGAGGCGCTGCAACAGATAGATGAGTGATTTGGGGTCTCCTTGGCTCATAGTGTGACGGGGGGAGGGTGGGTGTTAGCGGCTCTTCTACCATTGCACGTCCCCCCCCCCCCCCACCCAAAAAACACCACAACAGCAAGCACTCGGCCCCTGCCCCGCCCTTCCCCTCTGCATTATATTTTTAAACAAAAGATCATTAAAAAATAACCCGCCCTGCGGCTGCATGCCCCCGGCCCGCGGCCTGCTGAACAATCCCAGAGATAAGGGACCCCAGGCCGTGCACACCACTTCCCCTGTCTGAGCGCAGTCTGGCGCGCAAATGAGCGAACTTCGAAGAAAAAACATCCTGCTGGAATGGGCCTCATTCTTCAAGAACAATATTGTGGCACGCGAGAATTCAATGCTTTTCCAAAGCCTGCTTCTCCGGGGCGAAGGGGGTTCCCGCCGCGCATGCAGTTCCCTGCCCAGAAGGTGTGGGTGGGAGGGGGGAGGGAGTCTGGGGGCACCGAAGTCCTCCCAACCTCGGAGTGGACCTTCCCTCACCTGCCACCGAGATCACTGTAGGGTAGGGTGACCAGATGCTCAGAATAAAAAACAGTGACAGCCTAGAATTAGGACTAAATGGTGTCAGTGCACGTACCAGTGTCAACATTTAGTCCTATTTCTATGTCAATAGCTTTTCCGATACATATATATAATGTATCAGGACAGCCATATGGAACACACCACACCATGGCCAGGGAAGTCTAATTTTCATGCTACCGAAACACACACCTCTGTAGCATGAAAATTAAAGACTTCCTCGGACATGCTGCAGAATGTTGCAATGGGACCTTTGTTATTCTGGCCTTGGGTGATGGGCTCCAAAGGGGTTTATTTGCCCCCATTAAGTCCTGCTGTGCTGCCTGAATTAAGTCATGCAGCACAGCAGGACTGTGGGGTAAGGAGAGGGCCGGTGTGAACAATAACCTTCCAAGCACAGTGATAAATGTGCCGCTCAACCGACCCTCTCCCAAAACCAGGACATTTGTCTATTTTTATAACAAGTGTCAGGACACCGGGACAGTCATCAGAAAACTGGGATTGTCCGGGCAAATCTGGGACATCTGGTCACTCTACTGTAGGGGTTTCTGCCACAGGCGTCCCATGAGCCCGTGTTAGCAAGCAGTGCAAGGGAGTACAGGCGAGGCACACCCTGATGTAGGGTGGACACGTAGCAAGTCCGCTCTGCCATGGAGTGGATTGCGGATCCATCCTACGATGGAGTGCAAGGCCGGTCCACTCACCCATAGGGTGCACGGCCTGCCCACCCACCCATGGGCTGCTCAGCCTATCCACCCGCTATAAGGAGGCTCGGCCTGTCCACCCAGTCATGTTGGGCACGGCTGGTCCACCCACCCATAGGGTGCACTGGGGGCTTCCCCTGCTGACTGGCAGAGGGCTGGTCCACCCCGCTACAGGGTGCTCGACTGGTCTACCCAACATGGAATGCATGGCTAGTCTGCCTTGGCATGGGATGCACATTCTCTTTTGCAAGCTTGTATAATCCCCAAAGCCACACGCTGAAAGTTGCAACTGGCCATTCAGGTAGCCTACCGAATCATTAACGGCAGAGAAGGAATACCCTGCCACAGACTGTGTCAAACTAATGATCCAAGATGCCAAGAAACGCATGGGCTGCACGTGACGCCTCCCTACCATGAACTACAATGAAGTACCACCCCGTCATTGACTCCAAGGGAGATCCAAGCTGCTGCCCGCGAGGTCAGCCTGCTATGTGCTACAGGATAGGACCACAAGGACGTGGAGTGAAAGGAAAGAATCACGCTGCATAGACTGCGCGAACATGACCTCACCATGAACTGCAAGGGGCAACCACGCTGCATCAGATGCACATGAGGCCTCCATGCCACAAACTGCAATGGAGGACCATCGTGCATAGACTACATAGAAAGCCTCACTGCCGTTGACTGAAAGGGAAGACAACCGTTCGTGGGCTGCACAAGAGGTCTCCCTGCTAGGACCATGACCTGCGTGGGAGGACCACCCTGCACTGACTGCGTTTGAACCCACCCCGCTATAAAGTGCAAGGTAGGACTGCCATGCATTGGTTGGACTTGAGCACTTCTTACCTCAAGTGGCGTGCGTGGATTTCAATGTTTGGATCCCTACTGTTTTTCCCAGTGCCTAACAACTACCCAGTCAGTGCTTGTGGGCTTCTTGCTTGCAACTCATTTCATCTGCAATGCACATCCCACATGACAACTGCATCGAATTCAGGTGGCCATCTTGGAACGGTATTTTCCATAACGCTTCACTGTAGTACTGATACAAGATGCCGAACATGTTTAGTAGAAGCAGCATGCTGATCATCTTGGATTTGTACAGCAACTATACACAAGGCACAGTACCATTCCAAGATGGACGCTCACTGGTATGTTTATTTCTTTACTTATTTTCTGTTGCAACAACATGCTTGCCATGTTTATCCTGGAGCATTTTTCTTCTCTGTTACCTTTATACAGTATTTTGTACGCATGTTAGAGAGAGAGAGAGAGAGATAGAGTTTTAAACTATGGATGGGTGAGCAGATTAATGCAAGAATTAGTCAATGTGTAGACGGAAGGATGAGTTCATGTATGAGAGAGTTCATATGCGAGATTCTGAGTGTTAAACTCACCAGTGACTGATAGGTCACTTTTAGAAATAAGCCAGACCTACTGGCATTGTCAATGCATTTTGCCATCTCTGGGAAAAAAAAATTCGTCTTGTTGGACTATAGCCAGGTAAATGAACAACAAATTCGCATTTTATGAAGACAATATTGTCTTTCTGGCATCCAAAACCTAGTTCATTAATACCCGCCATTACAGACAAAACAGTTTTATAGGGTATCTGGATACTTACTTCATGAGTGAAGCTGAAAGGGGGGGGGGCACTATTTACAATCTCCAGTGGCTATGTTAAAGTGGGGTTCCTGGTTTAGGTCTGCCTTAGCACTGCGTTCACATGAAATAAACGGGAGCTACGTTTGCAAATAATCTGCAAGAATTGTTCATGTCCAAAATGTACCCCGAAAAAATTACCGAATGTCTGCTCGGTTCCGCACCCCTTCATCTCTCATAGTGAGGAAGCTTGGACTATGTTAAACATATATTTCTTAAACTATAGTACGTAGCACTTTAAAAAAGCTAAAAGGGAGATGGGGTTGGAAGGGTGCAATCGTTTCTATACCACGAATCCAAAAAAGACCGGAAACTGTCTAGTTCAGATAGTACCTTGACTCTGCCCCAGCCCTCCCGTCTCCTCATCTTTTAGGAGGAGGAGGAGATGTGTGACAACTGGGACAATACACAGTTCGCAGTTCCATCCCTAGCCCAGGGCAGCTGTCACCTGTCCCGTACCTCAGTATGACGCGGCCCGGGAGGACTGGGGCAGGTGGCCCCTTCCCTCAGTGGCCAGTAGTCCCTCACTACAAGCCCAGGGCAGCTGTCACCTGTCCTGTACCTCAGTGTGACGTGGCCCGGGAGGACTGGGGCAGGTGGCCCCTTCCCTCAGTGGCCAGTAGTCCCTCACTACAAGCCCAGGGCAGCTGTCACCTGCCACGTACCTCAGTATGACGCGGCCAGGGAGGACTGGGGCAGGTGGCCCCTTCCCTCAGTGGCCAGTATTCCCTCACTAGAAGCCCAGGGCAGCTGTCACCTGCCCCGTACCTCAGTATGACGCGGCCAGGGAGGACTGGGGCAGGTGGCCCCTTCCCTCAGTGGCCAGTATTCCCTTACTAGAAGCCCAGGGCAGCTGTCACCTGCCCCGTACCTCAGTATGACGCGGCCAGGGAGGACTGGGGCAGGTGGCCCCTTCCCTCAGTGGCCTGTCCGTCCAAGGGGACTACCTTCCTACACATTCTTTGAGGGTGACGAGGAGGTTAGTTCGCCACTGCGAATAGGGCACCGGCTAATTCTGGCCAGTGCCAGGCTTCCTTGGACCGCATAGGGGTGCAGCCGAGGACAAGCGGGCAGCTCACAGCTCTCCCTGCGCCATGTTGGCTCTCCTTAACGAAGTGCCATAGAGACTGTCAGCAGTCCCTGCCAACCTTCAGTCCCATTTTTTTTGGGAGGTCAGAGGAGGCCTGGGAGAGGTCGCAGCTGCCCAGATGACGGCTGGATGGACGGAATGCGGAACCAATCAAACATTCACCCCCAGTCACAGATCTGGGTTTAATCCATCCATTATTTTGCTCACCATGCCACCCCAGTTTTGAACCCAGCCATATGCAAATCAGTCTTGACCCTGTTCCTCATGGGAACAGTCCAGCCCGAACTGCCAGGCCAGGTTCTCCCTGGACCGGACTTAGGGCGGCAAAAGCAAAGCAAAACACAAACGCTGTGGGATAGCGTAACTGGATAGACGGAATGCGGAACCAATCAAACATTCACCCCCAGTCACAGATCTGGGTTTAATCCATCCATTATTTTGCTCACCATGCCACCCCAGTTTTGAACCCAGCCATATGCAAATCAGTCTTGACCCTGTTCCTCATGGGAACAGTCCAGCCTGAACTGCCAGGCCAGGTTCTCCCTGGACCGGAAACAAGCATCCTGGGACCGGTTTCGGGGTTTCACCCCTCATCAGCCAGGCTAGCTTGAATCCAGTGGGACAGTGAGCCCGGGACCCACGTCTGGGCATACCCGGCGCACTTAGGGCGGCAAAAGCAAAGCAAAACACAAACGCTGTGGGATAGCGTAACTGGATGGACGCTTCCCATGCCACTGGATTCAAGCTAGCCTGGCTGATGAGGGGTGAAACCCTGAAACCGGTCCCAGGATGCTTGTTTCCAGTCCAGGGAAGACCTGGCCTAGCAGTTTGGGCTGGACTGTTCCCATGGGGAACAGGGTCAAGACTGATTTGCATATGGCTGGGTCCAAACTGGAATGGCATGGGCAGCAAAATAACGATGGATTTAGGCCCAGATCACTGTACTGGGGGTGAATGTTTGACAATGTTCAGCATTCCGTCCATCACTTGTTGTTTTTGCTTTGTCGCCCTAAGTGGGAAGGGTATGCCCAGACGTGGGTCCCGTGCTTCCCATGCCACTGGATTCAAGCTAGCCTGGCTGATGAGGGGTGAAACCCTGAAACCGGTCCCAGGATGCTTGTTTCCAGTCCAGGGAAGACCTGGCCTAGCAGTTCGGGCTGGACTGTTCCCATGGGGAACAGGGTCAAGACTGATTTGCATATGGCTGGGTCCAAACTGGAATGGCATGGGCAGCAAAATATGGATTTAGGCCCAGATCACTGTACTGGGGGTGAATGTTTGACAATGTTCAGCATTCCGCGGCCCAAGCGCACCGGTACTTCTCAGAAACACAGCAATACCGCCACTAAGGCTGTGACCCGCACCATGCCCTCTTGACCAAACAGTCTTAGCCTAAAGACTACCAGTTTGAGTCAGTGAACTCCAGCCCATCCAAGGGACACCCATTCCAGTCCAACGAGTACCAGTCCAGTGGCATCACTGTTTGGCCAAGAGATATCCAACAGAGATACTCACAATTCCAACCTTGTGATTCCCAGGTAGCCCACAGCTGCCAAGTTTCCCAGGTCCATGCGTGATGTTCTGGTACACTCCAGGTTTTTTCTTTGAATTTTCGGACTTGTAGTCCTTTTTTATAATGAGAAAAAAAAATAAGAGTACAAGTCCCACAATTCAAAGAAAAAACCTGGACTGGAGCAGCACATCACGCATGGACCTGGCAAACTTGGCAGGGCTGGTAGCCCACTGACTGACAGTCCAGTTCAGTGCCCCATCCCCGCAAGCCCAGCAGCTCCCAGCCCGGAATAATGATATTACCTGACCAACAAAGTCGCTACACTGGCCGAGCCATAAAATAGATGCAGAGATGTTTTCAAGGCAGCAATTGTTACTTTGGGCTCAGAGTACCATGGGGATCCTGGCTCTGTGCCAAGCAGTGAACACATGTGCACAGCGAGCTGCTGTTTTCAAAGCTTGCACAATTAGCTGCACTTGCATCGGAAGTGAAATCACTGTGTCAAAGAGCAGCTGCAGGAACGTTCCTTAACATGCAGGAATGTTTACAACTTGCGCCAAATTACTCCTATGTATGCCTGCTCGTACTCACACCTACTCTCATGCCTACTTACACGAACTTTTACTTCCACAACTACTCACTCCTAATTTTACGCTGAAACTTACTCATAGCTAATTCTGCCCCAATGCGTCTTCCTCTCTCTGTTCCTGCATCAGTGCCCCTCTCGCTCTGCCCCTCCGGTATCCCTGTTCCTCCATGTCTCTGTCAGAGGTCCTCTGTCCCTTCCCTGTTCCTTTCTACCTGTCCCCGTCCCTCGGAGCTGCTCTGCCCCTCTCTTGCCCTCGAAAATTTTGAGCCACAGAGAAACGGAGCTGCTGCCGGGAGGTGTCGAGTAAATTCCCGCCTCCACTTGGTTAGACACGGTGCAAGGTCACCAAGCTGCTCCAGGCATGGTGTGATGGTTAACTGGTTACCAGGCCCGTGGGTTTGGGGTGGAGGGAGTGGAAATGTCCCCGGGGGATCTGGTCCGTGTGTACTCATCCCGGGGTAAGGCAGAATGCTGGTAGACATTCCTGCCTGCCCACTGTACAAGGTCAGGGATGTTCCGTTTGTATCATCTCCCCTGGTCCTGATGAGACCAGGAGGACTGAGGTCAAAAGTCCTTTTGCATCTACTTCTCTTCCAGGTCTGTGTGACTAACAGGGGAGAGGTCTGCATTAAAGGATGGGCCCTCGACCTACGCGCTTATGCACAATGCAGCCTCAGCTTTCCAATTGTGTTTGCCTTTTTGGTTGGTCTTTAGGTTGTTTGAGAGTTATTAATGTCAAGGGCGCAGATGTAGGATGTATTTTTCGTAGTTCGTGGTACATTACGCAAACACTTACGCAAACACTTAAGGAACTATAACATGCTTACACTAGACAGTAACAATTTTGCTATTAGCGTTGAAAACTCCTAAACGGACTTTTCTTGCCACACAAATTGAAAGAAAAAGAAAAAAAACGAGCGCGCTCCCGCTATGCAAAATGCAGCATGATCGTGCTGAAATTGAAAAAAGAAAAAAGAGCACGATCGCGCTGCATGGAAATAAAAAGATAAAGTAGTCTGGAAAAAATGCTGAAACATGGAGCCTTGTATGTTTTCAGTAGTTGGCCGGTGCACTGGTGGAGGGCTATACACCGGAAAAGGCATGACGTATGCATGCCTTTCACTAATGAACTCAAGCGGATTTTAAAAGGCAAGCCCACGAACCAATGAAAGTGACATGCGTGACATGGGCGTGGTTAAAAGCCCAAAGAGAGATTACAACAGGGATGGAACGCTTGTGTGCTCGACCCTAAAAATTACCCCTGAAAGTGCAGCAGTGGAAGGACACTGGGCAAGGGTAGCAGTACGTGAGCCATGCTCCAGGGTTGGGACAAATACATCAAGAGGAAGTGAAGCCGGCACTCTCTGACCAAAGAGAAGCAAGGAAATTAGTGACAATCAAGAAAAACAATGGTAAGCAATAAGTGGGCTCTAAGCCCCTTGCAAATAAACAAAGTGTCTCACAAGTGACAGCACATGTGCTGCCTCAGGAGAGACCTAAACTGTTGCAGATGCGAAGGTGCCAACCAAAGATACTGAAGGGCACAAAACAACCAACAGTGCCTCCAAAACATGTAGTGGTGCCAAGGTGAAAGCAGGAGAAGGGGTAGAGAAGGGACAGCGATGTGTCCTGCCTGAGAGGTACACAGCCTTTACCACATAGGGTCTTTACCACACAATATTTTTAAGACCTACTTTTTCCTGCTTTTCAAAAAGAGTGTTTTCATGGTTTAGGATGGAATGGGTAGAGGTAAAGGGATATAAGAGTGACTTTTTGGTTCCCAGGTGGAGAGAGGTAAAGAGAAGTGAGGGTGACTTGAGGGTTCAGGGGTCTTTAGAGGTAAACGAAGGTGAGGGCGGCGTGAGGGTCCAGTTGTGGGTTGAGGTAAAGGGCGGTGAGGGTGACGAGGGCTCAACGGCGAGTAGAGGTAAAAGGTGGTGAGGGTGGCTTGTGGGTTTGGGAGTGAGTAGAGGTGAAGGGAAGTTACTGTGACGTAAGAGTCCAGGGGTGGGTAGAGGTAAGCAAAGGTGAGGGTGAAGTGAGGGTCCAGTTGTGGGTTGAGGTAAAGGGTGGTGAGGGTGACGAGGGCTCAGAAGCGAGTAAAGGTAAAAGCAGGAGAGGGTGACGTCAGGGCTCAGGAGTGGGTAGTGGTGAAGGGAGGTGAAGGCACCTTAAGGGTTCAGTTGTGGGTAGTGGTAAAAGGCGTTGAGGGTGACTTCAGGGCTCAGGTGTGGCTAGAGATAAAGGAAGGTGAGAGTGACGTGAGGGTAGAAGTAAAGGGAGGTGAGGGTGAGTTGAGAGTTCAGGCTTGGGTAGAGTTAAACGGAGGGGAGAGCAGACGTAAAGGGAGTTGAGGCTGACAAGATTTCAGGGGTGGGTATAGGTAAAGGGGGTTAGGGCTGAACTTACTGCTCAGAGGTAGAGGTAAAGGGAGTTATGAGTAATTTTATCATTCGGAGGTGGGTAGAGGTAAAGGGAGGGAAGGGTGATTTTAAGGTTCAGGGGTTGGTAGAGTTGTAAGAAGGTAGTAGTGAATTTAGGGTTCGAGAAGGGCTGGGGTACAGGGAGGTAAGTGTGATTTTAGGAGTGGACAGAGGCCGGGAACATTTCAGGATTTGCCGAACACACAGCAGTGTGCCAACCGATTTAGTTGGCTCTTTAAATGAACTAATGGCTTTAAAGTCAAAAAATGAGATTGAGCTAGCATATGTGTGGGCTTGAAGCTGCTGTGGGTGTGTGTGTGTGTCCAATCTAAGGAGGAGAAACCAAAATCCTCTTAAACTGTCTAAGCTGTCTTGAGCGACTGGTAAAAAGAAACCAGCCTTCTTCGCTGATGAATGGAACCAAAACAAATGAGTGACGAGGAAGGCAACCAATGGTAAGTAATGGGTGGGTTCTACGTCCTTTTTAGATTTTTTTTTTTTCATGATCAAGAGATCTTGCAACTAAAGCACATGTGCTGTCTCAGGCAAGATCTAAAAAAAGCCTTGTTTTACTCTTCAGGCAAGACTCTTTGATGAAGTGCCTCCTAGGAGAAGTTCCATGTATTGCAAAAGACTTGAAAAAAGGTATTTTTTAAGTGTGTCTTTTGTACATAATTTGTCATGCAAGTGGCCATCTCTTATTTCAGTAATTTATAAAACTGACCTGGGGTGTGCCCTCTGTATGGCGGTGGAGCATTGCCCCGCTGGTGAAAGCAGAAAAATAAAGGGATAGTAAAATTATTTTATTATCCCTTTATTTTTCTGCTTTTGTAAGGTGGGGCGGGACCAGCCTGCTCCACGTCAACAAGTGGAGGAATGGTGGTGTACTTCTAAGTGCGCATGTCAGTTTGGCCGGCCATCCAAGGCCAGCCAAACTGACATGCGCATTTAGAACTCTCCACCCAGCTGTGTTGCACAGCTGGGTGGAGACCAAGCACTGTGGCTCACTCCCTCCCTGAGCGGCATTTCTGCCCACTCAGGCCAATCCCGGCACTTCTTTCATGCTGGGTAACAGCATGAGAGAAGAGTCGGGATTGGTTGCGAAGGGACAAGGAAGACGAGAGGCTGCTGGAGCGGCGGAACGCAGAGGCGGCAGGAACATTTATTTATGTTTTTTTATTGTACTCTGCGCCTCCCGTACCACGCCCTGCCCACCCACCCCTTCCTGCCACCAGCCGCTACTGAAACTGACTACAGCAAATTTTAATTGTATCCAGTCAAGAGCAGCTTCCTTTTAGGAATTAAGACACACCCAAGTATGCTAGCAAGAGTGTTAATGTTTCTGCAAATCCTTTAAAAGGATTTTTATTGAAACATAATGTTAAAAAAAAAAATCAATCTAACACTGTAGAGATAATAGCAATCATTATCAAGAACTTGGAAAGAATAATCTCACACCGCCTTGCTCCACAAAGCACCTTAAGCGTTTACTCAGAAAGTAATAAATACAAAAATATTTTCCATGAAATATTAAACTGTTCTCACAACCCTATTTCTAGAATAATAGAAAGAGCAGTCTTTAAATGTCACCAAAATAATGAAAAACTAAAAGCAAAAAATTCTCGAATTGCTAGAAAGACAACAGTGAATTCCTCTTCCCACACAGTTCTTAATCTGTAAAAATACAGGTGCAGGGGTCACACAGGCTTTTTCTTAGGACCCAATCACTGGTGGTTCCAGAGGCTGTGGTTGCCAATTACCAAAGACAGCCTTGTTTTGAGTCTTAGCTAGGCCTCTTTCTTCACCACCTGCACTTGTTGGCACTTTATCTCACTCCTACACTGCAGTTTCCTTTGCGGTCTCCCTACAAACATCTTTGGTTGTCTGTTGAGGGCAGCAATGGCCCCTCAATCTTTCTATCAGCTTTAGGCTCTTTGATTGGCTGCCTTTGTGGTCGGTTCTGCTTCCAATTTGCTGCTTTTCCCGCTACTGTATTTTTCCCCGCTCTTGGTGAGTGGCTCACCCACCAACGCATGCATCGTATCCTTCCGCAGCGGATGAGATTGGACTATTTCCTACCGAGGCACCGGCACTTATTTTTGAGGGCCGGGGTTTATTCTTCGGCCTCAAGCATTTGCTGCCAGCAAAAGACACATATGGAAAAGACGGATGAAGGGAAAATGAAAAAGTGTCACAAAGGGAGAAAGTAGAAAGCTGCAAGAGTGAGCTGAAGGGGCAAGGAGTGGCTTTAAATGGATTGAAAAGGCCCGAGATGGCTTCAGGATTACATCGCCTCAGCATTCCATGTTCACTCATTTAATTGCAGGAGCCGTGTGCTTAAGAGGAGGGCTTTGAGCGCCGGCACTTTTCTATTTACAAATTAAGCACTGCATCGCTCGCCTTATTTTGTGTTTGCTACATGAGCAGTTCCCAGCTGCGGGACAAGCCCGAATGCTTGGCTCCTGGTCCCTCAGTCATGTAGCCTCATAGGATTCAGCTGACAGCTGCTATTTTTGCAAACAGAGCCCCCGGCAGCGAGCAATTACTAACATTGGCTAGGAACCGTGAGGGAGAAAGGGATTTATGCCCCCCCCCCAGATTTGGGAATGGGAGGGGGTGGATAATATCTCCCAAATTTGAAGTGTAAACTGATGAAAGAACAGTGGGAGGCAGAACATGTCTCTTTGAAGCCATGCTGAACTTGCCCTTGGTCACCCCGAAGCCTTGGAACCCGAGCAGCAAACTCTGTGGGGGCCCCAAGACCTTTTTATTTTGCCAATTATTTAATTGCAGACTTTGAGGTGTTGAGCTTCTCCAAAAATCGTTCTGTTACTCAAGACCGGGGAGCCAGCAGAGTAAGGGAAGGAAGGAAAAGCATTTTTGTGTAAATATTAGGCAGACTGGGAGCCCCCACAAAGTTTACTCCTTAGGTTACAGCGTTTGCCGCCAAAATGCAGTGTAATTTCAAAGAGCCCTGTTCTGTTTCAGTGTTTGATCACCAGTGTCTGTGTAAAGATTCCAGTGAGACATCACACCCTTAAATCTCATGACGACTCCGAAATATATAGATGGGTATATAGTTTCTGTATGATCTAAGGTGTTCTAAGAGCATTTATTGAAGTCCATGCAATAATACTAATTGAGTAACTTAACACCAAGCACGGACAGCAGATGTTAAACTGAAGATGTAACTCTACAGTCTGGTCTTGTATTCAAATCCCAGCTTCTCACTTGATCAAACTGTGTGATCCGGGGCTACTGCTTTACTTCATAGGGTACAATACTTAACCGTCCAGTCTGAGTGCACATTAAAGTAATTCAGTAGAACCTAATATGTATGGTTGGTATAAAATAATTTTGGTTCACATTCAATAACAATATTGACTATATAAATAATGAAAAGACAGATTTTGGTTAATTTGTGGCAACATCACGAGGACACCGGGATAATTTAATTTTTTTAAATGTTTAACAATAATATTACTTCCAATAAATGTCACTCAATTCACTGATATAATCCTATGTACTTGAGACACAGAAATGTTGAAAAATATATATATTTTTCATTTTGAAGTCTTTATTATATTTTTTTAATAATATTTGTTCCCCGTTTTTTACATCATTTGATGGCTCGTCTTGTGCTTTGGCTCTTAGAGAAAAAAAAACACAACCGCCTGGCTCTGCGATACCCAGGGTTGTCCATGTTGCTCTGCCCAGAAAGTTATGGTCTCCTACCACCTTGATTCCAAGCCCGTCTCCCGCATACAAATTAGTCAAAGTTGAAAATGTTCCTTTCCCATCCTGTGAAATTCATGCGTTCTTTTTTACATTTTAACAATGTCCTTCGAGATTGAACTTAAGGCACAGAATGTACATGGTACGCTTAATGTTCTCAAGACCCGGAGTTCATTCCCCAGCCTTGTAGTAGTTTTGATAGCCTCTCATCCCAGCTACTTGACTACCAGAAAAGCTGAGAATGGGCACTAGGCAACTGACCTGCTTTGCCAAGGACTGAAAGACCTGCATGACTTATGGTTCATCTTAGCCAAGAAGCAAATATTGGAGCTCCACTTCTGAAGGGCTGAGTTTTACAAAGAAACCCAGGACCCATAGTCACTGCCTGTGCGGGGCGTCAGTCCCGCTTACTTTCACTGACGTACACAACACCCCCTCTGACTTGTAACACCTGCTATGCTCGAGCTCTCCCAGAAACAGTGCCGAATGAGTGCCAAGGATGTACACATTAGAGTCGACTCTAAGGCCTCCACAGTCTTACAGCATCACGACTTCTAGGTCTTGTCTACCACAAACTTTTTAGCTATCTGTGGGCAAAAACCTGTTTCGATCACAGGACTTTCAGCAGGTGGAAAAGGGGTGGGTCTCTAAAAGGGGCATGGCCTATGTAATTAAGGCGCCGCTTAAAACATGTTAACTAAAATTCTGTGCTTCACACAGCATGTCACCGAACCAGTTGTGAGATTTCTGTTACTGTGTACAGACATATCACACAAAAAACATACGCCGAAAACAACCTATTGGCTTTGCAAAATCTTGTTACTAGTTTCATATAAAAAAGTAATAGTAATGATTTTGTGGAGAATAATTGGAAATGGTATGCACAAATGGTATGTATGCGAACATGTATGTGACCATCACTATGTGTGCTGGAGAGAGGCCAAGAATTGCGCACTAATATAGCCCACTGAGAGGCACTGTGAAAAACTTGTACTACCTTCAGCCTGAGTTCCGGCGCTCTCAATTGTGCCTCATCATGGACACTCTCCCACAACTGATCTCACTCAGACACCTAGTGGCGACTCATACAAAGTTTGGAAAAGTTAGTAGTTCAGCCTTTTAGAGCCGAGCCCCTTTAGCTTTGCCAATGGGTTGCAAAGTAAACAAAATTAAAATATGTTTACTATCTGCCAACAGGTGGACATATAACAAATGCACAAAGAAAATAGCACTAAAACTAAGAGTTTATCAATTAATTTAAGACTTAAAGCAAAAATGCAATGAATATACAGTAAAGTCACTACGTCTAATAAAAACTTGAAAAAAAGAAGTCTACTCTATTCTGAAGACTCTCCTTTCTGGCCAAGATAGGCAGACTGACATTGCCAAAGTTTGTTCATCTTTACTTCCTCCCTTTGTCACTCTTGGCCCAGCTTTCTCTCCCCCTTATGTCTTCCTCTTTGGACTTTGTTCTTCTACTGATTATAGAAAATAGGTCCTGGTCCCCAAAAATGACTGCCACCCAATTTAGCATGATTCCCTGTGAACCGTTCACGAAGGGCAGGCACACTTTTGATGGGAAGTGTTTGACTTATGGAAACACTGGTGCAATGCTAGGAGGTATGCTCTATTTCTGCACCATAGTGAAAAATGTATTAAGTTTCCCCGCACCACTCTGGCAAGAGAAGCTGATATTACCATTTCACGAGTTCCAATCCTAGCTTCCCGTTGTTCAGGAAATCAGTCTGACTTCATGATTGGGAGTGAATGTAAACTGATAACCCCAGAGTGGAAAACAACCAGTAAAACTGAATCAACTCTTGGTAACAGGAAGTCCTCGAAGCATCTTCAATCCCAGTGAGATAGGACCATGGCTCAAGGGCAGGCTGCAATGGTGTGGACCTAACCAAATAGAAACAGTTTTTTTTTAAATGAAAGTAACAGTAAAAGTTCCAAAGGTTGATCACTTAAATGCAAATCAGTGGCAAAACTCTCTTTATCTGAAATTATGCCTTAACTTTGAAGCAAACAGTCAACCCAAGCCCTGGAGCAAATAGTCCTTAATGTCTACATCCCTAATGAGCATTTCTCAAAACATCCTTTAAGGAGCACTCCCAAAGCCCCTTGCTTGTGAAATTGTCTTTAAATCCTAGTTTCCCCCAATTCTAATAGCGTACTGTGTCTAAAAACGCCTCACCATTTGCTCTAAACTGTACTTAAAAACTTTGTGGATAAACCATCAAAATCCACTAGATAGATACTGCGCTAATTTGGTAGAAATGCACTAAATACCAGTATGCAGATCAAAAACTCCTCAGACGAAAACAGTCAAATGCCCTTGCATTGTATGGCTACGCGATATTATATATATTAAAAAAACACGTTCTTTACATATCACTAAATATAACAGTTTTGCTAGTTTCAGTCTTGTCAATGTACTTGATACTTTTACCCAATTTAATGGCACTCAATTGACCTCAGAATGGTGAGAGTTAACTGAGACTGTCAACACTCTCACTTGTGCCTTGTAGATCGCATACAGAAGTCGATAATGAGCAACTTGGTTTGCTGTGCCATAAACCCTTTTTTTAAAAGCCATTGTCTATTTCTACATTCAATCAACCATCTTCTGGAGATAGCATGTTCTAAGAGAAGCATGTCAAAAAAGTGGGAGCAGCACACATATTGGGCTTGCAAAAAAAAAAAAGAAAGGAGGGTGAAAAAAAGTGTACATCGATAATTGCTAAAAGCACCTTCAGACAGTTACGTTCATTAACACGCCAAAGGTCTGTTGAAAAATGCTAATTTTGAAAAACTGGGTTATTGATTGAGGGATTGAAACCCTACTCAAGCAACAACCACAATCCCTTGCCAGGGTGGACCACAAAAAAGCCACTAAATTAACCTATGCTTAACACTCTGGTAGAGTAGTCAGGCGTAACTTAGAGGCAATATGCAAAGTACTTACTCAGCGCTTAAACAGCAATAAAATGTAAACACAACACAAGAAAAATCCCACACCAATTAAAAAAAGGAGAGTCAAATTTAATGAATTATTTGGCCCTAAAAATGACAAAATTCCAGTTAGTAGAATTGGAGATATGTAATTTCATAGATTTACTTAGAATTAGAGCCTAGAAGCAAAAAGCGCTTCTCAAGGTCACCTGGTCGTATTAGACAAAGGCAAAGTCACAAGTTCAGGCCAGCCACCATGGAGTGTGGGTCGGATAGAGGGACCGGGTTAGTCCCACTGAAAAAGTTACCTTCTCAAAGTCCGATGTGAAGAGTCCATGTTGCAGTGGAGGAGGTTGCTATGAGCAGCGTGAGCATCGTGGATAGTTGTTGCTGCAGTGCGAAGAGCAGGCCCGGCATCGCAGACAGTCATCCCTGGAGCACGAAGATCTTGATGGGCACCATGGACGGTGGTTGCAGGAGCTTCACGTTGGTGGTCACCGCAGGATGTCGATGCTGTAGCACAAGTGCAGATTTCAATTTGCTTAGCGTCGCTGGCATTCGCTGGAGAATTAAAAGCTGGTTCACTGGAGCTTTGCTTTGGCAGTTGCCTGTGTGGCAAGGTCTTGGTGTGAACAGGCCGGTTTGGGGCTGTGAAGACCCCAAAATTTCAGGATTTCATATTTTCTTCCAGGAGGACCTTGACTGACGACAAACCAAGGATCCAATACCTGGGGGATACCTCTTGGGGATCAAGAACTCAAGCAGAAGCAGGCAGATGCAGACAGATCCAATGCTGTAGGTCAGCTGGGCTGCTGAAGGGAGGCCTAAGGAGCTCGTTATGTCCATGTAGCTCTGAACAGGTGGGGAGCATCTTGACCCTTTGAGTCTCTTCAGGTAACCTAGAATGAAGGGAGGAGATCCATATTTCTCAGACAGCAGGACAGGCCTCAGGCAGTAGGGCAGCCCTCTGGGAGCAGGGCAGTCCTGTAGTAACCACAGGTCCAAGACTAAACTGAAGAGTTGGTCTGAAGATCCAGTATTTATAACTGGTGCCAGCTTTGAAGTGAGAAACTTCTAGACTTCCCCCAACATCTGGTTCCAGGATGTCTGGAATCACAAAAGGCTAGTGTGAAGTGCTTTGTGTGTGTGCTAAGTCAGGTCATTTCAATTGCAGGTGTGGTAGGTGAAGGCTCTGCCCTTCCTATCAAGTCAGGATGGTCCATCCTGCCAACAACGAGTCTCCCTTTTGTACTACTGTCTTAGAGGAATACACAAAGGCCAACCGTCAGCTACACCTAGTCATGTGACCTAGAGGGTTTTAAATTACAATACTTTAGTGACCAAAGATGACATCTCTACCTGTTACCAAGCAAAAGGTATCACTCAAATATACTAAGGTAACTCCATGTTATCGTATGGGAGACGTAGGCCTTGTGGTAGAGAAAAGGGAAAACAATTAACAATTTTTTACTACTCAATCATGTTATATTTAAATGTACATGCCCAAGATTTTAAATACAATGTGCCTAACCTAGCGGTGACTTATATGTATTAAAAAGCAAGGTTTAAGACTCTCAAAATATTTATTTTCCCAGGTCGAAATTCAGTTAAAAACTGTATATAGGTTGCAATGGCAGCCCTGAAACATCTTCAAACAGGCTACTAAAGTGGGTGACCCAATACGTGCTGCAGACTCACTAGCAGCACTTGATTTATAGACCGTTGGTACATGTGGTGCCACTTAAATAGGGTCTTAAGTAAATTACATGTTCAATTTGGATGTAAGACAATTTTATCACGTTTAAGGGAGAGAGAACAAGTCTGCGAATATATTTTCCTTATTTTTAAATTCATTGATTTCAGACACCATTAAAAAGTGTCAGTGCTTAGGCAGGTAAATGCGAAGAAAAGAACCATTTTCATCTGCAGGAGAAGCAATAAACATGTTCGAGGGATGTTAGAATTCCTCTGGCACAGTCACAATAAAAGTGACTATGCCGCAAGCATCATCAGAGCCTCAGTGTCAAAACCTTTGAAAGCCAGTAGTAATTTGTTCACAACGCTCACCCTAAGCTACCCTAGACCCAGAGGCAAACTCCTTTGCTGCAGAGATTTGTGGGGGGAATGTTGATAATCTTACCAGATCCCTCCCTGTAGGAGCGATGCAATGCAATGTTTCTAATACGGGGTTTTTCTTACACATTTTGCAAAGGTGTGTTAGTCCACATGGTTAAAGTCAAGAATAAATACACTATAACCAGTGCTTAATTTGTAAATAAAAAGGTGCTGGTGCCCAAGACCCTCCTCTTAAACACGCGGCTGCTGCAATTAAATGTGTGAACACGGAATACTGCGGCAGCGTAATCCTGAAGCCATCTCGGGCCTCTTCAATCCATATAAATCCACTCTCTGCCCCTTCAGCTCACTCTAGCAGCTTTCTACTTTCTCCCTTTGTGACGCTTTTTTGTTTTTCCCTTCCTCTGGCTGTCTCATCTGTGTCTTTTGCTCGCAGCAAATACTTGAGGCAAAAGAATAAGCGCCGGCCCTAAGAAATAAGTGACGGTGCTTAGCACCGGAAACAACAAGCACAAATTAAGCACTGACTATAACTCCGAGGATGCACTGATATAGCCACTGAGTGGAACAAATAATTTCATGACCATTCTATGCTAACAAGTACCAAAATTATAGACAATATGGGGAATTGGTTCTTGTTTCCCTCATTGATACACTTCTAACCGGAAGTAATAGTCCTTTCCGGGTTAACGCCCAGTTATACATTTTACACTACAAACCACCAATATTTCTTCACCAGCACTAGTTGCCACTAAAAACGCTGCGATGTTTTCTTGTGATGCATCTTCAAAGCCGTTCTACCGAAAAGTTTGAAACTGGAGGGATGTTGGCAATCTTTATTTTCTCTGCAAGAACTGAAAAATAGTGAAAGTCCCTATTTAAATGTCATACCTCAAAAGCAGAAACATCCACACACGACTTGCAGTAATTGTAACGTTTGCCAGGGTTACAGGAATTTTGTGTCGACAAAGTTTGCTACTTTGCACATCTCAAGTCATAAGATATGAAGAAGTTATTTATAAGGTTTAGCTGTGAAGAAAGATACCAGGGCGCTCATATCGCAAAAACTGGGACCTCGTCAATGCAAAAAATAAAAATAAAAAAAAATGGCCAGCGGCTGTGAGCCAAAATATTTTTTTGGTCTCTAAAAACATACATTGCCATTGTAGCCCCTGATACTGAAGGAAACTACTGTGCGTATGGATGTACACCATGTGAAGGGCGGAAAGCTGTCTCTCACAGCCAAGTTGGCCAAAGGCTACAGAGAGATGGCCCACTGCCACATCATGTATGCCAGTGGTTCCCAAACTTTTCACTTCTGTGGACCCCCACTTTATCATTAATGGAACTCGGGGACCCCCACTGAATCATTATTGGAATCCGGGGACCCCCACTGATTCATTACTGGAAGCATGACACCTAATATGTCAATATTTGTTAATATTTTTTAATTTTGTAAGCAGTCGCGGACTCCCTGAGAAGGCTTCGCGGACCCCCAGGGGTCCCCGGACCACAGGATGGGAACCACTGATGTATGCTATAGTGGGTAGAAATGTGAATAATAAAATAACAGACTCATGTTTGAAGAGGGCCAACTGAAAGCCCCATTAGGTACTACAAATAAATAGAATTTTAGTAAAATTAAAATGTCTTGGCTAACCCCAGACCTAAAAATGATAGACTATCTGAAGGTGTGTCCCCCAGATCGTTTAACTGCCTGTAATATCTATAGCCCTTTAGCCAATTTTAGGAAAATTGTTTTGAAATGCGCATTGATTTGCCACCATTTTTCCAAAATGTTTAGGGATGATAATTCTCGAACTCCTGGGATGGTGTGGGGCTCCTTAGGAACTAAGGGTGCAGGTAATGGAGAATTCAGAAAGTACTGCTTCTGAACCTAATGATCTTTAGAACATTTATGTTGAAAATGTATTGAAGAATGTAACTGCATTTAGCCACAAAATAGTCAAATTTTTTCCTGGGGAAAAATCACTTGCTCCCACCCAATCCCCATCCCCACCACCGACGCCAGTAGAGAAGCCGAACATGGTCACTCAGTCTAATTTGAGTCTGGTATTTATGCTCCACCACTTTTCATTGATTACCCTTTATCACTCCAGTGGGTGCAAGCAATAATACCTAAAAGGAACAAGCATTGGCAAAATCAATAGGTTGTATGTTTGCAAATCATGTAGATGGGGAATGTGCAAACTGTACAAATGTCAAACATTCTGCACCAAAGTGCAGACAAAAACGTCTGAAAAATGAATCAAAACCAAACATTGGAAAAGCCAATAGGTCTTGACCTGAAACTTATTGGCCTAGCCAATGTTAATTTTAAATTTCTCTAAGCCACAAAATTGTGGAAAAAGGAGGGCATAATTTTTAGGTGATCTGGCAACTTTTATTATTATAAAGTGGTCAGAATTTGTAACTGTAATCTCTGAGCTCAAAGCAGGGTAGAAGTTGAGAGTGCACACTTTTCTCCTTGACAGCTTGAAATGAAGTGTTTGATATTGCTTATCTTAACGTAATGCCTTTACTACAATCAACAATTTCGGATCATTGGGAATTAACAGAAGTACAGTTTGAAATGGGGCCAGTGCTAAATTTGTGCCAGTGGTTTCCAGTGTGGGGCACTGGGGTTTATTTTTGAGGGCGGACACTTAGTTTTCTGCATCAGGCATTTACTACGAGTAAAAGACACATATGGGAAAGGCGGAGGAAGAGCATCACAAGGAGAGCAAGCAAAAAGCTGCAAGAATGAGCTTAAAGCGCAGGGAGTGGCTGTAAACGGATTAAAGAGGCCTGAGATTTCTTTAGGATTATGCTGCCTCAGTATTCCGTGCTTTTAATTGCAGCAGCCGCGTGTTTTCAGAGAAGAGCTTTGGGCACTGGCACATTTGTATTTACAAATTAAGCACTGAATGGGCCACATAGTATGTTCATATTTGTAACTGCTTCCAACTGAGGCTTAGGTTGAGGGGCGGGAGCTTGAAAGTGATTCTTTACCCTTGGAACCACTGGATCTGGGCTGAGAACAGAAGAGCGGAGACAACACACAAGCTTTGCCCTGAGAGCCACAACAATTCTGCAGGATCTCAGATTGTCTGGGATTTTTAACTGGAACACCTGCTATATTCATATTTTAACTGCTTCCCTTTGTAGTTTAAAATTTAGGATGTGACCATCTTTGCCAAGATGGAAACTTACATACAGTTCACCATGACGGTCCACAATCCTTAATCAAACATCCACCCATTAGGACATCTTCTATTGATTAATTAGTTAGCAGGTGATCGTCAAGTGCATAAACCCCACTACAGCTGTATGAAAGACAACAGGGGAATGATTCTAGTGATCAAGTATATCTGCATTTTTTGCCATGTGTTGCTTCCTTAAACATACGGTAATAGGAATTCATGAGTTAATATTGAAATTCATATAAAGAAGACACCCCTACCAAACAATTGTAGAAAGTTATATAGAAGCAGCTGCAAATGTGGATGCTTGTGCTGAGGGCATCTTACTACTGGCTGTAAAATATTACAAACACATTCTAAGATGGCGGCCACGAGGGGAACAGTGAAATAAAATGGTGGAATGCGGCGACAGAAGCAACATGCTAGCTGGGGAAGCAACATAGGGAAGAAGGGGGGAGGTGGAAAGTGTGGGTGGGAAGCAGCGCAAGAGTAGGGTGGAGAGTATTAAAACACACACACCCCCAGTGAGGTCTAAACCTAGAAGAAAATAGACACACGCAGAAATTTTAGTCATTGGCAATGGGCAGACTCAAAACTCATTCCATGTGCATTCAAAACAATGAGCCTAAAAATAGTTACATACATTTTTCAGATGCTTTTGTAAGCTTTAACTCCCAGTGCTGCCAGGCTGCTTGCCAACAGGTTATAAATATAACTGCTTTCTTTGAATACTAAAACGATAATAGGGTGTGTTTATAATCAGTCAGAAAATGGCACAGCAGCAGTAGTTTCAAGTGCTAGCTAAAGCATGTGTAGGAAGTTGGCTCTGTATGTACTATTTCAAAGTAAGAAATAGTATGCACAGAGTCCAAGGGTTCCCCTTAGAGGTAAGATAGTGGCAAAAAGAGATAATTCCAATGCTCTATTTTGTGGTAGTGTGGTCGAGCAGTAGGCTTATCAGAGGGTAGAGTTGAGCATTTGTTATACACACACAGGCAATAGATGAGGAACACACACTCAAAGAAAAATTCCAGGCCAATAGGTTTTTGTATAGAAAAATATCTTTTCTCAGTTTATTTTATGAACCACAGGTTCAAGATTTACAAACAATACTTTAAATGAAAGGTATTTCACTCAGGTATTGTAGGGACTTTGAATAATCACAATAGCATGTACAGTTTTGACAAAAATACCAATAAGCTATTTTAAAAGTGGACACAGTGCAAAAATCAACAGTTCCTGGGGGAGGTAAGTAAATGTTAAGCTCACAGGTAAGTAAAACACTTACAGAGTTCAAAGTTGGGTCCAAGGTAGCCCACCGTTGGGGGTTCAGGGCAAACCCAAAGCTACCACACCAGCAGCTCAGGGCCGGTCAGGTGCAGAGGAAAAAGTGGTGCCCAAAACACATAGCCTTCAATGGAAATAGGGGTGCCCCAGTTCCAGTCTACCAGCAGGTAACTACCCGCGTCTTCGGAGGGCAGACCAGAGGGTTTTGTAGGGCACTGGGGGGGGGGGGGACACAAGCAGGCACAGAAAGTACACCCTTAGCGGCACAGGGGCGGCCAGGTGCAGAGTGCAAACAGGCATCGGGTTTCTAATAGGAATCAGTGGGGAGACCCGGGGGTCTCTTCAACGATGCAGGCAGGCACGGGGGGGTTCCTCGGGGTAGCCACCACCTGGGCTAGGCAGAGGGTCGCTCCTGCACTGGAGTTCGGTTCCTTCAGGTCCTGGGGGCTGCGGGTGCAGTGTGATTTCCAGGCGTCGGGTTCCTTGAAGCAGGCAGTCGCAGTCAGGGGGAGCCTCTTGATTTCCTCTGCAGGCGCCGCTGTGGGGTTCAGGGGGGTCAACTCTGGCTACTCAGGGCTTGCAGTCGCCGGGGAGTCCTCCCTGTAGTGTTGGTTTTCCGCAGGTCGAGTGCAGAGTGGAAAGTCTTACGCTTCCAGCGGGAAACGTGTGGTCTTTAAAAGTTGCTTCTTTGTTGCAGGAAGTTGCAGTTTCTTGAAAAGGGCTGCTGTTCTCGGGAGTTTCTTGGTCCTTTAGATGCAGGGTAGTCTTCTGAGGCTTCAGAGGTCGCTGAATCCGGTTGGATGTGTCGCTGTCGCAGGTTTCTTCGAAGTAGGGAGACAGGCCGGTGGGTCTGGGGCCAAATCAGTTGTCGTCTCCGTCTTCACTGCAGGGCTTCAGGTCAGCAGTCCTTCTTCTTTAGGTTGCAGGAATCTATCTTCCTCGGTTCTGGGAGCCCCTAAATACTGAACTTAGGGGTGTGTTTAGGTCTGGGAGGGCAGTAGCCAATGGCTACTGTCCTTGAGGGTGGCTACACCCTCTTTGTGCCTCCTCCCTGTGGGGAGGGGGGCACATCCCTAATCCTATTGGGGGAATCCTCCTTCTACAAGATGGAGGATTTCTAAAAGTAAGACCTCAGCTCAGGACACCTTAGGGGCTGTCCTGACTGGGGGGGGTACTCCTCCTTGTTTTTCTCATTATCTCCTCCAGCCTTGCCGCCAAAAGTGGGGGCAGTGGCCGGAGGGGCGGGCATCTCCACTAGCTGGGATGCCCTGTTGCGCTGTAACAAAGGGGGTTGACCACCAGGTGTTACAGTTCCTGCAGGGGCAGGTGAGAAGCACCTCCACCCAGTACAGGCTTTGTTCCTGGCCACAGAGGGACAAAGGCACTCTCCCCATGTGGCCAGCAATATATCTGGTGAGTGGCAGGCTGGCAAAACTAGTCAGCCCACACTGGAAGTCGGGTATGTTTTCAGGGGGCATCTCTAAGATGCCCTCTGGGTGTATTTTTACAATAAAGTGCACACTGGTATCAGTGTGCATTTATTGTGCTAAGAAGTTTGATACCAAACTTCCCAGTTTTCAGTGTAGCCATTATGGTGCTGTGGAGTTCATGTTTGACAGACTCCCAGACCATATACTCTTATGGCTACCCTGCACTTACAATGTCTAAGGTTTTGCTTAGACCCTGTAGGGGCATAGTGCTCATGCACATATGCCCTCACCTGTGGTATAGTGCACCCTGCCTTAGGGCTGTAAGGCCTGCTAGAGGGGTGACACCTATGCCACAGGCAGTGTGAGGTTGGCATGGCACTCTGAGGGGAGTGCCATGTCGCCTTAGTCATTTTCTCCCCACCAGCATACACAAGCTGGCAAGCAGTGTCTATGTGCTGAGTGAGGGGTCCCTAGGGTGGCATAAGACATGCTGCAGCCCTTAGAGACCTTCCCTGGCATCAGGGCCCTTGGTACCAGGGGTACCGGTTACAAGGGACTTACCTCGGTGCCAGGGTTGTGCCAATTGTAGAGACAAAGGTACAGTTTAGGGAAAGAACACTGGTGCTGAGGCCTGGTTATCAGGGTCCCAGCACACTTTCAAATCATAACTTGGCATCAGCAACGGCAAAAAGTCTGGGGGTAACCATGCCAAGGAGGCATTTCCTTACAGCATGGAAGAAGGAATATTACAGAAAAAGCAACATGTTTTTGTACCACGTTTTTTTTATTTTTAGCTTTGTCACTGTCAAGCTTTCGAGCCGCTTGCCAATGGACTGTAAACATGGGGGCCATGTTGGAATGGTATTCTACATATTATGCCATTCATCATGTAAAATAGTGCCTAGTGCATTGCGATGGATCTGAGACACACCAAAAGAGCCAACAGAAGATTTGTGAGGCTAAACATTTCACAAATCCCCAGATGAAGAAAAAGTAAAACCTCCCACCACGCTTCCTCCTGCATGGCTCCCAGTCTTTGGCACTGAATCTCTTATGCTCTCTTAACAAAACAAACCTCCTTTCATTTAGGAAAGACCTCAAGCCTCAACCCTTCATAAAGCATTTTCTGGTGTAATCTTCCTGATCTTAAAAAAACTATACCCCCTTCTCATGCTGGTTATTTATCCTCAAGCAATCACTATTAACCTGCCAATTCAACTTATTTCAATTTCTCTGTAAAGAGCTCTGCTGATCGGTTGGTTAGGTTTGCAGCATATAAAAATACCTAACACAAATAAATAAATACAAATAAATAAAATACTTGTTTCTATAATGGCACAGTGGTTGGAAAAAGATGGTCTGGTATGCGGTTCGAAGTGATTCGCAACGGCTGAGAAGAATTCAAGCGTTCCTTCCATCACCTTGTTCTCTTTGTCGTAGACATCTTCAGTGCGACAGGCAGGTCCAGACGTGGGTCCTGTGCTCAACGAGCCGTAGAACTCAAGCTATATCTCTGTAATGAGACCCAAGTAGATTAAACCGGTCTTGCATTGCTTGTGTTCCCATCTGGAGGGGACATGGCCTTGTAGCTCGTGTTGGACTGGTCCCATTTGGGCAGGACCAAGAATGATTTGCGTAAGGCAATTCTCTGTTTGGAATGGTGAAACTTTTGGTCAGGAATGTGGCCCAGAGTGACTGGCAGGGGATGACATTAGGCATTCCTCCTATCACTTAGTTGTTTTGCTGGAGAAATATAACAGCACCACCTTCTTTGAGCATCCTAAGCCGTTCAGGGCGGGTTCTGCATTAAGGGCCATATGTACTAAAGCATTTTCCCATAGACACAGAATGGGTAAAATCCTTTGATACATCGGAACCTAAATCCTGCAGATGACTGACTGACAGGTATGTCTGACCCTTCTATGCATGACCATAACTTAGCGAGAAGGGTGAGAGGGTCACCTGCCAGTTTTTCTTTCCTCTAGAAAAGTTACAATTTTCTTTTGGGTTTTGAGATTCTATGGTGTGCCACCACAAAAAAGTAAAAAAAAATACACAACAAAGGTGCACAATGTTGGCGTCATGACGTATTCCCCAAAATGACTGATTTTACAATGGTCAGTTTTTCTTTTCTCCGGAGAGACTGAAGTTTTCTTATGGAGCTTAGGAAATATGGATGTTTTGACCCCTTTGATATCAAGGAAGATGACCTTGAACTGATCAAAGAAGCGTGTGACAATGTCTCAGTCTAACACCTGAAGGTTCCACGGCCAAAAATCCAAGGTCTCTCCTGAAAGAAAGTACAGAATGCAATATGTTTGCGATAATTGTTTTCTGGAATGTGAAACATAAGAAGAATGAAAACTACAGAACTATATTAGTTACAAAAAAAATGTCTTCTAAGCGCTACACAAAATCTTTACTGTACCCTCAAATCTGATGTTGTGGTGGCAATACAATTTCTTCAGGGATCAGTAGAGCACTTTCCTAAGATCCTTAAATTTATTAAAGGGCTTTTGAAATATCCCTTTTTCAAGGGATGCAGTATGAACCAGTTTCACTTCTGACTCCCACTAGGATCATCTTCCTACATCAGTACCTGTGTAAGGATACATATGGACCACTCTGCATGTAGTGTGTGCTTCCAGATTAATACGGCTTCTTTTAAGGTCCGTTAACTTCACACCTCTTTAATTCACTCCTGTGAATGGGATGCAGCCCAGACACAGATCGCACCTACATCAGTTTCTGTGAATGTAAATTCAGGGGGAGGAGTCTAAGTTTGTTTGAAGTGACTG
This sequence comes from Pleurodeles waltl, assembly GCF_031143425.1. Classification (NCBI taxonomy): domain Eukaryota; kingdom Metazoa; phylum Chordata; class Amphibia; order Caudata; family Salamandridae; genus Pleurodeles; species Pleurodeles waltl. The sequence goes on from NC_090450.1 coordinate 38,785,582, forward strand.
TACATTTATAGGACTGAATGCACATCTGTTGAGATGAAGGTACATTGACTATACATCATCTTCCCTAACGTACATTAGTGAAAGCGAATAAGCTTTGATAATGCAAATTTTCACGAAAAGAACCTCATTCAATAAGGTCATTTTTGGGTACATATTAACCAAGCCCGCATTGCTAATACCTTTGTGAAGTGCCCCAAGCATAATTTTTAGGTCGAGCATAGCAGCGCGCATGCGCTGCTCTTCTGACGTGTTGGTATGTATCTTGGCTTTTAACAACGCCCTCCTCATGCCCATCACTAGCACTCGTTCGTGGGCTTACGCTTCAAAAATCCTTTGAGGACATTGGTAAATGGTTTACGTTTGTCCCTCCTTGGGAAAGTTTTGTTAAAGCCTTGGCTATCGACCCTGTTAGATAGATAATTGCACGGTTGCCAATACATTTGACTGCAAGCGAACTTCTTTTTCCTTTTGTGTCTCTCCTTCACGCTCACAGCAGCTGATGCACTTTGAATCGGTTTGCTTATCTCAACTGTTTTACTTTAATTTAGGTGGCAAGAAAAGACTAATAGGAATTTACAATGTTAATAGCTCTAACTCGAGCAAGCGTGAGACCCACTGCATTGCAAATGCTTTTTTTTTTTCAAATTCTCTGTGGCCGCCACAATTACAATCACGTGTCCGGGTCTGTCATTCAGTCCATTGGCTGATGACAAAGCAGTTTATTACATTTAAATAGCTACGCTTTGTGCAATGGGCCAATCCCATAACTATACCATTCGTCATCTCTGACCTCATAATATCCCATAAGTCCACGGGAAACCGCGAGACCGGCTTCTCAGTACCCGTTGAAGAGGCCCCAAATCCAAAGGGTGCATTGTGGAAACAAATCCTTCAGGGCTCTTGGCCCTCAAAAGTGGGCAGCTCTCAGGCTCATGCTTCACCATGACTGCCTTGTATTTCAAAAAGACCGGAAAACAAATGCATTTTCTGTTTAGTGCTGCAGGGGTCTGCTTTGCAGACATTTTGTTTTTTTGTGTCTTAGCAGCAGGATGCTGGAATTGGCCATACGCTGACCATGTCACTCAATACAGATAATTCATTCCACTGAAATATGTATTTGGAGACCATTGCTGTTTGTCTGGTAAGAGTGAAATATGTAACCCATAAACTACGCCCCCTCCTAATCAGACAAGAAATGTCTTGTGCCCCATCAGGCAAGACCTAAAAAGGTGCTATGATGCGACAGTCATAGCATTTTGTTCTGGGGCGACCATGCAGGCATGCACCTAGAAAAAGGCACAAATGTTTTTTTTTTTTTTTAATTTACCAATTTGCATATGTGAATTAAATAAAAAAAAAATAGTAGTACAAAAGCCTTCCTTTTTAAAAAAATGTATGTGGAGGAGCAACACTGAGGACCAGGGCTATCGCCCCTGTTACTTGGCTAATTGCACTTTTGCTGATAAGTTGGACTGCGAGCAAACTTCTTTTTCCTTTTGTGTGTCTCCTTCACGCTCATGCTCACGGCAGCCGGGGAGCTTTGATTCTGCTCGCTTATGTGAAACTGTTTTACTTTTGATTTTCAAGTGATGTGTCAAGAAAAGTCCGGTTAGGAGTTTACAACGCTAATAGCTCCAACTCGAACAAATGTGAGACCCATTGCATTGCAAATGCTTGTTTTTTTTTTTTTACCAATAACAACTATTGGAACCATGGTTCTAACCTAGTGGTCCAGTGAACTAAAAAAAACTGCCCATGCACTAAAATATGGAGAAATCCCAGACACCTTCAAAGAGTTTTGGTTCTTAAGAGGCGCAGACAATTTTTAAATATACATATGACATGTCCATGGAATGCCAGATGTGCCTGACCACTAAAGGTGCTTACACTGGAACTTGGGAACAACCATTGAATGATTCCAGGAAATGACTTAATATCCCCATGTCTTTGAAAAGGATAAAATAAACATGGAACTAATCTGGTCGTGTTGTAATGAGGTCTAACATGCTTGGGCAAAGTTCATGATAAGCAAAAGTGAAAAAAGAGCGAAGTCTGGTGTATTTTTCTGCAAAACTTTATTAGCACACTCGCGCGTGCTCTGGGGAAGCCTGGGTTAAAATAGCCTTTGAAAACTAATTCAAAGGAAATATTTTGAAGTGGGAAATGCTTGTTCGGTGTTCATCAAACTTTACACGTGTAAGCACGTATGCGGTCCAGGAGCCAATTGTAAAGCTGTTCAATTTTTGTGAAAAAAAAACCATTGCCAGTTACGGAAAGTGGAAGGCAAGGCGCTACACATCACTACAATATATATGTGCCTAAAGATGCGGATTATGGGCGGGTAAACCTATATGTAGGACGTTCTGACGTTAATATGTTAATAAAACACAGTGCCGAAGTTCCACTGATTACCGAACGTCACCAGAACCCCTTAATGTGACCGGACATGTCTTTGTTTTTGCTACATTGTATTTTCTAACAGAAAAATTTGCATTATAATAGTATCACATAATACTGTAGTATAACATGGTATGTGATGCTTATTCCTACGCATTTCATTGGTTAAAATCTGTATTGCATGTGGAAATTGTCATTCTGCAAATCCCTGCACTAAATCTTGGAGGTGACACCTGCCATCACCAGGGGCGGCTCCACCATTAGGGTGGAGGAGCGTTGCCCCCTCGCCAGCAGCGGTACCTGCAAACCTTTTCCCCAAAAACTATAATTAACTATGTTTATTATAGTTTTTGGAGAAAAGGGGCGGGGCCACGGGGTGACGAGCAATGAGGGCGATTGCTCAGCACTCCCCCTCACTGCGCATGCATGTTTGGCCGGCTGTCTCGGGCCGGCCAAACACACATGCGCAAAAGGATCTCGGCAGCCCAGCAACATAGTGCTGGGCTGGCGAGAGCATGCACAGGCTTGCAGCCAATCCTGACACTGCTCCGCGCAGCGTTAGGATTGGCCGCAGGGCAGGCTGGGAGCCTGTGCTGGAGGAGATGGAAGAGCAGAGGAATGGAGCGTTGCGTCGGGGACGGAGGTAAGTGTTTTTTAAATGTTGGTGGTGTCCTTGTTAACCCCCCCCCCCGTGCGCGCCACCCTGCGGCGAACCGTGAGCCGCGACTGTCCATCACCTTTCTTCTGTGTGAGTTGATAAAACCCTGGTTCAGTAGAGGAGTGGTTCCAGAGAATTAATAAAAGGACATCACCTCCTTCTTGAAGAAATACAAGCTGGACATGGGTGACCTAAATAAAACTGCAGGCAATCACTGCTTCCCGCCTTTGCCAAAATCATGAATCAAGATTCAGCCACATGGCTGCTCAGCATGCACAACAGCATGGACAACTGGATGGATCTCTCTGTGGGTTCTATGCAAGGCACAGTATGGAGGTGGTGATGGTAGCCACTCATCATCAACTGAGTGCCAAAAGCGACCAGACCGACTATATAGACCTAACATTACAGGATCTCTCAGCGGTGTTTGACACAGTCCATCATGATTTCCTGATCGGCACTTTAGGTGCAGAATGTGTGGGTGGACCTGCTCTCAGCTGGATCAGATCTCTTTTTTTTTTTTTCAACATATACAGAATTATGGAGGGTCACTTCCTAGTTTCTTTCGGTGAAGCACACTACTGACTGTTGTGTTTCACAGAGGTCGGCACTCTTCCCCAAACTCTTAATGTCTACGTCCAGCTTTGGGGTGGAGTGGAGGAATTCAGGGTTTCATTTTTAAGGCCCTCCCCTATGATAACGGCCCACGAGTCTTCTAGAGCTTCGTCTCATAGGCCTCAGACGGCAGCAGACGGTTAGGAATGCGTCACCACGATCCATATTTGGGTGAAGAGGAACCATCTAAAACAGAATGGGGGTAAGGCGAAATTCAGTATATCAAGGCACACATTCTGTCTGGACTGACACACTGTCACCAAGACCTAAATTTCAGCAACAGAGCTACAGAAAGTCTGGGGTTCGAGTCTCATGTTCCTCCAATGCTCACGAAGATTCTATCATACGTTCCCCAGGTAAAATGTTTTGCATTCAAAGGGGCCGAGGTACTGTGGCAGCGACTACAACAATGGAGTAGGTATTAGGTTCCTTGAAGACTTGAAGATTCGCGCCACAACATTGTTAGGTTGAGCGCACAAGCGCTCTGGCTTGTTGTAATCTACATGGGGCTTTTAACCACGCCCGCTGCACGCCCATCACTATCACTCCATCATGGGCTTACAAATATCATTTGAGATCATTGGTAAATGCTTTATGTTTGTCCCTCCTTGGGGCAGTTTTGTTACCGCTTTGGCAATCAACCCTATTACATGGATAATTGCACATTTGCCGATACGTTTGACTGTGAGCGAACTTCTTTTTCCTTTTGTGTCTCTCCTTCGCACTCATGCTCATGGCGGTCGTGGCACTTTGAATTGGCTCACTTATGTGAACTGTTTTACCTCAATTTATGTGGCAAGAAAAGTTCAGTTAGGAATTTACAATGCTAATAGCGCTAACTTGAGCAAACGCAAGACCCACTGCATTGCAAATGCTTGTTTTTCAAATTGTCTGTGGCCGCCACAATTACAATCATGTGTCAGGGTCTGTCATTCACTTCAATGGCCGATGACAAAGCAGTTTATTACGTTTAAATAGCTACGCTTTGTGCAATGGGCCAATCCCATAACTATACCATTGGTCATCTCTGACCTCATAATATCCCATAAGCCCACGGGAAACCGCGAGACCTGCTTCTCAGTACCCGTTGAAGAGGCCCCAATTCCAAAGGGTGCATTGCAGAGACAAATCCTTCAGGGTTCTTGTCACTCAAAAGTGGGCATCTCTTAAGCTCATGCTTCACCATGTCTGCCTTGTATTTCAAAAAGCCCGGAAAACAAATGCATTTTCTGTTTAGGGCTGCAGAGGTCTGCTTTGCAGACATTTTGTTGTTTGTGTCCATGTGTCTCAGCAGCAGGATGCTGGAATTGGCCACACTCTGAACATGTCACTAAATACAGTTAAGTCATTCCAGTGAAATATGGATTTGGAGCCCATTGCTGCATGTCTGATAAGAGTGAAGTATGTAGCACAAACTACAGTAGTTCCCCACGCCCCCTCCTAATCAGAGAAGAAATCCCTTGTGCCCCATCAGGCAAGGCCTAAAAAAGCGCTATGATGAGACAGTCACAGCATTTGTACTGGGGTGACCATGCAAACATGCACCTAGATAATGGCACAAACTTCTTTTTTTAATTTACCAATTTGCATATGTAAATTAAATAAAAAAATAGTAGTACAAAAGCATTCCTTTTTAAGCATGTATAGCAACACTGAGGACCAGGGTGAGGAGAAGCAACATGGAAGGCGCAGGTAGAGGTGAAGGAACAGAGGGCAGGTGGAACAGAAGCAACACAGAGGGCAAGGATGGAGAGAAGAAGCAATGGAGAGCAAAAGGTGGGGGGGAGCTCATGGGTCGGAAAGCAATGGCGGCAAGTGGAGTGTGAAGGGAGCAGGGAGAAGCATGCAGTGACAGATAGCAATACCGAGTGCAGGGGGAGAGAAGTACATGAAGGAGACCGCTAGAAAACACATGCACTCTCATAGACAGGGCAGGCCTTAGCACTGGTGGTGTCCTGTGTGAGTGTTTGTTGGCGCCCCCTCCATGATCACCTCTGCCATGAATTCCCTCACTGACACCCTTTAGCAGTGCCCCTTAAGTCTCCATAACCAGATGCATTTACTCAGTTTTGTAGAGCCACTCATTCCGGTGTAGGGTGTCAGAGCATTTTACATTGCACACATATTACACAGAGACATTCAATCATAAGTGTGTACATCAGTGTGTAAGAAGTGTTACATAAGACAGAGCACTAAAAGATGTAGGAGCCACATGTCATTCATACTGGTAGACTGTATAGTATAAGAGTGCTTGCTCTGGAGAAGCACAAACTCAGAATTTAAAAAGTAATACCATGTTTGGGGGTTCTCTTCAATAATAAGAATGTATTTACACCTTATTGAACCCTTTTGCAACATTGGGATAATGAAAGACTGGGGAAAAAATAATGATGCTTTAACCAATACCTTGCGGAATGCATGCAGTTGTTTGATGACATTTAATAGTTTACTGTTCTATATTAGGATTTTTACCTTAAACTAGAAGTAACAAAGGGACCTCTCTGACAAAAGCAGTAACCCACTGACCTATTTGTGCTATACGCTGATCCGCATGGTACATGTTTTTTGCAACAGACATATTAACCCCCTGCGCTACCTTAAAACTTCCACTAGAGAAAACTCCACTCTCTCTCTCCAGGCAGAACATTAATCACCAGAGTAATCGTGCAATTTCTATTCTTGCCTGAAAATTGCTGTAAGCAAGGAACGCTGTGGTAGGGGCTTTTAAAACTATAATATACTTGCAAACATGCCCCTCCCCTCCCCCCCAAAGTCAGCACCCGGTGCAGTGGCACCGGTCGCACAGCCCCAGAGCCGGCCCTGCTCATAGATTACTTAATCCAAAAGAAAAAAGTAGTGCTTGTAAAGCAAGCAGTTAAAGCACAGAAGCCAGACAACCAAAAGAGAAGGTAAGAGGCCTCTATTCTCCAAGGGAGGAACAAATACAACACTGACAAGCTGAGACATGAATAAAAGGAGTGCAATTGACAGAGAAAAGAAAAGCCAACCAATAGTAAGCGATGGGAGGGCTCTAAGCCTCTATATGGTCTTGATACGCCCTCGGTATTTTTTTTTTTTTTTTTACAGCCAAACAGCTGCACCGTCTGGTACACTCAGTCTAAATAAAATGTTGTGGCCACACTCCAAGAAAACAACTTCCAAACTCCGTGTGTGATAGGTAAGGGAATAAATAGGAATAGAAAAATAAATGGCCCCACCCCCCACGTTAACCCTGCATCTAAGGCACAGAGAGAGTTTTCAAGAGTGAACAGTTGGTTCAGAGGGAATGCACAGCTCCCAAGAACTCTTTTTCTGTCCTTTTCTATTGTTCCTTTTTTCTTCCTTGTATATTGTGCTCCTCCCTGACCTGTTTTGTTTCTTCTCCCCTCTTTCTCTCTGACTCCCTTCTTAATTTTTATCATGTCTTTTCCTGTTACCATCACTGATGCCCCACTCATATCTTTGGACTCCCACCTCTTACCTCTGTCATTGTATTCTAGTTAAATGGTAGTTATAAGCATCTTAATAGATAACAAACAGAAGGGGTCCCATAAAGCAGTTTTATACCTTCACCACTGGGCCCTGTCAGCCCTGTCTGCAGCTGGTTAAGTGGGGTTCACAACAGCACTGCTGACAGGTGTGTAGCTTCACCACAACACCCTTGGCAATCCCTCCTCACTCACACTCCATTGTAGGACCTGCAGATGTACAGTGTCAATGAACATCTGTAAGAACTTCAACATTAATGTGGCCATGAATAATTTGTATAATGTGCTTTTGCTGCACACTGGAGACAAGACTGGTGTGCCAAATTACAACAAGCACTGGCAAAGTTAGTGGGTCTTGGCACTCTAGGACAATGGTTACATTTGTAATTATTTTTTATTGCAAGTACATTTCATAAAAATAAAGAGAGACAAAAGGGAAAACAAACCGCCGCCAGAACGTGGCAGACTTATGCTTGAAATAAAGGTTTTACATAAAAATTATAAATAAAGTACCCGTCGTACATAGTTTTGATACATTAATGTGGGTGCTTCCTGGCAGTCAGGTGTACTTAGAACATGGAAAGAAACCCTTTTAATTTTAATGCACGTCATAGGTTCATGCGATTGTTACTGGGGCAAATAAAATAATTACTGTATTCTGAAGGCATAGTTTAAACACACAAGAATGAATTTTAAAAAAAGTACAGAATGCGAAGAAAGAACATTGTCAAAGTATATTGGCCACCAGACCAGGCAATGTGATGGGGAAAAGTCTCACTCTGAGTACGAGAGAGACAAAGGTTGAAGTGGGTGGACAGTGGTAAACATGTGTCTCTTGAACAGACCAATAGAGGAAGAAAGGGAGAGGGAGGGAGAAAGAAGGGGAGAGATAAAGAAAGAGAAAAAGTGTGGGAGAGGGAGGGAGAGAGAGAGAGAGAGATAAAGAAAGAGAAAAAGTGTGGGAGAGGGAGGAGAGAGAGAGAGAGAGAGAGAGAGAGAGAGAGAGAGAGAGAGAGAGAGAGAGAGAGAGAGAGAGAGAGAGAGAGAGAGAGAGAGAGAGAGAGAGTTAGTTCACTGGAAAAGGGTGAGAGAAAGTGGCATTAAAGTTAGGTATTGAAATAAGATAAAAACTAAGCTAAGAGGATCAAGAGCTATCGTTCAACGGCGGCGGCTCCTCTGCTAAGGCGGCAGAGAGTTTCCCCGCTGCTTGCAGCAGAAAGAGAAATAGAATGATAATAACACCCCGCCTTAGCTTCGCTGAGCCAGGTCAGGGGGGGAGGGGGCTGGAGGAGTGGTTTGTGCACCATAAGTGCGCATGTGTATTCGGCCGGGCGCGTTGGGCCAGCCAAACAGACAATGGCACTTTGCATTTCTCCTCCTGCTGGCTGTATTGCACAGCCGGGAGGAAAAAGTGTACAGGCCTTCACTTGCTCTGTGAGCGCCGAAGCTGGCAGCCCACACCAATCATGGCACTGCTGTCATGCTGGTGACAGCAGCTTTGTGATTGGCTGAGGGGTGTCTGGGAGCCTGTGTGCTTCCCGACGAGGACTGAGGAGACAAACCTGTCTCCCGATGGACAAGGTGAGTGTTTTTTTTTTTTTTTTTTTTTTTTATCCCTGCCCCGCCACCTCCGTTCAGTGGTGGCAGCCGCCACTGTCTTTCAAGCCTCTACTGCTACCAGTGTCGGCTACCCGCTTTGCGCTTCTAAAAGTGTTTAAAAAGAGTTTAAAGTACCTTCCAGTCCACCCTTGGAAAACAATTGTACATGCCCTGGTAACTTCCAGATTGACTACGTAAAGTCCCTTTATCTGGGGGACTCAGTTAGTCTCCTTCAAAGGCTTTAGAAAATACAGAATGCATCCAAGTCAAAAGAGGCTATATTAGATGGAATCTTAAGTCTCTATACTGGTTCCCTGTGCAAAAAAGAATTCAGTGCAAAGCACCAATGATTACTTTCAACGCTGTTCACGGGAAGGGTACTGCCTACAAGGGATAGATTTAGAGAATATGATCCCAGAATAACACTTTGTTCATTGAATTAGGGCTTGTTAGCAATCCCCAGAAAAAGAAAAGCCAGGTGGGGTGGCATCTCCTTCACTTACCTGGTAGCAAAAATATGGACTACTCTGCTGGTCAGCCTAAGAAATGCTGGTTCTAAAATCCTTTTCAGGAGAGGCCGTAAAAACTTTCTTTTAAGGACTTAACTTAAGTGGACAGATTAGTACGGTTGCTACAATTTCACATGCTGATACCTGGTTGTGCTACACAAATGTAAATTCATTTATTCATTTTGTAAGAGGAGGCCAGTGACTCAGGTGAGCTGTGAATTTACTGTCACTAAAGAATACCCTTAGACGTAAATGAGTCAAGCTATTAGCTATATTTATGCTTAATTAATGGTTGTTCCTTACTAGAAAAGATTTCTTCTTTTTTTTTTAGTGATCCTCACCCACTCTAGTAGTGGCATGCTTCATCATCGGGTCCAGCCTTGCCTCTAAAACACAGGATGAGCTCAACCGATTAGCGGGATTACTTACAAAGATCCTAACAGCGGTCTAAAAATTTAAAATACCTTACTGATCACAAAGGTGTCCTTTTATTAACTGCATCAGAAGTTATGAATAAAACCAAAAATAAGTGGGGTACTCCAGGGTTTTGTGGTGCTATGACCCTCAAACTAGTGCGTCAACATGTTTCAGCCCTTCCAAAGGCCTATAAGGTCCCAGGCTTCATCAGGACGTATAGCTCAGATTAAACTCCAGTCAGTAGTGAGGCACCTCCGTAGTGAGACATAGTTCAGGCATAATGTATTAGAAATGCATGAAAAGTGTGAACCTTAACTAGCCTGTAAATACAATGCAGCACGATTGTGGTCCCTAGAAAAAAAAATCGAAAGGAACCTCAAAACATATACTGTGCAGTATGCAGGATACCCTCCTGAACTATCGGTGGTAGTCTTCTGCATCTTATCCAATACGAGCTGATAGCTGGTTGTGCTACACAAAGGTAAATTCATTCATTCATTTTGTAAGAGGAGGCCAGGGAGCTGGGAATGTATTATGCATAACATTCCTATTCATCATCAGTGCAACACAGGCAGGTCTTATGCATCAACATAATCTGCATTATGGACAGCGGCCAGTGCCGGGCACAGTGTGGCTCTCTAAGCACCAGCATTTCTGGAACACAAGTCAGTGGGAGCAGAGCTTTATGCCGCCGAGCACAATTTGTTGCAAGCATTTACAACATCAAAGAAGAACATTAGCGAAAGAAAGACAGAAGAAGCTTGTGAAAAAGAGAAAGTGACAAAGAAACAGAAAAAAACAAAGGGAGAAAAAGAAAATGCAACAGAGAGAGGAAGGGTGTGTGTGGATGCTCAGAGAGTATTCCTTTAACAATAAACACTATGCATCACTTCAGTGTCTGCAACCACAACAACAAGTCTCAGTTTTTGTGAGGGCAGTGTGACCCTTATCATTTCCATAGAACATCTAAAGTGCAGACAATCCACAAGAGAGAATTTGAACCACAGCCAGCTAAGGCCACTCTGGGATCTTACTCCTTGACTAAGGTCAAGGGTGCCTCAGCCTCACTGACCTCCCACTGCACCAGCTCTGGGTTGACTTAGAGGTGATTCAGGTGTCTGCAGTGAGGCACCAAACAGTTGAACCCATCCTGAGAAAGCTACAGCTGCCACTTGAATTTCTCTACAGCTCACTAAATGCAAAGGTGTTGGTACCCTTTCTAGCACCCGGTGTGCAAGCTTACACCCCGCGTGCCTTCCTGCGAGGTTGGTCACTCCCTAACATAGCCACCAGGACACGAGGTTCAGCAAGCCACAGAAACCAAACCTCAAAACGCCAGTTAGCCTTTATTTTTAAGGAAGATGACTACCACTCTACCAGAGCCAACATATGGGGTATGCTCTGAAAGGGGAGGGTTGGGAGTAATAGATGGGACATTAAGAGAGGGCTCAAGAAACCTATAGAGAAATTGACCTGCAAGCGGCAAGGACCTACCTGGTCTACTGACGACTCCACCTAGGAAGTGTGGCTTCCCGAATCCTCACTGAATGCAGACTTTAAAGGGGGTCCAGCTTTATCTGCTGGCCCCTTATGTACCCTTCCTGCGCGTATCCTGCCCCTATGACAGGACACGAAAGGGTGGAATGGGACCATCCTTGTCCTCCTGGGGAACTCTTAAGACAAAGTTGGTCCACTTTGACCACCAAGGAAGCATGCTTGGTTGCAGTCGCTCATGTGATCCTGCGGACAGCGTGGTCAGCTGCAATGTGAAAGTGGTGAGAGAGGTAGGAAAGGTGTGGGTGGCTGTGAAGGTAGAGCTTAAATCAGGGTGGAGGTAGCAATGGCAGTAGGCGGGTGTGGCAGCAGTGCACAAGTGCTAAAACCGGGCGTGGCGGTACGGAGTTGGGCAGAAGTGTTGGCAGCAGGAAGAGAGAGTGTGGGAGTAATGAACTATTGAGGAAGTGGGTCGTCAGTGCTAAAGACAGGGTGGAAGTAGTTATTGGTATAGTAAGTATATAGTATATTTTATAGTAGTTGTCGTAAGGTGGGCCGAACACCGGCAGTGTGAAGGAAGCGAGAGGCAGAGTGACGGTGGAGCAACAACAAAGAACACATTGAGAGGCAGCGCCGAGGTGGAGTGGTACTTAAGTGGAAATAGAGGCAGAAGGAATGTGGGGCTGCAGGGATCAAAGCAGCGAAGGAGGAGTGCGGTGCATGGCGGTAGCGAAAAAGTCATGGCGGAACTTGTAGGAGGCAATGCGTAAATCGTGAGCAGCAATGGCAGCACTCCTGAGGCAATGTAGTACTCAGGACAGGCAGTGCAAAGGTGGAGCCCCTGTGCTGGAGGCGGAGTGGAACTTCCGAGAGGCAGTGTGGACTTGGGCCTGCAGTGCTCAGCGCAATGTGGAGGTATTAGGGTTCAGTGCACTGGTGTTCCAGCGGTGATGAAGGCAGTTTGGAATGGGGGGGAGGCAGTGCAGGGTTGGGCTGCAGTGTGTAAGTAGTCAGAGGTAGTCTAATGGTGTGATGGCCAAGGACAGACTGGAACCAAAATGTGGTCTGGGCACCCAAAAAAGTGGACTACATTTGTGGATCACAACTTTCATGGAAACATTGTTTAGTTGTTATCAGAGGCCAAGTGTTTGGAGAAATTAATGGTAATGTAAACCCTTTAAAGCTTGTCGGGCCAGTAACATTGGTCAAGACTGAAAACACCATTATTCCAACACAGCTGTTAAAACCCTAGTGGCAGCACCGCTATGGACCCAGGGAGTGGAGCAACTGACGCATGCACGCCACACCCAGTATGTAAGGCATTAGCAGAGCGGGTTATGAGGGGTATCTGATAGAAGGCAGTGGATCAAGGGTTGAGACACACACTTTTATCATGCTTCACATGAAATGGGCTGGAACGAGTGCTTAATTTGAGCTTGTTGTTTCCGGTGCTGAGCACTGGCACTTATTTTTGAGGGCCGGCACTATGGTGGTCATTCTGACCCTGGCGGTCTTTGACCGCCAGGGCGGAGGACCGCGGGAGCACCGCCGACAGGCCGGCGGTGCTCCAATGGGGATTCCGACCGCGGCGGTAAAGCCGCGGTCGGACCGGCACCACTGGCGGGGTCCCGCCAGTGTACCGCGGCCCCATTGAATCCTCTGCGGCGGCGCAGCTTGCTGCACCGCCGCGGGGATTCCGACCCCCCCTACCGCCATCCAGATCCCGGCGGTCGGACCGCCGAGATCCGGATGGCGGTAGGGGGGGGTCGCGGGGCCCCTGGGGGCCCCTGCAGTGCCCATGCCACTGGCATGGGCATTGCAGGGGCCCCCGTAAGAGGGCCCCTACATGTATTTCACTGTCTGCTGCGCAGACAGTGAAATACGCGACGGGTGCAACTGCACCCGTCGCACAGCTTCCACTCCGCCGGCTCGATTCCGAGCCGGCTTCATCGTGGAAGCCTCTTTCCCGCTGGGCTGGCTGGCGGTCTGAAGGCGACCGCCCGCCAGCCCAGCGGGAAAGTCAGAATTACCGCCGCGGTCTTTCGACCGCGGAACGGTAACCTGACGGCGGGACTTTGGCGGGCGGCCTCCGCCGCCGCCAAGGTCAGAATGAGGGCCTTATTCTTCTGTCTGAAGCATTTCCTGGAAGCAGAAGACACATATGGGAAAGACGGAGGAAGAGAAAAACGAAAAAGCGCCACAAAGGGAGAATGTAGAAAGCTCCTAGAGTGAACTGAAGGGGCAGGGAGTGGCTGTACATGGATTGAAGGGGCCCGAGGTGGCTTCAGGATTACACGGCCTCAGTATTCCATGTTCGCACATTTAATTGCAGCAGTCGCATGTATAAGAGGAGGGCTTTGGGCACCGGCACGTTTTTATTTACAAATTAAGCACTGTCTGGAACATGCATGAAGCAGCTTGGTCCACTGGGTGTTAATATGCGTTCCTGGTCCTGATGCCTGCGTTCTCTTCTGTGTATCTCTCCTGTGGGACAGCCATGCCCAATAACCAGTATCAACCATGTGGCCAAAGTGGTCCACTAAATCTGGTCCTTATCGCTGTGCCACCTCTTCCCTTTTCCTGTCACTCCACCACAATCTGACCCTCACCACCAGCTATCCATCCAGACCCAAGACACTACTTTCCCAACTCCCCAACCTGAGTCTACAGTCCATCTTCTCCTGTCTTTGGTCTTTGCATCTAGGCTCTACTACGATTCCACCTTCAGTCTAGCTGCTTTCTTTTATGCCCGATTCCACCTTTCTAACTTCCACCCTAGTCTTGCTCTCCAACTTTTCCTGAGACGCCAGCCTATAAACTTTCAGTCGCTAAACTCCACTCCCTTCCCCACACTCTACAACATCTCCCAATTTCCTTGACCCTCCCCTCCCCATAACTCACATATGTCCCAGTTCTATGAATCTATATCTCCTCACATTCTCTTTACATTTCAGTCCCTCCCATTTTCTCTACATACTTTCCATAGTTCACATTTTCACCTTTCTATGCCCAACTCTCATAGCTGTCTTTACATATGGTTATCTCTCACTTGATGTTCCCCTCCCAAGTGTAAGAAACCGCCATCTGAAGTACAGAAATTGAATCATGAAACCACAGTTGACAAGAGGGACGGTAGACCCAAGGTGCCCATGTTGGACGGTCAGACTTTGAGGCGGTCTTCTGTGCAACACTGTTGTGTTTTAGAAGTAAATGTTTCAATTTTCTTTACAGTTTCATCTCTTGAACAGTCTGATCCTGCCTATGTAGCGCTCTCGCTGAGAGTGCACTCTCGGGAGGCAGCTGTCTGACTTGCACCGGAAGTTGTAGCATGTTACACCCACAGCTCTGTAGTAGGTTCCTGCAGTCACTGAACTTTTACACTGGGAATCAGGGCCTAACACAGACCCCAGCAGTCGCTAGGATGCAGCGGGCCCCATCTCTTCAAGGGTCCCAGCCTTCAGGGGGAGCCACTCCGAACAAGCCCAATGAATATGTGTGAGATACGCGAGGCTCAGGAGCCACCATCAGACAGTCTGCAGAGACCTCTGCAGTAGGTGCGTTCACCAACTTTGCTCTGAAATAAGATTAGAACCTGTGAGATGCAGTTACACTCAAACCTTAGCAGTGATTACAACAACCAATCAGACTCTTGCAGCAGGCCTAAAAGCTGTGCCCTTCAGATTAACCAAATACCATTGCTATTGTTCTACTAATCTGATATGGTATTTCTCTTTCGTTTGAACTTTAACATAAAGCACTTTTCTTACTATTTTTTTCTCTCCTCTGACGTACATGCTCGGGTTTACTACTGTTTTCAGACCTTTGGCTTTATCTTCGCATATTTCTCTCTTTTTTCATTTTTTCCTTTGTCTTTATTGTTTTCTGCTCCTCTTCCTTCTGCGCCTCCCAGAATCACCTTCCGGGACCTCCCTCAGCGAGCGAGAAGCCACAATGAAACCAGTGCCGGGCTGTGTGCATTTGTGCATGTGACTGGGCCCACCACAATGTCTGACATGCGCACACCTTTCTAAGGCTGCAGGAGCTTTGCGTTGTGGGACGTAACCTGGACTGGGCATTTGGGGAAAACAGTGCCCACAACTAGCCTCAGACCTAGGCCCTTCGCCTGGTGCCCGCTCTACCAATCCAAGTCTGGCGGAGGCAGAGACCTAGGCAGTGTGGAAGTAATGTGAGGCACTGCAAAGGTGCAACTCTAGTGATGGTGGCTGTGCTGAAGGAGGGAGGAATAGTGTGAGTTAAGGCCTTCTTCACTTCCACTTCTTTCGGCTGGAGCATAGACCAAGTACTGAGTGCTTCAGATGGATTGTTCTCCTTCTGCTGATCATGCTGTGATTGAGGTACTACCCTATCATCCTTGTCCGTATTGCTTTTACCTGCGCACCCCACGTGCTGTCTTCCCCTCCCACCCCGCGCCTGCGTTTCTCCTTTTACTTCTATTAAACCCCTGCAGTCAGATGTTGCTTCTTCTCCTCCCACCGCCATGTTGCCAGTTTGCTTCTTCCCAGTCCATCCCCATAGTCTGTGTTGCTTCTTCCCCCTACAATGCTTTTCTCATTGTTGCTTCCTCCCCTCCCATTCCCCACCTCCCATTGTCCATGTTAACTACCCCTAACCCATCATTAGAATAAAAAACACTATGACACAGCCAGCACTGGCCGCGTAATAGACCCTTTTAGGGTCAAGCCTGCAAGTGCATGTGCTAGCGCATGCGTCTCGCTTTAGAGACTGTTGCGTTCAGTAAAGGGCTTGGAGCCCGTCTGTCACTCATCATTTGATGGTTTGCATGGCACTCTTCTGTTCAGCCTCGTAATTCGTCAAAGGACGCCTGGCATCGTTTCCGTTTCTCTATTTAGCAGGGATCAAGCACTAATTGATTCAACTTAAGTAGTGCCATCCGCTGCTCCCAACATGATTGAGGCACTATTTGTTCGTTTTAACTTCTAGTGCCCCGCAACCAGAAGGCTTGTGACTGGCAAAAACGTGCCCAGCAGGACAAACAAAATTGGAAAGTTTTATATTTTAAAGCTAACTTTTTTATTTTGCCAAGTTTTCTTTTCTCAGTTTCCATGCATGCTTTCTTTTGTTTTTGCTTGTGGGTGCTGCCGTCAAAAGATGACAATTAGCTAGTTCTAGATATGCGAGACCTATGGCATTGCAAATGCTTGTTTTTCCTGTTGCCCTATACCTCTCACTGTCAGTTTTGCCTGTTTGTTCCCGCCCTTCCACCCCATGTTGGTCTTGCCCAGCCCCACCTGCTTAAGGAGAAAAAACACTATCACACCTCCAGCATGTCATTGTGATTTTTTTGGGCAACTTTTAGCCATGCTGCACAGCAGCCGCACTGCTCTACTTCATGACTAAAAGACTTTGGCAAAGCTAATAGCTCTTGCATAAGCGAGACCAGTGGCGTAGCATGGGGGGTGCAGGGGGGGCCGGCCGCACCGGGCGCAACATCTTGGAAGAGACTAAATCCACGGGTTAGGGGGCGCAAATTACTTGCCTTGCCCCGGGTTAGGGGGTGCAAATTACTTGCCTTGCCCCGGGTGCTGACAACCCACGCTACGCCACTGAGCGAGACATATCGGTTTTGCCAATGCTTGTTTTCTCGTTCCATGGGTTGCGACGGGTCAGTAAAGTGAAAATACCCCCACACACTGGACCCTTCAAGCTTACTTATATGGCAGTGCCAATCTGCCAGAATCAGTCAAACCAACACTACTGGCGTAAAAAGGGTGCTATCACCACGTGTGAAACCTGCAGCCTTGAACTTTGGGGCAGATGATCACGCCGTGCTCAAGGTTTCACAAGCCCCACGTGTCACACCGAGAGCAGATACCACGGTATTGTAAAACACCTGTAATTACTGCTGTGGTTACTCAAGCAATGTGTGCGCGTGATAACCTTTGTCCCTGGCTTCCCAAGGGCACCAAGGGGAGGTGTGTGTAGTGTCAAAGAGACGCAGTACATAGGGCAGCAGGAGGTCTGAGCCGGTCACACAGGAGGTTGGGAGGTGTCAGAAAGTGAAGGAACACTCACATCACAGACCTCGGTGCACTGCTTCCTGTGTTCAGAATCAGTGCATCACTTTATGGTGACAACACGTCTATCCTGTCCGTCCAACCGATGGACAGGTCGTTATAACTCGCCTTATGTAGAGAGTGTGAAGGGAGAGGTTGGGGCCCAGAGAACAGAAGTGGAGAAGAGGACGTGGTGCTATGAAAGAGGAAACAGGCAGATTGGGGGAGCCTGAGGATGGGACACTGGAAAAGGGAGAGGCATAGACTCTCCGAGTAATTGGCGGTGTAGAAGTAGGAATTGGTCAGCACGTCACTGTGATGGTGGGAAGAGGGTAATCTAGGCACTGCTGCCTGCCAGGGCACGGCTCAGCTCACACATACCTTCCATGACCTCCTTTGACTCAGCCTGGTAGGTTTGGGCTCCACTGCACAGGGGCTGAGCTAACCTGAGGTGTCACCAAGAACCTAAATTGACCGTAGCTTAGTCAATAATGTTATGCTGGAGGCAATATAGTAATGGGATTAAGCCATTTCCAGGGCTGTTTTCAGAGAATGGATCTGCAATAATGAGCATAATTCTGTTCTGTTCTTTTGACCTGTTGTCTCATTTTCCACACCACCTCCCAAAATACAAAAAACAGAAATGAGGGCTATTGATGTTCCATTGCCTTTGCCTATTCCATGCTATATTGACATTGTGGGCCCAATTCACAAAGCCAATTTCTATGACTAAAAATGCAGCCTCTCAAGTGTCCACCCGGGATAGCAGGCATTTACCACTGCATAATTGTGTCTCATAACTTTGTACAATTATGCAGTAGTAAACCCTGTGAAAGGAGTTGGCCGTGGGAAGATCAACCAAGATATGTCTTGTGCTTCTAGGGGTACAGATCTAATTGTTCCTGTGTAAGTTATACAGCTGTAAGTTCCTGATTAAAAAAATGAACAAGTTAAAACAATCTCTAATAAACAACACAAACAACTCTCTGGTGTCACGCCCCACATGCTGCATGGGCCCATAGCATTTCGCAAAATACACTGGTGACCATCCCTGAGACATCACTGTGGGGGAGGGACTGCACGTTACAGATGTGACTCTTGGTTTGTTTTCAGGCTGATTTAATTAAAGTTAGTGTGAGTTGGGGAGATGCGAGTGTGGCGGGGGTCACAGTTTCTGTATTCTGACGAGTGTTTAAAGTCTACCAAATATGCACTAACACCTTTTGGCCTTAAAAAGTGAACTTTCGACACCAAGAGTCTCCAGCCTTTTCTATAATAAGAGCTACTTACGTTCAATGAAAATCATGCAGAGCTACTAGTTTTATTGGTGTTGTATAGTGACCACATAAAACAAGATTAGTGGCCACCAGGTGTAAATCTGTAAGCAGTGTTCACCTTGGTGCATCAAGCAGGGTTGCCAGCAGTAATGCAAAAGAGGTCTGATCAACTTGGGATGTCTCTACCTGGGTACATACCAGACCTAGCTACCTTGCCCCTGGCACTCCGGTGATAATACAATGGTGGTAATAAGCCTCACCCGCGACACATGTTTTACCATTTAAATTTCACCTTGAAATATATTTTGGGAAGTTCAGCCACGTTCCTCCAAACATTAGCTATTTCATCTTGAATACACCCTTTTCAATGTTGGTATACATACATTAATTCACCCAAGCAAAAGCGTCTAACTCTATAGGTTGGGATGCACATAGGAGAGCTACTCACAGGTACCACAAACTACGAGTAGGTCAAGAGCTGCTCGTTGGAGAGCCCTGGCCTACTCTGTACACCTTCCACTCTCCACTTGTTAATGGTGACAGGTCGTCTTTTAAAAAAGTGCATATAATTCATCATTGCGAGGGCTAAACACAGAGTACACACAATTATTTACTCAATATCTGCTTTCACCAGGAAAGAGATGTTGCTGTCTCTCTAAAGGTATTTATTTTTTCTTAGCTGTTGATATAGCGCCAACACACCGGGCACCGCTTGGCAGAGCGGTTGACATCAGGGTAAGCGTTATACATAGATCAACTAGAACACAGTAATGTACAGTTATAAGTGGGGTAAACAGTAATGGAGTGTTGAGTAGAAAGACATTTGACAAAGAAAGAAATTTGCAACATTGTCGGAGTTTAGGCGCTTGATGCAGTTTCTATGTGCTTATCTTAGGTTCTGCAGTTTTTTCAGAAGGAACGGTTAATATATATTGCCAGTAATGGAGTCTACGTAAGCGTAAAGAGAGCGTAGTGCTACGGAATTACTTGATCTTGATGTTAAACTAGAATCCAGTAATCCCTTTTGACAAATCGCTTGCCTTACAAAATCTGCCACAGTCAGTTGTAGTAGAGTTATGCAAAGCTTGGCAGATCTACTGAAATGCATGATCAAGCATACATTTACCAGCAGTCTAAAGCAGAACTCTCATGGGCCTGGCTCTCAGGAGCAGTAAATCTAAATACATCTCACTCTCAAGCACATCTGTCAGTTTGGCGGAAAATTGTTCCTCTCGTTCAAGGATTATGGCAGCACTTGACAATGGGGAGATAAACAATCGGAGGTCTCAAAAAGCAACAATTCCTTGTCTTCAGGAAACTTGGAAAGAGGATACTTTTTCAGTGGATTCCTATTATGTTCTAAAAAAGTGTTGCCATCTTATTATTGATGGATTTTATTGAAATATTTCAATAATCAAACAATCAACAAACAATCATTTTCAATGTTTAACGATTGGCTTTCCATTGTCGGAGCCCATGGCTATTCTCTCCTTTTACTCAAGATACATTACCATTTTATTTTATACAAAATAATTCTATCCTCATGGATGCATTTGGTTTTTTAAATAAGACAATAGTTAAAGAGAAGACCACCTAGGTTATTATTGCTGATGATTTGAATTCATCTGTGAAGTTTTCAAGGATACAGAAATTGAGGCAAGCTGACATATTCTTGAGGTCCATTTCCCACAAACTAGTAGATTGGATAAACATGGGGCACTCCGCCAAGATGAGCTGAGGGACTTGGGTGCAATAAAATTAAATGGAAGAATGGACCTGATATTCCAGCCAAGATGACAACTCAAGGCCTCTTGGATCTTCTATCATTGATTATATCTTGTAAGACGTTTGATTTGATTTCAGAAAGGAACATCTTAAATACACTATATTATGATCATCCCTTTCTCTGAACATTCCTGAATCTGCCTCTTAAAAACCCCTTGTACTGGTCGCTAAAGACTGGATCAAGACTTGTAGATATCCAACAAAAAAGATGCTAGACTACACTGGAATCCTAGTAACATTGATCATTTTAATGATTTGTTTGCATCAATTCATATGACACCGCAGGACACTACCATGGGAGACCCATACATTATCTAGGATTTGTTCATGGGGAATCTGGTTAAATACCTAAAAAATAAAGGCAAAGGTACCATTAGCACTGAGAAATTAGCGATAAACAAAGAGGAAGTTCAATAATCAGTCAAAATAAACATCCTAATCAGAAAAATGTTTTTATTGATTTCTCCCGCCTGTGTGAAAACATTTAGGTTATGTAAGAAAAAACTAAATAGAAACCATTCAGCCGACAAGCAAAGACAGCAGGCTCTCGATTGCACTCAAGCAGCGCTCGATAAAAATCCAAGAACTTTTGGAGCATTGTTGCCCTTGGCTGTGGCTTTAAAAACAAAGCTACTGTAAATGTGATACCTGGGTCAGTTTGGGTTGAGTAGATTTCCAACCTATCTAACCAACTCAGGAATTATATTTCACCCTCTAGCGGCAACCCGACTACCATTTATGTAAAAAGAACCAGAGCATAATTTGCATTAGATCCAGATGAAACTGCAATGTCTCACTGAAACAATATCAAGAATTGTGGGCCAAAACCATTAGATCCATATTTACTTATGGCTTTACCACGGGTATTCTCCCGAAATATTAGAAAGGGCCTGTTGTTATGTCACTCCATAAAAAGGGATGCAAAATAGTCCAGGAACTTACCATCAAATTGCCCTACTCGATGCCCCAGGATAGATCTTTACCTGAAGTATTTTGGAACATCAGGAGACTTGTGCATGTCAGGCCAACATTATCCCCTCAGAACAATCTGGCTTTGGATTGAACCACTCAGTAACAGAGAATATTGCAGTATTGCAGGCTATTTTAGATACCTATACAGTTTTTAAAAACCCAATCATATATGCACCTTTTATTGACTTGCCTTCTGCGTTTGACCAGGTGGGAAAACCAACGCTTTGGTTAAGACTGTCAACACTGAGTATTCCCAAGAATGTATTATGGTTAATTGATTCCCTACACTCCTCGGCATGTTGTAAAGTTTTGTGTGTGTGGGGGTGGGGGGGGGGGGGGACACTAAAGGTCTTTTTCCATCTATTGCTGCCAATAATGGTCTAAAACAGGGTAGCCTGTCTGCACCATTTTTATTTTCAATATATTTGTCTGACTTTCCATATCAAAATGTCTGGTAATAATTTCCCTCCATAATTAGGATCTAATTATATGCATATGCTGATGTATGCAGATGATGTTATCCTATTTGACTTGATTCCATTATGTTTACAGAGACCTTTGAGGGTGTTATATAATTATGCGGAAAAAGTATTTTCTAAAGATAAACATTTGAACCTTTGGAGGAACAAAACAGAGGGTTGACATATAACTAGGACCTGGGACACAAAAAACTCGAAATGGTAAGAAATTGTGTCTGTTACGTAAAACTTCTCTAGCAAACTACGTGAACAAGCTACAATATACAAAGTTAGGGGACAACGCCCTGTTGCAAGCAGACTCTCTCCAATACTTTTAAATCTATAAGGAGAAGACATTTTAATAAACTTACAAAATTAAAATATCGCCTACATAAGTTATGCCCTTGAGTATACATCCCCCTCCAATAGGTCACTGATAAATATCTATGATTGGAGGATTTTGAGGAAGTTTTGCTGTCTACATACTGCTGTTCCAGTGTGAATGATACAACTTGAGCTTGTTCTGTATAATCTTTGTGTTCAAGTCCTGGCCAATGTAGTCCACTAGGGGTATAGGCATCTCCTTCCATTAGCTCACTCTTTAAGGGTACTCAGCAGGGAAGATTTAGACAGGGCATTGGCCACTAAAATGACTTTCTCTAGGAAAAGAAATATTGCCCTGTCGTCCGTCAATCGTTAAAATGATCTTCTCAAATTCTGGTCTCCCAAGGCACATTTTATTTGTTATTATAATAACGGTTAAGTTCCTCTCAAGATGCAAAACTCTGCACAATGTTTAACATATATAAAAGGTAAGCTCTGATATTTCCTTTGACCAGGTCTAACCTTGTCCTTACAAATCTCTCAAAAGGTTAGACATTTAATCATGATTCTTCATATGTAGAATTTTCCACTACATTCTTTGATTGGGAGATGGAAGAGCAACAGTAATGATGCTACAATTTGTAATCTTTGTCAAGTAGGACCACAGAAAATATTCCACGTTCGTCAACCGTGTCCAGCGCAAAGGGAGGCTGGAATGTGTTTTCTAAATTCATTAATTGAGCATTTTACCACTGATACTCACTATGAATTGATTCAATTATTAACGTATCCTCCAAATTAACAAGTAAGTTTTACGACGTTTAAATTTTTATAGGATTTTTTATCTGTGTTTTGAAGTGATGATATGTCTATAATCAGGAGCGGCTCATGGGGCTTTGTCAGGATAGGGTGCATGGAGGGGGGGGGTCCGAGAGGCGTGGGAGAAAAGGAATTAGAAAAAAATAAAAAATTACTTTCCTGCTTTGCTCCCGTGCCGCTCCTCACCCGCCACTGCTGCAGGCAGAGGCTCCCAGCCTGCCCTGCACCAATCCTGACCCTGCTCAGAGCAGCAACAGGATTGGCTGGGAGCACCCAGCCAGGGCGCTCCCAGGCAGACAGAGCCCGTGCAGCCTCTAACCAGGCCAGCAACTGTGTTGCTGGGCTGGAGGGAGACTTGTGCGCATGTGCGTTTGGCCGGCCTGAGACAGCCTGACAAACAGACATGCACTCTGAGGGGAGTGCTCTGTTCGTCTACCCCAATGTCCCGCCCCTTTTACACAGAAAGGATAATAAACAGGGTTTATTATCCTTTCCGTGTAAAAGGATTTGTAGCGGTTGCCTCTGGCGGGGGAAGGAGGGGTAACGCTCCTCCGCCCAAACGGAGGAGCCATGCCTGTCTACAATTGAATATGAGTTTTATACTTTATAAGGACTTCATAGTATCTTCAGTGTGTTTATGTATGTTATGATGCCATAGATTGTTGATCTCAAATGAAATCAATTTGAATAAACTTGAACATGAGCTTTCAGGGCTTAGCAGCTCTGCTAAGAAAAGCTGGTGCTGTCCAGTCCAAGTGTACCCACACGGTAGCGCGGTGTCAGTACTATATGCTGACATGTGCCTGTACTATGAAGGGTGAGCTAAGGAGTCCTTAAAGTACACTGCATGTAGTTACTTTTTAGAATATTCTCAGAAATCCTTTAGCATTTAAAGTCCCTTCATTTTTGGCCTCTCATGGTGGGCCCTTTCCAACACAGGAAACATTTTCTGTACAATATCAAGCAAGCAGATTAGTTCCCTGAGCTCATTGCTTTGATAGAGGCTAGCGAGGCACTGCTGGCCCAGCATCACTGGCTTCACATATGGAACAGAACATGCTTAAAGATCTTAAGTATTATACACAGATTCCTTTTGGTTCCCCGTGACTCTCTGGCCTCTAGAATCTCCATATACCTTTATGTTCCATCTCCTCCCTTTACCCATCGCTCTTGACTTTAGATCCCTCACTTCCAGAATAATCTCTTGGAGGACACTTTTTCTCCAGTTTGCACCTCAACTATGGAATGAACTTCCACTGTTCCTGAAACTCAAATTTTCCCATATTGACCTTAAATATTTTTTGAGGGATTTTTAAATCTTTTTTCCCAACTGATGCCTTGAGACCTTTAGGTGAAAGTGGCCTAATTAAAAAACACTGAGTACAACTACGAAGTTTTTCACCATTGTTCCAGGCCTCCCATGCTTTAGTGCTGACCCTCTGCACTAATCTGATTGGGTCCTGACTCTAGAACCTCAAGCGACTGATGTGCAGGACCTTGTATTCAAATCTTCACCTACACCGGAGGTAGCGGATTGCTTTCAAACCTCAGGATAAGTGACCATGGTTTTCCGTGTTCTTGCAATGTTTTTTCCAACTTTGTAGTTTATGAATAGTGGGTCTGCACAGGTCAGAGGAGGACGCAATATTGCGGTCGCTACCTTGATGCAGCCCTATGACCAATTGTTGGCTTTAGGCCCATGAGGGTAGCATTTATTGGTGGAGTGAAGGCCACATCAATGCCTAACACAAAGCCCAAGCAAAGCCAATGCCTGGCCTCTTCTACTGCAACAGAGGCTACACTGAGCCCCTGTGGCCAGCCCAACAGGATGGAACTGACAAAGCTACCACCGGTCACCAAGAACACCTTTCTCCCTACAATCTGACAAGGCAGCTCGCCGTATCCACTAGTGAACGTCATCTCATTCCGCTCCAGCGAAGGTGGACCTGGGTGATGCACGCACACCCTGAGAGTACGGGTAGCAACCTCAAAAAGTTGGGGTAGGGACCGGATGTAGGCATTAAAGATTGCAAGGTCCCACATAGACCTCTTAAGGACACCTAAACATATTTGCATTAAAGATTGCAAGGTCCCACATAGACCTCTTAAGGACACCTAAACATATTTGCATTCAAGATTGCAAGGTCCCACAGAGACCTCTCAAGGACACCTAAACATATTTGCATTAAAGATTGCAAGGACCCACAGAGACCCCACAAGGACACCTAAACATATTTGCATTAAAGATTGCAAGGACCCACAGAGACCCCACAAGGACACCTAAACATATTTGACCTAATGAGCGACCTTGCTGTGATGGTTAGAGAATCAATCTAGCCAAGGTCCGCGCCAGATTCCCTTGCCCATGCATCCTGTGCCCAGCGTACCACAGGTTTTGAGGGACTAGAGTGTACCACCCATCACCAGTCTGTAAAGAGTCCTTTGGCATTGCCTGAGGTTTGTACAGTTGTATTTGTATGAAGCCTCTTATTCTGTGAACGATTAAAAAGGCACCTAGGGATTTTCCTTTAGTTAACGGGGCAAGTCATTATCTGCCTCGCTCCCTGGTCGTATGTTTTGCTGCAGAATGGAGATTTGGCCTGAGTTGGTTCAGTTTTGGGCAGCTATCAAACAGAAAAATGCGATCTGAGCTCCCGTGGAGACGGCTAGCGCCCAGAGTCAATTTATTTTTTAAGTGAGCGCTACACGAAATGATACTTTCTATTGGAACTTCATATTACTTATATGCGCCCTGAAAACCACCTCCGCCAAATCCTTCTACCCTCAGTCTTCAATCTTTTGTCCATGTTCGTTTTCTCTCCTTTTGTTTACACGTAAATCATTCATCATGTCTGTTCCAGTTCAGAACAAAACTTGCTCCATTTCTCAGCTGGTCACAGCTGGCACGTGGGCCTAGCTCCCAAGCGCCGACAGCGCCCACATTCCCAGAGGTCACGCGGGGTCGGTAGCGCCCAGATCTGTGGGTGAAGCTACGAACCACTCATATGTTATCCCCCTACAAAGGCCTTGGTTAGCCGACGGCCCACCCGCCTGCCCTTCAGCTGCCAGCAGCCAGCCAGCGGTGCCCTCTCTGCCCACACCTCACAATGCCGGCCTTGTTTAGTGCTTTAATAAGGCGCTTTTATGTCAGAATAAGTACGGCTGGGCCGACATCTCTGAATGGGAATCAAAACACGAGATCTGTCAGCACGCATGGTTATCAAGCTTAATTTCAGAACAGCAGCCGGGGGTTAAAGAGTACGAACAGCTATCATGACCCCCCGACCCCCCCAAAAAAAGGGGGGGAGAAGGGGGAAGTAAACACATTCCCACGCACTATTTTCATATAGCGCTTCAAAAGGCTTTACTGTTGTTTCTAAGCGCGTTGAAAAACAGTCGGTACTCTTACCCAACTTCATGGTACCATAATTTATTAAACACATTCCCTGCAGTGGGAAGCATTAGTTCATTCAGCCATTTTGATGGTTATCAGGAGAAAATAGTCTTATGTGGATCAATGAGGACAAGGAAGGATGCTTCACTCGTGGCAAAGTAGCATTAGGCAAAATAGTATTTGCCTACTGGAGCGCTCCCTATAAACTGATTTTTTTTTATAATTTCAGGCTCCTTGCCAGTACTTTAATACGACATACTGGGTGGTAGCCCAAAGCTGGTGTCGTACCTTTACTGAAGTGCCAGTCCAGCTACGAAGATGGGGCCAGATGTACAAAACATTTTTTCGGTTTCGCAGAATCGGGCCGTTTGCAACCTCTACAGAGCATCTCTGTATATACAAAAGCCCTGTTTGCGAATCGGCAACATATTACGTTAATTGCAAATAGGGTTTGAGATTAGGTATTAGTACTCAGGCGTGTTTGAGGCCCCTTTCTAACGCCGAATCACACTGGTAACTCTAAATGTTTTGCACCCTAAATGCGGTCGCAAAACGTTCACATTTTACTGACTCCTTGAAAGAGGTAAGCCATTTGAACATGGGAAGGGGTCCCCAGAATGGATGTAATAAATATTTTTCCAGAGCAGATAGTGGACCCACTGACCACTG
Source organism: Pleurodeles waltl (assembly GCF_031143425.1). Lineage (NCBI taxonomy): Eukaryota > Metazoa > Chordata > Amphibia > Caudata > Salamandridae > Pleurodeles > Pleurodeles waltl. The sequence continues at coordinate 38,812,492 of NC_090450.1, forward strand.
CCTGCTTTTAAAAATTAAAAGAACATTTTTCATTTATATTTTTGAACGACATCCTGTTTTCTTTTCCTGCATTAAAAAAAATATATTGACAATTAAAAGCAACCACAGACATGGTGGTCTGCTGACCCCAGCAGGCCACCATCCCCGTGCTTTTTGCCATTTTCAATGGCTCACAAATTGCGACCCACCTCATGATTATTATTTTGGTAGGTCTATTTACGACCCACTGGGAATCACAAAAAGCGTGAAGCCCACTTCTGTACATACGTTTGCAATTAACGAATAGTGAATTGCATATATTAGCTATTTGATAATCACAAATACTAACTTTTGTACATTTGGCCCTAAGTGCGCTATGGACCCAAGTAGACTAGAGATCAGGATCGCCAGTGTATAGACAAATCTTACACAGACCTACACAGTGCAAGCTTCATACACATTTTGTGATGCACACAGCGTCAAAAGATGGAATGTTGATGTATGTCCATGCAAGCCCCACATTGCAGCGAGCCAGGCTAAATGCCCATCACTGGGTACTGGGGAGGGTGATTCTCCTGCCAAGAAAAAATTTGGAATATTTACGGCCAAAATGCAGTTTTACTGCTGTTTGACACATATATTGTCCAGGAAGCCACAGGCCTTGAAGGCACTTATTTGGAAATGGAGACAATTAAATATTATAGTTTTTGAGCCTGCCACAGTGCACCATTTCCTATCATTGAATGTTTCTTTTGTCTATAGTAAAACGGTGCTGTAGATAAAAACACCAGTTAACTACACCCTGCTGCCTGGAAAACAGTGGTTAGCTCTGCCCCACTCCAGAGAATGGCAAGCTTTAAATAGTGTGCCATCCATCTCCTGTGCCAGTCAAGGGCTCATTAAACTTCAGTGTAAGTAAACACAGCTCCAGTCAATGGCACTGTGTGCCAGGGTGCTTTATTCTTTGCAGGGCACGTGCAAAACACGTGTAACTCAGGCTCTAGTATTACAGGGTGCTACAATGATGTTTTAAGGCAGTGGTTCTCAACCTGTGGTCCGGGAAGCCCTGGGCGGTCTGCAAAGCCTTCTAAGGGGGTCCACGACTGCTTAGAAAATAAAAAAATATGAACAGATTAGGTCCCCAGCTTTCAATAATAACTCAGTGGGGGGAGGTGGGTGGTCACCAGATTCCACTTAAAATTCAGTGGGGGTGCCAGTAATGATAATGTGGGGGTCCGCATAAGTCAAAAGGTTGGGAACCACTGTTTTGGGGTTCAGGCAGACTGTACCAGGATGCTACCAATACAGTGATACTCAGTATGTCAACCTGCTAAGGGTGATGCCCAAATATACCAGAGCTTTGATTTATGTGCCAGTTTGTCATGAGTTATAGAGTACCCCGGCCTACTCACTGTGCCAGGAGACCCCGGCCCTCACTGTACAACTGAGAGTGGAAGTTTGCCCAGTACTCAGGATTGCCAAAGCTGCGGGTCAGGGTGGTATAGAAGGTACGAGCTAAACATGATCCTAGCTTAAAGATTTTACAGGCACATTATTTCATATGTAAAAACTGTAAAGTTTCTAGAATGGCCCCTGCACGCAAAATATATAATGGGATGACAAGTTCCACATGGCACCTGTATGTAAAACCACAGAATGCCCCGCACCCCTTTATATAAAGCATACTCTGGAATGGCAGTTTCCATAATGCCCCTGTATGCACAGAAAACATTTCCAAGACAATATCTTCACTTCCTCTATATGTAAAACATACATTTAAAAAGCAGCTTCTAAAAAGCCCCTTGTATGTAATGCATACATTGCCAGTTTCCAAAACGCCCCCATAAGGAAAGAATACATTAGCAAGTCAGTATTCACAATGCCTCTGAATGTAAAGCATGTTTTGTCATGAGAGCTTCTGCAAATGCCAAGGCGTGTAAAGAATGCATTACCAGGCCAGTCTCCACTGTTCTTCTCTATGTAATGCATACATTGCCCCAGCAGCTTCAACAAACACCATTCTACATAAGGCATAAATTCCATGCCAGTTTCTACAGGGTCCCAGCATCCAACCCTCTCACCCATAATTCGGTGTAACTTGCTGAGATCTTGCAACAGGGCCTGGCCTGTGGCGGCCGGTTCTGATCCTCGTAATCTTAACCCCTGGGCCGGTGTGGGGTGAAGGGGTGGGTAAGTTTCATAATGCATCAAAATACATTCCTATAAACTGTTAAGAAAATAGGATGATGTGGTCTTTATATGTACAGTATCAGCCTTTGAAGTGTGCCTGCGATTGGAACGGCACCTTCTGGAAACTCCGAGTTGTACCAGTCTGGGAGGTGGTAGAGTCCTGTCCATTCCTGACTTTTTCCCCGCTTCAGAGTGTCACCCCAAAATCAAGTGTTTAGTAGCAGCACCTCTACCCCAGTATAGCGTTTGAAAGCCTGCTTCTCTGGCTCTCCACCTCTATGGGGTGGTGACAGGTAACCACCTCCAAAACAGCAAGGGTTCAAATCCAGCAGGAGCAAATCGGAGCACTTCAATCACCGAAACCCGAGGACAACACAAAAGCCACACACCAGAGAAGTATGTGAAGCCAGGTCTCAACGTACAACAACTGAACAGGGATACATATGTACACAATCAGCGCTTGGTCTGTATTTTAAAAAATATAATTAGAACATTGGAATGTTGAGGACTTCATTGGAGAGTGGAGAAGCTCCAGGCTTCTAACGGCTGGTATAAGCCCGGAGCGCCAACATTCCAATGTGCGTCTTTGGCCTTACGCAGCCAGAGGGGATTTCAACCCCCTCCGGCTACATGAGGCATTTGTCTTACAAATTAGAACATTCTGCCCTGATGGGGCAGAATGTTCTAATAGCTGTTTAGCCTGCCGTAGTTGGGCTATACTGGCCAATAAAGGCCCACTTCCTTCTTAAAGGCCCTTGTCTTCGTCTCGGGTGCTGGAGTAGACCTTTCATGGCTGGTATAGCCCGCCGTAGAATTTGTCACCAGAACTTTACTGAGGAGGTGGCATAAACTGGTGTAGAGGTGGACCATACCTCCCGCTGCAGCACGACAGCCTCGTGGTGCCTTTGACCATCTCAGCATACTGCCTTTTGCCAGGAAGAAAGACAGAGTGAAAACAAGTCCAACTTTTACTTTCCATTGTGGGCCACTGCATTAGAAGGGCTACCAATAGAGTGAAATATCTCTGCATCGGCTGTCCTATTTCTATCCCTGATGGTAAAAAAAGTAAGACTCATCCACCAGGTTCCTCTGCTGAGACTGGGACAAGGACAAGACACAAGGTGAAAATGAGTCATGGCTTCCAGAAATAAGTTCAGGTGGTGTCCACCAGTAACCATTTCCACAAATTAATCCCTCTACACAGTACACCAGAAAAATGAAAACAGATATCCACACCTCAAGACATAACAGGACAGGACTTAGAATAGACAACACACCACTCAACTTACTCGTACTACCAAGGAACCATTCTGCTGGTTGCCGAGTTGTGGTTAAAGCCTTCTGCTCCATCCTTGCCTTTCCTTGTACAGAAGTCTTTCAACAGGAACCTTTTCCTGTCCAGGTCCTACACTGCGGCTTAACTGCTATTATATCAATGCCCATCAGTGATGGCTTGCTCTTGCTTTTTCTTCTACAGGAGTCTTTCAAGCAGTGTCCATCGTGGACCTTGCTTCCACTGGGAACACACTGCTATTCCTTCAATGTCCATCAGGGGTGGCTTGTCCCACTGAGTGCTGATTGCTTAGTGGGCCCTAACCCCGCTGACTGAAGAGTTGTTCGATTTTTCAGCTAGATGCTTACAAGAGCTCAAGTGCTGCCTTACTAGGTGATCATTCAGTGCCCTCCTATTGGATGATACAGGATCTACACCTGCCCACATAGAAGCTCTCTGGTGGCGGTCCCTGATGCTTTATACCCTGTTGGTTGCTGTTGATCTGTCTTGCCACCCATCAATCTCGCTAATCCAGGGTTCTCCAACGTATAGCTCCAAGGCTATTGGTAGCTCTCCATCTACCTGTAAGTAGACCTCCTGTGTGCAGTCAAGTTTAGTAAATTTGAAGCCTTTGTTTGGCTGAATTAAAATATGTGTACCAAAACTGAAGCGTGTGCATAAGATGAAAATGTGTGTATTTCAGACTTTAGAAGCTTAGTTGGAGTAAAGCAGTTGAGTTTCCAAAATATATTTAAAGTCAATATTTAAGTGATACATCATGTGGCGGGCAGTAGGTCAACCCACAAAAGTAGGGTACAAGTTTCATCAGAAGTTTGTAAACACAGAACAGCAGGATATTTGGCTTAACCTATTGAATGTCTCCACATTTTATTCTACCAAATATATACACCCTCAGAATAAACTGATATTACGGGTAAACCAAAATTCTGAGTGATATGAATAACTCCAATTCCTAAACTCAGGTTCTACAGAACTTTAAATGATAGACATCTTTCCTTCAAACAAACTTTGTATTTAGTAGATTTCACTTTAGGAACTGATGCTTGGTAAAAACACAATGAAGAGTCATATGCCATAGCTTGGTTGATGGCTTTTGGTAGCTTGTGCTTTTGGACAACTGACAGTCTGTAAATCTCAACAAACGAAAGCATGTGACAGAGGTTTTCCCTCACAAATTGCAAAAAAATAAGAAATATTAAAACTTGGAAATACTAACCTGCACTCAAAAAATGGAAATACATTCTCTAAAGCTCTGAATATTCATAAAAATTGGAAAGAATGTGATCTTAGCACAGCAAAACAATTGTTGATGTCATTGTTAGAAATAAATGCAAAAAGAACCGATGATGGACGGAATGCTGAACAATGCAAACATTCACTGTTAGAAATAAAACAAGCCATTGGGCCACACTTTGGTCCCTATTTTCAGAAAGAAATGCCATGTCCAGGTTATATTTTGTTGTGTCTCTCCAAAGCAACCACAAACAGTGGGAACCTTCACAACCCACAATAAGTGGGGAAAAAAGGAAGATGATTCGGCTTGGATTTTTGTTGTGGAGAAAAAGTTGTGAAGGTTCAAGTGCAAAGTGTCCCAAACATAAAAAAAAAAAGGCCCGGCCCTTGGATTGAGGGGAAATCTTCTTTGCTTTGATCAGTGTTTAAGCCTTTGAGCTGTGATTTACTGTTTGTGTCAATATTCAATAAATCACTTTATTCAGATGCATTTTGGCATCCATAAAAATACACAGAAAAGCATACAGTAACAATTATAGCAGTTAAGAAAACTAAAATATGAAGATATAAAACAATAAAATACAGTATCTAAAACAGTGTAGATCTGCAGGCTTGTATGGCCGTCTTTAAAAAAAACCACTACGTAAAAAACAACTTCTTCATTGGTAAGTAACTGCAGAAATGTCAGAGCAGGCCTGCACTGATCAACATCATGGCAATATTTCTTTAAAAGTGGAATTAAAAAAAGCTTAGTATATCTGGCGTAAAAAGTGCCAAAAAACATAAAATGAAGCAAAGTTTATCCAGAAAAGGGATCACAGGGGCACCGCTTGACATAAGGATTATGTATGAATCCCTGGGGAAAACGGAGGAGATATTGTATAGTGACTGCTCTGAAACAAAAAAGCAGGGATCGCTCCCAGCGAGTCCAGGCAGACCAGATATAGTGTCAGTTGAGCAGTTTCGGTCCCTCAAACAAAGGTATTTGTCAACATTGAACTTCCCCCTCTATATCACTAAGACGCCTTAGTTCTATAGGATCATAAAGTGATTTAGCTACAGCTTTCTCGTTTACCCCAATGGAGAAAGACGGGTCAGTAAACAGATTTAGCATTCCAACTTCAGTAAGTTCACTTTTTACATATGCAAGCCAGGGTGTAGAAGGACCATTATCCAGAGCCTAATAGTCTCTTATTATCTCCTTGGTCAATACAGCCTACACATTTTGCCAGATAACTAGCCATAGCATAATAGGTCGCACCCTAATCAAATCCCCAATATGGGAAGTCCTAGTTCATTGTGGCAGATGAAATGCGAGGCTGAGATAGGGCCTGACAGCAGCCTTCTACAGAACCTAGGGCCAGATGTAGCAAAAGGTTTTACCCATTCTGTGTCTATGGGAAAAAGTGTTCATACATATGGCCCCTATTCTCTTCCCGCTGAATGGCCATACACTTAGCGATTCCCCAGACCTCAGCCCCATACAAAGCAATGGGTATACACTGAGGACTATATATATTTTTTACATTGATGCCAAACAACCCCCACCCTTGGGCTGACAAAGGCTGCATAGTGACCCAATGGTTGATGATACTGTTTGTGTCATTGAATAGTGCTTTACCATTTCTATCTGATCAGTATATTATCTTTGAGATATTCTAGTTTGTGTTTTTGAGCAGGGGACAATCTCTGGCACCTGGACTGTTATTAAGGAATTTTAGTGTTTGTTTCACTGACCAATGATTGTTTGGACTCGTCAGTATTATTTTAGGTTGTTTCTGTATTCAGTGTTGATGGGTGTCTTCTGATAGCGGTATTTTTGTTTCATTAATCAGTCGTTGTGACTTTGAGTCATATTTTATTGCTTGTTTTCATGAATCTTTGAGCACTGTTTTCATCTTTATCAGTGTTTTAATGAGGGTTTGATAGCTGTTTTATCTTTGATGTGTTGTATTTTACAAACTTTCAGAAGGCGTTGTTCATTTAAGCTATGTAATTACTGTGCGTCTTTCAGTGGGTTACTTTTTAACTTCGTTTTGCAGTAGTTTCTGTTTTTTCAGAATTGTATGGTATAAAGCCCTTATTAAAGTATTTCCAATGCTTCAATTATTTCTGTCTTTAGGTAGGATTTTAGTTTCTGTTTTTGAGAATGATTTGTTGGTGCATTTAGGCAGTGCCCATTTCTGAACAGTGATCATCTGTGTCATTGAACAATGTTTGTTCGTAGTCTTGAACGGTGTTTTATTGCGTCTTTAAGCAATACTTTATTGACTCTTTAAAAAATTTTATGGTTGATGTGTCATATTTGGTGTACAGCATCATAACCAAGTCATTCCGGACTATTCCTCTTGCACTTCGACCTTTCACTGATGTCTCACCGAGCCTCTGGAACCAAGCTACACCAGACTGAAAAGCCTCAATCAGGGTGAAACCAGTTCTTGGTTGGTAGAGTTCTGGTTCATGAGGACCTGGCTTGGCAGTTCGGACTGGACTGTTCCTATTGGAGCAGGGTGAAGACTGATTTGCAAAGGGCTGGGTCCATACCGAGGTGGCATTGTGTGCAAATAACAGTGGACTGGGATGTGGCCTGAGGAATTACCAATAGCAAAGATTAATTCAAGCAGTCCACTCATCACTTTTTGTATACTTTTGGCATATCTTTGGCAACTTGATAAAAAATAATATTAGAAGAGTGCTTTCAGCACCTCTAAAAAAAAAAATCGGGTTACTCTTTACTGAAGGACAACAATCCTCAAACACGTCTAGAGATATGTAGCACTGGGTGCACCTACAACAGTGAAAAATAAAGACTTTTACCTAAGTAAGTGTTACCATGCACTACATTTACCATTTAGCAACTGAGTGCTGGGACGTGGGCCTCCACGGAACACCAAAGGCCCACGTCACTATCCCCACGGACACTCACAACAGATATATGGTTGGCCAACTGCCCTCAGTTTTGGAGAAAGCCAATGCTCTGGATATTTACCATCTAACAGATCAACTATAAAACAGATATTCATTTACATAGCAGTAGTTGTATAGTTGAATCCTAGCCAATGAGCAAAGGAGCCCTGAAAATAGAGTGATCTCCGGGATAGATCTTTTACAGGAGACAGGTTAAGTTAGGTTTCTTTTGAGTAGGAAAGAGATGCACTTCCACCAACAGACAGAAGTATGTTATGAGATTTATTTCTTCAAATGTGTTTCTCTTCTCTTGACCCTGAGCGGTAGCAGGAATTAGCAATGGTCACTTGCTAGTTGCAGCCTTTTCTCAGGAGACCAAAGACAAAGTGCAGCAGATCATATTATGCTTAAGGAGTTCTAGGGGGTCTCCCACACCACCTCTGATAAGGCACTTCCTTGGTAGCCTCTTAGGAAACACAGACCACCATTATAAAGGCACTGCATTGGTATCTGGAGGTCCCTATGGTGTAGAGGCTGCCTGTTGTCTATATTTCATCAAGGAAAAAAACAGATAGATGGCGTAGACTCAATTCTGAAACCTACTAAAATTCCAGCTGTTGTCTCTTTCGTATTCCATGTGAAGGGCAAACTCCATTACCTGAAGTCTATCATTCTAGGAAGCAAGCTGTTTCTGCTGGTTGAGAAGAGGGTAAAGTATGCATGGCTCATGCACAGCCCCCACGATTTTGCCGTATTGGGGTCCTGAGCCCAGAATGCCGAGTGTAGCAGAGCCATCTGCCTTTGCAACTATCCTGAGATGTACCTCATTTTCATACAGGTGCATAACCTAGGTGATGGCTCCTTGTCCATTTAGTATGCGTTGAATGCATCTTCCCTCTATGAATAATGGTTCACCAGGGTACCACGTTGACATATGAAGGGGACTACAACTCCATCTTAAATGCACAATGTTATTTCAGCAGGTCCCTCCTTTATGTTTAGTGGTCTCTTGCCATGCTTGATTTCATGTACAAGATATTCTCTCCTCTTTTCTACAGAGCTGACAGGAAAAAGGTGACTTCCTGATTGGTGGCTCTTGTGAATTAAGGGATAAGTTGGTGTAGGAAGCTGGCTCTGTATATACTATATCAAAGTGAGATATAGCGTGCACAGAGTCCAGGGATCCCCAGAGGCTTGACAGAGGCAAAAATAGATTATACTAATGCTCTGTTTGTGGTAGTGTGGTCGAGCAGTTAAGCTTATCAGAGGGTAGTGCGAAGCATTTGTTGTACATACACAGACAATAAGAGAAGCACACACTCAATGACTTAACTCCAGACCAATGATTTTTTTATATAGCAAAAATATATTTTCTTAGTTTTTAGAACTGAAAGATTCAGTTTGCAGGTAAGTACATAAATTAAAATGTACTTTGCATAGCTATAACCTTGACTTTGAATGGAATCAACAATGTACACAGTTTTTCTAAAATGGCAAAAAGCTATTTTAAAAGTGGACACAGTGCATTTTTCAACAGTTCCTGGGGTAAGAAAAGATAGTACAGTTTTACAGGTAAGTCTCAAACTTACAGTTTCAGTCTCGGGGCCACAGGTAGCCCACCGCTGGGGGTTCCAGGTAACCCCAAACACCCACCACCAGCCATACTGGGCCGGTCGGGTGTAGATGTCAAAGGGGAGCCAAATTAATGTGGGCTTCTGTGTAGTCAGGGGGCACTCAGAACTCTGTCTACCAGCAGGTAAGTACCCACGGCCCGGAGGGCAGACCTGGTGGGTTTTGAAGAGCATGGGAGGGGCCCCAAGTAGGCACCAAACATGCACCCTCAGCGGTAGGTGGGCAGCCGGGTGCAGGTGCAAACAGGGCGTCGAGTTCCCAATGCTGGTCTATGAGGAGACCCGGGGAACACTCAGAGGCTGCAGGTGAGGTCCGGGGGGCTTCTCGGGCAACCCACCAGCTGGACAGGGACAATGTCTAAGAATGGACTTAGACACTGTAAGGGCATATTGCTCATGCAGCTATGCCCTCACCTGTGGTATAGTGCACCCTGCCTTGGGGCTGTAAGGCCTGCTAGAGGGATGACATACCTATGGCACAGGCAGTGCTTTGTGTGCATGGCTTGTTGAATTTGCCTTTTTCTCTCCACCAACACACACAATCTGCAATGGCAGTATGCATGTGTTAGGTGAGGGGTCCCCTAGGGGGACACAACACATGCTGCAGTCCTAAGGGACCCTCCCTGGCCACAGGGCCGTTGGTACCACTCATATCTTTTACAAGGGACTTATCTGAGTGCCAGAGGAGTGCCAATTGTGGACAGAATGGTACATTTTTAGTGAAAGAACACTGGTGCTGCGGCCTGGTTAGCAGGATCCCAGCACACTCTCAGTCAAGTCAGCATCGATAGCAAGCAAAAAGTAGGGGGGTGCTGCAACCAAGGAGCCATTTTTCTACAGTTGGTCCTGGGTTTCCATTTCCCTCCATTGAGCTGGAGTACGGGAAGACCGATTGGCTGAAATGTTTATTGAGACTCATCTCTTCTCAAGGACTTATATTACTCCAGAAATCAGTCTTTTGCTGCTGCCTGAATCTCTACTTAGATAAATTTGAGGCTCCTTCCTGAACAGAACTCCTAAAAGCTTGAGACTCATGAGCATTCTTGCAGCAGCCAAGATTGTGTGGCACTTAACCCAAAGTTCTATTTCGCAAACCTTTCAATACAACTTTCTGCACAGCACTAGACTGAACGAGGCAGTTTGGATCCTGGTGAATCAAGCACCCAAAAAAACAACTGCGACTTCTACCAATCGAGTCAACCCAAGACCAAGTAAATAAAATACTTGGTACTTAAAAAGAATTTGAAGTAGTTGTAGCTAATCCGAAGCCTCACCTAGGATGCCTCCAGTAGTATTCAGACAGAGTATATCCAAATGTACCTCCAATAGAAGGCTCTCCTGATTGGTTGTCCTACAAAAACCCATGTTAAAAGAGTGTTTCTGAAGATTGTTGACAAAGAAACTCTGGAGATTGTGTGCAGGAAAAAGCACACATCTTCATCAAACAAATAATGCCTTTGTCAGTAGGTACCAGTTGACATGAGTTGGTGCCAATAAGACTGTGTGTCTTTATAATCACTTTCAGGAGATGAGCTATCGGTCATAATCTAGTCTCAGGGAACCAGGATCTGCTCTGCATCCAGAAGTTGTAGCACTCGCTCCTTCATCAATCTTGCCAGAGACAAGGCCTCCTCCCACTGGAGCCATTCAACAGCAGAAACCAGGGTGTTCAGGTTCCTGTGGAACTCTCTGGGCCAGATAGATTCCAGAGATTGGTCCAAGTTAGCCAACTATGTTCTTTTGAAAGTGGTATGCCATGACTTGATTATGCTTTTGAACATTTGTTATCTCTTCAGCATCTTGTCCCGGATTTTCTATCATCAGGTCCTAATTATTTTTATACAAGGATGGCTTGGTCATTATGACCCCAGTCAAAGGTTTTCTTCGTTCTTTTAGATGCTTAAGTTAATTTCTTTTAAATTTATGTTTGTGGTTTTGGTCTCATTATTCTGTTTCAATGTTCTGTTTTTTTTTACTTAACTGATCTCATTCACTTTGAGTGGAAGGATTTGAATTTGGACTGATACTAATATTCTTAGTTATGACTTTAAATACATTGTGGTTATTTGTATGTGACTATCCAACGCTGATTTAGATGAAAGCCCGGTTTGGGATTAACCTAAAACCCTTCCAGCTTGCTCATACTACCAAAGTAAAAGAAAAATGATCACATTATATGATCAAAACCTCCTTCTGTTGAACAACATAGCACAAAATCAGTGATTCCTGCTTTAAGAATGCATGAACTTGACTCCTAAAAGCTCCTTTATGAAGGCCGGGAGCTTGCGTCACTGGTCATCATGCTCACCAGAAGGCAGGGATTTCAGAAGTTGTTTAGAGGACATATTTCCCAGCATACTTGTCCCCAGAACACCCACCACATGCCCCTTGCTAATTGCTTCCAAAGGTGATTCCCCCTGTCCACATATTCCAATTTAACCTTGTGTGTCAACCAAATGGGACCTCAGCTCGCCTGCTATAAGCCTGCCTTTCAGCTCCAATTTCCAGCTCTCTCATAGGGAAGATGGATCCTAGTCCACAACTGAGCCATGGCTCTGGAATGTCCTTTTCATGGATCAGAATAAAAAAAGAGACTTTGATTTAAGGTGGAGTCCCTACCCCAATCCAAATTAGACACAAAGCTCGCCGGCTCTGAGATAGTGTTTCATTCCTGGGGAAGGTATGTTTAATAAGGTTACAGCCTGTATTCATAGTTGTGTCTAATTCTCTCTGCAGCGTTTTGACATTATTGCTTTTGCACTTCTTGTTACGTCTGTAGCAAAGGTTAATGATGTTGTGCTATTATTGTTCTGCTGATAAGGGCTTCCTTCCAAGTTCGCCTCCTGGACTTTGGTCTTTCATAGTATAGTATTTTCTTAGCTCCCTTGTACTCTTAGTCAGATGGTTTTGTCTCCTTTGCGGTCCTTTTCTAAATAAAACTTGCTTTTCCACTGTCTGGTGTTACCTTCATGGCCCACCTCTCCTCTTGTCATAATCTCCTCTTCGCTGCCCCCTTGTGGTTTCTATCACCATTAAATTTTACCAAAGCAAATCAGCTTGTGCCACCTTCCCAGTGTTCCACGCCATTCGACCACAGGCCTCGATTGACCTACCTTTCCACGATGATCGTCTGACGATGCACTTGAGAAAACTAATATGGTCCAGGTTGTGATCATGCAAAAAATACTTGGAAAATGTGAGGTCTGCTGTAGTTTCTTCCTTTATACGAGTTAATTGGTTGGAAGGCTAAAGCCAAGGAAATGATTATTAAACTTAACTCATATAGAGTAAACCATTGTTTTATTTTATGTGGTATGCACCGTATGTTTGCACATTCCTCTAAAATTATGAGTTGCTTTGAGCAGATCATTTGTTGGAACTAGGTTAAAGAAGGATATTGATACGCTTGGGACCACAAATTTCAGTCAAGTGGTAAAGCAGGCTTAAAATGCAGGACTTCAAAAATGTAAGAGGATCGGAGGCTTAATGGTCCAGTGTATACCCTCCAGTGAATATTGTTATATAATGCAATACACTGTTAAAAAAAAAACAAAGCAAGAAAGAGAAAATACAAGGGAGTCCTAATTATTAGGACCAAGAGTCCTCACATACCCTATTGGGTGCCATGCTTCATCATCAGACGGCTCCTCATCAGACCGGCGCTGCAATGTCTGACAGGCTCCCCCCAAAGGGGGGCTCTTTGCCGGAGATCTTTTCTCGATGATGCCACAGAACCCATATTTGGAGGGAGCCCGTCAGACATTGCAGCGCCGGTCTGACGAGGAGCCGTCCGATGATGAAGCATGACACCCAATAGGGTATGTGAGGACTCTTGCTCCTAATAATTAGGACTCCCTAATATTTTCCCTTTCTTGCTTTGTTTTTAAAATGCAGGACCCCAGGTTCCATATTGTGACGCTTAGCAGCAAAGTGACTTGGGATATATTTACATGGTATAAGCCTAATTGTGTATCATTTAAGAGTGAATGCTTAGTCTCAAAATCGAGTATGGATACACCTCCGCACGTCTGATCCTCGATGCCCACCACCACAGCCACATCACTCCTCTTCTGAGAGACCTACACTGGCTCCCCGTCAACAAAAGGATAACCTTTAAGCTCCTCACCCACGCACACAAGGCGCTCCACAACACTGGCCCAGCCTACCTCAACAGACGACTCACCTTCTACAACCCGTCCCGCCAACTCCGCTCAGCCAACCTCGCCCTCGCCACCGTCCCCCGCATCCGAAGAGCGACTACCGGAGGCAGATCCTTCTCCCACCTTGCCGCCAAGACATGGAACACCCTTCCCTTACCCCTACGACAGACCGAAGACCTGCTGACTTTCAGGAAGCGGCTCAAAACTTGACTATTTGAGCAGTAGCAGCACCCCGCCCTCCCCTCAGCGCCTTGAGACCCTCATGGGTGGTAGAGCGCTCTACAAATACACTGATTGATTGATTGATTGGCTCTGACCCTCTTGATCCAACATTTGACGATGGATAACTTTGACACCATTGGATGTCTCCCTTCAATGGTCCCTTCTTTTCCAAACAATTCCATTCACCAGACCGGCCCTCATGCATGCCATCCAGGATATGGATCTGGTACCACATCCCCCAATCGATCAGGACGGGCCTAAAACTGCAACTCTTTAAGCAACACTAGAACATGAACTTGCACCAGTTACGAAATGACTTGTTGACTGTATCCTAACCTTTGATCCTGTACCGAGCTTCACTGTTATTTGGCTAGGGTCGCGCTGTACATATACCACATACATACTTCCCATATATGCTCCACAATCAACACACATTCTTCCAACCACACAGATTGTGCCAGGTTGCCACTAATCAAACAGGAATCCAGCTGCCACAAGCATACAGCACTCAACCAGTGACAGCAGGCAGAGGTGGGAATCCAAGATGGAGTAATGATGGTCTTGTTTATACTGTACTCCATTGCCTGGACCTTGCCATCTACACCAGGACAATGCCCGTAGGCATGTTATACAATCCACTCCGAGATTTAAAGAAGCGACTGCGGTGGGTAGTGGCTCTGCTGCTGGGAAAATAACTCGGTGAACTAATGAATCTATGAGAGAGATCGTTGTGTAACCTAAAGGTCACAGGTTCGAATCCTAGCTGGCCTACTCAGCCTTTCAACCTTCTGAAAGTAAAAAAAAAAAAAAAAAAGCACCACTGAATTGAGCATTAATTAACGAATACCTGGCATCAGCGCCTAGAGAACAGTCACATGAGAGAGCGCTATGTAAGTGTGATAATTATTATTACCTTTACCAGTGATCTACAATGTTGAATATTTCCAGTTATTTTTTGCAAGTTACACACAAGTTAAAATGCCTTTACTTTGCTTAAAGTTTTCAACTGGATATACATTTTCAGGCTAATAAGGCAATTTAAATTGCGAATTTCTAGGGATGAAAAGTCTGCAGCTGAAAGTTTCTGTGTTTTCTTATCTTTCCTCGTTCGGACACATCTTGTATCCCAGGCCATCGTACAGCAAGAGATCAGCTCCTACGCCCTGCCATAGATCGACAGGTGGCACCTGTAAACAAGCAATGGCAAAGCCAATAGGTCTCGCCTATGCAAGAGCTATTGGCTTTGCCAATGTGTTTTAGCCATATCGTACACCGGCATGGGCTTTGTTCAGCATGGCCAAAAGTAGAGGACAGGAGAGTCGCATGGAGCGTCGTAGAGTTGAATGGCAAAGAGTAGAGTGTTGTAGAGTGGAGTGGCAGAGAGTCGTGTACTGAAGTTGCATATTGTGGAGTTGCGTAGAGTGGCATACACTGGAGTGGTGTAGAGTGGACAGATGTAGAGTGCACTGGCATAGAGTGCTGCAGTGTACAGTAGCACAGAGTGCAGTGGCATTGAATTCGGTGGTATACAATGCAGCATCATATAACGCAGTGGTGTAGTTTAGAGTGGTGACTAGTAAAGTGCGGTGGTGTAGAGTGCATTATCCTAGAGTGCAGTGGCCTAGAGTGCATTGGCCCAGAGTAGAGTGGCTCAGATTAGAGTGACCCAGAGCACAGTGGTGCACAGTACAGTGGCGTTGAGTTGAGTGATGCACAGGGCAGTGGCATAGAGGTGAGTGGCAGAGTGCACTGGCATAGAGTGGTGCAGAGTACAGTAGCATAGAGTGAAGCACAGTAGAGTGCAGTGGCATAGAGTGTAGTGGCATTGAGTGGAGTAGGATAGAGTGGAGTAGCACAGAGTTCAGTGGAGGAAATTTCAGAATTGTAGAGTAGAATGTCGGAGTGCAGTGGAGTAGCGGGAGTACAGTGATGCAGAGTAGGGTGCAGGGTCAAAAAGTGCAGTTGTGTGAAGTGCATTGGCTTGGAGTGCAGCGGTTAAGAGTAGAGTGGCGTAGAGTGCATTGGCATAGAGTGGAGTAGTGTGGAGTGCAGTGGCATACAGTATATTGTTTCAGAGTAGAGTGAAGTGGTGTAGAGTAGAGAGGTGTAGGGTAGAGTGCAGTTGCGTAGAGTAGCATTAAGTGTAATGGAGTAGAGTAAAGTGGTGTAGAGTGCAGTGACATAAAGTTCAATGGTGCAGAGTAGATTAGAGTGGTGTACAGCGGATAGGCATAGAGTGCTGGGGCATACACTTGAGTGTTACAGAGTTAAGTGCATTGACAGAGTATATTGCCATAAAGGGCAATGTTGCAGAGTGGAGTAAAGAACAGTGGCGTAGAGTGGAGCTGCGCAGAGTAGATTGGTGTGGCCTAGACTGGAGTGACGTAGAGTGCAGTGGTGAAGAGTGCACTGGTGTAAAGTAGGGTGGCGAAGAGTGCACTGGTACAGTGGAGAGACACGGCATGAGGTGGCATAGAGTGCAGTGGAGTGGTGCAGAGTGCAGTTGTGGCAGTGGTGTAAAGTGCAGTGGTACAGAATGCAGTGCTGTGGAGCTGCGCAGAGTAGATTGGTATGGCCTAGACTGGAGTGATGTAGAGTGCAGTGTGAGGAGAGCGCTGGTGTAAAGTAGAGTGGCAAAGAGTGCATTTGCATAGAGTAGAGTGGCACAGGGTACAGTAGAGAGACACCGCGAGGTGGCGGAGAGTGCAGTGGCATCGAGTGGAGAGGTGCAAAGTGCAGTGGTGTAAAGTGCAGTGGTACAGAATAGAATGCAGTGCTGTGGAGTGGTAAAGAGTGGAGTAGCGTGGCATAGAGCGGAGTACTCCATTACAGACAACACAATTTCAATTGAAATGGCCGTTACATTTGCACAGACATACAGTTTTACTAATGAAAAAAACTATACAGTGCACAAATGAAAACAAATGAAAATTGCATTACCTAGTATAATGATTTGTTCTGACCATATTAAAGTATGTTTCCAGCACACTTCAGAAATAATAAAAATGTGCTTCCTTTGTACTACTAATTCTGATATATTGTGCAATAATTACACAGTTAATTTAAATGTTGTCATGTGCTAGAAAAAACCTCTTTCCTACCCCCAGGATCCAGCAAGATTATCACATAAATCCCCTCACTTTGAAGTCAGAGGAAGAAAACGTAAACAAGCACGCTCGGAAGACAAGAGCCTGACATTTTACCTCGGTCTTTGAATGCACAGCAAATGTGACAAGATGAGAAGAAAATGTAAACAGAAAAGAGAGTTTGTGGAAGGATACAGTAAACACAGCATTAGCAATGGGAGGGATGAACTGAACCTGGAGATCCTAAAGCAAATAAAGCCAACAAATAGAAAGCCAAAAAATGTGAGTTATAAACCACAATCCCAATGGTAATCAATGGAGCGAATGGATTCCTAGGCCAATTTTCTGAAAGTCCCCAAGATGTCACTTGGCAAACCAGACAGCTTCAACCAAAAAAGGATACCTGTAGATTGGTCTCAACTGTGCTTAACAAGCAGCAGCTAGTTGGCGGCAGTGATTTCTTTGAGTAACCTTATAGTTCTATTTGTTGCACATCAGGCGCAAGGTCTCCATCATCCCCATAAACAATCTATTCATTCCTTTAAGGGTGAACCCCCCCCCCGAGATGAAGTGTGTGATGAAAATGTTGCTGCAAACAAATGCACCCTTTAAATGAGCTCAATGACAGTAACCATGCATACGGCTATTGAGACATCCTCTGCCTCCAGCATCCTGCTTTGGCTTTCCCTGTCTGGCTTTGCTGAAGGGAATACACAAAATTTCCTGCCCCAACAGCATTCTCTAGGAAATGTGGAAAGAACCCTGGAAAGCTGAGTTTCAAGACTAAGAAATGAACATCTTATAAGAGCCTTTTTCCCCCATGTCTTAGCTTAGACGTTCTAAGCAACATCCAGCTTCAGGTCAAGCAAATGTCTGTAGTACAGCTGAGAAGGAAACTAGCACATTCTCTTGCTCTCACACTCTCCATCTGTGGACTAGAAGAGTGACAAAGGCCAGGAAAGTGCTTCTTTTTTTTAGTGGAGATGGGCCTTGTAAAGAAATGGCTCCCTGTTGCAGTTACCCCCCACTTTTTGCCTGATACTGATGCTGACTTGACTGAGAAGAGTGCTGGGACCCTGCTAACCAGGCCCCAGCACCAGTGTTCCTTCACCTAAAATGTACCATTGTATCCACAATTGGCACACCCTGGCATTCAGATAAGTCCCTTGTAACTGGTACTTCTAGTACCAAGGGCCCTGATGCCAAGGAAGGTCTCTAAGGGCTGCAGCATGTCTTATGCCACCCTAGAGACCCCTCACTCAGCACAGACCCACTGCTTACAAGCCTGTGTGTGCTAGTGAGAACAAAATGAGTAAGTCGACATGGCACTCCCCTCAGGGTGCCATGCCAGCCTCTCACTGCCTATGCAGTATAGGTAAGACACCCCTCTAGCAGGCCTTACAGCCCTAAGGCAGGGTGCACTATACCATAGGTGAGGGTACCAGTGCATGAGCATGGTACCCCTACAGTGTCTAAACAAAACCTTAGACATTGTAAGTGCAGGGTAGCCATAAGAGTATATGGTCTGGGAGTCTGTCAAACACGAACTCCACAGCACCATAATGGCTACACTGAAAACTGGGAAGTTTGGTATCAAACTTCTCAGCACAATAAATGCACACTGATGCCAGTGTACATTTTATTGTAAAATACACCCCAGAGGGCACCTTAGAGGTGCCCCCTGAAACTTAACCGACTGTCTGTGTAGGCTGACTAGTTCCAGCAGCCTGCCACACCAGAGACATGTTGCTGGCCCCATGGGGAGAGTGCCTTTGTCACTCTGAGGCCAGTAACAAAGCCTGCACTGGGTGGAGATGCTAACACCTCCCCCAGGCAGGAACTGTGACACCTGGCGGTGAGCCTCAAAGGCTCACCCCTTTGTCACAGCCCAGCAGGGCACTCCAGCTTAGTGGAGTTGCCCGCCCCCTCCGGCCACGGCCCCCACTTTTGGCGGCAAGGCTGGAGGGAACAAAGAAAGCAACAAGGAGGAGTCACTGGCCAGTCAGGACAGCCCCTAAGGTGTCCTGAGCTGAGGTGACTCTAACTTTTAGAAATCCTCCATCTTGCAGATGGAGGATTCCCCCAATAGGGTTAGGATTGTGACCCCCTCCCCTTGGGAGGAGGCACAAAGAGGGTGTACCCACCCTCAGGGCTAGTAGCCATTGGCTACTAACCCCCCAGACCTAAACACACCCTTAAATTTAGTATTTAAGGGCTACCCTGAACCCTAGAAAATTAGATTCCTGCGACTACAAGAAGAAGGACTGCCTAGCTGAAAAACCCCTGCAGAGGAAGACCAGAAGACGACAACTGCCTTGGCTCCAGAAACTCACCGGCCTGTCTCCTGCCTTCCAAAGATCCTGCTCCAGCGACGCCTTCCAAAGGGACCAGCGACCTCGACATCCTCTGAGGACTGCCCCTGCTTCGAAAAGACAAGAAACTCCCGAGGACAGCGGACCTGCTCCAAGAAAAGCTGCAACTTTGTTTCCAGCAGCTTTAAAGAACCCTGCAAGCTCCCCGCAAGAAGCGTGAGACTTGCCACACTGCACCCGGCGACCCCGACTCGGCTGGTGGCGATCCAACACCTCAGGAGGGACCCCAGGACTACTCTGATACTGTGAGTACCAAAACCTGTCCCCCCTGAGCCCCCACAGCGCCGCCTGCAGAGGGAATCCCGAGGCTTCCCCTGACCGTGACTCTTTGAACCTAAAGTCCCGACGCCTGGGAGAGACCCTGCACCCGCAGCCCCCAGGACCTGAAGGACCGGACTTTCACTGGAGGAGTGACCCCCAGGAGTCCCTCTCCCTCGCCCAAGTGGAGGTTTCCCCGAGGAATCCCCCCCTTGCCTGCCTGCAGCGCTGAAGAGATCCCGAGATCTCTCATAGACTAACATTGAAAACCCGACGCTTGTTTCTACACTGCACCCGGCCGCCCCCGCGCTGCTGAGGGTGAAATCTCTGTGTGGACTTGTGTCCCCCCCGGTGCCCTACAAAACCCCCCTGGTCTGCCCTCCGAAGACGCGGGTACTTACCTGCAAACAGACCGGAACCGGGGCACCCCCTTCTCTCCATTCTAGCCTATGTGTTTTGGGCACCACTTTGAACTCTGCACCTGACCGGCCCTGAGCTGCTGGTGTGGTGACTTTGGGGTTGCTCTGAACCCCCAACGGTGGGCTACCTTGGACCAAGAACTGAGCCCTGTAAGTGTCTTACTTACCTGGTTAACCTAACAAATACTTACCTCCCCTAGGAACTGTGAAAATTGCACTGTGTCCACTTTTAAAACAGCTATTTGTGAATAACTTGAAAAGTATACATGCAATTTTGATGATTTGAAGTTCCTAAAGTACTTACCTGCAATACCTTTCGAATGAGATATTACATGTAGAATTTGAACCTGTGGTTCTTAAAATAAACTAAGAAAAGATATTTTTCTATATAAAAACCTATTGGCTGGATTTGTCTCTGAGTGTGTGTACCTCATTTATTGTCCATGTGTATGTACAACAAATGCTTAACACTACTCCTTGGATAAGCCTACTGCTCGACCACACTACCACAAAATAGAGCATTAGTATTATCTATTTTTACCACTATTTTACCTCTAAGGGGAACCCTTGGACTCTGTGCATGCTATTCCTTACTTTGAAATAGCACATACAGAGCCAACTTCCTACATTGGTGGATCAGCGGTGGGGTACAAGACTTTGCATTTGCTGGACTACTCAGCCAATACCTGATCACACGACAAATTCCAAAATTGTCATTAGAAATTCATTTTTGCAATTTGAAATTTTTCTAAATTCTTAAAAGTCCTGCTAGGGCCTTGTGTGTTAAGTCCCTGTTTAGCATTGTCTTTTAGAGTTTAAAAGTTTGTAAAAGTTTGAATTAGATTCTAGAACCAGTTGTAGATTCTTAAAAAGTATTCCAACTTTTAGAAGCAAAATGTCTAGCACAGATGTGACTGTGGTGGAACTCGACACCACACCTTACCTCCATCTTAAGATGAGGGAGCTAAGGTCACTCTGTAAAATAAAGAAAATAACAATGGGCCCCAAACCTACCAAAATACAGCTCCAGGAGCTTTTGGCAGAGTTTGAAAAGGCCAACCCCTCTGAGGGTAGCAACTCAGAGGAAGAGGATAGTGACTTGGAGGAAAATTCCCCCCTACCAGTCCTATCTAGGGAGAACAGGGTCCCTCAAACCCTGACTCCAAAAATAATAGTCAGAGATGCTGGTTCCCTCACAGGAGAGACCAACACCTCTGAAATCACTGAGGATAACTCCAGTGAAGATGACCCCCTGTTAGCCAGGATGGTCAAAAGATTGGCTTTGGAAAAGCAGCTCCTAGCCATAGAAAGGGAAAGAAAAGAGATGGGCCTAGGTCCCATCGATGGTGGCAGCAACTTAAATAGGGTCAGAGATTCTCCTGACATCCTAAAAATCCCCAAAGGGATTGTAACAAAATATGAAGATGGTGATGACATCACCAAATGGTTCACAGCTTTTGAGAGGGCTTGTGTAACCAGAAAAGTAAACAGATCTCACTGGGGTGCTCTCCTTTGGGAAATGTTCACTGGAAAGTGTAGGGATAGACTCCTCACACTCTCTGGAAAAGATGCAGAATCTTATGACCTCATGAAGGGTACCCTGATTGAGGGCTTTGGATTCTCCACTGAGGAGTATAGAATTAGATTCAGGGGGGCTCAAAAATCCTCGAGCCAGACCTGGGTTGATTTTGTAGACTACTCAGTAAAAACACTAGATGGTTGGTTAACTGGAAATGAAGTGTGTGACTATGTTGGGCTTTATAATTTGTTTATGAAAGAACACATTTTAAGTAACTGCTTCAATGAAAAGTTGCATCAGTATCTGGTAGACCTAGGTCCAATTTCTCCCCAAGAATTGGGAAAGAAGGCAGACCACTGGGTCAAGACTAGGGTAACCAAAACTTCCACTGGGGGTGACCAAAAGAAAGGGGTTACAAAAACTCCCCAGGAGAAAGTGGGTGACACTAGAAACAAAGAAAAAGAGTCCTCTGTAGGCCCCCAAAAACCAGAACAGGTGGGTGGGCCCCAAGACACAACCCAAAACAAAGGTGGGTACCAGGGTAAGAACTGGGATGCCACTAAGGCATGGTGCCACAACTGTAAACAGTCTGGGCACCACACCAAGGACACTTCTTGTCCCAAAAACAAACCCCAGAACAAAATTCCAGGGGTAACCAGTGTAGCCATGGGAGATGACTCCTCAGATGAGGAGGTCTTCATAGCCTTCAACTGGAAACAGGGCCCAACAGGTGAGTTGGAGATTCCAGAGGGAAGTAGACACTTCCACCACCTACTGGTGAATGGAATCCCAACCACTGCCCTGAGAGACACTTGTGCCAGTCACACTATTGTGCATGACAGGCTGGTGCTCTCAAACCAGTACATCCCAGGTGAGACTGCCAGGGTAAGAGTTAGCCTAGACAGGGTCACTAAGAGGCCTGTGGCTTTAGTACCCATAGAAGTGGGTGGCACTCTTAGCTGGAGAAGGGTAGTAGTCAGTACAGACCTCCCCCTTGATTGTCTCCTTGGAAATGACTACCCAGAGGTTAGTCAGAGCCCAAGAGAGGAACTGGTCCAGTGCCAGTCCTCTCCCAAGGATTCTGGAAGTCCTGCCTCTGCAGTAAATGCAAGCAGGCCCCAGAAGAAGAAGAAAAGAAAACAGAGTAGGAAGGGTGGACAACCTTTAGCCAAGGTTACAGCAAGCCAAGGAGATTCTGCTCCAGTAGGGGAGAACTCCAAAAATGGCCCTGATAAAGTCCAACCTGACCCACAAGAAGTCCTGGCTAGTCAGGCAACTGTTAAACCTGAGTGGGTGGCTCCTCAGCTAACAGAAGAAAGAGTGGAAGAAGGGTGTTTACTACAAGATGTGGTAACCCCCCACTCTAATACAGCAGACAGGCAACCTGAACCCAAAGAGGCCTGTAACTTAGCCCCTTCCCTTTTAGGTGAAGAGCTAAAGGTGTGGTTCTGGGCACTGACAACTGTCAGTGGCCTCTGCTGGGTGTTAGCCTTTATGGTTGCACTATCCTTAGCATGGTGGTCTGACCCCATGCCAAATAGCAAGTTAGGCCCCCTGACCCTATTGGTCATGGTGGGGTTACTCCAGCTCTGGGTAACCTCTCTGGGTAAGCTAGGGGTAACCCTGGCCAAGATAAGGTTAGCAGAGGTGGATACCTCTAAGACCAAAATAGAAAGAATGGGTGGAGACATTGAAGAGGCAGACAAGAGGCAATTCAGACTAGGTCCTATCACTGTGGAAGTAGGTCAGTTCCCCAAAGGGAATGACCTGAACAGAAGGATGTAAGGCAGAGTAGGCCCTGCAACTAACCAGCCTATTTCTCCTACTCTTCCTCGCCTGACAGACTAGGAAGACTCTCCCAGCTTGGGCTGAGTCTCCTGGCCTGTGGGCTGGGGGGGGCTTGTGTAAAGAAATGGCTCCCTGTTGCAGTTACCCCCCACTTTTTGCCTGATACTGATGCTGACTTGACTGAGAAGAGTGCTGGGACCCTGCTAACCAGGCCCCAGCACCAGTGTTCCTTCACCTAAAATGTACCATTGTATCCACAATTGGCACACCCTGGCATTCAGATAAGTCCCTTGTAACTGGTACTTCTAGTACCAAGGGCCCTGATGCCAAGGAAGGTCTCTAAGGGCTGCAGCATGTCTTATGCCACCCTAGAGACCCCTCACTCAGCACAGACCCACTGCTTACAAGCCTGTGTGTGCTAGTGAGAACAAAATGAGTAAGTCGACATGGCACTCCCCTCAGGGTGCCATGCCAGCCTCTCACAGCCTATGCAGTATAGGTAAGACACCCCTCTAGCAGGCCTTACAGCCCTAAGGCAGGGTGCACTATACCATAGGTGAGGGTACCAGTGCATGAGCATGGTACCCCTACAGTGTCTAAACAAAACCTTAGACATTGTAAGTGCAGGGTAGCCATAAGAGTATATGGTCTGGGAGTCTGTCAAACACGAACTCCACAGCACCATAATGGCTACACTGAAAACTGGGAAGTTTGGTATCAAACTTCTCAGCACAATAAATGCACACTGATGCCAGTGTACATTTTATTGTAAAATACACCCCAGAGGGCACCTTAGAGGTGCCCCCTGAAACTTAACCGACTGTCTGTGTAGGCTGACTAGTTCCAGCAGCCTGCCACACCAGAGACATGTTGCTGGCCCCATGGGGAGAGTGCCTTTGTCACTCTGAGGCCAGTAACAAAGCCTGCACTGGGTGGAGATGCTAACACCTCCCCCAGGCAGGAACTGTGACACCTGGCGGTGAGCCTCAAAGGCTCACCCCTTTGTCACAGCCCAGCAGGGCACTCCAGCTTAGTGGAGTTGCCCGCCCCCTCCGGCCACGGCCCCCACTTTTGGCGGCAAGGCTGGAGGGAACAAAGAAAGCAACAAGGAGGAGTCACTGGCCAGTCAGGACAGCCCCTAAGGTGTCCTGAGCTGAGGTGACTCTAACTTTTAGAAATCCTCCATCTTGCAGATGGAGGATTCCCCCAATAGGGTTAGGATTGTGACCCCCTCCCCTTGGGAGGAGGCACAAAGAGGGTGTACCCACCCTCAGGGCTAGTAGCCATTGGCTACTAACCCCCCAGACCTAAACACACCCTTAAATTTAGTATTTAAGGGCTACCCTGAACCCTAGAAAATTAGATTCCTGCGACTACAAGAAGAAGGACTGCCTAGCTGAAAAACCCCTGCAGAGGAAGACCAGAAGACGACAACTGCCTTGGCTCCAGAAACTCACCGGCCTGTCTCCTGCCTTCCAAAGATCCTGCTCCAGCGACGCCTTCCAAAGGGACCAGCGACCTCGACATCCTCTGAGGACTGCCCCTGCTTCGAAAAGACAAGAAACTCCCGAGGACAGCGGACCTGCTCCAAGAAAAGCTGCAACTTTGTTTCCAGCAGCTTTAAAGAACCCTGCAAGCTCCCCGCAAGAAGCGTGAGACTTGCCACACTGCACCCGGCGACCCCGACTCGGCTGGTGGCGATCCAACACCTCAGGAGGGACCCCAGGACTACTCTGATACTGTGAGTACCAAAACCTGTCCCCCCTGAGCCCCCACAGCGCCGCCTGCAGAGGGAATCCCGAGGCTTCCCCTGACCGCGACTCTTTGAACCTAAAGTCCCGACGCCTGGGAGAGACCCTGCACCCGCAGCCCCCAGGACCTGAAGGACCGGACTTTCACTGGAGGAGTGACCCCCAGGAGTCCCTCTCCCTCGCCCAAGTGGAGGTTTCCCCGAGGAATCCCCCCCTTGCCTGCCTGCAGCGCTGAAGAGATCCCGAGATCTCTCATAGACTAACATTGAAAACCCGACGCTTGTTTCTACACTGCACCCGGCCGCCCCCGCGCTGCTGAGGGTGAAATCTCTGTGTGGACTTGTGTCCCCCCCGGTGCCCTACAAAACCCCCCTGGTCTGCCCTCCGAAGACGCGGGTACTTACCTGCAAGCAGACCGGAACCGGGGCACCCCCTTCTCTCCATTCTAGCCTATGTGTTTTGGGCACCACTTTGAACTCTGCACCTGACCGGCCCTGAGCTGCTGGTGTGGTGACTTTGGGGTTGCTCTGAACCCCCAACGGTGGGCTACCTTGGACCAAGAACTGAGCCCTGTAAGTGTCTTACTTACCTGGTTAACCTAACAAATACTTACCTCCCCTAGGAACTGTGAAAATTGCACTAAGTGTCCACTTTTAAAACAGCTATTTGTGAATAACTTGAAAAGTATACATGCAATTTTGATGATTTGAAGTTCCTAAAGTACTTACCTGCAATACCTTTCGAATGAGATATTACATGTAGAATTTGAACCTGTGGTTCTTAAAATAAACTAAGAAAAGATATTTTTCTATATAAAAACCTATTGGCTGGATTTGTCTCTGAGTGTGTGTACCTCATTTATTGTCTATGTGTATGTACAACAAATGCTTAACACTACTCCTTGGATAAGCCTACTGCTCGACCACACTACCACAAAATAGAGCATTAGTATTATCTATTTTTACCACTATTTTACCTCTAAGGGGAACCCTTGGACTCTGTGCATGCTATTCCTTACTTTGAAATAGCACATACAGAGCCAACTTCCTACAGGCCTTGTCCTTCTAACTCTGAAACTGAATATGTAGAGGAATCCTTGAGCAAGGCCATACATGGGCATTGTGCTCATGCCTTTTGAATGGTGGAACATGGTTGAACCTGAAGAGATCTGCCGGAAGCACTTCTGAAGCAACAGCTCAAGACTTGAGGACAGAGTCCCACTGACTGAGAAATTAGCTCACAACCTGACATCCTCATAGCAGCCCTGTTGCTACAGAAACAGCGTTTACTAGCCACTAAGTTGGCAGGTCGGTCTCAGAGTTGTTCAACTAGCATGCTTAGGAAGAGTTATCCTTTGCACCAATATGAATCCTGTGTTTTTTTTTTTTTTTTTAAATGGAGACCATCCCCACCATTTTCAGCTTCACAGTGCCATGCTCTGCCTGGACTTTCATCAACAGCACATCCTTCACCATACCATGGGCTGGAGATGTTTCCTGAGCCATACTTCAGGAGTCTCTCTACCAAACCTACTAAGCTGTGTCAGTGTTCAGCAATCACAGGGCCTCTTCTTCCACCGACCCAGAGTTGGACAAGGGCAGCTTTGTGGCCCCACTCTGACAATGAGTGATTCAGTTCCTGATTGTAAATTGGGTATTCACCGACAAAGAGGAGGTCTGGCAGAAACCAGGAGAAAATCAGTGAATCTATAGCCTACGGCCCTCAGGATTCTAGCTCTTTAAAAGCTGGCAAAGAGACCAGAACATAATTGTGCTATGTTTAAAAATTTACACCACCAATTACAGCTCCAAGCTACATATGGGGTGACCTCTAATATGACACCTGCAGCCTACGAGAATCCAAGACAGCCATTTGGGTGAAAGCACCATGGAACAAACCATGGAGTGACCAACGAAGTGCTGTGGAATAGAGTACAAGCCCTAAAGGTATTATTCTGAATCTCTCTTAAACCACCCGGTCTTCACTCTTTCTATGAACTTCCCAATTGATACTGTAGTTTGATCAAAATGTGTTTATAAAGGTGTTATTTGATTGTACGGTAATCCTGCTGCCTTGGCACTGGTTGAGGAGAGTGATTGGAGAGAGAGAGAGAGAGAGATAGTGAGAGAGAGAACATTTTATTTTGTGAATACAGTAAAGATGCAATTAGAGGGTGGACATCATTGATAACTGGCTTCACAGATCTTGGTGGGGAAAGCAATATGAGATGTTCAAGTTTCTCTCCAGAGTGGGTTATTTTTTGTGATCTTCCTACAGTTCTGATACATCTTGTACCAAGATAAAACAAATGTATTATCAGCATTTGGGAGCACAGAACTCTATTTGCATTTTGATCTATATATAGTACAATTATCTAGAAGCAAGCACATTCAGTGGTGTTACACAGGGTGAATCACAGCCCAGCAGATGAAATGACAAGAAGCGGAGGCTCGACAAGCCAACCGCAGGCTGGTTAGGGAGCAACAACCAAGAAGGAAAAGCAGAAGCAAGAGAGAGACGGCATTGAGTCATAATCACTAGAAAGAGGATGCTTGTGACTGCAGGGTTATGAATAGTGCATTTCTGCAGTAAGCTCAGAGGAAGTATTACTGCAATACAGGTGAAGGCAGCTGCCTTACAGCACTACCACAGGAGGTCACAAGAGGGAGCCAGATTGCAACAAATGGCCTCAAAGATGGACTTATTGCTAAGGACAGCAAACTGTAATTTTCCATTACGGCTCCCAAAATCCTTGGGTAAGAGCTGGTCAGGTGATAGAAACATTCAGCACAGTAGGAAACATTCAGCACTGAGAACTTCGAGAGAGGCGTCCTGCCTGGAAACAACTGGCAACAGGGTATTATAGTGAATGAAGACAGAAGTTTGCCCTAAACTTTTGTTTTTCATGCCTATGCCACAAACAATGAACTTTACTTTTACAGTCAACAGCTTAACCGATGTCCTACTGCAATTAACTGCATTTACTTTTGTTATTCAATGCTTTACGGACCGAGAATTTGGGCAGGAGGCAGGGAGTGTACAGGGGTACACGCACGTCTCACTTAGGGGATGATCATGTTCAAACCAGAATACAAAAATTAGGATGGAATTGCGATGACAGGAGACATGGCATTCACTTTCCTTCACACATATATTAAATGTTGCATAAAGTTAGACTTCGAGGAACATGAAGTGATAGTTAAATGCTCAGAATCACACAAAAACAGGAACCAGGATCAGAATCCAGGTCTCCTGGATTGAACTAGCTCTACTCAGCTCCTCGACTGTGGACCAAAGTACTTCATGGGCCATTTCCATAACCTGTGTCCTAATAGTACACATGCATCTGTTATTAACTATGTTCTAAAGCCAAGAGCAGAGGCATGCCTTGAGCGGCCAGGTAATAGGTCTCGAGCAGCCTGGGCGATATCCTGTGAGCGGTCCAGGCCTCGAGGAGCCTGGGTGATATCCTGTGAGCGGTCCAGGCCTCGAGGAGCCTGGGTGATATCCTGTGAGCGGTCCAGGTCTCGAGCAGCCTGGGCGATATCCTGTGAGCGGTCCAGGCCTCGAGGAGCCTGGGCGATATCCTGTGAGCGGTCCAGGTCTCGAGCAGCCTGGGCGATATCCTGTGAGCGGTCCAGGCCTCGAGGAGCCTGGGCGATATCCTGTGAGCGGTCCAGGTCTCGAGCAGCCTGGGCGATATCCTGTGAGCGGTCCAGGCCTCGAGCAGCCTGGGCGATATCCTGTGAGCGGTCCAGGCCTCGAGGAGCCTGGGTGATATCCTGTGAGCGGTCCAGGCCTCGAGGAGCCTGGGCGATATCCTGTGAGCGGTCCAGGCCTCGAGGAGCCTGGGTGATATCCTGTGAGCGGTCCAGGCCTCGAGGAGCCTGGGTGATATGCCTTAGGGACCCAAGCGATACGCCTTGAGGGGCCCGGACTGCAAGCAGTCTAGTTGATATGCCTTGGCAGTGGTATTTTAATGTTTTAAGCATGGAAGACCATCAAAGTGAAGAAAATAGCAAGTGATTGATCGTTACATATATGACAGGGTCAGTTTCAGATAGTAATATAACAAAAACATCCTACAAAATAAACCTATGGATTCAGGACTGTAGCTGCAGACACACTAGGCGCACTTGCGATTGCAACCGCCAGATCTTTAGGTAGGAGCCTTGAGAACCAATGAGGACCCCAGCGGGCTCCTTTAACAGGGTTGGCCATTAAAATGGTACAGGCCCTAGCTGATTTTTTTAACCGCCATGATCTCAACTTTGGTGCCAATTAAGAGTGTTGAAGTTGCCACCATTCAGTTTTTATTACGAGCCTACCAACCTCTTTAGAGTATTGATATGGAATGTTTTAATATATCTGATTGCTCCATCGCCAAAGAACTTGTTAACAATAAACTGACTCTTAATGCGACACATCTTTCATCAAATACAACTCACCTCCACGCTCCCAGACCACACCGTATCAGTCCATTTAAAAGTCATCTCGCCCATTCTACTATGACAGTGGACCCCCTCTTCTTGATTGAAACCAGGTTTATAATGGAAAAAACATCCCTTATCTTTACCTATCATTCAATCAAGAAATCAAGATCAAGAGAAATACATACCAATATCATTAAATTAATTAGGATCACCATCCCACAACATATGAGCTTCTGAAACACTTGCTCTAAACATCCTCCACCTGTTCTGGGTGCTTCAGGACTGTCTACTGCCCTTCCAAGTGAAGACATGGCATTCTTTGGTAGCCTCTATTGTTTGCTGGGACACTGGGTCTGAGGAAAATCCTAGTCCTGGATGAAATCAACATTTGAATGCAAGCATCATATTAAGACCATTTCCAGGATTTCTGGTAGCCACTTCATACAGAATCTTGTTCCACCAGTCGCAGATTTTATTTATTGCACGAATTTCAAACTTCAAGACACACACCTCAGTTTCTTAACTTATCGATAGAGGACTGCCCTTTATCCTCTACAATGATCCTGTTGTCATTTAAATTGAACGAGTTTGTTAGACATAGGGCCATTTCCAACAGAGATCATACAGGATTATCAAACACATGTCATGCTTACATATATGATGCTCACCACCCTTTCCACACTCGAGTGGCACTGATACAAAACTTCCTAGTAGAGCTATGGCGAGATTCACCACCACACATGTTTCAAAATCAATTCTAAGAGGCCACCAACAAACAACCCACTGCTGTTCCTAACTCAATAGAAATGATGGAAATCTAACCACTTCCAAAACAATGGAAATATGCAGTAAGCTCCTATGAAACGCTCAATCCCTATGTGTATCCCCTAAGTAAATAAACAGAGTGTGCAACAAACACCTTAGTTCCTACTGCAATAAAGCACTATGCAGAGCTAAAGAAAAGCTCCAATGAAAATGCTACCAGAAGGTGGTGCACTGCATAAATACAGAGAATCTTATAACAAGAAGGCCGAGGCCTGTGTGACAGAGTGGAGAACAAAGATTATTTAGAATTTATTCAGTCATAAAAATCCCCCAAAAAGTAAATCATTATTTGCCAAACAGATGGATAAAATACATAACAAAAAACGAAGAGAAAATTCTCTATAAAGTACAGTCAAGGAAGCCAAAATAAAGGAAAATACAAAGTCCTTATGTCCTTAGAATCGTGACAAATTCATAGATAAGTAACAAGTTCTTGACAGAAGGCCAACGCGTTTCTCCCCACATGGGGCTTCTTCAGGGCTAAAAATATAACCAGAAAATACATATATGTTCCATGATATGGTACAACATAAGTACATGTGATAAACCACAAAAGACTATCAGTGAAAATTTAAAAAAGAGACATAAGGAAGTATGCGTGCATGAATGTGTGTATGCCAGTGTGAGTGACTGGGTGTATGTGTGGTACGTGTATGGGGGTGGGGGAGGTGAGTGAGCGGATTGGAGGGGTGGGGCTGTGCGTTTGGATCGGGGTTGGGGTGTATTTGAATGTCGGGGTGGGGGGATTTGTGTGTGTATGGGGGGTGTTTGGATGGAGGGGGTAGTGGGGATGTCAGGTGAGTGTTGGGGGGGGGGGGGGGGGGGACTGGGGGAGCTGCCTACCGGTGACAGGGAAGGAATTCCCTGTCACCGGTAGGGCCTACCGCCATGGTTTTCATGGCGTTGCTAACGCCACGAAAACCATGGTGGTAGCCAGATTGACATCTCCCCGACCCGGTGGCTGATATCGCCATGGTGGTATGAGTGGAGAAGTGGCGGGTTGGCTGCAGCCAACCCGCCATTTTCATAATATGGCGGTATGTACCGCCAGCCTGTTGGCGGAACTACTGCCAAATTAACACTCACTGCCGGAGTCATAATGACCCCATAGTCTCTTTTTTTGGAAGTCAAAAATCTTCAGCGGGACAAAGCTGCAGACTACAACAAATGAGAGCTTCAAAAGGCTGGATACCCTTTCTGCGCATAGCCGCTGAACAGGATTTGCTCCTGCGGAGAAGAATGTATCAGGAGCGACTGCAAAGTCTGGACAACCAGGAATGCACCTTGGGTGGATCCGTGAGCAGGTAGGACTCATCTCTTCTCGGTTCTGAGAACACTTTTTGGTAGAAAATGTTCTAAGTCCCAAGTTCTGGATTTGGGCTAATCTGGGCACTTATAGGGTCACTTCCAATGCTACAGGACAGGAGAGACAACATTTGGAGGGTCTGGACTCACTCAGACTAGGTCCAGGTCCGGGCACAAGATGGTTGGAGCCTTTTCTGTCCGTGAGGTTCTGATCAGCAAGCCAGCCGACTAGCCCTTGGAGTCACTCTGGTGGTCCTGGCTTCAAGTAGAAATGCAGGTCTCGAGCAGCAGTGCAGTCCACTGATGGAATAGGGCAGGCTTCAGGCAGCAGGGCAGTCCTGGCAAGCCACAGGCAGAAGGGCAGTCCGTCACAGGACCAGAACTGAAGAGTGGGTCTGAGGGCCCTAATTTTATTCCTGGAGCCAGCTTTGAGTGGGAGAAATTTCTGGAAACACCCTTCCCCCCACCCAGAAATGTCTGGAATTTCCTGCCATCCTGCCCTGGGTTCCAGGATGTCTGGAGACACAAATGAGTAGGGTGAAGTTCTTTGTGTGTGGGCTGAGGCAGTTTCATGTGTTTTAAAGGGCTACTTAAATGGGTTGCACAATAAGTGCTGCTGGGCCACTAGAACAAACCGGAAGGTCTGTTGCAGGGGCCTTGTGTCATTTCTGTGCCGAACCTCTTCTGAAGCATCAAAAGGGGTGAAATTGCTGGGGAGACTGCTTCACGTACACAGAATGGCCAGAGAGTGCACTGTGGCGCTGCCATCTTTGAATGTGCTCCAGGCCTGAATCTGCCTGATCTTCAAAGAGAATGATGCAATCGAATTGTTTAGGCATCAACGACACATGGGTGTCAGAAGTAAAGCTCCTGGATATCATTCACACATGGCTCCTAAGCACCTTGATTTTACATACTGCCCTGCCTAGGCAGTCAGTTACCATTCCAGAATAGGTCACGTACTTTGCTACTTCCGGGCAGTACTGGATGTTCGGCTTTAAATTTGTGAAAAAAATAATAATAATAATAATAATTCTTCATGGGCTGTCTGAAAGATCTCACTGACCATATCCCACACTGTGTGAGAACATCTATCAAGAAGGCCACTAGCATTGAGAGAGCGAAGGGCTAGGCTGGCAAAGGAAAAACACTTGTTTTCCGAATTCTTCCATGCATTTGGATTCTCTGTCAGGAAAAGTCCAAAGAAATGAGTTTGGATTGGACTACTCATTGGGGCCGGGACAACCAGGCTTTCAGGTGTAGGATTCTGGATTGGAAGACATAGGGGGTGATTCTGACCCCGGCGGTACAAGACCGCCGGGGCCAGGGTTGGCGGGAGCACCGCCGACAGGCCGGCGGTGCCCCGCAGGGCATTCTGACCGCGGCAGTTCAGCCGCGGCCAGAAAGGGTAAACCGGCGGTCTCCCGCCGGTTTACCGCTGCCCTTAGAATCCCCCATGGCGGCGCAGCTTGCTGCGCCGCCATGGGGGATTCGGACACCCCCTACCGCCATCCTGTTCCTGGCGGTTCGCCCGCCAGGAACAGGATGGCGGTAGGGGGTGCCGCGGGGCCCCTGGGGGCCCCTGCCGTGCCCATGCCAATGGCATGGGCACGGCAGGGGCCCCCATAAGAGGGCCCCACAAAGTATTTCAGTGTCTGTCTAGCAGACACTGAAATACGCGACGGGTGCAACTGCACCCGTCGCACCTTCCCACTCCGCCGGCTCAATTCTGAGTCGGCATCCTAGTGGGAAGGTTGATTTGCCCTGGGCTGGCGGGCGGCCTTTTGGCGGCCGCCCGCCAGCCCAGGGCAAATGTCAGAATCACCGCAGCGGTCTTTCGACCGCGGTGCGGTGTTCTGACGGCGGTACCTTGGCGGACGGCCTCCGCCGTCCGCCAAGGTTAGAATTAGGGCCATAGTTTCTTGGGGCTGACCTGTGGCATCCAGACACAACTTTTCTTCTTATCAGCAGGCAAGAGTAAGGTTTGGCTCAGGTGCCCTTTTAATATGTCAGTGACCCCTTCATTAAAACCAAGAACTGGTTTTATAGATGCTTCCCGGGCACCAGAACTTTCATCAGCACTTTGCTCTTGACCTTAGAGAAAGGATGGTGAAGGTCCAAATATCTGTTTGCATGCTGGATTACCACAGCAAAAGAAGCAGAATCCTCCGCTGAGGAGCCGGAGGTGGGGCTCAACCCAGCGTCGGGGGGGTCGGGGGGGTGTCCAGACCACAGGCCTCCTGCACATTATATACAAACTCACATCATCGCAGCACTGACCATCATTTCCATCATCTCCACTGTCCGTTCCGAAATTATGTTGACTGAGATCGAGGTTGCCTCAGATTTGTTTTGGAGTTGGACAAGATAATGGGGTTCTCCTCTGGTGTCGACATGGCAGGCACCAGCTTTGGTGAGGGCACCAGGATCTAAATCAGGTTGGGCATAGCTTCAATGTCGTGGTGGCCCCTACAACAGGATTAAGAGGCCCAGGTGGCACTGAGAGCAGATCCCCTGATGGTAACTCGATTGGAGGCCTATTCAGATCTGTCGTGCCATAAGGAACCGGAGGAATGGCAAACACACGTAGTATGGCTTCTCTGAAAGCACCTATCTTCTATGACCTCACTGATGTCCCTGGAATCTCGGGGTGCATCGGAATCAGTTTGGGGATTGGTTCCTCGATAAAGGACTGGGTGCTAGACAGAGAAGCAACCTGACATCAGCTCAACTTCTCGGGTCCACAGTAGCAGGATGAGGAAATAGCCTGTTTTGACCTCTTGCTGTTTTTAAATCTTGGTTTTACCTTTAGACTGAATGAGAAGAGGATCTGTTGTGAGAAAGGCCTCAAGAGCTGGAGCAGGTCTGTGCCCTCAACTTCGACTGGGAGCAGGACTTATGCACCTTCTGCTGGTGCTCAGTGACGTAGAGTATGGCTTTATGATCCCAGACTACCTTGGTATTCATCCGGGCACAGTTTTCGTAAACCTTGGAGTCGTGAGACAACCCTATACATCAGAGAAAGACCTTGCTGGGATCCATCACCATGATCTGCTTGGGACAGTACCTAAAAGGCTTAAACCCTGTGGGCTCAGGTGTGGACATGCTCACCTGCACACTGAAGAAGAATTTGGTAGGAAAAAAACATATCAGAGACAAGAACATTTTAGAAGGAACCTCTGATGCACAACCTAAGGCACACAAATAAAGAAACTGGTGTCAGCGCACAGGGGTAGCGCTTATATGCCGCACCAAACTCACTTCTGGATCAGGATGAAACCAAAATGATGCCACTTGCTGGCACTCGGGGGCAATGCTGAGAAATGCCTCAGATTCAGCCTGGCACCTGCCATTATTCACAAGGGGTCAGATATATGACAGGATTTTGCAGCAGCAAACTGTAAAAACCGCTATTTGGGACTGCAAAATGGTCTTGCACAATGTACCATCCCTATTTTGCAAGTCAGTATCTAGTTACCAACGGGCAAAATAGGGATTTGCGACTTGCAATTAGAAAGGGGCGTCCTGAGGACGTCCCTTCCTAATTGCGACTCGCAGGGGGATGCATGATTGTTTTGTGACCATAAATGTTTTTTCAGAGCAGGCAGTGGTCCCACGAACAACTGCCTACTCTGAAAAAATGAAAAGAAAACTTTTCATTTTTTAAATGCATCTGGTTTTCCTTTCATGAAAACGGGATGTATTTAAAAAACAAAACTACTTTATTGAAAAAGCAGTCACAGACATGGTGGTCTGCTGGCCTCAGCAGGCCACCATCCCTGTGAGGGCCGCCATTCCCCGTCACAAACTGCAATCTGTCTCATGACTATTAATGAGACAGGCCCCTTGCGACCCACTTGGGAATCGCAAACCGTGCGAACACTGCTGTACATTTTGTTTTGCGACTCACAATTTGCAAATTGCAAACAAAAAGCAAATTGCAAATTGCAAAACAAAAGGTCGTACATCTGGCCCAAGGTGTGAAATCTGCAGTTAGAAGTATCCATCAGAACAAGGGTTTAAAAAGATGGATTCTAAGAATATTTACAGAGGAAATATACATATCTACATAAAAGGAGTAATTGGGTGACTGTTGGCCCAAGATGTGTTAGCCTAACGTGGAGCATTCACTGGTTTTAACTGGCAGGTCCAAAATGTTGGACTGAACTTTGGCCTGGGATTAGTGCTTAATTTGTGCTTGTTGTTTCTGGTACAGGGCACTGGGGTTTATTTTTTAGAGCCGGACTTATTTTTCTGCCTCAAGCATTTACTGCAAGCAAAAGACACATATGAGAAAGACGGAGAAAGAGAAAAAATGAGAAAGCGTTACACAGGGAGTAAGGAGAAAGCTGCAAGAGTGAGCTAAAGGTGCAGGGAGTGGCTGTAAATGATTAAAGGGGCCCGAGGTGGCTTCAGGATTACGCTGCCTCAGTATTCTGTGCTCGTACATTTAATTGCAGCAGCCGAGTGTTTCAAAGGGGCTTTGGGCACCGGCACCTTTTTATTTACAAATTAAGCACTGCCTGAGAGGCAAGAAGCTCGGCGTTGACTGGGAAGGTGGGCAGTATCTCAGGGAGTACCAGTAGTTGAACTTGTGCAAAAGATAACACTGTATTGTAAGCAAATGTTAAATTAGGTTTATATTTTACTGAAATTTATGAAATGACAAATAAATATATTTGTACTTTGAATCAGGCTTGTTGAAAGTCGAACCTGTGGCTTTGGGCTCGCCATACATGCCAGCACCTGGCACACTCTTAGGCTGACTTTGGTTACACATCTGCTAAAACCCTGGCTTCTTTTTTGTTGTAGGCTATGTTATGGTAGTCACGTCTGTTAGGGGCTCCCATGACACCATCACACTGGGACATCACTGGCCCCATTCTTTAAAAAGCA
The DNA here is from genome assembly GCF_031143425.1 of Pleurodeles waltl. Taxonomy (NCBI): domain Eukaryota; kingdom Metazoa; phylum Chordata; class Amphibia; order Caudata; family Salamandridae; genus Pleurodeles; species Pleurodeles waltl. The sequence continues at coordinate 38,848,760 of NC_090450.1, forward strand.
CAAAAGAAAACTGTAAATCCAGACCTATAAGTTTACTCCTGTTTTGAAGTAGGTCACACCTTGTTGGAATTCTCAGAGGTTTACAATAATACTCGTGGAAAGCGGTGCCTGTCAGTTTTGCAAGTATACTCCATGAAAACTTGTGAATTACCGTTTAAACTAATGCAAAGGCATTCCCAGTTGCGTAATTGTATAAAACATACACTTGCGTAAAAGTTTCACTCGAGTGGAATTGCACTTTTTTGGTTCGCACGGGGAATAATAGGTTTCTCACTGGAGGAACCCTTTCCGGGAAAGCTGGGTGAACCCATTGGTGTTTGAACCTTGGAGGGGCCATGAGGGCAAACACAGTTCCCTCCAGTGGATGCCTTAGTCCAGTGACCACCAGGCCAGCTATTTATGCGTGCACGTTGACCTACCTACAGCGCTGAGAAGCAGGCCTCGTGTCCAGTTTTGGGCTTCCACGTAAAAGCTAAGTGCATTCTGGAAGTTGTAGTGTGATAAAGTTAATTTGAATTGAACGGACAAACACACAATAATGATTTGTAATTTCAAACGAATGAATGACAAAGTTGTGTCCGCGTGACAAGGCGCCACCTGGCCACACTCTGTGCATCTCCAGTGGGTTCGGTCCGGTTCATCCTGGCACCTGACACTGGTATGGCCCAGTGGGCTTACGCAGCGCCTCAGCTGGTCAGGGGCCATGCGTGCCCCAAGGATTGCCTCACAGGCTGAGCAGGCTCCCGCCTCACAGACTGAGACAGTCGGGGATTAGAGGTGGGGAGTAAATGTCCGACGCACCCCACTCCCTGGCCCCTTCTATCCCACTGGCTGTCGGAGGCTTCAGGGCTGGTAATCTATGAGCCTTTAATAAATTTAGTACAAACTGCTTTATTCCGACACCCTGCACTCCAGGAATCGATTCCCACTGGATAAGTGATTCGCAGTATTGGAATGCCAGGACGTGAGGGTGCAGGGCAGAAGGTAGGACTGCCCCCGCCCCTAGATTTACTGCTAAGCCCCCACTGCCAGGGCCTATCCGCAAACAAAGACCTGGGAATTGTGTCAGGCTGCTGTTGCTGTGCAATAAAAATATTTGTTTGTGTCATGTGGCTGGTCTAATGTGGATCTAGCTAAGAGCTTTGTGCCAGGCTTAATCTTGTTGCAAAATATAAGTCTACACGCTACGGTAAAGAGCCCGAGACATACAAGTACCCGGAGACTGAACAAGCACAGGCCACCCTGAAGTGCTTAATTTGTGCCGGTGGTTCCAGGTGGAGGGCAACAGCCCCGATTGTTAACGTCTGGGGCTCATTTTTCATCATCAGCCTTTGACCCACAGCCAGAGAGAGAAAGGAAGTAAACTGAGGAAGAGGAGTAAAGATGGGAAAACAATGACGAAGAGAGAAAAAGCAGGAATGAAAAAACCTTCAAGGTTGAGATAGGGGCACTGACGTGACTGGTAGAAAAAGGCATGAGAGGGAATCAATACTAGACAGCCTTAGCATTCACCCACTCCTGCATTTGGCGGCCCAATTGTTGGGGGGGGGGGGGGGGGGGGGCGGGATTAAAAAAAAAAAACTCCACTTATTTATTTTTGTAAATTAAGTACAACCCACAGACTAAGTAAATGTAGCAACACAAAGAGACCCAAACAGCCCACAGGTCACACAAAACAAGCAGAGAACACAAAACAGGCACAGAACAGTCAAAACATTTGAAATTAATTCCACAACAACACAACACCCACATAGCAACGGGCCACAATCAACAAACACAGACACACACACACAAAACATAAGCACACCCCAATGCAATGTGAAACACACCCAACAAGTACAGAAAGGGGAACATCACATAAAATGTAATTATATACCAATCACACACACATGAATTACGCAAAATGTTGCTACTTTTACTCCCAAATAGCTGTCGATTCCTAATAAAACTGAACTGTCATGTCCTGGCAAATCTCTGATGAAAACACACTCAAAAATGTAACCCCACACACTACAAAATAATAACGAATACACATTTGTAAATATTCCTAAACTCAACTGTGCAAAAAACAAAAACAAAACAGTGGTAACTGGGCCGAAATCTGAAAAAATTAGATCCCCTCACCACTAAATCCTCATTCTGGCATGGTGGTGCTTTTATCCTTGTCAAGGCAAGGAGCATGGTCTTTCTATTCAACTATGAAAGGAGTCAGAGGCAAAGTCATGACTCGTGGTGCAATTAGTTCGTCTCCTTGCGTTTCCACACTGAAGTATCTGCCACCCCGAAAGGAAGGTTTTTGTGGATTGTTGCATAATAGTCCCGTAATACCTGCCATACCGACCTTCCTGGTCCAGCCCTCAAATAGTTTCCCTCCTATCTCTCTGACCTGTTCTTCTCCACCAATTGGTGAGAAAATAGATCACCCAAATACCTGTCGTGATCCCCCCACCGAAGCTGTGTCCTGGGTTCCCCATCTTCATTCTCTTTAGTACTTCCCCAGGCAACATAATCTCTTCTTTTGGGTTCTCTTGACGCCTATATGCAGACGACACACAAATGATCTCTTTCCCAACTCTTCTACACTCATGCATATCTGCACTCTCTCATGTAATGCTCAACTTTTCTAAGAGAGGTTCTACATCCCCCCTCCTCCACTTCCACCACTAGCCCTAGCTTCTTCCCTCCGACGCACTAAACTTTGCCACTTTTGCAAGAAACCAGAGATTTCTCGCCAACTCCTCCATGCGGATGGAAGCCTACCTACTGCTTACGCATCTAATCCTAAATCTGCCTAAAATACATTCATATTTATTTTCCCAAAGCAAAACCTTGATTAACTCACTGGTCATCATCACAACGGATCAATGGATTATTGAAGGAATCTTTTAGTAGGCCTTCCTCATCCTAACCTGGTACCCTCCACCCATCGGCAACAATCAAACTCACTGCTCTATATAAAATCCCTCGAAATACTCCTGCTTGACATTATAGACATCAAGTGGGCTGGCTCTCACGAAGAACAGGCCCCTCTACAAACTTGTTATGCTCACCTTCAAAGCCTTTAAAATAACTTCATCAAGCTACATTCTCTGATACTTATCCAGGTATATCACCTCAACAAGTTCACATCAACTGCTCAGTACCTCCTAACTGCAGCAAAAAGTCATGCACACTATCTTGTTTCTGGTCCTTCTGCCTTCTAGGATCCACACACTGGAATCGGTTTCCACTGATAATCAGGGCAAAGCTAACAGTACAGAAATTTAAAAGAGCTCTAATAAGTCTGCTCCTAGAAGTCAAAGGCCATGCCATGGATGGTAACTATTTCTGCTGAATTTCAAAACAATGTATACAACATTTTCTTTATGTGCTTCAGAAGTGGGGGATTGTTGTGCAGGCCTGCTGTATATACTGCTCTCTTGTGCTGTATTAAGGTGCACACTTGACTCTGCTGTTATTGATCCAACGCAACATCTTATGTAGCAGGAACCATCTACAACCACACACTTTGGTTTCCATAAAACCACCCCATCGGGTTGATGTCTCACGATTCGAATGAATACTTGTCCTAAAGTACAATATTTGGGTTTAAAATGTTATTTGTTGCTCTTCAAATAAGTAAATACATTTGCTTGAACGCATTTGAATCAGTTGTGTAGTGGGCTGCTCCTGGCCCACTTCCTTTGGATTTGAAGGTAAATGTCCCAGAATCTATACGGTTGCACTGCTGCTTGACAGGACGACGTTGAGGATCCAGCTGAACCATGTCCGGTAGACCCCCCACCCTCCCCCCCTCTGTCCTGGATGCAGGCAAGTTCTACCGGATCGCTCCAGTAAATTCCCAAATTTTACTGTTTAAAATAATTTTTGGGCCACTCACAACGATGTCAAACTTGGGTAGCTAAACAGAAATGGGTTTAGAGCAGTGACACATTTTGAAATGACTGGGTTTTGGGATGTCCAAAAGTAGGGGGAAATGAAAGCAAGGGTTCTTGGCAATGCACCAAGTAAGGCGACGATAACCACTGGCCATCCCTGAGAAACAAATCTGATATCAAATAACATTATTTATACAGTTAGTGATAATATTTATAATGAATCCCCCAAAAAACCTCCATTAAGCAGTTAAGACAGCAGGACATGTACCAGCTGAGTCTGTGCTTTTTTAGAAGCATCAGTACAAGGAAAGTAATGGAGGGGTTAGGATTTTTTTTTCCCATCTTTCTACTCTTTAATGGATTAAGAAGATGCTCAACCAGGCACTGAAGACGGATGAGCAAAGAGCCGGGCAGAGCTCAAAGAAGTGTTACACCAAACAGAACACCAGCCTGAGTACTAAGAAATATTGCTTTGAAGTTTGGGAATAGACTTACGTGTACTAGTTACAAAACACTCTAAGCAAGGATACATTTGATATGGGAGTGTTCAGGTAAAAGAATGGAAGAAGAAATATATCTTATAATGATTGAGACAACAAAACAACACACCCTTTTGTTCTTACCAGGACTAACTAGGAAGACACCTGCTCAAAACAAGCCTCACTGGCACGTGCATTAGAAATGGGATACCAGTAATTTATATCCTGATTAAACTTGAGAGGCTACAACATTTTTGCAGTAGCACCTCAGCGGTGAATCCTGCATTTATCTGAAGATCCAATATGTAAATTTATTAAAAAGTAAATACAGTGTAGTTTGTATTTGAATTTATGTGGACTTGGATAATCATAAATTCTTTTGTGATCAATGTTAACTTGTAATGTCATAATCCTCCTCCTCCTTTTGGGCAGGGGGTCTGTGAAGGGAATGATCAAGCGTATCCTCTGGATTGCTGGAATGTGAAAAGCCAATCGTGAAGATTGTTGTACTGAAAATTCACCAATTTAGAACTTGCTAACCTGACTCTGTATCTGTCCACATGTTATAATCGCCACACGCCCTCTGGGAGGTAGAGCACTCCACAATACCAGTTTACTATAACATAACTGTTGTTCTTTATTGGGCCATCAAATCACATTGGAAATGAATCCTTTCAGCTGAAAGGTTCCCTTTGGTGGGCAGCAAGGAAGGAGTCAGCTGTCAGTGTACTCAATCTACAATTAAAGTTAGTTTGTGAAACTATGCTGCTTAATGCTCCCACTGTACTCACCGTGCAGTTACTAGAGGTAGTTGACAGCTCTTCTCTGCTTACTTGAAAAATAATTGAATATATGCAAATATTTTTCAGTGCACAAAAAAAACTCCAATTGCAACAACTTAAGAAGTTAGTGTACCTTACAGAAGAGTTCCTCCATACTTAATGCACAACAAGTTGGAATTTGATACAAAGGAGTATTCTCACACATTTTTCCCATGTGTTAAACAATATTGATACGTTATACTGTTAAGTCTTTTTGGCCAGAACCTGGGAAATCACATTTGGTAGATATTCAATCAAATTGATAGTATTTCCCGAGGTGTGTAGAATGGGCCACCTTGTCTGCTTGCCAACTGGACAGGAGTGAGATCACATTTGGCAATTGCCCATTTATACAGATCCCTGTGCCAAGCTTCAAAGGTTTCATGCAAGAAACTTCTATTTCAATGCCCGTTGCCACTTAGACTGGGGAACCCAATGATATACACGATGTCTTCAATGAGGCCTTCCCCTGCAGATGTATCTTACTATGGAGTTTGTAGATCAGCCCGTAATATTTGTTATGAAGCATCGTCCAGTGCCTGATGTGCGACACCCCTCCCCACCTACCCCCTTATCTCAGACATCACTTACCTTCTCCGTCGCGCTGCCTCGGGAGGGAAAGGGCTCCCTGGATGCTGCTCCACCGCCATCGCTGCCTCTCCATACACCGCCACACCTATAACTGCTTCACTATAGGCGTGGCGGTGTATGGTCTGATGTGGCGCTGAGGGTGGAGTAGCATCCACCCCCACCACCGACCACCAGCATGGCGCCCTCACCACCATCAATGGTGGTGAGGCTCCATGCATCATTTTTTGGCGGGATGCCGGCCGCCAACACTGGGGGTCTTTCATTGACCGCCGGCACCGTTGGCGGCGGGGCATCCCGCAAAAAACGTAATGAGCACCTTATTCTCTCAATTCACTAGAAAAAGAAGCAATCCACCATATTGTAACAAGAAAAGAAGTGTAGAAACTGGGTTCATCAGACACCAAGGAAGCTAGGCTGGGTGAATACTGGTAGCAAGACAAAAAACAGAATATATGGAAAATACAACAGAAAATTGATTATAGTAGAATGCTGGAAGTGTTGGTGATTTTACAGTCATTATAATGATGTTTTATAAGCACTTGTTCTCCCCCGGCCATCATCCCTAGGTGTGAGGCTGTCCTGGCGCTAGGATCTCTTGTTCCTCCCTCAAACATGAATCCATCCATGATTGCAAAGAACACCTTTATAAATAAATGTATCTATTTCAACTTAGTCATCAGTGGGAAAAGTCTTGGCCTACTCTTTGAAAACATTCCTGTGAGACCATGGACAAAACTGAAACCTTACGTCGCCAATCGAATTTCCAAGAATAGTTTTTAGCAAAGCTTCAGACAAATACAAGGAACTTCAGAGGGCCGACAACCTACAGCTGCGTCGGCCAAGCTCCATGCCAAGGCACCTGCACCAAGAGCTTAGGTAAGAAGACAGCTGCAATGATGCAGACAAAGGGCCAGGCGAGGAACCACAGGCAGCCCTGGAAATTGTTTTCAGATTAACCCCACGTTGCAATGAGTGATCAAGCTCCATAGTCTGTAGGGTGAACAGTTCCAGACACAGGACCCCTAAGCCACCTGGATCTGGATTGTATCCTCAGTCACCAAGCATCTTTTCTACTGAGGGGGACCTGTTCAAGAGGGCCATGAATGGTAGATGACCACCAACACAGTTCTAAACTGGGCTTGTGACCTGGCTACCAGCAGGGTGCTAGACCCCCAGCCTCAACTCTGTTCTACTTCTTTTGGAGTCTAGTAGGACATTTAATAGAACAGAAAAATAGAAGAAATGCAAAACTTAGCTTTTTCCCCCCAAATAAGAACAATCTAGAGTATTTTACCAGGATGCAGGACTGAACTTTCTATTTCTTACAGTTCACTCTTACTTGCTTTTGTTGCTGGTTCTCCCAAACTGTAGTGCCAGCTGCAGAGTGGTGCCTATTGCCGAGTGGTGCACGTGGACCGTGGGTGGGAGGGAGACCTTTCTGCTGAATTAGGTTAGGAGTTTGAGATACAAGCAGATGGACATAGCCATAGGTGGACATGTCTCTAAGCCAAGCAAGGCTCTGTGTGTTCCACATGTCCTCCCCACTTTATGCCCCTCTTCGGTCTCACTTGAGGCACCAGACAGTGACGGTAAGAGTAAAGATACTGACCCTACAACGAAGCAATCCCATGCTTACCCTAGCGCACAAAGGCTTCAGCCTTCAGCCACTTCTTACACTGGTTTGCAAGGGGGGAGGAGGGGGACAGATGTGACTTCCATTTTCCACGCCTGTAGTCACCTTTGCCTCCTAAGGCTGTGACTTCTCTATCGCCAGCCCCACCTTAAATTGACAAGGTTGCATCCACTTGCTTGTTGGCATGTGCCACAAGCACCCACACCAAGCTGACCCCACAACAAGCTGCAGGACATTCTGTGGTTATTAGAAATAAGAGAAAGTATAAATGCACCACACTGAACTTTCAGACCCACCTGCACTCCCGGAACTTGTGAAATTTGCACTGCAAATCATTTGTCAAATTCAAAGCAGTGGTTACAGTTTTTTTTTTTTTACAGAACTTCATTATCTCCTAAAAGTATCATTTTTCATAGAAAGGAAAGTGATCCTAATGTGCTTTTATTAGATAAAGCAGCAATTGGGAAATAAAAGGCAGCTCTGCGGTTTTTTGGAGGCTAAATTGGCAGAACTAGTGAGAAACTGTAGAGATTTTACTTCTGCTGGTGAGGGAGTTGTCATTGCTGATTTCTAGGCTACCTGATCATGTGTAGTTCCGCAAGGGCAAAGGATGAAACAAACTTAGTATGACACATAAGGAGTATTTATATAGAGCTGTGGTCCACGATTATTACCAACATTTGTGTGCTAATCACAATGGTAAGCAACATCCGAACCTAGGGCCAGATGTACAAAGCATGTTTCTGGTCGTAAACAGCCCATTGGCGGTTTCCAATAGGGAAATTTTGTTTTCCAATGTACAAAAGGCAAAAGGCACATTTTGCTTTCGCAATTCAGTATTAGAAAGGGGCGTGTTTAGGGCATTCTTTTCTAATAGCGATTCACAGTGGTATGTGTGAATGTTTTGCCACCGAAATGTGGTAGCAAAACATTCAGATTTTACCAGCTCCTTGAAGGAGGTGGTAACCTATTTGCAACTGTGAAGGGGGTTGCATTGGACCACTGCGTAATCTAATTCCACCTCAATCATCTTTAATTTACCATTCTCCTTTAAGAAATACAGGTTGCATTTTGAAAAAAAATGCTTTATTTAAAAAGAAACCACAGACATGGTGGTCTGCTGACACCAAAAGGCACCAACCCAGTGATGTTGGCCATTCTCAAAGGGTAGCAAATTGCAACCTGCCTCATGAATATTGATAAGGCAGGTCCATTTGCGACCCATTGGGAATCCCGGACAGTGTCAAACACAATGTTGTACATGGCAGTTTGAAATTTCCTATTAGCAAATAGCTAAAATTCGCTATTAAGAAATCACAAACCCACAATTTTGTACATCTGGCCCTTATTGACATAGAGGGGTTGGTAAAATGATTGAAACAGGATTAGAACTGGAAGACACTTAAGGCTAGACGTAAAAAGCATATTTGTAGTCTCAAAGGGACCGATTAACAGATGTGCGGCCCATTTGCAACCATTAAAAGGTCTTTTCTTCTCTATGAAACTAAATTGTGATTTATTAACATGTTACTGAATCACAATTTAGATTTGTGAACAAATACCAATTCAGTAATTGGAAAGGGAGTGTTTAGGACATCACTTCCAAGTACTGAATTGGATTGCTACTAATGTTTTACAACCTCATTCCGGTTGCAAAAAAATAATATTTTCTCCACCTCCTCACAGGAGGTTGTAAGCTATTCCCTCAGGGACAAAAACGTTTTCGATCTATAGGCATATCATGATATACAGAATATATCAATAGATAAATAATGCTCAATATTTATTTAAAACTATGGCAACATGCATTCAAAAACGTAGTATTGACCAGTAAACACATTAAAGTTTGATACAAAGATCAAGTTATAAGTCAGGGAATTCTCAATCACCTTTTTGAGAAATAGGAGCAAACTGTAAATTATAACTTATTTACTAAAAAAAATGGATTACGTTTGGTAAGCTTTGATTCAGGAGTTGTTCTCCCAAGGAATCTTTGTAAAAGGTATTGTCCAAAGACTAATATTGCTGACAAGAAATGGGCAACATTTGTTAATTTTTCTTAACTCACAGGTTATCCCCTCAAGGAATTTTGAGAAAATCTACTCTCAGTAGGTGTGCTTTAAAGCACACTAGATGAGTAACTTGGTAAAATTTGGAATGGATTAAAGACCACTTTACAAAGGTAACTGCAAGTTTTCTCTAAGGTATTTTTTGCGGAAATCTATCCACAAACTACGATTGTTCAATAATTTACTCAGTAACATTGTTAAATCCAGTTATGGTTTAAATACTATTGTAGAAGGAAGGGGTGTTCAAATTCAAATTTACTAAAGATCAGGGATTAGGCTGTAAGAGATCTAAAACAGGACTCAACTGCACCCTAGAGGCAAAGGTGGACTGCTCTGCTTTTAGTCTCAGCCAGCGCTTAATGTGCAAATGAAAGAGTGCTGGGAAATGTGCACGCGCGGTATTCCTAATTCAACCTCATTCATCTTTAATTCGCTAACAGACACACCATTCACCTTCATTTCTCGACTGCAGATTCCTGCTTTTATGTCTTCTTCTTCTGCCATCTTTCAATTTTTTCCATCTCTGCTCTTACTAAACGTCTAATGCAGAAATAAGTGCAAGTCCCCAAAAATACGCGCAGGTGCCCTACCTGCTCAAATTAAGCCCTGGACTCAGCACTCTAGATACCACTCGTGGCTGTATATGTATCTGCCTTGCTTTTCACTAAAGCACTAGGTTAGGACCACTTGTGAATTAAGAACATCACCAAATAAAGAGCAAGAGAGACTAGTACATGCAGTGTCTGACTCCCACATACAAGTCGCTGGTTGTCTGCTGTGCTGGCAGTGCCAGGATGGGTCCACCTGGGGATGGGGTGGGGCTGGACAGACATTTAGCTTAGGAAAGCAGCAAAGTGTATGTGCCTTTAGTGAACTCCAGTGAAGGGGCAGATTGCTCTTCAGTGAGCAGGTGACTCAATCAAACAACAATCATGGAAAGGGGGAATCTCAATTGGTTTCAACAATGTGCACCAAATGAATTGTATGTGTGATAGTCTAAATGTACATGTTACTACTCTATTTTTGGGTCCGGCCTAGAAACAGCTGTAGCGGTCTTTCTTTTGCCTCATTTTCCCGCAAAAGGCTTTCTGCCAGCTTTATTTATTGACTGTTCTTCCAAGCGTCATTCACAATTTGTTTTCACCCACAGAGCCTACAGCACGGGGCACTGAGTCAGCCTACTTCAGCCATAGGTTCTCTTCACTGTGAGTGATATAAGCTTGCTGTTAAATGCAAGTCGTAAAAGTAGTGAACTTCAGTGCCAGGGCTTGTAGGGTAAAGCCTGCTTTGATTTAATTTGTATTCAAGTTGTTTTGGCAATGGTCCCTTTTTTCCTGCAAACATGCATGTCACCTTTAGGCAGGCTTTGAACGCATCTGTTTGCAAAATAACTACAGCACTGCAGGCTTGAAAAATCAGGCCTCTTGGCTTTACCAATGCTTGTTTAGAGTGCAACTGAAAACCTTCTACCCATTGTACGACTGATGTGTGCAAGCCTTTCCCTATCTGTTCTAGATTGATTTAGCATCTTGCATAATTTTCTCAGTGATGATGGATGGAATGGGGGAGTGGGAAGAGATGCACTGACATAAGGAGGGTGCCTGGTTTTCAAGTTATGACGTCAGCAGGAAGGGCAGTAAGTACATCATGTCCACAGGTGTTGCAGTGGGACAGTGTATTCGGTTAACCTGTAGAGAATAATGTCCACAGGTGGTCTCCTTGCATCATCCCAATATGTTGCGCAGAACTTTTATCCGGCATATAGCACATCATGTTCACCTATGAGGTAGAGCTCACAGCCTGGCAGCTGTCATGTGCACAAGTGAAGTGAGTTTTGAGCTTAGTTTAGACTGACCATGAAAGGAATTATGTCCAAACATAGGACACAGCTTTGAGGCAAGTAATAAGGTATTATGTCCGCCAGTAGGGCAGGGCTTTGAGCCAACCTGCAACGTATCATGCCCGCCTTTAGGACAAGGCTTTGCAGTACCATGCAAGGTATTTAATCCACAGGTTGGGCACGGTTTTGAGAGAACCTGCATGGTTCTATGTCTACATGGACGGCGTGGCTTTGAGTTTGCCTACAGGATGTTATGTGCACCGTTGGACAGGGCGTTGAAGTTGCCTGTGGGTTACTATGTCCACTGGAAGGGCAGGTCTTTATGCCAGCCTGCAGGATGTTGTGTCAACAGGTGGGGCGCGAGCAGGACTTTTAGGTAGCCTGCAAAGTAGCGCTGGATGTGTGCTAGGTTTTGAATTTGTGAACTCAAAATCTGAACTCACAATGCACTCGGTTTGTCGAGGATGTTCACAGACAGCCCTTGTTTGGAAACCTTTTTGAACCAGGTTCATGGCAGAGAAAGACTATTGCATTTCTATCATTAGCAGGTTAAACAAAATCCAACAAAACTAGTAGGACCTAAGAAGAAACCCGGTGAGGGAGGAGGTAGGGAGGATTTAAGCGAAAAACCAACCACAGTGATGAGGCAACTGGGAAGTAATCCAACTCTAGGAAACTCAAAGAACCTCTGATAAACCAGCCCTAGGTAAAACAGGGCAGAGTTCCTGAGAAGACAGACACTCATCGTGAGAAACAGAGAAGCTGGGACATAACCCCGCTCAAGGGAAGACAGAAGACCACGGAGGCAACCTAGTCATTTGTAAGAAGGTAGTCCCAGTAGGAGAGCCAGCGTTTGGGAGCAACTTTAGTCCCATACAAGAGAAAACTTCTGAAAGTAGAAGTACATACGTGGAGATGGAAGTAAGCGGACACTGGGGGTAAAAGACCTGGAACTAAGGGCCAACCCAACATTAGGGAAATTTGCATCTAGGAGGGAAACCACATGTACAGAATAGAGACCACTCAAAGCCAAGCTCTAGGAATGACAGAAAACCCTGAAGATGACTTGGGCTCCAATAGAGTTAGAAGTTCTGGAAGGAGGTCCACCTCGAAGTGAGTAAGGAGGGCCACAGACGAACCCACAAACAGACTTGTAGAATACGAGTGCATGAAACGATTGTGCAAGGACTCAGTTCAGTTTATCAATGTTTATTCAGTTAAAAAAAACATAAAAGATCTTACACACAAAATCAGCATTACATTGCATCATGACATTTTGTTTCATGTTAAAATAACAAGTCCATACAGTATTTCACATAAAAAATAACAATGCGCAAGGACTATTTAAATGGACAAAAAAAATTAATCACGTTTCTAGTCTGATTTTCTGAAATCTCAAAGAGCTGGTCTAGAACTCAGTATGAAATGGCACGGAGAACCTGGCACTGAAGAGCCATCTTAGCGTGAAAGAACCATGTGCATGTGTTTACATGTTTTTAATACATAACGGTCTACACTAATCAATCAAGATCACGCGTCAATCAAAGGCCTGAACCTGGTACTACTGCTCTGCTTGGTAACATCTGGTACACTAAACCAGAGTCTGTCACACATTTCTACTGCTCTGATCGCCTGGAGAGCATCTAATTCAAAGATATGCTCTGCATGAGGTGGGACATAGCACAGGAACAATACGAAATGTAGCACACGTGGCACTTGTGTGTTACTGTTCAGAGTGATCTCCACCTGATGAGGATATGTCCTTGAAGACCCTACATGCCGGGGGGAGTGCACCCTTTCTGGGGTGCTGCTTGTCATTGTTAAACCTAAACCTTTTGGGTATATGCTCATATTTCAGATAAAATGATACTCAGCTAAATTGAGATTTGTTGTGTTTTGATCTGGATAAATATTTGTTCAGGTCAGATGGAGGACCTTCTCCCTTTGGGATGTGTAGAACCTTCATGTTGGAGAAAGATAAACTTGTGTGATCTGGATTTTATTGACCAAGCAGCAGCAAATTAGAAGTTCAAACTATTAATCAAACAGCAGGCATACAAATGGGGGTCAAGTACATAGTCCTTAGTTATTCTGAAATCCTAGCGTGACTACTGAAGCTATGGACCTGTGTTGGACACCTCAGGCAGTACTTCCACATCATACCCTGCACCTTCAGTAGTCCTATCCAATTCATTCCAGTACCTGATTGACTTGTTGCTAGGGGTGCCAGATGGGCTGGTCCTCAGATTACCTCCAGCACATGTGAGGTGCCACATGGTGCTAAAAGGATGCTTTAGGTCATTGTACAAGTGGTGTACAGTTCAGGGGTGGGAGGGTGAGCACGGGACTCAGTGCTGGCATATTATAATAATCAGTGTATGCATAGGTTTAGGTGCCACAGGGGTGTGTATTTTAAAGCAATATTATTGTTGGTTCACAATTTATCAATCTGGAGTGGATGGGATCTTCTGGGGATTAGGAAACTTCAGATGGTTGCTATGCACTAGAATAGTTATGCTGAAGGTGTTCCAAACTTCCAGCAAAATAATTTGCATCTGACTCAACAGCCCCTTTGTTAGACTCTTTAGATTAGGTGGGACCTTAATAGATCTGAGCTCACGATTTGGTAATGACCGAACAGTTTGAGGGGGGGGAGAAGGTCCTCACAGGCTGATGGTTATTCTGTCAACACCAGGAGCAAATGGAAGGCTCAGAGATTTCCTACCCTCTAATTTGGGCACCACAGCACTAAAATATGCATTTTTAGAAGGCATAGCTCCATGATAAAACTCCCAACCCTAATACTTAAATATGCATTTTTAGAAGGCATATCTCCATAATTCATGTTCAGGCATGAGCATCAGGAGACATTTTAGGTCTGGCGTTAGGCAAAACTTTAGGATTTTACTAAAATTATATGGATAGCAAACTTAATTATGGGGGCTTTCAACCAGCCGTCTTCATTCACAAGTACGTTATTGTGTGACTCAAATTTTTCTTCCACACAGTGCAGCATGAGGCAATGAACCAGGCCACTTCAACAATTGGCTATCTTCGCTGTGAACTACAGCATGCCGCCCTTTCACAAGGAGCACATCTACACACAAATTAGTTCCCTTGAGTTCCAGTAATTACTATGAAAATATGCGAATATAGAGAGCAAGAAATATTTTTGCTTTTAGCACTTTTTTTTTTTTTTGTTTGTTTTTTTTAAATAGAGGGCCCAGCAGCTTCCCCAACAACAAGGTTTTGCTAGAATCTTGACAATACCAGACCTATTGGCTTTGCCAATGTTTGTTCCAGTTATAGGTTTGGAAGCATGAACTGGTTTGATTGATTTGTGTGTGGCTGGACGGTCAGAGCAGAGTACAAAAGGGCTTGTTGGAGACGCCCCAGTGCTAAGTGTATTGCTCTTGTTATCTTCTAATACAACACTCAGACACACTTTTTACAACTCAGTTTAAGCATTAATTCTTTCACAGTTAGTTGCAAGTCTAGAAACACAGCCTTGCTATGCCCCACTGGCTACAGAACGTTTTTAAAAGGTACGTTTATGAAATTTTACTTAAGTTCTCCAACAAGTGTCTGGATTGTGAAAGCATTTAATCTTCTTATTCCAGTTAAGCCAGATGAGTGTTTTTTCGGGGCCTGCATTCCCAGAGTTCCTAGGTATTGATGTTGAGCTCTCTCTGAGATCTCCCCTGGTGTTTCTATTTTTCTTCTGATGTCCTGCTTACATGTACTATGCACAAGGTCTCAAGTCCATGTATTATGCCTTAACTTATTGTATTAGTGTCTTTTTTATCAGGTCTGTTAAATACTGCAGCCTGATCCCACTGCATCTTGTTGGGTTCCTCTTTCCAAGGGAAGCCACTCTCCAAAGTAGTCCTCTAGAGGTTTTACAGACTTGCTTCAACTGCATTCCCCTTCCTGGGCACCACATGAATGGTGCGGGTGTGAACCTTCAGTGTGTGCCCACTGTTGGGGTGTGGGATACATCACTTGGTATCCAAAGGCAATCATTCTTCAAGGACACGTATGGCTCCTGACCTATTTCAGCTGGTTCAACGAGTATTCTGTATTCATCGTTGACCCATGTGGGACTGCCATTGCACCCATTGGATTCATTCTATCTCAGTTACAGCACCTAACAGTAACTCTCCCCCAAATGACTACGCACAGGATGTGACATCACAGATAACATTGTTGGTGGCATTGCATAACCTCTTACTTGTGACAATACTGATGACATCAGCATGGAAGCGTTGTTCTGTGGTTCCCACTCTGGCTATGTGATGTCGTGTTCTTAAGTCCTTTTCTTTTTTTAGATTCATATCCTGAGGTCATGAGGTCATGGGAACAACCAGGTCTTTATTGCATTCTGTATTGTAATGACTGTCACTATTCCTTACTGTCATTTTGGGTGGGTTCCATATTTTTCAGGTCTCAACAGAGAAACAGCTCCCTGCAAAACCTGCTTTTTTTAAACAGAGGAAATGAACAAAGGTAGAGATATTTTGGGTGTGAACTTTCTGATCTGACTTTGTAGTTTTGAAAATCAATGTTATTAGATGTGTCCTGGTCCAAGGATTTCTCATGTTTGTTGAGTGCTTAGTAACAGAATAATTTTGGCCCTAGTTACCAGTGTATGGCTTCAGATATAGGGGTAATGTGGTCATGTCTCCTATGGTTTGGGATGTGCCCGGCTGCCACATTCTAGATTTGGGTAGCGGGTCCAAGAATTTGGTACAGGTTACATATTTGCTTTTTAAAAAATCCAATGCAAAGGCCATTTCTTTAGTCAAGACCAGATGAAACTAGAATCTTATAGAAGCAGCCTAGGGAAGGGGTGAAAGGTCATAGCATTCAAACCATAAAAGGAAACATCTCTGGTCACTTTGTTAACTTGGGTTGAAAGGCTGGAGTGCAGGATACCAACTATGTCCTAAACTGTTGAAGATCTAGTTGCTGGCAGGCCGTATTCTGTAGTCCACGCAGGAGATCCTGTTACGCTCAGTCTATATAGCACTTTTCTGTACATTTTATTCTGTTTTAGGAGACAATTTTTAAAACCACTATTTTGAAAGGAGAAGTTGTTTGATTATCGGACGGCGTTCATGTACTTGATCTATTTAAATGGTGGAATTGTTTGCAGGGCTCTTGCCAGTTTTTTTTTTAACTGTGATGTACATGAAAGGAAAAGCTTGACATTTAGAATTGTGATGACTTATGCATAGTAACCTTTGTATTTTACTTGTGAGGTAATGCAGTTTTACAGGAGTTCAGCTTTGGATAAATCTATTGTCTATTTAGGTATTTATGACATTGAGATTTATCCTGCTTATAAAACTGAATAAAGATTGATTGACTGATGTTTATACATCTGATAAGTTCCTTGGTTTCTCTTATCCAGTGTCAAAGAGGACACTGTAGGTTATTGAGGAGACATCATGATTTAACAAGGTTTGAAGTTGAGAATTATTTCATTCTTTCCTCCTTTTTAAAAGAAAAAAAAAGGGTCTGCAAGAATTTCTGAGTTCCTGGTTGCCTTCCATGCCAGCTGAGTTGCATCCATGGGTCTCCGGTGTGTAACCCCTTATGCCATGCGACCCTCTAGACATGGGTTCCACTACATTGTATTAGAGTGCTCCTATCAGTACAGAACACAGCTTAGTGGGCCCTCTTACTCTGAACAGGCAGTTCCCTCCTCTGGCAGACTGGATATCCATAAGCCTCCATGCCCAAATGAAGCCACCTGTAGTGTTTCAAAGTAATAAAGGGTAAAAGGCCAAGCTTTTGATACCACGGACTTCACTGAGAGCCCATTGGACCATCAAATAAAATATTTAGTCCTCGTGGAGTGTGTATTTCTCCATCCCTGTGGCATTGCGCCCAAACCAAGATGCACCTGTGTGATACAGCACAATTCTTCAGAGGTGGAACCCGGTCTCACCTGACCCTAACTGCTTAGTCCCACTGCAAGACTGTTTTTCTCCACACGGCTTAATCTTTTAAGATAAAATCAATTGTATTGATTGAACAACACTTATGTGGAGAGTGACATTTTATTGTACGGTTTATAAAATAGGCATTTCTAAAATAAAACACAAAGGACTTAAACAAAAATACATAGCTATCTCACTGTAGGATGCAGACAGTGTTAAAATTATGCATTACCATTGGGGAAATGTGATTTATTATAAGTCATTTGCATTATTCTGGGACCTTCAGAGGATTATTGGAGGGAGTTTATCAACTTTAGATAAATGCGGGTGCAGAGCGATTGTTGGCCTGTTGGTGGAGCCCCGGGTGCAGGGGCGGATCAGGACACACTATATCAAAGTGCCGGGGCTTGCGTATTTTACTCTGCTACAATCACAGTTTTTAAGGTATTGAAACATTCCATAATGAAGAGTCTGTATCCTGGTTTTCCAGATTATGTTGCCTCAGTGGGATTTGCGCAATTGCCTGATATTTATTAAATTATTCAAACTAGAGCTCAAAGTTTAATATATTCTAAATCCTGGTGTATTAATGTAACCTCTGGTCTCACATACACAAGAATTGACCTGAACAACCTCGTTTTTGGACATTTAGTGCCAATTGCACATACATAAATCAGAAAATTGAGGGCAGGTATTTAACAGATGTTGCTCAGTTCTCTTCATTACATTTCTCAAGAAAATGTGCCATTTTCCCACAAACCGGAACTAATCACTCATGTTCTAACCACACACTGGGGCAGTGGTTACTATAAGCAGCTATCAAAGAAACTTGGCTCTTTTTGTAACAACTCTTTTTTCCATAGACACAGAACGGATGAAACAGTTTGCTACAACTGCCCCCAAAAGACTCAGGCCCTCAATTACAGTTTGGAGGATAAGATACTCCATCACTAATGAGGTGGATTACATGTACATTATCCGCTATGGTACTTGTAATATGGCAGACAGGATATTACACATGCATTACAGCCTATGTCACTTGTAATACGCCGGGCGGGATATCCGTAATGTTTTGAAGGAGTATTTTAGCCATCAAATTCTAAATAAGGCCCTTAATCTATAAACTGTTTTAAAAAAAACATAGTGGTTGAGGTTCCAATATTTTTGCTATTGCTTAAATCAGAAATGCAGCCAACTGTAGGGAGTTGGGAAAACTCCAAGACTTTGCGTAATAAATGACTATTCCAGAAAAAAAAGAATTAACATTGTGTCTAAGCAACTTAGCTGGCCAAGAACCAGACTTTCTACATGATAAAAAAAGGCCGAAAGCATTTAAACAATGATCCTCTGATAATAAACAAGTGCATAGCCCACGACTTTTACCTATAAGCCATAGCAGTAGAACAATATGTGCACTTGATTGTTCCAACTCTGCATTTCCTCAGACCTTCCTTCAACAAGTCCATGTATGACAATTTTGTACATTTAATCCTCTTCCCTAAAGTTATTGTAAAACATAACTACTTCCACACTCTCCATCATAGTAAAGTCATCATATTCATATGTCTACAGTAAAGTTGCAAATGTTTCTTCTCCATTAACAGTCAAAGCTGGGGACCAGGAGTCAAACAAGTAGCTGGCCATTAGTGGAGCTGTGTTTGCACAGCATCTTTGATGTGGACTACTTAGTTCCTTGTAAGGTGCTGGAGGGTATCAATCATGCACAACAGATAGGATCTGCCTCATCAGGTTTCCTGCTTCATTCACGAGTTTGAGCGCTGCAAAGGACAGATAGTGCTCGGTTTCCTTGTCCCCAGTGGCAAAGTGCTGGTCGTGCAACACGTGCCCTTTAAATAAAAAAAAAAAGGATTTCAATGCAAAAAAGTGGCACTTTGTAAAAGAGACATTAGGTGTAAGCAAACTGGGCTTTTTGCAGATGTCCCCCTCACACTTTTTGCCCCCATTTGGACCACTAGATGCTGGTTTCTTGGCTCTGATAGTGCACTGGGGCCTGCTAACCAGTCTCTAGTGTATGTGTTCTTTCTCTAAACTAATTGTCGACATGGTAAATTCTTTATTTGCAAAACTTTATCCCCTTGTAAGCACCTAGTAGATGGTACACGGGGCATAGGTGGTAAAAGGGGTCCCCAGGGTTGCAGCACGAGTTTGTGCCGCCCTAGGTGACCAGGCAAACTACTGATGGCAAGCCTACCACTGCACACTGCTGGAGCAGTACAAACTGCTCGAGTCCAACTGTGCCCTCACCATAAGTGGCACAGTCCCCTGCAGTGCCTTACATTTATGTCAGACACCCCTAAGGAAGGCCTATGCAGCCCAGGAGGCAGGGTGCATTATATTTGAGATGTAGGTATATAAGCATGAACTTCTAAGCCTTCATTGCATCCTTTCCATTAAGGTACACTATAAGTGCAGGCCGGTCCACAGGATATCATTGGACTTAAGCCCTGGTTTACCAGGGCTGCTAGATCCAACATGTAATCAACCAAGGTATGTTGAGTTTAGTGTCAAACAAGATGCCTTCTCTTTCCAACACGATTCTAGTGTCGAGGAATGGCTGGCATGGACCCAGGTGGCACACTAGAGGTTGCCCACCTGTTTGCCACCGTCCTTTGTGCTCTGGCCTTGCCTTTCACGCTTCTTTCCGTGCTTGCTGCCACCAAGACAGGATTCTGACCTCCATCTAGGCAGCCTAGGCACTCCAAGTGGTGAGAAACAAAGGGCTGAGACAGGAAGGAGGTCACATCTCCCACTATCCCAGCCGGGCTAGTGAATAGAGCCACCGTGGTGGTGAGCTTCAAAGGATGCATCGCCTTGATAGCCATCAGAGCTATCCTCCAGTGAGGAAACAGCCCTACTCCCAGGCATATTTGCTCATGGACAGGCAGGAAATTAGGTATGCAGGACTGTGCACACCCCCAGCAGGCTGACCATAAATCTAGGGTGAGCAGCCCAGTCTGTGCACTACATTTTTAATCCTGCCATCGTAGTAGTGTCAGAATATAGGATTTTGGGTAACTAAAGATGAACTGTCCCACCGGATGTGGTCACCTGAGGGACAGATTAGGTGTAGGAGCTAGCTGCTCATTCACCACTAGTCTCCACCACCTTAACTCCCCTAAATTCAGGATTTAAGGGATTCCTTTGATACCAGAACCTCAGATCTGATCAACTAACTTCAAAGAAGGATCGAGAGAAGCTCTGCATCACCTACAACCAGACTCTGCCCACTGCTCCAAAGCAGAAGAGGGAAACTCTGTCCCAGGGGCAAAAGACTGAACTGCGTGATCAACCTTGATCCTTGGCTGAAACTTGTTACTCCCAACCAGAGGGACACCTGCGAAGCCAGAAGCACCTTCAGTCTGCCCTGGACTTGTGACACCAGTACCCTGAAAACTGCTGGTAAGAAAAAAACATGCAGGATCTGAAATTACACCGTCCATCGGGGCCGCCATGTGATCGTCGGAAACCAGGTGGTCCAGTGTCTTTTAGGAGTTGTAGTCCAGACTACCTCAAAGTTTCAGGCCGCTACCTCACTCCCTTAGACCCCAGTAACTTCCGAAAGGATTCCTGCACCTTTACCTCTGCCAAGGCTTGTTGGCTGCCAGCCCAGTAACTAACCCCTTCACTTGACGCTGCAGGTGCAGGAGACAGTATGCAACCTGCATCCAACATCTGCAACCCAGCTGGGATTTTACATCCCCTTGTCAGCATCATTGTGCCAATATTAAAATCGGTATCAGCATGAGCGCCATTCAGCACCACGGACAGCCAGGACATCTCTGCACCCGGACCCCATGGACCAGGTAGAAGTTAACTGATTGCTGTGGCCTGGTCCCAGGTCCTGCAGAACCTTAACTCAGAGGTCGAGCTGCTGGGAACCCTTGCTAAGTGTTTGTTTGTCACCAGTGACATCCCTACCATTGACTTCAACGTGAGTCCCACTCAGCACCACGGTCAGCCTGGACAACTCTGCACCCTGAAGCCACATACAAGGTAAAACTGCCCTGACTGTGGTGATCTGGTCCTAGGGACTGCACTAACTTAACTCCCCAAAGGGCTCCATGCAACTCATCTATTAAGCGCATTTTTGCAACACGTGATATTTTGCCATTGACTTCAATGCAAAGTTTAAATGCCATTTCTGCAGTGATTTTCGATTGCTTCTAAAATCAATATCTCTTGTTTTACTGTACCTTAAAGTTCATTTTGGTGTCTAAATGTATGTAGAAATGTCGGATTTTTTTTTTGTTGAGTCGTGTCAATTACTTATCGTCCATGTTTGTGCTGTGAAATGCTTAAAACATTGTTCCTCTGTGTAAAGCCATAGTTCTCTTTGCCACACTACCAGGACTGAGCTAAGGATTTACTGCTGTGATTCCAAGGACCATCTCTGGGGTATTCAGAGAGTATTATATGGTGAGGAGTAACCCTCACAACACATAAGCATGTAGGATTGTAGTATCAGTGTCAGCTCCTCTACTGCCCTCCACACTACTGCCAACGGTTTGCGTTCCAGTTTCATTATTACACACTGCATTTTGGTTTGAAACCCTGACAGTCTGCAAAGTTGAGCAGGTTCAGGGAGCTGAAAGTGGTAAACAATGGCAGCCTGATTATAAAGCTCTCTCTTCTATAATGGAGTTCGTTCCTAAAACTGAAGGAGTTGAGATGGCACCTTTTAACATTTTTGAGAAGGTTTTTCTAAAGTGTTTTGCAAAACACATTTGGAAATGTGAATTGAGATCTCATCCACTCCTCTTTCCTGAAGAAGCCTCCAGGTACAATGGGGATTGAAACATGTCCATTAATTCTATGCACATCATTATTACCTAACAGACTATTTAGTGAGAACACTGATTAAGCTTCCATTAGTGTGCCCTTGAAGTGGGGTTAACTGGAAGCAACTCTTTGGGCCGGTGGTCCCTGGAGTGTCAATTAAGGTCAACATGATGGATATCTTAGCAGTCTTCAGTGCCTCTCCCCTGCTATTCCTAGAGAAGATCAGGGGCCAGGCTCTCTAATGGCTAGAATGATGTCAGTCTCATCTGAAACAGTGGGATTGGACAACTGCACTTGTGACTTCCTTCTGGTCCCTTGTTGTGCTGCAGAGGGCTAGGAAAGGGCGAGGAACTTGTTTCCATTCTAGTGAGTGCTCATATTTTGAAACTAAGGGCTGGTGGCTCACTGGACTAATGCATCCACTTCAGGGATCTGGTTTGACCTCTCTGTGGACCCACTAAACCACTCATCCTTCCAAGGTTGATAAAAGGTGTACCATTGAGTTGGGTAACAATAAACATCTGTTATTTCTACACCGAAGACCCAATAGTTATGTGAACGTGCACTTGTAAGGCACACTTTATGATACGTTGCACTATGTAAGTGGCACCAATGAGGCTCTAATGCTGATAGGCATGGGTCTATGCTCACATCTTCAATGTGGCGGCGCATACCACAGACCCAGTCACAATATTGCTGCCTCATGGTGCTTGGCCATGTCCCAGCCCAATGCTGCCAGTCACATTGTGTGTTCAGAAGCAGGCAGTGTCGGCCCAGCAGCCCAGGAAAAGATCCCAACGAGATGGGGGCAGCCTGGCCAGGAGCCTAAGAGAGCATGAAAGGAGACGGCACGATTAATAAATGATGCATTCATTGCTGCTACAGGGCAGATGTGTGTCCTGCTTGGGTATGAATGACATGGAAGAGGTAGGCTTGTGTGCAGTGTGACATTAACCCATGGTCAGCGGTGGAGCGTAAAAGGTTTCTGCAAAGTATGGGTAAAGCAAACTGGCTAAGAAGCCTCTGGTTCTGGGGAGCATGAAGTATTCCACCCATCTCATCATGCGTCAGCAATTTTGATCTTCCCATGAGTGTTTGGAGGTTCCATATCCCCAAGAAACGTGCTTAACAAATGGTATCCAGGTAATGTCATTTTCAGAACAATTTCTTGATGAGTGGCTAAGAATTTGGGGCACTTTAAAAAAAAAATTGTTAGGTAATTTCACACTATGTGTGTAGTTTTAAAATGTTTAAATCAACATTTCTTCACTTCTACACAGATCACTTGCTTTGTTTTTAATGCACTCCTTTCCTAGTAGATTCTAGGTAACATTTAATGGCTGAAAGTCTACTTAGGAAGAGCTGGATGGAAAATGAAAAGATCCACTCAATTCACAGTAATGGGTGATAAACAATAGAGTTAGGTAGATCAACAAAAATAACCCAATGCTTGCACAAGAGTCATGAATTAACAACCATGGCAGAAGGTGGCCGCTGGCAACAGAGAGACATTGGAAATTAGTTTCTCAACCACAACATCTAATACCACTCACGTACCAACTTTAACTCCCCTTCCCCATAACAAGAAACAAGAACCACCACTTCAGACCACACCTTGTCACAATGTGGACCCCACGTCATCCGACCAGTCGCAGATACTTTCTGCTTCCTTCAGCTCCACCATGGGACCAACCTCCTCAATGACATCCCCCCAGCAAGCACCAGACTGGTTACTTATGGCTCTTAAAGGGAACCCTCCCTCCCACTCCCCTCTCAGCTAGCTAACTTCCCTCAATCCCTCAGCTTGCTTTGTTGGGAGGCCGGTTTGTGACTGTGCCGGCAGAAGAACCAGGGAGGTGGATCCACCGTCTTCGATCACTGGGAATCGACTGCGATTGATCACCATCTGCACCGGGCTGATTGACCCCTCCCTTTATTAGAGAGCATGCCTGCCCTCTAGAGGCAGACGCTGGAGGTCAGCAGCGATGGTGCCTGGGCCGAGACATAGTCAACACAACATCACCCTAAAGCCCGATGCAGGCGGGAAGGAGCGGAGCAGCCCCCACCTCAGCAGGTGAGAGCAGCCCAGGACAATGGAAGTTCGGAACATGTACTTCGCACAGATTGCACTCAAGGGAAGGGGCCACTGGCAGACCACTTGGACACCGCGCACTACCCAAAAAATGGTGGGTAGAGGAAATCACGTGAGAGTGAAGAGAGCATTCAGCGGTGTCCCAGTCCCCTAAGGCCAACTTATCTTGCACGAACTAACCTGTATCTACTGGGACCATCTATGCAATACCGGTAGGTTCTCTAGCAAGCAAATTATAGCCCATTTATACCTGTGTTCATTCTGATGGATCAGAGCTTTTATGAACAATATTGAGTAGTGTGAGAAGAATTAAAGTAATTACTGCCCAAATTACTGAGTTCTGAGTGTATATCCCACACAACTCTCTGGATAAACCTTGGTCTGCTCAGCTCCAGTGCGCCTGAGGGCCAACTGCTAAAGGGTTTTACCTAATGCTTAGCTTTGGCTCAATAATAGGTTAAAACTCAAGAACTCCAGTAGTAAAAGGTTCTTATTCATACAATCTGAGACCTTGGAAACCTGAATAATGAAATTAACCACTTCATCGGTCACATCATCAAAACACCTACGTTAACCTTAGTTATAACGCTATCTCTACACACGACACTAAGCACAACAGCAACATTAACTCTAAAACAAAACACGCTAACCGTAATGGTTTCCTCTACCATTTACCCCAACTTTGTTCCTTCCCTAACTTTTAAAAAGTGTAGCCTAGCATCAACCTCATTGCAAAGCCTAACCCGTACAAACCCGAAACTTAATTCCAATCCTACACCTTGGCTTAGCGGGACGGGGTCAATGTAGTGTTGATCAGGAAGTGATAGGGACACAATGTTGTGGTGTCTTTGCAGTGGTAAGTTGATCAAGTAGCAGGGTTGAAACTCACAGACACGAGTGATGGGCCCCACAATGTGACCGCAAGAGCACCCAGTACCCTCTCTTCCCTTACCCACCGCGTACCCGCCGTTAAGTGCTTTTGAGTCCATACAAATATTACACATATTGTAATGTGGGGCACTAGAAACACTAGAATGAGTCCAGCTGGACTCTACACATATCACATCATTCATGGACCCTGAAACCGAGGTTTACTGAGCATCTAACTGCCAAAAAGGTTGCCATCCGAAATAGATGCAAAGAGGTGTTACACCGAAGTTCACACAACTTCAGAGAAAGGCAAAAATAGAACCCATGTCTCCTGGTGACACAGCTGACATCAGGCCAACAATTTGTTTGCTGTGGCGAGAGGGGTTGTCCTTAAATGGAACTTTGTTCCCGGATCAGGATTACAAAATTCACAGACATTGTCATACCAGTTTTTTCCCCCCACAGACAAGTTTCACTTGGCAAACCTTGGCAGAATGAGAGCTGCGGAAAGATTTTGTTTTTTGTTTTTCAGAATGGAGAGATACAAGCATATTACCGACTTTTTCACACTCCAAAATGCTGAATTCAAATAATGAAAAAATACTGCAAAGGGTAAACACTGCCGGTTGCATTGTGGGTATTTAAAGGGTACAGCGTTACCGTACCAAGCGTAAGCAGGAATCACAATATGGCCACTACTAGGCCGTATTTCTCCTAACAAATGCGCCGCTGCCCCCTCCGCTTCTCTGTGCATCTTCGTATATTTTCCGGCGGGGCTGATAACTTCCAACATGTCAAACAACAGAGGCAACAAGCAGAGCAAATCGTATCACCACTTACACAAAATTGGCATGATCTGTTGGCTGATGATGAACAGTACAGCAGCATCCCCCGTTATCAGGATCAGTGAGAAAGCATGGACACATTTCAGAAATTGTCATTTTCTTTTTTTTTTTTTTTTAAGTAGTGTGACAATTAGAGCTTTTGTCAGACGTTGTCAAAGTGACCGAGAAACTGGTTAAAACCACAACAATAAAATGTCTGGCTTAACAGGTCAAACTGGACAGTTGAGACACCCCATCGGCGAAGACACCTCACAAACAAGTCTCTGAAGAAGAAAAACAAACCAGGGACTTTGAGAAGAGAGGAACTCTGAACAAATGACTCCAGCTGAGGCTTTGAAGCCCTGGCCACATGTGAAAACAGAGCATACACAGATCGTGAAATGTGCATGCTGTTCCTGAAACTGGACAAAACTGGTCCTCCAGCAAGGAACATATTACACACCAATAAAAACAAAATGTACTTGGCTGGGGGAATGTATAGCAGAGATTACCTGCATAACCTGGCAACCGTGAGAGAATGCACACAAACAATTTCCTTCATTGCCATTTTCTTGTGAAAAAAAAAAACAGTCTTCCGGTACCTAAAGTTATTTTTGCGCTACAACAAACTGTCTTGGTCCTCAAAGTAAGCAGAAACCTAAAAAACGAAGATGCCATGATTTGATTTGCAGCTGCAGTAATTTTCAAAGTTTTAAAAGCAATAACAAGTGAAAAGAAATCAAACATACAACTACTCAATGTATTACATGAATACGGTCAAATGAAAACGATTTGTGTTTCTCTACCTGGATGCCAGCTTCACTGACTCGACCACGAGTTTCATTACTTAAACAAGCATTTCCAATGTAATGGGTCTCGCGTTTGCTCGAGTTAAAGCTGTTAGCTTTGTACATTCCAAACTGGACATTTCTTGCCACATAAGTTGAAACTGAAGAGTAAAATAGTTTACATAACCAAGCGGATTCAAAGCGCCACGTCTGCCATGAGCACGAAGGAGAGACACAAAATGAAAAAGAAGTTCGCTCACAGTCAAACGTATCAGCAAACGTGCAATTATCCATGTAACAGGGTCGATGGCCAAGGCGGTAACAAAACTGCCCCAACGAGGGACAAACATAAAGCATGTACAAACGGCGTGCGTTGGACATGGTTGAAAGCCCACAGATAGATTACAGCAGGCCAGAGTGCTTGCGCGCTTGACCTACAAAATGAATAAAGACCTGCTTTGCTTATTAGAAATTGGTCAGAAAAATGCCCCAGTGGAGCTAAATGACTTAATGCAAAACATAACATGCAGAAAATAATAAAACCCCTGGGACACGGACATTGACCTCTGATCTTCCCAGGAATGAAGAAACTGACCTTTGAACTGTCTTAATAGGTTAATGTAGCACAACAGGTCGGAGGTCACAGAATCTACTTCTACATACAGAAGCACTGGGGGCGGGGGAGGTTTGTTGGGCTGTGTGGCTCGTGCAACACTAGGAAAAGATTTAGGGGTGAGAAGAGTCTAGGACAGTAGGGCTGCTTAGGATTGGGGGCACTCCTACGGCGTCAGGTAGGTTTATACTAAAGGTACGTTCCGCATTGGGGTCATTAGGACGCCATGTAGTGTGAGGAACACAGTAATTTTAGCCCTAATCATATAACCATGTTCCAGAACCCCATATTAAGGCCCTTTTGAACTCAAGTAAACCGTTAACATAGTAACACTATTCACTGTGTAATATATATATATATATATATATAAAAAATGTATTTATCTATTTATTAGTGCTTAATTTGTAAATAAAAACGTGCCGATGCTCAAAGCCCTCCTCTTAAACACGCGGCTGCTGCAATTAGATGTGGGAACACGGAATATGGAGGCAGTGTAATCCCAACGCCATCTCGGGCCTCCTCAATATATGTAAAGCCACTCTCTTCCCCTTCAGCTCACTCTTTCAGCTTCCTGCTTTCTCCCATTGTGACGCTTTTTCGTTTTTCTCTTCCCCTGTCTTTCCCGTATGTGTCTTTTGGGCGCAGCAAATGCTTGAAGCAGAAGAATAAGTGCCAGCCTTCAAAAATAAGTGCCGGTGCTCCGCACCGGAAACAACAAGCACAAATTAAGCACTGATATATATATATATATATATATATATATATATATTCACTGATAAAACCAAAGGTTAAAGTAATGTTATAGTTAGGTGTAATGCTCAGTATTAAAGTAATGTGTTAAACTATATTTAAAAAAAAAACTGAAATTCTCTAGTTATAGTTATACAGTTATCTCAAATAACTATGGCTTGTGCCCTACAGTAACTATAAATCGCTCCCCTCATGCACAGTTTTCACATCAATAATTCCATTGCAGAAGTTGCAGTGATATTATCAATTATGTCACAGAAGATATCATGAGTGATGTATTATTGGGGTAATTAGCAGTGCATGTTTAGGGTGCAAGTTATAGTTACCTTAGGACATGAGTCATAGTTAAATAAGATAACTATAACTTTAACTGGTGAATTTCTGCTAAAGTTATGTTGTAACTGAACATTTCACCTAATTATAACATTATATTAACCTTTATTTTCTTCAGTGAATCTATAGTTTAAAAAAAAATGTAAAGTAATATTTAATTAACACACATAAATTCAACCCCTAGGGTGGGCGGTTGGTCACAGGGCCTGCAGCCGACCACCCCACTCCCTGCAGCCAACCTCACACTGCGCACGGCCTTTGGGTGGCCACAAGGCCTGGCCTGAGGCCAGGCTCTGTGGCCAACCTCCCCAAAGACTGCAAAACCCACACTGCACACGACCTTCTGCTGTGTGCGGCGAGGGGTTAACCACCGTGCCTGGTTCTTGAGAAGCCATCCCCCAGAGCCTTTTTAAAAATAAAAAGGAGAGTGGGACCATATACCCCCCTCCAATCCTCATTAAGCCCTGGTACCCCATCCCCAAGGGCCTTATTTATTTTAAAGGGTAGGGGGGGCATGTGGCCCCCTCCTCTGCAAGCCACATTAGACCTTGCCGACTCGACCCCATGGTATCTGTATTATATGCACCTTTTTTGCTTTACTAAAGTTTAATACAGTTTTATCTATGTTGTATTTATGTTGACACCTTTAAAATCTTTAAAAGAATGAAACAAGCTTCAGCTGAGATGATCAAGACTGCAAATGTGTCAAAATGTTAGCTTTCTTAAGAGTTGTCAGGGTGAGTGAAGACCTACTGCCCAAAGGACATAAGTAACAAGTGTGAATATCATTTTCCAAAACCCACATATAAATAAAGACCATGCACAGAACACCCACAACAAATGAGTGAAAACGTGTACTCAAAACCCACTGTAGAGGAGTCAAGACCATAGTCCATGAATGAAAGCCACCCAAAAGAAACACAGCTGATAAGCGAAGACCATGCACCCAAGACCCACAGTGCATGGATAAAGCCATACCCTGAGGAGCCACAGTAGATGAATAAAGACCAAGGACCTAAGACTCACATGGGATGAAGGAAAACCATGCATCTAAGATCCAAAGTGAATGCTGCTCATGCCCTAAAGAACCACAGCAGATGAACTATGACATGCACACACCTAACAATACTTAGTGGATGAGTGCAGATGAGAAAACATGCACTGCACCTAAGAGCCACCGTGGATGAAGACATGGATCTGATGTCCACAGCAGATGAGCTAACACCACACATATAAGACCCACAGGGGATAAGAGACGACTATACACCGAAGAACAACAGTTAAGTGAAACCCATGCAACCAAGATTCATGGCTGTTGAGCCAGAAGATGATTTCTCAAACACCCACAGGTGATTAAAGACACTGCTTTTAAAGACTAAAGTGGCCCCTAAGAAACAGATGATT
Organism: Pleurodeles waltl; assembly: GCF_031143425.1. Classification (NCBI taxonomy): domain Eukaryota; kingdom Metazoa; phylum Chordata; class Amphibia; order Caudata; family Salamandridae; genus Pleurodeles; species Pleurodeles waltl. The sequence continues at coordinate 38,878,490 of NC_090450.1, forward strand.
ACTGAAGACGTGCACACAAGATGTGTGGTGGATGAGTGTAGAACATGCATCCTGACAGTACAGCTAACAAGCACAAGGTCACATTCCCACAGCTGATAAGCCTGAAAGCCAGGCATCTCGGAAACACCACTAAGGGAAAATTAAGCATCTGAGAACAAAGATGAGTAAAGACCAAGCATAACATGTCCACAGTAAATAAACAAAGAGCAGTAAATAAGCATAAACCTGGATGGAACATAATACAGCTAAGATGGATAGCTTTTAAATTAAAAAAAACATTTTACTCGAGATCCACAGCATAAGAAATCAAGACAATGACCTGAATAATACAATGAGGAAGCAATGACTATAAAGGAGAGGCACACCTGAGACAAGACAGTTTGCTCAAGATCCAGAGCTGTACTTGTACTTGAGATTCACAGCTAATGAATCTCAAGACTATGGCCCTCATTACGACCCTGGCGGTCGGCAGTAATATGGTGGAAAGTACTGCCAACAGTTTCCACCATATTATGAAATTGGCGGTTTGGCTAAAGCCCAACCGCCAATGTACCACACCGACCGCCACGGCGGTAATGGCCGCCGGGCTGGAGATATCAATCTCCAGCCCAGCGGCCGTCACTGTACCGCCTGCGGGATTATGACCCTGCCTACTGCCATGGTTTCCGTGGCTCCCTTACCGCCACAAAAACCATGGCGGTAGGCACTGGGATTCCCTATCACTGATAGAGGTCTTTCCCACCACCCTCCCCAGAGTACCCCCACCCCCTCTTCCTCGCCAAACCCCCTACATTCACACCCCTTCACACACACACCCACCCACCCAATCCCACATTCATCCATGCATGCATACATCCATTCACACATCCGCACACACTTTTATACATACAAGCAGACACGCATTGACAGAACACAACATACACGCACTCACACCTCCATACATGCACACACATTCAACATGCAACACACACCCCCATACATGCATGCACAAATATACACACGCACGCCCACACACAACAGCCCCCACTCCCCTCCCCTGTTGCAGCACCCACTTACCTGTGTTCAGGAGGTCCTCCGGCATGCGATGGGACGGGGCGCTGCCGGCAGCAGCGTCCGCAGCAGAAAACCGCCAGGCCGTATTACTGGTCAAAATACGACCGGCAGCGGTCTATTGGCATGGTGCTGCTGCTGGTGCGTTTCGCTTTTTTATGACAGGGAGCCGAGTGGTACAGCACTCAGCGGACTTGAAATGAGTGACAATAAACAGCTGTGAACAGCGTGGCAGTGGTCTGATGAAAGAATAGACTCTGGTTGTCTGATTTAAACCCTTGGCATTAAGGTAAAGAGATGAGATTGGTTTAAACCTATAGTCTTAATGAAATAGAGGAGATACAAAAAGAATTGAGGGTATCTCTAGAGATAGTGCAATAGTTATTGTTGAGATAGCAGACATTAAATGAGTCTGGAAAGATTGTGCAAAGTGAGTGATACCATCTAATAAAGTGAATATTGTTTCCTAATAAATATAGAGCTTATTAAATATCATATAGTCTGGAGGCATGTACATATATATATTTTTTAACTGTTATATTTATTATTTATTGAAATGGGGATTTGCATGTTTTTGTTTTTAGAACCATTATTGCCCTTTTTCCAGTCCTGAGGAGGCCTTAAATCAGCAGGCCGAAACGCGTTGACCTTTTTGTTTTTGCAAGTGTATTGGGCTTGTTAAATAATGCATTTTACTGTAAATATTTGAGATGAACTTTATCATGTTTGTGGGAAAGAAATGCACAAATTGTTGATAAATGTTTGCATGGAAAAAAGCCTAGTCACTGAGCATATAAAAGTGGATCACATGTGAAGTTAAAACAGTGACTACTATTCAAATTTAGAGGGCATCAGTTCAAGATGTGTCTTAATGTGATAAATCCTAGGGTGGGTTTATTATGTGTATGTTGTTAAGTATCATTTGTTGTAATGTTATTTTTGTTAGATACGTATTTGTTTTGTGTCACCATTATTCCTTTTTCGCTCTTTGAAGTATTTGATTGAAATGAATTTGGAGAAAATAATAAACTCAATAATAACAGAATACAGGTCTGTTCTTATATAATTCATTTTTGAATTGGTCCCTACCTGCCACATCTGTTTTTTCTACATGCTGCTGGCAGCAGCGTCACCTCACCGGCATTGGCCACAGCTGGATTTCCGCCATCCTTCTTGCGTAAATCCAGCTGTGGTCGGAATACCGCGGACAGCTGGTAGCCACGGCCTTTTGGCGGCCGTTGCCACAGCGGTAGGCGGTTTTTACCACCACTGTCATAATGAGGGCCTATGTGCCCAGACCAGTAAATGAGATGTGAAGATCATGTACCTGTGACCCATGGCGGAAGACTGACGCCCATGCACCCTAGAAGCACCAGTGATGAATTTGAAGATTCCTGACCCGAGACCCCCGTCTGATGAATCTGGGAACGTGGTACCCAAACCACACATAATGCTTAAAGTCCTTAAACCTGAGACCAGCAAATGATTTGTTTGAAAACCATGTGTGCAAGACTCTCAGATGAGGATGAGGATGACGTACTTGAAATGCGTCGCTGACGAGTGAGATCCATGCGCTAGACTCCAAGCTGATGGAGCACTGAACACCCAAGACAGAGCGTCTCAGGACAATGCACCCAGAACTAAGAGCAGAAAACTCTGAGCATCGTGCACTAGAGATTAAACGTCACCATTGGAGAGAGTCAGATAGCCCTTGTGACCGGAGGCTTCATCTAGCACATCCATCAGGACTGATACAAACTGACCATCAGCAGTCACACCCAGACACTGCAGCTAAGGCAATTATTACTGGGGAAAAAATACTATTGGATCACCCTTGCCGTCTTTTCGAGGTTGCTGTACCTGTTTGGAGAGGTTTAATCAACGATTTTAGACAATATCCCCGCAGCGGTTTCCTTCCTTTATGGGTTCCAGGCCCTGGAATGGAGAATAACAAGCTGGAATGTGATTTACCAGATCAAACACTGCAGGTGTTTCAGATTTTGTGGCCTTTCACGCAAACACTTTCCACCAGACCTAAGCAAGCAGAAACTCTCAAATCGATGGTATCTACAAGGTGCACTTCTCACCAGTTAAAATGGACTTGCTGTTCTCATAACTCATAATTAGACGTACAAGAACATGAGCCCCCGTGAATTCCCCGGAGCAACCCCCGGGGCCGGAGAGGCTGCTGCAGGCGACTTGGAATGAGGCCCCTTGTTTAATGGAGTCCCCGAAATACGGTCCTTGAATACAGAAACTGACAAATGCAATCTCCGCCATCAACACAGGAGCAACAAGGCACTCTCATTGGTCACCAATCCTGAGGCATCTTCACTGGTTTCCAGTTGATCCAGGAGTTCCATTCAAACTTCTAACCAGTGTTGACAAAATTAAGGTAAGACAACTTGTCACCAAATCAGACAAAGGTTCTCTATTAATGTAGATGTTCCCTACGCTTAGCACTGCAAAGCACCAAATTCACAGAAAAAAAGTTAAGCAAACTCAAACATTTGCAACTTTTCATGGAAGACCTAGGCCCAGGCCAGAGAAAGTACGGGTTTTTGTAGATTTCCATGCGCATGCCCTTTTTCCCTAGGCAGGGCCGGCTTTAGGGCGGTGCGACTGCACCGCGCGCTCACCTGGATGGGGGGCGCTGAGCTCAGGAGGGGCTGTGTTTAGCAATAACTTATGAAACTTGCGATTTAAAAGCAGCACCTGCTGCAAAGTTCCTTGTGCCTCCAGCCTTTAGGAAGCAATTAAAGTGTCGAGATACTACTTGTGATTAATGTGCTTGCTGGAGTCGGCGTTTTGTCCAGTGGCAGTTCTGACTCCCCACAAAGTAGCACAGAGGGTTAATGTGCCTACTGCAAAAAACAGATCTATATTTTATGTGGATAACTGTGTGGATTAGTAAGGCCAGCGTTTACGAGCACTTTAAAACAAATTAAATGTATCTGCGAGAGGGGCTGTGGAGAAATGAGGGGCACTTTTGCCAGGTGGTAGTAAGGGAGCCTGAGGTGGTGTTCATGGGATGTGTGGGGGCCCCAAAAAAGACTGTCACACAGGGCGCCACCAGTGCTAAAGCCGGCCCTGTCCCCAAGCATACTCCCATGGAGTATAAAAAGAGAGAGCCTCGTTATAAGATTGACACGATCCAGAGGGTTAAATCTGCGATCCATAAATACCAACACCGCCAGGTCCACAATTTCCACACCATTCTGAGTTATGGACCTTGGCGTGGGGTTAATTCAGTAATATCAGTTTTCCCCCTTCTGATGTGTACACTAGAATGTACACAAGTTTAAAATAGTACTAAGTACTAGAAAGCCACTGCAAATGTTTGTAAATTCTCAAACGTTGTGACAGGCCCTCTGAGTGGGTTTCCTGAAAATCTTTATCCCGGCTGAATTCGAAAAACTTGTTTTGTGCTAAAACTCGAGACTTTGGGTTTTCCCCCCAGACACATTTCCCCTGTGAAAAGCAGGTGGATTTGCGCAGACAAAAGTATTCAGAGTAAGACAAAAAACACTGAAAAATTCTACAGCGAACAATAATTCCCACGTATAATCCTCAATGAGATGGTTGAAACTCCAAACACCTCAACTGGTTCTTACTGTTCCGCGTGGCATCAGTAATTCCGGGTGCGGGATAGCTGCTTAATGACCTCCTCAGAGTGGGGCATCAGCTCTGCATTGCCCACTTGTATAGGAAAAGACATTCCCCCACGTTTTGGCCACCATAATGACTACAGTTAATTACCCAAAGATTGCAAAATTTCTGTAGCCCTAAATGAAATTCCAGCACTGAATTTTTCATTGATGTGGAGGATTGGATTTTGCAAGCAGAGATTTAAACTTTTAAGCATGTACATAACACACACCCGACTGAGAGGTCGAACCCTGAGCGGAATAAAAGGACAGCTAGAGAGACATGAACAAAACAAATTCTTATAAATGAAATAATCCGTCAAAGAAACCAGAGATGGTCACACTGGTGGTCTGGCAATTGAAAAACACGTCAAATGGTCTGAAAAGCATGAAATCGAGAACTTCTCGGAATTGGGGTCAGGCTTCCAGAAACCATCACAGACAAGACTCATTCTCATGCTATTTCTCTCCGCCCCCCTTGGGTGACTCTCTATGGACTTCTCTTTGAAGGGTTTGGCCATTAAGTTAACATCCTACCCTCTTCAAATATCATTCATCCTTGTACAAGTATAGAGGACATGGCCCATAGAAGGACCCAGCTTTGGAAGGACCAATATTCAGAAGATGTTGGGAGAGGCAGGTGGACATCCAGAGTGTTGGAATCATGGTGCACAAGGTCAGGTATCTAGAGGAGGTTTGTACTGGATTTTTTGTAGGCTGAGAGGGGAAGGGTTTCGATAAGGAAATGTGTGTTTTCTTGGCACAGAGGAGGGAGGTTGAACCAAAATGAAGATGGTTGTATAGATGACTAGTAGGACCTCTAAATGACCTCTTGAGTATTTCACATTCAGGCACTTATGAAATTAGTGCACTCCGGGAGACGTAGTCCTGCTCAGTTGAATTGAATCAACTCAACTAACATCTATACCCAATGATTCATAAAAGAAGTGCACATCTCAATAACTTTGTGTCCGGTGACGGTCACCCAAACAATAGGAGATTTGGGTCCGGATGGTGAATGGGATGGGAGAGTTGTTTAACAAACAGCAAGGAGGGCATTAAGGTGACTTGTGAAATTAGCCTGGTTATTTTTCACAGCATGGCTTGATTTTGGAGCTGCGATGAGGGGACCGTTTTGGAGGTACTGACTTTAAGGAGGTGACTCTATGATGGCACTTGGGTCAGGATGACAATGCCATATTCCAAAAGCAGGAGTTGGATGTCACCAAGTTTGGGAGGCCTAGTTTGGGTTTGCACAAAGTGCTAATGTTTATGTGGCAGAGTATAGCTAGTTGCGTAAGAATGTTGGTGGGGACCTTTAACGGAGTACTGCTGAGTCTCTAGAAAAAAATGCTGTATTGGGGTGCACTGCATGTAAAGTGTTAACTTTTGGGGGCTACGTCGGAGGAGTCCTTTATGGGTTCCTGGGTTTAAGAGTCTGAGCACGAGTGATGAGTTTTGTGGTGTTGCTAGGTTACGGTTGCAACATGATGTCATGTCATGTGGCTCAACTTCTTTCCAAGTTATACGCCAAGGTGCTGTGCTGCCCCAGTCCAGCTTTTCCCTTTGAAATCTGGAACTTGTAGTTTTATTTATTCCATTATAAAACAGGACTACAAGTCCCAGAATTCAAAGAAAAAACTGGACTGGACTGAAGCAGCGCATCACGCATGGACCTGGGAAACTTGGAAGCTATAAGGTGGTCGTTTACCATTCATTGTTTTCAGGTATACGGGTTCAAAAGGTTAAACTTCCAGATGACGCGGTCCTGGTTAATGAAATCCAGGACTGGGAACCAGGTGTGCAGGTGATATGGATTCACCTAGGCGACATGTCCCGGAAGTGTCTTGGCAGGCACTCAGAATGAGGGGCTTTTTTTTTTTTTTTTTTTTAAATGAAGAGGGTCCCTCAAAAGTGGGATGGGTTTAAGAGGGTGATTTGCGGTTTCGTGATTTGGTGATGTGTTTAGGGATTAAAGGGATTTTTAGTGATGCAAAGGATCTTTGCTGTGGGTATAAACGAAATATTGATGTTACGCCTGCTGCTAGTGTGGTCTTCAAAGTATTTGTGTGAAGTGCTTATTTTGGGGTTCTGCAAATGGTTTCCACATGTGTGAAGAAGCCTGTGTGCTAGAGGCAGACTTTGGGGTGCTGCTATTGTCGTCATACCACCAAGTCCATATGCACTGGAGGTATGGCCGCTACAGAGTCTTTGCAGACTGGGTGTAGTACTGATTTAAAGGTGTTGCTAAGGATTTCCACACAGGTGATGTGCGCGGTGGGCTATTGATGTGTGTGAAGTGCTGATTTTGGGCTGACACTACGATCCTTTGTGTAGAATGCTGGGTAGGAGAGTGATTTTGGGGTACTCTTAGCTCTCTCGGTTCTGGAGTACTGTGTGGGGGAGTCTGGGTGTGAGAGCCCCGATGGTGGGGTGCTGCGAGGGGTCTAATGCCAATGGATGTGTGTGAAGTGGTGATTTTGGGATGTTGCTAGGGGTCTCTCGACTGTTTGAGTAAAAAGTGTTGATTTCGGGGGTCCTGTTAGCTGTCTGCGTGGGAGACTGGGTGCGAGGGCTTAATGATGGGATGCTGAGAGGGGTATCTTGACAGTGGATGTATGTGAAGTGCTGATTTTGGGATGCTGCTTGGGGGTCTCTTGACACGATAGAAGTCTCTTGATGCTAAGGTTCTGTGTGCAGAAGGTGGGTGAGAGGCTGGTGTGGTGCCGCTGGGGTCTTTTGGCATTTGGTGTGTGTGAAGTGCTGATCTGGTGTGTTGCCGGAAGATTCTTGACACTAGAGTTCTGTGTGATGGAGGCTTGGTGTGAAGTTCTCTTGACAATGGATGTTTGTGAAGTGCTGATTTTTGGTTGTTGCTAGGGGGTCCCTTGACACCTGGGTAATGTGTGCAGGTGATTGGGTGAGAGAGGCTGGTGTGATGGTTGCTGCTAGGGGTTTCTTGACAATGGATGTGTGAAGAGCTGACTTTGGGCGCTGCTAGAGGGCTCCCCTCTAGGGACCTGTGTGTAGGACTCCTGGTGTGAGAGGATGCTGTGGTGGCCGCAGGGGACTCTTGAAAATGGACCTGTGTCAAGTGCTGATTCTGGGGTGCTGATGTGTGGTCTCTTGATGCTAGTGCCCTGTATGCAGGAGATTAGGTGTGAGAGGCTGGTGTTGTGCCTGCTAGGAGTTTCTGGACATTAGGATCCTGTTTGCCAGACGCTGGTGTGATGGTTTCTGCTACGGTTTCTTGACAATGGATGTTTGTGAATTGCTTATTTTGGGGTGTTGTTATGGGGTCCCTTGACACCAGGGTCCGGTGTGCAGGTGGTTAAGTGAGGGAGGCTGGTGTGAGGGTTGCTGCTAAGGTCTCTTGAAACTGGATGCTTGTGAACTGCTGCTTTTGGGGTGTTGCTATGGGTTCCCTTGGCACCAGGGTCGTGTGTGCAGGTGGTTGGGTGAGAGAGGCTGATGTGAGGGTTGCTGCTAGGGTCTCTCGAATCTGGATGTTTGTGACCTGTTGCTTTTGGGGTGTTGCTATGGGTTCCCTTGGCACCAGGGTCTGGTGTGCAGGTGCTTAGGTGAGAGAGGCTGGTGTGAGGGTTGTTGCTAGGGCCTTTTGGCAATGGAGGTCTGTTAGCTTGTGAAGCGCTGATTTTGGGGTCTTACTGTGGGGTCCTTTGGCACCAAGGTTCTGCTGCTGGGATTCTCTTGGCCCCGCAGTCCGGTGTGCAGGCGCTGGGTTGGAGAGGGCTGTGTGATGTTTGCGGCTGGGGGTCTCCTGACAATGTATGTATGCTAAGTGCTGATTGTGGGGTGCTGGTATGTAGGATCCTGACATCAGGCCCTGTGTGCAGGTGGCTGCAGGTGGGGGTCTTCTGACACCGAGGTCCAGGGTGAAGGTGGCTGGGTTAGAGAAGCTTGCCTAATTGTTGCTGCTGGGGTCTCTTGAAAAGGATGCGTGTTAAGTGCTGATTTTGAGGTGCTTCTCTGAGGTAACTTGACACCGGGGTCAGGTGTGCAGTAGGCTGGAAGTGAAAGACTCTCTTGACTGCGAACCTGCATCAACTGCTTATTTTGGAGAGTTGCTATGGGGTCCCTTAGCACCAGGGCCCTGTGTGCAGGTGGTTAGGTGGGAGAGGATGGTGTGAGGATTGCTGCTAGGGCATTTTGACAATGGATGTTTGAGAACTTATGAAGTGCTGATTTTGGGGTGTTGGTATGTGGTATCTTGACACCAGGGTCCTGTGTGCAGGTGGCTGCTGCTGGGAGTCTCTTGCCATCACAGTCCAGTGAGGGTACAGGTGGGTGGGTTAGACAGGCTTGCGTGATGGTTGCTGCTGGGGGTCCTTTGACAACGGATGTGTGCTAAGTGCTGGTTTTGCGGTGCTGCTATGTGGTATCTTGACACCGAGGTCCAGTGTGCAGGTAGTTGGGTGAGAGAGGCTTGTGTGATGGTTGCTGCTGGAGGTCTGTTGTCAATAGATGTATGTTCAGTGCTGATTTTGAAGTGCCGGTATCTTGATACCACAGTCCAGTGAGTGTGCAGGTGGGTGGGTTAGACAGGCTTGTGTGATGGTTGCTGCTGGGGGTCCTTTGACAACGGATGTGTGCTAAGTGCCTGTTTTACGGTGCTGCTATGTGGTATCTTGACACCGAGGTCCAGTGTGCAGGTAGTTGGGTGAGAGAGGCTTGTGTGATGGTTGCTGCTGGTGGTCTGTGTCAATGGATGTATGTTCAGTGCTGATTTTGAAGTGCCGGTATCTTGATACCACAGTCCAGTGAGTGTGCAGGTGTGAGCGACTGATGTGATGGCTCCTGCTAGGGTCTCTTGACAATGGATGCCTGCTAAGTGTTAGTTTTGGGGTGCTGCTATGAGGTATCTCGACATCAAGTTCCTGTGCGCAGGAGGTTGGAAGTGAAAGGCTGTCTGTCTGCTGACACATTCTCTTGGGGGTGGGCGTGCATCAAGTGCTTATCTGGGGGTGGGGTGCCACGGGGGTCTCTGTACAGCAGATGAGTTAGAGGCGCTGAATTTAGGGTGCCGGGGGTCTCTTACCAGGGTCTGTTGGTACTGCAGCGCTCGCGCCTCCATCCCGTCCCCGGACATGTCGAGTTGTGCGCCCGGGATCGGTGCTCTCCTGGCGGACTGTGGTGCTCTCTGCGAGGGTCGCGGCTCTGCCCCCCGGTACCTCTCCCCGGTCTGAGGCACCCCTCGGTCCCCAGCGTTGTGATAAGGCTCAGCCTGTCCACCTCCGGCGGCTCAGGGTCACTCTCCAGCGGCTGTAACCCTCGTCCTGGCCCGGCCCGGGCTCCTGGGGCAGCGGTTCTCCTCCTTCCCCGGTCTCCCGGCCGCTCTCTGCCCGGCCACCTCTCTCCCGCTCCCGGATCCAACTCTCTGCCGCCTGCGGGGCTCCGGGGGCCGGGCAGCGCCGCCCCGGGACAGCCCAGATCTTCTGGGCACAGTCCTCCTGCCCCTCCCCGGGATCCGCCTCCCTCCTCGGCCCTCCTCCAGCGCACCTCTGCCCCAGCTGTCAAGTGCCCCGCGCCATGCGTGACACCCGGGCCAGCCTGGCTTTTCATCCAACCCAACGATGCATTCTGGGACTGTCCTTTCGCCTTTGACACAATGCACGGCAGTGAAAAATCCCGGCATGCACCTTGCTGGTGACAAAAAAGCCAGGTCTGGGTACAGGTGTCACACATGGCATGCGTGACCACGTGGCAGCCTCACTCGGGCTGACCCACTCTGTCACCCAGAACCTTCACTTTCCGTGACGTACAGGCGAGTAACTTTAGAATTTAGAGTTTTTCCTACGTATTCTGTCACTTGTAGTAGCAAACTTACGAATGAGAAAACACAACTATTACTTACAGATTGAGAAGAGGTAGAAAACATCTGAACTAGTTGAGTTAAGTGCTGGGAAATAGGAGATCCTGACGATTTTCAACCCGGGACCCCTCCTCCCCCACCCTTTTTAATTCTGCGCCATCATCGCTTTCGACGTCCACCGTTTCCGAGCATTTACGCGGGCACCGACACTTCACACATCTACAGACCCCTTGCACATCGCTCTGCCTTTCAGGTACTGCCCCCCAAACCCTGCTTACTGTTCCTGTCTTTCCTGCACCACTATACATTCCCATAGCTGCCAAATTGACCAGGTCCATGCGCCACTAGTATAGTCTAGGCTCTGCTTTTTTTTAAAACTTCAGTGCTTTAAATGGTCCGGGACTGTCCGGTACTGAGTACCGGCACTTTTTTATCTGGAGTGGGAGAGTACGTGCACTTCTCAAGAAAAACGTAATACATTCAATTGGTGAGTACCGGCACTTCTCAGAAACAAGCTCTTTTAGTTTTCCATTTCAAGCACTACTAGATCTCTGGGACTTGCAGTCCTCCTTTTCTCCTGGGTTCGAAAAGACTACAAGTCCCAGAATTCTAAGGAAAAACACCTGGACTGGCATCACTTCACGCCCTCTCCCCGCCTATTCTCTTAAGCATCCCATGGCCCTTTCTGTGCCTTTCACAAGGAATTTGGTTTCATCACGACTGAGCTTTATGAAGAGTTTGGGTGTTCCCTTTTTTTTACACCCTATGCCCTTTGCACTGCCCATACAGCGCCCACTGATTTGCCCCCGCCCTTCCAGCCCAACCTCTTCCTGACACCCGCGGCGCTGCCCGGTGTCTCGTGTATCAGCGTCACAGCGCTTTATGCCCCTGAGCACACAGAAATAAGCAGTAGATGCCAGCTGCATCAGGGATTGTAAATATTGTAGCATATTTACGCACTAGTCAGACTTTCTGTAACATCGACCCTATGGCCAATCATATCCGAGGCCTAACTTCGGAAAACTTCACCCCTCAGCTGTGTCATAAACACGGTCTCAGGCTCAGCCAATGCAACCCGGGGTCCGAGGTACAATGTAGCCGGATTGTTTTGAAAGTCTGGGCGTCCTCTCAGTCCATGGTCTCTGGCTCTGAATGCAGAGCTGGACAGCTCGGTGGGGTGAAGCCTCAGCTGCGGAGGTTCCATTATAAACTCTCACAGTTTTGTTTGTGCCCAAAACCATCCATGCAAACAGCTAAGTAAACGGAGACTTAAAGGCGTCTAGTTCTAGATAGTTACTGGGGAGCTGATGGTGGGTGTTCAGTCAGGACCTAGTCCAGTTCAACACTAGTTAAGTTCCCCATTGGCCTCACTGTTAAAAACTGGGGGGAGGGGGCCCAGATGTAGTAATAAATCAACCAACACCATAGAATTCCTTAGGGGACTAAACTTTAGGGTCCTTTACCATTAGAATGGCTGGTGACAGTCAGTTTCCCAGTAACAGAGACAGCTGTGGAAGTAGGAGTCAGTCATTGGATCCAAAGGCATCACCATTTCCCATGGGAAATAGAACCTAGGGGTAGAGGCCCACCGTACCTCTAACAATTGTTGCACAACTTCAGCCGCTGGGCCTGGCATGGTGGTAGATTTCTGTCTAACTTCTCGTTCCTGGTCAGCTGAGATGTGGGGACCCAAGACGTGGCCCTCCTTGTGTCCCCTGGGCGGCTCAGCTCGCTCCACAGTTACCCTTCATCAGCTGGGCCTTGGCCAGGTCTTCCTGACAGCCAGGTCAGCTCCTCCAGGCCTGGCAGTCCAGCTCCTTTTATTTTGTACTGGCCATAGCAGCCTGGGGATTCCAGGCCTGGGTCCTCCTGGATGGGGAATGGCCACCAGCAACATCTCTGAACCTGACATTGCATCCTCCAAAAAATAGGATGCTACGTCCCATGGGATTGCAGACGATTTACAAAGTCATTCAATGGACCAGAAATGTAGCCCCCCTTGGAGGCACAATACGGAAGCCTGGGCCAACAAAAGTGCTTCTTTGTTTCAGATTTGGGATTTCATCCCATGTGGGAGGGGTGGTTTTTATTCCTCTGGTTTATGTAGAAGTCCTTGATACACATCTTCCAAGGTCAGACCAGGTGTAGCTGTCTAGGTGTTGGTCTATACTGGCTCCAGCCTGGGCCAAGCAGAAGATGACCATTGCTAGGTGACAGCCAGCAGCACAGGAACATGAAAGATGTGTGGGTTTAAGCAATGCAAGGGACACCTCCTCTAGCAGGGAGATTCAATTTCAGGGAGGAGGCCATGAGGACCAGGATATGCTTGTTGTAGTGTCCACTGTAGCCAAAGGACAGTCTGCAGGGAGGCCACCCGAACACCCGCCCATGCTCATTGTGTCCCTATTGATACTCATCAATTATTCCCTCGCAGAATGATGAGGAGCACGGGCAGTTCATACAAAAATTATTTATCTGTAATCAATTGAGTGATTTCCTGCTTTTGGTGCAGTGCTCGCAACTCTACGGATCCCACTTGGGCAGAACACAATACGTCAGCACCACTATTTGTGAGGCAGCGAAAAATTATCGAAATTACAATGAATATACTTATATGGATATATCAACCCTGATGAAGTCTGTTGTTGGACAAAACACTTTGGCTGGGCTGCATGGCAATGCAAAGAAAATCAGTAAAGCTCTATAGTGATACTGATACATGGCTGCTCGTTGGATGAATGAAGGATGAACCAGATGTCTGCGGACTATTATTTGTTTTTGATGCCTTGATGAATATTTGAAATTTCCATTTCTCACATAATTAGTTTTGTATGTACTGTAAGCGCTCCTCATCATTCCATGGGGTTGTGGTTCAAAGTAAGTGATCCCTGAGCAGTGGGTTTATGAGGGGTTGAGCCTGGAAACTTAATTTTATTGGACTTACACTAGTGTGATCAACGTTGGCCTACACTGCTCTCGGTGCTTTCTGTGTTTCGTAATTTATTCCATTCAATGAAACAGTCTCTTGACACCCACAGGTATCACACAAGACAGCCAGGAGACCCCAGGTATGAAGAACTAGATGGACCATGCAGGTAAAAAGTCCTTGAACTAAAATCAGTGCCATCACTGCTAGTGACCTTGTGGCCAGGAGTGTGAGGTCAGTACCTCCCCTTGAGTTCAGTGAACGCCTTGAATCTGTGACTTGGATGGTAATGTAAAACGTAGCGCCGCTTACTGGATCAGCAGATAGCCATTTACGTCAGAGGAAAAAAGTAGAGCAGGCCTGATAAGTATATGGGCGAGGATATCAAAGCAAGTCCAAACTCCATAGAGGAGTTTTGGCACAACCCCCGCTTTCTCTTTCCATTCTTCGTGTCATGCCCCGTCACACGCGGTGACCCCATCTCATGAATCTACACCGTCCCCTCTCAGGCTCTGTCCTCACTTCATGCTCCATGCTCTGCCCTTACAATAACCTCAGAAGCGCACTCGCTCATGATGAACGTCATCTGCCTTCTTGCCATGCTCTGCTACTCTTTCCCTGATGGGGCTCTCAAGAAGGAAGTAACCGCTGGTGTGACTACCCCTGATATGGCCAATATTGTGTGTGTTGCAGCTGGCGTGACTCTCCCTGATGGGGTAATATAGAGGGGTATCACAGCAGGTGTTACTCTCCCTGATGAGGTTATATAGAGGGGTGACACAGCTGCCATGACTCTCCCTGACGGGGTAATATCGAGGGGTATCACAGCTGGCGTGACTCTCCCTGATGGGGTGAGATAGAAGGGTATCACAGCTGGAGTGACTCTCTGATTGGGTCATATCGAGGGGTATCACAGCTGGCGGGACTCTACCTGATAGAGTAATATCTAGGGGTGTCACAGCTGGCATCACTCTCCCTGATGGGGTAATGTAGAGGGGTATCACAGCTGGTGTTAATCTCCTTGATGAGGTTATATAGAGGGGTCTCACAGCTGGCATGACTCTCTCTTACGGGGTATATCAAGGGGTATCACAGCTGGTGTGACTCTCCTTGAAGGGGCCACATCAAGGGGTGTCACAGCTGGCGTGACTCTATGGTGGAGTAATATTGAGGGGTATCACAGCTGGCATGACTCTCCCTTATGGGGATATATAGAGGGGTATCAAAGCTGGCGTGACTCTCCCTGATGGGGCAATATTGAAGGGTATCACACCTGGCATGACTCTCCCTGATGGGGTAATATACAGGGGTATCACAGCTGGCATGCCTCTCTATGATGGGGTAATGTAGAGGGGTATCACAGCTGGCATGACTCTCCCTGATTTGGTAATATAGAGGGATATAACAGCTGGTGAGACTCTCCCTGGTGGGGTAATTGTGGGAAGCTGGCTCCTTATATGGTATATCAAAATGAGATATACTGTGCAAAGACTCCAGGGGTTCCCTTACTAGTGGACGGGGGTTGCTCTAGAAATCCCAAGATACTCTTTTTATGGGGTATTGTGGTCGAGCAACCCTAGGCTTATCAGAGAGGAGTGTTAGACATTTACCATAGGCACACAGCTAATAAATTAGGCACACAAATCAATACGGAGATCCACACCAATTTACAAAAATAACAAGTGTCTTTATATATGTTCAGGCACCAGAATCAATGTGATCAGGTTACTTTTGCGAAATAAGTCTTTACAGTTTTGAAAAGTTGACAGTGCAATGTTTGGGAGCTGCAATGTTATCCTATGGAGGAAAAACAAATACTGCATTTAAGTATAGTACATCAACTTACGGGACCAATCTCCTGGACTCAAGGTAAGTAGGGGGTGGAGTCCAAGGGAGCACCAACAGGTCACCTTAGGTGGCACTAGGGGGGCCGGTTGCAGAAGTGGTTTCAGCATCGGGTGCTCAATGTTAGTCCATGGGGGTCAGTCCAGTTGTAAAGAGGCTGCAGGTTTTGACTGGGAGGCCAGTTGAGCTGAACCAGCAAGTGGGCTCAGCTTGTCATGACGCGGCGGCCGCAGGCTCAGGTCGTCACAGTGCGGCATTTGATGAACGCCACGGCCTGCATGCAAGCCGCGGGAGAAGCCGCGGCTTGCAGACAGGCCGCGGGAGAAGCCGCGTGTCTGGCCAGGGGTCGCGGCACTCGCCGTGCCCCCTTCTTTCGTTTCTGCCGCAAGGGCAGATGCGGCAGGAGTTGAGAACCCGAGTGGGTCTCAGACCTGCCGCGCATAGCGCATTTAGTGCGCTTTACATTCAGACAAATTATATAACCTTCTGCTTCACCACTTACCAGTATTAACAGGCAAAAGCCGAATACCTGCACACGGTGGTGTTTTTATGCATACCTTTTCCCTTTCCCAGCATGCTGCCCACTTCCCCTCTTCCCCGCATGCATTGTTTCTCTCTGTTTGGACGCATGTTCTTTATTCACTGTTATACTCTTTTCCCCAATCCAAGATGGTGGTGTTTCTACTTCCTGTTTCCTACTTCCTGTATAGGGGTATATAAGGGGCATTCAGCGGCTTACTCATTGCGTTGCAACACTCCTTTGGTGGTAGTCACGGTCCGGCTGGTTTCCTCTTGTGGATCCAGTGTTTCCTGACCTGTCTTTGTCTCCAGTTTTCCTGTACTCTCGGATCTTCAGTTCAAACGCCCTTGTGTCCTCCTTCTGTTTCAGGGAGTTCCTGTTGGAAGTTTGTTACCCTTTTGGGGTTTTTCCTCTGGGACTCCTTCTGGAGGGCACGGACTGTAGTGGCTTGCCATTGTCAAACAGCACCGCGGCTACTGGAAGGGGTCGCCCCTACCTTGGCCAGAGCAGAACCTGCCGGAACCAGGGTCGTTCCCCAACCCTCATCAACTTCGACGGTAAGCCCAGTGAAAACCGTGACACAGCTCTCATGACGCTCAGGGACGTTGGGACACCTTAGGTTCTCTTCTCCATGGGCCAGGGGCGACGGTGCATAGGCGTCTTGAAGCATCATGTTTTCGTCACTGGAGCACTCGCAGTTAAGGGGTCCTGGAAACAGAGGCTGCAGGTGGCGTTGGTGAGTCCACAGTGGGCAAGTCCAAGGTGGGCTTTACTTCTGGAGGGCTGGTGGACCAGGCTGGCACCATGGGTCCTCTTCAAATCAGGCAAGTCCAAGGTGGGCTTTGCCTCTGGAGGACAGGTGTACCGCACTGGCACCGTGGGCCCTCTTCAGCTTGGGTGCAGTGGTGCTTTCGTGTGTCAGGGTTTGGTTTTCCAGAGTCCTCCCAGGTATTTTGGGGTGCCTGCAAGATGCAGGGAATCAGCTCTGCTGCTCCACGGGAGTTCCTGGGTCTTTCTTGAAGGCAGGCAGTTCTCCCAGGCCTTAGGAGGCATGACAGCTTGCAGGACAAGATAACTTTGGTGCAATTCGGCTGGAAGAGCAGACAGACCACCAGGGCTAGTACCAAGTCAGTTGCTTTTTTCTCATTCTTTGCTTTCTTGGCTCTTGAGTGTCCTTCTTCTTCGTGGGTGAGCAGGAATCTGATTTCCTGGTGCCAGAGACTCCCCTAATTACTGAATTTAGGGTGTTTTGAGGAGTGTAGGGAGGTAGCCAATTGGCTACTTACCCCAGGGGTCATTGAGCCCCCTATATGACAACTTCCTGTGGGAAGTGGGCGCAGCCCTGTCCTAGGGTTCCTAGTTCTGGGATCACAAAGATGGGAAACTTAAAAAAATTGTGTCCACATCAGGCAGCTCACTTTAGGGGTGGGAACTAGCCTGAGAGGTGGGCACTCTTATCTGACTACTAATTTCCTACCTGTCCAGGTGCCAAATGGGGACTGGGGCAGGGGGGCATCATCTCTCCCTTGAGAGTAGCCAGATCTGCATATCAAGGGCAGTGGGCTTCTTTGAAGCCCCCTGCCTTGGAATGCAGATTTGTAGGTCACCCTGTTGGGTGGGGTGTATAAACACCTCTCCCAGAGCAGGCTCAGTTCCTGACCGCCCAAGAGCAAAGGCTCTCACCCTTGGGGGTTAGAAGCCTGTCTGTTGGTGGCAGGCTAGTTATAACTAGTCAGCCAGCACATGGGTGAATGGTAGGTTTCTCAGGGGGCACCTCTAAGGTGCCCTCTGGGTGCATGTATTAATAAATCCATCACTGGAATCAATGAGGTTTTATTAATATGAGATGTGGAGCCTCATCAAGCTGGAGACTCGTATTGATCAGTGTTCAGCACATGTATTTAGAATGGCTCCCTTGATCACTTACTATGTCTAAGAATCGACAAACACATAGCAGGCATTAGCGGCTCGAGTGCAGCAAAAGGGGCAGGGAGGAGGTGCTCGAGGATGGGGGGAGCAGCGGAAAAATTAAATTAAATTGAATTAAAAAAAAAAAGCACTTATCTCTTCGGCGTGGTCCCGCACTGCACTCCTCTGTCCCTCGTCACTGCTGCAGGCACGGGCTCCCAGCCTGCTGTGCGGCCAATCATGACGCTGCCCAAAGCAGCGTCAGGATTAGCGGGGAGCGCCCAGCCAGGGCGCTCCCAGACAGACTGGGAGCCTGTGCAGGCGCTCTCCAGTCCGGCAACACAGTTGCTGGGCTTAGACAGCCTACTGCGCATGTGTGTTTATCCGGCCCGAGATGGCCGGCCAAACAAACATGCGCTTTGAGGGGGAGTGCTGAGCACTCCCCCTCAGTGCACATCACCCCCATGGCCCCACCCCTTTTAAAGGAAACAATAATAAACATTGTTCATTATCGTTTTCTTTAACCCCTTCTGTGCTGCGGACGTAGTGGTTACGTCCTGCGGCACAGTGCTGCTGTGCCGAGGACGTAACCACTACGTCCTCGGCACACAGCCCAGAGGGAGCGCTCTCGCTCCCTCTGTGTGCTTCCCCCCACCCCCCCAAAGTCAGGGATGGAAGGGGAAGCCCTTCCCCTTCCACCCCGACCCCCCCAACCCCCGCTGTGACGTCAGCGCGCGAGCGCGCGCTGATTAGTCACAGGGTCTCCCCCATCGCGCTGGAAGCAGAGCTTCCAGCGCGATTGAAAAAGAAATGCTTTTGCATTTCTCTTTCAATCACTGGGGGAGGCCCCGAGAGGCTTCAAAAGGGAAGGAAATGTATTTCCTTCCCTTTGAAGTCTCTCACAGGTTTCAAAAGCCGGATTGCTTGCAATCTGGCTTTTGAAACCCCACTAGACACCAGGGATTTTTTTTTTCTCAATGAAATTGGCAAAAGGGAGCGACCCCTTGGGCAAGGGTCGCTCCCAGGGGGGCATTTTTTTAGGAAGGCCTTTTCTGCCCCCCCTGGGGGCAGATTGGCCTATTATTAGGCCGATCTGCCCCCAGGGGGGGCAGAAACCTCTAGGCACCAGGGACCTTTTTTTTTTTTTTTTTTTTTTTTGTGATGTTTTCTTTTTTTGTAGGTGGGGAGCGACCCCTTAGGCAAGGGTCGCTCCCCTGGGGGGCAAATTATATTTAGGCCATTTCTGCCCCCCTTGGGGGCAGATTGGCCTATTTTGATGAGGCCAATCTGCCCCCAAGGGGGGCAGAAACCATTAGACACCAGGGAGTTTTTTTTTGCGCGCGAATTTCACGCAACAGGAGCGACCCCTTGGGCAAGGGTCGCTCCCAGGGGGGGCATTTTTTTGGGAAGGCCTTTTCTGCCCCCCTGGGGGCAGATTGGCCTATTATTAGGCCGATCTGCCCCCAGGGGGGCAGAAACCTCTAGGCACCAGGGAGCTTTTTTTTTTTTTTTTGTGATGTTCTTCTTTTTTTTTGTGGGGAGCGATCCCTTAGGCAAGGGTCGCTCCCCTACGGGGCAATATATATTTAGGCCATTTCTGCCCCCCTTGGGGGCAGATTGGCCTATTTTGATGAGGCCAATCTGCCCCCAAGGGGGGCAGAAACCATTAGACACCAGGGAGGTTTTTTTTTGCGTGCGAATTTCACGCAAGGGGAGCGACCCCTTAGGCAAGGGTCGCTCCCTGGGGGGGGTGGGGGGTTATTTTAGGCCATTTCTGCCCCCCTGGGGGGTAGATCAGCCTATTTTGATTCGGCTGATCTGCCCCCAAGGGGGGCAGAAACCACTAGGCACCACGGATTTTTTTGTTTTTTCGTTTTACAGATGGGGAGCGACCCCTTGGACAAGGGTCGCTCCCCTGGAGGGGCAAAATGTATTTAGGCCAGTTCTGCCCGCTTTGGGGGCAGATCGGCCGATTTTAGGTCAATCTGCCCCCAAGGGGGGCAGAAACCACTAGGCACCAGGGATCTTTTTTTTGCGCCGTCACGCAAGGGGAGCGACCTTGTAGGCAAGGGTCGCTCCCCGGGGGGGGGGGTGGGGGGGACAAAATTATTTTAGGCCATCTCTGCCCCCCCTGGGGGCAGATCGGCCTATTGGTATTAGGCCGATCTACCCCCAGGGGGGGCAGAAACCTCTAGGCGCCAGGGCAAATGTTTTTTTTTGTTTATTTTTTTGTTTGTTTGTTTTTTTAGAGATGGGGAGCGACCCATCAGACAAGGGTTGCTCCCCTGGGGGGCAAACTGTGTTTAGACCATTTCTGCCCCCCTTGGGGGCAGATTGGTCGATTTTATGTCAATCTGCCCCCAAGGGGGCAGAAACCACTAGGCACCGGGGATTTGTTTTTTGGTGCCAATGTCACGCAGGGGGAGCGACCCCGTAGGCAAGGGTCGCTCCGAGGGGGGGGGTGGGGGTTGGGGGGGCAAATTTATTTTAGGCCATTTCTGCCCCCCCTAGGGGCAGATCGGCCTATTATTAGGCCGATCTGTCCCCAGGGGGGGCAGAAACCTCTTGTTGCCAGGGCAATTTTTTTTTTTCTGTTTTTTTGTTTTGTTTGTTTGTTTTTTTAGAGATGGGGAGCGACCCATCAGACAAGGGTCGCTCCCCTGGGGGGCAAACTGTATTTAGAGCATTTCTGCCCCCCTTGGGGGCAGATGGGTCGATTTTAGGTCAATCTGCCCGCAAGGGGGCAGAAACCACTAGGCACCGGGGATTTGTTTTTTGGTGCCAATGTCACGCAGGGGGAGCGACCCCGTAGGCAAGGGTCGCTCCGAGGGGGGGGGTGGGGGTTGGGGGGGCAAATTTATTTTAGGCCATTTCTGCCCCCCCTAGGGGCAGATCGGCCTATTATTAGGCCGATCTGTCCCCAGGGGGGGCAGAAACCTCTAGGCGCCAGGGCAATTTTTTTTTAGGTTTTTTTGTGTTTTTTGTTTGTTTGTTTTTTTTAGAGATGGGGAGCGACCCATCAGACAAGGGTCGCTCCCCTGGGGGGCAAACTGTATTTAGAGCATTTCTACCCCCCTTGGGGGCAGATTGGTCGATTTTACGTCAATCTGCCCCCAAGGGGTCAGAAACCACTAGGCACCGGGATTTGTTTTTTGGCGCCAATGTCACGCAGGGGGAGCGACCCCGTAGGCAAGGGTCGCTCCTGGTGGGGGGGTGGTGGTTGGGGGGGCAAATTTATTTTAGGCCATTTCTGCCCCCCCTGGGGGCAGATCGGCCTATTATTAGGCCGATCTGCCCCCAGGGGGGGCAGAAACCTCTTGTTGCCAGGGCAGATTTTTATTTTATTTTTTTATTTTTTGTTTGTTTGTTTTTTTAGAGATGGGGAGTGACCCATCAGACAAGGGTCGCTCCCCTGGGGGGCAAACTGTATTTAGAGCATTTCTGCCCCCCCTTGGGGGCAGATGGGTCGATTTGAGGTCAACCTGCCCGCAAGGGGGCAGAAACCACTAGGCACCGGGGATTTGTTTTTTGGCGCCAATGTCACGCAGGGGGAGCGACCCCGTAGGCAAGGGTCGCTCCTGGTGGGGGGGTGGGGGTTGGGGATGCAAATTTATTTTAGGCCATTTCTGCCCCCCCTGGGGGAAGATCGGCCTATTATTAGGCCGATCTGCCCCCAGGGGGGGCAGAAACCTGTAGGCGCCAGGGCACATTTTTTTTTGTGTGTTTTTTTTTAGAGATGGGGAGCGACCCATCAGACAAGGGTTGCTCCCCTGGGGGGCAAACTGTATTTAGAGCATTTCTGCCCCCCTTGGGGCAGATTGGTCGATTTTATGTCAATCTGCCCCCAAGGGGGCAGAAACCACTAGGCACCGGGGATTTGTTTTTTGGCGCCAATGTCACGCAGGGGGAGCGACCCCGTAGGCAAGGGTCGCTCCGGGGGGGGGGGTGGAGGTTCGGGGGGCAAATTTATTTTAGGCCATTTCTGACCCCCCTGGGGGAAGATCGGCCTATTATTAGGCCGATCTGCCCCCAGGGGGGGGCAGAAACCTGTAGGCGCCAGGACAAATTTGTTTTTTGTGTTTTTTTGTTTGTTTGTTTGTTTTTTTAGAGATGGGGAGCGACCCATCAGACAAGGGTCGCTCCCCTGGAGGGCAAAGTGTGTTTAGACCATTTCTGCCCCCCTTGGGGGCAGATTGGTCAATTTTAGGGCAATCTGCCCCCAAGGGGGCAGAAACCACTAGGCACCGGGGATTTGTTGTTTGACGCCAATGTCAGGCAGGGGGAGCGACCCCGTAGGCAAGGGTCGCTCCTGGGCAGGGGGGAGGGGTCAAATTTATTTTAGGGCATTTCCCCCCCCCCCCCAGGGCCGGCTGAGCTAGAGGTCAAAATCCACAGGTAGGCACTTTGCAAAAAACACCTCTGTTTTTTGTGAAAAAATATGTTGTGTCCACGTTGTGTTTTGGGCCATTTCCTTTTGTGGGCGCTAGGCCTACCCACACAAGTGAGGTACCATTTTTATGGAGAGACTTAGGGGAACGCTGGGTGGAAGGAAATTTGTGGCTCCTCTCAGATTCCAGAACTTTCTGTCACCGAAATGAGAGGAATAAGTGTTTTTGGGCCAAATTTTGATGTTTGCAAAGGATTCTGGGTAACAGAACCTGGTCAGAGCCCCGCAAATCACCCCATCTTGGATTCCCCTAGGTCTCTAGTTTTCAAAAATGCGCTGGTTTGCTAGGTTTCCCCAGGTGCCGGCTGAGCTAGAGGCCAAAATCCACAGGTAAGCACTGTTTTCCATGAAAAAATTTGATGTGTCCACGTTGTGTTTTGGTCCGTTTCCTGTCATGAGCGCTAGGCCTACCCACACAAGTGAGGTATCATTTTTATCGGGAGACGTGGGGGAACGCTGGGTGGAAGGAAATTTGTGGCTCCTCTCAGATTACAGAACTTTCTGCCACAGAAATGTGAGGAACATGTGTTTTTTTAGCCAAATTTTGAGGTTTGCAAAGGATTCTGGGTAACAGAACCTGGTCCGAGCCACACAAGTCACCCCATCTTGGATTCCCCTAGGTCTCTAGTTTTCAGAAATGCACAGGTTTGGTAGGTTTCCCTAGGTGGCGGCTGAGCTACAGGCCAAAATCTACAGGTAGTCACTTTGCTAAAAACAGCTCTGTTTTCTGTGATGTGTCCACGTTGTGTTTTGTGGCATATCCTGTCGCGGGCGCTAGGCCTACCCACACAAGTGAGGTATCATTTTTATTGGGAGACGTGGGGGAACGCTGGGTGGAAGGAAATTCGTGGCTCCTCTCAGATTCCAGAACTTTCTGCCACAGAAATGTGAGGAACATGTGTTTTTTTAGCCAAATTTTGAGGTTTGCAAAGGATTCTGGGTAACAGAACCTGGTCCGAGCCACACAAGTCACCCCATCTTGGATTCCCCTAGGTCTCTAGTTTTCAGAAATGCACAGGTTTGGTAGGTTTCCCTATGTGGCGGCTGAGCTACAGGCCAAAATCTACAGGTAGGCACTTTGCAAAAAACACCTCTGTTTTCCTTCACCAATTTGACTGTGTCCATGTTGCGCTTTGGGGCATTTCCTGTCACAGGCGCTAGGCCTACCCACACAAGTGAGGTATCATTTTTATCGGGAGACGTGGGGGAACGCTGGGTGGAAGGAAATTTGTGGCTCCTCTCAGATTCCAGAACTTTCTGCCACAGAAATGTGAGGAACATGTGTTTTTTTAGCCAAATTTTGAGGTTTGCAAAGGATTCTGGGTAACAGAACCTGGTCCGAGCCACACAAGTCACCCTATCTTGGATTCCCCTAGGTCTCTAGTTTTCAGAAATGCACAGGTTTGGTAGGTTTCCCTAGGTGGCGGCTGAGCTACAGGCCAAAATCTACAGGTAGGCACTTTGCAAAAAACACCTCTGTTTTCCTTCACCAATTTGGCTGTGTCCACGTTGCGCTTTGGGGCATTTCCTGTCACGGGCGCTAGGCCTACCCACACAAGTGAGGTATCATTTTTATCGGGAGACGTGGGGGAACGCTGGGTGGAAGGAAATTCATGGCTCCTCTCAGATTCCAGAACTTTCTGCCACAGAAATGTGAGGAACATGTGTTTTTTTAGCCACATTTTGAGGTTTGCAAAGGATTCTGGGTAACCGAACCTGGTCCGAGCCACACAAGTCACCCCATCTTGGATTCCCCTAGGTCTCTAGTTTTCAGAAATGCACAGGTTTGGTAGGTTTCCCTAGGTGGCGGCTGAGCTACAGGCCAAAATCTGCAGGTAGGCACTTTGCAAAAAACACCTCTGTTTTCCTTCACAAATTTGGATGTGTCCACGTTGCGCTTTGGGGCGTTTTCTGTCGCCGGCGCTAGGCCTACCCACACAAGTGAGGTATCATTTTTATCGGGAGATGTGGGGGAACTCTGGGTGGAAGGAAATTTGTGGCTCCTCTCAGATTCCAGAACTTTCTGCCACAGAAATATGAGGAACATGTGTTTTTTTAGCCAAATTTTGAGGTTTGCAAAGGATTCTGGGTAACAGAACCTGGTCTGAGCCACACAAGCCACCCCATCTTGGATTCCCCTAGGTCTCTAGTTTTCAGAAATGCACAGGTTTGGTAGGTTTCCCTAGGTGGCGGCTGAGCTACAGGCCAAAATCTACAGGTAGTCACTTTGCTAAAAACAGCTCTGTTTTCTGTGATGTGTCCACGTTGTGTTTTGGGGCATATCCTGTCGCGGGCGCTAGGCCTACCCACACAAGTGAGGTATCATTTTCATCGGGAGACTTGGGGGAACATAGAATAGCAAAACAAGTGTTATTGCCCCTTGTCTTTCTCTACATTTTTCCCTTCCAAATGTAAGACAGTGTGTAAAAAAGACGTCTATTTGAGAAATGCCCTGTAATTCACATGCTAGTATGGGCACCCCGGAATTCAGAGATGTGCAAATAACCACTGCTTCTCAACACCTTATCTTGTGCCCATTTTGGAAATACAAAGGTTTTCTTGATAGCTATTTTTTACTCTTTGTATTTCAGCAAATGAATTGCTGTATACCCGGCATAGATTGAAAACCCACTGCAGGGTGCAGGTCATTTATTAGCTCTGGGTACCTAGAGTTCTTGATGAACCTATAAGCCCTATGTATCCCCGCAACCAGAAGAGTCCAGCAGACGTAACGGTATATTGCTTTCGAAAATCTGACATTGCAGGTAAAAGTTACAGAGTAAAACGTGGAGAAAAATTGATGTTTTTTTCACCTCAATTTCAATATTTTTCTTTTTCAGTTGTTATTTTCTGTAGGAAACCCTTGTAGTATCTACACAAATTACCCCTTGCTGAATTCAGATTTTTGTCTACTTTTCAAAAATGTTGCGGTTTCTGGGATCCAGCGTTGGTTTCATGCCCATTTCTGTCACTGACTGGAAGGAGGCTGAAAGCACAAAAAATCGTAAAAATGGGGTATGTCCCCGTAAAATGCCAAAATTGTGTTGAAAAATTGGGTTTTCTGATTCAAGTCTGCCTGTTCCTGAAAGCTGGGAAGATGGTGATTTTATCACCGCAAACCCTTTGTTGATGCCCTTTTCAGGGAAAAAACCACAAGCCTTCTTCTGCAGCCCATTTTTCCCATTTTTTTGAAAAAAACGAAATTTTCACTGTTTTTTGGCTAATTTCTTGGCCTCCTTCTGGGGAACCCACAAAGTCTGGGTACCTCTAGAATCCCTAGGATGTTGGAAAAAAAAGGACGCAAATTTGGCGTGGGTAGCTTATGTGAACAAAAAGTTATGAGGGCCTAAGCGCGAACTGCTCCAAATAGCCAAAAAAAGGCTCGGCACAGGAGGGGGAAAAGGCCTGGCAGCGAAGGGGTTAAAAGGTTTTGCAGATGCCGCTGCTGCACGGAGGCAAAACTCCTCTGCCCACACGGAGGAGCTGCCACTGATAGAAGGGGTATATCTGCTCTTGCAGATATGTCCTCACATGTAATATAATGCACCCTGCCTTAGGGCTGTAAAGCCTGCTGCAGACGTGACTTACATATATTGCATGCAGTGTTAAGGGACAGGGCACACAGGCTGTGGTCCATGTTGTGTTTTCACTTTTAGCTGCACCAAAACACGTTGTCTGCAATGACAGTCTGAATGAGCTAGATACAGTGTCCCTGAGGGTGGCACAAAACATAGTGCAGCCCTTGGGGGCCCTCTTTGGTATCCATGTCCTAGGTACCATGGGTACCGTTTACTAGGGACTTATAGGGGGCCAAAGGTATTGCGAATTGGGAAACAATTGCACAGTTTCAGGGAAAGAGATCCGGCACTGGGGAACTAGTTAGAAGGAACCCAATGTGCTTTCTGTCACAATGGCATCAAATACCAGGCAAAAAGTGAGGGTGACCATGTCAAAAAAGGGCACTTTCCTACAGTAATACAGAGGGTATCACAGCTGGTGCGCTTCTCCCTGATGGGGCAATATCGAAGGTATCGCAGCTGGTATTCCTCTCCCTAATGGGGTAATATAGAGTGGTACTGCTGCGGGTGTGACGCTCCCTGGTGGGGTAATATAGAGTGGTATCACAGCTGGTGTGCCTCTCCCTGATGCGGTAATATCGAACGGTATCACAGCTGGTGTGACTTTCCCTGATGGGGCAATATCGAAGGTATTGCAGCTCGTATGCCCCTCCCTAATGGGGTAATATAGAGGGGTACTGCGGCGAGTGTGACTTTCCCTGATGGGGTAATAGAGAGTGGTATCACAGCTGGTGTGCCTCTCCCTGATGCGGTAAAACCAAACGTTATCACAGCTGGTGTGACTTTCCCTGAAGGGGCCAATAGAGGGATGTCAAAGTTGGTGTGACTCTCCCTGATGGGGTAATATAGAGGGGTATCACAGCTGGCGTGACTCTCCCTGATGGGGGTATATTGAGGGGTACTGCAGTTAGTGTGACTCTCCCTGGTGGGGTAATATCGAGGAGTATCACAGCTGGTGTGATTCTCCCTAATGGGTTAATATAGAGGGTTATCACAGCTGGTGTGATTCTCCCTGATAGGGTAATTAAGTAGGGTATTACAGTGGGTGTGACTCTCGCTGATAGGTTAATATAGAGGAGTATCACAGCTGGCGTGACTCTACCTGATGAGGGAATATAGAGGGGTACAACAGCTGGCGTCACTCTCCCTAGTGCGGTAATATTGACGGGTACTGCAACTGGTGTGACTCTCCCTGATGGGTTAATATAGCGGGGTAATGCAGCTGGTTGGACTCTTCCTGATGGGGGATATAGAGGAGTATCACTTCTGGCGTGGCTCTCCCGGATGGGGTAACATAGAGGGGTATTGCAGCTGGTTGGACTCTCCCTGATGTTGTAACATAGAGGGGTATCACTGCTGGTGTGACTCTCCCCGTTGCAGTGTTATCGAGGGGTACTGCAGCTGGTGTGACTCTCCCTGATGGGGTAATATCGAGGGTTATTGCAGCCGGTGTGACTCTCCCTGATGGGGTAACGTAGAGGGGTATTGCAGCTAGTTGGACTCTCCCTGATGAGGTAACATGGAGGGGTATCACAGCTGGTGTGACCTCCCTGATGGGGTAACATAGGAGGGTATCACAGCTGGCATGACTATCGCTGGTGCAGTGATATCGAGGGGTACTGCAGCTGATATGACTCTCCCTGATGGGGTAATATCGAGGGGGTATTGCAGGCGGTGTGACTCTCCCTGATGGGGTAATATAGCGGGTTATCGCAGCTGACGTGACTCTCCCTGATCGGGTAATAGACAGGGGTATCACAGCTGGTTGGACTCTCCTGGATGGGGTAACATAGAGGGGTATTGTAGCTGGTTGGATTCTCCCTGATGGTGTAACATAAAGGGGTATCACAGCTGGTGTGACTTCCCTGAGGGTAACATAGACAGGGATCACAGCTGGTGTGACCTCTCTAACGGGGTAACATTGAGGGGTGTCACAGCTGGTGTGACTCTCCTTGGTGCGGTAATATCAAGGGGTACTGCAGGTGGTGTGACTCTCCCTGATGGGGTAATATCAAGGGGGTATTGCAGGCCGTGGGACTCTCCCTGATGGGGTAATATAGCGGGTTATCACAGCTGATGTGACTCTCCCTGATGGGGTAACATAGTGGGGTATCACAGCTGGTGTGACCTCCCTGAAGGGGTAACATAGAGGGGTATCACAGCTGCGGTGGCTCTCCCTGGTGCAGTGATATCGAGGGGTACTGCAGCTGATGTGACTCTCCCTGATGGGGTAGTATCGAGGGGGTATTGCAGCCCGTGTGACTCTCCCTGATGGGGTAATATGGCGGGGTATCGCAGCTGATGTGGCTCTCCCTGATCGGGTACTATAGGGCCAGATGTAGGAAGGTTTGATTGTGCGACTCGGAAATTGCGAGTCGGTGCGACTCGCAATTTCTGAGTCGCAAAAACATATGCAGAATGGTGTCTCAGACACCTTCTGCGAATCGCAAGGGGGTCGCAAAGACCCACCTCATTAATATTAATGAGGTGGGTCGCAATTTGCGACCCCCTTGCGATTCCCTGCACTCACAGGGATGGTGGCCTGCTGGAGACAGCAGACCTCCATGTCTGTGACTGCTTTTTTAATAAAGCAGTTTTTTTGTTTTGTATTGCAGCCCGTTTTCCTTAAAGGAAAACGAGTTGCAATACAAAAGAAAAAATGAAACCATTTGGTTACGTTTTTTCAGAGTAGGCAGTGGTCCATTGGACCACTGCCTGCTCTGAAAAAATATTTATGGCGACATTCACAAAAGGGAAGGGGTCCCATTGGGACCCCTTCCCTTTTGTGAATGAGTTAGCACCCACTTGACATGGGTGCTAGCTGAGAATTGCTTTGCGACCGCGTTCACGGTCACAAAGCAATTCTGCATCGTGGTGCGAATCGCAAATAGGAAGGGAACACCCCTTCCTATTTGCGAGTCGCATTCCCATTTTGCGAGTCGGTACCGACTCGCAAAATGGGAATGTGCATCGCGATGCGCGTTTTGCATGGCGCAAACTGCGAATTTCGCAGTTTGCGCCATGCAAAACGCTTTGTACTTCTGGCTCATAGAGGGGTATCACAGTTGGTGTGACCTCTCTGATGGGGTAACATAGAGGGGTATCACAGCTGGCGTGACTCTTCTTGGTGCGATGATATTGAGGGGTATCGCAGCTGGCGTGACTCTTTCTGATGGGGTAATTTCGAGGGGTACTGCAGCTAGTGTGACTCTCCCTGATGGGGTAATATCGAGGGTTATCACAGCTGGCGTGACACTCCCTGATAGGGTAATATAGAGGGGTATTATAGTGGGTGTGACTCTCGCAGGTAGGTTAATACAGTTGGGTATCACAGCTGGCGTGACTCTCCCTGATGTGGTGATATCGACGGGTACTGCAGCTGGTGTGACTCTCCCTGATGGGGTAATAAAGAGGGGTATCACAGCTGGTTGGACTCTCCCCGATGGGGTATCATAGAGGGGTATTGCAGCTGGATGGACTCTCGCTGATGGGGTAATACAGAGGGGTATTGCAGCTGGTTGGACTCTCCCTGATGGGGTAACATAGAGGGGTATCACAGCTGGTCGGACTCTCCCTGATGGGGTAATAAAGAGGGGTATCACAGCTGGTCGGACTCTCCCTGATGGGGTATCATAGAGGGATATTGCAGCTGGTTGGACTCTCGTTGATGGGGTAATATCGAGGGTTATTGCAGCTGGTTGGACTCTCCCTGATGGGGTAACATAGAGGGGTATCACAGCTGGTCGGACTCTCCCTGATGGGGTAATAAAGAGGGGTATCACAGCTGGTCGGACTCTCCCTGATGGGGTAACATAGAGGGGTATTGCAGCTGGTTGGACTCTCCCTGATGGGGTAATAAAGAGGGGTATCACAGCTGGTGTGACTCTCCCTTGTGGGGGGCTGTAGGAAGTTGGCTCTGTATGCACTATTTCAAAGTAAGGAATAATATGCACAGAGTCCAAGGGTTCCCCTTAGAGGTAAGATAGTGGCAAAAAGAGATAATACTAATGCACTATTTTGTGGTAGTGTAGTCGAGCAGTAGGCTTATCAAAGGAGTAGTGTTAAGCATTTGTTGTACATACACAAGCAATACATGAGGAACACACCCTCCGAGACAATTCCAGGCCAATAGGTTTTTGTATAGAAGAATATCTTTTCTTAGTTTATTTTTAGAACCACAGGTTCAAGATTTACATGTAATACTTCAAATGAAAGGTATTGCAGGTAGGTACTTTAGGAACTTTGAATTAGCAAAATAGCATATACACTTTTCACATAAATCACATATAGCTATTTTAAAACTAGACACAGTGCAATTTTCAACAGTTCCTAGGGGGAGTAAGAGTTTGTTAGTTTTTGCAGGTAAGTAAACCACCTACAGGGTTAAAGTTTGGGTCCAAGGTAGCCCACCGTTGGGGGTTCAGAGCAACCCCAAAGTTACCACACCAGCAGCTCAGGGCCGGTCAGGTGCAGAGGTCAAAGTGGTGCCCAAAACGCATAGGCTTCAATGGAGAAGGGGGTGCCCCGGTTCCAGTCTGCCAGCAGGTAAGTACCCGCATCTTCGGAGGGCAGACCAGGGGGGTTTTGTAGGGCACCGGGGGGAACACAAGTCCACACCGAAAGTACACCCTAAGCGGCACGGGGCGGCCGGGTGCAGTGTGCAAACAAGCGTCAGGTTTGTAATTGAAATCAATGGGAGACCAAGGGGTCTCTTCAGCGATGCAGGCAAGGGGGGGGGCTCCTCAGGGTAGGCAACACCTGGGCAAGGGAGGGGGCCTCCTGGGGTTCACTCCTGCACTGGAGTTCGGATCCTTCCTGTCCTGGGGCTGCGGGTGCAGAGTCTTTACCAGGCGTCGGATCTTAGAAGCAGGCAGTCGCGGTCAGGGGGAGCCTCGGGATTCCCTCTGCAGGTGTCGCTGTGGGGGATCAGGAGGGGCAACTCTGGCTACTCACGGTCTCGCAGTTGCCAGGGAGTCCTCCCTGAAGTGATTGTTCTCCACAAGTCGAGCCGGAGGCGTCGGGTGCAGAGTGTCAAGTCTCACGCTTCCGGCAGGAAACGCAAGTTGTTTCAAAGTTGCTTCTTTGTTGCAAAGTTTTCAGTCTTTGTGAACAGAGCCGCTGTCCTCGGGAGTTCTTGGTCCTTCTAGATGCAGGGCAGTCCTCTGAGGATTCAGAGGTAATTGGTCCCTTTGGAAAGCGTCGCTGGAGCAGTGTCTTTAGAAGTGGGGAGACAGGCCGGTAGAGCTGGGGCCAAAGCAGTTGGTGTCTCCGTCTTCTCTGCAGGGTTTTTCAGCTTAGCAGTCCTCTTCTTCTTAGGTTGCAGGAATCTGTCTTGCTTGGTTCTGGGGGCCCCTAAATACTAGGGTTGTGTTTAGGGGTGTGTTTAGGTCTGGGAGGGCAGTAGCCAATGGCTACTAGCCCTGAGGGTGACTACACCCTCTTTGTGCCTCCTCCCTGAGGGGAGGGGGGCACATCCCTAATCCTATTGGGGGAATCCTCCATCTGCAAGATGGAGGATTTCTAAAAGTCAGAGTCACCTCAGCTCAGGACACCTTAGGGGCTGTCCTGACTGGCCAGTGACTCCTCCTTGTTTTTCTCATTATCTCTCCTGGACTTGCCGCCAAAAGTGGGGGCTGTGTCCAGGGGGCGGGCATCTCCACTAGCTGGAGTGCCCTGGGCCATTGTAACACGAAGCCTCAGCCTTTGAGGCTCACTGCTAGGTGTTACAGTTCCTGCAGCGGGGAGGTGTGAAGCACCTCCACCCAGAGCAGGCTTTGTTTCTGTCCTCAGAGAGCACAAAGGCTCTCACCACATGGGGTCGGAAACTCGTCTCTCAACAGCAGGCTGGCACAGACCAGTCAGTCCTGCACTGAACAATTGGGTAAAATACAGGGGGCATCTCTAAGATGCCCTCTGTGTGCATTTTTTAATAAATCCAACACTGGCATCAGTGTGGGTTTATTATTCTGAGAAGTTTGATACCAAACTTCCCAGTATTCAGTGTAGCCATTATGGAGCTGTGGAGTTCGTTTTTGACAGACTCCCAGACCATATACTCTTATGGCTACCCTGCACTTACAATGTCTAAGGTTTTGCTTAGACACTGTAGGGGCATAGTGCTCATGCACCTATGCCCTCACCTGTTGTATAGTGCACCCTGCCTTAGGGCTGTAAGGCCTGTTAGAGGGGTGACTTACCTATGCCATAGGCAGTGTGAGGTTGGCATGGCACCCTGAGGGGAGTGCCATGTCGACTTAGTCATTTTCTCCCCACCAGCAAACACAAGCTGGCAAGCAGTGTGTCTGTGCTGAGTGAGGGGTCTCTAGGGTGGCATAAGACATGCTGCAGCCCTTAGAGACCTTCCCTGGCATCATGGCCCTTGGTACCAGGGGTACCAGTTACAAGGGACTTACCTGGGTGCCAGGGTTGTGCCAATTGTGGAAATAATGGTACATTTTAGGTGAAAGAACACTGGTGCTGGGGCCTGGTTAGCAGGGTCCCAGCACACTTCTCTGTCAAATCAGTATCAGGCAAAAGGTGGGGGGTAACTGCAACAGGGAGCCATTTCCTTACAGGGTCAATATAAAAATATGGTTTGGGACACAAACTAAACCTAAGAAAGAAACATTGGCAAAGCCAATCGTTCCGCGCACACCCTTGCTATGGGGTTTTTAGAATGCTACTTTGGGGTAGAAGCCAACCCCTTCGCCACCTCCACACTGCAGCTTGAATAAGGATGGATTTTTTGTTACACTCATTTGCATGGTGAAAAGTGGGTCATGTTTGAAAAATGTTGCTGCGGTTGATTATGCTTTCCAGTTGTCCATCCAAATGCTGTCAAATAAAACATAAAGGAAGGGAGGTGGGGGTGGGGGGGGCATAGGGCAGTAGGGCCGGAGGGCCGGAGAGAGAGAGAGGGGCGGACTTTAAATTGTGAAAGGTGCCAAACATTAATGTTTTGCATACTTAGTTACTTTTGAGCAAGTGTGGAGTTCAGAAGGAGGCGGAGAGCCTGCTGCCCTGGGACAGGTGTCCAGTGTCCAGTTCCAACCAAAGCTTGGTGCAGGGTCAGAGAGTCAGTGTTAGCACGCTGTGTAAAATGATGACTGGGGACAGGAAGCTATGCCAGTTACCTGTGCCTTGAATAGACCTAAAATCCCATCAGCACCAATGATGGCATAAAACTCATCTAGAGGCATCCGTGGCCAAGAGTCTCTCCTTGACCACATCCACAGGACTCTCTGAGGGGGTCATGCACACCTCGTGTAAATGCAGCAACAAAAAAACACCCAAGAACAAACAACAATACTGCCAGGGTGCGCCCGCTGATTGCACCCAACTTACACCTAGACGTAAAAAAATGAGTGATAATGTAAGCAAACGGTATTTGGGTCCAGTTTGTGTGTTATCACTCAGGTCATGCTGGTGTGGGAAGCCATCAGTGCCAGTTGAGAGCTGTCCGTACCTGGCCTCATAGACACAGGAGTCAGTACAAACTGTGTTCACCTTACTCTGGGTGCCAGCTTAAAAAACAACACATGGAGCATTTCACCCTGATTTTAGTCTGTGGCTGGAACTTAAAGACCCCAGTTGTGCATCAGAAACACATAGGTCCTGCTTTACATCAAATGTATCAGTGACTGGCTGAAACAGGATGACAGCACACACAACAGGACACACCTTATTCCTTGATAAGGAACATCAGTAATTGTATATTGAAATTGTATTTATATAGCGCTTGCTACCCCTGACGAGGCATCTAAGCGCTTTTTGGCGAGCACCACGCTACTCCGAAACCCAAAATGATTAGTAGTGCATTAGTATTGGTAAATATGAGTTAATTTGAGTGGAGGACATGTGAATCTGTTAGTTGGTTTGAATAGAATAATAGAGGGGTAGAGGAGGGAAGAATCTATAAAGTGTTAATTGGGAGATCATATTAGTAAGATGAGGTTTGGGATGAGTAAAAGAAAGACAGAGGAGGGAAGAGTCTGAAGAAAGGGATTTGGCAGATCATAGTAGTAAAATGAGGTTTGGGATGAGTCAAAGGAGAGATACACGAGGGAGCATTTAGTAGGGGTGTTTGGGGGACCATAGTAGTAACTGAGGTTTGGGGTGATCCAAGGAGGGACAGAGGAGGGAAGAGTTTAGGAAGGATTATTTTGAAGATCATAGTGGTAGAATTGGTTTGGGATGATTCGGAAAGTGGAGATAGAGAACAGATTGAGAGATGTATAGGGTGATGGTGAGACACAGTAAAGCTTTCGAGAGAGTGATTTTTTTCCTCGTACAGTAGGGCTAATGTAATAAATATATAGATACATGCCTACATAGTGAGGGAATATAGGTGTAAGGAATATCATACATTGAGATTTAAAGTTGTATCATATAAACACAGACTTTCAAGCGTTGTAGTATTTGAAGTAAATTTATTTGTGTACATTTATAACAGTATTTTATCTTTCCTCAATATTTCAATAGTGAAATGTCTGTAGAGAAATAGTTAAAGAATTATTTACCTATTGTGATTGATAAAATAAAAACAGAGACTCATAATCATCTCATCAAACAACTTATTTAGAAACTATGCAATGAACTATGAACATGTTAAGTGTAGAATAAAATACATATATACATAAACACACATAAACATATACATACATATATGTAGGCACAGACATACGCATACATATCTACATTTAACCGTAAGTAATATATACATTTGTTAAAGACAGGCTTAAAGAGTATGTACATATTTTAAGATAAAATAGTTATTATACATATTAGTATAAAGAAATACCCACATCGGGGTGCCAATCTGGAGTGGAGGTTTCTTTGTTGAATGTATTTGGTGATTTTAAAAGCGGTCCTTTTCATGTATTGCCTTCTGGGATATATAAAGGAACTTGAATGTGGATCTTCTGCCAACCAGTAACCAATGTAGGGCCCTCAAAGCAAGGGATGTGTGGACATTACAGCTTTACATGTAGGAGTAGTTTGGCAGTCGAGTTCTGTGTTGTAGTTTTCTTATAGTAGATAGAGATGATCCATGGTAGAGGCCATTAGCGTAATCCCGTTTAGACAGTAAAAAAGACATTAAGTGGGTAACCACCGAACAACTAAGTTTAGAGACATTTTAAAGCATGGGCAAAGTGGGCCAGAACCCCATCTTTTTAGCTCCCCCTGTATAAAGCCAGCTATGTTCTGCAAAGTCTCTTGCCCTGATGACCTTCAATAATTCTTAAACAGATTGTTTTAAATATTGTTTTCCTTTAAAAAACATTTAATGTTTGTTATGTATGTGAGTCTGTTATAGACATTTTGCAGACAAATGTTTGTTTTTCAACACCATGCAACATCCATAAAAAAGTTTATTTTTGATCAGAAGAGCACACATAAAAAACACAAAGCACACACGAGAAATGGGAGGGGTGTCACAAAGATAATTTGCAATAATATTAGTGAGCTCCTGTTGTATTATAATATTGAAATCACACATTACTGTAGATGAATATTAGATGTGAATACATTTAGAATTTGGACTAGTGTGCTTGTGCACTGTCAGTGACCTGACCAAAGAGGGCATGAAAGAGCTGAAATTGGATCATAAATTCAAAGCTGTTCCAAAACAGGGGCCCCCAAAATTAGTTTGGCCCAGGGCCCCCAAAATCCTTAAGATGTCCCTGCCTACATTCCCATAGGCAGTACCCACACCCAGTCACGAAACACAAAACCGGAGACACAAAACCTTCCTTTGTCATTGAACCTCTGTGCCACATAGACCCACCAGAGGATAGTAGTCGAACATCACTGGCTTCAAACAGGCATGTCAAAAGTTTTTGTTTGCCCAAGGGCCAACATTTTTGTAGGGTATCTTTTTGGTGCCTGATTGAATGAGAAGCTTGTAACTAGGAAGATATGTACTCTGTGAAAATATCACCACCTAGGGCTGACGCCACATTAGGTGCATCATGAAGGAAAAGATCAGCCCTTCTGATTTAATATTAATATTAAAAAATATGTTGTAACAGGAGGGAGTAGCTTCAAAATGTGCCCCTCATCTTGTGATGTTCTGGGTGACAATCTAGCACAGCAGAAAAACTCAAAACAAACATGTTTGCGCGCACATAAATACACATACTTACACATGCACACTCATGCAGCAACACATGGAAGAGTAATTAAAGATAACAAACATCATCGACAAGCGGAATTTGAAAGATAGATCACAGCAGATACACAACACAATGGGTATAGACTTCAACCTAGGAACTCGTACTACTACGGACCATAATATGTGCGTGTCAGAATCCCGTTCAGAGGGTCACGGGGCAAGCAGGAGCTACTGGACCCTCCCATGTGGGTTGAGGCCTTTTACTCCTGATGGTGGGCCTGACCTACTATGGATCCTGAGAAACTGAGTAACGTACCCTTTCAGCACTTGCAGTCAGTGGCGGTGTACGTCTAGCGGCCCATGGTTTCTTGGGTGTGGGGAGTGGTGGGAACTAGACACAGGGGTGTGAACACAGGCTCACACAATTCTACGTTCAGCAGCAGCAATTTATGATTGTCCAATCAAATACTCTTTTTTATGAATAAAGGAGAATTGATATACAAACACAAAGTAAAATACAACATTCACAAACAATACAAACAGCCCCTTGAGGTCAGAGCTCTGTTGTTTTATAGGCGGGTCCCTGAGTCCCACTCCTCTCTAGCTACTGGTAGTGGTTATTCTCCACTTACTGTAGGTGACATTCAGGTAAAGCCCCACTATTAGTTTGAGTCTCAGGAGCCCCACTCTGACTCTTTGATAAAATCAAAAGTGTTCCAAAGCCAAAGCATTATATTGCAGGCAAAGTCCCTGGGGCCATCTGCCCCGTAAATCAGTCTTACCCACACCAACAAGATCGGAGAGACTAGAGTCTCCGAGGGTGCCCTCTCGCGGGCACTGATGCTGCAGTGACTGTCTCTGGTAAATTCCTCACACACTGCCTCGGAGAGACAGGGGTCGGCTGTCCTTGAGTTCCTCACACACTGTCTTGCGGAGGCAGAAGCCTGAGCATCCTTGATGCTCCTCCAGCGCTGGTAAGTTTCTTTTGATCCTCCCACAGGTTGGGGAGGGGTTGCGACGTTCCTGGTGTTGGTCCTTAGGGTGGATCAAGGCCTGCTCCGGTCACTGTGGCGGCCTCCTCCGCATTATGACGGTCTTGGACATACTTCTTGCCTAGCACTGGTGGTCGCATCTTGCATATGGGGATCACTGCCTCCATACTCTACATAGGCTATGTGCTGATCAGAAAATCAGAAATCTTCATGGGTGTTTCTCCTGGCATATGGGGACACAGGCTTAGCCACATGCACAGGCTATGGGCCATTTGGCACAGCAACACTTCTTCACCGCGGCCCCACATGGCATACAGGGTTGCCGACTTGGCTGCACACATGGGCTGTAGCCCGATTGGCATGTCAGCGTTCTTCCAAGTGGCTTCGCCTGTCATAGGGTGTCACTGACTTAAAATCTGCACATGGGCGATGACCCGATTGGTGCAGCAACAGTCATGGCTCACTTCACAGCGGCCCTCCTCTGGCATACGGGGCCGCAGACATTTCCTCGCATACAGGCAATGACCCAATCAGTGCAGCAGCCACCTCCTCATACCTCACTAACGGTATCCATTCAAACAGATCCCCCACTGGACTTCCACCAACGCTTCCCTCTTCCCCACAGGGCATACTGGTCTTGGCAAGCCGGCAGGCACTGGGGCTCCAGGCTCCGGGGAAGGTGGTCTTGAAGTCCCTAGGTGATGTACCCTCTTCCAGATGGGAGACTGGCAGGCCTTGGCCCACAGTACTGTTCATAGACAAAAGTCTTTCAGAGATTCTCCTCCTTGCATGGACCGACTGGCTGCTTGACAGATTACAATTTGGAGGGCCTCATGCTCCACTTCGCATTGTCCATTTCCAGACACCAGATGTAATTTAGAATCTGAGTCTTTGAAGTTTATGTTGGGGGTCTGCTTCCTGCCTCTTCTCTGCTCTGCCTTCCTCCTGACAGCAGTCTGTCACTGCCAGTGTGACACCAAATCAGAAAGCCCCACATCACAGGCCATAGGAGTGACCAGAAGTTCACACCAGGATATAGGCCACAGTGATATATGTATCAAAGTGTTACTTCACATCCTCAGCCCCACTCTTTGTGTTTCTCTTATCGGCCCCATATTCTTCCTGAGATGTGCATAGACTCCTTGCTAGTGACCTTTCTCTGACTCAAAGAGCACCCTTTGAAGTGTACTGAAGAGCCCGGCACTCCCTTCCTCCCGGGTGTGTCCCCAGCTCACAGGAAAGCAGCAACCCACAGATCTGCGTGTACCTCCTCATGTTCCTACAATTAGCCCAGGCTCCCCTAAAATGGAACCTAGAATCTTCCATGTAATGCAACATTCAAAGACACACATACACCCAGCACATGCATATAATATACATGCACTGCACAGCACTACATCCTTCTTGTGTTGTACCCTTCACGGGTACACATACGGCAAGCACATGTATATAACATAAACACATTGCACCGTACTGCACTATCTGTGTATTGCATAATTCACAGGCACACATACAAGCAGCACATGTGTAACACACACACACTATGCAGCACTCCACACCAAGCCGATGTAGGCCAAGGATGACTTAAGCACACAGCAACAGAACTTTAAAGGAGTTAGATTGTAGGCCTCACTTCAGTGACACAGGTAAAAAGGCCTGTTCAGTTCTATTGGTCCCTACACAGTATGCTGCCATGCTTGTGCTGCTTAATTTCTGGTAAAGGCAGAAGGCTTCATCAAAATGAGGGTAGCGCTTTGACACTGATTCTAGCCCAACAAGACCGCAGTCAGTGAGACAGGCCTATGTCATGGTGCACAAATGTGGCCGTGTTCGCCCATGACAACAGAAATCTGCATCAGGGATCCAGACATCATTACAGTAAGGGCAGTCAGGGCAGCAGAGCACATCCATCACCATCTGAGGAACTTTTCCATCCCAACAGTGTTCCTTTCCTTTGCACTAATAGTCAGACAACATGCTGCCTGAAAACCAAAATACAAACAAGGGTACTCATTGCCCTTACCACCAATACTTACAGGCCTTGCATCAACACAAGAACCCTTTCACACCTGTAAACACTTAGTTTATAACAATGAAATAGCTTAAGACTGGGTTATTTTATATGATTTGAGGAATTGAATTTCCAAGCCAGGTTTTTTTGTCTTGGCAAAACATAAAAAATAAGGGCTCTTGCACGCATGACGTTTTCGCCCTGTGCCTCAGGGCTTTGTTGATTTCCATACCTGAATCCACCATGTCTCACATGGTGGAACCAGGAAGAAAAAAATGTGCATCTGGAGGTTGCCCTAAATAGGGCACACTTCTACATTCAGTAAATATGGAGGATCTGAGAGGAAAGTGTCTGGAGGGTTGGTGAGGTGTTCAGTGGATGGTTGATGTATGCTGGTCTTTGGTGATGAGTCTAACAGCTGAGTTCTGCATCATCTGGAGTCTCTTCAGGAGCTGGAAGGTGATTCCTGTGCAGAGCTCGTTGCCGTAGTCCAGATGGCTGGTGACTAGGGCTTGAGTGATGGTTTTCCTGGTACGGATATCTGATGATCTTTCGGAGCACACAGAGGGTTAGGAGCAGGCAGAGGAGACTGTGTTAATCCGGCATTTCATGGTGAGCTTGTTGTCCAGGATGATGCCAAGGTTGTGGGCTTGCTCTGTTAGTGTGGGTCCAATTTCGGAGAGCCACCAGGTATTGTTCCACGGTGAGGTGTTGTTCCAAAAATCAGCACTTTCGTCTTGTCCGTGCTGAGCTTCAGGCAGTTTTGGTCTTCATCCATTTGGCCACACTCATGCAGTTGTGGATGTTGGTCCTCGTGGTGGAGGTGTCTTCGGAGAGTGAGCGGATGAACTGGGTGTCTTCTGCCTAGGATATGATATTGAGGCCATGGGGTCTGATGATGTCGGCCAGGGTGTCATGTTGGTGTTGAACAAGGTGAGGCTCAGGGATGAACCTTGAGGGACACCACAGATGATGCTCTTAGGGGAAGGGTGGTAGGCAGATTCTCTAGGTTCATCCTGTGAGGAAGGATGCAATCCATTTGAGGGCGCCTTCCTAGGTCCCGACGTCGTGGAGTCTCTTGATGAGAGTGTGGTGGGATATGGTGTTAAACGCTGCTGAAAGGTCAAGGAGGATTAGGACCACTGTTTCATCCCATTGGAAGTTGGTTCAGATGTCATCAGTAGCAGCGATCA
The DNA here is from genome assembly GCF_031143425.1 of Pleurodeles waltl. Lineage (NCBI taxonomy): Eukaryota > Metazoa > Chordata > Amphibia > Caudata > Salamandridae > Pleurodeles > Pleurodeles waltl. The sequence goes on from NC_090450.1 coordinate 38,918,554, forward strand.
GTGCAGTCTTGGTGCTGTGGTTGGCATGGAAACCAGATTGAGAGATGTCCAGCAGGTTGTTTCTCTCCAGGTGTTCTGTGAGCTAACAGTTGATGGCCTTCTTGAGGACTTTGGCAGGGAACAGGAGCAGCAGGATGGGGTGGTAGTTCTTGAGTTTGCTTGGGTTAGTGGGGGTCTGACCTATGCGTATTTTCATCTGTCAGGTAAGGGGGCTATGTTGATGGATGCTTTGAGAATGTAAGTGAATTTGCAGCTGATCATTGTGCTCCTGAGTTTGAAGTGGTGGTGGGGGCAGGGGTCTGTGGGTGCTCTGCAGTGGATGGAGTTCATGATGGCTGTAGTGTTCTGTGTGGTGAGCAGTTCCCATGTGGTGTGCGGGTGGTTGTGGATTGCGGCTGTTGGTGTGAGGAGGTTGTAGAGGTCAGTGGGCTGGGGTTCAATGTTACTGTAGATGGCAGATATTTTGTTGGTGAAATAGTCCACCAGGGTGTTGCAGAGTTCGTGGGAAGGGGATATTGTGGTCTCTGTGGCTGATGGCCTGGAGAAGTCTATAACAATGACGAAAAGTTCCTTGCAGTGGTTCGAGCTTGCTTTGATGCTGTCTGCCAGGTCACCTTTTTTCGTGTCTTTAAGGTGTTGGTGGTATTTGTTGAGGGCTGACTTGAAGGTGGCTCGGTCTGTGGAATTCCTGCTGGTGTACTCTCTTCTTTCTAGTTCCTTGCAGTTGCGTTTCATTGTCCTGAGTTCTAGTGCATACCAGCTGGCTTGTTTTGTGAATCTGCTAGTCTTGGCAGGTTTGATAGGGGTGACTCTGTAAACACAGTTGATGATCCTGGGGGAGAAATTCTGGACGGCACTTACCAGGTTGGTTGCGGAGTCGGGCTGGGTGGTGTTTAGGGTGTCAGTCCATTGGGTCTCTGTCACTTTGTTCCAGGTGTGGTGGGAGGAGCTGGGGGGGCCTAGTGGTGGTGCAAGGTGGTCCTGTAGTAGTGATGTGGATGATGGCGTGGTGGGTCCAAGTGAGTCCGGTAGTCTGACCATACTTGACTCTGTCACTGGCAGTGAAAACAGGGTCTAGCATGTGTTCTGTGCTGTGTGTGGTGTTGGTGATCAGTTTGGTGAGGCCGATGATGCTCATGCTTTCCAGGAGGTTAACAGAGTTAGCCTCTTTATGGTCATTGAGGTCGCTGAGGAAGATGTAGTGCCTGGAGTCAATGGCTAGTGGAGCTATGAATGCAAGAATGGTGTCGCAGAAGCCGGGGCATGGTCCAGGGGTCTGTAGGCAAGGGTGCCTCTGATGGTCATTCTGCAGTTGTTGTGGAGTTGTAAGTTGAGGTGTTCCATGATCGGCGTGGTATCGTCTTCTGTAGTGGTGCAACAGATGGTCTCTTTGTGGATGATTGTGATGCCTCCTCCGTGTTTGTTGGTGTAGTCTCGGTGAATGATCTTGTAGCTGTTGGGTGTTGCATTGGCAATGTCAGGGTTAGAGGAGGGGTTGAGCCAGATCTATGTGATGAAGAGCACTTCGGGGGTGAGGGTGGTGATGATGCCCCAAATTTCAGTGGCGCATTTGCAGAGTGGTCGGACGTTGAGCAGGAGGCAGTGGAGTATAGTTCCAGGGTGGGCATGGTCGGTAGGTAGATGTGGCGAGGGTCTCCATGAGGGCCGAAGGTCCTGAGTTGCCTGTGAAGAGGCAGCAGCAGCAGGTGAAAGGTCCTACTGTTTATCGAGGAGATGTGATGCCGCAGTTGTTATTGCCACGTCTGGGGTCCAGGGCTCAGAGCTCTGCGGCGGAGTATCTGTGGGTCAGGGTTGCTGGCGCTGGGCTCAGTCCAGGCGCGGAAGGACACAGAGGGGCTTTCCTTTGGCACTCCGGCAGTGCGACTGTGCGGTGACCTCCATTATGAAAGTCCTGGGAGGGTGGGTGAGAGGCAGTGGTCAGGTCCAGCTGGAGCAGAAAACCAGGAGAGGGACACGGCAGGAAGCGAGCTAGCAGGGGCAACAACACACAACAAAAAACAGGAACAAGGACCAAAAGACAAACAGCAGGCAACAATACTAGACAAACACAAAGGGAATCAGGTATACAGGTGTCATGGGCAAATAACAATCTTCGGGCAACAGTACAGTCGTGTCAGTCCCTAAATAACCCCCTTTTGAACTGATTATAAGTGGTACTTACTCCCTTTTGATTTTATTGAGGGGTAAATCTTCCCTAGTACTGTGCAGTTACATGTTAAACTCCCGGAAAGGAGAATTAACACGTGGGATACATATTCGAGGCCTTAAAACCAGTAAAAAGTCCAAAGTCCATGGGGCTCCTTCACATTACATTTACCTCCTGTTTTTGAGCAGCTGTTAAATGGATGCAGCTGTTAAATGGATACAGGGACTCTTGTGTGTGGTAGCAGTGATGGAGGTGGATGGAGGGAATCCCCCCGTTAGAAAAAGATGTAAATGAGGATTGGCTGCTGCTACAACGAAAGCTAAGTGCGCTAACCCAGTAGGAACCAGCCAGAAACAGTTGGGCCTTGTACTCTCACACCAGGAAGCCTGGCGTGGAAAACCTGACCCACTTGGAATCAAACACAGTGGAAGTCCATCGGGTAGTTCCGCTCTGCCTAACTCGTAATCAGCCCCTGTGTATCCTTCCAACCCCTGTTTGCTATCTCAGAGTGGGAATCTTGCACAGACAGGGAAATGGCTATCCCCTGATCCCTTCTTCATCCACTTCGAAGGCGAACTTCGCACAAAAAAACAAAAAGTAGGAGGTAAGAAACTGCTGTGCACCCATGCATCACAACCAACTTTCGAAAACCCTATCACAGTGGTTCCCAACCTTTTGACTTCTGTGGACCCCCATTTTATCAATACTGGAGTCCGGGGACCCCCACTGACTCATTATTGGAATCCGGGGACCCCCACTGAGTTATTACTGATAGTTGGAACCTAATATTATTACATTTTCTAAGCAGTCGCGGACCCCCTGAGGAGGCTTCGCGGACCCCCAGGGGTCCCCGGCCCACAGGTTGGGAACCACTGCCCTATCACACTTTGTACAGCAATAGAAATATATATTTGATACATAATGACCATTGAAAGGTACCATTCCTGGACATACATCACATTAACTTTGAAAGCTATGGATTATTCATAATCCGGATTCATTTAGTGACACTACCAACAAATAACACACTCTTATCCTTCAAGGGCACCCATAAAGGTACGGGAAAATAAAAAAAACAAAGCATATTACAGTCTAAAACTTATGCCCACAACGTGCCTAGAAAAGCTGTAACATTTGTTGAAGAGCCACTTTATGTTTCTAAACAATAAACATGGTAGTAATCATAGCATCTCTAGAAAGCTCCATCATCTACATAGTTGAACCCCCATTACAAAAGCAGTGACACGTAACTGCGAACGCACTAAGAACACTTGGACAAAAGCAAAGTTCCTCATCCTTCTTCAACAGTGCCCAGGCTCACCCAGGGCATGAATGCACCTTGACAGACTTCAGAACGGGTGTAAAATACTTGTGCTTGTCTCACTTCAACAGAGGCAACACTGTTCACCAGCATACCAGAATCACAACTGTCCCAATAAAAACCATCATTCATGCCACTACCCAAATGATCAAGGAGTTTACGAAATTTGCCATAATCTCACCCACCCTCATCACCTCTGACGTCTGGTCTGCTGCATAATCTACAAAGTGGTACACATGAGCACTCCACCATATCTGGCAAGCCATGTAACCCTCACAGTAGTAACCCCATCAGGATCAAGGTAAAATAATTCAAGGGGGATAACACAAGACACCAATACATCTTCCGCTATGCTGTTAGCATCTAAAACTCTCTCACTGGCAAAGCTGGCTAGATCTGCCAGTACGCCTCTTCAGGATGGAGCTGATGACCACCCTTTCCAAACAACACAACCACGTATAACCCTCTGGATGAAGAATCCACTACCAATAATCCCCCTCTTGCCATCACTGTAGGCACACCCCCACTCCCCCACACACAGACACACATTATCGCTAATTACACCTTATTGTAGCCTTTATTGCTTTGCAACTGGGTTGACTCTTATAAATTCCTTAATCCCTATAGACCCATAGAGATCTCATCATTTTACCAATCACTTTGTTTTCATCATACATGTCTTGCCTTATGATACAGTCAGATACATTAATCTCTTTTGATGACCTCTTGTAACATTTATCAGCCTAAGAGGGGGACTAAGTCTGTATTCACTCAACCCAAAGACCACTCATGCACAGCTCCTATGGTGATTGTTCGGGCTGCAAGCCGGGGCAGGATAACACGCGCTCACATGCAGGCATGCACAGCAACAGGAATAGACTTTTTCATCTTTCAAATTTACATTGCGGCCATGCAGCTGAGTACACTTTAAACTGCGTAACACCAACTGCGGATCCCAGTGCATCGGAAACATTCAGCAGATCCAGCTACTCAGACCCTCAAAGCCAGATTTCTCAATTTATACAGTACCTCTCCACAAATGTCAACCATCTTGTGCAGATATATGAAGTAGCAACAGTAACTGGGAATGCAGCCCCATGCAAAGGCTCCAGACTAGCAGCTAAAAGTCATTGCCGGTGGGAGGAATTGGGGAAGGTATGCTCCAGTGTCCATAGTCTTGAAGTCACTCTTTCCTTCAGCAGGATCTTCTCTCCTGAGTTCCAGCACCTTTACTTCCACCTGGCAGCAGCCTTCTGTTAAACTTCTGAGAAGTTGTTCTTTCATTCAGCATCTCCCTTCTCATACCTTCTTACACATTCAGTATCCTCTACTCAGGATATTGATCACCAGTTGAAATCGCTTGCCATGCCTTCTGCAGTTGATAAGATACCGGTGATCCACATATTTCAAGTTCCTTTTGTTTCTTGTTACCTGGTCCAAGTCCAAAAGTCCTCATTTAGCTTGTTGCCACTGAAGGGTTCAATGAGTCAATGGAAGCACGGTGTGCAGTGGTGACTTTAGGAAGGCTGCTTCAATGTAAAAGTTATTGATTACTCTAACCCTTCAAAGACCAGCGGTGACACAATACTCAAGCACTGCGCTGGGGCGCCTACTGACTTGCTTAGAACCCATCGGTCAGGTTGTACATTTACTTTGGCATCAGACCACTGCCTGCTGCTGGTTGACACCATCAGGGAAAGTTGCAACATTGTAGCTTGGAAATTGAACATTGGAACTGTTGTGTGGACAATGGATGCAATCATTACTGATTGCATACTGCAATTGCTAGAATGTATCATGCCATGCACATTGTTGTGGAGATGTGACACAAAATGTAAGGAAGTAAATGAAGAGGGATGTGTGGATGAGCTGATAATTGGAGAATGGATGCTCTGCCATGCAGTGAGCGTAGTGTCTTGGAACATGCTGCCTGCCTCCCCCAGAACCATTTCTTCTACTCATGAACGTGTACGCTCTCCAGAAACTCTTGACTTGCTCTCTGTACGAATGTAACAAATAATTAAACCCATAACTAAGTAAGGTCTGTCTCAATTTATTGAATAACCTACATGTCCTACAGTGCATAGGGGCACATTACAACCCCAGCGGTAAAAAACGCCTACCGTCGCGGCGACGGCCGCCGAAAGACAGTCGCCGCGGCTACCAGCCATCTGCCCTATTATGACCACAGCCGGATTTCCGCCAGAAGGTTGACAGAAATTCGGCTGTGGTCATGCCGGCAGATGGCGGTAAGTTGGCGCTGCTGCCAGCAGCAGCGCCACGCCAGTAGACCGCCGCAGACCATATCATGGCCCATGAAATGGCCTGGCGGTGTTCTGCTGGTGGACGCTGCTGCTGGTAGCAGCGCCCCGTCCCGTCTCCTGCCGGAGGACCCCCTCACAACAGGTAAGTCGGGTGCTGCGACAGGGGTGGGGGGTGTTGTGTGTGTGTGTGTGGGGGTGTGTGTGGGGGTGTGTTTGTGTGTCCGTGCGTGCATGTATGCAGGTGTGTGTTGCGTGTTGTATGTGTGTGCATGTCTGGGGGTGTGAATGCGTGTATGTTGTGTTGTGTGAATGCGTGTGTGCCTGTATGTATGTCAGTGTGTGTGGATGTGTATGTGAATGAATGTATGCATGCGTGGATGAATGTGGTAATGAGTGTGTGTATGCATGCGTGCGTGTGTGAAGGAAGGTGCATGTATGTAGTGGGGGGATCTGGAGAGGAAAGGGAGGGTGGGGGGAATCTGGGAAGGGTGAGAGGGGCAGGGAAGACCCCTATCAGTGACAGGGAAGTGATTCCCTGTCACTGATAGTGCCTACCACCATAGTTTTCGTGGCAGAAAGGTTGCCATGAAAACCATGGCGGTAGGCGGGGTCATAATCCCACAGGCAGGCAAGTGACGGCCGCCAATCAGGAGATTGAAGTCTCCAGCCTGGAGGTCGTTACCGCTGTGGCGGTCGGTGTGGTACAGTAGCGGTTTGGCTTTAGGAGGAAAGTACCGCCAGCGTGTTGGCAGTACTTTCCTCTATAATAACACCGTCTGCTGGGGTCATAATGACCCCCCGAATTCCCAAACATATAGGCGGTCATTCTGACCCTGGCGGTCAAAGACCGCCAGGGCGGAGGACCGCGGGAGCACCGCCGACAGGCCGGCGGTGCTCCAATGGGGATTCCGACCGCGGCGGTAAAGCCGCGGCCGGACCGGCACCACTGGCGGGCTCCTGCCAGTGTACCGCCGCCCCATTGAATCCTCCACGGCGGCGCAGCTTGCTGCGCCGCCGAGGGGATTCCGACCCCCCCTACCGCCATCCAGATCCCGGCGGTCCGACCGCCGGGATCCAGATGGCGGTAGGGGGGGTCGCGGGGCCCCTGGGGGCCCCTGCAGTGCCCATGCCACTGGCATGGGCATTGCAGGGGCCCCCGTAAGAGGGCCCCTAAATGTATTTCACTGTCTGCTGCGCAGACAGTGAAATACGCGACGGGTGCAACTGCACCCGTCGCACAGCTTCCACTCCGCCGGCTCGATTCCGAGCCGGCTTCATCGTGGAAGCCTCTTTCCCGCTGGGCTGGCGGGCGGCCTGAAGGCGACCGCCCGCCAGCCCAGCGGGAAAGTCAGAATTACCGCCGCGGTCTTTCGACCGCGGAACGGTAACCTGACGGCGGGACTTTGGCGGGCGGCCTCCGCCGCCCGCCAAGGTCAGAATGAGGGCCATAGTCTCCATTTCTATGACAAATCTTTAATTTTATCTTGTTTTCATTTCTTCTTTGTATCCTTTGTCTGAAGTATATTTTTAAAGATATCTAATTGAAGTGATACCTATTGTTCCGTTCAGGTAAATTCTCTTTATTTGGAGTGTTATACATACCTACACCCTGGTACAATATGCTATCAGTTGAAAGGCGATTCATTTGAACTTTTTCAGTTACAAGGTTTGGTGATAACCACATTATCTGTGGTGTTGTTGTATTTATTTCAAGGGACAAACAGTTAGTATTAGTTAACATGAATACCAATATAGTCTGTGGGCACCACATCAAGTCATTTAAACTTCTACTTCAGAGTTCAACTCATGACAACAGCAATGGAGCTCAACATCTGTAATTGCTTCTGCTGCAATAGTTTCTAAGGCTACTAAGAAATTCCACCTAGGAATGGTTAGCTTAAAACTCCATTCCCAGACGTGTGTGGGATTCTACAAAAAAGATTCTATGTGGCTTCTGGTTCCTTCTTCCATCTACCTCACCTGGCACCCACTCAGTGCTTAATTTGACCTGGTGGTTGCTGATGGGGAGCACTGGCACTTATTTCTGAGGGACGGCACTTATTTTTCTGTATATATGTAATAACTGCGAGCAAAAGTCACATATAGGACCGATAGCGCAAAGAAAGACTTAAAAGCATCACAAAGGGAGAAAGCAGAAAGCTTCAAGAGTGAGCTATAGGGGCTGAGGGTGGCTGTAAATGGATTAAAGAGACCCGAGATGGCTTAGGATCACGCTGCCTCAATTTTCTGTGCTTGCACATTTAAATGCAGCAGGGGCATGTTTCAGAGGAGAGCTTTGGGGACCAACAGGTTTGTATTTCCAAATTAACCATTGCACTCACTTTACGTTGACAGTCCTGTTGTGGGTACACGTGCCAGCATGGAAAGTACCTACATCCATTGTCATTCAGTGACAGTGGGTACCAAGGAAAGACAGAAGAAGAAGGCTCCTTTCCCTTCTATTCTACAGAGACAGCCTCTGCCATTCCCTCACAAACCTTTGAAGATCCTTAGGAAAGGCAGAAGACATGGTGAAACAGAAGGTGAAGTGTGGGGCATTGGAATTTCAAGCCAGCAGCCACTTACCATTGATTATAATCTACTGACACACCTTTCTTTTCATCAGATGATGACATTTGTGTACTACTCCGAAACTCTGCTTGTTGGGTTTTGTGTAAGTGTGAGCTAAGGTAAACCAGATGATGAATAGGGGTGAGCTAAAAATTCCGCTCCAGTGTCGGAGTTCGCAAAGTTTTGCCCACTCCTCGTTCTGCTTGGAGCATGGAGTTCCCACAAAACTCCACCAAATGCAGCACGGCAGAGTTTTTTTCTCACGTGTGGCTCAACATCATTAAGTTGATGGTGGGAGCAAGAATTTGCCTCTCCTAGCACTATTTTTGGGTGCTAGAACGCCTCCCTGTGAGATTTTTCAATGCAGGCAGTCGAGGCAGGTCGAGAACTTTCACGTTGAGAAAGCTTCCGCTTGAAGACAAATTCTACTCGAGCAGCAGAAAGAAGCAGTGCCCCCGGCTGCACCGCATAGTGCTGTTTGCGCTGATTTTACCGTGCAGAACAAGCTTCCTGGGCTAAGAATCAGCACAAGCAGCACAACATTTTTATGTAATTCTGCTGAATTCTATGGAGTGAAACTCCGCGAGTTCCTCCCAGGCATAATTATGAAGAGTTGTGGCCTGGGTTCCCTGGCGCTCTGGAGAACAGAAGTCTTTGCACAGTCTTGTGAAGTGGTGGGACAGGAGCTGAGGAAGCTGAAGAAGTTTAGGCTCTGAGAAAATAATCCTGAGTATGAATACTGTGGAGTAAACATTCTCAGTGAAGAGACAATGATATTATGTGAAATATTTGCAGGGTATGTGAATAAAGGAGCATGATCTGACTTTATGGATTACTGTGAACTCAATCAAATTATCCCGGGCTCATGTTCCAGGCAACATTATTGGACATTAATGTTTGAATGTATTGTAGGTGTGGGCAAAATGGTAATTGTAGTCTTTTGTTATACAGGAAGACGCCCCAGGGTCCAATTCCAAAGCTTATACCTATATTTGGAGTAGATTTGTGGCATTATTGTTATTTTCTGAGAACCCTGTAGCATTACAGGGCAACTGTGATGATTAGATTCTATTTTATTTTTGATTGTTTATAAAGCACTTGTTCACAGTAGATGTGTGGCTCTGAATATACCTTCATAACCACATTACTCTGCCAAAGCTAAAGACAGAGGGTCTGATTTAATTTAGGTGTGCGGCATGGCATTCCGCCATGAGTTGTAGTAAATTACTCCATTCTCATGGTGGCGAGGCCAACCACCTAATTTTTAAATGATCGCCAAGCGTGAGAGACACACCCACTACCAAACATTCTAATATTGTCACAGTTCCTGATTGGAATATGGAGATGCAAGTTACCTCATGGTAGGAGAAGAGATCTGAAGGAAGGTTCCACCACCATCAGACCTGGTGGTCTTCCTCCCAATAGCATTTATACAAGGTGATTAATTTCCAATCATTCTCCCTGTTGCACTCTTGTTCACTGATCTAAGATCAGGCTTTGCAATACCCATCATTACACCCTTCTCTGGAATGATCTCCAAGTTGTAAGGCACTTTAGGCCTCCTGACGAGCTTGTAGTGGAACCTATCCGATCGATTTGTCCTCCTCTGTAGGATCTGTATGTGCATTACCTCCTTGTAATGTTTTTGGTGGTGGCGCTTTCAAAGTTTTCACTTTCTATTGCCCCAAATCTTTTGGGGTTATGAATGCTATACGCTACCAAAGCAATGGTCCTGCCGCTCTGCAAGGCTGTGCAAGGTCTGGCATTTCATGGTGTGTGCATATTCTTTGCTCTTGCTGTCTGAGCAGCCATTTGTGGTTAAAGAGGTGTGTGGACAGATAGATGGACTCTCAAGGAGGACTCAACTCTAGCACAGGACCGAGAGCGCAGGAAATTGGTCTTGTGGCAACACGGGTGCGCATCACAGGGACCAGTGTGCATCAGCACTGCACTGTTGTCCAGCAGCCCAGCATCTATCGTTAGCGCAATGTTCAGAGTACGCAGCAGGGCACTGGGGCAATCAACAGTAACAGGTGCATGCTTGGTGATTTCATTGGAGTCTGTACAGGTGTCAGGTATGATGGAAGGCAGTGGGGTCTAAGAATGAAAGTAAACTGCTTGAACAGAGGTACTAGCTGAAGGAAACATGTCAGAAAGAGGCAAAGCATGGGTCTTAGCATTATCCCTCAGTCCAACCTCAGAGGTAAAACCAGCTGAGTAAATAAAAGCAAAGGCCCTCTTTACAAGTGACCCAGTTAATTGTGATATATATCATACATACTTCATTCATGAGCTATGTGATAAATATTGGCAGGTCAAGCCTGCTGATATCTATCATGGGAAAATACCCTTAATAATTTACTGAGCGATGCTGATTTTTGGTGGAGTTACCACTAAAGTCTGTGTGTTATTCCTACAAAACCTATAATTGGATGTTATTTATCACACCCAATAAATTCCTATTCAGTGGAGTCAGATTTTATCAGGTGCAATAAATATCTCACCCATTACTGGGCCACTCATAATGAGGTCTAAAGGCCTTATTTATTTTTGCTTCATGTGGTATCTCCTGTTAACTTCGGTTTCCTGGGTGGTTTCACGTCACCGCCCAATCATTCGAAAATGATTGGCGTCAGGCCCTAGGCTATTGTATGCAGTTTCTGTACGTGTGCGATAGATCATTTTTGAGAACACTGTCTTTGACTTTTTTTAAAATACCATTTTATTTTTATTATATGCATAGGGACATATCAACATACATTGATCACTAATGAGGTCAGTGTCTTGAGTTAATATTCATTCCAGGGTGGTGATGCCGTTGCCATAATGTGACAGAAACAGGGCTCGAAACTATAGCAATAAACACCCAATCTCAAGTCGCACTGTGTTTTGTTGACTTGATAACATTTCTTGTTGGACACTTTGACTGGTCTTTGCTCGGCACAGCTCACTGAGAGCATTTATTGCAGCTCAGCCACAGTTAGTGAACGTACCGGGGCTGACCGTGGTAATCCACCTTCCACAACTGTGTTCTCAGAACTCTAGGGTGAGGTGTGCTGACCTGTTAAATGCATTCCCACTGAACCCTGATGCTCTAATGGTGTTTGTTCCCAGTCTGCAATTAAAACAGCTTCAAGACACATCAATCTGTAATTAAAGCTCATCTGTGCACAGGTCCTGCTCTTGGCGGAGTAATGAGGCATTGTTTTACCCAGTGGCGCCAAAAGGACTCCATCTTATGAGCCACTGTGATATACTTTTAGCAAAATGCGAGTCAGAAATGTTTACACGTTTAACCTGATTTTGGTGCTAAAATAAATCTGTGATTCTGAGGAGCATGTTTACAAGTCCCTAGAGCCACCCGAGTGTCACTTTTTGTGATGATCTGATGGCGCAGTGCCCTGCGCCATATTTTCAAGATGGCGTTAATCCACTTTTTGTGGCTTAATGCCACCTTGTAAATACGGCCCCTTTACACGCAGCACTTTGCATGGGAAGAGAGTGCAATGGGTGATGCTGTGGGCATTTCACAGCAACACCCGTTGCATTTTAATGCTGTCCCAGATTTACAGGAAATCATAAATCTGTGGCAGTGCCAATATCTAATGCCATCCCTTCCTGATGATGTGACTTTTCCACTGGGCCAGTGGATGGAAACGTCCGCTGGCCCCACGAAAATGTCAAAATAGGGAGCCACCAATACCGCCACTACCGGCGGTATTGTGGCGCCCGCGGCTTTGGGGGTCTTTTTGCAAGACTGCCGAAGTCGTAATGAGGGCCTTAGTCAAACTCAGGACCCGGTGACTTGCATGGCTCTCATCTGGTTGTGTTACCCAGAATCCCTTGCAAACCTCAAACGTTCACTAAAAACAAATTTCCCCAAAATTTCTGTGATGGAAAGTTCTGGAATCTGCACCGAGCCACAATTTCCCTTCCACCCAGCATTCTCCTAAGTCTTCTGATACAAATGGTACCTCCTGCCTATTTGTAAAAACAACACCCAAAAGAATCAAATCCCCTTTTGCTTGCCATTGGGATGAGATGCTTTATTCTGCAGGGGAGCAGAAAGACTATTACCTCATTTTTTGAGTGGGTGGGAGGATGCCCATGCCGTGGAGCCCCGACCCCTCCAAAAAAAGGTAATCCCTAGTTTCTAGTGGGCTTTCAGCCCCGAAAAAGGGCAGATGGGGATATTTGCCCCTATATGCCCCCAAGGGGCAGAAAGTCTTTCACTTTTTTTGGGTGGTGGGGGCATGGCCATGCCCATACTGATACAAATTAAAAAAAGTAATTGTTGGTGTCTAGTGGGCTTTCTGCCCCCCCCACCCGGGGCTAATGGGGGTAATTGCCCCAATTGCCCCCAGGGCGGACAGAAAGACTGTTTCCCTATTTTGCGGGGGTGGCGGCATGCCCATGCCCATGCTGGGCAGCCCCACCAGTACAAATGATTAAACAAAGTGTCCAGTGGGATTTCTGCTTCTGGGAGGGAAGAAGGGGGTAATTGCTAGCATCTGAACCTGAGGGGGCAGAAAGACTGTTTCTATTTATTTTTGACAGGATGGGGGCATGTCCATGCCCATGCTGGGCAGCTCCCACTGCTTCAACTAAACAAAAAGTAATCCCTGGTGCCTAGTGGTTTTTAGCCTCCCCTGGGGGCTGATTAGCCTAAAAGTAAGACCATTCTGTCCCCAGATGGCAGAAAATGGCCAAAGTAATCACCCCATAATGTTGAGCGGCCCTTGCCCATGGGGCCACTCCCAAATGTATATATTTTTAATTACCTGGTGTCTAGTGGTATTCTGAAAATAAGGCTAATCTGCCCCTGAGGAGGTGGAGAAAATGGCCAAAATAATCACCCCATAATGGGGAGCAGTCCTTGCCCAAGAGCCACTCCCCAACTTATATTTTTTTAAATCCCTGGTGTCTAGTGGTATTCTGTCCCCTCTGGGGCAGATTGACGTAAACGTAAAGCGAATCTGCACACAGGAGGGGCAGAAAATGGCCAACATTAACTTCCAAATATTGGGAGTGGCCCTTGCCTAAGGAGCCGCTTCCTGCTCCCCAAAAGAATCAGTGGTGTCTAGTGGGGTAGATCCTTGCTTGGGGATCGCCCTCCTTGGGCGATCTCCAAGCAGGGATTCACTTGGGAAACGTACCATTGGAAAGGGGAGTTTCTTCCCTTTCCAACAATACCCCTCCAATGTGCTTTGGTGCTCGGGGCTGAGATAGCCCTGCGGGCACCAAAGCAGTGAAAGTGAAATGAGACGATTGGCTAGTTTCACTTTCAGTGTAATGACGTAAGCGCTCCGTGCGTGCGATCATCATTACACTAAAAAAATTTTAAATCCCTTGGGTGGCTGGGGACGCTGTTCCCCAGCTTCCGGGTGAAAAAACAAAAAAAGGAAATTCCTCTGCTGTTTTTAGCAGAGGGATTAGATCGTCATGTGATGAGGATGGAACGGTAATGTCCTCAGCACCAGATCAACGAGGCTGAGGATGGCACCGTTCCATCCTCAGCACTGAACGGGTTAATCCTTTTACAGTTCTTGCTTCAGCTGGGCTATGAGCTTCAAGTGCATTTGTTCAGGCTCTTTGTGGTGCAGCCAAGTGATACAAGTATGGTTGTGGTGGCTGCTGGGCCTTTACAAAAGTTTGTTCCCTGGACTTCTTGTTAAAATCGAGTCTTTCAATATGTGGATGCTTAATTATCAACCTAAGAACAAGTGCAACTCTGACATAAAAATTTACCAACTATGCTCCATCCACTATATTTAGAATCTCATAAATATTTAATAAAATACACATAAATACTATTGCTATTTTTTTATATAATGCATCATTTATTGGAATAGATATATCCTCCAAAACGTTTAGTCCAAAAATAACATACAGAACAATTGTATTCAATTGAAGTACTAGAAAAGGTTATTGTGTCGACGTAGCGTTTCGGTGGATTCTTGTCCTTTGTCCCACCTTCTTCAGATCAATGCACGATGAATTATACCAACAAATGTCAGTAGTATTTTATGTGTATTTTATTGAATATTTATGGGATTGTAAATATTGTAGTTGGAGCATAATTGGTTAATTATGATATTGAAGTTGTATTTGTTGTTCTTGGGTTGATAATTAAGCATTCACTTAGTGAAAGATTGGATTTTAGGAACAAGTCCGTGGTGAAAACTTTTGTATTGCTTTGGCTGAACCCTATCCCCTGTACCTTTGTAAAAGGGGTCACTCTCTAAACCTAATGCATCGGAGCTGATAGAAAGCCCACAATTCTTTATCACCTCGAGGAAACAACAACCACAGTGATCATGTGATAGGTTATGATGTCACATCCAAAATGGAAGAAAGCATAAAATTGACTTAAGTTAGTGTGAGTTTGATTTCTCCTGAGATAAACACTACAAATGAAAGAAAACATACACCACTTGTGATCTAAATTTTTCATAATGTCTTTTTACACAAAATAACATGTATATCTTCTGCAGTTTCCTGTGTTGTGGCACACAAATAATTAAGAAAGTTCTAACATTTTGAGGGGTCACGTGCTCTCTCCCCTATCATGAAATTCACATGAGACGCAAATATTTTCAGCCCTGGAAGTCAAAAATCACAATAAGAAATCTGATCAACCAGAGGAGTCTGCAGTATTTTGTGCACTCTGCACCTGCAATATCGATTCATCCTCATTCTGTGAATCAAAATGTGTTATTTGCAGACACAAATGACACTTTTTGCACACAGTGGGGCTGATTCACTACACTGGGACTTAAAGTGACCCTCAGAGAGGTGGGCTCACAGCAGGGTCGGACTCGGAACCCAAAGAAGTCCTGGCAATGTTTGTCAGACCAGTCCCAGGGTCAGTGCTTAATTTGTGCTTGTTGTTTCCGGTGCTGAGCACCGGCACTTATTTTTGAGGGCCAGGGCTTATTCTTCTGCCTCAAGCATTTGCTGTCGGCAAAAGAAACATATGGGAAAGACGGAGGAAGGGAAAAACGAAAAAGCGTCAAAAAGAGAGAAAGTAGAAAGCTGCAAGAGTGAGCTGAAGGGGCAGAGAGTGGCTGTAAATGGAGTAAAGAGGCCCGAGTTGGCTTCGTGATTACGCCGCCTCAGTATTCCGTGATCACACATTTAATTGCAGCAGCAGCATGTTTAAGAGGAGGGCTTTGTTCACCCCCACATTTTTATTTACAAATTAATCACTGCCCAGGTGAAAGGGGTGCGCGACAGGAAGCACTGCTGCTTTTGTTCTTTTGTTACTGCTGCAAAACTGGCCCCACCACTGAAAAAATGGCCCCACCTTTCCAGCCTACTGGGAAAAACGCCCAATGCCCGCTACGGCCAATCCGGCCCTCGACCACAGTTTCTGATCACATTGCTGCAGGCTGACAATCAGGGTCTCTGAGCATGGGGAGAACTAGGCAGCAATCACAGTCACATCAATGGATTTGTAGTCCAGCGATCCATGCGTAGTGAAGCAGCGGTCATGGGTTCTTTGTTGTGCATCGGCTCCCATGAGCCACCATGTGAGTGCACTGATGAGAAACAGCTCATTTTGACAACTTCCTATCCTTTCACCCCTGCCACTCATGCAGTGCTTCATTTTTAAAAGCAGAAGTGCCAGGAGGATGCCAAGGCTGTCTAGTCAAGGGTCCACCTCGTGCTGTCAGCCACTAATATGCATTGCCTGACACTTTAAATCAGTTTTACAGGTTATTTTTCATCCCTGCTTTCTCCATTTGTCACTGTTCTTCCATCTTTCTCTACCGCCTTTTGTATTTTCTCTGGTGTGCTCAGTCAAAGTCTGATGATGGAGAAATAAGTCCCTGTCCCCAAAAAAGAGTGGCGATGGGGCCCACCTGCAACAACGTGCTTGAATTAAGCACCGCACTCACGCAAACTCATAAACATCTAGGGCCTTCAAGATCCCATAGATGTCAAGGCACAGGTTTACATTCCCACCCAACACTTAGCTTGGGAATGTATTCTCTACTCCATCGCTCATTCGTTTAAAAAACGCTGGGGAGCTGGACCACTGATATATTGGTCCTCATTGCACCTTGCCTTGTGGTAGTTCTGTGGCACTTCAAGGCTGCCCCACGGGAACAAAAGGTGCGACAGATTCACATTTCAGTGCACCCCTTTGAGAATGATGAAAGCACTGGGGATGGCATCTCTCATAACCCAGGGAATGCCCCTCCCAGTACACAGGTTTTGAACTGAGCAACCACAGGCCCAAATGAAGTGCATTGTGTGTATGCACAAATTAGTTTTGGGTATCAGTGCATGCACAAAAGTGCGCTTTCGGGCAGAAAACGTTTGTAAATCAGGAGATTTATTTTGACTTGGTTGCGCAAACGTTTTAGGCAGTGCTTAATTTGTAAATAAAAATGTGCCGGTGCCCAAAGCCCTCCTCTGAAACACGCTGCTGCTGCATTTAAATGTGCGAGTGCGGAATACTGAGGTAGCGTAATCCTGAAGTCGTCTCAGCAGTGACAACCGCCGCAAATTTCATTGGGAGGGGCGGGGGGATGGGGAGGACAGGGGGGAGGGGACATCTGGGAGGGAATAAAAAATACTTTGAAAAATAACTTACTTCTTTCTGCAGCCACATGCTGCCTCGATCCTCTTCTGGTGTCCCAGCATTCACTGCTGGGCACCATCACAGGCTCCCCAGCAATCTTGGCACTGCTTTCATGCAAAATCTTGCATGAAAGCAGTGCCAGGATTGGTCTGAGCGGCAGTGACTGCCGCTCAGATACAGCCCTGGGGTGTATGTAGTTTCTCAGCCGGGCTGGAGAATTCTAAGTGCGCATGTGTGTTCAGCCGGCCTCAGACAGCCGGCCAAACACACTTGCGCACTTAGGCCCATATTTATACTTTTTTAGCGCCGCATTAGTGTCATTTTTTGACGCAAAAATGGCACAAACGCATAATACAATTGTATTTTGTAAGTTTGCGCCATTTTTGCATCAAAAAGGGGCGCAAATATGGTGCTAAAAAAGTATAAATATGGGCCTTAGTGCACTCGCCCCTCCTCCCCCCTCCCACTTCCCGTGGCCCAGCCCTCCCTGTACTGCTGTGCCAGAAGCAGAAAAATAAAACATTAGAAAACTATTGTTTTATTTTTCTGCTTCTGGCACAGCCAATGGGGCGACGCTCCGACCTGCATCTCAGGCCTCTTCAATCCATTTACAGCCACTCCTGCCCCTTCCGCTCACTCTTGCAGCTTTCTGCTTTTTCCTTTTGTGACGCTTTTTCGTTATTCTCTTCAGCTGTCCTTCCCATGTGTCTTTTGCTTGCAGTAGATACTTGAGGCAGAAAAATAGGTGCCGGCCCTCAAAAATAAGTGCAGGTGCCCGCACCGTAAACCACCGGCTCAAATTGAGCACTGCTTTTAAGTCTCTTTTCCTCCCCTAGTTGTTTTCCCTGATTCTTTGGTTGACCTCGCGGGTATTGGGTAAATCAATATTCCATCCTGATACCACAACACTGCTTTGAAACACGGGCCTCTCAAGTGCCACATTAATCTAGGGATGTTTGTGCCAAGCATGCGGTGACCCAGCATTGAGTGCGGAAGTGTGTGTGTGATAAATCAGCCATCCCAGTTATCAGTGCACCTGACCCTTGGCACCATCATTAATCGATTATTGAGGCCAGTGAATGTTTGCGTCCCTGACCGAGTCCTCGCATCTCCCTTTCATGAGCAGAAACCTCTCCTGGAATCTAACCTTGCAGTCTCAGTCATCCGCTCGAAGCTGACCTCTGATCCCTCCTTTCGGGGTGATCCTTTACTCTTAGCTCTGCAGTGCTTAATTGGAGCCGGTGGTTTCCGGTGCGGGTCATCAGCACTTATTTCTGAGGGCCTTCACTTATTTTTCAGCCACAAGCATTTAATTCGAGCAAAAGACACATATGGGAAAGACGGAGGAAAAGAAGTCGAAAAAGGGTCACAATGGGAAAAAGCTGCAGAGTGAGCTGAAAGGGTGCCCCTTCAGCTCACTCTTGCAGCTTTCTGCTTTCTCCCTTTCTGACGCGTTTTCGTTTTTCTCTTCTTCCGTCTTTCCCATATGTGTCTTTCCTCACAGTAAATGCCCTCAAAAATAAGTGCCAGTGCCTCGCACCAGAAAGCACCGGTTCAAACTAAGCACTAACTTCAGCGATCGCAAGGGAGCATACCTCTCATTTGTTGGGAAAATGGTCACATCCAAGAGAATACCTCTTCTCATTTATTCTTACCAATGGAGTCAAAGGGGCAAATGGACTGTTGAGAGCTATTATGACTGTACTCAACATAGCAAGTGGTGCACAATTAGCACCCCCCCACACACTAAAAGGCACCAGTATGAAAAGGGAATGGGCCTCAGAGACAATCCTAGGTGTCCCTCCACAGACTAGGGGATCCCTATCCTTCTTGCACCCTAGACTGCCCCCAGGTTTCAAGTCCTCGATACATCTTTCAAGTGCTGTGCTGGGCACTGGACATTTCTTCATATGTGAGTGGACTGTTCCAGTCTGCGCTGGGCGCACCAAATGTGGGTGCACTAAAGTGCAAGCCAGGCAGTGCTTAATTTGAGCCAGTAGTTTCCGGTGAGTGGCACCTGCACCCTTTTTTTGAGTGCCCACACTTATTTTTGTGCCTCAAGCATTTACTGCAAGCAAAGGGCACATATGGGAAAGACGGAGGAAGAGAAACACGAAAAAGCGTCACAAAGGGAGAAAGCAGAAAGCTGCAAGAGTGAGCTGCAAGGGCAGGGATTGGCTGTAAATGAACTAAAGAGGCCCGAGATGGCTTTAGGTCTATGCTGCCTCAGTATTCCGTGCTCGCACATGTAATGGCAGCAGCCGCGTGTTTCAGAGGAGAGCTTTGGGCATCGACACATTTTTATTTACAAATTAAGCACAGAGGCCAGGTCAGTGTGCTCAATAAGTGATCTGGCTGCTGGTTCCTCCAGGAACTGTATGACCAAGAGAGAAGTAGGGAAAAAGAGGAAAAAATAGGAGCAGGGAATGGGTCTATGCCATGGAGTGCTACACATTTAAATAAAAAAAATGCACACAAAAACGGTTGCAATGTTTTAATTAAGACAAAGTTAAGCAGAGATTATTATCAAAGAAAACACAACAGTTCCATAATTTACCAGTGTAATTTATTTTTTCTGAACTTATATAGCTCCTTATTAGTAAGATAGCACAATGATTATAAGAAGTAAGCATTGTCAAAAACCAGTCTTGTTTACCTTTATATACATGCAAGGCAATTTGGCAATGTAGTCTGTTAGAATCGATGTTATATCTTACACATTTCTACTCTAGTTTTTCTATTGACCACAAGGTGGCACTAAAAAGGCAAAAAAATAGTAATGCTTAAATGTGACTCTCTTTGCAATATGCAGATTTCAGCAGGAAAAATGACAAATTAACCCCTGGTGAGACCAAAAAGATCCTGTCAGCAGTTCAAACACAGAAAAGGCGGAAAGCAGCAAATAGGAGTAAGGAAACGTAGGCTCAAATTTAAGAAACGTGGCGCTGCACAATATGCAGCGCCACTTTCTTGTGCCCATCAGCGCCCCCAACGCCACCATGTGTGCACCGTATTAGACATGCGGCGCACCAAGGTGCAGATTAGGGAGAATAGTGTCAACATTTTTGATGCTATTGTAGTACATTGTAGGATGAACACCGAAAAATTTGATGCTAATCCTGCAAGGTACATAGGGCTCGTTATAAATAATGGTGTGCCCCCTTTTAACGCCTGCTCTGTGCAGACGTTAAAAATAGCGACTAAAAATCTTGCAGTGGAATCTCATAGATTCCACTGCGCCATTCTTGCAGTCCCCCTAATGGTGGAACGCCCACTTTGTATACATTATGCCTGGTGCAGGCATAATGTGGCACAAGGGGTAACAAGGTGGAGCAACGCATGCATTGCATTACTTTGTAAATCTGGCACCGCAAATTTGGCCTCATTGAACCACATTGGCATCACAAAAAATGATGCTAATGTGGCCCAAGGAGGTGCTAGAGCCTCTTAAATTTCAGCCTTGGAATGACATGAAAGCCATGCAATCTTGAGCAAGGATTAGCACTGTGAAGTATGGTATACAATGTTCTTGTGACAGCTATCTGTAGCAAGGCTGAAAAAATGGGTCTGGGAGAAAACAATCAAAGTGAGCAGACAGAGACAGTGAGATAATACTTACAAAGTAAACAGCAGCTGTGATACATTGATTAAAAATTAGAAAGTTACAAACGAAATTCCCACAATTCCTCTTAAAAAGAGACTGCGAGACAAAAGAGGGTAGACAATTTGAGACGGAGTAGCGTTCTCTACAAGTGGAGTCAGGTGAATTGGGCCATGAAACCAAGAAATCCAGTTCTGGGGACACCCGCAGATGAAACCAGATGGAAGCAGCAATCAGCAGCCAGTAAACATGTCACAGATCCCAAGAATGAAAAATAACACCAGCTAAAAGTCTCACATCAAAGGCAGCGATGCCTTCTCCGGCCTGAACACAGCGACTAAGCTGTTGAAGAAAGAAGGAAGCTGAGTGGGGCTTAAGCAATGCATTATTCTACACACCCCAGGCTGCTCCCAAATGTACTTTAAAAGCGAATGCTCTAAAAACTCTTCTTTAAAGGCCACAAAACATTACAAGGCAGATTTAAGAGCCCCTAGCACCTCCTTGTGCCACATTAGCCTCATATTCTTTTATGCCAATGTGGCCTAACAAGGCCAAAATCGCCAAGCCAAATTTTTGACGCTAATCCTGCAAAGCTCCGAACTAACGACAAAAATTCTGATCCTAGTTCCCTGACTACTTGCCATGGCACGCTGTATCTTAGATATGGTGCTCCCATGGTGGCGTTAGTGGGGGCTAAGGGGTGCAAGGAAAGTGGTGCTGCGGTGGGTGCAGCGCCACTTTTCTAAATCAGGCCCTACATATGTAATGCTCTTGCGGTGCTGAAACTATATCCCTTCTCAAAACTTCAGGGAATGGTGGTGGTGGTGCCTTCAATATATTCAGCCCAGAGAGATACACAAAATGGATGCGCGTCTGCTTTTAGGATTTCATTTTCGAAAGTATAAATGGAAATTAAAGCAGTAAGTAAAGATTTGGAATAGGTACCAAGCTCATGGTACTGTAGAATGCTGCTGAGGATTCACCAGCATCAGTCGGACAACCGGCTTCGTAGGACAGGGGATGTCCTGGGTTAGAGAGTTGGTAGAAATTGTGGTGACGATAAGAGCTTTGAGTGGGCACATGTACAAGTTACCCCACTCTGGTGGGTGACGACTGTGGGTGAGTGTGCATTATCTCAGGACCCGAATCTCCTTATGCTATTGAGAAGGCATTCAATCTGGGGTGGTATCTGCAGTAGAGAGCTGAGACTAACACTGCAATACTGGTAGCTCAATGTACTGTAACAATACTTATGACATTATACACTTTCCACTAAGAAACAAAAGAACCAAGGGATATAAAAACTCAATTTAATTTCTTACATAAGGAAGCACACATTAGCAAAGCCAATAGGTCTGATGCCAGCTGCCAGGCTTTTGGTTTTGTCAGAGTTTGTTTTGTTTTGTTGTGTTATTTGCAAAACTTTATTGTTGGAGAAGCTGCTTGGGCCTTGCCAATCGAAACACCAACATTGGATAAAACCAAACATTTATTTTTGGTTTGAAAAAACACTCATACAATAGCTGACCCTGGCATTTTAAGGGAACTACTTTACTTGTGGATGTATTACTGGTGAAAGGACAGAATGCTGTCATTCACAGTGAAGTTAGCAAATGGCGTAAGTGGGCTGAGCCACTGCCTTATGTGGTGTGTGGTGTAATGGGTGGGACAAGTGTGAATAACACAATAACAGACCAATCAATGAAGAGGGCCTGCTGAAAGAAACTATATGAAAGTATATTTCTACATATAATGTTAGTAAATTCAAATGGTCTTGGCTAACATCAGACCTAAAAAGGGTTAAGGTCGGTAAAACCCACATTAACTTTGTACACAGTTACAGTCGGACCCAAAAAGCTCAGTCCTTCCATGGAATGCGCTTCCAATCAAATGACATGGGCTGGTGAAATACTGGGAACTGGATGTAGGTCCTGTGAAGCATGGCACCTCTCCCATCACAATGAGTCACAAAAGTTGCACAACAACTGCAGGTAAGTGTGAAGAAATCGAGAACACAGCACCGTTGACAGCTGGCAGAAAGGGCATTAGTGCCTGAGAATCAGAATAGGAAAGCTGGCAAACACAGGCTGAATGAGTAAGGTTGCAGGTAGGATTCAAGCAACAGGCAGGACCAAGGGAAGGCATGCATCTCCAAACAAAGGTGGTAATGTTAATTTTAGGGAGATCTTAGTGTTCATCTAATATTGTGACCTGTTTAGGAGTGACTGTCCTGCCACCTTACTATGCCCATGGGCTTCAGTAGAGAGCCCTACCTGGAAGTGGACCATTCCAGACCAGTCTCTCTCATAGTTGTCCTGCGTGCCAAGGGATGCTATCCCCAGCGGTGTATCGTCTTCTTGGTCTGTGGATGGGAATCGAAGTTGTACTGGAGCACAGGCAACCATGCGTGGGCTGACCACTATGTTCCTTATGGTATTAAAGTGTTGGCGGTAGGGGAGCTGTGGAGAAATGGACCAAGAACCACTAACCTGACAAGGTCTGGGGGGCATGCAAGGTGATGAAGGCTTGAGTGCCTAAGTGCAGGTGGGATCCAAGCGAGCTCTGCAAAAGCACGGGGAAAGATCCGGAACAACTCGTCCATAACCACGCCTACGTTGTTCACGCAAGCGGAATGACGCTTGCCTGAACAACGCAGACCTTTTTCTCTGCATGAACCACATATGTGCTGAACAACAAACATGAATGGGTAAGGCAGAGAAAAAGGAAGAGGGCGCGGTCTGGTAAGTGGGGCTGGGTTGGTGGGAGGTTTTAGAGGTGGGAGTGGGGGGGAAGGGGTTGAGGTGGTTAGGATATTTTTTTTTAAGGGGCGGGGAGGGGGGTCGGTACTATGGTTTTTAGGGGCGGGGGTGGGGAGTCGGGGTAATTTTGTATTCAGGTGAAGGGGTCGGGTTTTTAGGGGCGCGGTTGGGGTAATTTTGTATTTAGGGGGTCGAGTTTTTAGGGGCCGGGTGGGGGGGTTCAGGGTAATTTTGTATCTTGGGGTTGAGGTAATTATGTTTTTAGGGTGGGTGGGGGGCAGGTTTTTACAGGGAGGGGTTTGGGCTGATTTTGTATTTAGTGCGTGTGAATCACAAACATATATCAACACAAGCTGATACAAATAGTAGAATGTGTCTCCCTGCCATCAGTTTTGGCAACAAACTGTCAGCTCAAGAAATATATCTGTATGTTCTAGACAGTGACGTCTTTTTTAGGCCTGATAAGTTAGTCTGCAAGGAGAAAGTGGCTGAAAACCTTGCATGATGTAAGAAGTCATGCACCACGTAACCTGTGTGACGGTGTGCTCTTTTCTTGAGACCTCAAAGAGCCTGAAGGGGTATACACTTTATTTGGGGGCTTGAATCCCAGTGTTCCATGAACCTACACCTCCTCATGAATATGACATTTACAGGTATTCCAACAAAATATGGTACGAAAAAAATTCCTTGGGTCACTAATATTGTGTCAATAATATTATAATGGCAAAAGTATTGTGGGATAGAATATAGAAGGTAAAAATATAATCTTTCTATTCCTTTAATGTCCTTGGTTTAAAAAAAAAAAAATCTATATATAGGATGGTTTTATATAATATAGCTATGTAAAAATCGTTTTTAATTAGTTTGATAAATGTGAGTTAATTTAGAATTAGAAGTTATTCATGTTTTAATATTAAGTGTGTTTAATTTGCCTTAAAATAGTATTAGTACAGTATGTACGTTTGTATATCAATGTTTTGTAATTTAATTAGAATTGGTAATATAGTAGCAGGTTGTTGGGTTGTGTGGGATTTGGATGATACGTTTAAAAAAAAATGTGGATCCTCGTTTTTAATTTCTATATGTTTTAAGTTATTACATTTTAACTGACAATTAATGATATAATTTAATTAATTATGTTTTAATTATTTGTCCTCGCCAAAGTCCAACACTTTCCCTACTGTTGCTGAGACTGTGGTGGCAGTAGTGAACTTTACCTATCCAAGTCTATTTTTTAAATTGAATTTTAAGTAGTTGTAACATTTATTTGTTTGCTATATTTGTATTCGTAATTTTAATGTAAATTTATCTTTGTATCATTTATTTTTTTATAATTATTTTTATATTTTTATTGTAAATTCTGTTTACTTTTAACAGTGTTTAATACTATTATTCATGTTTATTGGTATTTGTGTTGTGCTTAGATGCTTTTAAATATTGTGTTTATTAATTGTTTGCAAATATTTTAAGCTATATATTTGCATTTCATGTTTTAAAAGTTATAAACCTTTATAAGAGAATAAGTATATATTTTTAAATTAAATATTTTTTAACAAATTAATACATGTTCAAAGATAAAAAGCTGTAGAATTGTTAAATTTCTAAATACAATTTTTTATGATATTTTGGTCTTTTCTGTTGTCAATTGTTTGACTTTATGTGCAAAGTATGGAAAATATATGTTTATGTTTTGATTATTATTTGGCAATGGGGGACCTTCCCGGAAGGTTTTTTCCTCTTTCTCGGTGTGCAGCAGAATGCAGCACAGACCGAAAGTGGAAAAATCACGTAGTAATAAAGATATTTTTCCTCATTACGCCTTCCATGGGGGTTTACATGCTCTTGTAAATCTATGGATGTGTCAAAATCCATGGGTATTGCGTGGGAACACCGACCACCTGGAGCAGAGCAAGGCAACATAGCAATTTGCTTTGCCTTGCCTTACTCCATAGCTATGAGGCCATTCAAAGTGGCTTTGTGGTGCCTCATAGATATGGTTCAGAAATTTGCGCTGTTGCTGTGTCACAAAAAGTGATGCAATGGAGGTGCAAGCCTCTCATAAATATGCCCCCTGGGACCCTCCCAGTTGCAGTGGGCTAACAGTACACCACTGAACGTTGAGTCTGAACCAACCTACCATCATGGTCACAAGTCCTAGTGAAGAGACACACCACAGGTGGAAACTCAGCGTAAGGCTTGACTACCTGAACAAAGGGAGGGACAGGAAACTGCCTGCGGCGCCAACCTTATCCATGATAAATGTTGGCGAGGGCGGGTCAAGCATTGGGTGATATCTGCCCACCATCTCAGTGCCAACTTGAGGATTTCTGGGACCCTGAGCAAGACCAAATTAAAGGTCCCCTGTTCAGAACAAGATTCAGTTTGCGCCCCATTACTAGATCATTTAAGTCCCTAGGATGCCAGACAATATTGAATTACACAATAAACTTTCAGGAGTGTGGGTACCAAAACAGCCTGAAGCTCATAACTCCCAGCACGAGAGAGAGAGGTAGAACAACAGTAAGAAAGATAGTACAGAGAGAGCAAGAAAGGATGCATGGCTTAAGATGCCAATGACTTTTACAGGCTACTTTCTTCCTCTGGCATTGTAGGATCTGGGGAAGGAACTCTTCCACCGAGATCTACAGTATGTTCCAGATATTAGAAAATATAGGCACTGTTAAGGGATGCGAGGTAAGGCCTTAACTGCAGATGCAACAAAAAAAAAACTCAAAAATTTGTTGACGGTGTCATTTTCTGAAAGCTTCAATAGGGGGAGTTGTGAAATCATGCTCATTGTAGTTATTCCGATACATCAAAATCAAATAACACATTTATTTTATCTGGTTTGAATGATCTAACAAATGCATCTTTATTATATTAGAGAACTCTTACTAAAGTATGCGTGTCACTGTCAAGTGGTCCAAGATTAAAAAAATTCCCGATTTAAAAAAATGTTCATGTCCATAATACAGAGTCTTGTGCCAGATGTTTGAAGTACTGGTTGCAAAATACTGGTCTCAATTTATGACTGGTATATTTGCCATGGGACCACTGCCTACTCTTAAAAAATATTTTTTCAACGTTCTCATAAGGGAAGAGGTCTCTTGAAGACCCATTTCCAATTGCAAATTGTGTAGTCAGTTTTTGATTAATGTTTTGTGACAGGATTTCGCGAAATATTAATACAAGCCATTTCGAATTGCTATTTGAAAGGGACGCCCTGAAACACGGCTCTTCTAAGCACCAAATCTGTATGTAGGTACAAACCCAAACAGAGATTCTGTAACTTGTTACTGAATCACAATTTGGATTTCTAACATACTAGAAGGCATTTTTGGAGTTTTGAAAGGTTCGATTCTCTGAGTTGGACCTTTTACAAACACAAAAAGCAATCCTAACTCTGATCTCTCATTTTTCTGTAAACACAGCTGCTGGTAACAACTGGGTTAGAGGACTTATAGGATGGGCAAATCTAGACCTTCTAAACCGGGAAGGTTTATTCAAATCTAAACTTGGCAAATGCACACCTGGGTAAATACAAACCTGAAAAATGCAAAACCAGGCTAGCCAAAACCGGGCAATGAAAACCTCGCCAAACTTAAACCTGGCGACTGGAAAATGGGGCAAACATAAACTGGCAAATGAATATCTTGGAAAACGCAAACCTGGAAATTTCAAAGATGGGCAAATCTAATCATGTTAACAGTAAACTTGGCAAACCCTTTGCAGTCATGGACACTTAAAAATTGTAATTACATAATTGTAAACAGAGGGCTCTAGGTCCAACTAAAAATAAGCGCACACTATGTTTTTTTGTTCTCCTTGTGCAAAATCAGTTTTAGACCTATGTCCCTCATACTTCCTGAGTGGGATGTTATACACTATCCATCAGCTACTGGAGCCTGCAGCAATCAAGCAGAGAGCACGGATGTCCAAGGGCCAGGATGCTGCACTGAACTCATACATGGGCACAGGGGGCAGAACTTCCATCACCATGAACAAGCCTTTTGTGGGGGCTCTCACGCCGCCTTTGATTGTCGCTGCTGAACAGTTAGAACATTTTGACCAAGGGTTCCATGTGGGTACTGAAAAGGGACAGGGACAACACCGACAGCGTTGGATCCAGAGGGAATGTCGTTTGAGGTGGGTCAGTAAGAATCCATTCTTACTTGTTGAAACTCATCAGACAAAAAAGTGGTTGGATGGTGAATGACTGTTTCTTCGACACTTCAAGGCGCTGGGAGTTCGTCCAAGAGGATTTTGTGGGTTAATAGTTGAACATGACTGAGAAGTTGCAGAGGATCAGTGAACACATGAAGTACTCCTTCTCTGATGGTCATTGAATTCATCTCTATCACTCACTGCATGAAGGTTGCTCTGCTCAAGGTGGGCAGACCTTCGGATGTTCCCACCACCATAAGAATCTTGCTTGGCGTGGGGAGTGGAGTTTGAACTAGACCTGCGTTGGACTTCTTTAGCAATGGAATTATCAATAGGGTTGAGCTGCAAATGGCCGTTCCTTGTGAGTCACAGGCATTGCTGAATTTTGTGATGGGGATTTAAAGGGAGGGTGACAGAATTTAATGAGCTGGACATTGGAGTAGAATGGGTGGTATGCAGCAATTAGCCGGTGTACAATTCAAACCTGAGTCTGAGTAGTAGACTGCTGAATTGTATCTTATAGCGAAACTGCACTTTTTCACCCAGTCTCAGATGCAGAAATTGACAACTTGTGATATTTGCCTACCTAATTTACAGCAGGTTTAACCTGGTGGATATCGTGAGGGCAAAACATCCTAAATGAGCACAATTTGCAGCCAATGTATAATCCCTTTAGGAATACAAACAGAAGTGTGTGCCTGAAATGGTATCTTAGCCCAATTGTAAACAGGGCTTAGTGGTCCCTCTGAGGTCTGAGAGATGAGACAGATAGGCTGGGTACAGATGCTAAAGAACATTTTGTCTCCATCAAGTAATTATTCCCGGTAGTTCTTCAGAGAAAACACAATATTGGTGCTTTCTATGTAATTTGAAGGGACTTTGCAACTTAGAATACCTGCTATCCAAAAATACAAAAATGAGCACTTTTAAAATTACTTGCCTGATGCCTCTGTCATAAAATATCAGATGGTCAGGGTGTTCTATGCAGAGACGTCTTAAGCCATAAGCAAAGTGATCTTTGGCCCAGGGCCCCAGCCTTTCAGGGCTGATAGAGCCATCTCTGTTCTGCATAGGTGTGCAAAGGTGACCTTGAATAATTATTAAGCAGATTATTTTAAATACTGTTTTCCTTTCATTTATTTTTAATGTGGAGATGTGTGAGAATTTATTACAGGAATTTTGCAAAGAAAATGTGTTTATGTTTCATGCAACATCCATACAAAAAGTTTCTCTTAGTTCAAAATAGGACCTCACATTTAAGAAATGGGTGGGGCACAGAGATTATTGAGTGAGCTGCTGCTGCATTGCAATATTAAAAAACGCGAGTTATTATCTCTGAATATTAGATATAATTACATTTAGAATGTAGACGAGTATGCGTGTGAACTGTCAGTGACCTGACCAAAGAGGGCATTAAAGAGCTGAAGTTGGATCATGAATTCAAAACTGTTCAACAGGAGCCCCGAAAATACGTTTGGCCCAGGGCCCCCCAAATCCTTAGGATGTCCCTGATTCTTTCTCACCTCATCTGTTTGTGCACTTACCTCTCCCATCTCAGGTGTAATTGGCTGTTACCTATTTGTAGACAATTGAGTATCAGACCCTGCAAATCCGTAGATGAGCAATGCCTGAAAGGGGGGGTTGGGAGGGTGCTTGTGCCACTTATCTGCAAGATCTTCAAAATGTATGAAGTCTGCCACAAGAGTGTTGAGCACTGTGGGTTTAAGTAGCAATTGACCTGTATTTTTACATGTATTTTTAAGCATCATCCTCACGGCTCTCGTTGTACTTGTATTGATTTTAACATCGGCCATGATGCTTGCATTCTCTTAGCTCTGGTATTAAGATCCCTTGCTTGTACCTGCAGAGCTTGATGTGAATAGAATTTGCACTTTCATTGCTTCTGGGATGGGTTTGTTTGCATCTTGCAGTATTCCGTCGCAATCTAACGGAGTCTGAAAAGGCTGTGATTTTTTTTGTTGCTATTTTGCACTTTCATTAGCTTTTTCTCTGTTGGTGCACCCTCCCCCCGCCCCCCCCCCCACACTCCTGTTTCGAACGACCCTGGCTGTTATCAGTATTTATATAGCCGAACAGCAGACCTTGTAAAGCTGCAATAGATGAATGCTTAAAGGGGTACTTGTCCTGTAACTTCACATTACATCTTCTCAGTCTTAATATTGTCTATGGTGTTTGCCATCTTGCAGCCTTGGTATGCATAGCAGCTGCTTGTATTGATGGAAATAGCACTTGCACTTTGACTGTGTTTGATTCGTGATGTCTTTATTTTGTCTTATTCAGTTGCAGTTTAATTGTGCCTCTAATGTTTGTGAATTTTATGCTATTTTCTATTGCTCTTTTTACTTCCTCATCAGCTTCCTGATAGCTTTGTCTAATTGCTGCACTTTCAGCACACCTGACATGTTTAGGATCTGTCTTTTACTGGTCCCTGACGCCAGAATGTACCCCACTGTATTTGTTTTGTGGTTTGAATCAATGATGTGCAATGATTTTGGTTAATTATGCAAAAATAAAGAACTTCTGAGCTATCACAAAATATGATGTGCTGTTGCCAACGCATTGCAAGCTCTGAATACAGGTAAGATGCATGAACTCTGAATACAGGCAAGATGCAGGTGAGCTCTGAATACAGGTAAGATGCAGGTGAGCTCTGAATACAGGTAAGATGCAGGTGAGCTCTGAATACAGGTAAGATGCAGGTGAGCTCTGAACACAGGCAGGATGCAGGTGAGCTGTGAATACAGGAAAGATGAAGGCACTCTGAATAAAGGCATGATGCAGGTGAGCTGTGAATACAGGTAAGATGCAGGTGAGCGCTAAATATAGGTAAGATGCAGTTGAGCTGTGAATACAGGTAAGATGCAGGTGAGCTCCAAATACAGGTAAGATGCAGGTGAGCTGTGAAGACAGGTAAGATGCAGGTGAGCTGTGAATACAGGCAATATGCAGGTGAACTCTGAATACAGGCAAGATGCAGGTGGGCTCTGAATACAGGCAATTTGCAGATGAACTCTAAATACAGGCAAGATGCAGGTGAGCTTTGCATTCAGGTAAAATGCAGGTGAGCTCTGAATACAAGTAATATGCAGGTGTGCTTGGAGTACAGGCAAGATGCAGGTGAGCTTTGAATCCAGGTAATATCCAGGTGAGCTCTGAATACAGGTAAGATGCAGGTGAGCTCTGAATACAGGTAAGAGGAGGGTGAGCTGGGAATACAGGTGAGATGCAGGTGAGCTCTGTATACAGCTAAGATGCGGGTGAGCTCTGAATACAGTTAAGATGCAGGTGAGAAGGAGGTGAGCTCTGAATATAGGTAAGATGCAGGTGAGCTGTGAATACAGGTAAGATGCAGGTGAGCTGTGAATACAGGCAAGATGTAGGTGGGCTCAGAATACAGGCAAGATGCAGGTGAGCTCTGAATACAGGTAAGATGTAGGTGAGCTTGGAATACGGGCAAGATCAGGTGAGCTTTGAATACAGGTAAGATGCAGGTGAGCTTTGAATACAGGTAAGAAGCAGGTGAGCTTGGAAAACAGGCAAGATGCAGGTGAGCGCTGAATACAGGGAAGATGCAGGTGAGCTCTGAGTACAGGTAAGAGGAGGGTGAGCTGGGAATACAGGTGAGATGCAGGTGAGCTCTGTATACAGGTAAGATGCGGGTGAGCTCTGAATACAGTTAAGATGCAGGTGAGAAGGAGGTGAGCTCTGAATATAGGTAAGATGTTGGTGAGCTTTGAATACAGGTAAGATGCAGGTGAGCTGTTAATACAGGTAAGATGCAGGAACTCTGAATACAGGCAAGATCAGGTGAGCTTTGAATACAGGTAAGATGCAGGTGAGCTTTGAATACAGGTAAGAAGCAGGTGAGCTTGGAATACAGGCAAGACGCAGGTGAGCTCTGAATACAGGGAAGATGCAGGTGAGGTCTGAGTACAGGTAAGATGAGGGTGAGCTGGGAATACAGGTAAGATGCAGGTGAGCTCTAAATACAGGTAAGATGCGGGTGAGCTCTGAATACAGGTAAGATGCGGGTGGGTGCTGAATTCAGGTGAAATGTGGGTGAGCTCTGAATACATGTAAGATGCAGGTGAGCTCTGAATACAGGTAAGATGCAGATGAAAAGCAGGTGAGCTCTGAATATAGGTTAGATGCAGGTGAGCTGTGAATACAGGTAAGATGCAAGTGAGCTCTGATTACAGGTAAGATGCAAGTGAGCTCTGAATACAGGTAAGATGCAAGTGAACTCTGAATACAGGTAAGATGCAGGTGAGCTCTGAATATAGGTTAGATGCAAGTGAGCTCTGAATACAGGTGTGATGCAGGTGAGCTCTGAATACAGGTAAGATGCAGGTGAGCTCTGAATATAGGTTAGATGCAAGTGAGCTCTGAATACAGGTAAGATGCAGGTGAGCTCTGAATACAGGTAAGATGAGGGTGAGCTCGGAATACAGGTAAGATGCAGGTGAGCTCTGAATACAGGTAAGATGCGGGTGAGCTCTGAATACAGGTAAGATGCAGGTGAGAAGCAGGTGAGCTCTGAATACAGGTAAGATGCACATGAACTCTGAATACAGGTAAGATGCAGGTGAGCTCTGAATACAGGTAAGATGCAGGTGAGCGCTAAATATAGGTAAGATGCAGGTGAGAAGCAGGTGAGCTCTGAATACAGGTAAGATGCAGATGAGCTGTGAATACAGGTAAGATGCAGGTGAGCTCTGAATACAGGTAAGCTCTGCCGGTCTGTTCTGGATTAGAGTGCAGCTGAACAATCATGCTCTAGCTTATCTGCGGACCCTTTTTAAGGCACACCCTTTGTTCTGAGCTCTCTTAGATAAGTCTTGAACCTGTTGAGAACTAAACACAACTCTTAGGGAAGCCCAAGTCCAAATAGTGTTTAATGCAAGATAGCAGGCAGCAAAGCAAAATATCAAATACAACTGACGTTTCAACTGCAAAATAAAAATGAGCTAAAACATGCAAATTGTCAAGTAGTATATATACATTTTTCCCCAATGAAAGTCAAGGTCAGAAAGTCATGCCACCATGCCGGTGTCTGGAACGTTTCCATCGAGGAAGCACATGAACGGCCTTATAAAGCCGATATCATTCATATCTACAAATACTGACTCTATTCTTCTCACAAAACCCTGCTTCTCGTAGTGTGTTTGTAAACAAGGTTACACTTTCTAAAATGTGAAATGTACTTCATGAGACATAATGGCTCATGGGCCTATCATGACCTAAAAACGTTGACAGTGAACACAATACATTATAAAGCTTTGAATAAGAATGGAACAATTGCTTTCCAACTTCACACAAGGTATACATGCATAGTAGAGTAATATGTTTCAAGCACTAACTTTATGAATATGCTGCATATAATCCTTTTTCTTCACATGTATACTGGCATAATGTAGCATAGTATAGCTCCATAGCCTGCCGCCAAGGGCTATACAGGTTGTAAGAGGCTCTGAACCTCACATATAGGCCACAGGCAAGGGCCTATAATGAGGATGAGGGTATATGGGCTAAAAGGCTATTAGAACATTTCACCACTAAGGGTAGAATGCTCTAACTTATCAAGCATTTACAATGCAACGGGTCTAGCGTTTGCTCATGTTAGAGCTGATCGCGTTGTAATCTCTTAACCCGACTTTTCACCTATCGGGCAAAAGTGCAT
Source organism: Pleurodeles waltl (assembly GCF_031143425.1). NCBI lineage: Eukaryota > Metazoa > Chordata > Amphibia > Caudata > Salamandridae > Pleurodeles > Pleurodeles waltl. The sequence continues at coordinate 38,951,692 of NC_090450.1, forward strand.
TTATGTACATAACCCGAAAAAGTGAAATCAAGTATGTAAAGCGCTCGACTTCTGCCAAGCGAGATCGCGCTCGTAAATTAGAGAAAAAAAAGTTCACGAGCCCGATGGAAAACAGCGAGCCTCGCATGTTTTCTGTACTTGGTCGCTGCGCTCGAGGAGGGCTTGCCACTGGAAAAGGCATGACATATGGGTGCCTTCGACTAATGAAAGCAAGCAGATTTTATTAGGGAAGCCGACGAACCAATAAAAAACACTGACGTGAAGTTGACAGGGCTCCGAGCCCTTTTCTAAATATAAAAGAGTCTCGCTGCGATACGCATGCACGAGCGCATGCAACGCAGACTCGACCCTAAAAAGGGAGAAACAGGAAGACAAACATTGGAATGTTGGAGCAGAAGGCTTATTCCTACTAGTTTTAGCCCTGAGACATCTCATTGTCTTCAATGGGGCTCTTAACATTCCAAAGTTCTACTAAAATATGTTGTTACTAACCACATCATGGTGACTCAATTCCATGATCTTGCACCATACAAAAGACAAACACCTTACAAAAACTCCAATAGCCAGTCCTCCAGACTTCAAGGCACTCCAAGCTGGTGCCTAGCTGCCTAGATTTCAGCGAGTAGCCAGATGCTGCTTTTTGTTGCATACAAGAGCACCTGGGTCTTTGAAGGCTATCTTGCCATGGCCATGTCACAGTGCCTGCACCATCAGTATTCTAAATCTCACCTTGCCAATCCCCATTAACTGCAAAGATGGGAGCAATGGGCAGGAAACTCAGTAGAGTGTCTTGCCATACAGGGTGTTTGCTTGATTTTCTGCCCGCTGGTACGGAGATACAGACGGCCGTGGAAGCTCCTTGAAAGTGCTGAGGTTGCAGTGCTCTCCCGTGATGAACTTGCTGTGACAAATCATCAACACTGGTTGAACACAAAGGGCACGGAGCAGGCTCTGGGTAAACACATTGATGGTGCTGACAGAGCATGTGCCGTCTAATGACATTGATTTGGTTGGTTATTTTTATGCTTTATTGCATTTTAATGATTGTAATGTCTCTGTTTCATTGATTTATTATTTTGTTTTTAAAAGATAATTCACAATAAACTTGAACTCAACTGAACTGAATAAACTGCAAGAGACAAATAGCCCCTTTAGAACATTGTGCCCACAAAAATGGGCTCATTGGCAGAACCCCTAGATTTTCATAACCCCCGAGAATATACTCCTGAGTAATGTACCAAGAAAATGTATGTTGTGGAACACTGGGCACAGTGTGGGTACTCCTAAGAGATACATGGTAATTTTACAAGTATGCTCAGGGCTGGGAGTTCCTTGGAAGCACCAATATATATTATTCTCATATGTACAGCTGGTGCAGAGCCAAGGAGCCCTTCCAATGACCAGCAAAGCTCAGTGCAGCATCACTGCACACCTGAGGTAGTTTCCGGGTCCTCCTGGTACGCATATGACGCAGGTTGCTAGACAGCCACGTGAACAACTGTAGAACCGCTAGACACTTTTCATGGTTGTCAACCACAGTGCCACAAGGCTTCACTTTGTCCTGCTTCATGACCTCTTAAGGCAGTTGTAGGCGAGGTGGAACTTTGTGTTGTTCTGGGACATCAAGAAGACTACAGGAGCCCTTTTACCTCCTTACCGCAGAGGATGCTTCTGTGGCTGATGTAACTATTCCTTACCAACCTCTGATGGCTCAATGAGCAAGGATCAGACAGGACAGATTGTGCTCCAGAGTTCTGCCTCCCCATAAGCTACCTTCACTAGTAGGAGATTTGAGTATGTTCCATGGATTGTGACGTAGGGTAAGAACAGATTAAGGTTGTTGGTTGGTTCCAGCAGAACCGGAACCAGAGTGTAGTCATGATGTGCCAGTACAATAATGTGACCACTCAAGAGAATGGATTCCAAAGGTGCAAACCTTACTTAAATGTGGACCGATGTTGTAATCAAATGACACCAGGAACAACGATGTCCTTAAGCAAGTAACCTTTATTGGAGCACTCACACACGCTCCTAACGAACAAAACGCTTCTGATCGTAAGCCGACAGAAAACGTTCCATTCACAAGATTCTAAAATCTAAATTCACTATTACACATCTCCTTCTTTTCAAACAAAGAAGATGAAATAAACAAGTGAATAAAACCAAACAAATAAAAAATAAAAACTGCCATAAACTTTGTAATATACGTTCTTAAAACCTCGTAATATAATTTTTTTTTTTTTTAAACCCTAAATAAAAGTTGTCTAATACATTAAGTAATCATTGTATTTGTTTGGCAATTTTTTATGTCTGCTGGCCCTGACACCAAACTCATTCATATTAACATTTGAAGAACTATATTCTTCACGATGACCCAACAAAGTATTGTCGGTATAACCTGTTCTACTGTTTGAATAAGCCTTGAATGATTCACACCCAAAATCAGGATCAGATAGATGACTTAACTTGTGACAGCCTTCAAAGTTTACACGTGCTAATCTGGAACAATGCCACCATGAACCATTACTCAACATAGCTGAAGACCTCCCAACCCTAATAACTTTCCAAGGTTTTGAATACTTTGATTCTCCCTTTCTGACATGTGTGGGAAGCTTGATCTTAACCCAATCATCAACATTTAAACTTAGACTCCTTTGTCCATTTTCCTTGCAATTATTTTTGTTCCTAAACTCAACATTCACCTTGGCCTCATTGTATATCCTATTCATATCATAAATCTGTACATTGTTTTGCAACCAAGATGGATTTAGACCTAGTCTTGGTTTCCTTCCTTTCAACATCAAAAACGGTGAAAATTTAGTTAAAGAATGAGGTGTACAGTGATAAGACCAAATCATTTGTGCAGCATGTTCCTTAACATTAATCTTAGCATTTAGAGCCAGTTGCACTGCCTCTACTAAAGTTCTATTGAATCTTTCAACTAAACCGTTCATATTGGGTGCATATAAAGCAGTTTGTTTATGTTTAACCCCTAAATTAGACAAGAAATCTTGTAATTTAGAAGAAGTAAACTGTGTACCATTGTCAGTAGTGATACTATCAGGATAACCTTCTTTTCTGAAACAATTGTTTAGAAACTCAATTACCTCATCAGTACTGGGTCGCTCAATCCACTTATACTCAACCCATTTGGAGAAATAATCAATAATAACCAATATATACACTTTTTCCAAACTAATACCTTCATAAGGACCAAGTAAATCCATAGCTAAATCCTTCCATGGTTGTTCTGGAAAAGGTAAAACATTAACCTCAGTTTTCTGTGTCTTCAAAACTTTATCAGAATCCTGACACAACAAACAATTCTTAATGAAAACAACTACCTCTGAATCCATGTACGGCCACCAAAACTGATCTCTCAATTTTTTAATAGTTCCAGATTGTCCTAAATGTCCAATATGAGCTATAGAAATCAACTTTCTTCTTATTTCTGTAGGAGGTACAAAACATTCACCCTTAAGTAACAAATCATTTTCTATGGACAATTCATTTCTAACTTTCCAGAAAACTTGTAAATCCTTTGTTAAAGATTTCTCTTGTGGCCAACCTTTTATGATAAAACCCTTCACAATTCCAAGAACTTCATCTTTGTCATATGCTGAAACCCATTCTTTTTCTGAAATGACTTCACAAATTGACACTACTGCATCTCTCACACTTGCAACAACACATTCTTCAATCACTTCAGAATCTGTAGACATTTCCTTACTGCCAGATAATCTCGAAAAACAATCCGCTCTGGTATTCCTTGTACCTGGCAAATAAGACACTGTAAAATTGTATTCATACAATTTTGCTAAAATACGTATGAGTCTTGAAGACGCTCTACCCATGCCATTTTTAGATAATAAAGAAATCAGTGGTTTATGATCAGTTCTCAATTTGAAATGTTTCCCCCATATATATATTTTAAAGTGTTCAACGGACCACGCACAGGCAAGTGCCTCACGTTCAATAGTTGAATACCTACACTCAGCTTCAGACAATGCCCTAGAACCAAAAGCAATGGTTTGTTCAACATTCCCTTTGACTTGAGTTAATACTGCTCCTAATCCTGTTGAACTTGCATCCACAGTAATAACATTTACTGCATCACCAGAATATGGAGCAAGTGGTTTCGAATTTACAATAGACTTCTTTAACTTGTTGAAAGCATCAACCTGATCATTAGACCACCTAAATGTTTCATTTTTCTTAAGTAATACACGTAAAGGCATAGCTAAATCGCTAAAATTTTGGACAAATTTAGCATAGTACTCACATAGGCCTAAAAAGGAATGAACCTGGTCTTTGTTTCTGGGTTCCTCAATGTTTTGTATCACCTGTAGAGAATTCTTAATAGGTGTGATACCTTTTCCTGAAATAGAATGACCTAAATAGTCTATTTCATTAGTTAACAATGTACACTTGTCGAATTGAATCGTCATACCCCTATCACTAAGGATTGACAACACCTTGTCCAACTTCGTATAGTGTTCCTCTTTTGTAGCTGTGTAGATCAAAATATCATCCTGAAAAGCAATGACATTCCCAACATCCTTAAATACACAATGCATCAATTTTTGAAAAACAGAAGCAGCTGATGCCAAACCAAAAGGCATGCGTTTATATTGAAAAGCACCATCTGGAGTAATAAAAGTGGTAATGCAACGAGATTCGGGAGTTAACTCTACTTGGTGGTATGCTGCCTTCAGATCAATCTTTGAAAAAAATGTAGAACCCTCTAACTTTGTGAAAAGCTCTTGAATGCGTGGAAGTGGAAAACAATCCACCAAAATTTGCTTGTTCACAGATCTTAAATCAGCACACAAACGCAAATCTCCTTATTTTTTCCGCACCAGAACAATTGGTGAAACCCATTCTGCAGCATCAACAGGCTCAATAATATCCTCCTTACACATTCTGACTAACATCTCAGATAACTCCTTACTGACCGAAAGTGGAACATGCCTTAATTTGTGTTTGATAGGAACAGCATTTTTTTTAAGTTGAATGTGATGTGAAAATCCTGTCACCTTACCTAACTCTTTGCTAAACAAATTTTTAAATTTGTCTAATAACAACTCCAACTTATCTGTACTTGTGTTCAAAACTTGGACAGACTGTATATTATCAGACAGATACACTGGGTTCTTGGCATTTGGATTGAGCACCATTCCCATTTTCTTTTGATGACGCCAACCAATAACATGTAACCCATCAATGGCAACATATACTTTTCCAATAATTGACCTGTTTAAAAATGTGATATCCGCTATGAAAAATCCAAGCATATCAATCTCTTTGCCCCCAAAACCATATACTTTGACATCATTTGGTTCTAACTTTTTATCATCCCAGTTTTCATTAAAAAACTGATCTGATAAGATAGTATATGGTGATCCAGAATCTGCCCAAACTTTCACATTCAATCCATCAATGACGATTTCACAATCAGGTGGAATATAGGGTTCTTTGTCAATTTTAGTGCAGTTAATACCCTTCCTGGTCTTTTCTTTTTCAAACTTATTTGTGCATGAAACCTTTTCCTTAAGACTGAGAACGAAATGATCTTCCATCTCGTTATCACACTTTGATTCCTCCAGCGTAGATATTCTTCTGTTGGCTACCGATCTGCAAACATTGCCAAAATGACCAATCTTCTTGCACTTGAAACATTCTTTGCCTTTGGCTGGGCAAAACTTGAATTGAGATGCATGTGTTTTGGAACCACACTTATCACAAAATATCTTACTAACATTGTATCCTGAAATTTGTTTGTTAATACTGACTTGTTTTCCTTTAGAAAATTTTCCTTTGTTACTAGCCTCATATTTCTCTGTATCATTTAAAGCTACAGCTGCAATCTCTTTGTTAATGTCATCCACATTAATGGCTTTGAAAGATTTTATTGTACATTCAACACTCTTAGCCGTGTCAATTGCTTCTCTCAAAGTGGGATTGCGTTGTCTAAGCAATTGTTCCTGAATCTTTTTATTCGAACAGAAAATAATGAACTGATCTCTAATATAAATATCCGCTGTTTCTCCAAATTCACAGTCTGCAGCCAAAATTCGTAAAGCAGAAATATAGGAGTCAACTGACTCATTAAGTTGTTGATGACGTGTGAAAAACTTATACCTTTCCATAACAATGTGTGGTTCCTCTGAAAACCTTTTTTTAAACCTATCTACAGCTTCTGAAAAACAGTCATAATCTCTAGCGTCTGTGCCAGATGGTGATAAAACTGGAGGTAGATGCTCAAAGATGTCTTCAGCTTCCAAGCCAATTAAGTTGAGTAGTAACGCTTTTTTTCTGTGTGATTCAAATGAATCTCCATTAATTGCCAACATGTAGTTTTTAAAATGTCTGAACCATTTTTCCCATTTCATAGTAGCCTCATTAGCAGAGTTTAAAAATGGCGGAGGAGGATTACCACAAATGTTATTCATTATGACTGAATAGTCAAGGATAGAAAATATAAATGAGAGTTTTTCTTCTTGTTTTATTTTTAAACTGCGATAATGTGCCTTTAAATTCACTTTGAAATTGCAAAAAAAAAAAAACTTGTTAACCTAAGATGGCCGCCGATTCATGACGTTGTTCTCTTACTAATCTTTCATACGAACAACACTGTCTCTAAGATGGCTGCCAAACAACTGCCAATTCTGAGAAATAGTATGCAGTTCAGTCAAAAAAATAAAATAAAAAAAAATGTTCTGCCTCACCACTTCCAGTTCCTGAAAGTTTTGAATCTATCCTCCTAGAAATCCAACATCACCGGAATGCAGGAACACTCCTAAACACTCCTAAACCGTCTCCGTCTGCCATCTACAAATTGCTGAATATTGTGAAAATCCTCGAGTCTGTGGTGAGTGCTCCTGGTTTTTAAATCGTCGCCAAAATGTTGTCATCAAATGACACCAGGAACAACGATGTCCTTAAGCAAGTAACCTTTATTGGAGCACTCACACACGCTCCTAACGAACAAAACGCTTCTGATCGTAAGCCGACAGAAAACGTTCCATTCACAAGATTCTAAAATCTAAATTCACTATTACAACCGACATTGGTTTTCATGATATCGCTGATTGAGAGTTGATTAATTGCTCAGTTGCCAATTCTGACTGTATAACTGGCAGTCTGATGTTGGCCCTGCCTCTTGCCATGACTTTGAGGACTCTGAAAAGGTGCCCATCTAATAGTGGCCAGCTTACAGACTCACCCTAAGGCCACTGGCATCTACAAGGAAGAAGGTATAGAGGAGACCTCCCCCATATGAAATCCATGGGGTGAAACCCTACCTGGGGCAGTGGCTCTCTGACCTCATCAGTATGTACTCTTGGTTATGAACATGTGGCAGGAGCTAAAGCTCTTTTTTAGGTTGATCACATTACGTCTTGTGACAGCTGGGCTGTCTAGCCAGACCTAAAAACAGGTACCAGCTCCAATAAAATGAGGGAAAGCTGAGATCTTCTCACTTTCTGCCCAGCAAACAGGTAACCGTGGACGGATCACCAAATATCACCATCCCAACTTCAAATGGTGCAATGGTCAGCGAAAGAGAAACAGGTTTTTTCAAGAGTAACAGGGCAGGGGAGAAGGGAAACTTGGTTCACCTGTCAGCACCCACCTCTCCACCTCTTCACCGTCCTCACCCCAATCCTCACCCTATCTCACCTCAACTATGACCTTATGGGAAGCAGCAGAGTGAGTTCCAACTGGGATGCATCATGTGGAATGGCTTGCAGGAGAATTCAGTCTAAACTCATTTCTCAGTAAGCAACATGCTTAGCACTATAAAAATCTCATAAATAAGGGAATATTTTAACAAATGTATATAGAGACAGTCTATAACAGAAGACGCAAGTGGAAGAAAAAGGAAAATCCACCACCTGCATACTTATTTGTTGAGACTCAGTGGAAGGGTTGGGCCATTTCCGGCCCCAGTGGGATGTGAATTGACATTGCTATTGGTGATAAGACTGGCACGCGCGGAGCTGTAGACCTTCCCTACAGGGTCACAGTGGGAAGGTAAACTTGTGTTGGACTTCGGAAGTGTGCGGCCAATAAATACCATTGGGGTTTCTCTTTCAGTTTTTTAATGAGGATTTGATGGGTTTCCTCACAGTTTAATAGCTCTCTGGCTCAGCACTTTCTGCCCGTGGGAGCGGCCTGCTTACCTTTGTGAGCTGGCAAGGGAGCACATCCTGCACCCATAATCTGAAGCGCACCCGGGAATGGTAGCCTACATTTTTGTGGGGGAAGCGGGCATCCTTGGTGAAGCCAAGCCAGGGGTCTGTGTTGACGTTCACAGCCAAAGCACTAGCCGAGGCATCACAACATGTAAAATAGGCTAAACAGTTAATAAAAAAATATGATAAAGATTTTAAAATGAAAAAATATATTTTTCAACATTTCACAGAATATCAATTAAGTTCATACGATTATATTACTGAAATGAGTGTCATTTATTGAAAGTATTTTTTTTAATCATGAAACATTCCATGATACCCCATGACTCATTGATGTTGCCAGGAGTTACCCAAAATGTGTGTTTGTCATGCACTCTTTTTATGCAGTATATATTGTTATTAAATGGCCCGCAAGATTGTTTTATATTAGTCATACATAAATGAGGTCTCGTTGTGGTGCAGTTGCTGTGCTGAATTACGCCAATGTTCTCTCAAACTGGATGGCTAAGGAAAATTATAAATAGTGAAGCAAAGTGACAGACTTGAATGTCACAATTTGGTCGGGATTTGGGTTGTGCAGTTCAGAGACTGCAGGGTTACCTCCTTTTCCATTCCATTTAAATCCCAAGGTGAGCGCTTTGAGTTCAATTGTTTAATTATTGCTATTTGTTTAGTATACAGAGTTCAATAAATGTATGTATCACAGCTTAAATCAAACTGACACTCTATAGTCATTGAATAGATAGATAGATAGATAGATTTTTTTTGCTTGGAATGTTTCAGCAGGCACGGATGATCAATCACAGTGACTGAACATGTCTGTCTGATATTATGTTGCACTTTGCAAGAGTTTCATTGCCGAGCTGTAACGAGCTGAGGAGACAACTCTGTGGGAGGTCGCAGAACCCTTTGTTTTTTTGGTGGTTATTTAATTGTGGTGGTTGAGGTCTTGAGCCTCTCACAAACAGTCAGGGAGTTTCGGGGTGGTGTGAATCATAACTTTCCCAACACAAAAACAGTATGCCCTAGGGTGGAGGGATGACCAAGGTTTGGGATGCTTTGTTCCCATGAGGGACAGGTTCGATACTAATTTTCATTAGGTGGGCCTCTGTGTAAGTACCTTAAAAAAATAGGTTAAAACCTTTTAGTCAAATGAGGACGGTGAGAAAAAATACAAATAAAGGCATAGAAGATCCGACTTCGGATTCCCAGACCCAACTCTCAAGCCAAGAATGCATTTATTTTGGGTGCGGGGTCACACCCCAAATACCCCTCTCCAAGGGCGAATCCTCCGCAATGACGGAGGAGCGTCGCCTCATTGGCTAAGAGCCAGCAGCAGAAAAATAAAATGATATTTCATTATCGTTTTATTTTTCTGCTGGTGGCTCTGAGCCAGCATGTGAAGGGAGGGGTGGGGCTGGGCCATGGCAGGGGGGAGGGGAGGAGGAGTGGAGTGCACTAAGTGCGCATGTGTGTTTGGCCCGCCATCTTAGTTCAGCCAAACTCACATGCACTCTTAGGTTTCTCCAATCCAGCTCTGTTGCACAGCCGGGCTGGAGAAACTGCACAGACCCCCAGTGCACTGTCTGAGCAGCAGACCGAGCCGCTCAGATCAATCCTGATGCAGATCTCATGCTAGATATAGCATGAGGGCAGCACCAGGATCACTGGGGAGCCTGTTCTGGTGTCCCAGTGAATGCTGGGACTCCAGAAGAGCAGAGGAGCGAGGTGTTAGGAAGCAGCGGGAACGGTAAGTGTTTTTTTTAATTATGTGTCACCCCTCCTTGACATTGACAGCGGCCGCCGCTGCCCCTCCCCCTACGAAGCTACATCCCTGGTCATAAAACTGTTCTTTTTCCTGAGTGTGATGAGCCTACTGTAACCTAAAATAGCATTTCTTACCTTCACTTACCTTTCTGGCTCACCTGGCTTTGCGAACAGAAACATCTTAGGTGAGGTTCATCATCTCAATTACCCCAATATAATAATTAACAAAACAAAGGGGCCACAGAGCCTCACTGAGTTTACTTGTTAAGTTACCAGGCTTTAAGAAGACTTAGGGGATTGGTCAATGAGTCCCTTCCACTCCAAAATCTGAATGGGGATAAATCCCACCTGTTCCCCACGTCTTCTACGCCCATGCCCCTGCGGGTTCCCTGTGCTGCCGGTAGGGACAGACTGGACGTCTGACATCAGGAGGAAGTTAAAGAGGACACCCCAATGATCTCAACCAAACTCTGCCACAAGCAAGACTATTGGAGCCTGGAGTGAAATTAAGCATCAAGAGGAGAACTTTGGCCCTTTTTCTTTGTGGATGGGAGAGGTGTATAGCTGGTCTCCGGGAGAGCTGCTTTAGTTCCTTCCAGATGTGGTGGCTGTCAAGATGCTGCCACAAATGAACAACAAGAGCTCTTTCCAGAATTGTAAATATAAATTGGATATTGAGCATTGGTCTATAGTTACAAAGAAGGTTAAATTGAAGAGAGAGCCCATCTAGCACCAACGCCATTGCTTCGATGGTGAGTTAAATTATTCTTTGGCCTGATAGTCAATTACTAATAATGACACACGCTGCGTGGATCTGTCATTGAATGAAATCTGCAAATGTTCTATGAGAAATTACCTTTTCCTGAATAATTTGGGCCAGATTTATCATGATATTGCATCGCCCTTGCACTACGGAAGGGGGGTGCAAGGGTGACGCAGCACTAAAGTTAGATTAATCAACCAACGCCCCCAGGGGAGGAGTAACAAGGAGAAATATCCTTATTTCTCCTTGTCTTTTCTTCTTTCTACATGTGCTGCACCCCACAGCGCATGTAAAAAGAGGAAAATGTCTTGGAGTCTCCCTCACCAAGGACCCCGCCAGCGCCAAGACCAACCTACAAGAGGGTATGAAGGACGTCGCAGATTGGATGAGGCTCAGCCGCCTAAAGCTGAACTCTGAAAAAACGGAAGTCCTCATCCTCGGCAACACCCCGTCCGCCTGGGACGACTCCTGGTGGCCCACGACCCTCGGCACCGCACCGACCCCCGCAGACCACGCCCGCAACCTCGGCTTCATCTTGGACCCTCTTCTCACCATGACCAAGCAAGTCAACGCCGTGTCCTCCGCCTGCTTCCTCACTCTCCGCATGCTCCGCAAGAACTTCCGCTGGATCCCCGCCGACACCAGAAAAACCGTGACCCACGCCCTTGTCACGAGTCGCCTGGACTACGGCAATACCCTCTACGCCGGGACCACCGCCAAACTCCAAAACCGCCTGCAACGCATCCAAAACGCCTCGGCCCGCCTCATCCTCGACGTACCCCGCAACAGCCACATCTCCGCACACCTGAGACACCTGCATTGGCTCCCAGTCAGCAAAAGGATCACCTTCCGTCTTCTCACCCACGCACACAAAGCCCTCCACAACAAGGGACCGGAATACCTCAACAGACGCCTCAGCTTCTACGTCCCCACCCGCCCCCTCCGCTCCGCTGGCCTCGCACTTGCTGCCGTCCCTCGCACCCGCCGCTCCACGGCGGGTGGGAGATCTTTCTCCTTCCTGGCGGCCAAGACCTGGAACTCCCTCCCCACCAGCCTCAGGACCACCCAGGACCACTCCGCTTTCCGGAGACTCCTAAAGACTTGGCTGTTCGAGCAGCGATAACCCCCCCTTTCCCCCCTAGCGCCTTGAGACCCGCACGGGTGAGTAGCGCGCTTTATAAATGTTAATGATTTGATTTGATTTGGAGGATTGTCATTGTACAGGAAGGGTCAATTCCTGCTCAGAAACATTCCTGCCTGCAACGCAGGTGCCCTTGCACAACGACACAACGGTGCCTGTGTTCGAACTACGCAGCCAAAAGTGCGCCAGTGCAAGGAAAGGCCAGGAAAGTGCATATAATGTTAAATCGGTGCATTTCTAACCTTTCACGCAGGAAAGTGCTTGCTGCATTGCGCTGCGTGAAAGTATGATAAATCTGGGCCTTTCCTTTTAGGTGTTGAAGACGGTCTGCACTTCACAACACTGCAGAGAGATCCTTCTAAAGATGCCATTAACAAAGAAAAATGGTCAAAGGTACGCTTCACAAAATGTCACAGACATCAAAAACCAAACACTGGAGGAAGCAGAAGTATGTTGTGGTGATTATATTTTTGATGCCTTTCTTCTAGCCTGCTTTGCTTCTCAGTTGGTAAAGTACTGAGCAACTGTGATTGGTCAATGTTCCTCTGTACCATATCTGCCTGTGTCAGCCAACAACCTGGGGTGACTGTCCTTGTACTGGGCTAATATTTGCATGCGTTGAGGGTTTTTTTTCCTAAGTATCTTGTCCATTTTAAACTCTAGGCTGTTCTTCTTCCTAATTTGGTTGTTTTTAACATTCCAAGCTCTGCTTCTTTTGGCCTATGTCAGCCTCCAGACTATGGCCCTCATTATGTCATTGGTGGTAAAAACCGCCTCCCGCTGCGGCGACGGCCGGCAAAAGACCATCGCCGTGGCTACCAGCCATCTTTCATAACATGACCACAGCCGGATTTTCACCAGAAGGATGGCGGAAATCCGGCTGTGGCCATGCCGGCAGATGGCGGTAAGGTGGCGCTGCTGCCACCAGCAGCGCCACGCCAGTAGACCGCCGCAGACCATATCATGACCCATAATACGGCCTGGCGGTGTTCTGCTGGCAGGTGCTGCTGCTGGCAGCAGCGCCCGTTCCCGTCTCCTGCCGGAGGACCCCCTAAGCACAGGTTAGTGGGTGCTCCGACAGGGGAGGGGGTGTTGTGTGTGAATGTTTGTGCGTGCGTGTATGCGGGTGTGTGATCCGTGTCGAATGTGTGTGCGTGTATGGATGTGTAAGTGCGTGTAAATGCGTGTATGTATGAAAGTGTGTGCAGATGTGTATGTGAATGGATGTATGCATGCATGGATGAATGTGGGAATGGGTGTGTGTATGTGTGTGTGTGGTGTGTGAAGGGAGGGGCATGAATGAAGGGGGGGTTTGGAGCGGAAGGGGGGCAGGGGGAATCTGGGGAGGGGTTGGGGTGGGGAAGACCTCTCTTAGTGACAGGGAAGGGATTCCCTGTCACTGATAGTGCCTACCGCCATGATTTTCGTGGCGGTAAGGAAGCCACGAAAACCATGGTGGTAGGCGGGGTCTTTATCCTGCAGGCAGTACAGTGATGGCCGCTGGGCTGGAGATTGATATCTCCAGCCCGGCGGATGTTACTGCCGTGGCAGTCAGTGTGGTACAGCCAAACCGCCAATGTCATAATATGGTGGAAAGTACCGCCAGCCTGTTGGCAGTATTTTCCACCATATTACCACCGACCACCAGGGTCATAATGAGGGCCTATGTGCCTGGCCATTATTTGTCTGCGATGGGAACTTTTTGCTTTGTTTTTGATCTGTTTCAGTTTCTAGCCTATGCCTCTTTTTACATTTCAAGTTCTTTCCCATCTAGTCTGTTTCAGTTTCCTGCATGTGCTCTCGGTCCCTGAACTTTGTTAGTTTGTTTGTGTTTAGGATTCCCAAAGCTTGTTTCGGATTTTGGCCTCTTCAACCCCACGGGGTCACTTCTGTTTGGCTGTGATTCTGAGCACCTTGAGCTGTAGAACACCACAAGCTTATCTTGCACTCTATGTGTCTTTTTTTCATTGGGATGTGTATTTTTATTAATTTCTTGGATGGATATTTCTACACAATAGAAAATACTTTTAGAGAACTTTGATTATTTTTAACTTTTGGGATCCATCAGCATCACACCACTGCAGAGTGCTCTAAGAAGGGGTACAACACAATCTGATGACGCCTCTATGTGACAATATTGCTCATTCATAATTATACTGTTGGGGTAAAACCACTGATACTGTATACCAAATTTATAGGCGGCATGAATCAGTTCACTGCCAACACCTGCTACTGCAGTAAAGAACTTAGGAGTACAAATAGTTAACACTGCAAACTGTATGGCCCAAAATCGATTCATTAGTTGAGATATGTCATCTTCATTTAAAGGTTCTACGCAGAATTCTTCTTCTATTGCCATTCTAACATAAGAGGTTGGCCACATCAGCTCTTGTGAACTCCCAGTCTCTTACAATGGACTATTTAGAGCACTTTTAAAATACCAAAGCTTCAAATAATTTAACACTGAATTACGAACCCCAACATCACGGTACATGACACCACATTGTTAAGAGCACTGCATTGGCTTCTGGTATAGTTCCAAATCATGATCTCTGCATTCATCCACCATTCTGTGATGCATGATTGAAGTTCCTCACTAACTGGGCATCTCTACATTATCAGACATGGAAAAGACTTGCATCCTGCAAAACGTGTTTTACTTGAGGTTGAAAAAGCAAACAGACTCAGGGGGTCATTCCGACTTCGGAGCTCTTTTGGTGAGACCGCCGGAGTCGCGGGTAACAGTCCTCCGACTGCCATATTCCGAGTACTGAAGGACTTCCGCCTCAATTTCGGCAGAGATCCTCCAGTGGTCGTGCAGGCGGTTGGCAGTGCAGAGGCAGTTCCGCCGCCAGCCCCGCCCCACCAAAAGGACTCCGCCAGCCGTATTATGACCTGTAATACGGCCTGGTGGTGTCCATATGGCGGGGTGGGGCCAGCAGTGGGAGAGCCGGATCCCGTTCCCTCAGGGAGGAGCACCTCTTTGGATGAGGTAAGTGTCCTCTGCAAGGGGAGGGGGGTGGGGGGGGTGAATGGGTGTGTGTGAGTGTGTGTATGCGTGTAATGAATGAGGGGTGGGAGGGGAGTGTTTGTGTGTGCGTGCGTGTGTGTCTGTGTGTAATTGTGGTGATGCGTGAGTGTGCGCGTGAGTGTAAGGGTGTTGTGAGTGTGTGTCAGGGTGTGCGTGTGTGTATGTGGGGTTCAGTAGGGAGATCGTGGGGTGGGGGTAAGTACGGGGATTAGGGGCGTGGGGAGGTCTCTACTGAGGGGCAGTGGGGGTGTCACTACTGGGAGTGGGAGGGGTTGGGGGAGTCCTCTACCAGCAACAGGAATGCAAATTCCTGTTGCCGGTAGCATCTCTGCGATGGATTTTGTGGCTGTACTACTGCCACAGAATCCCTTGCGGAAAGGGGACTCGGAATACCGATGGCGGTAATGGGTGGCCCGCCGGGTCAGAGATGCTCGTCTCTGGCCCAGTGGGTCCAACCACCCTGGCGGTAGCAACAGGGAAATGGCAGTTTGGCACAGGCCACACCGCCACACTCGTTATTTGGCGTTCTGCACCGCCACCCTGGCGGCGGTCAAAGGACCGCCGCCGGTGTGGCAGTTCAGTTCCCACCATAGTTGGAATAACCACCTCAGTGTGGAGGACTGGGCATTTTCTGATACCATCTGTGACTTTTGGAATGCTACCCATGTTACAATAAAGGTGCCATTCAGTGAGAAGAAAACTCCACTTCTCTTACCCAACCTTGCATCATCAACAACCATCACTACTAAGGATTCTAGAATGTCCCCTAGTCAATATTGTCTCTTGAGGCATCGTTCAGTGGATAGTCACTTGAATGAAAACTGTCTGCAGTAGCGCTGGGCTTGTGGTATTCACTACTCTACAAGACCTACTAACATTAACGTTTTTGGAAAGTCTCCACTCTTAAATTAGTGAAGCGTAAAAATCCTTCATGGTTACTTGATAAAGTTGTGGTTGGCCATGGTAATATGATAAGGTTGTGGTAGGTAATGGTGACACGATCATGTTTCAGTAGCTCATGGAGAAATTATAAAGTTTCAGGAGGTCAGAGTTAGATGATACAGTTGTAGAAGGTAGCAGTTTATGCATTCTCCCACCATGGTTGCAGTATTAAAATCTAGAAGGCCACTATTTTCTCTGTAATCTGCTTTAGAGACAAGGGGCCTGATTCTAACTTTGGAGGACGGTGTTAAACCGTCCCAAAAGTGGCGGATATACCACCTACCGTATTACGAGTTCCATAGGATATAATGGACTCGTAATACGGTAGGTGGTATATCCGCCACTTTTGGGACGGTTTAACACCGTCCTCCAAAGTTAGAATCAGGCCCAAGGTCTCTTCTTTCCTTCCATCTCCACTTATCAACACACCTGCCTATGATTACAGCAAATTTACCAGGGGCCTGACACATTTCTTCTTTATTTTTAAAAGACTTATTCCATGAATTAACTCCGTAATTTCCAGCAACAGCTGATAATGCTTTTGTTTCAGCATTGTAGTCCACGTGCCACTGACATATACTAATTCCATGGTTTCCCTTATTAACTCACAGATCAGTCTACTTTTATAAACTGGGAGGTGTGTAGAACTGGGTATTTCTTTGCTTTTTATAGAATCTTTGCAGGGGCACATTTCCAGGCCTCACCTTTAGCACCATGGCTCATAGTTGGCACTGCTATACTATATTGAACCCTCGTTATCGTGAGGCAAGCATATTAATTATTGAGAGAAGGAACAATAGCTTGGATACTCACACAGCTGTATAGATGGCAAACATCTATTAGGGCTCAAAGTCCACCAGGTTTTCGTAAGTTCTGGAATTCAAGCACCCTTTGCATAAGGCACCTGAACAAAATTAAGATCTGCCTATAGTGTACACAAACATGTTGAAGCCCTTCTACAACTCGTGGCTGTTAATAACCTTTAAACAGTTGAGAGGAAAGAAAGACGTGTATAATAGTAAAACTAACAATGGGCAGAGATCAGAATTAGTGTGTTTAGATTTGCTTTTCATTAATAAATTGTTGAAGAAACAATGGACAATTATGAGGGCGTAGTAAGTTATGTGATTCTATGGTTGCACCTTTTACCACATAATAAATTCCATGTTCTTTCCACAAGACTGACAGGAGAAGAACACTGTTTACTGCCTCAGTGATAGCAGATTACAAACGATTTACAGAAAGATAGAACTCTTCAATGTGATTTTACCAGCCATCACAAGCTGAATCCCATGTATCCTTGTTTTAGTTAAATACTATTTTTTCCAAATACACATGCAAAATATTACATACCATAATGTACATGCAGATGCATAGAATGTGATATGCTATTTAATATTTTTTGGGGACGAAGGGATTGTAATAATGACCCCACACTCTAATCATAAGCCCTCCTTACACTCCATGGTGAAATAATCAAATACCATATTATACTTTGGGCACATTACACTCAACAGCCAGTGAGCTGCTATTGTTATGCCAGAGTTTGTATTGAAAAGCATTTTTTTGTCTTGCTTTTAAATGTAATGCCATAAAAAAATCAGCTTAGGCGTTTAAAAAAAAGTTTAGCCTTTTTGGCTGGGGAGTGGAGGTTTAACAAAGTGGAGTTTGACATTTTAAGTCACACAGGAATCTTTGGTTCCCACTGAGAAAAAGCCAATCTGAAACTTACCAATAAACTAGAACTTTACTCAAGTAACTGCCAGTATTAAAAGGTTAGACATATGTTGAAAGATGATTTTGTTTTTATTTGCTCCTATCTTTGGTAGCTGCTTAGAATGCCAATGGCAGGCAAAGTTAAATTGCAGGGATAGGTCAATTTTTTTTTGATCTGCTAACATTTATGGCAACGTTTTGCAGCTCTGTGTAACAGCTGGTAGATACTTGCTATGTTTAACTTAGACTTGTTATTTTCAATTTCATTGAAACCAGTCAAGAAGGCAACTATTAAAGGGGAAGCAGCTTTTCTGATTCTACCTACCATAGACATGTTTGATCTCCACTTCAGAAGAAACACATTGAACAGAATTATACCGATATTAACATGAAACCAGAACTTTACTCCGGGAGGTGCCTTTGCTTGGTCTCCTGCTTGGTTAGTACCTTTCTAGTAATTATCATTGCAAAAATGTGTAAAGTGGGATTGACTAAAAGTTAGAAACACAAGTTAGAGATATTTAGACTGTTAATCCATGGACAATCCTCAACCACAGGTTTGCAGACTGCCAGCGGGTCTCAACTTAAAAGATAAAAAGGACCACTTTGGATGAGGGACTTTTATGCTCCTGTAGTCCATTTGGGCTTGTGGTCCAAAGTTGAGCCCCTGGACCTGAAATCCCCGATCGACTGGCTCCAACAGGACAGTTTCCGTTGTAACTGGCATTGCATGCTGCGGACCCTGAACCTCGCTTCCTGTCACAAAAAAACCCAGAAGTGCCAAACGGGGTCCGGAAGAGCATCCTCTGACTCACTGGCTCATGATTGTGGTCCAAGGAGACTCTCCACTTGGTTAACAAAAAAAATTAGAAAAGGAAAGTTTTCCACAGGTTTGATGTGGGGTGTTTTTTGTCAACCCCTGAATGAGACTACAAGATCTGCAAACGCTTCTCCTGGGTCGATGGACAAGAGTTATTGGGTGTTGAACCCTTGCTGGTACCTCCCTGGGTTTACGGCCCTGGGATCAGGTTTGTAAACCCTGTGCTAACGTGGTCCTAACAAATGCCATCAAGTCCTTCAGGGTTGGCAAACCCAGAAATAAATAAAAGAAAAAAAGATACAAAATAAATAATAGTAACAACAACTAGGTATAATAAAAAATATATAAAAGGAGTCAACATAGCCTTGCTTTTCCATGGAGGGTTTGCCAAAAGATCATGTGCAGTGTCGGTTGATGCCAGCCATAGGTTGGCCGCCGTTTGTTTTTCAACCAAAAAGTAACAACACACTAAAACACAACTTTATTAAATACCAACACATACTCAAACCAATAAATAATACTATACTCCTAGTCATCAAATTGATATTAGGTTTTAAGCATTGCATTTGGTGTGCAGAAGTTTAGTGACAACAGGGACCAATGTATCTCAATGGCTATGCTCATTTTGCTGTGGATTCTGCTGGAATGAATGATACCCAAGAGTCTCAGCTGAGACTATAATCTCAACTTAAATCCTGATGCACATTCTCTTTGGGTAGCGCGCTGGATGCTGTCCAGAGGTAGCGCGCTGGATGCTGTCCAAGCTCTGAAACCGAATGCTGCCACATTGAAGGTTCTCCCTATTGTCCCTAATTCTCCAATGTGAAACCTTTCTTTCATGGGTGCCACCTGGATGATGTCAGCCAAAGAACCTGATACCTCTTCTTGGGTTAACATCCTGGGTATCATTTCTGGCAAACGGCTCTGTGAAGGCGCAGGTGGCAGAGTGCGCAGACAGGGCATGTTCAGACTGAACCACAAAAGGATTAGATCTGAACCACCAAGAAAGCATTTAGTATTCTGGTGCAGGCAACGATACTAACAATTCCATACTATGCATTAGGATCTTTCGGAGAATGCTTCACTAAAACGAGGCGCCACGGAGCATGACTGCAAATATAACTTATCACAGAACCACATTGTGGGAGTTGGCGAGCCCTCTTTCTGTGCCCGAGCACATATCTCTAATTGAGGGGCTTTCTTTGCCATATTGTGCCCACCTTGAGATGCACAGAATGGTCTTCAATGCTTGAGGTAGACACTCGTCTTTTACCTAAACTACCACTACATTGTCCACTACTAAATGACCTGACCATCACAACGAGCAATCCATTACCTTGATCTGACACTAGTCCTCAGTTGACAGCGAATGTGGAAGCAAATCAGCTCAGCTGAACCTGTGGCATGTTGAGGGGTCGCCCTGGCAGACGTAATAGTTGATGTGGAGGGCAGTCACTTTGAAGGTGTTCAGGATGGTGACGGAGGCGGAGTGCTTGGAAGTGGATCAGAGCTGTCCTCCCACCAGGACCTCACGGTGACCCATAGTGAAGTCGAAGGGACTAACCCACAGTTGGAAAGAACTGGGCACTTGTGATGTTTTCTGTGCAATACTCCTAGCAGGAGCACTTGGCATGGGGCAGCGATGCTAATGAAGTCAGTAGACTACTGACTCAATGTAACACAAACTAGCCTATCGCTTGGTGTTGTGTGGGTAGATCTGTGCTCATGAATGGCTGGAAATTTGGTACAGCTGCTTCGCCAACTCAAATATCAAAGGCACGTTGACTGTGCAGTGCTGCTGTCCCTGCCTCTGCGCGTGTACATTTCTGAGTGAAGCTGCTAGCTTGACCAGCCATTTTTTCAGACATTTGGGTGTGGGCGATGGAGTCTGTACTGCATTTTGGGCTCCGACACGTCTGTTGTCATTACGAAGGAACATCTTTGAACCATCACCTCTGCCACTGAATGTGTGTTAATTTGTCTGGGCCATTCACTCTGATTCAGAAACATTTTGGCTCATCATTGCCTATATGGTTGAAGAGCTAACAGGTTTAAAAGTGATGGTTCCAACCTAAGGCTAGATTTCAGTTCTCAATGAGAAGTGGTAGAGTCTTTGGGCCCAGAAGATGCTCTCATTCTATGGGTGCCTGGACACCAGATAAACCTTATCATGACTGTCCTATTTTGAGATACAGGACTTTAAAGATGGAACTTCCGGGTGACATCACACTGGGTGCTAACCTCTTCCTGTGTGTGCCTCCATCCAAAAACTGTGACACTTGTTGGATTCTTAACTGGTCTTGCCATGTACTGTGTCCTTTGGAACACTGGTTACCAGGACCTAGAAGGCCCCACTGATTGGAAATTGAACCTTTGGGCTTGTTCCTGGCACCCTGAAACTACTATTTATTTAGGAAGGAGTAAGGACCCATGTTTTAGTTGGTTAGTGGTGCTTTGGGTAAATAGACTTTCAGGCTGTTTTTGCTGAAAACTCAACTGCAGCGTTTCAAACCAACTGAGTTGTCCAGCCTTGTATCCAGACCCAAGACACTCTGGAGCATGGATGACAACAGGGAGGAATGACCAATGCTGACCTAATTACTCCCTGCTTTAATTATTTGCTCCGGTCCCTCAAAATAGACAGTTGGATACCTGCACAAACACTGTTTCTGAATAATATGTGAAAGTGGGGCACCTCTGTCACCTACCTCCTATTTGCAACTTGGAAAGGATTGTAAAAACCCTGTATGAGCCAGAAATATTTTGCACATATTTGTACATTCTGAAAAGCCCCTTTACAGTCGCAAACCCTGTGAATTGGTAAAGCACAGGTTCTTAGAATGTAAAACGTGTTTTGCACGTCTGGACCAAAGTCACTTGCATTGATAACTCCCACTGAGACAGTCAATCAATTCCTCGCCTGGCACTAGCACCACAATTCGTTCCAAGTTTTTAGAATCTCCATCTGCTTGATTAAATCGCCCACACAGACTCCTCTAAATTGGACAAAATTCTAACACCTATACAAAGAAAGACACATGCGAAAACTGATGTTTTTTTCCTTAACTTGAATTTATTGATAAAAGATCACCAGTCCTTGACACATGGGCTTCACTCTTCAGTCATTCCAGAACACCATAGATAATATTTGGCCACATGTACAAATCATTTTTGTGGTTGCAAACTGGTCAATTCACTGAATCAACCAGTTTGCAAACGCAAAAAGGCTTTTTAGACTCTACAAAGCCTAATTTGCAATTCGGTAACCCTTTAGCGAATTGCAGTTTGGTTTTGCTATTTGTATTAGGAAGGGTGTGGTTAGGGGTCCCTAACTACTACCGAATCCCCGTGGTATGTAAGAATGTTTTGCAATCAAAGTGCAGTTGCAAAACAATCACATTTTACTACCAACTTCAAGTAGGTGGCAACCCATTTGCACTTAGGAAGGGATCCCTCCAGGACCTCGTCCCCTTTGAAAATGGTTGGAAAATTAGTTGTCCGGCAGACCTTAAAAAATTAAAAGAAATCTTTTCATTTTTCTTTTTGAAACGCATCGCGTTTTCCTTTAAGGAAAACAGGCCGCATTAAAAAAAAAAAAAAAGATTGCTTTGACCCTAGCAGGCCACCATCTCTGCAATGTTTGCGCTTCCCAGTAGATCACAAACCGAGACATACCTCATTAGTATTTATGAGGTGGTCTGCTAGTGACCCCTGGGAATCACCAAATGTGTATAATACACATTTATACATTGCCGTTTGCAATTATAAATAACGAGTTGCAAAAAGTCGCTATTTGGTAACTGCAAACCTTTCAACTAATAATCCAGTTTCTTGCAATTGTTCAAATGGCTCAATACTAAGGGGGCCAACATTGTCGTTGTCCGGGGCGACCATCTCCTGGCGCCCCGGCAACAATTTTTCTTTTTCTCCATCAGTTTCACTCCAAGGCACCTACAAAAAACTTGAGGAGTTGTAATGTTGGTGAAGTCAAGTATTCAGCTTACAGGGGTCATAGATCACAGTGACAGAGAGGGTGGAGTCGCAGGGATACGGGGCACCCTCTATGAGCAACCATATTCTGTAGTTATGGGCCAAATGGTCCCAAAGAAACCTTCTTTGCACAACCGTTTCCATGGGTGGCTAAATTTACTTCTCATCAGGTGTTAATAAGAATGATTTTAATGTAGCACTTGATCCAGCTCTGAACAGATCTGTTGCATCATGAAGTCATGTTCAATCTCCCCAAGATGTTGGTTCGGGCTTGCAGAACTTGAAGTTGGGTGGACATATGACGATCTTTACACCCTCATGTTAAAAGACTACGATTTATAATATCCAGAAATCACACTCTTATATAGACTATTTCCGGGTTTCAACTCCCTTGGTATCCAGAGTTATTACTAAGCCTAGGCGGAACTTTCAGAGTTTCACTGTGCAGAATTCCACAGAGTTACATAAAAACTCAGTGAGATTCCGCTGAGTTCTGTGAGCGGGCGGAATTCAGCACGGTGCACTGCTTGTGCGGATCTTTAGCAGTGGGAGCTTGCTCTGCAGTGCGAATGAATGGTTGCGACCTGCCACGACTGCCTTTGTTGAGCAATCTCACTGGGATGAATTCTAGTGCCCCAAAATAGGGTTCTGGCATGCAAAATCACGCTTGCCAACTTAACATTGAGGAAAAACTGCAAAGTGGGGGTGGTGAAGTTTTATTAGAACTTCGCGCTCCAAGTGTAATAGGGAGGGGGACAAAACTCAGTGAACTCTGCCAGAGGAGTGGAATTTTTTGCCCACCCCTAGTTATTACATCTTCACTAGGAACAAAGTGTAGGACCATGCCCCCGTCTTGGCGTCCCTTCACTTTTCACCATCACAGATATTCACACCACGCCCTTGAAAACTGAATGAAATAGCTGGAGACTAAACAAGTGTATTACTATTACAAAAAGGCAGCAAGGCACACAGACTGCTTACATCCAAAATCCAACAGTTCCGCAATATCCAAGGTGTTAAAGAACCCAAAGGCAACTGCATACCAAGAGATTGTGAAGTCCAGAACACAGTTGTATCATTTTATCGAGAATACTACAAGGAGGAGTCTCTCGACTCTCTCCAACTGGATAGGTATTTGTAGGACATTCATGTCCCAAACTTCCCTCCACAGGTCCATGTAGAACTTGAAGAGTTAATATCTGAGGATGAGGTCACAAGCATTTTTAAATCTCTAGGGTTGCGCTGGGCCATGGGGCTTTCAGATAGTGCCTGAAGGGCTGGTCTGACAGGTCTGTGAGTTGGCTGATTTTCAGCAGTTTGCAGCCTGAGTTACTGTTTGGGAGGCTGGATTTTATTGTTGATTTCATTATATTACCACAAACATTGCTTGTAGAAAGAACAAATGTATACAGACTCCCATACTCTGCAAAACATCTATACAGCATGTCTTTTCAAGCTGAAAGAACACCCTGATTTGCTAACAGGGGCCACTTTTGATTTGGTGCTTGTGTCTATTTCTGTGCTAATCTGGCCCTGTAAATCCCTTCCCAACAATAAAGCCCCGGGCTTAGACAGTTTCCTGAAATTGTTCTATAAAGTATTCAGGGAAATTCTGGTTTCACTCCTGATAAAATTGTTTCATTCCTCTTTAAAGTTATGAATGATCATACAGTCCATGATGGAATACATCGTTGTTCTCATACCCAGAGCTTACAAACCCCTTGAAGTATTCGACCGACAATGCACTAAGTAAGATCCTTAGGACCTGTGTCTTGAATTTACGGCCAGTGATAATCTTGGGTTTATTAAGAATTGCCACACCAGAGACAATTCTTGAATAGCAACTAACTCCATTGAAAAGCTTCAAGTGAACAAGTTGAAATGCCCAACAGAGAAGACTTTTGATTGGGTCATCTGGGACTACCTTAGGAAAACTCTTGTCAAGGCTGGCTAAGTCCCTGGCTACAGAAGTCCGTGGTAGTTAACGTTTGTCACCCATTCACTAGGCTTAGAGCAAGTAGACTTATATCCCATACCACTGACAAGGAGGTCATGTCAGGGTTGTCCCCTGTCACCATCCCTTTTTGCCCTAAGAATGGAATCTTTCATTAAAAAAAAGGCCCAGGCTAATCCCAATATCAGATGCCTACATATGGGAGATACAGAGTTAAAGGTGGGAGTGTTTGCCGACGACACACTTTACTTTCTAATTGAACCTTCAGCCTCACTGGCAGCTCAGAAGGACAAATTCACCCATTTTAAAAAGTTTGGGACTTTAAAATGTATCACCAGAAATAGGAAGGTAGGAGAGTACGCAGAGCCAATGAAGAAACTTGTCATGTAGTAATTAGGATTATGATTGGGTCCCAGAAATGGCATTTTGGAGTTAGTATCCCCTCCGATATCTGTCACTTATACGATTCCAACACGCAGCCAACTTTCAAATGGGCAGAACTGATGTCTTCAGGACAATCCAACTATTGCATATGGATCACCACCTGGTAATGATGGTAGGGGCACTAGAAAAGTGGCTAATATTGAAGATCTGTTTGTAGAAAGTGAGACCAGGTAGGCTACATCAGGCTTGTATAGGGCGTTAGAAGTGTCCCCACCAATACACAAGATACACCATGTCCTGAGGTGCAGTGCTGACCTCGGCAAAGAGATACTTGAAAGTCAGTGGATCATGATATAGCGCAGAGCAGCCAAATCATTTATTTGCTCCAAACATAATAAAGTTCTTATAAAGTGATGCTGCACAGGTGTCTAATCTGACCGACTGGTCCCTACGCATGGGGGAGGGGGCTCACACTTGCTGAGGACGTTGTAAAGCTTGTGGACCCTATATACACCTTTGGTGGGTCTCCCATGACATAGGATGCTTTGGGAAGTTGTGCTGTCTCAAATCCATGACTTAAGAGTTGTGAGATTGGACATGGACCACTTGGTTGTTATGCTTAGTGCAGCAGATGGAGATGGCCTTTACCCCCTTAACTCTGCCATTATTTCTCAATTTTTGTTTGCTGCCAGGTGGACTATTACCTACCGAGCATTCTGGTGGAACAAGATATGGAACATTTGCACTGTGGAAAGAATTACTGCAGCGATGAGTGACAGGATGTCACTGTGTGAAGAGACATAGGGGCACATTTACAGGTAAGTGACACATCAGCTATGATGCACCATTCTTCTTGCGCCTGCTAACGTCACCATGGTAGTGCCATATTTACAATACAGCGCACCATGGTGCACGTTAGCGTCAAAAAGCTATTGTGGTGCATTGGTTGTCTAGCGCCAAAAATGATGGCACTAGTCCAGCAGTGCATGGGGAGGCCCCTTGGAAACCATGGAAGAATCACTTTAACGCCTGCCCAATAATTACGGGAAAAATGGTGCAGTGAAATCTTGTAAATTTCACTGTGCCATTTTTCTGTGCCTCCTAACGGGGGAACGCCCCCCTTGCATACATTCTCCACTGGTGCTGGCATAATGTGGCGCAAGGAGTTACAAAGTGGCGCAATGCTTGCTGTTGAGTTTCGCTGTGAGAGTTGTTGAGAGCCCATACAGATGTTTTATTTGTTATCAGAAAGTGGATGATGAAGCATAAGTTACTCCAGTATTTGGAATGTCTTTCACTTCTAGTGCAATGTGGTGCACACTTGGTTATGCTTCTTGCTAGGTCACCCCAAACCGTGGTCAGGGCTTCTAAAAAAACATTTAAAAAACTGATAACAAATGGGGATTACAATGTAACAAATGACTCAAGCTCTTGCATTGTGACTTATCATATTATTATGTGTGCATGTTAAGGTTGACGTTGGCCACTGGTCAAAGTTTATGCTGGTTAAGCTCTAAAGAAATAAAACATCTTAAGATCCAAGATAGACTAACTGGTTCACTAGTTGTACATTGTTATATCCTCTACAGTAGTGCTTCTCAAACTTTTGACCTCTGTGGACCCCCACTGAATCAATATTAGAATCTGGGACCCCCACCTCCGACTCTTGTGGACATAAGCAGTTGATTTTATTTGATTGTCTAAGCAGTTGCGGACCACCTGAGGAGGCTTCGCGGACCCCCAGGGTCCCCGCACCACAGGTTGGAAGCCACTGCTCTAGGGTACTGCAGTGCACGGGCGGGTGAGCCATGCCTACCCACAGGCACATGAGTGGGAGTAACTTTAGGTGATCCATTAGGCCAAGAGTACTAAGGTTCCAACAGACATAAAGACTGAACGCAGTGGGAGATTAGAGGGATAAATATCAATGGTGCAACATCTTAAAGGAAGCAGTCACCGTCTCCCTCATAGTTCTGCCACATCTGACGGTGAAGGATAGAGATGGCTCTGGGAACTCTGTCTGTCCTGGCAGGGCTGAACTGGGAACCCAAAGCAACCCTTGCAAATTTTGCCAGACCATCCCCCATAAGGTGCATTAGCATTAGCATGCAAGTCTGACCACTACAATGGGGTTTAGGCATGTTCTCCCCCCTAGATAATTGAGGAAAAATGGCACAACAGTGCATTCCATGACACATTTTTCATTATGTGTTCAATTGTATTTATTTTTAAAGTATAGTAAAGGATAACCGTAGAGTGCACCAGGATACGGCGATCTTTATTGGGGCTCTTCAATGGTTCCCTCACCATCACCCTCTAAGAGTGCCTTTCATCTCTCAATAGCCCCTCTCTTACATGCATTTCAGTTGTTCTATAGTGCCTGTCTTACCAGAGGAGGGTGTTGGAGCACTATACATCTCACACACACACACAATGAATCATTTGTGTGGCATCAGTACATAGACAATGGTGACAAAGGGACGAAGGTGTAGGAGTCACATATCATCCACACTGGTAGGCATTTTTCAGGGTACTTGGCCTGGGGAAGCAGAAGCTCAGGATTAAGAACTTAACACAGTGGTTATGATTGACCTTATGAATAACAATTTATTTCGACCCAAACAAACTGTTTTTATTAAAATTAGGATAAACAAAGACTGAAAAAAAACAGAGCTTTCTAACCTGTACTATCCAGTGTGCATGCAGCTCTTTAGTGGCAGTTCATAGTTCACTGTGGTAGGTTATGATTGTACCTTATGACCAAGACAGTAACAAGAGGAGCTCTTTGGCAAAAGTAGTATCCCACTGAACTATGCACATAAAATACTGTTCTGTGATATGCATAGTACACGTTCTTTGCAGCAGTTATAATAACCCGCCGCTGCCTTAGATGAGTCAAAACTGCCACTAGACATAACTCCGATCTCTCTCCAGCAGGTACATTAATCACCAGAGTTATCTTGCCACTTATGTTGTTGCCTGAAAACCTTTCGGTATAAAAGGAACTCTGCAGTTCTTTTAAAACTGCCAAACTGCTACCAAAGCGGCCGCCCAGTAACAAAAGTGGCACCCCACCATTCCAGCCTCCCGGAAAATCTCCCGATGCCTGTTACTGCCAGTCTGGTCTTGCATGTGAGATTCCGCATGGCTGCTGGGGAGGCCCACAATGTGGTACCTATGTTTAGTGGGCAAGTCT
Organism: Pleurodeles waltl; assembly: GCF_031143425.1. NCBI lineage: Eukaryota > Metazoa > Chordata > Amphibia > Caudata > Salamandridae > Pleurodeles > Pleurodeles waltl. Next base: position 38,979,591 of record NC_090450.1, read on the forward strand.
GCTCTTTCTTGCCAAGTTTCTTGGTTGTGATTAAAGGTATAATCCTGGCCCGGTTTGCTGTTGCAGTGTTCCTTACTCCTGCGAGTACCAGGTGCACACAGTGGCTCTCCACAGAGTTGTCCTCATAAGTGGACAAAAAAGGGAGTATATTGTGATGGTGAGGACAGACAGCTTGAAAGACACTCATGTCCTTCTTGATTCTGCTGTCTTTTACCCATATGTTCACTCTTCTGCTCTCTTCCAAAAAAAAGAAAATAAGAACAACAAAAAAAACGTAATGCTCTAGTTTTTAAATTCTGAAAACTTGCTTGCCAATAGATGCCTTACTTCTCACCACAGAAATGGAATTAAACATTTGAATTAAATTTAACTAAATGGAATTAAATAGGAAAAATAGGGTAACCCACTAGAAAGACCATGATATCCTCAAATGCTAAGTACCACAGTGTAAGTCCAACATCAAGTGCGGAACTGTGAGGGCAACTAACCATACATTAGATGCTACCTACAGAATTGACCAAGTATGTTGTGGCCAGTGGTAAAATACCCACAAGTCAAATGAACCAGTACCACACATTCTGAAACCATATGTGCCAGGGAGGGCACAGGGATTAGGACTCTCAGTGGAGTGGCGGGGAACCCAAAGCACAGACCCCAAGTTTTCCTGTCAACAGAGCGGATAGACAGAGAAGTAGACAAGAATCCCAGGAAGAGCTTCCGGAGAGCATTGGAATGACCCAAGGATTTAATCCCTGTGGATAAAAGCGAGAAGGAAGTAAAGGGAAGCAGAGTGTCATGTTGCTTGAGTGCCACCACAGTGGGGTTTGGTCTTCTTTAAGTTGTACTCCACCCAAAGCTGTCAAGTGCCATCACCACAGGTGCATCACTTCCACAACAAAAAGTGGGCAAATGACAACCAGCAACAGAGGGAATAGTGGTTATGCAAACAGACAGCCAACCTACAAAGCAACAAGTGCAAATGGAAAATGTCATATACACTTTCAAGAAGGCGGGCAATAAAATAACAGGGAACTGCATGGATTCTTTCAAATTTTATATCCGATACATGCTCCTGGAACTCTTAATCACACTAGAGGTGCAACTAAAAATGTTGTTAAACTTAAGGATCGGAGTGTTTAATAAACCAACACAAAAATGAGCAACACTAGAGGTGCAGCAAAAGAAAAAAAACAACTGAAGGAGAAAACAGTTCTACAAGTGTGACATTGCAGACTATTCCAGGCCCCCAAAGCTATAAGTATGGCTTGGGTAGCAGGTAATAGTTATTTTGAATGTGTATTGAAATAATATTTAACTGTTGTTGTGGTCATCTCTAAATTAGCCAGACAGTGCCACCTTATGGCAGGCTGCCAAAAGTGCTGGTGTTGGCAATTGTGCGCTGGTGCCGAGCACTGGAAACCACCAGCTCAAATTAAGCACTGCTAAGGGCTATGTAATTACATAGGGTGTGTAGTTATATATACAAAAGGTGCTAGAACCACCAGTGGCAGAGATACAACCATATGCTTCTAGCATCTTAGCACACAGTACTGGATTCCTGATGACCGTGGCCATAAGTTCAAGGTTATCTTATGATGCTTGGTTAGGAGATGGGATCTTCAGCAGAGAAGTCCTTGTAATTTACGAGGGGCTAACACTCCATCTCTATTCCTGGACCATCCTTGGGTGTCAGCCAGTGGCCAAGATCAGAATAGAAGATGTCATCACCAAACTTAGGCGAGGGTTCAAAAAACAGGTGTAACTCATAAAATATGTATCACAAAAAAAACATCAAACAAAGAGCCAGGAACACACTCAGCAAAGTCTCTGGTGCCACATCAGTGTTCTTGGAGATGATGGCAGTTAGCAACTCCTGTCTAGACAGGTTCATACTCCAATTGTCCACAGTCACTGCAGCCCAGCTACCAATTCAGGAGCCACAGTTAGAAATGATTCTGGCTAGTTCCAGATGGATTAATGTGCATGTGCAACCTCCTGATGTTTAGAAGTGGCTGGGACCGCTCTTGGACTGATGAGATTGTAACAGGTATTACAATCTCACACTTACTCTGCTCAATGTCTACACGGAACCTGCAGATTATATGTTAACATAAACACAAGTAATATTCACCAGTTTTCTGATGATACCAAACTCTTTCTGACGGGTTCACCTGAAGGCCCAACTCATCTTTTCTGGAGCACTTCGATGACATGGAGGACAAAGTTTGATGTAAATTAAACTCATTTGTGCAAGCTTCATGGCGAAATCCGCTTACAAAGCCATTGCAACGTGCCCTAGTACGGGCTCTAATGCACTTGTGTATAAAGGTAAAGTACAACATGGTTGAATTTTATGAAATAAAACTGAACTTTATCAAGGAAGTAGGGTTGGTTCGGCAACAAGGGGGTATTGTGAAAGTCCAAACCTGTAAATATGCATAACTGCAGCATGTCACACACAGGGTGTGTGGGGGGGGGGGTTGTGAGCATGAGATTTTCCGAACAATCAAGCTGGCATATAATGTTAAACCCCCAGGGTGCCTGGGGCGAGCCGGTCTCGTCCTGGCACACGGTTCCCATGTGCCCGGGAAGAGACCAGCTCGTCCTTCACCCGGCCCACGGGGGGAGCACCAGCGTTCCCCCCGTGGTCCTCCCTCCCACACCCCCCAGTCGGGGATGAAAGGGGAATCGCTTCCCCTTCCACCCCCGAACCCTCTAGTGACGTCTGATGATGTCAGCGCGCAAATCGCAAAATGACCTCATCAGAGGTCACCTCCGATCGCGCTGGAAGTATCCCGGAAGAGAAATGCTTTTGCATTTCTCTTCCGACTGGGAGGTGGGGCGGGAGAGGCATGAAAGGAGAGGAAAGACCTTTCCTCTCATGTCTCACACAGCATTTCTGCTGCCCGATCACGATGCGATCGGCAGCAGAAATACCCACTAGACACCAGGGATTTTTTTTCTAAATCAATAAGGGGAGCGGCCCCTTGGGCAAGGGTCGCTCCCCAGGGGGCCAAATCATATAATATAATTAGGCCGATCCCCAGAGGGGACAGAAAACCCCTAGAGACCAGGGATACATTTTCTTTTGTTTATTTTTTTTTGTGGGGTGTGACCCCTTGGGCAAGGGTTGCTCCCTGGGGGAGGGAAATTATTTTTAGGCCATTTCTGCCCACCAGGGGCAGATTGGCCTAATATAATTTGGCCGATCTGCCCCCGATGGGGGCAAAAAAACCCTAGACACGAGAGATAATTTTTTTTTTGTTTCTTGTTTTTTTTATATGTGGGGAGCGACCCCTTAGGAGGGTCCCTCCCCGGGGGGCCAATTTATTTTTAGGCCATTTCTGCTCCCCATGGGGTCAAAAAACACTAGACACCAGGAAACTTTTTTTTTTTTTATACTTACGCATAAGGGGAGCGGCCCCTTGGGCAAGGGCCACTCCCCAGGGGGGCAAAATATTTTTAGGCCATTTCTGCCTATTTTTATTAGGTCAATTTGCTCCAAGGGGGGCAGAAACCACTAGACACCAGGGATTGGTGTGTGAGTATATGAGTGTGTTTTGTTTGGGGGGGGCAGCCCCTTGGGCAAGGGTTGCTCCCCATGGGGGCACGTTACTGTTGGCCATATCTGCCCCTTTTGGGGGCAGATCGGCCTATTTTTTGGAAGGCCCATCTGCCCCCAAGGGGGGGGGGGCAGAAAGCCCACCAGAGATCAGGGATTTTTTTTTTTCTAAATAAGAGGGTGAGGGTTTGGCCATACCTACCACCCCAGATAAATGGGGACAAAGTTGTTCTGCCCACCAGTGGACAGATTGGGCAATTACCCGCCGCGATTCACACCCGGGGTGGGGGTGGTCAGAAAGTCTCCTAGATGCAAGGGAATAAAAAAAAAAAAAACATAGTGGGGTGGTGGCTACCAACTAGTATGGGCCTGGTAATGCCCCCATCCCAACTGAAGGGGGTAGCAGTCTTTCAGCTCTCCCCCCGCACACTAAAACATCTTATCCCATGGCAAGCAAGAGGACATTTGATTATTTTGGGTTTTAGTTTTACATTTGGGACATGAGAGCTTGGTAACTCTCTAAATCGTCCCTCTTGGAATGGTGAGAGCTGCACCTTTTGGACTTTGGGACGTTGAAATGTTGAAAAATCCACAAGACGTAGACACATCTGAAAACTAAACATCTGGTGGATTCCAGGGTGGTGTGCTTCACATGCACCCCGCACCATTTTCTTACCCACCGTGCCCTGCAAACCTCCAACTTTTCTGGAAATCAAACATTTTTCCCACATTTTTGTGTTGGAACCTTCTGGAATCTGCAGGAATCCTCAAAATTCCTACCACCCAACTTTGTCTCATCTATACCGATCAAAATTCTGCTGCAATTGTCAGCCTAAAAATGTTTTTTTTCAAACTGCCCTTTTGGACCCCCTTTGGTTCCCCTTCAAGTTCGACATGTTTTTGGCTCTTCCCTGTCACAGGCACTTGGCCCACCTATACAAGTGAGGTATCATTTTTACCGGGAGACTAAGGTGAGCGTTGGGTGGTAGGAAATTTGGCCCGGTGCGGTGATCCCACACAGAAATGTGGGAAAAATTTGATTTGTTAGCTAAATTTGAGGTTTGCTGAGGATTCTTGGTAAGAAAACATTGGGGGATCCACGCAAGTCACACCTCTTTGGACTCTCTCGGTCATCTAATTTTTAGAAATATGTGGGTTTGGTAGGCTTCTCTAGATGGCTGCTGAACCCAGGACCAAAAACGCAGGTGCCCCGCAAAAACAGGTAGTTTTGTATTTGATAATTTTCATGTGTCCAGATAGTGTTTTGGGGCATTTTCTGTTGCGAGCACTAGGCCTACCGACACAAGTGAGGTACTATTTTTATCTGGAGACTTGGAGGAATGCTGGGGGGAAGGAATATTGTTGCTCCTCTTAGATTCCAGAACTTTCTGTCACTAAAATGTGAGGAAAAAGTGTTTTTTTGGCTAAATTGTGAGGTTTGCAAAGGATTCTGGGTAACAGAACCTGTGTTGAGCTACACAAGTCACCCCATCTTGGATTCCCCTAGGTGTCTAGTTTTAAAAAATGTGCGGATTTGCTAGGTTTCCCTAGGTGGCGGCTGAGATAGAGACCAAAATCCACAGCTTGGCACTTTGCAAAAAACAGCTCTGTTTTCTTTGGGAAAATGTGATGTGTCCACGTTGTGTTTTGGGGCATTTCCTGTTGTGGGCACTATGCCTACCTACAAGGTGTCTAGTTTTCAAAAATGCACAGGTTTTGTAGGTTTCCCTAGGTGCCGGCTGAGCTAGAGGCCAAAATCTACAGCTAGGCACTTTGCAAAAAACAAGTCAGATTTCAATGTAAAAATGTGATGTGTCCATGTTGCGTTTCCTGTCGCGAGCATTAGGCCTACCCAAGCAAGTGAGGTACCATTTTTATCGGAAGACTTGGAGGAACACAGAATAGAAGAACACGTGTTTTTGCCCCTTGTCTTTCTCTACATTTTTTCCTTTCAAATGTAAGACAGTGTGTAAAAAAGATGTCTATTTTAGAAATGCCCTGTAATTCACATGCTAGTATGGGTACCCCGGAATTCAGAGATGTGCAAATAACCACTCTTTTTCTTGATACCTATTTTTCACTCTTTAAATTTTAGCAAATGAATTGCTGTATACCCGGTATAGAATGAAAAATCCATTGAAAGGTGCAGTTCCTTTATTGGCTCTGGGTACCTAGGGTTCTTGATGAACCTACAAGCCCTATATATCCCCGCAATCAGAGATGTCCAGCAAACGTACTGGTATATTGCTTTAAAAAATCTGACATCACAGGAAAAAGTTACAGAGTAAAACGTGGAGAAAAATTGCAGTTTTTTTCACCTTGATTTCAATATTGTTTTATTTCAGCTGTTATTTTCTGTAGGAAACCCTTGTAGGATATACATAAATTACTCCTTGCTGAATTCAGAATTTTGTCTACTTTGCAGAAATGTTTAGCTTTCTGGGATCCAGCATTGGTTTCACACCCATTTCTGTCACTAACTGGAAGGAGGCTGAAAGCACAAAAAATAGTAAAAATGGGATAGGTCCCAGTAAAATGCCAAAATTGTGTTGAAAAATTGGGTTTTCTGATTCAAGTTTGCCTGTTCCTGAAAGCTTGAAAGATGGTGATTTTAGCACCGCAAACCCTTTGTTGATGCCATTTTCAGGGAAAACACCACAAGCCTTCTTCTGAAACCCCTTCTTCCAATTTTTTGGAAAAAAAGGAAATGTTCGCTGTATTTTGGCTAATTTCTAGGCCTCCTTCAGGGGAGCCCACAAAGTCTGGGTACCTCTAGAATCCCTAGGATGTTGGTAAAAAAGGACGCAGATTTGGTGTGGGTAGCTTATGTGTAGAAAACGTTATGAGGGCCTAAGCGCAAACTACCCCAAATAGCAAAAAAAAGGCCTGCCACCTGAGGGGGAAAAGGCCTAGCAGCGAAGGGGTTAAATACATTATATGAAAAGCAGGGTGCATGAGTGGGGCCCTAAAGGACAGTGAAAAGGAGTGGAAAGTGGATTGTTAGGAGTACTGAGAGAGAACATCCAGATATTTTGTAAAATAACCAACATTTTTTAGGACTTTCAAACAAAGAAGGAGACAATATTTGTTCATTTTTGTCTGTGTGCATGTAAAAATTCCTGATGAAATCCGACAGACATCTATTGCTGCCATGTTTTTCAGGTCGATGTGTGCTGTGCTGCTCCAGACCAGGTGTTGTCCTTTGAATTCAGGGACTTCTGGTCCTGTTTTATAATGGAATAGACCAGCCTACAAGTCCCAGACGTCAAAGAAAAAACCTGGGCAAGGAGCAGCACAGCACACATGAACCTGGGAAACTTGGCAGGACTAGACATATCACCCTGCCCGACCGAAAGCACCTCTACCCAACTATTTGTCAGAAATACATTTTTTAAAGGAGGTATGACACCCGAAGCACCCAACCCCCCCAGGAGCTGCACCCCTGGTCACACATCCTACTTTCTCTGGAACCCTGTCCCACACACTGCCTTACAGCTTCTGGGCTCCCACCCACAATTTGAGACCACTGTCACGTGACCCCACGCCATGCTTGTCCCCAAGAATCACATGCAACAGTGACTGCATCAAATCACATGACAATATGAAACATTCCATACCTTACTGCGATGTACTTATTACACCAAGTGACACACTGTGATGTAACACTGGAGCAGCTCAGCAACTGAGAAAACGGCCTATTGATACAAACTGACCCTTGAAGCACTTAAACTTTTCTTAAACTTTTCAAATGTTACCACACTAGAACACTTCACAGGTTGGATTTACTATGGATTGAGAAAGAGCTGCGGTCTCGACTAGAGCAGCACAAATTCATCCTCCATTTATAATGGTTAGCAAATTGACACCAGGCTTTTCCTCACTTTGCATCACACGATCACCTGCACTGCAACTCCCCAACAATTTGCAGTCATTATATGCAGCACAGCAGTATACAAACCCATGTGGACTGTGTGCTTTTCACACATACCATTGTATTGTATGGAATTGTAAAGTGTTTCATTCACAGTCTATTTTTGTATTATTTAATCTTGTTATGCATTCCTAGTACTATGTTTACTTTTGCCTTGAGTTCCTGTTCTGAAATGGAGTGGTGGCTGAGGACTAAACAGGAAACTCAAGTCAATTGCTGTTAGGACAATGAGCTGACTTGTCTGTCCAGGCCATGGGCAACATTACTGAAGAAATAAAGCAAGTCCTGGAAGAAGCTGCTTTGTGGAGTGTTTACTTATTTTCACATATTGGCGATGGGGACCAGAAGCCATGCTGTTGCTCACCAACAAAATCTAATTTGGGAGATTTTGCTGCTCCGCTGTGCTTTGGCATTGTGACTCCAGTTGGCTGCTGTTTCAAGACATTCTGGCTCTGATAACATTCTCCAGCCTGAAAGGAAATCTGTGCTCCCCTTTTGAGAGTCTTAAGCCACTTATTGTAGGGCATCACCGGATTTGGATGATTTGGTTGTTATGGGCGCGAGTGCTTGCCCATCAGCTTGTGGCGTGCTCGAGATGGCTTGGCACGAATGATACATTGGTTGGTTCCATCTCTCATCCTCACTCTGGTCCATCATCATGTTGGTGGTCATTTTGGGTGTATAAGAAGGTTGACAGAGGCACTCACCACTTTTGACATCATCTTGGTGGTCCAACTTGGGAAAACAGTTATGCCAATAGACACGTATCGGCAGGCACATTTCTAATTGATTGTCTTTCAACGCATTTGCATTTCTCCTGAAGTGCTCCTTTCCTGGCACCGTGCTGTCAGGTTTATGTGCTGGCAGTTGCAGTGCTTCATGAGGTGCTCTTTACATTTGCTTTTGAGCAGAAGGTACTCATACCTGTTTATGACAATAACAAGATTGGTGTAGTCAGCCTTTACGATCATTGCAGTTTATTTTTGCTTTTAAATCTCAACGGAACCTGTGACTTTTCCTGTACTTTGAATTTGAATTTTATTGGTAGCGGACACGGCACAGGCACAACATTCTGCACAGCCTCCTCCTTCTTTTAGAGGTTAAGTATTGTGGTACTTATCATTTAGAGTAACTCTGCAAGTGATGCTGGGTCAGCCGAAAGACCATTATGTGAGGCCAAGATTGATGGAATTTCATTGCAGGTCATGGCTGATTCAGTTTATAGAGACACTACCTTTCATGACTTTTTGGGGTAGGTCTGTGTCACGGTTACCCACTGATATTAACCCAAAAACTTTGGTTAAAGGGATATAGATATGTTGGGGTATTTTATATCAACCTTAGAGTGTTAAGAATAAGTTACAAAAACTAACGTTTACATGGCAATCAAGGGAAAAAATATAATTCACAGACTGTACCTAGTGAAATTAGGTTCATACCTTAAACCAGAAATGGATAATCCTGTGGATTGTAGGTGAAATGCCAATAGCATATGTTTCTAGTGGTGACTTTGACAACAGTATTTGGTATTCCATTGGAGTTTAAATATGTTTTCCATAAGCAAGTGAGTAATGTGCAAGGATTTGAACTTCAAATCAAAGGAAAACCTCTAGCTGAACATGTTGTTCACAATGTTGGACCTATAGCACTCAGTATCATAGATGAACTGAAAGGGATGTTAAAAATGTGTGTACAGAAGTACCATTGAGCCTTGCAATTCCTCACAATAGGTTTCACCAGTAGTACTGGCAAAGAAGAAATTTGGTGATATCAGATTGTGTGCAGACCTCAGAACCCTAAACAAAAACATACTGGTGGACTGCTAACCCGCTTCCCAAGTTACAAGAACTATTGGCTAATTTAGGGTTTGCTAAGTATTTTTTCTATCATTGATTTCCGTTCCACATGCCATCAAATTGCACTCACATCAGATTCAACAGGGGTAACAACATTCATTACAGCATTCAGAGCCTACAGGTGCCTAAGATTGCCATTTAGGCTTGCATCAGTGGCCAGTGTGTTCCATAAACAGATGGGCAATTTATTTGGGGAAGTAAAAGGGGTGAAGCATTTAAGGACGACATTCTGATTTATGCAGAAAGCTTGAAGAGCCATATTTACATTCTTACTAAAGAGGAGCTGTCTTTCCTGTTACGGTCTGGCATGACTATTAGATGTAACAAGTGCACGTTTGGAATGCAGGGATTAGATTATTTGGGTCATATGATTTCTTCATATCACCCAAATTCTGTCTACTAAAAACCATCAAAGAAGCAGCTCCACCCAAGGACAGGGCACCCTTCGCTCTTTTTTGGGCCTAGCTGAATATTATGCCCATTTTGTTCAGGGTTATGGGCAGATGGTTGAGCCTATAAGGGCATTGCTAAGGAAAGGACCAAGATTTGTGTGGTCAAATTAGGTGAACACAGCTTTTGAGAAGGTAAAAGAATGGCTGAAGAGGCGCCTGCCTTGAAAGCTTTTAGGGAAAGCAGTAAGTGGAGCTTGGTTGGACTGGGGGCTTTGCTCAGTCAATGGGTGGGAAGAACTGAACTAACCGTGGGTTTTGTCTTGCGCCCGCTAATAGTGTGTGAGAAACACTACAGTAGAATTGAACGTGAGGCACTGGCTTACACCTCGGCTGTTAAAAAATTCAGGCTGTACATAGGGGGACATGATTTTGAACTATTCACCAATCACTAACCTCTGGTGCATATGTGGGTAGTAGCAGGAAAAATAATGGGTCTACCTGGTTGATCAAGTTGCTATCCAAGCTTCAGGAATATAATTTCACAATAAAACATATGGCAGGAGGCAGCAAGTTTTGTGCACATTGTCTGTCGCGCATGCCGCTAAACACCACCGATTGAGTGAGATGCCAGTTGACATTGAATGTGTGGTAGTGGCATTGGCCGCTGTGGCAGTATGCAGAAACTTGATATCAGAAGAAAGGTGGATTGCAACATATACCAAAGATGAGAATTTTCAGAAGGTTAACCATTATGTCATGAATGGATGGGCAGAATGCAGGTGTATGAGGAATGAGTTAAAAAAAACTCAGGTTTCTTGAAGGTTTATCTCTTGTGAATAACAGGGTCATGAGAGATCATTTGTTTGTACCTCCAGAAAGTTTAAGAAATTACCTGATATCCTTGGCGCATCAGGGACACCTAGTTATCTACAACTAACTTTCACAACTATATACATACATATATTTGTGCAGAAGTGTTTCCCATTAAAGTACTAATTAACATATGTGCACATTTGTTGTGTGATAAAAATATTGCACGATATTTCTTACAGTCTGTTTCACTGTTTACGGATGAAGATGAAACTTTGCAAATTTGTGCATTCACCCGCATTGCCTTTTTAATTGTAATTGGTCCAATAAAAAGTATCAGGTAGTAGAGAAGTTGGAATCAGTTTACAACATATGTACATTTATAGAGTATTTACTACTTGACTAAAATGCTTTAATAAAATGAGTAAATAATAAGTTCAAATTTCAGAGTGTTCTTCGAACGATGCCTATGCTCTAATTTTTAGAATGCAGGGTTCAGTTTCCAAGTTGGTTTGCTTGTCCTATGCTGCTCTCTAGTGGCTGCATTTCATACCTGCGTGTAATTTACACGGTATTAGGGTGTTTTTAATTTGGCATTTTTTAAGTATGCATATCGAGCCACTAATAGTCTGCAAAAGTTTTATTGCACGAAGTCGTTTAGTTTAAATAAGTCATTTTAAGATATTTGTAGATTACGATCCTTTTTATGAGCGGATAGGCGTTCAAATATTTACTGCTACCAGTGCTGATTTCGCGAAAGAAAACGTGCCCGTGACCGAAGATATGCACAAAAGGCAGCGGCCGGTGCCATTGAACGTCGGCGCGCCGAATGGCAAGGCCGGCAGTCTTTTATCCACTACATGACACTCCCAGGCCCCTTTTCAAGCTCTTTCAAGCTTCTGCGTTCTGTTTGTGACGTTTTTTAATTCCTTCGTCTTCCTGCTCAGTGTGTTTGCTCTCGTGAAACGGTTGATGAGTTAAACTAAGTGCCGGTCCCCAGTGCTTGAAATGGAAAAATTAAAGTGCAGGTACTCTGTGCCCGAGTACCTGCTTGTTTCCGAGAAGTGCCGGTACTCTCCAATTAAAAGTATTACGTTTTTCTTGAGATGTGCCGGTACTCTCCCTATCAAAAAAAAAATGTGTTGGTGCCTCCCACCACCAACCATCGGCTCACATTAAACACTGTCTTTTACGCAGATGGCTAGAGAATGTAATCAGAATTTTGCAATATTTTGATGCACAATCTTGAGGTGTACGTTTTACGAGGATAATTTTTTGCATCAGTCGTTGCACCACATATTATAGTAATATTATGGACTGATATGCAATTTGCTATAATTGTATGCATCCTATAGGCGTTATTGTGTGCAAAATATCGAAATGTGGAGAGAAGCGGAGCAGATGAAAGGAAGTCAAGGGAAATTGAGGCCCATATTTATACTTTTTGACGCTAAACTGCGCTAACGCAGTTTAGCGTCAAAAAGTTTTGCGCCGGCTAACGCCATTCTGAAGCGCCATGCGGGCGCCGTATTTATTGAATGGCGTTAGCCGGCGCAAGCAGACCGGCGCTGCCTGGTGTGCGCGAGAAAAACCACGTACACCAGGCAGCGCCGGCGTAGGGGGAAAATGGCGCATGGGCGTCTTAAAATGGGGCAAGTCAGGTTACGTCGAAAAAATCGTCGTAACCCGACTTGCGCCATTTATTTTCGACGCCCATCCCCCATCAACATGACTCCTATCATTGTAAAGATAGGAGTCATGCCCCCTTGCCCAATGGCCATGCCCAGGGGACTTCTGTCCCCTGGGCATGGTCATTGGGCATAGTGGCATGTAGGGGGGCACAAATCAGGCCCCCCTATGCCAAAAAAAATTATTAAAAAAAAATAAAAAAATACTTACCTGAACTTACCTGAATGTCCCTGGGGTGGGTCCCTCCAGCCTTGGGTGTCCTCCTGGGGTGGGCAAGGGTGGCAGGGGGGGTCCCTGGGGGCAGGGGAGGGCACTCTGGGCTCATTTTGAGCCCACTTGTCCCTTAACGCCATGCCTGACCCAGGCGTTAAAAAGCGGCGCAAATGCGCCGTTTTTAGCCACGCCAACTCCCGGGCGTCTCTTTTGCCCGGGAGTATAAATACCACGTAAAGGCCTGGGAGTCATTTTTTAGACGGGAACGCCTCCCTTGCATATCATTAACGCAAGGAAGGGGTTCACGCTAAAAAATGACGCACATTCCGGGAACTTTGGCGCTATTCGCCTCTAACGCCATAGTATAAATATGGCGTTAGTTGGCGTTAGTTTTGCGTCGAAATTGCGTCAAAAAAAACGACGCAATTTCGGCGCAAACGGAGTATAAATATGGCCCTGAATGTTTCACTCAACAGAAGGCATTCGGAGACTAAGGGGCATATTTATGAATTTGTCGCGCAGCACGTCATCTTCCGTTTTGGCTGCTTAGAACCAGCGCACATAGAAAGAGGGAAAAAAAAGGAGAAATAAAAATATTTCTCCTTGTTACGCATCTCCTGAGGAGGCATATCTTTTTTGCGCATTCTCAGTTTTACCAGTTCTGGTAAATCAGGGAATGTGCCAAAAAACATGGGAGTTGCCTGTGAACACCTATGCAAAGACCGTGGCACACCTCCCCAGTGCAAAATAAGTCAAAACAGCTAGTTGTGCTGTTATTTTTCTTCAGATTTATGGAGCTACTCAGGGCCACACCAAGTGGCCTTGTAGGCTTTCATAAATCTCACTTACGGCTTGCATCGCGCATCTACCATCTTGCGTGGTGCAAATGTGACGCAAGGTCATAAATATTGCCCTAACTGTACAATATTTTTACTTTAGGGAAAAATAATCCGTATAATAGGGGTTAGGTGGCAGATAAAAATTGTGTCAAGTCAACATCACTGTCATTCCAGAACATAAAAATGTCATCAAAGTATTTATGCCATGGACAAATGATGTTCAGTTAAGGTCTTCACTCTGCATAAATAAACCAACTCTTAAAAGAGTCTTCAGGCAGGTTTGTGAGGTTTGGCTAAAAGCTTGAACACATGCCTAAAAAAATACATTATTTTAGGGTCGAGTGCAAAGCGCTCTATCCCTGGTGTAATCTCTCTGTGGGCTTTTAACGATGCCCATGTCACGCACATCAGTTTGGTTGGTTTGTGGGCTTGCCCTTTAAAATTCACTTGATTTAATTAGTTAAAGTCATGCATATGTCATGCCTTTTCCAGTGTTTAGCCCTTCTTGGGAGCAGCGGCCAACTACTGAAAACATACGAGGCTCCATGTTTTCGGTATGGTTTCTGGACTACTTTTTCTCTTCATTTCGTGGGCAGCGCGATCTCGCTGGGAAGTAGTCGAGCGGTTTGCATGACATTGACCCTGTTACATGGATATTAGCACTTTTGCCGGTTACATAGGTAATTGCACTTTTGGGGATATGTTTCACTGCGAGCGAACTTCTGTTTCCTTTTGTGTGTCTGCTTTGCCCTCATGGCAGCTGTTGGCTCACTTATGTGAAACTGTTTTACTTTTCATTTTCAGTTTATGAGCAAGTTTACAACGCTAATAGCTTTAACTCGAGCAAACGAGAGACCCATTACATTGCAAATGCTTGTTGTTAATGTTAGGGGCACCAACTTTGTGTGCAGGATCCAATGGGACTGAAGCTCTTTGCCTTCTCTCATTTTTCCATCAGTGATGAAATGCAAATGAATATGAGGGCAAATTGTAAAAACATATAAAGAGAAATTAAATGAGATGGAAAACAGACACTCAGAGACATGGGACTCCACCACTTTGCCTCGTCACTTCAGCTGGCCAAAGAAGTCTTTTGGCTGTAATGGATTTCTACAAGACAAAGAGATATGTTAGGTATCTTGTTATTATAAACTCAAAGCTTAACTATAATTTTAAATGGCTATAGCTTACCAATATCTCTGTGTAAACAACTCTCTGAACTTTGATGTGTTACTGGTCGGTTCCTGAAAACTAAGCATACAAAGAGCGAGAATTTCAAATATATATGTACACTAGAATTTCTTCCTATGTTTGGAATAAGTACCTATGTTGATATACACCATCAGGTGGAAGATGAGTTATAGATTCCACTTTACTTCTGCTAAACGAGAGAAAAAAACACTGTTGACATGATGTTTCCTGTTCTCAGTAATTTTATACACATATTAGAATGATAATGCCATGTGCATGACATTCATTTATGCATATACAATGAAATCTACTTTAAGGATCTGTCACAGGAAAACCTTCAGTATAATGTAACAGCCTCAGTCTTGAAGAATTCCGAAGAATTCTGATAAATGTTCATGAGAATAGTTCAAAGTTCACTTTCACCAATAACACAACTTGACATAATTCTCCTATGCATTCCCAATGACCATCAAAACAATCCTTGGGAAGCAATAGGTCTTGGAATGAAAAATGTGAGATCCGTGTAGGGAGCTGCTGGCTTCAGTAACTTTATATCAGTATTGCCTAGCAAGGGACACCATGAATTACGAGGGAAGTTATACCTGATAATCCAAGATGGCTGCCATTTGTCCAGACCACGTGAGAGTTTGTGGCCTGCTGGGAATCCTTTTACATTGCCCACATGCTGCCGTGCAGTGGCTTCTCCTCACAAGCAGTCTCAGTGCAGACAGAATTGTCACTCCATGATAACGGCCAGCTTTCTCTTCACAGAAAAAAAAGTTATCTGGAAAGGGTTTGGAGTACTGCTTCCGCATGCTCGAGCCATACTAAGTGGTAAACAATATCTCCAGCCCTGCTCCTTGGTAGCTCAGAACAGATTTGTGCAAGGCTACTATAAAAGAGATCTGTACCCGAATAGGACGACAATAAGTTTTAAGGAGAACAGTGATCACTTGGAAAGCTTGTCCTAGGAAAATGAATCACTAGTAGTTTTTTTGTTTTTTTTCCATTGGAAAAGTAGAATCATTACAAACAAGGTGACGTACAATTACAATGATGTCAGAGGTGTATAATTCATGGAAATATAGACATTTATTGCTGTAACAATCAAGCAATAACAGAAAGCATGAATACATTTTGCTAAAGGCTGCCCAAAACTTGGTCACACTTTTTTATTATCCTTTCCCCATGTAATAAGTAAGTTCATATTGCTAGATATGTTTCAATTTTTCCAGTCAAGTTGCAGAAGTGGGTGCCTAAGTGGAACATCATTTTTGGGGTGAACGTGATGGGGGTAGAGAAAGAGACCAATACAGAAATCACTGCCCCCTTTGTTAATGACAGAGCAGGAGACAATTTTACCAAACAACATTAAGCATGATGGGACATGTAGTTCCAAGCTTACAGTTATTGATAGGGGCCTACCATGCTTAGCTAGGGGCAACTAGTGAACTTTGTAAGTGACAGGCATTACATTTTTTGTGGCATAACAGGCACTCTTTATCTCACCCCAAGGGGTGAGCAGAGGTGGTTTCTTCTCGAGGGTGGAGGAGCATCGTCCCCCTGCTCGCTGCGAGCTGTGCAGGCAAAAATAAAATGACAATGAAAAGATTTCACTGCCATTTTATTTTTACCTCTGCAGCGCACCAGCCCAAAAACATGCTAGACGTGTCCTCTGCTACCGACAGCAAAGGGATGTCTCTGCTGCTCCCAGCAGAGGACAGGAGCAGTACCTGGACTGGACCCTCCAAATCAAATCAAATCAAATCAAATCAAATCATTAACATTTATAAAGCGCGCTACTCACCCGTGCGGGTCTCAAGGCGCTAGGGGGGAAAGGGGGGGTTATCGCTGCTCGAACAGCCAAGTCTTTAGGAGTCTCCGGAAAGCGGAGTGGTCCTGGGTGGTCCTGAGGCTGGTGGGGAGGGAGTTCCAGGTCTTGGCCGCCAGGAAGGAGAAAGATCTCCCACCCGCCGTGGAGCGGCGGGTGCGAGGGACGGCAGCAAGTGCGAGGCCAGCGGAGCGGAGGGGGCGGGTGGGGACGTAGAAGCTGAGGCGTCTGTTGAGGTATTCCGGTCCCTTGTTGTGGAGGGCTTTGTGTGCGTGGGTGAGAAGACGGAAGGTGATCCTTTTGCTGACTGGGAGCCAATGCAGGTGTCTCAGGTGTGCGGAGATGTGGCTGTTGCGGGGTACGTCGAGGATGAGGCGGGCCGAGGCGTTTTGGATGCGTTGCAGGCGGTTTTGGAGTTTGGCGGTGGTCCCGGCGTAGAGGGTGTTGCCGTAGTCCAGGCGACTCGTGACAAGGGCGTGGGTCACGGTTTTTCTGGTGTCGGCGGGGATCCAGCGGAAGATCTTGCGGAGCATGCGGAGAGTGAGGAAGCAGACGGAGGACACGGCGTTGACTTGCTTGGTCATGGTGAGAAGAGGGTCCAAGATGAAGCCGAGGTTGCGGGCGTGGTCTGCGGGGGTCGGTGCGGTGCCGAGGGCCGTGGGCCACCAGGAGTCGTCCCAGGCGGACGGGGTGTTGCCGAGGATGAGGACTTCCGTTTTTTCAGAGTTCAGCTTTAGGCGGCTGAGCCTCATCCAATCTGCGACGTCCTTCATACCCTCTTGTAGGTTGGTCTTGGCGCTGGCGGGGTCCTTGGTGAGGGAGAGTACAAGTTGGGTGTCGTCGGCGTAGGAGGTGATGATGATGTCGTGCTTGCGTACGATGTCGGCGAGGGGGCTCATGTAGACATTGAAGAGTGTCGGGCTGAGCGATGAGCCTTGAGGTACGCCGCAGATGATCTTGGTGGGTTCTGAGCGAAACGGAGGGAGGTAAACTCTTTGGGAGCGGTTAGCGAGGAAGGAGGCGATCCAGTCCAGGGTCTGGCCTTGGATCCCGGTGGAGCGTAGGCGGGTGATTAGGGTGCGGTGACAGACGGTGTCAAAGGCAGCCGAGAGGTCGAGGAGAATGAGGGCGACTGTTTCACCGTTGTCCATCAGGGTTCTGATGTCGTCTGTGACTGAGATGAGGGCGGTTTCCGTGCTGTGGTTGGTTCGGAATCCGGTTTGTGAAGGGTCGAGCAGGTTGTTGTCTTCCAGGAAGGTGGTCAGCTGTTTGTTGACGGTCTTTTCTATTACCTTGGCTGGGAAAGGTAGAAGAGAGATGGGGCGGAAGTTTTTCAGGTCGCTTGGGTCAGCCGTAGGTTTCTTTAGTAGGGCGTTGACTTCAGCGTGCTTCCAGCATTCGGGGAAGGTAGCAGAAGAAAAAGAAGAGTTGATGACGGTCTGGAGGTGCGGGGCGATGATGTCGTCGGCTTTGTTAAAGATGAAGTGCGGGCAGGGGTCCGAAGGGGCGCCGGAGTGGATAGAGTTCATGATGGATTTGGTTTCTTCCGTGTTGATGTGGGTCCAGTTGTTGAGGGTGATGTCCGGGGAAGCAGGTTCAGTGGTGTATGGTTGGGTCTGGTGTCCGAAGCTGTCGTGGAGGTCGCTGATCTTGCGATGGAAGAAAGTGGCGAGGGATTCGCACAAATCCTGTGAGGGCGTGACGGCGTTGGCGCTGGCGCTGGGGTTGGAGAACTCTTTGACGATGCTGAAGAGTTCTCTGCTGTTGTGGCTGTTTTTGTCTAGTCTGTCGGTGAAAAAGTTCCTTTTGGCAGTGCGGATCAGGTGGTGGTGTTCGCGTGTAGCGTTCTTGAGGGCGGTCATGTTGTCCGCGGTGTGGTCCTTGCGCCAGGCCTTCTCAAGGGCACGACAAGTTTTCTTTGATTCTTTGAGGGTGTCAGAGAACCAGAGAGGTTTTTTGGTGTTGGTCTGTCGATGCGTGCGTTTGAGGGGAGCAAGGTTGTCAGCGCAGTTGGAGATCCAGTTTGTGAGGTTGAGAGCTGCGTCGTTGGGGTCGGTGGTGAGGGTGGGTTGGTTGGCGGCGAGAGCGGAGAAGAGTTGCTCTTCAGGGATCTTGTTCCACTGTCGACGAGGGGTGGGTTGAGTGCGGAGGTGGGAGGTCTCGCGTCGGAATGTGAAGTGGACGCAGCTGTGGTCGGTCCAGTGTAGGGCAGAGGTGTGGCTGAAGAAGACGTGTTTTCTGGCGGAGAAGATAGGGTCGAGCGTGTGTCCGGCGATGTGGGTGGCGGTGTTCACCAGTTGTTTGAGGCCGAGGTTGGCGAGGTTGTCGAGCAGGGTGGTGGTGTTGGGGTCGTTGTTTTGTTCCAGATGGAAGTTGAGGTCGCCTAGGAGGATGTAGTCCGGTGAGGCGAGGGCGTGCGGGGAGATGAAGTCGGCGATGGCGTCGCTGAAAGAGGCGCGAGGTCCGGGAGGACGGTAGACGAGGGATCCTCTGAGGGTGGTCCTTGGGTCGGTGCGAATCTGAAAATGCAGGTGTTCAGCGGCGAGGGGGGGTCTTCGGTGGAGGTGGTGACGCTGATGGAGTCTTTGAAGATGATGGCGACACCTCCTCCTACTTGGTTGGTGCGGTCTTTTCTGGAGATCTTGTAGCCTTCGGGGATGGCGGTAGCGATGTCTGGAGCAGAGGAGGCGTTCATCCATGTCTCCGTGATGAAGGCGACGTCCGGGGCTGTGGAGTCCAGGAGGTCCCAAAGTTCAACGGCGTGTTTGTGGACGGAACGAGCGTTGATCAGGATGCACTTGAGGTGGTTGATGGCGCGTGGGCTTGTGGTCGTGGTAGTTGCGTGGTGGAAGATGCGTTTGCAGGAGTTGCTGGCGAAGGGTCCATGGGTGCGTTTGGGGTGAGCTAGGAAGCAGGTTTTGGAGCGCCCTGGGTTGAGGGCGTGGAGGGTGGTGGGGTCGTAGCGGATCAGCGGGGCTTGGGGGAGCTGGGGACCAGGGGTCGTGGCGCTGGGCGCGGGCCAGGCGCGGACGGGCGCAGACGGGCTTGCCTCTGGCGCGCCTCCGGCGCGCCAGCGGCGTGCCCGCTGCGCGCGCCCGCTGCGCAGTCGCGCAGCGGCCGCCATAAGAGGTAGGAGGGGGGGGGAGGGGTCAGCTGGGGGCGAATGGGAGCTGGGGGGCGGGGGCGTGCAGGAGGTCGCGGCGGGAAAGCGCGAGGGAGGGGGGGGACAGGTAGAGTGAGAGGAGCTGGGGGAGGGGGTTTAGGGTGGAGGAGGGTGAGTGTTAGGAGGTTTGGAGATTAGGGAGAGAGATAGGAGTAGGGTTGTGAAGATAGGGGAGGGGGGGTTGTAGAGGTGGGTGAGGGAGAGAGGTAGAGTGAGAGGATAGGGAGATAGGTAGTAGAGGGGGTGGCGGGAGGGGGGGAGAGATAGAGAAATAGATAGAGAAAATAGATAGAGAAGTTGATAGATAGGGAAATAGATAGATAGACAGATAGGTAGGTAGGAGGAGGTGGAGAGTGGGGGAGTTAGATAGTGAGATAGGGAGCTAGAGAGATAGGAAGATAGGAGGAGTGAGGGAGGTAGATAGCGAACGGGTTAGCTAGGGGTGAGAGAGGGGGAGGCGAGTGAGGGAGGGGGATGAGGAAGGAGCAGGAGGGCAGGCTCGGGGGAAGAAGACGGAGGAGGTAGAAGAGCCGAAGACAGGAGAACAGAAGACAGAAGACAGAAGAACAGAAGATCGGAAGAGCAGAAGACAGAAGACCAGAAGAACAGAAGACAGAAGAACAGAAGAACAGAAGAACAGAAGAACAGAAGAACAGAAGACAGAAGAACAGAAGACAGAAGCACAGAAGATCGGAAGAGCAGAAGAACAGAGAAGAACAGAGAAGAACAGAGAAGAACCGAGAAGAAGAACACAGAAGCACCGAGAAGAACAGAGAAGAAGAACACAGAAGACCGGAAGAACACAGAAGAACAGAAGGGAAGAACAGAAGAACAGAAGAGAAGAACAGAAGAACACAGAAGAAGATTGCAGAGGGGGAGCGAGGAGGAAGAGACAGAGAGGAGGAAAAGAAGCAGGAGCAGGAGAGAAGGTGAGTGGCGCGGGGCAGGGCGAGGGGCTGGGAGGAGGGGGGTACTTACAGTTGGGTGGGTCTCAGGAACACAGGAACTCGGGAACTTGGAGGAGCTGCAGCGGCAGGGGGAGCGACCTACCCTTGGGTCAAGGGTCGCTACCACTGTCGCGCAGCGGCCGCCATAAGAGGTAGGAGGGGGGGGAGGGGTCAGCTGGGGGCGAATGGGAGCTGGGGGGCGGGGGCGTGCAGGAGGTCGCGGCGGGAAAGCGCGAGGGAGGGGGGGGACAGGTAGAGTGAGAGGAGCTGGGGGAGGGGGTTTAGGGTGGAGGAGGGTGAGTGTTAGGAGGTTTGGAGATTAGGGAGAGAGATAGGAGTAGGGTTGTGAAGATAGGGGAGGGGGGGTTGTAGAGGTGGGTGAGGGAGAGAGGTAGAGTGAGAGGATAGGGAGATAGGTAGTAGAGGGGGTGGCGGGAGGGGGGGAGAGATAGAGAAATAGATAGAGAAAATAGATAGAGAAGTCGATAGATAGGGAAATAGATAGATAGACAGATAGGTAGGTAGGAGGAGGTGGAGAGTGGGGGAGTTAGATAGTGAGATAGGGAGCTAGAGAGATAGGAAGATAGGAGGAGTGAGGGAGGTAGATAGCGAACGGGTTAGCTAGGGGTGAGAGAGGGGGAGGCGAGTGAGGGAGGGGGATGAGGAAGGAGCAGGAGGGCAGGCTCGGGGGAAGAAGACGGAGGAGGTAGAAGAGCCGAAGACAGGAGAACAGAAGACAGAAGACAGAAGAACAGAAGATCGGAAGAGCAGAAGACAGAAGACCAGAAGAACAGAAGACAGAAGAACAGAAGAACAGAAGAACAGAAGAACAGAAGAACAGAAGACAGAAGAACAGAAGACAGAAGAACAGAAGACAGAAGCACAGAAGATCGGAAGAGCAGAAGAACAGAGAAGAACAGAGAAGAACAGAGAAGAACCGAGAAGAAGAACACAGAAGCACCGAGAAGAACAGAGAAGAAGAACACAGAAGACCGGAAGAACACAGAAGAACAGAAGGGAAGAACAGAAGAACAGAAGAGAAGAACAGAAGAACACAGAAGAAGATTGCAGATGGGGAGCGAGGAGGAAGAGACAGAGAGGAGGAAAAGAAGCAGGAGCAGGAGAGAAGGTGAGTGGCGCGGGGCAGGGCGAGGGGCTGGGAGGAGGGGGGTACTTACAGTTAGGTGGGTCTCAGGAACACAGGAACTCGGGAACTTGGAGGAGCTGCAGCGGCAGGGGGAGCGACCTACCCTTGGGTCAAGGGTCGCTACCACTGTCGCGCAGCGGCCGCCATAAGAGGTAGGAGGGGGGGGAGGGGTCAGCTGGGGGCGAATGGGAGCTGGGGGGCGGGGGCGTGCAGGAGGTCGCGGCGGGAAAGCGCGAGGGAGGGGGGGGGACAGGTAGAGTGAGAGGAGCTGGGGGAGGGGGTTTAGGGTGGAGGAGGGTGAGTGTTAGGAGGTTTGGAGATTAGGGAGAGAGATAGGAGTAGGGTTGTGAAGATAGGGGAGGGGGGGTTGTAGAGGTGGGTGAGGGAGAGAGGTAGAGTGAGAGGATAGGGAGATAGGTAGTAGAGGGGGTGGCGGGAGGGGGGGAGAGATAGAGAAATAGATAGAGAAAATAGATAGAGAAGTCGATAGATAGGGAAATAGATAGACAGATAGGTAGGTAGGAGGAGGTGGAGAGTGGGGGAGTTAGATAGTGAGATAGGGAGCTAGAGAGATAGGAAGATAGGAGGAGTGAGGGAGGTAGATAGCGAACGGGTTAGCTAGGGGTGAGAGAGGGGGAGGCGAGTGAGGGAGGGGGATGAGGAAGGAGCAGGAGGGCAGACTCGGGGGAAGAAGACGGAGGAGGTAGAAGAGCCGAAGACAGGAGAACAGAAGACAGAAGACAGAAGAACAGAAGATCGGAAGAGCAGAAGACAGAAGACCAGAAGAACAGAAGAACAGAAGACAGAAGAACAGAAGACAGAAGCACAGAAGATCGGAAGAGCAGAAGAACAGAGAAGAACAGAGAAGAACCGAGAAGAAGAACACAGAAGCACCGAGAAGAACAGAGAAGAAGAACACAGAAGACCGGAAGAACACAGAAGAACAGAAGGGAAGAACAGAAGAACAGAAGAGAAGAACAGAAGAACACAGAAGAAGATTGCAGAGGGGGAGCGAGGAGGAAGAGACAGAGAGGAGGAAAAGAAGCAGGAGCAGGAGAGAAGGTGAGTGGCGCGGGGCAGGGCGAGGGGCTGGGAGGAGGGGGGTACTTACAGTTAGGTGGGTCTCAGGAACACAGGAACTCGGGAACTTGGAGGAGCTGCAGCGGCAGGGGGAGCGACCTACCTCCAAAGTGCGCATGTCTCTTTAGCCGGCTGTTTTGAACCCACCAGGGATGTCAGTCATATATCAGTGATTTTCACCAACATTATATCAATGATAGCCAGAAATATTTATAGAATATCAATGATAAGTCAAGGAAGAGCCTTTGTTATGCCAGGGATAGCCAAGAATAGCCAAGAAGAACCAATAATTGCTATTATATGTCAATTGTGGGCCACTGTTATGCAGGCATGGCCAGTAAGCCACAAAGAATGTCCCCAAATATGTAAACAATGGGTCACTATCATGCAGAGTGTCCAGTATGTCTACAAGTACAGCTACAAAGAAGTCA
This sequence comes from Pleurodeles waltl, assembly GCF_031143425.1. Taxonomy (NCBI): domain Eukaryota; kingdom Metazoa; phylum Chordata; class Amphibia; order Caudata; family Salamandridae; genus Pleurodeles; species Pleurodeles waltl. The sequence goes on from NC_090450.1 coordinate 39,002,673, forward strand.
CTGACGGGCAACCTATCACAGAGCATGTTCAGTAATATGCCAAGGATGAGCCACCATTATGTCACGGTTAGGCAGCATGTCACTAAGTCTGCCCACAAATACATCATTGATTTCAACTATTTGTAGTGGTAGCCAGCAAGTGATATCAGTGTGTAACTGATGGGCCACCATTATGTATAAGGAAGCAAGCATGACCAAGGAATTGCAACATTTATCCCCTTTCTTCTCCCACTATTTACGGAACAGACAGCATATCCATAAGTAAGCCCATGATATGCCTTGGATGAGATATGTTAGGCATGAGTTACCACCTGATCACATCCATTCTACAAAACACACATATGCATTTGCACATGCACTCACACACACTCATTCAGACACCTTCACTCACATAGGTCCACATAAATGCACAAAAATTCTCAATTACACATACACATTAACCCATCCATAAATACACACAAAGTCAAACCTCGGCCCAGCCATTTGACATTTCCAACTACTTACCTATCTCCTTTGTGACAACAGTGCTGAATTTGAGCTGGTAGTTGCTGGTGGGGGCCACCAGCACTTATTTTTGGGGACCACCACTTTTTTTTCTGCATCAGGTATTTCCCTAGAGCCAGAGAGGGAAAAACACACAAATTGCAAAGACGGAGGAAAAGAAGGACGGAAAAAAAATCACAAAGGGAGAAAATAGCAAGGGATGGATAAAGGGGGGGAGGAGTGCCTGGTAGTGGATTAAATAGGCATGAGGTGGGATTTAAGGGTCTGATTTGGAGTTTGGCAGAGGGGATTACTCTGTCACAAATGTGACGAATATCTTGTCTGACATATTACAATTTTGATATAGCCTATGGAACTTTTAATACTGCGGATGGGATATCCGTCACGTTTGTGATGGAGCAACCCCTCCTCCAGACTCTAAATCAGGCCTTAAGTCTACCAGCCGTGGTATTCGGTGCCGCGACAGTGGACTTCTGAGCAGAGCGTCGGACACCAACACTCTTTCTTTTACAAACTTGGGGCCTCATTTACGAGGAAATGACCCAGCACGGTACCACAAGCAATTTGGCAGCGCTGAGCTAATAATTTCCAAAACGCAGGGATGTGCCATATTTACAACAGTACGGCACACCCCTGTGTGTTCCCTAGTGCTGGGCCTAAAATTAGCTGCCTAGCGCCAACGCAGGAACCCTTGCATCAGAGTGCAAGGGTGCCTGCGTTGCAGGGAATAATTTATTTAAGTGCAGGAAGGTATCCCTTCCTGCACATAAACAATCAGTAAATAATGACGATTTGCTACTACTATGTGTGCTGCATTCTGCAGAACACACAGAAGTAACAATTTGCCATTGTAGATTGTTTATTAAACAATCATTAATGGTGTTTTGCTCTTCCTATGTGTGCTGCATAATGCAACACACATAGAAAAAGCAAAAACTAGGAGAAATAAAAGTATTTTTCCACATTACCAATCTAACACGACCCCTAGGGTGGTATTAGTTTTTTGCGCTTCCTCAGGGTTACAATTTCTCGTAAATCTGGGGCAGTGTCAAAAGCAATGGGTTAAAACACCCACAGCAATACCCTTTGTACTTCCCTCTGCCACAGAAAACTGCATTGGGGAGGGCCATGTTTACAAGGCGGGGTTAAGCCACGTAAAGTGGCTTAGCGCTATTTGTAAATATGGAATAGGACATAACGCCACTGGAGCATCGCTGAAAGTGACTCTCCAGTGGTGGTGGTAGGTGAATAGTATTAACAACTATAACTAAAATAATGTTTATAACTAAAATTAAAATAATAGACATACTAATTGCATCAATAACATTAATAAGAATAAGAATGCTAACAAGAATGAGAATAATAGCAGTAGTGGCGGTAGATGTAATAGTAATCATAACTAAAACTATAATAATAATTAAAACTAAAATTAAAATAATACTAACTACAACAATAAGAAGAACAAGAATAAGAATAAAATCAGTAATTGTGATAGGTGTAGTAGTAATAATAATGTTAACTAAAATAATAATTATAGCTAATATTAAGATAATATTAATATTAAAAACCGTAATAACAATAGTAGCAATAATAATAATAATAATAATAATAATAGGAATGAGAATAATAATAAGAAGATGAATAGGAATAATAAACAATTAATCAATCAATCAACCAATCGGTTTGTAGAGTGCTGCTTGTCACCCATGAGGGTATCCAGGCGCTGGCAGGGTCCCTAGGTTCAGCCAAAGTGCCAGGTCTTGAGCATCTTGCGGAATTCTGATAGAGTAGCCGAGGTTCTCAGGTGTAGGGGGAGCTATCCATGCCTTGACTGCGAAGTAGGAGAAAGAGCATCTTCCAGCCTTGCTCTAGCGGATGCGGGTGGTGTGAGCCAAGAAGACACAGAGGAGGTGTCTGGTAGGTTGATGGAAGCTTTGGCGGTGGTTGATGTCGGCTGGTCCAGAGTTAAGAAGGGCCTTTAATGAGTGGATGAGTAGCTTGAACTGGCATCACTTCTGAGCTGGGTTGCCAGTGGAGGTCTCTGAGGTGTAGGGTGATGTGCATTTGTCGTGGGAGATTGAGGATGAGCCTGGTTGTGGCGTTCTGGATGGTTTGGTGTCTTTGGAGGAGGTCAGCTGCGGTTTCTGCGTAGAGAGAGTTTCTGAATTCCAACTGGATGGCGACCAGGACCTGGGTTATGGTGCATCTGGAATTTGGGGGGATCCCCTTGAAGATCCTGCGTAGCATGTGCAGTATGAAGAAGCAGGAGGATGATACTGCGTTGACCTCAGATGTCATGGAGAATTTGCTATCCAGGATAATGCTGATGTTTTTGGTATGGTCCATCTGAATTGGTAAAGGTCCGAGCTCTGTGGGCCATCAGGAGGCATCCCAGGGGGAGTCCTTGTTGCTGAAGATCAGTACTTCCAACTTGTTTTTATTGAAGTTGAGGCAGTGTCCTTCATCCAGTTTATGTGACACTGGTAATGCACTGGTGGAAGGTTAAGTCTAAGATTAAGCCTAAGACTAAGGGCTTGATTTAGATCTCGGCAGAAACTCTTTCACAAACGTGATGGATATCCCATCCAACATATTACGATCTCCATAGGAAATAATGGGATCGTAATGAGGCAGATAGGTGATCCATCATATTTGTGACAGAGTATTCCCTCCACCAAGATCTAAATCAGGCTCTCAGACTAAGACGAAGGGCCTGATTAAGAGTTTTGTGAATGGGTTACTCCATCACAAATGTGACGGATATCCCATCCTCCGTATTACAATCTCCATAGGCTATTATGTGATCTGTGATCCGTCACATTTGTGATGGAGTAAACACCCCTGCCAAACTCTAAATTAGGTCCGGAGACTAAGAATATGAATATGAAAATGCATAAGAATAAGAATAATAGCAGTAGTAGTGGTATGTGTATTAGTGTAAGGAAACAGGCTTTTTGCAGGTTTCCCCCCATTTTTTGCCACATTTGGACTTTTAGCTGCTGTTTTATTGACTCTGTGAGTGCACTGAAGCCTGCTGTCCAGACCTCTGTGATGGTTTTCAGTCCCTTTACAAATGGTATGTTTAATTGGATGTCCCCCAATTGGCAATCACTGGCTTACTTATAAGTCTCTAGTAGATGGTACCCAGGTTCTCAGGGCATGTAAGGCAGAGTGTCCACAGAAGGCTGCAGCACTGGTTGTGCCATCCTATGTGTGACATAGTATGTATGTCTCCTCTAAGCAAGGCCTAGCAAGCCCTATGGCAAGGAGCTGTATACTATTAAGCAAGACATATAGTTCTGTATATTGTTGTTTTGTTGAGGAAAGTTAGTAGTCCCATTGGGTAACAAAGAGTTACCTGGTGGCATTCCAGCCTGGTTAACTTCTGCATGGGACTACCTAACTGTGAACTGTACGGTATCAAAATAATCATGGCATTAAATACGGCCTGGTGGTCAAGTCAATATTTATATCACTCTTAAAGTTAAGCAACTTTTAGAAAATTGCCATTCTGTGCCCCAGCTGGCCCTGTGGCTTCCCACAACCCTGGCACACAGACAGCTTTCTTCCCACCTGGAGAGATGTGTAAATGACTCCCAGCTCAGGAATAAAGGCAGGTGCCACTGCGTGAGGTACGTCCTCCTCCCCCAGGGTGGCCACTCTCGTGTTAGTCCAGAAAGCGAGCTTCAAAGGGAAAGTCTTTGAAGGTGAAATGGATATGATATTCCAGAGCAGGATGCCTTTTGTTTCTGAAGACAAGTTGGAGACAGAGCCAGAGAGGGCTATCCAATGCCAGAACCAGTTTTCCCTTAGGCGTGTAGCCCCTAGGAAGCCACACCTCTGGGGTGGGCTACTAAGCTTCTGAAGACCAAGGAAGGGTCATGCCATCTTCAAAGGGCAAGAATTTTGCACTCTGGAATAGTCAGATCCCCCACAAGACAGGAACTTCATCAACCAAGAGGAGGGGGCCTACTAGCCAATTGGCTAGTGACCATGTTGTCCCATCAGGACAATTTTCTAGGATACATATGGCACCCCAGGCACCCTGGACTTCAGTACACCATGGATTTGGAGAAAGGACCATAGAAGGACCATCCTGCTGGTGTTGAAAGCGCACAAGAAGAAGCTACACCATTAGATGGACTGCACCTGCTGCACTTTGAGCAAGTAAAGTTTGGATTGTGTCCGTAGCCCCTGGCTTGGGGAAAAGTTGATTCCCAGCTACAGATTGAAGCAGTGACTACAAGGATCAGTGGCCTGGCCCCCTCGAACAGCACCAGGGTCATTAAAGCTGGAAGAGCCCAAATCGTCCTGTTGGGAGCCACCACAGAATTATTATCACGACAGGACACCAGGTCCTTCAAGAGACTTACTCAAAATAACCAAAAGTTGCACTCATGTCTGCTAGACCCAGGGGTGTTGTCTGTTCTAGGATTCATCACACATGAGGGACACTAGACCCTCCAAAGATTTGTAACCTGGCCTCTGAGTCGCAATAATTGAATGTCTGCCACAGCTGCCCTTCTGCCATCATAAAGCGAACTTTGGGGAACTCCAAGCTCAATGGCCAAAGTCATCCCACCTCACCTGTGGACCAAGGTCTCACCCAGAACATATCCTTGACGGCCGCACAGCATCAGGAGCATCTTTGAACATCTTTATATTCAGCATCCCTAGCATCAGGATCACTCCCCGATCATTTATGAAGATCATCTCCTAAAGGCTTGACTTGGTTTGGAAAAGTCCCTCTGGCCAGGTAGTTGTCAAAGTTTTGCTTCTAAACCAGTTCCCTGTCAAAACTTGAAACTCAACCCGGGTCAGAGTTGCTGAACAAACTCTTTCAAACTTTTCAAAAGTTTACAAACTTTTTGTTGGCCAGTTCTTGTTTGCAGTTGATAATAAAAGTTATTCAATACTGTAAAAATTAATATCTCCGGAACTGTTTGGTGGATTTTGATGATCAAGGACTCTAGAAATTAATAAAATAAGCTCTATTTTTTATAAATTGTTGTCCTGCCTCTTTCATGTTTTGTGGCTTTCTTATTTTGTTGTTTGATTCTGTTAAATGCTTTACACATACTTCCCTTTCCAAGCCTTACTGCTCATAGCCACAGCTACACAGGGTTGAGCTTAAGGTTGACTATACGATGCTGACTGGACCCAGGACTGTATTTGTAAGTGTACACCCAAAGCCTCACAAATAGTAATATTAACTTTAACTAAAATAATAATGATAACAAAACTGAAATAATGCTAATACTAAAAACAGTAAAAACAATAATAAGAATAAGAATACTAGCAATAGTGATAATATATGTAATAGTAATAAGAACTATAACCGAAATAATATTTATAGATACAATTAAAATAATACCAACAACAGCAATAACAATAATAAGAACAACAATAATAACAAAAGTAGTGGTAATAGTAATAATAACTTTAATATCTATAACTAAAATTGAGATAATACTATGTACTAATAACAGCAGAGCTTTATTTGAGTCGGAGGTTGCCGGGGGGGCACCAGCACTTATTTTTTGGGACCATCACTTAATTCTCCACGTCTGACATTTCCCGAGTCCAACAAAGGAAACAACAAACAAAACGAAAAGGCGAAGAGGCCTGATGTGGATTCAAGAAGGTGCGCCCATGTTATTTGTGCATTTAATAGTGCCAGCCGCTGGTGTCTGAGAAGCGCTTTTGGCACCGGCACTTATTATTTTATAAATAAACGATTGAATAACATTAATTATGAGAAGAAGAAAGATGGAGAGAGGAGGAGAAAGAAGGGGGAGGAAGGAGAAGAAGAAGGAAAAAAATAAGAAGGAAGAAGAAGAAGGAATAATAAGGAGAAGAAGAAGCAAGGAGAAAGACAAAAGAAGATGAAGAAAGAGAAGAAGGAAGGAGAAGAAGAAGGAAGGAGAAGAATAAGTAGTAAAGAAAAGAAAAAGGAAGGAGAAGAAGTAGGAATCAGTAGAAGGAAGGAAGGAGAAGAAGAAGGAAAAAAGAAGAAGGAAGGAGAAGCAAGGAGAAAGACGAAAGAAGACGAAGGAATGAGAAGAAGAAGGAAGGAGAAGAAGAAGAAGGAAGGAGAAGAAGAATAAGCAGGAAGGGGCAGAAAAAGGAAGGTAGAAGAATAAGTAGGAAACAGAAGGAGTAGAAGGAAGGAGAAGAAGAAAAAGAAGGAGGAGGAAGTTGAGGACGGTGAGAAGACAGAGGATGAGGAAGAGTAGGAGGAGGATGAGGAGAAGGAGAAAAAGAAGAAGAAGAAGAATTAGCGGTCGTGGTGGTAGCAGTAGTTCTGGTAAATGGTTATCGTAAACTTCTTAAGATACGACTCTTTCAAGTATAGGTCGTTACCATGGTTTCCTTAACCTGCTACCTAGGTGAGGCACCACAGGTCTATTTCCTGCGGGCTCTTTAGCCCTGAGAAGCCCTGACTGGGTAGTCATGAGCTTTGCCAATTCCATAAATATGTAAATAATAGTGACGTTAGTGGATGAATTCCTATTAATATTATTTTAATGTTAATTGATATTATGTGTATTTAGTTATTTATACCTGCTGTAGACGTGGCCCACGAGGGATAGCATTGAGGCAGAGGTGTGTACAGTATAGGTGGGTCTTTTGACGAGCTTGTACCAAAGGTTCGATTAGAATATTAAGTTCAGATGAATATTAAAAGCAATATCTGAAGGAAATACAAAAACCTAGGTTATACGGCAGCAGCCAATATTTGTAAATAGATAGCCTATGTACAGTTGGTGCAATAATGTGTCAGTGAATAAACGTATGCTTTGAGGAATATACTTACCATACGAGCGCAGCAAAATAAGGGAAAATAATAAAGATATAGTGAAATGCTCTGTTTTACTTTCAATGTTCCTTGCCGTTTCCTCTCACCGTGTTTTAAGTCTTCCTCACTTGTAAAAACTCTGTGTGTTCTCTACATGACCAGTAGAGGGAGCTGTTTCTCATTGATAGAACTTCTCAGTAGCTTGCTTGTTCAGTGCAATGGAGATATTCCAGAGAAGGGGTGAGATCCTTTGATGGAGCTGTGTATGTAATGAAAATCAGTAACCCAGCGGGCTGCAGGATAGTGACTGGTGTCAGGCACAGAGATCTGCACCAGCAGCCCACTCAAGCCCAGGTGTATTCTTTGAATTATTGGACTGGTAGTTCTGGTTTTACAATGTGTTAAACGGGACTGCAAATCCCAGAATGTAAGAAAAAGACCAAGAATGTGTGTTACTCACATATGGACATCGGAAACTGGTGCTCTCTGGCAGTAGTACAGAATGCTGAAATCACAAATGGCGCTAAACTGCACAACTGTGTGTAACACCCAGTAACACCCAGTCCTAGGAAAGAGCTGCTTTACAAAACATGCTTCATGGCTGAGGTGCTTTGAGAGAGCTTGTGTGGGGGTGCTGGTGTTCAAAAAATCGGGGATAGTGTAGTTAACGACAGGTGTGTAGTGGGTGAGATGTGGGTGATATTCCAGTATTTAGATGATAAAAGTGCTGCAAGAAAACGTAAAATTCATTGGTAGAGCTGTGCTCGGTAAGGCTGTAATATATAGACCATCAACCCGTCTGGTGCAGGGGACCCCCAGGATTCAGTCCCAAGGTCTGATGTTACCTGTTTAGTCGTCAGTTAAAAGTCCTACCACGTATTCCAGGTCAATGCGTGATGTGCTGCTCCAGGGCAGTTTTTTTTTCTTTGAATTTTGGGACTTGTAGTCTTGTTTATTCCAATATGAAGCAGGACTACAAGGCGCTGAAATAAAAGAAAAGAACCTGGACTGGAGTAGCACATCACACAAGGACCCTGGAAACTTGGCAGCTATGAGTTAGTAAACTGATGGAATCTTATGTGCCCCAGGCCTCGTTGTGCTGATTTTGTGTTTACGCGACGGCTGGCCCATTAGGGGGAGTGTTCTGGGGCCCCACTAACCTGGTCACCCACCAGTGGCAGAAATCAAGTCGATGAACTGACCTGAACAGAGTTCAGGTCAGCAGTCCAGTTACCAGTGACTAAATTCACATTGCATGCAGGTCATGTTATGTGAGATGGTTTTTACATAGCGCCTTTATGTCAATTGCTTGGCTTCATAGCGCTTTTCAAAGCAGGTGTCTCTTTGGAGTTTGCCCATTGAAGACTCTAAATTGTCATTTTTTTCGTCATTGGCATTTTGTCAGGTCAATGTCTTTGTATGCACGAATGGAAGATTGCAAAGACAATGTACTGAAAAGAGAAAAGTGGGGTGTAAAAAGGCGGTCGGGGGCGGGGTGAGCTTCAGATTTTCCAACATGTAATGGTAAAATACATTATCTGAGAACGAGGAAATGAGGGGGGCTTAAGGGATGAGGGAAGGGACAGCAGTACGGGTTGTTAGCAATACTTAAAACAAATATTTTGTTAAAATAACCAACATAAAACAATGTATAAGCACACGTGATTATGTCAATTGAAATTAAGCATCTTATAAGTAATCAATTCAATATAAGTAATCAATTCAAATGTAATGCAATCCAAAAAGTATCAATATTTAGAACAGAAAAATCAACAAGGTACATAGAATCTATATTACAGAAGTCCTATTACAGGTTGATTGATCAATAGTCCATAATCCAAAATGAAAGTCCTAATACATCCTCAATTCCAAATAAGGATCCAAAATATATTCAAGGTTTCCAAACACGATCCAGTTCAATCCAAAACTGTCTACTATTGGTATGTTCGTCCTGTAGTCAACACGTGTTTCATCCGGGAGGTACCCCTGGATTTCATCAGGACCTCCTCGAAGAATAGCTCCAATTGTTAAGTTAAGAGTTCTTAACTATCGCAAATCTTTAACAAGAACTTCCTGTGCTGTGTCTCAATCGGTTAATAAAATTCAATCTCCGTATGTTTTTCTATCCCCTATTAATTCTTATTGTTTAGAGCCGCGCACAGCGAGTACGCTTTGCCGAGTTTCAAAGCCGACACTCCCCAACTGAAGACGTCATAAAATGCTTAATTTCAATTGACATAATCACGTGTGCTTATACATTGTTTTATGTTTGAGGTAACATTGGGTTACTAGTTGAGGGTATTGGAGGGGTTAACCTCAGTATAAGGCACTGTGCTTTATTAGACGATTAGGATATAATATTATGGGGGCAGGAGTGTCATTCACTTGGTTTATATAACCCCCCTCTAGAGTTTAAAAATAACCAACATTTTTAAGAACTTCAAAACAGAGAGCGTGTTTATTTAGTCTGGGTGCATCTAAAATTCCTAGGTGAAATCCTCACCATACCCGAAAGAAAGCACCTGCACCCAACTATTTACTACAGAATACATTTGTTGGTGGGGTGTAGCACCCCAAACATCCAAGGCGCACTGTTAGCGTGAATTGAGCTCATGCACGCCCCCTTTTTACTGGGACTTACCTTGTCTGTTGTGTTACCACTTGTTACGAATGTCCTCTGCATTATTTGCGGGCCTGACACCCCCACACTGAGCAAGCCCGCGTGCTAGTTTCACATCCTTGTTTTGGTTTCAGCGCACTCAGAGGCATATTTAAGAGCCCCTAGCTCCACCTTAGCGCCGCCAAAGCATACTTTTTTTAAGACGCTAAGGCGGCGCTAAAGTGGCTTATCTGCATCGCTATATTTACGCGTGCATTGCACCACTTTGTAACCCCTTGTGCCACATTATGCCTGCGTCAAGCCTTATGTATTCAAGGGGGGCATTCCAGTGCTAGGAGGCAAAAATGCCACAGTGAAATTTAACAGATTTCACTGTGCCATTTTTGGCATCATTTTTAATGCCTGCTCAGAGCAGCCGTTAAAATGACGCACACACAGAAACCTATGGCCCTCCCTGCACTTTGCTACACTAGCATCCAAATGTTTGACGACAGTGCAGCAAAGCGCCACAATAGCGTCAAAAACTTTGATGAATGACTGCTGTGGTGCACCATATCATAAGTATGGTGCAACCATGGTGTTGTTAGGTGCTGGTTGGGGGGGCACAGAAAAAGTAGCGCCTCATAGCTCCTGCACCACTGTTTCTTAAATATGGGCCTCAAAATTCAAGCGTGTGCACTGGGAGGCCTTGAACCAGAATAAGGTGTTGACCAGAGGGTAGTGGGACTGGGTCTGGGGCCTGAGAGACGCACCACGTGTTCCTTCCAAAGAGTAGAGGTGTTCAAGCCACTTAAGGGTCGAACCAGGTTCGAGCCAGAGGCCTGGCTCCGCTGGAGGATCTCTTGGACCCTCGAGTCCAAAAACAAGCCCAGCTTTCATGCGGCTCCTGTCTGCCACCCACGATCTACCATCATCTGCCAAAAAGTTAAAAAGAAAAACAAAACTTTGGGCGTTAAAAATGAGAGTGGGTAAATTGCATAACCTGAACCCCGAAAACCAGGGAACTATCCTGGTTTCCCAGCTTGACCAAGTTGTGTGATGCTAGGCAAATATTTTATTTTTCAGAACTTCCTTTTACTTCATTAACACGCCTACTGATACATGAGTTCAGGGTTTGCACTGTAAAAACATAATCAGATATATTAGGGTTCTTTTTCTTTATTTGAATTTTGAAGAGGCTATCATATTTTCACTTAATGTTTGTTGTACCTATTCTTTTCCCACTATTTTCAGGGCATGGCTCATACATGGGCTCTTTGAGCCCATCAAACCCTTGGCCTGGCTCTGCGTTCCCTGTTGATTTGTTGGCTTGCCCCTCTCTACCACACAGAGTAGGGCTACCAATCTCTCTCCAAACTGCAAGGTACTGACAGCGAGAATCTTTAGCAGTAGAAAAGACCTTTCTCATAATACCTGTCGAGGTGAGTGCTCTACCGGCCTCACCATGTAAACTGTCCATTTTAATTCAATTGGGTCCTGCAGTACATGCCTGTGTGCATGAATACAGGGCGTGTCATTGCATGTGTGCATACTATTAGTGTATGTATGAGTGTGCAAGGACAAGATGTGCTAAGGAGCTTAGCAATATAACCTCAGTATTAAGTTCTAGTTTAAATCAAAGGCCTCTGCCCTCCGGTCCATAAATTAATACTACTGTCACAGAAGATCATTTAATTTAGGGATGGAAGTCTTCCTACCACATCACTGCAGATATTGGTTTTATATAAACTTTATTTGTTTTGGGACACTCATTACCTATTCATGTACTGACCCTGGGGACGTCATCCATTGTCTTCAGTCAGAATAGATAGGGACTCTGGCCTCATTTACAAGGGTTGACGCATTGCTACGTTGTGGCAGCGAAATGTCAAAAAATGTTACGTTGCATCAAAAGAGTTTATGACGTCATGTATGCGTCATATTTGTGATACAGCGGTCCATGGCGTAGGGTCCCAGGATGCATCAGAATTACTGACACATCAAAAGGAAGAATGCTGCAAGGCATTCACTCAAAAACTGATGCATTGCTGAAGCTGGCATCAGAACTGACACAACTTCAGCAATGCATCAAAACTTGAGGCAATGCTTCAGTTCAGTGAGACGCATGGAGCCTAATGTGTAAGGACCAATGTAAAAGAATGTAAAATGGTGGAAAATCACCATCTACATTTTTATATTGGTCCTGAATGTAAGGGGTAATGTATGCAGTATGGCTATGTGTCACATTACAGAGGACATAGTCTACGTATGTGTATGCCGAGACCGGAGTATGTGTGACATAGTGAGTGACAGTGTAATGTAAGTGAATATACGTATATGTTGGAATGTGAAGTGAAAATACACGTGAAACCTACCTTATTTGTGTACTTACCTGTTGTCCTTGGAGTACACCGACCTGGACTTGGGGACTCATTCTTCCTTGGAGAAGTGACAATCGGGGTCTGTACCTTGCAAAGAGTACACAATATCACATTGCCTTGCACCAGAGGATGATGGTATCATAGGTGCCATGGTCCCAGGTTGGTCAAGGGATCGTACAACATGATTGGCAAATGTGTAGATCTACTACAACTAGTGAAAAGGTGCAAACCAGACATCTTCTAGTGTGTGAAGTTACTTCAAATGCCCAGATTCCTGTTTGACACTGCATCAGTCTGTATGCCTGGGTTTTGGTAGCGTAGGAATTCTGACGCATTGCAGGCTATGCGTGATGCATCTTGAAGAAGCGTCAAAAGAGGGAAAGGTTGTAAATGCCACTGAATCAGGTGTAAGTGACTTTTTCTGATGGAACACCCACTCTGCATACATTAAAATTTACGTGACACAGCCAGTTCCTACACATTTCTTTTTTGCAGGGCCAAGAAAAGTGATGCATTTGGCGAAATGCATCACTTTGTAAATATGGAGCTAGCACAGCGCCTCCGCTTCGTCAAAAAAAAAAATGATGCTATGGCAGCGCCAACTCCTTGTATATAAGCCCCTCAGTTTGCTGATTAAAGCTCCTGGCCTTATAGGGTTAGGGGATGAAACATATTGGAGTGATTACAGTGTAGAGTTATAACCCAGTTTTGTTAACCTTACTATTTAGCAACCATAACAAAGTCTCTGGACAACCAATTATGTAGGTTTATGTTTATGGTTTTGGCTGCTGTATACATAGCGGCAATCAATGTGATGGTGTTCATGATTTTACAATCATGCTACTTCGGCTTTTCTTTCAAAGTTGAGCTGACTTGTGCCGCATAAGCTGACACCAGGGGCATAGCTTGGTCAGTTTGATTGTGGGGGTGTCCGCTTCAGACTTCCCAACAATCGAACTGGGACATCATGTTAAAACACATATGAGAAGCAGGACAAAAGGGGCCTTTAGGGACAATGGAAAGAGAGATGAGTGCAGATTGTTTGGGAGTACTTCAAATGCAATATTTTTCAAACTAATCAGCATTTTTTAAGGCCTTCAAAACATAGACGAGAGAGAGTATCTGTGTTTTTTTCAGTGGTGGCATGTTAAAATTCCAGGTGAAATCCAACAGACACTACATTACCTACCTGAGAGCATTTCTACCCAACTGGTTACTACAGAATTTTAAAGGAGGTGGAAAGTCCCAAACATCCCACCCCAGAGCTTCGCCCCATCTGATTGGTCACAAGTGTGGAGCGGCCCTATTATGGAACATGACACTCTTGGGTGGGTGATGGCCTAGCCTGCTATTAACTTAGGTCCCATCGCTAAAATTGAGCCTCAGTCAGTGGAAAGTACATCTAGTTCTCCACAAGGAATGAAAGTTTGGGTAGCCCTGAGAGAAGGATTCCCAAACCTAACCTCCTGCCTGCTATCACCTGAAGGATAAAGACTGAGGTGGCAGCAGCCAATAATCATATGGTGGAACTCTCTAGAAATCTTTGTGGGTTGAGACTTAGAATCACCAAAGATTGTTTGGAAGGATTGTATAAAGAATTGCTAGAATAGGGTTTTTCCAACCTTTTTCAGTAATAAGAGATACTTATGTGGAAAGGAAATCATCCAGCGCCAATAATATTTTTATAGTAGTCATAATGGTACCCACATAAGATGAGGTTACTTTGGTGGCCAGGGTATGCATGTTTGCTAGCTGCGATGACTTCAGTTCATCAGGGAGGGTTGCCAGCAGAAATATTAAAAAAGCTTTGTCAGTTTGGAATGTCTCTGCATGAGTAATACATAACAGCGAAAGCTGCAATGCCCTTGGCAACAAGGTAATAATATTAGCAATACGTCACCCAAAATCTACACGATTTCTTACTCAAATACCGGAAATTATAAGTCATAAAAATACAAATATTTTCATGCTGATTAGACCCTTTTCAGTTTTGGTATACAAATATTAATTCAACCAAGCAAAAATTCAAATTTAGTATGGTGGGCTGAACACAGCCGAGCTACTAACATATAGTAGGGCAGCTGCCAGGAGCTCACAAACTACTCTTTGGAGAAGCCTCAGCTTTCAGTCACAGTTCTAAGATTTAACACAAGTATGGGAGGCTGCACCCACCAGGGGGGATGAAGACATATGTGATCCAGGGCTGGATTTTCTGACGGCAGTGTTCTCAAGGGGGTGAGGGACCATCATCACAGAAGCCTGTAAAAGGTTGCCTTGGAGTGGGCGTTGCTGAACTGAGAGAGGGACACTGGAGGTGTTCCTGCAAAGCATCCATCCAGAGGAGAAACACAGCGAAAGCTGACTACTATGAGGCTTGCCTGTGAGCCCTGTGGTGAGTTCTGAAGGTGGCACCTTAGAAAGATACCGTCCAGAGTATCTGAGGTGTTCAGTAGCTGTGCTGGTGTGGTGGTTGACTGTGGAAGAGTGGTGGTAGTCAGTTTCTGCCTCTTGTGGTGATGTCACACAGAAGAACAGAAGCCTAGCAGGCTGGGACATGTGTCAGAGTGGTTGACTGTACTGCAGACATTGTTGTGCTCCAGCATAGCTATGCCTCTTCATCGTGTACCTGTCAGTGCTGCCCACATCGTTGTGCCTCAATGTGGTTGTGCTGCTTTGTCATGTACCTGACCATGTTACCAACATCACTTTACCCCAGAAAGGCTTTGGGAGTTCATTTAGTGACTTTTAGGGCCAGATTTACAAGGCCCTACCACCTCCTTGTGCTACATTAGCGTAATTTGTTTTAAGCTAATATGGCTCAACGAGGCAAAAATCACGGCGCCACATTTACAAAGTGGTGCAATGCATGCATTGAGCCACTTTGTGACCCTTGCGCCACAGTATGCTGCACTAGACATAATGTATGCAAGGGTGGCGTTCTGGCATTAGGAGGCCTGAAAAAATGTTGCAATGAAATCTAAAAAAATGTTGCAATGAAATCTACAAGATTTCATTGCACCATTTTTGGCATAATTTTTAATGCCTGCCCAAAGCAGGCGTTAAAAGGCTGCACCCATTGAAGTCAATGGGCCTCCTTGCACTTGGCTGCACTCTCGTCAAAATATTTGACGCTAGCGCAGCAAAGCGGCACAATGGCATAAAAAATACTGACGCTGCTCGCGTAGCGTGTACCATGGTGCACCGTATTGTAAATATGGCGCACATATGGTGCTGTTAGGTGGAGGTGGGGGAGGCGGGCGGGCGCAAGAGATATAGCGTATCAGTACTGATGCGCGAGATTCTTGTAATTATGGGACATAGTGCTTCTGACATCGTTAACGAGTGCAGCGGGGTCACTTCATTTTGTGAGTGCCCTTGGGGGGACCCCA
Organism: Pleurodeles waltl; assembly: GCF_031143425.1. Classification (NCBI taxonomy): domain Eukaryota; kingdom Metazoa; phylum Chordata; class Amphibia; order Caudata; family Salamandridae; genus Pleurodeles; species Pleurodeles waltl. The sequence continues at coordinate 39,018,345 of NC_090450.1, forward strand.
AACTCACAGTGACCCAGCACAGAGAGCCCAGCTGTAACCCAACACCACCCTCCTGAGTAAGCCTTGGACAGTTTGCCCAAGTCTAACATTATGAGTTAAGTGCTAAAAGGGTGCACTTGGTCCTCAATGGGCAGGGCCGTAGTTGGTAAAGCCTTGGGTAAGCAGCAGTAAACTACCAAAATCAGAGACGTTTTAAGGCATGAGCAAAGTGGGCCGTGGCCCAGGACTCCAGCTTTCCAAGGCGGCCCCTGATTGAGCCAGCTCTGTTCTGCAAGGTATGTTGCCCTGATGACCCTAAATAATTCTTAAACAGATTTAAATATCGTTTGCCTTTTATTTATTTTTAATGTGGGTGATTTATGGTAGCCTATTACAGAAATTTTGCAGACAAATGTTTGTTGTTGAAAAACATGCAACATTCATTTCAACGTCTCACATTCGAGAAATGGCAGGGAGGCCACAAAGATAATTTATAATAATATTAGTGAGCTCCTGTTGTGTTATAGTATTGAAAACGCACATCACTATCAATGAATATATTAGATATAAATGAATTTCGAATTTGTCAATGACCTGGCCAAAGACTTCATGAAAGAGCTGAAACTGGATCATAAATTCAAAACTGTTCCGAACAGGCGGGTACAAAATTAATTTGGGCTGGTGCCCCCTAAATCCTTAAGATGTCCATGGCCACAACCCCACGATTGGGGACTAGTTAATCCTCTATCCACAGAGCTCATGGAATGGATCTCACAGCAGATATCTACCAATTGCATAGCCCCTTAGTGCTTTTGGCAAGCAGGCACAAATGTGGTTTGGGTGTTCCCATGGCAAACCCTCCTTGGGGGTGTTACCCTCAGCTCTGTTCTAAGTGGGGTGGGTAATGGCATGGGCAAGGAGAGCCATGTCTATGAGTAATAAACAGTCTCATACTCTCTCCTACTATGGACATCAAAGATGGAGACACTCCGGGGGTTATTCTAACTTTGGAGGAGTGTTAATCCGTCCCAAAAGTGATGGTAAAGTGACGGATATACCACCAGCCGTATTACGAGTTCCATAGGATATAATGGACTCGTAATACGGATGGTGGTAAATCCGTCACTTTTCCGTCACTTTTGGGATGGATTAACACCTCCTCCAAAGTTAGAATAACCCCCTCCGTCTTTTCCCACACTCATTCTCTCTCTGTCTCTCTCTCTTTCTCCCTCTCTCTTTCTCTGTCTGGTGGTCTCCTACTCTCTCCCTCTCACTCTCTCTAGGTCTTTATCAGGGGTGGAAGTGGTAAGAAGGTGGCTAGCTATTGGGGACTGCACACATTTTATGTCCTACCCACCTTATAACACAAGCTCTCTGGTTGTAAATTCACTCTTACGGGCCTACTAAGAAACTAGAGTGAGCTTAGAGCCCACCCATGGCTTACCATTGTTTGGCTTCGTTGTCACTCTCATTTGCTTGCTTCGTGATCATTGGCTGCCTTCTTGTGTTTGTCCCTCCCCTAGGGCATAGCCTCTCTACTATGCTTTTGATTGGATGTACCTATACACAGCTTACTTTTAGATAACTATTTTACTCTCTCCCTCATGTGCTCTCTGTTCCCCATCATTCATGTTGCTGATCCCGCCCTCCGTGCTGTTTTCTCCCTCTTATGCTGTTTTCTATGGCTCTAGGGTGGATACCCGGACACTGAAGTGAGGGAAATTCGACACAGAGCTGCCCTTAGGAGGTCCATGGGGGCCTTGTTAGGAAAGGGCTGTTTATTAGTTCCTCCTGAGCACTGCCATTTGATAGATAGAAAGGGGGGGGGGGGGGGCGGTAGGACTGCCGTTTCTGTTAGTCAAAGTGAAGATGTTTCCAGGGAGGGTCTGCCCTTTGGTCTGTCTCTGATTACTGCTTCAGGGAAGCGTATGACAGCTAAGTGCAGAGATCTCAGACTTCATTGTATCCTTCTTTTTGGATAGCCAGCCCCATTGCTACCTGCTGTGAGAACCATGGCCTAGCACAAAAGCCAAATCACATTAGAAAGGGGAACAACCTAAACTGGTTTTAAACCCTTAGACAGCGGGCCCACATCCGCTGTCTGGAAAACATGCACAGAAGTGGGATCCCAATCGCCCCAATCTATCCCATTTGCAGGTTCTTCGTGACCATGGAAGGATGAGCTCCAGAGAGTACTCCAAAAGATCCTGTGAGACCAGGGCTGACATCTGCCTTCCAGCCAGTTTCCCCGAGCTGAGGGGAAGTCAACAGAAGACTACACTTTCTTCTGGAGAAACTACAGGTCTTTCTGAAGTGCCTAGAAGCATGCCTGCATGCTGAGAGGGTGAAGGCATGTGCCTGGTCCTGCAGTTGGAGTGACTATCAATGAGGATAAGCTGAGTGTGTTCTTGGCATGATAAGCACCCAGAAAAAGCTGTACCAGAGCTGGAAGTCAGAAGTGGCCATTTCAGTGAAGGGGTCCCTCCGGTCACTGAGCGGTTCTTGTAGAGCTGGATTTAGTCTTTTCAATGCTAAGTACATCCTTTTTGCCAGGCAACCTGCAGTGAGCTCGAGAGACTGGTGCTGCCGACATCAGTAAGTGAAGCCACACTCCCGCCAAAGCAGAAAGCCCTAATTAGCCTGGAGGACGTGTTGGCGATAACAAACCACCACGGATGTCAGCCAAGAAGCCAAAATTACTGAATCTGAGTACTTGTCTGCAACCGACTGGGAAGCAGCTGCTGCCAAAGATGAGCACTAGCACACAACCCTGCCAAACCAACTTCATCCCAAGAACATAAGTATAACCAACACCGCCAGCACTGCTAGAACTGCAATGAGAACCAACCGATCAACACAGGGCTAAGCCTGAACCTGGGACTAGAGACTAGCACATGCAAATGATTCTGTGACATGGACTTGAGGATGTTGCTTAGTAAGCCCAAGGAGTAACACACATTGTACTGTGTGCAGTGGACCAGTGAGAGTATTTCAGGCCATCTGCACTGGTGCCTGATCTGTGCATTTACCATAGAGGGACAACAGTATATAGCGCCTCGCTGATAAACACGTCTCAGCATACAACATTGTAATGCATTCTTACTGAACTCTCTAGTATTTAATTTTGTGAGATTAAAATACATGTTTATATAAAAAGCAAGCACTGGGCAAGACAATGTGTTATTGTGTCTGTTGGTTGATCGTGGAGTACTACGCTCTTGTTCCTCACATCACTTCCCTGGGAAGCTTGTAACTGCTTGTCCGCATGACCCTGAGAGTCAAGTGTGGAAAGGGTTGTACTTGGCCAAGTTTGCGGAGCAATAGTACGTCAAACCCCAGACCACCAGTGGCAAACAACCTCTACTACCACTTTGTAGACCCAGTAGCCCCTGTCTACCCTGTGGCCACTCCCAAATGGAGTCTGATGCCCCTCAGTACTGAAGCAGTGGGAGGGCTGCATGAAACATTAAATGAATTTGTTGAGCGGTATTTAGAAGGAGGTTAGTGTGTGGAGCTTCAGTCTCCATGGTATAGGATATGCTGCTCTAAGGCTTGGTATGTTTGTGTGGGAGCCTTACTCTGTTCTCAGTACTCACTAGTGGAGGGTAGGATGGTAGCTCATACTGTGAAATTCCCTTTAGCATGTGTGCATTGGAGTTCAGCCAGTGTAACCTGCCTTTGTGTCTGATGGGCCTCAGCCAACCTAGCCTGTCTGAAAGTAGTCTATGAATTTATTTGAGTTCAGTCAAGCATCTTAGTTACTGGCACATGTTTCTATGCTCCATGTGTGTAGATTGAGCAATCAGCTTACATTTACATAGAGCTCATGAGTGTGGATCAGCTTGTAAGAACAGAGCTTTTGCACACACTGTCAACACTGTATGTCCTCAGCACAGGCATTAGGACAGTGGAACAATGTGGCAACTGGAGAACGTGGCTCAGCTGGTGGACATTCCCTATTCCCAGATGTCTGCAAGCAATATTAAGGCATTGAAGATGTAGAACATCACCGCAATGAGGGGCATATTTACAAGCTCTTAGCAACGCCATAGCGCCATTTTTTTAATGCTCAGGTGGCTTTTCTGCCACGCCATATTTACAAACTGGTGCAATGCTTGCATTGCACCACTTTGGAACCCCTTGCGCCACATTATACCTGCGCCAGGCATCATGCATGCAAGGGGGCATTTCAGTGCAGGGAGGCCCGAAAAAATGGTGCAGTGAAACTTACATTTCACTGCGCCATTTTGTCTGTCATTTGCTCAGAGCAGGCGTTTAAATGACACACCCATTATATTCAATGGGCCTCCCTGTGCTTTGCTGCACTAGGGTCAAAAACGTTTATGTTAGTGTAGCGAACTGAAACAATAGCATCAAAAATGTTGACGCTATTGTGCTAACAACTGCCATGGTGCACTGCATTGAATATACAGCGCAACCATGGTGCCGTTAGGTGCCGGTAGGAGGCGCAAGAAAAGTGGCGCATCATCTACGACTTACTTGTAGATATGGCTTCTAAATGAGCACAAACTCACAATAAACATACAAGTACTTTCGTACAGGCCTCTAGGCAACTTTAAGCGAGACGTACACCAGTAATCCGATACAGCTATCTAAAATACACATCATTCATGAGAAGTGAGTCAACAACATGATCCACTAAAGATGCGCCTGATGAAGAAGGATCCTCATGGTATTGATGTGCATTCCATCCTGATGATGACCAGAATAAATTAGCAAAGTGCAGAAACATGTTCCACAAGACTAATGTACTAGAAGGATAACAAAAGGAAGAAAACATGATTCTATGGTGCTTGCCATTCAAAGAGACTAATTAAACCTATTGAAGAAGGAAAAATACATATCTCTTTAGCCAAACAAATACACAATTGACAAGTTGTGCAGGCAAAGACATTAGTAATGTGGTAATTAACACATCCCTGTAGTTTATTCCCTGGTAGGTTTTCTCAGAAGCAAAAGAAATGCACAAATGATCAAGCTATGCTGGAAAAGCAATTAGTAATGTGGTAAATATCACACCCTTTTACTTTTCCCCCTGGTAGATTTTGCCAAGAAAATCCTGGCCTAATTAATTAGAGGTAAACAGCCATTATACAAGTAAAATGTGGAATTCAATGCAGTCGGTGCCTCATTACACCCTGCAAAACTCAGAATAGCAGGTATGTGCCATACTGCTAAGCACTTTACCCCTATTTCAGTAAAGAGCAACACCCATTCTCCAGTACTTAGCTTAGGTGTGGTGGTGATGCAGCCACACTTTACTGACTGTGAAGACACCAGGCAGTGGAACACAAGGCTCTGTGACTAATATCTTTAAAAATTGAAACACCAACCTCTATTTGAATGGATTTATGCATCTTGTGTTGTGGCAAGCTGGACTGCGAGCAGGTAATATACAATGTTTAGCCCCAGTGGGCCTCATTGGAGAATTTATGAGATACTTGAAATCCCAGATAATGTGACTATAGCCTACAATGGAATAGACTCAGAAAACTAGATAACGTCTCTTGTTCATCTGAGTGAACTAAGAATTTTAAAGAGTGTTATGTCCTGAAGAAGGTGGTCGAAAGTGTCTGAGTTGAACCGAAACGTGTTGACCAAGTTTACAAACAAACCCAGTCCATGACACATCAATGGGAGGATAAAGAAGAATTTCCTCTGCTATGTCAGTGTACAACATTTGTCATTCTGGGGTTTTGAAGGATGAAAGAATAACAAGTGCCTGGGAGAGTACGTATGGGTGGGAGATAGTGCTTGAGTAGTGGAGTGATCTATTTTCAGATTGTTGTGTATTGTATTTTCATGAATTTGCATTTACTCTAATAGTGCTTCTGAATATATGTATATGTTTTAAGTAGTGTATGCATGAAAATATACTTTTGATAAAATGAAAACAAAGGTTTTCTCTTAATAAGGAAAATTGTCATAAAATAAACCATGGTAAATTAAATGAACATGTAAAGTTTATCTTGGGTCTTTCCACAAGGTATTCAAGTTCATTGATGAATGTACATAGGTAACTAGTATTGATTATTGCTGTCCTTCCCCTTTTCCCAAACTTAAAGTTACAGTTTGGGGGTTCCCTCTTGTTTTCTGAGATGTAGGTGCGAAAGTGCCAGTTTTCTCACAACTGTATCTTCACATGTGTATTCACAAGACAAGAGAGAGCATGAAAGTCACTTATGTAACACCATTGTCCTGCTGGTTTCTTTTAACAAATGGGGCCAAATAAGAAAGGAGAAACACAGACTTATGGGTCTCAAGTCTGGAAAAGGCCTGAGATCAGTAGAGTTTATCTCCCTACATCCAGGTAAGCTGCACAGCACCTTCATAGACAAGCAGAGACTAACACATGTCAGGGTCAGTATTTTTGTGTCTGTGTGTGCATGTATGTATGACGGACTATGCCAGTCTATGGCCGGAGCATATTTGGGCATATATTGGCACCGACTGGGCTTTAAGACATACATGGTGCAAGGTGGCCTTGGATGGTATATTGAGCATAAATGGGCACAATCTTCTAGCATACATGGCACACCTGAGCACATTCATTAAACTGAATGGCCAAAGAAGAACATAGGGGCACATAATGATTTTGGGTGGCATATTGAGGAACCTAAACATATGGTGTTGGAACTCATAAGAATCATAGGTAGGCACATGGTGGCATCTACTGTGTAATGCGAAAAATACATTTACCCACAAACTGGGAGTGCCTTGAGAAAGCTATTGCATTGATTAAATTAGTATGTTATTTAAAAATAGCAAGTAAATATTTGGTGACAAAAAAGTTTGTATGCTGCAAATAAATGTTGGTATTGGGTGGACCACATAGTGCACTGTTAAACCCAATGTCACATTTTAGAGCTCACGCAGACTTATAAAAATGAAACCTTATGCTTTGAGGACAGGGCATGTATTTTTCTAATAATGGCAAGCCGGATTTCAGGGGGCAGTGAGGGGTAAAATTAGTTAATTTTGTGAAAATTATACACTGTTCATTCAATTAAAAAACAAGTAAAAGTTTTATTTGACTAATACTTCAAGGTGATTTTGAGTCACTTATTGTCGATGAAGGGTCATAATTTCCTTAGCTACATCAATCACTTTCTTGCTGATATGTTGGTTATTGAATGACACATGGAGTTTATTATCGTCTTCATTGTTACTGTATATATTGTTGACATGGCCTGATCCCACTGCACCAGTGTTGCCGACCACTGACGAATAGGATCCATCATTTCAGCCTGAGGGACAGGTATGTTTGCTAAGGCGTACCACTAAGGGATTGTCCTACTTTTCATATTTGCATGCTGCCTCGGAAGAGACAGGGTTGGCGGAAGCACTGGCTAAAGTCCTCAAGTAGGCCTACAATTGCCCGTACCAGGGAGAAGTGTCTTTCCTTCAACAACTTCTTCAAAGTCAAAATTGAAAAATATCTGACCCCGTGTTGGACCTGGCCATTTCTGTTGGGTCATCCCAAATGTTTTTGCAATTTTTCCTCCTCTTTTTCTGACCTTGTTTTAATTGGTTTTAAGAATTTGGGCACTTAACCAGTCCTTAAGTGAATGTGCTCTCTGCTTAAAACATGGTAAGATTGGTTTATCCAAAACTGGCATAGCTAATTTACTTATAACTCCCTAATAAAATGCACTACCTGTTCCCTGGGCCTGTAAATTAAATGCTACTGGTGGGCCTGCAGCACTGATTGTGCCACCCAATTAAGTAGCCCTTTAAACATGTCTCAGGCCTGCCAGTGCAGACCCTGTGTGTGCAGTTTTAAACAGCCATGCCCATCTGGCAAGTTATTCTTCTTCCCAGGCCCCTATGCCTTTTTAATACATATAAGTCACCCTAAGGTAAGCCCTAGCCAGCCCAAGGGCAGGATACAGTGTATTTAAAAAGGAGAACATGTACTTTTAGGTTTTACGTGTTCTAGAGGTGAACAAATCTTAAAATCAGTTTTTCATTACTGCAAGGCCTATCTCTCCCATAGGATAATATTGGGATTACCTTACTACATGTTATAAGTGTTATTTCCAAGTGGGCGGAGATGGGATCCAGAAGTTTGGTTTCTCTGGAAACACAATTTAAAATCACAACTTATGGTGAAGTCGGATTTTAAATTGGAATTCTGAAAAGGCCACTTTTAGAAAGTTGGCATTTTCTTACTTTGACCATCTGGTGTCTTTAGCCTTTCTCTGAGTATAGATCTGGGTGGGTGACAGCTGGGCTCTTGTGCACTCTTTACAGACAGCCACACACAAAGGGAGCTTAGGTGTGACTGATGGGCCATCCAAAGCCTTGAGGGCCCATTTCCACAGGATGGGAGGGAGAAGCTGGCACACCTGAAGGGGCTGTGTCATGATCTCACTCAAAAGGCAGCAGAGCCCCCTTTGGTGAGTCTGGATCCAGGTCAGGAAGGACAGGGACTCTGAGCACTTCAAAGGCCTTTATTTGAAGTCCCTCCCACTTCTAAAGCTCCATTGGGTATAGGAACTGAACCTCAGACACCACCAACTCAGTACACTACTGGACCTGTAAAGAATTCTGCCAGGGAGTGCTGTGCTGCTACAAGGACTGCCACTTTGGACTGCTGCTCTGAAAGAACTGCTTTTTTGCTGTGCCGCCTTGATGCCTGCTGCCTTCTGCCCTCCTGTGGAAGGACTGGACCCATCTCAATTGAACCCAGATTCCAAGGGTTTTCTTCCTTGCTTTCTGTTCTGAAGTCTTAGGGACACAAATTACTACCAACTCATCATCAACAGCACCTGGACTTTGCTTGATGCAAGCCTTTCCCTGCCAAGTGGTTCCAATCCAGTCCTGGGCCCTTGGAAGTGGGTATAAAGTGATGAACTTCCAGAACCTGCTCTTCGATGCCGTTGCAGTGATTGCAACCCATGAATCTACATTGAGCCTGACACATCGCTGTGAGGATCAAGTATACCACAGCGCCGTCGACATCGGGGCATCATCGCTGCTGTGCGGAGCTGGAGCACCACACTGCAGACTGTGTGATGCATTTCTTCAATTCCCAGTGCATCTATGACTTTGCACGGCTCAGAGATGATGCATCACCTACATCTTCTTGATCATCACCAACACATCGCCTCCCTTGCTCCTCTCATCTTGTTCTTGATGCCAACGTAATTCCGAACTAAGGTACTGTTTCAGCGTGCAAAGACTGGTCCCTGTATCTGACCTGCGCTCCATTGCAGTCAATCTGACTTTTCATATCTGATCTGGTCTGACATGACTAGATAGCCTTGGTTAGCACATCATGCTTCTAAGCACTACAACTAAGTTTATTATTTAAAAAATTATATCTCGATGTCTATTTATTGGATTTTTGACATTTTGGTCTTGTTTTATACATAAAAATATAATCTATTCTTCTAACCTGGTGTTGAGTCTTTTTGTGGTGTTTTAGCTGTGTTACTGTTTGAAGTGTTGCACAAATACTTTACACATTGCCTCTTAAGTTAAACTTGCTCGCTCTGTGCAAGCTACCAGAGGGTGTGCACAGGTTAATTTATGGTGTTTATCTGACTACCCTAACTAGGACTGTGGTTCTTGCTTGGCCAGGATGCCTATCTCTGCCAACCAGAAACCCAGTGTCTAACACCCCACATCAATAGTTTCATACTGCCTACCATCCACACATCTCACCAGTCAACATACCCAAATAGACATCAGCAGACATCATTTCACAAAGAACCTGGAAGGCATATCCCACATCAGTAGTTTGATACTGCCTACTATCCGCACATCTCACCAGTGAACGCACTCAAACAGACATCTGCAGACACCATTTCACAGAGAACCTGCTAGGCATACTCCCATCACTGTCATCACCTATGAAGACCGTGTCATGCCATCTCCAAAAGTAAAAAAAGATGATAGGAGAAGCTCTCGCACCAATAGTAAACATGGCCAATGATTCCTTTGTGCGAGAGTCACGCAGACATCTTCAAGAGCGGACAGATATGTCCTCCAATCAAAAGCCCAGTGCGCACTCTGATCACGTCCCCAACTACTGCATAATCATATACCTACCATTTCCCTGAAAAACCTTTTGGAAAGCCTTCACCGCCCAGTTCTCAAGAGGATCACACGCATATTACAGCGTAAGCTCATAGTGCAGCAGATATACCACTCCATCCACAAACTAGTTATATCCGGTGCATCAGCGGGCATGGGGACACAGCTTTCTCATCGTTCCCCTACATTCAACAATACTTATCCCCAGTTACTGAAAGACATCAAAACCACAAGGACTTGAGATGAGACTTGAGGAGCAGAGCTGGTCACAAGTGGAAGGCAGAGTGGGCATTACGTTCAAGGCCCCAGACTCTGCTGTAAAATTAATTTAAATTTTAAAGAAATCCTGCCTTTTTTTTTTACTTTTGAGGTACGTAAACCTGGCTATAACAGTAGATGGATGCAAAAAGAACAGTTGATGGACGGAATGTAGACCAAATCAAACATTCACCCCCAGTCACAGATCTGAGTTTAATCCATCAGTTTTTTTGCCCACTATGACATTCCAGTTTGGACCCAGCCATATGCAAATCAGTCTTGTCCCTGTTCCCCATGGGAACAGTCCAGCCCGAACTGCGAGGCCAGGTCCTCCCTGGACCAGAAACAAGCATCCTGGGACCATTTTCGGGGTATCACCCCTCTTCAGTCAGGCTAGCTTGAATCTGGTGGCATAGTGAGCACGGGACCCACGTCTGGGCATACCCTTCCCACTAGGGGCGACAAATGCAAAAAGAACAGTTGATGGACGGAATGTAGACCAAATCAAACATTCACCCCCAGTCACAGATCTGGAATTAATCCACCAGTTTTTTTTCCCCACCTTGCCATTCCAGTTTGGATCCAGCCATATGCAAATCAGTCCATGGGAACAGTCCAGCCCGAACACTAGATGGAGTCAGATGTTGGCTCTTCTGTATTTTCTCATAAATATGGTTTGGGGAGAGCAAAAACAGTCTCCCCCGAGCTGTTTTGGCTCAGGCCACACAAACACTCTGACAGGCCTGTCCAGTAGCTTCAGCCTTTCTATGGGACCACAGGCGGTCCTATTGGCAGACATGGACCTCAACATTCACCAACACAGGGATAACACTCAGCTGTATCCTAGGATCACTGGAGGCCTCTATTTTACGAGCCTGAGGTCCCGCCTTCCAATAATCCAAGCCTGGATGTGCAGGGAATATCTCAAGCAGATTTCAACCAAGATCGAGTCGCCCTCGTGTCTAATGCCAATAATCAACACAAGGTATTGATACAATTCTATGCTTTTTTTATACCTAACTCTACGTATATGTACCTTAGTTATGTATATAGCTTCAAGGTAAGTACAGATAGAGTTACAAATCCTGACCTCCCGCTGTGCACATACTTTTCTCTATTTTGTCCCTTAATATTGTGGTAACGATATTCTGTCCCATCGATATTTGGGATTCGATATGCCTTAGTAAAATTCTTTTCAACACCATTGACAAAGTAAAGTCAGGAAATGCAAGGATGGATGAAATTGACAAGACTTTTCCTATTAGACCCGTGAAATGAGGAATGTCAATGTGGAAGATGCCCACAAGCCCTCATCCATCCTCCGCATCAGGAAAGAGCTCTGGACCCTGATGCTTATTAGCCCATCAACATATAAATTCTCATCCTTCCAGCTTACCAAGATACCCCATCCCTTGCTCCCTAGACTAAACGAGGTACTCGCCGGCCACGGTTACCTATCAGTGCCCTCTGTCCCATCACCCTCCTCGACCAGCCCTGACTTGCTCAACCCCATGTATGGTCTCCCTTCCACTATTCAGTGCACTTTCACTTTGTAGCCAAATCTGTGCTATAAAAATCCACACACATGGTAGACGCTTTGTATATTTTGAAATATTAGATGGTGCATGCTAGACTGCATGACCAGAATTTTTAACAGCCAGTGAATTCTTTAGCTTGGTAGATAATTTATTTGGGTAATTGTACTGTAAAAGACATAGTTTCATTGATTCAATTATTACTTTGGAGAAGGATTACACTTGCCCCAAACACCCCTGCTGAGGACTGATGATGCACAGCAGACCATAAAATACTGGATTATTTTATGTGACCTCAGAGCTGCTTGTAAAACATTTTGCCTTTTAGCCATAGTTCAAGGCAGGAAAATTGTGATGCAAAATGAACCATATGTCTCAATTTTTTATTTTTTAAACAATCCAACAGAAGAGGACCCCACATTCCTTTCTTGGAAGAAGTTACATATTTTGCTTGATGAGTGTAACTTCAGCCCGGTATTTACTCCCTGCTTGTTCGACGGTTACCAAACGTCAAATTCACAAAGATATTTATGAAAATATGTATGAATTACAACGACAAATAGCATCTTTTACAAGGACACAGTTACTTTTGCAGTTGACAAAGGTTGTTCTGCTCTCATAAAAGGACCCACTCACACAAAGGTTTATGAATGGGCAAACAACCTTCCCTGGGATGGAGGCTGATGTTCCAGGATGTAATGAATTGGAAGATTGTTAACAATCACAACTTACTTGTTTTTTGGTATTTTGCAAACTCTTTCCCCACCCCTTCTCGACCTGGAAATGGATATTCACTCCTGACAGGAGCAGGAGTAAATACCTTTCCACCGCGGGAATGGAACTGAAAGACACACAACATTATTGCCGGGTTATTACTGGAAGCCATTTTTTGTGGGGAGGCGGGGGGGGGGGGGGGGGGGGGGGGGGGAGAAATGGGAAATTGTTCCAGCAAAGGGAAGAAAAAAAACGATAAGAAATTTAAATTGCACTTGTTCTGTTTTTTTACTCATTCGAAAATGTACACCTGCAATGGTGAGTCACAGCTGCCATGGAGCTTTCTACCCACCGGTTGGGAAGAGAAAGAAAACTATAGCTGTAGGGCAGTGATTTACTCACATTCCTGGATGTACGGTGCCACCGCACCTGCTGTACATGCTGCACACGTGGAAAATGGAATTCTCCAAACTTTGCCAGGTTCAGATGCGGAAAGCTGTGACTGGTGCGTGTTTACACACGCAGCCTGAAAAAGTTCTGAAAGTTGTAAATCTGCGAGCGCAGCTGCAAATTTACGACTTACTCTGTGAGTTGCATGAATAACATTAATAGACTGGCAGCCAGTCCATGTAAGCATTTAAGTGTATTGTTGCAGCTGTGTGCGGGTAATGGACGTAAGCTGTTGTCTGCAAAAAGCACTACTGTTTCTATGCGCTTTAAACACAGTGTCCTAATTTTACCCGATGCTGGGGTACCCAGTTAAACCGAGCTCAGAAGGATGAAGGCAGAACTCGACTCAACCCATGGGCTGCAGCCGAGCGCACGTCAGCAGCGGGTATTTAACTCACTGAGCCATCCTGCAGGCTTAAAAAGCAGGACGGTCTGCAGAACTCCGCTATTTCATCTAGTAATCACTTATGGCACTTTGCTATGCCATCATCATGCACTTTACTTCACTTCGACTTTGAACAGAAAGTTGTGAAGTCATAACTTTATTTCGTCTGCTGCTTTCCTCTGTTTGCAGTTGCCCTTCTCACCCAGTCCTGGTGGAGGTTCTGTGTAAGCTCCCTGTGTACACTTGGGATGAAGCTGTTCCGCAGAGCTCCGGGGTGGGAGGTTAACAGGCCTTTGAAGGGGGCTCTAGCCCTCACCTAGGGGTCCCCCAGCTAGAGCCGGCCCAAGCCACCGCTGGCCACAGAGGCCTCAAACCGGCAGGTTAAACAGAGGGGCGGCCTGCCAGGCCCAGGGGCGGCTTTAGGGCCGCGGTGATGTTAGCCTTCCCGGCAGGGGAGCCTCTTCAGGGCCCGAGAGCACTTGAAGGTGGGCAGGGGAGGGGCTCGCAGCTGGGCCAGGGGAGGCTTTGAAGAGAGGGGGTGCCATAAAGATCAGGGCACTGGGAGGTGAGCCGAGCCTACAGCTGGTTGCGGGCAGCGGGAGGCAGGTGGGCAGTCTGTGTACTCACACCGTCAGATTAATGACTCTTTACCTAAGAGTGACTCCAATCGACTTCAGAGGCTCGAAGTGTGTGATTCCCAAATCTGGGGGGACCAGGGTTCAATCCAGGGCTCCACCCCGACTTCCCCTTATTACGTATCAATGCATGGACTATATTTATCTTAATACTTAGTGTACATGTGCTGAAAACACTGCAAAAAGCAAGTGCTTCTAGGCGCTGGAGCACACAATCAATACACATAACAGAATGCTTTGCGTATGGTTGTGTTGGGCCGATTGTTTTTAGTTACGTCAGCATTTTAATTACACCAGGGTGATTCGGTTATTTTAATTAATAACGCATTACTCGTGTGATGTGAAATATCCGAAATTACTTTATATCAGCTTAAAAAGTTAGGAGTAATTTGGGGCAAAAATCCTACTGCGGAAGCAGAGAAGCAACAAAGATGGAGCGAGCGGCTGCTGTTCGGGTTCTGTAGAATTTTTGTGCTATTTTTTTGAGCATAAAATGCATCCTTGGGCCCATTTTGGACACACGGGTGCATTTTGCAATAAGAAAAAAGTGCTAAATGTTGAAATGTGCTTGTTATATACCTATTCATAATTATGAGTACTTAAGAAGTAATTACAAGTAATTATGCTAGATAGAGTTATGCCCGTCACACCTAACCCGGACCCTGTCCTCTCAGGATAGGTGGGCATGGTTAAATTGATCTTGTCTTGCTATCTCAAAAGTCTATGAAAATATAAAATCAAGGGACATTAGGCAACATGCACAGTGGGTACGTGGGTTCTGCAATTTTAATGCAGGATTTAGCCTTTACTGTGTTGGAGGTGGCAGGTTCTGGTTGGCCGTGGCAAGGCCCCACCCAGGCAGAATCTTGCCACTCCCATCCGGTGTGGGTGGTTACACTCACTGTATAACCTGCGCACTCCCTTGGGTATCTTGGCACAGAGCAGTCAGGCTTATCACAGAGGCAATGTTTAAAGAAATGACACAGCACGGTCCCACAACCACGCTGAGTGGCACAAATGAGACTTCACACACCGTGCAGGTATTTAAAGATTGTATTCAACATATACATTGTCACCACAGTGTGAGTATTATGGAAATCTGGGCATGGATCACATTTAACAATAACATTCACAATATTCAGGCCAATTGTGGGTAACACCACAACAGTATGTACAAGCACGAAAACAATACGTTCCCTTCCCACATCCTCACGCAGTGCCAAACGTTGTCAGCGTTGAGACCCACCCGATAGTTTACCAACTTTGATGTAACCATTAACTTCACGGTGAACCCTGGTTCCCAACGCTAGCAGCAATATGTAAATACAAGGGTTGTACGCTTCCATATAGCACT
Organism: Pleurodeles waltl; assembly: GCF_031143425.1. Lineage (NCBI taxonomy): Eukaryota > Metazoa > Chordata > Amphibia > Caudata > Salamandridae > Pleurodeles > Pleurodeles waltl. The sequence continues at coordinate 39,033,717 of NC_090450.1, forward strand.
GTAACCTAGGCTGCACTAGTAAATTGTAATTGCCAAACCCAGGACTTCCCTGGCAGACGAAGGTGACCAGCAACACCGCAGTGCTGCACTTGCATTCACTTGCACGCACTTCTGCAAATCCGCTCTCCACAACCAGGCAGATCCAAGGATATCCGTTGGCTTGGGCACGCACACAAACACACACACTTGTATGCACGCACTTCCGGCACCCTAATGCGGGGCCCTGATATCTGGCTAATGGATGACACTGTGTTTGTAAGAAACCCAGGTCCCAAACCAGCTTCCACCCACCAACCATGTTCCGCTATCCCACCCCACCACAAACCATAGATTTCATTAACCTCCACCCTAAATATTAGGCTGCTGTCGGCTCTAGTCACTCTAAGCAGGATCCTAGGGACAAGATGGGAGGAGGTAAGGAAAGACAATAGCTGATCCGGCAACAATTAGCAAGAAGACGGTTGGGCTCCCCGTAGAAGATTCACTCAGAGGTCTGCAACACACAGGGGGAGAGTTACTTGGGCCACCCATTAGCCAACACGGCGCTCAGCCCCGCCAGAAAGTCAGGGTTACCAAATAATTACCAGTTTTGGAACCTCCGTAACAGAGGTGCATCACTGGGGCAAGTTTACTTGAATCGCCCTCAACAATTCCGGTTTCACGCAATGACTTACTAGGTCCATGACCTCTTTACAAGGAGGCGCCTCATCCAGTGCACGAAGACGTGAGCTGCACCTGACGGTTACACTCCCACATGAAAAGTGCTCAGTGCTGTACTGCCACAAAAACGAAGCACAAACGTCAGGGCCCCAACAACCTGAATTGGCCCGACCATACGATCACTCCAAAGACAATTCTCAATGTGATACCTCCTCAGTAGGATGCACTAGTCTAGTGTGTGATGACTGGAACTGGACCAGACACTCCAGGATGCCCCTACGAAGAACGTTAATCCCGCACCTCTCTGGAATGAAGATCTAATGTTTGATGACTTGATTCGGTCTGGACCCCCAGGTCACACAAGGAACTTTGCTTCTGTACCTCCTTGGATTGAGGCACAACTTCTGGTGCGCAATGACTTTTGTCGCACCAGACTCCCTGGTCACACACTTCGACGCACGTTCAGCTGTACCATACAAGGCAGTGCATAGCACAACTCAGGTTGCTATCCCACCTCCGAGGGTCGCAACCTATGAATGACGACAAGCACACAATGCAGGTGCTGTTGAGGAGCACACAAGAGAAATGGAACTCACTCAACAGCAGCGGGGCACGCGGGGTTCCGCAACGGGAGGTTCTGATTGCACCACAAGACGTCTCAGAGTGCAGTGGTCCCCACGATGAAGGACCACTCACCTCAAGTGTGGGCAGTCCTTGCAGGCTCTGCACCGGGTAACTCTGGTATCCAGACACAATTCTTCGTCCACACTCACACCGCTGCTGCCTGGTGGAGCCCAGTATACAATGCAGGTGCAGAAGAGGGCACCGCTCTCCAGATGGTACTGGCAGACAATGTAAATCCCTTGCGGGAGGTCTTTGATGCCCTTGGAGAGCACACCTCAGGTTACGACACAGGTGCAGGCAGCTCAGGTCAGCCACATTACAAGAAGGGTGTGCGGATCCCCTCCCTGACAGTCATCCTCATGTAACCAACCGATTCTTCTGGCAGTGCACACCACACAGTCCAGCCGCACCAGCCCGCATTACCATAGATGCAACTCTGCATAGCTGAAGGATGGTACCCTTAGTTATACTAAAGTATGTCTTTGTTGTTTAAAGGGTTCTCCTTTGAATCACAGATGTCTCCCCTCAATTTCCTCCCCATCCACCCCTAGGACGTGGAATGTTTATCTCTATCTTTAGTGGGGCCATGCTCTGGCTCCAGAGGCCAAGTGTCATAAACTTCTCCCTCCAATCGATCTATCCCAGGCCCCGAATGGCAGGGGTCTGTCATCCTGGATGCCCAAGGTTAATAGCTGTCACTTGGAGAATGCACAGATGCAGTCTTCCCCACATCCAGTGGAATGAAGTCGAATTTATAAGGCACACAAAGCATCTTAAAATCTATAAATGCTCTCTTCCTAGAAGTGGCACTTCTTGTGCATTACTAATACAACCACATTCACCATTATAGCGGGTTTGTCACCCTGAGTTCAATGATACCAAACATCATGAGGCTGCTCCTCTGCAATCCACTATTACAGCCAGACCTAACAGGACTCTTGTCTGCCATGTTACCTTATGGGCAGACCAGCTCTAATGGGCAGTGCACACCTGCATGGCTGTTCTCCACCCCCTGGGCACATGTGTCCTAGTGCACATATGAGCCTGCAGAGGCAGGCTGGACACTTTTGCTGTTTTTAAATAGGAAATTAAGGCCCATATATATACTGTTTTAGCGCCGCATTTGCATTGTTTTTGACGCAAAAGCGGTGTAAAGTTACAAAATACAATTGTATTTTGTACGTTTCCGTCGCTTTTGCACTAAAAAGCGGCGCAAATGTGGCACTAAAAAAGTATAAATATGGGCCAAAGTCTGTAGAACTAGTGGGGCTTGACCATTGACACACCTCATTTTTGACAAGCATCTGATGCAAGGCTCAGGAGGACACCGTCTAGGTGTAATGCAGGGCAAGTACTCTTGCTGAATGTGTGACTACAGAGTACGCCATCCCCAGGGGCCATATGCGGCCAGAAACTACTTTTAACTGTACAAACATAGGAAAATCGCTTGAAGTCTGGTTTGTACGTGAATGCATGCTTTTGTGTGTGATAGTGTTGCACCATTAGAGTAGACCATAAGTGGGAAATCATACCCCAGTATAGTAAGATTAGACCCACATTGGTCCTGAAGAAAATCCGATGACCCTTTGGGACTTTTAGTGAGTTTGAAACATGTTGATCCAGTCTTGATGTTTGGGTCATTAAACCCAGCAACATCATTTTATCTCTGTTGTTACCCTTGCCAAAGGTACTCATATTAAAGAGATACACAGAGGAAAACGCAGGCAATTTTAACAAGTGTAATCGATGTTTAGGAAGTGCTCCTCTTACGAAGTGCGCAGACCCCACCTATTCACACTAGGCACTGGGTGAGGATCTAATGATGAAGCATGCCACGGGTGGTACCTGTGGGTGAGGATCCTAATAAAAAATATAAAAGATCATTAGGTCTAACAATTTACCACCTCTAGAACTCAAGGTACGAAGAGGACAGGATAACCCCCCAATATTTGCTTAAATTAATATACACATCAACATCTGTGCATAATTTTGTTACAATTTCACCCCAGGAGTCGGATAAAATGTTAACTAGATTTAATACGTTTTGAAAGAGGGCTCCATATAAACACTCCGTTCAGTGGCCAAACTCGTACAAGTGGCAGTGCTTCATTCTTAGGTCTGGCGTGAGAGTTCAGCAATCTTTAAGATATACATTGAGTGGGCTTTAGTCGCACCCTGAGGAGTATTTCTCTCTCATTTCTGCTATTGACTGTTTGGTTAATCATTCCACCCCGAAACAATGCTTGCATTGCAATCCATATGGGATTAATTTACCATCCAAAAGTAGTTTAATTCATCAGACATTACATTATTTATCTAAATGATGCATTAGAAAGCAATCTTATTCTGTTTGTATGCACTGCTGGATGTTGTTTAAAAGTTTTACTGGGGACACAAAATCCAACCCCAACATCTTAACTGTGCCAATGCATACTTTGATATTATAGGAGGAAATGTGTTTAGATCATTGTTTTGGCTTGGCCAGCCACCCACCTGGGGTTTCCCCCTCTACCACACTTGCTGATACTTTTGCACATTAGATGTTAGGCTTGCACAATAGTTTCCCACACTAATGGCCTGTTTTAGAGTATGGTCGAGAAGGTACTCCTCCAAACACATGGAAACGTACCCTGTCTGACTAACCATCAGTCCTTCAGCTCTATTTTCAGTCAGACAGCCCTTCGGGTTTAGGATGACATTGCCCCCAATGGCTCTGCTGTTGAAGACACACATCAGTGGCCTGATGGAGTAGGGGCTGTCGAGGTAGGAACATTAGACCACCACCCTAATTAAAAATGTAAATTTCACACTTGTATAGCACACTACTCACCCGTTAGGGTCTCAAGGCGCTGTACTCATACCGCTATGGAACCCCTCCTGGCTTTTCCCTGTGAGGCGCCCACTCCTGAGCACCCCCAGGGTGAAGCCAGGCATCCAAGCGCTGTTGGGGCCGTTGTGGAGATTAAGCAAGCTATTGCCCAGAGTTGCAGAGTGGGACCCATGAATTAGATTAGGTACCGAGGCGAGAATTATCTGGTGAAGGGGAATTGAGCCCAAGACCTGCCGAAGCGGGACTTGAACCCTGGTCTTGAGCCAGATCTCTGCTTCAGGGTCTGCCGCTCTAACCATTGAGCCACACTTCTCCACTAATTAGAGGGAACAGTCTGATATTCTGGTGGCCGCAAAGAGAAAAATATACTAATGACCACAACACACTGAGAGAGAACACTTAAGATGTCAAGGTCATTTGCAATTTGTTCTTCAAAAACCAACTCCTGCTCCATGATTTTGTTTTATAAAAAACAAAAATGTTTGTTGGGCAGCTGCATGAAGCATGGAGGCTGCTCACCAAACTTTCAGTGACTTCACAGGAACCGCCACCCGACACAGAGATCACCACAAGGCTTTCAGTGATCTCTAGATGTGGTGAGCAGCAGCCCATCAGGGTGGAGGATGTTAGAATGTCTTTGATAGAATGGGTGCCAGGAATCTCTTTGCCTGATGGGAGATATTAAGGTGTGGTTATGAAAGTTATGGCTTAGTGTGTGCAGAGTGCAATAGTATGTTGAAGAATAGAGACGTCTGTTACAGAGCTCTGTGGGTGGTGTATCCATGTGTATGCTCTCAAGCTGGGGAGGACGCTATAACTGGCGACGAGTAGGGGATACGTGCCCCGAATAAACAAAGCTGCTCTCCCTGAGAGTTTGCAGAGGTACAACAAACTGCTCATGCATGCCACATGCACCCCAAATCAATGCAAAGTGGTCTGCAATGGGTCAGCAGCCACGCCTTACTCTGTCAAACACAAATGTATACACATAGGATGCCTCTAAACTGTAACAGAGTCAAGAGTCATCTACAGCAACCTTGCAACACAAAACAATATCAACGCAATTGCCAATTCATGTCCTTCAAGGAAATTCATCTAGTGTATGCTTGTGAGCTTTGCCACTGCTGCTGATGTGGGACTGATATCTCCCAACTACAAAATCTATGTGTTGGACCTGGCTTTTTGACAGGGACATCCCCAAACTTTTTGCCTCCTTCCTCCTATTTTTTCTGACCTGTTGTTGTTGGCTTTTGACCTCTGGGCACTTTACCACTGCTAACCAGTGCTAAAGTGCATATGCTCTCTGTGTAAATTGTACTACTGATTGGTTTATCCATGATTGACTATTTAATTTACTTGTAAGTCCCTGGTAGAGTGCACTACATGTGCCTAGGGCAGGTAGATTAAATGCTACTAGTGGGCCTGCAGCACTGGTTGTGCCACCCACCTCAGTAGCCCCTTAACCCTGTCTCAGGCCTGCCATTGCAAGGCCTGTGTGTGCAGTTTCACTGCCACTTCGACTTGGCATTTAAAAGTACTTGCCAAGCCTAGAACTCCCCTTTTACTACATATAAGTCATCCCTAATGTGTGCCCTAGGTAACCCCTAGAGCAGGGTGCTGTGTAGGTAAAAGGCAGGACATGTACCTGTGTAGTTATATGTCCTGGTAGTGTAAAACTCCTAAATTCGTTTTTACACTACTGTGAGGCCTGCTCCTTTCATAGGCTAACATTGGGGCTGCCCTCATACACTGTTGAAGTGGCAGCTGCTGATCTGAAAGGAGCAGGAAGGTCATATTTAGTATGGCCAGAATGGTAATATAAAGTCCTGCTGACTGGTGAAGTCGGATTTAATATTACTATTCTAGAAATGCCACTTTTAGAAAGTGAGCATTTCTTTGCACTAAAATCTTGTTGTGCCCTTCAATCCACGTCTGGCTAGGTTTAGTTGACAGCTCCTTGTGCATTCACTCAGACACACCCCAAACACAGGGTACTCAGCCTCACTTGCATACATCTGCATTTTGAATGGGTCTTCCTGGGCTGGGAGGGTGGAGGGCCTGCCCTCACACAAAGGACTGCCACACCCCCTACTGGGACTCTGGCAGACAGGATTGAACTGAAAGGGGGCTTGGTGCATTTCTTAGAGACTCTTTGAAGTCACCCCCACTTCAAAGGCACAACTTAGTATAAAACAGGGCCTCTGCCCTACCTCATCTGACACTTGCTGGAGAAGAAACCTGAACCAGAAACTACATCCTGCCAAGAAGAACTGCCTGGCTGCTCAAAGGACTCACCTGTCTGCTTTTCTACAAAGGACTGCTGCCTTGCTGTTGGCCTGCTGCCTTGCTGAACTCTTGTCTGGCTGTAAAAGTGCTCTCCAAGGGCTTGGATAGAGCTTGCCTCCTGTTCCCTGAAGTCTCAGGACCAAAAAGACTTCTCTCTTCCTCTTGGACGCTCCGTGCGCCAAACTTTTCGACGCGCAGCTTGTTCCGCGGCAAGAAAAACGCCGCACACCGACGCTGATCGACGCGACGTCTTCGGGACGACCAAAACTTTGACGCACGGCCTCGCAAGGACAACGCCGCCCGACTCCGCAGGAGAAATCGACGCGACGCCTGCCGTGAGATCGAAACTTTGACGCACGGCCTCGCAAGGACAACGCCGCCCGACTCCGCCGGAGAAATCGACGCGGCGCCTGCCGTGAGATCGAAACTTCGACGCGCAGCCACGCAGAACGACGCGCAGCCGGAAAACAAGCAGGAAAATCCACGCACAGACCCGGGACATCTGGTACTCCCCGCAAACCACAGTAAGAGACTGTCCGCGTGCCGGAAAACGACGCCCGACTCCCTGCGTGGAAAATAACGACGCAAGTCCGTGTGTGCTGAGGAGAAATCGACGCACACACCAGTTTTCCACGCACCTCTTCTCCTGTGGCCCTCTGAGGAGATTTTCCACCAGAAACCAGGTACTTTGTGTTTGAAAGAGACTTTGTTTACTTTCTAAAGACTTAAGACACTTTCTATCACTTTTCAGTGATATCTTTACAAATTCGTATTGCAACTTTGATTGTTTTGACCTGAAGATACCCAGATAAATATTATATATTTTTCTAAACACTGTGTGGTGTATTTTTGTGGCGTTATACTATGGTGTTGTATGATTTATTGCACAAATGCTTTACACATTGCCTTCTAAGTTAAGTCTGACTGCTCGTGCCAAGCTACCGGAGGGGGAGCACAGGCTGATTTTGGATTGTGTGTGATTTACCCTGACTAGAGTGAGGGTTCTTGCTTGGACAGAGGGCAACCTGACTGCCAACCAAAAACCCCATTTCTAACATTGGTGATCAGCGGTGAGGATAGGAATTGTGTTTGTGCAGTGACATACAATAGCTAAGTATTTCACTACTGTAAGGAAATGCCTCCTTGGCATGGTTGCCCCCTGACTTTTTGCCTTTGCTGATGCTATGTTTACAATTGAAAGTGTGCTGAGGCCTGCTAACCAGGCCCCAGCACCAGTGTTCTTTCCCTAACCTGTACTTTTGTATCCACAATTGGCAGACCCTGGCATCCAGATAAGTCCCTTGTAACTGGTACTTCTAGTACCAAGGGCCCTGATGCCAAGGAAGGTCTCTAAGGGTTGCAGCATGTCTTATGCCACCCTGGAGACCTCTCACTCAGCACAGACACACTGCTTGCCAGCTTGTGTGTGCTAGTGAGGACAAAACGAGTAAGTCGACATGGCACTCCCCTCAGGGTGCCATGCCAGCCTCTCACTGCCTATGCAGTATAGGTAAGACACCCCTCTAGCAGGCCTTACAGCCCTAAGGCAGGGTGCACTATACCATAGGTGAGGGTACCAGTGCATGAGCATGGTACCCCTACAGTGTCTAAACAAAACCTTAGACATTGTAAGTGCAGGGTAGCCATAAGAGTATATGGTCTGGGAGTTTGTCAAACACGAACTCCACAGCACCATAATGGCTACACTGAAAACTGGGAAGTTTGGTATCAAACTTCTCAGCACAATAAATGCACACTGATGCCAGTGTACATTTTATTGTAAAATACACCCCAGAGGGCACCTTAGAGGTGCCCCCTGAAACTTAACCGACTATCTGTGTAGGCTGACTAGTTTTAGCAGCCTGCCACAAACCGAGACATGTTGCTGGCCCCATGGGGAGAGTGCCTTTGTCACTCTGAGGCCAGTAACAAAGCCTGCACTGGGTGGAGATGCTAACACCTCTCCCAGGCAGGAATTGTCACACCTGGCGGTGAGCCTCAAAGGCTCACCTCCTTTGTGCCAACCCAGCAGGACACTCCAGCTAGTGGAGTTGCCCGCCCCCTCCGGCCCGGCCCCCACTTTTGGCGGCAAGGCCGGAGAAAATAATGAGAATAACAAGGAGGAGTCACTGGCCAGTCAGGACAGCCCCTAAGGTGTCCTGAGCTGAGGTGACTCTAACTTTTAGAAATCCTCCATCTTGCAGATGGAGGATTCCCCCAATAGGGTTAGGATTGTGACCCCCTCCCCTTGGGAGGAGGCATAAAGAGGGTGTACCCACCCTCAGGGCTAGTAGCCATTGGCTACTAACCCCCCAGACCTAAACACGCCCTTAAATTTAGTATTTAAGGGCTACCCTGAACCCTAGAAAATTAGATTCCTGCAACTACAAGAAGAAGGACTGCCTAGCTGAAAACCCCTGCAGCGGAAGACCAGAAGACGACGACTGCCTTGGCTCCAGAAACTCACCGGCCTGTCTCCTGCCTTCCAAAGATCCTGCTCCAGCGACGCCTTCCAAAGGGACCAGCGACCTCGACATCCTCTGAGGACTGCCCCTGCTTCGAAAAGACAAGAAACTCCCGAGGACAGCGGACCTGCTCCAAGAAAAGCTGCAACTTTGTTTCCAGCAGCTTTAAAGAACCCTGCAAGCTCCCCGCAAGAAGCGTGAGACTTGCAACACTGCACCCGGCGACCCCGACTCGGCTGGTGGCGATCCAACACCTCAGGAGGGACCCCAGGACTACTCTGATACTGTGAGTACCAAAACCTGTCCCCCCTGAGCCCCCACAGCGCCGCCTGCAGAGGGAATCCCGAGGCTTCCCCTGACCGCGACTCTTTGAACCTAAAGTCCCGATGCCTGGGAGAGACCCTGCACCCGCAGCCCCCAGGACCTGAAGGACCGGACTTTCACTGGAGAAGTGACCCCCAGGAGTCCCTCTCCCTTGCCCAAGTGGAGGTTTCCCCGAGGAATCCCCCCCTTGCCTGCCTGCAGCGCTGAAGAGATCCCGAGATCTCTCATAGACTAACACTGCGAACCCGACGCCTGTTCCTACACTGCACCCGGCCGCCCCCGCGCCGCTGAGGGTGAAATTTCTGTGTGGACCTGTGTCCCCCCCGGTGCCCTACAAAACCCCCCTGGTCTGCCCTCCGAAGACGCGGGTACTTACCTGCAAGTGGACCGGAACCGGGGCACCCCCTTCTCTCCATTCTAGCCTATGTGTTTTGGGCACCACTTTGAACTCTGCACCTGACCGGCCCTGAGCTGCTGGTGTGGTGACTTTGGGGTTGCTCTGAACCCCCAACGGTGGGCTACCTTGGACCAAGAACTGAACCCTGTAAGTGTCCTACTTACCTGGTAAAACTAACAAAAACTTACCTCCCCCAGGAGCTGTGAAAATTGCACTAAGTGTCCACTTTTAAAACAGCTATTTGTCAATAACTTGAAAAGTATACATGCAATTTTGATGATTTGAAGTTCCTAAAGTACTTACCTGCAATACCTTTCGAATGAGATATTACATGTAGAATTTGAACCTGTGGTTCTTAAAATAAACTAAGAAAAGATATTTTTCTATATAAAAACCTATTGGCTGGATTTGTCTCTGAGTGTGTGTACCTCATTTATTGTCTTGTGTATGTACAACAAATGCTTAACACTACTCCTTGGATAAGCCTACTGCTCGACCACACTACCACAAAATAGAGCATTAGTATTATCTATTTTTACCACTATTTTGCCTCTAAGGGGAACCCTTGGACTCTGTGCATGCTATTCCTTACTTTGAAATAGCACATACAGAGCCAACTTCCTACATTGGTGGATCAGCGGTGGGGTACAAGACTTTGCATTTGCTGGACTACTCAGCCAATACCTGATCACACGACAAATTCCAAAATTGTCATTAGAAATTGATTTTTGCAATTTGAAAAGTTTTCTAAATTCTTAAAAGACCTGCTAGGGCCTTGTGTTAGATCCTGTTTAGCATTTCTTTTAGAGTTTAAAAGTTTGTAAAAGTTTGAATTAGATTCTAGAACCAGTTGTAGATTCTTAAAAAGTATTCCAACTTTTAGAAGCAAAATGTCTAGCGCAGATGTGACTGTGGTGGAACTCGACACCACACCTTACCTCCATCTTAAGATGAGGGAGCTAAGGTCACTCTGTAAAATAAAGAAAATAACAATGGGCCCCAAACCTACCAAAATACAGCTCCAGGAGCTTTTGGCAGAGTTTGAAAAGGCCAACCCCTCTGAGGGTGGCAACTCAGAGGAAGAGGATAGTGACTTGGAGGACAATTCCCCCCTACCAGTCCTATCTAGGGAGAACAGGGTCCCTCAAACCCTGACTCCTAAAATAATAGTCAGAGATGCTGGTTCCCTCACAGGAGAGACCAACACCTCTGAAATCACTGAGGATAGCCCCAGTGAAGAGGACATCCAGTTAGCCAGGATGGCCAAAAGATTGACTTTGGAAAGACAGATCCTAGCCATAGAGAGGGAAAGACAAGAGATGGGCCTAGGACCCATCAATGGTGGCAGCAACATAAATAGGGTCAGAGATTCTCCTGACATGTTGAAAATCCCTAAAGGGATTGTAACTAAATATGAAGATGGTGATGACATCACCAAAGGTTCACAGCTTTTGAGAGGGCTTGTGTAACCAGAAAAGTGAACAGATCTCACTGGGGTGCTCTCCTTTGGGAAATGTTCACAGGAAAGTGTAGGGATAGACTCCTCACACTCTCTGGACAAGATGCAGAATCTTATGACCTCATGAAGGGTACCCTGATTGAGGGCTTTGGATTCTCCACTGAGGAGTATAGGATTAGATTCAGGGGGGCTCAAAAATCCTCGAGCCAGACCTGGGTTGACTTTGTAGACTACTCAGTGAAAACACTAGATGGTTGGATTCAAGGCAGTGGTGTAAGTAATTATGATGGGCTGTACAATTTATTTGTGAAAGAACACCTGTTAAGTAATTGTTTCAATGATAAACTGCATCAGCATCTGGTAGACCTAGGACCAATTTCTCCCCAAGAATTGGGAAAGAAGGCGGACCATTGGGTCAAGACAAGGGTGTCCAAGACTTCAACAGGGGGTGACCAAAAGAAAGGGGTCACAAAGACTCCCCAGGGGAAGGGTGATGAGACAACCAAAACTAAAAATAGTCAAGAGTCTTCTACAGGCCCCCAAAAACCTGCACAGGAGGGTGGGCCCAGAGCCTCTTCACAAAACAATGGGTACAAGGGTAAAAACTTTGATCCCAAAAAGGCCTGGTGTCATAGCTGTAAACAGCATGGACACCAAACTGGAGACAAGGCCTGTCCCAAGAAAGGTTCCACTCCAAACTCCCATCCAGGTAACACTGGTATGGCTAGTCTCCAAGTGGGATCAACAGTGTGCCCAGAGCAAATCAGGGTCCACACTGAAGCTACTCTAGTTTCTGAGGGTGGGGTGGATTTAGCCACACTAGCTGTCTGGCCGCCTAACATGCAAAAATACAGACAGCAACTCTTAATTAATGGGACTAGAATAGAGGGCCTGAGGGATACAGGTGCCAGTGTCACCATGGTGACAGAGAAACTGGTTTCCCCTGGCCAATACCTGACTGGAAAAACTTACACAGTCACCAACGCTGACAATCAGAGAAAAGTACATCCCATGGCAATGGTTACTTTAGAATGGGGAGGGGTCAATGGCCTGAAACAGGTGGTGGTCTCCTCAAATATCCCAGTGGACTGTCTGCTTGGAAATGACCTGGAGTCCTCAGCATGGGCTGAGGTAGAACTAAAAACCCATGCAGCAATGCTGGGTATCCCTGAACTGGTGTGTGTGAAAACAAGAGCACAGTGCAAGGCACAGGGTGAACAAGTAGAGCTGGAGTCTGGAAGAATGGCCCAGCCTACCAAGGGAACAGGAAAGTCAGTTGGGAGACCAACTGCAACACAGCAAAAGAAAGGGAACCTCTCTTCTGAGGAAGAAGTTCTGCCCTCTGAGGGAACTGAGCCTTTGGAGCTTGAACCTTATCAGGTTGAGCTCTTAGGCCCAGGGGGACCCTCAAGGGAGGAGCTGTGTAAGGGACAAGAAACCTGTCCCTCTCTTGAAGGCCTTAGGCAGCAAGCTGCTGAAGAGTCCAAAGGCAAGAAAAATGGAACGCATAGGGTCTATTGGGAAGATGGACTCCTGTACACTGAGGCCAGAGACCCCAAACCTGGTGCCACTAGGAGAGTGGTAGTGCCCCAGCTGTTCAGGAAGTTCATCCTAACATTGGCCCATGACATTCCCCTTGCTGGACATTTGGGACAAACCAAGACGTGGGAGAGGTTAGTCAACCACTTCTACTGGCCCAATATGTCCAACATGGTTAAGGAGTTTTGCCTCTCCTGCCCCACCTGTCAAGCCAGTGGTAAGACAGGTGGGCATCCAAAGGCCCCCCTCATTCCACTTCCAGTGGTGGGGGTTCCCTTTGAAAGAGTGGGTGTGGACATAGTTGGTCCACTAGAACCTCCCACAGCCTCAGGAAATATGTATATCCTGGTAGTAGTGGATCATGCTACCAGGTATCCTGAAGCTATTCCCCTTAGGTCGACTACTGCCCCTGCAGTAGCCAAGGCCCTCATTGGTATCTTTACCAGAGTGGGTTTCCCTAAGGAGGTGGTGTCTGACAGAGGTACCAACTTCATGTCAGCATACCTAAAGCACATGTGGAATGAGTGTGGAGTGACTTATAAATTCACTACACCATACCATCCACAAACTAATGGCTTGGTTGAGAGATTCAACAAGACATTAAAAGGCATGATCATGGGGCTCCCAGAAAAACTCAAAAGGAGATGGGATGTCCTCTTGCCATGCCTGCTTTTCGCTTACAGAGAGGTGCCACAGAAGGGAGTAGGATTCTCACCCTTTGAACTTCTGTTTGGTCATCCGGTAAGGGGACCACTTGCCCTTGTTAAAGAAGGCTGGGAGAGACCTCTCCATGAGCCTAAACAGGACATAGTGGACTATGTACTTGGCCTTCGCTCTAGAATGGCAGAGTACATGGAAAAGGCAACCAAAAACCTTGAGGCCAGCCAACAGCTCCAGAAGTTTTGGTATGACCAAAAGGCTGCACTGGTTGAGTTCCAACCAGGGCAGAAAGTCTGGGTTCTGGAGCCTGTGGCTCCCAGGGCACTCCAGGACAAATGGAGTGGCCCTTACCCAGTACTAGAAAGGAAGAGTCAGGTCACCTACCTGGTGGACCTGGGCACAAGCAGGAGCCCCAAGAGGGTGATCCATGTGAACCGCCTTAAGCTCTTCCATGACAGGGCTGATGTCAATCTGTTGATGGTAACAGATGAGGATCAGGAGGCAGAGAGTGAACCTCTCCCTGATCTTCTGTCATCAGACCCGAAAGATGGCACAGTAGATGGAGTGATCTACTCAGACACCCTCTCTGGCCAACAGCAAGCTGATTGTAGGAGAGTCCTACAACAGTTTCCTGAACTCTTCTCCTTAACCCCTGGTCAGACACACCTGTGTACCCATGATGTGGACACAGGAGACAGCATGCCTGTCAAGAACAAAATCTTTAGACAGTCTGACCATGTTAAGGAAAGCATCAAGGTGGAAGTCCACAAGATGCTGGAATTGGGGGTTATTGAGCGCTCTGACAGTCCCTGGGCTAGCCCAGTGGTCTTAGTCCCCAAACCTCACACCAAAGATGGAAAGAAAGAGATGAGGTTTTGTGTGGACTACAGAGGGCTCAATTCTGTCACCAAGACAGATGCTCACCCAATTCCAAGAGCTGATGAGCTCATTGATAAATTAGGTGCTGCCAAATTTCTAAGTACCTTTGACTTGACAGCAGGGTACTGGCAAATAAAAATGGCACCTGGAGCAAAAGAAAAGACAGCATTCTCCACACCTGATGGGCATTATCAGTTTACTGTTATGCCCTTTGGTTTAAAGAATGCCCCTGCCACCTTCCAAAGGTTGGTGAATCAAGTCCTTGCTGGCTTGGAGTCCTTTAGCACAGCTTATCTTGATGATATTGCTGTCTTTAGCTCCACCTGGCAGGATCACCTGGTCCACCTGAAGAAGGTTTTGAAGGCTCTGCAATCTGCAGGCCTCTCTATCAAGGCATCCAAATGCCAGATAGGGCAGGGAACTGTGGTTTACTTGGGACACCTTGTAGGTGGAGGCCAAGTTCAGCCACTCCAACCCAAGATCCAGACTATTCTGGACTGGGTAGCTCCAAAAACCCAGACTCAAGTCAGGGCATTCCTTGGCTTGACTGGGTATTACAGGAGGTTTGTGAAGGGATATGGATCCATTGTGACAGCCCTCACTGAACTCACCTCCAAGAAAATGCCCAAGAAAGTGAACTGGACTGTGGAATGCCAACAGGCCTTTGACACCCTGAAACAAGCAATGTGCTCAGCACCAGTTCTAAAAGCTCCAGATTATTCTAAGCAGTTCATTGTGCAGACTGATGCCTCTGAACATGGGATAGGGGCAGTTTTGTCCCAAACAAATGATGATGGCCTTGACCAGCCTGTTGCTTTCATTAGCAGGAGGTTACTCCCCAGGGAGCAGCGTTGGAGTGCCATTGAGAGGGAGGCCTTTGCTGTGGTTTGGTCCCTGAAGAAGCTGAGACCATACCTCTTTGGGACTCACTTCCTAGTTCAAACTGACCACAGACCTCTCAAATGGCTGATGCAAATGAAAGGTGAAAATCCTAAACTGTTGAGGTGGTCCATCTCCCTACAGGGAATGGACTTTATAGTGGAACACAGACCTGGGACTGCCCATGCCAATGCAGATGGCCTTTCCAGGTTCTTCCACTTAGAAAATGAAGACTCTCTTGGGAAAGGTTAGTCTCATCCTCTTTCGTTTGGGGGGGGGGTTGTGTAAGGAAATGCCTCCTTGGCATGGTTGCCCCCTGACTTTTTGCCTTTGCTGATGCTATGTTTACAATTGAAAGTGTGCTGAGGCCTGCTAACCAGGCCCCAGCACCAGTGTTCTTTCCCTAACCTGTACTTTTGTATCCACAATTGGCAGACCCTGGCATCCAGATAAGTCCCTTGTAACTGGTACTTCTAGTACCAAGGGCCCTGATGCCAAGGAAGGTCTCTAAGGGTTGCAGCATGTCTTATGCCACCCTGGAGACCTCTCACTCAGCACAGACACACTGCTTGCCAGCTTGTGTGTGCTAGTGAGGACAAAACGAGTAAGTCGACATGGCACTCCCCTCAGGGTGCCATGCCAGCCTCTCACTGCCTATGCAGTATAGGTAAGACACCCCTCTAGCAGGCCTTACAGCCCTAAGGCAGGGTGCACTATACCATAGGTGAGGGTACCAGTGCATGAGCATGGTACCCCTACAGTGTCTAAACAAAACCTTAGACATTGTAAGTGCAGGGTAGCCATAAGAGTATATGGTCTGGGAGTTTGTCAAACACGAACTCCACAGCACCATAATGGCTACACTGAAAACTGGGAAGTTTGGTATCAAACTTCTCAGCACAATAAATGCACACTGATGCCAGTGTACATTTTATTGTAAAATACACCCCAGAGGGCACCTTAGAGGTGCCCCCTGAAACTTAACCGACTATCTGTGTAGGCTGACTAGTTTTAGCAGCCTGCCACAAACCGAGACATGTTGCTGGCCCCATGGGGAGAGTGCCTTTGTCACTCTGAGGCCAGTAACAAAGCCTGCACTGGGTGGAGATGCTAACACCTCTCCCAGGCAGGAATTGTCACACCTGGCGGTGAGCCTCAAAGGCTCACCTCCTTTGTGCCAACCCAGCAGGACACTCCAGCTAGTGGAGTTGCCCGCCCCCTCCGGCCCGGCCCCCACTTTTGGCGGCAAGGCCGGAGAAAATAATGAGAATAACAAGGAGGAGTCACTGGCCAGTCAGGACAGCCCCTAAGGTGTCCTGAGCTGAGGTGACTCTAACTTTTAGAAATCCTCCATCTTGCAGATGGAGGATTCCCCCAATAGGGTTAGGATTGTGACCCCCTCCCCTTGGGAGGAGGCATAAAGAGGGTGTACCCACCCTCAGGGCTAGTAGCCATTGGCTACTAACCCCCCAGACCTAAACACGCCCTTAAATTTAGTATTTAAGGGCTACCCTGAACCCTAGAAAATTAGATTCCTGCAACTACAAGAAGAAGGACTGCCTAGCTGAAAACCCCTGCAGCGGAAGACCAGAAGACGACGACTGCCTTGGCTCCAGAAACTCACCGGCCTGTCTCCTGCCTTCCAAAGATCCTGCTCCAGCGACGCCTTCCAAAGGGACCAGCGACCTCGACATCCTCTGAGGACTGCCCCTGCTTCGAAAAGACAAGAAACTCCCGAGGACAGCGGACCTGCTCCAAGAAAAGCTGCAACTTTGTTTCCAGCAGCTTTAAAGAACCCTGCAAGCTCCCCGCAAGAAGCGTGAGACTTGCAACACTGCACCCGGCGACCCCGACTCGGCTGGTGGCGATCCAACACCTCAGGAGGGACCCCAGGACTACTCTGATACTGTGAGTACCAAAACCTGTCCCCCCTGAGCCCCCACAGCGCCGCCTGCAGAGGGAATCCCGAGGCTTCCCCTGACCGCGACTCTTTGAACCTAAAGTCCCGACGCCTGGGAGAGACCCTGCACCCGCAGCCCCCAGGACCTGAAGGACCGGACTTTCACTGGAGAAGTGACCCCCAGGAGTCCCTCTCCCTTGCCCAAGTGGAGGTTTCCCCGAGGAATCCCCCCCTTGCCTGCCTGCAGCGCTGAAGAGATCCCGAGATCTCTCATAGACTAACACTGCGAACCCGACGCCTGTTCCTACACTGCACCCGGCCGCCCCCGCGCCGCTGAGGGTGAAATTTCTGTGTGGACCTGTGTCCCCCCCGGTGCCCTACAAAACCCCCCTGGTCTGCCCTCCGAAGACGCGGGTACTTACCTGCAAGTGGACCGGAACCGGGGCACCCCCTTCTCTCCATTCTAGCCTATGTGTTTTGGGCACCACTTTGAACTCTGCACCTGACCGGCCCTGAGCTGCTGGTGTGGTGACTTTGGGGTTGCTCTGAACCCCCAACGGTGGGCTACCTTGGACCAAGAACTGAACCCTGTAAGTGTCCTACTTACCTGGTAAAACTAACAAAAACTTACCTCCCCCAGGAGCTGTGAAAATTGCACTGTGTCCACTTTTAAAACAGCTATTTGTCAATAACTTGAAAAGTATACATGCAATTTTGATGATTTGAAGTTCCTAAAGTACTTACCTGCAATACCTTTCGAATGAGATATTACATGTAGAATTTGAACCTGTGGTTCTTAAAATAAACTAAGAAAAGATATTTTTCTATATAAAAACCTATTGGCTGGATTTGTCTCTGAGTGTGTGTACCTCATTTATTGTCTTGTGTATGTACAACAAATGCTTAACACTACTCCTTGGATAAGCCTACTGCTCGACCACACTACCACAAAATAGAGCATTAGTATTATCTATTTTTACCACTATTTTGCCTCTAAGGGGAACCCTTGGACTCTGTGCATGCTATTCCTTACTTTGAA
Organism: Pleurodeles waltl; assembly: GCF_031143425.1. Taxonomy (NCBI): domain Eukaryota; kingdom Metazoa; phylum Chordata; class Amphibia; order Caudata; family Salamandridae; genus Pleurodeles; species Pleurodeles waltl. The sequence continues at coordinate 39,051,658 of NC_090450.1, forward strand.
ATAGCACATACAGAGCCAACTTCCTACAACTACCTACCCACAGTTGAAGGTCAACTTGATTTTTCATCTTTTTTTGGCTGTTGGTTCTCTGATGTCCTCCTGGATATACTATTGATATTTTGGACTTTGTATTTTGGTTTTTGCTGATAAGATCTTATCAGAATGGGATTGTGTACCTACTCATTCTTTGTTCGTACTGACCACCTCACTAAGGCTGACATAAGGAAGCTTTGCAGAAAATGGGGCCTTCCTGTAGCAAGGAGATCTACTAAGGCAGAGATGCTCCATCACTACATAGTCTGGGGGGAGGAAAGATGGGCAGAGAGAGAGGCAGCAAGAAACCAAATGACTAAGTACCCCTCAGATGAAGAGGAGGACTACGCACTTGAGGAGGAAGACTACTCAGATTTGGACTGTGACCCAGAAATAGATAAATGGCTCCGAGGTCAAAGGCGACAGGAGCAACAATTAGAGGAGTATCTTGCAGAGGTTGAGGCAAAAAGACTCTTAGCCCTGGAAGAAGAAAAGATTGCAGCTCAAGAGCTGAGCTGTAAAGAGCTGAAACTGGAGGCCGGAAGGGCTGAGTCCAGTTCAGATGGTGGCAGCAAAAATCTTGCATCTAGTACTGCTGAAGGAGGGCACAAGCCCAGAGATGTGGTGCCCAACTTGAAGAAGGGAGTTGACACACCCCAGGCGGTTCAAGGGTATGAGGTAGTTCCCGTTATGCACAGGGTCCCTGAGAAGGATTGGGGGACTGGCACAGGGAGTCATATTCCTACTGGGGGAGGGACACTTTACTGACTCTAGCAGAGAGTGACAGAGAAAAGTGTTCCCCCCTGGTGGACGTCCTGGATATAGAGTGTAGAGACATCCCAGAAGAGTATGGGTTGAGTGTCAGGGACAGACAGATACTGTCTCACCAGTCTCAGGAGGGTGAAGTAGAGTGCTTTTCCAAGGTTGAGTTACTGGGTGGTTGGGTGAAGGGTACTATGGTTAATACATGTGAAGGGCAGAGTGATGTAATTGCTGGAGAGCATATGTCTGGTCCTTATTTTCCAGAGCTACGCCAACACCAGGTGGAGTGTGAGTTCTCTGACCCCAGGGAACTTACAATGGAGGCAGACTTCTGGGTGAGTACCAGAGAGTCTGAAGAGGCATTTGGGGGTGCTCCTGAAGGGAGTGGTCTAGTTGGTTCCCAACCGAGTGTGGTGGGAAAGCATTGTAGTGTCCCAGGTAGGTCCCAGGTCCTAGAGGGTTCCATGAGGGAACACCAGGAGGGAAGCCTAGCCTGTACCGTAGGGCCACCTTTTGAGGGAAGCCCCGCAGTGTCAGAAGAACTTGGGGGGGTGACTGTAGCCAGCATCCCAACAGTTCTGGTGTCTGGCAGTACCCCTCCTACTGAGGGGGTGCAGAAGTCTAGACCTAGGGTTGAGAGGGGGTTGCAGACCCCAGTGGAGGACCTTTAGAGTCAGGGGACAGCTCTGAGAGCAGAGCCCCCCAGGAATGACCCAGGTGAAAGTGTTTCTGGTTTGGGGGAAACCCAGACTCTGCCGGATGGGCAGAGGTCGGGAGACCTGCGCCAACCAGACTCTTGTGTGGCCCTTGGGGACGGTGTGTCCCTTGTGGGGGGTGAGAGTGCCCCCCAGGAAGTCCTGGCATGCCAGGCAAAGATTCAACCTCAGGGTGGTGACTCTGGGTTAGATACTCAGGTCCAGAGGTTAAACTCTGACCTGGTGGGAGGTAGATGTGCCACCCAAGAAGTCCTGCTGTGCCAGGCAATTGTCCAACCTCAGGGTGTTGACTCTGGGTTGGATGACCAGGTTCAGAGGTTAAACTCTGACCTGGTGGGGGGTAGGTGTGCCCCCCAGAAAGTCCTGGCGTGCCAGGCAATTGCCCAACCTCAGGGTGGTGACCCTGGGTTGGGGAACCAGGCTCAGAGGTTAAACTCTGACCTGGTGGGAGGTAGGTGTGCCTCCCAGAAAGTCCTGGTGCGCCAGGCAATTGTTCAACTTCAGGGTGGTGACTCTGAGTTGAATGGCCCAGTTCAGAGGTTAAACTCTGACCTGGTGGAGGGTCAGTGTGCCCTCCAGGAAGTCCTGGCGTGCCAGGCAATTGTTCAACTTCAGGGTGGTGACTCTGAGTTGAATGGCCAAGTTCAGAGGTTAAACTCTGACCTGGCGGAGGGTCAGTGTGCCCTCCAGGAAGTCCTGGCGTGCCAGGCAATGGTTCAACTTCAGGTTGGTGACTCTGAGTTGAATGGTCCAGTTCAGAGGTTAAACTCTGACCTGGTGGAGGGTCAGTGTGCCCTCCAGGAAGTCCTGGCGTGCCAGGCAATTGTTCAACTTCAGGGTGGTGACTCTGAGTTGAATGGCCAAGTTCAGAGGTTAAACTCTGACCTGGCGGAGGGTCAGTGTGCCCTCCAGGAAGTCCTGGCGTGCCAGGCAATGGTTCAACTTCAGGTTGGTGACTCTGAGTTGAATGGTCAGGTGCAGAGGTTAAACTCTGACCTGGTGGGGGGTAGGTGTGCCTCCCAGGAAGTCCTGGTTTGCCACGCAGTGATCCAGTCTGAGGGTACAGACCCTGGGCTGGAAGACCAGGTTCAGGGTGTCCCCCCGGACCTGGAGGGAGGGTTACTGATAACAGTGCCCCTACCATGTTGTCTTCTGAGGAGGCCATTCCTAGTTGGAGGGTGCTGGACCCCAGAAGGGAGGGCAGGGGGAGGTAAGCCTCACCCCGGGCCCTAGTCCAACCTGAAGGTACAGGCCCCAGGTTGGAGGGCCAGTTGCAGGTTAACAGCCCTGCACTGGTGGAGGAATGGTACAGGGCGACTTCTGTAAGCACCCTGACCATGTTGGACTCTGGGGGTACCGCTCCAGGAGGGAGGGTACAGAGCCCCAGAGGGGAGGACCAGGTTCAGGCTGTCATCCCTGACCTGGTGGAAGGGAGAGTGGTTAAAGGGTGCCCAGCACCTGGGGCTACCGCCCCCCACTCTCCACAGCCACAGTGGTTGGAGAGCTTTGAGAGGCCTGGGGCCTGGCTCTCATCCCTGGCAGCTGTCAGTAATCACTGTGGCTTGCTGTCTGGGTGGACAGAGTTATCCCTGGGGAGAAGACAAGTGTCCCACCCCGGGGGTAGAGTGGGCAACACCACTGTGTTGGTCATGGTGGTACTATCCTGCTCCTGGGATACATCTGTGAGCAAGGTAAGGTTAGGTGCTGCACAGATGGGATCCGCAGGTAAGGAGAAAAGTTCCCCATGGGTTGGCTTAGTGGGCCCTGAGAGTATGGACAGAGGGATCCAATTGGAGTCAGGAAGGCGAAGAACTGGAGCATGCCCCTGCTGTTGTGGGCCTGGGTCCTTGTTCTGTCGCCTCAAACAGGGAAGTACATCAGGATAGTGATTGTTCTCCCCTGGCTTTAGGCTGGTAGGGGGTCATGTTGGACCTGGCTTTTTGACAGAGACATCCCCAAACTTTTTGCCTCCTTCCTCCTATTTTTTCTGACCTGTTGTTATTGGCTTTTGACCTCTGGGCACTTTACCACTGCTAACCAGTGCTAAAGTGCATATGCTCTCTGTGTAAATTGTACTACTGATTGGTTTATCCATGATTGACTATTTAATTTACTTGTAAGTCCCTGGTAGAGTGCACTACATGTGCCTAGGGCAGGTAGATTAAATGCTACTAGTGGGCCTGCAGCACTGGTTGTGCCACCCACCTCAGTAGCCCCTTAACCCTGTCTCAGGCCTGCCATTGCAAGGCCTCTGTGTGCAGTTTCACTGCCACTTCGACTTGGCATTTAAAAGTACTTGCCAAGCCTAGAACTCCCCTTTTACTACATATAAGTCATCCCTAATGTGTGCCCTAGGTAACCCCTAGAGCAGGGTGCTGTGTAGGTAAAAGGCAGGACATGTACCTGTGTAGTTATATGTCCTGGTAGTGTAAAACTCCTAAATTCGTTTTTACACTACTGTGAGGCCTGCTCCTTTCATAGGCTAACATTGGGGCTGCCCTCATACACTGTTGAAGTGGCAGCTGCTGATCTGAAAGGAGCAGGAAGGTCATATTTAGTATGGCCAGAATGGTAATATAAAGTCCTGCTGACTGGTGAAGTCGGATTTAATATTACTATTCTAGAAATGCCACTTTTAGAAAGTGAGCATTTCTTTGCACTAAAATCTTGTTGTGCCCTTCAATCCACGTCTGGCTAGGTTTAGTTGACAGCTCCTTGTGCATTCACTCAGACACACCCCAAACACAGGGTACTCAGCCTCACTTGCATACATCTGCATTTTGAATGGGTCTTCCTGGGCTGGGAGGGTGGAGGGCCTGCCCTCACACAAAGGACTGCCACACCCCCTACTGGGACTCTGGCAGACAGGATTGAACTGAAAGGGGGCTTGGTGCATTTCTTAGAGACTCTTTGAAGTCACCCCCACTTCAAAGGCACAACTTAGTATAAAACAGGGCCTCTGCCCTACCTCATCAGACACTTGCTGGAGAAGAAACCTGAACCAGAAACTACATCCTGCCAAGAAGAACTGCCTGGCTGCTCAAAGGACTCACCTGTCTGCTTTTCTACAAAGGACTGCTGCCTTGCTGTTGGCCTGCTGCCTTGCTGAACTCTTGTCTGGCTGTAAAAGTGCTCTCCAAGGGCTTGGATAGAGCTTGCCTCCTGTTCCCTGAAGTCTCAGGACCAAAAAGACTTCTCTCTTCCTCTTGGACGCTCCGTGCGCCGAACTTTTCGACGCGCAGCTTGTTCCGCGGCAAGAAAAACGCCGCACACCGACGCTGATCGATGCGACGTCTTCGGGACGACCGAAACTTTGACGCACGGCCTCGCAAGGACAACGCCGCCCGACTTGCCGGGAGAAATCGACGCAACGCCTGCCGTGAGATCAAAACTTTGACGCACGGCCTCGCAAGGACAACGCCGCCCGACTCCGCAGGAGAAATCGACGCGACGCCTGCCGTGAGATCGAAACTTTGACGCACGGCCTCGCAAGGACAACGCCGCCCGACTCCGCCGGAGAAATCGACACGACGCCTGCCGTGAGTTCGAAACTTCGACGCGCAGCCCCGCAGAACGACGCGCAGCCGGAAAACAAGCAGGAAAATCCACCCACAGACCCGGGACATCTGGTACTCCCCGCAAACCACAGTAAGAGACTGTCCGCGCGCCGGAAAACGATGCCTGACTCCCCGCGTGGAAAATAACGACGCAAGTCCGTGTGTGCTGAGGAGAAATCGACGCACACACCAGTTTTCCACGCACCTCTTCTCCTGTGGCCCTCTGAGGAGATTTTCCACCAGAAACCAGGTACTTTGTGTTTGAAAGAGACTTTGTTTACTTTCTAAAGACTTAAGACACTTTCTATCACTTTTCAGTGATATCTTTACAAATTCGTATTGCAACTTTGATCGTTTTGACCTGAAGATACCCAGATAAATATTATATATTTTTCTAAACACTGTGTGGTGTATTTTTATGGCGTTATGCTATGGTGTTGTATGATTTATTGCACAAATGCTTTACACATTGCCTTCTAAGTTAAGTCTGACTGCTCGTGCCAAGCTACCGGAGGGTGAGCACAGGCTGATTTTGGATTGTGTGTGACTTACCCTGACTAGAGTGAGGGTTCTTGCTTGGACAGAGGGCAACCTGACTGCCAACCAAAAACCCCATTTCTAACATTGTTGATCAGCGGTGAGGATAGGACTTGTGTTTGTGCAGTGACATACAATAGCTAAGTATTTCACTACCTACCCACAGTTGAAGGTCAACTTGATTTTTCATCTTTTTTTGGCTGTTGGTTCTCTGATGTCCTCCTGGATATACTATTGATATTTTGGACTTTGAATTTTGTTTTTTGCTGATAAGATCTTATCAGAATGGGATTGTGTACCTACTCATTCTTTGTTCGTACTGACCACCTCACTAAGGCTGACCTAAGGAAGCTTTGCAGAAAATGGGGCCTTCCTGTAGCAAGGAGATCTACTAAGGCAGAGATGCTCCATCAGTACATAGTCTGGGGGGAGGAAAGATGGGCAGAGAGAGAGGCAGCAAGAAACCAAATGACTAAGTACCCCTCAGATGAGGAGGAGGACTACGCACTTGAGGAGGAAGACTACTCAGATTTGGACAGTGACCCAGAAATAGATGAATGGCTCCGAGGTCAAAGGCGACAGGAGCAACAATTAGAGGAGTATCTTGCAGAGGTTGAGGCAAAAAGACTCCTAGCCCTGGAAGAAGAAAAGATTGCAGCTCAAGAGCTGAGCTGTAAAGAGCTGAAACTGGAGGCCGGAAGGGCTGAGTCCAGTTCAGATGGTGGCAGCAAAAATCTTGCATCTAGTACTGCTGAAGGAGGGCACAAGCCCAGAGATGTGGTGCCCAACTTGAAGAAGGGAGTTGACACACCCCAGGCGGTTCAAGGGTATGAGGTAGTTCCTGTTATGCACAGGGTCCCTGAGAAGGATTGGGGGACTGGCACAGGGAGTCATATTCCTACTGGGGGAGGGACACTTTACTGACTCTAGCAGAGAGTGACAGAGAAAAGGGTTCCCCCCTGGTGGACGTCCTGGATATAGAGTGTAGAGACATCCCAGAAGAGTATGGGTTGAGTGTCAGGGACAGACAGATACTGTCTCACCAGTCTCAGGAGGGTGAAGTAGAGTGCTTTTCCAAGGTTGAGTTACTGGGTGGTTGGGTGAAGGGTACTGTGGTTAATACATGTGAAGGGCAGAGTGATGTAATTGCTGGAGAGCATATGTCTGGTACTTATTTTCCAGAGCTACGCCAACACCAGGTGGAGTGTGAGTTCTCTGACTCCAGGGAACTTACAATGGAGGCAGACTTCTGGGTGAGTACCAGAGAGTCTGAAGAGGCATTTGGGGGTGCTCCTGAAGGGAGTGGTCTAGGTGGTTCCCAACCGAGTGTGGTGGGAAAGGATTGTAGTGTCCCAGGTAGGTCCCAGGTCCTAGAGGGTTCCATGAGGGAACACCAGGAGGGAAGCCTAGCCTGTACCGTAGGGCCACCTTTTGAGGGAAGCCCCGCAGTGTCAGAAGAACTTGGGGGGGTGACTGTAGCCAGCATCCCAACAGTTCTGGTGTCTGGCAGTACCCCTCCTACTGAGGGGGTGCAGAAGTCCAGACCTAGGGGTGAGAGGGGGTTGCAGACCCCAGTGGAGGACCTTGAGAGTCAGGGGACAGCTCTGAGAGCAGAGCCCCCCCAGGAATGACCCAGGTGAAACCGTTTCTGGTTTGGGGGAAACCCAGACTCTGCCGGATGGGCAGAGGTCGGGAGACCTGCGCCAACCAGACTCTTGTGTGGCCCTTGGGGACGGTGTGTCCCTTGTGGGGGGTGAGAGTGCCCCCCAGGAAGTCCTGGCATGCCAGGCAAAGATTCAACCTCAGGGTGGTGACTCTGGGTTGGATACCCAGGTCCAGAGGTTAAACTCTGACCTGGTGGGAGGTAGATGTGCCACCCAAGAAGTCCTGCTGTGCCAGGCAATTGTCCAACCTCAGGGTGTTGACTCTGGGTTGGATGACCAGGTTCAGAGGTTAAACTCTGACCTGGTGGGGGGTAGGTGTGCCCCCCAGAAAGTCCTGGCGTGCCAGGCAATTGCCCAACCTCAGGGTGGTGACCCTGGGTTGGGGAACCAAGCTCAGAGGTTAAACTCTGACCTGGTGGGAGGTATGTGTGCCTCCCAGAAAGTCCTGGTGCGCCAGGCAATTGTTCAACTTCAGGGTGGTGACTCTGAGTTGAATGGCCCAGTTCAGAGGTTAAACTCTGACCTGGTGGAGGGTCAGTGTGCCCTCCAGGAAGTCCTGGCGTGCCAGGCAATTGTTCAACTTCAGGGTGGTGACTCTGAGTTGAATGGCCAAGTTCAGAGGTTAAACTCTGACCTGGCGGAGGGTCAGTGTGCCCTCCAGGAAGTCCTGGCGTGCCAGGCATTGGTTCAACTTCAGGGTGGTGACTCTGAGTTGAATGGTCAGGTGCAGAGGTTAAACTCTGACCTGGTGGGGGGTAGGTGTGCCTCCCAGGAAGTCCTGGTTTGCCAGACAGTGATCCAGTCTGAGGGTACAGACCCTGGGCTGGAAGACCAGGTTCAGGGTGTCCCCCCGGACCTGGAGGGAGGGGCTTCTGATAACAGTGCCCCTACCATGTTGTCTTCTGAGGAGGCCACTCCTAGTTGGAGGGTGCTGGACCCCAGAAGGGAGGGCAGGGGGAGGGAAGCCTCACCCCGGGCCCTAGTCCAACCTGAAGGTACAGGCCCCAGGTTGGAGGGCCAGTTGCAGGTTAACAGCCCTGCACTGGTGGAGGAATGGTACAGGGCGACTTCTGTAAGCACCCTGACCATGTTGGACTCTGGGGGTACCGCTCCAGGAGGGAGGGTACAGAGCCCCAGAGGGGAGGACCAGGTTCAGGCTGTCATCCCTGACCTGGTGGAAGGGAGAGTGGTTAAAGGGTGCCCAGCACCTGGGGCTACCGCCCCCCACTCTCCACAGCCACAGTGGTTGGAGAGCTTTGAGAGGCCTGGGGCCTGGCTCTCATCCCTGGCAGCTGTCAGTAATCACTGTGGCTTGCTGTCCGGGTGGACAGAGTTATCCCTGGGGAGGGGACAAGTGTCCCACCCCGGGGGTAGAGTGGGCAACACCACTGTGTTGGTCATGGTGGTTCTATCCTGCTCCTGGGATACATCTGTGAGCAAGGTAAGGTTAGGTGCTGCACAGATGGGATCCGCAGGTAAGGAGAAAAGTTCCCCATGGGTTGGCTTAGTGGGCCCTGAGAGTATGGACAGAGGGATCCAATTGGAGTCAGGAAGGCGAAGAACTGGAGCATGCCCCTGCTGTTGTGGGCCTGGGTCCTTGTTCTGTCGCCTCAAACAGGGAAGTACATCAGGATAGTGATTGTTCTCCCCTGGCTTTAGGCTGGTAGGGGGTCATGTTGGACCTGGCTTTTTGACAGGGACATCCCCAAACTTTTTGCCTCCTTCCTCCTATTTTTTCTGACCTGTTGTTGTTGGCTTTTGACCTCTGGGCACTTTACCACTGCTAACCAGTGCTAAATTGCATATGCTCTCTGTGTAAATTGTACTACTGATTGGTTTATCCATGATTGACTATTTAATTTACTTGTATGTCCCTGGTAGAGTGCACTACATGTGCCTAGGGCAGGTAGATTAAATGCTACTAGTGGGCCTGCAGCACTGGTTGTGCCACCCACCTCAGTAGCCCCTTAACCCTGTCTCAGGCCTGCCATTGCAAGGCCTGTGTGTGCAGTTTCACTGCCACTTCGACTTGGCATTTAAAAGTACTTGCCAAGCCTAGAACACCCCTTTTACTACATATAAGGCATCCCTAATGTGTGCCCTAGGTAACACCTAGAGCAGGGTGCTGTGTAGGTAAAAGGCAGGACATGTACCTGTGTAGTTATATGTCCTGGTAGTGTAAAACTCCTAAATTCGTTTTTACACTACTGTGAGGCCTGCTCCTTTCATAGGCTAACATTGGGGCTGCCCTCATACACTGTTGAAGTGGCAGCTGCTGAATTGAAAGGAGCAGGAAGGTCATATTTAGTATGGCCAGAAGGGTAATATAAAGTCCTGCTGACTTGTGAAGTCGGATTTAATATTACTATTCTAGAAATGCCACTTTTAGAAAGTGAGCATTTCTTTGCACTAAAATCTTGTTGTGCCCTTCAATCCACGTCTGGCTAGGTTTAGTTGACAGCTCCTTGTGCATTCACTCAGACACACCCCAAACACAGGGTACTCAGCCTCACTTGCATACATCTGCATTTTGAATGGGTCTTCCTGGGCTGGGAGGGTGGAGGGCCTGCCCTCACACAAAGGACTGCCACACCCTCTACTGGGACTCTGGCAGACAGGATTGAACTGAAAGGGGGCTTGGTGCATTTCTTAGAGACTCTTTGAAGTCACCCCCACTTCAAAGGCACAACTTAGTATAAAACAGGGCCTCTGCCCTACCTCATCAGACACTTGCTGGAGAAGAAACCTGAACCAGAAGAACTGCCTGGCTGCTCAAAGGACTCACCTGTCTGCTTTTCTACAAAGGACTGCTGCCTTGCTGTTGGTCTGCTGCCTTGCTGCACTCTTGTCTGGCTGTAAAAGTGCTCTCCAAGGGCTTGGATAGAGCTTGCCTCCTGTTCCCTGAAGTCTCAGGACCAAAAAGACTTCTCTCTTCCTCTTGGACGCTCCGTGCGCCGAACTTTTTGACGCGCAGTTTGTTCCGCGGCAAGAAAAATGCCGCACACCGACGCTGATCGACGCGACGTCTTCGGGACGACCGAAACTTTGACGCACGGCCTCGCAAGGACAACGCCGCCCGACTTCCCGGGAGAAATCGACGCGACGCCTGCCGTGAGATCAAAACTTTGACGCACGGCCTCGCAAGGACAACGCCGCCCGACTCCGCAGGAGAAATCGACGCGACGCCTGCCGTGAGATCGAAACTTTGACGCACGGCCTCGCAAGGACAACGCCGCCCGACTCCGCCGGAGAAATCGACGCGACGCCTGCCGTGAGATCGAAACTTCGACGCGCAGCCCCGCAGAACGACGCGCAGCCGGAAAACAAGCAGGAAAATCCACGCACAGACCCGGGACATCTGGTACTCCCCGCAAACCACAGTAAGAGACTGTCCGCACGCCGGAAAACGACGCCCGACTCCCCGCGTGGAAAATAACGACGCAAGTCTGTGTGTGCTGAGGAGAAATCGACGCACACACCAGTTTTCCACGCACCTCTTCTCCTGTGGCCCTCTGAGGAGATTTTCCACCAGAAACCAGGTACTTTGTGTTTGAAAGAGACTTTGTTTACTTTCTAAAGACTTAAGACACTTTCTATCACTTTTCAGTGATATCTTTACAAATTCGTATTGCAACTTTGATCGTTTTGACCTAAAGATACCCAGATAAATATTATATATTTTTCTAAACACTGTGTGGTGTATTTTTGTGGTGTTATGCTATGGTGTTGTATGATTTATTGCACAAATGCTTTACACATTGCCTTCTAAGTTAAGTCTGACTGCTTGTGCCAAGCTACCGGAGGGTGAGCACAGGCTGATTTTGGATTGTGTGTGACTTACCCTGACTAGAGTGAGGGTTCTTGCTTGGACAGAGGACAACCTGACTGCCAACCAAAAACCCCATTTCTAACACTATGCTTATGCTGAAATTGTGAGTCAGTTTTCTTCACTGTTTCATGGCTTAGGTAGACTCAAAAAGATGAAAGTGAAACTTTATATTAATAAGGACATTCGTCCTGTTGCCCAAAAGCACTACAGAGTCGCTTTTCACTTACAAGCAGCTGTTGAGAAAGAACGTGAAACACTATTGAAACATGACATCTTTGAATTCTTCACTGGTCCTACACCATGGGTCCGCCCATAGTTGTAGTGTAAAACAAGGACAGTGGAGGTCCAGTGCACATTATTGTTGGTATGCCCCAGGCCAACAAAGTAATCGAAAGAGAAAGATATTGTGGTCACCATACAGCGGACATGATCCTGTAGCTGAAAGGAGCCAAAACTTCTCCCGTCTTGACCTGAACAAAGGATACCGTCCACTCGAGCTGAAAGAGAACTGTAGGTACATTACTACTTTTTCGACTCATGTTGGTTTGTTGCAATACAAAATACTGAGTTTTGGAGTATCTTCGGCAGCAGAGATATTTCAGGATGTCATTCACCAAATTGTTCAACCTGTTACGCATGCTTTCAATTACAGTGATGAGATACTGGTATTTTGGGCAACACAAAAGAAGCATGACAAGGCCGTAAGGCAAGTGTGCCAATTATTTGCTGATGCAGGTCTCACTCTAAATGCAGAAAAGTGTGAGCTTTACAAAACCAAACTTACATTATTTGGGCACATATTCTCTGATGGGGAAGGACCCCTGACCCGAATGAGGTGCAAGCACACAGGAACGTAGCTCGGTCAGTAATACCGGAGGGATGTGAGCTTGAGATTTCCTAACAATCATGTTGATAGATAATGTTAAAATACATAATACGACAAACAGGATGCAGGAGAGGGGCTTTAGGGACAGTGGAAAGTGTAAGGGTGAAGTGAGAGAACTGGGGTTCAGCAGCAGACTTAGAGCTCAAACAATGACCTAAGCCAAACGATAAAAGTTAAGTAGTCTAAAGGAAAAGGAAGTGAGGAGATAGGAATAGAAAAACGGTTGAGATAGATTGGAGGAAGAGATTACAAATGATGGGTATTTCTTGAGCCACTATAAAGATAAAACAAGAGTAAAAGAGCCAGAAAATGAATCCCCCTAAATAGATCACAAATATTACATTCCCTTTCAAAATGCCCAAGGCTGAAAGCAATAGCCTCAATAGACATACAGCAAGTTGGATTGACCAGCAATAAAGAAGGAAAAGAAATAACAAATGTACTACTCTTCTCAGAAACTGTTAAAAAGGAGTTTGAAAAAAAGATAAAGAGATTTTGGAAGAAGGTATTAAGTTAATTCCTGAATGGGATATTGCGAATGAGAGCACAATAAGTAAGACCTTCCTGAATAGACATGTGGGCCTGGGGAAATATCAGGTGAGGTTAAACTCCCCAGAAACCATGAGTGTAAGACCGGTAGAGAGTAGTTAAAGAGGATTACTACAGATGACTATCCCACCAGATAGCCTAAATGGGTATAGGAGTGTATATCAGAAGGGGAACTGGTATGCAAGCTTAGCATCTCTTGTTGAAAGAGAATACAGGGGTTTGAGTGATCTAGGTTAGGACAGAAGTAAAACCCTTTCAATCATGGAATGTTTGTGGTTTGAGTAGAAAGTTACCTTTAGAAATTTTTAATGAAATAGCAAAAGTCTAAGGGGCAAATTTGTGAAATGTGGTGCATCATGTAACGATGCACCACTTTTCTTGCGCCCCATTGCGCCCTCCTAACGCCACCATGTTTGCACTATATTTATGATATGGCGCACCATGGGTACATTAGGGAACTAGCGTCATATATTTTGAAGCTAGTTTGGCGCTTTGCAGGATTAGCGTTGTGGCAGTGGGGTGGCGATAATAAGGACTAGAATACTCGGGTGGTTTGAAAATGGGATGTTTTATTTTAATTCCTTAAAGAAATTAGATAGGCTGCAGTATTTATGTGAGTTTTGGTTCTCCGTAATAAATTGTTTCTTCTTCTTCTCCCAGATTTTCCCCTTGACCGGCGTAGGTGTTCTCCGTGGGATTCTCAGTTGTACCGGAAAAACAAGAGGAATGGAGATATGGGTAAGCCTGGGGTTTTGTAACTAAACGGTCAGTATTAACACAACAAGAGGGAAAAAGGAGAGCGAGACAGGGAGAGAGAGAGAGACAGAGAGAGAGAGAGAGAGAGAGAGAGATAGGTAGATATGTGTCCGCTAGGAAATTATGAAGGATGTGGTATTTAGCATGCATAGGACGAGTCAACTAGGATGTCTTTGTGGTGATAGGTCTTTATATCTGGTGCTCTTAATTTATAGTGCTCTTATTTCTTCCCTTATAGTGCTCTTAGTATTTTAGTCTCAGGTTTCTCTTCTTTTTATATCGATCTTGTTCCTTCAAGATCTTTTCTCCTTCTTTTTACCGTTACCCTCCTCCTCCTCCCTCTCTTCTTCCTCCCCTTCCCCTCCCTGTATTCTCCCTCCTCTCCCCCCTCCAGGTGTCCCTCTTCCCTTTAGCCAGAAAGTGTCCTTTATATAGGACCGTACCTAGTTAAGCCACGTCCCTCCTGGGACGTGGCGGAATTCTCGCCTTCCTGAATTCCTCTCGGTCGTACTCCGAGCTTGGGCGTTGGTTCCTCTGGCTTCTTTTCTGCTCCGGTCTTTGTTTTCTGCCTCCGGTCGTATGTTCTGCGTCTTCTCTTCTCTGTCGGCATCTTTCCCTTCCTCGTCCTCCTCCCGCGTGCGCAGTCCGTCATCGCTTTCTACCTTTTCGGGAACCCGGATTTCCGAACTGCTAGTGACGTGGTCGTTGCTGAAACGCCCGGGCGGGGCGTTGTCATGGAGAGCGGATCGGAACTCTGTTCCCGATTCCGCTGTGGGAGTAGCCAGTACCTCCGTCAGCTGGCTACAAACGCCAAAAATATTGATGCTACTCATGCAAAGTGACAGGAGGCCCATTGAAAACAATGGGAGCCTCATTTTAACACCTACCTTAGGCAGGCGTTACAAATGACGCTCGAAATGGCGCAGTGGAATCTCTGAGATTCCACTGCGCTATTTTTGTGGGCCTCCTAACACCAGAACGCCCCTTCGCATACATTATGCCTGGTACGGGCATATTGTGGTGCAAGGGTTTACAAAGTGGCGACATGCCTGCATTGCGCCACTCTGTAAATATGGCGCTGTGTTTTTGCCAACCTAACGCCACATTAGTGTAAAAAGAAATTACATTAATGTGTCGCATGGTGGCGATATGAGCTTCTTAAATCTGGCCCTAAGAGATTAAGGGGCATATTTAAGAGCCCTAGCACCACCTTAGCGCCACCCTAGTGTCATATTACATATTTGTAATGGCAGCGCTAAAGTGGCTTTTTCCCCGCATCATATTTGCAAAGTGCCACAATGCGTGCATTGTGCCACTTTGTCAACCCCTGCACCACAATTATTCCTGCATCAGGCATAATGTATGCAACGGGGTGTTTCCACGTAGGGAGGCCTGAAAAATTGGTGCAGTAAAATTTAACAGATTTCTATCGCCATTTTTAACACCTGTTCAGAGCAGGCATCACAATGATGCTCACATAGAAACCTGTGGCCCTCCTTGCACTTTGCACCACTAGCGTCAACATTTTTGATGCTGATGTTGTAAAGAGGAACAACTGCTTCACACAATGTTGACACTATTGGGCTAATGACTGCCATGGTGAGCTGTATCATAAATACGGCGCAATCATGGTGTCGTTAAGTGCTGGTAGGGGGTGCAGAAAAAGTCACGCATCTGCTCTCATAAGCTACTTTTTCTTAAATATGGGCCTATGTGTCTACAGGAAACATGGCTGAGCAATGAAAACACCTGTTATAGAAGGATTTATACAGGTGTAAAAAAAGCAAAGAAGAAGGGGCTGGAGTTGGTCCTCAGGAAGACTGCTAACACTAATCCCCACATAAATAGCAAAAAATGTGACAGTGCTAAATGTGAGACACAGTTGGATTGTGGGTGGCCAGGAGCATCTATGTAAAATGGTCCATCAGTGTGGAAGCATGGTCATTATTATTGTGTATATCCAAGTAGGTAAGGTGGAGGATTATGGAGCAGAACTGACTGTCTATAAGGAGAACATGGAAAGGCTATGTTTTTGCAGTCACAGAGACATGGTTTTGTTACTAGGAAATGTTAACAATAATGTGGACTCAGTTGTGACCCATTTAAAGATATTTTAACAGAGTATGGCGTTTGATCTGGAAGCAACAATAGCACGTGATGCAGAAATGGTAAAATTATTGGTCTCGATTGAGATGTTCAATTTAAATGGACCTACTATTTCAGATAGTCCAGTTAGGCAGATATTACAACTGGAAATCAAATGTGTCCAATTGACTATATGCAGGTTGGGCTCTTCAATAAATTTGAGAATTTTATGGTGAAACAGATGTGTGGAAGTTACCATTACCCCCTGCAACTTGAAATAAATGTAGGAGATTTTATGATTAGAGGAAAGGTGCTCCCTTTACAGGTAGATTTCCCCAGACAGCTCACAACTAGGCTCATGTAAAGGCATGCTAGGGCTGGCCAGCTTCCAACAAAGGCAGGATGTTTTACTCTGGGAAGAAGTACCTGATAATTTCATAGCCTAGCAAAATAAAATAATAAATGAGGTGCTTAAATGCCGGAGGGAGCAGTTACATGCAAATGAGAAACAATCACAAATGGACGAGGCATTCCTAAGGAAATGAAAAATGTGTTTTGGCAGGGATTGTGGAGCACTGAAAATACAAATAAAATAAGAGAGAACTCTTAAAATGAAGGGGCATATTACAGAGAAGTGGCAGCGTCACTTTTCTTGCGCCCCTTAGCACTCCCCTAACGCCACCAAGTGTGCGCTGTATTTAAATTACAGCGCACCATGGCGGTAGTTAGGGGACTAGTGTCTGAAATGTTGATGCTAGTCCAGTGCTTTGCAGGATTAGTGTCAAAACGTTTTACTCTAATCCTGCAGAGAACCATTGTAACCAGTGGAAGCCTCCTTTTAACGCCTGTTCTGAGCAGGTGTTAAAAGTGCAGAAAAAAAGATTTCTTTGCGCCATTTTTTGCCCCCCAATGGGGGAACGCCCCCTATGCATACATTATGCCTGGCGCAGTCATAATGTAGCGGAAAGGGTTACAAAGTGGAGTGATGCATGCATTGTGCAACTTTGTAAATATGGCGCAGCGTTTTTGGCCTTCTAACACCACAATAGCCTAAAAATAAACAACACTAATGTGGCATTAGAATGGCGCTAGGGGCTCTTAAATATGCCCCTAAGTATGATTATGAGATACATACCAGTCTCCTCAGTACTAAAGTGATGTATAAAAATGTGATAAATAAGAAAAGAAGTATTGAATTGTTGGAAAAAATTCTTAGAAGCAATTGAAGCAAAAAATGTAAAAAATTACTCCCAATTGGTGCAACATGGATCAGGGAGGGAAGCAGGAAAAAAGAGCTGTATTGTGGAAAAAGAGGAGTGAGTGACATATTTGAAGAAATATATGGTACTGGAAAGGGGAAAGAGCTAGGGGAGGAAATATTTATCACAGAGATTGATATTTTGCCACCATTCTCTGTACGGATGTTAAGGACACCAGTCTATCATTAAAAATAACAAAAGCGTCAGGTTCCGATAATTTTCTCACCATCATAATCAAAACAAATGTGGATTAGTGGGCAAAATGTTCTTATTTAGGGGCATATTTAGAAGACCCTAGCATGTAAATTACTCTAAATCTCATGCCTATCTGTCTTAAGCTGTCTTTCGGAAACCATAACAATATTCATTAATACCAACAAGTAGTTGCTTCTCACATAGACCCCTCTACTGATCAAATTTATGGCAATAATGTACCACAAATAAACTAGAGTAAATGCACGAAATGAGCAAGCAAAGCTTTCCCCAATAACTAACGGCTGACCACTAACTTTGGGCAGGTCCCGGGTAGGGTACTACTCACCATAAAGCACTTCAACGTCTTGTCAGGAGTAGTTAGTGCTATATAAATGCAATTTAATTTAATTTTTCAAACACTCCTAAGAATTTTTTTTGCAACACAGGCACCACTGCACTATGATGCGAGGGTAACTGCATTGATGCTACGCTGCCTTGAGTGCTCCAGAGCAGAGAGAGAGAAGGCATGTGCCGTATGTTAGTAAATATGGCACATTCCTGCTCTCTCCATTTGATGCTGGGCAGCACTTTGTCCTGCTGTGTTGCGCTGCATTGAACAATGATAAATCTGGCCCATCGTTCTTACAACCTGAGCTGGAACATGGACGTCATTTATGGGTTATCCCTCCTTCCTTTCAGCCAATGTTTTGTTATGCTAATAGTGAATAATAGTATCATTAATGTAGCAAGGGCATCTTATCATATAAATGACATTTTTGCTGTTGCAGTTTGTGAGATTCCTTAGCTCCCAGGGTGTCTGCAGGCCGTGTTCCAATTTAGTAGTCTTTTTAGTAAATTGGTACACACTGCAATTACCCTAGTTTAGTAGAGGGTCGGAGAGTTAGGTGGCGTAGAATGGATAAGAGTGCCATAGAGTGGATTAGAGTGTGGTAGAGTGGTGTGGCATAGAGAAGAGTGTTGTGGAGTGACATATAGCAGAATGGAGCAGCATAGAGGGTATTGCCTAGGATGGAGTGTTGTAGAGTGCCACAGAGCACAGTAGACCATCACAGACTGGAGTGACATAGAGTGGAGTAACGAAGTAGAGTAGTATGGCATACAGTGGATTAGAGTGTTTTAGAGTGGAGCGGCACAGAGTGGAGTAGAGTGATAAGGAGTAGGGTGGAGTAATGTGTCCTAGAATAGAGTAGAGTGATGGAGTCTCATAAAGGAAGCTGCGTAGAGCGTAGTAGAGTAGAGTAGTATTGCAGAGTGGAGTAGAGTGTAGCAGCGTGATGTAGGGTGGAATGGCACACAGAATAGATTGGTGTAGAGTGCAGTGGCAAATAGTGCATTGGCTTTGAGTAAAGAATTGTAGAGCACATTGGTGTAGAGTGCAGAGATATAGAGTTGAGTGGTGTAGAGTGCAGTGGCATAGAGTGGTGAAGAGTGATGTTAAATGGAGTGTCCCAGTGTGGAGCGGAATATTGCATTGTAGAGTGCAGTGGTGCAAGGTGGAGTTCACTGCTAAAGAGCAGATTGACAGAGTGCAGTGGAGTAGAGTAGATTGGTTATGAGTAAAGTGGTGTAGAGTGCATTTGCTGGAGTGCAGTGGCATATTGTGCAATTGTGAGAGTAAAGTGTGGTGGCATAGAGTGTCATAGAGTACAGTAGAGTGTCGCGTAGATTGCTGTGGCGTAGAGTTGAGAGGCACAGAATGGAGTGGCGCAGAGCTGATTGTTTCAGATTAGAGTGAAGTGGATTAGAGTGGAGTGGTGGACCCTATAGTGGAGTGGTGCAGGGTAGAGTGCAATGGCATAGAGTAGTGTAGAGTGCAGTGGCGTTGCATGCACTGGTGCAAAATAGATTAGAATGGCATAGAGTGTATTGACATGGAGTACACCGGTGTAGAGTGGAGTGATACAGAGTAGAGTGCATCAGTGTAGAGAGCAGTGGCATAGAGTGCAGCGTTGGCAAGTTGAGTGGCACAGAGTAAAATGGTGCATATTTGAGTGGGATGGTCTAGCGTGGAGGGGTGTACAATGCAGTGGTAATGAGTGCAGTGGTGCATTGTAGAATATAGGGGGGAAGGGTGCATTGGCATTGAAAAGAGTGGTGCAAAGTAGAGTAAAGTGGTATAGAGTGGTGCAGTGACGCAGTGTGGAGTGGTGTTGAGTGGAGTGGCATAGTTTGGAGTGGTGCCGAGTAGAGTGCAATGGGGTAACGTGGAGCATGCAGGGTGTAGTAGTGCACTGCCATTAGAGACAAGACACCTTCATTTGAAATGACTATTAGATTTGCACAGACATACACTTTGAGTTATAAAAGTATACAGCGCAGAAACGATAATGTGTTGAAAGGCTATATTGACTTTCCTGTATTGACCTTCTGAAATTACAACCTGTAGCCGTAATACATAAAGTGCCCCTGGGGTGCAATTGGCGTTTGTGCCCGCTTTGCGAGCCCCCGGGTGCACTGTGGCATTACAGAAGGGGCCGTAGACGCTTGTGTGGCCCCTTCTGAATACCAACAGCGCTGGCGCACATATTGCACCTGGTGTGCTTGCTTGCAGGTGAGAGTGTTTATGTTAAGAGATAGTATGTATTTGTGAGCATGTGTTTAAGTATGTGTGAGCATGTGAGGGAGCTAAAGTGACAGCTGAAGAATGAGAATGTTTGAGAATGGGCGTTTGTGAGATGAGTGAGTGAGACTGAAAATAAGAGTGACTACGAGTTAGTGACAATGAATAAGTGTGAGGGAGGATTAGTGAGAGTGAGTGAGAAAGAATGTAATTTAGGATATGACCATGACAGCCAGTGAGTGTAAATTTGTATAAGCATGATTGAATTAGATTGAAGGAGAATAAGTGCCAGTGAGGTGATTGAGAAAGTTTGAGGAAATTAGGGTAAGAGAGAATTTGTGTAAGAGTGAGTGAGAATGAGGGAGTGCCTGTAAATGACAATAAGAGTGACTGCAATTGAGTGCGAGTGAGTCAGAGTGAGAGTGAGTGAGAGTAAGAGTGAGTACAATAGAGTGAGTGGCAATAACTGAAAGAGCGCATGTGGGTGAAAATGAGTGACAGTGAGTTTGAGTGACAATGTGGTGTTATGCTTAAAGGTTTGCTGTTGGCCCTGACATATTGAAAGTAATTCTCATCTTACAGAAGCTCCTTTAGCAAAACACAGACTGTGGCATACTGTCAGTAATTCTTAGCATGACAAAATACTGACACTGCCATACTAGAGGTATTTCTTGGCAGAATAGGCATGTATGGTAAAATAAAGGTATTGGCGTACTAGAAATAATTCTTCACATATGGGCAATCATGGTAAAATACAAGTGATAGCACATTGGAGGAAGAACTTGCACAAGGGAGGACAGCTGTGAGATATAGGAGAGGGAAACCATGATAAAATGCTGGCCCTGATATTCCGAGGTCATTTTAGACACTGGGTCATTCATAGTGAATGGATGGCATTAATTACAAAACTGCACGTCATTTTTGGCATAAGTGGACACCCATGGTAAGATGCTGACCCTTGCACAATCAAGGCCATTTTTGACATGTGGGGGCACCCATGGAAAAGTTTTAAAAAATGAGATAAACTCCTGGGGAACATCAGGTTTTATTTGCTTGGAACACCGTGAAAGGACCTGAAAATGTCATTTGTGCTGTTTCAGAGCCTATGTCTTTTAAAACAAATATATGTGAAAATCGTGCTTTAAAATGCACTCCTTGACCCTATTTTTTCCAGAGGGAGAACCCCCCCCAGACTCTCATTAGAAGAGGTCTATCTCACTTGCTTCGCCCGCTTCAATTTAGGGCAGTAATATGCCCCAGCAAGTTCAAGCATTATATCAGCACCCTAGTATAGGTGGTATCTAAAATAGACATTTGACTCTGTTGTGTTGTTATATTAACCATGCAGCATCAATGGAACCTCAGAAATGTCACATATTGTGATGTCATCAGAGTTAACTTCATGTTAAGGTCAATATGATGTTACTTCCTGTGATGTCTTTGTGGTCAAAGGTGTCTGACATCACTTCTGCTACACCTGGCATTTTGGTGGCTCAACGACCATGACTGTCACCATGGACCACATCGAAGCTTGACAAAAACATACAGGAGTAAAAATCCTAGACCCCTTTTTCTGAACTGTAAAATGGAAGATTGTGACACAGAAAAATAAATACGCATTGCACTTAAAGTACGCCCCACACATGGTAGCAAGGCCAGGGGAGGCTCCTCCATTAGGGCAGAGGAACAGTGTTTATTATCGTTTCTTGAAAAGGGGCCTGGCATTGGGGTGATGAGCACTTGAAGGGAGTGCACAGAATGCTCCCCTCAGAGCGCATGTGTGTTTGGCCGGCTGTGTCACATGCGCAGTAAGCTCTCTCCAGCCCACCAACAGAGTTGCTGGGCTGATGAGAGCCTGCACTGGCTGCGCACCCATTCAATCATGACGCTGCTTTGAGCAGCATGAGGATTGGCTACAGGGCAGTCTGGAAGCCTGTGCCAGCCTGGCCTGGAGACGAAGCAGTGGAGCGGCACGCGGCGCGCGGCACGGAGAAGGCAAGTGTTTTTTTTTTAAATGTTTTTTATACAATGTAATGTGTCCCACAACCCCCCCTGTGCGCCAACCCGGCTCTTTTGCGAGTCTTGCTGCACATTTTATGCCACATAAGGAACAGCTGGGACCTCCCTATCTGTCATTAACTTCTGGGGAAAGGTCTGACAAAGACTGAGATCTCTTCCTGCGATTATTAATAAGAAATAGGAAGCTAGTATTAAGCGTAATTCCTAAGGTCCTCCAAAACTGTGGAGGAACAGCTGTTCAATCAGTACAATTCATTCTTGCCAACAGTTGGGATGTGCTCAAACACTACAACCCCAAAAGACCAACGGCAAGCATCCGTGGTAAGAAATATTGAAAACAAGAGATTTTACAACTGAGAACCACATGTGCTAACACTGTGAAAGACGCTGCTCTAGAGGCACAACTGAGAACCACATGTGCTAACACCGTGAGAGACACTGCTCAAGAGGCACAACTGAGAGCCTCAGGTGCACTGTGAGAGACACTGCTCAAGAGTCACAACTGAGACCACATGTGCTAACACTGTGAGAGACACTGCTCAAGAGTCACAACTGAGAACCACATGTGCTAACACTGTGAAAGACGCTGCTCAAGAGTCACAAATGAGAACCACATGTGCTAACACTGTGAAAGACACTGCTCTAGAGGCTCAACTGAGAACCACATGTGCTAACACCGTGAGAGACACTGCTCAAGAGGCACAACTGCTACACCGTGAAAGACGCTGCTCAAGAGTCACAACTGAGAACCACATGTGCTAACACCGTGAAAGACGCTGCTCAAGAGTCACAACTGAGAACCACATGTGCTAACACCGTGAAAGACACTGCTCTAGAGGCTCAACTGAGAACCACATGTGCTAACACCGTGAGAGACACTGCTCTAGAGTCACAACTGAGAACCACATGTGCTAACACCGTGAGAGACACTGCTCCAGAGGTACAACTGAGAACCACATGTGCTAACACCGTGAGAGACACTGCTCAAGAGTCACAACTGAGAACCACATGTGCTAACACCGTGAGAGACACTGCTCAAGAGTCACAACTGAGAACCACATGTGCTAACACTGTGAGAGACACTGCTTCAGAGGTACAACTGAGAACCACATGTGCTAACACAATGAGAGACACTGCTCAAGAGTCACAACTGAGAACCACATGTGCTAACACTGTGAGAGACACTGCTCAAGAGGCGCAACTGAGAGCCACATGTGCTAACACAATGAGAGACACTGCTCAAGAGTCACAACTGAGAACCACATGTGCTAACACTGTGAGAGACACTGCTCTAGAGGCGCAACTGAGAGCCACATGTGCTAACACTGTGAGAGACACTGCTCAAGAGTCACAACTGAGAACCACATGTGCTAACACTGTGAGAGACACTGCTTCAGAGGTACAACTGAGAACCACATGTGCTAACACCGTGAGAGACACTGCTCAAGAGTCACAACTGAGAACCACATGTGCTAACACTGTGAGAGACACTGCTTCAGAGGTACAACTGAGAACCACATGTGCTAACACAATGAGAGACACTGCTCAAGAGTCACAACTGAGAACCACATGTGCTAACACTGTGAGAGACACTGCTCTAGAGGCGCAACTGAGAACCACATGTGCTAACACTGTGAGAGACACTGCTTCAGAGGTACAACTGAGAACCACATGTGCTAACACAATGAGAGACACTGCTCAAGAGTCACAACTGAGAACCACATGTGCTAACACTGTGAGAGACACTGCTCTAGAGGCGCAACTGAGAACCACATGTGCTAACACTGTGAGAGACACTGCTCAAGAGGCGCAACTGAGAGCCACATGTGCTAACACAATGAGAGACACTGCTCTAGAGGCTCAACTGAGAACCACATGTGCTAACACAATGAGAGACACTGCTCAAGAGTCACAACTGAGAACCACATGTGCTAACACTGTGAGAGACGCTGCTCAAGAGTCACAACTGAGAACCACATGTGCTAACACCGTGAGAGACGCTGCTCAAGAGTCACAACTGAGAACCACATGTGCTAACACCGTGAGAGACACTGCTCTAGAGGCTCAACTGAGAACCACATGTGCTAACACAGTGAGAGACACTGCTCAAGAGTCACAACTGAGAACCACATGTGCTAACACCGTGAGAGACACTGCTCAAGAGTCACAACTGAGAACCACATGTGCTAACACCGTGAGAGACACTGCTCAAGAGTCACAACTGAGAACCACATGTGCTAACACCGTGAGAGACACTGCTCAAGAGTCACAACTGAGAACCACATGTGCTAACACCGTGAGAGACACTGCTCAAGAGTCACAACTGAGAACCACATGTGCTAACACCGTGAGAGACACTGCTCAAGAGTCACAACTGAGAGCCACATGTGCTAACACCGTGAGAGACACTGCTCTAGAGTCGCAACTGAGAACCACATGTGCTAACACTGTGAGAGACACTGCTCAAGAGGCGCAACTGAGAGCCACTTGTGCTAACACAATGAGAGACACTGCTCAAGAGTCACAACTGAGAACCACATGTGCTAACACAGTGAGAGACACTGCTCTAGAGGCACAACTGAGAACCACATGTGCTAACACCGTGAGAGACACTGCTCAAGAGTCACAACTGAGAGCCACATGTGCTAACACTGTGAGAGACACTGCTCTAGAGTCACAACTGAGAACCACATGTGCTAACACCGTGAGAGACACTGCTCAAGAGTCACAACTGAGAACCACATGTGCTAACACTGTGAGAGACACTGCTCAAGAGGCGCAACTGAGAGCCACTTGTGCTAACACAATGAGAGACACTGCTCAAGAGTCACAACTGAGAACCACATGTGCTAACACTGTGAGAGACACTGCTCCAGAGGTACAACTGAGAACCACATGTGCTAACACTGTGAGAGACACTGCTCTAGAGGCGCAACTGAGAACCACATGTGCTAACACCGTGAGAGACGCTGCTCAAGAGTCACAACTGAGAACCACATGTGCTAACACCGTGAGAGACACTGCTTCAGAGGTACAACTGAGAACCACATGTGCTAACACAATGAGAGACACTGCTCAAGAGTCACAACTGAGAACCACATGTGCTAACACTGTGAGAGACACTGCTCCAGAGGTACAACTGAGAACCACATGTGCTAACACTGTGAGAGACACTGCTCCAGAGGTACAACTGAGAACCACATGTGCTAACACAATGAGAGACACTGCTCCAGAGGTACAACTGAGAACCACATGTGCTAACACCGTGAGAGACACTGCTCAAGAGGCGCAACTGAGAGCCACTTGTGCTAACACAATGAGAGACACTGCTCAAGAGTCACAACTGAGAACCACATGTGCTAACACAATGAGAGACACTGCTCCAGAGGTACAACTGAGAACCACATGTGCTAACACCGTGAGAGACACTGCTCAAGAGTCACAACTGAGAACCACATGTGCTAACACCGTGAGAGACACTGCTCAAGAGGCACAACTGCTACACCGTGAAAGACGCTGCTCAAGAGTCACAACTGAGAACCACATGTGCTAACACCGTGAAAGACGCTGCTCAAGAGTCACAACTGAGAACCACATGTGCTAACACCGTGAAAGACACTGCTCTAGAGGCTCAACTGAGAACCACATGTGCTAACACCGTGAGAGACACTGCTCTAGAGTCACAACTGAGAACCACATGTGCTAACACCGTGAGAGACACTGCTCCAGAGGTACAACTGAGAACCACATGTGCTAACACCGTGAGAGACACTGCTCAAGAGTCACAACTGAGAACCACATGTGCTAACACCGTGAGAGACACTGCTCAAGAGTCACAACTGAGAACCACATGTGCTAACACTGTGAGAGACACTGCTTCAGAGGTACAACTGAGAACCACATGTGCTAACACAATGAGAGACACTGCTCAAGAGTCACAACTGAGAACCACATGTGCTAACACTGTGAGAGACACTGCTCAAGAGGCGCAACTGAGAGCCACATGTGCTAACACAATGAGAGACACTGCTCAAGAGTCACAACTGAGAACCACATGTGCTAACACTGTGAGAGACACTGCTCTAGAGGCGCAACTGAGAGCCACATGTGCTAACACTGTGAGAGACACTGCTCAAGAGTCACAACTGAGAACCACATGTGCTAACACTGTGAGAGACACTGCTTCAGAGGTACAACTGAGAACCACATGTGCTAACACCGTGAGAGACACTGCTCAAGAGTCACAACTGAGAACCACATGTGCTAACACTGTGAGAGACACTGCTTCAGAGGTACAACTGAGAACCACATGTGCTAACACAATGAGAGACACTGCTCAAGAGTCACAACTGAGAACCACATGTGCTAACACTGTGAGAGACACTGCTCTAGAGGCGCAACTGAGAACCACATGTGCTAACACTGTGAGAGACACTGCTTCAGAGGTACAACTGAGAACCACATGTGCTAACACAATGAGAGACACTGCTCAAGAGTCACAACTGAGAACCACATGTGCTAACACTGTGAGAGACACTGCTCTAGAGGCGCAACTGAGAACCACATGTGCTAACACTGTGAGAGACACTGCTCAAGAGGCGCAACTGAGAGCCACATGTGCTAACACAATGAGAGACACTGCTCTAGAGGCTCAACTGAGAACCACATGTGCTAACACAATGAGAGACACTGCTCAAGAGTCACAACTGAGAACCACATGTGCTAACACTGTGAGAGACGCTGCTCAAGAGTCACAACTGAGAACCACATGTGCTAACACCGTGAGAGACGCTGCTCAAGAGTCACAACTGAGAACCACATGTGCTAACACCGTGAGAGACACTGCTCTAGAGGCTCAACTGAGAACCACATGTGCTAACACAATGAGAGACACTGCTCAAGAGTCACAACTGAGAACCACATGTGCTAACACCGTGAGAGACACTGCTCAAGAGTCACAACTGAGAACCACATGTGCTAACACCGTGAGAGACACTGCTCAAGAGTCACAACTGAGAACCACATGTGCTAACACCGTGAGAGACACTGCTCAAGAGTCACAACTGAGAACCACATGTGCTAACACCGTGAGAGACACTGCTCAAGAGTCACAACTGAGAACCACATGTGCTAACACTGTGAGAGACACTGCTTCAGAGGTACAACTGAGAACCACATGTGCTAACACAATGAGAGACACTGCTCAAGAGTCACAACTGAGAACCACATGTGCTAACACTGTGAGAGACACTGCTCAAGAGGCGCAACTGAGAGCCACATGTGCTAACACAATGAGAGACACTGCTCAAGAGTCACAACTGAGAACCACATGTGCTAACACTGTGAGAGACACTGCTCTAGAGGCGCAACTGAGAGCCACATGTGCTAACACTGTGAGAGACACTGCTCAAGAGTCACAACTGAGAACCACATGTGCTAACACTGTGAGAGACACTGCTTCAGAGGTACAACTGAGAACCACATGTGCTAACACCGTGAGAGACACTGCTCAAGAGTCACAACTGAGAACCACATGTGCTAACACTGTGAGAGACACTGCTTCAGAGGTACAACTGAGAACCACATGTGCTAACACAATGAGAGACACTGCTCAAGAGTCACAACTGAGAACCACATGTGCTAACACTGTGAGAGACACTGCTCTAGAGGCGCAACTGAGAACCACATGTGCTAACACTGTGAGAGACACTGCTTCAGAGGTACAACTGAGAACCACATGTGCTAACACAATGAGAGACACTGCTCAAGAGTCACAACTGAGAACCACATGTGCTAACACTGTGAGAGACACTGCTCTAGAGGCGCAACTGAGAACCACATGTGCTAACACTGTGAGAGACACTGCTCAAGAGGCGCAACTGAGAGCCACATGTGCTAACACAATGAGAGACACTGCTCTAGAGGCTCAACTGAGAACCACATGTGCTAACACAATGAGAGACACTGCTCAAGAGTCACAACTGAGAACCACATGTGCTAACACTGTGAGAGACGCTGCTCAAGAGTCACAACTGAGAACCACATGTGCTAACACCGTGAGAGACGCTGCTCAAGAGTCACAACTGAGAACCACATGTGCTAACACCGTGAGAGACACTGCTCTAGAGGCTCAACTGAGAACCACATGTGCTAACACAGTGAGAGACACTGCTCAAGAGTCACAACTGAGAACCACATGTGCTAACACCGTGAGAGACACTGCTCAAGAGTCACAACTGAGAACCACATGTGCTAACACCGTGAGAGACACTGCTCAAGAGTCACAACTGAGAACCACATGTGCTAACACCGTGAGAGACACTGCTCAAGAGTCACAACTGAGAACCACATGTGCTAACACCGTGAGAGACACTGCTCAAGAGTCACAACTGAGAACCACATGTGCTAACACCGTGAGAGACACTGCTCAAGAGTCACAACTGAGAGCCACATGTGCTAACACCGTGAGAGACACTGCTCTAGAGTCGCAACTGAGAACCACATGTGCTAACACTGTGAGAGACACTGCTCAAGAGGCGCAACTGAGAGCCACTTGTGCTAACACAATGAGAGACACTGCTCAAGAGTCACAACTGAGAACCACATGTGCTAACACAGTGAGAGACACTGCTCTAGAGGCACAACTGAGAACCACATGTGCTAACACCGTGAGAGACACTGCTCAAGAGTCACAACTGAGAGCCACATGTGCTAACACTGTGAGAGACACTGCTCTAGAGTCACAACTGAGAACCACATGTGCTAACACTGTGAGAGACACTGCTCAAGAGTCACAACTGAGAACCACATGTGCTAACACTGTGAGAGACACTGCTCAAGAGGCGCAACTGAGAGCCACTTGTGCTAACACAATGAGAGACACTGCTCAAGAGTCACAACTGAGAACCACATGTGCTAACACTGTGAGAGACACTGCTCCAGAGGTACAACTGAGAACCACATGTGCTAACACTGTGAGAGACACTGCTCTAGAGGCGCAACTGAGAACCACATGTGCTAACACCGTGAGAGACGCTGCTCAAGAGTCACAACTGAGAACCACATGTGCTAACACCGTGAGAGACACTGCTTCAGAGGTACAACTGAGAACCACATGTGCTAACACAATGAGAGACACTGCTCAAGAGTCACAACTGAGAACCACATGTGCTAACACTGTGAGAGACACTGCTCCAGAGGTACAACTGAGAACCACATGTGCTAACACTGTGAGAGACACTGCTCCAGAGGTACAACTGAGAACCACATGTGCTAACACAATGAGAGACACTGCTCCAGAGGTACAACTGAGAACCACATGTGCTAACACCGTGAGAGACACTGCTCAAGAGGCGCAACTGAGAGCCACTTGTGCTAACACAATGAGAGACACTGCTCAAGAGTCACAACTGAGAACCACATGTGCTAACACAATGAGAGACACTGCTCCAGAGGTACAACTGAGAACCACATGTGCTAACACCGTGAGAGACACTGCTCAAGAGTCACAACTGAGAACCACATGTGCTAACACCGTGAGAGACACTGCTCAAGAGGCACAACTGCTACACCGTGAAAGACGCTGCTCAAGAGTCACAACTGAGAACCACATGTGCTAACACCGTGAAAGACGCTGCTCAAGAGTCACAACTGAGAACCACATGTGCTAACACCGTGAAAGACACTGCTCTAGAGGCTCAACTGAGAACCACATGTGCTAACACCGTGAGAGACACTGCTCTAGAGTCACAACTGAGAACCACATGTGCTAACACCGTGAGAGACACTGCTCCAGAGGTACAACTGAGAACCACATGTGCTAACACCGTGAGAGACACTGCTCAAGAGTCACAACTGAGAACCACATGTGCTAACACCGTGAGAGACACTGCTCAAGAGTCACAACTGAGAACCACATGTGCTAACACTGTGAGAGACACTGCTTCAGAGGTACAACTGAGAACCACATGTGCTAACACAATGAGAGACACTGCTCAAGAGTCACAACTGAGAACCACATGTGCTAACACTGTGAGAGACACTGCTCAAGAGGCGCAACTGAGAGCCACATGTGCTAACACAATGAGAGACACTGCTCAAGAGTCACAACTGAGAACCACATGTGCTAACACTGTGAGAGACACTGCTCTAGAGGCGCAACTGAGAGCCACATGTGCTAACACTGTGAGAGACACTGCTCAAGAGTCACAACTGAGAACCACATGTGCTAACACTGTGAGAGACACTGCTTCAGAGGTACAACTGAGAACCACATGTGCTAACACCGTGAGAGACACTGCTCAAGAGTCACAACTGAGAACCACATGTGCTAACACTGTGAGAGACACTGCTTCAGAGGTACAACTGAGAACCACATGTGCTAACACAATGAGAGACACTGCTCAAGAGTCACAACTGAGAACCACATGTGCTAACACTGTGAGAGACACTGCTCTAGAGGCGCAACTGAGAACCACATGTGCTAACACTGTGAGAGACACTGCTTCAGAGGTACAACTGAGAACCACATGTGCTAACACAATGAGAGACACTGCTCAAGAGTCACAACTGAGAACCACATGTGCTAACACTGTGAGAGACACTGCTCTAGAGGCGCAACTGAGAACCACATGTGCTAACACTGTGAGAGACACTGCTCAAGAGGCGCAACTGAGAGCCACATGTGCTAACACAATGAGAGACACTGCTCTAGAGGCTCAACTGAGAACCACATGTGCTAACACAATGAGAGACACTGCTCAAGAGTCACAACTGAGAACCACATGTGCTAACACTGTGAGAGACGCTGCTCAAGAGTCACAACTGAGAACCACATGTGCTAACACCGTGAGAGACGCTGCTCAAGAGTCACAACTGAGAACCACATGTGCTAACACCGTGAGAGACACTGCTCTAGAGGCTCAACTGAGAACCACATGTGCTAACACAATGAGAGACACTGCTCAAGAGTCACAACTGAGAACCACATGTGCTAACACCGTGAGAGACACTGCTCAAGAGTCACAACTGAGAACCACATGTGCTAACACCGTGAGAGACACTGCTCAAGAGTCACAACTGAGAACCACATGTGCTAACACCGTGAGAGACACTGCTCAAGAGTCACAACTGAGAACCACATGTGCTAACACCGTGAGAGACACTGCTCAAGAGTCACAACTGAGAACCACATGTGCTAACACCGTGAGAGACACTGCTCAAGAGTCACAACTGAGAACCACATGTGCTAACACCGTGAGAGACACTGCTCAAGAGTCACAACTGAGAGCCACATGTGCTAACACTGTGAGAGACACTGCTCTAGAGTCGCAACTGAGAACCACATGTGCTAACACTGTGAGAGACACTGCTCAAGAGGCGCAACTGAGAGCCACTTGTGCTAACACAATGAGAGACACTGCTCAAGAGTCACAACTGAGAACCACATGTGCTAACACAGTGAGAGACACTGCTCTAGAGGCACAACTGAGAACCACATGTGCTAACACCGTGAGAGACACTGCTCAAGAGTCACAACTGAGAGCCACATGTGCTAACACTGTGAGAGACACTGCTCTAGAGTCACAACTGAGAACCACATGTGCTAACACTGTGAGAGACACTGCTCAAGAGTCACAACTGAGAACCACATGTGCTAACACTGTGAGAGACACTGCTCAAGAGGCGCAACTGAGAGCCACTTGTGCTAACACAATGAGAGACACTGCTCAAGAGTCACAACTGAGAACCACATGTGCTAACACTGTGAGAGACACTGCTCCAGAGGTACAACTGAGAACCACATGTGCTAACACTGTGAGAGACACTGCTCTAGAGGCGCAACTGAGAACCACATGTGCTAACACCGTGAGAGACGCTGCTCAAGAGTCACAACTGAGAACCACATGTGCTAACACCGTGAGAGACACTGCTTCAGAGGTACAACTGAGAACCACATGTGCTAACACAATGAGAGACACTGCTCAAGAGTCACAACTGAGAACCACATGTGCTAACACTGTGAGAGACACTGCTCCAGAGGTACAACTGAGAACCACATGTGCTAACACTGTGAGAGACACTGCTCCAGAGGTACAACTGAGAACCACATGTGCTAACACAATGAGAGACACTGCTCCAGAGGTACAACTGAGAACCACATGTGCTAACACCGTGAGAGACACTGCTCAAGAGGCGCAACTGAGAGCCACTTGTGCTAACACAATGAGAGACACTGCTCAAGAGTCACAACTGAGAACCACATGTGCTAACACAATGAGAGACACTGCTCCAGAGGTACAACTGAGAACCACATGTGCTAACACCGTGAGAGACACTGCTCAAGAGTCACAACTGAGAACCACATGTGCTAACACCGTGAGAGACACTGCTCCAGAGGTACAACTGAGAACCACATGTGCTAACACCGTGAGAGACACTGCTCAAGAGGCGCAACTGAGAGCCACTTGTGCTAACACAATGAGAGACACTGCTTCAGAGGTACAACTGAGAACCACATGTGCTAACACAATGAGAGACACTGCTCTAGAGGCACAACTGAGAACCACATGTGCTAACACAGTGAGAGACACTGCTCTAGAGGCGCAACTGAGAGCCACATGTGCTAACACCGTGAGAGACACTGCTCTAGAGGCTCAACTGAGAACCACATGTGCTAACACCGTGAGAGACACTGCTCAAGAGTCACAACTGAGAACCACATGTGCTAACACCGTGAGAGACACTGCTCTAGAGGCTCAACTGAGAACCACATGTGCTAACACAATGAGAGACACTGCTCAAGAGTCACAACTGAGAGCCACATGTGCTAACACTGTGAGAGACACTGCTCAAGAGGCGCAACTGAGAGCCACATGTGCTAACACCGTGAGAGACGCTGCTCAAGAGTCACAACTGAGAACCACATGTGCTAACACCGTGAGAGACACTGCTCTAGAGGCTCAACTGAGAACCACATGTGCTAACACCGTGAGAGACACTGCTCTAGAGGCTCAACTGAGAACCACATGTGCTAACACAATGAGAGACACTGCTCAAGAGTCACAACTGAGAGCCACATGTGCTAACACTGTGAGAGACACTGCTCAAGAGGCGCAACTGAGAGCCACATGTGCTAACACCGTGAGAGACACTGCTCTAGAGGCTCAACTGAGAACCACATGTGCTAACACAATGAGAGACACTGCTCTAGAGGCACCATCGTTGGGAGCTTCTACTAAGCTGTGCACTGCAAACATCCACTTGCTCATTGAGTTGGCCTTATGTATGCCTTTCACAGTTCAGACATAATAACAGAGACAACTGCAACCTTCTCGAAGCACCATAGCAGATCGCGACGTTATCTTCACATTTTCTGCTTGTGTACCCTTTTCACAGATTTCATTTATTTGAGTCTATATTTCTCATTTATAAACTCAAAAGGCATTTCAGAGTTGTTGCACATATATAACTTATACCTTTTGCTTCAATATCATTTATTAGTATGTAAATTATTCATATATATGTATTCACAAGATTTATAAAGTTGTTGTATAAATTGAAGTGAACGTGAAACAATATTAACATGCTTATTTTTGCATTTGACATCATTTGAAGTGAGACCTGCCCTTTTCATAATGATTAGAAAAACATATTTAAGATGGATACAAACTAGGAGAGTATGAAATATGCATAATTGGTTTTCTCATACTTCTGTAAAATGTTGGCAAAGTTACATGAAATTATGCCTAACTGCATGAAAAGTAACTTTGGAATTGAATGTTGTATTTTAGCATGAAATGATTCCTTGCATCAATTTGAGATGCAATAACACATTGCAAAACAACACAAAAAACAACCACTTGCATTCCTGCACTTCTGTGCTCTTGGCACAAATGTTCACAGTGAATGGCATGTAATTAAGTGAAGTTGAATAGTGGCATACTTTCAGGAGATCTGTTTGTACGAAATTGGATTATTGGTTGAACTAGATGGAAGCCCCACTCAGGCAACAACCACTACTATCATTGTCAGGGTGAACCACAAAAGTTGGTCAATTAACCTGTGCTTAACCATCTGATAGGACAGGACAAAAGCAGTCAGGCTAAACTTAGAGCCAATGTGTAAAGTATTTATGCAGCACAGAAACAGTAATAAAGTTAAAACATAACACAAGAAAAACACAAACCAATTCAGACAAATAGAGTATTTTTAAGGAAATAAAATGATGCCAAGATAACAAAAATCCAATCACTATAACTGGAGATATTCAATTTTGTAGGTTTTAGTAAAAATGGTGTCTAAATGCACAAAGTGTTACTCTCAGTAATCTAGTTGCACTAGACGAGCACAATTCACAAGTTTAGTCATACCGCAAAAGAGCATGGTCTGGATTTAGGGACCTAGTTAGCCCCAGTGAAATGTTACCTTCTAATTCAGGTGCAAAGAGTTCAGTTCAAATTGGAACATGGCACGAGAAAGAGGCGGCTGATCACTGTGGACGGTTATCGCTGTAGCACAAAGAGCGGGTCAGGAGTTGGAGACGGTCAGCAGTGTAGTGCAAGAGACGGTCAAGAGTCGCAGATGGTCGTTGCAGCTGCTACGCTTTGGCAGTCACCTCATACTGTTGTTGTAGCACGAAAAGTAGGTTTCACTGGGGCTTTGTGTCGGTGGTCCTCGCAAGTGGCAGAGTCTTAGTGTGAATTGGCCCTTTCAGAGCCGAAGATTCCACGTTTTAGGATTTTTACATTTTCTTTCATGAAGAACTTCTGCTGACGCCAGCCATGTGTCCTGGAGTAGGAGGGCACTTCTTGGGGATCAGGAATCACTCCAGCAGAGCCCAGCATCAGAGATCAGGCAGTTGCGTCAGGTCAGCAAGGCAGTTGCAGGGAGACCTCTGAAGTTTGTTGTGTCACTGTAGCTCACACAGGTCATCAGCCAACTGACACCTGGAGTCACTCTGGTTAGCCTGGGATGAAGTCAATCAGGTCCAATCTTCCTTTTCAGATAGCAAGGCAGTCCATCAAGCAGCATGGCAGTCCTCTGGCAGCAAGGCAGTCCTTCTCCTGAATTTTCCACAGGTCCATGAGTGTTCTGAGGAGTGGCCCTAGAGGGCCAACATTTATGCCTGGGGGGGGCTCCCTGTCCTACTATCACATTTGTTTCTCGAACATTCTTCTCCTTCCCCTGTTTAGACTTCAAACAGTCCGGGGGTGACAAATGGGAGAGCAGGCCTGGTGTGAGGTTTTGTTTGTGTGCAGGACTCAAAGTCCTTTGAAGTGTAAGTGGGACTGGGTACTGTGCCTCCCCAGCCACCCTGTCTGGATGGCCCATCCTGTCCATTCCTAAGCCCCCTTTGTGCCACTGTCTGGAGGAATACACAAATCCCAATAACAGTGCCATTCACGGTCATGCAACCCAGGAAACTATAGGTGGCACAGATGGTTGAGAAAACAAAATGCCATCTTCTAAAAATTGCCTTTTCAGAATTGTGATTTAAGATCCAACTTTACTACTAGTGAGGATTTTACATTACAATCCATTATACTGTAAACAGCATGCCTCTATCTGCTCCCAGTCTAAAGTTAGCATTTATTAGATGTAACAAGGTAACCCAGTATTAATAAATAATAGAGTTAGTCCTTACAGTGGAAAAACAACTTTAGGAGTTTTTCACTGACAGAACATCTAAAACAAAAGTACACATGTCCATTTATTTTAATACAATGCACCCTGCCCTATGAACCTTTAGAACTTATAAGTAGGGACTAATAAATATTAAAAAGGAAGATTTATTTGTGAAGGTCGAAATGGCAACTTAAAAGTGCACTACAGGCTGTTGTGGCAGGCCCAAGACATGTTTGAAAAGGCTACTTTAGTGGGTGGGACAATTAGTGCTCCAGCCCCACCAGCAGCATTTATTTTACAGGCCCTGGGTACATGTTCAATCACTTACTGGGGACTTACAAGTAAATTAAATGTACCTATTAGGTGCAGGCCCATTTTTCCATGTTAAAAGGAAAATGCACAAGCCCTTTAGCACTTGTTATTAGTCGTAAAGTGCACAGAGTTCTAAAGCCAACAAAAACAAATTCAGCAAAACAGGGGGGTTAAAGGCAAAACGTTAGAGGGAATACTACACAAAGGAAGTCCAACAAGTGTGCCATGAAATTCCTGAAATTATGAAAATCATGCCTATATACTTTAAATTTCTCCCAAACCCTGTACACATAAGTACAAGGCAGAGTATAAAAAATAGCTGTAAACACCTTTGTGAAGGCCACATGCAGGCACCTCTGAGGCAGTCTGACCTCATTGACTTGCTGGGGATGCCATAGGTACTGAGCATAAAGATGGTAAACAACCTTTTTCCTACATAACAATACTTCTGTTGTCCCACTAAGGTACATGGGTGAGAGGCCATCCTAAAAACTCATATACGCCCTTATTGGTGTTAAGATCACTTACCTAGAGGTAATAGGGAAGGTTCTGGAAAACAGAGACTGGGTCCATCTTTTCAAGCAGGAAAATTCTGAAAAACTCTGCAATAGTTGAATTCTTTTTAATAGTTTGATTACTAATAACTTTAATTGCCACTATTTTCTTGGTTACAATTGTACATATTATTTGCACTAGGATAGGATGCTGATTTTAATAAAATCATAACATTTATTCCTAATATGGGTTGGTGAGTGTGTCTATTCATTATTAAAAGAGATTTGGAACCCATTAACAACAAATACTTATGTGAGCCTCACAGAAATGATTGTTTCCCAGAAAACAGCATCCTTTTATAATGCTCAAGTGATTCAGTGGTTACCGCCTACTAAATTACTGTCTTTCATTGGTAAGTTTGCATCAGGCCTGCACTTTCACCAGATATTTAGGAACCTATCCTAGGGCTGTATTTTGAATAAAAGCAACAAGAAATATATCAAACACATTTGTTATCCTAAAAGAGGTTAGCTTGTTTAGAGGCTGTCTGGGATACTGCCTGGGAAATTCATAATGTAATTTGGTGCTGAGATAGATTTAGCCAGGAGACCTTCACAAAGGGACGGATTTTATCATAGTCTGTCTCATTCTTGAACACTATTTAAAATATTGCACTTCTTTTTAATACACTGTTTAACCGTATGTTTAGTTGCAACCATTATGTTATCATATGTCACATCATATAGTCTGCACTAGATTAGGGCTTTTTTAAAATAAATGCTTTGAACAT
Organism: Pleurodeles waltl; assembly: GCF_031143425.1. NCBI lineage: Eukaryota > Metazoa > Chordata > Amphibia > Caudata > Salamandridae > Pleurodeles > Pleurodeles waltl. The sequence goes on from NC_090450.1 coordinate 39,088,309, forward strand.
ATAGGCCCTCAATACGAGGCTGGCGGTCTCACAGCTGCCAGCCTCGCAATGGCGGACGGACTGCTGCAAACAGGGCGGTCCGACCGCCCCATTATGACCCTGGCTGATCCGCCATGGTCATACCACCAACACCGCCAGGCTGCAGCCAGCCTGCAGCCTGGCGGTCCCTGCAGTTGCAATGCAAGCAGCCCTGCCCTGGGGATTACGAGTCCCATACTGCGAGCTTTCAATGCCGGTAAACACCGCCATGGAAAGGATGGTGGAATGGGGATGTCGGGGGCCCTAGGGGCCCCTGCACTGCCCATGCCCTTGGCATGGGCAGTGCAGGGGCCCCCATGTACAGCTCTATCGCGGATTTCACTGCCCGAACTACGGGCAGTGAAATGCGCGATGGGTGCTGCTGTACCCGACGCACCTCAACATTGCCGCCGGCTCAACTTCAATGTTGTAGTGAGTTTTTTGCTGGGCAACACTGTTTTCATCCACTAGCCCAGCGGAAAACTCCTAATAGGGCGGCCATCATACCACCAGCACTGGCGATATGAGGCTTTGGCGATCTTTAAAAAAGACCACCAAATTCGTGATGAGGGCCATAATGTGGGTGTCTAGCATGTGTTCATCCAAGGGTAAAAAAGGCCCTGGACTTACTAATAAATAATCCTGTAGTCTCACAGGATTTATGGTTGCCTGTACACACCATCTTCAGTTATGCTGTAGTTAGTATGTGGGTTCAGTCTGTCCCACTTCCTGGCTCTAGTTAGTAAATTGACTTCAATCTGTGCTTTCCAGTGGATTTTGGATGTATAAAATCGCTGATAACCGCAAAAAAGTATCATCGGCATTCAAGAGCAAGGACACTCTGGAAAGTTTGGAAACAAGTTCTTTAGTATTCACAAACTTTCTTTGGACCACCCTGGCAACTGGATTTAACACTTACGTCTGAAAAGGGCAGGGGTAAATCTCTGCCCGGGATGGAGTTGCACTGGTAATACCTTTAAAACTGAGGTTGTGGTATTAGGAAAGGGGTTTCCCCACAGGGAATGATATTTTCTTCATGACAAAAGACAACAAATTGCAACTGCACAAGCACTAAAAGGCCTTTGTATGTGTAAATGTACACTATGTGTAATTGTAATTGCAGAAAGTCCTTCAAAAAGTTGCAAGCTGGAATTCACAAATATTTTCAAGGAAAATATTTGGAAACCTCTAATTGTTGCACGTTTCCAAGAGTATAATTCAGTAATTATCCTAGTATATGACTGCTCCAATTGATTATCATGCTGATATTCTGGAAGCTTTTACAGTTTAAACACTGATATGTTCCCTTTTAGACAGAATATCTCTGATTGTTTTTCACTTAGTAACACCGTGCATAAATCAGCAACTTCTTCAGGCTTGCAGGTATTTGAGCAACTACTGGTTCCATTGTAAACAACTGATTTGATTTTATTGCTATTCAATTTTTGTACAAATGTCTTAAAGTAAACATCTTAGTTTTGTCACTCGAAGATAAATATTTAGAAATATATGTGACTCTTGATTCTTTCAATTTTGCTTTTGCCTAAAATGCACTTAGGGTCCTTCCTTCCTATGCACTTTATCTATTGCAATTTACAGCATATTTCCCTTATATTGTCTTAAAGAGTTTTTTTGTTGTCATTTCATTATACTGTACCAGAAACGAATACAAATGGGATACAATATTTTTCAAGCTCAAGAGTCAAACATAGTAAACATTCTATGCTAGTTCTTGGATGGATGTCCTTGGCTAGTATAAGACTACTAACATTTGTTGATTTGGTGTAAATAAATGCTATAAAGGTACTACAAAGCAAACAGTTTAATCTAAATAATTTATACCCAGAAAGGCAAACATCATAGTTAATTTGAAACAATCATAAACACTCTTCACATATTGTTCTTATTCCTATAATTCCATTCTTGAAAGCTCCATTTTGTAAGTATATTGTCTATATAACAATACCAACTTTAGTAAACAGAAATTGGAGGACAGAAAGATTAGACACTGTATCGGAATAGGGTCTGAAAAAGGTCATCTGGAGTTGTTATATATGAAAATATACAGGAATCTTTTTATAAATTCACAAATTCGTAAATGTTTAAGTAGTGTAATCCAATAAAAGGATTGGGTTAATGTGTTAATGTCCAAGTTAAATAACTGGAACAATTTACATAAATGTGGCAAAAGGTAGAATGGTGACAGCTACTTCCATGATAGTTTGGGCAGTATCCACATTGGTAAAACCACTGATCTGAAGTACACCATAAAGGCTTGTTATCTTTATTTAGAATCTTAGGACTGGTGTTCTAAGAATGGATTTGGTAAAAGAGGCTCCAAATTGTGCACCGGATTTTCCTGAATCCTTTCTCTTTTTCCGAACCGATCTATGAACAAACCCTATTTGTAATGAGTCACCATTTGACCTACCTCATGAATATTAATGAGGAAGGTCACAAATTGGGACCCACTATGAGTCTCAACCTTCACAAGGTCGATAGTGTGTTCCTTCAAGGTAAACGGAATGCCCTAAAAAAAATGAAAATTTTGACTAACATTTTTTAAGACGAGGCAGTGGTCCGGGACCACTTCATCATCATAAAAAATATTTTTTTTAAATTTCCAAAGAGGACCGCCCCCTTTTGGGACTCTTTCCCTTTTGTGAAAGCCTTACCACTATGTTTCAACAATCAATAAAACATTGATGTTCTGCGACCCGAATTTGGGTCGCTAAATATTAATACATGCAACTGCAAATTGGTATTTTGAAGGAACGCCCTAAACACGCCCCTTCCAAATACTGATTCAAACGTTAGTCGCAAACCCTAATTGCGATTCAGTAACATGTTATGGAATCGCAATTTGTGGTTAGTACGTACCAAAAGGCCTTATGCAAACGCAACTCTCCTAATTCGCAGAATCAGACCATTTATGAACGGAAAAAGGCTTCTTACATCTGGCTCTTAGTTACCAAACCGCATCATAGGGTTACAAGCTTAGTTTTATGGTTTATTTTATATTTGCTTCACTTCAAGGTTTGGATACCATAACTCACAAGCAAACAGTTCAGATTAAAAAAATTAGCCAATTTCAATGGTCTGAGTTAATACATAACAAAGGCTCTTCTGTTGAATAGTGAAAAATATATTTTTACACATTCCCATGTGGTAAATAAGGATATGCTTATGACTGAAAATGAATTCAAAAGATTTCATCAAGTCTTGAGATGAATGTTGTTGTTACTAAACAAAGAACTTGACACAGCCTACGACCAGCCAAAAGAGTCCCACATAGTTCAAAAGGATAATACCAGCTGAGAACACATAATGCTGCTGATCTGGAACGCATATGTCATTTTTTTCTGGTTTGCCAGTATAAGTGTTAGAAAAATCACTACTTTTGTGCCAAAAACTTCAGGTCCTTATGAAACATTTTCCCACTTCCACATCTTGAGTTTGACTAGTGAGAACAGAAACAACTGCTGTTTCATTTTTTTAAAAGCTCATAACTTTACTGTACACTTGGCTCAGCTGGAAGCTTGTATAACACTCAAAAGTTCCCTCTTTTTCTATGTGTACTCAACATTTTACACTCTATCCATTTACTTTATATGTCTCCTAGATTTATCAAACTAGTGTGTGCAGTTACATTAATGGGACTATTTCTTTAAAAGGGCACTCATATTATGTTTAGTGAGTATCCTATGTAGGTTAGCCCTTACAGACTAAAATATGCATAACAAACTTCACGTCAGACTTACCCATCCCTATACCAGTCCCCATTACATAAAATATAGTGTTTTATGTGAAATAAGTATTTCTTAATTGAAATCCTATGCTCCAGTTTGCTCTTTTTAGGATACTTTGGATCTTGGCTATGTAAGAAAGTTGACCCAAGAATCTCCACTTCCCTACCAAAAGACATATGCATGATACAGGTTCTCCCTTTCTAGGCATTTCCCAGGCCCTTGCATTGCCTGAGACACAGTGAACTCTACATTAGGGTGGAATGGTGACCGTGAGCTGCGACGCATCAGCTGTGAATGGGGAGCCTAATCCTCAGAGTGACAGCAACCTGGGTCAAGGCTGACTGAGCTGTCCATCTTGCAGCTGGAGAAGCTGAGGAACGCCATGGTGGAAACGAGCCATGAATTGAGGGAGGTGCGGTGGTGGTGATGGCCGGGGCCGGAGGGAGCAAGAACCATACCTGAAGGCAAGGTGAGGTGGTGATGCCAGCTGGGACAGTGCTGCTCTACTGTACTGCGGTGCTGGAAGGGGCCATGAAGGACGATGACCCAACACTGCGAGAGGCGCGAGAGCTGCGACAGCCATGGCTGGCCGGTGTTGGTCACTTAACTGGCAGAGAGATGTGGGAGAGACGCCTGTTTGGTGCACGCTGGCCTGAGGAGTTCTCTTGAGGGCAGTGGCCACTGTAATTGCTCGGGGGACTACCCTCTAACCTCCCATACCTGAGGAACTGCCAATACGTTAGATCATTGGCTGCTGCCCCTGCATCCAGGCTCACCTGTGGTGGCTGGTGAACAGGGACTGTGCTGGGACGGTATGTCCCGAATTGGTGCGACCTGAACCATCTGATACCCTCCTGTGGTACGGAAGTCCCTTATTGGGGTGCATTATGCCTGGCTTGCCTACGGAAGCATTGGACAGAGGGCCCCCATGTTAGTAAGATGGACTGGGGATCAACAAGTGGCGTGAGGTCCCACAGCTTGAATGATTGACCCTGGCTGCCCGGAACACATAGTGTGGCTAATGGGGCCACTGATCCCCTACCTCTGGGGCACAAGCTACCACACTAGAGGAGGGGATTATCTGGTGGCCAAGCTCCTATATTGCCAGATCAAGCCCACAAATAGTGCGCCAACTCCTGATGGCACCAAGCCAGCGGAACATCTAATAAACTTTCTTCCTGGCCATACTGTCCCCCCAGCCCAGTTGACATTCTACATATGCTACCTTCTCTGCCCCGCACGGCGCATGGCAAATAAGGTGACTGAGGCCACTGTACTACTATGACATAGCACTTCTGCCACTCATTGCTCCTGACGACGCATGTCACAGACTTAGGGGTCTCAAGTCAATAGGTGAGTATTCTTGCAGCCGGGGGGAGCTCGTGGACCCCCCATACACTTGACCCACAGATGAGTGGGAAGAACTACCTGCCACACTTTCAAGCCGGACCCTGAATCCAGGGACCGCCTTTGGTTTTGGCGAGACCTGACTCCAATTGGACCCCTATATTAATTTGCAACCTCACTTACACTCAGCAACCCTGAGCAGTAACACTCTTTTCTCCATACAAGAGGCTCACAGTGATTATCTCAACTCACTCCAGGGTTCTGACCAGCATAGAAGTGATGGATAAATACTCTAGAAAGAAGGAAACAACAGACCTGTGTCCGTCCCAGGAGCCAAGTTCTGCTGTCATGACTGAGATGACCTCCAGCAATGGGCCCCTATGTGGTGGACAACAGAGTGCAATGCTGGACACAGTACTACAGACCATCCCCACCTCATAGAGGTGCTCAGACTGAAAATTGACACAGTGGCTGCAGACATAAAGCTTTTATGAAACGACCACCAGAGTCTGGCGAAAAGGGTCATGACCACAGAGGGACATCCCCCCAGAACTAGTGTCGCTGTGGGAATGGATGTTGTGCATGGAGGATAAGGTCAAGACCCTGGAGAGTAAAGCTGAGCATACTGAGAATAGAGCTAGGAGAAACAACCTTGAGATCATTGGACTGCCAGAATTCAAAGAGGGTTCTAATGGAGACATGGTTACCTTCCTGGAAAACTATCTCCAGAACTAAGGTGCCCAGAGTGTTTTTCGCAGTTCTATGCCCTTGAGTGGGCTCATCGCGGGTCCCGGTATGACACCCCTGCTGGGGGTCGCCCCAAGACCAGTAGTAGCCAAGCTCCTGCACTGCAGAGACCGAGATCATATACTGAGACAGGCCCAGATAAAAGGCAACATAATGGTAGGAAATCAAAGGGAGGATTCTGGGAATCTCCTATGCTATGCTGTTTCCAGCCAGCCTAAGGGTGACTTATAGGGATGACGTTCTTTTCTGTACATCTCCTTCTCCACTCTGGGATGGGATTGGCCATCTTCCATGAGCAGGGGACTGCCTGGTCCCCATCAAGCAGAGATTGCCCTGCAGATCTTCCAGGAAGAAAATGGGAAGGGGAAGTGGGGCTGGCCCATCTCACTCCTACACACTCAGGGGAGAGGAGAAAGGTGGTGAAAGTGGTAGCATTCCTCCATGGACCTGGTTCCAATCCCCTTTTGGTGCTGGGTGATGATGACTAGAGAGATTTGGGGAGTCAATGCCTTGGGTTACTCCAGGCACATCTGACAAAATTACTTAATTACAACCTACTATGATGCATTATCATATGTGAAACTGATGTGCTCTTGTGAGTAGCTCCTACATTGCTGTTGCATACTCACAGGGTCATTAGTGGGCTACCAGTGACAGCTGCTGCCGGGAGGGATTGGAGAGGCAGAGCAGTGGGGTGGATTAATAAAAAAAATAAAAAGACTTACCTGCCACTGTCGTCCCTCCGTGTTCCTCTGCTCCTGCTGCCTCGGTTCGTCTCTTCTTGCTCCCCTCCCTACCCAATCAGATGCTTCTTTCATGCTGTTACCCAGCATGAGAGAAGTGCCGGGGTTGGCCTGAGCTAGATGAAATGCCACTCAGTTAGGGAATGGGAGGCTGCACTGGTTCTCCACCCAGATGTGAAACACAGCTCAGGTGGAGAGTTCCAAGTGCTCATGTCGGTTTGGCCGGCCTAAGATGGCCGGCCAAACCAACATGCGCACTTAGTGTGCACCTACCACTCCTCCTCCCCCTGCTGATGCAGAGGATGCTGGCCCCACCCCATTCTAGACTCAGCAACCTGGCAGTGGCTAAGCGGAAACTTCCTAGACTTGGCAGCTGCAATGGGGACTCTTCAACTCATTGAACACCTGAACCCCTGGGCCAGGGACTATTCATTTTATTTGGGGATGTACGAACTACATGTGAACCTTGATACATTCCCGTGCTCCTCTGGGGTCCGTGGGATGGCCTAGGAACATTGAATATTTCTGTTGGATGTTCTCCGACCACAATCCAGTGCTGCTCACTTTGAACTGGCATAGAGAACTGCTGCGCATTCCTCAATTGCGCTTACAGGTAGAGAACCTGGAAGACCCATTGTTTTTATAGACGATAGGTGAGGCTGTAAGGAGCTATTTCACAGAGAACGAGGCCACTTCTACTTCATTCCTGAATGAAGGGGATGCATTTAAAGTAGTTATCAGGGGTGCTGCAAGGCAAAGATAGTGGGAGTACAAGGTGCGCTGGTGAGGGACATCGAGAATCAGGAGAAAAGCGGTACAAGACCTACAATTGGCTAGGCCTGGGAACCTGGGATTAAAGCAGCAGCTCTTGGATGCCAAGGAACAGCTGGTGGTTTATGTTGAGAAGCTCTGCTGCTTCGATTGCTCATAGTATATAGTATGAGCCCACGCTGAGCGGGATAAGGTGGAATCCCTCCAGGCCTCTTTGGTTAATTCTGCTACTAGAGACTCCCTAATAGCAGAGATCGAGTTGGAGCATGGTGAGGGCCATTAAACCCAGGAAAGCATAAACAGTTGATTTGAGGGATACTATAATTCACTGTCCGCACCCCACCAATAGTGCCAACCCCTGAGGGGTGAATTGATAGACCCACTGGTCCTCCTGACACTCATGCAAGAAGAGGCCGAGGTCCTGGTGGCCCCAGGACCTTGCACCGAAACTGGTCGCTCTCTATGCAGCAGCTCTGGAGCTGGGATGCTTGCCCTCTTCTACTGCGGAGGCACTGGTTGTCCCACGGCTGAAGTCAGACCACCCCCAAACATGGATTATAACATTCTTAGCCGAGTATTGGCTACTTTCCTCCTGCCTTTTATGCCTGGATTGAGTCATAATGACCAGGCTGGAATCATTCCGCAGGCTACTCTCGATTATGGTTACCAGATAAGCACAGGGCAATGATAATGGCATTTGATATCGGAAAAGCTTTATCCAGTGGACGAGGCTCTTAAACTCAGCACCCACTACCCGAAAACGCACCACGAAAAGTATATCTAACTCCTATACTGTGGGTAGGGGCACCAGTCATGGATGCCCACTTTCCCCTTTGCTAATAGTGCATCCACCGATGGAGCCTTTCAGGAGTTGCACACTTGGGGTAGAATGCATCATGTCACCCTGTATGCAATGATATTCCTGTGTACTTACACAAAGTTGATGAGGACCTCCTGAGTGCCATTGAGCTCTAGGAAAAATTCGGGAACACCTTGGGCCATAGTATCACTTGGCAAAAATCCCATCTATTCCGGCTCACTAGAACAGTGTCCCAACCTCAAGAACTGCAGAGCCTTGCCTGGGAAGGGCCTGCCTGAAATACTTGCAAGGAATGACCTATCATGACACTCACGATCTACTAGAGGACAGTATCAATGCACCCCTAGGAGGGCCTTACACCAATGTGGATTTTTTAAAGACGCTGCCACTGTCTGTGCCAAGGAGAATATCGTTACCAAAGATGGTGGGTCTGCGATATTTGCTACCAACTATACAGTTTTTAGGAACGCCAGGTTAAATTGATTAATTTTTACTTCTTGCACAGGGTGTATCTTACGGCTGGTAAGATCATTTGCCTATTTAGCCTGGGGGAGGCTCCCTACCCAGGTGCAGGGAACAGAGGGACAAAATACTCCATATGGTGTGGTATTGTCCCTCACTGGCTGAGTATTGAACAGAGGTTGTTAAGTGCATCAACAAGGTTATCCAGAGGACAATCCCATGTACCCCACTGTCCTGCATTTTGGGGCGCTTCCCAAAACCACATAAATGTAAAATCAATACCAAGTATGTGGATTTGGCATTAGTCCTCACGAAGTCGAAATAACTATGAACTAGAATGCAGCCATGATCCCTAGAAGAGGTAAATGAATGGAAGACCTCACCCAATGGGCAGAATATGACAGTGCGGTATTATTCAAAGATGAAAGGAGGGGTTGGGGGACCTTGGACACCGTCAGAGCATGGGACCACCTGGTGGATAACCTCAAAGAGCCAGATGCGATAACCCTGATCATTCTCCTCTGCCCGAAAGAGAGCAGGATGAAAGGGAATCCTGGACAGACTTACAAATGTCACACCATAGTAGGGCTCAGGGTGCCAAATGCATGAGTCGGGGGAGGAGCTAGTGGTTCCCATACCCTACTCCTGTAGGCAGGAATAGGGTATGGGTGGAGGTACGGTTGAGGGGGTCCAACACTCAGAATGGGACGAGGTGCTATTCAGACATTTAAATGGGGCATGCGCAGTAGACCCTGTTAATGTTCAGCGTACACTTGCAACCTCCGATATCCGATGCATTGTGTAGTGTGCACTGCTATGATACCTGCCAGTATTGTTGGAAATTACAATAAAATTTTGTTTACCAAATAAAAGAGTTCATTTTGGGTAGTAGGGTAAGTGATTCTTGGGAGGCGGTAGGGTGGAGTAAGAGAAGTCACATCTTAAATGGGGTGGGGCAGAGAGTTTTTTGTGGTTAAGGTCATTGGTAGGATTAAGAGGGAGGTTGTTTTGCCTTAAATGAGAGGCGGGGCAATGTGGTAGCATCCTCTAAAGTACTTTGACTGCATGGAGACAGTATTATATGGCAGGGAGGAAGGGAATTAAATAATGAAAAATTTTAGAAGGTGTTAGTAGGTGAGGAGTTGCATGGGTGTGTACAAGACCACAAATGAGCAAGAAGGATTCCAGCAATAATGTAGGTGTTTCCTAATGGGTACAAAGGCCTGTCGATAAGTGAAACAGTTGAAGAGGGAAATGTAATTTGATTACACCTCAAACCCCACTCCACAGGCGGACTATAGAAAGGGGTGGATTTCAAGCAGAATCACGGGAAGCTGTTTATTTTCAGGACATTGGGGCAACACTGCCCTCTAAAGGAGTCGCAGGAGGTACGGGCTATGTACAGCCATTCGGATTGGCTGGCAGCAGCGAATTAATATTTTCTGATAGGATCATCTACTGTGTTGGGTTGAATGGGTAGACAGTCACATTGCCTCTTTTTCATCCATTTGATTAGCCACACTTTCAAGCATTCAAAATAGGGCCACGCCTGAGGTTCATTCATACTGGCTGCTGGTAAAGCAGACCTTTTGGCCAGCTGCAAATGATTACCAATCAGTCTGTTCATCTCATTGTAATCAGTGGACTACTCCAAGGGTTCCAATGGCATTTGCAATTTGTCTTACAGATCTTAGTAGGCGGAGAGAAGACCCTTTAAAAAGTGGTTTTGAGGCTGAATTTTCACCTGTTTGTGGCATAGTGCAAAACAATTCTCTCAGCCCAATTTCAGATCAAGCCTCTGTAATTACAAGTGACATAAATTGCATGGTTCACACTTCTGACCACTAAACACTGCCCTGCCATCGGTTGGATGTGCCAATCCATTATTTCCTTGCTGGATTTGCTGTGTAGAGGTGGGCACAGAATGCCTCATTTGTTCACTTCTGTACAGACAAGAGGTTTGGGAAATGTCCTTTTTTCTGATGGATTAACATGTCAAGACAGTGCGTGCCAGGGAGAGATAGAATTGCACAAATGTTTTCCTCACAATTATCTCTTTACAGCCCTTAAATGGTAATGTTGCAGAATCATCGGTGGTAACATAGAGTGAGAAGTCCTTCTCTACCCATTTATCTATTTATTTATTTATTTATTTTATGTTTGGTTCCTTGGGTAGCACCAACAAGTTGAAACCATTTATTTATTTTATATTTGGTTCCTTGGGTAGCAACAACAAGTTGAAACCATTTATTTATTTTATATTTGGTTACTTGGGTACCACCAACAAGTTCAAAGCATTTATTTATTTTAGCAGAGGTATGCCCAGACGTGGGTCCCTTGCTCGCTGCGCCATGGGATTCAAGCTAGCCTGGCTGAAGAAGGGTGATACCCTGAAACTGGTCCCAGGATGCTTGTATTCTGTCCAGGAAGGACCTGGTCTAGCAGTTCGGGCTGGACTGTTCCCATGAGGCACAGGGTCAAGACTGATTTGCATATGGCTGGGTCCAAACTGGGGTGACGTCGCGAGCAAAATAACGATGGATTAAACCCAGATCTGTGACTGGGGGTGAGTGTTTGAGAAGTTTCAACACTCCGTCCATCATTTTATTTTATTTTATTTTGTTTTGTGATGTTGCTTTGTGCGCCCTAAGTGGCAGGGGTATGCCCAGACGTGGGTCTCTTGCTTTCTGCGCCACTGGATTCAAGCTAGCCTGGCTAATAAAGGGGGATACCCTGAAACCGGTCCCAGGATGCTTGTTTTCTGTCCAGGGAGGACCTGGTCTAGCAGTTCGGGCTGGACTGTTCCCATGTGGAACAGGGCCAAGACTGATTTGCATATGGCTGGGTCCAAACTGGGGTGACGTGGCGAGCAAAAATAACGATGGATTAAACCCAGACACTCCGTCCATAATTTTATTTGGTTTTGTGATGTTGTTTTCCTTGGATGGCACCAACAAGTTTAATTTTGGCCACTTTGGAGCACCAGCCTATTGTACAATGCACAACTAATGAAAGACAAATGGCAGACATCTGCAATTTAAAAATGTTACAGATTAGTTGTAACAGACTGACTCCTTGCATTAATAACAAATGGCAAGGAGAATAAATAGAGCTCAAGAGCCAAGCTGAAGACTAAAGTAAGCTTGCCGCGCCTGGACTAGTGCTTATTCTGTATATGAATAAGAGCTGAGCCGCAAGTATTTCTCAGAGATCCACCGCTGTCAGAAATGAATACTGGGTTTGCTGAATACCAAGGCAGTATAAGTCTTGATTCCCCCACATATCTCTTTCGTGCCCTCCTCCTCCTACCTTCCCCTTGTTCTGCTTTTCTCTGTTGTTCTGTGTCAATTTCTGATGATGAAAAAGAAATCCTGGTCCACAACAATGCATGCTGGTGGGCCCCATCTGCAAACACCAGATCAAATTAAGCACTGCCTTGAAGGCATTTTAAAGGCTTTATATGACAGATGGTGGATCACTATGGTAACCTGACTATTCCAAGATGCAAGCTCTGTGTTAATCTGAATGATGGGTGATTTGTGTGAAATTTAATACCACCACTTTGTTTGGTCCTATGCTTGCCCTGTTAGGCATACACTGGAACTGAGTTATGTGAAGTAAACTAATTTGCTCCGGCCGAGATAAAGTGGTTCACTGTGGAACCTGGTATTAGAAACCAAATGATGTTAATGCAGCTTTGACAATGTACTTGCAAGATCACATCTCAACAACAGACCTCCATTGATGTGAGGTAATGTTCTCTCTTTTCACTGTGACTGTATGTATTTATTGTACATGCTTCTCTTGGGATCACTGGCAGAATATAGGAAACACAATTATTGTGTGGCTGGAATATTGTGTCAAGGATATCGAGGACCAAAATATCGGGAAGTTAAGTGCAATGAGGTAAGCACAGATTAACCATTCTTAACTCCACATCTACGTACAGTGAGGATATATATTGTCAAGGGACGTATATGTGGAGTTATATAGATAGGAAAACTTTTCTTACCTATAGAAACGTACCGTCACCATATTTCTGTCTTCGATATTCTTGACGCAAGTTTTTATTACACAACATTTTTGTTTTTGATATTCTGTGTAAACACCCTCCTATTGTTGTAGCAAGTTATTCATTCTATTGGACTTTCTGGTAAGTCTCTACTCATCGGGAACACATTTATCAAGTCCAGGTACCTAGCTAACATCGCTGCTTATCCTGGAACATGTCATTTTGCTAATTCATTTGTTGGTGGAGGATTGCAAATCCCAGCATGCAAAGTACCTAGGACTAAAATTCCAGGGCTGCATGAAGCCCCGCCCATGACATGGAGGAATTTCGCAATTCTGCTGGAAAATATACATTGTTTCAGTGCAAGTGTCTTAGCTCATCACAATTTGGAGGTTACCAAATAATCTTGTGACAACTAAACACCAGGGACCAATTGACACAGAATTTACGACTATGGGAAGTGGTTCTACAGGAGACCTTTTTCATGAGAATCAGACCCACAAAGTGTGAAGTGGGAACAAAGTATTAGTTATTATCTAGATATTTAGATAATTTAAACATTTGGAGATTATTCATATACCATTAGTACAAACAGAAAGTAGTGGCTCTCTTGCCCCTTTCATTAATAGCAAGGTGGACGTCGGGGTGACTCTGAGAGGCATTGAAAGAGGCATTGCTCCTTTCATTACTCATGCATGCTTCGGTAAATTACCCCATATTCCATTCATCTGTTTTCTTATTCCAGATTATTGTATTCTGGTATTTAGATGAGCTGGGTCACTTTAAGTAAAGCGTAACGGCTGCTCCCAAACACCATTTGGTTGATGGAGGAAACCCCAATTCTGAAACTGGAAATTTCAAGTCAGATCATACCAATTTTTTTTTTTTAAATGCATTTTGTTACTTCAAGACTTGAATTTATATTGAGCTCAGAGGGACACAGGTACTTGTATGCGAGGTGCAAACGTGGCCTACCCAAGCTGCTCATGCAAGGATTTGAGAACCCGGAGAGCTGTGGTGCCCCCGCCGTCATCACGACCCCTGAGTATATGAAGCAGAAATAAAATAAATGGTTTTCAATATGGCGCTCACAAAAGTACGTCAACTTCGTCACTTTGTAATGCTTGAAAATGTAACGATATTTTTGAAATTCGAACATCATAAATGTTGGTAAGTGACAAAATGGGAACCTCGGCGGATTTTTAAAGTGCTGGTTGGTAGTACCTCTTTTAAGTGATAACTTTATTTATTTTTTTACAAAAAAATGTATTGAACATTTAAGAAACCTATTTTATCGAACGGGTGATTTTCCTTTTTGAAGCAAGAATTTGATCCTCACAGAGCAATATATCTGGACATTACGGAGGCTCGCTAGCCAGTCTTGGTCCGGGGCTGAACCCCAGTGGAGTAACAAAACGTGAGTGCCCACTCCTGCAAAGTACCTTCGGGGGTGGCCTCTCCCCTTGATCCATTCAGGGGGCTCCCGCCCCTGCACAGTATACTGAGCTGGGGTGGGGGGGGGGGTGGGTCCTGGAGCTCGCCCACCGCACCGCGAGGCCTTTGTTACGCCACTGCTTTGTGTTTCCCAAGTTTTTCACATTATATGACTGCTGTCTCTCTTCAGTTAATTTCTACCGGGGCGCGGCCGGGTCCGTCTGCCTCGTGCTGCCACGGCCCGAGCGTGCAGTAATCTCAGTTCTTCACACCAGGCCTCTCGCCGTCTCCTCCCTTCTGCGGCTTCTATTACTCGTCATTGAATCCAATTAGCTAATGCGGCCAGGTGTCCGGGCCCGGCCTTCCCTGCAGCGGGCGGTGGGTGCCACGGACCGGGCGCAAGAGGAAGCAATAGACGGCTCTTTACCTGGACATACAGGAGGGTGAGAGCTGGGCCCCCTCCCAGGGAGCCATCACAGCCAGGCTTAATCAGATCCCCCGCCCCTCCCAGCCAGCCCCTTATCTCGCCCGCTCGAGCACACTTTGATTTTACATTTGCAAATTGATAATAAACATTCATTATCAGAATAAACACACACTTCCCCTTTCATTTGTAGGGTGATTAGCGCAGCTGCCATTTCCCTCGCCTGTTTCTCCTGAAAATGGAATCCACTTCTCGGCTTTGCTTGTTTATTTGTGTCTGGCTGAGGCCGATGTAAGCAAACCTCCATGGCTACCGTTTCATGCCTCGCCCCGGCCACCCCTCAGCGCCTTTATCCGACGGGGGACCTTCTCCTGTTCTCAAGGAGATCCGCGCCCCCTCCCTCTCCTGGGGCGCCCCTGTCCCCCTCTCTACTGTACTTCCTATCATCTTTCTCTTATGTCTCCTTTTTTATTTCCTCTTCTAGCACCGCAGGACTGTCTCCTCGGGCGCCCCCGTCTGGGGGTACCTTCTTCGCTTGCTCTGGTAGCCCCCGGTCTCCCTTCATATGACACCCCCGCTTTGACCTCTCTTGCGCACCGCTAATCTCTATTCTGGGATCTCCCTCTATTTTCTCGTGTTACTCTTTCAGTTTCGGGGAACCCTTGTATCTCATTCTTGGTGAACCCTTGTATCTCATTCTCCCCCCCCCCCCCTTGTCCTTCAGGGGTCCCCCTGTGATCCTCGAGCTTGCAGTAGACATAAATGCCTGTTACACAGGCTTTCAGAAGAGATGCCAAGGGTATTAAGACATCATTTACACACACACCGACATCAGAGCTTGGAATTGATAATTCTGACCAGTATCTCCCAGAGAGAGCACACAAATCACAATATTTCTGTATTTCTCCCTGAGTGTATTTCCTTATTGCCTTCTCCAGAATTCACAATAACTTTATTGGTATAGAAAGCGACACCAGGGTTGCCGAAGTTAATACTTTTGTATGTGCATTGATTCATTTAATAACGCCCCCGTGCGCCAGGAAACCATCTACCTTCCAAGCGCTGAAGAATAACTTTAAATATAGTGACAAGTAATAAAACAATACATACATGATTATAATATACACAACACAGTAAAAATTCGACACCGAGGCATCATCCCTAACCGGGAAAAAAAGTATAAAAACAGCTGACATACTTAGAAGATTCGGTTTCAGTTTATTTTTACATGTCACATGTTTAACGTCAGGGGCGGGCTGGTTGAAGCCAAAACAACACTCCAATGATGCTCTAACCAGCCCCACTCCCTTCTCCTGGCGCTATGGCGATCTTTCCCCTCCATCCGCTTTCTCCTCACTGTTCTTCTCCCTCTATGGTCGATTTCTCTCTACCTTCCACTTCCCTCCCTCTCATGAAGCCTCCCACACCCTGCAGATAACCTTGGTCAGCTGGGAACACCTCAGAGGCACCAGTGTATTCAGAACCGTCCCGCTAGGACCCCCGGATGTCCGGGATGATGCCTGGTGGATTAAAAGGCCTTCCGGCCCTTAGAAAAGAGCATCAGGACATAAACATGCATCACCCTTCTCCATAATGTAAAAGGCCATTTATTAGAACAGGCTTGCTTCATAACATAATATTAACATAACCTTGAACACTTCCAACTTTTCACTTTGAACTTCCCTGTCTTCCAATCTCACTTCCTCCCCACTTCTCTGTTCACCCAGCATCCCCTTCTCACACGCATCACCCTTTTGAATTCATCTCCTGCCTGAAAACAGGCATCCCTCATCCTTCACCTGCTTCTTTTTCCCCGGTGGAAGGGTGGCCAAGCCCGCATCTGACCCTCCACCCTCCCCATCTACTGCCACCCGGTATAACCCTCTAGGCATTTTGCTGCCCTGCCAGCGAAACACTGCAACTCAAAATCAGACAGGCTCGCTCCTCCACAGCTTCTCCCCCCACAAATTAGTGAGCAAAAAACACAATTCCATCATGTAATGCGTATTACCCATGTTCGACAAATATACTCCACCAACTCTGAAAAGTCCCTGTACACTTTCTTTAATCCCTTCGTGCGTCAACACTTTGATGTCCTGCGTACCACGGAACACCCGCATAGCCCGATTGAGCTTTCTCATGGCCCGTTCAATGGCCCCATGCTTCAAAGCTCCTCTCCATTTCCTTCTGGGCACAAACTCTGTCTATACCAAACAAGTCCCATGCATCTTGTGCTTCAGTAATGCCAGGTCCCTGTGCATGTGTTACAGTAGGGTGAGCCCCGATAATCAAACCAAATCATTTTCCCCTAGGTGCAATACCAGAACATCAGGACAACCCCATGTCGGCAACACTGCAGTTATAAAAGGAAGCAAATTGCCCCATCTCATGCCGCTGTTTCCCCACCACAACACCGCATGTCTGCTAACCGGAAGTCCGAGTGATCGTCCATAAACTTGCTTCTTAGCATATTTTGCAGCCTAGTGAATAAACGAATGTCCAATCAGCCATGTCACCACTTTTGCTTTCTTCAGGCCGTACACACAACCTAGAAGGATAAACATATATCAATGTAGAACAAAAATCCATCCCTCCCAGCTCATAAAAGTGTCCTGTCCCTGAAAATACTCCCTCTCAAGCCCTGACATATCTCTTGCAACACTTCGACCTCCACCTGCCAATGTGCCGGATTCGGTCCCGGTCCCAGCCTAAACGAGCCACCTCAGTAGCCGCACCAATCCGGAACTAATGAGTTCCAAAATTACCCGCTGCCTTTCGACCCTCCTCAAAGCCATTCTCATCACAGCCAACAGCTGGAAAGCCGTAAGCTTTTTCCCATTCATGTGACAAAAAACACCCCTTGCTGCTCAGAAACATGTGTCTGGAAGGAGTCCCACTACTGCACCAGACATGCTTCCCCCCTTCATCCAACCATATACACTTCCCCCTCCCCAACTGGTCCGTTTTCAAGTGCCTTAATCAGATGCCCAAAAGCGCTCCCTACCTTTGCACATCCTCCTTACGAATTCCACAATCTTTACCCACTCCCAGCAATTCAGACACTCGGAATGCCCCAAAAAACATCCATATCATACACAAACGAAAAAGTGCTACTTCATATGCATCCACACAACAAACCGGCAACACATGTAACAGTTGTACCAATAGCTCAAACGTAATAGCCTCACGCACTACCCTTCTTGACCCTGATCGCGCCTTGCCCCAATCTTTCTACATTTTTGGCAGAATGTCATCCTTTGCAGGGTCCCTGCCAAAAAAACAACTTCCCATAAAAAGACACACCCGCCAGCTTACCCCCAATCGTGGCCGGTGACAAACCCTTGTGAATCAGAAATAACACAAAACGCACCACACGCTCTTCAAACACACCCCGCCTTTGCCACCAGAAACAATCTCCATTCACCTCAAAATCCTGAAGTTCCAACCACGCTAAACTGTAACTCCTCAGCGTGGATTCAGCCAGCGACATCTCCACCAGTTTCATGACCATCACGTCCCCCACTCCCAAATGTCTGCTGGACCTGCAGTCTTGTGCTCCTCTGCACCCAGTGCCAATGCGCGGAAACGCTGCCACTGTGAACGAGACGGGGAATCTGCAATAGAATTGTTGACCCCAGGAATGTGTGCAGCCTTAAATATGATGTTCAAAGACAAACAGCACAGCATGAATCTTCGCAAAAGGCGCAGCACCCTAAGATCCCTTGGTCTGTTCACCAAATCAACCACTGTCAAGTTGTCAACGTGAAACATTACAGTCCTGTTTGCCAGCTCGTCACCCCACACCACCAAAGCCAGCAACATTGAGAAGAATTCCAAAAACGCAATGCTCCTGCCCTGGTTTAACCAGTGTGCTAGCCAAGGTTCCGCGCACCACCGTCCATCCCAAAAAAGGCCAAAACCAGAGGCCCATGCCGCGGCCGAAAAAATGTGCACCTGCCACACTGTGTCCTCTTCCCGAAAAGCCAGGGAAACCCCATTAAACTGTGTCAGGAAAAGCTCCCACACCCTGATGTCTTCCCTCAAACCTACCGTCAGCCGAATCCTGTGATGAGGAAGGGATGCTCCAGACATCGCCAGCCCCATGCGTTTACAAAATGTCCTTCCTCCCCGTGCCACCCTACATGCAAAATTAAGGTAGTCCAGGAGCTGTTGTGCCACATGCAGTTCTATCCTCCGTCTCAACCTGACCTGTCGTAAGAATTGCAAGATTTCAGCAACCTTGTCCGCCGGCAAACGCAGCATGAATGCCACTGTGTCAAGCTCAATGCCCAAAAATGACAACACGCAACTAGGTCTGTCAGTCTTTTCAGGTGCCAGATGTACCCTAACTCCTTTGCCAAGCACTCGAAACACTGCAAGGCCTTCCCACACTCTCCTGAATGTGGTGCCTCCACAAAAAGAAAAGCATCGAGATAGTGTGACACCGTCCGATGCCCACTCAGCTGCACTGCAAGAAGGTACTGAAGGTTTCAAACAATGCACAAGAAATTGGGCACTCCATGGGTAGCACCCTGTTCACGTAAATAGCCCCTCCCAACTGCATCCCCAGCAAAGAGAAATCCTTAGGGTGAATAGGAAGCAGACGGAAAGCTGCCTTGATGTCACACTTAGCCAACTCAGCGCCCTTGCTGTATCCCCTTATGAGCCAGATAGCGTCACCCAGGTGTCTTCTGGTGAAATAAAATCATTGACTGATGCCCCTTCTGGCCATGCCAAATGGTTTATCAAACAAAACTCCCCCTTTGCCTTCTTGGGGACCACACCCAAAGGTGAGACCATAAGATCCTCCATGGACCACCCATGGAAGTGGCCCACAATTCTTCCCTCTGCCACCTCCTTGGCCAGTTTTGTCGCTACCACGTCAGGCATGGCCAACGCTGACTGCAAATTCTCCAACCATCTCCTCACCCGTGGCCATTGGTACCCTACTTGAAAACTCTGTCTGAAACCGCATTCCAATTTGCGCGCCATGTCCTTATCTGGGTACATGCGCAAACAGGGCAGTAACCTATCCAATTTAATTGGAGTAGGCGCCCTTCGGCCCAGGAGCGCCTTTGCCTCCTCTGCCCCTGGAAGATCTCCACTGCTACGCTGGACTGGCCAAGGAAAAACATTATGTGATTGGATGTCTCCCCCCACATTTGGAACATTCATGCTTGAGTTTGCAAGGGTGCCTAGAGCAAAACCCCTTGTTGAAGTTCCAGCATGCTCCTGATTTAGGTAATGGTGCTCTTGGTACCTGATCCGCCCCGTCCGGTGCGGGATGCTGCTAGAAAGGCCTATAGACCACTGGAAGACCACTAGCTGTGTGGGTGGACGCAGCAGACCGCGAAGAAGCCATCCACTGCATCCATAGCTCCAGGTCCACGCCCCCCCACGGTTTGTCAGGGTTAACACGCACTCTAGCCCGAAACTCCTCATCATAGCTCAACCATGCAAAACCTCCAAAATGCATTTGGGCCTTGCAAATAATATCCATGTATTTAATCATAGCAATGGCTCTGTCCGCAAATTTTTCGCAGTAAATACTAGCATATATCAGGAATGCCGAGGTCCAATTATCCATGGTGATAGGTACCCTAGGCGTACACGCCAGTTTCCACTCTTCCTCTTTTGAGCCTTCTTTAGCCTGAATGTCTCTATGTAGGAGCCGAAATACGTCCACATACTCATGCTTCCATATCCGAGCCTTCGTCTTCTCCACCATGTGAGACCCCAACGGCATTGCTAAACCCATGTAGGGTAGCCGCTTCTTATGGCTATCCCCTTCTTTAGCCTCAATTTCCTTGTCCCCACTCGCCACAGCGTCCCCCTTTATGCCCTGTAGTGTCGCAACCTTCTCTGTCTCTTGCTCTTTACCACTCACAGATACCGCACTGGTATCAAATGTGCCATGTACTGAATCATCCCCCACCCCAATAGACTTATATTGGGCGGCACCAGCCTTGCCCCACGGGGACCACCAGTCCCCCTTACCTTGTACTTCGTGAGCCCGAGTACTCTCCTCCAACAAGGCCTTGGGGCCGCCGCCTCCCGTGCATGACACTTCCCGCACTCCAATGCCATTCTTTGATGTCTGCAAAACAGGAAAAGAACAGGGGGTTGTGCCACTCCTGCGCCCCGCTTCCCTCCCCTGATCCCCGCTCACCTCTTGTCACGTATCTCCCCTTCTTCCCATTCCTTCAATTCCTCTTCATAGTCCTCCTCATAGTCAAACTCAACCACTTCTTCCTCGTCCATACCCCATTCCTCATTGTCAATCTCAGCATCCACCGCATCACGCTCGCAGACCGTCCCGTCCCATGGCGTTTGCCATCTGCCCATTTTGTGCGGTACCGCGGTATAGAGAAAGCCGCTGAACACCCTTCTATTGCTTCAGGCCAACGTCCAGGGGCCTTGATGCGCCCCGTTGGCTTTGCCACCTTTCTGCCAACCTCTGCTGCTTGCATTGACTCCCCACGCCACACCTGGCCATATGCGCCATGCGCTCTTGTCGCGCTGCCGAATCCACTGGCCGCATCAGCCTCCTGCTCCCTACCTTGTTCCTCTTCCAGGACCCATACACAATTTCCGCACCCCAAACTACGCCCCCTGGGTACCTTGCTGACCCCCCCGACTTTCTCTTAGCCTGCCTGCCCAGCCCTCTGCCTCACCCCTTTCTTTACAAAGGCGCGCCCACCGCTCCTCTGTCTCAGCCACTACTTTCCTCTGCTCCTGTATCCTAGCCTCAATGTCCACCTCTGACCAGTCAGTGTTGGGCTGCTGCTGACAAACCTCCCTCCCAGACCCTCCACACTTGACTCCCCCTGCTCCTTCTTGGGCCCCCTGCCTAACTCCCTCACCCTTCTCTCACTGGCACCCACCTGGGCCCCTCCCTCTACCACTTAGTTTTCTTAAGTCTGGCCTTTCATTTGCCCCCCCCCCCCATACCCTCTTGTTAATCCCTTCCTGCCAGCCATGCCAGGCTGGCCGGCCACCGAAAGGTCCAGAGGCATCTCCAGGCCCTCAGCCCCACTAGGCCTCAACACGTCAATAGGGCTGTCAAGCCCTTTTGGCAGGCCCTGGGCACTGGGCCTATGTGCCTCCCCAGCTGCCACACCTGGCTGCCCCTCCCCCACCTGCACTGTCTGAATTTCAGTCTCCCCAATGCCCCACTCACTGATTTGGGCCCGGGGGGCGGACCTGCAGCGTCCCCCCCAGCTTTCTTTCTTCCCCCCTTCGCAGGCGAGCGGCAGACGGTAACCACCACCGCAACGCCGTGAGTAGCAGCACACGTTGTGCGCTGCATCCCTACCCAGGCCTGGTTGAGTACACCAGGCCAGAGTAGGTCGCTACGGCCGGCTTCGCCTAACACGCGAAGTGCGGCCCGTAGGGTCATGCGCCGCGGCCATTCCTAGTGAAAAACTACCTTCCCCCTGGAGCTCCGCCAATCTTGACAGCAGCGCTACAAGCTGCAAAGAGGCCGATCCCCGTTCCCGCCCCTCCTTATATCCAACCTAACTCCCTCCCCTTCTCTTTCCGGCCCGAAGCTTCCCATGGAGAGACTGGATTGCATCCATCTCTCCACTGGGCCTCCACAAGAAAATCCAAAGTTTCTTCTTTCTCATTACAAAGACCATTTATAAATTGTGCACGGGTGGGCATGATTCACATTACAGGTTAGTGTGTCAGCAGATTGTTGTGTTCTCTCATGATGCAGTCTTTCTTTACTCTTCATAGGGATTTATTTTCTTTACTGATAGGGCTGTGGACAGTACGTTTCTCTCATACACAATATTTTGGATTATCTTATTACCACTTATGTGTATGCCAATCGGGATAGCTCTCCAGTGTTTGGACAGAATTTTTAGGGTCGAGCACACAAGCGCTCCGTCTCTGTTGTAATCTCTCTTTGGGCTTTTAACCACATCCATGTCATGCCTGCCACTTTCATTGGTTCGTTGGCTTGCCTTTTAAAATCCGCTTGATTTCATTAGTGAAAGGTATGCATACGTCATGCCTTTTCCGGTGTTTAGCCCTCCTCGAGCGCAACGTCCAACTACTGAAAACATACGAGGCTCAACATTTAGCTTGGTTTTCCCACGCAACGTGATCAAGCTAGGTTTTACATAGCATGATCGCGCTCGTTTTTTTTCCTTTCAATGTATGTGGCAAAAAAAGTCCGGTTCGGAATTTACAATGCTAATAGCTCTAACTCGAGCAAATGTGAGACTCGTTGTATTGCAATGCTTGCTCTTTATTGCGACTGATGTAGCATGTGCTGTGCCTGCAGGCTTTAGAGCGCTTTAAAGGAGCTAGATGAGGCACAGATTTTGCAATCAGTGGGAGATTGTGATGTGCCCAGAATCACAAGATGTTGAGCAGAGGGTAGGGATTGGAGCCTGGTTTCCCTATTTCAAGGTCGGGAGCTGCAACTGCTAGGCCACGTCACTTCCCTTATGGGGTCCTCCTGGCCCTTTTCATCGCCCGCACATTCTCATTGCAGCATCCTTCTTTTTTTCTATCCCTGACAAATTTGAGATACTGATCAGGTTACAGATTCTCTTCAGTGATTTTAAGGTTTCGCCTAAGATAGCAAGACCTTTTGTTATCCAATGGTAGACTTAAAGCCCACAAATTGCTTTCCATTGGTTGGCTTTACTGTCACTCTCATTTCCTTGCTTCTGATTGATGGCTTGTTGTGTTGCTTGGTGTTTGACTGTTTTTGTTCTACCCAGATTGGTTTGCAAAGGCTTGCTGTATAGGACCCGAATGCCCTAGCCTCAGCACAACCCCAATGAAACACTGACAAATTATACTGTGATTGTGAGTGGAACATTTTATTAAACAAACAAAATAAACATTGTGTGTGAGGCTATTGAGTCAATTATAAGTGAAATATTGTGAAAACATAATTAAAAGCAGATAGGTAAATAAATCAGTGAGAGCAACATCAGATAATCTCTTCCACCCACTGTCGCTGCACACGCCGCAAGAAAGGCAGAGGCCAGGGAAGGGGGCACCTAAATACCCGCACCAGCGTGGTAGCGGGTGGAAGTGATGCGCCTCCGTGTGACTCCATATTTCCTTCCGCCCCTTCGTCTTGCAAGGCGAGGGGACCAAAGCAGTTTGGCCAACATGACACCAAAATGGCACCCGTGCCCGGCCATAGGGCCCTGGGTCTTAAAAGCCGCACAACCCCGATTGGGGTGGTGCTCTGTCCAGTGTCCTACTCCGCCCTTCACCCACTAACCTCCATTGGTGGACGAACAGACTTGGAGGTTGGTGCTCTCGCATCCTACCATTCTTATGTACATGTGGTTCCAGTTTCTGTTGATTGCTTGGCACACACCTAACTGCCACACTTGGGCTGTAACAGATCAAAGAACTAGTTGTTTCTTGGGACTCATCAGCAATAGGAACCTTTCTAATTCTTCTGTCCACCATATCAAAAATATTGAAAAACCTACTTCTAGGGGTGAAAAGTTTTGTTTCCACTTATTACACACCTGAGGTTCTTATTCACAGAAAGGAGAAAATAATGTTAGGGTGTCACTATTAACCACAGATTGCTAGGTGACAGATGAACACAGGTGGGAAGGGACAGCAAGTATTGGGAGTTAAGCGTGAGAAAGGAGGCTCAGGTAGCAATGTGGTACAGGGCATGCCTAGTATTACAAAAGGATAAGGCAGCATAGATGTTCAGTGTGACATGGGGAGGCCCCCCACACGCAAAGCAGCAGGAGAGACAGAGTAAAGGGAGAATACCCATAGGTTGATAACCAAGGAGGAATCAGGGGATGGACATCTTAGGATATACAACAGTCACATTTCATGAAGATGTACTGAGGTGGCGTTTGGGGAGGGAATTTCCCCATAGATAGAATGGGTAAAACCTTTTGATGCAAATGGCCCTTTATAAGTAGTTTTCACCTGCCTGTCACCTAAATAAACCTTGGTCATAAAAACGATCATCTTTATACAGCATGTTATGACGCCTCTAAAGGGTCTAGACACTTTATAGACTTTGCAGCCGAGCTACTTCTTCCAAGCAGACTTGGTTAGTCATTTTTATCAACCCCTGGTGGTGAAGGGATGTGTTAGCATGGCAAGGTTAGCACAAATCTCTCCAGCATCCCATGTTACCCCAGAGTTTTCTGCATTGACAGCAAAGGGCAAGAAACTGTGAATTGAAGCGTTTAATGACCCAATGAGAAATAAAGCAATTTGCCCAGGGTCGCACAAAGTGATCCATTGGAGAAGCAGAGATAGAATTGCGCCTCCAAAATTACCAATTTAAGGACTCGACCTTCTCTCCTCCATAATCTCTGGAGTATCAGCTTTGCTCCTTCTGGGCGGCTCTGCCTCCTTTGACCACACAGAACAGTGGGTGATAGAAAAGGCACTGAAGGATTTTCTACGTCCCCAGGCACAGGCATTGATTAGATATGCTCGCTTTTAAAGGAGAGATTTTCATGCGTAATCTTAGGGTAGTACTGCTTAGAAGAGATGCTTCTTTCCCCTGGGGACCATAAATGTGCTGCCCCAGTCAACATCAACCCACCAGGACATTGTATCCTGGTCTCCACGCTGTGGTCAATTTTCCCAACTATTCTTGAAAACCTGGAGAGAGATGTTATCCACAGGCATGTTAGAGCTATTGCAGGGCTGGGGACAACAAAATGAAGCAGATACCCAATAGGATGAGGACCTGCTTCAAAGTTTAAAACAAATTGTACTGCAGGAAAAGGTAAAAGAAGGTTGATCCAGCATCTGGAGTTGTCTAGCGCTACTAGTCATGTTATCAGTATTGTCATTAAAGAACAGAGGGGGCTGTCTTTAAAATCTATAAATAAACGGTTCAGCATGAGCACTGTGACCTCAAAAAAGGAGGCCTTCCTAGATATCCTTTACATTGCCGGCTGTCCTAAGCCCACTCATGCTTGATCTATTCTGAGACAGAAGACTTGCTTAGGAACACGGAGCCCAATATTGACTATT
Organism: Pleurodeles waltl; assembly: GCF_031143425.1. Classification (NCBI taxonomy): domain Eukaryota; kingdom Metazoa; phylum Chordata; class Amphibia; order Caudata; family Salamandridae; genus Pleurodeles; species Pleurodeles waltl. The sequence goes on from NC_090450.1 coordinate 39,113,837, forward strand.
GCGCAGTTTTGTAGATTACTCGCTATTACATAAGAACCAGTATAGCATATCAGTTAAATACATCTGTCCCACGCTCAGACTTAGCAATAACCTTACAATCTGTATTATCATAATGATCCATTTCACTGAGAGATACTATTTACCGTCCTGGGATTGAATGTGGGCAGATGCTTAAGACTGGATATTGCCTTCTGCAACAAGCTGGCTGTGCTCCAAACTCTGTGGCCTGTATCCATGGCCTTGCTCTCTTGATATCTTGTGGCAGTAAATCTCATGGGAGACTGATTAGGACCTCACAAAATCTACCTGGCCCTACCTAACTGCCTGCTTATCCGCCTGATATGATGCTTCCTTGGCTGCTCCCGAACTTTACCACCCATCACCCTGTGGTAAACATACGTTTAGGATGTGGCCTTTACTGTGACACCATTACAGGTCCCGTTGTATTTCCTCTTGCTTCCCCTCAAAAAAGTGCCTGCACACTGCTCACAGCCACACAACTGTACTTGGCACCTTGTAAAAATATATAAAAAAGGAATTGGGTACATTATCCAAAACAGTTGCATTTATATGTGCTAGTACAATTAGTTCAAGAAAACTGTAGTAAGATCATTACTGCATAACTGCAACTGAGTCTAGTCTTGAGCTTGACACAACCGTGAAGTGGTCTGTATTTGTTCCATGTGTTAATTTAACATGTTCCGTGCATCGGACACCGTGAGCCGTCCTACTCGACAGTGCCCATGTTCGTCGGATGGCTCCTGGCCGTCTATGCACATACCAAAGGGATTCCCTTCTGAAAGAAACAGCCTCAGTAGATGGGGAAAATCTTCCCCATCTCACGAGGCAGTTTCTTTCGTTTCAATGACGATCAGTGTGCGCGGCGCGCTGACATCATTTCACTGAAACCGAAAGTGAAATGAGCCAATTGACTCATTTCACTTTCACTGCCTTGGTGTTCAGGGGGCTTTCGCAGCATCCAGAGCATCGAGGCAGACGGGCGAGGTATTATTGGAAAGGGGAGAATCTCCCCTTTCCAATGTTACCACTCCCTCGTGGATCCCTGCTTGGAGCAAGGGCTTTTGTTTCCCCCCTTAATAATTTGGGCATATTCAGTCTTTCTGCCCCCACGGGGGGCAGATGGGTACAGTAGCTCTCGATCTGCCCCCCACCCTCCTTCCCGGGCAGAAAGCCTACTAGGAACCAAGGATTTATTTTTTATAAACATCAAGGGGCGGGGGCTGCCCTGAAGGGGCATTGCTGTGCACCCACCTCTCCACCCCAAAAAATCAGCACAGTCTTTGTGTCCCCATGCCTGAGGGACCAGGTATTTTTTTGTTTTGGTAGTGTAGGGATAGGGGCTGCCCAGAATGGGCATGGCAGTGCCCCCACCCACCCCAAAATAAATGACACAGTCTTTCTGCCCGTCGGGGGTAGATGGGGATTGTTACCTCTGATCTGCCCCCCAGGGCAGGCAGAAAGCCCACTCGGCACCAGGGAAGCATTTTTTTAAAACTAGAGGGGTGGGAATAGTTATGCGCCCCCACCCCAACTGAAGGGGGCAACAGTCTTTCTGCCCTCCCTGTGGACTAATGCATCTCATCCCAATGGCAAGCAAGAGCACATATGACTATTTTGGGTTTTGATTTTACATATGGGCCAAGAGAGATTAGCCAATTCCCAATATCGTTCCACTTGCAATGGGGAGTGTCTGCACTTTTTGGACTTGGGTATGCTGCCACCTTGAAAAACCTGCCAGACATAGACACTTCTGAAAACTAAACATCTGGGGGAGTCCAGAGTGGTGCGTTTCACATGCACCCAACACTACTTTCTTACCCACAATGCCCTGCAAACCACCAACCTTGCCTAAAATTACACATTCTCCCTACATTTCTGTGATAAAAACTTCAGGAATCTGTAGGAATCCACAAAATTCCTACCACCCAGCATCGGCCCATCTGTACTGATAAAAACTCTGCCCCATTTGTGTTGGTGCCAAAATCAGAGTCAGCCTAAAAACGTAGGAAAAAATGCTGTTTTTTAACCTGCTTTAGTTCCCTCCAATTTCTACACATTTTTGCCCCTTCCCTGTCACAGGCACATGGCTCACCTACATAAGTGAGGTATCAGTTTTATGGGGAGACTGAAGGGAATGCTGGGTGGTAAGAAATTTGTAACAGCGCAGTGATCCCAAACAGAAATTTGAGGAAATTGTGATTTTGTTTAGCTAAATTTGAGGATTGCATGGGATTCTGGATAAAAAAATGGGGGGGGGGGGAAGTCATGCAAGCCACACCTTCCTGGACTCCTCTAGGTGTCTAGTTGTCAGAAATGTCTGAGTTTGTTAGGTTTCCCTAGATGGCGGCCGAACCTGGGACCAAAAACGCAGGTGCCCCCCCTTGCAAAAATAGGTCGTTTTGTGATAGATACTTTTGATGTGTCTACAATATGTATGTTTTGGGCCCTTCTCTGTTGCTGATACTTGGCACACCCACATTTGTGAGGCAGCATTTTTATCAAGAGACCTGGGGGATTTGTGGATACTCTCAGATTTCAGAACTTTCCATCACAGAAGTTTGAGGTAAATTAGATTCCGAGTGAGAGCCACACAAGTCACCCCATTGTGGATTCCCCTGGGTGTCTAGTCCTACAATAATGTATAGGTTTGCTAGGTTTCCCTAGGTGCTGGCTAGAGTACGGCCCAAAAACCACAGCTACCCACTTTGCAAAAAAAGGGTCAGTTTTTTGTGTGGAAATATTTGATGTATCTATGTTGCGTTTTGGGCTTTTTTCTGTCACAGGCACTAAGCCTACCCACACAAGTAAGGTACCATTTTCATGAGAATACATAGGAGAATGCTGGGTGGAAGGAAGTTTGTGGCTCTGTGTAGATTCCAGACAATCCATCACAGAAATATGAGGACAATATGTTTTTTTAGTCAAAGTTTGAGGTTTGCAAGATATTGTGGGTAAAACAACCTGGTGAGAGCCGCACAAATGACTTTATCCTGGATTCCCCTAGGTGTCTAATTTTCAGAAATGTACAGGTTTGTTAGGTTTCCCTAGGTGCCAGCTGAGGTAGGGCCCAAAAACCACAGCTACCCACTTTTCTAAAAAACAGGTCAGTTTTGCGTGGAAAAATTTGATATATCCATGTTGCATTTTGGACTGTTTCCTGTTGCGGGCACTAAGCCTACCCACACAAGTGAGGTGCCATTTTCATAAGGAGACTTGGGAGAATGCTAGGTGGAAGGAAGTTTATTGCTCTGTGCAGATTCGAGAAGTTCCCATCATAGAAATGTGAGGAGAATGTGTATTTTTAGTTAAAGTTTGAGGTTTCCAGAGGATTCTGGGTAAAACAACCTGGTGAGAGCCACACACTCCCCACCCTGGATTCCCCTAGGTTTCTAGTTTTTAAAAATATATACGTTTGCTAGGTTTCCCTTGGTGCCACCAGAGGTAGGGCACAAAAACCACAGCTACACACTTTCAAAAAACACATCAGTTTTGTGCTGAAAAATGTGATGTATCCATGTTGCCTTTTGGGCCATTTCCTATCGTGGGCACTAGGCCTACCCACACAAGTGAGGTACTATTTTTCTTGGGAGACTTAAGGGGTACACAGACTAGTAGAACAAGTGTTAATACCAATTGTTTTTGTCTGTATTTGCACCTTTCATATGTAAGGCAGTAGGTAAGCAAAAAATAAGTCATTTTGGCAATACTCTCTAATTCACATGCAAGTATGGGTACCCACAAATTCAGAGATGTACAAATAACCACTGCTTCTAACCTCCATCCATATTTTGTGCCCATTCCGGAAATACACAGGTTTCCTTGATACCTATTATTCATTCTTTATATTTTATTTAATTACTGTATGCCTGGTACACAATGAAAAATCATTACAAGGTACAGCTCAGTTATTGGCTCTGGGTACCTAGAGTTCTTGGTGAACCTACAAGCCCTACTTATCCCCTCAAACAGAATGGTCCAGCAGACGTAATGGCATTTTGCTTCTGAAAATCTGACATAGTTAACCTTACAGATAAAAACATAGACACAAATGGCTGTTTTTTCAACTCAATTTCAATATTATTTTATTTCAACTATTACATTCTTTGGGAAAACCTTGAAGGATCTATACAAATGACCTCTTGCAGAATTTAGAATTGTGTTTACCTTTCAGAAATGTACAGCTTTCCAGGATCCACCATTGGTTTCATACTGATTTCTACCACTAACTGGAAGGAGGTTGAAAGCACAAAAAATAAGAAAAATGGTCTGTGTCCCAGTAAAATGCCCAAATGGTGATAAATGTGGTTTTCTGATTCAAGTCTGTCTGTTTCTGAAAGCTGGGAAGATGATAATTGTAGCACCGCAAACTCTTCCTGATGCCGTTTGCAGGGATAAAACCAGACGCATTCTTGTGCAGCACTTTTTCTCATTTTCCCCAAAAGCTAAAAATGTAGCTGTATTTTGGCTAATTACTTAGTTCCCTCAAGGGGAATCCACAAACCCTGTATACCATTTGTATCCCCAGGATGTTGGGAAAAAAGGATGCAAATTTGGTGTGGATACCTTATGCTGACAAAACGTTTGGAGGGCCTAAGCGTGAACTACCCCAAATAGCCCAAAAAAGGCATAGCAGCTAAAGGGTTAACTTTAACATACTAGTGTATAGTACAAACTAGTTTTCATCACGAGTGTTTTATTTACTTTTTTGGTGCGTTTTGTTTGGGTATTTACATTTGTTTCACAAGTTAAATGGGAAGGTAAATGCCTCCTTCCTCTCCCTCTATTTCTACTCAGTTCTCATAGTTTTTAGGGTCGAGCGAGCATGCAAAGTGCTCTGTCCCTGGTGTAATCTGTCTGTGGGCTTTTAACCACACCCATGTCACGGCCATCAGTTTGGTCGGTTTGTGTGCTTTCCTTTTAAAATTCACTTGATTTCATTAGTGAAAGGAATGCATATGTCATGCCTTTTCTGGTATTTAGCCCTCCTCAAGTGCACCGGCCTACTATTGGAAACATACGAGGCTCCATGTTCTCCATATGGTTTCTGGACTACTTTTTCTCTTTATTTCATAGGCAGCGCGATCTCGCTGGGCAGTAGTTGAGCGCTTTGCATGACATGGACCCAGTTCCATGGATAATTGCACTTTTGCCAATACGTTTCTCTGCAAGCAAACTTCTGTTTGCCTTTGTGTGTCTGCTTCGTGCTCTTGGCGCCTGTCGGCTCACTTATGTGAAACAGTTTCACTTTTTATTTTCAGTCCTTCTGTTTCCCTTTGTGTGTCTGCTTCTTGCTCATGGTGGCCGCCGACTCACTTATGTGAAACTGTTTTACTTTCCATTTTCAGTTTATGTGGCAAGAAAACTTGCGTTAGGAGTTTACAATGCTAATAGCTGTCACTCGCGCAAACGCAAGACCCATTGGATTGCAAATGCTTGTTAAGTTTGACGTGTTATTACACATTGTGCCATGCATAGCAAATATATTTTATTGTTGAAAAATCGAACTGACTTTGGTTCAGCCACCTTTAAACATTGGTTTCTGTTGCTCAGAAACCTTCAGACATTGTCAATCATATCATGGACTAGCCACCTTTGTATTAGCTGCTTTGGTGTCATTACAACCACTATTGAAATGCGCGAGGGACTTTGTACATCTGAAAATTACACTGTCTTCACAAATTTCTTTATGCCATCCATGTATTGTATACACAAAGCAATGCTCGAAAGAGAGCATAAAATCTATTGACTTTGCCAATGCTTGTTTTATTTTGTTATTACATCCTTTTTCTAGTGTTTCTATTTTTTCTGTAAGCGTAATTACACTGCGCCACGATACCCTCATCAGCATTTTGGCTGAAACTCATCCATTATTTTACAGAGGGAAATATCAATAGTAAAACATTGAAAAACATCAGTTCAGCAATAGTTTTAAAAAACAATGACATTTTTACTGGCTTGCATCTCTTTTTTACGACCAGATTGTGAAGACATGTAAGTCTTTCCAGAAGTGTACACTCCATCCACAAGCCTTCTGTGAATATTGAGCTATATAAGAAACATAAATAAATAATATGAAAAATTAATAATAAATTGTTGTTTGGGCTAATTTTATCATTCTATGAGTACATGGAGGAAATTTGTAAATATAAATCAAATCAAATGAAATCAAATAATTTCTTAAGCGCACTACTCACCCGTTAGGGTCTCAAGGCGCTGGGGTGAGGGGAGGTTGCTGGTTTCTGCTCTAAAAGCCATGTTTTAAGGTGCTTTCTGAAGGTTAGGAGGTCCTGGGTCTTGCGTAGGTTGGTGGGGAGGGCGTTCCAGGTCTTGTCGGCGAGGTGGGAGAAGGATCTCCCGCCGGAGGTGGTGCGTTGGATGCGGGGGACTGTAGAGAGGGTGAGGTCGGCGGAGCGGAGCTGTCGAGTTGGTATGTGGAAGTTTACTTGTTCGTTGAGGTAGGCCAGTCCAGTGTCATGGAGGGCTTTAAGAGCGTGGACGAGGACTTTGAAAATGATCCTTTTGTTGATGGGCAGCCAGTGTAGGGATTTGAGGTGGGTGGATATGTGTTTGTGGCGAGGAAGGTTATATAAGGGACAATCTTGTGAATTTTAAGAATACTTGGGGCACCAAAAAAATCTTTTAGGGCAGTGTTCTTTAAACATTTTAATGCCGCACCACCCCAGTAAAAAAAAAAATCATTGGGGCCGCTGAATTCTTCACATTTATTCTATTAAATGGACAGTGTTTAAATATGTCTACACTTATTTTAAACATTGCAGTTAAGTACTATTACTGTTTTACAAATGCAATCAAATGCATAATGCCAAACACACTATTCTGGTCAAGCAAGCCTTACTAACATGTAAAAGTATCCACAGTGTGATCATTAGAAGTGACAGTGGGGTTTTGAAGAGTATTTGGAGTCCCTTCCCTTTTGACACCTACTCCGAGCTTGGATATAAATTACAAAACATGTTAGTGATGGCCCATTAGAGATCGGTTTACCGCTGCTCATTTTTTTCAGCTTAATTCAAGCTCTATTATTAGCATAATTACGCATTTGGCCAGAGCCTGGCGCTCCCACTGGGATCACTTGAGCCCCCCAAGTCAGTTTGAAGACCTCTGTTTTAGGGATCTTTTTTGTAATTTTATCTGTTCCATGGCTATATAGGTATGATGTCCATGTCAAGTATATTTGGAGCCTCTTATTCCATTTGAGTACAAATTTAGGTTAGTTCTTCCTTTTCAAGGAAATATACTATAATATGCTGATAATGCCATCAGGGTGTGTATCATTGTCGGAAATGGCCCTTTTTGCACAGGTATCCCCAAACTTTTTGCCTTCTTCCTCCTATTTCTTTCTGATCTGTTTTTGCTGGTTAATTTTCTCTGCAGACTTTACCACTGCTGATCAGTGCTTAAGTGCAAGAGCTCCCTATGTAATTGTGTTGGTGATTGGGTTATCTATTGGCATATTTGATTTACTGGTAAATCCCTATTAAAGTGCACTATGTGTGCCCAGGGCCTGTAAATCAAATGCTACTAGTGGACCTGCAGCACTGATTGTGCCACCCACGTGAGTAGCCCTGTGAACATGTCTCAGACCTGCTACTGCAGCCCCAATGCCATCCACGCCAGCACTCCTGACTTTGTCATCAGCCCAGAGTTCGATCTGCAACGAGTGTGACTTCAAGGGCCCGACGACCTCTGCACCGACCTCTGGAACCGACTTCTGCAACACCAGCGACCCCGCACTCTGGATCTCATCGCAAGGATCATGATGCCCTGCATTTCCAAGGTACTATTTGCGGATCTTCCCGACACCGTAGCTGGTCCGTGACGCAGCGGCCAGCCTGAACTGTTGGATTTGTTATTCACGACGCCGTGATAGCCCTAGACAGCGCTATCGACTTCAAGGAACTGATTTTTCAAGTTAATTCTTGCAAAATATCTTTATTACTGGATGTTGGCTTTTTCTTGTTTTGGTCTTGTAATACTTAGATAAATAGTGGTTATTTTTCTAAAACTGGTGTGGTGTCCTTTTGTAGTGTTTTCACTGTATTACTGTGTGTGATGTGCAAATGCTTTACACATTGCTTCTGAGATAAGCCTGGCTGCTCGTGCCAAGCTACTAAGGGGGTGAGCAGGGGTTATCTGAGCGGGTCTCTCTCTTACCCTTACTAGAGTGAGGGTCCCTATTTGGACAGGGTGCAAAAGACTGCCAACTAGAGACCCCCTATCTAACAATCATGCTTTCCCAAACAAAGAGGTTTGGGTCATTGGTGGGCTGGTGAAGCCTTCAAGCTAAGTTTTTGGATGGATCCCGAGGTCCGACTCATAATCCTGGCCTCACCGGTGGGCAAATGTTGTGATCCTTGACAAAGCATGGCATCCAACATAAGTCTAAACACTGCAGCATATTGAGCAATATCCTGACCGACAGTGATAGCACCCTCAGCCTTTCAGCTGCACCACTGTTATATGGTAGCTGCATTTTGCATCCTCATATTGTTGGCGTCATCCTGGTACATAACGCAGTTTCTTGACGAAGGAGGACAAAAACCATCACATAGATACCTTGAGGTGTCGGCATCCACAGTGGTCAAATTGTGCAGAACTTTGCTTCAGTAACAAAAGATAAGCTTTCAGCATTTAGGAAGTTTTGTCAAGTTCAGTGTCTACAAAAACTCAATACAATGGGGAGTAGTCTTCTGCAAAAATGTTTTTGAGGAAAATGCATCACTCAAACCCTTCTTTGACTGAGATTCTGCCTAAATATATAATTGTTCGAAGCTAACAAACTTTGTACCTTCACAAAGTGCACAAGTTTTCAAAACGTTTGTCAGCCAAAATTGGGTTTCAGAATGCATGAAGTACCAGTACAAGTGACCTTGCTGCGCTGTCCTGCGACAAAGAAAAATGGCAGAAATGCATTGTATTTTCAAAAAAACAGTGCATTTCTGTCCTTTTCTCCTGTGCTGGCACACTTTTGGCTGCCTAGCGCCAATGCAGGAACCCTTGCACCATGGTGCAGGGGTGTGTGCGTTGCATGCAGGATTGTGTTTGTGCAGGATGGAGCACCTTCCTGCACAAAAACAATCCATGGAGGCATTTTCTTTTTCTATGTGCGCTGCAGAATGAATGGAAAGAGGAAAAACGAGGAGAAATAAATTATTTTCTCCTTGTTACGATTCCACTGGTGGGGCGTACGGTTTTGAATCATTCTCAGGTTTACATGTCCTTGTAAACTTGTGAATGGGTCAACACCCACTGGTGTTGAGTGGGAAACGCCCCTGCACTACCCATGGAATGCACCCCCGATGCAGTGTAAGGCAACACTGTGACTTGCTCTGCGCTGTCTTACACCATGTGTCCGAGGCAAGGCCACGCAAAGTAGCGTTGCGTGGCCTCGTAGATATGGGTCTACACTTTGCGCCGGAGTGCAAAAAAAGTGACGTACCGGCAGTGCATGGGGCTTGTAAGTATGCCCCCAAAATATATATAATTCATTTGAGGCACCCTGGCATTCGTTATAGGTACCCTGGTGTTTATTTTACTGTTTATTTTTTCTTCTTACTTTATTTGTTTATGTTTTTGTTAACTGCAAAATTATCATTGATCACGTTTAGGATTCTGGTACTTTATAGTCACTCAATGACTGTGCAAGTTGCTTTGTCTGATACTTATAGAAAAAACTAACGGAGAGCACCTTGCCACAATATGGCGGTCACTGAGTGCAGACACTGGTGTGGACGTCGTAAGGCACGCTTCCTACGGCTGCATCTCTCTCTGTCACAGAAACGTGCATCGGAGCATGGAGAGAAACTTTTGGAAGGCCCGCTGCTCTCCACAGCCCCCTCAAACAAACAAACATCTTCTCATGTGTAACATTTCTCTGCTCCTGTCGGGCCGGCCCGATTGATGTGGCACTGAAAGACATCCCTGGTTCCGACAGGAATCCGGAGGAGCGGGTCGTCCTCAGACCCGCGGGTCACCGGGGCGGACCTGGCACCGCTCCAGCCCTGTCCTGCCCAGGGGGACAGCTGTGATGTCAGCACCATCCTCGCGCGCCCAGGAGGTGAACATCTGAAAGAATTTCCAATATGTCTGGCTCAGGGAAAGGGACTGCTTCGCATTAGAAAGCTCTCACACAGCCAGATCTTATTGCCTAGGAGTTGCCTCACACGAGTACCTGTGCGGTAATGAAGTGCGGGAGATGTTTGTTATAGTGTGTGACGTGTGTTCTCGCGATGGTGAGAGGGCAGAGGTTCTATGAACCATTTTGTCCAAGGCAGGGCCCTTGCACAGGGCATCAGATGCCAAAGGGGTAACGCCCTGTAAGAAATTGGGTTAAAGGGTAAGTACCTACCACCTCAAGTAATGATCACAATCCTTGTCAGAGTCAACTATTAAAGTCACTAAATAAATCTGTGCTTAACCCTCTGCAGGCTATGGCACAGGGCGGACAGTCTTAGAGCCAATGTATAAATAATGTATGCAGCAAACAAACAGCAATAAAGTCGAAATGCAGAACAATACAAATCCAAAAATGAATTAGAAAAATAGAGTAAAATTTGATAAACAAAACTGCAACAAAATGACAAAAATACAATAAAGAAAAATAGAGCAAAGTTAAAAAATAAAATTGCATAAAAATGATTAAAATACAATAAATAAACACATTTATAAAGTTTTAAGTAGCAAATGTCCCTCCATTACTCCAGTCAATCTAACTAACAAACTCTCATATCCGCGGCTCAAATTAACTCATAATAATACTAAAACGGTACTCCTATTTCCCGATACTAATCCATCACTAATTCTTGTTGGTTTCCAGAGTAGCATGCTACTCACCGAACAGCGCTTCAACGCCTCATCAGGGGTAGTAAGCGCTATATAAATACTATTACAATACAATACAATTTGTGACAAGAAGCACAGTGATAAGCTGTGGTCGCAGAGAGCACCCAGGCACAATTTGACAGTGATGAGGATGGAGTGGGGTTCTAATACACTAAATAGGTTTGTCTTGGCCAAACATTTTATCTTCTGATTTGAGTTTTTTAAGTTCCAATCCACCACAGAAGTTAGTTCTAAGGTCCCCAGAACGACAGGAGAGACACAACTCACAGGGTGTCAAGCAGAGTCCAGTTAAATTTCATTAGTCACTGATCATCTGGGCAGTGCAGAGAAGGCCTCTTGTAGTCCAGTGAAAGTTCAGTTGCCACTGATCAGCTGTGCAGTGCAGGAAAGGCCTCTTGTAGCTTGCTATATTCTTGTAACCTGAACAGGATTTGTGCTTTATGACCCCTGTACACTTCTTTGTCCTTGGTATAAGAGAGCAGGACCAGTCATCTAGGATTCTTCTCAAGATGCAGACAGCAGGTTCAGTCCTCTTGTGATCTCCTCGGGTCCTGGAGTGTTCTGAGGTGGGTGCCTGGAGATGCCACAGTTATGCCTGGTAAAAGCTAGTGAGTGTGAATGACCTTGGGGAAGTCCTAACCAATAGGGTAAGAGTTACCAGGGATAACTCTACCCACTTTGGGCATTTTCAAGGTGGTCAGAGTTTTCAGCTACACTAAACTTGAAAACTAAGGGCTGGCATGTGTGTGTGCGGGAGAGAACTCTTGTAATCGGAATGTCCTCTCACATCTAACATTAAAATCAAGTTTTAGGCAGGACCTGAATGCACAAATACCTCAGAGACAGAAGTCTGGTAGAACAAAAGCTGAGTTTTCTGCAGTCAAACAGTAGATATACACACTGTTTTGGCACCCTGTTTGCTTCCATTGAAGTACTCCCCAAGTATTATATGTGAACACGACAGACCTTGGAAACAGGCGTTGACACTATAATGTGAAAAATATACTTAGGGCCTTATTACAACCTTGGAACCGCCGTGCGGCCGCCAATGCAGTCGCACTCCCACATGCCCATTGTGACATCCCCGCTGGCCTGGCGGGCGGAAACAGAGTTTCCGCCCACCGGCCCAGCGGGGATGTCGGCCGCAACATGGGAGCCGGCAGTGTTGCAGCCGTGCGACGGGTGCAGTTGCACCTGTCGCGCTTTTCACTGTCTGCTGTGCAGACAGTGAAAAGCAGTGTGGGCCCCCAGGGGCCCCGCGACTCCCCTTCCTGCCAGCCTTTCCATGGCGGTCTCTACCGACATGGACAGGCTGGTGGGAAGGGGACTCGTAATCCCCTGGGCAGCGCTGCAAGCAGCGCTGCCCTGGCGGATTAAAACCGCTGGGACAACCATGGCGGTAAATCGCCGGTCCCGTTGTTGCGACCGCGGCGCTTCCGCTGCGGTCGTAATCTGCTAGATTGCACTGCCAGCCTGTTGGCGGTACAATCTCCAAAATAGCCCTGGCGGTCTTTGACCACCAGGGTTGTAATGAGGCCCTTAGTGTGATTAGGGCTGTCTGGTGGGGTGGGCCTAAGAAGGGCCAGCTGAAGTGTCAGCTAACATTTGCCTGTGACAGGGAAGGGCTCTTTGAAATGCACCCCAAGTGTTTAATGGAAAACGCCAGTAGACCTGTCAAGCAGAATGTAACATTCAATCATGATTTGACACTTGTCAAAAGGATCCTCACAGCCCCACCCTGTATATTCTATCAGGTTCAGATGGGTCATCTCTGCCCATTCAGTTTGTCTCTATGTTTGCGCCTGAGAGCAAGTTCACACCTCATTCACATCTATTCAAATGCTAATTACTGGCTGGCAGAAGTAGGAGAGCAAAATGCAGAATTAGACTCCAAGGGCTTCAGGCAGGGCAAAGGTAACTTTCTAAAAGTCCCCTTTCCAAAATATTTATTATAAACAGAACTTCATCACGAAATTGGGCTCGTAATACCTATTTCAAAAGGTTCAGAAATGAAATGTGCAGCTGTTTCTGAGCTAGATATTACATTTATTAAACATTAATATTATTGTTTCTAATGCATTCCTTTGTACCAAAGCCAGCCCTGCAACAGTGAAAATAGTGTTTAGGGCCTTTTCACTCTAAGGACTTATTTAACATTAAACCATTACATGCCTTATTGGGAAGAAGGCCTACTTAGGTGTGACTTATTAATATTTAAAAGGAAGGTTCAGTCCTGTCATAAAGGGGTTATTTTGATAGGCTGAATTTGCAGTGTAAAACTGTACCGCCAGACAAAAATGGTAGGCCTGGGAATATGGTTTTCAGTGCCACTGCAATGGATGACACAATAAATGTTGTCGTGCACAGCATTTAATCTGCAGGCCATGGGTACACTGTACCACACACTAGGAAACTGGGGCCTGATCTGTGTCATCCTCAGGCCCCTCTCACTACTGTCAATGGTAAATTGATGTAAAAGGTTCTTAAGATGCTCTGTGGCCCTGATACAACCCACACCTGGAGAAATGTATGCAAATACTCAGTTTCATTTTTCAATACACTGTAATGATCAGAGGAGTAAAAAAAGGCAAGGCAACATTACAACTGGACACACAGTGATTGGGGCATTCTGGTCCTTTCATCTTCCCTCTCAACCACAAGAAGAGACCTTGACAAGTAAAACAAGGTCAATATGTCTGTGAAAAAGTATGTACTTCCATTTGTAATCTAGCTCAGCCTCACTCCTGTTTTTAAAGGCAAGTTGCTGCAAAGGTGCATAGTGGGTGGGATGCAGAAGGAATACTCATTGACCAACTTCCTATAATAGATTTAAAATCAAACACTTTCATATCAATAAGCACTTGCCATTACAAACTAGCAGATGCTTTCTCTCATCTACTGATATGCCTTGACCCATGTGAGGCCTGTTCTATGGGTCTTGGTGAAGTCAATAGTTACTGAGAAGTAGTATGAGGTACCATTAGAGCTTCAGCTAACTATGCACAGGCCGTTCCTGCCTACGGTAGTATTCTAGCTTCAGAGCACTATGGACAGTGTGTTCGTGCCTAGGGTTCTATCTGTGCTTCACAGCACTATGGATAAGGTGCTCCTGCCAAGGGTTTGGAAAGCGATTCTCAGTATTATGGACAGGATGCTTCTGTCTGTGGTACTATCAGAGATTTAGGCCTCTGTGAATATGGGCAGCCTGCCCTGGCAGGGAGTGCTTACACATTCAGTATTGAAGTCACTATGGTGATCCAAATTCTAAGGTCCTTCTAGAAAACCTTGGAAATCTTGACCTCAACCAACAGACACCTATTAGACCCGATTTCCTCCACAATCAGCAACATCACAGTCCACAAGTCAGCAACTATGACCTGGATAGACCACCTCATCAGTTTCAGCATACCCATACCGCACCACCACAGTTCAGCTATCACTAGAACCCCCCGCCACAACTGGAAAAGCATTACAGAAGAGAAGTGGGATTCCACTCTCGCCACGCAGTGGTCAGAGCACACCAGCAACTTGCCAAAAGTCATCAGGAAACGCAACAGCTGGATCACAGCATGCTCCTACCGCTCCCCTGAAGCACAACCCAATTTGCAAGAGCCTAACCACAGGCCAACTGGTACACGAGGAACCCAGGTTTGCAAAACATCACAGCAAACAACTAGAGCACAAAAGGAGAACAATTCAAGAAACCACAGATAGAGACATCTTCAAATCAGCCTTAAGACACTACCACAAGCAGATATAGAACACCAAGCACACAACTCTTGCAGATTGTATTGATGCTGGCACCAACAGCAGCAAGGAAATCTTTGGCATCATCAAAAGATTTCATTTTGCCTCCCGCTTCCTCCAGCAACATTGGTCCCTGCACAATACCTTTTCAACAGGTTCTCTGAATTTTTCTATAGCAAAATCACCTCCTTAATGGTTATTCAAGAACTTCGACTCTCAACCTTACCCCATCGATTCACAACTCAACTTCCCATCATGGGAATGAACCATGACCTTATGGCCCACAATCACCACTGTTGAAATCGCTGCTGCCATGTAGACCATCCACTCATGGGCACCATTCTAACCCTTGCCCACACTACACCTTCACCAAATGACTACTTCCAATAAGCCAAATACTTTACACCCATCCTCAGTGCCTCTATCGACTCAGCCTTATTTCTGGACAACTGGAAAAATGCCACCATCATGCCCCTGTCCAAGAATAAATCTGCTGACACAGCCACGACTTCCAACTAGAGATCCATCTCCCTCCTACCATGCCCGACAAAGGCCTTAGAGAAACTAATTGTCAGAACCCCTTTCATAGGGCCATCGGGCACACAGGGGACTACTGGGCCCAACCCGCTGGTTGAGTCCTTTTACTCCTGATGTCCCGGGCCCGACCTACTACGAATCCTGAGCAACTGGGCCAAGTACCTCTTCTGCACTTGACTCTCAGTGGTAGCTTTGTAACGAGCAGTGAAAGGCACCCAGAGGGGGGAGTGTGGATATAGGTGAGTGAACATGAATCATAACTCAAAATGCACTATGCTAACTATAAATCCATGTCCAGCCAAATACTTATTTTTATAAGAAAAGAAAGATTATTATTTCTAACGCTACACACTCAAAGGAATAACAACATTCATGAGCACCAGCACAATCCCTGAGATTGGGACAATAGTTTTTGTTAGACAAAATCCTACCCTCTTCCTTATTATGTGGTTGGGGTTATTCCCTATTCACCGGTGGCCTTATCCATGGAATGCTCACTAATAAGACATACTCAAAGGCTTTCTTTTGACTCTTTAGGGATTAGCCAAAGTATCTATGGTGCAGCATCATCATCATTAGCAAGTCCACTAGGGCCCCAGAGGCCCAGTTCTAGTCTGACCCGCTCCGGCAGTATGAGAGCATTCAGCAGTGCTGCAAGTGCCCTCCCCACAGGCACTCACAAGTCTTGATCCTGTTCAGCAAAGTCGGGCTGCTTGCAGTACGCATGGCAGCACCAGGCTGGCGGCTTTTCCCAGCAATTGGTGCTGCTCCCACTCTGCGAAGATGAGGTAAGTCACTCTTCCTCTCATGGGGAAGGGTCAAGTGGGGTGGGCTTCTATATTGCAGCTCCCAACTGGAGCCAAGCGAGTGTGCAACTCTCCAGCAGCATCCTTCATGGTCCTCAGGGGAAACAGTCAGGTGCTGGTCTTGGTTTGTGGGCTTGTCCCACCGGCCACAGACACAATCCTCTGTTTGGATAATGACCTGAACTTCTGGCAGCATTGATACTGGCAGCCCCCTTCTGGTATATGCACGGCACTCATAACATGGCTCAGGTCACGATGGCCCTCTCCTGGCTTCAGAGGTTGCCAGGTCACTCCTGTACAGGGCAATGACCCGATCAGTGCACAGCCGTTCCCTCACACCTCTTTTAGGGAGTCCTCTAGGCAGGGCTCAGACTGGACCTCGCTCCCTCCAACGCTCTCCTCTTCATCACCAAGCACACTGGTATAGGCAAGCAGGCTGGCACTGGTCAAGGCTCCGGGCAGGTGATCTTGGTTTCCTTGGGTGATGTCCCCTCACCAAGCAGGAAGCCTATCAGGCCTTTGCCGTGAGTCCTGGTCACAGATAGAAGTCTTGCAGAGCTTCCCTTTCTCACACAGCCCATCTGGCTCTTGGTAGATGTCAGATTTTGGGGTCTCAACTTCCCTTTCTTATAGTCCATTTCTAGACAACAAATGTGATTTAGGGTCTGAGTCTTATGTTGGGGTTCTGCTTCTTTTGAAGTGTCCATTTTTCATTTCCATTTTGCACTCTTGTAAGTCTGTCTGTTATATCAGTAAAGACTTGGAAGTTATAATTAATATCAGTGTGGCAACAAAAAGCTGAACTTGGCCACAAACTTCTATAGTGTTATAATGTACTGTAGGTGCTCATACACATATACATATTGTTGCCAAATATGTCTTACTGGAAAAGAGAACTTAACCAGTATAGAGAAATAAAAATAAAAAAGCATGTGGAGCACCCTAAGGCTATGTATAGTTGTTACCATACTAGAATGAAGTCATATAAATGCAATCTAAACAAAGAAAATATAAATGCAAATATATACATATGTAAAATACAAACAAATCAATACAGTCTTTTTTGAAGGTGTTGAACAGATACATTATCAGATGCAGTCTATTAAGAACAATTATTGAATTATACAGCAAAAAACAAAAGAATTCAGAACACCTTCGACACCATTCAACATATAAACTTAACAGTGCACATTAGACATACAGAAAATTGAAAACAAACATTACAAAACTGTCAATAAATACATAATTGGTACTGTTTCTGATAGTTAATTCCAGTCCCAAATTTGGAATTCAATCACGAATAAGTCCATCCAAAATGGTATAGTTCATTCCGATTTGGAATAATACAATCCAGAACTTCAGCCGACACGTGTTTCGTCCTATTCAGGACTTTATCAAGGCTGAATAAACAGTAACAAAGATTATAATATAAATTAAGAGCACTTAAGATAAATCGAAGATGTCCAAAAGTAAAAGAATTAATTGATCCTTAGACGTTAATCCAATCTATATCATTAGTAACGTTTATTTAGTCACCATCTATCATCATGCAGACAGAAGAGTCCAGCCAAGAGCCACAAACACCCACGCGTGTATTAAACAGTGCAATAGAATCAGAGTGCTATAACAGTGTGTCAAATAACCAAGCAAAGGGATAGAGGACCCAACTAGTACCAGCAACCAATTGTTGTGAGTCAACATACATTTGAAAGCCTTTTTATTTATTTTTTAAGTTTATATCAATGGACATACATGGGCACTTTCAGAGATAATTTTTTATTATATTTCTGCGATGCACTGCCTATATTACTGAGTTAATATGGACTATTTGTGTTCTTTTGAAATTAAACGATACTACTAGGTTTCTTTTTTCAGAACCATTTCAAGTGTTTGTTGTTGGTTGGATCTAATGAGATGAGTAAGGTTACATACTCGTAGATGCTCCGATTGGACTACTAAGAACTATCCATCAGGCAATTGAATGACTACACGCAGGTGTGTTTGTGGACTAGGTGTATATGCTTTGGACAGGTTGATTAACTTTGACCCATATTGGTAGACTATAACATGTGACTCTATATATGCAGGTTTCTAAAATTATAACATGGAGGATTACCCCTCATAAGAGGTATTTATAATTATTTGCTATTGTGGCATTATTGGTTAATTTCAAATGTATGTTGACTCACAACAATTGGTTGCTGGTCCAAGACTTGGAAGTTGATAGACCCGCAACACAGTTCATGGCAGTGACCAGAGTTCCCACCTGGATGTCAGCCACAGTGATGTGCACACCAAAAAGGTTAATCCCAGGCTCCTGTCCCTAGTCTTTACGATTCCCTTATCGGCCCCATCTCCTTTCCTAAGAAGTGTCCAGGCCACTTCCTTTTGATCTATCACTGAATCATTGAGCAGCCTTTTGAAGTGTAAAGGGCGTCTCTTCTTCCTTTCCTTCAGTCGGTGTCCCACCCAGCTCGCAGGAATGCAGCAATACACAAATCTGTCTTGGGGGGAATTCCTCTCCTCCTCATGTCTTCACCAGGCAGGCCTGGGCTTCCCACAATGGAACCCGGGGTCCTTCTTGTAATGTACCATTGCAGGCACACTTACTCATTGTACCTATACAGAACACTTCTTGTTCAGCACTGTTACCTCTAAGCATTGTACCATTACAAGCACACATGCATTCAGCACACACATTCAGTCTGCGTACATTGTTCTGCACTAAAGCTTTGCTTACTGTACCACGGTGTGCTATTTGGAAACACACTGTCAGAACCCCACGTATGTGCTGTACATCACTTCACCCTTCATGTATTGTACTTCGTGCAAGCACACATAACCCCAGCACATGTTTCTGTTTCACAAGTGCTTCACAGTACTACATCTCTTGTGTAATGTACTTACCGCTGGCATGCATACACTCAGTACATGCACTAACCACACATATACTGCACAGTACTGCTCCATCCTTGAACGGTACCCTTCCCAGGCACACATAGACCCAGGGCAGTCACTAAACCTGCTTAAAATTCCATGTCTACCTGATGTAGGCCAATAGGTCAGTTAAGCACACAGCAGCAGAACTTTTGAAAAGGTGAGTGAGGCTGTAGGCCTCACTCCAGTGACGCAGGGTAAAAAAAGGACCTGTTCACTGCTACCGATCACGACATGGTAGGCTGCCACCACTGCGCTCGTGCTGCTTAACTCCTGGTGAAGGCTATAGCCTTGGGCACCCCTCCCAGTCCAACAAGGCTGCAATTCGTGAGACAGGCCTATGTCATGGTGCACACACATGATCCTTGTTTTCCCTTGACAAATAAACAACATTGGGCATCCTGACAACAGTACTATTGGGCACTCAAGACAGGGGTCATCTTTACCCATGCAGAGGATTTTTCTGTCTTAGCTTAATCAACAAGCGCCTCACTGGCTACCTCAGCAACCACCAGCTCCTCGACACCACATAATCCAGATTCAGGCTCAAACTCAGTATAGAAACAGCACGATTGCCACCACAGATAGCATCCGCATGATCCTTGACAGAGGAGACATGGCAACCCTCAATCTCCATGGCCTTGCTGCAGCATTTGACATGGTCTCACTCTCCATCATCATCAGGAGCCTGCACAAGATTGGCATCCAAGGACCCGCTCTCTGCTAGATCTGCCTTTTATTAACTGATATAATACAAGTGACTAGCCTGCAGAGTTCCTCACTCTACATGACTCAGCCCCACCCTTTTCAAAGAATACATGGTCTCTCTGGCCAACTTCATCCACGTACACAAGATCAAAACCCTCCCCTATGCCAATGACACTCAATTCATATCCTCCCTTTTAGACCAGCCATCAACACAATAAACAAGTTCACCACCTGCGTGACCAAAGTTATTAACTGGATGAAAGCCAACTATCTCATGCTGAAGAACAACAAGGCAGAAGTTGTGATCTTTGGCAAGAACCTTGACATGGTACTCCAACTGGTGGTCAGCAGAATTTGGACCCACACCCAGCATCCATGCCAGGAACATCTGAATAATCACCGACAGCAAACTGAACATGACCGTACAACTCAACCCTGTCACTGCATCCTTCTTCCACACAATGAAGATGCTTGGGAAGATCTTCCAATGCCCCTCAAGCAACACATAGAAACATTGTCACTCATTCCCTAGTCATCAGCACGTTACACTTTGGGAACACCATCTATTCCATGATCATCAACCAACTCACTAGAAGATTACAAACCATCCAGAACTCATCAGACAGATTAATCCTCACCCTCCTGCACAGAACTCACATAATACCCACACCTTAAGAGCTCCACTGTCTCCTGATAAACATATGTGCTCATTTCAAACTCCTCATGCATTCAGGGCACCACACAACTTAGAATCCCCCTACCTGAACAGTCGTATCTCCTTCAACCAACCACCCAGACTCCTCCACTCTGCAGGTCTCCTACTCACAGGTGTACCACAGGCAGCGGCTATGAATCTGAACCTGTTTAACATCCATGTGTGACCCCGGCAGATGCAGTGGAAAAGTGTGGACTCACTCTGTTCTCTTACGCTAATGATACCCAGATTATTGTATCTCTTCTTCCCTGTGATAATCATAGCTCTGATAACCTCAATTCCTACCTTATGAAGATGGCATCATTGATGAACAGTATTTCTCTGAAACTAAACAGGAGTAAATCTGAAATTTTGCTGGTGGGTAATCAACCTCATTTTTGGTGCTTTCGTTACTGGCCTGATATTCTGGGGCCTGCCCCCTCCCCTGTCTCAGTAGTTAAGAATCTGGGTTTTGGCTGCATTATAAACTCTTGATGAATCATCAAATCACAGTAGCCTCCACCTGTTTTGGAGACCTGAGCTGGTCAAGAAAAAAACTTTGGGGGTCATTCTGACCCTGGCGGTCATGGACCGCCAGGGCAAACGACCACGGGAGCACCGCCAACAGGCTGGCGGTGCTCCCATGGGCATTCTGACAGAAACGGGAAACCGACGGTGTCCTGCCGGTTTCCCGCTGCCCAAGGGAATCCTCCATGGCGGCGCTGCATGCAAGCTCAAGCAGCGCCGCCATGGGGATTCCGACCCCCTTACCGCCAGCCTGGTTCTGGCGGTTTTGACCGCCAGAACCTGGCTGGCGGTAACGGGTGTCGTGGGGCCCCTGGGGGCCCCTGCAGTGCCCATGCCAATGGCATGGGCACTGCAGGGGCCCCCTAACAGGGCCCCACCAAGATTTTCAGTGTCTGCCAAGCAGACACTGAAAATCGCGACAGGTGCAACTGCACCCGTCGCACCCCTTCCACTCCGCCGGCTCCATTCGGAGCCGGCATCCTCATGGAAGGGGGTTTCCCGCTGGGCTGGCGGGCGGCCTTCTGGCGGTCGCCCGCCAGCCCAGCGGGAAACTCAGAATTACCGCGGCGGTCTTCTGACCGCGCAGCGGTATTCTGCCGGCGGGACTTTGGCGGGCGGCCTCCGCCGCCCGTCAAAGTCAGAATGACCCCCTTTGTCTGCTCTCTGTTTCTGCCCAAATAACATCAATACAGGGGTTAATTATTTCAAGGATGGACTATGGTAATATTCCCTATCTGGGGGGGGGGGGGGGGGAAGGGGTGGTCTAAGGCTTCACTTAAATGCCTTCAAGTTGTCCAGAACGCAGCTGCCTGACTATTTTTCATCTTCCCAAACACTCCTCAGTCTCAAGTCTTCTCCGACACCTTCACTGGCTCCTGATAAGTAAACGAGTCTATTTAAAGCTTTGTACTATATGCATAAAGCTTTGATGATCCCAGGACCACCCTATCTCAGATCTTTGTTGACATGTTACTGTCCCAGTCGCTCACTTCACTCAATCAATCTTTTCACAGTCCCTAGGTTTAGGAAGGCCCTCCTATTTGGGTCCCAAATTGAGGAACCCTCTACCTCCCTTGACGAGTTCCTTAAAATCCTTTTGCGTGTTTCGGAAACTCTTGAAGACCTGGCTTTTCTAATTCTCTGGGCACTGCCTTTGGCAGTGCTCAATTTGTAAATAACAACGTGACGGTGCCCAAAGCCCTCCTCTTATGCAGCTGCTGCAATTAAATGTGTAAACACGAAATACTGAGGCAGCGTAATCGTGAAGCCATCTCTGGCCTCTTTAATCCATTCAAAGCCACTCCCTGCCCCTTCAGCTCACTCTTGCAGCTTTCTGCTTTCTCCCATTGTGACGCTTTTTCGTTTTTCTCTTCTTCCGTCTTTCCCATATGTGTCTTTTGGTCCCAGCAAATGCTTGAGGCAGAAAAATAAGTGCCGGTGCTCCGCACTGGAAACAACAAGCACAACTTAAGCACTGGCCTTTGGTTTTACCTAGCACTGGGAAACCCTGGTGGGGTTTGCTTTATAAAACTTTATAAAAATAATAATAATAATTGCACACATCCCATGCATACACAGACCCCAATCAGGAGGACGTGCATTCTATTACACTACACCTAAAGTGGGGAACGGCTACACCCTCTGCATCGGAGCCTCCTTCTCTGCTCGAATTCCGCAAGAATCTGAAGGCCTGGCTTTTCAATTAACCAACCTACCAGAGGCAGGGCTCGCCACACACCCGCTCAGTGCCAGGACACCCCCGCGGGCGACAGTACACTTTCCAAGTACAGACAACATGACACAACAGAGCCCCTGCCTTTGATGACCCGTTCAGCTCCCCTTGACCAAGGTAGCCTCCCTAACTAGCTTCTAACCTCAGATGCCACCCCTAAACGTCTCTATAATGGGGACCCCCCCTGCCAGACACTGCCTGAAAAGCTTGGAGGATGAGAGAACTCTCAGCTTCCCATGCATCACCTGGACGGTCACTGCCCAGCTCCCAGGTCTCCTCGGGGCAGTGTCCTAAACTCGGTGTCTCTGCCCAGAGCTTGTGGTCTCTCTCCGGGGACAATGTGGCCCCAGGCCCGGCACAAAGCCCCGGAATGGCCGTAGGAGGACCCCGCATCCACCCCTTTGAAAGGAGGCCGCATGAGGAATGTGCCTTGAATAGTATGTACGCGGACAGGAGGAGGGGGGGACATGCCTTGCCGTTGGCCTGTGAAGTCTACATACAAATATTTGTCTCTCTGGGTTCCTTCTTCTTGTGTGGCTTGACTCCCACGGCTGGCATGCTGGGGGTGCAGCACCCACACCCGCGAAATTCGGCCACACTCCGGGCAAGTTATTTGTAAACTGGTGCCATCCCGACCCCAAACGCGATCCTTCCCTGGCGGCGTATCCACGTGTAAGAAGTGAATTACAGTAGGGAGG
Organism: Pleurodeles waltl; assembly: GCF_031143425.1. Taxonomy (NCBI): domain Eukaryota; kingdom Metazoa; phylum Chordata; class Amphibia; order Caudata; family Salamandridae; genus Pleurodeles; species Pleurodeles waltl. Next base: position 39,137,108 of record NC_090450.1, read on the forward strand.
CGTTGGGGTGCACTTCCTGACCAACATGCAGCAAATCACACATGGTTCGAGGGGCCGCCGGGAACGTGCAACAAGCACTGACCAACATTCAGAAATTGTTCCCGTAGGTGGCGCCTTTTGTTGTGGGTGAGATGAGAGAGAACAGTGGGGTTAGGAAGGGTTGGGTGAGGTCAGGGGTTGTGAATCGATTAAAATGACGTCATGTAAAGCCACACTTTAAAGGGAAGAAATAGAGTGGAAATCACAGAAAGTAAACGTGATGATTAAAGCTCTGTTTCCGTTCTGTTCTCGCACTCCTGTGTGACCCCAGCCAAGAGGGTACCAAAGGGGAAGACGGTTGCAGGAGATCTGCCTGGCTTTAAAAATGCAGAACTACTGGTTTTGCCGGTGCTTTTTTCCTGATGCTGTTCAGCATCGGCAAAAAAAAACAGAAATAGTTATTGCCAATGCCTAACAGCATGCAAATATGTACACACACGTAAGCTTGGTGACGCATGCATGTGGAACGTGATGGTGGGGTTGGGGTACAATCGAAGTGCAGAGTGCGGTGGTGTTTACATAATAAAAAAAAGACACAAAGCCAAGTGGGATGGGCAGCGCTTAATTTTAGCTGGTGCTTGCAGGTCGGGTCGCCCTGCATTTATTTATGGGGACCGGCACCTATTACAATTATTATTATCGTATCAATAATAATGGTGTCAGTGCGTTTTATAGGCAATACTTAATATGACACAACGTCACATAATATAACATAACGTCACTTTCTAACACACCACATTCCCGAAACTATCGGGATGTAACGAAGTAAGGGCCAGATGTAGCAAAAATAAAAATTGCGACTCGCATTTTGCGAGTTGATGCGACTCGCAAAATGCGAGTCGCAAATTGGAATGTCAGAAACAAAAGCGATCCGATTTTGCGACTCGCAGCCGGACTCGCAAAGCTGTGTGCGAGTCCGCAGTTTGCGAGGTCGTTGTTTGCGAGTGTGCAAAAAACGAACTCGCAATTAGCGAGTGGGTGTCGCAAATTGCGATTACCTTCAAAATTGCTTGCAGGTGCAGCAGAACACTCCAGAAAGCATACCAGAACACTCTGGAAACACTTCCTGGCACATGATGATGACATCACAGCCAGGAAGTTAACAAATACACCTGGGAGGAGGGCTCAACAGTGAGCAGTGTCTCTGCCACTGACAGTAGGGTGCTGAGGAGTGGTAGGCACAGCACCATGGACGCAGCAGGGACCAGCCAGGCTGGCAGGAGGGGCAGGAGATCATAGATAACAGCCAGGACAGATTAATGTGGCACATGGCGTTAATGTGCCACATGACTGGTTGGCATTTTCCTGCCCATGGACAATTTCAACTTGTATATAGTTTCTTCATGACATTAATAAAACAGTTATTTTTGTTCCACTTAACAAATGGTTAATAGGTGAGTATGGTGGGAGTTGACACGTACCGTCCAAAATATTGCGTTGCAATGTGGTCCCGTCTCAGTCTGCCTTGATTAGCTAGACTCCTATCCCCATGATGGCGATGTGGTTGTTCTTGCTCTTCATCATAAGGATCTGGGTCTGCAGGGGTGAGAGGTAGCCCACGTCGGGTGGCTATATTGTGGAGGATGGCGCATGCGACCACAATTTTGAAAGCGGTAATTGGGGTGTATTGGAGGGCGCCTCCACTGCGGTGGAGGCATCTGAATCTTGCCTTCAGCAGTCCGAAGGTGCGCTCGATCAGGTTCCTGGTCCTCTTATGCGCACTGTTGTATTGCCTCTCTGATTCAGTTCTGGGTGTTAAAAACGGAGTCATGATCCAAGGCCTGAGAGCATATGCACTGTCACCTGTTGGGCACAAAAGTACACTGTTAGGAAGTCCAGATTGTCGTGCACAGTGACCTGTGTGTATGTCTGCAAGTGTCTGTGGCTCTACCTAGGAGGTAACCGTCTCCAAATTCCCCACGTTCCAGGTGTTGATGTATCCCACTATGCCTAAAAATGTATGAGTCATGGGTACTGCCAGGAAACTTAGCTACGATGTCCGTGATGACATAATGGGCATCACAACCAACCTGTATGTTGAGTGAGTGGGTACACTTCCTGTTGCGGAAAATGTGTTCCAGATTAGCAGGGGGGCATATTTGAATGTGTGTCCCATCTACACACCCTATGACATGAGGAAAGTGGGCAATGCGGTAAAAGTCCAGCTTGGTGCTGTTAATTTCTGCCTCATTCCTTGGTAAGTATATGAAGTGGGACATGTGCGTGACTAAGGCATCTAGGAAGGCCCTGAGGAACCTTGACACTGCACTTTGGGATACCCCATCTGCCACATCAATGACCCCCTGATAGCTCCCTGAGGCCAAGAGGTGCAGTGCGCATAGTACTTGCACATGCGTAGGGATGGCGCAGCCGCGCAGAGTCTTGTGTTCTAGCTGTGGTTTTAGTAAATCTATTAATTCTAGAATGGCTGCGCTGCTAAGGCCTTATTTGTCATAGATCTCCTCTTCAGTTTGCTGAAAAAGAGTCTGCCTGGTTCTATATATCTTCTCCTGTCTCTGGCTCCTCCTCCTCCTCTGCTGGGCTGCGTGGACTCTCCTCCTCACTGCTATCAGGTATATCTCCGCCATCTTGAGTAACCCAGGTGCCTTCTGGGTCCCCTTTTATACTCTGGTAATGATTACCACCTGCTCTGAGTTAGTGGTAAATGGGACATGCAAACTGGGCTTTTTGCGACTAGTCGCAATTTGCGAGTTACAATTGCATATGGGTTGCGACTCGCAAATTGCGACTTGCAATTTACGGGTCGCAAAATGGGGTCGCACTGGATGCGACTCGCAAACGGGTCCCATCGCTTTTTGCGAGTCGGAAATGGGCTTTTTGCATCCCATTTCCGATTTTGCACTGTCGCAAATTGCGATTCGGCCCGTTTGCGAGTCGCAATCGTTTGCTACATCTGGCCCTAAGTTTGAAGCATCCGTGGCAATGGGTCTAGTTAAGAGTGCATGACGTATTCAAAAGTTTTTCTTTCCAGCTTATTGTTTTTTAAGCTTTACCGTCTTAATGAACTTTAATACGATTTTTAATAGATTTGCAAAAAAAAAAACGTAGCAGCAAACATATGGAAATGGTAGATCTGCAGGAGAAAAACTCAGTGAACATACTTTAAATGTATTTCAATTGTATTAAAAAAAAAAAATTTGGGAACAAAAACTTTTCGCACAAGTTAGGTTGGGAAACGTGAATTTTTACAAACTGTGCCAGGTGCGAAATTTGCTAACTTTGCCAGTTGTGCAGGTGAAGTTTGCCAGCTCCAGTCTAAATGTGAAAGAATTAGCTATATAAATTCTCAGTTGACTAATCTGAAGAAAGGTATTGCCTTGACAGGTCAATTTGACTGATAGGGCAGAAAAGGTCTTGTCTTTTGACTTGCCACCATGCAGGGCCGTCTTTAGGGAGGTGCGACCTGTGCGGCAGCACAGGGCGCTAACTTAGAGTGTGTGTGTGGGTAAAGTGTTTAGCAATAACATACGATTTAAAAGCACCTGCTCCAGAGTTCCTAGTGCCTCCAGCTTCCAGGCAGCAATAAAAATGTCAAGATAACTTTTGCGATTAATCTTCTTGCTACAGAGAGAGATGGAGTTTTGTCTGGTGGCAGTTTTGACCCACCATAACGTAACACAGATGGTTAATGTGCCCGCTGCAAAGAATAGATCCGTATTTATACTGATTGCTGAGGGGATTAGTGAAGCTAGACTTTACCAGTACTTTAAAACAAAATGTATGTGAGAGAGGGGCTTTAGAAAGATGAGGAGAACTTTTGCCGGATGGTAGTGAGGGAATCCGAGGAGGAGGTCATGGGGGTGCCAAAAAGAGTTGTAGCGCCAGGTGCCACGGCGCTAAATCCAGGCCTGTCCACATGAGGGGTGATTGTTACAATACACATAGCGTTTCTCAGTAAAATCAAGGATACACAACTTGTTCTCCTCCGGTTTTTAGTCACATGGATACATTCCCAATGATTTCATGCCACAGAGCCATGATGGAGCTCAACAAACACCACAAACCCTCCACAATGGCTATGTAGGACAACTCTTCTGCCAACTACCTGAGCAGCAAGTCCCGTAAGGTTGAGTCCTTGGTCAACGACAACCCCCTGACTATGCAGTTGCAGATTTTTTTGTAGTTTACTCAGAGATGCTCCAGCAGTGGCCAGAATCCACCATTACCCTCTCAGACTCTTGAAGGACTGTCCCACTTAATTTGTTGGATAGTCCAACACATTAGTGGGTTTTCTACTATTTTATGTGCACTTTGGCCCATATTTATACTTTTTTAGCGCCGCATTTGCGCCGCTTTTCGACGCAAAAGCAGCGCAAGCTTACAAAATACAATTGTACTTTGTAAGTTTGCCCCGCTTTTGCGTAAAAAAATGACGCAAATGCGGTGCTAAAAAAAGTATAAATATAGGTCTTTGTCTTTTCAAAATTCCCACAATCATGACCGCAAATGTGATGCTAAGTTATTGCTTGGTGTTCAATATACTTTGTTATGCTATGTGTCTTTGTAAAAAATAGTCTCACCCCTTGAATAGTCCTGAAGGGCACCTTTCGAATCTCGGTGCCCTTTATGTTAATTTGGCAACATCATTTTTTTTTTATTTCTTATTGTTCATTAACTCTATTAGGAATTTTATATCCTAACAGCATCACTTTCTTTCAAGCCCTTTTGCGATGTCACTCAGATGATTTGTTTGTCATTTTTCGGTAATAATTTTCTTTGCAAAAGACTCCCTTCTTCAGGCTTCGAGGCACTCTACAAAGGTAGGCCAAATACATACCACTGTCCATAAAGCTTTGTCTAGTTGGTGTATTCTATGGATGAAAGCGACAGTCAACAGTTTGTACCTAGTACAGAACCTTGTTTTATTCGTGTCCCCGAAGTGCATTCCATTCCACCGGTACCTTATGGAACCCTTGACCGTTCTGCACTCAGTCTTTCACAAGAGGACTGACCCCAGGGTATCTTAGCTTGCATTTGGGAAGATTGTTGCAAACAATGGCTGAAGTCTTTCTGAAATCCAAGTATATCACACTGATGGGTCTTCACTGATCTAAATCCTAATTTCAAAGAAATCCTTCGGATTGACTCGGAAAGACAAAAAGGGAGTAACTGTAGCACAATAGTATCTGAGCTACAGTGAGTCTGAGGTGTTGTATTAGTTATTCCCTAATAGGTTGCTCTGTTTGTTTCCACAAGAGTAAGATCTGCTTACATGTCTCAAGCACTCCACAAAGCCGGTGGGAAATGTAAAATATACCAATAAATTTCGTGTAATTTTGGAAATTTGAATGTAATGCTTGTTATGTGAAATTCCCCAAATTACTTCATTATGCCACGTCACTCAATTATGTACTGTATGTGGTAAAATTGTGGCAAAAGTAGGCAATAACAACACAAAGGGTAGGACACAGTTGCTCATTTTTTGTGACTTTTTACCACAAAATGCGACCTTGTGGGAAAAGTGACGCACAGATGCATTTTGTGCTAAAATATAGTGCTAATTGACAGATTTGAATTTCGTATAATTACATGTAATTGCACGTAATAGCACAAAAGTACGTGATGCACTTTTTGCACAACCCTGATTGCAACCTTCTTACACCTTTCATGTTATTCCTTCATCTGTTCTTTTTTCAGGTCACCTGTCCCACATCTGCATCCTGCAAATTGCTGGCATGCCTTCATTTTCCACAAGATTGGCACGTCATCATGGCACGACAACATGGATGGAATGTGGTACGGAGTTTCAGCTCCCTTTAAGAAATGATGCTTGAGGTACAAGAGCAGAACCTATTTCGTGTATTATGTATTACAAGTGAAGAACCACATTAGCAATTCATTGATGAGCCTAAATTTATTTGGAATGATCCCTGATGAAGTTCCTGTTGACTACACATCTTCAGGAATGAAACAAGTGCTGGCAGGAGGATTTCTTGTTGTAGTCGACAATAAATGTCATTTTACAATGAGATGAACAATCCTTTGGAAACCATATGCAGAAGACACACAAGAACTTTCACTGGCGCTAGTTGTATTAAACATCAGATAATCAAATACATATTGGACTATTTTGATAATACGGTGATGGTGTGCTGGTTTTCTAGAAATATAAGTTTGCAACATTTTCTCTTGTGTAATTGGATATGTGGGGCTGAATATCCCTTAGTACTCAACACCCAAGTGGATGTTTAGTGCGACAAAAGTAATGTATAAATAACTGAGGTATCTACGCCATTCATTGTTAATTCTTAAAATATCTAATAGTGTAGGAATCAACATTTTCTAAACTTCATCAGTATCCCAATATGAATCCAATTTGAAAATGTTGCCTTACCTGCATTTAAGTTTGCTAAATACCAGCTGGCATTTGGGTCCCATAGATGCACTCATGGCTATCCCTTTCTATTTTTAGGGTCGGGCGCGCGCAAGCGCTCTGGACCATGTTGTAATCTTCCTGTGGGCTTCTAACCACACCCATGTCACGCCCGTCACTTTCATTAGTTTGTGGGCTTGGCTTTTAAAAATCGATTGATTCCATTTGTGAAAGGCGTGCATACGTCATGCCTTTTCTGGTATTTAGCCCTCTCCGAGCGCAACGGTAAATTACTGAAAACATACGAGGTGCTGTGTTTTCAGCTGGTTTCAGGACTACTTGATCTTTTTATTTCCGGGGCAGGTCTCGAGTGCTTTGCATGACATCGACCCTGTTACATGGATAATTGCACTTTTGCCGGTAACATGGATATTTGCCCTTTTGCCGATAAGTTTCACTGCAAGCAAACTTGTGTTTCCTTTTCTGTGTCTCCTTCACACTCATGGCGACCATAGGCTCGCATATGTGAAACTGTTTTACTTTTCATTATTAGTTTATGTGGCAAGAAAAGTCCGGTTAGGAGTTTACAACGCTAACAGCCCTAACAGCCCTAACGTGAGACCCGTTGCATTGCAAATGCTTGTTACTTTTGTCATTTACCTGTTGATATACACTCAGACAATAATTTCCATTCTCATCACAGTACAGATGTACTTTTGCAATAAATTCACACATTTTCATAACCCAGATGCCTTGCTCTTCCTCCTAGCTTTAAAATTGCATTTATGCACTTTCTCTTAGTATTTATTTATATTCTTTTGTCTGACTCCTCTGATCGCTGGCTATATTGTTTCTATTATATGGACCATAAGACCTGATTTACTAAGAAACAGGTCAGGAAATGAGGTCACAAATTGTTCATCAACTTTTTTGACCTGTCTCTGATGAGATTTTTGTTCAGGTTCACCTTACAATCATTGCTGTTAAATACATATTCTATATATAAGATTAACATGGATTTGTGAGGGCATAAGCAGTGCATGCAGGGGGTGCATGTTATAGTTAGCTCAGTAAACTATAACTGGTGAATTTCAGTAGTATTTTGTTGTTTTAAACATTAGTTTTTATCTCATTTCAAGAACTAACTATAACATAATGATAACCTTTTATAGCGCATTTTTGTTTTTAGCTAAGGTAAGTTAAGATACCATTACCATACCTAACTAAACAAACTCTTTAACCTTTGTTTTTTTTCCAGACAATTTCTGCAGTTTGGTCACATTCAGACTTGAGCGTATGCCCAAACCCCTTGAGCAACCTGCAACCAACGCCCCGCCACATGATCTTCAGCTGTGACCTGTGTGATGTAGAAGGGTAACCTCAGGTCCCGGACAATGGCAGGCCCTGTGCCCAACCCCAACAAGAGGGCCCAACCTCCTGCTACACATAACCCATGGCTGTGCATAGCGAGAGTGGTGGCCGCAGCATCTGTTCTGTGGGCAGGCCTTGTGCTCAACCACCCCGCAGACTCCCAATCCGCTCCTGTGCATGGATTTCCGTGCTCAGCCTTGCATTGCAGAGGATTGGCAAAATGTACTGCATTGTGGCCAGGCCCTGCACCACCACCCACACAATGACCCAACCCCCTGCTGCACGTGGCCTTTGGCTATTCACAGCAGGTAGGTTTGGCTACAGCACCTGACATCCATCAAAGACCTGCATCCTGCCCTCTGTGGCTGCCCAACCCCCGCTACACAAAGCTTTCGGGCTACACAATGGTGGGTGCCTGCAGGGTCTCGTCAATGACCACACTTTTGTATTTTTTTAATGATTTTTAAGCTCCTTTTATTTTCTTTAAACTTTTTTGGTACTGTGGTGCTTGCACCTCTACTCCAGTACCCCCAAGGACTGCCACACTGCCTACTGCAGTGCCAGGTGCTGGTGAAGCATTATTGGCACCTAAAAAAGTTATTTTGTTTGTATTAAATGTCATTGGGGGTATGCTCCTTTATGAACACCTGACCTACAGGTGGCCCTAGGGGCCAGGAGTACCCATACTGACCCACTCTGGGCTTTTTCAGAACATTTGAGGAATCAGGGATAAGTTCCCAAGTACTGCAACAGCAATTGCAACATTTTGTTCAGAGTTATGACCAGCCAATAAGATAGCTCAATACTGCAGTACTGGCAGAAGTGCCATGGTACTGAAATGGCAGCTGGGAGAAAAAGCTCCCTCAGCCAATCAGAAGGGCCTATATTTTACATTTTTCAGCACTGCGGGACTCCTGGACCAACTGTTCAGATACAACTAACCTTTTCTTCGTTTTAAGTCCATCATGCTCAATGCAAACCTTTCTTTAAATGTTACATTTTTTAAATGACAGAGTGAATTAATGTTAAATCTCATAAAGCACACTTTCTAAACAAAGTTCTAACTTTTTGCCAAATAAGGTGTAATTTCATTCAACCGTTTTATGTATTGGAGAGAAAACTTTCCTTGATGGAGCCGAGGTGGATGATATTTTGTTTTTGAAATGTTTTGGGAAGATTTGTGAAACAGCTGCAAAGTTATTGGCATAAGATTCACCACTGCTATCCAGACAAATCCTAAAAAATGACAAACGTCTTTTACCACCCCAGGAACAGTATTATAGTTTTGGATTAGAAAAATACAATCCAAGCCAACCTGGAGTAAATAAAACAACTCATGAAACAGGTGTTGCACTCTTATTAGAGCTCAGTATAGCGTAGTCTTGACACAAGGGAACACTTAGCATAGGTCAGAGACAAACATTCACAAGGTTAGAGAGCCACAAAAACTATGCAAAAGAAGGCTAGGAACACTGGGTAGATCCGACGTTCAGGCAGAGAGCTTCCCCTACTGGTGAGCATCTAGAAAACAGTGACACCCTACATCACCTCAACTGTTGTTTTTTCTAGCAGAGTTTTTAGGCATAGGATTAGCACAGTGCTGTTGATGCTGAGATAGAAAAGCTACAAAGCTTTTTGCCATTTTCTCAGCAAAGCCTTTAAGCATAAGATTAGCCACTGCTATCCATGCTAATATTCTAAAACATAGGATGTAACCTAGAATGGCTGAAGGTGTCACACATGAAATTGAACCACTTGGCAGCAAAGCCTTTGCTTGAGATCCTTTGCACCAGAAATCAGTGACTGACTGTGTTGCTAGTTCTTCTGTGGCATCCTGCAAACTCGGAGTGGTATGTACACTCTCAAAGTGTGTGTTGCAAGTCGTGATTGTGTCTTGCTGCTATAGGAGCAGAATGCACCCTGCAATATTCACAAGTTCTGCAGGATTACCCCTGAACCATAGAATCATTTGCAAGCAGAATAAAAACAAAACACTGACATTATTCAAGATTGCTGAGTCAAACCGTATGTACCTGGCCCAACATTTGATGCATAAGTGTGTGTAGGTGTGATTTAGAGTTGGGTGATAACAGAAACTTCCATTTTGTAAATTAAATGATTATCCTGGAAGTGCATCCACAATACTAACACTCTCATGAAGGAAGTTGTGCACGTGGATCCCCAGTGTTTGGAGGATTTTCAAGTTACCTCCAATTGTAAATTAGCCCTAAGATTTATGTAGTGATGGGAACCTTTGAATGTGGGATGGGAGTGGTAACTCCTCAGCTGAATGATACTCCACTGGTCGAGATTGCCCTTGTAGAATTGCCACCTTCACTTTATTGCTAAGCAGAGGTAACTTCAACGACAACTTTTCTGTTACCCCAGTGCTTGGAATGGTAAAATAAAAGTGGAGGCATCCAATTGCAGAGTACCTGCGTGCTTGGGAAGCGGTGGTACTCTCCAATTGAAATGACTGCATCTCTGCTTAAAGTGCAGGGCCTCTCTCTCCCTCACAATGAAGAAGTGCCAGTACTCAGTACCTGATAGTACTGGCTCATTTAACGCAATGGTTACCACCTAGCTATGAATCTATGAATTCTAAGATGGCCACTGGTGTGTGCAACCGCATGCATCCATTCACATAGGCTGCCACCTTAGAGAGAAAAAAACCATATCAAAGGAAGCAAGCTTTGGCAAAGCCAACTGGTCTGCAGTGGTTGTTCTCAGTGTTTATTTTTTTTACTGAGTTTTGTATTGGTTTGTGCCATTTTCGGACTGTTATCTGAAATTAATTTGTCTTTCATGCATATTTGATTTGGTTCAGGCTTTTAAAAAGAGTTACAGACGTACCTGGTGCTCGGTGCTTATCAGTGTGGGATGTTAAACGGCTGCAAAGACAGGCTTAGTCAGGAAACTGTGCTGCAAGCGGTCAGGGAAGTTTCACATATTTGCCGGATTTCCTGAGACGCAATTTGAATGTGATCCATTTCTTCATGCATTAGTAATTGTGCAGTGAAGGTTTTTGCTTTGCATTTTGGGTCTTGTAGTACTAATTTTACAATGCCTATTGGGCATTACAAGTCTCCGAATGCAAAACACAAAAGATGGACTGGATAGGCTATGCATGCATGTTCCTAACGAATTTGAGAGCTATGCATGGCTACTGTGCAGTTAGGAACATGCCTTCCAGATAGCAGACCTTTGCAGCCACTCCTGCTTTTCAGCCATCAGCACTTTTCATGCAGAGTTTTTTAAGTGTATACTTGCATTAAAAGCAAAACTGCAAATCCAAAAATGGTTTGTGCTATTTGCTACAGCATTAGGATAGACTAAATATTTCACACATGGCTTTGTGCAACCTGGCAGCTCTGTGGGAGTAGACGCAGCCCTGCCAACTTTACAAGGCCCATGAGTGACTAGCGTCTCTAGTCCAGGTGTTTTCTTTGAATTGTGGGACTTGTAATTTTATTTATTCCAGTATAAAACTAGGACTACAAATCCCAAAAATCAAAGAAAAAGACCGGGCTCGAGCAGCTTTTGGAACATGAACCTGGGCACGGTCGGTCTGGCATATCGGGCAATCAGGCGGTGCCCAATAGGCTGGCCTGTTGGGTCAATGTGTGGGATGATTTTTTGTCCTATTGTGTCTGTTTTATGGTCCTGAGGGACATTTTTTACTGTTCATTTCCCTGAAACAAAAACGCAGAGCATTGGCAAAGCCAAAGGTCTTACCTTAGACAGCTATTGGCTTTGACAATGTTTTGTAGTCATGTTGTACAGCAGCGCCAATGCTTTGTAATGTGGCTAACACTACTTTTAAAAGCACTATTTATGAAGCCAGTGCTAGAGCGCTTTTGTATTTAAAAGTTCAATAGCGCTTGATGAGTTATAGTCCTTTTAATATTATTTGTGCACGATACACAGCAGCCACATTGCTACAGAGCGTGGCTATAAATCGCTGCCCAAGTTGGCAATGCCAATGCTGTACAGCATGAACAAAAGGCAATGGCAGATGCAATATTCTCAAAAGCAAGACCTGTTGACTTTGCCAATGCTTTTTAGGTCTCGGCACAACACCTCTGTGATAGTGAGCAAATCAGTTATTCCCCCAGATGAACAAAAAGAAAAAATATGGCATTTGGCAACAAATCCCTATCACATAAAGAAAGCAATTGCATTCATGTCTTAGTGAAAATACATTTGGAGGCAGCTAACATCTGTTCTCACATAAAGGCAGAACATCTGTTGTCACAATAAATTTCCATTTCAAAGGAGGAAAGGGATTCTTTGAAGAGTGTGTGGCATCGTGGAACACAGCTACAAATAGCAAGTAGTTCAATAAGGATGACAGGGAAGATGAAAAAAATAAACGTAGTACCTCAATCACAGCATGATCAGTGGAAGGACGCCAATCAAGCTGAAGCAATCAGTAGTTGGTCCCTGCTCCAGCCAAAAGAAGAGGAAGCGATACCAGCCTATCCTGGCAATTTAGAAGGCAGCAAATAGGAGTGACAGTGAAGCCAATGAATGCTAAGTATTGGATGAGCTGAAAGCCCCGTGCTGCATACAAAATTCCTCGCAAGCAGGAGCGCATGTGTTGCGCAGGTGAGACCTACAAATTACCTGTAACAAGCTGAAATCCATGCAGTTTTCCATACTAAAACTGTCCAAATTTGCAAACACAGGCCACTTCTTTTGCTATCTAACTCACTAATGGGGGCCAGTTTTATTTTTGTGCCTGGGCATATTTCCTGTCCCATTCCACCCTGATCCTGGGAAACTTGACGGCTGTGTGGACCATGCAGAGCTTCCGAGCAGCCGTACAGTTTTCCCTTTAGCGACAGACCGAGCGTTTTCCTGCGGTCAGGCAGGCGCCATTTTCATTCCCTTTCTTTCCCGCCATTTTTTGCACTTCACTCAACTGAAAAAAGTTGCTCGAAATCAAGGGGCTCTTCGCAAAGTCACAAACTCCTACCCATGTTACACACGGAACCATCAGTCATTCCTGGATTTTTAGCCAATAGAACATTGAATTCTGGGTCTTTTGATGAAAAATGCTAAAAACTAAAGTACCAGGCCAAGAAGAGAACGTGCTGTTGGCGAAAACTCTTGGAGAGGCTTAAGTGTCACACAAGATGCGTTACCTGGTAAGTTAGAGGTATTGTGATATCCAGGTTGAACGTTCACCAGTTAGGGAGACTCCCCCGAAGTCTGGGAGACTTGGTCTGCTCGTTTTGCAGACTCATCATCTTGTCAGCTGAGGTCCCGTGTGCGGATCTGATTTCTCATTTCAGTTGGCCTCAGCAGTCCGTCAGTACCTCACTCTCCTGCGGCTGTTAGTAATTTAGGGTAATAAAGGGCCGGTATGTGTGACCTCACCGGGCGGCCATCAGCTTTCATGCACATCTCGGCACCAGTTTCCTGGCTCTCCTCTGCAGGCCAGCTGCGAGAGCCCAGCCGGGACGGAGAGGAGAGAGAGTAGAAAAAGCGAGAAATACTGGAAGTATGGAAGAGAGACGAAAAAGAGAGAGTAAAAAAGGACAGGGGTGACAAGGAAAACGAGAAAGAAAGATATAGAGAGAAAATGAATAAAGATAAAGTCAAGAAGTCGAGAAAAGGCTGGATGAAGAAAAGAAGAGAATGAAAGGAGAAAATAAGGAAATGAAGAAAATAAAGAACAAATAGGAGAAAGAAAGAAGGAACGAAAGAAAGTTGTCGAGGAGACATGAAAAATAGAACAAAACAGTAAAAAGGAAAAACGGAGCAACAGAAAGTAAAAAATAAATAAGCGACAAGAGAGAAAACAGAAGGAAACTTGAAGCAGAATGGAAATCGATAAATAAATGCGAGAGGGGAAAGCAGGACGAAAAGAGGAGGAAAGAGATACAGAGAAAGAGGGAAGACACCCTGCTGGGCAAAGGGAAAACAAAGAAGGAAAAGAAATGTGAAAAAGGAAAGAAATGCTTCTGCGAAAGGAAAATAAGAAAGAAAACAGAAAATAATTTCCAAAGAGAGAATGAAAGGAGGAAAGAAAGGAAATGTCAAAAGACAGAGAAACAAGCATCTGAAAAAGAATTTGAGAGAAAAGGGGTCAGAAGAAAAGAGAATAAGAAAGGACAGGGAAAGCAAGAAGAGAAATATGCAGAACAGGAAAGAAGCAGTAAAAGGAAAAAGTAAATTAAAAACAAGGACAAAAAATAAGGAAGTTAAAGCGAGGTAAAGAATATATGAATTACACATGAGAATAAAAAAGAAGAAGAACTGAAACGATAGCAGGGAGATAAAGAACGAAGACAACAGATGGGAATTTAAAGTAGAATAGAAAGTAATTGATGAGGACACAACATTAGGGAGCAGAGAGAAAAGAAGAAAAAGCAAGTCGGGCTATCGAAAACAGAAAACGAACTAGAAGATAGAAAAAAACAGAACGGGGAGGGGTGAGAGGAATTTAGGAAAAGAAAAGAAACAGAAAATAATTACATCAGACTCCGATATGAGACAAAAGTGCATGAAAGAAAGGCCGACGGTGGAGGAACAAATAGAAAGATGACTCTTAAAGAGAAATAAGTAAATGAGAAAGAAAGAGGCAGCAGGATGAACAATAGAAAGAGAGAGAGAGAGAGAGAGAGAGAGAGAGAGAAAAAAGAGAGAGGGTTTACGAGGAAGTGAGAGGAGAAGGTGGACGAAGAAAACAAGCTCAAGGCTGATGTAAAAAGCAGAAGAAAGACTACAACAGAGACAGACATGGAGTGTGACAAAAAGCGAGAAAAAGAAAGAGTTAGTAAGAGATATAACAAGAAAGTAAGACCTAGAAGAGAGACGAGGCAAGAGAACAAGACAAAGGGAGCGACTGATGGGGAGTGAGGGAACGAGACACCGAGAGGAAGAAAAAGAGATATGAGCGAGTGGGAGGAAGACAGACTCAGAGATGTAGAAAGCGATCCCTGGAAGTGATCAATAACTGTAGAACTAAGCATGAATCAGTAGTATGAATGTGAAGTGCTGGGCATCGCTTCCTACCACGAGCTGCCGTCATTCCACGGCTCTGTGGATGCCCCAAGTGTGCGTACTTTCCTTCTCCTTGGATGAAGCCCCCTCCTGTAGCTACACATGTCGACATCATGGGATAATCTTCAGTGCATTGGCCCATTCACCTTACTGGATTTGCACTAACAGTCGCCTTTCAATTTCCAGACCATTTTGAATCCTAGTTGTTAAGGTTCCTGCACCACTTGTGGTCACGCACATAGATGCAGGGATCAATAGATTGTGCTACCTTTCTGGCAACATGCGCATATACATTTCACTGCTATTGGTTACATGCATGGCTACAGCTTGCTATCCCCTTCGTCACTTACACATACGTATTGCCTTCATTTTAGTCACATGCTCAGTTAAACATGCGTAGATATATTTTACTACCCTTTAGGTCATACGCCTTTTTGCTATCCTTTAGGTCACATGCATAGATAGAATGCGCTATTCTTTTTGTCACATGCACAGATACGGTTTGCTGTCATTTTGGATACAAGAAGAGGCTCATTTTGGTACCCTTTGGTTACATGCATAGATACATTTTACTATCCTTTAGGTCCCAGGCATAGATATATTTTACTATACTTTGGCTACATGTGTACATACATTTTACTATCCTTTGGGTCACATGCATAGATACATTTTACTATCCTTTGGCTACATGCATGGATACATTTTACTATCCTTTGGGTCACATGCATAGATACATTTTACTATCCTTTGGCTACATGCATAGATACATTTTACTATCCTTTGGGTCACATGCATAGATACATTTTACTATCCTTTAGCTACATGCATAGTTACATTTTACTATCCTTTAGGGCGCATGCATAGATGCATCTTACTATCCTTTGGCTACATGCATAGATACATTTTACTATCCTTTGGCTACATGCATAGATACATTTTACTATCCTTTAGGATACATGTATAGATACATTTTACAATCCTTTAGGACACATGTATAGATACATTTTACTACCCCTTGGGTCCCACGCATAGATACATTTTACTATCCTTTAGGTCACATTCATTAATACATTTTACTATCCTTTAGGTCACATGCATAGATACATTTTACTATCCTTAGGTCACATGCATAGATACATTTTACTATCCTTTGATTCACATGCATAGATACATTTTATTATCCTTTGGCTACATGCATAGATACATTTTACTATCCTTTGAGTCACATGCATAGATACATTTTATTATCCTTTAGGTCACATGTAAAGATACATTTTACTATCCTTTGGTTCCCATGCATAGATACATTTTACTATCCTTTGTGTCACATTCATAGATACATTTTACTATCCTTTGGGTACATGCATAGATACATTTTACTATCCTTTGTGTCACATTCATAGATACATTTTACTATCCTTTGGTTCCCAGGCATAGATACATTTTACTATCCTTTGGGTCACATGCATTGATACATTTTACTATCCTTTGGGTCATATTCATAGATATATTTTACTATCCTTTAGGTCCCATGCATAGATACATTTACTATCCTTTAGGTCACCTGTACGGATACATTTTACTATCCATTAGGTCATGTGCATAGATACATTTTACTATCCTTTGGGTCACATGCGTGGATACATTTTACTATCCTTTGGGTCCCACGCATAGATACATTCACTGTCCATTAGGTCACATGTACGGATACATTTTACTATCCTTTAGGTCACATGCATAGATACATTTTACCATCCTTTAGGTCACATGCATAGATACACTTTACCATCCTTTGGGTCACATTCATAGATACATTTTACTATCCTTTGATTCCCAGGCATAAATACATTTTTACTATCCTTTAGGGCACACGCATAGATACATTTTAATATCCTTTAAGTCACATGCATAGATACATTTTACTATCCTTTAGGACACATTCATAGATACATTTTACTATCCTTTGGGTCACATGCATAGATACATTTTACTATCCTTTAGGTCACATTCATAGATACATTTCACTATCCTTTAGGTCACATTCATAGATACATTTTACTATCCTTTAAGTCACATGCATAGATACGTTTTACTATCCTTTGGGTCACATGCATTGATACATTTTACTATCCTTTGTGTCACATGTAAAGATACATTTTACTATTCTTAAGGTCACATGTATTGATACATTTTACTATCCTTCACGTCACATGCATAGATACTTTTTACTATCCTTTGGTTCCCAGGCATAGATACATTTTACTATCCTTAGGTCACATGCATAGATACATTTTGCTATCCTTTGGGTCACATGCATAGATACATTTACTGTCCATTAGGTCACATGTACGGATACATTTTACTATCCTTTAAGTCACATGCATAGATACATTTTCCCATCCTTTGGGTCACATGCATATATAAATTTTACTATCCTTTACGTCACATGCATAGATACATTTTTCCATCCTTTGGGTCACATGCATATATACATTTTACTATCCTTTACGTCGCAAGCATAGATACATTTTACTATCCTTTAAGTCACATGCATAGATAGATTTTACTATCCTTTGGGTCACATGCATAGATAAATGTTACTATCCTTTAGGTCACATTCATAGATACATTTCACTATCCTTTAGGTCACATTCATAGATACATTTTACTATCCTTTAAGTCACATGCATAGATACGTTTTACTATCCTTTGGGTCACATGCATTGATACATTTTACTATCCTTTGTGTCACATGTAAAGATACATTTTACTATTCTTAAGGTCACATGTATTGATTCATTTTACTATCCTTCACGTCACATGCATAGATACTTTTTACTATCCTTTGGTTCCCAGGCATAGATACATTTTACTATCCTTAGGTCACATGCATAGATACATTTCGCTATCCTTTGGGTCACATGCATAGATACATTTACTGTCCATTAGGTCACATGTACGGATACATTTGACTATCCTTTAAGTCACATGCATAGATACATTTTCCCATCCTTTGGGTCACATGCATATATAAATTTTACTATCCTTTACGTCGCAAGCATAGATACATTTTACTATCCTTTAAGTCACATGCATAGATAGATTTTACTATCCTTTGGGTCACATGCATAGATAAATGTTACTATCTTTTAGGTCACATGCATAGATACATTTTGCCATCCTTTTGGTCAGATGCATATATACATTTTACTATCCTTTACGTCACATGCATAGATACATTTTACTATGCTTTAGGTCACATGCATAGATACATTTCACTATCCTTTAAGACAAATGCATAGATACATTTCACTATCTCCTTTAAGTCACATGCATAGATACATTTTACTATCCTTTAGGTCCCATGCATTGATACATTTTGCTATCCTTTAGGTCCCATGCATTGATACATTTTGCTATCCTTTAGGTCACATGCATAGATACATTTCACTATCCTCTAGGTCACATGCATAGATACATTTCACTATCCTTTAGGTCACATTCATAGATACATTTTACTATCCTTTAGGATACATTTATAGATACATTTTACAATCCTTTATGACACATGTATAGATACATTATACTACCCATTGGGTCCCACGCATAGATACATTTTACTATCCTTTAGGTCACATGTATGGATACATTTTACTATCCTTTAGGTCACATTCATTAATACATTTTACTATCCTTTAGGTCACATGCATAGATACATTTGACTATCCTTAGGTCACATGCATAGATACATTTTATTATCCTTTGATTCACATGCATAGATACATTTTATTATCCTTTGGCTACATGCATAGATACATTTTACTATCCTTTGAGTCACATGCATAGATACATTTTATTATCCTTTAGGTCACATATAAAGATACATTTTACTATCCTTTGGTTCCCATGCATAGATACATTTTACTATCCTTTGTGTCACATTCATAGATACATTTTACTATCCTTTGGGTACATGCATAGATACATTTTACTATCCTTTGTGTCACATTCATAGATACATTTTACTATCCTTTGGTTCCCAGGCATAGATACATTTTACTATCCTTTGGGTCACATGCATTGATACATTTTACTATCCTTTGGGTCATATGCATAGATATATTTTACTATCCTTTAGGTCCCATGCATAGATACATTTACTATCCTTTAGGTCACCTGTACGGATACATTTTACTATCCATTAGGTCATGTGCATAGATACATTTTATTATCCTTTGGGTCGCATGCATGGATAAATTTTACTATCCTTTGGGTCCCACGCATAGATACATTCACTGTCCATTAGGTCACATGTACGGATACATTTTACTATCCTTTAGGTCACATGCATAGATACATTTTACCATCCTTTAGGTCACATGCATAGATACACTTTACCATCTTTTGGGTCACATTCATAGATACATTTGACTATCCTTTGATTCCCAGGCATAAATACATTTTTACTATCCTTTAGGGCACACGCATATGTACATTTTAATATCCTTTAAGTCACATGCATAGATACATTTTACTATCCTTTAGGACACATTCATAGATACATTTTACTATCCTTTGGGTCACATGCATAGATACATTTTACTATCCTTTAGGTCACATTCATAGATACATTTCACTATCCTTTAGGTCACATTCATAGATACATTTTACTATCCTTTAAGTCACATGCATAGATACGTTTTGCTATCCTTTGGGTCACATGCATATATACATTTTACTATCCTTTACGTCACATGCATAGATACATTTTGCCATCCTTTGGGTCACATGCATATATACATTTTACTATCCTTTACGTCGCAAGAATAGATACATTTTACTATCCTTTAAGTCACATGCATAGATAGATTTTACTATCCTTTGGGCCACATGCATAGATAAATGTTACTATCCTTTAGGTCACATGCATAGATACATTTTGCCATCCTTTGGGTCACATGCATATATACATTTTACTATCCTTTACGTCGCAAGAATAGATACATTTTACTATCCTTTAAGTCACATGCATAGATAGATTTTACTATCCTTTGGGCCACATGCATAGATAAATGTTACTATCCTTTAGGTCACATGCATAGATACATTTTGCCATCCTTTTGGTCACATGCATATATATATTTTACTATCCTTTACGTCACATGCATAGATACATTTCACTATCCTTTAAGACAAACGCATAGATACATTTTACTATCCTTTAGGTCCCATGCATTGATACATTTTGCTATCCTTTAGGTCTCATGCATTGATACATTTTGCTATCCTTTAGGTCACATGCATAGATACATTTTGCTATATTTTTGGTTACAGGTATAGGTACATTTTAATATCCTTTAGGTCATATGCTTAGATACATTTCACTATCATTTAGGTCACATGTACAGATACACTTTGCTATCTTACCTTTTGGGGTAATTGTGCAGGTGCCATTTGCTATCCTTTGGCCCATGCATAGATACATTTTTCCATTCTTTAGGCCACATGTATAGATACATTTTACCATCCATAGTTCGCATGCATTGATATATTTTACTATCCTTTAGATCACATGCATAGATACATTTTAATATCCTTTAGATTACATGCATAGATACATTTAGATTTTTGTCACATGTACAGGTACATTGTGCCATCTTTGTGTACAGGTACATTTTGGTATCCTTTGGCCAAGTGCATAAATACATTTTGCCATCCTTAAGGTCACATGCATAGATATATTTTGCTATCCTTTAGGTCACATGCATAGATTCACTTTGCTATTGCTTTTCTCACATGTTCAAAAACACTTTCCTATCCTTTTGGTGATATTCACAAATACATTTTGCCATCCTTTTGTCACATGCACAGATACATTTTATTATAATTTTGGTCAGATGGATAGATACATTTAGCTCCCATTGCAGCTGTTTCTGGGAGTTCGCCTAAACAGATGCCCTGCTTTTCTTTCTCAGTTTTCCCAGGTAATATTTCCTCTTCCTCTAAGAAGGTAGTAGAACATCTTTGTTTATCTCGTCTTTGGGCGGAAAAGATCCTCGGTGGTCCTTCTCCATGGTCATCCTATAGCCCGTAGGATCCTTTCTGGGTCGCCTATTTCACTGTTGAGTTTGCGTCTCTGTTTTGAGCCTGTAGATATCATGTTAAGTTATGTTAATAGAGATTTTCACAGTGCTGTATAACCATTAGTATGTCCATGCACAGTCAGGCCTGACTCCCTCCACTCCTTGGTCGAGGATTCTGACACAAACTGGATTCAGTTTTCGATTTAAACAGGATCATCAGTGCTGTGGGTGCAGTACATATTCCATATTTATTTGTTTGTAGTATTGTTTGGTGTGTAGCTGCAAATCCTTTCCAGTCTGGGTACACAAAATTTGAAAAATATGTGTATCTCACAGCTTGAGGTATGTGTAGGAGGTTGGGGACATGTTCCCTTCAAATCCGCCTAGCTGTGCTGTGATCGATGGGTGTTGCTTTATTGTTGTTATATGTTGTCATGGAGAAGAATCCTATCTTATGGTAAGTGGAGAGCTGGTGCTGGCTCGGTGAAGGCCAATAATTTGTGACCCTGAGCTGTGTTGGATGTATTTATGTGTGTGTAAGTTTGGAGTTGTTGATTGATTGTTTGTTAAGTATCAGCTCACTGACAACTATATGGACTGCCTGAGCAGTTCTGTACATGTCTATAGTGTTCTGTCTAATGTGTGATATTTGATGTTGTCTGTATTTCAAGGGCACACACTGTTGTTTATGCAGCAACTTGTAAGTACCGGTTTTCTTCATGAAACTCTTTACTCCCAAATGTAGTTTCAGGAAACATTGATAGATGTGAGCATTGATTATAATTGTGTTGCTGCTGTGAACTTGTTGATACCCAAATATAAGAAATAGGTCTGCTGTGTTGGATGAGTGTACAGGGTGCAGTCTCATGTGTTGAGTTCAGTGGTTGTGTGTTAGGTGGAGAGTACTTTTGCAAATGTCATGTTTCCCGGTGATTTAGCATATCTTCTCTGTGTTGGATGCTTGACTGGTGTTATCTGATCTTTCTTGTTGGATCCAGGTGCAGCTATATAGATGTTATGCCCATCCTTTCTCCCAATCAGGGCACGAGTTATGACTAGACTAACACTCTCCTACCTCCCGACTGTTGTAGCAGATCAATTTTCTTATCTTAGTCAAACAGCACTCTTGCCTTCAACCCAGGTTGCTAGGATTGGAGTCGGTGTGCATCGGCTCAACTAATTTGTTTCTTTCATCCTCAGTATCCTCCCACCTTGAAACCCTCGACCTCAAACATTTAGTGACCCTTTCCATCTTCACTACTTCATTGTGCGGCACATGACCAGCGTAGGGTACCAGTGGAAGATCTCTGATCGAGAAGGCTCGAGAAACTGGATGTGCAAGAAAAGCATAACCGTCTGGCTCAGGACTCCTCCAAATAGACCCTTTTGGTGCTTCCTTATGTAAAGTGCCCAGATTAGGGGAGACGTGGACGTTATGTACTACTAGGATGCGAGGGCGGAGGATTTGAGACCGAATACAGCTACAGATCATATGAGGTCTACCAAGGAGGTAAGGGATTATGTGCACAACAGTTATCAGGCAATGGTGCCTAGGGAAAATATTAGACCGGAATACAAGCAACCCCACTTTGACTCAGTACCAATCTAGCTTGACCAAAACCCCATGCTCTCTGCAGATCGTCACCTTATCACACTCCAGGTTCACCTACCATTCATAAAAGCCTAGAAACAAATAAATATATGCATTGGAGCACAAGTGATGCCTGGAGGAGGCAAGCATGTTTTACGTTGAGCTCACCTTGCAGCAACTCTCACTATTTATGTCACATTCACTCCTGCTGTCCACATTCACCTCTGCGGCACATCTCACTCAGCCCACTGCATGCCCTGGTGGTCACATGCTGTTCAAGTTTCAAGGTTATGTTATCTCAGATGTATCTCATAGCTCAAGGGATAGTCCGTGTTCTTCATCATTTACAAACGAATTGGGAATTCCCTTTTCCTGCCTCTGGTCCCCAATCTGAAGATTCTGCTGGTTCCTGCTTTGCTGAGTCCCAGCATCCTTTGATGGGTTTGGCTATTGAGTCTTTTGGAGAAGGGTGGTGGAGTCCCCAAGGGCTCACATCTGTTGTGGGACTGGAAACTAAAGAGTATTGAATCTTGAGGCACACAAACCTCTTCCGTTTGCCCTGCATGCATTTGGGGTTGACACAGAACCTGTTACTAGAAGTCCCCGAGTACTCCTCAAGAGGAAGCCAAGATATCCTAAATAGGTCCAATATCTTACATCTGGTTAACTCCCTGCCAGCCCTGCAGAACGTAACAACCAAAGATCTGCTCTCAGTAAGATTCATACAAAGAAAAGTGTTAGAGAGCTGGGAATCAGCAGAAATAGTCTGGGTTTCACCTTGGATAGTAAAACAGATCCTAAAATGTTCTAATTCTTTGAAGATCTGGGGAATATCTACCGCTATTCCGCAAAAGGAACTGTATACAACAATATTTCTTGAAAAAGCTCCAAAGCAAAATGTGTCAGGTAGGCACGAGGTAAAAGGCAACTCTGGCTCGATACTGCAGGGAGCAATTAGCTCCAAACAACAACTACCTGAACGAACAAATCTGAGCAACATGAGGTTCTGCCTGTTGGTTAATTCCCTAAGAAACAGCATGGGTAACCCCCCTCAGTCGCAGATATATGAAGATCAGCCATCTAGAAGCCTGTAGCAAAAAATTAACTGCTTGAATTCAAAAGACAGAACCAGTCCAACACTAAAAATCTTAAGCTGGAACATTGCAGGCTTAAAAGGCAAAATGGAGGATAAGGACTGGGTAGAATTCATTAAACAACCAGATATCAGCTGCTTCCAGGAAACTTGGTCTATCAATGCCATCAATCTAGATGGGTTTTCTACTTCCCATCTACCTGCCACCAAACAAAAAAAAGGAAGACCATCAGGAGGCTTGATCATTTGGATCAGAACTTCACTGCTGGGAAACTCCGCAGTAACTCATGTTGTATTAAGCAAGGAAATTCATACGCTTGTAGTAAAACACGAGGAGTGGTCACTCGAAATAGTAAATGTGTATTTCCCTCCTAATAGCTGGGTTCAAGTCAAGCCAGGTGTGCGGCTCCTCAAGGAACATATCTTAAACAAAAGATCCAAAGGTTGGAGGAATCCAGCATTTGGTCACATGAACGACCGCCCCCCTCAGCTTTGTAAAACCTTCCTAATAATATGCAGTGATTTTAACATTAAACCCCATTCTATTCTCAGGGATGAACAAGTAGTAGAGGAAGATCATGTCTGGAATATTCCGACACCCCTCATCCAACGTTGTCAAGACTCCAAGAAAGGAGAATTAATTTTTGAAGCTCTAATAGAAGGAGGAATCTGTACATTAAATGGAAGAGCAAATTCAGACAGAGCTTTCAAACCCACCTTTCGAACTGGAAAAAGGCAAAGCATAATCGATTACATGGCAATAAACATCGAAGCCTGGCACTATGTCATCGACATGGAAATAAGGGACAGGATTGAGAGTGACCATGACCCATTGCTAATGGAGATGGCCCATCCGGACATGAGTTCAGGGAAAGCTGAGTCTCCATATAACGGGAATAGCCTAACAATAACTATGAGACCAAATAGGAAAAACATATTATGGTCAAATGTGGACGAATCCTTCATGAGTGTAGCTAGTCAGACCTGGTTGTTATTACTCAGCACGTTCCTTAATCTATCAGTTAATGAGGCCTTACCCCTCCTGCACAATTTTAACAATCTGCTATAACAAACAACAAAGGAAAGAACCAAGCATCTCCAAACTAATCCAAAAATGATGGAGGGCTGGTTTGATGGTGAGTGTTTAAAATTAAAAAGGGCATTATCACAAGCATTAAAGAACCGGCATCTGAATGACCTTAATGAGCAACATTTTTACGAGTGCAGGCAACAGTACAAGAAATTACTGAGATACAAGAGGAAGACTTTCCCACACAAGCTTTGGAAAGTTCTCCTGCACGCAATTTCGGCAGGAAACTGTAAAAAGTTTTGGGAGGTAATTAGGTGGGGATGCGAAGGCCCTCCGAAAAATCTAGAGCTGAACATCAACCCACAACTCTGGGTAAAGCACTTCACCGCCCTGTATCAGGAAGAGGTCAAGATGGTACCCGGGAGTACCAATAACTCAAATAGTCTCAGTCAAGGGTTGGAAGACAGTAGCCAAAGATCAAGTAAGGCATTTCCACTCCAAGAGACTTATGTGGCATCATTAAAATGGCCCGTTGTGTCGAAATATGAAATACAGGACGAATTAGTCCCTAACAAACTCCCTAGCACAAATTCTATGCAAGCAATCCATGCCGTTCCATGTGTGACGGAGCTAACACTGGAATTTAGTGAGAAAGAGATTAAACACGCTATCCTCCTCCAAAAGCCGCACAAGGCTGCAGGCCCAGATGGCATTCCTTCAGACGTTTATTGTAACCAACTAACGTTCTGGCTACCTGCTTTAGCTCGTCTATTTAATAGTGTTTGGCACCTCGAGGTAATCCCCACTTCTTGGAAGAAATCAATAATTGTTCCAATACACAAAAAAGGGCCACGGGAAATGGTGTGTAATTACAGCCCAATCTCATTGCTTGATAGTGTTTGATTTTTTTTTGCCAAATTGATTCAGTCGCGCTTAGATCAATGGCTAGAGTATGGAGATTTATTATCGATACATCAAGCCGGTTTTAGGAGAGGCCAAAGCACAACAGATCAACTTTTTAAGTTGAACATGATTTGCGCTAAATACATCGCCCTAAAAGATTGTCCATTATACCTGGTCTTTGTGGATCTTCAAACAGCTTTTGACAGCGTGAATCGCCAAACATTATGGCAGTTACTGTCGGAAATGGGAATACAGGGAAAAATCCTAAGGCTGTTAATCTTCCTGCCTACAGGAAATACCGCCAGGGTCAGATAAAGCACGAGAAATGATTACACGGCAGAGATCCCAATCCAGCGAAGCGTAAAACAAGGCTGTGTTTTGGCTCCAACCTTATTCAATTGCTACATAAACGAAGTAAGTCAAGATCTGTGGAAATTAAATCTGGATGTGCCAAAACTAGCCAACAAAAGTATACCTATTCTGATTTTTGAAGATGACGCTGTATTATTGTCAAGAACGGAGATAGCAATGCATCGATTACTTTGAATCATTTTGTACCTCGAGGAGTATGGTAATCAATGAGGGGAAAACCAAGTTTATGATTTTTAACCAAAAACAGAAGATGCGATCGACCTTTAGGGTAAATAAAAAGCCTTTGGCTCAAGTGGCTACCTACGACTACCTGGGCTGTAGGCTGGATGAAAAACTGATATGGAAACCGCAAATTTATAAAAGCAACATCTCCTTGGCCCAACAAGCTGGAGCTGTACTCAGATTCGCAAAAGCCACAGGCAATCACTCTGTGAGTTCTGCACTGCTTGCATATAAAACAAAAGCAAGGGCTGCAGCACTATATGGTGCAGAGATCTGGGGATTTAGAAAGACTCCATCAATACAAGTAACCAAGAATACAGTTTTACGCTGATTACTTTGTTTAGGCAATGCCACACCGATGAACGCAATAAGAATAGATCTACAAATGAGGAAGATTGAGGATTACATTGCATTGGCTCCAATAAGATACTGGATCCGCATTTGGGCAAAAGAGGAACTTAAACCATATAGAGCTGCATTGATGGACATTATGAAGCTACAAAGCCATCGGAAATTGCCCTGGTTCAAACACATCTCAACCATCCTAGCTGCTATAGGCCAGGAAGATCTCTGGCTCCATCCAGAAAAAATCAGAAGGCCTAGTCTATTTGTTATAAAAAAGGCATACTGGGACCAAAAGACACAGAGCATGTGTGATACACTTAGGGGGTCATTCTGACCCTGGCGGTCAATGGCGGAAGCACCGCCAACAGGCTGGCGGTGCTTCCATGCCCATTCTGACCGCGGCGGTAAAGCCGCGGTCAGAAAACTGGGACAAGCGGTTTCCCGCCGGTTTTCCCCTGGCTGGGCGAATCCGCCAGGGCAGCGCTGCAAGCAGCGCTGCCATGGGGATTCTGACCCCCTTCCCGCCAGCCTGTTTCTGGCGGTTGTCACCACCAGGAAGAGGCTGGCGGGAACGGGTGTCTTGGGGCCCCTGGGGGCCCCTGCACTGCCCATGCCACTGGCATGGGCAGTGCAGGGGCCCCCTAACAGGGCCCCATGAAGCTTTTCACTGTCTGCCTAGCAGACAGTGAAAAGCGCGACGGGTGCAACTGCACCCGTCGCACGCCCGCAACACCGCCGGCTCCATTCGGAGCCGGCTTCTGTGTTGCAGGCCTCCTTCCCGCTGGGCCGGCCGGCGCTACCATGGGTAGCGCCGGCCGGCCCAGCGGGAAGGTTGGAATGCCGGCAGCGGTCTTTTGACGGTGTAGGGGCCAAATGGCGGTTCCCGCCTGGCGGGCGGCAACCACCGCCCGCCAGGATCAGAATGACCGCCTTAGTCCTTTATTTAAGTGTTACATTTTGTTTAATCAAGAGCTCAAACCAGCTGTTTTTATAGATAGTATTTATCCGGAGGAAAAAAGGGCTCTCTATTTTAAATTCCGTATGGGCACACTACCGGTGATAGCGGTGACCAATAGATGGAAACCCGTTCTCCCGGGTAGATTAGACTGCTGTCCATGTCTTCATGGTGGCCAAGAAACATTATCTCACTTCCTTTTATTATGTCACTTTACGCTTAAACTCCGCAAATTGTATTTACGTCCACTCTTTAGATCATACAGAATCAGGAAGTGCAAAGAAGCGGAAGTGTTATGTATGCGATCAGATGAAAAACATATTGTGACGAAGGTCTCAACTTACATACTGGAGGCTTGGAAGTTACGTTTATCAATGCACCTGCAGCTGGCACGAGTATAATTGCTCGTGTCGTCCCATAGCTGCTACGAACTTGGAAAGTTGGCACAGGTTGCTGTAAAATGGGGATAGGCCCTGGGTCGCCATCAAACTGGTGGTTGGCACCGTAAGGCCCCAAATGATTAGTGCCAGAATAAGTTATCTAATTCTTAGATTCATAATGTCTTTTTAGAATATGTTAAGTGTGCTATGTAAATCATTGTTATAAATCATGTTCATGATAACGCAGGGTAAATTGGGTGCACTTTGGCACACGTCAAACCAAAGATGCCAAGTGTAGTTTTTTATTGAGATATTTTATCTAATGCGATTTTTATAGTGTTACTATGGATTGGTATTTATTGTGTGTAATTCTTATGGCCGGATAGGCTGACAACAAATAAAATGGTAAATGGTTACTAGAAGTGAGGCTGCCAAGTTCCCATGCAGATTTATTCCCAATCTGCATGCACCGTTTTGTTGTTAGACCCAACAATTCACTCCTATAAAAATAGGAGTGTGACGATGATGCCACAGAATGTAGAGATGTATTTTTACTGTTGGACTGAAGTATGCCAGTCGTTTCTTCGTATTATACAATACATACACTTTTCCAGTACTATTTTATTGGAAGTGCTATTCTTAGGCCCATATGTACGACACATTTTCCCATAGACACAGAATGGGTAAATCTCTTTGGTACGTAATGCCCTTGATGCCTAATACATATAGTTTCGGATGCGCTCAACATCTGCACAAGTTAAAAGGTTTTAAACCTATATTTCTTAGACTTGATGTTTTGTTCTGCAGGGTTATACTTTTGTCACTTTTTGGATTTCCACCAGGGCCCCCTTTTTCAAGCCCTTTTCATGTAGGATTGGGTGGGTTGGGGCCCTTCTTTAGCAAAAGTTAGGCTTGCCTGGTCATCTTCATATATAAGGAATTTTATTTCCCAGTTCCTGTTGATTATTGTTTATCTTCACCTTACAAATGTTTGAATCATAAATAGATTTGAAAGTGGTGTATGTGCCTCTACTCACCAGTTTCAGCAGACACTCATTTCACATTTAGGGGGTCATTCTGACCCTGGCGGTCCATGACCGCCATGGCGGAGGGCGGCGGAAGCACTGCCAACAGGCTGGCGGTGCTTCCTGGGCAATTCTGACCGCGGCGGTAAAGCCGCGGTCAGAAAAGGGGAACCGGCGGTTTCCTGCCGGTTTTCCCCTGGCCCAGGGAATCCGCCATGGCGGCGCTGCTTGCAGCACCGCCATGGGGATTCCGACCCCCTTCCCGCCAGCCTGTTTCTGGCGGTGTCCATCGCCAGAACCAGGATGGCGGGAACGGGTGCCGTTGGGCCCCTGGGGGCCCCTGCATTGCCCATGCCACTGGCATGGGCAGTGCAGGGGCCCCCTAACAGGGCCCCACAAAGATTTTCACTGTCTGCTTTGCAGACAGTGAAAATCGCGACGGGTGCCACTGCACCCGTCGCACCCCTGCAACTCCGCCGGCTCCATTCGGAGCCGGCTTCCTCGTTGCAGGGGCTTTCCCGCTGGGCCGGCGGACGGCCTTTTGGCGGTCGCCCGCCGGCCCAGCGGGAAAGTTGGAATGACCGCCGCGGTCTTTTGACCACGGTGCGGTCATTCGGCGGTAACCGCATAGCGGGCGGCGACCGCCACCCGCCGCGGTCAGAATGACCGCCTTAGTGCTTAGTGCTAGATTCGCTCATATGTCCTATGGAAGTCTATAAACAAAGCAAATCCGCTCCATGTTCTTTTCATTACAAATTTGCTACTCGGGGTCTAAAAGGGATTGATGTGGTCAGCATACTGGTGTTGTCTTTCATGTAAAATGTTGCTTCATAATTCTTTGATTCATAAGACTCTAGAAGATGTTCCAGTTTTTATTATTTAAACAGTTTTCCTCTAAATGGTTTGTCAGAGACTTTCACAGTTTTAGATTTCGCAGCAGTGAGTCCTTCAGAACACTTCTTGGAAGTGCCCAGACTGCAATGTGATGTTGAAAAGCTTTGCTAGTTCTCTTTAAAGATGCAAAAGACATGTCCTTATCTAACCCCACCATTACTTAGCATTAGGGTTGAAGGCCCATTTTGTTATTCCTCCTTTGCTGATAACTTGTCTATATAGTTTTGCTGGTCTTTCATTTTTGACTCCATAAATGTATTTTTTGTTGGGTTATTTGTTGGCCCTACCACAGTAATACCTTTCTAAAGGTTTTAAAGCGGACATTCCAAATTTGATATTCTGGTTTATGGCAGCTTTCCCCTCTTGGTTCATAGAGTAATTGTTGGTGGGGCACTTCCCCCATCGTGTTTTTTATGTACAGCTGATTTATATTCCTTGAGTGTGTCGAGGTATTTCTTGTATAAATACAGGTTTCCAAGTGCTCTATATAGATGGCCCCACCTTACCTGGAAGGGGGATTCATCAGCCTATGCCTTGATTTGTTTGTATGCTATTATTAGGTTTGGCTTGACTGTGGAGCTGTCTGTCAAAGCCTATTATCACTGTTCTTTGTAAACACAATGTACACACAGTGGGTGTCAGAGGATTTAACAACTCTCACTTCATGAAATTGATTGTTTGGTTTATCATTCCGCCTTCTGCAGAGTGCATCCTTTGCACTGTATGAGGAACATTGTTGTGAGCTGCTGGTGAGGAAAATGTGGTAAATGCAGAAGCCACCTTGGTACAAAGGGTATTCCCACCTAAAAGCAACACATGTTAGTCAACTGTGTGATTGAGGTGTAATGTAGATAAACATGTAAATGGACAATAAAATGTGTTAGATTTTATCTATTTTAATACAATATTTGTTTTGTGCAAAGAATATGCTACATCAATAACAAAAAATATATATTTTATTGAAAAAAGATATATGGCAAGTTCTATAGTCAGGGGTGTAGCTTTGGGGTAGGGGTGTTTGGGGTATTACACCCCCCCCAATAAATGTATTTTCTGGAAAATAGTTGGGTACAGGTGCTTTCAGTCGGATATGGTGAGGTGTCTGTCGAATTTCACCAGGAATGTTTCATAAATACAGAGAAAAACACACACTCTCTATCTCTCTGCTTTGAATATCTTAAAAATGTTGGTTATTTTACAAAATATTGTGTTTTCTTTCACTTACTACCCCTACAAAGCTGCATCTGTTTCCCTTTCCACCTCCTCCTTACCCAGTCTCATGTGGCCTACTTGTCCTATAGTGTATTTTAACATTATATGACAGTGTTATTCTTGGAACATCTGAAGCTCACCCCTCCATCTTACTGACCAAGCTAAACCCCTGTTTACAGCGTGCTTACATACTGTTCTTGATCTTACTTCCAGTAAATGTGGGTTTCCTAATTTGCTGGTGCTGCTATAATTATTCAAAAGCTTATAGCCGTCGTTTGGGCCATGTAGTAGGATTTGATTATTTCCACTGACCTAAAGAAGTTTAACATAGTGGTCGCCTGACTGTGGTCAGTAGTAAACGAGGGTGCCCTTTTGAGATGAAGGGCTTTAAATAGTATTTTATTGCAATGTTGCACACTTTTTAAGTTCTGCTTTCCTCAATCTTTTTTCCAATTCGTCCTGCATTTCTGTGGTTCCAATTTTAATTTTGATTTTTGATTATTCCACAAAGCCAGCTGTCCGGGGATGTGGTGCGTATAGCCTGGATCATTCCTGCCCTGATAAATATCCATCTGCATTGCATCTTGAATTGCATTCAAATGGCACTTCCTCGAAGCCCTCTTTTGTCAGGGCTCAATAGAAGTTTTTACAAGCCCCTTGCGCCTCCTTGTGCCACCCTAGCATCATTTCTTTTGTGCTAAGGAGGCGTCAAGGAAGCCCCCACCATTCGTCATATTTACAAAGTGACGCAATACATGCATTGCATCACTTTGTGACCACTCGCGCCACATTATACCTGCACCAGGTATAATGTATGCAAGGGGGGGGGGGGGCTTTCCCACTCAGAGAGGCTAAAAAAAATTTTGCATTGAAATTTACAAGATTTCACTGCAACATTTTTTCTGTCATTTTTAATGCCTGCTCGGGGCAGGCGTAAGAGTGATGCTCCCATAATAACCGATGGGCCTACCTGTGCTTTGATGGACTTGCACCATAAGTTCTGGTGATAATCTAGCAAAGCGCCACAATATAATGAAAAATGATGGCGCTATTGTGCTAATGTGCGCCATGGTGCTCTGAATAGTAAATACAGCGCTACCATGGTGACTTTGGAGGGCGCAGGGAGACAAAAAAAAAGTGCCGCATCAGAGCTGGTGAACCCCTTTCTTGTAAATAGGCCCCCAATTGTTTCAAAGAGACTCTTTTGCAAACTTTTACCAGGAACACTTTCATAACTGTTTTCAATATCCTACCAAAAATAACCTGTTAAAAGGAAAGAGCGGACCACTGGAAATAAAATTACATCTGTGCCCTCAGCATTATATATATATATATATATATATATATATATATATATATATAAGGTAAGTAATCAAACCCATAAAGTTTTGACTCATTTACGAGTTGCTCTATGATTACACGATTATGCCATAAACACAATCAAAGATATTTAATCCTCATTGGACAGAAAAGTAACTGCTACACTCTAGGCATGTGGGACGAGGCCAGGAGCAGGCTTACCTAATGCTCTATCAAATCCCTTAATTACCAGGCTTTTGTGTGGCTTTGGCAAGAAAATGTTTTCTTCATTAGAGTTAATATGATTATTATCAGGGAAAACTGTGTGGATGGCAAACATCTTTGAGTTTTTTAAATATGTTTTCTCTTTTTTCCGTTTTCAGACTTGGAAAACAAAATAGTTTAATTCCCCCATGGACAACCTAGCAGCAGAGATGAGCTCCAATATTTAAGAAAATAAATTGCAAGGCAGAAATTTAAAAAGTGTCAATCCAACAATTGTATTTTGCAGAACACGTGGCCTTTCTCGTTCTTTGTTTTGACAAAAATAAATCTCTTCGATCTAGGGAATGAATCCTATAGCGGTCGTGGTGAGATGCGTGTGGCATTCTCCTAGCATACATTTTATTTTATGTTTTTTCAGGGAATGCTCCATGAGAAGATAATTTGGAAGAATATGTGAACAACTGATAAACTTAATATGAGAATGTTTCCTTGAATTATATAGGTATGACTTTTTTTTTAATCCTGTAATGCAAAGAGAAAACAATACATAGCCCTAGCATTCATTTCCAAAATTCAATGAAAATAAAAATTGTGAGTAAAAATTTAAAATGTAACTTGACGCACAAGTAATAGATGTTGTTGTACGTAAACGTGAGTGTTTCACTCACATAGCATTCTGAATCTACTTTACTAGGTTCAAGCCTTTGGCCTGTGAGAGGTCCAGTTGGTTTCAGTGTAAAAGTTAAGTAAGAAAACTAGCCAAAAGCTTTAAATCTGAAAGTTGGCCTTCTTAAGGTTTGGATAGAGCCTGAGACCAAAGGGTTGATTCACAAAGGGCCTCCGCACTCATGGCGGAAGCCTTGCAGTTGTGGCAGGGTCTCCATACTCATGGGGGACCTCCGCAATGGGTAACTGTAGTGTGGTGGTCCCACCACGAGTGCATGGGCCTCACCACGAGTGAAGAGGCCCTTCCTGAATCGGGCCCTCGCGCTTTACATATAACAAGCGCATCTATCATAACTCCCTGAACATTTTGAACTTAAAAAAGACACTGAAGGTGTAGAGCTAGACTGGTTCACCTATCTGTCAAACGAGCACAAGCAGGTAAAATAAGTAATCCTGTGTCTAGCAAAGTTAGTCTGCAACAATGGGTTCCTCAAGGATCCAGTCTGTCTCCAGACCTGTTAAATCTGCATTTGAAACCAGCTGGGGTCATTCCTTGGAAACCTTGTGTTACTTTTTCGCCAATATCTGGATGAATTCCAGACCTATTCAGAGGTCTATTCTCCTAAAGATGTTTATGTACTCTACAACGCTCTGCAAAATGTCCAAAGATTGATGTATAATCATCACCTAATACTCAACCGCCTAAAAACAGAATTTCTATTAATCTTGCTGAAGAATTCCAACCTTCCAGTACAGTCGCAGACTGACACGTGCACTCACTTTCCTTGTAAAGTGGCTGTCAAGTATAAAGCCAAATCCCTGGGTTTCATCCTCAACAACAGACTTTACCTTCAGGGACAACTTGCTGCAATGGCCAAGAGCACATGTTATGAACCTAGATTCCTTTGCAAAGGTGGGATGTTATTCCAGCACAAGAACTTAAGACCTGAGATCAGCTGCTTGTGTTCTTTCCAGACTGTATTATAGCGGTTCACACCTCACTGACCTATCCAAGGTTCACCCAGAGGAGTCCACATGCAGCTCCTTACTTTGAATCTGCATGCAAACAATTGAACCACACTGCTTCTTTCCTTATAACACTACAGTGTCTACCAGTTGAAGCCGGAGCATAACTTAAGACAGCATGCATCACTCACAGAGACCTTCACACATCTGTGAACTCCTGTATGGCTGAGAAACTGAAAATGTCTGGCAGTCGAGAGGCATTAAGGAATGCAGAATTCTTCCTCCTGGAGCCTGTTGCATTCAAACAAGAGCTGTGTGTGAAGCAATCCTCCTCTGGCCATGCCACAAGAATTTAGAACTCCCTTCCATCTGCTCTCTATACTAACCCCTGTTTTGCAACTTTTAATAAGGAACTCAATTCATCCCACTAAATAGACATGTTGTGAATGAAAACATTACATACCCCTCGAGTGCATTACTGCATTATCCACAGATAGTTCACTTCTTATTACACCCCTAATGTGTTGGCTCAACACTTTACGGCCCTCATAACATTGCCTCCTAATTTCCTTCTGAACACCTTTTTAAACATTTCCTGGCTCTTCCCTTTTTGTCCATTTGCCTTCCATATTTGCCATTTTTCGTTTCAGTTTTTAATTTTTTGGCTAAAGCTGATCTGCCTTTGTTCACTTTTTTGGTTGTTTTTTTGTGCCGCATTGGACATATTTTTGATTCTTTGTATCATAAATGTGTAACTTTTTTTGTTCTTTTGAAAAGCAATAAATGCCCTTGGACCACATGAAACAATTACATAAATAAGCGGAAGTACACATAATCGAACCTGAATAAGACTGGAGGTGATTTGGATTGTATTGTGTGCTCTTCAGGATCCCAACATAACAATTACTCACCAAGCGATGAACAGATGACTGTGCACTGCACCACAGGTGTGCCTGAGCTAGGTGCTGCAGGAGAGAGCTGGTAATAGGAACATCAACCCTTGGACTTGGTGACACTTCATAAACAGGTGGATAGTTGAGTGAAGGCGGAGTTACTAGTTGGCCTTGCAGAAACTTAGATCTATTGGCTCCTATAAACAGAGTTAATTTATTTGTGGTTTTATAGAGCACAGAGTACGCCCATAAGGGTCATAGAGTGCCTTATATCGGGAAACCTGTGCCAAGAAGAATTGAGAGTCCCACATACATGATTCCGTAATAACAACCATCACTTGCTCAACAGTGTCTTAAGGGAGATATCGAATAGAATGAAGAACATTTACGAAGTTCTTAATGTACATATATAGTCTTGCAATTAACTACCTACTGGGCCGTAGTGTATCGTTGATAGGTGGGGTGGTGAGGTGCGTCAGGCTGTCAGGTGGACTGTCCAACATACACAGGAATAGCAATTCTTCCCTATGCCTTCAGAAGAGTCATTAGAGCAGAAGGGACTTCAAATCTATCTTGTAGTCTTCGTAGGAGGGATTTGGTCTGATATAGGGGGTAATCCTTTCTACAGCTTAGTTCGTCTTCTTGAGGAAGACTACATCAAAGGTCCATTCTTTCTACATTCTGGTTCTTTAAATAGAGGACTGCACAAACTATACAACAATTGTCCTTCTGAGATGGTCTGTTTCTGGACTAGGTAATTCAGTGATTGAGCATGAAAGGTTTTATGAATAATATAGACTGCTTGCTCATTAGGGAGCCACCTTTAGGAGTTAACGTTTAGGATACTGTTGTTGAACTTTCTCACTTCATTGACCAATCTCACTAATGAGTCAAAAGCTGCTGTGCGAGGAGCCACAGAATTACCTATATTTGTTGCTATTGACCCGTGATTATGAAAAGCTTGATGTTGGCATCTCTCCTTGTAGAAGCAGACACTGCACAAAAGAGAAACCTGTGCAAGAGAGCAATGTACAAAAGCAAATGCAAGTGAAGCACTCACCTGAGTTGAATCATGTTTGGCGATAGTAAAGCAAATTAAAGTCCATAACATTATTTATGAGTCAACTTAGCTTGCCATGGAGCCCCTTCTTTCCTGGTAATCTTTGATCCTGCCTTCATGAGACTGAGATTTCCAGTTTCAGGGTGAGCTAAAGGCCCCCTAGGAGGTGTCCATAGTGTCATTTTAATTCACCACTTCCCTAATGCCTTAAGCAGCAAAGAATTGATGAGTAGGTGTACTGTGGCAAAGTAACTGAATGGATGGACCTGGTAATGTGTGACTGGTGTTGCAACTACAAACATTCATTGCCTTCATTAAGTTAACTGTGCTCGCTTGCTCAGTGACTTGGATATTGGCTTACAAAATGTATAGCTATGGTGACTTGATGCCAGTACTATTAGTATGACTCCTGTCGGCAACGTCCAGGGCCATATTTAGAGTTTAGTGGACAGGATACTCTCTCAAAACCTGATGGGTATCCATGGGAGTGCCATTGGCTGTAATGCACTTGTAATACAGTAAACGGGACAAAGACAATGTTAGTGATGGGCTATCCTGTCTGCCAAACTCTAAATAGGACTCTTACCTTTGAATACCAACCACAGCTATATTGATTGTCTCGTGAGTTGGCCAAATATATGAGCAATGATGTGATTTATTACGTTGTGAAATCCCGGAACAGTTTTGGACCATGTTCACAAAAACAACAGCCATAATTCATGCCTGCATGCAACCATCCTTCACCAATGTCTAGCCAGTTCACAAATATTTCTGACTTCTAAATGCATGAAGCATCAGTGTAATGTTTGGAATTTACAAACGTCAACCTTTGTCTATTTTCTTTATTCTACCTTCATGTATTCTACACAATACAAGTGCTATTTAGGACTGAACTATGCAGCCTACCCATGTATCTGTTTTTGTAGAGTTGCTTCCTTTTCCATCCATTTAATTTTCCTGCACTTTTTAAATCACTATGCAATTCCTGTCATGCTGATGATCTTAAGTGATTCTGGCTGAAACATCACATTTTGGCTCACGGTTTATTGCATGATATTATAATTATTGTCCATCAACATTGCTTGTTCTAAAACCTTCTAATCCTTGCCTGTGTTCTGTTTTTCACTTCTTTCACATGTTTCACATGCGCTGTTCATGGGCACTTGTTCACAAGCACTATGTGTTCACCTTTATCCATCGCACATGATTCAAACAATCGTTGATGCTGCCTAATATTGTTTTTTCTAATTTTGTGGATATAACCGCAGTAACTAAATTTGTGTTTTTTCCCTTGTTTTTCCTACTAATTTATTTTGCAAATTCGTTTTGATTGGTGCCTCTTGGGACTTTGTTGTATGCTATCACATTTGACCCAGGTCTCAACTGGGTTTACAGGTTCTCCTGTAGTTTGTTTATTGCTGCTTACCAGAGCATTTATCCAGTCCCTGAGAGCCAGCAACATTATTAACCTTGGTCCTAATCTATATTTTGGATGTTTTGTCTTTACCCACCTTTGTAATCCAACCAATGAACCTGATTACAAGTATGCAGAGCAATCTGTACAGTTGAGTAGCGTTGTTAGTGATTCTCTGGATGCAGTGCAAGGCTGTAGTGGGTCTTCTTTCCAGCAGGTGGTGACAATGAGCACAATCAACATTGAAATCTGTGTTTCAAAGGGGAAATAGAACACCCCACAGAGGTAAAGACAACTGCGTCCCAACCTCTCCGGCAATCGTGGTGGAGCGAGTGCGTGGTCCAGTTCACTAGTCTGTCTACATCTTCCTGGGCTCTAACCCTGCACAACAGGGCCAGCCTATCTCATTCTCACCTGTAGCTGACCTGCACAGTGAGCTTCAGCAGTGCTCCACTTACCACAGCTGCCATCTTGGGTCCTTGGCGGCCTTGTGGTGCAATGCACATCACAGCATCAGCAGTGGAGTGGTCAATGGGCCATTTTTGCTGCAGTCTACTCTAGGTTCACTCCACTGGTGCTAAGTTGTTCCACAGCTGCCAGCAGCACTGAGCTACTCCACAGCTCATTAGGTGGGCAACAAGTTGTCTCCATCACACCCAGCCTCACTACTAAACAATATAGTCAGTGTGTTATTTGTTTTGCACACATTGTTGCCGGCAAATGCTGCCTGTGGCTATTTTATGCTTTATAGAGCCAGGATCTGCGGGATGGCTACAGATATTTCATTGAGGATGTGGAGCCTTAGCAGGATGCTGGGGATGTGGAGACTCTGCAGGGTGCGTCTAGTCTGCTGTATTGTCCGGCCATGTTCCCTGGGTTTTATCTAATCATAGCAACCGGAAATTCTTATGGCAGCATAAAAGTTCATCTGATGGTCTTGTGCCTCCTACTGCCCCCCCCAGGTAAGTTATTGAAGTGGGAAGATGTAAACAAAATTGTTAGCAAATGGGCTTCCACATCCATTAGAAGAAGCACTGCTGGAATATAGGTCTCTATGTTGTCCTAAGGGACGATGCCTGTTCCCCTTTTGTGATACTAAGAGATTGTTGGCAAGGTGACCTTGCAGCCCCAATCTCGGATGGAGACTGGACCAATATGTGGAAGCAGCACCTACAAGTTTCCCGAAATGCATTCTTTAAATTGAGCCACCTCTATGTCCTTAATCAGGCATACCTTACACCATTGAACCTTAATATATATGTTCCCCTGACATCACCTGACTGTCCATGTTGCCGAGTCACCACTGGCGACATCCTCCATATGCTATGGGGATGTCCCCGCTTGATCTTGTAGTGGACTGAGGTGGTGCACCTGTTGGCGGAGGCCACGGGCTGGGTGCTAGCTCCCCCTGGTTTTGTCTTGTAGGCCTTTTCCCACCTCTGGCTAAATATAAAGTCACCAACCACTTCATTGACCTCACATTGGTATCTGCTATGCGTAAAATCACTGTGCTGTGGAAACATGCTGATGCTCAGCAGCTTGAAAGCTGGCAAGCAGATGTGATTCGATGGGTGACATGCGAAGGTATCGCTCTTCTTCGCAAACCATACCCAGACAAGCGCCCCATAGAAGAGGCAAGTCCTTGGGATGCGATCTTGCAGATTTTGGGGGCAACGAGGTTGGTGGAGCAGCTGAGACCTCTAGTTTAATGCTCCCTTAACTGGGCCCCTTCCATTGTCTTCTCCATGCTTTGGCTTCGGACCCCCCAGATATGTTTGAGACCCTCTTGATCTATCGGAATAGTCCACCACTGGACTCCACCCTATGCTGTGCTCCTGGTGTTCCACCACCTTCTATATCCATCAGTTAATTCCTCATCTTAACATTGTGGGGCTGGAGGGGGAGGGACGACATGCCGAGGGTGGGGAGGGTGGATGTTTGTTCGCTCACTTTGCATTTATTCAACTTTATGTGTCTAATGTACCTCTCCTGGTGTACGTCAAGTTAATGATCAACAGACTTTTTTTTGGATATGCACATCTCAAGCTACAATAGTATTTTCCTTTATGCGTAGCGTTCCAGGTGCTGAATGTTTGGACATCATACGCTGGAAGTGCATTGATACATGATGTACACCTTGAAGTGACGAGTGCTTCGGTTTTTCGATACCAATAAAAACATTTTAAAAAAAGAAGAAGAAGCATTGCTGTGTGTAGCAAGCTTCTTGCTTTTATTAGCTTTATTTCACCTGCTTCTGCTGACAGTCAGGCTCTTTGGATATTCATGATTAGGATTTTTTTTCAGCTCCATAAGTGAACCCTTCTACGTGCCAAGAGAAGCCTCAGCTTTGAGCAACGGCCGGGGATATGAAGTTAATTAAAGTGCTGTGGTGGGGAGAGGCACGGATGGTGAGAACTGAAAGCTGTGTGTGGTTCATTCACTGGCTTGCAGCTCTTTGTTTTTTCACTCCAGATTGTGAGAAAAGTTGAATTTGCTCCAGGATTCACATCTGCCTACCACAAAATGAAAAAATTTGCCACCCCAGATCGAGAGGTACAGCATGAGTCCAATGGCGCATTGAGGACAGGACCCAAGTCGGGACAAAGCCATCACAATTAGGGTGTCTTACCTTGAAACACAAACAAGTGTAGAATGGAATGCTTTGAATTAATTTCGCCCCAAGTGGAAAGGGTATGCCCAGGCGTGGGTCCCGTGCTCGCTATTCCACCAGATTCAAGCTAGCCTGGCCGATGAAGGGTGATACCCTGAAACCGGTCCCAGGATGCTTGTTTCTGGTCCAGGGAGGACCTGTCAGTTTGGGCTGTACTGTTCCCATGGGGAACAGGGTCAGGACAGATTTGCATATGGCTGGGTCCAAACTGGAATCACATGGTAAGCAGAAAAACTGATGGATTAAACCCAGATCTGTGACTGGGGGTGAATGCTTGATTTTCTCTGCATTCCATCCATCATCTGTTGTTTTTGAATTAATTTCAGCCACCGGTAATTAATCGAGCCACATTCAAGGCATCCATCCACTCCTGACAGAGACCAACCACACACGTACTAAACTTGGTCCTGCTCCACCAGCCGCAGTCCAGTTTGAGCTACCAGACAAGTTTCCCTCGGCAACACAGATGATTTGTCCTTTGCGGGTAGCACTCATCCTCCATTTCCCAAACACTATTCTTACTCTAAAGTAAATGTTATTGATCAGCAATTGATCACCTCGGTCACAGGTGCACCTGTGGTATTTTCAAAGAGTTTACCAGTTGCATTTGTTAAACAGGCCCACATTGGGTACTCTAGGACCACTTTAGCATTTTTGCAGTCATTGCCAACGGCGAGGATTTGCTTTCTCTCTGCAGCAGGCATTCAACCTGCTGGGTGGCCGAGCGCAAGTGCAATACTGTGAGAAACTCTTTTTCATTGCATGTGTTTCATACTGATTGTTTCTAAAATGATCGAATGGTTTTATGACTTGCGAGAATCAGTTTTTTACTCAAATCAAACGTGCCGTATGGCGGGGGCAAGTGTTTTAATGTGAGTAATCCCTCGTATGTAGGTATTTGACACTGAATGGTTTTCTAATGCTATACTTTATGGTTCTTTTATGATTGCATGTTGATCAAATAAAGATTTTGATTGATTGACTGCATTTGTTTTAGTTTTCGCAAATTGATCAAAGTATTTCTGCAAGTAATGTTCACATGTATTACATTTCAATATTAAAGAAAACAAGGGGTCCCCCGTCTGACGGACCACTGATGTGCTTACGGAAGCCAGTAGGCCACTCCCCTTGGTGCCAGTGAGCATGCCAAAAACAAGAATAAGATGCCATCAGCCAGGACAGGTGCAGAAGAGGTCCAGGTAGGCTACCCCCACCTCCCTGGAGAATACAGGCAGGAGACCAATCTACAGTCTCCTCTCTAAAGACTAACACAAAGTGTGACCTTGATGAAGACTAATTTGCACTAGGGGGCCCTTCAGGATCAGACCAAAAGCCATAGTCTTACCAAACAACATAAGCAATGTAAGCATAAGGAAACTCTCGGGGTAAATGAGGGATACAGAAAATTCCAGATATGCTCCAGTTGTACAGTGTGTAAGGGACTTTTGTCTTTACAATTGAGGTCTGGTGAGCATTGTGTTGTCCAAACAAGTATGGCCGGAGCTGGACTGCCAGGCAGGGTTTAAGGTCATGTATCTTCCCAAAGACTTAAAGGGCCAAATATGGGTCCAGTTTCCTGCCCTATGGTTGCCAAGATCTTTGCCTAGGCACCCAGGCAGTGCCACCCTGAGAACCTGACTCCGAAGGTGCACGCCGTACAGCAGTTCAATCTTGGCCATGGGTGCCTGGCAGGGATTCTTAGAGCAGGAAGGTCAGGTAAGAAGAGCGCTGCTTGGAGCCAGGCAGACTACGGATAGCAGAGGGTGACACACTGGGGTGATACACAAGAAAAGGAAGGTTTCTGGGAGCCACATCCCCCATGCGAGAAGAGGACAACAGTGAAAGGGCACTGTGCATAGCAGGATTGTAATACCTTGAACCACCGGCCAAGACCCCGCCTGTGTCACCTTATAATAGTACTTTAAATCGAGATAAATAATGTAGAAGGTGGCAAAAACTATAAAAGTGCACACAAATGCTGTGCCTT
Source organism: Pleurodeles waltl (assembly GCF_031143425.1). NCBI lineage: Eukaryota > Metazoa > Chordata > Amphibia > Caudata > Salamandridae > Pleurodeles > Pleurodeles waltl. The sequence goes on from NC_090450.1 coordinate 39,179,149, forward strand.
GTTTGAAAATCAGTGTCCAACAGTAATACTAACGCATAGGATTTTAATTAATGACTTTGCTGGTCCACAGAGAGATTTATTACAGGGCCTCTTCGGAAGAAAAAAAATCTTAATTTCCAACTTTGTTGGGAATCAAATGTCAGTATTTGTCAATACTGCCCGAAGGGGTGAGAGTATGCTTTCAATCTTTAATATTTACCGCACACATTCTGAGGGAAATAGAAAACACGTGAACAAGAAGGTATTAATAGATAAAAACAGATGTTATGTTACAATGGGTGTCCCCAAAAAGAACAAATGTATTTAAAGGCCGTGCCAATAAATAACTGTAAAAGTCCTCAATTGGCATTTAAAGGTCTTCTGTATAGCACATGCGCTGCATGTGACAGGACTCGAGCCTCTGTTCTGGCTTTTAGGATGTGCACCGAGGAGGGATGAAGGCGTTGCTATGACAACAGCAGAACCAGCTTTCTTGGCTGTGGTCTGGTTATACTTTAACTCCCGGAGGCTATGAAAGTGTAGAGCCTTTTCCACTTAGTAAAAGACAAAACAAGCTTTACATATGCAAAAAAACAAAAAAAGACCCAGGGCCACACAGGGGCTGTGGTTTGAGAAGAGTATTGTACAAGAAGACAATTGACAGAAACATACACCTATAAATCATTAACACCTCAAAAGCCAGGGTTTTATTTTTTTACATTGAAGCCTTAACAATGATTGTCTTAGAAGGAGCTACATGGGCGGTGCATGTCTATTTTCATTACAAAATTTTGATCGTATCTCTGCCCTTCTGATATGTTTTCTGTTGACCGTTTCCAAAACCTAAACAAACATTTCAGAATGATAAGCATTTTTCTCAAACAAGTGGTAACCATTTTTTATAAAATATCGTGTTTTTTTCTTTTAAAATACGCAGTACTTTACATTTACAAATTCGACTTCTGCTAAACTTAGTAAAATATCTGAAGAAATAAAAATGTAAAATAACATCATTGTTCTTAAATCTTGGTAACAGACAATTATTGATATTTTTTTAACAGTTAGTACATGATTCCAGTTTTTGTGGTTGCTCTGATTTGCGAGTCTCTAGGTATATTTTGTAATAAATGCAAAAATATAAATCATTCACCTGATTAATGCAAGAAGTTTCATTCACGTTGCAACCTCCGTCACTGAACCCTTCATTGATGTTTTTGCATATTCACCCAGAAGCCTTCACAACAACAATTTTTGTTCGAGTTATTTGATGAAATATATGTCCCCCTTTCCGTCTTGAAATTGCACATGTGATGTGTGAGGTAGTTTCCATGGGCCTGTTCCCACAATTAAACACCGTGAGTTTGACAACCATGAGTATTTATTTTCAAAGTAGTGTTTTTATCTGCAGTGGGTATAAAGTACCTTTTTGTTTAGAAAATAGGAATCTTCTGAGTTTCGTTAAACAGAGCTGTTAGAAGACTTTCATATCACTGTACTATGCCATACGTGATAGACGTTTATAGTCTCATTTTTAGATTGTATGTTCTTTGTGCAGTTCTATTAATTTACACAGACGTACAGGTGTCCTGTAAACTATATTTGAAATAGAGAGAGTCCTCTTATTTGTATTTCCCATCATTTTCTAATCCAATAACACGTGAAAACAAAATCAGGTTGACAATATATTGAAATAATAATTTGGTAGAGTAGAGTATGCCATTTAAATAATTCAAATTAGATTAAAAAAAAATCAAAACCAATGGACAAGAATAAAATGCAGCTCTCAGTTAGCAGACATGTTCTGGGGAAAATTAATGACAAGCAAAGTAAAAGCGTAAAAACTCTTTGAAGCACATTACGGATGCTCAGATGGTTGTTGCTAATTGAGAATCACATTTCCCATTATTGTATCCTCTCAGGTCTTAATGCTATGCAAAAAACCTAGCTACTGCCTATCATATGCTTCCATATGATTTCCAAAGCATCTGTTGGATCAACATAGCAAGGCCCCTTTTCCTACCATTTTTTGCTCCCACCCGCCACCCTCCCGACCTCCTTGCCAGCCCCTCCGACCCATGACTAGACCTGACCCCTGGTCTCTTTGCCACTCCCCAGTGCTGCCGCTACCCAGCATCCCAAGGCTGCTGTTTAGCTCACAGCCCTCGAGGCCTCCGGTTCAGTCTGCTTGGCTTGGCTTCCGGTATTTGGCATCTAATATTTGTATCTTGCGTCTGGTAACTGTATTTTATTTAAGTCGGTTTTAGCTGTTAGCCTTCTGTTTTTCTCACAGTTTTTTGCTCCCGCCTGCCTGACCGCACCTCCCACCTCCCAGGTCTACCTATGGAGGCTGCTGTATGTCTGTACCAAAGGCAAGCCCATCAGCATCCATCGGTGCCTGGACCAAACCGAGCGCCAGGTACCCTGGCCCTTCACTTTGGCACAGATACACCTACACCGATCTCCGTGCCGTGGACCCCGGATGCAACAACAAGTGCGGCCTCACATCACCATGCTCCACAACTGGACCATTCATCTGCACTCACTGCCAGAACTCCTCAACCCGAGAACAGATCACAACCGCAGCTATCAATGCCTTGCCATCCCCGCCGACCGAGACCTCCCCAGAACAACTGAGATGCCTCCTGCCAACGCCACATCGCTCTGCAAACTCGCAACTGAAGTGTGGGACACCATGTCCACCCTCGCCCCCAACATAACCTTCACCACAGAAACCTAACTCATCCAGCATCGGCCCCTGACATCGCCATGGCAACACCCACCAGCTACAAAATGAAACGGCGCGACCACACCAACAGACACGGAGGCGGAATCGCCAACATATCCAATGAATCAATCACTTGCACAATCAACAACGAGGAAACCACGCCGATCATGGAACACATGAACTTCCAGCACCACATCAATGATAGCACCACCATCAAAGGCACCCTCGCATATAGGCTACCAAGACCATGCACCGGCCTCAGCGAAACCATCACGGACTTCATCTCCCCACTCTCGCCTTGAATCAGAGCACTACATCTTCCTGGGAGACCTCAATTTCCACCTGGACTCCACTGACTCCAACTCCACCAACCTCCTAGAAAGATTAGACAACATCAGCCTTAACCAGCTGGTCACAGACCCCCCAGACACAAAGCTGGACACATTCTGGGCCCCATCTTCATGCCCAGGAACAGAATAAGATACAGCCACACCTTGGAACTCACCTGGTCGGACCACTCCATCATACACTTCACCCTCGCCGGACCTCCCCGCACTGCCCCCATCCTCCACAGTGCCACCTTTCCCAGCTGGACCAGGGTCACGCAACAACAATTGACCGACGCCCTCAGCACCACACCTCCCAACAACAACACCAACCTGGATCAGGCAGTACAGAACTTCAGCGACTGGATTACCAATGCTTTCTGACAAAGTCTGTCCAACCAAACAACCCAAACCCCACAGACCCGCCAAATAAACCTGATGGTGCACCCTGAAACTGAGCACGTCAAAATGCAGGTGCAAACAACTAGAAAGAAGATGGTGCAGTAGTTTGAACCAAACCAACTGAGACACCTTCAAATCAGCCCTCAACGACTACCTCCGCCAGATCAAAGCCGCAAAAACATAGGCCCGAACCGCTGCAATGAGACCATCGCCAACCAAACCAAGGAACTCTTCACCATTGTCAATCAGTCACCAAAAACACCATCCCCTCTTCACAGGAATTCTGCGATGCCCTTGCCAACCACTTCAACAACAAGATAGAAACCATCTATAGAATCTTCGATCCCCAACCCTCTGACCTCCTCAGCATTCCATCAACCACCACCCTCGACCACCTACTCACCGCATGGGGACAACTCAGCACACCTAACACAACCACACTTAAGAACTCCATCCACTCTGAAGTGCCCACCAACCCCGTCTCCCACTACAATTTAACCTTGGAATAGGCGAGATCAGTTGCCAGCTCACCACTATCCTCAATGCCTCGTTAACCACAGGCTCCTTTCCCGAAGCCTGGAAACATGCAGAGATCAGTCCCATCCTCAAGAAACCCTCCGCAGACCCCAGCGGGCTCCAGAACTACCGTCCAATCTCTCTGGTCCTGTTCCCCACCCAAGTCCAGGAGAAGGCCATAAACCTCCAACTCACCAAGCATCTGGAGAGAAACAACCTACTGGACCCATCCCAATCAGGCTTCAGACCCACCCACAGCACTGAGACAGCTCATCACCGCAACAGACGACATCCGCAGCCTAATCGACAGGGGACAATGAGCCGCCCTGATCCTGCTCAACCTCTACACAGCTTTACACTCTGTCTCCCACCACACACTCATTGACCGACTACGCCAGATTGGGATCACAGGCGATGCACTCAGATGGACGGCATCCTTTCTTACGGGGCGCACCCAGAGAGACTGTCTCCCCCGTTCACCTTGCAAGCCTAGCACACCATCTGCGGCGTCCTCCAAGGCTCATCCCTCAGCTTAACCCTTTTCAACATCTACATGACGCCACTCGCAGACATCATAAGATCACATGACTTCAACATCATCTCTTATGCTGACGACACGCAGCTCGTCCTCTTGCTCTAGGCAGACACCACTCTGACAAAGACCAACTTCCACAAATGACTGAAGAACGTATTAGCCTGGATGAGGGACATCTGCCTAAAGCTCAACACGGACAAGACTGAAATTCTGATCTTTGGTAGACACATGGTCCTCTGGAATGACTCCTGGTGGCCGTTGGAACTCGGACGCACCCTCATGCCGAAAGACCATGCCTGCAACATTGGCATCATCTTCAACAGTGAACTCTCCATGAAATGTCAGGTCAACGCTGTCACCTCAACCTGTTTCCACATACTCTGAAAAGTCTTCATATGGCTCCCCATCTCCACCAGGAAAACAGTAATGCAGGCCCTCATCACGAGCCAACTAGACTATGTCAATGCACTTTGTGCCAGCACCACCACCACCACCAAACTCATGCAAAGACTCCAGATGACACAGCCGCCAGTTTGATCCTCCACTTGCCCAAGAGAACACACATCAACCACCACCTGCACTTCCATCGACCTCCCAGGAGCCTTCGCTTCACACACCATGCCCTCGCGCAAATACCCCGCATACATCGCTGCTGCTCTGGAGTACGCTTCTTCTCCCACCCTGCATGCAAACGCCTGGAGCGCCGTCCCTCTCCGCCTCTGCACCGCACTGCACCCTTGCTGACCCACTTCAGGAAAGGACTCAAGACCTGGCTCTTCAAGTAATACCTTCAGCAAGCACCTGGATACCCTCTCGGGTGACAAGCCGTGCTTTACAAACATGACTTGATTTATTGCATAAATATTGCTTTCCATCAACCGAGGTTTGACCTAGACAATACAAAGGCTTAGATTCAAGGGCCCTAATTCATAAAGTCACATGAGTACCTAAATTCAACTTTGGCTCACAGATGGCATGATTTAGAAGAGCAAATTCAGAACTGCAATTTACTGAAATTTAATTTGGGTAGTAAACATTTTCTCCCTCATTAAACTACCCGATCATGGTGGATTTCCTTGGAGTAATTTACTTCTGGGAAAATGAACTGGCTGTTCCAGGATGGGAATGTCTTGAAATTAAAGTGGACATCCTAACACTGAGATTTTTCACAAAGTCTTTAAAGACACAGTGCCATCCTGCAATCTACAGTACAAACAGGAAAATAACACACCTGGAACTACTGGGATGTATGGCTTGGTGCATGTGTGAATGCACTTTTCATATCTACTTGCACGTTCATAAATGTACTTCATATAAGTATGTCTAAATTCTTACGCATGTGGGTATTCCTGGAAAGGTGTGACTATCACAGCTTCCCAATAAGGTGTGACTATCACAGCTTCCCAATAATACTCCAGGAATTTGGGGTCAATTTCAAAGTATCTGTAAACGTCATCCAAGAGTAGGTTTACACTTATGCAACTACATTCATACAATTTTGTAAATAGACTCTAAGCTTTATTTCCAGTGTATACCTGATTTATTCCTTGACAAATCTGTAACACATGCATGAATATTGCATACCTTTGTCACTTGAAATATTGAAGCATAGTCTTCATACCTACACCTCCCCTCTGCACAGATAGTTTTGTAAAAGGTTCAGATCACTAAATGGTACTTGGGGAGTGTCAGAGGAGAATTCAGGGAAAACTCATATAAATAAGGAGTAAACTAGGCCTGGGTGAAATTGTAACTATTCCGGCGTTAGTGGCTGAATTTTGCTAATGTTGTGCAATGAAAATAAGCATAATTACCATGGTTACACCATTACGCTATGTCGCATATTGAAAATTCCATTCCTGGAAAAAAGCGTATACTAAGGAGCACTGAAATAAACACAAGCTGCAGAAAACTACAATGATAAAGTTAATTTAACGCATGCAACCAGATGACCAACTCGAAATACATTTTTGTGCACATGAAACAGATTTCTCATTTTTTTCAACAGGAAGAAAATACTGTAGAGATTAAAAGGCTACTGTACAAAAAGTAACAACTTCCTCTTCCTGTCCTGAAACCCCCGCCCCATTTTGTTCAGTCATTGATCACTATGGGTTTGAATTTTGGAGGGAAGGCATTTCTCACTCATTTTGTCTGCAGAGTTGCAATCTCTGCTGCATCCCCGTCCTTGGAATCTATACTTTTTTGTGAAATATCAAGTAACTTCTATGCTATACTGTACTTTGCAAAATGTTGTTGGAGGGAAGATGGGCACCGCTATTTTATTTGTTGGGTTATTTTTGTTAGTTTGTTGTTGGGCTGCCCAGAGCTTGGAGTACGGGCCTTGTGAGATTACGTTTCTTTTAAAGAGATTATGTATTCACATTTTTGGGATGGTAGAGGCCTGAGGTTATATTATACATTTTCTCTATTTTCTTCTGCTTTTTTGTGAATTTTGCACAGATTTGTGTGTTGTTGTTTTCTTGCTTGGGCATAGTAGGGCTTTGTGGGCATCCTCGCATTAAAATCAAAACAGCATTTATCCAAGCCATGTTGCCAGACACATGCCTCTGTTCTCAGCAACCTTTTTCTCCCTGTGATTGGTCATCATTTTTAAGAGTTTGTGTATGTGTGACTTGGCTGATATTTTGGTTTACTTTCTTTTCTGCAAATTTTAAATCTATTTTGGTGGTGTAATTGTTGTCGCCTTGGGTTGTTTGTGGGTAGGGCTTGTTTACAATTATTTAATTTTATTTCTGACAAAGCTGACTTACTGATTATGGGTAAAGGGCATTCCCATGTGTTGGCCCAGACACATTTTGAGAAAATAATATATGTATGAGCAATTATTTTCCTGCAATGCTACAAAATATTTTTGTGGGGAGGCGGGTAAGGTGCTACAGGCAGACTAAGGCAAACATGTTTCTTGCAGAAAGAATCAGTAGGTAACTCATATCTTAAAATGGTTGGAACTGAAAGAAAATAGTTTCAGAGTTCTTTGAGATGCATTCACTGCCATACTTAGTCAATAGGGCCCTCTGTAGTGCTGGTGTGCATGTGTTTGGTGCTCTGCTGAGGCGACCCCTTAGGCAGAGTAGGCAGGGTCTGCAACAGTCGGCCACAATGATTATGCAATATATTGAATTTGCTTAGATGTTTAAGTATTGAATAGCAATGGATGACATGTTTGAGTGTTTAACAACAAGGAAGGCAGTGGTCTCCGTTTATTCTTAACTGAAAAGAAGTAATACTGGTAACTGCTTAGGTAGTTAAGCCATTAACATGTGGTTTGTATTGTTTCTCCGGGGTGGGATATGTTTAATCTTAGGTAGAGGCTGTTACATTGATTTTCTGTTACTTGTTTATTTTGTGTGGTTGACTTTGCAAGATGAATGGTAACTTACAGTGTGAAATAGTTACTTACAGATAACTAAAGGCAATGAAGTAAGTTCATCACAGAGGCATTAACTATGGGATGGTTGGATGACAATAATGTCAGGGGTTTAAATTATTTTACCAATAGATAGAAAGACTTCACGTGTTGGACTTATCTGACCAAGCTAGTGCCCCCACGTCCCAAATATTGCAACCTGATGGCGGCGTTAAGCTCAAAAGACTGAGGGATAACAATGCCTCTGATAAAAGGAAGTTAACTTTGCGCAATCAAGCTCCTAACCAGATTCTCACGTGAGACCAGTTGGCCCAATCGTCCATACCCTCCTGCATACCACAGTGCCATTCTTTATCTTTAATAATGGCCATGCAAACCCCTAACTCTTTTCCACTTGATCAAGGTGAAATGGACATGATTTGCGCGAAGATGTCTTTCATTTCAGACATTAAATTACAGCCATCGTTGATCAATTGAATAATATTGAGGGTCGTTTAGAGAGCTGGGCTAGGGCAGGTGAAACTAGCCCATCAGCTGGTGTGTCTTCCAGAAACTGTGTACAACCTTCTTCATTTGTGCAGGTTCCTGATGAGCAGGGGGTCGCTAAGGCTAACGCTCGACCTTTGAGTAACAATTCAGCAATCCAACAGTCTGAGTTAGTTGATACTGAGGGTGCTGTTTTATCTGCAAGAGTGCCTGATAGTGTCACCCCATAATATAATTAATAATTTACAAGATCCATGAGTTCATTTGAGCCCTGTGCCTGTCTACGGCAATTTGTCAAGTTCAGTATCTGAGGACCCTATGTAAGCGCCATGTAAAGTTACTTTGAATCTTCCACCAGCAGTTTGCCCCTATGTGTTGGTGCTTGCTAGGGTTCCTGCTTTGAAGGTTGAGCAAGAGGAATCATGGAGCCAACTCTTGCAAAAGGTTACACACTAGTTATCCTGACGTAAAAGTTTTGTTTTGAGGGACCTGAAGGAGATTGGGATGGTGCGGAGAGTAGGATGGCTTGGTAGCTCACAGAAAACTATACAAGGGGACTGCGTTGTGGTGAATTTTAGAAGATCTTTTAATGTGAGGCATATACTTAATTTCAACAAATTCTTTGTATCAAATGAAACTAGTATTATTAGTCTGTCATTGGGGGTTTTCTATAAACCACCCACTTTGCAGCAGGGTCTCTTTCTTGCCCCACCTCGTTTTTCTGGGTCTATTTCTAGTACTAATGTTTTTTTGGCACTGGGGGGTTTAGAATTTGTGGATTGACTACCAGCAAACTACTCTGGGATTATGGCACCGGGGGCCAGGGAGGACCCTCAAAACAGAGAGGCCCTGGTTACTATCACTCTCAACTCATGTATGTTAGCTTCTAACATGATAACACCAAATGCAGGTAATGAGTCACTGAGAATTATAAGCTGGAATGTGCAGGCCTGAATTCTAAGATCACAAATGATGATTGGCAGAACTTTGTTAGGGTTTATGACACTATTTAACTCCAGGAAACATGGGAAACTACCCACATGCTATTTGATGGGTATCAATCTTTTACAAACCCCAAGTTGCCATCTAATAGAGGTCGGACGTCTGGGGGGTTGGCCATTTTGGTCAAAGCTAATATCGGAGGCTTAATTAAAGTGACTGAGATTTCCGAAAACGGTTTTCAAACAATAGTTTTTAGGTCTAAAATTCACTTGTATATTGTGAATTTTTAGAATAACGATTTTATTAATATTCCTAATTCCAAGTTTTGTTTATTATTGAATTCATTTCTTGCCTAGTAGATATCACAGCAGCAGCGGGAACTTGTGCTATCTTTGCTCGGCTGGAAATTTTAATGCACTTATTATAGATAGTTCCATATTATCTACCTTGAGCTGCCATGCAATAACCAGTTGCCGGGCGGACCTGCGGGGTTGCGATCTAACTACCGTTCTCAAATCTGCTAGCTTGGTTAATGCACAAGCAGTCTTGCCATCAAATTACAGTACAGTTTCTACATTCAAGGGTTGTGGAAGCTCTTCTATTGTTGATTTTCTGTTAGTCAGTGATAACTTGGATAACCGTCTTCATCTTGGTTTGGTTATTTCGTCATCTTTCAGCGATCATAATCCAGAAGAAGTTGAGTTAACTCTTTCACATAGGATTACTTTTGGGGAGATGTGGGTGCTTAAAACTTACAGCCATCAACAGACAAATTTAGGGAGGACTGGAGATTGAGTAATGCAGATTACTTTTTTGAAAATCTCATTAAACATAATCTCAGTTTGGTGTTTGAATATCTATATGACCAGCCTCTGGATTCCCAGTTGGTTGAGCCCTTCATTAAGTTTTGTGTCAAAATTAAGGAAGGTTTACTCGTGTGTGTTAAACCGATCTCCAACATTTCCAGATGATTTAATGCTGAGTGCTTTGCAGCAAATAGGGCTCTTCAATCAGCTTTACAGGTTAAACCCAGGGATACTGGATTAGTACTTGGCCTGCGTAAGGCGTATAAAGTGGTTTCACTGCGCTGGGAATCTTTACTGCAGGCTCCACATCAGGGTAACTGTAAGCTGTTTTGGTCCACTATATCCAAGATAAAGGATTTTATTTTGCCCTTACAGCTGTTTATTGCTATATCACTAGTAGTAATTGGGAGGAATATTTTGGCGAAATCTTTAGGGCACCTCTCCCAGCTACCACGTTTGCAGTGAATTTTTCATTAGTTTCTCAATTTTCTGTATCACTATCTGAGGTGGAACTTGCGATTACCCAGAGTAAAAGTAATAAGGCGCCTGGCCCAGATGGCGTACTTATTTATTTGAATAAATCTAATATTCCTTTTTGGGGCTGCGCTACTCACCAATATTTTTAACGGTCTGCCACATACCACCCTAACACCTTCTCGGCAAATGCCAATCATATTTCCGATATTTAATAAAGGCGATCGGCAACTCTGACATGCTATAGCCTGATCTCTCTGATCAACTGTACGGCCAAAAGACTGGGTAAGATCATTTATACAAGGATTATTGAGTGGGTGGATGCGAGGTCCATTTTAAGTGGATGCCGGTTTGGCTTCAGATGCAAACTTGGCATCACAGAGCAATGCCTCAACCTCAATTTGGTGCTTGGTAAGTACACTGTGGCCAAATGCACACCCATGTACCTTGCATTTATGATTTGTCATCAGCATTCGATTGCGTAAATAGAGGGAAATTATGGGGAATGCTGTTGAAGCTGGGGCTTGATGCTGTCTTGGTGCATTTTTTAGCTTTTTTGCATGAGGGAAGGAAGGCAAGGGTTCATATTAATCAGTCTGGAGAGGTTTCTGGAGATATTGATATTCACAGGGGCACTTGACAGGGTTGTGTATTGACCACTGTTTTATTTATACTCTATATTAATGATTTGTATTTAGCACTTACTAGTGCTACCAGAGATATCCCAATAATAGGGGTAGCCCATGCCTGCACTTTTGTAGGCAGATGATACCGTACTCATGGTGTGGATCCCAAATGCATTGCGCTCTCTTGTTTTCACTTTTGTTAATTTTATGACTTTGCTTGATCTCAGGACCAATTTTACTAAATTGCACATCATGTCTTGTGGTCCAAAGTGCAAAACCTTGTATACACCGTGGATTGTGTCAGATTTTTTAACCAGTAAAAGCACATTTCCAAATTTAGGTGTTCTTTTTACAGCTCAAGGCTCTTGGTCACCCAATATAATGCATTGTACAAATAAAGTCTCAAAGGCTAATGGGGTTGTGTGTAGCCTTCCTCAGCCTATGGGAGGTTTCTCTTTATTTTCACTGCTTCATATATACAAATCTCAGTGTGTTCCATTTGCAATGTATGGTGTTGCTGTCTGGCAGATATTGAACTGCTCTGCCATTCAAAGGGAGGACAATAGCCTTCTGCGTTGATTATTATCCCTCCCTATATCTACTGCTACTTATGTTTGTCTGAAAGAGTTCGAGTTGCCATCCCTCAAGAATTTGATCCAGGTCCGTCCTGTTATACTTTGGCTGTCAATTTGTAAAAACCCAGAGGAATTTTTAACCAAGGAGATAATATTGGACTGTCTTTCCTTGGACAAAGGCTTGCACATTGCCTGGCTAAGCTATGTTAAATCAGTCTTTGAATGCTTAGGGTTGGGGAGATGCTTTTCACATTCTTCTTTGTGTATTTCCATATTTCCATATTTCCATCTCAAACATTTGTGTGAATGTGTTTTCTGAATTCGCAGAATCCGCACGGATCACAAAGTGTTGCTGCGAAACCTAAGATAGCCAAATGCGTGGATTTAAGGGAGTTTTATCATCATAGCAATTATATTTAGCTCCTCCACAGTAGGTGGGAACGTTCCCTGCATTTTCGCTTCAGATCTGACACCACAAAATATTTTTCTGTTTTCCTTTGGTATTCAACAGTTCTGAGTCCATGCCATGTGATAACACTTCTGATCAGAAAATGTTCCATTTTATTTTCTTTTGTAAATATGATATGTTGTTTACTAAAGTGTTTTTAATTCTTCTTTTGAGAAAATTCTACCCTGATCCTAGATCATGCAGGGCTGCATCTAGGTGTTTGTTGCTCGTAGAAAATGAAGAGGTAATCTGTAAAGTTGGTTCATTTTTTAAAGCTGCTGTACGCTCATGGAGAACAATGTTATGACCTTTTTTTCTTTTTTTCCCTCTGTTTAATTGTTTTTGTGCTCAGAATTATGTATTGTGACTCTTGGGATGAATTACTGCTCTTGTTAGTGTTGCGCTAATGTATGCTATAATTGATTAATTATTTTATCTTATCAAGATTTTATTTGTAATAATTTTTTCATACTCATATTTGTTTTAATTGTGCCTAACTTTTATGGTTGCTAATATGCTACTGCATAAAGTTTATTGAAATGGAAATTGAAACTGGGGAAAATCATATAATTTTCCATCAGGATCTCTCCAAGGAACAGAAACTGGGAGGCTGGCCAATACTTGGCATTCAGTGGGAACTACCTAGTTTTACACTTCCTGGCAATACATGTCTCCAGTGACAAAAACAGAACAAAAACAGACAACCACAGGATAATATGGGAAGAGAAATGAGCACCCTCAGAAACTCTGTAATGTTTTAGAAGGAGCTCCTATTATCTTTTATGAAACTACAAAAATAGTGGAGCACACCAAGTACCACTAGAACACTATAGGCTCTTATTAAATTAAATCTATGCAAGAAAATATCAATACATTTCACATTCATGGAACAATGTCTCCAAAGGCAGGAAAAGGGGTGTTCCTTACTTTCTCTATAAACAAACAAACATGTGTATTAATACAAAACTAAAATTATTTAATGTGACCATACAAAAAAATACAATAAATTTATGAACATATACAACAACATAATACATATACACAATAACTACAAGATGACATCAACGTATACTGTAAATATATCAAAACAAACGAATTTCAAATAATCAACAGATTGCTTTGGACAAAGGCAAAACGATGTACACTTCAACCCCTTTGTAGTACTGCTTCAGCCGACACGTGTTTCATCTCCTGACAGACATTTTCAAGGCTTAGTCTATAAATCAAACCATTCTTTCACAAAGAGTCCACTAATAGTTCAGAAAACCCTCAAGACCCCGCTCCCACTTTTGCTCCGGAGTTCTTCTGTAAATTATCAGATCCTTCATATATATCAGCAATGAGATTACAATACATGAATGGCGACAAGGGGGTTGCAAACCTGTGGGTGACATTTATATTAATAATAAGTTCAATATGTAGGAAGCACAAGACCTGTCCGGCATGAGTAGGCTTCAATTCTTGCAATGTGCCAACATAGCAAGAGTGGTAGTAGACCTCTGGTCCCACTTTCCTGAGGCCCATAGAATACTATGTTAAATGCAAAAATTCCTGAACACGGCTGAGGGATGCAAATTAACCACAAACTTATATAGGAAATTATCGCAAGATATAAAAATTGGGGTGATACATGTGAAACAATGTTGGACAAATACAAGCCCAGAACCAGTTAGGACGGAGGAGCGTCGCCCACCCCAGCATCGAGAACTGTAAAACCTTTTAAAGAAAACGATAATACATTTTGTTTATTGTCATTTTCTTTTAAAGGGGCAGGGCCGTGGGGTGACGAGCAGTGACAGAGCGCATGTGTGTTTGGCCGGCCATCTTGGGCTGGCCAAACACACATGCACAGTAGGCTGTCTCCAGCCCAGCAACGCAGTTGCTGGGCTGGAGAGAGCCTGCACAGGCTCCCAGTCTGCCTGGGAGAGCCTCTGCCTGCAGCAACGAAGTAGAGGAGCCGAGCGACGCAGCAGCGTTCAGGTAAGTGTTTTGTTTTCTATTCACAAAGGTATTTTACTAGTGGTATCTTTGCGACTGCAGGGCCTCTGTACATAAAAGGATCCAACTGTCCCAACATTTTAGGTGCAGAGACTCTGCAGTCGTAAAGATGCTACTAATAAACTACTTTCCTGAATAGCAAACATTCAGAAATGTACACAAAAGTATAAGTTTACCCATGTGAATCAGGGCCTCTTTGTTAACCACTAAGCTTAACCAAAGAGGTTGGCATGCCTCTCTGGTTTATATAAACACATACACATTTTAGTACATTCTTGCTTTCCGTTGCAAGTGACACATATGTTGTTTTATTTTTGTGATGTTTTTGATGCTTTCAAACTTCTATTGTTATTGACTTGCAGCAAAGAAACCATTTGCCAGGAAGACTGTGTTCTCTAACCTTGTCACCCCTTTACAGTATATTTTGGGCCACTGGAATCATGTGATTCAGCGGCTATGACGTTCTTTGCATAAATATGGATTTGCTGCATTAGCCACATAATCCATCATCAGATGCATAATCTGGCATAATTCTAGTTCATACACATCAAAAGTTACTAAACTGCATCAACAAGTGTTGCTGGACAGTGGAAAGGCCCCTTACAAACACTGCTTGGTCACTTTTCAGTTGCTTATTGTTGTGTACAGGTGTTAAACAGGTACTAATAAGGTGAAACCGTTACTGGCACAGGGTTAACATGAGCAAAAATAAAATAATGGAATAATACTATTAAAAAATTTGCCAAATTATGACACATAATTTGCCTTTTCGTGTCACATAATATACTAAACTCTGCTGCATAGTTTCGTCCTCCTCGGTCACATAATTCCAGTGTTCCTGAGTATATTGTGTGTCATAGTCATTACTCACAGCCATTTGCGAATATAGTTGTATAATATTGCCATTTGCTACTACAATGCTTTGGTTCTGTGCCTTTATGTTCCAAGTGTATTCAAGGATGATGACCATTAAAATATCACAATCATTACAGCTTTGTGAATGTTAGAATGTGTGAACCTTATGCATCATGTACCCCAAGGTGGTGATTCATTATAGATGGGCAAGTCAACAAATTACTTGGAGGGGTGAACCAGAGTCAAGGGTCTGGCTTGCCTCTAAGAACCCATGTATGAGCCCTGAAAATGTATGGCATGTGAACTGTCCAACAAACACCATATACAAATATGAATAGAATAGTGAATTTCTTTAACTTGTAGATGCGTTTCTATTCTACTTTGCCCTTTTCTAAACATCCCCACTCCATAACACATGAGAGCAAACATACAAACCTCTAATGACTGTGGAATTGGAATGTTCACATTCCTTGAATCATCCACACTCACTCAGTCTCTACAAACCACACCACAATAAATTACGTCACAGAACACAATGCGGCATCTAGATTAATACAATATACACATCACAGCATACCAGACTGCTGGCATAGCACTACAATGCACCACATACTCGAGCTCATCCAAGACACCACACATCATAGTTCAATAGACAAGATCAAGTTGGTAAAGTAATAGGAAATGCTATGACACTAGAACTACACATTTTTTTTTAAATCCAAAGGAGTAACTCCAGAATGTTGGGCTCAGGACAAAAAGATGAATAGGTTCTCATCAGGTGAACACTAGTTAGATAAAACATAGTTGATTGTCTATAATTTGTTTTTCTATCTCAATATAATGTTACAAAAATATCATTGGACACTAATATCATTTAGAAATTAGATAGAAAAGAACACTGTAAGACATAATACTGTAGTAGTTTTATTTACTCTGTTGAAAATATTGGAGTGCTTAATTTTTATTTTATTTAATGTTGTGGTATAAAATATTTATTGTTTTTTGCCAATGTTTTATTAGTTTCTGTTTTGTATCTTACTAAGATTTTATTGTTATATTGTTTGCAATTAGCTTTTAATAGAGCGTTGGTGTATGGTAATATATTTAAAGTATGATCATGTATTTAATTTTATATTTTTTATTTAACGGCTGGTTGTTTTGTTTGTAGGGAAGTTGGGTGACAGGTGATTTAAATATATATATATATATGTTATAACACGTTCTAAATTATCAGTATGTTAAACTTTATTGCTTAATTAGCTAATTAATTGTGTGAATAACGTACCTAATTATTATGTGACTTTCCTGCATTGTTAATGTATTATCTATTAAAATGGTGTATATTGATGACCATTCTCACTGTACTTTTGTTTTTGTATGTATATTATTAATTATATTAATTATTTTATGTGGAGTTTTGTATTTGTGGTTTGCAGGATGGGATGTGCTTTAAATATATATAAATATATGTATATATATATATTTATATATATATGTATATATTAGTGTAATTTGTTCAGTAAATGTGTAAATGTTTACATTTTTCAAGCATTTTATTGCTGACTGGCTGTTTTTGAAAAAAATTAAAATATATATTTTATTTCTTTAAAATTTTAAAATATAGCATATTAGTATTATTAATGTTAAAATGTATGAATTAGTAATAGTTTAATATGTGTATATATATATATGTATATATTTTTTTACTTAGCTTTATGAAGATGTATCTATTTAAACTAATATACTGTGTTTTAATGTTTCACAGATAAATATTTAATTCTCTTTTTTTTATATACATACAATTAGCATGTATACATTTACATGTGGGTATGCGTGTCTGTGTGTGTGTGTGTGTTTGTATTAAACAATGTAGTCTACACTTGGCATGCTCTTTAATCTGGTGCTTGCTCTATAACATACCATTGCATTTGTAGTCCAGAAAATAAAATAGTAGCAGCCCTCTATAGGTAAATGACTAAAAGCTTCTTCTTTATTGAATGCAAAATTGAGAAATAAAAACGCTGCTATGTTTCAACCCACAGGTCTTGGTCACAATTATAACATTTTCTTAGTTCGGAGTTAAAATAGTCAGTTTCAACATTCCTGCTTCCAACATTTTCTCATCTTTTGCTTAGGTCTGAATGACAATTGCAAATTTCACTTCTGCAATAAAATGTCATATTTTCCATACTGTTGTATACTTTAGAGTGAGATGAGTAAATTGTATTATTCCAAAGTCTAACACTTTCTCCAAAGCTGTTTTGGTTGCATTGAGTATAGTGTATTTTATTTTTTGGAACATTTTTGTAATTTCTGTTTGAATTGAGTTATAAATGTATGATTGTTATCATATGTATTGTTTTAATGTTTGTTAGAATTCAGTAAGAATTTTAACTATTTTTTCTTGTATTCAACTTGTAACTATTTTTGGTAATTTTTGGAGGAATTTATTTATAGTACTATTTGTTAATATTGTATATCTTTTTTCATTTTGATATTCACTTTATATGTCTTTTAGTGTTTTTAAATATATTTGTGTGATTTAATGTTAAAGTATATATTTCTAAAAGCAATGCATTTTCATATGTAATTTTAATTATTTAATAATTATATTGTATGGCTTTTATTTTTATTATGTTGGCTTCATGTATTGTACTATAAAATATGTAACAACTACTCATAGGAATCCATTATATATATTTAAATGGTATTCTTAGTATTTTTTAGTTTAAATACATTTCAAAGCTACATATTTCTTTTATTTTGTAAGATATTACATTTATTTCTACATTTTTTGGTAAAATGCAGGGCCTCACTACAAGGCTGGCAGTCAGGACCGCCGTTGGTGTGGTGTTCCGACCTCCATATTAAGACCCTGGTGGTCAGACCATCAGGGTTCTGCTGTCTCCACTGGGATCGGTGATCCTAATGGATTGATGGCATGTTGAGGTCGCAATCTGCCAGGGCAGCTCTGATGCTGTGCTGCCCTGCGGATTATGACTTTATTCTCTGGCAGCTTTCTCACTGCGGTTTCACTGCTATGAAAAGCATGGTGGAGAATAGGTGCAGGGTCCCACAGTGGTGTTCTTGCACTGCCCATGCTCTTGGTATGGGCAGTGCAGGGGTTCACCTGCCAAACACCCTCGCAATATTCACTGTCTGCTCTGGTGCACCCTGCAGGTGACAGCATCGCCGCAACTCGGTAATGAGCCAGAGACAATGCCCATCAGCCTAGCAGGAAACGGCAGGGTGGTCACCACTATGGCGGCAGCCACCCTGTCTGAAGTTTGGCACACGGGATATCCTGTCTGCCAAACTCTTAATTAGGCCCAGAGTGTCTATTTTGTCAACTATAAATGTTAATTACAGATTTGTTTTTCTTATTTCTCAGGTATTTGCAAACACTAGGAGAGTTTAAAAATAAATAATTGTCACTTCATTTGAAAATACTAATGCGCTGAGGGAATGATAAGCTGCAAAGAGCAGTTACTTAATTGTGACTATATGTACACAAAAAGAGAGCAATGGGAGTGTTGCTAGCCCACACCGCCTCCCTATAGAAATTGTATCACCACTAGTGGTGTGGGGTAGTAGGAATTGAGAGTTAGACTAGGTCAGTCTTTCTTCAGTGATGTTAGTAAGGTCACTGTATATCCTCAGGTCGAGAAGTCATAGCTGGAAAAATGTCCAGGCTAAGGGGTGCTGTGTTGACTACAGGGGGAT
This sequence comes from Pleurodeles waltl, assembly GCF_031143425.1. Classification (NCBI taxonomy): domain Eukaryota; kingdom Metazoa; phylum Chordata; class Amphibia; order Caudata; family Salamandridae; genus Pleurodeles; species Pleurodeles waltl. The sequence continues at coordinate 39,197,956 of NC_090450.1, forward strand.
GGGGGATTCCCTTACGGACTAGGTGGTCTCACACACATAATAGTGTCTTGCTTCATCAGATGACCACCTAGCCCCACCCAAATAAGATGATACTACTTGGGCGGACTCAACCTCGTGGTTAAAAGAAGCCGAGGGAGTGCTGAAATTAGACTGGCTGGATAATTACATTGATCCAGAAGGGGTGAATACTAAAAATACCAAGCATGTCACCAGTAGCTTCTGCTAATTTTAATGATGATGCATGCTGGTAAACCTAAAACTAAAGGGGAAAGGCTCGTAGGAGAGTAATGTCTCTTGGAGTCTAAAAGAAAAAGTGGATGACCAACATGTTTCTGCCCTCGCTCAGTGCTGGTAGGTCAGGGGCATTCGTCAGGGTCGGAGCACACGCAGTAAGTGGGGTGCTCAAAAAGTGAAAAACCTATATGGCCTACCTGAACGGGTAGTTCACGGTGGGGTAGGCCTGTAGTAGATAAGAATCAATGCATCAATGGATCCGCCACTATTAATTCAGAAGATATATGAGGTGAAAAACGTGGCAAACCACTGCAAAGCACACAGCACAATGTGAACAATTCGTGCCAGGCACTCACACACACATGCAAGTGGGACTTACCCCAGGGTAAGGGGCAATCTGCCTCTGGTCTGGCTAGTGCCGGGGGGGGGGGGTTCCCTTGTAGTCACACTCTGGGGAGATAAAGGGTTAAGGAGGAATACAGGTGAAGGGTCATGAAAGGGAGGAAGAATGCGCAAGACATAAGGGAAACATAAACCACAAGTGGGAAATATAGAAGAGAAAGAAGCTTAAGCCAGGGGAAAGACAAGTGAGAAAAGAAAGAAAAGACAAAGGGGGTAGGAAGGAGAAAAGAAGAAAAGAAGGGAGAAAGAGGGAAGGGAAAGAAAAAAGAAAAAAGAAAAAGGAACAGAGGAAAAAAAGGAAAAGAGGAAAGAAAAAAAGGGGGGGAGAAAAAGAAAAACTGGGAAAGGAAAAAAAGGGGGAACAAGGGCTGCTGAAGGGAAGGGGGACAGGGGAATGGAGGAAAACTAGAAAAATAGAAAACTGGCCCCCAAGGGGGCCACACTTACCACTCCAAAGGGAATACCAAGGAGGGTTACCTACATGCCGGAGCCAGGCCGCTCTGGTACTGACTGCCTGGTTGTTCTGAAATATATGTGGACCAAGAGCCAATCGGCAGGGGGCTCCGCGCGGGATCTAATTAAGAAAATCAGGTGTATCGGGCGTCCTTGTTATGGGACCACGCCCTGTACCTGGTCGCACCCCCTCGGGGGCTGTGCCGGAGAGAAATGCCTGAGTAAACTGCCCGATCGTTGAATTGGGCCGTTATGATTAAAGCCGCGGGGCCGTTGTGCAAGAAAGTCCCGCGGGGTTGGAAGGTGCCCAGCAGTAGAAAAGTAACGTGTGTAGATTGAGCGCCTGCACCGCGATGCGGTTCGCAGAGGCGGTGGGCGCCCAGTGATGACGCGCCGCGAGGAGCGCGGCACGTCAGAAGGGCGTACGGGACTCTGGGAATTAGAGTCCCGTGTAGCAGTTGTGGCGCGTCCAGTAGGACTTCATGGTGCAAAAAAGGGGGGGGGGGGGGAAGGAAAGAAGAGAAACGGGGAACGGAGAGGGAGGCAATGAACAGAAAGGGGGGGGGAAAGAAAGCAGGGAAGAAGCATAAAAAGAGAAAACAGAAAGGGAAACGAGGGGGAGGAAGGAGGGGGGGTTGTTGGGGGTTTGGGAAAAGAAAGTGAAAGGGCGAAAAGAAAAGAAAAGAAAAGAGGAAGAAGGGTCAAAGAAAACAGTCGGAGGAGACAAAGAAGAAGACAAGAGAGAGAGAAAGAGAGAGAGAAGGGAAAATAGAAGGCCAACACAGGCCTATAAGGAAAAAGAGAAAGCAGAAAGAACAGGGGGGGGGGGGAAAAAACAGAGGGGGGCAGGGGAAGAAAAGGGAAGGTGGAGAGCACAGGGCAGAGGAGGAGGGAAATAGGGAAAGAGAAAAGGGGGGAGCAAAGAGAAGTAAGAGCTTTGATACTGATATGAGGATGGGGAAAAGGAAAAGGTGCTGGAGAAGAGGGACAATAGCTTCAATGGTTGGGGTTGTGAAAATAACTCTGAAAACGATAGACGTTGCCCAGGTCAAAAAATGGTGACATGGGGATTAGATGGTGAGATCCCCTGATGGGACCTCAGAAGGAAACTCGCATGGGAAAGGGTCGCCGTGCTCTTAGTTCTCATCTTAGAGCTGACCACTGTATATTATCGTTCAATCCTCTAATGTCCGTTTGCAACCTCCATATCCACCTTTGTTCATATAATAGAAGTTTTTGTGTGGCATTAGTTGCTGTTGATTTTAGTTGGTCCAAAACTACCCATTGCATGTGATCAGGGTGGTGATTGCTGGACACATAATGCTCGGTGAGTCTTGTGGCATCTCTCTCGCATCGGATGGTGCTCCTATGCTCGCAGATGCGTGTACCCACTCTTCTTGTCGTCATCCCAATGTATCTTTTATCACACGGGCATGTGATCATGTATACCAAGTTTTTGCTGTTGCAGTTCGTGAGTTGTCTAAGTTCCCAGGGTGTCCGTAGTCCCACATCAAGTGTAAGAGTTTTCTTGGTAAATGCGCGCAGACACTGCAGCTGCCACACGGAAAGTGGCCTTTAGCGGGAGGAAGGTCCCAGAGTGTCCTTTGTTTGTTCGGGGTGAGGTTTACCCGTGGGCGGGTGTGTACAATCATGTCCCGGATACTTTTAGCTTTTCTATAAGCATTTTTCCAGCTATGACTTCTCGACCTGAGGATATACAGTGACCTTACTAACATCACTGAAGAAAGGCTGACCTAGTCTAACTCTCAATTCCTACTACCCCACACCACTAGTGGTGATACACTTAATTGTGACTTACATTTTTATATCCACTCCGTAGATGTCAAGTACTTCTGACCTTGGAGATTGCGGGAGACTATACCTCTGATTTTCTATTCTACCTGTTACAATGGCTACAGAGAATTGTGCCATTTGGCTATAGCTTTTGCTTGCTCTGGCCTGTTTTGAAAGCCAACTTACGAAATGGCCTACCCCTGGTAATTGTATCTATGGTGTATTCGTGACGGAAGCAACATAGTCCAATGGGCTTTAATACGTGCATATGATTCCATGACAGTCATGACTTATTTCTTCTATAGATGCTTTTCGGAGTAGGTAAGTGTGCATTTATTTCAGATGCTTGTTCTAATTCCTAGTTATGATTCCTATGTAGATTCTAGTCTTGTCTGTATGGTCCTGGCTCATTGAATGTTTATTGATGGAGTACATTTGTGTTATTATCAGCTGGGGACAAATGATCAGAATCCCTGATTACTTTAAAGTAAGAGACAGCTCCTCATACTACTGTCCAAAATGTTAACAAAGCTGCCTAGTAAACCAGGCAGAGGGCCTCATTATGACCCTGGCGGCCGGTGGTACACTGGCTGTAACACCGCCAACAGGCTGGCGGTGTTCCGCCAGTGTATTATGACCGTGGCGCATTAGCCACGGCCATACCGCCGGCCCCTCCACTTGACCGCCAGGCTTCCGCCAGGTGGTTATAATCCCCAACCGCTAGCCTGTCCATGGCGGTAGACGCCGCCATGGAAAGGTTTGCAGTAAGGGGGACTCGGGGTGCCCCTGGCATGGGCAGTGCAGGGGCCCCCAGGCACAGCCCCATCTCGCATTTCACTGCCCGAATTGAACTGCCCGCTGCACATCAACATTGCCGCCGGTTCTATTATGAGTCGGCTGCAATGTTGATGTGACTTTTCCTCTGGGCAGGTTGACGGAAACGCTGTTTCGGTCCACCGGTCCAGCGGAAATGTCATAATAGGGAGCCACCAATACCGCCAGCACTGGCGGTATAGTGGCGCCCGTGGCTTCAGCAGTCTTTATGAAAGACCGCCCAAGTCGTAATGAGGGCCAGAGACTTTTGAGAATTGGTCCACAGTGACATTTAAGACCCCTGTTATCTCCATACATTTATTTAATTGTGGCCTGCACTCATTTCCAGCCTATGAACACTACAGCAACGCCATTTAAACAGCTCCCTTCATACTGTAGAAAACAGCATTCAACAGTTGGGCATGCAATGTTCTACAGCAGGCCTTGTGTTCATTCAATGTGAGAAACCCATTTTTTTAGGTTCAGGACTGTGGACTCATTCCTGGATTTCGTTTTAGGTATAAGTGAGGATATTGTGTTTCCTGCAGATGGTGGTATTATTAAAGATACACGGGCCTCCTTCTCTAGTTTAAATTTGAAAGTCCTAACTCAGACGTTTGTGAGTAGTTAAAAGCCTTCTTTATGGGTAAGGTAGTACTTTATTCAATAAACTGCTTCTATCTAGTTCAGCATCTAAAGAGGATGACAAAGGTTGATATGACTTTTGAAGGCATCTTGATAAGGCACATTGAGAAGATTCTTCATCATATGTCCTTGACAGCAGCTTGCCTACAATTATTGACAGATTTGTTGTTTTTGAAGCCTAATAAAGATGTATTGCTTTGTAGGCATCATTCACCTACAAAACATTTAAAATATTATTAGAGCTTTTGCAGTCTTATGGGGTATGAAGCTGCCCATTATCATAGCTTCCTGAATGTGACTAGGGTCTTTGACCAGGTGAAATAGGAATTATTATTTTTCATTATCTGTTATGACAAGCCACAACTAGACCGCATCAAGACAACTAATGTATTATTTGAAACAGCAGCACACGCTTCTAATATATTTGGCCAAAATTGGATGGAGGTACAATCTTAGATTGGTTCTCTGGATCGTATTCAAACTGTCCATCACATCCTTTTCCTTCTTCATCCCTCATGGTCAGTTGTACAGTCCCAGGAGGTTCCTCCCTCCCTCCAGTGTTTTTTAAATATTTAAGTCTCTCCAATGACCAAACTGATCAGATCTTCTGGCAGTCTATCCATCACTTATCCTGATAATACTCAGTTGATCATTTGGAACATTAATCTGGGACACAAATGACCACATCACTTGTGGAGGTTCAGCGCTGGATTGCACATAACTTTGTCAAATGAAACACCAATAAAGCAAAAAAAAGAATTGTATTACTTAAAACAGTGATCAATTGATATCACATATTTTGTTAAATTCTACAGCAGTCTCCCACTCAAGTGCAGCTAAGGTTAAATCTTTGAGACTAATACTGGACTCTTCCAGGCTCAAATTAATTCAATTTCATCTATCTAGTTATTTAACTTAAAACTAATAAAATGTTTTTTCCTTTTTTACCACGGAATCTGCATGCTCATGTTCCTGTATCCTTTTAAGGGTTGACTATTGCAACATCCTTTATATTGGTGTTACCTGACCCTTTGCTCAGAAAACTGCACACAGTCAAAATGTTTACTGTCTGGTTAGTATGTAAATTAAAATAATTGTCTCTGTAAATCTGGATGGAAGGCAATTATATTAGCTCACTATGAATCAACCCATTTTATCAAGACACTCTGCCTTATACACAGAGTGTACTATAAATCAGAGAAATGTCTACTTTAATTTTACTTCTCACTCTATAACCCCTCTAGATACGTGTGTTGTAACTGTTATAAGGTAGTCAATATTCCACGGTTTGGACATTCTAAATCAGGGAGTTATGTTCTGTCCTTTCTTGTTTCTCAGATCCACATTAACAATATTCATGTTGTGGAATCCCAATTTTTCCTCTGTGATATGGAATCCATCTTGTTTTGTTCAGTCCTGTGATACTCAATGATAACACTGCCTGTTGTTGAAACACGTGATGAATTATTGTCTTCCATATTTTATAAGTACCAGCTTGGAACGCAACATGATGCAAGGCTCGCTAAAGAGACAGCACTTGTGACATACCATAGCATTCTAGCTCAATATTAGTGTTCTATTATTAAATCAATTTTGGCTAACATATTTCCCAAACTCAAAAAGTCCCCAACTGATATTATGGGGAATACATGATCATTTCTATGTATGTGCTTATAACGCAGTATTACTCTGAAATGTGATTGGATATTATAGGTTATATCCAGGTTATAATCAGCAGAGCAGCGCAGAGGTCAGCAACGCCCTTGCTGATGGCAACCTGCACCGCCGTCAGCCCGTTGGGATCACTGATCCTGGCGGAGATGGCTGTAGGTTGGCGGGACTGCCCGCCAACCTCGTAATGTGGCAGTCAGACTGCCACAACTGCAGCGGTCCGAAAGCCACCGCGAGTGTGGTGGTCCGAGGACCACCATGCTCGTAATCAGGCCCTAGGTTTTAGTTCTGCAATTTGGACATTTGGCTTTGGAGTCAAGTGTCCCTCTATCATGTTAAATACATTTTTCTTTATCTTACTATAGCCGGATGATCTGTGTCTTTAATTGGGCCTAGACTTCTGGGACACTTGCACACTACGGGGGTCATTATGTGTTTGGTGGACGGAAAACTATGTCTGGCAAACGCCCAACAGGGTCGCTGCTGCATATTCGACAACCTCCTCACCGGAGTTATTATGGGTTTCCAACTAGGTCAGCGGGTGGACCCCTAAGTTTCCGCCCACTGGCCTAGCGGGAAACATGCTACAGCATTGTCTCCGGCTTGTAATCGAACCGGCGGCAATGCTGAAGCCTACAGGATGCCCCAGTACCCTCGCAATGTACACTGTCTGCAAAGTAGACATTGAACATTGCGACGGTGCTGGGTGAGGGGAGGGGCTGCACTCCCCAGGCCAAGTGCATGGGCCCTTCCTGTGGCCCCTGCACCTGTTCTCCACCAGCCTTTTCATGGCGGTGTTACCACCAAGAAAACGCTGGCGGAGAACAAGGTCGTAGTCTCCAGGGCATCGCTGCTTGCAGCACTGCCCTGGAAGATGAGGATCTCCCCCACCTCCAGACTGCTGGGATCCAAGATCCTGACGGAGCTGGCGGTTCCCTGGCAGTCCGACCGCCAGGTTTGTAATGTGGCAGTCGGACCACCGCATCGGCGGCGGTCCACACCGCCACACTCGTAATGACCCCCTATAGCTTTAGAGGCACTTCAAACCTTATTTTAACCTTTGAGTTGCTGTGTTTCTTGTACCTAATGCAGCTCTTAGTGATGTATATGTGCTTGATAACCAAACTAATAAATAAATACCTAAATAATATTGATAATAATAATAATAGCATTAATGGAACTGATGGGTTCTTCATAGTTCACAAGGTTCATCATTTCAATTTATCAAGAAACAGGCACAAATGTGATAATGTGCATGGGTAATTTGAAAATAAATTAAAATCTCGTTCCCCTCTATTATTTTTTTATTGAGCTGATGGAAAAGTCAATAGGATGGGAGGCCAAGAAGTCTAGCTACCTGTTTAACTTGCAACAGTAAACTTTATGCTGATGACGTGACACTTTGATCGTAAATTAATTTCGAGGTTAAAAAGCTTTGGCTTTATAAAAATCTTTGTAAGAGAGCAAGCCTTTAGAATTAGTTATGTCAAAACAGCTAATGTCATCGAATTCCTCTGCTTCATTAATGCACATAGGGCTGTGCCTTTGCTTTGAGACTTGAACATGAGACATGGGAATAAGAATGGCCAGCACAGAAGAAAACATTTACAAATTAAGGGGCTCATTCCGAGTCCGGCGGGCGGCGGGCGCCGCCCGCCGGGCGGAAACCGCCCAAAGATCGCACCGCGGTCAAATGACAGCGGGGGTCATTTTGACTTTCTCGCTGGGCCGGCGGGCGATCTCCAGAAGATCGCCCGCCGGCCCAGCGGGAAAGCCCCTGCAACGAGGAAGCCTGCTCCGAATGGAGCTGGCGGAGTTGCAGGGGTGCGACGGGTGCAGTAGCACCCGTCGCGATTTTCACTGTCTGCATAGCAGACAGTGAAAATCATGGTGGGGCCCTGTTAGGGGGCCCCTGCACTGCCCATGCCAGTGGCATGGGCTGTGCAGGGGCCCCCAGGGGCCCCACGACACCCGTTCCCGCCATCCTGTTCCTGGCGGGTTTTACCGCCAGGAGCAGGCTGGCGGGAAGGGGGTTGGAATCCCCATGGCGGCGCTGCAAGCAGCGCCGCCATGGAGGATTCCCTGGGCCAGGGGAAAACCGGCGGGAAACCGCTGGTTCCCCTTTTCTGACTGCGGCTTTACCGCTGCGGTCAGAATAGCCCTGGAAGCACCGCCAGCCTGTTGGCGGTGCTTCCGTTGCCCTCCACCCTGGCGGTTTCAAACCGCCAGGGTCGGAATGAGGGCCTTAATGAGGTACATTTTTGAAAAACAAGTATACACTAGTTGGATTCCTGGAGTATTTGTCTGTTCACTTTAGTTGGCCTAATCAGCTAAGTAAAAATTCTATTATTTTAACTCACTGTTTACTTTTCCTTCAAGCTGCTCTCTGCTTTACTCTTGGTTTTTACACAACTGAATCACTTAATAATTAATTTTGTTTAAAAGGGATAGCCTTCTAGGATACACTTTAAAAAAACACGCAGTGGTATGCCATGGTTTGGAATATATATATTGTGATGTGCTTATGTAGACCTATATGTAATGAATAATATTTTGGGTAGGATGAAAGTGGTAAAAAATAAACTATATTGTCAAGAGTTAATTGAAATCAATACATTTTAAACATGCATTTAAAATAAGTAAAAGAAAATAAACAATAATTTACCTCAATAAAATGTGGGCAACCGAATAGGTACCTAAAACTAAAAGAATGTAAAAGTATTCTGTCCATATCACAATATCCATTTCACCAATGTGTTTTAGACAAAACAACCCTCCAAAGTGATCTTCACAGCCCTGTTTCCTTTGCCCATAATGTAAACTCAGAGTGAACTAAAATATTTAACCAGTGTTGTACAGAGGTATTTGTTTGAACCTTCATAATAAAATTTGACTACCTTATTAATTATTGTTTTAAGTCTCACCACAATAAGATAGGGCAGACCACAATCCTTGGTTCCTTCAATGTGGTTGGAAGACAGTGTGTCAAATGGGTTACATTGTTATTCTACAGACTTCAGATGATTAGGATTTAAAACAAATGCTTAGCCCTTTCCTTAGCTGCATTCATAATGTATTTAATTGCATTTCTAGTTTTTAGCTGCTATCAGACTGTTTTAGCTATCTGAAAGCCTTTGTATAATCAATACTTCGGAAAAGTATAAAATTAGGCTATGTGTCAGCTCTTTCAGTTTTTCACTATCATATGTTTGTCATGCTTTAACATTGCTTGGGTGAATTGTCCACCAGGACCTTGGCATTTTGAGGATGGCTGTATTGTCCATTTGTCTTTGTAATAGTGTTGTTGTAATTGGGCATCAAGTAGTTCATTTGGCTTTAAATGCGACATGACGCTATCTTTTAATTGTGAATCGGTTTGTCTACCCTGATATATTTATGTTACAGACATGATGACTTTTTACTTGCTGATTTATGGCTTCTTTGGCTAGGAAGTGCTTGCTCTTTGGATGTCTTAGCCTTTCGAAGTAACAGTGTTATTCACAATTGACCCTTGATTATTAATTTGGTTTACTTTGCTGCCATGAGAACATGTATTTGAATAATCAGATATTTTTGTTAACATACTAAAGACTCACACACCCGTAGGTTTTCTTAAGAATTCAACATAAATATTGGGCTTGTGCCAAAAATATCTTCTATGAAATATGTTTCTGTGTTCAACTTCTAAGTTCAATCCTTAAAATCTAAACTTCATCTTCTGACTCCTTTCCCTAATGCTTTTCTATGAGGGTACAGATTAACTCTTCTAATAAACTGCAGTATGTTTGTATATAGCATTTGTATAACTTACTTTTGTGTATTTATGTGAAATTTCAGAAAAATAACAAGAAATTATTCTAAATTATGTAAAATGCACAACTAGCATCTGACACTATGGGGGTCATTATGACCCTGGCGGAATGCGGAGAACCGGCGGTAAGACCGCCAACAGGCTGGCGGTCTTACCTTGTGAAATTATGACCATGGCGGTTACCACCATGGTCATCCGCCGGTTCTCCGTTCCGCCCGCCAGGGCGGAGACGATCGCTGGGCTGGAGACCTGGGTCTCCAGCCCGGCGGCCGTCACTAGACCGCCGGCGGTATTTGGACCCGGCTTACCGCTGTGGATTTCCAGCGGTTTGAACCGCCATGAAATCCATGGCGGTAAGCACCATCAGTGCCAGGGAATTCCTTCCCTGGCACTGATAGGGGTCTCCCCCACCCCCCACCCCCACCCCGACTCCCTCCCCTACACCCCCCACCACCCCTGCCACCCCCCAAAGGTGGCAGGGCCGCCCTCCCCACCCCGACCCCCAACATCATATCACCCATACCCACACGACACGCACGCAGGCACCACCTACACACTTACACGCACACACGCCGACATACATGCCTACATCCACACACACAGTCAGACACACACACCCACATTCAAACATACACGCACACATCCATACAGACATACCCACAGACATACACGCACTCATTCCCATACACACAACACCCCCGCAAGCATACACGCACTCACACACCCCCTCTACATACACACATGCACACCCCCATGCACCCACACAACACACAACACCCCCCCATCCCCCTCCCCTCACGGACGATCGACTTACCTGGTCCGACGATCCTCCGGGAGGGGACGGGATCCTTGGGGGCAGCTCCGCTGACACCACACCGCCAACAGAACACTGCCACGGCGAATCACAGGATGTGATTCGCTGGGCGGTGTTCTGTTGGCGTGGCGGTGGAGCAACCTCCACTTCCCCACCTCCCGCCAGTATGGCTGTTGGCGGCTCTCCGTCCGTAAAAGGACAGAGAGCTGCCAACGGTCATAATAGGCCGAGTGGCAAACCGCCACCACTGGCGGTCTTCCGCACGGCGGTCCCTCGGCGGTCTTCAAAAAAGACCGCCGAGGTCAAAATGACCCCCTATGTTTTAGCATAAAGTGCTTCAAAAGTGTACCAACTAGCAGCTGCTCCTGTTCTTGTCATAAGCTTTGTTCTTGTGTGCTCATGCTACAGTTTTGCTACGATCAGCACATGATTACAAGACATCGCATAATAGTGTAATTTAGGGAATGCAAAGTTAGAAAAATGACATGATTTTATGCCCACATAATGGAGATTACATCCAGGCCTACCAAAAAGGTCTGTATAGCAAAAGGGCGCTGCTATGGTTACAGTGAAGATGTTCCTTCATTGTCGAATTTTCTTTCTAGGGATCCTGGAATTTGTTTGTTTCCTTGAAGAGAGAAATATAGTGCCACAAGCACTGAACAGCACTGGGAATCTAAATTATTTATGCCATGAGCTATCATCATTTAATGGTTTCCCTACGATGTGCATCAACAAGAAAATATTCCTAAATCATATGTAAAGGCAGAAAAAGATATTTGAAAAGGAGATTGAAAACAATAAAGGGATTTAAAGAAACGCAGTAATTATATTCACCTGTATCGACAGTTATGGGCCATATATTGAATATAAACAGTGTTATTGCCTTAAATTATTTCTTAGTGTTAGTCATTTTTGGCCATGATCATAACTGTTTCAGAGTATTATATATCTGTGGAAACACCTGTTTGCACAGAGGTCAGAAGTGATTCAGCTCTGGACCACATTACCAGATCTGAGATCCAATGAATCTTTCTTTCCCTATTCCAAGAGGTAAGGAGTCACAGGTTAAGCTTTACACTCAATTTACAGTGCAACCGGTAGTCACACATTAAGGGCCTCATCACAAGTGTGGCGGGTCCGAGGAAAGCCACACTCATGGTGACGGTCGGACTGCCGTTCTTTAGGCGGTCCATCACCACATTACAAACCTGGCGGACGGACCCGACTAAAGACTGCCGTCCCCACCAGGAACATCATTCCCAATGGGCTGACGGCAGTCTGAGTTGTACTCAGCCATAGTGGCGCAGAGCTCAGCACCGCCGTGCTGATTACAACTCAGCTTTCCAGCAACCTTTCCATGGCAGGGACCCTGCTATGGAAAGGCTGGCGGAAACACAGAGCAGGGGGCCACAGGGGCCCCTGCACTGCCCATGCACATGGCATGGGCAGTGCAGGGGGCACCCTGCACAGCACCATCAGAATGCGCATTGTCTGCAAAGCATTCCGATGGTGCTGGTGTGCTATGGTATAGGCCTCGGATCCCTTAAGGGAGCCGAGACCAATATCATACCATTGTTCCCACCGGTCAGCCCAGTGGGAATGCATAATACAATGTTCCTGCAAGTCAGCATAGTGGGAACATTGTAACATGCTTGGTGGGATGCCTTCGGTATGATGGTGGCGTACTCCCCGCAAGTTTGGCGGTCGGCTCGTCTGACCGCCAAACTCATAATGCGTCCATAAATCTCAGAAAACAGATAAAGTTCAAACAGCTTTATTTGAAACTCAAAGCCAAACTTACATTTATGAGTCTCAAAACAATAGTATAGATATACAAGATCATCAAAGGAGAATTAAAGTGTTGCACAATATTGAATTTAATCAACATATGCAGTACTACCAATTCAATAGCGATAATACTGAAAAGAAGGAAAAACATTTAATGCTTCCAGTCAAAATCCAAGTTTTCCTGCTTAACCATTAATTCTAGACTCCTAACTATTCTAATATCTAGGAAATTTAGAGAAAAAAATAAGTCAGCATTACAGAACGTTTGTAGACGTTTCCGTCAAGAGAGGTGAGGCGGCTTAAAGCCATATAGAAATTCTGCATTCCAAAAGCGGACATAGAAAGGTCCGTTCTCAGTAAAGGACAGAGGGAATCTGAACCTTACCACTAACTAAACCACACTTAAATCTTAATTCTTCTAAAGGTGACATCACATCGAGAACCTTCACTTGAAATAACAAGATCACATTTCACACATTTTAATTGGCACTGTACCCTTCTGAGGACTTCGGCATTCGGCTTTGGTGCACCCCTGTGCTTTAGAATTTCAGAAGAGTTACAGCTGCCAACTCAGATACTCCTTCTGCCATTGACAAAACGTTCCTCCAGGCCTTCTTATCTTCCCTCACAATGAGCTCTCTATGTTCCAGAACTCGTATCCTGACACCTGCAGCTTTTGGAAAGTATGAAGCAAACGTTTGCACTGAAGTTTCAGACACAAGGAACTTGAGCCTTCACTCTGGCCAAGCTTGAAACGAACATGAATATACTTCATTTTAAATGATTTATCTCACACTTCCCACACACGCGATTAATATAAGACAAATACAAAATAACATTACTAAACACTGCAACATAAGCATACTTGCAATACTATGAATAAATGCAATTACATAAAGTTATATTCATTGTGCACTTTACTCATATACATTTCAGTCCCTCACATTATTATGAGAATCAATGTGCATGTTTATATAGAAAAATAACCACTCCTTTAATTCACTGTTAAAACTCATAATGGCAGAACTGAGTTATGCTCTCTTAAAAGTCTGAGTTGGGCAGCATTTACTAAACAAAGGAATTACCAGGCGCAATAAAGTTTGCATATTTGTTTAAATTTCTGCTGGCCAGACCTGCTGGTATTCAACAGGGAAAAGAGTGCGGTATTTACCATGATGTAAGTTTTGGTGTGGTAAGTGCCCAATTATGCATGTTATTCCTGAAAAACTTAAAACAGGTGCAATTTATTGTACCTGGTAAGTATTTAAACGCCAGGGAGTTAGATTTTATGATGTGTCATAATTACTACCTTTCCCCTGGGCAGCTTGTAATCAGGGCCTTACATTTATGTTCATTGATATTCCACTATCACTCATTTGCAGTACAGTTGAAGTTTTTTTTTAAAAGTATTATTTCTCATGTATTCAGAATAATGAACATTTACAACAACTTCTTTGAAATGTGTTTAATTTTTATTTCATTTTTTGTTTAATCGGAATGGTGCACATTGCCCTGCTGAATGTTGCCCTCCTGAATGAATAATTTTACAGAGTGTAAGAGTTATGTACAAGTGGCAATGAAAACTGCAAAAAGGAAACAGAGTGCATCAGGGATCACTGACACAATATCAAGATAAACAATATAGTTTGACACAAATATTGTGTCAAACTTTTGTTAACATATATTTTCCTTGTTGCAGTCGCCACCTGGATAGTTATAGTTAGGACCATGTTTCCATAGAAAAAGCATTTTTTGACTTGCTTATACCTTTAGTACTGTTTTCTACGGAAAGGTTCAGGTGATCCGTCAAGCGGGACAAAGAAAAAGACGGGGTCAAAAAAGTTGCATTCCTCATGTTGATTACCATAGGACCTTTGAACAAGGCTACAGCCTGAACCAATGGACAGAATTACACCAAATTTAGCAGAAAGTTATCTTTCAGTACACTTTCGCTTATTTGGTGTAAATCTGTTCAGTAGTTTAGGAGATATTGAAGGGAAAACAAATGTGTACATCTCTTTCTGGGCTTCCTGAAGCCCCGGGGACCGCCATCTCCCCAGGGCGATTATAACATTGCATGCAGGGGGAGCCATGCGGCCCTCGCACTCCTGGGACCACCACCTCCCTGGGGAAAAATGCTTTCATTAATGTAGGGAGGATTCCTGCAGACCCCCCCGCCACCATGCCCCGGGGACCATCACCTCCGAGGGGCCAACTTTCAGTAATATGCGGGTCACTCACTCCCTAAGGTAACTTTAACTCGCGCCCTCACCATGCACTGCTAATACCCCAGATATAACAGCACCCATGTCAACTTCTATAACATCATTAAAGATATAAATGAAAAATTAGCAGTCAAATTATTGAAGAAAAAACTGTGCATGGTGGGGGGGCAAGTTATAGTTACCTCAGGGTGCAAGTGCAAGTTATAGTTACTTAAAATAACTATAACTATAACTGCTAAATATCTACGTTTTTTACAAATAAATCCAAAACCTAACTATAACGTCCCTGTAACCTTTGTTTTTTTATTTGAAATTCTATGTTTTTTAATTTCATTTCCAATTCTGTTACCTAACTATAACGTCCCTTTAACCTTTGTTTTTTCTGTGAAAATATATGTATGTGTGTGTGTATATATATATATATATATATATATACATATATATATATATCCCCAAGCACTCGGTTTCACCTACACATGCTATTCATATATAGATAGATGGACAGATAGATAGATAGATAGATAGATAGATAGATAGATAGATAGATAGATAGATAGATAGATAGATAGAAAACTTAAAAAACATTAACAATTCAATTATAAAATATTAAATACATCACCAGATAAATAAAATATATTAAAACATCACAATTGCAGAAAATATTATGATAATTAAAAAAAAGAAAGAATATAAAATTAAAAAATCAACTAATAATCATACAAATATATGTAACCAATATTGGGAAAAGTAGTGCAAGCTCAGATATGATTCCCACTCCCGTTGATGCAACAGTAGAGAAAGTGTTAGACTTCTGAGGAGTTACATTAACTCCAAATAATGCAACAGTAACAAAAATGTAGGACTTTGTAGGGGTTAGATTTACCATTCCTACTTTGGTGTGTGCAACAGTGGGGAAAGTGTTGGACAGCAGAGGAGTTCAATTTATTATTGCCATTCCAGTATTTGCAATAGTAAGGAAAGTGTTGAACTTTGAAGGGGTTACATTTACTGTTCCCATTCCAGTTTAAGCAATAGTAGGGAAACTATTAGATTTTGAAGGGCTTACATTTACTAATCCCACTCCAGTCAGTGTAACAGTAGGGAAAGTGTTGGACTTTGGAGGGGTTACATTTACTATTCCCACTTCAAACAACACAATATTAGGGACATTTTGGGACTTTGGAAGGGTAAGGTTTACTGTTACTACTCCAGTCTGTGAAACAGTATGTAAAGTACTTCACTTCAAACACATTACATATTTGGATACCCCATTAATTTAGAAAAAGTATTATACTTTTGATATGAACATTATTAATTAAAATTAAAAATAAATGCCATATAACTGTTGATTACTATACAAACATAGGACTACAAAAACCTTCAATCCATGTACATAGAATGCCGGGCTCGAACTGCGGCTGTCAAAATAGCTCCGAAATGAACAATTACCTCTTCATCGGCCAGCTCAAACAAAGTCTTAAAAGCTTCCCTACAATTGTTGATCTCGCGTTTCTTTAAAAGGGGTATCAAAAAAGCCTAGTATACCTTAAATACTACTTACAGAAGAATGTAAATTGCAACATTGTTGGCCCAGACCTCCCATCACACTGGCAGGGTGCGCATTATAACCCAAGGGGAAACTTTACAAATAATTAATTGTCCCAGCCCTAAGATGAAATAGCAGGCTCCACTCCCATCTACCCATCGGTCTTTTCATGTACCCTGCTATCTAGTATGGCATAAAGGAGTCAATATATGTAGCCACTATGGGATTTTTTTCTCTCAGTGGTTAATCATTCAGTATACCTTAGATTATATAATGCCCGATATAGTTGTTTTTTATTAACATTGGAGACAACCTTGGGGTCCCTGACAACATTAAAAAAACAACTTATGCAAGCACAACACCACATAGGATAGCTAAGGAATCTCCATACCCTTGTCGCAGCTTGAGCTGTCCTTTATAATATTCATTGTGAGACTTGCATCTTTATTCTTCCAAACTGCGAGCCATAACAAGGGAGGTTGAGTGGCAGTATAATCCTTCATGAGGCAAGGACTCAATTCTCTATAACAGATCACACTAGGGGAAGAAATGGGAGCAGCCACCACCCTCCTACAAAACCTATTCTCCTCCAGTTGAATTGCGCACATTTCCCCTGCTTGTTATATATTTCATTAAATCATGAATTATTAATATGAAGTGTTATTTAATTATTATTTAAATATCTTCCCACTCTATACCCCTGCAATCCTAGCAGCCCACACCTAAAATAAAACTGAAATAAATAGGTATAGCTTATTTTCATAACTGATAATACATAAAATAAATAATTAACTATTACTAGTTAATGGTTAATTATTACTTAATTACCCCCCACCCTATACAGCTAGAAACCCAGAAACCTGCAATTAAAATATAACTAAACTATATGACAATGTACATGATTAATAATCAATTAAATAATTAATAAACAATAAATACTTAATTGTTAATCATCCCCTAATTTACTCCCCTTTCTGTATCCTTAAATACCTAAAATGTAAGTAAAATAAATCAGTATTAGATAATTCATACAATTACCATAGATCACATACTTAATTAGAAATAATCAATTAAGAAATATTACTTATTTTAACTTCTCACCCCATTCCCTTTACAAACCCTACAACACTATAATTTACTATTAATAATTATAGAAACATTTCTAAATAACTTAAAATTGAAAACTATTTTTAAAAATCTTAATAACATTATACAAACAATAGTAACACATAACATTATATGAACTAAAACAAATTAGAAGAATTTTTTTAAATGATATTTTTACACCTTTATTACTGAAAAACAATATAAAAAACAATGATGTTCCTAAAAACGATATTACTTACCTAAATAAACAGTATTATTGACAGCAATATCTTTGCGTCACAATATTTTTGTCTCCCCCTTATTTTTACAACTTGATATTTTGTCTAAACATCTCACATCAGGACACCACTGATGCTAAGGATTGCATATTCTGTTCTAGGGAATGCAAGCCAGGGGTCACAGCTGTGAATCCTGTGACCCATAAATGACAATGCTTCAAATGAGCCTGAACTGTTCTGTACTTCTTTATTTTGAGAGGGTGAGAAAGATGTGTAATACTTTTAATTGGAAAGAACCATCATTTCTCAAAAGCAAGTATGATCAAAAGTCAAGTAATCCTCAATTTCTTTCTAATAGGTACCCACACTGTTGTGTGAACTTATAAAACAGAACAAAGACTTTTGCTTTGTATTATAATCAATTCATGGTATGATTTTCATGTTACCTTCACTCAGAAGCTATTGTTTGGCTAGCATTATGGATCTTAGCCCTGCCCCAACCTATTACCATATGCTAGCCAGCCACACGCATCCCTGTACCTGCCCTTGCCTGTCCCGCTGCTAGCCTGCACCTATCTCACACCTATGTCTGCCTGCACCTACCCATCATCCAGTCCTTTCCCAGGCTGCATTTCCCATTCCCTTAGCTTCCTCATCCTGCACTTTTCTAAACTCCTGCCTCACCTTGCTCACACCTCTCCCTTCCAATACCTCTCCCTCTACGTTCCTCTGCCTACCTGTGCCTCTCTCTTCCCCTGTGTCTATTAGCCCTCCCTTCTCGCAGCCTCCAACCTGGCTGTACCGCTTCCTGTCTATACCTCTCGCTTCCCAGCTTGTCCCTGTCTGTCCTTTTCTCTGCCTGTCCTTTTCCCTACATGTATTCTTCATGAAAGTCAGTCTCCCACTTCACATCCCCTGGCTACACATTTCCCTTTACCACTTCCTGCCCACACGTCTCTCTATCCGTAGATCTCCCTGCTCCATCCTCAGCTCAGCAGTGCCTTCATGGCTATACCACTCATTGCCGAGAAATGTCCGGAACAACGATGCCAGAACCACGAAAACGTTGTTAACGCAACCAGAACCACAGTTTCGTTAACAATGTTTTCTCTGCCTTAACCACGCATGAACAACGCCCATGCCTGGTTAAGGCAGAGAAAAAGGGAATCGGGATGCGGTCAGGTAAGTGGGGTTGGGGGGTAGGTTTTAGGGTAGTTTTGTTTTTGGGGCAGGGGTGGGGGGGCAGGTTAATTCTGTTTTTAGGGAACGGGCAGAGGTGGGGAGGTCAGGGTAATTTTGTATTTAGGGTGGGTGGGGTTGTCGGGTTTTAAGGGGTAGGAGTTGGGGGGTCGGGTTTTTTAGGGGAGAGGGTTGGGGTTTGGGGTAGGACGCGGTCAGGTAAGTGGTTTTGTGAGAGGGTTGCAGGTAGTTTTTAGGTTTTGGTTATTTTTTTTTAAGGGGCGGGGGTCAGGGTATTTTTGTTATTTAGAGGCTGGGTGGGGGGTCCGCGTAATTTTGTTTTTAGGGCGGGTTAGGTGGTGGGTTTTTAGGGGCTGGGGTGGGGGGGTCAGGGTAATTTTGTATCTAGGGTAGGTGAGGGGTGCGTTAGGGGTAGTTGTATTTTTGGGGGTGGGGCTCGGTTGTTTTCAGGGCGGGTGGCGGGTTGGGGTAGGTTTTAGGACTCAGGGTGGGTGGGGGGTATTGGGTAGTTTTTAGGGGTGGGTGGCTGGGTTGGAGTACTTTTAATTTTGGGGCGGGTTAGGGGTTGGGGTAGTTTTATTTTGCGGGTGGTGGGTTGGGTAGTTTTATTTTTAGAGCGGGTGGGGGGGTCGGGGTAGTTTTATTTGTAGGGCAGGTTAATTTGGTTTTGTGGATGGGGACGGGGTAGTTTTATTTTTAGGGTTGGGGTGGGGGGTCGGGTAATTTTGTTTTTAGGTGCGGGCAGTTTTATTTTTGGTGTGGGGGTCAGTTGTTTTTAGGGCAGGTGGGGGATCACACTACGTTTTAGGGCTCAGGGCGACTTGGGGTATCGGGGTACTTTTTAGGGGTGGGTAGGGGGATCGGGTAGTTTTATTTTTAGGATGGGTGGGGGGTCATGGTAGTTGTGTTTATAGCGCGGGTGGGGAGTGGCATGCAAAAACTATGCATACCGTTCCACACATGCCTTTACTAGGCATGCCTTTATAACGAAAAATTGCTGTAAAGGCATGCGTGGTAAAGTCATTTGTGGTAACAATGTGGTTATTGTTCCGACTGCAGTGTTGAGGCGTGCGTGGTTGGCGCATTCGTTGTTCCATCATGCATCCCTCATTCCTCCTACTTCCTTCTCCCTCCCTGCATCCCCCAACCTTGACCTCTATCCGCCTGTATATCTCTCTCCAATACCTCATACTGACCAGAAATATCCTTGCCTGGACCTATCCCTGCGCGCATCTCTCCCAGTCTACACCGAGGACGCTCCTCTGACAAACTCTACCTCTGCATAGCCATAACTCTCCCACACCTCCTCAGTCTGTGATTCTCCCCACCCATCCAACCCCTCAGCCTGCTCACAGCCTAGGCCTTTCCCGGTCTCTACCTTTAAGGTCCACATATGTTCCTGCCTTTTAAACAAAGACTTTATCACGTAAAGCCTTTACAATGAAACCGGCAAAAGGACGAGTCATTACTACGCCCATCTTTACAGAAACTTTTTCTACCACGAATGGCATTACAGTGTCATTCTTTACCATGAAATTTAACAGATGCTGGATTTAGGGCTCAGGGCTGGGGAAGAGACAGTTTTAGGGGTGAGAGCGTGGGGGGGGGGGGGGTTACCCAGTTGTCGGATTTAGGGCTTAGAGCAGGGAAGGGGGTGGATTTAGGGCTAAGGGTGTGGGGGTCTGTGCCCAGATTCCAGCCTCCATTGTTGCATCGTACATCCATCTCCTGCGTGGTCAGAATGCAGACGATGGGGTTTAGATGTATTTTCAGTAAAAGGTCACCCGCTAGTACCTGTCTGAGGTAGTGCCAAAACAGCCTCATGAGACCCATCCAGAGTGCAGACATGATAAGTAAACAGTAAGGTGGGACTACACATCCATTACCTTACTTCATTTACGTACTGGCAGGAAACAAACCCGTACACTTGAAGTACTGTGCATAGCATTTCTGCTAAGCAGCAGCATGATTTGGTTCATTACCGAAGATTTCCAAATGTGCATAAGTAAGTGGAATGTTTTACTGTAAAATTATGCGTTGTAAGTAATTGCGTGAGTAGGGAATTTGTTGTTTTGGTATATTTAATAGCATTCTACATGCCGGCGTGCTGTTAAAGTTCTTTCTAGAAACTGGTGTGATAATGCCAGCCTCGTTCTAACGCTTTCATTATTGAAGCCATCTGCCTTACGGCTTTCATTCTAGAGCAGTGGTTCACAACCTTTTCACTTCTGTGGACCCCCAATTTATCAATACTGGAACCCGGGGATCCCCATTGAATCATTATTGGAATCCAGGGACCCCCCCACTGAGTCATTTACTGAAAGCTGGGAACATAATCTGTTAATTTTCAAAGCAGTCGCGGGCCCCCTGAGGAGGCTTCGTGGACCCCCAGGGATCCCCAGACCACAGGTTGGGAACCCCTGTTCTAGAGCAATACATCTGTTGCTGCCTGTTCCTCTTCTTGCTTGTGCCCCACCATGCCCATCCCTCTCCCTGTGCCTACCTCTTCATGTCCCCATCTCTCCCTGCCCCTACCTCTCCATGGTCCACCTTTAGCAGCCTGTGCCCAGCCCTTAACTCTCCCAACCCATATCCTACTCAGCCATTGTCCCTGCTCACACATGTGCCTGTTTCCACCTCTCAAGTAGTCACACAAATCGATTGAATGCATTTCTATTGCACTTTTCTTTAGAACTGGGTTATGCAGTAAATATTTTAAGTACAATATTATGGCTCCTTATGGTGAAAAGCTATTTACATTTTTCTGCCACTTATTTTTTTTTAATAGATTGTGATAGATTATACAGAGATTGTGCATTTGGCACTAAATATACAAGAAAATGACAATCCATTAAAAACATAATAAATGCCAAATTTGAACAACAACATTACTCTGAAAGATTCACACCATTATGAGAGCTGATCAGCAGCTTAAATTGCCACTTTAGGGTGAATTAATTTTAAGGATTGCAAATCAATCAATCAATCAATCAGATACATTTATAAAGCGCGCTACTCACCCGTAAGGGTCTCAAGGCGCTGGGGGGGGAGGAGGGGGTCAGTGCTCGTAGAACCAGGTCTTGAGCTGCCTTCTGAAGGGGAGGTGGTCCTGTATGGTGCGAAGGTGGCTGGGAAGGGAGTTCCAGGTCTTCGCTGCCAGAAAAGAGAAGGATCTTCCTCCGGCAGTGGCTTTGCGGATGCGGGGTACGGCTGCTAGGGCTTGTCCGGTCGAGCGTAGGGTGCGCGGAGGAGTGTAGAATGAGACGCGGTGGTTGATGAGTTTTGGTCCGAGGTTGTGCAGGGCTTGGTGTGCGTGGGTGAGGAGTCTGAAGGTGATCCTCTTGTTGACTGGGAGCCAGTGAAGTTTCTTCAGGTGTCCGGAGATGTGGTGGTGGCGGGGTATGTTCAGGATGAGTCGTGCGGCAGCGTTCTGGATTCGTTGCAGTTTCCTCTGCAGCTTGATGGTGATGCCGGCGTACAGAGTGTTCCCATAGTCCAAGCGACTGGTGACGAGGGCGTGGGTGACGGTCTTCCTGGTGTCGGTGGGGATCCAGCAGAAGATCTTGCGGAGCATGCGGAGGGTGTTGAAGCATGCCGAGGTCACCGAGTTGACCTGTCTGGTCATGGAGAGGGATGAGTCCAGGATGAAGCTGAGGTTGCGTGCGTGGTTGGTGGGTTGGGGAGTGCTGCCCAGGGCGGGAGGCCACCAGGAGTCGTCCCAGGCGGTGGGTGTAGGGCCGAGGATGAGGACCTCCGTCTTTTCTGTGTTCAGTTTAAGCCGGCTTCTGTCATCCAGTTCGCTACTTCCTTCATGCCTTCGTGTAGTCTGGTTCTTGCTGAGGTGGGGTTGTTGGTGAGGGATAAGATGAGCTGGGTGTCGTCGGCGTAGGATGTGAGGTCGAGTCCGTGTTTTCGTGCGATGTTCGCCAGGGGGGTCATGTAGATGTTGAAGAGGGTGGGGCTGAGGGAGGATCCTTGGGGGACGCCGCAGATGATCTCTGTGGCTGTGGATCTGAAGGGGGGGAGGCGGACTCTCTGAGTTCTTCCGGAGAGGAAGGAGATGATCCATTCCAGGGCCTTGCCTCTGATGCCGGCGTTGCTGAGGTGACGTATCAGGGTACGGTGGCATACCGTGTCGAAGGCTGCAGAGAGGTCCAGGAGTATGAGGGCCACGGTTTCTCCTTTGTCGGTCAGGGATCTGATGTCGTCCGTGGCTGCGATGAGGGCAGTCTCGGTGCTGTGGTTAGCTCTGAAGCCGAACTGTGAGGGGTCGAGTGAGTCGTTGGTTTCCAGGGTGGTGGTGAGTTGAGCGTTGACGATTTTCTCAATCACTTTGGCGGGGAACGGTAGGAGCGAGATGGGCCGGAAGTTTTTGAGTTCGGTGGGGTCTGCTGTTGGTTTCTTTAGGAGTGCGGTGGTGAAAGACGCGTTGATGATGTCTCGGAGGTGGGGTGCGATGATGTTGTCGGCTTTGTTGAAGATGTGGTGCGGGCAGGGGTCGGATGGTGATCCTGAGTGGATGGAGTTCATGATGCGGGTGGTTTCATCGGTGGTGGTTGGGTTCCAGGTGAGGATGGTGGTGTTGTCGGTGGCGGATTCCAGTGGTGGGTTCGTGTTGGTTGTGGTGAAGCTGTTGTAGATGTCGGTGATCTTGTGGTGGAAGAAGGCTGCGAGGGAGTCGCAGAGGTCCTGTGAGGGAGGGATGGAGTTGTTTTCTGCATCGGGGTTGGAGAGTTCTTTGACGATGCCAAATAGTTCCTTGCTGTTGTGGGCGTTGTTGTCTAGTCTGTTCTGGAAGGCTGATTTTCGTGCGGCGCGGAGGCGTTGGTGGTGTTGGTGGGTGGCATTCTTGAGAGCAGACATGTTCTCCTCGGTCTGGTTGAGGCGCCAAGTCTTTTCGAGGGTGCGGCATTCTTTTTTGGAGTCCTTGAGGTCGGGGGTGAACCAGGAGTTTTTCTTGTGGTTGTTGGTGTTTGCTTGGGTCTTCAGGGGGGCCAGGAGGTTGGCGCAGTCGGAGATCCAGCTCGTGAGGTTGTTGGCGGCTTCGTTGGGGTCTGTGGTGCTGGTGGGTTGGTTCTGAGAGAGGGTCGATGTGAGTTGTTCCGTGGTGATTTGATTCCACTGTCTTCTTGGTGGTTGCTGGGTGTGGTGGTGCACGGTGGTCTTCTTGAAGCTGAAGTGGACACAGCTGTGGTCCGACCAGGCGAGTTCGGTGGTGTGGCTGAAAGAGATGTGTTTGCTGGAGGAGAAGATGGGGTCGAGCGTGTGTCCGGCGTGGTGGGTGGGGGTGTTGACTAGCTGTTTCAGTCCCAGGTTGGCGAGGTTGTCCAGTAAGGCGGTGGTGTTGTTGTCGGTGTGGTTCTCCAGGTGGAAGTTGAGGTCCCCTAGGAGGATGTAGTCGGTGGACGGGAGTGCGTGTGGGCTGACGAAGTCTGCGATGTCTTCGCTGAACTTAGTGCGTGGTCCTGGTGGTCTGTACATGAGGGTGCCTCTGAGGGTGGTCTTGGGGTCGCTGTGGATCGCGAAGTGGAGGTGTTCGGCGTCGGGGAGTGAGTCGTCGACGTGGGTCGAGATGCGGATGGAGCTTTTGTGTGCAATGGCGATGCCTCCTCCGGTGCGGTTGGTGCGGTCTTTCCGGATGATTTTGTAGCCGTCGGGGATGGCTATGGCGATGTCGGGTGTCGAGGAGGGGTTCATCCAGGTCTCGGTGAGGGAGGCGATGTCCGGTGTTGTGGAGTCGATGAGATTCCACAGTTCGATGGCATGCCTGTGGAAGGATCGGGTGTTGATCAGGATGCAGTCGAGGTTGTTTCCGGGGGAGTCGTTCTTATCGGGTGCGATGTGTGTTCGTAGGCAGGTAAAGCGGCAGTTGCGGCAGGTGAAGGATCCGTGGGTCCGCTTCGGGGTAGCGCGGTAGCAGCCCGGCGTGCGGCCGGGGTTGAGGGTGGTGTGGTAGTCAATATCCCCAAAAGGGGGTGTTGAGCTGTATACGGTGGCAGAAGCTTTTCAAACGTAAATAGGTTAGTAAAGTATGCCATCTGTTGATGCAAATTCAATTAATAAGATGGCTTCTGTGTATAAGCAAATATCTTTGAAGACAAATTTGCAGAGTGCAGAGATACGTTTTTCACAAAAAATAATCTTTTCATGGGAAACAGTATTAACAAAGCGGCTCGAACCACGCTGTGCATTTACAGCGCGGCCCAAACCACGATTGCGGCTTTACAACGAATGCCTTAACCATGCAAGTCATTACGACTTGTCTTAGGGAAAGCGTTGTTGGACTGATGTCGAACTTTAAGTCCAATGCATTCCCTACTGTGGCTCAGACAGAAGTTGGAGTAGTAAATTATACTATTCCAAAGTCCAGCACTTTCCACGAGGCAAGACGTTGTAATGACTTACGTGGTAAAGGAATGCATTGTAGAAATGCATTTGTGGTTCGGGACGCGTTGTTAAGGCAGGCATAGTAAATGTCTTGCAACATCTTTTCATACCTCAGGAATTGGACTCATTCTTTAAAGCTCCTCTCGTGAACTTAAGACATCCCCAGTTTTTTTTCTTTTATCTCATGTTATAAGGGAATCGCACAGGTACATTTCTGGGATGAGCAAACCGTGACACGGGTGAGAAAGGACGTTGGAAAATAGGAACTTGTTGGACTGTTACACAGCTTGTAAGGACCTGCCCAGCTCTCCGTAATTTTGGCGATGTATAAATGAAAAACTCCAAATGAGGATCTGCACAAACTTCAGGATCAGTTGGTATTTTGATAATTAAGACACTGATTGCCGCTAAGTGGAAAGACAAGTCTTCCCCTTGACGAGGAAGAGCATTCCACCTAAATATTGTTTCACAAACACCATGCGTAATATCATCGGGAAAATACTGAGGATCAAAATATTGGCAAAGGTTTAGCTGTATAGGTAAGTGTGGGTTTGCTTTCCTCATCACATTTCTACCATGACGATATACATTTCTGCAAACTCTGTAGTAGTTAAGAATTGTTAATCCATACTTAGCTGTATGTGTTATCATTCTCGATAGTTTTGATAGTTTACCTACAATGTTATAGTAGAACAATATTTTTGGAACAATATTTTGACACACAACCCATGGGACTGCTACAGCTCCCTCTATGGTGGAGGAGGGGACAATGACTGTGGAGAAATATTCTCAGTGTTTTTAAGAACATATAGTTTACGTTTCAAAGGAAGCTGTCCACGTATGATGCTAATATTAAGACAATCCTGTATTTTCAGTGTAAGTGGGTGTTGGGAAGCAATTTTCTCTTGTTTTAGTGAAAATGTCTTTCACGAATTAAGGTTTTGGTTGACAGGAGGGTGGCCAAGGGAGTCTGCTTAACAAGGGCAGGTGGACTCGCTTCACATGGTTGGTAGGGTTCAAACCCCCATGTGGCAAGTCCTGTGTTAGTGAGGTGGTACAGTTATGGAGGCACGTACCCGTGAGCTCAGGTCCAGCGAGGCCATTAATTGTGGTAATCCTCCTTTTGTTTACACAGTGGCAGCCACCATTGTTGCTCAACATACCACAGAGGCCGCGCTTATGAACTTGGCTGGGACATTGGGTGGAAAGAGCTGAGCTGCGAAGACCATTACCATCAGCTGCTCTATCATAATACAGTACTAACCCTTCCCTGGAAAAGTGGCAACCAGCCACTGCCAACTCTCACATCACCAGTATATCTATAGCCTTCCCTTGGCAGCAAAAAGTTGTCAGAGATAATCTGGACCATTATTGGAAGATACCCTGTACCACTAAATTATCCCTTGGAATTTTGTTCCTATCTCCTAGAAATTACTAGAGTTGTTTATAATTATGTGGAGCAGAAAAAAGGTCTAGACACTCGTTCACCTGTAACATTGTCCGCACTGTGGTTCCTCAGGCCCCCAAAGATGGCTACCAAAGGCCCCTATAGAAGAGTAGGTGTGGGGTATCTGGGGGTTTTGGCACTGTTTAAAAGTTTAGTTTAACAGTTTGACCCCAGATGCCACTAGCGTGTGATAGAAATTGTGGAATAATAGTCGCAAGTAATACTTCTATGTTGTGTGCAATGATCTTTCTATGGTTCTGTTGTGTAAAGAAAACAGGAAGCTGATGCTTTGTTGTGGGATTTTGCCAGTCTGTACCCGGTTCCTCAGGGATCTTCTTTTAAAGCCAAAATGCGCATTAATTAAGGTGTTCTCGAGGTTTATAGATGGTGAAAATGTTTAAAAAAAAGAGAATATGGTAGTTTCTTCCCTTTGCCACCTTTGCTATTGTGTTCAAAGTTATTTTTGCGAAATGTGAGATCCGCCCTTTGTTAATTCTACCAAATGTCACGCTGCCTCCATCATAATCGGTTTCTTACACTGCCAAGACTTCTGAAAGTCAGAAGCAAAACAGGTTTATTAATGTTTCATGGTCTCGCTTCTCCTTTCCTCTCCCAACTGGCTCAATCTTTTTGAGGTTTTTCCGCTGTTCTCTCTTTTTCCACGCTGTTTGCATCCGTTTTTCTCGCCAGAAATATATTTGTCCATCTTCTCCTCCCTCCTTTAATAGTGTTTATTTTTGCACGCCTTTCCCACACGGCTTTATTTTGTTTCCCCGGCCCACTGAACACACAGATACAAGCCGGGGGTGCACACAGTCACACAGACGCAGTAATGGGCACCGAGGCCTGCACACATTCCCACCGAGGGGGTCACACCTCGGCCGTGAGGTGCCACCCCATATCTCATTGACACTGAATGTGCATCATTATCACTTGTCACTTCCTCTAACAAGATGTCACGGCCTCTGTCCTGCATCCCCCACCCCCTCCTGTCCATCATGGTACAGCCCACCGTAACTTGTCCTCCTAGGCCGCAGACGGGCTTCTCATTGATGTTTTTAGAGTTGATGCTCTGACTTTCGAGTGACCGCTGTCGCTAGTCCACCGGTGGCTGTACATTTCTACTGTGGGCTACCAAAAGAGACCAAGCTCCTAGCCAATGGCCCAGTCTACAAAGCGGTCTTTATCGAGGACACCCATCTTATAACTTACCTTTTTTTGTAAACATTTAATTCTCATTTCTAGTCTCTGCTTTTTTGGTTCATTTTGTTTCTTACTCTCGTCGCTCTGCCTTTCACGTTCGCTTCTTTTTTCTAAGTCTACCTTCGTATGTTTCAATTGTCCTCTTTTTTCTCCGTTTCATTTTTGTTTTATCAATCGCCAATAAATACACTCACTCAGTCTCTCACCTTCTACTCAAAATCTAGTCGTTGTAAATTTCAAACCCTTCGACTTTTTCGCATTTTATATTTTATCTGTTTTTCTCTCCTCTTTTCTTTCCTTTTCACCCGTTCTCCTTCCTTCCCTTTCTTTTGCTTTTCTCTTCATTCGTTCTCTGAGCTTCCCTTTCTGTTCAATGTCTCATGCCATTGTCTTTTATTTTCATTATTTATTTTTTCCATTTCTACGCTACTTTAATTGTCTCTACACTTCTTTCTCCTGTTTTCTGCTCACTCCCTCTTTTTTGCTCTTTATCCCCGCTTTCCCCCCTTTCAATGCTTACGTCTTTCTTTTTTGTTCTTCTTTCTCTGTATTTCTGTTCGTTTCTTACTCGTTATATTTGTTTGATACGTTTTCTTTTCATTTCCCTCGTTCTTTTCCCACGCATTTTTATCTTTGCTTAGTATCACTCGTTGTCTATATTTTGATTCTACCTAATTAATTCGTATTCCTTCTTTA
Source organism: Pleurodeles waltl (assembly GCF_031143425.1). Lineage (NCBI taxonomy): Eukaryota > Metazoa > Chordata > Amphibia > Caudata > Salamandridae > Pleurodeles > Pleurodeles waltl. Next base: position 39,226,413 of record NC_090450.1, read on the forward strand.
TCTTAACAATCTCTTCTCGGTTTGTTTCCTCCTCACGTTCTTTTTTATTTTTACTTTTTCCTCACTCTTTCTTTCCATTTACTTCTCTCTTTTCACTGATCTTAGTTCTTCTTTTTTTTTCTATTTTCTTGTCACATTACACGCGTTACTCTCCTTCCTTCTCCTTTTTCCCTTTTTGCCTCTTTCTCATTGTTTTACACTGTTTTTCTTTTCTCTTCTCTCGACCCCTTTCACCTCCTTTGCTCTCTCTTATTCATTTATTTGTTTCTATTTCACTCACGTTCTTCTTCCTTGCTTATTGCAGCTTTCTTTATCTTTGCTTTCCCCTCTTCTTTTCAGCACTGTTCTTTCTATTGTCTTTTTCGTTGTAAATAATTTATACAGGGAGTGCAGAATTATTAGGCAAGCTGTATTTTTGCGGATTAATTTTATTATTGAACAACAACCATGTTCTCAATGAACCCAAAAAACTCATTAATATCAAAGCTGAATATTTTTGGAAGTAGTTTTTAGTTTGTTTTTAGTTTTAGCTATGTTAGGGGGATATCTGTGTGTGCAGGTGACTATTACTGTGCATAATTATTAGGCAACTTAACAAAAAAAAAATATATACCCATTTCAATTATTTATTATTACCAGTGAAACCAATATAACATCTCAACATTCACAAATATACATTTCTGACATTCAAAAACAAAACAAAAACAAATCAGTGACCAATATAGCCACCTTTCTTTGCAAGGACACTCAAAAGCCTGCCATCCATGGATTCTGTCAGTGTTTTGATCTGTTCACCATCAACATTGCGTGCAGCAGCAACCACGGCCTCCCAGACACTGTTCAGAGAGGTGTACTGTTTTCCCTCCTTGTAAATCTCACATTTGATGATGGACCACAGGTTCTCAATGGGGTTCAGATCAGGTGAACAAGGAGGCCATGTCATTAGATTTCCTTCTTTTATACCCTTTCTTGCCAGCCACGCTGTGGAGTACTTGGACGCGTGTGATGGAGCATTGTCCTGCATGAAAATCATGTTTTTCTTGAAGGATGCAGACTTCTTCCTGTACCACTGCTTGAAGAAGGTGTCTTCCAGGAACTGGCAGTAGGACTGGGAGTTGAGCTTGACTCCATCCTCAACCCGAAAAGGCCCCACAAGCTCATCTTTGATGATACCAGCCCAAACCAGTACTCCACCTCCACCTTGCTGGCGTCTGAGTCGGACTGGAGCTCTCTGCCCTTTACCAATCCAGCCACGGGCCCATCCATCTGGCCCATCAAGACTCACTCTCATTTCATCAGTCCATAAAACCTTAGAAAAATCAGTCTTGAGATATTTATTGGCCCAGTCTTGACGTTTCAGCTTGTGTGTCTTGTTCAGTGGTGGTCGTCTTTCAGCCTTTCTTACCTTGGCCATGTCTCTGAGTATTGCACACCTTGTGCTTTTGGGCACTCCAGTGATGTTGCAGCTCTGAAATATGGCCAAACTGGTGGCAAGTGGCATCGTGGCAGCTGCACGCTTGACTTTTCTCAGTTCATGGGCAGTTATTTTGCGCCTTGGTTTTTCCACACGCTTCTTGCGACCCTGTTGACTATTTTGAATGAAACGCTTGATTGTTCGATGATCACGCTTCAGAAGCTTTGCAATTATAAGAGTGCTGCATCCCTCTGCAAGATATCTCACTATTTTTGACTTTTCGGAGCCTGTCAAGTCCTTCTTTTGACCCATTTTGCCAAAGGAAAGGAAGTTGCCTAATAATTATGCCCACCTGATATAGGGTGTTGATGTCATTAGACCACACCCCTTCTCATTACAGAGATGCACATCACCTAATATGCTTAATTGGTAGTAGGCTTTCGAGCCTATACAGCTTGGAGTAAGACAACATGCATAAAGAGGATGATGTGGTCAAAATACTAATTTGCCTAATAATTCTGCACTCCCTGTATTTGCTTCTTATCCTTTCACTTAGACTCATCTTGATCTTTCCTTCTCCCTACCTCTTTTCCTCTTCCCTTTCACACTCTCAGCTCCATTTCTCAATTTCGTGTCTTTTCCTGTCCCTTACATTCTCCTGCTTCCAATACTAATAGTTTCTCTTTATTTCTTTTCGCATTCAACTCGCCTTTTTCTTTCACTTCCCTTGGATTCCCTTTCCTTTCCTTTTCTCAACCTTTTTAATTAACCCCTTTCTCTTTCATTCACACTTTTGCTTCCACTTTCCTATGTCTTTCCAGTGCATTCTTTATTTTACTTCTCCCAGTCCTTATTTTCATCTGGTTTCCGACCTCCTCCTTTCCTTCTTATTCCCACATTCTTTCCATCTGTATCTTTCCCTTTCATTTCCTCTCTCGTCTTTGTCTTTCCTCCTGACCACCCTTTCCCTCTCCTCTGTCAGTCCCTCTTTTATTTTTTATTAATTCTGCATCTTCTTTCTGGTCTACCTTTTCCGTTCCCTCTTAGGCCCATTTGGCTCCTTTCTTATACTAATATGTTTTCTTCTCTTTACACCAGTTTCTTTTTCCTCGTCTCCACCTCTTTTAGAATAGCCTTTCCTGATCCAATATCTTCTTTCCTCTATTTTTTTCCCTCTATTTCTCATCTCTCAGTATTGTTTTTTCTCCTTCTATGAGCCTTTCCCTCCTCATCTCTCCCTTTCTTTATATACGGCTCTGCTTCTTTTCCTCCCTCCTGCTTGGGTTTTATGTTGCCTCTGTCCCAACCCCACTTCCGCCCCCTGGGTGTGATTGCAATAATGGTACATACGGAACATGACCTATAAGAGACATAATTAATACCCCTGGTAGGCTGAGACCCCAAAAGGACCCTCAGCCCATCCAGCTCTGAAAACTGCCTCAATGGATGATTTGTTGCTTCAAAGAAAAAATGTTCCTAGGCAACGTGCCATATCATGGACTGTTGGAATAGTTCCTGTATTTTCAGAAGTATTTGTTTAACCTACTTTTTTGAAAAATTTGTGGCTTTGAAGACATTACTTTTTTCAACAAAAAGCATAACGTGGTCCCATTATAAGAAACTGTTGCTCCGACATCTTTAACACTGCATTTAATACTCCACTGTTGAAGACACCTAACCTTCCTCTGGTCGAAACCAGTAGCACATCGGTAATTGGATCCATCCCCCTGCTTTGTAAAATTCTGGTTATAAAATTGGCCACTAAGTTCCCATACTTTCTAGGCCAGCATCTTTTGTGGTTGTCCCTTAGTCAAGATTTCCTGTCATGCGCCAAGAGGCTTCTGGGTGGACAAGCACTTTATACAACATTGGGAACATAACATGCATGTGGTGGAATTTGCGCTTCTAGAAGCTACTGACATTGCAAATTGCAGATAAAGGTCAAATTGCTATTTTGATCTTACTGAATCTTTCTGCAATGTTTGATACCATGCGCCATCCAGCTCTCCTGAGGTGGAGGTTTTCTATGGGTCATCAAGGCTATGCCCTAAATTAGGATTAGGTTCTGGTATTCCATACGAGATCACCACAGGGTGGTCAAAATGGGCCTTTTTCAGTCAACTCCACTGACCATTTATTGTAGAGCTCCTCGGGTTACACCCTGTGCCCCAGGCCTTATTCGTCCTCACATTTGCCAACTCTTTTTTATCTTTCAAGGGTGTGAGCCTATGTTATCAAAATTGGGCCAATTACACTGATATGTTGGTACGGCTGGGCACCCATTTGGACCCATCCTCGAGGATTAAGGCATGTCTACATGAAACGCAGAGATGGGTGAGCTTCAGTGGATAAGTACTTCTAGTTGATACACCAAACAGACAAACAAAGCCACAGATCAGGACCACTCTTCCGCCCTTGCTAAGTCAATTCTCAGCCCCTCAATACTCTGTCGAACCTGAGGATATTTTTCCTAATACAGGCACACTTTTTTCACTTTTGTGGCAAAGGAAAATGGTATACCTTACCGCTTTTACAACTCGAGCAAAGTGCAAGGAGCCATTGCTGTTGCTACTCAGGGCCAATCATAGATAGAATAGATAGATAGATAGATAGATAGATAGATAGATAGATAGATAGATAGATAGATAGATAGATAGATAGATAGATAGATAGATAGATAGATAGATAGATAGATAGATAGATAGACGGACAGATAGACGGACAGATAGACGGATAGATAGATAGATAGATAGATAGATAGATAGATAGATAGATAGATAGATAGATAGATAGATAGATAGATAGATAGATAGATAGATAGATAGATAGATAGATAGATAGATAGATAGACGGACGGACGGACGGACGGACGGACAGACAGACAGACAGACAGACAGACAGATTGGTTTTCCAAAGTAACTGCCTCAAAATGTTGAGTCAGATGAGACCGAGGATTCTATTCACAAAGATATTCTGTAATTTACTCTTAAATTACTCCGGGCCAACTGCTGGAATGGAACTGCAAGAGTGACTCACACGTAATCATACAAAAACCTTTGAAAAATTGATCCAAGATGCTTAGATAGATTGATGATGTCTCGGAGTCTGCAAAAGACCCGCACTGGATATGATGGAGAACAGCTTCCGGTTCATAAGTCTCCGCATCTCACACCACTCTTTATATAGGTCGGAGCATGGCTACAAACTGAAAAACAATCTAGCCATCCACGAAGATTGGAAGAAATTATAACTTCTTCCTGGAACCGGCCTGTTAAAGAACAGTCTCCCAAAAAATAGACAGGTCCCCCCGGAATCTTTTTTTAAGGCATTCCTGCCTGCCCATCTCATCTCCGGAACCACTGTCTTCTTATCTGACGCGACATTTGTAAGCAATAAGTTAACCAGCGCCTCGAGGCGTGTTTCGTCTGTGGCGCTACATGCGTGCTCATCATCATTAGCATCCTCACATCATGATGGGGCTCCATTGTCCCGGCGCTCTAAGCGCAAGTCTTTGCACCTGGAGGCCTCGCAGTGAAGCCGGCACTTCCAGTCCACGGTTTCCGCTCCTCCCGCGCCTCCTGTCCCGCCCCCCTGCAGCGTGTCACGCGCATTGATCTCGGGCGCTGCGTGAGAGACGCAGCTATGCGCCGAGTGACCTTTAGTACACTCAGCTACTTCACACACTTATGATGACACCTGTCACTCCGCAAGTAGTAAGTGTGTCCACACTCTGTCCCAAACTTTGTGGTGACCGGCGCCGCGCACGGATACCTGGCGCTGTGCAGCGCTTGAATATACACACAGCAGAAGGAGGGGGTCAATTTCCTTTACGTTCGCTCTCGGGTGCTGTTTTCACTCATCAGTTGTGACACGTTTTGTGACTGCATCGTTCCCTACAGGCTTGCACGTGGACGCAGCGGTATTTAAGTAAAAACAGAAAATTGCAACGAAAGACAAACCATAAAGTGATTAAATAAGTGTTCAGCATTTTCACCTTTATGTCATACAATGTCCCTTCTCATGTCTCCGTCTCTCCTTTACACCCCCCATCATTGATTGACACGTTCTGAATGGGCGGATTTGCATTTCTCCGCCGAGGTCACTGCATCCTGCGCTGAGAGTGTGTAATCCACTTTCTGCGTCCCGCGCGCTGTTTGTCTGCGGGGTTACAGTTGATTGCTGTTACATTGCAGTACAGGCAGGTGTTGGTGTCGGGGTGTCTTGCTTGTTTTGGGTTCGCGCCCAAGGAGACGACTTGAGTTGGTTTTCCCAATATTTATTATTGTGTCCGATCTGGAGTGCTCGAGAAGCGAGGAGGGTGTTTAAAGAGGGGAAGAGAAGGAAATAGCGCGAAGAGTGGAAAAGAGGATAAAAAGCAAACGAAAGAAAAAAGAATGACATGGGGGAGAGAAAAGGCAACATGATAAAGAGAGAAAAAAATAAGAGGACATAGTAAGCATAGAGTTCGAAAGAGGGAAGTTACTTGTGTGTAAATATCCACGTGCGTCAATGTTGTTGTGTGTCAATAAAATACACGTATGACAGTGCCATTGTCACTGATTTGCTTGCTGGTCACACGAAAGCAATAGGTCGGCAGAAACGCCTTTCATTTATTTGTTCACTCTTTGAAACTGACATAAGTGGTCGACGTAGCAGGTGGGACGTCATATTACAGCCGCTCCTGACTCCCTTTTTCGGGACAACCAGGACCTCTTCACAAATCTAAGACCTCACCAGCTGAGGGGCAAACACACGTAACCCGACCGGCAGCTGGTTTCCCTGACCCCAAGTACCCATCCAATGCTACTTGGAAGAACCTTCAGCACCAAGGAGAGAGGTCTGAGTACCCACGGTGATGGATAGCAGTATAATGATTTATCTACGACTGACATATGGTTATAGTTTTCTGTGGGTATATTAACCCCATCTTTGCTTTCGAGCCATCAGAACTATGAAACTAGGGTTAGGCTCAGAACATTCCTTTTTTCTACTTCATGCCTAATGTTGACTGTTCTATAATTCTGTTGTACATTAAAATATGTATTTCATTTAATACTAAATAACATTAACTGCAAAGTACTACATTTTTGTGACATTTGTGGTATACGTTATCTTGTGCTAGGCCTCTGGCCACTTCCTATGAAGATGGAAAAATACGCAGGGCTGGTTTGGAAACAGAGAGATATTTACTGCCTGTTTTCAGGTTCATGGGAAGGGTGCGACCTTGTCAGAAGGTTGTGGGTCTGGGGCCAGACCAACACTATTAGCACAATGAATAAAACTAAGGAAACACTACAGCTGCACATCTGAAAAAGAATAACAAAGATGGACGCCATGCCAGAGGAAGCCATCTTACTACTGATGCTGATCAATGATCTACAACAGTGATTCCCAACCTGTGGTCCAGGGACCCTTGGGTAGTCCGTGAAGCCTACTCAGGGGGTCCGCCATAACTTAAAAAATTAAATAACATTAACTTATTAATAAAGTGTAGATAATTAAAGAAGCTAAATGTACAATTTCAAAGCTTAAAATGTTCTGCAGCTGTGAAGAAATTCTAAACTGGAGGGTGAACATTAATTTAGCATCCTCAGATTAATTTGTAAGAGCCATGCAAGTTCATCATACAGAATAGAGTATGGCTGATGAGTGGCCTCAGTTGAATTTAGAAATGCTCCAAACCTCCTATTAAAATTAAAATTTTCATTTTTGTTATATCTGATTGTGAATTAAATAAATTCTTTAATAATTTTTGTATTTGTTTGATGGCTGTTTGTTTCTGTATTGTTTGTGTGTCGTTTATTGGCTCAAATCATCAAAAATGCTTGGGCCAGGTTACACTGATTCATGTAAATACTCAGTGGGGGAGTCCCCAATTCAAATAATAATTCAATGGTGTCCCCGCTTTCCAGTAATGATTAAGTAGGGGTCCTCAGAAGACAAAAGGTTAAGAACCACTGATCTACAACTATGCCAACCCAGAGGTTTGAAACGTAGGGTTTACAAACAAAGGACGTCTAGATTGACTCGCTGGTCCACTCTCAGAAGGAACACACCACTGGCACTGAGAGGCTGTCCAACCTGACTTTGCAGGACCACCTTAGAGTAGTGTATTCAGTGGATGATATCCATTAAAAAAAACCTCTCCTGTCCCCTTTTCTCCAGGTGCTCTACCCACGAAAGGTAAGCATCTTGATGGTGACATACAGAAGGCCCACTGTGGAGAGAAACAGGCTCAAAGAAACTTTGTGTCAGGAATGCATACCCATCCTTTGAAGGATGATGTGGAATCTGTAGTGCACACCATGCCCTTTATTCAACTGAAACACTGCTCAGATCCTAAGGGCAGAGGGAAATGGTATTCTTCAGAGCGCACATCTAGCCAAAGTGGTTTATGTGCCCATATTTGCCTCATCTTGTCGTTTTGTAGAAGCGCACCGCCGCATGTAAGGCAACCCCTGATTCTGCAGATAGTGACAGAGTGGCCATCAAGCGTATGATGTCACTAAATGTCTCAGAACCCAAACTGACATCATCAAACAAAAGAACATTATAGAAAGCTTAGTGTTGGTGATTGTTAGTGAGGCAGGGATGGGGTACTTCACTATATCAGGGCCAACAGCTAGTATACAGATGTCCTGTGGGATCCTTGATATCTTGCTGCAGATACCTAAAGATGAAGCAACAAACCACAGATGGCAAATAGTCATCTAAGGCCTGCTCTGACTGTGGAAAATGTTTCATTGGTCCCAACAATACATAGAGCAGTATGTTTGTGGCCAGGACAACCTACACCTTTGGCTGTGGTAGTATGTAGCTTGGAGATAATCCTGGAGTCTTGCCTGGCGTACCAACGGAGTGTGCCTACGAAGGACCCTCTGGACTTGCAGAAGACCTGTCAAGGATGGTACTGGTTTATCACCCACAGAATGGCGCTAGAGATGTGTCACAGCACAATTACTGATGGCGCTGGATTTGGTGGTGGTTTGGGAAAGACAATTCACCTCATGGACCTGCTGTGCAATGAAAATTGTTTCATTATGCCCTAGGTAGCTTCACACTGGCAAAGCTAAACGTGCTAAAATGTGAACTCATTGCAGATGGCAAAAATCAGAAACTTTGTTGCTGAAAAACAACCATTCACAGATTTTGTTTAGGATTCTTTTCTGTATTTCAGTCCCCAATTATATAATTTCTGACCAGGACAGCCACTTGATGACTCAGTGTATGAAAGCCTTGCCTTGAGGGACAGGAAGGGGAGTGCCAGCAAGGTCCAAGCATTGTACAACCTCAAGAATAACGATACGTTTTAGTCAAATGTTTGAGAGCATCATTGGTGACATGCAACAGCTGCTAAAGAGGGAGCCAGACATTCTCCTGCCAAATGTGCTCTTGCATCCAGGAATGAGCTTCAGAAAGGAGTCAGGTTTAGTCATTTAGCATTCCTCTAGACTGTCAAAAGTGCCCTCACTTTAGTGAAATACAGATGGAGAAAAAACCTGAGGTCCATCTCTAATAATGTGATGACCCATGTGTTGAACCTGAGGAAGAATATGGCACACTTTTTGATCAAAGTAAAGCAAACTTCCATGTAGGCCAAGATTGATCCAGAAATTGTGTGATAAAAAATCAGACTTGACCAGGTGTAGACAATAAGATGTTCTGCTCACGAAATCTACCACGGAAAGATTATCAAATGCCAAGTGGATCAGCCATATGCAGTGTTGGCAAGACACTGAGACCAAATACTTGGGTGGCTTATATGCTCTGAGGAAACTCATACAGGTGTTTCATGACAAGAGGCTCATGACCAACCACAAGGAAAAGGATATGACCATGTTAATTTTGGTTTGCGAGAAGGCAGAAAAGAGAAAGCCTGTTCAAAAAACACACACAACTGAAAATGAACTGCAGCAAGAATGAAGAGATTCACCAAGGCTACCTCCTCCACCTGACTCTAGGCTTACTCACAAAATGTACAAAAAATACTGACTGTGGTTACAGCTTGTTGTCCAATCAAAAATGTGAAGGATCTCAACCAGGGCAATTAAATCCAAGGTCAGCAAAATGTTTGACTCCTCCAAGCATCAATGAGCTATTACAGTCAAGTGTTTTCCAACACAAGCTTCAAAGTGCTTGAAATTGTATGTGGAACACCCAAGCAATATGCTGTCATGAAGACAGAGGCTCACACCATTCTGTAGCTAATTAGCATATTGATAACGCATGGGTTGTTCAGTTCCTGAGCACCTTTGATTTGAACAATGTTTACAGGCAGATTTCTTTAACCAAGAATGCACAGAGAAATCTGTGTTCTCAATACCAGAGGAAGTGCATAAATTGAGTGACTGAATGCAGATGGGGGCCATCGGTACTCTTTTGGGGGACCAGAACCTATTTTGTATCATCAGACTTTGAACTAGAACAAGAAAGAGGAAGGCAGAAAAGGGAAAATTAACGATGAACAGAAAGATAGAAAACAGTGACAAAGAGAGAAAAGGGGGTGACCTGGAAGGGTGATATAAAAGGTGAAGGAGAGTGGAGGAAGGTGGATAGAAGAGGGATGAGGTGGAATCAAAACTAGTCAGCCTTGGTATTTGGCAACCCTGACATTTGGCATTACCAATGATGGTTTTTTTATGATGATGAATGGTATTTATAAAATGCGTACTGCATACTCTAACAAGGGTGTGCTGGCACTGGTTAACTGAAAAGAGTGAAGCTATGCCCCTTGGAAATGACCAGTTTTCAGCAATTTGCAGAACTTCCATTGTTTTTTCAGCTCTAAGTAAACTTTGGAGCCAAAAAAAAGGAGAAACTCTGCCACCCTTTGTTTTGTATAAAATAGGGAGATGTTAGGAATAAAAGCCTCTCCTACTCTCAGTGTCCTTCCTGGGGTGATTGGACAAAATATTAAGGAAAAAATATTGTGTGGCCAAAAATAAAGTGTCAAGAATATCGAGGACAAAAATGTTGTGAGGGTAAGTTTCTATTGGAAACCCAATTTTACTATCTTTAACTCCACATATATGTACTTTAAGGATATATATATATATATATATATATATATATTTATATATATATATATATATATATATATATATATATATATATATATATATATATATATCTTCAAGGTGTGTCAGGTTATTATTGATATTCTATCAGACATTCAGGTGTAACATTGTAATTTCTCAGAGATGCCTATTGGGCCTGTTTGATAGAGGGCGCAATGAATAAAACAGGCTGTTTGAAAAAGTACTCTCTAACACATCAGTGTACTTCTTAAATGGCAGAAGAAGCTGAATTATATTTTTGCCTCCCTCTTCTAAGCCTAGCACCCCAACTTTGCACTCATTGGAGTGTTGCCAATGCTCGAACAAAGCATTGAATTACTCCAGATGTGATAAGATCAAAGCCTGAATTACTGACTGATATGTTTGCTTGCATAGTAGTGACTCTGGTATCAGAGGCACCTGTTTCTTCATACCTAATTCAGAGGCTATTGTATTGTCCTGCTTTATGCCGTGAGAACTGGTACAGGTGTATCTCTCAAATCAACAGCCTGCCCATGTGGTACTTTAGTTATGACTAGGGGACCAAAACAATAATTTGCTTTTTTCACCATTCAAGTTTACTGTATGTATGCACATCCAGTTCTTGACTTCCTGTATACAGTTATGGAAATTTCTGGTTGAAGTTAATTCGTCCGTTATTGAAAGGGAACTACCATATGTGTATCATCTTCTTAGGACATACAGTATAGTAAAAAATGATGCATTCATTTTGCCATTTTGAGAAAAACATTTTCCCTGAAAGTCATTCTTCTTGAGCACTTGTCAGATGGGCTGTACAAGTTCTGTGTGTTGCAATTTCGGTGGATCAATGCACCTACCACATTCCAGATGTTGGTGAATCAAATCCACTTGGCCTGGAGGACTTCTGCGTCAGCTACTTATGTGACATTGCTGTGGTCAGTACCAGGAGGAAGAGCCATGTGATTCACTTTAGAAACATGTTGCAAGCCATACAAGTCTTCAAGCTTCTCTATTTCAAATTGTGCAATAATCAGTGGTATACCATTGCCACTGTGTAAGTGGAGGGAAGATGCAACCTCTACAAGCAAATATCCAGGAAATATAGATGATTGGGTGCTCCCAGATCCAAAGCTGTTTCAGGATTTTTTGGGACACACAGGCTATTACAATTCATGTATAGAACACTACAGCAGTGCTGACATCAAAGAGCAGATCAAAAATGTCTGTCCAGATTTACAAAGGTTTTGTGTCAGGTTTGGGTCACTTTTTTCACACAAACTAGATGCAAAATCCTTTTTGGCATTTACAAACCAACACATATTTGTGTTGATTTGTAAATGCAAACCTGCATGTAGCACTGGTTTGTGTTACACTGCGTCTCATGGGTGTGTCCCACGGATAGTCCATGGGCATTCCCTTGCAACCACCATAGTTTTTAAAGCAAAACCCTCCCTACTAACAATAGTAGAGAGAGTTTCTACTAAAAAATAGTGCCACTTGAAAGTGAGCATTAAAAGGAGAAATACGTTTATTTCTCCTTTCTTTTCCAACTTTGCAGCACATTTACAAAGTGAGACGTTTTTACAGTTTATCTAGGCATATTATTTTGTATTGCAAGGGTACCCTTCCAACGCAAAACCTATGCTAGACTGATACAAACACCCTTGCACCAAAGTGCAAAGATGAGTGTGTGGTACTTGGACTCCCGATTGTGTGCCGACTTTAGGGAGAGAGGCTAAAAATGCCATATCTGTGTAGGTATGACACTTTTCCTGTCACGCAGCATAGCACAACAACTTTGGATGCTCCTCTGGTTTGTTAATCTGAGGCACAGTTTCCAATGAGGAGTGCCTGAAACTGGTGGAGAAACCAGACCATTCTCTCTGTGAGCACCTGCCCTGAAAGTGCTTGAGTCAACACTTTATTGCCCATACCTATGCATCTGAGCAAGGAGTAGTGGTAGGGTGATATTGTCCCAGCTGACCAGCAATGGCAGAGTATCTAATCACCTTCATCATTCCGTCATTTCAGCCAACTTAACAGAACTCGGCCACTATTAAGAAAGATTTGCATACCATTGGGCATTGAAGAGATTCAGACCCTATGTCTTCGACCGCGTTCACTTTGCAAACCAATCATACGCCATGTAATCAGTTTATGGACATTGAAGGGGAAGGCCCATGGCTAGCATGCTGATCTGACTCATTCCAGTATTTCAAGGTCACCACAGCACAAAGCAAGAACTCTGATGGAAAAATAAATGCAAATGCTCAGAATGTCAAATGAGTGGAATTTACAGCCCTGCATATAGGGAAGCTTTTCCCATCTGGAGTCTCAAGAGCCTTTGACCGAATACACAAAGACTTTGCATCAAGAACTAAAAGCTATGTATGTGGGATGAAGGCTTCTTGTGGAGACCAAGAAGGACATTTCTGAGGTTTTGCATCTAAGAAATAGAAAATGTATAGATATGTGGATTTATACAGTGTAGGGTATTTTTACCTGTGCAGTACTATATATATGTTGTTAGATATTAACAGAAAATACCTTTTTAGGATTGTTGTGACATTTACAAACCACTTGAGATTTATCATCATATCACCCAAGTCTCTAAGTAACATTATAATACCATAACTATCATGAAATTGTGAACCTATACAACACCTTGCTGCCTTTTGGTTAAGTTCACGTTACACAAATGGCACATACATATATGCATACTTTCTTGTTATTTATTTATTTAGTTTATGAACTTTAAACTATAAAATATGTATGTATTTTATTTAAATTATCCATAAATGTAAAAATACTAGAGGTCTGTTCCCAAACTGTATTTTGTAGCATGTTTTGTGGCACCACAGTAGTGTGCAAACCTCCAACACTTCTATCTTTTCTATGGGGAGATACTCACACATATAGGTTTACTGCTCAGTAGAAAATGTAGGAGGGATTGGGGGGTTAACTAGCAAAAGGGGTGTCCCACCTACTAAATCAGAGGGGTGTCAGTGGATTAAGGAGGGGTTTAGGAATGGTCATGGAGGGGGTTAAGTGTTTAGGGGGGCATGCATCTATCCACAGAAGAGTAGGCCCACTGTTATTCACAGACTACACTTCTAAACTTACAACAGTCAAAAAGAAACCCAAATCAGTAGTAAATTATTCTAGCTGTGAGCTGGACTACACCCAGCACCACACAGGGCCAACAACTGGTACGGGAACACCCTTCCATGGAAAATAATTGAGGTGGGGATTAAGGGGAAAACATGGGAAGCAATGTTAAATTAAATTAAATTACATTATTCAAAATAAATGAAAAGTCAAAAAATAGAATTTAATATTAAACAATATCAAAACAAACATACTTTTATTCAATTATAAAATGTTTTAACAACATTTGGTAATGTATAAAATAATGTAACTTATTTAAAAAAAAATATTTGTTACTTTCAATTAATTCTGTACACCACTTTTAATGAGTATTGATCCATAATATAGATATATATTTTTTTACTTCAGAAAAAAATATTTCATTTAATATATTTAAATGAATTAAGTATTACTAGGGCAATACCTTAAACTATCAGTAGAAGTAATAGTACCAAATGTTTAATTAGTATAGGTTGTATTATGAGTAGTAGTAGAGGCAACTGTACTACTTGTAATAGTGATAATAATGGTAGTAGTACTGGGAGCAGTAGTAATATTAGCAACAGCAAACAGCAAACAACTTATCAGTAGCAGTAATGTTTGTGTTAGTACTTAAAATGCTAGTAGAAGAAGTACTTGTATATATCAGTTGTACTAATAGAAATAGTAATAACTTAGTGCCTGATTATGAGTTTGGAGGTCGGATGACCTGACTGCCAAACTCACTGGGCGAACGACAGCATCATAACGGTGGGGTCGCCCACCTCGCTCCCCCAAAAGCTTATTGCAGTGTCCTGGCCAGGCTGGCTGATGAGAACATTGTATTACTTGAGAGTGCTATGATATTGGTTTCGGCTCCTTTAAGGGAGCTGAGGCCAATATCATAGCACACCAGCACCATTGGAATGTGCACTGACGCGCTGTCTGCCAAGCAGACAGTATGCATTCTGGTGGTCCTGGGCAGGAGACCCCTGCACGGCCCGTGCCATGGGCAGTGCAGGCTCCCCCCTGCGGCCCACAGCACTGGCTTTCCATCAGCCTTTCCATGGCAGGGTCCCCGCCATGCAAAGGCTGGCGGAAAGCTGAGTTGTAATCAGCCAGGTGGCACTGAGTTCAGCGCCACCATGGCTTAGTACAACTCATACTGCCATCGGCCCATCGGGAATCATGTTCCTGGTGGGGATGGCAGTATCCTGGAGGGTCAGCCCACCAGGGTTGGAATGTGGCGGTCAGAGCACCTGGAGAGCAGCAGTTTGACCGTCATCACAAGTGTTGCGGTCCTCGGACTGCCACACTCGTAACAGCGCCCTTAGTGTTCATGGCTGTAGCAATAATAGTGGTGGAATTAGTAAATGAAAGACCTGTGATAGCAGAAACAATAGTATGAGCAATAATTGTTGCAACTGAGTTTTTATTAGTGATAAATAGTACTAGTTCTAGTAAGGCATGTAGTCATTCTACTAGGATATGCAGTAGTAATTGTGGGAACAGCACTGTCAGTAATAATCAAACTTCACATACTATTACTCAAGCTAGAATGAGTAGTAGTAATTCTAGTAGACTTAGTTGTAGTGTAAGTAGTGGTAGTAGTACACGACACAGAACTGGCACGGATTGCATCTATTTATCTAATCAACGCCAATAAGTGGCAACTCCTACTTTGAGGAGTCTTCTACTATGTTGAGTTCCGCAAGACTTCTGACCTGTCTCTAGTTTGTTTCAGCATCTTTGTAGCACCATTGATACACCGGATGGGCCAAGATTTACATGTACGCTTAAGACGTCAGGTTGCGCTCGAGGTGCGGACAGATGGAGATCATGCGTTAAGGTACTTTTGTAAGATTTCATATGCATGATTGATAGTTTGGCATGTTGCAACAGATTTAATATTGATGCAAATAAGATGATAGGGCCTGTTGTGGCATCATACCCTCTATCTTCCTGAAGAATACACAAATAACTCATATGTGGATACAGTTACGGCCATACTTGTAAATTAATTTACATAAAGTTAATGGTTAGCACTGAAATTTCTCAGTACATTGAATATTATTCAAAGAGGCCAGATGAAACCCAGTGGTGACACTGAAGACAACAACTCAATTATAATGTTTGGGTGCAAGACAACTGCCCTGTGCATCCATTTTTATGAAGCAATTCTAGGCAGCCGTCCATGACGTACCGTCTCAGTCCCATCCTGCCCATCCCATGGTCTATAAAGTTTTACTATCAATGGAAAAGCACCCCCCCAACATAGGGGGAGCGCGCCCCCTTAGAGATCGGGGACGCTGGGGGCCGGACCCTCCGCACTGGTTGTGCACGGGCTGGCCTAGTTACTTCCACCTGCACACCTCGCGAGGTGTGTACGCGGAAGTGACACCTAGGGAGGTGCGTTGGGCCTGCGTTGTGGTTGTTCCGGTCCGGGCTTCCGCGTGCCAGTGGGGGGCTTTATAAGCGCCACCACCAGAAGGCTCGGCCTTCTTCATTTCGGCGCAGCGGCGGCTTGGGACGGACGGCGGCAGTTGATACAGGTGAAGTACGGTTCACCTGTGGGGTCCAACAGTGTTCGGGACGCGGGAGGATCCTTGGTTGTGTCGTTATCATGATTTATGACAGGATGGAATTTTGACTTACAGGATATGTTTTTTATGACTTTTGTAAATAAAATTATTCCAATGCCTCAGTACAGATTCTATAACTATACAGCTGCGTAGGTCCAAAACAGATCAGTTAGGTAAGGGAGCACGTATTGGGCTCCGGGCGGCACATGGTTCACTGTTATGCCCTGTGGGCAATCTAGCATCTTACTTGGTGGTTCGCCTTCCTGACAGGTCCACCGCGCTCTTCATTCATGCAAATGGGGACTGCCTATCTCGCTACCAATTTGCAGAGGTACTGAGGGTTACACTACGGGCAGCGGGGGTGGAAGCTCTGGGTTACTCTCCCCATTCATTCAGGACTGGTGCAGCTACTTTGGCAGCAGGTGCAGGTTTGCCCATGTCAGAGGTGAAAGCCATTGGGAGATGGGCTTCTAACTGTTACAAACGTTACATTAGACCTGAGTTGGTGTAATCAGGGGATCCTCTTCGTTATGTCTACAAGTCCAATATTGTTTCTCATGCAATTTCCTTTTATTACAGTCGATGGCACCTCATATGGATTGGGTCCTTGGGCATTCGTTCGTTCGTCGGGCGGCCTACCGGTTGCAACAGCTCCTTAAACCGAATCCGGCAGCAAGCCTAGACGTGGCCTTCCGTTGGTGCGGGGTTCGCGGCAAAGGAATCAAACAGCTGCAGCAACTTGTCGCTTTGGCCCGTGGATGCGTGGGGCTGTAGTTCCCAGATCTCATCATTATTCATCTTGTTGGCAATGACCTGGTGCACATGGGGTGGAAGACACTCAGGGAAACTATCTTCCTGGAAATTACTAAACTAGCTAAGCAATTCCCAAATGCAGCCATCGCTTGGTCTCACATGGTGCCTCACCGAAACTGGGGCCCAGGCATTAAAGCATGAACAATCAATGTGTCAGTTAGGAGACTCAACGCGGAGATGGCCAAACTTTTCCCCGGTCCAGGCCGATTTTGGAATATTCCTCATAAACTTCTAAAGGGTCCTGAGATGTTTTATAGGGAATTGGTTCACTTGTCGGATGCCGGTACGGACCAATTTATGGCTGATATGTGGTTCTTCTCTCGGAGTTTGTTTTCTGGTGGGGAGGGCGAAGGACCTTTGGGGCCCTGGTCGCCCTCGTGGCGGGAGAAGAAGTACTAAAGTAACCTGAAGCAACAGAGGGGTCCCCAAGGGTGGGGCCCGGTATAACACAAGAGATAGGATCCTGAAGTCCTGGACCAACCTGCGGATGTACACACCAAATTGGAGGTAAGGAGCCCAGATCACTGGGGTGGTCATGGGGCTCATGCCCTTGGCCGCCCCGTTACACCCCTTGGCTGATTGGTGTTTGGAGAGGGGGCGAACCCTGAGCATGTGGGCAAGGAACAGAGGAAGCAGGGGTACTACCCCCCTAGGGATACAGGTGACGTCCAGTTCCTGTGTGGTCCAAAGGAGGTTCAGGACAGGAAGGGATCCTGTCAAAAAAGTATTTATGGTTACAGATATAAATGTACGAATTCATTTGATATTAATTTTGGATTTACAGTGAAAAGTTTCTTGAAGTGATTTCTATGATAAATGTTTGTATGTTTTGGATATTAACAAAGTAAATAAAATAAATACTTCTTCCAACGAAATGAGTTGTCGGTCTGTGTATGATCGGTGTTGGGGCAAGGGCCTGCTGACGACCTCCGACTTCTGTGGAAAAGCTCCCCCCCAACATGGGGGGAGCGCAGCCCCTTAGAAACCGAGGACGCCGGGGGCCGGACCCTCCGCACTAGTTGTGCGCGGACTGGCCTAGTT
Organism: Pleurodeles waltl; assembly: GCF_031143425.1. Lineage (NCBI taxonomy): Eukaryota > Metazoa > Chordata > Amphibia > Caudata > Salamandridae > Pleurodeles > Pleurodeles waltl. The sequence continues at coordinate 39,244,427 of NC_090450.1, forward strand.
ATTTCCGCCTGCACACCTTGCGAGGTGTGTAGGTGGAAGTGACACCTAGGGAGGTGCGTTGGGCCTGCGTTGTGGTTGTTCGGTTCGGGACGCCGAGCGCCAGTAGGGGCTTTATAAGCGCCCCCCCCCAGAAGGCTCTGCCTTCTTCATTTCAGCACAGCGGCAGCTTGGGACGGATGGCAGCAGTTTTGTCCCACCCACCCTCTCCCTGTTATTAGGCGGAAGAAGAAGTACTAAAGTAACCTGAAGCAACAGAGGGGTCCCCAAGGGTGGGACCCCAGTATAACACCAGAGATAGGATCCTGAAGTCCTGGACCAACCTGCGGATGTACACACCAGATTGGAGGTAGGGAGCCCAGATCACTGGGGTGGTCATGGGGCTAATGCCCTTGGCCGCCCCGTTACACCCCTTGGCTGATTGGTGTTTGGAGAGGAGGCAGAACCCTGAGCATGTGGGCAAGGAACGGAGGGAGCAGGGGTACCGCCCCCTAGGGATACAGGTGACGTCCAGTTCCTGTGTGGTCCAAAGAAGGTTCAGGACAGGAAGGGATCCTGTCGAAAATTGACTTATGGTTACAGATATAAATGTACGAATTCATTTGATATTAATTTTGGATTTGCAGTGAAAAGTTTCTTGAAGTGATTTCTATGATAAATGTTTGTACGTTTTGGATATTAACAAAGTAAATAAAATAAATACTTCTTCCAACGAAATGAGGTGTCGGTCTGTGTATGATCGGTGTTGGGGCAAGGGCCTGCTGACGACCTCCGACTTCTGTGGAAAAGCTCCCCCCCAACATGGGGGGAGCGCAGCCCCGTAGAAATCGAGGACGCCGGGGGCCGGACCCTCCGCACTAGTTGTGCGCGGACTGGCCTAGTTATTTCCGCCTGCACACCTTGCGAGGTGTGTAGGCGGAAGTGACACCTAGGGAGGTGCGTTGGGCCTGCGTTGTGGTTGTTCGGTCCGGGACGCCGAGCGCCAGTAGGGGCTTTATAAGCGCCCCCCCCAGAAGGCTCTGCCTTCTTCATTTCAGCACAGCGGCAGCTTGGGACGGATGGCGGCAGTTTTGTCCCACCCACCCTCTCCCTGTTATTAGGCGGAAGAAGAAGTACTAAAGTAACCTGAAGCAACAGAGGGGTCCCCAAGGGTGGGACCCCAGTATAACACCAGAGATAGGATCCTGAAGTCCTGGACCAACCTGCGGATGTACACACCAGATTGGAGGTAGGGAGCCCAGATCACTGGGGTGGTCATGGGGCTAATGCCCTTGGCCGCCCCGTTACACCCCTTGGCTGATTGGTGTTTGGGGAGGAGGCAGAACCCTGAGCATGTGGGCAAGGAACAGAGGGAGCAGGGGTACCGCCCCCTAGGGATACAGGTGACGTCCAGTTCCTGTGTGGTCCAAAGAAGGTTCAGGACAGGAAGGGATCCTGTCGAAAATTGACTTATGGTTACAGATATAAACGTACAAATTCATTTGATATTAATTTTGGATTTACGGTGAAAAGTTTCTTGAAGTGATTTCTATGATAAATGTTTGTATGTTTTGGATATTAACAAAGTAAATAAAATAAATACTTCTTCCAACGAAATGAGGTGTCGGTCTGTGTATGACCGGTGTTGGGGCAAGGGCCTGCTGGCAGCCTCCGAGTTCTAAAAGTCATGGACAGAAGCCTTAAAAGAAGATTCTAATCCCCATAGTCCACATCTGGGAAAATAGGATTTTAGTTCATCTTCACATAAATAGAGATGACCATGTTCAAAGCGAGAAGGTATACGTGGTGGGCATAGCAAAGGTCACTGCCTATTAGGGACAAAGGAAGAGGAAAGACAAAGGGTCACATACAACTCATTCCTATCCAAAACAAAAGAAGAAAAAAAAACACAAACTGACTACCTAAATGGATGGCTGCATATGAAAACAAAATTCCCAGGAACAGAGCTCACATGTAGCTCACATGTGCAGACCCTTGAAAAAGTGAGGCTAGCTCCAGCCAGGTGGATGTATAGCCAACACTTCTGTCCATCGACCAATTGCAAGCGCCAGAAAAAGACAAAAGAATTCCAGCCCACACCGCGATGATCAGGAAGCAGCTGCTGGGCCAGAAGTGCACTGCCATTCAGCATAGCCCCGTTACCACAATCCCAAGCAGTGCGGTGGTCCATTACCAGGACTTTACCTGCTGCCGAAAGACCCAGGACAGGACATCTAGGAGTGAGGAAAGGAGATGGCAAGACAGGGTCATTGCCACTGTAACTCTACGCGTGGGAGACTAACTGTGTGGAACAAAAAATGGCCACTAATCGACTGTGTCATCTCCTTACTCTATCTCTGCCTTGTGGCTCCCGTCACTGGGGAAAGAAAAGGAGCACAAACGGCTTCCTGTGGCCTGATGTTCTGCCCATCTTGGGTGGACCATTCAGCTGCAGAGATTAACCTGGTGTAGTGAAATATGCCAGCCTTGGACAAATGTAAGAATCTTTGTACTACTTTGTTATGGTTAGGATTAGGCCTAGGCCTAAACCTAAGGTTAGGTTTTGGAATAACTATAATGTAAATGATGAGGTTAGCATTAGGTTTTGTAAAGTTACTATTAGTGTAAAAGTAATACTAAGGATTAGAGTAAGGAAAAGGATATGAGCTTGTTTTGAGGTTGGAATTAAGTTGAAATTAGGATTAGACTTCGGACATGGTTTCGCTTTAATACAAGGGTTAGTGTGAGGGTGAGGATATGGGGTAGTAAGATGTGAGTGCACTTCAGTTAGGGTTAGGTATCTAGGAATTGTTTTACACCTCTTTCCCTGGCTTTATCTGCCAATCTTTCTCTCCCATTATTCCCTTGCACCCCCTGCCCATTCGACCCATCTCTCGCCCCTCCGCTGTCCTGTCAACTCTCCCTTCCCCACCTCTCTCCCTGCCACTCTCCATCTCCCTTCCCCACCTCTCTCCCTGCCACTCTTCATCTACCTCTCCCCACCTCTCTCCCTGCCACTCTCCATCTCCCTTTCCCCACCTCTCTCCCTGCCACTCTCCATCTCCCTTCCCCACCTCTCTCCCTGCCACTCTTCATCTACCTCTCCCCACCTCTCTCCCTGCCACTCTCCATCTCCCTTTCCCCACCTCTCTCCCTGCCACTCTCCATCTCCCTTTCCCCACCTCTCTCCCTGCCACTCTCCATCTCCCTTCCCCACCTCTCTCCCTGCCACTCTTCATCTACCTCTCCCCACCTCTCTCCCTGCCACTCTCCATCTCCCTTTCCCCACCTCTCTCCCTGCCACTCTCCATCTCCCTTCCCCACCTCTCTCCCTGCCACTCTCCATCTCCCTTTCCCCACCTCTCTCCCTGCCACTCTCCATCTCCCTTCCCCCACCTCTCTCCCTGCCACTCTTCATCTCCCTTCCCCACCTCTCTCCCTGCCACTCTCCATCTCCCTTTCCCCACCTCTCTCCCTGCCACTCTCCATCTCCCTTCCCCACCTCTCTCCCTGCCACTCTCCATCTCCCTTTCCCCACCTCTCTCCCTGCCACTCTCCATCTCCCTTTCCCCTCCTCTCTCCCTGCCACTCTCCATCTCCCTTTCCCCACCTCTCTCCCTGCCACTCTCCATCTCCCTTTCCCCACCTCTCTCCCTGCCACTCTCCATCTCCCTTTCCCCTCCTCTCTCCCTGCCACTCTCCATCTCCCTTCCCCACCTCTCTCCCTGCCACTCTCCATCTCCCTCTCCCCACCTCTCTCCCTGTCACTCTCCATCTCCCTTCCCCACCTCTCTCCCTGCCACTCTCCATCTCCCTTCCCCACCTCTCTCCCTGCCACTCTTCATCTACCTCTCCGCACCTCTCTCCCTGCCACTCTCCATCTCCCTTTCCCCTCCTCTCTCCCTGCCACTCTCCATCTCCCTTCCCCACCTCTCTCCCTGCCACTCTCCATCTCCCTTCCCCACCTCTCTCCCTGCCACTCTCCATCTACCTCTCCCCACCTCTCTCCCTGCCACTCTCCATCTCCCTTCCCCACCTCTCTCCCTGCCACTCTCCATCTACCTCTCCCCACCTCTCTCCCTGCCACTCTTCATCTACCTCTCCCCACCTCTCTCCCTGTCACTCTCCATCTCCCTTCCCCCACCTCTCTCCCTGCCACTCTCCATCTCCCTTTCCCCACCTCTCTCCCTGCCACTCTCCATCTCCCTTTCCCCACCTCTCTCCCTGCCACTCTCCATCTCCCTTTCCCCACCTCTCTCCCTGCCACTCTCCATCTCCCTTCCCCACCTCTCTCCCTGCCACTCTCCATCTACCTCTCCCCACCTCTCTCCCTGCCACTCTCCATCTCCCTTTCCCCACCTCTCTCCCTGCCACTCTCCATCTCCCTTTCCCCACCTCTCTCCCTGCCACTCTCCATCTCCCTTTCCCCACCTCTCTCCCTGCCACTCTTCATCTCCCTTTCCCCACCTCTCTCCCTGCCACTCTCCATCTCCCTTTCCCCACCTCTCTCCCTGCCACTCTCCATCTCCCTTTCCCCACCTCTCTCCCTGCCACTCTCCATCTCCCTTTCCCCACCTCTCTCCCTGCCACTCTCCATCTCCCTTTCCCCACCTCTCTCCCTGCCACTCTCCATCTCCCTTTCCCCTCCTCTCTCCCTGCCACTCTCCATCTCCCTTTCCCCACCTCTCTCCCTGCCACTCTCCATCTCCCTTTCCCCACCTCTCTCCCTGCCACTCTCCATCTCCCTTTCCCCACCTCTCTCCCTGCCACTCTTCATCTCCCTTCCCCACCTCTCTCCCTGCCACTCTTCATCTCCCTTTCCCCTCCTCTCTCCCTGCCACTCTCCATCTCCCTTTCCCCTCCTCTCTCCCTGTCACTGTCCATCTCCCTTTCCCCTCCTCTCTCCCTGCCACTCTCCATCTCCCTTTCCCCACCTCTCTCCCTGCCACTCTCCATCTCCCTTTCCCCTCCTCTCTCCCTGCCACTCTCCATCTCCCTTTCCCCTCCTCTCTCCCTGCAACTCTTCATCTACCTCTCCCCACCTCTCTCCCTGCCACTCTCCATCTCCCTTTCCCCTCCTCTCTCCCTGTCACTCTCCATCTCCCTTCCCCTCCTCTCTCCCTGCCACTCTCCATCTCCCTCTCCCCACCTCTCTCCCTGCCACTCTCCATCTCCCTTTCCCCACCTCTCTCCCTGCCACTCTCCATCTCCCTCTCCCCACCTCTCTCCCTGTCACTCTCCATCTCCCTTCCCCACCTCTCTCCCTGCCACTCTCCATCTCCCTTCCCCACCTCTCTCCCTGCCACTCTTCATCTACCTCTCCCCACCTCTCTCCCTGCCACTCTCCATCTCCCTTTCCCCTCCTCTCTCCCTGCCACTCTCCATCTCCCTTCCCCACCTCTCTCCCTGCCACTCTCCATCTACCTCTCCCCACCTCTCTCCCTGCCACTCTCCATCTCCCTTTCCCCTCCTCTCTCCCTGCCACTCTCCATCTCCCTTTCCCCACCTCTCTCCCTGCCACTCTCCATCTCCCTTCCCCACCTCTCTCCCTGCCACTCTCCATCTACCTCTCCCCACCTCTCTCCCTGCCACTCTTCATCTACCTCTCCAACCTCTCTCCCTGTCACTCTCCATCTCCCTTCCCCCACCTCTCTCCCTGCCACTCTCCATCTCCCTTTCCCCACCTCTCTCCCTGCCACTCTCCATCTCCCTTTCCCCACCTCTCTCCCTGCCACTCTCCATCTCCCTTCCCCACCTCTCTCCCTGCCACTCTCCATCTACCTCTCCCCACCTCTCTCCCTGCCACTCTCCATCTCCCTTTCCCCACCTCTCTCCCTGCCACTCTCCATCTCCCTTTCCCCACCTCTCTCCCTGCCACTCTCCATCTCCCTTTCCCCACCTCTCTCCCTGCCACTCTCCATCTCCCTTTCCCCACCTCTCTCCCTGCCACTCTTCATCTCCCTTTCCCCACCTCTCTCCCTGCCACTCTCCATCTCCCTTTCCCCACCTCTCTCCCTGCCACTCTCCATCTCCCTTTCCCCACCTCTCTCCCTGCCACTCTCCATCTCCCTTTCCCCACCTCTCTCCCTGCCACTCTCCATCTCCCTTTCCCCACCTCTCTCCCTGCCACTCTCCATCTCCCTTTCCCCACCTCTCTCCCTGCCACTCTCCATCTCCCTTTCCCCACCTCTCTCCCTGCCACTCTTCATCTCCCTTTCCCCACCTCTCTCCCTGCCACTCTCCATCTCCCTTTCCCCACCTCTCTCCCTGCCACTCTCCATCTCCCTTTCCCCTCCTCTCTCCCTGCCACTCTCCATCTCCCTTTCCCCACCTCTCTCCCTGCCACTCTCCATCTCCCTTTCCCCTCCTCTCTCCCTGCCACTCTCCATCTCCCTTTCCCCTCCTCTCTCCCTGTCACTCTCCATCTCCCTTCCCCTCCTCTCTCCCTGCCACTCTCCATCTCCCTTCCCCACCTCTCTCCCTGCCACTCTCCATCTCCCTTCCCCACCTCTCTCCCTGCCACTCTTCATCTCCCTTCCCCACCTCTCTCCCTGCCACTCTTCATCTCCCTTTCCCCTCCTCTCTCCCTGCCACTCTCCATCTCCCTTTCCCCACCTCTCTCCCTGCCACTCTTCATCTCCCTTCCCCACCTCTCTCCCTGCCACTCTTCATCTCCCTTTCCCCTCCTCTCTCCCTGCCACTCTCCATCTCCCTTTCCCCTCCTCTCTCCCTGTCACTCTCCATCTCCCTTTCCCCTCCTCTCTCCCTGTCACTCTCCATCTCCCTTCCCCTCCTCTCTCCCTGCCACTCTTCATCTCCCTTCCCCACCTCTCTCCCTGCCACTCTCCATCTCCCTTTCCCCTCCTCTCTCCCTGTCACTGTCCATCTCCGTTTCCCCTCCTCTCTCCCTGTCACTCTCCATCTCCCTTCCCCACCTCTCTCCCTGCCACTCTTCATCTCCCTTTCCCCACCTCTCTCCCTGCCACTCTCCATCTCCCTTTCCCCTCCTCTCTCCCTGCCACTCTCCATCTCCCTTCCCCTCCTCTCTCCCTGCCACTCTTCATCTACCTCTCCCCACCTCTCTCCCTGCCACTCTCCATCTCCCTTTCCCTTCTTCGTTTCATTCCCTCTCTCCTATCTTCCTCTAATCTCTCTCTCTCTCTCTCTGCAACTCATCTCTCGCCCCTCCTCTCCCTGGCTCCATCTCTCCATCCCAGCCCACCTCCCGTCCCTCCTCTCCCGGCCCCCCTGCGCCCGGTGGGCTCGGCCTGCCTGCTGCAGCGGGCTGCGGGGCGCAGCTCCCTCCCCGGAGCGGGCGCTCCCCGCTGACCGCCTTTCATCCCCCCCTTTAGCACTCACTTTGGTGCGGACTTTGCTGAGCGCGGCGCCCCGCCGCGCCTCTAATCATCTTCTCTGAGTGACTCCAATACGCGTCGCCTGATTAGGTGTGGGATGAAAAGGCCGGGGAGGGGGGCAGCTTTGTTTGCTTCCTACCCCTGCCTTTCCCTCCTCCCGCCTGCAGCGGGGTATAAAGGCCCTCTGCCCCTAACCTGCGGCACAAGAAGACCGAGTGCCCACTGAGAACTTCCTGCCACGGGCTGTTTCCTCACAGAGTGGCTGAGGCAGCGTGCCAGGGGCGGTCCCTTTCAGAGTGCCAGAAGTTGCCCCTCAGAGTGCGTGGAGCGTCCTTCTCTGACTGAATTCTGCAGTGTCCCTCGCTGAAGGTGTCCCTCGCCGAGCTCTCGGGGTGTCCTAGTGCCGCAGGACGTGTCCCTCGTCACCCGCCGGAGGGGATCCCCGTCGCCACCTGAAGGTTCACTTCAGCCCCTGGGTGCGCAGTACGGCGCAGCGCCCTCACCCTCTACCCCGGTGCCCCTCCAGCTCTTCGTGGTGTCCAGGGGGGCTGCAGCCTCCTCTGCCCCGCCGGTGATGAGCCACTCGGGCTTCAGGCTCCTTCTGGTCCTCGCCTCCCTCTGGCTGGTGGAGGGAGGGCTCCCGCGCCCCAAAGCCTTCCTGCCCATCCAGCCCGAGATGGAGCCGCTGCCCTCCAAAGGGGCCACAGGTAAGGAGACTATGGGTATCTTGTGGTACTCTTCGGTGGGAGACTCGGAGGGTCTCTTGTGGTATATAAAAGTGGCTGCCTCAGTGGGTCTGTGCTGGTTTATTTTAGACATGTGTGGAGGTCTGCAAAGGTACTTTACGGAAGTTCACTGTACTTTGGGATGCAACGGGATTGCACTGGGCACACCATCGGGATCTGTGGAGGGTTCATGAGGTCTGTGGTGATGCTTTGAACAGAAGCTCGGGATTTCAGTGGTTTGCACTGACACTCGGCTCGGGAGGCCTGTGGTGATGCAACGTGTAATAGTAGCGAGTTTGTGGCAAGTTCCTCCGGTATGTGGTAGCACACTGGACGGTGGTGGGGCTGTGAATGTGCGCTGTCCCTTAGAGAACATGGGTGCACCTGCTGAGAGTGAGACCCAGAAGGTTTCCCAGGGGCCCTTCGTGGCACATGGGGCTCAGGAGCTTTGGGGTCATGAGTCTGTGGGAGTGCGCCCACCCACCGTCCCTAAAATGGGGTACCTCCGGCGTACTTTTAAACTTTAAATACTCAGCCATTCGGCACACACACAGCCTCTGCTGATGTGCAATGTGTATACTTACTTGTGCCACGCGACACATCGCTCACCTAAAACCCTTTCCCCAGCACCGCGTACATCTGTCATCCCCGCTGCACATTTCGCAGACAAACAACAGGACTGAAATACCTTACACAATGGTGAAACATCCCACCTTAAAGTAACTAGCTGTGGCTTTAAAATGTAGTCTGAGAGTTCTGTGAGCCTCTGCTCGGGAAGACGGTGTGGCGTTAGGACCAAATCTGCTGACTTTAGAGTTTGGGAACCAGGTTCGAATCTCGTCGTCAGCTCAGCGACCTGTGATTCTGGACAAAAACGTGTAATCTCTCTGCGCCTACCAAAAACGAATGTGCCTTTCTGTAATGTAACTAGTGCTCGTGTAAAGCGCCCCACTGCCTTCGAGACGAGTTCGCGCTATATAAAACTGCAAAAAAAAAAAGCCTCAAGTGTGCTCCAGGCGCGCCAGTTAATAAGATGTGTTTCCAGAAGGGATGGGAGTCCCAAGCCCCCCAAAAGCAGGTCCAGCTCCCATCACTGCCAACAGAACCAGCTTAGGAGACTGCTTTGTGGGTCTTGTGACGTCAATGGTCAGCCTCAATGCAGAGGTCGCCCCGGGACAATTTCAGGGTAGGTGTAATATCGTTTTGACAAGAGGGGAGAAGTCGCCTTCTCGCCCCCCTTCTTCGTCACAGATGATTGCAAAATGATACCTTACTCATGAAATGACAATTTACCATGGAGTGAGTAAAAAAAATGGGGGGGGGTCTGAAGCGGATACGTACGATCAGACATCTCTCCCTTACATGCTCCTGTGTTCCCTTTAAAGCCCACTCTGGCACATGCAGCTCGCCCCGGAAGCAGAAAGGCCACTTTGTAGGCCCTAACATGTCAGCCATGAACCTTTCTAGGTCTGCAAGAGATGAGAGTTCAAAGATACTTTATTTGCAGCAATAGATGGACAGACCGTATATTTGGCGGGGGGAGGGGGGGGGTGTGTGATTCTGCGCAGTCACTTAATGCTAAGGTGCGTTTCCTGTGCTCCCGGGCAGTGAATATAAACCACGTGTCAGTAAACAGACACCAAACGCACCTGCGGCCTGCTAGTCCTGAGTCTGCTCGCTGAGGTGTGGGGTGGGGGAGCAACCTGATGCCAGCTGGCTGGACAGCGCCCATGCCATCCTCTGTGAACCGGAAGCTCATCCGACAAAATCCTCGGAGCTCGCACTCTGGCGGAAGGGACTCGTGTGTCTGTTTAATGACACCTCGGTGACGTATTTTACCATGCACAGGTGCAAACATATACAATAAACATATACGTCTACGTATAGATACAGGCATGCAAACACACATGCATAACACGCCATGCAGTCACACACATGCTTATATACAAACCTGCACGCACACGTGCACACATATGTATATATTCACATAACCTCACATATACAAAGATATATATCGCTCAGTTTCCAATACCAACGAGTTTGACCACTTATGATCCTGACACGGGTGTGTGAGTTCAGGGGGAGGGTCCGCTCCGTGTATTCGGCTCCAAGCCACCAGTGAAACTCTTCAATGCATTCTTAGACTTTCTTGTCTTATCTATACATTGGAAAGGCTAATACGTCCTGAACTCCTTACATGGCTTTAAACTATACCTGCGAGGTACATGACTGTGTGGTGTGTCATCAATGCGTTCCAGGCATTAGGCCCTGATTTATAATTTTTTTGTGCCACATTCGCCTAATTTTTTGACGCAAAAGCGGCGCAAAAGTACAAAATACAATTGTATCAAGGCCTTATGACATCATATCAATATATCCCAAGTCTTTGATGTCACTCCTGCGAGGTAAATGCTTCTGTGATGTCACATAATTTTATTATCGACCCTTATGGTGTCACATCAGTATGTCCCAGGCCTTTGTTGTCACACATTCGAGAATAACTGTGCACCCTTGTGCCGTTACACTTATGCATCAGATGTCTGCGTCACACAGTACCTGTGCACACTTGTGCAGGTACGCTTATATATTAGATGCCTTATGCATTAGAGAAGCATATGTTGTGTCACGCAGTACCTATGCACCCTTGTGCTGTTACACGTATGCATTAGAAATCTGTGTCATGCGACTCAGTACTTCTGCACCGTTGTGTGGGTACACGTATGCATTAGATGCCTGTGTTGTGTCACAGAGCATCTATGTACCCCTATGGTGTTACACGTATGCATTAGAAGTCTGTGTCACACAGTACCTCTGCACCCTTGTGTGGGTACACGTGTGCATTAGATGCCTGTGTTGTGTCACGGAGCATCTATGCACCATTGTGCTGTTACACCTATGCAATAGAAGTCTGTGTTGTGCAACACAGTACCTGGGCACCCTTGTGTCGGTAAAACGTATGCATTAGATGCTGTTGTGTCACACGGTACCACTGCACCTATGTACTGGTACACGTATGCACTAGGAGTCTCTGTCGTGTCTCACGGTACCACTGCACCCATGTACTGGTACACGTATGCACTAGGAGCCTCTGTCGTGTCACATAGTGCCTGCACGTCCCTGTACTATTACGCATATGCATTAGTAGCCTGTGTTGCGTCACACAGCGCCTGTGGACCCTTGTACCGCGACATGTATGCATTGGACCAGGCTGAGCATACACTGAAGTTTCCAGCGCCCGGGAGCGGTGTTTGCACTTCTCACTGTAGCCGCGCGCACGGAGGTTAGGACAGCTGCCCAGGCAATTAGTTGGGATGTTTTTAGGGTAAAGAGTTGCTACGCCCAAGGCAGCATGGGGCAAATACCACAGAGGAAGGCACCCCGTATCCTGGAGATTCCCATTCAGGAAAAACCACCGGAGCAGACATTTACCAGGGATCAGCAAACCGCCGAGGGGCTGGCCACATCAAGGGGTTCGGCGTCAAAAACTGAAGGACTTGTCTACTGTATACCTTAAAAAGAGGTATTAGGCACCCTGGGTGTCTACAACACAAAGTCATCAAACAAGAGTTCCACCAAACTTACTGTACGAATTAGTTTAGAAGTGTGAGGGACAAATAAATGAGAAATCTGGCAGTGAAGGGAAACTACTTTGTAGGCTGAAAGGTTTGCTAGTTTACAACATACTAAGATGGCGACCCTGAAAGTGAAAAATCTTATCCTGGCCACTGGTGTTTAAATGTACCTCTGAGAGGGCTGTATGACTCTACTAACGCGTAGCCAAATATCGCCTGAAAAAAACTACTGTGGCCTAAATACCGTTCACAGAATATACCCCCCCACCCTGAGTAAATAATAGAGAATCTACACCACGTGGCCTGATATTTTGCCAAATTATATATATTTCAATAGGGGGATATTGTAGCCTGCAGTATTGTGACATGCAAGCCGGTGGGAGGTTTGGATACGCACTGTGGTTTTGGAAAGTTTTCCTAAACAATGGTGTGGCTTGGAATCTTTTGTGAAATGTGGAGGGTCAAACGTCAATGGATGATGCAGGACTTTTGGCTTGAAGGCATGCACCGGATGTGGCGAGAGATGATTTCTGGGGGCGGGAGGGGGGTTTCAACCTCCAGGAAGATGTGCATTTGTGCTGGCCCTGATTCTAGAAGGGACTTGGTAGTGTTGGACTTCAATGGGTCGAGGCAGATGTGTGACCTGGTGCTCACCTAGTGAACGTAAGTGCAGGTTCTGATCACAGTACAGGGGGAGTTGCCTGAAGCATCAGCTTGTTAGGTTTCTGGGAGAGAGAGAGAGAGAGAGAGAGAGGGAGAGAGAGAGGGAATGTGCAGATGAAACACTGGGCCTCAGTCAAGGTTCCTCCTTCCTGCAGCTGGAAGGGGGATCTTGGCGTGATCAGCTTTGGCCAAAAAACCACTCTTGGAAGCAGACATTTATGTTCCACGTGTGCGAAAGGGCTGCTATTGTGTCAATATTTGCAGAAATACTGTCTCTGTGATTCCTACGCTGGGGGTAGGAATGGATCTATTTGGGGTGATCCACACTCATTGCAGGATTTGCGTGTCACATCATCAGAGACTGCAAACTTGCACGCTTGAGAGCCAGAGGCTTCAGCCAATGACAAACATACTTGCCATAGATTCTCTCACACCACTGCAAACAAAGTGCAAACAGACAGATTCCATTCTTACAAATTTCCCCCTGTTGACAATCCCAAGGAGAGGTGATAGGTCTTGCCTCACCCTTCTGCCAAAGTACCACACAGTAGGCGGAGAGCCCTGTGGTGTCACCGGGCTTGAACACTACTGCGTTTGCCTGGACTGGGACTGATGTGGTGGAGTGTTGGGGGGGGGGGTGCTTCTGGGGTTCTCGGATACAGTGAAAGCCCAGGCTGGGATCTCATGCATTGGCTTGTACCGAGGAGGGGTAGATTTGCAGATATACCAGGCCCGGCACTGGTTTGTGTCCCGGATGTGGTCACCCTTACATTGGTCTGCATTTTGGAGAGCGCTTCCCATGCATTGGTCAGTTGTGAGTGATGTGAAAGAACATGGTTTGTTTCTACTGGGGGGAGAATACCCTCTACTTTAGTTGGCATTGAGGACAGGGAAGCCCATATATTGGTTTGAATTGTAGGGTGTCTCTGGGTATTGTGCTCATGGGTTGGTATGGCTTCTGGAAATGCTATTCCTTGCCTTTTGCTGGTTTTACTAAACTGTGTGTGTCTTTCCACAGGCTGCTCGTTTGGGGGACGGTACTATGCTCTTGAAGACTCCTGGCACCCCGACCTTGGAGAGCCCTTTGGGGTGATGCACTGCGTGGTGTGCTACTGTGAGCCGGTGAGTACAGCCGCGCGCACCCCTTCCTCTCGGACTTGTACTGCGGTGGGAGATCTCGTGGCCGGCCTCGCCGCTCACAGACGGCTCTCGGGTGTCTGAACACACTGGCCTCTTTCCTCAGGCACCTCACAGTGCTCTGGAGCTACACTGGCCTCTCCCCTCACAGGCACCCTCAGGGCCCTGGAGCTACACTGGCCTCTTTCCTCACAGACACCCTCAGGGCCCTGGAGCTACACTGGCCTCTTTCCTCACAGACACCCTCAGGGCCCTGGAGCTACACTGACCTCTTTCCTCACAGACACCCTCAGGGCCCTGGAGCTACACTGGCCTCTTTCCTCACAGACACCCTCAGGGCCCTGGAGCTACACTGGCCTCTTTCCTCACAGACACCCTCAGGGCCCTGGAGCTACACTGGCCTCTTTCCTCACAGACACCCTCAGGGTCCTGGAGCTACACTGACCTCTTCCCTCACAGGCACCTGGCAGAGGTCTGAAGATACACCGGCCTCTCCCCTCACAGACACCTGGCAGAGGTCTGAAGATACAACGGCCTCTCCCCTCACAGGCACCTGGCAGAGGTCTGAAGATACACCGGCCTCTCCCCTCACCGACATCCTTCAGGGGACTGAAGGTACACTGACCTCTCCCCTCACATACACCTGGCAGAGGTCTGAAGATACAACGGCCTCTTCCCTCGCAGACATCCTTCAGGAGTCTGAAGGTACACTGACATCTTCCCTCACAGACACCTGGCAGAGGTCTGAAGATGCACTGGCCCCTCCCCTCGCAGACATCCTTCAGGAGTCTGAAGGTACACTGACCTCTTCCCTCACAGTCACCTGGCAGAGGTCTGAAGATACACTGGCCCCTCCCCTTACAGACACCTGGCAGAGGTCTGAAGATACACCGCTCTCTCCCCTAACAAACACCTGGCAGAGGTCTGAAGATGCACTGGCCCCTCCCCTCGCAGACATCCTTCAGGAGTCTGAAGGTACACTGACCTCGTCCCTCACAGACACCTGGCAGAGGTCTGAAGATACACCGTCTCTCCCCCCACAGACATGTCCTATGGTTCCGCAGAAACTCACACGAGTTTCAAAGCCCCGGAGATTCGCGGGCCTAGCTCGGCAAGCGTTTAATTCTTCATGAAAGGGGTGAACAGAGCGAGTCTTAAACAAAGCCCTCAAGCTAGGCGCTTCCCTCTTCAAATTAGTCAGGTCCGAAGTGACGGGCCCCATTCTCTCCCAATTAGGAACAATTAGTCAGCGTGGGGCGAGAATCCACATTCCTGCCGTGCGGGCTCTCCGTGGCCCCATCCTGGGAGGTAATCACTGCCAGGGCCTATTCTCTGTCAGATGAACGCGGGGGCGCGCAGAGAGGACCCTTTCCATAGTGACCGCACAATGGTAAAAACACGTCCCCCTGCCAAGACCCCACATTGTCCCTCGACTGTCCCCCCCACCCAGTATCTTTCCCCCTGGGACCCCCTTCTTTAATTATTCCCTTCCTCCCCTTCTATGGCGTCAGCTGTTAATGGGTCAGGTTGTCTTTAAATGCGCAGCGCTTCCGAGCCATACCAATGACAGAAGGCGCTATAAACAAGTTCATAACATTAACGCATGAATCTTTTTTTGTTCACCCGCAGCAACGGAATCGAAGAGGAAAGGCGGTGGGCAAAGTCAGCTGCAAGAATATCAAGCACGACTGCCCGACCCCAACCTGTGCCCACCCCGTCCTGCTGCCGGGGCACTGCTGCAGGACCTGCCCCAAGGGTAAGAATAACGGAGAGGCCACTCCTGGAGGGGTCCCCTCACTTCATCCGGCCCCGGCATCCGCCCTTAAACCAGCCCTGGTCCCTGTTTAAATGCGCCCAATCGAACCCTTTTGAGACCGTCATCATAATTGTAACGTGCCTCAGTACGTAGTGCTTGAGCAAAGTCTAGTGCCTCACACGCTGCGTCAGAAATGGGTGCCAAGGCGCTATGTTTGTAGTTGACTTCGAAAGGGAGGCTTCGTGTTGTAAAATCATTAATGTTGTAAAGTTTAAGAAAGAGACACCCCACCGTGGGTGTGATTGGACACTCTGCCTTCGCTAACGCCAATCATTATTATCAAATGCTTTAGTCTAATTGGCTCAATTCATTAGCTCGCCGTTACATCTGGCTGCACGCACGGTTTTGTTTATTGAAACCAAGGGGCAGGAAGTGGCTGACCCCTGCTGTGGCTCGGGCTACTGTTTGGCCACTGTAGCCACGAGCACTGTCTAGAAGAAAATGTTTTCTGAGCCCTGTTGAGTTTGGCCTGTCTTGGGGTTATTTATTATTACTTCCTTACTGCTACCCTTACATGTGTGCACCTCCTTGTTATCTATCTATCTATCTGTCTATCTATCCCTTTTTTCTCCATTTTAAGTTATTGCTCTCTTCCTCTTTCTCTTTTCTTCAGCCCGCTTTTTGTCGTCTATTCTTGTCCCAGCTTCCCTCAGCATGACATTTCTTCACTTTATTTTTCTACTTTTTTTCTGTCTCTCGTGTCTCTTATTTCTAGCCAATTTCTAGTATTTTTCTTCTCCACCTCTACATCTGTTACCCTTCAGCGACGACCCCCAAACGTTGCCCCACACGCTCACCCTCTTCTCTTTAACTGTTACAGCCCCTCCCAGCACCAGCGAGAAGAAGTCCGAGTTCACCTTCGATGGCTTTGAGTATTTCCAGGAAAAGGACGACGACCTTCACAAGACCTACAACGACCGCTCGTACCTGAGTTCCGAAGACGTGTCCCAGGACGACAGCCGCACAGGTAATTCCTTCATTAATCTAGGGGTGCAGACTGGGCTGGAAGTCCTGGTAGTCGGTCGGGATGGTGGGAGGTGGCCCGGCGCCTACAGGCCAGATGTGTTGCTGACCAGCAGCAGTCTCTCTTTGCTGACCCTTCCCTCTCTCTCTGCAGAGTTTGTGGCTCTGCTGACCAGCCCCTTGCAGTCCTGGCTTCCAGCAACCAGTGGTGTGGCCAAGGCTCGCTTCACCCTGCTGCGCTCCAGCCTGCTCTTCTCCATCAGCTACGAAAGGTAAGACCCCCTTCTGGGTTAGGTCGCACCTGCATCGGTTGTCCCCAGGATAGGACTGTTAATATGAAATATGATATGAACAATCCACCTGAAATGTCACCTGTACAAAATGAAATGGCCCTTTCATGTGCAATGTTACAATTAAACTCCATTCTAAGGTATAAAAGTCTGCAGTTATTTGAAAACCTTACATTTAATGCCTATTTCATGTCTCTGAGCAAAACAATGAATCTCTGATATTGAGTACTTAGGCCATATTTATATGGGCCTTATTGTCTTAATTTGGCCAGATTCTCTCATGTTTACAGCAGTGGGTCCATTGTTTTGAACATTTGTTCTATAGTGGTTCTATTTGTCTTTTAGAATAAGCTACCCCTAGAACTTGTTTCACTAACCGTTGTTGACCCCATGGTCCTTCAGGGGTTTTTAATACCGTTTGTTGGACTAATCAAGATTTCATTGTTGAGATGGACACACTGACACCCTACAGGCCTCTGTATTCTCATGTAACCTCTGCCCCAAGATCAGTGGTTCCCAACATGGGCTCCAGGTACCCTGGGGGTCTGCAAAGCCTCCTCAGGGGGTCTGCGACTCCTTAGAAAATCTAATAATTTTAACAGATTTGGTCCCCAGCTTTCAGTAACTCAGTGGGGGGTCCCTGGATTCCAACAATGATTCATTGGGGGTCCCCAGGTTCCAGTATTGACAAAGTGGGGTTCCACAGAAGTCAAAAGGTTGGGAACCACTGCCCTAGGTCATTTCAAGGTTCAGAAACATTTCCCTTTCTGATAGTCCAGATTTGTGCTGGACCAAATGGCAGTCTGAAATCTCTGATCATAGAGTATTTCTTGCCTCCTACAACTGAATTTCCAAACTATTGAAACACGTTCTTAAACTACATCAGCAGAAGTAGGGGTGTTTACTTCCTGAAGTGACCAGTGAATTTGTTCAATGTTGGCAGTAACCATCTTTAGGTTTGAAGAACATTGCTGTCAAAACATATTTTGGCCTAGTTGCTGCTACCCTGTGCTCCTGTCATCGCTGCTAAACTCTGACAACCCTGTTTCTTTGACAGGCTGGGAAGACCTGCCCGCGTCCGTTTCACTGACCTGGATGGCACAGTGCTTTTTGAACATCCGGTTAACAGAATGGCCTCTCCACAGGGCAATATGGTGAGTGCGGGTCCCTGAATGTAAGGCAGTGGACATGCCAAAAGCTCAAATTGATATGGAAAGGAAAGTGGGTGCAGCGCGGAATGCTGGGTACCACCCAGCGATGGATAAAGATGGGTGGGTTGGAAAGGCTAAGCTAAGATGAAAAGTTATAGATGTTTTATTTCAGCAAAATATTAAGGCAAGGCAAAATTTTGAGCTGGCATAGCTTTCATCTTCTCTTCTGTTTCTCCATGTCTTTCTCAGCCTCTCGGTGCTTCTGTATCTGCCAAATTCTCTCTCCTAACATCCTGTTCATCTCCACTTCTGTTTCTTTTTGTCTGCAGTACTTTAATTTTTGTTTTCACTGCTTCAGTTTTTCATACTTTATCATTTTTTTTCTCATCCTTCTTTGAATTCACTTTTTATTGGCCATTCTTTGTTTATTTATCTGTCTCTCTCTAACATCTTAGTCTCTATTTCTATTTTTTTGTTTCCTTTCACTCTTGATATTTCAGATTCTCTTCCTCTCTTTCGGCATCCCCTTTTCCTTTCTCTTCATGTTTTTACCAACCACCTTTCCACTTTTCTTCTCCCTCTGCCTTCTGCTTCGACACCATCGACCGGTCTTCTCCCTTTTCCACTCCAGTAAGCTCACCTCCTCTCCTTGCTTCCTCTAGATCTGTGGGATGTGGCGGAATGTCCACAAATCTTCCCTGCACCTGCTGAAGACGGCTCAGATCCAGGTGACCCTAGTGATGGCGGCCCACTCGTCAGGCGAGATAGGGGGCAGGATCATCAAGCACCGTGCCCTCTTCGCAGGTAAGAAGGTGATCCGATGAACACTCCAAGAGACCCTCCATGAAAGCCAAGGCTGCTTCCCTGAATAGAGGAAGTGTAGGAAGGGATGCAGGGGAATAGATTTAACCAAGTGTCCAGATTTCGAATACTTGATCCCTTAGACTCTGCAGGGCCCCTGCTCAACCAGGCCGAAATAGGAACCTGAAGATGTATTAATAGCTGATAAAATATTTTCAGAATCAAAACACCTGATTTCTCTTTGTAGGGAAGTTTTTTTGCAGGAGTATAACTTGCACCATAAATCTATTGCAACCACACTTTTAAGCAGAGGGTAAATTCATCCTACTTTCATCACATGAGCTGTGTGTGCCAAGAATGAGTGTAAATTGGAGGACTCCCTGCTGGTTGAAATATTTGCCATATATGTCTGTGACACGGTGCCCTCTGTTTCTGTACCTTTGTTAGTGTAAGTTTACTCTGTTCAAGGTTACATTCTTATTGTAGCCAATCCTAAACCAAGAGAAACTCACCTGACCTTGAGAATTTAGCCTTTACCCCTCGCTCTCTGATCATCATACTTGTCTCTTTCTGGAAGTGGTGGCTGATGTTTCTCTTTGTCCCACACAGAAACTTTTAGTGCCATCCTGACCCCTGAGGACCCCGAGCTCCAGGGCACTGGGGGCATTGCCATGCTGACTTTGAGTGACGTGGAGGACAATTTGCACTTCATCCTCATGTCCAAGGGGCTGCTGGAACGTGGTGGGAGAGGTAAGTCATTACGAGGTGTTGGTCTCTGATGGAAGGTAGACCAGCCCCTTAAAGGTCATTCTTTTCTAGACTGACTGAGAGGCACCATCCACCCACAGTGTTATTGATCCACTTGCATCTGCCAAGAGCTGAAGCTTGTTCCTGCCCTGGGATGGACAAGCCACAAAGGAATTAAATGTAGATTTATATAGCGCGGCTAATCACCCGTGAGGGTCTCAAGGCCCTGTCACTGGGCACGGGGAGATTAAGTGGTTTGCCCAGAATCAACCAGAATCACAGAACACTGTGCCGACGCCAGGGCTTGAACCCAATCTCTCCCTCAAGGGCATGAAGTGATCCTTTTCTATCATCATTACAGGTCGCACGATGATTCCAGTCCAACTCCAGATCCTTCACCAGGACCAAGTGCTGCGTGAGGTGAACTCCAGCATCACTGCCCAGGTGAGCATCACTGTTCGGTGATACATTGTCACTTTGGTGAGGGTATAGTCACTAGAGAAACAACACTCCTTTCACGTAGGGGGGCCGTCAAGAAAAATGTTCTACACTTTCAGTGAAAATGTTGTGGTGTCACAAGTCCAGTATTCATTAGAACAGTTTCCCCCCTGGCACACCCATCTCTTTCAACGTAGAGAGCTGTGCTAGTGACATCACTTGCGCATTGCATTCTGGGAAATGGTGCTTTAAGCTGCTTTAGTGATGGGGGATGGACTTTCCCAAAGTTCTTTCCCCTACTAACCACTGACTATGTTAATGAGTTAATACTATACAGAAGTAGCAGGTCCCAATCCTGAAATGGTGGGATCCCTCTGCATAGCTGTACCTATGTCCCCATCAGTGACTTAAAATAAGTGTGTAGGCTACCTCCACACTCAGGAAGCACTTGCATCCACCTCGGGTATCCATAACGTTTCCACCTCTGCTTCTGCCCACGAGAAACGATCGTGGAATATAAAACACATACCCCTATTAAATGCACTCATTTGTGGAAATGGGGGAAAACATCAAAACAAGCTTTGAGACGGGGTGTCCAACATCGGTTCAGGAGGGCCTGGTCCTTGTCAAACTTTCAGGGTAACCACTGGTACGTAAATTAATTTAATTTAGATTATATGTCAAATATATGCATGTTATGTGGATATTCAGATTTTTCAACGATGTCTTGCCTTCCTACCCCTATGTCAGACACCTTCTGCTTTAAGTCTCAAACGTAGTTCAACCCATGCTCCAGGCAGAGAGATTCACAGCGAGAACAATGAGTCTAGATAGTATCAAGGACAGTATGTACTAATTATGCTATTTTGGGTGAAAAGGAAAAAATATTATCACTTCATTTGAGCGAGGACGACTTGGGCTCCACAGTTGGTTGCGCCCCACCCTAGGCCGGCTCCCCCCAAAATCGCTAAGAAATAGCTCCCGCCTCGTAGATCACGAGGAGATACGGCCTGAGCGGACCTGGTACCTTCTTTCTAAGCCTGCAGGATGGCTCGACGAGTTAAACACTCGCGGCTGACGTCTGAAGTGATCAAGGGGGTGCGGGGGCCACAGTCTGACGTTGAAAGGTCCGGGAACACTGGAACTGTACCTAATACTGTAAGGCAGGGTACAGCCCTCGAGAGACGCCCAATATTAGCGAGATCCTCTCCGCTAGTGGAGAGACGGGCGTCTAACACTGGAAACGCCCTACTCGAAAACCAGAGAGGCCCCACGTGACCGCATGGGGACCCCGTTTTAAGACCGGAGCGGTTCCCCTCGAACATTACAGAGACATGTGCGGCCGTGCAGCGGTTCCCACTTGCGTGCAGCTGTTCCCCATCTGCCGGGCTCTGCCTGACTGCATCCCCTGTACTGTAATTGTCTTTGCGGGGGCGGCAGCGCCCCACGGGGTGCAGGAAGGCCCTCGCATTGTGTCGGGAGGCTGTGCTTTGAAGTCTGGAGCCGGTGGAGGGGAGCATGACACGATCTCCCTGACTGCATCTCCCCTGGACGAGGTACTCCCCTGCACCTGCTTCCGCCGCATCCCTGATGGGTGGTGCAGGGGTCACTGGTACCAGGGCCCACTCCGCACCTGAACCCCCGTGGAACAAGTACACAGACTGTACCTCTCACCATTGTAATAGGAGTGCGCACAAGGCACTAGTCTATGGTGAACAGATGTTGAATAAAAATCCCGGACGTTTGACTAAAATGGAAGAAGGACTACACTTCTTCATCAGCCATGAAACACAGAATGACCGCGTGCATCAACCTAGAAAAACAGAGGAGCCACTGAGAAAATAAAGTGCAGTTTTTAAACCCACTATCACACCTGTCACTTAAACTGCTTTAGGATAACAGCTGCTAACTCGTCCTGTTTAGGAACATATACAAATGTGGCTCCCTCGGTTTTCATTCAACCCTCTCTGAAAACGGGAACATGAGCCACATTTGCTGAAGTCTGATGAAGAAAAACTGGCACAGGGAGTGTCCCGGCAAATCCGGGACGCCTGGTCACCATTGCAGGCTCACATAAAGCACTCCCTGTAGGAATGAGTGCACGCACAGAACCACTCAGTGTTGCAATCAGTTCACACAAAGGCACCGCTGACCCGTGGAACAAGTTCACAACAGAATACGTTACACCCCAGGATTAGGAGCACGCACAAAACACCATTCACCACTGGATCCGTGCACACACAGTGACTGAACCATTCAGTGTTGCCGTCAGCACGCATACAGCACCCCAACCAGCAGAACCTGCCACCACTCAGTGTGTTTCACCCTAGGACTATCTGCACGCACACAACACCAGTCACCATTGAACTCGTGCACAAAGATTCAGCCTTTCAGAAAATCCACATGCACAAATGCTCACTGATGGAATCAGTGAGTGCACAGATTTCTCATAGTTGGAATTATTGGGCCTGATTCACAAAGGTAAATTTAGACCAAAAGTCTCAGTTTAGACCTAAAGTCGAACTTTCTTTTACTCGTAGTAAAGTTAAACTTTTGGCCTAAGTTTAAACTTTTGGTTTACACTTAGACTTTTGGTCTAAGTTTACCTTTGTGAATCGGGCCCTCTGTGTGCACAACAGCCCTTGGTATTGAAATCCGTGTGTTCTTAGACGTTCTCACCACTGGGCCCAGTATGTCACCACTGGAGTCAGCATGTGCACAACAACACTGGCAGTGGGATTCGGTGCACACACTAAAACTCCAAAATAACATTGAGTGCATGCAGAAATCCTACCACTGGTGTGAAGTCTGTACCTATGGGTGACCCCCAGGGCAGGCTCCCCGGCTCCCGATAGTTCACCTCTAAGGCTGCCCTGACTAAGAATGGGTTGGCAGTGAAGATGGGTCTCTAGCTCAGTCTAGTGGCTGCCTGCCTTCTCTAGGCATCCTGGTGACTTTGTATAATGTGGTTCAACTACCTAAAAACCCCTCTCTCCTCTTCTCATCCGCAGGACCAGGACTTTGGCGAGGTGCTGACAGACCTCTCTGCAAGGGAGATGTACCTGCTGGCCCACGGCCAGCTGCAGATCACCCTGGAAACGGAGGGGAAGCAGAGCCACCGGATATCCGGTTACATCACTGGGAAGAAGACCTGTGACAGTAAGTGACAGAACGCTGACCGGTGGGAGCGGGGTATAGCACACAACACTGGCACGTGGCAGGACTGGCAGAGAGAGTGCGTGTGAGGGCCCGGCAGACAGGGGGCGCTCTGGGGTATATTTTAAGATCTGACTTGGAAGATTGAAGGAGGGAGACATGGAACTGTGTAAGGAGATGCTGGGTTGCCTAGAGATATATGCGACGTTTTGTGATTGATTTTTTTAAATAAATCTATACATTGAAGGAATACAATGCAATAGTCGGGGAGAAATGAGATGCATATAAGGAGAGTGCAACTTATAGAATATCTGCATATGCGAAGAGTAGAGCTGCGTGTAGGGAGGGTACAAGTGCGAACTAAGACAGTACAACTTCCTGGAGGAAGAGACGCGTTGCATGTAGGGAGGAGGACTTCACATTTGGGTGCAAAATATACAGGGAGAAGTGAACTGCACGTAGTGGGGGTGGGGCTCCATATTGGGAGGGGCTGCGCACAGGGAGTCTAAGGATTGGAAGTTGTGTTGCACACCTAAGGTACTGTGTAGTGTGAATGGAGCCCTCCATGTTGAAGGTAGAGGGCTACGTCAAGGTTGTGGGTGTTACTTCATCTCTGTGCTTCTAGCATCATCATCATCATGTTTCTGTCTCCCTCGTTAAGCCATCCAGAGTGTGTTGTCTGGAGGAGATGCCCTGAGTGCCACCAGAACCGGAGCTGTGGGGTCTGCCAAGTTCACGCTGTACGACAACGGGACTCTGAAGTACCAGGTATGATGCGTGGACCGTAGCACGCCTTGGCGTGGTCATGGTCATTGGATGGTCAACACTATTTCACAGCTGCCGCTTGTGCCACAGGATACCTTAGCTTTTACTGTGCCAATGTCTTCATTGTACACAAGCACTGGGCATTGCCAGTACTTTCATTGAACGCAAGCAATGGGCATTGCCAATACCTTATTTGAACACAAGCAATGGGCATGGCCAATACTTTGTTTTGTGCCCTTAGGTGTATGAACATTGAACTTGCCCAATACTTTCATTGTGTGTCTATGGAGACCTGGGGAATGGACAGTGCCAAACACTTTAATGTGGGTCACTGGGTATCTGCACATTTGGCGATGCCAGCGTCTTCATCATATGCCACTGGATAACTGAGCATTGGGTAGCGCCAATCCCTTTAACCTGTGCCTCATGTTACCCGAGTCTCCTGCTGAGCCTCTGCATTCATTGTGTGCCTGTGGGTTTTGGAAAATTTTACAGTGCCTACCAGGGGGTATCGGGCATTATGCATTAGACGCTATATAAATGTGGGCATAAGTAGTTACCGGTAGTAGTTTGTATCTTCTTTGTGCCCCTGAGGCCTGAGCCTCACAGTAAATGCTCTTCGAGGTGCCCACAGTGGATAGGAATGGCAGGCCCTCCTCTCTGATAGTGGGTCTAAGCCAGTCCAATGAGGTCACCTGGGGTCTCCAGCTGTCCCTTTCACAGGTTTCTAATGATGCTTTCTGTTCAACAGGTGCAAGTGGCCGGAACGAAGTCTGACGTAATCGGGATCACTCTGGAGACTAAACCCAGGAGGAAAACCAGACGCAACGTCCTGCATGACATGAGCGGAGACTACAGAAATGGGCTGGTGAGCACTGATAGGGGGCAGAAACAATAGCATGGGACAAGGAAGTGCACTCGGGGTGGCCCTAAGAGAATGTTGGGAGAGGACCAGAGACTAAAAGGGTGTTTGTGTGGAAAATTAATGTTAGGATTATGTGTAGATTGCTGAAATGCAATCAAATCATTCAAGTTAATTTGCTGGACATTAGGACTTAAAACTTCCTGAAATAGACACAGCGGGCTAAGCTATGCAAGGTTACAGTCTAAAGTATCTAGAAGCAATCAGGTTGTATATTGTGTTGTCTCCAAATGCTCATAAACACACATTTCTAGAAGTGAGAAGGATTGGTTTCACTGTATGTGAAGAAGCAACACTAGAAGATTGAAAACAGCCTCCCTCTGTATCCACTTACCAGAACTGGTCTGTCTGAGTCAAGTCCCTTCAGTATTCTTGATACAGAGTATCTAAATGATGCTGTCGCACACAACCTTATCTGTTTCCCATGAGGAGCGGGGTCCTCCCAATTGATGCTGTAATGAAGCTCTTGTGGCCAGCCCACACCACTACACAATCTGTATAGCAATTCATCAACCTCCAAGGTGCTGACATTTGCAAAGCAGCCACTTGGTCTACAGTAGACACATTTATTGAACATCCGTAAGGAGTCCACAGTGTCTTCCGAGCAGCGTGGCAAAGGGAAGTCATACTAACCATTTTTAGTTAAAGGCCACCTTTTAGGCCCAGAATATAGAGAAGCCATTTTATCCTCTGTGCGGCTGACCCACATTGCTGCCTCCGACTGTGGTTTGTATACATACTGGTTACTTGATATGTAATGAGGGCTGTGGATAGCTTATCATCTTTAATATTCATTGGAAATTGCAATCATGAAGTAGAGAGCACAGGATATCTGTTGATGTACATCTACACAAGGTTACATTTTCATCATTTGACACACCCACTCTCCTACCCAAGCTGGTAAGAACACACATCTCAAGAATACCTTTCATGAGGACATTGTTTACCAAGTAACTGATGGATTTCCCTAACCACTTTATTTTGTCTGGATAAGGACAAACTCTGGCGTGAAAACTGAAAAGAGTAAATGTTGCAGATTTGACCAAGTGCATGACTGTCCGTTTGTGTTTTTTTAGGCCTCCGGCCTGTGGGAGGAGATGAATGCGCGTGACCTGCACATGCTACTCCAGAGTGAACTTTTCATCAACGTGGCGACCAGAAATTATGAGGAAGGAGAACTGAGAGGCCAGATCACATCTCTTCCCTACAGTGGACTGTGGGCCCGATATCAAGGTAAATTGGTCCCCAGAAACCCCCTCAGTGGTCAGAAATGTATTTTATATCGGTACCTTATTAGGTGTGATACGGAGAACCCTTGGCCCACCTGTAGCATCACATGCCTGTGGTAGGATGAAGATGGCTCTTGTTGGTATCCAGAGGATTATCACGCCCCTCAGTGAGAGGCGAGGAAAGCTTGGATGGAGTGGAGAATGACATTGACCCAGGCTCTGCTGAGGATGAGGAGGGCTCCTGGTGGTGTCTAGAGTTCAGAGGGTAATTATCGCCCTCAGTGAGAAGTTAGGGAAGCTAGGATGTGGTGCAGACTGCCAATGACCCTGGCTCTGCTGAGGACGAGGAAGGCCCTGGGTGCGGGAAGAGACCTGGGCTGGTCTTCTGGAGAGATCTGGGCCTCTGAGAGCAGATGAAGCATTCTTGCGCTGTCCGTGCCCAGACGATCCCGGAAAGCACATCCAGGGTCCCCGTGCAGCGCAGCTGCTGCGGGCGGTCTTCGGGGGGCTGTTATTGGCTCCATTTGGATCATGTCATAGGTAAAATGGGGTAGCTAGCGTGGAGGAAGGGAGAGGACATACGGGAAGGGAGG
Organism: Pleurodeles waltl; assembly: GCF_031143425.1. Classification (NCBI taxonomy): domain Eukaryota; kingdom Metazoa; phylum Chordata; class Amphibia; order Caudata; family Salamandridae; genus Pleurodeles; species Pleurodeles waltl. Next base: position 39,270,726 of record NC_090450.1, read on the forward strand.
AGGTCCAGGCAGACTGGAGAAAAGATGAAGAGAGGGAGGGGAAACGCAGAGAGGAAGGAACAGCATAGAAAGAGCAGAGAAATGAGTATAGATTGTTAGATAGAATGTAAAAGGAGGGAAACCTGAATAGATGGAAAAACGAGACGACAGGAGAGAGGAAATACACAGGATGCGAGAGCGTGGAAAGGAGATTGTAGTAAAGTAGACCAAAAGAAGGAGAGATTGAGGAACAGAAAGAGTTAAATCCCGAGGTTAGAAAAAAAAATGTAACAAGAGGCGTGAGATGGAAAACGAAATGAAAAGAAGGAAAAAACAAAGGTATACTTTCAGAAAAAGAGAGGCTGGGAGAATGAAAGCAGGGAGGAAAACGATTGAAGAGCCATTGGGGTGGAAAGGAGAAAAGAAGCGAAAGGAAGAGGAGGAGGGAGAGAGTCAAAGGCAGATACAAAGAGGACAAAAGAAACGGACGTGAGGAAAGGAAAGCGGGAAGATGTGCAGAGGAGATCACAAGACTATGTGAGGGAGGGAGAGGGGCGCTAGACAGAAAGTCAAGAGATTGGGTTGAGAAAAAGGACTGAGTGAATTCTCCGAAGGGGAGGGGAAAAGAGATAGAACAACTGAATGTCAGAGAGAGTGTGATGGGAGAGCGAGAACACGTGGCAGAGAAATAGGAGAAATAACACAAAGAGATGGGAGACAGAGGAAGAGGAAGAATGAGGGGGAGGGAGAGATAGAAGGGTGAAACTAAGTGGAAGAAAAGTGGGACAGAAATAGCACAACGACAGAGAGAGGGAGTGCGGGAGAAAGCGAGAGAGAAAGAAAGAAATGTAAATCACGAGAGTAAACGAAGGACGCCATGCGCAGAGAGAGGTCAGTCTAGAGAATGTGAGGGGAGGACCAGAGAGACGGCCGGAGCAACGCTGAGCGAAGCAGAGACAGGCAGACTGAGAGCGCGCGCATCACATCTGGCCTTCATTTTCCGCCCTGACACGCTGATCCTATTTGCTGGCACAGATGGTCGCATTCTTGGCTGAAGTTTTCCGACATGTTCAAATTATTCTTTGAAATTCCGTGTTTGAAATCCTTGGCCGCGGCTCTGGCGTCAGAGTGAGGATGACCGGCAGAGCTGTCACTGGCGGTGGCGTCGAGCCGTCGCCATGGCAACGTGGGCCAGGGTACCACAGAGCCGGGACAAGCCTGATGCTTGAGGGATGATGAAAGACGGGGTCCTGTGATTAGAGAGCAAGGCGTAGCAACCGTGAGGCCCTGTAACAAGTCGTATACATTAGCAGGGTGCCTGTCCATGTAAGGGGCCCACTGGTGTACCCCTCCACCTTGTGCATCACTGTGCCCTCTGTTAGGACGGATGCAGAGAAGGGCCCGTTGTTCATGGATAGGACGGAGCGCCACTCTGTCAAGGGGAGCTTACAGCCGCTGAGGAAGACACGGCCTACGGCTAAGATGTTGTTTGAAGAAACAGAACACATGAGGCCACAGTAAGGTGCCCCCCTCTGCCTAGAATGGGGCCCCATTCTAACCACAAGTTGGCAATAATTGTGTGCCTTTCACCTGAGATTGGCAGAGATAGGAGCCCCTTCTTAACTCACGTGGACAGTAGGGAAGTGGGCAGTGGTGGGAGCCCCCCCCCCAAACTTCTGCTGAAAGTAATGCTTTGGACAGTGTATAACCTCCATTCCGAATTCATACTGGAGGTCATGGGGTGGGGTGCGGGGTACCCCCTGCTGATCACGTGGGCAGCAAGGGAGATAACAGTGGTGGGATCCCCTTTCTGAACTCATACGGGCAGTAATGGAGTGGCCGATCCTCCCGCCCTATTCTGCCCATTCTGTGTGTCTCACCTTCTCTGTTGATGTCTCCCCACAGAACTGCCCATCCCCCTGGCAGGCCAGTTCGTTATCCCCCCCATCCGCACTGCCTCGGCCGGCCACGCCTGGATCTCCCTGGACGAGCACTGCCACCTGCACTACGAGATTGTGGTCACGGGCCTGGGCAAGCCCGACGATGCCACCCTGAATGCCCATCTGCACGGCTTCGCCGAGATCGGGGAGACCGACGAGAACAGACAGGAACACAAGCGTCTGCTGAAGGGCTTCTACGGTTCCGAGGTGAGGGGGTGCGCATGGAGGAGGAGGAGGGGTGGATGCAGGGAGAGGTGGATGGAGGGGGTTTGGCCGAAGATGGAGAGTGATGCAAGTGACAGAGAGAGGCACACAGGGAGTAGAGAAAGGATGGTGAGGTGAGACAGGAAGGGGAGACAGACCTAAAGAGGGAAGAGAAGAACAGTGAATGAACCAGCAGGCGAGGAGGAGAAGGAAGACAAGAGATTCGAGGAAACAGAAGGACCGGGTCAGTGAAAGAGATTCAATGGGGGGCAGAGGGAGAGACAGCGTAGGGGGCTGGAGGGTGAAACTAAAACAGGACGAGAGAAGCGATGGAGGGTACGTGCGAGAAGGGTATGGGGAGAGAAGAAGAGAGGGGTGCAGTGGAAAGAGCCGCCGAGGGATTAGCACAGAGAGAAGCAGCATGGAATGTTCAGATACAAATTATATTCGATGCTAACTTCTTTAATGCCTGTTTACATAATTCAAAACAAACTCTGGCAGGGCCCGGGGCCTGAAATGCCAATTAGAGTGAGGATTCTGAAGGCGAAAGATGGAGAGGCAGACCGGGAGAAGAGAGAAGCGAGGGGGGCAGGAGGAGAGGGGATGTTTTAACACAAAGGATGAGGAGAATGCAGAAGGGGAGGAGTGTGACAAGGGAGAAAGATACACGTAGGGCCAGAGGGAGAGAGGAAAGGGAAATGAAACGGCGAGATAGATGAGACAGGCAAAGACATGAGAGGGCCAAAGAGTAACAGAAGGAGTTGGGACAGTGACAAAGTAAAGGGGGGAAAGAAGAGAGGCGATGGGGAGGGTAAGAGTAAAAGGATGAGAGCATACGGTAGGGAGTAATATAAGGAAAAATATGAATCTAAATTAAAAATAGTAGAGAGTGAGAGAGGGTAGCAGAGGGTTTGAGTGAAGGGCAGAAACAGCAGAGTGCAAGAGAGAATGTGAAGGACAGAGAGCGAAGTGGAGAATGCGATGGAGACAGAGAGGAGAGAAGGTAGCATGGTGAAGGGAGTGGAAGGGAGAGAAGTAGAGACAGACAGAAGAGGGCATCTGTGCGTTGGCAAGGAGAGAGGGGAGCGAAGTATGTGGTAGAAGTTGAAGAGATGAGCGTGGGAAGCAGAAAGTTAGGGACAGAAAAGAATAGTGCGGGGGAAACGTAGAGACAATTGAAAAGAAGCAACGAGTATAGACAGAGGATGGTCATAGACACGAGCCCATGTTTATTATAAGCCGGGTAGAGAATGAGTAAAGGATGGAGCCTTAAAATGAGAGCAGGCCAGATACTGGAGAGGGGTGAAGGGCTCTCAGGACAGAGTGCCAGGTGCCAGCGGTGAGCCATGCACTCATTCCCGCCTTCCCTTTCACAGGCTCAAGGCACCGTGAAGGACCTGGACAAAGAACTCCTGACTCACCTCGCCAAGGGCTCCGCCTTCATCCAAGTCAGCACCAAAGTGAACCCCTCGGGCGAGATCCGAGGCAGGGTGAGTACCACACATCGACTTTTGGGTTAGGAAGCTGGGCTTCCCTGATCTTCAGGGACCTCAGAGGCTGACAGATACCAAGACCCAAAGGAACATCACGCTTTGGTGGCAGAGGCACCAGGTTGTTCATGTAATGTCAATTTTTGTTTTGTTCCAGGAAAGTAGACTTTAGGGTGCCCAAAGGGGCAATACTAATAAATGTTAGGTTTTGGTAGCCCACCCTGTTTCTCCCTCCTGCTAATACACAGATGTTTCCTTGTCTCCCCGCAACATTGACCTCAATAATAGGCCTTCATAAAATCTGGACTTATAAACACCTTCGCTGTGGCTGCTAAGTGGATCAACCAAGGCAGGAATTGCCTCATGGGCCACCTCCTCTGCAATGGGTGGCACCTGGGCCAACAGCTCTGGTTGACGTGACTCCGTTCACTACCCACATCTGCTAATGCTTCCTCCCCTCCTAGGCAGCGACTGTTGATTACACACAGGTCAACTTAAGCTTGATAAAGGGAATTTTCCTTTGGCCATATACCAGCACACGAGACACAAAATCTTAAGGGGCCCCAGGCTGCAGATGTAGGCTTGATATACGGTCTGGCACATATTCACTAAGTGCCTTTCAAAGGAATTTACATTTGCTAGCACCGGGAACCAAAATCACAAATAATGTCTTGGGTTTGACCTCTAAATTCCTGAAAGGCACAATCCCTTTATGCTTGGCCAACTGAGCTGGTCTACATTAGTCAACGCAAACATTGTATTCAGCGGACCAGAAATGGCTAGCTGTTCCTAAAGCAGAACAAGATTTTCTGTTCACCCTCTGCACTTAGGGAAGGTGTTTCCCATCCACATTTTACCAGCACCCTCACTTTTAAATTATCACAAGCTTAGGAAAACGTGTGGATCTATCTGACCTATCCCGCAACCGGTCTTCAATTGAGAATTTGTGCTTTTTGGGAAGTGTCGAGTGGAGATTGGTTTGCAGTTTTCATGCACAAGTCTTAAACTAAGGTTTGCATCAAACTATTATGGTACGTGGATATTTTTATCAAAGCGCTCTTGTCGAGCATAATGACTGCTTGCATGTTCCCCGGCGGGGTCCTCATCTCTTGGCCTGCAGCATTCTCCATCATTGTCTCTCTTCTCGTGGTTCTTCCCGCACCGCAACCCCTGAGATGTACAAAGTGCTCAGGATGGGATCTTGCTAATGACTTGGACAAGCATCAAAACCACAACATCCCTGCTAGTCCTCAATGTACACAAGCACCTACCTGCCTTCCCCTGCAGTCTTATTCTTCTTTTGTACTCGTTAATTATTTTAGGAAGAATTTCAAGTTCATAATAATCTTTGCAACTACCTTAAATAATATGCATTTGTAATGTCCTCTGCTAAGCATGGAACCATACTTTTTCCCTGTTGCAGATTTTGGTGTTTCTGCAGACAGGCATCATCTTCTTCCATCACTTCATAAATGTCACTTGTGAGGTCACTTGATTAGTCCAGACCCAAACAAGAAATATCTTGAGTCCCGCTCATCACTGACCATCCATCGAAGTACACTACATTCACTACAATTCTTTGATGCCTGAGCTATTGACATAAATAGACCTCAAAAAGTCAGTCCGAGGGCTGCTCACCTCTTATACAAGTCTCTTTGTCGAACATATTAGGAGAACTCACTCATAGGAAATGAGCTATATCCCCATCCATCCCATTTAATTATCTGCCCTCTGCCAAATATGTGCATTTGTTTGACCTCATCTGCACCCTTCGGATCAATGTTGGCCTCTTATACTTCCCATAGAAAGATGGGGCTGTGATGTCATAAAAGATGCTGTGATTTCATTTAGGGTGCTGTGATGTCATTAAGGGTGTTGTGACCTCATTAAGGGTATTGTGATGTCATCAAAGGTGACCGGAATTTTCACTGACTACGTTGTGATCCCAAGTGTAGAGTGATGTCCCAGAGCCCAGAGGCAGTGTTGCCCCATTTTGTATTTCCTTCCCTGATCATCAGTGCCGCCATCATCTTCTCACCTTCTCGCCTCTGCTTTCAGGTGCACATTCCCAACACCTGCGAGTCTGGGCGCCTGGCTGTGTCCCCTGAGGACCCCGAGTATGAATACGAGGTTTTGGATGATGGGAAGCAAAGGGACCCCGAGGATCTGAAGAAGGACCCCAACTCCTGTTTCTTTGAAGGCCAGACGCGGGCCCACGGATCTCGATGGACCCCTGAATATGACAGGAAATGCTCAGTGTGCAGCTGCCAGGTAAGCTCATGACCTACTATGAGACCCTCTCAGCCCAGGGCCTCCAGGAGTGCCCAAAGGGCTCTGTCTATTGAAAGCTGCAGGATAAACATCAATTTATGCCGGCAATGGTTGTGGATATGAGGCCTTTGTGCCGCATACTTGGTGCAGAAGGGCACCACATAATTAACCAAAGCAGCATATGCAGGTGGCGAAATGTAGGGCGCGGAAGACAAGAAATAAGTATCTGTCAATGCGAGGGAATAACATTCTAACTGATGATTTTCTCTCTTCCATCCCTTTCACCCTCCTGTCGTTCCGTTCACTAATTCACACATTCATTTTCTTTTCTTCTTTTTTCCTCATGTGTTACCTTGTGTTTCTTCTCTCATTCTATCTTTCTATGCATTCTTTTTTCATGAACACCCATCCACCCTCACTTCCTCTCTCCCTCTTTGTTCCCCTCATTCTCTCTCCCATTGTCTCTGTCTCTCGCCCTCTCTCCTCTAACTCTCTCCATCTCTACCTCTCACTCTCATTCTCTCTCGCTCTTATTCTCCCCCTCCTGCTCTCCCTCCCACGCCATTCCTCCCGTTTTCTTTTACAGAAACGGACTGTGATCTGCGACCCCATCATCTGCCAGCCCCTGAACTGCACCCGTGTGGTACAACCCGAAGGTCGCTGCTGTCCAGTCTGTGAAGGTAAGGCCACTCTTGCAGGGCAGAGCCAAGCACTCTTGCAGGTCAGAGGTCACGGCAGGGGTGAATAGTGCAGTGGGCAGGGTGTGCTCCAGGAGGGAGTCTGAAGTTACTGATTGAAATTGGCAGGTTGGAGGGGAAGTTTTTAAAGGGAACGAAGGAGGAATACAGAAGGAACCCGGAAAGTGAGAGTCCTCTGAGAAGAAAACATAGAGGAGACAGATAAACTTAAATAATCGTCTTATGTTGCTTTTTAAGCTGCTGCTTGGAATCTTGGTCTTTGAGCTGCTTTTGGTCAAGGGTACATTGTGCAAGTTCATTTTTCTGTTTTTTTGCATTCCTGGAGCATGGGGGATATAAGGCAGCATCTTATAGGATGCTAATTATCATAGACAAAGTGGTGCTTGTGCATCGCCCGGGTTAACACGGGTCAATTTCCTCACATCATCCACATCCCATATTTTGTCTGGTGTTTGATGTTCCTTTCCTGACAGTCTTCTTCCCTCTCCTTCTCAGAGAGAAAAGATCTGAAGAAAGTGGAGAAACCAACATTGACAAATGAAGGTAAGTACTTCTTTTAAATTCTGTAGGCCGGCAAATTCTAATTTTCTTTTCAAAGCTACACGTAGGAGGTCTGACATGTTTTGACAATATGCAGATCATTGCCAGGAAACCTTTACAGAATTATTGTTTTGGCCACATCATTATTTTTCGATCCAGTACATTCGTCTGCCTTCCACCACATTCTTCTTCCAACTTCATGAGTGTGGTCAGCGCCAGAAACCTTCTCTAAAGTCAGGAACCTGGCGAAACTCAGTTTCTTTTACCAATCTTAAGAGCCTGATAATGTACAAATTCCTTTCTCAATTGCATGAGCTTGGCCCACCCCACTTTGCTACTTAAATATCATGTGCCTTGCCATCTCCTGGGTGAAGGGGCCAAAAGCATTTCCATGTTATTTCCCAATTTAAGGAATTGTTTTCCTCCTGGCTGAGCAGTGATTTTTGTCTTATAGCACACAAACAAGTGAACAGTCTAAAGGCCTCACACGTTTGAGTTTCTTGTGTTAGATTTTCAATGTGGTCGCCTCTGAAGCTTTATAGTAGCACACTATAAAAACACTGTTTAATTACTATTAGACATAATGCTATAGATAATTCTAAAAAGTTATGATAATAATGATATTGACAGTACTAATGTAATATTATGAATTCCCATTCAGTGAAGGATTAATATTTTGCCTTCTCTTGCATTTCAGGATGCTACTTTGATGGAGACAGGAGCTGGCGGTCAGCTGGCACTCGCTGGCACCCCGTGGTGCCACCTTTTGGTCTAATCAAATGTGCCATATGTACTTGCAAGGTAGGAAACATGTAACCGCCTGTTATTGCCCTATGTGCATATCAATAACCTGCATGTAACTCTAATTATCATTGATTCTTTCACTCCTATTGGCCCAGACAAAAAATGTAACTTCAATGAAACTCCTCCACGATCCCTAAGATCCTCTAAAAAGCGTACCTAAGAGGTATATAGTTGCCCTCGCTTATACCTTCTTTTTACACCTGCGCGGACCAAGCCCTTAGTAGTTCCTTTGCCCCTATGCAAATGTCGTGCTTGTGCAGAATCCACCTGGCACGTGCGGTGTACATTCTTCCTGTGGACTGTTTACTACGCCATACTTCATGTAACTTACTGCCCATGGCACATGCCCGCTACACACCCTCTCATGTTGTAGTTGACTCTCCCATGTAATAATTGCTTTGTTTTTCCATAGGGATCTACTGGTGAAGTCCACTGTGAGAAAGTGCAATGTCCGCGTCTCACCTGCGCTAACCCCGTGCGTGCTGCCCCCTCTGACTGCTGCAAGAAATGTCCAGGTAGGTGTCTAGTGTGACTGATGCAACCAGTGTCCTCTACCTGCAGAGCCTTCTGCTGCTCGACTGCTCTAGTCCATGTACTGAGGATGCTCAATCTTGACCCGCAGTGCCCTCTGTTGGTGTGGTACTCAAATAGCATCTGACATAAAAATTGTGTGCTAAATATCGTCTACAAAAATATTGATTTATTGAAGAGAATATTAGAAAAAGTACGCCCAAATTTACGCCATTTGCATTCCCTACAAGAGCAATAAGAAAAGCTATAATGTCATGTCCATTCCATTTCATGGGACAATATTTTGGTAAATGATCATCAGGTCATCGTATTTATGCCAGGCTCTATTTCTGCCTACGATGTTCTGACATACAATCCTCCCTGTTGTTGTAGCATTGAAGCCCTGGCACATCTCTGCCAGTGCACCACACTAACACACTGATTGTAAGACTTCTGTCTGCAGAGAGCTCGATCATAGCACAATATGATTGGTTTAAATACCACTGCTTTCCCTACATAAACTTTCCGCTCAGGTCTACCACTGCACTGTAATCATGCTTACACATAGCTGTTCAAAGACTGGTGTCCATGCACTAAAACCACATCCTAACCTACAGCATCCAGTCCAAATTCTGCAATAAGTAGCTGAGATGGAGCAAAATAATCCTAGCCCAGAGAATCTATAGCTCTTCCAGTACTAAGGCATACATGCAGCCCTATGTATGCACTTAAACTGTGACATACATTATTAAGTGCTGTGATGGGGCTGCTCCTTTTCACACAGCTCTGCCACATGACCTGAGTTCTGACTAGCAGCACCCACTGATACTGATGCACATGCGCAGATTTATCAATGTACCAGAATATTGACCTGCAACCTCCACCCTTGCACACAGGTCACGTGACCTTGCACACAGGTCACACAGCGTCCACCAATACTTACTTTACCCCTTTTCTCATTCTTTCAGTGGTCGAGAAAAGCCCGTTTGAAATGACTGACATGATGCAGTCAGATGGGCCCCGGGCCTGCAAGTTTGGAAGGCACTGGTACCCCAATAACGAGAGCTGGCACCCCACCGTGCCTCCCTTCGGGGAGATGAAGTGTATCACCTGCTCGTGTGTGGTAAGTATATCCCTGTCTGTCAGAGGGTCCCTGGCCTACAGAATTAGGTGGTCTTCTAAAGGGAGTGGTTTGATCTCCAGCATTAACAGATTCACTAGCAATATGGTTTCGGTGTTGTAATAGGGTCTCTGGACATTGAAATTCCAGTTTACTCCAAACTGCCCATTAAAATGTGTTAGGCTGAAATATAATCCCCAGAAGCCCTGGAGGAACTGGTGAATCACACACCAGGTTTGGTGGATCCGTGGATATGCATCCTCCCAGGGATCTGCGTTATACTTCATGATTACCGGTTAAAATCCCAGCAGCTCACTCAGCATTTTATCATTACGTCGATAAAAGGAGTTCTATTGAGTTGGGTAAAGCTAAATTGTAATTCCTCGGTAACATGCCCTAAGTTGTGAACGTGTGCTTTAAAAGCACGTTATGTTACATTAGTAAACTGAAGATTAGGGTAAACTAACACCAGGGCCCCCAAAACTATAGTCAACAAGTTCAAATAAAGGAGTCATTGAGAATGTTCCTTTTGAGCTAACTCATAAATGTTCGTGTAATAATGTACTCCTTTTGCTCATGTCTCTTTGTCTCCATTTCCTCTCCCTCCTTCTTTTTTCTTCCCTTCTTTTTCTCTCTGCCTCCCTCCCCCCTGTAGAACGGAGTCCCTCAGTGCAAGCGGCAGGAGTGCACAGCTGCGTCCTGCAGCAGCAACAAGCGCGAGAACAGATGCTGCTCCAAGTGCAGAGGTCAGTAGGTCACGTCAGTCCGTGGTGTGCGCCCTGCATGTGTACGGTGGCCCCACTGGGTCTATGTGTGTGTACATGGGAATCTAGGTTGGGTGGTTAGTGCAAGTGCTGCATGTATTATTCAAAGGTGTGTGCTTGACACGTGAGTGATTGTGGGTGTGTGGGCTTTTGATCCATTAGCTTTTGTTGTATTTAACGTCCAAAGATTTTTCACTCACACTGTCTTCCATATGTGACTTGAGAATCCATCTATCTATCTATCTATCTATCTATCTATCTATCTATCTATCTATCTATCTATCTATCTATCTATCTATCTATCTATCTATCTATCTATCTATCTATCTATCTATCTATCTATCTATCTATCTCCAGCTTCACACCATTTGAATTCCTTACAAGCATAATAAGAAAAAACAAAATATCATGTCCATTCATTGTCATGTCCTACCCACTCCATGACTTGTCCATTTAATGTCATGCCCATTCCATGTCATGCAGATTCCATCTCATCCTTTCCAAGGCATGCCAATTCCATGTCATGTCAATTTCGTGTCATGAAACCTTATAGATTTTCAGCACATGCCTTCTCTCAGTAATGAAGACTGCAGCTCCTTTGTGGCTTGAGTTGTGAGTCCCTAGGCTCATGTCATAGGTGACTTGAGAAGTGCCATTCTTTTTTTTTACACTTGGCTTTAGATGTGTGTGTTCATGTGTCACCTGATCTGGACATTCATAGTATATTTCTTCAGTCATTTGAGGACTGTTTTATGAATTTTAAGTTTTAATGCGGCTTCGCGTGTCTCTTACTACCACAAAGTTTCACTTGTGAGTTAATATGTGTATTATGTGTTTTACCAACACCTCTTCCTGTCTACTCCCTACAGAAAGCTCATTGGATGATGAGGGTGATAAAGTGAGAGATGACGTGCGTAGACCCACCTGGAGCTCATAAAGCTGAAAGTTCTCAGAGACTGAAGATTGCTGCAAATGGGGGAGTCAAAGAAAGAATGAAACTTTGAGGCAAACACAACACTCGTTGCTTCTAAACCTGAGCCTGAAAACATATTTATGAGACACTGGACTCCTGAAACCTCCCACTTAAGGGAAACTGTGATGGAACACTGGACTCACACGAACACCCACCGCATGTGCGGAAGAGGTGGGCGATGAGACACTAGCTCCCTGTGAACCCTTGTGAATGGATGATGGAAGTGTGACAAGATTCTACATTTATTCAATCACTCTCTGATTGGAGGAGGACATAGGTGACAAGACACTGGATTATTGTGAAGCTCCTTTGATTGGAGGGTGAGATTTTTCATGATAATGAACTCCACCTGAATTGAGCGAGTGAGGTGTTACAGAATACTTCATCTTGTCTGATGGAGAAGGGTTGGCCGGACAAGATTTTGGACTTCCTCAGAATGGAAGATGTGGTTGTGTTTGTGGACCTCAGCTCTGCACCTAGACTTGCCAAAGAAATACTACTAGTAATTAAGATGTTCTGCTTTTGGACTGAATCGAGTTGCATTAGCGATTCGTTATAACATCAAATTCCTGCTTCTACCCAGGAGCAAGTATTTGCTGCCAAATGCAGCTTCATTGTGACTCTCTGCTCCTGTGCGTAGGCCACTACCCTCTCTGAACTTGCATCAGAAGACCTAAATTGTGCTTAGGATAGACACCTAGAGCTTTGAATCATCATTTCATACAATGATGGGCTATTTATGTCTATGTATGCACCTATGTATGCTCAAGCATGGACGCGTAGCCATGTTAAATAGTGGCCACGGTCACAGGCCTTCTACATTTAGGCTCCAACAATGATATTGTTCTTACCAAGGGTATTGTACTTCTACACAGTGACGACTTTCTGCCTCCCAGGTAGCTGTAATTGTCCTCTAGTCTGCAGGGGCAGGTCGTGGTCTTCGTCATAGCATACAGTTGCACCTGAAAGTTGTAGTTTTGAGGGTCCATGTTAGCAAATAACTGTAAAAGGGATGTTGCATTCTCAAACTCTCTTGCCCAAGGTTCTTCACCCACTTGCACACTTGCAAACAAGCACACATAAACGCCATAACATTCCTGTACACAAAGAGGCCCATTCACAAAGAGTTCCTGTACCACTTAGACTTTTGATCTTGTGGCACTGGGGAAACCTTTGACACAGTGGTCAAGGTTCTAAGAAAAGCATTATATGCGTAGTATATGTTTGAAGGTTTGTAAGCAGATATAAACGGAATTGTAGAGACGCTGTCCATAAAGCAAGTAACCCTGATGCATCTTCACCAGCCATTGCATGAAGAGGCACATTTGTAAAGTAATACACATCGAACAAAGGGATGTAGGCTGGCCCCTACCTTGAAAGTCCTTAGAAGTACTCTATTACAGGGCATAGTTTCTACAGAAGGAGGCAAAAAATGAGGTGAGGGTGTATGGACCAATCCCAACAAATATCTTAAGGCCACCTTGTAAATATTGTAAATATTGTTGTTTTTTATTTGTGTATTGTTTATTTATCATGTCTGAGTGCTTGGGAAAAACCTTCATCTGCAAAGATTCTGTCCCTGAGGTGAGGAAGGCACCTTCCCGTCTAGTTCTGATACCGTTGCTCCAATGTAAATGTTCCATCAGTGCTGGATGTTATCACACATCTAAAGGGTTCATCAGTTCATGATGATAGTGCACAGATATTCATCCCGTGAGTGATGGATAATATCTGACATGTAAAAAGCTGTTACTGAGAAGCGATTGTCTATTTATGAAGATTCCACTAGAGATGGGCAGCCCACCGCATGAAAATATTCCAAGGCGAAGAGTGGTCAGCGAGATATAGATTTCACCAGGTACAGATAATCCCCTACATTTGCAGATTCCAAGTGTAAGGATTGAACAGAAACAAATGAATGGATTCTTCACAAGTGACAGAAAAACCCGTTCTTGTACATGTTGCACAAGTAAGGAGTCCCCAAAAAAACATAGACGCTAGCAGTGATGGTCTATTCCCTCCATGCGGAGATATTAAAGTTGTCGGGGATGGTTGTGTACATATATGACCCTACCAATGATGGGAAGACTATTGCCTATGGATAGTACATCAGCAAGTGGAGATCACACATGGAAAAACCCCATAAGTGAGGGACCATCACTTTCTGTTAAATACTCCACCAGTGATGGGCTATTAGACATCCATGAAGTGCAGTCACACAGTGAAGACATCTTCAGGTACTTGAGGCAGGATCTCCCATGAAGAAGTCAATTTTCAATTATGCAAGAACTTGATCCCTAAAAAGCAGGGACTCCTTCAGCGATAGACATTCCCAATGACTAATTTTACTGATAAGCTGTCTCCAACCCATCTGTGGAATGTGGCTCCTAAAATGAATTGGCTAACCCCTGTGTGCGTAGAATTATCAATGAAATGAGGGAGTGCTTCCGTCTGTAAAGATGTTGTTACTGTTTATTATGTATTTATTAAATGTGAAATAAAACTGATTGAAATGCTAGCGAGTATCCAATGTCATCACTTCTAAGGAGGTGGGCCACAGAAGTCCTCTCTGGAAGGTTTTATCAACCACAGTTTTGAACTCAAAGCTAGTCTTGTTATACAAGATCAAGTCCATCTGCATGAGTTGATGACTCAGAAATACTTCACCTTCATGACTGAGTATCCTTGAGATGCAGAGTTCAGCAAGATTTCACAACTTGCCCAATATAGGTCATATCTTCAAACACATATTCACAGACTTTGGTCACTTCCTTATGTTTACGTGCTATCTGTGACTAGGCTGTACCTACAACTTTACCATTTATAGTTTGAATGTCTTTGCCTTATAGTCGCGTGGTGTGTGCTGCTTGCATACGGACCTACAAGATGGAATACAAAATTACATCCAACATGTGATTAAAAAAAGTCCAGGACTAAGGGTCTAATTTAGATTTTGGTGGATGGAATACTAGATCACAAACATGACGGCTATCCTGTCTGCTGTATTCCGATCCCTATAGATTATAATGGGTCATGTTTGTGACGGTGTATTCCCCTCCACCAAGTTCTAAATCAGCCCCTAAGAGTGTTACACTTAAAGCTAAAAAAGATGGATCTGCAGTGTTCAGCATTTTCATCGCAATGATCATCGAAGGTGATGTCATGATCGCCTGGGTAACCCAAGCCAAGTACATTAAAGAGACATTCTGGAAACTTTATTGGTGGCAACTGTTGGGAATGCTGGATTGGTTAATTTTTAACTTCACTGTTTCCTCTCATTAGTTGGACCATTATTCTAGAAATATTATTCAATGACCAAACTATGAAATGGAAAACATGTGCAAGCATCACATGATGTCATTGCTTTAGTGTGTAGACCACAGCTTTTGTTGCAACTACTTGGCTGGGACCACTTTAAATATAACATATTCTTTGGGTAGTTGAAGCTCGGTGGGGAGCATTTATGGTATTTATCCAGCGTTTAATAAAGAGAAGGATCAGGAAGGATTTGTATACGCTCAGTGAGAACACTGGAAATGTCAAAGTTGGGAATGCCATAAGAGAAGGAAATTGTTTTCTAATTATAAAGGGTGGAAACATCTATGTCATGCATGGGAGTCTCCTGGGTTGTGGTGGCAGGTGGGAAGCCCAGGGCATGGGTGAAGGCAGGGGCACAGTCCAGCCCACCAGTATAGTGTTTTTTAGAGAATCCACATTGAAAATGGGGAAGGTGACACAGAAAATCAGGCGGTCAAGAGAGTGATGAGTTTTAACAAAACTTAAAAAGTTTAAAAGTTCACCGGTAGTCTGTGCCCTGTCTGCGGGTTACTTTGTTGTGTGTATCTCTACACCATCACTGACCACCTTGATCCTTTCACATTACAGACACTGATATGTTCATTTAATCATAACTTGAAATTTATACGCTACTATGCCATTGGTTCACGCTATCAATAACACTTACTCAGCCACCAACTCACTCAATCGATCACTCACTCGCATGGTTTTCTTTGCACTTGGCAGTCTTCTCATGTTTTCCTCTGTCTTTGTCCTACTGTGGTAGTGGCTTAGCTGTGCTTTACCATATGTGGATGTGGATTACTAGCAGGCTTCTGAAGTTGTAGGTCTCAGTTTGCTGCGTCCTAGCTGAGATGGGATTTGTTCCCTACTGACCAAGCTGCTGGGTTATTGCTCTGACACACAGGACCTGATTCACAAAGGGCCTCTGCACGCGTGGTGGAGGCCCCACAGTCGTGGGGGAGTCTCCGCACTCAGGAAGATTCTCCGCAATGAGAATGGGAATCAATTCTTATTGCAGAGATTCTACCCAGAGACGGCAGCCAGGGTCTGGGTTGGGGGGTCTCAGTGAGGCAGGCCACGATTGGCTGGGCTTCCGTTGTGGCCCCGGAAAGCACTTATATGCCTCTGGGGTTGTTTTCTTTCGGGGTGTGGAAGGCCTCGTCCATCAAGGGGGTGGTGAGGCTGCAAGCGGGCCCCTGTTTCCCACTTGCCGCCATAGATCAGCATGGAAAACGCTCCCATGGGCCCAACAGAAGCACTAAGTAATCCTTGTTTTGTTATTACACCTCTGTAATAACAGCACACCCGTCTTCTTTTGGGTGCCAAACCACTCGAGAGCTTGTTCTCGCCCAACAAGAGTATTTGGGTACTCAGTGGTGACTCTGGTGAGGGCCGATGTGACTGAAGGTGAGGGTACTGGGTGAAAAAGGGGCCTTTTCTTTGGGGGCAAGTTTAATTCTGGCCTTGAGATTTTAATTTTGTGCTTTAGGCTTGCGGTATTTTCCTATTTAATGTTTTTTGGGTGATCGGGGGGGGGTTAATTAAATTTGGCACCATTTTTTCTTTACGGTTGCACAATTTCGTCTTTCCTGTTCTGGTGGCACTGTTTAGCTGGCACAATTGTTATTTTTCCTGTCCCAAGTGGTTTGTAGCCAAAGTATTTAGTGTGTGATTTTGTTTCCAGGGCATTTCACTATTTATCTAATATTGCCTGTCAGTCAGTGAGAGTGCTTTGGGAACTCCATAACTTTGTTGTTTCTTTGTGGTGCAACAAGGTGATTCAAAGTCCTTAACCCTCGTTTGTTGGTTGTAGAGAAGACGGTTCTTTTCTAAGGATGCGTGGTAGTGCAAAGAGAGGGTCAAAGGCCCCACGGACTGAGGTAGATTTTGAAGCATTAATGTGTAGAATGGATGCAATGGATGAGATTTTGGCTTTGTTGAGGCTGGGGGTGACTGGGGACAGCCTAGCAAACCTGTAGCACCAGCAAAGAGGCCTAGGAGACCAGGGGTGGCCCAGGGGCGTCATTTCCCAGGTTCAGAAGTGGAGAGAGGGGTGGGATCCCCAGAAGGGGTTGGCAGCAGTTCCTGGGAGCGACCCACAGGCCTCGTTGGCAGGTAACTCTGGGGAACTAGTGTTACAAGGTAGTGTCTCAGCTGTAGTGGTGCCTGCTGCACGTAGTAGTATTGTCCAGAACGGTAACAGTTGATCGCAATTGGGGTTACTCCGGCGGGAGGCCCTGGCCATCCAGACTTGATGGCCAACTTAGCCAGTGTGTTGCCAAGGTGGGAATGTTGTCCACTCCCCAGTGAATGAAGTTTTTGATGGGGCCTTATGCTTGGACAGGTATGCTTCACTGGACCAGGTAATTTAGATGTTGCAGGACCTGGGACATGAAACTCTCTTAGTGAAGTTTCACATAGAGTTGGCTTTCTGCTTCCTTCCCATGCATGTGGAGGACTTCCATCTGCTGGGTTTTCAATTTGAGGGCTCATTCTCTTTCGATAAGTACATGCCTATAGGCTGTCCAGACTTGTGCTCTTATGTTGAAATATTCAGCACTTTTCTCAAATGAGTCTTTAGGCAAAGGTTGGGGCATCACTGGTTAATGCACTACTTGGACAACTTTCTGTTTCTGGGTCCCCCTGGAATGTAGGTTTGTACTGAGGCCTTGCAGTCTTTCTGGGAACTGATGGAAACTTTTGGGGTACCACTGGCTCAGGGTAAGACTTTTGGGCCTGGGGCTACCATTGCATTCCTGGAGATAGAGATGGACTCTGTTACCAGGATTTCAAGGCTTCCCTTGGAGAAGGTTAACTCCTCTTCTCACACCTTGAAAGCATATCTAGCAGCTAGGAAGGTCACCATACATAAGTTGCAAGTGGTGGTTGGGCAGCAGAATGTAACTTTTTGTATCATCCCCAGGGTTCACCCCTTTCAGGATCAATTGCCCAAGCCATGTCTGGTTTGAAGGAGAAAAAACACCATACCAGGTTGGCCGGTGAGGTCCGACAGGATATGAGGATGTGGGAAACATTCTAGCGGGATTTTAATGAAATTTTAATGGTGGTGTGGCCTAGCTCAACCAAGACCATTGAAGAAATGGGTCTGTTCACTGATGCAGTGGGCAATGAAGGTTTTGGTGCCCCTCTAGGTCCAGCGTGGTGTGCTCAGTGGTGGCTCAAGGATTGGGTGCAGTCTGGTCTAGTTCCTAACATTGATTTCCTTGAGTTTTTTCCCATTCTAGGTGCGTTGTACATCTGGCCAGATCAGTTCTGCAACCAGTCAGTGGTACTCTGGTCTGATAGTATGACAGTGGTAGACTGCATCAGTCAACAGGCAGCAAAATCCAAAATGATCCTTAGGCTTTTCAAAGAGTTTGTGTTGCTGTGCCTGAAGCTTAATGTACTGTTTAAAGCCAAACATGTCCCGGGTGTACTGAACAATGCAGCTGATGCATTCTTCTCATTTCAAGATGCAGGCTTTCAGGTACCATAACCAAGGAGAAGTGGAGTTCCCTATGCATTTCTAGGACCAACTGTGGCAGCTTGGTGCCCAAGCTTATCAGACTTCGTGGCGGCCAGCCTAGTGCACAGGATGAGGCGCGCCTATGAGGGGGCATTTAGTACATATATCAAATTCATGGGGCATGTAGGGTTGGGAGACATGTTAGCCCCCACATCAGTGCTGGCATTCTTGGGGTCTCTAAGGGATGAAGGGCGATCAGTTGCATGCGTCACACAGCTGCGATATCCTTTTTTTAAAAGATGCTGGGGCTCACAGATGGAGCAAAACCTTTTTAGTGCAGAGGGCGTTGAGGGGTTGGCAGTGTCTGGAGGGGGCCAAGCCTGACTCCATGTGCCCCATTGACGCGGGGAAGCTGGAAGCAATCGTGTCTACCCTCAAGAACATTTGCAGGTTGCTGGATGAGGTCCGCCTCTTTAGGGCGGCATTTGCCCTCGCTTTCTATGGAGTCCTTAGGGTTGGTGAGTTGGTGGCCAAGAACAAGAGGGACTTTGACGGGGTTTGCAGCATGCAGCCCTCCAGTGGCTGAATGGCTCCCTGGCGATTAATATTCCTCACACCAAGACGGATCAGTCTGGTAAGGGTGATCACTCCCTTTTGCATAGGGCTCTTGGTAACGAATCCTGTCCCCTAGGTAACTTCAAGGATTTTGTAGCACATCAGTCCAGGGGTAATGGGGGCCCCCTCATGGTGCATGCTGATGGAACACCTCTGACCTGGTTTCAGTTCTATAGAATACTTAACAGGTCCTGAGGGCAGTGGGGTATGATCCTGCTGAATATGGGTCGCACTCTTTTAGGATTGTAGCTGCCACCGCAGCAACAGCAATGGGGCTCACAGGCCCAGCGGTGAAAAGAAATGGTAGGTAGTTCTAGGATTGTTACAAGCATTATGTAAGACTGCACATGTCATAGGGCTTGCCACTAATCATCACCCCCGTTTCTCCTTTTTCTCTATGCTCCTGTGGATGCAGGTATAAGGCTTGGGGATTTGAGACAGCCGCTAGATTTCTTGATGACTCCTGTCAACGCCAAGGCGACAGAGATTACAGAAGTCCTGGTGCTGGGCCATTCATACGTGCGGCGTGCAAAGGCCTTTTATTTCGCAGATGGTTTTGCCGCCAAGACGAGATAGGCAGGTTACCATCTATCTTTTTGTGTCTAAGGGGGGCTGCATTGGGCCCAATTGAGATCTCCACTAGACAACATTTTGCCCTGGGGGTATACGCCCGTGGAGTCATTGTGGCGCAGCTCATTGGCAACAATTTGGTGGGGATCGACAGGAAGAACTTGTCTGAACTAGTGATTCTCGAGACAGGATGGCTCGCAAGGAAATTTTCAAGGGCCATGCTTGCCTGGTCCAGCATCATTCCCAGGTTACAGTGGAGGGGTGGTAAGTAGGTCAGGACACTCAATGAGTCAGAGAAGCGAGTGAATAATACAATTGGTAAGTTGTTCAGGTCACCTAGGCTGTTATCCATACCTCATGGCTGCATAAAAGGTGAGCATTTTTTTCCTATAGGACGGGGTTCACTAGTCAAAGATTGGTCCTAGAGAACCTGCTGGCCTGGTTGATTCATCGCTCACATTAGTGTGGATGAGTACAGGGGAGGCCAGATAATAGGTGAACTATGCTGGCTGTGGTGGGTGAAGTCATAATTGGTGGGACAGTTCAAGTGCATGTAAGGCATCCTTTTTCCTTTTAGACAGACGTGACCAGGGAACCTCCAAGGGGTGTTGACAGCGAGTTGAATGGAAGTTGCAGAGGCACAACGGTTGGGAGTGGTCACTGGCACAGGAACCTTTCTTGCCAACCGTCCGCGCAGGCGTGGTGGCCGCCGAGCTAACACAGGCCCTTGTGGGGGATTTTGATGGATGTAGAGGGTGCCTGAGGTAGGTATCCTAGCGGGCAGATGCCCCCCTGTACCGGCATACCCCGGTCGGGGATGTGGATGGATGGGGTCCTCCCCTAAGGAGGGACCCATCCAGCTACATTTTTACTGGGAAAGGGTGGTTTCAGAGCAAGGGGCACTGGGACCAGTCATGATCTCAATCAAAGCCAACTTTGTGGATGTGCAGGAACATGTTTTTAGATATGGTTAGGAAAATGAATGTTTTAGCATCTATGTTAAGGTTGTGCATTTAACACAGGTAAATAAAACTGTAAACTTGATGGGTTAATGTGCATAATCATTAAAATGTGGTGTTTTGTATTTTCGTTTGTGAATAAATACTGCCAGGGGTTTACGACCCCTAACCCAAAAAGAATAATTAATTTGTAGTGTCTACCTGTGACTTTTGTCTGGAGACAGCCGGGGGTGTGTTGTGGTGAGGGTTTAAGTGTCAAGCTGTCCTGAGGCCTCGGCGATACCTGGCCATATGACCAGCATTATGGTGCTGTTCTGTGAGTTTTCTGTGTTTGCATCTATACATATTGCACAACAAGAAACATATACAGAAATTAAACCACAACTATTGGCTTTGCCAATGCCCGTTAGCAGTATCAGGCAAATGCATAACAAGGACTCGGTTGTGAATAATTAAAACTGAAAAAGTTTCAATTGTAAAAATAAGAGGCTGCGAAATAAACATTGCTAAGATCTGTGAAATGGCTTGTGGCCTTCAAAGTGTCTCAGTCACTTTTGTTCTGCCCTTCATATCACTTTCTTCTACAGATGCACAGGCCTTTTCCTCCCACAAGTTTCTGAAATCCTCCATCTGCACATCTCACGCTTCTCTCTCCTCTTCAGCACGTCCTTTCACTTTCTCTCTCTGAACTTCCTTTCATCTCCTCCACTTCACCAAGGCCATCAAACACAACGCACCCACTGACATCTTTCAACGACCGTGTACCTCCTCCATACACTTTCCCACAACTACAGTTGGCACATATCCGACCATTGATCTATGCACCGTGCAGAGAGTCCAAGGATTGGATGTGCACGTAGACTGCACACTTTCATGACAAGCTTACAGGCACTGTAAGGAACTCACACTTCCTTCTGCCTTGATTTCCGCACTACTGTAAAAACTCTTTCACAACCTGGAATCACTCAGACACCAGATGGAGTCTTGTTTCAAAGTGTGTACTATGTTGGACTCATATTTTGTTTAAAACAACTAAAGAGTCACCACATCTTCAAGCATTGGCAATATCAATAGGTCGGGCTTCAAAAGAATATTGTGTGGCAATGTGAAGCATTTTAAGTAGATAGACAATGGATGTATGTTAGAGATGGGGTCTCTAGTTGGCAGTCGGTTTGCACCCTGTCCAAGTAGGGACCCTCACTCTAGTCAGGATAAGGAAGTTACCCGCTCAGATGACCCCTGCTCACCCCCTTGGTAACATGGCACGAGCAGTCAGGCTTATCTCACAAGCAATGTGTAAAGCATTTGCACATAACATACAGTAATAAGTGAAAACACTATAAAAGGGCACTACACCAGTTTTAGAAAAATATCCAATATTTATCTGTGTAAAACAAGACCAAAACGATAAAAATCCAACATACAGTGTTAAAGATATGAATTTTTCAAGATTTACTCAAAAATACAGTTCCTTGAGGTTGATAGCTCCACCTGGGGATATCACGACGTTGTGATCAACAAAACCAACAGTTCAAGCCAACTGCAACTTTGCAATCCAGCTACGGTGTCGGGAAGACCCATAAAACAGTACCTTTGGAATTGCAGGGCATCGTAATTCTTGTGGTGAGCTCTGGAGAGCGGTGTCGCTGATGTCGGGTTGTCGGTCCCGGAGTTGGTGCTGGGTTCGTTGGGCCCTTGAAGTCACATGCGTTGCAGATCGACCTCCGGGCTGATCAAGTCAGAAGCGCTGGTGTGGGTGGTGTCGGGGATGCCGTGCGAAGCGGGACAATGCGACGTGCGGTGCCCACAGGTTACGGTGCAGGCAGCAGCTCGGTGACGGCATCCAGCAGAGTCGGTGAGACCAGGGCTGCAGTGTGAAGCAGGATGGTGCGACGTGCAATGTCACCAGGGCACGATGCAGGCAGCGGCGGTGGCGTTGCTGAAGCACTGTTGTCAGTAGGTCCAAGCCGGCAGTGCAGGATGGGAAGGTGCTTCGTGACCCTCACGAGCGGCGTCCACAGGCCACAGTGCAGGCAGGGATTCCTGGTGATGACACTGGAGTCGATGGTGCTGGCGTCGGTGGACCAGAGCTGCTGTGCGGGACGGGTCGGTGCTTCGTGTACCTCACGAGTGGTGTCCACAGGCCACGGTGCAGGCAGCGGCGCCGGTGTCAGCAGGAGCGTCGTCTTCGGGAATGCCCAGGCTGCAGTGTGAGCAGGCGATGCCAGAATGCGGGGCCCACAGGTCGCAGTGTGAACAGCGTCTCGGTGAAGTCGTCCGATGACGACGTCAGTGAGACCAGGGTCGCGGTGCAAAGCGGGGCAGTGCAGCTCTGTGTGGGGTTGGCAGGTCATGGTGCAGGCCAGCAGCTTCGTTGGTTGCGGCACACTGGTTTCTCCTCTTGAACAGCACAAGTGCTGCAGGTCGAGGAAACTGAAGTCTTTGGTGTCCCTGAAACTTCCAACAGGAGGGAAACTCTACTCCAGGCCCTTGGAGAACTTTCTCAAGCAGGACACGCAGCAAATTTCACCCTTTGCACTCTTTTCAGGCAGAAGCAGCAACTACAGGCCAGTCCAACAGAGCAATCCAGCATAGGAACAGTGCTCCTCCTCCAGCTCTCCAGCTCTTCTCCTGGGCAGAGGTTCCTCTTGATTCTAGAAAGATTCTAAAAGTCTGGGGTTTTGGGTCTTCTTATACCTTGTTCTGCCTTTGAAGTTGGCAAACTTCAAAGCAAAGTCTCAAGTGTTTTCAAGATCCTTCCTTGTCCAGGCCAGGCCCCAGGCGCACATTGTGTGAGGGCAGGCACAGTACTTTCAGGTGTGAGCGACCACTCCTCCCTCCACTCTAGCTCAGATGGCTCATCAGGATATGCAGGCTACACCCCTGCTCGCTTTGTGTCCCTGTCTAGAGGAGGGGTGTGAACAGCCCAACTGTCAAACTGACCCAGACGGGGAATCCACAAACAGACAGAGTTACAGAATGGTTTAAGCCAGTGGTTCCCAAACCTTTCGACTTTGGTGGACCCCCACTTTATCATTACTGAAACCTGGGGACCCCCCACTGAATCATTATTGGAATCAGGGGACCCTCACACTGAGCCATTACTGATGGCTGGGGACCCAATCTGTTAATATTATTTAATTTTCTAAGCAGTCGCGGACCCCCTGAGGAGCCTTCGTGGAGCCCCAGGGATCCCCGGACCACAGGTTGGGAACCACTGGTTTAAGCAACAAAATGCCTACTTTCTAAAAGTGTCATTTTCAAACTCACAATCTAAAAACCAACGTCACTAAAAGATGTATTTTTAAATTGTGAGTTCAGATTCCCCCAAACTCCATATTTCTATCCAGCCTCAAAGGGAATCTGGGCTTTAAAGCTATTTAAAGGAAGCCCCCATGTTAATCTATGAGAGAGATAGGCCTTGCAACAGTGAAACCTTAATTTGGCAGTATTTCACTGTTAGGACAGGTAAAACACACCAGTACATGTCCTACCTTTTAAATACACTGCACCCTGGCCATGGGGCTACCTAGAGCCTATTTTAGGGGTGCCTTACATGTACTAAAAGGGAAGGTTTGGGCCTGGCAAGTGGGTACACTTGCCTGGTCAAATTGGCAGTTTAAAACAGCACACACAGATACGGCAGTGGCAGGTCTGAGCCATGTTTACAGGGTACAACCAGTGCTGCTTGCCCACTAGTAGCATTTGATTTACAGGCCCTGAGCACCTCTGGTGCACTTTCTTTGGGACTTACCAGTAAACAAATATGCCAATCATGGATAAACCAATCAACAGTACAATTTACCTAGGGAGCACTTGCACGTTAGCACTGATTAGAAGTGGTAAAGTGTGCAGAGACAATAAACCATCAAAAACAGACCTGAAAAAATAAGAGGAAGAAGGCAAAAAGTTTGGGGATAACCATGCAAAAAGGGCCATTTCCAACAATATTTCTTTGTCTGGAAGGAAAAAACTGTAGAATAATATTGGTGTAGGTTAAAAAGTCAGATGAAGGTGTATTGTAAAGCCAGACTAAAACCCCTTGCAGGTTACTGACTGCCCTCCTCCCATCTGTGCTGCTGCCGGAGAAAAACATCATAAAATACCTAGTTATCTAAGGCACTTCCATAGCATTACAATGTTGTGTGTGAGCCCCTGAAAGTTCAAGCTCAGACAGCTAGACAAACAAAATGATCATATCGGTGTGGAAGGCAAGCACTTTTTGTGGAAGTGCACAACTTCTGCCCAGTCAAAGCATGTACTCCTGACTCTCAACATGTGAGCGGAGCCGAAGCCCCTCTTCTGGTGATTCTCACATAATTGTCAGGTGACAGCTGCACTGTCAAGCCAGACAATACAAAGCAAATAGTCTTAATGAAGACAATAGGAAATAAGACGTGTAAAATGTACACACGGATGGGATCAGTGACATTAAGGGGGTCATTCTAATCCTGGCGGAAAATGACGGGGGCACCGCCAACAGGCTGGCGGTGCCCCGCAGGGCATTCTGACCGCGGCGGTTCGGCCGCGGTCAGAAGTGGAAAACCGGCGGTCTCCCGCCGGTTTTCCGCTGCCCTTCTGAATCCTCCATGGCGGCGCAGCTCGCTGCGCCGCCATGGGGATTCAGACACCCCATACCGCCATCCTGTTCTTGGCGGTTCGCCCGCCAGGAACAGGATGGCGGTATGGGGTGTCGTGGGGCCCCTGGGGGCCGCTGCAGTGCCCATGCCAATGACATGGGCACTGCAGGGGCCCCCGTAAGAGGGCCCCACAATGAATTTCACTGTCCGCATTGCAGACAGTGAAATTCGCGACGGGTGCCACTGCACCCGTCGCACCTTCCCACTCCGCCGGCTCCATTCGGAGCCGGCGTCCTCGTGGGAAGGTTGTTTTACACTGGGCTGGCGGGCGGCCTTTTGGCGGTCACCCGCCAGCCCAGTGTAAAACCCAGAATACCCGCAGCGGTCTAATGACCGCGGTGCGGTATTCTGGAGGGGGGAACTCTGGCGGGCGGCCTCCGCCGCCCGCCAGGGTGAGAATCACCCCCTAAATATCTTAAGGATTTTGACAGTCATGGCTGAGAAAATGAAATCTGTTTTTGCACGTAAAGGTGAAGAGATATCTATATAGCCAGATAGGGCCCTGTTTCAAAGTAATTTTTTTAAATTACTGCTAAGTTTGAGACATGACAGTACCTGCCCCACTTAATGCCCTGGAACCACATGCAGCCACGCCAATGGATGGATGTTGTGATCTGTTTATATGAACTAAGAACTACTGCTACATCTCATTCCCCTGACCGCGCCCACATGACCAGTTATTAAAATGTGAAGGTTGTTTGCTTTCTGCAAATGTGTTTACATGATCTAGAAATCATTCAACCATGTGTATTAGTTACGCGGTTAATTGTGTTGAACATTCATATGCAGATACCTATTGGAAAAAGACCAACCAAACCCTTTTAGAACGCTTTGCTCTTTATCACCATGCTTCTGACCAGTCCCAGGCCCGACTTTGCTTCCACAACCTCACACCTCCCTCCTCTTCATTCCCATACTCTTTACTATTGATACTTAGAACTCTGTACAGACCACAGACTTCAAGCTCATTGGTGTACTTTACATTGAACGCTTGGGTTTGTGGTTAACTTCTGTACAAGCCACAAAGCTCTGGAACTGATAACCAGCCAAGATTTAAAGCATCCAGGAGCTTTTACAGTTCACAAGAGAGTTGAAAACACAGCTGTTTCCAGTACAACTATCTCATAAAAACAATGAGCTAGAACCAGGAGCAATAACCATGCCTTCAAATTACATACTACAGTCTACACTACATTTCACAGATCTGGAACAGTCCAACCACACACAACTTTCCAAGTGCGGGTAAGTTGTGAAGGACTCACCTGTGTCTAGTCTGGGTATTATGTAGTAATGACAATTCATGCATAACCTTACTTGCCCTGACTAATGTTAATACCATGACACTGAGCAGTCATGATACTGATTGTAGTTCAAAAACCCTGGACAATAATTTCCTTATACTGCTTGACCGTACTAAACTCCGAAAAGGCTGAACAGATAGGCGTCATGTCTATCACCCAGTACTGTACCAGTCCTCAGCAATAAACCACCCATCACCAACTTAGCAAGCATGGAATAACTCAAGAGATCCACCATATATCACTAGCAGAATCCACCACTGCAGGCCCCAACTTGTTACTCATTATGACCACTTCTTAATATCTCACAATGACAATTATATATAAGAGAATCGTATCAAGTCCACTGCAGCAGATCTCCTGACAGCCTCTCCCTCCAGACCATGGCTGCTGAGGCTCAGAACCTTAAACCTAAGTCTCACAATGGACAACCCTGTGCAGTAAACAGCTTAGTGGACTGTGACTATTGGGACCTGCAGATCCAATCAAAGATTCCGCCTTGTTCAGAAGGCACGTCTGTCAGAGTTCTACAACCTTGACACTGGTAAGTCCTACTTTACATCACATGAAGACTGCACGATGGTGGTCTTCAGACGTGACATGGAAACACTCCTTATATAGAATCAAAACAAAGACAACAACCTTCGAATGCACACCCTACACCGTATACCATGCCACCTATATAGGCAACCACATCAGTATTCCAGCGCACAAATTGTTCATGAGTTTACAAGTCCCTTTCAAGCTAATTTGTGCCAGCTCTCAAAGAGACTGACAGAACACGAAATCCATATTGGGACGGCCAGATGGCCCTCGATTATCCCTTGTAGAAGCTCATGCTGTATGGCAAGCAATTGCCTATTGCTTTACTGGTCTGGCAACAGGCCGTGTGCAAACACTTGGGGGACTATACAAGAGACTGGTACAAAGACCATGCTCTCAATACTGCAATGTGGGTGCTGTTTTCTTCCATAACACTGGTCCACAAGACAGTGAATACCTCTCCAATGATATTTCGGGAGATGGAGCAGGAGATGTGCAGATTTTTAACACACTACAGCCAAAATGTCCTGTGCTGCACAACAGCACAGAACCATATCTGCTAAGATTTTCAGGTTGTTGTCTTCCTCTGTGCAGGCACTCTTCCAGGGTGCCTTCCACACAAACAGCCTCACAAAGGTAAGTGTGCACTGTCCAACATAGGATCTATGCTGGAAGCATTCTCTTCCAGTACACATTCCTATGTCTAGACAAACTGGAAAGATCACAGGCAATGGATGTGTGCTAGGAACACAAATGGATTGCAAAGTTTTCTTGAGAAATTAAAATATTTCTCCTTGTTAGCTCCTACTTCATGGAGGCAGCATAAAGTTTTTACAAAAAAACCCGGTCTGGCCATCTTAATGCTCAGATCAATGCGCTGTCCCTGTACATCCTCGGTAACCTCTCCTTGACTCACAGAAACACAAAGCAGCGCAAGAAGTTTTTTGCACTGAAAAAAGCGCGCTTTGAAGTGGAAAAAAAATGTTTGCCTTGGAAAGTAAATACCAATGCATTGCGTGGCGTCACTTTCTGTTACTTCACAATGGAGCATAGTGCTAGCAAGTCTGGGCTGTAGCTTCCTTTCTAGTAAGGTCTGCATCTCATTCTTTGTCCCAAACATACCAAACAGTTTTTCCTTCACGCGGTTATAGCTCACAGAGGCGTATTTATCGATCATACAAACACAAGCCCTGATTTATACTTTTTGGTGCAAAACTGGAGCAGCAGCAGTTGATTCAGGTGAGTTAGCTGCACACGCTCTGAAGTGGGTTGCACTCAGTGGTTGTGAGTCATCACACGTGGTCACGTCTCCACAGTGACTAGAGTTCTCAACGGCTCCTCTTTACTGGGTAAGTCTCTGCTTCCTGCCACGCAGTGGGGGTGATGATTGATAGCTCCTGGTGTGAATCTTCTGGAGAACTGTCTTCCCCCCTCCATAGTGTGTCGCATACAGCTTACAGGAGTGCAGCAGTACACAAATCTGTCTGGGGGAATTTCTTTACCTCCTCTTCATGTTACACAAAACAGACCTGAGTCTCCCAGAATGGAACCCGGGGCTCTCCATGTATTGTACCATCCACAGACACACAAACACCCAGTGCATGTGTACACCCACACACACTGCACAGCACTGCATACTTTATGTAGTGCTCCACACATATGAACACATACATCTATCTCATGGATTTAAGCTCCATGCACAGCAGCACATTATCCTGGTATTGTACCATTCACACGTACACATACACCCATGCAGATACACCACTTCTGTGCTGCACAACACTTCACACCAAACTGTGTAGTCCAAGAGTGAGTTAAGCACACAGCAGCAGAACTTTAAAAATGAGTAAGGCTGTAGACCTCACTCCAGTGACACAGGTTAAAAAGGACCTATTCACTCATACTGATCGTTACATGGTATGCTGCTACCACCGCGCTTGCACTGCTTAACTCCTGGTGAAGGCAATAGCCTTCCACCACTATCAGAGTAGCACGTTAGGACTCCCTGCTAGTCCAGGAAGACCCCAGTCCATGAGACAAGACTATGGGGGTCATTCTGACTCCCGCCGGCCGCGGTAACCGCAGGGCCGGCGGGAGCCGCCAGAATACTGCTGCGTGGTCAGAAGACCGCCGCGGTTATTCTGAGTTTCCAGCTGGGCGGGCGGGCGTCCGCCAGAAGGCCACCCGCCCGCCCAGCGGGAAACCCCCTTCCACGAGGATGCCGGCTCCGAATGGAGCCGGCGGAGTGGAAAGGGTGCGACGGGTGCAGTAGCACCCGTCGCGATTTTCAGTGTCTGCATGGCAGACACTGAAAATCTTGGTGGGGCCCTGTTACGGGGGCCCCTGCAGTGCCCATGCCATTGGCATGGGCACTGCAGGGGCCCCCAGGGGCCCCACGACACCCCATACCGCCATTCTGTTCCTGGCGGCGGCCAAAACCGGTACTGCCGCGGTCAGAATGCCCAGGGATGCACCGCCAGCCTGTTGGCGGTGCATCCGCGGTCCCCGGCCCTGGCGGATTTTACCGCCAGGGTCGGAATGACCCCCTATGTCTTGGATTACACCCACAATCCTTGTTTTCACATGAAAAAAAGACTCATCCTTCAGAATCACTACAGTTCGCACTCAGGGCAGGGGTGCACGTCCATTGTCATGCAGAGGACTTTTCTGTCTCAACACTGATACTGTTGGTTGTGGTATTTACTTATCCATTACTTATCCATCTCGAATAATGCAGGTTGGAATGAGGCACAATATCCATATCAGAGTTTGCACATTGAAGTATTTTATGTTTTGCCTCTTTTCAACCATTTTCCCTCAGATAAATTACTTCAGGCTTCTTCTGATGAAAGCTATCTGGTGGCAGGTTTCTGCCCATGTGAAAAAGGCATACAGTTCTATTCACTCAGTGGCTATTCAAGTCGTATTATATGGTATTTTAACTCAATATTGTTGTCTGATAAAGATATCATGAGAAATATTGTTTAGAAAAAAAATAGGGTTACCTTTGGATTAGCAATCGAAAATCTACATATGGAGAAACAAAGCCCGCGCTCAAGTCTTCTTATACGTCATTCCTAAAGAGTGGAACGACCTCCTAAAACACATCAGCGCCTCCTCCTCTCTTCTTGAGTTCTGCAAAAAGCTGAAGACCTGGCTTTTCTAGTAACCCCCACGACCTCAGTGCTAGGTCCATTCACCTGCTCATCGCCAGAATACCCTTGTGGGTTGTAGAGCACGCTACAAATACACATAACATATGGTAACTCAACATAACACACTCGATGAGGTGATATTTTTGTAAACAATATTTATAGCACAACATTTTTGTGAAATTATACTTTATTAGTATATTGTGGCATAAAACCCATTATAGAACTTATGAGTCCATTACTGCAATAATGAACACCAACCTATGTTCACCTTCAGGACAGCATCTACGGAAATGACAAAACCGTCCCAGTAAGGACGAGACCACCCACCTCCTTCTTGACTTTCCAGGTTGATGCTTGCAACAGTAAGACCATTACTCAGCTGAAGCCCATTGCGAGGAATGACAAAGTCAGGTTTCAGGAATGGAGTTTAGCTTTTGTACTAGACAACGTTTATTTGTATGTGGACAAAAGTCTGCATAAAGGAACACAAAGACAAATATTTGGGGAAACGTATGATATACAAGTGCTCAGACACATAACAAATGTGATTATTGCAATAGCTTCCTTGTGGGACTTCCTCTCTACTCCTTATCCCCACCGGACACAGTCAAACTTCTGCAGGAGAACCCAAAAGAGGGTCCACAGAAATACCCGTATCTCATTCTTTTGTCTTTATATTAGAGGGCTTGTCGCAAAATATTTACAAGCCTCTAGCGCCTCTTTGCACTGACCTAGCGTAATTTTTTGGGATGCTAAGGCCGTATCATGGAGGCCTTTTCACTGCGCCAGATTTACAAAGTGGCACAATGCTGGCATTCTGCCACTTTCTAAGCCCTGCGCCAGGCATAATGTATGTAAGGGGGGCATTTCCCACTTAGGAGGCCCAGAAAAGTGCTGCAGTGAAATTTACGAGATTTCACTGCACCATTTTTCCCATAATTTTTAATGCCTGGTGACGCTCTCATTGCTTCCAACGGGCCTGCACACGCATTGCTGGACTTGGGCCATCGGTTTTGGGGCTAGTCGACCAATGCCCGCAATAATATAAAAAAGTCTGACACTATTATGCTAACATGCGCCATTGTGCGCTGTATTGTAAATACGGCACGAACATCGTGACGTTGGGGGGCGCAGGGGAGTGCAAAAAAAGTGAAGCATCATAGCTGATGCACAACTTACTTGTAAATATGCCCCAAGATGCCTTAAAAGCTACTGAATCACTATTTATCTCAGTCACTGGCATGTCACCAACAATCTCTTGGAAGCTATTTCCAGCTCCAGCACCCATGACTCCCAACCAGACCCTCATTGTCCCTCTGAATCCTGCCTTTACAGCACTAAACTTTCTGGGGCCATCTTCTAGAACTCACACCCACTCAGCTTCTATTAAAAAGCTGTTAAAAAAAACCTGATGCTAACCAATCGATCCGCTTTAAATTTAGACCAAACTTGCTGTAACGCTTTCCCAAAAAGTTTTAGAAAAACATGTCAGAGGTCTACTTTCTGGCTCTCTCGAGCTGCACCAGGCCCTTGAATCAGCACAGTCTTGCTTGTCCCTGCTGATGTTTACCTCCTGAGAATTTTCATTAGTGTATGACAGCAGTTAGTGTTTGGTTAAAAGAAAAATGCCCTTAAATTTAATATTACTTTGTTTTGGACAAAACAGATGTGCTGTGGATTAGAGAGAACCTTACCATGTGCCCTTTTTCTTCAGACATGTGGCATTCCTCATGGAGTAATGCCCCTGGCACATCTAAAATGGTTACGAATTTTGGTTTCTTCCTGGATGGCAAGTTGACTCTAGATAAACAGATTAACTATCTCTCTTCTACCTGTTTTTTTTTCTCAAAGTGTTGAGAAGGAATATTCCTTTCATCCCCTCTGCGTGGTAGTGGTTCAGGCGACCATTCTTATTTGCCTGGACTTCACCTACGCTATCTTTTTGGGGGGCCTGCTGGTCAGCTGAAAAGCCTACAGAGAATTCAAGATGCTGCTGAGAAATTTGCATTGGGCCTGCCCAGACACCCCTCCGCCTCAGCAGCTATAGACACATTACATTGGCTTGCTGTGTAAAGAAGATTAACTTTAAATATATGTGCCTTGTTCACAGAGCACTATACAGGGCTGGACCCAGGTATCATCAAAAACAAATTTTCTCAATATGTTCCTACTAGAAATGCAAGATCTGCTGATGCCTCCCTAGGGCTGGTTCCAAGATTTAAGGGGGTACAGTTTTGGGGAAGATCTTTTTCAGTAGCAGCCGCAAAGAAGTGGAATACACTTCGAGATACCCTGCGAAAATCATTGGGCCTTTCTGCTTCTGCAAGACTTTAAATACCTGGCTATATGATCAATAATTTCTCTCAGAGACTATCCAGTTTCTCTTTAAGCACGTATATAACTACATACTAAATTGTCTGCTTTATTTTCTCCAGGAATTACATTTGTTTGGCTCAGAAGTTACTAACAGAATGTAACAATATTTGTGTTTTGTAATAGCCAAGATAGTACCAGACACCAACAATCTAGAGCGCTACACATTAACTAACACTTGCGTTTTTTGGTCCATGGTACCTACCTGACTTTAAACAAAAGTTTCAAAATTCACATCATTTATTTCAACTTTACCCAAGTAAATGCTTCTTAATATAAAGTTACAGTACTTAAAGATGGGAAAGATGTGGAAATCCAGTGTGAGAGAGAAGGAGAAACAGCAAGAGATGCTATGGTACAAAGGAAAAGACAAGGCAGAATGAGTATGTGTTATATGGTCTTATGTTGAAATCTCAGGGTCCTGGTGACACTTGCAAAGCACTTGGCCTTCGAACCCATGGTTTATGATGTCACCTGTACCCCTAAATGGCACTATTAGAAGCAAACAGATAAAGCAGATGCTGACAGAAATACAGTGATGTATTGCGAGCGGACAATTATATGGAAAAGATGCAATGAGCTTATCATGTACCTGGATAGGCAGAGGGATATATATTTATAAAGAATTAATGAGGAGTGGGTGATTGGGTCAGCTAGAGTAAACAGGGGAAATGTGTTATTGACCTTCTTTTTAGGTCTAGTGCTGCAATTATTTGTTAGTTATAGCCATTGGTCTGTTATTGTGTCATAACATTTTTCTGCATTCAATTACAGCATACATCATGGGGCAGAAGATCAGCTCAGGTAATCCATTGGCTAGCTGAACCGTGATTGACAGCATTTTATCCCTTCACAAGGGGCACATCAGCACACAAAGTAGTTCCCTCCTTCATTGCCACGGACGTTGTGTGCTTTTTAAGACACTTTTTATTCAATGTTTTTGTTTTTTCAGATTGATGAAGACCTGGCAGCTCCTCCAACAACAACGATTTGTAAAAAAAAAAAAAAAAAAAAAAAAAAAAAAAAAAGAAGTCAGACTTATTGGCTTTGTCAATGCGTGTGTTATAATTTCTTTCTAGTGACTGATATTGACGAAGGACAATACCTTCTTTATGACTAACATTACATACGAGCATGAATAATTCATAGAGGTTCAAAAAAGTGGTAAAACAACTCTGTAGTTCACTCAATAGCATGACCGAAAAATGAAATTATGCGTCTGCCTAATAAAAATGTCATGCAAAGGTATAAATGTGGAGGAATTTGCAGCTGTCCTGACGCCCCGTGCTGGATCCATGAGGGAAGGGAGCCAAGGCTTCCACATACAGGGGCGCCGCCCAAGAACAGAGCCCGGAGGCCGGCTTCGTCCCACGCCTCGGCCACATCTGACCGGGCAGCCAGGCGCTGTAGGCAGACATTGTTTCCAAGTGAGCTCCCCCTGGCTCCGCCGAGTCTCTGTGCGAAGTCTGAGAATGAGGGAGGTGGGTGGGGCCAGAAGGGAGGCCCAAAGAGTGAGCTGGAAGGACCGGGGTCCCATTGGACAAAGATGGCGGGCAGGGGTGCAGGAGATGCTGAGATTAGTAAACAGTGGAGAAATCGATGGAATATGGAGCTATGGAAACAGTCGCCCTCCCATCTTAGTATAGCAAGGCCTGGTCACGGAACACGACTCAGACTTTGTCTGATTGACACATAAACACCATTGGATGATGCCAGACTCCAGAGAACAGGTTCATGCTCAAAAGTGTTTTCATGGAAAAACAGCTGTGCCACAGGCAGCAGACTGGCGTTGTGAAATGGAACCATGCACAGATCAGAAATAAGTTACACAAGTGCGGGGTCAGGCAGGCGCATGAGGCATCCCGCTGGACTGAAACTGACCGTCAACATCAGTGCATGATGTGTGAATGAACGAGGAGCTCAGGCTGTACCTGGTGTGTCCCTGTGTCATGGTGTAACAGCGGCGGAAATACCCATGGTCCATTGAGTCCATCACCTACCATCTGGTGAAAGTAAGAAAGAAATGCCCATCTGGTCCCTCATCATGGCATATCCGAGGAAGAAACGTCCTCAGTCTATCCCTCCTGCATCAATTTATGTCTAGAGATGTAGAAGTACTCAAGGTCAATCGAGTCTGACCCCCATTGCATGGTGTAAGAGAGAGAGAGAGACCGAAATACCATCCGGTCACTCAATATGGCGCAACCGAGGTAGAAATGTGCATGAAATATCAGGTCTCCCCCCGAACATGTGGCGCAAGAACTCAAGACTGTACCCCACCACACGGATTAAGACAGAAATACCCTTCTGGTCCCAGAATATGGCATATTCGAGGTAAGAATGTTCTTGCTCTATCAAGTTTTTGCTCCATCACAATGTGTGAAGAGGCAGAAGTATTCATGGTCCATCGAGTCTTTTCCCTCACCAACAGGTGTGTGAGAGAAAAATACACATCTGGTCTCACAATACAGCATAACCGAGGTAAAACTATTCAGGATCAAGTCCTTTCCCCATCATATGCTCTAAAGATGCAAACATGCTCATGTTCCGTTGAATCCGTATCCCATCCCATGATACAATGGACACAGAATTACTTCTAGTCCATCAAACTTGTCCACCATTGTATAATGTGAAGGAGACAGAACAGCTCACTGTCCATTAAGTCTGTCCGCAACTACATTATGTTATGGAGGCAGTACTATTCATGGTCACCGAGTGTGCCTTTCACCACCTAGTGTAATGGAGACAGAAGTACACATGGTCCAGCTAATCTTTCTCCAACTACATGGCATACCAGGGATAGAAGTACCCATGGTCCAACAAGACAAGTCTTTCAACCACCACATGGTGTTACGCAGGCAGACAAACCCATAGTCTATCAAGTCTGTCCCCCTCAACATGATGAGGTGGAGACAGAACTACTCATAGTCCAGTTAGTGTTCCTCCTACCACCCGGTGCAATCAAGAGAGAAGAACCCACGTTTCATCCAGACGCCCCCCACCACATAGAGTAATGGAGCAAAAATACCCATGAACCCCCAAGTATAACCCCAAACACATTGTGTAAGAGACACAGAAATACACATCTGGCCTCACAACATGGCACAACCAAGGCAGAAGTGCACATGGTTAATTCAGATTGTGTCCCATTACATTGTGTACCAGGGGTATCGATAACCATGGTCCATCAGCACATTCTACAATAGGCACAGAAGTACGCATCTGGGAATGAGTAACAATATGGGAATTGAGGTAAAAGCAAACACGGCCAATTGAGCCTCTACCACACCATATGGTGTAAAGGAGGCAGAAGTACACATGGTCCATCGAGTACATCCCCATCACATGGAGTAAGACAGACAGAAGAACACATCTGTCCCCACGATAGGTGTAACTTAGGTAGAATCACACTTGGTCAATTGAGTCTGACCCCCCAACACATGGTGTACTTCAGTTTGAGGTAACAATGATCCCCTGAGTCTGTCCCCACCACATTTTGTGATGGAAGAAAAGTACCCCTGGCCATTCAGATTTTGAACGCTTGAGATGGTGGACCCAGGTCAGGGGTACACAGGTTAGGTTCTGTGGCCCACCAAATGGTGTAATGGAGGCTAAATTACCATTAGTGCATCAATTCTGCCCACCACTACATGGATTAACAGAGACAGAAGTACCAATGACCCACCAAATATTTCTCGCAGCACATGGTATTATGGAGACATAAGTACTCATGGTCAATCCAGGCTGCACCCATAACCAGGTGAAATGGAAATTAAAGTATTAAAGGTCCATCAAATGTGTCCTCGCCACATGGTGTGATGGAGGGAAATACATCAATGGTACATATAGTCTGTCCTTCAAACCGCGGTGCAGTAGAGGCAGCGGAACTCTTAGTCCTTCAAGTCTGTCCTTCACCCACATGTTCTAATGAAAGCAAGTGCAGTCTGTCTTCTATTCTATGGCGTAATGGATATAAAGCTACTCATGGATTATTGGGTCTATTCCTCATTATTTAGCATACCGGAGTCAGAAGTACTCTTCATCCATCAAGCAGGACACATGGTGTAACAAACACAGAAGTCCCCACGGTCCTTCGAGTCTGTTCCCCAACTCATGGCGTAACAGATATAAGGACATAGGAAAGGACACGCTCAACCAGTTTCTAGGAGGATGCCACGTGGAAAATGATTTGTTTCTTTATGTCCATTCTTAACTTTGATTTGTGACTCACAGGTCTCAAGACAGAGAAATGACAATATTAATCTATGATAGTGCAAGAAAGTGGCTATCATGACAGCAACAGAACAATGAAAGAAGAGGAAAAATGATAAGGAGGAAGGAGAGTAAGAACAAAAAATAAAATGAATGAAAAGAGTTAATAAAGGAGGGAGATAAGAGGAGTCCGAAATAATAAGAAAGAGGAACTGGACATAATTAGAAATCACTCTAGAGACAAAATCAGAGCAGTGGGTGGAAAGGGGTGATTTAGACATGATGGAGTGGACACAAATGGTGAAAGATAGGAGAAAAGTAACAGGAGAAAAATTAATTTGTGAGAACAGTGAGAAGAATACAAAGAAAAAGAAATATGAGGCAGAAACTGGGTTTTGGGGACTGCAATAAAAATAAAAAAGAGAGATACAGACATAAAAAAACAGAGTTTCAGGCAAGAGCGAGGCTGGCAAAATGTAGTAAAGAGAATGAAAGACAGTTGGCGATGAGGGGTACTCTGTAGAGTAAGGTGAGAATTATCTGGTGGAGACTGGGCATTATGTTCACCTTGGCATATACGAATCCGGTGGCAAATTGTGTGCATTTGAGACATTATGATGGCCCTGCTTGGCATACTGTGGGCATTCTGGGCATCATGGTGGACTTGGTGTACAGGGGTTGTCGTTGGCCACTGGGTATTTGAGAAAGAATGGCAGCTTTGTCATAAAGGTGCTCTCCATTGTTTTTTTTTAGTATTCTAGGCTTTACTGAGATCTTTGTTATGACATTTTTGGGGCACTCTAGGCATTGTAGCAGCCCTGGCATAGGGTGTTTGCTAATCCATTGTGCTTTGCATGCGTGGGTTCGTATCCCATCCTCGTCGCCACATTAAATGTAATGATCGGAACACACGGAGCATGTAG
This sequence comes from Pleurodeles waltl, assembly GCF_031143425.1. NCBI lineage: Eukaryota > Metazoa > Chordata > Amphibia > Caudata > Salamandridae > Pleurodeles > Pleurodeles waltl. The sequence goes on from NC_090450.1 coordinate 39,308,073, forward strand.
GATGGTCAACTGTGCTTTATTCATGTAAGAAACCCCCCTTACATGTTGCAGCTGCCAGAATACGTCGAAAAGTACGTTTGCCCTGTCGCTCGTTCAAAACGAACACTTTTCTGACATCCTGGTTTGCGAGACGAGCGCGCAGGCTAAAATTGTTATCGCGCGTCGGTGTCGAGAGCCGGAATGGAAAGAGAATATTACAGTGTCCCTCACTGGCCTATTCTAGAAATACCAGGCATCATGTCAGTCATCCTGGGAACAAGGGATACCATTGCATCAGGTGGCTATGTTTATTAAAATGTCTGTATACGTCCCATTATCATGGCAATCCAAAGCCTTTTCTTTTGGTTACCCACACATGGCTTCTGTTGTGTGGCCAGGCTTGGGAGGAATCACTGGAATTTGATGGCTATTTAGAGCACATGAGAGGCATCCCTGACATGAGCAGGTAAGTCAGATTCTGTTGATGTGGAATGGTAGGAAATATGAGAACCTGGGGACAATACTAAGCTGGTATTATGGAACAAAATTAGTGGATCTAATGACATTGTAAAGCTGATATTTGTTGGCAAAATGTTACTTTAAAATATACAATCTTTTCTTGAGGTGTTGTTGTTTGTTTAACTAGGAGGAAAGGCTAACACTTGGAAATAAAATGGTTATCATGGTTATCCTTGCAGCAAATGTCTGTTGTCTGGAGAAAAAGTTATTGAAATTACCATTTTAGTTTAAGCTGTTATTAAGGGAAATTTGATATTGAGTTGATCGATCTTAATATTGTTTTGATTCTGAAGAGGTAAGGAGTACTTGCTGATAATGTTGTTATTTCATGGTCCATGTAGAGGCACATCATAACGTATAACAATTAAGCTTTTGATGACATTTATTTATTTATTTTATTTTATTTATTAAAGTTTTATATAACGCGAACATGACCCATGGGGGTATCAGAGAGCTTTACATTATCATTAGCACTCTAGAATGAGGCCAGCCTCTAACGTTTACACATATGTCTGCTCTATGAAGATGTGTAATAAATCTCATCCCTAAGTTTATGAGATCTAGCTAAGCTTTGAGTGCCATGCCTGGTATCCAGGAAGACACCGATGATAAGTTGGGAGAGGTGGAATTTCCAGCTGGAATTCTACTCTGCTCAATCATGAGTGGGACCTTGTTCCTGCTCCCAGGTGAGTGCAGGGACAAAGGACACTATTTTACCAACCTGCAAACCTAGCCAATTAAATCGCCTTGGGAATGGCTTCCATGGTGGCCAGTCTCCGCTCCGTGGCCAATGCCCCATGTAAAGCAATATTGTTTATTTTCCCTCTTGATGAGCATTCATCCCCACAGAAAAGGGAATGCCATGCATGATTTTACAATACAAAGCGGATGTTTATAGATGCAATGGTGCTACCGCATGAGTACTGTGCAACTCATAATTGGGGTCTAAGAGCCTAAAATCTGTTAAATTGGAGAAGTGTGGCTCAATGGATAGAGCGGCAGACCCGGCTGCAGAAATCTGGCCCGGGACCAGGGTTCAATTCCTGCCTCGGCGGGTCTTGGGCTCCATTTCCTCAGATCTGATAATTCTCGCATTGGTGCCTAATCTAATTCATGGGTCCCACTCTTTAACTCTGGGCAATAGCTTGCTTAATCTCCACAACAGCACTGGGATGCCTGGCTTCACCTTGGAGGCTGCCCAGGAGTGGGGACCTCACAGGGAAAAGCCAGGAGGGGTTCCACAGCAGTATGCGTACAGTGCCTTGAGACCCTAACGGGTGAGTAGTGCGCTGTACAAAGTTTAAATTAGGCCTCGCCAAACAAACAGCGCAAGCTACCTGGTTTGTGAACAAAAGCTATTGTCAGTTTTCAGTAGGTGTAGAGCCCATCCAGCAGTTTACTTGTGCCCTTCCACTGGTTACTGTTCACACATCAGTTTTTTCCTTTTTGGCCAAGCCTTCTGCGAGAGTGCATGTGTTTTCCACCTGTCTCCCTCATCTGCTCTTCTCTTTCATATTGCTTTGCTCTGTGCTGCTCTCTCTTGCCATAGTCCTTCTATCCTGCCCCTTCCATGCTGCATACATTCTCATGTGCCTCTCCGCTCCATGTTCCTTTTTTGTTTGTGTGCATCTCCCTTGAGTGCTGCATTGCTCCCCGTTTGTGTCCCCTACCAGTTGTTGTCCCCCGCCGACCCACAATCAGTTGTAATTTTCTTTTAGCAGAGGCCCTGCAGCACATTGCTGTTAACCTGTCTGCCTTAAAAGCTCCTTTGTGCTATTGCTACTTCTTTTTTTAATTTACCAGTCCATCGCTAAATAAACAAAATGGTACCCACATCATTTTGTAGACAGGAATGTGTAATAGAGCGTATACATGCCTGCAAAATGACACTTGTAACTGAATGATGCACTCTGGATCAGTGATGGGGCTGGGGTTTTATTATGTTTGCTCTGCTTTAGTGAGAATATGTATAAAGTTATTTTGAATGGGGTAAGAAATCATTGCAAGAAATATATTCGAAGGTGATGAGAGGAAGTGAGATAAGCTGTTGCCAACACAGCTGTTACCACCAAGATGCAGCATTTTAAAGAGGTGGTGCTTAGGAGTTACAAGTGAGGGACAAATAATATTATTTCAGGTATCAATTTTGTAAGTCGTTAGAAGGCGAAGTAATTGATTCAAGAGTTGAGTATAAATTTATATTTCACAGATGGAGCCACACAGTGGTTCGGATTCGGGGGAGAGGTGCAGGAGGAGATACTCACATTCATAATTCATAGGGAAGTTACATCTTCCATGCAGTAAAGTCTAATTGGTAAGAGAACAAGAGGTGAAGGTGATGAGGTGACAAGGAAGTTCAAAGGCCATGTTTGGGTTCTAAGGAATTAGGCATTTAAAAAATAAAAGAGGACATGGGAGAGAAAGTAGATATGAGAAAGGTGGTCCTGCTAGCACATATAGAAGAGGTGTCCGAGGCAGTTAAAAAAGAACAAATGCCCAGCGTGGAAGAAGAGAATATCAGGTTTATTATCTGGAAAAAGAGAAATGTAATCATTTAGAAAACTGGATGAGGAGAAATTTGCTTGTGATGATTTGGATGATGTTCATTAAGAAGAAAGATGTAATTGTGAAGAAGTCTGGAAACAGGAAAGTACAATTAGAAATCCTCATGGCAGCAGGGAGTTTAATCCTGGGGCAAAATCTCATCCATGCAGTGGTGACTGGTGGACCGATGGAGCATCTTGTGGATTGCATTAAGGAGTGTATAAGAAATGTAGGGAAGTTACATGCATGATCTGAGCTAACTGTTCAAGATCATCAGTAGAGGAGCACAGTGTACATGATCTCTAACTTGGACCCACAGATCATAATGTTCTTATTTAGATTAGGAAGAGATTCAAGAAAAGCATAAGAGGGATCATTCAATCAATGCAGAGAATAACTATTGAATGTATTGTTGCATTGGGCCCTCTAACAAGTATGTTTGTAATGACTGAGAAGGTACAGTTGAAAGGGGTTGCTCTAGATGTTTCACTCCTCAAGGATGGAGTGAAAGGGCTCTATGTTTCTTTGGGGAATGACAATGGGCAATAAATACAGAAAGATGAAAAGCAGTTCTGATGCACATCAACTCTAAATTGGGTGATATGGCAATTAAGGAGGTTAGAATAAATGCAGAGAGCCTTCATTTTGGAGATGATATGGTTAAATCTACAAGCAAGTTTGTTTCAACATTCTCAAGGCTGGATTGTGCACAAAATGCTGTACAATATATTTGAGGGGGTTCTTGGAGGGCTTGAAGACAGGCGGTTTTGTCATTCCAGGTTTCCAAAAAGTCCCAATGGCATCCACAAGGACGAGGAATTTTTGGGGATGTCCGGTCTGCAGTGGGCTTTAGGTTTTCCTATAGGTGAAACAACAAGCAGAGACAGACTAGTTATATAAAGAGTAGAGATGCAAGGTGTTAATCAGGGTGAGCAAGGAGCTGATGTCTGTTTTACTTTTAATTTAAAGTTAGAAGATAGGAAATTGTGTAAGACATGCAAAGTATAAACCCAGACAGTGGGTACTAGAGGCAATTTCAGGATACAGAATAAAGTGGTGGTCATTACTGGCTGAAATGAGCAAACTGAGAGAGTTGGCATTCTCTGAAAAACAAATATGTTAGGCAAATAAAAGGATAAAGAAAATGTTGGATAAAAACACAGAAAGATTTGCATCAGAGGAAATGAAAGGTTTCATAAATGTAATCTTTGTAGTGAAGATAAAAGTCAAGGAGCTGAGACCAATTATATATTTGATAGGATTCAGCAAATATGTGGTGCCCAGGCATTTCAAAATGGAAGGAATCCATATTACAGGTGTAATATTGGCTAGTAAGTTGGTTCTAAAAGATGCTTAAGTCATAGTACCCATAGCAGAAGCATCAGGCATCTCATCGTTTCAGATGGCCGGGTCAACGTTATCAACTTGTGAATATGTGTTTTGGCCTGTTTTCTTGTAGTAAAAAAAAATATTGGATGGTGTTCGTGAAGTAATCTCAGCGACTGGTAATTACTCGGGGCACATCCCAGTACATCATCATTTTTTCCCCACCATGCCTCCTCAGATTAGACCCAGTCGTATGCAAATTAGCCTTGGTCCTGCTCGAATAATAATAATCCTGCCAAGCCAGGTCCTCTATGGACTTAAACATCGGGGCCGGGTCAAGACTGATTTGCATATGTCTGGGCCCAACTGAGGTGGCACAGTGTGCAAAACAACAACGGATTTGGATTCGGCCTGAGTAGTTGCCAGTGGCTGAGATTAATATGTGAATTGCACTCCTTCACTTTTTTGTTTACGTTTCACCTGTTGGCAGCACTGTGGTGTTTCACAAAGATCCAGTGGGCGAGTGAGTGAGTATAGCCACCATTAGAAGTGCTCTGGAACTGAGTACTGGGAGTGAGGCAGGTTCTCTTGTTAAGAACATGCCATAAAAAAGCCAAATGATGCATTTCATGGCACAATTTTTAAAGAATTCTTCACAAATCCAATTGTCTTCTAGGACTTTCTGAAGGGACACTCAGGAAATAATCCAAAAAAGTACAGTACTGCTTGCTATTGAGACTGCCCTTCCCTGGGATGTTGGGATTTCATACCTTTTCCCATTTTTCATCCCCTATTTTTTCCCTCTCTGATTGTTTTCTTCTGTTTCCTTTTTCCCCAGTTTGTTCTTTGTAATTACATTTTCCTCTTTTTGCGTGTCTTTATTTTGTCTTGCTTTCTATATTCATATCCTTCTTTCTTCTTCCCTTGTAGCTATCCCATTCCTTTCTTTTCTGCCTCTTATCTTTCCCCCCTTTTTTCATGTTTTTCTCTCATTTTTCCTCTTTCTTTCTCTCGTTTGTTTTCCATTCATTTCTTAGACTGCCTGTTGCATCTTTCTTCCCAATTTTCAGAATTTAGCTTTCTCTGTCTCCATCACTTACCTAGCTCCTTACAGCCCTCATTTCCCACCTCGCAGTTTTAGCACAGCCTTCCCATCAAATGTTATTGTGGAGTTTTCCATTCAGAAGGTGCCCATAAAGTACGAAGCACTTCTAGTGTGATTGAGCCTACAGCGCTATCTGGCACAGTGGTGGTCACTGCGACACTGGCATCCTGTGGTGTCATATTAGAGAAAGAGAGGAGGATGGAAGATTGTGTATTTGGATGGCATACTGCTAATCTCTCAAAACAGGGAGGAGCTGTTGCAACGATTAGTTCAGGCGAAGGGTTTGTTGGAGAGCCTTGGTTTCATAGAGAATGTAGAAAAATCTGGTTTGAAACCAGGAAGTAGGACCAAGGGCCACATGTACGCATGTTAGAAATTGTGATTTTCTAATAGCGATTCATGTGAATCACAACTAGGAAATCGCAATTCCAAATGTAGGAAACTCCATTGAGTTTCTTTTGCAATTCCCAGTGGGTCGCAAAGAGTCCTACCTCATGAATATTAATGAGGTAGGTCGCAATTTTCGACCCATTGGGAATCGCAAAAATCACAGGGATGGTGGCCGGCTGGGGTAAGCAGACCACCATGTCTGTGATTGCTTTTAAATAAAGCACATTTTCTTTTTAAACACAGCCCGTTTTCCCTAAAGCAACACGAGATGCGTTTAAAAAGAAAAAATTAAACATTTAGGTTTCATTTTTTAAGAGATGGCAGTGGGCCGCGGGACCACTGCCTGTTCTTAAAAACAACCATTCACAAAGGGGAAAGGCTCCCAAGGGGACCCCTTCCCATTTGCAAATGGTTACCGGCAACTTTTCATTGACAATAAAAATTGTGAATGTTTTGCAACCACATTTTGGTTGCAAAAGATTTGTACATACCTTTCAGATTTGGTATTAGGAATGGACACCCTTAACACACCCCTTCCTAATACTAAATCACAATTTGGGCTTTGTACATCCCAAAAAGCTTCAGACACGTGGCCCTAAATTCCTGAATTGTAAGGTGAATGCAGTGGAGATAGTTTTTAAATTACCCTTGAAAAGATTTAGAAGATGAAGTCAGAGCTAAAGGGAATAATGTACAAGGACCATGTGAAGTGTTAGCTCGGGTCACAGCTTATTTTATCTTCAAAACAGGTGGTGTTCACCTTGTGGACAGAAGATTATGTGTACCCTACCTTTTGTAATAACACATATGAATTTGCTTTTATACCTGCGTAAGATTTATTTAGATTGCCTTACGTATACCCACCTAGCACAGGTGTAGTAGCCTCTACAAGGGATGTATCCTAATGCAGTGGGATGCACAGGTGGGTGACCTGTTTCTCTGTGTTCATATTTGTAATTCTCTAGATTAGGCTCAGTTGTACATGTTGTGCCATCTGTGTGTTTTTTACGTTTGATGTCAATTCTTTTGCTGCCCTAAGTGTAAGTAATATGCATACAGGATACACCTCAAAGTGGGTTATTCAGATCCATTCAAAGCCTCAGTTGTTTGTGGTATCGGATTCTATATACTATATTAATATAACATGTATTAAGTGCACGCTCACTCTGAAAATAACAGATCGTAATAGTTACCGAACTCAATGGTACTTATCATGAAATAGAAGTGTGCAGAAAAGTGGAGATGTCATGTGTGGAGATCTAAACCTGCAAAAGAATTATGGAATGTCACTTTCTTCTAAGTTAATTATTTCACATGGAGTGACAACTCTGAGTGAAATACCCCAAGTCACAACTAAGAATCTCTAGGCCTGAAATGAGCAGTCCAAAATCTCTCCCTCCCATAGCTACCAGCTCAACCCAGCACGCCCACTGACAAATTCTGTGTGCTCGGAGGAGGTGGGAAATGTCACCGTGTTTTTGGCCAAAATAGGGGAACACTGACCATCAAAAGGCCTGGCAACTCTGGATCTGGACAGGTTATTCTCCATTTCAGGGAAAAAGCATGCAATGGCTGGTCTTTGTTGTGGGGATATCAGCCAATTCCAGCCCCCGGGATCTCCACATCAAGGTCAGGGGCATAACGTGGTCACTATGGTTGGGGGAGTGTAAGACTCAGATTTTCTGACAATTAGGTTGGCATATAATGTTTAAATACGTTATACGAAAAGCAGGGTGCATGGGAGAGGGGCCTAAGGGGCAGTGGGAAGACAGAGGAATGCAAATTGATGGGGTTTCTACGTGAGGGAAACACATTATTCTGTAAAAGTATCAATATTTTTGACGACTTTAAAAACTGAGAGGGAGCGAGTGTGTTTGCTTTTTTGTCTGAATGTATGATAAAAATCCTGGTGAAATCGACAGACACCTCACCATACCCGAATGAAAGCATCTCTACTCAACTATTTATCAGTAAAGTAATTTATTAGAGGGGTATAGCATGAAACCTCTCCACACACTCTCCCACTTCTATGGCATTTGAGTGCCAATCTGAGCAGAAATGCTGAAAAAATCTGAGAAACCTTTTTGTGACAAGCCTAGGGTGAGAAATTGTAAGCAAGAAATGTATACTGCTAAAAGCTGGAAAACAATTAGTGAGAACCTTTATCACACTTCAACATATGTTGATTTTCTCTATGAAATCATAAAGCCCCATTTGGTGAAGTGGGTTGACAAGTAGAGGATCACAGACACTTTGAAGATTATATGGAGGCTTTATTCAGAAGGCAGGCACACGTGCAAGCTTGTACAGCAACCCCACCAGGGCAGATGTTACCAGGTCCAGGTCTGACTGGCAGGGACAGTCAGCATGTAACTCCTTTACGTATGATATTCAATGATGTCACTGGACAGATGGAAGGCACCAGTGCTTAATTTGTAAATGAAAAGGTGCCGGTGCCCAATGCCCTCCTCTTAAACATGTGGCTGCTGCAATTAAATGTGCAAGCATAGGATACTAAGGCGGCGTAATCCTGAAGCCATCTTGGGCCCCTTCAATCCATTTAAAGCCACTCCCTGCCCCTTCAGCTAACTCTTGCAGCTTTCTACTTTCTCCCATTGTGAAGCTTTTTCGTTTTCCCCTTCCTCCGTCTTTCCCAGATGTGTCTTTTGCTCGCAGCAAATGCTTGAGGAACAAGAATAAGTCCCGGCCCTCAAAAATAAGTGCTGGTGCTCAGCAGCGGAAACAACAAGCACAAATTAAGCACTGGAAGGCACGGTACTCGCCTCCCCTCTTGATCTTAACCATACCTACAATGGTTTTTTATCTCCTAAATGTAAGCACACTATGATATGTAGCCCACCTCTATTCCTTCCCCCTTATCCTCTGCAATGTACAATCCCTTGCTGTAACACTAAAACCATACTTTTTGTCGTCTTATGTCAAACCTTTTAAAGTTTTTAACTTTTCTTTAAGACTATTACATTTCCACCGTTGCGTTTCTCTTACTTTTTATTTCTCATTTTTTTCTCTAAATTTTTGTACTCACTTTTACCTAAGAAGTGTTTATGTGGAAGCCATTGCAGCAGCTTAGTTAATGAACAAGAAAACAACAAGGGAAGAAGCAAAACGAAAATAAAATGATGGACAGAGTTTTGAAACTTTTCAAACACTCACTCCCTGTCACAGATCTGGGTTTAATCCATCATTATTTTGCTTGCCACGTCCCCCCAGTTTGGACCCAGCCATATGCAAATCAGTCTTGACCCTGCTCCCAAGGGGAACAGTCCAGCCCGAACTACATTCCGTCCATCATCTGTTGTTTTTGCTTTTGTCACCATAACTGGGAAGGGAATGCTCAGACATGGGCCTAATGCCCACTGTGCCACTGGATTCAAGCTAGCCTGGCTGATGAGGGTGATACCCCAAAATTGGTCCCAGAATGCTTGTTTCAGTCCAGGGAGGACCTGGCTTGGCAGTTCGGGCTGGACTGTTCCTATGGGGAGCAGGGTCAAGACTGACTTGCATATGGCTGGGTCCAAACTGGGGTGGGCGGTGGGCAAAAAAACAGATTACACCTAGATCTTTGTGACTGGGGGTGAATGTTTGCATTGTTCAGCATTCTGTCTCTCTTCTGTTCTTTTTGCAACAAGGAAAGAAGGTCTGCTCAACATTCTGCCACAGCTCCTTTTGCTATAGTTGCAATTGAAAATGTTACGTCCTGCCACATTGGGCAGTGTGTGCTCTCATTTGCAGGGGTCAAATATCTCTAAGACAGCTGCAGATGTAGCTAAGGGAGGCAACAAAATTCCAGAAATTGTTTTGGACTTGGAGAATAACAGCAGCCTAATTAGTGATGGAATCCTTACCGAGTGTGCCAAAAACTGTAGGCAAGCTTGTGCTGTGTTTTGGCTAGCGGATTATGAGGAGACTTCCTAGAACAGTGAGCAATGAAGACGAAGGGAGGATGCAGTTCATTATTCATGCAGTTCATCTACAAAGTACTTCGTCAACAACTATAACCGGCATGTTACGGGAAAAGATTTTTGGTAAGGGGCAATGGGACACTGAACAATTAAAAGGAGTCTAGAAAGATGTTCCCATTCACGGGAAAGATGATAGACATAGGGGATCAATGTGGCATGCTAAGAAAATTAGGGCAGGGACAGAAAAAAAAGCAGTCCCACTTAAACAGATGGTGCAACAGGTCCTTCAGAGTGGGATCTGGTGTGGGTCCGGAATATTGAGAGGTAACTATCATTTTACCAGAACATCAAGGCCTGATTATTGAAGGCAAAAATATAGATGGAGAAGTATATACAGGTAAACATAGGTTTACTGTAATTTAACTCCACATATGTGCACCGGTACGATATCTATAGCTTCAAGGAAGATGATTGTGGCGGTGCGAATGGTCCACCTATACTTCCATGCATGCACTTAGCTCCCTAATATTTTTGTCTGATAGTTAGGCACCGATATTGTGGTGAACAAAATGGGTCAAATTTAAGAACACTTTTCCAGCACCCCTTAGCGCCCCCCTAGCGCCACCATGTGTGCACCTTATTTAACATACAGCAACCAGGACGATATTGTGGTGAACAAAATGGGCCAAATTTAAGAACACTTTTCCTGCACCCCTTAGCGCCCCCCCTAGCACCACCATGTGTGCACCATATTTAACATACAGCGAACAAGGCCGGTAGTTAGGGAGATAGCGTCAAAGTTTTGATGCTAGTTTGGTGCTTTGCAGGATTAGCATCAACAATGTTGACTCTAATACTGCAAAGCACCCAGAAGCCCATTGAAAACAATCAGAGCCTCATTTTAATTCCTGCTCTGTGCAGGCTTTAAAAATGCCAAAGAAATGGCGCAAAAAAATGGGAGAACGCCTCCTTGCATACATTATTTCTGGCGCAGGCATAATGTGGCGCAAGGGGTTACAAAATGGCGCAATGCATGCATTGTCCCACTTTGCAAATATTGTGTGTGGAAAATGCCGCTTTAGCACCACCTTAGCGGCGAAAAAATGATGCTATCACAGCACTAAAGTGTCCCTACGGGCTTTTAAATATGCCCCAATGTTTTGCACTAAAATAGTAGGATTGCTTAGTCTATGGGCAAATGTGGGGCCTAGTCACCAAATGTATTTTATATGTTTACTACTAAGGGGAACAGGTTAAGGGACGAGTAAGGAGGGGTTAAGGAAGGGTTAGGGAGGGGTATAGTGAGTGACATGCACCCACCCAAAAAGTGTATGCCAATTCCCATCCACAAACTGCTCTTTTAAAGTTATTACAGTCAAAAGGAGCACACGTTTTTTTTTCGTTTTTTTTTTTACTTTAGGTAGGATTTGTGTCTATAATTTAAACTCAGAAAAAAGTATTTTAATTACATTTTATATAGTCCAAACAATTAAATCTTGAAATTAAATTGTTATTATTGCTATGACGTTTTGCATTCTGATCAGCATTTACGACAAACATTTAGAACTAATTTACATTAAAACTTGTCTTAATGATAACTTTGCTATTTTTTGAAGCTTTAACTTCTAAACTTGTCCCTATACTTTATCATAGGGAGTTCTCTGCCTCAATCTGCCTCTGGTAAAATATGAAGGAAAGTAAAGTTCGTTTGGTACTCTCCTGCATAAGGACAAACTGGACGTTACTCTTATCTGATTACCTGAAAACAGGGCTAAGAACTAAACACAGCTGAAAGCGGGAGAGCAGGTCTGCTAAACCCTGACGTCACTTCAAGGTTCAAACGTCTCGCTACGAGCAAGTCTATCTAAAATCTACTTACTGTCGTATCCTCTTCACAGCAGTGGAAACATTTAATGTAAGAGAGGAAAGAATGCTTGCAAACTAACTTTCACAAGGACTGGGTAAACCTGGTCAAAAGAATGCTTTATACTTGATTTTAAAATACTTTATTTATTTGCTTTTTACCTCGTGAATAAAAAATAAAAATCTTGGTTTAAGTTTTAACTATATGTATCTGCAGTATTTTAGCGCCATCAAGCGTCCGAGTTGCAAACTGCAGACAGTGGAAGCAACCGATGCCTCTCAAACTATATCAGATGACTGGAGCGTCAGAAGGTTTTTCTAAGTGAGTCCATTTAAATAGATTTCCAAAAAGCCTAATCATGATGTAATGTTCTTTGAAGGAATTACACAGTGTAAAAAACTATTGTAAAAAAAACAATTCTATTTCTCTAGTCCTGAGAATCAAAACCAAAGCGACTATTTTAGAGCATGTGTGCTTCCTCTCCTGCAACAATCGTCACTCGTTATAGGCCCTGACTAGTGACCCCGGAGGATACCAGATGCCACGCATCACTGTGCCACACGGAGGGACAGCACCCGAGCGAAGACAAGCATGATCTCCCTGAGCCAGAGAACGACTTGGTGATCTGCAGGTAACCCTTCTTACCTTCACCCGGGACTTGTGGGCTTTAAAACATCTGGGAGCATTCTTCGCGCTGAAAGGGAGCTTTCCTCAACACTAGCCTAGATCTTTCTGTACATCCTGTTAGCTCGTCCCACCACTTGGAAATGTCCCCAGCTGCCACTGTGGATGAGATGTGCTGTGCAACATAATGGGACCCAGAAAGGAGTCTGAGAGGCTATGGACCTGGGTGTTGACAAGATCCAGATGCAGGACAACCCCAATTCCGGAGTCACTTTCTGGGAGGAATGGTTTCACTTTCTTAAGGAGCAAAACCTGCTACTAGGCTGTCTTGCACTCTTTTTTATGAGGGACAGAGAGATGATTTATTATTGATTAAAAGAATCATAACAATAAAAAACACTTCACAAAAAAACACTTCAACTTGTTACAAAAATACGGTTGTCAGCATAGATAGTCCAACATTATACAAACAGTTACTGTTCATAAATCAAAATGCTCCCCAATTTCAAAATCCAGTAGTACTATCTTGCCCGTATCTCTGTAGTTTGGAACATGGCATCTATAGGTGTACTGTTAAAATATCTTGGCAAGAACCCATACACAACCATGAGCTGAAAACCTATATAAAATGAGTTACCTATTAGGTGTTTACAGCTGAACAAGTTAGCCAATGGAATCCTGGACTATACAGTATACAGAAATGCTCAATCCGTCTTTTTAAATCTGAGCCACAGACAACTTTTGCCGTCTGTCAGTCTGTCAGTAGACCCATTGTTTCCAATACATGACACACACTATCAGTGGGCTTTGGATCAGCTCCTTGGTCATGATTTGATGGGCTTGTTGTCTGTCTCAATTGGTTCCTCTTGATTTGAAGGCCCTATTCCCTGTTCATGTGTTTGCCCCTCTCTGTGTTGTTTGGTTGACTTGTATCCTTCCACTGCTGACGTTCCTTTCATGGAACTACTATTTTCTTTGTCTTTTAGCACTCAACTGGAGCACGTGTTTCCTTGCTTTCTCTCCCATTTGCTGCTTCCACTATGCTTCCCCAGCTGCTTCTCACTCTCTGTGCTTCTCTCCCTTTCACCCAGCCTGAGATTCTTCACAGCAAGTAGTTGCCATCGTGGTTGTTTTTTTTTCAGGTTAGGTCAGGTGGATCTGGTCAGAGTGGTCCATGTTTGGGTATAGTTGCTTAAGGCCTTTGAAACACGGTGACAACATACATTACTATTGTTATGTTATGTTATACTTATTTGTATAGCGCCTAACTGCCCGAAGGCCTCGTAGCGCTTGTATTACCATAGCGGAAGTGAGCTATTTTTGTTCGTAGAGGAGTTTAGATTTTAAATAGCCAGGTCTTCAAGTCCTTCCTAAAGGAAGTCTCTTGAGAGTTAGATCTTATATTGATAGGCAGGTTGTTCCAGAGCAAAGCACCTTGATATGCCAGTGATCTTCCTCCCCATCTTGCTTTCTTCACCGACGGTACTATGATCAAGTTGTCTGATGAGGATCTGAGTGGCCTAGCTGGAATATAGACCTGTGCCAGTGTTTTAAGCATTTCAGGACCCTTGTTGAAAATGGCTCTGTGAATATGGCACAGGGCCTTGAACTGAATCCTATCCTCTACAGGGAGCCAGTGTAAGGACACGATTCCTGCTCGTGTAGAATGTTGCTTGGGGATGTTTAAAAGCAGGCATGCCGCAGCATTCTGTACTCTTTGCAGTCTTTGGATAACATATTTAGGTGATCCTATAAACAGGGCATTGCCATAATCAATCCGAGAACCTATCAGCGCCTGAATGACCAGTCTTCTAGCCAGAAACGGTAGTAGAGTTAGAACCTTCCTCAACGTCCTGAGCAGGGCAAATGAAGTTCCTGCTACTCTATTGGCATGTTGAGCCATTGATAATAGGGGGTCCAGCCAGACGCCCAAGCTTTTGATAAGGCTTTTAGGAGGAGGCAGGGTGGGGGCTCCGTCTAGTAGACTGGAATTAACTAGGGGCATATTTCTCCCAAAGAACAGCACCTCCGTTTTTTCGTCGTTAAGCTTCAGTTTGCTTCCCGACATCCAGGTAGCCACAGCTTTCAGGCAGAGCCCTAGTGCCGTACCCAAATCTGGGTGAGCTTTAGAGAAGGAGACGACCAATTGTGTATCGTCTGCATACGAAACCAGATTTAGTCCGAATGGTTCCACGATCCCTGATAGAGGCCGCATATAAACATTAAAAAGTAGCGGGCTCAAGGCCGACCCTTGAGGGACACCACTAGTACTGAAGGTACGCTTAGAGATGGAAGATCTATCCAGCACCTGAAAGGATCTACCATGTACAAATGAGCGGATCCATTCTAGTGCAATGCCAGCGATTCCACATCCCCGCAATCTAGCTATGAGGATATTTAGATCAACTGTATCGAATGCCGCGCTCAAATGCAAAAGGATGATCGCGGTTTCAATTCCTTTGTCCATCCTTTTTTTTGCTTCCTCTGTAATGGCAATCAGTGCAGTTTCTGTTCCATGCTTAGGCCTGAAACCCATCTGAGTGGGATGTAGGAGTTTTCCTTCTTCCAAAAGCATAGACAGCTGAAGCTGTACCTGCTTCTCCGTAAGTTTAGCCATTAAAGGCAGCAGTGAGATTGGTCTATAATTATTCAGTAGCCTTGAATCTAAATTAGATTTTTTTAGAAGAGGCTTAACAATTGCCTGTTTCCATGAGTCTGGTACCATACCAGAGACTAATGAGGTGTTAATAAGTTTGGTAATTAATGGGCCTAAGACTGGTAATCCCATAGCTAAAATCTGGGGGGGTGCAGGATCTAACGGGGAACCTGATTTCGTTGAATTCAATGATTTTACCACTACATCCAGACTAATGGGAGTAAAGTTTGTTAGGAGGATATCCTCCTGCACCTCCTGATATCTCGTCTCCTGATCTTTACTTTGGGAAGTGGGAAATGCTTCATAAATATTCTGAATTTTGCTTAAAAAGAAGCTTGCCAGATCCTCTACATGTTGCTGTGGGAAGTCCCTACTTTCTATCTCCTCAGTGGGGTTAATAAGGTCTTTTAAGGCATTGAATATCTCTTTAGGAGAGTTAGCTGCTGCCTCAATTTTTCCAGAGTAGTATGCCGCCTGTGTTTTCCTAATTTCTAAGTGGTAATCTCGAATCATAATCTTGTACTCCTTTTTTACAGAGTCATCCTGGGAGTATCTCCATTTCCTTTCTAGTTTCCTGCAACCTCTTTTCTTTTCCAAGAGGCTAGCGTTAACCCAGGGGGAAGATTTCTTTCGGAATGTATTTTTGGTATAGGAGAGGGGTATGAGTTAGTCCAGGCTATCCTCTGTCCATTTATTCATGGATTGCGTGAAGTCTGATATATTGTTTATATTTATATGTCCTGGTCTCTTTTTTTCGAGTGCGCTAATAAACTCAGTGGCTTTTAACTTGTGCCACTTTCTTCTGCGTGAAGGGGCAACCGTGTTCACATTCTTATGATGCACAATGGATAGTTCTAGCTCTACAAGATAATGATCCGACCATGCAAGCGGGAGTGAGGATATGAATTCTAGACATGGTACGTTAGAAAATGCCAGATCGAGTGTATGTCCTTTATTATGAGTAGGTCCCTGAATTAACTGTACTAAATCACATGCATTCATATCTGATATTAGCATCTTAGTAGAGGCATTATCCAGCTTTTCCGCATGTAGGTTAAAATCTCCCAGCACTAGGAAGTTAGGTTTAGTATATATTGATTGCGAAATATCTTCAGCCAGTGAGGTCATAAAATCTCCCATAGGACCTGGAGGACGATAGATCAAAACACCAGATAGAGTGTAATGAGGGTTCACATTAATAGAGAAAGACATACTTTCGCCGTCTTTAATTAAAGTGGGTGCTGTAGTGATCTTACAAGAGTCTTTATAAATCACTATTATACCACCTCCTCTATTAGGTCTGTCAATTCTGCTGATCTTATAGCCAGTAGGAAGTGCCATTACAGTATCTGGCGCAGAGCTCTCATCCAGCCACGTTTCTGTCAGAAACATGGCCAGAGGTTCTCTTTGTTCTACCAAGAGATGAATATCCATTGTATGAGCTCCTAGCGAGTGACAATTAAGTAAAAAAATGGGTAATTTGTCAAGGCCCCTTTCGCGGGTACATGTGAACTTGGAAAGACCAAGCACAAGACGGGCATCTAAACTGACCATTGTAAGGGTCTATGCTCTTCACACACATGTAGTATTTAGGATAAAAAGTTCCTCTCTAGAGTAGGTGATAATTTCTTTCCCTGAGGGGTTTTGGGCATAGTTTCTTGGCTCTTGGCTCGGTCTAGCGCAGACGGGCGCAGACGGGCTTGCCTTTGACGCGCCGGCTGCGCGCGTCCGCTGCGCGCCGCGGTCATGGAGTGTCTAAATAGCTCTCTAGCAAAGAAAAGCTAGGGTGCTAACCTTCAAAAATGGCGGCGGCTTTCTAGTTTCTTGTAACAGAGGGTGCGTCCTATATTTAGTGTGGTTTTTCCTCGTTACTTTTGTAGGGGATAACTTATTTAAGTCCAAAAAGAGTTTTACCTTATTCCAGCATGTCTTTTAACAAGGAATTTCATACAAGTAAAAACGATTAAAAAACGATTAAAAATGAGCATGTAAATTAGGCAAAGTGCGAGGTGCATAAACGTATTACATTTAAACCATCAGATTCAATATTTGGCTTTTTAAACAATTTTACTCCAACAACCAACAATAGCTTGCTACAGGCACAAAAGCATAGGTAGTAGAACAGAAAAGCTCTGCCTACCTTCCGCTGCGCGCCGCGGTCATGGAGTGTCTAAATAGCTCTCTAGCAAAGAAAAGCTAGAGTGCTAACCTTCAAAAATGGCGGCGGCTTTCTAGTTTCTTGTAACAGAGGGAGCGTCCTATATTTAGTGTGGTTTTTCCTCGTTACTTATGTGGGGGATAACTTATTTAAGTCCAAAAAGAGTTTTACCTTATTCCAGCATGTCTTTTAACAAGGAATTTCATACAAGTAAAAACGATTAAAAAACGATTAAAAACGAGCATGTAAATTAGGCAAAGTGCGAGGTGCATAAACGTATTACATTTAAACCATCAGATTCAATATTTGGCTTTAAACAATTTTACTCCAACAACCAACAATAGCTTGCTACAGGCACAAAAGCGTAGGTAGTAGAACAGAAAAGCTCTGCCTACCTTCCGCTGCGCGCCGCGGTCATGGAGTGTCTAAATAGCTCTCTAGCAAAGAAAAGCTAGAGTGCTAACCTTCAAAAATGGCGGCGGCTTTCTAGTTTCTTGTAACAGAGGGAGCGTCCTATATTTAGTGTGGTTTTTCCTCGTTACTTATGTGGGGGATAACTTATTTAAGTCCAAAAAGAGTTTTACCTTATTCCAGCATGTCTTTTAACAAGGAATTTCATACAAGTAAAAACTATTAAAAAACGATTAAAAACGAGCATGTAAATTAGGCAAAGTGCGAGGTGCATAAACGTATTACATTTAAACCATCAGATTCAATATTTGGCTTTAAACAATTTTACTCCAACAACCAACAATAGCTTGCTACAGGCACAAAAGCGTAGGTAGTAGAACAGAAAAGCTCTGCCTACCTTCCGTTGCGCGCCGCGGTCATGGAGTGTCTAAATAGCTCTCTAGCAAAGAAAAGCTAGAGTGCTAACCTTCAAAAATGGCGGCGGCTTTCTAGTTTCTTGTAACAGAGGGAGCGTCCTATATTTAGTGTGGTTTTTCCTCGTTACTTATGTGGGGGATAACTTATTTAAGTCCAAAAAGAGTTTTACCTTATTCCAGCATGTCTTTTAACAAGGAATTTCATACAAGTAAAATCGATTAAAAAACGATTAAAAATGAGCATGTAAATTAGGCAAAGTGCGAGGTGCATAAACGTATTACATTTAAACCATCAGATTCAATATTTGGCTTTAAACAATTTTACTCCAACAACCAACAATAGCTTGCTACAGGCACAAAAGCGTAGGTAGTAGAACAGAAAAGTTCTTCCTACCTTCCGCTGCGCGCCGCGGTCATGGAGTGTCTAAATAGCTCTCTAGCAAAGAAAAGCTAGAGTGCTAACCTTCAAAAATGGCGGCGGCTTTCTAGTTTCTTGTAACAGAGGGAGCGTCCTATATTTAGTGTGGTTTTTCCTCGTTACTTTTGTAGGGGATAACTTATTTAAGTCCAAAAAGAGTTTTACCTTATTCCAGCATGTCTTTTAACAAGGAATTTCATACAAGTAAAAACGATTAAAAAACTATTAAAAATGAGCATGTAAATTAGGCAAAGTGCGAGGTGCATAAACGTATTACATTTAAACCATCAGATTCAATATTTGGCTTTAAACAATTTTACTCCAACAACCAACAATAGCTTGCTACAGGCACAAAAGCATAGGTAGTAGAACAGAAAAGCTCTGCCTACCTTCCGCTGCGCGCCGCGGTCATGGAGTGTCTAAATAGCTCTCTAGCAAAGAAAAGCTAGAGTGCTAACCTTCAAAAATGGCGGCGGCTTTCTAGTTTCTTGTAACAGAGGGAGCGTCCTATATTTAGTGTGGTTTTTCCTCGTTACTTATGTGGGGGATAACTTATTTAAGTCCAAAAAGAGTTTTACCTTATTCCAGCATGTCTTTTAACAAGGAATTTCATACAAGTAAAAACGATTAAAAAACGATTAAAAACGAGCATGTAAATTAGGCAAAGTGCGAGGTGCATAAACGTATTACATTTAAACCATCAGATTCAATATTTGGCTTTAAACAATTTTACTCCAACAACCAACAATAGCTTGCTACAGGCACAAAAGCGTAGGTAGTAGAACAGAAAAGCTCTGCCTACCTTCCGCTGCGCGCCGCGGTCATGGAGTGTCTAAATAGCTCTCTAGCAAAGAAAAGCTAGAGTGCTAACCTTCAAAAATGGCGGCGGCTTTCTTGTAACAGAGGGAGCGTCCTATATTTAGTGTGGTTTTTCCTCGTTACTTATGTGGGGGATAACTTATTTAAGTCCAAAAAGAGTTTTACCTTATTCCAGCATGTCTTTTAACAAGGAATTTCATACAAGTAAAAACGATTAAAAAACGATTAAAAACGAGCATGTAAATTAGGCAAAGTGCGAGGTGCATAAACGTATTACATTTAAACCATCAGATTCAATATTTGGCTTTAAACAATTTTACTCCAACAACCAACAATAGCTTGCTACAGGCACAAAAGCGTAGGTAGTAGAACAGAAAAGCTCTGCCTACCTTCCGTTGCGCGCCGCGGTCATGGAGTGTCTAAATAGCTCTCTAGCAAAGAAAAGCTAGAGTGCTAACCTTCAAAAATGGCGGCGGCTTTCTAGTTTCTTGTAACAGAGGGAGCGTCCTATATTTAGTGTGGTTTTTCCTCGTTACTTATGTGGGGGATAACTTATTTAAGTCCAAAAAGAGTTTTACCTTATTCCAGCATGTCTTTTAACAAGGAATTTCATACAAGTAAAATCGATTAAAAAACGATTAAAAATGAGCATGTAAATTAGGCAAAGTGCGAGGTGCATAAACGTATTACATTTAAACCATCAGATTCAATATTTGGCTTTAAACAATTTTACTCCAACAACCAACAATAGCTTGCTACAGGCACAAAAGCGTAGGTAGTAGAACAGAAAAGCTCTGCCTACCTTCTGCATGTAGCATACATTAAAAAAAAATATTGTAAGAGCAAAATACATTACTATTGGATGCAGAGCCTTTTACCTGCCTCTTTACCTCCTGTTTGTCATCTCCTATGCACAATGACTTCACCTGTGCACCTGGGAAGGTGGGCGCTGACATGATTCAAAGCCCCAGCATGTTCTGTGTGTCAGCTCTGCTCTACTCAGTTACTTGTGTGCACTGCCCATGTTTTGCTGAGCACAGCACTGGTCCATTCTAGTCTGTGCTCTATCAAGTACAGTTTTGCCATCAGCAGCCCCCACCCCACCACTGACATGCGCATTGCCACGAATGCTAATAACCGATTTAAGAAGATAGTTAAGGGGATGAATGGGAATGACCAGGGTATGGACAACAAGCTTGTCATGAGGTGACAACCCAAGCCCTGCCGATCACACTACGTCACCCTTGCCCCAGCGGCACTATGCAGACAACCTCTGGCTTCACTGCAGCTAACAACACTTAGGCCCATATTTATACTTTTTTTGCGCCGCATTTGGGACATTTTTTGACGCAAAAGTGGAACAAACTTACAAAATACCATTGTATTTTTTTAATTTGCGCCGCTTTTGCGTAAAAAAATGACCCAAATGCGGTGCTAAAAAAGTATAAATATGGGCCTTAAATCTGACAAACGAGTACTCACGAACACATCTACTTGTTGGCACGTTTAAATACATAGGCCCAGGTTTATGGGGATTTGGCACAAGGTAGCGCAGCAGGTCAACTTGCAATTCCCCTTGCTGCGCTGGTCTGCATCAAACGAAAGGGCAGAAACGTGCAGTATGTATGGCATACGGTACATTCCTGTCCCATCCCCCTGCTCTGGTGCTTTTTCGGCAGCCCAGCATCAACGCAGGCACCTTGCACCATGGTGTAGGGTGCCTGCGTTGTATGCAGGATTGTTTTTGTGGAGGAAGAGATATTTTCCTGCACAAAAACAACCCTGTTTCTATATGTGCTGCAGAATGCAGCACACATAGCGAGAGGAACAAATGTGGAGAAATAAAGATATTTCTCCTTGTTGCGCCTCCCCTGGTGAGGCGTAAGGTTTTGACACATCCTTGAGACATTGCCTTGTAAATCTGAAGATGCGTCAAAATCCATTGGTGTTGCATGGGAGGACCCACTGCAACACTCATGGAATGCGTCCCTAATGCAGAGTAAGGCAACGCAGTGATTTGCGCTGCAAATCGTTACTCCATATCTATGACGCCATTAAAAGCCATGCAAAAAAGTGACTAAACTGCAGCACAAGCCTCTCATAAATATGCCCCATATTTTTAGATAGCACTTGTAGAGGTGGTGTTTTGGCTTTGTAGCACTTTGAATACTACATGCTAACAATACCCACATCAAACAAACATGTTCTGTCAATCAAGAAAGGGTAAGAAGCCTAGAACCCTGAGCCTGTAATCTGACATTTATGCGTAAATATCTATATAAAATATGACTGTTTCATCAGGTTCATTTCTGTAGAACACAACATTGACACACAGATTGCGGGTGAGAACTAGTTACCAGAACACTTTACCAGCATGAGTAAGCAGGTCCAAGGGGGGTTTAGGGTATTGACCTCACTGCACAAATGCAACAGAATCCAGTGGGATAACCAACAGTTTGTTGTTCCACATAGGCGATGGACCTGTCTAGGAAAGTCTGGAATGCCAAGAACAGCACCCACCAGCGGAAAACCTCTCTGTCTTAAAGTCAGAAAGATTTGCTTGAGGTGCATCATATTGATTTTGAGAAAACACATCCTAGGACATATTTATTACAAATAGAAGATAAAAACATACACCTGGCCTAAAAATGATCAACAATACACACAATTATTTACGTTAGTAATTCAAAACCATCAATCTCCTAGCATTTCCTCAATCCTGAGCCATCCTTGAGCACCCAACTGGCCATTTCTGCACCAGAAGGTTGAATGGCTCCTATCTGCTAACTCTTGGGCCTCCTACTGATTTTAACTCAGGGCAAACTCATCTGCTCCCTAATACCAGGAAACCAACAACTAGACAGCTGAGTCCCAAACTGCCATGCCAAAGGCAAACCTAATGGGGGATCGCCCCTGCAGACTTTGGGTGATGTGCCTGGGCACCCAGTCATAAGTTGATCCCAAGGGACAAGCATCATTTACCAGGGTAGCACTATGGAGTACTTGTGAAGGGCTAGAGACAGTCGCAGAGGCGCCCAGCCTCACACCCTTGGGGTAAAACATGAGTCAAGTCCAGAATTCACCTGATTTGTGGAACATCTGATGCCAATCTGTTTGCCTGCCTTTTGGCCAAACATGAATGAACCTTCCTCAGGGGAAGAAGGTTAACTGGTCATCCGCCCACCCCATCAAGTCACTCCTTTTAAGTTGGGGGAAAGTGTTACACTTCGAAATGCCATCAGTAAATCAGCAAAACCACAATATCCTGAGGGGACCAAATGTAAACCAAGAATGTGTTCAACCCTCAAGCATCCAAAAACAACAGTCGTCAAATGAGACATATTTAGCAGCTTCATCATGTCACTGGCCCAGCTCCTGGCAGACTCATTGAGAGCCTTAGAATAGGTCCTACCCTCCAAACCTTTCATTATATAATAATGGACCACGCAATGACTGTCACTGGGATCTTTTTCTTTTCAACCAGGCAGTCTCAATCATAAACGCATCAAAATATCTCCTTCCTACAAAAGACTCCCAAGTTATTATCCCCCTTCGCAGGGAGCCGAAGCCCACTCACTCTGCATCTCCCCAACCAAATGGCTCAGCCAGTGCTTAATTTGAGCTGGTGATTGAACGTGGACCCATCAGCGCTCTTTATTGGGGACTGGTACTTTTCCCATTCAGACTTTCTTGAGCGCAAGGGAGAGAGAAACACAAGAGGGGGAAAGAAAGAGGAAGAGAAAGAAGAAAATACAGTGACAAAGGGAGAAAGTATGGATGAATAAAAGAACCTGCGAGAGAGGAATAAAGGTGTAAAGAATGCCTGGTGAAAGAGGCATCAGGTGGAATCAAGTCTAAGCAGCCTTGGTTTTTAGCAGTGCTCATGTTTATAGTGGCAGGCACGGGCTTCAGAGCTAGGCCTTAAAGTTCAGCACTTAAGCCCATATTTATCAAGGTGTTGCTATTGCACCATGCAAGAGGGTGCAAGGCCCGGCATGGCTTAATAATTCTAGAGTAACATGCGTAAATCGCTGCCTTGCGTGACTTTGCCCCAGCGAGGCATTACATGGGTGGAGTGTGAGTGTTCCCAGGCATCACCCATGGATTTTGGGACATTCCCAGATTTACCATTAGTTGTGAATCTGTGAAGGCATCAACATGCCACGCCTACCCAGGTGAAAGGTAAGGAGGAGGAATATCTTTATTTCTCCTTGTTTTATCTCTTTCCATTCTGCAGCACACAAAGAAAGAGGAAAATTCCTCTCAGGATTGTTTTTGTACAGGAAGGTGCCCTTACATGCACAAAAGCAATTTTGCCTACAGCGTAGGCATCCTTGCAAAGACTCAAGGGGGCCTGCATTGGGGCTAGGCAGCCAAAAGTACGCCAGTGCTAGGAAACAACAGGAATGCACGGTATCATGTTAAATGGGGCACATTTCTGCCCTTTCATGCAGCGCTGGAAGGTGGCATCCTGCATTGCGCAGCGTGAAACATTGTTAACGCTGCCCCTTAATGATTTTTTTTTTTTAATCAAGCACTGGGCTCAGCCCACTCCAGGTGAAGCCAAACACGCCAGCCCAGTGCCTTCGCCTGAATTCTGGATTTTCTGAAATCCTATAAGACCTCTGTTCCTACCAATGAGGGGCCAAGAACTCGAATGCTGGCCGAAGCCTTGCGACCTTTGTGAAGTCACTAGAGTCCATCCGACAAATGAAAGGCCTGGCTCCCAAATGCTGATTTTTTACTGATATTATTATGTTGCAGCATTAACTATTGTCACCAGAAGATTTTTTTTTTTTTTTTAAAGTCATATATAGAGACTTATACAAAATTAATTACGTAGCAGACAACCTCTCTAATCATAAAGGATCAGAAGAAAGAACATGTTTAATTGTGTGTTTGAAAGATCTTTGTAATCCCTTTGACCTGACCGCTATAAGACAGGCCAAATACTTCTAAACGAGTTACAAGCACTGGCAAAGCCAATTTGCTTAGACCGATCGTCTTTATCAATGCTTGTACAAATGATACTTCCTCGTCAGCACCTTTCTTGTCCAACCCAACTCAAGGCTAATTAGTCTTGGGCTCATATTTATACTCTTTTAGCTCCTCAGTTGCGTCATTGTTTGATGCAAAAGCGGCGCAAACTTACAAAATATAATTGTATTTTGAAAGTTTGCGCTGATTTTGTGTAGAAAAATGCCGCAAATGCGGTGCTAAAAAAGTAAAATATGGGCCTTGGTGTCATGGTACAGAATGCTGCTCAGTACTTTTAAGAGGATTTTTCCTGAATTTTCCTAGTTCTCTGCGTTATCAATTCGGATATCAAAACCATTCATGTATAGGAAAAGTAGAGAAATGAGGAGTGAAGGCGCCCTCTGTTGGCACTTGGTGGAAACACTTCATGCTGCGTTCTGCCTGGTTATACATTATAAATCCATTATTTGTGGAAAGTGATACGGTAGCATTCACGCTTTTCGTTTGGATGTTTAGGTGTTCAACAAAGTTTATTTGACGATTTTGCCCTCGGAATCACTTATCTTGTAAGTCTTGCATACCAGAGCTGGCAGAAAATGACCTCAGAGTTATCAATTTGCAACACTTGTCAGCCATTAATATATGGCAATAATGCATCGTTGTATTTTTAATATTCTTCCAATGATTCCACATAACTTGAAACCTCCTTTTTCAGATGTTAGACATATATAAATATTGTGAGCTTTGTGTCAGCCGCTTGCTCTTGATTGGATGGCATTCTTGCTCTTGATTGGATGGCTTTCTTGTCTATCTCATTTCCCTGCTTCTTATTTGACGGAATTCCTCCCTATCCTTTATTGGTCTCACCACAGGAGAATTTATTCTTTACTGTTTTTGGCCGCATGTTTATGATGTCACCAGAACCCCAAAATGCAAAATAGGACCATGTTACCAGCTAGCTGTTATTTATCTTGCACATATCTATTGTAACCTTGGGCCAGATGGAGCAAAGGGGTTTTCCCATTCTGTGTCAATGGGAAAATGTGTTCGTACATATGGCCCTTTATCATCTAGTAAGGTTCTTGTCAGACCCAGATAAATGGGCCACAAGTCAGACTGGCACTACTGGGCCACAGCTGTGGTGGGTGGGGTCGTTTGCCACTGATGCCCTGTAGTCTATCATACTATGGTGCTGAAAACAGGGCGAAGTACACCCGTCTTGCACTTGGCTCTGAGGATAGCGAGGGCAAGCAGTCAGAGGCTTCCCAGGGAGGTAGCGCGGGGGCAGAAACTTAGAACACAAAGTCAAACAAGCGACACAGTACCAGTGTCCAGTACCGTGCTTGTTGTCTAGCAAAATAGAAAGTGCTTTAATGTCACAGCAGAATGAAATAGTACACAATTAGATGGGGGATTGACTGCAAGGTTTAATGATCCTACCAAAGGACTCTTAATGAAACACTACACCTTCTAAGGGGCTTTCTATCCCAATGTATATGGGGCCAGATTTGAAGAAAAGTGGCGCAGTGCACTGCTGTGCCAAAATTGTCAGTGCTGCGTCACTTTAGAAACACAGGGATGCATCGTATTTAAGGGAATACGGCGTACCCCTGTGTTTCCCCCTGCGATGGCGCTAAATTTAGCTGCCAACGGAGGCATCCTTGCACCATAGTGCAAGGATGTCTGTGTTGAGGGATGTGACTGTTTATGTGTGGGACGGTGTCTCTTCCTGCATATAAACAATCACTAATGGCGCTTTGGCACTTCTGTGTGTGCTGCACAATGCAGCACACACAGAAGTACCAAAGCATAACTTTCAAATGATTGTTTATGTGCAGGAAGGGACAGCTTCCCACACATAAACAATAATTTCTGGCATTTTGCTTTTTCTATGCGTGCGGCAGAATGCAGCACGCATAGAAAAAGCAAAAAACGAGGAGTTATAAAAGTATTCCTCCCCGTTGCACCCTGGTAACGCCACCCTTGGGGGTGGCGTTAGATTTTGGCGCTGCCTCAGGTTTACGTGATTTCATAAATCTGAGGCAGCGTCAAAATGAAAAGGGTATTGCTGTGGCATGTTCCACGCTCAGTGCTGTGTGGGAATGGGCCGTATTTGAAAGGTGGCATTAAGCCACAAAATATGGCTTAACGCTACCTTATAAATACAGCGCTGTGCTTAGCGCCACAGGAGCGTCACTAAAATTGACGCTTCTGTGGCGCTAGAGGCCTATAAATACAGCCCATGGTGTCTCACAAGCTCTGTGGTGGCTTCCCTGCCGTTAGCATCTAGTGAACATGAAGCACACGTTCAAGTTTATGAGGGAGTCACAGCATCAGCAACTTGTAGTTCTGTGTGAACAATTCTTAAGCCCTAAGAGTCTCATTGAAAAGGACAGCATCCTATTGGTTGATTTTCTTTGTTTATTTTTGATACAGTCTCTCAGTCTTTAGAAGCGGGGCCTAGCATTACTGGTTCAGCAGGGATGCAGCTTGGTTGGTGCCTGATAGTGCGTGAGTTGGCTCATACTGATGGCATCTCTCTGACGTGGCTGCAGTTTCACTCCTTTTTTTCTCAGACCCCTGTTTTATCAGCACTGCGGACCGGACTGTTGAACACTCGTCTTCTGCAGTTGCAGCCTTTACACCAAAGGATACCTCCCGCTTCAGGGCGATGCTGTTGAGGTATTTTGCCACACATCGGTAGCAACAGCACCAATCCCTTAGGCACAGTGCTTGGCTGCCATACAGAATGTTGTTATAGGTGCAAAGTATCTTTATGGAGTTCTCCACCAGAAGTATGCTCTAGGGCAATGGTACTCAAAGTACGGCCCGCGGGCCGCCAGCGGCCCCACGGACCTAACTTGGCGGCCCGCGAGACGCACACCAAACGCAATAAACAATGGCCGCCGTATGTAAACATAGAGGAGGGCCGCGGGAGCATGCTCCCGCGGCCCTCCTCTATGTTTACAAACGGCGGCCATTGTTTATTGCGTTGCCCTGACGATCGTGGAAGCCAAAGCCCCATAAAAGTCAGCGCTTGCAGCTAACTTTTACGGGGCTTTGGTCGTCTGCTTGCTGTCACCGGCTCCACGTCTGCTGCCCGCCTGCCTGCCTGCTGTTCCAGATTTGTGGCATCTTTACAGTGCTTTGAGTCAGGTAAGGCTCTTTGGTTATTTATTTATTTGTTTTTAATTTAGTGTGTGTTACTGGGGTAGGCGTGTGAGCAGATTGCGCTGTGTGTGTGTGTGTTACTGGGGTGGGGTGAGAGCAGATGGTGCTGTGTGTGTGCGCGCTGTGTGTGTTACTGGGGTAGGGGTGAGAGCAGATGGCGCTGTATGTGTGCGCGCTGTGTGTGTTACTGGGGTAGGGGTGAGAGCAGATGGCGCTGTATGTGTGCGCGCTGTGTGTGTTACTGGGGTAGGGGTGAGAGCAGATGGCACTGTGTGTGTGCGCGCTGTGTGTGTTACTGGGGTAGGCGTGAGAGCAGATGGCGCTGTGTGTGTGCGCTGTGTGTGTGTGTTACTGGGGTAGGGGTGAGAGCAGATGGCGCTGTGTGCAGATGGCGCTGTGTGTGTTACTGGGGTAGGGGGGAGAGCAGATGGCGCTGTATGTGTGCGTGCTGTGTGTGTTACTGGGGTAGGGGTGAGAGCAGATGGCGCTGTGTGCAGATGGCGCTGTGTGTGTTACTGGGGTAGGGGTGAGAGCAGATGGCGCTGTGTGTGTTACTGGGGTAGGGGTGAGAGCAGATGGCGCTGTGTGTGTGCGCGCTGTGTGTGTTACTGGGGTAGGGGTGAGAGCAGATGGCGCTGTGTGCAGATGGCGCTGTGTGTGTTACTGGGGTAGGGGTGAGAGCAGATGGCGCTGTGTGTGTGCGCGCTGTGTGTGTTACTGGGGTAGGGGTGAGAGCAGATGGCGCTGTGTGCAGATGGCGCTGTGTGTGTTACTGGGGTAGGGGCATTGTTTTGAAAAAGGGGGTGGGGTGGTTGTTCCCCCTCTAAGCCCCGCCCCCTCTAAGCCCCGCCCCCCGCTGTCACTTCAGTGCGGCCCTCGGCCGCAAACCATACTGCAATTTTGGCCCCCGAGAAAAAGTTTGTGAGTACCCATGCTCTAGGGCATGGGTACTCACAAACTTTTTCTCGGGGGCCAAAATTGCAGTATGGTTTGCGGCCGAGGGCCGCACTGAAGTGACAGCGGGGGGGGGCGGGACTTATAGGGGGCACAACCACCCCGCCCCCTTTTTCAAAACATTGCTAAACACACACAGCGCCATACACACACAGCGCCATCTGCACACAGCGCCATCTGCTCTCACCCCTACCCCAGTATCACACACTGCGCCATCTGCTCTCACCCCTACCCCAGTAACACACACAGCGCCATACACACACAGCGCCATACACCCACAGCGCCATACACACACAGCGCCATCTGCACACAGCGCCATCTGCTCTCACCCCTACCCCAGTATCACACACAGCGCCATCTGCTCTCACCCCAACCCCAGTAACACACACAGCGCCATACACACAGCGTAATCTGCTCTCACCCCTAACCCAGTAACACACACAGCGCCATACACACACAGCGCCATCTGCGCCATCTGCTCTCACCCCTACCCCAGTAACACACACAGCGCCATACACACAGCGCAATCTGCTCTCACCCCTACCCCAGTAACACACACAGCGCCATACACACACAGCACCATCTGCTCTCACCCCTACCCCAGTAACACACACAGCGCCATCTGCACACAGCGCCATCTGCACACAGCGCCATCTGCTCTCACCCCTACCCTACCACACACAGCGCCATCTGCTCTCACCCCTACCCCAGTAACACACACAGCGCCATACACACACAGCGCCATCTGCACACAGCGCCATCTGCTCTCACCCCTACCCCAGTAACACACACACACACTACATTAAAAACAAATAAATAACCAAAGAGCCTTACCTGCCTCAATAAAGCACTGTAAAGATGCCACAAATGTAGAACGGCAGGCAGGCAGGCGGGCAGCAGATGTGGAGCCGGTGACAGGAAGCAGACGAGAAAGCCCCGTAAAAGTTAGCTGCAAGCGCTGACTTTTATGGGGGTTTGGCTTCCAGGATCGTCACGGAAATGCCATAAATAATGGCCGCCGTAGGTAAACATAGAGGAGGGCCGCGGGAGCATGCGCAAAGAAGCAACGATTGCGCATGCTCCTGCGGCCCTCTTCTATGTTTATATACTGCGGCCATTATTATATGTTGTTTCCTGTACGTGTCCGCTGGCCGCCAAGGAAGGTCCGTGGGGCCGCTGGCGGGCCGTGCTTTGAGTAATGTCGCTCTAGGGGATCGCATAAGCCCTCACAACTCAGGCCAGTCCTGGCAAAGTCCCTCTTGGCAGTCAGCTTTACACTGGGGCTCACATGTCTCCTCCTGGGCAGTCTTTCCCCCCACAGGGCACTCTCCTGCCTCCTCTGAGGAAGAAATCAGGCTTCTACGTGTTTACAAGACCCACAGCTTCACCAGCATGTTGCTCAGATATTCCCTACTCTCCGAGAAGCTGTCTGTCCCGCTTACACCAGTCATTGCCCCACAGCAGCACTTTGATGACTTTGCAGAGCATTCCTTCCCTTGGACCTGGAACAAAGTGTGGTGGTTTGGGTCCCTGTATTATTCTAATTTTTCCAGACGGTGATGTGCACTCACTTTCTAAGGTCCTCACCAGTGTGGGGTGGCACCCTTTCAAGTGTCATTTTCTGGCTGCATAGCAGACTCTTGCTTTGTGAATGGTGATGTCTCTCACAGCAAGTAGTGATGACTGGCTCCCACTAGGAGTATCCAAAAACGTGGGCCTAATGAATTGTGAAGACTCGGCACCTGGCGGTCAACAGCCTTCTGGGAGTAGTGATGAGCGAAAGAAAACAAGACAGGCCCTCCCTAAAGAATTCTGCAGCTTTAAAAACAGAATCTGCTGTATCACCCTCTCTCTACCACCATCCATCCGGTGCTCAGGAATTTCTTGCTAAACAGATCGTATAGGTGCTCCATGAGTAGCCCTGTCTTGACCTTCCCTCGCTTTAAAACCTCAGTCTCATCACTGCAGCCACAGCGATGAAAGCAATACATCTTCTATCTGACTATCTCTCATCCATCTTGTCCTGTATTACACCACGGTCCATCCAAAACAGACCCAGCTGGTGCTAGGAAACCATATTCACATTGCACGTAAATTGTCGCACATGCATAATGTATAAATGCACGCAACATGTATAATGAATATCAGTGCAAGGGTTTGCATACCACAATGAAGTAGACTTTTACCCTATTGAGACCGGCAGACTACACTCCGCTCTGACATAGATTTTTTTTTAAAGAACTGGTCAATGTTATTTCTTCACAAAAGTAGATATACAGACACCTCCAATTCATGTCAACAATGCTGGATATGGTCATCAGTCCTATATCAACAAAAAAAAGAAAGCATGCTTGGTGTGCCCTCGGGCTCCCGAGCAATATCTAGAGCTTGACATCTCCGTGGACTGGACAGAGTAACATGCTACCTAGACTGGTAAAAATGTCAGGATACTAATTTCACATGGAGTTTGGTCACTCAGGGCAGTGGTGCAAGACAGTTTTCTGCGCAGGGACAGTCCTATCCCAACAGTAATATATCACCATCAAATTTTTCAGGGGACATTATAACCCATAAAGTGAAGAACACATGATATGTACATTTCACCAGTCATGCAACACAAACAATTCTCAGTCTAAGGGAATGTTTGATCCATCAGTTGGTGGGGCAATTGTGATGAATTATATTCCCCCTTTTACTGGAACAGTTCCACAAAGAAGCTTCAATGTGGCTTTGACCATGTGGACCAATTCACTTTCAAGTGAGTCCCTGTGAGATGAAACCTCAATTGAAAGACATCCTCTTTGAATCCATTAATATGATAATGTATGTGATGCTTGATAAGACAGGGTACCCCCACGCTTACTCTTCATGTGTTACCAAAGTTCTTCAAGGGTTTTCATGTTCATCTTGTGTGTTTTAGTCATGAAAGACGAGTCAGTCTTTCACTATTTTGATGCCAGAGGAGCATAGAAGTTCTAGCTTGCTAGAACTAAAAACCCGAACATTTGTATAGTTGTCTTCTTATGATACGGTGGACAAGAGCCAGAATTCAGAAATCTAACACACACATTGCACAGTTGAGTGTACTATAAATGACACCATCTTAAGATTCTTCTGGAAGCTAAAAGCCTAATTAACCTTGGTGGTGTTGTAGTTAGAATCTCGCTCCTAGGCAAGACTGTTGGTTTAGGGATGACAGCACTTTTGTTTGTAGACAACTAGGCCAATCCTACAACAAGTCGCAACTGTCGGCCCAACCCTCCCGGCTTATGAGCAGTACCTCACCAAAAACCCAAATGGAAAAAGGTGAGTTCTGGCAGCCTTTACGCATAGACTCTAAAATACGACATCTCAGGGAAGTCGTGGTGGAACGGAGGTTACCCTTTTTTCATGTTAACAATAAGTCTCAGTCACACACAGGCAATGAGGGAGATGCAGAAAAGTTTTCAATAGCTTTATTAAAAAGACTGCAATCTACGATAAAATGCATGCGCTGAAATGATTAGAATAATGAACAATGCAAGAAGCAGAATTGTAAAGATGAGAGTTGTGAATACAAAGTAACCCACCATCTTGCAATAAACATGAGATATAAAATGGCGTTGATAGCATCTGGTAGGAATCCTATTGATAACCTTGTCTGTGTGAGATGTATTTATACAGATCTTGAAGGACCCCTGACTCAGATATGTTCCCAAACAGTAGATAAGGGAGAGGCTTGTGGTGGCAATTATGTAAACAATTCCCACAAAAAGGACATTATGTTCCAGTAACACGTAAGTGGGAAAGGGACATGATGCAATAATCTACGTCCATCACTTGGTTTTGACCCTGATAGTGATGCCTTCACAGAGTGGCACTGAAAAGACAAATAAAAACATTGCTCTAACTCTAAACAAAGGTGGCCATCTTAAAAGAAATAATAAACTAAATGGACTAAAACAGAGCAGGATAAGTAGGCTAAAGTCACTAATTGATGGGGGCACAGGCCTGTAAGCCAGAAGGATAAGCTAAACTCCTGATTCCCATTAAAACTAAGGTGGATCCACTACAGTGGTAAAGGAAATTCCTCTATTTGCTGCAGGAAGACTTAAATCTGGAGAAGAATCCAGTGGTGGAATTTCAGGATGGGAAGGAGATACTGTCAGTGAAAATCCATTTGCATTTATTAACTCTATCAGAAATCTGAGAATTTTCAGTAACCAGTAACAGTAGTCAGGTACTTAGTATACAAGTTACTATTTTGAAGCTAATAATGAAGGTGAGCTGAAAATGAAGGCAGCGGATTTAACAATCAGGAATGTTAAAGAGATGTTTTTTTCTTGTGACTTACCTTGTGTAGTGTTCTTTACATGTGTAGCTGTGTTATTGGGTGTACTGTACAACAAAGTACTAATCATATGCCAGGACATTTACAAAAAGGCTTACTGAAACAACTTTGGTGCTACAAGACCACATACTCAAAATATCCTGCTTTGCCATCGAGGGTCTGAGTTCTTTTCAACTAGTTGAGGTGTCCCTGCACCTGCAACCCATATCAGTGATATGTTTCTAGGCACTCTTAATGATAGCTCATGTTGTGTCTCAGCTCTGTTGTCTAGCTCAGGAAAGCTGGAAAATCCACCTTTGACAAACAGGACCAAGAAATCAATAAAATCAAATTTATAGAGCATGTCTAATCACCTGAAAGAGTATCTAGGCACTGAAAGAATTGCTGCTAAGGGGTTAAGTTGAACAGCCAGGCCTTGAGTCCTTTCCTGAATTCCAGAAGAGAGGAAGATGTTCTTAGGTGAAGGGGGAGGTCGTTCCTGGATTTCGTCACAAAGTGGAGAAGGAAATTCCTCCATTGTTGCTTCAGCAGGTGCAGGGTGTGTGTGAGACAGAGGGGAGTGGAACACAGGTGCCTGGAGGGATGATGGAAGCTCAGGCAGTGGTTGAGGTGTGCTGGTCCTTGGTTGTGAAGGGCCTTGTAGGTGTGGGTCAGCATCTTAAATTGACATCTCTGCTGAATGGGGTGCCAGTGGAGCATTGTCCAGGATGATGCCAAGGTTGCGTGTGTGGTCTGTAGGAGTGGGTGATGGTCCTACTTCAGATGGCCACCAGGCGTCGTTCCACAAGGACGTTTTGTTCCCAAAAAATTTAACACTTCCGTTGTGTCTCTGTTGACTTTTAGCCAGTTATTTTTCATCCATTCAGCAATGCCTGTCATGCACCTGCTCAAGTTGGCCTTTGTAGTGGTGAGGTCTTCTGATAGTGAGAAGATGAGCTGGGTATCGTCTGCGCAGGATATGATGTTCATTCTGTGGGTTCTAACAATGTTGGTCAAGGGGGTCATTTAGATGTTTAATAGTGTAGGGCTGATGGACGAGCCGTGAGAGATGCCTCAAATGATGTTCCTGGGTTCCGGAGAAAAAGGTGGTAGGAAGAGTCTCTGGGTTTATCCTGTGATCCATTTCAGGGCATCTCTTTGGATTCTGATGTGATGAAGCCTCTTGTTAAGGGCATGGTGGGATATGATGTTGAATGGTGCTAAGAGGTCAGGGAGCATTAGGGCTGCCATTTCTCCCCATATTCAGAGGGGGTCCAGAAGATTGTTGATCTCTAAGTGCTCTGCGAGTTGGCGGTTGATGGCCTTTTCGTGGACCTTGGCAAGAAAGGGGAGAAGCAAGCTAGGTCAGTAGTTCTTGAGTTTGCTGTGGATGGCGACGGTTTCTTGAAGTCACGGTTATGGATGAGTTGAAAAAAGGCGGTGAGCTTGCTGTTGATCATCTTGCACCCAAGGTTGAAAATGCGGTGGGGGCATGGGTAGATGGAGCTCCTGAGTAGACTGAGTTCATGATAGCAGTGGTGTTTTGTGTGGGGAGCAGGTCACTGGCGATAAACAGGTGGTCGGATATCACACTGGGGTTAGTCTACGTGGGGGGCGAGGCGTCTGAGAGTGTTCACGGCGGTAGATTGGGCTTCGAAGTTTTTGTAGATGCAAATTATGTTCTAGGCCATCAAGTTGGTTTCTTCAAGGTGTGCATGATATTAAAAAGCTATTCACATTTTACATCCCTGGAGGGTTATATGTGCATCTTCTTTCAATATTACAAATTCCTTATTTTGTAAAGAGGGATACACACTTCAAATATCAGTCATATTCATATAGAATATTCTATCAATGTACCAAGCCAAATTTATATTACAAGCCAAGGATTCCGATGCTCGCCTGGTCCACTGGCATGGAAAACCCTAAGAACTATATGAGGTGTCTAAATCTGCCTCCTCTTAGAGGCAACGCGTCTCCCAGAGGAGGAAGTATTTGGTTTACGCAATAAGAAGATACCCAAAAATCACCATATAAAATCAGTAGATGATTGTATATCAGAATATTGGACAACAAAATATTATAAATATAATGGCCTAAATATTACTTTCAAAAACAACATCCCAGGGAGTGTAGATTTTCTACTATCAACTCCAGAGTGGTGATATTTTTGGAAGTTATATTTATGGCACAGTTTTCCCTTCCTGATGTTGTACATTGATGATCTTGCAAGGGGCTCAACTTCCATCCAGACAGCAGCTGTCTTCATCTTGGGCATTATTCAGGAGTAGCCTTCAGGCCAGCAGGGCCCTTGGCAGCATGCTTTAGCATGATGTACTTCACTGGCTCTCTCTTCCCAACCACTGAATGCTCTCTTTTTCTTACTCACTTTGCTTTTACAAGGTGCACTTCACTGGCTCTCTCTTCTCGACCACTGAACGCTCTCATTCTTACTCACGTCTATGAATTTCGGTTATCTGACGCTGCTTACTGAATGTGGTTAGACACTGCAAACTCTCACTTAAGTTACAGGCACTCAAAACATTCATTCACATGGCATGTCTTACTAGTCCTACACCTGCAACCTAATTACTTGCAGACATGGAGATGCAAACCTGCACTCCACACACACATATAATTCCTAACACTGTTTCCATGCTCACATTAATACTGTAAGTAAATGCCACCCAGACTAGATCAAACACATGGGCTTAGCTCCAGGGGGTGTATTACACCCCCTAGAAAATGTATTCTGTACTAAATAGTCAGGTACAAGTTACTTCAGTCAGGTAATGTGAAGTATCTGTCGAATTTCACCTGTGATTTCTACATGCCCTCACTGACTGAAACACACACCCTCTCTCTGCTCTATATTTGAAGGCCTTAAAAGATGTTGATTAGTTTGAAAAATATTGCATTTTAAGTACCCCTAGCAATCTGCATTCCTCTCTCTTTCCAATGCCCCCTAGGCTGTCTTGCTTCTCAAATATTGTGTTTTAAAAATATGTCCCAGTGTGATTATTTGGAAATCTTAAGCTCAAGGCAAGATGAGAATTAAAAAATATTCACGTGGTCTTTCTGAGCTTCCATCACAGAGTTCATGTCAAATACGATGTTCAGTGTGTAATGGTGGTTGCAGGTGGTGGGAGCCAACCCTAATCTTTGAGGACAGCTACGTACTTGTCATCATCAGACTTTGGTCAAGAGCCGGAGAGAAAAAGACAGAAAAGAGAGGAAAAAGATAGTCACAATTAGGAAAACAGGGACAATGTGAGAAAGCAGAGATGAAAATAGAATCTGAAAAAATGAGAAATAGAGACAGGAAGTGGCGGGTAGTAGAATATAGAGGCATGAAGTGGAATCCATAAAAGGAATCCTATAAACCCATCAACCTCCGCAGCAGCTCTGCAGCAGGCTCCTAAGAAAACCTACCAGGGCACATTTACAAGAAAGTGGCACATCGGTCCCGATGCACCACATTTCTTGCATCGCCCTTGCCACACCTAACGACACCATGGTTTCACTGTATTTACAATATGGCGCACTGTGGCGGTTGTTAGAGCAATAGCGCCAACATATTTTACGCTATTGTGGCGCTTTGCTGCACTATCGTCAAAAATCTTGAACCTAGTGCAGCAAAGCGCAGTGAGGCCCATTGATTGAAATGGGTGAGTCATTTTAGCACCTGTTGTGAATGTTGTAAATTTCACTGCACCATTTTTTCGGGCCTCCCTGCTTCGGAACGCCCCTTTGCGTACATTAAGCCTGACACAGGCACAATGTGGTGCAAGGGGTTGCAAAGTGGGGCAATGCAAGCATTGCCCCACATTGTAAATATAGCACGGGGGAAAAGCCAGCTTAGCATAAATAAATTATGCTATGGCAGTGCAAGGTGGCACTAGGGGCTTGTAATTATTCCCTATTCTTTACCAACTGAGCACTGGTAAGGAGTGTTCAGTGTCTTTCAGTAGATCCTACGGGGCATATTCAGTAAACTTACACAGAACGCAGTGCAGCAAGCAGAGTTGGTGCGTTCATTGCCTGAAGGAGAGGGAGCACAAATACTCAATATTTACTGAGATAGGGAGCATTTCAGCTCTCTGCTTGCGCTGGTGCCCTGTGTGCAGCCTGGCACCAATGCAGGCACCCTTGCACTGTAATACAAGGGCACCGGTGCTACAGGCAGGATATGTTTTGTGAAAGAAGGGACACCTTCCTGCATAAAAACAATCCTTAGAGGAATGTATCCTTTTTCCTTGTGTGTTCCAGATTGCAGCACATGTGGAAAGATGAAGTAATGAAGATAAATAAGGATATTTCTCCTTGTTACACCTCCCTTGGGAAGGTGGATCATTCTGACCCATTCCCAGGTTTGCAAGACTTTGTAAATCTGGGAACACACCAAAATCAATGGGTGGATGTATGGTTATGCCCGTGCTCCACCCATGGAACGCATCTCAAGATGAAATGTAAGGTAATGCAATGCAAGCAGCTCCCTTGTGTTACATTTCTAAACAAAGCCACACACAGCCACACAAATCAGGCCATGCATGGCTTTATAAATATACTGAAGCCTTTGTGTTGTTGTTGTTGTTGTTGTGTTGAGCACACAAAGGCTTCATAAATATGGGCCCTTGCAGTGAATCTCCCTTAAGGCATTTGTGCACATTCTGCTTGAGCCAATAAGGCATCCATGGATTTTCATAGTTCCGTCTCAGTAAAGAAAACTGCCACTTGGGTGACACCGTCTGTCTTTTGTAGAGCATTACTCACTAGATTCCCCACTCTAGGAACCCAACTAGTACACCATGTTTGTACGTAAACCAGACTGCCCAGCCCATTATTTTGGTCGTCTGCTTCAAGTAGTTCCAAATGTAGAAGATCTGAACATCAAGGTATTAAAAGGTGAATTTATTATGCTAGGGTACTCTTATGAAGTAAACTATATTTTAGGTCCTACAGCACCCTCTTTCCTCACTTCAGTTTTGGCTGAAGGTCCAGTTTGCAGGTGAGACGCAGATTGTGAACAGTAATGACACACTAGCCTCGTGAGAAATGTGCAGGCACACAAAGATCTGCAAACAGTATTTAGCAGGATTTGTAAGTAGTTCCAAATCTTGACAATGTGTCAACAGTTCCCAGTGATTGGTCAACGGAGAGGTCCAACAGTTTGAGAACTGTATTTTTTTCATTCTGTGACCCATCCACAAATGCAATCAATCAATCATTGCATTTGTAGAGCGTGCTACTCACCCATGAAGGTCTCAAGGAGCTTGGGAGTGGGGGGGAGCTGCTACTGCTCAAACAGCCAGGTTTTGAGGAGTCTCCAGAAGGTCAGTAGGTCCTTGGTCTGCCGTAGGTGGATGGGAGAGTGTTCCAGGTCTTGGCAGAGAGGTAGGAGAAAGATCTGCTGCTGGTTGTTGTCCTGTGGTTGCGTGGGATGGTGGTGAGGGCGAGGTCGGTGGTGCGGAGCTGAAGTTTCGGGGTGTAGAAGGTGAGATGATCATTGAGGTATGCTGGTCAGGCGTTGTGGAGTGCTTTGTGGGTGTGGGTTAGAAGTTTGAATGTGATCCTTTTGTTGACGGGAAGCCAGTGTAGGTGTCTCAGGTGGGCTGTGATGTGGCTGTGGCAGGGGATGTTGTGGATGAGGCATGCAGAGGCATTCTGTATCCGTTACAGTCTTTTCTGGAGATGTGGTGAACATTTATACCAACAACAGGATTATCTGGCTACACAAGAATACAGTTGGTGCAAATGTAGAAACTTTACAGTCTTTAAGAGGAGTATTTTAGTGTTTATTCTTTGGAAGGCACAATCTGGCTGGAGGTTGTGTTTTCCTCTATATATCTGGGCATCCAACTGGTAGTGACATGCATTGGTCATGGATTCTTCTGACAATGGCATCGTTGGTAAGCACTGCATTGATCAGTATGCTAGCCTTATTAGGGAAGCACACTTTGATTTAATACTATAGTAACTCAACTTAAACTGGTGTGACTGATTTGCTAAAAATTTATTTCTCTATAATGGTGAAAGCAATCGAATGCTAGACTGTGGCAGGCACCCTCACTTGATACAGTATATCTGATTGGTTTAAAAATATGAGTGGGTGTAACTGGCATAATTCTCTCTAGCACAGTTACTCGTAATTACTGCAAAATTACTCGTAATAATGCCTAAATATGTGAGACGCGTAATATTGCATTAAGTGTTATTTTTTTGTCAAAATGCACCCTTGCATTAAATATGGGACGAGGATGCATTTGCACTAAGAAAATCACACTAAATGCTACAGGACACAAACAGCAGTAGCCAGCTGCTCTTCACTTTCTCTTAGTTCGTTGTTCCTGTGCTCCTGTGGTAGGATTTTTCACACAAATTACTTATAATTACCGAAGCTGGCGCACTCATGTAATTTTGGTAATTCTGCATTACAAGAGTAATGTGTAATTACTGAAATTACTCCCATTACCCAGGCGTAATAAAAATTTCTCCCATGCCTATATAAAATACCCATAACTCACCAACGTATTACTGAAAATGACACAACTGTTGTTTGTGAGTAAAATTATTTTCTTGATTTAAAACTTTGCTATTTGCACTTTGGGATTAATTATTTTAATTACATTTGCAGTCTCATATACGGTTTCCTTAATAACATAAACAACTGCACAATCATATTCAGCACCTTCCCACACTAGTTTTGAGTTGGACACCTCTGTGCATATTGAGTTTCTTCTGCAAAGGGATCTTGCCTTCCACCAAGGTGAGCAGATTAATGTGAGACTAGGCACTCTGAGGATTATCACATGGATGAGAGATGAAGGTTTCAAACGTGACCCAGTTTGTCGCCTATGTTCAGATGCATACCTCTTCCTCTGATGATCTTTCCTTATTTTGGCCTCATTTTTGCCACTTCATATTCAGATTTCAAATTCCGTGTACACAGAGACTTAGATTTATAATAGATGTTCTTGTCATCGTATGATGTCCTTCTGTCCAGCGTGAGGCTCTCAAATCTTTGGATAAATGGAGAGATTGGTCGAAAAGTCATGTCCCGGTGCCAGCTGCATCTCTTTC
Source organism: Pleurodeles waltl (assembly GCF_031143425.1). Taxonomy (NCBI): domain Eukaryota; kingdom Metazoa; phylum Chordata; class Amphibia; order Caudata; family Salamandridae; genus Pleurodeles; species Pleurodeles waltl. The sequence continues at coordinate 39,347,716 of NC_090450.1, forward strand.
CCCTATCTGCTCGGTATGCTGAGGACTTGGTGGTGAAGACGAAGTCTGGGAGCGGTAGTCCAGAAGAGATGGAAAGCTTACCCTGGGTTAGAACAAAGAAGGGTCTAACAGAGCCTGGGAAGATGATGGGCAGGGTGACAAGGTGCTCCTCTGTAATGGTGCTATAGAAGGACAAGGTGCCTCCAGTGAAGTTCAAGAAGATGCCAATTCTCTGCACCAAAGGTGGAACCGAGTCCAGAGCTTCTACCTCATTACCATAAAGGACTCTAAAATTACCTGGTGGTTGACGCTCCAAACACCAAGAGTCACAAGAAGCATCAGAGAGGAAAGCAGTGTCCACACAAACACCTGTGGTGATCAAAAGAATGATACAGTATTAGTGAGTCTTTGAAACAATCAGACCTCCAGCATTTCACAAATATCTGCAATCAAAGTGCATATCACCTCCATCTTTAGACCTTCCCACTTGCAAATATGCATCATGATTAATTCCAGCCCATTGCACTCTCACACTTAAAAGGCCGAGTATAGAAGTGGAACCCTGATACAATCCTCTCTTTAATTACAATTTACTCCCCACATTTCACCTCATGTACTCCACTTAGTAGACACATTGTCTTAACAGTTTGCCCAGTTTCCATTGCACGTCACTTTTGGTGTGCTCTTTACCTTCCTTTGAAGAGAATATTGGGCACACAAACCATGGAAGAGACTTACCATTGCTATTCTGTAACAGTATTACCTAAGCAATATTTACACCTCTTTCTGAGTTTTCCCATTTGGAATGGAAAGTAACTTGTGTTAACTGTCTTTAAGGCCCAATATTGTCAGATGGTACTCAGGTTTTTATAGTGTAAAGTGTACAAAATCCCCTCATGGCTGAAATCCTGGGGCCAAGCACAATTTGCATCTGTTTCGGAATCTGAAATTGTTAGCAAACAAGGTCTGGGCCTTATCTCAGAATTTCCACAGCAATGTTCATGGGGCTGATAGTACCTTGGAAGATTGATAGGCGCCGAGGACTGATGGTAAAATATTCACCATTTGTTGCCCCTCCACAGAGTCTATTTGGATTGTGCCAACCTGTATCCCGTGTGATTACTCTTGCCTGTATGGCTGTAGTGAGATATTTCTTCCAAGGAGGCCTTTTATGTAGAGTTATGTATCGCATGTAGGGTTAATAGTTGTTTAGTAGTTTCACTCACAAGAGATTGATTAACAAAAATAAATGAGTACATTCATCTTAATAAAGTACATCTTGTACATTAAAGCTAGGGAACACACAATTTGCTATGGTGTAGATACAAGGGATTGGGTGAATAACTGATAAACACCACGTAAGGTGGAATGTACCACATCACAATCAAACTTGAAACTTAAGGAGTTCAAGATAGTAAACAGAGGAAGGCTGCATTACACTAGTAATGCATTGACAACATCATCCCACTCAAACACACAAAAGGCGATGACAGAAATGCCAGCAATTTGTCTAACCACTGACAATTCCTTGGGGTAGGGTCCTTGTTCACTGTGCCACTGGAACCAAGCTCCATGTCTCAAGAGCCCTAATCAGCAAAAAACTGGACCTAGGATGCTTGTTTTCTGATTCAATGAGGAACTGGACTGGCAGTTCAGGCTGGACTGTTTCCATTGGAGCAGGGTCAAAACTGATTTGCACATGACAGGTTCTAGTCTGATGTGACATAATGCACAAAAGAACAAGGAGTTGGAGTGCTACCCTGAGCGACTGCAAGTATCAGACTTATTGCAAGCATCCTCCCATCACATTTTGTGTGTTTGATGTAACACCCTAAGTGGCCAAGAGTATGCCCAGGTGTGGGCCCTTGCTCACTATACCATTGGAATTAGGCTACACCTGTCCGGACAGCCCCAGTCAGGGCAAAGCTGACTTTGGGTTTCTTGTGTACCAGTTCGGAGAGGACCTTGCTTGGTAATTAGGGCTGGACTGTTCCTATTGGAGTGGAGTAAAGACTGATTTACACATGGATGGGTCTAATTTGAGATTGCAAGGTCACCAAAAGAATGATCGGTTGGAAAAGTACCCCGAGTGACTGCCAGTGGTTAGCCTTACTGTATGTAGGCTCCCATCACCTTTTGTGTGTTACTTCATCGCACTACCTAAGGACCAGAGCACAGCACAAGAACCGACATAGAAATAGTTGTTCCATTAAAGTATAACAAATAAGCCATACTCCCAAAATATTAACATTTATAAATCACTCAGAAATGTGGTCTACAAATAACTTGCCTTAGTTCTTGAGATCTTTTTTAAAGTGTAGTATGAGTTGTTAATGTGAAAATTATTCAAATTCTTGTTGAAAATATAACATAATATTTAACTAATCTTATACAATACACCTGGATACTACTATACATTTGGATCCACTATGAATGTAATCCTGTGAGCTTGCACCTTGTTTTTAGTGGCACTCACTTGTGAATGAACCAGAAATGTGCAGTTTGTCGACTGCTGCACCGAAGGAACAAGATACTTGTGTCTCTCTCTTGGCACAAGTAAGTGTGCCATGAAGTGGCAATGAGGCTGGTGGTAGCAAAGGCTACAGGAAAGTACATAGAAGAAACGGATAAATCAATGTTACCCAGACTTTAGTATGGAGTAAATCCATGTTAAGGTCCAACGAGCTCCTTGAGCGAAGTCTCGATCTGGCTTGGCCTTCATAGGGGTAAAACAGGGATTTGCAAAAAAAGGAGCCAATTAACATAATAGACAGCACTTAATATTGATTCACTTGATGGGATGGATGCCGGCTTTATGGCAAGGATGGTTTAACAATAGACTATTATACTGATCATTACCCAGTCACTCTTTGGCCTGTAAAGTCTTAACAGTTGCCTCATTTGACCCCTGTTTTCAGCAGATGTCTATGTTTCCTTTTCACTTGCTGTTTTGGATAGCTTGCATTTTAGTTTCGATTTTATCCAGCAATATTAGTTCTGTACAGTGCTTAATTTGAGCTGGTGTTTGCCGGTGGGGGGCTCCTGGAGTTCATTTTTGGGGACCGGCACTTATTTTCCCTCTTCAGACATTTCGTGAGAGCAAGGGTGGGGAAACGCACAAAATGTGGAAAGACGGAAGACAAGAAAGACGGAAAAACCATCACTATGGGAAAAAGAAGAAACCAGCAAGCCAGAGATAAAAGTGATTAAAGACACCTGGGGTGTAGTCAAAGCTATGCAGACTTGGCATTCGCTGATCTGATATTAAAAAGTGCCGATGATGGCTTCTAGGCACAGGTTTAGACACCGGTACCTATTTAATTAAAAATTAAACACTGGTTCTGAACATTGCATCTGAGTGTGTTTACTGTTTCTCATGAAGCACAATTGCCTTAGTCTTATATTTTAGTATTGTTGTTCCTGCCCTCTAACCATTTTTGAAGAAAAAAAAACTACAGCCTACTAAAAAGCTTATGCCACTTGCAACAGTGTGGATCTTATGCTAGACATAAAAGGCCCAGAATAAAAGTGCACAAAAAATTCTGAAATAACTTTGAAAGGATCACAGTTATATTGCATATAATTCTAATCTCAAATAATTCCTGTTTAATGCTTTCAGCGTGAAAAGATAACATAGGGCCTCATTAGGAGTTTGGCAGTCGCACCACGGGACCGCCAAACACGCGGTGAGGACGCCACTGCCATGGCGGCCACCCTGTCCTATTACAAGGTTTCCACTGGTCTGACCGGCAGAAACCTTGAAACAGAGCTTTCCCGCCGGTCAGACCGGCAGGAACATAGCTATGAGATAGCACTCAGCTCTCTTAAAGGAGGCGAGTGCTTACTCGTAGCACAGAGGGGGCCGACCAGCTCCCTCGGAATGTGCACTGTCTGCAAATCAGACAGTGCTCATTGCACTGGTGCTAGGCAGGGGCCCCCAGTGGCCCCCAGCCCTTGTTCTTCACCAGCCTTTTCATGGCGGGTTCCCTGCTAAGAAAAGGTCGGTGGAGGACAAGGTTGTAATCAGCCAGGTGGCGCTGAGTTTACCGCCAAGATGGCTGACTACAGTCAAGACCGCTGTCACCCCATCGGGATCTGTGATCCTGGTGGGGACGGCGGTCTTAAGGTGGGTCCCCCCGCCTAACTCATAATGTGATAGTCGGACTGCCACAGTTGCGGCGGTCCTACGGCCACAGCAAGGTTTGTGGTCTTAGGACCGCCAGCCTCGTAATGAGGCCGATAAAGTGAAACATAAGACAGAGAGCACACTCGTTGTGGGGACTTTTCTTGTGGCCCTGTCCCAGTGATCGATTTTTGGAAAGTATTCTTTGTGGGTACTGGTATTTATCACTGGTGTCAAATGGGCAACAATACTATTGAAATCCAATTGGATAACAAGGTTATTCATACTGGGTCCATTTCTTCTTTTAGTTAGACTAGGTCTCACTAGGAAGTGGTAGGGGTTGCAAACTGAAAAACAGTATGGCATAGTAAATAACACTAATACAGGTATAAAAATCACAGTTATGTATAATATACACACAAAACAAATGGCTAATGCTGCCATCTTCTGTGTGTGAGATATGACTCCCAAATGTATTTATAGCTCTTTGTGCTACACACTATAGACCTTATTCACAAAGATAAACTTTCACTTTTGTTTAAGTTTATGTTTTATTGTAATTCACAAAAGTATTTTACTACTATTTTACTAGTACCTTACTAGTATTACTTACTTGTATTTTACTAGTATTAATATTAGTGCTAGTATTTTTCTAGTATCTTTACAAATGGGGAGTTTTCACACACAGAAAGATGGAACAGTCCTATCTTTTTATGTGAGGGAATCCACGCTCGTAAAGATATTACTCATAAAATACATTTATGAATAGCAATCATAAACTTACACAAAAGTTTAAATTTAACTTTGTGAATCAGGCCCTATATTTGTACTTGACGTTTCATAAAGCACATGAATACACACCTGTTCATACACCCGGAGACATATTGATGACTTAGAAATATCTGTAATTGTCTGGTACTATGAAATTGCATCTATAAACAGTTGAAAGTCTAGAGCTTTAGTAGATTAGCTCTGGGCCGAAGGGACAGAGGCAAGCAGTCCATTTCAATTGCTTCATCGAAGGAACAAGCCTCCAGTTGCAATTAATTTGTGTTTGGACCACTGATGCAGGATTTTTCCTGGTGGTAGAATTTAATACAGGATGTCTCTGTTAATCAATTAGTATTCTACCCACAAAGATTTGAGGACAGTTGGATGTTCAATAAGCAACTATTGCAGTGAAGCCAAACCTGGAGAAGTACAACCCTTTTTAGACAAATTGGATAAATTGTGCGCTTGAGGCTGTGCAGAGCTGAGAAAACATATGTAGTTTAAAATCAATTTTGATGGCAGGATTTCTTACACAAATGCCATTGGTGGCTCAATGACATAAAAATGAGGCCAAGCAGATAGGACCACCGATGGGTGTGGACAAATAGAAGCAATATCTCAATTTTATCATCAATCAGTGTCAGCAGGTTGTGGTACAGCCAGGTAACCATGTACTAACTGCTGTGGAGTAGTGAAAGTCGTTAATGTCACGTGTTGAGTTCTTATACTTAGGAAGTCCTGGAACCAGCTAGCAGCAATACCCTGGATGTTGAGATCATTGAGTCTAGATAGTAGAATGTTGTGGTCAATAGTGTCAAATACCGCAGAGTGGTCCAAAGGTATCAGGCAGTTGCTTGGCCCTTGCTCGTCATCAACATCATCAAACATCACTGTCTCAATGCTGCATCCTGGGTGAAATCCTGTAGGGACTGGGTGAAGAATGTTTGTTACTCTCAACAAGCGGTTGGTTTCACATTGATCTAGCTACTCGTTTAGATATGTATGGCAGGTGAGAGATTAGAAAGAAGATCTGCATTCAATAAAGGTTTCTTCAATCAGGGGAGTAAAAATGTTGGTTCTAATTATAGCAGGACATGCCAATGCTGAGTGAGCGGTTATGTATATATATATATATATATATATATATATATATATATATATATATATATATATATATATATATATATATATATTGCATTGGAGCCCATATTTTGCCTTAGGACTTCATATAGAGTCTGTCTGGCAGAATGTCTTCAAGAGAACATGAGTGTCTACTATCTTGTACAATCTGAAATAAAGATTGGGTCCTAATGAGTTTGTCCTTAGGGTACAGAGCACATATTATTACCCAAAAGAGCAGTATTTTCTAAGCATGGTAAATACCTCCTATTAAGAGTTTTTGAAAGGAAAATGGAGCATGACATGTGGAATCAGTTTTAACCACACCAAATTACACATTTGGCCATTCTTTTCTGGGCCATTTCACCTGATAAATTTCCTCATGTTTGACCTACGGAAACTTATATGGGGATAAATGTCACACAAATCATAATTTTGGATCACTAATAGAATATCGGAAACAAAAATACTGTGTAGATAAAATATCTTGTCAAAAATGTCAAGGACCAAAATATACAGAAGGTAGAGAAGGTAAGTATATATAGATTTACTATTCTTAACTCCACATCTATGTACCTTGAAGATAGAACTATATATATATATATATATATATATATATATATATATATATATATATATATATATATAGTCAAGGTACATTTTTTGGAGTTATAAATTGTAAAACTTTGCTTACCTATAGAAACTCACCTTCACAATATTTTTGTCCTCGATATTCTTTCTACAATATTTTGCCCCACGGTATTTTTGTTTCGAATATTTTGTCTAAACAACTATAATTCGGATCCCGTGCAAACATACATTTGCAAAGGGGTTGGAAATGAGCACTTAACTTGTAATGAGGGCCTTGGTCTATTACGGGAGCAAAATGTGATATCTGGAAGAATAGGTGGTCTTTCCTAGAACATCAGCCGTATGGCCAACATTATCCTAGGGGGGCTGTACTCAACTCCAGAAACTTCAGAAAATGACTGGTCTTTTACTATAATATTTAATCTTTTGATGCACCAATCCATAGAGAGATGCACAAGATAAAAAGGATGCACACAGTAATGAAAATTCTGGCTCTAGATTCTAATATCAGTAGGTACAAGTCTCAGCTGCTGAGCTTTCTGCAATAAAATTAGTCAAATGTCCTGGAACTGAAAATCCCATCACACAAACCCACACAGGGTCTTATTCCGTGATTTTACAGGCACATTTCCGGTTTCCTTCGGAATCTTGGTGTCCATGTCTTTGGCGAACAGGGAACCACCTACCGTGTGCACTCATAAAGGAGTTTCAAACCCAGCTCATGCTCCAGTGTTTCAGTGCTTTCTCCCAGGTCCCCTGGGTATCTACCTTTTGCTTCTGACTGCCAACCCACCTCTCACGGCCACCGCTTCGCGATGGTGTGCCTCCCATTGGACTGGAGGCATTCTTTGGACAAGCAGGCTTCACCGGTTCCCCTCTGGAATTAGACTTTTGTGTTAGTGACCAACTACCACTGTCAATGACTACATTGCTGGAGCCATAAGAATTAGAAAGATGGTTCAAGTGGTCCTCAGAACCAAATGACCTCCAAAAGCCAACAGAGCTAGAGACTTTTTGGTCCGGTTGGGAATTGGAAAAGGAGATAAGAGGTATCCTACATTTAGGCATGTCTACCCTGAACAATAACAAGATGCAAATGAGTCAACATCTTGATCAGAGAAGCATATGGTGCCAAAAGAGCATCACTAGTCAACCATGTTGTTTGAACCATCTACACACAAGACACAGGTGCCACTCGCACATGTCCCACAGATGAGAGTGCAGGAGGCCTTGTCTATGGGGGACTCGACCAACTTTTACCAGGGGGAAGAAGGAGGTAGTCTCCACTTCAGAAGTACAGTACAAAAAGCCATGTGTCTCTCTTCTAGAGTTACACTGCTGCCACTGTCAGTCATCACACAGCCTGAGATGAGGTAGCCACCCTCCTTTAAGCTGTGGAATCACTACCATCCCCACTGGGCTCTATGAATGAACAGCGCAGCAGTGACAGAGCAGCTCATGCATACCTCCGGGCTATCCAGTTCAGTGGAGGAAAAACACAGGTCCGGTCACAAAAAAGGGAAAGAGCAGGGCAGTACAATTTTAGTCAGGCAAAGGACATTTATACCAACAACATGAAGAACATTTCTTCAGGGGTCAACAGATAGGGCACTGCATTATAGGGCATCACCTTGGACATTCCACAATCAGCAATGGGGTTCAAGGATTATGATATAGGTGTCCTGGATATCAATTACAAAAATATCACCTGATTTAATAATAGAACATCTACACCCAATGAGCAATATTTTTGCAGTTGATATCTAGGCCATGATATATATGTCAGATCATAATTTTGTTGTCAATACTCTGACATACATCCAGTGTTCCAGGAGACATGGCACAGGTCACTGGTTCAAAGGCCACGAGTCAGGACTTGGTTCAGCAGACATGGAAAATTACATTACTAGATGATTAAGAAATAGGACTTTCTTGAAAGGATAATGGGAAAGGTATTGCTTGTGTATTCTATGATCCAGGTACTGAATCTCGTATGTTACTGTCCCAGAAGCCATAAAGTGCACCATTGCTCCAGCGATCAAGTATATGTCTATGAGGAAACAGAGCTAGGCACCTGCTCTGGAAGCAACGAACAATGACATTGTGGACTATGCGATAAGGACATTGTCGACTGTGTAATAAGGCGCAGCTCCTGCCACTCACCAAGTTGATAAGCCTGGCTGTTACACACATCCACCTCCCAGTAGAAAAGGCCTCTCTTGATGCTGACATCCGCCCTCACCTGAGGCTTTGGAGGAAGCTTCTGAGCTACCACTTCACTTTCCTTGAGAGATGGCAGTGCTGTAGACACTGAGCAGATGAATGTAGTTTCATTTATAGATTTTCTCCGCAGGCTGCATGATGAGAGAGCTTCCCCGGTATAGGTCACCTGGAGACCCGAGGGTGAGATGGTCAGCAGTGGATGGGCAGTGGTGGAGTCCAGTCTGAAACTCAGTCCTACAGAAATAATGCAGAATATGGACATGATAGTACACACTCTTATGTTTTCAGATGCAAAACCTCTCACTGCAGCTTTTAATACTCCATTTTCTTTGCCGCGTCAGCATTGGTGCACTCTTCCCATCTCAGACCTATAACTCTCTGCCTCAAAGTGGAAGTGTTCAAAAATCACTCTTAGTGAGTCAATGCTCATCAATCTTGATCTGCAGCACTCACTGCAATTCAACTGCTGGAAGCCATACTTGGGCCATCAAATGCCCTCATTCTACCTTCAATACACAAGCAGAAGTATGAACCACAAACAGAGGAAGGAATAAAGTGCAGAAGAAAATAGCAAAATCTCACAGTAACACTGGGAGAACATAGTAATTCTAATTATGAGATTAAAACATTTCAATAAACATGTTTGTGTTAAAAACAACAACTCTTCCATGATTTCAGAAAACACACTTTTCTTAATTTATTAAAATATTTCTTATGTATCCACCTCTTTCTGAAATTTGAAATGTATTTGAATAAAATATATTGTCCCTCACATTAAAAGTACTATAAATGACTATCTGAGGGCTCCAACCATGGACGTCATTTAGGGGCCAACAGGGGTCGCAGCTGCGACCCCTGTCTTACCCTTTGTGACTCCTGGTACTGCCTTTGCGACCCCTGACCTCAGAGATGGCAAAATGAGTGCCTGGATAACAGAAGCCGCTCGTCCTCATGGACGTTGGATGGGGGCCCACTTTCCTGGTTTTCTGTAAATCTTTTACTACCCAAATAGTGGACAATATTATTTATTATTTGTGTAATAAAAATGGAGTAGAATTAGCTGGAATGTGACTCAATCTAAGGTGAGTTAAACATGCTTTTCAATGTATGTTGCATGCATGCTTACGGTGAGGGTGTGCTTATGCGAAAAAGTGTGTGAATCTGTGCGCATGTGTATGTGAGTCAAGGTAAACATCAAATGGCGTGTGAAGTCATTTACACTACCCCTGGCATTTTGGTGAGTTGACACTCATGACTCCAACCCCAAAGATCATTGCCTTGCATATATATATATTTTTTTTTACCACAGATTGCCCTTTCTTAATTGAAAAAATATTCAGGTGATATTTCTCTTATATCATATTCAGGAAATCAATCAAAAAATGCAATGCTAGAACAAGAATAGAGGTAGCCTCACTTTTAGGATTTTGTAAGGGTAGCAACAGCTGCAGTATTTGCCAGTAAGTGGTAGTACTTATAATGTAAGAGCTACCAATACCCGGCGCGGCTCCTCCGCTACGGCTGAGGAGCGTCGCCCCTCCACCAGCAGCAGCAGGAGCAGCAAACCTTTGAAAATAAAATTATAATAAACAATGTTTACTATTGTTTTATTTTTAAAGGGGAGGGGACATGGGGGTGATGAGCAGTGAGGGTAGTGCACAGAGCACTCCGCTCGGTGCGCATGCATGTTTGGCTGTCCGTCCTGGGCCGGCCAAACACACATGCACACAGGGCTGTCTCCAACCCGGCACTGTGTTGCCAAGCTAGAGAGAGCAGGCCCAGCCTTCCAGTCTGCAATGGAGCGCCCATCCAGGGCAGTCCAGCGAATCATAACGCTGCTATGAGCAGCGTCATGATTGGTGCAGGGCAGGCTGGGAGCCTGTGCCTGGAGTGCAGCGGTGGTCCAGAAGCGCGGCGGCGACCTCAAGGTAAGTTTCATTTTTTTTTTTTTAAATGTATTTGTAATTTGCTCCTCCTGCCCTGCCACTTTGCCCAGCCGCCAGGCGCGACAGCCAATACCTCCATGATTTTATTAAATATACTTTCTTAAATATGCGCTTTTACTCCAATCACATCATTAGGAAAAATCAGTTACTCACATTTAAAGCATTTATCCCTTAAGCACTATATTTATGCAGAGTTGACAAACTGCAATTTTCCTCAGATGTCAGAGAGGGGACGGAAAAAAAGAGCTCCTTTTCCCTAAACCGTGAGTTTTTCCTATTTACTCTGGAAACTGTTTTCACCCTGTGAGTAATTTATCAACATTTCATTCTGGGTCCCTTCACTTTGGCCTGGTTCTTCAGAAAATCAGGTTGTTTTGACAAACACGTTAGGCATATAAAGGAATTTTTTGAAAAACAGGAGATCCATTCAAGTTGACTTGACAAAGTTAGTTAGGAGAAAACAGGGGGGCCACGACCATTATTACACAGCTCTGAATTCCAACCCCTCCACAAACGTCTGAATGCACAGGGATTGGAATTGAAACCCCAGCTCATAATCACACCCTTAGTGTCAAGTAAAACCAGTTCTTAATTTGTACCAGTGGTTACAGGGGTTGGGCACCAGCAATCATTTTTGGGGAGCAGGATTTATGTTTCATAAGACTTTGACCCAGATCAAGAAAGATAAAGGCAGAAATGGCAGAAGACAGTGGGAAGAGAAAATGACCACACACCTACAGTTTGCTAGTAAAAGACAAACATAAAAGGGGTGCAGAGGGCCCTCTCATTTCCCGCGCTCTGCCGCCAGTCCACCTGCTGCACTATTGATACCAATGCTTTTCATTCTTCTTCTTAGACCTCAAACTATAAATAAAGACTTGTTTTGTGAGTCAAATAGTGCCATACTGATAGTCCGCCACAAGATGGCACCCATTCTCACCTCAAAAAAATCAAGGGCCGTATTTACAAGCAGCCTGCACCACCGGTGCATCACTTTTTGGAGGCGCACTAGCGGCACAGGTTGCTGAACCATATCTACAAGGCCAAGCAGAGCCACTTTGCATGGCTTTACATGACCTTGCAGATATAGAGTTAGGCAACGCAGCGCAGGTCGCTGTGTTGCCATACTTTGCGTCAAGGTGGTGTTTCCATGGGTGTTGCGTGGGTGTTCCCCATGCAACATCCATGGATTTTTACGCATTCCCAGGTTTACAAGGCTCTGTAAACCTGGGAATGCGTCTAAGGCCTATGCCACCCCAGGGCTGGCGTGAGAGTGATGCAATGGAGAGAAATATGTTTATTTCTTCCCGTTTTATTCTTCTTTCTATGTGTGCTGCATTCTGCATTGCCTCCATTGATTGTTTGTGTGCAAGAAGGCGTCCCTTCCTGCACAAAAACAATCACTCCCACAACGCAGGCATCCTGGCACCATGGTGCCAGGGTGCCTGCGTTGGTGCATGGCAGCAAGTTGTACGCCAGTGCAGGTGAAGAGGAGAGAAATGCACGGTATCTTGTAGATATTGTGCATTTCTGCCCTTTCCCAATGGCGAAGGGCAGTGCAGCAGCACACCTGCTATGCCACCCTGCGCCATGGACCTAGTAAATGCAGCCCCATGTATGCATCACTTTATTTAAAGATCACTAAAGTGTGCATTCCCCTCACCTCATGTTAAACATGGTCTTGTGAGCTATACCAGCAAATCAGGCCCATATTTATACTTTTCTAGTGCCACATTTGCATAATTTTTTGACGCAAAAGTGGTGCAAATTTACAAAATATAATTGCATTTTGTAAGTTTGTGACGCTTTTGCGTCACAAAAATACGCAAATGCGGCACTAGAAAAGTATAAATATGGGCCTAAGTTACTGCTTCAGCTTCATTGCCCAAATCCAAAGTGCATATAACAAAGAGGAGGCCTTCAGGGGAATGGCATGTATAGGTCACTCAGCGGGCTACAACCCTAACCCTCTTACAACATTCAGCCCTATAGGAACATACCTGTGACTTTAGCATACAGGCCAACATTGAAGAGCAAGCAAGTGGATAGATTTATAAAAAACATTGTTGGGAGAATGTGTTTTCTCCACTTATCTGCCTGAATCGTGTTTATCTATTGGTATGTATGGTGACAGACAATCAGCATTTCTTTTTTGGGCGTTTAATAAAAGGGCAAAGACAGTAGAGTTCTAAACCCTGTTTTTGTATGTGCTATGCAAAACTGCTAAAAATAAAGCGTTTAGGCCTGACACTTTCTATAAACTCTCCATCCAAGAATGAATTACAAAGCATTAGCCTCTGATGTCAGAGGTAATTCTTGGATGGGGAGATGAGAGCGTGCATGACCGGCATCCACATTTCACTTTTACATACATGGCAACATTTTAGAAGATGGAAGTGAGGGATTTAAAAAATAATAATAGGGAGAATGTATTTTCCCTATTGATCCCCTATTGATTGAATGAGAAGCAATTTCAGGTGGGAGGCAGCTAAGATGAAGCATTTTTTGTCCTCAAGAGTCAGGAGTCTTTCTCCTGAATCTGGTATACTGGCATGTATGCTTTTGCCTTGTTACCAGCAGATCATGATTCAGCAAACCAAATTGGGTTTCTGCTTGCAGGAATCTGGAGGCAGGAGACTAACCTTCAAATCATTAATCTCCTGTCTGAATTAGGAGGGTTGGCATGTATATTACAAGTGTTGGGAGATAGCAGTCAAGAAAGTTTGTCGGATGTGTGAATGCCTCTGGACAGGTGCATGTGACCTGTCATCCACAGGGGCATAGTTTCGGGGGTGGTGTTTGGGGTGTTACATCCCCCTAATAAATATATTTTCTGGTAACACACATACACACTCTCTCCATACACACTCTCTCCATCTCTCAGGCTTCAAAGTCTTCAAAAATGTTGCTTATTTTACAAAATATTGTCATTTCTCTCACTTAGTTACCCTACTCCATTCCTTTGCCTTTTCAATGTCCCTTAAGACCGTTTTATGCTTGTGGTATAATGTGTTCTAACATTATATATTTGGGAAGTCTGAAGCTCATATCCCCCACCCAAATCTTACTGACCAAGCTAGGCCCGTGTTCACCCAAATAATAGTAGGAGCAGGCTGGGCATGGCCATTAGCCTTCCCCGTTTCACCAACGTGCTCGAAGTCTCCAGACTGTGGACGAAGCGGCAGTATGTAAACCACTGCACAGTGAGGTGGGTCGGACAGCCATCACCCTGAGAACTATGTATAGAAGCATGCATAGAAATGTGTATTGCTGTTTGTACAGCGTGAACCTTGCTGAAGAACAATTACGCAGAGAACAGTGGGTATGGCTTGCAAGACACATTCACTTGTGATGTCTCCGGCCTAAGTGCAGGCCTCACTCATACTAACCGTCATTGGTGCGGGACAAAACACACATAAATGCAGTCAGTGCAGTGCAAGAGTGACCCTGAGTGCCCCACCTCTCCTTTATTTTTTCCCTCCGCCATGCCCAGCTTAGAGGTTGCCTGCTATGTCATGACTCGTTGATAGTGGCCAGGTCTTCCACTACATCCCTTCCCACGCTGGTTGGTATCCACACCTTCCTGGACACCTCTGGGAACCACCGCCATCGGTGGTACTACCATAGTTATCCGAGGCTCAATTTGGAGCAGGGATGGGTCTTGGTGGGACAATCATGCCAGTCTCCCTCAGCAACCAGCCTGCCACCGGTCACTCTCAGATTCTCTCCAGGTGGTGTGATCAGCCTGAAAGGCAAGGAGCACCCAGGAATAGATGTTAGTGTTAGCTAGCTGGTACTGCCATACTCCACAGGATTGGATCCTGATCCCAATCCTTCCGCTGACATCTTTGTCCCCACCAGGGCATCTTGATTTTATTGAAATGACACATTTCGGCTGGCCACCTACAACCTACCCTTTGAGCAGTGACCATGGTGCCCATGATCTTTGTTATGAGCCATGGGTCTTTTTGAAAGGTGTCTTAATTTCTACCCTGGGTATCTGTCCTTGACCATCACATGGTCTCTCACCCACTAGGTGGGGGCCTGGGCTCTGTGAGCTTGGTTGGCCTTGTCATTTGTGGCTTATCTCTTGAGTTGCAATCGGGTTCGGTCCATCACTGCTTTTTTTAATGATGGTCCAGTAAGAATACTGTTTCTCACCACCTAGTGAGACAGTAGCTCAATGGGAGAGCATGATGTGGTGCTGTGTGGTGTGTGTTGATAAGCCCTCAAGAACTGGTCCAGAGCACTTTTTAAGCATGCGCTTTAAGTGCTCAAACTCCTCATTGGCCTAGGGCAGTTGAGGGGTGATTTTCCGATGCTGGATTCTAAGGGTATTAAGGTAGTATGTGAATTTCATGTCCTTTAAAAGGAGGTCCATTGTCTACCTTGATTTCCAGTGGCAGTCCAAACATGGCAAACGCTTTATGGAGAATGGACCTTATCTTTTGAAAAGAGGTTTACAACGTTAGTTTCACCGCGTGGTACATGGAATGCGTCCATGACTACTATGGTTGTTTTGAAATTTGGAAAACTCCCTAAGTCCGTGCTTAATTGTGTCCAGGGTTGAGGTCACGCATCTTCAGTCATGACCGGGACAAGGCTCCCACTCTGATCATCTGCTCTTGATCAATTTTCTGACGAGCACCACGTTTAAAGTTGCACTGCCTTTCCCTTGTAGACAGGGTTGATTCGGGTAGTTGGAGGGATTCCCTGCTCAGAGTCGATAAGCATCCTTGAAATGGTACAATTGCAGCTTTACTGCCCATCTTTCTATCTGAGACAGTGATTGTGAAAAACTCCTGCCAGTGTTGTGTGTTTGGCGACACCCCCATCAGATGGCTACCACCTGTCATTCAATCAGCACTGAGCGGGTTTGTGTACCAGTTAGAGCTCTGTTTGCATATGTGATGGAGATCCACTCTCCATGGCCTCTTTCCTGTGATAGCACCTCTCCTAGCCCTATGGGGCTGACGTCCTCAATTAGTTCCATCTGATGTCGTAGTTCAAAGTACATCATGGTGGTGTCTTGGAACAGAGCTCATTTGGAACCCATTTGGAACACAGTGCCAGCACACTGGGCCCAACTCCAAGTCACATCTTCCTTGGTGAGTGCCTGGAATGGCTCCAATAGGTTGGCTAGCCCCGTTAAGAATTGTCTGCAGTAGGTGGCCTTCAGAAGCTTCTTGATGGAGGTCTTGCTTAATGATCACTTGCACTGGTGCAGGGTCAGGCCTTGGTCAGACAGTCGTGTGAGGGTAGCCTAAGGTCGGGCATCATTTTCCTCCAATGCAGTTGAATATATCAGTATGTCAACACTGTTATTCAGGACACCGTCCAGTTCTGACAGCACCTCGTGAATCACATCTTGAAATATTTCAGCCGCAAATGATATGCCAGAGTGGAGGGGCTGTCAACGCCTGATGGCTGGAAACTGGTTTAGATCCATTACGCTGACCGAAGCTCATGTGTCTATAAGGGCCACTCTGGCTGTTTCTCCAATCCACACAGAGCACATTGGAGGTGGTCTCCCTTTCCAGCCCTCTGTTCATTGTAGTTCATAAATACCTCGTCATGCTCACTATCATTCGCTCTTGTCTCCTTTCTTGTGCTTTCTGTTAGCCCTTTAGGCAAGTCCTCTGAGAGAGTGACTTTTCTGAGTGTCAGGCACTCATGTCCAGCAGCTACCAACATTGCTATGGCAGATGTGGATAAAATAATTAAGCTTGCCGCAATGGGAACATGATCGACCTTGGGTGGGCCTTGCATTAACCGAGTGAGGGCCCAGGCCACAGTTCCTACATTTACTTGACTCTGCTGGCTGGGGGCTAGCTGCCGGGGCATGAGCAAGCCTGCTGTGAATGGCTTCAATTACTTCTTCTCTTACTTTGCCCAGCTTACAGGCATTGGTTGGCATTGATCCCTTGATAAGCACCCGGTTGTTCACCATAGCAACGAATAACTAGGTCTAGTATCTGATAATTCAGGCAAAAGTCTTCCAACCAAAGACATACATAACAATAAAATTAATTGAGTGTTATTTTCCTTCACACTACATAGAAATTGCAAACCCTCATCCCCTTCAGAAAGACTTGTCTGCTCAACAACAAGACTTGAATAGGATTCCTTGGCATCTAGTGAGCAGTGCAGGAAGCATCCCGAACGAGTCCTTCCTGAACAACGAAGTAGTGGAAAACGAAAGCGGAACAACGCTTTCGTTTTCCACTACTTCCTTGTAAAGGGCCTTAACCACGCATGTGCTGAGCCACGTACATGCGTGGTTAAGGCACAGAAGAAGGGAGTTGGCTGAGGAGGACGGAGCGATCAAGGAGGAGGTAAGTTGGGCTGGGACTGGGCTGTTTTAAGGGCAGGGCGGTCGGGGTATTTTTAGTTTTAAGGGGTGGGGGTCGGGGTTCAGGCTAATTGATGACAAAATGGAGATTCCTCACTTTACTAACCCATCAGAGCCCAGCACTGACCTATTTTGTCCCAACAATTTGGCTCTAGACCATTACTGATTAGAAATTTGAAAGTCAAGCATGATACTTCTCAAACCATGTCAGGCCAAATGTCTAAATCTGTATCTGGATGCATTATTTTTCCTCCATGGGACATTTTTCACTTTCGTAGCCATGATGGCAAAAGTACAGCCATCTCAATGATGATTGGCTGACACCTACATTGTCTTCAGTAGCTCACTAGTAAGGGCCCTAATAATTTTAAGGTCGTATACACGGCCCTATTGAGTGATCTCTGGTACTGTGTCTGATTTACTTTGGTCACACGCTCTGATTATCTTCTGCAGCACTGCTTTTCATTCCTAAATATCAAGAGGTACCGATGACTTGCGTGTTACCTCTGTCTCTCTGGATTGTTCTTCCTTTGTCCTTGAGAGTTGTCCCACTTATCATGAAATCATATCAGTTATTGAAAAGACATATTTCTGCATGGACTTCTCGAGTGGGTACCTTGTTAGGCACTGGCGATATGCTGCAGGGTCAAGAAATCATCTGGTGTTCGAGTGCTTTACAAAAAACAATTACCATAACATATGAGTAACTGAATAAATGAGTCCATACATTTACTCAACACACTAAACTTTAAGGAGTCTTAAGTGGCAACCGCATTTGGTGCCATCACTTACCCATTAGAGACTGCTCCATCTCATCCTCAGCAATATCCACACCCATCTCCCAGCACCAGTTTCCAAAGCTTCCAGCAGAGGGCAGAAGTGGTGAACATTCTTCACCCTAAAAATATAAAACAACACCTGTGGCCAGTAGCAGAACAATAGTAAATTCCATCTTCAGAGAGATGGGAGTGAACATAAACCTTGTGAGATAATCCTTCAGTTAATAATGGTAAGGCCCTCCACTTTGTCTTGTTGTGTGAAGATGGACTTGCTGACAGCCATACTACAACATTTTTGCTTCTGATTGAGGGCCAGATTTATTATTTTAATTAAATACAGAGCATCAACTAAATTTCTTGTGCCTTGTTGTGCAAAAGGGGGACACATATTGCAGAGCCATATCTGCTAAGACTGGCCTGCTGCTGCTGTCATGCTGTGAGCTGATGCTCTATCAAGGTTGTCTTGCCTGTTGCACAAACTCACACCATGGTGGAGGGGTGCGTGCATTGTATGGTATATAATTTGTACTCTAGGCATATCCTTCAAGTACAAATTCCTAAACATATATAAAATTACAAGGATCCTGCACATTTGATTTGTGCTGTGCACCTCAACACGCATGCAATGTGTGGGTTTTTTGGAGACATCAACACATTTTTCCTCATTAATGTCTGATTCTAGGTAGCCCACTCGGGATGTATTAGTAGATTGTGTCTTGCCCAAAAAACCTGAGGGTGTTTGCATTGATCTGCCCTCTAGATGTAAAGTAATGCAAAACAGTGCTTTAGAGGCAGACAAACCAATAGTGCCTTTTCTCCATAGAAATAGAAGAAGCTGAGCAAATACTTCAAACAATGAAATCTACGGGGTGTTGTAGTGGATCTTGGTGTGGCAGAGCTTTCTAGCTGTATACACCAGAGATGTCCAACCTTGGGTCACAAATGGTAAATTCTTGCCAGTATATTGAGACATCAACGTATGATATTTTTAAATAGAGTATCTAAACTGGCTGCTATTGCAGAGTCAATGATAAGCCTGAAAATCTGTCTTGGCTGCAATCCTCAAAGACATTACACTAAGAGAGAGCATATGGGAGAAGGGGGGATAGAGGAGGAACACAACCGTACTCGACTCCCAAAAACAATACTAAATCACAAAATAAGAGTACGGGGTTCTTATCACGAAGGTAGGTCGGTAGTGTATCAATTGTGACACTAGACCACTCGTGACCCTCAACTAGAGGCGAAACGTGGGTGAGCTGTGGTGTGGTGTGTGGTCTGGAAGGGGAATTTTATTTCTGGAAAAGGGATCCAGCTATGCTAGGGAATTAAAAACACCTACTCAGATACCCGGGTGAATTTTAATAGAGGGTTCTGTGTGGTGTGATTAAAAAGGACTGGGGAACCGGTGTGAGAGCAATGACTCACAAACTTCTTTTGGCTACTTCTTTTAGATAGGTGACCTTGTGAGTCATTGCTCTCACACCGGTTCCCCAGTCCTTTTTAATCACACCACACAGAACCCTCTATTAAAATTCACCCGGGTATCTGAGTAGGTGTTTTTAATTCCCTAGCATAGCTGGATCCCTTTTCCAGAAATAAAATTAATTTACGCACTCCCTCCTGTTCTTTTAACAGTGAGGTTGAGTCCGCCCAGGTGGCACTGTCCTACCTGGGTGGGGCTAGGTGGTCATATGATGAAGCATGACACTATATAGTGTGTGAGACCACCTAGTCCGTAAAGGAAATCCCCCTTCCAGACCACACACCACACCACAGCTCACCCACATTTCGCCTCTAGTTGAGGGTCACGAGTGGTCTAGTGTCACAATTGATACACTACCGACCTACCTTCGTGATAAGAACCCCGTACTCTTATTTTGTGATTTAGTATTGCAATCCTCAAAGATCATTATTGGACATTCCTAGCTTGTATGATTCATGAACAAAACAGAAGTATATAGGCATTACCTATGATTTCTGTAAATTATCCATGTAAATGTGTGGCTATCGCCTACATGTTTAACACATACTTCTTTTCCCTAAGCCAGTGGTTCCCAACCTGTGGTCCGGGGACCCCTGGGGGTCCGCGAAGCGTTCTCAGGGGGTCCGCGAGAGCCTAGAAAATTAACAAATATGAACAAATATTGACAAATTAGGTCCCCAGCTTCCAGTAATGACACAGGCGGGGGTCCCTGGATTCCGATGATGATTCAGTGGGGGTCCCTGGGTTCCATCAATGTTAAAGTGGGGGTCCACAGAAGTCAAAAGGTTGGGAACCACTGCCCTAAGCCTTTGTGTGTAGAGTCATTTCCCTGAAGACTATTCTCATGAGCACTTTTGAAATTGAGGAAGCTTAACTAAAACATGTGTTTTTCCTTTTTTCTTCACATGGAAAACATGTTAACCTCCTGTAAAAAAAGGGATGGAATGCCTTATGTACCTCTTATAATTTAATCAGTCTAGCTTGATTTTAGAAATGCGTGTGCATACAATGCATCACAAATATTTGTGAATACCTACAAAGTTCTAACTCTTTGGGTATTTACCTAATTTCCGTGGACTACTCCCTTGACACCACTCAGGGAACACTTACTAGGAATTATGTATGATGTAGCAAAATCTATAGACTAAACTTTCAAAATTCGAACTGAAGTCTTGGCATAAAAACGCATGTCATTTCTGCTATAGTGTATAAGGATTGGCTTTCGAATTTTGAGTTTTCCTCTTTCTTTGACGTGGAGACTTACACGTGGAAGGTGATTTGTAAACTGGGCTGGAAGAAATCAATGGCCCATCAGGACCAGGTCAATTTCCCTTCTTTGCAGCAACAATGTGAATTTTAAGCCACCTCCATCTCTGAGTCTATTTTATAGGTGAGAAGTAATGTGCAATCTTCCATTTCCCCGTGTATGTGGTAAATTTGTCACCAGCGGTATTTCTGTACGTAGAATTATCACTTCCATGCCACAAAAATGGTAGCTGAGCTTCCTATCAGTATGATTCGCTGATCATGAATACAATGCATCCATTGAGATGATGGAATTTAGATTACCAGCCTATAAACCAGGCAATTTGTAATTTCTATTATATTCTGATAGCCCTTTTTCCGGTTACTGATTTTGGATAACTAATTTATTTAACCAGTTCTTCTGTGAAGAGCGGCCTTGTGTTAAACCGGAGCCAAACCCCCCCCCCCCCAAAAAAAAGTTTTATGTTGAGTAACCCTCTTATGGAAAATAGTCACCTCTTCTGCTTTATTTTTATCCTTGAATTATTAAGAGAACTCTGTCCAATTTCCCCTCTCCATACTCTACCACAGAAACAGAAATGTAAGCAATTGTTCTTTGCGTTATTGGTTTGCTCTTAAAAACTTTTCACTATTGTGGTACTTCACTTCTAGTTTAGCATCAGCCAAATGGAGATCTAGGGTCTGGTCTATGAACATTTTGCGAGTCTGTAATCGATTGCAAACTTGGCTACCGACCACTAAATAGGCTGTGATTTACAAAGTCTCTCTAAGTTAGTGTTTCCTAAAACTGCACATCGCATTGGATAAATTGAGATTTCCTATTTTGTGTGTATGTATGTATATATATATATATATATATATATATATTTATATATATATATATATATATATATATATATATATATATATATATATATATATATATATATATATATATATATATATATAGCCAAGAACAAACAGTTGCAAGCAACTTCACTACCGCAATCCAGGAGGAAGTTATTTCTTTCTATTGCAGTCAAGATTAAATCACCATCCTTCACCACCGACGCGTTTCGACCTACTGGTCTTGATCACAGTAAATGAGTCCAATCTCCATGTCCCCTATTTATAGTGTCTCTCCTATGACCCCTATTAGTGCATTGTGGGACATGTAGTCTATTAAAAATAAATTAAATGTTGTACATTAAAAACCAAGCTCCCCACCACCACAAAACCTGCCCAACGCTACACAAATTGTCTAAATTAATATGTGCAAAGAATATCACTATTCACAACAATCATTATGTCCACTTCTATGCTGTTGGGACTATTAACCTTACTTAATTCAATTACCTCTGTGATTCCTATATATACCTGATAATAGATTGGTGCGTTTATCTATTATTGTTTTCATACTTTCTCATATACAACCTAAATTTACCTCATTTTCTCCTTGATATTTATTTATCTATAAATGTCCTCTATCCACACATCCACAGGTAATCTTATCTAATAACTGTTAGCAAGAGCGTTATATACTGTATATATAAGCCGGCTGAGGCCTCGGGGTCCCGGGGCTCCCCACTGTGGGGTGGGGGTCCACACATATTACACCACTCTTGACACCTTATATGACATCACTGATAATATTACTGCAACATTTGCAATCAAATTATTGATGGGAAAATTTTGCAGGGCAGGGATGCGAGTTATAGTTACCTTAAGGCATTAGTTATAGCATAGTTACAGGGACATCATAGTTAGGAAATAACATTTAAAAATGCATAGACATTCACTTGAAAAAAACAAAGGGTACAGGAACGTTATATTTAGGCTCACATTTTAAACATATGAAACCATAGAAATTCACCAGTTGTAGATTTACCTCATGTAACTATAGCTCATGCCCTAAAGTAACTATAACTCACGCCCTCACCATGCACAGTTTTTTCATCAAAAATGTTTCCTCAAATATTACACTGATATTATCAATGATGTCATCAAAGATGTCATGAATGCTGTAATTTGTAGGGTAATTAGCAGTGCATGGCGAGGGTGCGAGTTATAATTGCCTTAGGGCACAAGTTATAGTTACTTGAGGTAACTCTAACTATAACAGGTGAATGTCTATGATTTCGTATGTTTAAAATGTGAACCTAACTATAAAGTCCCTATAACATTTGTTTTTTAAGTGAATTTCTACATTTTTCAAAGTTATTAGCAAAACAAAACAAAAAACACGTTTCCTATGGAAACTAGGCCCTCACTATAACTATATATATATATATATATATATATATATATATATATATATATACCGTATTTATCGGCGTATAACACGCACTTTTTCTCCCTGAAAATAGGGGGCAAATGATGTGTGCGTGTTATACGCCGATAAAATGTAATGGTTTTTTTTTCTGAAATTTCCTTTTAAAATGAGGTGCGTGTTATACGCCGGTGCGTGTTATACGCCGATAAATACGGTATGTGTGTGTGTGTGTGTATGTGTATATATATATATATATATATATGTATATATATGTGTGTGTGTATATATATATATGTGTCTGTATATATATATATATATATATACAAACACACACAGAGACACGTGTGTGTGTATGTGCGTGTGTAGTTCAAGACTTTGTGTATCTCTCTGTTCATCACGGGGAAACCTCACAGTATCATGAGAATAAGACATGGTGACGAACTATCAGACTTCCGAAAGGAAGGTAAAAGGAGAGGGAGGCTGGCATTGTTGGGCTAAAAAATATCCTAATATCATTATCCGAGCCTCTCACTTAAGCTATGGCGGAACAACTGGGGCCAATTAAACCATGCAGATACGCCTTTCCGTTTTTCACTAGTTCTTTCATGCATGTAGCCTACCCTGTTGATTTAAAGAGTTAACTTACTTCTCCACTTGTATCCAGTGTGTCATTCAGTCTCCTGCAACCACTTGCTGACATGGTGTGCGCCTGGGAATCTTCTTTCAAGCCCTCCTGCCCATTGTGATCCACAATGCCCAGAACACAATCACCTATGGACAGTGCATCCTTCTCCAAAAGCTGCTTCAGAGTCCAGTTCACAGGAAGATAAGTCATAACTTTTTCCCAGGAAGGGCTGGGCAGTTCCACCTTGCACCGGCAACCAGGGCAGTAAATGCTGCAACTCTCTCCAGGAGATTTTCTGGTCTGTGAATGTTCTGAGTTGCTCTTAGAAGAGGCCAAGTTCTTCTCTTGAAGGATACAGGTCCTGCAGAGGCTGTCAGAGCAGGGAAGAAATAGCGGGAGGTCGTAAGGCTTCTGGCAAGAGGGGCAGATAAGGTCTTCTTGGAGCATTCTTCCAAGCCCTCTAGCCATGTTGAAGCTCATAAGTCTGCATTTTCAGGGTCAAAGAGAAAGGAACAATAGAATTTCTGATTTAGCAGAAGTATAAACAATGGAGAAAAACTGCCATAATCCTTGTTGTCAGCATATTATTCTTAAAGTGAAACTCTTTCATCTCTCACACAGGTGGCATCATCACAGCTTACAAAAAACCTTAAGACGTAACAAATGAATAAAGGATATCACAACAGGAAAGAGGTAGAGAAACAAGTTGTTATTGTATTGAGTGGAGAGTAACATGATACTTTGCTGCTCTTAAACTTCAGAGCGAGGCATTTCTGCACTTTTGAAGCTGTAGTTGTGAATGGACATTGTGAGTTGCAGTTTTAGAGGTGTGATTTAATGAGCACTATCTGCAAAGCTAATGCAGTATGTGTTCTTCTAGCTTACAAGAGGCTTCTGCCAGTAACAAGGCTAACCGCCCTTAGAGTTGTGCGGCCCAGAGATGCTAAGGTATCTGATATTGTGTAAACATCATGGCTACAAAAAGGTTTTCAAGAAATGCTAGTCCAGCACTTTCAGACACATAGAGCTTACATGTCCCCTCATGTGTTAAGTAAATCCCACCCCAGTGGAGTGGTTTGTTGCCCCCGCTGCTATGTAGAGAGAGATGATTTTTCCTTATGATGTGGAAGTGCCTAGTAATAGCCCAGATCTGGCATGAGGACCAGGCTCTGCTTGGTCGGGTGACAGGTCGTGAGACATATACAGCTTCTGAGGTGGACTTCTGTTCTCGATTGAATTTATAATTTGCCAGATGAGAAGCGAGTTCTTCTTTCTGCTAGCACAGTTTAGCCTGGAACTCATCCTGATGTGCTGTCCAGATGTTTGTACTGGTGCCTAAGATATCTTGTTTGGGCGTCTTTGTTTAGGTCTTGAGGTGACACATTAAGGCACTGTAATTGCTTTCAAAGAGTTTTCTATAACTTCCTTAACATAGGTGGAAACCAAGGTGTGCATTTCTTTTAGCTCAGGGGATGATGTTTATAAGTTGATTTGTTTAGCCTTGCAGCGATTACCCTCCTTATAAATTCATTTCAGATGGCAACAGGGTTTCCATCTTTAATGTGTAGTTCCTGCCAAAGTTGGGCACAATTTGCCTCAATTTCAGGTGTTAGCTTCTCCTGTATCCCAAGTCTCTAGATTCTCTGTGTGACCATCCATGTACAGGGTATCAGTGTTTTGATATGTGAGACTGGCTGCAAGGTTTATAATCTGCAGATGATGGCCGCTCTCAGGGCGCTGGTCGAAGAAAAGTGGTTTATCGGGTTAAACATTGCTAAACTGGCTCATGTATAGTCAACTGTGGAATTATATTTTTCTGATGTACGTGTCCACGCAGGGGGTATAGGCCCCCAAAAAACTTCCATTAAGAACTTTCAGACCAGGATTTTAGTAAGGCGGAAATCATGCTTTTTCCTAATTTCTCTCTGTGCTTCTTTTCTGTGAAGAACTGGGTAGGGGGGTTCCAAATGTAATCTTGAGAGTTGGTTTGCTCATCATTAGTCTCTCTTTGTAGAAGGTTTGAGTTGAAATCCCCAGTTATTAACCATCAGGCATCTAGATGGTGCATCCTGACACCCTTCACGATGCCCTACATTTTTCCTAGTGATGCTTTCTTCTCCTCTGGGCATTGATTGATGTGGACTTTTGCTATTATCTAGGCCAGCTTGTGGTCCTCAGTCCAGCCGATGATCTTCATGGTCTGGAGCCATGGTCGCTTATGTCTAGGACCACAGTGAGCAACGGGACCTTGGTGCTAATATACATGGTAAGCCAACCCTATGGGCACCCATTTGAAGTCGTCTTACTGGCAGGGGTAAAGATTTCTAAAAATCCAGTAAGGGGGTTGAGGCAACTAGCCAGGTTCTTGCAGGATGAATATATTAGCTGCCTGGAGCGACCGGCAAAATTAACCCAGCGGCCGTTGCTGACAAATGAAAACAAAAGAAGTGAGAGTGACGAGGAATTCAACCAATGGTAAGTAATGAGGGGGTTCTTTGTTTTTTAAAAGTACATAGATCTTGCAGTGACAGCACATGCGCTTTCTCAAGCGAGAGATTAAAAAGTGGGGCTTTGATTGGTGCTCTACACGTGGGGGAAAGGCTCTGTGGCATCACCTGTGCTGCTGGCAAATTCTTCCACCTAGAGGTGCGTGAACATCAAGGCTCATATTTATACTTGGTTTGCACTGAATTAGCGTCATTTTTTTAGCGCTAATTCAGCGCAAACCTAACTCCATATTTATACTTTGGCGCTAGACACGTCTAGCACCAAAGTTATGGAGTTTACGTTGTTTTCTGGAGGGGAAAACCTACCTTGCGTCAATGAGATTCAAGGTATGCGTTCCCGTCCAGAAAAGGAACAATATGGCATTTGCACCATATTTATCCCCCCATGCTAAAATCCAGCACGGGGTGGGGGCCTTAAATAATGGTGTTAAGCTTGCTTAGCGCCATTATTTAACACCTGGGTCTGGGCAGGCATAAGGGGATCTGTAGACATATGTCCATGGTCGGAGACCATGGAAATTGCTCACAGGTGCCCTTTCCCGGCCCCAGGGACACCCCCACCCACAACAGGTTGTCATCTAAGGATGGGGGACCCATCCCAGGTAACCCAGTGTGAGTATATTAATTTTTTTCCCATCACTTCTCGGGGGCCCTGACTTGGGCCCCCTGCACAGCGCTGGCCCCAATGGCCATGCCCAGAGGACAAATTTGGCCATTGGGGTGGCCATTAGGGTGGTGGGCATGGCTCCTGTCTTTACTAAGACAGGAGCCATGTCCATGGGAATTGGGTGTCAGAAAATGGCACTACACTTCTTAGAGGCAATTTTTTTGCCTCTAAACAGTGTAGCGCCATGATTTGGCACACAAGCCCCGGTTCCCCCTACGCCTCACCAGCCCTGTTAGCATCCTTTCCAAGGTCTCTAAGAGGGTCTTAGCTCGGGCTAGCGCCATTCCATAAATATAGTACCCGGCCAGCATCATGGAATGGCGCTAGCCGGCGCTATAAAATCTGCCCCCAGCTGTCTGGACCACCACATATCATAGAGTCAGATCTTTGCCAACCTAGATGCCACCCTTCTAATATACCAACTCTCTCTAGCACCCTCTTTTTACCCACAACCTGAACACCTTCCTCTTACTAAAATTCTCCATAACACACACCCTTACCTACCACATCCTCCTTTTCTTCCACTTGCTAGACCTTCTCTCAAGCGCACTATGTTGTCCCACTGAGCCGGCCTCCTTTCTTTCACAACCCTTCTCACCTGCACTTTAGCACTCTCACACACTGTAAACATGGTACATTTTGAAAGAGTTTTTTGGGTCCGGCCTAAAGACAGCTTCAGCGCTTTTGCCATCCTTGTAAAATCAAATTCATTATTAAATGAAAAATGCTACGTCTATTCAACATATAACGACTTTTGGTCAGCTGTCTTCATCCGCTGGACTATTTAACTGTCATTCACATTTTGCTTCCGCCCACCACCGCGCACATCATAGGGCAGAAGGCAAACCCACTCTTGCACTGAGTGGGAACACTTTTCACTTTTCCTGATGACGTGGACATTTACCTCGAAAGAAGCGGACTTCAGTGTTCTGCGCAGTCATCTACCAATGTTTTTTATCACTCCCGCCTTTCTATTTTCACTTTTTTTAATCACATTTGTGTGTGATAAATAATGTTTTCAGAATACAGTAATCCAAATAATAGTTCGCGTTTGTGCCAATATTAATCCTTTTTTCCTGTGACGGTCATTAAGAGAGGTTTCTATGCGTGGTGTAAACACACCTTCCTGGTAAGGAAGAGCCACAGCCGTTCCGTTAAATATGGTGGCTATGTTTTCATTCAGCAGTTTACATTTAATGTTTTCCGTCAGTCTTCTTTTTTTATTTTTGTGACATATGACTGCAATAATACATTGTAAAAATGAACCGTTGGACCAGATTTCCAAAGTCAGACATATCTCCTTTGTAAATGCTTGTTTACATTTGTACTAGTGAAAAGAAAGCCGCGTTTCACAGTGCGCGTGCTCCGGGCACATCCACATCCTGTTGGCATTGTGGCACCTGTGTGAGCTGCTGAGAGCCGCTGGGAGCGCTTCCCCTGCCCCTGGGATACCAAAGGACCCCGGAGATGAGCACGGCTCCTTACACCAGGGTACGAACACCTGTATTCAGACACCAGGGTACAGACACCTGGCCCCAGACACCTGGCTCCAGACACCGGGGCACAGACACCTGGCCCCAGACACCAGGGTACGGACGCCACGGTACAGACACCTGACCCCAGACACCAGGGCTCAGTCACGTGTCTCCACACACCAGGGCACAGACGACTGGCTCCTTACACCAGGGTACCGACACCTGGATACAGACACCAGGGCACAGACGCCTGGCCCCAGACACCAGGGTACGGACACCTGGATCCAGACACCAGGGTACAGATGCCTGGCTCCTTACAACAGGGTACGGACACCAGAGTACAGACGCCTGGCTCCTTGCGCCAGGGTACAGACACTTGAATCCAGACACCAGGGTACGGGCACCAGGGTACAGACACCTGGCTTCAGACACCAGGGTACGGACACCAGGGTACAGACGCCTGGCTCCTTACGCCAGGGTACAGACACTTGAATCCAGACACCAGGGTACGGACACCAGGGTACAGACACCTGGCTTCAGACACCAGGGTACGGACACTAGGGTACAGACACCTGGCTGCAGGCACCAAGATACAGTAAGACCACGAGGCAGCCGCCGCGGGCCAGCATCTTCAGACTCCTAGGACAGGGGCCTATCGTGGGTTCCTGCGGCCCCTACGGCGCTGGGGGACCCCCAACCCTCCAGGGGACACCCACTCCTTCAAGGGGGGCCTATTCAACCCATATCTGTGAGATATGGGAGACTCAGTGGCCCCTTATCACATTCCGCTGGCGAGGGGCATCATTTTGCGTTATCCCGCTGCCCCTGGGACGAGTGCGCATCATCCACCGAGAGCGCGATAGCGACTGCTGTGACCAGCAGGTCCGTCCGATAAACCTCAAGCAGCGGAATTTGTCTGAACACAGCCTCTGACGCTAGGACTCGAGTCCATGGGCATCTGGGAAAGAAGCTTAATGGGCCGTGCAGCCCCTGCTGCGGAGTGAGCAACAGCTGTCTGTGCGCGCCGGAGAGAGACCAACAGAGAACCAGAAGGATGCATGTGTTTGTGTGTGAGCGAGAGGTGCGCGTGATGCGTGTGCGCGAGAGGAAATAAGAGCAACACCCCCCCTCCGCCCTGCCCCCCCCCCCCCATCACACACACACTATAGTGGACAGAGGGCCGCCTCTAATATTACATCCCCTTACCTCCTTGAGATGCTGCTGGGCCCTCCTCTCCTGCGCTCACGTGCAGTGCATTCCTGTGATGTGACTGTCGGTCAGTGATAGCCTCGCCAAGGAGGGGCACCCTCATCGGTGGGGTCTCTAACCATACAGAGAATGGCTGTCCGGGCGGCGTCCTCGAGTGACCCCCCGGCCCTGCGAATCCTGGTGACCTAGGCTGGTGCCCTCTCGGGTAGTCCCTTCCCGGGCCCCTTTTTCCCTGATCCGAGATGATGACCTGTCTGGGGCGTCTCTACCCACCCCCAGTTTGGTGACCTGGTGACCTCTCTGGGGTGTCTGTCCCGGTCCCCTCTGCACAGTTCTTTCAGACCTCGAAGCTTGCGTTCTGTGGCTGGTTATTGGTTTTCGATGGTGGGGGGAGCACAGGAGTGGGTGGGGCTGGCGAAGGGGGATGCACATGAGAGAATCCGGGAAAAGGGTGGACGGCATTTAAATGTCCCTCCAGGTTCCCATGGAGACGCGTGATGTGGCAATGGAGCGAACCCTCATAAACACCTCCGAGGGGACTGCTGGGGCTGGTTTCAGAGGTTTATGGCTCTGGCCAAAGAAAAGGAGCCGAGCTGAGGGAGGACTCCGGAGGAATGCAGGGACTGTGGAGACGAGAGGAAGGGAAGAGCTGCCCAGGGGAATGCAGGGACCGCAGAGACAGCAGAGCTGAAGTCTCCAGGGGAATGCAGGGACCGCAGAGACAGCAGAGCTGAAGTCTCCAGAGGAATGCAGGGGCCGCAGCCACGAGCATAGTGCCCAAACCGGCAGCCCTCCCCCCCCCCCCCCCCCCCAGCAAACCTTGGTAACTGACTGCTTAGCGCACAAGAAATGAAATAATTCAGACAACACATTGTTTGCTGGAAAACAGATTGCTGCGGGTTTATTTCAGAAATGAAATATGCCAACGTGGTGGGTTAACTTACAGGCGGGCAGACAGCGATGAATAACCTAAGCTGCCCACCTATCTGATGAGCCAAATGTCCCTGTAGCCAACCCATTCGGTGCTACAGTTTTGTGTTAGTGAGTTTTCCTCCCTTAAAGGAGGTGAACTACCAGTCCAGGAGTATAGGTGGGGGACCGCAGCGAGACCGGTCATATCTACAAGAAGGACCCAAAGCAAACCAATTTCTTGCGTTACAGAAAATAACATTCTCTGGCCGTATTTATTATTACAATTCATAAACATGACAAAGTTAAATAGTACAGCATAGTGTTCGCATGGGCAAATCCAATACATAAAGGGGGTCATTATGACCCTGGCGGCCAGCGGAACAGTGGCGGTAACACCGCCAACAGGCTGGTGGTGATCTGCCAGTGTATTATGACCGTGGCACATTAGCCACGGCTATACCGCCGGCCCCTCATAATCAAGGTTAACAGCCACATTGCGGTGCCCTTTCCTCACCCCAGGACCATGCAGCGCCAGCTCTTCCATGCCAAAATCCACCGACAACACCTGCAAACCAAGATCTGAGTTATAAAAAATTGCCTTTTTAATGATGCACTCACATAGCGCTGACTGCAGCCTCGAGACGCTGTGAATTGTATCTCTAATTAATAATACAATGCCGTGGAACACATTCATCACCCACGTACGGATGAAAGGCTGAGTTACAACCAAATACACGCCCATCAACACTAGCAGTTCACGGTTTATCTGACGCTATTTAACACAAAAAAGTGAGCGTGTCTGTTTTGCGCCGAGCATTATGTAACCGCGGAGTCGCAAAACAAAATGTACTCCGATGTTAGAAACCTCTGTGCAGTGAACCACAAATGCGCCACCTGCCTGCTCCTGGGTCGACCACCAAGACAATCTCAAAAACCAAAAATCAGCAGGAGGCACAACTAAGCACTGACCCTAAAAGCAACATTGCGCCACCCCCGCCCAAGAAGCCGCTGCTTCCCTCTCCAGTCCACATCAGCACATGCCCACCTCTCCTCACCTTTGCTCCAGAACCAGCCAATCCCCCACGAGGGCTCTTACATGACCACGGGCAGCAACCCCAGGCGGAAAAGGCGAAAAAAGGTCCTTTACCCATCGACGCATCGGTGCTTGAGCCGGCACATGGCAGCGTCAGCGATCATCGGGGGGACCCAGGCAGCGATGTGTAATCTGGGAAAAACCTGCCAGCTACTTAACCTGTCCTGGCCGCCCCTGACGCCCGCCCAGGCGACCCCCCTCACCGATGGAAGCAACCAATGATTGCTCCCGTGGGAGAGAGGGAAATTTAAAAGGTGGCCACTGTTGGCCACTGCCACTGACCGGCCCGATCCGGCCCACACCTGTCTTCGGTGTCTGCGACCTGACGGCTTGGCTCCTTGCCCAGAACTCATGCCTTTTTGAAGGCAGAGGGTCACAGGGCAAGCCCCCGGTTGCTCAGGCTTGCAACTGCCCGAAGGACGAACGGGGCACTGTTGCTTGCATCCCAGAGTCCTGCCATTTAGACTCACGGGAATTTGGTATATAGCACCCCTACTGTGCTCCCTGAGCTGGTACCCTTATGTACCAAACTGCCTCCAGATCACCCTGTAACTCCGCCAATGCTTTGGATGCGGCCACCGTCACATCCAGGGCTCGCCCCACAATGACAGGCACCCAAATCACCTGCAACCCACAGTTTCCAGTACTCCCTGCAGGTCCAATAGGAACAATCCCATACCAACCTCTGACAGGTGCACCCCGTCCTTATCAAAGTACTCCACGTTGCTTGTGTTAATTAGCCCATGCCTTATAGAACCAAACCCCTCTGCCTGGTGAACTTGGTCATGGCGCTATTTACCCTTCTGAGGGAATGTTCAGTGGCATCCCCAGACCTCTCTCCTTGCCATACCTTGCACAGGATCATCTCAGATCACCATAACTCACAGTGCCCCATGGATTTGCTGATTTCACCTATGGTAGCCTTCATTGCCTTGCTCGGCGTGCAGCGCCCCGAAAGATGAGGCCATTGCCACCAAGGTGAATTACTATAATGTGCGGTGGGGACCCACCCCCGCTAATCTCTGCTGCAGCCTGGTGCCCAAACTGCGCCAATGCATGCCAGGGAAACCACGCCATGCTATCCGCGTGCTTGTGGGTAAAACCGGGCTTCCAGGTCCTTGTCTCTGCCCATCTTACCACCCTAGAGATGAATGAGTGGCCGATCACCCACACCTTGAACCCAACGAAAGAAAGAAATGCACATGGTGTACACACCATTTTAATTGGTAGCACCACACTATAACATATATACACCTGCAATTATGCAATACAGGATACACTAAACACCAATTGAAGCTCAGCCCGAGGTGTTTGCCTATTGTGACCGCAACACTCACTCCAGATGTGATACTGTGCATAAGGTTTACTATCACTCTGCTGTGCGAAAGTTTCAGTGTAGAGTATCTATGCACAACCTTGGGAATAATGGGGAGAAAATGCCAGGTTATCAACAGAATTAATCTGATTATCAGTCACACCACCAAACCGTAGATCTAACCCGCAAGTTACAGTCTCCTCGCTGGCACCCACTGTTCCTCCTGACCTGGCAGTGCCAGCATCCAGTAATTTGACTCCTGTCCCCATGACTTCCCCTTCGAATTCTATTCCTCAAACCTGGGTGCTTAGAGGCTGTGCGGCCCTTGAAGGGTCTTACCTACCTTGTTGACCGTGGTACCTTGGAAAATAAATGGAACAATTAAATGTCTGTAAAGAATGCACAATCCCACAGAAAATTACACCTTTGCCACAGGTCCACCTATCTACTCCTTGCACTCAGGCCATTGTGCATAACCACACCATGTGGCAGAATGTGTCAGGGGATTAATGATCGAGTGGCCCACTTAGGCCAGGGAGCGCCTTGCCTAAAATAATGCTGGCGCTCCACCCCTGGGGATTCTGTAAACTCCGTTTGGCACTATCCCCTTGCATCGATTATAGCCCAAAGGTTATATGTGAAGATAATTACAATAGCAATAGCCGTGGTCGGTTTACTTAGGATCCCCTAGTCAATCAATCAATCGAGGCATTTGTAAAGCTCACTACTCACCTGGGGGATGGTGGCGAGGGCAAGGTCAGCGGAACAAAGCTGTCGGGGTGTAGAAGGAGAGCAGTCTGTTGAGGTATTCTGGTCCAGTGTTGTGGTGCCTTGTGAGCGTGGGTGAGGAGTTTGAACGTGATTCTCTTGTTGATGGGGAGGCAGTGCAGGTCTCTCAGGTGGGCTGTGATGTGGCTGGGGCGGGGGATGTCCAGGATGAGGCGTGCGGAGGCCGTGTAGTCAGCCAGAGCATGCCTTTCGGGAACTTTTATGTTAAAATTACTCTTGGCCTATCTCCTTAAGGTGCCGCTCGCGTGACCCACCTGCGTGGTCCCATGTCAAAATAATCAAACAAACCTCCCCATGAAAGTTTGCACGTTCGCTCTCGTATGCACACGTATGTGGCATGTTCTTTGAAATACAGAGCCTCAAAGGTATGCGATTGCATTTTTGTGTGGAAATGACCTATAGATCCCCCTTTATACTAACCAATCTCACTTCAAAGGGTAATTAGACGCATCATTAGATAATATTAACACCATCCCCTCTAGTTGAAGAAAGATAGGCATCCTGTGAATTTTAACAGAAGAATAGAAGAATCTCAGATATAGGACATATCCTCCCTCCACATGAAACATTGCATTAATCTCAGAATCAATCTCACAGGACATAAGATATTGTAATAGTATTAAGTGATTAAAATAGAATCAATCATCCGCATTTAGCCTAATGTTTACTAAAGGTTAAACAGTGCACCAGTGCCACCTGGTGGCCTAAACACCTTATGCACCATTGCAGGCTGAAAATTAGGTTTAAAGCAACACTTATAAATATTCATCCTGATGAAGCAAGTAGACTGTTTCTTGTACCACACAGGAAACCGCGTCCTGTACACGATTAAAGTTCAAAGACAACATGGTAATAACCCCCCCAGCGTAACGAAATGTAGAGCAATCGCCTACTCTGGACACCCGGCTCCGGCCTTTCAGTTTCAGTAAATACCCTTTGCTCGACCCGCCAAATCAATGTTGTCTCCAGGAGCTGGCTCAGACCCATCGATTTTCTGGAGTACACTGAACACTAGCAACCTCTGCTCCATTGCGAGAAAATTGGCTATCAACAGCCCCCTATTCGTGCATCAGTCCTCCCCTCCGCCCCCCTGTGGCAGTGCAGCATATAAGCAAGGTCGATGGGAGGAGAACTGGGCAAAGTCCATGCACTTTCTCGGCTGAAGCCATCTGTAGCTGTGCTTGCCTTATTGAAACTATCTGCCTTGCGGCATGATGCGCAGACATAGGCCCATATGGGTCGGTACGGTGATAACAATTCGCTTAAGAATGAAAGCAGGACTGTGACTACTGACACACCTAGATTGGAACCCTCAATCTTCAGGATGAGAGTCTGAGACCTTAGCCTCTAGGCCACAGAATCCTTCGCTTTGATGCACAAACCTATTTCCCAGCCTTGAACGATAGCACTGC
Organism: Pleurodeles waltl; assembly: GCF_031143425.1. Classification (NCBI taxonomy): domain Eukaryota; kingdom Metazoa; phylum Chordata; class Amphibia; order Caudata; family Salamandridae; genus Pleurodeles; species Pleurodeles waltl. Next base: position 39,382,606 of record NC_090450.1, read on the forward strand.
ATATTTGTGCCCGTTCTGGGCGGAAGGGGGCCACCCAGCGGCAGGGGCAATGGCCTCCAAAGAGGGCTAAATTTCACCGCTATACACCAATGCCTCCAGACTCTATGCAATGCGACATGACTGACATCATGGCCAGCAGGGGAACGAAGCGGGCAGCACCTGGATGGGGCAGGTATAAGTACCTGGCCATAGCACGCTAGGTGCTGGAAATGACGAGGGGAGAGCGCCAAACGTGGGGCTTCCATGGGGGGTCCCGACAAGTGGACCGCAAGGTGAATGTGCCCGAATGAGCACCAAGGTGGCACCCCTTTCAGGAAGGTGCACTGCATGTGCCGTGGGCAACTGCAGAGCTGAAGATGCACAGCCGAGGAGTACAGGGGAAGTAAGAAGATGATCTGAAAAACTACTTCAGAATAATGAAAAGGAAGCACAGATCAACAGAGCTGGGGCACCCAAAAGGAATGCAAGGCAACAGGCCTGGCACCAGGATTTGAGATCTAGGAGGGCCATGAAGAAGCATGCATAGGCCACCAAGATGAGTGGGATTGTCCATACGTTCCCAGGTAACTAAGAGCTGGGTCCGGAAATGCTGGATGGCCTGCAAGGATTTGAGCTGCAAACCATGCCAGCTATCGGGTTTAGTCTTCTAATTTTAACTGTGTATTTCTAGAGGTTAAAACTTATGGGTGCTGGACTTTGCCCACCCTGCAGGGTCATCCCTAAACCTTTTGTTCCCTCCTAAAAACATGGTAAAAATTGCTTACAGCCAATTGGCACATTCAGGTTAATTGTAAGCGCCTAGTAAAGTGGTACTACAGGTACCCAGGGCCTGTAAATTAAATGCTACTAGTGGACCTTTGAAGGAAGCTGGCTCTTTATAAGGCATATCAAAATGAGGTATACTGTGCAAAGAGTACAGGGGTTCCTTTATATGTGGGCAGGGGCTTGCTCTAGCAATCCCAAGGTGCTCTCTTAGGGGCTACTGTGGTCAAGCATCCTTAGGCTTATAAGAGAGGAGTGTTAGACATTTACCATAGGCACATAGTCGATAAATGAGACACACAACCCAGTAGGGAGATCAACACTAATTTACACAAATAACAAGTATCTTTATCTATATTTAGGCACCAGAATCAACCCGATCAGTTAAGTATGTTTTGCAATAGAAATTAGCACAGGTTGTCAGTATCGTTTTCTGAAGCTGCATTGTTACCTTGCGGGAGAGAAAACATATGCAGCAAACAGATACTCCACAACAACCGGTAGGAACAATCTTCCAGATTTAAGGTGAGTATAGGGCAGGGTCCTAGGCCACACCAACAGGTCTTTTGCAGCACTGTGGCGGCCAGGTGCAGTGATGCATTTCAGTATAGGGTGCCCGGTTGAAGTCAATGAGGCTGATCCGGTCAGAAAGATGCTGCAAGTATGAACTGGGGGGCCAGTCCGAATCAACCACCAAGAGGGCTCAGTTCTTGCAATGCCGGAGGGCATAGGGACATCAGTGGTCCTCTTCTCCTTGGTCAGGGGCAGCCGGGCGAAGAGATTTCTTGGACTTTCGGGTTTCTGTCCCTGGGGGTGGTCGCGGTAGAGGGTAGAGGGGCATAACCCTATCTGAGATTTCCTAGTTTTGCCATCACCAAGATGGCAGACTTTCACATTTTGTGTCCACACCAGGCAGCTTATCTTAGGAGTGAAAGTGACCTGAGGGGTGAACACACCTCTTTGACTACTCATTTTTCACCTGGTCAGGTGCCAAGTGGGCCCTGCATCAGGGTTGTCGGGAACTCCACCTCTGAGGGAAGCCAGATCTGCATAGCAAGGGTGGTGAGCTCTTTGAAGCCCCCTGCCCTGGAATGCAGATGTGCAGGTCATCCTGTTGGGAGGGGTGTGTTAACACCTGTGCCAGAGCAGGCGTTGTTTCTAATCACCTGAGAGCAGAGGCTTTCACCCTGGGAGGTCAGAAACATGTCTGTTGGTGGCAGGCTGGCTAAAACTAATCGGCAAGTACACGAGCAGCTGGTAAGTTTTTCAGGAGGCACCTCTAATGTGCCCTCTGGGGCCGTGTATTAATAAATGCATCTATGGAATTGGTGACGGTTTATTAATAAAAGATGTTTGTGATACCAAACATCCCTAGTTTCAGTGGAGCCAACATGTAGCTGGGGAACTCTTATTGACCAGTGCCCATCACATGTATTTCAAGTGGCTTCCCTGATCACTCACTATGTCTAAGAATCAACAAAAACAAAGCAGGGGCATAACTGCTTTTGCAGATATGTCCAGGCCTGTGATATAATGCACTCTGCCTTGGGGATGGAAGGCCTGCTGTAGGGGTGACTTACATATATTGCATGCAGTGCTAGGGCGCATGGCACACAGGCTTTGTGCCATGTCCTGTTTTCCCTTTTAGCTGCACCAAGAGATGCAGCCTGAAATGGCAACCTGCCCGTGCTTGGTGAGGAGTCCCTGAGGTTGGCACAATACATGATCCTCTTTGGAGCCCATGCCCTAGATACTCATGGGGGTACCATTTACTTGGGATTCACAGTGATGCCAAAGGTAGTGTCAACTAGGAATCAATTCTACAGTTTTAAGGAAAGAGACACTGGGGACCTGGCTAGCAGGAATCCGGTGCACTTTCAGTCAAAATTGCATCAATTACCAGGCAAAAGGTGGGCATGACTGGTCAAAAAGGGGAACTTTTCTATAATCTTCAGCACTTGTTGTGCCACCTAATCAAGTAGCTCTTTCAAACATGTCTCAGACCTGCCATGGCAGCCTGTGTGTTCAGTTTGAAACATAAGTCTCCTTTAGGGTAGGCCCCAAACAGTCCTTTGGACAGGGTCTATTGTATTTAAAGCTTTTGACATGTACTTATAAGTTTTACATGTCTTGGTAGTGAAAAGCACCTAAATTCACTGTACCCTTCTATTTCCACCCCACCAGTCTTTCTCCTAACCTCACGGTTCTCTCTTCCTCGCCCTTCTTTCTCTTCCTCACACTTTTCTCTCTTCCTTGCCCTTCTGTGTCTTCCTCACCCTTCTCCTACTCTTGGTCACTCTCCTCTGACTTTCCAACTTGCCTTCTTCTCCCTTCCGCCATACTCATTTTTTCTCACTATCTCCCCCCTGCCTCAGCCTCCTCTCTATTACTCTCCTGTTTCTCTGCTTCACCTTCCGTTCTCTGCTCCTCACTCTTCTCTCTCCCCACCTAACCCTCTTTGGTCAGCCTCACCTTCACTGCTGCTGCCAAAGGGGTAATTATTTTGTGTATGTAAAGGAATGAGGGGGCATACAAAAGCTTGTGTGAGTGAATGAATGTGCAAAATCGGGCCTGGCATTTCTCTGTCTCTGGATCTGTTCTTCACTGGTAGCTCTCCACATTCTAACCAGTGGCAGCACTAAGGGCTACATTGTATAGTGCTTACTCATGAGTACACATGAGGCCTACAAAGACCTGGGGCCATGAGTATTTTAACTAAAGAATCTGAGGTAACAATTGTAAGTGCAATCAAAGTTGCCAACCGGAGCAACAAAACCAAACAAGACATCAAATTGGGCATGTTTCTACCCGTATCTGTCCTCTGTGCCAAGAGTATATCTTCTGAGGTTGACGGCTGGACTTGTAATTTGATGGTTAGTTCTTCAACTACTATTTTGTTGTCAGCCTTTTGAGCAGAATGTATCTTAAGAGATACAAAAAGGAAAAATACAGCTCATGTGTGTGCCTCAAATTTGAACTTTGTCCTAAATAGTGACTGGCATGCTTCCTCTTCTTTCCCATTGTCCTGTCTCCCACCAGTCTCTCCCAGTCCAATCATCTCCTCTTTACCCATCACCCTCCCTCTCCGTCAGTCTCTCCTACTTTTTATATCACTATCCACCAGTTTCTTCACACTGCTTCTCTGGACCCTCAAACACAACTTATCACTTCCTCATGACCCTCCTATGTGACCACCTTCTTTTCTCATCGTTCCCATCCTTCACAAACGTCATCCTCCGCCTCCACCCTTCTGTATTCATCTCCCTCTGCTCACCTCTTATTGGCCCCAACTCAGCACATGCTTACCCATCCCTCATTTTGCTCATCAGTACCCTGCTACATCTATCCTAGTTCCTCCGACTATTCCTTCATCCCCTCTCACACCATCTTCTTCATCTTCTGTATTTTATGAAGCTCATTATCCCTACGTCTCAAGAATCAACCCTGTTTGTCCTATTTCTTCACTTCTATTGTAATCACATCTTTATTCTTGTTTCATTTACCTGTTTTCATAACATTCTTTTGTCTTATCCTTCCCTTTCTTATTTTCTTACTCATCTTTTTGAGCCTCAGGCTCTCCTCTAATCAACCTCAATGTTATGGTGTTATGTAATGTTGATTTGAGGAGCGCAAGTTATCACCCATGAGTGAATCCAGGCGCTAGAGCAGGTGTGTAGGTCTGGCAGGCTCTCAAGTGAAAAGCCATGTCTTGAGCTTCTTCTGGAAATCACGAGGGATAAAGAGGTCTCGATGTCTTGTGGGAGGTTGTTCCAGGTTTTGGACGGCAATGGAGGAGAAGCCCTGTCCTTCTTAGTGGCTTCTTTTGATGTGTGGGTCCCATAAGAGTGTGAGGCATTATGATCTTAGGGGTCTGGAGGGTTTGTAGAAGTGTAGATAGTTGTTGAGGTATGCAGATGTGGTATTGTTGAGGGCTTTGTAGGTGTCTATGAGCATCTACAAGGGGCAGCGTTTGAGGATGGAAAGCCAGTCAAGTTATTTTAGGTGTTGAGTTATGTGTGGTGTACGGTGGAGATTCCAGGATGAGTATGGCAGCAGCGTTATGAGTGATCTAGAGTCTTTGTGTGAGGTGTTTGGATATGCCTGTGTAGAGTGTGTTGCCGTAGTCCAGTCTGCTGGTTATGAGAGCTTGGGTTAATGTTCATCTTGTGTGCATTGGGAGCAACTTGACAATGCTACAGAGCATTCTGAGTACTATGAAGCAGGAAGAGGTAACAGAGTTCTCTTATTTGGTCATCTGAAGCTTGTCGACAATGATGATTCAGAGGTTTTTAGAGGGGTTGGTGGATGTGGGCGTGGGACCAAACTCTGCTGACCACCAGGAGTGCTATAGTGAGTTCCTGATCCTGAATACCAGGATATATGTTTGTCCATGTTGAGTTTGAGGCAGCTGTCCTTCATCCACTTAGCAACATCAGTCATGCAGTTTTTATAGTTGAGCTGGGCAGTGTTGTTCTTGTCGGTGAGGGAGAGGATGGGCTGGGTATCTGTGTACGAGAAAACGTTAATGGCGTGGAGTCAGATGATGTGGAAGAGGGATGCCATGTAGGTGAGCTGGGGATGATCCTTCGGGGACTGTACAGATGAGTTTCTTGCATTTGAAGGTGTAAGGGGGAAGTCTGGCATGTTGGGCTCTGTTGGACAGGAAGGAGATGATCCACCTAAGGACAGGTCCTTGGATTCCTGAGTTGTGTAGTCTGGTGAAGAGGATGGTGTAAGATATGGTGTTGGTGCTGTTCAGAGGTCAAGGAGGAAGGTGCAGTGGTTTCCTTCTCTCATTTCTTTACCACATTACCTCATCCTCTTGTCAAAATTCTAGAATCTTTGATCGTGTTTGTTATACATTGGAGCCACAATTCGAAATGGGGTATATGTTGTAGAGCAATCAGGCTTAACGTTGGGAAATATGTAAAGTATTAATGCCATACCTAAACAGTAATAAGGTAAAAACACCAAATAATAAAAATCTCAAACTGACTTTGAAAAAAGAGTAAAATCTAAAATACAAAATGACACTAAAACAACAGAAATCCAAAATGGCAAATTAGTTTTTAATGTTTTAGGTAAAAAAAGCACCAAATCACTAATGGTAGTTAATGGTTGTAGTAGACTGGACCCTAGGCACAATTTGAGGCCAACCACGGTGGAGCTCAGGTCCGATGCACCAAGTGAATGGGTCCTGGTGAAAATCTGGAAGTCAAAAAGTTAAAAAAAGTTTATCAATCCCACTTAAGAAAGGACCTTTGTCACATTTTTGGAAGAAAAATCCTCTGTGTGAACATCACTGAAACTGTACCAACTGCCAATCAGACCTAATCCAGATACCTGAAGCAGGTTGGCCCATTTAATGCTCTGAAGCGTTTGAGATTCCTTGCTGAAAATTGTTCTAGCCCCAACTCAGAATGGGGATAAGTTGTTTTTTCATAGGTGCAGAGTTTCTGTTGGGGGGGAAGTGCTCTGTGGAAGTGCAAGCTATATACTTACCTCGGTGGGTCCCCCTGATGCTATAGAGGAAAAGTCTTCAAAAGTTTCAAAACTGTTCTGGTGCCCAAACAGCCACAGGAGTACACACCTAGGGCTCCCTGTACCTAAGGCAAAGGTATATAGAGATTTTCAGGGTGTCAGGAAGAGACCAACTGCACGGTTCAGTCCAGGTTCAGTTGCCACGGGTCAGTTGGTCACTTCAAGGAAAGGCCTTATACAGCTTGTGTGTGCCTGTAGTCTCACGGAAGGTGAGCCAACTGACCTTGGAGTCCACATCTTTGACCTGGGTACAAGAGGGAGCAGCTCTAGTCCTTCACGGATTCTCGGAGGACACACAAACCTGGTCCGACCTTATTCTGATCTCCCATAGGTCCAAACAATGGTCTGAGGAAGGTCCTTGGGGGTCCACATTTATGGTTGGCTCTTGCTTGTGAGTGGGTTGACTCCAGCGTTGGGTAAAAAAAACATTGCTAGGGCCTTGCCTACCTACTTTTTAGTAATTCCTGTTTACCTTACTGCGGACAGGCCCCAAATTGTGTCAGGGCAATTCCAAGATGGGCGAAGTCTTCAGGCACATTAAAATTGGGTTCTGATAGCTGACGCTGTGTGTGGGGGTCCCCTATGGGAATTACTAGTGTCCTCTCTCATCTACCACTAAAATCCAGGTTGAAGCTGGCCCTGGAACCACAACAAAAATAAGTCAGAAGTCTGTTAGGACAAAGCAGGTCATTCAGCAACCAGGCAGGTGATAAACACAAATTGTGATCTGATCCTAATGGATACCTTTCAAGGGTGCCACATGTTTCCATGTGCCTCGGACAGGCCTTTCCGACAGTATGTGACAGTTTTGTGCCAAACCTGATTGTCCAGCTGCCTCAGACGAGTCATAACTGCCCAGTGAGGTTGACCTGTCTATCAAAGTGGCCTATTGTGTGACTCCTGGAAAGAATTCCACACCTTGTTAAAGGCTAAGTAGTGGCTGGGCAGCTGCTAGACAGCAGTGCACATTTTTATCCAAGTACTTCAGGCAAGGTGAATGTAACTTTCTAAATGTTACTTTTCCTTGCTACATGTTAGAAATCTAACTTCAGAATCAAATTGGATTGTAATAACTTTAAAAAACAGTTGTTTTCCTTGATAGTCCCAAACCCAAGAGAACAGATAATCTGTTCCTTGGCTTTCTAGTGCTGGCAAGGCAGCTGGGACACTGTGAAGACATTGCTCTCTGCACTTCATGAACTGTGCAATACACACCATCAAGAGCAGTGCTATACTGCCGACAAACAATGAGTGCAGGCCCTGCCTGGCAATCAGACAATTGATAATGGAAAATAGGGTATGGTGCAACACTTGGAAAATACCAAATGAGGTTTGCACTAAGTCCAAACACATAAGGAGAAAATAATAAAAAGTGCTGGCCGAAACCAGGTCGACCTTTCCCACAGTGACACGGTGTTCCTTATCCTCCCAGATGAATCATAGAGGTAGTTCAATTCCTTTTTTGTATTAAGAGTACCATTAGAGTTTGTCCAATGGAAACATCCTTGTATTTATGCCAATAGCTAATGAGTATTACCAGAATACCCACTAGTATTTGTTGCCTCCTTCAATGTTATGTAAGTATTACATTCTTTATGATGTATGTTGGACTTTTTGCCTTTTGAAGGGTCATCCCCAATCTTTTTGCCTCTATCCTCCTATTTTTTTGGATCTGATTTTGTTGCCTTTAGGACTCTGTGCACCTTACCACTGCTAACCAGTGCTAAAGTGCATATGCTCTCAGTGTAAATTGTATTGTTGATTGGTTTATCCATGATTGGCCTATTTGATTTACTAGTGAGAACCTAGTAAAGCACACTAGAGGTCCCCAGGGCCTGCAAATCAAGTGCTACTAGTGGGCCTGCAGCACTGGTTGAGCCACCTACATGAGTAGCCCTGTAATCATGTCTCAGACCTGCCACTGCAGTGTCTGTGTGTGCTGTTTTAAACTGCCAATTCGACTTGGCAAGTGTACCCACCTGCCAGGCCTACAACTACCCTTTTCTTACATGTAAGACACCCTAAGGTAGGACCTAGGTAGCCCCATGGGCAGGGTGCAGTGTATGTTTAAGGTAGGACTTAAACATACTACCAGATTGGGTTTTCACTGTGTAATGCCTATCTCTCTCATAGGCTAACATAGGGGACGCCTTTATATATTGTTAAAGTACAGATTCCCCTTGGGAGCAGATAGAAATGTGGAGTTTAGGGTCTCTGAACGCACAATTCAAAAATACATATTTTAGTAAAGTTTGTTTTTAGATTGTGTGTGTGAAAATGCCACTTTTAGAAACTAGGCATTTCTTGCTTAAACCATCCTGTGACTCTGCATGTTTGTGGCTTGCCTGTCTGGGTCAGTTTGATAGTTGGGCTGTTTGCATCTCTCTCTAGACAGTGACACAAAGGGAGCTTGGGTGTGGCCTGCATATCCTGATGAGCCATCTGTGCTTGGAGGGAGAGGAGGAGTGGTCACCCACACCTGAAAGGTCTCTGCCTACCCTCAGACAATGCAGTCTCCGCCCCTCTGATGTGTGTCTGGGGCCTGGCCTGGGCAAGGTAGGATCTTACAAACGAGAGAGACTTTACTTTGAAATAGGCCTACTTCAAAGGCAGAAAGAGGTATAAAAAGAGCACCCAAATCACAGACTTTAGATTATTTCAAGGATTCAAGAAGAACCTCTGCCTGGAGAAGAGCTGAGGAGGAGTGCTGCCCTGCCTGTGCTTTGTGGAGCTATCCTGCAGTTGCTGCTTCTGCCTGTGCAAGAGGACAGAGACTTGACTTTGTTGCATTCCTGCTGAGAAGTGACTCCAAGGGCCTGGAGTACAGCTTGCCTCCCGTTTTGAAGCCTCAGGGGCAGCAAAGTCTTCACCATCCAGACCTGAGTCTACTTGCTGTGGATTCTAGCTTGTCAGAAGGTGCCATTCCAGTTCCTGGTTCCCTGAAAGTGAATTCCTGGAAAAAAACAGTCTACCGACGCCGGACGACGCTGTGCAACTTTGCGCTGCCCGGAACCGTGATGCCACCTGCCACGAGGCCGTGGACCTCGCTGAGTTGGAATCCGATGACCCTGTGAACTGAAGCTGCTACCCCAGAACCGCGCCGCCGCCTGCCCTGAGGCCGTGGACCTCGAAGAAGTCCAACGACCCTGTAGGGCTCGCGTCGCTGCAACCGCTGATCCTGCCCGACTTCGCTGACACCAGAGTGTCGTAAGTCCAACGACTGTGACGATCCAATGCCATTGAAGCGCCTGCGGCCCTGTGATGTCATCGCGACCCTGTATGGTCACCCGAAGCATCGTAACGCTGCCAGACTTCGCATCTGCGGGTACAAAGGGACTGACTTCGCATCCGATGCCGCGTCACCTCCACTGCCCTGTAGAGAGGACACGACAATGCTGTGTGACGCCGCATTCCTTCTGCGCCGTGGCACCGGAACCGATGCTGCATCGGACTCAGCGAAGCGGCTGTCCCTGACTCCGTGCACTGGCCTGTTTTCTACTTGTTCTGAAGGTACTGTACCTGGGTGTCGACCGATTCCGTGCACGGCGCCATTGGCGTCGCATTGTAGGAAATGACTCTGTTACGACGCCGTAGTTTACCAACTTGCAGTGTTTTCACCACAAACCACTATTTTCTTGCTTTTAAGTGTTACATTTGTATTTTTAACTGTATATTGTGGACTTTTATCGTATTTGGTCTTGTTTATTTAGATAAAATAGTTAATATTTTTCTAAACCTGAGTTGTCTCATTTTGTTGTGGTTCACTGTATTACTATGTGTGTTTGTACAAATACTTAACACATTGTGTCTGAAGTTAAGCCTGCCTGCTCGTGCCAAGCTCCCAATGGGGTGAGCAGGGGTTAACTGAGTGTGATTCTCCTTTACCCTGACTATAGTGAGCGTCCTTGCTTGGACAGGGGGTAACCTGACTGCCAACCAAAGACCTCATTTTTAACATTGGTGATCAGCGGTGAGGATATGAACTTTTATTTGTGCTTGACATACAGTGATTAAGTGTTCACTATAGTTTCCAATGCAGATTATTATGTGACCACATACAGTTTGTTTTGTTTTTGCTCTACTTTGGACTTTTTTTCCTGCTTCCATATTTTTGGTGATATTTTCATTGACTCTTGAAATTCTCTTTGGGAACTCTTTTTCTGCCTTAGAACTTTGTACTTGTTTGCCATCATGTCTCAATCTGGAGATGCACCAGCTGGTGGTGTTTTTGAATTAGAGAAACTGGAATGTTACTCAGTTGCTCAAATGAAACAGTTCCGAAAGGACCTTGCCTGTCCTGTTAAGAGCTCCACCAGGAGGGAGGAGCTGCAAAAGGCACTAAGGGCCTGGGTGACAGTCAAGGTGACTGGGGGGCACACAGAGAAAGAGGATGAGGATGGAGAAGTGCAGAGGATACACAATAGTGTAGTGGAGGTACCTGTTACGCCTGGGGGGAGGGTCTCCAGGCTAGGCAGCAGTGTGTCATTCAGAGGTCTGACTCCTGAGGAGTTGCAGGACAGACAGGCAGGGAGGACTCACCAGTTGGTATTAGCGAAGTTTAGGATAGAGCAGAGAAGACTGGATTTAGAGGAGAAAAAAATAATCTTGGCTTATGAGCAAAGATTGAGGAAGCTGGAAGCCATGAGGGCTAAATCCAGTTCAGATAGTGGCAGCAACAATTTTATATTCAGTACTGATGAAGAAATGTACATGTCCAGAGACTTGGTGCCCAACTTGAAGGAGGGGGTTTGCACACACAAGGGGGTTCAGGGGTATGAGGTAGCTCCAGTGGTGGGCAGGGTCCCTGAGGTGGATTGGAGAACTGACATGGGGAGTCATATTCCGACTGGTGGGAGGGACACTCTACTGGCTCTAGGTGAGAGTGACAGGGAGTGGGGTTCCCCCCACGTAGAGGTCATGGTTAAGGAGTGTGGAGACATCCCAGAAGAGTGTGGGTTGAGTGTCAGGGACATTCAGGGGCTGTCTCACCAATCTCAGGAGGGTGATGTGGGGTACTTGTTCAAGGATGAGTCACTGGATGGTTGGGTGAAGGGTAGTTTGGTTAATTCATGTGAGGGCTGTGTGATGTAATTGCTGGAGAGCATACTTCCAGTCTTTGTTTTGAAGATCTATGCCAACACCCGGTAGAGTGTGAGTTCTCTGACCCCAGAGAACTTACACTGGAGGAAGACCTCTGGGTGAGTACCAGATAGTCTGAAGAGGCATTTGGGGGTGCTCCTGAGGGGAGTGGCTTAGGTTTTTCCAACCAGGTGAGGTGGGAAATATTTGCAGTGTCCCAGGTAGGTCCCAGTGTAGTGGGATGGGTGAGGGACCCCATGTCCTGTCTCAGAGGAGAGGGAATGGGGTGGGTTGAGTCCCAGAGTGCCCGAGATCCAGTCCCAGGTCTTGGAGGGTTCCATGAGGGAACGCCAGGAGGGAGCCTAGCCTGTACGTTAGGGCCATCTGCTAAGGGACACCCCAGAATGTCAGGAGAACTTGGGGGTGCAGCTGCAGCCAGTGTCTCACCAGTTCTGGTGTCTGGCAGTACCACTCCCAGTGAGGGGGTGCAGAAGTCCAGACAGAGGGTTGAGATGGAGTTGCGGGGCCCAGTGGAGAACCTGGAGGGTCAGGGGTGAGCTCTGAGGTGAGAGCTCCCCAGAAATGACCTTGGTGATACCACTTCTGGGCTGGGGGCAATCCAGGCTCTGCCAGGTGGGCAGAGGTCAGGGGACCTGCGCCAGCCAGACTCTAATGCAGCCCTTAGGGAAGGTGTTTCCCTTGTGGAAGGTAGGTGTGCTCCCCAGGAAGTCCTGGCTTGTCAGGCAGTAGCCCAGCCGGAGAGTACAGACCCTAGGCTGGGGGGTCAGGTGCAGGGGGTAAACCCTGACCTAATGGGGGGGGAGGGTGGTTTGCCTAATCAACCTCCCCGGTGTGACTTCTAGGGGTACTCTCCATGGTGGGAGCGTACGGAACCCTGGGAGTAGGTGTAGGGGAGGGTGCAGACCCTGGATTGAAAGGCCAGGTTCAGGGTGGCCCTCCTGACCTGGAGGATGGGGCTACTGCTAGCAGTGCCCCTAACATATTGTCTTCTGGAGGAGCCACTCCTGGTGGGGGGGTGTCAGGATCCCAGAAGGGAGGCAGGGGGAGAAGCCTCTCCCCTGGCCCTGATCCAACCTGAAGGTACAGACCCCAGGCTGGGAGACCAGTTGCAGGTTAACATCCCTGCATTGGTGGAACAATCGTGCAGGTCTCCTTCCTCCAGCACCCTGACAATTCTGGACTCTGGGGGTTCCGCTCCTAGAGGGAGGGTACAGAGCCCCAGAGGGGAGAACCAGTGTCAGGCTGTCACCCCTGACCTGGTGGAAGGGAGAGTGGAAAAAGGATGCCAGGCACAGTATTTCACTGTTAGGTCATTTAAAACACATTAGTATATGTCCTACAATAAACATACACTGTACCCTGCCCATGGGGCTACCTATGTCCTACCTTAGGGGTGTCTTACATGTAATAAAAGGGAAGGTTTAGGCCTGGCAAGTAGGTACACTTGCCAAGTTGAATTAGCAGTTTAAAACTGCACACAGACACTGCAGTGGCAGCTCTGAGCCATGGTTACAGGGCTGCTCATGTGGGTGGCACAACCAGTGCTGCAGGCCCACTAGTAGCACATGATTTGCAAGCCCTGGGCACCTCTAGTGCACTTTACTAGGGCGTACCAGTAAATCAAATATGCCAATCATGGATAAGCCAATCAACAATACAATTTCTGTAGGTAGCACTTGCACTTTAGCACTGATTAGCAGTGGTAAAGTGTGCAGAGACAATAAACCTGCAAAAACAGGCCTGAATAAAATAGGCGGAAGAAGGCAAAAAGTTTGGGGATAACCCTGCAAAAAGGGTCATTTCCAACAAAGACATAAAAAGGACTGAAGAGAACGAGAAACCTTGCAGTAGAGCATGACTAATGGACTTGCTGATAGAAAGGAATGAGCTGACATTTACTTATTGTGACTCTTCTTCTAGAAAGGATGTGAAACATTCTGTGGAGCCCTCAAGGCTCCCACCGCGGTTAACAAACGGCTTATTAAAATCTGGTGGTCCACTGTATCAAAAGCCTACTGAGAGGTCCAAACATGGCCAACATGGCAGTTGCTCCCTGATCTATAATGGCAAGAATGTTCTACCAGACACATAGAAGGAAAGTAATCATCCCATCTATGAGCCTGAAACCACCTTACATTGGTGGGTTTATCTGCACACTTTTTTCCAAGACTTTGGATGAGACTTGCAGAATGTTAATAGGTCAAAAGTGTTTTGGGCTTTTAGTAACAATATCAAACAAAATAACATCATCCTTCAATAACTGTGCATCTAGAATATCGACTACCACAATATTACAGAAGTAAATATATTTAGGAGTAGATTCACTATTCTTACCTCCATAGCTACCTACCTTGAGGATGTTGAATTATCTGCATGCAAGCAAGAGGTCAACACTAAGCAAGTGCAATGGATACCTACCTTTTCTGACTGCCTTCTTGCCCTCATTCATAATTCCTTTTTCAGTGATACATGGCATTTTCATGCCAATAATCTGGTTATTAATTTACCTTTCTGTTTAATCTGAAAATAATTTGCCTTTGCAGTCTGATGCATGGTTCCACACGCTCTCCTGCATTACATTCCTTACTAGGTCTGGCATTCGATAAAGCCTTTTTTATTTTACTAAATTTGTACATATAACATATTTATTGATTCTTTCAGACAGTGCTCTTTATCATTGGTCTGCAGTGTTGTTCTTCTTCTTCTTCTGCTCACTGCAGCATATAACATAGGTCAGCTCATGTAAACTATTGGCTATTGTTAAAATAAAGCACAACAAGTCGGAAAGCCAATGGTGTAACTTGCCTTTAATGCAAAAATAGCGAGCAGCACAGGAAATAATCAAAAGACAATTGTTATTTCAAATGATAATCGCTCTTGCCCAAAACAGTCACTTGGAGCATGTAATGCTAAAAACATTACATTTAGTATAGTTTATATATTTTGCTCTCAATACAAGTCTATGGATCCTCATCACGTGACAGAAACGTGTTACTTTCCTGGGGTTAGTGTGAAATGTAATTGAAGAGAAGACATCACTCATGAATATGCCCCCAAGTTTATGATTCTCATAAAATCGTGCTTCTAGTTTCCAACACTGAAAACAAGGTTAAGCTTTGAAGAAATGTGCAAATGTACTAACCTTAAAAAATTGCTTCTGGGCCTACTAGAGCATGACATTTAGCAAGCATAACAGATGCTAAAGGACACTTAACATCAATAAGAAAAAACATCCATACTGGATTAACAAATGCATTAGTACACACAGTGGTATGCAGATTTCCATATCTAAAAATCACTAACATTAAACCTTTGATGTATGTATGATTATGTTTTCACATTACCTTCACTGTGAGTGATGTCATTCAGCTAATTCACATGTAGCACATCCATACACAAAGTAAGTTTATTGTTTTTGATTACTTAAAATCATTACAATTGACGCCAACCACAAGTACATCTGCATATATGACACGTTCTGTAATATAAATGAGTAATACAGTCCGTTAATAAGTACTTTAATAAATTAGAGAGCCGACAGAGTAAACTGAGAACAGGAGAAAAAAGAAAAAACGCTCTTGGTAATCAATTAATAATTTGCTATAAAATACTTTCCAACTCATCATAGTTCGGTTTTCATAATATATAGAAGACCACCACCCGGCAAATCTAAAATCTAATAATATAAATAATCCTCAGGAAAACATTAATAAAATGTAAATCAATATAACAATTTACTTTAAAGTTATGCTTAATTGATTTAATGATTCTATAGTCTGGAAGTTATTCTTTCAAATACTGTATTTAAAACGTTTTGTAGCCAAACAAGCATGCTCTAAAAAGTTGGCAAAATTCAAGCACAATTTTAGTGTCTCTGTGCGAGCAGTAATCCATTTTGTGAAAAAAATAGGTTAAGGAGTTTGTATTTTTCATTGCTTAATTCTGGACAACAACAGAATACATGCTAAATCGATTATGTTTTGCATGTGCAAAATCTGCAAGGCTGATGATCTAAGTTCTTCCAGGTACCTCTAGAGACATTTATTAAAAGTACCATAATTCATGCATATGATATATTATTTCTGCAGGTCCTACTTAACAACACCCTAAGGTATTAATTCACAAAGCCTGTTTCATAAGAGAAGGAAACTGATTTAGGATAACCAGCTTATTCAAGTTGACTTAGACCTTTAGCTCTTGAGTGTATTGATCATTGAAGTTTTAAATTCGTTTTAAAGAAAGTATAAGAAGGTTCTACATACTAGGTTTCTTCCTTTTTAAAACTATTGGTCATTAGATCTTTATTAGCTGTTTCACAGTACTTAGACCGAGGATTGTATTGTAACATCAGTGCTTTGAGTGCTTTACAAGACAGTAATATTTGATAAAAGCTAAATTGCACACTAAATGCTGTCTATCCAAGCGTATGTAAATTCAAGTTGAGCAGTGAACTGAAGCAAATGGAAAATCTTTCTGTGTGAAATATTCTGCACTTTATCAAGAGTGAGTGAGACTTTTTTGGACAAACCAAGATGACCATATGACATAACTGATAAAATATTTTCTTTTATCACCCTTAATAATGCTTTTGCAGGAAGACTTTAAATTTGTACATTTAACCTAGAAAGAGCTAAAGTTAAAGTTCTTGCTTTCTTCTAGAGAAATGTTTAAAAGGTGTGTGAATTGCTCTGTCTGACCACTTGACTACCTAAGTAGTTAAATGTAGATGTATAACCCACACTGACCGGACTATGACGCCAAGATTTCTAAGATTTATATTTTATATTCCTCAAAAATGATCACAAATGATATTTATTTAGTTCATCCAATGAATGATGCGGATCCACTACTGTATGGTCTTTAATGACCAGATTGTCAGCAAAATGATGGATCTGTGCTAAATGTCGGCCCATTGTAGGGGGAAAGCATTGGCTCTGAACAAGCCCTCACCAGTGTCCACTGTGTAAAGGTTAAGTTGCAGAGGAGAAAGTGCACAGCCATATGTGAGGCTCTATTAGTATTTATCCTTTCAAAGAACAGAATCAACTTTCACCCTCACTCAAGTCTCAGAACAGAGAGCAATGATCAGGGACTTTTATTGCAATATGTGCTTTTGAAAATTTTTAAAAAATCATGTTTGATTTTAGCGGTTGTTATTCTTAATATGCATTGGGGAGGACCCAGAAGCTTTCCTAACGATTAAGTTTTACAAACAGCATATCAAAACAAGATATGCATTTGCAGTACAAAAATCTGGAAGCCAATGGAGACTTATTGACTTTGCTAATGCTTGTTTCTATTCACCTTTTAGTGTCTAGTGGTGTGTCTAATGGACATGAGAGGCATACTGAAGTGGTTTGTGATGTGGACAATCCTTAGGATGAACGTGACTGGGAGCAATGCGTCCTTCCTTCCTTGCTTTCTGTTCTCTTCCAAAACCTTTCTTCCTGCACACCTCTGGGAATGGTCTGGGAATGCAGTGTGCAGCACGATGCAGTCGCTTGTTTTTTGCCAGTGCACACTGCTTTGTTGCATTTGCCTGCAACACTACTTGCCACTACTGGTGCCCACAGATTGGACAGTAGCAAGGGTGGTCACTCCTTAAATGATTTCATTATTTAGTGCCGGTTCGATGTGTATGTCTGCCACGTTGAAAAGGAAAATGCACCCACTGCATTTACTTATCCTTGCCCTTTTGCTGCATCTGTCCTGAATGTCTTTGTCAGTCCTCTTTGGGAGAGTGAACACATTTACTCATATCATATCATATCACATCATATCATATCATATCCTCTCACATCACATCACATCACATCACCTCATTTCATATCATATCGTGTCCCATCACATCACATCCCATCATATCCCATCACATCATATCATATCGTATCCCATCACATCACATCATATCATATCATAAAATATCATATATATCATATCGTATCCCATCACATCACATCATATCATATCATATCATATCATATCCCACCACATCACATCACATATCATATCATATCATATCCTCTCACATCCCATCACATCACATCACATCATATCATATCGTTTCTTACAATATCATATCATATTGTATCCCATCACATCATATCATATCATATCCCATCGTATCACATCACATCATATAATATCATATCATATCATAAAATATCATATCATATTGTATCCCATCACATCATATCATATCATATCCCATCATATCACATCACATCATATAATATCATATCATATCATAAAATATCATATCATATTGTATCCCATTACTTTACATGATATCATATCTTAAAATATCATATCATATCGTATCCCATTACATCACATCATATCATATCATATCATATCATATTACATCACATCACATCACATCACATCATATCATATAATATCACATTATAGTTACTGCAAGGCCAAACCTTGTGGTACCGAGGTGTGAACATTATTTCAGCCGGGTCAAAGATTGTGCTATAAGCAATATGCTGGGCTAAAAAACGTTTTATTAGAGGTGGTAAAGAGTGGTAAACTTGGATTGTTTAACAGCATCTTGTACAGGGATTGGCTGTGGAAATCCTTAGCAATTGTTCCTTGACTTTGGGGACAAAGAACAGAGATACTGCATCTAGGTGGCTGCATGTGTCTCTGTCTCTCAGTGAGCCAGCACCTGGGTCTGAGGAGGCCATGAGAATTGGGCCAGTGATGGTGAGCAGGTTTTTCTCCGACACAAGCTCAGTATGACTACATCCCGCCAACAGCCTCCCCTGCTGCGCAATCTGCTGCCTGAGTCTCCTATGCCTGCCTCACAGGCCTGTTACAGCCTACTCACTCCCTGCCACAACTCTGTTGCACTGAAGCTTGCTGGCAGGGCACATGTCCAGGAGTGGGCTGAGGAGAAAGACAGAGAAAGAGAGAGAGAGAGAGAGAGAGAGATGTTTTGCATGCCTCACTTGCCTTTACACTGGCATTTTGAATGCTTGTTATTCTTTATCAATCCAAAATTGCACTGAATGAGGCAATGTAGGGATTACAAACTGAAACCATTTGCTCTTCCTGTGTCTAGCCACTTTCTGCAAAAATTCCATCACTTCCACTTGCCTTGTCCAGTTTGATTTTTAGTTTCTGACACCCATTTTAATAGTTCTCGATTTGATGTCTGTGTTTGAGTCTGTCACATATTTTTTTCAATTCACCTCAATGCCGGGGGTAGTAGAAGTGAAATCACACACCCTTTAGCCTTAAACACATTACAGGAAGTGACATAATACTTTGACCCTGAAGCATATGCCCTTTGACCCAGTAAGTGATGTCTAATGAAGACACTTGCCCTGAGTGGTAGGAAGTGAGGCCAGTGAGCCAAACCTCTTCCAAGAAGAGTTCGAGGGGGAGTTTCTCCCCTCCCATGAAAATATGGAAAAGAAATGGAGCCAAATAGTGCATTTTAAAGTGCAATTTCACATAGGGTTACAGAAAAATGGACTCTGAAAGTGCACTCATTCAATATGCTAATCTTTCAAAGTGAACTAGGCCAACTAAACCAGATGCTCTCCAAGAGTTGGTTATATACTAAATATTTTTCAAAATGTGCTGAATGTGCCGGCATATGTGAAAATGATACTCAGGGCAGGCAGCTTGTCGTGGGTTCCCCTTAGGCCAAAATTTAAATAAGACATGTCAGCGCTAGCATTTTCTCATTTTATAGCAATAAATAACCCTTATGTCAAAAATGATCTCTAGTATGTCTAGGCCCGCGTTTTGTGACGTGCCCCAAATTCCTTTACGCATAGTTACACTGTTGCCCCCGGTTATGCAAATAATTACCATTGGTGCCTTCTATAGACAAGAATTACCTTCTTTTTGCAGGACTTACTGCAAACTCGCAAGAATAACAACACATTGTCAGTGACACTCACATTCTTTCACATTCATCCACACACTCATTTTTACTAGCTCACACTCACTTTTAGTCTCACTCACTCTTAGTCTGACTCAATCATACCTTCTCACACTCTTGCTCTTACCTTCACTCAGTCTTAGTCTGACTCAATCATACCATCTCACACTCTTGCTCTTACCTTCACTCACTCCTTTTCAGTACTTCACATTGTCACTCACAGTTACACTCCTTATTGTCACTCTCTGCCCTATTTCTGTTTCACTTAACTGTGTCCTTCTCACCTGAATGCCTGTCACGTCTCTCAACCGGCTTCTCCTCTCTGGCTTCAGCAGTCTCTTCTTAGCCGTCTCTGTCTTCCTCACCTCTCTCATCTGTGTCTTTAAACATCCAACTCCTCATCTATCTCAGCTGTTTATTTCCCTCTTTCACTCTCTCTAGCTAGCCCTCACCCTTTCACACCCTCTCACAAATCTTGGTCTCTGTGCCGTCCATGTCAGTCTGGTGCATCTTCATCCCATCTTCTGATCTCTCTACCTTCCCTCGTTGTCTCTCATCTTTGCTTTATTTCCCTTTCCTCTGTCTATATGCAGAAACAGCCAAACTTACATTGAGTCACCTTTTTTCGTGGTTCCCAGAAGCAGCAAAAATAAATTAATAATATTGTAAGTTTATATTACTTTTTTGTTTGAGCACACAGTGCTGCCCTCACAAAACACTGAAAGCAGAGGCGGTGGAGCGTTAACTCCCTGCTTTCAGCAGAAGGGGAAGGAAAAATAAAATAATAATAACGAAGCATTATTATAATTTTATTTTTTAGGGGGCCAGGTTGGGGTGGGGATGGGGGGAAGAGTGTTGGTGCTGCATAAGTGGGCATGTTTGTTTGGCCAGCCGTTTCCGGTCGGCCAAACAGACATGCGCACTTTGAATTTTCCACCCAGCTATATTGAACAGCCGGAAGGAGAAAATGCACAGACTGCAACTCTCTGTTTGTGTGCTGAAGCAGGGGGCTCACACAAATCACGGCACCGCTGTCATGCTGATGACAGCAGCATCGTGATTGGAGGGGTGTCTGGAAGCCTATGTGCTTCCGGGAAGTGGACGGAGGAGACAAACCCGTCTCTGTAGTAAAGAGGTAAGAGGGTTTTTTCTTAATTCTTTTTAATTCCCATCGCCACCCACGCCCACTGCCCCGCCACCCCCATTCAGTGGCAGCCACCATTAACTGAAAGACAGATCAGGCCAGAGGCACCAGAATATGAATGGAGGCAACATTGTTTCATTGCTGTATTTTTTAAGCCAGCCTAGCATTCCAATCAATGCAAGCTGAGGAGAGTTTAAAAAGCTCATGAGAGGCCTGTTGACTTGTGATTCCGAGCACGTATTGAACAGCCTCTGGGGCCAGGGTCACTGATGCATTGCCAGAGGTCTCAAGGAAAAAGCCTGTGACCTCTGTGACCCATAAATGATGTCTATGCTTCATGATGGCTTCAATCATTTCTTTCAGATAGGAAACAAGAGGGCATGGTTGGCCACTTCATTTCTGGGAAAAATTGCTTAAATACAGGATCCCACAGGGCTCATCGCTTAGCTCAACGTTGTTCAACATTTACATGACCCCGCTGTTCTCTCATATTGGATCACTTTTACTTCTTATGTAGATGATAACCAATTAATTCTATCTTTACATAAGCATGCCCTTTGCTGGGAACAAAATGTAATGACTGTCTTACCCACGTCATTGATTAGATGAAAGGCAACCATCTAAAATATAACACTGAAAAAAACAGAAATTCCCCTGTTTGGCAAAAAATAAAATAAAATAAAACTTTTTCCACTTTGGATTGGTGGCCAGATGTTCTTGTCAGACTGCAGTAGCAAGGAATTTAAGGAGTTAAATTCAACAGGGATTTATCTTTCCATCCCCAATTTCTTGTGGTGTCAGGGACTACTATTGCAAAGTGTGCTTTTTGAGACCAAAACATTTTTTATTTAAACCATTGCTTTTTTGAAGAACCCGGATGCCACCAGACGGCCCTAGCCCTAACACCTGCCACACGTAAACTGACAAATACTGTCTGTCTTGCCTTAGAAGGATTTTATTTACTATATTGTCATTAAAAACACACAATTACTTTCAATAAAAAATTACATCAATAAAATCATATTGTGTCAATCAAAATTCATTCAATCAAGTCATAAATCTTGCTAACACCCAGGCATCTAATGGATCCTTCTGTGTCCCTAACTTCCGTTGGACCACACAGGTGAACCGTACCTCACCTGTATCCATGTGGGGGCAGTTCCCCACACCCCACTGTCCCTTGTCCTCGTGCTCCGGGTTCCACCCCTCCTCAAAAATACCAAACCTCCATGGGGGTGGAACAGGGTGGCCAGGAGCGGGAGCCCCATGCCCACCCCAGCAATCTGGGTTCCCTAACCCCGAGCTGGTGTGTACATCCGCCGGTTGGTTCAGGAGTGCAGGATCCTACCTTCGGTGTTATCCAGGTGACCTTGCGTTGGAGACACCCTCTGTTCCTTATGGTGACTTTAGTATCTCCTCTCCTGCCAAACTCAAAACCTAAAACCAGGGGATGGGAGGGTGGGTTACGCCGTTCCAGGCCACTGCCGCCCACGCTGCATCCATGAAAAGATGAATAGGCTGAGGCCTTCTTTCAGGGGCACTTAAGTACACCCCCATTCAGATGCAGCGCCGGCAGCCCCTTGTGACCCACTAGCCGCTACTGTGTGCACCACAGCTCGGGTGGAGAGATCTAAGTGCGCTAGTTGGTTCGGCAGTTCTAAGACGGACGGCTAAACCAAAATGTGCAATGCAAGCGGTGCCCCCCCACTACTCCCCCGGATGCAGGTGCTGTCCATCAGGATGGCCCAGCCCCACCCTGCCCTTGACTCGACTGAGCAAGGAAAAATAAAATTATAATAACCTTTGTTATTCTCATTTTATTTTTCATGTTTTCACTGCCGAGAGCAGTGGGGCGACACTCCGCTGAAACGCCAGACCTCATTGGCTTTGTCAGTGCTTGTTTATGCATTTGGTGCGACTGATGAAGAAAAATCCAAAGGGAACTACGACAAAGTGTGACATTTTGGAGGGGGCTAAAGCAGTGATTAGCTCTCAGGTGCAATAGGCAACTTTGGAGACTCATTTTTCATCAAAGGAGAGGCAGGGTGGAGGCGAAAGGCGAATTCCAAAAAAAAAACTCCCCCGTTTGAGCTTCCTGAAAGACGGCAAGCCAATCTAGATTCATAACTGAAACTACTCCAAGGAGTCAACTTGAAATACTGAAAGTCCACGATGCAGCTACTACCATAGGATATATAGGGCAATTAATGCAAGGCTTGAGCTTCAAGGCACCACGTCCCAGCTCGTTGCTGACAAATAGGACTTGCTGATCTATGCAACGCTGAATCAGTCATGTTATAGGAGTAGTGTACCCTTGAGAGATAGCACTGCTTCCCAAGGTCCCAGCCTTTCTAATCTGTGTAACTTGATAGAGTTATTTACTTTGCATTTATTTCACGAACAAAACCTAACAGGGTAGCAGAAAGTATTGCAAAGAAGAAGGAATGTTCACAAAAGAATAACAGAGGAGAGAATACAGGAGGCCCACAGTGGAGAGATAAGTCATGGTACATAGTAAATATCTTTGAATTCAATTCAAGGCCTGGGACCAGCTGAAGTATTAGCTGAGTTTGGCATGTAGGCTTGTTCTAAGGTGAATAATTATTAATGTGTTTAGTATTAGATCACATGCTGTCAGCAAGGAGCTTACTAGTCACAATCCAAAGCAGCCATGGAAGTGTAGCTCCTTGAGGACTTTTGTGAAGTTACATAGGTTGATGGCATGTCTTTATAAAGAGAGAGATTGAGTCGCAATCAGAGTGTCCTCCCCAAGAATCACTGACTGAAGGTACATTTTTGTCAGAGGCTATTTCCAGATGGAGAGATTCTGCTCTTCGGAGCATTGGCGTAACAAAACTAGAGGGGGCCGTCCTGCACTGTACATGGAGGGGCCCCCTTTCCCGACTCACTCAGGAGGTCTCATGATACTGTACTGCGCAGACGGGTCCCTGGAGCTCGTGACGCACCCGCACCGCGGGGACTACGGGGGTCTTTGTTAGGCCACTGCTTCGAAGTGAGCCACCAAAGATGGTTAGTTTGTGGCCAAGGTAGCAGACTGCCCTATTGTGAACTGTCCTGTAGACAGTACAGGCCAGCTTGGATACCCTTCTGTCATTAATTGGCAGCCATTTTGGGTGATAAGGATCAGGGTTGTGAGGTCTGTCTTTTGTGCCTTGGCCATTAGTGAGCCGACTTTGGACTGCCTTTAGTGGGGTCAGGTGCATTGTACAAATGCCAGATGGTAAGTAGTTGCTGTTCTCTAGCCTGGAGAGTACCTTGGATTGGACAACTGTTTTGAAGTCTTCAGTCAGGAGAATGGATTTGATTCCTTGGAGTAGGGTGGTTTGGTGCTGAGTCTCCTTAGGCAATGCATTTTTTAGGTCATGCAGGTTTAGTGTGAATCCTAGAGACGTAACGTTTTCGGCTACGATAGGTTTTCAGTCAAGCATATTTATCACATAAACCCAGTTTAACACCGGTTATTGAATTTTGATGGGGGAACCAGGAATAATTCTTTTTCTTGAAAGTTTAGTTTGAGAAAGTGTTGGGACGTGCTTGCATGAAGATCACCTCTCATTCATGTGAGCGCTGCTAAGTGTTGTATCTTGGATAATGTGTGACTGCAGTAGGGGTCCTTCTTGCTTGACATGGAAGAAGAAAGGTGTCAGGTATTGTGTGATTTTGGTGTTGTTCTTCTTTGTTGAAGAAATGAGAGGCGTTGTGTCTTGGGTACTGTGTGATTACACTATTATATGTCTGAGCATGCTTCTGCCATGCTGTTGTGTGCTTGGAATGTTGGGTTGGCAATCTTCTATGTGTGATAGACTTCCTTTGTAGACAGTTGCCGTTTCCATGGAAGGGTTGAGCAGAAGAAATCGGGAGCCATTGGTGGGGTGTTCTGTTAGAGCCATGAAATACTGAGTTTACATTTGTTATTCCTATAATTGTGCATAAAGAATATAGGAACTTAAATGTATTACCAACATTTGGAAACGTTATCTTAACACAATGTTCTCTTGAGAGGAGACATTCATGTACAGCTGGGTACCATTCCCATCCAGCAGGAGAAGGTTTTTTTATTGAGCAGAGATGATCAGACACAATACACATCATATCTTATCTGCAAATTGTCCCCTCCCAAACCCACATCATACGTTCTCAATTTTGATGATCCAAAAATATATATGTCAGGGCTGGACAAATGACCCGATTCCTGAGTTTCAGTACCCCAATATCTACATGGGTCCTAGTCTAAGCTCCAAATCACAATATCCTCGAATGAATAGAAAGTGAACATGTGCAAAAGTGCTACAGATTCTGTATGAGCTGTACAAAAGTGCTACTGTGCTTTAAAAAAGACGCACAACTAGGAACATGTGCTAAAGTGCTATTAATACTGGATCGTAAGAGTGCAATAAAAATAACATGTGCACTGCTTTTCTCATTGTAACGCCCCCATAATTTGCCCTGATGGCCTCTGCAGTACACTTTCCTTAAACCGATAATTCATGAAACTGACCAAAATAGTGTATGGAAATTTAGCACTCGTAGGGCGATGTGCCAGTACAAAATGGGCCCTTGTTTGCGATAGATCCCTTGAGAAATCTGGAATGACCTGGGATCCGATGAAAGAGTAGACCCATTGAGGGACTTGCTGCCCTTCACAGCCCTCTGGAACACCAACAATCCATAAATTAGAATGGCAGCAATGATTTTCCAACTCCTCAAGTTTGGCCTCAAGGGATATATTCTGCTTTCAAACGGAGAGACGAGCTTCTGATTTGATACATTCTGATTTTCTAGCAGCAACACTCTGGTCTCTGCCTCCTCGAGCCTCTCAGAGACCTGAGTCATTGTCTGCTCAATTTTGGCAAGCCTTTCAGGAAGAGCCGCTACCTCATCAGCATGTGATGCCTTAAGACTTCTGATCTTATCCAAGATCATATTAAGCATATTCTTAGTGTCCAGCTGCATAATCTCCACTTTGTCTGTCGATACTTGCTGCTGTTGCACCTATTGTACCTGCATGTCAGAGAGCTAAACAGAAGAAGAGCAGTCTTGCAGGATTCTGTCCTGATGCAGTGTTTGCGATACGGAACTGCTAAGAATGGAGACAAGTGACAGTGAATCTGCCTTGGAGGTGATAGACTGAGTGGCCTCTGAAGCAGCAAAACCTGCTCTGCCTTTAATAACCAAAGACTAGTTCTTGGCTTTCCCACACTTCGAGTCCAGAGCCTGGCTAGCCCCACCAGAGGAAGATGGCTGCGGGATCAAGAGAGAAGAAAGGGCACCCGTGTCCTTGGCTCCAGATTCCAGAGGAACAGTGGAAGGAACAAAAAACTCGGGCACTTTTTCTGTGATATTAGAAACAAGGAGATAGCCCACCAGGGAGGCCGCCCCTTGCTGCACAGCATCAGTACCTTCCCCCATGCACTGATGCTGCAGGATATCCTCAGGACTTGAGGAATTAGAGGACATCCTGCTCTCCTTACTAGAGTGTAGGCTATGATTTGCCCTTGCAACAAGCTGCCCTGCGCTAGACTTATTGTGTTGCTGTGTTTCCTGCAGTGCCAGCTTTGAAGTGTTTTTTCATTTCTTTTCCCTTTTATATTTGTTTGTCTCCTTTTTTTAAACTTACACCTTTTCCCCTTATTATAGTACAGAATCGGCGCCTGAAGATGCCTATTGTCAGTTAAATAAACAATATTGAGCAAGACAAAGCCAAACTAAATCAATCCCTGTATCAACAGAAACAATATGAGGCACAAGTCCCATATGTGTACCCTACACGGAAGGGTGAGCAGCCAATCAGGACAAATAGCGGGAACCAAGTACAGTGTCTTGTTTTGTTTTGCTCCTATGATCTTACACCTTCAGCAGTTAAGCAACAATAGCACTGACAAAGTCATAAATACCTTTGGGTTTATATCTGAAGGACTGCCTGTTTACCAAACGTGCTAAGACTATTGCGCAGTCACAATAAGGGATTCAGGGGGAAGAATACCTTACCAAGTGCTTACCTGGTCATGCTGCTCTGTACGCCAAACAAAACAGCCAAAGAAAGAAGACAAAAGAAGGTGAAATCAAGCTCACAGCTCCTCCCAGCCTGTCGCCACCTCTTCTCAGCTTCTCCACATTTGCTTGGCCTTTGGAGGAGGCAGGGCAACCACTGCCTCCCCTGTCACCCAGCTTACATCTTCTCACAACTTCGTGAGAGCCAGGTGCCCAAAGAAATCAAGACAGGTGAAAACAAATCCAACTACATCACATCCATTGAACTCGCGGGTCCTCTAGACCCCCGCGTCTCTGTCAAAAGGTAATTGCCCTCCGCTGTCATGGCACAGCGGGCCCCACAAGTCTCATCACTCACTCCAAAGGCATGGCACCACGGAAACACCCGTCCGTCGGGCAGAAGAATGTTGTGTTACCTCAAGATGCAAGTGAATGATGACACCTACAGACTGAAGAGTTTCAGAGAGAGGATGGGACCTTGCAGGGCTTCTTATTAAAGAGGTTGAGGATTCAAGAGAAAGGTCAATATTTGAATTTTCGGGATTGGTTTGTTGGATGCATCAATATCAGAACTGTGTCACTGATCCCGATGTGATCTTATAAGTTTTTTTTATCAAGACGTCATTGTTAATGGTGCCCAACTCCACACAGCTTTCAAGGAGAATACGGAGGAGAGGTTCCCCCTGGTCTAATATGCGTCGTGTATCATCTAATATCTATAGTGTTGCCATCCTTCTGCTGCAGCCAGATCTTAAGCCAGGCTGGAATTCGTCTAACAGAGTGTTTTCCTCTTCTTTCAAGCACCTTAGTGAGAAAGTAAAGATTGGACAAATGCAATAAGTCGTGTAGGTCAAAGACGTTTTAAGGCATGGGCACAGTGGATTCTAGTCCAGGGTCCCAGCTTTTGGGGGGGGGAGGGCCCTGATAGAGCCAGCTCTGCTCTGCAGAGAGTTTTGCATTGATGACCTTCAATAATTCTTAAAGGGATTGTTTTAAATACAATTTACCATTAATTTATGTTGAATGTAGGTGATGTGCAGGGGTGGCTCCTCCGCAGTGGCCAGCAGATGAAAAATAAAATGATAGCTATCATTTTATTTTTCTTCTGCTGGCTTAGCCAGCAGTGCAGGGAGGGGCAGGGTTGGGCCATGGGAGGTGGGAGGGGGCAAGAAGAGAGAGTGCACCTAAGTGTGCATGTGCCTTTGGCCAGCAGTCTTGCACACCAATACCACAACCCACCAGCAGCCACATCCAAACACCCCCACCCCACCAATCACCCCACACTGCACCCTACACACACACAACACCCCCTCCTTCAACATATCACATCAAAAGCATCAACGTTTCACCGACAATGAGCTGAGGGTCATGGTAGACGAGATTGTCAGGGTAGAGCCACAACTGATGGGACCCCAGGTCCAGCAAACATCAATGGCCAGGAAAATGGAGTTATGGCAGAGGGTCGTCGACATGGTCAACTCAGTCGCACCTATCCATGCACAAGGGAGGACATCAGGAAGAGGTGGAACGACCTCAGAGGGAAGGTGCGTTCCATGGCGTCAAGGCACTACCTCGCCGTCAACAAGACTGGTGGTGGGCACCCATCCCCCCTTGAGTTAACATCATGGGTGGAGAAGGTCTTGGATATCAGGCAATCGGAGGGCCTGACTGGCATCATCGGAGGGGTCGACACTGGTAAGTCAACAAAACCCCACAGGCACCAACCACTCCTGTACAGCATGCTTCCCCACCACCCATCACTCCCAAGTCCACCCCATCTCACACTACTGCACCCAATCACCCCATGCCCCACCCCTGAATGCCACATCAGCCCTCTGCCACCATCCCCATACAGTCACCCCCTAATGCATGGATAACAATCACAATGCCAAGCACCACAACTCCCTCAATAGATCACTCCCTACACAGCAAAAGATCGAAGTCCCACTTCACTGTGGAACATGTGCATGGTAAATCATACCACAGGCCACACCAACTGGTTGCTACGACTGTGTTCCAACACATGGCAATGACAGCAATGCTATCCACCATCCTCAACCCACCATGGCACAATCCCAATCTCCCAGTCAATGCCTGCAGTGCTGCAGCTGTCATTGCCATTACTGGGAAGCAAGTTGAGTCACTGCTTGGACCACACCATTAAAATAAGAACTACACATCCACATTTTAACTCTCCCCCTTTCCATCCACAGCAAACCCTGCCACTGCCACCGTGCAGAGGATGCCAGGGTCAGACTGCCCTCTCCACGTTGAAGGTCCCACTAGATGTCTGGATAGTGATGACTTGCCTGGACCATCTGGGATGACAGGTCAGTCCACTCCCAGCAGCTCCACCCTGAACACACTGGACTCCCGCTCCCATGTGGCAACAACACCACAGCCAGCCCCTCCTTCCCAAACCTGTGCCCCAGGGACATCTCAATCAGAAGTGTGCCCCACAGTACAGGGACCAGAGTCAAGGGCACACCCCATGCAATGATGGTCCTGGTGCTACTGGGAATGGGCACACTATGCCAGGGGCACAGGCACAGGGGGTCTAGGGCAGTGGGTGGGGACCTGTGGTCCAACAGAAGGGGCAGCCATAACAACAGACTGGCCGGGAGGCCACCTCCTGAGGTCTGGGTGCATACAACCAAACCCAAGACACGATGGACAAGACCAGATCCTCACGGCTGTGCAGGAGAACCAAAGGCTGCAAAGGGAACACCATCAGGAGGCCATGCAGCAGTGGCAGGCCCTCAATGCCACCATGGCCTCCATTGCAGGGGTGCTGAAGGAACTAACCACCATCATGCGTGAGTCCACCACCCACCAGCAGGCCCTTTCCACTAGCCACATCCGATCGGAGCCCTCCACTTCTGCCACAGCTAGTGGAATGGAGGCCCTGCCACAGGACCGGCAGAAACCAGCAAACCTCCCCCTGTAGCTGAGGAACCCCCCATGCAAGCGAGGTGTCGAACCAGAGATCCTGCAGGAACTGATGCCAAGACCACTGCCAGGAAGTGACCTGACAATATCCGGAAAGAAGAACAAGGCAGGGACATCAATCACTATAAGAGTCATATATGCCCACTCAACACACATGCACTGCAAGTAGAAAACCCAAGGGTGAGATGGCAAGTCAAATCCCAAACCTTATGGCCATTACAGACCCACATTCCCAAGAGATGCATCCACAATGGTCCCTCCCTCACAGCAAATTGAGCAAGACGTGAGTCAGTTACCACTGCCAGGAACAGTAATGTTGCACATCCTCTCCCAATGTGGACTCCCAGGATAGGTTGCAATACTGAGGAAACCACTTCGCTTAACACACATATTGCACTGGATCTGGCAGTTCACGGAACAATGAGCAAGCACATAGATGACACAAGTGTAGCAACACAACAGCAGGGTGAGAATAGCACTGAACTGTGCACAGTAACAACTCCACTCATGGGCACATGTAACCCCCCCAAACCACCCAGAGGCAGAGCTGCACCCACTTCCTCCAATGATAACAGACACCAGGTGAAACCATGTCACAAGGCAGTCAGGTGTATAGGTACAATACCATACATTTGACACATACCTGTATCTCAGTGGAGGTATTGTCGTATCAGCTCTGTTCTGGAGTCAGCTGCATCCTCCTCATCATCATCCTCTTCACTCCCCATGTCCCCTTTATCAGCCACTGGTCCAGCTACCACCTTCTCTGCATCCAGCAATGGGATGTGATGTCTCAGGGCCAGATTGTGTAGCATGCAGCAAGCAATAATGATATGGCACACTTTCTGTGGTTTGTTGAGTAGGGCACCTCCGGAGATGTGTAGACACCGGAATCTGGCCTTCAGCAGGCCAAAAGTTCACTCAATCACACGCCTTGTTCTTCCGTGTGCCTCACTGAAATGATATTCAGCATCTGCAGTCCGATGTCAGGAGCCAGGGAAGGTTTGGATAGCCAGAGTCACCTGTGTGCACAGTGGTACGAACCATGTCAGGACCAGGAGGGAGATTGGGCAGGGTGTGAAGAGAGTTGAGTGTACAGGGGCACACATACGTTTGGATACATACCGATGAGCCAGGCCCTGTCCCTCTGTAGTGGTGCCATCATGTGTGGGACGTTGCTGTTCCGTAGAATATGGGAGTAATGTACAGAACCTGGGAACTTGGCAGTCACTTATGAGATACTTTGATCAGCGAGGCACACTACCTGCACATTGATGGAAAGGAAATATTTACGGTTCCTGAACACTTGTTCATTTCTCCTGGGTGGCACCATGGCAATGTGTGTGCCATCTATATCTCCAATCACATGAGGGACATGTGCAAAATCATAGAAGCCACCTTTGACAGTGGTTAAATCATCACTTTGGGGGAACCTGATGTAGCAGGGCAGATGTCTTAGCAGGGCACACAGTACATCCTTCAACACATTGCTGAAAATCAGCTGTGACATTCCTGCTGACAAGGCCACTGTAATCTGGAACAACCCTGTGGCAAGAAAGTGGAGGACTGACAACACCTGCATTGTGGGTGCGATGCTTTGGGATGAAGTATGACAGACAACAGATCAGACTCCAACTGGGTCACCAGCTCCATGATGGTCTGACAGTTAAGGCGATACGTCTAAATGACGTGTCGCTCTTCCAGGGTGGCGAGGTTGACTAGAGGCCGGCACATATGAGCATTTTTCATCCTCAACATTGCACCGTATCTGGAAATAGGAGGAGGGGAAGTCAGTAAAAACAGTGTTGACAGTGTGGACACAGTAAAGATGTGCAAAAGTTACATTTTTCACCCATGACCCAGCTAACATCCAGCCCCTATTCACAGTGTCCACATAAAATGTCAGTCACCTGTCCTGCATGCCCAGGACAGATGGACGTGAGTTTAACCCGCCGGCATAACCCGTCACAGCGGTAAGCGGTCGCAACCGCCGTGCAACTCCTCATTGGTTAATATGGTTGCCTTTGGGAGACAGGAGCCAAGGGTGATCGCGGCCGGCAGCGACGGTGATGTCTACGGCGTCCATGACCTCCATTTCATTAATTAATGCTCACTTGACTCCTGACACTCCTGCATACAAGACCTCCACTGCATGTGCTGCTGTGATCTGACTCTAGTAGCCAAGACGCCACATCCTGCAGGAGATAGGGCCCCAGCTTTCACCCAGGAGGAACTGGACAAGCTCTTGGAAGGGGTCCTATCCCTGTATGGACAGTTGTATGGGGCACCAGAGCAGCAGGGAAGCCCAATATGACTGTTCTGTCTGAGAGTGGTGCGTATGGAGATGAGGGCCTAGGGACGAGGCAGTGAGAATGGTTCATGGACATGGGTGAGGAGTCTGAAGGTACGTGGGTTGAAGACATGTGAGTGTGGTAGTGAGACGTGTGCTGTCCACTGCTGTCCCAGTAATGCCAAACTACATGTCTGTGTCACCCATGCAGGTCAGCATGCATCAGAAGAAGGGGATATAGCGTGCCATAGCCAAGCAAGTGCAGACCCAGGGGATCCACGCCCAGCGGTGCACCCACTGCAGAAAGTGGTAGGAGGACCTGAGACGCTGTGCCCGGAAGACCGCAGAGGCCCAGCTGGGGACATCCTCCCAACAAGGGAGGGGTGCCCATCGGACCCTAACCCCCCAATGGCCCGCATTTTGGCGGCGGCCTACCATGAGGTGGATGGGCACTTGAGGGCAGCACAGCAGCCACACGAGGGTAAGTACACACTTTCACTTACTATATGTGTTGCCATTGTGGCTCTGGGATGAGCACTATTGGGGAGTTGTACTGTGGGTACTGGGTAGATGCATGTCTACTATGGGTATCAGGCAACCGGGCAGGAGTGGCATCATAGACGTGTGGGCAGACCATGCAGTGAGTGAATAGATGGGCAGTTACCACCAATGTAGTATCTGTGTTGTCACCTACTACCAAGAAGAGGTACCCAGCTCATGCCAACAGGATCATTGCACCTGAGGTGTCAGGCCACTGTTATCAGTTTTTGCCAACCACTGTGCCAGAGGTGAATGTTGAGTCCTCAATCTGATGGCATGTACTGTATGTGTTGTGAGGTAAAGTGGGCCAAGATGTCACTGTGCAAATTGTCAAAGACCTACTAGGCATGCTGGCTACCCATGCAGGAAACAGTTGCTTCAGTAGTCCAGGAAATGTGTACCTCAAAGGGCATGGGAGGTAGCCGGGTCCTGGGCAGGTGTGACGGGTATGCCTCTCATCATGAACATGAGTGCATATCAGTGGTACACATTTGCATTGCTGTGGTTTCCCACATCGTGTTCCACTGTTGTAGCACGTGTAGGTGAGGGCATGGCGTGCCATGGCATGGCAGCAGACGATGATGTAGTAACTCTGTGTGACTGTAGTGCTGGCATTGATCGATTGCACCATGTGTCTCTCCCTCCCCCCCTCCCTGTCGTCCTTTGTCTTTGTGTGAATCAGCATCATCTGGCAAAGGAAAAGGGGCACCGGGGAGTTGGGAAACTGCAGCCCACGGGACCCAGGAGGCTGAATCCAGCAGAGCCAAGGGGACCAGGGGGATGGAGGGCAAAGGAAGTGCCATGGGGAAGACAGGATCGACCACACCATCCTCAGATTCCTCCTCCTATGACGGCTCCCTGGTGGTGGCAGACCCATCTGGGCCCATGCCTGCACCATCCTTGTTCGCCACTCCCATTACCAGCACCGCCCTCCCTGTAGCACCCCACCCAGTTGCCCGTGCCTGCTCACCCAGGAGGGTGGGCGCCTCTTCGTCACAGGCACCTCTGCCCTGCCCCAGTCAGCCCTGCTGCCCTCAATGAGGAGGCTATTGACCTCCTGAGGTCCATCTCTGTGGGGCAGTCAACAATCGTGAATGCCATCCAGGGACTGGCATCTCAGCAGACCAATGTGTTCCTGGAAGGCATTCACGGTGCCCTGGCTGGCCTGCAGAGATTGGTTCAGGCTCTGGCCTCCTCCTTGACGGCAGCCAGTGTCCCTTCTTCTTCCGGCCATCCTCCAGCTACCTGTTCCCAAACCCACATCCCTCTCCCCTCATCCATCCAAGGCACACTTACTGACCCACATGCATCCACGTCACCAGACACGGTACGCAAGGACAAACATAAACACCACAAATGGAACCACCGCCATGCACACATCCTACATTCAGATGCAGACATGACAACATCCATTCCCTTTACGGACTCCCCCACCACCTCCCCCTTGACGGACACAAAAACACTCACACCCTGCAGTCACCACCTCATCAGTCCCAGATCCTGCCACATGTGCCCTCACTGCCACCATCACCACAATATCAGCCCCCTATACATGCACCCCATTCCCCACATGCACACACACACCGACTATCAACATCCCCCACATGCAGCACATTCACCCTACCTACAGACACCACCCAAACATTCACTCACTTTGCCCCCCTGCCATCTTCCTGCATCTCCTCCGCCCTTCTCCCAGTCTACCTAAATGCCTCACCTGAAAAGCAGGATGTCTGCAGGGGTGATGGTACGCCCCCGGCCTCCTGGAACACCTCTCAGCACTTCCTGGTGGACACAGAAACCCCGGTAGGTGTCCCAAAAGGAAAGGGGGAGTGGAAGAGAAAGAGACAAAACACTGCCAAGTCTTGCTGGTCCAGCCAGGCACCCTATATCTTCGGGGGGACAGGTTGTTGTTGGCAGAGTGATAGTAGAGTTAGTGCACTCAACTTCCTTGAAACTAAATCTCTCTTTCTGATATGGGCATGGGAGCGGTAGAAGAACACAGGGATGCTCCAGCACTTTTCTTGGATAATAATAACTGTTGGCACAATTACTAACACTGCATTACCAAAAACCCAAACTGAGTACCATAACAATAAGTACTGCAACACTAGGGCTGGCTACACAGAGATTCACTTTTGCACACTACAATTAGAACTGTGGTTGCACTTATCATGCACAAGAAAGACAAACAAGGGTATTAATTATATCACATATAACTTTCTTGCATGCATAGGGTTAAACAAAAAGGAACAAAAACAATCCAAGAAATACAAATGTCCACTCTGGGTTTAAACAGTTAGGGTGGCACAGTTTGGTTTGGTTTCACTGTGTGTGTGAAAAACCCTTCAAAAGCAAATTCCTCAAACCTGAAACACATGCATAAATGACACAATTTAAATCCAAGAGTTATGCTATTAGAGAAAGAAAAGTCACGTAAATGCTCTTTTAAAATTGCACTGTCACTTTTTGTAGTAGTTGAGCTCAAGCAGATTTCCTGGAGCACATTTAGGCAAGTAACTACAATAATAATGTAGAATGTTCAGAAATGCATTTGTCTCTTCAAGATAAGCACTCTGCCAAAATACAAGGTATGAAATACACCAGCTGTTCTAGTAAAGCACGGCGCTCAAATAACAAACTCCCTGGAGAATACTAGTCACTTAGCTGCAGTCTTTTCTGGAGTG
Source organism: Pleurodeles waltl (assembly GCF_031143425.1). NCBI lineage: Eukaryota > Metazoa > Chordata > Amphibia > Caudata > Salamandridae > Pleurodeles > Pleurodeles waltl. The sequence continues at coordinate 39,417,531 of NC_090450.1, forward strand.
CTGGTGGAATGCCTGGTGTCAGCTGGTACAGGAACGAAGAAAAGACTTGCCTCAAAATTCCTGAATATGAGGATGACATCAGGGGCTGGACTGCCAAATCAGATGCTGAGATCAGGAAGCAAAACAAAGCCAAGCAGGGAGGCATGCTTCACTCTTCTATTTATAGCCAATCAGGAAAGCAGTTGAGTTTCCACATGAGTATGAGTCACCACACCCAATTAGAAGCACATGTCTACACCACACCCCATTAGAAGCACACGTCTACACCTGCTCACATTTGCAAACAAGCATTGGTAAAACAAACATTGATAAAACCAATTGTGTAACACAGCACATTATGTTTACTTAGAAACATGAAGTTTTAACCAAGAACAGATATATGATTTAACCCTAACCCTTGGGGATGCTGACAGATAATGCAGGAGGTACCTTGGGATTCCTGACAGCATGCTCCTCCCCCACCTAAAACTTCAACCCCCACCAAGTCCACAGTTACCCCTCCCAAATACAAGGCCAAGCCCACTCCCTCTACTTCCAAGGCCAAGCCCAAAACCCCACCCCCCCAAACCTAAGCCACCACCTCCGGAGGCAGACTTAAAGACCACCCCTCCAATTCTACATCGAGTGACCCCCCTCAAAGCCCAAACCCCCATACATGCCCCTTTGATGCCCCTGGCCTGTGAAGGCCAGCAGTTTGCAGTCAGTAGTCAAGTTGAGGCCTTTTGCAGTGCCCTCTGTATCAGTCCACTATGGACATTTTGGACTGGGCCTTGGCCACATTGTACATAGGTCATCATATCATAGTTGGTGTTGATGGTTAAAACCTTTTCCTGGCTTTCCATCCACATGTATGCGTTGTTTATCCGCGATTAGGCGTGTTTGCGTATGTGTGTGTGTGTTAGTATGGGAGTTTGTTTGTGGATGTGTGTGGGTGTCGCTTTCCAGGCTGTGTGTGTGTTTTGTGTGTGTGTGTATTATTATCCTTTCCTCCAGTGTGTGCTAGAGGGGTGTACTTACAGTTGGTGTCTTCGTCGCCATTGCTGGTGTTCAGTAGCCAGCAGGACCATTGGGAAGACTTCCAATATGCGTGGCATGGTGCCTACAGACCTGCCTGTGTTCCTGAAGGTGAGTGTTCTCTTCTCTGTGATTCATTTCCGCCAGATTTTTCATGGTGGTGGAACTGCCCTGGAAATCGTGGCAGTGTGCAGTCTAGTAATAGGGTTGTGGGAAACAGCATCACTGTCGCCCTGGAGATGCCAGCCGCCAGCCACGATGGTCCGTTCGCAGTGGCAATTCCGGGCAGCAATTTGGCTGTGTTCTGTTGGTTCCTTCCCCATCCTCATGATTTGGCAGTCAGCACCACCGGGACCAAGGCGGTACAACCGCCAACTCCACTGTGGCGGTCCTTGGATCGCCAAAGTCATGATGATGGCCTTTGTTTTTACCTTGTCACGTTTGCTGAGGTTCAAAGACCGAGGTCCAAGGTCAGGCTGTGTCTTCTGATAAACTGTTGCTTATGTTTTTAAACCGGAAGATTGGATTTCACTTTCCTTTGACCGCAAAGTTAGGTAAATTTGTTGTGTGAACCAGGTGACAATTTTGCTTGGGGTAAGGTTAAATGAAAAGAAAGGCTGTAGGATGCCAATGTTTTCTAATACAGGGCAAAATGTAAATGCTTTTAAACCGTCCTTAAATTGGAAACATAGAAGTGCAGGTACTGACTCTTTAGAGTACCTATTTGCTCCTGAGAATTGCCAGCTCTCCTCCTTTAAATGCATTATAGCAGTACAGAGAAAGGCAGGTCTCCTCCCTTTCAAATGAAAGATGTGTAGCTCTGAGAGTACCTGCCCATTTAAAGCACTGCTTGAAATGAACTAAATAAATATTGGAAAATCCATGTGCAGCATATATAGTATGCATGAGGCACTGATTTTAATAGGTTCAACACAATCCAAGACACTTTGCTTGTGTAAGGCATAAATAATAAATATACACGGAAATCTGATTTTTGCACATTACTGTTTTTGTGTGCCATTAAAGGTTTATTAAAAAAACGAATTATCTGATGCAAATCTAATGGTCATTTTCAGCAGTCCATTGAAATGCAGAATGTGGTCTTTGTTAATGACAGTAATCTGCCACTGCATGCTTTAGCCCTATATTTGGAACAGTGTGCTCAAAAAATGCATCACAGGACACATATAATTAATGACCACTCTCCTGCTGAATGCCTAATGTGCTATATTTGCTCTTTGTGTGATGGACTTTATTTTTTACAATCCCTATCAACTAAGTCACATAACAATGATGGCAACCTCCCACTCTGAAGATTGTTCCAGCACCATTGCTCGTAGTATGATTTGTTTTCTTGTGCTATACACGTTCTGTTATTCTGGGCATTTTCAGATTTTTTGTGACTCTTTAGTGAACCATGGGTTGACTTGATTTTTAGACTTTACACTTTATTTAGTGCATGTTCATCAGATATGAGTAATGATGCGGTTATACTTCACCTTCACTAGTTAGTGTAATGTGGTTTTAAGCTGCCATTAACTTTGATTAGATTTTTGTAATGATTTACTAACACCTTTGAAGTTCCTTTCCAAGATTTTAACCTCTTACAGCTTGCTCAGGTGGTTGATTTTGTGCAGACAAGTGAGAAAGGAATACGTAGTGAAGAGATCAATTTACAGAATCTGTGTCACCATTGTGCCTTCTTTAGCTAGTAGGAAGTTAAAGATCTCAAACTTTTTGGGTGTGGTGTGAACAGTATTGTTTAATGTCAATGTCTTGGAAAAAGAGGAATAATTGAAATACTGCCATTTTCTTTTGTCTCCCCATTGGAGGTGGAAGTCATCCAAGAAGATGGTATTTGTGCAGGAGTTGGATATTTCCGCAATGAATAATATCAATTGCTCGATGAATAGTTGGTGTTGTCTGAGGGTGATAGAAGAGATGGAAAATCTTTGGTGCCTTTTCAACCGTTGTTGTCTCGACAGGTACACAGTGGGCTGTGGAGCAATGATTGATTTTCAAGTCTTTGCATTTTATAAGATATCTCTGGAGCAGAGCCACTTGGCCTCCTTATTTTCCCTTCACGATTTTGACAGATGATTATATAGTCCTGAGGGATAAGGAGTTTTAGTACAGTCTGGGAGGCTGGTAGCCATATTTCTATTAGAAATATCACATTGAAGTATTGTAAATTGTCTGCCTTGGTGTCTGATCTACAGTTACAAAGCACACCTTTGGAGGTAGATTCTTCTGTTTTGGTTGTCAAGGAACAAGAGATCTGACTATGGACGCAATTTTTAGGATTGCTTTTGTTTCTACTGAGACACTGTGATCTGCTTATATGATTGTCGATAAATCAGATTTTAGAAGCAGGGGGTCCTGGGAACTGCAGGATATACTATTGTTCACCATGACTGCCCAATAAAAAAAGGAAGCGGCTTCGGTTTTATTCGCAAAACCTCACCAAAATCTCAATCTTGGTAGATTAATGATTTAGCTTAGCAGACTAATTTTTATTCAAGATCTCTATAGACAACTCTGTTATCGTGTTAGGTCTTATTGATTTTGGCCTGCCAGGACCATACATCAACTTTGGACATGAGTTAGGTACCTTCATTACAGCACACTTTATTGTACTTAGATGTTTCAATGTCTGGTTTGAGGATATCTCCTGCCCGGAGGATGCTGAATGTGCGGGCTATATGACCATTCTGGGACTCTGACTAAGCTACCCATGTTGCTGACCACATTCTGGATGCTATTTTTGCTTCCGATTGCTTAACATCTAACAACTCATCATGCTTGACTGGTCTGATCATCACACTATACCTTTCTCAGTTTGCTTTCCATCGAGCACCTCAGCAGCCTATTACTCTCCCAAACAATGTCTGTCAGCCTCACTTGCATGAGGTAAAATCACTAAAGGTAAACTGTCTGCCAACCTTGCCTTGAGTAACCCTTTCTAGGTCTGGCTTGACAGCGTAGCTCTCACAAGATTGTGTGTGATCAGCCTAAAAAAGAGCTTTCAGGAATACTACACGGACAGACTTTGGTTTCGCCCACATGTTGGTGGATAAGTATATATGTTTTAATTGGGGAGAAATAGTTTGGTTAACAGAAAATGGGCATATTTGCAAGAAAGTAGTGCATCACAGACGATGCAACACTTTTCTTGCGCCCCCAACCAGCACCTAACAACACCATGGTTGTGCCGTATTTACAATATTGTAAAGCACACAATGTTCACGGAGGAATCATTTGGATACAAATATTTCAGCAATATTAACTACTAATAATGCTGTAATTAACCATAGATCAAATTCCATAAATGAATAAATCTTCAAACAGCATGTAATTCGTTTCTAGAAAAATAAATAATTTTTATATAATCACTAATAATATATTCATCAATGTAGCAAAGCAAAAAAGATAATTTTTAGTGTTTGTATACAAATGCACTGATGACCTCTCTTGTCCACAATCCATTTACATCTAAGAGACAGAAGGAGAGCACCAACCCTCCTGACTCTCCAACCACAAAAGTTTTGAGTCCTATTTGCAGCCTATCAATCAGTCAGAAATCACTCCTAATGGACTCCAGCAGCTCATGCGATGAATTGCGTCATGGAGAGTATAAACCATCCATGAGACCATCCTCAGGACAATGTTTCAAAGTGGATTAAATCACAATAATTGTTGCTTTACAACACAATAAATAACCCACATTAATAAAACGCTAAACAACACTAAAAGGCAAGAGAAAACCAAACCACGCTGTACATGCAAGTGAATCTCCCATTTACAAGGCACCCCAAAAAACAGCCTACGTAAACCTCAGTGTAAAACGTGCATTTTTCACTTCATCATAACATGCAACACCAAATTGACACCAAAAGTGTATATACATCTGTACATGCATATACAAATATATATATATATATATATATATATATATACAAACATACATACACACATACATATACACACACATAAAATAAAATAAAATAAAATCACTCACCAGAGCTCCTCAAACAACTGACAAAAGTTAAATACCCCAAAGCAAAGTAAACCAACTAATACCCAAAACCAATCCCCCCCCCCAAAAAAAAGCAACACAGCATATTAATACTTGCTTCAACATCACCTTCCTGGAACAGCACTGCTTAATCCTTTTCATCTGGCCCATCCAACTAAATAAAAAACATACCAAGTCAAGAGTAAAGTTCTAACATCCGATCTACAGTAGCAGGACTCCCAAAGGACCATGCTTGCCGCTAGTCGGTTACTCCAGTAAAAATAAAGGATGATGTAATCTACATGAAGACAAAATAAACACCAATCCATTAACCAGATTTCCACAAACACACTCAACTTCAAGTCGCTATAGAACATAAATCCATTAGGCACAAATATTAGTTAGTTCACCAGATACGTGAACTCCCATCAGGCTCAAATCAATCATAAAGCTCATGCGCAAGGCGCACCATGGCGGTCATTAGCACATTAGAGTCAAAAGTCTTGACGCTACTGTGCCACTTTGCTACACTAGCATAAAAAATGTTGACGCTAATGTAGCACAGCACAGGGAGGCCCATTAAATATAATGGGTGCGTCATTTCAACGCCTGCTCTGAGCGGTAACAATGATGGAAAAAATGGCGCAGTGAAATGTTGTAAATTTCACTGCACAATTTTTTCGGGCCTCCCTGTGCCGGAGTGCTCTCTTGCATACATCATGCATAACGTGGCGCATGGGGGGTCACAAAGTGGCACAATGCAAGCATTGCACCACTTTGTAAATATGGCGTGGCAGAAGAGCCAACCTAGCGCCTCCTTAGCATCACAAAAAGTATGCTATGGCAGCACTAAGGTTGCGCAAGGGGCTTGTAAATATGCCCCAAAGTGTTTCCCTTCAATGAACTTGTGATTATTTTGTTTGTTTATCCAGCTACATGAGCTAGCAGCACTATGGCTGCCTAGCAAGATTCACTTGCAGAAAGGATCAGGCTTACAATGGGATGGACCCTGATCTCTTAGTGGCACACATATGGCATTTGTGGGAGCCAAATCCAATAATCGTCTGAACTCCAATATATACCCACCCCAATAGTTTACCAAAAAAATTTGGCTCTGGAATCTACAGTTGATCTAGTGGATACACACTACACTCCTCATTAGGGAAACACAATTTAGCAGAGGTAAACAGAATAGAATATTAAAAGCATAAAGAACTGAGTCCTAGAAAATAAAAATTAGGCAAAAAGTGGATTTATTACAGAACAATTAAAATACGGTACAGGGAAAATGCATACAATGCCAAGTGACACCACGCTTTAAACATCATAGTTGCAGATAAGGTATAAATACCAATCTCTTGATATCTTTGATTTCCATTAAAATTCAATAACCATCTTGATACTTCTTATATAAACAAAACAATATAAAATGGGTTCACTGTTATGACATCACATCACAATAGTAACCAGCCTACCAATTGAAGCCGCAATCATAATCACGTATATACAACTCACCACAAAAAACAGAAATCCATCATCGCAAATCGGACAAACTCATGCATTTAAGTTCTCCTTATTCATACTTACACTCCACATTCATTGAGGATTGTACAGCCATACAGCTTGTCATCCTGTAGGGGGATCCGGCAAACCTCCAAAACTCAATTCTCCTTTGTTCTATGCACCTAAGACTAAAAATCTTCAAAAAACTTGTAGGCACCCTTTAAGGAGGAGATGTTCTCACGTTAAACATCCTCTGCTACCAACTTTATGGGAGCTAAACCCTAATAATCGTCTGAACCCCAATATTTAATAACCCCTGATATTTTATAAAATAATTCAGCTCCAAAATCTCCAGTTGACCAAGCAGTTAGACAATACACTCCTCAACAGGTAAACACAGTTTAGCAGAGTTAAACAAAATAAAATATTGGAAGCTTAAGAATTGAGTTCTAGATTAAAAGTAAGGAAAAAGTTGGATTTATTACAGAAAACTCAAAATGCGATACAGAGAAAGATACACAAATTGATACGAAGGCCCACTTACAGAAGTACAGATAAATGCAAATGCAAAATCCTAATTAATCCCTAGTTAGGCTGAATCTAAGCAACAATTCTAAGTGTCTAACTCATAAAGAGTACTGACAGCATCCCAATAGAACGTTTAAAGGCAAAAAGAGAAGCATAGCAATTCTCCCATAGTAAGAAAAATTTGCATTATCAAAGTAAGAAGGAAAATATTAATAATCCATATTCCAAAAATCCCCAAATCTTTTCCAAAAGACAGAAACCCAAAGGTTTTTCCAGTCAAATTATACAAGATATTAATAGATTCTACAAATTCAGCATGGATCGATCATGTTAGGGATCCATTGTCAAATCAGAAACATCAATGTATTTTATAATTCATTAACACTAACCCATTTCCTAAGGTAAGAGAAAATATTCACCTTGCTGCCACATCAGCTGCACTTCATATATGTAATGCACAAATGAAAAATGTCTTAAACATTGGCTCACAGAATTAGCGCGAGTAGGCTAACACTTCCAGTGGACATACTTGGAAATTATACTTTAAGTACACAGTGGAAGCTTTATTTGCAATGCACACTTCCGAACATTGTCCTATATCACTATTACATTTATGCCATTCACTTGATGCTGTGTGGAAACAAAGGGAGAGATGTCTTTGCTGCGGGACACTGATTCGGAGAGGGAATGTGGGGAGAAAGTTGAGCAGAACACAAGAAACTGTATTCATTTTAAGAATAATGGCATATTAGACAAAAATATGGTATAACTATTAATAGTTTTAGTAATACTTCTAAGCAACCTAGGTAATTAGCTCCAGGTACAACATCATTAGTTCATCGATTACGACTCCATCTATTATTAAAACACTAATTATCAGGAATATTGCATATTGTAAAAACGCTACAATGCCCTGTTAAAGTGTATTAGATAATGTGATTTACAATGTGACTGGGCAAAGGGCGTGGCGGGGGTGGGGGGAACAAATTATATTAAAAAAACTTACTTTAAGTGCATCATCACTCTCCACCACACTGCAGGCACAGGCACCCAGCCTGCCCTGCGCCGAATCATGACGCTGCTCAGAGCAGCGTTATGATTGGCTGGAGCTCCCTGGCTGGGTGCTCCAAGGAAGAGCAGGAGCCTGGGCCTGCTCTCTCCTACCCGGCAACACAGTGCTGGGTTGGAGAGAGCCCGGTGCGCACGTGTGTCTGGGCGGCCCGAGACGGCCGGCCAAACAAACATGCGTACTGAGGGGAGAGCTCTGTGCACTCCCCTCCATGGCTGTCATCCCGCATGGCCCCGCCCCTTTAGAAACAAAACGATATTAAACATTGTGTATTATCGTTTTATTTTTAAAGGTTTGCAGCTGCTGCTGCTGGCGGGACGGCGACGTTCCTCCACCATAGTGGAGGAGCCACCCCTGATTTCTATCATTACTTTAGACTTTAGAGCAGGGGTCTTCATACTGTGGGGCGGGCCCCCCTAGGGGGGCCTCGAGTGATCCCAGGGGGGCACCAAGCTCTGGCCAAAACAGTCATTACACAAATAACAGTGGTTTGTTTTAAGCAAAAATGTGCTATCGCATTTTTAAAAAGGTAACATTACTTAACTGCAATGTTTAAAAACATCTAGACATATTTAAACATTGCCATCTTTATTAAATAATTGTGAAAAAATTCTGAAGGGGGGGCAAAGATTTTTATTTTTGAACTGGGGGTGGGTGCAGCATTAAAAAGTTTGGAGACCACTGCTTTAGAGTGTAGTTATGTGTTTGTGAACTGTATGGAAAATGCAGGATTACAATAATCCACATATATTTTTAGGCTTGCCTTAACAGCGCAGCTGGCTCCTGAACTTAGGTGATCCACAAACAGGAGCTTTCGAAGTACTACTGAGGGAGGGGTTTAAGATCTACAGACATTTTAGTTTTCCCTTAGTAGAGGATTTAATTACACATAAGTTGTGTGCTTTCAATGAAAAGAGTGCTTGAACTGCTTGTAAAAGGGACCACACAAGCATCTGCAGCTCCTTCTGTAATACCAAAGTGCCACAGGCGAGCACAAATTGGGTGCGAACACCTTTTACACCCCAGGGCACTTTGATAAGTACGGTCCCAGATCTATAGTTTTTTAAATGCTGTAGAAAAGGAAGTAGACCTCATCTAGTGAAAAGAATATGCTAAAGTTAATAGCCATTTTAGGGTTCATTGTTATTATTCTGAATTAAACCCTGCAGATAGGTATTTTTTTATGTGGAATCTCATGATTATCTTAGTTAGCAAGTGTTTAGATGTTGCCTCTTTTGACAATCCATGGATATAAAAGATTTGCACTGTGAGAATTTGTATTTAACCCACTTAGGAGAAATAGGCATTTTGCTTTGCCAATTGTATTTCCGTATACATTTGTAATTTTATGGCTGTGTGCCTTATGGTTGATTTGTGTGAAAGCTTACTCACTGTAAAGTAGGATTGAGTTGGTTATGGTGATAAGCCAATGAAAAACACCATTAGAATTTATTGGTGTGCAGGGAAACGTTCTGCCAGATGCATAGGTATAGTCTGTTTATTGCAAAAAGTTATGACAAAGGCAAGAGGCCTAGCTTATTTATTGTGGCCAACATATGTTAAAGCCAATGGGCCTTTAACAGTGAATTGGTATCACACAGGATTACAGTCTGTAGAAATCCATTTGGTTGCATGTGAATTCACAGTTTTCCATAATAGGCAAGTGCTTTAGTGTTGGTCACACACTCTGGCACACCCTGGGAGTAGACAAGTTTCACTTTGATTAAACTTGTCTGGCCATATTGAACGGCGTTAGCTATTGTTTCACCAATAGTAATTCTGTTCATATTTGTAATGTTAGAACTGTATGCATGATGGTTGCCAGTTTATGTGCACTTCAGTAAGCCTGTGTTGGTTAACATGTCAAGCCAATGGCAAAGCCATTTGGCCTTACAAGGTAACTGGGAAAATATTATGTCAGATTCCTCAGTAGTGATCTGTTTATAATAAAAAGTTATGACTAAGCAATTAGGCCTGACTAACCTATTGTGGAAAGCATGTGTTAAAATAGGTCTTTTGGGGTGGATTGTTAATAAATTATGCTACAGCCTATTAGCAGGTAATTTATTACACTAAATCTCCCAGAGTACCATAGTAGGAAAGGGTGACCCACCTGAATAAACCATCGGGACAGAAGATTTGCACTATGGTAATCCTTAATAGGCTTTATTAAAGGGAAGGTTAGATTGTTTTGATACCTATAATTGTGTATATATTTAAAGGTCTAGTAATGGAATGCTTATGAGCAATACAGTAAGTCTGAGCTGGTTATGCTGACAAACCAATGATGAAAGTTAGATGCCTGATTGTTTATAATGAAAAAGTATGCTAAAGGCAACACACCTGACATATTAATTGTGAAAAGCATCATTAAAAGCTAGTAGACACACTTAAATGCCTACTGGCTTTTATTGATGTTTTTCACAATCAATAATAGTCAGTAGGCATTTAAGTGTATCTTGTTTATTACTTTGTATTAAAGCCTACAGGTAGGTATTTTGTTGCATTAATTCTCAACGACTGCCTGTGTAGGGAAGGATTTTGACAAACCCTAGGCATTGAAGACTTCCACTGTAATCATAGTAGCTAGACTCTCTCCAGAAGGCCTGACAGGCTTAGCTGTCTGCCAGGAACCTGTAATGAAAAATCATTCAATGGGACCACCACCTCTCTGGTGCTAATTTTTTTTGGAGGTCAATCAATCAATCAATCAATCAAACAATTTATAAAGCCCGCTACTCACTTGTTAGGGTCTAAAGGCGCTGGGGGGGGCTATTGGTTGAATAGCCATGTCTTGCGGAGTTTTCTGAAGGCCAGGAGGTCTTGGGTCTGGCGTAGTTGGAGCGGTAGGGAGTTCTAGGTTTTGGCGGCGAGGTAAGAGAAGGATCTTCCTCCGGAGGTGGTGCGGTGAATGCGGGGGACGGAGGCGAGGGCGAGGCTGGAGGAGTGGAGCTGGTGGGCGGGGGTGTGGAAGGTGAGTCTGTCATTGAGGTAGGCCGGACCTGTGTTGTGGAGGGCTTTGTGTGTGTGGGTGAGTAGTTTGAAGGTGATCCTCTTTGATACGGGTAGCCAGTGTAGCTCTCTGAGCTGGGCTGAGATGTGGTTGCGGTGTGGGGCCTGTGGCCCCACGCTGCCCTGGGGACTGCCACCTCCCTAGGGCTGTATTGTAACATGTGGGGTGGGGTGTCTGGCCCCCCTGCTGCCCCGGGGATCACCAACCCCCGGGAATTAAAAAAAAAATATATAAAGTCACAGACCTTCACACTGAGCTATGGGAGTTCAGTAAAGCTGGACTCGGTTCCATTTTATTTTTAAATTAAATAAATTGTACTTTTTAAAATATATTAAATACATTTTTTGTTAAATCTAACACAACTATCTCATTCTAAGTATATGAGATATGAAAGCCTAAAAAAACTCTCTCTTTCTCCCTCACTTTCTCTCTCTCTTTCTGTCTCTCTTTCAATCAATTGCTTCAACTCACACATGCACTTAGAAAATTACACAGCAACTCATAGAACCACTCAGACACTCACGCACCCACTCACAGACCCACTGACACCCTTATGCAGCTACTCACAGACCCACACACAGACTGGCGCACCAACTAAAACACTGATTTACGCACTCTCACACCCAGACAGACAATCTGAGAGCCACTCTCACCCCCAGATACACCCTCTCATACCTATTCTCACACCCAAAGAAGCTGTGGCTAACTCCTGCCATGCACGGCGAAAGGGCTGTGCATAGTATGAGTTTGTGTGGTTGGGGAGTATTGGCCGCAGGGTCTGGCTGCATCCCAGGGCTTGCTGGCAATCTCCCCTGCTCATTGGTGAAGGGCGTGCACGGTTGGGTGCTTATAGGGGGTTGGCCTCCGGCCAGGTCGTGTGGCCAACCACCACCGTGCACGGACAAAGGCCGGGCACTGCAGTTGTTTGATTAACGTGTAGTAATTAAAATTACTCTATGTTAAAAAAAAACAGATACATTCACAGAAAAAAATCAAAGGTTACAGGGAAGTTATAGTTAGGAAATAGAGTAAAAAAAAAAAATTAGAAATTCACTGAAAAAAACAAAGGTTACATGGACGATATAGTTAGGTTCTGAATTTACTCAGACAAAACCGTAGAAATTCAGCTGTTACAGGTACCTCAGCTAACTATAACTGGTGTTCCCGTTATGCACTGCTTATGAGCTCACATATTACATCACTGATGACATGGTCAGTAACATCACTGATGGCATCACTGATGACATCTCACATGACATCATTGATGGCATCACTGATGACATCATCCAGTGAGTGTAAGTGTTATTTTGGTGTGTGAGTGTGTCTATGGGTGAATGAGTGGTTGAATAATTTGCTGTATGGAACACTGAATGGATGTGTAAGTTGCTGCATAGGTGAGCAAGAGACTATGGCCCTCATTACGACTTCAGCGGTCTTGTAAAAGGACCGCCGAAGCCGCAGGTGCCAATATACCGCCAGTGCTGGTGATATGCTTGGCCCCATATTATGACATTTCCGCTGGGCCAACGGACGGAAACAGCGTTTCCGTCCGCTGGCCCAGCGGAAAAGTCACATCAACGTTGCAGCCGGCTTGAAATCGATCGGCGGCAATGTTGATGTGCAGCGGGTGCAGCAGCACCCGTCGCACATTTCACTGCCCGTAATTCAGGCAGTGATCTGCACGATGGGGCTGTGTCTGGGGGCCCTGCACTACCCATGCCAAGTGCATGGTCAGTGCAGGGGCCCCCAGGGGCCCTCTGAGTCCCCCTTACCGCCAGCCTTTATATGGTGGTGTTTGCTGCCATGGACAGGCCCTGGGGATTATGACCGCCCGGCTGAAGCCGGACGGTATATTGGAGGGACCGGCGGTATGACCGTGGTGAATGTGCCATGGTCATAATACGCTGGCGGAACACCACCAGCCTGTTAGCGGTGTTACCGTCAGTGTTCCGCCGACCGCCGGGGTCATAATGAGGGCCAATGTGAGTAGCTGCATTAGATTTAGTGAGTTGGTCTGTGAGGGGCTGCATGTGTGAGTGAGTTTGTGTGAGTGGTTGTCTGGGTAAGTGAATGTGTGTCACTGTATTGGTGAGTGACTTGGTGAGTCACTTACTGTATGGCTGTAATGATAACTGAGTGGCTGTGTCAGTAACTGTATGCAGGGCCAGTGGGTGTATGAGTAGCTATATCGTAAACTGAGTGGGTGAGTCAGTTTTTATATAGGATAGTGAGTGGATGTGTGAGACCTTGTGTTGGTCAGTGAGTGGCAGTGTGAATAGCTGTACAGTTGAGTGATTGAGTGTGTAAGTGACTGTAATAATGAGTCAGTGACTGTGTAAGTGACTGGAGGGGTGAGTGTGTGCGTGTGTCGGTGTTTCTACAGCTGATTAACTGGTTGTGTCAGTAGAATAGTGATCTATTAATGGGGTGCGTGAGTATGAGTGGGTGTATCAGTGGGTGCATGAGTGGGTGTGTAAGTAACTGTACGAATCTGTGAATACCTCAGTTAGTAGTGTATGGGTGAGTGAGTGGTTGTGTCAGTAGCTGTTTGACTGAATGAATGTCTGTATATCACTACTCTTGTGCATCTCTAAATACGTATGTGAGTATCAGCCAATGATTGGGTGTATGACTGTGTGGATGATGTCATCAGTGATATCATTTGAGATGTCATCAGTGACATCACTGACCATGTCATGACTGATGTAATATATGAGGTCATAAGCAGTGCATTACGGAGCGCCAGTTACAGTTAGCTGAGGTACCTATAACTGCTGAATTTGTACGCTTTTGAATGAGTAAATTCAAAACCTAACTATAACGTACATGTAACCTTTGTTTTTTTCAGTGAATATATATACATATATATTTTATCTATATATATATATATATATATATATATATATATATATATATATATATCCCACACTTGATTCCGTTGATAAAGAGAAAGACAGTACTCCGCAGGTATCTTAATTCATCCGGGTTTATTGGCACAAAAGGAAAGAACACGTTTCGGCGTTGCCGCCTTCGTCAACTTCTTGTTCGCCATATTGTTTTCCCTCATATATATCACATGATCGCTATGTTAAATCTCAATCACTATTACCAACAATTTATTTTATTTTACCATTGGACTCTCCATCATAACACTCTCTATAATTTATACCAATTCCCATATGGATAATTGCACGAATCTTACTTTAATACGGGTTATCCATTTGTAAAACATAAACCTTAATGACCCAAATGGATATAACGATGTGAATAGATGTAAAAGCGCATTGCCTCAGTATGTATTTAATGTTAAAATTGTTCCATAAAAAACTTCCTTCCCAAGGTAGATGTGCTTATAATAATAATAATAATAGGCGAACAAGAAGTTGACGAAGGCGGCAACGCCGAAACGCGTTCTTTCCTTTTGTGCCAATAAACCCGGATGAATTAAGATACCCGCGGAGTGCTGTCTTTCTCTTTATCAAGGGAATCAAGTGTGGAATTACAAGTGAGGTAGCGCTCGCTAGCAGACGAACACCGCTGACGTTTTGGAGCAGGATCAGCATGCTATCAGAAAGTGTTTTGTTTATACTTTCCTGCCCTCGCTGCCTGGAGATTCAACAGCATCGCTACCGGCTCGGGTGAGCCTGCTACGGAGTCGGAGGACTCCGGAGCTGCCAACCCATCGAGTTGAGGTAAGCGTGCTTGTTATGCGGTCGGCATTTGGAGAGGAGTCAGATGCCGGTTGTAATAACTTCATAAAGAAGCATTAATGTGAACTGTGCATCGGCGCACGTGGCATCAGGAAGTCGGATTGGGTTGTTGGTTTGAAATTAGTACGATATTGACAGTGACATTGATATGGCGCAGAAATCCCAGAGCACGTATGAAAATAGAAAATTAAGAGCACAATTGGCCTTTTCATCCACAACAGAGGTTACCTTACAAAATACGGAACACCCAGAGAGGCGAACAGACATGTATGAATTGTTCAAGAAACTTGAAAGATTAATGAAAAAGGAGCTGAAAAAATGGTGGGAGTGTGAGTCTCTGAATAGATATTTGGAAGCAAACAGAGTCCCAAGGGGTCTACGGATCTCCATATTGCCTGCCTATGGCGACCCCAATCCGGAAATGCTAAAAGAATGGGCCGAACACAACGCACATAGTTCGGCAGGAATGATGAGAATTCTAATCAAGTATGCCCAGAGTGACAGGGACAAAGTGTTAGAAAAAATTGAAAGTTTGATCAAGGATATAGATGGTTTCATAGATAAAAAAAACAGTGGAATCCCTAAATAGGGCAATGGAAGAACGACTTGCCAAAATGGAAGATGAAATTATCCAGAAGGAAACGCGGAAATTCAATAGGGACAAAATAGAATATGTACATATGCAAAAAAAAATGACTTCTGGAGGAATCAAAGAATGAGTGAGTCACAAAAGAAAACTATAAATGATGAAAGAAGAAAATCGAATATAGACATCAGTGAAAGTTCAGATATAGACGCTGATGAATCAACACGGTCACAAATACAAACAACATTACAGGATGAATTTGATTTTTTAAGGAGAGACCGCAGATCCAACCACAGACCGTGGCGAGGAACCAAACCAAAAGGAAGAGGCAGAGGCAGAGACAGAAGAGACGAGGAGGGAAAGAAACCTTTACAGAAGATCACGAGAAACTAACTCGAAGCAACAAACGATATTAACAGATGACAAAACTGTCGGGAATTTATCAAAACTTAAATTGGGAGAGGAGGACATAAAGAACCTGTCACTTGGATTATCATACTGTCAACCCAACTATTTTGAGTATAAACAAAGCAGGATAGACCTTTTCCTGTTTATACGAAAATTGAAGTTGTTAAAGATTCATACACTTAAAAACAACAAAACAGGAGAGGGAGAGAAGGCATTGACAGCCAACAAGGACATCACAATGAAGTTGTCGAGTGACAATTTATTACTACTCAATACTATTGAAAGAATTATGGGAAATGGATGAGAACATCAGCATAACTGATGATGAGCAAGTCATCGCTAGATTGGACTTGGAAGGGATAACAACGGACAAAATAGATACCTCAGGGCTTAAACCGAGATCGAAAACTGTTCCAGGATTGAGTGGGGACCTGATTGACCAGTTTTCAGAGACCATAATCAAAGGTCTAAAAACATTGAAAAAAAGAGAAATGGAGAAGACAAGGAAGATCAAGACTAATTATGTCAAGACCCTTGACAAGTTGACTAAGAACTTGCAAATAGTGGTGAGAGGGTCAGACAAAGGTGGGAACATTGTGATCTGGCCAATTGAAGAATACATGGAGGAAGCCTATAGACATTTGAATGACCTAACATGCTATGAGAAGATAGATAAGAAATATGTGGAAAATGTCAAATATCATTTTGACATATAATTACAGCATTGGAAAACCAAATGTTTAATTACAGAGGATGAATACAGATTTATAAAAGTAGATTACCCCAAATTACCTGTTTTTTATCTAATACCTAAGATACACAAAGACGTAATGAAACCCCCTGGGAGACCCATAATCTCCAGAAGAGGCAGTCTCTTTGAACTCTTATCGCAGTATATAGACAGATTTTTATCTCCTTTAGTTGAGAATTTGCCATCTTACCTGAAGGACAGTTCTGATTTTTTAAAAAGGATCTTTGATGTTGGGTGGGAGGATGATTTCCTCCTCATGACGTTTGACGTGACAGTACTGTATACGAGCATACCCCATGATTTGGGGATGAGAGCTATTGAACATTTCTTGAGAGTTAGACCTATCGGATTTTTCCATCATAGCAAAATGTTAATTGACATGATTAGCTGCTGTTTACGACACAATATGTTTTTTTACAACAATGAGATATTTGAACAAAAGCGCAGGACTGCTATGGGAACCTGTTTCGCACTGAGTTATGCGAACTTGTACATGGGGTGGTGGGAAGAAGAAGTATTGAATCATCCCCCCCTAGATCAGTGGAACCAACATATTGTACTGTGTTTAAGATATATAGACAGTATTTTTATTATCTGGAAAGGTGACATGACTAGTGCATTTCAATTCTCACAAGAAGTGAACAACAACAACTGTAATTTGAAATTTACAAGTAAAATACATGCAAGTGAAATAGAGTTTCTTGATGTAAAAGTGATGATAGAAAACAATAAGGTAGAAACCACAGTATTTAGAAAGCAAACCACAGGCAACAGCATCTTACATGCCACTAGTTATCATCCACAACCTTTAAAAGAAAGTATTCCATTTGGTGAGATGCTGAGAGCTAAAAGAATATGCATTACTGAGACCAAGTTCAAAGAAGTTCAGTTAGACATGGGGAGGAGACTGAAGAATAGAGGATATACCGATAGGACACTCGAAAGAGCCAGTAACAAAGTAAAATCTAGAGCTAGAGAAGATCTGCTGTTCTCGTCACAAGAAAGAAAGAATTCGAGAAACAGTGGTGAAAGTGCTGAAACAATAGTGAGATTCATTACAACATTTAGGGGGTTATTCTAACTTTGGAGGAGGTGTTAATCCGTCCCAAAAGTGACGGAAAAGTGACGGATTTACCACCAGCCGTATTACGAGTCCATTATATCCTATGGAACTCGTAATACGGCTGGTGGTATATCCGTCACTTTACCGTCACTTTTGGGACGGATTAACACTCCTCCAAAGTTAGAATAACCCCCTTAATGTGGCACATGAGCAAGTACGCAACTTATTACAAAAGCATTGGCACGTAGTGAGGAGTGATCCTGTAATAGGACAGAGATAAACGAGGAGACCACAGATAACCTATCGAAGAGGGAAATCCATGAAAGACGTTTTAGTCAAAAGTGATATCAGACAGTTGAGCAAACAGTCTACATGGCTCAACACACAGGATGGTTTCTATAAGTGTATGAAATGCAAAGCATGTAAGAATGGAGAAAACATTAAAAATGTAACCATCAGCAATAGGATAGTACACACTACAGTATAAAAGGAAGATATACATGCAAAAGTGACTACATAATTTACATCTTCAAATGCACTTGTCCCAAATTGTATGTGGGAAGTACAAAACTGCAGGCACACAAAAGAATTTTGCAACATTTAAGAGCAATTACTAATAAGGATATCACATATCCAGTGGCTAGACATATTCATGAGATACATGGAGGGAAAATAGAGGAGCTACGTTACAGTGTAATTGATGGAATAGCCAGAGACAGCAGAGGGGGAGATCGAGAGAAAAACCTGCGTAAATTAGAGTCGAGGTACATATTATCACTCGACACCAAGGAACCAAATGGGTTGAACATCAGTGAGGAGTTATATATTCATCTATACTAAAGAATCAACACAAATATTTTTACACAACACCTGAGGAGGCAGAAGTTGTCTTTACACATCAGATATCTACAATAGAAAGTTGAAAATGTTTCCAAGTTATACGAAGAGTTCCCCTATTTAAGTTCCCACAATACCGAGTTGGGAAGGCTAAAATTGTGAGCCGGACACCATGGTAATATTAAGAAGAAAATACAACAAGATGAGATCAATAATGTATGATTGATATAGGGATACATTGAAGATACAAGATATATGATAATGTCAATTTGCTGTGGACCATTTGAAATTAAGTCCACTAATAGATGGGGAACCTATTATTATTATAAGCACATCTACCTTGGGAAGGAAGTTTTTTATGGAACATTTTTAACATTAAATACATACTGAGGCAATGCGCTTTTACATCTATTCACATCATTATATCCATTTGGGTCATTAAGGTTTATGTTTTACAAATGGGTAACCCGTATTAAAGTAAGATTCGTGCAATTATCCACATGGGAATTGGTATAAATGATAGAGAGTGGTATGATGGAGAGTCCAATTGTAAAATAAAATAAATTGTTGGTAATAGTGATTGGGATTTAACATAGCGATCATGTGATATATATGAGGGAAAACAAAATGGCGAATAAGAAGGCGACAAAGGCAGCAATGCCGAAACGTGTTCTTTCCTTTTGTGCCAATAAACCCGGATGAATTAAGATACCCTCGGAGTGCTGTCTTTCTCTTTATCAAGGGAATCAAGTGTGGAATTACAAGCGAGGTAGCGCTCGCTAGCAGACGAGCACCGCTGACGTTATGGAGCAGAATCGGCACGCTATCAGAAAGTGTTTTATATATATATATATATACATCAAAGTCCTACTCAACGTAGACCACAGCTCCCAAGGAGGGGTGGGGTGCTTGACCAGACGAGCACATGAAACGGCTTAATGTAGATTATGAACCCCAGTACTCTCAGCCATATGTCAGAATGAAATGAGGTACATTTTAATATGGGGCCTACAAAAAATGAGAAATGGAGGTTGATATGACAGTCCGTCATCACTGTTTATGGATTAGAAGTGTATTTTTACAAGGTGTGCACAGTAAAGTGATTGTGTGAGCAAGGCCGTCGGATCGGCCGAAACGTGTCATGAAGGAAAATATAACCTTTCCCCAAATTTCATATCCTTGCCTGAGTGGGTGCTTTATATTCGATTGTGGACTAATGATATATATATACATGTATATATATACATATAAATATATATATATACATATATATATATATATATATATATATATATATATATATATATATAAATGACCCACTGGTGGTCGCCAGTAGGTAGTTGTAGTTAGGACAATTTTTTCCATAGACAGAGACTTTTTTGTTTTTCCATTAACTATTCCACTGGTTGACAAATCTTCACACAGTTTTTTTAACTTATACTTCGTTGATTCAACTGCTGTGTTAAAAAGGTTTTGGGGTGATCTGTCAAGTGGGGGCAGAGAAAAAGGGGGGGCACAAACCACTTTTTCCCTAATCTATGACAATGGGATTTTTCAAATTTTTTAACACGACTATAGCCTGAACCGCTGATCGGAATTACACCAAATTTGGCATAAAGCTAGCTCTTGGTCCGGAAAGCGTGCTTCTAGTGATTTGGTGTAAATCCCTTCAGTAGTTTTGGAGATGTTAGATTTTAAAAATATGGATGTCTAGGGAAGCAGATCTGACTGTCCCTGTGCTGATATCTGATTGGCTGCCAACACTTCATCCAGGAAGTGGTGCCAGGCATCTTGGAACTCTACTTCAGCCGAGTCCCAGAAAAAAGTAAAAAAAAGATACACCCTGGCATCTTAGCTGTGGTGGACGCCTCCAAGGCTAAAAAGCACTTAAAAAAAAAATGCCGTAAAAATCCGCTGACCCATTTCTGTGGATTTTTCTGACTTTTTTTTTTTTAAAAGGGCTGTCTCATACCCTTTCTTTTAATTAGCACCCCGGTGGCCCAGTTCCTGGGGGCATTGGGGGCTTTAATGAGGAAGCTGGGGCAAGCCAACCCCTCCCAGGGCTTCGATTAGCCCTGGGGACCGCCACCAAGTTCGATCAGAAAGAAAAATTCAAGGGGGAGACGTGACCCCCCCACACCCCAGGGACAACCACCTCCCTGTGGCAAAAGAACACTTTGATACGGGGTGGCCATATGGCCTCCACCAGAGCCCCAGGGACCGCCACCTCCCTGGGGCGGTATTAAATATCCATGCAGGGGCGAATGCTCAACCCCTCTGCAGCCCCAGGGATCACCTCTCAGGGGCAAAATAATGTTTTAATACGCAGCATAAGGTATCTATAACTTGCACCCTAGCCATGCACTGCTAATTGCCCCATATATTACAGCACTCATGTCAAATTTTATACGGTCCATAAAAATGTAAATGAAACAGCAGTCAAATTATTGAAGAAAAACTGTACATGGCAGGGGTGCGAAGTAACTCTAACTGCTGAATTTCTCTGGTTTCTGCGAGTACATTCAGAACCTAACTATAATGGCCCTGTAACCTTTGTTTTTTTTTTTTTTTGTGAATTTCTACGTTTAAAAAAAAAAATGATTTAACTATAACATCCCTGTAACCTTTGTTTTTTTCAGTGAAAGAAGTGTGTGTATCTATCTATCTATCTATCTATCTATCTATCTATCTATCTATCTATCTATCTATCTATCTATATATAAATATATATATATATATATATATATATATATATATATATATATATATATCTACCTACCTATCTATCTATCTATCTATCTATCTATCTATCTATCTATCTATCTATCTATCTATCTATCTATCTATCTATCTATCTATCTATCTATCAATCAATCTATCTATCTATATATATATATATATACATATATATATATATATATATATATATATATATATATATATATATATATATATATTACCAAAACAAAACCGAAAAAAGTAGAATTTGCACACTCAGGATTCAGGGCAAGTGAAAGCCATGTTTAATCGAAACACAACGCGTTTCGACTGACAAAGCAGCCTTGGTCATGTGATATTCACCACCAATAAACCATTGCTAAATACTATTCAACCATAGACATAGAAATAAGACAAACAACAGACACAAGGTATAAGATAGGAACCCAAATGTACACCCTTATACAATATTAAATTATATCTGGATTATAATAATAATAACTGATGGAATCTATGCCAGTACACACAATAGTCAAGTATATAAATAAATAAATACATATAAATATACAAATATATAAATATACAGATATATAATTATACAACCATGTGACCGTATAAAGTGAATATGTAAACAATATCATGTAGAGACTGAAAGTAAAGATAATTAATATCAAAAATAGAACAATGGGCTAATATATTGTCATAAAATATTATAAAATATTGTAATTTATAAGCCCAACAAAGAACTATATTTCACACAGTGCGAAGGATAATTAAAATAATTATTCCTAAAACACAGTGATCATGATAATAATACCCCTATATCGCTTCATACATGATTACACCAGATCAAGAATATAGTAAAAAATTCTTATAACATTTCCTTATCTTATAACCTGCACTGCCAACACCCAATAATGTGCAATACGACGAGAGCGGTGGCAAGTAGACATCAACACTAATTTCAGCCGACCAATTAAATCTGAAAAAGACATATACATATATTAAATAGATGACCATAACTCCCCAAATCCAAACAGCTACTAAAACCATATCATAAACACTAAATTGATTGAGAAAAAATATATATATATACATATATATGGGGGGGAGGAGGGAAAAGAAGAAAGAAGAGAAGGAAAAGAAAAACAAGTAAAACATCTCATATTTGATATTTAAAAAAGTTACTACATTCATTAAGTACTTTCATTCTTCTACTGAATGCACTAATAGTCATAACTACCCAAAAAGGTACCCTAATCTAGTTGTATTTCAATCATCATACAAATGGGTATTCAGTTCTTCCCCAGTATTCAGTCCTTTAGGTGTCTTAGTCTCTAAATCTAAGATGTATTTTGACTCTTTCTTCCTCAATGTTAGTTCCCTATTACCCCCTCTATGGGATGAAGGGACATGTTCAATGCCAAAATAGAACAACTGGGTCCAATCAGAGCTATGTTTCTCTCTAAAGTGCCTTGCTACTGGGTAATGATCATCTACTGAGGTTATGGCACGCATGTGTTCCAAGATCCGTTTTTTAACACTATGTTTGGTACTTCCAACGTACCATCTTTTGCAGGGGCATTCCAATATATAGATCACAAACGGAGTACTGCATGTTATAAACTGATTAATTAGCCTGTTTTTACCAGGTTTACATAGTGCATATTGTTTACGCATAACACTATTGCGGCATGCTTTGCAATGCCCACAAGGAAAAAAGCCCTGTAGGCCATGTTCTCTAAGTTGAGATATGGTAGTAATATCATTAGATCTTAACATGTCCTGTAAACTGCGTCCTCTTCTATACGTGATCTGAGGTCTATTTAATATTGAATCCCCAATAACAGGGTCACTTTTCAATATCTTCCAATTTTTTGTAATGATATTCTTAATTTGTTTTGTATCATCGCTAAAAGTCATAATCAGTCTGGTGTCGTCATTCTCATCCAACTTCTGTTTAGGAATATTGTCAAATAAAATATCAGTTCTTTTTGTTACTTTGATTTTGTTGATTGCTTTTTTTAAAAACAGACTGATTATGACTTTTAGCGATGATACAAAATATTATAATTACCGGCTTGCTCGTGCCGGTTTTTGCACCACCCCTCTCGGGCCACACAAGCTCATTTCGAGCATCTGTTGTTTATTTATATATATATATATATATATATATATATATATATATATATATATATATATATGTACACGCACACACATATATATATATATATATATATATATATATATATATAAAAAACAAAGGTTAAGGTGACTTTATAGTTAGGTGAAAATTTCAGTGACAACTTAACATTGTAAACTAAAAAAATCCCAGCTAGAATTATTTCAAGTAAGTATAACTCGTGCCCTGAGATGACTATAATTCGTTCCCCTGCCATGAACAGTTTTGTCATCAATTATGTAATTTCAAATGTTGCAGTGGTGTTATCAATGATATTATAGAACATGTCATGAGTGATGTAAAAAGTGGGGTTAATAGCGGTGCGCGGAAAGGGAGGAAGTTACAGTTACTTGAGATGACTGTAACTGCTTGATTTCAGTGCTGTTATTAATTTAAGACATTACATGTTCACTGAATTCTTCCCATAACTATATCATCATTTTAACCTTTGTTTTTTTCAGTGAGTTTTAAAAAAAATGTAAAGTAATATTTTATTACCATACACACAGTCAACCCCCCCACAACACACAGCCAATGGAGTTTCCCTCGGGACCTGCCGTCCTGCCAGGTCCTGTGGATAAACCCTCCTTGGGTAGCCATGACGGACTGCCGTTGGCTTGCCTGTCATAGGGTTGGAGGCAGGCCTAGCCTGCGAGCAGCCAAACCCATGCCACACAGCCGTCTGGCATGTGCAGTGTGCGGTTGGTCTTGGAGGTCCTGGCCTCACTGAGGTAGACACACTGATTTTGTCAAAAAGTCACAACACCAAAATATAAAAAGTGAGTCTATTCACTTTAGCAAGGGGCGAGCATTTCAATGAATATAAAGTGCCTGGGCAGTGCAGTGGCCTCCAGGGGGGCTCTGGATTACCCCTTCTGCCAGCCTTTCCTTCGCGGGTGAAACTGCTAGGGAAAGGCTGTAGGAACAAGCGTTCTCTATCCAGAGGTCGGCTCTGCTTGCTATTTTAAAAATGTATATTTCAGTGTTAGGGCTGATTGGACAGTGGTTTAGATTTTAACTTTCTCCTGTTAGAGTTCCACTTTCATTTCTTTTGCCTCTTCTCCCTTTACTTTCATTTTGATTTAGAGAAAACTGTAGCTCTCTAGGCAGTGCTAAAGGGACCCTTGTTTGCTGCTCATTTCATGTGCAGTGCTTTGCATCCCATGTGGCCACTTCATCAAAACCATGCAAACATTTCAGAATGCTGCTGTTCAAAAAGTATCATTGTTTTACCATTTCAAGGTGGTCAACACATTAAACATGGTGGCCATGCTGGAACTTTAAAACAATGATGGACTGTATTCAGTAGCTCAGCAACATGGTGGACCCCAGACGCACCAAGAACCACTGCTGCCCCACATCCCTTCACACCACCAGAAGACTGTTCTCCTGCCGACACTGCTGCCTCACCTTCAGCACCGAAGCAACCAACGCACCCAACACTTCGACCGAGATCACCACAACACAACTCCAGTGCATCCTACTCAACGCAAGTTCACTAGTTAAACATGATACTGACGTCTGGGACATGATCTTCTCCCTCACCCCAGACATCATCTTCCTCACAGAAACATGGCTCAACCCCACCTCAAAACCAGACATCACCACCGTCATCCCCAAAGGTTACAAGATAACACACTGGGACTAAACCAACAAACACAGAGGCAGAATCGCCATCATCTGGAGCAGGGGTCTTCAAACTGAGGGGAGGGCCCCCCTTAGGGGAGCCTCAAGTGATCCCAGGTGGGGAGCCAGGCTCTGGCATTATATAGATAACGGTGCTTTTTTTAAAGCAGAAACATATTATTGCATTTTTAAAAAGGTAACAGTACTTAACTGCAATGTTATGTAAGTATAGACATATTTAAACATTGGCATCTTCATACAACAATTGCGAAAAATTATCAGGGAGGCCCAATGATTTTTATTTTTCACCTGGGGGGCGCGGCATTAAAACATTTGAAGACCACTGATCTACAGGGACACCATCTTTGCACGACATCCCCTGATGACCCATCATCTGTAATAGAACATCTCAACTTCCTACTCCACACAGATGGAAAAGCACCATCAGAGGCACCATTGCCTACAGATCTCCAGAACCACACCTCATCATCTGCAATGCCATCCCAGAACTCATCTCCAAGCAATCAACTCAGATCACTACATATTCCCTGGGGACCTCAACTTCCACCTCAATTACCCCAGCGATGCCAACTCCAGGACCCCCTGGAAAGCTTGAGCAACATCGGCCTCAAGCAGCTCATCACCGACCCTACCCACATCGCAGGACACACGCTTGACCCCATCTTCACCTCCAACGACAGACTCAGGTATATTCACACTACAGCACTCACCTGTTCTGACCACCTCAGCATACACTTCACCAGCACTGGACCCACCTACTCCAGCTCCGTGCCACCCAGATCCACACAAAGAAACTGAAAAAGGTATCAGAAGACCAGTGGAACAACACTCTCCGCTCCCACCTCCCAGACTCTACACAAGACCCTGAACAAGCAGTAAAGAGCCGACACCATTGCCCCGGCCAAGACAGCCAAGGTCAAAGAACAAAGCAAAAGAGACAGCTGGTCCATCAAGGAACTGCACTCCACCAAATGCAACCGCTGACAACTTGATACGAAGTGCCACATCAGCAAAAAAACTGAAGACTGTAGCGCCTTCAGGACCGCTCTCAACCAGTACCACCACCTCCTGAAAGAAACAAAAAAGAACACACTAGCAAAACGCATCAAAGCCAGTACAAACCACAGCAAAGAACACTTCACAACTGTGAAGGAGTTCACGAATCCCGCAGCCACTGAGAACAACATGACTTCCTTCCAGGAACTGTATAACAACCTTGAGGATTTCTTCCACGACAAGATCTCGGCCATCTACGAAAACTTCGTAAACCAATCCTCCGCTGCAGACAGCATCAACCAGTTCACATGCACAAACACAAACACCTTCTCATCCATGGGAAACTCCTCACCACGCAAGACACTGTCTCCATCATGAACTCCGTACACTTGGGAGCACCCACAGACCCTTGCTCCTACCAGCTCTTCAACCTCGGAAGAAAGACAATTGAAGACAAGCTCAGGAAGGTCCTGAATACCTCCATTAACACAGCTTCATTCCTAGAGGTCTGGAAACATGCTGAGTGAGTCCCCTCCTGAAAAAATGATCCACTGCCTAGCCGAATTGAAGAACTACTTGCCAATCTCTCTGCTCGCCTATCCAGCAAAAGCCCTCAAGAAAACATTCAACCAGCAACTCACCCAACACCTAGAAGACCACAACATCCTAGACCCCTCCCAATCTGGATTTCGAGCTAACCACAACACTGAAACAGCACTGATTGCAGCCACATATGACATCAGAGCTCTCCTGGACCATGGGGAAACTGCAGCCACCATCTCCCACCACATCCTCATTTACAGATTCCACCACATTGGGATTCAAGGAAGCACCCTCAAATGGATCGCCTCGTACCTCACCAGCAGAACCTAAAGGATCTGTCTGCCATCTTTCACCTCAGAGCCCAAGAAGATCATCTGTGGAGTCTCCCAAATATCATCCCTCGGCCCGACCGAATTCAACACCAACATGGCCCCCTGGCTGCCACCGTCAGATCACACAGACTCAATATCATGTCCTACGCTGACGACACACAGCTCACCCTCTCACTGTCTGAAGATTCTCCACCACTAAAGCTAACTTCCACAGATGCATGATGAACGTAGCAGACTAGAAGAAGGACAGTTGTCTCAAACTCAAAACTGAAAAAACAGAAGACCTCTTCTCTGGGAGCAACACCTCACAATGGGCTGACATATGGTAGCAAACAGAGCTCGGCACACCCTCTGTCCCAACAGACCAATAGCCACAATCTAATACAAAAGGCACTTTCATTTATAATAGAAGTCACCTTATACTATTTCCAATTCTTGTGTAACAGTGATTATGATATTGAGGGTATGGTCGACTAATATCATTTATAGTTAATGTTAGTGCTGAAAACAACTGCTCCACTTAGAAGGTTAAATGAAACGAATGCACTCTTCAACTCCCTGGTTCACAGAGAGCTATCAGGAGCCAAGCAGAGCTGTAAGATGTTTGAGTGAATGACAGTTTTGAAGCAATAGCTGTCTGTCACGAGGCATTAAAACAAAATTATATTAAAAAAACCATACATCACATATTTTGGTAATGGGATAGATGATACCAAACATTGCACACAGGCAGTTTTTTACAGTTGACAAAATGTGTGTTATCCTTCTCATTTGGCAATTGCTGTTATTAATTCTCAACCTCTCAGCGAGCAACTTTCCATATTTTTAGGACGAGATAGCTAAACTCTCATGAAACTTTTCTAATGCAGCCAAGTTCATTCAAAACCTCTTCACCCAATTTGAAAAGTGTAACTCGCTTTAGGTTTTGGCTCAGGTTTGCCCACTATCTGCAGAATGTATAGTACAAACTTTGCTTCAAACTAAATCTGGATCCGCATTAAACCTTTGCTCTCCTCATATCCCCCCTCTGGCTGAAGAAGAAGAAGTACCTTCAACTCTTTCAGTTATTTGTAATTCATCTTTAGGTTCAGCTGTAGTGCCTGCACGTTGGAAACAGGAACTATTGATTCCCCATCCGTAGAAGCCTTCTTACCCACCGGTATTGAGACCCATAGCACTATCACCATTGCCCACTAAAATACCAGAGAAACAGGTCAATAGACAATTATCTCAGTTAAAAAAAGGAGGGTTTAGTCTTCTTTATCCTTCATCATATTGAGCTTTCCACAGCCTAGAGTCAGCTTTATTACCAGGCTCCAAATGTGTACGATAAATATTCGATAGTAGATGAAGGAGGCAGAGCTTCTTTGATTCTATTCGGCTTGGGTGCCGCTTTTGATACAGTGTTTCACTAAACTCTTTGAGATTGATTAGCATTGCGCAACATGCAAGGGAAAACACCGGACAGGCTAGGCTCTTCTCTGGCTTCCAGAACTCAGTCCATTCAGGTTCCCGCCTTTTGTTCCACATCACAACCGCACACATGTGGTGCCCCAGAGAGCCTATCTCTGAGCCCTACATTTTTCAATCCATATGTGTCGCCTCTGGCTGTGCTTATCTGACAATTTTGTTTCCAGCTGGTATCGTATGTTGATGACACACAGACCATTATATCCTTTATTGACAACACTTGATCTGTGGTAGACAGCTTTAAGCACTGTGGGCCAGATGTAGCAAAGTGTTTTTCCCATTCTGTGTCAATGGGAAAATGTGTTTGTACATATGGCCCTGTATGTCCAAAATTGAACGTAGATAAACGGTGATCTTTGGAGGATCCTACTCCA
Organism: Pleurodeles waltl; assembly: GCF_031143425.1. Lineage (NCBI taxonomy): Eukaryota > Metazoa > Chordata > Amphibia > Caudata > Salamandridae > Pleurodeles > Pleurodeles waltl. Next base: position 39,446,290 of record NC_090450.1, read on the forward strand.
TATAATCATCGTGTTGGGGTCTGATGTGCTTGAACAACACTTTCTTCACTAACCTTTTGCCATTTTCCACGAGTCACTACTCATAGGTCGAATGACTAAACAAGCATTGGCAATGCTAATAGGTTTGGCTTCTGAAGGAAAGTGATTTTTGTGACACTTATAGGTGTAGAGACTCAATAAGTATACATATAGGTGTGTGACACTCATCTTATTCTCCTCATCAATTAGTCAATCCACTAACTCATCCTTCCGTTCAACCCCTGACACACCGCAATAAAACACACACAAGTTCAATAGCACAAACATGATAAATCATAGGAATACCAGTAGAAAAAAGAAAACATCCTGCCTTCTAAACAAGTCAGGAATATGTTTGCAATCACAAAACTAAACATAGTAGGGACTGTTTATCTTTCAAATGTATTGTAAATAAGCTATCATTGCTTAAAGTTCAAGCAAGGGTGCAATGTTTAGAGCTAACATGTTGGCCATCCTGGAATGGTAAAACAGTAGTATTCCTTAATGTTGTCCTGGTTTACAGGAAGTGGACACATGGAATGTGACTCACTGCAAATGAATAGGCAGCCAGCAAGCAACCTGTTAGAACTGTTTGGAGAGCTGTCCCATCTGCCTGTGAAGCATTAAAATAATAAGAGGAGATGCATAGAAATAAAACTTGAACTATAAAAGGAGAAAATGCTAAATTACAGAGTGGTAAACCTGCCCTGATACTAAAGCGCACTCATTTTCTGGTGGATGTACATGTGATCAGAAAATCCCTTACAGAGACCTAACCATAAACTGTCCGAACTGGAGTAAAGATTATTTTACCGTCCTACTAAATTCAAGAACAATCTCTCTCTTAACATCAGAGCTGAACTGAATTATTGTTTTTCTTGAAGAAAATCAAAAAGTGGCTATTTAAGTAAATTTACAACCAGTTAGCTCCAGCACACTCGTGTACAGGTATGTGTTGCACTTTATAAATATATCATTCATTTTTTTTTCATTCCAACATTTTGAGTCCTAAAATGTAGCCTGGATGCCTAAAGCTAGCACATACCCAGTCTGTGTAACTCGAGGGGGTACTTTGCTGTGTGAGATGCTGAACATGTAACAGAAGGCAGACATGCCCTTCCTGTGCTGTTGATGACTTTCTAAAGCTAGCAGGAGGTTGTCTGCTGTGCCAATGCTCCTCAGGCGTTTGTGCCAGTGCGTGCAAGAAACCCAGAGACAGAAAGGAGAAGAAATCCCCACGCCAAACAATACATCAGGGATGTGAAAAAGCCTATCATCATCATTCCTCACTGACATTTTCTGACAGCCTTTTTGGCTTCAGCCAAACAATTTCACGAGTCAGTTTATGGGAATTATCTTTATCGTGTGCCTGAGTGACACTATGATTTATTATCATATAATGGAACTGACAAAACACTTTCGCCCTATACAGAGAGTGGTTGCAGGCTTCTGTCATTGCTGTCATCGACCTAGAAATCCGAATATTTGTAATGCACACCCTAAAAGCTGTGTAATGCCCTCAAGGCCCGTAACCACTGTTAATGCCTTGAAAATAAGTAGGGCTGGGAGGAATTTCAATTTTCCTGGAGTAATCAGAGTAATTTCGATACGTTACTCCTTGATGTGGAATTACCGATAATAACACCATTAAGTCAGTTCACTTGAATTAAGAGTAATTTGGAGTAAAACAATCCTACTGTCAGAGCACATTTAGCAAGCACGAGCTTCTGCCTGCAGTGCTGTTTGTGTTCTGCTGCATTTAACGCTATTTCCTTAGTCGTCGTCACATCCATTGTGGATGCAAGCGTGCATTCTGCGCTTAGAAACTAGTGCTTACTCCTAGGCGTAAATTGGGAGAATCCTACACCAAGTGCACATTTAGCTACAATGAGCGGCTGCCTATGTTGTCATTCTTGTTCTGTGGCATTTAGCATAATTTTTTAGCACAAAAATGCATCCTCACGTCCATTTTATCTGCTAAGAAAATTGTGCTGAATGCAGAATTACTCTTCTTGCATTATTCTTTGTTATCTTGCAGATTTTTTAGGGTAATTCTGATTGATTATGCTACACAGAATTATGCGAGTTATGCTCACTCCTAGAAATAAGGAAATAGCACATAATTATTTGGTACTCTCAGGAAAATATAAGATAGAAGTCAGGTATTTAGGGCTGTGGTCTGTTTGGAAGCCCAGCGGCCACCATTGTGCTGTCGGCGGTATTATGACCCCGCCTACCGCCATGGCGGTAGGCACTATCAGTGACAGGGAATTCCTTCCCTGTCACTGATATGGGTCTCTCCCCCACCTCTCCATATACCCCCACCTCTCTAAACCCCCTACATCCACGCCCCCTTCACTCACACACGCATACACACACTCATTCACACATACATACATACATGCATGCATACATCCAATCACAGACACATCCGCACACACTTCCAAACATACATGCAGACACGCATTCACAATTCACAATATACACGCACTCAAACGTCTGTAAATGCACACACGCATCCAACACTCAACACTCACCCCCATTCATGCACACACATACATTCACACACCACCACACACACACAACACCCCCCACCCCCCTCCCCTGTCGCGGACCCAACTTACCTGGATCCAGGGGGTCACCCGGCAGGAGACGGGACGGGGCGCTGCCACCGCCAATAGCACCCGCCATCAGAACACCGCCAGGCCATATTATTTGTCATAATAGGGCTGGCAGCACTCTACTGGCATGGCGCTGCTGGTGGTAGCAGCGCCACCTTACTGCCATCCACCAGCATGGCCACAGACGGATTTCCGCCGTTCTTGTAGCAGCAATCCGGCTGTGGTTATATTATGGTGGACGGATGGTAGCCGCGGCGACAGTCTTTTGGTGGCCGTCGCTGCGGCAGTAGGTGGTTTTTACCGCCATTTTTTAAAAGAGGGCGTAAGTGCAAAAACGTTTCATATATGTTAAAGTCATAGAGAGAATGATCAACAAGTATGCATCATCAAAGAATTTCTTTTGAAGGTGTCTGAGTGACATCATAGCTGAGAGAAATACTCAAGTTGTCTTCATGAACCAGTCCAGTGAGTGACACAAATGTCGCAACAGGATTTTGACTGCCAATATTGATCACATTTCATGGAGATCACAAAATAAATTATGATTTCTTCTAATTTTCTGCTATCTAAAAGGAACAGGTCAGTGATCATTAAATTATTTTAAAACATTTTGTATAAGGAATGTGGAAAAATAACACTGACTGCCCTGTTCCAATCTATTCATATGATCAGATGCAATGATCAAGGTTGTAGGACTAAATATGCCAACCTGGTTCATGAATGGTGTCCTCCTTCTTGTCTATAGCCAGGTTTCCACCATTTACCTTCCTGCCTTAGGACAATAAACACAAACTCACTCACATATGCACACATGCAGACACAACCACACACACACCCACACACACCCACACAGACACACAACACCCACTTGCAAGCATGTGGACATGAACACAGAGGCAACCACACAGGGATACATCTCCAAACATCAGTCATTATTTGCATGTGTTAGACCTCTCCCCCTTAAGGTAATCTTCCCACAAACAATTTGCCTTCTCCCTTCCTGTTTTGCAGAATTTGTTTTTGTTGGCCATGGATCTCTGTGCACTTTACCACTGCTAACTAGTGCTAAAGTGCTTTTGCTCACACCCTATAACATGATTAAATTTCCCTACACTTGATTGACATATTGAATTTGCTGATACGTCCCAAGTAACGTGGTCTGCCATGTACCTAGGGCTGGTAAGTGAAATGCTACTAGTGGGCTTGCAGCACTTATTGTGCCACTCACTTAAGTAGCATTTAAAACGTATTGCAGGCCCGCCTTTGTAGCCTGTTTGCAGTTTTAAATTGCCAGTTTGACTGGGTAAAAAAACCCTACCAGGTCTAAAACTCCCTTTTTACTACCAATACATCAAGGTAGGCCCGAAATTGCCCACATGGCAGGGTGCAGTGTATTTTAAAAAGCTGGATGTGTACTTTTAAGTTTTACATGTCCTTAATAGTGAAAAACTCACAAATTTGTTTTTCACTCCTGTGACGCTTACCGCCCGATAGGATAACATTGGGCTACCTTATTAAGCCTAATAAGTGAAAATTTGTGTTTAGGAGGTGGTAAATCCCCATTAATGGTAAAGTCGGATTTTAAGTCATAATTCTGAAAATACCACTTTTAGAAACTAGGCATTTTCTTGTCCAAACCGTTTGGTGTGTGAAGCCTGTTCCTGAGTCACAACCCTAGGCTTGAGTGGCAGTTGGCCTTGGTGTATTCCTCCCAGACAGCCACACAATAGGGGAACTGTGTGTTGGTAGGATATGGCGTCTTAGCAGGATGGGGTGGTGGAGCTGTGCACAGGCCCACTTGCACTTTAGAGACACTCCTTCAGCACGCACACACACACACACACACACACACACACACACACACCCTAGCCTTTTGTGACTCCAGACATCCTAGGACCAGGGAGGGAGGCATGAAATTCCAGGCACTTCTGTGTGGGGAAAACTCTAGATGTTTCTTCCAGTTCAAAGCTGGTACCAGGTATAAAACTAGGGCCCTCTGACCCACTCTTCAGTTCATTTCCGGACCTACGGAGGACTCTCAGAAGACTTCCCTCATGCCTGTGGTCTGCTGTGTACTTCTGAGAACTATCCCACTGCACCAGGAGGACTGCTCTGCTGCCGGAAGCCTGATTTGTTGTTTCAGAAGCCGCCCGGCTGCTTGAAACATGCTTACCTGCTTGAACCCAGGACTACCAGAGGAACTCCAAAGGCGGGTTGACTGGCCTACTGAGCAGAGCATCTAGGACAGAAAATGCTCCAAACATCTTGAACCCACACCTAGACACAGCCTGAGTGAGTCTTGACCCCCCCCCCAAGTGGTGCCCCTCTAGTCTTAGACCCTTGGGAGTGGTACTAAAGGTGCCCAGACAGCCTAAATCCAAACCTTAAGACTTAGATTTTTTTCTGCCAAAAAGTGCTCTGAGAACCAAGAGGAGACTGTAACCTACCTGCTCTCCAATCTGCCCACGGTGCATTGCTGGTGAGACTCACTTTGCGATTGTTCCTGCTATATTCTTCTCCTCAGCAGCAAATCCTGTTCAACAGCTCCACACTGGAGGGCTCTCTAGTCTCCTGAAGCCCTTGTCAGACACAACCTGCAGCTTCATCCTGCTGGATATTTTCAACTTCCATAAAAAAGATTAAGCCAGAACATAGAAATGTTCACAGCAGCTTCGACCAGCAGCTCCTTCTCCTCAGACACACCCGGCTACTTTGGCCCACTGAACTTTACCGTATCAGACATTTTTCTTCGAAATTTCTTCTAAGTCCAAAGGTAAGAGGAGACCGTGCCCAGTCAACTTTATGTATTCGAAATATGCTCCAGCACGGTCAGCCATAACTTTCACCTTGCTACCGATATTAAGCGATTAGATCTCTGTGGATGACACTGCTCTTTTAGGCACTATTTTTCATTCTAAACTTTAAACTTTAAATCCCCATTAATGGTAAAGTCGGATTTTAAGTCATAATTCTGAAAATACCACTTTTAGAAACTAGGCATTTTCTTGTCCAAACCGTTTGGTGTGTGAAGCCTGTTCCTGAGTCACAACCCTAGGCTTGAGTGGCAGTTGGCCTTGGTGTATTCCTCCCAGACAGCCACACAATAGGGGAACTGTGTGTTGGTAGGATATGGCGTCTTAGCAGGATGGGGTGGTGGAGCTGTGCACAGGCCCACTTGCACTTTAGAGACACTCCTTCAGCACGCACACACACACACACACACACACACACACACACACACACCCTAGCCTTTTGTGACTCCAGACATCCTAGGACCAGGGAGGGAGGCATGAAATTCCAGGCACTTCTGTGTGGGGAAAACTCTAGATGTTTCTTCCAGTTCAAAGCTGGTACCAGGTATAAAACTAGGGCCCTCTGACCCACTCTTCAGTTCATTTCCGGACCTACGGAGGACTCTCAGAAGACTTCCCTCATGCCTGTGGTCTGCTGTGTACTTCTGAGAACTATCCCACTGCACCAGGAGGACTGCTCTGCTGCCGGAAGCCTGATTTGTTGTTTCAGAAGCCGCCCGGCTGCTTGAAACATGCTTACCTGCTTGAACCCAGGACTACCAGAGGAACTCCAAAGGCGGGTTGACTGGCCTACTGAGCAGAGCATCTAGGACAGAAAATGCTCCAAACATCTTGAACCCACACCTAGACACAGCCTGAGTGAGTCTTGACCCCCCCCCCAAGTGGTGCCCCTCTAGTCTTAGACCCTTGGGAGTGGTACTAAAGGTGCCCAGACAGCCTAAATCCAAACCTTAAGACTTAGATTTTTTTCTGCCAAAAAGTGCTCTGAGAACCAAGAGGAGACTGTAACCTACCTGCTCTCCAATCTGCCCACGGTGCATTGCTGGTGAGACTCACTTTGCGATTGTTCCTGCTATATTCTTCTCCTCAGCAGCAAATCCTGTTCAACAGCTCCACACTGGAGGGCTCTCTAGTCTCCTGAAGCCCTTGTCAGACACAACCTGCAGCTTCATCCTGCTGGATATTTTCAACTTCCATAAAAAAGATTAAGCCAGAACATAGAAATGTTCACAGCAGCTTCGACCAGCAGCTCCTTCTCCTCAGACACACCCGGCTACTTTGGCCCACTGAACTTTACCGTATCAGACATTTTTCTTCGAAATTTCTTCTAAGTCCAAAGGTAAGAGGAGACCGTGCCCAGTCAACTTTATGTATTCGAAATATGCTCCAGCACGGTCAGCCATAACTTTCACCTTGCTACCGATATTAAGCGATTAGATCTCTGTGGATGACACTGCTCTTTTAGGCACTATTTTTCATTCTAAACTTTAAAAAAATCATAACTTCGGTTCTACTGATTGGCTTTATGTCATTTTAATGTCAAATAATATATTAAATATTAAATTTTACTCTATTTTGTTTTTTTAAATTGGTGTGAGATTTTTCTTGAGTTGTGTTTTCACTTTTTTCTGTTTGTGTGCTGCATAAATGTTTTCCATATTGCCTCTCGGTTAAACCTGACTGCTTTTGTACCAAGCTACCAGAGGGTTAAACACAGGGTTAATTTAGTGACTTTTGTGGTTCACCCTGATAAGGATTGTTTTCACCCCCTCAAACAATAACCCAATTTCTCATAGCTTGCATTCAGTTTGGCATTCTTACCATCGCTGTAAGTATGTCGGGAGTGCCTTTACAATACGGTATGTTACAACAAGCGTGCCTTTACTTGGAGGTAGGTTGGTAAATATGCATATATATGTATTTACGTGTAAATACTTTATATATAAATGATATATGTGGGATAATGCCCCATTTGGCATCATCACCCCCATGTCTTTGGACTCATGCTGCTCGGTTTTTGTCTCTATGCAGTGTGACTCTGCTAACCAGGGCCCAGTGTATGTTCTCTGACCCCCAAACATGTAAAAAATAGCTGTTCTACTGACTAGCAGATTTAACTTAACTATATTTCCCTAGTATATTGTATAAAGTGCACTCAGGACCAAATATCAATAGAGGACTTCAGGACGTGTTGTGCTACCACTTAAGAAAGAAGGCAAAACATGCCTGCAGATCTGCCACCAGATTCTTGACTGTGCAGGTTTAAACTGCAAATTTGACCTGTCAAAGTAATCCATTTGGACACACAACCCGTCTTTTAAAAATAAACAAGTCACACCTTAATAGGCTTTAAATGCCCATAAGAAAGGGTGCATTGTACTTATAGGTATGACATGGACATTTTTTATGTTAAACATGTCCTTAAAGTGAAAAGGTTCAAAAAGCTCTTCTTTGCTGTAGCTGGGTTATCTGTTCCATAGTCAAGCTTTGGGATACTTAATTTAATAAAGTGATCCCTAATTTGGAACTAAAAAACAAAGTTAATTCTTGGACTTTTAAAAATATTTATCACAATCCAATTAATTAGTAAAGTTGTACTTGTAACATTTGTTTTACACCAAAGTATGTTACAAAAGTTACTTTTATCTTGCCTAAAGCTTCTGGAAGCCCATTTGCCAGAGCTTCCAGCTGTCATCCAGGAGCTGAATAGTTCCTTAATTAAGTGTAAATTGGCTCCTAAAGCAGAGACAAAGAGTTTGGGCGTGGGGGCTGTCCTGTTTGTCTGACAGGGTGGCCTTCTCAGCAGTATTCAGGAACTTAATTATCTTCAGAGGGGTCAGCCCTGTCACAGGCAGAGGTAGCTTACACATGGTCCTTCCGCATTTATTGTCTTCCTATCCATCCAGGCACCAATCACAGAGGGGGAGGTTCGACCCTAGAACCAGTTTTGATTGACCACAGGGGGTGTTTGCTCATTTCCCTGGCAACACCTGGAGGTTGGACACAGAAGCTCTGCATAGGGGAAGAAAGTTCTGACATGTACGATTTAGATACAGAATGGCACTCTGGTATTGTTGGTAGTAGGGCACACAAGAATTGTTGCAAAAGTGGGTAGGTTACCCGATGAACCTTCTCCCTATTGGTTAGGGAGGGGCCAGCAGTCACCCCCACCCACAGGCTGGTGCCAGACATAAATGTGGCACCTAGGGATACATCTTCAAAACACTATTGGACCTCCAGAAGACAGATGAAGGCCTGCATCTGCTGTTGAGACCTCTGAGGGGAACCCTGAGTGTTGGACCAGCTCCTATGTGTACCCAGGAGTAAAAAGTGGACTCCAATGGTCAGTCGTCTGACTTCTTCTTGAGCTACAGGGACACAAAAGATGCAACAAAACAGAATTTTTGAAACAGCCTAGCTGACAAGTTTTCTCCAGACTTGCCCTTGATCCTGCTGGTGGCTTCTGTTGGAGTGAATCCTGACCCCCAAATGCTGTTCTAAGGCCCTGGAACCTTTGGCGTGTGTCAGAGTGCACTCCTCCTGCCTAAACCTAAAAACCTGGGATTTTTTAACATTTTTAAAACCTTTTGCCTAGATAACCATCGATGGACGGGGACCACCTGATCTGCCGTCTACGAGGACTCGAACAATGCTGAAGTCCTCTATGCTTGGAAACTCAAACTTCTCCAAACTTCATTGATGACCACATTGGGACCCTGTCCCACAGCAACTCATCACTATTGAGCCCGACTTCGGGCATTCACCTACTGCCTTCGACACCAACTAACCCATCGACAAACTGTTAATGTTAGGAATTGTTTATAAGAAAAGAAGGTAACTCTTTTGACCGGGATGAACCCACTCCCTGTATTTGACTGGCAAACAATCATGTTTGACATTAACTTGTGCGTTTGCCCATCCAGCACAACCATTTGCTGCCAGTTGGAGCTTTGTGCTTTTTGGTGCTATTTTTATTTAAAACTTTAAAAATGTATATGTGCTGTTCCCCTTCTTGGAATTTTTGGTTTGGTTTAGAAAATAATTAGTAAAGTGTACTTTTGAATTGTTTAAATACAATAAAACCTGTCACATATCTTACTGAATTACATATGTTCAACAATTACTGTAGTGTGCAAATTGTACAGTGCAACAAGTGGTTTGCATTCCAGAGACTAAGGCCCTCATTATGAGTTGGCAGTCCGCCTGCCCCATTATGACCGTGGACAAAACGCCACAGTGAAAAGTGAAAACACTGCCACCGCCAAGCTCCCACCACCAGGCAGCCTGGCAGTGGTGGCATTTCAGATCTGAAAGGGCAGCGCTGCAAGCAACACTGCCCTGCATATTATGAGTCCCATTCTGCCAGCCTTTTCCTGATGGTTTGCACCACCAGAGAAAGGCTGGCGGAATGGGTGACTCAGTGCCTCCCTGATGACCCCTGCACAGCCCATCAGTTGGCATGGGCAGTGCAGGGGACCCCCTTTTACTGCCCCAATTACGGGCAGTGAAATGCACGAGGGGTGCTGCTACACCCGCCGCACTGCCACATTGGCACCGGCTCCAAATGGAGCCAGCATCAATGTAAAGTCCCTGTTTCCCGATTGGCCGGCTGGCAGAAACACTGTTTCCGCCCGCTGGCCCAGTGGGAACATCATTATAGGGCTGGCAGGGGCTTTGCAGCGCTGGCGGTCTTGTGTCAACCATCAGCACGGTGGACAGCAGGGTATCCCGCCGTCATCATAATGAGGGCCTAAGACAAAACTGGCTCAATCTTTACTGCTCTTTTCTAAACAAAACTTTAAAAGAAAAAACAAATGGCTTTGTCTGTGTTTGTTTAAGCTGGTTCTGTGGGTTTCTCATTCCTGTTTCCATCCATGCCATCCATTTTGCTTGCCTGCAATATTTTAAAACTAATCTCCTGGATGGACATGTCACTCTTAAATTAGAAACACATAGGGCTCTCTTAATGATGCAAGTTAAAGAGAAGTAGCTCTGCAATGCCATTGTTGCTCCCTGTAAATGAACCATTTGCCAACATTTTAAAGAGGCATACCTTGAACTAGAAGAAATCCCCTTCATAGTTTAGCAGCACTGCTGAAATGAGATGCTTGTTTTCTTTGCAATGCTTAGACAACTTCAAATCAATGTGGGCTGTGTCAGAAATTTAATTTCCACTTACATTAAACCATCATTCTTTTTAATTTGTTATTGTTGCTGGCACAGTGCTGCTCTCACATTTACAGGGAACAGCTAATTCCCAGGACACCTGCGCAATCGTCTGCAGCCAGCTTGTAGGACATTTATATATATGTATGTCTGTAGCTTTAAAAAAAGTTTCGCAGTCGCAATACAATGCATGAGTAAAACCTATCAATATAACACTTTTAGCTGAAATGATCTTGGCGCTTTAAAGAGAATTGAAACACGCAGCGTACCTGTTAGAAATGGGGCCTTTGGTTGGCAGTCAGGTTACCCCTGTCCAAGCAAGGACCCTCACTATAGTCAGGGTAAAAGAGAATCAGCCTCAGCTAATCCCCACTCACCCCTTTGGTAGATTGGCACAAGCAGTTGGCTTAACTTCGGAGTGCTAGGTGTAAATTATTTGTACCAACACACACAGTAACTTAATGAAAACAAAGTGACACAACACAGATTTGGAAAAATAAGAAATATTTATCTAAACAAAACAAGTCCACAATGACAAAAATCCACAATACACAAGTCAAGTTCTCACTAAAAATGCAAAAAGAGTCTTCATGTAATTTTAAACACAACGCTAATGCTGTTAGCGTGAAAATGTACCTAGGGTGCGTCAGAAATGAACCCGCACGGGCGAGTATGCTTCAAAAAGGGCTTGCGATGTGTGAATTTCACTCACGAGCGAGACCTTGCGTCATTTCTCCTTTAGTCGAGTCAGCGTGCATCGTTTCTTCTCTCCGCAGGAAAGCGATGCATCGATCTGGTCAGCACTCTCAGGTCCGGGTAGGCCTTGCGTTGTTTTTTCAAGCCCAGCGGTGTGTGCGTCAGAAATTTAGCCGCATGATGGTCCGAAAACCACGCAGCGCTGGTTGTGATCTCACCAGTCTCCCTCAGCGAAGCTGCGCGATGGTTCTCCAGCCGTGGGCGTCGATCTTCCAGTTGTGTTGCAGGCGAGCATCGATTTTCAGCCGCGAAACCGGCGGCGTGTCGATTTTTCAGCCGCAAATTGGAGTTGCATCAATCTTTTCCATGTACGGCAGTCTGTGCATGGATTTCTCAACTTGGGCTGCCAGTTTCTCTTCTCAGGGCCCCAGGAACTGGATGAGCACCACTTGGCAGAGTAGGAGTCTCTTCAGAGGCTCCAGGTGCTGGCAGATAGAAGTCTTTGCTGTCTCTGAGACTTCAAACAACAGGAGGCAAGCTCTAAATCAAGCCCTTGGAGATCTTCACAAGAAGGAAGGCAACACAAAGTCCAGTCTTTGTCCTCTACCAGAGGCAGAAGCCCAACTGTCAAACTGACCCAGCCAGAGAATCCACAAACAGGCAGAGTCACAAAAATGGTGTAAGCAAGAAAATGCTCACTTTCTAAAAGTGGCATTTTCAAACCGACAATCTTAAAATCAACTTTACTAAAAGATGCATTTTTAAATTGTGAGCTCAGAGAGCCCAAACGCCGCATGTCTAGCAGATCCCAAAAGGAATCTACACTTTAATCATATTTAAAGGTAGCCCCCATGTTAACCTATGAGAGGGACAGGCCTTGCAACAGTGACATTTTTTTTAGCAGTATTTCACTGTCAGGACATATAAAACATATTACTATATGTCCTACCTTAACCATACACGCACCCTGCCCTTGGGTCTACCTAGGGCCTACCTTAAGGGCATCTTATATGTAAGAAAAGGAAAGGTTTAGGTCTGGCAAGTGGGTACACTTGCCAAGTAGATTTTACAGTTTAAAACTGCACACACAGACACTGCAGTGGCAGGTCTGAGACACGATTACAGGGCTACTTATGTGGGTGGCACAACCAATGCTGCAGGCCCACTAGTAGCATTTGATTTACAGGCCCTGGGCACCTCTAGTGCACTGTACTAAGGACTTACCAGTAAATAAAATATGCCAATCATGGATAAACCAAGTAACCATTCAATTTACACAGAGAACATTTGCACTTTAGCACTGGTTAGCAGTGGTAAAGTGTTCAAAGTTAAAAAACCAACAGAAACAGGTCAGAAAAAATAGGAGGAAGGAGGCAAAAAGTATGGGGATGACTCTGCAAAAGGGAAAATTCCAACAGTACCCTAGTAGATTATATCCATGCTCACAGTTTCTACGTCTACTTTTATTTTGATTCTCTATTGTTGCGATGGAGTATACACCCTGCAAGAAGGTCTGCCCATCCATATTAAATGTGGGCAGACCTTTTTTGACTACTACGGTGTCTACTCCATCACTGCCATAGCCAAAACTCTCCAACCTAACACATCTAACAACATATTTTGAATGAAAAATGAATGTCAAAATGAATGTTATTAAGTTTTTAAATAGCATTTTTTGTTACATTATTTTTAAATTCAAAATAGGTTATCCAAAAACATTTATTCTTACATTATTTTTTAAAGCCAAAATAAATGATTAACTATTTAATAATTAAATAAAAATATGCACTATTTTTATGAATATATGTAACATTACTTTAAAAATATTTTTAACTATTTTAAATAATTAAATGTATTGAACATTATTTCCTAAAGGGTTTTATTTTAAGTGCCTACTTCCATTATTTTCTATAGGATGGCATTGCAATGCCAGTGGCTGTGCAAGTGTAGTGGTGGACTTTTTACAAAAGTGTAAACTTACTCTGAGTGTAAGTTACCTTTGTGAATAAGTCCTTGATTTTGTGAAAACTGAAAAGTACTAAATTTACTCAAAAGTACAAACTTACTTAATCAAGCTTTGTGTCTTTACAAGCTCAGAACTACCCCAATTTGTAAATGCGGGGCACTTCTTTTTAGCTATCTAATTCACTATTGAGGGCTACTTTCATTTTGGTGCGGGGGTCTGTTTTCTGTACCAATCCCATCCTGGCTGATAGATAGAAGAAAGATGGATCCTCAGAACTGATCTTGTGGATTTAAAGAAAGGGGTCCATAAGCCTCTTGACCATTTTGAAAATAATGCTTTTTGGCTCACACACAGTGCTAATGGAGTTTGAAAAGTGAAGGGATGCCTAAAGTTGAACAACCTTGAAGTTGAAGTTATATTCCTTGAAAGCTCAACAATAATTAGTACTTGTATTGTAAGCATAGGCGAAGGTCTAGAGGTGTTACAGCCGTTTTGTTGTGGACAGGTCTTCTGAAAATCATATGGCAGAGGGAGCCCTCTTGTAAGTGTTGATTCCTGTCGAACAACCTGGCAAGTGCAAGATAATCAGGTGCACTGTAAAGCCAACTTTGAATGTCTGTTGTAAATCTGAGATTCAACCATTGTCGGAGCAGTAATGAGACCTTATTCCAAGCTTAAATGGTGCACAGGGGAAGTATTGCTGGTCGGGGAGCTACAGCAAGGGGAAGCAAAAGCAAAAGAGGAACTGCTTAGTGGTAACACCAGATCATTGGGAAAGTTGGCCCTAGGAAAAGGGCAAGAAATAAGTATAGGGCTCAATATATGACCACATATGTGGGTGAGCGTCAGAACAACTTTGGTACTGAGGCAAGTTAAACCCCTGGTGTCAGGGACGAGCACCCAGATGTTCAGGTGTCCTAAAATAAACAAATCAGCTGCCTGCAGGATGAATGATTAGAAGACATTTCCAAAATTAGTGCCAAGCTCGGTTCTCATGTCAGGAGAGCGATAAATGTACAGCTGTGAAAACAAATGCGTGTGTGCCACAGAAAAATGAAAGCACATTGTTTCAGCTAGAGACAGGGAGGTAATAGATACATATGTATGTATGTGGTATTTCAATAGCACAAACCTCTCCACAAGACAGCAGTCAATGTGCATGGTCAAAGCCCAGCCTAAAGTCATTGAGTGACGGAAGAAGTAGCTGGTTTGTGGGCTGTTAATCCATTGTGATGTAAGTGCTTTAAAGACATGTATATATAGTTCTTTCTTGAACTGGACCAGTGTTGGAGCAGTACTAATGGATTCATGTATGTTGCTCCAGATGTTAGGTGTATAGATTGAAAAGGTCTGCTGCCTTGTTTTTTAATTTCTACTCATCTTAGTCTGCAGTCACATGTTGATCTTGCTGCTAAGAACCACCAAAGAAGGTGAGCTTGTCTGCAAGATAAGCGAGGGAGCTGGTTGTGATGGGTCTGTAAATAATAACACTGATTTTGAAGATGACACGGACTGGCAAAGGAAGACACAAGAGTTCCATCACGATGGGGGTAATGTGATGATATTTCTTGTGGCAGTGGATGAGCCTGCTGCTGCATGTATGATGCCCATGAGAGGTGCCAGCTGGATTCTGTGAGCCATGGAGCAGGCATAACCACGATCTAGATGCAAACGTATAAGGGATTAAATAGCAGTTCTTACGTGAATTTCAGGAACAAATGGTTTCACTTTCCTTAGAAGACAGAGTTGGTATCAGGATGCTTTTTATTTTTAGCGCAATGTGTTTCTTGGGGGTGAGGTCGATGTCCAGGGTGAATCCAAGTGCCTTGGCATTCATTGAAAGATTGGCTCCGAAGCTATCACGGTTCATTTCATTTAACAAAATTTGCATTGTTTCGTCTTAGCTGGGTTGAGCTTTAGGTAGGTTCTAAACATCGAGATCTGGGTGATGTGCAGGGAGTGTTTTTAGGTTTCGATGTCGGAAGCAAGGGAGTCTTTCAGGTAGAGTTATGTATCATCAAGAAAATGGTGAACCTTGATGCTGTCATCTGTGAGAAGAGCACCAAGCAGCTCCATGTACAGGTTGAAGATAACATGGGACAGCATTGAACCCTGGGGAACTCATCAGCTTATAGGCATCCTTTAGGGTCTGTAGGTGTACATGTTAACAAACTGGTGTTTTGGACTTGGTGGTAGACCTGTCAGCCTTAGGATGGTCTTACCTCAAAAGTTTTGCCTTACTCTTCTATTTTTGCTGATCTAATTTTTATTGATCGTGGGACTCTGTGCACTTTACCACTGCTAGCCAGTGCTAAAGTGCTTGCACTCTCTCTTTTAAATATACTGATGTTGGAAAATGGGTTATTAGTAAGGGCAGGTAAGTACCTACACTTAGCAATAGGCCACTAACCTCCACTCAGGTCCAGTTAGGTCTCAGTAAATTAAACCTAGCTCAACCCTTGCTAGCTTGGCAACGAGCGACAAGGCTTAACTTAGGAGACAAAGCGTAAAGCATTCAAATATCACAAAACAGTAATTAAATAAAACACAGGAAACAGTTTAAAAATCCAAAATCAATTTATAAAAATAGATTTAATTTTTCTCTTTAAAATAACACCAAAACTAATAAAATCCGATAAGGGGAACCGGAGATATGAATTTTTAAAGAATTAATGCTTTCTAGTGCATAGAAGCAACTAGCGCTCAAATGGTTAAAAAAGGTCGCACTGGAAAGGAACAAAGTCCAGAGATCAGGTTACCCATTAGGTAACACTGTCACACTTACTTTCAGAAGTGTTTGATTCAGGAAAGTGGTCCACAGCACCAGCCAAGGGTTCAGAAGCTCTGGTGTGCCTCTTGGGGTCTGGGACTACAACCCCCACAATGCACCTCTTTAACTTATGGAGTTGCTCCAAACTTCTCCAAACTATTGGATCTTCTTCCAGAGGTCCTTTTTGTGTCCTTAAAGTGTCCACAACTTGATCCAAGGTTCCAGAAGCTCTGAGTTGCTCCTTGGGAGTTGGGACTACAATTCCCAGAATGCACCTGGTCAGAATCCTCAAATGGCCACTGGACGCTGGTCAGCTGGGCTCTGCTTGCAGGACTTGATGCAGGGGACTCTGGGCAGCTCCTTTGTACCTGTAGCAAACAGGGAATTCCTTCTTGAAGCAGTAGAAGACAGGTAAAGTCCTTTTAGTGGTGAAGCCCAAGTGTGCAGCTGGTGCAGTCCTCCAGAGTACAGTTTCCAGGTGCAGGTCAGGGGTCCAGCAGGGCAGTCCTTCTTCTCCTGTAGTTCTTCCTTGTTGGAACCTAATGGGGATCTGGTAGGGAACTGAGGTGTGGGTGCAGGTCTGCCAGTTTTATCACTGTTCCTGGGTGAAAAACAGGGGGGCCCTGGTTCTCCAATCAGGTGCAGGTACTTCCCCCTGTGATGACCACTTCCATAGGTGCACTTTATTTATCTTAGTGCGTTGTATACATTTATGTCCCATGACATATCTAGTTTACTACCACCTCCATCCTTTTTACCATTATTCAGTGGCTCTCTAAAGGAGTAGTGCTTGTGGTTTGTAGTGTTTTTAGCCTCTGTGGAGCATTTAAAAGGAGCAGACTGTTCACCGCAGAGGACATCTTCTCCCTTGAAGCATTGTTTAAAAAGAAAGTTTTAAAATAATTAAAATTATTACCTGCACTAAAGGGTGAAGATAGCAGTAAATTTAATGTTTTTTGTTTGTGCTCTAATACAAATTTGGTTAAGGTATGGGAGGACGGTTAATACTTTGATGGAAGAAGCAAGAAGACAAGGAGACCTTTGAGGTGTATGAGGCAGTGTGAAAATGTCTGTTTTTTTGTTATTACTTTTAGAACATTTGTTTTTATCAATTGCTAAGAGACTACATCTTGACGAAAGCTAAAAGGTAAAAAGTGCAGAAAAGACAATGAGTAGGGTCTGATTTAACTCTGAATGCTAGAGTTGAACTTGCCAAAGGGATAGAACAATTGGATCAAATCAGGGCTCGTCTAATCAGTGGTCAATTTAATTAAAAATAAATCTAGACGCAACAAGATCTCAGGTAATGTGAAAAGCAATTCTAGTGAAAGGAAAATCGATTTCAATTGTTAAAGATGTCGAAGTTCTGACCATTCAGGTAACTCAATTTTTTTTTCGCTTTCAGAAAAAAAAAGTGTAAAAAAAAAAAAAAAGGACGTTATGGGCACTAAGATGGAGGGAGTAAGGTGATGTGATTACTGATGAAATAGTAGGGTGAAACATAATGGTTTGAGCCCTGATGTTGTTGTCTGTGTGGGGCTCAAAGAGGCAGATGTAAAGGTCTATCTAAGTAACATTCATATGGATGGTGCCGACTTTGAATTCATGATGGATTCATACAAATGATATTCTATTTAACGAAAGAGTGTGGTGCACAAATTATCGAGGAAAAGGAAGCACTGGTGCAAGGGGACACAGGGGCACAGAGGACACAAGAATAATTCAGCATCACAGAATAGAATCTTAATGCCTTTAGCTCTTGTATGGTCTCTTTCCAAGCCATTTTTGATTCACTCTTCACGTTCTTTTACAATAAGCTAAGGGTTAGATTTTAGATTCAGCTTTCATAAGAAATAAATCAGAAGCTTTGCTGGGATAAAGTGGCCACTCGTCAATCTTTTTTCATTAATCATAGAAGAGGACTTCCATTAGGATACTGAGTTTCAGTAAACCATCTAGCTACCTGTTAATTTCACCTCCGGCTGCCCAAATGACATACCATAGCTATACTATTGCTCTTCAAGCAACATGCATAATGAATACATCCTTTTAAAAAGCCAAGGTTTTGCTAAGTTTGAAAGGGTCATCATCAGACCCATATTCATACATTCATATGCCGATGACACTCAGCTTATAATGATGGTTCTGGTCCTGATAATCCCACTTCAGGAGGTGTCTATATTACCTTGAAAACTCTGCTCTTGGATGAGCAATAACTATCTCAAACTTAATCCTCATAATCCTTCCAAAAAGGAAACCCTGCCAAACTTTAACAAAATTAATTAGTGCAACATTTCCTCGTAGCTCCCTGTTATGGAAAATTGTACCACCCCCATGTACTCAGTAAGAGACCTTGACATCATCTTTGATCCAGAACTTGGTCTGGAAAGATAAATTACCAACATTGTCAAAACATGCCTTTATCAGATGAGGTTATCCTCTCTTTTCTATCACTTAGTCATGTGGTGGCCAATACTTTGTTCAATTTAATATTAGCTTTGGGAACTCAAACTATCTTAAATGTCCCAAGAAGTCCATCACAATTCACAACTAAGAGCAGAGTCTCACTTAACAAAATTAGACCCAGTCTCTGACTATTTATATCAGCTGTACAAGCTGCCAGTTCAGAAATGGATTTGCTTCAATGGTGCATGTATAATATACAACATCCACTATGAAAATTAGCCTACCTCTTTCACAAATTCAAGAAATGCACCCCTGCTCTGAACTTCAGATCACAAGGCTACTTTTGATGTCCCTTGCACTAGATGTATGAAATGGGGCATGAGAGCCTTCCTTTCTAGGGGGGCACACCATTAAAAAACACATCCATATGGAGAATCATCTCCTTCCTTCCCTTTTGAAAGTCTGGAGGTATTTGAAAATAAGGCTGTTCCAGAACTAGGTTCAATCCACTCCTATCTATTAGGTTTTGTCCTCAGTAACAAGAGACTTCTCACAGACCGTGAAATTCTAAAGAAATAATCTAACTAAATTAAAATGAACAAAATGAGATCAACTTGCTAGCGTATTTTTCCACTGACATCTATTTTCAGGATAGGAGAACACAGAGGAAATGTAATGTCTTATGAAAGGAGTTTTCATTTTAGGGTGAACTCACTAGGAGTAAATGGCGATTAGTGTAGATCCCCAATACAAATTTCCTGAATGCGGGTAGAGATGAATGTATCATTGAAATGGAGATAATTGTAATAGCCTGCCTGCTGAGGATGTTAGGAAGATCGGTGAGGATGTGCTCTATGCGTCAAAACTGAAGGGGAAGTGTAGTTCTGTTTTTAGTGACAAGTTGCGCAAGTACCTAGGATTTGATCATTGTATTACCTTGAAGGATGACCAATTAATGCTAGGCATCATGTAAGAAACTTTCCTCTTGCATGCAGGATTGTGTAACAGTACATTAATATGCCACCAGAATCATTACCAGGTGTGTTGACTGTAGTGATATCACTTAAGAATACAAGAGAGTTGAGACTTTGTATTCTCCTTTAGAGCTTAAGCTATGTGATTTGGGTGGATTAACACCCTCTTCTGATCTTACATGCAGTTGTATCTATGCTGGTGGGGTGGAAGTTTTTTTGCTCTTCAGTTGGCCATTGTGTATCACCACATGGTCCTCGAAGAAATCCCTCTGTACTTAACTGCTTTTATAATCCCAGAATGATTACCACAATTTAAAAGGATGCTACTTGGCTTAGCCAGTTCTGACTACCTAGTTCAGAGGATAATGAGGGACACTCTGGAGGGTGTGTGCGGTGATGTTCCCTTCCAAAATGATATTTCTAGACGGGATCAACAAGAAGGTGATGTGAATCGGGGAAATATTCTGAGGACGTTAAAGGAAGTAGACTTACTTTAAAAGTTAGTAAATGTGAACTCAGTTATTTGGAAGTAGAAGTCTAGGCCATGAATTGTGAAATGTTGGTTTTAAATTGAAATAAAAATGTAGGGCCATCTTTGAATGCCCTGATGCGGTGTCCGAGGATCAACTAATGTAATTCCTAGGGCTTACCACATTCTAAGCTGAATTTGTAGTGGGATATGCTTTTATGTAGGATCCCTTGGGATGGTGAGTGAAGAACAATTTAAACCTTTGGAGCTCTCAAAAATGATTTTGTACAGGTATAGTGTTTGAAATTGTGTGATATTGAGAAGGAATGTATTGAAGCAGTGGATGCAAGTAACTGTGGTCTGGGTGAACTGCTTGTTCAGCGTGACTGGAGTAAAGAATTGATTGTATGGTTCAAGAATATTCAGGGAGGCCAAAAGAAACTATCTGGTGTTCAAAAGAGAACTTCTTGCATGTACCTGGACTGTTAAACCTTATATAACATTTTTGTGGACAACAAGACTTACTTTCGGCATTGACCACAAGCCTTTGATCAATATGTTGTCACTTGGAGACATTCGAGTGTTGACTGAACGACTGGCCAAATTAGTACCAAGCTGCAGTTATTTCAATACAAAATGAAATATGTACCAGGAAAAAGCAATATTAATGCTGAGTGCATTGTTTACCACTACTGCATGTTGTGGAGGAATTTAATGAGTCTGAGTGTGAAGTGGTACAACTGGGTATGATGTAAATGATTGATGTTTCATGTCTAAGTAGCATGAGATGATTAGGGAGGAGTGGTGTTGTGAAATAGATGCTGATTCAGAGTGGAAATGTGTAATTAAGTATGCCCCAAGGTTGGTCTAGTTATGTAAGTGTTGTAATCTCTCAAAATGAATCACACACATGTGAAAATCATCCTATTGCATGGTGTTAGAAAACCGCACTGCATGGGGTTTGCATCGTTATCAGCCACCACAAGCGAGTGTTGCACATCATTTCACCAGCCACGATGTGTTGATCTCCCAGCAGCAATGCAGGTGGAGCGTTGATTTGAGCCGCGAGGCTGGTGGCGCGTCATTTATCAGCCACGTTGCATATGGTGCGTCAAAACTTTTCCCACACGGTGTTCTGTGCGTGGATTTTCAGTTCTTGTCTGCCAACTTCACCTTTCAAGTGCCCAGGGACTGGATAGGACACCACTTGGCAGGAGTCTCAGCAGAGAGTCCAGATATTAGCAGAGGAAGTCTTTGATGGCCCTGAGACTTCAAAACAGGAGGCAAGCTCAGTTCTAGCCCTTGGAGATTCTTCGCAAGCAGGAATATATTACGAAGGCCAATTTTTGTCCACTTTCACAGGCAGAAGCAGCAACTGCAGGACAGCCCAACAAAGCACAGTCACAGGCAGGGGCAGCCCTCCTCCTCAGCTATTCAGCCCTTCTCCTTGGCAGAGGTTCCTCCTGGTTCCAGAAGTGATCTAATTTTGAAGGGTTTTGGGTCCAATACTTATACCCCTTTCTACCTTTGAAGGAAAGTCTCTGTCGCTCACAAGATCCTGCCTTGCCCAGACTAGGCCCCAGATACACACCAGGGGGTTGGAGACTGCATTGTGAGAGGGCAGGCACAGCCCATTCAGGTGTAAGTGACCACTCCTCCCTCCACTCTGGCACAGATGGCTCATCAGGTTAAGCAGGCAACACCCCAGCCCCCTTTGTCTCACTGACTAGAGGGGATTCACAAACAACCCAGCTGTCAAACTGACCCAGACAGGGAATCCACAAACAGGCAGAGTCACAGAATGGTTTAAGCAAGAAAATGCCTACTTTCTAAAAGTGGCATTTTCAAACTAACAATGTAAAAACCAACTTCACTAAAAGATGTGGTTTTAAATTGTGAGTTCAGAGACTCAAAAATCCATATTTCTACCTGCTGTCAAAGGTAATCTGCACTTTAAAGTTATTTAAAGGCAGCCCCCATGTTAACCTATGAGAGAGATAGGCCTTGCAACAGTGGAAACTGAATTTAAATTTAACAGCATTTCACAGTAAGGACATGTAACCCACATCAGTACATGCCCCACCTTTAACATACACTGCACCCTGCCCATGGGGCTACCTAGGGCCTTCCTTAGGGGGGCCTTACATGTATAAAAAGGGAAGGTTTAGGCCTGGCAAGTCGTTACACTTGCCAAGTTGAATTGGCAGTTTAAAACTGTATCTACAGACACTGCAGTGGCAGGTCTGAGCGATGTTTACAGGGCTGCTTAGGTGGGTGGCACAACCAGTGCTGCAGGCCTACTAATAGAATTTGATTTACAGGCCCAGGGCACCCCTAATGTACTTTACTAGGGACTTACTAGTAAATCAAATATGCCAATCATAGATAAGCCAATTTACACTTACATTTTACATAGGAGCACTTGCCCTTTAGCACTGGGTAGAAGTGTTAAAGTGCCCAGAGTATCAAAAACAGCAAAAACAGAGTCCAGCACACATCAACAACCTGGGAATCAGAGGCAAAAAGTTAGGGGAGACCACGCCAAGGATGCCAAGTCTAACAACAACTAATCTATTGTGGAACTGTGTGATTGTGGAACTCATTTAAGGAATGTTCCAGCTGGTTTAAAAGATACTTGAGTGTGTGTAGCTTGAGACAAGACTTCTGTTTTCCTTGTATGTCTGTGGCACATTCTTATGTGTGCAGAGTTTTGAATTTAATGTCAGAGGTTTTTGTTTTTTGTGTATTATATGCTTGTGTTTGGCATTGTTGTCTAAGGGACGAAGGTGTGTGTGGTACAGATATTCACCTTGAGAATGAAACGTTATGGTATGAATTGTGAATGCCACATGTCGGTTTATAATGTAATGAAGAGCCTTGTTGGTGTGCTGTTTCTTATCTTCTGTTTCTGTTTCTGGACCATTAGCTTAAAAAAATATATATTTTTTGTTCAAATGAGAACTTGCATTGCTTCTTCATAACATGGACTACATTATGAGGGTCGGTAGTACTCAGGTTGTGAATTTCAGTGTTATGACATGGAAGAGAGCAAGTATTGAGGAGAAGACATTGAAGAGAGGGGAAGTGAAAATTAAGGACAATTTGGTTTGCGAAGTGTGATAACAGAGGAACATGGGGAAGATTGGACAACTACAGCTATTGGTGAGATCACACCTAAATGGTTCAATACAGATAGGAGTGTGACCTTTAAAAAAAAGGTAACAGAGATCTTTGTTGAGGTTTATGAATTCATCTTGATTTAGTAATTGTAGCAATCTTTGTCATTTACAAAAATAAGCTCTCCAATTTGTGCTGCCATGGATGAACTTAAACAGAGAGTCCAACACGTGTTTCACAAATGTTCATGATAAATGCTTTTCAGGGTCTAATAATCAATCATTCACAATCAGTAGTCATACTAGTTGATGCATAAAATCTTTCCATTGATGCCTATTGAGAGCTTCAAATGAACACAAAGATATGTAACCCAGCAATATAATTAATCAACGCACATTAAGGGCAGTGTTTCCAATCTTCTCAGAAAGGTAAGTCCCCACCATTTTGTCTCGCCAAGCTGGTGCAAAAGGTTTAGAGGTAGGAGAGAGGCCACATTTGACCCACCCATAGATCCCCCATACTAGAATACCCCACAACCAGGAGACATCAGTCTACAAACTAAGATGTCCAACACCATCAACAGGCAACATACACAACAAACGCTGCACTAGAGTAAATGTATAACATAACAAACAAGCCAGTGAGAGTGTGATGTATTCCTTTCAGTGTAGTGCGGAAACTTTAGGAGACTTTGCTATCAACTATTTGTTGATGTTTGAAGGTCATGCAGAAAGTAAACCTCTGCTCTGCCCCCTGGAGCAGTCCGAAATCATGTACTTGCAGGTTAACCCAAGACAAAGGAATGCTTGCAATTGTGTCTCACGTGAAATATTTGGCAGCAGAGACTACATCAGCAGCAATTGAAAGTAAATTATACTGTAAAATCAGCGTGACTAGAAGCACAGCCATACCTGCTAAGGCTTGCACTTTTCAAGTCAAATATAATCCAAGAAGAAGTCTTTTCTGAGAGGTCCTATTCAGGTGATATTTGTGTGAGGAGAGGGACAGCTCTGCTGTTTAATGCTTGTGCTGAAGCAGGTGTCTTAATTAGAAATCATTAATGAATGCTTATGTATTTTGAATAACGAAATATGTAGAAAATTAATAACATAGAGAAAAAAATACACACGTTTGAAAGTGTGACCTCGAAGAATGTCCACCAGTGTTCACGAAATGTACCAATTGATGGTTAATACTTATGAAATATTGAAAATTTACTAGACTAATGTAGTAATATGTCATATTTAGGGTTTTTGAACTATGCTCTAGCTATTAACTGTAGGCCTTAACTTAGCGAGTGTCTTGACCTAGTTGCCAGGCCTCATGCAGAAGCTGTATTTCTTAGCATAGAATAACTGTGAAATGTTTATTGTCTTATCAAAAGTGCTTAGCAGAAGCTTTCCATGAGAAGCAACTAACAGGAGACAGTGTCCTTAAAAATGTATTGAGCTGTGTGTAATGTGCGTGAGAAGTACTTTCCCAGGACGCGAACAATGAAGACACTGACTGGAGAGGAAGATGCAACAAATTTGTTACCTGACAAGCCGGATGATGAGGACATCATAAAGCGGACCAATCAACTTTGTGTGAAGAGAGAAATATTAGAATTCATTGATTTGGTATAGAAAAATTATTGGGTAGAGTAATAACGAATGATTAATTGACCAATAAGGAATTAGGGGATAGCTTTGGTGACTTTTATATAATAAATACGATATTGAGAGAAGAAGAGACTCGGGATTCTGTCATTGGGCTCATACTCTCTGACCGAGAGCCTAATGCTTTGCTGATCGATTGATGACCTGAGGACGAAGACTGATTTTGCTTGCTGACCAATACTGTGGATAGGTAGATATGACAATGTGACTGAATTGAAATTTGTATACCTTTTCTTTCTAGGTACCAACTGCGCTGTTTTGATAGATCCATAGCTAGATGTTTTCTAAATTTGTGTTCTAAATTGTTTTGCATGAAGTCCAACATGCTGATGCTAATCTGGGTTAGATGAGGGTATTCACATGACGACTGACAAATTACAGGGACTAATGTTATGACGAATTATCTTGCTGAGTTCTATGTATGCCATATCTTTGTTGCAGTTGACTCTGCTTTCAATTTGCACCGTTGCCTTAGAATGTGTTGTGATTCAAGCCTTGATTAGATTGCATTTCTTCCATCGCTTTGGTCAACCAGTATTGTTCTTATATGTGTTTCATTTGATATTGAGATTAATCTACATGACTTTAGCATTGTTAATATAAGGGAAATAAAATTACTAAACGTTCACTAAAGGTGTGGTTATTCATGGCTGAAAGGTCTTGGTGTGTGATAATTACTGACTCTATTGATTATTGATGTGACTAATGACTATTGATTATTGTGCAGTGATTTTTGATTATTGTTTATTGTATTGGAGCTATGGCAAGAACATCTTAAACGAGTTAAAAGGTTCATCGACCTATTTGCGTCCCCTTGTAAGTTTACTTATTAAGGACCTACCCAATAACACTTGCTCCCCTCAAATATATCCAGATTGATGGAGCACCCATCTGTCTCTGGCCTTCACCAGTCACAGTTGTGTAAACTGAAGTAAGAGTCTGCTGCCTGAGTCCCCAATCAGTAGTAGCTGTCCATGCCGAGGGCTAGACATGAATTAAGAGCTTTGCCTATCAGATCTCTGTAACATGAGAAGAGAGATGTTGTCTAAGGCTTTCGGGAGTCAGATCCGTGCATGGCTTGCTCCAGAGCAGGGTGACTCACTGTAGGACCAGGGGGGCCAGATCCATGACAAATTTTCAGCACAACCACTGATTATGTTTTAGATCAATGTATGTAAGTGTATCTTCTGTAGCTATCCTGTGTCAGGATCTGGCAATGTTAACTGACCACTTGGCCAACAAGGCCATTCATAGTATGCTTGGATGGTATGTTCATAGGGTTGAGATGAAACTATTGAGAATATTTGACAATGCCGGTTTTTACATTCGTTTCATACTTCAGTGTGGGTATTTTGTGGCCAGCTGCAGTCTTGAGGAGATGGGGCAGGATGCCGGAGAGGTGTAGGTGGCTCAAACACTTATAGGACGGTGGCAAAGGGAGCTGCTCTGAAACCTCCAAGGTCAGAACTCAGCATCGTCTATGAAGAAGCAGTGCACAGACTTAAAAATTGGTTTGATTGTTAGAGGAAGCAAACCTACAGAAAGGAGAGGAAGAGAGATGTGTGCCGACTTATACCCTCCCAGCCAGGTAACAAGAGAGGCAGGTGTGACTGTCCAAATTCAATGACCTATAGGAGATATAGAAGGGAGAGGTTGAGGATGGAGGGTCACAGGGAGGGCACGAGGTTACAAATGATTTTTTAGTATGCCTGTACATGAATGCCTCATTTCCTTTTATGGAGACATTTTCCCGATAAGTACAGTTGTACGAGGAGTTGTATTCATTGCAGGAGAGTTCAGCGTAGTTTTCAACCCACTGGTCAACAGATTACCTGCCCCTAAAACTTGTTCAGCCGTCTTACAAGTTACACAAGATCTAGGTTTGAGAGTCACAGAGACATCTATAACCAGCATCAGCACAGATGGACATAGATGAAAATATTACAGGATCAACTATGTGGTTCTCAATCCCACGTTAACACCAGAGAACATCCAGGGTCCTACTGCAAGTGAAAGCCCAGCTGCCATTTCTCAGGTGACAATGCACCGCCAAAGGAAACTACTAATAAATGTAAGCCTTTGTGCTTTGACGATTTTTTAATAAGAGTTGGAAGGGTAGGGATGGTGCATAACACATCTTAAACACCACAATCTCAGCTAGGCCTGTGTCAGGGTAGTGGCCCAGATGCATTCTGGTAATTGGAGTCTCATTATGTTTCAAAATCATTTATAAGAAGTCACTAGCAATTCAAGCATGATGACCATTTTTCACTCAACGCCTAACTTTTGATGTGTATGTTTTTGCTGTTCCACAGCTCTTCGGAGAAGTTTTAAACCATATTTCTGGTTGAACCACTGATGCTGCCACTGATGCTGCTTCATATTTTGAAACAACACAAAGAATCCGAAAGGGCTGTCCCCATTTTTCAGAAAAGCACCAGTGTAATTATATTTATGAGGCAAGAGGTCACAAATACCATGGACAGTAGGGGGCAGGTTTATGGTTTTGTGGCGCAGGTCAGCACAGCAAGGTACCCTGCTGCGGTGCCCGGTGTCACAAGGAAAGAGCAGTAATGCGCCATATCTATGGCATACAGCACATTCCTGTCCTTTCCCCCTGCGCTGGCACCGTTTCGGCAGTCTAGCCAACGCAGGCACCCTTGCACCACTGTGCAAGGGTCTCTGCGTTGCATACAGAATTTTTTTGTGCTGGAAGGGACACCTTCCTGCACAAAACAATCCCCTGTGCCATCTGTTTTGATGTGTCCTGCAGAATGCAGCACCCATCGAAATAGGTAAGACAGCAGAGAAACAAAGATATTTCTCCTTATTGCACCTCCCCTGGTGAGTCACAAGGTTTTGGCGCATCCCCAGGTTTACAAGGTCTTATAACTATGGGGATATGTCAAAATCCCTGGGAGTTACCCCGTAACACCCATTGCAACACCCATGGAATGCCTACCTGGTGCACAATAGCGCAAAGAAGCTGCTTGCGCTGCATTGCGCTACTCCAGATTTACGAGGATACTCAAAGCCACGCAAAGTGTCTTTGCGTGCACTCAAAAAACTGACTGAGAGCCTGGCATCACGCATGTACAACCGTGATGCAACGCCATTTGTCAGTGGTTAAAAACAAATGCATAACTTTTTCATTCAAAGCACAACATGGAAGTTATAAATCTGGGTGTATCACAGCTCTTCAGGGAAGTTTTAAATAACCTTGTCAGGTCACGTCTCTGCTTCATATTTCAGATATGGCCAAAAGGCCTTTGAAGCATGAAGTCTTGTCCCCCAGGCTTTGAAAATCAATCACTGTAATCATAGCTACGGGGGAGTGGGGTATTTATGGCTCAGATACAGCCTGCTGAGTGCAGTCCCTTTATATTGCAACATTCCTATTCAGGAGATAAGATCTAAACAAGAATATTAGCCTTTGTCACTTTCAGTTATGATAATCTCTGATATCTACTTTTCGGCGTTACAAAGGTCTTCAGTGATACTTTGTTATCTTTTACCGAAGTGCCAATACTATGGCTTCAGATTTAGCTCAGTGTAAAATTCCTCAATGAAGCACTATCTAAGAACATGCAGCCAGTCAGTCAGTCAAAATTCACTTTATTCAAGTTAACACAGTAACTCATAAAAGCACATAAAAATAGGCATTTGATAAAAGTATCAAAAAACAAAGCTAAAAACCAAGATACATAAAAAACAGGCGGTGTAATTATCTAAGAATTGGTGCAGTAACGCAGACCCCACTTGCTTAAAATTCAGTGGCAAAAGGAGGGGCGGTATAAACGTGTGAGCTTTTTTGCATAATTATACACATTTCAATGAGATTACAAATGAGTTTTACAAAGACATGGTTATTTCAACTAAAAAGAAAATACCCTAGGAAATTATTTTTGCTCTTGGAAATACTGAAACTAACATTGTACATGGTTAGAGATGGGAAGGGAGCAAGGCTATGCGTGCGAGTGTGTGGTACAATTTAAAGCAAGCATCGGGAAAGCCAACAGGTCTCAGCGATCCAAGAGCTAATGGCGTTGCCAATGTGTTTTAGGCATGTGTAAGGGAGTGGATTGTATGTATGTGGTGTGGAGTGTAATTATGTGGTTTGGATTGGAATTGAATGTTGTGGAATTGTGTGGTGTGGAACTGTGTGGTGATGAATGGAGTTATGTGTAGTGGAATTATGTGACACGGTGTGCAGTCGAAATAACTGGATAATAATTAAGTGGTATTGACTGCACTGGAATTATGTACAGTGGTACTATGTGTCATGGAGTGGAGTGGTATTGTGTGTTGTGGAATGGCATGTAGTGGAGTGGAATTATGTGGTGTAGTGTTGAATTGTGTGGCATGATGTGGAATTCTGAAAATAGCCAGGAAATGTGAGATACAAACCATAAAGTCAATGGTTAGCAAGGGGCGGAATGCATTTCTAGGTCTACTTTGTGAATGTCCCCAAGATGTCTCTAGCAAATCCCACAGCGATAGGCTCGGTGAACTAATAAAGGAGTTAGACCTACCAAAAACGTAACATCCTTTCACTATGGCACAGAACACAGACTTTACTTAGAGCAATCCGTAAAGAATCCCCCCTGTAAACTGAGTGAAAGAGATACCATTTTAGTGACTCAACTCCATAACATAAAACAAGAAAACTTGGGATCCATCCCAGCTTCACCACTTGAGTGATACTGATTTGCCTGCGCCTAATAGTGCTTTATCATCACATTTGAGAGCACCTCGAAATGCATGAATTCAAATAAATGCCACACAATGCAGTGATTGTGTACTGAAGTGAAACACTCCTGCAACTTAAAGATATCTACTTTTTAGATTTCGAGTACTGAGTGAAAAAGCCAAGTGTGTGAATGCAAATAAAATTCAAAATTATGTGGATCACTTCTTTCTGTGACCATTTCTGTACATTAGAAATTGTACCAGTAAACAGTCTCACTTTCTCTTTAAAATAAGGCAACAGCCTTAAGCGGAAGCAGTGGTGGAGGCTGCCAATTTCAGCTAGAGGCATTGGTGCCATTCTAATGCCCAATTCAACCTCCTCTGCCCACTGTGTCATTACTTACTCGTACAGCATTATTGGAAGGAGAAAAAAAGCAAGGCTGTGGAGCAACAATAGTGTATGTGGCTTCTCCCGATTCATTTTGCTTGTGTGTTTCACTCAAATATTTGCGGTCCCTATCAGAGGCCTGTTTGACAGCCTTTGGTCCCTAGTCTCTTCTGGTCAGTTAGGGCAGTGCAAAGTCATTGCTAGGATGAAGAGCAAAAGTTGTTTATGAATCTGATAAAATTGGTGAAAGCAGTGTCGGAGTTGGACAGAAAATTGGCCAGGAAACCACAATAAAAGTGGCCCTCATTCACCTGCATGCAAGGACAAACACCACCCTTAAATAACCAATGCACTGCAGCATCCTGGAGTAAGACAGTAGCAGCACAGGCCCAACATGATTATTTCTCACATTTCACAAACGCTTAACTACACAAACTTATGACCCCACTTTGCGCAAACTGCTTGCAACCACGTGCAGTTATTCCACCCCCCCTCACAGTAGGCTCACCGGTGACTCTTATAAAAAGCCCAACAGGGATGCCAGCAGTGGGGGGGATCCAAAAGGGGTTGGGGTGATACAGGGTAATGAGGAGCTTGAAGTGGGTGAGACAGAAGACGGGGTGGGGGCGAGTGGGCCTTGAAGGACAGGAGGGGGCAGATAAGCGACAAATGCAGTGGGTGTGTAGCAGCGGGCGGTGACAAGGCAGACAGTACAGCAAAATACAGAGGGAAGCAGGGGAGGAAAGGGGCAGTAGACGCAGGAACAGAGTGAGGACCAAACAGGAATGGCAGAGCCGGATCCGACCTCAGCCCCTTGTAAAGTCTATCAGCACGGCGCACCCTTCCAGAAGAAGTTCACTCACACCGCTTTTGCTTTCTCAAGCGGCAAGCATGACACACACCAGAAACAAACACGCATTTGCAATGCAATAGGTCTCACATGTTCTTGAGTTTGAGCTATTGGCATTGTAAATTCAGAGTTGGACTTTTCTTGCCAGATAAATTGGTCAACCCTGTCTCATAATTTCGCCTTTTTCTGCCATGTTTTGGTGGTCACTGGCAGCTACTGACATGCAAAAGCTATTGGATTTGCCACTGTGTTTTAGCCAAGTTATATACCAGTTTGAATACTGTTCAGCATGGCTAAATGTTAGTGGCATAAAGGAGGGTGGTGTGAAGTAGAGTGGGGTGTCATTTCGTGGAGTAAAGTGTTGTGGAGTGGCTTACAGTGGGGTGGAGTACAGTGGATTGTCATGAAGTGTCATGAAGTGGTGTAGAGTGGAGTGACATAAAATATTGTGGAGTGTTGTGGAGGGAGTAGAGTGTCGGAGAGTGGAAGAGCATAGAGTGAAGTAGAGTGTTATAGAGTTGAGAAGCAAAAAAAGTCACGTAGAGTGTCATAGAGTGGCGTAGGGTGGCATAGAGTGGAGTGGCATATAGTCTCGTAGAGTGGAGTGGCATAAAGCAGAGTTGAGTGGCATAGGGTAGAGTAAAGTAACATGGAGTGGCATACAGGGAGCTGCATAGAGTGGAGTCGAGTGTCATAGAGTAGAGTGGTGTAGAGTGGAGTAGATTGTCATAGAGTGGAGGGCCATAGAGTGATGTATTGTGGTAGAGTGGAATGGCATAGAGTGTAGTAGAGTGTCATAGAGTGGAGTAGCGTAGAGTAAAGTGTAGTGTTATAACGTGGAATGGGGTCAAAGGTTGTAGAGTGGGGTGGCATTGATTGGTGTAGAGTGGAGTGGCATAGAGGGAGTTGGGTAGTGCATTGCGGAGTGGAGTAGAGTGTTGCAGAGTGACTTATAGTGGAGTAGAGTGTTATAGAGTGAGGTGGCATAGAGTGGAGCAGCATAGATTGGAATAAACTGTCATAGGGTGGCATAGACTGAAGTAAAGTGTCAGGGTGGAGTGGATTGGCATGGAGTTGAGTAGAGTGGAGGGGTGTAGTGTATAGTAGAGTGGCCTAGAGTTAAGTGGCATATAGTGAAGTGGCATAGAGTGGAGTGGATGTGGGTAGAGTGGAGCGGCATAGTGTAGTGGAGAAGAGTGTCCTAGAGTGGAATAGAGTTTAATGGAGTAGAGTGTCAGAGGAAAGTCCTGACTGGCAGTAGCAGGCATCGGGCATTTGCCCGAGATCCTGGAAGGATGGGGACTGCTTTTATTACTGTGGGGTCGGATTTGTAGCAGTGCAGATGTTTTAAAAGCACTGTAGAGCTCCTTGATTAGCCAATAGTTTTCAGAATACAATAAAAGTGGCAAGATAATTTGAGTGATTAATGTACTTGCTGGAGAGAGAGTGGCAGTTTTGACTCATTTAAGGTAGCGCAGAGAGTTAATATGCCTGCTGCAAAGAACATGTACTATGCAGATCACAAAACAGTATTTTATGTGCAATGCTCAGTGGGATACTGCTTTTGTCTCAGAGAACCTTTAGTTACTGAGCAGTTTATAAGTTACAATCATAATCTAGGACAGTGAGATTTAAACTGCCATCAAAGAGCTGCATGTAAACTTGATGGTAAAGATTTGAAGGTTTTGTTTTTTTCCCATTCTTTGATTATCCTAATTTTGTTAAAAAGGATTTGTCCGGGTAGAAATAAAGTGTTTTTAGTTACGTCAACCCTAACCACTGTGTTACACTTTGAATCTTGAGTTTATGCTTCCCCAGTCCAAGCAGTCTTGACAAATAGCTCCCAGTATGGATGACATGTGAACCGTACAGCTTGTTGTCCCCTTTGTCTTCCATAACATTTTCTATACACTGATTTACAAACCAATGATTCATTGTCTCTGTATGTGTGCATAATGTTAAGTGCTTCAACACCCTACACTGATCAGAGAGGCACTATAAAACAAATCAAGTATATATGAGAGAGGGGCGATGGAGAGATTAGAGGCACTGTTAGAGGGTGATGGTGAAGGAATCATTGAAGAACCTTACTAAAGACTGCTGTATCCTGGTTGGTACACTGTAAGGTAATCATTTACTATGGTTTGAAAACTAATAATTTTGAAAATATAATGAAAAATGTGTGGTACAATACACCATTTTTGTCATTATTTCCAAATTTTCTTGGGTGCGGAGAACCCCTCAAAGCGCTATTGTTTTGCTCAAGCTCACTCACTATGCACCCTATGCGGGCTGGTCTGACAAAGTTTGACAGGGCTGCTCTGGTTTCCCAGTCTGGCCCTGTTTCAGAGTGGAGTATTGTGGAGTGGAGTGTTGTAGAGTGGCGCAGAGTGCAGTAGGATAGAGTAGATTGGCACAGAGTGCACTGTTGTAGAGTGCAATGGTTTTGAGTAAAGTGGTGTAGAGTGCATTGATAGAGTGCATTGACATGGAGTGCAGTGATGTAGAGAAGAGTGGCACAGAGTGCAGTGGTGTAGTGTGGAATGGCATAGTGTGGAGTGGTATGGGATGGATTGCATAGAGAAGAGTGGTGCAGAGTAGAATAGAGAAGCATAGAGTGCAGTGGCATAGAGTAGATTGTTTAAGAGTTGAGTGAAATGGCGTGGAGTGGTGCAGGTTAGAGTGCAGTGGTGTATATTAGAGTGGCCTGGAGTATTTTGGCATAGAGTGCAGTGACATGTATTCCAGTGGTACAGTGGTATAGAATGGATTGGCATATATCACAGCGATTATAAGTGAATTGGTGAAGAGTGCATTGGTGTAGAGTGCAGGGGTCCCTGCAGAGTGCAGTGGTATTGGTGGATGAGGGTGATCAGGGGGACGGGTACTCCCGGGCAATCAGACATAACTGGCAAAAGAAGAAAAAACATAAAATGTAACTGGCAAAAGAAGAAAAAACATAACATGTAACATCATCAGAGTGAAGGATCAAAAGGTATCCGCCCAAACTACAAATTTATCAATGGCAATTACTGGCCTTGCAGGCTTGCTCAAGGAAGCGCAGGGGGATGATATGAAAGCCAACATTGCAATGCCCCATATTGCAGGATACAGAGATACCAACTAAAATGACAAGCGGTGATATAACAAGAGTGTAACATAGCCCATAGTCGATCTATGCAATAAGATGGGAGGTGCACCCCCAGGGACTGGGAAAGTGCTAGCTGCATCATAAGAGCGGTTACAGCATACATGAGAAATACAATATCATAATAAAAGAGCTAACAAGAAAACAGACTGGATTGCATGAGTGACAGTAATCAATTAATCGGTTGTATGATAGAACCATGCATACAGCAACCACTCATGCCTGAACAACGCGGTTGGAACAACGAACGTGTTGTTTCCAAACATGCCTTTACCACGCATGCCTTTCGAATGATTTTTCGTTGTAAAGGCATGCCTAGTAAAGGCATGTGTGGAAACGGCATACGTGGACGTCGCATGACACCCCCCACCCTAAAAACAGAAGTACCCCGACCCCCTACCTTTAAGAACTACCCCGATACACCCCACCCACCCTGAGCCCTAAACCTGACCCCCACCTTCAAATATAAAACAACCCAAACCCTACAAACAAAATTACCCCGACCTCCACCCTCGTCCCTAAAAACAGAAGTACCCCGACACCCCACCTTTAAAGACTACCCTGATACTCCCCCACCCACCATGAGCCCTAAATCTGACCCCAGCCTCAAAAATAAAACTACCCAACCCCTAAAAACAAAAATACCCCAACATCCCCACCCCTTAAAACCCGACCCCACCTGCCCTGAATACAAAATTACCGCAACCCCCACCCCTAATAACCTGGCCCCCAACCGCCCTAAACACAAAATTACCCCAACCCCCCACCCCCACCCCTAAGAACCCGACCTTCCCACCTGCCCTGAATGCAAAATTATCCCAACCCCCACCCCACCCCTAAAAACCTGACCCCCCACCTGCCCTGAATACAAAATTACCCCACCCGCCCCTAAAAACCTGACCCTACCACCCACCCAAATACAAAATAACCCCAACCCTCACCCCTAAAAACCCATCCCACCCTAAATACAAATTTACCCTGACCCCCCACCCCACACCTGCCTTCCACCCACTCTAAATATACAATTACCCCAACCCCCCACCCCGCCCCTAAAAACCTGACCTCCCCACCCACCCTAAATACAAAATTATCCTGACTCCCACCCCTAAAAACCCACCTCCCCACCTGCCCTAAAAACATAATTACCCCAACCCCAATGCAAAATTACCCTGACCCTTCACCCGGCCCCAAAAAATCCGACCCCCCAAATACAAAATTACCCCTCCCCTGCCCCTAAAACCAAAATAACCCTGACACCCCAGCCCACCCTAAAAACCATAGTACGAACCCCCAACCCTTACGAAAAATAAAATAACCTAACCACCCCAACCCCTTCACCCCCACCTGTAAAATTACCCCAATCCTTCCCCAGCCACATTTAGCTGACCGCGTCCTCTCCCGATGGATCATCCTTTTTTTCTGGCTTAACCATGCATGTGCGTTGTTCAGCACATGCGTGGTTAAGGTAGAGAAAAGGCATGCGTTGTTCAGGCAAGGTCGTTCTGCTTGCATGAACAACGCAGGCGTGGTTCCAGATGAGTTGTTCCAGATCTTTCCCCAATGAATCATATAAGTTCATCAGCAGTTTGGGGAGTCAAGGCAGGTGGGGCCAACAAATCTGTTCTAGAAGGCCACGTGGCAGAGGAGCAATCATTACTGAAGGATTTAATAGAGCTCGCTTACGGATCTGGAATCGAAGCATGGTCTTGCATCTTGGATGCCATCTCTAAGGCCTGGCACCTCTCTAAGATTACTTGCTTCACATTCGGTGCAGGGCCACATTGTGAAGGGAGGTGTTCCCACCTGTTGCGTCTGCGGCAACTACTCTGCTGTACCCTTCAATCACGCGTGCAAGTGCGGTGAAATCTATTCAGTCCCATGTCTTGACAGCGTAATCAAAGAAATGTGTGATTCATTTTGCTGTCACGTGGAGATGGGTGGAGAACAGGAGTGAATATCGTATGTCCAACTCACGGAGAGGCTGCTTGACAGGGAGAAAGGAGCTCCTCTGATGCTACACTGCCACAGTACACTCAGGAAAGATCATGACAGAGGCGTTGTCCACCTTGTCCATCTTATAGCTCACGCGCAAAAGGCCTGGGGTTGGTGTCAGGTGGGGGGCAGCAAGCAGGTACAGGGTGGACTCGTTCAACAAAGAAGAAGGGGGAGAGCACCACACCCTGGAGGCAGGGTGCGGCACCAGATCTCAGTGTAGGTCACTGCATCAAGGCCCTCCAGACCTTCCAGAAGACCAACCACATGAGTGTTATTCGTTCTAGAATGGCCCGCCAATTCTTCCACTCTATATTCCAGTGCATGTACATGGTCCACTAAGGTCTGCATTAAGGACACTGATTCATGTGTTGTCTGTTGGAGTTCAGCTAGTGTGTGCTCAACACTATGTACCTTGTCCATCAGATTGCGGTTGTCTGCATGTAACAGGGTGACGTCTGCAGTAACTTTATCTATTCTGCTTTCAAGTGACGAACATGTCTTGTTTGTGAGATGTTCTGATCTTCTCCATCATCTGTAGCATAGTGTCCATTTCAGTGCCAAGGTACATAGTTGAGTGTGGTGGGCCAATTGTCAGGTGATCTTTGGGTGGCCATTACATAGCTGATGGCTGTTGAGTTGTCGCAGGCTGGGTTCCAGAGTGGATGATGAGTATCAAAGAGGACCCGGGCTGAGCGACACACACCTATGGGTACCCCCTTCCCATCCTGTCACTAAATGACCCGGGGGGCTGTTGGCAGTGTGGTGTTTTCTGCTAGACAGGGGCGGAATTTAGAACTGCGAGATGTGTCTTGGCTACTTGGGGTATGGGAATATCAATGGCAGCACCACCAAGTAGTGCCTGCTTGCGTGCACCTTAGCATGCGGTTGGGCGCCATAGCACGAGCAGCCCAGGAAGTCACCAGAGAGGTGCATCCATCAAAGAGTGTAGGAAGAGCTGTGGCAAATGGGACCGGTTTATGAGTGCCAGTTTATAGCAGCGACTCAGCATCATGAGCATCCCCGGTCACATGGTCGACTGCACCTGTGGGGCTATGGCTCAGTTACCCCTGTGTGAGTCTGGTTGAGGCATCAACTGTATTTTTATGACATAACCTTTAGGGGCCCACTTGTTGACACCTATCTAACACCTTGGGGTGTTGCAGCACAATCAGCTTAGTGACGTTCTGGTTCTGCTATTGCTAGATTCCACTGTGTTGTAGTTAGTCAGGTAGACGGGTCAGTTGTGGGGCTGCCTCCGCCACTCCACAGGCTAGTAAAATCTCAATGTTATATATCAGTCCCCAGGTCGGTGGGAGGGGGAAATGAAGGCTGTATCTTCTGGTGTTGCAGGCCCAACATCGCAGGGAACTCGTGTCTAATGGCGTTTCACTCTGTGGCACCGAATGTGTTGATTGGGGCACGTGTCACTGCTCTGTCCTAGCACTGAAGGGGCCCCCCTCACCTTGGCAAGGGATGAAGGATGCAAACCGGTATGCCTCCTAAGGTACTCAGGGATGTGCAGGCCTAGGTGGCAAATGATGGAAAGATGCAGCCATAAGGTACTGCATTAGGCCTGGTCAGCGAGACAAATTGAGTGTGTATTAAAGGTTGGTAGCAGCTCCCATGATGACCACAGACCTCGCCCCAACCATACACCGTGGCCAGCTGTGGCAGAGCTATTATTGCAGCATCAGTTAGTCACCCTTCCTGGGAGACACATCTCAGCCCACGGCGGCGCAGTGATGTGGCCTAGTTCTGGTCCAAACTCCGGACCCCATCAATCAGTCCAGGTACCATTTCATTATAGCCAGTCAGGCGGGGCAGGTTCATGTGGAGGCAGCTAGTTGCCCCAGAAGTAGACCAGGATGGTGTGAATTACAACTGCGGCGTGGCCCAGGTCCAATACTAATCTGCTCAGTTAATAATGGTAGGCAATCGCTTTTTCTGTTTAGAGAGAAATCTCTTGTTGTCCCAAAGGATTTGTTAAGCTTAACAGCTAAAAGGAAATTATTATACTTGATTGAGGTTTAACTCACAGTCTGAATCTGTTATAGAATGACAGAAATGTAGTGAAAAGATCTAACTTGTGGGCCCATTGACATCACAAGGGTACGCGGTAACAAGAGGTGAAGAAATACTGGGTGTGACTAGTAGTCCTGATTATCCCACAGACAAGTTTTTCTCTTGGGTAGCGTTTGCCCAAGTT
Organism: Pleurodeles waltl; assembly: GCF_031143425.1. Taxonomy (NCBI): domain Eukaryota; kingdom Metazoa; phylum Chordata; class Amphibia; order Caudata; family Salamandridae; genus Pleurodeles; species Pleurodeles waltl. Next base: position 39,484,240 of record NC_090450.1, read on the forward strand.
GAAACTGACATTGGACACTTTACAAGACACAAACCTATAAGGCCTTCAGAAAGATACATATCATATGAATGACAAGAGAGTTCCTTAAACATTAAAGGACACATGCAGTGGTTTGATCAGGAATTCCTTCCGCCATATATTCTGTTAGAATGGGACATTAAGCCTCTCTGCCTTAACAGTATGCAGTGCACCCACAGCATTCCAGTCTAAATGTAAATGCCTGAGTGAAACCCCAAAGAATTGGGAATCCTGTGAGCAATACAATCTAGAACATTTGGCCTACATAGTTATCCCCCATTCTAATTGCAGGAATTCGATGTGAAGGTACAGGTCGTTATCAGAATTTCCTGCCGCCGGGAATCTTCTCATGGAATTCCGCATCACTTATAATCAAGGCCTAAGAAGTATTAAGGGACATTCTGGATTGCCTGCAAAACTAATCAGAGAAAGGCAGGATATCCCAGGCAGTGCCTCAAGAGGAACATAGAATATTGACTGCATGTCTTACCGTGATAATAGTATCACCTGTGCTCCTAGAGTGTACTACGTGGGGAAGTATATGCGCTAATATATTCACCATTATGTAAGAAACCCTTTTGAAAGCAGTATTATGGCAGGTTCTTAAACAAATACAGAATAAACACGGGGCTGTTTTGGGTGATTAGAGGAAATTATAAATGGGAAATTTTGGCACAGCCTCTAAGATTATCCTTAGTAATATTTGCCAAAAAGTGGTGTATTTTGCCACCCCTCAGTGTCTTGAACGGTATCAATGAATAAGAAAGATTACGATTTGCCTAAACTACTGTCAGGATTATATACCTCCATGAGCCTGAATAGCTTAGATACTCGCATCCAAACAGCAGCTCAAGCTGACGACAGAGGGGATTCCAATAAAAAGAACTAAGGAAAAAACCAAGTGGATTGTTGCAAAGGCAAGAATGTGGAGGTGGGTAGCAATTGAGGGATTGCCTAACTTTGGAACAACCCACTTAGTCTCACTACACTGATGTCCGGTCTTCGGTTAAAGCATTGGCCTCCATTGGCATTCTCAAGAAGGAAGGAGCAACTGAGTGAGTATCGGCGAAGATAAGTGTACTCCAAGAAGTGGGACTCCGGTCACAGTGGTGAAAAAGAGGATAAAGGTTTGGATCAGAAAGATCACTAAAGATGCAGAAAGTGGAAAGATCACCCAGTAAATTGAAACATCATCCTCCAGAAAAAGAGCTTTGAGGAGGCAGAAGCCTGTAGGTATATCAGAACGAGAAGGTCCTGTAGATGGCTCGGGTAAAGGATGAGTGAGTTCAGGAGGATGAGAGCAGCTGAGTCAGTGGTGGAGCTTTGTGGAGATGGCATTGAGGCAGAAGGAGACTCTTCCAGAGCTAAGAGAAACAGATGTAATGGGAAGCATATCTATGCTTGCCTTTTAAAGGTTCTAGGCTCACTACAACAATCTTTCTCAAAGTGATCTGACCTTCCACAATACAGGCCCAAACCATGTATGTGTCTTCTTTTACTCTCTCCTTTAGATGTGGGCCTTTTTATATTGCCTAACTGCATAGGAACCCAAAACTCAATCACTCTGTACTCTTCTATTGTTTGCTGAACTACAAATACTTTGTTATTTTCAGAATGCCATTCGGATGACCCAACTGCTCTACTAACTCTAGGAGGTCAGCACACCTAATAAAAAATACCTTTTTAATTGGAATTGTTAAAGCAAAAGTCGGAATGCCAAAGGGCAGAATATGTTGGCATGTTTATATTTGGAGTTCCACTTTCACTGCCACTCTATCTTCAAGCAAATTAATCTAAATGTGACCTCCCTGCGTGTCGTTTGGTCATTTTAAAGCCAAAGATTGTTATGCCTCATTTAGTGTAATACACCTCACATGGATGAATCTTTATTAGTATGTTTAAATGTCGACAGATCCTGAGTCAGCAGACAGTACAGGCTACAAAGATATGGCATTTGGTAACAATGACGAGTTGAACAGTGGGAGAGTCATAGGGAGTGTGACCCAAACCACGGTTGGTACCTAGAAAAGGATATTGCAGCAGGAAGCTGAAAGGAGAAAGAAAAGTCTAGCCGTGGTGGGTTAAGAAGTTTGAGAGATGCCCTCAGAAACATGGCCTGGATTCTTCTCCAAGGTGCACAAATTCTCCTTTCAGATGACCTGTGGTCTAAAAAGTGCATGTGTGCAGTGATCCTTCCTCTAGTCGAAAACCTCTCATGACCAGAACCTCCCCAGTTCCATCAAACCCTAGATCCCAAATTTCATGTTCACAACTGGTGAAATGGTCAACAAAAAATCTCACCAACCTTACTAGTCTTGTTAGAAACCAACCTCCTCCCATGATCAAATGGACAGATTATCAAATGGGTTGAGGCAGGGAAGTGTAAAAGAAGACCCTAAATAGTATTCATGCACATTGGCTATTGTTTTCCTAAAGTGTTCAACATCCGGTCCTGAATAACTGCCCAAATCTAAGCTCGATTCAGATATTGCATCTACCAATGTTATCAACACTAAAGAGACCAACGTCCAGCTTGGCTCAACAAATCGTAAATTGCAATCATATCACAACACACATGATCACATTCCAGCAGATATCCAGCAGCTCATCATGCATCCAAATCTCATCACACAATCAGCCCAACACCTATATCAGATCACATCAATCATCACATCCAACAGAACATCTAGCATTACATCCAACCCCACACCTAGCATTACATCCAACATCACTTCATAACATTAGATCTGGCACCACATCCAAAATCCCACCATAACATCATATCCAACCTACATATACATCAATCAACAGAACATTACATCAAACATTGTATACAGCATCACATTGAACAAGCTAGCCAACAGAGCTTCCATTCTGACATCACATCATTACACCACATCTCAATAAACATCACATCATAACATCACATCCATCACAATATTCCATCAAACATCCAACATTATTTACTAACATCACATCCAGAATCCAGCCTAATGTTGCATCAAACATTTCATCCAACATCACATCATAACATAGAATTGAACACCACAACACATGACAATTCATCACATCAGTACATTGTTTTAAACCCCATATTAAATATCATAACCAGCATCACAAACAACATAACTTTGCATCCAAATTAGGCATACAGTAACTGTTTGTAAATCAGTATCATTTTGCATACATTTTCAAATAAAATATTTTCTCCTTGAGCCCATCTTCGGCTGGCAAAGTAATGTGTATTCTCACAGGGAAAAGTTACTTGTGGGACCGGCAAAATATATCTATAGTAATACAATCAATTTCACAAAAATTTAAAACATTTCATAGAAAAATGCAAATTTCATACACCCCCAATATTATTATCATAGCATCCAACATGGCACCGAAAATCACACAACTTTCAACACCATACCTATTATAACATCATATCCAATAATCAACACAACATCCAATGAAAACGGGGCAAGTAAAAGGAATTTTTAAATCAATATGTCACGCAAGCCTTAAAAGTGTCTGTGACATAGGGCCTCATTACGTTTTAGCGGTGCCACCACAGGACCACCAAACTCAGGGGGAGGATGCCACCACCACAGCTGTGACATTCCCCTGAGCGCATTACAATGCTCCTGAAGAGCAGAACAACAGGAAAAACTGTATTGTTTTCCCGCCAGGCTGACTGGGAACAGTCTTAGAATATTGGCCTTGGCTCCCTTAACACTCCAGCACACTGGAATGTCCCCATTCCGACAGTGCTGGGCAGGGGGCCCTGCAATGCCCATGCCATAGGCATAGGCAGTGCAGGGGCCCCCCTGAGACCTCCAGCACTTCGTTTCCACTAGCCTTTTCAGGTCAGGCTCCCTGCCATGAAAAGACTGAAAGAAAGAGGGGTTGTAGTCAGCCAGGCGGTTCTGAGTTCAGCGCCGCCATGGCTGGTTGCAAGCCCGACATCCGTCCTGCCGTGAGGAGCCATGTTCCTTGTGGGGACGGCAATCCTTTGGTGGTCTGATCACCAAAGTCATAATTTGGCAGTCAGACCGCAACGCCGCAGCAGTCTGACCGCCGCCACGAGTTTGGCAGTCAAATGACCGCAAAACTCATAATGAGGCCCATAGTCTTCTATGCTTTGTGAGGATACATCACTGTGCTTGGTTGCACTTTGCACTCTGGACATGCAAGTTAAATCATGCTTCAATAGATCAAGGCATGTATGGTGTAGCCTGGGACAAACGAGTCCTCAATCTTGACGTCACACAATGTTGATACAACAACAACGAGGTAGAAAATATTGAAAGGTAAGCTTTTATACATTTTCTATACCTAATCTCTACATATGTACACACACACACACACACCAACATACACACACATATACACACACACATATTTATATATCCATATCTTCAAGGACATAGATATGGAGTTCAGAAGAGTAAATTCTTGCATCCCTCTAGGCACTCACCTTTGAACATTGATGAGGTTATTTTTTTCATTTTAATTGTTTTGCATACATATCAACTTTAACATGTAAACATGCAAATGTATTAACCGTGTATTATTCACGTTTATATTGACCATAGCTAATATAGACCAGCATTCTAAAACAGCTAATGTCTGGTTGCCATCTGGTGTCATATCATATGTGCTTTTTTATTTTGGGGAGAAGCTGAAGTTTCAAATAACAAGTGCAACGTATCTTTATTTATGTTCTCATGTGAAATGCTTTTGTTTAGGTGATAACTGCAGAATATGTTAATTAGTTGCACCTGTGGAGTACCGGCTGGTCCAATACATCTTGTTATTTTGCAGATAACTGTACTTTTGATGGATGTTTAGATGAGCTTCATTGTGTAGTGTCCTGCAAAACTAGATAGTCTTGGATCTTTGTGCCTTAGCCTGCCTGGAGCATTGTATGGGAACCATGTGTAGGTGTAGTAAATATTAGATTTGCGTGATTTAAGCAAGTGCAGAGCAGAACCTTTCTAGAAGGTGTAGAGACATATCTTTGTCCATTTAAGAGACTGCTTAGAGCAGATTAGGATGATCTCTTTAAGGAAGAACTGATTTACTTAAGCTTTCCCTTAAAAGCCCTCTTTATATTAATTTGTCCTCTCATTTATAAAATTTTGATTCAAACTTCATAATTAGTAAACTAAATCATTTATTGATTACTGTTTGACACAAATGTTATGGTTTTGAATTTGTACAAACTTTAACCATGAGAACCTTAACCACTGTCTGTTGTCCTTGATGAACCTTATGTGCTTCGTGTTTCTTAAATTATTGATTTGATGACTAGCTTCTGTCATGGATTTCGATTCTTCAAATAGTGCTTTTTGGGTCAAGAAAAGCACTACAACAATATTTTATGCATCGAAATTGTTGAAATTATATTCTGTCCCATCAATATTTGGGGTTTGATATTCCCTACTAAAATCAGCATGGTTGCAATCTCCTTGGGAGTTCATATATTTGTTTGGTATTGTTTTCAAGGGCAAGCCCAGAAACCCCCAAATACCTCCCAAAATTAAACACTTCTATTATAAAACAGATTCAGGCACAGTGCTGGAATTGAACAGCTGGTCTGATCATCACTTGATTAAAAAAATAACTCCCATTTCACATATGATTTCACATTATTCAACTCGCGTTACATCAGCATTTCACACATGGGAATGGAATTGTGTTCAATGGAAGGATATCCTTTACTTCCCCATGCATTTCAGATAGACAATAGAGTACTGCATAAAGGATGTGTTCATGACCTAGAATGTGCCAATTGGATAAATGTGTTTGTTTGACTTGTACCCTTTTTAAAATGCAGAATTTGAGTTACTGATGGGAAGAGCAGCAGGGTTCACGTCTATCCCTTCATTCATTCACTGTAATCAGATGCTACTAAAGAACTGGTGACTATGAGAGAGGATTGTGCAACAGCGCAGCTTGGGTCAATGATTGTGGTGGCTCTCAGCAGGAGATGTAAGTTACACTGAGGGTCCCTGCTACGAAATAGTAGCTCAGCCAGAGAAAATGTACAATTAGAAATAAGAATAATTGAGCTACTCTTGAATTATATTATGAGGATATATATAAAACACCACACTTTAAAACCTGAGAAATATGTATTTGATAGATATGTCAGAAGATTATTGTTTCTCAAATCCCATCATGATAAATTCATATATAACATATCACTTCCTTCGTAATGGATCTAACAACACTCCATATGAGTCTGCTGATTTAATTCTTTAAGACTTACTTAATTGGATCAATCATATGTTTCTTCGATATGTTTATTATATTCATATCAAATTGCCACAACAAATATGTCAAAAACAATAATATACAAAAATCCTAAAAACAATACAATACAATACAGTACAAAACAATGCAATCCAGATATTCTACCCCACACACACTGACAAGCAACAAACATATATACCTTATTCATACTCAGTGGAAACCAGACTAAACCTAGGGTTCATAGAACCGGGAACCGGTCCATGATCTAACACAAAATAGATCTATACATCATATGCTAAAACTCCAACAAAATAATATAAAAACAAATATAGGCATTCAATTATATGAAAATTGGTTCAAACTATTCTTCTTCTCATCAGGAGACCACAGCACAGAAGCAGCCAGGGTCCACTTTTCCCCCATCACTCAATCAAAAAATCTAAATCTTTGTGTAAACAAGTAAGGGTCAAAAGAAAAAGGTCCACTATAATGCAGCCAGAGGGATAGATACACGGTTAAAAAAAAAAAAAGATGGGAGGGGGAAAGCATAGGATACGAGCTTTATCAAAACCAATAGGTCTATTTGTGCCAATGCTTTCTGACCACCACTGTTGACGTGGCTAATGCACAATGCTTTTATAAGGTGCCAACATTAGCAAAGGCAATAGCTTCAACATATGGAAATAAATGAAAACATTATTTTGCATACTTTCCAGATGGCTACAACACTGTCTAACCAAACGTGATGACGCAATGCTTTGGTTGTCTGGAAAGAATAGACAGCATTGGTGTATATGCTTTTTGTACTCCAAGGATGGCCATCACATTGCATTATGTGGGATGTGGTGGCGAAGCAGCTAAAACGGCTGAGGAGAGATGGCGATGGTCGGGGTGGGGAAGAGGGTACAATTGAAGGGGGGGCTGGGTGAAGAAAAATTAGCAGAATGGGGGTGGGCATTGGTGGGAGAACAACACAGAAAGTGCAGGGGGCTGGTGACGTTATGAAGGAGGAATCAGGAGAATAGAGGAGAGGGCAAAAAAATACACACACCCTCTTGGAGTGCTAAAAGAAAAGAAAAAAAGATTTCCCTGAGGAGAAGCCATTTAAGATTAGAAGTTATCCAATCACAAGAATATTTAAGAAGCAATACTCGAAGGGAGGAACAAGACAATAAGAGTATTGAAGGCCATCGAATGAGAAGCAAGAAAATGAGTCTGACAAGGAAGCCAACAAATGATAAGAAATGGGCTGACCCAAAGCCCATTGTCAATATAGCTATTGTCCATAAATGGTCTTTCTACATCAGACAGCTAAAATCTGTCTGTGAGACCTTAAAAGGAAGGAGGGAAGCTAGGGAGGCAAACTGCAAAAATGTTTACAAACAACCAAGAAAGGTGAGAAGGAAGGAGAGTATAGGAAAAAATAGAGGGATTGATGTCAACTATTGAATTATTGGATACACTCTAAGTATCAGTTAGACCTGTGAACAAGGATGCTGGAGAGTGAAGCAATTATAAAATCAGTTAATCTATTTTTTCTTAGAAAAAACATGCTGAAAACAGATTTGAACATACCATACTGAAATATGGGTACTAACGCCTATATAAATGAACACCACTTTAGAATGATGGAATTGACCAAAACTGACCTACTTCTCACATCTGATAAAAAATGTTGGCTGACTATTTTGAGAGCACCCTTGCGGTAAACTAAACTAATGTTGATAATATGCAAACACAAAAAAATCAGTTTATCTAGAAACTTACCCAGTGGTGAAATCCCACTTGAAACATCAATCACATGACAAAAGCATAAACATTTTCAAGAAAAAAATATGTTTTTGAAGTTCTTCTGCATCTTTAAAAGTGCTAGAAGTTAGAATTAAGAGTTCATCTTTCCACATCAAATACCTCTCAAGAGAGCTTAGGAAGCAAACAACGATGCAGATGCCATAAAACTTTAAAACCCACAGTCACAGATTAAATTGATGAATGCAAAACTAAGGTGCTCTTACTAATGAAGTCAAAGCCTCACATTCCCTCACTCCACAGCATCAGTGGTATCTAAATGTAGGAATGCTTCCAGAAGGGGCAGTCTATGCAGAGAAGTAATGCCTCACCAAGCAACATACATGCAACACTAATGCTCAGTGCTGCTCTATTGTTTTCAGCAAGCATCATTTCACAGATAGCCCTAAACCCAAACTGAATCATGGCCCAACAAGAAAAGACCATAGCGCCTCAATCAGAATGTGGACAAGATTGCCTCAGAAATGAGTCCAAAATAGATGTACCAAATCTAAGTCAAAAGACAGTTTGTCACAAAAGTTGCCACCACCCAATAAACTCATCCCTTCAAAGCACTCCTCAAGAAAACCTGAGATGATCTTGGACAATCACAATTACAGATGGTCCACTTAAAGGAGGCAAGGCAAAGTAACAACAGGCTACTCAAAGTATAACTGAGATCACTAAACAACACAGGAGATAGAGATGAACAAAGTATGATCAAAGTAAGGTTGTGGTGGTATGTGAACACAAGATCTCATGGTTGCTTAGGAAAAGCCCCTTGGACAGCCTCTAGCAGATTGCGCTTAGCATCAGTCATACAGCGAAGTCATACTGAGGCCTGCTGTTAAGAGACTCTAGTACTCCATGCAAGGTGGACTGAGACTGACAACAACACTGATATAGGTATGACTCCAAAAATACTGGGCTCAAGAACAGACGTCTTTCCATTACCCGATCAGAATGGAGGCAAAGTCAGAAGTCACACTGTAAACAGATATGGACTGCTACAGTCAGTGGACCAAATTTGGCTTGGAATAGAAAACTAGAGTAGAAAGAATAACCAAAATACAGGACAGAAAAGACAGCATTCAGACCAGGAGAAAGACAGGACAAAGAATTATGAGCAGGGCTTCAGAAATCAAGAACAGGAATACAGTAATCAAAAGCAGGCTTTACCTAACAGGCACTGTAACAAGTAATCCCCAGTTAGTATAGGAAAACTGGAACTACAATCCAAAGGAGGCAAGTGGAGTTGAAAGCAGGAGTTCCTCACAACAATAGTTGAAGCGCATGTTCTGAATGCAGAAGACGGGCTTAAATGACTCCTCCCAACTCACAGCCTCACATGGTAACCGAAATTTGGTACAGGTGTGAGTAGGATGCAGCACGGTGCATGTAAGAGCAATTAAAGTACCTCCTCCAGCTCTCTGCCTGAAGGAATGCACAGAGGTTTCAGGAAACAGCCAGTGGATTGAATGAAAATCTAGAGTGGAAAATGGATTGGATCTAGTTTTATAATATGACCAGAATTCATGCAAGGGAGCACATGTATGTATTGGAAGAGTTAAGACAGAAGTTTCTTCTGCGGAATCGGGATCAGACTGGCCTGTAGGGCAAAAAGTCAGTGCCTGACAGATCGGTCTGACATGTCATTGTTTATACTGGCATTTTTTCTGCTTGTGGGCCTGTTTTATGGCACGCTAGGCAGGTTTCTATGGTTATTTTAGTGTTGAATTTCCTGTAATTAATACAAACATTGCCCACAGCAAGCTAAATCCATGCCGCTTTCAACACACCATACAAAACACTTAGACAGTGTGTCTGTACAAGTTCAAAACCGCCCAAATTCCAAACATGGCCCACTTTTTTAGCTAATTCACTAATGGGGGCCACTTTTATTGCGGTTCCCAGGCCTATTTTCTGTTTCAGTTTGACCCTGCCTGAATTACTACTTGATAACTAGGGCTAAGCCCAAAAGATGTTATGTGGTAGCGATTGTGTTTTGTGATGAGCAGAAAGATCATCGATGTTCATTGTCAATTCATAAACAATTAACATAATCATCTAATGCATCACACTTGCAAACCACATCACACAAGGCTACTCCACTTCCGTTCAAGATGAATTTCTAGAAATATCATCACACCCATAAACCCTAGCAGAGAAATTCAAAATAATGATGTACTTCATCCTAGCAGGAGAAGGAAGTGACCAAAAACTGACCATCTGTACCACAGGCGAAAAACAATAACTCCTCTGATATCAGTAAAATAATATTTGGACTTCAACACAAAGCTGGTGGCATGGTAGATCTGTTTTCATGCGTAACATTGAAACAATAATTCTAACATTGCAAACCTAAGTAAGGTCTAATTGCTCTAAATTTCCCTACATTATGATGGTAACAACAGATATTCACCAGCCATGCACCCCAACTCTGAAATTATTTCCAACTCAGCTTAAAAATATATCCACCCTTTATTTCAGAAAGGATAATGTAAAGGTCAAGCTTGCAAAGCGAAATGAATATGTATCATTCTCAGAAAGGTGGTCATACCCTCATAGTCTCAAGTAGTGCAAGTGTATGAGTGGCAGGATTAAAGGTTGTGCCTAAAGCCTAATGGGTAAGAGAATACTTTGCTGAATGATTCAATAGTTAATTTAGAATCTCTGATGATATTAAGACTATATTAATGAATCCTAAATGGACTCACAGGTAGTATAAGAGCCAGAGGGCCTGATTTATAGCTTAGTGGAGGAGAATTCTCAGTCACCAATATGACAGATATCTCGTCCGCTGTATTACGATCCCATGATATCCTTCGAAGATTGTAATAAGGCAGACAGGATATCAGTCAGGTTTGTGATGGATTATTCCCTCCACCCAGATCTAAATCAGGGCCCAAGCCTCTCCTGAGATGCCTGAGGATGACACCCTGGTATCAGCTTTCCCCCTTTGTCTACTGGACAATGATAATGAATGCTCTTGATGACACATCACCAGGAATGTCAGAAGGAAACATTAAGTGACTATTCCATCTCCACTACTGGCATGCATCTCCATTGGCCCAACAGAGCAAGGACTGTCGGAGGTTTGGTCATTTGACCATCTGACCAATTTACAGTGGTTGGTCAAACGGCCAGGTTTTACTGTCCCTCATCACCAGTAAGGGGCAGTAAACACGTGTAAATGACCACATATGCCCTGGAAGAAATCTACCATGGTAAGAGGGGTCATTGTTATTTTTTTATTTTTGGAAAAGAATATCCCACTGTGGGATTTTATTTTTTAAACAAAACATCAATTAGAAACTAAAAAAATATTGAAGGTTTGCCATTCAGCCCTGTCACGATTGGGCAATCCTTCGAACTTTCAAACTTTTAAGACATTGACAGGAACCAACATCCCACAGTACATTTTATTATAAATCCTCCACATGCATTTTGGGTCTCAGGAATGGATTGAGTGGAATGATTATTTTATATACTATATCGAGGAGATTGATGAAGAAGGGAAAACCAGGTGGAGATGGAAATGTTTTTTCAGCAGCTTTACAAGATTTCGACAAATATTTTGTGCCAAAAGTGTATATTGTCACTACAAGGTTAACATTTTTTCAACGTAAACAAAATAAAGTGGAAAATGGCGATGACTATATAGCAGACTTGACAAGATTGGCCATTGACTGTAAGTTTGGGGTGTTACATGATGACCTCATTAGAGATCCATTAGTCATGCATGCTAACAACCAGTCAATACAAGAATGTTTATGGATATATGACAATGCTCCACTGGAGGATGTTGTAGCTTTAATACATAAAGCTGAAATGTCAGTAAGATGTGCAACAGAATTGAAGCAGCCAGATTAAGACGAGAGTGGTGTGCACAAAGTGAACAACCGAAAGCTGGTAAAGGAATCTGTAACAAACTACAGGGAGAAAGTTGGATATATAAAAAAAAGGTGTTTCAGTTGTGGTAGTAAAGAACACTTGGCATTTTCTAAAAACCTCTCCAGCTGTGAAACAAAAGTGTAATAACTATGGCGTAATGGGTCACTTTGGGAAAGTATGTAAAAAGAAAAAACAATAGGGTCAAATGCGTATATGAAGACTTATAGCGATTCAGAGGATGATGTTGGGAGTGCTAATGTCCTTAAAAATCTACAAGATAAGTTTGTGTTGAACATTGAAGAGTGTAATATCCGGAATAATCCTGACTGTGAAATGAAGATAGGTGGTGTACAGATCACAATTCATGCAAATTTTGGATTGCCATTTACTATAATTAATGAAAATACTTGGAGGAGTAAATTTGTAGGGACGAATGGTGAATAATAATTAGCTCCTGACATTGAACCGTAAAGCTATACTGGGGAAAAAAATAATATTATATTTATTCTAGGTTACAGGTAGTTAGTCTTCCAATTCAAAGACAGGGATACTAGAAGCAAATTGTATGTGGCAAAAAGACCATCAGTTATGGGCTGGCGAGACCAAGGAAAGTTAGGTATGATATTAGACCTAATACAAAACTCATAGTGGACGTCGGATGTTCAATAGGAATGGAATTGAAATGAAATTTCCGAAGGTTTTTGCAAATGACTTGGGAAATTAAAGGGGTTTGAACATGAAATTGTATTAAAATAACATGCCCAACCAAAGATACATAAAGTAAGACTGTTACCTATGATGGTGAGAGATGAAGTATTGGATGAATTGGAAAAAGTGGTACAAATGGACGTAATTGAGCCTATCGAGAGCTCGGAATGGATTTCACCGGTTGTCGTTGCATGACGTAGTAACGGAAAGATCTGGCTATGTGTGGATTTGCGACATCTCAACAATAACATTGTCATAAACCAATTTCCCTTACCAAAAATTATAGAAATGGTGTCATGATTAAAGGGTGCCACCTGGATTTCAACCATTGATTTGTCTGCAGCGTATCACCAAATTGTCCTTTCACCACAGTCTAAGAAATTAACAGCTTTTAGTACTCATGTGGGTTGTTTACAGTTTAAACAAAAACCTTTTGGCTTAGCTTCTGCCGCAGCTGTTTGTCAACGTTTGATGCACACACTGTTTGGAAAGGAAAGGGGTGTGATGTGTTTTCAGGATGACATTCTGGTATCCGGGGAGAATAGGGAACATCATGGTGAGAGGGTGCAACATGTTCTGGGTGTGTTGGAAACCGAAGGGTTGACTGTTGAGATGAGCAAATGTAAGTTTTCAGAAAGAAGTGTAACTTATTTGGGACATGTTATCAGTGCTGAGGGAGTAAAGCCTAAACCATCATTAGTAAGATCAATCACTAATCACCACCAGCTAATAAAGATGATGTGAGGTCTTTTTCAGATATGGCAGAGTTTTGGACAAAATTAATTCCGAATTTTGCGGAAAAGTTGTATAACATAATGACAACTCCTTAAAAAAAATGTAAGATTTGAGTGGACTTCTAGATGTGAAATGGAATTTCAAAATATCAAGGAAAGCTTGTGTAAAATCAGCAAGTTGAGCAGTTTTGATCCTCAACTTGATTGTTATTTAACTACAGATGCAAGTGTTAAAGGATTAGGAGCTGTATGATCTCAAAAAGACTCTAGAGGCAAAGAGAATATAATCTTGTTATTGAAAGGGAGGCACTTGCATGTGCATGGGGGTTGGAACATTTTTGCTCATTTGTGTGGGGAAGAATTGTTACCATTCAATGTGATCACAAACCATTAATTAAACTATTATCTTCAGAAGAAAGAGTTGTGGCATCTCCTAGAATTGCGAGAATTTCTATGAGGATGAAAGATTATATTTAGAGGATGGTGTTTGTGCCAGATAAGAAGAATGTACTGGCTGATTTTTTATCCAGAAGAAGAATGTAAAGAAGATCCATGGGGGGAATTTAAAGATGCATTTGTTTTTGATTCTGGCAAACCGGCAATAGGAAAGGATGTGTGGGAAAAGGAACAAAAAGAGGATGTTGAATTACAGAATATATTAACGTACATGTTGGAGGGGTGGCCTAAGAAGGAAGTGTTATCAGAGGGGTGTAGTCATTTCTGAGAAGTTAAGTCTCAATTTTCTATTGAGAATGATTTGATTTTAAGAGGTAGCAAGATTGTCCCTCCAGGTACCTTATGGGAAAGGATTATTGAGTTATGTCGTGAAGGTCATTTGGGGGTTGTGTGAACCAAGACTATTGTCAAAGAGCACTTTTGGTGGCCTGCAGTAGACAGGGCTGTGGAAAAATTTGTGAGGATTTGTGATGCTTGTTGGTCTGCTGATAAGACATTACCCACTTTGAGACCACCTATGGATCAGAAGTTAGGGCCACATGTAGCAAGCTTTTTTGACATCGCAAACAGCGAATTTCGCTGTTTGCGACGTGCAAAAAGCACATCGCAATGCACAAACCCCGTTTTGCGATTCGGTAACCTGGTTACCGAATCGCAAAACAGGTTTGCGACTCGCAATTAGGAAGGGGTGTTCCCTTTCTAATTGCGAGTCGCAGTGCAATGTAGGATTGGTTTGTGACCGCGAACGCGGTCACAAACCAATCGCATTTTGCACCCATTTGCACCCATTTCAAATTCCCGTTGTGAATGGCACTGTAAACGTTTTTTCAGAGCAGACAGTGGTCCTACGGACCACTGCCTGCTCTATAAAAATTAAACAAAAAAAGTTTCATTTTTCGTTTTTGTAATGCATCTCGTTTTCCTTTAAGGAAAACGGGCTGCATTACAAAAAAAAAACCTGCTTTATTGAAAAGCAGTCACAGACATGGTGGTCTGCTGTCCGCATGATTGCGACCCACCTCATGATTACTCATGAGGTGGGCATTTGCGACCCCCTTGCGAACTGCAGATGGTGTCAGGGACACCATCCAACATTCGGATTCACGACTCACAATTTGCGGGTCGCAAATCTGAAAGTTGCTACATGTGGGCCTTAGTTCCTAAATTACCTTGAGAATATGCAGCTGTGCATTTAATGGGGCCCAATGAAGAGCAGCAAGAGTATTTAGTCATCATTATAGATCTTTTTTCCAAATGGCCGGTGGTAGAGGTAATAAATAAAGCTGATACAGCATCTGTATCAGAGTGTTTAGACAAAACCTTTTGTTCATAAGGAATTCCGGCTTTACTTTTGAGTGACAACAGGATGCAATTTGTCTCAAATAGTGCTAAGGTGTATTTTGAAAGAATTGGTTTGACACATAAAACTACCTCACTCTACAAGCCTAGTGGGAATGGTACTGTTGAAAGATTTGAAAGGGTGCTAAAAGGGGTTATCCAAGCAGCCACGAGGAATCATTTTGACTGGCATATTTCAATTTCCAAAGCTGTTTGGGCATATAGGGTGACGGAGGATGAAGCCACAGGTATTAGCCATTTATAGTAATGAGGGGTAGGAAACCCTGATGTAAATTTAGTCCTGCATGCTTATGTAAAGACGAGATGGATAACTGGTCTTTGGATATGTACAAAGAAGAAAAATGCAAGAAGTACATCATACTATGATACATAGTACATGGTGTGAAACCTATTCATGTCAAAGTGAGAGTTTTGGTGAGTGTTAAGAAACCTTTCAAAGATAATAAAAGGGGAAAGTCAATACTTTGAACCTGAACAAATAAAAGAATGGTTACAAAATGCAGTAAGATTACAGAGTGGGAATATATAGAATTTGAAGTGTATTGCTTTATTTCCAGGAAAACAGATTGATGGGAACATTGCGTCTTCTACTAGTCGGTCTATATGGATGGGGGACATTGCGGATAATATGGAGGAAATTACCACTTCTACTGTTGGACCATAGAATAGGAAAAGGGAAATTGATGTAGACGCTCTGGATGAACAAGACGTAGGCGAATTGGGTGTACAAGAAAGTGATGTAGAAGTACTGGGTGAAGAAGAAGTAGGCAAATCTGGTGTACAAGAACAAGGGGAACAAGGGTTAAAAGAGTTGGAACAGAAAGGGAATATGCATGCAACTAAGAGAAAGATAGAATTACTTGGGTTGGTTAAAAGATTTTGTGTTTGGTTGAATGTTCAATATATTTTTATTATTTTCAGATGTGATTTCATTTTTTCTTTTAAGTTTGTGCTTTTATTTTTGAATGGGTGTTGTATTGGCATATGCTTTGTTACTTAGGTATTATGATGTGTAGTGTGTGCTGGATGGAGGATGGTGAAGATCTGTTTCCTGTGCACGCAGCTCCTTAATAAAGGATTTAGGGGCATATTTATACTATGTTTGCACTGAATTTGCATAATTTTTTAAAGAAATTTGGTGCAAACTTAACTCCAAATTTATATTTTGATGAAATATAGCGTCAAAATATAGGTGTTAACTTCATTTTTTGGATGCGTGAAACCACCTTGCATCAATGAGATGCAAGATAGGCGTTCCTTTTAAAAAAATGACTCCAAGTCCGTAGCGCCTTATTCATCCTCCCATGAAAAAAAGGTGCACTGGTGGAGGCGGGCCTAAATAATGGCGCTAAGCTTGCTTAGTGCCATTATTTAACGCCTGGGTCAGACCGGAGGACCTCTGGACCCATTTCCATGGTCATACACCATGGAATGGGTCCACAGGTGCCCACCCCAAGCCCCAGGAACACCCCCACCCACACCAGAGGGACACCAGAGGATGGGAACCCCATCCCAGGTAAGTAGGGTAAGTATAGGTTAATATTTTAAAAACTAATTTAAGGAGGTGTGGTCTGGCCACGATTGCAGATGGCAGCCTGAGAACGGTGCTCCACGAGGTGGCAGGCCTCAGGCCCGGAGAGGAGGTCCTGCGGAGGCGGTGTGTCTACCCATTCTGCTTTCAGGGAGGTGCTGTGGGACGCTTCCGCAGGGGGGGCCACACACCAAATGAGGAGCGAGCCCGCTGCCCCTTGCACACCTAGTGCACCCTGCAACAGTCTGCAACCTTGTGCCATGGCGGCCCAGACCAGCACGGTTAGGAGTACGGAGCGGCTCCGGGAAGAGTGCACGCCGCAGCACGGACCCAATGGTGAGCCGCACACGACCCTGTTCCCCACACCTCTTCAGCCTCCCCCCCTCAGTGAGCCTTGCTCTAGGGGCTGGGATGCTTTGGACTCGGTGCAACTGGTCCTGCCGGATAACGTGACAGGCACCAGTGCAGAAGACCCACAACCTGAGGGATGCGGAACCAAGCCCTTGACTCCTGGTGGGGGTGCAGAGAGGGCATGACCCCACCCCGGGACAGCTTCCAGGTGGGCAGAGATGGCGGAGTGCGGCCACTGGGGCGAGACGGCATCACGGCCAAGGCACCACACTGACGGTGAGCGATTCCAGCCAGTTAGCCCCTGGTCCTCCCATTGCTTCGCCCCTTGGGCCCTTGTGGAGGAGAGAACCCTCCTCCTCCCCACCACGTATACAGCCCAGAAGAAGCACGACCCACTAGGTTTGGCAGGAACCACAGAGGTACAACGTCCCGCAAAACCACAAAATGGGCCAACGGATAGTGCCGGCCAAACACTCCCTCCCCCACCGCGCTTGAAGTACGGGGGGAGCACGGACCACCAAGCTTGTCGGGAACAAAAGAGAGAGGACCATCCGCACCACTGCGCACTTACACAGTGGATCAAACAAGCCCCCCCCCCCATTACCTTAAGGTCAGAGTGCCTGCAGGCACAGGGTGCCAAAACAACTGTTGGGGTATCGGAGATTTCACGCCACCAACCTCCCCTTCTCACTGGACCTGCATCTGCGAGTCACGCACCTCCTCTCTCTCTAAACCTTGGCACTGCTGAAGACAACCCCGGCCACTGTTAAATACCGGACTTATTGCTGGGAGCGACAGGAGCCCCAACTTCCACACTCTCTTGCTCACCCCCACACCGCTGCTGTACCGCAAGCCAGCACTAGGTGAGAGACTCCTGGGTCTCTAGACCACCGGCCATACCCACACCAAGGAGTCTGCGATGCCCGGTGGCAGGACGTTGGGCAAGCACTCAGGCAAGCCGGCAAGACAATTACTTTTCTCTGAAGCCCTACTACATTCGCGAACCCCGCCCTCTGCCTCAGAAGTGCATCCAACCACGAAGCTCAACAACATGGCAGACCAAACACAGGAAGCAACCATGGAGCACATCCTCCAAGAGATCTCGGCGGTGGGTCGCAGACTGGAGGGGATGGACAACGCTATGGCCTCGCTGACAGTGGAGACGAAATCCATGTGCCTGGATATTGCGGGCTTTCAGTCACGGGTGACAGGACTAGAATAGTGAGTGGCGACAGTGGAAACACACATCACCTCCTCCCAGGACAGAGACCAGAAACTTCTGTATCTCTGCAGCAAGCTAATAGACTTGAAGGATAGGAACCGAAGGGACAATGTCAGTTTTCTCGGATTTCCAGAAAAAGTTGAAGGTACAGACATCCACTCCTACCTGCGGGAGACCCTACCCAATCTCACTGGCCTAACTTTTGACCCCCCCTCCCCGGCGTTTCAAAGAGCACACAGACTAGGCCCCAAGAGACGGGAAAAAGCCAACTGACCCGCCCAATCATAGCCTGCCTCCTGCGACACACGCAGACCTGCCAACTCCTGCAGGTAGCCCGCACTCATGGGCAATTTAGGATGGACGGGCAAGAGATTCGGACGACTACTGACTTCTCAAAAGAGACCAGCGAGGGTAGGAAGACATTCCTTGCCCTCCGACCTAGACTGCTCCAACTGGAGGTGAAGTATGGTTTGTTCAGCCCCAGTCTATGGACACTACCAATCGGGCCCAGCCTCAGGACCTGTCTGTGGGGAGCAGGGGTGTGTCATCCCCAAATCCCACCCCCGGGGGAACGGGCCGGCTTGCTGCAGACTTTCAACCCTGGGGGAGAGACCTAGAGAGACTCACGAAGAACTACGATGACAGGGGGCAGGTACTGCATGCGGTGGCGATGCACA
The DNA here is from genome assembly GCF_031143425.1 of Pleurodeles waltl. NCBI lineage: Eukaryota > Metazoa > Chordata > Amphibia > Caudata > Salamandridae > Pleurodeles > Pleurodeles waltl. Next base: position 39,503,224 of record NC_090450.1, read on the forward strand.
TGCAGGTTACAGACCGAGACAAGTCATTCAGTAGGTTGTTGTTTGATGTTTTAAGAAACTAATGTTATATTGTTCATGTTGTCGAGAACCACTCCTTCTCTCCCCCCTCTTACCCACTCTCCTCCGTACACCCCCACCCCTCCGCTTCCACACCCCCTTTTCTCCCCAGGGATTGAACCCACTGTGCTGCCTGTCTGGCCCCTGCATAGCCAAAACATCTTCCATCCGTTGTTAGTGATCATCGAAGGGCACTGTGACTTGCGTATGTCACTTGGGGATCACCGTACTGTGAGGTGAGGGGACCTCAGCGGGTGTGACTATGGATGTTCCCCCACCCCGACATCCCACAGCCGCGTCATCCATGTGGCTAGATACTTTTACTGCAACACTGGCCAGATGCCACCTTCTGCACACGTAGCAACAACGATATTGTCACTGCTCTTACCACCCTCCCCCCAGCTCCTACTCTGCTGCATTATGACATTGGGGGATTCGTTACATCATGGCCCATGTCCCTCTCCCCCTCCCTCCCCCATCCCATCCCTGGGCAGCCCGCTGCACCTACCGCAGCCTTCTTGATTGCGCCGGTCCCCCCGCGGTGCTGTGTCGGCCTCTACAGCATGCTTCCACGCCAGGCTATTGTTACTATACTGACACACAGCAATTGCGCCGACAGGACTGGAATGTTTTGCATGTCCCCTCTCGGCTGGGAGCCCGCTGGTCAAGTGTATGGGCTCCACAGGTTTAGGTTTTAGGTTTAGACCTACAGACTACAGTTCAGGACTTGCAGGGCTTTACTGCTCTGCCCCCACCTCTCCCTCCGATTTTGAGGTCTGTACCGTCATCACTCTACCTTCTTTGGTTAGCTTTTCGTACTCCTATCCCTCTCCCTTTCTTCCTTTCTCTCTTTTCTCTCTTTTCTCTCTTTTCTCTCCTCTCCTGTCCTCTCTCTCTCCCTTTTCTCCCTCTTCCCTGGTGTCTTTCTCCCTCTCTCCTTTCTCTATACCCCCGATTTACCCTCCTCTCATCACCTCTGCCACCTCGGCAAATGTCTGCGACAGTCCTCTTCTACAGATACCTGTGCTTACCTGCTGTCCCCTTCCTCCCTCCCACTTCCTACCCACCCTGCCCAGTCCTCACCGGTTGTCCCCCACACTGACCCCTACCCTCCCTACCCATTCACTTCACCCCCCACGTCTACCCTCCCTCGCCCCTACTTCTTGGTCCCATCATGGCTAGCTCTCGCCCAACCCCACCTACCCCACTACGGATCATATTTTGGAACATCAATGGCCTAACTCACTTCATAAAACGGAAGAAAATTCTCTCATACCTTCACTCTAAATGGGCTGACATAGCCCTTCTCCAGGAGACACACCTTGATAGAGCTGAATCCAACAAACTGCACCAGGACTGGGTGGGAACAGAGTTATTTAGCTGTAGCCCTACCCCGCAAGAATTAGGTAGTGGCGTCCCACGGAAATGCGGCCTTGCGATATTGCTACGAAAGAACATTCCTCTCACAGTCATTAAATCATGGTTTGACCCAGAAGGGTGATATGTGTTCGCCAAACTAAAGCTGGGAGACTCCTCACTATGCGTGGGCTCCATCTATTCACCATACGGATCAAAACAACAGTTTTTTCAGCAAATCAACCACCTTTTCACTGAAATAGGGGCAACTCACTATGTAATTGTGGGGGGCTGGAACCTGACTAGAGATGCGGTATTGGATAGGACTGGACCCCTGGACGTTAGCAATAACAACGACGGAGCCCTTCTGTAGGAAGTTGGCTCTGTATGTACTATTTCAAAGTAAGAAATAGTGTGCACAGAGTCCAAGGGTTCCCCTTAGAGGTAAGATAGTGGCAAAAAGAGATAATTCTAATGCTCTATTTTGTGGTAGTGTGGTCGAGTAGTAGGCTTATCAGAGGGTAGTGTTAAGCATTTGTTGTACCCACATAGGCAATAAATGAGGAACAGCCACTCAAAGACAATTCCAGGCCAATAGGTTTTTATATAGAAAAATATATTTTCTTAGTTTATTTTAAGAACCACAGGTTCAAGATTTACAAACAATACTTTAAATGAAAGGTATTTAACTTAGGTGTCTTAGGAACTTTGAATTATCAGAATAGCAGGTAAGTAAAACACTTACATTTCAAAGTTGGGTCCAAGGTAGCTCACCGTTGGGGGTTCAAGGCAACCCCAAAGTTACCACACCAGCAGGTCAGGGCCGGTCAGGTGCAGAGGTCAAAGTGGTGCCCAAAACACATAGGCCCTAATTACAACATTGGCGGTAAAAGCCGCTTACCGCCGTGCAGAAGACCGCCAATACACCGCCGCGGCCGTGGAAAACCGCCACAGCTATTATGACCCACATCTCGGAATCCGCCGAAATTCAGACACCCACACAACTCCCCCACACCAAAGATCAGTGATAAACTGACGAAAACAAAACCTCCACCGTCACGCCAACAGAAACACGCCCATGCTATCACGACCCACGAATCCACGCAGCGGTCTTTCAACCGCGGTATTCCATTGGCGGTACACACCACCGTGCCCAAAATACACACACATCTACAAAACACCGCCACATTGGACAATTCCAAATACACATACAAACACCACTCCCATACACCCAACACAATATAAAACACACACCCACATCACCCACAAACCCCTACGACCAAAGATTTAGACGAAGGCCAGAGAGAGAGCACAGCATAGACAACCCCACCACACAGAGACACACGACACCATCACCCACACAACATCCACGCACAAAACACCACACACCACACACAACTACACTCATCACCACATACACCACCCCACACATCACCTACACCACCCCATGGCACGGCAAAGACACCCCAGATTCTCAGAGGAAGAGCTCAGGGTCATGGTGGAGGAAATCGTACGGGTAGAGCCGCAGCTATTTGGCTCACAGGTGCAGCACACCTCCATAGCTACGAAGATGGAGCTATGGCTAAGAATAGTCGACAGAGTCAACGCAGTGGGACAGCACCCAAGAAATCGGGACGACATCAGGAAGAGGTGGAACGACCTATGGGGGAAGGTGCGTTCTGTGATATCCAGGCACAACATCACGGTACAGCGGACTGGCGGCGAACCCCCACCTCCTCCCCCACAACTAACAACATGGGAGGAGCAGGTCTTGACCACCATGCATCCTGAGGGCCTCGGAGGAGTCGGTGGAGGAATGGACACTGGTAAGTCAAATCTTAACTATCATATCCCCCACCCTACCTGCATGCTATCACACACCCCCACCCTCACCACTATCACTCCAACTCCTCACTAATGTACTAATAACACAAACCACACATCTCAACACCAAGCCCTGCATGACACAACAAAGCATGGTCACAGCACATACCCATAACACCCCCCCAACCATCACCACACAAGCCCCCTCACTGGAATGCTAGCACTGGGGTACACGCTCACCCACTCATTGCACACCATGACACACACAGATGCAATAATCATGCAGGACCCCTACCCAAGGTCACCAGACAGGAGGGTCCAGACATCTCTACCCCACCCACAGAAGAGGCCCACAGTGATGGCAGCAGCTCTGTCCAACTGGATCCAGATGACCAGCCCGGACCATCGTGGGCCTCGGGACAGTCAGTTCCCCTCACACAGGCACAGCCCAACACTGACCTTCCACCCTCTGGAAACACCAGCACAGCACCCACCCAGCGGGCCCATACCTCCGTCCCAAGGACACGTCAATCAGCTGTGTGTCCACCACTACAGGGAACCCAGGATAAACCACCACCCCAACAACAACAGAGACCTGGGGGCAGTGGTAGTGGGCACACGGTCCAGGGGACAGAGGCCCAGGAACACAGGGGAACTGGGAGGGCTGCTGTGCGACAGGGGGCGGACAGGCCTAGGGAACCCACTCTCCATGAGGTCCTCTCCTCCATCATGGGAGCATACCATCACTCCCAGGAGACGATGGCGACGGTCCTGGACAAGTTTCAGGAGACCCAGCGCATGCAGGAGGAACAGTATTTGGGGTTCAGGGAGGAACTCAGAACCATCAGCTCCACCCTGTGCACCATCGTAGGGGTGCTGAAGGACATACAGAACACCATGAGGGACACCGTGGCACTCCAAGGGGGCCCCTGACACTAGCATGGACGAAGAACTGCCCACCACCACCGCCGGCGCTAGTGGACAGGACGCCCTGCCACAGGACCATCACACCAGCACTCCACCCCCTGCAGACGGAGAACTACCCCGCAAGCGGTCCCTGAGAACCAGGAACAGGACAGAGCACGATGGCAAGACCCCGCCAAGAAATGAGACCACCCTGATTGTCATCCCACTGTCCCACTTTGTAACCCTGTCCATATTGGAACTGCCCCAGCTCCACTTCCTATGCCCATATGGGCAGTGCACCTGTGAGACTAATAGACTGAACTCTGCCATGGACATTCCTCCACCATCCCCCCTCACCATTTTACCACCACCTCCAATAATTAGCACTTCAATAAACACCCTTGAAGCACAAAACAATCTGGAGTCAGTCTGTAAATTTTGAAAATGTGTTTTAGCAATGACAGTGACAAAAAGTGTTTTAAAATGTAATGTCAACATACCTATGTCACACATCACAAGTCCATGAAGGATGCAAGCATATGACACACATTGGTAACCACACCTGTGAAACCGTAATGGATATGTACAACTCAGTTACCAAATACTGCTTGAAACAGACAGACAGGATAAAGGTAGAAGTGTGAAAGTACTTGTAGTAGGCAGGAATGTGTTCTCACCTGTCTGTCACTGGAAATATTGCTGGATGACTGAGTCCCTGTTGTCAATGTCTTCTTCCTCTGCTTCCTCCTCATCACTGTCCACAGGCTCCACAGCTGCCACAACACCGTCATCTAGACCATCCTCCTGCAGAAAAGGCACCTGGTGTCGCAAAGCAAGATTGTGAAGCATGCAGCAGGCGATGATGATCTGGCACACCTTCCTTGGTGAGTAGAATAGGGAACTACCTGTCATATGGAGATACCTGAACCTGGTCTTCAGGAGGCCGAAGGTGCGTTCGATCACCCTCCTAGTCCGCCCATGGGCCTCATTGTAGCGTTCCTCTGCCCTGGTCCTGGGATTCCTCACTGGGGTCAGTAGCCATGACAGGTTGGGGTAACCAGCGTCCCCTAATAGCCACACACGGTGCCTCTGGAGTTGACCCATCCCATAAGGGATGCTGCTATTCCGCAGGATGTAGGCGTCATGCACTGAGCCAGGGAACATAGCATTTACCTGGGAGATGTATTGGTCTGCCAAACATACGATCTGTACGTTCATCGAATGATAACTCTTCCGGTTCCTGTACACCTGATCACTCCTGCGGGGGGGACCAAAGCCACATGGGTCCCATCAATGGCACCTATGATGTTGGGGATATGTCCAAGGGCATTGAAGTCACCTTTAACAGTAGCCAAATCCTCCACCTGAGGGAAAACTATGTAGCTCCTCATGTGTTTCAGCAGGGCAGACAACACTCTGGACAACACGTTGGAAAACATAGGCTGGGACATCCCTGATGCCATGGCCACTGTTGTTTGAAATGACCCACTTGCAAGGAAATGGAGCACTGACAGCACCTGCACTTGAGGGGGGATTCCTGTGGGATGGCGGAATGCTGACATCAGGTCAGGCTCCAACTGGGTACACAGTTCCTGGATTGTGGCACGGTCAAACCTGTAGGTGATGATTAAATGTCGCTCCTCCATTGTCAACAGGTCCCCCAGCGGTCGGTACACCGGAGGATTCTGCCATCTCCTCACATGTCCCAGCGGACGGTGCCTAGGAAGGACAACAGCGACCACAGAGTCAAGCTACTCAGAGGTATGTACCCACAGTCCACACAGAACACGAAACATAATCCAAAAAGTAGTCTGTAAGTGTGTTGAGTTCAGGCCTAGGTATGTGTGACACAGTTGAAAATGAAGCCATGTGGGCCCCTGAAATGGGAGCTGCCTGACCTGTAAACTGGGACAATGGGATGTGAGGTAACTGTGCTGGCGTTGTACACTGTCGCGGTAGGCGGTCGAAAACCGCAGCGCAATGCTGCATTGGTTAACATTGGACCCTATGGGTCCCAGGAGCCAATGACGAAGTGCGCCGGCGGTGATGATACGCACCACCGCAGACCTGACCGCCATTTTCTATCCGTTCAATCACTTGATACCTGATCTTCGAAAGGAGAGGACCTATACTGCAAGTGCTACTGTGACCTCGGTCTGGAAGAGACAATGGCTCGTGCGTCTGGGGAAAGGGCCCCTGCCTTCACTGCACAGGAGTTGGAGAAGCTCGTGGACGGGGGCCTCCCCCAGTACACGCTACTCTACGGTCCTCCAGACCAACAGGTGAGTACACAGGGTGCAAGTTGTATGGGCTATGCCTGGGTGGAGAGGGCTGGTTGTAAGAAGGAAGGGGGCACAGTTCTGCGAGCATGAAGGACTGTGAATGCACGTGCCACATGTCAAGGGTAGGGATGTGGGCCACTCACTTCGACGGTGCAGTTGCTAATGACTTCTCTTCTCCCCCTGTACATGTCATGTAGGTCAGCGCCCACCAGAAGAAGGATATTTGGCGTGCCATCGCCAAGGACGTTCGGACCCTGGGGGTCCACCAGAGACGGAGCACCCACTGCCGTAGAAGATGGGAGGACATTCGCTGCTGGAGCAAGAAGACGGCGGAGGCACAGCTGGGGATGGTCTCCCAACGTGGGAGGGGTGCCCGTCGCACCATGACCCCCCTGATGTTCCGGATCCTGGCGGTGGCCTACCCTGAGTTGGATGGGTGCTTGAGGGCATCACAGCAGACACAAGGGGGTGAGTACAACAACATTCTGCGGAATTTGCGCGCAGTGAAGGTGTCTGGGTGGGGGAGGAGAGCTGTTGGTTCCCCTAGGCCATGCCGAGTTCCGTAGGCTAGGCCCCTCCGTAATGCAGGCCATGTGGCACTCCATCCCACTTCTGTAGAGTGCCAAGTACAGGTATACATGCCCCTGTGTCATCTATGTGTGCTGATGTCCCCCATAGCCATGTAGTCCATATCCCAGGAACTGCATCAGTATAGCCCAAGAGCGCTGCGTAGTGCAGGAGGCTGCTGTGTCTGCATTGTCCGCCAACGGTAGCATTAAGCCATGCACTCAACCTGTCTTTCTTCTGTCGTCCCCCCCCTTTTTGTGCTCTCCCTGTTCTTTTGTGCATCAGCATCATCAGGCGGAGGTACAGTGGCTCCGGAGCACGAGGGAGCTGCATCCCACATGGCCATGGAGGGCCACACCACGGACTCTGAATGCACCAGTGGGACGGAGGGCGAGGGGAGCTTCAAGGCGGTCACCGGATCAGCAACCAGCGACACGGACTCGTCCTCCGATGGGAGCTCCCCTACCAGCACCGCCCTCCCAGCAGCCCCTCAGCCTTCGCCCCGTGCCCACTCACCCAGGAGGGTGGGTATCACCTTCGCCCCAGGCACCTCAGCCCCTGCCCCTGTCACCTCTGCTGCCCTCAGTGATGAGGCCATTGACCTCCTCAGGTCACTCACTGTTGGGCAGTCTACCATTGTGAATGCCATCCAGGGTGTAGAAAGGGAGTTGCAACACACTAATGCATTCCTGGAGGGCATTCATTCTGGTCAGGCTGCCCATCATCAAACCCTGCAATCTCTGGCCTCAGCACTGATGGCGGCCATTGTCCCTGTCTCTAGCCTCCCCCTCCAACTTCCTCCACCCAGACCCAATCCCCTGTACCTCTGCCTATCCCAAGCACACCATCAGACCAGCCTGCACACACCTCAACACACCAGGGAAGCTCAGGCAAACATAGGCACCACACATCCCACAGGCATTCACCCAAGCATCACCCACATACAGACACAGCAACATCCACTGCCTCCACTGTGTCCCCTCCTCGTCGTCTCCCTCCTCCCTCCCAGTGTCGTCTACACACTCACCTGCATGCACTACCACTACAGCCACTAGGACCCGCACCAGCGCACCCACCACCACACCCCGCTCACCTGCACTCACCACCCCCACTACCATTTACACGTCCCCTGTGTCCTCTCCCAGTGTGTCTGTGACGTCCCCTCCCAAAGTAAAAAAACGCGGGCACACACACACACAACATCCATCCACCTCACGACAGCCTCCAGAACATGCACCTGCACCCAAATCATCAAAAGTTACACCTCCTACAACCACCTCCTCTTCCTCCACTCCCAGGCCCCCTCCAGCTACCCGTCCCAGTGTTTGTCAGAAACTTTTCCTGAGCAACGTTGACCTCTTTCCCACCACCCCCCCTCCAATTCATAGGTCCCGTACTAGCACCTCAGCCAAAAAATCTCCGGTACCAGTGTTGCCTGTTAGAGGTATGTGAAGTGCACCGGGCACCAGGGCAGCCAGTGTGACACAGAGCCAAAGCACAGCCAGTCCCCCCCCCCCCCCTGTGGAGCACCAGAAGTTGGACAGTGCCCGACGGGATAGGGGGAAGACTCCAGCCGGCAAAGCCGCTCACCAGGGTCCCGGGGGGAGTGTCGAGTCAGCTCTGACTCCTCCCAAGGTGGGGAAGGGGCAGAAGAAAGCGCCAAAGTCTGGGAAGAGCAGCACAGCGGAGAAGACCACCATCATCCCCGCTGCCCAGGAGGCCACCGCCAGCCCGATCGTCACTGGTCAGGAGACCACCGCCAGAGTCAGTGTCCAGGAGGGCAGTCCCATTGTCACTGGTCAGGAGACCACCGCCAGAGTCAGTGCCCAGGAGGGCAGTCCCATCGTCGCTGGTCAGGAGACCACCGCCAGAGTCAGTGCCCAGGTGGGCAGTCCTATCGTCACTGGTCAGGAGACCACCGCCAGAGTCAGTGCCCAGAAGGGCTCCGGCAGCCACAGCCCCGCTGGGTAATAAGAGACCGCCATGGCAAGCACCGCTGCACAGGGCAAGCACCGCTGAACATGGCAAAGACCGCCATGGCAAGCACCGCTGCACAGGTCAGAGACAGCAAAGTCAAGCACCGCTGAACAGGGCAAGCACCGCTGAACAGGGCAAAGACCACCATGGCAAGCACCGCTGCGCAGGTCAGAGACAGCAAAGTCAATCACCGCTGAACAGGGCAAGCACCGCTGAACAGGGCAAGCACCGCCAACTCAAGCACCGCTAGCCCAAGTGCGGCAGGGGCAGTGAAAGAACTGGGACCGTCACGGTGAGACTGATGCACTCTGGGCACCAGTCCCCTTCCAGAACCAGTGGAGACATGCATCCACTCCGTCTGTCCTGCACAGGATGAAGCACTCTGGGCACCAGTCCCCCTCCAGAACCAGTGGAAACATGCATCCACTCTGACTGTCTTGCACAGGATGAAGCACTCTGGGCACCAGTCCCCCTCCAGAACCAGTGGAGACTGTCATCCACTTGAGAGACTGTGGCTTTGCACTCCCCAGGATTGAACAGTGGGAAACCCACCCACTGTAGAGACTTGAGAGACTGTGGCTTTGCACTCCCCAGGATGGTACAGTGGGCAACCCACCCACCGTAGAGACTTGAGAGACTGTGGCTTTGCACTCCCCAGGATGGTACAGTGGGCAACCCACCCACTGTAGAGACTTAAGAGACTGTGGCTTTGCACTCCCCAGGATGGTACCGTGGGCAACCCACCGACGGTAGAGACTTGAGAGACTGTGGCTTTGCACTCCCCAGGATGGTACAGTGGGCAACCCACCCACTGTAGAGACTTGCGAGACTGTGGCTTTGCACTCCCCAGGATGTGGCAGTGGGCAACCCAACCACTGTAAAGACTTGAGAGACTGTGGCTTTGCACTCCCCAGGATATGGCAGTGGGCAACCCACCCACTGGAGAGACTTGAGAGACTGTGGCTTTGCACTCCCCATGATACATCAATGGGCATGGAGCCCCCTCGGGGATCTGGCGTGGTGCACTCACCCGGCTGAGGTGCCCCCCCTTCCCTTCCCCCTGAGGTGCCTGTTGTATTTCTATCTGATGCCCCTGCAGTGTTCGCTCCGTTTTGATCAGGTATCGTGTGTGGGCCTCGCCCATGCATTTTGAGCCCAGTGGCCCACGGACATTGAATGGTGCATACCTGCACTACTAATCGTGATGTATCTTTTGTTGGATGTGTATATATATATCTGTATATATTTGGTTACTGTATTTTGGTACATTACAATGGTTGCACTCATTTCCTTTTGTCTTTGCATTCTTCCGGGGGGGTTGTTCTTGTAATGTTTGGATATGCATTGGTGTGTGTGTTGTAGTGGGTGAGGGTGGGGGTGGGGGTGTTGCGTGTGTGTGTCCCTGACTTTTTCCTCCCCCCTCCCCTATGTCGTAGGTGCAGTACTCACCGTTGTCTTCGGCGCCGGCGTTGATGATGATCGTAGAGAAGCAGGAAGACTATTGCAGGGAGTATTTGGAGTTCCGGCTCCATGGTGCCATCCTTCCTTGTGGAGTGTGTAGAGGTGAGCGTTTTCCCATTGAAAAGGCTGTTTCCGCCGTGTTTTTATCCACGGAGAATCCGCCCCGGAAAAGGTGGCGGATTGGTAGGTTGTGATACTGTGGGTGGTACTTTGTCTCCCACCTGTCTGTTGGCGGTGACTGTTGCGCTGCTTCTCTGTACCGCCGTGGCGGTCGGAGTGTTAAAGTGGCTGTCTTTGCTGGCGGTTTCCGCCACGGTCATATTTCCCTTTTTTTTCCTGCCGGCCTGTTTGCGGTATTACCGCCGCTTTAACACTGACCGCCAGGGTTGTAATGACCCCAATAGGCTTCAATGGAAATGGGGGTGCCCCGGTTCCAGTCTGCGAGCTGGTAAGTACCCGTGACTTCGGAGGGCAGACCAGGGGCGTTTTGTAGGTCACCGTGGGGGACACAAGCAGGCACAGAAAGTACACCCTCAGCGGCACAGGGGCGGCCAGGTGCAGAGTGCAAACAGGCGTCGGGTTTTCAATAGGGATCAATGGGGAGACCCGGGGGTCTCTTCAACGATGCAGGCAGGCACAGGGGGGGCTCCTCGGTGTAGCCACCACCTGGGCTAGGCAGAGGGTCACCTGGGGGTCGCTCCTGCACTGGAGTTCGGTTCCTTCAGGTCCTGGGGGCTGCGGGTGCAGTGTGTTTTCCAGGCGTCGGGTTCCTTGAAGCAGGCAGTCGCAGTCAGGGGGAGACTCTGGATTAACTCTGGAGGCGTCGCTGTGGGGGCTCAGGGGGGTCAACTCTGGCTACTCACGGGCTCGCAGTCGCCGGGGAGTCCTCCCTGTAGTGTTAGTTTTCCGCAGGTCGAGCCAGGGGCATCGGGTGCAGAGTGGAAAGTCTCACGCTTCGGCGGGAAACGTGTGGTCTTTAAAAGTTGCTTCTTTGTTTCCAAAAGTTGCAGTTTCTTGAACAGGGCCACTGTTCTCTGGAGCTTCTTGGTCCTTTAGATGCAGGGTAGTCCTCTGAGGCTTCAGAGGTCGCTGGACCCTGTTGGATGCATCGCTGTTGCAGTTTTCTTTGAAGTAGGGAGACAGGCCGGTAGGGCTGGGGCCAAATCAGTTATCGTCTCTGTCTTTACTGCAGGGTTTCAGGTCAGCAGTCTTTCTTCTTCTTTAGGTCGCAGGAATCTATCTTCCTCGGTTCTGGGAGCACTTAAATACTCAATTTAGGGGTGTGTTTAGGTCTCGGAGGGCAATAGCCAATGGCTACTGGCCCTGAGGGTGGCCTGTGGGGAGGGGGACACATCCTTAATCCTATTCGGGGAATCCTCCATCTGCAAGATGGAGGATTTCTAAAAGTCAAAGTCACCTCAGCTCAGGGCACCTTAGGGGCTGTCCTGACTGGGGAGTGACTCTTCCTTGTTTTCCTCATTATCTCCTCTAGCCTTGCCGTCAAAAGTGGGGGCAGTGGCCGGAGGGGCGGGCATCTCCACTAGCTGGGATGCCCTGTGGCGTTGTAACAAAGGGGGTGAGCCTTTGAGGCTCACCGCCAGGTGTTACAGTTCCTGCCGGGGGAGGTGTGAAGCCCCTCCACCCAGTACAGGCTTTGTTACTGGCCACAGAGTAACAAAGGCACTCTCCCCATGTGGCCAGCAACATGTCTGGTGTGTGGCAGGCTGGGAAAAACTAGTCAGCCCACACTGTAAGTCGGGTAGGTTTTCAGGGGGCATCTCTAAGATGCCCTCTGGGTGTACTTCACAATAATATGTACACTGGCATCAGTGTGCATTTATTGTGCTGAGAAGTTTGATACCAGACTTCACAGTTTTCAGTGTAGCCATTATGGTGCTGTGGAGTTCGTGTATGACAGACTCCCAGATCATATACTCTTATGGCTACCCTGCACTTACAATGTCTAAGGTTTTGCTTTGACACTGTAGGGACATAGTGATCATGCACCTATGCTCTCAGCTGTGGTATAGTGCACCCAGCCTTAGGGCTGTAAGGCCTGCTAGAGGGGTGTCTTATCTATGCCATAGGCAGTGTGAGGTTGGCATGGCACTCTGACGGGAATGCCATGTCGACTTAGTCATTTTCTCCCCACCAGCACACACAAGCTGGCAAGCAGTGTGTATGTGCTGAGTGAGGGGTCCCCAGGGTGGCATAAAACATGCTGCAGCCCTTAGAGACCTTCCCTGGCATCAGGGCCCTTGGTACCAGGGGTACCAGTTACAAGGGACTTACCTGGATGCCAGGGTTGTGCCAACTGTGGAGACAAAGGTACAGTTTAGGGAAAGAACACTGGTGCTGGGGCCTGGTTAACAGGCCTCAGCACACTTTCAAATCATAACTTGGCATCAGTAAAGGCAAAAAGTCAGGAGGTAACCATGCCAATGAGGCATTTCCTTACACCTACAGTCTGATGTAATGCTGGAGAATGGCTTGGTGGACCACTGGAGGCTGACACACCCGGTCGACAGAGAATATACTTGCCTGTCACCGGTGCATGGCACCCAATCCCGATTGGATTATTTTCATGCCCAGGATGCTCAATACTGGAAGGTGGTCTCTCGGACCACTCCCCAATCCACTTAGCTGTCCAAGTGGGCCTGGTGTCCCCAGGTCGCAAACCATGGCGATTTGCCGTTCACCGCTATCGCTCTCCACAAGGTAAGGCAAAATTGCAGGCTCATACGTCCACCTATGTTCAAGATAACCTTGGCACTGTAGACTCCAAGGGGGTCGTATAGGCAGCAGCCAAGGCGACCATATGAGGACAAATGATGCAAGACGCGGCGTTAACAGAGAAAGAAAAGCACATCAAGTGACTGGCAACCGATATCAGGCGTCTCACGCAGCAATATACAGACCACTCCTCTCTCCCCATGCTTAGATGCCTGTAACGCACCCGCATGGCCTTAAACAAGCTATATACATCCCATGCTGAATACGCCCTGCAACCTCTACAAGGACGGCACTACCAGCAAGGAGAGAAGGCCGGTCGACTGCTGGCAGCTCAACTCCGCCAGAGAATGGTGGCCCTTGCTATACCGGCCATCAACGCCCACACAGGAGAGACACTTACGTACCCACAGGAAATAGTCAATTAATTTGCATCCTTCTACCGACATCTATACACCCTGGAGTCGACATCCAGCCCCACCTAAATCGAGACCTTTCTCACCACCATTGATTTACCTTCTCTCTCTGACGAGGGCCGCACCCTTTTGGACAGGGAAATAAGCAGGCTGGAAATTGCACAAGTCATCTCTGATCTCCCCTACCATAAATCACATGGGGAAGACGGATTCTCTGCGGAATTTTATAAGTGGGCGGGAGAGGAGAGGATTGATGTACTACATGAGGCACTGGGCAAGGCCTGCAGGACGGGCTGTCTGGATGCGATATCCTACAGCGCCACAATAGCCGTCATTCCGAAACCAGGAAGGGACCCCCTACTCTGCAGCAGCTACTGGGCTACATCTATCCTGAATGACGATATTAAGATATTAGCCAGCGTCCTAGTGAACCGCTTGCGTAAAGTCATACCATCCCTAATACATCATACTCAGGTGAGGTTTGTACCGGGCCGCAACTCCAGAAATCACTTACGCACCCTCTGCCATACTCTATGGGAATCTAGGAACGTGGCGGAGGCTGCACTAGCCATATCTCTAGACGCTGAGAAGGCGTTTGATCACACAGAATGGCCATTCTTATTCGCAACCCTGACAAAATTCGGTGTGGGAGACCAGTTCATCTCCAAAGTCCGCCTGCTCTATGACCACCCCACAGTGCAGGTTAACTGCGGGGATTCCTCTCGGATCCATTTCCCAACCACAGCGGGACCCGGCAGTGATGTCCCCTTTCGCCCCTTTTGTTCCTGTTGGCGATGGAGCCACTAGCGGCCACCATCCATCACTCTCCCTCGATAACAGGTCTCCCTCTGCCGGGTGGACCCTCCAAAATGTATTTATACGCTGATGACGTCCTCCTAACCATAACTGACCTGGAACGTTCCCTACCAGCTGTATTGGACATCATTGATGGATTTGCAACCCTTTCTGGTTACCGGGTAAACTGGGACAAAATCGAGGCTCTACCCCTCTAACATGTGACAACGAAAGCTGCACTTCTTGGCTTCCCATTCCGATGGACCCCGAAACGGCTCAAATATCTGGGAGTACTAGTCAATCGAGGTCTGGACCGTATGGTGGCAGACAATCTGAGCCCCCTCATTGCGCGAATTAGGCTTGACTTTGAGAAATGAACCCATCCGGGCCTTTCCATGTGGGGCAAGATACAGGTGGTGAGAATGGTCACGGTACCACGCTTCACTTACGTTCTGGGTCTGCTACCCCTTCAAGTACCTCTCTCAACATTACAGCCAATTGACGCAGCAATCAGAGCTTTCGTGTGGGGCTCTACGCACCCACAACTGGCGTGAGCTAAACTAATGGCGCGCCGCTCTCATGGAGGAATGGGGCTTCCCTCGGTAGAGCATTACGCCCTAGCCCTACACTTGTCACAACTGGCTAACATTCTGCCTGGATCACCAGAGCCACCGCAATAGGTGTCTGTGGTGAGGACGCTGCTTTCCCATGGCGTAGGACTCAGCGGGCTCTACTGTAATGGTTTTTCACCTTCCAGCACAGTAAATCTGATTTTAAAGGTGACGCACGTGGCTTGGCGTAGGGCCCATCGCCTACTTGCGATACCATTTCTTGCACGCCCAGGCCCCCTTATTGAACAGCGATTGTTTGTGGATAGGGATAGCGGTTCTCAACTGGCTGCAGTGGAGCAAAGCTGGCATTGACAACCTAGCTCAAGTCTTAGAGGGCGGAATGCCCAAATCATTTGCTAAGCTGCAGGAGGAATTCAACCTCCACCCACGGTAGGAATGGCGATACCTACAACTCAAACACTGTCTACAACAGAACGCTGAAACCGCTCGCTGGGGACTTCAGACTTCGCCCGTGGTAACTTATCTAAAGACACGGAGGAAACAAAAAGGTGTTATGGCATGCCTCTGTGAGGTAATTACGCGTCACCTATACTGCAAAAATCTGTATCCTCCGCCACTGGAGATTGGTAGCTTCTCCAACCCCGGAGGAATGGATTGTGGAAATGACTCGCATAGGCGCACATGAAAGAGTAATCTATAACCTACAGGATCAGGCTGACCTATTTAATCAGGTGTGGACCCCCTTCCTTGCAGAAACACTGTCATAACTTGCCCGCCGTTAGCTCTTGTTTCACGCACATCCCCGTCCTTGTTTTTACTGTCTCCTTAGTAAACACCCTAGCAACCCCCCCTCTTCCCTCACGCACCTTTCACACAATGCTAACTACCATCCCACATCTCCCACACTCTTCCCTCCCCACCCTCCCCCTTTTTCCTTCCCCCTCTCCTACCCCCCACCAAACTGTAGAGCTAACTATGGCTGTCACCCTAGGGACCTCGCTAACGGTTACGTAACATCTCCACCCCTTCCTCACCTTTCCTCCCCTCCCCCAAAGTGCCTCCTTCTGTTTCTCCGACACCAGCTCCCATCTCCTCTTCCACCTTTCCTCCTCCCTCTCTTCTTTTCCTCCATCTCTCTCCCCACACAAAGGGCTGCTCTGCTTTGTAGCCCGTGAAGACCTTAGCATCTATCTCCCGGGTAGCGACCAGAGTCAACATAATGTCACATTGTCCATCATGATATTTCTTAGTACAGTACCTGATCTGCAGCCTGCTCCTCTCCAACAGGTTTCCCCCCTATTAATCTCCTCACGTCTTACCCTCCCTCTCACCAGCCAGGCCGATTGATTACTGCTCCCCCCTTCCTGTTTGGCAACGCCAGCCATCCGGTATACTCAAATGCAAACTCCGCAGACATCCTCTGATGATGACAACCAACCCTCGCTCTTCACTCCCTCCTGTATACAATAATCTTACCCTTGGACCTCAACGACCCACAGCTGCAACACAAGACAGTAGCTCCTACCTACACATTGACCATAAATTCATTGAGGGACTCCAGACATCCCGACCTTAGGCGCAAGGGAAAGCAACCCACAGGGCCATATTGGTCACATGCGGCGAGATTACTCCAGGTCATGGCTTATCACAGCGTGACATGTCACCTCAGGCATCACAACATTATGCAGCCTACGTCTCAGGCTTTACCTCCTCCCTCCCCTTACTGCTACCCCCCCATTTCTTAATCGGTATTTTACCAGTCCAAAAGCTGTCATACTGTTCCTGGAGTGGTAAATGGCTTTTGTCTTTTTACAGCTCGGCAAGGTTGACACTGTGTCAAACCTATGCTGAAAGACTTTGCTGTATAAATGGCAAAAGACTTTGTCACTATCTAGCTTGGCATGGATAGCACTGTGCTGATCCAATGCTTAAAAACTTTGCTAGATAAACAGACATTTGAGGTGAGCAAATCTACAGTATCGCTGGTGTTGCAGAGTGCTTCTTACTAGAGCTGCTCTCCACCTAAACTTGAGAACTACTCAGAGTTCTCTATTCTTTTTTCTTTTATATATATATATATATATATATATATATATATATATATATATATATATATATATATATATATATATATATATATATATGTATATATATATATATATATATATACAAATATATAGATACAGCAGTTATTCCTCTAAATTATTCAAACAAATATCACCTACTGGCAGTTGCCAGTAAGTAGTTATAGTTGAGACAATTATTTTTCCATAAACAGAGCATTTTTTGTTTTGTGAATAACTTTGGCACTGCTTGACAAATCTTCGTGAAATGTTTTAAACTTATACTTTAGTCAGTTCAGCTGCTGTGTTGAAAGCTATGGGGTGATCCGTTGAGCCAGAGCTCAGAAAAACGGGGAGCCTCAAAACACTAGCCCCCATTGTATGTCAATGATATTTTTCAAATTTTTTAACACGACTACAGCCGAACCGCTGAACTGAATTATATCAAATTTGTCCAGACAGCACACATTTTTTAATTTGGTGTCAATGTATTCACTAGTTTTGGAATAATTAGAGTTTGAACAATAAAGATATCCAGGCACACAGATAATCTGCAGATTTGACTGTCCCCGTGCTGATATCTGATTGGCTGCCAACACTTCAACAGCGAAGTGTTCTCAGTCATCTTGGGGCTAAACTCCAGCCACAGGGACCTCCACCTGCCTGGGGTAAATACTGAATGAAATGCAGTGGGCCATGTGGCCCTCCTGCAGCCACGGGGACCACCATCTCCCCGGGGAATACATTCAATGAAATGTTGGTAGAGCTGCACGCCCCCCTCCAGCCCTGGTGTCCGCTATCTCCTTGTTGCAAACATTTAATGCAATGCAAGATCATCACCTCCCTGGGACTAAAATAAAAGAATAAAAGAGTGAAAGGGGTTCTGTTGGTGACCCCAGCCCCTGGGACCAACACTTCCCCAGGGCAAATAAAAGATTGGAGGGGAACTGTGAGACCTCCTGCGTGGAGCCATACATGACCCTGGGGGTCGCGAGCCCTCAGGGCCGGCTCCTGCTATGTGCCTGTGGTGCCCACACTCGGAACATAGCTGTTTGCTTTTGCTTGGTGGGAGGTGATAGCTCCCACCAAGCAAAAGCAAATACAACTCCACTGCAGATATGCAGGGAAACAGATTAAAACATTGCTCCAGGGAGGGAGTGGCTGTTTCAAGCATCTTCCTGCTTGTGGGAGCAATGTCTGCTCCCACTGGACACGGGGAGCCTGCTAGGACCAAGCGTGGTCCTCTGTTGGTACAAGAATTTTGCTTGTGTGCCACTTTGAAGTTATAATGTGGAGAGACTATTGCAATAGCAATAGTCTCTTCACAGAATGACTTCAAGCAAGATGTTTGTTTTGAATATTATAGTTACCTTTTGACGCCCAGTAGAAGACAATCTCTTGTGGCCTACTGGTAAGGCTCTTGGACTGTCAATCAGTAGGGTGAAGGTTCAAGTCCTAGAATCTCATGCAGTGTGTCTCTTTATTTACTAGTGTTTTGACTGTTAAACATTCCTAGAGATGGAACATTTATGTCTTTTCACCATCAAAATAGCAACTTCTTACCTGTCACCTAGCAGTTAATGTCTCAGGCTCTCCCCCTGAAGGTTAAGTGTTCCAGTCTAGGTGTGTTAGCGGTCACATACTCGTTTTAATTACTTTTCAAATGCAAATATTTAAGATATATACGGAAATGGAATTACACTCTTTTTGCTTGACAAATACATTTTTCTTTTAAATCTGTCCAAAAATTTATCATTCTAAGTATATCATCCATCAAAGTCTAGAAAAAACCCTCTACGCGGTTAGGTGAGGTTGGCCGCAGAGTCTGGCTGCAGGCCAGGTCCTCTGGCCAACCACCGCCATGCACGGGCAAAGGTCGTGCACTGCAGTGGTTGGATTAACGATTAGTAAGAAAAATAGCTTCTTGTTAAAAAAATGGCGGTCCCCAGGTTGTGGGGGGCTGGGCGGCCCACCTCATTCAATTTGTGCAAAGCCCCGAGGAGGTGGCGGTACCCAGGGCTGCGAGGTGGCAGCCAGGTGGCTTCCCTGCATTACATTTAATTAAAGCCCTGGGGAGGTGGCAGTAGTATGTGAGGTCATAAGCATTGCTTTAAGGGGACCCAAGTTAAAGTTAGCTCAGGTAACTATAACTGCTGAATTTCTTTTGGTTTGGTACATGTGAAATGTCAGCCCAACTATAATGTCCCTGTAACCTTTGTTTTTTTCAGTGAATTTCTATGGTTTTTTTTCAAATCCATTTCCTAACTATAAGTCCCTGTAACTTTTGTTTTTTTAAGTGAATATCTATGTTTTGTTTTAATTCTAGTTTTTAACTATAACACCCCTGTAACATTTTGGCGGTCATTCAGAGCGCGGCGGGCGCCGCCCGCCATGCGGTCACTGCCGAATGACCGCATCGCGGTCAAAAGACCCCGGCGGCTATTCCAACTTTCCCGCTGGGCCGGCGGGCGCCCTCCAAAAGAGCGCCCGCCGGCCCAGCGGGAAAGCCCCTGCAACAATGAAGCCGGCTTCGAATGGAGTCGGCGGAGTTGCAGGGGTGCGACGGGTGCAGTGGCACCCGTCGCGATTTTCACTGTCTGCTAAGCAGACAGTGAAAATCTTTGTGGGGCCCTGTTAGGGGGCCCCTGCACTGCCCATGCCAGTGGCATGGGCAGTGGAGGGGCCCCCAGGGGCCCCACAACACCCATTCCCGCCAGCCTGATTCTGGCAGTGAAAACCGCCAGAAACAGGCTGGCGGGAAGGGGGTCGGAATCCCCATGGCGGCGCTGCAAGCAGCGCCGCCATGGAGGATTCCCTGGGCCAGGGGAAAACCGGCGGGAAACCACTGGTTCCCCTTTTCTGACCGCGGCTTTACCGCCACGGTCAGAATAGCCCTGGAAGCACCGCCAGCCTGTTGCCGGTGCTTCCGCTGCCCTCCGCCCTGGCGGTCAGAGACCGCCAGGGTTGGAATGAGGGCCCTTGTCTTTTAAGTGAATTTCTATGGTTGTTTGAAATGTATTTCCTAACTACAGCGTCTCTGTAACCCTTGATTTTTTCAGTGAATTTCTATGTTTTTTTAATTCTATTTCCTAACTATAAAGACTATGTAACCTTTGTTTTTTCAGTGAATTTCTAAGGTTTTTTTTGCGTAAAGTAATTTTTATTACTATACATGAGTGAGTACATGTTTGGGCAAACAAGTGCATGAGTTGTATATGTGTGAGTGAGTGCATGAATATATATATATATATATATATATATATATATATATATATGTGAGTGAGTGCACGTGTGTGTATTAGTGAGTCAGTACATGTGTGTGTGCATGGGTGAGTTACTGAGTGCACAAGTGCATGTGTGTGTGAGTGACTGGGTGCATGAATGGGTAAGTGTGGGCATGAATGACTCTATAGTTAAGTGAGTGAATACATAAGTGTATGTATGGGTGACTAAGTGAGCGCGAGAGTTGTATATGGGTGACTGAAGGAGTGTATGAATGAATGGAAGTATGAGTGTCTCAGTGCATCAGATGATATATGGGTGAGTGACTGCATATGAGATTGACTAAGTGTAAGAGTGGTTTATGGGTGATCTAATTGGATAGGTACATGTATGATTGGCATCCAACTCATGCACTCTGGTACTAGATTGACTTTTTTTTAAATATTTCAAAATGAGTTATATATTTTTTTCGGCTGTTCATTAATTTTCAATCTGGAGATAAGTGTTAAAATAAATTACAATATTTCACTACGTATCTATGTATCAGTGCATCAGTTGATATATGGGTAAGTGAGTGAGTGTGTATGAGATTGACTGAGTGTAAGAGTGGTGTGTGGGTGATTGACTAAGTGGATAGGTGCATGTATGAGCGGCATCCATCTCATGCAATCCGGTACTAGGTTGACTTAATTTTTTTTCTCATATTTCAAAATGAGTTATATATTTTTCTGCTGTTAATTAATTTTCAATACGGGGATAAGCATTAAGATAAACTATAGTATTTCACTACATATCTATGTAAAATATATTTAATTGGGTTATTTAATATTTTATTTTCTTAAAAGTTGTGTTCATGAATTTGATTTGAAATATAACAGTGCGTTTGTCCGTTTTCGGGGTATTCGTGAATATAGCGTGCATGCGATAAAGTAAATAAACATTGTGACATGTTTGAAAAGTATAATCTAGTACTAGTATTTTTTAAATGAAGTTTACATTTTACATTGTATTACCTTGTTTATTGGATAAAAATATTCCATATCAGATGACATAATCGCAAAGACGCCAGTGTTCATGATCTCATCAGCATGCGTCCCTTCTTCCGCTTTCGCGGATGTGCAATAATCGTGATTACAGCATGTTAGAAAAAACACATATGTAGTCATTTTTTGTAAAATGTTTGACTTTGGGTGTTTACTGATGTTAGCGCGTTGGTCCTTAATAAGTAAACTTACAAGGTGACGCGTATAGGTCGATGATCCTTTTGATTCGCATGGAGTATCCTTGTCACGACGTGACCAATGTACATAATAATCAATGCTCAACTTCAATAACATTAGTGCCTTTTTTTAACAATACTAAGTCATGAGATGAATTCAAAACTCAAATTAAATTCAATAAAACAATGATTAATTAATCAGAAGATGCCATGAACCTAATCTAATCAAAGCTTGCATCAGGATACATTCTAGAGCATAAGCACAAATCAATAAGAAGATCAATCCCATTAACCCAATTAGTGGCATAAGTTCAGCAGAATTGTCCGTCAATCATTTGTCTTTTAATCTTGTCAAACAGTCATGTAAGACAAGCCTTATCTAACCCAGATTAGCATTAGCATGTGGGGCGTCATGCGAAAAGCAATTTAGAGCATGAATTTGGAGAAAACATCAACGAGGAATACTATTTAAACAGCGCAGTTGGTACCTAGAAAGGAAAAGCAATGCAATACAGTCACATTGTCGTATCGATCTATCCACGGTATGGGTCAGCAACAAAATCAGTCTTCGTCCTCAGGTCATCAGTCGATCAGCATTGCATCAGGCTCTCAGTCAGAGAGTTTGAGCCCAGGCACAGAATCTCAAGTCACCTCTGTTGTAATGCAATTTCGATATAAGATCTGCTCTCGCAATCCTCTCCCCTAACATCTGGATCCTCTTCCCTCTGTCACGTTGTTATATCAAAGTCACCCAGACTATCCCCTAATTTCTAATTGGTCAATTAGTCGTACATTGTGTACTTAACCAATGGAGTTTACACACCAAATCTACAACTTCTAATATTTCATAGTTCACATGTTGTTGATTGGTTCACTGTACGATGTTCTTATCATCCAGCTTGTCAGGTATCAAAAATGTTGCATCTTCTTCTCCAGTCAGTGTCCTTATTGTTCGAGTCCTGGGAAAGTACATCCAGTGTGCTTTACACACTAATCGTTACATTTCTAGGTCCATCATCTCCTGTTCATCGGTTCACGTAGAAGTTTCAGCTAAGCACATTTCATTAAACAATGAGCAGTTCACGGTTAGTTTATCTTGTCAGCACTTTTCATGAAAAGCTAGGTATACGGCTTCTGCATGAGGCCTGGTAAGACTAGGCCAAGACATTCGCTAAGTTGAGGTCTACAATTAATAAAACACAGGTTATATCCTTTAATATGTCACATTACTACATCATTTCAATACATTTTCTCTATATGCTTATAAGTTAGTCTTCTTCTTAGTACTTTTCGTTAATACTGATGGCCATCCTCTGAGGTCACAATTTTCAAACGTGCACATTAATTTTCTATATTATTCATTTTCCACTAAATTAATTATTTCAAAATACATAAACAACCATTAATACATTTTCACTTAAGACATTTGTGTTAACAATCCCTCCTCTGATGACTAAATATGCCATCACACTAATTTTCCCCTTGACAATGTTCACAATTCAATCCCTTCTGCATTTTGTCTCCTTCTTAAATCTTCTCTATAGATTCTTTCCCTGTTTCGTTATTCCCTCCTCTGAATATTTTTAGACGTTTTCAATTGAATCTTTTGACATAATTTGCATGATCTCCATAATCCTAAAATGCAAGCAATTACAATCAATATTCCCTAAATGATTTTCAATAGTACCCCATTCCAAATACTACTAAGCCAATTTCCCACTGAAGCTAATCCCTTTCCAGCTTCTTCCCAAACACCTGTTTTTTTCAATTCCTTCAAATCACTACTTGAGTTAGTCAGGTTAGTAAGTAAGTCTCTTATCTCTTTACTGTTATTCTGTATGTATGAGCAACAATTCCTAGAGTTAATCATTTTCCAGACTCTGCCGTCCTTCGCTAGAAGGATTTCTGAAGCAAGACAATTTTGAAGAGTCATGGCTCTATCCGCAGCCAATTCAGTATCTATCAGGAGTATTTCCCCAGTAAAATTTGTCAGCATGTTATCCACAATAGTAGACAACTTTTGATTTTTTGTCGAATTCAAGATGACTCCCAGTGAAGGAATCAGCGCACCAAATATGTCACCCACCACTGCAGAAGAAGATTCCCTCCTCTGTCTCTTATGATGCAATTCAGTCAGTTTTGGAAACTTTTTTAAGTCCTCTATCTGATAAATCTTTGGGAATACTATCCCCAAATAACATGTCCAATACCACCCTCTCGGAAGACGGTAAAAAGCATTAAGTCCACAAATATAGTAGATACCTGGAATCGCAGGGTCCTCACCATTCAGCATAAATGTCCATTTACTCTTAAACAAAAACACATGCCTACATTCACTACTTCCCACGAATAAAGTGCATGATTTCAGCCTATATATACAAAGCTTCCCTATGTGTAATGCATCTAAAGCTAATTTCCCTTGTGTCTTAATCGCTGTATAAGCATAATCATTTTTGTAAGTCCTTTTCTCTAATCCTTTCTCTAATTTTTCTTTTAATGCCTTTCTCCTATAGTCAGTATGACCTAAAAAGCTTTTCTCTAAAGGTATAAGCAAGCATGCCAGGTTATTCCGGTGAGCATAAGCAGTCCCAAACGTTAGTGTGGGCTCAAAGAATCCTCTAACCAATACTGTGTCATGATCCTTAGCTACTCTACTCAAATACCTAATAATCGACACAAATTAAAACACTACATCATTGTTAGAATAAGAATATTGGATATATTCCTGATCATAAAACCTTGTTAGTAGCAGACTGCAACTTATTCCGTATGTTAGTGGAATACTATGGTAAGTAACTTCTTCCTCACCTGATGAAGGAATTTGCATGCACACAAGACACTCCTTTGCATCCATTGTCTCAACATACTCACTCAATAAGCGATAGAAAACGTTAGAAGAAAGTTCTCCTTGAGCATAAGTATAGGCATGCAAATACTTCTCGTCTAACTTAAACTTCTCCAAAGCAGTCAATGTAGCAGTCTAAGAAGCAATATTATGGTTGGCTCCTTTCGCATCAAGAACAGACATACCCACAATCACAATTATAAACAAAATCCCACACAAAATTGCCAAACCAATGATTGTATTTTTACATCGCTTAGTATCTCTAGCCTGGTTATTGAACTCAGCCATGATCTGTAAAGAATGAGAAAGCAGAAGTTACTTTAGAAAAGTGCAGCAAAAATCTAAATTAAACAATTTCTTCTTTCTGTAGTTCAGTTTCACTCTCAAGAACCCTTTTTCCTTTGTCAAAATCGATTAGCAGCTTGTCACATCCGTTTTTTCAATGTCAAATCAGGTTATCAATGGCTTTTCCGGTTTACTTTCACAATGTCTTTTCTCTAAAGATATTTTTCAACTTGTTCAACAGTTCAGCCCTCAATCATCTTTCAGGTTACCTCAAAATACTGACTTGGAATGTCCCTATCAAAACAAAAAGACATAAACTCGTGTTGCCATTCGTTTGTATTTGCATACGCCGATTCAGGACCTACGTATCTTCGACTTGCTATTCTCTCTCTTTTGAACTTTTGATCACTGCTCAACTCTCCTTCACTCATTTCTACTTTTCTTGTTGTACCTACTTCTTCCTCTATTGTCTGATCTACAACCACCTCTTTTCTTTTCTCTACTTGCGATTCTGCCCAATTATCTCCTTTTCTAGTTCCTTCAGTCAATATTCTTTTCAGGATTGGACTCTTCTCTTTTTCTTTTTCTATGGTGTTTTCTCTTTATGGCCCTGCAACAAGCTCAGGAGGAGTTGGATCGCCTTGACTTTGATCAAGCTCAACTCCCTCCCACTCTGGGTCTAACTCTTGCTCTGCTTGCTTCTCGATCTGTCTGCTTCCAGGAGAACCTCTGCTGAGCTAGGCTTTTCAGCTGTATCAGTTATAATAGACTCTCCTGCTGCATCAGTCGAGATAAGTTCTCCTGGCCCTCCTATAGCTCTTCACTTTCGTCTCTTACAGGGGTGATAGAACCATCTTCCACAAGCTCTGGTTCGACTTCAGTTTCTCTTTGTTCCTTTTCTAGTTCTGGAGCTGCAACCTGATTCGCAATTGCTGGTGCTCTCAACAACGCTTCTTCATGATCCAGTGGACATGCCACTTTCTTCGTGTGACTCACGTGAATCCAGTTCGGGATTCCTGCACACTTCACAGCTGTCGTAGTTGTCAAGATCACCTGGTAAGGCCCTCTCCAACGTGGCTCCAAATAACGTCTTGCAAACATGTTTTCAGACAACGACCCAGTCATCCGCTCTCAGGTTATGCCCTGGATCGTGAATTGGTGGCAGTGTGGTGGCCTCCACCTGCTGAGAGAAAGAGCCACCAACATCAGCTAGACCCTTTCAGTAGTTAAACACCTTATCATCTGTAATATTTACAAGTGCATTGGCTGGAACTGCTGGCAACCTCATTGCTCTGCCCATAAGAATCTCGTGGGGCGACAGTCCTGTCTTCCTGTCAGGTGTATTTCTCATTGACATCAACATCAAAAGCAATGCATCTGGCCACTTCAGATTTGTCGCTGCACACATCTTGGCAATTCTCAATTTTAAGGTACCATTCATCTGCTCCATTAGTCCTGATGCTTCAGGGCGGTAGCTACAATTCAACTTCTGCTCAATGTTTAGTGCTGCACACAAAAGTTTAATCACTTCATTATTAAAGTGCGTTCCACTGTCTGATTCTAAAGAGATCGGAAACCCGAAACGTGGTATCAACTCTCTGAGCAACAGCTTTGCTACTGTGAGACTATCATTCCTTCGTGTAGGGTACGCTTCAATCCAGTGACTAAAATGGCACAAATCACCAACACGTACTTCAAACCTCCACACGCAGGCATCTCAATGAAATCCAATTGCATTCTGCTGAATGGACCTCCTGCTCTTCCAATGTGGCTCAAATTCACCACAGTCTCTTTCTCCGCATATAACTGCTGACAGATAACACAGCTATGTCATACTGCTTCTGCTGCCTGTCTGAACAATTATAGTATCCTGCCATTTGTGACAGTAAGCTATTTGGCAAGACCATTTGACCCTCTTTGGATACCCATATCTCATCCTGTCTTTGAACGCACTTCAATTTGAACCAGAGTCACTTTTCTTCCTTGACGACATAACTCTGCACGGTTTTTAACTCTTCTAAAGTATCAATTACTCTTAATGCAAAGCTTGTACATGTAGTATCTTCTTCTGACATTAGTTCCCACTTGTCCTTGAATGATATACAGATCAATGCGCAAAATCTTGCGACTTGATCCACATATCCATTTGCCAGTGACACATAGGCCCTCATTACAACTCTGGCGGTAAATGCCACCCACCGCCGTCCTGGCGGCTGCCAACATACCGTGACTGCGGCGGTATTCCGCTACGGGTATTATGACCCACACTGAGAAAACCGCCACTATACAGACACCCATTCAAGTCCGCCACACCAAAGGTCAGTTATAAACTGGCGATAGCAGAACCCACACCGTTACACCAACAGGAATACGCCCACAGTATCACGACCCACGAATCACCCTAGTGGTGTTTGAACCGCGGTAAACCATTGGCGGTACTCACCGCCGCGCTAAAAATATACACACATTTACAAAACACTGCCACATTGGACAATTCAAACTACACACACCTGACACACATACACACACCACACCCACACACTCACATCACTATAAAACACACACCCACATTACCCACAACCCTTTCAAAGAAGAAAAAGATTGCCAACAGAGAGAGACACAAGCCAGGAGCACCCACTCAATATGAGCCAAAGAATACCATCACCCATACACCATCCATGCACCTCACAGCATACACCCCAACATATCACCCCACACATCACCCCACACATCCTCACACATATCAATCACACCACATCCGTGGCACCCCAAAGACACCCCAGGTTTTCAGAGGAGGAGCTAAGGGTCATAGTGGAGGAAATCATCCGGGTAGAGCCACAGCTATTCGGATCACAGGTGCAGCAGACGTCCATTGCAAGGCAGATGGAGCTATGACAGAGGATCGTGGACAGGGTCAATGCCATGGGACAGCCTCCAAGAACAAGGGATGACGTCAGGAAGAGGTGGAACGACCTACGGGGGAAGGTGCGTTCCGTGGTTGCAAGACACCAGGTAGCCGTCCGTCCGACCCCCACCTCCTTCCCCACAACTAACAACATGGGAGGAGCAAGTCTTGGCAATAATGCATCTTGAGGGCCTCGCAGGAGGAGCAGGAGCACTGGACTCTGGTAAGTCAAATCTTTACTACTTTATCCCCCCCACCCTACACTGTATGCATCACAAGCTCCTACCCCTACCCTCACCCCATCACTCCGCCACCTCACACATACCCCACCATCACAACCCACCATCCCAATACCAAGCCCTGCATGCAACTCCAATACATGGACCCTCAACACAGACCTGCATGGACACCCATCACCACAGCATGCCCAGTAGAGAGACTCACCCAGCCCACAAAATCACCACTCACATAAGGCCAAGCTGAAAGGGAAATCACAATCATACAGGGGAACACACCCATGCACAAGATGGCACACACAGATACACTAAAACTGCATTTGCATCCCCACAGGACCCATACTCAACATCACCAGAAAGGAGGTGCCAGCTACATCCAGTCCTCCCCTGAAAAAGCCCACAGTGACGACAGCCGCTCTGCACGCCTGCATCAGGATGGCCAACCTGGCCCATCCGGGACATTTGGACAGTTGGTTCCCCTGCCACAGTCCCAACCCACCACAGAGCCTCCCCCCTCAGAAAACACCAGCCCAGCACCCACCCAGCGGGCCCATGCCAATGTCCCCAGGCCACGTCAATCAGCAGTGTATCCACCACTACACGGACACCAGGCAACCCCACAAACACAGGACGATCAGGGACCTGGGGTCAGTGGCAGTGGGGACACAGTTCAGGGGACAGAGGCACAGGACAACAGGGAAGCTAGGAGGACTGCTGTGCGACAGGGGGAGGACAGGCCCAGGGAACCCACTTTCCAACATCCTGGGAGCATATCTCCATTCCCAGGAGACGATGGGCCAGATACTGGCCAAGTTGCAGGAGACCCAGCGGCTGCAGGAGGGACAGTGCCTGGGGTCAGGGAATACCTAAAAAACATCTACACCATCCTGGTCACCATTGCAGGGGTGCTGGTTGACATGGGCAAGACCATGAGGGAGGCAGTGGCACAACAACGGGCCCCTGACACTAGCCAAACCGATGAACAGCCTTCCACCTCTGCAGGGGCTAGTGGACAGGAGGCCCCGTCACAGGAACAACAGGCCACCAGCACCCCACCCCCTGCAGAAGGAGAACCACCCCGCAAACGGTCCCTGCAATCCAGGGAGAAGCCAGAGAACATTGCCAAGACCCGAGCCATGAAATAAGACTCTCCTTATTGTCACCCTTCTGTCCCACTCTGTCACCCTGTCCACCTTGAACTGCCATTACTCCCCTTCCTATGCCCCATTGGACAATGCACCTGTGATAACAAGAGACTGGACTCTACCATGGCCTTTCCTCCAACATCAGCCCAACCCATTGCACCTCCCCCTCTACTCATGAGCACTTAAATAAACACCCTTGGAGCAAATACTAATCTGGAGTCTGTCAAATTATTCAAATATATATTAGTTCAACATTATCAAAGCATTGCAAGTCAAATGTACAGTGAAATATACTTTGGAATGACCATTGGTGGGCAGCAGTACACATAGCAGAGATGCCAAAGGGTACAGTCAGTGGCCATAGACATAGGGAAACAGGCTGCCATGTACAATGTCCAACAGAAAACCAAAAAGTTGCGTGAATTTATAGACTCTTACCTGTGTGTCACTGGAAGTACTGCTGAATTATATTGCTTCTGTTGTCAACATCTTCTTCCTCTGCCTCCTCTTCCTCACTGTCCACAGGCTCCACTACTGCCACAAGACCATCTCCAGGCACATCCTCCTGCAGAAAAGGCACCTGGTGTCTCAAGGCCAGGTTGTGCAACATGCAACATGAACGATGATTTGACACACCTTCTTGGGTGAGTAGTACAGGGAGCCACCTGTCAGATGGAGGCACCGGAACCAGGCCTTCAGGAGGACGAAGGTCCTTTCAATAATCCTCCTTGTACGCCCATGAGCCTTATTGTAACGTTTCTCTGCCCTTGTCCTGGCATTCCTCACTGGGGTCAGTAGCCATGCGAGGTTGGGGTAACCAGAGTCACCTGCAAATATCGAGGGACAACTGTTAGACACAGACTAGCCCTTAGGGACAACCCCATATCCAGACACCTACTCATACTGTGTGGGGACCTTAGGCTCACCTATTAGCCACACCCGGTGCCTCTGGAGTTGGCCCATCACATATGGGATGCTACTATTCCTCAAGATAAAGGAGTCATGCACAGAGCCAGGATATTTGGCATTGACATGGGAGATGTACTGGTCTGCCAAACACACCATCTGCACATTCATAGAGTGATAGCTTTTTCTATTCCTGAAAACTTGTTCATTTCTCCAGTGGAGGGACAAATGCCACATGTTTACCATCAATGGCACCAATGATGTTGGGGATATGTCCCAGGGCATAAAAGTCAGCTTTCACTGTGGCCAAATCCTCCACCTGGGGGAACACAATACAGCTGTGCATGTGTTTCAGCAGGGCTGACAACACTCTGGTCAACACGTTGGAGAACATTGGCTGGGACATCCCTGATGCCATGGCCACTGTTGTTTGGAAGGAACCACTTGCTAGGAAATGGAGCACTGACAGGACCTGCACTAGAGGGGGGATACCTGTGGGCGGGCGGATACCTGGCATCAGGTCTGGCTCCAATTGGGCACACAGTTCTAGGATTGTGGCACGATCAAGTCTGTAGGTTATGATAATGTGTCTGTCCTCCATTGTCGCAAGGTCTACCACGGGTCTGCACACCGGAGGATGCCGCTATCTCATATTCAGCCTCAGCAGTTGAAGCCTATGGAAGAAAACGGTGAGCAGAGGGTCATATTCACACATCTATTGCATTAATGATCATTTGTTTACTTTACAGAAACAAGATGTAAATTTGACAATCAGTTGCTGTGCCACTGTCTGCTGTGATGCAGTTAGGTGCCATGCCCTGTGCCCCCCCCTGCAATGGCGGCTGCCTGACCTGTGAGGAGGGACAAGTGTAAATGTGGTAATTCCGCTGGCATTGTGCGCCGTCGTGGTAGTCGGTCGAAGACCGCCACGCAACTTCGCATTGGTTATCATTGAGCTCTATGGGTTCCAGGAGCCAATAGTGATGTACACCGGCGGTGATGGTAGGCACCGCCGTGGACGTCACCGCTATTTTCTATCTGTTCACTCACTTGCCACCTGAGCTTCAACAGGAGAGGACCTACACTGCAAGTGCTGCTGTGACCTGTGTCTGGAAGCGACAATGGCTCATGTGTCTGGGGAAAGGGCCCCTGCCTTCACTGCGGAGGCGTTGGAGAAACTGGTGGATGGGGTCTACCTCAGTACACGTTACTCTACGGTCCTCCAGATAAACAGGTGAGTACACTGTGAGCATGATGCATGGGCTATGGATGTATGGATTGCAGTGTGTGTAAGCCACATGTTGTGGGGGACTGAGGTGTCCTGGCCAGAGTGCTGCATGTAAGGTGGTCAATGTATGTGCATCAGGGGATGGGAGGGATATGGTGGGCCATGAGTGTGAAGGTCCGGACGGTTGACTAATTCACTTTTCTGCTGTCTTTTCCATGCAGGTCAGCACCCACCAGAAAAAGGGTATTTGGCGTGCCATCGCCTAAGAGGTTCGGACCCTGGGGGTCTTTGACAGGCCGAGCACCCTCTGCCGCAAAAGGTGGGAGGACCTGCACCGCTGGGCAAATAAGATGGCGGAGGCCCTACTGGGGCTGGCCTCCCAACGAGGAAGGGGTGCCCGTCGCACCATGACCCCCTTGATGTTCCGCATCCTGGCGGTGGCCTATCCGGAGTTGGATGGGTGCTTGAAGGCATCACAGCAGTCACAAGAGGGTGAGTACAGATTCTGAATCATGACTTTGCGCGCGTTAAGAGGTACCTGGGTGGGGGATATGGTCTATGGGTACCCCTAGGCTAGGGCGAAGATGGCAAGGTGGGTCCCTTGTTTGGCACGCTCTGAAGCACTCCGACCCCAATAGTGTTAGTGGGAATCTACTACTGGGCAGGGTACTGTGGGTTTCAGGTGTGCAGCTAATGGCGTTAGGCATTGTACCCCATGGGCTGCTGACTATCTTAGTAACTGGTAGTGCATGGCCTAGTGCATAGGGGTGCTCCCTGTGTTTTGTGTATGCCTACAGTAGTGGTGTTGCTGGCATTGACCAAGGGTATCCTCTGTCTCTACCCCCCCTTTTTGTTTTGTCACCCTGTCCTTGTGTGCATTAGCATCATCTGATGGAGGGTCAGAGGCACCGGCGATGGAGGGAGCTGCATCCCACATGGGCCTGGAGGCCAAATCCACCAAGGGTGAGGGCACCACTGGGATGGAGGGTGAGGGGAGCACCATGACGGGGACAGGAGGGGAGACCACAGACAGCGACACATCCTCCAATGGAAGCTCCTTGGCGGTGGCAGGCACCTCTGTGCCCACCCCAACAACAGGTTCAGCCGCCACCCCCCCCCCCCACCAGCACCGCCCTCCCAGCAGCCCATCGGCGTGTTTCCCATGCCCGCTGACCCAGGAGGGTCGGCATCTCCTTCACCCCAGGCACCTCAGGCCCCGCCCCAGTCAGCCCTGCTGCCCTCAGTGAGGAGGCTATTGACCTCCTGAGATCCCTCACTGTTGTGCAGTCAACCATTCTGAATGCCATCCAGGGTGTCGAGAGGCATTTGCAACAAACAAATGCATACCTGAAGGGCATTCACTCTGGCGTGGTGGCCCAACAGAGAGCATTTCAGTGTCTGGCCTCAACACTGATGGCAGCCCTTGTACCTGTCTCTAGCCTCCCCCTACAACTTCCTCTACCCAGTCCCAATCCCCTCAACCCCAGCCTATCCCAAGCACACCTTCAGATCAGCATTCACCCATATCAACACCCAGAAGTGTCTCAGGCAAACACAAGCACCACACATCATCCCACAGGCACTCACACAAACACCATCCCCATGCAGACACACCAACATCTACTGCCTCCACCTTGTCCCCCTCCTCCTCCTCGTCCACCTCCCTCCCAGTAGCGTCTCCACTCACACCTGCATGCACTACATCCTCATCCACTACCTCCATCACCAGCACGCCCATCACTACTCATCCCTCACTGGCAGTCACCACCCCCACATCCATACACACGTCCCCTGTGTCCTCTCCCAGTGTGTCTGTGACCCCTCTGTCCAAAGTACACAAACGCAAGCACCCACTCACTCAACAGCCATCCACCTCACAACAACATCCAGCCCATGCACCTTCACCCAAACTCAGCAGACACACACCTCCTACAACCACTCCCTCTTCCTCCACTCCTAAACCCTCTCCCTCTTCCCGCCCCAGTGTGTCTAAAAAGCTTTTCCTGGCAAACATTGACCTCTTCCCTACTCCTCCCCCCATCCTTCCCCTCGGGCCAGGGTGTCCAGAACCCAGGCCAGCACCTCAGCCACCAATACGGCGTCTGCTGTGGTACCTGCAACTCACAGAGGCTCAAAGGGGGCAACCATCAGCCCAGCCACTGTGCCACCAACCCCTGCAAAGGACAAAACCATTCCGCCACCTGCCAAGGTGAAGAAGGGGACAGCATGCAGCAAGGAGCACGAACCACCCAGCAAGGACTCTTCCAAAACTCCAGCTTCCAGAGCCAAGGTCACAACAGCATCTGCCAAGGTGAGGAAGGGGCAGAAAACACCAGGCAAGGCACTTCAGCCATCGGAGGCTGCAGGTGATGGCCTGGTGCCCACCAGCACAACCGCCAGCCCCGCCACCTGCACCGCTGCCAGCACCGCCAGCAGCCCCGCCGCAAGCACCGCCGCAAGCACCACCGCAAGCCCTGCCACCTGCACCGCAACCTGCACCACTACTGTCAGCAGCAGCATCCCCAGTGGGCAGCCATCCGAGGCTGCAGGGGAAGGGCTGGAGCCTCCCTCCACCACTGGCAGCACCGGCACCTGCACCACGGCCAGCACCGCCAGCAGCCCCGCCGCAAGCACAGCCACCTGCACCGCCACCTGCACCGCTGACAGTAGGACCTCTACCAGTAGCAGCAGCCCCAGTGGGCAGCCGTCATAGGCTGTAGGAGACGGGTTGGAGCCTCCTACCACCACTGGCAGCACCCCCACCAGCACCGGCATTACCAGCAGTATGTAGCCTTACCCGCCGCCGGATGGGGTCTAGCTCTGCCTCCATGGACTATCATGCAACCTGGTCCTTGCAAATGTCGTGCCTCAGGCACCCGAGTGAAGGAATGTCAACTGCCACACCCCAAGTGCTGCATCACTGGGCCCAAGGCCCCCTCCAGAACCAGTGGAGGAGCCAGCCACTAGAGAGACTGTGGCTTTGCACTCCCCAGGACCAAACAGTGGGCAAACCACCCACTTGAGAGACTGTGGCCTTGCGATCCCCAGGACATCTCTGTTGGCATGGAGCCCCCTTGAGGAGCAGTGGCATAGTACCATCTTCCGGATGAGGTGCCTCCCCTTCCCCGTCCCCCTGAGGTGCCTGTGTGTTTTCGACCTGATGCCCCTGCAGTGTTATCTCTGTATTGAGGCAGGACTCAAGTATGGGCTTGGCCCATGAATTTTGGCCCAGTGGCCCACGGGCATTTTGAATGAACAATGTATGGCCTTCTGTACATATTGTATATTTTTTTAACTACTGTTTTGCTATTCATTACGTTTATATGCCTATTTCAAATATATCACTGATTTGACTCTATTCCTTTTGTCCTTGTGTTCTTCCAGAGGATTACAGGGTATAAATGTAATGTTGCTGCATGTGTTTGTGTATATGGTGTAGTGCGTGAGGGTGGGGTGGGGGTGTTGCATGTTGCATGTGTGTGTTACTCTCTTATTCCTTCCCCCTCCCCTGTGTACTAGGTGCAGTACTCACGTGGTCATCGTCGTGCCTTTCGTATTCCTGGTAGATGAGGAGGTAGACCGGCATGGGCAGGACCTGTAGCTCGGGCTCCATGGTGTCCTGGTTCTTCGTTTAGTTTCGAGAGGTGAGTGGTTTCTCTTCTGTGTTCTGTTTCTGCCGTGCTTTTGATGGCGTTGATACCGCCCGGTAAAAGCTGGCAGATGGGCGGGTTGTAATTCTGTGGGCGGTACATTGACTTCTGCCTGTGTGTTGGCGGTGACCGCCGTGGTGTTTGTTGCTACCGCCATGGCGGTCGGAGTGTTAAAGTGGCTGTCTGTGTTGGCGGTTTCCGCTGTGGTCGTGATCCCATTTTTTTTACCGCCGGCCTGTTGGCGGTGTTAACACCGCTTTAACACCAACCGCCAGGTTTGTTTTGAGGGCCATAATCTTGTGTTTTTAGATGTGCACTGCATTTCACCACAGCAATCTCTTCAGGCAATTGTATTGCATACATCAACTCTTTGATTCTCTTGCCATTTCTTACTGGTGAACCAGTAGTGGTCAGGAAACCTCTCTGAGACCACAATTGTCCAAAATCATGAACAATTCCAAATCCATGTTGGCTATCTGTTTAGTAACTCTCAGCCTAGCAGAGACATGGTACGCCCTAGTGAGAGCTACGAACTCTGCTACTTGTGTAGAATACACTCCTCGAAGCCAGGAGGCTTCTAAGGTACCTGTAATTGTGCACACAGCATATCCTGCTCTTAGAGTTCCTGTACCTCTCTGAGACACGAACCATCAGCAAAGACAATTTGGTCATTTTCTTCCAATCGCGTATCTCTAATGTCAGGTCTCGGTTTTGTGCACAACTCAGTCACTTCAAGACAATCTTGCTCAATGTCTTCCTCTTTTTCAATTTCAGCAGTGTCACTTGGAAGTAAAGTTGCCGGGTTCAGCACTGTGCATCTTTTAAGTGTCACATAAGGAGCACCTAAAATACTTGTTTCATACCTTGTCAGTCGGGCACCCGTCAAGAACTGTGTTTTCGTCCTTGTCAGTAAAATCTCAATTGAGTGAGGGACCATTACCATCAGGGGATATCCCATCACTACTCTTTCACATTGTGAGAGCACCTTGAGACCTTACCGGGTGGGTAGTGCGCTTTATAAATCCCTGATTGATTGATTGAAAGGCTTTGACCAACTGCGGCTACTGCACGCAAACAACCTGGTAAGGCTGCTGCAACTGGGTTCAAGGTAGCTGAAAAAATATGCTACCAGGCGTTGAGCACCTCCATGGACATGAGTCAAAACAGACAGTGAACATGCATCATGGTCATGACAAAACAACGTGAATGGTTTTGTGTAGTCAGGCATACCCAATGCTGGAGCCCTGCACAAAATCTCTCTCAACTCATTGACCGCTTTCATCTGTTCCTGGTCTAAGGTTATGGGATCAATGACATCCTTATGTGTCAGTTTCTGCAATGGTTTTGAGATTTCAGCAAAATTTTGAATCCAATGTCGACACTAACATACCATTCCCAGAAACATCCTGACATCTCTCTGTGAAGTTGGAGGACTTCTCTGCAATATAATTGTGATCCTTTCTCTAGATATTTCCCTTGACCCGTTTTCAGTTTGGTGACCCAAGTACTTCACTACTTTCTGACAGTACTGCAACTTCAATGGTGACACCTTATGACCAAATTTTCCCAAATGATTCAATAGTGCAATCGAGTCGTACTTACACTTGTCCCTTGTTTTAGATGCAATCAACAAATCATCAATGTACTGCATCGAAGTTGATTGGAACAGCAATTATTTTTCAAGATCTGATTAAACAAGGATGGAGACTCTGTGTACCCTTGAGGAAGCCTGCACCAGCTGTAGTCTCTGTCTTGGAATTTGAAACTGAAAAGAAACTGACTATCCTC
Organism: Pleurodeles waltl; assembly: GCF_031143425.1. Lineage (NCBI taxonomy): Eukaryota > Metazoa > Chordata > Amphibia > Caudata > Salamandridae > Pleurodeles > Pleurodeles waltl. The sequence continues at coordinate 39,539,659 of NC_090450.1, forward strand.
ATTAAGAGGTACAGAAAAGAAAGCTTGTGACAAATCAACCACTGTGAGCCATTCTGCATCACATGGTATTTGAAACATTATTACTGCTGGATTTGGCACTATGGGACAACACTTGACCACCATGTCATTGACTTTTCTCAAATGTTGAACAATTCACACTTTCCCACATGGCTTCTTTAAACCCATTATTGGTGAATTACATGGGATGCTCAACACTTCTTTTAAACCTCCCTGCTTCACAAATTCTCCAATTATCTGCGCCACTTTCATCAAGACGTCTTGTGCCATATTGTACTGTGGAAGCTGTGGAAACACTGCATTCAGCTTCAAAGTGACTTTAATCGGTTCCACTCCCTTGATCAAACCCACATCTTTTCCTATTAAATCACACACATTTTCCTGTACTGTTCCCTGCAAGTCTGCATGTAGCTCTTTCATTGTGAACATGGGGAAAAACTCAATCAATGGATATTCATCATTTTTATTTTCACACTCATTCTCTGGAGCTGGATCATCTTCATCATCACTATTTGTCTGAATCTCAATTCCATCAGTTGAACAAGTAATTGAACACCTTGTTTTACACAACAAGTCCCTTCCCAGCAGGAATCCTGGACTCGAATCACGGATCACAAACTTGTGTAATCCCTGGAAGTTGCCAATCTCAATTTGTACTGGATCTGTAATCAGATTAGTCAAATGTTTGTTTGCTACTCCTGCAACCTTGACCGTTCTCCCAGAAAGGGGTAAATTCTGAACTTCTTCACTCCTTACTGTTGAGTGTGTAGCCCCTGTGTCTACCAAAAACGAAACCTTGTGACCCATCACCTTCCCCTTAACATAAGGTCCTCTCTGATCTACTTCTAAGGACGCTGTAAGCAGACAAGGCTCCTCATCTGAACTATCACTCATCCGTTCACCATTTATTTCATTCTCATTGTGTAGTGGGAATTGGTGCACTGTGTCACTATTTCTGTCTTGTCTCTGACCTGTGACCTGTTGAGTAAGCATTATCTGTTGCTGTTACATCGGGGCTTGAGGTATCTGCATTAGCTGTCTAGGTGCCATGGGAACCTGCTGCTGCATTGGTTGTAACTGTCTTATCTGTGCACGAGGCACTTGTACCTGCTACATAGGTTGAAAGTTTTGCATCTGATTCATGTTATTCTGAAAGTTTGGATTAGGGCCACGCATTCTGGGCACTCTTATGTTTTGCAATGTATTGACATCACCACTCTGCTGAGCAATACCTTCCTGCACCATCATCGGACACTCCTGCTTCCAATGACCCACGGCCCCACAAATGTGACTCAGTAAAATCTTCTTCATCCCTTGCACATCATTTTGAACCACCACAGTATTCAAATCTGGACCACCGTTCATATTAATTCCACGTCCCTTACCTTTAATCTGAGGCTGGAACAAAACAGTTCCCTGCCGTTGTGGTATCTGCTGCACAAAAGTTCCCTGTACTCCTGTTTGGGCTGCCTTGACCTGCATCACCATCACTTACTCGTTTAACTTTTTCTGCTTCAATTCAGTTTCATCAATATAGTATTTTGCATACTGCAACACCTCATCAATCAGCTTTGCTTGCCAACAAATCAAATGACTCTTAATCATCTGACCTATTTCAGGTCTCAACCCTTCCATGAATCTGAACACAAAGTGTAACATGTCTTTTGGCTCGATCGCTTCTTTGCCACTGCACTCCTTGAATGCTTTAAACAACCTCTCATATCTCTCATATTTCACGCATGTATCGACTCCTGTATCTCCTGCAATGTCCGATCGTCTCTCTGCTAATCAATAATTTGGGTCAAAATTCTCATCTTCAGGAACTCAATCACCTTATAATAATGCTTCATTACTTCAGGGGATGGTGCACCTGCAGTCCTGTCCCTTTCTGGTTCACTTGTCGACCTATCTACTGCTCTCTTACACTCGACCCACAAATCAGCTGGAACTACTACTTGCAACAAGGTATTCAGATTTTCGCAGAGACATTTTGAGAGCTTCACAAGCCTGCCTGTCTGCTGATACCATTCGACCAGCATCTCCCTCAATTTTGGATAATCATTTGTGAACGACAGAATGTAACTCCTATGCCAAGGAACATGAACAAACTGCCCTCCCGGAATATCGCACATTGGCAAAATCTTTACCAGCTCCTTATCTTTATGTACACATTCAGACCATTCTTGTGAATCTCGTTTCCGTTCATCCTTCTTCTTTGCCCATCTGCCTTCCCACTTTTCTAATGCTCCCCAAATCCGTGCACTCTGCAATAACTCTTTAAGATATGTTTTCATTTCGGCTGACATCATGTGTTCAAAATCCTTTGCCCAGGGATCTAATCTATAGCTCCTTTTCAAGTGCTTTGTTTTCTCAATATCTATGTCATATTTTTCTGCCTTTGATGCACCTTACCCATCTCTCTCGTAATTGTGGGACAAAGATATCTCAATTCTGCTTCAGTATAGGATTCTAGCCTATTTACTCCCATTGATCCCTCGACTTGTTCGGTTACTTCTGTAATCAGCCTAACACGATCAATCTGCTCTTCACCTTTAGATATATTTTGTGGTGTCTTCAAATTGTCTAACCATTCATTCAGCTGCTGTGCTGTCAATCCCTGTAACGTAATGTTACTTGCAGTTAGTGGTGGCACCTGTTGTACCACTGCACTTGGAGTCTGTGGAGTCAGCAACTTCAAGCTCTGACCTGCACTCAGACAATTTACGCATCAGGAAGTGCGACAAGTGGACTGAGATCCAACAAGGACTTTGATCCTTCAAAAGTCTGACCCATAGAAGAGACTACCTGAACCTGTTCACTTATCCCCCTCTTCACCAGACTCTGAGACATCTGACCCTGTTCTCCTGTGATTGGTTTCTTCTGCGCAAACAATGGTACCGCTGGACCAACAGTAATTGGTAGCGATATTGCATCTGGGGCTGCTCTAGCACCTTCGTTCTGTGGAAGTGTAAATCCCATACTCTGATTCATTACTGGAGTCAAATCTGCATGTGTCCCTGTCATTGGTGTAAACCTCAGTATGCTTTCCGGCTGTGCCTGGGGTCTCAATATGGGAGTCGGCTCAGTCTGGACCAACAATGGTCTTGGAACCACTTGCTCTGTGGGCACCACTAAGTTTGAAGTTGTCTCAAGAATCGTCACTTCAGGATAAATTCTCTGTATCGGTGGCGGATGCAACTATGCCTGGACCACCGAAGTAGTCAACACACTAGAATCACCCTGCATCACACTCGGTGTCTGCCCACCATTACCCTGTACTGGACTCACTGTCCCCTGTGCCAGGCCTGTTGGAGCAGAACTAGTTCTCGGCCACCCCTCATGCACCAATATGGTGGCGGTCGGTCCCTTAGCATCTGTGTAATAAGATCCTCGACATCTGAGTCTTCCTCTGCTATGGTAGCCTTTTTCGCCTTTTTACTCCCAGACAAACTCTTATAACTTTTACTAGTCTCCCTTTACTCTTCCGCCTCATCTTCCTCTGCAATAGCAGGAAACAACTTAACATCCTGCAATGTCACTGTCCTCCACTTCTTCTGTTCCCAATCCCATCTCGCTTCCGCTAGAGACTTCTCTACCTTCCTTATTCTCCGTTGACATTTTATCTCCTGCAGTTGCCTTGCTATCAGCTCCCAAACCGCTAATGCCTCAAACTGTGCTGGTCTCGGAAGTGGTCTCATATCATACAGCGACATTAGTAACTGATCCAAAATTCTCAGATTAAACGTTCCATGCTCAGGAAACACTAAAACTCTCTGTTTCTCTGTCAATTTGCACCATTGCTTTAGCCAAAGACATGGCGCGACACCTCGCTCTTTCATCACAATGTAAGCTGGAGAACCCTACGGTGGGGTGGGCTCCCCTACAGTCGCTTTAATATACGTATCTCCCTTTAGGGCACTCTTAAATGTCTTGAAAAACTTCACTGTCTACTTGTTGTGTTATTCAATTCAAATCAGGAAATTACTTTTACTCCCAGGATTCCCTTCACCCGTGTTCTCAAACAATTGTCTCTCACAGACGGCTGCCAATCCGTGCACGACTCTTCTCACTGACCAACCTCTCCCAGCGTGGCTCCAGTGACGTGACACCACACGTACTGCAGCTGACAAAGTCTTTCAGCTCATCCTCCTCAATTCAGAACTCTCAAAACTAATGTACTAATCAAAACCAAAACACACAACAAATCTGCTGGTTAATTACAGGAAGGGTAACACAATCGCTTCAGGAACCTTACGGATTTCGCTGATGGCACTTTCACTCTTGCAGCGATTCCTCTTTGTCAGTTCCTCAGATTCACAAGCAAAATTTACTCTCAGCTGATCAATGGGTCTGTCCTGGTGCACATAGGACTCACCAAATCTCAGTCGAAATTTTCCCTTGCTCACTTTTGACTCATGCACCAACTTGTTGACCATGCCCGATCAACCTAATAAACCAAACAGATTACAACATATAACCAAGTGTCTCCTACACTTGTCAATATACTCCGGCGTCTTAGACCACGCAAGGTCCGTAGATCAACAACCATGTGGACAATTCTTTTGAGCCCAGAGCACCACACATATATGAAGTTTAACGACTTCCCTACTGTCATACTGTGGAGTACGCACACTCCTTCTAAAACTTCATCTGGAGTAAGCAGACTCCCTAGCCTCCCTCACATACGTCACCATTCACCTGCAATTGCATAAGCTGTGCAAGCGCAACCTATCTGAGATGCTATCACTAGAATGCCGAGAACATACCCAACACAACTAGCAGGATTCAGGACCTGGGAAAGTCATTTCTGGGCTTAAGGGAACATCATTCTTGCTACAATTGGCATTTCAGAAAAACAAAACCCAAATTTAAATAATAATGAATAACTAACCTAACTTAAACTACTACCATAACCACTGGTCACCATGTAACTAGTTCTCCAAGGAAACTAACCATCAAGCTGCTACCAAAAACTGTTAGTGCGTTGGTCCTTAATAAGTAAACTTACAAGGTGATGCGTATAGGTCAATGAACCTTTTGATTCACATGGGGTATTCTAGTCACGACATGACCAATGTCCATAGTAATCAATGCACGACTTCAATAACATTAGTCAAAGCATTGAACAGTCAATCAGGAACACCAAAATGAATTGTCACACCATGACTTTCCAGCCATGAATAACCACACTTCAAATATACGTTTTGTAGTTTTATCGCCCTTTTTGTTACACTGCTAAGACATGAAATTAATTCAAAACTCAAATTAAATTCAATAAACCAACGATTACTTAATCAGAAGATGACATGAACATAATCTAATCAAAGCTTGCATCAGGATACATTCTAGAGTATTAGTACAAATCAATAAGAAGATCAATCCAAATAGCCCAATTAGTGGCATAAGTTCAGCAGAATTGTCCGTCAATCATTTGTTTTATAATCTTGTCAAACCGTCATGTAAGAGAAGCCTTATCTAACCCAGATTAGCATTAGCATGTAGGACGTCATGCAAAAAACAATTTAGAACATGATTTTGGAGAAAACAGCTAACTAGGAATACTATATAAACAGGGCAGTTGGTATCTAGAAAGGAAGAGTAATGCAGGACAGTCACATTGTCTTATCTACCTATCCACGGTAGGGGTCAGCAACAGAATCAGTCTTCTTCCTAAGGTCATCAGTGGATCAGCATTGCATCCGACTCTCAGTCAGAGAGTTGGAGCCTAATGACAGAATCTCGAGTCACCTCTGTAGTAACGCAATTTCGATATAAGATCTGCTCTTGTAATCCTCTCCCCTAACATCTGAATCCTCGTCCCTTGTCACGTTGTTATATCAAAATCACCATGACTATCCCCTAATTTCTAATTGGTCAATTAGTCGTACGTTGTGTACTTAACCAATGGAGTTTACACACCACATGTCGTTGATTGGTTCACTGTCCGATGTTCTCATCATCCGGCTCGTCAGGTATCAAAAATGTTGCATCTTCTTCTCCAGTCAGTGTCCTTATTGTTCGAGTCCTGGGAAAGTACATCCAGTGTGCTTTACACACTAATCGTTACATTTCTAGTTCCATCATCTCCTGTTCGTCGGTTTACGTAGAAGTTTCAGCTAAGCAAATTTCATTAAACAATGAGCAGTTCATGGTTAGTTCATCTTGTCAGCACTTTTCATTAAACACTAGGAATACAGCTTCTGCATGAGGCCTGGTAAGACTAGGCCGAGACATTCACTAAGTTAAGGTCTACAATTAATAAAACACAGGTTATATTCTTCAATATGTCACATTACTACATTATTTCAGTACATTTTCCCTATATGCATATAACTTAGTCTTCTTCTTAGTACTTTTCGTGAATACTGATGGCCAACCTCCAAGGTCACAATTTAAAACGTGCACATTAATTTTCTACATTATTAATTTTCTACTAAATTCATTATTTCAAAATACATAAACAATCATTAATATATTTTCACTTGACATTTGCGTTAACACTAACAATTTTTTTTAAAGTTTCAATTCCATTATTGTTATAGGTATGGAGTACGTTTATATTCTTTTTCACATTTTGCGGTGATGCAGGGCATCGCGATGACGACGTTAACCTCAAACAGCATGTGACCATGTAAAAACTAATTTGATTGGTCAAAGCATTTTTCAGTTATACCTGTAGGAAGTCTCCACCCTTCTTCCAGTTCTTGAATCTTCAATTTCATTGTGATTCATCTTTTACTTTTTTGGCTTTTTTGTTTAAAAAAAGTGGCAGCAAATCCAGACCATCAGGAGTGGACCGGATACAATAAAGAAGATCAAGAGCGTGAGGGGGGGTGAAGAATCTGGACTTGATGAGTAGCTTGTGCAGAAAAAACAAAGGTGGTCATTACAACCCTGGCGGACGGTGTTAAAGCGGCAGTAAAACCGGCAATAGGCCGGCGGTAAAAATATTGGAATTATGACCGTGGCGGAAACCGCCAACAAAGACAGCCTCTTTAACACTCCGACCACCACGGCGGTACAGACAAACAACTCAGCGGTCACCGCCAACAGACAGGCGGAGGACAATGTACCGCCCACAGTAACACAACCTACCAATCTTCCACCTTTTCCGGGGCGGATTCTCTGCAGATAAAAACACGGCGGAAACAGCCATTTCAAAGGGAAAACGCTCACCTCTACACACTCCACGAGGAGAGACAACACCATGGAGCCGGAACTCCATATTCTGCCAGCGATAGTCTTCCTGCTCCTATACGAGGATCATCAACGCCGGCGGCGAAGACCACGGTAAGTACTGCACCTACGACATAGGGGAGGGGGTCCCGGAGATTTTTTGGCTGAGGTGCTAGTACGGGACCTATGAGTTGGACGGGGGGTGGGCAATAGGTTAAGGGGGCCAGGAAAAGTTTTTTGGAGACACTGGGACGGGTAGATGGAGGGGGTTTGGGAGTGGAGGAAGAGGTGGTGGTTGTAGGAAGTGTAAGTTTTGTGGATTTGGGTGCAGGTGCATGGGCTGGAGGCTGTTGTGAGGTGGATGGCTGTTGGGTGGGTGTGTGCCTGCGTTTGTGTATCTTCGGAGGGGGCGTCACAGACACACTGGGAGAGGACACAGGGGACGTGTAAAAGGGAGTGGGGGTGGTGTGTGCACATGAGCGGGGTGTGGTGGTGGGTGTGCTGGTGCGGGACTTAGTGGCTGTAGTGGTAGTGCATGCAGGTGTGAGTGTAGACGGACGAGACTGGGAGGGAGGAGGGAGACGACGAGGAGGGGGACACAGTGGAGGCAGTGGATGTTGGTGTGTCTGTATGTGTGCGATGCTTGCGTGAGTGCCTGTGGGATGTGTGGGGCTTATGTTTGCCTGAGCTTCCCTTGTGTGTTGACGTGTGTGCATGCTGGTCTGTAGGTGTGCTTGGGATAGGCTGAGGTACAAGGGATTGGGTCGGGGTGGAGGAAGTTGGAGGAGGGAGGCTAGACACAGGAACAATGGCTGCCATCAGTGCTGAGGCCAGAGTTTGCAGGGTTCGATGAAGGGAAGCCTGACCAGAATGAATGCCCTCCAGGAATGCATTTGTGTGTTGCAATTCCCTTTCTACACCCTTAATGGCATTCAAAATGGTAGACTGCCCAACAGTGAGGGACCTGAGGAGGTCAATGGCCTCCTCACTGAGGGCAGCAGAGGTGACAGGGGCAGGGGATGAGGTGCCTGGGGTGAAGGTGATGCCCACCCTCCTGGGTGAGTGGGCATGGGGCGACGTCTGAGGGGCTGCTGGGAGGGCAGAGCTGGTAGGGGGGGGGTGGTGGCTGTACCTGTAGAAGTGGGGGGCACAGATTTTTCCGCCACCATAAGGGAGCTCCCATCAGAGGACGAGTCTGTGTCGCTGGTTGCAGATCCTGTGACCTCCGTGGTGCTCCCCTCGTCCTCCGTCCCACTGGTGTATTCAGAGACCGTGGTGTGTGCCTCCATGGCCAGGTGGGATGCAGCTCCCTCGTGCTCCGGTGCCACTGTACCTCCGCCTGATGATGCTGATGCACACAAGAAGAGGGAGACCACAAAAAGGGGGGGGACGACAGAAGAAAGCCAGGTTGAGTGCATGGCTTACCGCTATCGTTGGCGGACAATACAAACACAGCAGCCCCCTGCACTACGTCGCGCTGTTGGGCTCCACATATGCAATTCCTGGGATATGGCCTACATGGCTATGGTCGACATCTTCACACATAGATGACACAGGGACATGAATACCTGTACTTGGCACTCTACAGAGGTGGGGTGCCACAAGGCCTGCATTACGGAGGGGCCTAGCCTACGGAACTAGCCCTAGCCTAGGGAAGCCCACAGCCCTCCTCCCCCACCCAGACACCTTCATTGCGCGCAAAGTCCGCTGAATGATATTGTACTCACCCCTTTGTGTCTGCTGTGATGCCCTTAAGCGCCCATCCAACTCAGGGTAGGCCACTGCCAGGATCCGGAACATCAGGGGGGTCATGGTTTGACAGGCACCCCTCCCACGTTGGGAGGCCATCCCCAGCTGAGCCTCTGCCATCTTCTTGCTCCAGCGGCGAATGCCCTCCCATCTTTTCCGGCAGTGGGTGCTCCATCTGTAGTGGACCCCCAGGGTCCGGACATCCTTGGCGATGGCACGCCAAATATCCTTCTTTTGGTGGGCGCTGACCTACATGACATGTACAGGGGAAGAAGAGAAGTCATTAACAACTGCACCGTCTAAGTGAGTGGCCCACATCCCTACCCTTGCCATGTGGCACATGCATTCACAGTCCTTCATGCACGCAGAACTGTGCCCCCTTCATTCTTACAACCAGCCCTCTCCACACAGGCATAGCCCATACAACATGCTCCCTGTGTACTTACCTGTTGGTCTGGAGGACAGTAAAGTAGCGTGTACTGGTGGAGGACCACGTCCACGAGCTTCTCCAACTCCTCTGCAGTGAAGGCAGGGGCCCTTTCCCCAGACGCACGAGCCATTGTCTCTTCCAGACCAAGGTCACAGCAGCACTTGCAGTGTAGGTCCTCTCCTGTCGAAGATCAGGTATCGAGTGATTGAACAGATAGAAAATGGCGATCACGTCCGCGGCGGTGCGTACCATCACCACCGGCGTACATCGTCATTGGCTCCTGGGACCCATAGGGTCCAATGTTAACCCATGCAGCATAGCGCTGCGGTCTTCGACCGCCTACCGCGACGGTGTACAACGCCAGCGCAGTTACCTCACATCCCATTGTCCCACTTTAGAGGTCAGGCAGCTGCCATTTCAGGGGCCCACATGCCCTAATTACCAACTGCATCACACAGACCTAGGCCTTGTCGCACAGCACAAATACAGGCCACATTTTGTGTTTGAATGGTGTTCTGTGTAGACTGTGGGTACATACCTCTGAGTTGTTTGACTCTGTGGTCGCTGTTGTCATTCCTAGGCACCATCTGCTGGGACATGTGAGGAGATGACGGAATCCTCCGGTGTACCGACCGCTGGTGGACCTGTCGACAATGGAGGAAAGACATTTGATCATCACCTACAAGTTTGACCGTGCCACAATCCAGGAACTGTGTGCCCAGTTGGAGCCTGACCTGCTGTCAGCAATCCGCCATCCCACAGGGATCCCCCCTCAAGTGCAGGTGCTATCAGTGCTCCATTTCCTTGCAAATGGGTCATTTCAAACAACAGTGGCCATGGCATCAGGGATGTCCCAGCCTATGTTTTCCAACGTGTTGTCCAGAGTGTTGTCTGCCCTGCTGAAACACATGCGGAGCTACATCGTTTTCCCTCAGGTGGAGGATTTGCCTACAGTTAAAGGTGACTTCTATGCCCTTGGACATATCCCCAACATCATAGGTGCCATTGATGGGACCCTTGTAGCTCTGGTTCCCCCCTACAGGAGTGAACAGGTGTACAGGAACCGGAAGAGTTATCATTCGATGAATGTACAGATGGTATGTTTGGCAGACCAGTACATCTCCCAGGTAAATGCTATGTTCCCTGGCTCTGTGCATGACGCCTACATCCTGTGGAGTAGCAGCATCCCTTATGTGATGGGTCAACTCCAGAGGCACCTGGTGTGGCTATTAGGGGACTCTGGTTACCCGAACCTGTCATGGCTACTGACCCCAGTGAGGAATCCCAGGACCAGGGCAGAAGAACGCTACAATGAGGCCCATGGGCGGACTAGGAGGGTGATCAAACGCACCTTCGGCCTCCTGAAGGCCAGGTTCAGGTGCCTGCATATGACAGGTCCCTATTCTACTCACCAAAGAAGGTGTGCCAGATCATCGTGGCCTGCTGTATGCTTCACAACTTGGCTTTGCGACGACAGGTGCCTTTTCTGCAGGAGGATGGTCCAGATGACGGTGTTGTGGCAGCTGTGGAGCCTGTGGACAGTGATGAGGAGGAAGCAGAGGAAGAAGACATTGACAACAGGGACTCAGTTATCCAGCAATATTTCCAGTGACACACAGGTGAGAACACATTCCTGCCTACTACAAGTACTTTCACACTTCTACCTCTATCCTGTCAGTCGTTTTCAACCAGTATATGGTAACTGAGTTGTACATTTCCCTTACGGTTTCACAGGTGTGGTTTCCAACATGTGTCATCTGCTTAGATTCCTCATGGACTTGAGATGTGTGACATAGGTATGTTGACATTACATTTGAAAATGCATTTTGTCACTGTCATTGCTAATACACATTTTCAAAATCACAGACTGACTCCAGATTGTTTTGTGCTTCAAGGGTGTTTATTGAAGTGCTCAATATTGGAGGGGGGTTGTAATATGGTGAGGGGTGATGGTGGACTAATGTCCATGGCAGAGTCCAGTCTATTAGTCTCACAGGTGCATTGTCCATATGGGCATAGGAAGTGGAGCTGGGGCAGTTTAAATATGGACAGGATGACAAAGTGGGACAGTGGGATGACAATCAGAGTGGTCTCATTTCTTGGCGGGGGTCTTGGCATCGTGCTCTGTCTTGTTCCTGGATCTCTGCAACCGCTTGCGGGGTGGTTCTCCGTCTGCAGGGGGTGGGGTGCTGGTGTGGTGGTCCTGTGGCGGTGCCTCCTGTCCACTAGCGCCGGTGGAGGTGGTGGGCAGTTCATCGTCCAGGCTAGTGTCAGGGGCCCCTTGTAGTGCCACAGTGTCCCTCCTGGTGTTGAGTATTTCCTTCAGCACCCCTACGATGGTGCCCAGGGCGGAGTTGATGGTTCTGAGTTCCTCCCTGAACCCCAAATACTGTTCCTCCTGCATGCGCTGGGTCTCCTGAAACGTGGCAGTACCGTTGCCATCGTCTCCAGGAGTGGTGATATGCTCCCATGATGGAGGAGAGGGCCTCGTGGAGAGTGGGTTCCCTAGGCCTGTCCGCCCCCTGTCGCACAGCAGCCCTCCCAGTTCCCCTGTGTTCCTGGGCCTCTGTCCCCTGGACCGTGTGACCACTGCCACTGCCCCCAGGTCCCTGTTGTTGTTGGGGTGGTGGGTTATCCTGGGTTCCCTATAGTGGTGGACACACAGCTGATTGACGTGTCCTGGGGACGGAGGTATGGGCCTGCTGGGTGGGTGCTGTGCTGGTGTTACCAGAGGGTGGAAGCTCTGTGGTGGCCTGTGACTGGGTGTGGGGAACCGACTGTCCCGAGGTCCACGATGGTCCGGGTTGGTCATCTGGATCCAGTTGGACAGAGCTGCTGTCATCACTGTGGGCATCTTCTGTGGGTGGGGTGGAGATGTCTGGACCCTCCTGTCTGGTGACGTTGGGTAAGGGTCCTGCAGGGGTGTAAAAGCATGATTATTGCATCTGTGTGTGTCATGGTGTGCAATGGGTGGGTGACCGTGTACGCCAGTGCACGCATTCCTGTGTGGGGGCTTGTGTGATGATAGTTGAGGGGGTGTTATGGGTATGTGCAGTGGGCATGCTTTAGTGATGGGTGTCCATGCTTTGTTGTGTCATGCAGGGCTTGGTGTTGGGATGTGTGGTTTGTGTTATTAGTACATTTGTGAGGAGTTGGAGTGATAGGGGAGGCGGCGAGGGTGGGGATCTGTGATAGCATGCAGGTAGAGTGGGGGATATGATAGTTAAGATTTGACTTACCAGAGTCCATTCCTCCACCGACTCCTGCGAGGCCCTCAGGATGCAGAATCGGCAAGACCTGCTCCTCCCATGTTGTGAGTTGTGGGGGAGGAGGTGGGGGTCAGCCGCCAGTCCGCTGTACCGCGATGTGGTGTCTTGAGACCATGGAATGCACCTTCCCCCGTAGGTCGTGTGGGCATATTTCTGTTGGCGTGATGGTGGAGGTTTTTTTTCCCCAGTTTATCACTGACCTTTGGAGTGGCGGACTTGTGTGGGTGTCTGGATTTTGTCAGATTTCGAGATGTGGGTCCTAATAGCTGTGGTGGAATTCCGTGGCCGCGGCGGTGTGTTGGCTATCTTCTGCACGGCGGTAAATGGCTTTTACCGCCAATTTTGTAATGACTGCCAAAGTCTTGCAGTTGCCAGACTTGTTAAGTGCAACCTGTTCCAAAAGACCCTCTCAAGAGGTACTAATAAAAAGTACTCATGTGCTACCACTTCAATGTTTTATCATCTTAAAACTTACCACGGATACAGTTTGAGGAGGGCAAGGAGGGAGAGAGAAGTACGTGGGCCTTCAACTTCACAAGGATCACTATCTGTCCCCGGTCAAAAAATACGAGCTGAAGTGCAGAGGCATCATTCTGATTTGATTCCTCAGTTCAGGTGTATTGGCACGAGCTGCTTGGATTGTAATACTTCTCTTACAGCAAGTGAAGAAGTATTAGAAACTATTATTGAAGCTACAGACCAGCACAAATTTTAAGGCCCTCATTACAACCCTGCCGGTCAGTGTTAAAGCGGTGGTAATACCGCCAACAGGCCGGCGGTAAAAAAAATTGAATCACGGCCATGGCGGAAACTGCCAACACAGAGAGCCATTTTAACATTCCGACCGTCATGGCGGTAGCAACAAACACCGTGGCAGTAACCGCCAACAGACAGGCGGAAGACAATGTACCGCCCACACTATTACAAGGCACCAATCCTCCAGCTTTTCTGGGGCGGTACCAATGCCATCAAAAGCACGGCAGAAAGTGTCTTTGGAACGGAAACCACTCACCTCTCAACACCCAACGAAGAACCAGGACGCCATGGACCCCGAGCTGCAGGTCCTGCCGGTGCTGGTCTACCTCCTCATATACCAGGAACATCAAAGGCGGCGGCAACGACCACAGTGAGTACTGCACTTAGTACACAGGGGATTGGGGGAGGAAAAAGAGAGTGACACACACATGCAACACGCCACACCCCCACCCACAACACCATACACACTAACACACGCAGCAACATTACATGTACACCCCGTAACGCCCTGGAAGAATGCAAGGACCAAATAAAATGATTGGAACGACTATAATAATCGAAAATTCAGATAGGGCAAGATAACTTGAAATGATCAGTATATACAAATATTTACAGCAAGTACACAAGTCCGTATACTGTTCCATTAAACGTCCGTGTACCAGTGGTCCCAAAAAGCATGGGCAAAGCCCACACATGACCCCTGCCTCAAAATGGAGATAACACTGCAGGGGCATCAGGTCGAAAAAGACACAGGCACCTCAGGGGGAAGGGGGGGCACCTCAGCTGGATGATGGGACGACCCAACTGCTCCTCGAGGGGGCTCTATGCCCACTGCCTGATCCTGGGGACTGCAAGGCCACGGTCTCTCAAGTGGGTGGTTTTCCCACTGCTTGGTCCTGGGGAGTGCAAGGCCACAGTCTCTCAAGTGGGTGGTTTGCCCACTGCCTGGTCCCGGGGAGTGCCAGGCCACAGTCTCTCAAGTGGGTGGTTTGCCAACTGCTTGCTCCTGGGGAGTGCAAGGCCACAGTCTCACTAGTGGGTGGCTTCTCCACTGTTTCTGGAGGGGGCTTTGTGTCCAGAGTGCTTCATCCTGCCAAGGACTGAGGTTGTGGATGCTGTTCTCCACTGGTTCTGGAGGGGGCTTTGTGCCCAGAGTGCTTCATCCTGCCAAGGACTGAGGTTGTGGATGCTGTTCTCCACTGGTTCTGGAGGGGGCTTGGTGCCCACTGATGCTGCACCTGGGGTGTGGCAGTTCCCATTCCCTCACCTGGGTGTCTGAGCCACGAGATTTTCAGGGAACAGGTATCATGATACTCCACGGAGGCATAGAGAGACTCCACCCTGCGGCGACCTAGACTGCCAGCTGCTGGTAGTGGCAGTGCTGGTTGTGGTGCCTCATGTAGTGTGTGCAGGGTCCAGGACCTCTCCAGCAGCCTCGGACGGCTGCCCACTGGGGATGCTGCTGATGTCCGCTGTAGTGGCACTGGCTGGGCACGTCGTGGGGAAAGTGGCTGTGGCTGCGGCAGTGGCTGCGGAGGTGTATGCGGCAGAGATGCTGCCGGTGGTGCAGGTGATTGCACTTGTGGAGGGAGACACCAGGCTGTCTCCTGCAGTCTGGGAAGGGTGCCCACTGGGGATGATGATGGTGACTGTTGTAGAGGCAGCAGACGTGCAGGTAGCGGTGCAGGTGGCGGTTTTGCGGCGGTGCCCACCGCCGTACAGGTTGCTGCTCTGTCTTGCAGAAGGGGTGACACCAGTCCCTCACCCGGAGGCTCTGTTCCCTGAGCTGACTTCCCTTAGCCTTTGTGTCCATTCCCCACCTTGGAAGTCGCTGCTGGGGCCTTGCCACTGTCCTCTTTGATCCCGGAAGAGGCCTTGCTGGGTGGTTGGTGCGGCTTCTCGCTTCAGCATGTGGGCCCCTTCTTTACCTTGGCAGGTGTCGGAAAAGGGTGGTCCTTGGCCTCACTAGGTGGCACACTGGCAGCCCTGTTGTTCCTGGACTTGCAGGGACCACACTGAACGAGGATGTGGTGGCTGAGGTGCTGGGCTGAGATCTGGACATCCTGGACCTAGGGAAAGGACAGGAGGGGAGGTGTAGTGAAGAGGTCAATGGCAGCTAGGAAAAGTTTTTTAGACACACTGGGATGGGAAGATAGAGGGGGTTGGGGACTGGAGGTAGAGGTAGTGGTTGTAGGAGGTGTACGTCTGCTGAGTTTGGGTGAAGGTACATGGGCTGGAGGCTGTTGTGTAGTGGATGCCTGTTGAGTGGGTGTGTGCCTGCATTTGTGTATTTTGGAAGGAGGGCTCACAGACACCGGGACAGGACACAGGGGACGTGTGCATTGTATTGGGGGTGGTGATTGCACGTGAGCGGTGTGTGGTGATGGGCGTGCTGGTAATGGAGGTAGTTGCTGAGGATGTAGTGCATGCAGGTGTGAGTGGAGATGAGACTGGGAGGGAGGTGGAGGATGTGGAGGAGGGGGACCCAGTGGAGGCAGTGGATGTTGGTGTGTCTGCATGGGTATGGCACTTGTGTGGGTGCCTGTGGAATGTGTGGTGCTTGTGTTTGCCAGGGCTACTTTTGTGTGTTGATGTGTGTGCCTGCTGGTCTGATAGTGTGTTTGGGATAGGCTGAGGTAGAGTGGATTGGGTCTGGGTAGTGGATGTAGGAGGGGGGAGGCTGGACACAGGGACAATGGCTGCCATCAGTGCTGAGGCCAGAGCCTGAAATGCTCTCTGTTGGTTCGCCACACTAGATAGAATGCCCTCCAGGTATGCATTTGTTTTTTGCAAATGCCTCTCGACAGCCTGGGTGGCATTCAGAATGGTTGACTGCCCAACAGTTAGGGATCTCAGGAGGTCAATAGCCTCCTCACTGAGGGCAGCAGGGCTGATTGGGGCAGGGGCCTGAGGTACCTGGGCCGAAGGAGATGCCCACCCTCCTGGGTGAGCGGGCACGTGAAACACACTGATGAGCTGCTGGGAGGACGGAGCTGGTGGGGGGGGGTGGTGGCTGAACCTGTTGTTGGGGGTGGGCATAGAGAGATCTCCCATCAGAGGAGGAGTCGCTGTCGCTGGAGTCCCCTCCTGTCCCCGTCGTGGAGCTCCCCTCGCCCTCCGTCCCACTGGTGCCTTCAGACTCTGTACATTCACCCCCCTGGGCCATGTGGGTTGCAGCTAACTCCTGTTCTGATGCCACTGCTCCTCTGCCAGATGATGCTAATGCATACAAGGACAGGGTGTAAAAACAAAAAGGGGGAGAAAGACAGAGGAGACACATGGTCAATGCCAGCAACACCACTACCGTTGGTGGACACCACACACAGGGAGCAGCCCTATGCACTAGGCCATGCACTAACAGTTCTTATGAAAATCACCTGCCCATGGGGGATTATGCCTAAGCCCATGTGCTGCACACCTGGAACCCACTGGAGGCTGACTAGTTGTAGATGGCCACTACCACTATTGGGGTTGGAGTGCCACATAGCCTGCCTAACAAGGGACCTACCCTACCAAGTTCGCCCTGGCCTAGGGGAACCCACTGCCCACCTCCCCCACCCAGACACCTCGTAAAGCGCACAGAGTCAGCTCTGAAATATACTGTACTCACCCCCTTGTGGCTGCTGTTATGCCCTCAAGTGCCCATCCAACTCTGAATATGCCGCCGCCAGGATTCGGAATATAAGGGGGGTCATGGTGCGACGGGCACCCCTTCCATGTTGGGAGACCATCCCCAGCTGGGCCTCCGCCGTCTTCTTACTCCAGCGGCGCAGATCCTCCCATCTCTTCCAGCAGTGGGTGCTCCGTCTATGACAGACCCCCAGGGTCCGCACTTCCTTGGCGATGGCACACCAAATACCCAACTTCTGGTGGGCGCTGACCTACAGGAAAGGTAAAGTAAGAATGGTTTTTACTCCCCCATCCGGTTAATCTTACTCATTGGCCACAACTTCCCAAACATGCCCTGAAATACATACACTGACCATCCTCCAATGCAGGCCACAGCCACCCTCCCACCCCCCAGTTATCTTCCATCCACGACACTCCATACATTAATGTCACATCCACCATGCACATAGTGTACTCACCTGTTTGTCTGGAGGACGGTAGAGTAGGGTGTACTGGGGGAGGGCCCCATTCACCAGGTTGTCCAACTCCTTCGTGGTGAAGGCAGGGGCCCTTTCCCCCAGACACTGTAGCCATTGTCGCTTCCAGACTCAGGTCACAGCAGCACTTGCAGTGTAGGTCCTCTCCTGTTGAAGGTCAGGTATCAAGTGAGTGAAGAGTTAGAAAATGGCGGTCACGTCCGTGACGGTGCGTACGGTCACTGCCGGCGTACATCGTCATTGGCTCCTGGAACCCCTAGGGCCCAATGATAACCAATGCTGAATTGCGCAGCGGTCTTCGTCTGCCCACCGCGATGCTGTACAACGCCAGCGCAGTTACCTCATTTCCCCTTGTTCCTCCTTACAGGTCAGGCAGCCGCCATTTCAGGGGGGCACATGGCAGGGCACCTAACTGCGTCACAGCACTTTTGGGCAGGAATACGGACAGACAGCGCCACACACAGATTAAATCACAATAGTGAAAAACACCCTTGTGCTACCTATGTAGTATATGACCCTCTGTTCACTTTTCTCCTCAATAGGGCACATCCGGCACATCCGCTGGGGCAGATGATGAGATGGCATCATCCTTCGGTGTACAGACCACTTGTGGACCTGTTGACAATGGAAGACAGACACATCATTATCACCTACAGACGTGATCGTGCCACAATCCATGAACTGTGTGCCCAGTTGGAGCCAGACCTGATGTCAGCTATCCGCCATCCCACAGAAATCCCCCCTCTAGTGCAGGTCCTGTCAGTGCTCCATTTCCTGGCCAGTGGTTCCTTTCAAACAACAGTGGCCATGGCATCAGGATGTCTCAGCCAATGTTCTCTAATGTGTTGTCCAGAGTGTTGTCTGCCCTGCTGAAACACATGCGCAGCTACATCATTTTCCCCCAGGTGGAGGATTTGCCCACAGTGAAAGGTGACTTCTATGCCCTGGTACATATCCCCAACATCAGTGGTGCCATTGATGGAACACATGTGGCATTTGTCCCACCCTGCAGGGATGAACAGGTATACAGAAAGTGCGAAAGCTACCATTCCATGAATGGGCAGATGGTGTGGTTGGCAGACCAGTACATCTCCCATGTGAATGCCAAGTATCCTGGCTCTGTGCTTGACGCTAACATTTTGAGGAATAGCAGCATCCCTTATGATGGGCCAATTCCAGAGGCACCATGTGTGGATAATAGGTGATGCCAAGGTCCCCACACAGTTTGAATAGGTGTCTGGGTATGCGGTAGTCCCTAGGGGTTTGTGTATGTCTAACAGATGCCCCTCCATATTTGCAGGTGACTCTGGTTACCCCAACCTGTCATGGCTTGCTGACCCAGTGAGGAATCCCAGGACAAGGGCAGAGGAACGCTACAATGAGACACATGGGCGAACTAGGAGGATTATAGAGCGGACTTTCGGCCTCCTGAAGGCCAGGTTCCGGTGTCTCCATCTGACACGTGGCTCCCTATACTACTCACCGAAGAAGGTGTGCCAGATAATCATGGCATGCTGTATGTTGCACAACCTGACTTTGCGACACCAGGTGCCTTTTCTGCAGGAGGATGGGCCTGATGTTGGTCTTGTGGCAGCTGTGGAGCCTGTGGACAGTGAAGAAGAGGAGGCAGAAGAAGAAGATATAGACAACTGAAACAACATCATCATGCAATACTTCCAGTGAGACACAGGTAAGAGACTGGCACTGCTCCTCTCAATACAGACTACTGTAGGACATTGCATTTATCTGCCTTTTTACCTCTGTGTATGGACCCTGACAGTTCACTTTGGCTTTCCTTTTCACAGATCTGGGTACCACAATCGGCCTTCTGCTATGTTTACTGCTGCCCAACAACTGTCATACTTTGGTATGTGCAAATGAACATTGCCATTGATATTTCTCAGAGAGGTTGTAATAACACAATTGTGAAAGTACAGACTGACTTTAAAGTGCTAATCAGTGGAGGGGTATGTGGAAGGGGCTGGGGTGATGGTGGAGGAATGTCCATGGTAGATTCCAGTCTATTGGTATCACAGGTGTATTGTCCAAGGGGGCATAGGAAGTGGAGTAATGGCAGTTCAATTACGACAGGATGACATAGTGGGACAGAGGGGTGACAATCAGGAGAGTCTTATTTCCTGGCGGGGGTCTTGGCAATGTTCTCTGTCTTGTGCGTGGATTGCAGGGACCATTTGCAGGGTGGTTCTGCTTCTGCAGGGGGTGAGGTGCTGGTGGCCTGTTGGTCCTGTGGTGGGATCTCCTGTGGACGTGGAGGGCTGTTTATCGTTCGGCTAGTGTCAGGGGCCCGGTGGTGTCTCCCTCATGGTGTTGGCCATGTCTGCCCGCACCCCTGCGATGGTGACCAGGGTGGTGTTAATGGACTTCAAGCCCTACCTGATCCCCAGGTACTGTTCCTCCTGTAGCCGCTGGGTCTCCTGAAACTTGGCCAGTACCGTGCCCATGGTCTCCTGGGAATGCTGGTATGCTCCCATGATGTTGGAGAGTGCCTCATGGAGAGTGGGTTCCCTAGTCCTGTCCTCCCCCTGTCGCACAGCAGTCCTCCCAGCTTTCCTGTTGTCCTGTGCCTCTGTCTCCTGAACTGTGTGCCCACTGCCACTGACCCCAGCCCCTGATCGTCCTGGATTAGTGGGTTTGCCTGGGGTCCCTGTAGTGGTGGACACACTGCTGATTGACGTGTCCTGGGGACAGTGGCATGGGCCCACTGGGTGGGTGCTGTGCTGGTATTTCCTAAGGGGGGGAGGCTCTGTGGTGGTTTGGGACTGTGGCAGGGGAACCAACTGTCCAGAGGTCCCTAAATGGTGTCAGGCTGGTCATCTTGATCCAGGCGTGCAGAGCTGCTGTTGTCACTGTGGGCCTCTTCTGTGGGGGACTGGATATGGCTGGCACCTCCTGTCCGGTGACGTTGGATAGGGGTCCTGTTGGGGTGTAAATGCATAGTTATTGTATCTGTGTGTGCCATCTTGTGCAATGTGTGAGTTTTCCTCTACTCCTGTGCTAGCATTATTGCCTGGGCCCTTGTGTGAGGGTTGATTTTGTGGCCTGGATGAGTCTCTCTACTGGACATGCTTTGGTGATGGGTGTCCATGCAGGTCTGTAATGGATGTCCATGCATTGGTGTTACATGCAGGGCTTGGTATGAGATGTGTGGGTTGTGATAGTGGGGTATATGTGAGGTGTTGGGGTGATGGGAGTGATGGTAGGGGTAGGAGTTTGTGATGGCATGCAGGTAGGGTGGGGGTGATATAGTAGTAAAGATTTGCCTTACCAGAGTCCAGTCCTCCTGCTACTCCTGCGAGGCCCTCAGGATGCATGATCGGCAAGACTTACTCCTCCCATGTTGTTAGTTGTGGGGGAGGAGGTCGGGGTCCACCGCCAGTCCTCTGTACAGCTACCTGCTGTCTGGATACCACGGAACGCACCTTCCCCCGTAGGTCGTTCCACCTCTTCCTGATGTCATCCCGTGTTCTTGGATGCTGTCCCACTGCGTTAACCCTGTCGACAATTCTCCACCACAGCTCCACGTTCCTTGCTGTGGAGGTCTGCTGCACCTGTGATCTGAATGGCTGTGGCTCTACCCGGATAATTTCCTCCACCATGACCCTGAGCTCCTCCTCAGAAAACCTGGGGTGTCTTTGCGGTGCCATAATGTGGTGTGGGTAATGTGTGAGGTGATGTTTGTTGTGCTGTGTGATGTGTTGTGTTGGGGTGTGTTCTTTGAGGTGCGAGGATGTTGTATGAGTGATGGTGTGGTGTGCCTGTGGATGCTGGTGTTGTGTTTGCTATTCTCTCTATCCCTGCTTCTTCCAAAAAAGTCATTGTAAGGGGTTGCGGGTAATGGGTGTGTGTTTTATAGTGCCGTGGTGTGTGTATGTGTGTCAGGTGTGCGTATTTTCAATTGTCCAATGTGGTTGTGTTTTGTAAGTGTGTGTGTATTTTGAGCACGGCGGTGTGTACCGCCAATGGATTACTGCGGTTGAATGACCGCTGCGTTGATTCATGGGTCGTGATACTGTGGGCGTATTCCCGTTGGCGTAACGATGTTGGTTTTGCTATTGCTAGTTTATCACTGACCTTTGGTGTGGCGAACTTGTGTGGGTGTCTGTATCGTGGCGGATTACGAGATGTGGGTCGTAATACCTGTAGCGGATTTCTGCCGCGGCCACGGTATGTTGGCGGCTGTCAGCACGGCGGTAAGTGGGATTTACCGCCAGGGTTGTAATGAGAGCCTAAATCTTGTTCACTGCTAACAATTTTTCAAACTGCTTTTTGACATTGCTGGTTGCAATGTTTTTTCACCTTGTTGTCATTTTTTTAACTTGAAATACAAAAAACCCACAAAAAATTATAAAATAAACAAAAAAAATCCTAAAATAGTTCATGAAAAAAGATTAAAATGTTTTTTAGAACTACCTTTTACACTAAAAAGGAAGATAAGAACAGTGCTTTGTGTGTGGTTTATGTTTGGGTGGCTAAGCTGGCGGTAGGGGGGTCATAATCCCCAGGGCAGCGCTGCTTGCAGCGCTGCCCTGGCGGATTATCACTGCCGGGGCTAAAACGGCGGGAAACCGCCGGCCCTGGCGGTGCGACCGCGGCGCTACGGCCGCGGTCGCAATAGGCCTGGAAGCACCGCCAGCCTGTTGGCGGTGCTTCCGTCATTTTAGCCCTGGCGGTCTCGAATCGCCTGGGTCAAAATGACCCTCTTAGTCTTTATATGAGAGGGTTCATGGATAAAGAATAAGTAGAGTGAGGTTTGCATAAAAAACTGCTTCAATGATTGAATAAGTGCCTGTATGAGAATCTGAAGATTTGGCACTTTACATAGACCATTTAAATAGAATACATACAGGGTAAAGTCATGAAAAGATAGGGGAACAGCAGTTTATATATAAATGCAGTCTCTAAGTACATCTCTGTTGAATATTTCTATGGTTCAAGAACTGTTTCCTTGAGACATTGGTCAACTGCAGCCACTATTCAAAAAGAAGAAATTACTATTTAATCTTGAAACATACAGAAATATAACAATTCTCATAGCTCATAATGTAAACTTGTATTACAATACACTTAAAATATTATTTGTATTACTTTTCTGTTCTCAGCTTTCATACTTCTTCACCATAAACGATGGTTTGAACAAGACATTATCTTCAAACAGTGGGGGAAAAACAATCAATGGATTGTTAAAAGAAATCCCCCACTCTGCATAGCAGGTCACTTCAAACAAGTGATACTGTGCTTCACACTCACTACATTTAATTAATTAGTATTTTTATATCAAGTTAGTGCAGTAATATAAAGAAGCAGATTATTTCTCTTTAATGATTATATCTGGTACATCATCAGAAATAAATGTGAAGTACTCTTAAATTTTAGAAATCTTTTTAAAAATATCACCCATAGTACGCCAAATGATGTGTATAGTGCTAACGATCCATGTACACAAAAGTTAACACAGCAATTTTCTTTCCTCAATTAGGATGTAGAAGTTTCCATGGAGAAACAAAAGGTGACTTTTGTCTGTTGTTTTCAATTAAATGTATTCCTTCCCCCTTAGGCTGCTGTAAGTGTAGTATGTCCACTCTGTTTCACACTTTAATAGGAGTGTGTTGTAATGATTTCTTATATTCACTTCTTTCTGGAATATTAAAAGGAGTCTTGACATTTCGAGGTCATTTTAAAACATATTACCCTTCATAGGCTGAATAATATCTGCAAAACAGATGAACCTTGTACAAGAAACACTGTGGTCACTTAGAAATTTGTTAGACAAAAGAGAAGATATGAGTTTGGTAGTATGAACGGACGTTTTTGTTTGTTTTTTAGGTTGCCATCATTGAATTCTGTCTATCCACTTACACTTTTTAAATACACAGTATAATGTCGAGAAGTTGTAGTATCTCCTCCATGAAAAATGACAGCCAAAGTAGAGAAAGCTCTTCCTGAAAGTAATATGTGTCCAGCTTTTAAGTTCGTAGTTTGAGTTTCCAATTTGGAACCATCTAGTCTGCATCGTTGTAGCATTACTATAAGATATTTTCCAATTCTTTTCAGAAATAGTGTGGAGAGGTCATATGTGCAGTTTGGCCATGTCATATTTTTAGAATCTGGTAATGTTAAATAGAGAAACTGTTCAGAGTTAATGTCAGTGCTAAATGTAAAAGAACTGTTTACGGTCATGGTTCCATTTGTAACTGAGTTCACAAATATTATCAATGTTGTTCTTCTTCTAAGGCTCCAAGCATAACAATACTGAATTCCTGTGCATCTTGTTGAGTGTTCAGAGTAAATATTATCAATCCAAATGGATATAGAAATCTTTCACAAGCAAAAACAGTAAAATACACCACCCAATCTTCCTCACATCATCTATCTGATCAAATTTAATAGCCAAGTTTTCAACCTCATCTCTGTTTGGAAAACTAATGAAATCAATTACTTTATCCATTGCACTATTTAGTAAGCCTTCTTCAACATTTAAGTTGCGTCGCAAAATAACTCAACAATTTGTGCCGATATGTAAATGCTTTTCTAATCCTGCAGTCTTGGACACTGATCTCACCAAAGAATCCAGTTTTGCATGTAGTTTATCTGTGAGCAGTATTGTAACTCCCTGATGTTCCATTTTAACAATAGCTGTAATTTCTAAAATATCTTCTTTCTCCAAATGTAGTAATTTTTCATTAAAGTTGAAGCACTCGAAGTGTTGGCACTAAACAAACTATAGATTTCTCTTCTTTAATGAACTTGAACATTATTTCTCGTTCTGCAATGTTAGATGGGAATTGACTCTTGATAAGGTGAGCTTCCAAAGTATGTTTCCCTTGTTTTGCTAGGACTTCCACTCTAATGTCTTTTAGTATGTCTCCATGTTCCATATCAGATGCCTGGCTGCATGTTCTTCACTAATTCTTTATGTTCAAAGTTTAACCAAATGTTCACGTTACCAATACTTTCCAGTGAATTTCTTGTTTCTTCATACAAAAGTGTTTTTTTTTAAACTGGTCGTCCTTTTACAGGAGTAAGTTGGAGTAGGTCACCAAACACAATTAAATGTTTTCCTCCAAAGAGTACATCGAATTTAGTTCTTACGATCTGTTGCATCCTTAGGTGTATGTAGGCAAGCCATATGTTTGATACCATGCTCACTTCATCAATGATTAACATCTAACATTTTTTCAAAACTCTTGATACTGCATGGCAAATGGATAATGTTTCATATTCTAATTTATTGTCATGTTCTACAGGTAGCATTAGTAGCCGATGTACAGCAATCCCACTGTTACATTGCAATATCCATCTCATTCATAGCTATTGCTGCTTTTTTTGAATTACTGGTTTTCCATGAGGATCAGGGCTTCCTGGTGTAGAGCTTTGGATGCTTTGTGAGCTCACCTTGGCTATCTCAGCAGCTATCTTTCAACATCTGCAAGTATGTTGCAAACACAGAACACTGAATATTGTTTTTAAGAGTATTGAATGATCTTCATAAGAATCAGACTGTCTAAGTAAATCTGATTCAGCACGCCACGGCTTGAAGAGGTGCAGAAGTGCCAAATAGAAAAACTTTCTTTTCTCTGTAAGCTTTCTGTGGTTTATTAGATTTCCTTTGTTGCGCCTCACGGAACAACCATCACATCCTATGATTGCAAACTTTCCGTCCTCTACATTTTCAGTTACATTACTTCTAAAAGTATAATACTTTATAGAGACATATGCTTTAAAGATGAAAACTCCTTCTCAGTTCAAATTCTGCAAAGTACTGAATTTCTGGGAAAGATATCAATTCTCTATTATGAGTGTTTGCAAGGCCTAGGCTTACCCATACAATTCCTATAGGCTTGGAAAACATACTTGCCAAGCTCAACCTATCTGCGCATTCATAAGATCTAATTTCTCTGTGTGAAAGCATTTGTAAACTAAACTGTACTATTTCTTGATAAGACTCTTTTCTGCAGAAAACTCCTCCCAGATGTCTTTCATCTCTGTCCTCTCTGACTTTGTGATGTAAGATGTTACATGCCGAACACCAGTAATGGAGTTATCTGCTACAGATTGTATATCCATATTTGCATTCCACGTCTTCGGAATAACAGGCTTCTATACATTCGCATATTTTGAAGCTTCCGATCTTTTTAGATTGCATGTATTTTTGGGTGATTTCCTGTTAGGGTGTGTCTCACAGCTGACATAAAACTGTTCACTCTTCCCTCTGAGTTGATCGGTCGTGGGAATCGGAAAAGACATCTTGTGAAAAAGATTTCTTTTGATCTATACTTTCGATGACAGAATTTACTACACCTGTGATTTTGGAATTGTAGGACTGGTTGTCTCAATCCTTTCTCAGCAGTGTCTTTTGGGATGGCACATGTTGCATACTGTTCTATAAAAGGTAAGACAGACTCATCAGTGTCTGTTCCAAACTTTGGTGCATTTATTATCTAAAAGAGCATGTGAATATGTGGAGCACCGCTAGGTTGGTACGCTTTGCACCAAAAGAAATCAGTTACTTTGCCAAGTGGAGGATTCGTTTTGTTGTTAATGAAAGTCAACATTGCTTGAAACCTGTGGTTAAGCAATCTGCAAACATTTGCTGGATCCAATTAGCAAAATTCTCCTGGTGCCTTAAGATTGATGTCTTTTATATTTGAACTTGCTTCTCGTAAGAAATCAAGGAGATCATCCCATGCATACTCAGCACAACTGAGTGTCAGAAACCATGTAGGTGTTCCTAGGTTGCTTAACACGCATTTCAGCTCACGATGACCACAATACCCATACTCGTTGGTACCATGTTGACATGTCATCAAGATAATTAAGTTGTATTCCAGATTTTGCTCTTTTCCATGAACTTTTTCAACAAAATCCTTTGCTGACAGATTCTGCATATTCACCCCTGATTTCAGAATGTGATTAACCACGTAAAATAAGCCAGACAAGTCACTCTGAAATAGGAGATCAAATATGTACGGAATACACTGTTGAAATCTTGGGACTTCTGAGTAACAGCTGGTTGAGCTATACTCTGCTGCTGGTATTGTTTTTGTAGAGGCCAGTCATCATATTTACCACCTACTCCAGTAGGAAACAGTTGTGGAAAACAGCAAGCTTTTAAGGTTTTCTCCAAAACACACTTAATGGAACTCCTTTTGCTTTTTTCATCTGAAAGAGGCAAATAGCATCTCCTCTAATCTCTTTGGAATGTGAGGGTGAGTACTGTAATGTTCATAAATTTGTTCTAATCTTGTTCAACCTATATTTTCAATTTGACCTCTTGATAAAATTGTACCTATCTCCATATGTGTAAATATCTTGAAGATCATGTACATTTTTATAGTAAATATTATTTTTTGCCAGATATAATGTAGCCTTTGTTACTTTAGTAACATCTACTAACTCTTGCCATACCTTTTAATCTTGGTTGTAACACCATTGCCTAGAATAACAAGTCTTTCTTCTACTTCATTCTGCACTCCCACTGTTTCAATATTCTGCTTGAAATTGAATAGTAAGTACACAGCTCTGCCTTTAGGACCTTTCTGGAGCTCAGTTGCAGGTAACTTTGCTGTTTTTGGCTTGAAAGGGATGTATAGATTAAATTAGTATAGACTCATAAATATTCAAAGCTTGAAGCTCCTGTGGAATTGAAACCCGTTCTAATTTGTTATACACTGTTCCAGCTGGTATTCTATTCTCTAACTTATTATAACAATATTTACATATAGTTTGATGTGTGAAACAATCAAAGCCTTCGTCTACAAAGAAAACAAACTGCAAATTCTTGACACTTGCCTCTATTCTTTTCTTTAGTTTTTGAAAATACAATACCATATTGAGCTTGACTTTTATAGTGAGTGGGTCTACAGCATAGACTGGTTTCTCTATGACTGCATGAACGGACTGTTTTAGACTTTCTACTCTCTTCAGTAACATTATCAAGACCTGTCTCCTGTTCTGCTTCACCTGTAAATATCAACACTTCATTTTCTCTACGCTCCTCTTCAAGACCAAAGAAACAAAATTGTACATCATCACAAATCTTTTGCACCTGTGCCAAAGTATCAGACAAAAGGGCTCTATTCATTTCTTCTAAACATAGTGCAGGAGTCTTCACATGGTAAAGCCTCCTAAGTAAAGTTTGCATTTGAGAATGATGTACAGCTAGCATTCTAAAATGATGAAAGGTGATTTGGCATGCTTTCTTAGATATACGTGCTAGTGAGTGTCCCTGCAAGTTTGTATATTTCCTTTCTTTACATGGATCTAATCCTTGCAAAATTAGAATGTTCTGTTTAAGGATTTTGCATGGAAAGATACATAGAAAGTTCCTTGGAATGTCAATTGATTGCTGTTGTACACTACAAATACTACTACAGCTCCATTTATGTACAGGGCCCTCTCTTCACCCTCCCTGTACCCCTTCAGCTATGACTTCCCCTACATTTCTAGGCATGTTTTACTTCATAACATCATCCAGATTCATCAACTGCATGCATCAATGTGTTCTCTTGTAAGCAGCTCTCTTCATTAAAGAAAGGCTCTATAGTAGAAGTGTGTCTCCATTCACCATTGAAAACTTTGCAAAAATTTGTTCCATTAACTAATCTTTTTTTTTACTATTTCTCCTCATACTCAAGACTATTTTTGTATAGTATTTCCATTACTTTACTTTAAACTTTATTTCAGCAACAAGTGTCATAAAAACACAATACACAATATGTTAAAATACAGGATTCAAAAACAATCCGATAACCAATAATAAAATAAAACATTAAAAACATATTTTAAAGCTAAGTGAATAAATAAACCTTTCAGTGTGCAATGCACAGCATAAAAATATCCAGCATGTAAGATGATAAGACCCAGCAGTGCAGAGTCCAATAGCATCATTGTCCTGGGTAAAAAGATCTACCCATGAAAAGTGAAGAAGAATGTAGGAACACCACTTTCACTCATTCCCTTACCATTCCTTGATTGCCTTTGCTGTTATATACCAAACATTCCCTATGAATTTTGCAACTGAAGAAAGCCTTCTTTCTGTGAGTTTAATTTCATTGGAAACAACCCCTAAAACCACTGCAGCATTTTATCAATAGATATCAGTCTTGTAGGCAGAGTAGCAGGACAAAGTTGGCCTACACACTTAATTTTGCCCATGACTCCAATGCTCTAGCAGGGAGCAAAGATGAAGCCTCTAAATTCAGCTTCCACTCGGTATGGGACAAATAATTGAGGGAAGAGACAAACAAACACTTGATGATCAGTACAATTCAGATAATCTCAAACTCACCCCAGACCAGAGATGCTAGAGGGGTGGCCCAGCCACGCCTATTCCGGGCTCTGACGGGCGTAGATGGGCCTACTCTTGGCTCGGTCTTGGTCTGGGCAAGTCCAGTGCGCGTCCTGTTCAGCTGGATATCTGCTGCTTTTTAATGCACCTCAAGAGTTCTGACTGTGCGCAGCCCCCCTGCCGCGTGGTCTGGCAGGAGATGGAGTTTTCCGTTTCCCCGTAAAAGACACTCATCTTGTGAAGTGGCATCTCTGCCACTCTTTAATGCGCATCCAGATGCGAGTTCTGACTGTGTACGGCCACTCTGCTGCGTGGTCTGGTGGGAAATGGAGTTTTCTGCGTCCCCGTCACAAACACTCATCTAGTGTTTTCATCCTGTTTAGAATCAGAATAAACAGCTTCCTTATCAAAGTAAAATCCTTATCACCCACACCCCAAAGAGGTTCCTTTTGAGCGATAGTTTGTCTTCTTCCGTTAAACTTCTTCATAAGTCTCATTAAGTTTTGAATGACTCTGCTGCAAAACATTCTAACTGTAATTCCCTTGAACTGGTGCTGCCTTCTAGTTAAACTCTGTCCCTCATTGTAGTATTTTTTACGTTTCTTGTCATAGACTTTCACTGCTTTCTTAGCTGATGGCAAACGTTGTTTCTCATGTATTCCATTTTGCTGTCTTTCATGATGAACCCATACTGTTTTTAGATTTGTCTTTGTTGAATTACCAACAGTTCTTTTTTCTCCTCTTTCTGCATTTTGGAGCTTTTGTTTCTCAGTTGTGAGGAGATATTGTGGTCTCTGTTTGTTTCTTCTCTGACTTTTCTATGGCACTGTAACTGTGCACAGTTAAGAAGAAATTTATATCTGAAAAGAAAGAAAAACCAATAGATTGTTTGTTTAAAATATATACTTTTACATTAAACATTTTAATTACATAATACCTATGTAAACAGTACTGTTATTAATAAATCAACATAAGATTGTGTCAGTACTTAGCTAAAATCTGAGTGAATGTAGGTATGCACCTGTGCTAGCACCATGACATGGTTTAGTACATCTGCCAGTATAGGACTGCCTCTTTTACTAACTATATAGGTCTGCAAATGTGTATGTAACTGGGTGAAAAAATACCTCAGTGTCTGCCTGTGTTACAGAATACAGGAATATATAACTGTGTCTACAACTGCCTTTGCTAGTGCTCAATATATAAGTACTTTCTGAGTACGTGAGTGAATGGCTTTACACACCAACTTGAGAAAGATAGTGAGATAGCAAACATAGAATCTACACTTCTAGGCCTCACCCATCATTAAAGCAGTATTTGTCTAAACACATGATAAGATTGTGTTAGTACTTGCCTATACATCTCACTGAATGTATTTCAGTAAATGAAGAAGTGCCTGGAGGTGTTTTAGTACATCTGGCTGCATGTAAGTGTCTGTTTTACAAATGGTACAGCTCTCTAAATGTATACCTACGTAGCTCAACAAATTCTTTACTGCCTTTGTTAGGGAATACAGGGGTATGAGACTGAGTGTTCCACTGCATTTCATAGTGCTGCATGCATAGCTGCTTTCTGAGTATGTGAGTGAATGTAGAAGTCTGTCTGTCGATCTGCCACAGCCTGAGAGTCAGAATACATGCTTTGGAAACATGAATGTCAGTGATATACTTTATGTTGTGCTTTGCCTATAACTTTGCAACTGAATATGTTTGAAACAAAACCACCATAGATTATGAGTTACTGACTTTATGTTTTGCAAATGAGTAATAGCTACTAAAGGACTGGATTTACAGGTAACAAACACCTTGCGCGTGCCATAAGAATTTGCCTTTGTGACACCATAGACAGGTTTTGAACTACTATTTAAACCCCATATGTTTAAGTATGCTTACCAGTTTTCAACTACACATGAGACTCAGTATTACTTCAAAGTAGAAATCTAAGCATCTAACCACACACAAAACAGACTTAAAATTTACCAGTACTTATTGAAACGAGTATCTAATACATTGCTGTCAACCTCAACAGGTTCAAGTTTCATATACACCTACAGTGCATGATTTCCAGTTTCATTTTTGAAGCTTATAATCTTCTTTATTTAAAATGAAATAAATAGGACTACAACTCCCAAAATTCATAGCGTTATCATTCTTTCTGAAGCATACATCATGTACATATATTGAAAAGTTTCATATATAGTAATACATTAAGTATAACTTTAACCCTTACTATACTAATTATTTAGCTATTACACCATGAAGTAAAGCAGCACATCTATAGTATACTGTTCCATGACAACTTTATATGCAGCAACCTCTCACACAGCTATTCTATACCTCAAAACATTCCATTGTAGTTGCCTACTAATAAATATATAAAACAAATAACAGTACTATTTATAAATCATTTCACTTACTGTACATAATTTTGTACATATTTCATACAGTCTTTTAACAACTTCACATACACATATGCATTTGAAGTCATTGTTTCTTCTCAGTATTAACTGTAATCCACATACCTCGAGATTGAGTTTGATGGAAAAATAGTTTTTTTTTCTATTATTGGATAGATTAAAACTATCAGCAGTTGTAAAAACTAAGCATAAGAATGACACACCACTCTCATGCACAGGAACCATGAATGGCAACTTTTTCAACTTTGCACTCTCTGATACTGTGAAAGTCAGCAAATAGAAACATACCATTCATATTGTACTTTTCTACATAATTGTGTCTTAATTGCTATCATCACAGCAACTTTGCTTAAAAAAACAGGTGTCCAAAAAAAATGTACCTTGATATTTTTTAGGATTTAGAAGTGCAGTACACTTTAATCTAAATCCCTCACTAGGAAATCAAAAATGTATTTAGCAATAATGAGTAGAAACACCCTTAATTGCTACTAAAACAGAACTCTCTCTTTAACACCCTTCCCCCAAAATCACTCTTAGCACAGTCTCCATAGCAACCCAGCACAACCAGTAGGTCACAAGTTCAGAGAATGTTCTAGGAGGGCCATACTAGTTACAAAATGAACTGCAACAGGTGTGTTTTGCTGAACAGTAAGAAATGCATATCCATGACGGTATTACATTTTTGTATTTTTGCCAGATCCAATCATAGAGCAATCTAATAATACTTTCAAATCACAACCTAAATTTATTCAATAAGACATTTACAGTATCCAATGAAATTGTTTTTTTCAATGTGCCCATTTTAACTGCCCTACATTTTAATTACTACCTCATACACCTTAGCTTTCTCATCTGTGCTACTACTGCTTCATTTGAAAATAGCTAGAGTGACTTATTGGACACAGCTATGTTTTTTGGGCAAGGGAGACTGCTAGAAAGATTGGCATTGACAGTGACTTCGGTTTGCCTAATGTGAATATGAATTGGATTGGCCAGAGTGGGTCAAAGTGGCATCAATTGCTACCTTTGGTTAAAAGCATTAGAGATTTACCAATCGTCTGACCTCACGATTGTGCACTGTGGTGGTAATGACCTGGGCCACTGACTAGGATAGGGCTGGAAATCCTAATGAAGGATACCTTTGCATAACTGATGACACTTTTTCTTCACACTTTATTAGTATATTCCAACATATGTGCAAGACAGAAATGAAATTGGTCAAATAAATTCTGTCAACAAATTGGCAAAGCCAGGAAACAAGTTAATAAAACTGTTTCTGCACTTCTCAAAGAACATAATATGGGCTGTATCTACCACAACAACCTGCGCTTTTACAGGCAAGGTATCTGTAAAGGTGACGGTGTGTACCTCACAAATGAAGGCAACAGAGTGTTTCTTAGCAACCTGAGACTCTGCGTTCACTCTTATATGTAGCTGTTACATGCTCACAATGCTCTTCTCAGGGCCACCCTACTGCCCAACATTTTTTAGATATTTTCTGCATTAGGAAAAATTAGCATTACATTTTTTAAGATTAACGCAATGAGGTTGTGACCTTTGCCAAATGGTCGAGACTACACAATACAAAAGCAGGCATTCAATACACACCAGCCCATTGAAATTTTATAACAATATATATATATGTAAAATTTTACATCACACTATTAACATCACTTTGTAAATAACTTTATAAAGACAACTATGACCTACTGTGTCTGTCACTGCATTTATAAGAGTTAGAGTGTGTCTGTGAGTGAGTGCATGAGGGTCTCAGTTGGTGTGTGACTTGATGCTTGAGGATCTCAATAGGTCTGTGAGTGGGTACAAGAGAGTCTGAATGGGTCTGCAAATGGGTGCTTGTAGGTCTGAGTGAATCTGTGAGTGGCTCTGTGAGTTTCTGAGTGGAACTCTGAGTGGGTGTATGAGTTTCTAAGTGTGTCTGTGAGAGAAGGTGTGTCTGAGTGGGTCTGCGACAGACTGTGTGAATTTCTGAATGGGTCTGTAACTGGGTGTATGAGAGTATGAGTGCCTGATTGGGTGAGTGCATGACAATAGGTCAGTGAGTGGGTGTGTGAGTCTTTGAATGGATTTGTGAGAGGGTGTGACAGTGGCTGAGTGGGTCTGTGAATGGGTATATGATTCTCAATGTGGGTATATATGAGAGTGTGTTAGTCTCTGTCTGGATATCTGAGTGGGTGTTTCAGTGTCCGAGTGAGTCTGTACTGTGTGCATGAGTCTCTAAGTGGGTTTGTGAGTGGGTGCATGAGTCTCTGAGTAGGTCTGTGAATGAGTGTGTAAACCTCTGAGTAAGTCTGTGAGTTGGTGTGTGAGTCCTTGAATTAGTCTGTGAGTCAGTGTATGAGCCTGGGTGGGTCTGTGAGTGGGTTATTGAGTGTCTACGTGGGTCTGTGAGTGGGAGTACGAGTGTTTCAATAGGTCTGTGAGTTAATACATGATTCTCTGAGTGCACCTGTGAATGAGTACATAAGTTTCTGAGTGGGCCTGTGAGTAACTCCATGAGTCTCTGAGTTTCTCTGTGAGTGGGTGCAAGAGCCTGGGTGGGTCTGTGAGTGGGTGCATGAATGTCTGAGAGGGTCTGTGAGTGGGTGCGTAAATGTCTCAGTAGATCTGTGAGTGGGTGCATGACTGTCTAAGTGGGTCTGTGAGAGAGAGTGTGTAAGACTCTGAGTGGATTTGTGAGTGTTTGTGTGAGTCTCTGAGTGGGTCTGTGAGTGGGTTCATGAGAGTGTAAGTATCTGTGTGGATATGTCACTGAATAGTGAGTCTGAGTGGGTGAATGAGCATCTAAGTGGGGCTGTGAGTGGGTGCAACAGTGTCTAAGTGGACCATGAGAGTGTTTGAGTTTCTTAGTAGGTGTATGAGTGTCTGAGTGGTCTCTGAGTGGGTATGTGAGTCTCTGAGTGGGTCTGTGAGTCTCTGAATGGGTCCGTGAGTGGGTGGATCAGTGTCTGAGTAGGTCTGCGACTTGGTGCATGAGTATCTGAGTGGGTCTCTGAGTGAGTTCATGAGTCTCAGAGTGGGTGTGTGAATCTCTCAATGAGTCTGTGAGTGGGTGCATAAGTCTCTGAGTGGGTCTGTAACTCAGCACGTGAGGGTCTAAGTGAGTCTGTGTGACAGAGTCTCTCAGTGGGTCTGTGACTCGGTGTGCTAGGGTCCGAATGGATCCGTGAGTGGCAGTATGAGTGTCTGAGTGGGTCTGTGAGTGGGTGTGTGAAGGTCTGACTAGGTATGTGAGTGGGTGTGTGATGGTCTGAGTTGGTCTGTGACTGGCTGCAGACGTGTCTGTATGGGTCTGTAAGTGAGGGCCAGAGTCTCCGAATAGATTTGTGAGGAAGTCTATGAGTTTTTCAGTGTGGCTCTCAGTTGATGCATAAGGGTCTCAGTGGATCTGTGAGTGGGTGCATAAAGGTCTGAGTGGGTCTGTGACTAGTTGTGTCAGTGTCTTAGTAGGTCTGTAAGTGGATGTGTGCGGGTTTAGGTGGGTCTGTGAGTGGGTGTGTCAGTGTCTGAGTGGGTCTGAGAGTGGGTGTAAGAGTGTATAAGTGGGTCTGTGAGATAGTGTGTTAGTCTCTGAGTGGGTCTGTAAGTGGGTGTGTGAGGCTCTAAGTGGGTCTGTGAGTGGCTGCATAAATGTCTATGTGAATCAGTGAGTGGGCGCATGAGTGTTTGAATGGGTCTTAAACTGGGTGTAGAACTCTCTGAGTAGGTCTGCGGGTGGGATCAAGACTGGTTGACTGCTACTTTGAACAAATGTAATAGTTTATGAGTAAATCTTTGAATGTTTTTTGTTGATGCAGATATTTGTGAATTTGTCACAATGTTAGACAGGAGGGGGCATTGTGAGTCATGGCGTATTCGTGAATATCACGTTCCGTGAAAACAAATGTTTTTAAGGACCTACTTTAACCCTCACAGACCTTTATATCACACCTCTGGGGTCAGGGTGCCTCTACCCTGACTCCTTTAGCACACTTTTCACTTTATTTTTCAGCCCCAGGGAATTTTTGTTGTTGCTGCCAATGTTCGCAAAGTCATCGCAACATTACATGGGGGTCTGAGCTGAGCATCGTGGCGTATTCGTGAATATCACGCTTTGTGAAAAAAATATTTTTAAGGACATGATTGCACTCTCACAGACCTCTGTATCACAACTCTAGGGTCATGGTTCCTCCACCCTAACCCCTTATCCCACTTTTCACTTTATTTTTCAGCCCCACGGACCGTGTCCTGTTACCTAAAGTAGCAGACGCAACTTTCTGGTCAGGTTGCAGCTAGCCAATCACAGCATCCCTGTTGTTGCATTCATTCACAAATACATGGCAATCGCTGCAAAATTGCCTTGAAGGATACGTGACCCTAGATGTACGAATGTATTTTCCTGCTAATTTCTCAAACACTACTGAGCAGCTCCACACCAAATAGCGAAAGCACAATCTGCGTACCAACACCTAACTTTCTGCCAAGTTTGGTGTAATTCCATCCAGTGGTTTGGGCTGTAGACGGGTTCAAAGGTCCTATGGGAAGGAACATGGGAAATGTAAAATTTTTGACGCCCCCTTTTTTCAGCCCTCGCTTGAGAGGTCACCCTGAAACTTTCATTACGCAACAAAAATCACAGGCACACTTTTTGGGGAAATTTTGTGAAGATTCGTCAAATGGTGCCAAAGATATAGGCAAGTCAAAAAGTGCTTTTTCTACGGAAACATGGTCCTAACTATAACCACCTAGTGGTGACCGCCACTAGATTTTTTTTATTTATATATAAATATATATATATATATATAAATATATATTTATACACACACACATATCTATGCATATATATATATATACACACACATATATATATATATATATATATATATATATATACACATTACCTAGTGGCGGTTGCCACAAGGTAGTTATAGTTAGGACCTAGTTTTTAGATAAAGAGTGTTTATTTACTTGCTTATATCTTCGATACCACTTGACGAATCTTCACAAAGCTTTCCAAAATAATTTGACAGTCCTGTCAGCTGCTGCCTCGAAAGCTTCGGGGTGATCTTTCAAGGTGGGGCTGAGAAAAAGGGGAGGTCACAAGACACGTTTTCCCCATTTATTTTTCCACAGGGATTTTGAATAATGATAGCACAAAAACTACTAGACGGAATTATACCAAGTTTGGCAGAAAGCTAGGGCCTGGTCCAGAACATAACCTTTTTTTGTTTTGATGTAATTCCGTTCAGTAGTTTTATCAAACTTTAAAAAATCCAAATTTGTATATTTATCAATGCAAAGAATTCGCAACCCCTTCCGATCTCGTGCAGAGATTTGATTGGTTGATAGCATTTCAACAACAGAAGGCGTTGAAGTGTTGTCAGCCACCTTGGGACTTGAGTGAAGCCGAGTCCCAAAAAAAAGTAAAAAATAAAGAAAAGGGGCCAGGGTACGAACATCCTGATCCCTTAGCTCTGGTGGTGGTGTCTCAAACGGGCCCCCAACGGGCTAAAAAAACATTTTTTTTTTATTTTACGAACGGAGTCCCAGTGGATCCGCGGTTCCGCTGTAAAATAAAATAAAAAAAACAAGGGCAGTCTCCTGTGCTTCGTTACTATAAAGCCCCCCGGGGGCCAAGTCCTGGAGGCATTTGTTTATAAATGCGGGGGGAGCCTCCTGGCCCACTCCCACTGCCCTGGGGACCACCACCTCCCTGGGGCTTATAATTTGTATGCTGGGGGACCCGTGCCCCCTGCTTCCCTGCGGACCACCACCTACTCAGGGCTGTTATTTAATAAGAGGGGTGCCGTGCAGGGGCAGCTGCAGACCAGCCACAGCAAACATTGGTTTATTGACAGCGGGACCTGTAGAACACAACCAGCTGTCAAAAAATGAAGCTTTCATCTCTGGCCCCAGCATGCGTGCAGGGGACAGAGACAAAATGCTTCAGCAAACATGAAGCATTGGCACGGCGAGGGAAGCCTTAAGGCTTCCCTCATGATGCCAGATAGCCCGTAAGGGCATTTTTATAATATAGAAAAAAAACAATAAATAAATATTGAGGGACCGGGGGGGCCTTGAGGGTTCCCTCGTGGTCAAAGTTAGCCCATAAAGGGCTAAAATAAATAATAAAAGCAATAGCCCAGTATAAACGTCGGTAGACCTTCCCACTGAGCAGTCAAAGTTCAAGTCAAGCTGGACTCGCTTCCCTTTTTTTAAAAATTACAAATTATTTTAAAATTAAAATATTTTGAAAGATACATTTTTTATTTTCAATTGTACAGAAAGATCTCATTCTAAGTAGATCATACATCAAAACCTAAAAATATCTCTCTCTCTCTCGCTCTTTTTCTCTTTCTCTTGAAATTTTTTTCTCCCACTCACACATGCATTCAGACCCTTACGCATCCACTCACAGACCCACTCAGACACTCACACACACCCACTCACAGACCCACTCACTCCCTCGTGCACACACACAGACCCCCTGTCAGTCCATCACGCACCCACTCACAGACCCAGTCAGACTCTCACCCACCCACTCACAGACCCACTGACAGCCTCATGCATCCACTCACAGACCCACGCACACACTGATGTACGCACTCTCACACCCAGGCTGACACTCTCACAACCACTCTCATTCCCAGATACACCCTCTCACACCTATTCTGACAACCAGAGAGGCTGCGGCCAACTTCAGCTGCGCACGGCCAAAGGGCTGTTCACAGCATGGAGTTGGGTGGTTAGGGGGGTTGGCCGCAGGGTCTGACTACAGGCCAGATCTTGCAGACTACCTCCCCTACTCACATACGAACGCCATGCATGGTACAAGGTTGGGTGCCAACCGCCACTGTGCACGGCCAAAGGCCACGTGTGACGGTGGTTGGATTAATGTATAGTAGTGAAATTTACTATAGGTTAAAAAAACAGGGATGTTATAGTTAGGAAATAGAATTTTTTTAAAACATCGAAATTCACTTAAAAAAACAAAGGTTACAGGGACGTTATAGTAAGACTCACATTTTAACCCATAAACCCATAGAAATTCACCAGTTATTGTTCGAGTTACTTCAAAAAGCTATAACTCGTGCCCTAAGGTAACTATAACTCACGCCCTTGCCATGCACTGCTCATTACCCCACAAATTACGGCACTCATGCCATCTTTGATAACATCATTGATAATATCAATGTAATATTTGCAGTAACATTTTGATGAAAAAACTGTGCATGGTGGGGGCGTGAGTTATAGTTACCTTAGGGAACGAGTTATAGTTACTTGAGTTAACTTTAACTATAACTTGTGTATTTCTATGGTATTGTACCTTTAAAATGTGAACCTAACTATAACGTCCCTGTAACCTTCGTTTTTGTAATTTAATTTCTATGTTTTTTTTTTAAATCTATTTCCTAATTATAACGTCCCTGTAACATTTGTTTTTTTCAGTGAATATATCTATATATATATATATGTAAATATTATATATATTATATATATATATATATATGTATAGATATATATATATATATATACATACATACATATGTAGATAGCTCTCTCTCTCTCTAAAAATATATATATATGTGTGTGTTTGTGTATGTGTGCGTTCTGTGTGTGGATGAATGACACGCTCAAGTTCCACAATCAACCGGTTACATCCACCATGCAGAGTCAGTGTAAGCCGCGGTTGTGGATCTCGCTTACAATAAGAGAAGTAGTGAATATTCAGGTAAGAACTCCATAAAGGCTTGTAAACCAAGGCTTCATTTCCAATGCAGTTTTATTCACAGGCAACGTGTTTCGACCATACGGTCTTCGTCACGGCCCCTAAGTCACAAGTGCACAGTCAACCAATAAAACAATAATGCTCAAAAAGGAATAAAATAAATACTTCACTTTCTATATATATATACCTTAGTAATCCAGTAAAAACCCAATAACATTAGGTTCGGATTTACATACACAAAACCATAGAAATTCAGCAGTGTTGGTGGCGACATGTTCTGGGCAGCTGAGGAGAGGCCGTAGCTATGCAGGAGCTACCACTCCCATCAGGGGTAGGTGATTACACTCACTGTACAACTTGTGCTCACCCTTTGGTAGCACCAGCACGGAGGACTCAGGCTTATCACAGAGGCAATGTGTAAAGTATTGGCACAGCACATCCACGCAATAAGTACACTGAACGTCACAAGGTGTATTTAAATAAAGTTTGTATTCAACACACACAAAATTTGTATCGATCAGCGTGCAGCTGCATGATAAGATGGCTGCCTGGTAGAGCTCCTCCTGAGGCATCGAGGATACTTTTCGTCCCGAAGAACACTCTTCTTCTTCAACGCACCTCTCTGTTTCATTAAATGGTGTTTAATTGCGGCCACCGTTTAGAATCACTCCTGGCTTGTTATTTACCTCAGAACGGAGATGGAACACCAAAAATGATCAGAAAGGGACTATAAGTGGAAACAGCAACATTTATAGGCCATACATCTTCTTTTTTGGTATTTTAATAATAAAAATAGACTTTTATTTTGGGAATTCCCCTTCTTCAAATCCATGGAACTCAATGTTCATCTACATAGATACACAGCTCTTTTTTGTTGTCACTGAACCTACATTTAAGACACAATTGTCATTCCTTTGGATTGCACTCTGACTGAAAAATTACTTCCCGAAAATCTTGAAATTCATCTAACACCATCTTTTACCACATGAGAATTATCCTCTAGTAGCTGGCTTCCTCTTCCTTGCAGTGTGCTCCAAATAAGATCAATCACCAGTAGTTTCAGTCATCTCTCTCAGAAGGGACCTTGACCCACTGTGTTTTTTATAACTTCAAAGCAAAATGGAAACTGCACATTCATCCAAGACTTATGCTTCAATCACCTGTAATGAATGCAAATATTCGGGTTGAAATGCGAATAAAAGGGTTAAGAAAGATCCATCTTCCCCTACTAAATCACCATTGCCTTTGACACTGGAAGTGATTATGGACAAACTCAAAAATCTGAGACCATTTATGGTAGAGACAAATGCAGCAATCCAGACAATTGAGGAAAAATGGTCTCTACTTGATTCAAGACTTACAGAGGTAGAACAGTGAGTTAGTGATGGCAGAATGTCACAGCTAAAGTGGATTTCTTGACTAAGGAAGTAACCCAATTGAAACAACTAAAAGAAGACCTTAAAATCGCAGTCAATCCAATAATTTTTGCATTTATGACATACCGGAGGGTTCTGAAGGGCCTGACTTGATCAACTTCTTGAAGCTTCATATTTCAAAAATAGTAGGCCTACAAAAATCCGTACACCTAAATATTCAGAGGGCACACCGGATCAGTCCCTCACACGCTTTAAAATCAAACAAACCAAGAGGGATTATTGCTTTACTTCTTCAATACTCTGACCTTATGGAAGTGCTAACAGCAGCCAAACAATGTAAGCAATTGCTCTGGTCAGGTTATAAGATTTTTTTCAGCCAGGGCGTTTGCAGAGCAACTGCTCCTCAACGGAAAGAATTCTTAGATCTCAGACCAACGCTAAAATCTATGAACGCATGATATGACCTCATCCATCCTTGTTTCCTTAAGGTCACATATAAGGACAAATCCACTACATTCGATGACCCGGTGGATCTTAAGAAATGTATTCACACTCACCAGGGAAAAGATATGAACTTAGTAAATCTTAACATGGTT
This sequence comes from Pleurodeles waltl, assembly GCF_031143425.1. Taxonomy (NCBI): domain Eukaryota; kingdom Metazoa; phylum Chordata; class Amphibia; order Caudata; family Salamandridae; genus Pleurodeles; species Pleurodeles waltl. Next base: position 39,580,588 of record NC_090450.1, read on the forward strand.
TTCATGTGATTCCATAACCTTTAATTATTTTATTTTAGCAGGTCCCCAGCTACCCCCAGCCTACTGGATCAAGATGTTGTGTCCGCCAATGTTTTTTTGTTCCAGTGTTCATGTTCTGTCCATGGTATAGTGTACCTTTTCATGCTTGGTAAGTCCGTTTTTGTAACATGTTGATTTGGACTTATTCTTTTCTTTTTCTTCTTACTAAATTTTCCTCCAGTCATTATTTCTATCATATTTCTTGCTCCTTTGAGGTCCTCATCCCCTCCTATCCATCAACATAACATTTATTATTTTCATGATTCATATGACTAAAGTAATTTGGCTTTTTGTCATCTTTTTATTATAGTTAAACTTGGGGAGCTCTCTTACCCCCACTTCCTTTATTATTTTTTCTTTACTTCACTCTCTTTCCTTGTCATTAAATCCTTTTCTAAATCATTTCATTCAGCTTTTCTTCTATCATGCAGCCTGGCTCTTCATGATTATCACCAGTCCCTTTCTTGCTAACTCTCCTCTGTTGTGCATTGTTTGGATTGTAGGTTTCCTAATGCATGTTGTTTAATGGGTTTTTGTATGTATTTCCAATGAATAGTTTATGTACTGTTTTTTGGGATGTCAAAGGCCTATCACCAACTGGGCATGGAGGAGGGTCCTACAACTGTTCGGGGGGACCTTCTCTAGTCCCCAGCTTTGCCACTAGCTAACAACCGATGGTTGCCCTCCACACAAGACAAGTTGATTCAACAGACTTTGACGCACCTTGGTCTCCATACGTTCGATGATCTCTCCTCGAATGGGCATGTCCTATCCCATGATGATGATACCCAATTTGCTGATGCATACCTCATAGACCATTTTGGTTTACAGCACATGTCCCTTCATACCATTTGGCTCCCGGCGAAATTCTCACCCTGTCACTGTCAACTATGAACCCAGACGGATGGCACTTGGTTTCCAAGCTGTATCATACGTGCGTAGGGCTGTTGCCTTCTGCAATGCAAAACTCAGGGAGGCGTGTGAACGTGAGTTTGACAGACCACTTTCAGACAAGGTGTGTTTCTTTTGCCACTGCTAAACTAAACTCATATCACGTAACCATTGGCATAAACTGATACACTACAATTTCTTATGACATACCTACATTTCACCAAGTGCATTATCCAAACTTGACCCGTCCAGTTCCTCAGCTGCCCGAAGTGCAGAGCTGCTTACGCCGACTTCACCCACCTGTCCTGGAACTGTGGCATTGTGGGAGACTACTGGAGGGCAATCTTTACTCAGCTCTCTGCAACAATTGGGAAAGAATTGCCTCCAGATCCACTGTTAGCTTTGCTTGGGTATGTCGCTGATGTACCGCGTGGGGTGCGTTGATTTACGGCTATAGCTCTACTGTTAGCCAAACGAGAGATTGCCCTGCATTGGGGCAGTAGGAATTGTCCTTCTGGTCCTGACTGGCTGCACAGCATGACAGTGTGTGGCACCATAAGTGAAATATATGCCACGCTTCAGCCTCCTACTTCCATACCCCGAGACATTTGACAGCCACTTTGACATTACCTCTTACAACGTGATAGTCATTATTCAGACTAGAGTGGACACTGAAATATATGACATTATTGTTTATTGCTTTATGAGTCCATCCACGCACAACACATTGTATGGTATCTGATCCTCGTGCTAATGCCAATCATTGTCTGCTATCTTCCCCTTTTACGGACTGTTGCGATGGTCATGCCAGCATGCAATTTTATTCTTGTTTCTGCTGATATTGGCTGTTTCCTGATTAATTGCTTACTAAGCATTGTTTTCCATTTGTGCCCGTCTTTAGGGTTGTGTGTGGTGTTTGTGGCCTTTTTATGCATAATGAAAAATATATTTTTTAAGTATCTGTGTGCAAAGAGAGAGACTGTTCACTTAAAATACCCAAGCTCTGAAAGTGCTAAAGTTCTTACTACCTTCAGCTGACATACTGTGGTGAAAACTTTACAGAGAGACCATCTTCTTTTGCCGTATCTATATAGCATGCACCTAAAAATAGCACACTTCACTTGTTTGTGGATGGTGGCATTTTGTTTACAGATCCCATGCAAAGTCAGGTCATGCTATTTTATTAGATCAAGCTATGTGTAAATAAATACCTGTGGATTCTTGCACTGTTCATGTGCTGCACATTGCAAAACAATTATGCAGTGCATGGGGGAACAATGTGAGTGTAGGGACAGCTTAAGGACTTCGGGGACCCTGGGCCAAACATTATTTGAGGCCCACTGCTCGAAACATCTCTGGATTTATTACCCTGCTTGGAACAACTCTGAATGTGAAAGTGTTTATTATCCATTTTTTGTGTAGGAGGCCCCATCATTTTTGCGATATGCTACTGGCTGGGACTCGCCTGAAAGCTTAATGAGTGGGCCCCTGGAAAGATGGGGGCCCTGGGCCAGAGCCCATTTTGCCCATGCCTTAAAATGCCTCTGTGTTTTTGGCCAAGCAATTGTTTAGCATCCTAGATCTTGGTGGTTCACAAACCATCCAACCCGAGTTTCAATGGCAATAGAAAGTTTTCTTTTCTTGTCGCAAATAGGAAATTCCAGCAGGCGCTTCACAAAACGTGAGAAAACCTCATACTTATAATTGGCAACAAATGACACAAAAGCCATAGAAAGAAATTTGTACTGTGAGTGACAATGGTTGCAGATGTTTAACACTTGGAAAGATCAGGGTTACTTCTAAGGACTTCTAACAATGATGCCAGATTAAGACCACCGAAGGCTGAAGTCTTCAAAAATGGTGCCAATTTCTGTCAATTATGAAGTTCAGTTCGGAGCAAAAAAAAGGTGAACAGCTGGGAACGTGACTACAACTTAATTCAACTGGCGCTTTAGAAGGGCGGCCATCTTGTATAGATTGGCATTAATGTCGACCATATTGAAGTAAGATAATGATGGCTGGAAAATATTCATACCACTGCACTTACGCGGGTCCCAATCTTGTTGCTTGTGCAACATCAGGAAAAGCCTCTGGAGTTCGTAATTGCACAGCTGCATTTTAAAGACGTTTACTAAAGTCCTAAATAGTAACAGATGGGGATCGTTTATATCACAGTCCCAAAAAATATTGTTTGTGGCTTTCCTGGTAAAGACAAACACAACAGTTTCAAACTCCCACAGCTAATCAATTAAGTCATGGGAAATAAATGTTTAATTACTTGCATTTTCTTTATTGGTTTTCCTTATTTGAGAGATTTCAATATGTTTCATGTATCTTGTTGTAATGCCTTCCTTATGGGTTTGTCATTTAATTGGCAAAGACTGACATAATTAGATTAGTATCAGCCATGAAAATGGACAAAACTATTGCAATAAATATTTTTCTGTGCAATGTAGCTCCCCTGCCAGCAGCGCCAGCTGCAAAACCTTTAAAAGAAACCAATGATAAACTTTATTTATTATAATTTTCTTTTAAAGTGGTGGGGCCACGGGGGTGATGAGTAGTGCCCTCACTGCACATGTATGTTTGGCCGGTCGGCTTGGGCCGGCCAAACACACATGCACAGTGACCTCTCTCCAGCCCGGCAAGCACAGTTGCCGAGCTGGAGAGAGCCTGCACAGACTCCCAGTCTGCCTTGGAGCGCCCTGGCTTGGAGCGCTTCCAGCCAATCATGACACTGCTCTGAGCAGTGTCAGGATTGGCCGCAGGGTAGGCTGGGAGCCTGTGCCAGCAGCAGCGACGGGAGCAAGAGGAGCAGCGTGTTGGCAGAGAAGGTAAGTGTTTTTTTAAAATGTCATTTATATCAATGTTTATTCCCCGCTCCCCCGCTAGCTGCCCCGCCCCTTCCGTGCCCCGTGAGCCACTCCTGGTGCAGACTAGACTTAGCATGACCCTGTTGTAGTGAGTTTTACAACAACGGATTGGGCTATTTACCTTGAGTTTGTCTTGTTCTTGTTCGTCACAATTCGTGATGCTTGTACGTCAAGTAGGTTTCACACATGTGCCCTTGCAAATACACTACATTGGTACACATGTTCGAAAGAGTCCAAGGATTATGGATTCGGGTGTTGTATTACTGAATATTGACTCCCAGATACTATAATGTATCGAAAAGTAAGTGCTTATAGAGAATAATTCATATACCATTACTAACTCCACATTATATACCTGGAAGATATATGTACCACAGAGGTACGTATGTGGAGTTACATACAGACATTCTAGACTTACTTACCTGTCAATATTTTTTTGATATTTTGTCCTCAATACTCTGTCCCATTGAAACTGTGAGATTGATATTCAGTGTGCTTGGATTAGGGTACCAGAAACAGTTTAAAAATAATTTTGGATAAGCACCAAAATTCTATCCGCTGCACACATATTTTCCCAAATCCAGAAGATCAGCCTTTAAAGGACTACATGGATACTTTTGTAACTTAGTATCCAAGTCCCCTAAAGGTCCCTGCTCTCTCAGCTGCATATAATAGTACTTTAAAGCAGACTCACTGCAAAAGTGGTGTCGACAACCTATATTTAAGCACTTCTTTGCCTTTCACCCTACATCTAGATAGTGGGAGGGAAACATAAGGTGCGGATGGGTGGATCCAATGACTATGTAAATAAATTACATTTACATTCATTGTATGCAAATCTACAGTGTGCACTATCTGAAACACTGGCCTAGATCCAGTCGTTTGTACACAAATTCAGTTTGCTGAGGTAATGACAACAATACCAAGGTGGGGCTAAGAAAGGAGACAGAGCGCAAATGTCTGACTTAATAATCAATAATAATAAAGTACGGTTTTGCAAATACCCTGCAGAAGGGCCGTCATTTCTTGTTCTACAACAGTGGTTCCCAACCTTTTGATTTCTGTGGACCCCCACTTTAACATTAATGGAACCCAGGGACCCCCCACTGAATCATCATGGGAATCCGGGGACCCCCGCCTGAATCATTACTGGAAGCTGGGGACCTATTTTGTCAATATTTGTTAATATTTTTGAATTTTCTAGGCTCTCGCGGACCCCCTGAGAAGGCTTTGCGGACCCCCAGGGGTCCCCGGACCACAGGTTGGGAACCACTGTTCTACAATGTAGGCTGTCAAATGCAGTCGTACAACTGCATTGGAACAGTTAATTAATTGAAATCATAACTCCTGAAAAAACCCTTTTTGGAGTACAGGGCCACCAAGACAAAAGTGGCAACAGTAATACTCCACAAAAGCCTCAAACCCTGCCCTTCATTACCATCACGCTAGAAAGCTCTGGTAAATCAGAGCTTCAGAGCATAACCTGCTGGAGGAAACTTTTAAGCCTCCTTCGGTCAGAGTCTGAATGCGCAATTGATGATCACAGTGAGTCCTCCTTAGGGAAGAGAGGCCATCAATCCCTCTATAGACTTGTCCAACAATAGAATATCAATTGTTTCTAGTGAGAGTCAACTGAGAAGTGTGATCAGGAATGGGGTTGTGGCTGGGAGTATGGCCTCTGGGGCAGTACTGCCAACTGCCAACTATCGGTCTATTCTGCATTGTTGGATGAAATCTGAAAGAGGGGGTCAGAAAAAAGTCAGTAAAGTCAGTAAGCAAGTATAAGGGATGTAACAATGTTCACAAAACACAATACGAATGTATGATGGAATAGCTATTGTGAGAACCACGCATGCCTGAACAACGCGGTCGGAACAATGACTGCATTGTTACCACAAATGCCTTTACCACGCATGCCTTTACAACGATTTTTCGCTGTAAAAGCATACCTAGTAAAGGCATGTGTAGGAACAGCATGGGTGGTTCTAGCTTTCCGCCCCCCACCCGCCCTAAGGCCCAAAAGTACCCCACCCCTAATATACTAAAACTATCCGATCCCCCCACCCCGCCCCTAAAAACAAAAGTACCCCAACACCCCTCAACCACCCTAAGCCTTGAAACCTTCCCCGACCCCCCCACCCACCCTAAAAACAACCCACCTCGCCCGTAAAAACAAAACTTACCGACCCCCCACCCGTCCCTGAAAAAAACTAACCCAACCCCCCTACCCCACCCCTAAAAGCAAAACTACCCCAAACCCCCACCCCTGACCCTCAAAACAAAACTACACGATACCCCCCACACACCCTGAGCCCCAAAACCTTCCCGACCTCCCCACCCAACCTACAAACAACCAACCCCCACCCCACCCCTAAAAAATAAACTATCCTGACCCCCCAGCCCTTAAAAACAAAACTACCCCGACCCCCCACCCCGCCCCTAAAAACAAAACTACCCTGACCCCACCACCCCGCCCCAGAAACAAAACTAACCCGATACCCCATCCACCCTGAGCCCTAAAACCATCCCTGAGCCCCCCATCCACCCTAAAAAAAAACCACCCCTGCCCCTAAAAACAAACTTCCCCGATCCCTCCACCCCGGCCCCTGAAAAAAGCTATCCCAATCCCCCTACCCCACCCCTAAAAACCAAACTATCCTGATACCCCACCTCTAAAAACCAAACTACCCCCAATCTAGACCTAAAAACTACCCCAACCCTGCCCCAACCTACATGACCAAACTACCCAGATCCCACCACCCCTGACCCTAAAAACCAAACTACAACACCCCAAGCCCTTAATCCACCCTCACCCCTAAAAACTACCCCAAACCCCACTTACCTGACTGCGCCCTCTCCCGATCGCCTCTGCTTTTTTCTCTGCCTTAACCACGTACATGCGTAGTTCAGCACACGCGTGTTTTGGGCAGAGAAAAAGGCAGTCGTTGTTCTTGCAAGCGTGATTATGCTTGCTTTGTAGACAACATTGTTGTTCTGCAGTTGTTGTTCAGGACATTTCCCCACAATAAATGTATTGGCTTGGTCTGGTTCCCATTACAGGTGTATTACTGGAGAATGACCCAGCCAGTCTTTGATGCACAGTCTGTGTGCAAGTCAAAGCTAATCAGAAAAAGTTTATCGTAAGAGCACTTTTAGGAAAATCACAAAACATCACTGTTGGGACCTATTGGACTGCCAAACTCAAGTTGTTACATAAAATGTGTTTCCTGAAGCCTTGTGAGGCATCTCAACTAACCAACTAACAACTAGCCATTATACTGGGAAAACCTTACTTTTCGATTTCTGACATTCCTTGATGATGCTGAGAAATGTTTCTCTAAGGTGGATGCTGGCAGGCGACCATAGACATCGCTATCTCTAGGTCATGCTCTACATGATCTGCCTTGGAAGCATTAATAAAGATCAGGTTCAGGAGTACAGCAGAAACACCCACAGCTGACTCAAGATCTATGAATCAAGATCAGGTGCAGAGTATAACATTGGCACCCACATGTGATTCTAGATGTATGAATGAAGACCAGCTGCAGGAGTACAGCAGGGCCACCCACAGGTGATTCTAGGCATGTGAATGATGATCAGCTGCAGCAGTACAGCAGGGTCACACTCAGATGGTTCTAGATGTATGACTGATGATCAGCTGCAGGAGTACAACAGGGGCACCCACAGGTGATTCTAGATGTATGAATGAAGATCAGCTGCAGGAGTACAACAGGGGCACCCACAGGTGATTCTAGATGTATGAATGAAGATCAGCTGCAAGAGTACAGTAGGGTCACCCTCAGATGATTCTAGATATATGAATGATGATCAGCTGCGGGAGTACAGCAAGGGCACCCACAGGTGATTCTAGATGTATGAATGATGATCAGCTGCAGGAGTACAGCAGGACAGACATGCTGCAGACTCTAGATTCGCTGTTCACCCTCAAGTGCTGTTGCCTGCACCCTAACACATCATACTTACAGGACATTTCCAAGATAACCACTGCTGGTGACCTCAAGGATTGATGAAAATTGTATTTCCAGTATTTTTCTGTCATGCGTTCAGTTTGAACTGTTCTAGAGCATGCAGGGGCACCTTTAACTTCTACTGTTTTCTTTTTTTTGCGCTGGTTGTTCTCTGTATGATTTGACTCTGCAGCATTTCAACACTAAAAGTCCTAGGATGCATATGACAATTCCCATAGCTAAACCGGGTGTAGGCAGAGCAAGCCACCAGGCACAGGCACTCACTCGCTGTCATCAATCCACATGCACTTCACAAAACGAGTGAGTACAGTATGATTATTGTTGCTTAAGGGAGGCAACTGACACAACGCATACGGCCTAATTACGATTTTGGCAGATGGAATACTCAGTCACAAATGTTACGAATATTCCCTCCGCCGTATTATGGTATCCATAGAATATAGAAAGTATCCATAAAATATAATGGGATCGTAATACGGCGGACAGGATAGCCATCACATTTGGGACGGAGTAACCTCATCCCCCAAGAGCATAATCAGCCCCGCAATGTTTCTGCTCTAATCTCCACTACTGCTTCATCCCGGAACTATCTATAAGTAATAATAATACACGTTTACAAGCATTTTGCATTGCACAGCAACAATAAAACATGCTGTGCAATGTGAACATAGCCAGGGCACCAGCTGATAAACAAATTGCCACTCAGACTTTGTGGGACTACAAGTACTAGTGTGGGCAGATAGGACTGTCCTGTTCAGCACTATAGCCTGTAAATAGGTGAATGTTTCTGCCTGCCCGGAGTATTCTATACAATACGGTGCAGAGGCATAACAGCTTCTATTTTACCTAGGCTTACTTTCACCTCAGGTCCCCCCACCATGTGGACCAATCACCCCCCACTCTGCCTTGGCGAATAGGAGATGAACTAAACTCCTCAATTACACTGAAATGTGTGCAATACTGATTCCTGCCAGCATCTAATATGGCACCTGACTATCCGCAGCAGCAGTTTATAGTAACAAAGCACAGCTAAATGGATGTCCCCTAAGTGTGTACCTGCTGAACATCACAAGATGCGAAGTGGCAGCTCCTCTGGGCACTTTGCAGTTGGGTCACCATACCGTGGGGCATGCAAGGAATGACAACATTGTACATCTTTAATCTTGGGACCAGGCCAAAGGAAGTTCTCCATTTAGAATTACAATGTTAGCACAAGAACTCGAGGTCCTTTTAAATGTGTTGCTAGTCACTGGAATGCTCCAACATTGACCAAATCTGCCCTCCTGTTTAGTGCATGAGTAAGAATTGCATCAACCAAGGGACAACTGAAGACAGGACCTTAGAGGTTTCCTCTTTGAGCCACCTGGCCATCCATTAACATATGTTGCGTGTCTTACTACCTTCAATTTGCCTTCCCAGTCTCGTACTTCACCCATATGGAATACCCTAAGTGGAAACCCAAGGATGAAAAGTGCATATCTAGGTCTATGAAGCAGGGGTCACCTGTCCTAATTTCTGATCTTGTAGGATCTCTGTAAATTGAGCTGTAGTGCTGCTGTATGTGATTAAGAGATCTTTAGCTCGGCAGTGAGTGTGAGAATTGTATCACTTTTGACATATCCACCTTGGATTGTCGTAGTATATATATGGTCGTAAAAAATGACACTGAGGGCTTCATTTGCAAGACCCGTGGTGCAGAGCGACTGGAAATAGCTTTGCTGCCCTGCACCACTGGGAAAGGGCAGAAATGTGCCAAATATACAAGATACAGCACATTTCTGTCCTCTCCCCCTGCGCTGGCACTCAAACTCTGCCATGTGCCAGCACAGACACCTTTTCACCACAGTGCAAGGGTGCCTACATTGTGGGGATGATTGTTTTGTGCAGGAAGGGACAATTTACTGTACAAAAACAATAATTAGATGTGTTTTCCTCTTTCTATGTGTGCTGCAGAATGCAACATACATAGAAAGAGGAAAACTGGGGAGAAATAAAGATATTTCTTCCTGTGTGCGTCACTCATACCGCATCCATGAGGTGGCGTAGCGATCTGACGCATTCCCAGATTTGTAAATCTGGGAACGCATCAGATTCTTTCAGGTGCCATGGGTGTTACGTGTGAACACCCCAAGCAACAAGGCCATGAGTAGCCACACAAGGTGGCTTTGGGTGGCCTTGTAAATATAGGCTGGCACACTGTGCCATCGGAGCGTAAAAAAAATGATGCTCTGGTGGCACAGTGTGCCGCTAGGGCCTCGTAAAAGAGACCCTGGGTATCTACTTTGAAGGGCCATCCTGGAAAATGAAAGGAAGTGGAATGAAGAGGTAAAAAAAGATGCCAAAGGATGCGGGAAGTTGCTCAAATTGGGCTTCTGAACTCTCTAACTCTTATAGCTCTGTAACCAATTGTTGTAGGAAACCTGTGCATAAAAAATGAAGGTTCTTCCTCTCAGGATTTTTAAGGTTGTTTTAGAGAGGCTGAATCACTAGCAGCCGGAAGAGGGCAAGACTTGGAATATTTCATTAGTATTCCATCAGAATCTGGAACTCAGATCATTTAAATCAGGTTCAATCACTTCCCTCAGTCCATGTCGTTCTGGGCAGGTGTTTATGCTCCGCTCTTTCAAAGTTCTCCAGACATCATTGGTTCCATCTAGTGCCATTCGTGTTGACTATGGTAGTGAAAAACATGTCTCAAAAAAGAAAGAAGGTGAAAGTGAATTCCGATCACTGATGATCTCAGTGATAATTTATTTTATTTTAAAAAGTTATTTTGTGAAAACAATATCCAAGAATTATGGTGTAATGTAAATAAACAGATCAAAATGCTGACTTAATATCATATAATCTGTGGAATAAACGTGGCGGATAAAAATGTAAGTTTTTTATTTAGAGATTAAAAATAACCGAAATACAACCAAAATCACAATGCATTGTTCACAAATGTTGCTCAAATGCAAATTTTACCTTAAAAAACAAAAGGCAAGCGGCTTCTGGCAAAGCAGGAAGAGTCTGTTTAATGAAGCATTACGGTGGGAGAGCAGTTATAGACCTGGGGTTTGAGTACTGTCTCTCAAAATACATCGATTCTTCTACTGTTTTCTGAACACCATAAAACAATTAAGAAATTCTTTATTTTTTTTGGAATGCAAGCGATTGTCTTCGGGATCCGGGGACGCTGGCGGTCAGTAGTTTGACCGCCAGCATGAACCCGGCGGTTTCGACCGCCGTGTTCATAATAAAGGCCTATATGTCGATGTGTGTGCTGTGTTTTGATTTGCTGATTCACTAACTGTATGTGGCATCTGACTTTTAATGTGTTTGGGAATGCGGGTACCCCTCTGGCCTTATATGTTTTATTGGAGCCTATCTCCTAAAACTATTCTGGTGTCACTGAGCCTGTCAGTGGGATTGATCTGTGTTTCCTGTTCACACGTGTGCCTACAGGCGATGTGCTGTCCCACCTATGACCTGTCAATCAGTCACCCACAGGCTTGGGTTTTAGAGCCTGCTTGACCACTAGTTTCAGGAGTGGGGTTGATGGAAAGTTCTGTCAACCCCCACACAGGGGAGCTCGACAACAGTGATGTGACTTCGTTGCTACATACAACTGCATCACGGCATACACAACATTACTTCTTTCAATATTAATGTTCCCCCCTCTAGTTAAACTTTCAACAACACCATCAATCCCATACTCGTAGGAGACCATACAGGAACAATAGCAGAATGAAAAAGGGCAATAGTGAATTGCACAGACCAGTCAGCCACTTGGGGAGCAAGGAGAACCAGCTTATGTACCACTCCTGCTTAGGGGTACCTCCCTCATCATGCATGTCTTTCAGCAATCAGTGCAATGCAGGGATGGAATGTGCAGGCCTGTGCACAGTTTTCATTCACTCCCAGTGGGATTGTTCCTTTCACTCTAAAACATAAAGAATACAGTGTGAGTTTCCCTACAATTAGGGGTTGCCTCTTCCCTTCTATCCAGGTGTACTTATCTGCTTCAGAATCCCAGATGTCTATCACAAGGTATCTATACTTTTAGTGAATCCTCTCCTGAAAGACCCATAAGCCTTTATATAATTGAGGTGGATGTCCCTACCCTGGAATTCAAGGTCTGAGGTCCATTTATTGTTAGGGAAAACAGCTGTAGACACGCTAAGAGCCATCCTGGGACTACATATGGAAGCGGAAGTGGGTATGTTTGTTTACTGGTTAGGTGGTTTAGCTACCTCCAAGAAATATTTTTCTGCAAAATCTCAGGGCCAAATGGTTCCCGTCAGGGCCTATGGTTCCGGACCTGCGCATCCTATCTAGCTCAGTTTGGATGTTGCTAGGGTTAGTGAAGAGGTATGATGTGGGATTTGTCTCATACTGGGTCAGATTCACTACTACCCTATGTGGCTCTACTCTATTAGGTTGTACTTTGGCCTTAATCCTACATAGGTACAGATGGAAAAGGAATTTAGATTTTTCGGCAGCTCCCTCTTGTGCCTACTGCATGTGGCATCATCTAACAGAAGTAACATGACCTGGTTGATGTCTTAGAGCCCATGGCGGTCATGTGATACCCCGTGTTGTGTAAAAGGGCGCTGTGTGGTGCATGTGGGATGCTAGTGTTTGGTGCCTAGTAAATATAGGTGGTGTGTTTGAGGTCCCTATGTAAGCATGGTGGTGAATGTTGAATAGACGTCATTAGACTAGGCCGCTCTTAGGAAAGGCCTGGATGCAATGGCACCCCTAGTGAACAAAGAATTTATACATGTACAAAAGCACACAACTTAGAGAAAATTTTAGATCTTTTGGTGACTCTGGCCTAGGTGTCCGTCACCCTGTGGTGATGGGGGCCTCTTGGTGACAATAACAGTTCAAAAGGTAAGTCTTTGGAGCAATCTGTCGCTTGGTAAAAGTCTTTGGACAGTTCATGGTGGTCTGCCATGGAAGGTTTCAGCTGCATGTCAGAGAGGTGGATCCACGCATCCCTTCCCCCCACCTTGAGGGCAGTGGGTGATGAGAAGATTACTCTGTATGGTCCTTCACATTTGGCTTGTTTCCATTTATATATAAAGTTACGGCCTTACACTTCTGGCCCAAGTTGGGAAATTTTGTCTTGCAGCTTTGTACTTTTGGAGTTTCAGTGGTTAACCTGCTTCAATAGGAACTTAGTGGTTTTGGTGAGCTCAGACAGCTATACCTGCTATACCTGCAAATAATACCCTTGAGTCTGGGAGCTAGTCTCAGTTCTTACCTTGGTTCGTGTTTTGGGGCTGTGTGTCCTGATTATTTTACCAGTAGTGATTTGGTGTGGTGTTAGATTGTGATTGTTGCTAGGAGTATTCCTCAGTGACAACAAGGCTGGAGGCAGGAAGTGGAGCCACTTTTAATTAACACACATTTTGCTCAACTTAGTTCTTAACAGGCCATGGAGTCACCCAAGGATGCGATTGCTTTGAGGGTGGTATACTAAGGCCAGCTTGTGTGTTATGCCTAAAAGTGTGCAAATGTGTTTGAATATGGTGTTGACAAAGTGCTTACAGTTGTCTGACAAACTCGGGTATTACCTTCCTGACAAGGAACGTTGCTGTTGCTTTGGCATCACAGTGCATGCAAGGGCTGGCCTCGATCCACCTAGAATACGGGCAGACCACTACAATCAGGTATTGGTAGTTAGCACATCAATCGATCATCTTGATAAAGTTGATGTGTAACACTCTGAAAGGTCCCGTTTGTCCTGGAATGGTTAATGTTACAGACTTGCGTGTAGGTTTGGGGGAGTACAATTGGCAGACGGTACATCTGTGTAAGTACATTGTCAAAGTTTTGGTAAGGTTGGGGACAAACCAGTCACTTTGCGGCTTTTCAGCTCCGCTATTATGTTATCTTTGGCTGTATGGGCTCTGTGGCATGATGGGCTTCCCTGTGGGTACATGTATGTATATAAGATCATGCACAGTCTGTGTGCAGCCCCTAGATATCCATTGCTCTTTTTTGTCATGCAGGGCAGATTCCTGAAATTCCCTTTAGTATAAGCCTGTGGTCTCCGTGTAGGGCTTGTGCTGTGGGGACTCTGCTACTTGCTGTAAGGGAAGCATGCATGCTTCCCCAACCACTCCTTATGCCGCCTCTTTTGCAGATTGATCAACTAATACATTCCTCCATGATATGAAGTCCTTGCCTGGGTGTGAGCCGCACATTTTAATACAGCCAGATGCTTTGTCAATGCATCAATCAGTAACTCTAGGAGGTCCTGGTGTGCGACAGGTGTGCCGTCTGATTTCAGAAACCCTCCCCTTTTCCAACTCCCTATGCTAAAGTGCACAGTGGTGGTGACATAGGCTGAATCCGAAAAGATGGTCACCATCTTTTCCAAACTTTGGGTGAGGGCTACGATCAATGTGATCAATGTGGTCAGCTCTGGTGCCTGTTCTGAGAGGTGGTCAAGGAGAGTTAGCTGCACGGTGACCTGCAGCCTCTCTGAGGGTACATGGCTAAGAGTTATTACTACTGCTGCCTCCATGTGCCTTGCCCAGTCTCCTGGGCAATCATGGTGGAACCATCGATGAGCAGTGCCTCACTATCTAAAATGGGATCCTACTCTGCCTGGCTGATCCCTTCGTGGGTGTACGTGGAGCAGTCATGGATCTCCTCCCCTTCCTGAACCTCGCAGGCTAGGAAGGTGGCTGGGTTCACTAAATGACACTGTATTATATTTAGTGAAGGCCTGAAGAGAATCAGTCCGCAACCCGGGACCGTTGCGTAGTCAGTGTGCTCTTGCTCTTTTGTATGGCCACAAACACTAAGGCCCTCATTACGAATTTGGCGGTCTTCCATGGGTACTGCCGGATTTCCATCACACTTTGGGTGGAAATCCGGCAGTAGTCATGCTGGCGGGCGGAGGCGCTCTGGCAGTTCCACCACCTGCCCCGCCCCACCAGTAGGACACTGCCAGCCATATTATGGGCCATAATATGGACTTGCGGTGTCCTTCTGGCTTGGCGCTGCCGGTGGTGGATCGCCCCTACCCGTACGCTGCCAGACGAACTTCTCCCTGGAACAGGTAAGGTGATCGTCTGACAGAGGAGGGAGGTTGGCGGGTGGGGGGGTGTTGTGTGTGAGTGTCTGAATGTAAGTGTGTATACGTCTGAGAATGCGTGTTTGGATGGATGTGAGTATGCATGCATGAATGTGTGTATGAATGTAGTTGTGAATGCGTGTATGAATGTAGTTGTGAAAACGTGCATGGATGCATGTGAGTTGATGCGTGTATGTAAGCGTAGGTGAATGGGTGTATGCGTTGTGCATGTGGGTGTCTATGTGCATGTATGCGCTGAGGGGGTGGGGGTCGCTATGTCAGAACGGTGGGGAAGGGGGAGCTGTGGTGGAGGGGGTATAGTGGTCCACTGCTTCCTGGGGGGGTGGAGGAGCCATCTACCGGTGACAGGGAAAGAATTGCCTGTCACCAGTAGCCGTTCCGCCATGGTTTCCGTGGCAGTGCTACCACCGCTGAAACCATGTTGAAAGGCCTGGTCCAAATACTACCAGTGGTCTTCTGTGGACCGCCGGGTCAGAGATGATCATCTCTGGTCCGGCGGTTCAGACTGCCATGGCGGTATGAGTGGAGATATGGCCTGTTAGCGGTGAGACCGCCACATTTACCCTGGTGGTCAGAAGACTGCCAAAATGACCCCTTAAGTGTTCCACATACAGCGTCAGTGGTTCCCTGAGCACATTGGAGGTGTTTTTATCAATGGCAAAGGCTGCTAGTGCTTGCTCACAAGGGTAGTGACCCTGTGTTAGAAATGGGATCCTTGGTTGGCAGTCAGGTTACCCCCGGTCCAAGCAAGGACCCTCACTCTAGTCAGGGCAAAGGAGAAACACACCTGGTTAACTCCCGCTCACCACCTTGGTAGCTTAGCACGAGCAGAGAGGCTTAAACCAGAGACAATGTGTAAAGTATTTGTACCAACACACATAGTAATACAGTGAAAACACTACAAAAGGACTCAACACCAGGTTAGAAAAAATAGCAAATATTTATTGAAACAAAACAATACCACAATGACAAAAATCTGACATACACAAGTCAAATTATGAATTTTTAAGATTAAACACAAAAGTAGCGCTTAGAAACACAAATGCTTTGATTAGGTGAGATCACGACGTTGTGACAAAGTCGTTCCCAACAATCTGAAACCAGGGACGCCGGTCACAGAGTCACACGGACCCCCAGGTACAGTACCTTGTTAAATTGAGGAAACATGCCAGTGCACGGAGTCGGGGATCGCAGTGTCGCTGGATCCGAGATGGCGTTGTTTCCGGTGCTGTGTCGCGAAGGAGCGGAGGCGTTGCGAAGAGGCGTCGGGTCCTTGCTGCCGAGCGGTGGAGGTGAGGCGGCATGCACTTCCAGCAGAGTCGATATTCGGTGGTTACGACATAGTGCAGCGACTTCCACTTCCACAGAGTTGCGGACTTCAGCGAGGCTGCAGCGGTGTCAGGCCAGCAGGGTCGTCACACTCCAGCGAAGATTTAAGCTTCGGTTGCAGGCGGTGTCACAGGATTTGGCAGCGGCGTCAGTCCAGAGTCGTCCGAACTCGGTTTACTTAGTTTTTCTTGGTTTTTCCCCCAGCTTCTACTTTCAAGGGCCCAAGGACCGGATGAGGCACCACTTTGCAGGGCAGGAGTCTCAGCAGAGAGTCCATGTGCTGGCAGAGGAAGTCTTTGATGGCCCTGTGACTTCAGAACAGGGGGAAAGCTCAGTCGAAGCTGTTGGAGATTTTTCTCAAGCAGGAATATACCACAAAATCCAGTCTTTGTCCCCTTTCACAGGCAGAAGCAGCAACTGCAGGATAGCCCAATAAGACACAGTCACAGGCAGGGGCAGCACTTCTCCTCATCTCTTCTCCTTTGGAGAGGTTCCTGTTGAATCCAGAAGTGATCTAAAGTCTCGGGTTTTGGGTCAAATACCTATACACCTTTCTGCCTTTGAAGTTGCACAACTTTAAAAAAAAGTCTCTGTTGTTCACAAGATCCTGCCTTGCCCAGGCCAGGCCCCAGACACACACCAGGGGGTTGGAGACTGCATTGTGCGAGGGCAGGCACAGCCCTTTCAGGTGTAAGTAGCACTCCTCCCTCTACTCCAGCCCATATGGCTCATCAGGATATGCAGGCTGCACCCCAGCTCCCTTTGTGTCACTGTCTAAAGGAGATGCACAAACAGCCCAACTGTCAGTTTGACCCAGATAGGGAATCCACAAACAGGCAGAGTCAGAGAATTGTTTAAGCAAGAAAATGCCTACTTTCTAAAAGTGGCATTTTCAAACTAACAATTTAAAAAGCACCTTCACTAAAAGATGTATTTTTAAATTGTTAGTTTGGAGACCCCAAACTCCAAATTTCTATCTGCTCTCAAAAGTAAGCTGCACCTTAAGAATATTTAAAGGCAGCCCCCATGTTAACCTATGAGAGAGATAGGCCTTGCAAAAGTGAAAACCCAGTGTGGCAGGATTTCACTGTTAGGACATATAAAATGTACAGTACATTTCCCACCTTTAACATACACTGCCCCTGGGGCTGCCCTAGGGAATACCTTAGGAGTGCCTTACATGTATAAAAAGGGAAGGTTTGGATTTGGGAAGTGGGTGCGCTTGACAAGACAATTTCGAAGTGCAAGACTGCACACACATACACAGCAGGGCAGGTCTGAGACATGTCTACAGGGCTACTCATGTGGGTGGCACAATAAGTCTGCAGGCCCACTAGTAGCATTTGATTTCCAGTCTCTGGGCACCTTTAGTGAAGTTTACTAGGGACTTACTAGTAAATCAAATATGCCAATCATGGAAAAGCCAATTACACATACAATTTCACATAGGGAGCACTTGCACTTTAGCACTAGTCAGGAAGCGCTAGTCAGGAACAGCAACAACCTGGGAAGCAGAGGCATAAAGTTAGGGGAGACCACCCCAAGAATGCCAGGTCTAACACGTGTCTCCTCCCAGTTGAAAGAGGGGAGAACTACCCTATCTCATGGGAGTTCTCTTCACTAAGGTGGAAGAATCTGGACAGACCATCAGCTGTGGTGTGATCTGTTCCAGGGTGGTGTTCCACCGTAAAGTCAATTCCCTGTAGGGAAATGGACAACTTCAACAGTTTGGGATTCTCACCCCTCATCTGCATTAACCATCTGAGGGGCATGTGGTTGGTCTGAGCCCAGAAGTAAGTCCCAAACAAGTAGGGTCATAGCTTCTCCACGCCCAGACCACAGCAAAAGCTTCACGCTTATTTGCACTCATCCTTCGTTCCCTGGGAAGTAACCTCCTACGAATAAAGGCTACAGGTTGGTCTAGGCCCTCTTCATTTAACTGTGATAACACTGCTCCTACACAATGCTCTGAAGCATCAGTCTGCACAACAAATTCTTTGGAGAAGTCGGGTGCCTTCAGCACGGGCACCATGCCTTCAGAGCATCAAAAGCTGTCTGGCAAGACTCAGTCCAGATCACCTTCTTTGGTTGCTTCTTGGAATTTAACTCAGTCAAGGGAGCAATGATAGTGCCATACCCCTTGACAAACCTCCTACAGTAGCCCTTGAGACCTAAATAGGCCCTCACCTCAGTCTGGGTCTTGGGAGGTTCCAAGTCAGAATAGTGTCAATCTTGGGCTGTAGGGGTGCCACCTGGCCTCTCCCCAACTAGTGTCCCAAGTACCCACAGAGCCCTGCCCTATTTGGCACTTGTTAGCCTTAATAGTGAAGCCTGCCTTCTGCAGGCCTTTAACACTTTGCAGATGTGCTGCAAGTGTTCCTCCCAAGTGCAGCTGAACACAGCAATGTCATCCAGGTAGGCTGCACTGTAATCATCCAATCCAGCCAACACATGGTTATCCAACCTCTGAAAGGTGGCAGGGGCATTCTTCATCCCAAAGGGCATCACCCTAAACTGATAGTGCCCATCTAGAGTGGAAAATGCAGTCCTCTCCTTAGCCCCCTCAGTCAGCGCAATCTGACAATATCCAGAGGTCAGATCAAATGTACTTAGATATTTGGCAGCCCCTATCCCACCAATGAGCTCATCAGCTCGAGGGATGGTGTGCGTGTCAGTCTTAGTGACCAAAATTAGGTCAGCGGTAATCAACCAGAACTTGAGTTCTGGAAATAAAACCAGGAGCAGCAGCTTTTGGAACCAAGACCACAGGGCTGGCCTAAGGTCTATTGGGAAACTCATGAACCCCTAAAGCTAACATCTTGGATACCTCATCCTTGATGTTAGCCCTAACCCTGTAAACCTTATGTTTCACAGGATGACTGTCCCCAGTGTCCACATCATGTGTGCACAAATGAGTGACCCCTAGGATCAAGGAAAATAGAGAGGTAAACTGTCCCAACACTTTGCAACAGTAACTCTGTTGCTCTGAGGTCAATGAGGGGGAGAGGTTCACACCGTCCACAGACCCATCTTTCTCCTTAGCAGACAGGAGGTCAGGAAGAGGCTCACTCTCTTCCTCCATACCTTCATCTGTGCTAGGAGCATTGTCACCTGTCCTTTTAAAATGAAAGGCTTGAGGCAGTTCACATGCAGGACCCTCAAAGGGTTCATAGGACCCCGCAAGTTCACCAGATAGGTGACATCACTCTTGCACTCCACCACCTGAAAGGGCCCAATCCACTTGTCTTGGAGAGCACTAGGCTCCACTGGGGCCATCACCCACACTTATTGGCCAGACTGAAACTCAACCAGTGTGGCGCTCTGGTCATACCAGCGCTGCATATCCTCCTGGCTTGCTTCCAGGTTCTCTTGAGCGACCTTCCTGAAGTGGCCTGTATGGTTCCTAAAAGCCAGCATGTAACTGAATACATCCTGGGGGGGGCTTCCTGGAGGCTTTCTCCAAGCATTCCCTAACCAGACTGAAAGGTCCCCTGACTGGGTGGCCATGCAGTACCTCAAAAGGCCTGAATCCAAGGCCCTTTTGAGGCACCTGTAGGCGAACAGAAGGCATGACAAGAGGACATCACACTTACGCCTCAAGGGCTCTGACAGGCCCATGATCATGCCTTTCAAGGTGTGGTTAAATGTCTCAACCAGACGGTTACTTTGGGGTGGCACACTCCTTCCACAGAGACTTCATATACATGGATATGAAGTAGCTACCCCTATCAGATACCACTTCCTTGGGGAACCCCATGCAGGTAAAAACACCCATCAATGCATGTCCCACCACAAGGGCAGTGATTGATCCAGCCTATGGCTGTCTTGGGATCCAGAGACCCCACAATATCAATACCAACCCTTTCAAAGGAGTTGTTGACCACTGTAAAAGGTCAGAGGGGACCCTTGCATTTCCTCCCATTCTTGCCAATTGCCTGCACAAGTTTGGCAAGACCAACAGTGTGCATCTGAGTGCCTACACATTTGGCACGGGAAAAAGTGGGTGACAAGCTGTTAAGAGGTCTTGTCCTGCCCCAAATGTCCAGCTAAAAGCACATCATGAGCCAGACCCCGTAGGAAGGCTCTGAAGCACAGGGGTACCACTAGCACACTGCTGACCCAGACTCAGCAATCTTAGGCTCACTACATAGGAGGCTGACCTCCCAGTAGATCAAGTGTGATCCAGACTCCTTACCAGATGCCTGGTCTGCAGCCTGCTGCCACAAACCCTCCAGGGTAGGGCATGTCTTCTGTGCCTCACAGAATGCTTCCCTGGTAGGTCCCCATTCGTGCTCCCACTGAGTCAGCTCAGGGATCTTCCTCAGTTCAGCCACCTGTTCCCCTGTAGGCTCTATGGCATCCACCCCAGGTTCAGCCTCCTCCCGGCCCCTGAGAACTTCTGGGGTGGGTTTCCTGCACCCTTCCCCTTCCTCCTTATGGCAGACACCTGGAGCACGTGTTCAGGCTCAAGGGTCCCCCGCATCACCCTGACGGGCTGCCATTGACCGGGTGGACACACACACCCACCCAGGCAGACCCAACATCTCCAAGTGAGACCTGTGTTCCACTGTCTTCAAAGGGGAATCCTCCAGGTCATTGTCAAGCAGACATGGTTGGGCTCACAGCTACTCCCAAGGCACCTGAGACCCCCCACCGTTCAAAAGGAACCTGCACCACTTTGCACAAGTGCTCCGAGTTGTCTACCGCAACTATTTGGGGAAGTACATGGGGATCTATCTGATGTTCAGACACCAGGTGACTTCTCACAGTAATTACACTGACTCCTGTGTCTCTTACAGCCTCTATCCTCTGTCCATTGATGGTCACCCATTGCCTGTACGTTTTAGTGTTTTCAGGCACAATGGTTCTCTGGACCATCTCACTGACCCCTAGTGAGACAAAGGTCATTTCAGCTAGATCTCACCCACCTTGAACCAACTCCTCCCCAAGTGCTACACTGGCCAAACCCTGTGATTGAGCACAAGGTCCACTTGGGACATTTGGGATTCCCCCCTCAGAGGACCCACCTGGTCACATGCATAACTCTTTCAGGGACCCCCCCTCTGCAGGTTTCCCTTTACAGAATTAGGGCTTGTATTCAAATGGGGCTTGGAATCCTTACCCTGGGAACTAGGTTGGGGCCTTTTAGAGGACTCCCCCTGTTAATCCTTACCCCTCCTCTTCTTCTGAGAGGGACCCTGCCCATCCTTGTCGTGGTCTCCCCCATACTTCCTTTGGACCCTGGTGCTCTCCCAACGGTCCGTTTCCTGCGCAAGTTTCCTGTAGTCAGTCAGCTTCCTGTCAATCAAGTGCTGGCACAGCTCTGGAAAATAAAGACTGTAAAAGTGTGTCACTCACTGTAGCTGAATAGGAAGAATTCCTTCTTGTAATCTGGCGTTCGTAACATGGGGAGATCGTTATTTTTGTTTTCAGTTTGCAGAATGCATTGTGCATCACATGCATCCATGCTAGTTCCTTGTGGCCAGCTTTCACTTTTTTGATGGCCTGAACTAAGGGGGCAAAGAGAGTGCTGTAATCAAAGAACCACGACCAAATGAAGATGCACAGACACTTCTGAATACCCTTTGTTGTCTTTGGTGGTGGCATAGCCCTGATAGACTCCACCTGTTCCGACGTTACTCAGTGACGCGCTGCTGAGATCATTTGACCTAGATGGCTGACCTCCTGATGCACTTACTGTATCTTTCCTTTCTCTACTTTATACCCTCTCTCAGCAAGTGCAGTCAGGAGAGCTACCATGTCCTGATGACATAGATCCTCAGAGGGACTACATATCAAGAAGCTGTCAGCATATAGCATAGCAACTGGATCCCTCAGAAAGTATAGCTGTCAGGTACTGACAACTGGAGTGTAGCAGAATGCTAAAGAACACGTTCTTGATGTCTATCACAGAAAAATAGCAGGCCTCGATAGCTATGTTAGTTAGTATGATGAAGGGTTCTGGTACCACAGGGAATTCCTGGACCACAATGTCATTAAGAGGATGCAGGTCCTGTGTCAGGTCCCTCCCGTACTCTTTTTAACCAGAAAAATAGGTGAATCGCACGGGGAGACCCCCACGTGCAGGACCTCCTGATCAATTAGCACCTGGATTGTGGGCGCTATACTTTTATCAGCTTCCTTAGAGAGCGGGTTCTGACGCACCCAGGATAGGATGACCCTTCTCACAGAGTTATCTTTACTGGTTTGGCGGTATTGATGAGCCCTACCTCGTTGGGTCCTCTCGCCCAATAATGTGGTAGTACCGCCAACAAGACTTGCTCTAACCGTGTTGCCAATACCGCCATGGGCAATGGGCCCATTCGCAAATCCACCATAACCTCAACAGAACTAGGGAAGAAAATTTCTGAGGCTCCCAGACACTCGCTGAACAGCTGTTCATCGGTTACCTCCCGCACACTGACACCGGGTTAAAGAAGAAAGATGCATGGCCTCATTGCTTCGGCTTTGTTGATGGCAAGTAAAACCCCCATATTACGGCTTTACCTCAATGGCCTCCAAGTATAGCAGATCATCTTCTTGAGGTTCCATATTATGGTGGCCCTCCTGGCGGAACACAAATACTCAGGGCAGCTGTAGTCTCCGACCCAGCTGTCCCGGTGCATGAGCAACCATTGTGAGGACAATAAGGCCATCAGGTCAACGGGTGTTGCTCTTATCAACTGGTCTGTCCAGGATGGGCATGTTGGAAATGTCCCTTTCAGCAGGGTTATCCCCAAAATGTTTGCCTCTCTCCATCTGACCGTCATTTTGTGGGCTTTGGGACTCTGGGCACTTTACCACTGCTATCTATGCTAAGGTGCATGTTCTCTCTCCCTTAAAACTTGGTATACTCGGATTACACCTGTTTGGCTTATTTAATTTACCTGTAAATCCCTTGTAAAGTGGTATACCAGAAACCCAGGGCCTGTAATCTAAATGCTACTATTGGGCCAGCAGTGCAGATTGCACCATCCACTGAAGTAGCCTTTCAACTTGTCTCAGGCTTGCCACTGCAGGGCCTGCGTGTGCAGTTTGTTGCCACACTGACTTGGCAAGTCAAAATAGTTGTCAAGGCCTAAACTCCACTTTTACTACACCTAAGTCACCCCTAAGGTAGGCCCTAGATAGCCCTATGGGCATGGCCTGTGTATGTAAAAGGTAGGGCATATATTCTTATGTGTTACACATCCTAGTAGTGACAAACAGGCTATTTCGTTTTCTCTACTGTGAGTGCTGCTCCTCTCATAGGTTTGCATTGAGAATTCCCTAATATATGTATAAGTGGCAATTTCTGATCTATAATGAGTAGTGTGAGCATATTTGGTATGTTTGTAATGGTAGTGAGAAATCCTGCTTACTGGTGTAATTGGATTTTATATTACCGTTTTGGAAATGCCACTTCTAGAAGTGACACAACAAGATAATGGACAGAGTGCTGAAACTTTTCTAACACTCGCCCCCAGTCACAGATCTGGGTTAAGTCCATTGTTCATTTGCTCATCATGCCACACTAGTTTGGAACCAGCCATATGCAAATCAGTCTTGATCATGGTCCCCATGGGAACAGGCCAGGTCCTCCCTGGACCAGAAACAAGCATCCTGGGATCAGTTTTGGGGTATCACCCCTCATCAGCCAGGCTAGCTTGAATCCAGTGGCACAGACGGTACGCATAGGCTCATGGTGTGATATAGGGCCCGCACCTCAATCTTACTACGCTAAAGAGGTTTTCTCAGCACTACTGGTTTCTTAACACGGCTATTGTCTGAAAGAAGTGAGAAGCGTGTCACTTATGTATTGGGGCCAATCTCCTAAAACTATTGTGGTGTCACTGCACCGTTCTGTGGGACTGACCTGTCTTTCCTGTTCGTGCGTTTGCTTACCAGCTACGTGCTGTCTAACCTGTTACCTCTCAATCAGTCACCCTCAGCCTGGCTCCCAGAGCCTGTTTTACGGGATCGGGGTTGATGGATAGTTCATGACCGGTGAACTCGACGACAGCAATGTGACTTTGTTGCTACATATGAATGCATCATGGCATACATTGACATTAATTCTTTCAGTATTAACACATATCCATCTACGGATGCTAACAAAACAAAAAATCAAATCCCATTGGAAAAGAGACACAACAAGTTCTGGTAACATAAGTTTTATAACATTAACCTATTCCCACAAAGTATCAAGGTATATATGTGGCATTCTAGGAAAAGATTTCCTTTGACAGGAAAAATATGAAATTCCCATATACATCAAAAGATATTGGCGGTCATTCTGACCGCGGCGGGCGGCAGTCGCCGCCCGCCATGCGGTCACCGCCGAATGACCGCACCGCGGTCAAAAGACTGCGGCGGCCATTCTGGCTTTCCCGCTGGGCCGGCGGGCGCCCGCCAAAGGAGCGCCCGCCGGCCCAGCAGGAAAGACCCTGTAACGAGGAAGCCGGCTCCGAATGGAGCCGGCGGAGTTGCAGGGGTGCGACGGGTGCAGCAGCACCCGTCGCGATTTTCACTGTCTGCAAAGCAGACAGTGAAAATCATGGTGGGGCCCTGTTAGGGGGCCCCTGCACTGCCCATGCCAGTGGCATGGGCAGTGCAGGGGCCCCCAGGGGCCCCATGACACCCGTTCCCGCCATCCTGTTCCTGGCGGGTTTTACTGCCAGGAACAGGCTGGCGGGAAGGGGGTCGGAATCCTCATGGCGGCGCTGCAAGCAGCGCCGCCATGGAGGATTCCATGGGCCAGGGGAAATCCGGCGGGAAACCGCCGGATCCCCTTTTCTGACCGCGGCTTTACCGCCGCGGTCAGAATGGCCCTGGAAGCCCCGCCAGCCTGTTGGCGGTGCTTCCGTGGTCCCCGGCCCTCGGAATGACCCCCATTCTGTTTTAGGGAGCATTTTTTCAAACGTTTTCTCATGGCATATGAGCTATTGCAAGCTCTTCATCACTTTCATAGTTTTGACTCAAAAACTTCATAATTTTGCTCTATTTGCTGCTGTACCATCACTTATAGTTTGTCAGTCCTCTCTGGTATTTGAAATTGCTAAACTGCACTCTGAACTCTTGCACAAGTAAAGTTTGTTTCGAAGTTCACTGCAAATAGTAACAGTCATGAAAGGTTACTCCATATAAAGTTTATTTTTGTCCTGTGAACCAGAAGTAAACAGCACAGTGCTCAGTGCCAATGTCTCGGTCTCAGACTGAAAGACAATTCAATCATCCAGCAAGTGACTCGTGGGAAACATATTTCTTCCCCTCTGTTCCCACTATCTGTAGCGTTATTCTGTAATCCACAACCCATTCCCCTGTTTTTCTCTCCAAAATGACGTTTTCCTAATAGTTTTACCCATTAAACAATGTTGGTTTATCTGTCGGACGTGCATACGAATAAGACGGTCGCCATCAAGCTGAGATATCTCAGCACGTATCCTGGAATGAAAGTATTGTGATTGGATTTCCATGAAATTCCATACTCCACACACCCCATATCGAAGTTTAGTCCCCCAAAATGGATTCTCTAATGTACAGATCACATTTTAGCAGTCGGGAAAGTTATATTGACTCCCAAAATGGAATTGCAAATGGGTACAAATTCAGTATTTGGAAGGGGTGTTTTCTAGGCGTCCATTGCAAATACCAAATTAGTGTGTGACGTATCAATATAGTATAACTGAAATTCAGTTACAGAACATTGGCCAGGTGCCAGCACCTGAGTTGGGAGAGTAAGCAATTTGACAAAGGGAAGGGGTGCCCCTTGGACCTTTTCCTCTTTCTGAATGTAAGACAAATGTTTGCTGGAGAGTAGGCATTTAGAGGTCCAAGGGATCAATGCCAGCCTTATGCAAAGTTTTTAAACACATTTAATTTTCTATTAAAAACACAACCCTTTTCCTTTAAGGACAATGGGCATAATAAAATAAAAGTTTACTTTATTTAAAGGCTATCTCAGAAATAGTGGTCTGCTGACCTTAGCAGCCCACCATCACTGTGATGGCCACCAGTGGGAGTGAGATGCAATTTGCAACATTATATTCATGAGGTAGGTCACATTATGACCCAATCCTGTGCAGAATTTTAAGGACCAACCTATCAATACATAAATCAATCAGTAATGTCTAAAGCCTGGCTAATCACCCATAGGGTCTCAAGGTTCTATTTTGCGGGCTTTCTGCCCAATCGAAGAACCAGGTCTTGAGGTCCTTCCTGAACTGCTTCAGTGATGCCGTCTGTCTGAGTTTGAGAGGTAGCGTGTTCCATGTCCGGACTGCGAGGTAGGAGAATGCTCTTCCTCCTGCTGTGCTTTTCTGGATCTTGGAGACGGCTGCGAGGGAGAAGTGGGAAGAACAGAGCTGTCTGTTGGGTACATAGAAGGTGAGACAGGAGTTGAGGTATGCCGGTCCTATATTGTGTAGTGCCTTGTAGGTGTGGATCGATCAGTCCATAGGTCAATTCGTAAAATTCAGTACTGGTCACAAAAATGTAGGTCGCATATTGAGATCAGTTTTTTATGGCCAGTATTTAGGAAATCTGGCCCTAAACTCATAAACTGGCTAGCTGTTTAGTGAAAAATGTATTATTGAGAAGCACATTGAAATTCCAGTCTTTAAAAACTAGATTGAGTGAGAGACATGATGCTGTGACATCATTCATATTCTGAAGCATCTCTGGATCATATAAGTGGTAACAAAGTGCTATACATATACACTTGAGATTTACAAAGCATAAGAGTGATCTGCATCCAGGGATCCAGTTTCCTTTATTATATCATATACATTCAGGTCACAGCGGATTTATAGAAGTGTTACTGCTAGTGAAGCATCATGCACACGCTGTTGTTTGAACCAGTACTTATTTTGTGTCAGTGTCTCCCAAAGAACACCACCAATAGATATTTCACAGGACAAGGACTCTTTGCCATGTCACACACTGTCTCAGTCCCATTATGCACCTACCTTACATCACAGAGCACCAGAAGACAGCTGAGCAGCCCTTTTTGGATTTCCACAATTGCCCAGGAGATAGAAGCTAAAAACATAAGTGCCAGGGTTTTCGTCAGGAGGCCACTCCTGTCTGCACCACCCATTGCTCCTGTCAGCACTGCCAATGACAGTACCAACACAACTACAAATCAAGACACTCCAATAAGTGTGAAAATTCAGACTATTCCAGGCCCACAAAGCCATAAGAATGGCTTGAGGGATGGCAGGTATTAATCAATGTTGAACTGAGGAACAACTGTCGGTGTACTCAACTCTAAATTGGACGACAAGTGCACCATGTGGGAGATTGTCGTAAGTGCCGGTGATTACAATGAAAGGTCAGTGCCAGCACCATAACCACTGGCTCAAATTAAGCAATGAGGACAGCCAAAAGGTATACTTTACATTTTTAACTGAGGAGTCGATGTAAGAAAACCTGCGGTGGTAAAAGCAAAACAGCTAATACATTTTCAGTGAAGTAGAAAATGGTTGCTAATGGAAGGAAAGAATATTTTAGCATGTTGAAACACATCCTTTTCTTTTTTTCATCAGCTCCCTCTAAGGATATGTGGATGACTGACTGATTAAGCTAATACAGATCACCCTATGGCTAAAGGTGTCTCTAGGCGCTTGTAAAGCTAAGCCTTGATGACGAGATCACAATTTAAAAACCACTGAAAAGCCAATAGGTGTAACTTACAAATGACAGAGCTTCTTCATTGATGAAGGGTGAGTTTTTGTTTGTGATACTGTGGATGGACAAGAGGGGGAACGTAAGAATGAGTCAGTGGTTGGATGAATTAAGGTTTCCCATCCAGCACTCACTGATCAATCCATCTATGCACCTGATGAACATCATCATCATCACCATCACCTAATCTACAATCATCCATGCAGTAATTTATACTTCATGTTCAAGCATTCAGCCATCCACACATTGACTCTTTCTTGCATCGACCCGGTCACCAAGAAACAATACCACACACACAAACTCAACAATAATTGAAGAGTTACTTTCACTAATAAGCCAGACTTAATGCATTTACCAATACCTGTTCTTCCTTCTGGTGCTTCCTATTTTTCTTATGTATCCATTTACAAGCATTTGCCCCGAATATTGAGTTGACCAACATATATTGAGTTGACCAACATATATTGACTTGACCAATATATATTGCAGGAACAGCTGAGCCGGCAGGCTCTTCCACCATAGTTAGATCTGAATCCAATAATTTTGGAAATATGTAAAAGAAAACTGTGTTTCTACCCTTGGTGCAACAGCTTTCTCCAGCAGAATAAAGTGTCCAGGGACACCTCTGGGAATTAGAAGCAGATTCACTGTTTTAGATGGATAGCATTACTACAGGTTTAAACTAAATCAAATCGAAAGCACCAAAGGTTCTAGGTCAATTCAGGTTTCCTTTATCTTGGTGCAATTCATGACACCCAGGAGCAGTTGGTTCTGAATTCTCACTTTAAAATCAAATGTGGTTGTTTGTTGCAACCCTCAACCTGTCGAGCAAAGTTGTTGCAAAGTTGTTTTAAAATTGCATCAAGAGGCTCATTTACAGTTTTCTATAAGGCCGACATCTGCCACAATGTGGTGGATGTCCTGTTCGCCAAACTCATGCTTCACCTGCTCTAACTAGAGTGAAGGGAAGTACCAGGTGTCTGCCAGTGAAAAGCTTTGATTGACTGCCTGTCTGCCAATGAACCATCAGTTAAAATACATCAGGCCGCCCATTCCATATAGGGAGTGTCAGTGCTTAATTTGTAAATAAAAACATGCCGGTGCCCAAAGCTCTTTCTCTGAAACTAACAGCTGCTGCAATTAAATGTGCAAGCACAGAATACTGAGCCAGCGTAATCCTAAAGCCATCTCAGCAGGGGCGGCTCCTCCATTAGGGCAGAGGAGCGTTGGTTCTCCGCCAGCAGCTGCAAACCTTTTACCAAACAGCGATAAAACTGTGTTTATTATAGTTGTTTAGTAAAAGGACGGGGCCATGGGGGTGATGAGCAGTGAGTGGGAGTGCTCAGCACTCCCCCTCAGAGCGCATGTGTGTGTTTGGGCTGGCCAAACACACATGTGCAGTAGGTTCTCTCCAGCCCAGCAACACAGTTGGCGGGCTGGAGAGAACCTGCACAGGCTCCCAGTCTGCCTGGGAGCACCCTGGCTGGGCGAGAGCAGCAGGAGAGGAAGGGCACACAGCATTAAGGTGTTTTTTTCTTTTATTATTGGTTTTAATTTTTTTTAATTCCTACCCCACCCCCTCCCCCGAGTGCCGACCCACCCCTTCTGCTTGCAGCGAGCCCCTCCTACATCTCAGGCCTCTTTAATTGATTTACAGCCTCTCACTGCCCCTTCATCTCACTCTTGCAGGCATCTGCGTTCTCTCTTTGTAATGATTTTTCGTTTTTCAATTCCTCTGTCTTTCCCATGTGTCTTTTGCTGACAGGAAATGCTTGAGGCAGAAGAATAAGGGCCGTCCCTCAAAAATGAGTGCTGGTGCCCTGCACTGGAAACCAGAGGCACAACTTAAGCACTGGGGTGTGTGTTCCAAAGTACATATTTCTGTTCAAGACCGCAAGGGAAACACCTACAGACCACACCTGAAATACATACAGTGTTCATCTCGAGATTCAGCAAGACCAGCAGAAAAGCAACCACCTCAATACGTTTAGAGACTTAAGACATTGAATCATAACCAATTGTCTGTGAACGAATATCACTTGAGCACAGATTTCTTGCACTGACCCAGCAGTAAACAACAATGGTTAGAATACAACAAGAACTAATTGTCTCCGGCTGTTTACCAACTTAACTAGCCGCTGATTCCTTGGAATCAACTCAAAATGTGTAGCCACGTCATGATTCGACCTTCTACCTTCCCAATATCAATCTCTGCAAGCAGGCACTGATTTAGTGCCATTGCTCTCTGTTTTTCCATCACACTGGGTCAAATAATTACTATTTGTACTATGACATCTCTGGTGGCCATACCTCCCAAGTTTTATGAACTATTTACACAAATCTGATTAAATGCAATCCATAGAAAAATATAGGCCCTCATTATGACCCTGGCGGTAAATCCTGCCTACTGCCACGCTGACGGCCGCCAACATACCGCCGCGGTGGTGAATATCCATTCGCCATATTATGACACACACACACACCAATCCGACAGAATACTGCCACATACATAAATCCGCCAGCCCAAAGGTCAGTGCAAAAGTGACACTCCCAACACCCATACCGTTACGTCAACAGAAAAACGCCCACCACATTATGGCCCACAAATCACCACGGTGGACATTCAACTGTGGTAAACCATTGGCGGAACATACAGCCGTGCTCAGAATGGACACCCACATACAAAATAACACCACATTGGCTAATACAAAAAACACACACCTGACACCCATACACTCATCACACCCACCTACCCACATCACTATAAAACACACACACACATTACCCACAACCCTTTATGATTACAAATCATTGCCACCATACTGACACCAAGACCACTGAGACAACTACACACACACCACTTACACCCATACATCCCTCACGCACCCCACATTACACACCCCACCACATTACTCAACGCACTCTTACCAACACACACTGCGCAACACCCATTTCCTCACAAAGGCACCACCGTTTCACTGAGGAGGAGTTAAGGGTCATGGTGGAGGAAATTGTCAGGGTAGAGCCACAGTTATCTGAAACACAGGTACAGCAAATATCCATTGCAAGGAAGATTAAGCTATGGCGGAGAATTGTGGACAGGTTGAATGCGGTAGGGCAGCACCCAAGAACACGGGACGACATCAGGAAGAGGTGGAAGACCTATGGTGGAAGGTGCGTTCCATAGTAGCAAGGCACCAGCTCGCCATACACAGGACTGGCGGTGGGCCCCACATCCTTCCCAAAGCTCACAGCATGGGAGGAGCAAGGCTTGGCAATACTGCATCCTGAGAGACTCGCTGGAGTAGCCGGAGGACTGGACACTGGTAAGTCAACATTTAACACTTATCACCCCCCCATACCTGCATGCCATCCCACCCCCTCACCCTCCCTCCCATCACTCCACTCCACCCACGCACTGCACCAACACAGATGACTAACCCCAATGCCAAGCCCAGTATGCCACACCAATACATGGACAGCCCTCCATGACCTGCATGGACACCCATCACCAAAGCATGCACAGCATAGAGAAACTAATAATCACACAATACATCACCATACACAAGCAGAGGTGGCAGGGCAACACCAACAATAGAGGGGAAGCCAGGGATGTACAATTTGTCATACACATGAAGCATAATACGTCACTTACATCCCCACAGGTACCCCAGCCAATGTCAGTGGAGAGGAGGTGCCTCGACTATCCAGTACCCCCGCAGAAGATGCCCCCAGTGATGACAGTAACTCTGGACTACAGGATCTCGATGTACTACCTGGCCCATCAGGGACCACTGGACAGCCGGTCACCCAAGCCCATTCACAGACCACCACAGAGCCTCCCCCTTCAGTATCCAACACCACAGCACCAACCCAGCGTACCCACACCTCTGTCCCTAGGACACATCAATCAGCTGTGCGCCCACCTGTACAGGGACCCCAGGCCACACTTCGTACCCAAGACAATCAGGGACCTGGGGTCAGTGGCAGTGGGCAAACAGTTCAGGGGACAGGGGCACAGGCCAACAGTGACCCTCTGGGAGGACTACTGTGTGCAAGCAGGAGGACAGGAACAGGGAACCGACCCTCTAGGAGGCACTCTCTGAGATCCTGGGAGCCTACCAACATTCCCAGGAGAAGATGAGCCAGATCCTTGATAATGTGCAGCAGAACAGGCGGCTGTAGGAGGGACAGTATCAGGGGATCAGGGAGGCCTTGCAGGCCATTAACACCACCCTGATCTCCATAGCAGGGGTGCTGGCAGACATGGCCAACATCATGAGGGAGGCAACAGCTCACCAGCGGGCCCCTACCACTAGCCAGTCCATTGGCCACCCCTTCAGTTCCACTGCTGCTAGTGGGCAGCAGGCCTCACCACAGGACACACAGGCCACCAGCATCCCTCCCCCTGCTGAAGGTGAGCCACCTCACAAACATTCCCTGCAACCCAGACAGAAGCCAGAGATACTTGCAAGACCACTGCCAGGAAATTAGACATTCCTGATTGTCCCTCTTGTGTTCCACTCAGTCACCTTGTCCACCTTGAACTGCTGTTGCTACCCTTCCTATGGCCACTTGGACACTGCATCTGTGCTACAAACAGACTGGAACAATACCCTGGACTTTCCTCCAACATCACCCCATTCCACTGCACTTTTCCCTAAATTTGTTAGCACTAAAATAAACACCCTTGAACACAACTCGACTACTTGGATGTCACATTTTGAAAATGTGTATTCATGGAAGCAGTTACATCCATAGCAAATGTACTGTACATTGTGAGAGCATAGAAATAATGACCTGTAGCTGGATGTAGTCAGCACATCAGTACACAGTTGTCATACCACCAACATCTGTAAAATGGCAAACCATAGGTGACAGTAAGTAGAGGTAAAAGGAAGTTAATGCTATCATGCCACAGCCACACAGAATACACCAATAGTCATAGAAATGTGAAGTTGCACTGTCTCACCTGCGTGTCATTGGAAGTACTGACGGATAACTGATGTTCTGTTGTCCTCATCCTCATTCTCAGCCTCTTCAACCTCACTGTCATCAGGGTCTACTGCTGCCAGAGGGGCATATCCTGTCTCTTCCTCCTGCAGAAAGGGTGCATGGCGTCAGGTTGTGCAACATGCAGCATGCCACTACTATCTGGCAGTCCTTCTCGGGTGAGTAGCACAGGGATCCACCTGTCAGATGGAGGCACCTGAACCTGTCCTTCAGGAGCCCGAAGGTCTTCTTAAAGATCCGTCTGGTTTGCCCATGTGCCTCATTATAATGTTCTTCATCCCTTGTCCTGGCATTCATTACAGGAGTCAGCAGCCACAATGGGTTTGGGTAGCCAGAGTCACCTTCAGATATTGAGGGATAACATTTAGCCACACACAATCCTATGGGGTCAACACCAGAAGCATACACTAACATACAGTGGGTGGGGACCAAGGCTCACCTATAAGCCACACCCTGTGCCTCTGTGGTTGGGCCATCACATTTGAGATGCTGCTATTCCTCAGGAGAAAGGCATCATGCACCAACCCAGGGTACTTAGCATTGATGTGGGAGATGTACTGGTCCGCTAGGCACACCATCTGCACATTCAGTGAGTGAAATCTCTCACGATTCCTGTACACCTGTTCATTCTGGCGGGGGGAACAAACGCAATATGTGTTCCATCAATCACCCCAATATTATTGGGGATATGTCTCATTGCATTGAATCTGGCCTTCAGAGTGGCCAAATCTTCCACCCGGGGGAAAGTAATGTGGCTGCACATGTGGTTTATCAGGACAGACAACACTCTTGCCAGCACGATTGAGAACATTGGCGGTGACATTCCTGCTGCCAAGCCCATTGTCACTTGGAATTAACCTGTTGCCAGGAAATGGAGAACTAATATCACTTGCACAAGAGGGGGGATCCCAGTCGGATGACGGATAGATGAGATCAGGTGAGGCTTCAACTGGGCACACAACTCTGTGATTATGGCCCTGTCCAGTATATAGGTGAGTATAATGTGCCTATCCTCCAGTGTAGCTAAGTCCACCAGGGGTCTGTACACTGGGGTATGTCTCCACCTCCTATTCATCCGAAGTGGTAGGTATCTAAGGGACACAAGAGTGAGAAGGCTGTCACAATTGTAACAACAAACCCACAACTGCAGTCCACATGGTGCACTTATGTATTGGGACAGAGTTAATGGCGAAGTATGTGGCAAACTAATCTGTGACGCAGTAATTGTCGGTATGTCTGTTTCCCCCACCCTGAAATGGCACCCACCTGTCCTGTCTGTAGGGACAGGTGGAAGTGAGGTAACTCTGCCGACGCTGGGCGTCATGGCGGAAGGCGGTCTTGCACCGCCGTGCAATTCCTCATTGGATAATATTTGGCTCTAACGAGTACAGTGGCCAATAGGGATCCGCGCCGGTGCTGACTGTCATTTTCTATCTGATTCCTAACTTGTTTCCTGACCTTCAAGAGGAGAACACCTACACTGCGTGTGCTGCTGTGACCTGTATCTGGAGCCTACCATGGCCCTTGTGACCGGGGAAAGGGCATTAGCCTTCCCTTCGGAGGAGTTGAAGCGACTGGTGGATGGGGTCCTACCCCAGTACGGACAGCTGTATGGGCCTCCAGACCAACAGGTGAGTACACTTTGGGCACGATGCATGTGGGAAGGATGCATAGAGATGTGTGTGAAAGCATTGTGGCATCGGGGGTGGGGTGGGGAAGTGTCTTAAGGCGCTGTAATGTTGTGTAGTGGCTATGTGTGTGCCAATGGTGATGGAAACGGGTATTTGTGTGACAGGCTGGAGTGTTTGTTTAATGGTGTTCTCCTGTCTGTATTGCCTCTGCAGGTCAGCGCCCATCAGAAGAAGGGAATATGGCGTGCCATCGCCAAGGATGTACGGACCCTGGGGGTCTATGGCAGGCAGGGCACCCTCTTTCGGAAACAGTAGGAGAACCTGAGACGCTGGGCACGGAAGGTTGCAAAGGCCAAGCTGGGGATGGCCTTCCAATGAGGAAGGGGTGCCTGTCAGACCCTGACTCCACTGATGGCCCGCATACTGGTGGTGGCCGACCCAGAGCAGGATGGGCGCTTGAGGGAATCACAGCAGCCACAAGGGGGTGAGTACAGTGAGAATCAATACATATTTTGGCTGGTGCGGTTGGTATCCGGGTGGGGGATGTGTGTTTGTGTGTGCCCCTAAGGCCAGGCCAGACATTGCAGTGTGGGTTATCTGAAGGGTAATGGGTGTACAGCAAATACAGGTAATCTAGCTTGTTAGCAGTCCTTTTCAGCCAGGGCATTGTGGGTTCCAGGAGTGCTGCAGTTGGCAGTGTGTGCTCCTCATCTTGCCTTAGTGACTAGCTATATCCCTGGTAGTGCAATGCATAGTGCTTAAGCCTGTTCCCTGTGTGTGACGGTGATATGTATGCCAAAAGTGGTGTTGGTGCAGTCATTGACCCAGTGTATCCTTTGTCTCTCTCCCCCCCTTTCTTGTTTTGTCAACCTGTCCTTGTGTGCATTACCATCATCTGGCAGAGGAGCAGGGGCACCAGTGACAGAGGGAGCTGCATCCCACAGGACCCAGGAGCCAGAGTTCAATGACTCCGAGGGAACCAGTGGGACAGAGGGCAAGGGGAGCACCATGGCGGAGACTGAAGGAGACAACACAGACTCAGATAGCTCCTCCGATGGGAGCTCCCTGGTGATAGCAGACATCTCTGTGACCACTCCAGCTGTAGGTACAGCTGCCACCCCGTACCAGCACTGCCCTCCCAGTAGCCCCTCAGCGAGCTGCCCCTGCCCGCTCACCTAGAAGGGTGGGCATCTCCTTCGCCCCATGCACCTCAGGCCCTACCCCAGAGAGCCCTGATGCCTTGAGTGAGGAGGCTATTGACCGCCCGAGATCCGTCTCTGTATGGCAGTCAACCATTGTGTATGCCATCCAGAGGTGGGCATCCCAGATGCAGCAATGCAATACATTCCTGGAGAGCATTCATGGTGGATTGGCGGCCCAACAGAGATCGATTCAGGCTCTGGCCTCCTCTCTGATGCCAGCCATTTTCCCTGTTTCTACCGTCCCCACTCCAACTTCCACTTCCCAGACCCATTCTCCTCAACCCCAACCCATCCCAGGCACACATACAGACGAGCATGCACACAAGACAACACCCAAGAGTGTCACAGGCAAACACAAGTACCACACTTCATCCTACAAGCACTCACACAAACACCATAAAGTTGCAGACACAACAACATCTACTGCCTCCACTGTCTCCCCCTCCTCCTCCTCCACCTCCCTGCCAGTCATGTCAACACTCACACCTGCATGCACTACATCAACATCCACTACCAGCATCACCATACCAAGCAGAACACACACCTGACTGGCAGACACCTCCACAACAGACATGCACGCGTCCCCTCTGTCCTCTCCCACCCTGTCTGTCCCCCCTCCTAAAGGACCCAAACGCAAGCACTCACACACCCAACAGACATCCAGTCCTTGCACCTGCACCCAAATCCAGCAGACATACACCTCCTACAACCACTCCCTCAACCTCCACTCCCATTACTGCTCCCTCCTCCCGCCCCAACCCCCCTAAAAAGCTTTTCCTTTCCCAACTTGACCTCTTGCCTCCCCCTTCCCCCTGTCCTGCCCATCACAGCAGGGTCCCAAAGACCCACCCCAGCACCTCAGCCAAACAGTCCATGGGAACAGCAGTAGCACCACCTACTCGTGGTGGTAAGGATACCACACCTCCATCGAAGAAGGGGAAGGAGGCTGCACCACCATCAGTCAAGAAGGGGAAGGAGCCTGCACCACCAACAAGAAAAGGAAGGAGCCTACACCTCCATCCAGGAAGGGGAAGAGGCCATCCACCCTTGCCAGGAAGGGTAAGGGATCCACAAACCATGTAATGGAGGAGACAAAGCCCTCTACTCCAGTGGAGGCTGTCAGGCTGACATCTACACCACCACAAGCTGCAACTGCAGAGGCTGCCCAGGAGGCTCCTCCATCCACTACCACACTGCAGCCATCAGCAACTGCAGAGGCTGCCCAGGAGGCTCCTCCATCCACCGCCACACTGCAGCCATCAGCAACTGCAGAGGCCAGGAGGCTCCTCCATCCACCACCACACTGTAGCAGTCAGCATGTGCAGAGGCTGCCCAGGAAGCTCCTCCATCCACTACCACACTACAGCCATCAGCAACTGCAGAGGCTGCCCAAGAGGCACCGCCATCTGCCAATACATTGC
Organism: Pleurodeles waltl; assembly: GCF_031143425.1. Taxonomy (NCBI): domain Eukaryota; kingdom Metazoa; phylum Chordata; class Amphibia; order Caudata; family Salamandridae; genus Pleurodeles; species Pleurodeles waltl. The sequence goes on from NC_090450.1 coordinate 39,617,736, forward strand.
AGCCATCCACGCCAGAGGATGCCATTTTGGCCACCCTCCAGGGGCTGCTGTACGAGTTGGCCAATCCAGAACCAGTGGGAAAGTCACCCACTCCAGAGACTGTGGCCTTGCACTCCCCAGGACATAACAATGGGCTTGGAACCCCCTCCAGAACCAGTGGAAATGTCACCCACTCCAGAGACTGTGGCCTTGTACTCGCCAGCAGAGAGAAATGGGCATGATGCCCCCTCCAGAACCAGTGGGAAAGTCACCCACTCCAGAGACTGTGGCCTTGCAGTCTCCAGGACTGAGCAATGGGCATGGAGCCACCTCCAGAACCAGTGGGAAATTCACCCACTGAGAAACTGTGGCCTTGCACTCCCCAGCAGAGAGAAATGGGCATTGAGCCCCCTCCAGAACCAGTAGGAATGTCACCCACTGGAGAGACTGTGGCCTTGCACTCCCCAGGACAGAGCAATGAGCAGGGAACCCCCTCCAGAACCAGTGGGCTTCTACCCGCATCCGGCTGAGGTGCCCTCCTTCTCCTGAGGTGCCTGCCTATTTGCAAACTGATGCCCCTGCAGAGTACTATCTATATGAGGTCGGGATTCGAGTTGGACCTTAGACTGTGCCCTGTGGCCATGGGGGCCCTTTGAACATTGGACTGGGCAGTGTCCCTTTGTGTACATGTGTACATATATGTAAGTTATTTAGATGTTGATTTGATTACAATCACTTTCGTGCATTCCTTGCATTATTCTGCCATTTTTCGGGGACTAATTGTTTTTCGTGTGCAGCTGGTTGTGTGTATGGTGTGTGTGTGTGTGTGTCGGGTGTATGTCGAGCATGTGTGTGTCACTCTCGTTTTCCACCCTCCCTCCTTTGTGTGCTAGGCTAGGCGGCTGTACTCACAGTCGTCGTCTTCGTCGGTGTTCCAGGTGTAGCATAACGTAGAAGATCATCAGGAAAACTTGCAGTTGAGGTTCCATGGCGGCGTTGTTCTTCCCTGTGTCTCTGATGGTGAGTCATTTCTTTTCTGTGATGCATTTCCACCAGGCTTTTGATGGCGTTGGTACATCCCCGGAAAAGGTGGCACATTGATGTGTCAAAATATGGTGGGTCGTACTTTGTCTTCCGCCTGGCTGTTGGTGGCTACTGCTGTGGTGTGTGTTGTGTCCGCCATGGCGGTTGGTGTGGTACATTGGCTGTCTATAGGAGTTATCACCGCCATGGTCATAATTTGGCGGTTGTTACCGCCAGCCTGTTGGCGGTATTACTGGCACTTTATCACTCACCGCCAGGGTTATAATGAGGGCCATAATGTTCCAAAGGCTCTTCACACTATCCTGTGACACTTGAATATACTGATTTTGGGGTGGATCTGCCTTTAGTGAACGGTTGCTGGGACATCAGCTTTGGCTATTTATTCCTTGTTCAAGGTGGGTCATTTTATTCTGATCAAAGGCACCCACAACACACCCCACAGAGACAACCCTGAAACATCTTGCTTCACACAGGTTTGGCCAGATGATTGCCTCCGCAACAAAGTGCAGAGAAACACCAATATTCAACACACCACCACTCACACTTTATTGAACGTGATCTCTCCAAAGAACACCACCCACACACGAGAAATTCTGTGCATTATTACTTGAATTACAGATACCAAACAAAGCTCTGCTCTGATTTGTTTTCAATTATAGGTCAATCCCCTTGAAATGTGGAATAACCGCCCCCCCTGACCTGGAACTACCATGCAAAATACAATCACTTACTACCTACTCTGAGAATGTTGAAAATGAGGAGCCACAGGAGAAGGTGGCGAGGAAAACAAAAGCGCACATCAGTGTCTGTTTCTTAGAGAACTAACAACCAAATCTGGAAAGTGCATTAATGAAGTGGGTGTTACAAAGATGTCAGTAATAGAGATCCACAAGAACTGGTACCACCAGCGAGCCCACACCACCGAGCAGTTAGCTTCGAGGTAAAAGGATGTTACACGTACAGATGGAGGACCAAGCACAAAGTCACCAGCCAGGTCCACTAGAATTATGTGATTATGCAGCCGCTTCCTTTTTCACATAATTATAGATTTGCTTAATTTGCCACATAGTACAGCATCTCCTGCATAATCTGCAGCTTTTAACCACAAATAAACTTTATTTGTAGCTCAACCGGTTTAAAAGTTACAAAAAATGCAGTGACAAGTGGTGCCAGGCAGTGGAAAGCCCTTAGCCAAGTTTGACTGGTCACCTTTCTGTTGCTTACTGATATAATTGGGTGTCAAACTGGTACTAAAGAGGTGCAACCAGTACCAAAATAGTGTTAGCAAGTGTACAAGCATTTACAATGCAATGGGTCTCACCTTTGCTCGAGTTAGAGCTATTAGCGTTGTAAACTCCTAACCAAACTTTTCTTGCCACATAACCTGAAAAGTAAAACAGTTTCACATAAGCGAGCCGATGGGCGCCATGAGCGCAAATCAGACACACAAAAGGAAACCGAAATTTGCTTGCAGTGAAACGTTTCGGCAAAAGTGCAATTATCCATGTAACCAGCAAAAGTGCAATTATCCATGTAAAGGGTCGATGTTGTGCAAAACGCTTGATTATTGCCAAGCAAGATCACACTATGAAATAAAATAAAAAAGTTGTACAGAAATCATACAGAAAACATCGAGCCTTGTATGTTTTCGGTAGTGTGCATGCCTTTCACTAATGAAATCAAGCGAATTTTAAAAGGCAAACGAATCAACCAAACTGATGGGCATGACATGGGCGTGGTTAAAAACCCATAGAGAGAGTACACCAGGAACAGAGCGCTTTGTGCGCTGAACCCTAAAAATGACAAAATAAGGTAGTACTATTACAAAATGTGCTGCATTATGCCAAATAATTTGCCATTTACTGTTGCATAATATACTAAACCATGCCTCCTACTTCAGCCCTACCCAGCTGTATAATTATAGTGGCCCAGACACCACTCAAACACTGTTGAAGAATTTATAGAGATGACGTTTCAGCCCAACTCCGTCTATGGAGACTCGAATATTTACACTTCACCCCCTGTATCTGAAGCTCCAGGTTAAGTGTTTACAATTTACTTTTACAGATATGTCCAGATGAAACATTAATTTCAGAACTCTGCAAAAACACTAACAAAGCAGCGAAAACACCACTCCTACATTAGGAGACCCAACTACAACCATTGCTCCCTCTGCAGAAACTGAAAAACAACCAAAGTATAATGGATTCCTAATTTAAAAAGAGAAAGAAGGACTTTACGCCCTACTGTATTGGCCAGGTTGTTCAAGGTCAGGAAGGCTCATAAACCCCTGCTCAGTTCTGTGCATTGGAACAGTCCATGTTGAATATTCAAATAAATAAGCAGAGTGCTAGCTCTGAAATGAGTACACCGGTAGCAAAATTAGATAGAACCACTTCTGAAAGTAATGAAGTAATTAGATCAGGATTTGAAGGGTAAACTATGGCTATTTAAAACCTGGCAACATAAATGACTCAAGGCTCTGCATTACACAGGCATCAACTTAGAAACATGGACACTCGCCTCTGAACATCTGGACATTTTATTGAAAGGTTTGCTACAGCCACCTGAACTATATGTTGGCGAAATGCTAATAGGCAGGTGAAGTTAGTACACGGCAAGCGGCCTAGCCCAAATAAGAAACACTTTGTAGGTAATGCAAACTGCTAATGAGGGATCTCTGGCATCAAGGTTGGTTGGAGAACCTGAGGAGGACTCAAGTGTAAGCAGTATTTCTGTTAGTGAGCCCGCTACTTCAAGGAGTAGTAGAAGCTAGAGTGGAGAAGTGCGAGGAAGACCAACAGAGGGCCTCATTATGACCCTGGCGGGCGGCGGAGGCCGCCCGCCAGGATCCCGCCCTCCAAATTACCGCGCCGCGGTCAAAAGACCGCGGCGGGTATTACGAGTTTTCCCCTGGGCTGGCGGGCGGTTCCAGTTAAACCGCCCGCCAGCCCAGGGGAAAACGACCTTCCCACGAGGATGCCGGCTCGTAATCGAGCCGGCGGAGTGGGAAGGTGCGACGGGTGCTACTGCACCCGTCGCGTATTTCACTGTCTGCAAGGCAGACAGTGAAATACATTTTGGGGCCCTCTTACGGGGGCCCCTGCCGTGCCCATGCCATTGGCATGGGCACGGCAGGGGCCCCCAGGGGCCCCGCGACCCCCCCTACCGCCATCCTGTTCATGGCGGCTTTCCCGCCATGAACTGGATGGCGGTAGGGGGGGTCAGAATCCTCATGGCTGCGGAGCGCGCTCCGCAGCCATGGAGGATTCCAATGAGCAGCGGAAAGTCAGCGGGAGACCGCTGACTTTCCGCTTCTGACCGCGGCTGAACCGCCGCGGTCAGAATGCTCATTGGAGCACCGCCAGCCTGTCGGCGGTGCTCCCGTGGTCGGTGGCCCTGGCGGCCACCGGCCGCCAGGGTCAGAATGACCCTCAGAGTGTTGAACACAAAGACCAGCTTCTGTTACTGAATGCCAAAGGTGTTGAATAGTAAAAGAAAAGAAAGCAATTACTGTTTTCTTAAATTAAATAAGATCCTTATTCTGGAGTAATATGTCCATAATGTATAGGTTTGGTGTTTTCAAAATAATCTGTTTATGAACAGATTATTTTGTTTAGTACTCAATACCCTTTGTTCTCTTTGTACTCTTTTCTGACGTATGTCTGTGATATGTACCTTATAGTTGTTTGTGGTGTCATCCCTCCATGTATGTCCCTCTGCAGCACTTGTAATGTCAGATCCTGAAGGTGGCAAGGGAGGGAATTTCCCACATCATCTTCATCCGTATCATCATAGGGTCATTTGGGAGTTACTTATAGAATGCTAAATTATGCAGCATAGCATAGGTGGCTATTATTTTGCAGGACATTACTGAATCATACTCTAGGACACTCCCACTTTTGTGTGGACATCCACATTTCCTGTTAAGTAACTGAATGCCTGCTCAATAATGCTCCTTCTTTGTCTGTGAGAAACATGTACTTCTTTTATCTATTGGAACAGAGATGAAAGTATCGAATCACGATCCATGGTTTTAATTCATATACACTGTCACCTGAAAATTGGAATGTTGGAAATCGGTCTTCAAGCTCTCCTGTCGGTAGCCGTTCATATAGTCCACATTTTTTAAAGATGTAGTATTCATGAGTGGTCCCAGGGTATCAAGCAACTAGGTCTGTGATCAGACATGTGGCATTACATACTACTTTGTACTTAAAGAATGTTGGTTCTTTTAGTTATGACACACCTACCCTGTTTCAGAGGGTGGACAACTTAGAAAATGTGTACCATCCACAAATCCAATTACTTGAGGGAAATGTGCTATTGCACTGAAATAGATTTCTGTAGCTTCATTGGGGTACATGAAAATTAAATGTGTGAATTTATTCTAACTAACACTGTGTCAAGAAAGTTTGAAAAATCCTATATAAAGCATTTTCTGTTATCCTTCCTGCAACTGTGAGTTGGTATCTACCAGTAGTTAAAAAGTGTAAGGTACATAAAACCTGCATGTGTGTATGAGTAGCACCTCTGTGTTGTGCAGGGGTGCTCAGTCTGTGATTTACATCATAAATTGAAGTTGGAATTACCTCTTCGTCAAACCTATACCTAGCATACACCTCCTCATCAATTTGTTCAAATTGAGTCACCCCCTGGCTGAAAATCCTTTTTCTCCTCCTCTACTTCGTTCTTCTCCTCCTCCTCCTGCAAGAATTAGCTTTCTCCTTACTACAATATAGAGTGCAGCCACTGGGAAAGATTGCAATGCATGTTAGGCCCCCTTTTATGTTTTGCACCTGGTTTCCACCTGTTTCCGAATTGACAGCATTTTGCACTTCCAAAGTGCTGTATTTTAGCATATTTCCAAGTTGTGAATGCCTTTACCATTGAAATAGCAATTAAACATTTTTCTATTACAAAAATACTTCATCACAATATATTCGGTGTGGTGTGCTTGGTTAAGTAATACACCTTTAGCAAGTATTTGTAAATCACAAACACCCCATTTAACAGAGGGTAGCCAGTTTGAGACTCCTTAGTTACTCGCTATATTTTTTATATATCAGACCCCCAAATCCTAGACTAGTGCATACACTATGAATTGTAACCACAATGAAGACAAGCAATATGGCAGCAGCATCAAATTATCTAAAGCATGCGTAAAAGATGCCACTCCAATATGATTGATTTTATTAACTAGAGAAGCATTTCTTAACCTTGTGGCTCCCTTGGGTCTCCACTTAACCATTACTGAAACCTAGGAACCCCCTAATGAGTCTTTATTGGAATCTGGAGACCCACGTTGAGTCGTTAGTTGAAGCCAGAGACACCCGACCTGAGCATTTTGAATGATTTGAATTGCATAACAGTATACAAAAATTCAGAAGATACAGAAACAAGCATTCGTCAAATAACCACATAGATGATGATAACTTTTATAAATAAAAAAATCGAATTTTGAATTTTAAAAGGAAGGTTGGAGTTTTTCTAAATTCAGTTGAGGCCATTCATTGTCCATACCGTACACTGTGTGATGCTCTTGCACTGCTCCCACAAATCAATCTGGGGATAGTAATTTCATTTTTAAACTCCAATTTCAAATTCCTTCACATTAACCAAACATCCTAAAAAAAAATATTTTGTGCCTTTAGTTATACACATTTTATTTAAACTAAGGGCCTATTTAGATTTGGCTGGGGAAAATACTCTGTCACAAATATGATAGATATCCCGTCCACCGTATTACGATCCCATTATATCCTAAGGAGATCGTCATATGGCGGACGGGATATCTGTCACGTTTGTGACGGAGTATTCCATCCGCCAAGTTCTCAATCAGGCCCTAAGTGCCTCCTGTCCTGGTTGCCTTCAATAGAAACTGGAGCTAGGATTCTGAATGTCTGTATGGCCGGTCCTAGTGTCACCTGACGTGAAAACTCCTCTGTGCCCTTTAACTTCTGTGCTTGATTTTGATAACAATCTTGTTGTTAAAAACTAATAGCAGAAACAATTAGAAGAAAGGGCCTGAAGTCCATTCAATTGTTGTTGTTCTGCAAGTCTATATTCATTTGAAGGAGGACAAAAAACGAGCCACTAGCTGTCAACCTTTTAGAAACTCTTAGAAATTAATAACAAGGTAATGAAACAGTCTGCATTGTACATTAAATGGTGGAAATATATTCATATAAGCTTAATTTTCACATTACTGAACATAATATTAATAAAATTCAGGTGTGTTATATGATATTCAGCATTCTGATTAATCAACTAGCATAGCTAACTCATGCCGGAGATGCTCAGAACAGAAAAAACACAATATTTATAACAAGCTATAACCTGCACTTTCAATTATGATGCCACACCTGCAGTTGCTAACTGCTAGGTGCGGGTGCATAGAGGCCAGCACTGAAATTCTAGAAGTAGTTTCCTAGAATTGTCATTGTTTGGAGGATGTTTTGACCTCTATGCATCCTGTGCCCTGCCTCCGAAGCAACGAAGCAATTTTCCTGCTTTGATCTATGACTCCACCTACGTGGGTGCAGATGAGCAACAGTGCTAAGGAGGCTGATAGCAGTAGCCAGCTAGGAGATCCTGTTGCTGCTCTATCTGCAGGTGCTGTGGCACAGCAGACTAGAGGCAGGGGAACACTAGCAGGTGAGGAGCTCTGATCTGCTGCAGATGTCAGCAGACAGCCAATGTCTGAGCCCTTGATCAGGAACCCCCTTTCCTTTTTGGCAAAACATTAATGGATCCTTACCTTGTCAAATGAATACTGAATTAGACCATAAGAAATATTGAGGCATATTTAAGAGTCCCTAGCGCCAGTTTAACTCAGTAATAGCTTTATGCTAAAGTGGTGCTAAGGTGGCTTTTCTGCCATGCCACATTTATGAAGTGGCTCAATGCAATACTTTGTAACCCCTTGTGCCACATTATGTCTGCGCCAGGCATAAGGTCTATAAGGGGGGCGTTCCAGTGCTAGGAGGCCCAAAAAAATGCCTCAATGAAATTTAAAAGATTTCACTGCGCCATTTTTGTGATGGTAATATATGGGCCTCCTTGCACTTTGCTGCACTAGTGTCAAAGTTTTAAGATGCTAGTGTAGCAAAGTGCTACAATAGGGTGACAAATTCTGACGCTCTTGACACTCATAAATACAGTGCAATCATGGTGACGTTAGGTGCCGTGGGGGGGGGGCAAGAAAAGTGCCACATCATAGCCACTTTTTCCTAAATATGAGCCACTGTTTTTTGGCCTTGTAGCATGTATCCTTGGTTGGTAGGTACACAAAACCACTCCATGTGGCAAGACCCGACAGGGGTGCAGTGGTGAGTGGCTGTATTGGTTCCTGGAATTATACTCCCCCGCCACCCTTGTGTGCAAAGGTGCAGCAGCATCATGGAGGCAGAGCACAAGTGCCAGCTAGGAATCCAGTTGCTACTGTTGGTGCCAGCACTACTGCAGAGATAAGGGCACAGCAGCCCATTGCACTGGAGCACTAACATGTGAGGACCTCTGAGCTGCTGCATGTGACAGCAAATAGTACATGGCTGAAACTATCATCAGGATTCCCTCATTGCCAAAGTGTGAACTTAGTAACTAATCATTGTACATGCATCACCACATAATATCCTTGAACCATATGATGTTTATACTTTGGGTGTGTTCCCTTTTTTATTGAAATGATCCACATATTTCAGAATAATTTGCTTTATTTGGACTGGTGCTCTAGAGTTGCACACAATTAATAGAGAGATCTTAGCTAGGATTATTTTTTTTATCCCTAGGAGTCAACTCGTCCAAACATTTGGCATGTGAGTTGTATAACACGTCAATTAAAAATATGCGGCTGCGGCCACTGTAAATCTCAAGGGAGAGGTGGGGGGACACGGGGAGAGGGGCAGGGAGGGAATAAAAATAATTAAAAAATAACTTACATATTTCCATCGCTGCCCTATAAAATATGACAGAGATGCTTCAAAGTTCAAAATTGTATGAAACTGATTCACAAACTGCACTTTGCAGTGTTTTTTGTAGCCCTACAAAAGGCACTACAAAATAACATTCAGAAAATATGTGCAGTTTATGCCTTCACTTCCCCTATCTTTTTATGTGTGGGTTCTCAGCCCTGACAGCATTTTAGTAGTAAATGTGATAGGGACCGAAGGGAGTGAGTGGAAAAAGGGGCATACTTACTTCTGAAGGGAAGGGAACTAGGGAAGAGTAAAGAAGGGTTTATGCATGCTCAGGAGGATTTTAAAGGGGAATGTCCCCTACAAAGGAGTAAGCCCATTGATATTCACAATTTCCACTTCTAAGGAACTACTGTCCAAAAAACAGTAATAGTAAAACACCAGACATGGCTAAAAACTGATACTATAACACCCTCCCTTAAAAAGCAATGGAGGAAAGAATATATTTTAATGGAAAAATAATTAAAAATAAATATGCTCATTAAAATATAAATATCACTGCCAACATACGTAATGCATAATTTAATTCTTCACAATTTTTTAAAATGCAACTTGATGAAAAGTATTGAACAAAATGTTGGAGATATGTATAACAAATGATTTGAATGCTTGCAACACATCTGGTAATGAAAGAAGTGACGGTTCTCAACTCCCCCACCCATTTCCTCTAAACCAGTGGTTCCCAACCTGTGGGCCGGGGACCCCTGTGGGTCCGCGAAGCCTCCTCGGGGGGTCCGCAGCTGCTGAAAAAATTTAATAATATTAGGTCCCATCTATCAGTAATGACTCCTTGGGGGTCCCCGTGTTCCAATAATGATTCAGTGGGGGTCCCCGGGCTTCAGTATTGATAAAATGGGGGTCCACAGAAGTCAAAAGGTTGGGAACCACTGCTCTAAACGCCTATTACAACAACAACCAGTCACAGCGAGTCTGAGCACATCAAATAGGAATGCACACACCAAAACCCTTTTCCTGCTTTCACTTTGTCATTTGTGTTAGTGGGTTTGCCTATTATTTTGATGAGGAATTATTTGAGAAGGAGGATAGGGAAAGTTTAAAGACAAATGATCAACCTATTTGGTATTTCCCAGGAAGCTGTTATTTCTTCATACCGCTTCCCACCTGATGTGATACTGGAAATGGTTGCTGACGGGAGCAGGAGCTAGATTCACCAACAGTCCACTCCCAAGCTTTCCCGGCCCACGTCAAAATACTAGTTGCACTCCAATTCATTGCCACTGGAGCTTTCAAGAGGGTATCCTCGCACAATGTTGGCATCTGACAGGGAAGCTAGTCCCAATGCTTGCATCAGTTTCTGAGATTCATCAGCAGAAGAGTGCATCCGTTTATTACCATGCCATAATCATTGGCAGAAAGGCAAAGAGTGACAGGGAATTTTATGCCTTTGTCTATTCCCCTTGTGAGCTTGGTGGCCTTGGCTGAACCTAATGTGGCACTTCAGCCACTTCACCGCACACCACACCCTTTTCACAACAGACACTGCTCCAACTCCATTAACATGAAGGCTTTCAGGATGTTAGGGGCTGCAACACAGATGCGTAAATTGACTTTCCTGGAAGCATACTCAATAGCTTAATTTTCCACCAGTCACCTCTTGCATGTTGGTTGCTGGGAATTTTGGTGACATGTAGCTTTTTGGTAAGTGTAAGAAACTAGGCTATTAGTAGAGGGTTTAGGAACCCACTTCAGAAATTAATCATCATCCTTGTGAGTGGGAACCCTTAAAGTCACTAAATTAGCCTGAACTCAATCCCCTAGTAACTGTGACACATAGCAGGTTGTGCGTAAAGGATTTCTGCAGTCCTAAAAATAGTAATAGCATCGAAATTTGAAACAATAAAAATCCCAAAATAGATTAGAAAGATAGACTAAAATCTAATAAAAAGAATTACACCAAGGACACAGAAATCCAATAAGGGGAATTAGAGATATAAATGTTTCGACTTTAAGGTAGAAATAGCTCCAAGAGGCAAGACTTGTCAATGATAGTCAGCTGTTGCTGTAGGACGGGACCTAGGCACAGTTTAATACTGATTGCAATGGAGCATGGGTCAGATATACTAACCCAATTTTTCCTGGTCAAAAAGATAACCATCTGATTTCAGTCTACTCTTAAAGCCCCCCAGTGGAGGCATTTACGGACTCACACAGTGGAAGACAAACGCCCACAGGAGAGTCCAGCACTGGTCCAGTTGCCACTGGTCACCATGGCAGTGCATGACGGGGCCACTCACCTGAAAAGCAGGATGTCTGCAGGGGTGATGGTATGCCCGCGACCTCCTGCAACACCTCTTGACACTTCCCGGTGGACACAGAAACCCCGGCAGGTGTCCCAAAAGGAAAGGGGGAGTGGAAGAGAAAGAGACAAAACACTGCCACATCTTGCCGGTCCAGTCAGGCACCCTGTGTCTTCGGGGGGGGCAGGTCGTTGTTGACAGACTTATAGTAGAGTTAGTGCACTCAACTTCCTTGAAACTGGATCTCTCTTTCTGATATGGGCACGGGAGCAGTAGGAGAACACCGGGATGCTCCAGCACTTTTCTTGGATAATAATAACTGTTGGCACAATTACTAACACTGCATTACTAAAAGCCCAAACTGAGTACCATAATAATAGATACTGTGACACGAGGGCTGGCTTCACAGAGATTCACTGTTGCACACCACAATTAGAACTGTGGTTGCACTTATCATGCACAAGAAAGACAAACAAGGGCATTCATTATATTATGTATAACTTTTCTGCATGCATGGGGTAAACTAAAAGGAACAAAAGCAATCCAAGAAATACAAATGTCCACTCTGGGTTTAAACAGTTAGGGTGGCTCAGTTTGGTTTGGTTTCACTGTGTGTGTGAAAAACCCTTCAAAAGAAAATTCCTCAAACCTGAAACACAGGCATGGATGACACAATTTAAATCCAAGAGTTATGCTATTACAGAAAGAAAAGTCACGTAAATGCTCTTTCAAAGTTGCACTCTCACGTTTTGTAGTACTTGAGCTCAAGCATATTTCCTGAAGCACATTTAGGTAAGTAACTACTATAATAATGTAGAATGTTCAGAAGTGCATTTGTCTCTTCAAGATAAGCACTCTGTCAAAATAAGAGGTCTGAAATACACCAGCTGTTCTAGGAAAGCGTGGCGCGGCTTATGCTGAAATAAGAAGCACAAGCACTTTGCAAAGTGCACCGAGATCCATAGCCAGAAAAAATAGAGTTAAGTAAAAATGCAAAAGAAAATCAGGGTGACCCTGCAGAAAAATCAAATTTCCTACAGGTGACTACTCAGGCCAAAGGGCAGCCATAGAATGAAGTGTGTCTGCCAATGGACCTTTACTTACTGGAGTACCTTGTATGTGGGCAGAAAACAAAATTGATACTTCACATTGAGCTGTCTCAAGTGCCTCACATAAGCTTGTCTCCTGCCTGGTTTTAAATTTAAAGTTGTAAGGTTTATTCATTTTTTGACTGAACATAGTTTAATCTTTCTCAGTTATACTTAGTGAATCATCAAGTTTTGTGATTGCAAGCAGGCTTTCGGTTCACAATCCATGGTGGACCAATAATATCAAAGCCTGTTGTTCCCTGTGACTGTAAGGAGGTGACATGAACCTCTATATTGTGACTACCTATAACATCAGTATCACGATTATACAGCATTTGGAATTATTGCATTTCACAATGGACCCATGCTTGAAATTTTTTAATTGTCTATTCCGGGACAGTTAAAGTCCAAAGGAATTACTTTCTTTATGTTTTCTGTTTGTTCCTTTTCTATGTTCTCAAATAATGTATTATCTGAAGAGTTATTCTACTAGCATGGGCTTCAGCTTGTACTAGCATAGTCTAGCACAGTTGTTTTAGCATTGTTATATTCAATCAATAAAACTCAGCCTTGTCTGACAGCAAGCGGAAATCCAAGTGATCTGTGATATGAAATTAAATCACTGTATCATTGTCACATGGCCTATTCGGTGAGCCCGTATTCATCCTTTCACTTGTCGAAACTACTTCTAAAACGTTTTTGCGCATTGGATCAGTCGATGGTATTACTACTTCAATAGAGGGACAACCTTGATAAAATTCAAAATTAGCCGAGTTGGATCCATGCCTAGTTCTTGATTTAATATTTCTTTATCATTCAAATACCAGCATTATAGGTTACTTCTCTGTGCTGGTAGTAATCACCAGGCATGAACCACTGCAGTTCCTGGAGTGACAGGCTTGAGGCTAGAGACTAGTGGATTGGTTGGATGAAAGTGCATTAGGGTTTTAATATAAATGCTAATGGTTCAGATCAGGAGCTACAGGACGGGGGACTTGAACTGTAAGCAAAGATGGCACTGTAACCCTAAGGAATCGTTGCCAATCTAGATAGATTGCAATGTGAAGCAGTGCCTTTAATGTTTACAATTACCAAAATCTTTCCAGGGGATAGTAAGGGAATTACTTCATTACCATCACCATCTTAAAAGGGAGATGGAGTGCAACCTTGTCCATGTCCTTTCAGCCCAAGTACAATATTCCTCTCTGTAGAGCTTGGCATTTGTCTGGATCTTGTAGACGAAGAAAGGAATGTTGTATATCCTGAGATCCTTGGAATAGTTTTCTCGGAGAGAAAGATCAGATCTGACTCCCTACGTGGAATGTCTGCAGGATTTTTTCCTACTTCTGCATATTTATGAATCTGGTTATATAATATGGATCGAAATGAGTTTTGTCCCAAAAAAGGAAGGTTATTGAACAGTGTGTGCTGATGTTTGCTGATTTGAGTGGGCCTTATTGTTGTTGACTATTAAAAAGTGTTTGAAAGTCTTTTAATATTTCATGGGATGCATGAGCAACAGATGCCTTTGCATCAGTAGAAAAATAACAGTCTGAAAAAGAATGCTCCAATACTCTCATTTATTCAATGGACAAGAAAGAAATCTGTAGAGGGAGTTTGAAACTGAACACAGAGGACTCCTGTAGGCTCCTATTCAGGCTCCTGGAAACTTAATACCTTCTTGCAATTAGACTCATTTGGGCACATTTCCATTTAAGTAGAGAGTTTTCCTCATTGGCATCAACCATATATGCTGCATCGGATGAAGGATCTGGAGCTCCCCCTTCACCTTGGTAGCAGAAACAGCTTTAGCAATGATCTGGTATAGACCTCAGTTAGGCCTTGAACGTTCTTCCACCATGCTGCCCAAGCACTGGATTACGGATGCAGTCTGGTTAGAAAACTAGATGTCTGATGTAGCTTGGAATGTTTGGCAATTATCTAAGGAAAGACACATAAGAGAGAACGACACATAACAGAGACAATGCTGAAACCAAAGAATTAACTCTTTTACTTTACAGTGAACATTTAATGCACAAAGCACTTTGCCACCACAAATCATTGTTTTCAGGTGCTTTAGCCTGATTAGTTCAATGGTTTCAAAACAAGACTGCAACATGGAGATAATATTAGTATGTCAAACGAAAATCCGGCACTGGGATCAGTGTCAGCAATGGCCTGAAAGAGATGTGACCACCCAATTTCCAATTTCAAGGTCAATGATGCTGAGAGAAGTTTTTCATTACCTTCTTGAAAGTAAGCCTTTTTACATTATTGAAAAGACAAACCTCATTATCTGGGCTAACACAATGAAATTAGCAGTCTTGGACTAGGAAATGTGAATTCTCATCACAACACCTAATTAAACAAGAGACAGTGACATCTAAAACCCGTCTGGATAAAAGAAAATAAAACCTCGCTGTGCACAGGTTTAAACAAGCCATAAGGCCGTCCTGTACAGAGTGAACAAATGGTTTCGTTATTTTTTTTATTTTGCAAGTTGTTTTCCTTTAAGGAAAACGGGCTGCAAAATAAAAAAATAAAACTGCTTTATTTAAAAAGCAGTCACAGACATGGAGGTCTGCTGACTTCAGCAGGCCACCATCCCTGTGAGTGCAGGGACTCGCTATGGGGTCGCAAAATGCTACCCACCTCATTAATATTTATGAGGTGGGTCTTTGCGACCCCATAGCGAGTCGCAGACGGTGTCTGAGACACCGTTCTGCATCCGCATTTGCGATTCGGAAATTGCAAGTCGCACAGACTCGCAATTTCCGAATCGCAAATGCGGAAGTTGCTACATCTGGCCCTGAATGCCCTAGTATAAGACAATCAGGTATAATTGAATAAAAGTATGTCCTTTTGACGTAGGATAAAGGCAAGTGACAAATATAGTGGGTCCAAAATCTTGCTACAGCGTGATCATGACTCTTGTGAAGATTAGTTATGAAGCCCATATGCTTACTATGACGTAGCTTCTACCTTATAAAAAACACAAGGAATGAAAAATAATCTAAACTCGCCTTCGTGAAGAGCAAGGTATGGTCTCAGGAACATCAATCACAATATGTTAAATGACAAAATTGATGATGACATATCAAATGACCACTGATGGCATCACAGATAAGATCATATTACACATCCAATATTTGCAATGATTGTATCTTAGGTTATCTCAATGTTGAGCTTCGGAGACCATCGTTCAGCTAGTCCAAAATATTATCAGACAATATTAGCACGAGGGCCTTGAAGCAACTGAACTAGGTATATTGGTTCTTAATGAATCTTCGAACTGCCATCTTGCAAAATACAATGTTGAATATATGAATACTTACAAAATTCACCTTTAAGTAAATCGGATGTACTCCAGATTTCATCAAAATTAAACATTAGCCCAGCATTGAAATATTCCCCTAATCAAGCAAGATCTTTGATTGACCAAACCTGACTGAAAACATTTGAGCTAAATGATTTGGTCACATAAAGTTCACTTGACCTTTTGGGTGTTCACTTTCTTCTGTACTGTCCAGTGTGTAAAGCTGTCCACACTAGAGGTTCTATTTTTGATAGAGTTGTATCACCGGCCCTTGATGTTGTTGCCCCCCCCCCACAACATCAGTATCTTGCTGTCTGGTATGTTGGGATGCGGTATCGGTAACACCCGAAGTTTCCTTCTCTCACTGTCAAGTAATAAAGAGACAATGACGTCCTCCAGAATGAAGGCTGCTTGTTTCTAGATGCTGTGGGCCTGTTTTTAAGAAAGTGTGGATTGTTTCATCAATCATATGTCTTCTTTTAATGTTTTCAGATTCATCGGCCCCTTGATAGTACAGTAGTAATAACGGTACTATGCCACGGCTCCTCTTGTGAGACCAAAAAATTAAAACTTCCTTTCTGGTGCAATGTTTCCAAATAGGAATCAAATATCCCTTCCTTTTTAAAAGCTACATTCTGATAAGAAAATAAATTGCCCCTTGTTGTGTGAGGAGTTTTTAAGTGAAAGTTAAAACTCACAACACTAGTCGTACGTTTCAAAATGTCCACGTTTTAGGCCTTTTTAGGGTCGAGTGCGCACAAGCTCTATAGCCCCTGATGTAATCTCTCTGTGGGCTTTTAACCACTCCAATCACTTCCGTTGGTTTGTGGGCTTGCCTTTTAAAATTCGCTTGCTTTTATTAGTGAAAGACATGCATAGTCATGCCTTTTCTGGTGTTTAGCCCTCCTCGAGCGCACCCATAAACTACTGAAAACATACGAGGCTCTGTGTTTCCCGAATGGCTTCTGCACTATTTCTTTTATTTCCTATGCAGCATGATCTCGCTGGGCAGTAGTCGAGCGCTTTGCATGACATCGTCCCTGTTACATGGATAATTCTACTTTTGCCGCTTACATGGATAATTGCACTTTTGCCGATACGCTTCACTGCAAGCAAACTTCTGTTTGCTTTTCTGTGTCTCCTTCACGCTCATGGCGACCGTTGGCTCACTTATGTGAAACTGTTTTACTTTTCATTATCAGTTTATGCCGCAAGAAAAGTCTGGTTAAGAGGTTAGAACGCTAATAGCTCTACTCAAGCAAATGCGCGACCCATTGCATTGCAAACGCTTGTTTGGGGTTGCAGTTCCCATCCCACAGCTGTTCCAGTGCCTGCCAGATACACCCTTCCTGATTTTCTAGAACCAGTGAAGGATTCACAAATCTTTGTAGACCATTGAAGGGATGTGATGACTTCCTGTGAATGTACACTTCCACACTGCAAGTGGTTCTCGTGCTTTCAGCACATACTTTTTTTCTGCATCCAAGAGACTGTCTATTTTTCTCTGCCCTTTCCTTTTAAGGGGAAATCAAACTATTTTCTCCTTTTCAGTGGCTTCTTTACAGGAAAAGCAGAGAAGAAATCCAGATGTGCGTGGAGAGGAGAATATAGAGATTACAACACAGAGGGTGTTAAATTGCCACCAGAATCCATTCCATCATGTGGAAAGTTTGTACCACCTTAGGAGAAAATAACTTACTTACAACAATGTGATATGCATATTGTGTGGGAATAATCTGAGCAGGGCCAGCTGAGACAAGTACATCCTTGGCACATCTTGGATGCATCCTAATGCTTGGCATGAACAGCGGTTCCGTGCCAAAAGAAGAAGCAACACCTGTTGTAGTATTGCAACAGAACATCCTTGCTGATGAATGGTGCCGGATGTCCTGCAGCAGGAGCAACATGATCTGGCTTCCTGCTTCGCTTCTATCGGATCACAATGCTTGGTCTGCAGCACAGTAACACCTTGTGGAGAGCAAAGTAGAATCACTGCTCCTCTATCAGAGGACCCTCAAAAAATAATGTTCTCGTATTTTTTCACCCCAGTTGTTTCTTTCCACTGTTGATGCTGTATTGCTGTATGGATTTACCAAAAAGATAAAAACATAAATAAGAGTCTATAAAAACCCCAAAAGGTTCTTTTTAGAATCAAATTTAAAGACAGATAAAAATATGTTGTGTGTTTTGTTTCTGAGTAAAAGTAAGTGGGACCGATGGATAGTAGGAGAGATGGGTGAGCGGAACAGTGACTGGGTGAGTGACAGAGTGGATGAATGTAAGGGAGTGAGAGAGACTATAGGGTGTCAGTCGGTCACAGACCTGGGCTGAACCCTCTGCATGCAGCTAGCCCCCTTTCGGTTGTGTGCAGTGGTGGGGGGCCCAGAGGCTGGCAGCCTGCATGAATGGCTGGCCCTGCTGCACAAGGCCTTCAACCATCTGCAGCAGGGGTGGACCGTAGGTTCTCGCCTCCAGTCAACACTTACCCCTAAGCAGTGTTATATGGATCCCTCCTTTGCCACATCAAGAGGAAAGTGCAACAGAGTAGAAATATCAAGTGCTTCTCCACCAAAGAACCTGTGCTTGTGTTTGGTTTTCCACAAAAAAAAGGAAAAACACAAAAAAGGTCAATGTCTTGTTTGTTCTGCCTGTGAACAAGAGTGTGATGGACAGTAGAAGTGATGCAAGAGTGAAACAGTGAATGAGAGCATGAAAGTGAGGAAGTGAGTGAGAGAGTGTACAGTGCAGGTTGGCACAGGCCCTCTTCCTATGACTCTGCAGTCAGCTATGCCCGCTGTGCACAGCCTTTAGCAGCATACAGAGAGCACTGGGAGAAGGGCCTGTCCACTGGTCACAGCCTACGCCTAACCTGCTGCAGGAGGCCAACACCTGCTGGGCATTGCCTTTGTACATGCTCAGCAGCGATGGGCTGCACAGCCAAGTCTTCAGCCAGACAGTGTGCCTCCCCACTAGGCCTCAGCCGAAACCTGCTGTGCACAGCCTTTTGCCTGTGGTCATGCGCTGTGGGGGTGAGAACCCTCCCCTCCATGGGTGATTAACCCCATGACACACACTCCCTTCAGCTGTGCACAGGGGACTTGGCTGCATGGTCTGGCCACTTGCCAAATCCTGTGCCCCAAACCCTGTGAGAAGCTGGCAGATGCTGTACATCGCCTTTATGTGTGAACACAGTAGGGGTGATCCTTGGGCCTGGTCCATGTCCAGGAGCTATGCCCAACACTCTGTGAGCAACCTGCTTCAATGCGCACAGCCTGCATCCATGTTCATTTGGCTGTTTTGCACAGTGTGGCTTCTTCAAAGGGCTTACACCCAATCCATGTCGGTGGTTGACTCCCACTGAGCTTCGCCTTCAGCCTTCAGAAGTGGGGTTGGGCCTCATGGCCTGACCTCAAGGCATAATCTGGGCTATATTCTTCTTAGGTGGAGAACCGATGCTGCAAATGCTCCATAGGCATGCACAGTGGGTGTGGCTCACATGGCCTGGCCTGCAAGGACCGGTATTGAATCTGAAGTGCCCCACCCACGCCCTAGACCCTATCCTCTGTGGGTGAAAAGCTCCTGCTATACATGGATTTTTGGCCTGATGTGCTGAGGGCAGATAGCCTCAGTTGTGAGCTGCCAGCAGGTAGGGGCTATAGGGCATTAGCTGTAGGACCTTACCTCTTTGCCCAAAGATAAGTCACTTTAAGGGCATTATTATTTCCATGGGTTTACAATTCAATTGTAAGGGGCAATATAGGAGACCAGGCACTTGGTATTTGTCATCACTCAATAGTTTTGACTATGGGATCCTAAGGAAACCTTTGAGACACAGTCACTTTTTTTTAACAACCGCCACTTTGGTTCTTTATATGGTTCATGTCTTCATCCCTGAACTGATCGACGGTCATACTCAGCCAGTATGGTAGGAGGTGAATATCTGAGGCAGTGGTCGGGTGAGAATATTTAGCATCCTTAATACTAAGATGACTGTCTGGAAGTTTCGGGCATTCACCTTAGCTATTCGCTAGTGGGACTTGGTTTGGATGGGCTAAGTACAGTCCATCATCAAGGACCACAAACCATATGCACAACTATCTTTCAACATTTAACAAAAACTTCCTCAGCACAGAATGCCACATCATAGGACATCCAAAAGTACCCAGGCTTACTTTTTGAAGCATACAGCAAAGGGAAACAATGTTGACAGACAAATGGAAAATTCCAAATTAGTAATGTTTCAAGTGAAAAACTGAAGTGGCCAAAAATTATCTTCTTCCTGAGTGAATAGAAATTCGTAAGAGGATTTTACATACTTTTGCATTGCATTCTCCTACATATTTACCTCCTTAAGATGCATGGAAACCATAGTTGATTAATGTAATACCAAGCATAAGCTACAAAGGTCACAGCTGTTAGATACGGGATCATGCAGTGTCAGGGCATTCGACCCACCCAACAAAATCATACATTTTAGACTCAGCAGACGAAAGGGTGGAAAAGGAGGGACATTCGTCACGTGACCTTGTGCAATCAGGGAGTTCACGAGGCATGTGGTGGAGGGACTTGTCATAGTGATGGTTGCAATGTCATCATAAACCTGTACGCTTGAGCACATTAGTTTAGGACGATAGAGCATTGCACAATGGTCTGGCCAGGGACATGGAAGCAGTATCACAAACATTTTCATGGCTGTTATTCCTTTGTGCCCTTCATGAAGTAACACTAACAAATGATTTCTCAAACCCATAAGTATGTTCAACTTGTCTTTTTCACATATCAAACCATCAATTTCATTTAAATCTGTCCATACTAGTTTGTACTTTTACACAAGTGCAGCTTCCTGTTTTCCTGTTGTCTATCCCTTCCTAACATGTTCTACAACTTTGATCAGTTCTAGATCGACCTCAGTTTCTGTCTTGCCCTCATCTTTGCAGATTGCACTACTGCTACATTCATCCACAAAGTGGCAACTAACCATTCCTGTAGACTATCCAACCCCACTTCTTTATCCTCCAGAAATCAGGATTGATGTTATGACAACTCAAAACATACTTCATAAAGGTAAGCTCCTGTAAAATGAAAATCCACTTTGCGAAGCAGTGTTGCTTTTGCCGCCACTCTGTGTATAAAGCACTTCCATTAAAGGCTTGTGGTCGGTCCTTATCTCAAACTCTATGCCCCAGATGAATGTCTTAAATGTTTATCACCACCAACATGCCAGCGCCTCCTTCTCAATGACTGTATAAGATTATTCTGCTCCTCTGCATCTAAATGTTCAATAGGAGAATGTGAATACCCTCTCTTGACCATTCTTACTGTGCATTAGGACCCCAGGTATTCCACAGTAACTCAATCTACCACAATTATTGTATAATCCTGAGAACTGAACAGAGTTTGCTCCACTGCGTCCATAATTACTTTCTTTAATTTAGGAAATGCCTACTCACACTTACTCATTCCTAAAACTTTGTCTTCTTCATTAATATTCTCAATGTCAGTGATTGTGTAGTATTTAATTATACCAAATAATTTCTGAGTTGGTCCTTGTTCTCTGGTCTTGGCGCCTCTTTAATAGCTCTAACTAATTTCAGCTTTACCTATAGTACCTTCCTGGAAATGGTATGCCCTAAACGTTCTTCTTCCTCCACTGCACTACTACATTTCTCCTCACCAATTGTCAACCCAGCCTCATTCAAGATTCTTATCACATTTCTCAAACCTTTATCATGCTCAAACTTATTACTTCTCCAAATCAAAATGTCCTCCTGGAAGTAGCAAACTTGCTTCATACCCTGCAATAACTTCAATATCACTCGCAGAAATATAACGGACACCAAAACTAAACTTAATGGCATCCTTAAAGACCTATACACTCCATCTGGAGTTACAAACACTGTAATATGTCTGGCAGATGGTTGTAGCTTTATCTAGTGATATGCCGTAGAAAGGTCTAAAATAGTGAACACACTAGTGTCCCCCTAAACAACTCGTGTGCATTTGGCACAGGATGTGTGTCCACACAAATAAACTTATTAAGATAACTCAAATCTATACACATTCTGAATTTCCAATTTGTTTTGCATGTACAAACTACAGGAATCGCCCATTTGAATGCCTCTATATACTCTATTATGCATCACTACACAATTTATTCAATTCTTCTGGTAACACACTCTTTAGTGGGATTGGTACTATTCTCACTTTATGTATGCATAGTGTTGCAAAGTCTTTCAGAACCACAAGATTATGAATCCCTTTAGACACCATAAATGCACATTAAACATTTTGGGGAAACTCCTCCCTCCATTTGATCCTCTTGTGCCAAAAGACCTTTATGAGGCTGATTGGGATCAAGTACAATTTCTATTGTGCCTTCCTCCTTCCTTGTATTGTACTGGTACACCTCAGTGCTTTATAATACTCTACAACTCTATTTACACTCCAACACACCACTGAAGTTTCTTACTCACTACTTTCACTGCACTAATTCTTGACTGTATTGACACACTTATTTTTTTAGCTTCCTGTTTATAACTACGAGCAAAATGTATAGACTGAACGACCAGATGGAAGTATTTAATGAGGTTTGGATGCCCTTTCTGTCTGCTATTTATATGGGCTGCTGGTGATGGTGCATGCTGAGGGAGGGGGCTTATCTAGCTGCTAACTTGGAAGTGTGGATTCTGCATGTCTGTGTCCAAGGAGATTCTGAATAGAGCAGCACCTCCCTCCTCCCTTCCACAGGTGCCTAGGCTTAAGTTAAAGTTTTTTTTATATAAGTTTCTATTGGTTGTTGCACATGTTGTTGTGATTGGTTGCTGGGACTAATATTTCTATTGGTTTAAGGATTAGGGTTTGTGTTCTGATTGGTACTAGGGCTAGGGTTCCTATTGGACTGTGGTTTTAGGGCTTCTATTGTGATTGGTAGTAGATTTGGAATTCCTATTGGACTGTGTTTTTAGGGCTTCTATTTTGATTGGTACTGGGGTTGGGATTCCTATTGGTCCGTGGTTTTAGGGCTTCTGTTGTGATTGGTACTAGGGTTGGGGTTCCTATTGGTCCATAGTTTTAGGGCTTCTATTTTTATTGGTACTAGGGTTGGGATTCCTACTGGTCCCTGGTTTTAGGGCTTGTATTGTGATAGTTACTAGGGTTGGGATTCCTATTGGTCTGTGGTTTTAGGGCTTCTATTGTGATAGGTACTAGGGTTGGGATTCCCGTTGGTCCGTGGCTTTAGGGCTTCTATTGGGACAGGTAGTAGAGTCGGGATTCATATTGTTCCATGGTTTTAGGGCGGTTATTGTGATAGTTACTAGGGTTGGGATGCCCATTGGTCCATGGTTTTAGGGCTTCTATTGTGATAGGTATTAGGGTTGGGATTCCTATTGGTTTTTGGTTTTAGGGCTTCTATTTCGATTGGTACTAGGGTTGGGGTTCCTATTGCACTGATGTTTTAGGGTTACTGTTGTGACTGGTAGTCAAGATTAGGGGTGTGATTGGTTAATAGGGCTAGGTTTACCATTGGCTCCAGGGTTTAGGGTTACACATCTTATTGGTTAGGGGTAGGACTAGGTTTCTATTGGCCAAGCCCGGGCATCAAGGCTAAGGGTGGAGAGGACAAGGGCAGTTGGCTGTTTGGGCCTCTTCGGGACTGGCCGGGCCTAGAGCCAGAAATGCTGCCCATATGTTCCATTTACCAGAGAGGACCTTATTCCCTAAACATCCTCCTACACTCAAATACAATAATAGCAAAGGCATCCAATTCATGCACCACAAACAGACCTTATACAGATTGAAATGTATCATAAATCAGCACAATACCTGACATACCACACCTATACACATATCCACCACAACCACAACATTAAGACATCTTCATTCTCACACCAAACACAACTCTGTCCAATCCCACTAACACATCCTGCCATCACCCACATAACACAAAACCAATTTATACATTACTTTTAGCCATCCAGACACCCCCCCACTGTTCATACAAACCAACAGCACTATCCTCTATTTGCTCCTGCAAGACCCCCTTTTATCATGACACTATCTGTTAGACTATTCATCCTTGGCGTGGTCTCCCTTAAATTTTTGCCTCTGTTTCCCAGGTTGTTGGTGTGTGCTGGACTCTTGTTTTTGCTGTTTTTGTTACTCCGGGCACTTTACCAATGCTAACCAGTGCTAAAGTGCAAGTGCTCCTATACAAAATGTGTATGTAATTGCTTCATCCATGATCGGCATATTTGATTTACTGGTAAGTCCCTAGTACAGTGCACTAGAGGTGCCCGGGCCTGTAAATCAAATTCTACTAGTGAGCCCGCAGCACTGGTAGTAGCTCTGTAAACATGGCTCAGACCTGCCACTGCAGTGTCTGTGTGTGCAGTTTTAAACTGTAAATTCGACTTGGCAAGTGTACCCACTTGCCAGGCCTAACCCTCCCCTTTTCTTACATGTAAGTCACCCTAAGGTAGGCCCTAGGTAGCCTCAAGGGCAGGGTGCAGTGTATGTTTAAGGTAGGACATATTCTAATGTGTTTTATATGTCCTAACTGTGAAATACTGCTAAATATGTTTTTCATGGTTGCAAGGCCCATCCCTCTCAGAGGTTAACATGAGGGCCGCCTTTAAATATGATTAAAGTGTAGAATCCCTTTGGGAGCGGATAGACATGTTGAGTTTGGGGTATCTGAGCTCACAATTTAAAAATACATCTTTTAGTAAAGTTGATTTTAAGATTGTGTGTTTGAAAATGCCACTTTTAGAAAGTGAGCATTTTCTTGCTTAAACCATTCTGTGACTCTGCCTGTTTGTGGATTCCCTGTCTGGGTCAGTTTGACAGCTGGGCTGTTTGCACCTCTCCCTAGACAGTGACACAAAGGGAGCTGGGGTGTAGCCTGCATATACTGATGAGCCATCTGTGCTAGGAGGGAGGGGAGGAGTCGTGACTCACACCTTAAAGGACTGTGCCTGCCCTCACACAATGCAGTCTCCAACCCCCTGGTGTGTGTCTGGGTCCTGGCCTGGGCAAGGCAGGATTTCACAAACAAGAGAGACTTTTCTTTGAAGTAAGCCTACTTCAAAGGGCAACATGGGTATAAGAAGGGCACCCAAAACCACAGACTTTAGATCACTTCTGGAAACCAAGAGGAACCTCTGCCTGGAGAAGAGCTGAAGAAGAAGAGCTGCCCTGCCTGTGACTGTGCTTTGTGGAGCTATGCTGCAGTTGCTGCTTCTGCCTATGCAAGAGGGCAAAGACTGGACTTTATATGCCTTCCTACTTGTGAAGAACTCTCCAAAGGCTTAAAATAGAGCTTGCCTCCTGTTGTTGAAGTCTCTGGGACAGCAAAAACTTCTCTCTGCCAGCACCTGGAGCCTCTGCTGAGACTCCTACCCTGCCAAGTGGTGCCCATCCAGTTCCTGGGACCCTGAAAGGAGAAGCGGGCAGAACGAGAGTAAGAAATCCACGCACAGACCTCCAAGCGGGGAAAAGATCGATGCAACTCCGAGACGCAGCTGAAAGATCAACGCCCCACCAGCTTCGTGGTTGAAATCAACGCTCGCCTGCAGCGCGGCTGGAAGATCAACACACGCGGCAGGAGAAACAACGTGCAACATCGCTGACGGAGGCTGGGGAGATCACAACCCGTGCTGCGTGGTTTTCGAATCATCGTGCGGCAGGATTTCTGATGCAAACATTGCTGGGCGTGTAAAAACGACACAAGGCCGGCCCGGACCTGAGAGTGCTGTTCAGATCGACGCATCGCTCTCCTGCAGAGAAAAGAAACGACGCACGCCGACCCGAGTGAAGGAGAAACGAAGCACAGTCTCACTTGAGAGTGATATCAACGCATCGCAAGCCCCTTTTGACGCACACTCGCCTGTGCTGGGTTATTTTTGATGCGCCCAGGTACATTTCCACGCTAACAGCGTTAGCGTTGTGTTTAAAATTACATGAGGACTCTTTTTGGGTTTTGATTGATAACTTGACTTGTGTATGGTGGATTTTTGTCGTTTTGGTCTTGTTTTGTTTAGATAACTATTATCTGTTTTTCTAAATCTGTGTTGTGTCATTTTGTAGTGTTTACATAAAATTACTGTGTGTGTTGGTACAAATACTTTACACCTAGCACTCTGAAGCTAAGCCTGCCTGCTCGTGCCAAGCTACCAAGGGGGTGATGGGGGTTAGTGGAGGGTGATTCTCTTTTACCCTGACTAGAGTGAGGGTCCTTGCTTGGACAGGAGGTAAACCCAGCCTTCCATCACACCATCCACAAACACCCCCCTCTCTTCGCCAATATCACACAACCATACAATCCTTACACTCCACTCCACCACACATATTACCTCTTCCAGTGATCAAAACTAACACAAAGACCCCTAACTCTCGTCCATTCCCTCTTACACACCTCATACACTCCTCTCCAAAACACATCAACACCCCCATAATATTCTAATACCACTCACCAGCACTAACTCACATACAAATCCTTCACAGGAAACCACTATATCAATATATCTTCTCACCATTCCACAAAAACAAAACAAACCATACACATCAGCACACCAACATAACACAAACTTTCAGACTTGCCCTCACACCCACTCTCACCCTCATGACTAAACAAATAATACAAATCCTGGCCAATCTTTACTCCTACATTCTCACTCTTCACAAACATCTTCCACAAGAACCACAACACAGCAACATTCACCCGCCTCTCATCCATTGCACAATTTAGAGATTTTCATTATGATCCACATGCTCCTCCACCACCCCTAACCCATACTCCTTCCACACTAAAGAGACGCAAACAAAATAAACAACACGCCACTCTTAACAACTTCACATCCCTTGTCTATTACACAATAAGGCTACTCTACAAAAACGACTACACTCAACACGTCACTTTCAGCCACCAAGTCAACCACCAACACACACGACCCAACAAAATGCCTCCTAAGTCTGCTGGACGAGGAACATTATATTGAAAGCAGGACTTTTGTGACACTCATACACTTATCACAACTAACAACACACCTGCTACAAGCTCAAAATATACTGCTCACCCTTCTCCAAAACAAAATGACACCGTCAAAAACCCACATTTTCTAAACTGCCTAATCATAAATGCTCGATCACTCTAAAAAAACAAGCACCACATCCACAATGTACTGATAGACACACAACCTGACTTACTATTTGTAACGGAGTCATGGTTGGGAGATGAAATTGCCCCAGTGTTGCATGAAGCCGTTCCTCCAAGCTATCGATACATCACACAAAACCATATAGGCAAAAAGGAGGTGGACTAGTTATTATATTTAAACAAGCAATAAATCTCAGTAAAACAGACAACATTTCCATACAAGGTTGTGGAGCCCTCCTCACCAGATGTAACCCTACAGCAACTTCCGCCTGTACCGTTCTCCTCCTTTACAGACCTCCACCTAACATTTCAACATTCCTAGAAACTTTTCTAGACACAGTCTCAAACATTATAAGATCATACTCAAACCTATGCATTCTTGGGGACCTAAACATTTGGTTTGACAAACCCAATATGCCCCCCCCCAAAGCTATTCCACTGGCCTAGTCACATTGAACCTACATCAGATTGTACTCAATCCCACACACATCACTGGACACATCCTAATTTTTGCAAACCCTGAACTAGTTACTGTTGAAAGCATCACACCAATCACATGCTTGGACCACCATTTGGTATCTTTCCGACATAAAACACTACAAATCAACAAACCCCATAGCATCTTACATATATATATTTACATATATATATATATATATATATATATATATACATATATATATATATATATATATATATATATATATATATATATATATATATAAACACCATGGAGCAAACTCAGTTTTGAAGAATTAGAAACACAACTAACAGCCAAAGCAGATCTAGACACAATAAATTCTGTTCCAAAACCTTTTGATTGGCTACAGGAACCTTTCGATATCCTAATGCCATTCAGAAAAATTAACAGGACAGAAGAAAACGAACATCTTGGAGAAACACAAATCTTAAAAAGATAAAGCAACAAATCAGAAGGCTGCAACGGACCCGGCACAAAACAAACAACATTCAAGACAAACTTCAGCTACACAAACTTAACAGAATATGAAAATCATCAATCAAAAAAGCTAAAAAAGGTACCACGCCGACAGAATTCAAAATGCTTAATCTGCAACTAAAGAATTTTATAATATTCTGAATGAATTTCAAAACCCCAAATGTATGGAAGGAAGTCATCCCACCACTCAAGATTTCACAAACAAACTGGCAGTTCATTACACAACCAAGGCAGACACATTGGACTCCTATTTAAAATAGAAGAAAACCATGAGCACCAACCTGGTTCCTAATATCCCCTCCAAGAGTAAACCAACCCAGCCTCTGGACTCCTTCAAACAAATATCACAAGGTGGATTTATGGATTTGGTCAAAGCAAGCAGGCCTTCCGGCTGCCCTTCTGACCCTTGTCAACCACACATCTTCAAGAACATTATTTTATCTACTTCTGCCGCCACACCTGTAAGAAGAATCATCAATAACTCTTTAACTAAAGGAACGTTTCCTGAAGCCCTGAAAAAGGCATACATACAACCGTTATTAAAGAAAATAAACCTAGACCTGCATGACCTCAACAACCACAGACCAATTACAAATGGACCTTTCCTGGGCAAACTGAAAGAAAGAGCAGCATTTTCCTAAGTGTCACAGTTCATTGTAGACAACTCCATGCTTTCAGGCTACCAAACTGGATTCTGCCCCAGAAGAGGAACTGAATCGGCACTCATAGCAATCTGGGATGATCTTAAAAACACAGTCAGCCAAAATGGAGTTGCTGCACTACTTCTCCTGGATCTCTCAGCTGCCTTTGATACTGTTGACCATGACACCCTAGTTCAAAGACACCATGAACCCGGCATAGAAGGGACAGTTCTCAACTAGATTACATCCTACCTTCAAGACAGAACTAAATGTATCTATTCTCCCTCCTTCTCATCCGAACCCTACCTCACAAAATCAGGGAACACCTAAGGATCAATCATCTCACCCATGCTTTTCAACATCTACATTATGTCATTATCAGAATTTCTCAATGATTTTCAACTCACATGCTACAACTATGAAGATGACACACAAATACAACTTAAATTGAATGCCCCAAAGACATTGAAAACTCACAAATCTTTAGTTGCCTCAGAGCCGTTGATCAGTGGATTACGTGTTGGCGACTAGAAAAATTATGGCCAACTGTGCCCCTGGCCTGACGTTCTAGGACCACCTCCTCAAGCAGCCAAGGAAGTTAAAAACCTTCGAATTACGATGGACTCCAAGTTAACAATGAATGCCTAAGTGGACAAATTAGCACGAGTAAGCTTCATCACCTTGAAGACTCTGTGTCGCATCCTACCCCACCTCGGATTTCCACACAAGGTGCAGGTTACTATCTCTCTTGTACTATCTAAACTGGATTATGCCAATGGCCTCTACCATGGATCATCTGAAAAATTATGAAAAAACTACAACTTATTCAGAACTCAGCTGCCATGCTACTATTACATGTAAAGCCACAAGCACACATCTCCACTGCCTTGAGAGCACTACACTGGTTACCCGTTGCCAGAAGATCCACCTTCAAGCTTCTTTGTATCACCCACAAAGCTATACATGGAACAGGACCACTTTTAATCAGTAACAAAATAACCAAATACATTCAACAAAGAAACCTCTGCTCAAATTTGCCACCCGCCTTAAAACACCACCATGCAAGAAAAACAAAATAGGTGGTACATCATTCTATGTTCAAGCAGCCAAACTATTGAATTCATTACCTCCAAATATTAGATCCTCGGATAACTAACTTGTCTTCAGAAGACTACTCAAGAGTTGGCTCTTTCCGTCATAACCACCATATCCAAACAATATGAACAATGTGACGTAACTGGTAGTCATGCAAAGCTTTCCAATACCGCCGACCTAGTTCGCGCTGTATAAAACTTCAAAGGGCCATGGCCGCCATGGAGCGCGAAGGGGAGAGACAAAAGAAAAAAAGTAGTTTGCCCACAATAAAGTATATTGGCAATTGTGCAATAATCCAGGGTCAGTCTGCAAGGCATAACAAAACAGCCTCATGGCGGGACAAACTTAAACCATTTACCAATGCCATGGAGCACGAAGGAGAGAGACAAAAGCAAAACTGAAATGACTCCAATTCGGTAACAGTGTGAACAATGTGACAAGTGCTCCAATACCACTGATCTAGTTCGCCCTGTATGAAACTCCAAAGCTCCATGACCACCATGGAGCGCGAAGGGGAGAGAGACAAAAGAAACTCACAGTGTAAACAATGTGACGAGTGCTCCAATACTGCCGATTGACTTTGCTCTGTATGAAACTTCAAAGAGCCATGGCTACCATGGAGCTGGAAGGGGAGAAACAAAAAAGTAGTTCTCCCATATTAAAGTATATCGGCAATTGTGCAATAATCTATGTAACAGAGTCAGTCTGCAAGGTGTAACAAAAGAGCCTCAAGTGGGACAAATGTAAACATTTACCAAAGACATCAAGGGATTTTTTAAAGGGAAGCCCATGAAGGAATGAAAGTGATGGGCATGAGATAGGCATGGTTAAAGCCCACAGAATAGATTAAAACATGTTGAATAGCTTCACGGGCTATGCTTTATCTAAATATATACCAATCAAAGGGAATTGATTACTAAACAAAAGCTTTTCTGTTAATTCACAGATTATAATGAAGATGCCAAACATATACAATATGACCATATTACTCCCTAATAGTGCTGTTATTTAAGTTTTTCAAAAAATAAATAGTATACATTTTCTTTTCTTGAAAACAACATAATTTTATGTTTTACTCTAACGCCTTTCACATGCAGTAGTTGTTCTTTGTGGTTAACCCAGTGTTGCTCTTCCTTGTCCTTTTCCACTTCAGCTTCTAGTGCTCCTTGAAATTGCTGTCTCATTCAGCAGATTCCTTCATTCGCAATTTGCATTTCTTCTAAGGTGTGTTTTGTTTAGGATAGTTTCCTTGGTGCATCACCCCTGTGATGGACTAACTCCACCTGCAATTTAGCAGCTCGACGACATGTAGTTCAGGTGGCTATAGCCAATCTTTCAACAGAACGCCCAAATGTTTCGAGGCAAGTGCTCGTGTGTCTCTGTTGACACCTTTTGGATGCAGATTCTTAGGCTGTTTATGTAGCCAGATCCTTTGTATTTCTAATTGACTCTTCAAAGCCTGATCTAGTGGTTACACCACCTTCAGAGGTGGTTCTATATAATTTCGCTAATCATCTACTGTATTCAGAGCTGTTCCTGTGTGGTTTTCTTTGCATTTTCCATATGGATTTTTCCAACGCACACAATTGAGCAAGAGTATGGGAGGTTTTGGACTTTGTGCATTCTGGACCTTTCAGTAGGCCTTAAAGCACATCCTTCTCTTTCTAAATTAGGAATGCACGGTAATAGTTATTAACACTCTACTTGGTAAAATTCAGTCTCTGTAAGAAGGGTAATCACAATTTCTACAGTTCCAGCTTTTGGGTTACAGATGTTTTGCCAACATCCTCTGTTTCTATGAATATGTTGCATGACTATATGAGTAGAATGAGCTGTTGTAGCTCAGAAGACAGCAAAAGGATTTATATATTATAAATGTTCAGCATGTTTAATAATTTACCAGTAGTGATTCTATATCAACATTATTGTTTTATTTTAAGTTTAAAGTTTATTTAAAACATAGATGTTTCATTATTAAGATTTTATTTATAGGCCATGAAGCTAGAAATTTAAAGACAAAAGTGTTATATGTAAGTACTGGTTTTATGCATATGACATTTATTGCCTACAATGTCCGGTTTCAAACATTACAAAAACATGAAATGTAATAGTTTCTCAATGTTCATTCTAATTTTGATTATTTTGAAAATAAAAAGACATTTTAACAAAACTTTTAGTATTAGTTTTATGTAAATTACTGAACTTAGGGGGTCATTCTGACCCCGGCGGTCTAAGACCGGCGGGGCCAGGGTCGGCGGGAGCACCGCCGACAGGCCGGCGGTGCCCCGCAGGGCATTCTGACCGCGACGGTTCGGCCGCGGTCAGAAGAGGCAAACCGGCGGTCTCCCGCCGGTTTACCGCTGCCCTTAGAATCCCCCATGGCGGCGCAGCTTGCTGCGCCGCCATGAAGGATTCTGACACCCCCTACCGCCATCCTGTTCCTGGCGGTTCGCCCGCCAGGAACAGGATGGCGGTAGGGGGTGCCGCGGGGCCCCTGGGGGCCCCTGCCGTGCCCATGCCAATAGAGGGCCGTAAGAGGGCCCCGCAAAGTATTTCAGTGTCTGCTAAGCAGACACTGAAATACGCGACGGGTGCAACTGCACCCGTCGCACCCCTGCAACTCCGCCGGCTCAATTCTGAGCCGGCGTCCTCGTTGCAGGGGCATTTCCTCTGGGCCGGCGGGTGCTCTTTTGGAGAGCGCCCGCCGGCCCAGAGGAAATGTCTGAATGGCCGCCGCGGTCTTTTGACCGCGGTGCGGTCATTCAGCGGCGGTACCTTGGCGGACGGCCTCCGCCGTCCGCCAGGGTCATAATCAGGCCCTTAGTGTTTAAGTTAGAAATATTTATGTAAGTATATTGTAAACAACTAACCTAGAGCATAAGCTACAGGGGCTGAAGAGTTGATATTTGAAACTTCATAAATGGCTTCAGTCTGGAACATTGTCTCTATTGATTCTTCCAAAGGGGTGGGTGCTGGTTTTGTCCTTGGTCCTCCACCTGAAGGGATAGCCTTCTTTCTTCTAATAGCTACCTCTGTGCAGGAGTGCAAGTTGTACCAGCACTCCAAATCTCTTTCACTGACCTTTTTTTAATTCTCACTTAATGTATGCACTGTTTGATCCCTGCAGTGTCTAAATTGTGAAAGAATAAGTGCCAGGGCCCAAAGTTTTGTTCAGAAGCCTGCACCAATTGCAATAGAAGGTCAGGGTACCGAATACCAAGGCTGTACAGTCTATTTGTAAAATAGTTAATTGATTTTTATTTTATACGACACATGCAAAAAAGGTTACAAACAACTTTCCTCTTGCTCCTCCCTTCTACCTCACACCACACTCGTCATAGGTCCATCCTTTCCATACTTTTTTGAATTTCTTAGAGCATCCTCCACTTTGATATATTGACTTTTACTGAATGTAACTCACATTCATCTCTCTTTCCCAGTCTTTTTTTCTTGGAGTCCCAGCTGTTCCCCATCTACGTGCTATCTCTCTCTTGGCCAGCAAGAAGCCAAAATTGATAAGTAATTGTTGATACGAGTTGGCATCAGAATCTATCCATATTCCCAGTAGGGCCAGTGGTGCAGTCAGTGCTAACTCAACCCCAGTAACCACTTCTAGTTTGTGATGCACCTTTTCCTAAAAGCTTTTCAGAGACCTTCTTTCATACCACAA
Organism: Pleurodeles waltl; assembly: GCF_031143425.1. Lineage (NCBI taxonomy): Eukaryota > Metazoa > Chordata > Amphibia > Caudata > Salamandridae > Pleurodeles > Pleurodeles waltl. The sequence continues at coordinate 39,650,916 of NC_090450.1, forward strand.
AGGGTATGAAAGAATGTCCCTGGCTGCCAACATTTTCGCAGATAGAAGGAATCGGGTATTTTCCTGATATTATGTAAGTGTACCCTAGTGTAATAAATTCTGTATAAGATTTTTAATTTATTTGTTTATAGAGGGCTTTAATCACTACAGATGTATGGAATTGTAATGCCTCAATCTAATCTTCATCCTCAATCCCATCAAGATAAAACTGCCATATATTTCTAAGAGCGCATAAATCTTTTTGTATGTTCTTCATAAGCGTGTGGTGTGTGAGCAATATCATTTTCTTTTCTAGTGGTCCATCCAATAGCCTATATTCTATAAAGGATGTCTCCATAGTTTCGTCCCCAGCTGCGATCTGCATTTTCAAGCATAACACAGTAGTAAGTGCCAAAATATTTGGGAGGGCTGCATTTGACAATTAATCAGGTATTTGTAGAGTGTGGCTATTCACCCGTGAGGGTCTTAGGCACTGGGGGGGAGGAGGGGGGATGATGAGGATCAGTTGAAGAGCCAGGTCTTGAGGTCCTTCCTGAACTGAGACAGGGTGGGAGATTGCCTGAGGAGGATGGGGAGGGTGTTCCAGGTCTTGCCTGCGATGTGGAAGAAGGATCTTCCTCCGGCTGTGGATTACCAGATGCGGGGGACCTTGGAGAGGGCCTGGTTCAGTGAAGCAGAGTTGTCTGGAGGGAGTTTAAAAGGAGAATCTGTGGTTGAGGTAGGCTGGTCGTGTAGGGCCTTGTAGTCGTGGGCCAGGAGCCTGAAGGTGATTCTCTTGTAGATAGGCAGCCAGTTTGGTCTCTTAGGAGGGCGGAGGTGTGGCTGTGTCATGGGACGTTCTTGATGAGACGGGCAGAGGCGTTCTGGATGCGTTGAAGTCTTTTCCGGATCTTGGCGGTGGTTCCGGCGTAGAGAGCATTGCTGTAGTTGAGGTGGCTGTTGACAAGGGCCTGGGTGACTGTCCTTCTGGTTTCGGTGGGGATCCACTTGCAGATCTTTCAAAGCATGCTCAGGGTGTGGAAGTAACCCGATGAGACTGTGCTCACCTGTCGTTCCATTGAGAGAGATGAGTCTTAGATGACGCCGAGGTTTAGGTGTGGTTGTTGGGGGGAGTGGCGTTTTCGGAGGGCAGAGGGCCACCAGGACTCGTTCCAGGCAGAGGGTGTGGGGCTGAGGATGAGGACTTCTGTTTTATCCAAGTCCAGTTTGAGGCAACCATCTTTCAACCGGTCGGCGACTGCTTTCATTCCTTCGTGGAAATTGTTTTTGGTAGCGGTTGGGTTGTTAGTGAGGGAGACTATCAATTGGGTGTCGTCGGCGTAGGAGACTGTGTTGAGTGCGTGGCTTCTGACAATGGGGGCTAGTGGGGTCATGTAGAGGTTGAAAAGGGTGGGACTCAGCGAGGATCCTTGGGTGACGCTGCAGGTGATCTTGGTGGCTTCCGAGAGAAAGGGGGGGGTCGGACCCTCTGTGTTTTGCTGGTGAGGTACGAGGAGAACCATAGTCTCTGATGCCGGCGTCGTGGAGGCGGGTGCATAGTGTGTTGCGTGAGACTGTATCTAAGGCGGCAGAAAGGTCCAGGAGGATGAGGGCGACAGTCTTGCCTCGGTCGAGGAGGGTGCAGATGTCTTCTGTGGCGGCAAGGAGGGCGGTCTCGGTGCTATGGTTGTTTCTGAATCCTGACTGAGAGGGGTCCAACATGTTGTTGGTTTCCAGAAAGGTGGTGAGTTGTTTGTTGACTGCCTTCTCAATTACTTTGGCCGGAAAGGGGAGCAGGGAGATGGGCCGGTAGTTCTTGAGGTCTGTCGGGTCGGCGGTGAGTTTCTTCAGTAGAGGTTTGATCTCGGCGTGTTTCCTACTCTCTGGAAAGGTGTCAGTTTCGAAGGAGCAGTTGATGGTATGCCGGAGTTTGGGTGGGATAATGTTGCTGGCTTTGTTGAAGATGTGGTGAGGGCAGGGGTCGGTGGCAGCTCCTGAGTGGATGGTTGCCATTATGGCAAGGGTCTCTGTGTCAGTGATGTTGTCCAGCGAAGGAGGGTGGGGGGGTGTGTTGATGCTTCTGTCGACGGGCTGGTGGTGAGAGTGATGGGGGGGCCCTGGGTGGTGAAGCTGTTGTAAATGTCTGCGATCCTGCAATGGAAGTAGTTGGCAAGGTTTTCTCAGAGTACTTGTGAAAGGGGGATGTCGGTGGAGTTGGAGTTGGAATGGTGAATTCTTTGATGATGGTGAACAGTTCCTTGTTGTTGTGGCCATTTTTATTGATGCGTTGTTGCAGGGTGAGTCTTTTGGTGGTCCTAAGGAGCTGGTGGTGATGTTTGATGGCGTTTTTGATGGTTTTGTGATTTGCGTGGGTCTTGTTGGTGTGCCACTTCCTCTCTAGAAGTCTGCAGACCTGTTTTGATTCTTTGAGTGCGGGGTGAACCAGTTTGCTTTCTTAGCTGTGCTTCTGTAGTGTGGTGTCTTGAGGGGGGGCGAGGGTGTTGGTGCAGTCGGTGATCCATTTGTGGAGGTTGTGTGTGGCAGTGTTGGCGTCGGCCTGAGGGGGGCGGTGTTGCATTGAGGCTGGCGGTGAGCTGGGCTTCAGTGACCTTGTTTGATGGCGTGCCTGTGGATGAAGCAAGTGTTCATCAGGATACATCTGAGGCTGTGTTCTGCTTTGTGGGTCCCCAGGGTCGGCCTTACTGATGGAGGCTGGTGAATTTGCAGTGGCAATAGGTGAAGGGTCCCTTGGTGTTGCTTGGAGATGCCTGCTTGCAGTTGTTGTCGTGTCCTGGGTTAAGTGCGATGAGTGCTGCTGGTGTGTAGCGGTGGTGGGTGAGAGGTCCAGGGGTCCTGGCGCTGGTCGTGGTCGGGTCGCGGACTGGTGCAGAAGGGCTTGCCTTAGGTGCGACTTTGGCGTGCCAATAATGCATAAGTGCAGCCTTTGATATCCAAAGACCCAAGTATTTCAAGTGTGACCTTTCAATATGCAGCAGCAGTGGGAAAGCCTGTTTCACATCCCAAGTACTGAGTGGGAAAATTAGGGATTCATCCCAGCTAATATGCAATCTCGAGTATTCCTCCGAACAGCTCAAATATTTTCCTAATTCTGTGCAAGGTTCTGTCTGGGTCTGACAATTATAACAACACATCGCCTGCATATAAGGGTATCCACTCTTCCCATGATGAGTCCCACCTCCAACCTTCAATTTGTGCATTGCATCTCACCCATTTTGTCAATGGTTCTATTGTTACTGCAAACAATAGTGGAGAGAGGGGCATCTCTGGCATGTTCCTCTCTCTATCAAGAATAATGAGAACACCATTCACTTTCACTCTTGCCTGAGGTGAGGTATATAATACTTGGATCCATTTTAAGAATTTTGGTCCAAAGCCAATTTTTGCCAGTCACCAGGCAGGTCGCTCCCGCCATCTGCCACGCAGCCCCCTGTGGGTTGAACCTCCGTTGCCACTTTTGCCGCCTGACTACTCGCTCCCTTTTTTCTATTCCCCTGAGCTTGTGCTTCTGTGCCACTTGTTTTTTCCATTCTGTGCCCCTGTGTTTTGCTTTCTGTACCCCTGTGCTCTGTTGTCCCTCTCCCGCCTTCTTTTCCCGCCGTTTTTTCCCCGGGTTTTCCCCTGGGTTTTTCCCCTGTTTTTCCCTTGCTGCTGAGCCCCTGCTGCTTCCGCCCCCTTCACTCCCTTTGGCCGCCCCGCTCCTACCTCCCAGTTGCTCCTCCCTCCCTCTGCCCTCATATGGAGGCCGCGAAGCGGGCGCGCCGCTGGCGCGCCGAAGGCGCCTGGACCGCACCCAGCACCAGAACCCCTGGAACCCGCACCCCCCGCAACGCCAGACTGCACTACGACGCAAGCACCCTCCACGCACTCAACACCAGACGAGACCACCCCTGCGACCGGGCCACCCCGAAACGCACCCAGGGGTCTTTCACCTGCCGGAACTGCAGATTCACCAGCATCGAACCCTCCACACCACCAGCCAGAGAACCTAACCACCTCCGCTGCATCCTCCTCAACACCCGCTCCGCTCGCAAGCACGCCATCGAACTTTGGGACCTCCTAGACTCTACTGCCCCTGACGTCGCCTTCCTGACGGAGACCTGGCTGAACGCCACCTCAGCACCAGACATTGCCATAGCCATCCCACAGGGCTACAAGATCTCCCGCAGAGACAGCACCAACGGAGTGGGAGGAGGAATCGCCATCATCCACAAAGACTCCATCAAAATCTCAACGAACACCGATGACACCCTCACCACCGCCGAGCACATGCACTTCCAGATCCACACCGACCCCAACACCACCCTCAGAGGAACTCTCATCTACAGACCTCCCGGACCCCGCCCACAGTTCAGTGACACCATCGCTGACCTCATCAGCACCCACGCCCTCGCTTCCACGGACTACATCCTCCACGGGGACCTGAACTTCCACCTCGAGAACAACAACAACGCCAACTCCACCGCCCTGATCGTCAACCTCGCCAACCTCGGACTCAAACAGCTAGTAACGACACCCACTCACGCCGCTGGACACACGCTTGACCCCATCTTCTCCGCAAGCCCCCACGTCTCCTTCAACCACACCACCGAACCACACTGGACCGACCACAGATGCGTCCACTTCACCTTCAGAAAACCCACCACACACCACCGCACCCAACAGCTACCACGCCGCTGCTGGGGCAAGGTCAACAGGGACCAACTGACTACCGCCCTCGCCCTGAGACCACCCACCGACCCCACCGACCCAGACACTGTCGCGACCAACCTCACACAGTGGATCAACGACTGTGCCAACACCCTCGCCCCTCTCAAGACCTTTACAACCAACCACACCAACAAGAAAGCCGCCTGGTTCACCGAGGACCTCCGGATCTCCAAGCACACCTGTCGGAAGCTGGAGAAGAAATGGCTCCACGACCGAACACCAGACAACCACACAGCCCTCAAGAGCGCCACCCGCAGACATCACCAACTCATCAGGACCGCCAAGAAGACCGCCTTCAAGGACCGCCTAGACAACAACGCACACAACACCAAAGAGCTCTTCAGCATCGTGAAAGAACTCTCCAACCCCCCGCACCCACCACCGAGTCCACCACCCCTTCGACTACCACTCGCACCAGTCGCCTGACCGTTTGGTCCAGCGTCAGCGACGAATACACCATCAAAACCATGAACTCCATCCACTCCGGATCCCCATCGGACCCCTGCCCTCACCACGTCTTCAACAAAGCCAGCGCAGCCATCGCGCCCCACCTCCGGAAAACAATCAACTGTTCCTTCGAGACAGCAACCTTCCCAGAAAGCTGGAAGCACGCCGAGATCAACGCCCTTCTGAAGAAGCCCAAGGCGGACCCCAAGGACCTCAAGAACTTCCGTCCCATCTCCCTGCTCCCTTTCCCGGCAAAAGTGACCGAGAAGATTGTCAACAAACAGCTGACCCGCTACCTCGAAGTCACCAACATCCTGGATCTGGTTTTCGCAGTAACCACAGCACCGAGACCGCCCTCATCGCCGCCACTGACGACATCCGGACCCTGATGGACAAAGGAGAAACAGCCGCCCTCATCCTCCTGGACCTATCAGCAGCCTTTGACACAGTCTGCCACCGCACCCTATCAGCACGCCTCCATGACGCCGGTATCCAAGAGAAGGCCCTGGCCTGGACCACATCCTTCCTCTCCATCAGAACCCAGAGCGTCCGCCTCTCACCCTTCCGCTCCAAAACCACTGAGATCATCTGCGGCGTCCCACAGGGATCCTCCCTCAGCCCGACACTGTTCAATATCTACATGGCCCCCCTCGCCCACGTCGCACGACAACACAACCTCAACATCATCTCCTACGCCGACAACACCCAGCTGATCATATCCCTCACCGAAGATCCCCACACCGCCAAAGCTAACCTCCACCGAGGAATGAAGGCCATAGCCGACTGGATGAAGAACAGCAGACTGAAGCTGAACTCAGACAACACGGAGGTCCTCATTCTCGGACCCACCCCATCAGCCTGGGACGACTCTTGGTGGTCCACGTCACTAGGCACAGCCCCGGAACTCACGGACCACGCACGCAACCTGGGGGTCATCCTCGACTCCACTCTCTCCATGACCAGGCAAGTCAACGCCGTCTCCGCGTCCTGCTTCAACACCCTCCGTATGCTCCGCAGGATCTTCAAATGGATCCCCCTCGACACAAGAAAAAACGTTACCCAGGCCCTCATCACCAACAGACTCGACTACAGGAACGCCCTCTACTCAGGAACTACAAACAAGCTCCTGAGACGACTCCAATGCATCCAGAACGCCTCGGCCTGACTCATCCTCGATGTCCCCCGCCGCAGCCACATCACACTCCACCTGAGAGGCCTGCACTGGCTCCCCGTCAACAAAAGGATCACCTTCAAGCTCCTGATCCACGCACACAAAGCACTGCACAACACCGGACCCACCTACCTCAACAACCGACTCAGCTTCCACACCCCCACCCGAAGCCTCCGCTCAGCCAACCTCGCCCTCGCCACAGTCCCCCGCATCCGAAAAACCACCGCCGGCGGCAGATCCTTCTCCTACCTCGCCGCCAAGACCTGGAACACTCTCCCCACCATCCTACGACAGACTCAGGACCTGCTGGCCTTCAGAAGACTCCTCAAGACCTGGCTCTTCGACCAGTAGCACCCCCGCTCCCCAGCGCCTTGAGACCCTTGGGGGTATGTAGCGTGCTTTACAAATGCAGTGATTGATTGATTGATTGAAGGGTCCCATGGTGTTGCTTGGAGATGCCTGCTTGCAATTGTTTTTCGTGTCCTGGGTTTAGTGCGATGAGTGCTGCTGGTGTGTAGTGGTGGTAGGTGAGAGGTCCAGGGATCCTGGCGCTGGTCGCGGTCGTTCGTGGACAGGCGCAGACGGGCTTGCACAGCGTGAACATATTGTGGCCCCCTCCACTGAATCAAATGCAATGTGAGCATCTAGGGAGGCCACTACTAACAGCACCGGCAGCCCTGAAGCTGCCACCATATTATTGTTCAATTTTCTAAGATTGAAACATTTAGAGCGAAAAAAGCTGTTTTGATCAGGGTGCAACAAGTATAGTATTACTCCCCTCAATCTGTCAATGCATTGGCCAATACTTTTGCCTCCACGTTCAGTAATGATATGGGACCATAGGAGTCCCACCTATCCGCTGGGTTTCCGAGGCTTTAAAATAGGGACTACCGTCACCTCCAAAATATCCACAGCAGTTCCCCTCTTTTGTAAGCTTTAAGGAACATCCTATAAAGGGGAGGTACAACCTTCGCAGTCAGATGGCGAAAGACTTCCACCCGAACCCCGTTAGGGTCCCGGGTTTTCGCAGATAGCAATTGTGCAAGCGCAATTCCTACCTCCACTTCTTTAAATTTGCCTCTAGTTCTAATGCTTTCGTCTTATTCAATGTTCTGCAGGGACAATGTCTCACAAGTCATGGAACTCTGTATCTTTACAGCTATGAGTTCCCCTATAAACCTCCAGCTTATAACTTGCCACAGCCTCTGCTATGAGCTCACTAGTTTGTACCTTAGACCCCAGGGGTTTACCATATTCGTTATATGTGATCTCGCTATCTCTCTATTAGCCAACTATGCAAGCAGTTTCCCCACTTATCACCCCTTCGTATATCCTCCTTTGGTATGCTTGCTGCAGCAATTTAACCTCATATATTACAACCCCTTATATTCTGCTCTTTTCAGTTCCAATTGTCCAGTTATGGCCTCGGTTTGTGAATGGCCATGGCTTTCCTCTAGTTGTTTTGCCTTACTTTCCAAATCCTTGCATGTCTTTTCTCCATTCCTTTCATATTGCATCCCTCCCACTATTATCCCCCCTCTTAATGTCACTTTATATGCCACCCAGATCAGCACCTCACCAAGGACCGCCTTCCTGTTTCCTCAAAATAATTACCTGTTACTTTGTTCAGTCTCTCTTTGTCCCTTGGCACCATGTCACCATCCGCCCACCTCCCACTAGTCTTTATTTAGTAGTCCGTACCCTGATCTCAAGGGGGGGAGGGGTGCGAAATATCCTATGCTTTAAATTGTGCATCTGAGCATCTATGAATTGTCAAATCAGGCATTAACATATAACTTATATGGGAATGTGTTTTGTGGGTCCCTGAAAAATAAGAATAAGCCTCATCTTGAAAGTGCTGCGAGTGCCTCACATCCACCATTCCCTACGCCTCAGTGAATCGACTCAATTTCCCCTTGTGGGGGATTCATACCTGTTTCACATATATTGTGTCTACGGAGGGGTCCATTAACATATTGAAACCTCCTGCCATTAACGTCACGGCCTGTGGGATCTCCATCACCACCCCACCCAGCACTTGTAGTGTATTGGTTTGAATTCCTGGATGGACATGTACATTTATAAGCACCAGCAGTTCTCCCTCCCAGCGGCCTACAACTACCACATACTGCCCCAAGGTATCTCTCCATAATCAAGTGAGCTCAAAAGGGAGTGAATTCTGGGTTAGGATAGCCATTCCCCTAGATCCCCTAGAATAACCAGCATGCCCCCACTCTTTGCATTTCTCTCTGTTCGATAAAGGTACATCCGTAGCCCACATATTTGTTTCCTGGAGGAACACTAGGCCTGCTGCATAGTGCGATCGGACTTTATGTACCAGACCCATCTTAATTTTACGCCCCAGCCTTTGTACATTCCATAATAATATTGTTATACCATTTGCAGTCATTTGAAGACATCACCATTACGTTCTCTCCAATGTGCCCATAACATGTGTTCAGCTACCTCCCCCGATCCCAGTTCCCCATCCTCAAAACACAATAGAAACACTTCCCCAACTCCATTTCCACCCTATCTTATTGTGCTGCTGACATCCAATTAGCTGCACCCTCAATTCACAGTACATCATTTGCCCCTCTAATAAACAAAAATAAAATTTAGAAACAGTTAGACAAAACCATTTATGTCACGACCTACTCGTTGTCTATGTCTGTGGCCCACTGGAAATGTGGCGAGGTCTTGGTTCCTGTAGGTTCTGCCTTGACCCAGGTAGGGGCGATTCTTTCTGGTAGCCACGGTGCTGCTGACAGAGGGAACGCCAAAGGCAGGCCGTGCCCTCCAGAAGGAGTCCCCGAGGGAAAAAACCCAAAAGGGAAAAAAAAAAAAACTCAAACAGTAACTCCTTGAACAAAAACAAAAAGTAAAAATAAATCTGAACAAAAAACAAAAATGACAAAGAAAAAACCTGGAACAGGCTCAGAAATCATATATCTGATGCAGAAGAACAGGAGCAAAGAGCACCACCCAGGAAGGAAGTGTTGCAGCGCAAAGAGAACAGGAATCACACACCTTATATACCCAAAGAACAGGAAGTGACCGTCAGGAAGTAAAAGTACAGCATCCATTTTAGGACACCCTCATTCCTCACTCCTCATCCCTACTTCTCATCCCTGCTTCTCATCCATCATCCCTCCTTCTCAGCCATCATACATCATCCCTACTTCTCCTCCATCATCCCTGCTTCTCTTCCATCATCCCTACTTCTCATCCATCATCCCTACTTCTCATCCCTCATATATCATCCCTACTTCTCATCCATCATCCCTACTTCTCATCCCTGCTTCTCAGCCATCATCCCTACTTCTCATCCATCATCCTTGCTTCTCTTCCATCATCCCTACTTCTCATCCGTCATCCCTACTTCTCATTCATCATATATCATCCCTACTTCTCATCCATCATCTCTACTTCTCATCCATCATCCCTGCTTCTCATCCGTCATCCCTACTTCACACTTCTGATCCATCATCCCTACTTCTCATCCATCATACATCATCCCTACTTCTCATCCCTTATCCCTACTTCTCATCCATCATCCCTGCTTCTCATCTATCATACATCATCCCTACTTCTCATCCATCATCCCTGCTTCTGATCCATCATCCCTACTTCTCATCCATCATCCCTCCTTCTCATCCATCATACATCATCTCTACTTCTCATCCATCATCCCTGCTTCTCATCCCTCATATATCATCCCTGCTTCTCATCCATCATCCTTGCTTCTCTTCCATAATCCCTACTTCTCATCCGTCATCCCTACTTCTCATTCATCATATATCATCCCTACTTCTCATCCATCATCCCTACTTCTCATCCATCATACATCATCCCTACTTCTCATCCCTTATCCCTACTTCTCATCCATCATCCCTGCTTCTCATCCATCATACATCATCTCTACTTCTCATCCATCATCCCTACTTCTCATCCATCATCCCTACTTCTCATCCCTCATATATCATCCCTACTTCTCACCCATCATCCCTACTTCTTATCCATCATCCCTACTTCTCATCCCTGCGTCTCATCCCTGCTTCTCCTCCATCATCCCTACTTCTCATCCATCATCCTTGCTTCTCTTCCATCATCCCTAATTCTCATCTGTCATCCCTACTTCTCATTCATCATATATCATCCCTACTTCTCATCCATCATCCCTACTTCTCATACATCATCCTTACATCTCATCCATCATCCCTACTTCTCATCCATCATCCCTGCTTCTCATCCGTCATCCCTGCTTCTCACTTCTCATCCATCATCCCTACTTCTCATCCATCATACATCATCCCTACTTCTCATCCATCATCCCTGCTTCTCATCTATCATACATCATCCCTACTTCTCATCCATCATCCCTACTCCTCATCCTTGCTTATCATCCCTAATCTCTTCCATCATCCCTGCTTCTCATCCCTACTTCTCATCCATCTTCCATCATGCCTACTTCTCATGCCGCAGCCATCATCCCTACTCCTCATCCATCATCCCTACTCCTCATTCCTCAGTCATACCAACACATTTTCCGTTTTTTGAAACACACCTTCACACTGATTGGTTGGGAACAGCCAATCAAAGTTATGGGAGAGAGCTGCATTCTATTTCAATGAAAAACAGCCTCCTCATTGCACATGGTGGGTGAAAAGGGAGGAGAGGAAATGCAACTGTGTGTTTGTTTCCAGTGAATTCAAGGCTGCACAATATTTCATTCTATTTAACTCAGTGGTTTTCTGTTTGCACAGGCCTCTGCAGAAGGCTCTGCTGGTTTGCAAATACAAGGAGCCCACAGCTTGGGCCATAAATCAGCTCTTGGAGAAAGGGTTGTACAGGTCATCTATAGTTCAACCAAACCTTTCTGGTTTCAGTTTCATATGTAGAAAGAAAATGTTTAAAAACAACTCTGATGAAAGTACAATCCAATTCATCCAAACCTTTTCTGGTTTCATTTTTATTCATAACAAATAAAAATGTTTAAATCTGAGCCTGCTTTTTATTTGTAACAAATAAAATGTTTACATCTGAGGCTCCTTTTATCTCTGAGAGCTAGCTGTTTTTCTTTTCTTTTCTGGAACCAGAAATATTTTCAATGAACTGTATAACCCTTTTTCCCAGAGCTGGTCTATGTCCCAAGCTATGGGCTACTTATATTTCCTAAACCAGCAGAGCTTTCTGCAGAGGCCTGTGTAAACAGAAAAACACTTAGTTAAATAAAGTGAAATGTTGTACAGCCTTGAATTCACTGGAAACAAACACAGTTGCATTTCCTCTCCTCTGTCTTCACTCAGCACATGCAATGAGAAGGCTGTTTTCAGTGAAATAGAATGCAGGCCTCTCTCATAACTCTGATTGGCTGTTGCCAGCCAATCAGTGTGAAGGTGTGTTTCACAAAACTGAAAATGTGTTGGTATGACTGGGGGATGAGGAATGAGGAGTAGGGATGATGGATGAGGAGTAGGGATGATGGCTGAGGCATGAGAAGTAGGAATGATGGAAGATAGATGAGAAACAGGGATAAGGGATGAGAAGTAGGAATGATGGAAGGGAAGTAGGGATGATGGAAGAGAAGTAGGGATGAGAAGCAGGAACGATGGATGAGAAGTAGGGATGATGGAAGAGAAGCAGGGATGATGGATGAGAAGAAGGGATGATGGATGAGAAGCAGGGATGAGGGATGAGAAGTAGGGATGATGGATGAGAAGCAGGGATGATGTATGATGGATGGGAAGTAGGGATGATGGATGAGAAGTAGGGATGATGGAAGAGAAGCAGGGATGATGGATGAAAAGTAGGGATGATGTATGATGGATGAGAGGCAGGGATGATGGATGAGAAGTAGGGATGATGTATGATGGATGAGAAGTAAGGATGATAGATGAGAAGTAGGGATGATGGAAGAGAGGCAGGGATGATGAATGAGAAGTGGGGATGATGTATGATGGATTAGAAGCAGGGATGATGGAGGAGAAGTAGGGGTGATGTATAATGGATGAGAAGTAGGAATGATGGAAGGGAAGCAGGGATGATGGATGAGAATTAGGGATGATGTATGATGGATGAGAAGTAGGGATGATGGATGAGAAGCAGGGATGAGAAGTAGGGATGAGGAGTGAGGAATGAGGATGTCCTAAAATGGATGTTGTGCTGTACCGACAGGAAGTAAAAGACACCATATTGGATTATGAACATAGCATAGAAATCCATAGTAAAAGTCACCATGTTAAGTAAGGTTCCAAAGGCATGCAGGAAGAAGGAAGGCATGCTGGGAAGGAGAAAGCATCATGGACATGAAAGACAGGCATAAATTCAGGAAGAAACGAGGAAGGCAGAAAAGAAGAAAGAAAAACTAAGCAAAAGGTAAGTGGGGGGAAATGGAGAGTGGAGGGAGGCAAAAACTAGCAGGGGCGTGCCGTGCCTTTAATGTGTCGAGGCCCCATGCCCAATTTAGGGCCTCAATAAAAATAGTAAATTGCAGGGGCGCGGCGCGTCCTGCCACGGCTGCTCACAGCCGCGTCCTGAGCCGGCGAAATTAACTCAGAGTTGTCCTGACGTTGAAGGCATCATGGTGAAGACTGCAAGAATAAAGTTTCCCTCCCTTGACTGAAATAATCATTGCACTTGCAACTGTGATCTAGATTATTTCACCTGAGGTAACTAGTGTTACCGCTGGTGTGGCGGCATCTTTGTCTCAGAGGAGATGGACTTTGATCCCTCTCCCTCTGAATCATCTGTTCCTTCCAGGAGAAGAGCCCACTGTGTACCTCCTGCAGCTTCCTCTTGGCATTGGAAAGTTTCCACCACTCCCACCCTTTCAGTTTCCTCCTGGTCTTCGGAGGGTTTCTGCATCAACTTTGTGCAAGGCCTACGGCTCCTCTTGGCTTCAGTGGGGATGGATGTCCCCGATGCTCTAGCCAGTCCCACATCTCTGTCGGGTTTGAAAAGAAGTGCATCTCACATTTCTCTATAAGATGGAGTCTCGCTAGAAAGAACAGGGCATGTTAGATGTTTAAAGACAGATTTTGCACTGCCATTGTATAGTCCTGATATAAAGACACCATTGTTCCTTCCACTTTCCAGGGCCCATTTGTTCTGTCTCTTTGTAGTAATGTATATCTGTCTCCATAGTTTAGGAGTCTCACCATTATTACTCCGGGAGGTGCACCTAGTTTTGGTTCCTTGGCAGGCACTCAATGTGCACGTTTATTGTCAACTCAATGCGTCACTGTTCCTCGGGCGTGAGCACCCTTAATGCTACCACTCGACTTTGACAAAGAAGGTGTCCTGTGAACGAAGCCCTTGCTTCGCCTTCACAGGTCTCAGTGTGCTAGCCAATTGTTTCACTGTTCCCTGTATTTCTAGTGTCCCATTATAAGACTGTAGGGAGACTTAAGGGGACACCTCAGGGACAATATGCCACCATGCCAGTCCACCATTCTCCAAGTGGACTGATCAGTCGACACATGCAAAAGGGCCCAGAAAACTGGTCAGGCCGATACAAAGCACTCTGACACCCCCAGGCCCCAACACAGCAACAGGCTCCAGTCTCTTCCTCAACCTCCCCTCGCAATTAAGGTCACATAACACTCATTCGATGCCTTCGATGCCTCAGCCGGAATGCGCTTTATAAATACGAAATACATACATGCATACATACATTTGGCCAGAGTTCTTTAAAGATGCATGCACCCCAGACGTTCTCGTGCAAGTGACTGGAATATAGCTCCCCGGGCCTCTAACAAGCCCATCACACTCCCTAGCACATGCAATTCATTTCTTGCAGCGTCTGGCTGAGTCGGGAACCATATATCCCACTGAAAAAACACCACTGTATGTATCCTCAGAGTGGAGTGTCCAGGTGCACAGTCCGAAACTTGTCCTCTCCTCCCTCTCAGTGCAGACTATGAGGGAGAAGAGGGTTGCATTTCCCACGACTCCCGACATATGCAGAGCTGCGAGTTCTCCAAATCTCCACTCCCCTCCACAGTGTGCAGCTAGGCTGGAAAAGGTTAATTCTTCATACTGCGGTCTGCAGGAATCAATCCAGTCCCACAGGAACCTGCCAAACCGCCAGTCACCCATGTCCTCCCAGCACTGTCAGTCAGACGTGGCTTGCCTTTGTTTACAGGAACCAAGTATCAATCTTAAAAGCCCTGTGATATTCACTCTCACAGTTCATCTATGCACATTGGGGACAGCTCGCTCCACTTTCCACGGGCAAGGGAGGTCTCCCTCTCACGTGAAGACCCTCAAGTCCAGCTCAGGGGATCATTGGCAGGATAATTTCCCCTCACAGTGACACGGCATGCCGGAGCTACGTGACTATGCAGCCGTCACCATGCTCTGCAGGTCACGCCCCCTCAAGACTACACAGTCTTGATTTTACTTCATGCCTTTTTAATCCATCAGTTGACCCTTCCTGACTCTTTATGTCACTCTTGCAGGTTCTTTTCCATTCCTCTATTCTCTCGTTGGTTCAGTTTTTCAATCTTTTGCTCCCTCCTTCCTTCCCCCTTTTGTGTTTTACTCTCTCTTGCTCTTGGTCAGAGTCTGCTAGGGAGCAATAAGTGCTGGTCTGCAAAATGTAACTGCTGATGGGCCCCTCCAGCAACTAATGTCTTAAAGTAAGCCCTGGATCTATGTCAAAAGTTGTTTCTTGGTTGCCTAAGAAACTGACATGTTTTCCCAAAAAGTTTGTTAAGTTTCTGAGACACAGGCCAACATTACGAAACTGGCGGTAAGTACCGCCTACCGCTGTGGCAATGGCCACCAAAAGACCATCGCCGCGGCTAACAGCCGTCCACCGAATAATGACCACAGACGGATTTCCGTCACAAGAAGAGCGGAAATCCGGCTGTGGCCATGCTGGTGGATGGCATTAAGGTGGGGCTGCTTATGAAAAATAATACGGCCTGGCAGTGTTCTGCTGGCGGGCGCTGCTGGCGGTAGCAGTGCCCTGTCCCCTGCCAGAAGACCCCTTGGATCCTTTAAGTCAGGTTTCCGACAGGGGAGGGGGTTGGGGGGGTTGTGTGTGTGGGGGTGTGGGGGTGCATGACTGTGTGAGTGTGTGCGTGAATGTATGTGTAGTGTTGTTTGCATGTGTGTATGCATGTGTGAGAATGCGTGTAAGTATGGATATGTGAATGCATGTCTGCGTGTCTGTGTGAATGTGGTGCGGATGTGTGCATGAATGAATGGATGCATGCATGTCTGTATGCATGTATGCCTGTGTGAGTGAGCATCTGTATGCGTGGTGCGTGTCTGCGTGTGTGCGTGTAGGGATGGGGGATTGAAAGGGGGAGCGTGGATTGATGGGGGTTGTGGGGCGTCAGGGGAGTTGTTGGGGGAGAGGGGACCTCCTATCAGTGACAGGGAAGGAATTCCCTGTCACTGATAGGGCCTACCGCAATGGTTTTCGTGGTGTTATGAACGCCACAAAAACCATGGCGGTAAGCAGGGTCAAAATGCCTGAGGAGGTACAATAGCGATCGCCGGGCTGGAGATTCCTATTTCCAGCCCGGCAGCTGCTACCGCCATTGCGGTCGGAGTGGTACATTAGCGGGTTGGCTTCATCTAACCCGCCTATGTCATAATGTAGTGGTATGTATCCCCAGCCTGTTGGCGGTACCACCACCACATTACCACCGACCGCCGGGGTCATAATGACCCCCACAGTCCTCAACTAATATCTCCAGCTCTGTGTTGCCGAATTTGTGCATTTCTTTCCTCCACACCTCCTCCACCTCCTCCTGACTGGTCATGCTGACATGAGCTACTACTCTGTAGGGAGAGATGTTATGTTTCTGCTCTTCAGATGAAAGTAAATGTACTTCCTGAAATAGGTGAGGTCATCACTCAATGCTGGTGCAACAGTCACAATGTACAAATCCATACCCTTTTGCGATTTCTGAGTCAGTATTTTAAAAATACCGTATTCTTACAAATCTACCAATAGGAATGGGAATGGTGTGCCTATTATTTAGCAATTCCTCCTTGGTGAATCTGTATGCAATATAGGATATGCTAAATATAATTTCCGTACATTATGGCCCTGGACATTTAAAACACTTTTGTTTGATCCTTTATATCATCATTTCTTCTCCACTTTATGGGAGGAGATGTGTTGTAAACCTATGTTCTTTGTGTGACCCTTTTCCCTTTTGGTTTCTTCCCCCCATCCTGGCCATTATATGTTCTACGCTGCCCTTCTGTGATCCCTGTCTCTCATGCTCATTGGTCTGTGCTCTAAATTCTATTTGCTTTTTCCTTTGACTTGACCTGCATTCTAAGTCAGTTTGCTAATTGGCATCCTGAGCCTTGGTGATTGAATAAATACTGGAGTTTACCCGCTTTTCAATCGCCTTCTATCCTACAGTCTCCTTTTTAGGTTGAGCGCGCAAGCGCTGCTTTTCCAACGTGTTGGTATGTATCTGGGCTTTTAGCCACGGCCACCGCACGCCCATTACTATCACTCGTTTATGGTCTTGCCCTTCAAAAACCCTTTGTTTTTATTGATAAATGCTTTACGTATGTCCCTCCTTGGGGCGGTCTTGTTATCACCTTGCACATTCACCCTGTTACATGGATAATTGCACTTTTGCTGATACTTCTGACTGCGAGCGAACTTCTTTTTCCTTTTGTGTGCTGCTTCACGCTGATGCCGTGGCGCTTTGAATCAGCTTGCTTATGTGAAACTGTATTACTGTTTATTTTCAGTTTGTGTGGCAAGAAAAGACCGGTTAGGAATTTACAAAGCTAAGAGCTCTAACTCGAGCAAATGTGAGACTCGTTGCACTGCAAATGCTTGTTTTCCTTCTTACAGACACATTGCTCACCAATTCAAATTGCTGCTCTTTCCATCTTACATTGTTGCCGATGCCAATAAACACTGCAAACTTCTTGACATAAATGTGTACAATTTAATTCCATTACTGACAAGATTACGTTTAGTTTCAATCAAACGTATTACTTTTTTTCCAGTTCTATTTGTTGCAGTTCGTTCAGAATGCAAATATTAATCCATCTGTGTGTCCTAACCCTTAATGCATTATTTCTGTCTGCTTTGAATTATCCATTTAATGCCGATCATGCAATTGCACTCCTCATTCAATAGGTGGTGCAGATGACGAATTTGTTACCAACAGTAACTGTCCAGCTTCTGCGAAATACACAGATTCAACACGAGTCCCAGATATCCTCAACTCCCTCGGAGGTGGCTGATGGTCAGACACCTCACACAAAGAAGAAAGGGGGTGCAGGGGAGGGCGAGAGAGAGAAACACACACTGGAGTTCTTGATGGTTGCATGTGGCCGATGGTAAAACCTGTCCTAGAGTCGGGGTCAACACTCTGGTATGGTAAGCCTCTGCTGCATATATTGGATACAGCCAGGACCACTTGAATTATGTAGCAGGGGGCACATCAAATTATGCGGCAGGGTTAACTAAATTATGTGGCATGAAACAGAAAATTGGGCAGGATAAAGTGGCTCATTTTGTGACAGTATTACTACATTATGTTGTCATTTGTAGACATGATAATACTGTCCGGGCAAATATTTCACCTCATTAGTACCAGTTAACAACCAAATACAGAAATAAGCAACTGAAAAATATCCAGTTAAGCTTTGCGAAGGGTCTTCCACTGTGCGGGTACACGTGTTGCCACGTTTTAGTAACTTTTGATCTGATTGAGCTAGAAACAATTTTTTTTTGTTAACATCTGCGGATAATGCATCAGATCATTGATCATGTGGCAAATGCAGAAAGTCCATAATCATGTGAAAATAGTCACAGTTGCAGAATTGCAGAATTCCAGTTGTGCGTAATACAGCTAAGTGAACGCATAATTACTTTTGCAGATGTGGTAAATGGATCTATGTGCATGACAGAACAGGGAGGTTAAAATGAAAGATTGTAGCACAGGCAGAAAATATTACTATGTACCCAGAGACTTCCAATCAATCATGCTAACCCCGATCCTGAGTGAGCGATGCAGTGATGAGAGCCAATGTTGATCAGGATACCAGCGAAGGTTCCTAGATCACTACAGCATCAGACATCTCATAAGAGCAGCTGGTCAACTCGAAAAGCAAGTAAGAGGGACGTGAACAAACAAGGAGACAGGGAAAGGAACATGATTCCACCAAATAAGAAAAATTTAACAATGGTGTGGGAAGCTACTGTGAGTGAAACAACTGAGGCAGGAAGCCAATGCAACAGTGAACTATTGCCAGGAAAAGGGGTCCAAAAGCAGAAGTGATGTATGCCTCTCCACGCCAATTAACACAGGAAGTCCCATCTCCTTGAGGTTAGTGTTCTAGCTTCTAGCTTTCCTGCACCAAGTCCACCTGTCTTGCTCTTAAACTCCTGAAGTAACGAACACACCACACGTAAACAGTGCGTGTGCTGAAGGAATGCCTCCACCATTGACAACAAGGCAGAACATCAACCAGAATGAGGCAGCACGCACAGCGCAACGTCAATCAATCCCTATGTGTAGCCTGACACAAGCTTCTGAGATGCACTCATGGCCACTCATCGGCCTGATAGTGTTCTCTGAGGCTTAACACACTGCAACACGTCGAGCCTTTGCTTTGAGATGGAACAGGGCTAAATGGCCCTTCGAGGCCCACACCACTCCCACCAATGGCTTCATACGACAACACAGCTCTTATACAGTCCACCAAAGACGACTGCTATAGATCCATAGCTACTTTGCAGCGCAAAGTCAAAGTAAGTGCATCCAGCTGTTTATTCAAAAGATGCTGGCGGAGAGCCTTGTGGCAACGGTCCATGTAGATGGTGTAACAGTAATGGTGATGGTTTGATTTGACCGATTGTCTCAGTGATGAAGGTGACATAGTTGCATACAGCATCTGACACTGGGAATTGGGGGTTCAGGCAGAGGAATGGTGCAGTGTTTGGCAGACTTGAAGAGGACTTTGCTTTTGTTGGTTGGCGCTCCAATGGTGGCCTTGGAGTAGAAGACTTTAACTGTGATAATGAGGGATCAGCAATTAGAGGGAAGTTGTGAAGTCACCGAGAGTTTTGATCTTCTCTTTGAACTTTCCTCTTTTCCTACAGTACGTTTATTTCCTTTAAGTTCTTGAGCCCACCAGGATTCAGAGGGCTTGGTGGCTCAGGTTTTCAGTGGAAAATATCAATAAACATGAGTTCACATAGTGCTGTTGTAGATGTTGAGAAAAATATTGACATCTTTGGTGGAAGTGTTCTGGCAGGTTGTTTAGTTCTTCTTGGGGTTTTTTCCAGATTGATATCTGTGGTGGAGTCAAAGGTTATTTTTCTCTTTTCTGTTGTCCTTGGTGCTGAGGTGTAGTATATGTGATTGTGAAGGACATGGCAATGTATTCAGTCAAGTCTAGGGCTATAGGAGTCTGGCAATTGATATTAGGTGATGCACATAGGATGAGGCTCAGTGTGTTGCTTTTCGAGTGGCCTGGTTATTGAGTTGTGTTATTTCCAATGTGTTACGGGGTGGAGAAGGCTTCATTCAGGCAATTTCCTTTGAGTTGCTGGGAAAGGTGGAGGTCTCCAAGAAATGCTATAGGAGTATGGCAATGTATATTAGATGAGGCCTAAAGGATGAGGCGAGGCCCATAGGATGAGTCTTAGTGTGTTCTTTTTCGAGAGGTTGGGATATTGAGTTGTGATATTTCCAATGTGTTACTGTGTGCACAAGGCGTCATTCATGTATTTTTCTTTGAATAGCTGGGAAAGGTTGAAGTCTCCAAGGAATGCAATAGGAGTCTGGCAATGGATGTTAGGCAAGGCCCATATGATGAGGCAAGGCGCATAGGATGAGGCTCAGTGTGTTGCTTTTCGAGTGGTTGGGTTATTGAGTTGTGTTATTTCCAATGTGTTACGGTGAGCAGAAGGCTTCATTCATGCATTTATCTTTGAGTTGCTGGGAAAGGTTGAAGTCTCCAAGGAATGCTATAGGAGTCTGGCAATGGATATTAGGCAAGGCCCATAGGATGAGGTGAGGCGCATAGGATGAGGCTTAGTGTGTTGCTTTTCTAGTGGTTGGGGTGTTGAGTTATGTTATTTCCAATGTGTTAAGGTGCGCAGAAGGCTTCGTTCATGCTTTTTTCTTTGAGTTGTTGGGAAAGGTTGAAGTAGGATGGAGGACCTGGTGAAGATGCCTGAGATCTGTAATTACTAAAAATAAAATAAAAAGTACCAAAACTTGATTCTACTAATTGAAGAACTTTTACAAAGATTAAGTGATGCGCTTTCAGTTGTTGATTGCTGGGTCTCATGGCTCTTGGTCTAAACAGGGGTTCCCAACTTGTGGTCCGGGGACCCCTGGGGATCCACAAAGCCTCCTCATGGGGTCCGCGACTGCTTAGAAAATTAAAAAATATTAACAGATGAGGTCCCCAGCTTTAAGTATTGACTCAGTAAGGGGTCCCTGGACTCCAATAATGATTCCTGGGGGTCCCCTAGTTCAGGTAATGGTAGAGTGAGGGTCCACAGGTGTCAAAAGGTTGGGAACCACTGGTCTAATGAATCAGCTCCAAGAATCTGTGTTTGGCTTCGTGGCCACAGGGTCTAATCCTGGAGTCCCCACAAGGTTTTCATCCTTTTGAGGTCAATAAAATTAGTATCGGCCGAGGGCGGTCGGGGGGAGTTTCGTAGCAATAAAAATCCATTATCAATGAATAGCGCCAAGAAACTCTTCAGGTGTGCATGGGCACTCTGCTAATGCATCTGTTAGAACACTCAGGTTTTAAAGTGATACTAATGAGGTGCACTGTTGTCCAGACACAGTTAATAGGGGCTGAAATAAAATACTTTTAAAATATTGTGTGCAAAATTTACCTTTTCTTGCCACAGAATTATGCGAACTCCCTGCGTAATGTGGCCCTCTATTGTCGCATAATTCCAGTAGCCCTGCCCATAAATAAACTTAACTCGTAGGGGCAGCTATGAAGACCACATGACGGGACCCCCCCTCAATGACTGGACTCTGAATAAACTTTGCATCTCGCGCCTGTTACGTGATGCAACCTCAGCGCTGTGATGGGACAGCGAGGCTACACGCAGCGCCTCACAAACGTCCTAGACAAATAATCCTGCACTCCTTACACATCACCAGTCAGTCCAAGCACGTGCTTGTTGTGAGGGGAGACATTACCCCAGGTGAGGGAGAATGAGCCTACGGAGGGATCCCCAGACAGAAGGAAAAGGGCCAACGAGGGCAGGGTCGCACAGCCGTCATCCCAGGCCGAGGACTTTCCTCCCTTCTACCTGGCTTCAGTCTCAGGGTCACTCACCTCGCTCGCAACCGCATCGCAGGACTTCGAACTCAACGTCACCGACTGAAGCCCCGCGTTTTTGTTTTTTTTCCTTTTCGTATTTTTAAAGAACATTTTTTGTGAATAACACAGTTGTCCGTGTGGCGTTCTGCAGCCAGGCCCGGGGCTGCCGTTTGCACGAGCCTGCGCGCGTTTGCTGAGTGACTGAGGCTCCAACGCCCACCACGTGTGAAAGTTGTGATGCTAATTACTTTATTTTTTTACATTGGAAATAAACCCTGTCTTTTTTTAATCAGTGTAGAAGCACGCAAGTTTTTTTCACATGTTACCCGCACTGTAGTTGTTTCGTATTACCGGCTGGTTTGGATTTTATGCGGGTTCAGATATTTGAAGGTGTCAGCGGGGCCACATCTGGCTATTCGCGGGAACGCAGCCAAGAATTCCTCGCTGCTTGAATGTGAGGCGCACAGAATTATGTTTTTTTATTTAATTTGCAGGTCAAGGCTCGAGAGCTGGCAGTCCCCAGATACTTCTAATAGGAAGCCGGGCCCTTTACAGGTCTGGGTACACATTTCTGTCGTTGAACGGGCAGGGCTGGGCCTTCGACTGTTTCACAAGAGACCGCAGCGCTGCCAAGAGGGATGTGATCGCAAATGTGAACGGGGCGGGGCGCAGGGGTTCGAAAGGAGGCTGCAGTTTCTTTTGCTTCTCAGGCGGAGACAGAGCGGGTGGGGGCGGTTATGACTGAGTAGAGCGGGGCAAAAAAGGCTCTGGCCCTTCCACTTAAAAGTGGCGACTGATTGATGGATTAGCGCAAACACCAGTGGAACTGACACTTTCCACTTAAAACTGGCAACTGACTGCTGGATTACCGCAAACAGCGATTACCGCAAACACGAGAAGGACTGACCCTTTCCACTTAAAAGTGGCAATTGACTGCTGGATTACCGCAAACAGGGATTACCGCAAACACGAGAGGGACTGACCCTTTCCACTTAAACGTTGCCCTTTCCACTTAAAAGTGGCGACTGATTGATGGATTAGCGCAAACACCAGTGGAACTGACACTTTCCACTTAAAACTGGCAACTGACTGCTGGATTACCGTAAACACGAGAGGGGGGTGAAGCATTGGATTCAGAGACACTGCAGAGGGATTCCACAGGAGAGACCTCAGAGATGCTGCTGGGCACGTGAGACTGAGGTGTTGCGAACAGCCAAGAGACAGACCATTGCCACAAACCGGAATATTGCTGAAGATTAGCGACTGCAACGCTGCAGGGGGCCGTCTCTTCCCAGAAATAACAGAAGGGACAGCCCACAATATTATTTTATGTACTGCAAGAGTACACAAGAGACAGAGACCGCTTCAGGACTCGATTACAAGAGATCGCAGAACTGTACACATCAGAGGAACTGTCTTTTTTTCACAACCAGCAGTGACTGCTAGAGCACCTTGGGGCACGCTCATTCACATGACGCTAGAGAGCTTCAAACACCGAAAGGACGATCCTTTACACAATAACCAGAGACTGCTAAGGCACCAACTAACCCACTCTTAAGAGACTGCACAGCTTCTAAGACCATAGGGAATGTTTTTACACCATCAGCAGAGGCTGCTAGGGCCCTGTTTTACGCATTTATTCACAAGGCACTGAAGGGCTTCAAACACCAAAGGAACTGCCCTCACCACAAGAAACATAAAATGTTAGGACACTAATGCACTCACAAGAGACTGCAACGGTTCTGAGAGCCGTCACTGCTACCACGTGCCGAATGGGTCAACAGTCTCACAGCCAGCGCAGACCCCGTTCACGAGAAATCATTGAGCTGTATTAGCTTTCACTAGTGAGTGCACGACTATAAAAGTGTTCTCAAAATTTTGAGTTCGAAACACAAGTGGAATTGAACAATGCTCACCGGAGGGAAAGACTTCTGGGGTTATTGCCGAATATCTGCACAAGGGAAGGGCACAACTGCAAAAAGAGAGTCATTTGTGATTTCACCACAGAAAGAGGTAGCCGTCGTGAGGAGCCTCGCATATGTTGCTAGAGGCATAACAGGCTCACAACTCATTGTATAAACATTTAAATATTTTGAGGCGAGGCAGTTGCAAACGCCCCACAATTCCAGGACTCGGTGATGCCCACGGGACTGGGGAGCACGAGTCCTCCAAGAACTTTTGGAAATTCCACGAAACTCCCGACACATCTCGAACACTGAATCACCTCCGCAGGTGCGTACCTTTACAATAAAATACATTTTTTTGTGATGACATTATGATTTGCAGGAAACCTACAATTTTGTGTTTAGCGCTGAATACTACATCTTTCCAGTTTCTAAGCACCCAGGTGGCCAGATTACATGCAGTTTGCCTTGGTGGAACAACCCAGCAAATGCACCATTGCCTGGTGTTTGTTGATTTTGTATCAGTACGCAGATTTGATATTCTATTCTGTCTGCACATTTTACAACCGGGGGCATAAATTGGAAATACAAATTCCGAAACAATTTCTAAAAATGCAAATGTTTTGCATCGGATTAATTGTAAGTGTAATTAGATTTTTAAGGATGGGAAAATGCACCCAATGCACGAATAAACTTCGTTCACAAAGGAAGCACCATATGTACACAATTTATGCTGCATAATTAATAAAGGGGCGACGTGAATTTGCACTTGTGCTGGAAGATTTGTACGCATTTTTAAAAGCAATACCACTGTACTTATTTATTGTGAACTATATCAAAAAAACTATAAGTGCAGCTAGGTATGCGCTCGATTTTTGCCCTGGTGCAATCATACGTTTGTAGTAAGGTGTCAGTATGGTCAGTGCTTTAAATGGGCCGGTACTGTCCGGTACTGATTACCGGAACTTTTTTATTTTGAGCGGGAGAGTGTCTGCACTTCACAAGAAAAACGTGATCCTTTTATATGGAGAGTGCCGGCACTTCTAGAATCAAGCAGGTACTCTGATACAGAGTGCGTGCACTTCTATTTTTCCATTCCAAGCACTGAGTATGATGAAATACGAACTTCCTCTAGGACAGAAGGTGTGCACTCCTGCCAGCTGTGTTTTTTGGGATTGAAGAACCCACAAGGACCAATTGAGTCATTTGTCAACAATCACACAATTAGTTCGAACATTTGCAGTTTTTTGCACCGACATGCAGTCTGCCTCTACAAGTTACCGCCGCCCTGACCCGCGGCACACGGATCAATCATAAAAACGCTGGTGGAGTGTAGTTGGACGAGACCTGCCTACGTGTTACCCTGCACCATAGACGTCAATGCACCCAAATGCCAGGGGCAGCGGAAGTGACATCACACGCCGATTGACCTCCGCTGTCACTCATACACACATACTTACACATGCACACAAATTTACATGTACATACACTCTCTTACACATAAACACACACTTACATAAACACACACTCACCGCAAGCGCGCACACAACATACATTCAAAAACATTTTTTACTTACTTCAGCTGCCATGGAAGGGCACATGCCAGCTAAATATAGTCCATTCCTATTACACTGATAGTGAATAATAGGTTATTTTTCACTATTAATGGTATTAAACATTGACCGAAAAAAAGAGTGGAGCCCCAACTGGCGCGCTACAGAGGAGATACCTCTGTGCTCCTGGCACTGAATTTGCCACCCCTGAGGCCAGGGGTTTCAAAGGCAGTGCCAGGGGTAGTGAAGGGGAAGCCGACGTCCATGCCTTGCACCAGAGCTGATGCCCGCATCCAGAGGGCACAGAAATATTGGGGCTTGGAGGTGGGCCAGCCCCCCCCCCCAAAAAAAAAAAAACAGAAGTATCTGTGCCAAAACTGAGCCAAGGGTCTGGGTCCGATCTTAGAGCAGGGCTGGCTTTAGGGGTGGGCGACTGGTGTAGCTGCACTGGGCGCTGACCTGTAAGGGAGGCCCTTACCGGGGTCGGGGGATGCGCTGTGTTGAGCAATAACTTTCGTTTTTGAAACCCCTGCTGCAGTTCCTTGTGCGTCCAGCTTTCAGGCAGCAATAAAAATGTCAAGTGCCTGCTGCAAAGAACAGATCCGTATTTTATGTGCTAGCTGCGTGGATTAGTAAAACCAGCCTTTATCTGCACTTTAAAACAAATGAAATGTATGGGAAAGAGGGGCTATGGCGAGATGAGGGGCACTTTTGATATGTGGTAGTGAGGGAATCTGAGGAGGAGGTCTTTGGGCGAACCAAAAAGACGATTGCTGCAATGGGCACCACCAGCTCCAAAGCTGGCCCAGGGTTGCATAGACATATTGGGGACATCCTGAAAGCATAGATAGGAATGCATTCCACATATTGCTTAACATAGGCTTTGAGTTTTTTAGTTCACATTTGCTTGCATTCTTTTTGCTGTCTTTATTTGTTTTAGGCCATCCAGCACGTATTAGTCTCTTCTGTGGAGTATAGCCTCATTACCACCTTGCTGACTTGGTTGTTGGATTCTTCCATGAGTGCTCGCTTTGCGGGAGCTTTGTTTTCTGTTTTTGTAAGACACTCCTCGAGAGTGCTTTTGTTTTCAGCGGTCTCCCTTTTATGATAGTTCACTCACTGTATCGCTTTCCCTACTCATGACTTAATCTACTTATCGCTTATACTATGAGTTCATGAAACGCGCATCCCTGTGACACTGGAGCTCAGAAGGTGAATGAGCAATAAAAAGCCCTCTACCTCTAAAGGTTGTATTTATCTTGGCACTAGTGTTGTACTTCAAAGACAGAGGTTAAATGTCAGGCTACGTCTTCTGCAAATTGTTGATTCCTTTTTATTCCTGGTGTTTGCAAAGACCTTTCAAATTTACTAAAATAATATGTATAACACATACTCACTTGAAGGTGCTTTTCGCAAACTCTCTTCATTCATTGGTCTGTTATTTTGTCATTCACAGTTTGCTTCCACCCACCAAAGCAAAGAGCGCGTGCGGGCTTCACCCCACTTAAGCCACTGGTTAACTTCATTTTGAGTGACTACCTTTTGCTCTTTCACAAAGAGCACATCCACACACAATGTAGTTTGCTTAGGTGCCAGTGTTTTTATTTTTACACTGTCATTTCGTTACTGTTGCGTAATGTTATAGCTGATTGCCTTTGAATCAGTACACAGTACCTTTCAGCTTTACCAAGCCCTGTCACATGCCAATGCTGTTCTATTTTTTTTACATTGTCATTTTAGTGTTGCCTGGTGTGATAGAAGAACACCTTAAAGTGAGAACACATCACATTCCAGCTTTATCAGTTCCTGTCTTCTGCCAATGCTGTTGTAAATTCCTTTTGGAGTGACATTTCTTTACGCGTCTGCTATTATTTCATTCACAGAATGCCATATTGTGGTCCTGGACTTGTTTTTTACCATTTTTTTTTTAAAATAAAATTTGCCCAGGTTGTAAACAAAATGTTATTGTGTTTAATGTGGAGTACAATTGTAACACTTAAATTCAAATTCAAATATAGGTGCACAATAATTTGGGTTTTAGTATCCAGTGCTTCATAATATGAACCTATTTTCCCTTCTTCTTTCCATCTTTTTCTTTCTTTCTTTCTTTCTTTCTTTCTTTCTTTCTTTCTTTCTTTCTTTCTTTCTTTCTTTCTTTCTTTCTTTCTTTCTCTTCGCTTTTGCCTTATTTCCTTTTTCTTTCTTTTCTTCTTTTCCTTTGTTGCCTCTTTTCTTTCCTTTTCTCTTTCTTTTTCCATTCTTCCATGTTTTTCTTTTTCCTTTTTCTTTCCTTCTTTCCATTTTCCTTTTCATTTTGGCTTCATGTCTTCTTTGTTACTCTCATTACATCTTTCTTTCCTTCAGTCCTCTTTGTTTGCCTTTTCACTTCTTTTTTTAATTTTGCTTTCTTCCTTATGTCTGTCCTGCTATCTTTTCTTCTTTCTTTTCTGCATTGTTTCCTTCTTTATTTTGTGCCTTCTTCCTTTTTTCATTTTTTCCTTCTTTACTTCTTTCTGTCCTCTTTTCCTTCCATCATTTATCTTTCATTCTTTCTTTATTGACTTCCTTATTTCTTTTTTGCCTTCCCTCATGCTTTGTTTTTGCTTTCTTTCTTTCCTTCTTTTTTCCTTCCTTCTTTCTCTCTTGTTTCCTTCCTGTCCCCCTCCCACTTAGTTGCTTTCCCCATCCCTCCAGCCAACGCCTCATTATTACTTGCCCCATCCCTCTCTCCTATCCCTGCGTTTGTTCTTGCCTCATCCCTCCCATGTTGTTTAGTCCTGTATCCCTCTTACCCCCTCTTGCATTGTTGCTTGTCTGGTCCGGTGTTGCTTGCCCAATTTCGTCATCCCCTCTCTGCCATCCCTTCTCCTTCTGTTGCCTGCCCCATCACTCCAGCCAATGTATCATTATTACATGCCCCATCCCTCTCAGAACTTCCTGTGATTTTTCTTGCCCCATCCCTCCCATGTTGTTTAGTGCCCCATCCCTCCTACCCCATCTTGCATTGTTGCTTGCCTGGTCGGGTGTTGCTTGCCCAATATCTCCAACCCCTCTCCTGTGTAATTGCTTTCCCCATCCCTCTTGCTCCCTCCTACATTGTTGCTTCCCCGTCAAACCCACCTCCCTCCAGCATTGTTGCTTGCCCGTCCCCCTGCCTGATCCCGCTTTGTTGCTGACCGCATGATAGTGCTCTTTTTCAAACTTTCAGGCATGCTGCACAGTAGCCTCGCTGCTGTACAATTTGGCTAAAAGACTTTAGCAAAGTATTGGCTTCATCAATGCTTGTTCTCAAGTACCTGCACAACTCCCCACATTTTGGCCCAACCCAGCGTGATAACACAGCCCACAGACTTTGGAGGTGCAAGTGTGGTGACTAGATTTTCAAACCCAAAGTGACCACATAGAGCTGGACATCCATAGGCCAGCAGTTCTCAGTGAGCAAAGGGGAAATATACATGTTTAATAAAGGAGATACATGCCCAACAATATTCTTAATAAATATATATGTCTGTATACTTTTAATAAAGAAGTGATGTGATCGGTAGTAAGGTCACCCTTGTCGTCGTTGAGCGTAATAGTGTTGCGTACAATGAAGTTGAGTGCAGCGGCATAGAGTAGATTGTTTCAGAATCAAAATCATTTAAACTCATTCAGAAACTGTAAATGTAAATATGAGCACAAGAGTTAAGATAGGAAGGGATTGAACAGCTAGAAAACAAGCAATTATTTTCCGAATGTATATATTATTATCAAGTTTAACCACCCTTCCTTTGGCCATGCTGGTTACCACTTTGTCTCCGGCCCGGTCTTTAGCACCAAAATTAGTACCAACTTGTTTTTATATTGCAGCAACTGCTGATTGTTTCAAGTGCTACAAATAACCAATGTCACTAATGACCCTTTTGGTGGTATCAGTTCAACTTATTTGAGAAGGATGGAAGATGGTGTTGCTGAGATGCAGAAATGTGACCTGCGAATCACTGCTGCTGTGAGTGGTGTGTGGTAACTCACTGAGTCATCCTATTGATATATATGTATGCTGTCTGCACTTACCAGGGAACATCTGTTCTAGAAGAGGGTAGAAGACCGAAAAAAAGGATGAAATGGAAGCACAACACAAATAGTATAGGAACAAGAACAGAATGTTGTGATGAAAAGAAGAAAAGATAAGGCAACAAGAACAAGGGATAGACAGGGTAGGGGGCAGTTGACTAAATTGGAAGGGAATCGTGATAAAGTTGGTGGGTCGTGTGGAAACTGAAGGAATGGAAAAAAAGAGGCAGCAACCACAAAAGTAAGGAAGCTGAGAAGGATTAAGTATGGACAGGCTTTGAGAATGAGCAGACAGGGAAGGTAGATAGGGACGAAGTAGTCCACAATATTTTTTTCTGCCTTCCTGATCACTTCTAATGTGTGAAGCACTGAATTCAGCTAAAAGAGTTTGGGCCTGATTACGAGTGAGTCTCTTAAATCTCACTCACTCTGTTTACACATCAGAATTACAAGTTTGAAGATATTTAAAGCATCCGAAAATTATTGGATTCATTAAATTGCTCAGACTTTGTTAAATTTCGGAAGATTAAACCTGCAAAAATGTAATAGGGAAAAGCTACGGTTTTTACAGTATCATGTCGATTTTGGTTCTTTAAACATCAAATCTCACAGGTTATTCCTCACCGACTTATAGGAGGTGGTATTTAGCGCACCAAATCAAGAATGTACTCCATGGCTATTTATCAGGTGCAATAGATAAGACCTAAACTCATAATGAGGGCCACTGTCTCACTTTTGGAAGTGATGGCTACTTAGGTGGTATGGGAACTATGTTGTGGATTCAACCTGTTTTCTGTTTGTCCCATGGCTTCCTCAGTGCTTCCTATAAAGGCCTTCTGTGGATGTCACTTCCTGTAGTGTCATATGTTATTAAGTTCATGTCTTTTGTTTCAACCTCCATGGAACAAATTGGAAGCCAGCTCCTCCGGCAGAGAGGTAAAGGAAAGGTAGAAGTTTAGAGGTGGGTCGGTGGTAGAAGAGATAAAGAAGTAGAAAGGGAGAGAGAGAAGGGTAAATAAAGACAGGGCTATATGGAGAGAAAGAGAGCAGGAATGGAATAGAGATCTGGAGGCAGAAGATCTGCATAGGGGAAGGAAAGGGGAAAAGATAGCATTGGGTAGGGGAAGAGTGATAGGGAATGAAGAAAAAGAGAGAGAGGGAGAAGAACTGAAAGACAGCTGGATGGATGGAGTTAAATATGGAATAGTGGGTGAGGAGACATACAGGCCGATAGTTCAGAATGTTTAGGAGGAGAAAGGTGTTTTAGTTAGACTGAGAAACAGATGGCTAGAGAAAGATGATCGAAAACCCAGTGGCTGAGGGAAGACAAAAAACTATGAAACCCAGACTGTGTATCAGAGTGTGCACACTGGTAGTGCACATTGGTGAGTTGAATCTACTTTGACACTCAATCCACTGCACTACAATGATGGACTTTTGTCTGCAAGAGAATGAATTAGCAGAGAAGAGAGCTAGAAATACATCACAGAGATCTGACATGCCCAATAGTCAAAGACTATGGGGGTTATTCCAACTTTGGAGGAGGTGGTAATCCGTCCAAAAACTGATGGTAAAGTGACAGATTTACCACCAGCCGTATTACGAGTCCATTATATCCTATGGAACTTGTAATATGGCTGGTGGTATAACCGTCACTTTACCGTCACTTTTGGGACGGATTACCACCTCCTCCAAAGTTGGAATAACCCCCTATATCACATTAAAAGTATTAAGGGACTATTTGGCCTGATTTAGGGTTTGGTGGACGGGTTACGCTGTCACAAACATAACAGACATCCCTACTCCCATATAATCAGTGCATTATATCCAATGACACTCATGAATATCATTTAGGGTTCTCCAGGGGTTGCAGCTCCGATCCCTGGTTTGCCCTTTTCTACCCTTGCCACTCCGTTTGTGACCCCTGGCTTGGCCATTGTGACACCTGGCACCGTCTTTGAGACCTCTGACCTCATTGGTGCTCCACTCTCCTAGTTTACTGCCCATTTTATAAATTACACTAATAGTGAATAATACCTTATTTTTCATTATTAGTGTAATAAAAAATGGAACACGGGGGAACTGGGACTAGTATTTTTCTGGCAGCTATCTTAAGTGGACAAATACCTTTAAATGTATGTTGTGTGCAAGTTTGGGGGTGAGAGTTATTGTGAGAGAGACAGTGTATTTGCAGGAATGTGCCTGTCTATTTGTGAGCATGTGTTGTATGTGAGTAGTGAGTGAGAATGAGTCTCAGTAAGTGAGAGGGAGTGAGAGTAAGAGGGACTGCACATTAGAGAGAGTGGATAAAAGAGAATGATTAACAATGAGTGTGTGAGAGTGTAACAGTGAGAGTGGGCAACAATGAGTGACTGTAATTGTGTGTGAGATGAATGAGAGCAACAGTGAGTGCAAATGATTGCAAGTATGAGTAAGTGAGATTGAGAGTGAATGAGAAGAAGTGTGAATGAATGAGGAAGAATTAGTGTGGGAAATTGAGTGACCCAAGGTGAGAATATGCGAGAGAGGGAAAATGAAGGAGTAAGAGGATGAGTGAGTGTGAGTGAGTAGGAAAGTATGAATGGGAGACAATCATGGTGTATCGATGGCG
The DNA here is from genome assembly GCF_031143425.1 of Pleurodeles waltl. Taxonomy (NCBI): domain Eukaryota; kingdom Metazoa; phylum Chordata; class Amphibia; order Caudata; family Salamandridae; genus Pleurodeles; species Pleurodeles waltl. The sequence continues at coordinate 39,682,662 of NC_090450.1, forward strand.
TTTGTAGCAAAATTCAAGCACAGCACATGTCAATCAATATTCGGCATGTTGGGACCCATGGCAAAATGCTGCCCACGGTACAATTGAGGTAATTTGTGCCATACATGGGCATCAAGAGCACATTTTGAACAAAGTGGGGTCAACATCTGAGGAGCATCAGGTTTCATTGGCTGTGTACACCATGAAATAGTTGAATATTTGATGAGAGCTGTTTCAGAGCCTGTGCTTTAATTGCACTCTATGCCCCAATTATTTTCTAAATGTCATTAGGGAAGAACCCTTCCTAGAAGTGGTGTGGTTCAAGCACTTCACTCATTTACTAGAAATCGGGGCAAGTTTCACTTTCAAAATCGGCTCCCTAGTATAGATTGCATCTAAAATAGACATTTGTCTCTTGTGATGGTATATTTATCTTGCAGTTATAATGGAACTTTAGCAACATCAATTATTGTGGTGTCATCAGGGTTAAGATCACGTGACTTTACATTCTGCAAAGAGTCAAAATCATAGGTCATATGATGTCACTTCCTGTGATGTCAGTAAGGTCAAAGGGTGTGTGATGTCCCATCCACTATCCATGGCAATTTGGTGTATCAATGTCTGTGACGGCCCTTGTAATATGGTGGACGGGGAAACCATCATGTTCGTGACAGAGTAGCCCATCTGCTGAACTCTTAGGGCCTGATTTGGAATTTAGCGGACAAGTTACTCGTCACAACAGTGATGGATATCCTGTCTGCCGAGATCTAAATCCCATTATATTCAATGGGATTCAGATTTTGGTGTATGTGATATTCGTCATCGTTGTGACAGAGTAACCCTTCTGCTGAGTTGTAAATCAGCCCCTAAATCAGCAACACCTGGTAGAGCACTTAAGCAGGGAGAGCACATCCTCAGGGAGTGTATATCACAGTTGAGAGCACAGCAACTAAGAGAACACATCACACACTCAGGGCAGACACCTTTCATCCATGTGAAGTTTCCTGAAAAGTTTTACAGTTTTTTGAAACTCAGGACAACACAGAATATTTTATTCTGGTGCAAAATGTTTGCATTTTAAATTTTCCTCGTGGTTAGGCCCTAACTGCTTAACCAACCTATATGATATAAATAAAACATTCGTATAATACTCGAACAGTTGTACTAATAATTAAACCACATCAGAAGATGAGAAGCATCTCACCCATACCCAAAAAACTTTGAGAGAGTCAAGAGATTGGGCTTTTGTAGAAAGCGTGTATCCAGAGCTGCTCAACGTGTACAAACAGATGAGCACATATAAAGAGACCCATTTTCACAAAGTCCAGCAAACATACAGGCAACGCTGCATAAAGACAACCGACCAGCGCAACCACAGGTTTCCAGGTGCACAGGGCATGTCCATCAGCTCACTTGATGGTGATGTGCAGCAAACTCCGGAAAGGGAAGAGCAGCGGGGGAGCAGAAAGTGATGTGCACTGAGGAATACAAGTGCATGTACATCATCGGATGCTTTGGGTGATGGTCCTGATGAGACACAGGGCCAAGTGCTATATGGTGCAAGTGGTGCACACTGTCACGTAAAATAGAGGGAACATGTCAATGTGCACAATGCCATGTGTGGCACCTTCTACAAGACATGGGATTTTTGATCACCACCTGTTTGCATGTTAGAGCTTTCACGCCTATATATGTAATAGTACAATCAGAACTCCTTGTCCCACACTACAAAGTAGGAAAGGTCCCACATCCTCTGGGCCACTAGCACATGGATCAATGGTGGAATTATACAAACATACCTGTCCACTTTATAGAAATTTGCGGTGGTTTTGTGCTCCTTTAAAGTTTCCTCCGCTTCTTTGATGCCCCCACCTGTGAACAGGAATATCTTCTGGTACTTTTCTTACTGTTCTCTCCCTGATTTTTTCCCTAACACACAACGAGCCCCATGCTATATGTTTTTGCATGGGGACAGGTGAAAAATGGTAGAGGCTCACTAAATGAACCGTGTCCCAGTCCTTGCGCGGGCTTCCTTGAATGGACCTACAAGCCAGACTTCCTTTCCATGAAGACCAAACTAAAAACAGCAAAGGCAATTTATAGTATGGAGTGAAGAAGAAAACCCCACTCATGTTCCTTGCAGTGCTAAATCAAGTGGAAAACCAATATTTACCTTTCTCCCACTACACTAAATCAAGTGGAATACCAATATTTACCATTCTCCCACTACACTAAATCAAGTGGAATACCAATATTTACCTTTCTCCCACTACACTAAATCAAGTGGAACACCAATATTTACCATTCTCCCACTACACTAAATCAAGTGGAACACCAATATTTACCATTCTCCCACTACACTAAATCAAGTGGAACACCAATATTTACCATTCGCCCACTACACTAAATCAAGTGGAACACCAATATTTACCATTCGCCCACTACACTAAATCAAGTGGAAAACCAATATTTACCATTCTCCCACTACACTAAATCAAGTGGAAAACCAATATTTACCATTCTCCCACTACACTACATCAAGTGGAAAACCAATATTGACCTTTCCCCACTACACTAAATCAAGTGGAATACCAATATTTACCTTTCTCCCACTACACTAAATCAAGTGGAAAACCAATATTTACAATTCTCCCACTACACTAAATCAAGTGGAATACCAATATTTACCATTCTCCCACTACACTAAATCAAGTGGAAAACCAATATTTACCAATTTCCCACTACACTAAATCAAGTGGAAAAACAATATTTACCATTCTCCCACTACACTAAATCAAGTGGAAAACCAATCCTTTCTGCCCCTACACTAAATCAATTGGAAAACCAATATGTACCTTTCTCCCACTACACTGTATATTAGATCTCACATTTAGGAAGTTTTGCCATAATAAATGTCAATTCACAGCTTTTATTAAACCCAAACGTAAAAACCCATTCAGCCCTTCAAACCTGCCACCAAGCAGCCAAAGAGGAAACCTGGCATTGAAGATAAGAGCATCAGTTGCTGGGCGAGGTGTGTGCCCCATGCAATTCACACAAAAAAACAAAGCTGCATTATCGGTGCATTAAGGGTATTGTGCATTTTATTATATAAGAGAAGTATTGATTATGTACAGCTGTATCCTAGTATAAACCTTCTACTATAGCACTGTCAGTTGATTGGTGTACATTTTTATCATAAAAGTCTTGCATTTTTCTTCCTCGATCCTGCCATATGATTATATTTACAGCCATTTTCTATAAAGTGTTTTGTTCTATACTTATCAGTATTGGGTGAGTAGCTTTGGGATTCTTTGTTTTGCCTATTAGGATTTTAAATGGGTACATATTTACCAGAATATTATTTGGATTTTTTAATAATATGTATGTTTTGTATCGATTTTATTGAGCCCCAAATAAGTTCCTCCATTGAAAAATGCTAGCTTGTTTTTAATTGTTTTGAACTTTTTGAATCTTAACTACACGGCCGAGTGCATTTCAGTTCAAAATTATTTGCATTTTCTAGTTTTATGGCTCATATAGCTGGGTCCATGTGGAATTGCAGCTGAACTATCATGTTTGAACTGTTATGGAAATTGCGTTCGTTTGAATCAGAGCTACTTTTGCAAATTGTACAGTTTTCAGAGTTTTCTGCATCTCAGTTACACTCTTGAGTATTAATTTCACCTGCAAACTTCCAACAAATATTTCGTGGCACGTGCTTTTTGGAGCTGAAAATGTATTTTATTGCGAGTTAACTTTAAAACCCTTTTCTTTGCGACTTTGAAACAAGAGGGCCATTGGTATTTTTTTTTTCTTATCAACCCAGAGAGGTGCTAAGTCTTAATTGTAATGTGAAAACACAAAAACAGAGAACTTTGCAAACTAACGGCAGTAATCATAGTATTCATTCAAATTATTACTTGTGCGAGACCTAAACTTTGCAACTGTGTACACCCCAAAGCCTCAACCCCGCTTCCTGATCCCTGCTTGTTTTGTTTCCCTTTGGAGGGCCATGGAAGGGCCAGGACACAAACGGACAGGGTGTACCCTGGCCACAAGCCCAACTGAGCGCCACCCTCTGTGTTATCATTCTGCCATTTGGCTTGTAACTGGCATTTATTGATTGTGAGACATGGGTACTTCCATTCACCTAGAAGCATTGGCAAGCCTTCCATGTAAAGGACAAACACAGTTGGGTTGACTCACCGCTGATCTCTGAAGGACCCGGATGGCATATTGTTTGTTTTCACTTTAGTGCTGATTGGGGCACACATTAATGGCATTTTTCTTCTTTGATCCACCTTCTGAGTCAACAGCAATTTAGTTTCCACCTCCCTGCAGATAGGCTCAAAACCTTCTCAAGGAAGTAAGTATTGTTAAACTTTCAAACTAGAGGGCCATTGGCAATCTTATTTTTTCTAATCAACCCACTGAGGTGCTAAGTCCTAATTCTAAAACAGGAACTTTGCAAACTAAAAGCTGTAATCATAGTATTCATTCCAAGTATTAAGTTTGCGGGAGATAAACTTTGCAACTGTGTACACCCAAAGCCGCATACCAGCTTCCTGATCCCTGCTTGTTGTGTTTCCCTTTACAAGGCCATGGAAGGGCTAGGATCAGATGAAGGGCCTGATTTAGAGTTTAGCGTACAGGCTTCTCAAGCACGACTGAGTACCCTGCCTGCCAAACCCTCAGTCTGCTTGCCTTGTTTAGAGATGGGCAGACTGCACGTATTCCCCCGCTTAACCCAACGGAATACTTCCTCTGGCTGCCTGACATAGCAGGGGCCGTTGGAGGAAGGACCACTGTCCGCCCTAGTTAGGGTGCGCGGTGCAATGCCTATTTGTTGCTATCAATCACCATCATGAAAAACCTGATGGTGAAGCACAGGTTAAAAATAAGCAATGACACCCACACTCTGAGAGAAATCTTCCAGGTGGGGGGCATCATTCACTTTTTTCACAAACAAACTCCTAATTTGTGTTCGACGGCTGACGGTAGGTCTGTCTCACTTTTCCTCTTTTGACAGAAACTGCCATAGCATCTTTTCCTGCCAATGTACAGAGATGTCCTAATGGCTATTGGACATCTCTAAATTTGGTGGAGGAGATGTCTATCTGGGCTAACGAGTATAGTCCTCCATCACCCTAATGGACATTAATTGGTTCACCAAACTCTTAATCAGGCCAAAGATTGTTTGAGTTTTTTAAGGTCAGACTGTGGTTTGTGCAAAGGAAAGCCACCAAGTTCCTGTGTAAAATGTTACTGCCTATTTGAAACTTCAGGGTTCTTTAATTCGGAGGACGCTTTAAAAGTGTGCTAATGTTGCGTCTTTTAATGTGGACATTATGGCTGTTCATTTGTATGTTACTGATGCTATTGGCACACATCGGATTAACCCAAAGAGTATATTTTTCGTGTGTCATGGAAAATTGCTGTCGAATTTGCTCATTCTGTAAATAAGGTCATTGAATTAAATTACATCTTAGTAGCCTACAGCCTGTGGATGTTTCTATTGTTTTGTTTTTGTACTTGCTCATAACTGCGGCCAAAGCAGAAAAGTATCTCTATCCCGCTCTCAGGTCAACTTTAGATTTGCAGAGACCAAGGGCCTGATTTAGATCCTGGTGGAGGGGAATACTCCTTCACAAATGTGAATGATATCCCGTCCTTCGTATTACGATCCCATTATATCCCACAACATTCTATGAAGACCATAATACGGTGGATCGGATATCCATCACATTTGAGATGCAGCATTGCATCCACAGAGATCTAAATCAGGCCCATAGTCTGTTGGTGGCCATTGCAGGTACATAGTTTTTGTGGCTACAATGATAAACAACAATGGGTGATAAGGTCTGTTACGCAGTCAGCCACAAACAATGACACTTTGTGGGGCTTTTAGATATTGTCTCTCACATGGATTATGGTATTTACATTTAGGCAAGTGCATATAAGGATGGTAAGAGGGAATAACCAGTATTACGGACTGGGTCCAAAGCCATGATTGGCATGAATGTTGAAAGCCGACCACTACTCTCTTCCCCTGTCATTCTGCATGACCACTTGCTAAAGGTCTGTTCTGGAAGTTACAGACTACATTTCAAGGAATCTGATGTTTTTTTCTGCTCCCAACAGTCCAGTAAATTATGAACTAAGCACTTTTATCCAGAGAGGAGATCACTGCCCGGTAGTTGTTAGTTGGTGTTTCTCTCAAGCTCTACTCGCTCGCTAGCCCGTACCCATCCATGAGTGCTCTCCCCTGTTCCCCTGTGGAACAATATAAATATTCTAATTCAGATTCTTGTAATTTTTAGGATATTTTGAAATCTTTCTGAATAATTTGTTTTTGTCTATGTTATGTAGCTGGAAGAACACATGAAGTGCAAATGTGCAACATTGTTTTTAATTATTAGAGCTGTAATTGTTCCCCTAGGGCAAGATAAATATTTTTGAGAGTCATAACAAAACAAGATTGCTAGTGAGATCCATGTTGGGTGCCTCAACATAAAGATGTCCTGAGATCCAGGAGCAAACCATGTAGATTCAATAGGACAGGGTTATCAAGTATTAACATACACTCCTGTCCCTAAAGGTGTCATTGAATGTCAACAATAGAAGATTTGTAGAATAATTAAGCCATGTATCTTGAAGCTCCTAAGGTTGCTTAAGTGAGGATAAGGCAACAGGTCACAATGTGAGCAGAAATGTCACTTTATACAAACATACTTAAATGCAGCAAAACACAGTCAGTAGAAAAGTGACAATTAGACAGGTGCTGAGTGTAATGTGAACACCCAGTGCTCAAACAGTTGTGCAGGTGAAGGAAGACAGCTGGTCACAATAAAATGCATCAAAACAGAATTCTCTGGCCATACCGGATCACTGGCACGTCAGCTCTTCCTCAGGAATTGTTTTCTCCCGATGACTCGCAATAATTTTTTGTTGGTGGCCTGGATTCTCCTAATTGTCAAAGACGACAGGCTGCCCCCCTTGATTTGGACAGCGAGTGGATCAAGCCAGCTCCACTAGTGGTACCTTGATGTTAACGCAACCACCATGTGGCACGTTTCTACACCCTTCTACTGCATTTTTCAGTATAAACCTGAACAATTTCAAGAATTCTATGTATTTGACAATTTGAACACACCTTGCTTCTGTCCTGATGAAGACCCTTTAACATGGCATGGGTCAAATGCCAACGACAACCACCTGGATGAGAAGAATTTCCATCAAATGACAATTGTACAGCCCTGTGGTTTCTCTTGAGCAATAGTTTTATCCTTTGTGGACTGTGGACTCTGCACTTCCTTTAGGGCATAACACCTTGAAGTTCCTTCTGTTGTGTTTAAACATTATGGGGGTCATTCCGACCCTGGCGGTAAAATCCGCCAGAGCCGGAGACCGCGGATGCACCGCTAACAGGCTGGCGGTGCATCCCTGGGCATTCTGACCGCGCCGGTTTCCCGCTGCCCTGGGGAATCCTCCATGGCGGCGCAGCTTGCTGCGCCGCCATGTGGATTCCGACCCCCTTACCGCCATCCTGTTCCTGGCGGTTTTGGCCGCCAGGAACAGGATGGCGGTAAGGGGTGTCGTGGGGCCCCTGGGTGCCCCTGCAGTGCCCATGCCAATGGCATGGGCACTGCAGGGGCCCCCGTAACAGGGCCCCACCAAGATTTTCAGTGTCTGTCATGCAGACACTGAAAATCGCGACGGGTGCAACTGCACCCGTCGCACCCTTCCCACTCCGCCGGCTCCATTCGGAGGCGGCTTCCTCGTGGGAAGGGGTTTCCCGCTGGGCGGGCGGGCGGCCTTCTGGCGGTCGCCCGCCCTCCCAGCGGGAAACTCAGAATAACCGCAGCGGTCTTTTGACCGCGCAGCGGTATTCTGGCGGTTCCCGTTTGGCTGGCGGCGCCCGCCGCCAGCCAATGTCAGAATGACCCCCTATATGTTGATCACTTTTGTCTGCACAACTGTCTGGGATCCATGTGCTCAATTACACTGGGCTCCTGGATTTTTTAGACATTTCTACTGACTGAGTATTTTGCCCCATTTAAGTATGTTTGCATGAAGTGATACTGTCGCTTGTGGTCTTATCCTCACACAAGCAATGCTAGGCATTGCTTAATTATTGTACAAGTTTTCTAAAGTTCACAGTCAATGACAACCATAGGGACAATGTGGTATGTTAATTCATCATAAAGAAGCAAGGCCACAGACTCAGTGCAGGTCCAGTCTTGCTCACTTTTCTCTCTCACTGATCTGAGTTCGCACTGACCGACTAAGGAGGGTCTTTCCTGGTCACAATATGCTGGAGAGGGCCTGGTGATGTTCTGGTGACTGCAGTTGCCTTCCACAGAGGAAAATACCTTGTCCTCCATCAAAATAGGATCCTGCATTGCATTGAGCTGCACTGTATTGTAGCTTTTGTATAGCTTTATGGGGCACTTATTCTCATGGACAGAAAGCTACATCATGGAGGGTTTGTAATTGGAAAGGTGTTATTTTGTTCGGGGACTAGTTGGGAAGCGTTTTCATGTCATGAGTGATATGCAGGTATCCTTAGGGGATGCAGTGCCTGTTGGGTAAGGATATATGCAAGATAAACATGAAATTGTAATATGGACTTATAGGCAGCAATATAGCCCCAGCCTTGGGCTGAGGACCATGGGATGCTCAGTGCACGGCCCCAAAAAATAGAGCATAATTAAAGAAGGCTTACTACCCCGTGTAATAATGTGTGCGAGGTGGAGATTGAGTCAAACGAGTAAAAGGATTCTCAAATGCACAAACTGGAATTGGTAAATTAAGCAGTAGTTATCCACCTTTTTTTAAAGGGAATAAACTGTCTACTGCTGACAAAATACACCCCATGAATGAGGTAGGAAATGGAACATTAATAAAGGCTGGCAAGATGAGTAAAAACTACACAATCTTTAAAAGTGCAGATTCCATCTACTCCTGATAGGAGAAGGAAAGACAAATTTAGAGCAGGGGTTCTTGCCCCAAGCCCTTCTCAAGCCCCCGAAGACTCCCAAATGCATTGGAGGACCAATCAAGTGAGCCTTACTCAGCCTGACTCTCAAACACTACCAGCATATGAGAGGGTTAGGGCAGAGCCTTTTCTGGACTTGATCATCCGAGAACTGTGGCCCTGGGCCCCATGGGCACATTTTAGGGGAAATGAACTACCCCTACTTTGGAGGTGGCCGCATTGTCTTGGACTAGCCTTGCTGATTCCTGGGTATTTCCTTCCTGCTGAACCTTCCAGTTGCTTAGATATGACTTGCAATCTGTCCTTATCCACGTTAGGAGATGAAAATATGCTGAACTCTGTCTGCCAGGAAAAATTAAACTACCCTCTACCACAATAAGGATGCTGTATGAGTAGTACTGCTAACTGAGGTATAGCTAAAGAACAGGGACACAATAAAAAGGCCACACTGCAGGATGACTGGAATGGTAAAGGCCATGATTAGTTCTGAGTGGCAGGTTTCATTTTCACAATATTGATAACAACTCTCAAGGGGACCTAGCACACCGGCTATAAGTCTGAGACCTGAAGGCTGAGCGATATGTTTATCTTGGGACTTGCTAAGATGCCTGAAAGTGACACCGGGGAATAAAGAGATATGAGTTTGGGTCTATCATTCCATAGGGGGTACTTCCAGGGAGTATTGTTTAGGCCTTCCTCTCTGATGCCACCAAAGTGCCAGAGGATGCATCTTGGAATAATATCTCCCTGGCATTGCAGTAGGCTTTCTGCAATTATACTCACTGAGCAGGGATCTATGGAGATGCTTTCTTTGTCATTCACCTGTTTCTTTCCAAGCACTCTGTCCTCGGCATGCAGGTCACAACCTGCAGCTGATCCTCTTAGTGACTGCAAGAACTTATCCTGACCCTTTTCCTTCGTCTGCAGATGCAGGAAGGGATTATAGGAAAATCCTCTATCAGACACGCTAGCCAATAAAGTGTTTAGACCATTATTGATGTGAAGGTTTCACTGCACCCAAAAAAAAACAGTTACAGCTACCATAGCGAGATCACTAATTCCCTTTCCCTCTTCTGTTCCGTTTCGTTTGGCTAGTGGACTGCGGCATGGGGTATTTTGTCAGAGACTCCAGATGGTAACCAACCTCGCTATTCCACCTCCTTTGGCCCATCTACCACCTCAGGTGCGGGATCACGCATGATAGGGGCTTAGGTTTTTGCACCTTAAACCATCAACTTTACAGACCAACACACCTAACTATTAAAGGGAGGTGTGCGCTACTGGTCTGGACCGATACAAACATTGACACTATACAAGATGTCTTAATATTACTCCTATTATTGTGGGTAAAGCGTTTGTGTGTGTGTGGGGGGGGGGGGTCTAGTGCTGTCCAGGTTTCAGACTTTATTCTTCATTTCTGGAGGTCTTATTTAAGATCATAATGTTTTGTGAAAAGGCTTGGGATTGGCCTACCTAAATTCAGCTGCTGAATAAGATGGGTAACCTTTTACAATATCTCTTTATGCGCATAATCCAAAATATCTACACAAAGGCTCGGAGTCTCTCTTGCACAGGTAGTAAGAGAAATTACTCATCACTCTATGATGAAGTGAGTCATCTAGTGTAAGAGAGGAGAACTGTCCTTTTTTAATTAAACCCATTAGAAGTTTAATGTAACTTTGGTATGGTGAGCTATCTGTATAGAAAAAGAAGAAAAAAAAAAGAAAGAAACATAGAAAGTCTGGAATAATTTCCCTTACTAGTGATACAAGTCAGCCTCCAGATTCATAAACTATCTATTTGAGTTGGTGCTGGTGACTGTCCTTAAATTCTCTCTCCTTGCTAAAGAGCTCAGAGCATTAGCAAAACCAATCCCATCAAAGTCAGACTCAGGTCACCAACTCCTTAATTACCTAGATCAAATAGTGAAGGTGGTGAGCATTAAGTTCCCTGATTACCAGCCACTTACCCTAAATAGCACCAATCACCTGCTACACAGAAAAGGTGAGCCCAGACTCTATACACAAGTTTATTAATTTACTGATAGTGTTACAGTGATTTCTGTAACAGTGGTCAATCTTTGGATTTCACTATGCCACATGCCGAGCTGTTCTCCCCAAACAAATCTTCCATTCTTGATTCCTACATCTACCTCAACTGATCTTCATGTCCTCTCTTGCCTGCTTCCATTCACTACCCCATCTTAACCCATCTTACTCAGCTTTTTGATTCACCATGGACCATTCTGGAGCCAACTTACCTAACTGAGCTCTCTCTGTTGCTGGTTTATGCTTGTTCAGTTGTTATATGTTTTTATATTCTGGTTTGACAGCTCACCTGTTGCCAGACAATTATCTGAACATCATTAGAGAGGGGCTTTGGCTCCACCCACATGTTGGGAGCCAAGAGTACATGAAAAAGTGCTTGCCCTCCACACAGCTGTGATCATTTTGTCAATTTAACCAGCTGGCTAAGATTGAATTTTCAGGGGCACACTTATGACATTGGAATGCAAATACATTGTTTTAGATAACTAGATAATTAATGGAGTTTATTTCTGGCAGCAGCAGAGATGGGAGGAGGTCAGTCATTACTGGCATATTCTTTTGCAGAACTTTTTGCCAAGCCTGAGCTGGTATTCTATAACTACATGGGCATTGTCTCCTTGGCAGAATCCACAAATGATGCAGTAAGAATACTATGTACAAAATCAGGTGAAGAGTCTATACCGTGCATTACATAGATGAATATCATTAATACATTCTGAAAAAGAAAAATTGGCAAACGTCCTTGTCCAGGAGTGAAAGTGACGTTTAATGCACTTTGACAGAACTGCTTTCTCAGGAACATTAGTGATTCTTGGGGTGTCTCGAATATGGTCCATGATGAAATTTCACTACTTCACGCAGAGAATATATTTGTGGTGGTTTGATGGAATTTCATATATGGTACCTTTCTCACAGTGGATGAAAGCGCTGGAAACCAAGATTTACAGTGTCTACCAATGGGTAGACCTTGGTCCCTATTTAAATCTAGTTGGGTTAGAGGCAGACTCTGTTCCCTTTTCTCGTTGTGTGCCTTCGTTTGGGAACCTTTTGCTGAGCAAGCTTCTATGGTTAGGGGCATCCTTGTACAGGACTCAGAATACAAGATGTCACTAAGCGTGCTACTCGCCGAAAAGCGCTTCAACGCCTCATCAGGGGTAGTAAGCGCTATATAAATACTATTACAATACAATACAATAAAGAGACCTGTTTTTTGTATGTCTCTGAACTCCAACATAGTGTTGCTGCCGTCCTAGGTGCAGTACAGTGTTATGTTCCGCAATATTATTGGGGCTGCACCCATTACATTTCAGAAGCCACTCAAGAGAAACTACAGCCATTTTGGAGAAAAGGATGGCTGTAGCAGTCTCTCGCCCCTCCCACTCAGCTATTTTTGTGTGGGTGTGACTCCAGGACTAGAACATACCTGTCCGAGAATCTCTTATCCTGCAGGTTGCTTTACACACCCTGACCCAAATCCCCCTTCTCCCCACACACACTGCATTTTATAAAACATTCTTGGCCAGATCATACCCTACCTATGTTGGGCAGCCCAAGGCACTGTACGTCTGCCATGTACTGAATGCATTCTATGCACTAACAATGACCCCGTTACCATGCACCAATGCCATTTTATATGCATTATTTAAACAAAATAAAAGCCACGTCACACAAGACAACGACTACTATACAGGAAATAGAGTGCATTTCCAAAAAACAAAGTGATGCCACCCTCTCCGAAACACAAAAGCTGAATATTCGAATACTCTTTTGCATGCCAAAAGCACGAATTCAACTACCTCTGTACGTGTGTCAATGACATTCTCTCCACAACCCACACAGCCAACACTTCATAGCTGACTTACAGAGATTGAATATTCTGTCCTTATCCCTGTCTGGATATACCAATGCAATAATGGCAATGTAATATCCATGATATAGCCAATGAGAGCACAGCTACCTAGAGGTGTTCACCAATCGGTAGGTGACCAACGAAGATACAGCATCCTGGGAAAATGAACAGCAATATTTTGCCTCCTTAGGGTAAGAGATCTAGCCTGTTATGGGAGCAATCTGTCCACAAAATCAAACAATATGTGGGGCCATTCGGAGGCCACTGACTTTCGATTTAAGGTAGAACAAATCATTCCAGCATTACATAGTAAACAAATGATCCAGTTTTAATCACAAGATAATGAAGGCTAATGTGTCTGCAGGGCACCCAGCATTTCCCCTGGGCTTCGCAAAGAGGAAAAGGAAATGAGTTGTATCTCAGTTAATGCACCTTTGGTTTTGTCATCACTTGTGCTTGGATCCCGTCAGCCCTAAAATGACAGAAACCACTCCTGGTGTCACTGAGATGTGTGCTGATGGCTGTGGCCCTGTGGACACCCGAGAAATGAGCTGTAATTGGGTTAGAGTCTAAATGCTCGTGCTTGAGTTTTGATGAGTTAATCTATCATGAGGAAATGAATGAATGAATGGATGAATAACTCTTGTAAACCAAAACAGTAGGAACGTGTCCCATGTAATAATTCCAAGATTTGGGCTAACATGTGGAAATGTGTATCAGAAATTTCAGGACTATCTGCATTTGATACTGTAGTCATTAGGCCAGGACACCTTTGGCTTAACAGATCTGCATAAGATAACATACCATGGCATAACATAGCATAGCCTAACATAACATACCATGACAACGTGGCGTAGCATAACGTAACATAGCACAGCATACATAACATAGCACAGCATGACATAACAGAATAACATAACAGCAAAGTATAACATAACTACATACTAGCATGATATAACACATTACATAACAGCATAACATAACAGCAAAGTATATCATAACATAACTGCATAATACAACAGCATAACACAACACAGCATTACACAACAGCATAGCATACCATAGCATCGATTACATTAGATAACAGCATAGAATAACATAACAGCATAACATAACGCAACACAACTCAGCACAACAGCACAGCAAAACATCACACAAGGCAGCACAGCCGCATAGCATATCATCGTACAACACAGCAGAACAGCCTAGCATAACATTGCACAACACAGCAGAACAGCATAGCATAACATCGCACACCATAACAGCACACTATGACATTGCACAATATAGTATAACACAACACAGCACAACAGCATAGAATAACATTGCATAACACAACTCAGACCAACAGCATAGCATAACATCGCATAACACAGCAGAACAGCAGAGCATAACATCACACAACACAACAGCACAGTATGACATTGCAAAATACAGTACAACACAGCTCAGCCCAACAGCATAGCATAACATCACACAACACAGCAGAACAGCAGAGCATAACATCCCACAACACAACAGCACAGAATGACATTGCACAATACAGTACAACACAACACATCACAACAGCATAGAATAACATTGCATAACACAACTCAGCAGAACAGCATAGCATAACATCACACAACACAACAGCACAGTATGACATTGCACAATACAGTACAACACAACACAGCACAACAGCATAGAATAACATTGCAAAACACAACACAGCACAACAGCATAGCATAACAATGCTTAACACAATCCAGCATAACACAACACAGCACAAGAGCATAGCATGACAACACATAACACAACACAGCAGACACAACACAGTACAACAACACAACACAACATAACATTGCATAACACAGTACAACACAACAGCATAGAATAACATAGTAAAACACAACACAACACAACAGTATAGCATAACACAAACAACAATTTAAAATAGGATCGGTTAGGTTTAAACATGCAAGGATTGCTTGACTGCAAGAGCGCATACCACATTCGATAAGTGCTGCCCTCAAAAGTTCCCTCCTGCCCTGGGAGGAAGCTGGGCCCAGGCAGACCATGGGCCATGCCCTATTTACAAGCCCAGCATAAATGCCAACTGATAGACTGACTGGTCCTTAGCCATGGGTGTCTATCCAGGAGGGATGGTAAGTGGCCAAAGATCACAACCTTCCATTGTAAGAACCCAGAGTATCTGACTCAAGATAGGGCTGAGTGTAGCATCGTGAGCTCTGTAGCAACATCCAGGAGTGGGGTCTTTTAGACAATGTTGTCGTGTCTGCCGCTACGGAAAACTTCTCTCTGCTACCGTTGCTCATGTTTTTAGAGCAGTATATGATATGTTTAAATCCCAAAAGAACTCCAGCCCGAAGGTTTGTAAGGCAGACTCCAGATAGAGTTTGCCAATACTGAAGGGCAGTTAACTAACGTAGACCATAGTACTGTGTTAACTGAGTAGACAACTGTTTTTGTTAACCTGTAGCTCCTTATAGCCTGTAGCTCCTTGTTTAGCTAGTGCAGGGGCAGCCCCTCCACGAAAATGGAGGAGCATTGCGTCGCTAAAAACAATGCCCCAGTGGGAAATATGAAATGATAATAAACTATCTTTATTACCATTTTATTTTTCAGCGCCCCATCCTGAACCGAGTGTTGAGACGGGCGGGGCAATTGCTGCTGAGTGGCAGTAGGGAGCTGTGCACTTGTTCAAAGTGTGCATGTCCCTTTGGCCAGCGTCTAGCGATGGCCAGCCTGACATGCGCACTTTAAATTCTATAACCTAACTTTCTTAAGAAAGCTGGGTTAGAGAAAGCACAGGCCTCCAGCACTCTTGTGAGTGCTGAGAGAGGTCATTCCCACCAATCCTGATGCTTACCAGCATGAAAGCAGCGCCAGGATTGGCTAGTGCAGTTTCCTAAGGTAAGTGTTTTTTTTTAATTTTGTTATTATTGTGGCCCCCTTCACGCTCCCCCCATTGTAAATACGAGCCAGCTGTCGCTGAATTTGCGCCGGTGAGGCATTTTTGGGCAGATTAAAGGTGCTCTGGTACACTTTCAAGATTCTACTGTGCAGTGTCGTGGCTGCACAGTGCCGCACTGCCATAGGTCAAGCTTGGAAGGAGCTTGGCATCAATAGTCTTTGAGAAGGGGTAGAGGGTTGGACCTTGCAAAATGCTACACAGGTAATAGAATACCTGTGCCCTGGCATTACCTTTCGGTGAGATTTGCATTTTTTGAGACTGCAAGGAGCTTTTTTGTCCAATAAAACCCCAAAGTATACCTATTCCGCCACTATATCCAAGAGTTGCCCTTGTAGATACAGTCTAAGATGGCCCTTGATTTGGTTCCTAATTAACAGGATTTTTAAGTTCGACCATGCATTGGTTTGTCAGCCAGGGTAACCACCATCAACAAAACCCCTTGGATATAGCAGTAAAATGTGACTTTTCATGTAACAAAATATATACGTCTCACAATAAAAAAAAATGAGGCCTACTGACTTTGCCATGACTTTTTATAACGAACAGATTAAGCCTACAGCCTTGACCATTGGCTTGCCACAATAAGCCACCCAGTTCCCCTCCACCGAGCTTAAACTTTCCCTAAAGCAAGAAGTGCAGTCTAAGCATTCTTTGGCTGTGGAGGCAGAAAACATCTGGCCAATCCACAACTGTACTGCATGCAATCAACAGAGTCAAAGCCCCTCTCTCTGTAATTATGAAAGCTTTTTTTCTGTTGCACATATCAGGAGTGGCGACAGCTGTGCTGTCCAATCAGTTCTAAATTGTATGAGGCCCCATTTGCTAATAAGTCATTTTAGGCATATATTACAAATTCGAACAACGAAAGTCGCCCGATTTGTGGGCATAACTTATTTAAAAATGACAGTGCTGTTTATGCTGAATTGCCTGGATTTCTGCACCAGGGTAAGATACAGGTAACCTAGCGCCACTAAGAAAAGTTTGGAAGAAGTATGCTTCAGGTGAGAGATATAAATAGTTTCTCCCCTCCCTTTCTGAGCTTCCCCTCCCCTCCCTCGTCAGATCGTGCTCGGAGATAAGGAGAGAAAGACATGCAAAAAATGAAAACGGGAGTTATGGCACCAAATACCTAGGTGTGAGATGCAGATCACAGATAAGCATGGATTTCACTTGAAATAACTTGTTTAGTTTAACAGTCTCTTAAATTCTTGTCCGTTTCCTCGTGCAGCATTCCAGGAAATATGTTTTTTTTTCACGATTCTCCTTTTCACTCTGCAAAGTTCAGTGTTATTAGCAAAGGCATTTTCGAACTCGCCATTCTATATCTCTGGGGGATGTTTCCATTCACTTTACACTAGTATATTTTTACACTAACGTTTGCATCAATTGATAAGTGCAAACCATGGTTTAGATGGGTGCATACAATTGTGTTTTGGCTCATTCAGTCCATGCATGTGCTAGGATTTCCCTGATCAGTAGGTGCAAATGTCATTGTAAAACTGCAGTGCAAAAGAGCAATCTTGCTTAATCTGGTCACGTGATTGGCTCTTATCTACTGTATTATCGGCCCAACTGCAAGGACAAAAGTCCTTTTTGGTATGAGATACACTGGTTGTGTACAGTTACCAAAAATTGGTTGTCCTTGTCCTTTGTTTTATAAACATGCAAACTACATCTCTGACCCAGTGGCCCTTTGTTGTAGAATGTTCCTAGCCATATAGTTGCCTAAAAAACACATCTTTTCACCAACAGCAACTATTTGGACGAAGTTAACTTCTGTAGACTATACACATTATCCCCACAATTTTGCATAAACACCACATAGTCCAGAAAGATGCCACAAACTGCCACCTTCAGATGAGCAAAGGGCAACCAAATGCATTAGCAAAATGAAACAAACAGTAAAGTCCTTCAGTACAAACTTCCATACACAAGGCTTTACACAAATCTATTAAAGGATGTAACTAGACAGTATCCATAATAATCCATTACTGAAAACATTACTCTGAAATACAATGAATCATTAAATTAGTAGAAAACACAACCAAATTCAGTGTCGAAGGACAACTTTGTGAGGGTCGTGAAAATCCCAAGAACCATAAATAACGTTGAGATTGACAAAAGCACAGTGGGACTGCACATATCCTATAAATGTACTATATTAATGCAATTAACAAAACAAAACCAGTTTGGAAAATTACCAGAGGGCATCACTACCAAGAGTTAGATATAGTGACCATGCCTCAAAGCTAGGCTATCGGGTCTACTCAAGTAGCCCAGTCCAGGCCTCTGGAGGCCAGGCATTGTGCATGGAAAACCATCAAGAACCCACCTTAATCCAAATTATTCGTGATCAACTTTCAGTTAGCGTGGGTGTTTAGTTTGAGGCCAGAAAGCACTTGGGTAAATCTTCTGCTAAATCAGGCATCGATAGTATGGTACAAAAATAATACAATAGGTACAGATGAGCCCCCTTAATCTATGTGCGGTAGCTGGCCAAAGGCAAAACTTCCTCCCTGTAAAGGGTAGGCAAGCATGATGAAGCCATACATTTAACAAAGCACGTCAATAATTTGTAGAGTCTGGACCACTCATTTAAAAAATATTTATTTTTATTAAAGGTGACCCCTAAAACATAAGAAAATCTCAACCGGAATCCTTAGAAAACATTCAGTAGTACATCCAAATCTAGCTCTTGAGCGTAAACTCAAGCAGGGCAATCGGTGATGCTAGAAAGAGAGAGGAATGTCTCAATTGTTCTTGGATCCACTGCAGCTGAGAATCAGGAAAAAAAGGAGATGTCATATTAACAGCAGATACTTATTTTGTGACAAACATAGGGCCTGATTTGCACTCTGCCCCCCATTACGAGTGTAGCGGGTGGCGGAAGCGCCGACGCCAATGTGGCGGTGCAGCGGGTGCAGCAGCACCCATTGCGCCTTCCACTGCCCTTAATTCGGGTAGTGGAAAGGGCGACGGGACTGTCCATGGGGGCCTCTGCTCTGCCCATGCCAAGTGCATTTAGTCTTCATTTGGGCCCCCCGCACCTATTTTTTGCGGGGCTGCCACCATGCAAATGCTGGTAGAAAGGGGACTCATAATCCCCAGGGTAGCGCTGCAAGCATCGCTGCCCTTTTGGATTACAACCATGAGACAGCCAGGTTGTCTTCTGGCGGTGTCAGCAGTCCGACTGTGGCGGCTCTGCCATGGTCGTAATGTCGCGGTCGGACCGCCACTTTGGCGGCAGTCCGGTCGCGACCGTGGCCATGGTGGTCTGGTGACTGCTAGGGTCATAATGGGGGCTTCTTTCCCAAATGTGAGGGATATCCTGTCCATCTTATTACAAGTGCATAATATCCTACGGTTCTTGTGATAAAGAAGACAGGATATCTGTCACGCTGTGATGGAATAACCCATCCATCAAATCTAAATCAGGCCCTTAGTATCGTCAAAGAAACAAAAGATGACTCTCCCTTTCATCTAATCACTGGGTTTGCTGCATCTTGCTGCTCTTTTTTGTGTTCTATTCTTTCACCAACTAAAATGCTGCATGTTTATTAGCTGAAGAGTTATAAAGGTTTGCCTTATCATGGATCTGAAGAAAATGGACCACGCCACTCCTACGTTGAAGGAACAACTATGGAAACACCACAGGCCGGTATCATCCTCTTTACCTGTTGCATCGTCTACAAGACTATCAGAAATTATACCCCACTATATCTCAGCAAGAAACTATCCACCTGTGGTGGACAGCACCGCCTGGAGTCAGAACATTACCAGACTAGAGTAGAAAAGGAAGAATAAAGAAACAACATAAATCCAGCCTTCTCCCATTGATGGCCTTTTCTATCTATTTACTGAGGAATTCTAACATAATCCCCATTTACATCGAAACTGCTCCTATTCACCTTCAATTGAGGAAGAAATTGGAGACACACATCTTCAAAGAGCTTCAATCCCAGCACACTAGAACATACCTGCTAGAACTTACATTACTATGCCCAACGTCTTGTAGTTGTAAGAAACATCACCAGGTGAGATAAATTGGCTGCTTCTCCTATCTGCGATCAACTTCAAGACCTGTGCATCACATACAAAGCAGTGTTGAAAGATGACCTTACAGCATATTTGATAAATTAGCATCTCTGTACATAAGCACATGAAGGTACCTCAACATGCCAGATTGGAATTGAAGAAGAATGAAATGAACAAATCAGGGTGTATGTCCGAATATCACTAGAAACAAATATCATGCCAAAAATATTGTCTTAAATATTGTTTTATGAAAATATCATCCAATTGGCTCCCCCTGCAAATCCATTTTCTATCTTTAACTTCAATCAAACAATATTTATGTATTGATATTGAACATTATGATCTTTAGGACTCAATATTTCTGTCAGGTGATATTTTTGTTACATTATTCTGGTACCATACCACAAAAGCAAGCAAGAATATCGAGGAAATTCCACCTTCTATTGACCTTTCTCTTTTGCTTCTATGTTTAAAAAATAGAGTGGAAGAAACATTTCTCGAAAGGACATCTCGCCCTTTGTTAATAAATGCTCCCTTCCTTTTCACCCATGTCGCTGCTCCACCCACATGAGATCCCTTCATCCCACATGTTTCTGGATCCTGCATTGTCTTCTCACCTGGTTTTAAAATGCTCCACAAAACCAATGCCAAGTGCTGTTATATTGGATCCCTTTAATTCAGAGGTCTTCAACCTCTGGGTGTTAACAGATATACAGTAGGTTAGGAACACCCAGGGGCAATTGCCATGAGTAGCAATTAGTATGTTCCTACAGAACATACAAACATCATACTGAGTACAATTGATTTGACTGTAGTGATGGAAAACAGTGACCGTGAGCCACTTTGTCAGTAGCATCTTTTGTCAGCCATTTTCTGACTTGGAGTAGGCGTCAAAGGGGGGGGGGTTGCTCCAAATAACCCCCAGTGGCCCACAACCTCCATTTTGATAAAGTATCAGAGTGAACACTTTCTGGATGACTGGTCTCCACATAACATGTTGCAAATCATGTGCTTGGCAGCATTTGTTAAAGGGGTAATTGAACATAACTGATGTGTTTGAGCTTATAAATTTGCTAAGAACTGCCAGGTGGTTCCCTTTCTTGTGCCTAAAACGCATTTTGTCATGCCTTGTACTTTAGCCAGAAGTGCTTTGCAATCTGGGACTTGTAATTTTACATCGTACATTGTGGGGATTGGCTTAAAAGTTCCAGCACGTAAAATGTTTTTGGCTCAAATGCCAGAACTGCCTGGAGATTCTAGCTATGATATAGAGCCACAGGCAAATGGTTTGATAATGTGAAAAAATAAAAGGCAAGAATTCACATAATGTTTTGCCAACATAACTTGGATCCCCTCTAAGTCTTACACATTTTCCTGCATTTGCTCATATAATATGTCTTCAATTTCACAGTTGGGAATTATAAGGAAAAAAGTAACAAAGCATACTATTAACATGACTCTATATTGAAAAGTACTGCTCCAAACACGTTTTGTCGATTTAGTCATGGGATTGGGCCTAAAGGGCCATACAACTATTTAAGTTGCTTGCAGTGGTTAACTTTTTGTAGAACAGTGGTGAAAAAGCAATGTTTGACGTTTTTTAGAGCCACAAAATCGATTTTACACAATGTGGAGTGTAGCACTAAAACATTTGAAGACCATTGCTCCAGTTGAAATAAAAAAAACCTGGTAAATAATATGAATCTAGGGAAGACAAACGTGTGTTTGTTTTCCGTTCTTTATGGAATACTGATATTTGCTTTTCTATATCAAATACTTAGGGGCATATTTACAAGGAACTGACGCATTGGCTGCGATGCACAGTTTCTTTTTGCTGACCTGAGCCCCCTTAACGACACCATGGTATTGCTGTGTTTACAATGCAGCGCATCATGGCGCTTGTTAGCACAACTGTGCCGACATTTTTTGCGCAGTCGTGGCACTTTTCTGGACTAGCAATACTAGCACCAAAAATTGTGGCGCTGGTCCAGCAAAGCTCAGGAAGGCCCATAGGATATAGCACTTGCGTCAGTTTAACACCTGCAATGGGCAGACATAAAAAATTACGCTAGAATGGTGCAGTGAAATATTGTAGATTTCACTGCGTCACTGCGTCACTGTGCCAATTTGTTGGGCCTCCCTGTGAGGGAAGACCCTCTTGCATGCATGTTACTTGGCGCAGGTATGATGTGGCGCAAGGGTTTACAAATTGGCACAATTCTGCATTACACCACTTTGTAAATATGACTCAGGGTGTGGGCGTGTTTAGTGCCGCCGTAGCATAAAAAAGTGACTCTGCAGCAGCGCAAAGGGCTTGTAAATATACCCCTACGTGTGCTCATAATTACGGTTGGGTGCCTGTTATCTGGTGTCAGAGGTGGGGTCATATAGCAGGCAGAGACAGTGTGGCTATGTATTTGCCTGTCTTGGGTTAGATTAGAGGGCTGATGGACCTAGATTTTTCCCTGTACTAGGCAAAAAATGTCCTACAACACCCATCTCAACTGCCCATTCCTGGCCTGAAAACACAAAGACCCACGCAATCAGTCCCGGCATGGGCACACCCACAAAAGCACACAGCACACGCAAGCATTTTAACAAGTTATGCATTTTAAACATATACTTTGACCTCTTACTAGATCTTTAACAAAAACACATTTTACAAGCTACATTACCAGGCAATAATCAAACAGAAATGAATAAAGATACTGCTCTAGAAAGCTATGTACTCCTAATGTTGCTATCACGAATATTCCAGACTCATCAACTTGATGTATAGGGCATATATAAACACTTGTGACTTGGTATGTGAGATTTGTGATCATTTTAGGTTTTTAGCCGTGCTTTGAAACATCCTCCTGGCTGCTTCGGCGCTATATGAAAGTAACATATATAATAACTAATATAACACCGAGAAAAGTTCGCAGGACACTTAAATGTCATTTTCTCCTGCTGCCATTCACATCTATGTATTCCTTACTGCCTGCTGTAATTGAGCTGAGAACTCACAGTGAAAGACTTTCCAAAGCAGTGCAGAAATGTACCCTTGGTCAGCACGATTAAAAAACTTTACTGCTGCCTAGTCAATTAAATGTTTCTTTTTAAAAGTGCACTGCGTTGTGCATGTTGGTTAAGGGGGATGCGCGGTGTGGATAACAGCTTTATATGCATCTCAGTAGCAACTTTCAGACGTGCTAATGTGTTGCCAGCGAAACAGGTTGTGTGGCCATGAAAACCAACTTGTGATGAAACAGCTTTCCTTAATAAAAATGATTTTGACTCACCTTACATCCCACCATCCCAGCCAAAGTTCTTGGTGTGTGCAAGTTCATATGCCTGACTCTGTTTATTACATGTTGTCTCATGACTGTAGCAGTTGGGTGTGCTTCTCCTCATTATGAGCCACCATTCCTACTTAGGACAGTAATTGTGAGTTGTATAATTCATAGCCCTTTGCAGAATATGATAACACCCATATTAGGGGGCAGTAACAACTATTAACACACTATTACCAGTACTATATCGTATCCTCTGTGCTTCTAATCTCTGTATGTCTGTGCTGTTGTCTGGAATGCTGAGAGTGGAACGCTGAGATTGAGTGATGTACTGGAATGTTGGTTTGTGGTCTGCAGTGGAAGGCACAGAGTTGAATGGAGAATGTAACCCTGATGGGAACCATCGGTCATTGCTATAACTTAAGGGCCTAACATGATATAAAGAAGGCACAGAAATATCTCATGTGGAATGCAAGACTATGGGCATGATTTAGAGTTTGGCAGATGGGTTACTCCAGCACAAACGCCACTGATTTCTCGGCCACCGTTTTACAAGTGCCATTGCATATAATACAATATAGTACAACTGTAACACAGTTGATAGAATTTCCATCACATTTGTGATGAGGTAGCCTGTCTAACGAACACTGAATCAGGCCCTAAATACTTACAGAATATTAGACTTGGCATCATTGGCATGGTCTCCCCTAACCTTTTGCCTCTACGTCCAGAGTTGTGGCTGTGTGCTGGACTCTGTTTTTGCAGTTTTGCTTGCTCTGGACACTTTACCACTGCTGACCAGTGCTAAAGTGTAAATGTTCCCTCTATAAATTATATGTGTACATTGGCTTATGCATGATTGGCATATTTGATTTACTAGTAAGTTCCTAGTAAAGTGCATTAGAAGTGCCCAGGGCCTGTAAATCAAATGCTACTAGTGGGCCTACATCACTGGTTGTGCCATCTACATTAGTAGCCCTGCAAACATGGCTCAGACTTGCCACTGCAGTGTCTGTGTGTGCAGTTTTAAACTTCGACTTGGCAAGTGTACCCACTTGTCACCAAAACCTTCCCTTTTATACATGTAGGGCACCCCCAAGGTAGGCCCTAGGTAGTACATATGTGTTTTCCATGTTCTGACAGTGAAATACTGCCAAAATTGGTTTTCACTGTTGCAAGGCCTATCTCTCTCATAGGTTAACATGGGGGCTGCCTTTAAATGTGATTAAAGTTCAGATTCCCTTTAGGAGCAGACGGAAATATGTAGTTTAAGGTCTCTGAACTCACAATTTAAAAATACATCTTTTAGTGAAGTTGATTTTTGGATTGTATGTTTGAAAATGCAATTTTTAGAAAGTGGGCATTTTCTTGCTTAAACCATTCTGTGGCTCAGCCTGTTTGGGGATTCCCTGTCTGGGTCAGTTTGACAGTTGGGCTGGTTGCACCTCTCCTCTAGACAGTGACTCAAAGGGAGCTGGGGAGTAGTCTGCATGTCGTCATGTCCTGAGGGGCCATCTGGGCTTAAAGGAGGGGAGGAGTGGTCACTTCTACCTGAAGGGACTTTGCCTGCCCTCACACAATGCAGCCTCCAACCCCCTGGTGTATGTCTGGGGTCTGGCCTGGGCAAGAGAGGATCTTGGAAAAACCAGAGACTTCTCTTTGAACTAGGCCTAATTCAAAGGCAGAAAGGGGAGCAAAAAGGGCACCCAAAACCCCTAAAATAACATAAATCCATGCAAAGACTGCACGGCGGAAAAAACATTCGAGGCACCACCCACCTCACTGCTGCTAAACAACACGCCGCTCATTGCTCCACCTGCATCGTGGCTGGGAGATCGACACACACGGCTGGAAAAACGACGCACCAGACCCGCAGCGGCTGCTGTTCACGACGCAAGTCCCCATGCAACGCAGTTTCGTGACACCGTGCGACCGGATATCAACGCAACATCGCTTGGTGTGGAAAATCAGTGCAAAACCTGCCCAGACCCGAGGTGCCCGTCTGGGATTGACGCATCACTCTCTTGCCGGAGAGAAGAAAACAACGCACGCCAACCCGACCTGTGGAGGAATGATGCACGGTCTCGGTTGCAAGTGACACATCGACACACTGCTGGCCTTTTTCGACACACGCTTGCCTGTGCAGCCTTATTTTGCCCAGGTACTTATGTGCAATAACAGCGTTCTCACTGTTTTCTTAGGATTTAAGACTCTTTTTCTTTTAAAATTCATAACTTGACTTGTGTATGTCAGGTTTTTATTGTTTTGGTCTTGTTTTGTTTAGATAAATGTTGCCTATTTTTCTAAACCTGGGTTGTGTCATTTTGCAGTGGGTTCACTGGGTTACTGTGTGTGTTGGTACAAATACTTTACACCTTGCTTCTGAAGTTAAACCTGCTCGCTCGTGCCAAGTTACAAAGTGGGTGAGCAAGGGTTAACTGAGGGTGATTCTACCTTACCCTGACTAGAGTGAGGGTCCTTGCTTGGACAGGGGGTAACCTGACTGCCAATAAATGACCCCATTTCTAACACAGACACACAACAATCAAACAAACCTAATGATTTTATTTTTTGTTAATACTTCAGGGTACACATATGTAGTGCACAATGAGGACAGACAGCTACCATAGCATAGAGATCACATCTGTATTCCTTTGCTGAGGAACAATTTACTCCTACATATAAATGAATGTCATCATTTTAAACCTTTTCCGGTGATCAAGGCATTCGCCGAAACGCGTCAGGATTTCAATTGTGCAGGCCGCTCATTACTATGAAGAAGTGCCTGTGGTGACTCAGAATTTGGGCTTTGACATTTTCTTTTGTCGTGGATATACAGTATATATATATATATATATTTCTACATGGTCTACATTATGGAAACTATATGTAGTATTGTCAAGTTATGCCAAAAGTGGGCCCCCTATTCCGGTTTAAGTGCTTTGAAAGAAAAACTGTCTGTTGAAATCAAGTGAAGAAATTGATTTTTAGTCATTTCTTCTATGTCCATATGTTGTGAAGAATAAACAGCTTATATCTACTTTGATAAATGCTGTCATTGGGGAAGAGCAAGCATATTCTGAAAGAGAAGCTCCAGAATGATAAAGGAGTCTGACAGAGAAATAATGCAGATTACATTAAAAATCACTGACAGTGGGTTTCAAACTCACTCAAAGAACAAACTAGGCAACTGTGGTTCCAGTGTTGGACATTCCCACATGTGAAGTATTATCCTGTTTGAGTAAATACTGGTGCTCACACAATATTGGACATCTGTTGCCACGATGTCCCAAAACGGGATACCATAACAAATGGCAGCCACCACCAAACTCATCAAACATATGAATATTGAGGCCCTCTGACATGTACTAAAATAGAAGCTCTACAAAGAATCATCCAATTGACGAAGAAAAAATGCAGATTACATTTAGCATCTTAGACAACGGGTATCAAACACTGTTAATAAAGTGTACACAATTTCAATCATTATTTCTTCTGCCCTCGATCATTTAAGAGTAGATTTTAATTGTTCGGAATAAGGACTGTCTCTGATGCGGGCAATAACACAATTACATTGGGCATTTAAAACTTTAAAGGGGCAGCAAGTGTCCTGGCAGTTTATAAACACATCTAATGTATCTAGGTTTTATATTTTGCCCTCAAAACAGATAACGATTGTGAAAACAGAAGCATCATACCCTTTTTTGTGACAGAGCAGATAGGGATTAACTCATTTTCTGTGATAGAAGACCCACCTCTTGTGTGGGTTTTAGATGGAGTAATCTCCTTGCCAAGCACTGCCTTTCACTTTTATGACTTTCAAAAACAGACATCCTTAGGTTGGTATGAAACAAAATACATGATGCCTTCCTTTACCAATTCTGGAATTCCCTTTTGAGTTATACTGTTGGACAAAACTACTCACACATTCGTAGGCACATCTGCATGCACCAATCATCCAGGACACTCACTTCTCTGTGATTCCATCCCTCTGCACAGGCATGTAACCCTTTGGAGGCCTGACCTACTTGCTGTAGGTTAACTCCTGGATAGGCTTTCATAACTGTCCAGAAAAGAGTAAAATACTGTGGTATTGCATTTGACCCCACTCAAAAGAAGTTGTTTGAAAGTGCTACACTGACAAAATCACACATGATAAATACACACTTCGATCAATTAAATACACTTATTGAAATCTTAATACAGAAAGATGTGTATTTAACCCCTGTGGCAGATGCAGTCTTCCACATATTTTGGTGATTGCACACCATCCTCCATGCATCAAGCAGGCATAGTCCACATTTTCATAACAATTGGATTTGGCCCATTGATGGGCTTTAAGACTATTTTTTAATGTATTCTTTTCTTCTCAAGTTTGTTGTTCTCAAATCTCTTTGGTAGAATGTCATCTACAATTCTGATATCTGGTCCTGTAATTAACATATTTGTTCTCTGAAAGAAATAAAGCCAGCACGAATGCTAATGCGAATGAAGGTGACATCTACTCAACAATAGTGTTGTGAAACCATGGCATACTACTTTGAAGGAGAATTATTGAACAAGATATGTGAAAACTGCAATCTGTAATTTCCCAAATTTCAAGCCACTCAAGTGAGACCTGCTTTTGGGTGCAAGAACTGCTCTGAAACTACCTATCTGGTAGTGCCACTGGAACAACCGCCAAAAGCATCACTTAACCTGAGAGAAGTGATTCGACCAATGAGAATCCATCAACCATACTTGAAGGCTATGCAGTTGGTGATTGTAAGACATCCAGTAAATGATGATCCACCAATGCTGACAGCATATTCACTGTCACCTTCCATACTAAGCCTAGTGAATATCAAGCCCCAGTGTCTGAATTTTCATATTCCATTGGGGTTGTCTTGCAAAACATGCAAGCTTCAACCTCAGTGTCAACTGAATTACACTAACATATTCAATCTGTGCTGTCTTGCAGGCTGCTACAGCTTCCCCCTTCATCGTCACCAATGACACATTTTCACTTATGGAGTCAATTTAATTTTTTGAGTGAGTTATGGCAACTACCCATCATTGACACGCGTAGAGAACTTATGAAACACACCAAAATGTGAGAACATTTGGTCTATTTTAAGTAACATGATGAATAAATCATCCTTTCTTTGAAATGTAATGATTTAAAAATAGCCACTTTGTACCTTTTTGATTCGCATTTTTTAATGTTTGTAACAATCAGCAATAGTTAAAAATGAAATTTAATAGCCTGACATTTAATTTACCATTGCTTTATCAGCCAAATATACGTTCTCATCATTCCAGCAATGTTCTGATTATCATGTTTTTATCCTTTAAGGTACCCCTGTTCTGAAATAGATATGTACGTGGTTTAAACAGAAATTAAATAAATAAAATTCACATTTATTGATGACATTTTGAATTGCAATATGATAATCAAGTCTACTTGAATATATTCATGTAATTTTGCCTGAATTGAGTTCTAATAATTGTTTTAGAATTATGAACAATGTGTCATGGAATATGATAATTTCACTTTTTATTATTATCAAACAATGAGCCCTGTTTCACTTAATATGTGAAAAGGTGTCGGGCCTTTTCTGCTAATTGTTTATTATAAAATGTTTAACAACAACCAGACAAGTTATTAAACTAAGAACAGAGTGCACTGAAATAGTGAGGAACTTCTTCCCAAAGGCTCACAAAAGGGGCCATACAGATCCATATCATCTTCCTTGGCTAAAGGTTGTGGGGAGGCACGTAGAGCCTTTGCTTGGTGGGTTTATTGGTCTGCCTGCAAACACAGATTAGATTAAGAGGAACTGTAGTTTTTCTGAACATTGACTCTATTGATCAGATAAGGTCGGCAGGTGTGAAACATCTTTGAAACTCAAAAATAGACTCTGTCGTTGGTGCTAAGATCAGTGTAGTTAGCCAAGGACAAGAGTAGGATTGTAAATATTAATATAAATACAGCTTTATTATTTAACCAATATGTTACATTTTCTTTGCTATTCTCACTCCTGGTAAACATTGTGGCTGTTCATTTTGTGATAGGTATGATTCATAGTGTATGCACTAGGAAGGGATTTTGATTTGTTAAATAAATCATTAAAATAAATCCTTTATTTCCTAGCGTTCTGGAATGTGCATATCCATAATGAAAGAGGGTTTAGGGTCCACTAATTACCCCTGAGATATCTCCTATGATTGACTGTTACCTGAAGTGCAACTCACTCAAATACTGCTCAGTGGGTTGCAGAATGTTTGCAATCCACCTGTCTTTCTTCCTCTGACTGGCACATTGACATATTCCTCACTGTTAGGTGTTCTAGAAAGCCTATTTTTAGGCCGTGTTCTGGATTACTGATCCTGAAAATGTATCATTGTATCAAGACCCTGCTCCAAATTCAATATTTCGGTAGATGAGGTCTAAAAGGACCTCCATGAAAGGGCAGCAGTACTCTGGTGGACGTTAAGAGCCATCTTGACAAAAGAGGAGGCCTTTCATGAGAAGCAACATGGCCCTGTATCAATGGGTTACTAGTTTTGCGCCTCCCCCCTTAAGTCCACTGGCAAGTGGTATCATCTCCAGCTGCTCGGCAGGAGTAGGCAAGCGAGGATGGTGGGCAAGGTCTGGCAAGAACAAGGAGACATTTGAGATGAGTTATAAACTGAGGTGATATGCCCTAGTGTATAGTAAAAAGCTTAAAGGCAATGCTGTGCATGCAGTGTTATAAAGACGGTGCTGAGGGGACGGTGCTACGTAAAAGTGTGAATATGCAGGAAATGTCCTTTACAGTAAGCATGACTCTGAAATGACCATGGAGCTCAAGACAGTATGACTTTCAATGATGACTGGGGCCTATGGAGCAGCATTTGTGAGCTTGCAGTATGATTTCTCCATTAATTTGTCTGTGGCACAAGTTGTTCCATACCTTTGAAGAGTCCTTGTGTGCATTCTGTAGAGGTTATGTTGTGCAGTGTGGAGTGACCAGTGGAACTGATGCAGCTCATGCTAACGCTGTGGTCCAGGTAAAGGCCAAAGAACTTGTGACACCGCACCGCCACTGGTAAATGGGAAATTGCTTCTGAGGTGCGAGTCAGTTTGCACTGGAAAAAGGCAGTGTGGTGCTTGGGGACACAGCAGTGAAACTTGAGCCTCACAATGTCTTGGATTTCAGACCTGGGTGCCAGAGCGTAGTCAATGGCTCCACTCCTTTGATATTATGAAGGAGGGTGGTAAGCTGATGTTGATTCAACTGGTCAGGAAACTTTGAAGAAAGGCTTCTCAATGTATCCTGGTTAGTTTAGAAAGGAAGTAGGGCTATCTAAAGGAACACTGGAGCTAGAAATCAGACAATGTTTTTGAGGGTATACTGTGTCCTGAAAGTGTTCTTAATCCATGCAAGTTGAAACATAACCTGCCTAGCATCAATCCAATTGTGATATTGGAATGTCATATTCACTTAAATATTCAGCAAGGTTCTATGGCATTCGTGGAGTTCATGTTATTTTATGTGCTTCTGTTAAGAAATTTGCCTTTTTTGACACTGACTATGAGGTTCATTATGTTGGCAAACAATTTTGTTGGTGATTTTTGCGAATTGTCATGTGTCATATATATCTTTTGGTAATGCATGTGTCAGGTTAGAAAGATTCAGCTGCCTTTTATTGTTTGGAATGGTGATTTACGTTGATGGTGTGCTGTACCAAATCCTTACTTCGCAAGACAGAGTGGGAAGTTTAAATTATTCACCTGTAGGTGGATTTGGGGGCACAGTGTTAGCATTTACTTTCAACTCCTTATGTTTTGGTATGATGGAGTCTACTTAGCCGTGTGGAAAAGATGGTAGAGGACCCATTTGCATGTAGTACATTTGTGTGTGCGTGTGCAAACTGAGAAAAGAACAGTACCCTTCTGCAAGAGATAGTATCTGAGGAGTATCACACGGTGTGTACAGTTGGTGAAGAGTAGTACCATGTCATGAGAAATTGAATGGAGATACCCCATGGTTTGCTAAGTTGGAAGAGCGGTACTCTCTTGTGAGAGGTTTCATAGGAAAGCACTCTGCAAAGCGAAAATGTGTGTAAGTGTAGTACCCTCTCTTGCAGGCGTGGCCCGTACTTTAGGGCAGAGAGGCCACGCCCCCCACCTTTTGCTCCTCATGAAGAGTGTCTGTCAGGCTGAACAAAGGTCAGCCTGACAGACACTCTTCATGTTCAGATCAGGCAGCCAGGAGCAGCCATGCGCGATTTGCGCAGACTCCTGGCTGTCTGAGCTGAACTTTGCTGGACTGAAGAGGTCACAGCTCCTGTGGGCGTGACCTCCTCGGCTCAGCAGAGGTGCCCCGAGGCCTTCCCCGGATGACAAGGAAAGCGTCACCCATTGACTTAGACCTGGGCACTTCAGGTTTAAGCCCTGAAGCGCCCAGGGCGAGTATCAATCAGTGACACCTCGTCACAGAGTGGCAGATCAGAAGGGAGTGACGAGGCTGGGACTGCTGCTTTCTGACCTAAGGTCAGTCAATGAGGGAAGGCAGCAGTCCCAGCCCTCTTGGGACCGAGACTGAAGTTAAGTGTGTGATCTTCTTAAAAGAATGTTTGGTGCGTGCGTGCATGTTTAAATGTTGATGAGTGTTAATGGATGTGCGTGCATGCATGCGTGTGTATGAAAGAATGAGTACAAGTGTGCTGCCCACCCCACTACCTCCTAAAACTGCCGGCCGCTACTGCTCTCTTGAGAAGGAGCCTGTGGGAGTACTCCCTGGTGTGCAAAGTGGAAGAAGGACGGTAGCGTCTTGTGAGTGCCTGAAAGAGGACGTACCCCTGAGGGTGAAAACTCATGGAACTGTAGCAGACTGTGATGTTGTGGGTGATAGCCACAAGGTTTGCCTAAAGGTGCTCTGGGAAAAGTCATCATTCTGAACAAATGGGAAGACTTGACAGGTGTGTGGTACAGGAGGCAGAGTACATTTTTGTTTGATGTAGCTCCCACTGTTAGACATGAGCTGTGGGGACCCTCATGTCTTGACCGTGGAAGAGTTTCTGTAACTTCTTTTTGCTGTCTTTTTTGTGTCTGTTTGGGTTCTAGAGAGTTTAACAGATTACTGGGTGAGTGTGTAAACTTGACATTTTGGAGATTGGGTAATTGTGAATTATTGTTCCTGGACTATGTGTAAAGGAATGGCTGCCCTTTGTTTCCTGTTTTTTTTCTGTGAAGGTTTGCAAAGTTCCAAATATTTGGCTACACGAGGTATCCAACATTCCCCTGTTAGTTTTTGCTAATAAGATAATGTTCACTTCAATGAAACCACATCAAGCAGGATAATGTATTCCGAATATTTTTATATGAGATTATTTTTTGTCGATCTTCCCTATGCATAAAGAAATTATACAGTTGAAAAACACCAACTGCTCCATTACAGGTGTTGCAGTTATCTTGTATGGGTAATTTTCTAACCAAAATGACATACACTGCAAGTATTAATAATTTAAGGAGGCAGAATTATCTGGCAGGCGCATTTCGGACCACAATTTATTCTCAGAGAGATGTGGAATTACTTTATCAGTTTGGATTAATGCAGATGATGTCTATTGTAATTCACTATGTGTCTCTGTTTTCTACGCACAGATGTCGCTAGCTTCCATCTGGTGAAATGTGGGGTGGAGAGATTTAACAATGGAAATGCAGTAGCTATTCATGTTTTGTATTTCACATTTTGAACTGAAACGCCATTCCTGGCGGATTGGGGGACAAAGCTTTTAAAATAGCCATCAGTCTTTTCTGCAAATTATAGTCTACTCACAACTAAATCACAGTTCGAAAATACACCCTTTATATCTTTAGTTTTTAATATCTCTTCGAAACATCTTCTCAGGAGTTAAATAATTTAGGCAGTGATGTTTTCTGATGCACAAAGTAAAGATATCTGTCTCATTGAATTATTTTAAAGTTGTCCTCAAACCAGACAAATCCCTCACTGAGCCTTTAAATGACAGTTCTTCCCTCCCAAACATCTTAAAGTTGTTTATGCAGTCAGATCTCCTAAAGCATTTTAGTACGTTTGTGATATAATATTTATAGGCATCCTTGAGGAATGATGACTTGTGACACTCTCTTCCCTTTACTTCAACATCCAGATTAATGTACCTATTAACATCTTTTAATTTATCAAAGGTACAATATTATTCTGGACACCTGCTTTAATCTTTAGAACTTTCTAACAATCCAAACTCTCACATTTTTCCCTTCAGTAATTTATGGGCTGCGAGCGAATTTTCAAAAATGTGTATCAGCTTCTAAAATTAAAACTTGTACAAGATTGACTATCCAAACTCCCTTCTGATCTTCCTGTTGTCATACCGAACTCCGAACTCCAAGTTCTCTTCACATGTTTTTCCTATCAGTCACACAATTTGGCAAACATAAGTCTACTTCATTCACACCTCTCCTGCGCACCTGACTTACAATCATATGTCCTTTTATGTCACTTCTACACTTTTATACAATGCTGCTATTCTTATTTCCTTGTGCAGCACAACACCCTCTTTCACACCATGGAACTCTCATTTCTTACCAGTGTTGTCATGCTTCAAAATAACCCAGGTACTTCAGTCTTCACAGTTTGAGTTTGTAGGAGATAGCACTAATTCCAGGGTACAGATTTTACCAGTCTGAAGTACCCATAATCAAGGCCTTAGCCTGAACAATCTTTTCCAAAGTCCACCTTTACAGAATCAAAACACCCATGGAACATTAGGGTCCCATATGGGCCACATAATTCAGGGAAGGCAAAATCTTACGGAGTAGGCCTTCACTAAATTGGGCTCTAACCATACTCAAAAGTAATTTTCGTGGAAGGTGCACTCAAACGTATACCTTCAAAACAGAAGGTTAATTCAACAAGTCATTGAAAAGAATTCCCAGATTACTACGAGTCCTATCTAGTCACTATTTCAATACATCTCCATCACTGTTTCATTGGCTTACTAAGGATCATTACTCTGGTCTTTCTTCGTGTGATCTCGAGGCCACTCACAGAGCTGCAGCTCTCTGGGCCATTATGTGGTCAGAGACTGTTGTCTTCTTAGCTTAGAGGAGTGGGAGGATGAGCTCACCACCCAATTTGACAAGTTGTGTGTCAGAATACTATATAGAGAAATTTCACCTGACACAGGTATCATGACCTAAGTGGAATTTACAGAAAAATCATCTCATTGGATGTAGATTTTCTATTTTTAAGTCCAACAAAGAGATTATCTTTGTGTTGTTTATTTAGGACATAATGTTTATGATACATGATATTATGACAATGATATTCTGGTACAATGCCATTTCAGAGAAAATACCTTTAGTATATTTAAACAAGCATTTGCAATGCAATAGGTCTCACATTTGCTTGAGTTAAAGCTATTGGCATTGTAAAATCATAACTGGACTTTTCTTGCCACATAAATTGGTCAACTCTGCCTCATAATTTCATCTTTTCCTGCCTTATAATTCCAGTGGCCCTGCATATAACTAAAGCACTTCCATGTGCCTTCTTCCTCTATCTGCAGCAAAAAATGAAAATGTTGCCATTTAGCATCCCAATTTAACTCTGCCATGCTAATTCCAATAGAATAACCACTTTCAACACCCCACCATCAGAGTTGCTGGCTGGCTAACACAATTCCCCCAAAAAAGACACAAGACGACCACAGAGGAGTAATGAGAGAAATAAACTAGAATGGTCACCTAAACATATCAAGAGTGTTCAAACAGCCATAGTGTAATAAGGATAGTAAGTTGGCCTGAATTATGGCCATAATTGTAATAAAGAGACTTTATTAAAACATATGCAAGTATCAAATAAACCTTTATCAGAAATAAACGTTTGGCATAAGACTGTAATGCTCAAAAAAGCCCCTAGATGGCACCATAACAAAAATATAATTTGTACAAAACATAGTCATGTAACCATATTGGTAGCCCCAAGAGAGGACAACCCCATGAAAAACTACAGGAGAAACTAATGCAGTGTAACCATATACTTAGCCCCTCAAGGGCTTCTGCAATGATATTACAAACAAGGCCTTTAAAACAAAACTTCTCTCAGCTGTAAAACAAAAGTTATAGCCATGAGAAAGCTTAAAAGGCAGTGAATGGTGGGAGAGGTTATTATTTTGGGGTCCCCACTAACCTATTGTGCGGACCCAGAAATGATGTACACAGAGTGTTGTCCTGGGACCACCACAGGCCGAGTTATGAGCAAACTAGTTTTGTAAAAGTAATGCCCTGCAAAGCATTATGGGACAAGTTTCCATGCCACAAATATTTTAATATGTTGATATGACTGTAATGCTTCTCGAGGACACCACAATTAAGACAGCATTCGTAAGAAATATGGTCATGTAACTGTATAGTTAGGCTCTAGAGGGCATAACCGCACACAAAAATGGCAAGCAGTAATGCTGTGCAACCATATATTTAACCCCTAGAGAACATAGTACATTACACACTTTACACATATTCAGAGCTAACAGGCCTATAGAAATGATATTACAAAGACGTTCCTTAAAAGACAACCTACTCTCAGCTGTAAAAAAAAAGGTTTCCAGCCTTGAAAAAGGTTAAACAGACCCTGAATATTGGGAGGGGTTATTATTTTGGGGTCCACACTGACCTAGTGTGGGGCCCGAAGATTATGTAGACAGAAAGACCATGTTGTTGTGATCATTTTGGTGGTGGTCCCATTGTCCTAGGACCACCACAGTCTGAGTTATGGGCAAAAATATTTTGAAAAAGAATGTTTGCAAAACATTATGGGACGGGTTTCCTGAATATTGTAGTATTGGCTCTCCTGCTGTGACGGAAGAGCCGCATTTGCTTTGAGGATTTCTGTTTTAGTAAAGCAATCACTAATTTCAAGTGTTTTAAGGGGAGAGCCACAAGAAATAAATGATTAGGTAACGTTGAACAATCTGACAGCGCTCTAATAATGCCGATTAAGGTCAAGCTGTTGTGCCTGTTCGCGAAGTTAGCGCCATGGCTGCCATGCAGCACAAAGGGGACAGACACAAGGAATAGTTCTCCCATGCTGAAGTATATTGGCAATTATGCAATAATCCATTCAAGAGAGGCAGTCTGCAAGACGTGACAAAAACAGCCTCAAATCGGGAAAAACATAAAGCAGTTATCAATGACATCAAGTGGATTTTTGAAAGGCAATCCCAGGAATGAGTTAAAGAAATATGTGTGGCTAAAAGCCCACATTACTTACAACAGGTCAAAGAGCTTGCGGGCTCGACCTAAAATACACAACAACAGATGAGGGGTGCCAAAACCATCAGACTCCAAAATCTTCCAACATAAATCAGTACCCCCAAAAACCTCCAACTTTCTATACCACTAAATATCCCTTAGCAGGTCCAGGACATCTTGTTAATTCTCTTCATGTTCTCCGTTTTGATCGCATCTGGCTATAATTCTCAAAGCAAGCTTGAGAGACATTACTCTATGATAAGAACTTTCAAATCTAATTATCAGTGTGGTCTTATTTTACTAAACATCTGCTCCGAAGTTTAAAAATAAAATGACGTGGTCAAGTAATAATTCTTAGAACAAAATATAGAGGGTTTAGTGATTGTGCTGCAATCTTCCATAGTAGAGTTCTTGTGAGCATCTTGCTCACAATTCTCCGTCACTTTTTTATGCATCTATTCCATGAGATTCTAAATACATTTATGGAATTTGTGCACATTCCTGGTGGAAATAAGAAGAGCAGCCAAAACAGCATATGTCATAGAAAAGTTAAAGTGAATAATAATATTTAGGTCATTGTATGACTTGTGATGAGGTTATGCACATCCAAAGACCTGCAGTCCCTCTAATCCCTTGGCCGTTTAGAGGCTCATAACAGGAGAACCAATGAGATGGATACAGCACCCTCTATAAAATGCTGAAATGACTTCAGCCAGTGGGAATGCTGGAAATGTTTGCAGTCCAGGTTCAGTGACAGGGACATGCATCGGTCATAAACAATTCCTATATTTTTTTAATGCCTGAATTGTGTCAGATTAGGAGGAGCAGGGGCTAATTGCTTCATGAAACACATATGTTTGGGCATTAACTGCTGATAGTTGCTGTTATTATGCGTCATCTATGGTCGGTGACTGTGAGCCGACAAATAATAATGGTGCATGTCCTCTGCAGAGGGCAATAGCATGTCATTTGTCAAGTGCTTTGAGACAATACAAGCTGGGGTTTATGGTATGTAAACCTTATCTTGATGATCATCATCATAATTTTCACAGTCATAGGTACAGTATGTAATGAGGCCCTAAGTCTGATCGTTTGGACTCTCCCGTTTGAAGACCTTTTTACAATTCCATATTTTGGAGGAAAGACTTCCGATGATGGCATACCCCGAGAGGTCCTGATTTCATTGGTATGACAATAGGTGCAACAATAACACACTTTTTCCTCTGTACAAATCTCACAAGGTACATAAAACCTGGTGGAATTTGTGAAGGTAAAATACCGCAAAAAACTCTGTTTTGCAGCTCAGAAAAAGAGGAAATACGTGCCAAGTTATTCCCACCGTAATTTTAAGAATGTTTGTGGCCCTGTCTTTTTTGGGATTTCCTGTTCGCAACTTCTTTAACATTTATGACCCATTTCCCGTTATTTTGAGTAGTCAGGATGTCAGACAATACTGAGTCATGTATTACATTTTCAGAAAATGGGTCACACAAAAACAGCTAAAATCTTTCTTGGCAGGGGCCCAAAACCCTTAAAATGACTTTGTGTCGAGAGAGAAAGAAAGATAGAGTCTTGGGTAGAGGTAAGCAGAGAAAGTATCAGAGACTGACATAGAAGAATGGGTATGAGGTGAGATAGAAAAAAGAACTTCTTTCCAAAGAGGACGCTAAGAAGAAATAGGGCCCTTGACAGTTGTCCACTTTTCGCATGCCTTAAAACGTCTTGGTTATTCCTCATTCGGAGGCTTGGAAATCTGAAGTGCAGGTAAAAAAAAAATCCTGGTAATTGTGGCATTTACCAGGTGCGGTAGTACCTCTCAATGACAGAAAACTCATAATAACCAGGGTTTTCTACCAATGTTTTATCTGACATGAATACTTCCAGCCTACTCTGACCCACCGATCAAGAATGGTACCGAGACTCGGACCCCCTCTCCCACCTTTACAATCATATAAACGCTGCTCAAGCCACTGATATGTGAAATAAACCTACTACCGTGCAGACGCAAAAGCAGGCAGAGAAACACCGCCCATTATTCTAGCTTAGTAAACTAAAAATCTGCTGACAGGTGTATACATCAAGTCGAACAGCACACAACAGCCTCGCCTGCACATGTACTAAAATAGATATGTCATGTGCGACACATGACTCGGTGACAATATGCAGCAGAAGACGAACAAAAATGTCAAGCTTTGCTGAAAAAAAAACAATGCAGCACAAAGCCCAGGAGAAACCAACCATGGGACTGTGAAACTGCAAACCAATGAAGGCATAGACTGCAGGAAGTTACGGGATAGCTTCAAAAACACATGAAATGGCAACACAGCTCATAAACGTTAACACATATCCGTATCTTTTAGGCTTGGAAGACTAGACATAGTAATATAATGTTGCACAAGGAAATAAACTTCCCAGTGCATTTTCAATATGAAAGTACCTTTCTGTGGAAAGGAACAGTGCAGCCCTCAAGGTTGATAACAAACTTCATTAGGTGCTCCATGCGTAAATGCTGCATATCACTTTAAAACTGCCCTTTTAGCTTTGCAATGCCGAGGAAAACTAGCTGACGGCCGCCATGACCATGGGTATAAAGGAGACACACAAAAGGAAAAAGAAGTTCGTTCGCAGCCAAACTTATTGGCAAAAGTGCAATTAGCCATGTAACAGGGGCGATGCTCTAGGCGGTAACCAAACCGCCCCAAGGAGGAACAAACGTGAAGCATTTGGCATGTATAACAAAGGATTTTTGAAGGGCAAGCCTATGAACGAGTGAATGTGATGGGCATGAAGTGGGTGTGGTTAAAAGTCCAAATAAATAACTACATGTTGGGAAAAGCATTGATTGCGCACTGCCATGCTCAACCTGAAAAGGTAGCCCTCTAAAGCAAACACTGTCAGAGTTGGGGGTTCATCGTTATAGAAACAAGAGCCTGGCAGGCTAGATCTAAATAGAAAAGTGCTCACCCCCAAATTCTGGGGTCCAAAAAAAGGACTTGATCCCTCTCAGTGCAGGCCCATGTTGCTGGTAAGGATCAACATAGAATTATTCAACCAAATTCAAAATAAGCATTAACAAAGGCAATAGGTCTGGTATGAGCAGGCCTGCATTATTTTGTTTACTTTTTTTGGAAACGTAATAGACATTAAAATTATAAAAGTTTTAAAAAACTACAGTTGTTAATGATAAAAGTAAAAAAACTGCAGTTTAATAGTGGGGTGCAT
Source organism: Pleurodeles waltl (assembly GCF_031143425.1). Classification (NCBI taxonomy): domain Eukaryota; kingdom Metazoa; phylum Chordata; class Amphibia; order Caudata; family Salamandridae; genus Pleurodeles; species Pleurodeles waltl. The sequence continues at coordinate 39,722,291 of NC_090450.1, forward strand.
GGTTAAAGAAGAAGCAAGACTAAGGCCCTCATTACAACCCTGGCGGTAAATCCCGCTTTCCGCCGTGAAGAAGACCGCCAACATACCGCTGCGGCCGCGGAATTCCGCTACAGGTATTACAACCCACAGCTCGAATCTGCCACAATACAGACACCCACACAAGTCCGCCACACCAAAGGTCAGTGATAAACTGGTGATACCAAAACCGACACCGTCACGCCAACAGGAATACGCCCACACTATAACGACCCACGCATCAACGCGGCGGTCTTTCAACCGTGGTATTCCATTGGAGGTACACTGCTGTGCTCAAAATGCACATACATTTACAAAACACAACCACATTGGACAATTCGAAATACACACACCTGATACACATACTCACACCACACCTACACACCCAATCCAATATAAAGCACAGACCCACATCACCCACAAACCCTTACTACCAACATTTTGAAAGAAGGCCAGAGAGAGAGACTACCTAAAACAACACTAGCATCCACAGACACACAACACCATCACTTATACAACATCCATGCACCTCAAACAACACACACCAACACATTGCCTCACACATCTCAACAGACACCACCTCACACATCACCCACACCGCATCATGGCACCTCAAAGACACCCCAGGTTCTCTGAGGTGGAGCTCAGGGTAATGGTGGAGGAAATCGTCCGGGTAGAGCCACAGCTATTCGGATCACAGGTGCAGCAGACATCCATTGCAAGGAAGATGGAGCTATGGCGCAGAATTGTCAACAGGGTTAACGCAGTGGGACAGCATCCAAGAACACAGGATGACATCAGGAAGATGTGGAACGACCTACGGGGGAAGGTACGTTCCGTGGTATCCAGACACCAGATTGCTGTACAGGAGGACTGGACTCTGGTAAGACATATCTTTACTACTTTATCCCCCACACCCCACCTGCATGCCATCGCATACTGCCACCCTTACCCTCACCCCCATCACCCCAACAACCCACAGATACCCCACTAACACAACCCACACATCCCAAAATCAAGCCCTGCATGTAACACTAATGCATGGACTCCCATCACCAAAGCATGTCCAGTACAGAGACTCACTCATGCCCCAAAATCACCAATCACACAAGGACCAAGCCAATAATGCAAGCACAGGAGTAGAGGGTCACTCACACACTGCACAAGATGGCAAGCACATATACAATAACTATGCATTTACACCCCAACAGGACCCATACCCAACTTCACCGGACAGGAGGTGCCAGACATATCCAGTCCCCCACAGAAGAGACCCACAGTGATGACAGCAGCTTTACACGCCTGGATCGAGATGACCAGCCCGGCCCATAAGGGACCTCGGGAAAGTCGGTTCCCCTGACACAGTCACAAACCACCACAGAACCTCCCCCCTCAGGAAACACCAGCACAGCACCCACCCAGCGGGCCCATCCCTCTGTCCCCAGGACACGTCAATCAGCAGTGTGTACACCACTAGAGGAAACCCAGGCAACCCCACTAACACAGGACGATCAGAGACCTGGGGGCAGTGGCAGTGGGCGCACGGTTCAGGGGCCAGAGGCACAGGATAAGAGGGAAGCTGGGAGGACTGCTGTGCGACGGGGGGAACAGGCCCAGGGAACCCACTCTCCACGAGGCACTCTCCAACATCATGGGAGCATACCACTATTTCCAGGACACCATGGGCACGGTACTGGCCAAGTTTCAGTAGGCCCAGCGGCTGCAGGAGGAACACTACCTGGGGATCAGGAAGGACTTGAAGTCCATTAACACCACCCTGGTCACCATTGCAGGGGTGCTGGCAGACCTTCTCAACACCAGGAGGTACACAGTGGCACACCAACGGGCCCATGACACTAGCCTGGACGATGAACAGCCCTCCACCTCCGCCGGCGCTAGTGGACAGGAGGCACCGCCACAGGAACAACAGGACACCAGCACCCCACCCCCTGCAGATGGAGAACCACCCCGCAAATGGTCCCTGAGATCCAGGAACAAGACAGAGAACATTGCCAAGACCCCCACCAGGAAATAAGACCCCCCTGAATGTCACCCTTCTGTCCCACTATGTCACCCTGTCCATCCTTAAACTGCCATTGCTCCACTTCCTATGCCCCTTTGGACAATGCACCTGTGAAACAAATAGACTGGACTCTGCCGTGGACATACCTCCACCATCACCCAAGCCCATTTTACAACCCCACTTATTTGCACAGGAATAAACACACTTCAATCACAAACCAATCTTGAGTCAGTCTGTGCTTTCACAAATGTGTAATTGCAATATCTATGGAATATAGCAATGTCAATGTACTTGTTCCCATACCAATGTAACACAGCTGTAGGCCAGGAGTAAACATAGCAGAGGGCACAAAGTGGGACCCAGATCTGTGAAATGGAAAGTCAAAGTGTCATGTCAGTGTCCATACACTAAGTGAAAATGACAGACTTATGCTAGCTCCAACAATAGTATGAGATGTGGGAAGCAGTGACATCTTACCTGTGTCTCTTTGGAAGTATTGCATGATGATGTTGTTTCGGTTGTCGATATCCTCTTCTTCTGCCTCCTCTTCTTCACTGTCCACAGGCTCCACAGCTGCCACAAGACCACCATCTGGCCCATCCTCCTGCAGAAAAGGCACATGGTGTCGCAAAGCCAGGTTGTGCAGCATACAGCAGGCCACAATTATCTGGCACACCATCGTCGGTGAGTAGTATAGGGAACCACCTGTCAGATGGAGGCACCGGAAGCTGGCCTTCAGGAGGCCGAAGGTGCGCTCGATTATCCTCCTAGTTTGCCCATGTGCCTCATTGTAGCGTTCCTCTGCCCTTGTCGTGGGATTCCTCACTGGGGTCAGTAGCCAGGACAGGTTGGGGTAATCAGAGTCACCTGCAAATGTCGAGGGACAACTGTTAGACACACACTAACCCTTAGGGACAGCCACATACCCAGACACCTATGTCAACTGTATTGGGACCTTGGCCTCACTTATTAGCCACATATGGTGCCTCGGGAGTTGCCCCATCACATAAAGGATGCTGCTATTTCTCAAAATGTAAGCATCATGCACAGAGCCAGGATACTTGGCATTGACATGGGAGATGTACTGGTCTGCCAAACACACCATCTGCACATTCATCGAATGGTAGCTCTTCCGGTCTCTGTACACCTGTTCTTTCCTGCGGGGGGGGGACAAACGCCACATGTGTACCATCAATGGCGCCAATGATGTTGGGGATATGTCCCAGGACATAGAAGTCACCTTTCACTGTGGGCAAATCCTACACCTGAGGGAAAACGATGTAGCTGTGCATGTGTTTCAGCAGGGCGGACAACACTCTGGACAACACGTTAGAGAACATTGGCTGGGACATCCTTGATGTCATGGCCACTGTTGTTTGAAAATACCCACTGGCCAGGAAATGGAGTACAGACAGGACCTGCACCAGAGGGGGTATCCCTGTGGGATGGCGGATAGCTGACATCAGGTCTGGCTCCAACTGGGCACAGAGTTCCAGGATTGTTGCACGATCAAGTCTGTATGTGATTATGATGTGTCTCTCTTCTATTGTCGACAGGTCCACCAGGGTTCTGTACACTGAAGGATGCCGCCATCTCATCACCTGCCCCACCAGACATGCCCTATGGAGGAGAACAGCGAGCAGAGAGTCATCCAACACTGCGGTATCACAATGTGTTATTGCAGAAACGTTATTAATCCGCAATGTGCCGGTATCTGTCTGTATTCCCAGCCTAGATAGGTGTGATGCAGTTTTTATCGATCCCATGTGGCCCCCTGAAATGGGGGCTGCCTGACCTGTAAGGTGGGACAATGGGATATGAGGTAACTGTGCTGGCGTTGTACACCGTTGCTTTGGGCGGTCGAAGACCGCTGCGCAATTCTGCATTGGTTAACATTGGGCCCTATGGGTCCCAGGAGCCAATGATGATGTACGCCGGCGGTGACGGTACGCACCGCCGCGGACGTGACCGCCATTTTCTGTCTGTTCACTCACTCCATACCTGGACCTACACTGCAAGTGCTGCTGTGACCTGTGTCTGGAAGCGATGATGGCTACAGTGTCTGGGGAAAGGGTCCCTGCCTTCACTTCGGAGGAGTTGGAGAAACTAGTGAATGGGGTCCTCCCCCAGTACACGCAACTGTACGGTCCTCCAGACAAACAGGTGAGTACATTGTAAGCATGCTTCAGGGGCAATGCCTGCTTTGAGTGGTGTGGATGGAAGATACATGGGAGGGGGGAGCTGAGGCCTGCATGTGCGGATGGTGAGTGTATGTGCGTCAGGGCATGGGTGGGAACTGGTGGGCACTGAGTATGAAGGTCCGGACGGGTGAGTAATTTCCTTTCCCCCTGTACCATTCCTCTAGGTCAGCGCCCACCAGAAGAAGGGTATTTGGCGTGCCATCGCCAAGGAAGTCCAGACCCTCGGGGTCTACCACAGACAGAGCACCCACTGCCGTAAAAGATGGGAGGACCTGCGCCACTGGAGCAAGAAGACGGCGGAGGCCCAGCTGGGGATGGCCTCCCAACGTGGAAGGGGTGCCCGTCGCACCATGACTCCCCTGATGTCCCGGATCCTGGCGGTGGCGTATCCGGAAGGCATCACAGCAGCCACAAGGGGGTGAGTACACTCTCATTCAGCTGACTTTGCGCGCATAACGAGGTGTCTGTGTGGGGGAGGTGGGCAGTGTGTTCCCCTAGGCCAGGGCGAACTTGGTAGGCAAGGTCCCATGTGAGGCAGGCTATGTGGCACCCCCAAACCCACTAGTGGTAAGAGCCATCTACACCTAGGCTCCTGTGACTTCCAGATGTGCAGCAATTGGGCTTAGGCTTTGTACCCCATGGTCAGGTGAAATTTCTAGGAACTGTTAGTGCATGGCGTAGTGCAGAGGGCTGCTCCCTGTGTATTGTGTCTGCCAACGGTAGTGGTGTTGCATGCACTGAACATGTTTTTCTTCTGTCTTCCCCCGCCCCCTTTTGTGGCCTCCCTGCTCTTGTGTGCAATACCATCATCAGGCGGAGGAGCATTGGCACCGGAGCAGGAGGAAGCTGCAACCCACTTGGCCCTGGACGGTGAAGCAACGGAGTCCGAAGCCACCAGTGGGACGGAGGGCGAGGGGAGCTCCACAGCAGGGACAGGAGCAGACACCAGTGACAGCAACTCCTCCTCTGATGGGAGCTCCCTTGCGGTGGCGGGCACCTCTGTTCCCACCGCATCAACAGGTACAGCCGCCACCCCCCCTACCAGCACCACCCTCCCAGCAGCCCCTCAGAGTGTGTCCCGTGCCCGCTCACCCAGGAGGGTGGGCATCTCCTTCTCCCCAGGCACCTCAGGCCCTGCCCCAGTCAGCCCTGCTGCCCTCAGTGAGGAGGCTATTGTCCTCCTGAGATCCCTCACTGTTGGGCAATCTACCATTTTGAATGCCATCCAGGGTGTTGAGAGGCATTTGCAACAAACAAATACATATCTGGAGGGCATTCATTCTGGGCAGGCGCCCCAACAGAGAGCATTTCAGGCTCTGGCCTCATCACTGATGGCAGCCATTGTCCCTGTGTCCAGCCTCCCCCCTCCAGCTTTCTCCACCCAGACCCAATCCCCTGTACCTCAGCCTATCCCAAGCACATCATCAGACCAGCATGCACACACATCAACACACAAGAGTGGCTCAGGCAAACATAAGCACCACACATCCCACAGGCACTCACGCAAGCACCATCCCCATGCAGACACACCAACATCCACTGTCTCCACCATGTCCCCCTCCTCCACGTCCTCCCCCTCCCTCCCTGTCTTGTCTCCACTCACACCTGCATTCACCACATCCTCAGCCACTACCACCATCACCAGCACGCCCATCACCACACACCACTCACATGCAATCACCACCCCCACTACCATTCACACATCCCCTGTGTCCTCTCCCAGTGTGTCTATGAGCCCTCCTCCCAAACTACACCAACGCAGGCACACACCCACCCAACAGCCATCCACCTCACAACAGCCTCCGGCCCATGCACCTTCACCCAAATTCAGCAGACGTACACCTCCCACAACCACTACCTCTTCCTCCACTTTCAAACCCCCTCCATATTCCCATTCCAGTGTGACTAAAAAACTTTTCCTATCAAACCCTTGACCTCTTCCCTTCACCTTCCTCCTCCCGTCCTTCCCATAGGGCCAGGTTTTCCAGGTCCCAGCCCAGCACCTCAGCCACCAAATGCCCAGGCACAGTGGTGCCAGCAACTGCGGGGTCATCGAGTGCGCCACCCATCAGGGCTGCCAGTGTGCCACGTAGTGAGGGCAAGGACATTCCGCCACCTGCCAAGGTGAAAAAGGTGCCCACATCCCGGAGGGAGAAGCCGAAACTACCAGCCACCAAGTGCTCAGCAAAAATAAAAGGGGATAGTGGCAAGACAACTGCGGCACCATCAAAGGTGGGGAAGGGACAAAAGCAGAAGAGCAGGTCAGGAGAGGGCATGGTGGCACCGACTGAGGGACCAGAATCACACCTTCTGTCCACGACCACACCAACCTGTACGGTGGCAAACACCGCTAGCTGCCCCGCAACCACAACCGCCACCTGCACCACCACCGGCACGTCTACAGCCTCAGCGACTCTCCCCAGCCTCTTCCCCAGTGGGCAGCCGTCCGAGGCTGCAGGAGATGTCCTGCTGTGTCCCTCAGCAGGTGCTAACCCATGCACTGCCGCCAGCACCGTCGCCACAGACACCGCCGCAAGCACCGCCACCGGCCCCGCGACGTACTTGGACAGTGGCACCACCGCTGACACGTCTACCATCCCCAATGGTCAGTCGTCCAAGGCTGGAGGAGAGTTCCTGGACCCTGGGCAGCTTCCATGAGGCATGACTTCCATCACTTCCATCACTGGTTGCACCTGCAGGTGGAAGGCGAAGCCGCAGCAGTGTGGGGTATGTCTCTGCCTCCATGGCGTATCATGCTACCTGTACCTCGCCAATCTCGTGGCACACACACCCAGGTGAGGGAATTGTACCGGCCACACTGCACATGGAGCACTCTGAGCACCATGCCCCCTCCAGAACCAGTGGAGAGATACATCCACTACCTCAGTCCTTGGCAGGATGAAGCACTCTGAGCACCAGGTCTCCTCCAGAACCAGTGGAGAGATACATCCACCACCTCAGTCCTTGGCAGGATGAAGCACTCTGGGCACCAGGCCCCCTCCAGAACCAGAGGAGAATGACAACCACTACCTCAGTCCTTGGCAGGATGAAGCACTCTGGGCACCTGGCCCCCTCCAGAACCAGTGGAGAGATACATCTACTACCTCAGCCCTTGGAAGGATGAAGCACTCTGGGCACCAGGCCCCCTCCAGAACCATTGGAGACTGTTATCCACTTGAGAGACTGTGGCTTTGCACTCCCCAGGATAAAGCAGTGGGCAAACCACCCACTGGAGAGACTTGAGAGACTGTGGCTTTGCACTCCCCAGGATAAAGCAATGGGCAAACCACCCACTGGAGAGACTTGAGAGACTGTGGCTTTGCCACAGGATAAAGCAGTGGGCAAACCACCCACTGGAGAGACTTGTGAGACTGTGGCTTTGCACTCCCCAGGATACAGCAATGGGCATGAGCCCCCTCCTGCAGCAGTGGCGTCGTGCGTTCATCTGGCTGAGGTACCCCCTTCCCCCTCCCCCTGAGGTGCCTGTATATTTTCGGTCCGATGACCCAGCAGTGTTCTCTCCGTTTCCAGTCAGGTATCTAGTGTGGGCTTCGCCCATGCATTTTGGGACCAGTGGTCCACGGACAATGATTGGTACACTATCCGGACTTGTGTAGTTGGTGTACATATTTGTATATTCTGAATTTTGAATTTTGACTATCTGATTTTTCATGATTACAATAATTACAATCATTTCCTTTTTTCTTTGCATTCTTCCATGGGAAGGGGGGGTGTATATGTAATGTTGCTGCATGTATTTGTGTGTATGTTGTTGTGGGTGAGGGTGGGGGTGGGGGTGTTGCGTGTTGCATGTGTGTGTCACTCTCTTTCCCCCCGTGTTGTAGGTGCAATACTCACCATGGTCATCGCCGCCACTGTTCGTACTCCTGGTAGATGAGAAGATAGACCAACATTGGTAACACCTGTAGTTCGGGCTCCATGTCGTCCTGGTTCCTCGTTGGGTGTTGAGAGGTGAGTGTTTTCCCTTCTGTGTACTGTTTCTACTGTGCTTTTGATTGAGTTGGTTCCGCCCCGGAAAAGGTGGTGGATAGGCGTCTTGAAATACAGTGGGCGGTATTTTGTCTTCCGCCTGGCTGTTGGCGGTGACCACTGCGGTGTTTGTTTCTACCACCGTGGCGGTCGGAGTTTTAAAGTGGCTGTCTATGTTGGCGGTTTCCGCCATGGTCGTGAGTCCACTTATTTTCCCGCCGGCCTGTTGGCGGTATTACTGCCGATTTAACACCGACCGCTAAGGTAGTAATGAGGGCCCAAGTAACTAAAATAAATATAAATAAAAACAGGACATTGCCTACAAGACCTGATACTAAAGTGGAGTACTTTTTAGGTCAATGTCCACATGTGCAAGAGAAAAATGTCAACACTCAGTGCAGAGAGCCAATGGCTGACGTGGGATGACCCATTGCCCGTCGCATGCTATGGTGAGTGGAAGCAAAATGAGAATGGCCCATGAATAGATCAATGGATGAAGAGAACGGTCTGTAAGATCCTCTACATGTACATGCATAAGTTTTTATTTTTATTATGATGTTTGATTGGGAAATATTAGGCTGGCAAGACAGATGAAGCTGCCTCTAGCCCAAGTCTAAAAAGTAAGATGGTAAGGAAAAGGGAAGAAAAGGAGTTTTGAATGAAAAAGGCCTGTATATGGTTAAATTAGGTTTGTATAATTACAAGACGCTGTGACTAGTTAACGCATGTTTATGACTTCCAGCTGCTAAGGGATAAGCAACCCATAACATATAAAAATCCCCTTATAAATACTCAGAGTATGCACTAAATCTAATTTCTTAGCCAATAAAAGGGCTAAATAAACAATAAAAGAAAGAGGAAGAGAGGATTGGGACTAAGAACTGCAGATGTAGGAGGATGAAGGAGAAGAAATGAGAAGGAGAGGGAAGGACCCTAAAGTAGAGTACGGAAGAGGGACAGAGGAAGGAGGGGGGAGAAAAGGGTGCAAGGAGGTGGAAAAGGGAACAAGACAAAAGGAAAAAGTTTACTTTGTAACAGGATCCCAGTGCCACAATTGTAAGGTGTCATACCTTAACTACAGAAAAAAGGCATGTTTCAATTTTATGTAGTCTTTATATTCTTAAAACCCCTTTTTTGGTCATTGAGACTAAATTTAAACCATTACAATGCAAAGTTTAAGCAACAGTGAGAAAAATACTAACACGTGAGGGGTTGTGTTCCAAAAGTGCATTGAGGCAGAGAACTCTCTTTTGGATTTTCACAATTGTATCCCACAATTGTATCCCTACTTTCAATCTACTTTCAGCTCTTTTATTGGTTGCCTTTGTTGTCCGTTCCCAATGTTCTGCTTTTGATTCATTGCTTTCCTCACTATGGTGTTTTTGTCCCACCTCTTGGAGCATAACCCTCTCACCAATGTTATTTTACATTGTATATGTATCCTTACACCAATGACATGCTTGCACTACTTTTCCTTCCTATGTTACCACTGTTGTTGCCTATACCACTGTTATTGCCTATACATCACTCAAGTGTACAATCCTCATTGCTTTCGTGGTTATGATTGTTTCAGTGACTTCCCCGCCCTTGTTTTCCAAAATGGACTTTGCGCTGTTTGAATCCTCTCCCTTGCCTGGTCCCAGGCATGCTTCCATCCTTTCAGTTGTCCACTGTTATCACATTGCCAGGATATGGCTTAGTTCAGTGGTTCCCAACTTGCAGTCCGGGGACCCCTGGGGGTCCGCGAAGCCTCCTCAGGGGGTCGTGATTGCTTAGAAAATGTAATAATATTAACAGATTATGGGGGTCATTCTGACCCTGGCGGTCATTGACCGCCAGGGCCAACGACCACGGAAGCACCGCCAACAGGCTGGCGGTGCTTCCTGGCCAATTCTGACCGCGGCGGTAAAGCCGCGGTCAGAAAAGGGAAACCGGTGGTTTCCTGACGGTTTTCCCCTGGCCAAAGGAATCCTCCATGGCGGCGCTGCAAGCAGCGCCGCCATGGGGATTCCGACCCCCTTCCCGCCAGCCTGTTCCTGGCGGTTTACACCGCCAGGAAGAGGCTGGCGGGAACGGGTGTCGTGGGGCCCCTGGGGGCCCCTGCACTGCCCATGCCACTGGCATGGGCAGTGCAGGGGCCCCCTAACAGGGCCCCAGCAAGATTTTCAGTGTCTGCTTGGCAGACACTGAAAATCGCGACGGGTGCCACTGCACCCGTCGCACCTCAGCAAATCCGCCGGCTCCATTCGGAGCCGGCTTCATCTTTGCTGGGGCTTTCCCGCTGGGCCGGCGGGCGATCTTTTGCAGATCGCCCGCCGGCCCAGCGGTAAAGTCGGAATGCCCCCCGCGGTCATTTGACCGCGGGGCGGTGTTTGGGCGGTTTCCGCTCGGCGGGCGGCGCCCGCCGTCCGCCGGGGTCGGAATGACCCCCTATGTCCCCAACTTTCAATAATGATTCAGTGGGGGGGTTCCCCTGATTCCAATAATGATTCAGTGGGGGTCCCCAGGTTCCAGTACTGATAAAGTGGGGATCCACAGAAGTCAAAACTTTGGGACCCACTGGCTTAGTTGACCACATTCCTGTCCTGGGCTTCTCTTTTTGCATGCACAGCACTTGGATTCACACTTCCAGCTAGTGGAGAGGAATGTTATGCTTACAACATTTTCTACATATTCCTACACTGTTTCTTTATGTTTTTTGCCAGATATTATTTAACCAGTGTCCATGCGCTCTGTTTATTGTTAAGTGTTCTCTTCTTTTACCTAACTCCCTGACTTTTTATCACCAAATTTTTTGGGCATAATAATGAAGCAATATTAAAACAAAGGATGTATTGTATTTGGACGTTATTAAAACAAACTTTTGTCCAACTATATTTATACATTTTATGTCTTTGTTTGACACTTTCTTGTACAATCTTGGGAGGAGATGTGGCCTCAGCATGGAGAGGCAAACTAAGGAAATGGGGATCCTGAGTGAAACTCTGGCTTCGGGTCAACAGCCTCTGATTCTAGGGAAATCAATAGTATCCTGTGCTAAACATCTAAAAATGTGTACAAGTCTGCATATATTTATATATACATATATGTATAGTGATAGCCAGCAGGTACTTATTGTCAGTTGGGACCAGCTTTTCCCATAGACAAAGAGTTTTTTTGTTTTGCTAATAACTTTGACAAATCTTCATGAAATTTGCAAACCTAGTGCACCCGTTAGTTCAGTTGTTTTCTGCAAAGCTTCAAAGTTATTCATCAGGAAAGGGCTGAGAAAAAGTGGGGTCCCAAAACACTTTTCTTCATATAATGTCTAGGGGGTCTTGCCAGTTTTTAGACCCGACTACAGTTCGAACCACTGAGCGGAATTACACCAAAAGTGCAGAAAGGTAGATCTTGGTCTGAACAGAGCCATTTATTTAATTTGGTGTGCATCTGTTCAGTAGTTTCAGAGTTATTAAGGAAAAAAATATAGATATCTAGGGAAGTGGATCCATGGGCACCAGCGGAGGAATCCACGGGTACCACGGAAACTCACAGATCTGGGCAAAAAGTAGGGCCCTGATTGACTTGCTGCAACCTGAAAGGAAAGTTGCACCCGCCAAGAAAAAAAATAATATATATATACATATATATATATATATATATATATATATATATATATATATATACAGTATATACATAAGAGGTCCGAGTAGATCTACAAATAGTGGAGAGAGATCTCATGCAAGAACTTAAAAGGGTGCAGCAGGATCTGGGAGGCCTGGGGATAGGGTTTTTACCCTTGAGGACAATGAGATAGGTCGCATCAAGAAGCTAGAGCACCTCAAATAAGAGGTGCACCTCCTCCAGGAGTGCCAAAACAGATCTCCAAGCACAAGTGCCGGACCTAAAAAACAGCTCCTGACAGAACAATAGAGGACTTCCTACAGGCTCAGAAGGGTCCCAGATAGCTAGTTATGTGTTTGATTTGTTTCGACAAATCCTAGCCCCGAAGGACATGGCAACACTCTAGCTGACAGAGTTCAATCAGCCTGGAAGGGACGGTACTGAGCCTCCAGACATACTGGCCTGAATACATGATTTTCACTTGAAGGAGGAGATTTTCAAAAATGCTAGGGAGGCTCGTCCCCTCTCTTTCCAGGTGATACTTTTCCAAGACTTCTCTTTCATCATCTCTGGACCTGGTGCAGGGCCATTGCAGGGACCACTTGCAAAACCATTGTACAGGTAAGTTTAAAGGTGAATCCTGGGGGTTCTCTTGGAGTGCTAAGGTCGCAAGGTGTGGGGGACCCTAAGGGCACAGCAGGTTCTTCTGTACAGGGCACAAGGCAGCCGGGTGTAGTGTGAATCGGTGAGCCAGGAGCTGTGCGCAGAGATGTCCTCAGAAGCAGGAGGTAGGTCGGTTTAAGGGTCGATTGCAGGACAACAAGGGCACTCTGGTGGGAGGTCCAGGTTGTTTCTGAGGTCCCTTGACTGGGGCTTCCTCCTGATATTTTTTATTTTCCGGGTGGACTCTTTTTCTTGGGTCCAAAGTCAGATTATCAGTACCCAGGCTATTGGTAAAATTCAGCCACTAAAGGGTGCAGTGCCACCAAAGCTGGCACACTGGCAGGGGTTGTTCTCACTGTCATTGGTGTGAAGTTTGGTCTGGCTGCAATGTCCGGTTCTGGAGTTAGTGTCCAGTCAGTGAAATGGACGTCCCTGGCCTGTTGGTTCCTGGTGGATTTAGAATGGTTCCTCCACTATGGAGGGAGTTCTCTGATGATTTGCCTCTGAAAACACTAAAAAAAATACCCCTGGGGTTCTTTGGAGTGTTTCCAGGTGTGCAGCAGCTTCCCAGCGGGCACTATTGGGCCCTGGGTGCAGCATGCAGGGTTTGGCACCTTTTCTTTGTGCAGCAGGTCCTCAGTTCTCGTGCCTTTGGATCTTCTTGTTGCTGGTCTTCTTCTGTCCATCAAATCTGATTACTTGGTCTAGGGATTCCCACTAAATACTGTATTTATTGGGTGTTTTAGGGGGAGCATGGTAGTGACCAATGGGTCACCTACGTTAGGGTGGCTACACCCACTAAGTGACAACTTCCTGGGGTCACTTCCCTACACCTGATTGGCTATTTTCTTTCCACCCAAGATGGAGGAAAATGAAAAGGAGGGCCACCTCTGCATGCAACACCTAGGGGGTGGTGCATGCCAGGTGAGGGCCACTCCTCCTGTCCTTTGTTTGAATTTCCCACCGTTGCTGCTGCCAAAAGTGGGGGTTTGCAATGGGGTGACCATCTGCTGCTAGCAGCAGGCCTGGAGGTCGAGTTCAAAGGCGGTAAGCCCTTTAAAGCTCTCCACCAGTGCAGTGCACGTTCCTGAGGGAGGGGGTGCTAGCACCTCTACCCAGGAAGAGCTTTGTTCTACATCCCAGAGGGCGGAGGCCCTCACCACAGGAGTGCAGATGTGTGTCTGGAGGTGGCAGGCTGGATGTGACCAGCCAGAAACCATGCCAGGGTTGTTAGCTTTTGCAGGGGACACCTCTAATGTGACCCCTGGGTAAATTTTATAGTAAATCCACCACTGGTACCCATTTGGATTTATCATTCTGAGTTGTTTGATACCAAACAACCCAGGGTTCAGAGTGGCAATCATCTAGCTGTAAAACTCGTATTGACCAGTGTCCAGCACATGTATTAAAATGGCTGTTCTGTTCACTCAATATGTCCCAGGCTTGGCAAGAACACAGTGGGATCGTATTGCTCATGCAGCTATTCCCTCAAATACAGTTTAGTGCTCCCTCCCTTGGGGCTGGAAGGCCTGCCAGAGAGGTGACTTGCCTGTATTGCATGGAGTGTGTAGAGGACAGGGTACACAGGCAGTGTGCCATGTCGAGTTTTTATTTTAGGTTTACACCAGGACACTCAGCCTGCAATGGCAGTGCTGGCTGCACCTGAATGTATGGTCCTAGAGGGTGGCACAATCAGTGCTGCTGCCCTCAGGGGCCTACCCTTAATACCTGGTGCTCTGGGTACCTAAATACCATTTGTTAGGAACTTATGGGAGCAGCTTAACGTGTCTTCAACTGTGCCAATGCATCAAATCAGTTTAGGGAATGAGCTCTGGCTCAGTGAACCTGGTTAGCAGGGGCCCTGGGCACTAACAACTTCTAGGCTACATAATATACTAGATAAAAGGTGGGGGCTAACCATGTCAAAAAGGGGCCTTTTCTTACAGAGACGCCAGCTCCCCAGAATGACTAGAAGGCAGGTGGCCGCAGGTAGGCTGAACTTTGCTCCTACTCCCAGTACAGCACTGCAGGGGAAGGGGAAGTGGCTGACAGAGTACACATAACCTTTAGATGGGTGTTACCTATACCCCAGCTCAGGTGAGCACTGCCAGTTGCTCTCACTTCTTTTGAATTACAAATGGACTTGGTTTAGGTTGTTTGGTTTTGTTAATGTTTTTGTTCTATGTAAAACACACACTCAACAAGGCTCAGTCATAATGGCAAAAGGGCACACACATTGTCCCTTTCCCCATCATTAGCACATTCATGCACTAGAGTTGTGGGCCTTACCCAACCTCTAGCTAGAGTGCCCCACATTCCTTAACCAATATGATGGACGTCAAAGTGATTAGCCTCAGTGTGAGTAGCTTAAACCACTCCACCAAAAGGGCAGCCATGCTCTCCCTCCTGGAGCAGGAGGGACAGATGTATGTCTTCTACAGGAGACATATTGCTGCCTGCTGCAGAACACAGGGTGAGGTTTCAATGCTTCCCAAAGCAATACTTCTCGTCAGGAGTCACAAAGAGTGAGGGTGTGGCCATCCTGTTTTCTCAGAAATACTGTGGGGGGGTGGGGGTCCTGGGCAAAATAGATGACATCAAGTGCAGACTGTTGGGGTACAGAGCTCACTAGGGAGCCCAACGTCTCATTATAGCCATGGTGTGTGTGCCTAAAACTTTCCAGGGGTGCTTCCTTCAGAATCCTCTTCCTGAGGTCCTGCAGTTCCCTGACCCAGTGGTCCTGATTGGAAGTTATCTTATCTGGCCATGGCCAACACCCTTGATAGATCTGGTCAGTGCTATGGCCAAAGTGGGGCTATGTCCTTCAGGAGCCTTATCTGGGTTCCAGAATGCAGCCTGCGGGATCCATGGTATGTGCACTCCCTTAGAGGAGGGTCTATACCTTTTATTCCACTTCCACAGAACTTATGCAAGAATTGATCACTTCCTGGAAATGCAAGCAAAATCAACACTGTTTCAAAGTGCTGAAATTGAGGTGATGTCCCAGTTTGATCATTCCCCTCAGTCCACGGTACTTGGGCCCATATTTATACTTTGGCGCTAGACCCGTCTAGGGCCAAAGTTATGGGGTTTGAGTCATTGTTTGTACGTGAAAACCTACCTTGCTCTAATGACATGCAAGGTAGGCGTTCCCGTGCAAAAAATGACTCTAAGGCATGTGCGCCTTATTTATCCTCCGGCGTCAAAATGACGCACAGGAGGAGGTGGGCCTTAAAACAAGGCGCCCAGCCGTATTTGCGCCGTTTTATAATGCCTGGGTCAGGGCAGGCGTTAAGGGACCTGTGGGCTAATTTCTATGGTGGGATCAAGGTTACATGGGCTTTGGAGAGCTGATGCAACAAAGGACCTCTGGGGGATGGATACTTAGAAACAGCCTAACACAGCTTAGGGATGGAGTAGAAGTGATCAATACTTCCCTAACTAATGATCTTCTGACCAATGACAAGGAGGCCACAGAAATAGATACGCTGTGGGAGACACCGATGGTGTTCATCAGAAGGGAGCTTATAGCTCTGTCAGTTGGGGAGAACAACACTAGACGGGAAAAAAGGCTGACATTGGAGGAGAAAGTGTGAGAGTTGGCGGCCATCCACATTGCACCTGAGTCCCCAGGGTGAGGCGCAAACTGGACTTGGCCCGGGTCCAACTCAAACACCTAGACCTTGACCGAGCCATGTACGCTCTGATGCATCTTAAACACAAATTTTACAGAGGCAGCAATAGATGTGGCAAATCGTTTGCCAATAGGCTAAGGTCTAGAATTAATAGGGACAGATTCCATACCAGCGATGGTGCTGGGTGCTACAACTCAGACCATTCTGTCAATGTGGGGCTCAGACAGGGAAACTGAGCACACTCAATGGCTTCATTGTCTATGGCACCTACTAAATATGCAAAAGCAGACATTGCCTATTGAGCATAAAGTGGATACGCATCAGAAGGCATGGGCGTGCCTTATAGCTCTTCTGTCTAATGAATTCCCTGAGCTAACATACACAAATACCTAGATCTTCTGCACATAGACCCCACACCACCAGGGATAGAGTCATGCACCACATGAGGATAAAAACTGATTCAGAGAAGCTAAAAAAGGTTAGTAATACTGTGGTTAAGGGCAGAGGTTCCACAGAGTGCTAATCTGATTCCACATCGGCTACTGAGTGTCTTGGTGTAGGAGGGGGAGGGTGGGAGAAGTTGGGAGCGGTAACGTTTAGCCGCGCAAATATCTTGCTGCCGGCTACAAGGTTTGTAAGAGACAAAGCTGTGTATTTAAGTTGTGCTTGTTTCTTTCATGTAACCTTGATCCTACATTTGAGCCTACATTTCTTATAAACTACTGAACGGATTAACACCAAACCACAAAAAGCCGGCTTTCTGGCTCAAGATCTAGCTTTGTTCCAAGTCTGGTGTAATTCTGTTCCACCATTTAGCATGCTTTACATTTCCAATGGGAAATTCATTTTTGAGACTTTTTCCTCAAACCCCGGTATTTCACAGAGCACCCCAAAGCATTCAAGAAAGAAACTAGTAAGACTTTTTTTTTGTAAACATTTGTCAAACTGCGCCAAAGTTTTTAGCAAACCAAAAAAAATCAATTTCCTATGGAAACATGGCTATAATTATCCAGTTGCAATATGTACACATTTATTTATATATAAGTGCAAACGTTACAGTGCTTGGCTTATGTGTATTAAAGTACAGAGCATCTTCACACCCTTGCTTGGTATTCGGTGTGCTTACATACTTTTCCGTAGATTTCTCTATTGTTACTGCATTTCTTACCTACGGTCCTGTGGCTATTGAACGTATGTACTTTTCTTAGCCAGTGCGCATCTTAACACCTCCAATCGGTCCCTTTCTTTCACATACTTTTGTTTGTATTTTTTGGTAGTTGTTGCTGTAAATTCTTGACATGGATTCTCTTACTGTTGTTTATTATGGAGTATCTCATCTGCCAAACTCTAAAAAAGGCCTTAAATGCATTATTGAAAGCTCCCATCTACCTGCTTCGCAACAATAAAAATCAACTTTTCATGCTCTCACATCACATTTTTTCAAAGTGTAGGGAACACAATGTTTTAAGAGTGAAACTAGACAAAATACAGCCAGACAACAATGAAATTGAGGAAGAAAAGTTTTATTGGAAATGTGTTTTTTATACTGCTTCATGCAAAACTTCTGCATTTCAGGCATCCAAATACAAGCGTTACTCTTACCAAACTTAATGATACACAATTTTCCAACCTCAGCAGAATCAGTGGCGCTGGAACAATTTCCATTAATGTTATATCATAGAAGTCATATATATTGTGAAAAATCCAAGCGGAAATCCAAAATCAAGTGCAGCAAATATGCCACACTCTTTGAGCAGGAAAATGGTAAGGGTGTGTGGTATGGAGCCTTTTTAAGTATTTTTGTGATAGTGGACTGTTGTTTACAGACAGCACATTTTCTATTGAAATAGCCACTGAATTTGCATAGATATGCAGTTTTACTGGTAAAACTATACAGCGCGCAAATGTAATATGTGGTAATCTTGTGTTTCAATGAAAATGTATCAATTGAGCATCACCAAGTAGTGTCTGGATTTGTTGAGCCTATTGAAATCTTTGCTTCTATTACACTTCAAAACTACAAAACATGTGCTTCATTAATTCTTCCCTAATAGATGATATATTCTGAAATATGTTTATAGTTAATTTACAAGTTTTTAAATTTTGTTGTGTGTTAGGAAAAAATACTGACATCCTACAGTCTTTCCATTCAGTTCCTGTACCCCAGTAAGAAGGTCACCTAACTCACTTTCACAAAATCCCCTCACTTTGCAGTCAGAGAAATAAAAGTAAACAGAGGTTTTAAAATAAGCACCAATATGTCAGAAGGTGTAGACTGATATTTGATTCTTTTTATTTTTGTTGTCCTCATAACACCTATGACCTACACCAGACGTACATAAGTCAGAGACCCACTAATTTGGTGTTGGGCTCATACTCCGACAGCTCCTATGGGAAATGACTGTAGGTTTCAGCCCATCCCAGCCGTGACTGATTTGACAGGGTGCAATCATAGGACCTGCAGATATTTTCAAAGTTTCGAGCCCCAAATATGTTGTCATCATTTCCGGTATTCCTCTGCTTCTCCATCCCCCTGGAAAACACCACTGACCTTTTCGAGGTGTGCCAACTAGGGGCTAGCGGTTGAGATCACAACTAAAATATTTCCCTTCTTGCAAGTACAATTAAGTAAAAAACAGTTTAGGTTCCTTTGAGCATAAGTGGGAGCCGCCCTCCCCAGTTGAGGACCCCCCCCAAAAAAATCCGAACCTGGCTTACCTCTAGAGTAATACCTATCGAGCCAGAAATAGTCTTACCCACTTAAAACCAAACTTTCGTCAGGTTTGGGCAGGTAACCAGCATATGCACGTCATCAACTTCCTCATGGCCACATATCTTACACTTTGATTCCTCACTCCCCCTTATTTTCTCAAATTTGTTTGGAGACCAGTATATTCTGCGGAGAGTGAAGAAGTGTCTTCTCCTTAATGCAGCAGATTTAAACACTGAATAAAGTGTAGACAGAGATACTTGCCATAATGTTTCCAACTTCGCACCAGGCAAGTCTCCGTCCCATACTTGATGTGGAGGTTTCATCTTTTCCTCTGCAGCTGCCAACAGGTGTTGATACCAATACACCACTTCCTTCTTGATTATACGAGGATAATAAAGTTCTATTTCCATTTGTCCAGGCTTGGTGCCAGACCAACCCTGGCTCCTAAGCCGAGCATTCACTTGGAACATTTTAAATCTGGAGAGAGATCCATTTGTTCTACTGTTCCAGTGGTCCAGTGACAGCCTCGACCCATCATTCACTAGCTGTCCCCAGTTCTCTATGCCACTTTGTCTCAAAGGTTTCACTAAGCTGTCAAGCAGGCATTCCAGTGTCCCCGGAGAATTCCATTTACAGGACAGTTTGCTATAATAGCTAATACCTAGGAATGATCTAACCTCCTACCAGGTTTTGGTTGCTGCCTGAAGGCATTTCAGCCTAACCGTTTTGAAACATTTCAGGGCCCAATCTTGTATGAAAGGCCTTCTTCTGCTAGCTCTGACTACACTGCATTAAACATCACCCCCGCCGCCGAATCATCTGGGCAAAGAAAAAGCATTCTGTTGTTTTTTAGTTGAAAAGCCCAGCAGTAGAGTTGTAAATCTGGGAGCTCCAATCCGCCAACCCCAAGTCTCCTCTCAGTTTTTCCCAGGAAAGTAAAATCCCCCTGCTAGCCCAGATAAAAGATGTTTTTTTCCCTTGTATTTTGAGGAGAGCCTTCTTTTCAAATTCTAATGGGATGTTGTCAAACAAGAAGGTAACTTTGGGCAGGACTGACATCTTCACTAAATTGACCCGGCCATGTATAGTGAGGGGGAGGTTCTGTCATTTTTTAAAAGCCCATCTATTTAATTCTCTACACTTTCAAGGTTTGCTACTGCTATTTTCACAACCTCCGGGGTAATCTTTAACTCTAAATACCACAATTCCGTTACCCTCATTGCCTCATTAGAATTCTGGTTCTACAACATTATCTCAGTTTTTTCCCTGTTGACCTCATAGCCAGAGAGTCTACCAAAGTTTTCCACCTCACTCATAAAATGTAGAAGAGCTGAAAGAATATCTGAGGTGTAAATCATTAAATCATCAGCATACAAGGTGATCTTCCCAGAGTAGGTGCTGACTACAAGCGTTTTTATTCCCTCACACAACCTTAGACTTTGCACGAGTGGCTCTATATATATAGATTAAAAAGAACAGGCGAAAGGGGGCAACCTTGCCTAGTCCCTCTTTCAATTTTCATAGGAGGCGAGATTATGGGTAACAAAATCTGTGCAGTTGGGGCCCTACAGATTATAACTAGAGTGTCTATTATAGCTTTACCCAACCAGAAATGGCCCAAAATGATCATGAGATAATCCCCATTAAGGCAGTCAAAAGCCTTAGCTGAATCCAAGGTGACTATGGACAGAGGGGAGCCTGAAGACACGGCCAGATCAATTGAGCCAATCAGAGTGTGTTTTAGTTCCCTCACATTCCTCCCAGACAGGAAACCCTTTTGATCATTGTGCATCAAGCACCCCACTACTCCATTCGGTCGAGCTGCCAAGATGCTAGCCAAGATCTTATAATCACAGTTAAGCAGCGAGATTGGCTGGAAAGGTTGACACAGTGTTGGGTTCTTGCTGGGTTTCAGTATTAGTAATATTACTGCTTCATTCCAGTACTCGGGGATTGGCTGACCTTCTATCAAGAAGGAGTTAAACAGTTTGACCCAGATAGGAATACTCCCATCCACAACAGCTCAATAGAGCTCACTGGGTATCCCGTGCCTTTTTTCATCTTTCTAATTTCTACCCAGATTTCACTGCTTGGAATTCTTGACTTAGGGATTGTTGTTGATCCTTGGTGAGTTTGGGTAGATACTGTTCCAGGAGCCAGTTCTCTATAAGGTCCCTTCCTGTACCTAATGTTTCTGAATAAAGTCCCTGTAAAAATTTATTAAAGGCCTCCTTTATTTTATTACTCTCTTCAGTAATCCTCAGCGTGTCATCCTCCCTTATTTTCCAGATATAATTCTGATTTCTTTCTAACCTTGCTTTCCATGCTAGCAACTATCCACAAATTCCACCTGCATAATGTCCTTGACTCTTCTAATCTCCCATTACTGTTGAAGTTTCTCCTCTACTTTGACCATGAACGTCAGTTGCTGGTCTTCAAGGACTTTTAATTTCCTCTTTCTTTCTTACTCGCTCAGTAAATTTGTCTTTAGTATTTCTTCTAATTTCACAATATTCTGCAATCTCCAATTGCCCAAGCTGCGCTTTCTCCTCCCTCACCCAGTTCACAGATAACATTTTAAGAAACCCCCTCAATCACACCTTATAAGTGTATGAGACTATGGGGGTTAGTACAACTTTGGAGGATGTGTTAATCCGTCCCAAAAGTGACGGTAAAGTGACGGATATAGCACCAGCCGTATTACGAGTCCATTATATCCTATGGAACTCGTAATACGGCTGATGGTATATCCGTCACTTTACCGTCACTTTTGGGATGGATTAACACCTCCTCCAAAGTTGTAATAACCCCCTATATGTTTGGGTGTTGATGACGCATTCCAGGGGAGAAACCCCTCTGTTCCATGCAGCATTTCAGCAACTAGCCCGGGCTGTAGCAGAGTGCTGCACTGGATCTGATTTGAGGACCTGTCCAGGTTATTATCCTGCAAGATGTTAAAGTCCTCGCCTAGAATGATAGGGGCCCCAAAATCCACTAGACTAGCAAACAATTGAGCCAAGGGATTAATATTGTCAATGTTTTGGCCATGGTAACTCACTAAAGTGTATACATTTTGCTGTATCTTGACTTCTGCGATTATCTATCTTTCTCCCTCGTCCACTCTATATTGACTTAGTGCCACTCCAGTTTTTACCATAAATATTATAGCTATACCTTTAGTACAATGGTCTGTGGCAATCACTCTTTCAACCCTTCTTTGCTTTGAGAAAAGATCCCTATACTCTTGTCTCAAAAGATATTTTTCCTGGAGCATAACGATTTGAGCCTCTTTCGCTTTCAGGTATTGAAGAACTAAGCGCTAATTCTTAGTCACCCTTAGGCCATTTACATCCCAGCTAAGAATAGGGAAAACCTGCACCCTAGTCTGACCTGCCTTTACTCTATCTGCAGCCATTTTAATAAGTGAACCAATATGTGAACTGAGGTTAAGTATGTATGTCTGGCTCTTTACATGTACTTCCTTTAACTACTGAGGACTTTAATATTTTTTTATTTTTACTCTATGCTCCCAACCATGTGCACCCCCTCCCATTGGAACCCTGCCTTTTCTCCTAATAGACATATCCTATGCCCACTTTAGGCTCGTTCCCCTTTAGTGGTGTTGGCTGATATTATAATACTTTTCCTCTTGCCTCCCCCCTCACTTCCCATGCTCCTCCTCTATCTAGGTTCACACTTTTTTCTTGGCTTCTAAAATTAAGTTATCCACCTCTTCTGGGTCAGAGAAATTGTGCTTTTTATTTTGCCACGTAACCTTCAGGATGGCGGGGGAATCTCAATTGTGCAGTGGTACCCAGCTTCCTCAATTCCTCCATTCTGCTCCCTAGTCCCCACTCCTGTCTGCTGTCTCCCTAGATATACCTGATATGATCCTGAAGGTAACCCCATTGCTTGGACAGACTTCTCTGTCAAGGCTAGGCTCAGAATCCTCTCCTTTACAGTATAGGTCGGAAAGTTCACCAAGATTTTCTGCATTTTTTTCCTCACTGGATTAAATTTAAAGGGATCTCGGTGAACCTGCTGGATCTCTGTATTAAGGTCCACAGTATTAGTGCCCTGTGGAAAGGCATTTTCAAGAGACTAATCACAAAGGAGTTGATGCCCCCCCCTCCGAGTCCTGTGCATTTCCCAGGATTCTAATGTCATTCCTCCTGGCATTATTTTCTAGTCTCTCAAGTCTCTTTGCCAGAGCTTTTTCTTTTTTTCTTGAAACAGGTCACCTCTTGGGAGTTTTCCTGCACCGACAGATAGAGGTCTTGCATTTTACTCTCCAACTCCTGGGTTCACTGGGCTACGCTTTCAATCTTCCCTTTTAGGCTGGAGCAGATCCCCTGTATCTTTCTTTGGTTAGCCTCAGATACAGAGAAGCGCTCTTTGATTTCTTGTGTAAACCAAACAAGCATTTCTTAGCTGCTTCCCATCCTTTCAGCTACTGCCCCCTGTACTGGGATCTCGTAACTGATAACCTGATCATCAACCTTCTCACTAACATCTCCCCCGACAGCCCCTACAAATGCTTGGTCCTCCACTTCCAAGTAAGACAATTTTTACAGTGGGACTGACGGGTGAACGAACAAAGTCTTTTGGTACCGACCGGGGCCCAAGTCCTTTCGAGAAGTTACTTTGTCCTCTCCTCTCTCATGTACCTCTAGCTCGGAGTTTACTTCTCCACTCCCTTCTCCTTCCTTAAGGCTATCTTACTGTAAAGAAAGATCTCAGGGATGGAGTGAATTTGGCAGTAATAGCTCTGGAGGTCTGTCTCTCTGCCTTTGGGGACCAAATGGCAGCTTCTCCTGATGACAGCTTTCTGTTCGAATGAGCCTTAGATGTCCCAGTGCCACCTCATAATTTGCCCTTTCGTACTGGTGCTTTAGTAGGTGAATGGGGGATTAATTTTCTTATCTACAGGGTTACTCTCACACAAAACTCCAGGTAATTTCTTTGATCTCAATGTATAATGGTTGTCTGTGTCCAACAACAATCGCTCTACCTTCTTTTTTACATCAGGGTAGGACACTCTTTGGGGTCTCTGACCTTTTTGTACAAGAAAAGAGCAGGACTAATTACCTGTTATTGATGCACTTTTGCCATGGCTTAAACCACCATCCATGATCATTAATTCATAGCACTGTGCAAAATCTAGAAGCTCCCCCATGCTAGCCACCTCACTTTAATGGCTTCCTAAACAGTAGGAGCCTGCACACACCTCCCAGCCCTTCATCCCCAGACATGTGCTGCATCTGTTGCTGATGCACATGCCGCGAAGAGCTTCTGCTGCCACCCTCCACAGCATACTCGGCCTCACCATCCAAACCACCAAACCACCAGACTCATACTGGGGAGGACCATAGACAGCGAGGTCGCACCAAGCCCTGTGGTCCTAGAATAAGCAGGGGGTTGGGAGGGGTCAAACGCATGCAGCCAATACCATGTCAAGGGACGAGCCTGGGGCGGCTACTAAGCCATCTGCTATGCTCCCCGCCCGCTCTCCATCCTGATATTTGACTCTTGTCTTAGAACGCACAGAAAATGTGACACCTTAAACATTACATTTACAGGCGTCTATATTGCTCGGCACTCTTCTGAGCTCCTGAATTGTTATTTTTGGGGGTGTTGAAGCATCCCCCCTAAGCGCCCCTAATTTCAGTGCCTACGGGTATAATAGGAGGCTGAGTCGGCCTTAGGAGATCGAACTTTGGTAAGTACATGTGAGCCCCCTGTAGCTTCTATGGGAGACACATCTGTCTGCTAATGCTGGTTGGTAATTTGACTAAACAGTAGCACATAGGCCAGTCTTCGGCTGCTTCTGCTGCACAACTGACCTTATTTATTCTCAAACAGGAAACAGAAATGTACTTAAAATGAGGAACACAGTACTTCTCAGAGAAAGAGGTGATTCCAGGTAATCACTTCTAAGTGTAATAGATCTGATCCTGCTCTCGGAGAGCTGTGCCTTTTCGACAATTAACACTAAAGTAATGCTCGTCAAATGTGTGCAAATATCCAAGTAAATTGTTTGTCTAACTTTATTGTGGCATAACCTGTACATGAACCATCTCTGGTATGGTTACATCAGTTTATTGGCGTGTAGATAAGTCTTCCTGGAAGTGTATACCTCATTCTAGGACAGTTTACTCTTTATAGGAACCCTTTACCCTTATAAGGATATCATGCATCTTGATAAAACAAGGATTCTGGCTGCAATGCATTTAAAGATGATCACGCTGCTGAAAGCAGCTGTGGGGCTCTTTGCACATCAGAGGAAGAGGTGAGATTCATATTATACGACCTTTAAGATAGATAATTTTAAAAGAGCACATATATATAGGGAGTAAAGAATCATTATTTTTTTGAAATTATTGTCATAAAACTTTATGTTGCTGTGTGGAAATTAAAATGTAGGAGCTGCCAGACATTGGCTATTATTGAAATAATAACTTGTTTATGTAGTGTTTTATACCTCAGTATTTACATAACATGCTAAGAAGAAGACTGCTTAATCCCGCGCAAGCAAACAGGAATGAATACAGGGTACTCCATACTCATGGACTCTGAGTGGGGGTACAGGGGACTCTGCTGTTTGAGTGCTAAGAAGATACCTCAATTAGGGACTCCTTTGCGAGTTGGTTATTCCAAACTGGGAAAACATGTAAATAGCATGCCAGCCCTCCACATGACTGCCATTTCTGTTCCCACTTGGCTACTTTGTGGGCTGATCAAAAACGAGACTGACACTCCAAGCAGAGCCAATGGTTGAAGGGGGCTGACACACTGCCTACTTCATGTATGCTGTTCTGTGGGCTGAACCAAAGTTTAAATGACACTCGGACAGACCAATGGCTGAAGGAAGCTTACTCAAAGCCCCTTTCAGTATGTACAATTACAAAGAATAATATGTATAATTTTTTGTAAATACAAAAGATTGGCAAGGCAGCTAAAACAGACCTAAAAAGCCAAAGAGATCGGGAAACTAGCTCAAATCAAGAAAGGCAAGTTCTTTTACTTAAATTACAGCCTTGTACAGGCACTACCAATACCAGGAAACAGAGCGAGCAATAAAATCCTACATAGCAATAATTGAGATTGAGTTCAGGGTAAGGGGTGGCATAAACTTCCTTTGACTTTTTAGAAACTGTAAACCAAGCTATTCTCTTTATATTTTCATTTGTCTTTGTTTTGTTTTTTTAGTTGGTAAAACTCTGCTAATGAAGGACTGCCGACCTAAAACGTATAGAGAGACAAGATGTAAGCTGATGATTTCATAAGGACCAATTGAAATCATTGGAAGTTATTTGAAACACATTTATACAAATGCTTAAATAACCAGAAATTGAAAACACCTTATATTTCCTCACATATGCACCTATAATAGACAACTTTTATAATCTGAAAACATGAAAGTCCTTTTAAAGCGCATGCTCAAAGTTCAGTGTCTTGGAGATAAAATAGGAGACATTTTATTGCCTTTTCTACTTCTACAATTATTATTATTTTAATAATAATGTTAATAATGACATTTACTTTTGTGTATCTACTACAGTTCTGCCATTCCAAATCACTGATAATATTATAGCCCAAGTTATGATACCCAATTTACTAACTTCGGTACGATGGGAAGACTAACACTTGCTGGGATTTGCACCAATGACCTCCAACACACCACAATTATCAGAGGCAACAGTTTAGTTCACTGAGCCAGCCAGCCAGCTTCCTGCTCCACTGTTTGGAGGGAAATGGCTACCTACAAAGACTGAGATGTTTTATTGTTTGGTCTTCTTATTGTAAACTTCAATACACTTAGCAAGGTCCTTGTTACTCTGGAGACAAGAACCTCACTTTCCTCTTACAAAACAAAACTTTTTCCCCCTAAATCCCTGATTTATATCTTTCCTTTCTTTTTTCAAATAAATTACTTCTTGTTTACCGTAAGAAATACCAGGGCTCACTCCTAAAATTTACAGTTAAACCAAATATGCGATGTTCTAAGTCGGCGTCTTGGAGAGCGGAAGGGGAAATCTTAGGTCTGTGACAAATGAGATCTGGAATCAGAGTAATGAAATTTACTTCTAGCAAATTGAGACATCACCCCATCATCTTTCTTCCTCATAGCAATCCATATTCTTTGAGGAAGTCGAAAACAATATCTAGGGCCATATTCATGCCTTGGCAGACAGAGCTGGGTCTGTCGTGCTGGCAGAGGAACATTACCTCGCTATCCCATCTCTATGCCATTGTTGTTAATTGAAAGGAACTGCTTTCACAGTCTTTAAAACAAAGTTTGGTGGCCAGCCGCCATCAGTTTTAATGGCCATTCACAAAAAAATTGTTTTTCAGAAACAAACTTCCAAAGTAGGAGTTTGTTTCTGAAAAACAAAAAATCTAATTGTTGAGGGTGATTTGTTTTTTTCTGTTCCTCTTTGCCAGAAAAGGGACATTGCTGTGTCCACCCTAAATGGGTGGGTGAAGTAATGGTTTCCATTGACAGAGGGAAGTGGGGGTTCTATTGATGGAAGCTTTACAGTGCGGCCTTCACTAAATGAGCCTGGAAGGCTGAGAGTTTGGTGAACGGGATACACTGTTGTGTATGCAATGGAGAACCCTGCCTGCCAAACTCTAAATTAGGCCCTTAGTGTCCTTTTCTCACCACTGATGAAGACAAAAACAAGAAAGTCACTTGCGACGGCTGTGCCACCTACAACAAGACCTAATAACTCACTGATCATTGTCGTAATACACTGATGCTACAGTAAAGATAAATCAAGTAAGATAAATGGTCTTCCTACACCCAGGTTGATGGCTGTCCATCTCAAGCCAACTGACTCTGTCCTAAAGAGAGGGTTAAATTATGCAAAGTGTTATGTACTACAAAATGTGACAAGGCCT
This sequence comes from Pleurodeles waltl, assembly GCF_031143425.1. Lineage (NCBI taxonomy): Eukaryota > Metazoa > Chordata > Amphibia > Caudata > Salamandridae > Pleurodeles > Pleurodeles waltl. The sequence goes on from NC_090450.1 coordinate 39,750,038, forward strand.
AACAGGGGGTCACACAAAACTGATACTGAACAAATGTTTTTTTTTTACTCACCTTGTATACTGCTTGCTTATTAGGCATTGCAAAAGTATACAAAAAAGTGATGGATGGAACACTTGAATTAATCTTAGCCACTGGTGATTACTCAGAGCCGCATCCCAGTCCACTGTTGTTTTGTACACAGTTTAGATCCAGCTATATACAAATTAGTCTTGACTTGCTCCAATTGGAGCTTTCCAGCCAGAACTGCCAAGCCAAGGCCTTCCTGAACCAGAACAGGACCAGTTTCTTCCTAGTTATGGGCTCACCAGGAGGGAACGGTATGGGTAAAGTGACGCAGTTGCACATGACCTACTTCCTGTATACTAATTACAGATAGCCATTTTGTGGTGCTGATGGATGCGAGGTGGCCCTTGACTCAACCAATCTACTTATGTGATAATATAATGTTTGATTACTTCTAGATAGTTTGAGAAAGGTTACTTGAAGAGGTATGTGCTCAGTTTATTCTTCTAAGAGGCCATATTGGGTTGATTTAGATCTTAGCCTGGTAATTTCCAGTTCTGTGTGCCCTAATCGACTTATCTCTGAGGTTAAATCTGGTGTATTTGATCAAGTCTGCTTTGCTAGACCTCAGGTTCTGTCTGGGTGTGTAGTTTGAAAATAATTGTTTGCAATACCCTGGTTGGGGGTCCACAGGGCAGACAGAACCTACTGGGCTCCAAATGTGCTGGTGATAATGTTTGTCACCGGTCTCTTGTATTGTGGCTCTGCAACAGGATCAGAAACAACTTTGGCACTTCACTCACAGAATAGGCAGAGTGAACAGTCACAGGCTTCTCTGACTGGAAGTGTGGAGTGGAAGAGCTCAGAAATCTAAAGGCAACTAATAGACACAATAACATAATGTGCAGCCCAGTGCTTGTGTTTTATGTGAAAAGAAAGTACTTTAATTACACAGTAGAACTAAAGTACCACACAACTTAATTGAAATAACAAACAGTGTTGAAAACTTAGTTGCCATAAAAAGTGAGGCACTAGACCCACTTCTTCCCTGGATCCTCCCAGTATCCTCCTTCCTCCTGTTATCGTATAGATCAATTATGGAAAGTCCCCAACACATTATGGGTTTAGGCACAATTTGGCCCTGGTGCATATGAAATCTGCAAATCAGTTCAAAGTCTTGATACACCTTCAACAAAAAGCCTTAGTGTGTGTAGCAGGCTTGTCTGCAAATTGTGTCTCTTGTCCCCTGTGTAGACTGAGCACCACATGTTACCTGTTGGTTGTAGTAGCAGTTTGGGTTGTGCAGCTGATGTTGCCCGGGCTTTCCCCTTCTTGGCAGCATCTATTCTGTTGAAGGGGCTGCACCAGCAGCATTTTTTGAAAGGAACATGTAGAGGTGATCTGTGAGGCAGATCTGCATGGCTGCATTCTTCCTGGTGGCAACAGCCCTGTAGGGTTGCTGCAGATGGGTGTTCTGGTACGGCAGTTGCTGCTTCCTGGCTGAATCCTTCGTGGGAGTGTCTTTTTGGCAGGTGTGTTCTCAAGGGTGATCAGGACTTCCTGCTTTACTGGATCATGGCATGCACTGACAGCGTCAGCAGGTTCAGTCCCAGTCTCATAAGCCAGCGGCAAACTGCCATGCAACCCAACATACTTGTTCTGGTGCAGTCTCATGCAGGTTACATGGAAACTGCACCCAGCGACCGGGTGGACCCTTCCAGGACTTTTGTCACTTCTGGCTTTGCTCTCTGGGCAAGTCTGCTTTCCCTAGCTGCTACTTGCACTGGGAATATACTGGGCTTCTCCACCTGGACAGGGCTCTGCTCCCGCAGAAGGGCCATACATTCTCTTTCTCTCTCTCCTGGCAAACTGGCTTACAGGCACTTCAGACATACCCTCAGCTCCACTAGGAGAAAGTACAGACTTCAAGTGATGTCCTCTCAGCTCTGGAAGATTGGATTTAAGGCAATCATCTGCTGTAAATGCACAACAGTTCTTCTCATGTTCTGCTTAGCACTCCTCTCTTTGGTCAAGAAGAACTTGGGCCTGCAACAAAAGTGGGGTAAATTGGCTCCTAATTCCATTCACATTTTCCAGACAGTGGATGTGGATCTCCTAAGATGACAAACAAGTTTGGGTTGGTTCTTTTTCAAATGTCATTCCGAGACGATCTTTTTTCAAAGTTATGTCTCCTACATCAGGTAGAAATGGGGCTGGCTCTAAGCAAAACCATCCAATTCATGGGCACAATGGAGTTAGAGGTCAAGTGTGAACACTTGTGCCCATATTTATACTTCTTTTGCGCTGCATTTGCGTCATTTTTTTACGCAAAAGAGGCACAAACTTACAAAATACAATTATATTTTGTAGGTTTGCGCCGCGTTTCTGTAAAAAAATGACGCAAATGCTGCGCAAGAAAAGTATAAATATGGGCCTTGGTATTGCGGGAACAGACAGAGTAACAACTGGCAATGATGCTCTTAGAAGTAGCAGGTCGAAGGAAAGTGAATTGAATAATTGGAAGCGGACAAGAAGCATAAGAAGTGCAACATACAAGGAAATAGGGTGTTGCTCCAATGGGTTTCCACTCAGGGTGCCAGCCCATGAGCACTGATGACTGGCACGGATATTCTCTCCTCAATACTAAACTATTTAATGTTTTCATTGGGATGAGGTACAAAAACTATTTGATTGTTGCACTCTTTATGTAGCTGAGGGGATTATATCTACTGATTAAGGGATGGCCCCGATTTATTTCTTGGTGGTAAGCACATTGCGTCGCAACAGAGTGTGCTTACCATCAATATAATGTTCTGCTCATCCAATTTAGTTGCAGGTGGATCATAGATTTAATAAAGACTACTCCATCTCAGCTGTGCTTAAAACCCGCCGTGGACCGTGTGGAGTAAGGACCGTCAGAGACAGAACTGTAAATCTGCCCACCTGATTTAGAATGGCAGAATTGGAGGCCACTTTTCACTGCCCGTTACTGCCAGGAAAACCCTGGTGGGTAGGGGCAGTAAGACTGCTAGATGCTCTCCTTGCCATGGGAGTCCTCTTTTTTATTTTAAAAAATAAATTCCATTTTTTTGTCTATTTTAAAAAAGAAAAAGAAAACTGTTTGGTGCATGGCTCCCTAGTGTTGACAGAGCCTTGATTCAAACTGTGAAATGCATTGGCAGAAACTGCTGTGACGTTCCTGGAAATGCTTTACAAATGACCGCCAGCTTGGTGGTCATTTATAAATCTGGCAAGCGGTTCCTCCACCAGGGTGACAAAGTAAATAATTCCATCGCCCCGGCGGAACAACATGCCATCTGCTAGGGAACACAGGCCATCTGCTAGGGAACAAATCAGGCCCATAATTTTCAAATGCCACCAATATATTAATTAAAACAACTAATCTAATCTAACTTTTCTGGAAGGTGAGACAATATGCCTGACTTTAATCTTCCAATGAGTACTAAAGTACTTTCAATGAGTACAGGTGCTCAAAACAATTTGCTTCACATTGATGTCTAAAGTGTTGTGTGGAACCCCATGCCTAGGGAATAAAAAGCAGGGCACCAATAAGAGGGGCACATAAAGAGGCTGATTCATATTTGTCAGAGAGCAACTGTTCTTGTAAATTCCCTGTCCTTAGCCTGAACTGTGGCACCTTACCTTCTCCAGCTGGGGTAGTCAATAGACAACTTCTTCCTTCAGTGTGAACATTTTAATTACAGACATCCCTCTTCTGCCCTCAAAGTCTTTTCTTATTCATGGGTGCACACAGATGCATATCTCCCACCACCTATGTCAGAGCAGTCAGAAGGAATGTGTTGTAAGAGTGGAGAGGTTTTACCACCCTTAAGAAAAGGAAAAGGACACTCCCACACTTTTGTGAATTACACTGAATTCTCTGCATCTGATGTAGGTCTTCATTATGGACATGCCATTAAGAGTATCAGAAATTGTTGAAATACTGCAAAGAGTTTGCTAGTGGCACAGCACAAACATCGATTAATGCCTACTATTAAGATGTGTTTATAGAATGCAATTTGTTAGCATAATTTTAGATGCTAAAAGTGGTTTTGGTAGATAGAGGATATGGTGGCAGCAGAAGAAGACTGAAACTGTGCTTTAGTCTAGAACCCTTATTGATTAGCTGCGTTTCCTGTTTAGCTGCAAGTCTAATGGACCAACAAGACAGTTTCTGTGGCTAAAATGTATCTGTAGTAGACTCACTAAGGAAGTGGACATTGATCGTTTATTAGTTTACAGGTCTGTAGGTTTGTCTTGCTTCCCTCAATATACAGCGCAACGCCCCTCGTTCCTTCCTCTTCAGTCTGTAGTGTCTTGCAGGGAGTCCATTTAGCTTATCGATAAACATTGCTGAGGGTTTATTACTCCCACTGGTGACTTTTCTACCTGAGCATTTGCTACTGTGTTCATATCTGCATTGGTGCTATTGGATGTATCGGTGTTTGTATCTGGTGTATACATGTATACTTACTGTATTTTCTTGATACAGTATGGTCATTTGATTTTCTTGTATCGTTCTTTGAAATTATAAGTAAAGATTACAAAAAATGTATCTAGAGAGCCAGATGCTTGGGTTTGCCATTGTTTACTTGATTGATCAAGTAAACATTTGCAAACATTAATGTTCTGCATATACCAGTGAGCTAAGGTCTTGATTTTTATGTTTTTTGCATATAAAAGTTGCAAATACATTTACGGCCTCTATGAACATAGGATAAAAGTCCTATCTCAGCATTTGAGATCAAATATTATTAAATATTTAGCCAGTGAGGATTAAGATGTTCGAGAGTATGCTTTATGACTTGAGATGCTTTGTCTTCAAGTTCTGTGAAGCTTATGAGGCAACAGGACATTGCCTGTCTTTTGTCCTTATGGCATTAAGCTAAAGTCCACAAAGCCTATGTTGTAGAATTTGGAAATCCTATCAAGGAGGGTTAATCTGGTTTGAATAGTGACACTAATGGTATCAGTTCATTAAAAAAATCATACTTTATTAAGCAAATTTTTATCAAAAAGGTTAAATAATCTAGTAAAAAAGTCAAGGCTCCTAGTTAAATAAATTTCTACCTAGATCAGTGAGACTCTGACTTTTCTGTTGCATAATATGTGTGATATAGCAAGCATATGCGTGTTCTCAAAAATGTCTATTGCCCAAGAACTGTGTGTCTGACTGGCATGAGCAGCTCTCAGTTTTCATGAAACTTATCTTTTCAATTTGTACTAGTCTTTTTATGGGTGCACGAGGGCATCAACAGTTTGCATTCAACAAAGATTCTCTACAGTTGTAGAGCAGGGGCTTGAGATCTGAATGCTACATGGGTGTAAAATATGGGAGTTGGTTGGAAGAACCCTAAACAGGGTTTTCATCGGGCTTCATCTGGGCCGTGGACTCGGGAGACTTCCCTGGAACCACATCTTGGAGTTTCGGGTCCTTCCAGTCGGATCTGCACAAAGCTGTGTTTGGACAGCTTTTGAGTAGCACGTGAGGTAAAGTGTGACCACCGTGGTATGGCCACAGGCACCAAAGCACATGGGACAATGATGAAGGTGGTCGTAGGAAGGAAAAGCACTTTGAAGAACCCACTGAAAGGTAGTGCTCACACTGACCCTTCCTATTCAGCAGAACCCCTTCTTTGCAAGTAGAGGTGGGGTGTTGTGTTGAAGAGGCAATCTCAACTTGCAGCTGTGTAGGGATTACTTACCTGAGGAGGTCAGCATGGTGGATAAACAAAGTTTCTATATGCAGGATTTGAAATAAAGGAATACCAGCTAAAAGTGAAGAAAGACTAGCAGTGAAGATAGAGAACAGACAACTGAAAAGGAAAAATAGGAGGTGGGACCAGGTACAGGAAGAGAGAGCGAGAGAGGGAAGCAGGAAGACAACACAATTAACAAATAGTGTTGTTACAGCGACAGAAGGAGGACTGCGCAAAGCCATGAAAGCAACCGAGGAGCCTTTCCAGAAGATGGACAGATTGAGGGACAATAAGGGAGACGCGCTGCACTGCAACACTGACCCAAAGGAAGCAGAAACCCTTATGACGCACTTGGAGAGGAAAACCAGTAGGAAGGAGTAAAGCATGACCGTGGAGGCAGAGAAGTGCTCGATGGAGGCAGTCACAGATGGAGATTGAAGGCAACCATGCCCACCCTACTCCATGTCCTAAGGAGGGGTCATGGGCAGGCAAGTGATCTGAATGGGGAGAAACTTCTTACTTCACAAGGGAAGGCAGAGAAGTAGCGGATAGTGACATTGCAGTAGTGGGAAGAGACGGTGATGAGGAATCGGATACTTAAATGTGAGTTAAGGAAACAAAGTGTAATATAGGAAGTAAGACTGAAAGGAAGTTGTAGCGCCCAATTTAGAGTTTGGCAGATGGGTACTCATGATAAACTTGATGGATATTCCATCTGCCTTATTACAATTGTCTTAGGATGTAATACTCTTGTAGTAAGTTTGTGACTGAGTAATGCATCCAACAAAGACTAAATTAGACCCCTAATTTAGAGTCAGAACCGATATGAGGATAGTGACAAAAAGCGATTATAATAAGAATAATGTATAAGAAGCCTGAAGAAGTCTGAAGCCTGAAGAAGACTGAAGACTGATGAAGACTGAGGCATTGTATAAAGGAAAAGCCTAAAAAATAGAAAGATAAAGCTAATTACTAGTTACCGTGTTCTGTCCACTGTCGACGTCACTCCTGGGTAAGGTAGGAGAACTTCTACGGAGTAAAAGAGAACAAAGACGAATTATAAATAGCAGAGACTTGAGGGATCAGTGGATTCATTGTCAAAATCATGTAAAAGAAATCTTTAAAAAGAGCATTTGGTGCTTCTTGCACAAGCTGACTGCAGCTAAACTCCGCAAGGACCAGGTGAAACCTACTGATTTTTTTCAAGGGGGGAATGATGGGAGAGATGAGTCTGATGCATGTGGAATTTGGTGTATCAAACAATGATTTCACAAGTAGTTTCCAATTTTCTCCTCATCACCTTGGAATACGAGGTATTTACCACATCCTGGTATCAGTATTTATCAAGTGCAGTACATGGGCGTCAATTCACCAAAGTACCGGGGGTAGGGGAAGTGACATCACATGCCACTTGACTTTTACTGTGACTCAAACACACATGCTTACACATACACACGCATTCACACATTCTCACTCACATGAATACACTCTTACCTGTGACCCCTGGCGACCCCTAAATGACATCCATGATGCTGGAAATGCAACCCCCTTATTCCGAGCCATTACTTCGTAATAGAGGCCTTAGACACCGGGGGCCAGATGTAGCAAAGGGTTTTACCCATTCTGTGTCTATGGGGAAATGTGTTCGTGCACATGGCCCCTGATTCCTTTTTGCTTCTTTCACTGCCTTGACTCCAGAGAAGAGGAGTAGTAAGCCAACAATGCTAGGGGTACAGAAGTATTTTACTGTGGTAGCATCTGGTACACAAGCACATTCCAAAGTGGCGTCCAAAGGTTGCACATGAACAGGTTTGAGATACACTGTCTTTTTAGGGTTGAGGGCGCAAAGCGCTCTGTTCCTGGTGTAATCTCTCTATGGGCTTTTTAAAAAGTCCATGTCACGCCCATCAGTTTTGTTGGTTCGTCGACTTGCCTTTTAAAATTCGCTTGATTTCATTAGTGAAAGGCATGCACACTCATGCCTTTTCCGGTGTTTAACCCTCCTCGAGTGCACCGGCCAACTACCGAAAACATATGAGGTTCGATGTTTTCCGTATGGATTCTGGACTACTTTTTCTTTTTTATTTCGTAGGCAGAGCGATCTGGCTGGGCAGTAATCGAGCGCTGTGCATGACATCGACTCTGTTACATGGATAAGTGCACTTTTGTCGGTTACTTGAATAATTGCACTTTTTCAGATACATTTCACTGTGAGCGAACTTCTGTTGCCTTTTGTGTGTCTGTTTTGCATTCATGGCAGCCGTCGGCTCACTTATGTGAAACTGTTTTACTTTTCAGTTTATATGGCAAGAAAAATCAGGTTAGGAGTTTAAAACGCTCTAACTTGAGCAAACACAAGACTCTTTGCACTGCAAATGCTTGTTCTACTATGTTTACAACCAGGAACAATCAGATAATTTGAGGATATTAAGTAAATGATGAAATGTCCAATTGCTGAATTAAAGAGGTTGATATCTTCTTTCTGCCATTTTTATCAATGCCAGTGAAGTTCAGTCAGTTTCTGATTTGATCTCATTAGATACACCAGGTGTGTACACAGTCTGGAAAGTGGGATGGGATAATTTTAATGCTTGATCGGGGTTGGACTGGCCTATAAGGCAATCAGGCAGTGCCCGATGGGCTGGTTTGACAAATCAGTGGATCAGGTCAGTTTTTTAGTAGCTTGTAGGCCTGTCTTGTGACCTGGGGGAGGATTTTAGTGTTAGTTTCCCTGCTATTACAATAAACATTGCCTGCAGCAAACACAAATGCATGGAGTCCCCCATACCTTATAAAATACCCATACAGCACGTCTTTACAAGCTTAAAAGTAGCCGGATTTTCAAATATAGTCGACTTTTTTAGATGTCTGGTTCGCTAATGGGGGCCACCTTAATGTTTTGTCCCAGCCCGACTCAGTGCGTGCTTAAGAATAGTTCAAGACTGTTGACAGGAAATCGAGTGGAACAAACAAAGTAATATAAAAGTCAGATTGTGATTCATTTGGCAATGATGAAATTGACTATAGAAAGAGAAACATTTGCCTTCAGTTACTGTGGCAACCTTGTGTAAAAATAATCTGTAAATAGAAGTTTGTTGTCTTTAAGCATGACCGTCAGTACTCACATGAAAAGTTAGTTGATGGCTGTTATTTTGCTCTTTCATTTGCACTCCTAAGAAGGAGAAAGAGAAAAACGAAAATGGTTCACAAAGGGAGAAAGCAGAAAGGTGCAGTATTGAGCAGAAGGGGCAGGGGTGGCTGTTAAAGGATTAAAGAGGCCAGAGATCGCTTCAAGATTGCGCTGCCTCGATATTCTGTGCTCGGACATTTAATTGCAGTAGCCGCATGTTTCAGAGGAGAGCTTTGGCACCGGCACATTTTTATTAACACATTAAGCAATGCCACGCATGCAATACTGCTGTTTCCATCATGGTCAGTATGGTGTCACATTCTAGTGCTCCATGACGGCTGTTGTAATGTATGCCAACTTCATCCGATTGGTTGCTTGTTCTTTCTGCAGGTATCTGAGTCATTTCCACCCCTTCATTAGGCTTCAAAATTAAGAAGACTTTTCTCTCTCTTTACAGGTCTTACTTAATAGAACCAATCTCTCTCCTGGTTCCTCCAACATCTTTGGTACTGGATTCCCCTTCCATCACCATTGCTTCCTCTTTCAGTTTTTGTGTCCACTGCCAGGAAGTCAGTCAATATAAGAGAACAAGAGACTTCCCTGGAAGCCACTGTGTCTACTGCGGGGAGTGGAGAGGTGAGTTAATGTGAACAGTAGACATCTTCCATGATTGCCATGATCAGTGGGCTCAATCAGCCATTCAGCATTGGTTTCTATTAATCTTTAAAGTTTAATCAGACTTTGATGAATTAAAGGGCACATTTATTAATATTTCATGCGGCACAGTGCAGCAAGCCACCTTGGCACATTCCTGTTCTTTGCTTGTGCTGGCACACAGTGTGCTGCCATGCGCCAATGAAGGCACCATTGCGCTGTGGTGCAAGGGTGCTTGTGTTGCAGACAGGATTGTTCTAGTGCAGGAATCCTCAGAAGTGTTTTATTTTTTCTGTGAGTACTGCAGAATGCACCTCACGTAGAATGAAGACAAAACTAGAAGAAATAATGATATTTCTCCTCGTTATGCCTTCTCTAGGGCGGTGTAGAATTTTGAGTCATTACTAGGTCTATCAAAAATGGTAAATCTGGGAATGCACTAAAATCAATAGGGGATGCACTGGAACACCCAGGGTCCACCCATGGAATGGCTCCCTGGGGCAGAGTAATGCAACATGGCGATTTGCACTGCATTGCGTGACTCTAGAGTTACTAAGCCACCTAGGGCCACACAAGGTGGCCTTGCGTGGCTTGATAAATCTGACTTAGTAGTTGTGTCCCCCTTGTGAGTCGTGAGAGTGACGTAACTCATTGATAAATATGCCTCTAAATTCTTACGGTGCAAGTTTTTGGGAACAAACTGTTATTTTGATTCTGAGATATTAGAGCACCAACTGAATACCCCTATCTTGCTATAAAGTTTGCAAGAGTGACCCCAATAGTTTCCTTAGCATTTGGTATCAGTCTTTTGCCTACCCTGGGTGTGGTTTAGTTGCTGACAGTACCATCAAAAAGGACCTGAGGGCCCAGAGCAAATCTTGTGACAATGAGATGTTTAAATGCCATTCTTACATTTATAGTGTCCTGTGTACTGTGTGATGTGACTAAAGACAGGATTACCCATCATTAACCAATGCTACCTGCAAATGGAATAACGCCACCGCTAAACAATGAGATGGATTGTTATTTAGGAAAATAAATCATTTAAATCTTTAAGCATTGTGTCATTCTCCACAGTTACAGAGTTGCCTACGTTTAAGGTTCTTGCTGACAAGCTAAAACAATGATCAACCTAATGGTCAGCAAAATAAAGTCAAAGCAGGGAGCATCACTAGCGTTTGACATTAAATTCATTCACTGTAATTGCAAGGGTCAAATACATTAATGAGTGGTGTGAGAACGATGCTGGCTAAGGGGATGTTGTTGATAAGACAATGTGTTCTGAAGCCTAGTCTTGTGATTCACAAAAGCCTGCTGTACTTTAACACAATTGGAAAACACTTTCTCTCCATTAGCGAATAGGAGTGTCAACATATATCATAATGTGTCATATTTCAGTTGTTTGGGAGTAAGAGAGTGAGACGCACATAGTGCTGCCATGATCAAGACTGGGAGGTCAAACTCTGAAAAGTATTAGAAGTATTAGAATAGCTGCTTTCAGCTTGACTGGAATAGAGTTGAGTGATGGAATAAAGACTTCAATAAAAAACAGTGGGATCCAGAACGAAGAATAGACTAGAAATGGACTTGAGCAACAAAGGTCTGAGATTAGGAATCCTAACATAGTACAGCAGGTAGTTGCAAAAAACAGTTTAGATTCATAATTCTTCAAACTCTTACATTGTTTCCTGCTTAGGAACTAGATAGTAAAACACCACTGCAGCCCTGTAATTGGGTTTCACATTTTAGAATTGGGGAAAGAGGAACTATGTTATCAAAAATTGATATCATAGTACAAATAAGAGACATATTCAATTTTTGACTGAGCTTGGTAAACGTCTGATGACTCATAGCAGTTTAGGAGCAATGCTACTTTTCTGATTCATCAAGTAACATTCAAGCAAACAAATTGAAATTGCCCTAATTTCACAGCTTAGTGGTCAGTCCTCAGAAACGTCATATCTCTTATCCAACTCTCCACAGAAAACAAAAGAACATTAAGAACTCTGTGGTGAAACAAATCATGTGTTCTTCAATTACTATTCCATGTGTTTGGGTAGCGTCCAAAACCCCAATAGTTTTATTTCTTGTGACTCTTTCTGGCACTTCGAGTTGTAAAGAATAAGTAAATATTTGCACTGTGGGCAAGTTGTGGATGTCGTAGCTTATAAAAAAATGATTTAGTGTTCCTGTGGCACTTCTAATAAGAAAGACGGGACATCCCTTACATTTGTTGCACAGTGACCCAATTGCCAAACACTAAACTAGGCCCCAAGTGTTTTTTGAAGACTTCCTCATGTCCTGCATGTATTTCTGGAGCAATAATATATAATTTACTACTAGAATCAAAGAACTTCTAAAAGAGATGGCTATTGATCCCAGACTGTAAATCTTGATCAGCCATTTATTCAGCAGTGTAGGCAAACACAAGTCTCCAATGTAAGGGCATACAGCCCACTCCTCTCATGACTATGAGTGGATATCTATGTGGACAAAATATCCTGCCCAAAAGTGTACACTGCCCTTGTCAGCCTGGGAACAAAAACATAATTTATGACTGAAAATGTGCCTTTTTGTAGTCCAGTTTTTAGCTGGTGATTTTTAAAATAGTTGCCATTGTTGTCAATGGCCCCAATCCAAAGTCTTGCGGAAATGCTACAACAAATGAACAACAACTAATGAACAGTGTATGTCTTGGCTGTAACAGACCCTTTTCTGTTTCTGGCTTCCCACTCCATTTTAGTTTCATTTCACAGTTCACGTTACATTAGGGTTGTGTGTTTCAATGTCCTTTAATGGTCATTAAAGATATTATTGTATTAACATTCCCTTACAAACCGATTCAGTATACTTCCTAATACTCAATTCACTCTGTTTGAAAGTACATCACAGGAGTGTGACCGTGTCTGGCTGCAGGCAATAACATGCTCATACAACATATTGCTTCAGTTTTTGTTCAGATAACAGTCTGTTCTACAGGTGATTCTTTCCCACGTAGCCTCACTATTGACAGCCTTAGGGTGGTCTTCCCCCCAAATTTTAGCTGACTGCCTCCATTGTTCTGACTTGTTTTTGCTGACTTTAGGGCTCTATACACTTTACCACTGCTAACCAGTGCTAAAGTGTTTGTGCTCGCCCCCCTAAACATAGTAAATTTGTTTATTTTCCAACAGGCATATTTAATTTACTTATAAGTCCCTTGTAAAGTGGTGTTACATGTACCCAGGGCCTGTAAATTTAATATAAAAGGCAGGACTTGTAGTGTTAGTTTTTCTTGTTCTGGTAGTGAAAAACTTACAAAGTTGTTTTTTTAGGGTCGAGCACAAAGCACTCCGATCCTGCTGTAGTCTCTCTTTGGACTTCTAACCACGCCCATGTTACATGTTACATCAGCCACTTTCATTGGTTCCTGGGCTTGCCTTTTAAAATCCGCTTGCTTTCATTAGTGAAAGGCATGCATCCGTCATGCCTTTTCCGGTGTTTAGCTCTCCTCAAGCGCACCGACCAACCACTGAAAACATAAGAGGCTCCGTGTTTTCGGTATGGTTTCTAGATTACTTTTTTCTTTATTTCGCAGCGCAATCCCTCTGGGTTTTTTTTCCAATTAATGTGGCAAGAAAAGTCCTGTTAGGAGTTTACAAAGCTAACAGCTCTAACTCGACGATATGCGAGACTCGTTGCATTGTAAATGCTTGTTTTTAGTACTAGGCCTATTTCTCCCATAGAAAAATGTTGGGATTACCTTATTACACGTTAAAAGTGTAATTCACAATCTGGAAGAGATAAGTATTTTAAGTTTGGTGTCTCTGGAATCACAATTTAAAATCACAACTTAAGATGAAGTCGGATTTTAAATTGTAATTGTGAAAATACCACTGTTAGAAAGTTGGTGTTTTCTTACTTTATCCATTTGGTGCCTCCTGCCTGCCCCTGATCACTTGTTTGGGGTGGGTGGCAGCTGGGCTTTGTGTATTCCTCCTTAACAGCCACACACAATGGGAGCTTAGGTGGAACTTGATGGGCCATCCTGGGCAGATGGGAGGGAGGAGCGGGACACAGCCTCTCTTACACATGAATAGGCTGCGTCCAGTTCACATAAAAAGGGCTGCAAAACCTCCTGTAGTGAGTCTGGAGCCAGGGCAGGACGTCAGTGCACTCCAAAGGCCTGTCTTTAAAAACACCCTTACTTTAAAGGACAAACTTGGTATAAGTGCAGGACGTCTGACACCACCAACGCAGTACACTTCTGGATCTGTGAATACTCTGCCAAGAAGGACTAATGTGCTGCTACAAGGACTACCACCCTGCTGGACTGCTACTCTGCTCGATTTTTGCTTTGCTGTGCTGACCTGCTTCCTGCGACCCTCTTGCCTGGGAGTGAGAATGACTGACTGATCTCCTGATCTGAAGTCTCAGGGACATAAAAGACTTCCAACTCACCTACATCTGCACCTGGCCTCTGGCATCTGTGAGTCTGCCTTGTCAAGTTGTGCCACCCCAGCTGTGGAGCCTTGGAAGTGGGCCTAAGGTTATTGCAGCAGCCGAAACCACACATCGCAGCTGCTGCGTGGCTCGGAACTGGTGCATTGCGCCCATTGCATGGTTCGAAACCGGTGCATCGCCCCCATTGTGTGGATCGGAGTTGATGCATCCGCTACACTGAGCAGATCGGCCTCAGTTCATTGCCTTCTGAACTTCTCAGACCCGATGCATCGCCACTGTTGCATAGAGAAAATCTGTGCATTTTCGCTTACTACGTGGGAGATCGACTGCGTTGCATCACTTCAGCCTGCTCCTCACATCTTCAACGTTGACACAACTGGAATTAAAGTACTTTTGGTCAGTGTATCTGACTGGGTCCCTGTATGCGGGCCTCGCCGTCAGGCAGAACTTTTGATTTTGTCCTGGTTCAGCACGACCAAATATCCCCAGTTGGTGCTTCTTGGCGCTATTTTTCAGTTTATTCTATAAAATAGCATATCTCAAGTTCTACTTAGTGGATGTTTGTAATTTTGGTCTTGTTTTATTCACTTACTTGTGCTATATTTTCCAATCTGGTGTGGCATGTTTTGCGTGGTGTTTTCACAGTTTTACTGTTTGAAATGTTGCATGAATCCTTAACATACTGCCTTTAAGTTAAGCTTAACTGCTCTGTGCCAAGGTACCAGAGGGTGAGCAAAGTTTAATTTAGGGTTTGCCTGACACCCTGACTAGGATTGGTGTTGCTGGTTGACTAAGGTTAACACTCCAGTCAACCAAGAACCCACTTTCTAACACTCATCATGTTGCCACCTAACGCACAACAAATATTCCTGTACCTCTAAATTGTGCAGCATTACTCTTACTCCAATCCATGTTGGATGGGTTTCTATTTAAATGTCAGTGCTTTTGTGGTCCACTGGGCAGCTATTGAGGCTTTCAGGGGTACACAGAAGGGGACGTTTGATTAACAGCTGCATTCAGCAAAAATGGAGAATCATAAGCCATTGATGCCATTTTCCTCTTCCACTTTGAATTTGTAATTGGTTCTCTGAGCCTTGCAGAAGCCCTGAATGCTTGGAGAGAGTTCCTCCACTTCGGTGTCACCTAGCGTCCTATTGCTGATGCACTGCTAGTTCACAAGCCATACCTCAGCTTTCTGACAGAGAAAGGCAGAGATAATAGTCTGTGCTGCATTGGAAAAGAAGCACAGCTTGTCTCAGCATGTGCTAAATACCTCAAAAGCCCTTTAGTCATGCGATAAACACTTGCAGAAGACAGCCATCGCTACATTTCCCCATGTCATGCTACACTGTCCTCTGCCACGAAGTATGACAAGCAGAATGTCCAACTTTAGCACCAAAGAAACTTTAGTGCCCAACTGCAAACAAAAAGTATCTCATGACCGACGCGTATACCTGCTACCTTCCACTATCCCATACTTATACTTAAGTAATCATAGTATTGGATTAATACTGTCCAGAGCAACTGTACATCTATTCTGCACTGTGTGGTAAAGTTAGAGATGCTATGAGAGACCAATAGGCGAAGCACAGGAATACAGTTACCCCATCATCTTGTTACACCCCGATTTTTTTAACAGTTACACCTCCATCTTTTTATTCACCCTGGTGGAAAAATATTCTGTGGAGCACCGTAGGGGCTGGATCATCCGCATCAAAATATGCTGCTCCAAAACTGCACTACAGACGAAGACCCATTGCTGCCCACTGCCTTCCTCCTGCAGAATAGTCACAACAATGTTGATTCCCAAAGGTTTGCTATAAAGAATCACAATTTTATTAAATACAAGGAGGCTAGCTTTATGCAAAAACCTTTTATTCACTTTTCTGCGCAGGTACACGGCAACGTTTCCAGAATCAGATGTTTAGAACTACAGCAATGACTTATATCAACAAAATAGGGGGTAGCAGATCCCAAAAATTGGCAGACTTAGGAAGGAAATGTAGGAAGTTTGTTTAGAACACAATGTGTTTGAAAGTAGATTATTTGCCAGGAATGCACAATATTGTGGCAGATGTGGATTCCAGGAATATAACAGATTACAGAGATTGGCAATTACAGGAGACGTATGTCAGGAGGATTCAGAAATGTTTGGGCCCATTACAGGTAGATCTGTTGGCTACACAGATGACATTCGAATTGATTCATTACAAATGTTGGAGATGAGGTCCAGGGGCAATTGCAGTGGACGGGTTCATGCAGGATAGACCATGGATGAGGGGACTTTTCAGTGATTCGGAGTGTGTTGTTGTAATGCAGGATACAGAGATGGAAGATAGTGCTAGTATCTCCATTTTGGAAAGCTCAGCCCTGGTTCCCAACAGTGTTGGAGATGGCTATGGAGATATCATATTTGAGCAGGTCCTGCAAGGGAATCTTAAGGAGAACAGAAGATTAGCAGCATCCTCTAGTAGAGGCAGGTTTGCTCAGGCATCTAGTTTGGAACATTTCTAGGATTCAGGTAGATTCACAGACCTTTCGGCTACAGTTGAAGGGTTGCTTAATGAATCCTGGGCTCCAGGAATCAAGAGAAGGTATAGAAGTGCATAGAGAGTTTGGTTACGTTGGTGCTTGGAAAGGAATTTGAATCCCATGGAGGCTTTTGAAACAGAGGTGGTGAACGTTACAGCAGAGTTGTTTGTTGAAGGATTATTATACACAACGGTCAGTTGTTATAGATCGGCTGTGGCATCCATAGGTAGGAGTCCATTAATTTGTAATTAAAAGAATAAGGGTAAAAAGACCTCAGAAACAAAGGTATCAAAGACGCTGGGATGTGGATTTAGTTTTGAGATTGTTTCAACCAACGACCTAGTAACAAATACTTAGGTATAAGAGTATTAGCATGGAACTTACCAACTTTATTGTGTTTGATTTATTTTAAAAGAGTGTAAGATGTACAGGCATTAGAGATTTATAATATATTCTTTCAAGCAACAGGTGTGTTATTTAAAATATGGAAGGGAACAAAAACTATGATAGCTTCTGTCTTGTATCCTAGTCTGGGTAGACACCAAAGTTATGTCTGGTAAGATGTGTAAAGGAATACGAATCAAAGATGCTAGAAAAGTCCTGTGCAAGAGAGGATCAGTCACTGATTTATTGTGTTAAGCCATTCCAAGGAATCTCAAGTGCACCAATTGCTAGGTGGGTTAAGTCTGTAATGAACGAGGCAGGTATTAATTTGGAGGCACACTTGATCAGAGGTGCTAGGACAAGTGAGGCATTTAAATCAGGAGGGGGATTTGAAGACATGGTAAAAGCAGCTACTTGGTCAAATGTAGATACTTGCAAAAAATGTTATTTTAGAGCTATAGTGCGTGGCTCACGCTATGCTTTTAGAAACTTTGAAAATGCAGAATGCCAGCCTCTTGTCCTGTCATAAATTGTTGATTCTTAAAGGTTTACTGTATGAAGAATCGCAATTTTATAAAGGCTGAGGAGGGTAGCATTATCCCACCATACCCTTCGCGATTTGGGAGAAGATGCTTTTTGGATTTTTTTGCAGGTACAAAACATTGTTAAAAAACGTTTAATATAAATAAAGTTTATTAATACAGAATTTAATAATAATATAAGTTTTAGAGAAATACATTGTTTGCAATGATGTATGTTTTTTGTGTTTATAGTTTCAGACCAGTGAGATTTACAGAATGGGTTTAGGAAGAAGGAAGAAGATTTAAAATGAAGCAAAATAAAAGAGGACGGAAATGGTGGACAGGGAGATTTAAGGGGACTTGCGCGTTCTTTTAATTGTGATGTAGTTCTAATGAGCTGATTCTGGAAACTCTGAAGTGCAGCTGCTCAGAAAAGTTAATAAAAGGTTTATGCACAATGCTAGCCTCCTGTCTTGCCATAAAATCCAGGAGGTTGAAAATGCACCCAGGAATATAATTATGTCCAAAGGTCTTATATAGAGTCAAGCAACACCCTTTCCGGGTTATTTTCCAGAGCATCAAGAGGACACTCTAAAACTTTCTCCTGATGAGGGTTGAGAACTTCAGATGATTCTCTCTGCCTGGATTCGTCCTGTCACCATGGTTCTCAACAGAATCTATGGATCCAAAGATTCTGCTGGGCACTATGGCAACAGGACCCAAAATTGTGCTGGGCACCAGGACCACAGGGCCACAGGAGGAAACCAGGCAGAAAGAATTATTACAAGGAGAAATACAGCATGTATTTGGAGTAAAAGGTCAACTGATTATTTCTGACCTTTGACAAGGTCCACTGTGGCAGGAAGAAGACCCTGGCCACTTCAGGAAATTAACAGACGATGCGAGTGATAACTCCCACAACACAGTAATGACTGCTGTAGGGGCATGAATTCAGGGTTGCTTATCTTGCGACAATATTCACTCTTAGACAGAAGATTTCCCTTAAGGGATACTTATAACTTGTAATGCACTATATGGGCATCTCCTATTGCCAACTTCCACCAATGTGATTGGCTGCTGGAGAGTTACATTCTGTTGTTTCCGGCTTCATTGCTCTGAGTGGCTTTTATCCTCGATTACAGCTGGTTGGTGTTAGTTCATCTGCACATAAACCCTGATACATGGCGGTGGGTGTGATCACCATTATGGACGCTCTGTTTATGTGCGCATAATAGATACTGTTACGGTTTTACTACTGAGCTCAAATCAATAGCCTCAGAATATCGAAGTTTACCAATACATAATGGATCCTTTACCATACATACCTAGGGCTGCTTTGACTCACACGTAATGCTGAGAACAAAGGTTAGGAGTGGGCGTAACTGCCGTGATTTGGTGTAGCATAACCGCAAAATTAAAGCAAAATTACTAAAACTTCATCAGACATTTAAAAAAAAGCCTTGAAAATGTAATTTCAAGTTGATTTCTCACTGCTCGAGTTCAAAACACTGCCACTCGCTTGGATTTGTAATTCTGAGTTTAAAAAAAATTACCCATAATCTACCAGAAATATTTGTCCATCACCCACATTAAATGAACTTTCTGTCACTTTCAACCACTGCCATTTGTATTCAAATGTGGGGTTCGTGCTCAAAAAGGACCTGAAAGGCCTGGATGGGTCAATATTTCCCCCATAAATGCCGCTCATGTTAAACAATCACAGGAAAGGTATATCTTGCATTAAAATTTCTCCCTGAAATTACGTGTTATGACGTAATTTTGGTCATTTCACGCAAATTTTGCCACACAGAACTATCAAGATTTTACCATTTGCTACGGCACAATTAAGATCTCGCTCAGGCCTAGCGAAGATATCTCAGCTGAAATGTGCTAAAAGGATTAGTTATAACTCCCAACACCACACAAGAAGCCTCAGGGGAGTTGAGTAGTTTGGATCTCATGTGCACTTGAAAGAGGGAAGATTTTCAGCTCAAATAATTAACTTCAGTAAATCAAAATGTCAGTTTGTTTGATAACAAAAAGAGTTAAGAATGTTTGCAACAGCTATATTTCACGTCATAGATTTTGGAGCCAAGGTATCACATTTAGAATCAAGTTCCAGCATGTAAAACCATGCTGTTGTTGACACATTCCAAAGCCATCACATTTAAAGTCTGGGTGATCACTACCATAAATAATGGCAACAGAATACTGAACTTTACGAACAAAAAAATGTGCAAACCTTTTAAGAATGCTTTGCACAATCATTTACAGGAGGTGCTTAATTTGAGGCGGTGTTTCCGGTGCGGGGCAGCGACACTTAATTTTGGGAGCCGGCACTTATTTTTCTGCCTCAAGCATTTACACGGTGGAAAGACGGAGGGAGAAAAACGAAAAAGCGTCACTGCGGGAGAAAGCAGAAAGCTGCAAGAGTGAGCTGAAGGGGCAGGGAGTGGATGTAAACGGATTCAAAAGGCCCGAGATGGCTTTGGGATTAGCTGCCTCAGTATTCCGTCCTCGAACTTTTAAATGCAGCAGCCGCGTGTTTCAGAGAGAGCTTTGGGCACCGGCACGTTTTTATTTACAAATTAAGCACTGCACGAACTAACTCCATGCACAGTCTCAACACCCCTGTAAGCCACATACAAATACAGGGTAGCAGGCGCGGAGCATCCGGCCCGGAAGAGGAAGTGGGACTTGAAAGATGTAGGAGGGTTTAGAGGCGCAAGCCCCAAATGGTCATACATTTGCTGTATTGGAATAACTCTTGTGTCTGCAGCAAATTACTTGCTTTCTTCAAGTTCACAACATATTTCAGGGGTACTTCTGGGAAGGGGAGACTGCCACAGGGGTACATTTACAAAGGGGAATATGCAGTGCCACTTAGCACTCAAAAAAATCAGCGATTCTAAAAAATAACACAGATATAAGCATCCATAAATAATGAGAACCTAAACCTCCAACAGAGCATCTGTTTATCTACTTTATTCAATGGGAAGTTTTAAAAGTGGGTTTAACTTAAACACTTGAAGGGAGTTGCACCGGTAACAGTGGCATGATGCAAAATGATGGGGCTCCCCAGCAAAATGCGATGAAGAACCCCTGAGTCTCCCATGTCTCATAGGTATCCATTGCCCTTGGGATGATTGCCCATCTGCAAGGATTGGGAGGTCCCCTAACGGGTTAGGAACTCCCCCTCCCTCCCTGCACGGCAGGGGCCCGCATTACGCCCCTGACTGGTAATTGATTCCAGAGCCTAGCTCTGCCAAATCCAACCACTATTTCATCAAATAAGGATTGGCGCCACTTCGAGATAGTCAACTTGGAGTCTAAGGCTGAACGTAAACTTTGTTTATTTTATGAAATAGGAAACTATTGTCCAGCTAACTAGGTGCTTTGCCAGATATACAGATCAGGCATGGCACTCTCTTTTTGACAGATTCCGCTAATGGCTACTTATGCTGTCCCTTCTACAGGGAAAAGTGACCACATTTATCAAGGCTATGTACTATTCAGATGTCATGATTTAAGATGGCCTCCAGTCTATCCATCAGGCACTGAGAAATATTCAGCTAGACCTCTGCACAGTAGTAAACTTTGTGAAGACCACTAACTGAACCTCAGCTGGCAGGTGGGCAGTTCCTAGGAGGGAATAGAATTTTGGACAGATGTTGATGTGATGTTTGTTCAATTCAATAAGAC
Organism: Pleurodeles waltl; assembly: GCF_031143425.1. NCBI lineage: Eukaryota > Metazoa > Chordata > Amphibia > Caudata > Salamandridae > Pleurodeles > Pleurodeles waltl. The sequence goes on from NC_090450.1 coordinate 39,771,128, forward strand.
AAGTTGTTGGTTTAACATCAGTAGTCTTGTCCTATAAATCGTTTCTTGATTCACTTTCTATATTACTTTTAAAAGGCCCTTGAATGGTTTTTACACCTTCAATTGTTCCTACCACGCACTGTGCCCTGAGAAGACTGTTTTTGCCTCATTTCTCCATTTGACTTTTATCACCACTGACTATTATGCCCTGTGCACCACTGATCTATAGCTGATGTATTCAATGGCGTGGCCATCTTTGCCATTAGATATTTATTTTCAGAAACCTTTGTAGAAGATGTCCAACACACCCCAGGCTGACGGCAATCCCAAATTCAGCTTCATAAGACAAGAAATATTCTCTCTTTGCCTTTATAAACTACTCCTTCCAGGATGTCCATGGTTGTCATTAAATCTAGTTATCACTTTACATCAAAATAGTTGCTCTACTGAATATCGACCTAGGTAGATACATGTGGAGTAAGGTATAGAAAATCTATATAAACTTACCTGTTGATATTCAGTTTCAATATTTCGTCCTCGATATTCTGTGGCAATGAAATTCTGGTTTCAATATTCTGGGTGTACATCCATCTAGATGTGTGTACCGTAATGGGGAAAAATGCCATTCTCCAGTTGTTCACCTCTCAGCAATAATGCAGTTAATTTTGTTTGGCCTCCACATATTTCCCAAAAAATGTGAATTTAGACTTGCTAATGACTGGTTTGTTCTGACAGCAGCATGTCAGTGCTGACTTGTGAGGGAAGTCCCTCCGCAGCTCTGCTGCATGAGGCAAATATGGATAAAACAATCTCTATCTCCAGTGAGGCAGGTTTTGTGGCTTGCCTGGCTGGCATGGATGGTGTGAATCTACTGGAGGTTGATTTGAGGTTTATCTTTTGTACATGTCATTCAGCACTCCTCCGGAACATGCCCCTCTTCTATTCTGTGAGGAAGAAAGCAAGCAGTTTTTATAATGCCAGTTCATCCTTTGGGCCTCTAATACACTCTGGGACTTTGGAATGAAAGTTTCATTGATGAAGTGAAATAAGAGAGGTCCCTAACGCCATCAACATTTGTTACCTCCAGGGATGTAATTTCAACCACAGCACTCCATGGTGTGTTTTAAAGTAGGACCTCAATTTCTGGTTTGTTACTTTTGGAGGTGTTCCTCAAAACCATGTTTAGATTATTGATAAGAACTTCTAATGGATTTCAAACTCCTCTCAAAGTCTCTCTAGTCCGATCAGAAAAATGTTAAAAATAATTCTAGATAGAGAATTTAGGCCTTCATTACAACCTTCACACGAATCCTAATTCAAGGTATACTCAACAATGCATAAAATAAATTCAGGTTGACAGAACTCATGCTATATAGATATGTTTAATGCACAGAAATAAACGACAAAACACAAAACCATAGAAAGGCATGACTCTGCTAAAGGTTAACTGCTGCTCTATACATGTTTTCAACTAAGAACTGTCATACCAAAATTCGACCATGGGCCAAATTCAATCTGTAATGATCAAAAAGGTAGATTGTGAGGCCCACATTGCTGTAGCATAAATGTCTGTAGTAGAGACACCACCCCATTCTATCCCTGAAGCAGCCGTCCCTCAATTTGACCGAGTACGGACAGAATCTAGAGGACCAAAATCAGCCTTAGAATAGCAGACAGAAATTACCTCCTTTAACCAGCGAGATAGGGTGGAAAGCAAAGATTTTTTCATTTTATTTGATTGAACAAAATTAACATATATCTATAAGGGATTTAGAACCAAGGGGAGAAGGAAGGATGGAAAGCATAATCTCATGGATCTTATGAAATACCAAATTTACCTTAGGAACAAACCGAAGGCCGCGCTTCAAAAACAAAAAGATCCTCAAACAACCAAAGGTAAGGAGGATTATAAAATCATTGCTGAAAGTTCACCTAATCTTCTGTCAGTTACAATGGTCACCAAAAATACTTTTGTCATATTGGTGTCAAATAAGTTAGTAAAATGTACTCTATATTTCTACATAGGTTTGGGGTTTTTCTTGTGTTGTGTTTGCACTTTATTACTGTTTGTGTGCTGCATACATGCTTTACACATTGCCTCTAAGTTAAGCCTGACTGCTTTAGTGCCAAGCTACCCAGAGTTAAGCACAGGTTAATTTAGTGACTTTTTGTGGTTCACCCTCAAAAGTATTGTGGCTGTTGCTTGAACAGGGCTTACACCCCAGTCAACCAACAACCCAGTTCCGCACACTCTACTCCTGAATGCCATGCTCTTATGCATTTTAATTGAGGACTACAGTTAAACTTGTAAATCAGTTTAGTCTGTTTGTCCTGCTTATAAAGCTTTCATGTTTGTTTTCAGTGGTCTTGGATGTCGTATTTATATAGACATATACTATATTACTAATTTAGGCTGTGTTATGTGTTCCAGTTTTCTGTTCTATCTATCTATCTATCTATCTATCTATCTATCTATCTATCTATCTATCTATCTATCTATCTATCTATCTATCTATCTATCTATCTATCTATCTATCTATCTTTGCAACCTTCTCTATGTATGGAAACCTCTCCTGCTAGCTATCTATGCAACAATGTCTGTCAATCAGATTGTCTATCTATCCATCTGTTCAACACTGTCTATCTATGCAACACTATCTCCTTAACAGCTCGCCCCATCTGATTTCATCTGAATAATCCAACACCAAATATGACAAATAAAGCACATTTTAATAAATGAAACAAGACCATGCAGATATGCAAGTTAAAAAGATTTCAGTGAAAACAATGCCAAAAAGCCCAAAGCTCCAACTGTGGATATCTGGTCACACCAGACCGGTCAGGAGGACCGCGATGGATTGTGGGCAGGCTACAGGGACCCAGTCAGGTCCTCTGAATAAGAGAACCTTAAATTCTTGTTGAGGAGCGTTGCAAGGTCCTGGGTAGAGGGTGCGAAGGGAGGGTGAAGTGATGTGAGGTCTGAGTCGGAGTTGCATCACGCAGTGTCAGTTCTGGGGAGCTGTGCGACGTGATGCAAGGCCCTGTGTCATTGTCAAGGAGTCTGTCGACAAGGGAAGCTTGGGATGTGAAGTCCTGCTTCAAGGATGGATCTCACACTGGCTTGTTCCAAAGAAGCTATAGGGCTTGCAATGCAGAGTTCCCCATATTCGTGGAGGCTGCTTTTGACAAGGGGCTTGGAATGCGAGGGCCTGCATCTGGAATGCATCATGCAGCGGCCCTTCCGAGTCTTTGTGTTGGAAAAAAGCTTGCAGCAGAGGCGATGCATCTGTACTGTGCAGGTTTGTGCTGTGCAGCATAGTAGATGCATTGGTTCTGTTGGATCCACAGATGGGCTGGCAGAGCAACTTCAGGCCCACTTCCAAAGGGACAAGACTGGTGTTGCACCACTTGGCAGGGTAGAACTCACAGTTTCTGAGTCCAGGTGCTGGTTACAAAACATTCGCCCTTCTGGTGGTCCTGGGTATGGGTTGCAGGGCAAGTCCTTCTCACCCAGGCAAGAGGGCAGCATGTAAGTACAGCAGGCCTGAAGCCCTGAAGTCCTTCAGGGCAGCAGTCCAGCAGAGTGACAGCCTTTTCAGCAGCACAGCAGTCCTTCTTCCTGGCAGAGTCTTCCATGGGTCCAGAAGTGTACTGAAGAGTTGGAGTCTCAGGTTCAATATTTATACCTGGTACCTTCTTTGAAGTGGGAGATGCTTCTAAAGGTTTATCTTTGAAGTGCACAGATTTTCTGCCTCCCTTGCTCTGGCTCCAGACTAACTACAGGGGTATGTAATCCCTTGTGTGAAGGCAGGACACAGCATATTCAGGTGTAGGTGAGGCTGTGCCCATCTCTGCCCTCCCACCCTGCCAGTGATGACCTATCCTTAGCCCTCCATTCTGTGTGGCTGTCTAGGAGGAATACACAATGCCTAACCGCCACCTACACCCAGTCAAGTGACCCAGTGACAGACTGCAGGCATTAAATGACTAATGCAGGAAAAAGGCCAATTTTCTAAAAGTGGCATTTTCAAAATAGTAATCTAAATCCGACTTTACCATAAAAAAGGATTGTTCATTTATAATCCCAAAGACACCAAACATGAACTGTTGACCTATTCCCATTTGAATAATAAACTTATTAAGTGTGATAAGGTAACTCCAGTGTTATCCTATGGGAGTGGTATGTCTTGCAAAAAAAAAACTTTTCAATATTAGGACATGTAAAACTTAAACGTACATGTCCTCATTTTTTAATATATTGCCCCCTGCCGGGTGGGTTGGGTTGTTTCAGACAATCCCTGGGGTGACACTTATCTATTAAAAAGGAAGGTTTGGGTCTGGCAAAAGGTTTATTAGTTTAAAGCTGCACACATACGATGCAACGGCAGGCCTGAGACATTTTTGCCTGGCTACTTAAGTGGATGTCACAGCAAGTTCTGCTGGTCAACTATTTATAGTTTCTGGGTACCTGTAGTAACACTTTTCCAGGTAATTATAAGTAAATTAAATATGCCATTTGGGGACAAGATAATGTTGCAACATTTTAAGGAGTGAGCACATGCACTTTAGCACTGGTTAGCAGTCCTCAGGCCAACAAAAATGAGATCATAAAAATGTGGAGGAGTAACCTAAGAAGTTTGTGAGAAGACAACCCTAAGGCTGACAGGTCTATGCCGCTGGCACTGAAGGGAACTATCCTGTGTGCACTTGTGCTCCTCGTGAAAGCCAAAATGCAGTCACTCAACGTGCAGTTAGCCACTGGCTGAAGTAGTCTGACAAATTGCCCCATTCTGTATCTTGTAGTACAAAGAAGCAAATGTAGATAACACAACAACAGAATAATAGATGAAAAGAGGTGGCTGAAGGTCCTTTTAAGTAAGTATGTTATACATATACGTTTAGCAAAATTGAAAGGTCTTCGGTGACATCAGACCTAAAAATGGGCCTTGAAACAGGTCCATACACACCCTAATTTTTGTCCTTCACTCACCATCAAAAAACAAAAAATGACGCCACTGAGAAAAAACACTGCAAGGTAGAAAATTAGGTAAGTTACGTGGGTCACTTTAGCCAGTACTGCCTGAATATGAACTTGAAGGGGGAGTAGAGAAGGAACAGAGAGCTCAGGATGTTTTTTAAGTCATCCTCCATACCTGTTAATCTTCTCTGGTGTTCTCCAATTGTGAAAGTCCAGTTTACGACTCAAGGTGGACCTGCTAAATGGAATTTACTGCAAATCCATGGCTTCCCATAGAGCACGGGTTGTTAAAGCATTAGTATACTTCTCTCATTAAAAATTATTTCTGCTTGGCAAGGATGCTTTGCAGCACCAAGTGTACTTACAGAACAGTTAAATGTTTTAAAAACTGTTGCATAAAAATGATCACACTGCATAGATGTGATGCGACCTCAACAGATGTCAGATAGGGGTTTGACAAGTCTGATCATTATTCATTTCTATGTAAAAAATTTCCCACAAGTACTTTATTGGGTTTTAGCCACGATGATCTCATGAATTACAAAATTAAGCCTATCCCACATACTTGGCATGACGCCCAGAAAATGAGCCCAGCTGGACTGAGGAATTCCTCCACATAGAGCTTAATCAAGCAATCTTCTCTCGCTTGTTTTCAATGCCCATTGTTCCTAGTCTTCCTCTTGAACCATTTGCTATCCCCAGAGATGGAAGTGACTGTGGGCATGCAGTGTGGCTGAACCCATCAGTAAGCAGTCTAGTAGTGGCTTCAATGGTTTCTCAGACTGCCCCTTTAAATCACATAAGTTCCAGATACGTTTCTCCATCACCAACAATATCCACAAGTTTTGACTGTTTCTGGATTTTTATCCTTCCACTTCAAAGCTATTAGGTATTTGGCAGTTGTTGTTATGAGTCTCCAGTAGATAGACCCATCGCTGCAATTAGGGTGATCCATTAAGCAAGGGTCGAGAAAAAGGGTGGTGCCGAAACATTTTTTCCCAATTTAATTTCCATAGGAAAAATTAGACAAAGGTACAGAAAAAACAAATGAACAGAATTGCACCAAATATCGAAGCGAGCTAAATATGTAACCAGAAAAAAAATGTTTTTGTGATTTGGTTAGTCTGTTCAGCCTTTTAGCAAAATTAAGGTTAAAAATGTATAGATATCTGTTGCTGTGCACTCACACCGGACTCTCGTGGGAAAAATACAACAAAAAATTAATTCTAATTGGTCGGGCCAGCTGGACCGAGCAATGTGATTCGTGGCTGCAACATGAAGAAAAATGATGCCGCTACCAATATAGGATTTAGGGGCTTGGTCCCTGACTCCTGGAAATAATTTTTAAAACATATAGAAGGGAACAGGGTAAGGAGATTGTGAACACCTTTCCTTGGGAGAAATCCCAAGAGACCCCCCCACAGAGGCCTAAATGAAAATACATTTTGTTTCTCAGGGTCCGTGGGACTCCTGCATAAACCTGGTACAGACCCACTCGAGTTTCCCCATGGAAATCCCGTGGGACCCTTTCGGAGTTGCAGGATTAAATAAAACATAGAAAAAAGAAAAAGTGAGATGGGGGCCTGTGGCTGGTTGGCCTCTTGTGGAGTTGTGGGTCACCAGTTGGGGACCATGCAGGCCTGGGGTTTGGCTAAAAACATATCAAAATAAGGTCTTACTTAACCGATTAAAACAACATAGAAATACACTGAAAATATCAAAGTTAAAATGGAGGGATACATGAGGAAGGTAGTAAGATTTTACCATACAGTAAAAAAAAATCGAAATTCACTGAAAAAGCATTGCCATTTAAAAAACAAAAACCACTGTCATTTGTGATATAACTTGCACCTCTGTAATGCACTGCTTATCATTTTACATATCTCATGACTGAGGACATTTGAAATCTATGGCGGCGCAAGTTATACTCATGTCAGTTACATATAACTTGCAAATTTCAGTGTTTTTTGGTTTTTAATAAGTAGTGCTTTTTCAGTGAATTTCGAAGTTTTTTTAATGTGAGTTCAAACTTACTACTTTCTTTACGTATAACTCCTCTTTAACCTTTGATTTTTCTGTGAATATTTATATACATATATATGTTCAGTAAAAAACAAAATATTAAAGTGATGTGATACTTGTTGAAATACAAGAAAAAAATAAAGTTTAAAAAAACAAAAAAGCAGTGAAATTCACCAGGTATATTTTACTGAGCTAACTATAATTTGTGCCGCCTCCATGTACTGCTTGCGCTTAATAATGTAATTTGAGATGTCATATGTTAGGGATTTCATTTGCCAGCCAGGTGCTATGTTGCTTTGGATCTGCTTAGCAAACATTTCAGTTTTTCCATAGCAAATCCCCTCAAATACTAATGCAACAGGTGCTTTGAGATAATTCTCAGATCACATGGGGATCATTTTTGGTCTCTGCCCTTCAGAACTGGTACTATTTTTTCTTCCAATGCCACACAATAAAAATGTACACTGGGAGGTCCATTCCAAATTGGACAGCTCCCTGATGTACATTGACAGATGGTCCAGTGGGAGATAGGCAATTTGCAAGTCGCAAAATCGGATGCAGAATGGTGTCTCAGACACCTTCTGCGACTCGCTATGGGGTCGCAAAGACCCACCTCATCAATATTCATGAGGTTGGTCGCATTTTGCGACCCCATAGCGAGTCCCTGCACTCACAGGGATGGTGGCCTGCTGTAGTCAGCAGACCTCCATGTCTGTGACTGCTTTTTAAATAAAGCATTTTATTTTTCATTTTGCAGCCGGTTTTCCTTAAAGGAAAATGAGTTGCAAAATGAAAAAAATACCGAAACCATTTGGTTTCGTTTTTTTCAGAGTAGGCAGTGGTCCATGTCTGCTCTGAAAAAATATTTTTGTCAACATTCACAAAGGGGAACCCTTCCCTTTTGCGAATGAGTTACCACCAGTGTGACACTGGTGGTAACTGCGAGTTGGTTTGCGACCACATTCGCGGTCACAAAGAAACTCTGAATTGCGATGCGAGTAGCAAATAGGAAGGGAACACCCCTTCCTATTTGCGAGTCGCATTCCCAAATTGCGAGTCAGTCCCGACTCGCAATTTGGGAATGAGCATCGCGGGAGGCCGTTTGCATGGTACAAACTGCGTTTTTCGCAGTTTGCGACATACAAACGGCTTGCTACATCTGGCCCTGAGTCACTAACTTATGTCTTGATTCCCAAATTTGGAAAGACAGACAAAAATATCACAGATTATTGATTTCACAAATACCTCTAGAAATTTTGTGTTGACCATAGTCACTATTGTTACACAAAGCAATGATAACGCCCTTCAGCTAAAGCCATGACTTGGATTACTGTTTTAACAGCGAATGAGATGGAAAAGTTTGGCCAGTGCTGCTTGTGCTTTAAATGTTCTTTATATACATATCTATTTTGATACACCATACTTTTAAGTTATGTCTCTAACTCTGTAATTGCTACTGGTGTACCTAGATAGTATTTAAAGTGTTTCATTGCATTTTTCGGTTTGTGCCACGTATTGTCTATCCTACTTGATCAAGTTTGAATTGACTAACTTGGTAGAGGCATGAGATAATGTGCTAAAAAATATTCATAATTACAAACCTCTTTTGTTCTCCATGAATCTAGATGGTGTTAGACAACATAAAATGCTCGAATTTCTAGAAACTTTGTTCTGAAGATTAATTTTCTTGACTTGGCCTAAAATCCTTTTGGAGTGCTTTGGGACTTGTTTTGGCATTTATGGATTTGACTAGCCAATTTTCTAAATTAATTTATTAATTGTGACGCTGTCAACCCAAACATCATTGGGCTTTTGATGCTTTTTAACAAGTGGCTGTGTCTTAGTTATTGATGCACAGCTAGCCCTATTTTGAGATGTTTTTGCTATTCTGAGATCTAAATATCTTTATTTAGGCTTTCATTTAGAAGGTAGATGATACTGCTAAAAGTAATCCACCAACATATTGATTCAAAAATATCGATTGACACAAATATTGTGTCCAAAATATGATGTCAAAAAAATTGCGGGACAGAATGCAAGCAAATGTCTCTTAGGACAATAAATCAGCGGAGCCTTTTCATCCAGCCGTCTCTCGCCCACATTTTGGGCCTGATTACAACTTTGGAGGAGGTGTTAATCCATCCCAAAAGTGACGGTAAAGTGACGGATATACCACCAGCCGTATTACGAGTTCCATAGGATATAATGGACTCGTAATACGGCTGGTGGTATATCCGTCACTTTACCGTCACTTTTGGGACGGATTAACACCTCCTCCAAAGTTGTAATCAGGCCCTTTATGTCTCTCCATGCCTGAAAGTGATAGCCTAGTGACTGTCGCAAAAACATGTAGTCATGTCCTGAAAAAACAACAGGCATTTAGGAGTTTAAAGGGCTGCGGCAGTTCTGGCAATAACAATTCAATCCTTTCACAAATGCCACCAATATTGCCAAACACTTTTGGGATGGGTGCTTCCTTCGTACAAGTGGCATGCACTAGATTAAGAGACATTTGCTTGCTTTAATAAGAACAGGAAAGATGAAAGATTACAGCTAAATTACGCCAGTTATAATGTGAACAGCAATGTGCCCAGAACCATTTGGGTATTTAACTCTACTAAAGAAAAGTTATAACTGGGACTAAGCAACATCTAAAAGTACATGGGATCATGGCGGTGCTGCTAGTTTTGTGATTTATGGAGACTTTTTAGTCCTTTTTCACTTACGAGTATCATGAAATAACAATGAAGGAAAACTATTTAAAGCACCTGTGAGTAAATGTCTATTTCTTTACCGGCATTTGAGAAAGGGAATCTGCTGAAACGCGTCATGCTGGGTGTAATGAATGTGGCTGAGAATCCGGAGAGAGCTCCTTTCTGGCTCTGAGCCTGTTTGGTTGCTATATATATGTGTAGGAACACAAAAACAAGACTTTTACAAGATGCAAATAATTATGTTCTGCTCCAAAATGACACAACAAATAAATTGGTCAGTGAGAATCATGAAGCTTTTCCAATGCTGACAATAAATGGATAAGTAATAAAGAAACTGAATTTTTATTAAATTGAAAACCATAGATTCCTGCATTGTATGCATAACCTAAGCTACATGAAAAAATACTGAATCCCCCTTATTGGCCTATTGTCTCAGGAATTAAATCCTTGATGCAACTATCGAAGAAATATGTAGATGCTTTATTTAAAAAAAAAAAAATCTTATGAATGAGATAGTATGATGATGTTGAATAAACTAGAGGGATTAAGATTTGAAAGCGGTAGAGATTGTTTGGTTACTTGTGACGTAGAGGCTCTATATATTGGTATTTCACAGGAAAGAGTCTTGCAAGTTTTGAGGGAAACATTAAATCAGTCAGAAATGAAGGGAAAGTACTTACAGATTTTGTTTTGGAAATTGTGAGACTGGCTATTCAGAGAACTTTATGATTTTCAAGAACCAAATTTAAAAACAGAACAATGCAGTAAGTATGAGAGCAACGTTTGCTCCACGTGTAGCAAATATATATGTGTCTGATTATGAAAATCACTACATTTAACTCAATAATAATGCATAAACTTAATATATATGGATGAACAAATTAGATTTATTGATAATGTTTTCCTTCTCTGGCCTGATTTAGTAAAACACCAATGGAATTCAAGGAGTAGCTTCATAGTAGAGATGCCAATATGACAATTATAATGGAGTATAGTGGTGACTGCATTGAATTCTCAGTGTGAACATATGCCATAACATGAGCAGTCTTAAGATGAGAACTTGCACATAGGAAAGTGATCAGAACACCTAATTACATTTTGAAAGGGATCACAAACATAGCTTAAAAATAAATGTTCGTAATTGCCAGTTCTTGTGTATTTGAAGGAACTTTTCAAGTAAAACGATATGAGAAATAAGCAGAATTAGTGAAATTAAATTTGTGGGTTGAAGGATATTGTATTAAGCAATAACATATGAAAATGTGACATACTGTTATAGAAACCAACTTTTGCAAATACAAGATAGAAATCTGATCACAGAAAATAGAATTTTAGCTGCATTAAACTACAATTATGATAACAATGATGCAAGAAATTTCATCAGTAGGAGCTGGGGGATAATTCATGCAGGGAGTACGACAAGATTGTTGAAACCTTTATAGAAAGAGCTGCTCACTGAGAAATAATGCTGAGCACTATATAAATATCTGTAAGTCAAACTCTGGTAGTTAGATAAATAATATTAAATAATTTTGTATGAACATTTTTTTTTTAAATGGAAACAATTTAAAGGGCAGCCTTATTAACATGTCTATGGTTCTGGATGGAACTTAATATGTTATATAAAGAATGCAGTGAAAACGTGTTGAATTTGTTCTGAAAAATGTAAATATTTCAAAGGAATCTACCTTTGCAAGACCATGGTAACTTCTGATTGTTGACAGTACAAAGCAAAAAGGTAGAGCTAAATTCACATATGTAATAGTGTACCACAATTGATAAAGAGCTGGTCTCCTATATTTTGGATACACAGGCAGTCATCATCGTAATACCGAGATATGTGAAAGTAAGTACTGGTCTGAGATTCATATCACTGTTTTGGATGATAATAAATATTCAATATGTTTGTGTATTTTTTGTTTTTGGAGATTTAGAATATTGTGAGATTAAATGATGATCCATACAAATTGAGAGTTTTGACTTTTTTGAGAATAAAATGTTGAATTGTGGTGTTACACCACGAAAAGTGGAGGTAAGTCCTAGTAATAGCAAAATTGTAAGGTTATATATATATCTTCAACATACCTAGACATGCAGTTAAAAATAGTAAATCTATACTCACCTAAAAATACTTACCTTCACAATAGTTTGGTCCTCAATATTTTCACCTTGACATTTTGGCCCCACAATATTTTGCAGTTCACATTCTGGTGGAATATCAGACACTGTTGAGGTGTGTCATTGAGCTTCGTGTGTATTGTTCATCATCAATAAAGTGGGTTTCCTTAATGCCAGAGTAGAGGAAGATGCAACATGCTAAATGACAATGCAACAAGATACCAGTGCCATTGTAAAACCATAAAGCCTAGGAGGGAAGCAAAGAACCTTAATTAGACACCATAGCATCTGCCCTGTAATTCATCAATGGATGTTCGCATGCTGTTGAAATAAATTGATTAAGGTAAGGAGGATTTATGTGCTTCTATAGTGATATATTGTGGTGATCTACTTAGTTTCACACTTTTATACCTATTTTTGAATAAGTAGAAACTGTAGCCACAGTAACATTTTTCATCATCAGTGATTTTCACAAATTCTTTTGGTCTAAGTGTGATAGCTCTCTTTGTGAATGTACAAGAAACATATGTGCAGGTTGGGGTGTATGTGTTCCTGCTAAGGATGTGCACTGAAGTGTATCTGGCAGGTTACTGTGCCACACATTTGGGGGTTGGAGGCCATTGGGCAGGTGTCATTTTTTCATGCTCAGGTGTGAGTGGTGGTCCATGTGGCTAATGAGAAGGGCAAACCCCCAAATGGGAAAAATCAATAATCTTTAAGTTATCATTGTGTGCTTGCCCAAAGCAAAACATAACTCCTCCGTCAGCAAAATGCCTAACATTTATTTAAGGACCCAACAGATCATGCATTGTGCATGCCCCTTGGTTACCTCCTTTCTATCTGCAAGGATCTCTATCTATTGGCTGAAACCAGGGTGCATTATTAAAAGGAGTGGGCTTGTGTTGAAGTGAGAATTGGCTCAAATCTTCTGAGGACTCAAGACTCACGTTTATGTCATATGTTGTCCAAATTGGACATCTAAGGGAAGAGTGGTTGTCCTAGCTTGATGCACAAGCCTTCTTCTGTGTGGCAGCTTCCTCTTCAGCCCTTGTTGTCAAACAAATACATCCCATGGTATTGTTGCTTACAGTATGTTCATGCCCACAACTGTGCAGAGAAATGTTGAGGGAAAGTAGCCACTACCATGCATTGATTTTGATAGCGACAGTGTGATGCCTTTTTCAGGTATATTTTATTTGTGTGCTGGCTGGATTAAGTGTGTCATACTTAACAAGTGGCAAAGACACATACTTTATCAAGTCCCTCTGGATGTAGTCAGAATTTTGGTTTTAGTACTCGTACCAATATGGGCACTAGCAATAGGCCATCTGCCATATTTTTGACAGCCTTTATACTCATTTAGTGCTACTGTGTTTTGAATCTTAGTCTAATACAGAGAAATAATAAGGCTTTTAACTTCATGGATATATAAATGTGCAAGTATATCTACTTCCCTTTGGTAGTGTGTTGATTTCTTGCCTTTCTAAGGGTTAGAAAGGGACGCACGATGTGGTGGAGCTCAGTCACATCAATATTTAGTCATGGTTGATTGTAAATGCATTAATTGTTCCTAAGGCGTCAAAAGTGCAAATGGGGGAATGCAAAGTTGTTTTCAATATTCTTTGTGTGAAAGTTATTGTTTTATTATGCAGCATTGATGACGCTGCTAATTGGCAGACTTATCATTTTTGTTGTAGACTTTTGCTTAGTGTTTTAGTGTTTAATACTATCAGTGCCTGGTTGACTGACCATGACCATGTACATTGAACCGGGGCAGCCATATGTTCCTGTAGACCTGGTTGAGGATTTGCCAAAAATTTTTGTTACTTAGTATTTGACACATAGGGGGTCATTCTGACCCTGGCGGTCGGTGACCGCCAGGGTCACCGACCACGGGAGCACCGCCAACAGGCTGGCGGTGCTCCGTCGAGCATTCTGACCGCGGCGGTTCAGCCGCGGTCAGAAACGGAAAGTCGGCGGTCTTCCGCCGACTTTCCGCTGCTCGGGAGAATCCTCCATGGCGGCGGAGCGTGCTCCGCCGCCATGGGGATTCGGACACCCCCTACCGCCATCCTGTTCCTGGCGGGTCTCCCGCCAGGAACAGGATGGCGGTAGGGGGTGCCGCGGGGCCCCTGGGGGCCCCTGCACTGTCCATGCCACAGGCATGGGCAGTGCAGGGGCCCCCTAACAGGGCCCCACCATGATTTTCACTGTCTGCTAAGCAGACAGTGAAAATCGCGACGGGTGCCACTGCACCCGTCGCACCCCTGCAACTCCGCCGGCTCCATTCGGAGCAGGCATCCTCGTTGCAGGGGCATTTCCGCTGGGCCGGCGGGCGCTCTTTTGGAGAGCGCCCGCTGGCCCAGCGGAAATGTAAGAATGGCGGTCATTTGTCGGCGGGACTTTGGCGGGCGGCCTCCGCCGCCCGCCAAAGTCAGAATCAGGGCCATAATGATTTGTATCCGGAGTCCCTAACCTTTTCTGTAAGAAGAGCTACATATGATCCAGAGCTACTATTAGTGGTCGGATAGTGACCACATCACACTAGATTACATTAGTGGCCATCATAAGCAGAATTACCAGCTATGATCACGTCAGTGCATCAGGCACGGTTGCCAGCAGTATTACAAAAAAGGCTTTGTTAATGTGCACTGCCTCTACATTGATAATCCAGTACAACCATAGTTGCAATGTCCCTGGCATAAAGGTAATAATATTAGTAATAAGCCTTCCCAACACCGCTTGATTTATCACTGAAATATCAGCTTTAGATATAATTTAGAAATTCAGTCTTTTATTTCCAAGCTTCAGCTTATGAGTTCTGAAAATGCACTCATTTTTATTCCATACACACGCCTTTTAATTTTGGCATACATATATTAATTCATCCAATCAAAAGCTTCTTATTTAGAAGGCATGACTGCACACAGCGGATCTACTTATAGGTAGCTTGAAAGCTACCAGTAGCTTCTAGGCTACTCATTAGAGAAGCTTGGCTTATATCAATCATAGTGTTTCCCGGAGCAAGTACATGTAGTGGCATAACAAAACTTGAGGCGGACCCCTCTGCAAAGTACATGGAGGGGCCCCCTCCCCCACCCATACAGGAGCTGTCAGGCCAGTGGGTCGCAGCCCGTGCACAGTGTACTGGGCGGAGGCGGCCCCCTGGTGCTCGGGGGCCCCTCTGCACCATGGGGGCTGCGGGGTCTATTGTTATGCCAGTGAGTACATTGGTTTAAATAGGAAATTTATTAGATGTTTCTTTGTGTGCACTGAACTAGTTCCCACAAGTATACTGGTTTGCATACACTATACCAGGTAGTAACCAGTAACATTGGTATGTTGGTTAATGCAAAGGTAAACAACTGGAAATTCAAAAAAGCACCTTTATGTACCTGACAAAGCATATGGTTTAGTTGTGCAGTTTTTACACACAACATATCTGTTTATGGTCTTAATATACAGTGTATATCAACACAACAGTGCTTTGTCTGTTTATTGCATTGGTGTATGCATAGTAAAAGTTGGTGTATGTATTAACCAATTGTTTTCTTGCACATTGTATTACTTTGTAGGCATACTCTGTTGGTTTGTCCACATAATGAATTGGTTTGTATGCATAACGTTGTACTAAACATGCAAACATTATTGCTGTACATGCATAACACACTGGTCCAGACGTGTAAAATATTAGTTAAGATGCATAATATATTGGTTTGCCCTCAAAATGTGCTTGTTGTAGGCAAACTATGCCAATTCACTGCTTTTCAAGAGTAACTCACTGATGCATATATTTAATGCACTAGTTCACGCACGTTCTATATTGTCTTACTCCTGTAATGTACTAGTTTGTGCTTATAACAATTTGGTTGAAATCTTCAATTTATCAGTTTGGAAGCATTACAAGTATTACATGTTAGTTTTCATGCATTTTGTTCTGGTTCCTATGTATACCCTGGTTTGCATGAATACCCCACTGATTTGCATGTAAAATACACTGGTGTAAAGTTTACATTCATGATATATTTCTTTATTCTTACAATGTATTGGTTTGTATGTGCAATATATTGGTTTAAACTACAACCCATTGGTTTTCTAGCATTACATGCTGATTTGCATGCTTGATGCATTGTTCTCGTGCATAATCTGCTGCTTTGCATGTTTCCCATATATGCATAAAGTATGGGTACAAATGCAAAATTCCATGGCTCCCATGAATAACACTTTGGTTTGCAAGTTTACTATACATGCTTGTTTAAATAAAAAATAAACTGTTTACTAAACATCAATTACCAATTTGTGTCCGCCACATACAAGAACATATTTCTGATATGTCTGCTGCATACTATCTGTTTATTCAGCAATCACATGGTTTAATGAGCATCTAACATCTTGGTTTGAATGGGATTTCATTGAAATCTGTGCTTTATGCATTTGTTTGAATGGATTTTTTGTTAAGGCATGGGTGTTATGCATTGGTTTGCTCACAATACACTATGGTGTGATTTATCAGATCTGGATTGGTGGAGACAATAATAGAATGACAGGACAACCAGGTTTCTGCAAGCTGTAGGCGCGGAGAAGACACTTCCTGTGAACTACTTGTTGGTAGACCCCAGAGTGAAATGCTCTGGGTCTTTCACTCTTGTTGTCTGTTCACAACTGTACAGTTGTGTTTTCAAAAAAGAATGTTTTGGTTTGAACATTTGATGCGTGATTTAGCAAACTATAAATAAAACTTGAAACATTGTTTTAAGGACTGTGCTGTAGGTTACCACTGGTTGCAACAGTGGTTAATCCAGATATATTGGAACAGCTTTAGATAGTTTACACATTCAAAATGTTTAGATATAAAGTACATAGCATGGCTTACAACGGCTCCTTATCGGGTTTGCAGGGCGTTAGCATATTCTTGAAATCATGAGTTTTTGATACTGGGGAGTGGGGGGGGCAGGGCCTGCTGCATTATTGAGTAGATAAACTTGAATTCTGCAAGTCCAGTGAACTGTCTGAAAAAGGCTGGTGCAACACACATAATATTAAACAAATTGTTCATAGTTTTAGTTTAGAAAAAGGGAACTGCTATCAGTTTACCTGGAGCTGTATTATAGAATGTGCACGTGGTGCAACAGGTATGTTTGCCTATTTCTTGCACCACTGGGATCATTTGGTGTTATAGAAGATGCTTCAGAAGCTTGTGCTGCCCCTTCTGTAATACTGATCATGCTGGTGTTAAATGCTTTCAAACATGATTTCACAGTGGTGTTCCTTTATTTACACTGGATACGGCCCTATGGCAAATGAGAACATTATTTGCCTTTGAGTCTGCGCCTTATTATAGAAGTGGAGACAGAGGCACAGAGGACGTCAGATGGGGCACATTGCACCCCTTAAGAAAGAGGCACAGGGACTAAGTGTTCCTCAGGCATGTTCTTGCAGGTGTGGGCAGTTACTGATTGCACCCACCTCCAGGGAAATCTAAGCATCCTTTTGAAATGCAGGCTTCATTTCCTCCTGGATGAGAAGCACAGCAGTGAATTCGTACCTCTAGTCCACCTTTCATTAATGTACTGTTCCCAGTGCAGGTGTAAGTTCCCTATTTCCTAGGAACAGTGCATTTGCTGTGATAGTAGGACAATGCACAATATCTGTACAACTACCCCTTTTTTCCTCTGATTGCATTTGCGTTAGCAATGGCACCCAGTGGCCATTTGAAAAGATAGATGAAGAAAACTTCCCCAACAATTTTTCAGTATGCATATCAATTGGCAATTAAAACGGTGCCTTCTTTTGCCCACCAAAATATAGCTTTTTCAACATTTTAATACTCAGAAGTTAGAATTTTAAGAAAAATTAGGCCATTGGTTTAGGTAGATGGAAGCTCCACTCGGGCAACAACTACAATCCCTGTCAAGGTGAATTACAAAAGTCACTAAATTAACTTCTGGTTAATCCTCTGCTAGCTTGGCATGAATCAGTCAGGCTTAATTTAGAGGTAGTGTGTAAAGTGTATATGCAGCACGCAAACAGTGATAAAGTGAAAACACAACACAAGAAACATCACAAATCAAATTAGAAAAATGATGTCGATTTTGATAGGTAAAATGATTTCAGAGCAACAAAATTCCAATCAGTAGAACAAGAGATATACAATTTTACAATTTCAGGTAAAAATAGCACTCAAAATATACGAGGCACCACTCACAGCCATCTAGTCATACTAGACCAGGGGGAAGTCGGACCGAGTATGATGGAGCATGAGTCGGATATAGGATCCAGATTAGTCCAGCTGAAAGTCTGGTGTGAAGAGTTTCTTTCATGATGGAGGAGGCCACAAGGAGCAGGGAGAGAGTTTCTGTTAGTCGCTGTTAGAGCTTTGCATTTGCAGACACTGCGAGCTGTTGATGCTGTAGCTGAATTGCAGACCTTGCATTGCAGGTCAACACTGGTGGTCGCTGTAGCGTGAAGAGCAGGTTTCACCGCGGGCAGCAGAGTCTCAGTGCAAGGGACCTGTTCAAGTTCATGAAGTGCCCAAACATCAAGATTTCTCCTTTCTTCTCTGGAGGAGCTCAGCTGATACCATCCAAGGGTCCAGGACCTGGGAAGGCACCACTTGAGTATCGTGACCTAACTCTAGAAGGGTAAGCAGTGCTCAAGTAGGTTCAGTTTCAGGTCCAGGAAGGTCCAGTTGCAGCAGGTCAGCTCTGGGCATGCCTCTGAGGTTGTCCCTGTAGCTCCGACAGGAAATCAGCCAGCTGACCCATAGAATCACTCAGGTTAGCCTGGGATGAAGGTAGCAGGTCCAGTCTTCCTTTTCAGAGAGCAAGGCAGTCGTCAAGCAGCAGGGCAGTCCTCTGATAGCAGCAACACTGTCCTTTCTCTATAACGTTCACTGCTCAAGAACGGTACACACGAGTGGCAAATGAGGTTCAATATTTATACCTGGTGCCACCTATTGTGAGTGGGAGGTACACCCTGTCCTATACCCACAGCTGGTTCTGGAAGGATCCTCCTTTCCCCTCTCAAGGCGTCAAGACGTCTTGGGTGATTGAAGGCTGGTGCCAGGGACCTGTGTTGTGCTGGAGGCACGCACTCTGAAGAACAAGTAGGTTAGGGTACAGCTGTGCTCCGGCCATTCTGTTAGGATAGCCCATCTTGCTCACACTTAGTCTCCTTGTGTCACTGTCTAAGAGGAATACACAAACCCCAGCAGCACAGCCATTTAGTATCATATGACCCATGACACTGATAAATGGCACAAATGTTGTAGACAAGAAAATGCCAACTTTCTAAAAGTGCCATTTTCAGAGTTGTGACCTAATATCCGACTTTCACATAAAAGAAGATTTTAAATTGCAATTCATTTGAGCGTAAACACAATAGCTCTATCTGCTCCTAATCCAAAGTTATCACTTATAAAGTGTAATAGGGTAATACAGCATTAGTCAATGGAAGAGGTAGGCCTTACGGTAGTAAAAAAGATGTTGGGAGTTTTTGACTACCAGAACATGTTACATTTAGACCCACATGTCCTGCTTTTTAATACCATGCACCCTGCCATATGTGCTTTTAGAGCGTACCTTAGTGGTGACTTATAAGTATTAAAAAGGAAGCCTTAGGCATGCAAAAGGTTTATTTTGCCATGTCCCTACAGGTCCAGTTGCAGCAGGTCAGCTGTAGGAAAGCTTCTGGGGCATGTCTTTGTAGCTCAGACAGGAGGTCAGCCAACTGACCCTGGAAGTCACTCAGGTTAGCTAAGCGATGAAAGGAGCAGGTCCAGTCTTCCTGCCCAGAGAGCAAGAAAGCCTTCAAGCAGCAGGGCAGTCCTATGGTAGAAGCAGAGCAGTCCTTCTTCTGTAATGTCCACAGGTCTGCCTGGACTGCAGGCTGCAGTGGCAGCCGAGACATGTTCTAAAGTCTACTTTAGTAGGTGACAAAAATAAGTGCTGCAGACCAACTGGTAGCTGTTAATTTACAGGCTCTGGGTACAGGTAGTATCACTTTACTAGGGACTTACGGGTGAATTAAATGTGCCAATCAGGTGCAGGCCAATTTGACCATGTTTTAGACAGCGAGCACAAGCTCTTTACCACTGGTTAGCAGTCGTAAATCGCACAGAGAAGCAATACCAACAAAAACAAATCCAGCAAAATAGGAGGTTGACTTTTGGTGAATGTGGCTCTGCACAATTTTTAATGTTAGTACAATGCCGCACTGCAAAAGTTGGTGCATTGCTGTCAAGTCCATACATTTGAGCTACATACTCCTGAACATTAACAGACACCTCTGTGACTCAATCCAACCTGGGAAATGGTTGAAGATTAACACCAATCAAGGGCTGATGTAAATAGCTTCCCAGAATAGAGGTGTAAACAAAATGGTTTCTGCATAGGGAAATATATTGCCTTTGAAGAAAACAAGTAGCATACACTTGTACAGCAGCAGTGTCTTTTCCCAATGTTGTATTGTTGTTTGCATACAGTTCTATATTGTCAAAATGGTAACACAAGGAAATAGTCAAATAACTTTACCAGGAGTGTGTTACAAATGTATAAGTGGCACAGATTTTCATGTGTACTCATGAAAATCTCCGTGAATTCCAATAAATCTAAAAATCTTCCAGCAGAAGTGTAAATTGCTGCATGTAATTCCAAATTTGTTTAGATTCAGGCCCAGAGAGACGTATTTACCAAGTTGCAGTGACCAGGTTTAGTTTAAAAATATGTGATAACTTGATCACCACACAGTTTTACAATTTGGGGAATTTTTTCTATCACCAGTGTGACTGCTAGTAGTCCTTACTATTACCTCTAGTACTTTGCTGGTGGTAATTGAGTGGTGACCATTTTCATAAAACACATGGTAACAGAATTACTAAGCATTTGTTATTATGGTTTCTCACACATCTCTAATTCTGGAGCTAGCACTGTGTTGGTAACAGAGGAACCAACACATTGTACGTCCTACAAAATTAGCACAGCACTCATCCGTGTGCCTAACACAAAATCATGAAGTAACACAAAACATGTCTGAGTCATGACTACGAGAAAGAGGACATTAGTAAGGATGAGGTCATGGATGTCACAAGTAGTTTACACTGGAGATCTAGCATTAACCACAGTGACCGGGAAGGTATTGGAGGAGGAATGTGATGCTGATTTGTTGGGGAAGTAATAGAAAGAAAGGACTGGGGGTGGAGAAGTGGAAGCAGGACAGAAGGGTTGGATGTCACATGGTTGTGGGCAGGTAGGGTACGGCACCCAGGTGTTTGTGTGCGGAGGGAGGGTCGCTTGAAAGTTGTTTGAGTTTTTAAAGTGCTTATCTAACATCTACGAGTTTTGATTGTCCCAGAGTGGGGTGGGATCAACTCGGCAAGCCTCACTGATCTCCTCACACTCGTCCTCTATGTGTAGGGGAGGAGAGGAGTACCAGATGAGGCTGAGTGTATCATATTGTGATAAGGTCAGACTGCATCAGCCTGAGATTCCCCATAATGCAAAATCTCATCTCTCAGAATTGAAGCAGTCACCAGCAGTGCCACTGCATGTTTTTACTCCTTTTTAGGGTTGAGCGTGCAAGCGCACTATCCTGTTGTAAACTTTCTGTCGGCTTTTAACCACGCCCACCGCATTCCCATCAGTTTCGTTGGTTCGTGGGCTTGCCTTTTAAAAATTGCTTGATTTTATTTGTGAAAGGCATCCATACATAATGCCTATTCCAGTGTTTAGCCCTCCTCAAGCGCCCGGGGAAACTACTGAAACATACGAGGCTCCACTTTTTTCAGCATGCTTTCTGGACTACTTTTTATTTCCAATGCAGCGCGATCTCGCTGCACATTTACCAAAACGTTTGACTGCCAGCAAGCTTATGTTTCATTTTGTGTGCTCATTTATTCTCATGGCATGGCCCTTTAAATAGGGTCGCTTATGTAAAAATGTATTACTTTTCATTTTCATTTCATGTGGCAATAAAAGTCCGGTTAGGACTTTTCAACGCTAATAGCTCTAAGTCGAGCAAATGCAAGACCCACTGCATTGCAAATGCTGGTTTGAAAAGTAGACAAAGCTGGCTATTTGACCCACCTCTCGAGGACTGTTGCTGTGTGGCTGGATCGATAGGGCCTTTATGACTGCAATGTCTTTCTCTCGCTACATCAATGTACCCTGCTGCCACTGTAGCCCAACATCCGGTTCCACACTTACTGTGCTACCCTGCTTCTCTTTCTTAAGCATTGTGTCCTCTCTGGTGCCTCTTCCATGTCTCTATTCCCTATCCCTTTCTTATCCTAGAGTTACACTACTTCCTTTCTAGTAGCACAGAAAGTGCAGAGTCTGTTTATGACGCTCCTGACATCCACTCTCACAGCCATTACCATCAATGGCTCAATTGTTCTGCAGATTCCATTGTGATATGAGCAGTGAATGTCTGTTGTTTACAGATTTACTGTTTCCTTTACTGGAGGAGCCAATTTCTTTATTGCTCTCGAAGGAGTCACGCCAGCCTCAGCACAGACCACCATTAGTCACCATAAAGGTAACTAACAATTAACTATGTTAAGTGGGCAACAAGGAGATCCATTTGTGAGTGCTGTTTTTGGGAGCAAAAAGTGGTGCACTGGGGAGGATTTGTTTTGTGTGTGTGTGTGTGTGCACATGCACCTAAGCAGACTGAAAGTAGCCAGGGCATGTGCATGTTTCACAATCAATCAATCAGGAATTTGTAAAGCGCACTACTCACCCGTGAGTGTCTCACAACAAATAGTTCCCCCCTAAAGTAATTTAACTAGACCTAAAGTATCTCTGTTCTGCACAGCTGTTACTGATGAATGCTTGAGGGGTTCCCTTGGCCATTTGGGGTATGTATCATGTGATGGTTATGTGTGTTTGCAAGGATGTCGGTGAGGTGTAAGAGGGTAATAGGTCTGAGCAGAGGGAACATCAGACTTCCTAGTGGAGTACGTATGAACACATTTAGGGCCTGATTACGATCTTGGTGGATTGAGTACTCCATGACAAGCATGACGAATATTCCATCTGCTGTTGGCGATCTACTTAGGACATAATGGAATCTTAATATGGTGGACATGACATCCATCACTATGGTCAAACTCAAAATCAGGCCCTTCATTACGTGTATCAGCATAACGAAGAAGCAACATTTTTTTTACTAAATTTAAAGGCTTATGTTATTACCAGTACCTTTGCAAGTATGCAGTCATAAAATATAGCTGGCATAGTTAGGTAAGGGAAATGCGTGACACCCCTCTTTTAAGAGTGGTATGCAGAGATAAAGGTGCTGGCACAGCAAACCCTTTTATGCATACAAACCTTTCTTTGTATTTATTTATATTTTCTTTCAGTTTATAAGAAGCACGTACACCTGTAAAATTGCATGTTTTCCCAAAAAATAATAACAAAAATGAATAATGAAATAAAGTACACATTTGTCATTGTGATTTAATGAAAATAAATCATAGAATTCAGAAACAGCTTCGTGGACTTACTCTGATTTTGAGTAAAAGACAGCTCACAATAAGAATACAAAAATCAAGCATCTGGTTCTCACCGGTGTCTTTGCTGTGCACCAGATACCTGAAAACAAGAGCATCTCCAAAGTGACAAAGGGTGTTCCCTGTAGATAGCATGATATGCTATGTTGCAGTCTTCAGCCAATGCTGCGTTTCTTACACCACAGTCCGTAAAACAGGGGTACTCAAAATCGGGCCCCAGGGACGCTTGGGCCCTGGTGCTCCATTTATGCACCCCCTGGTGACTAGACTCAGCTGTTCACCTGGCTGCCCGTTGACCATAAGGAGGTTGTGTTACAAGGAGGCAGGCAGCAAGGCCTCCAGGGGGCTGCCATGATGCACCTCAGAGTGTGAACCAGAGCTGCAAAGAGGTGCCTGGGTGGGGGGTCACCTTTATTTACAAGTTACATGTGATTTAGAAGCGTGCAGTGCCTAAAGTCTCCTGACCAACGCAGTGCCCTGCCTAATACCATGGAGGAACACCCTTAACTTTGGAATGCTAATTGAAAATAAAGAAGCCTTAGGGTTGGACTCCTGACCTGGTTGGAGGGGGAGGGAAACTGACATAAAAACGAATTGGTAGTTCAAATAAGTTAATCACCAGTCCTGTTAATGTTTATTAACAGAAAATACAACTTTGTGACTTCAGGAATCTAGTCTCCATGGCTAAGGAAGGAGATGGAAGTTGGAGAATATTGCACAGTTCTGTAGTGATCATCATCTAAGAGCATTAATAGAGTTAGTTACTAAATAGGAACAAATAATAATGTTTTTATATTGAACTTGATATTGTTTGTAAGCGCTGGAGGTAACAGACGTTACTTTTCGCCATTTTTGGTACTCTGGTTACTGACTTCAGAAGAATGAAAAGCTGAGTTTTTCTTCAAGGGATTCATACTAGTAAGCGCTTGATCACTGCATTAGTGAGCAGTGAGCGTTCAAGTTGCTAAGCTATCTTTCCAGTTAAATGGTCTGTGGCGTGGTTTCATTTAATCAGGAATACTGATGGCCCATCGGTCATTGCCTTGCAACTCTTTCCCATGTATCCATGATTACATGAATACATTGTTAGTTAGTGAATTCCTTCATAAGAGCTTGTTTCAAATGTCTTGCATAGCTGCAGGTAAGGGTGCAAAGGTCAAACAAATTGGCCTAAAAGGTGAAGCAACTATGGAGTGCAGGGCTGCTTGGTACAAGGTCTGTAAATTGCTGAGTATGTCACATGTTAGTGAGTAGTTTATGAGACTGGGTCCTATCTCCTTGAGGGTGATACAATTTTCATTAGGTTCTAGTTGTCTTATCACCCACATACTACAAGGGATTAGCCTGATTAACTAGCTCTAATAGATCAAAAATAAGAGTGGGGTAATATGTTCAAAACGTGATTACTGTAGAGTATACAACTTGGCCACATGAAACTGGGATTAACCCATGTCTTGTGGTTGCATAGCTTGATTACTAAGACCAAACACTGGGCCCCATCTAGAGGTCCGAATGGGGTGAAAGTATCCGCCCTCATCTGATATTTCTTAGTTTCTTATTTCTTATTTTTGTTAAGCACTCACTAATTTAATTTTGGATGCTTGGGGGAGGCTTTAGGGGATTGGAAGGCTTTTTCCCTAGGCCGTGGGACTGTAGATGCGTTCCTGGTAGCATCCGTGGCAGATACTATTATTTTATGTCCAAATCATTTTAAATTCTATTTGGATAACCAGGGGATTCCCTTTGTACTCAGCAAGGGTAAAGATTGTGAGCTCTCAAGGCTGCTCTATGGAGGTGATAGAGGGATTGAAAGTAAGTTATTTATGGTACAGTTGTTTGACAGAATATCAATGCCAAAAATATTGTATGGACAGAAAATTGTGTCAAAAATACTGAGGAGCAAAATATCGAGAAGGTAAGTGCAAATAGGTAAGTATAGATTTACAATTTTTAACTGTGTAATCTAGTCCCAGAGGTGAGTGTGAAGAGGTGTGTTATGTACTGGAAGGTGATCTGCTCAAGAAAAGTCAGTGTAACTTAAAGGAGGATGTGAGTCCAAGGAAGGATGAGCAGTGAAAGCATCCACAGTCAAATTGGGAATATGTTCATTTTATGCACTTTGGGTGATTTGTGTCTCCACTCTGATGATGGTTGGCGCCAATCTCTATTTCTGATTCTGTCCACTGGTTTCCTGG
Source organism: Pleurodeles waltl (assembly GCF_031143425.1). NCBI lineage: Eukaryota > Metazoa > Chordata > Amphibia > Caudata > Salamandridae > Pleurodeles > Pleurodeles waltl. Next base: position 39,796,643 of record NC_090450.1, read on the forward strand.
GTTATTGCATGGAGTGTAACTTTCTCCAGAAGTTTAATCAAGCCTTTTAAGCTGCAGTCCATGCCGGGGTCATACTACCATCGGAGATAGACTAGTTCATCGAGGGATGCATAGTTGGGGACTAGCTTTGCAGATACAAAAATATGGGGATATCTCTGAATTTGTATGACTATGGACAAACCACGTTAAAACCTGACATTCCAATTCAGATTAACCATGGGTCTTCCCATGAGTGGCACTGGTAGTATATATGTCACAGATCACATAAAACCATACATCTAATGCTTTAAGAAGTGAAAGAGCCTTGACTTGGCAAAAGGTGGACTAGGAGATCAAAACAACTTTGGAAAAAGTTTTATTTTCAGCCTAGGAAGCCTTTCAAGCAAACAAACTTGGAGAGTGGATCAAATCTAATTCACTAGGGGAGTATTATTTTATCCACAAGGATTCTATTTACAAAGATTTTGCAGCCATACTTGATACATCATTTTAAATGCAGCTCAAGAATACAGCTTTTAAAGGCATATATGAAGGGTAAACTCATGAACGATTCCAATATTTCAAGATCTGGAATCAAGAATGCATTCACGTTCTGCAGCAGCACATCATTTTTGTGATTACAAAACAATGTTTACCACTCTCTTAGTGCTGCTGTCAGGCCTGGGCCAGCTGAGCATCCTTCTGCCGTCCACTCCTGAAAGTTGCCCTTTGTGTCCCGTCTGATGGAGGTTTTCTCAATGTCTGTGTAAGCCCTGCCCTGCCTGGCTACAAATGTACCCCAGTCTATGGAATGCAATTGCAAAGGCAGTCATGCAGAGGGCCTCAGTGTCAATGAATTAAGCAGTGTGCAATAATAGAGGATATATATCAATTTCCCACTGTCCTGGATCTTTGTTTCCCACGACCCTCACGTTTTACAACACAGGCTGCAGCAAATGAGGGTCATCTGGGCTGCAGTTCCAACTCCCCTTTTTACATGATGTCACAATAGAAAAAGTGACAGGGCTCCTGGCACGTCTGCTAAACCAAAGCAAACAGTAATGAGAACGGGGTGAAGGTCAACTATATTTGCACACAAATACACCGAAACATGCTGGGTTTTGTTTGCATGTCCTGTGCCTCCACCTGCCCTTGCGCAAAGTTCTATTACTGCGATTCGCGGAGTCGCCTAATGGACAGAACTAGAAAACAAGATGGTGGGGGGAGAGTGGGGCCTGTGATTCTTATGAATGCTCCTCACTTCACAATGGAGGGCATTGCACTCCCCTATCCATGGGACTTTAATTATAAGCAACGCCCCCGTCCACGGTTTGAAGGGACAGTAACATACTTGCAACTCGACCGATTTAGGAGCGAGATTGCTGCATTTCATCAAAACTAAAGCCTACAGATTTCTCAAGCATCACCCTCCTGCTTTTGTGGGTGTTGTGAATTGAACCTGCTAAAGGATGAAACCCATCTCCATGCAAGAAGAGAACTGCCAGCAAGACTCTGTAAACCATGTAAAAGTCTGAAATGCATGGTTCACAGTTGCTGATGGGGATAGTAAATTGATCTCAATGCCTCCCAAATAGTGTATCCATTCCAATCCAATTTATCAAAGCCTCGGTTTCCAGTCCTGGGCTTCCTTGCTACAATCTAATGCATTTTGGGTGCTGTAGTTTTAGTTTTCTTCTATGTACTCAATTAGGAGAATACAACTGATATCAATTGTTTAGGAGGTAAAAATACAGGAATGGGAACAGTGTCCATGATGACATGGAGTAGGTGGCCACTCTAACTACAGAGATATGGTTAATGACGAAGAGATGTGCCATCGAGCTTGGAATCGTTCGCTGGGCAAAAGGTCCCTAATTTATGTCTTGGAATTTAGTTAAGGTGACGTCACCTGGGCCAGAGGCCACACATTCCTGCCTCTGATTATGCATGCAAGATAATCTCCAGTGAGGCCTTCATTATGGGAATTAATATGAAACTTGAAAACCCCTAACATTTTTTGGCTCTAGAATGTTGGCAAATATGTGTTGTCAGACTGCGGGGTACCTTTATTTCTTCATAGGCAGTTCCTGGACACCTCTCAGTCAGACTGAGGCATATTTTTGTGGCATGGTATTATCACATCATAGCTGTTAGACAGAGTACGTCCAAGGCTGGACAGGCCATACTAGGCTTCGGGCATTTCACAAGAAGGCTGTAAGGTTGGGGGGCCACTTTCGTTACTGGGGACCGGTTTTATAGCAATGCAGCAGCTTTAAAAGCACTGCACAGTTCCTTGAATAGTCAGCAGTTTTCATCCAACAATAAAAGTGCTAAGATAACTAGTGAATAATGTACCTGCTAGGGAGAGATCGGAGTTTTCTTCAGCAGCAGTTTTCACTCATCTAAGGTAGTGCAGAGGGTTAATATCCCAGCTGCAAAGAATGTGTACTATGCAGATCACAGAACAGTACTGTATGTGCAATGCTCAGTGGGATACTGCTTGTGTCACACAAATCCTTTTGTTACTATGCAGTTCATAAGTTACAATCATAATCTGGCACAGTGAGCTATGAACTGCCATCAAAGCGCTGTATGCAAACTGCATGCTACAAGTTAGAAAGTTATGTTTTTTCCAGTCTTTGATTATCCTAATTTTGCCAAAGGGGTTTGTATGGGTAGAAATATATTCTTATTAGTGATGTCAACCCTAACCAACGTGTTATGTTCTGAATCCTGACTTTATGCTTTCCCAGGCCAATTACTCTTAATGTGAAACCTACACATTGTAGTCTCCTTTGTCTTATGTAACATTTTCTATACACTGATTGTATGACTCATTGTCTCCCTATGTGTGTGTGATGTAAGGCGCTCCAACACCCTACCCTGATAAGAGAGGTGCTATAAAACAAATGTGATGCATGTGGGAGAGGGGCTATGGAGAGATGAGAGGCTGTTTGAGGGTGATGATTGGGGAATCATTGAGGAGTCCAAATAAAGATTGCCATATCCTGGTGCACTGTAAGGTCATCATTTACTATACTTTAAACACTAAAACAGTTGAACATAATGAACATTTTCTTGGGGGTGGGGGGGTTGCTAATGCCCCAAGCACCATTGTAGTTATCAGGCTAGCTCACATATGCGGGCTAGTCTAACAAAATGTGCCCGGGCTGCTCGGGGTTCCCAGTCCTCCCCGGAGTACGTGCACTTTTGGCTGGCTTTCGTTTCAAGCACTGGCCTGGGAGTGTGTCCCTCACAGCGAAGCCTGGCCTTGGCCTCTGGTCGCTCCCACCAGCGTCCGAGGCAGACAGGACTTATCTGGAAGATGGACTGTCCCGGATACCACGAGAGCAACCAATTACACGTGCCCCGACGTCTCTGCCGTGGGTCAGGAATCAGAAGCAGGACAGGAAGCCGAGCCGCACTTAAGTTTATTTTGTGGGGGGAATGCTTTGGCAGGCTGCGCTCACGGTCGTTTATCTCTCTTTTTTCTCTCTCTCTCGCAGTCCGTCCCTCCGTCCAGCTCTGATGTGGTGCCCCCGCAGCAGGCCGGCAGGACCGTCCTCTCCTCTCTCGGACGCCCCACGGCACGCAGCATCAATGGAAGACCAGCGGCGACAGCAGGACACGCGATGGCAACATGACGGAGCATGCGTCCTGGCGACCGTGTTATGGAGTTAAACCGTAAGTTATTGCTCGCCATTCCCACTCCAGATGCGCGTGCGGGTCCCAGGCACGTGGTCACCTCCCGCGGCCGTCCTGTGAGCCGCAGAGCTTTTGTTATGCATGAGATAGCGTACTGTTTGTGCCACCTAAAGGGAACATGCATGCGTAATAGTCTAGGAACCTCGTAGTACAGAATAAAAAGAAAACAGGATGGTAAAAAAACGAGGCTCGAGGGTGGTAATGCACTTCAAGTAGTTGCTAACAAAGAGAACTGAGTTCCAGTTCAATAGACCAACTGTGTGATCTTGGACAGGTCATCAGATCGCTTTGGTCATGTCTCCCAGATGCTTCTAGATTAAAGTTGTGTGCAGTCCAGCCTATGAAGATGTCTCTGCATGGTTAGCTTCGAGGGCGCAGTACCTGTTTGGACCCTATCTGCCCTGTTTCGTCCAGAGCGCTTTCTCCTCTGGTACATGGAGAACCCACAGACCATCAAACGGTCATGGGAGGGACTCACATTAAGCACACTCACTCACTGCCTCACTACACAGAGTTGAATCACTGCTTACACACAGTAATCCAAAACACTAAGGGTGTTGTATAGAGTTTGGCGGATGTGGGGCACACTGTACAGTGCTTAATTTGTAAATAAAACGTGCCGGTGCTCAGAGTCCGGCTCTTAAACACGCGGCTGCTGCAATTAAATGTGCGTGCACAGAATACTGAGGCAGCGTAATCCTGATGCCATCACGTGCCTCTTCAATCCGTATAAAGCCATTCCCTGCCCTTTCAGCTCACTCTAGCAGCTTTCTGCTTTCTACCTCTGTGCGCTTTTTTCTTTTTCCCTTCATCCGTCTTTCCCAAATGTGTCTTTTGTTCGCAGCAAAAGCTTGAGGCAGAAGAATAAGCCCGGGCCCTCAAAATAAGTGCCGGTGTCAGCACCGGAAACAACAGGTACAAATTAAGCAGTGGGCACACACCACAAATGGGGGGATGGCCCCTTTGCACTGTTTAGAGCACGTGCTTCTGTATACAGCCAAAATGGGCCTGTTGGGACAATTGCCAATTTTTGGCAGATGTCGCAAATGCACCAGGCTCTGAATAACCCCGTGAATGATTATAACTCTGACTCAGGGACAAATAAAAGTCACACTGCGGGGCAAGAAATGTGAATATAGTGATGAAAAAAAATCCACCGTAGATACCCAATCCGGATTTAGCCCCTCCTTCAGAAATGGAAGGATTTTCCTATAATATCCAACTCAGAATAAAGCCATATGGCTTTGACTTGAGTGGTATTTGGACACCACCAGCCCATATAGTGAAAATAGAAAGTCCAAGGTAGGTCTAGAAAGGGTCTGTCTAAGGATACTGATTTTTTCAGCGGTCTGTACATCTTCCTTGTGTATGTGTCGTCACAAAGGTGGCTCCAGGTCTTGCCTTAACTGTCTTAAATATAAGTTTCTACGGTCCATCTCAATCCAGTGCTTGAGGTTTGGGGTGTATGGTGTGGTTGCCAATAGTAGATAGACTCTGGTCCCCTATTTTCAGGGAACAGCAGGTTTTGCAAGGTATCCGTTTGTGGTTCGCTATCCAGCGGCTCAGTATGAAAAATTTGATGTGGGTTGCCCTATATTCTCCACATAAGTTTTGGTGGGATGTGGATACTCAGTTTTTCATGAGAACAGTGACGAAAATGCACCAGAGAGGGTTGCAACCTCTTGTTGGTGCTGGAGGAGGGGGATGCAGCCAAGGATACTGAAAAGGGTTCACCAAATGTGTTTCTGTTCTTGGTTGTGGACCGGTTGCGGAGGGAGAGGGTGGATGCTTGTTGCTGAAGCACGTTTTTTCTTTCTCTCTTTGGTCCATTTTCACCCAGCTGCTTATAGTGGTCGCGGGTTACATTTGAATGGAATAGTGAGTGTGGAAGTGGTGCGGCCAAGTAGATTTTGGGTGATGAGGATCTCAGTACCAGAATCCGTGGGCATGTGCTCTTCCCATGAGAGGACCAAGACAGAATGGGTCAGAAGGTGGAGTCTTCGACTTATGATTTAGCCTGATGGCAATCCTGTGTTAAATGTTGGCCAAAGGGAGCAGAAAGTTCCTGGGTTCATGGTGGGGAATAGTGACTTTTGGAAGGATCGAAGACAGAGAGAGGGGAGATCCTGGCTGCAATGTGAGCACATGGTAGACAGTTGGTACTAGAGGGGGACAAGATGAGGAAGAGCTGAAAAGGTGGAGCTGATGATAGGACAAGATGGATGTATGGTTCATGGCATTCTGAGATAGGTGCAGAGTGAGGGTATCCACAAGCGTCACTGGAACATCTGAGGGTGGACAGAGGCAGGTGGAGGATGGCATGTTGTACTGCAGGTGCCAGATGCCTCATCTCACAGCAGGTTGATTGCTGGCCCGACAGGAAGAAGGATAGTGGTTTTGTGTTGGAGAACAGAAACTGACTAGTAATAGGGGCGGTGCTGGAAGACAGAAGTGAGGTCAGTTGTTTTAAGAAGTAGGTCGGGTCCAAAATGGCCTTGGAGTTTGCTCTGCATCTCAGATAGGATGTAGGATCCTTTAGCAGAGAATGATAAAAGATGATGGGTGACATCTGGCAGTACAGTGCCCGGCAAGTCTGGCAATGGCGAATTTTAGGGTGGTCCACAGAGAACGGACAGAGGTGTTGAGTTAAGCTTGTTTCTCTTCACCTGAAAGCAAATAAGAGTGATGCACTCACATGACATCACGTACCATTGGTTGGACAAGCAAAACCTCAACATAGCTCCAGCACCCAAACTACTTAGGCTTGAGTAAGAGTAGCAAGCATGACAAGTTAAACTCATGCCAAGTGAAAGTCATGGTAGACTGTGATAATGGCAGTGACGTAAGGGTGCAGAGGGAGTTAGATGGATCCGCTCGGGAGGATTTCGGAAGACTCCACCTTCCTGCCACCTCCACCACTTTGAATAGGAAGAAAGGGGATGAGAATGGCCGGTTTTCTTTCTGACTAGTTTCAGAGTATTTTCTACTGTTTGCATTATTGACACAAGCATTCACCTCTGATTTGGTTGCTTGTAATCTCAAATGATGTTTGGTTGATTAGTCATGAATTTTGTCTACTTTTCAAGTTAGTCAATTGCCAGTCAGTCATTTTTTAATTCAGGCTATTCCAATTACAGAAGCTGAAACACCAGGGACTTGGCTCTGGGGGGGTATTGGTGCTTGTGGTGTGACACCTCCTAATATATAAAGACTGTCATTGGTCCTTGGGTCCAGAGGCCTCTCATCGGGCCCACAGTGACTGTGTGGTTTAGCAGCCCAGCCACACACCTCCATGCTGCTATTCAGTACTTGCATACACCCGCCCGCAATCTTTCCCCTCACACAGAGCATGGGCAGGAATAAACATAAGACTAGGTGGCTCTTAGGTGGTGAGGAGTAGGCTTTCATATTTAACACTATTTTCATCCATCCAGCTCTAAAAAAAATTACAATTAATTTGTCTTGATGTTTTCTCAGGGCTCACAGAAAAGGACAAAAGTATTTGATGTGATTGGAATTAGAAGTGTAGGGTATTAAGAGTAGTCAACTGGCAGCACTTGTTTTTTCAGAGGTAGATGGCGTGTCAGACAAAAGTGTGCATCCCTCCTATGTATGTTTTATACTGGATTAGTCAGTAGTAAAATCTGAACACACACACACAAACACACACACATATATGCTTTGCCCAAATGTAAGCCTTTTCTTCATAGAAGTTCAGCCAAATGTTGAAATCACCATTTTCCATTTTTGGAGGTCAAAACAGTGGACCAGATGCTTGATAATTGCACACATACACCTGTTTCCTACTTCCCAATGAGATCTTTAGATCATTCACCTTCTCTTCATGTTCTGTCTTTTTTTTCCTCACAAAAAAGAACCCTTGGGCCTAAACAGCTAGCCCCGCTGTCGGTGTCCGTATAAGGTCCTCATGGGTCTAGTTGGGTTCGTGCTGTATTTTGACTTTAATCCTGGCCCAGGAACGCATAATTAAAGGAAATCTCGTATCCAGGAGTAGTTTTAACTCTCATTTTAACTTACACTTTCACATTGATGCTCTGCTTCCCCACCTGCTTTGGTTCATCATTGTGGTACCTAGAATACCAACATTACTAAAATATCCCTGAGCTCCCCCCACATATGGTGGGTGAGGGATATCCTCCTTTTAAAATGGGTTTTCACCTTAGCTAGGTCTACATTTGTAATGGTAACTTATTTAGACCCAAGGGTTCTTTTTTGTGAGTATTTGAGAAGAAGGGAGTCAACCCTTGCTGGTCTATAAACGTCTTCAAACCTCATTTGTGTGATAGCTGTCTTTTTATGGCATGGTTTCCAACACACACCACATGCTGAATTCTTCTGCCCTACATCCTGAACCAGAAGTTTCAGATGTCCCTACCCACATAGAAATATGCTTTCTGTAGTGCTCTGCAGCTTTCCTGAGGTGGGTTCACAGTATTTTAAATACCTCATATAAAATAGTTAGAACTTTGAGGCGATCCACCCACTTACAAACACATAGACGCCTGTGCATTAGCCTACAAAGTTATCTCACTGCCACTGGAATGACATTGATGGTTGGGAAATCTCAGTTTCACCTCCTCCCCAATTTAAATGACTAAGACACACCCCTGTGAAACACATTATTAGTATTATTGCAACACAGTTTTAAAGGTTAATTCCAAAAAATAGTCTAATAATTGCTGATTTTGAACTTATCATTTCTTACAAAAATGTTAAATTTACAATTGTCTGTTTCTTCAAGGAGTCTTTTATACATTGTGCAACAGCGCAGCATAGCACTCATGTTTCAGAGATGTGATTTGCCTATTCATGCACTGTAGTTCTTAACTAAACTAACTTGGGAGAAAAAGTTATTCGGGTCACAGAATGTACACTGCAAACAGAAGTCTCACTTACGTGTGTTTCAATGGATTATAATGCTGCCTCATATATAATGTTCGTAATATTTATTTTGATGTTGAACAGCGCATGGTGAATTATCTATTGGCTCACTCACAGCATCTTAAATTGTGCGTTTATTGTTTTAGATCAATAGTTTCCAACCCGTGGTCCAGGGATACGGCGTTGGGTCCATGTAGCCTCTTCAGGGGGTCCGTGACTGCTGAGAAAATTAACTAATATTAACAGATTAGGTCCCCGGCTTTCAGTAATGACTCAGTGGGGGGTATCCAGATTCTAATAATGATTTAGTGGGGTCCCCGAGTTCCATTATTGATAAAGTGGGGGTCCACAGAAGTAAAAGAGGTTGGGAACCACTGTTTTAGATCATATTTCAATCCTATTTCCTGGATTTCCCCTGACGACATATGAAAAGTGCACCCAGTTTATTTCTTCTAACTCTGTTTCTACCTTTCATATTAGCTATCATTCTAGGAGAGCAGCAGACGCATTATGTACATTGATAAAAGATCGGAAGTCCAAAACATGTAGTACGTCGCTCAGTAGCGGCTCGTGGGGCCGTACGTGGGGGGTGGTGGGGGTTAGGGAATAAACATTTTTTTTTTTTTTTTTTTTTTTTTAAAACACTTACCTTCCTTCACCACCGCGACCGCTCCTCTCCTCCGTCGCCAGATGCTGCAGGGACAGGCTCCCAGTCTGCCATGCAGCCAATCCTGACACTGCTCAAAGCTTCGTCAGGATTGGCTGGGAGTGCCCCGTCAGGGTACTCCCAGGCAGACTGGGAGCCTGTGCAGGCTGTATCTAGCCCAGCAACCGTTTTGCTGGGCTGGAGAGAGCCCTGTGCACATGTGTGTTTGGCCAGTCCAAGACGTCCGGCCACACACACATGCTCTCTGAGGGGGAGTGATGAGCACTCCCCCTCACTCCTCATCACTGCCGTGGCCCCGCCCTCTCATAAACAAAGTTTATGATCGTTTTCTGGTAAAGGTTTTGCAGCTGCCGCTGATGGCGAGGAGCAACATTCCTCCGCCCAAACGTAGGAGCCGCCCCTGATGCCTCAGCACCAGCACATTACGTCAAGCCACAACTTTAATGTTCAACTTAGAGGGGCAGGAGTAGCAATTTCCACATATTAATTCCACATCCCAAATTACAGCATCAGTAACAATGACATTTTGCTTTCATACAGTGAATGTATGAAAGCGCAATTGCGCTGCGAAATAAAGAGAAAAAGTAGTCCAGAAACCATACAGAAAACAGGGAGCCTTGTATGTTTCCAGTAGTTTATAGGTGCTCTCGAGGAGGGCTAAACACCGGGAAAGGCATGACATATGCATGCCTTTCACAAATGAAAACAAGCAGATTTGAAAAGGCAAGCCCACGAACCAATGAAAGTGACTGATGTAACATGGGTGTGCTTAAAATCCCCCTAAAGAGAGATTAGAAGAGGGACAGAGCGCCTTGCGCTCGCCCCTGAAAAACCATCAACGTGCGATGGCTCACAGTGGAGGGATCTTCCCTAAGGTTGACAGCTCATCATCCTATAGCTTATTAATGTATTTAAGGTTTAGAGCGGTAGTAATAAAACCTTTGCTAAGGCAGTGTTAAAATAAATGACAAACTAATTTAGTAATACTATGCACAAAATGTGCAGAATTACACCGCATAATTCACCGTTCCTTGACGCATATTTCAATCAACCCTGAAGCATAATTTGGTCGTCTCCTGCAGCACAATTCCAGTGGCCCTGATTATAAGTGGTTTCCCACAATAGTAGCCTGTGTCACTGTGTACCGCTGTAAAAGGCAGAAGTAAATGTCACTTACTCCGTTCTGGGTGGAAAGGGTTAGGAAACCCTCGTGGGCATATATCAGAGTCCATCTACAAAGACAACATTATTTCTGAGTGGATGAAAAAAAAGTTTCACGTAGAGATGTACATTTGTGCATGTAATCTTCTACTTAATTTATCATGCTAACATTTTGTGTAATGACGCCCCCTCCCCCGGCTACTTTTTGTATTTCATAAAACGTAAGTAAGTGATCCAACACTTAGAAGTATTCCTACAGAATTCGATTTCTGGCTTTTCTTTTATGACTTTGTGAGTCGGCCGTGCGAGGCGCACAATAGGTTTTAGCACGGGACGTCAGTCACTTCCTGTCTCATTTTGCTTGGCTAGGTTTTGTGCTACTGCTGGGAATGGGGCGTACCATGTCCCCCCTCATCTCTAGACTGACTTATCTACATGTGCGGGCCTCTTCCTTTTCCCCTCAGTTAGTGGCCGCGGGAATAGGCTGATTGCATTAATATGTCCGAACATTTCCAGTAACCGGCTGCTAAAAACCGTCTGGGGGCGCCCCAACTTTAATTTGCTTACAGCGACAATGCCAGGGCAGGAAAACCTTGCCAAGAGGAACATTCTGCAGGACGCCGTCCTGCACTTCAGAGGATTTCTGATTCTCAAGGTCAAAACATAGGCCTTGGATCGTATAAGTATGGGTGTTGTAAAGTTTTTCTCTTGCAGCCTTCATGAATACCTGTGGAAACCGTGCAACCTCAAATTCTGTGAAGCTTTACACGTTTGAGGATGTGCCAGAAAATCACGTATTTTGCAACAGTTTATGTGGCAGAAGGTAAACTTGCTGAAAAAAAAATTTGCACATATTTTTCATCCTGGCTGGATTTGATTAGAGTGAAAATTGTGTTTGAAGGCGATGAAACTATTTTTCAATGTGCAGAAAAACATCACATGGGGAAAGTCAAACTGTGAAAACTGCTAGCTTCACAATATTGCCAGTGTAAAACACATTTTGCACCCCCGACTTATGAGGCCCAGGCTCCCAAACTTTTGCTGTAGATGCAACTACTTGGAAAATGCCTGTGCCCCCACCATGTTCAGGTGACTGTGCCCTAGTATTTATTCATAAGTTAACCAAGTTAATTTGACATTACTTGACATTAGTATTTTCAGTACACACACACACACACACACACACATATATATATATATATGTATATATATTATTGAGTCTGGTGTCTCCGAAAATGCTGTAGCAATTAAAGTGTCTGTATTCATTTTATTTCAGCTTTAATCATAGCAGTTGTACCATTTAGGGTGTGCAGTATCTGGAGTTGTCAGAATTTCCAAATTGTCCACACCATGGTTTATTTTGTTTGTTTTGATGCTGCTTGAGGATTGGCTAATGTATAGTTTGGATACACAAGGGTGCCAGTTGCTACACAGGGTGGCAATGACCTGAGGCCTGAATCAGCAGCAGGTGATGAGTGTTCTGTGAGGTGCCTTCACACAAAAAATGCTGCCACACCCTTGTGCGATCTTTGTTTAAACTGGCAGTGGACTTGAAAGGTGCTACATGAAGTACTGTGCCACCGAGATTGTTGAGGTCACATGACAAGAACCATTTTCATAAAGGCAAAGAAATCAACTTTTAATGAGTAGAAAACACAGAAATACTTCAAATGCATAATTCCAGCGAGTCCTTTAATAAAGAGCTCCAGTGTAGTTTTGCAAAAACTCAGCGCTAATGCCAACCAGAAAGATCTCTCTGCAAGAACATTGACACATAGGGGGTGATTCTCACCCTGGCGGGCGGCGGAGGCCGCCCACCAGAGTTCCCCCCTCCAGAATACCGCACCGCGGTCATTAGACCGCTGCGGGTATTCTGGGTTTTACACTGGGCTGGAGGGCGACCGCCTAAAGGCCGCCCGCCAGCCCAGTGTAAAACAACCTTCCCACGAGGACGCCGGCTCCGAATGGAGCCTGCGGAGTGGGAAGGTGCGACGGGTGCAGTGGCACCCATCGCGAATTTCACTGTCTGCAATGCAGACAGTGAAATTCATTGTGGGGCCTTCTTACGGGGCCCCCAGGGGCCCCACGACACCCCATACCGCCATCCTGTTCCTGGCGGGCGAACTGCCAGGAACAGGATGGCGGTATGGGGTGTCTGAATCCCCATGGCGGCGCAGCGAGCTGCGCCACCATGGAGGATTCAGAAGGGCAGCGGAAAACCGGCGGGAGACCGCCGGTTTTCCACTTCTGACCGCGGCCGAACCGCCGCGGTCAGAATGCCCTGCGGGGCACCGCCAGCCTGTTGGCGGTGCCCCCGTCATTTTAGCCCTGGCGGTCGACGACCGCCAGGGTTAGAATGACCCCCATAGTTTTTCTGCATGAACATAGGGGCCAGATGTGCAAAGTGGTTCGTGCTGACAAGCTGGATAATTCACAAAATCGGCCATTTGCGAATGCAAAAAGGCTTTTTTAAATGTAAAAAGCTGTATTTGCGATTCGGTAACCTATTACTGAATACAAAAATTGGGTTTGCGATTCGGTTTTAGGAAGGGGCGTGTTTAAGGCATCCCTTCCTAATACCAAATTGCAGTGGTATTTGTGAATGTTTTGCGCCTGAAATGCGATTGCGAAACATTGGCATTTTATGGCCTACTTCAAGTACGTGGTAATACATTTGCAAATGGTAAGGGATACTCAGGGGACCCCTTCCCCTTCCTGGATGTTTGTAAAACATTTTTTAAAAGAAGGCAGTGGTCTTATGGACCGGGCCATTTGTGGCCTGAAAAATGCTTTGTACATCTGGCCGTGTATGTGGTAGTGTCTAGCATGTCTTTTTTTTTTTTTAGAAATGTTAGACATGGGGTCTGTGGTTGGCCGTGGCTTGCACCCTGTCCAAGTTGGGACCCTCACTCTATCAGTGTAAGGGAAGTCACATAGCTAAGATAACCCCTACTCATCCCTTTGGTAGCTTGGCTCAAGCAGTTAGGCTTATCTCAGAGGCAACGTGTAAAGTATTTGTACACACACACAGTAGCACAGTGAAAACACCACAAAAGTACTCCACACAGATTTAGAAAAATAGCCAATATTTATGTGTGTAAAGACCAAAACGACCAGAAATCAACATACACAAGATAACAATTTTTCAAAGATTAAATGTAGCATAGCGCTTAGAAACGCGATAGCTCCAACTGGGGCTATCACAACAGCTTGACTGAGTCACTTCCAACAGTCTGGCACTACCTGCAAGGGAGCACGGGCTGGCAACAGAGTCGTGTAGACCCCAGTTATAGTACCTCGGAAAACAATGAGGAAGCAAAGACGTTGCACCGAGTCGGGGAGCTGTTGCGGCGTTTGTTCTTTACTGCCACCGGGAGGGTGAGGCGTCCGTTCCTTACAGCAGGGCAGGCTAGTTTCATAGCACCTGCATGAGCTTACGATCTGCCTGGCACAATAATTGCCCCCACAGTCACCAGAGCAACAATCGCAGGTGGATGCCCTGTTGCATGCCTTGTGCACACAAGGCATCCGCAATTCTGTTGAACATAGCAGCGCCACTCAAACTTCACAAATGCCAGTGATGCTAACAGAACCTTGCAACTTCCCTCCAGATCTGCTTCACCCCACAGACTGCAGTCATTGTGGCTAGCAGTTACCCATGATATGTCAAGCAGACCATGTGTTTTAGTGATGCAGTGGTAAATGTAGCTTTCTTCTTAAACCATGAAAAAGTGTGATCTTCTATTGGACACCTGCTCTTTGCAATAATATGCTTGTTACCCATGTGCACATTTCTAGTTCACTTACATTAATAGTCATAGAATTTGCATAGTTAGACAGTGCTTACAATTCCTACATGTATGGGGGAAAAGGCAAGGCACTAAGTTGAAGCATTGTACCCGCTGAAGAATTAGTCCTTAAAGTGCAAGACTTTTACAAGAGTCGCAGTACTGTTGGTTCTCAATGCTTGCTAAACATAGTGTGGTGAATGAAAGTGAAGACGCTCAATAGTAGAAGTAACTGAATTTATTAACAGCCTGCTAGGTACATGGCTTCTCTCCTGCCAGCAACAGACCATCTGGCAGTAATGGAATTCCCATATTGTAACACTCCCAATGACATAACAGTGGAACATACCATCAAGGGGTCCCTCCAGTCCAGACTTGCCAAGTGGTGTCAAATACAGTTCCTGTGCCCTTGGGTCTGGGTTCTGGTGAAACAAGGAAAAACAAGTGCATCGACTTCCAGAAAGACTTTGGAATTGGCGGCGCTCTCTGACTCCCCGCTGCCTACACCACAGCTGTGGTCCCCACTGAGTGCAATCACCACGACCTACAATCCCAGTGCCACTGCAGCACCTCTGAAGTCCAGCCACAACATGAGTCCAGAGTGCTGTGTCCCCGATGTCCGTGGCACCTGAGTCCACCATAGCACCTGTGGCCCCGTGTTGTGATCGCAACACCGCAAAGTCGACACCTCATGTCTTGGCCTGCTTGATTCATTGACCCTGCCTTATTGTAAGGAACTGCCGCTTTGCCTCCAACACGCCTCACCTCCTCTGCAACCATAAGGAACCGACCAGTGGGCTAGGCTTACACTGTATCCATTTTCAAGTGGGGGCTTGCACAGTAGAAATCAGAGTGGATGAAGGCTCTGAGGGAATACATGCAAAGGAATCAAAGGGAAGTTTTGTCCTGTTACCTATAGTGATCAAGGGTGACAAGGGCATCTTGGAGCAGACTGAGCCAGAGAAGACACACACATTTAAGATGACACACTTGTAAAACCTTCCTGAATTCCCATAAATCAAGCTGAGTGCATTTCTAGAGGCACAGTGTTACATGAGCAGGAATCTTGTACTGAAAAAGATCTTCCTCCCACTGGAACCTTCCTAGAGAATGAGATAATCAGATGCTGGCTGAGTCTAAAATGAGGACCAGGGTTCTGATAAAGAGCTTTATACATCCAGCCTAGTCTTTAGCTTCCATTTTTACCGGAAACCAATGCCACTGGCATTTTGCAGGCTCGATGTGATATTATTTTTGACCTTGAGTGGTCAGGGGCTTAAAACAGGTAGCAGCATTTATTTGAGGCATTAGTTATTTGTCCCACTTGCAATAGCAATAATGCTATAATTGAAGGTGCACTCCTTTTCTCCCTCTTCCAGGGTTCCACCAGTATGTCGCGGTCCTGGTGGGAAGGCACCAGTATAGTTTATGTTGGAGCATCAGTATGAGATATGTTTGGGAATGAAGTAAAGAAGGCTACGTTATTACATTGGTAGGAACACTTTATACTGTTTAGGCTCCTTCTGTACAATGACGATCAAGAGCATTTTGGAGAAAAGGGTAACGTAAAACTCAGTAGGGTTGAAGTTTTGTTTTTTGAAGTAAGAAAAAAGCCCAATCACTTTTAATGTGTGTTTTAAAATCTCCAAAAGCATTGTTTTAGTTAACCAGTGTCAATGATGATAATTTAGTAGACGCAGAGAGTGATGTGCAAGTGTGTCAGGGAGGTGGTAGAGTGTGTAGTAAAGGCATAATATACCTTATGGCAAAGAAATTCTAGAAAATGAACAAATTTGAAGACTTGTTGTGGTATGTAATAGAAAGTGGTAGAAAAGAAAGTTCAACGGTTTGGAGGAAATAAACCAGAGAGAAGTGAGCAGGACACGCAAAGAAAATAATAGCACTACTGATGTGACAATTTCAGTCTCTTAAGTAACTAGGTAGGGTTTCCTGCACGATGTGCTGTAAGCATGGTCATTACACCAGAGTATGGAAAGTGAGGTATGGAAAGAGTGATAAGAGAATGGTTAGAAGGGTTATGCCATCTAGCACAGCTGTCAAACAGGAACCATGAGCTATGTTGCAAGCAATGTGTCCAAACTGCATTGCCTTTCAGTGTGGATCAAAATCTGAAAAAGCACAGAAGGCCAAACCTAGAGAGGTGCCATTAGGGATAACCTGGATTTATCAAATAAACACCTGTAAAAACTCTTGGCTAAACTCTGTCAAAGAACTCACACTTTACAAAAAGTTTCACCAATTATGATACAGGGAGTTCCTTACTCAGACCATCAAAGCCATGCTGAAAAAGAGCTATTGGAAGGAGGTAGTTGATAAGAAGATAAGATATGGCCGTCAGATGCTCATTGGTCATAACATTCTTGGAAGCAAATGTGAATACGGGCCATGAGTGATATCTAGCATGTCACTTACACAATGTACAGGAAAGTATTCCTAAAATTCACACTGAGAATTCTCTCATTAACCCCACACAACCATAGGTCACTCAAAATTTGTAATGTAGAAGAGGCATCCATGTGGCAAGTTTGCAAACAACAATCTGAAACACTGGATAATTTCCTACATTATTTGTCAGCTTATTAGAAAGTAAGAGTGCTCTGGCCACGCCACCGTTTCAGGGACAAGGGAGTCAGGTACCTAATACACCCTTGTGAAATAAGCATTTGGTTGATCACCTCAAATCATATAGTGCAGCGGTGCTTAACCTTCTCACCCTCATTGAATCACTACTTGAAACTGTGACCCTGGTTCTATAATTTGGTACCTGGCTTCTTTCCCCCTCATACATTCAGATGGGGCCTTTTTTTTGCTCCATTTTCGATGAGCCCACACTAATACCTCAACCATTGTTTCCACCTCTTTGTCAACTTGGAGTCCCATCAAAATCGTACCTTTGACTAGCCGGTTAGCCATCTCCACATGTTCATTCCCTTGTGGGTTGTAAAGTGAGGTGCCTTTGTGTTTGATGCCACATTTGGTTAAAAATTCCTATATTTCAAGTGAAGTAAGCTGACTGCCACTGTATGTAATGAGTATTTGAGGAAATCTTTCCTCCTGAAACACTCTCTCTAACACCTCAATGGTATTTCTCGTTATCACCTCTCTCATGAATTTCACTTCTAGCCATTTGGAATGGACATCTATCATGACAAGAATGTATCGTAACTCAGATCTTAGTTCGTTCAAAGGTTCAATAAAATCCATGCACACACTGTTTACATGGATTATCGATGTGTTCTCGTTCAGCTTGTATCACTCTTTTAAGGCTTTTTTCACTGTCTTTACACTCTTGGCATCTAAACACCCAATTCATGAAATGATCATACCCAGCCACCAAATATTCTTGAAACCTTTTCTTGGTGAGATTTTGTACCAAATGCCCCTCATGTGCCAAAAATACTATTTGATTCCTCAATCCTTGCAGCAGTACAAACTTATCACTCCTCATGATAACTTCTTTGACCACTCAAAGATAACTCTTCCAGAATCTTTAATATGACCTTATTCCACAAGCAACCATACTGTCTCTCCTACTCCCTTTGACAATCAATTTTCTAACATCTTTTAACACGTCATCCATTTAAATTTCTCTTCTCCAGTCCTCTTTGGTAAACACTCCATTGCTAAAGTTCTCAAAACCAGTCCCTGTCACCAGTAGGTGGCTCCCCCATCCCCAACATACACCAGACGCCCCCCAACCGCCCTCCATCCAAAGCACCTCCACCCCCCATAAACACACTAACCCCTCAACCCCAACATTCAAATACACCCCGCCCCAATCCAAAAACACACCCCCAACACCTCTGATCCTAACACCCCCTCATACCCTCCGATTCTCTCACTCACCCCGCCAAACATGCAGACACCTAGAGACATGCACCATGCATACACCTAATTACTTACACTGGCATTCATAAACACATACTTCCAGACATGCTCACATACATTCTTTCTCACAATCACACTGGCATGCAGACACGCACTCACTTCACCATTCTTAAACACATTCACTCACACGCATACAACGATGCAAACAACACACACAGATGCATTCACACACTCACTCACACATTCATGCACACACTCAGACAAACACACACAAGAACCCCCACCCTCCCACCGCCATCCCGTGTCGGAAGCCCGACTTACCGTGCGCAAGGAGGTCTTCCGGCAGGGAACAGAAAGGGGTACTGCACCCGCCAGCAGGGCCCCACCAGCAGAGTACTGACAGGCCGTATTACTTGTCATAATACGGCTGGTGGCGTTTTGCTGGCGTGGCGGTGCTGATGGTAGCAGCGCCACCTTACCACCATCCGCTATCATGAACACTTCCGGCTTTCCGCCCTTCTTGTGGCGGAAGTCTGGCAGTGCTCATAATATGTAAGACGGATGGTAGCAGCGGTGGCGGTATTTGGCGGCCGTCACCGCGGCAGTAGGTGGTTTTTACCACGAAAGACAAAATGACCACCTCTGTCTTCTAAGCAAATTTGTTGACACATTTTGCATAATATTCCACAAGGCCCATGAAGGAACGTAATTGATGTTTGTCTTTGGGAATATGGGCCAACTGCATCGCTTTAAGAAGATTATCTTTTGGCCGGATGCCTTCTCCTGAAATGGTGCATCGAAGATATTCAATTTCCTTAACAAGAAACTTGCAATTATCCTTCCTCAAAGTGAGACCAGTCTCAGATAACCTCCTTAAACAATTTTTAAGAACATAATTATGTTATTCTGCTGTCCTCCCATATACCACAATATCATCCTGGAGATAAATAACATTCTTAACACTTTGAAAACCTCTGACATCATATGCTGAAAAACACTGGCCACGGAGGAAAAGCCAAATGGCATTCTGGTGAAATGAAATGGCTCTTCCATCATTATAAAAGCTGTAAGATTTTTTTATTTTTTATGTAAACAAATCTGATTGCATACATTTTTTAGATCTAATTTAAGGGAAAATGTCCCTATATTCAACAATAAAAACATTTCATTTACATATGGCAATGGGAAATTGTCTGTTACTATCTCATGATTTACACTTCTGAGGTCCACACAGAAGCATAACCAACCATCTGCTTTTTCTGTGATGACCACTGGAGACACTCGTAACTTACAATGGCTCAATTACACCTTCTTGAAGCATGCCATCCAACATTTTTTTTCACCTCGCCCCTAATCACAACAGGCAATCTTCTCACTTATGTTTCACTGGCATAGCTCCTTCCTGAGCTTGATCTCATGGATATAACATAGCATAATGCCCACGATGGCCGTACTTCAGACACTGTTTATCAGTAGCAAAACAGGATTAAAAATCTCCTAAGTAGAAATTGCTTTCACATCTAAAACAGGTTTTTTGAACTTGTGTTTGGGCAAACATTTTCTTCTTAAATTTGTTGACATTTTTCCCATACTTATTTAACACATCAACACATTCTTGTTCCCCATCTTCTTTATATATTGTAGATACTTCCCTTCCTTTAGCAGTGTCTCTTTTATCCATTTCGCGCATGTAGAAATCTGACCCTTCCACTATTTTAGAAACCTGTATAACATCCATCAACGAGAGATTTTTCACTGCCAACAATCTTTCCTAAATTATTTTACTACTACATTGTACTATAAGTTGATCTCTTAGTAGTTCTTGAGTCATTTGACTAAACTGGCACTTCATAGATAATCTTGAAACAAAGTCATCTATGGATTCTTCCGGTTTCTGAGGGTGCGTATAGAATTTATATCTGTACATTGCTCTGTTAGTCTCTTTTGCACACCTATGCGCCAGACATAAACTTTGCTTCCCTATACACACCTTCAATGGGTGATTCTTAACATCTAAAATTACTGGTAGGTATTTAAATATGTGCTGATCCTCAAGTCTTTTCAACACTTAACACTAAAGCTTTTTTCTTCCTGCTCTAAAATCATGGCCCTCTAGGGCTAATAGATAGTTTAAAAAGAAATCTATTCACTCGTCCCATGGTATAGGAGATGACCCTTCATAAGCCAAGAAGATGGTGGGTATTAAAATGGAATTTATTCCCATGAGGATAAATGTTGGGAAAATAAAAATTTTTCAAAGTGAATGGATACCAAACAGCTGTTAGTGAGGTGCTTTCCTTTGAAAGGTTCCCGAAGCATCGAAGAATGGTGTTTCAAAGGTGCAGTCCTTTAACCTGGAACAGAGATTTGAACAATTGGTCCTTTTTTAGTGTCTATGTCACACATTATCAAACCATAGTCCTACCACAGTTTCAACGCCCGTGTGGAGCCCATAAGAGGAAGTACATAGAGAGAGTTGGTGACCTCTCAAAAGATGAAAAGCAGGTGAGAACAACTATAAGCTGACTAACCAAATTAAATCTGATAGTGAGGCTGACACGGGGCGTGATGTTCCTCACAATGATGTGCTGAGATCGTGGTTATCTCAAGCGCTGATGTAAAAGTTCAGCTGTTCGAGTTACGCGCATAGACATGTTCACAAGTGCTTGGTGAGGCCTTCTCTCACGCTGAAGTTTAACTGAAACCTCATGTGCCTTAATACGCTTGTGCCATCAGAAAGGTCAAACTCCAAATGAAAATATCACTGAAGCTTCACTATAACTCTACACCACAATCAAATGGCTAGTTATTAGTTTTAATTTCAGTTTCCTGGTTCTGCGCACATGTTAACATAAATGCTTGTGCTGCAGCGTACGATACCAGTTGATATGCAACATCTGTTTACCTCTGTTCACTAAGGCTGCATTGTTCCTTAGCCACTCGACCAGCAGGCTGTATGGTGGCAGATAGCCATCAAATTGTGGTGAATGAATGCGAAGATGCTCAATAGTATAAGTATCTGAATGTATTTACAGCCTGCCAGGTACGTGGCTTCCCTCCTGCCAGCAAGAGACCAACAGACCTAAAGGAATCCACGTATCCCAACACTCTTAATGACTTAACAGTGGAACATACAATCAAGGGATACGTTAAAGTCATAGCACATAGATACATTAGTCATGCTTCCCATCTCTGCCACTACAGTGAGCTACAGCTCACCAATGCTTCTTAGTTTCTTTGCCACTGGATCTATGTATGTATGTATGTAGGTGGTATTTGTTTAACTGAACCAAGCAAAAAGGCAGCGGAAACTGTACAGGTTCGAAGGTAAAGTTACTGGCAACACAAGCGATTGGAGCAGTGTTGGGGCAGTCCCGATTGATTCATGGATGTTTTTGCTGGTCCACAATTCATATAGTGAAGACATTTTGCCTTGTTTTGATTTCCTTTTTTTTTTTTGCAATTCTTTATCTCTAGATGAGGATGTTCTGGCTGTGGGTGTGCTGAGAGCCAGAGCCAGACCTAGAGCCAGACAGGGGGGATTCAAATTGGGATGACCTTGTAGATGAATCAGCTAATAATGAAGATGGTGTAGGCCAGCGAGGGGAGCCTGTCAAATTCCATCGGAGTGGGGTCGTTTGGTTATACTTCTTCATACCCTTAAAGAGGCATGCTGCATCTTTTAGGATGCCTTTAATGGGAGCGAGTGTGGAGTCCGGGAGGCCATGAAGAGGGGTATTGCCGCCATCAGATGTAGGAATACAAAGGCTTGAACAGCTGCTGTGATGTTGATTTGTATGAGGATCTGTTTCGCTTTGTTTAGAAGACATAGCTGTTACCAGGCCTTCCTGATTTACTTGCAAATATGTTCTTTGAGGTTGAGATCGGTGTCCGGGATGTACCAGGATGGCGTCGTTTTGTGTGTAAGTAGGAGTTTGAATCCATCTGAGTTAATTTCATTGTCAGGTTTGGTCTAGTTGTTGCTTTTTGTTCTTGGAGAGTAGCAGCTATTGTCTTTTAGTGGGGTTGGGCTTCAGTGATGTGCTGGATCTTCGGGTCTAGATGAGGTGTAGGAAGAGCTTGAGGTATTGGATGTCTGGAACGGATGAGCCATTCAAGTATATATGCGTATTGCCAGCTTATTGGTGAAATCTAACGCGGTTGCTGTGAATATAGTACGGGAGCTCTGTGCAGAGGTTGAAAATGAGAAGAGACAATGCGGAGCCCTTGTGGACTCCTCAGACTAATATTAGTTGAAGTATCTGATATCAGAAACCACACAGACCAGCAGTCATGACCAAATCTCCAATGGAGAACCCTCTTTCTATAAATCTCATGATATCTTGCCATACTTCATAAAGGACAATAAAGCCTTAAAAGCAGAGCCACTTCAGTTATTAGGACTCAGAGGACTTCTGTGCACAATCTCACAGAACACCTAAATCCACCAATCCATCCCCATCGAACACACAACTGAATATCACAGTACGTGTCCCTGTATAGATCTGCATCAGAATTTACTCTTATTTGTAAAATGCAATATGTCTTTAATTAATTTACAAATGGCTGATAGCACGAAAATGCAAATCAGTCCCAATACGCACTATGTTCTATACTGCCCGTAGGACATATCCAGTTGGAACAGTTCCACACAGGTTTCTGGTTTCTAAGGCTGATCGTTTAATAGCCTGTCTCCCAGATTAAGACATCTGAGGGTTTGCTAAGATAGACTTGGAACAGAAGTGGAGATGGATCCAAAGGGAAGAGCCAAGATTGAGAGCAAGCTACCTGCGCAAGGCACAGAAACCACTGATGTCTGGGCCAGTCTGGGCCCACCACCAGCAACTTTCCCCATCTCTCCTGAAACTTTAAAAGTATTCTCAGGATTAACAGAAAAGGGGAAAATTGAACAGAAGCTTTTGGGGCCAATGGACTAACAGAGGAAATATCTCCTGAGCTTTGTTTCGATGAAACCAGAGAACAAAACGTCAGAAGGATGGCACTGTCTTCTGATGCAATAAAATCTATTCAAGGAGGACCAAACCAAGAAATTAATTTCTGAAAAGAGAGAGGGGATCATAGTCTCATGGATCCCAGTGGAGGAAAGCTTCTGTTCAGGAGGTCAGCAAGCCCATTACCTGCCCCTGGAAGATAAACTGCCATCAGATGGAGAATCTGCTCCTCCACCCACAAACATATTTTCAGAGAAAGGGCTGCACGCAGGGATTACGTAGCCTGCCTGGCGGTTCAATTAAGAATGAGTAGCCTGGTTATCCGTTCTCACACACCTCTAGACCCTGATGACGAGAGACAAAACAAAGAAGTACTTGATACATTGCTGCCAATTCTCTCCAATTGGAGGATCTTGGGACCAGATACCATGAACATTGAGTCCCCCAAGAATCACTGTCCAACGCCTGAAGCATTTCTTTTAAAATACTATTTTGTTCTAATTGAGACAGTGTTAACGGGACAGAGGACACACCAAGACAGCATGTAGAGGTTACAATTAGCTCAAAATGTATTACATGAGTGCAAAGATGAGAGTAGAAATCCATTTAAATTCACTTACAACATTTGCTCTAAATGCTTCCAGGCATGTTGTGAAGGACCTATCCTTATGGTTTGTCTTGCAATAATTTTTTAATTATTGTTTGCATTTTTGGCACACAAAAGGCACAGCTGCTAATGACTACAAAAGAAGTCTTTCTCCTAAATGTTCACAGTGATGATGACTGAAACCCTGCTTTATCTTGGCATGCCATCTTGTGAGTGAAAGGTAGACTCCGTGCTCATTTTGCATTTGGTGAGATGTTTATTTGTGGTTTGTAAGTTTGTGATTGTACACATCAAGTGAAAGTGGGATGCCCTTGTGTGGTCAGTAGTGAATACGGGAGGGCACTTTAACCCGCATATGTTTGAACAAACATATCCAGGCAGTTTTCATACAATTTTAAACGCCTTGGACGCGCGAAACATTTGGAAGAGGCTCCAGCTGATCGAGGGGCGGGACCAAGCCCCCCTTTAAACTTGCACGGTGCGCCCGCTTCGTGGGACGCGCAAAACATTTGGAAGAGGCTCCAGCTGATCGAGGGGCGGGACCAAGCCCCCCCTTTAAATTTGCACGGCGTGCAAAGCTTCGCGGGACACGTCTGGGCTAAGCCCGTGCCAAGGGCGGGCCCGTCCTTCGCCCGTCAGCGCCCTTAAGAGGCTGGGCTGGGCTATATCTCTTAATTTTATATTTTTGCCTCGTCCCCCAGTGGCGCTGAGTGAGCCCCTTACTACTTAGAATGGGAAATCGCAAGGGGCGTTCCAGCCCAGACCAAGGTCCAGCCAAAACCAAAATTCCTAAATCTAGTAGAGTAACGCAAACTCACTCAAATTGCCTCTCCAGAGAAATTGAGGAAGTGGAGACTATCCTCAAGGAGAAAGAGGGCAACGCTCGAAAGAGGCTGAAACCTGGTACTTTATTGCCATTTTTAACAACGGGAATCAACTCCTCTGCCGATGCTCAGCACCTGAAAGTCTCAGTTCAAGCTCCTGTCTCTCCTAGTTTGCCCTGTATGGTTAACCCTCTACCTTTGCTCGATTCTGCTTCTAACCTGGAAGCCATTGCCTCCGACTCTACCCTCCATGGGATTCCCTGCTCAAATCGGTTCTCCATTTTGGATCACTTAGACCTGGCCGGGGTCAAGCAGTCTTTGTCTTCTGTGCTCTCTAACTCCAACTGTGATCCCCCCAGAGAAGATGTTTTAGCACTGGTCTCTAGTCTAAAACGTGAAGTAGGGGAGTTGAAGTGTCTATTGCTTGAAGTTCTTAAGCTTCTTAAAAAATCTGATCCAATCTCTCAGTGTGCACCGAATCCTGTGCCATTGCAATGTACTCGTCCCACGGTCTCTGTTGCATTGCCAGCAGCTTCCCCATTGTCTCGGGAGGTTACCCAGGACCCCAGTTATAGGCCATATCATGGCAACTATTCTGCTCCATTCTTAGCGAAATCTACATCCTCTTCTTCCACCTCCGACCAGTCTGTGGCCCATCCTATTCATATGTCTAATCAAAATTGCATCTACGTGTGCAATGTTCCCCCTCTTACATCTCATTTGAGGGAAGACACATCTTCTCTAATTAATAAGGTGTCTCATTGGATCCGCCATGTCAGGGGCTGTGGTTCTATCATCCACGCTGACATTGTTTTTGCCTCACGATTGCGTGGTTGCCCTGGTGGGTGGGATATTATCAAACTCAACCTTGGTAGCCCTTCTTTAGTTATGGGGCTCCTGCAGATGGAAGCTCGTAATCTGTCAAGATTGGATTCTGACATATTTTTCAGAGAGAGTACGCCCGCTTTGGGAAATAAGAACTTGTTCTCTCGTCCAACTATGGTCAAGTTGATTCCATCTAATGTACCTGTTCCTGCTGCCCCTTCCGGCTTGTCATCTTTCCCTGTTGCTGGGTTCGATACGGCCCCTACTTCCAAATATGTTAACACCTGAGACCTTGTGCCTTCAGGGGGTACATCTGATGTGGACTGACTATGTTCTCCCAACCCTTGCAAATTTAGTGCTCCACATGATTCCCAGGCCTTGCTACTCCAAAGATCCTTACCAAGTCTGTGGGCTAATTCTCTACGGGCTCCATCTTGCACTGCCACTGTGACCTCCAATCTAGTATTGGATGCTGATTTTTGTACAACTACTTGCAGCACCATGCATGCCACATGGAAATTCTTGTCTTGGAATGTGGCAGGCATTAAGAGTAAATTATCTGATCCTGAGTGGGGGCTTATGTTGAATCCTTCTGTATTTGTATGTTCCAGGAAACTTGGGCCACGGATTGTGTGTACAGGCAAGGTTATTGTTCCTTCTCTAAAAATGCGATGCAGTCTCCTAGGGGCAGGGCAATGGGGGGGTTATGCACCTGGGTTAAGCTGACTGAGGTGGGTAGAGTAAAGGAAATTGCTGTTGATTCCTGTGACATTCTAGCAATAGTAATACAGACAAATTTAGGTACTCCTGTCCTATGTATTAACATCTATACCAGACCAGGCCCCTCCAATTACCAGTCTGCCACTATAGATCTCCTGCATAATCTCTTATCTGACTTTCACTCTAAATATCGCATTATCATTGCAGGCGATCTAAACGTGCAAATTGAACTTGAATCAGCTTTTGCTGAGTCTACTCAGGTTGAAGATGAAGTGTGGAACGTCCCCCTTCTTCTACCCATACAGTGTCATCTATTTCTTCCTGCAGGGCGATGCAGATAATAGATCTTGCAGTAACTTATGGCCTTTGTTTTGGAAACGGACGATTTCCAACTGATATTCCTGCTAGACCTACTTTCTTCAGGGGCCTTTATAGCAGTATCTTGGATTATGTAATCTTCGACCTACGGGTTTGGCATTTTACAATTAATGTAGAGGTGGGTCCACGGCTCGCTAGTGACCATGCCCCTCTACAAATTGCATTCAACGCAACTCTTTTCACAGGGCCCTCGTCGCTTTATGCTTCTAATGCTCACGATCTGCTGAAATTGTCCAGCAATAGGCGCGCTGTGAAATGGGCTTCATTCCAGAAGTCCAATTTGCTAAATGATAAACTCTGCGCCTTAGTTTCCAGCCACCAGCTTTTTGGTGACTCTATTGTATTATCTCCTTTGGAAGTTATGTCTTCCCATGTGGCTTTTTTTGCGGCTCTTAAGGAGCTTTTTATTAAATCTGCCACGATCCAAAGGAACCCTACCACCGTACCTAACTGTAAATAGTTTGATAAGGGGTGCCGGGAGGCCAAGAGCCTCCTGACTAAAGCACTAAAGTCAAAGAATTGGGACGTCATCGTATATGCGAGAAGAACGTATGTCTCTACCTGCAAATCATCCAAACTCAAGTATGAGGAAAGTCGATGGGGCAATTTGGCGGAGGCGGCCAGGGCTCGCGATGCCAAACTCTTCTGGCTCCTGGTTTCACGCAGAGACCCAGATCTTTAACTTACTCCAGAATGCCATATTGATGCTGACACTTGGCTCACTCACTTTGAGGAACTGTACAGCTCTTGGTCGGAATTTGCCGACACTATCCTTGCAGACTCTCCAACTTGTTACCCTGTGGTGCCTCCCTTTACTCTTAAAGTAACAGAGCTGGCAATTTGTGCCCAAAGAACAGGGAAGGCTCCTGGACCAGATGGTATCCCATCGGACCTGTACAGATCAGACCCCAGTATTTCCAACAGCCCGTGGTGTGAGGCAGGGCTGTGTTCTTGCGCCCACCCTGTTTCTCCTGTTTATCAATGCATGTATCCCATATCTTCTAGATTGTCCTGCCGATGCCCCTAGTATGGGTGGGCAGAAGTTCCCATGTCTTTTGTTTGCTGACAACACCTTGCTACTTTCCCGAACAGCTATGGGTCTGTCTAGTCTGCTTTCAAAGTTTATGGAGTTCTGCAATGATCATGGTTTGGAAATCAACTCAGCAAAAACAAAATACATGGTCTTTGGGGACAAGAAGCAGAAAATGAAGAGGCCTGTATATCTAGAAGGCGTCTCCCTGGAAAGAGTGGGCACTTTTGATTACTTACGCATAAAATTAGAAGATTCACACCTCTGGCATGCCCACCGCCAGAAATCATTACTGTGTTTGAAGCAAAGGGCGGGCGGCATCGTGAGATTTGCTACTAGATCACCCAGTTTTGCAATGACTTCTGCTCTCGAAATTTACAAATCTCAAGCTGGGGGGGGGGGGGGGGGTCTGTATGGTGCAGAGCTTTGGGGCCACTGCAACTTGGCGAATCTGGCAGGGGTGGAAAACCAGTTCCTGAAGATGCTGCTAAAAGTTCCTTCCAGCACTCCATCCCTGCCCATCCGAATGGACCTAAATCTCTTTTCAATTACGCAGATTGCTGCCTTAAGGCCCCTCTTGTTTTGGATTCAGCCATGGTCATCAGATGCCCTCATTCCATTTAGATGTGGGCTCCTCAAACTGGTGGGCCGCAACCCCAACACTAAAACTAATTGGTGTGCTTATGTCGAACGGTCCTTAACCCACCTTGGCTTAGGGACCTATTGGCAGGATCCTTCTTCCATCCCTAAAAATGCTGTGCAGCTGTTGAAGGACGCTTTCTGGCACAATGTCCAGACTGCTCAATTTGCTAAGGTTGTCCCGTTGTCCATGTCTGATAGTTACTTGTCAGTCAAATGTCACTATGAATTTGAGCCCTTCATGGATGCAGCACTTTCCCCATTCGCACGTGCCCTTTTTATCAGATTTAGAATAGGGTCCCTCCCTTTGTGTTCCCTAACCTACAAATGGCCCAATTCCACCAACAGGTCTAAGCTCTGTCCGATGGGTTGTAAAAACGAAGAGTCTGTTTCACATGTTCTTCCCCACTGTCGTGCATACAATAAACAAAGAGCCCTTTGGATTAGTCCCTTATGTAAACGATTAGGTGTTAGGACCTGTATACATGCTGAGAGAGTTCTTAAATCTGATCCATCCATTTACATAGTCTATCCAGTGGCAAAATTCTTTGAATCAATCTGGCGTCTTAGATTAGCAATTTTAAAGAACAAGATTGGGTAGCTGATTTTTAGATCTATTTATGCATATTTATTGAACTTTGACGCATGATATTAGTTGACATATTGTGGCATTATAGGTACTGTTTTTCCATATTATTGATTATTAATGGATTTTGGGAATTGGTCACCTGTTGAGAGGAACTATTTATTACTGGAGAAAAATATTCTATGTTTATTTTGCCATGATTTTAACTTTTTCCAATCTTTTATCCATTTTATTGCGCTTCTATTTCTAGTGTTTTTCCACAATTTGTTGTGTATTGTACTTTTATGGTATGTTTTTACTTACCGAAATAAAGTAAATGAATGAAAAAAAAAAAGAAACGCCTTGCAAGCCAACTAGGAAACTAACAATTAGCAACACAGGACTTGTCGTGACAATATTTGCTAAAATTAGACTCCGGCTGAAATAAGATCTTAAAAATTATCTTTATCAAGCTGACTGGAATGTGCATTCTTCATAAACTTGCAATTTGAGCAGACTGTTTCTTAAGGAGGTTAATCAGTGCTGATTAGCTTATGGTTGGTCTGTGGCTGCAGTGGAACTGGAATGAAGCCTATGAGGCCCAATTAGCAGTAGCCAAGATGATCTAAAATACTCCACTCATCATACTTTTGTTTTTCTCATTGGTTACACTTGTGGTCACCAGTGCCGTAACATTAACCCCAGCAGCCCTTGTGTTGCGGGGGACCCGAGCTCCAGAACACCCTCTCAGCACAACCAGCGCTAGTCTAAGAGCCCCCAACAGGGTCCTTGGTGGAGAAGGGCTACACCAGCCAGCCCGGGTTGGGAACCTGGTGCCACCTCTCATGTGCCCAACCTGTTGGCACTGAAAGCACCCAGTGGTGAACTTCCCGGAGGTTTATTGACCAGGAACTTAACCTTCTTATGTTCAGGTGGGGATTCAGAATCCATTCCCGTGGAACTATTTTGGGGGCATGCAGAGAACTCTGTTTTTATTTTTATCTCCCCCTCCTTCTTCTAGTGGGTGCTCTGCCCACCCTTGTGGCGATCCCTCCAGGTACCTTCTGTGGTGTTTATGCAGGTGTGTAAAACAAAGAATGACATTTGTTCTCTTGCCATCAAATTGTACAGCCCCTGATATCTTTTACTTAACTGCCATTCACCCAACCAGCCAGTGCCTTCCTAAAGAAACCTACAGAGTCCCTCCAGGACTGATGGGGCAGCCTCAGGCTGTCCATAAACGTCTGCCTTTACTTTTCTAGGGTGAGGCCATACTTCTTGACAAGGTTGGCCTTCATGGGGGATACATCATCCTACCAGTAGGGTATTTCGCCTCTCAATAGGTGTGTGCCTCCAGAGTCAGGTCCTGCAGTCCTCCTCAGGGAATCTATTCATCTCCAGATCAACCTCATAGGCTCAAAAACACTTGTTGATTTAATCTCCCACAACAATATTAGGTACTAGATACATTGGGATTTGGACCCTTTTGTCTTGAGATGGCACTGTGCCTATGCTGTCACTAGTACTTTCCTGTTTAGCTCTGAGGGCCAGCTCTCTCAGACTTCGTTCATGAGCCACTTGGCTCTCTTCCATGGCTAGTCTCCCCTTGCTAAGCTCAAACTCAGCCTTCTCCTTCTCTGCTGCCATAGTCAGTTTATTTTCCTTGATCGTAAGCTTGGCCTTCTGCTGCCTAACATCCCTATCAGCCTTCCTGTCCACCAGCTCCTCTGGGGACAGACCTTGGGAAAATGCACTGTTCTCCACTCTGGCAGGGAACTCTAGCTCAGGAGACAAGTCATCCCCCTGCGCTGAATGTTGCATCTCAGGACTGGTATCCAGGGCATCTCCTTATCTTTCCACAACATCATTCTCTATTGATGCTGTAGCCATTGACTGGTAGACTGCCGCCCACGCCCTCAGCACCTTCTGGAGCAAATGTAGCAGTGCAGACAATGCAGTGCTCTGTGCAAATAAAGTAGGCAAATGTGTGTAGAGAGTACTGATGGTATGCCTTAGTTGCATGCCTAATCCAGGCAGAGTAAGAGACATCATCTGAGTGGAGCGGACTGGTGTAGAGTGGAGTGTTGCAGACTGCAGTGGCATAGAGTTCAGTAGCACAGAGTAGAGTGGCATAGCCTTCAGTGGTGGAGAGTGCAGTGTTGCAGAGTAGAGTGTTGTAGAGTGGCGTAGAGTGCAGCGGCATAGGGTAGAGTAGCATAGGCAGCAGTGGCATAGACTTCCGTGGTGCAGAGTAGAGCACAGTGGCATATGGTGGATTGTTTCAGAGTAGGGTGAAGTGGCATTGAGTGGAGTGGTGCAGGGTAGAATGAATCAAAGATAATGCAGTGTAGAGTGCAGTGGTGTAGAGTGGTGTGAGTAATAGTGTAATGTGGTGTAGATTGCAGTGGCATAGAGTGTAGTGGTGCTGAGCAGATTAGAGAGGGGTACTGTGGATCGGCATACAGTGCAGAAGCGCAGAGAGAAGTGGTACAGGGTAGAGAGTAGCAGTGGTGTACAGTGCAGTTTTGAAGATTGGCTTAGAGTGGATCTGTGCTGGGTAGAGTGAAGTGGTCTAGACTAGAGTGGTTTAGAGTGCAGTTGCATAGAGTACAGTGGTGCAGAGTAGAGTAGATTAGAGAGGCTTAGAGTGAAGTTGCGTGATGATGAGTGCAGTGGCATAGTGTAAAGTGGAGTGGTGCAGAGTAGAGTGCAGCGGCATGGGGTGGTACAGAGTAGGGTGGAGTAGCGTAGAGTGGTGTATTCATGGTGTGGTATGCAATTACAGGCACACATTTCCAAATGAAATTACCATTACATTTACATAGAAATATAGTTTTACTCATCGAGCTATAAGGCACACAAATGATAATGTGCAGAAATGGCATTACCTACTGTATTGATTTGTTTTGATCATAGAAAAGTATTTGTTTCCAACACACTTCAGAATTAACAAAAATATACTTCATTTGTGCTTTGCTAATTTTGATATATTCTGAAATAGTTGCACAGTTCATTTAAATATTGTTGTGTGCTAGATACAAACCCTGTCCTCTACCCTCGGTATCGGCAGAATTCCTCTCACGCTGAAGTCAGCCAAAGGAAAGTAAACATCATGCTTCCTGGGAAGACAGAACGTGACATTTGACCTCTGTCTTTGAATGCACAGCAAATGTGACAAAATAAGGACAAGATTTACAGGCTTGTTTACAGACAGGAGCACTTTGT
Organism: Pleurodeles waltl; assembly: GCF_031143425.1. Classification (NCBI taxonomy): domain Eukaryota; kingdom Metazoa; phylum Chordata; class Amphibia; order Caudata; family Salamandridae; genus Pleurodeles; species Pleurodeles waltl. The sequence continues at coordinate 39,828,459 of NC_090450.1, forward strand.
GAACAATACAAATAGAGCAGTATGAAAAGGGATGAACTCACCCTAGACAGCCTAAAACAAAAGAAGTCAGCAAATAGAAAGCCAGAAAATGTGAGTTTTCAACAAAGCCAACGGTAAGCAATGGGGGAATGCATTCCCACACAAGCTTTATGAATGTCCCCAAGATGTCTTTAGCAAACCAGGCAGTTCTGCTGTCTGATAGGCTTTAACCTAAAAAGTAGGATGTATAAGCGATGAGCTCGAATTAACAATCGCATTGTTTGTTAAGAACTTAATCACACTGTTGTGTATGCAAATGCCTAGATGTGTGACATATTTGCGGTTTGTTTTGTTCACCTTTGTAAAGATGTTGTGCAAAAAAAGATTCTTATCTGTAAACCAGGGTCCTTTGGTACATATTATCACTACTATTTTCGAGAAAAAAACACACATTTTATTGTTCTTACATATTTATAAAATGGTTGCTTTGTATAGGTAATGAACTTGACTTCTAATAAATAATTCATTCTATTTCTATTTCCACAGAAATTACTCTTCTCAGAGATGGGGGTATTAATAATCAGTCATAATTTGTGCAATTGATTTTCATTTTAGCTACCTTTGAAAGAATGATGTAAATGTGTTTTTGCCCACCCATTGCCCACATAACCATTGCATGTCTCTTTATACATTAATGAAATGACTGGGTGGCATTCTTGTCCTCTGCACAATTATGCAGTCGTGGTCATTGGTCCCCATCCCACTGTTCCCACCCAAAGAGGCAAATAGGTCAGTTGTCCTGATCTATTTTATGTCTACCAGCATTCTAAACATTCTGACTGCCAGGCTAAGCATTCCATAATGGGCGATAAGAGATGCTGTATTTCAGCTGAGCATATCTTGAGGCGCACAACATGTGTATATCACAACAAATGGCAGTGTTACTGGCGTTTTGCTCTTCAGGTGGAGGCCCAGGGTGGGATGATATATCTCTTAATAATAACATCTTTAAAGGTGTACCGAAACACTTAATATATCAAATCCTGAAGCACATGTTTGCCAACGGAAGACATGCACTCTTCATCCTGACACTACCACGTTTATAGTAGATGGGTGAAATAAATTGGAGCACAAAATCATAAAATGTTTCAATGACAGCTGTTGTAATTACATTGCAATGTATAAATGTCACAAACGACAAGCATTTAAAATATTCATTCCTGTACCTATATTTTTGATATTTTAGTTTTTTTGCAAAAGTGTGTCAGCAGCACAGTATTCACTGGAGTTATATACAAATAGTTGCTTAATTTTTGTGATATATCACATTGCAGAATAGCACATGCAAAGGCTATCCTTTTACATACCATAATGAAATAAAAATGTATTGCAAAATAAAACTGATGGGGTAAAGAATAAATATTTTGATAACCTGTCTTTGCAGGTTCACTCTTCGCTCCATGTAAACCATGTCTGGGACTTCGAACATAGCACAAATCTGTGATTCCACTTGCATACATTAATTGATTAGGTAGAGTGCTATCCTGCCAGCTCTTTGCAAATGGCATGCACCAACCTCCCATTTTATGGACTCCTGTTGACATATTGAATGTCACATGGGCTTCAGATGATGGAGACCTCCTTGGTGTGGTGCATAGACTCCTCTCGTCCATTAAATCTTATACTTTAGATCATCTTCTGCACCCCCTAATCTTTAATTAGGTTACCTGTATTGTATAGAAGCCGGTGCCAGTAGGACCAGCAGGTAGCCCTGGAGCTGTGGATCTCTAGCACTACATGAGCCCGTGCACATAGCCTATACACAAAGTACAGATGATAAAGAGGACATTGCAAGGTATTGTAGCTCTGAAAAAGATACCCGCTTATTAAAATCTTTGCAATAGCAGAGAGCACTGAAGCAAATGTGGATGAGCTGAAGAGCTATGCATGTGTATTTTGGGGGGGCCAAGTGGAACAGCATGTGCGCCAGACGTGGCACGCACTGTGCGGAGGAAGTGCATACAAAAACCGTCTTGCCTCGCGTGTTGGCTGAAACCAGTGATAAGCACTAAAGCCGACGGTGCACCCAATGCCACAGTAAGGCAAGAACAACATGATTTAAGTGTACAGGAGGAAAGAAGCCTAGAGCAGGGTACACATATAGGCTAAACATAGTGGTGCGCAGAATTACCTATGGATATCTCTGTACCATTACCAAACGTTTGCTTTGCAGAAGGAGAAAAGTAAATGAAAACAATAAGCTACTAAGACTGACAGCTTTTCAGTACGTCACAGGAAACGTAAAGGAAATACTACAAGCATCAGCCAAAGCAAAAGATTTGAAATCCTTGGGATGGGTCCTTTATCAATTGTATGGAGGCGGGTGAGAAGAAGATTGATGCTGAAAGAAAGAATGCACTATTATTGCACAGAAGACCTTTTATTATCTAGCAGTAGTTTAAAATCTAGCATCATAAACAGGAGGACAGAAATGAATCTGAGAAGGTAAACAATTGTGCAAACATTTCCTGAAGGATCCAAGTGTTGGTTGATGAAAGACACATATTTTCATGACACATCAACAAGTACATGAAACAATGGTTGGCTGTGCTGCAGCTTTCCAAACTCTGAGAGCATCTGGCACATCTAGGGAAGCAACCTGTAACAGATCCTCCATAATGGCGGAGGAGCGTCACCCCCCCCACTAAAACCCAGAAGATGAAAAATAAGATGATCATAAAACAATTTTATTATTTTATTTTGCACTGACAGCTGACACAGGTCTAGAGCAGGGCCAGGCTGGGCCATCCTCTTGGACAGCAGCAGATAGGTGGAGTGGTGGGCACCTGAAAGTGCGCATATCAGTTTCACTGACTGTCTTAGACCACCCAAACAGACATGCACACTTATATTTCTCCAACCCAGCTTTGTTGCACAGCTGGGTAGAGACAGTAATACTTGTGAGGGGATAGAAAGCCTGATGCATTTCAAACAGTTGAATAATAGGGAAATACGTGTGAACCGAGAGCTGTGCAAATGACGTAGAGCAGAGATGGAAATTGTAAAGCAGAGTTGATTTGTGGACACCATCACACGGGTTATTGTTAGAGGTTGATGTCTAGTTACCACACGGGCATTGACACTGACCTGTCCTGCCTTGTACAAAGCTGGCAATGCATGCAGAAAATGGGACACCACACAAAACTATGTAAACTTTAAGCAAAGAATGATCTTAGTACAACCGTAAAGGAAAGAAAAGAAGTTAGAGAAGGACGTTTTGCAAGTGTAATTTTCATTGTATGTGATGAAACTAGGGGCTAGAGGGTAGAGATGAGAAACGCAGAGTGCAAAATGCACAATATCAGTTTTGATTTTTGCAAATTTAAGGTTATGGCAGATTTAGGATCGGGCTATGCCTCAATCTCAGAAAAATATCTGAATGGCACACTTGTCAGATATATCCATTCTATTTTTCACTGTAGTTATGAATGAAAAAAAACGATTCACCTAATGGGTGCCATGGGTCTGTAGAAATATATACGGTACACATAAAGGCTCTGAGCTAGGAAAACAAGGTATTGTTTAAAATCATCAAAGGACCAGTTTGCTGGTGTTGGCAGAGGGGAATCTAAGGACCATTTGGATGCATTTTACATACATAGCGTTGTTTTTGAAAAAGGGCTGAGCTGTATAAAGGACGTGGACACGTGTTACTGGAAAATGGTCAACTAAGTGCATTTAGATAGCACTGGGGAGCACTGGTCCCTTCAGAGATCTGAGGGTAAATGGACACACGAATGTGAACTGGGACTAAACCATGAGGGCTTTAGAACTGATGGCAATGGGAGACATTGATGCTAATGAGCACCGGGCCAATCAAGATGCAGGCATTGAGAGTGACTGTGGCATTGCAGACGTAGCCAGTTTTGATAGTGAAGAACAACGCTTTTGACAATAATGATTACATTTTTTGTTTCACTAATGCTTTTACTAAAGCACAAAATGATGGTTGTCCTATTTGGTTGTTTTACATCAAGTAAAGGGTTGTCGAGGCTACAAATATAGGGTGGACAGAATATCATATCAAAAATATCGAGGACCTAAATATCGAGAAGGTAAGGGCAAAGAGGCAAGTATATATTTACTGTTCTTAACTCCACATGTACATACCTTGAAGATATATATATTGTCTCACTACATATCTGTGGAGTTAAGTATAGTCACATTTTGCTCATCCCTAGCAACTTCACAATATTTGTGTCCTCATTATTCTTGACACAATGGGGGTTATTCTAACTTTGGAGGAGGTGTTAATCCGTCCCAAAAGTGACGGAAAAGTGACGGATTTACCACCAGCCGTATTACGAGTCCATTATATCCTATGGAACTCATAATACGGCTGGTGGTATATCCGTCACTTTACCGGCACTTTTGGGACGGATTAACACTCCTCCAAAGTTAGAATAACCCCCAATATTTTGTTCACACAATATTTTTAGCTCAATATTTTGTCCAAACACAAAGCAGACAGACTTTAACATTATCTAAAATTTACCATCAATGTGATTTACAACATGGTGATCACCACGGTGTGACACCGGAGTGCTAGCATTCATATTCAATTTAATGTTCAATATATATATGCATGACCATTTCAACATTCAACATGAAAATGTTTCAAGTAGACTTGAAAAATCTAAATATGCCCTAAATATCTGCATATCTAATTTTCTTTAAAAATCTGCTTTTATTCATCCTTTCCCCTAAACGTCTAAAATTAGAACAATTTAGTTCATATGCTGATTATAATGCAGGATGCACCTGTTTCCTTTTTTTCAAGATATTAATGCCATCTTCAAAGGTGACGTTCTTTGTTTATACTATGCTCTTTGTTTACCCTACTTACTTTATATCAATCCCTTATTTCCAAAAGAAATTGTTTCTCCTTATTTGACCTGCTCTGTGTTTCATTCAGGGTTACCTTTTGTGTTCAACACTGTCTATTATTTTCAAGATTGCTTCTCCTGGTTATCCAACCCCCTGTATCATCTGAGGCCAACTCCCAGTACATAGCCAATAGCGTTGAGTAGTGGGGACGGGAATCATTTTTAAAAAATTGACATATATTTCAAACAAAATTTTTAATAAATTCACTGAATAAACTGTAGTCAAAGTGAAGATATGGTTAAGATTGATTATAACACCGTAACCTATGGTAAAAACAAAACTTCTCAGAATCACTTAAAAAACCTTTAATAAAATACAGCAAATGCAGCAGTTTTGACCTAATCCATGGTGTGTCTGATGCAATTACAAATCTTGTAAATCTAACAAATCTAACAAATGTGATTACCTTTGAGTCTATAAAACGGACCACTATGAATTTAGTATTATTTATTGGTTTGAGTATGTGTTGTTATTTAATGTTGTTGTGCTTTTAGGTGTTGTTACTTATAGATATAAGATATTTAAAGATCAAAACCGTTGCATTAGGTGTGTGAGTAATGATTTGCATGGCTGTTGTGCAAGTTATTCATTGTGGAGCTTACCATAACTTGTAGTCAAAGCTGTAGCGAGGACCTACACCCAGGCTGTGGGTTCGCGGACCATGTGCAGAATAATGGTCCAGATATTTCTAATTTTTAACCCTTTCAAGCCCACTCAAAACATTTGTAAATTTCCTTGAGATTGATCTACGTTTCTAAGTTACGATAAACTTCTGAATTTTGCAAGTTGTAATTTCTGGATGCTTTCTGTTGTGCACTAGTAAGGCATCCCATATTGCTCATGGTATCTTTCACTCATCATTTGAGGCTCATGGTAATCTGTTGGCGACTACCAGCTTACTTTGCCTCATCATGTTTACAAGCATCACAACATACTTTTCATACAACACTGGGGACATAGTGGCTAGTACCAATACTAAAGCAGAGCTCTGATACTGTAGGGCACCATACATATGTTTGTCATCCAAACAAATAATTAGAATTCAGTCTGTTTCAAACATAGTGTAGATAACTAGACAGAGACTGTTCAAACACAGTGTAGAGAACTAGACAGAGACCACATTCCTTTCCATGTTTAATATCCACATTAACTTCCAGAATAACATGCACAGGGCTATCAACATGCTTAATACGTATACATGATATGAAAAACAAAAATAGAATCTGTACACCAAATAGATCACTCCATTCTGGAAACACTCTTTCACTTGGTGGCCAGAAGGTTTGCTCATAGGAAGTAATACTAAAAACTATTTAGCATCCCTTGAACAGCTCAAGACCCTACTCTTCAAGGGACAACTTGTCACTTATCGGTAGGTTACTGGACCTCTCTGAAAGGTATAACCGCCAAGAAAACGCTAGTCTACCACGACTGTTCACTTTACCTACTCCTCCCAATGTGCTATCAGTACTTCATTGCCCATTGTCCCCCTTCCTTTATCCACTTTACCCCACCTCGTGCGATTTTAGGCCCTTATTGCAACTCGTTGGTAGTTTGGAACGGTAATGCCGCAACCATTTAAATAACGATGAATAGCACATTGTGCAGTATTTATCAGATATGCTATCACCTGTCAGTTCTTAGTCTCACCTCTTAAATTGAGGGATAGTGTTGTAATACTTCATGTTTTCTCAGTACAATAATGAGAATCTCAGTATGTTTTCAGTTGTTAAAAGCACAAATACAACCAGGCTTTACTTGGTGACAATCATTTGGGCAAAACCTTGCAGGTACAGTAATGTCGCACCAGTTGCACTACAAATGTAAACTACATTTCTTATTGAGCTTTATGCGAGGCCTCCAAGAGAAAGGTCTTCAGTGTCTTTCCATCTCAACTCCATCAACTCCTTTTGCCCTATGTTTATCCCCACATATTTCAGAAGGATCTGATTCTATATTTCACATCCCCATATAACCATTGATCAATTTGTTTTTTCCGTCTTCAGGTTAACTCCCAGCTACTGTGCACCAGTCCATTTGCTTCTGGCACTTAAATGTCCTAAGATCAAATTAATAAATAACCCCTGTGTTCACTTCAACATTCTTGTTTGTGTTCATTTGACCTTTTTTTTTTTTTTTTCTTCTAGGATTCCTCTTCATAGCAGTATTTCTCCTGATCCCAAAACTGTCAATGTTGAGTTCTCTGAAGCTGCCCTGTGATAGGAAGATGATTGTCAAATATGTCCGCGATTCCAGCGACATGGCGGAGAAGGAGGTAAGGGTTCTTGGGGCTGTCAGGCTCAGTAATAGGAAGAAAGAGAATGAGTCAGATGAAATAAAGGAAATAAAGGAAAGTAATTAGATGGAGTGATAGGAGATGTAGTTATCAAGTGATATCACTGTGATATCACTGCACTGGGCTAGTATGTTTACTGGTTACGCTATGTGAGGTTAAGGCTGGCCACAGTCATTACAAATTATACATCTGCCATGATTTAATTGTTATCTAGGCTGAAAAGTACATGGACAACCCTCTGATGGGGAGCACATGGTGGCCTTATGGTGTCATTCAATCTGATCTCACCATCAGGCCAAAAGTTGGATGAAGTCATTTAATATGATGTCATCTTTTGATAAAATGTGGGTTTTATATCAAAATCCTACCACTATTTATTTTTTTAATAATGGCAAGTATGGGCCACTTCTTGACAACCGTTCTATTCATCCATGTTAACATAATGTATGGAAAAAAATTGTAATAAGATTTTGCCAACATATACACTGAATCAGTGAAAACTTTCTGAAAAATATTCCACAAATCGTGTTGCATTTACACATTGTAGTACAGTACAAACAGTAAACAATTCATGTTTCTGAACGTATGTCAAGCTCACTTTTCATCACAATTGATTTCCTGTGTTCTTGCTTGTTGTATAGGCATGGGGCGAGTCCCCAAATCACCTTCTTGCTGAACAATACTGATTTACCTTAATAACACTGCTTTCCCATTTTCAAACTGGTAATGTTAACATCAACCACAGTGTTTATTTCACATTGTGTTTTGACTTTGCTTTTGTTGGTTGGCAGTTACACATTTTTAGGTTGAGCATGGCAGCGTGGAAGCGCTGCTTTTCCGACGTGTTGATATGTATCTGGGCTTTTAACCACACCCATCAGCACCACTCGTTCGTGGGCTTGCCCTTCAAAAATCCTTTGATGACATTGGTAAATTGTTTACATTTGTCCCTCCTTGGGTAGGTTTTGTTACCGCCTTGGCTATTGCCCCTGTTACATGGCTGTATGCCCTTTCACCAATAAGCTTGACTGCAAGTGTACTTCTTTTTCCTTTTGTGTGTCTCTTCACGCTGGTGCTAATGGCGGCCGTAGCACTGTAAATCGGTTTGCATATGTGAAACTGTTTTACTTTTCATTTTCAATTTAGGTGGCAAGAAAAGTCCGGTTAGGAGTTTACAGCGCTAATAGTTCTAACTCCAGCAAATGCGAGACCCATTGCATTGCAAATGCTTGTTTAACTGTGTATCCTCCCAAGGAGTACCGTGGTTGTCTCTTTCCTACAGCCAAAAAATAGGATGTTGTCAGGCAAACAGCAACAGGGCTTAAGCGCTGCAACGAGATGGAAGTGTTTTTACCCATGGTGGTTCCTCCAAGATAGACCAGCTTAAACTCTATCACTTGGGACATACATCTTGGTTTGGCTGATAACAAAAAATGTAAACTCATCTCCAGATATTTTGGCTAAAAGTCTATGCTCACCTTTCTGTTTGTGGACAGCCAACCGTAACTTGACAGTACCACACTAAAAGCATGGTCAGTTTAAGACAAACATTTCAGAAGTTGTGGTTGGAGGCTACTCAGAAAGAACATTCCAAACATCCATACCAAGACTCAATCTCACTTTTCCAGTCTTCACCCTAAGGTGTATGTGGGCTGTAGTCACAGCAGATTTCCAGGGCTCAACGAATAATCCAAAGAAAGATTAGAAGATAAAATATCAAGGAAATGAATGATTATTAAAGTGTGCACTCAGTAAAAAACAATGAAAAAACTAAATTAAACTTGATTAGAAAAATAGTTAAAGATAAAGCAGTCACTCGCTAATAGCTGTAGTTTCTCTGTTAAAATGCATGCAGTATCATTGTTTCATGCTTGCCTCTGTCTCTGATGGATTATGTATGCAGAATTCCCACACTTCACTCCGGGTGGCTGCAGAATTACCAATCATCGCATTCCCTTCGGTGGATAGCTCTCAGGTCTCTTCTGCTACAGTTAAGGCTGAAGTCTTGCTATGTGCTTCCTTCACTTCTCTTCTTCAGTGAGTTTCCTTCTTCCACTTGATTTTGTGGGTACATTATGCGTCTTCTAATATTTCTTACTTTCTCATTATTTGCATGTAATCCGATTTTGCACGTTTGCAGCTGTCTAATCGTATCTAGCACCCCTTCTAACCGCTAGGCATAGTATATGGCACTCTCATATAAACACGAGTGGGGCTCTCACTTTCCTATCATGATGGGGATCAGCAACCTGAATCTGTGTCCCTCAATACACAGTCCCCACACTTATTGTAACTAAATACTAGGTTTGTACCTTCATAAATCTCATTGGTGACCCATTTTGTTGACCTGTCATAATTTGCAGTTACTAGTGTCTCTTTCCACCTATAGCATTAGAAATTGGATAACTCATTTCTCATTATTTCCTATTTAACCTGGATTCAGCCTGTTAAAACATCATACGGTTGGGTGTGCATTAATCAGGTTTCTATTTTATTTTTTATTTTGGGCCCAGTTCCCAAAAGCAATTTGGCTGTAACCATACATCAAAAGAAGTTCATTTTCACCTTGCAAGAAATCACAAAAGGTTTCCTGGCATGCATACATGGTTTTAATATGGTGGATCTCTCTGGCAGTAGTGTGGAGAATTCTGAATCTGTAAATACCCTGCAGGGGGTGGGAAGTGGGCATTACAAGATGTGGTTTACCTTTTACAATTAATTCTGGGCACTCACAAACTGAAATCTGATCCTATACCACCATAGAAATGGTCTTAAGGACTTTCAGGTTAGGAATTGATTATCCTCAGAATTGTTTGGGGTATTGTCCTCTGGAAAAAAATGATTATCCCTTTTGACCGCCCTTCCGACTGCTGAAATATGCTTCATGTATAATTCCATACAGGATGAATAGTTTCCCTTAAAAGCGTAATGTGACACGTGCAATAGCACCTGGAAATTTGCATCCCGACTGGCTTTTCAGACGTACTAGTGCACCTGTTTCAGCTGTAGGTTTCTGCCCATACTGTCACACTTTACCACGTGAATTGGCTCAAATTGTTTACATGATTTGTAGATTAATAAATATTTCCTTTTCAGTTAGGCCTATTGTTTTATATGGATCCACAAAAGTATTTATTGGCGTAGCACGCTCATATTATCTTAAATAAATTACATTTGGTTAGCTAGGTGCAGTTTAACACTATCCACTTTTCCCTTTCAAAACGGCATCTCTTGGCTATTTTTCCCACTCTCTCTCTCTCTTTCCCTCTCTCTTTCTTTAACTTGCACCCATTTAACAGTTGTGTCCATTCAGAGGAATTTCTAGTGAAGAGTGCCTGCATTGCACAAGACTTCATATGTTGATTTATGGCTCAAAAGGGGGGTTCTTCTGCCTCAGGTTCACTTCACATACAGACCTAAAATCTATCATGTGGGTCTTGTTCTTCTCCTCATTAGCCTGATTTAGTGGGGGTGTCTGCCTTACCCATTTGTTGGAGCGGTGAGCTTCTCTATAATTTCTTGTTTTGCCCTCATACTTCCCCTACTTAGGTAGAAGGGGATCAGACTTTTTTACTCTGGTGATTGCTTATCTAAGATGCACAACATAAACTGTTAGAACAAATTTGAGTCTCTTCTCCAATCCTGCATCAGACCTTATGGTCCCCACACCTAAAAAGACACATTCAGCTCTCATTCACACTTGCAACCACCTGTCCTAGCTGTGGCTGTCAGCAGGGGCCAAAGGAACGTATTGGGACAGTGGCATACCTATGCCTCTCTAGTTTACCTATCATCATTGGCAATGCACGGTAACATGAATCGGCTCACCCGGTTAGGGCCTGAAGAAGGAATCAGGGACCGGCTACCATGCTAACCATGAGAGGAGTCTGGGTAACTAGCAGTCTGGGCAGAAACTAACCAAGGACTTTGGACTGGCCAGAAACTAACCATGGGCATTGTTCCTGAGAGAATGCGCCTTAGAAATATTATACTGACAAGGCAGCTTGTCCAGTCTCCAGTCCCTGTCTTCTTCAGACTCACGCCAGGTCCACCCATTTTCTCTCTCTTCAGAGAAAGGAACTAGCTTTTACCAGTCTCAGCAATGTACTGTTCCATCCCAGGCACTGGCCTCTAAGTGGGCCACATGGTGAGTTTATTCACACTGAATCACTACAAGCATATACACACACTGTCATATGCACCCAACAATGCCAAGTTATATGCATATATTTCTTTTTCAAGTTTTCTTTGGTTTGGTTTCTCTCCACCCTACCTCTCTCTCTCTTTCTCTCTCTCTCTCTCTCTCTCACTCACTCTCTAACTTTTTGTTTCTTTTTGTTTACCTTTACTCTCTGTCGCCGTCTTCTCCCCATGGCTATCCCTTCCTCTTTCTTTTTCATAGTCTCTTTTCCTTTTCCTTGATTTCTGCCTTTCACATTATTCCTTCCATTATTCACTATGACCAATGAGGGTGGTGGTTCTTCACAGTAATCCTCTTGCCCCCACAGATAAAGGCTGGTCCCATGAAGCCATGACTTTGCCAGAAGAAAGGCCAGTCCTCGGTACTACAGTAATGAAATCTAGAACTTTAATGGTGTATAGTTTAGAGGTTACCAGTGATCAAACAAACAGACATTGGATAACAATGACTCATAGAATAACATTTTCTGCCTTTAATAATAACAGTTTCCCATGGTTTCCTTTGGCACGTAGTCCTGGGCTTTAGACAACTTTTTTGGGATGATAATTTAAGAACTGTTAAAGAGTTGCCAGATTAGTTCTGTCTTCTTCATTTTTAATGTTCACTGTTGTATTTTGTATTTCAAAAGATAAATATTTAGAAATTTGAGAATCTCAGGCTGGACATTTATATATATTGATTCTGTTTTAATCTATCTGTTAAAAGCCTTCAAACCTCCTCCAAGGGAGTCTGTAATTAAAGGTTCTCAGAAACAGAACATCTGCCAAAAATTGCTGATTAATGCCTCATTCAATCAACAGTTGGTTCTACTGCCTCATTTAGATGTGAGAGAACTGCTGTGTTTTGCAAAAGTAGCCACGTTTGGCTCTGCTGTCAGAAGCTTGACCAGGGTGGATCAGCTACCTGTGTTAGGCAGCCAGCATAGCACCAGGTGCCCAAGCCTATTTACAGCAGTCTTTAATGTTCAATTTCTGCTGTTTTCTTTCCTAACTGGGTCCAGTACACTTAGAGGATTTAAGAGTTAGTGTCAGGGTATTTTAATGAACTGCTGGAGGCTTTGAAAGCCACAATTTGCAATGCACACTACCGGAATCATCATTGCACCCCTTAATGTTTCTTCAATGCTGCATTTAACATGTCATCGGGGATATCTTTTAATAGCCCATACTCACTTGCCCGCATGTCTTACTCTTCCTTTTTCTTTATTTTCTCTAGTTACCAAAAATGTGCCCACAAGTCCCATTACTGAACGACTCTGTTATGATTCCCGTGGTTGACGTTCACTATGTAGAGTGGAACAAGAGGAACGTAAGTAATTTCTACGGTTCAACATCTGAAATCTCCACATTGTGCAACATTTAAGCATTAATGAAGGACACAGCTTATCCATCAATTAATTTGCAGAAGTGTCTGATTTTAAGAAATGTCATTGTCCAGATGTTTATCAGCAATGTAGTAGTCCAAATCAGTGGTCTCCTAGATCTTCTCTAGAATACTATTACTGGCTATCTGGCTATTGTCCCCAAAACGGAGAATGCAGCATTGACTTGAGGGGTCTTATTTTCCTGAAATACTTTCTGTGATCTGATCTTCAACATCAGTGTAACCCTTTATGTTGTTTTCACCACTGACAGTCAATAAATCATGCAGTCTCTTCTGGTATGTGCTATCAGGTGTTCAAAGTAGTGTTTGTTGGCTTTGTGTTCATTTTGGAAGATGCTCATTACGAAAGGAGCATCTTTGTGAATCACTAGCACAATGTGAATGCTATCTCTGATCTTCTCACACTAACATTAATTGAAAAAGCAAAGTCGTCCTTTCATCAAGTGAAGAGATCAAATCAGGCTGCATATTAACATACTATCAAAGAAACAAACAACATTCCTCCTATCCATCCACTCAAGATTCCAGAGTGAACACCGTAAAATTAGTCCCAAATTCACCAGCATCCTCGCCTTGGTGAAAGTCAGGATGTAAGAATACAAACTCCACTCCTCTACTGCTGTGAAAAAGTTTGCATTAGACATTTTGATGGCATCCAAACACATGCCTCCATGGCACATAGGCCCTCATCATGACAATGGCGGTGACTGTTAATGTGCCGGTAATACCGCCAACAGGCTGGTGGTAATTACCGCCCAATTATGACCATGGCGGTGATAACTCCCATAGGCAGCCAATGTACCACACCATCCGCTAGGGCGTTAACAACATTCACCATGGCAGTAGCTATGAACAGCATGGCGGAAGACAAAGTACCGCCCACCATATGATGACACAGTAAAACTGCCAAGACGTCCGGGGCGGTACCAATGCCATCAAAAGCCTGGCGTAAACACTGCACAGAAGACCAATGACTCACCATCGGAGACACAGAGAAGGACAAAGCCACCATGGAACCGGAACTGCAAGTCTTCCCCATGCTCTTCTACGCCATGCTCCACCTGCAACACCAATGCCGATGAAAAGGACGACGGTGAGTACCGTCAACCTAGCACACAAGGGAGGGAGGGAGCAAAAGAAGAGTGACACACACACGCACAACACACAACATTCACACACACACACACCACACACAACCACCTGCAGACAAAAAATAATGTTACACAACACACGGCATAATAATGCAACGGCAACAAGAATGCAGTAATGAGAATGTATTGAATGGGAACAGCCACCAGATGAACCAATTGGATAAAAAACAGATATGTACACATGTACTCAAAGGGCCAATGCCAAGTCCAAAGTACTAAGGGCCCACATTGCCACAGGGCACAGTCCAAGGCCCAACTTCTTCCCTGATATCATCCAGATAGAACTCTGCAAGGGCATCACTTTGCAAGTGGGCAGGCACCTCAGGGGGATGGGGGCACCTCAGCCGAATACGGAAACATGCCCATTTGGTCCTGGAGGGGGCTCCATGCTGCTGGGGAGAGCAAGGTCACAGTCTCTCAGGTGGGTGACTTGCCCATTGGTTCTGGAGGGGGCCCCTTGTACAGCAGTCCCTGGAGAGTGGCCGACATGCCCTCTGCTGGCGGTGAGGGCTGCATTGTCTCTTCTGGAGGTGAGGGCTGCACTGTGTCAGCAGGTGAAGGTGCCTCCTGAGCAACCTCCGCAGGAGGAGTGGACTGCACTGCCAAAGCTGGAGGTGAGGGCTCCGTGACCACTGGTGGTAGTGGTGGTGTCACCCTACCAGCCTCTGCTGGAGGTGAAGGCTGCACTGTCTCAGAAGGTGAAGGGGGCTCTTGGGCAGCCTCTGCTGGAGGTGAGGGCTGCACTGTCTCAGCATGTGAAGGTGCCTGCTGGGCAGCCTCTGCAGGAGGAGTGGGCTGCACTGCCTCAGCTGGAGATGAGGGCTCTGTGACCACTGGTGGTGGTGTCATCCTGCCAGCCTCTGCTGAGTCGAGGGCTTCTTCACCTTCCTAGCAGGAATCAAGGGCTTCTTTCCCTTCATGGCAGGAGGTGCGGGCTCCTTCCCCTTCCTGGCAGGAGCTGAGGGCTTCTTCCCCTTCATGGCAGGAATTGTGGGATCCTTATCCTTCCTGGCTGCTGGAGTGGTATCCTTCACTGTCTTGCCTCCTCGGCCTTGGCCTGTAGGTGCCTCAATTGTCCGCGTGGACTGTTTGGATGAGGTGCTGGGCTGGGTTGTTGGGACCCTGCACTTACGGGTAGGACAGGGGATAGGGGGAGGGAAGAGGTCAAGTTGGGCAAAAAAAAGCTTCTTAGGGATGGTGGGGTGGGAAGAGGGAGCAGGGATTGGAGTGGAGGTTGAGGGAGTGGTTGTTGGAGGTGTATGTCTGCTGGACTTGGGTGCAGGTGCATGGGCAGTGTGTGTGTGTGTGAGGTGGATTGCTGTTGGGTGTCTGAGTGCTTGCGTTTGTGTCCTTTGGGGGTGACAGACAGGGTGGGAGAGGAGACAGGACGCATGGATGGATGCTGTGGAGGTGTCAACTAGTGAGGTGTGTGCTGCTTGTTGTGCTGATACTACTAGTGGTTGTTGATGCACTGCATGCAGGTGTGAGTGTGGACATGACTGTAAGGGAGGTGGAGGAGGAGGAGGGGGAGACAGTGGAGGCAGTGGATGTGGTTGTGTCTGCAACTGTCCGGTGTTTGCACGAGTGCTTGTGGGATGAAGTGTGTTGCCTTTGTTTGACTGTGCCACTCATGTGTGTTATCTTGGGTGAATGCTTTTCTGTATGTGTTCATGGGATGGTTTGGGGTTGAGGAGACTTGGACTGAGAAGTGGTAGTTGGAGGGGGGACGGTAGGAACAGGGACAATGGCTGCCATCAGAGAGGAGGCCAGAGCCTGAAACGATCTCTGTTGGGCCACCAATCCACCGTGGATGCCCTCCAGGAATGCATTGCATTGCTGGATCTGGGATGCCAGCCGCCTGGATGGCATTCACAATGGTTGACTGCCCTACAGAGATGGATCTCAGAAGGTCAATAGCCTCCTCACTCAGGGCAGCAGGGCTCACTGGGGCAGGGCAGGACCTGAGGTGCCTGGGGCGAAGGAGATGCCCACCCTCCTGGGTAAGCGGGGACAGGCAACTCGCAAGGGGCTACTGAGAGGACGGTGCTGGTACGGGGGATGGCGGCTGTACCTGCAGCTGGGGTGGTCATAGAGGTGTCTGCCACCACCAGGTAGCTTCCATCGTAGGAGGTATCTGAGTCTGCATTGTCACCTCCTGTCTCTGCTGTGGTGCCCCCCTCGCCCTCTGTCCCACTGGTTCTCTCGGCGTCAGTGGACTCTGCCTCCTGGGTCCTGTTGGATGCAGCTCCCTCTGTGGCCATTGCTCCTGCTCCTCTGCCAGATGATGCTAATGCACAGATGGACATGATGACAGAAGAAAAAAGGGGGGAGAGAGAGAAAGGAAACACTGGGTCAATTACTGCACCAACACCACAGTTGGCATACACAGCACCATCACAAACAGGAATCAGGATTGAGCACTAGGCATTGCACTGCCCTTGAGTTGGCTAGATGCCCTGGCAAGATGAGGGCCAAACACCGCCAACTGCACACCTCCTGGGACACGCAAAGCCCTCACTGACATGGAATGCTAACAAGCTAGATTTCCTGCATTTGCCACACACCCATTACCCTTGAGCTGGATCACGCTGCAATGTCTGACCTGGCATTAAGGGGCACCCACTAACTTACACCCACCACCCGGATCCCATGTCACCTACCAATTATTGTTGTAACGTTCACTGTACTCACCCCTTTGTGGCTGCTGTGATGCCCTCAAGCGCTCATTCAGCTCTGGGTGGGCCACCGCCAGTATGCAGGCCAGCAGGGAGGTTAGGTTCTGACGGGCACCCCTTCCTCGTTGGGAGGCCATCCCCAGCTGGGCCTCCGCAGTCTTCCATGCCCAACGTCTCAGGTCCTCCCACCGTTTCCAACAGTGGGTGCACCGCCTGCCATAGACCCCCCAGGGTCCGCACGTCCTTGTCGATGGCACGGCATAATCCCTTCTTTTGATGAGCGCTGACCTGCAGAGGTAATACAGACAGGAGGACACCACTACACATACAATCCAGCCTGTCACACATATAGCCCAAAAATCCAGTTTCCATCACCATTGGCACACATATCGCCCGGCGCGTTTTGTCTGCCCTGGTGAAACACATGTGCAGCTACATAGCTTTCCCCCAGGTGGAAGATTTGGGCACTGTGAAGGCCTGATTCTATGCAATGGGACATATCCCCAATATTATTGGGGTGATTGACGGGACACATATAGCGTTTGTCCCCCCTCTGCCAGAACAAACAGGTGTTCAGGATTCATGAGAGTTTCCAATCAATCAATGTGCAAATAGTGTGCCTGGCGGACAAGTACATCTCCCACATCACTGCCAAGTATCCTGGATCGGTGCATAACGCCTTTGTCCTGAGGAATAGCAGCATCCCAAATGTGATGGCCCAACTACAGAGGCACAGGGTGCGGCTAATAGGTGAGCCAGGGTCTCCACCCACTCTATGTTAGTGTACGCCTTCAGGTGTCATCCCCATAGCATTGTGTAAGGCCAAATGTTGTCCCTCAATACTTGCAGGTGACTCTGGCTACCCAAACCTATCATGGCTCCTGACCCCTGTGAGGAATGCCAGGACAGGGGCTGAGAATAGTTACAATGAGGCACATGGGCGAACCAGAAGAATTATCGAGAGGACGTTCGGCCTCCTGAAGGCCAGGTTCAGGTGCCTCCATCTGACAGGTGGATCCCTGTACTACTCACCTGTGAAGGTCTGACAAATAGTAGTGGCATGCTGCATGTTACACAACCTGGCCCTCAGACACATGTACCTTTTCTGCAGGAGGAGGAGGCTGGAGATGCCTCTGTGGCAGCAGTGGACCCTGAGGACAGTGAGGATGAGGAGGCAGAGGATGAGGACAACAGAACATCAGTTATACATCAATACTTCCAATGACGCACAGATGAGACAGAGCAACTGACCATTCCTCTGACTATTGATGTTTTCTGTGTAGCTGTAGCATGATGGCATTAACTTCCTTCGCATCTCAACTTACTGTCACCTATGGCTTGTCATTTTACAGATGTTGGGAATATGACAACAGTGTCCTGATGTGATTACTACAGACAGTTACAGGTCATTATTCGTATGCTCTCACAGTGTTCAGATAATTTGCACTAGATGTGACTGTTTCCATAAATGCACATTTTCAACACATACAATACTAGTAGTCAAGTTGTGTTCAAGGGTGTTTATTGTAGTGCTATAAAATTGTGGGAAAAGTGCAATGGAATGGGGTGATGGTAGGGGAAAGTCCAGGGTATTGTTTCAATCTGTTTGTAGCACAGGTCCAGTGTCCAAGGAGCCATAGGAAGGGGAGCAAAGGCAGTTCAAAGTGGACAAGGTGACAGGGAGGGATACAAGGGGGGCAATCAGGAGAGGCTCATTTCCTGGTGGTGGTCTTGGTCTTGGCAAGTGTCTCTGGCTTCTGTCTGGGTCGCAGGGAACGTTTGCGGGGTGGTTCACCTTCTGCAGGGGAGGGGTGCTGGTGTCCCGTGGGTCCTTTGGCAGGGCGTCCTGCCCACTAGCTGCAGCGGAAGTGGAGGGCTGGTCAATGGACTGGCTAGTGGTAGGGGCCCGCTGCTGTGCTGTTGCTTCCCTCATGATGTTGGACATGTCTTCCAGCACCCCAGCTATGGAGATCAAGGTGGTGTTGATGGCTTGCAAGTCCTCCCTGATCCCCTGATACCGTTCCTCCTGCAGCTGCCTGTCTCCTGCATGTTGTCAAAGATCTGGCCCATTGCGTCCTGGGAATGTTGGTAGGCTCCCAGGATCTCAGTGAGTGCCTCCTGGAGAGTCGGTTCCCTGGGCCTGTCCTCCCCCTGGTGCACATCGGTCCTCCCAGTGTCCCTGTTGCCCTGTGCCTCTGTCCCCTGAATGGTGTGCCCACTGCCACTGACCCCAGGTCCCTGATTGTCTCGGGGGCGAGGTGTGGAGTGGGGTCCCTGTACAGGTGGGCACACTGCTGATTGACGTGTCCTGGGGACAGAGGTGTGGGGATGCTGGGTAGGTGCTGTGGTGTTGGATACTGAGGGGGAAGGTGCTGTGGTGGACTGGGAGTGTGTGGGGTGACCGACTGTCCAGTGGTCCCTGATGGGCCAGGTTGTTGATCCAGATCCAGAAGTCTAGAGTTACTGTCATCACTGGGGGCATCTTCTGTTGGGGGACTGGATAGGTGTGGCACCTCCTTTCCACTGACATTGGCTGGGGCACCTGTGGGGATGTGAGTGATGTATTATGCTGCATGTCTGTGACATATTGTATATCCCTAGCTTCCTCTCTATTGTTGCTGTTGCCCTGCCACCTTTGTTTGTGTATGGTGATGTATTGTGGGATTGGTAGTTCCCCTATGCTGTGCATGCTTTAGTGATGGGTGTACGTGCAGGGCTAGGAGGGCTGTCCATGCATTGGTATGGCATGCAGGATTTGGCACACTCAGATGTGTAGGTGCAGTGTGTGGGATGGAGTGGATTGATGGGGGTGAGGGTGTGTGGGTGAGATGGCATGCAGGTATGGGTGGGTGATAAGTATTCAAATTTGACTCACCAGTGTCCAGTCCTCCGGCAACTCCAGTGAGTCCCTCAGGATGCAGGTTTGCCAAGACTTGCTCCTCCCATGCTGTGAGCTGTGGGGCAGGAGGTGGGGATCCACGCCAGTCCTCTGTATGGCGAGCTGGTGCCTTGCTGCCATGGAACGCACTTTCCCCCGTAGGTCGTTCCAGCTCTTCCTGATGTTGTCCCTTGTTCTTGGGTGCTGTCCTACAGTGTGTGCTTTTGGTATTGGACAATGTTGTGTGGTTTAGTATTTGGGTATCCATTCTGAGCGCTGCAGTATGTACCGCCAATGGTTTAGCACTATTGAATGTCCGCTGTGGTGATTCGTGTGTCATGATGTCGTGGGCGTTATTTTGTTGGCGTAACAGTATGGGTGTTGGTACTGACAGTTTAACACTGACCTTTGGGCTGGCAGATTTGTGTATGTGGCAGTTGTAGTGCTTTCCTCTTAGCTAGTTTTTAAGCACTAACATAACACAACAGAAATGCACTTCTGAGGTCAAAGAAGACTTTTATTGTTGTTAATTCTTCCCCAACCACAATATTTATGAATGACGAATTAGTAGCTTTCAAGCCCGCGTTAATCAAACAAAATATATCTGTTTGCAATATACACAGCAGGTTATATTTATAAGATATTGAATGCAAAGCAAAACAAATACTTCACCGTGTGGGAACTATTTACAGCTTCCTCTTTCTAAGGTCTGCAAGCTGATGACCCCTGTCAGCCGCGAGAAAGAGATTCATCTACCCACACGGGATTGCTGGCAGCTGGCGCCAAGCTCCAGCACGAGGTCCGGCAGATTGGAATCTAACCCTCTGCAGCCTGTTACATTCGTTACAAAGGTGTGCCCCCTCCTCTCAGACCTGGGAAACTGAGCAAGCCTTTTGGAGACTGGCCAGGTCTCCAAGACTACTCCTGTTCCCAAGCTCAAGCGAAGAAAAACAACACCCATATACTCTCTCTTATCATGTCTAGTCTACTGTGAGAAAAACATCTTGGTTCTCTGGTGCAAAAACACAGCTTGGAAAAATACAGCTTGGATTCTCAACTGCAATGTCTAACTCCACGTTAAAGGCAATGGGCAGCTAACCTAAATATCAAATGCAATGTCTAGTGTCATGTCAAAGCCAATAAGCATCTAAGCTGAATACAAAATGCAATGTCTTATATCATGTCAAAGCCCATAGGCAGCTGAGCTGAATACAAAATGCAATGTATAATATCATGTCAAAGCCAATAGGCAGCTGAGCTGAATATAAAATGCAATGTATAATATCATGTCAAAGCCAATAGGCAGCGGAGCTGAATACAAAATGTAATGTATAATATCATGTCAAAGCCAATAGGCAGTTAAGCTGAATACAAAATGCAATATATAATATCATGTCAAAGCCCATAGGCAGAATATCTAATAGCATGTCAAAGTCAATAGGCAGCTAAATTGAATACATCATGTCAAAGCCAATAGGAATGCAATGTCAAAGCCAATAGGCGGCTAGACTGGATACAGCATGTCAAAGCCAATAGGCAGAATACAGAATGTAATGGCTAATGCAATGTCAAAGCCCATAGGCGGCTCAACTGAATACAGAAAGTAATGGCTAATGCCATGTCAAAGCCAATAGGCAGAATACAGAATGTAATGACTAATGCAATGTCAAAGCCCATAGGCGGCTAAACTGAACAAAACATACCATGTGCTACTGGTGAACATTGAGCAACTAATATGCGCAGTGGTGAAACACAAAGTCATTGGTCAAAACAAAATTTAACAAATGGCAGTACAGCAGTATTCTATCGGATTAGTGTGTGTGTGTCATAATATGGAAAATGGATATCCGCCACTGCGGGCGCCACTGTGGCGGTAAGCAGGATTTACTGCCAATGTCACGATGAAGGCCATTGTATCCTTCCAATGTATTCAATACCAAACA
This sequence comes from Pleurodeles waltl, assembly GCF_031143425.1. Taxonomy (NCBI): domain Eukaryota; kingdom Metazoa; phylum Chordata; class Amphibia; order Caudata; family Salamandridae; genus Pleurodeles; species Pleurodeles waltl. The sequence continues at coordinate 39,849,912 of NC_090450.1, forward strand.
AAAAACATTTAATTAAAAAAGTCAATCTCAACCATGACAAAGTAACCACCCGCAAGCTTAGGATGCCTTAATTAGATTGAGAATGGAGTCAACCAACAATAAAAAAAAAACAGATGGCGGCTACTTCCTTACAGACTACCAGTCATGCTTCAGAGTATGTGAACGAACTGAAGTAGCTTCCAACCAAGATATTGTTAATGTGCCTTGAAATAGACAGTGTCCCCTGCCTTGTGGTCCTTTTTGAACTCCTGCCAGTTGTTGACAGCATCAACCACCAGAAATCCTGTTGTCTTGCGTGGTATTAGACTCTTCCATATTTAAGTGAGTGTCCTCATTCCTCTCCTATCTGTAGCAGTGCATTGAGGTGGACACCCTAGGTAATTTGTGATACATACACTGCTTTTGACCTACATTTAGTCTTCCCAACCAAAAATACAACTGAGAAATTAGCATACAAAGGACCTCTTGTTCTTTTGGGACAAAAAAGCCATGGCTCCAAAATACATGGTGTAACCAATGGATGGACAGGTGTTATTGCTCCTGAATACAAGGAAATAGGATATGGACACCTATTTAAATATTTCCTTCATATTAAGGTGTAGGTGAGTAAAAAAAAAAAAAATACAAATATGTTCTCCTTCAGATAATTGCACTGCAGTATAGTGAACTAGAATACTTATTATGTGAGTAACCTGTAATTGAGTGAACTGCCAGACCTTTTACTCCATGGTAAAATGGCTCTTCAGTTTGTACAAGAATATTTATACTATAACAAAATTACACAGGAGTGAGTTTTGTGAGATTATTTGCTCTTTGACTAAATTGCATTTGAGTAAGTTATTCAAGAATAATTACTCCCTGAAGAACTGCATTTGAACAAACTGTAAACTGGAGATCTTGGTCAGACTGCAAACAAAAAATATTTCCAGAAAACCAACTGTTGGAGAAAGGAGCAACCTTTACCTCTGTAGGGAACAATTTTATGTGCATAAAAATGGCCATTGTGAAAGCTGAAGCTGCAAGCAAAGAATCCCCAAGGTTCTCTAACCTTTTCCAGTCTGGTGGATTCACCCACCTCCCCTAAATGTGTAGAGCAAAGTAGGCTCTATCATATCGTACCCAGGAGAATTATGTATCCCTGACAACTATTGAAGTAATATTGAAATCCCACAAACGAAAATTGAGAAGGGAACTACTCCATCTTGCAGAAGCTGCCTCGCAACATCTGTAGTGACTTACTGTGTGTACTTGTGGGTGCAGCAACAATTCTGCAAATTCAAACTGCGGTCTCATGCCAAAACGCTTACAAAACAGTTAAAAATGTAACAGATGACTCCTGGATGCGTTACTTAACATCCTAGGTACAAGATGCATAAAGAATTCAGAAAAAAAGAAATGCTAATTGAACATCCCTATAAACCTTTTCTCGTCTATAAAAGAATAAGTTGATGGATGTGAATTTGCTCATTAATAAATTTGAACAAGAAAGCATATGCCAATTCGTCCTAGGGTGGAGGATTAAAATTGAACAAAAGGCAAACAGAAAAATGTTCACTCGTGGCACACAATATGAAAACATTTCATTCTTACATGTACAAATTTGGTGTGAAGGTAAAAACCGATAACAAATGTGCCAAGAAAACCATACACCACAATAATATATAGTATGAAAGGTTTTACAATTTTCTTTACAATGCAAATCATTCACTTTTACAGTTAGTCAGAAAAAAGGGATTGATTCTAAATCCAAGGATTATGAAAGACAAAAAAGCATTGCTTGTGAAAAATGCAGTGACAAAGGGGTAGGTAAAGAGATGATATTATAACTAGGGTTTCAAGTAAATTGGATGATGTATGACAAGAAACATTATTAAGAACAGAGCAACAAGATAAACATCCCATCATAAGGAATTGGCTAATACTTAAACAGACCCAGATTTCAATCTTTGAAAGGGTCCATGCATGCTTGCATACCAGAAGAGAAACAATATCCAAAAATACTATCTGGAAACTAAATGCAATAAAGATTTTAAGAGATTTGGGAGTGTTGAAACTGAAACTTGAAAGTGCTCTAACTGTGGCAATTCTATAGTCAAAGAGGACTTAGTAAATTATCCATATAATGCTACAAAATTCAAGATCAAACATTTTGCAACATTGAACACAGCAAACATTTTCTATTGTTTGAGAAATCTCTGTGGAAAAGCAATAATAGAAAAAAACAGAAAGTACAAGGAAAACACAACATGATGGACAAAGAGTACAATCTGCCTTAAAAACGTGAGGTCACAATTTGTAAGACAATTTGAGGAAACAAGATATAATACTAATTACTCACATTTGATATAATAGAATAATGAGAATTTCACTGGGTGACAAAATGAAACAACTCCTGAAAAGAAATGTATTTTAGTTTTTTTTAAATGGAGATACAATTGGGAGACTCAATGAAAAAACTGAATAAGTCACTTCATGTGATGAAATGCAAATCTGCCAGTTGAGACAGATTGTTGTTTTATTTATATATATTTTGGATTTTGCAAGTTCCTATACCGAAAGAGATCATAGTTCTAGACTGCAAAGATGTTGCTTTCCTACTCTTCGATAGTATCAAAGTTGCTTAATATTAGGGACTGACACACTTTTCTGGTCTTCGTACATGCCACCAGCATCAAAGTCTGAATTCGGAAAACATATCTGTGAATGTTTAACAGCTTTAAATGATGACTGTCTTTGGCTAAAAGAACTATGTTTGGGGCATTACTGAATCATATTATAACAAAGTTCTTAGATTTTGTTGATGCTCCTCTGGAAATATAGCAGGCTTTTGTCTGAAAACTATAGGAGGACTTTTTCTGAAACATTGCTTTAGATGCTGTTTCTACTTTTGTTTTGATTTTATGTCTCTACAAAGGGGTGATAACAACATAGAATATTTCTATTTTCTAATTTCATTTATTTGTTTTATTTTAGCATTAAAATACAATTTAGTGCATGACAGGGAAAAATTCTGGGTTGAATTTTTTTTTTAATGTAATTTATTTGTTTATTTTATAGGTATTTTATAAAGAGACCAGGGGGGATCAGAGTGCTGTCAAATACACTTCAAACAAAAAAATAAGTGTATTAAAACAATACTAGGTAAAATGCTGAAACGAAACAATTAAACAAAACAAACGATTACAGAAAAGCCATCTGCCGACAATAGAAGGTGACCATTTGAGAGAGCAATATCTAGCGTTATATAGCATAGTACTCATGGAAAAATCTCTCTCTCTCTCTATCTCTCTCTCTCTCTCTCTATATATATATATATATATATATATATATATATATATATATATACACACACATATATATAACTTACTTACGTAATGGCGACGGCCAGTAGGGAGTTATAGTTAGGACCTAGTTTCCATAGAAGAAGTGTTTTTTGACTTTGGCACCATTTGACGAATCTTTACGGAATTTTCCCCCAAAAAGTGTGCTCAAGAACCTTGTTGTGCATGGAAAGTTTTGGGGTTATTAGTCAAGCATGGGCCAAGATAAAGGGGGTGTTTGAAAAAGTCAGTTTTCTATGTTAATTCCCATAGAGATTTTAGACATGACTACAGCCTGAAACTACACCAAATTTGACAGAAAGGTAGCTCTTGGTCCATAAAGTTCCCTTTTTCTTATTTGGTGTAATTACGTTCAGTAGTTTTTGAGATATTAAAGGAAACCCAAAGTTGAATATCTAGTGGTGCAAAGGCTTCACAAATCCTCCCGATCTCATGCAGATATCTGATTGGCTGCCAGCACTTCAACCAGGAAGTGCTGGCTGCCATTTAGATACTCAGCTTCAGCCAACTCTTTAAAAAAATGAAAAAAACTATACTAACTCCATAGCCTTGGTCCAGGGGAATCCAGAGGCCCCCTCAGGGGCTAAAAAAGCATATTTTCCAGAAATTTGCAACGAAAGTCGCGAACATTTGTGTATTTCGCTGTGGATTCATGCTTGCTTTTGATTTTGCGCCCCTGTGGGCCAGATCCCAGGGGCATTCACAAAATATATGAAGGGGTGCAGGGGCTCCCTCCTAGGGCTTATCAAAGCCCTGGAAACCACCTCCTCAGGGCAATCAATTTTAATGTATGCAGTGGCATGCACGGCAGCCCTGTGCCCTGGCGCCAGCCACCTCCCTGGGGCAATCACTTGTTATGCATGCAGGGGGCCCATGTGGCCACCCTGAACCCTGAGGACCGCCACCCCCCGGGGCAATCAATTGCTATGTATGCGTGGGGCCCGCATGACCCCACGCATCCTGTGGACTGCCACCTCCCTGGAGCATATGCAATATAAGGAGAGGGGCCATGCACCCCCCTCTTGGAGCCATTTATGGCCCTAGGGACTGCCGCCCCTCCTTGGGCTGGCTCCTGCTACCTCTCACGGTGCCCACCCATGGGAGGTGGCTGTTTGCTTTTGCTTAGCAGGAACTGATAGCTCCCACCAAGAAAAAACAAACATAACTCTGCTTTCATCAAGCAAGAGCTAGCTGTCAGACAGCTCCCACTTGCTGAAAGTGGAGTTTTCATCTCTTTCCCTGCATACTAACATGCGTGCAGGGAAACAGATGAAAACATTGCTCTCACATGCAGGAAGCTGCTATTTAAAGTAGCTCCCTGTGTTTGGGAGCAGTGCCGAGTCCCGCAGGAGACGGAAGCCAGTGGGGCTGCAGGGAGCCTGAGGCCCCCCGCGGTCTTCATAACTATTTACAGGGTGCCCTGGGTGGGGCCAGTGCACCCATAGATACGTGGCTGGGCCCTGGTGGATGGGTTCCCTGGAGCCGGAACAACCCACGGAGTGGGCCCCATGCCCCTCTCCCTTTATAAATGAAGTTTTGAGCTCCAGGACCAGGGGGATCCATGCAGCCCCCTTAAATAAAAAATATATAAAACTATCCCCGAGAAAGTGGTTGTCCCTGGGGCCTTGGGAGGTCCATTCAGGCACCCCAACTGTTTGACAATGTAGCCCCGGGGAGGTGGGGGTCCGTGCACCCCCTATAAATAATTTACAAAATTGCCCCAGGGGGTGGTGGTCCCTGAGGGGGGCCCATGTGGCCCCTCCTAAAAATAATTTTAAAACAGCCCCGGTGAGATAGTGGTCCCTTAGAGGGTCCTTGCAGCTCCCCTATAAATAATTGAAAAAGAGCCCTGGGGAGATAGTGGCCCCTGGGGGTTCACATGGCCACTGAAATAAAAAATGTTAAAATATCCCCTTGGAGGTGGTGGTTCCAATGCACTGATATTTACCCCAGATATTACAGCACTCATTACATATTTTATAAATCATTAATAATATCACTGTAACATTTGTGGTAAATGTATTCATAAAAAAACTATGCATGCTGGGGACACGAGTTATAGTTACCTTAGGGCCCTAGTTATAGTTACTTGTGCAGGTGAATATCTATGGTTTTGTATGCTTAAAATGTGAGCCTAACTATAACGTCCCAGTAACATTTGTTTTTTTAAGTGTATATATATATATATATATATATATATATATATATATATATATAATATAATATATGTAGGCAGCACCATTCATAAAATTAAAATCTGATTTTTACAACATTTTAGAGCAATCAAGAATCATGATAGATCCTACCCATTGGCCAAACATTTTGGGATGTACATGGAGAAGACAACAGTATGTTGAGTTTCTATGGAATTAAATATATCAAATTGGGCCCTAGATCAGCTGACAGATTATCTGAACTAAGACAAATGGAATCCAAGTTGATTTTATTACTTGGCTCAGAAAATCCGTGGGGACACAATCTTGATGCAGAATTATATGTTCATTTATGATGTGGAGAAAGAACAGTATCCTCACAACAGTTATGAACATTGTTATATGCCTCCTTTCTTCTCTTTTCCTATTGTTTATGTTGATCGGAGAAACTGTAGGGACTATGAATAGTGATTTGGAATTGATATAACTGGTAAAGTGACAATTCTACAGATTTATTTGCTATGCATATGTTGGTGCTGAAATGTATTTATTTTTGATTTTTGATTTCTCTTTTCCAATATTTTCTCTAATATGTGGTTATTAACACTAAGATTCACTAATGTTGGAGCACTTTTGCACAAGGCACTTTATGCAGTACGGCCAAATTTCTAAATCTAAAATTGGTGGTAGGAGTTTTTTTCACTGTCAACTAGCATGTGATGATATATCTCATGTTTTACAGCTGGATATTTATGGTTGTAATTATTTATAAGAATGTGTGAGTCAGTATATTGCTATTTGTGCCAATTTGTGAATGACATATCAGGCACTAGTCACTTTGATTTAAGGGTAGAACTATATCAGCTAACATAATGATTCAGATAATGGCAATCGACTTTTCTACTTCTATTTAGCCTTGAACAATAAAAAAAAATTGAACAACTTTTAATAATCTTCAGTATTCGCAGGGCTTCGATTGATATGAGTGATTACATGATGTTTACTGAGCTACAATGTCATAGGTATTTCCAATTATTATTGTGGTTTATATTATATATGTTGACAGAGAATCCTCTACCATTGGGTGTAATAGATGAGGGCCGAATAACGTGTCCGTTCAAAGATGGCCGCTGTTTGTACTGTGTACCAGTGGATAATGGTAATAGCTGAAGGCTCAAGGGAGGTATTTGTAGAGTGTGTGTTGGGGGGCGAACATGTCCAGTACAAGGCGTTAGCCGAAACGCGTAGACATTTTTGCTTGGAGACAGCGTTTCATTCACAACGGATTCACAATAAAACAGATTAATTTCTTTCCTCTCCGCTATTTTGATCGATGGTTTATTTTGATACGGTGCAGCTGTTTTGTGAGCGGGTTTCACCATTGAGGATTTTTATATATATATAAATATATATATATATATATATATATATATATAATATATATATTTTTTTTCAAGTCTTTGATGACCTGATCATAGCAAATAAGAGGAGTACTTTTTTGGGAACTAGGAGATTCATCATCAATGAAGGGAAGAGCTGAGTATACGGAGTCATTGAAGGTGGAAAGAATTAGCTTATCAGGAATTTGTTAACCAGAAGGGATTTGACGATATTCTTGAAAGCCGTTGAGGAGGGGTTGGAGCATATTTCCGACAGACGTGAGTTCCATATTCTGGGTGTGCTATCAAACAAGAAGTGGTAGTCGTGTTTTTGTTCCTTTAACCCATGAGGCCCCCTGGAGTAACGAGTCATTGCTGCGAAAGTTGCTGCATGTTCCCATATAGGGTGATTTCTTTAACAATATTTTGGGGTTCCACAGTGCAGAGCTTTATGGATAACGCAGACTACCTTGAAGAATCACCTTGTTTTGATCTGGACCCACTGGGGGAAATCTGTGCATGGGTGAGATGAGGAGGAATTTGGTTTAGCAGGTTCAGATTTAGATGCTGGTAAGACCGCCAAGCTTGGATATCTTTTAGATTCTTATTTAGGTGAAGTACATCATCCAAAGAGGAGATTGTAATGCAAAGCTGATTGTCACTGGCATATAGTTGGTATGCAGGATTAGAGTGGTGTAACATTTAGGTCAGTGGCTCCATGTATTGGTTGAAGAGAAAAGGGGATTGTATGGAACTCTGAGGGCACCCTTGCATAGCAGGAGTCGGGTTAGACAGGAACCAAATCAGTTTAGTTTGTAGGGACCAGTTTTTAAAGTAAGAGGACTACCAATTCAGGACTGTGACTTCTATTCCCATTTGCTTCTTTTGAGTGTTTAGAAGGATGTCATGGTTGGCTCTGTTGAATGCCATGGTTAGGTTAAGGAGGATAAGTGGGGACTTAAAAGAATTTTGTCTTTCAAACTGAAGTCATCGACAAACTGAGGTGAGTCCGAACACATTTTTCTAAACTTGAGCCAGGGATGGAAGGTTAGTCCCTGGATAGAAATTGCTTAGGTCTTCTGGATCAGCTACATCTTTCTTCAAGAGTCGGGTGACTTGACCAATCTTTAGACTGTCTTGGACTACCCCTTCAGTCAGTGAGAAATTGATCACCTTTGTTCAGAGTGAAAAGATGAACAAGCTGAACCCCTTGATTAGGTAATAGTGGATTGGATCTGCAATGTGTGTGGAAAGTTGGCTATTGAATTGATGAGTTTGACTTTGTTCATGAACCTGAATCCGTTCTATGAGGCGCAGGCATTGTTAGAGAAGTTAGAGAATTCCCCATGTCTTTCTTTTGAAGAGACAATGGTTGGTTTGTGGTAGGGCACATTTGTTGTCTGATGATATTAAAGAGTTTACCTAGCTAGTTTCATATGTTGCATAACTAGGCTCTAAAGAAGGTGACTTTTGCCTTTAAGATAGGGCTCTGATACTGTTTCTTTCCATTTTTGTTTTTTTTGCCACTTGAGTTTCATTGTATTAGCTATGCTTATATGGTCGTGCGAAGTCAGATTGAACATGCTTTGTGGATCATTTACGGGTTGTGAGTTCAACATGATTTTTGTGGCTACAACATTATTGTTGATTTGTTTTGTGTCTCAGATCCATTGTTTAGGCCTGTATACTTTGTCTTTGGTTAATACACTCTGGGATTTGAGTTGGAAGAGAATGATATGGTGGTAAGATGAGTCCACTGGTAGAATGGAATCCATGAAGAGGAACCCTTCTTTTGCTATCAAGAGGCTAAGCATAGAGTCTTTCAAGTCAGCTTAACCTGCACAGATTTACTTTAGGTGGTACTTATTGAGGAAAACTTGAGTTGAGCCACTTAAGAATCAGCTTATTCCAGTGAAGATTGAAGCCTCATAGGTAGATGTTGTTATTTGACAGGAAAGACTTTTCAGTGATAACATCCATCCCTTGTTCGATCCATATTTGGTTGGTATCCGGTGGGTGGTAAATAATCTGGCTTTGACCCTAAAGTTGAGAGTTCAACTCCCAAACATTCGAAGGTGGAGCGATCCTCAGTGTTGAAGAAATTGAAAGTACAGAATGCCTATGAAAAACACTAATACCCCCACCGGAGAAACCCTCTCTGTCTAACCACTTAATGGAGAATTTAGAGTGTACTAGAATGTCGATCAAAAGGAGGAGAGGTCATTCAGCCTGGTTCCTTTGCGAACTAGGATGTCGCTATTGTGCAAGTTGATCGACTTGTTATCCCTGTTCAATGTTCAGCTGCAGATCTGCAGTTATGCGACATACATTTGAAGCTGGAATTAGTAGCTAGCATAGTTTATTTTAAATTTATGGGAAAAGTGATGAGGTTGTTAATGTTTAGCTCCTTCCTTCCTTCCTTTCTTCCTTTTTCTGAAAGGCAGGGGGCTAGCAACAAATGCCAGACCAATTGGCTTTTTTAGGTCTGTGTTAGCCAATATATTTTGTCTTTACTAAAATTATGTATATAAAATACTTACTTATAGGGGTTTATAGCCAGACTTCATCCATTTGTCTTAGGTAATGCCCTTCACATTTGTCAATGGGCAATGTGCCAGCCTACCCAGTCATTGGTAAACTTCACTATGAGTTACAGCATGCTGCCCTTTCAAAGGGAGCAGATCCTCATACAAAGAAGTTCCCGTCAATGCCAGACCTATGGTAATGTAATATTTTGTGACACCAAAAATGTTTTATTTTACATGAATGAGGATTCAGCATCCAAAAACAATAGAACAATAGCCTTTTGCAAAAACCATGACCAAACCAAACAAAAATTTATGAAAGGCTAGTAGCCAAAGCCAGACCTATTGGTTTTGCCAGTGGTGATTCTATTTTGGTTACACTGTATCCAAAGGGAGGACAGCCTATCCCTCGGATGTTGTTGGAGAAAGGGTCCCACCAGGATGGTGACCTAGGACAGAGCAAGATGACTGATGATTGGACAGCTATGTATTGCAAAGAACAGCTCACAGCACCGTTTGATAGTACAACGCCAGATCACAGGGCAGAGAGAAGACGAGCAGAACTCAGAGGCAGCGCCTGTTAAGACAAGAGAGTGGCCCTCACCTTGTTGGTGCTGCTAGCCTAGGTCAGCACAAGCCTCTATCCATAGGCCCAATCAGCACCCTGCAGGTCAAAGGGTTTCAGGAGGCAACAAGGATCACCAGATAACCCCTCCTTCAGTGCAGAAGATGGGGGAAGTCCACAGGGAGTTGACACTGACAATCTCTGGAAGGAAGCAGCCGGTAGTAAGGTGGTCTGACCTCAAAGCACAGATGTGGCAGCTATTACATGACACAGAACAGAGTGGTGTGTGATCCATCTAGTCGTGGGATGCCAAAGTATGCAGAGATTGTCATGGATTTGCATTCATCCATTGGAGGAATCCAGAGGATGCTGAAGTGGAGTTGTTGCACAATTGTTTGTCCTCTCTCGGCTGTGCTCTGGGGATGGAGGTAGGGTGGCCAGTCAGCCCGGGGCCCAGAATTATTTATCCATCAGACCAGTTTCTAAGAGTGGATGGGGGGCCTAAGAAAGATTTTTAGAGATTGTGAACCGTGGCCTGAAGAGCTCATCAGAGAGCTCCTGGATCATCTATCATCTTGAACCTCCTTGTGGCTACTGTTAGACTTTTCAATGTCTGATTAAGATGTATGCCCAGTTGCTCTGCCCCTGAACCTGCACCTATTGATAAGCTACCATTTCTGGATCATTGAAATGTCCTCTATGCAGAGGGTCCTCATTTGCTGCAACAGAGGCACCACTGTGCAAAAGAGCATGACTTGAAAATGTTCTAGACTTCAAGTATTCCCCACCTATTATCAATAACATGCACTTTTACAGTGAAGTTGTGTCCATTATCAGAAACCTTGATCTTTTATTTATGTTTTATTTATCCCTAGGTGGCCACATGCTTGTCTCTTTACAGAATTGCTTGCCATCACAGACATTCAGATGAGTGGTAATTTTTCCGGACAGTAAAGAGCACTCCTTGGAAATAGGTTGAAGCTGTTGATTAAGTCACCAACAAGGACCCCTGACAAGGTCTCCTCCTCATGGAATTCCCTTCAGGCCACATTCTGTATTCCATACCTTGTTAGGAGCAGTACAATGATAATACAAGAACATAGACTTGTTTGTCATTTGACATGTCACAAGATCTAACAGTAATCTGAGGCAGTTCAAGGGATCGAGATCATTCGGATTGTTATTGTCCTCAAACCACAGCTTTTGTTCTGCTTTTGGAGATGGTCACAGCAGACTCACTTGTATAGCCTTTCCTTATTTAAGGGTACCCTACATTAGTCTAAATGGGTGTCGGATTTAGAAATCCAGGACAACCATTAAATATGTATATTTATAAATATATATATATATATATATATATATATATATATATATATATATATATTTATATATATATATATATATATGTGTGTGTATTATGTAGAATACATTTCCTTTAGATGAATAGCATGTCAGTTGATATTGAATGGATATTCAGAAAATCTGGAATGGATCTCAACCTCCTGGACCTAGATTGGTCACTCTGGCTTATTTTATGTACCTGCCTAAATCAGTAGTCATTTGTTCAATTTGCTGTACAGTGCTTTGTTTTTCTTCTCAAGGCAAATCGAAAATGTTTTTCAATGTGTGGTAAAGTGATAAAACAGATGGGGCACAGTTTACATTTCTGATCAGTCTGCGTGTTTCTGTCTCTTGCAGATGACAATGCAAGGAACAGAGATTGTCTGCCATCTCACGATGATCTTAGATGCAGTAACTGTGGCGAAGGGACTGGCCATGCCAAACTGCTCCATGGACCTATTGCAAAAGCTCTCAAGGTTCCTTCGTGAACTTAACAGTGTTGTAAAACATTTCATTATACAGGTGAGAAGGTCTCCACCTTACCTGGGGCATGTAGGTTTCCAGCATTTAATATTTGTTTAACATATTTATTTGACTAAGGATAGGTTATTATACTATCCTATGAATGTAACACATCGAATGATACTTCTTTTTGAAAGGAAAGGACAGATAACATGAATGTTTGATGAAAGTAAATGGAAAATATATCTGAGGCATGGCCCATGTACTGCTCTGTCAGTGATTTGGTAGAAATGAAAGGGGTTGATATGACTTCTAGATCAATTATTCAGTGTGATGTCTACAGCCACCTACTGCTCTCAAACAACCCATATGTTGTGTCTGAACAATAAGGTAAGCGTTTTGTAAGAGAACAGTAAGAGTTATCATGGAGATAATAATGTTTTTATGGAGGCAAGCAACAGAAACTGTAACTCAAGACTCCCTTTGAAAAAATGATAGCTGTTCTCAAAACAAGTGGTATTCCTTTAGGGAATTGATGTTGCTGGATATACTTGAAGGGAAAGTGAGATTTTTCCTTTTGCCATTAGCAAATTTTTGAAGACGGTAAGATAAGTCAGTTGTTAATGCAGCTACTGCTGAGATCTACAATGTAGAAAGGTCACAGGCTCACATCCGTGTTACTCTATTCAGAATTTTGTCCTTCTTTGATTGAGAAGAAATGCTCCAATGAGCATGGAAAATGGGCCCCTTTTATCACCACTATGTAGTAAAAGACACCCATGAGTTGGGTACACTTGACCCCTGGATCCCACTTTAATTGAATACGTTCCCCCTCATAGACCATAGTGTCAGAGGCTCAGCATCCTGTGCTACAGGACTATGGCCCATTTGTGAATTTCTTTCAAAAGCATCAAACTAGTGTCTACATTTTGAGGCCCTTAGGTGATAAAAACATCCATTGATAGGTAAGGGTTCCCCCTAAAATCAAAACAACTGCATAGCAGTTCACTATTGATGAATTTAGCTTACAATAAAAACAGTTTACATCTGTATCTCCTCAGGCCGGGTTGCTTTATTAGTCTTCCATGAGTTCATTTTGCCCAGTGGTTCTGGGAGAGAGTCTAAATATGAAATGAAGCCTAAACAATGTTCTCACAGGCCCTAACTCTGGTTCCTGAGACAAATAGAAATGGAAAGGATTTCTCAGGTCTGCTTTTAACAAGGTCAATGGGTCTTTTAATCCAGCATAAAGGGTAGAAAAATATGAGGTTTAAAACTCAATCAACACAATTCAAAATGACAGTATGACCCATTTGTCCATAGGAAGAAAACTCCAGTCAGGAATGAAGTTAAGGATATTATTACAGACTCATGTTCAGATTTATGTAAATTATTCTCAAAACAAAAGCATGAAGATACAGAACCACCATTGATTGTCAAAGGCAGATATCATTATAATGCACATAATCTAACATGAAATCAAAATGCTCTCAGTTTCACATTTGCTTTTAGGATGGACATAATCTTTAAATTATCTTCCGACTTCTACAATAGTGCCCTTAACGTCATGCTTTTAAATTTGGCCTTCCTTGGCGAAGCGTCTACCAGATAGGTTATGGAGAAAACCTTAAGATCCAGAAGACGTAAATGCTTTTGTGGTGCCTTTTTTGTCAAACATTTGAACTTTGGCTTGTCATATGAGTTACTATTTTAAGGACTTTATTCAGAAGCTCTACCACTGTTGAGAAAATGTCATGTTCTTTCCTCGAGGCAATGGCTTTCCATCATGCATGTGAAAGAACATGGTAGGCATTGCGTGAGGTCCTAAGAATGTTGGAGAGTGCTTTGATTTAAAAATACAGATAGTGAAATATATTCACCACATAATTTCTACGAAAGGGATCACACCAAAATAGGATTTAGTTCAGGGATTAAGGAAGCGACCAGAATCAGAGAACCAAGTTCAGTTGAAGACATATCTACAACTTGCAGAGTCCTACTCTAGGTTTGTGGAGAGTTATGCAAAGAACAAATAGTGATTGGTAGGAAAGATACACAATGGATCTTGAATTGGAAGGGGAGTGCAGGGACAGCTTTAGGGTGGTGAGACCGGTGTGCAACACTAGGTGCTGACCTGGAGGAGGGTACTTTCCTCAGGAGGGGGCCCTGTGTTTAGCAGTAGCGTACAATTTATTTAAAAAACAAAACACCTGCTGTAGAGTTCCTTGTGCGTCCAGCTTTTAGGCAGCAATACAAATGTCAAGATAAATAATTTTATGATTAGTGTTCCAGCTATAGAGAGAGAGAGACAGAGAGAGTTTTGTCTAGTGGAAGTTTTGACTTGCCATAAAGTAGTGCAGAAGGTTAATATGCCTGCTGAGAACAGATCTACACACACACATCACTGTTGTGTGATATACATGTAAGCCCACTGAACACACACACACACACACACAAACGTTTTCAAATGTCCAAGATGCACACAGTCATACAAAGATATCTTTCCCTCTTTTGGGTGCAGCAACACTTTTTTTTGTTTTCTTTTTACTGAGGAATACATTGCCTCTCTCTCTTTAGCTCTTACAATGCATTGTTGCTCTTTGCTGTTTGGGTGACATGTATAGGATTAAAAGCAATTGACCCAAGAAAAAAATGTCATTGGTCTGTATGAAAAGATGCCTTTAAAAGCCTTGCCTTGGTGTTCTTGTCTCAGTGTGTTCAGGATTCAATAAATCATACAGCAGCACCTAAGGCAAAATTGTATGGTCAAAGAATTGTTTTCAGCAAACAAATGCTTTCTTCTCACTGTGGTTCTCTTTTCTCCTTTGGTGTAGGAAGCAGACACATGGTCCCCTTCCCTTTCTGTGGGCTGTAGAGGCACGAACACAACCAAGATTTTGGACATCTTCAAGCGATATAACCAACTCATGAAAGGGAAAATAGTTCTGTTCTTGAAAGCTGTTGGCTGCAAAACGAAATCAAGGTGACAGCAGAAAGTGACTGTTGTACAACGGCCAACAGCATCTCTTACATGCAGAGAACTCAAGTAAATTATCCTTCATCAGTTTTTAGAAAGCGACATGGTGTTTTCCACTGGCAACAGTGTAGCCTGCACTTGCCTTGTCCCCTTGATCCTTCGTCATCATGAGCAAGGTTCTGAGAAAGATGAATGGATGCAAGGACCTGTAACAGTCAGGTCATCTTCTCTGTGTAAAAGCTGTTGTGGTGGCCAAGGAGGAACATTGGTGACACAGTTTACTTATTATGGACTGGATGACAGATAAGGGGACTGAGAACCTCATGGGATGGTCATGGTGGACAGGAGGTCTCAATTCTCCATGGGATGGTCATGATACCTGTGATTTATCAGGCACTTCTCATTTCAACCAAAGCACTTCTAGGATGTTTTATACCAGTTCTGGGCTGCCCTACTCCACCAAACTCTCTACTCTAGACTCTCTTTTCATGTTCCCCGAGAAAAAAGGATATTTCAAGCTGCATTGCACTCTGTACCAAAGCTAAATGTCATGCATGGGCTTTTCTGTTTCTTCACCTAGATGTGGAGGCATGTTTGGTCTTCCTTATATTTTAGCCAAAGCTAAAGGCATTGCTGTGCTTCATTTCCAACATGTGTCGATGCTCATGTACATCCCTCCCAACACTACAACATGTACATGACATTTCAGGTCTGAAGGAGGAACATGTCCAAACTCTACACTGAAAGACATTGGCTAGGATGGAAGCCTAAGATGAACGAAGAAGAAGTATCCAAATTAATTACCTTTTCTAGGTTTAAAATCAAGATTTTCCCTCCTAAGGAGGGCCCATACAAAGATATATGCACTGTATCACTGAGCTAATGTACATCCATCCTTTGCAAAGGCATAGAGCAGTTGGTCACTTTAAATCCCTTTTAGTCTTGGTTGATCTTTCCTGGGATCTCCTTCTCCCTCCACAAGCCCACAAGTTTTTTGGTCTCACTTTACAAAGCATAGCATGTAATTTTATGCAGATTGGTAGCATATTGTTTATCGCCCCCTATAGGCTCATCAAAGCTGTGCGGGAATACAACAGAAATGGAAGAGACAAAGAGGAATAGGAGAGAGAGGGAGACGAAAGAAATAGGAGATAGGAGAAAGAACACGCAATATATTATGTACTTTGTATTTAATGCTCTTAATACTTTTTAAAGCATTGCATAAGAGGAAGGATGGATAGAGAAGGGGACAGAAGAGATGAAAAACAGCACAAGGGAGAAGAAGGAAGGGAACGTGATTTTAATTTATATTGGTTGCTTCTACAGCAAATATGCTCACTACAAACTGCTTATGTTGCACCACTGTCACCTTATGCTGTCCCTTTCTGTGGCATTCATCACACATTCTTGACATGTGAATAAAAGGTATAATTAATTTATGACTATTTGGGACTCATTTTTCAAACCAGAAAGAATAAAATACCTTGCTGTGATGCAGAGCTGTGATTTTGAGGATTTACAAGGCTCTCTGAGCAACGCTGGTGCACAAAAAATGTAGTCATACCATTTGTGCTGTGATTGCCGGTGCTTGGTACCACACTTATTTCTAAGGTTTTTTTATGACTGTGCACCACATAGTGGTGTTGCCCGTGTATTTTTAATAAAGTATATATGTAAAGTGTGTTACAGCTTAACATAGTTTTAAAAAATAATGGAACCAGTAAGTTAATTCCATTAATACACCATAAGGTGACCCAGAATAGACCAAAATGTCCCACTTGTATGAGTGGGATGTTAGAATGTAACACTGACACAGGCATTCAGGCAGTGCTTGTCTGGACAGTTTGTGGTGTCAGCCACTCACTCACTCTGTACATGAAGATTACCTTGGAGGAATTTTTGCCAAAATGCATCTGCCTGATATATTAAATGGATATGCGTAACCCGCTGAGTCCTCCTGGATGTTCTTTTTTCAGCCACATTGTTGGTGTTTGAAAAATGTGCAGTCACACAAGAATGAGGCACAGATCTGAAAAGTGTTCAGCAGTTCGTACAGTGGCAATTGGTGTGGGAGACAGAGTTCATAACTGGTCATCTGGTAGTCTTTTACTAGGAAATGTGCATATATGGGAGCTGCCATAGTAACACCTTAGTAAATCTGAAATGCCAATTAAGCTCACCGCAGATGGTGAGGCATCATGGTTCAAGTGGGGTCTGGCCAGCACGAAACCAAATACTCTGCTCGTGCCACTGCAGACAAGGATATTGAAGAAGGTCTGGCCAGAAATAACCGCCCAGTTGAAGGCAAATGAACAACAGAACCATGCCAATGAATACACTACCTTTTATTGACTGGTAGGTGTGGTATTCCAATGACGTAACATGCATACTATAAAATGGGTTCTGTCCTTTTTATATGTATTCTATCACCTTAACGGTTGAGTGCATCTTCCAAGCGTTCTCCGAGTTCTGGGTTCCATTAGGCAGTTGTCTAAACGTGGATCTGGGAGAACGGTGGCAGACGGGCTCGTTACTCTGGATGTTAATACTTCAATAAACCTTCTTGTATTCTACCAACCTTTTGTGACTCTTCAATTGGATGGAATTGACTTCCACATAATGGCAACGACTTAGAGAAACAAGGAATTTCTTCAAGGTGCTGGAGACCATTATGTCAAAGCGGTACCTCATTCCTCAACATAAGATCAGCGTCAGAAAGTTTTTGGATCATTACGTGCTAATGTATTCTTTGTCAGTGCTGTGTATTTCAAGCTCCCAGAAAAAAAGTACTGTTTGTTTTGTTGTTGGGTACTGGAATTAACATGTTATGGGCCGGATGTAGCAAGCAGTTTTGTCCATTCTGTGCCTATGGGAAAATGTGTTCGTACATATGGCCTTATGTGCGTTATCTGCCTGATCTTATTTACAGCATTGCTTTTACAGGACTCTAATCCTTTATGATCTTTCCTCTTTGTGGAAGCGTTTACACTTAGCGTTATGAGCAGCATATTTTGAACCGAGCTATCCTGCTCGTAAGCGCTTGGCACTGCACTCTCCGGCTCATGAGTACTTGGAACGCACTAGCTAAAACACGCAAGCTTACGTCTTCTCTACTTGGCTGACGATGCACGTTTCATGTACTCTCCTCCACGTAACCTCATCACCTCCCACAACGACGATAACCTAGCAACAAGCCGAAGCTGGTTACGAGTCGTGACGGTGATGAGGGCACGTCGCACCTTGGTATGTTCCTCCATTTCCACAAAAACTTAAAGTATCGGTGACAGGCAAATCATATCATTTTTTGTATAACATACAAGTAACAGCTTGCCTATCAACCTTCAATTTCGTATGCTACCGGTGACAGGCACACCTTCACTTCATGACAAACGGAACTAGAGTCACGCGTGTTTGGCTGAGCATTACGTAAGCTCTTGAACACATTTTTACACTATCTTGCTTCAGCGTTTGACTGCTGTATTTATTTTTTATCCTTCAGTGTCCAGCAAAGCCAGCAATATGTCAGCAAAGCAAAGTACCATATATTTTTTTCTTTTCTTTCCTTGGGACATTTTGGGGACACTTTTGGTATAACTGTTTGTGAATATTATTCAGACATTATGTCAAGTGAGGGAAATATACAACACCCTCCTCATTTTTTAGTAGAAACTCGCAAGCCGAAATTGGAATGGAAACACTGGATGCGTGTTTTTATGAACTATTTAGTAGCCATTGATGGTGTTAATTGTAATCCGGCCAGGAAATATGCAATTCTATACAACTCCATTGGCACAGAAGGTGAGAAAGTTTTTGATAACTTACCTGAAGTTTCGTCTCCTACAGAAGAATCAGGTGATGCAGCCAGCTGAAATGTTTTTATTAAAGCCAAAAACAGATTAGCCTTACATTTCTCTGGTGAACCCAATATTGTATTATAAAGATACAATTTCTACTCACATAAAAAAGCAGCTTCTGAAGGTATTGATCAATATGTGGCTGCTTAGCTAGTAGTTGCAAATTAGAGAACATTATAGATCAATATCTAAGAGATCACACTGTACTGAATTGCTATTCAAAGAAAGTTCAGGAGCATCTCTTATGTTCTACGAACAGTACTCTCAATGAAACTGTAAAGATAACTAAAGGCATAGAACACTCTTTAAAATCGGTAAAAGTATTGTCTGGTGCATCTAATTGCTCTGAGAATGTTAACATGAATATCGTTGAAAAAAGTACAAGATATGCAAAAATCAAACATTTTACAATCTACTGCATGTTATAGATGTGGTTCTCAAAGTCTTATGGCCAATGATCCTAAGTGGCCTGCATTAGGGAACAAAATGTACCAAATGCAAGAAGGGTGCAATGGTCAAAATAAATGGTGTTCCTGATGTGGAACAACATGACATGCAGTTGGAAGAGGTAATCAATACAGTTAAATGTTAACTGTAAGCATGAGTCAGTAGGAGTTACAAGATCAGGGCAAAATGGAAAATGATGATGTTATCTCAGTAGCCAGAAGAAATGGTCCATTTTGTACTGCTAAATTTGGTAATATTGAGATAGCAATCATGGTGGATTCTGGTTCACCTGTTACCATGTAGTCTGAATGGTCCTTTGAACTATACTGGTGTAAAACTTTACTAAAGGATCCAGATTTAAAACTATTGCTTATAGGGAGTCCGTAATTGAAACTATTGGATATTTTGAGGAAATATTGCAATTTTCAGGCAGGGAAATGTTCATTAAAATATATGTCGCTGTTAATGGCAGAGATATTAAGGTTGGATTGATCAAGCAAGATTGGGTATTGTTTTAAGACCAGACTAAAGCTCCAGTTTTGTCAACTGAATCCAATGTTGAGTGTATTGATCACATTATTTCTAAGTACCCCAATGTGTTTTCTGATGATGTTGGCACTATGGTAGGGTTTGAACATGAAAGAATTAAAACAAATAATGCAGTACCCATTAAAAATATAGTAAGGGATGTTCCTTTGCCGGTAAGGGATGATTTGAGAAAATACCTAGACCAGTTATGGAAAGACAAGATTATTGAACCTGTCAATTCAGCTGAGTAGATCAGTGCTGTGGTTATAGCTAAAAAAGAAAATGGGCAGATCCGCTTGTGTGTAGACTTACATTTGCTCAATAAGATTATCGTCATAAATTTCCAACCCTTACAAAAAAAATGAGTTATTGTCCACTTTAGAAGGTGCCAAAGTTTTCAGTAACATTGATATCAAAGCTGCTTATCATTAGGTAAACCTTCAAGCAGAGTCAGAAGCCCTTACTTCCTTCATCACTCCTTTTGGGGCTTACAAGTATTTACTCTTGCCATTTGTCTTAGCATCAGTGGCAAGCGTGTTCCAGAAGCTAATGTATTCTCTGTATAAGGATATACCTGGTGTGTTTGCCTTCTAAGACGATATTCTTATTTTTGCAAAAACAGTTGATGAACATAATCACGTGTTAGATAGAGTATTGCATATGTTAAACAAACATATGACATTGGCAAAGGATAAATGCAAGTTTCTGACAAACAGAGTGGAGTATCTAGGTCACTGCATAACCGCAGAAGGAGTTAAGCCCAAAGAAAATCTTGTGAAGGCATTGAGAGAGGTATCCCTTCCTAATTGCAAGGAAGAGTTAAAGTCCTTTTTAGTATTAAGGTGGTCATTATAAACATGGCGGTAAATACCGCCTGCCGCTGTGGCGACGGTGAACAGAAGACTGCCATTGACGGTGAACAGAAACCCACCATATAAAGATGCCAAAAACAGAAACCGCCAACATTTCTGCAATCACCAGCTACCGCCAGGGCCTTGTCGGCGGAAAGGCTGCACATCCCACCCCACACACAAATCTGCCGCCCACCAAATAATGATGCACAAATCACCACAGCGGTTAGTGGAAGCCGAACGACCATTGGTGTTACAGACCGCCACGCCCAGCAATGGGACCCAACAGCAAGAAATGCACACATTGACAATTTTGAAACCCACACACCTGACACACATCCACAACACCATAAAACACGCCCAACACACTCCACAATCCTTTGCATCGCCAATAGGATAAGCCAGACTGACAACACTAGATGCAGACACTGAACGCCACATCGCACAACTCACACACCCAACCACACAACAGCACCCTCACCAATATCCACACAACACAGTATCCACAACACACACCATGGCACCCCCTAAGCACCCACGCTTCACAGAAAGGGAGCTAAGAACAGAGGTGGATGAGCTACTCAAGGTCGAGCCACAAATCTTTGGGGCACAGGTCCAGCACACACCCATCGCCAGGAAGATGGAGTTATGGCAGACTATAGTGAACAAGGTCAACAGTGGTAAACCATCCACGCACAAGGGACGACATCCACAAGAGATGGAACGACCTGCGCGGGAAGGTGAGGTCCATGGCATTGAGGCACCACATTGTGGTCCAGAAGACTGGGGGAGCACCCCCACCTACACCCCCTGAATACACCGGCTGGGAGGAAAAGGTACTGGCCATCCTGCACCCTAAGGGCCTCACTGGACTCACTGGAGGAATGGACTCGGGTAATTCATCTACAATTACCCCATATCCACCACACTTCTAATGCATGCACCACCTCACGTCGCCAACTGCCACCAGGATCACACCCCACCCTGGCTTCAATCACTACATCCAGTCACCTTGCATGCCCACAAACCCACCAACAGGCCCACATCCCTCCCCCTGTGCACAGCCACCCACCCCTGCAAGGTATCACAATGGCACTACACCACCCACAATGCACCGCTAACCACATCCCATGCGAAATGCAATGGCAACCCCACAAAAGGTCCCTGCATGGCCCAACAGGGGATAAACTGCACAAAATAGGCCTGACCTGTGCACCCTCATCCGAATAACTAGATGTAACATACATGTCCATTCCCCCCCACGGGCACCACCACCCATGCCACCCCGACGGAAAGGACAAGGAGTGGCAGCGCCCCACATGGAGGCAGAGGCACCACTCAGGACATTGGAGAGGGAACAGTGGACACTGAGGAATACCCTGGTCCGTCACACAGTCCTGGACTGTCACCCTCCAGCAGCCCCACCCAGGACCCCACTGACACCCCTACCACCCAGCTAACAACATCTGCACATGCCAATCGACCCCACACCAGTGTATCCAGACCACAGAGTGGTGGAACACAAGTACAGAGGCCACGGTCTCCACCTACCAAAAGGCAGGAAGAAGATGGCCACAGTACAAGTGGTACTGCCAGACCTGTGCAGGGGACACAGGCACAGGGGGCTACGGGCAGTGGGAGGGAATCAGTGGCCCAGGGGGAGGCCAAAGGAGAGATGCTGCAGCCCAGGAGGTGATCTCAGAGGTCCCGGGAGCATACCACCATACCCAAGACAGGATGGGCCAGATCCTGGCCACCCTGGAGCAGAGTCAAAGGCTGCAGCCCATCATCAAGAGACCATGTAGCAGTGGAAACAACTCAATACCACCATGGCCACTATTGCAGGGGTGCTGCAGCACCACTACCCAACCCAGCCTGAGTCCCCCACAAACCAGGAAGCCCCTACCACTGCCAAGGACACATGCCAGCCATCAACATCAGCAGCAGCAACTGCACTGGTGTCACTGTCTAAGGACACACAGGAGACCAGCACCCCTACCCGTACAGCCCAGCACCAGACACTCAAATGGTCCCCCAGACATGGCACTGGAACACCTGCCAAGACCAAGGCACCCTCAAAGAGGTGACTTTGACATGAACTGTCTCCCAAGTGAGCCACTGTGCTACCATCCTCACCAGCCAATTGCAACCCAACAACTTGCAAGGTACAGATGGACATATACCCACTGCCACCAATCGCTGAGACCATGTAGACAGCATGGACATCCACCATCAGCCCACTCCCTATCACTGTAAAGAGCACCAATGCATCCCTGACAACTATTAAAACACACGTACACCGATTTCTATGTCCCTTTTCATTATGTTGAATCAATTGTAAGTGTTAATGGATTTGCCAGTTAAATTAAAAATCAGACCTTTATTGCAGGAATGGCACCCCATGCACAACATTGTGTGGAGTAAACAGAAATGTACACCATGTTGGTTATCATGTCACATGGCACCTGAAATTCATGTAACAGTGTCAATGACTACAGACCCCACATCCCCATAGAGAATAAGTCAGACTGACATTATGCAGTGCAGACAACATCATCAGTGAACAGTACCTCAAAGTCACTGGAAGTATAGTTGGATCAGTTGGTTCCTGGAGTGAACATCTTCCCCCTCTCAGAGGAAGCTTGTCTGGATATACAGCACCCTTCTCCTCCAGTAGGGGGATAGATTTCCTCACAGCCACATTGTGCAGCATGCAGCAGGCCACCACTATTCTACACACCTTCTCAGGGCCATAGCACAGGGATCCCCCAGACAGATGGAGGCAAAGGAATCTAGTCTTCTGGAGACCTATCGTGCGCTCTATCACCCTATTCGTACGTCCATGGGCCTCATTGAAATTCCTCTCAGCATCTGTCCTAGGATTCCTCACTGGTGTCAGGAGCCAATGCATGTTCGGGTAGCCAGAACCACCCGCAAAAGTGGGCGAAACAGGACTGTAACAAACCACCCTCAGTTGCAGACAGCCTGGCTGTCACCTATGTACAGAAAGAGTGTAACACACACTCACCTATGATCCATTGTCTGTCTCCTTGTAGATGTTCCATCATGTGTGGCACACTGCTTTTCCTCAAGACAAATGAATCATGGACTGATCCAGTGAACATGGCATTCACATGTGAAATGTACTGGTCTGCAGTACACACCAATTGTATGTTCATGTAGTGGAAGTTCTTCCTGTTTCTGTATACCTGTTCATTTACCCTTGGAGGGATGAGAGCTATGTGGGTGCCATCGATGGCACCTATCACATGGGGAATGTTGGCAAAGGCATAAAAATCTGACTTGATGGCAAGGAGTTCAGCACTTTGGGGAAACTTCACATATGTCTGCAGGTGTTGTACAAATGCATCCAGGAATTTGGACAGGATGAGGCAAAACATTGGCTGTGAGAACCCTGCACCCACGCCCACTGTCACCTGAAATGAGCCCGTAGCCAAGAAATGGAGTACAGAGAGAACTTGCACTTCAGTCGGAATGGCATGCTGATTCCGATTTGCTGGTTTCAGTACAGGATCCAGTAATGCACAAAGTTCATGGATAGTAGCACGAGTGAGTCTGTAATTGATAATGATGTGATGTTCCACCATGGTCTCCAAATCAACAAGAGGTCTGTACACTGATGGGCCCTTCCCTCGCCACATGGGTCTGTACCTCGGAGGAGTGGAGAACACATGTGAGGGACAGACATTCATTTGCACAACCTGTTGTGTATAAACACTGCTGTTCAACATGTAGGTTAAACATAAGCATTGTAGGATGTACAACTGGAGTGACATGTTTTAACTGATGCGTCTGGACTGTTGTGGTGAGTAAATAGTAATTTGGGCATGCAAATGAGGGCTGGGGTTTATAGAGCCTGCATGGGGCCCATGACCAGGAAATACCTGCGTAGTACTTGCAAAATGGCAGCCCCCTGTCATCTAGATATGTAGCAGTGGAAGTGACCTCATACCACTAGCGGTTGTTGTAATGGCGTAAGGCTGTGTTCACCGCTGTGCACCCATTCATTGGCTAACATGGATGTCAATGGGGAATATGGACCTATGACGGTGCACACCGCTGCGGAGCATACGCCATTTCGTCACCCCATGTTCACTGGACTCCTGAATTCCGTGCATGCAAGTAGTCCACTGAGTGTGCTGCTATGTCCTGACTCTGGTTACTCATATGGCACGAGTCACAGGGGAAAGGGTCCCGGCCTTCACCGTGGAGGAGCTGGAGAAGCTGGTGGATGGGGTCCTACCCCTGTATGCCAAGTTGTAGGAAAGTACCATCTTGCCTGGCATGTTACCCCCATATTTCACTGTATATATGTTGTTTTAGTTGTATGTGTCACTGCTCATAAGTGTGCCCTGTATGTGTTACCTGTGTTATGACTAACTGTCTCACTGAGGCTCTGCTAATCAGAACCCCAGTGGTTATGCTTTCTCATTACTTTCCAAATTGTCACTAACAGGCTAGTGACCAATTTTACCAATTTACATTGGCATACTAGAACACCCTTATAATTCCCTAGTATATGGTACTGAGGTACCCAGGGTATTGGGGTCCCAGGAGATCCCTATGGGCTGCAGCATTTCTTTTGCCACCCATATCTTACACAGGCCTGCCACTGCAGCCTGAGTGAAATAACGTCCACGTTATTTCACAGCCATTTACCACTGCACTTAAGTAACTTATAAGTCACCTATATGTCTAACCTTTACCTGGTAAAGGTTGGGGGCTAAGTCACTCAGTGTGTGGGCACCCTGGCACTAGCCAAGGTGCCCCCACATTGTTCAGGGCCAATTCCCCAGACTTTGTGAGTGCCGGGGCACAATCCCATGACCCCACAGGTCTCTAGCACAGACCCGGGTACTGCCAAACTGCCTTTTCAGGGGTTTCACTGCAGCTGCTGCTGCTGCCAACCCCTCAGACAGGTTTCTGCCCTCCTGGGGTCCAGCCAGGCTTGGCCCAGGAAGGCAGAACAAAGGACTTCCTCAGGGTGTTACATCCTCTCCCTTTGGAAAAAGGTGTTTAGGCAGGGGAGGAGTAGCCTCCCCCAGCCTCTGGAAATGCTTTCATGGGCACAGATGGTGCCCATTTCTGCATAAGCCAGTCTACACAGATTCAGGGACCCCTCAGCCCTGCTCTGGCGCGAAACTGGACAAAGGAAAGGGGAGTGACCACTCCCCTGACCTGCAACTTCCCTGGGAGGTGCCCAGAGCTCCTCCAGTGTGCTCCAGACCTCTGCCATCTTGGAAACAGAGGTGCTGCTGGCACACTGGACTGCTCTGAGTGGCCAGTGCCAGCAGGTGACGTCAGAGACTCCTTCTGATAGGCTCCTTCAGGTGTTGCTAGCCTATCCTCTCTCCTAAGTAGCCAAACCCTCTTTTCTGGCTATTTAGGGTCTCTGCTTTGGGGAATTCCTTAGATAACGAATGCAAGAGCTCATCAGAGTTCCTCTGCATCTCTCTCTTCACCTTCTGCCAAGGAATCGACTGCTGACCGCGCTGGAAGCCTGCAAAACTGCAACAAAGTAGCAAAGACGACTACTGCGACATTGTAACGCTGATCCTGCCGCCTTCTCTACTGTTTTCCTGGTGGTGCATGCTGTGGGGGTAGTCTGCCTCCTCTCTGCACTAGAAGCTCCGAAGAAATCTCCTGTGGGTCGACGGAATCTTCCCCCTGCAACCGCAGGCACCAAAAAGCTGCATCACCGGTCCACTCGGTCTCCTCTCAGCACAACGAGCGAGGTCCCTTGAACTCAGCAACTCTGTCCAAGTGACTCCCACAGTCCAGTGACTCTTCAGTCCAAGTTTGGTGGAAGTAAGTCCTTGCCTCCCCACGCCAGACTGCATTGCTGGGAACCGCGTGTTTTGCAGCTACTCCGGCCTCTGTGCACTTCCGGCAGAAATCCTTTGTGCACAGCCAAGCCTGGGTCCACGGCACTCTATCCTGCATTGCACGACCTCCTGAGTTGTCCTCCGGCGGCGTGGGACTCCTTTGTGCAACTTCGGGTGAGCACTGTTTCACTCCACTTCGTAGTGCCTGTTCCGGCACTTCTCCGGGTGCTGCTTGCTTCTGAGAGGGCTCCTTGTCTTGCTGGATGCCCCCTCTGTTCCCTCACGCAATTGGCGACATCCTTGTCCCTCCTGGGCCACAGCAGCATCCAAAAACCCTAAACTGCGAGCTTGCAGCTAGCAAGGCTTGTTTGCGATATAAAACACTTCTGCACGACTCTTCACGACGTGGGACATTCATCCTCCAAAGGGAAAGTTTCTAGCCCTTGTCGTTCCTGCAGAATCCTCAGCTTCTACGGTCCAGTAGCAGCTTCTTTGCACCCACAGCTGGCATTTACTGGGCATCTGCCCACTCTCGACTTGATCGTGACTTTTGGACTTGGTCCCCTTGTTCCACAGGTACTCTCGTCTGGAAGTCCATCGTTGTTGCATTGCTGGTGTTGGTCTTTCCTGCAGAATTCCCCTATCACGACTTCTGTGCTCTTTGGGGAACTTTAGTGCACTTTGCACTCACTTTTCAGGGTCTTGGGGTGGGCTATTTTGCTAACCCTCACTGTTTTCTTACAGTCCCAGTGACCCTCTACGAGGTCACATAGGTTTGGGGTCCATTCGTGGTTCGCATTCCACTTTCAGAGTATATGGTTTGTGTTGCTCCTATCCCTATGTGCTCCTATTGCATTCTACTGTGACTATACATTGTTTGCACTGTTTTCTATTGCTATTACTATTACTGCATATTTTGGTATCGTGTACATATATCTTGTGTACATTTGCTATCCTCATACTGAGGGTACTCAATGAGATACTTTGGCATATTGTCATAAAAATAAAGTACCTTTATTTTTAGTATATCTGTGTATTGTGTTTTCTTATGATATTGTGCATATGACTCGTCTCCTAGTTCAGCCTAAGCTGCTCTGCTAAGCTACCATTTTCTATCAGCCTAAGCTGCTAGACACCCCTATACACTAATAAGGGATACCTGGGCCTGGTGCAAGGTGTAAGTACCCCTTGGTACTCACTACAAGCCAGTCCAGCCTCCTACACAAGTTATATGGGCGACCAGAGGTGCAAGTGAGTAGGCGGATGAGGTGCATGGATGTTTGTGATGGTGGTGGATGCCTGTATGCATGTGTGCACAATTTGTAACTGCACAGGCGTTGAATGTTTGACAATCAGTGTGAGTGAGGTGGTGGAATGATTTTGTTAAGTGTCCGTCCCATAGGGGAGGAATAGCCAGCGGTATCAAATGGGCAGTGTCTGACCTCTATGTTACTTTTCTGCGTGTGCCCTAGAGGTCAGCGCCCATCAGTAGAGGGGACTCTGTCAGGCCATCGCCAGGGAGGTGCAGACCCTGGGGGTCTACAACCGGTGGAGCACCCACTGCAGGAAGCGGTGGGAGGACCTGTGGCGCTGGGCCAGAAAGACCTGCGAGGCCCAGCTAGGGAAGTCCTCCCAACGAGGAAGGGGTGCCTGTCGGGCCCTGACCCCCTAATGCACCACATTCTGACAGTGGCAAATCCAGACTTGGATAGGCGCTTGAAGGCTGCACAGCAGACAAAAGGGGGTGAGTACCGAGACCAGTTTCTGCCTCCTTAATGGATGCAGAGGGTGCTGTAGTATGTATGCTGTCTAGTGGTAGGGACTCTGATTGGTGTCTAATAGCAATATAGCCCCCATGGGCAATTAGATGATAAAGGGCAGGTCTGCAGTTCCTCAGGTCCTTCTGTAATGTGGGATATGGTTGTATGCTTGGGTTGTGGCCACTAGTCAGGGGCATAGTCATGACTATAGCTGTAGGTGATGCATGTTGGTGTATTAGCTGGGTGAGAGTATGAGTGAACCAAATATGTACATCCATTCAGATGTTAACATATTTCTCTCCTGTTTTGTCTCCCCACCCCTGTAGTCTTGTGTTGTCTGTGTATATCAGCATCATCTGGCGAGGGAGCAGTGGCACCGGCGAGTGGGGATGCAGCGGCCCACGGCTCCAAGGAGGCAGAGTCTACCGACGCCAAGGGGACCAGTGGGTTGGAGGGCGAGGGGAGTACCATGGGGGAGGCTACTACCACTGGAGGTAGTGACTCTGATACCTCCTCTGATGGGAGCACCCTGGTGGTGGCGGACCCTAGTGGGCCCAACCAATCTTTGACATCTTCCGCCACCCCCCATATCATCAACACCCTCCCAGTTGCGCCCCACCCAGTTGCCCGTGCCCGCTCACCCCGAAGGGTGGGCATCTCCTTCGCCCCAGGCACCTCTTCCCCTGCCCCAGTTAGCCCTGCTGCCCTCACAGTGGAGGCTATTGACCTCCTGAGGACCTTCTCTGTAGGGCAGACAACCATTGTGAATGCCATCCAGGGGCTAGCATCCCAGATGCAGCAGTGCAATGCATACCTGGAAGGCATTCACGGTGCCATGTCTTTTTTCTTCTGAGGGAGACTCAGTGCCAACACGGAGATACCCACTGTCATCATCCAGCACATAAGCGGGGAAAGTGGGAGTCCTGAAGACTACCACATGCCACAACAACAGGGAGGAGGTAGTCCTTCTGCCCAGAAAGACCATATGATGTCTGGTAGAAGGCTACCCCAACATCACAGTCTGAGTCCACCACTCTCATCATTCCTCCTCCCACATCCAGCACCTGTCAAATAACAGCTGAGAGTCTCCTCCCACATCCACCACCTGTTGAAAAGCAGCTGACAGTTCAGCCAGTCCTAAGTGTGTCTGTGTTTTCCTTGCCTATCCTAATCCATTGTCTCCCCAGAGTCAGTCCAGGTGCACTTGAGGCAGATGTTGGTTGGGAAGTATGCAGTCCTGCAGGTCCCAAGAAGGGCTTCATAATAGAGGTGGGGGTGGGACCCAGAAAAAGATGCACACCGCCAAACACAAGTGTCTCCTCACCTCCTTGGCTAGCTCTGTGCTTTCTCCTTGACACCCAATCATTTCCTACCTGTGATCTGTCAAGTCCACCGTGATGCAAAATTTCTTCCTCCTCAGGCATTGTCTGGTCCTGTATCATCTGTCTGGTCCTGTATCATCTATGACAATGCCTATGCCACACAAGGTGGTCACTTTCACTGGCAATTCGGAGACAAAACAGGATAGCTATGAACTTTTGCACCAAAGCCATGATTACCACGAAACCACTATGTCAAGCTCGAGGGAGTGCCATTTGTTTTAGGATATTTAATTTAGGACTTTAAATTGTAAAGTTTTTTTGTCTTCTGTTCGGAAACTTTTTGAACCTCATCCCCACCTGTCTCCTCTGCACCCAAGGTTCACGAGCTTTCAAGAATTCAGGCGCTAGTTTTGTTTTTTATTGCTGTATATCTTTGTATATGCACTTACACACCATGACCCCTCTGCTCCTATCTCCTTTAATCCATTACTACATCGTAAATATAAATGTTGCTTTTAAAAAAAAACTTGTTTAGGTGTTTCTTGCATGTACTCATAGTTATAATTCCTACTGATATTGGTAAGAGTGTTGTCTTCATTCCGTTTTGCTTATACCCATATACTTAGTACAAATTACCATACACCCTACGCTTAGTCCTATGTATTCATACCAGTGCACGAGATGGACTGCCTACAGGTGAATGTAATGACATTTTTAGTGTGACAAAGAGTGCTGGCACGTAACATTGCATGTGAAAATGTTAATGAAATGTGCACATAGATGAAGTGTTGTGTGTGAGAGACAGTCAGGACTGCCAATGTTTAGTGTCAATATTTAGTGGCAAATGTATAATGTGGTGGGAGCTATCATCCAGAACAAAGTCTATGTAGTGTTGGCAACATGTGAAGGTTTGCAAAGTTTAACCATACGTCAATTCAGAATTGAACAGACCCATGACATATTGAGATATGTTTTCCAATAGTAAATCAGAATTACATTTAAGGGTTTAGAGTTTGACAGACAGGATATTCCATCATAAAAGTGGCCGCTTTTCCCTCTGTCTATTACAAGTGCAATAGAGCTTATGGAGTTGACATCTGTCATGTTTCGACTAAGTATTCTGTACTCCAAATTCTACCGTGGCCTTTAGGTCCTAATTTAGAGTTTAGCAGACAGCCCACTGTCCACCAGGGTTGCCAAGGACATTGCATCTGCTATCTGGACATGCTACTGCCTCCCATTATTAGAAATCACCACCTAGCCTATAGTGATCCCTGAAAGTTTGGTCAGTAGCCTCTTTGTTTCAGGCAGCTGCTCTCCAGACAGAAGTTTGTTTTTGAAAAACAAAATGCTAATGACCCTGATACATTGGGAGTCATTAATAATTGTTTTCTGTTCGGGACCTCCAAGTTTTCCTTGGTGGTCTCAAACAGAAAAAAGGAACAGCAGACAATCCACTCTAAATAGCCACGTTTGTGGTGGAATTCCCTGTCCCCAAACTCTAAATCCGACCCTTAATTTTTCTCCTTTGATGACAGTTCTTACTATGAGGGGTTTCTAGAAAACGTCGTAACAAAAGAATTCAAAAGCAAAGTCTGTACCATCAATATCATTATTCAGAAAATGTATAGTTTCTGAATTTGGAAAATGGAACATATTCAGAATAATACAAAAATGAACATGCAACCACATTACCCCTCAGTGGACATATTCATTTTAAACCTTTCTGTATCTATGAGTTCCATCCTATACATCTGTGATTAAGTTTTATTTTTGCTTGAACGAAATCCAGGAACTTAAGACATTATCCCAGAAAACAATATTGTGGGAATTTAGAAATGAAAAAAAAATTATATGTATTCTTAAGGGTACATGCATACAAGACGCCACTCAGTAGTAAAACATTTTTCTAGTGCCACCACTTTGTCTTTGGATAATATAAAGAAAAAAGGCAAGAGCATTTCTCTCCAGACCAATACATATATAAACATATACCTCTGCGACTAAATTGTTTTTTTTCATTAAATTCAGATGTGTATACAGTCTTAGGAGCTAGTTTCCTTGGGTCCTTGGGTAATGAGTAGTTACTTGGCAGTATTCTAGGATTACAAGTACCACTGCATTCCAGTTGGAAAACGATGTTATTCTTTTTGGAAAATGGACTTTCTCTAGGTAGCAAGCACAATCTCATTACGAGTGTGGCGGTTGTCGGACCGCCACACTTGGGTTCATGGTCAGACTGCCGCACTCTGGGCGGTCTGACAGCCAGATTATGACCCTGGCGTTCCCGACAGCCTGACAGCAGTCTTGGAGGTAGTCAACCATGGCGGCGCTGAACTCCGTGCCGCCTGGATGATTACAACCTTATTCTCTACCAGCCTTTTCATGGCAGTTTCCCCTGAATGAAAAGACTGGCGGAGAACAAGTGCACGGAGTCCCCCTGCCCAGCAACAACAGAATGCGCACTGACTGCCTTGCAGAGAGCGCACATTCCAACTGTGATGATCGCCCCCCTTTAATGAAGAATGCACTTGGCTCCTTAAATGGAGCTGAGTGCCATCTCGTAGCGCTGTTCCCGCCGATCTTACCAACAGGAACACTGTATTGCAATGATTCCGCCGGTCAGACAGGCAGGAACATTGTAAAAGGGAGGGGGCGGTGGCGTCCTCCCCACGAGTTTGGCGATCCCGCATTGAGACTGCCAAACTCGTAACGAGGCCATTAGTGTGGAGATGGTCTGAGAAAGCTTTCTGTAGTATGTCACAACAAATTACATCTATGGCACATTAGTACCATAACCTAAATGAATAGACATTTTCTTTACAGATAGATAAACAGAATTATTTAAAAAGAATGCACACAGAAAAATAGAAAATGTGAGAAACATCTTCAACCTTGATAGGGTTTCTGACACAATTATAGCCTATTGCCTGGCATTAAATCTTTCATAACATTTAACCCATGGATGAAGTTTTGCTATGCGACTACACCTCCTTCAACTCAGAGAACTTTGGGACTTGTGGGGTCTCTATATTATCTAATGCAAGGACTTTCATGCACAAGAGATTTTGTTTTGTGCTAGGGATACAATCTAGTCCTATTACTGGTACAGCTTCAGTTGGCATTGTGGAAATTAAAGTAATTTCATGCATCAGTTGCTGTCATTTCAGCATCTAGAAATAAAACTTTAATATCCATAGAAAAAAAAATATTCTGCCAACCAAACAACCAACTTTTGACCCATTGATGTCATTGGTGTAGTGTGTGTTCCACGTTCATGTGTTCAAGTCAATGGTGACTAGGAATCCGGTCACCAGTGTCTGATCAGGAAACACTTCAATGATGTCTTTAAACCAGTTAAGAGCCAACTGCTTTTTTATGCTTCCAATATGGACAGGTGTATTAATACACTAGCACCCTTTATGAAATCTCCGTTAATATTTGAATTTTAGAGCAGAGATGTCGATATCTACCAGTTAAGGTTAAAAAAAATTCTGGCAAGGGCAAACAGTGACAACTTTCAATTTTCTAGGACGCCACCTTTTTTAGATTTATCACAAAAATGGTAGGAAAACATATGATTAGAAATGCTGCTCCTGATGCACATATGTAAGAGTGCCTGACGCATTACCAAAGGGTCACCGTGCACACATGGATCCACTTCCTTCCCTATAACATTACACCAGCAATGCATAATATTACCCAGGAATAAATCTCACTAAGATGGGAAGGAATGGGCGGATAAGGGTGTGGTTTGCCTTGTATATATCTGAACGACAACAAAGATGTGGATTTGTGAGTACTCACAGACTCCTCTCTGACTCAGTGCTTAACTTGTGCCTGTTGTTTCCAGTGCTGAGCACCAGCACTTATTTTTTAGGGACAGCGTTTATTCTTCTGTCCCAAGCATTTGCTGCGAGCAAAAGACACATATGGGAAAGATTAAGGAAGAGAAAAATGAAAAAGCGTCACAAAGGGGAGAAGCAGAAAGCTGCAAGAGTGAGCTGAAGGGGCAGGGAGTGGCTGTAAATTAATTAAAGAGGCCGGAGATGGCTTCAGGATTACACTGCCTCAGTATTCTGTGTTCCCACATTTAATTGCAGCAGCCGCATGTTTAAGAGGAGAGCTTTGGGCACCGGCACGTTTTTATTTACAAATTAAGCACTACTCTGACCCATCCTCACCCTGAAATAGCTGTAGATTTCACCACTTACAGGCTTCACAAAATCCCTTTCCAGAATGAGATGTGGACAGGATCACCCTCAGACTTCATGGGTGCATTACGTAAGAGATTTCTCCACAGGGAATAATGTTTTCTTCATGGAGAAAAATAAAGAATTTGAAAACAATTGCAATGGCACACAGATGCTGTCTATGCGCACAATTCTGCATTATGTGATTAGCAAACTGTACAAAAAGTAACTTTCCCAGTGGTATGCCTGAAATGTTATTTCTGCCTTTATTCCTTAAAGTCGTAAATCAAACATTTTGAGTGGGACTATATGTACAACTGTACATATATGTTTTATTTTGTGTATTTGGCCCACTGACCCCTTTTAGAAAAAGCATGTCTACGTATGTGCATATTTTATCTTGTATTCATTGAAGTGACCAAAGTTTATGTACCTGAATAATAACCACAAGTGTTGTGTTGAATACTATAGAAGTGGTGTTCACAAGAGTAGTTTTTCAGATCTACTGTTATCAGAAAATGGACTTCAGAAGAGAAATAGATATTGAAGGATATTGTATTGAACACAGAAAATCAGCCTTGCATGAGCCATAGATTTAAGCGAATATTCATCCAGAGTGTAAATATAGATGGCTAATTTTGGGTGAAGGGATTAAGAAGATGACATTTCAGGCAAGGTATATGTCTTTCATTTAAAGCTACAATCCACAACGAGAAGTTACCTTTTGAAACGTTATCTGGTCAAACAATTCAATACTTTAGTTTGTTGTGGATGGTTAGGTAGCTTAGAGAGTGAGTGCAATGAGGCACAAAAGACACTAGAGAGTAGTTTAAAATAAAGTAGGTGTATTATGAGAACGACGGAGAACCCAGAATTCGCTAGTGATTAAAAAAGGGCAGGTTTCAAGTTTGGGTGAGGAAATGTCTGCAGAGATGTCTGCTAATGTTATCCATAGTATAGACATTAAGGCTTGAATAGTGCCTGGTCTGTAGGTGATCCAGCTATTTGGTCTTCTTCTGGTGACTACGTAGTCCACATGGTTCTGTATATATCCTGGTGAAGTCCTTTTATCATGCCTCCTGTAGTTTGCCTTTCTGCTAGTGCTCCCTCTTCTTGCTTACATCATCCCTATACAGATCAGTTGCCACCTTTGATTAAATCCACACACTAATACTTCTGCCCTTGCCTTAAGCCATTACCACGAAGGGACCAGTGGCATCCGTGGACTCGGAACCTCTCTCCTGACAGTCACAGGATCTATTGCAGGTTGGGTTAGCCTGGAGACCACAGGTTCTATCTTCTTCATTCTCTCCTTTGCCTTGCTGCTCCTCTACTCAGTATCTTCACTAGTATGTTTCCTCTTCACCTCTGCTGCCCCACCTCATCTTCTCTACTTCCCTTCTTCGCTTACAGAGTCTGCTCCTGCTTCCATTCTTCTGCCTCTCTGCATTCCTGAACTAATCCAGCTTCTCCCATACCACCAGAATGTGGCCCTTCGTTTGGACCAGATGTCCACGCTAATGCGAGAGCATATCCATGTTCTGGTTTGTTAATGGTGAACTTGAGGTTATTCCAACCTTCTGCATTTGGAGTATTGTCTCATACTCACCCGTTGCAGAAAAAAACAAGCACTCCTGTTAGGCGCTTCTTTCAGTCATTCCTGAGACAGGCTCACTGCCACAACATATACGATTAAAGACTGAATCATATGAAGGGTGGAAAAGATACAATTGGATTTGAGACTAATAAAGTTGTGAGGATACTCAAGTTAATTTGCACTAAAGATGTCAGAGTGTGGACAGTAGGAAAAGAAAGAAAGGAAAGTGATGTGAAAATGGTGTCCTTAAAGATACTGATGAAAACAAAGAAGAATTTGAACAGAGGCCCAGTAAAACAGAAAAGATAAAGCCTTAATTTCTTAAAGACTTTATTTGACCTTATCTTACTAAGAACCAATATCTTTATTGCTGCGCTGTGTTAGTTGTTTGCTAGGATTTAGGATGTCATTGAGGATAACCTGTGCATGTGGATTGGCAGTATGTGTTGTGAATATGAGTGCTCTGACTGACAATACAGTTTGTGATGTATGAGTGACAGCTTTACCCTGCTACTATTTTGCTCTGACCAGCTATTAGGTAATCATGTATATATCATCCATTTTCAGGCATTTTAATTCCTCATGCCTCACTCGTCACTCCTCTTCACTGATGCCTCATCCCTTACTCCTCATCTCTCATTCATCATCCCTCATACATTATTTGCCATCCATCATCCCCCATTTCTTGTCCATCATGTTTCATCACTCATACCACATCCATCATTCCTCATCCATAATTCTTAATTGTATATCTCTCATTTCTCAACCATCTTTATTCATCCCTTTTCCATCATTCTTGCTTTTAGGGCATTCATCATTTCTCATTTGTCACTCCTTATCCATCATCCTTCATCCATCATCCTTCAGCCGTCATTCATCATTACTCATTTCTCATCATTGATCAATCATCCTTCATTCCTCCTCCATTCTCTTTCATCCCAAACCCATCATCATCATAATACAACATCCATCATCCTAACCTATGATTTCCCATCTTGTGTCTATCATCAATCATTTAAGGACATCCTCACTCTTTATTCTTCACATCTAATTCACTTCATTCCTACCATTCCTCATCCCTCATCTTTCATACATCTTCTGTCATCCAACATACCTCATACTACATGCCGCAGGCTCACCCTTCAGTCTTTATACATCATTCTTCACTGATCATCCCTCCTCCTCTCTTTAGGAAAAAATGGCAAACTGGACAATGATTATGCAGGATGACGACTTGAGCGATGAGATATCTTGAAATGGACAATGATGTGTCCTTTTAAGTCTTCCAATTCTTCATTCATCATCCCTCTGTCATGATCCCTCATTACTCCTACGTCTTCTATATTCCTCCCTCCACGAGTGATAAATATAAGTGCTAAGGTATTGTGGATATCATAGACAAGCTTTCTGCTATGGAAATGGTTTATATATAATGAAGTGAAATATTAAATTTAAGGTACTTAGTTGGTGTCAACTATTTTTTTTAAAAAGAACGCAGAAAGCAGACACCATTTGCTTCAAATAATGCCCAATAAACAAACGAGAGAGAAATTGTATAACATATTGATCCCTTGCCTAAGTTCTCAAAAACAGCTCCTAGATACTCACCGCATTCAATCAGGGCTGACAGTGGGGCTTGTTTGAGAACATCATATTTGTCATAGGAAGCTGCAAAGGGTATATGATAAATTGACAATGTATAGAGTTGACTTATAATGTTAGGCAGTTAGCTGAATGGTATGGTGAAATTGTGTACTCTGTTTATGAACTCGTTCTGTCTGCATTTAAAATTAGAAAATATTCTTTAGAGTAGTCTAAGGTGGAGAAAGAACACTATAGACAAGTTTTGCTTTGCAATGTGCTTATAAAGCACGTAAAACCCATGCTGTCCTCCTCACTTGTTAATGCTACAGCTCAATTACAGCCATAAGGATTTGTCAGTAGGCAAGGGACAATTAAAAAGCATGCACTATATTTATTACTTTCAATAGAACTTGTCTCCACTCCCTCCATAGGAATAATCTAGGCTTTCATGGCTAATACATGGTGTAATGTAATGTTAGACTCACATGGAAATCTGAAAGTATTACAATGTGGGTAATTTTTTGGTGTCTATCAATTAGAAAATGCAATATGAACTACTTTCCTTCATCAAAAAGTCACCTACATTACGGAATAGTAAGAAATGTAGAAGCCCATTCAGAAATTCATTCAGATGTAAAAGAGTAATCTTGCATGTAGAATGTAATTTCACTATTCCAAGAAGCAAATGTTCACTCATAGGTACACTGGAACCTATCATCTCTGAACTTCTTACAATTTTAATGAGTGGGTCTTACCAAGTCTATCTCTCAAAAACACACTACTCTTTGTGAACTGGTTATATCTATGTTGTGACTGTAAATAAACATGTTAAATAGGATTATGAAGGTTCCCATCACCACAAAAACAACATTTACCTACACTTAACAGGTTTTGAATGCAAACTTTGATAATTATAATCACACTGTTAGAGCAGTTCATTACATGTTCAGCTCCAGTAACTAAGGATCTTATTACAACCTTGAAGGAGCGGTTTCCTCCATCACAAATGTGACGGATATCCCGTCCACCGTATTACGATCTCCATTGAATATAATGGGATCCTAATACGGCGGACAGGATATCCGTCACATTTGTGATTGAGGAAACCTCTCCGTTAAGGCCGTAATAAGGCCCTAAGTAATACAAACACATTACTTATTGATGAACTAGGCACTATTTTACATATTGCTATTAAACCAGGAAGAACCACACATCTTAAGGAAAGTAAGTACTGGAATAGTAAGTGTTTTTCACTACACTTTAGCATCAGTTACTATAGACTTGGGGTTTTTTACACCCTCCATTTTTACTTTTAACTCTGGCATTGGATCACTCTTGGCTATTAACTTGGGATTTCAGTCATTTGCTCTGGCAATACCTGCTTTATTTTTTTTTGCAATTTTGATGTACCTAATGTAGACTTATCACACCTATCACACTTAGCACCCACTGGCACTACATATTAATAACAAATTATCAACTCCGTTCCTTGTACACAAGATGGTGATTACGGTAATTATAAAGTGACAATTTAGCACACAGGACTAGTATCACAAGTAGTACTCTTCTATCTGCTCTGTTGCTTATTTGTGTTATGACCATGCTAATATATATTACAGGCCTTGACATATGTTAACAAATTTCCATGCTTGGTTTGGTGTTTGCGTGTTGCAGATGTTCACTTAGTACTAGAACTTAAAACTAGGTCTTGCTTCATTCCCACAAACAGGAGGACATGTCTTAATTTGCATGTCGGGTTTTACACTATTCCTTCTGCTTTGTGCTGCTCCAGCTGAAGGGGAATTGTTTATCCTTCCTTTCAGCAGTGATGGTGATAACGTAAACTCTTTCTGCAGAATGTCCTTGCTAGAGATTCCTAAGTCATGAAGTACCATATACCAGTGCTTTCAAAGTAAAGCACTGTTCTTGGCTGGATGTTACTAAAAGGGATTGCAAGTGAGTGGGCCCACACAGCTGTTTGCTGGGACATTTAATTGAAGAAGTAAGCAGGAAGTATTATGTTATGCTGTTATGTTATTCTATAGTATTATACAAACCCGCAATAAATACCATAATAGAGCGATGCTGCACAGCAGACTATAAGTAAAGTGCTTGGAATTTCCTGTCTACCATGGCTCCAGCCTAAATACAGGCACAATGGGTAGTGTAAAGTCCTTTGTGTGAAGGCAGGGCACAGCCTATTTATATGCAAGGTAGGCTGTGCCCAGCTCCCCCCCACATCCTGCCACTGATGGCCCATCAAGCCACGCCTAATCCCTCTATTGTGTGGCTGCCTGGTAGGAATAAACAAAGTCCAACTGCCAACTGCACACAGTCAGGTCTGGATGTCTGCACGTCCAAAAGAATGTAGCACAGGTAATACCACACACAAAAATGCCATAAAATTAATGTGTGCACGTTATGCTCCAATATGTACTGCAAAGTTATATTTGGACACATATACAGAACCAGTATGTGCACAAACAGCATTTCCACTTGGGTGTATCTCAACTATGATTGTTCACTTGGCCCATTCCCCTTTATGTGAAGGGTATGATAGTACTGTGACATCCAGGGCTTTAAGTGGGCAGGGTCCTTCTGGGTCTCAGACCCGGAAGTAATCAAAAACTGAGTTTGAAATAAATCCATTGATTTTGCAGGCAACAACACTAATCGATTTCGGAACATTGACTGCAAAAATGTTCCTATGAGGAAAAGATGCATATGGGGAAAAGGGAGGAAGAGGGAAAATAATGTCACAAAGAGAGAACACAGAAAGCTTCAGGAGTAAGCTGAATTGTCAATAACTGGCTATAAAAGGGTTACAGAGACCCGAGATCAGTTCATCATTACACAGCTCCATTATTCCCTGCTCGCATATTAAGTTGGTGCAGCTGTGAGTGTTGGAAGACAGCTTTGGACACCAGTAGTTTTTATTTACAAATTAAGCAGTTCAAAAAACGCAAGCACAATTTTATCCCTGCCTAAAGTGAATTTGAATTATAAACTGAGGTTTTCTTACAGTCTGGAAACATAAATCCCAGTGACTGTGTTTCCTGCTGCTTTGATTATAGTAAAAATAAACCATCCGCCTACTGTTCTGTGTGCGTTTCTGTGAAGATGGCTTGGTACTTTATGTACTGTAGGAGAGCCTGTACTGGAATGTGATGAGGTGTGATGAGGGAGATGGGTTCTGAAATGGAATGTGTGAGGGGTTGAGGTGAAGGGAAGGAAAAAGGAGACGGAAGGAGCTGTGCTGGAGATGCTGTATATTACTTATGAAATAAAGAAGTGAAATGAAACTAATTGAGAGATTCATCTTTACATTGGCGACGAGGAGCCGTGCAGGAGACGGATTGAATTGAACATCTCCACTCTTGGAAGCAACTACAGCTCGAAAAATCATATATTCGACAGAGAGGAAAAGATACAAAAAGAGAAAAGAAAAACCTACAAAGTTTTTTTGGTGAGCACAATTATAATTATTGTCCAAGCTCTATCGCGTGTTAACATTCCTCAAGAAAACAACAATAATCTTGAGTTTATCTTGGCGCAAAACAGACTGCCTGTAGTAACGAACTGTGTTTAATTTTAAAAGAAAACGAGTAGACGCGCGAGGTGTATGCGCGTTATACTCTGCCCTTGGAAGAGACTCTGCCTCGAGCAGAACGCGCGAGGTGTATGCGCGTGATTCACTTAGTTCTTTGAACAGACGCTGCTGCGAGCTGAACGCGCGAGGTGTATGCGCGAGCAGAATCTATTTATAAACACTGCATTACGGCAGATCATGCCGTGGGGGGAACATAAA
The DNA here is from genome assembly GCF_031143425.1 of Pleurodeles waltl. NCBI lineage: Eukaryota > Metazoa > Chordata > Amphibia > Caudata > Salamandridae > Pleurodeles > Pleurodeles waltl. The sequence continues at coordinate 39,890,445 of NC_090450.1, forward strand.
CCAGCTTACTGCCGTTAGCTGGGAATTAACGCGGCATCTAAAATATAAATAATAATAATAAAAGGAAAACAAGAACCTGCATTGGCAATTCACGACGTACTCTGCTCCTGTCCAGCAAAAGCGAAGAAGGACTGGGTAAAGGTTAAGTAGTGAAAGGAAAGAAAGACTTTAAAAAGGAGCAGGAAAAAGCAATGTGAATGGAAAAAGAGTGAAGAAGTACAAGTATTAAAATACATACTATATAACACATTTTAAAGTGGAAAATTGAGGAGAAGGACACAGCTAAAAAAAAAAAAAAAAAAAAATAAGCTATGGGTGATCAAAGTATGTCCTCGCCACCACCCTTTTTAGCAACTCCTGGGGAACCACCTATTCCGTGGAAACAGTGGAAAAAGATGTTCTCTACCTATTTACTGGCAATTGGAGGAGATCGCTACAGTCCTATCAGAAGACAGGCAATTCTTCTTCATCATTTGGGTATAGAAGGAAGAAGAATATATGAGGACCTACCTGAGGTTTCATTAGGTATGGGGGATGGACAACCCTCCAATCTATTTGAGATGTCTTTGCAAATGCTAGATTTACAATTTACACCTAAGACTAATTTGGTTCTAGAGCGTCATAAATTTTTCTCGAGGATACAGAATGCTGATGAAGATATAGCATCGTATGTAGCAACCTTACGTGGACTTGCCCTATCTTGCCGTTTCGAACAGTTATCGGATTCCCTAATAAGAGATCAGATAGTAAGGTGTGCTTATAATAAAAAAATAAGGGAGAAGTTATTAATGAAAGATCCGAATCTGGAGGAAGCGATTCAAGTTGCTAAAAGAATGGAGCACACAGCTGTATGGCTACTGGAAATGGATGATTCAAATAAGGAAGGAAAACAAAATGTTATCAGTGAGATAAAGAATAGGAGCAAATTCACAATTAGTGAAGAGAAGAAAAAATCAACAAGGAATTGGGAAGACCCAAGTCGGGGAAAGTTTGATTCAAGGGAAGTAAAATGCTATCGGTGCGGAGCGCCCGGACACATTGCATCGAGCAAAATGTGTGCTGCAAGAAATGCAATATGTCGCAATTGCGGGAAAAGAGGGCATTTTGCCAAAGTCTGTAAATTCAAAAACAATGAAGGTAGTGGTCACACGATTCAAGATGTTCAGGATGTGTGTGGAAACTTGGAAGAAATAATTCTAACTGTGGAAGGAAACCCCCTTGATCTAGCTTCTAATGAGGAAACCATGGGAGTAGAAGATTCAACACTCAGGATTGATCTTGAAAGTACAAGTGTCTTGAAGAAACCTCATGCTCAGGTGTTATTGAACAACCTGCCAGTTAATCTGTTGGTAGATTCTGGGAGTCTATTTACCCTTGTTTCAAAAAACACTTATGAGAAATTGTGTGTTAACACTGGAAATGAGAATTTGTTGGAACCAGATATAAAGGCTGTGGGATATGCAGGGAAGAGAATAGAAATGATAGGCATGATTTGGATGACAATTGTTTTCAAAGGGAGAGCAGTTAAAGGAAGGATATATATTACGGACTTTGGAACTAATTTATTGGGCTGGCGTCATCAGAAAGATTTGGGAATAATTCTGAACCCTAATGCTAAAGAACCTGTAATGATTTTGGAAAAAGAAAGAATTGGTGAAGTAAAAGACTCTCCTCATCCCTTGATCCAAAAGCATCCACAGGTCTTTTCTCCAAGATTAGGTATCTTGAAAGACTTTTCTCACAAGATTGTGCTAAAAAGAGATGCTAAACCTGTAGTCCACAAGGTTCGAGGGATACCTAATTTGATGAAGGAACCTTTGAGAAATGAGTTGGATAGGTTGTTGCAAGACGGTATCATTGAGCCAATAGAGTCTTCAGAATGGCTGGCTCCGATCGTTGTAGCGCCCAAGGAGGGAGGGAGGATTCGTCTATGCATCGATCTTAGAGATTTAAATAAGAGTATCTGGGTGGATAGGCAACCTTTGCCTAATATTTCACAGATGTTATCCATAAAAGGCAAAGGGTGTATTTTTAGTGTTTTGGATATGTCCTCAGCATATCATCAGATTAATCTACATGAAGAGTCTAGGCATTTGACGTCCTTTGTGACGCCTTTGGGGGCATTTCGCTACAAGAGGATGCCTTTTGGATTAGCTTCTGCCTCAGCTGTTTTTCAGAGGCTAATGGAAGTGATTTTTGGAGACATGAACAAAGTGTTATGCTTTCAAGATGACATTTTAATTGTAGGTGATAATGAAAGAGAGCATAACCTCTTATTTGAAGAAGTAATGTCCAGACTGGAGAAGAGAGGTCTGACCATTAAAGAGGAAAAATGTCAGATTGGAAAATCTGAAGTGACTTATTTGGGACATACTGTTGATAGGAATGGTATTAGGCCTAAGAAGAGCATAGTGACTGCAATCGAGAAAGCGCCTGAGCCAACTAACAAAGATGAATTAAGATCTTTCTTGGGTCTTGCGGAATACTGCGCCAAGTTCATAAGAAATTTTACAGAGATTGTAGAACCTTTAAGGGGATTGATGAAAAAGGGAGTAACATATGAGTGGAATGAGGATTGCAAATGTGCCTTTGAATATGTGAAGAGGAGTATATTGAGTGCTCCCACTTTAGGTGTTTTTGATATAACAGCAAAAACGTATGTAACTTCGGATGCGAGCAATGTGGGAGTGGGAGCAGCTTTAACTCAAGTAAAGGATGGTAATGAGTACGTTGTAGGTTTTGCTTCAAGACGATTGCAGGGTGCGGAATTATCATATTCAGTAATTGAAAGAGAGGCCTTAGCTTGTTGCTGGGGAATCAATCATTTTAGGTTTTACTTATGGGGAGTGCCTTTTAAACTAAAAACTGACCATAAGCCTTTGATCTATATTTTCAAGGGCGGGCGTGGTTTGGAAGGGAATGTAACACCTCGAATTTCGAGGTGGCTATTATCTGTGATGGAGTATAATTTTGAGGTGGAGTTTGTAAGAGGTGATAGGAATGTGGTGGCAGATTATTTGTCAAGAATGCCTGTGATTGTGGATGAAATTGTAGGAGAAGGAGTTGAGAATTTTGTGGGAACTATTTTAGGTGAACTGGCCTTAAGCGAGAGCGAGTGGGATGAGGCTAAAGTGAACGATTCTGTCATGTGTAAGGTGGAAAGTAAAATAATTAATGGATGGGCGCATGAGGACGAACGTGGTAGCGATGTGTCATGTTACTTTAGGATTAAGGATCAACTGAGTGTACTGGAGGGAAGGTTGTATAGGAAAAATCAAATTGTTCCCCCTGAGGGTGTAAGGAAGCACATTATTGATATAACTCACCAGGGCCATTTAGGACGAGGTGTAATGAAAAGGAAAATAAGACAATTGTTCTGGTGGCCTGGAGTAGATAAACAGGTGGAAGAGACAGTGAAGAATTGTGTGCCTTGTGGGAATAGTGATAAGACAAAAGTCCTAAGGCAAACTCCTTTAGCCCCTGTAAGATTTCCAGAAAGACCTTGGGAAAAGCTAGCTGTGGATTTCATTGGTCCTGTATCCAGGTTGGGTACTAGGAACAGGTTCATTATTGTGCTAGTAGACTACCACTCAAAATGGTTTGTGGTCAAAATTGTTGACCAAGTGAATACTGCTAGGGTCATAGAATTCTTTGAAGAAGTTTTCTTAGAGGAAGGGATACCAAAAACTATTGTATCTGACAATGGTGTACAATTGGTGTCACATGAAATGGTGGAATATTTGAAGAAGATGAGTATAAATCATGAAAGAGTTGCCCTCTTTCGACCACAGGCCAACGGCTTGGTTGAGAGGGTGAATCGCGTGATAATGGACAATATTCAGTTGTCTTTAGCCAATCATCTCTCTTGGAGAAAAGAATTATGTAAGATGATGTGGACGTATCGCACAACTCCACATTCAGTTACTGGGGTGGCACCATTTGTAGCTCTTAAGGGGAGAGTGCCTGGAGTGAAAGAATGCCCAGTGTGGTTAAAGACTGAAAGGAATGTAAGAGTAGACAGGGAGGCAATGAAAGAAAGAGTAGAGGAGATGCAGAGGAAAAATACCCAACAGTACAACAAAAGAATGGGTGTGAAGTATTTTCACATAAATAAAGGGGATTGGGTAGTGAGAAGGAGAGGTGGAACAATTGTGAAGGGAGACAGCAAGTACTCTGCTCCTCAATTGGTGAGGGAAGTCAAAAGAAATGTAATAATTTTAGAGGATGGTTCATCCTGGAGTATGGGAAGTGTGTGCAAAATTCAGCGTTAAAATATTGAATTTATGAATTAATTTGTTGAACTCGTATGTGATCTAGGACTAATAGTTTTGTCTGATCTTTCATGTTTTATCGTACCTACTCTTGTTCTTTGTTTTGTTATTTTGTTATATAATATATAAGGGGGAGAAGTGTGAAGATGGCTTGGTACTTTATGTACTGTAGGAGAGCCTGTACTGGAATGTGATGAGGTGTGATGAGGGAGATGGGTTCTGAAATGGAATGTGTGAGGGGTTGAGGTGAAGGGAAGGAAAAAGGAGACGGAAGGAGCTGTGCTGGAGATGCTGTATATTACTTATGAAATAAAGAAGTGAAATGAAACTAATTGAGAGATTCATCTTTACAGTTTCCTTTATACAGTAAAGTAGAAAGCTGCAGGAGTAAAATGATTTGCTAATTAGTGGCTATTTATGGATTAAAGAGGCACGAAATTGATGTAGTAACACATACCTTCAGTATTTTGTTCTTGCATATTTAGTTGCAGCGGTAGTGAGTTTCAGAAGAGTTTTCTGGGCACCGGAATGTTTTTAATTACAAATTAAGCCTTGCAAAAAATGCATGTGTAATATTATCCCTGCACAATGTAATACTTATTTTTAAACATGGGCACCTATTTATTTGCATTAATTATTTCCTGCGAGCAGACCAAATGGTGCATATGGGCAAAACAAAGGAAGATATTAAAAAATGTCACAAAGAGAGAACACAGAAAGTTGCACAAATAAGATGAATTGGCAATAACTGAGAAAGGCGTAATGCTGAAACGTGTTGGAGTTGTTTTGTTTTGCAGTCAATAAATCCACGTTTTGTGTACGGAGGCATCCTGGTGCTCTTGAGTTTCAGAGAGTGTGTATATATATATATATATATATATATATATATATATATATATATATGATCATTTTTACATTTATGTAAAAAAGCACTGCAATCGGCTTTGTGGTTTTTACAGTACACCTGTCACTCCATCCAGTTGGTTCTGCCCTTATAAATGTTGGTGCTTGTACATTTTAGAAAGTGAGAATGCTAGCCTACCGCCTTCATTTATATTACTATAAGACCTCCCTGCCTCTAAATAGCAAAGGACTTTGGTCACATGGTTTTTCACATATTTATCTTTTTGTTTTTTAAATGACTTATGTACATTTCAGCATGGTATGTAGTTTTTAAACAAAATAGCTTTTATTACTAGCTTACACATCAACGCACTCAGATAATATTAATTATATCCGGTCATATTAGGATGCTTAGGAGAGGTGTTTCTTTATTTCCACATTAAATGCTTTGCTTTTTTCTTAAACTTGCTGAAGTGGTACAGTACTGTTCTTTTATATTGCTGCCTGCCACTCCTATTTTTCAAAGGTGCATTTATTTGGAATAACATTTTTCTACACATTTGGCATGTATTTAAAAGCTAATAATTTCTTATGTAGGTGTAAACGCATTGTATTAGGAAAATACTCTTACAGTTTACCAAACAATAGAGAGAGGCTTTAAATTTGTAAAAAATGTGTTCATTTATGAAGGTAGCGTCTGTTTTTTCGGTTTGCTGAACTGCCCCAGTATCAACATTCCTCATTGCTGTTTGCCTCTTTTTAAATCTTTACAACTGCATTTTTGCAATGATATTACCGAGATACTTGCTTAACCTTAATTCTGTGAAGCATGTATAAATTGAAAGATAACATTTTGTTTTAATCGGTAGCTACTTCACTACAATCTTTTTATTACTATATTTTTGGTGACTGGTAAAAAATGATGCTTTAATTTATGACAACTACATTAGTTTTATAGAGAACCCTTTCATACATCACTAAATAACATAGTTGAAAAAGAATAACACAATATTTAGAACAACAAATCTTTATACACTATACCTATATACAGAATGTTTGAAAGTTCAGACTAACATTACAGGTAAAAAAGAAAAGCCTTTTAACTGCCCCTAATGCACTTTAAAAAAAATAGAAGTGACCCAAAAACATTGCTGTTACATTTGAATTAGCTGTAATACATCTAGTGGGAAAGTTTGAACTACAACACTTATGTTTCACTGTTATTGTGTCTTATCTTTGGATTTTGTGCTAAAGTCTTACTGTCTCAAGGCGAATCGTAAATTACTTACATTCCTTAACCTACCATTAAAGTAATCGGCATCCTCTCTCTACATCAGGTTTCATCCTGACCCATTCTTATTGCTTTCACAATCAGTCCTGTGTACTTCATTCACAAACTGCCAACAACAGACTAAAGGCTATAATTCACACAACAGTGTTACAAAATCTAGACTTTTACAAATGTCAGCCACAATTAAACTTTGGTTTAATTAACATTTAGTTCTTCTTAAGTCATATAGCAGTGACCCACAGTCCTTCCACATTTCCCAGGTCCATTTGTGATGTACTGCTCCAGTCCAGGGCTTTTCTTTGAATTCTGGGACTTGTAGTCTTATTGATTTCATTATAAAAGAAGACTACTACTCTCAGAATTCAAAGAAAAAAACTTGGACTGGAGCAACACATTACGCATGAAGATGGGAAACTTGGCAGATCCAGACTAACCAACAGCACTCGAATAAACTGTTTACAGTTTTAGCCAATTAAAAGACACTGTTTCGAAATGAAACACAGCTTATTTGCTACCTTTTCTATTGTTCCCCTTATTCTTTTTACTTGTATTTAAACACAAAGCTAACTAAAAGACAACAAACACTGCTTTTTCTGACCATTTCAAACCAGAATCTGTCGCGTCTTGCATTGCAACGCACACAATTCAATGCAATTCAATACAATTCAATACAAACACACAATTCCACACTACACAAATAAACAATAATTCCGATACAACAAACATAGTTCCACTACACACCACATACTTGCACTATACTACAAAACACATAGGTAAAAACATTATATTTACAATACCAATAGATCTTACTCTCACAAATGCAAGACTGTAGTGTGGGTAAAAGGATCAACCAAGCGAAATGCAGCGTTGTTAAAGAAGAGAAACTGGTTTACTGAATAATGAAGATATCAAAGACCGACTGTGGGGAGAGAGCTCTTGATGACAGGAAGAAGAGACATCAACTGTCGCCAAGAGAACTCTCAGTAGCAGGTTCAGAGTATAAAAAAACAACATTCTAAATTCTAAATAAAGCAGCACAAAACAAATTAGTTAAGATTATAATCCAGAAGCTTGAGTGGTAGTCTAACAATCCTTTTGCTAGAAACTAAATTCTGTGAAGAGAAAGGAGTATTATCATTCGATACAACATCACAATTTGTAAGATCTTTACCAGCACAATACATTTTGAATTATCATAAAATATGTTTCATTGACACATTGTGTGTTAGATCTGCTTGACCTTGTCTCAGAAGACTCATCAGACCGACTGGTAGAGAAATCTACAGTCCGAAAAGCATTCGAAGATGTAGAAATATTATTTACAAAAATGCATCATATGCGCCAAACGTAGAATCAGATTTATTCAGAGTGTGAGCATGTATTTTAGTTGTAAGTTAATGATGGGAACTAACCTGTTCCTACTCCACCAAACTTTACTTTGCAAAAGAATGGTATTCTTAGAAATGTTCTCTATAATGGCAGGAGTGGAAACTTTAATTCTCCTTTTGCAATCTTACCAGGTTTCTTTATAAGTACAGACCCAACTACAACAAACTCTCTCTCTTTAGTGTAGTGCTATCCTCTAGAAATTTCAGTACCACCTGTGTGGAAGTGATTTCTTCAAAATATAAATAAATCCATTAAACAAAAATAGTCTATTAAGACTATTAAGAACTTGTTAGAAGCAGGTAAACTTTGAAATGCACCTGAAAAATCCAGGGTCACTTTTTGCCATGGCTTTTGTGGTAATGGAACAGGTTGAAGAGGTTTCTCACAAGTTTTCCTGTGCTTGTTAGATACTAAGCACTGAGGACAATGATTAGTATAATTAGTAGCTTCAAAATTCATGGAAGGCCAACCGAAATGTTGTCTAAGTTTATTGAAAGTGGCAGTGATGCCCAAATGTCCTTCATGAGCAAAAATTATCAAGCGTCCGCTTAAGGAAATCGGAGGTACAAAATGTCTATTCCTGAGACATATATTATTTTCACACGAAAGCCCAGAAGAAATTTGGGAAAAAGATTTCAAGTGTTGTGGTAGATTTCTAAGAGGTGGCTAACCTGTTCTGATGGATACAACTACCTGTGGATTCCTCACTTCAAGAATTTTACCCCCAGCGCCAGCTTCAACTGAAATTTTTCTTCTAGCTCTGCGCATCGACGATGACGTCACAATTGCCCAACTCCACGTGACGCCGTATGACGTCATCCAGACAATAAGAAGCCTTCGTCGACGTGCAGACATCAGTTCCTTTTTTCCGTGCCTTCAAGTAACGTTTTTTCTTCGAGGCTACCAGGAAGCTACAGTTTCACTCCGGTGTAACTATGTCTCAACCGAGGAAGTCGGGTTTTAAACCCTGTAACCAGTGTGGGGTCGAATGTCGGTCACGGACCCCCATGAAAATTGCTTAAATTGAACCCTTAGAAATTGAGACAATATTTACAGCAGCTACAACACATTCCGAATCACTTTCCAGTTCATCACAGACATTAGGTATTGGTATTCGAGATATACAGTCTGCTCTGAAATTCCTCCTGCCTTGAAGGTACTTCATGGAAAAGTTGTATTCTTCGGGTTTTGAGAGCAGACGTACAAGCTGAGAAAAGGCCTTACCTAATCCAGCACCACTTAATAGATCTACCAAGGGTTTGTGATCAGTATGAGGATCAAAACAGGTACCCCAGAGGTAGGTTTTGATTTCTTGAATGCCCCAGACACAAGCTAAGGCTTCTCTCTCAATAGTGCTATATTTAGATTCGGCATTTGGCAAAGTTCTAAAAGCAAAAGCTATGCCAATTTCTTTACCTCTAACAACCTGACCAAAAACTTCTCCAATGCCAATTAAATGGGCACGTACAGTTAGGAAGCATGTCTCACCAGATATATACGGACTGAGAGCAGGTGCATTAATAACAACGTTGTTTTAACTTTTTTCAAACTCACTGTTCCAGTCAAATTTGCCCCTTTCTTGAGAAGAGATCTTATTGTTTGGGTTAACAAAGCGTACCCAGGAACAAAACGGGCATAGTATTCGCAAAGTCCCAAAATGACCTGAGACCATCTTTATATTTGAGTGCAGGAGCTTATTAGAGGCCCAAACACCGTCTTGAACTCCTCTTTCTTTGCACAGAAAAACAAACTTGGATCAAAACTGCTTCCAATAAAACTTGCAGGATTTCAACATGACGAATGTCCTTGAACATCTCGATCCATCACGACATCGAACTCGGACACCTCCACCTCTTGATAGGCCAAACCATTCCTTACTCTGCTTTTTGTTCTGGTCCTAAGAGAATCAGACAGAACATTAGAGTGACTCCTTCAATATCACCTTGACATTATCAGGGGGAAAAAAACATAGACATTACCTATACATAGGTATTATATGCTGACGTAATCATGCATTATAACCATACATTATCAGATCAGCAACTGGGCGGGATAATCCTCACCACCGTGTTCTTAATAGAATTGAAAATTCTTGGCGCGAATGCTAGAACATTTTTTATTCTATGTCAGGACCGGAGGGTCAGATTATGCTAGTTCAAAGCTGATTGAAAAACTCTTGTCGCAATTTAACTGACCGGTTTGTAATAAAACTGCTTGAAAGTAGAATCGGAAGACAAATCAGCTGATTTCATGATATCCTGAACTGTCACTCCCAATTCAAGAGACCTGGAAGCCATTGCTCCTCTGACTGAATGAGCACCAAACTGAGTAACTTCAATCCCTGCCTCGACCATCACTCCTCTTAACCATCTGGCAATGGTCACAGCAGGAACTTGTTTGAAAGGTTTTTGCAATAAAATCTGTAATTGACCATCCCTATCTGATCGGAAAACTCTAGTACATTCTTCATACTGTTTCAAACAATTCACTACGCACAGTTTTGAATTGAAAGGAAATGCAACTGAGTCTATACTTGCAGACATCATTTTGGTCCTTATAGTAATAGTGAAAGAAACACCTTCTGGTGTAAACACTCTACCTGCGAGGTCCAGAGCTTTCACACCCAACGATCATCGACCATGCTGCAAGGCAAAACAACATGGCCAGTCTCGCCGATAATTGCCTCCTTGATAACAATTTGTTATCAGGCCATCTCTCAAACAACTTAAGCACAAGGCTAACGTCCCACAGAAACATATATTTAGGCTTTGGAGGATTAGAAACTCTAATGCCCTTAAGAAGCTTTGAAATGACCGGATGCATTCCCACTGGATTATTGCCGACTTTGGCGTGACACGACAAAATGGCGGATTGAAAATTGTTTATTGTCATATAGGACATGCCTTCAGCCGCCTTTCGCAAGAAAAAATGTACTATTTCCACTATTCCTGCCTCCACCGGATCCACGTGCCTTCCCATGCACCAACTCCACCAAGCTCTCCATGATGAGAAGTATCTCTTTCTGGTAGACGGTGCCCACGTTCTACTGATAAAACTTGTAGCTGTGTCTAAACCTGGCAAGCACAACTGTTGCCTGAAAGCCTCCATGCCATCAGATGCAATTGTCTGTCACCACAAGAGGGTTCAGTTCCCCTTGGGTACCCAGCAGCATGTCCTGAGACCATGGAAGGAGCAGGAGAGAATTGCAGGCTAACTCCAGCAGAAGAGGAAACTGTGGTTGCACCTTCCAGACCAGGGTGACCAAAATCACCTCCGCCAACTGCTTCCTGATGTGAGTTGTTACCCTCGGAAACATCACGAAGGGAGGAAAAGCATAATTGAGGCCTTCTGACCAGTCCTGGGAGAAGCCAACTGTGGCCCTCACGAGAGGGTCCGACCTCCAACTGAAGAAATCCTCCAGCTGCCTATTCAGACGGGAGGCAAAAAGATCTATCTTGCAATGAGCCCATATCTCCTGGGTCAGGAGGAACAGTTGGGGAAGCTGTTTCCAGTCGCTGTGATCTTTGAGGTACCTGGAATTCCAATCGGCTATTACACTGGATTGCCCAGGGATATACTCCGCAACCACAATCAGCCTGTGAGACAGGCAATAGTGCCAGAAGTCTTTGGCTATCTCCGCTAGCAGAGAGGATCTCGTACCCCCCAACTTGTAGATATAACGGACTGCCGAGATGTGGTCCATCCGTAAGAGAAAGGAACACAAGATTTTTTGGGGGGACAAGGTCTTGATTGCAAAGGATCCTGCTAGTAGCTCCAGACAATTGATATGAAGCTGGAGTTCTTTTTGGGACCAACAGCCTCCCATGGAGATATCCCCGCATCGGGCTTCCCAGCCCCACTGACTGGCATCTGATTCTATGGTCGCCTGCGGTCGGGAACTGAAAATGGCATTGCCCTTCCAAGCGTCCACTTGTGTCAACCACCACCTGAGTTCTGTCCTGACTTCCTCTGTCAGGGGAACTAGTTACGAATACGCCAACCTCTTTGCAAGTGTTGAATCTTAAGCCTCTGTAAGGCTCGTTAGTGTAAGGGTCCCAGGAATATCACCTGAATCGAGGAGGCTAATAGGCCCACCAGATGAGCTATCTTTCTCAGGGACAGAGACGCTTGCGTCAGGGCCGCCCTCAACTCCTTCTTGATGTCTCGAAGTTTGGACCAGGGAAGGATCAGCTGAGAAATCCCTGAATTGATCACAAAACCCAGGAACTCCACTGACCGGGTGGGCACAAGGACCGACTTGGATTCGTTTATAACAAACCTGAGATCCTGCAAGAGAGAAATTGTCATGAAACATTGTTGCTTCACCAACTCTTGGGATTGAGCCATGATCAAAATATTGTTTAGGTATATTATCAGCCGAATCCTTTTCTCCCGCAAGTGAGCTACCACCGGCCTGAGCAGTTTGGTGAAGCACCAGGGTGCTGAAGAAAGCCCGAAAGGCAGGACCAGATATTCTAACCATTTGTCCTTCCATCTGAATTGGAGGAACCACCAGTGAGTAGGGATAGTCAGATAAGCGTCCTTCAGGTCCAGATGCATCAGCCAGTCCCCCGTTTGGAGTAAATCTGTAAGAAGCTTAAGGCCTTCCATCTTGAAGTACCGATAAACAATGAAATAATTGAATTCTTTGAGGTTTAGCACCAAGCTGTGCCCTGCTCCCCGCTTTTGCACAAGAAAAACATTGCTGCAGAAACAGGTCGGGTGGGGATGGCAAAAAGCCACTACCCGTTTCTTTACCAAAGTTTCTATCAATAGATCTATAAAGTTGGTCTCTGGTAGGGAAAAACAGAGAGGAGGAGGAGGAGGCGGAGACAGTTGACATGGAGTTTGGTAAAACTCCAAATGAAATCCCTGCACAGTCTGCAACACAGAAGTTACTCTGAGCTAATTGTGAAGATAGAACTGCACTCGAACCCCCCCAACTGAATTAGTGAAGAATCCAGAAGTCTTACCTGCTGAGTAACCAGTAGGGGCGCTAGCCCGTGAGCCTCCCCGCTGTCCTCTGCGTCGTTGGAAATGAGAGCGGGAGGGAAAGAAGGTACCGCCTCTGTTGTAATCTTGGCCTCGCGTAAAGGTTCCTCTCTAGAGGGCCTTGATAGTATGCGCGGCCTGATGAGCGGCCCCTGCCTCGCCCGACCCGTCCAAAAAGGCCCGAATTAAACACCTTCTTTAAGTTAGCTTGCACCTTGTCTAAGGTAGTAAATGTTGTTACGTATTTGGTAATGTCTTTTACGAATTTGTCGCTGAAAAGACAACCCTCTGCCAGGGGACCCGCATCCGAAGTGGCAAGCTCTGTCAAATTGGAGTTGATTCTCATGAGGAGGGACTTGGGCCTTTCAGACGAGATGGCGCAGTTGGCATTGACTAACAGACATATCCCCTTCTGAGTCCACTCAGTCAGGATGTGGGGATCAATAGAGGCACCAGTTTCTTTGGCTCTCAACGCCATCTCAAGGATTTTCGCCAGAGGACCCGTCAGATCCAGAAGTTTTCCTGGCAGGAGCACCAGGCCTGTTCATTTCCTTTCTTTGGATCTTTGGTGATTTTTTTCAGAAATGTTAACATGCTGGCATCGATCTCTGGCGTTTCTGCCACTGTATCCTGGATTTCAGGCCTAGGACATTCAGCTTGCAACCTATTGCGGACCTCTTTGTCAAAGCCCTTGCGCATCTTATCATGCAAGTCTTCCACTACCGCCTGCGCAGGGGCCCAATCCGCAGAACGGGGGTGCACTATATCCTCTGGATTGAACTGAAATGGGTTGGAAGGGAGAACAGGATTCACCTGCGTCTTAGGGGGAAAGTTACTTCTTTGATCTTTTGCGCTTGCGCAAGGAGGTGCTGGAATGAGAGGATTCAGAATCACTGGGGTCAGAGTCTGATGAAGCATGAACCCTTCAAGGGATGATTCTGGAAGTGGACGGGGCAGGACAATATTGGTGGTCACTAGCAGAGGGTTGGTGCAGTGCAGCCGTGACTTCATCATGAGGCCAAGAGGAGGGGGCGTCTTTTGATGTACCAGGGAGGGAAGAACTCCCTTCTGCGGAATTACTCTCTGATAAGGGACTAAGACTTTGGGTTTTAGCAAATGTCTCCAATTGCTGCGTGAAAGGCTTTAGAGCCACCACCAACGCTTGACTGATCTGCCGAGGGATAGAAGCTTCTAGGGCCCTGCTGTCGAGGGCTGAACCAAAGCGTTGATTGCCTCAGACAGACCGTCACCCAGGAACTGACAGTCTTCATCATATTGCCCATGCTCCCCCTCCTCGAAGGGCACCCAATCGGTCATAGTAGCGAACTGTCAAAGAGCAGTAGTCACTCAGACTTCGGGGGGAGCCACCCCTAGTGCAAAGAGAAAATAGATTGGCTCCTCAGCAAAAGCTGCCTACCAATTATTACAGCCCCCAAGAAGGAGGACGTCCGAAGAGCCACAAGCTGTGAAGGAAAAATCAATATATATATATATATATATATGAGTATGCACTCCGCTCAATTGCAGGGCCAACTCTATTGTTGCAGCCTGAGTATGACGTCTACGGTGCTGACAGGAAGCCAGGAATGCGATAAACGTGTGCAATTCCCAGTGTCCTGTCAGTGTCAGAGGAGGAGAAACAAATGTAGGACAGCGCATAGCCCAATCCTACCAAAATAGCCCGATTGGGCTATGTGCTCGTCTCTGGCTTTCTGCCTGGGCCCGACAAGGGAAAGGCTCCGGGCCGTCACAGATCCACTGCGGTTAGGCGAAAGAAAACTTCAGAAGAAATGTAGCAGAAACACCCAGAGTGCTGCTGAGGCTACTGACCTGTCACAACGTCTTCGGAAGGGCAGCTGCTACCACAACTCGCCACGGATAGCAGCCGGTCGGAAGACTAGATACCAAGAAATGCAGACACAGCGCAATCAAGGCCAATAGCACAGATTGAGTGTCACGCGGACAGGGAAGATTCTGAGCGCAACGTGAGTAACAAAGCACAAAGGTAACACCATGTGACAGGCAAACGTGATAAAAAGTGAGAGGCACTTATGCTCAAGCAGCAAAGAAAGAGGAGTTTAAGATGGTGTTCGGGTCTCTAATAGGGCCTGGAGAGATGTGATTGGTGCACATATTATGATATGCACAATGGGAAATGTAGTTGATGTTTTTCTGTTTTGTGTTTGCCTGCTGTTTTATGAGTAGTAAAGAAAGAGAAGCATAATCCTCGCCTCTGTGTTCTTAATAGAATTGTAATATCTTGACGCGAATGCTAGCAAATTTTGTATTCCCAGCAGCAGGTTCAGAATATGGCAAAACAACTGTCGTACGTGAGTTAACGTACGAGACCGCAGGGACAGAACTGGTCTGTCTTCTATGTTTAGGCGCCTCATGAAGCCACGACCAATCCGTAGCGAGGACGGTCGTGACGTCAGGGGGCGGCGCGGCGGAAAGGCAGAGGCGCGAACAAAGCGCGGTGTTGCGGCCGGCCGGCTCCTCGTGGGCCTTATTTCTTGTGGCAAGAATAAAAGATATTAACATGAAATCCGGCTCCCTTGCATCCTTCATACCTGCCACTACAAATGGCGACGAGGGTCACAGCTTCTAACAAGGCCCACGAGTGTAGCCCACCTTACCTGGTGTTTCGGGAGGCCAGTGGAAAGCGCTGATATCTCTTCACGTGAGACTACATGCAACCCCTAAGGCGCTGATGCTGCGATCTCCACACGATTGATTTTGACGACTCCTACCGTTCTGCGCAGCCCAGTAGCCTCCCATAGTGGATGCTGCACCTGTATCACGCGGTCCTTCCAAGTGTGGCGCCCGCTTTCCGGCCATGTCGCAGACAGGTCATATCTGCGTACCTCCTCTCTTCCTGGACTCTCCTGGTAAGCCATGCATGAAGTGGAAAGGATGGCTGCGCGCATTTGAGAACTATATTATCTCAATTGATGGTCAGGGGTATAGCCCCGAACGGAAAAAGTCTTTGTTATTCGGACTGTTGGGGAAGGCTGGACAAGAGGTTTTCGATAGCCTGCCGGTTTATGTGAATCCCCATGGAGCCACAGCTCCGCTGAATGAGTACCAGGAGGCTGTACGGCGGCTTGAGTTGCAGTATGCGGAGGAGTGCAACATCATGGTGGGGCGCCATAAATTCGCACTGCGGAAACAAGAGGAAGGAGAGACTATCGAAGAGTATATTGCATGTCTACGTGTTCTAGCTCAAGATTGTGAATTTGCAGCGATGACTGATACGTACATTAGAGATCAGGTGGTGTTCTACTGCCATTCAAAGAAAGTGCAGGAACGTTTGCTTTCATGCAGGAATCCTTCACTGAAGGACGTAATAGCCATTGCAAAGGCAGTGGAACGCTCCATGGTATCTTCCAAGGAACTGGCGAACACTAGTCAGGCTTCAAATGTGTTCTATGTACAGGACAGCCGTAAACATGTGCCCAAGGCTTCAGACAGGGCGGCGAGTGATAGAGGGGGAGGCAGGAGGCAGCTCGTCTGTTTTAGATGTGGGTCAAATGATCACTTAGCGGATAGCAGGGCCTGCCCTGCCGTGCACAAAAGCTGTTCTAAATGCAGGAAGTTGGGCCACTTTGCGGCAGTATGTAAAGCAAAAAAATATAATACGGGCATGAAAGTGAGCTCGGTAAGCGAGAGTGACACTGATGCGGATGCGGACATTGTGTTGTCCATTGATGGTGAGGACGGTAGAGTGAAGGGTCCCAATGGCTCCGTCATGATTGGTGTGATAAAATTGCCATTTACGGCTGATTCTGGTTCCCCCCTTACCCTGATCTCTGATAGGACATTTGATTCGAAATGGCAAGATGTACGACTGCATGAGACGGATGTGAGTCCAAAGGCCTTCGGGGAACACGACATAGTGATGAAAGGTTACTTCTGGGACTCCCTCACCTTTCGAGGGTGCACTGTGAGAACAAAGATATATGTGGCTGAAAATGGGAGGAGCCTTGTGAGATGGAAGGACCTGGCGAAGCTAGGTGTGATGCTAGTCCCTGGGGCAGAAGATCCCATAGTTCTGAGAGATGACTGGGTCAATTATGTGCAGCCTGATGATTTACATGATGGATTAGCTGAGGTCCTCGAAATGTTTGACTCCGTTTTTGAAAACAAGGTAGGGTGTGTAAGAGGATTTGTGCATGCTATACGGTTAAAAAAGGGTGCCCTACCAATTAAGCACAAAGTCAGAACGATTCCTCTTTCTGTAAGGGGGGAGCTTAAGGCTGTTCTTGATAAGCTGAAAAGGGAAGGAGTAATAGAGGAAGCAGGTGCATCAGAATGGGTGTCCGCAATCGTGGTGTCCAAGAAGAAGAGGACAGGGGACATTCGGTTGTGTGTAGACCTGCGATCACTGAACAGAAATATCCTGGTGAACTGCCATCCTCTGCCCAACATTCAGGAGATATTGTCGGCCACAGCAGGATCGAAGTTTTTCACCCTGATAGACCTGAAGTCTGCATACCACCAGGTATGTCTCACGGAGGAATCCAAGGAACTTACCACCTTTATTACCCCGTTTGGAGCATACAGGTACATCCGTCTTCCATTCGGCCTTGCATCTGCCTCGGGCGTCTTTCAAAAGCTAATGGACCTCCTCTTCTGCGATATGAAGGGGGTTGAAGCATTTCAGGACGACATTCTGATACACACGGAAGACGAGAAGGGGCACTTGGAACTGCTGCGCAGAGTGTAGGAGGTGCTACAAAAAAGGGGGATGACAGTCTCCAAAGACAAGTGCAAATTCATGGAAGGCAAGATAGAATACTTAGGGCATGTGCTTACCCCAAATGGCATTGCGCCGAAAGATGATTTAGTGAGGGCCATACGAGATGCCCCTTGCCCAGGAGACAAAGACGCCTTGCGATCGTTCCTGGGACTCAGCGAATACTATTCCAAGTTCATGCAAGGATACGCAACCACTGTGGAGCCTCTAAGGAAACTGCTACGGAAGAACGAAAAATATACGTGGACACAGGAACAAAGCACTGCCTTCGAATCCGTCAAACAGGCAATCGCCGCGGCCCCAGTATTACGACCGTACAACAAGGACCTCCGGAATGTAATCACGGTTGACGCTAGTGCCAAGGGAATCGGTGCAGTGTTTTGCCAATTCCAAGGGAAGAAGGAGAACACTGTTGCATTTATATCGCGGTCATTGAGCGAAGCAGAGAAGCACTACAGCACCATCGAGCGGGAGACGCTCGCGTGCGTCTGGGCCGTGGAGAAACTGAGAAATTATTTGTGGGGCAGGGAGTTCGAATTAGTCACCGACCACAAATCCTTGATATACATGATGAACGGTGAAGGACGTGGCAATGGCAAAGCCAGCTCGAGGCTCATACGTCTACTGTCTAAGTTGCAAGAATATCACTTCACCGTCAGACACATCAAAGGGGGTCTCAACTGCAGGGCGGATTGCCTATCTCGCATACCGATCCCGGATGAGGAGAATGATTCCCTGGACGACACGGAGTGCGTTGTGGCAATGGTTGACGCAACAGCCATGTGCGAGGGATCCATATCAGAGGAAGAATGGTTGACGGCTCAGGAGAAGGACGTGACTATGCGGAGGGTGATGGACCACATGAAGGCTCATTGGCCCCCTATCCGGAACTTGCACGGGGCACTCAGAAGTTTCCAACAGATTAGTTCCGAACTCACCATCGAAGGCAGCTTTGTGAAGAGACACGAGCTGTTTGTACCTCCGGAAAGTTTAAGAGACAAGCTAATCAGGATTGCCCATAAGGGCCACCCGGGCAATACCGCTACAAAGGATCTCCTCAAGCAGTACTACTGGTGGCCAGGGATGTGCAGCGACGTCAGCAGATTCATTGATCGGTGTGGACCGTGCTTAAGGGCCGATAAGCACTGGAAGACGACAAAAGGAGAGTTGCAGCTGGTGGACATTCCTGCTGGCCCGTGGAACAAGATTGCCATTGATTTTGCAGGCCCATTTACAATGCTACCTGACGAGTGTAGACATCTCATCGTCCTTACGGATTACTTCTCCAAATGGATTCACTACAAGTTCGTCAGGGAAGTTACCACTGAACGAGTGATCAAGGCATTGACGAAAATTTTCGCGATTGAGGGACAGCCGAAGATCATGGTGTCGGACAACGGCACCCAGCTAGTGTCCAGGCAGATGACGGATTTTCTGTCCAGGTTGGGGATTAAGCAGGAGAAGACCCCGCTGTACAGCCCGAAGAGCAATGGGCAGGTTGAGCGTATGAATAGATTCCTCAAAGAGGGCGTGCAACAGGCGATCGCTTCCAACATGAATGTGAAAGCGTTTCTGGCGGACAAGGTGCACACTTTCCACAACACGCCCAGTGAGGTTACTGGACACACTGTGTTTTATTTGATGAGAGGGAGAAGATGCATGAGTGAGCTTACCCCCAAATTCAATAAGTGGTATGACATGAACCGGGAAATTGAGGCAGAATCTGATGAGAGGTTGAGAGTCAAAGCAAGAATAGTGGCCAAACAGGAAAACAATAAGCGGTACGCTGACATGGCGAATAGAGCCAAAACTAAAAATATAGCGCAAGGGGATTGGGTATTGGTGAAGAAACCCAACAGGGTGATGAAGGGGGAGTCTGTGTTTCAAACCCCGGTGCGTGTGCAAGGAGTGACAAGAGGGGCAGTCTGTCTGGAAGGAGCGGGGTGGCGGAGCAAGGACGACATAGTTAGGCTCAAGGCTGGTCAAGAGAAAATCATCATGAAAGATGTCCGTGTGGATGGGGCCGAATGCACGGATGATGTTGACGAGTGGCAAACTCACGAAGCCAGGGATGTAGTCATTGATGAGGAGGAATGTGCGAATACGCCTTCCAGGCGAGGAATAAGTGGACAGGGGAGTGCAGAGCGATGCGAGAAGGCATGGCGTGGCTTGACGGATGCCTCAGGACAGAATGGTTGCAGGCCCGAATCTGTGGAGAGCGACAGTCACAATGTAATGGTGTCAAGCCGAGAGTGTGCGTGCGCCGTCAAGGCGAATTCACTTCAGTATGTTACTCCGAGCAGGCCAATTAGGCGTATCCGAGCCCCCAAGAGGTTCGAAGATTTTGTTATGAGGTGAAGTTCCTTAAGTTTGCTTGTTCTGTTGAAAAGGGAGATGTCGTACGTGAGTTAACGTACGAGGCCGCAGGGACAGAACTGGTCTGTCTTCTATGTTTAGGCGCCTCATGAAGCCACGACCAATCCGTAGCGAGGACGGTCGTGACGTCAGGGGGCGGCGCGGCGGAAAGGCAGAGGCGCGAACAAAGCGCGGTGTTGCGGCCGGCCGGCTCCTCGTGGGCCTTATTTCTTGTGGCAAGAATAAAAGATATTAACATGAAATCCGGCTCCCTTGCATCCTTCATACCTGCCACTACAACAACATTCTAAATTCTAAATAAAGCAGTACAATAGAATAACATATTACAGAGACCTATTTCATTGCAAATGCTTGTTGTCATTGGATTCACCTTCCATTTTTCACTCAGAAAAAGTACAGTCGTGTTTATGTCTACATTAAATATTAGCGGAATTAATATAATACAGAAACTTCAAAGAAAACAGAAGAGTTTCTTCTACTACCGTTCCCTGTATGATACATCACATAAGGGACAGGCACAAGGAATATTCACTTTTAGTGAATTAGTCAGGGTGACACCTATTTAACGGCTCGAAAGGCTCGATTAGGTACACGGAAGGCGCGCGGGAAAAAAAAAAAAAACATTTAAAAATAAATCTGTAATTATTTTACTCCGGAAAACCCAGCGATGAAATGGGTCCGCTATTTTGACAGCCGCCATGTTAATGACAGGCAACGTGTTTAGCGGACCGCAGGTTCTTTTTCGTCTTCTATTCATCCTATGTACTTCCTCCAAACCTCCGCTCAGGGGGTACACGGCGGGAAAATCTCTGCTCCCCCACTTCTCAGTATTAGGAGACACTCGGGTTTTGCAAAAAATGCTCAACAATACACACTTGTCCACACTACAAGGATCATAGGCGAACGCCATCTTAGAGTCAGGCACCTCAGACAGGGGTGCCCGAAGGCTGTGACCCGGAAACAGAATGGTCTGCACGTTGTACGAGTGAAAGACGCACGGTACTGGGACTGGAAGCCGCATTGGCTGCGGTGCCCCCAACTGCCAGGAGCCATGGCGGGGATCTTGTTTGAAGATATCTTTGATGTAAAGGATATAGACCCGGAAGGGAGAAAGTTCGACCGAGGTGGGACAGTTTAACCTGCAAGTTGTCATTCCACTAACTAATATGTTCCTACGAGAGCCTGCTTTATCGTTCCCCAAATCGTGATCAGGCCCCTGAGAGTCAGCACGAACCAAGCCCTTCTTCCTCCATTAAGATTATATCTGTTCGCCTCATCCTCCCCAGATGTAGGCTGCTTTGTAACATTGACACCGATTTTTTTTTGTTGTCTATTCCTGGAGCTGCTTCCCTATATTACCTCTCCTGTTACAGTTCCAAGCGAACTGTTCTTATTATTTTATTGTAGGTTTTATATAGTCTGATGCTGATGTGTGTCTCAGACGTTTGTGTTCGTGGTCAGCTGGTTTGTGGTTTTGCAGTGGAATGATCCATATGTAGGAGTTATGTGGACAGTGGATCACGTGCTTAATTGTGGTATGTTTTTGTGGACGGATGAGTATCGTGATCTTTTCTTTGTATATGTGTTTTTAGATGTGGGCATCCCTGTAGTAGAGTCTGTCTAGACAGTGTCTAACCCTTTCCTAAAAGTGTGCTTCTCTTTCACCTTTTGCCATTGTAATGCATGTACATGTTATTTCTGTTGTGTCAACCCAGCCAAGGGACACCCAAGTTAGCGAGTAATAGGAGAGGAAGCTGAGGTGTGGGCGTTTAATTCATTGTGATGTAGTATTCTTCAAAGAGGTGAATCTTTAACTTTTTCCAAAATTGGAGCAGCATTCGGACAGTCCTGATGGATAACGGGATGTTGGTCCATATCCAGGCTGCACAGGTGGAAAAAGCCTGTTGTCTTGTGTGTGTTTTTTTTTTTTTTTTTTTGTACACTTCTCAGTCTGGTGGTATCCTGGCTGCAGGTGTGCCTTGAACCACCAGAGATAGTGATCTTGTCCGCAAGGTAACTAGTTGTGATGGTTGCAAATCCTTTAGAATAAAATAGATCTTTGTTCATGTTTCCGTCACATTATCAGTATGTAGGTGTCTTTGCAGTGGTCTTGCTTGACCACTGCACGTATGGGTTATGACCAGTTCGGCACCAAATCCCTCTCCTTAATTTATACTTGTACATCCATTCAATTAAAAAGCTTTGGTTACTGGGCTATTATGGTAACAATTAAAAACCTCAACGAAAAAAAAAACAATAATTCGCCAGTCATGCTTCCCATGACTTTCCATCTGGCATCACACGTCACATCACCATTGACGTCATCACTAATATTACAAAGGATGCTCAGTGCCACTAATCCCCAGAATTCACTAGGCTGGCCTTTTGTGGCATGTGTTGTTGTTTGGGCTGGTCCTTCATAGGGATGAAGACTTGTTGAGCCCATTTCGGTGGCTTGCCACTGGGTTCTTAATTTAATTTTGCTACATTGGCCTATAGCATTTTATATCACTAAAATGCAGGACTGAATTGGCATGGCTCTCAGCAATGCCCAGTAATGTCTAGATGCCTTTCGACATACTCTGCAACCTTTCATGCAGGCCATTTGCACATGCCCAGTGTTCTTCAGTTATCACCCCTACCAGTACACAAACACAGGCTGTCTTTCCATTTTGCATGGCAGGCTCTATTTTCAGCAGCATCGGTGCCATGCCCATGCCACGAGAACCCAAGCGAACAGCCTTTTGGGATGCATAGCAGGATCTGGTAAACTTCCAGCTTCCACAAATATTGGAGCATTGTTCAGTCATAACCAGTCAGTTCACAGATTCTGTGAAAAAAGAATATGCTCCCACACCCAATCAGATTCAGTTTTTGTTTTTGTAAAATGTATGTCCATGTCCGCTGGTCTCAAAGATGTGTTCAGTTGTGCAAAGGATTTGTACATTTATTGATCAAAACATACAAATAATTATCTGTATGAATCCTGCCAAACACTTTTTTAAAATACATATCTGAAACTACACACATTATATTTTCAATGAAGGATTGGTGTAATTCTGCTCAATTTTATCTATTGCAGATAGCAAAATTCTTAAGGCATAGCAGTTGGTACTTTAGAATCCCTTACATGGCTTTCTATCGTTTTGACTACCTACCTACAGTGTGAAGTGAAGAACAGAAGCCAAGTAAATCAAGTCTCTTCTGAATTACGTGCACATTTGTAAAATGGCACAAAAGTGTTAGCAGACCCGTGAAGGTGGTTTGCAGAGTCTCAACTCAACAAAACAATCTCCATTGTCTCTCTCTCTCTCTCTCTCTCTGTCTCTCTCTCTCTCTCTGTGTATATATATATATATATATATATATATATATATATAATTTTATATTGTTAAGCCAATGCCAAGGAGAAACTGAGAACTTGACTAGGAAATATAACCCGAGTAGCTTGACATCAAATAAGAGTGAATTTCAGTAGATCAAGTTGTTTTGATGAGGAGTGGTTAATGTCAAATTCAGTAGGTTCATGTGTTGTGTGTTCAATAATGCTTAAGTCTTTCAATATAACTGAGAGATTAACCTTTGTGAAAACACCAGTGTAACAAAGTGTCTCATTTCTCCCTCAGTTTCCCGTCTGCATTGTGAGAGCGAGTCATTTAAGATGGACCTTATTTTGGATGTGAACATACAAATATATCCAGTGGACCTTGGTGAGGTCATTAACTTATATATCCCCTTTTATTTGTTAATTACAATGCATGTTTTAAGTTGTTTTTCTATGTCTATGCTCCTTTTTGTATTCTGGTGAGTTGCCATATTATTATTAAAATATAATTGTGCCTGGATGTAAATGCAGAACGGTTAGCTTTGAACGGTAATTTACACAACCACTGTCATTTCAATTTGAGGTTAACATGCCTAACCAGGATGTTCTTAAAGAATTCGTAAGATGATTATTGTTGTGTGAGAATGTGGAGCTGGGTGCTCGGATATACAGTTTTAGGCACTGTATGGTCCCACTTCAATTCTGGGTTTTACATACTCAACTAGATATTCTCTCAGGATATGTTTGCGGTTCCTTGCGAGTCAGCCATGGTTTAGGGCCATATGTACGAACACTTTTTCCCATTGACACAGAATGGGTAAAAACCTTTGCTACATCTGGCCCTTAGTAATGTGTTTTCAGCCACGTCCCAATGGGATATAAACTCCTGTCTCTCCCTCAGAAACATTTGTTTTTTTGTAGCCTAGTTGTCTGTTTTGACTTTACTCATTTTGGGTACTATTAATATCAAGGTTTGTATAGAGATGATGTAAGTAAATAGTTTTTGCAGCAAAGTTTAAGTAGTTGGTGTTAGTCGAAGCCTAAGAATTGATGAGCACCTGCATAACTAGAGAGTACACACATATGAAAGTACTAGAAGCCACTTTGCTTTACCAGCAGACTAGATTCCAGCAAACTATGTCCTGGATTGCAAACTACATGCTGGATTGGGTTTGGGCAGCCGCTGTAGAGGACTGTGGAGTTTGAGTGAAAGTGTCATATTACAACTAAAGTTCAGTTCCCCACATTGCTTTTACGCTTGGTATTTCAAATTGCAATATAAATAGCGCAGTGACTAGATTTCATCCCGTCTTTCAGCCTATGTAAAATTAGTGAGGTGCAATATCTTATTTGTAAAGGGAAACACTTTTCAGAATCTGGTATGGTTAAGTGCAGCAGAGACATTGATGTATAACGAAAACGAAATAGGGTGGATGGTTTGGTTCCACCGCCAGCAGATGTGATATTTATTGAAAATAAATTCTTGTTTTCAACTTCTTTCAGAAGAGATGGAGCAGTTTGTTAATGCTGCACGAGACAGCTTTTAAAAGTGCATTCCTTCAGTTTTATGTTCTTCCTGTGAAGATGCAATTTCTCTTGTTGAGCTTAATGTTTTAAGGTGGTTAGATATTCTAAGAGTTTTCTCTTTTCTATAACTACACCGAACCATTCATATTTTTATAGCACTGCCATCTGTTTTGGCAGGTAATGAAGATTTTCTAATACTGAAAGAAAAGTGATAATAATGGTATCTCCTGGCGTCTTGTGTGAGTTTGAAGCAGTTGATGGTGTTTGATTCAGCTGCTCTAGTTGGCTGTATTGGCTGTCCCTCCCCCCCCGCCCCCCGCCTCTACGGGACTGTGTTGGGTGGGAATGGGGTTACAGAGCATTCATACGTTTATGAAGGAAAGACCTATTTTGCCTCGAGGAAGTCTGTCATTGCCAGAGGCTGCTGCTGCAGTTGGTCTGCGCTCTTCTTGCAACCAAACAAGCCACGGAATAAAGTGGACCTATAACTTACTAATTGGACCTTTACCAAAAGTAACTTGTACTAGCTGTATAAAAGCTGGGCTCGTTTTGGCTAAGCAGATGGGTATGAACTGTGCATATAATCTATGTTCATGATTTAGTGGAACCATCAGTCTGTAACTTGATTCCATTTCTGTGAGTTGGCCGTCGCAGTTAAGACCGCAACTCTAGCTTCACACATGGACATTTTAGAGAACCTTTAGTTATAATTGTAATGTATATTAACTTTAATCGCCAATTTACTGCAATGGAGATTTGAACAACGAATGCCATGGGATCTGTGGGCACTCGGGGATTCCTGCACTTGAACTGTGACATCTGGGGCCTTTTGGTTCTGGTCTCTAGGCACTTGCCCTACTATTGGCCCAAACATGAGTGCCAGGCACGTCCTTTCAGAGACTTATTCTTTGAGTAGTGAAGCAGAGGGTACTAGCCTTCTCATGAAGGTGATGTGGGGTAGAGACTCGCAAATCAAAGCATGTTACAACAATGAATAAATCCTTGACCAGGCAGTCCTTTTACATAAAGATGGAACACGCTTTTGTTCATAACTAAATACTACACAAGAAATACAGAGGGTAAATTAATATAAACAATTATGAATGGGAAATTATTGTAGTAGTACTAGTTTCAGGCTTCGCTTAGACCTTCAGAAGCAAAAGCACTTTGCTGCAAGATCAGTGCAAAATACAGCAAGTTGTCCCAGGGGTTCTTCTTGGGACACATTGTAATTTAACTTCAGCGGGCTGGATGAATTGTATCCATACTAGCAAGGTAATGCTGTTCGAGAACATACTCGAGCAGCTCTGCTGCCTTTTTAGTGTCACTGTTGTCCCCCACGAGATCTTAATTGCTGTTGTGCCCTTGTAAACACTCTTAAAATTAAAAAGTTGATTGCAGGTATATCTCCAGTGGTTTGGAGCTGGGGCTCTGCATGTGCCGATCACACTTGTGTGCAAGCAGGCTCATGGACCACAGATGGTGGCATTGCTGACTGTGACTTCTCCAAGCCAACTCCAGCGTCCTCTGGCCCCTCCGGAGGTTCCTGCACCCTGTCTCTGGAAATGGGATGTACATGAGCAAAGGGTGGGTGATATCACCTTCTGTTAACTCCTACAGTGGTGTGAGAAATCCTCAACTCGATTCCACAACCTTAAACTGAACACAGAAAAGACGGAGGTCCTCATCCTCGGCCCTACACCCACCGCCTGGGACGACTCCTGGTGGCCTCCCGCCCTGGGCAGCACTCCTCAACCCACCAACCACGCACGCAACCTCAGCTTCATCCTGGACTCATCCCTCTCCATGACCAGACAGGTCAACTCGGTGACCTCGGCATGCTTCAACACCCTCCGCATGCTCCGCAAGATCTTCCGCTGGATCCCCACCGACACCAGGAAGACCGTCACCCACGCCCTCGTCACCAGTCGCTTGGACTATGGGAACACTCTGTACTCCGGCATCACCATCAAGCTGCAGAGGAAACTGCAACGAATCCAGAACGCTGCCGCACGACTCATCCTGAACATACCCCGCCACCACCACATCTCCGGATACCTGAAGAAACTTCACTGGCTCCCAGTCAACAAGAGGATCACCTTCAGACTCCTCACCCACGCACACAAAGCCCTGCACAACCTCGGACCAAAACTCATCAACCACCGCGTCTCATTCTACACTCCTCCGCGCACCCTACGCTCGACCGGACAAGCCCTGGCAGCCGTACCCCGCATCCGCAAAGCCACCGCCGGAGGAAGATCCTTCTCTTTTCTGGCAGCGAAGACCTGGAACTCCCTTCCCAGCCACCTTCGCGCCATACAGGACCACCTCCCATTCAGAAGGCAGCTCAAGACCTGGCTCTACGAGCACTGCCCCCAAAGCACCTTGAGACCCTTACGGGTGAGTAGCGCGCTTTATAAATGTATCTGATTGATTGATTGACAACCCAAACAAACAACAAGCCCACGGTGTCACAATGGTGCTCTTGTAGAAGGTCGATATGAAAACTGCCGGAAGCACTTGTGATTTTCGTAGCACCAAGTTGTTATAGTCTCCTCTGCTCATATACTGCTTGCAGTTACTTTCTCCTTCTTCAGCTGACTGCCTCAGGCAGCTCTCTGTGTACTAGCCAGGGGTGTTCGAAGGGGGGGGAGAATCAAGAGCCCATGTACGAGCACAGACTTTAGGAGGGAATAACCTCTCTCTTGGGACTCACTTCAGAGTGACCACGGACTCGCGAGTCTCATCACATGGCCTTCCAAGGACTAAAGCGTACCATTGTCCAGTTACTGCTGCAAAGCTGTTCAAAGCCATCTTCTAGGCAGCCTTTACTTCAAGCAGACACAACTCCAGCCACCCTCTTCGGAAGTGAGTGGTCTCCTGTGTTTGAGCGCGTTTCGGGCAGTTCCAT
Organism: Pleurodeles waltl; assembly: GCF_031143425.1. Lineage (NCBI taxonomy): Eukaryota > Metazoa > Chordata > Amphibia > Caudata > Salamandridae > Pleurodeles > Pleurodeles waltl. Next base: position 39,918,126 of record NC_090450.1, read on the forward strand.
TCAACAGGATGCAGCACCTCCAAGTTCCAGTTTCCAAACCTGAGAAGGGTAAATAGAAGAAAGAGACTTGCACCCCTCGAGATCAGAACTCTTTCTTGGCCTTCGCTGGTGTGTGCCCCATGGCATTGAGACTTTGGAGCCTGGACCAGTTTTGGTTCAGGTTGTGTTTCAGGGGAGTATGGCACTTTCACATAGGATTCACAATCACATTTCTTTGATCTGCCAGTTTGATACAAAATGGTGGGGCTGGTGTTCCTTGCCAATGGCGCAGAAGGAGAAGGCTCTTCCATGCAGGTTACAGCCTTTACCATGAAGTTTTTACCACAAAATGCAATTACAAGTCATTTTTTTACAGTGCATTTACTTTACCACGCAACTCTTTACAGCTCATATATGTTTGCATTAGTGAGTATGTGGTAAGTAGTTTATATATTTTTAAGGGTAATTACAAAACGAGGGTTAGGAGTGTCTCCCCTCAGAAAAATACAAATTTCAAATACTAGCAAGCCTGTAACCAATATTAATGTATTAAAAAAATATATATATTGTGTTAACAATAACAAATTAATGTATAATTTTTCAACAGTAGGTGGCAGTGTTAGACCTTGACTCGATTTTTCTGTAACATTAAGCGTGGTAAAAGTAGGGGTGGTAGTGGATTGCATGGTAAATTTATTTCACTTGTGAGTAAATATAAACGTGTGGTAGGTAGTGTTATGCACTGTAAAATCTGCATTGCGAAAACGTGCGTGGTGAAGGAACACATGGTAATATCATACAACCTTCCCTTCATGGCTACAACACAAAACTGTCTGCAGCACCCCACTGCCTAAGAATGAAGCACCACCACATCCGAGCCCAGCACAGACAGAAGGAAAGACAATCTGAACACTTCGTGATGGTATATGAGCCTCTGTCCCTGGGTGAAAACAACCTTTCAATAAAGGCCGAGGCTGCTCCTTGAACTTGGCCAAAATTTGGGGTGTATGGAGCAGTTATTATGGTCTAGGTTATGTAATTGTCGATCAGCACTTCCTTGGTGGCTGTACCCCCTCTTTTCTAATTCATAGTTTTCTTCCTGAGTATTGAGCATGTGGTACCTGGATTTAGATGCCTATTGGGAATTTCAGCCATATTCTACCAATCACAACAGCTGCAGGATGCATACTACTAAAGTTTAGGAATATCCAGCTGTATCAATGACTTGCTTATGTTGTCCTATGTTTGATAATTAAACTAATAAGCATTGTTCTTGAGCGCGGTTTGAGAAGTTATTAACCTCCAGGTGAGGTTCATCGGGTCTAAAATGCTTCCTTTCCAGATTCTTGTCGTTATTCTTAAAGCCAAAGTTAGTTGAACCCTTATTGTTTAGCACGCTGTAGTCTGTTTTCGTTATGATTTAGCATGCTTTCAACACGACGTTTTGCGGTTTTGGAGGCAGGTTGTTACCATTAATCATTGTGTGCTGTTGCATAGTCGCTGAGCTTCTGCTTTTTTTGAAATAATGTGCGCCATAAAACGTGAACCTAAGGGCGTATGTTAAGAATTTGGGTATTGTGAGTTCGTAACCGCGATTCGTTGTGAATCACAATTAAGAAATCGCAATTCCTATTACATATAAATGCACAATTTATTAATAGTGATTCCTAATGGGGTCACAGTTGATCTACATCATGAATATCAATGACTTGGGTAGCAATTTGCAACCGATTGGGAATTGCTGCCACCTCAGGGATGGTGGGCTGCTGGGGTTAGCAGACCACCATGTCTGTGGTTTCTTTTTAATAAATCAACCGTTTTTTTTTTTTAAACTGCAGGCTGTATTCCTTTTAGGAAAACAGGATGCCTTTAAAAAAATAAAATGAAGCGCTTACGTTATTCTTCGTCATCCTTTTTTTTCTTTTTCTTTCAGTAGTCAATGGTCCCTTGGACCTCTAACTGCTCTTAAAAATATTTGTTTCAGCATTCACAAAGGTCAAGGGCCCCCATAGGGTCCCCTTTCCTTTGGCGAATGATTACCACCACCCTTGAGGTGTTGGTAAAAAATGAATGTTTTGTGACTGTAATTTGGTTGCAGAAAATTGAAACATAGTACTGCAATTCGGTATTTATAAAGGATGCCGTAAACAAGCCTCTACCAAGGTCTTAATCATTTAACACAAATTGCAGTTGGGTATCCTGTTACTGAATAGGATTTGTGCTCTGTGCGTATGGAAAAGCATTTTAGTGATCAGTAAATTAGTAGATTTCCGATCCTGAAAATGCTTTTGTACATATGCTCCAAAGTCTGTTATTAAAACATAACTTTTTTGGCTGGTGTGTACCCTCAAAAGGACCATAAGCGCTAGACGTACTTTCAGGGTTTTCATTGATTTTTCTGTTTAAGATGGGTGGAATTTGGCCATTGTAAGAAACTGTAGAGCTGCCAAGATTTCCGTTTGCCTATGTATGACATTTTCATGTTTTCAGGGTGACCTATGTGAGACACTTCAGTTCCCTATGTGGGGCACCTTGTGTAACACATGTTGCGAGTGATTAAAACAATGAAATTAGGTACATTTCATACATTGTCATAGCTAGTGCAATGCCATGGCCTAGAAATGACATTAAAAGATCGCCAACAAACATGAAGAACTCATAGAAGGACACACTACTCGCCTATATCCCCTTTGTAATATGTTCCTCCCTTGTGCATTCTTCTTTCTGCTAACATTTAGCTGCTGGCTGGGGGTGGAGCAGAGATAGCTACCCTGGTGAACGTTGGGGAGCTGTGGGATGTCAGTCGCGCGTTCCTTTAGTACAAACTACTTTACAAGTGCCTTTGAATGAACATGCACAAATGTTTACATTGGCCACTGAAAAGAAAGGGTGCTGGTGATAAGCTATAATACATATTGAAACTTCAGAAAGATGTTTATGTTTAGCGATGCCTTTAGTGCAGCAAGCTGAAGTTTAATGGCTAGTCCATTCTTTGTGAACTTCTAAGTATAAAAATGCAAATTGCGTTTGGCTAAAAATATAGGACAGGGCAAAGGTCTAAGCCCCATGAGGCACAGCTAATTGGCAGCCATTTCATTTGCTTACTACATCACATCATCATACACATCATAAACAAGGAGTCACGCCTCACAATGTCTCCAATGTTCAGATTTCAAATGTACATAGTTTCCATTTTCTTAGACGTTTTAACAATTTGTCCTGTAAACAAAAGTATATCTCTTGTTAAATTAGTTTTCTGTAATTAGTGTGATCCTACTACTGGTATGACTTGTAGAGCTCACTTTCATTGTGAAAAGTTGAATTTTGCCTGGTAGCTGTAAGTTGCCATAACATGAGCTGCTGTCCTGCAAAGCTACCAAAAGTAGCCCCGTCATCTGTGACATGTTCAGCTAGTCACAACCTTTGTTATGTAATACGTTGCATTGTGGAACTTGTAGTTTTTATGCAGTGTTGTTGAAAAATCCAGAACTTATTGAAGATGTCACACATGACCGCTTAGGCTATGCTAAACAAATGCCATTTTCCTTTAGATGAAGGAAAAGTAGCAGATGCCATTTTTGAGGAAGTTAGGGAGTGCACTGCATTATGTTCATTTTAACATGAATATGCCCTTAAAAATAAGCATAAACCCTATTGGCAGCAGCCTTTCTGGCTACAAATACAAGTAATCGTGAATGAATTCCTTCCTCTTGGTGGTTGTTGGTCCACACGCTGCTTGGTTCAGTCATACTTCTCAATGAAACCATCTCTGTAGGGACACAATAATCTGCAAGGTGTGCATACCATTTCAGGAATACCCGAGTGGCTTATTTGCACTTCACTCAGAGCTGGAGCACCCTTAGAAAGAAACCTGCGCAAACTACCCCTTCCACGATGCTAGGGGTTCTATAGAGATCAGCATGCCATACAGTGTCAACAGACAAGACCACATTGACATGAATAGCCACAGTAACTTTCAGTCTGGTAACGGAGCATGTTTTATGTAGTATTCCCAATAAAATAAAGAAGCCGAGAACAAATTAGAGAAAGTGTTCTGATGTCTGTATATCAAGACACAAAACACCAAAAGTTCTTCTCCTGTGTGAGGAACCTGTACCTGGCCCCTTCTCTTTCCTGTCACCTTCAGGTTTGAAAGCTCCTCTTTCTCTGCTTCACAGCCCCCTGGCCTTAACCAGGGTAACTATTCCTGCTCCCCCTCCAGCCAGCAGCTAAATGCTAGCAGAGTCAGCACAGAACAAGTTTAACCATGAAGGGCCTGCAACAGAATGTAGACTCCAAGTATCTTGAAAAATCACCCAGAGCTTGGAATGAGCAACTTACTTTGTGTGACAAATGGATTAAATGTGGAAATGCATGAACATTAACAAATTGGTATTAACTTAACCTCTGGTGCACAGCATTTGGGAAGGCAGGAACTGGGTTTAAAATGTAGAAAGGGGAGTTTGACCACCCACATCAAGGAATAATCACAACCCTTTTCAGGATGACCCAACAAAGACATTAAACTAAACTGAGCGCAACCCATTGGTAGATATGGCACAGTGCAGACCGACTTTACACAGTGCCCCAAAGTTAAGTGTGTATGAAGTACTAAAACAGTAATACAGTCAAAATGCAAAGCAGTAAAATCCTAAACTAAATCGGATAAATAGAGTAAAATGTATTAAACAGTGTGTCAAAAATCCTATAAGGACAACTGCAGATATGAAGTTTTTAAGTTTTAATTTGGAACAGTGCCAAGAAGCACAAAGTGCTAACATTGGGATATTCACCAACACCCTATATACAAATTCCAACTACTGCAGAATGCGTCAAGAGAATATCCAAATTTCAATCAGTCTTACATTCTAACTAGACCTTTAAGTCTTGATTTGTGACAGGAGTGTACTTCCAAGCCCTACAGGACCTCAGGAGATGCAATTAGAGACTCGCAGAGTGTGAGGCAGAGGCCAAGACCTGGGTCCACTCACCACTGGTCAGTTGGGTAGTTGCAAGAAAGGCCTCTTGTAGCTTGTATCCCTGTAGCTTGAACAGGAGGTCACCCTTATGACCCTTGGCATCCACGTCTATGTCCTGGGGACAAGAGAGAGCAGGTCCAGTCCTTCAGGGCTCTTCCCAACTTTCTCAGGTCCAGGAGTGTTCTGAAGTGGGTGCCTCGAGACGCCACATTTATGGCTTGGATGATCTAATGGGTGGGAGCCAACCCTAACCACTTCAGGCAATTTCAAGATGACAAAAGTCTTTGGCCCCATTACAGACTCTAAGGGCTGGGGCTGTGTGGGAGGAGTGTACTCTGCTAATCAAAGTATCCTGCCACATTTAACTCTAAAAATCAGTTTTGGGTTGATACTGTATCCACAATAAACCCAGATACAATGTCTGGTAGAACAAAAGTAGGGTTTTTTTTTCCTTTCAAGAGCACTCCGGTGTTATATGAAAGACCTAGGAGACCTGTCAGCAGGATTTGACACTAAATCGGAATTTGACATTGTAATGCAAAAAGTATGCTCATATCACCCACTGTGGATATTCGGTAAGAGTCATGGAAGTCATCTCTGTCCATTCAGGTCAGCCTAGTATTTGCGTTTGTGAGGCATTTCACACCGCTTTGACGCACGTTCAAATGCTAATTCCTGGTTGGCAAAAAATGGAAGGCAAATGCAAATATAGACTCTAGGAACTTCAGACAAGATAAAAGTATCTTTCTGAAAGTTACTTTTCTTAATAGTTATTAATAATCCTACTTCACCATTGAATTGGATGTTTAATAACTATTTTTACTTATTTTTCTATCTATTCCCATTCTGAAATACAGTACTGGATACACTATTAGTATTTTAATCTCTACCCTGGTTTTCAGCATAAGACAGCTTGGCCTGCTACAGTAGAAAAACGCGTTTGGGTGCTATATACTTTAAAGGCAATTTCTACATGCCCTGCTTTTAAATACAAATACACTGCCTTGTGGACTACAGGGAGTGACTTACTAATATTTAAAAGGGAGGTTTTTGCCAGTCAAGAGGGTTTATTTCAACCGGTCAAATTGCAGGTTTTACTCTGCTATAGTCAAGTTTCAAAGAGTAAGACCAAAGCCATGTTTTACACTGTCACTGTAGTGGAAACCGTAATCGATGTTGCAGTCCACTGGTGGCATTTAACTTGCAGGCACTGGGTATATTTGGTACCTTATACTAGGGGCCTATATGCTAGTTAAATACTCCAATTAGGAGTATACCAATTTCATCATGTTGGAAGACTGGTTAGTGGGGGGTAAAGTGCACAAAGTTCTAAAGCACAAAAAAAATATAGGGTACAGTAGAAGGCAAATAATACAGAGTGACCATGCAGGAAAGGCTGATTTCCTTCAGCTATGTTCGGTCTGCGTTACAGTGTTTTGTTTATAGTGCTTCTTATGTTTTTTGCTTATCGGGAAAGTAATGACTTTCTCTTTTTTTTTTTTTTAGGTGACAAGTTTCGGCTAGTTATTGCCAGTACTCTTTATGAAGATGGCACTCTTGATGATGGGGAATACAACCCGATTGATGACCGACCATCCAGGTAATGCTCTAATATTATTCTTTGTTCAGTACCACATAACATCCAAGCCCTACCACAGGATATCACAAAACACCACACCATATAACAGTATGCTGCTAGATGCAATGTACCACACTGTACTGCTCAAAACATCATCTCTCGTACCAATATCACAACACCAGGGACACCTCAATCTATACCCTCCTCAATAGCCTCGCAAATCCACATATCTCTTTTCTGCAAGATATAATACCTACCTAGTAGCAATCTGAAGTTAGGCAACACCCAGAGCAGTCATGCGGAGTTCCACTTAAACTGGAAATATTCCTTTGCATCTATGCACAAGGCTCCCAACTGATACCACCACATGGCTTAATTCAATTTTCCCACATTAATGTGACTGTGTCTGCTAGTAGCCCTGGCATGCTCATTGGCAAAATCTACTCAAATCTTTCATTTCACGCAGAGAAAGACGCTTAACGATGGACTTACTGTAAGCACAATTGACTTCTGTAGCAAGCTTTTGTACCTAGTGCCACTCTACTTGTCCCCATGTCCATAGTTGGATAACGGTATCAGCTTTGCCCCACTATCCTAACTTTCCTGGGAATCCAGCCACTTTTGAAACCAACCTGATGAGCACAAAACATAGTAATATAGGTGATTGTAGGCACAGCACTAACCTACATTTCACACAAGTTCACAAGATGAACTCCAAACCCCAATCTGACATTCTAAACCCTTGAATATAAGATGTAATGTTATTTTCATTTCTTTAGCACACATTCTTCTGTTAATATAGCCTTGCACTTTTAGAAATCTGGGTCCGGGTATCCCATTTCATTGATGTGTTATTCCATTTGACATGAAGTATTGTCCCATTCTTGGTTACATGCCTGTGTTGCATTTATTGATGAGGTCGGAGTTCAAAAAGGGTATATTTCCACTTTAAAGTGAAGACAAGTCTCCCTGAATGTTGGCTGCTTTGATGGCATACAAAGAAGGTTAAAAATATTCCTCTTGTTTCCAAGAATCCATTGCAGTTTCTATAGATACACAGAAATATGTGCATGGAGGCACAGATGCGGGACATGGTTGGCTTCCATAATCGCAATGACTTGGCTGTTGTGAAACTACTGGAGTCAGGGGCAGTCCCCTGTAAATTGTGTCCTCGTGCTTAAGGGGCCAATCCTCAAGGTTTGGACACTTTACAGCAGGACATTTTGCTGCTGTACAAAATCAGAATATTCACCTTTTTTAAAGACACATTTGAAGCTGCCCCACGGTGGCTGTTTTTTTTAGGAAGACCTGGTCAATTCAACTGAAAAGAGCTATTGTGGCCCAGCCCAATCCTTTTTTGATATAACCTTTGACCTCAACATCAGAGTCCCTTGATTTTTATTAAATTTAGTATCACATTCTTATTTACATATATTTTGTATTGTTTTGTAGCTTATAAGCAGCATACTATGCACTATAATCACATTGTAATAGAATTAAATCAGTGGCTCTTTTTAGGCTAACCATTACCGACATTTGTACAACATACCTAACAGAAGATAAAAACAAGCATTTACAATGCAGCGGGTCTCGCGTTTTGCTCATGTTAGAGCTGATCGCGTTGTAAACTCCTAACCCGACTTTCCACCTATCGGGCAAAAGTGCATTTATGTACATAACCCAAAAAAGTGAAATTAACTATGTAAAGCGCTCGACTTCTGCCAAGCGAGATCGCGCTCGTAAATTAGAGAAAAAGAAGTCCACGAGCCCGATGGAAAACGGCGAGCCTTGCATGTTTTCTGTACTTGGTTGCTGCGCTCGAGGAGGGCTAGCCACTGGAAAAGGCATGACCTATGCGTGCCTCCGACTAATGAAAGCAAGCCGATTTTATTAGGCAAGCCCACAAACCAATAAAAAACACTGACGTGAAGTTGACAGGGCTCCGAGCCCTTTTCTAAATACTAAAGCGTCTCGCTGCGATACGCATGGGCGAGCGCATGCAAAGCAGGCTCGACCCTAATGAGAAAAAAGTCAAAGGAAACCATAAGCCATTGTACACTTTAACTTATTACAATTATGTGTGTCGTTCATTGGACCCACTAGGATTTTCCCTCCTGGACCTCCCACATCCCGAACCCTGGCACTTCCTTTGTCGTTTTTTGGAGTTTCACTTCTTGTTTTGCCACTTACAGTATTACGTACCAGTCAGTGATTTCTGTTATTGGCCAAGACCTAATTTGACCATGCATAGCTCCCGCAGTGTATAAGGATATGTCCTCATCTTCGTTATCAGTATTTACTTTGCAAGCAATCAACATCATATTGCATAATCCTCTGAGCCAGCACCTTTTTTTTCTCTCATATTATCACTTTAGTTCAGATTGCGCAGTCACACTAGCCGTAGTTCACAGTAGCCTACCATCTAAATGATCAGTTAACAACCTGATCATCTCCACCCATAACACAAGTTGTCCATCCATTTGTCATCTTATTTAGTTAGCATCATTAGGGATTCCTCTGCTTTAGCCCATTCCCCCATGTCTTTAGTCCACCCATCAGTGGCTGAAGGTTAGGCCCTCAGCCAGTGAACTGCTATTCTGCACTTAGCAATCACGAAACCCAACAATTGGAATTCACTTTTTAAATCCTCATCACTTTAAATACATTTATTTTAACATTTTGTGTATTATTTTTTCTATTAACCATAGTGTTGCTTTCATCATTTGTCAATCACTTGGTACTACCATCTCTCTGGGGGAAACCTTTTTGTTTGAGCCATGCTTTACTTCCAGAAATCATTTTGTCTAATTGGAGCCAGAATATTCTTCATTTGTGGAAACTCATATCACAGCTCACATGAACTCTGTGACATCTCTGTACCCTAGATTAACTATTCAATACATGATAATTAGCAACAACACATGGTAAAAAGGAAAATACAGTAGAATATAGAGTTGTTGTAAATGAATTTTGATTTTAATTATTAATTACAGCCTTTGAGTTGTTAATTGATTTTACTTTTAGAAATTCCTTTAATATGTTTTCTACTGTCTGCCTTTTTAAAGTCCCTTTTATCTAGGAAAACAATGTGGTATTCCTTTACTTATCTCCCTTTGCTACTTTATATTCGTTATTCTAAGGTTTAGGTAGTGAAAATATTTTTCTTTAAAGAGTCCTTGTTCAAGCCAGATCTCTTGATATGTAGGAAAACTCAGATTTGCTAGCATGGTTGGTAATTTTGTCACATTAATTATGGCTTCTCATCTGCTGTGTAAAACTGTTTTTGTTTGTTCCCAGGGCTGATCAGTTTGAATATGTGATGTATGGAAAAGTGTACAGGATAGAAGGTGACGAAACATCAACTGAAGCTGCCACCCGCCTGTAAGCTGACTATTCCAAGAAAGTACAAGACTCTGACCCTTTTAAAGACTTGTATACCTGATTTGCAGTCTGTCATTCTTGTTTTCTTGCATTGCTTCTCCTTCCAGCTGTGTCATCCCAGTCACTCAGCCTATTCTTTGCAGCATTGCTTTGCTAATTTTCGTATTTCCTGACCCACGTATCCCACATCCCCTTAAATTTCTGTTGTCCTCCATGGCCCTGATTTTTCTTTATCTAACCTTGTCTCGTCACACTGTACTTCTCCTGTCTCTAAGCTTCTCCTTTTTATTGGGCTAATTGTAATCACATTCAAAGCAGCACAAAAATAGGAAATCCACTAAATGAATATTGTTGGCTAGCTTTATTAGAGCTCCTATTTAGAGAAATTGAGAGATTGAAGGTTTGTAAGGAGAGAAAGTTGAGAGGGTAGAACAGACAGTGATTGGTGATGTACATTTATTGTTACTGCAAAGGTGCAAGAGACTAAGGCCCTCATTTCGAATCTGGTGGCCCTTGGACCACCAGACTCGCGGTGACGGTCTTACTGTTGCCGGACCGGCGGTAAAGACCGTCATATTACAACTTCAGCGGTTTGGCCGAAGTCAAACTGCCAAAATGCCGCCCGCACCGCCAAGGCAGTGGTACTGCCGGGCCGGAGGTCAGCACCTCCGGCCCGGTGTTGGCGACTCAGTAGACAGCCAGCATTTACGTGATAATCGCACTGCCACACAAATGCTGGCGGTCATGCACCCGGCGACAACAATCTCCATACCTGTCGCCGGCAGACACCCCTCACACACGATCACACACCTACTTTGACACACCCTCCACTCACCCACGCATTCACTTACAAACACCCCCACACACTTGCACCCAAACACTCACTCAGATACACCCATTCACTTGCACACACGCACTCGAACACTCATGCGCATGCACACACTCAGACATACACCCTCTTACTTCTCTCGCCCTCACTCTCAAAAACATGCACGCTCTCTCTCTCTCTCTCTCTCACACACATACACACCCCACTTGGCATACACAGACACCCCTCCCCCTGCATTCACGCAAACATACAGGCACTCACACCCCCCCTCGGCATACACGCACTTACACCCACAGACACCACCTTCCCCCCTGCCGCATTGATACACACATGCAGACACTGCTCACATTCACACAGCACCAGCCACCCTCCCACCCACCCCATTTCGGGAGATCAACTTACGTGTTTCGGCGATTTCCACCGCCGGCACCGCATCACTGTGCGGTATTACGGATTGTAATACGGTGGGTGGAGTCCTGTTGGCGTGGCGGTGCCCGCGGTGGAAACTGCCTCTATTACGACATCGGCCAGGCCAGCGGTGTCGGATTTCCTCCCGAAATCGGTTGGAAATCAGCACAGTGTCGTAATGTGGCAGCCTTCAGACCGCCAGCACTGACGGTCTTTTGTCGCCCGAGGCTTTGGCGGTCTTACAAAAAGACCCCCAAAGTCGAAATGAGCACCTAAGCCTCTGTACAAGAGCATCTTTGCAGTGTGTTATAAATAATTTGTTCAGTGGCAGGTATCTAATTTAACGTGCACATGCACTACAGGTCAACAGGCACTCATAGAATGGTGTAGAGAATTTGCTTGTAGTGCACATTAGTGTTGTGGTAGCATCATTTTTTACCAATTGCGATATTCAGGCACAAGAGAAGAAGCTGATCTGTGACAAGAAAGAAGTGAATTTTGATAGTCTCCCCTTTTGGCTAGAATGTAATGTGAGGCCTGTGTCAACCTCTTATTGAATGTACTAAAAGAAGATCTGTATTAACAAGGAATGATAACAAAATACTGAATGTGACCCTACTTGAGGAATGACAAATTAAGCAAATATGTGCTTCTCTTTTTGATTCCCTCCTTCAACTTGAAATTCGGACAATTTGGGGGTCATTAAGAGTTTGGCGTCGGAGGCCGCTTGCCAAATTCTTCCTGCCCTCAGACACCCAGTGCGGCCTGAACCCTGCCACCCTAATAGGACTTCACCGCAGAGCCGGTGGACGGAAACCGCGTTTCCGCCCTCCGGCCCTGCTGTGAACAGGGCCTTAACATTGACGCCGGCTCCTAATGGAGCTGGCGCCAATGTGGCGGTGCAGCAGCATCCGTAGCGCATTCCACTGCCCGTAATTCGGGCAGTGGAATGCGTGATGAGGTTGTGCATGGGGGCCCCTGCATCGCCCACGCCAAGTGCATGGGCAGTGCAGCGGCCCCACAAGTTCCCCATTCCGCCAGCCTTTCCATGGCGGTGTGATCTGCCATGGAAAGGCTGGCGGATGGGGAATCCTAATTCCCAGGGCGGCGCTGCAAGCAGCGTTGCCCTTGAGGATGAGAAACCACCCGGACCGCCAGGCTGCCTGCTTGCGGCAGCATGGCTGTGTCAGTGGTCTGACCGTTGCAGCTCCACCACGGTCATAATGTGGGTTCCCTCAAGGCATGCGATGGAGAGGATTGCAGCTTTTCTCCAAGCCTGTCACAGATAAGACGATTACAAATTGTAAGTGTGGAAGCTGGGTTCCTGCAGAGTTATGTTCTTTGGTAAGACGCGTTGTGGTAGAGAGCAGGGCACCCTGCCTCTTGTTTTTGAGAGAGCACTGCTTCTATTCTCTTTCCCTAGTGTTGGGGGGAGGTGTATTTTTAAACGCAAGGGACAGAAATAGAATTCAGAAAAAACCTAATTAGATATTCTCTCCCCACACCAGTAGGGTGAAACTTGGAGAGGGTGGATCCTCAGAAAGAACACAAGGAAGAGAGGCTCGAGGAAAAGACCCTTGAAATAATTCACTGTACATCCATGAGTAAAGTGATGCTCCGGGAGGAAGGAATGCCATATAGTTCTCCAGGGAGAATAAGACTTCGGGAAGAACACGCCGAGATATTGCAAAGCAGATAGACTTTAGAAGGAGAGCCCTAACAGATACCCTCTATTCTTGCATGTGACAGGAAACCTGGACCAAGAAATGGGGGAAAGAAAGTCCACTTGCTTTAAGATGTTCAGTAGGATTGCAGTCTGGAGAAGATTTGATGATCCTTGGGGTGCAGGGTAAGATTGGGATAGGGCTACCTCCTGCCTTTAGATCAAATTCTATACCTGTATAAGGAGCTTCAGAAAAGGTTGTACTGTTGCAGCACAGTCTGACAGCAGTCTGTACTTAGACAATAATACCCATTATTAATAAAAGGAGGACAATTTTCACTTCTTTTGCACGTTGTTTCCAATTTTATTTATTCATTTTAGCACTTAAACCCAAAGCAGTTTATAATTGTAAGGGCCACCCAGACAAATACAGGGAGTGCAGAATTATTAGGCAAATGAGTATTTTGACCACATCATCCTCTTTATGCATGTTGTCTTACTCCAAGCTGTATAGGCTCGAAAGGCTACTACCAATTAAGCATATTAGGTGATGTGCATCTCTGTAATGAGAAGGGGTGTGGTCTAATGACATCAACACCCTATATCAGGTGTGCATAATTATTAGGCAACTTCCTTTCCTTTGGCAAAATGGGTCAAAAGAAGGACTTGACAGACTCCGAAAAGTCAAAAATAGTGAGATATCTTGCAGAGGGATGCAGCACTCTTAAAATTGCAAAGCTTCTGAAGCGTGATCATCGAACAATCAAGCGTTTCATTCAAAATAGTCAACAGGGTCGCAAGAAGCGTGTGGAAAAACCAAGGCGCAAAATAACTGCCCATGAACTGAGAAAAGTCAAGCGTGCAGCTGCCACGATGCCACTTGCCACCAGTTTGGCCATATTTCAGAGCTGCAACATCACTGGAGTGCCCAAAAGCACAAGGTGTGCAATACTCAGAGACATGGCCAAGGTAAGAAAGGCTGAAAGACGACCACCACTGAACAAGACACACAAGCTGAAACGTCAAGACTGGGCCAAGAAATATCTCAAGACTGATTTTTCTAAGGTTTTATGGACTGATGAAATGAGAGTGAGTCTTGATGGGCCAGATGGATGGGCCCGTGGCTGGATTGGTAAAGGGCAGAGAGCTCCAGTCCGACTCAGACGCCAGCAAGGTGGAGGTGGAGTACTGGTTTGGGCTGGTATCATCAAAGATGAGTTTGTGGGGCCTTTTCGGGTTGAGGATGGAGTCAAGCTCAACTCCCAGTCCTACTGCCAGTTCCTGGAAGACACCTTCTTCAAGCAGTGGTACAGGAAGAAGTCTGCATCCTTCAAGAAAAACATGATTTTCATGCAGGACAATGCTCCATCACACGTGTCCAAGTACTCCACAGCGTGGCTGGCAAGAAAGGGTATAAAAGAAGGAAATCTAATGACATGGCCTCCTTGTTCACCTGATCTGAACCCCATTGAGAACCTGTGGTCCATCATCAAATGTGAGATTTACAAGGAGGGAAAACAGTACACCTCTCTGAACAGTGTCTGGGAGGCTGTGGTTGCTGCTGCACGCAATGTTGATGGTGAACAGATCAAAACACTGACAGAATCCATGGATGGCAGGCTTTTGAGTGTCCTTGCAAAGAAAGGTGGCTATATTGGTCACTGATTTGTTTGTTTTGTTTTTGAATGTCAGAAATGTATATTTGTGAATGTTGAGATGTTATATTGGTTTCACTGGTAATAATAAATAATTGAAATGGGTATATATTTTTTTTTTGTTAAGTTGCCTAATAATTATGCACAGTAATAGTCACCTGCACACACAGATATCCCCCTAACATAGCTAAAACTAAAAACAAACTAAAAACTACTTCCAAAAATATTCAGCTTTGATATTAATGAGTTTTTTGGGTTCATTGAGAACATGGTTGTTGTTCAATAATAAAATTAATCCTCAAAAATACAACTTGCCTAATAATTCTGCACTCCCTGTAGAACCTAATTCCCACAGCCAAGGGTTACACCAATGACAGGTAGACAATATATGCTTCATTATTCTTTTTTTTTTTTTTTTTTTTCTCAAAGATCAGCTTGTTAGGAACAATTTTAACTTAGTTCAAGGGGTTGATTCTGCAGGAGGGGAGCCAGAGATACGAAGGAGAACGCCTTTAGGAGGCATGTGGAGAACGAAGAACAGGCAAACGGCACATAGAACCCAATGCAAAGTTCGAGAAGGAACATCAGGAGAAACCAAGGAGCATAGATGAGGAAAGTCCGATTTATAGCAATAACATTTAAACACAACACACAAAAACATGGATAACTTTCCTGCTGCATTTAAGTTATATGAAAAAACCCTAAAGAAGCTTACAATGATGCTTTGCACTTGTCTGCTGCAGTTAACCTTCCAACCACTGGCATTTTCTAGTTGGGTGAGGATCTCCCACATCAACCAAAAAACGAATTACAGCAGCTCTTATAGAGTTTCAATCAATTGCTTCGTAGTTTTGGGTTGCATAGATTTTGTTATAATCTCCTGTGTATGGTATAGACATTAATATTATTTTTCTGTGTTATAGCCAGACAACCCACTGTTAAGGAAAGGGCAACGCATTTAACTGTTCTCTGCCAAGGAATCCAGGCAACTGTACAGTATATTCAATTTTTCACCCAACCTATGTTTTTGCCTCGTATGGCATATTATTAATTCAATGCCTGATGGCTTTCCTTCATTTTGTAGCCCTCCCCCCCTTTCATCACCCTCAGAGCACTTCCACCCACACCACACTTTCCTTAATATACCAGTTAAACATATTGTTGGTATAATATTATATCTCCTGCTGTCTGAAACCTCAGCCTGTAAGATTGTTGTACACTGTCAGTGTCCATTGATGCACTTACTCCAGTATTGGAACTTTCATAGATTCACATGCTTGAATCCTTCCCCGTCGTCGAGATGGGAGCCCTCTCGACAACAGGGAAGGATTCAAGCATGTGAATATATGAAAGATTCCAATACTGGAGAACTACAGTTACAGGTAAGTAACTAGTTTTCTTACTCCAGTGTTGGAATCTTTCGTGGATTTACATGCTTGAATCCTTCCCCGTTGTCGAGAGGGCTCCCATCTCGATGACGGGGAAGGATTCAAGCATGTGAATCTATGAAAGATTCCAATACTGGAGAAATACAGTTACAGGTAAGTAACTCATTTTCTTACTCATCATTTCATCCATCTTTGCACTCATTATTCATGCATGCAATTATCGAGCCTGCAATGGCATTCGCTTACTCATCCACCAGTGCACTCACTCATCCTTTTAAATGTTGCCTCATTCTCACATTCACCTACTTACCCAGCCACTTAACAGCACACACACAATCTCACCAATCAGTGGACAAGAACTTCAGCGTATAAAATAGCCAGACCCATTGGTTGTGCCAGTGCTTGTTTTTACTAGCTGCCACCCATGCTCTTATTTACTGAGATGGTGTGTGACATCAGCATTGTGATATTTGGTAAGGGTGGGCTTCTACCCGCGTGGCAGGCCAGTGGGTCTGCCTGCCCCTGTAGGATCAAAACCGGATACTATTATAATCTCAAGGAGCATCACTCCCTTACAACCTATGGTTTGGAGCCATGAACTCATGAACACTTTCACGTCGGCATAGTCATTGATCACATACAGTGTACGCATTTTAAGCTTGCTCTCCGTATCTGGTGACTCAAAATAATCATTCCTCTACCCCTAAATGTGTATTCATGAATGGTAGATGTTCGAGGAAGCCATTTGCTCGTGATCACATCTCACCGGGTTATGTAATATCTCTCACCAATAGGGAATCTGGGAGAATCCTAGTGGTTACAATAAACACACATAATTGTAATAAGTTAAAGTTTACGATGACTTATATTTTCCTTTCTCTTTTTCTCATTTTTATATTTTCTCTCTTAGGCATGTAGTACAAATGAAGTTTTATAATTCATAGAACAAATATTAGACCGAAAATGGTTCCATGTGATAAGTTTTGATAGTGAATCATTTATACATGTAAGACTTTTTCTGTGAATATACCAAGGAATACACTTATATTGCTTACAGGGCAAGTTACCTAGTTTTGCCTCATTTAAATTATGCAGATAGGATGCACCTCATTCTGCAGCATTTTCTATATCCAAGGCTAAAGAGACTTCAGAATTTTGCAGCTTACCAAATTGTGGGCATGAGTCACAGAGCCAACTTCCCCCTGGCCCTCTGCTGCTTACACTTCCAATGGTTAAATGAATGAATTTATTTTTTTATTATTTTTTACCAGAAGCAATTTTATTGTAAGGTTCCGCCATTTCAGAAATCCAAAACGAACTCCTCTACTCTGTCAGGATTTACCAGCTCTCCTCAGAAGCCTACCTGCATTATGAAAAACCCACACTCGGGCCCTGACATTTGCTGCTCAGCTTGAAAATTAGAGAATATGATTTATTTTTTAATCAGGTGGAAAAAGCTAAAATACCACTAAAGATCACCACAAAAACATTGCTTCTCCATAACCAATGGTTGCTCAATCTGATACATGCTTCTGCCTTTTAGGGCCTCTCTGTGCCATGTAGAATCAGAGCAGGAGAGCGCAAGATCCTTGAGCATCATGGGCCTTGCGTGTGGAAGTCTAGTGTGCCAGGACTGCATTCGCGAGCCCAACACATGCGCGTATTACCCTGCATCGAAATATATAGACCTGATACTAGGATTAGGTCCTGAATTGTAATACAGAATATAAATATTGGCATCAACCCCCATAACATTCCAGTGCACGAGAGTGGCTGCCCGCGAGACGGACAGCCTCTGAGATCAGCCAACCACATGGCACTGCAGCATCAGTAATGCTTAATATTGTATGTTATAAATGGTGGTGCTCTCCCTCCAGTTTCACCAATCCACTGCTTTATCTGTGCCGTCAAGCATCATTTATTAAAAATAAAACTTGCTGCTTTGTCCTAGTGAGTTCACTAACGCCCCCTTTTTTCTCACTGTCTCTCTTATCACATTATATTTCTGTAGTCAAATACAGTTTTAGTCCCATCACTTTTTTATCCTATTTCAAGCAAGGTATCTCCTGGTAACATCTGAGCAAGCTTTTTAAGAATTATTTTGTATTTTACCTTGTCGAGTTGTGCCACTGATCCTAATTCTTATGTAGTGTTTGCTAATGTTACCCTATTTAACCAAGTCTGGTTTGCATTGTTTGAAGAATTTGAGTTTTCACTGGTAGATTCCCACATATATTTAATTAACTGAGAAGTGTGCACCCAAACCTGGATGTTGGTTGGGTTTCGGCACATCGTGCAGCTACATATAATGCAACATTGGTGGGAGAACATTGGCATCATATGAGAAACACTTGCACGTTTGCCGCTGTTTAGGAAAATCTCGGCCCTTTTTTTTTTTTTTTTTTTTTTTTTTTTTTTTACAGTATTCTGCTGTCTTGTCTAGATACTGGGTTGGTAACTACGATGGTCAGCATGGGAACCCTCAAAACAAATCCTGATTTATGTATCTTTCCTTTGGAAAATAAATAAACGCAGAAAACTCATTGCTTTCAGTTTGTATGTCTTACTTGTATTTCATACTTGGCTCAGATACATCATAGCATTGTGGGTATCTTCTTTAGGCAAGAGTTGGGCTTCATGGAGTTATCGTTATAATTTGTTGAATCCATTTTCTCATCACAAAGAAGGTAACACTTGGAAGGTGTAGGTTGCATATAATGCATCAAAGTGAAAGGTGGTCTTTGGAAGGAAGAGGCTTTGTGGATTCAATACCTACAGATAAAATAAATTACAAAGGTGAACATCTCGACTTCTAGATAGCTTAATCTGCTTAGGGGACAAAAAATATTGTGACCACGAGGGTACAGTGCAAAACAGTCAGCCTAAAATGCAACAAAAATGTATTGTATGAAAGTTCATCTGTTGCTCTAGAGAAGAAAAGAATTCAGCAAAGCTTCCCAAGCAGTTCAATCGTAAACTCAATAGTTAACTTTGAATGGGGTCTGTGGCTGTAAATGTTTAACTTCAAGTTTTGGGATCCACCCACTCACGGCAAGGCATTGTTGGAACACTTGAATCGATGAAATGTACACAGTGAGACAAAGTAGTCCTCCAATAAACCATTAAAATATATCTTTAATATTGAACCAAAACAGCCTTGCAAAGAAAAACCAGGTAGACCTGCATGACTAATTGGAATGCGGAATTTAAAATGGCCTATATAAGGCAACCTTATTCTGTCTTTAATACTTCCTGCTTATTTTGAGGATTTGTGAGCTTTCTTGCACTGCTGGGATGGAAAAGCTAATTTGATGAATATATATTGAAGAATGGGTCCCTTTCACCGTCTTATCTTGTATTTTTCCTTTTTCAGATCAGCATATGTTTCCTATGGTGGGCTGCTGATGAGGCTGCAGGGAGATGCCAACAATCTTCATGGTTTTGAGGTGGATTCCCGTGTTTATCTACTGATGAAGAAGCTTGCTTTCTAATTCCAGACGACTAGGGCGTTCAAGGATGGAGGTTTTGAATTTAGACATTTCTAAGAGACTCTTAAGGGACAGACCCTCTCTAAGAGACTCTTAAGACAACAGGATTGCTTTGACTTTAGCTCCCACATGCGGAAACCCATGCATTTTCCATGAACATGCCAAAGGAGACTTTCCACAAAATGTTGGCGACATTTCCTCACTATGTGGAACTATCTAACTGAGATTTTACAATTAAAACACAGCCTTCTGTTCTGTGTTTGCTTTGTTTTTCAGACAATACATAGTTCTTTTTCGATTCCCCACTTCCCTTTCTTTTCCCTGCAGAAGCCCAGATGTTTTTTTTTTATATGCTGATATGGTTTAGTTGAAAAAGTTTTCCGAATGGGAAGAAATTCGATTTTTGTATTTCAAATTGTACAAAATGGTTTTAGAAGTGGGTGTAATATTTCACTTTGTGAATAAATACGACTTTTACAGAAGTGTGAAGTTTAATCACAGTAGATTTGAATGGTGCTAAATGTTAAACTGTCCATAATTAGTGAGCTATACTTCCTTATGTTAACTGATTTGAAAACATAGCTTTTTTATATTACAAATATATTCACCTATATGTGCGCCATCTTAGCATGAAAAAGGTGGGCTGACCATTAAAAGCAACATGTAATTATTGAAATAAGGTGAATTTTATGTGCCCTTGAATCGAGGAAGCAATGTGTTTTATCAAAAAGGTGATTGGAGGATTGCTTGCAATACACCAAACCTCTGGCAATCGCTCAGGGTAACATTCCAGCCCAACTTTTTTTTTTTTTTTTGCACATCATGGCACCTCAGTTTGGACCGATATCTATGCAGTGAGTCTTGACCTTGATCCAGTAGGAACAGTCCTGCCCAAACTGCCAGTCTAGGTTCTCCCTGAATCGGAGCACAAGCAACCCATGACAGGTTTTGGCCTGAATGGGGCTCATCAGTCAGTTGCAGCTTGATTCTAATGGGACAGTGCACGGAACCAGAGCGGTACATCAAACACAAACGTTGATGGGAGAAATGCTTGCAAAAAATTCCAACCACTGGCAATTGCTGTGGCTACCTTTCCAACCCATCTTTGGACTGGCCTAACAGTTTGGGCTGCACTGTTCTTATTACAGCTGGGTCACAACTGATATGCATGTGATTGGGTCCAAACTGAGGTGACATGGTGGGCAAAAGAACAATGGGTTGAATGCTACCCAGCGTGATAAACATTTACCCTGGGAGTAGACTAATCTCACCAGTGAGTTATTTAATCAATAAGCAGTCCTGTCAGATAGCAGGCCTCGAAAAAAGCATTAAAATGTTACTAGACCTGCAGTTCGAGTAACCAGAAAAATCTACTCGACCTAACTGTAATGTACTTGACCAGTAAATGGGTCGCAAATATTTTATTTCACAGTCACCTTTTTCTTCATTTTCACATATGAGTGCACCGTCAAATATGTGAGTTCAGCATTTCTGCTGTACAAAGAAAGCTCTTTTGGTTAATTAAATACACTAACCATTTGCCCCATGTGTAATAAGACCTGTACCACATATAGGGTACACATGATCCATGACCTTTCTCTTAGTTTACTAATAACATTGCCATCAAGGCAGGAGTGTTTCTCACTTTGGTTAACCAATCACTTATAATAAATATATTACTAAAGCATGATGTGGTAGCGCACTGTCATTTACAGACCGTAAATTCCAAGAAATGTCCAAAAACCTTCCCACTAACTTGCATATTTGCTCCTGAAACTATATTGTGTATTAACATTAAACTGTGAAAATTTATATTTGCAGATCAGCAAGTGTTCTGATTTGTTTTCATCCTATCAAAATATTTCTTTACATCACGCAGAAGCACAAAAAATGGGTTTTCTCAACTACTAATATATTTTGAAATGTTTGTACAGTTGACTTAGTTATTTAAGTGTGTGTTAGGGAAGCCCTGACAGCCTACAGCCTTTCATTTCACACTTTTTACAGGTGGTCAGACAGTTCACCTCACAAAATCCTGGAACTCTGCAGCCGGAAGGAAAAAAGACAAACTGACTTTTGACCTCTGTCTCTGAACACAGAGCAGATGTGAGAGTACAAGATGTCTTTATTGCTCCTTCATTTTTGGACTGAACAGAACACCTATTCATTGTCAACTAGTAGGTCCTAAAAATAGCTCAAGCTGATAAAAAATGACTCGCTATAGCAAGTGGGCAACAGATTTTTCGACTCCTGGATAGCACATGTTCTTCATGATGTTTTCATCCTAGACAGGTTGATGCTGCAAGTAAAAACCTAACTGAGAAGTGTTAAACTATGGCTTCAGGGAGCAGCATTTGAGAGCCAATTGTACCTTCAGAAAGAATCCTGTTTTCCTGTGATGTGATTAAAACTAAAAAAGAAATTTATGCACTCCTTATGTACACCTGTCTATCAGGATGCTCCACCTGTTTATATTAGGGATAAAGTACCCCCGCCACCCGCCATACTTTATAAGGATATTGCAAGCTACTGAGCATTTCCAGAGACCTATAGAGGAAAGAAACCTAAGGCCGAGTTCCCTTATGAGGTTATGGAACAGTTAGATATTTGTTGATATTTGTTGAAAAGAAGATGAGAGACAGTTTAATATACGTCCGTTTTTTTGAAAAAAGAAAAAGGCTGCAGTTAATTGAAGTGTGTAGAAACATGAGGAAAGATTCTAGCTTTTCCCTATCTCAGGATTGCAAAAAATATACATATTCTCTGCTTGTCATTGTAAGCTATTAAAATAGAGCAGAAGAAAGAAAAGCAATGTTCTGTCTGTTGCTTTACACAGCTGCTTCAGTTAAGTCCTGTGACCTGACCATGCACCTGGGCTGTTGGCAGCTGTAGCAGGCATTTTGATGTCAGAACTCAGCTGTAATAGCTTATAATAGTTGAGTTCTGACATATTTTTTTTATTTTTGTAATTTTTGTTTTTTTCTTGGTGCATCACAAATCGCCGATTTATTTATTTTTTTAAAAATCATAGATGACGTTTTTGCAGGTATTACAGAATCCCATGTATCATATTAAAATATTATTCAGTGGTTACATTTTTAGGTCGCACCTGAGAGGCAGATGCACTGTTGCTTGAGAGACATATTGTGAGCTTCAAGGGAGGTCAGAGCTCGCCCTTTGCTTACAACTGATTGTCTTCATTGCCATTCTTAATTGCTACCTCCTATTTGGTCAGCAGGTGCTGGCTTCCTTCTCCTCAGGAGCATGGCCCAAGTACTGCTTCCTTTCTATGTGTGTGTGCTTTTAATGCTGGCAGGTTCTGGCTTAGGCTACTCCTTTTTTTTTTTTTTTTTTTTTTTTTTTTTTTTTTTCTACTTGTATCACTTTTATCACTGAGAGTGCATGTGTTTGCAGGCTGTCTCACCTCCTCCCATGTCCCACGTTGTTACTTACCCTGACACCGCACCCATTTGTTGCTTGCCCCTTGATTCCACCATAAGAAATACATAACATGGGTGTTAAAACACTTTGACAAAGCCAACAGCGCTCATAGGCAAGACCTTTTGGAAATGCCACTGCTTTTTATTTTTTTTCACTTCACATTTTTGTTGCTGCCATATTTATGGTGTCATATAGGTTTTTTTCCTGTTTTTGTAATTGTGGAATATATTTTCAATAAAAAAAAAAAAATAACAGTTGCACAAACTTGCCGTAGTCAGATTTATTAGCTTAGGTATTGCTTCTCTTTTCAGGCAAGTCTGTACCTAGCAGCTTATTAGAGCTAAAGGTTCCCATAAAAGAGCAGGCCCCAACCTGGACGAATTTCTGGTGAAAAGACTAAGGCACTCTTTCGGAGTGTCGAGAGAGCGAAAAATAATTACCACACTTTTTTAAAGTACTGTTTATTTTTTTTAGCTTAAATTTGATCCTCCATATTTCCTCCAAATATTGGAATAGTGAATCCTCTTACCACACAGTATTTAGACAGTACTTGAAATTCAGTACTTACTAGTTATAACCTAAATAAAAAAATATAGGTTGAAACATCCCTTTCAACCCCCCCCTCCCCCTTCTATGCAGTCCATCTCCCCCCAGAGTGCTTGTGTAGGATTATCATGTTTCTTATTCAAGATAATTCATTGTTATTTCCTCCAGGTACCGTAACATGCAGTCTTGCGCCATTTATTCCGTGCGATTGTGTCATTATTCAGAAAGTTTTAAGCTTGTAATCTTAGTTATCACCCTGCTGTCTAGCTACATATAATCCAACACTGGCTGCTAGACTGCCTGGAAGTTGTCTCTGTTAGTTAGGTGATTTGGGAGGCGCGATCACCATGATTTCCCTAAGCTTGGTGTACTATGTATGCACTGGTGGTACTGATGTTGTTTTTTTCTTCCAAAAGCTAGTCATCACCTTCTGGCACATTACAAATGTAAGTTTATTCTCTACCTGTTAATGTCTCCCAGGTGTCTGGTATCATTCTCGATATCGTTATTGATAGATTCTTTGGTATGGGGAGTTACACAATCTTCCCCTTTATGGCTGTCAGCACTTATTTCCCACATATTGTCCATTTAGGACATGCCCACAAAGTATGTATTGGGTTCTCCTGATCCCCATCCCATCGTACATTTTACATATCTGATCATTGTGGGTCATATACCATTGTGATTTTCTGTGTACCACAGATTTATTTTCTGCTGTTGAGTTTTTCAAAACTTACTCCATTGACTTGCCCAGCATGGCATTCCATTTTTCATGTAACTTGCTAATGTTGGATATTTGAGATCAATATCTGTCTAGTTGCTGCTGTTTCAATCTCCGTTCTGGATCACTGGGAGAGCCACTCCAAGGCTCCTTGGCCCTTCAGCCATCTTCCAAGCTAAATCAGGTGGAACACAGAGTCTGTAACTGAAGTTGAAGTTCCAGTGGGCCTAGCATCAAGAAAATCTGACAGATGTCATGCAGATCTTGGAGGAGATGGCTCAAAATGTGCTGTGGTTGCTGTTTCACTGTAATTGATCCATCAACAGGCCCTAACCCTTCCTCATCCAGAGCTGATGGTAGTGGCCGATGTTTCCCTGCTGGCCTGGGAAGATTATCTGGTGGAGGAGGAAATCGGAGGATTCTGGTCTCTCTCAGATGCTTGGCTCCATATCCATCTGGTGGAGTTGCAGGCCATTTTTTTCTGCTCTAAAGCACTTCCAACCTTCCACCAGAGAGATGCTGGTGTAGGTTATCACTGACAACTCCACCGCCCATGAGATATTGCAACAAGCTGGGCAAAGTGGGGTCCTTGGCTCTATGCGAAGAGGCTCTAGCTTCAGAGGTTTGTGAACAACCGGATATTTCCCTGATCGGGAACCACCTGACAGTGTCCCTGAATGGTGGAAGGGAGGAGCTTAGTGGAAAGTGTCTGGCAGATCACAAGTGGTGTCTACATCTTAAAGTATCATAGGGTACCTTCCAACAGTTGGGAGAACCTTGGCATGATCCGTTTGCCAGAGTGAAGAACATGCAATGTTTAAATGTACATACCTGCTGGAATGGGACTCCTGTACACCTTCCAGGCCTCACATCTGCTTCAAATTCTGAAAAAGATCCAGAATGACAGTTCATCCTAGTTGCTCCAGATTGGGCCAGGAGAGTGTGGTGCCTAGAACTTTTGGGCATGAGCATCTGTACTCAGATCAGACTACCACTTCAGGAGGCTCTTCTGTCGCAGCCACATGGCAGTGCAGTCTATACCTGCATGCATGGAGAGTAAGCAGCAGTAACTGACTGCATTTGGTTTGCATCCTGAAGTGGTGGTGGTCCTCCTTGCCGCTAGGCACCCTTTCACAAATTCCATTTATGATGTGAGCATGGATAAATTTGTGTGCTGGTGTGATGCTTGTGAGGCTGACCTCCTTACAAGTGAAGCTGTTATACATCCTTTTGTTTATTTTATCTTTGACTTTCCAAGGCAGTGCGTGGGCAATGTTAAAGGTTATTTGTTGGCCCTTTCAGCCTCTCTGCATTTACCGGGCCAAAAGTCCTCGTTAACATTACCTGTTGTAATGATATTTATTAAGGTTTTGACACACACATTCCTTCCCAAGCTTATGTGATGCCATAGTAGGGCCTTAACTTAATCTCAAGATTTGTCACGTGCATAACCTTCTAGCCAATGCGTAGTTGCTCACTGTCTCTTGACTGAAGACTGTTTTTCTCCTCATGATTAAGTCATCTGGTTGCATGAGTGAACACATTTTTGCTGAGGGCTTGGTGGCGTTCTTCCCAAAAAATTGTGACTCCCTTTCACCTTGGATCCCAATAGTGCTGTAAGCGTTTATATTGATTGTACCAAGGACAATTGAATGGATGATCACGTTTTTGAAGGGTTCTCCAGAGTTCAGAAAGGGAAGAGTGTACAGAAGAGTAACTGGTCGAGGCGGATAGTCCGCTGCATTAAGATCAGCTATGCACTAGCAAGAAGCAGCCTTCGGAACGCATTAGACACCTTAGGCTAAGGATGCTACCACTTTGTTGGCATGCTGAGTGCCTGCGCTTAACATCTGCCAAGCTACTACATGAGAGCCAGTGCAAACATTCACTAAGCACTATTTTTTCCCCAGTGGTGGTGATCTCGCTATGGTAAAGCATAGGGAAAGGGACATTTTATTAAATGTGAAAAAAATAGTTCAAATATTTTTGTCAAATATTAATATAAATTATTTTTATATATTCTTTCAGATGTACTTCAAATAAAATGCTACAGCACCATAACCTTAATTTTGAATTATTTAATTTTTTTAATGTACTAAATTAAAATACATTTTTAATCATTTATATCTAAAAAAAAAAAAAAAACACCTAAAGTAAAAATATTTATGTATTAAAAATTACAAAATGTCATGTATAGACTTAATTGAAGTTAATTTTTTTTTTTTTAGGTTACATTTATTATTCAAATGCTAGTAAAATATTTTAGCATTAAATAATATTTATTTTTAAAATATCACTTTTTTTTAGCACTCTGTGTAATTTGTCAAAATAAATTGTTTTAATTTCATTTTATTGCCTAAGGGGGTTATTTTAAGACCCTTGCTCCATTATTTTCTGTGGAATGATTTTGCAGTATCAGTGGTTTGCCATGTGTAATGCTGTACTTTTTTCTGCTCTTTTTTGGTTGTAGTAACTGGCACTTGTAAATGTGGCTCTGCTGCCTGTTTCAGGTGGTGAAGACTTTGTAAGTTGTAGGAAATTGTGTAGCTGGTTGAGGGGTGTGAAACCCTACTCTATCAGCAAAACAATTCTTGTCAGGATGAAGTCTCAAGCAAACCCCAAATTAACCTGTGCTTAACCCTCTGGTAGCTCGGCACTATCAATTAGGCGAAGCAATCTCTAAAGTATTTGTGCACCACTTCAAAGGGAAAACAAGAAAAATCACATCCCAATTTAGAAAAATAGAGTAAAATGTACTAAATTATTGGACACCAATGCAACAACAATCCAATCAGTAGAACTGAATATTTGCAATTTTAAGATTTAATTGAAAATAGTGGCTGAAGTGCCACGTGTGTTTATGTGCTCCCACTGGACCGGGACCAAGTCACAAATTCAGGCCAACCACAGTGAAGCATGGTTTGGATAAAGGTACTAAGTTATGCCCACTGAACAAAGTATCCTAAATCCTGGTTGTAGAAATGCCAGGAGGAGGATGTGTCGCTTCCACTGGCCTTTGGATTGCAATGTGAGGTCTGCTTCGGGGATGCATCATGCAGCAGCAGGTCCGGGGGATGCTGCAATGTGAGTTCCTGCGTCGAGCCTGCATTGTCCAGCAGCGGCTCACAGAATCTGTGGGGCTGTGATGTGAGGTCCTGCATCAAGAATGTGTTGGTTCCAAAGAGCTGCGGGATCCTGCATTGGGCATGCGTGGCTGCGAGGTGATGTCTCCATCTGTTGGGCTTACAGGACTGCAGCTGGGCTAGCAGATACCTTCACGTCCACTTCTAGGTGTCTAGGACTGGGGAGGCACCACTTGGGGGGAGGAAAACTCGCAGCCAACAGAGTCCAGGTGCTGGGTTCAAGATGGTTGGATCATTTTCTGTCCCTGAGGCTCTGATCTAAGAACCAACCAATTATCTCTTTGAGTCACTCTGGTGGTCCAGGGATCAAGATAAAGGTCAAGGACTTTTTACCCTGGCAGCGGGGCTGCTGACTCCTTGCAGCTGAGCAGCGCAGCAGTCCTTCTGAGTCTTCCATGGGTCCAGAGGTGTACTGAAGAGTTGGGTCTGAGCTGGTGACAGCTTTGATGTAGGAGAATGCTCTCGAGGTTTCCACTCCCCAGAGGTGTTTGGAATTTCCTGTCTTCTTGTCCTGGTCCCAGGTTGTATGAGGCCATGAAAGATGAGTTTCAAACTTTTGGGAGTGGACTTAGGCAGAGCCTTAATGATGTGCAAGTGTGATAGTTGACAGCACCTCCCAGTCATCAAGTCATAGATGGCCTATTTCTCCAAAACCTATTCCCCTTTGGTCTCACTGTCTGGGAGCAATACACAAAGACTAACAGCCAGCTACACTTAGAAATGTGACTGAGGGCACAGACTTCAGGCATCAAATGGTTGGAGCGAGAAAAGGGCGACTTTCTAAAAGCGGCATTTTCAGAATCGCGACTTACAATTCAACTTTATCATTAAAGATGTTTTAAATTAAAAAACATAGACATGAAATTTCACATTCCTATTTGCTCCCAATTGAAAGTTATAACTTATTGAATGTAATAAGGGACCCAAATGTTATCATATTGGAGAGGTAGGCTTTGTAGTAGCAACAAATGAATTCAAGAGTTTTTGGCTACCGGGACATCTAAAAGTTAAAAGTACATGTCCATAACACTTATGTGTAACGCTGAGAAGCCATGGGGAGGAGGCAAGTGGAGCGTGGTGAGTGGTTCCGAGCACTGCCTTGTGGGTCACGGAATGAAAGAGGAGGTAAGTGGCAAGTGGCTCTGTGGCTGTGAGAAGGGAGGCTTGCACTTCCATTTTTGCCTAAGCTGGGCAGCAGCTGCAGCCACGGATGTGAGGTCAGCTTAGGTTGGTCGAGTGCAGGATTGCGCATGGTGAGCACCGAGCTCTGCAACTTCACTGATGGTGAGGGCCTCTGTATAAGTGTACAGGAACAACAGGAGGCCCGTTATAGCGTACTGACGGCATTTGGAGAAGGCCTGTGGAAGTGGCCTATTCTTGGCTCTCTGACTTTCTTTGACCTTTGTGTGTTGCCTTTTTGCTGTGTGGAGCTTGCATGGTTCTTCTTAAGATCTCTTCCCTTCACCACAGTTCCCCCCTCACATCTCGGAGGTGAGGTGAGTGGGAATAGGTGGGTGCGCTGTGGTGGGGTGTCAGGTCAGCATATTGCAGGCAAGGCTGCAACTAGTTCACTGGTAGGTCAGGGTTCTTGGGCAGCATTGAGGTGTAGCTGTGGGTGCTATGATGGTTGGCTGGCGGCCAAGGTGTGGCTTTCAGGTGTTAGCCAGAAGAGGCATGCACGGATGGTGCTTAGGGTGCTGAGGGCACCTACAGCTCTTGGCTATGTTTGTATTAGCTTATGTTGCCTGAGGCCTGTTGCTAGTAGTTGGAAGTCAGTGGCTTGGTTAGATGAACTACGTTGATTCTTGCTGAATCTTACTGAAAGCCTGTTGATCTGTATAACGGCAAAGGCTTGTTTGTAGTCATCAGCCTGGTTGCACTTAACATAAATTAAATAGTGGAATATCTGCTGAGCTGCTGCTGTGTACTAAGGTCGGTTCAAGCATATATGTCTGTCAGATTAGCCCTCAGCAACTTTATAGCTTTTCAGCCTTTCAACTTTTTAAGCTTCTTTTAGCAACATAGATTATTCCTAGCCTGGGTCAGCTTTATTACAGTTGTTAAGGTTTCCTCAATAGGAGCATCAAAAGGCATAGGATCTGGAATTGTGGGATTCATTCCCTATTTTATGTGTATGGAGATAAAATGACATTGAGGAAACTTCGATCTGGTCTTTTGACCAGTACTACTAATTCATCTAATTCGACTAATAATTTATTAAGATTGAAAAAAAGCATTTGTCGAAGGAAGCCTCAGCAGACCTATTCGAAGTGTTATCCTTCTATCTCGAGCTTACTATCAACAAGTGACAAAGATAACGGGGAGGAAAGAAAGATGATGGCCACGTGATGGGTCAAGCTGTTGGTCCTTCTTGTGACCCACTTCCCTCTCAAAGTACCCATATGTGTGAGGGGGCTCAATCGGGTCAAATTTCTCCTTCAACACATAAGTGCTCTCCTCATGTGGTCGTTTAGGTGCAGTAGAAGGGTAAGTTAACCTAAGGGTGTCTATTCTAAGTGGTGTTCAAGAGTCACGCCCTGTGGATCTGATTCGCGATTCTATTTCAAACAGTTCTTCTGTTCTTCTTCCTGTAAATAGCTTGTCTAGATACCAGGAGCTGGGCCTAATGTTGGCCCAGGGTGGTCCCTCGAATTGTCCCCGTGACTTAGGGGGTTATTACAACTTTGGAGGAGGTGTTAATCCATCCCAAATGTGACGGATATACCACCAGCCGTATTACGAGTTCCATAGGCTATAATGGACTCGTAATACAGCTGGTGGTATATCCGTCACTTTACCGTAACTTTTGGGACGGATTAACACCTCCTCCAAAGTTGTAATAACCCCCTTAGTGCCTTCCAAATTGTCTGGCTGGGAAAATCCTATTGGCTGTGGTGGTGAGGAGTCTAACATGCTAGAGGTTTATACCCTGATACTGGGGCCATCAAGGACAAGATTCATCACAGGGAGTCATTTGAAATTGTTTACTGCTGCAGGGGAAGGAGGGAGGGGGTGAGTTGGATCATGTCTTTCAATGTTTGCCAGCAGCCCTTCTCCGCCTGCATTGTACTGTAGTAATCCCTCACTAAGGCATTCTTCGGCTTTGCTGGGCTCAATGAATTTATTTAACTCAATGAATTTAATAATTTGTGTTACTGTAGTGTCACCAGGTTTACTAGAAATTGTGCATCATCCTAACATGGAAGGGCATGGAGGGGGAAAGGTCTCTTTGGAAATAATGTTTTAAATTGCGAAAGTGTTATCTTCCATTTTATCTTTGCTGGAAACATCAGTTTCTAATTCTGAACATGTGCTGAATATGCGGTCTTCTATCCTTTTGGGGGTACAACAACTTACAACTTTGGGTCTGTGTCCCTAGCAGAGCTGAAGTGTAAACGAGTCGAAACCACAGGCTACCCAATTCTATAATGTGGTTAATGTGGTGCTTAAAGAAACTGGCAATCAGGCAGGTACGCCCTGTAGGGCTTGTGCTCCCAAAACAATGAATGTAAAACCATGCATTAAATTGGAGAAGGATAAATTGTACTCGCTAAAATATATATTCCAGGGGTCTGAGCAGGAGAAACCAAAGGCTTAGTTGTCGGAGAAACCCCTACCTGCTTTACCGAACTTTACTAAGAGAACAACTTCTGCTGGTGGTGCCCGCTCTCCTCTAGCTTGTTCTGGTTTTGCCTCTTCTTCCTGCGCCTTTTATTGGGGCTTCTTGGGGAGCCAAGACTGACCTCAGGGGTTCTAGAGTAAAATCTCTTAAGGGAAAAAGGAAAAAGAAACATACATTACGAAACGTAAGCCTAGAAAGTTAAAGTTTGCAAGTATTCCCGCCGAGCCTGTTCTGGTGGATGCCCCTGTGGTCTCCCTTATCAATTCTGAAAGGTTGAATAACAATCCTCTTAATTTGAGTTCTGTGCCTGATGGTTCAGAAATTCCTACCTTCTTTTGTACCACCCAATGACCCGGAGGAGGCAGGGTGAAATGAGGAGAGACAGGATTTAGTGCATCCCTCTTTAGTTTCCCCTTGGGTAAGACGTCTACTTGGCATAAATCAACAGCCTTTAAACCCCTTAACGGAGAGGCACAGCCTTCCTTTTCCCTTACTATCGAAACCCCTAGTACCACCTGAGATAATTTCTAGTTACCCGATACAGGGTACAAGTGGAGATGGTCCAATTTCCAGTATGTTGGACTTTGTATCTCTGTTTGTTGGGGAATTTGTTATTTTGCATAGGCCATTCATTTTGCATTTGCTATGGGAAATTGAGGCCCTGAAACTAGTTACAAGCAAAGACATTGATACCGTTTATATAAATCCATCTGCTACGTTCTCGAGTTCAAGGGTAACATTCTGTTCTAAGATTGTGGTAACATGATTTTAGAGAATGTTTATTATTTCAGGAAAAGAGGTATTGACACCCTCAGTCTAGACCCTCCTAAACAGTCAAAATGTGTTATTTTAACTTCGACGTTTCAGTGCTTTGTACCGGATCCACATTTGAGGCGGTCTTCTAATTTGAAGGATATTACCATCTCTGTAGGACAAAATACGGGGAGGAGACTTATAAGCATTGCAGAAATGGATGCTCTGATTGGGTGGGCTCTGAGGGGGGGGACGATTCATCTACTTGAAGTTGGGGAGCTGGCGTACTGAATGGGGCTAGAATTATTGCAAAGCTCCCTGTGGTTCGGCGGTAACCCATGGGGTAGATTAGTTTACAGGAATATAGTTGGCTTAGGTCAATCTAATTTAAAACTGAATTTTGTAGTGCAAGTTTTGCCATTCATTATATGTTTTAAGGAAACCTGGGTCTGCCCTGAATTTTCTGTTGAAAATTATTTTGTTTATTTTTGTGGGGCTGTACCCTCCAGAAAAGGTGACACCAGTCGAGGAATTGCAATCTTACTCCAAAATAATATCAACTGGGACCCAATGATATTAGTACATTCCTCTCATCTATGCCTCTGTTTAAAGCTTGCAACGTTTAATGACTATGGAGGCTTGGTAGTGTTACTGCTAGTAAATGTCTGTCACACCTGGTAAGGCAAAGGATTCTTTAGTTAATTATATGGGGTTTTTTCTTTGTACGCAATATTAGTGAGTTGGAGGAATGTCCCAGAATAATTATTGTAGAGGACTTAAATGCCAAGGTGTCTAATTCAGTTTACATGACTTTTTGTAATTCTGAACTGGTTGAAGCCTGGTGTATTCCTTATGTGGTCCTTCCAGTAACAAATTAGAGCTTATAAAAGGGTAATTTGTATTTTAGAAAGTTTGAGATTACAAGGTTGAGAATTACACACTGTGTTTGGAAATTGCTGGTAATATGAGCTTTGGTGTGTTACGAGTGAATGTGTGTTCTCTATATTCGTATTTCGACCAATTTTTTTTGCCTAAATGGAGAGATCTGTGTATATTTTATTCCAGCCAATCATTTCTATAGCATGTTACCTGCACATTCGTGCCTTGTTATCCTCATGTAAAAATAAAGTGTAATGATCTAGTATTATATTAGCGCTTTAGCTCGTGATTTGTTCCAATCCGTTTTTTTGCGTATTTGCATTATTTTGACTTTTGCACTTCCTATTGGGGTACTGTATTCTATAATTGCACACTGGTAAAATGCAATGTCAACCAGTTTATGGAGTTTTAATTCCTGTATGGCTTTTTTTTTATTCGATTTTGTGTGTAAATTGTCGTGGTAATGTTATGTGAATGGATTTTATGTGGATCTCAGTTGAGTTCTAAAACATAAATAAAATAATTGAACTGAATTGCAGAAAAGTGCATTGTGGAATAGGGGTATGACAGAAGGCACACAAGAGGTGTGGTCTATTACTCACACTGTCTTCTAACATCAACTAAAGTATATGCAGTTTTTTTTGTTTAAATCTCCGACTTGTAACATTCTACAGGAAATGAGACATACACAATATTTACTATGTACTGCACTATGGTCAACATTTAAAGTATCAATGGCACAGCACTTTTACCTTGTTAAACCCAAAACGATCCTCATGAGACTGGTGTTGTTCTGATGTCCTATAGCACCTTTAAATGCTTCATAACCTGAGACGCCTATCGGAAACAAAGGTCGACACAACATCTGCGCAAACCACTGCAGAAGCCTCTTACGGACTGAAAGAATCCTTGTATGGACTGTACAGGGGCTCAACAGGAGTCCCACCATCCAGACAAGTAATATCCAACTCTCCCTAGCTATCATTAACTCTGAAAACAGCACATCATTCCAATGATGCAAAGAAAGTAAATGAAGTGATATTTACAAGAAATTCCAAGAAGCACTGCAAATAGAACCTGCCTGGGAAATGCTCTCAGCGTCTGACTTGAAGATCATTTTGATTGGAGAGATAGGAGCACAAGCTGAGTCCAAGTAGCGAAAACACATGTGAAAATCAGACCCCGCGCAGAGGTTTCCCTCATCCACATGGAGGAAAGGCAAGCATCTAGCCCTGCACTGGGTGGAGCTTTCATAGAATGCAGGATTGTCAAATCCAGTAGGGATCCTCGAATCCCAGAACCCTTTAATCCTTCAGTAGATCATTCGACCCTGCAGTAGATCTTCAAATCCCTCTGCAGCCCGCCACTCATGGGGCATGCGGTGAGGGATTTTTGTGGTAGCCACATGAGGACAGGATTAACTGTGCTGGTGATGGGGGGGTAACCACTAGGCAGCGCATGTGACAGCCACAATACGGGGAGGCAAGGCAAGGCTAGTGTCATGCAGTGCGGAATTATATTGTGAGTGCCAATGGACTGAGCAAGAGGTGGAAGGGGCGGCAGGTGGATGGGTGTGGGCGCTTCTACCTGTGACAAACCATGACACAAGCCTTGGACATGTTATTAAATGAATTTAGGAATAAAGTCAACTTTCTTCTTCAGCCTGTGAATTGACCTCTTCTTTACAAACTACTTCTTAGATAAACTAACATGACTGCCCAAACAATATTGGAAGGAAGGAGCTCAACAAAGCAGCGGAGCAGATACTCCTCTCTATGCCTATGCACAAAGGTGAAAATAGACCTATAGATTTGCTATTGGTAAATTTAATTCAGTTGAGCAACTTTACTACTTTTGGCTATTCACAAACTCTAAGTGTAAAGTTAATCAAAAGTGTAGCCTTACGTGTCTCCACCCCTGAAACAGGGGATGGAGAAACATTTATGATTGTAAAGTTACTAATGGCAAAAAATACTTTAGTAAGTCCAGCAGCATACACTGCCAACCTCTGATAATGCAACGTCACCCCATTGGTAATCCTGGAGACAGGGGCTTAAAATTGAACCTTGTTGAAAATAATGATAAATTAAAGTGATCTGTTTTTGCTTAATAAGAAAATAAAACACATTAATAATTTAAATATAAGATCCAATTATTTTAAATATATCTCATTAGAAGTTCACAGCTCATTTCTGATCCTGGTGAACTTTTAATAAATGCTGCTCAATGTAATAATATTGCTTGATGTACTTAGGTGAAATGCTTACACATGTTAAAGAAATACAATTGTTTATATCTTTGAGAAGATGTTATATGTATGCATTTTGTATATTGCATGCTTTACATACCAAATGTGCATTACTCAGCTCGTGCACAGGATCTTAGAACCAGACCCTTGGCTCGGCTCTTCCTTTTTCATTTGTTGGCTGCCCCGCCTCTGTTGCTTCATACCTGTCAACTCACATATTTTGCGAGTCTCACCACTTTTTAGATCTTGTATACTTGAGAGCGCATTCACTGTTTGTTGAAAGATGAATTGTCATCTTACAGTGGGCTTGGAGGCTGTCCATTGCTTACTATTGGTTAGCTTCATTGTCAATCTCATTTGCTTGTTTCCTATTCAATAACTTGTGTGTGCTTTCCTTCCTTCTCTTCTGTATGTCCCTGCCCTGGATCATGGACACATTACTTGCGTCCTTTAATGACTCATTTTTAGGGTGCTACATTTTATTTTTTTATTTTTATTTAAGCCTTCCATGAGTATTAATGTGTTTTGCAGCTATCTCCTTATTGTGCTTCTCTTCCCACCCCTGGTCTATGAGTTTTGCATTCTCTCTCTTGCCCGTGCTTCTTCCCTGCTGTTGCTCTCTTGCTTCTTTACGTTTCCACCCTCAATCTATATTGCTCTCTCTCTCTGTTCGTTTGCTTCCCTCCTCGAACTCTCCGAGTTCCTTCCCATCCACCTGCGCCACATGTTGCTTTTACCACACCCTCTGTGTTGCTCACCACCTTCCGGTGGCTTCCCCCCGAACCCACTGAGATTCCACCCCGCATCCTCCATATTGCTTCCACCCCTTCACCCTGCACTCCACCTTTATGCCTCTCACCTGTGTTTTCTCCCTTGCTCTTCACTCCCAGAGAAGCTAAGAATATTTGGATTTTATTTTCCAGGGTCAAATTACCCGTCTGACTTTTGGATGAACTTTGTGGGGGAACAAATGCTGCAGCTCCACTTCTTAAGGGGTGCTGTGGCATCAAGAGCTTCAGGAGATCCAGTTATGACCCGGGGGAGTCACAGTTGTCGAAGTCAGACCCTCAGCTTTCTTTCAACTGCACAACTCCACCCTGTGACACGCAACACCAGCTGTGCCCCTACCGTTCCAGAGATGCTGCAGAGTGAGTGCCACAGAGGAGCAGAGCCACCACTATTTCTTTCTGCTGCACAACTTTTAGGTGTGACTCAAATGACTACACAGTTTTACAATATCAAAATATTTAGTTCTCACCTTCGAAAAAGATTTTAGTTTTGTCAGTAGGCAAAAACCTGTTGTGGACCACTGTGTTTCAAATGGGATGAAAAAGGTGTGACCGAAGTATTTTCAGGTGTGAGAGCTGTTTTCCCTGCTTATTAAACGCATCACAAATTGGCCTTACGCTAGCCTAGGTTGAGTATACATTGTCCTCCATCTTGCAGAAACGTCACAACTATCACGTTAACTGTTCTTTTTGTCCTGAATCAGGAATTGCGAGGGTCACACTAATAAACAGAGAATGTTGCCAGATACTTTTTCTCCCTCTTTACCAAACCAAGGACGTTTCAATTCTCCCAGGCTGTTGCTATACAGTGTATCAACTGATAAACTGAGAACGTCTGTAGACCCAGTGTAGTACTTGCTACCCTGAGAGAAACTTTTAATGTATTCTGTAGTAAAATGTTTCTTCTTGCTCGTTCCCTATTGGTACATATCTTGAGCATCATGCACCCATGTAGAATATGGGAATTTCTTTGTTAGAAGTCCTATAAAGACATGTGCAGATTTCTATTTGTAGGAGACCCTTTTCCCCAACCCGTTAGACAGCTAATCTATGCCGGATTTCACTTAGAACTGTACTGAGTTTTCTCTATTTATGATTTGTATACTTTGCCACTGAATTTACCTATAGCATGTTCTATGTAACTACTGATTCATTATTTATCTAAAGTTTTGAAAGAGAACCCTTCTCTGACATTCTTTCAAGAATGTTGATTACCTGCTACCAAGCTTAATCAATTGACTGAAAGTGATATCTCCAGTAGGGGACCACCAAAGTCTGTATCGGGACTACTCTGCTCCAGGTCTTAGCCCTTGGTTTCCCCATGAGTTGGATTTCAGGACAGTTTTGTGCAACAAAAGGGCATGGCTTAAAACATGTGAGCTAGCGTTCTAGGCTTCACACAACATGCTGTCCAATCAGCATTTATGTGCCTCTTTGTGAGTTTTCTGCTAGTTCATCCACACATATCAAACAACAACAAATGTATCAAATGTATGCCTAAAGCAAGGCTAGGCCTATTGGCTTTGTCAGTGCTTATTTGCATTTGATATCAATAAGTAACAACAATTAAATAATTAGACTTCCTAGTTACAGTTGGTACGTATATATAACCATCAATATGTGTGCACTGGAGAGGCCAATGATTGGATAAGGATAATCTGAAAACTGTTTTGACCCACTCTTTCAGCCTTAGCTCCCAATCGTATGCAATGTGAATGCTATCCCACTTGTATGCACTGACAAAATGCCTCCACAGACTTTAGGAGTTTCACCCACTGTTCAGACCTATGTGAAATATGGGAGATGCAGGAGCATTACTTCACGTTCTGGGTGGGGTTGGTGCCGTTGGGTGGC
This sequence comes from Pleurodeles waltl, assembly GCF_031143425.1. NCBI lineage: Eukaryota > Metazoa > Chordata > Amphibia > Caudata > Salamandridae > Pleurodeles > Pleurodeles waltl. The sequence continues at coordinate 39,955,470 of NC_090450.1, forward strand.
ATCAGTCTACGTCACGTCCCTGTCTGAAATGCCAGACTTCACCCGCCGTTTGAGGCAAAAGCTTAACTGGTTTACTGCTTCAGATAGTGGTGGCCAGAGACATGCCTTGGAGCAGTGGAGGTTATCAAATGCTTAAGACAGAAAATTTGACATGAAATGGACTGGGTAGCAATTATCTTTTTTTTTTATTATATATTTTGAGGTTCTATATAGCGCGAACTGAAACCTAATGTATTGCAGCGCTTTACATGCGCACCACTTGCATTACACAAGAGAGTGTTCATTCATTCTTTGAGGATGTGGCTTACGGGCCAGAGCTGCCGATTTTGGAGCTGGGAGAACCAGATTAGAGTCTCATTTTCAGCTCAAAACCATGTGATCTTGGGCAAATCACTTAATCCCTCAGTGCCTACCAAAAACTGTTGTGTCCTTGTGTAACATAACTAGTGCTCATGTAAAGCGCTCCAATACCCCGGGTCGAGCTCGTGCTAAATAAAAACTGCAAAAAAACACAAAAACAAAAAAGATTAAGTGATTCGCCGAGAATCACTGGCTGTTGAGCCGATGCCGAAACTCAAACCCGGTTTCCCATTTTCAAAGTAAGCAGCCCCGGCCTTTACGCCACATCCTTAGGCTGCACTATTGAAAAAAAAAAATGCTTTTCAGAATAAGTATTTTAGGGGATGTTTTCTGGAAAGTAAAATCGTTAAATGCCCACTAAATAACTTTTACTTTCGTTGTTAGAAGGATGCTTTCAAGAATGTGCAGACAGGGCCAGCTTTAGCGTTGGTGGTGCCCGGTGCAGCACTCTTTTTTTGGCAGCCCTCCATCCCATGCCCTTCTCCTCAGATTCCCTCACTGCCACCTGTCTAAAGTGCCCCTTGTCTCTCCCGAGCCCCTCTGTCACATACATGTCATTTGTATTAAAGTTCTGGTAAAAGCCTGGCTTTACTAATCCATTCAGCTATCCATATAAAATAGAGATCTGTTCTTTGCAGCAGCATATTAACCCTCTGCTTTATACGGAGTCAAAACAGCCCCTGGACAAAACGCCGATCTCTCTAGCAATAACATTAATCACAAAAGTTATCTTGACATTTTAATTGTTTCCTGAGGCTGGACGCACAAGGAACTTTTCAGCAAGTGCTTTTAAATCCCAGGTTTCCTAAAGTATTGCTAAATCCGGGGGCCCCCAGTCCAGGTGCGCACCCGGTGCCGCCGCACCGGTCGCAGCTCCCTAACACAGCACACAGGATGAAATCGAACATTCATTCAGGTGAATAGAAAGGCTTCGTGGTACGGGAGGAGCAGATGGTACGTGGGAGGTGATTGGCTTCCGCCCGCCCTATCAGGGATCTCCTGTCTGAGAACAACAAATACAGAGTCTCCTTGCTGGGGAACGCGCTGGTTGGACCTTTGGACCGAGCCCCTCTGCTGCAGGTGCTGCAGCTGCTGCAGCTGGCGCCACAGGAGGGAGGGCTTAGAGGGCAGATGCTGTGGAGCTGCCCCTCGGAGCCACGCAGCAGAGGAGAGGGACAGGTGCTCTGAGCCTCCCTGCGGGAAAGGAAGGGACCTGGGGTAGAGGCATAAGAGGCAGTCACCAGGAGAGGGGAGAGCTGCAACTGAGGGGGGTCATTTAAATACCAGGGCCACAGGTGCAGCTGAGGAATGGGACCGGCAGGTGCACTGTACCTGCAAAACGGAGAGTAGAGCTGCCCCCCTCGAGGAAGGTAGCAGGAGAAGGGGGAGCTGCAGAGGGTCCTGTGGTGCAGTCTCAGTGGTAGAGGAGGAGAAGTACTACACGTCGAAGTTAGCCTTTAGGGGTGTAAGGGGAGGGGACTTTACCGCACCAGAAAGCAGAGAAGGGAGAGAGGAGAACGTTGTGGGAAGGGAAAGGTAAATCCCGGGATCGTCACCAGGAAAGGACAGAGTGTTGGGAAAAGAGGTGTGTAGCCGGGAGTGGAGGGAGGGAAGCGACACACCCTGCTGGGCAAGAGAGCCGGGTGGGGGCGGAAGAAGGAGAGTGTTTACTTGGGAGCCAGGGAAGCAAGCGGATACCTTGTACCCCGATCCACGCCTCACGGGGTCACGACTGGAACAGCGGAGAGAAACAGATCGTCTTACTGAGAGCCAGAGAGACAAAGTGTCGAGGGGTCAGTCACTGTAAAGGAACATACAAGTTTGGGGGGCGAGAGGCAGAGGTGTCCGACAGGTTGGAAAGAAAAGGATATCGGGGGTTCAGACAGGGGCGTAAAAACCAGAAGGGCGCGTGCATCTGACCAGAGAGGAGGGCGCTGTCTTGGTGGCAAAAAAGCTGACGGACAGGAGAGAGTGGTGCGGGAAAACTTACAGGAAGTTTCAATGCTTTTGAGAAACTTTTAGGGACAAGTGGTCGTGACGTCAGGTTCGAGTAGAAAGAGACGGTAGAATAGAAGATATTGAGAGGGGTGTTACATGCCCTGAGCAAAGTTTACCAAAGGAAAGCAACATAAAAATAGGACATAAATCAGACTTGGTAATTGGACTTCAGTTGAGTCAAATATAAAAAGATCAGAAAAATAGGAAAAAAAACGTAGGCACTGAGTGCCCGTCAAGAGACACATGTAACACAATTTTGATGACGTTTGCACTCAAGTCAAGGCCAGTGCTAGAGTCCCCTTGAACGGGAGTCGACCTCGTTTTCAAATTCGCACTCTGATTGGTCAGTTGGGGTATTTAAGGATCCACGAGCCTTGCTCTCAGGAGTAGGGGGTCTTCCCCCCCCCCCCCCCCTATTTCTAGTGTTAATTGGTCATTCCATCTCCGACCACAGGAGACATCGGGTATGATACTGACTTTAGCGCTCTGATGCCACAGTCTGCCATTGTAACACCTACCCCAGCTAAGTCTCACCCGAATCCCAGCGAGGGATTCAGTATCCAGGTATTGGTCAGTTAGCCTCATAACACAACACTGGCTGACCTGGAGCCCAACCACATCTAGCTCGACCTGGACCCCGGCCACCAGCCACTGTGACCTAGACAACAAGTCTGGCCAAGGTCTCAGCCATCGTTCGGTTTGACCCAGATATCAGTCATTGTGCTGATTAACCAACCATTGTACTTGTCTACTGAGGCACAAATCCTTATTCATTCTGACCTGGAATCTAGCTGCCAGTTTTTCCTTCCTGTATCCAGGCTGTTGGTTAGTTTGATCAGGGTCCCAACTGCTTGCTAATCTGATCCATACCCCAACCTCTGGCAGGTGCCATTATCCTATCATATTCTGGCTAGTTGGTGCTAGACCCAGGCTGACGTCAGTCTGATTTGGACTTCACTCACTGGTGATTCTGGTTCATACCTCACCTGCCAGTCAGTCTCCAGTCAGTCTTGCATGCACCTGCGTCATTAGTAAGCCCCAAGAAAACCCCAGCAATCAGTAATTCTGATCTGCACTTCATCCGCTAGTCGATGTATCCTAATCCCTTCCCAATCACTAGTCAATCTAATCCAAACTAAACTCCAGCTACTGGCCAATCTGACTGACCTCAGCTGTTAGTTATTGTAACAAAGAATCCAGCAAACAGGATGTCTCATATAGAACGTCTGCAGCCAGTCACTTTCACTTTGATCCCTGTTTGAACCTGACTCCTGCTGCTCTTAAATCTGTTGTCCAGGCTCACCCGGATTGGGGTTATCATTGAGCTTCAGTAAACGTGAGCCACCAGTCATCTTGATCTGAACTCCAGTCTAATCCTAACCTTGGAGAGCAGGGTGTCTGACCTGGCCTCCATCTAAGTCTGACCGATCCTGTAATTACTGACCAGCCAGCTCCAGTCCCCAGCCATATTCCCAAGTACATTGTCACAGATTACCTGTGACTGGTTGCTTTGAAACAAAACCCAGACTACTCCAATCTTGACCCCTGTGGTAAGCAAATGTGCTCCCTCAACTTCCATAATTCTTAATACCCCAAACTTGAACTTTGACAGCCATAGGCAACTGTGACCCGCACAGTAGCCACAGGCTAGATTCTCTGGGGTCTCTATCACAGGAGTAGAGTAACCAAGGTCTACTGTTGTCATCAGAAGGGGAGTCTGAAGCCTGATGGATTTTCAGAAGAAAAAGAAGCTCACCAACATCACCATTGGCATTATCTTCCTCCTTGGGGGCATCGAGTATGGTGAGGAATATTCACTATATATATTTTTTGTTTACAAGAGTGAGCAATTCAGGCTGCAGTAGCAATAGACTGCACTGCAAGACCATACTACTGCTAGATGTTGTGCTTTTTTATGACTCATAAAGATGACATGTTTTTGTGTGGGCTCTCCGTCATAGTGCTTTTTATTTAACTTAAGTCATGTTGCATTGGTGCCTGCCCTGCTGTGTAACATTCCTAAAAAAACATTAACAACATCAATAGATCTCGAAAGGGCAAAACCTGTTGGCTTTGCCAATGCTTGTTATATTTACAGATTCGGTAACCAGTATTCTGTCTTTTATGCTTCCAGAATTGCAAAACTTCTCCTAACTTGAATAATCAGGAGCAAAAATGTTGTTTTTTTAAATGCTGAAGCGGTAGGACGCTCGCTAAAGGGTTGAGACATATTTACCACTTGCCTGCCCAGAACTTATTATTTGTAAGCCCCATATTTTAAGGTTTTTAATATTGTTTTGAATTAATTTTGTGGTTGATTTTGTGGATCCAAATATGTTTACATTTTTGTATGAAAGATTCTGCTCTATGCCAAGTACTTAAAGCACCAAATTGAGTTTAAAAATAGTTAAATTTCTGAATACAGGCTTTAATATTGCAACTTTCCGCGGCTACTGGAGTACACTCCGTGCAACCTTTCTACTTTGGGCCGTATGAGGAATATAATTGACACATAGCATTTGATTCAACTTGCATTAGAACTTTCTGTGATAGGTTTGAATTTATACCCTTTCTAATCATATGTGACGTGAATGTTGGATTTGGAGGGGATTTGAATATAGCCCTGAGGAAGTCAATGTGACGAAACACATGTTGTATACATTTACAAGACTCTTGAACACTGGCTGAAGACAAAAATAAATAAGCACAGTAAAGAAACTTAAGGACACTTTTGTAATAAATGTGATTATTGTTGCTCAGTGGGAGTGTTTACAATTATATAATGACTTCCTTTAGCAATGATTTGTACAAAATCAGAGACAGGGTTACGGTGTTATTGATGGTTCCATAGTCAGCCCTGAAAAAGGTTTGATTTTTAGATTATATTGCCCAAGTTTTAAATTCTAGAAACAACCATGCATGATTCTTATAGTCAACGTGTAGGAGAGCTATAAGTCTGTAACTTGCAGCAGGATCTAGCTTGTATCATTTCCTTGCCATGATTCAGACACAGTACTACTGGTGTATCAGTTCTTGAATAGTTTCTTTCTTAGATTCTTGCCAGTAGTTGTTTACTTTGGGAATTGTGATTGGCAATCAGTTTAGGGGTGCTGAACGCATCTTTCCTGCTTTCATTGATCGCTGCCAGGATGCGTTCGGTGGTTAGATCATCATGTTTTGGTACTTCAGACTTATACTGTGACTTTTCATAACTAAGGTAATCATTGATACCTGCAGAGTTACCATTTGAGAAATTAATTTTATTGACCCAGAAGCTTTTTTTTCTGGGGGTTTCAGGAAGAGCAAGCTTTATGGAAGGCCATCCAGTGTTTCTTTTGTGGCTCTTATTGCTTCACAAGTTAGTTTCTTAGAGTAATGCAGATGTACTTAGATTTCTTGAATGAGACCCCCCTTTTTTTGCACATTGCCAGTCTGATGTTTCTTGCTAACCCTGTTTTGTCCCGCTTTAGCTCCAAGGTGAACTATGTATTGGTGATATTGTGGTTGTGAGTTGAAAGGTGGATTGTGTTTGATTGCACAGCAGCTCTTATCACATTGATGAATTGCCCTCATGTTTGTGAATCCTACTGCAGTGTAAGTGGGAAAATCAAAAAGATGAATGGGCTGTGTTATCAATCCAACCTTCTGATTGATTTTACATCAGTGGCAGTATTCCACTTCATCCTGTTTACCCTACATAGAGCCTCTATGTTACAAACAGCCATGATACTTGAAGTCATATACTTAACTGTTGATAGGATCATTAATGAATTGGGTATTGGAGTCAGTCTCCGGCCAATCTTAAATGTTTGAAAAGGATTCACCAGTTCATTTGTAGTGACAGCACTGCCTTTCTCATTCTTGCAGTATGAGTGCATCATATCGAATTGTCTCATGGAAATCGATCTTTAAGTACCTGCAGTGTATACCTAGGAGTGAGCTTAGCAAAAATAGACCGTCAGTCCCTACTTTAGAGAAAAATTGCTTGCTCGGGAATGTTCCATATTACATCTTCTTGTGGACATAGATTCTTCATCCTGTCAAGCGTTACATTTAAATTGAAATCAGGGGCTAGCGAGGTGCCACTACTATTTTGAGAAGATCGAGCGGTTCATAGATATCTGTTTCTTTTGGTGACATTTGACCATCATTGGCCTGATCCATGCTGTCGGTAGATGTGTAATATCAGCAATTCTGACGAATGCAGTAACTTCCTTGGTATTTGTTTTTGACTGCTGGCAGCCACAAGATCCCAGGATTATTCTTTTCAGGTTTTATCTGCTCTTTAATTGAAACAAAGGTTGCTAGCCCCAACTGGTCTCCCCTTGGAGGATAGGTAATGGCTGGACTATGGAATGTTTCATAACCAAGGATGATTGGTCTCAGGTTTCTTATAGGCATATGATGTTGACATTAGAGATACATTTTTGCATCGTGTACTTCCTGAAGTTAGTCTGATGCTACAATCCAGGGACATAGCTTTCTTGAATCAATTTTGTCCCATTGTGCAAACTGTTGCTTTGCTGTGCAGATTGTAGGAGTGATAAAAGGAATTCGACTGAGGTGATATCAGGATACCATTATTGTACAGTGCTTCTGTCCCACCCCAGATTTGCTGGGGAGAATATATTTGTTAAACTCTACATTGGCATTTTGCTACTTTGGTAACATTTAACATAATTTAATCTCCTATATATCTGATTGATTGTGGGCCTTCTGCAGTTTTAAGTGTTTCTATTTTGAATTTTGATGAATTTGCATGAACTTTTGTTCAGTCCTAGGCTCATGGATGTTTGCTCCCCTCTCATAAATTGTTTTACTTTCTCGGTTGTATTGAAAATGCAGTTACTGTTTCCCGAATGTCGATTCTTAGTATTTAGTGTTTAGGTTTAGGCCCCAATTATGACTTCAGCCAACCTCCGGACTGCCAATACAATGGTCGTGAGGACACCGCCAAGCCAGCAGCCTCCCCACTGCCGTATTATGACACTACCACCGGGTTTGGTGTAGTGTCTGTGGCGGTGTCAATGCGGCCGCATGCTGCAGCTCAGAAAGTGAGACTGAAGCACATGCCGCTACTGTGCAGCGTCGGATGCACCTCGGTCGCACTTTTGCCATGCACAACGTTGGGCATGGCAACAGTGTGCACCAACAGTGCAGTTATAGGAGGGCACAGCATATGCCCCCAGCCACACAGCCCTATGGTCTTAAGAGCTTAAAATCACCGTGGGGCCCTGTTTGGGGTCCCTGTCCTGCCTTTCTGCCAAGCTTTTCATGGTGGGGTCCTCGCCATGAAAAGCTTGGCGGAAAGGCAGGTCGTGATAAGTACGGCGGTACCGGCATCGGCACCGCTGCAGTTAACTGCGGCTTTCCCTACCACAGTGGGATCCTGGTGCTTGCAGCGGTCTTGTGGCGGGGCTACCGCCACCCTCATAATCTGGTGATTGGACAGCTGAGGATGTGGCTGTTGGACCGCCACCGCTGGTACAGCGGTCCCAGGACCGCCATACTTGTTGTCCGGCCCTTGGTCTTTAATACCAATGCAAGTTTATGCTGTCTGTACAGAAGCCACTTGGAGCTCCTTAAATGAATATTTGTGTACCGTGGTTTGCTGGATATGATCCTGTGCATTGATTTATGCCTTCTGTGTGGTGTTAATTTCATTTTTGGGTGGTTCTATTAATGTTAGTTAAGTTGACTCTCTGAACATGCTTCTTTTGTAACAAAAGTTTGTACAGATAGTCAGTATTATAGTTCTATCCAGAATTAGTTAAGTTATTTCAAATAGATTGTGGTGTGGAAGTCAAGTACTCACAAAATAAAGTTTTCTGTGTTTTTGTGCACAGATTATTTTATTTCAGTTTGGTTAACTAACTCTGCCTGCAGGTATGCCGAAATTAAGTAGTTAAAAATTCAGCTTATTTACCTGAAATAACACAAGAGCAGTGTAGGATTCAGCAAAGACCACAGCAGAGAAATGGGTAAAGTGAAGTCCATTTATTTACACACGTCAGGACACAATAAGCACAAAATAATTTTGGCATTGTCAGTGTTTAATCTACTGCATATCCCTACTCCCATTCACATTTATAATATTTGCAATAAATTAAAGGGTCCAGTTGCCCTTCTAGCTGACTTACCAGTCCTCTGTGTCTTTTTGACATGGTTGAGACCATTCAATCACAGGGTTGTGTTCGCCATTCTGTTCGCAGGAGGGGAGATCATTGAAAGCTATTCAGTTTGTGTAGGAAAGTACCCTCTTTCTTCGCATGGCTACCCCCATTTTCTGCCTTTTGTCAGTGTGTTTGACTGTTAACTTGGATCCTGCCAACCAGGACGCCAGTGATTATGCTCTCCCTCTTCTAACTTGGTAACTTACTCACTTTCACCCCACATTTGGCATACTGGTGCCCCCATGTAAGTTCCTAGTATATGGTACACAGGTACCCAGGGCATTGGGTTACGAGGGGATCCCCATGGGCTGTAGAATGTATTATGCCACCCATGGGGAGCCCATGCAAAGAGTTCTGCAGGCCTGCTATTGCAGTCTGTGTGAAAGGGTGCATGCACCCTTTTTCACTACAGGTCACTGTAAGTCACCCCTATGGCAGGTCCTCCTAATCCAGAGAGCAGGGTGCAGGTACCTGTGTGTGAGGGCACCCCTACACTTGCAGAGGTGCCGCCACAAACTCCAGTGCCATTTTCATGGCCTTCGTGAGTGCGAGGACGACATTTTATGCGTGTACTGGACATAGATCACTGCCTATGTCCAGCTACATAATGGTAACCCCGAAACTAGGCATGTTTGGTATCAAACATGTCGGAATCATATCCCAATACAGTTGCCATTGAAAGTATGAATCCATGCACTCTGGGGGCTCGTTAGAGGACCCCCAGCATTGCTTCTACCAGCCTTCTAGGGGTTTTCGGGCAGCCCAAGCTGCTACCACTCCTTAGACAGGTTTCTGCTCTCCTGCTGCTTGAATAGCTCAAGGCCAGGAAGGCAGAACAAAAGATTTTCTTTGGGAGAGGGGGGTAACACGCTCTCCCGTTGGAAATAGGTGTTATATGGCTTGGGAGTGGTAGCCTCCCCAAGCCACTGGTATGCTTTGAAGGGCACGTCTGGTGCCCTCCATGCTTAAACCAGTCTACACCAGGTTCAGGGTCCTCCAGTCACTGCTCTGACACGCAACTGGAAAATGAAAAGGGAAGTGACCACTCCCCTGTCCATCACCACCCCAGTGGTGGTGCCCAAAGCTCCTCCAGAGGGTCCAGGCAGGTGATGTCAGATAGGTGGTCACCTGGCTAGGTGACCAATCCCCTTTCCGGGCTATTAGGTTCTCTCTCTTGGGTGGGTCCTCAGATTCGGCTTGCAAGATTCCAGAAGGACTCCTCTGCACCTTACTTCGACTTGTAGCCACTGGAATTGCGACTGGACCCTCCAGGAACCGACAGTCTGCACCCATGACAAAGACTTTGCTTGCAACATTGTGCCCACGGCTCCTTACAGCTTCTGCAACATTTCCCCTGCTGTGCATCCTCTGAGGGTGGCAAGTCTTCAGCCTTCATGAGAAGGAAGAAGGAATCTCCCTTGGAGTAAAGGAGTCACTCCTCTGCATCCGCAGGCACCAACTGCAACGACTGGCTGCATGGATCTCCTCTCATCCTGAGCTGCGTGGTTCCTGCATCATGGGTAGTGGTCTGGAGTAGTCCTCTTGGTCCTCTCTGCCAGCAGTCCAACTTTGGTGGAGGTAAGCCATGGCCAATCCTAGACTGGTGGGTAGGGGCTCTTGCCCCCACTGAACTCTTCTGTGACTTCTGGACTTGGTCCCCTTCTTCCACAGATCTTCCTCTCCAGGAATTCACCGCTTGTTTCTTGCAGTCTTGTCTGGGTGTTTCATTTTCTTCTTTTTCTTCCTTTTGGGTGGTTTGGGGAAAATCTAGTAATTTCCTCCTTTCCTCCTGGTCACTAGGGGGTACTGTGCTACTTACTTTAGGGTATCCTAGTACCCCAATCTCCCCTCTACACATTCCACTCACCTAGGTGGGGTTCCTGTGAATGCATTCCATTTTTTTTAGTAATTGGTTTGGGCTCCCCGTAGGGTCACTATTGTCTAACTGCATTTGCACTGTTTTCTACCACTTTCTATGCTTATTGCTGATAACCAGTGTATATATTTATTGTGTTACTTACCTCTTATTGGAGGGTTGCCTCTCTAGTACTTTTTGGCATTGTATCACTAAAATAAAGCACCTTTATTTTTGTAACACTGAGTGTTTTCTTTCATGTGTGTGAGTGTTGTGCGACTACAGTGGTTTGCATGTCTCCTAGATAAGCCTTGGCTGATCATCTACAGCTACCTACAGAGAGCCTGGCTTCTAGACACTTCCTACACTACACCAGTAGGGGGTACCTGGACATGGTATAAGGTGTAAGTACCTTAGGTACTGACCACGCACCAGGCCAGCTTCCTACAGTTCGAAACTCTGGCAGCAGACTGGTTGGTGGTGTTGGGCTTACAAAATTGAATTCCTATTCTGCGATGAGCACTACTTGGTGGCTTGATCTCTGCGTCCTGAAGAGTTTTGTTTTGGACCAAGGTGCTGTCTGGTGGCAGGAAGCTTCAGCATAGCAGAGCTGTGGACCACAGCACCATAACTCTATGGACAGGTCATTGACACGTGCAAGCATGTCAACGAAACAAGCATGGTGGAGCATGAGGATGATTAGCTGCTTCCACATTGTCAATGCTGCATCACTTAACATTGTACTGTGATTAAGGTATAAGGTAGCCTCATCAAAAGTGGCAGGCTTCCAATAGTTAAGTAGAGGCAATATTTTCTGGGCTTATGCCTGACGAACCCAAATTAAGCCTTAATGCTCCTTCCAGAGGCTCCCCAGATAGCACCTAAAGAGTGAATCTTCATTTAACTCTAGGAAACTGATAACACACGGCTTCAGTATATCTCTTGATCATCCATATACTCCATTGATAACTGGAGGCTGGAGTCAATAGGGTGGTTAGATGCTGATAAGGAAAAGGCAGAAACTATCTAATTCCTAACCCACAGGATCTGTTATGGCACCATCCCCAAACTCTGGACCCAAAAGTTCAAAAACATCAATCTGCTCGAACTGTACGATCAAGCTCTAACTACAAATGTGTATTACCTTTTTTCAAATCAAGGCCTGGGGTAGGAAAGCCTTTAAGGTTCAAGGAGCAGTCCAGTTGAACTTCCTTCCTAGATGGGAGTAATCATCTGAAGTTCAGCTAATATTTAAAACTCGGTTGTGTGTGGGATAATATGGCCACTCTGTTTGTTCTCTGCACTAGGAGATGCTTCTGTGCCAGGTGACTCTATTTTATGATTGACAGTGTGCGCTTTAGAAATCCACATAAATAAATGTCAGGGTTTGAGAAACTGGATGAAGGGGATGTATAAAGAAGCTATCAGCATGATGAGTGTCACAGGAACTGTGAAGTGAATATTTGTCTCCAATGTGCGTCCTGAAAACTGCTTTTGACACTTTATAGGGATGCTAATCAAAAGGTGCTACTTTCCCTTACTTATAATTATACCTAACTGATGGACTTCACCCTTTCTGCTGGATCATCTTCAAACTTTTTGCCTTCACCCTCCTGTTTTCTGAACCTGATTTTGTTGCCTTTTACACACTTTACCACTTCTAACCAGTGCTAAAGTACCTATGCTTCTTCCTGTAAACATGGTAGAATTCGTTTACACCCAATTGGCATATTTAAGTTACTTGTAAGTCCCCAATAAAATGGTATTGCATGCACCTAGAGTCTGTAAATGTAATGCTGTTAGTGGGCCTGGAGCATTATTTGTGCCACCCACTTGAGTAGCCCTTTAAATCTGTCCCCGGCCTGCCATTGTGGCCTGTGTGTGGAGTTTTAATCTCTCATTCCGAGCTAGCAAAATAAACCTTTTGCCAGGCCCAAACCTTTGTTTTTAATACATATAGGGTAGACTCTGGACAGCCCAGTGGGCAGGCTGCAGTGTATATAAAAAGTAGGGCATATACTTTTAAGTTTCACATGTCCTGATAGTGAAAACCTCTTAAATCGTTTTTTCACAATTGCACGGCCTACCTCTCCCATAGGATAACATTTGAGTTACCTTATTACATTTAATCAGCTTTAACGTCTACATGGGAAAAGCTAACCAGTTCATGCTTGATGTTTTTGGATTATAATGAAAAATCGTCTGCTATGGTAAGGTTGGATTTTAAATTACTATGTTGAAAACGCCACTTTTAGAAAGTTGGCGTTTCCCTGCCTACAGCCTATCACTGGGTCACATAACTGGGTGTAATTGGCAGTTTGGTACAATAGAGAGCTTAGGTGTACCGAGATGGGCCTTTACTGGAAGGTTGGGAGGGTGGAGCGGGACACAGCCCTACTTACGCTTGAATATGCTGTGTCTGACCTCCACACAAAGGGCTGCATACTCCCTGATGTTGGTCTGGCACCAGGGACAGGAAGGCAGGAAGCCTGTGGACTTCAAAGGGAAACCTCTAGAAGCTTCACCCTCTTCTGAGGAAGAACCAGGTATAAATATTGGACCTCAGACACCAACTCTTCAGTACACTTCTGAACCCGTGGATACTCTGGCAGGAAGAAGGACTGCTGTGCTGCTGAAAGGACAGCTTCTTTGCTGGACTGCTGCCCTGGAGGACTACTGCCTTGCTACCCTCCTGCCTTACTCTAGGGATTTGAACCTGCAACTGAACCCAGGACTCCCAGAGTGACTCCAAGGGCTAGTTTTATGGACTTCTGTTCAGAGCCAGAGGGACGTAATGGCTCCCAACCACCTGAACCAGCACCCAGAGCCTGCTGGAGCAAGCATCTGACCCCCAAGAGGTGCCCATCAGGTCCTGGACCCTTGGTGTGGCCTCAAGGATGCTGACTTGGAGTGTGTGGGCTCTTTGCAAACACGAACAGGCCATTGGCCCTGAAACATTGTTGTTTGCACAGCCCGCCAGCGTGAAGTTTCATCAACCCAACTCGTTGCACTACATCATTGACCGCTCACAGGGAGCTCCACAGCGAAGCTCTGACCTGCCTGCTTGCGATGACAACAGGATCTTTGCGCTACAGTGACTATTGTTTGCAATGGGCCTCTGCTCCACATGACCCCCTCTACCTTGAATAGGACTCTTTGCGCTGAATGGAGAAGATAACTTTTCAGCGGGGCTGACCTGGTCCGTGTATCTGACCTGTGCTCCATTGCGGGCAGCCTGACCATGACTTTCTCCTGGTCTTGCATGGCCAGATAGCCGCAAGTGCGGCTTTGGGACGTTTAGCACTATTAGTTAAATCTTTAAAATCGCATATCTCCAGTTCTATTTTTATTGTTTTGGTCTTGATTTATACATTACCTGTTGCTCTGTTTTTCTAAATTGGTGTGGGACCTTTTTTGAATTGTGTTGTCACTTCATTACTGCTTGAAGTGCTGCATAAATACTTTACACATTTCCTCTAAGTTAAGCCTGACTACTCTGTGCCAAGCTTCCAGAGGGTTGAGCACAGGTTAATTTGGGGTTTGCTTGTGACTTCACCCTGACAAGGATTGTGGTTACTGCTTGAGTAGGGTTTGAAACCCCCCCTCCCCCTCCCAACCGTTAATCCATTTCTCACACTAACTATTCTTATGTTGAACTCAAAGCACCAATGTGTTGTAATTGTTGGATTAGGGACTGGCAGCGTTCTTACTTTGGTTCTCCATTCAGCAGCCCAGTCCTTGCTCTGACACCACTTTCTAGAGCCTTAAGAAAGACTCCTTTGAAAATCTTCAGCAAACTAAATAAAAAGTAATATATATTTTCCCACAACCCTCTCCACACCCCTCTTCCACCTTGGTATTTGAGACATGGCAAACTTACTGCGAAAAATGAAGCAAATACATTTGTGTACAGTAGATTAAAATACTCCATCTTTCTTGTCTCAAGTAGTGCCAGTTTTCCTGCTGTCTCTTCATGGGCCAGGAGTACATGGCTATTTTGCGAACACAATCCGTGTGATTCACAAAATCACAGGGTATGTGGCCACAAAGTACTTTTCACAATGTATAAAAGCCCTTTTGTGAGTCAATAAAGTCTTTCAAACTTTTAAACGTTCTTTTGAGACTCTTTCCGAATCACAAATAGGATAGTGCTTGAAAGGGACACTCCCCTTCAATTTGGAAAGGGATGTATCTATGGTTTGTGACCACAAGTTTTGGTCACATAATATTGATTGCTTACTCACCCCCGCGTTTAGCGCGGTAACTGATTTTTCCTAGGGGCAGTTTTGCAGTGGGGCAGCTCCTCTTTTGGGGATCATGTTGGCATCCTCAGGAATATTAGGGGAGTGAGGTAGGCAGAGATCCAAAGGACCAATTCATTCTGCATCCGATATCTTTCCAAACAGGAAACTTTTAAAAAAGGACCTGTCTTTCCTTTCAAAGTGGGCTACAAAAGATCCATCTGGGAAAGCAAATGAGGGGACTGAGATTTACTATCCCTTGTAGGCCTTCGCCGGTCTGTTTGCATCGAATTAGCGAGGATTCCAAATTCTGACCTGGTAGGTCGTCTTGTGGCCAATCATACGAATAGACAATTTATCTGCAGGGTTACCTGTTGGTGCATAATTCGTATCACAAGTTGCATTCCCATTTGAGAATCAGTGGGTGTGCAAATTGTACTTCCCTGGTTTTCAAATGGAAGTAATGCACTTGGCCCATGAGAATTAAGCAGTTGCAAGTTTGCTGTAACGCAATTTGAACCCTATGTTGTGGCGTAGATAATGAAGGCCCGTCCTCATGCTTGTAAGCTCCTGTCTCTTTCTGTAATGTCACAGGTAGTAGTGTTGTTGGCTGATACAGTGAAAAGTGTCTATTTAGAAACAGTTACTTTGTTTCTACGTTTCAGTTTTGCCAGTAATCTAGCTGCAGCCTTCTGCACCCACTCTGGTCAGTTCATAACAAAGCTAGGAGTCCCGGGTGATGGTTTTTGGCGAAGTCAAGATGCAAAACAACAATCTTTCACTGAGCCTGGGGCCACAGCCAGATTTGGGAATACATTCTTAAGCATATACAAGTGTAGCCAGCAGGTTTATATTACATTGTTTTTGTCTGGCATTAATGACCATGTTAATAATGGTACTTGGATTGTGGGTCTGTCCATGTAAGGTGGTTTTGCTGCTTAGATCTGCTAAGATCTGCTGTCATCCTTTAGATGTCGTAAGGTTTCTTTGATTTACAATAAACCCGGGGATCAAGGCATAAGCCTACTTATTTGACTTGAGACCAGAATCTCGAATTATTTTTAGTGGTGGCTGAATATAAATATTAAACAATGAGTGAAGCAGTCTTCTGTGACAGTGGCATAAATCGTAGCATTGTTATGATGGGGGTTTTGCAGGCAAAAAGGGCTTGATGGGTGACAGAGCTTTGTTTCAATGTCCGATTAGTGTTTGCAGGAAAACGTGTGGGGCAGTGTTGGATACTGTTTACAAATCAAATAAAGTTGGAACCCCCAACACTACTTTTCACCTTGTTCTCAGTTATCATCTACCACTGCTTACAGGAACAGCTCTGTGCCAGTTACAAACCTGTTTTGCTACAAGTTCAGTTTCACCAATATGGTGGGTACAACTTTGATGAGCATTTGTCAGGCTCAAGTATATGCCTGTTTTATAAGTACTGTAAAGTACAAAGTGTGCACACGCATCTTGAACCCTGACCACTTCCTATAGCAAATCTGTGAACCTATTAATATAGTTTGCTTGGTTAAAGCCCTGTCAGGGCTTTAGCTGTTTGTTTCTGCTGATCTAAGTAATTTTTGGCTTCCTCAGTGGGACAGATTTGTCCATATGTGGGTCCTGTGCACTCTGTACGACTGGAACCAAGCTATATCTGACTGATGAGCCCTAATAGGGGCAAAACCTGCCTTGGGTTGCTTGTGTTCTGGCTCAGGGAGGGCCTGACTTGGCAGTTCGGGCTAGACTGTTCCCATTGGGGCAGGGACAAGCCTGATTTGCATGTGGTTGTGTCCAAACTGACGTGGCACGGAGTGCACAATTAGGTTGGACTGTTTTTTTTTTTTTTAAATATACTTCCATGGAAGACAGTCCGCCGTACGTGCACATTGTTTGCTTTCAATGCAGAGCATCAACCCGCAGGAGGCAAGGGGGCTTTCATATTTTCACTTCTAGCTCGGCCTAAAACAAAGGCCTGAATTAAAGGGCCACTAGCTCTTTTTTGTTAGACTATCATGTTGGGTGGGAGCTATATGGAGCCTAACACCTAGATGCTAATGCAGTGGAGGAAAGCACATCTAACACTTCATTTAAACTATCGTTTGGAGGCAGACTTTTTTCCTTTGTCAACAGCTAGATGTATGAGATTGTTATTTAATTCTTCTATAGGCAAAACATCCATGTGTAGGGTGTTAGAGCACTTTATTTCATACATGTTATTAAGGGACAATAAACAATGCAAGTGTGTAACATAAGACAATGTGGATTACAAGTTGTGGATCACATACGTGTAATTATATGTTAGGAGTGTATGGTTGAGAGAAACAAAGTCATGATTTGAAACATAATGCAGTGGTTGGGGCTGTCTGTAGTAATAAGACTTTGGTCTACATGTAGGTACGTTTGGTTTTGCGACTTGCAATTTGCGAGTCGCAAAACCTTATGCACAACAGTGTCCATGACACTGTTAGCAATTCGCGCAAGGGGGGTCGCAATTTGGGACCCTGTTGAGAATGGCGGCCCTCACAGGGATGGTGGCCTGCTGCGGACAGCAGACCGCCATGTCTGTGACTGTTTTCAATAAAGCAGCTCTTTTTTTTTTTGTAATGCAGCCCATTTTACTTAAAGGAAAACGAGATGCCTTACAAAAACAAAAAATTAAACGTTTTAGTTTCATTTCTTCAGAACAGGCAGTGGTCCTTAGGACCACTGCCTGCTCTGAAAAAATGTTTTCAGTGCCATTCACAACGTTGGCCATTTGAAATGGGTGGTAATTGCGATTGTTTTGCGACCGCTTTCGCGGTCACGAAACAATCCTACATGGCACTGCGAGTCGCAATTAGGAAGGGAACACCCCCAGGTTACCAAATTGCAAAACGGGGTTTGTGCATCGCGATGTGCCTTTTGCACATCGCAAACAGCTAAATTCGCAGTTTGGGGCGTGCAAAAACGTTAGTACATGTGGCCCTTTATGGCTTCCCAAAGGAACCTATTTTACCAACCTAGAATAATGACAGATTGAGAAAAAAAAATAAGGTTCTGTTCCCATGGCTTGCAGTTTGCATGTACCTCCTGGATGCCGGTTTATAGCTCCCTTCGCTACATTGATAGGTTTAGAAGTCTGTGTTAAAAGCAGTAAACAACTTAAACGAAAATGCAAGATATACCAATTGGCTTTGCTAGTAGCAGTTTTCTATGGGCTCAAAGATAATATGGGCGGTACTAATCTTATGTAATCCATACAGAAGAAGGTCATATGAGGAATGGTGTATGTGCTGCGTCTGTTAGCTTACAGTGCTCGCACCCGCAGTCATTGTACCTCTGCACATGGTGCATTCTGTACTCGTGTCGACTGAAGCTTACTCTTGATTCTCTCTTCTTCTTTTAAACCAAGACATTTTCTTCTGTCTCCTGTTTAGCTGTGATTCTGCCCACCATCTGGTCTTACCTACAGACTCTGGATGCAGAACCCTATTTCTTGGGCCTGGGGCTCTCTGCCTTTAGTTTCAGTGGCCTGCTGGCAGGACCTTTATTTGGCCACTGGTCAGATCGAACTGGACGTACCAAAGCTGCAATCCTCTTTGCCAACATGTTTGAGATAGCAGGTGAGCAGTACTCCTCCGTGGCAATGTCTGGGCGCCATTGTTTTTTTCACCGTTCAAAAAAATTCAGTAGTGAGAGACCAAATTCACGCTGTATACCTACCAAATGCCATTATTAATTCATTCAATCATCAGTTAATCAGAGTTCCTTTTCCCTTTTATGAGTGACATGATTCTCTTGCTTTTATTGTTCTAATGAACTCACATTTTAATTTGGAATGTCCTGGAAACGGGTGTCTCTTCACCTAATCTCTCCTATGTTTCTTAAATAAGTGACCCTGGATCCTGCTTCTAAAATAGATATTTGCATGTAATATTACTTTGATAGATGACTTTTCAGTCCCCCTAATTTTTCTGATTTATGCAATGATATTGCCTCAGTGCCTCTGCAATTTAGAAAAGAGTTGATGAGTTGCCTCTTAAAGAACACTACATGACAGTGCATTAACCATCCATAACTGAGCTACCTCTCTTAACACTCTTTGACTTTATGGTGGTCTTTGCCCATGTACAGCACTCCACTACCTTTTTGGCTAGTTTTCCACCATTATATATATATATATATATATATATATATATATATATATATATATATATATATATATATATATATATATTCATTTATTTCTTACCCTCAGAAATATTTACTGAGATATCTACTCTTTCTTCATTTAGATTACACACCTTGGAAGTATCTCCAGGTATCAGCTACATTTTTGACATTTTACTGTTGTAGGGGTTTTAAGTCATAATTTTGCATCTGACTCATTCCAATTAAGGTAAAGCAGGCACTATACATTTTTCGCATTGTTTTGGTTAGCTTTCTGCCAGCACATCGACAAAAGCAAATACACATTCACCATCATTATCTTGTTCCTTAATTTTATCACCTTCAACGATTAGAAATCTACATGAAAAATCATGCCCACCTTGTTTACGTCTGATGCGTGCACACTTTTAACGTTGAATTGCTGTGATCTGGATAACAAAGATATCACTGGGAATTGCTGTCCATACCTCACCAAGAAGATGTTTAGTGGTTATGATCAATATATGTTATAAATATCTTGTCCCACAATTGTTTTCCAAAATGCCAGGTAGCAACAAGTTAGCGCCTCTCACCATGGCGCAATAGTTTATATTAGTCTTACAGTAGCATCCAGATTGTAAGCCACATTATGTTCTTTACTGCCAATCCTCTGACGTAATAGTATTTTCTATGCCAACTACACTAGCATCCACATGATGACATATAATTCACCTTCCTGGAAGGTTTAAAGTCTGGTGTTACCACGATTAACTGCTTAGTCCTCTTGAACGCTTGCACTTTCGCAGTTCCCAAAGCAAAGGTCACATTTTTTCAAGGGTTTTCTGATCATGCAAACCCTTCCACAAATCACTAATAAAATTCACATAATCCTAGGAAGGATTTTGCTTGACTTGCATTGGTGAGACCAAGTCCCACTTCAACTTAATTCCATAAGCTGCTATATAGTGCTCTAAGCAGTCAACTATTTAGTTAAAAATGTACTTGTATCCAACTTAAAGCATTCTGTGTTTACCTAGAATCTTTAAGTATTTATCAACAATTCCATTATATTCTTTGTTAGTACCACATGGATAAGGATATCATTCTTGAAAGCGTGTACTACCCCTTGAAAAAAATAAACATCCGTTTTTTAAATACTGATTCAGCAGATGCTAATCTGAATGTCATCCAAAGAAAACAATAAACCTCCAAAGAAGTCAAGAACATGGTTAGAGACTTTAACTATTCACACATTTTGAACTGATAGTAGGCCAACCTCAGGTCAGTAGTTGAAATTGAGCTTGCATTGCCCTACCTTGCAAAGATATACTAAATCTTTAGTAAAGGATCATAGTCAACTAAAATGTTCTTTTTATTTAAATAACCTGAGATCAGCATACCAACTAATTTTTGCAATTTCTTCTTATCCACCACTTGAGTTGGGAAACCCATTCACAGGAATCCACTGGCCGTATGAATTTGTCTTTTTCTAATTGAGATGTTTTGCTGTGACCGGGACCTAATACTCAGTGGTACACTCTTTACCTTTTCGCATATTTGCACAGAGAATCTTTAACAACAGTTTTGTTAATGAAACCTTTCTTACGAGCACCCAGCAATTATTGCAGGTCACAGTTTTACACAGCTAACAGAAAGATTGGACAGTATGTGCCTGACCTCAATGGAATTCAAAAATATCCTTGATCCCGCAACCTACAATATTATACCCTTTTTTCTTGACATACTTTTGTGTAATTTGCCTGATACTGTTACATAAGCTCCTCCCCCCCCCCCCAAAAAAAGAAAGAAACAAATATATCAATCCTTCTTCCCCTGAGGCTAGGGGATTCTCATCTGAGGAAAGTTCAGTAGTAGGCCATTTGGCAAAAAAGATGGTCAGATATCATGGTATTCGGCCACCCTGAATCAGAAGTAACTTCTAATGGGTTTGTTTTATATATATAAAAAAAAAAAGAAAAAAAGAAAATTCACGAATAGGACATGCCTTCTTGTTAATTCTGTGCTTGTCAGTACGAATTTAAATTTTTCCATGACCTGCACAAGAGCGTCTGTGTGCAAAATGCCGATTGTTACAGTTTGTTGATAAGCTATGCACCATTGAAAAATACGCCATCCTTCTCCATTTGTTGCAATTCTTGTTCCTTGCAGGCAACTTAACAAATTGGCCACATAGTACCGAGAGACACACCTGTATCAATAACTTTGCTGCTGGTTTAGTTTCTCATTTTTGTTATGTTCCTCCTTGCATTGAATCTCCCTGGGCATATTCAGGGCCACACTGGGAACCCAAAGCAGCCCTGGCAAATTTTGTCAGACTCGCCCCCCATAGGGTGCATAGTGAGCGAGCCTGACCATTACAATGGGAGTTGGAGGGGGAGGGTTCCCAACACCCAAAGACAATTTGGGAATAAATAACAAAAACGGTGCATTCTACAATCCATTTTTCATTATATATTCAATTCTATTTGTCTTTATAGCATATTTAAAACATAGTGAATGATGACCTTACAGTGCACCAGAATGCAGCAATCGTTATTGCGGTGTTCAATGATTCGCTCACCATCAACCTTTAGCAGTGCCTCTCATCTCTCAATAGCCTCTCTCTCACATGTATTTCCCCTGCTAGTCCCAGAAGAGGTGTTGCTTCCTTGGGCCTCATAGTACTGCTCCATAGGTGTGAGGCCTGGGACAAGGGAAACATTTTTGAGAAGCCTTTGGGGCCGATGTTGGAGGGCTGAACAGGGATTGGGTCCCTGGGCAGCTGCCCATACCTAATGCTGGCCCTTCTCACCTGTTCCATTGAGCCCTGGAGACACCTTGCCTACACTCCAGGTGAACATCGGATTCAAGTAGACAGCTTATTAGACAGAAGTAGGTTCATCATCGCCACATATAATGATGAGTTGGGACTCATGGGGATACAAAGGCTGCCATATAATGATGAAGCTTGTCAGTCAGTGAATCACCACATTCAATAGAAGTATAGAGGCAACAGAAGAAACATCTGCATTGAGGACTTTACAACAATGTTCTTGAAAAGCCTATTTGCACATAATATGACTTTGATAGGTGGTCTTCCATCTCCCTGATGCCTTCGATTTACGGAGTTCTTACTTTCACTAATGTTTTCTCAAATAACTACTGTATCTTTATTTAGATTTCATCATGTGACAGCATTTTCAGGCATCAGCTGAAGTTTGGAATGTGGTATTGATTGGCCCATCTGGAATGAGCCAGCAGAAGGAAAAAATTGCAAACGCTGCTGGAAAAAGTGCTTCCTAATAATGGGACCTGCATGTGTGATGTCTGTGCTGACAAATTTCCTCACTCCACAGGGTAGTTTGTTCTACTGTGCTGGCGCCAAAGATTGTGATACATCTATGGAGCTGGTGGGCATTCAGTGGATCTTGAAGTGCTATGGCTTCCTGACAGACAATAGAGGTTCAGGACATGAGTGGGTCAACCTTTTCATCAGTGATGCAATGTAATTGATGTCTGGAGCAGCACTTGATCCCGCATATGCTCCTGTTAGCCACTGCAGGTCTCTTCTGTGAGCTCTTTCCTAACTGAGTCATAGTAACAGGTGTTAAGCGAAACCAAGACATTTATTGGCGCCCCCAGTCACAGAGCAGAGATAACAAGCAGTGTTTTTATAGAGCTCCTCCTCTGTTCCACCTGGACCACATTCAATGCATTGTGTTTCCCAGTCATCTCTGTTTAATTATTTATGAGGACACAGGTCTGCATGAAGGTGGAGCAGATATGCATGTCTGCCCTTTTGTCAGGATTGTTCTTAACCTGTTACAATGTGAAACTAAAGGTTTGCCATGAGACTAATATAACAAGCGTGCAGTGTAAATTGTAAAATCAAGAAAATACTAGCGTAGCTCCACGTGTTATTTATTCTCATACTGAAAAGATTTGTGTTACACAATGGATAAACAGGCGTACTGACATTCAAGCTAGCATGGCTGATGAAGGGTGTTACCTTGACACTGGTCCCAGGATGCTTGTTTCTGGTCCAGGGAGGACCTAGCCTGGCAGTTCGGGCTGGACTGTTCCCATGGGGAACAGGGTCAAGACTGATTTGCATATGGCTGGGTCTAAACTGGGGTGGCGTGGTGATCAAAAGAACAATGGATTAAACCCAGATCTGTGACTGGTGGTGAGTGGTTGAAAAGTTTTAGCACTCCATCCATCATCCTTTTGTGTTGCTAACTGTGCAGCTTCACAGCACATGGACAGACATGCTCATCCTTCTGAAGGCTCCCATCTGCCTGCAGAGCTGACACTTCATGTCCAGCCTGTAGTTCTGAGCATTCCTGTTCTGACCACTGATGGTTCATTTGTCATGTCACTGGCTTTGGGAATGATGTCCATAGAATTTGGACTAATGAGTGATATTTTCTGTAGGTATCTGGGTCAACTTCAGTTAATATTGTGAAACTGTTATATTGATTATATATGTGAAGTGAGATATATTTAATAATATTGATGGTATTACCTCATTTGAGTTAATCTCTGACAGAGGTAGATTGATGTCCCTTGCAGTGATGTCATCTGATTGAAAAGTCATATGACATTGCTTCCTGTAATACCATTAATGGTTATATGCTGCGAGATGTATTAATGCATAATGCTGATTGTTATATAAAGGTATTGTGTTTATGACTGCATTCATATCCTACACTAACTTCCATTTTACCATAGAGTAATCCAACAAACACATCTTACTTTCATTTTTGCAGGGAATTTTATGTACTTCATGGGTCTTTCCAAGTGGCTCCTCCTGGGCAGTCGACTTGTCGCAGGTAAGGAGAGGGAGTGGTATGTGAGGCAGGAGGGTGGTGGGGAGAAGGGAGGCAATTCATGAAATGTGTCCATCAGTCTTCATATCAATAAAATAAATAAATATATATATATATATGTCTCGTAAGTACTCAACTACAATGTTTCCTTCCTATGGCCTGGGATCAGCTGCAGTGATGACTTCCTCTTGTGTGCTGTTATCTGGAAGTATTCAGATGCAGTGACTCCCAAGTGGGGCCTGCGATCAACAAGTGTTGAGCTAAAAGTGACTCTTCCCTGGGATTACCAGCTTGATTGTCTGTAGTGAACATCTTGTGTGCCACTGATGGGGTTCTTTTGGCCTGGATTCAATCCTGGTTCATGCTAATAAACATATGGAATGGTAATAATTGATGATCTTAACAGGCTATATTAATTGAATGGTCTTTAGACACTTATGACAGGTTCTATTATTTTTTCTCAGAGGTAATAATTTCATTGATGTGCAAAAGATGAGTCGCATAATGCACCAGCCAAAAATCAAACCTGCACATATTGCTGCAGCGGATGCATTATTCTGCTGCTCTGTATTACAGGCTCGTTTGGAGTGATTGCTCTCGCTTTTGATTGGCAAACTTCCATACGTGGGGCACAGAGTTTGGTGTTGCAATCTTCTATTTCCTCACCTAGTCTGGGAAAAGGCTGGCGTTCGCTGGCACCAGGATACCTGCTCTGAGTGAAACGTCTGACACAGGGGCAGCAGGTGTTCAACTGTATTGATTCCTTCCTGTTTCTAGGATCCCTTAGTTTGCTTATAGGCTTGTTTCCAAGTCTGTGCTTTGCTAAATCTTTTTAGTTCTTATGTGACATGTGCCTCATATTTTCAGGCATCGGGACAGGAGCAGGCGCCTCCATCTTTGGTTACTTGACGCTCTCCACCAGTTCCCAAGAGCGAGCTACGGTGTTTGCAGTGGTCATGGCCTGCAGACAGGCGGGTCTACTGATTGGTGAGACTTCTTCCTTGCACTGTCTTGTGCTTGATTGTAATGCATTTTTGAAGAGAATGCCTTGATTCCTTTTGTTGAGTTTGCCTAGGTTATT
This sequence comes from Pleurodeles waltl, assembly GCF_031143425.1. Lineage (NCBI taxonomy): Eukaryota > Metazoa > Chordata > Amphibia > Caudata > Salamandridae > Pleurodeles > Pleurodeles waltl. The sequence goes on from NC_090450.1 coordinate 39,980,132, forward strand.
GGTCATGCAAATCCGGCTTATTAGAGAGGTCCTAATATATACCTTCACATAAAGTTGACTATTCAAAGCAAAAATAGTGAGAAAGAACAATTTTCTGAGCAGCTTGTGTGTTATAAAGATGTTTATCATATGATTTAAAAGGAATATATTTCCATTTAAACAAGAATTCATTCAGTTTTTAAATTAACATCAAAGTTTCACAAACTTTTGTTTCTTAAATGCAGCTGTTTTTAAGATGAATTTGGTCCAATATCTGGTCATGCTGCATTGGATTACTTTCCATTTTGGAAGAACCATTCTGTGTATTGGACAGATAGAGCACTATTTTGGCGTTTGGTTTGCCTAAGAATGGAGTCTCCAATCATAGCAGCCTTTGACCTACATGGAAACAGTACCATTTGAATTTCCTGGCCACGACCCCTCTTCTCTGAAAGAAAACAGAAGTAACTTCCGAAGTGTTTTGGCCTTATTGGGCATCATCACTGAGATGATCTTGCTGTTCCTTTGTCACGGCTATCCCGGGACCCATAATTTGGTATTCCTGTGCCCCTTATAGAGGGACAGAGATTGATTCTTCATAATATGCTCATCTACCGTCGTGATGGCCCATCCTCTTTTAAGTTCTCCTTTTGTCTGTTACTTTTCACTAGTTCTTTCTATCCTCTAGGCCCAGCCTTTAATCTGTTCTTGCGCTTCTGTAACTTCCGTCTGGGTCCGTTTGAGGTGAACAAATTCACGTCACCTGGGGTAAGTTTCACGTTTTCTTACGTTTGTTGAATATTATGAGAGTAACGTCATAAATATGTGCAAAGACTAGACTGAGGTAATGCCAGAGCAGATGGATCAGTGGACAAGTGTGAAAACTTAAAGATCAATAAAAGATGGGCTGGACGGGGGCAATGCTTGATGGTGCATGGTGAGTCCTGATACTGGAAACAGACCCATCCGAGGGGCAGCATTTCCACTTGCTCAGTGGTCATGGTTGTACCACCTTCACCTTTGACATAGTTGCCTTTTACATTAGTTTCATATGTAAGAGAGCTCAGGAGGTTCATACTAATCCTTCAGGAACCTTTGCAGAAAAAAAAAATAAAGGCAACTGGTTCAAATCGCAACAGAACTAATTCAAACTCTTGAACATTTGAGGTTCTGTAAAGTGTTCGATAGTGAAAATATCTTATATAGGGAATCGCCAAGTAGAAAACTATGTAGTAGCACGTACGATATATAAGAATTTATTCCATATAAAAAGTGGACCTTAAAACAGCTGTATGTCTTTTAGGTGTCCATTCTGTTATCATGTGGGTTTAACAAGTTGGAGCATTGGCTCCAAGTTGACCAGTGGGGTATGTGAATTGACTGTAGTGATCCCACAGTGATCCCACATAGTGTTGTGCTGGAGAGTCACCAGGACTGGAGAATAAAGAGCCTGATCTTCATTGAGAAAACAGATCATTACAAAAAGGAGATTGTAGGCTCAACTAAATGTACACTGATTGGACTTCTTTCTGATTGATATACCCTGTCTCACCTAAGGAAAGAGTAGAAATAATTTAAAAGCACTTGCTTATCCACCTGCTGTCAGAAACGCAACCCTCTTGGCAGTCTCTAACCTGGGATCCCCACACCCCATTGTGTCTAAGCCAATTGTGCACCATATTCCATTGAATGATGTCATCAGTTTTATCCATTAAGTGACTCAGCTGAGAGATAATCAAACATGATACATTTCAATGAATAGAATCCAATAGACAAAGCATCATCCTCATATATGTTGAAAGATTACCTTATATATGCAGAAGTACAATATATTCAAGATGTGCACATTTGGGTGTGGTGTGCGGTCCACTGGAGTGAATATGACCACTATTAACATCAATGTAATCTAACAAGAACATTATGAAACAGATGGAAAAGAGGCAGGAAACAGAATAAGCAAAATCCAAAAAAAGGCGGAAGGAAAGGGGACAGGGGAAAGAGACAGCACAATCTCCAAGTTATGAGGTTGCTTAGGGGTATCGCTTTATATGGGTATCACTAGTTTGTGTGGCTATTTCCCACTCAGGAGTGCTCGAGGCTAGGTACCTCCAGCCACGACCAGTGGGGTCCACATGGGGAATCTGGATGCACTTGGGGTTCACTCACCTGACACACTATCGGTATCAGGGGCGCAGTTACTCAGTTGTTGGCTTTAGGGCTTATTTAGAGATGGGTGCTATATCTGGAATACAATTTACTGGTTAGAATTCATCCAGCATGGTTGAGGAGCTCCCACTGCAGCATTCTCCTACCCATCCTCCTGAAAGAATATATTTTTTAACATCTCTAAATCTGCTCTCTTTGTTCATCTGTGTGCTTTTAGTATGCACTTGCTTTGCCTGCCATACTCTATTTTTCTATATCCATTACTTTGACACATTACCCTCTTCCTTTCTCTCTTTGATGGATACCTGCATACTGTCTGTCTCCTGCTCCCCTTCTCTTTTTATGTGACCCTCTATTTCGCACTCTTCCCAGCTCTTCATGTGCCTTCTCTGGACCCTGCTGCAGTTCCTGGTGATGTTCTTGTACTATGATCTCAAACCCTTGCCACCGACCGATCCAGTCGGGAAACAGGAAGAGGAGGAGCCACTTCTGAAGCAAGACGCTGGCCAGGAACCAGCTGAAATCTCCAGCTACGGCAGTGTGAATGCTGAGCAGGGGCAACATATCGTTGGAACCATTGATCCGCACTCTGCTGATGAGTACTGCTACATTCCTAATGGGCACGTGTCGGAGGAAGATGATGGTGCCCATGGCAACCTGTTGCACCGGTTCAGCTACATGAAACGTAGGTTTGGCAGGGATTCTGTATCTGGGGTTCCATTAAAAATGCTCAGAGTTGCTAGCAAAAACCAATAGATTTTTAAGCCTCATGAGTTCTTCATCCACTGGGTCAACTGTGAACAAAATATGTTCCCTCACTTTCCGTACCTCTTGGGCTTTGGAGTTGGTCTTCTGTACTGATTACTCACCCATGCACGTCACTTGTCCTTGCAGGGGTACTACCATGGATGAGTTACTGTAATGTTTTCCTATAGAGCCCTCCAAGCCAAGCAGATAGACCAGATGCAAATGGGGAAAAGCATACAGCTTGCCTCATCATTGGCCTAAAAGGAACTAAGAATCACAGTCATGCGTTGAGAAGAAGGGTTCAGTTCAAAGCCCTCTGTGTCTTACAAAATTAGTTGTTTATTACCTGACTAGATACTAAGACAAGTTTTAAGTTTAGCTTTATTTCTGTAAAAAAAAAAAAAAAAAAACATAAAATTACAAGATACTTTAAAATATATAATAAAAAAGGAAACAAGTATAAAATCCTCTGGCTAATAATTTCATACACCCATTTAACACCATATGCTATATACGGCATCTAAAATAGAAATACAGGGATAAAAATGCAGTATAATATAAATAAGTTTGAGATTAAAACCATATATTAAAAACGTCTCGTCACGAAGGAAACAAAAATCTTATTCTCAGTTTAATACTAGACGTTCATAAATTATCTGTAAAATGCTAAACTAGATACTAAGTCATTCTTCCGCAAGCGGCTTCTCTTGGTCCTTTTGGCGAGATGCCCGTGGAGTGGTGGGAGATACCTGCATTCACATTTCACCACCTATTCGCATCTCAGTGTTGCCTCCTCATCTTACGATGGACTTCAGAAAATATTCTGAACTGAGGCCCTTTCTTTTCCAAGAAACATTTGGACTCAAAATTATTCCTTGTCGGGCACCCGTAAGGGTTCCATTGTGTTTGCATGCACCATTTATGGTGTCTGTGTTTCCAGGCACCAATGCTGGTGTTGATGTGGCAGTGCTGTTTTTGTTTGCAGGTGATTTCCTTGTCAGAGTGTTAGCTTGTTCATTTTGGAGGAACGTTAGTACTTCTGTGGATGGTATGTGGCTCTGAGCACAGCTGCTAGATTTTGTCTACCATTATTGTGCTGTTCTTCGGTCTTATTAATTGCAGATGTTATTTACTGGGCTGTTTTGTTTGCTAGCCAAAATCTGGATGATTACATTTGATTATTTGTTTAGTGGCCTGGAGCGAAGAGTTTGTGTTTTTTGTGCAGTTCCCAAGAGGTACAACATTAGTCTGGCTCTAGGTAACTTCCCGAAATGCTTAGATTTTCAAGATTTATGTATGAGAGAACCTGTGCGACCTACCGATGCATGTATTTGGTTAGATCATTTTGTGTGTGATATTGTGTGTCCATCTGCCTTTTGTTCTACCTGTGCCTAGGTCCTCTATGGTGCAAGGTAAGTGATTGATCATTATTTGTTATCCGTGCTTTTCTCCTGTGCACACAGGTCGTTCATGTTCACAGGAGTGCGCTTGAGAGCGCAGTGCTCACTTTCTGAGAGTCCAGTGTGTTTTGCGCCACAGGTGATTGTGCATCGGTGAATTGGTGCAGCAGTCTGCGTAACATGCAGAATGTTGTGCACCATGGTGCACTTTGGGTATAGATTAATTTTGCTCAAAATATATATTACTTTTATCTTTCATTGTAAGAAAAAAATTTATTTAAAAGTTGTATGTGCAATATTTGGGAATTACAGGGTTACAGCCCTAAACAAGCATTTGCAAACATTCTAGCTCTCACTTTTGCTAGGTTGAAGTGTCTGTAACAGTTGTTAACTTTATGTGTGTTACTGCAGCAGTCTCCATAAACCCCCATAATGAATCAACATCTTGTGCTACAAAAATTTTGAAGCTGTGGTAAGGTGTTGAACATGTTATCATGATTGTAAAGTATGAATATCGAAGGACGAATAGGGAACTGGAGTGTTTCTTTAAGACAGGCCAAGCCATCCAAACAGCACCCCTGCCTCTTGCTTATTAAACAAATTCTAAAACTAGAAATTAAAGTGTTGCTGTGTCAGCAAAATAAATACATCAAAGAGCAAAGCCTGGTTGTAATCTAACAAAAGGACTAATATATGCATCATAACCAAAACCTTATAGGAACACAAATGGGACAATTCAGCCATCCACGAATTACCATTGCCTTCGTGGACAGGCAGTTGCAAAGCATGAAAACACATGAGAACCAATGGAAGGGCGCTCACCCTACAATACTCTCCCAGTGTACGCCTTATTTTATTTTGTAAGAGCTGATTACTTGAGATCTTCCAAGCAACTAAACCCGTCTATAGTCTTACCTAAAAAAACAAGTTGGTTACGTTAAAATACTAGAGGGTTGGGGCGGGTTACCTGTAATAATTTCTGACCTAGTTTCCAGTTTTCTCAGTTCTCTAACCAGACAAGCATTTTGATATTTCAGAATCCGTATCCTTAGAAAAGCTAATGCTGAGCTGTTTTAGCATCAAGTGGGTGTAGTCTACGTTAAGTGATCCTTTCTTAAACCAAGCTTCTTTACAGTTCAAAGCCGCAGCTGATTGCATTTTGATAACAAAAAAATGGTGTCATAGTTCGGCATTTATTTATTCATTGATTTATTTTATAAATGAAACCGACCTTTCCATGGCCCGCCTTTGTTTGATTTGCTTCTTTGTAATACTTTTGTTTGATACATTTTCTCTTTATTGGAAGGTCATTCGCCGATGAACAGCCTGTGACTAACATTTTCAATTTTTTCATCTTTTTCTAAAAATAAAATTAAAAAAACGAATACTTTTTTTCTGAGGCATATGAATAACCCATCATGAGGTAGACTGATTATTGATTTAGGACCTTTGCATCAACTGATGATGCCTGCTCAGGATGAATGGCTTGCACAGATATCTGGTGCGTTGGGCAGAAATGTCCCCTGCATGTTGACAAGTGCACCCCTACGCTCAGTGCCCCAGCTGCAGCGATATCTGGATCCCTGGTGATTTTAAAATAATTTTTTTAAGTCATGGGCAAACATAGATCATGCATGTGTACCATGACATAGGCCTGTCTTATCGGTCCCCTCCATCCCAACCTGAGGATTCTTCCTTCTAATGCAGTTGACGAAGTAGCAATGAAAAGTTTGTTTTTCGCGCTTGCACCTGTGACATAAGCACAGCCTGTCTCTAAACCCCTTGGTTTGTTGCTTTGTTTCCACCGGTGTTAACCTTTCATCTTCCTCTCTCTCTCCCCCTGCTCTTTTTGGATTTGCCGAGGGTGCCATCCACTCCCCCCCGCCCGCTGCCCCCCCATGTCCCAATGAACCACGTCCCTAGTGATTGTTCATCTTTGTTACACATATGGGGCCTGATTACAACTTTGGAGGAGGTGTTAATCCGTCCCAAATGTGACGGATATACCACCAGCCGTATTACGAGTCCATTATATCCTATGGAACTCGTAATACGGCTGGTGGTATATCCGTCACACATTTGGGACGGATTAACACCTCCTCCAAAGTTGTAATCAGGCCCTTGATCTTTTTGCTGAGCTACTCTATCTTTATTCCATCACCATCATGCTGACAGAAGCCTTGTTTGTCTCTTGTTGCAGAGTATCTGAAAGAAGAGGTCGTGGTGGTCCTCACAGCTCAGTTTGTGACTCTTTTTAACCAGACGGCCCTGGAGGTGAGTGAAAGGCGAAGGTGGAGTATGGCAAAGTCAGGCATTGAAGTGATGCAGTGGAGCACAGTACAAGACACTTCTTCTTCCATCCCAATCAGAGAGGAATTTTCAAACTACATACATGAGTGCATTATTACAGCCGCTCCACTCATGGTCATTCCCGCTCCCTTGTGTCTCCAAAGTCCTGGTTGTGTTAGCTCCAGGCCTTTTCTGGTGACATGTACAGACATTTTTTACTGTCCGCATTGCTGTTTCTGGCAAGCATCCTTGAAGGAAACCTAGTCATGCTAGTTCAGGTTGACACAGGAGGACTTCTTTTTTCACTCAAAGAGTATGGAAATATAGGTGTAGTAATTATGTGTTCAGTAAGTGCTTTGTGTTCTCTCACATGCAGGTTTTGTGCCTGTCCTGAGCTAGTTTGAGAGCTTGACTACAAGGTTGCACACTCACTCTTATTAACATCTCTAAATGTAAAACCTGTTTAGAAAGCTGCGTTACTCAGGACTGTGAACCATCTTCCCAGCCATTCACTTTGTAAATGAGTGCAGGCCACTGGAAGGCACCTCTGCATAGCTCACGTTTAATGTTCATTGAGGAGCATTTTGTTGGGCTATGGGTGGCATTCTAGTCTGCCACTGGAAGCGCTAATCTTTGCTCAAAGATGTACTATCCACAAGGGCTCTGGCATACACATAGAATATGCCTCTTAGCTCCCTCTCTGTGTCCCATCACTTCCATATGGCATGAAACACTTGGTCAGACAAGGCTGGTACCTTGTCTGCAAGACTGTCCTTTGGCACGATTGCAAGGCATAGCACATTTCAGTAACCATTAAATAATTAGTCTGCTGCTATTAAGGAGAGTTACACTCTGAGTTTGATGTGTGCCTTGATAGCAAGTATTCAGGGGGGGGCTTTCATTACTATTCATAGCGAAAGTTTCCAGAATTGCCCCCACTTAACTCCAACTTTCTTCTTTAAGCCGTTCTTGCTGCTAAGGTTTGTGGGGATGCAAACATGGCTTCATCAATGCTTTTAACCATTCAGGATCTACTTTGACCAGGTTGTGTAACAATCACAGAAAACAAAATAACAGCGGTCCATGCACTCCCGAACCTTTGGGCCTACAGCCCTAGCTCTGAGCGTGCTTGCAGTGTAGAGGTCCTTCTCCCAGGGTCACTCGTGCTGGGCTCAGATTAGCAAAGTGTGCACAGGAAAATGCTGTGGGGACCTTCTGGTGGTGGGTACACTGGTGGCACACTCTCCAGACCATTCTCAAGAACTACAGCACCCCTGGTCCGCGGGTCTTGCCCCCAGAGGGAGGGAGTCACGTGGAAGAAAAAAGGAAAACAATAAAATAATAATAAATAAAAAAATTTACCTGCCTGCCACTGGCCGCCTTGCTTTTCCCTCCAGATGGTGTTGGTGCCCCTGCACTGCCTGGGATACCAGCACAGGCTTCCCACGCAACCCTCCCTCTGCTCTCATACTATATGTAGAATGAGAGCAGTGCCAGGATTGGCCTGAGCGGCTTGTTCTGCCACTCAGACACTGCATGGGAGTCTGTGCAGTTTCTCCAACCCGTCTGTGCAAAATAGCGAGGTTGGAGAAACCGAAGCGCACGTCTTTTTGGCCGGCATAAGACGCTGGCCAAACAGACATGTACACTCCTCACCCCTTACCTGCTCCCATGACCCAGCCTCGCCACTTCCTGCACATGAAAAATAAAACAAACTAAAATATTGGTTTATTTTTCAGCTGTTGGCACTTCGCCATTGCGAAGAAGCCGCCCTGATCTTTGTCTGTACAAATGCAGAATTAAATATCCATGCTGATAAGACCGTACTGCCTCCTTTGTCTTGGCTCGCTATCAGTCACCTCTCCGGCCCCGCAATGTGTAGTTACACCTCTCATGATCGCTGAAAATGTGAGATGGCTGCACCTAAGATTTAAGAGCCAACCGTTGCAGTACATGCGATTGGCCACCAGAGAGCGCTGTTACCTCTAGGTTCCCTTGAGCATTCCCCGAGCGAACCACTCGGTCTAAGTTCTTTCCTGCGTAATATGTTTTTCCAAAGTCTACCTGGAATCTGATTTTAAGACACAAGACTACCCCGCAGGGACAAAATGTGTGTATTATACAGATGTTTGAGCGCCAAGAAACAGTTTAGTCCCTGATGTGCAACATTTAAATAGTCTACCTGGACCACATGAGTCAAAGTATCTTTGCATTCTTCATAGGGTCACCCCTTGAAGCGCAAATGTCACATGGTGCATACCGAGGGTGATGAAAACCACGTCACAGAATAGGTTTCCGTCTCGTATGTGGAGGCTTTTCATTATTAATACCAATTACAATTTCCACAGCACACACATCAGTTGAAGTCACGAGCCCTTTGTGTAGTTTCGGCATGAGGGTACAAGTGACCACTGCTGTTTAGGCCCCGCCCCCTCCAGGGTTCATCCATAGCTGTTCCAGTGGTGACTATTTAAAGCTCTTCCGCCCCCTGTCGCTCGGGGGCCCCCTCCAATTTATCAGGCTGTGACGACCAGAAAACCCCACCCCATCTCTAGGGCCCTGCACACTCTGAGGTCCTGTGGGGGAAAATGTTACCAGGTATTTTTTTATGCAGTTGTATGTAGTGCAAACTCGACATGAAGGCTTTGAGGTGCTTTACACGAGCACCAGGTAGATTCCTTGGTTAAGCAGGGCAGAGTAAGTGACTTGCCCAGAATCACAAGATCTTGACCTGACTCTGAGACGCCAACCTGGTCCCCAGTTCCAAAGTGGGCAGCTCTGGCCGAAACGCCACGTTTGCAGATATGTAGCTGCCTACGACATTGGAACTTGGGGGAAGATCCCATCTTGTGCAGGACGCCTCCCTTTGGAACCTATTCAGTGCTGAGATTAGGAAAAAAACGTCCTAAAATCAGAAAATGTATGAATACCTTTTCCGCTACTCTTACACCCTGGACTTCGAGGATGTCAGCAGACCTCCAGTTTGATTGATCATTGAAGTACCACCTCTGTAGCCATTCCGGTGCCTGACGGTGGTTGATCACCCGGTACATCTTGTCAAAGCTGTTCTATCTGCAGGATTATTCACAGTCCTTGCAGGATTTTTTTGTTAGGTAGTTTTTTTCTCAGTTAGTTTACATTATTCCACCTTTGTGCTTCCTATGCCGTTTCTCCCTCTAAGCCTCTGAGACACTTTGATTGCTCTAACACCTCTAAATAAAAGGATCACAATCTAGATAAATCTAACTCTAAATAAATGGATGACAATCTAGATAAATCTAACTCTGAATAAATGGATAACAATCTAGATCATGGGTACTCACAAACTTTTTCTCGGGGGCCAAAATTGCAGTATGGTTTGCGGCCGAGGGCCACACTGAAGTGACAGCGGGGGGTGGGGGGGGTGGGATTACAGGGGGCACAACCACCCCGCTATACGATAATGGCCGCCGTACGTAAACATAGAGGAGGGCCGCGGGAGCATGCGCAAAGAAGCCACTATTGCGCATCCTCCCGCGGCCCTCTTCTATGTTTATGTACGGCGGCCATTATCATATGGCGTTTGTCGGACGTGTCTGCGGGCCGCCAAGGTAGGTCCATGGGGCCGCTGGCGGCCCGCAGACCGTACTTTGAGTACCACGGATCTAGATAAATTTGACTCAAAATAAATGGATAACAATCTAGATAAGCCTACATCACTTGGCTCCATTTACTCACAGAGATTTGGGGGCTGTGTACAAGACTTGCTTTTATGTGTTTTAGTCAGCCATTTTCTAAAATGTTGCCAGCTGGACATTCTTTAGTTCCTTGGCATGAACAATCTCAACCAAATCAGGTATTCTCACCGCAGTTTTCAAGTACATAGGGCTCCAGATAATCTCTTTTTTTTTTTAGGTTGAGCGCGCAATTGCTTTGACCTCTTGCAAGTATTGTGGCCTTTTAACCACTCCCACCTCATGCCCATCACTATCACTCGCTCATGAGCATGCCTTTCCAAAATTCTTTATCATCATTGGTAAATAAATAATTTACGTTTGTCCCTCCTTGGGGCGGTTTTGTTACCGCTTTGCAGACTGCCCCGTTACATGGACAATTACACGATTGCCGATACGTCTTCCTGTGAGCGAAGTTTTAAACTTTTGTGTCGCTCCGTTGTGCTCATACTCATGTTGGCCCTGATGCTTTGAATCGGCTTGGTTATGTCAACTGTGTACTTTTCATTTTCAATTCATGTGGCAAGAAAAGTCTCTAGTTAGGAATTTACAACACTAATAGCTCTAACTCGAGCAAATGCAAGATCCATTGCTTTGCAAATGCTTGTTATTGTCAGAGTTTACACAAATATGAACTTCGAGGTTCTCTTTCTTCAGACTGTGAGATTCCGCCATAACTCTGTGGTGCTTAAGGACTTGACCAGCTTTCTTTGTACTACTAGTAAGCCAGTTAATTTTTATCTCCTTATGTTGTGTCCCTCGTTTGTAAGGGTAGGCCGGTAGAATTACCCACCCAAACCTGACATTTCACCTTTGTTGAGAAATAATTTGGTTAAAATAAATAATTACAAAATGCTCTAAAATCTTTACAGCATACAAATGACGTTGCATATTCATTGAACATCTGTGTGATTCGTATAAGCAAATTCTCCCTGAGTTGTGTACTGGCGGCCCAACTTTGTTTCGGACATTGCAAATCGGCACATGGGAATTTCTGTTTGCCCAAACCCTTAAGTGACTAGCCAGATGTACAAACCCTGTGATGCTCAGAATGACAAGGTGTGCGACTGCAAAATGGTTTTTTCCTTTTAAAAGTCCTATCTTGCTAGTCACAAAAACCTTTCTTAGTTACAAAATGGGGTTTGCGATCCATCCAGAATTGCAGTTTGGAAGGGGGACTTGGAAGAGTCATCACCTTCTAATTGTAAGTCATCGAGGTATGCATCATTAGTTTACAACCACATTTGCAGTCACAAAGCATTGCTCGGTTATGGAGGTGGTCACTGGTCCGCAAAGTGGATTGTGGTTTCAAACGTTTGGAAAAATTATAGATATATATATTTATTTTAAATCTGAAAAAAATTATAGGGCAACTTTCCATTACAATACACAGTGATTACTGTGGCTAGGTCCACAAAGCATGCCCGAAGTCTTTGTGGCATTGAGTTATTGGTACAAGGGCTGGTGAAAGTCCTGGTTGCAGGTCAGACTCTGTGCAAATACCATGATGTGCACTAGCAAAGATGGTCCACAGCTGGTTTATTTAAACAGGGCTAGTACAGGACCAGCACGCGTGCGCATGTCCATTATGTGAAAGGGTGGAGGATGGGTGCGTGGGACGTGGGGTAAGTAGCCTGCAGCCAGCTGTCACTGCGCATGACTGAAAGTCACAACTATTGTTGGGTGCCCTGGAGTTTGGGTGCAGGCTTGACGCTTTTTGCAGTGGGAGTTAGCCACAGGGATTCCAGTTGCCAATCACACTATTAATAAGTGAGGGGACATCAATCTGATTTATCTTTGGCTGAAAGCCCACTTAGGATGTATCGCTAGTTGCAGCAGGTTCGGTCTAGAGGAGCAAAATACTCATGGAGAGGCCCCCATTCCGTAGACCAAAAAACAGTGTCCGGTGTGAATCCATAAACTGTAGGCAGAAACAAACAGTCCATTTTCCAAGAGGAGCTTCTGTCCCAACACCAATCTACAGCTATAACCAGGGCCACTGGATTTATGCGGCAGGAGAGTGCATATTATATGGCAGGGTTGAGTAAATTATGTGGTAAAACAAGACAAGTTATGCGGCATAATGCTGCACATTTTGTATTAGCATTACTTCATTACTTCATCACTTTTAAACTTGTTAACACTCTCTGGGCATTGGTTGCACCTTTTTAGTACGAGTTTAACATCAAATATAGCAATAAGTGACCGGAAGATGACAATTCCAAATTTGCATGGCAACATGCTGCATTTTTTGTAACAATATTTTTTGTGTGTAAATTCTCCAGATTACGCGGCAGATGATGGCTTATGTGGCAAATGCCGTGAATCTATAATTACGCGAAAACTTCAGCGGCTGCATCATTGCATAATTTCAGTGGTCCTGGCTGCAACTATCCTCAACGCTCTCTGTATAAAGAAAATTAATGCACTGAATACTTTCGATCAAATATGGTACTTGTGTTCCCTGAACAGACCTTGTACCACGCGATAACCAAGCGGTTTGACTTCACACAAACATCGTAACTGATCTATACGTTCTCAAAGCAGCTATTATATACTGCGGACAGTGTCTCAAAGTGACCCATTACCTTGGCACACGGTTGCAATTTTGGTGTTGCTTTATTGGGAGCTAGTGCAATCCATCACACTATTTGATATTTCCATGCCTTTTCATTTTAGTCTACATACAGTTCCAGCTGCAGACCTTTGAGTTTTCTGCAGTCTGCTCATCTGGTCTTCATCGAGTTCTACGCATGCAATTTTCACATAGCGCAGTCTGGACACAATCAAAGACTTAGTCAAAGGTTTTCTTTGTGGAGTGTGCTGAAAAGGGGTAGATTTTGTAGCTAGTTGCACATAGCGAAAGAGCATCGAAACCTTCCGGATGAACACACGGAAGTGACGTTGGAGGTGCCACGCCCTCCAGAGGATCTCCGATTTGGATCAAATAAAGACCATTTTGCTTGACCTGCTCAGTTGAAAATGTCTGCCTCATGGTCAGGGCTCTGCATATGTCTTGCATCCGATCTGTTGACCTTCCGGCCCAGCAACGATGGACATGTGTCTAGTAAAGAGAAGACGTTCTGGTTCGTTGGTAATTTCATCCCATTGGAAGAATCAGTCCAAATTAAAGCTTTTGGCCAAGGCCTGATAAAAAGGAAGACAGCCGTTTGCACCGAAACACAATGTCTCGCTCTGGATAATAGAGGACAAGTTTTGCATTTAGCAGTCGCTTCTAAGGTAACCTGGTTTCTTTAAGAAATATGTTTACTCGGACTTAGTTGCCTGACCTAAAGAAGCAAGGGTTTCCTCAAAGAAGGTATCTGCGCGGCATGTGTACAAGAGGAAACCAAACATCTATTAAGTTAATATAGAAACACCTTAAAGATTTTTATTAAGTTGGAAGAAAAAATGTGAGGTAAGGAGGGGAGGTATCCAATTCGAAATAGTAATACAACTAGTGTACGAAATCGAATTGTTAGTTTATGGGGGAAGAACGATCAACATGTGCCTTGGCTTTCAAAATTCATAAACTATATTAAGAGACAAACTGGAAATGCATTTGGTGCATGGTCGACAATTAACTCAAACAAAAATACAATTAAGAAACAAAGACAATGAGATTTCAAAGCTACGTTGGGCTGAAAGGGAAAATAATAATTAGTAAAATACCAGAGAAGCAGAGATAATTGTATATATGGATAACATTTGACATCCAAATCACAAATCATTCAATTACAATGATAGGAAACCAAAGCTCCTGTGCTACTTCGATGGAGTCTGTGTGAGGAAGAGATTATAAGGCCAAAGTTAATTACAGGAGTTCATTGAGGTGCAAATAATCGGGCAGGAAACCGCCAGCCACTATCTCAAGAAGGATTTCCAATGAACACTCTCAGGTAAGTTTCAGAGTAAAATATTTTCCCCCCTCGAGTCCTTCAGCACAGAATGCTCCTGCTTGCTACACATAGGAAACCTTTTGTACCTGACTCGTCCTCTTGTCATTTGGAGAATCACAGGGTTGTGGCCAAGTAAATATTGCTGGTTCATCCCAGTGAAAGGTTTTACCTTTGGAGGTTGAAAGTCTTTAGTGATCCAAGGCTGAGGAGGACTACGTGAGTTTGGACACATTTGTTGGGTTTCCCTGCTTTAAACTTGAACTTCGCTCAGAACAGAAGATAACTCCACGTAAAAGGTGCCAAAGTTGGATTCCTTTTGATAGGCTTAGCACCTTGTCCCAGGACTCCACAGATTGATTATTTTGCAGTCAAATGAACTATTCTGTACCCGCTTTGCCATTTTTTGTGATCCTGTGCGCCTACAATTTTGTATCTTAAACAGTCTTCAGCAATTTTGCCATATCCATGCAGTCCTGAGGATGCTCTCTTTTATAAGAAACTCACAGACAAAAAATATCAGTTGTTACTCTGCCTCTTGTCTGGACTAAACAGATTGCTGGCTTCACAATAGGTGAAGAAACTTATGGATACTATTTACCTTTGAGTGAAGGAGCACATATGTCCCTCAGCATTATGTGGCATTACTAAGTATATCGGTGGCTATATATGTTTGCATACTTCATATGAACCCCTTTTAGTATTGATATAACGTTGTGCATACATCATTAAACATGTTTCTTCATACAATGTGTGCTTAGACTTAATTTTTTATATATCTATACTGCTACTAATTGGGTTCAAATGGTGCTCCAGATCTAGGTCGGGGTACGGAAACAGAACTAGCACTGGCCCTTGAGGAGTTAAATTAATTGGGGATTAGGATGATTCTGCAGCCCTCATCTTGCTTGATCTTTCAGAACCTTTTTATGGTGTTGATCTTTACATTTAGTTAAATTGACTATCAGACATAAGTATCAAAGGTATAGGGGATATTCGGTTCTCCTCCTTTCTTACAGATCCTAGCCAACCTCTGAGGCACCTCAGCCAATTTGTTTTACCACTTATCACATCGCCTGCAGCGCCTCCCAAGGGTCCTCGCTTCCTCCATGGTATTTCACATTTACTTACCTCCTCTGGTCCTTCTGATGAGATCATCGGGCACTATGACTCGGATGATCTGTTCAGACTATTGCACTCCAAATTCAGCATCCAGAATTACCACTGGCCTATAAAATAACCAAGCTTTGAAGTCCAGAAGTTTCCTGACACTTAATCGTAGCAGGTTTGAGATTTTGCCTGCTGGGCCAGTTCTATGTAGTCTCAATGAATAGAAACTTATCCACCTGCTAGGAAGATTAAAACTTGTTAAGAGTTTTGCTAAATTGGGGCATTTCTCTCTCACCCCAGATGAGTGTTGGTTTTTCAATCTTTGTAATATTAGATATGTGCTCCATTCATTACTTCTCTTTTTCTCTTTTACAGACTATGGTGACACCCCTTGCACAGCGCTATTTGAACTTTGGAGAGCTACAGAACAGTATAATGTACTTCCTCTGTGGAGTGGAGGTAGGTTCCAGAACTTTATTTTAGAACTTGTGAAAGGTGTTGAATGTCCCTTGAATAAGATGACAGTAGCTTCCGTAGTTTTGCTGAAATCATGTTACGGAAGGGAAATGAATCTGAGTGTGCCGTGCTCGGGTTCTCTGCTCTCTCTCTCTTTCCCTCTCTCCCTCTCTCTGTATATATTCCCTGGTAAGGTTAAAAGAAGGAAGCTAAATTGATGGTGTTGTAATATGCAGAAAACTTCTAAGATCCGATATTGTGAAGGTAAGGTTATGCTTTGACCAACCTGACTAGTAACAACCAACTCCAAAGCCATGTACCACCAACCTCTCAAGCCTCCCTTCATGCTAAGAAGACAGCAGATATCTCAACATCAACTATGTAAAGAAACAGCCCCAGACTCCATAAACAAGACCCCGCCTCTGAATATTTCTAGCTCATGCACTAAAAGGTTGGATTTAGACACATCCATAGCAGTGAGCCAGACGAAAAACCTGTCATGCCAGCTCAATGGTCCCTGAAATAGGAAGATCACCAACTGCAACTTCAACCCAAACTATCACTGGCACCTGCTAATTAGCAATTCAGAGCTCAGGATAGATAGAACTAGACAGGAAATTCGACGCATCTCGGAGAAACTAGAGATGCTAGTACAAACTGCTCAAAAGACAGTGTCTCCCACCACCCTTAGGGGTTCCTCTACACATCCTGTATCCCCTTTGCTTAAAAATGGTTATCTACCCCTATTCCAAACACTAATCGGCATCCCAACAGGCTAATACGTCAGCTGTCCACAATGGATTTTGAAGACCTGCAGTGTTGGCAAGGCAGCATCTCAGACTACCAGTTTAATGACCTACAGAATGCAGACCATCAACACACAAGTCTCACCACAGAAAGCCAACCATAAATCATCAGAACTTTACTCCGATTCCCCTCATATCGGACCATTCGTCAGGGATCAGTATACCTGAGAAGCCCCTGGAATGCATATTACATAACTGCATCTGGGTTTACACATGCCACAGACTTAGCAGAAGCCATCATATCTCATGAGCTTTATGTGTTACTCCTAACTGAAACATGGCTCAACCACTCTTCCTCACCCTTACTAGATATTCAAGTCCCTCCTAACTACGTTATCATTAGACACAATCATATTGGAAAACTAGGCGGTGGGATTGCATGCATCCAACATTCATCCCTGAAGGTAATGCCCTTCCAAATGGATTATCTATCCTCTTGTGAATGCATAAGTGTGGAAATCCAAACAGCAGACAGATCTTTAGCCATGTTGCATCTCAGCTATTGTCCTCCTGGAGACAGCCCAATGTTGCTGAGCAGTTCATGGAAGCTATCCCAATCTTCTATATGAAACACCTGAATGTGATCTTCCTCAGAGACTTCAAGCTCTGCCGCAAAGAAATGGTCCACATACATTTGAACATTCTAAACATCTACCTCAATGATCAAAATCTTGTGCAAGCTTGTACAGGAGCAACACGCAATCCAATTATATCCAAGACAGAAATGCTGAGTATAGACTCTGTCTATGTGAGTGGTTAGAGTATCACTGCATCATTTTCCACATTACCCCCCTTTGGAAATTGTCCTTCTTGCAGGGTTATCCCCAGACATTTTGCCTTACCTCCTGTTTTGTTGCAATATCTTTTTATTGGTCATAGTACTCTGAGCACTTTACCACTGATGATCAGTGCTGAAGTCCATGTTGTTGTCCCCTAAAACATTAACACATTAGTGTATCCACAATTGGCCTATTTAATTTACCTATAAGTCCATTGTAGAGTTGAATACCATATATCCAAGGCTTGTAAAGTAAATGCTACTAGTGGGTCTGCAGCACTGACTGTGCCATCCACTTATGTAGCCCTGTAAACATGTCTCAAGCCTGCCACTTCAAGGCCTGTGTGTGCATTGTAATTGCCACCTAACTTTGCATTTAAAACCTCTTGCCAAGCACAGAACTCCCATTTTCTTACATATGTCACCCTGAAGGTAGACCCAAGGTAGTCCATAGGGCAGGGTGCCATGTAAGCGAAATGCAGGGCATATACTTTTAATGCTCATGTCCTGGTAATGAAAAACTCCCCAAGTCGTTTTTCATTACTGTGAGGCCCGCACCTCTCAGGCCAGCATTTGGAATTCCTTGTAATACCTTCAAGCTGTAATTCCTGATCTGAGAGGAGTAGGTGCATCATGTTTAACCCCTTCGCTGCCAGGCCTTTCCCCCCTCCTGTGCCAAGCCTTTTTTTGGCTATTTGGAGCAGTTCGCGCTTAGGCCCTCATAACTTTTTGTTCATGTAAGCTACCCACGCCAAATTTGCGTCCTTTTTTTCCAACATCCTAGGTATTCTAGAGGTACCCAGACTTTGTGGGTTCCCCAGAAGGAGGCCAAGAAATTAGCCAAAAAACAGTGAAAACTTCGTTTTTTTAAAAAAAAATTGGAAAAATGGGCTGCAGAAGAAGGCTTGTGTTTTTTCCCCTGAAAAGGGCATCAACAAAGGGTTTGCGGTGATAAAATCACCAGCTTCCCAGCTTTCAGGAACAGGCAGACTTGAATCAGAAAACCCAATTTTTCAACACAATTTTGGCATTTTACTGGGACATACCCCATTTTTACGATTTTTTGTGCTTTCAGCCTCCTTCCAGTCAGTGACAGAAATGGGCATGAAACCAATGCTGGATCCCAGAAACCGCAACGTTTCTGAAAAGTAGCCAAAATTCTGAATTCAGCAAGGGGTAATTTGTGTAGATCCTACAAGGGTTTCCTACAGAAAATAACAACTGAAAAAGAAAAATATTGAAATTGAGGTGAAAAAAACATCAATTTTTCTCTAAGTTTTACTCTGTAATTTTTTCCTGCAATGTCAGATTTTCGAAAGCAATATACCGTTACATCTGCTGGACTCTTCTGGTTGCGGGGATATATAGGGCTTGTAGGTTCATCAAGAACTCTAGGTACCCAGAGCCAATAAATGACCTGCACCCTGCAGTGGGTTTTCATTCTATGCCGGGTATACAGCAATTCATTTGCTGAAATATAAAGAGTAAAAAATAGCTATCAAGAAAACCTTTGTATTTCCAAAATGGGCACAAGATAAGGTGTTGAGAAGCAGTGGTGATTTGCACATCTCTGAATTCCGGGGTGCCCATACTAGCATGTGAATTACAGGGCAATTCTCAAATAGACGTCTTTTTTACACACTGTCTTACATTTGGAAGGGAAAAATGTAGAGAAAGACAAGGGGCAATAACACTTGTTTTGCTATTCTATGTTCCCCCAAGTCTCCCGATAAAAATGATACCTCACTTGTGTGGGTAGGCCTAGCGCCCGCGACAGGATATGCCCCAAAACACAACGTGGACACATCACAGAAAACAGACCTGTTTTTAGCAAAGTGCCTACCTGTAGATTTTGGCCTCTAGCTCAGCCGCCACCTAGGGAAACCTACCAAACCTGTGCATTTCTGAAAACTAGAGACCTAGGGGAATCAAGATGGGGTGACTTGTGTGGCTGGGACCAGGTTCTGTTACCCAGAATTCTTTGCAAACCTCAAAATGTGGCTAAAAAAACACATGTTCCTCACATTTCTGTGGCAGAAAGTTCTGGAATCTGAGAGGAGCCACAAATTTCCTTCCACCCAGCGTTCCCCCACGTCTCCCGATAAAAATGATACCTCACTTGTGTGGGTAGGCCTAGCGCCCGAGACAGGAAACGCCCCAAAGCGCAACGTGGACACATCACAGAAAATAGACCTGTTTTTAGCAAAGTGCCTACCTGTAGATTTTGGCCTCTAGCTCAGCCGCCACCTAGGGAAACCTACCAAACCTGTGCATTTCTGAAAACTAGAGACCTAGGGGAATCCAAGATGGGGTGACTTGTGTGGCTGGGACCAGGTTCTGTTACCCAGAATCCTTTGCAAACCTCAAAATTTGGCTAAAAAAACACATGTTCCTCACATTTCTGTGGCAGAAAGTTCTAGAATCTGAGAGGAGCCACAAATTTCCTTCCACCCAGCGTTCCCCCACGTCTCCCGATAAAAATGATACCTCACTTGTGTGGGTAGGCCTAGCGCCCGCGACAGGAAACGCCCCAAAGCGCAACGTGGACACTTCACAGAAAACAGACCTGTTTTTAGCAAAGTGCCTACCTGTTGATTTTGGCCTCTAGCTCAGCCGCCACCTAGGGAAACCTACCAAACCTGTGCATTTCTGAAAACTAGAGACCTAGGGAAATCCAAGATGGGGTGATTTGTGTGGCTCGGACCAGGTTCTGTTACCCAGAATCCTTTGCAAACCTCAAAATTTGGCTAAAAAAACACATGTTCCTCACATTTCTGCGGCAGAAAGTTCTGGAATCTGAGAGGAGCCACAAATTTCCTTCCACCCAGCGTTCCCCCACGTCTCCCGATAAAAATGATACCTCACTTGTGTGGGTAGGCCTAGCGCTCGCGACAGGAAATGGCCCAAAACACAACGTGGACACATCACATTTTTTCATAGAAAACAGTGCCTACGTGTGGATTTTGGCCTCTAGCTCAGCCGGCACCTGGGAAAACCTAGCAAACCAGCGCATTTTTGAAAACTAGAGACCTAGGGGAATCCAAGATGGGGTGATTTGCGGGGCTCTGACCAGGTTCTGTTACCCAGAATCCTTTGCAAACATCAAAATCTGGCCCAAAAACACTTTTTCCTCTCATTTCGGTGACAGAAAGTTCTGGAATCTGAGAGGAGCCGCAAATTTCCTTCCACCCAGCGTTCCCCTAAGTCTCTCCATAAAAATGGTACCTCACTTGTGTGGGTAGGCCTAGCGCCCACGAAAGGAAATGGCCCAAAACACAACGTGGACACAACATACTTTTTCACAGAAAACAGAGGTGTTTTTTGCAAAGTGCCTACATGTGGATTTTGGCCTCTAGCTCAGCCGGCCCCGGGGGGGGGGAAAAATGCCCTAAAATAAATTTGACCCCCCAGCCCCCCAAACTCCCCCTACCCAGGTGCGACCCTTGCCTACGGGGTCGCTACCCCTGCGTGACATTGGCGCCAAAAAACAAATTCCCGGTGCCTAGTGGTTTCTGCCCCCTTGGGGGCAGATTGATCTAAAATCGACCAATCTGCCCCCAAAGGGGGCAGAAATGCTCTAAATACAGTTTGCCCCCCAGGGAAGCGACCCTTGTCTGATGGGTCGCTCCCCATCTCTAAAAAAAACAAACAAACAAAAAACAAACAAAAAAAAAAAAACATTTGCCCTGGCGCCTAGAGGTTTCTGCCCCCCCTGGGGGCAGATCGGCCTAATAATAGGCCGATCTGCCCCCAGGGGGGGGGCAGAAATGGCCTAAAATAAATTTGCCCCCCCACACCCCCCCACCTCGGAGCGACCCTTGCCTACTGGGTCGCTCCCCCTGTGTGACATTGGCGCCAAAAAATGAATCCCCGGTGCCTAGTGGTTGCAGATTGACCTAAAATCGACCAATCTGCCCCCAAGGGGGGCAGAAATGGTCTAAACACAGTTTTCCCCCCAGGGGAGCGACCCTTGTCTGATGGGTCGCTCCCCATCTCTAAAAAAACAAACAAACTAAAAAAAAAACACTAAAAAAAAATGTGCCCTGGCAACAAGAGGTTTCTGCCCCCCCTGGGGGCAGATCGGCCTAATAATAGGCCGATCTGCCCCCAGGGGGGGCAGAAATAGCCTAAAATAAATTTGCCCCCCGAACAACCCCCCCCCCCCCCCGGAGCGACCCTTGCCTACGGGGTCGCTCCCCCTGCGTGACATTGGCGCCAAAAAACAAATCCCCGGTGCCTAGTGGTTTCTGCCCCCTTGGGGCAGATTGACCTAAAATCGACCAATCTGCCCCCAAGGGGGGCAGAAATTGTCTAAATACAATTTGCCCCCCAGGGGAGCGACCCTTGCCTGATGGGTCGCTGCCCATCTCTAAAAAAAAAACCAAACCAAAAAAAAAACCACCAAAAAAAAATTTGCCCTGGCGCCTAGAGGTTTCTGCCCCCCCTGGGGGTAGATCGGCCTAATACCAATAGGCCGATCTGCCCCCAGGGGGGGGCAGAGATGGCCTAAAATAATTTTGCCCCCCCCACCCCCCTGGGGAGCGACCCTTGACTACAAGGTCGCTCCCCTTGTGTGACGGCGCAAAAAAAAGATCCCTGGTGCCTAGTGGTTTCTGCCCCCCTTGGGGGCAGATTGACCTAAAATCGTCCGATCTGCCCCCAAAGCGGGCAGAAATGGCCTAAATACATTTTGCCCCTCCAGGGGAGCGACCCTTGTCCAAGGGGGTCGCTCCCCATCTGTAAAACAGAAAAACAAATAAATCCCTGGTGCCTAGTGGTTTCTGCCCCCCTTGGGGGCAGATCAGCCGAATCAAAATAGGCTGATCTACCCCCCCCAGGCAGAAATGGCCTAAAATAATCCCCCCCCCCCCCAGGGAGCGACCCTTGCCTAAGGGGTCGTTCCCCTTGCGTGAAATTCACGCAAAAAAAAACCTCCCTGGTGTCTAATGGTTTCTGCCCCCCTTGGGGGCAGATTGGCCTCATCAAAATAGGCCAATCTGCCCCCAAGGGGGGCAGAAATGGCCTAAATATAATTTGCCCCCTAGGGGAGCGACCCTTGCCTAAGGGGTCGCTCCCCACCTAAAAAAAAAAGAAAACATAACAAAAAGAAAAAAAAAAAAAAAGATCCCTGGTGCCTAGAGGCTTCTGCCCCCCCTGGGGGCAGATCGGCCTAATAATAGGCCGATCTGACCCCAGGGGGGGCAGAAAAGGCCTTCCCAAAAAAATGCCCCCCCTGGGAGCGACCCTTGTCAAAGGGGTCGCTCCTGTTGCGTGAAATTCGCGCGCAAAAACAAACTCCCTGGTGTCTAATGGTTTCTGCCCCCCTTGGGGGCAGATTGGCCTCATCAAAATAGGCCAATCTGCCCCCAAGGGGGGCAGAAGTGGCCTAAATATATATTGCCCCGTAGGGGAGCGACCCTTGCCTAAGGGATCGCTCCCCACCTAAAAAAAAAAGAAAACATAACAAAAAGAAAAAAAAAAAAAAAGATCCCTGGTGCCTAGAGGCTTCTGCCCCCCCTGGGGGCAGATCAGCCTAATAATAGGCCGATTTGACCCCAGGGGGGGGCAGAAAAGGCCTTCCCAAAAAAATGCCCCCCCTGGGAGCGACCCTTGCCAAAGGGGTCGCTCCCGTTGCGTGAAATTCGCGCGCAAAAACAAACTCCCTGGTGTCTAATGGTTTCTGCCCCCCTTGGGGGCAGATTGGCCTCATCAAAATAGGCCAATCTGCCCCCAAGGGGGGCAGAAATGGCCTAAATATATATTGCCCCGTAGGGGAGCGACCCTTGCCTAAGGGATCGCTCCCCACCTAAAAAAAAAAGAAATCGTAAAAAAAAAAAAAAGAAAAAAAAAAAAAGGTCCCTGGTGCCTAGAGGTTTCTGCCCACCCTGGGGGAAGATCGGCCTAATAATAGGCCAATCTGCCCCCAGGGAGGGCAGAAAAGGCCTTCCCAAAAAAATGCCCCCCCTGGGAGCGACCCTTGCCCAAGGGGTCGCTCCCGTTGCGTGAAATTCGCGCGCAAAAAAAAACTCCCTGGTGTCTAATGGTTTCTGCCCCCCTTGGGGGCAGATTGGCCTCATCAAAATAGGCCAATCTGCCCCCAAGGGGGGCAGAAATGGCCTAAATATAATTTGCCCCCTAGGGGAGCGACCCTTGCCTAAGGGGTCGCTCCCCACCTAAAAAAAAAAGAAAACATAACAAAAAAAAAAAAAGATCCCTGGTGCCTAGAGGCTTCTGCCCCCCCTGGGGGCAGATCGGCCTAATAATAGGCCGATCTGACCCCAGGGGGGGCAGAAAAGGCCTTCCCAAAAAAATGCCCCCCCTGGGAGCGACCCTTGCCAAAGGGGTCGCTCCCGTTGCGTGAAATTCGCGCGCAAAAACAAACTCCCTGGTGTCTAATGGTTTCTGCCCCCCTTGGGGGCAGATTGGCCTCATCAAAATAGGCCAATCTGCCCCCAAGGGGGGCAGAAATGGCCTAAATATATATTGCCCCGTAGGGGAGCGACCCTTGCCTAAGGGGTCGCTCCCCACCTACAAAAAAAGAAAACATCACAAAAAAAAAAAAAAAAGGTCCCTGGTGCCTAATAATAGGCCAATCTGCCCCCAGGGGGGGCAGAAAAGGCCTTCCTAAAAAAATCCCCCCTGGGAGCGACCCTTGCCCAAGGGGTCGCTCCCTTTTGCCAATTTCATTGAGAAAAAAAAAAATCCCTGGTGTCTAGTGGGGTTTCAAAAGCCGGATTGCAAGCAATCCGGCTTTTGAAACCTGTGAGAGACTTCAAAGGGAAGGAAATACATTTCCTTCCCTTTTGAAGCCTCTCGGGGCCTCCCCCAGTGATTGAAAGAGAAATGCAAAAGCATTTCTTTTTCAATCGCGCTGGAAGCTCTGCTTCCAGCGCGATGGGGGAGACCCTGTGACTAATCAGCGCGCGGGGTTGGGGGGGTCGGGGGTGGAAGGGGAAGGTCTTCCCCTTCCATCCCTGACTTTGGGGGGAAGCACACAGAGGGAGCGAGAGCGCTCCCTCTGGGCTGTGTGCCGAGGACGTAGTGGTTACGTCCTCGGCACAGCAGCACTGTGCCGCAGGACGTAACCACTACGTCCGCGGCACAGAAGGGGTTAATACCATTGGCATTGTAATAATAAATCCTCTTTACTAGTAAAGTTGGATTTATTATGACTATTTTAGAGATTCCACTTTTAGAAAGTAGCCATTTCTCTGCACTCACTGCTGTGTGTGCCCACAGCCTATCTCCAATACAAGTCTGGGGTGGGCTAAGTGACAGCTACACTTGTGCATTTCCTTCAGACACCCACAGCACAGGATACTCCACTGCATCTGCATGCATCTGCACACTGATGGGTCTTCCTGGGGTGGAGGTTGGGAAGGGTTCACACCAGCACCTCATAGGGGAGTGCCTAGAGTCCAAACAAAGGGTCTGATTACCTCCCACTGATAGTCTGGAGTCGAGGCTGACCTGAAAGGGGGTCCTGTGCACTTAAAAAAACTCCTTGTAGTCACCCCCACAGAAAAGACACTTTCTAGTATAAGTATTGGGTCCTTGACCCCCTAAAATCCATACAATTCTGGACTCAAGAAAAGCTGCTGGAGTAAAGACTGCTGTGTGCCAGGATTGCCACTCTTCCAGGATTTCCAGCTCTCAGGACCTGCTGCCCTGCTTTTCTGTGGTGCTGCCTGCTGATATCTGCCCAGTAACCCAAGACTCGCCCTTCAACTCCAGCGTGACTCCGAGTGGCCCCGCCTTCTTTCACCGCTCACCTTCGATCTTAGCCTGTGCTGTTTTTGCCCAGCTTCACCTCTTGTATCTGTGACCAGCCTAGAGTGACCTGGCTTTTCTTTGCCGTTCACCTGCAACGTCATCCCGAGCAGCGTTTGCTCAGCTTCGCTGCTTGCATCTGTAACCTGCCCAGCACGGCCGACTTTTATTTGCTGCTTACCTGCATCTTCAACTCGAGCTGCTTTTGCCCAGCTTCGCCATTCGCATCTGTGACCTGCCTAGATTAGCCTGGCTTTCCTTTGACGCACACCTTGAACTTAAAACCAAGCAGCTTTTGCCCAGATTCACCAGTTGCATCTATAAATTACCTGGAGCAGCCAGGCTTTCTCTCGCCGCTCACCTTCACCCGAGCTGCGTTTGCACAACTTCACCGCTCGCATCACTGACCTGCCTAGGGCGGCCCGCTTTACTTGTCGCTCGCCTTCAGCTGCATCTCGAGCAGCTCTGCCCAGCATAGCCACTTCCTGCTCCCTGAGAGGAGCACAACCAAGGACATCGAACACCTGTGCTGAGGAGATCCTTTGATCATTACCTTCTGCACATTAATCTTACTACTTTTGAGTCTACAAAGCCAATGCTTTGCTATTTGTGAATTGGATCTGTATCATGCCAAAACTTAAAATGAACTTTATTAACAAGCTTTATTTTTCCACGTCCGTATGAAGTCTTTTTCTGTGGTGTATCTCTTGTGATGATTGTGTGTGTGTTGCACAAGCATTTTACACATTGCCTTCCAAGTTAGGCCTGTCTGCTCTGCGCCACGCTACCCGAGGGTGAGGACAGGCGGATTTATGACGTGTCATTAACTTGGCCCGACTAGGATTGCAGTCCCGACTTAGACAGGTTGCATACCTCTGCCAGCTACAGGGAGTGCAGAATTATTAGGCAAATGAGTATTTTGACCACATCATCCTCTTTATGCATGTTGTCTTACTCCAAGCTGTATAGGCTCGAAAGCCTACTACCAATTAAGCATATTAGGTGATGTGCATCTCTGTAATGAGAAGGGGTGTGGTCTAATGACATCAACACCCTATATCAGGTGTGCATAATTATTAGGCAACTTCCTTTCCTTTGGCAAAATGGGTCAAAAGAAGGACTTGACAGGCTCAGAAAAGTCAAAAATAGTGAGATATCTTGCAGAGGGATGCAGCACTCTTAAAATTGCAAAGCTTCTGAAGCGTGATCATCGAACAATCAAGCGTTTCATTCAAAATAGTCAACAGGGTCGCAAGAAGCGTGTGGAAAAACCAAGGCGCAAAATAACTGCCCATGAACTGAGAAAAGTCAAGCGTGCAGCTGCCACGATGCCACTTGCCACCAGTTTGGCCATATTTCAGAGCTGCAACATCACTGGAGTGCCCAAAAGCACAAGGTGTGCAATACTCAGAGACATGGCCAAGGTAAGAAAGGCTGAAAGACGACCACCACTGAACAAGACACACAAGCTGAAACGTCAAGACTGGGCCAAGAAATATCTCAAGACTGATTTTTCTTAGGTTTTATGGACTGATGAAATGAGAGTGAGTCTTGATGGGCCAGATGGATGGGCCCGTGGCTGTATTGGTAAAGGGCAGAGAGCTCCAGTCCGACTCAGACGCCGTGGAGGTGGAGTACTGGTTTGGGCTGGTATCATCAAAGATGAGCTAGTGGGGCCTTTTCGGGTTGAGGATGGAGTCAAGCTCAACTCCCAGTCCTACTGCCAGTTCCTGGAAGACACCTTCTTCAAGCAGTGGTACAGGAAGAAGTCTGCATCCTTCAAGAAAAACATGATTTTCATGCAGGACAATGCTCCATCACACGCGTCCAAGTACTCCACAGCGTGGCTGGCAAGAAAGGGTATACAAGAAGGAAATCTAATGACATGGCCTCCTTGTTCACCTGATCTGAACCCCATTGAGAACCTGTGGTCCATCATCAAATGTGAGATTTACAAGGAGGGAAAACAGTACACCTCTCTGAACAGTGTCTGGGAGGCTGTGGTTGCTGCTGCACGCAATGTTGATGGTGAACAGATCAAAACACTGACAGAATCCATGGATGGCAGGCTTTTGAGTGTCCTTGCAAAGAAAGGTGGCTATATTGGTCACTGATTTGTTTTTGTTTTGTTTTTGAATGTCAGAAATGTATATTTGTGAATGTTGAGATGTTATATTGGTTTCACTGGTAATAATAAATAATTGAAATGGGTATATATTTGTTTTTTGTTAAGTTGCCTAATAATTATGCACAGTAATAGTCACCTGCACACACAGATATCCCCCTAACATAGCTAAAACTAAAAACAAACTAAAAACTACTTCCAAAAATATTCAGCTTTGATATTAATGTGTTTTTTGGGTTCATTGAGAACATGGTTGTTGTTCAATAATAAAATTAATCCTCAAAAATACAACTTGCCTAATAATTCTGCACTCCCTGTAGAAACCCAAGTTCTAACACAGCCATTGTACAAAAATCATGACACCAGAGTCAAACCAACATACTGGCCGAGAGGTACCAGAAACCAAAATTGGGACGATCTCTCCTCCATCTGCCAGAGAATCCTTATGCCCCCAGATGAACTCTGGGGTGTACAAGAACTAATGGAACAAAATTAATCAGATGATGACCAACATAGCCCCTCTACGCTCCAAAGGGCTCACTAACAAAATAGCACATCCATGGTTCAACCACAACCTAACTGAAGAAAGGAAGAGACTCGGGCATGCTGAGTAGCTCTGGAGACAAGAACCCTTCCCCCTTAACCTACAACAGGTTAGAGAACTAAGAAACACCTACAAAAACATTCATGGAATACCAAAGCAGAATTCTTCTACTACCATCTGGATAGTGCCAGATTCCACCCGAGTAAACTATTGGAGTTCATCTAACACCAGACTAGGTATATCAACACCAAGGCTACATGTATTCCTGTCTCAAAACTGTGAAGATTTAGCTTCCTTCTTTGAGCAGAAACTAAAGAAAATTCAGTATCATCTGACATTGAAAAGTATCATGATCTAAGTCCAAACACCCATCGATACCAGGAAACTAATCATACTCATGACACAAAAACCCACTCCCATCAAGACCATAACAAGGCCACTTGGAGAAATTTCCAAACTAAGAGTAGTCGAAATACATCAACTGCATAAAATCACTCAAAATACTCAACCAGAACGATTTGTGCCTGCAGATCCTTCTTGAGCTGTGCATGTGTTTTCGACTCAGTCACAATATCCTCTTGGAGTTAATGGAACACATAGTGGGAATGGAACAGTGCTTCTCTGGTTCACCTCTTTTCTTGATCCGTCACAAATGAAAATGGGAGGTTTCGTTCCTGACCCATTCCTGGTTACATTTGAGGTACCACAAGGATCCAACCTATCCTCCATACTTTTCAACCTTTGTATGGAGCCACTGACGGGGATCCTCAAACTAGCAAACATATCTTATCACATGTACATGGATGACTCCCGTATTTACCTAAAGATTTCCTCCACAGAAGACAGTATATGACTAAATGACATACTTTTGAAAACTCACAGAGCAACCTCAAATTGAATGCCTACTCTTATCTCCGCCATACAGCATGCCACTGGCTGAAGACTGGATTGCCCACTGTATTGCCCTCAATTGCAAACCAGCTATCATCAAATCAACAAAGTCCCTCCAGGAAACCCTGGATAAGAACCTCAGCATGCAAGCGCACATCAGTGCAGCCACAAGTGGAGCTTCTATCCAAATTAATCTCCTCAAGAGTGTAAAATCATGTATATCTTCTCCAGATTTTGAGATAGGGATACACTTCTAGTCCTTTTCAGACCTCAATACTGGATTGCACATTAACAGGTCTGCCAAACCCTTCAACCTCGGCCTTCATGGAAAAAGTTAAAAGGATCTTATTTACCAGATTCCTTACATGAGATCTCCATTTCAGAATCTGGCCTGATCATTCGGAGACTACAGAAGGCTCGAATGAAGATGCCCTTGTTAGATAGATAGATATATATATACACACACACACACACTGCTGTAGCTATGCAATTTGTCTTCTCCCAACCCAAGGTGGTATGTGGCTATACACAGTTCGTTTTTCCTTTGATTATATCTTATGGGTTGTTCTCTGTGTTGTAGCAGGATAGGGGGTTCTCGCAGTACAGTACTCTGATATCTTTGGGTCTTGTTCACGCTTTATAAAACTCTCTAAATAAATATGTATATCACAGTGTCTCTGAAAAGCTCACCAAATGTTGTTTAATGTATGGACCTTCCGGTGAGTTGGATGACTAAAAGGATCGTATTCAATAAGTGAAAATACAAATCACTCTGGGTTCATTGATGTAGTTTGAAAAGGCTGCCATCTTTTTTTGGAATAATCTGAGATAACATACTTGAATTCTTTCCAAAAACCGACTGTATGTACAACACAGTCTTCTAGCTGGTGTGATTGGGGCAAAACAAGCACGAAGTTGAAAATAGCCTGATACAGAGTCAGTGGTGTAATCATGGTGCCGAAACATATAGCTTAGTGTTCTGCAAAGGCAGAGACGTGAGCAGACCTGTTGTATCCGGTGGACCTTCTCTTCATGTGATGTCTTTGAAGTCTTGGGCCATCTTCCTTGTGCCAGGTAGTTCGTGATGGACACATCTTCCTTGCAGTCTGAAGGGTTGCAGTCACAGCACATGTCAGAGTGTTTTTTGCTTACGATTTCAAGTCATAACTCCTCTCTTTTCTCGCTCAGGTGATTGCTGGCTTCTTCTTTGTGCGGTGCCTGAGCACTAGGTTTGCAGACCGTGTGATCCTTGTGGCCGGGTTAGTGATTTGCAGCATTTCCTGTGTCTGGTGCCTCATATTCATGGCGAACCCCAAAGGTAAGGAGCTTCTTGGAGCTCTGATCTCATGTATGAGCACAGGTTGGTTTGGCTTATTTACGTTTACTTCCCACACTAGGGGTCACAAAGGTTATGGATTTTCCGTCCACTGAAATATAAACCCCATAGGATATAGTGGAATTAATATCTTGGAAGATGGGATATCCATCACAGTTGTGCTGGAGTAACCCATCCACCGAAACATACATCAGGCCCTAAGATCTATTTTCTGTAAGTGACATAAATGGACGACAATCCTCTGTGGACTCCCCATCACCCAGAGGGAAGCAGGGGAAGAGAAGATTGCCTAGGTTAGATGTGGAGTGAGGCTAAAATGTCAATGTGACAGCAGACAGAGGCTGCCTGTGGAAAATCATCAGGATCCCATCAGTACTACGTTAGTACCTGCAGATCGCAGCAAAGCTGCTATACTAGTAATAATATTACCAGCACTCAAGAGTGGGCTTCTGTACTAGCACCTGTGCCCCTCACCAGAGCTGTGGTAATTGTGGTGGGATAGTAGCTCAGCAAAGCAGCTTTACCCTTACTGGGGCTGTAGGGGCACCTCTCAGCTTCTCATACATTTAGCGGAACAGTATGTGCATCAGTGCTCAGCGGGGCTCGTATACTACTAATGGACAGTATCAGTACTTCTCAGTACTGATCTAAGTACCTGATCAAAGTATCAGTACTTCTCAGGCTCAGGAAGTCTGCAATACTTTTAATGGCCACCACCAACACTTCTCTGCATCACTAATGGGACAGTACCAGCCATTCCTTAAAGTACTGCAGTACTTACTGGATCAGTTACCCTGTCAGGAGCCTCTAAAGGAGGCTAGGATCAGTAATTGCACCTACAACCCCATTTTTTCACATGTATAAATACAAATTTCGAAATAGTACTAGCCTGACTCACAAATAAATTTGTGCCACGTAGTTTGTCTACATGTTTGAAGCAGATTTCTGACTTTCTTCGTATTGAAAAAGAATGTCAGAGGTCCTTCTGAAAGCTGTGTCTGTTGCATCTTTCTGGCAGTAGCAGACACATGGTGAACAAGCATTTGCAATGCAGTGGGTCTCGGGTTTGCTCGAGTTAGATCTGTTAGCGTTGTAAACTCCTAACCGGACTTTTCTTGTTACATAAATAGAAAATTAAAAGTGTTTCATATCAGTGAGCTGATTCAAAGAACCACGGCCGCCATGAGCATCAGTGTGAAGAGACACAGAAAGGAAAAAGAAGTTCACTCGCAGTCAAACTTATGGGCAAAAGTGCAATTAGCCATGTAACTGGTGATGGACAAGGCGGTAACAAAACCTCCCCAAGGAGGGACAAACCTGAACCATTGACCAATGTCATTGAAGGATTTTTGAAGGGCAAGCCCACGAACGAGTGGTAGTGATGGGCGTTGGGTGGGTGTGGTTAAAAGCCCAGATACATACCAACACGTCGGAAAAGCAGCGCTTGCGTGCTGCCATGCTCAATTTAAAAATGGGTAATGGGAAAATCTGATTATATTTGCACTTGCTGCGTTTGTTTTCTTTTTATACACACAAAAATTTCCCTAAGAAACCTCTCCTCGTACATACCAAATTTGAGGATGCTCCCACAACCTTCTCACACTGAAAACAGGTTTACTCCTCCCTTAAGCTGAGTAAATTGCCGTTTCACGTTTGGAAAATAGATGTAAAGACTTTCAACTTTGTGGGTGTTCACCGTTTGTGGTTGTACCCAGGCTGGATCGTGCAACCTGTGCTGTGAGCTGCATAATTAAATACTTAACATTACACCATACTGGAAAATGTTAGTGAATTATTACTGGTATGCTGCTATTTGTTCAACCAAGTGTCCATTGGTTGAGTAAAAATCTTTGTGAATTAAGGCCTTTGTTTCGTGCAAAAATAAGACCGCTGGAGCACGCACTGATTGTGGTTGTGAGACGACTAGGTGTGAAAAGAGCCCGAACCAGTCCGTGTTACAATGGTGATGGGCGCATGGCACTGCCTCGCAATTCATCGGTAGGGTGTCCAGACGTCCTGTATTTCCCCGGACAGTCCCGGTTTTTAGAGGACTGTCCCGGTGTCCCGACGCTTCTCTTAATTTTAAACAAATGTCCCGGTTTTTGGGGACAAAGGTCAGATTATCTAGGGAAGCATAAGTTAAGTGTGTGCTCTTTAACAGACGCCTACGAAGTATGCAATCATTAAAGTAATTTTTCTGTTACAGTCAGGCAACACAGTCCCCTGTCTGCTTCCAGCAGAGACGGAGTGGGGAGCAGACAGACGTGGGTTGGGGGTGCAGGTAGGAAGGTCAAGCCATAGGTAATTTTATATGTGTAGTCTTGTAAATGTGTGTATGTGTGTGTGTGAGTATGTATATATCTATATATATATCTATATCTATATCTATATCTATATCTATATATATATCTATATATATATATATAGATATATATAAATACACATATATAGGCACACATTCACAAAGCTACACAAAACAACGGGTCAGGCCAGAGATAAAAGTGAGTGTAAAGTCTTTAGTCCTTATTTTATATCTGACCTGTCCCAGTTTTAGCTCTTCAAAATTGGGTCACCCTATTGATCGGATCCTCTGCTCGCAGACAACCAACCCTGCCCCCCGGGGCATTGCAAAAGAAAGCGTCAATGCTGAAGTGGAGCCCCGTTGCTTTGCTTACACAGCTGCTGGTGTGCATTTACATCACGTTTCCAAGAGCGTGAATTTCAGGCTTCATCTAGGGGTAGTCGCAGCACGACCCCTGGCACTGCCTTTGTGACCCCTGGCACTGCCTTTGTGACCCCTGGCACTGCCTTTGTGACCCCTGGCACTGCCTTTGTGACCACTGGCACTGCCTTTGTGACCACTGGCACTGCCTTTGTGACCCCTGGCACTGCCATTGTGACCCCTGACACTGCCTTTGTGACCCCTGGCACTGCCTTTGTGACCCCTGGCACTGCCTTTGTGACCCCTGGCACTGCCATTGTGACCCCTGGCACTGCCTTTGTGACCCCTGGCACTGCCTTTGTGACCCCTGACACTGCCTTTGTGACCCCTGACACTGCCTTTGTGACCCCTGGCTCTGCCTTTGTAACCCCTGACCTCAGAAGTGGCAAATACAGTGCCAGGAACACAGTGTAGCTCACCCTCCTGGATGTCAGTTGGGGCTACACTCTTTGTTTTCTGTCAATTTTTTATTACACTAAAAGTAAATGATATATTTTACACTATTAGATTAATAAAAATGGAGCACAGTTAGCTGGAATGTGCCCTTCCATGGCTGCAGGGTGAAATACAAAATAGTTTTAAATATATGTTGTGTGTGTGCTTGTGGGTGAGAGTATGTTAACGAGAGAAAGAGTATGTGTAAGTGTGAATTTGTGTATATGTGTGTGTGAGTGAGTGTAAGTCAAAGGGCGTGTGATGTCACTTCCGCTACACCTGCCATTTCGGGGAATTGACGTCCATATCAGTCCCGAAGTGTGAAATAGAGGAGCCGTATTGCTGTCTGTATGATGGAAGTGTCAGGGCCCCTAAAAATCCGCATTTGGGCACACAGACTCGGGGTGCAGTTACGGATCCTTGACTTTCTTAGTAGCGTTTGTGAGTTTAACTCAATAGAGGGCGTGTGTGGTGTGTCTAGGTAAGTAAATTATTCTAATGCAAATAATCTGAAACGATAAAAAATTATATATTAATGCCTAGCCAAGGCTTGTATGTACAAAGCACTTTCAATAATAACTCGTACATATGATCTATTTACCCAGTAAACCATTTAGATCAAATGTAAAGTGCAGCAAACACCTGATTAAACTAGACCAACAGAACTCAGTGTAGGCACTGATAGGATGAGACAGTGCGTCCACTGACGGATGGGCACTGGTAGGATGAGTCAGTGCGTCCACTGACGGATGGGCACTGGTAGGATGAGTCAGTGCGTCCACTGACGGATGGGCACTGGTAGGATGAGTCTGTGCGTCCACTGACGGAAGGGCACTGGTAGGATGAGTCAGTGCGTCCACTGACGGATTGGCAATGGTAGGATGAGTCAGTGCGTCCACTGACGGATGGGCACTGGTAGGATGAGTCAGTGCGTCCACTGACGGATGGGCACTGATAGGATGAGACAGTGCGTCCACTGACGGATGGGCACTGGTAGGATGAGTCAGTGCGTCCTCTGACGGATGGGCACTGGTAGGATGAGTCAGTGCGTCCACTGACGGATGGGCAATGGTAGGATGAGTCTGTGCGTCCACTGACGGAAGGGCACTGGTAGGATGAGTCAGTGCGTCCACTGACGGAAGGGCACTGGTAGGATGAGTCAGTGGGTCCACTGACGGATGGGCACTGGTAGGATGAGTCAGTGCGTCCACTGACGGATGGGCACTGGTAGGATGAGTCAGTGCGTCCACTGACGGATGGGCACTGGTAGGATGAGTCAGTGTGTCCACTGACGGAAGGGCACTGGTAGGATGAGTCAGTGCGTCCACTGACGGATTGGCAATGGTAGGATGAGTCAGTGCGTCCACTGACGGACGGGCAATGGTAGGATGAGTCAGTGCGTCCACTGACGGATGGGCACTGATAGGATGAGACAGTGCGTCCACTGACGGATGGGCACTGGTAGGATGAGTCAGTGCGTCCACTGACGGATGGGCACTGGTAGGATGTGTCATGGGCACTGGTAGGATGAGTCAGTGCGTCCACTGACGGATGGGCACTGGTAGGATGAGTCAGTGCGTCCACTGACGGATGGGCACTGGTAGGATGAGTCTGTGCGTCCACTGACGGAAGGGCACTGGTAGGATGAGTCAGTGGGTCCACTGACGGATGGGCACTGGTAGGATGAGTCAGTGCGTCCACTGACGGATGGGCACTGGTAGGATGAGTCAGTGCGTCCACTGACGGAAGGGCACTGGTAGGATGAGTCAGTGGGTCCACTGACGGATGCGCACTGGTAGGATGAGTCAGTGCGTCCACTGACGGATGGGCACTGGTAGGATGAGTCAGTGTGTCCACTGACGGAAGGGCACTGGTTGGATGAGTCAGTGCGTCCACTGACGGATTGGCAATGGTAGGATGAGTCAGTGCGTCCACTGACGGACGGGCAATGGTAGGATGAGTCAGTGCGTCCACTGACGGACGGGCAATGGTAGGATGAGTCAGTGCGTCCACTGACGGATGGGCACTGGTAGGATGAGTCAGTGGGTCCACTGACGGATGGGCACTGGTAGGATGAGTCAGTGCGTCCACTGACGGATGGGCACTGGTAGGATGAGTCAGTGTGTCCACTGACGGAAGGGCACTGGTTGGATGAGTCAGTGCGTCCACTGACGGATTGGCAATGGTAGGATGAGTCAGTGCGTCCACTGACGGACGGGCAATGGTAGGATGAGTCAGTGCGTCCACTAACGGACGGGCAATGGTAGGATGAGTCAGTGCGTCCACTGACGGATGGGCACTGGTAGGATGAGTCTGTGCGTCCACTGACGGATGGGCACTGGTAGGATGAGTCAGTGCGTCCACTGACAGATGGGCAATGGTAGAGCTGATGCAGCCACAGTGCACTTTTCGCAGCAGAGCCGCTAGCAGAGCACTGAGTGGTAGGCAAGCACTTCTAATGATCGTGAGCCTCTAGTGATCCCACATCCTGCAAGACATTTAGAAAAATCTGCAAAGAGGAAAGCCAAAGCAGCAATGTAAAGGTACATTATTCAGAGTTGCAGATCGCTATTGTGAACAAAGATTCCGCGCGTGATGTACGCACATCCAAAATGGGGTATTTGTATCTCAAGCGACGTAAATGAGTTTGCAAACTTAGATGGGTGTGGATGTCAAATTAATGTATTAAAGCACAATGACAATAGTGTCATGGAAACAGACAATGAAATACAAGGGAACAGTGTCTCAAAGTGTAGGTGTGAGTATGGTAGAGATACCACTTGGGTGCCAGTTGACACAGAGTCAACTGCCCAAGAGCACAAGGAGCTCAGGTTGGACCACCAAGTCCTGGGGTCTGACTAGCAGAATACCAGCTTGGTGCTGGTCTGCTGTGCTGGGCAAGGTCAAAGGGAGCCATGAAGAAATGGACAGAAACAATAAAAGTTGGAGCGAAAGGGGGTGTGCCTCCCATGCTTTTTACCACTGTCTCATCTCCACTTGTAGGACGGTTCTCACATCCAGCCTCCCTCCACTGCAGGAGAGGCTCAACAGATGTTCACACACATTGGTGTCCAGCAAGCGTGTATGCTTGGCAGCCGGCTTGTGTTGATGTGAGGAGTTCCGGGGGTACAGGTTTCCCTGAATCTGCCTGTAGGTGCAGGACTCCTTGTGGCAGGTTGTGGCTTCCATATTGGAAGGCCCTGTGTTTTCCGGGATGGAGCATGTGAGCCATGCATAGTGGGTGAGAGCTGCTATTGCTTTCAAACATGGACAGTGTGATGGGGGCACAGATGGCCACTTACTCCTGACCAAGGGGACGGGTCTTTTTTCCGTTCCTTGTACACAGCTAAGTAGTTTTGCGTTCCCAGAGAGGGTGCTGCAGAGTTGCCTGATTGTTTCGCATACATGGGAACCAGGAGGGATGCACTTTTACATTGGTTGACATCTAACTCAATTATTGCATTGCCGTATTGTATTGGAAATGAGCTCATATAGCACTTATTATCCCTTACAAGGGTTTGAAGCATCTGGTGACTGGTAGCATGCTGCTCCGGGACCCAAAGTTAGGTGTTGATCCAGCGGTTACTGCTTAATATTGGTTGTAGTTGGGATTAGTCTTGTACTATCAAGGAACCATTCCACGCCTTTACTCTAGATTCTTTGTGTAGGTTACAGTAGTAGGAGTCAGCTGTGACCATTAGTGGAGGGTAAGCGAGTTCATGCAATGGTTCTTGGGATGAAAGAATAGATTAGTGGAGAGTAGAGATTGTTAGGTTGCAAAGATGAAGGCTGTGATCCAGCAGGTGAGGTTTGCATAAATACAATATTACAGCATAGTTTAGAGAGACAGACCTTTTGTTTTGTTTATAACCCAAGAGGAATTAGTTCGAACCCCCAGAGGAGATTACAATGATGAGTAAAAGTGGCCTTCTTGCAAGTGAAGCTTGAACACTGGAGTAGTATTGCACATTGCACCCGGAGTAACAGAGGGAAGCCAGCTCTGTCGATGAATGGATGAATGAGTCCCCCGTCACGTGTTACCTGGCTATACAATTGATCATGGGTGTTGTCTTGTATAAGAAGTGATCAGTCTAGTAGTTCCCTGCAGAAAGTGGTCTAACTAGTATTGGATCTCCACTGTATCATTGCCCATTTTACGTAACAATAGCATTTGGAGCATGGCCCATAGCAAGCTGGGGGAGACTATTTATTTGCTGTTTTAATTTGGGCTCTTGGAGACACAAAAATAAATATGACCATCCACAACCAGATACT
Source organism: Pleurodeles waltl (assembly GCF_031143425.1). NCBI lineage: Eukaryota > Metazoa > Chordata > Amphibia > Caudata > Salamandridae > Pleurodeles > Pleurodeles waltl. The sequence continues at coordinate 40,017,570 of NC_090450.1, forward strand.
GTACGGGGGACCATTTTTTGACATAAAGTTATTAACTGTTATTATTTACTATATTTTTCGCTTTTATCAATTTTTGGCAATATAGACACTTCAGGACTGTTATGAGTGGGTTTAAAATACTGCACCAGGATACCTCCTCCCTAAATTAACGACCTTGGAGCTATTGGTACCTTGGGAGCCACAAATACTGTTGCATTCTGAATGTAACCGAGGGTTCCCATAGGAATGAGTTTTTCAAGTGGGAATCACGAAGGCATCACTTGATTCTCGTGGTAATTCATCAGTGTTGGTCCTTTCCACACCAAGAAGTTTCAGCAGCTTTTAGCTGGTGATGTTTCCGGATGAGGTAAAATTGGGGATGGGGTATCCTCACATTTCTTGCAAAGCCCTGTGAAGCTGGAAACTGTTTCTGCCTGAATCAAAAACTACGCCTCACTCGTGGTGGGGTCCTAAGTATGGATGATGTCATTTTACCTAAAAGATGTGTCTAAATACTTTTCTTTTGGTTAATAATTTATCACCATAGTGGTTGACAATGTGGGGAGGTCGTGCAGCTGTTCGCCTTCTATTCACTCAGTAATGTAAGTGTGAATTAAATATGATGAAGACGCACACATTGGTTCACATGCGCAAGTGCACATAAGTAGTCAGCACATCTACACATAGACCAAAGCAAAGCATAGGTTTCTGCCACTCTCCCACATAGCTGGGCACCACAGGAGGGAAGAGGCGGTGTTTGAGATACACAAGCGAACAAAGGTTTACACAAAATGTAGGCACTGCTAAGAAACTCTTTATACAGATTAATTTGAACTGTTGTGCTTGATACATTTCAGGAGGTGTCTTGGGCTGGGGTCCTTGAAACTCATTTATGTCCTTTTTTAGTTGTGCCCCCTCTGTCTGAATATTGTTTTGCTGTGCTCTCTGTAACTGCATTTTGCTGCACCGTGAACATGCTCATCCTGGTAATGGGACTTAGAGCAGTGGTTCACAACCTTTTGACTTCTGTGGACCGCCACTTTATCATTACTGGATTCCAGGGACCCCCATTGAACCATTATTGGAATCCGGGGACCCCCCCACCCCCACTGAATCAGTACTGAAAGTTGGGGACCTAATCTGTAAATATTATTTATTTTTTTAAGCAGTTGCGGACCCCCTGAGGGGCTTCGTGGACCCCTAGTGGTTCCTGGACGACAGATTGAGAACAGCTGACTTAGAGCATTGTCTGCTGAGACCTTCTGAAGTCACTGAATCTAGTTCCGCCCATGTAACCGGTGAACGTGGCCAGCATCCACCTCCTCTCTGGGTTTCCACCGCTGGTGCAACAACATAGAAGTGTGAGCGGTGGGACCCGGTCTATTTATTGGAGAGTGCCCATTCAATTTGACCAAATCGGAGTGGAGCACATGACCCATAGAAATCTGGAGGAATGTCCTTTCTAATTCTTGATTTCTATAAATTCATGTTGACAGCATGCCAGACTCTTCACCCAAATATTGTGCCAGCAATGAAATGCCTCGAGCATGGTTGGAAGTCCCTCCACAGCCCAGCAGAAGAGACTCCTGCACCCGCATGGTGCCAACGTCTATCACTTCCTGCATACAGAGGGTCTAGGCGTGAGGAAGTTTGCTGTGGGTGACATATAGGTTGGAGAGTGTGGCTCTTGACATACATGATGCGCACTGGGGGGGAAGAGAGAGTGCATTGATCAGACTGCTGATGTGTACTGTGTCCTGAGACCCTTCAGTTTCAGAAAGTCCCAATCGGATGTGGACAGATGCTCAGCCTCCCCCTGGAGGGCTGTAGTTGGAGGGCACGAACGACGCACCGACCTCCTCCAGAGTGATAACTTTATCAAAATCTCCTTTCGGAAAATGATGGCCTCTTTCCCTCTCAGGAGAAAGGGTAAGGCCAAGAACCTCGAGTTCCTGAACCAGTGCATCAAAATCCCCATTCTAATTAAACTGGATTTCAGTGGCCAATAGTTGAGGGCACAATAGCTGCGCACGCGGGAGGCTGGTGCCAGGAGAGAGAGAGGATATTTAATAGCAATCATCATAGCGCCATACCGTGTGTCCAGTAGGCTGTGCTGTGAAATAGGGGTATTAAATGTGTGCCATTGTGTGCATCGGGTTAAACAAATAAAACCAATCCGCGCATGCGCATACACAGGATTGTTTTCCATCATTAGTCAGAAGAAAGGTTTTTTGCACCTGTACCGTCTGCGTGGGTGGTGAACCCGGAAGTGGCGGGAGCTGGAGGAAGGACAGTACGGACAGGACAGTCCCAAGCCATCACTACAGTTCACATTCCTGTGGGAGGCGGGAGAGAATAAGCCGTGAGGAGTGCAAGTGGAGTCTTGGCACATCCTGGCACCGCAGCAACGCATTCCAGAGCTGATGGTAGTGGGTGGGGAGGAGCGAGCTGTACCTTGTGCTGCAGATACACAGAAAGTAAGTTGGAGGCCATTTCTACATTCTAGAAATCTTAAACCTGATGAATGATTATACAGTGATATATAGAAAATCCATTACTCTAGTCAATCCAACTAATTAACTCACATATCCTCTGCTCAAATTAACTCATAAAAATACTAAAACTGAACTCATATTTCCCTATACTAATCCACCACTAATTCCTGTTGGGCTCCAGAGTAGCGTGATACTTGTCGAAAAGCGCTTTGACGCCTCGTCAGGGGTAGTAAGTGCTATATAAATACTGTTACAATATTACAATACAATAAGATACGAAATGAATATAAACGACTACAAGAGTGAAGCAAGATTAGGAGCAAACCAGCGAACCTGGGAAAAAAGAGAAACCAAGAGTCAGCTGGCGTCCGAGAGGGTGAATTGTGAGGAGCCTGACTGAAGAGCTGACGCTCTATGTGCTCCTCCATCCCAATGAAACCTCTTCACCCGGAAGCAGAAGCATCTTTTGGCGCCTCTGCAATGCCACTTAGTCTGGAAAGAGGCATTTCTGGGGTATTCTGGGGAGAAAACACAAGCAGTGAGCATCGGTGGCAGTGAAACCGTCATAAGATATGGTCCCTTATTTGTTGGGGTTCAGACTTTAGGTCATCTCGGTCTCCTATGACACCTCCCTGATCCAGATCTGGAGGAGTCCAACGTGGAATCATGAGCCTGGCTTTAGGAACCAGGATCTCAACTCAAGTCTTTCTGCCTCATAAGCACCGACACTCAGCCCCTGGAAGTCAGAGAGCTGGGGGAGTGTGAGTCTAGGCACTCAATACAGAGTAACTTCTGTGAATGTGATTCAAGCTGGTTAGGGAAGCGACTTGGAGTTGACTGGTTCCTCATTCATGTTTTTGGAGGACTGGTCTGGGGCGGTGAAGAGGTAAGGGAAGATGTCTCCTCAGCCAGTCGTGGTTTGTCACAGGCAGGTCCACTGCAATTATGCGGCACGAGGGCCAAATTATGCGGCAGGGTTTAGTAAATTATGCAGCAGGATAAGGCAAATGATGCTGCATAATGCGGAACACTTTGTAATAATATTAGTTCATTATTTCAACATTTTTAAACTTGTTAACACTGTCTGGGCATTGTTTGTACCTCGTTAGTACCATTTAATACCCAAACGTAGCAATAAGTAACAAAAAGATGGCCAGTCAAGTTTTGCAAATGGTCTTTCGCTGCGCAGCAACACGCGTCGCTGCACTTTGAGTAACTTTTTAACCATTTGAGCCAGAAACAAAATTAGTTTTGTTAAAATCTGCAGATTATGCGGCGTGTGATGGACTATGTAGCGAATGCGGCAAATCTGTAATTGTGCCAAGATCACCGCGGCCGCACAATCGCATAATTCCAGTGGCGCTGTTCATAGAATAAGAGGATTCTGTCTTGTTACCCATTTGCCCTTCTCCTCCAGCATATTCCATCATGGTCGCCCCTAAATTAGCGGCCTTCATCTGACAGTTTGCTACTCGTTTCCGAAGATACCATCAGTATATGGTTACAGTTCTTGCTATGCATGTTCCTGATTCAGGCCTTCGAGATGAAGAAACACTCCCTGGCTGGTTATGGCATTCCAGCCTGATCTGTGGAGCCTGTATTGTGGCCAATCAAGTGGGCAGAATTACCCCTTGCAATCCATGATGCGGCACTGGTATATATCACCAGTGGCAAAACGGTGTGATAGGTTTTGAGGTTTGCATCCGATCAGGCTGGTCAGAAGATTTTATGGGGCCCGGGTCACCACCCTGAGGAGAGGCCCCTCTATGGTTTTCTGGTACCACAAGCATCCCATTCAGAAATTGAAACAATATACTTGTGGCGAATACGTAAGCATATTACGCCACCTAGTGGTCACCACTGTTGCCGTGTGAAAAGTTGATGTGAAAGAGCTGTTTCAGAGCATTCAGGCAGCATCCATATGATGTCTACCCTACGAGTGGTGGAAACAATATTCAGTGGCGTAACAATAGTTCCCGCAGCCCGCGCGCGGAGGGGTGGGAGGTGGGGATTATGGGTGCGAGCTCCAGGGCCCCCTTCCCTCAATGTGCACCGTCGGCGGGCCTCTTGCCCAAGAGTTCCTGACTGGGTCTAGAGCGATGGGCCCGTGCGTGGGGTGTGTTCCATGTATTTTGCAGAGGCTCCCCCTCAAGTTTTATGTGCCAACATTTGCGTAAGACTTAATGCACCATCTGCCACGAAAGCAGCACATGCTCGCCCGCACGCACCTGCGCATCCGGGTTAAATGGCTCGCAGATGGCGGCGAATGCTTGCAGTCTGACTTCCATTGACTTGCACCTGTTGTTGCCCACGCTCCAGTGCTTAATTGGTGCTTTTTGTTCCCGGTGCTGAGCACCGGCACTTATTTTTGAGGGCCGGGGCTTATTCTTCTGCCTCAAGCATTTGCTGCGAGCAAAACACACATGGGAAAGGCGGATGAAGGGTAAAACGAAAAAGCGACACAAAGGGAGAAAGTAGAAAGCTGCAAGAGTGAGCTGAAGGGGCAGGGAGTGGCTTTATATGGAGTGAAGAGGCCCGAGATGGCTTCAGGATTACGCCGCCTCAATATTTCATGTTCACACATTTGATTGCAGCAGCCGCGTGTTTAAGAGCAGGGCTTTGGGCACTGGCACCATTTTATTTACAAATTAAGCACTATGTACAAATCGTTGCTAACGCACACACCAAGGTTTGATGAAATTACATGTGATCATCCCCTTCTATATTAGAGGGAAACAGTATAACACAAGCCAGAGAGATTTAACAGTCGGAAAGGTGGGCTGTTTTGTTTCCTTCAGAGTCATTTCCTTCCAGAGGACATGACCCACAGGAGAGGCTGGCAAAAGTTCCTTTTCTTAGACTATCCGAGCACGCGCCTCCAATCCTTCTTATGTAACTTTCACAAAGGTAAGCATTAAGTAGTCTCTTCTGAGGTGGGCATGCAGGGGGCAGAGTAGAACGATGAGATGTGTGTGAAGCAGTGTTACTAACACCTACAGCAAGGGGACAGGGCTTGGTCAGGCTAGCCTTTCCATCTACCCATCAAAGGTGCCAATGCAAGGGTACCCTGTCAGAGCATGGGGTGCATGGGAAGTCATCCCACCCAAAATGATTCAGTACCACAACCCAGCTGTCCCCTCCCGAGTCATATTTAACCATAGAACTGGAAGAGACTTTCCATGTGGCAGCTTCTTCTGTTCCTCCCAAAAGGCCCCCCTTAGCATCTCTGCTCGATGCATACAGTCAGCATAAACCACAAGCTACCCAAGTAAATATCTTTAAAATGAAGGTCCACATTATGGAATTTGGAATATTGCAGGAAAAGGAACCTAACTGATGAGAGTGTGAGAAATACTGCCAAAGAGATTGAGCCAAGGTCTGACCCGAGACAAAACTGAATTGAAACCAACAACCAGCGTACTGCCGTTCAGGGCTAGTTGCAATTAAGAATATTGTAATTTGTACCAATAAATAGTGGCTGCAGCAGGATTAAAATGAAACCGGATAAAACAATGGATGCAGCCAGTGCTTAATTTGTGCTTATTGTTTCCGGTGCTGAGCGCCAGCACTTATTTTTGAGGGCCATCGCTTATTCTTCTGCCTCAAGCATTTACTGCGAGCAAAAGACATTTATGGGAAAGACGGAGGAAGAGAAAAACGAAAAAGCGTCTCAAAAGTAGAAAGCAAAAGCTGCAAGAGTGAGCTGAAGGGGCAGGGAGTGGCTTTAAATGGATTTGAAGAGGTCCGAGATTGCTTCAGAATTACGGTGTTTCAGTATTCCGTGCTGGCACATTTAATTGCAGCAGCCGCATGTTTAAGAGAAGGGCTTTGGGCACTGGCACGTTTTTATTTACAAATTAAGTACTGGATGCAGCATGCCCCCCCCCCTCCAAAGTCACTGTTAAATTGTAACACACCATCAGATGTTTGCACAGTAGTTGTTTTATTTGTAGGGATCTAGAAGCCATCCTGATGCAAAGTTCTGTCAGGATGTTCATTAAATGGGACAACCACCATTTTGCCCTCACCTACCCCACATCTCCATTTCAAAAGATAGTTTGGTCCCGTAGTCTTGACTTTAACACCGAAACTGGGTCACGCTTAGGCCTGCACCCCCCCCCCCCAATAGTTTTTGTACCAAGTTTGCTTCCCTCTTCTCCACGTGCTGGAGATTCTGAAGTACCCAGGCTTTAAGTATTATGCTTAAGGCACCGAAAAAAAAAACCTAAAGCTAGTGAGATTCGGGTTTGTTTTGGAAAAATCTCTGTTCAAGATTGCATTTTTTTTTTTTAAAATGACATCAACAAAAGGTTTGCTCTGCTAAGATCACTATCCACTTTAAAAATAAACACATTCGGCCATCTTGAAGTTTGTGGTGGAAACGCGCATGAAACCCATGGTTGAACCCGGAAATACAAATATTTCTGATAGACAAAATTCCAAATCCAGCAAGGAGTAATAGGTAGATCACTCATAATTTACACAAAGAAACTAGTTGTTGAAATAAAAAAAAAATTGAAACAATTAGAATTAGTCAATAGTGTTTTTTCTGTGTTTTTTGCCCTGATGGCTGATCTATAAAAATAATATATTGTGACATCTGCAAGATACTTCAGGTTGCGGGGTATATAGTGTTTGTTGGTTGTACACAAACATTTGACCCCCCCCAGACCAAACAACTGAGCTGCAGCTTATATTGTTTTTTCATTGTGTACCGATTGATCTTCAATTTATATGGGCAAATTGAGTGAAAAATGCATCTGAAGGAAATCTATGCATTTCTTAAATGTACCGAAATATATATAGTTTGGGAATAGTGGTGCTTTCTACATGTCTAAATTTGGAGTTACCCAGGCTATCATTTGATTCACAAGTCATTTTGTAAAATGTGTTCTTTCTTTCACACTGGCCTATACTTGGAGCCACAAATGGACAGCTGTTCAATAATAATACTAAATCATCTACTAATTTGTGTTTCTACACTTTTTCTGATAAGAATGGTACCCGACTTGTCTGTGATCTAGCATCATCCTCCAGGAAAGGGCTATGGGTGCATTTTACTTTGTGTGATGTACTGAGGGACCGAGTGGTGTTCTGTGATTTTACCATTCCATAGATAATGTCTTTGTCTTTCTGGTTACTTTGGTGATGGATACAGTTTATGCATATCAAATACAACTACTTTTGTTCTTATAGTAGCAAAGTGAATGGCGGAACAAACTGATGTTTGTTGATTCTTTTTTTCCCATTTGTTGCAGGCACGTATGCTATTTTACTGACTGAGTTCATAGTCGGGGTATTCCTGCAGGTTTTGGGACTCCCATTTGTTGCGGTCTCCCAAGTGTCCCTCTTCTCAAAAGTGACATCAGAAAAAACACAAGGTGAGTTTCTTATCTTCAATATCTTGCACTTATGTACTTAGTCGTTTTATTTCTTTCCTAACTTAGGTTTTTTCTGATTTTCCTTTACTTCTCTCTTTCTCTTATGTTACCCTTCTCTTCCTTGCTTCTCTAATTCCTTATTTCTTTCTCCTTTTCAGTGCTCTCTGTTTCGGTCTTTCTTTCATTCCTTGTTCCTTCTCCTGTTGTTTGTCATGTTTTTTTCTTTCGCTCCTATTTTTTATCTATGTTTCTGCTTATTTTCAATCTTTTGCGCTCAATATTTTTTCTTCCAGTATTTTTTCTCCTCCGCACAAGTTTTTTTAAAAATAATCAATCCTTTTTCTTGCACTTAATTTTTTACAGTTCTCCCCTTTATCTCTCTCCTTTTGTTATTCTTCCCTTATGATTTTTATGTCTTCTATCGCCTGTTTCCTTTATTCCCACGAGTGGCTTTTGTTTTCATTGCTTGGCTTTTCTCCAGCTGCACCCCTAATGAATCCATTACTTTGCAGCTACTCAAAAACACTCTCTTAGAATCAGTAGTATGTCGCTTAAAAATAGACATCTCATAACTCCGGTTCTCCTACTCTCTAAGCGCCGCTCTTAGACTTTTTGAACACAACAACACTGGGAGCTGTTAAGCGTTATAGATGGATGATTTGCCCTTTAAACACAGTTCTTCTTTCTTTGCTGGGGTCTAGTAGCTTTTTGTACAGTTCAACTCTTCAAATATCAAGCAGTTCTTCTTTTCTTAACAGTTCCCCGAGGGTGAGTTCTCATACCTGGTTTACTTCCCAAGTTGAAGTGGTGCCAGTATTATTGTTTTATTTGCCTGCAGCAGCACCATTAGGCCAGCAGTGTGGTCAGTGCAAAAGGGTCACTTTTGGACCCTTTCTTAAAGTACTGAAAAATTGTTTAACTTTCTCCATATTTCAGAACTGGAGTTAGAATAGTAGATAAGGCTCTTGGCGGCCTTGAGCAAACTTGCAATTCCAAAATAATCTACGTCTAGCGATAGAACAGTAAATTTGACTTTTGAGTGCCCGTCACACCCATTGCTGCTCTGACGGTGCAACGCATGGCAAGAAACTCACGCCTACCCAACAATCCATGTAAAACATAGTTCCTGTCACCCAACCCATATGATCGGGGCTCCCATGTAGGATTTAGCAACTCCCATGATTGCCCCACCGTGTACATTGTTGTTTCCAATACTCCTTTCTTTTATTGTCTTGGGTCCCACACATCAAGAGGTACTTACCCTCCACATCAGCCTTCTTGCACTGCATTTTGAATAGGACTCCAGGAGCAATCCCTGTAGTCGGGTCTCTTCCGCAGGTAGAATAAGAGACTGAGGATAATTGTCCTCTTCAATTCTTGGGTACATTTTCTGCCTCACCTCGGCAGGCCATACTAATCTGATATCTCTTTAGATTCGAGCGGACTCTGTTGAGCCTGAATTTAAGCCTCTTGCATTTCACATGATAACTTAACTCAGGTTCCCATCCTCATGTGTAATTGACATTTCAAGAAGCTTTTTATCCCTCAGCCTGTTTCTCGGTTCTCTGTTTACGTTTGTAGTATAACAGGAAACTTATCTTTTTCCTTTAAGTGGCTCAGGCTCACTCATAATCTGCTAAGTATACTATTGACTTCTGAGTTGGTAACTCTCAATGCAAGCTCCTCCACCCCAGGTAACAACCAACCTTTTTTTTTATTTATAATAAAAGCTTCTTATGTTGGTGAAAATAATCCAGAGCTACAAATATTATTCAAATTTTAATGCTGACCCCGTCAGGCAAGTTTACATATTTATTTTAAATATAAACTTTTCAGTTTTTGTAGGCTGGGCTACACACAGGGGAGCTACTTATGGGTAGCACGAGAGCTACTAGTAGCTCATGATCTACTTGTTGGACACCCCTGCAATCGCATATGTGTGATACCCCCCACAATACACTCTGGACTCCTAGGGTGTGTACTGTCTGTCCCACTCACTATCCCATCAACGTTTGAGCCATTAAAATGTAACCTGTGTTCAAATAACATCACTTTTTATAATCAATACACAGGAGGATGAGTGCGTCTAAGGAAACGTGCCCTTCTATCCGCAGTAACTTCAGGGTCACCCATCCTCCAAGATAAGACTCGCCCAGTGGTCCCTACCTGAGGTGATAGGCTAATTCAATGATTACACATGTACAACCGGTTATTTAACTTCTGCACTATTCCCTTAGGACCTTTGCATGGTCAGTCATGCACAGTCACTCTAATCCCATTCCCTTGTATCTGTGATTGTGTTCATTTCCAGTTCATCTGCCTATCGCTGTTAGTGTTCTGTTGTGGTTTCAGACTCACCTCTGTTAGGTTTCCATTCCAAACTCCCAATGTCATTCCCTGAACTACATTTGGTAAATTTAAATCAAGTCCATGCTGTTAGGCTCCGCCTATGAATCATTGCTCCGTTGAATATCAGTGAACTGACTTTCTCCCATGCCGCCTGTTGCTGCTATTGTGCGCACGGTTCTTGTGGCAGATGCATCCTCACCCACTATGTTCTCTGTTTCCTCGCTGAGGGCTTCTTCATTATTGTTTGGCATACGCACCCTGAGGGGTTTCCACCATTTTCCCAAGGTTCCCAGTGACTGTCAGCCATACCCAGCCAGCCCTAGACTTCTTATGGAATCTGGAAGAAGTCTGATTCTCATTTGAATATTGCACAGTGCTTGTCCAGATACAACAGCATATCTTCTTCATGCTAATGGGTTTGAGTTTTTGTTGTGCTTATTGGAAGCCCTTCCTTAACTTCTGAGTTTCCAAGTGTAATCCAGAAAGATTCTCATAACTTCTCTCTGTACCCATGCATCATTATGTTTCCTAATATTCAACAAAATCACGTCTCTGTCTAAACGTTTGAAACCCTCACTAAAATTGCTCGCTGTAGTAGAGTCCAGCCCCAGGATATGCCACACAACAGCTCCAAGCTGTTCGTAACTCTCATTATCACAGGATTTCCGCCCAGGTCAGTCTCCCTTCCCTGCTGCAGGGTCACAAAATACTCTCATACATACACAATAGGTGCAACCCTTTGGCTCCTGTGGGGACATCACTGGTATCAAATGGAATACAATGTGGCATATCCATGAATTAATTTGGAAGGTTCATTGAGACTTGACCCACTCATGCCGCATTCACGCAGACTACATTTGTGATGGCCCTGATGAAGTCCCTGTATTTGGGATGAAACACACAGGCTGGGTCTTTCTATGTACGGGTATTTTTTTGCCGATAAAGGACTCTGAGAAGCCCGGAATTGTGAAGATTTGATTTCTACACCACAATGCACTTGGACAAATACAGGATCGATGCAACACACCACTTTTTATCGAACAGGTACACCTTGGGCAGAAACAGTGGAAGCTTCCCAGTGTTAGACGGCAGGTACAGTTAGGTTAGCATCATCACAAGTTTTTTTTCCATCACAGGACAGGTAGGAATGGGGCAGCAATGTAAGCTGTATTTCCTCACAGAAGAGAGGCAGAATGCAGTAGCAAAGCAAGCCTACATCTCTCACAGGCGACAACACATGCAATCTTCCATTTCATAGAGGCCATATCCAGTGGACAGGCTAGTTTTAGTTTTCATCTCTTACAGAACATGAACAGTTAAGGCATGAGTGGGATTTAGTTTACAGAAAGAGCTCTGAAGTGGGTGCTGAAGTCACAGAGATGGTTGTATAGGTGGATAAGTGAATTAATATGTAGCTTTGGACACCATCCTCGCTAAGGTGATATTCCAAGTCCACATCTGGAAAACCCTGCTGCTATCACTTGGAAAGCTACCCTTTGTGTAAATTCATAAGCCTTCTGTGTATTGACAAGTGGCCGTCACCTGGTAGGTCATCGTTATTTGGAGCAGCCTCCCCAAAGCGTAACTATGCTCTAGACAGGCAGATATGTACCAACTTCTTCGAAAAGTTTTTGAATGCACTCACACCAGGCATTGTGCTTTCCAAGGCTCGGTGCTGCACTTGTTCAAAATATTGAGACCTGTATTGACAGTGCTGCAGCAGGTGTGCCCCAGTTAGTGCCTATTGTCTGGTACCGATCTTCTGCATTGGGGTTACGCACTCCTCTCCGGAGATGAGTCGGCTCCATTTACTATCCTGGCATCTCTGCCCTACTCAATTGAAGGCATAGTCACGGCCCTACTCTTTACTCTAAGATCTCCTCGGCTCGAATAAAAATAAATCTAGTTTTCACCTGAGCCTTTTTATATCCGTTACACGTGCGTGCTCTTCAGATTTTCCGGCAATCATGCTGGCATACATTATATGACAAGCGCGGTGCATGAGAGGGGGCAGTGGAAATACACAGGAAGGCACATTTGTAGGCTACTAAGAGAGAAAACAGACACTTTTATAACCTATCAAATATCTTTGAGGACTTTCAAAACAAAGAGGGAGAGAGTGTCTGTGTTTATGCAAAAATTCCTAGTGAAATCCGACAGACATTTCAGCATACACGACTGAAAGCATATGTACCCAACTATCAGAAAAGATATTTATTAGAGTGGTGTAACACCCCAAACACCCCCCGTGAAGCTACGTCTCAGTCTGCAATCTTACAAAAAATCAAGCAGGTGTCCGTATCTGTGTGTGCATGTATGGAGGTAAGTGTGTGAATGCGAAAATGAATCCATGGGTGTGTGACGGGATGAACGACTGGTTAAGCCAGGCTATAAAAAGACGAATGATCAGATAAATGGATGGATGGATGAGTGAGTGCACATATGTGTGAATGCGTCGGTGGGTGAATTCATAAATGTTGTTCTGAATAGATCCAGTGTCAGGGTGAGGCAGCTGAAAGAGTGGGAGACTAACTTGCCATAGATGGTGAGCCAACGAAACATAAAAGAAAGGACACACACACACACACACTCACTCACTCTCTCTCTCTTCTCTCTCTCTCTTCTCTTCCCCCTCTTCCCCTCCTTGCACGCAGTTGCACGTCTACTCCAGGTGTGATGGTTTCTGGGATTTCCCTGGAAATGGAATGTGAGCCAGAGTCCTGTTCACTGCAGTGGGGAGCCTGGGGCACAACTAGGAGGCAGAGGAGACGTCCTGTTTATGTAGGAACATTGTATCTGAGAGAGACATCTTGTTGCAGATTTCTTACCTTAGAATTACACTCAGGCATCTGTCTGGATCTGAAGATTTTACTTGAGCAGTACCCATGCGTGGCGTTGATTGGCCCCACATCCATCATCGGCATCGTCCGCACTGGAAATGTCATTGCGTCCCCTATATAGGCTCCACTCCGGCGCGCTGAGATCAGTTCATTTCTTTTCATCCTAGTCAGCACTAATCCAAAGAGATCATACCCCTCACTCCATTTTTGATTGGCTTTTTCAAGGCCCAGGACCTTGTTTGGTCTTTGCACAACCATTGAATATGAAGCTTTCTCCACTATGGACCTGCAAACAGACTAGGGTGAGGCCAGTGGACTGGATACTTTTCCAAATACAGGCATGCTTTCTTCCCCCTCATGTGGCTATGGTGGAGAGAGCTTCATATTCAGTGGTGGTGCACAGAGCAAACAAGGTCTTGGGCCTTGAGCTGCCTTCGGTGGCAGTCAGGACTAACCTCCTGACAGAGGTGTTTCAACCTGAAGCTTTATGCTGCGAACATCTGCTCCCATTTAATGAAGCCCTTACAGATGTGCTTCTGGGTACCTGGACTTGTATCAGATATGGAATGTGGTCAAGCCCACAATTGGCCGTTGCCATCACCCTGCTATGGGCGACCCAAGTTTTCTGACACAACACTCCACCCCTGAGACCTTTGTTATCAGGACTCCACCGCCAGAGGGCGGGTTCCCTACTGCACCCCCGGGTAGGGAATCCAAAAGGATGGACCAACTGGGGAAGAAGATTTTTTTCTTCCGCTAGCCTGGCTTTGTGGTCCATGAACACTGCATGCCTTTTCGGCTGTTATTCCCACACGCTGTGGGATGCAGTTGCCCATGTGCTGCCACTGTTCCTGAGGAGGCCTAGGCTGTACTTTCTCCGGCAGTTGCAGATGGGAGACATGCAGCAAAGTTCATAATCCGATGTGTACTAGACATGACCGACTCACTGGGCAGAGCTGTTTCATCAACGGTGGTCCTAAGACGCCACACCTGGTTGAGGATGTCTGGCTTTTCAGAGGATATCTAAGCCAATCTGATGGACACGCCCTTTGATGGCATTCATCTCTTTGGAGACCAGGCAGACTTCACTCGAGCGCTTCAAGGATTCTCGTGCTACAGCTGGGTACTTGGGCCTTGTGGCAGACCCTCAACCCCTCCGTCTGCCTTTTTCTGGCTGTGAAAGGGGCACCCCACTGTGTCTGTTCCTGACCAGCCACTGTGCCATGCCTGCTGCCCATCCTCTGCGTGGCCAGAGATGTGGAATCCACCAACCTTGTGGATCAGGGAGCCAGCTGTCTGACCAGTCTTCCACCCCTGTCCGCAGATGCCTCCAAACCTTCCTAGTCTGACTCTTCCCCATCAGGAACCACTCAGAGGTAGGATTCGCCGTGACCTGCAATCTATCACGTCAGTCAGGGTTTTGCAGATAGTCCGAAGGGGATATCCTTCACCTGTGAAACTACTGCTTAATCCATGCCACCATCCTATGATCGGATGACAGATGATCACTTGGCACTTCTCTGAGAGGAAGTTACAGCTCTCTTCCCCACGGGAGCCATAGAGAGAGTTCCTGTGCCAGAAGTAAGTTGTGGTTGCCCTTCACGCTACTTTCTGGTACCACAAAAATGACTAGAACCTCTGCCCTATCCTAGACCTTAAGTCCTGCAATCTCTTCCTCAAGGAGGAGAAGTTCAAAATGCTTATTCTGGCTCACGTTTATTTGCCCAGGTCCCAAGAGTCTAGATGGGAGCTTTGGACTTGCAGGATACTTATTTCCATGTGACCATCCTACCTGCCCACAGACGTTACTTGCAGGTCATGGTAGGCCACAAGAACTTTTAGTTCACTGTGCTGTACTTTGGCTTTACCAGCACACCTCACATGTTCATGAAGGTGATGCCAGTGGTCACAGCCCAGGGATTTCAGTCTTCCCCTACCTTGACAATTGGCTGTTGAAGGCGGGTACCTCCACACTATGGCGGACCTCCTGCATTTGCTGGGCTTCAATATAAATGTACCGAAGTCACACCTGACTCCCTTTCATTAGAGCTGTTCAGGACACAATGCAGTTTCGGGGATTATTATCCACAGTGGCGATTCCAGGATATTCAGGCTATGATACCTATGTTTCAGCCTCTATCCTGGATTTCAGTGAGAATGACTCGGCTGCTGGGCCTCATGACCTCCTGCATCCTACTAGTGACACATGCCAGATGGCATATGTGGGATCTCCAGTGGGACTTAAAGTTCCAATGGGCGCAATATCAGGGGAATCTCTCCAACATGGTCCAGATCTCGGAGTGCTCTACGAGACCTGCAGTAGTGGTTAACGAACAATGACTGAGTCGGAGGCAGACCCCTCTCCATTCCCCAACCAGATCTGACAGTAATGACAGATGTGTCACTTCTGGGCTGGTGTGGCTATCTGGGAGAGGTGGAGATCAAAGGAGTCTGGTCTCTGGCGGAATCAGGACTCCACATCAACTTGTTGGAGCTCCGGGCGATGCGACTGGCATTGAAAGCATCTCAAGGGAAGATAGTGCAGCTGTTCGCAGACAATACCAAACCCTGTGGTACTGCAACCAGCGGGGAGGTGTAGGGTCGTAGACCCTTTGTCAGGAGGCTCTGCCTCTTTGGAGGTGGCTGGAACACCAGTATATATCCCTGGTGGTTCAACATCTGGTGGGCTCTCTGAATGGCAGAGCGGAGGAACTCAGCTGAAAATGCCTAGTCGATCACTAACAGAGTTCCATCGGGAGGTGGCGCAAGGTCTCTTTCAGCAGTGGGTAGAGCCTTGGTTAGATCTGTTTGCCTCCGCATAGAATGCGCAATGTCAGCAGTCTTGTGCGTTACAGTTTCCTTTGCCGCAATCGCTCAGAGGCACTTTTTGTCTCAAGTGGAACTTAGGCCTCCTGTATGCCTTTCCACCCATACCACCTGTGACCAGAGTGCTCAAGAAGAGCAAGAACGACTGGGCCCAAGTAATCCTTGTTGCCCAGGGCTGGGTAGGGGAAATTTGGTATCCTGAGCTATTGAGCATTGACATCGATCCTCCGATCAGACTTGACCTTCGGGAGGATCTTCTGAAGCAGCAGCAGGGGAGGGTTCTGCACCCAAACCTGTCCATTCTCTGCCTTCTTGCATAGAGCTTGACAGTCGACAATTGACAGCTTTCAACCTTCCTCCAGAAGTCTGTAATGTAATCTTGGCAGCCAGGTGTTCCTCCACCAAAATGGTATACACTTGTCATTGGAAGAAATTTGTGGCATGGTGCACAGACAAGTCTGACTCCCTTTCTGCCCCTCTTTCCGAGGTTCTGTTTTTCCTTTCTCTGGTTCAGCAGGGCCATACTATTGGCACTCTCAAATGTTATTTATCTGATATTTCTGCCTTTCTAAAGTTGCCTGATCAACATTTTATGTTTAAGTCTCCTATTGTAAATAGATTCCTCAAAGGTCTTACAGATATGTTTCCTCCTTCCCCATTCATTATAACCCAATGGGATTTCAATTTGGTTTTGCAATTTCTTATGTGCGCTCCTTTCGAGCCTCTCCACAGTTGCCCTGTCATGCTTCTCACTTTGAAAACAGCCTTTCTTGTGGCCATTACCTCTGCTTGCAGGGTGAGTGAGCTGCAGGCAATGTCAGCTAAGCTGCTCTACCTCTCTTTCTATCCTGACAAAGTGGCTCTATGCACCAGGGTGCCCTTTTTTGCCAAAGGTGGTCACGCCCTCTCATGTAGGCCAATCCATTACCTTGCTTAATTTTTACGCATTCAGGTCCGTAGGGATGGATATTTTGCCCGTTGGGTCCTGAAGGACTTTGTAGTATGATCTTAGTTTGCAGACCCTCCGCTAGGGATGTTATTGCTTGAGTCACTATTCTCATGTAAGGAATCTGCAGCTAGAAGTCTCTATCAGATGAACAGGTTATTTACCTTCGGTAATGCCTTATCTAGTTGCAGATTCCTTACCGACCCACCCACCCTCCCCGTGTTGCAAGCTGATTTCTAGGGACAGGGACTCCCCTTTCAGGGCCTTAGATTTGAGGCACCAGTGGTCCGTGTTCTTCATGGCTCTGCACTTCTGACTTGGAAAGTCATAAAAAGAAACTAACATCAGCGTGCCAGGGTGGCGCCTATATAGGACCCACAATGTCATTTCTGGCACGGATAACGCCATTGATAGGTGGCGTCGATCGGCTCTGCGTCTAACAGTGGGCGGGGGTACTGCTCAAGAAAAATCTCCAGATCCAGACTGACACCTGGGGGTGTGTAGTTCGAAGGTAAGGGATCTGCAACTAGATATGGTCTCCACCAGATAAGTTGTTGCCGATGGTAAGTAACCCGTTCTTTTTGGCTTGGGCATGCTTCCGTACCAGGGCTTGCACTGACACAGTCAGAGCTGCCATGTTGTTGGAACTGCTGAGGCAGATTGTGCCCCGCAGCTGGTGTATATTTTTCAAGCATTCAGACCGGACCACACTGCAGTTAACTGAAGGTTAATCAAAGGGCGGTGAGCTGATTAGCACCAATGGTCATTTGCATGGGATTTAGTCAGGAGAATGTGATCTCAGTGAGTATTTCTATCAAAGACTGCTGCATATTTCTTCACCTATTGTTACCAGTTCCCCAGAATCCCCTCGTGGATCAGAAAGGAACCGGGGTAGGCTGTTGATCTTCCAGAAAGTCAAGAGTTTCACTTTCAATTCAATGGTTTATCTATCCACGACCTTTATTAGATCGTGGACAGACGCACAGGGGCGTCGCGTGGTCAGAAAGATTGTGGGGGTGAGTTTCAGATTTCTCAACAATCACGCTGGTTAAAATACATTTCAGAGAAGCAGGGCAGGAGGGGGCATTTAAGGAGCCGTAGGAAGGGAGGGTAGTGTGGATTTTGAGGGGTACTTATAACTCCATACTTTATAAAAGAACTATTTAGGGCCTTTAAAGCAGAAACAGGAGTGTTTTTGTCTACATGTGTATGCAAAACTCCCACGTGAGATCCGACTAACACCTCCGCATACCCGATTTAAAGCACCTGTCCCCTGCGATTTAATGCAGAATGCATTTATTGGGGGGATGCCCCCCTCAAATAGTTGTAATAGTTGTATGCTGACGTATGGAAGTCAGCATGTAAAATACACAGTTTCAAAGAACTACAAACAAAATGTTAAGGCAAACCTGCAAATTACAAATAAAACCGAACTAACCTGGCTGCGAAGTGGGTGCTGCTGCCGGTACTCGAGCAGCAAGCATTGAAAAGCTCTCAAAGTCCTCCCAGACTCCGTGTAGGCCACACCCCTTCCCTAGTTTATCGTCGGATGAAGCGTCTGATTTATTGCAACAAACGCAGAACCTATATTAATTTTGTGAGCTCGATGATATAAAGAAATGCCCCGCTCATACATCCAATCTTTTCGAGGGTAGCAGATCACAGTATAAACAAACGGCAGTACATTTTGTGCAGTGTACGTGAAATGCATGGTCAGACATGCAAATATTGTATACTGATAACGCCCAGAAACGTGTCAATGAGTGCCCAGAAGACGCAATGGGCACTGTGCAGTAGCCACTTATCCCTCTCGGCGCTAATGGACTTCTGATTCTGACCGGATACTCTGGTGTGGGTCTGGCAGGTGTCAGTGGCGTTGCAAAAAATAATGCACCACCGGCACATTAAATGTAAAACAGAACTGGGCTAAGTAAAAACGTATGGAAATGGCCGTGCATCCCGGGATAAAGGGAGAGATACGTGTCACGAGCGAGGGCACTGATACTACACCACCAGGAGTAGGGGCAGGTGCACCCTCGCTGATTGACACAGCCTAGGGAAGCACAGGGCTTAAATTTAAGCTTTAAGCGCCCGAGCTGTTACGTAAGCAAGGGTGCTGTGCGTCGCAAGTGGGTGTGGCTTTAAGCATTGAAGAATGTAAAGGTTGTAATCTCGGTTGGCATTTTACAAGCCCAGAAAAAAACACGGCGGGGTCAGATGCGCATTATGCAAGGGCCAGAATGACACTGACACTCACAGTGACTGAAATAATACATTAAAAAGAAATAGGATGTGTGAAGGGGCGGGGGTAGCCCTGGTGCTCCTGTTAAGAACCGCTGCTGCTAAATGGGGAACACGCCAAGCTTCGGGGCCTTTGCAGAGGCGGTAGCTTAGCAAATTTAGACACTACAGACGCTGGTGGGGCCCTGTCCCACAGTCTTTTTTGGTGCCCACCCACCCAGTGCTTAATTTGTGCCTGTTGTTTCCGGTGCTGAGCACCGGCACTTATTTTTGAGGGCCGGGGCTTATTCTTCTGCGTCAAGCATTTGCTACGAGCAAAAGACGCATGGGAAAGACGGAGAAAGAGAAAGATGGAAAAGCGTCACAAAGAGAAAAGTTAGAAAGCTGCAAGAGTGAGCTGAAAGGGCAGGGAGTGGCTTTAAATGGATTGAAGAGGCCCGCAATAGCTTCAGGATTACGCTGCCTCGGTATTCCGTGTTCATAAATTTAATTTCAGCAGTCGCATGTTTAAGAAGAGGGCTTTGGGGCCCGGCAACTTTTTATTTACAAATTAAGCACTGCCCCCACCCCATGACCAACTCCTTACCACCACTTGGCAAATGAGCCCCTCATCTTTCCGTCGCCCCCATTTCACATACATTCATTTGTTTTAATGCGCTGGTACAGTCTTGCTTTACTAATCCACTCAGCTATCCACATAAAATACAGTTCTGTTCTTTGCAGCAAGCACCCTAGCTCTCTAGGCTGCTCTATGGCGAGTCAAAGCTGCCCCTAGACAAAACTCCCATCTCCCTATTAGGAACATTGATTGCAAGAGGTATCTTGACGTTTTAATTGCTCCCTGAAGGCTGGACGCACAAGGAACTTTTCAGCAGGTGCTTTTAAGTGGCAACTTTTGTAAGTTATTGGTAAACAAAGCGCCCCCCTGAGCAAGGCTGGCACCGCCCTAAAGCCTGCTGTGACTGCAAAGATGCTGGTATTGCGCTGTGAAAAACACATTCCTCTATGCAAACTGTTCCATATGTTATGAGTGTCATTTGCACTAAAGTAAAGAAGGAAGGTAAAGTGAAAACCTATGGAAACAAATGGCAAAATTGATATGAACAGTTAAATTAAAATGGAAAGAAATAAAGATGAAATAAAGATCCAAAGAAAAGAGTGGAAAGGAAGTAAGTGGTAAAGGTGAATTGAAGTTGATATTGTAAATAAATTAGGAGGTACTAACAAAGACAGAAATAAAGAAACAGACAAAATAATAATTAGAAAAGTCAGTGGGTTTCGCCTACGTGAGAGCTATTGGCTTTGGCAATGTCTTTTAGCCACATTGTACAGCAGCATGGCGTTGAGTGGTGTGGGGGTAGAGTAGAGTGGGTAGGAGGGGTGTACAGTAGACTGTAGTACACTGGCATAGAGTGTTCTATAGTGAGCTGGAATAGAGTAGAGCTGTGTGAAGTGAGGTGATGTGCAGTGGCATTGAGTAGAGTAGCTTGGAGTGGTGTGCCGTAGAGTGGCACTGTGTGGAGTGGAGTGAGGTAGAGTGGTACCTTGTTGAGTGGCATAAAGTGCATTGTCGTAGAGCGAGGCAAAGTAGAGTGGCATAGAATGCACTGGTGTAAAGTGCCATTGAGTAGAGTGGTGCAGAGTAGAGTGCAGTTCCATAAAGTAGATTTGCGTAGACTGCAGTGGCATAGAGTGCTCTGCACCACTATACGCCACTGCAGAGTGCTGTTGCGTTGAGTGGTGCTGAGTAGGGTGGTGTAGAGTGCAGTGTGCAGTGTAGAGGACAGTTGCTTGGAGGAGAGCGCTTTTGCGTAGAACAGAGTAGTGCAGAGTAGTGTGCAGTGGTGTAGAGCGCACCACAGAGTGCCGTGGCGTAGAGTGGATGAGAGTGGCTCAGAGTGCAGTGGCCTAGAGTAGAGTGGCGCAGGGCAGACTGCAGTGGCATGGAGTAGTGTGGTGCAAAGTAGAGTGTTATAGAGTACAGTGGCATAAAGTGCAGTGGCATGGAGTGGCGTAGAATGCAGTGGCGTAGAGTAGAGTGGAGTGGAGTGCTTGAACACTAAGAAAAGTAGTCCGAAAAATGGGAGCAGTGGATGGAGACAAGTACTCGGTCCATACCCCAGGGGAGGGCCAAACACGGAAGAGGACATGACACCTTGAAACGAGAGCAAAGCAAATGAGAGCAACGCTGTCAGTAGCAAATAGTGAACTATGGACGAGCTGTAAACCTACTGTATGTAAATAAGTCTTGTAGAGACAGTGTATGCACTGTCAAGGCGAAACCTAAATATGGAAAAAAAAGAAACAAAAAAATAGAAATAAAGATTGAAATGTAGAAGAAAAAATTTCTGACTGGTCCCTGAGGTGACCTTTTGCCCCGCCTCTCTATATGAATCGTATAATCTCACTCAGACCACTATAGCTGTCTGTAACAAAACCTTAAAATATGGGTTAATGCAATGATATCTACTGCAGAACTGGAAGGCGCAGCTGACTCTAGAGGGAACGGAGGCTAACCCCATCCCGCTGCAAGGAAGCCAACAATGCATGACAGCGTAAGGCGGTGGTGAAAAGCTCACCAAAAGGAGCAAGGGGTCCCCCAGTGACCAAGGCATGCAGGTTTTAAATTACCCAATCCAAGGGGAGGGTCAGGCAGCATGACTGACAGAAGGCGACTCGGACAGGTGTGTCCCAACATTGTCGCCAGAATGAAGGACATCGCCCAGGAATCGCCATCTGAGTTGCAAAAAGTGCAGCCTGGATCAATGTGTTGCTGGATTACACCTTTAGCTGACAGCGACTCCGGCTTGAATCGGCCAGTGGCGTGGTTCGAAACTCGCTGCCCGATCAGTTTTTTGGTGTGAAGCGGACCAGATTGTGACTAAGTTAGCAACGGCATTGGGGAACAGTGTGTGATGCCCGAGCAGTAGCTGTGTATACGACCTAAGCGGACAACTGCGTGGAAGGAGCACACTGCCCATCTGGAGAATAATCCATGAAGCGGGCAGCAGCATGGTTGGAGCACGCTGCCCGACGGGCGAGCAATTTGAAGCCGGCAGCGGCGTTGGAGGGGCATGCTGCCCGTACAGAGAGCAATCTTGGAAGCAAGTAGCGGTGTGAAGGGAGCACGCTGCTCAACCAGTTAGCAAGCTGTGAAGCGGGCAGCGGCATTGGAGGGGCACGCTGCCCGAACAGAGAGCAATCTTGGAAGCGAGCAGCTGTGTAAGGGGGAGCACACTGCCCAACCAGTGAGCAAGCTGTGAAGCAGGCGGTGGCGTAGGATGAGCACGCAACCCGACTGGCAAGTACTCAAGCCACCGGCATGTGAATTTAGGTAGGCAAGGGCATGACCAGGAGCATGCTGCCTGGGGCATTTTAATTGGGACTTACCTTGTCCAGCGACCTGGGCCTTTGGGAGCCTTTCGGAACTCAACCACCCTCTTCGTGGCAGTCTGGAGACTGTACAGGTACAGATAACCACGCCTACCTCCTTTAATGGGGCAGAGCCAATTTTTCTCTTAAAGGGAAAATGACTACCGCCCAGCTACTGACACAGGGACTAAAGGGTAAAAGATATCTGGCTAGGCGGACTGGAGGAGTGGTGCATCCACACCAGTTTTGTATGTGCTGCACCAAGCATCAGGACGAGCAGGTCCAAGCTGGGAGGCAAGGGAAGAGGGGACAAGGCTTGTCAGGACCAAAAAGAGAGAGACACCAGCTAGGATGCATAAAGGGAGATGCAGGGCCCAACAAGAGGCAGGGTTGGAAAGGGAGCATGGAGACCAACAAGGAGAATTCTCCCCCCCCCCCCCCTCCCTCCAGGTTGGACGTGAGAAGAATCACACGGGAAGCCAGCAAGGTTTTACGAGGACGGGAGGGACACATCGATGGAAGTTGCAGTTAAGAAACCAGAAACCAGAGTGGTGAGCAAATGCGTTGTCCCCACAGTCGAAGACAGGAACTAGGACATCTCAGAGATGGGGCAACCCCTGGCGAAGATGAGGCAGGCAGTTGACCAGCATGGGCACAAGTGGTTGATGGAGCAAGTCTTGGCCACAAGGGAGAGATTAGAGCAATGGAAGATGACAGAGCCTCGCAGCAGGAGGAAAGGAAGCAGTTGCGGCCCAAGGAGCGCCACATTGGGCACCAATGGCCTCAACCAGCGGAGCAGCACAGGAAGAGGTCTAGCAGCAGTTGGAGCTCAGGGAGCAGCGTCCAAAGGACAAAACGAAGGAGGAGCGACCAGAGGGCCGGACCTAGCAGGAGCACAAGCTGCAGAACTGACTCAGGGACACACTCAACCTAGAGGGCACACAGGCAATCCGGACCCACTCACAGACAACTGCACTATGCCATGGACAGCGAGGAGGGACAGAGCAGTGAATGGTAGTTGGTCTTTGCAAGCAGCCAGCGGGCACATACAGTCAACTCGCCGGTGCATGTTGAAGAGTAGAGAACATGCAGGGGCACTCACCCTACAGCAGATCTTAAGACACACAGTGGGGAGCATGGGACACATGTGCATGAAGGGGGGGGCACAGAGGATAGCCCCCAGCAAAGGTCAGAAAGACATTCAGGCACAACGTATGTAATGGCCAGTTATGGGACTCAGGTTGGTGTAGTTAACGCGGGGAACACCTTGCCAGGGCAAGCCCCAGGGCAGGCGGAGCACTTATACGAGGCATGGCCATGAACGCCACACATTCAGTAGCAAGGGAAGCCTCAAAGCCATGAATCACTGTATCAAGTATTGACAGAAAGTGAGCTGGCACGGCAATCCGAAAGGGATTTATGACAACTTTTCTAATGAACGACATGATGACTGTGAGGATGAGATATGGCATGTGTAATTAAGTTGCGTTTCAATGTGCAATAAAGGTACAAGTACACTAATCAGAAGTTATGAACTAATGCTTTTTCATTACAATGCATGATAACCAATGCTGGACATGTTAATGACCCGTATTGTGATGACCTATGTACTGGCTTTGCTGTTCTATCACAACTTCTGTTGTATCTTGATATCCCTAGTTGAGGGGTGAGAATGACAGGAGTTCCTCTGTTGGTTGCTTGCACACCTCGGGGTGGGAGGTGGTGGTTTTACCACTGAACAGGGAGGCGCAGCTGACCCTAGAGGGGTATGGTGGCTAACCCCAGCACCGCAGCAAACAAAGGTAGCACAGCAGCATAAGCCGGTACTGAAAAGTGCTGCAAAAATAGCAAGTGGTCACTCAGTGACCAAGGCATGCAGGTTTTAAATGACCCAATTTGAGGGGAGGGGTGGGGCCGCATGTTTAGCAAAAGGCGACCGGAACAAGCATGTCCCAACATTGTATCCAGGATCAAGTGGATAACCAACCACCCACCCACACAAGGTTTCACGGGCGGTGCAGCAAGGTTAAGGGCATTGGGTGGGGTTCGCAGGGTCTTAATAATGGGATGTTCACACAAGACGGAATTGAGCAAAGGCCGGATACAGTTCTTGGGATGCCACACTGAAGGAACACGTAAACTGCCCGAGGTAGGTCCTTGTGATGCTGCACGGCAGGGCCCCCCTGGCCGAAGAGGGAGTTGCAAGGTTTTACCAACAAACATCCTCACACAAAGATGCGAAAGAGGAGTGGCTCGAATAAGTTCCTTGGGATGCCTCACGGCAGGGACATCTGAGGGCAGACAACGGATAAGAAGCGGTCAGCGCTGGGCGGTCACAGCAATTGCAGCTCAGACATGGCTTCATGGACACAAACGCCACACATTCGTTTCAAGGGAAGCCTTAAAGCCACAAATCGCTTTACCAAGTACTGACAGGAAGTGAGCTGTCAAGGCGATCAGAAAGTGATTTATGGTAACCTTTCTAATGAGAGGCTTGATGACTGTGTGGATGAGAGGTGGCAGGTGTAGTTAAGTTGTGATTCCATACGCAATAACGTTGAATGTACACGCATGAGCAGTTATGAACTAATGCTTTTTCATGACAATGCAAGATAACCAATGCTGGAGGGGTGAGAAGGACGGCAGGAGGGCCTCCGGTGGTTGCCTGCACAGCTGGGGGTGGGAGGGGAGGGGTCTGCGCACGTCTTTACAAATTAAGTGGGGCAAAAGGTGTCACGTGACATGTACCTCTGACTTTGCTTTGTGTACGATATATGTGCCTAGAATTCCTGGAAACTTAATTTGGTAAGTAATTCTCGACGCCTGGTCACGTTTATTCACGTTGTTGATATAAATATTATTTTTAAAAAACAAACGTGAAATTTTGTTTAAAAAAATGAAGTGCTGGTTACCCCATCTAAATGAAACATCGTCATTCCCTACCAGTGCACCTACCCGGCCTTATAATTATTTTTGGCTGTGAAGATGTTGTTTTGGACAGTGGGTCCCAACCTGTGGTCCGGGGACTCCTGGGGATCCGCGAAGCCTCCTCGGGGGGTCAGTGACTGCTTAGTAAATTAAATAATATTAACAGGTTAGGTCCCCAGCTTTCAGTAGTGACTCAGTGGGTGGGGGGGGGTACCCAGATTCCAATCATGATTCAGTGGGGGTCCATGAGGTTCCAGTAATGATAAAGAGGGAGTCCACATAAGTCAAAAGGTTGGGAACCAGGGGTTTGGGAGATTTGCTGGCCTTACCCACATAATTCCTATCCTTAATGGCGCCACGTTAACAAAAAGGGAATGAAGTCTGTGCCTCTGGTCACATAAATAATGTTGCCCTTGGCATGTCTCCTACTTATTGTGAGCACACAAAGGGTGGGTCAACCAAAGCTGTTTTGTTGGAGTCGTTTTTATTGACTTTATATTTTAATACACTATATTACAGAAGGCAAGGTCTCCTATCCAACACTTAACAGCATAATAAATGTCATTTTGACTTTTACTCCAGAAGAAGATAACTACGTGACGCACCAACTTTAAATTGCTAGTTGAACTTTAACCAGCAGCAAATAGCTTGTGGTTTCCAAGTGTAGAAAAGAAAAGTGAAATCCCACATGTTGATGTTCATATTAGGATAGGCTGGCACCAGGACAGCCTTTATAATTATTTGTTCATTCAATGAAGTCCATATGTTAGTGATGAAGCGGAAAGGCGAAGTGGTACAAGCTCCACAGCGTACAACTACCCCATCTGCAATGGCGCAGCCTTTGTGGAGTGACAAGGTCCTCCACCCCAAACCCATATCTCAGCCCTTTCTTGGTCTCTACGGGGCTCAGGATGAAGTCGACTCACAGGTAGGATGGCTCTTTGAGTTAAACCCTGTGAGTGTTCTGCAGGTCAAAAGTATTTCACAAGTATGGTTCCTGCCAAGACCAACACAGTCTTCCATTTTCCCCTTTTTGAGATCAGGAAATTGAGAATTGTTAAAGTGGTTAATAGTTACACATTGTATTTACAGTGCGTACAAGCAGCAGAAATGTGGTGCACAGCTCTACAAAAACAATAATTATTGTCAAGTTCACGTTGTGGAGTAGGCTGTGAGTGGTTCTTCTTTTCACAATGAAGAAACTGTTTCCCTCTGGCATCCTGATGTCGTGGAGGGTGCTCAAAAGAAATCTGGATGGAAGGAGAACTAAAATAGGTGTAAGCTGGGTTTAACTGTGGAAAACATCTGGGCAAGGAGACAGGTTCATAACGGTGTGGTTTCAAGAACACATGATGGCTGGAGCACCAAACCAAAGGCGAGCAACCAAAGTTGGAACTCTCCTTGAGATCATAGTGTTCTCTTAGGTAGACATGAGCTGGAAGTAAAACCCAGCCACTTTGCAAAGGTGACCTGTTTAGGAAAGTAATGACAAAGGGTTTTCGTTCCTGTTGAAAATGCAGAACTAGATCCTGGTGAATTTAGGTTATACCAGGAAGGAGGGCTACGTACCAAAAACACATCAGAAGATAGCCTTTATAAGTAACATAAGAAGGAGCCTGGGCTAAATTAGCAACCACTGTACCTTAATAGGGAATATACGCTTTATAGGGTAAATAAACTACTCTCAAAATGGTGTCATCAAGCTGACAGTTGCAGAAATAGTAGGAGAACAACATTTAGTCCATCCGAGAAAGAAGTGATCAGAAAACTGAAGAATTCCCTATGGCATGGCTTCAGTGTCTCATTTGCACCCGTCCATGAGAGCTGGGATGCTCAGATTGTGAGCATCAAAGCTGTAATCTGGAAGCTGCAGTGCCTTACGTGCTGCTACCTAACAAAGTCTTACAGCGCCAAAGATCCTGCAGCAGCCGCAAGAAAAACCTACACCATTGGAACTCAGATGACGTTAGAGTTGTAGGGGAAGCAGTTCATGAAGCTCTATTGACATGAAAGCCGGGTCCGAAAGGAAGGACTTTTTATCTGTTCTGTCTTGCAGGACTTTGCGGTCTGAGTCCACTCCACAGGCCCTCCACCATTAGGAGGTACTCCTTCGGTATCTATTTTAAAGGTGATAATTCTACAGTTAGAACTATCCATCAGAAGAACAAGTTACTTAGCATCGATAATACTCTTTCTAGGGAATACTCTGTCTAACCTGAAGTTTTCTTACTGCCCTTCCTCCTCCTATTCTGTGGGGGAGCCTATTTTAACATCTACAAAATCATAAGTTGGGAGTCTGCACACTGGTACCTATGATTGTGTTATGCTACACATCCGAAGGCATGGAAAGAATCAAGTATGAAAATGACAGCATGCAAGTGTGGCGCTCATATTCAGTCTCTTCAGTTCCAGGCTGGTACAGAGTAGCACAAATCCACTTGGGGGCATGCAGAAGGATTGTTGAAAAGTTTACGGACCCAGTCTAACACCTGGGCAATATTCTAAAGGTATGTGGCATCTGCTCTTAAATAGATTATCCAGCAGAAACAGTTACTGAAGGTAAGAAACAACTCTGTTTTTTCACTGGTCACCTATATCCAGTGATCATTCAGACTGGTAATTGGATTGCCATTTCGGATCATTAACACAGAATATGGTGCCATTTTGATAATGAGGGCTCAAGTGCTTTGTTTTACAGGAATGTATTTTACATGGTTTTGGAAATGATCCATCCATGTGGGTTTTAATGGTGCACATTGTGTATGTCACTGTAAAATATTTGCTTGAACCTTTGATATAAATTTTTACTTAAGTACTGTACAAGCTTAGGAATAAAGGTGGAAATGTTTGAGTTAATGTTCCTCAATGACTGGAAATACCTAAGAGCAGGATTTCCAACTCTGTTAGCTCATCACCCTTCCTACTCCTTACAGTATGGCATGAACCTAACGTGATTGACTCAAAGCCCAAAGTGTAGCTGTTTGGCCAAAGAAAAACTGTAGACACATCACTGGTTGAGCTCGATAAGGTGTAGCCTGGCCCCCCCAGACACAGCAAGCATGTAGTCCAAATCTACCCAGAGTTACTTCACTTAATAGAGAATAAAATAGATGATGGAGTACTTGACCTAACACACCAGACCACTCAAAATAACCAAGGGGAGTATCTTATGTACTTTGCCTTAGCTGTGACTATGTTTGGTGGCCACTTCCCTCTTCTTTATCATCATCATTCCCACCACATTGTCACTCTCTCACTGCATTTCTCTAGCTACAGTTTATTTAGCCAACTTTACTCCATTGTTCCTTCCCACCCTGTCATCTTATTTCATGTCAGCACTCCCCCTTGTCTATGTTGGTTCTTTCCATCTGCATGTGTACACAACTGTATCCTCATCTCAACTTATCCCACTGACTCATCCTCTTCTCCAATGCAGGTTTCAGTCATGGACTGCGTCGCTCCATTGGAGGAGTCGCCATGATCTTGGGCCCTTTGTGGGCCGGAGGACTTACCGAGAATTTGTATATCATGTTGGCTGTAATGATGGCTTTACTCACACTGCTCACTGTGAGTATAAATATGTATACCCCATATAAAAAATGCAGTTGTATTAATAGAAAATGGCTACCTTTGAACACATCAAAGTCTTATTTAGCATTAGGGAGAAAAGGACAATCTTTGATTTGGCAGTGGTGTCTGGCTTGGAAAAAACATGTGTATACAGGTCTTAGTACTGGGCAACATATGCAGGACCTGGGATGCCAAATCAATGTGAGAAGAGATTGTGGCAGGTCTCCATACCAGCAGATCATCCTGGCCCTTGGACAAGGTGATACACTTGCACCACAACACACCTTTACTTTCTATCTAGAAGCCTCCAGAAGCAACCAAATAATTTACACAAGCAGCCTAGACACACTAGCACCTTACTTTGAACCCAAAGGGACATTGAAACACTTTCCTGTAGACTGGTGCTTGGAGCAATCACAAAACCAACTAAAATCCACAACATGTTACTGCTTAGCTCAGTATATGTCATGCTATCTTTAAATCATTTTTATGCTCTTTGCGTAGTTTTTAAGGTCTTTTATCTCAATAGTGAATGAGAATGAAAATGTTTAATATCTGCATGGGGATTTATGCTGATAGTTCTCTCACTTCCAGCGGTTGCTGAAATGTAGGTTATGTGACTGGAACCATTCCTGCCTACGCTGCTGAGACGTGGCCTTGGCAGCCTAAAAACACTCTGCTATGTACTCTAAAGGTTTGCCTTCTCCTTCAGCCTGATGGATTAGTGCTCTAGTATTGGTATGAGATTCGTCCCTCAGTGTGATTTTTATCTGTGTTACCATTTTCCTAAGACCCACTCTTCTCAGATAATTTTGGAGGGGTGACAGAATTAGTCCAGCTATTAGTGAGAAGTCAAGGTTCTCCAGGTCTCCATCTACACCTTGGGCGGTAGGTTTGCGTGGGGCATCTGGTCAGATCTTCAGGTCTATTAGAAGGATGGAATACTAGCCTTCATCCCATCCATGACCATAGGCCCTGTTGAGAAGACTGTTGGGAACAACTAGAAAAGTTTAGGAAGCTGAGGTGTCCATGGCTGTAAGACTGGTTTCAGATATTAAGAGGCTATGGGGAGAGCTTAGTCTTTGATGGTGCCATGGTTTTGGATGCATGTTTGACTTCTTATCTGGTATTAGATGTGCTCCCTTGAAAAATGCTAGGTTGTTGTGGGGTTGGGTGAACGGCACAGGGTGGAGAGTGTCTGCTTTGAATGATGAAGTAGTGAAACGTGAGGGCCCTCTTTTCAGACCGGGATTCTCAGAGGTTTTGACTGGGACTTGCACCTTGACTGTAGGGTAACAGACGCTGGTCTTAATGGCTTCTGATGGTGTGCTTACATCCTCTCCCCAGTAGCTGAAGGTTGTGTTCTGTATATGTTTTGTGTTTTCTGTGCTGTGACTGCGCAGGCATGCTGTGCATCTCAGGCTGTCACTCCTGTGGGTTTCGTCCTGAGATCTGTAAAACACCTGCCATGACTTGTCCAGTTCCCTGGGCTTTTAGTTTCTGCTCCTGTGTCTGTAGGTTTTGTGCAGCAGTCAATTTTGTTATTTTGTTTCTGGCAGATAATGGTAGGTCTTTCTTACAAGTACCTTGTCGAGCCACAGCCTGCTCCCACCTGCCCTATTGCCCATGAGGAGTGTGGGTAATGCCCCGTAGAAGTCACCGAGTTAAAGACGATGTATGTGATACAGAAGAAGGTGAGACCAAGTTGAGTTAAGGGGATGCCCTCACCCATTCATTCTTACTAAGGAGACTATACAATGCAGAGCTCATATCTTGTCATTTTGCTTTCTTGTTATGTAGGTTCTGGATTCGAGGAAGAATTTTCATCTGGCTCCTTTTGAAATCTCACATGTCTGTCCCAGTCTCAGTGAAAGTGAACAATGTACAGGCTTTGACATGAGTAACATCTTGATACACTACTCTGTGATGATCTCGCCTGCAAACCCCAGACACTAAGGATATTGAAGAGGTGCCTTCATTCTACTAGCAATCGTGACCTTCATCCCTTGGGCTCAGTGGGACCACAAAGACTTTGGTGCAGCAAGGAAGGATGCAGTATTGTGCTTTCAGCCCCCATCCTGGACTCACTCATACTCTTCACTTTGTCGCTGAAGGCCTCCTCTGTGATCCTGAGATTCCCTATTAGTGAACACTGTAACCTTCCTGTGGTCCACTGTTAGTTGTGTAAAAACAATGAGGCAAG
This sequence comes from Pleurodeles waltl, assembly GCF_031143425.1. Taxonomy (NCBI): domain Eukaryota; kingdom Metazoa; phylum Chordata; class Amphibia; order Caudata; family Salamandridae; genus Pleurodeles; species Pleurodeles waltl. The sequence goes on from NC_090450.1 coordinate 40,048,700, forward strand.
TACCCTCTAACCCTTTTGACCAGGTGGTCCACTGTTAGTCGGCACCTATCAAGATGAAACACAAAGGAAGGGAAGAATCAAGCAGTTGTGATGCAGTTGTTATAAACATCCTGGCTCCATATTCATCCCCTTTTTCTCTCACCCACCATCTTCTTAACATCTCTCCTACCATCTGATATCTTCACACCGCTCTCATATCTTCACTCCTTCCCCTGCCCATTCTCCCCTACCAAGATCCACAGTGTTCCCCCTTTGTCCCTTCCCATCTGGATCACCACCTCCACATCTCTTACCCTGTGCTAGGGTGTGTTTTGTTTCTATGATTAGTGTACAAGCCACTGTTGCACAATATGTTTATAAATATGTCGTTTTATTTATGTAAATTTAAATACAACAAATATTTGTCCCCTAAATCCAGTTTTTCTGTAGTTGTTAGAGCTGAACATTATGCATACATGGTTGTGGTATTGGAGTATGTCACAGTGCGAGGTTCTCTTTTGTAACAAAGACAATGCAGGCAACAGTCCCAAATGAACATTAAATAGCAAACTGAATGACTTAGTGTGCGGTAACCTAAAAGGATCCATTGATTATAGAGAAACCCACTGTACTCGTTGCCCTTTTATTGTTTTTATTTGCACACCTCATTTTTGACAAATAGAAAACAGTATGCAAAGTCCAAACGCGCACCAACAACACAAGTCGTTTTAGTTCTTCCTCGAATATTACTTTTCATTTTTTAACACTCATTATCCGAATTGTTTTATCCATCTAAGCAGACTTGGTCAAGGCTGTATAGAGTATGGACCAGAGTTGTTATAAACATAGGGCGCATTGCTCCCTTTTGTTGCAAAAATATTATAACTTGATAATACTGAAAGTCTTTCTTGGCATTCTAATCCAAATATTTGAGCTTACGTATGACACAATGTCCAGTGAATGACAGTCACTAGCTTAGTCAAAATCTCTGTCCCATTTGTTAAAGCCTTAAGTTACACACACATATGGGTTGTTTGTGTGACTGTGAACTAATGATTTTTGCACTGCATCGAGGATGTTATGCAGCATGGCTGAAAACATTGCCAAAGCCAATAGGTCTCAAAGGGGAGACCTATTGGCTTTGCCACTGCTTGTTGTTCTTGTTTCTGTGAAAGTGGGACTAATCTTCAGAATGAGCACTGAGGGTGGAAGCCACACTAAATGGAACAGATGCCTTTGCTGACAATCAAGCATTCAGCATAACGGCACCTGAGTTCTGTCACACTATACAAGTCCAAGACGAGGGTGCTGATTCGAAAATGCCAGAGGATGCTCAGAAGATGCATCAAAGCCCGGCCTACAAGTTAATTCTGTCTTTTGAAAAGTTGATGAATTAATTGCATGGATGGTTTAATTAGGCTCAGGTGAATTTTCCATTGTGGCGCTGTAATCTTGCGTAAATTTTGCCATACGTTTGTGACGCGAAATTCCAGAAATTACATTGCAGCACATTTAAGTGCAAGTGCACAGGAATAACACAAGTAAACATAACAAAAGTGGCTGCTGTTTGCGGCGCTTGCGTGTTTTTTAGCATGAAATGAATCCTTGCCTTTTTGAACTATGCGTTTCATGCTAAAAAAAAGTGCTAAATAATAATATGACATTTTGCAACATGCATAATATTGTGCAGCTTTTCTGACATTTCATTTAATTATGGGTGTGATGCACAACTTTCCATATTTTTTTCTGAAATTATGCATAAGTGGTATTGGGTATCTCGTTTTTTAACAGTCTAATTAAAGTCTGTCTTTGTTTATGAAAGCATATTTGGACAAACTTAATGCTTTGATATACCAGGATATTATCTCCTCTCGAGGGAAGTTAAGTGAAAACAGATGTCACCCAAGGCCTCGATGATGAGAAAAAGTAGACAAGCACTACATCAATTGATGACACATTTTGCATTGAGAAGTAACCATTTGGAAATCTTTGGTTAAAGTACTTTCTTGAAGACTTTGGTACAGCCGTGCCTCCATTCTGCTTATCTGACCACTAATCGAGAGATTTTGATGGGTGTGCAACAGATTTTGTTTCAATGGCCCTGATTGTTTTCAGCAATGAATTTAAAATAGATTCACTTTGAAAACAAATGATTCATTGTAATTCTAATATTGCGTGAGGACGTGTAAAAGATTTCAACGTGGGTGTAATCACCTCCTCCTTCACTATTTATTTAACTTCAATTACAATCTACGGTTAAAACGACGCTATAGTTTAATTCCGTACAAAATTCTGAAACATCCATTTGCAAGGGATAACTTCTATCCGCACCATGACCTGCTCCTTTTAGATTTTGTTTTTCACGTGTAGGATCACCTAAACTGTATTTTTAAATAGTATTCGGCTCGTATCGTAGGCAACATGAATTTATTGAACTACTTAACTAAACCATTAAATGTTTTTTCAGTGGTTTTATTTTTTATAATTGACTTCTGCTAGCCGCGTTGCACCCAAAGAAGTTATGCAGGGTCTTTGCTTGTTCGCTGCAAGTTCACGGGGCGGTTCCTGGCCGCAGCCAGGCCCAGCATCCATCCCACTAACCCAAGATGCTCATAGTCTCCGTTTGTGGACACAGTGCGTGTGCCAGCCCCATCAAAACAACTCCACTGCACACGGCCTTGAGGCAGGTTCTGTCCAGAGGGAATCTGCCCTGTCGTCAAGCTGTGCGTTGCACCCAGCCCATGCATAATGCTAACAGTGCACAGCCTGTATTAGTGTTCATGATTTGCACCAGAAAAACACACTTTTATGGAAATTTGCAGCCATGGGCCTTCAAACACTGTTACCTAAATGAGGTTATTTTTGTGTAGGCAGTATATTGTGCTATGTGACCTCCCTACCACATCACCCCCAAACATCCATTCTAAGGTCAAGAAATAGTCCCGTGGGTCCATTGTAGACCCTGTATTTCTTTAGGCTGAATACTTCACAGTGCCTTGTATCCTGGAATGACCAGGGCAAATAAGACGCACCAACAGAAAGGCCTTCTGGTTCACCGCCGTCCTCCAAGAATCCAGGCAAACATGCCGAAGATCCGAGAAAAAGTGGCGCCAAGAACATACCCCAGACAACCACACAGCCTTCAAAAACGCCATCCGAAGACACCACCAACTTATCCGAACCGCCAAAAGAACTGCCTTCAAAGAACGCATCGACAACAACGCACACAGCCACAAGGATCTCTTCAACATTGTGAAGTTACTGTCCAACCCCGGCGCCAACATCAACGACATCCCGCCATCACAACACCTCTGCGACTCCCTAGCCACCTTCTTCTACAGCAAGATCGCAGAAATCCATGACCGCTTCAATACCCAGACCCCCTGTCAACCACCGACACCACAGACTCACCGCCCCCCAACCACACCAGCCTCCTGCTCTCCTTCACCCACGTCAACGAAGATGACACCATCAAAATCATGAACACCATCAACTCCGGCTTATCATCCAACCCCGGCTCACCATCTGACCCGTGCCCTCACCGAATCTTCAACAAAGTGAGCTCCGTCATCGCACCCCAACTCCAGAAGGTCATCAACAGTTCCTTTGAGACCAGTACCTTCCCCAAGAGCTGGAAACACATTGATATCAACGCCCTCCTCAAGAAACCCAAGGCGGACACAAAGGACCTCAAGAACTTCCGGCCCATCTCCCTGATCCCCTTCCTGGCCAAATTAATTGAGAAAATTGTCAACAAACAACTGACCGCTTACTCGAGGAGAACAACACTGCAAACCCGTCCCAATTCGGATTCTGCAGCAACCACAGCACCAAAACCGTCCTCATCTCCTCCGCTGACAATATCAGGACCATAATTGACAATGGCGAAACCGCAGCCCTCATCCTCCTGGACCTCTCAGCAACTTTTACCACCACATCCTATGCACACGCCTCAACGACGCAGGGATCCGTGACAGAGCCCTGGACTGGATAACCTTCTTCCTCACCGGCAGAACCTAGAGAGTCCACCTCCCTCTATTCCGCTCTAAAGCCACCAAAATCATCTGCAGTGTACCCCAGGGATTGTTTCTCAGCCCGACCTTCTTTAACGTCTATATGGCTCGGCTTGCAAACATTGTATGATCTCACAACCTCAACATTGTTTCATACGCAGATTACACCTAGCTGATCCTCTCCCTCACCAAAGACCCTGCCACTGCCAAAACTAACCTCCATGAAGGAATGAAGGCCATCGCCGAATGGATGAAGAACAGCTGCCTGAAACTAAATTCTGATAAAACCGAGGTCCTCATCCTCGGCTCCACCCCCACCGCCTGGGATGACTCCTGGTGGCACGCCACACTGAGAACCACACTGGGAACTGCACCGACACCCACTGACCACACACAAAACCTGGGATTCATCCTGGAATAATCGCTATCAATGACCCAGTAAGTCAATGCCGTCTCCTCCTTCTGCTTCAACACCCTCTGCATGCTTCGGAAGATCTACAAATGGATCCCAACTGGAACCAGAAGGACGGTCACCCAAGCCCTCGTAAGCAGCAGACTGGACTACGGCAACGCCCTCTACACAGGAACCCCAGCCAAGCTCCAGAAAAGACTGCAATGCATACAGAACGCTGCTGCATGCCTCATCCTGGACATCCCCCACCACAGCCACATCACAGCCCACCTGAGAGACCTGCACTGGCTCCCCGTCAACAAGAGAATCACGTTCAAACTCCTCACCCACGCTCACAAGGCACTGCACAACACTGGACCAGAATACCTCAACAGACATCTCTCCTTCTACACCCCGGCCCGACAGATTCGCTCCGCTGACCTTGCCCTCGCCACCATCCCACGCATCCATAGAACGACCACCGGCGGCAGATCATTCTCCCACCTCACCACCAAGACGTGGAACACTCTTCACAATCACCTGTGACAGACGCAGGATCTACTTACCTTCAGGAGGCACCTCAAGACTTGGCTGTTTGAGCAGTAGCAGCCTCCCCCCTCTGCGCCTTGAGACCCTCACGGGTGAGTAGTGCACTTTACAAATGCCTCAATTGAAATAACGTTTCATTTGCAACCACGAACCCAAGTGGAGTGCTTAAAACTGACCATGGGAAAGAATGCTGTTTTTTCCAACCAGATACATTTTTTGTATGTTTTATAATCATATTTCGCTTTACTTTACTTTGAGTTTAATTTCAGCAATTACCATAAAAGTAAACTCACAGGTGCAACTTTAGCTGTCAAGGTAACTCTGTTGTATCACTACTTTTTAGGCCTGGGTTCAGACAGAACTATTGCCTGCAATATACTTATCTGAGCTTTTAATCTGCCCCAATCATTGGTTTATTGGGACCAGAGTTTGTCAATCATTGATTGGCCTACCTGAGAGAAGCATTGCTCTCTCACCTAGTGATAGTGGAGGGTAGTTGTACCCTTCCCTTGCAATATATAAATGACTATTTTATATCTGAAAAGTAGATCAAAGAGCATCATCATAATTCGATTCTTTGTCTCATGCTTGCATTGTAAACAGAAGAGCAACTTGTAAGACACTACGCACAAAGCCCCTGTCTTTCCGCCATCTCTCCTCCTTTGCCTCTCCTCTGCCCCATTCTCTTTCCCTCTGCCCCAGCCCCTCCCTCTCCCCGTCTCTCTTCTTCCTCAGGTGTCTCTTTCTACAGCCATCATTTATATTTTTCTGTGGCTTTTAATTTTCAGGGCTTGCTCTGATACCGGCTTTGTGCATGTGCAGTAAGCTAGTCGTATTTCTACAACTATATGTAATTATAAAGGTTTGTGTTCTGTCTGTGCACTGGCTCTGATACATTATTTTAGAGTGCACTTGTGCTGTTTCATTTCACTGTGCGCCTGTAACATTCAAACCTTTGCCCTAATAGTGTGGCACACATAAGAGCAGTCGGACACAATGTTTTCATTTTACTGCATGTTCTGCCAAGTAACAGATCACAGCACAGTCCTGAATTTTACTTCTTACTTCCTAGTGGTGTTTCCTTTTGTTATGCATGGCTCTCACAGAGAGCTAATAGCATTAAATGGCTATTCTAAATACAGTAATGCATTTTTTTGACGTATCAAATGCTTCACCTTCGGTTATTCAGTAGAATTTCTGACTGCAGATCGCACAGGAGCATTGTTGCCAATGGCAAAACCATTGACAAAATAGAACTAAAAACATGCACCCCCGAGAATATCTTTTTTTCGATCAGAATAACCTCGAGAGATGAATGGACAAAGGCATTTATTGTTTAATGCTCCAAAGTGGAAATAATATTCAACCAATCAATCACCAAAGTGCAACAATGCTTCCCTAAATCACATCTTGCAGAATAATTCACCCAGAGCCATTTTCAGTGCTCACAACCACGTGTGCAAAGCTGCTCACACTAGTGACTCTCAATCAAAAGTACTTGCAGTCATGTGTGCAGTGCCACTCACCCAGATCCACAAAGATGCAACCCCACTTGCCACCGACAGTAACTCATTCAAACACTGTTCAACCACAGCAAATGCCCTAAAGCCAGCTGTGCAAGTCACTTCCTCACACTGTCTTACATGGTCCCTTTTACATCATCACTCCCCAACAGTGGCTCATAAACAACCACTTGTCCACAGCACTTACTCCGCACCACTGGAAACATAAATATGCACACCACCAGCACAAATTTCCTGTAGGCCCTTGCAAAAGGAACCACTCTTCCATATCCGACCACATGCAGTACCACTCATTCAGCAACTCTGCGCCATAGCACTCGCTTAAAACCACTTCTTTATTACATCCCTTTCCCACTACTACTCACAACCAGAACCCCACATTCATTTGCATATAACGCTTTGCTCACATAGCTACTAACACTTTAAAAAACATTCATTTGAAACCATATTATTTGCCACTGATATTTACAACCCCACTTCCGGCCACATATATGAAACACCTCTTGTTCTCCTACACAAGTATGCATTGCCACTGTAGCCACTCACATGCAACACCACTTCAACACATGACCTTGTGTGCAACATCATTTGTACATAGCTACTCATGCACAGCAACGCTACGCACACTCAAGCACCTGTAGCCACTTTGAGGACCACTCATTGAAAATATTGCTTGCCAAACTCTTCACTCCCTGGCCTTGGCATGGGTTACCACTTGCCTTGGACACATGTATGCAAAGGCACTAGTCCTCAATCACTTCCATGCCTACAGGATTATGGAACACCACTCATTGAAAGTACCACTCAGTCATATCCACTCACAACGTTTGGTTTGGTGGCCAGATGCCTCGCAATATAACTCCTTCACAATTACGCGCAACACCAGAGGCAGAAAACACTATGGCGGTCATTCCAAGTCTGGCGGGCGGCGGTAGCCGACCGCCAGGTGGGAACCGCCATTTGGCCGCTACGCGGTCAAAAGACCGCTGCCGGCATTCCAACCTTCCCGCTGGGCAGGAGGGCGCTAACCATGTTAGCGCCCACCGGCCCAGCGGGAAGGAGGCCTGCAACACAGAAGCCAGCTCCGAATGGAGCCAGCGGTGTTGCGGCCGTGCGACGGGTGCAGTTGCGGCCGTGCGACGGGTGCAGTTGCACCCGTCGTGCTTTTCACTGTCTGCTAGGCAGACAGTGAAAAGCCGGCCGGGGCCCTGTTCAGGGGCCCCTGCACTGCCCATGCCAGTGGCATGGGCGGTGCAGGGGCCCCCAAGGGCCCCAAGACACCTGTTACCGCCAGCCTCTTCCTGGCGGTGACAACTGCCAGAAACAGGCTGGCGGTAAGGGGGTCAGAATACCCATGGCAGCGCTGCTTGCAGCGCTGCCATGGCGTATTCGCCCAGCCGGGGCAAAAATGGCGGGAAACCGCCGGCCCCGGTTTTCTGACAGCCGCGGTCAGAATGGGCTATGAAGCACCGCCAGCCTGTTGGCGGTGCTTCCGTCATCCGCGACCCTGACGGTCATAGACCGCCAGGGTCAGAATGACCCCCTATATGTTCCTTTGTGTATAGTCTATGTTTATGTGTGCCTGTATTGGTGGTATCCGTTTAGACTTCCAAACATATCACAGAATGTACTGTCATTTCGCAAAGAATGCACACACCTAAATTAAGCCAGACCTATTGTCTCTGCCAATGCTTGTTAATAGAAATGAAATGGAGTTCGTATCAGGTCTTCCTTACCTTCATTGCAGTCCTCCTTTTTTCTATGTGAAATGAAGCTTGAATGCTGAGCGATCCTTCATTATTGTCCATATAGCCTAGAAATGTAGACGAACTCTAACAAAGGATCCTGTGCAACCCGTGTTTCATTTCACATGGAAGTCAATGCCTGTTGGCTTTGCCAATTCTCATTTCAAAAGAGACAATGAAAAGAGGGTGGACTAGGCCGCTTCACAACCCACGTTTCATGACAATTAGTCCATTGGTAATGGGTGTATGTGACACTGTTTTCCCCTTTTGAGGTCACCTTTGTTTGCATGGATGTTAGTATTGTGTGATCCTTTCAGTATAACATTTGCTCACTCTGACAAATCTTCAACAAAAAAAAGTTTCACTGACAAGTCTTTTAAATATTTTGGTCAAATCCAAGCCTGTAATATCTGTAAAAATGCCTCTGCCTAATTGTTTTAATTAAGACTAGTTGTGACATCACTAGTAACCTGTAATAAGGAAAGTAATTCTATTGCAATAAGCTATTACAGTTGAGTTATGATGTCACAGTGCATCTGCCAAAGTCTGCACGCAATGCAAAAGAAGGCTATTGAGGTGTCACACAACTGCTGTCGATACACTAAGATATTTTGATCTCTTTCTTAGAACTATCTTTTCCAAACATGTTTCATTCTAAAGCATAAGGAGACATTCTAAAGCTTGGGGCGACATTTATGGCAGCTTGTGTTTGAGTTGCCTCCTGTCTAGTTTCTCTACATGGCCATTGATCTAAACATTGCCTTGCAACATCCCTTTATTCTATAGGGATCAACCTTTCCAATCCCACTTCTTCATGAGGATGATGGGCATAACTTCATTAAAACGATCTAAGGTCAAAACATGATAGATGTATCCCTTTGTAAAACAAAAACAGACAATGTCTTTAATAACTCCCTAACCCTGCTCCATGCAGCTGGACTGATAGACTGGGAGAGAGCAGCTCCTCCCATCACATCCCATATAGAAAAAAGAATAGGGTGGGATAACATGACCATTGGTCAGCTCTACACATCTCTAATACACAGAGGCCAGTGGTAGCAAAGGGGCCTTTGTGGGGACCGATTCAGCCTTTTAGGAATCTACTCTTAAAGGTAAGAAGGGATATAGTAATTGTTGTACCTGGCTTTTTGACAGGGTAATCCCCAAACTTTTTGCCTCCTTCCTCCTATTATTTCTGACCTGTTGTTGTTGGCTTTTGACCTCTGGGCACTTTACCACTGCTAACCAGTGCTAAAGTGCATATGCTCTATGTGTAAATTGTACTATTGATTGGTTTATCCATGATTGGCTATTTAATTTACTTATAAGTCCCTAGTAGAGTGCACTACATGTAGATTAAATGCTACTAGTGGGCTTGCCGCACTGGTTGTGCCACCCACTTCAGTAGCCCCTTAACCTTGTCTCAGGCCTGCCATTGCAAGGCCTGTGTGTGCAGTTTCACTGCCACTTCGACTTGGCATTTAAAAGTACTTGCCAAGCCTAGAACTCCCCTTTTTCTAGATATAAGACACCTCTAATTTGTGCCCTAGGTAACCCCTAGAGCAGGGTGCTGTGTGGGTAAAAGGCAGGACATGTACCTGTGTAGTTATATGTCCTGGTAGTGTAAAACTCCTAAATTCGTTTTTACACTACTTTGAGCCCTGCTCCCTTCATAGGCTAACATTGGGGCTGCCCTCATATATTGTTGAAGTGGCAGCTGCTGATCTGAAAGGAGCAGGAAGGTCATATTTAGTATGGCCAGAATGGTAATACAAAATCCTGCTGACTGGTGAAGTCGGATTTAATATTACTATTCTAGAAATGCCACTTTTAGAAAGTAAGCATTTCTTTGCACTTAAATCTTTCTGTGCCCTTCAATCCACGTCTGGCAAGGTTTAGTTGACAGCTCCTTGTGCATTCACTCAGACAGACCCCAAACACAGGGTACTCAGCCTCACTTGCATACATCTGCATTTTGAATGGGTCTTCCTGGGCTGGGAGTGTGGAGGGCCTGCCCTCGCACAAAGGACTGCCTCACCCCCTACTGGGACTCTGGCAGACAGGATTGAACTGAAAGAGGGCTTGGTGCATTTCTTAGACACTCTTTGAAGTCACCCCCACTTCAAAGGCACAACTTAGTATAAAACAGGGCCTCTGCCCTACCTCATCAGACACTTGCTGGAGAAGAAACCTGAACCAGAAACTACATCCTGCCAAGAAGAACTGCCTGGCTGCTCAAAGGACTCACCTGTCTGCTTTTCTACAAAGGACTGCTGCCTTGCTGTTGGCCTGCTGCCTTGCTGAACTCTTGTCTGGCTGTAAAAGTGCTCTCCAAGGGCTTGGATAGAGCTTGCCTCCTGTTCCCTGAAGTCTTAGGACCAAAAAGACTTCTCTCTTTCACTTGGACGCTTCGTGCGCCGAAATTTTCAACGCACAGCTTGTTCCGTGGCGATAAAAACGCCGCACACTGGTGCTGATCGACGCTACGCCTTCGGGACGACCGGAACTTTGACGCACGGCCTCGCAAGGACAACGCCGCCCGACTTCCAAGGAGAAATCGACGCGATGCCTGCCGTGAGAGCGAAATTTCGACGCACAGCCCCGCGGAACAACGCGCAGCCGGAAAACAAGCAGGAGAATCCACGCACAGACCCGGGACATCTGGTAATCCCCGCGAACCATAGAAGGAGACTGTCCGCATGCCGAAAATGAGGCACGTCTTCCCCCGAGTGAAAAATAACGACGCAAGTCCGTGTGCGAAGGGGCGCAACCGACGCACACACCATTTTTCCTCCCGCAGAACGATGCACGTCTCCCGCGTGAAAAATAACGACGCAAGTCCGTGTGTGAAGGGGTGTAACCGACACACACACCATTTTTCCACGCATCTCCTCTTCTGCGGCCCTCTGCGGAGATTTTCCACCAGAGACCAGGTACTTTGTGCTTGAAAGAGACTTTGTTTGCTTTTTTTTTTAAAAGACTTAAGACACTTTATATCACTTTTTAGTGATATCTTTACAAATTCATATTGCAACTTTGATCGTTTTGACCTGCAAATACCCAGATAAATATTATATATTTTTCTAAACACTGTGTGGGGTATTTTTGTGGTGTTATATTATGGTATTGTATGATTTATTGCACAAATGCTTTACCCATTGTCTTCTAAGTTAAGCCTGACTGCTCGTGCCAAGCTACCAGAGGGTGGGCACAGGATAATCTTGGATTGTGTGTGACTTACGCTGACTAGAGTGAGGGCTTTTGCTTGGACAGGGGGGAACCTGACTGCCAACCAAAAACCCCATTTCTAACATTGGTGATCAGCGGTGAGGATAGGACTTGTGTTTGTGCTGTGACATACAGTAGCTAAGTATTTCACTACCTACCCACAGTTGAAGGTCAACTTGATTTTTCATCTTTTTTGCTTTTGGTTCTCTGATGTCCTCCTGGATATACTATTGATATTTTGGACTTTGGATTTTGTTTTTTGCCAGTAAGACCTTATCAGCAATGAGATTGCTTACCTACTCACTCTTTGTGCCTACTGACCACCTCACTAAGGCTGACCTAAGGAGGCTTTGCAGAAAATGGGGCCTTCCTGTATCAAGGAGATCTACTAAGATGGAAATGCTACATGCCTACATAGTCTTGGGGGAAGAAAGAGGGGCAGAGAGAGAGGCAGAAAAAAACCAAATGACTAAGTACCCCTCAGATGAGGAGGGGGACTGCTCAACTGAGGAGGAAGACTACTCAGATGAGGAAAGAGAACCAGTGAGAGATGAATGGCTCCTAGCTCAAGAGCGGTGAATGGAAGAGCTAGATGAGCAGCTTGAAAGGGCTGAGGCAGCAAGACTCTTAGCCCTAGAAGAAGAAAGGACTGCAGCTCAAGAGCTGAGCTGTGAAGAGCTGAAACTGGAGGCCGGAGGAGCTGAGTCCAGTTCAGATGCTGGCAGCAAAAATCTTGCATCCAGTACTGCTGAAGAAGGGCACAAGCCCAGAGATGTGGTGCCCAATTTGAAGAAGGGAGTTGACACACCCCAGGTGGTTCAAGGGTATGAGGTAGTTCCCGTTATGCACAGGGTCCCTGAGAAGGATTGGGGAACTGGCACAGGGAGTCATATTCCTACTGGGGGGAGGGACACTTTACTGACTCTAGCAGAGAGTGACAGAGAAAAGGGTTCCCACCTGGTGGACGTCCTGGATATAGAGTGTAGAGACATCCCAGAAGAGTATGGGTTGAGTGTCAGGGACAGGCAGATACTGTCTCACCAGTCTCAGGAGGGTGAAGTAGAGTGCTTTTCCAAGGCTGAGTTACTGGGTGGTTGGGTGAAGGGTACTGTGGTTAATACATGTGAAGGGCAGAGTGATGTAATTGCTGGGGAGCATATGTCTGGTCCTTATTTTTCAGAGCTATGCCAACACCAGGTGGAGTGTGAGTTCTCTGACCCCAGGGAACTTACAATGGAGGCAGACTTCTGGGTGAGTACCAGAGAGTCTGAAGAGGCATTTTGGGGGTGCTCCTGAAGGGAGTGGTCTAGGTGGTTCCCAACCAAGTGAGGTGGGAGAGGATTGTAGTGTCCCAGTTAGGTCCCAGGTCCTAGAGGGTTCCATGAGGGAACACCAGGAGGGAAGCCTAGCCTGTACCGTAGGGCCACCTTTTGAGGGAAGCCCCGCAGTGTCAGAAGAACTTGGGGTGACTGTAGCCAGCATCCCAACAGTTCTGGTGTCTGGCAGTACCACTCCTAGTGAGGGGGTGCAGAAGTCCAGACATAGGGTTGAGAGGGGGTTGCAGACCCCAGTGGAGGACCTTGAGAGTCAGGGGTCAGCTCTGAGAGCAGAGCCCCCCAGGAATGACCCAGGTGAAACCGTTTCTGGTTTGGGGGAAACCCAGACTCTGCCGGATGGGCAGAGGTCGGGAGACCTGCGCCAACCAGACTCTTGTGTGGCCCTTGGGGACGGTGTGTCCCTTGTGGGGGGTGAGAGTGCCCCCCAGGAAGTCCTGGCATCGCAGGCAAAGATTCAACCTCAGGGTGGTGACTCTGGGTTGGGTAACCAGGTTCAGAGGTTAAACTCTGACCTTGTGGGGGGTAGGTGTGCCCCCCAGAAAGTCCTGGTATGCCAGGCAATGGTTCAACCTCAGGGTGGTGACTCTGGGTTGGATACCCAGGTTCAGAGGTTAAACTCTGACCTGGTGGGAGGTAGGTGTGCCTCCCAGGAAGTCCTGCGGTGCCAGGCAATTGTCCAACCTCAGGGTATTGACTCTGGGTTGGATGGCCAGGTTCAGAGGTTAAACTCTGACCTGGTGGGGGGTAGGTGTGCCCCCCAGAAAGCCCTGGTGTGCCAGGCAACTGCCCAACCTCAGGGTGGTCACCCTGGGTTGGAGAACCATTTTCAGAGGTTAAACTCTGACCTGGTGGGAGGTAGTGTGCCTCCCAGAAAGTCCTGGCGTGCCAGGCAATTGTTCAACTTCAGGGTGGTGACTCTGAGTTGGATGGCCAAGTTCAGAGGTTAAACTCTGACCTGGCGGGGGATAGACGTGCCCCCCAGAAAGTTCTGGTTTGCCAGGCAGTGATCCAGTCTGAGGGTACAGACCCTGGGCTGGAAGACCAGATTCAGGGTGTCCCCCCGGACCTGGAAGGAGGGGCTACTGATAACAGTGCCCCTACCATGTTGTCTTCTGAGGAGGCCACTCCTAGTTGGAGGGTGCTGGACCCCAGAAGGGAGGGCAGGGGGAGGGAAGCCTCACCCCAGGCCATAGTCCAACCTGAAGGTACAGACCCCAGGTTGGAGGGCCAGTTGCAGGTTAACAGCCCTGCACTGGTGGAGGAATGGTACAGGGCGACTTCTATAAGCACCCTGACCATGTTGGACTCTGGGGGTACCACTCCAGGAGGGAGGGTACAGAGCCCCAGAGGGGAGGACCAGGTTCAGGCTGTCATCCCTGACCTGGTGGAAGGAAGAGTGGTTAAATGCTGCCCAGACCTGGGGCGACCGCCCCCACTCTCCACAACCACTGTGGTGGGAGAGCTTTGAGAGGCCTGGGGCCTGGCTCTCATTCCTGGCAGCTGTCAGTAACCACTGTGACTTGCTGTCCGGGTGGACAGAGTTATCCCTGGGGAGGGGACAAGTGTCACACCCCAAGGGTAGAGTGGGCAACACCACTGTCTTAGTCGTGGTGATACTATCCTGCTCCTGGGATACATCTGTGAGCAAAGTAAGGTTAGGTGCTGCACAGATGGGATCCGCAGGTAAGGAGAAAGGTTCCCCATGGATGGGCTTAGTGGGGCCCTGAGAGTATGGACAGAGGGATCCAATTGGAGTCAGGAAGGTGAAGAACTGGAGCATGCCCCTGCTGTTGTGGGCCTAGGTCCTTGTTCTGTCACCTCAAACAGGGAAGTACATCAGGATAGTGATTGTTCTCCCCTGGCTTTAGGCTGGAAGGGGGTCATGTTGTACCTGGCTTTTTGACAGGGTCATCCCCAAACTTTTTGCCTCCTTCCTCCTATTTTTTCTGACCTGTTGTTGTTGGCTTTTGACCTCTGGGCACTTTACCACTGCTAACCAGTGCTAAAGTGCATATGCTCTCTGTGTAAATTGTACTATTGATTGGTTTATCCATGATTGGCTATTTAATTTACTTATAAGTCCCTAGTAGAGTGCACTACATGTGCCTAGGGCATGTAGATTAAATGCTACTAGTGGGCCTGTCGCACTGGTTGTGCCACCCACTTCAGTAGCCCCTTAACCTTGTCTCAGGCCTGCCATTGCAAGGCCTGTGTGTGCAGTTTCACTGCCACTTCGACTTGGCATTTAAAAGTACTTGCCAAGCCTAGAACTCCCCTTTTTCTACATATAAGACACCTCTAATGTGTGCCCTAGGTAACCCCTAGAGCAGGGTGCTGTGTGGGTAAAAGGCAGGACATGTACCTGTGTAGTTATATGTCCTGGTAGTGTAAAACTCCTAAATTCGTTTTTACACTACTGTGAGGCCTGCTCCCTTCATAGGCTAACATTGGGGCTGCCCTCATACATTGTTGAAGTGGCAGCTGCTGATCTGAAAGGAGCAGGAAGGTCATATTTAGTATGGCCAGAATGGTAATACAAAATCCTGCTGACTGGTGAAGTCGGATTTAATATTACTATTCTAGAAATGCCACTTTTAGAAAGTAAGCATTTCTTTGCACTTAAATCTTTCTGTGCCCTTCAATGCACGTCTGGCTAGGTTTAGTGACAGCTCCCTGTGCATTCACTCAGACACACCCCAAACACAGGGTACTCAGCCTCACTTGCATACATCTGCATTTTGAATGGGTCTTCCTGGGCTGGGAGGGTGCAGGGCTTGCCCTCACACAAAGGACTGCCACACCCCCTACTGGGACTCTGGCAGACAGGATTGAACTGAAAGAGGGCTTGGTGCATTTCTTAGACACTCTTTGAAGTCACCCCCACTTCAAAGGCACAACTTAGTATAAAACAGGGCCTCTGCCCTACCTCATCAGACACTTGCTGGAGAAGAAACCTGAACCAGAAACTACATCCTGCCAAGAAGAACTGCCTGGCTGCTCAAAGGACTCACCTGTCTGCTTTTCTGCAAAGGACTGCTGCCTTGCTGTTGGCCTGCTGCCTTGCTGAACTCTTGTCTGGCTGTAAAAGTGCTCTCCAAGGGCTTGGATAGAGCTGGCCTCCTGTTCCCTGAAGTCTCAGGACCAAAAAGACTTCTCTCTTTCACTTGGACGCTTCGTGCGCCGAAATTTTCAACGCACAGCTTGTTCCGCGGCGATAAAAACGCCGCACACTGACGCTGATCGACGTGACGCCTTCGGGACGACCAGAACTTCGACGCACGGCCTCGCAAGGACAACGCCGCCCGACTTCCAAGGAGAAATCGATGTGACGCCTGCCGTGAGAGCGAAATTTCGACGCACAGCCCCGCGGAACGACGCGCAGCCGGAAAACAAGCAGGAGAATCCACGCACAGACCCGGGATATCTGGTAATCCCCGCGAACCATAGAAGGAGACAGTCCGCATGCCGGAAAACGACGCACGTCTTCCCCGAGTGAAAAATAATGACGCAAGTCCGTGTGCGAAGGGGCGCAACCGACGCACGCACCATTTTTCCTCCCGCAGAACAATGCACGACTCCCCGCGTGAAAAATAACGACGCAAGTCCGTGTGTGAAGGGGCGTAACCGACACACACACCATTTTTCCACTCATCTCCTCTTCTGCGGCCCTCTGCAGAGATTTTCCACCAGAGACCAGGTACTTTGTGCTTGAAAGAGACTTTGTTTGCTTTTTTTTTTTTAAAGACTTAGGACACTTTATATCACTTTTTAATGATATCTTTACAAATTCATATTGCATCTTTGATCGTTTTGACCTGCAAATACCCAGATAAATATATATTTTTCTAAACACTGTGTGGGGTATTTTTGTGGTGTTATATTATGGTATTGTATGATTTATTGCACAAATGCTTTACACATTGCCCTCTAAGTTAAGCCTGACTGCTCGTGCCAAGCTACCAGAGGGTGGGCACAGGATAATCTTGGATTGTGTGTGACTTACCCTGACTAGAGTGAGGGCTTTTGCTTGGACAGGGGGTAACCTGACTGCCAACCAAAAACCCCATTTCTAACAGTAATGATATACTAAGGACCTACTACTGGGCATCATGTCCATCACCAGACCGTGTACCTCCAATACACATAAACAAATATAAGTGAAGCAGCCTTCTGAGAACCAGCCCACCGGCATCCTCCGGGGAGGGTCCAGCATCCCTACACACGTTCTATCCATGAGAACAAATGGAAGTGAAGGAACACTTGCAGGAGCTGACATCCCACCCGCATCCTCCGGGGTGGGTCCATCAGCCCTACACACTTCCTATCCATGAGAACAAATGGAAGTACAGGAACACTTGCAGGAGCGAACATCCCACCCACATTTTCCGGGGTGGGTCAAGCAGCCCTAAACACTTTCTATCCAAGAGAACAAGTTGAAGTGAAGCAACACTTGCAGGAGCTAACATCCCATCCCCATCCGCATCCTCCAGGGGTGGATCCAGCAGCCTTACACACTTTCAATCCATGGGGACAAATGGAAGTGACACAACCATCAGAGACTCTCATAGCAACTAACAGCTCATCTTGGCCTCCACACATGAAGTCAAAGGGCTGACGTGATGTTCTGTGGGTCATACACTGTGGTTAGGCAACAAAGCTCTGATTACAACTGTGATAAACCACAGAACAAATTGCTTTGCACCTAAGGATACCAGGTCATCTTTTCCCAGTTATCCGAGATGTATTGTCAATATTGAAGTATCACATCCCCTTTCTTCCTCTTGCCAGCTGTACTTCTGTATCCAGAGGGCAGCCCTGCCGATGGTGAGACACTGTTAGTATCTAAAGGATCTTCGCAGGTAGAGAAGTCATCCGCATGGTTTGTGAAGAGTAACAAAGCCATGGTGTTTCACCATGTTGTCTGTCGAGAGCCTCCACAAGTCCTTCCAAGCTTCGTATTAAAACTGTAGTATGATCTCAATTTAGCTGTATATACTGATAATACATATGTTTTACATTTTTTATGTAAAAGCAGGTGAGTTTTTTTTAAACATTTTAGAATAAACTATATATTAATAGTATTGGTTAAACAAAATAAATGAGAAAAAAATATTGAAAATTGGAAATTCCAAAAACCAACATTTTTGAAAATAAGAAATAAATATGTCGTTGTGTAGTCTTTTTGCTTGTTTTTATATTAACAAAAGAATGTAAAGCGGCCAACAGTGTTAGTACTAGTGGTTAGGAAAGATGTAGCAATGAAAGACATACAATTATATTAAAATATAGGCAACAGGAACAGAATGTTCTGGGTATGTTATGATTACATATTCATATAAACATATAAGGAAAGCTAACATAAAAAGATAAAGGGGAATAGTGAAAGGAACAAATGTTCGAAAAGCAAACCAATCGAATATTTAAAAAAATACAAACTGTTAGTCAGAAACGAGCATTGTACTTAAAACAAAATAGGAAACTGTTATGTCCGGAGACTTTTCCGGTTCACAAAAAAAACGCATACACGTATTGGTATTCTCTGTAAGAGAGTTTGAAGGCTGCAACTTTTAAATAAATTGTATTTTTTTATATTATGAGTAAAAATCAGTTAATCCGATAATTTTTTTTTTCATTTCAGCTCATTTTCTTTCAGACACATTCAGTTGGCCCGCTGCATTTTTGCTTAAGCTCTAGTACGTTTTTAAAACAGATTTCAGAAGCCCATACTAGTTTTTCAGAGTGCTCCAAGACGTTGCAAGTCATGTTTTATTAGTATAATTATACCTACTACTTCTGTGCAGTTCTGAACAGCCACATCCATTTCATATAGATTGTCCAGAAAACATATGTTGAATCTGTGCCTGAGAAATTTTGCTCGAGCATTTGCACTGAATGAACAGTGCAACCTGACACTCGTACTGATCAATGAGGGTAAATTCTGGTGAAAAGCTCCTGGTCCACAGTCCACAATTGTACTTGTAATGCACATCACAGTAATACATTCCAATGCGAGTCTGTTCGTTCCTCTATTCTGTCCCTCCTCACCACCCCCCCACCCTTCCTCCAACCTAACGGTGTGGTTTCCTCAGAGCGACAACCAGGTTGTTCATGGACATCAATTCACCGAAATGGCAGGGGTAGCAGAAGTGACATCACATGCCCTTTGACCTCCACTTTCACTCGCACATACACATTCACACACACTCTCATTCACAAGTACCCACAAAACATACATGTAAAAGTGTTTTTTTAGGGGCGAGCGCAAAGCGCTCCATCCCTCTTCTAATCTCTCTTTAGGGGGATTTTAACCACGCCCATGTTACGTCAGTCACTTCCATTGGTTCGTGGGCTTGCCTTTTATAATCCGCTTGTTTTCATTCGTGAAAGGCATACATACGTCATGCCTTTTCCGTGTTTATCCCTCCTCAAGAGCACCGGGAAACTACTGGATACAGACGAGACTCCATGTTTTCCGTATGGTTTCTGGACTACTTTTTCTCTTTATTTAGCAGCGCGATCGCACTGTTTTACACTGCGCAATTGCGCTCGTTTTTTTCCTCCACATTTAATGTGGCAAGAAAAGTCTGATTAGGAGTTTACAATGCTAATAGCGCTTACTACACGTAATACGAGACCCGTTGCATTGCAAATGCTTGTTTTACTTACCTCGGCTGCCAAGGAAGGGCATATTCCAGCTAATTGTACTCCATTTTTATTACACTAATAGTGAATAACATTATTTTCCACTATTAACGTTATAAAAAAATTGACAGAATACAAAGAAAGTTTAACCCCAAATGATATCCATAAGGACGAGCTGTCGCTGTGTTCCTGGCACTGAATTTCCCACTTCTGAGGCCAGGGGTCGCAAAGACAGTGCCAGGGGTCGCAAAGGGCAAGCCAGCTGCGACCTCTAAATCACGTCCATGTTGCGGGGTATGATCAGACCTGTCTGCATGCTGAACCTATTTACATTTGCAGTTTGGATTCCTAAAAAACTAAGCTTGCAACTTGGATATTGGAGGTGGGGAAAAGTGTCAATCGCCGAGGTTAGTGGTAGAACCCTGTGTGGGAAGTTCACACAGGTTTAAGTTGAAAAATAAACAATATTGAGCTTCAGTGTTCGAGATCTTGCTAGCTGCCTGTGGTTTCGCCCTTCCAATAACTCTGTAGACAAACCACTCAATCTTGCAGTTGATTCTCTTCTCCCAGATCTCACCCCTGAAGTGACCTGTGAGGTGCATGTACTCCAAGCCTCTAGCACGTGTCTCTCTGCTCCCATTAAAATAATGTCCATACCTCCCATTCCTACAATTTGTGTTCTCTTCTCCCCCACAACCTAGTTGATTATTTTCTCCCATCACAAAAGTCTAATAAATCCAGTGCTCGCACAGCTGTTATATTTGATCTTCCACATCTTGTCTCCAGTCTTTGCTAGTGTCACACTCAGGACTCCTAGATGTTTGCCTTCTCACAACTTTCACTCTCCCAGTCCATGCCGTTCTCCCATGTATTCCAGCTATGTTCAGTTCTCTCCTCACACTTCTCATCCCCGCAGTCATTTTTTATCCACTGACCTCTGGCTTTAGCAATGATTAGCTGTGTGAGAAGAATACTATCTGGCCTATCTTTGGTCAAACCTAGATTCTGTTCTCTACAACACCTCTTGCCACTGCAGCAAATTCTGTTCTTTCTCAACCCCAAAGCAAATTATCCCCCCACACCATTCACCCTTGCGATCAGTCCTTTTCCCCCTCACCTCAGCAGCTCATTCTCCCCCTACACGTCTCACCCCTGCGATGAAGCGTATCTTCCATCACCCTAACATTATTTATTTTCCCTCACACCTGTCATTCCTGCAAATTCTTGCTTTCTTTGCAATTTTAGCCCCATTGCTGGTTTGCTCCCCCACCTCAGTAGTTAATTCTCCCTCACACACTTCTCACCCCAGCAATGAAGTGTATCTTTCATCACCCCAGCTTTAATGTTTTCCTCCACACCTCTCATTCCAGCAAGTTCATGCTTTCTTTGCCTCTTTTGCCCCATTGCCTGTTATGTTTATTTGCATTCCTTTTAAGGATTGTTTGATATTGCCTTAGTTGAATACCTAATTTTTCATCTTTTAACACCCAGATTCAGCTAGTGTTTATGGGCTCATTCTCAGCAAGTCCCAGCAATCTATGTGCTACTATGCAAGTTGCGTTGTGCTCCTTTTTTGTGGTTTTAGGGCTGCATGGGGTCTCAGCCCAATCCACCACCAGCAAATATGCTGATGTCCATCAGGTGGATTCCTACGACCCTGTATAAGCTAGCAGTTCCCAAGAGCAATTATGGCTCCCCCCTGTTTCTCTTACACCTTAGCTAAGTGTAATGTGTTTGTAGCCTCTTTCAAGTCAGATATTAGGAAACACAGGGCTGAAAAGTGTATTCAAGAATACGTGACTCATGCAAGAAGAAAACCCCTCACCCAGTAGTATAAAAGAAGGATTGCAGAAGAACACACCAATCTCACAGTCTCTACCATCAAGGAGTAGCCAAAGGCAGTAGAAATCAACTGGATGCAAGGTAGAATGCGTTAACAGATAGAAAAAGAGGCGAAATAGGGGTAAAGGTCACACACCAGCAGTGCCTTAAATATTTAAGGAAGAGGAAGGGAATAAAAACAACCCAAGGTGTACTAACAGCCATTTTCCTTCGGGCATACAGGCAGAAACAAGGTGGACTAAACACAATCTTCAACTGAGGTGCTATGAATAGATGTTCTGCCACCAACATGGCTTCCCCACACTTAGTGCCATCCCCAGCATGAACGCCTGATGAATCTGCAATTCAAGCTGACTGCAGTATGCCATCCCAATAGACACAACACACACATGAGCATGTACAGGCATTAACCTCACAATCTAGCCTTTGCCCTGCTCACCTAGAAGATCAGAGGCACCAACGCCCAACTGCAGAACACTCAGGTGCTGGAGGGTTAGATAGGGAGATCTATTATCTCTGCTTCTTCTGAAAGTAAAGAAAATGGGCATAGACAGCGTACACTGTCACACTAGTATAAGGAGTACAGTTTAGTGTTAGATGGCAGTTGGCCTTTTTTAAATTTGTTGTGTGGGCTCTGTCACTTGGCAACACTCGTCATTCTCTAATCCAAGTGGCCATGTTTGAATTTTAGATGCTTGAGAACTATGGAGAGGATCTTCTGTTTTTCCCACCCTTCTCTTCTTCCTTTAAAAACGTGGGGGTTGGCGTGCCACAAGGTTCCATTTTGTTACCATACAGCCTTTTGCATCGTTGTTACTATAGCTTGGCTCAAAACACCTCACATATGCTGAACAATTAATTTTGGGTGTATCTCCCTGGAAAAATTATAACAAATGGAAGGATGCTCTACCCCAGGCTAGTTCTCCTCTAGCGGATAGTTTTTCCATCACACATTGGAGGATGGCAAAAATGATGTGAAATTGAATCCAGACAAGCAAAGCTTCTGCTCAACTACCTGAAAGTAATATACGAAGACGGTTGGTTTCCTTGTAGTGGTATTCTTCCAAAATTAGTCACTTATGTCCGCAGTCTCTGGATTCTTAGACTGTAATTGTCCTTATATCCTCATGTAGTGAATATATAAAAAAAAACTTGTTTATATCATTTGAAGATACTACATCAGACAATTCACTTTCTTGTCTCAAAATTACAATTTCAGCAGTCAACTCAATTATTCAGTCTCAGGTGGATCATGGCACTGTAGTTTTTCTGGCAGCTCCCAGTCACATATTTAACATCTACAACTTATACAGATAGTTGCAGCTTAGCCCAATTACTACATTGGGAAGTTTGAGTCTGTTTCCAATACTAGGGAATGTTTTCCTTGCCTACCAGTCTGTTGCAGAATAATTTTCTAATTTGTGACTATAGTACATACAGCCATATTTGGATATTTTCCTGTTCCTATGACAAGCAGATGCTCCAGGCATTGCCCCCAAAGCTAAGGTCATCACAGCAGTTTTTATTAGCTATCCCCAAATCAAGGACCACCAAATATCAATTGCTGAAGCAAGATGTTGAAACTCTCTTCCATTGGACCAGACAAGATTTGCTCCTCTCACTCAATTTACACTGATTTTAAAAACCTTTCTTTTTAACTCCTAGTTCACCAGGAACATTAATTATTTATAGCACCAAAATACCCTTTATCAGTGAAAGTTGCATTCTATAAATACCTACTAATACTGATATTGGTGTGACTGAGTAATGAGGCCCAGGGTTGTGGCTTACATGTGTGCGCAATTGTGACACCCTCCATCACAAGCGCTGCCAATCCTATGTTCATATAGGTGCCCCAAAAGTCAAGACAGTATGCTCCATGTGAGTGGGAGGCTATAGCAGGATTCAAAGATATACCCCAGGATTCAAGTGCCCTGCAGTCTGTAAAGGCGTTGCCAAATGTTTGGCTTTTCTCCCTGTTGATAAGAGGAAGCCTTGGGTTGCTCTCTGCTCTTCATCTGTGTTTTCCTCGTCTTGGGTTCTGCTCTTCAGATGAGTGCTTCTTCTTCACCTGAGACCAGCTTTAAGCCGAATACTGTGATCATCACCAAAGTTTTCTGCTTGTGGTGCAGTTTGGAACCTCTTCTGCAAGTGTCACTTCCAAGAATTTCCTTGCTTCCTTGGAACAAATTGTTTTCTTCCAGCACGTTCTTCAAGGGCCTCAGGTCTGTTATTAACTATGGAGAGACTGATTTATTTGTTTTGATTGTGAAACTACTGTTGGATTATTGAACTGCCTCTTGCAACTACATGCCAGAACTCTGCTTCATCTTTTAAGTTGTACTGTAACAACTGTATTGTTGGCCTTAATAGCATTATTTACAAATTCTGGAACATCAATTGATTTTTTATTCAGTGCTTGAAGATGTGTAGCTTTATCAGCTGTATATAAGCCACCAGAACAGGAACAGTCTCATTCCCTCAGCTCAAGCTGAGTAAAAATGCTGAATCACTGACGCGTTGAGTGTTTACTAGAGTGCACCATTTGCCAGTAATTTATTGTTATCTTTTTTCAGTTTCCATACAATGTTATCATTCTTTTGCAACTCATGTGAAAGAAAAACGGTATGCAATTGAAATTGATCTAAGAGCAGCAAGCAACATTGATCTTGTGTTCTGTTTAGAATAAAAGAGCTGAATATTGTGATAGACTGCACAACACAGAAAGCAGTTTCTATTTGATGAGATGAGCCGTGTGACAACCCAATGAACACTCTAGTGTGTCCTCTCTCATATCCCTATCCATCTTCACCATCTGGGCCAACCACCAGTTTGGACACGTTCGTCAATGTCGACATAGAAGCAGACCATTGTTGTTCCTGCAGCAACATTCTGTTCTACAGCTTAGTAGTAACTAGAGTCTGATAAACTGGAAGAACAAGTAAAGCCACAGGTGACTAAATCATCCTGGTGACCAGGCTGTAGCGAAAAAGAGAAACAGAGTGAAAAAGCAACAGTAACTTTGTAAACAATTGCAACCAAAAGTATTTGATCAAGCCTGCCATTGAAAATCCTTCTTTTAGGCTCTTTGTTGTCTAAATGTTGTACACACATGAAATACACAAAATTTAAACAAAGGCACATGTGTGTTCACCATGATCCAAAAGATTGAACAAGAATGAGCAAGACCCAGTACTGATTGGAGCAACTAGTTTGTGCACAGGTATCAACTAGGAATCATGTGTGTTGTAGGAAAAAGCACAAAATACCAGGAAACATTTAATCCTTGCAGTCAGAAGAATGAGGTTGAGAATGTAAGGGAAAGTGTTGGTAAGGGGTATAACTAAATTGGTAAGCAATTTTGAAAGATGAAATGACAGAGTTTATTTTCATTACATTCTAGAAATGGGATTGAGACAGAAAAGCATGTCCTTTAGTGTTCTGGCAGCTTTAACTCAAACATCCCCAACATTTTGCCAATTTCCTTGAACTCTGTCAAGTGGAACCAAACAGTGCTTACTGATAATATGCATAAATGTCTAGTTTATTGTGTATAAAATCTACCTTTAGCAGATGAAATCATTTAGTAATTTAAACAAACCACAAAGTGTAACCTGTCAGGAGTGTAAGAAAATACCTCTTTTTTGCATGACCTCCCCATTTATCAGGACTGATGCTTCTTGTGGTTGACTGCGCACTCGGACTCTGCTAACCAGCCCCCTGGGTCAGTGGTCTGACCCCTAAAACTTGTAAAATTGACTAAATCCCTAATTGGCACATTTACATTAAATACATGCCCCAATCACATGGCACTCCATATACCCAAGATTTGTAACTTAAATGTCACTAGTGGACTGCAGCACGTATTGTGCCTCAACTAATGTGGGAAGGTACAAAATGTCTTCAGCCTGGTGGTGCACTTTTAAAAGTGCCATTTCAACCTGTCAAAAAAAGCCTTTTTGACAGGCCTAAATATTATCTTGTAATTCTTATAAATCCCCTCTGAGGTAAGCATTAGATATCTATAGGGCAGGGTGCATGGTATTTAAAAGTAGGGCATGTATGTTTAATGTTTACATGCCCTAGCAGTAAAAAACCTCAAACTCATTTTTCACTGTTGCATTGCTGGCTCTCCCTCAGTACTAAATCCAGTTTGAGCAAAGCTGGCAAATTGTTCAGTAGCTCATTTTAATAGTAAATTAAAATCTAACTTAACGGTAAAGTCAAATTTAATATTATTATTAAGGAGCCGAGTCTTTTAGAAACTCATCTGTTCCTGCCCAACACCAAAAGACTTTCCTGCCAGTGTTCTTTTGTCAGCTGACTCCTGATGGCTGCCCTGGCGTGAGATATGGACAGTAGACAAAGGGCTTTGGGTGTGGGGAGGTGTCTTTCTTCCTTGAGCAGGATGGCATGTGGCTGTCCCCAGCCCCTCCCAGCTTCAAACAATGCCTACACTCTCACTCTCTCACTGACAGGCCTAGCTCACACCTGTGCCTGCTTGCCTTTTCCCTTCATATTCGGGCTGACTCCAAAACTGGTGGAAGGGGAGATAACCCAGAACTAGTTTAGAATGACCTGAGTAGGTACAGCTCTTTTACACTTAATCCAAACCACAAAAACCTGGAAAATACCGGTCAATTTCTTGACCTACAGTCAAGAGTAGATCTTGAGTAATGCAGTGAAGACAAAAGGGATGAAATATGAACATTTCTTCTATGTATTAAAATATGACATATGGTAGGATGACTGAATAAAAAATGGCACCTGAGTAAAAGAATAGATGTGTTAAAGAAACAAGGAGCAAAATCCCAAATGAAATTCCCGGCCACTCTAATAATTATGTTGAGAAATTAGTTGTTTAATTTCAGATGGGGAGAAGCAGCAAACAAATTAATGATAAAACAAAGACGGCATTATATAATAAAATAAGATGGAGAAATTGTGAGCAGGCGAACAATATAACTCTTACATATAGTTTGAATTAGTAAAGTCAACCTGATGCATATGTTCCGAAGTGAGATGGGTACATTGCTGTGAGGTTTGAAGGGACTTTTCTAAGGGAGGGGACCACTGGTTAGGGAACATATGGAAGAAAGGACAAAAAGAGTCCTCCTCATACACACAGGAAATAATAAAAGCATTTCACTAGCACACACTCACTAAGAATAAAGTTAAGTCTGAGATAGCTGTGAGTCATGAGGGAATAAAGGGCATAGTGCAGTTATGGGAAAACTGATTGAGTTGGTAACTTGGAATATGAGTGTGTTTACACATTAAGAGAAAGGCTAAATCTAGTTTTACAGTATTGGAGGGACTTTGAAATGCAAATTAAAATATTACGAGAAACACATTTACAAAGAGTAGAGTGTAGATGGCTGTTTATCAAATGTAGGTGGGTTGAATACGTATTGTGAACAGACCAGATGGGCACCACAAAAGAGGGAGGAATAACTATGAAGAAGAATTAAGGAGTCGGGTGAAATTAAGCTGATGGTTCCGTAAGAGGGTTGTGGCCATACTTGGAGACGGTCTGACAATATTTACATGTGCAGGATTTTATGGCCCTAGCTGCGATGACTCTACGTATTTGAGCCAGCTGGAATTAAATGTAATCAATACCTCTCTCCCTTGTATAATAAAGGGGTTTCAATGCCATTTTAGACAACAATCTAGACAGACTAGAAATATGTTACTACCCCAAAAGTGAAATAAAATATATGATTTTGATCTAGGTTAATGCAAATTCCGGCAGCTGAGGTCGGAGAACCAGAGGGGGCACACCTTTCTAGCAAAAAAAGTACAGACACCGATCAAGATTAGGCTGTTTTGTTCCTTTGTTCCACAACACTCCTTTGCCCAAATGGTTAGGGAGCTGTTTTACCTTTTGCCTAATACCAATCAGCAGTCATACTAAGCCTAGAGCTACCAGATTTTAATACACAAACCATAAGGACATTAAATAGAATCCTTCTAAAAGACAAGTTAATTATATAGCAGATAACAGGACTATTGTAATCATAATATAGATTCAGCCTCCTTTAAAAATTGGTTTGGGGCTCCTGCAAGGCTTATATAGGGGGGTCATTAGCAATGTTCCCTCTAATTTTTTTCCACTGTGTGCGGCAGTGTGCGGTTTCTGTGCGCTGCAGCCAAGGATACGTGCGCCAAGAAATTGACCATTCACGCGCGCGCAGCGCATAACTAGCCAAGATCTTTGGCATTAGCCTCTCCATACCACTAAAGCAAAAAAGGGATATCATTGCTCCATGCAATAGGGCATCAAGGCAGTTTTGTGACCTGGTTGCACACCCCAAGGACATGACCTGTTAAGTGCTACCTACACCCCAGTTAGAAAAAACAAAGGAACATTGCCCGCGGCCTTTAAACGCTGTTTTCATTGACTTCAATCCAGATTCAAATATGAGCATTTTCTGCAATAGGAGAGCACGACTATCGCTCTAAAAGGCTTATTTGAGCTGAGAAAGTGATAATGCATATAAACAACTATGAAGTATGACAATGATGGAAAAGTTGATAACAGCACATTTCCTACTGTTCTGAAGCATTTCCTAGCTCATTAACCATTAATTTTCAACATAAATATCACTTGCTCGCTTGTATGCTAAAGTACGCCAAATGATGTTTAAAACACTCCCCGCGGCATTTAAACACTGTTTTCATTCACTTCAATCCAGATTCAAATATGAGCATTATCTGCCTTAGGGGAGCACGTATATCGCTCTAAAAGGCTTATTTATTAACGTGCGCGCTTGCCGAAGGGGCCTGCGCGATGGGGGAAGGAAAGGTGTGCGCGCGCATTGCAGGGAACATTGGTCATTAGTAAAGCATCATGTAAGTTTGCAAAGACAACTCGACAGGAGCACAGGAAGCTTAAGAAGCTCACTACACGAAAAGAAGCAGTGGTACCACAGTTAAGTGTAATGGTCCCAAAGCATTGTTTAGGGCGATAGAAGTTTAGAATCTGCTCAAAATGATCTTAAATTTTTCTCTGAGAAACGGAAACATTGGAAAGTCTGTAAGATGCAGGATTTCACATACGGAGTGAACTTTGAGGCATTGTCGGCCTGAAAGCAAAATCACATGAGGCTAGAAGTGTGATAAAAACGTCAATAGGAAAGAAATCTGGTCAAGTGTTAAATCTTCCAGAAGAATGAGAAGCAGAGATGCTACAATATTTTAGGATCCTATATAAAAACAAAATCCTAATCTGCTGAAAGGTAGAAGGTGCCTAGCAGATAGAAACCTGCAAAGAAATCAACTGCCAGTTCCCTAGCCCTAATCATTAATATAACCAAGCAAGAGATTATATATCAAATAAAGAATTTAAAAAATCCGAAAGCATCAGGCCGTGATGAGATCCCAGCAGAATTATACACAATTTTACAAGAGGAGATAGCCCCAATATGGTTGGTACTGTTTAACTCAATTCTAGATGACTCCAAAGGTGTCAGCACTCAAAGAATGAAAGTATAAAATTAATCTTAAAACCAAATATGAACCCCTAAAACTCATATTCTTATAGGCCGATATCCTTATTAAAACCCAGATTATGCATTATGAATAATGTCTCTTTATTAGTCCATCCAGACCAGCAATGATTTACACCTGGTAGACAGTTGGATGTGTTGATACATCTTCTGATTGGCTCCTTTGATATTGCTGAAGCATATGGAGTACCCATAGTAACTGTTGGCTCGATGCAGCCAAAGAGTTTGATGGGCTTAATGGGTATATCTTTGGGAAGACCTGGTAGCACTTGGATTCAGTAAAACTTTTATTAACATTATTTATGCCCTATATAATGACCTCTCTGCTGGAATCCTAATACATGGGATATTATCTAGCTGATTCTATATTATGAGGGGGATTATGCAAAGACTTTCACGACTATAGTTTAATTTATACATAGAACCTTTTGTCCAACTAATATGCTCAAATGCAAGCTTAGTTCATCAAAGTGTGTGGGGATCATATTTGTATTTTTCTTACAAAACGTTTATCCATAAGTCAATAAGAGATCTTTGCACCATTTGGCTGTACAAGAAATAAGATTTCCCACAGAAGAAGCCTGAAAGTAAAGCATAATAACAAATATTTCAAAGAAAGAGAGTGGCTGCAACAGAAAGGTACTTGGATTTTACGCAATAATTATTTTTTTTAAAGGTAATTTTGGAGGCAGAACATAATGCAGGAGCGTCAACACTGATTCACAAAAATACCAAGA
The DNA here is from genome assembly GCF_031143425.1 of Pleurodeles waltl. Classification (NCBI taxonomy): domain Eukaryota; kingdom Metazoa; phylum Chordata; class Amphibia; order Caudata; family Salamandridae; genus Pleurodeles; species Pleurodeles waltl. The sequence goes on from NC_090450.1 coordinate 40,078,197, forward strand.
GTTACAGATTAGACTTAAAGTCCTTTGACTACTAACTACATCACGATGTTGACCCCTTCTCCCACCCTTTGCCTCTCAACAGATTCTTATTTGCTGCTGATGTCTAGGAGAAGGAATGTACAATACAGAAAGTAAACACAAGGACAGGACACCAAGTTGGAGTTCCACATAAAAAATATTTTGCAGAAAAGTCCAAAGGAGACTGGTTGCTAGATAAAGCTGGTGAGATCGAAGACCAAGACCTTCATTACGACCCTGGTGGTCCGAAGACCACTAAGTCCATGGTGGCAGTCTCAGGCTGGTGGTGAAGATCGCCACATTACGAGGTGGTTTGGCCTCTGCCAAACCACCACATATCCGCTGGTACCGCCAGGGTGATAGGACAGCCGGGCCGGAGGACAGCACCTCCAGGTCAGCGATCCTCTGAAGACCACAGGTGGTATTACGAGTCACCTTTCATGCCAGTGTTTCCATGGTGGTAGCACTGCCACGAAAACCCTGACGGAAAGGCTGCAGGTGACAGGAAATTCCTTTCCTGCCGCTGGCAGATGACTCCCACAACCTTACCACCCTTCATTTACATGATCCTCACCCCCTTCCATGACAGCACCACCATCATCGCATACACGCTTTTACCAACACTTACATACACGCATTCACCCACACGCATACATACACTCATTCAGGAACACTTACATACATGCATTCACCAACACACATATATACACTCATTCAATCGCACCAACAGACACACATTCACACAAACATACCAACACGCACTCACTTCAGCAATCACACATGCATTCACACGCATTCACACATGCATACACACACGCATACACACTTAAATTTACACACTCAGACTAACACCCATTCACACACATACAACACCCCCACCCTCCCAATCCCCTCCCCTGTCGGACGATCGACTTACCTTTTCGGACGAGGACGTCATCCGCCAGGGAACGGGACCCGGCGCTTCCACCGCTGGCAGAGCCTCGCCATCAGGACACTGCCACGTCGTATTACTGCTCGTAATACGGCGGGCGGAGTCCTTTTGTCGTGGCGGTGACGGCAATGGAACCGCCTCTGTGCCGCCGACCACAAGCACGACTGCTGATGGATTTCCACCCAAATTGTGGCGGAAATCCTTCAGTAGTTGTAATATGGCGGTCGGAAGACCACCAGCACTAACGATCTTCTGGCGCCCGTTGCTCTGCCGAAGTTGTAATCAGGGGCCAAGCCTCTCTTTTGAAAATGTTTACGGAGCCTAGGACTTGGCCTTCCATTGAAATGACTAAGAGACAAGCTTGGGCAAGGGAATTTACTGACATGCATTCAACAGCTTGTCAATCAATCAATTTTGGTAAAGCGCAGCTACTCACTCGTGAGGGTCTTAACACGCGGTCTGGGTGAGGGGAGGGGGCCTCATCCGAAGAGCCACGTCTTGAGGTTCTTCCTGAAGATGGTGAATGATGGGCTTTGCCTGAGGTGCAGGGGGAGGTTGTTCCTGCTCATTGCTGCGATGCAGGTGAAGGATTGTCCTCTCGCAGTGTTTTTATGAATGCAAGAGTTGGTGGCCAAGGCCAGCAGGGCAGAGCAAAGGGATCTGGCGGGGGTGTGGAAGGAGACACAGTGGTTCAGGTAGGCTGGTCCTGCATTGTGTATGGCCTTGTACGTATGGGTGAGTAGTTTGAAGGTGATTTGTTTCTCGAACTGAGCCAGTGGAGGGTCCTCAGGTGTTGGGATATAAGTTCTTGGTGTGGGAGGTCCAGGATGAGTCTGGCAGCGGCGTTCCGGATGAGTTGTAGTGTGTTGATGTTTCTGGTCGAGGTGTTGGCGTAGAGGGCGTCAAGCTTGCTTGTGACTAAGGCATGGGTGACAGTCCTGCAGCCGTGTGCTGGGATCCATCTGAAGATTTTCCGAAGTTTGGAGAGTGTGTGCTTGCAAGAGGAGGCGACTGAGTTTACCTGGCAGGTCCTGGATAGAGATGACTCGAGAATGATGCCTAGTTTGTGGGCTTGCTCAGTTGGTGCAGGGGGGGGCGCTGAGGGATGTGGGCCACCAGGAGTCGTCCCAAGCTAAGGTGGCGTTTCTGAATATGATGAGCTCAGTCTTGTCTGAGTTGAGTCTCACAAATATATTGTTAAACTGATCATATAGTGCATTTCCTGAATCTCTTTGCTACAATCCCAACAGAAGGCGGCCTTCTGAAAGCACAAGCCATAGCTTTCTTTTAACCACCAAAGTTTTAGACTATAGAAAGACATTTCAAGACTATTACTTGTCTCTTGAAATCTCTTAGTTGTATATTTCAGTTATGGCAGGGAAGTGGTGTTCTATATAGTTCAAACTGATTCAATTTACCCATCTTCTTGGCAGCATGATGAGGCCTCAGTTTACATTTTGAGTATTGTTACCAAGCTCATATTTAGGTCGAGACAAAATGTACATCTCCAAAGAAGCCTATGAAACCTAATGATCTATAGTATTTAACTTTCCTGTCATTCTGCTAGTAGTTTCAGATAATAGAAGTGCCAGTGACTTTCATATGTGTATTTGAATTTGTAATGCTCGCGCATTTGCCTCTGCAAATCACAGGCGCGATGCGAGAGGAGAGCTACTACCCTGATGCTTGGGAAACAGATCCCATGTTAAAAAAGAAAGAAAAACAAAACAAAATGAGTGAGGGGAGTATTCTATGTTGGAAGACATGCTTGGTGATTTGTGGAGACTGGACATTTTTGTAAACATTTTGTTTATATGTGAGTTCTCCACAAAGCTTCTTGTTTTTAAATCACTGTTGTGATATCAGTTAGCAAGCATGCCATCACTCTACATGTGCACAAGGCATTCTTTATTTTTAACCACAAACATGGCTGTGTGGTTGCTAACAAAAATTGTGTTTCAAGATTTCATGTATGCCTTTGCACTTTGTGAGTCAAATGGGCAACTTCTTGATTGCTTCTTTATTTGTAGAAAGTGAAAAAAAAACTGGTTTACAGAAAGTTTAAGGAAACGTTTTTCAGCAGAAATCTGAGCTGTTGGTGGAGGCCATCCTGCAAATGCATTATGCAAAGTGCACTGAAATCGCGACCTGGGTTCTGTGTCCACTTTATGGACCTGGGCCACATGGGTATTACAGAAGGTGCCGCAGACACTCATTTTGCCCCTTCTGTAATACTGATGGCACTGGTGCCCTTGTAGCACCAACACTATCTTGAGATGGCAATCCCTCATGTGTTTGGTGACGTGGAGTATACAAATGAGGGAATCACTTTCCCCTGCACCCATGCCGGTTTTACAGATGTGTGTGAAACACAATATGGCACCACAGTTGTCCCTCAAGAGATGGGAAAACAATATCTACAGAAAGAGACCCATGTAGGAATTATTTGTAACTATTTGTAAATATATGTAATAATAAGAGATTATACCTAAAGATCCAATCAGGCTGAATTAATCAATAGATACAATTTGCATAAACAATTAAAAAAAAAAAATTAATTTTCTATTTCAAGGCATGAAAACAAATAGTAGCATTAATTAATAAAGAAACACAAATATATTACATTATTATTTATTCTGATGCTGTATGTATTACAGGTGCGGGCACAGAGACAAAGAGACTCTTAGGTGGTGCACTGTAGATGAGTCCCTGAGTGCAGCCCTCAGGAAGGGGCCTAGGAGGCCACATTTACCACTCCAAATTTCCCATGACCCTAACACAGGAGGGTGGAGTTACTCACTTAACCATTCTGCTGGTCAGTATCTGTGCCCTTTGTAAAGTACAGGGAGGCTGCCACCTGCACAGAGAAACATGGAGCGTCTTTGAAGCAATTGCTTTGTATTTCACTGAATGCACTGCCCCAGGCCAGTGTGACTTTGCAGCTACCTGTGGGCAGCACATTCATCATAATAGGGTGCACTGTTCCGGTCTGCACCAAGCATGCCTTGGCACAAATGGGGACATTGCTCCCTATGTATCATATGGGCCCTGATGTTTCAATCAAACCTTTCTAGAGCCAAATACCATTGCACACCACTTTCAAAAAAAAAAAACATGTAGAATAATGTAGCAAACTGAATGTGGTGGGAGCTTTAAAAAAAGCTGCAGAGGTCTGTAGGAAAATAAGATATGATCTGCAACGTACGATAAAGGAGAAGCTATTACAAACTAAAGAACCTACTTGGAGAACAGGTGTCAGCCCCCAGTAAATCTCAACATTGCATCAATTCAGGCACACGTATTGTCTACCATAGACATTGGGATTATGGAGGGCTTCTTATGCATGGATACTTGTGACCACTATTCTAGTGGTTTGTTTTACTACTATACTTGTGCTTTTGGCCTTGATGAACATGCACAGTATCCTTTCCTCTCAGAGGCTCAAATGCTGCACTTTAATGTACTACTTCTAGTCTCCAAAATGTCAAATCAATCACCAGTGATTTTTAAGTTGTGAGAACTATAGAAGCTTTTATCTTATTTTTATCTGCTCCAATGCAGGCCACATTACTTAAGATGTGGATGTGAAAACTACAACCATTGTGGATGCAAAAGACAACTTGAGAGGCAGCAATGTGCAGACATGCCTTGTGGAGACAGCACCTGATGGCAAACCCCAGCTTGAGACTATCATTTTCGTAAGTGCTCCAAAGGATGTGTAAATAGCACCATTACTGAGTATATTGACAGAGAATTAGCTAACATCTCCCCAGAACGTCTATAAGAAAGATATTATTATTTACCTATTGTATGAGGACGTTTCCTGTGAGATTGAAGAAGGTTCTACCAAGGATAACCATACAGAAAAAGTGTTTGACAATGAAGTACAGTTCTTCAGCAACACAAAAGTGCAAGGAAAGATGTTTAGTTAATTAAGTACAATTTTAAAGTACGTTTAAAGTCACCCTCTACAATGATAAGAAAATCAATTGTTGACACAAAGACTGAAATAAATATCCTGTGCACCCCTATTGATCAACTAATCAAGAGAACATTGACCAGTTCGGAATTCACCAAGAATAAACGTGATCCTATGCACGCATTGATAGTGGAACGCTGTCAAAGCAACGCTGAGGCCATGTGTGCAATACATGTCAACGTCAACGTCAATATAAAGTATGTTGAAAAGGGCTTGGCAGCAGCTAACTCCTTCTTTGTTGAACAAATGCCTGTTCTCACATGCCCTTCAATTGGCAAACACATCTTTGACATAGTTAAGTTTGTTAGATCTTCACACCTGTTTGAAGATCCTGGAGAAGCGTGGTTGTGAACTTCTACCAGAGACAGAAATTCCCCTGAAAGGAGCCAATAGCCCACAAATGAAGACCAGCCAGTAGCTTGCTCAATGCTGACACTGCTGTACGGATATTTCTTTGTGGTAGCAATTTCTCTTGATCCAGAATGGTACATTGGACCACTTTTCTAATCCATAAAGTTTCATTCACTACTTATTGGTCATACTGGATGTATCCACTCTGCTGTTCAAGGGAGCAGAAGAGGTCAGTCATGCAGGAAGAGGGTAATTTAGAACCTGTGCTCATACAGGTGGAGGAATGATGTGCTGATGAAAGGATACATTATCCTGTAGGAAGAACATTCAAGTCTATGTACCAGCGATCAAATGAAGAACGTTCCTGACTCTGGGGTTCTGAAAGAGTTGAGGAGTATGAGCCCTTCAACAAGAGTGACCTGTGGCAGGTAGTAAAGTATGAAAGCAATCAGCAGCCATGGGCCTGGATCTTCTATCAAGAATTCTCATACTATGAACAACACACAGCAAGTAAAAGGTATGTATATTTTAAGTCAGCAAGTGGTTTGTAAATAGGGTGAAGATATCAAAGACACATAAATAACTAAAGGAAGTCAACTGACAAAAATATAAATAAATACAGATGATAATTTAATGTTGTCAATGAGAACCATCATAACCAATGGGATCCGCAGGATAAAGTCCAAAGAAATAAAAGTGTAACCTAACTGTAGTCAAAAGTCCTCAGCAAGAAACACTTATAGTGAGAGACACTGGAATTATGCGGCAATACAGGACGAAGTTAAGTGGAAGTTTTGTCTAAATTATGTAGCTTGAAAAAGCATATTATGCATACCAACACAGAAGAATTGCATAATTCTTTCCTATTGCCATGTCAGAGTGAGATTTGTAAGACAAGTTTAGTGGCTGGTCCTTTAGTTTGGAGTTGAAGATTCAAAGATCGGTCCACAAGGGGGAGCCCGTTTCAGGAAAGCTACTATTACTAAAGGAATCACCTTGGAAATTTGGAGACGCTAATAGTCATAAATATCCTTGTAGGTCAGTCACTTATAAGGCCCTAAACACCTTCAAAAGGGAGACCACCTCACTCCAAACCATTACAGGCTTGATTGATAATCCTGAACTTTTTACTTACAAATACTTAACTTCAGGTGTGATAGTCCAAAAAGTTCAAATGAAGCAAAACAAGACCACATCACCCAGAATGTATTAGGCTAACACATAAAAGTCCAGGAGTGTACGTAATGCTTTGTCGGGGGTGGTCACCCTATCTTCAAACTATTGATTAAAATTCTACGTTTGGTGCATAGTTTGAGAATGACTCATGATGAGTTCACAAAGTTGGGAAGTGGCAACGACTGTTGTCTGACAACCTCTCGGTGCTAATTTGGACTGCTCGTGACCTTCTCAAGTGTCACCATGGTAGTGTGGACTGCACAGCATGTAAACAGGTTATATTATCACTATGCAAAGGTATTTTTTTGTGATTCTTCTATGGTGACGAATTTCTAGGCAACCCAAGCCCTTAGGGGTGCTAAATACATTTCACAGTGTTCCAACTGACAGTTCTACTTGTTGATGGAACGCTTCATAATGCGTTGACGAATAGACACTAGAGTGAGTAATGCATCCCATTGAAATAAACATCCCTGTACAGAATGGCATCTGTCAAGTGTCAGGGCACAAATCTGTGCCTCAATTACTTGCCCAATGTCTCGGACCTTGAGCAGTGTACTATACAACTTGGGTACTTCCTGTTTGGACTCGTTTCCAGTTTGATAAATTTTACACATTAGGATAAAGCTGTAACATTCACAATAAGAATGACAGACATCGGCTAAAGTTTAAAAGTTTACTAATTAAGCAAAATACATAAGTTTGACCATCAATCAGGGTAGCATATAGGTATATAGGTCATAAGTCCAAAGAATACAGTAAAGTTCAGTCGAAAATCTAGCATAAGTGTGCCTTCTAAAGTGGGAAAAAGCGGTGTCTCCAACAGTGGAAAAGCAGGTCCTTTGATCTGACATTAGACAAAGGATTTCATACATTCACTACACAAGAACATGGATCCCTGGGTATGCACCAATAGGGAACGAGCAAGAAGAAACATATTATTACGGAATACATTGGAAGATTCTCTCATAATGCCAGCACATTAGGTTTAGACGTTCTCAGAGCTCATTCAGGAAACATGAGTTGCTCCATAGTAGATGATGCAGCTTAGGACAGCCAGGTTGTCTTTGATTAGGTGCATCACACCCAATGTGACCGGGAATGCTTTAGTCGTTCAGTGTATAGCTCACTATTCTTTATTACAGCAAGGAAAACAACAGCAGCGGTGATCACGTGGCGCAGTACGATGACGCCTTCAAATGGATGAAAGCATGAAACTGGCTTATGTTGGCATAAGCTTGATCTCTAACACGTTAAAATTAAACACTGCAAAGGAGAAAAACAGATTCCACTAATCCACCGTGTGACATACTAAGGTGTCCAGGGCTGACATTCATGCAACAGCGTCGCAGGGTGGTTCTGTGGGAGGACCCAAGGAATGCCCTTGAAGCATCTTGTCTTTCTGGTTTGTGGAGCTCAGAGGCAACTGAATATCTCATGACAGTCGTCGTTCAAGCTCAAGGGGAGCTCAGCAGAGGCCAGCTGTTAGCAATGGTTTTTAGTGCACCCGTGGTTTCTCTTCCAAGCTAATGCCTTGTAATAAGTCCTCACACTTACTTATTCCAAATGCCAAAATGGGTGGAGGAGGTGAAGACATGATATTTTTGTGGTTTCGAGCTCTATTCAAGACATCACTAATTGAGCATGTAGGCGACTCCAACACAACTCCTAAACAACACTACACAACTCAAATGCTTATGGACAAAACATCCTTTATAAAGAGACTCGAGCATATGCATGCAGAGCAAGAAACAGATGTTATCTGACTTATTTTTACACCCTCATGTTAGGTCCCTCTCTTCATACAGGGGGCGCTGTTCGCTAGTTAGCTAGGCACATCTTAGTTCTTTGAAAGTAGGCCAAACTGTAAGTTGGGCTGGATTTTCTTAAGTATCTACCCATGAGGGCGATGGTGGTTCTTAGCGCAGTGTGGTGTAGGATAAATACCATCTGAGCATGACAATGCTGTGCAATGATGTGTATTGAAGGGAGGTAATTAATTTCACTATTTCACATGACTACACACTAAACCAATCTTTAGCTGAACTTGCAGAGTATTTCCTGGAATTTTAGAACCACCCGCTCATATTTAACTCCTCCGTAACACTAGCAATTGTGTCAGGTTAAAAGAAACATCACGCTCCGGATGTAGAAGTGAGTACAACAAACGAATACGGGATATTTTAATAATGGAGACCAAATGTAACTTTTTTTTCTATAGACAATTCTGAGGCACTCTGAGAGAGAACACAACTGATTATCTGAAAGACCTTATCCGTGGCAAGGAAGGAGTAAGCAAGCAAATCACTCCCTAAAATCCTCCACCATGAAGTGGATGGATGTATGTTCATTGGAGTTGGGGGCATTAAGATCCGCTACCTTTAAACACGTGGTTGTATGTTAGGTGGAGATGGGTATATGAAGAACTGCCACCTTTACATGTTTGGTTGTATGTTCTGTAGAGAAAGAGAAAATAGGATCCTCCTCCTTGAATCCTAATGGATAAAATATTCTATAACACTTCCAGAGCTAATTTGAATCATGGGATGAGTCAAATGTGTGTACAACGAATGGAGTGAAGGAGCATATTTATTGATCTGCATGCACGACAATCTAATCCGCGTGTAGCTACTCTTATAGGCCAGAGGTCGGATGCAACACATAGCCGAAAATACAAGTTACATGAGGGTGTGGGAAACAAGTCCTAACTATTACTTGGAGAAACTTTGCACACTGCTCTGTTTGTATTAATAATCTATTTATGCTTTTCAGTGAATTTAACAATCTAAGTACAACTGAAGTACTCTACATTAGACTAACGCTTTGACAACTGAGCATAATCTCTTCCAAAAGGGCGTACCTTGTAAGTGCGTCTAACTCTTAGGGGCTTATTTACATGGCCCGATGAGCCATTGGAGCATCACTTTTGTGACACTCCGGTAGCACACTGTGCAGACCCATATCTACAAGGCCATGCAACACCACCCTGCGTGGCTTTACATGGCATGGTAGATATGGCGTAAGGAAATGCAGCAAAATTGCTGCGTTGCCTCACATTGCGTCAGGGAGGTGTGCCAAGGGCGTTTCTGTGGGTGTTCCCACTCAACACCCATGGATTTTGATACTGCCGCAGATTTTCAACATAGTGCAAATCTGAGGCAGCACCAACAACGTACTTCTCCCCAGAGCAGGTGTAACGGGGAGAAATGTTTACATTCTGTCTCGTTTTTACATCTTTGCACTTGTGCTGCATTCTGCAGCACACTTAGAATGAGGAAACACCTCTTGTGATTGCTTTTGTGCAGGAAGGTGCCCATTCCTGCACTTGCATGGCTGAGCAGGCTGGTCTGCATGGCTTCAGGCTGGGGACACATCCTGGAGCTATATTGCTGCTCTGACATTCTTAGAAGGTGATGCTGTGCTTCCTACATAGGAGTGAAGTGCCCTTCTAACTGAGTGGAACATTAGCACAATTCCCAAGTCCATATTAATAAACTACTGCATGGAAGACACCTCATTTGAATGAGTCACCCAGACACTGGGACAGAAGTTTAAAAGCCACGTTTCATGGCTACATTATCTCCATCCTACCCAATACATATGGGCATCCCATACCTGCCCCACCCAGCCCCAGAGGGACTCCAGGGGTTTCCCTCTTTCCAATGTTTTGGCATATTTTCCACTGGCTACAGTTTTTATTTCCAAACCAAATGAACCTTCTTTCCAGTCTGTATAGTTTCAGAGATACTAAAAGTTACAGATGGGTTCTCATCCCAAATCCCTCATCCCTGTTATCAAGAATTGGAATTATTGGTCTAGTTGGGGCTTGAGGACCCGCAGCTGCCTCCTAGCCAGAACTCTGGCTTGTTCCAAGATGCGTGCCATTGCAGTACAGCATGTCCAAGAACCGTTGTTTTGAATGTCCTTACTAGTTGGTAGCAAATTACAGGTGCAGATTTATGAGAAAAGCCCCTGATTGGTGTCTTTAACAAATGGCCCTGGGTGCTACATAAAAGCCCAACACTATTCCTCCCACATGAGCACCATTTTTATGGGCGAGCGCAAAGCGCTTCGTCCCATTCTGTAATCTCTCTTTGGGCATCCAACCACGCCCATGTCATATCACTCTCTTTCATTGGTTCGTGGGCTTGCCTTTCAAAATCAACTTGCTTTCATTTGTGAAAGGCATGCATACGTCATGCCTTTTCCGGTGTTTAGCCCACCTACACAGCACCGGTAAACTACTAAAAACATAAGAGGCTCGAAATTTTCAGCATGGTGTCCGGACTACTTCATCTGTTTATTTTCCACGCATCGCGATCACTCTGCATTTTACATAGTGCGATTGCGCTGCATTTTTTTTTCTTTGCAACGCTAATAGCTCTAACTCGAACAAATGCGAGACCTGTTGCATTGAACATGCTTGTTTTACTTTGCTTACTTTGAATCCAGCATATACAGTACAACTTGTCCATTTCCAATGTCATGATGGTGATCCGAGAATCCATTAACAAAATTGACCAGCATTACAGTGTAGAACATGTATAGTCCACATCCAATCCTCAATCATGTGGTCTCCCACCCCGTGCTCTAAATGGAAATATAAAAGTGCAGATACTCACTGTTTATAATTCCTGTTTGCTCCTGAGATGTGCCAGTACTCGCCTATTAAATGGAATGCGGCAATGCTGAAAGGTGCAGGCACTCTCCCTTTCAAATTAAAGAAGTGGAGGTACTGAGTACCTGACAGTACTTGGCAATTCCAAGTACTGCTCCCTCCTGTAAATACGGTATCTAGCAGCATAGAGCTCACCCTAGCAAGTTTCCACATATACCCAGTAGTGAAACCATGGGCCCCAGAGCTCCTAGGGTGACAAGGTTGTGCCAGCCACAATCTGTATAGAGGACAGTTTGGCAATATCGGGCTCCAGGGTGCCACCACTGCCATGACCATTTCCATGTGCCTCTGTGTCCTACCTAGTTGGTAAGCCCTGAGGGCTCTCTCGTATGTCCTTTCTGTCGTGAGGTCATTGGGAGCATCAGTGCATATGTTTCAGAATGATCGCTGCAGACTGTTAAGCGCAGAGTCAGTCATCAACCTTGTGTTGCTACTCTGTGTTTAGCCAAGAGCTATGCTACTGATGTGGAACTTCTAATTCCATTTGATGTATCTTTAACATAGTCGAGGTGCGTTGTAAGTGGGCTAGCCAGTAGGTGTTGATCTGCCATCTGGTCCAGCATCTTCAGAACTGTGTGCCAACAGGGAGGCACTCCCTGGCTAGGTGTAGGAAACCTGCATGCTTTATCCAGCAAAGCATGCATTTATAGGAACATGTTGGGCTAATTTGGTGCTGGTGGGCTGGTGTACTGTATGTCTGTTCAAGTATCTAAAGTGCAAGATGTTGTGTCAGTAATTTAGGAATATATACGTGCCCTTTGTGTAAAGCAATATTACAAGTGCGGAGAAGAAAGTGGAATGCCCAGGCCATTGTCCCACACCCTCCGGGGTAGCTCCTGTCCAATCACCCAATTATGCAACACACAGAGACTTGCAGCTGAGACAACTATCTTGTCGCATTGGAGGAGGTGATCAGTTGACTCAGTGGCGTGGAGTTGATCGGTTCTGTTGGGTACCCCAAAACTCTGTCTCATGCAATTAGTTTGCAGCCTGGCATATGTAAAGATATCTAAGGTTGTGGGAATCACACACGCCTGCAATTGTGACCAAAATCCAAAATGCCCATCATAGTCAACGTTTGCTGTAATGTCTGTTGTAGAGTGAGATGTAGCAAAGGTTTGCTAGAAAGATGGTGCCCAAGCGAGTATCGAAAGGCGCTGCCCATTCTGTGACAGTGTGTGCCACTCTCAGCATATTGTAGCCACTGTTTTCACCTCCCCCTGAGGCCTAGGCAATCTCAGGGGTAGTAGCAACACCAGAGGGGTGTCGTCCACCTGTGCCTGTTTGGGTATTAAGAAAGATAGAAGTGTGTCAGAGTGGTACCAATGAGGAGCTAAATGACATTGCACCATGTACTAAACCTCAAAGCCTCTGCGTTTGTAGTGAAGAGTCATCGTGTCCCAGTCAATCTTGGCATTCCCATTGGACCAAATGAGTTTAATCAATAGGGATATGAGAGTAGGGAAAAATGCTCGTTGAGTAGAATAGGGATATCTAAGAATAAATAAAGGGAGTTAGGTAATTCTACTGTTTGCAGTGGTGCTACTCTGCCTGCCAGGGAGAAGAGGAGCTTAATCCAAGTGTCTGTTTGTCATTGTAGCTTCGCAATAGCCGATCCGTAATTCAAGGTATGATCACCACCATCTCCCTGTGTGGGATAATCCACCGGGACTTAACCGAATCCAAAACGCATCTGACCAGGTACTCCCTACGACGGGGCTCCGTGACATCGGAATATATCAGGTTTATCCCAGTTAACAGTGATACAAATCTGATGATTTCCCTAGTCAACAGGGACACATTGTCTTCAAGATATTTCACAAAAAACGAAACATCATCCGCGTACATGGATGTCATCGGCTGCCTTCGACACCGTCTGCCACCGAACCCTAACATCCCGCCTGCGCTCCACCGGTATCCAAGGACTGGCCCTGGACTGGATCACCTCTTTCCTCTCTAACCGCTCCCAAAGAGTCTACCTCCCTCCGTTCCGCTCAGACCCCACCGAGATCATCTGCGGCGTCCCACAAGGCTCCTCACTCAGCCCAACTCTCTTCAAAGACGTCGCAGAATGGATGAAACTCAGCCGTCTGAAACTGAACTCAGAAAAAACTGAAGTCCTCATCCTCGGAAACACCCCGTCCGCCTGGGACGACTCTTGGTGGCACACGGCACTAGGCACCGCCCCAACCCCCTCAGACCACGCACGCAACCTCGGATTCATCCTGGACCCGCTTCTCACCATGACCAAACAAGTTAACGCTGTATCATCCTCCTGCTTCCTCACTCTCCGCTTGCTCCAAAAGATCTTCCGCTGGATCCCCGCCGACAGCAGAAAAACTGTGACCCACCCCCTCGTCACAAGCCGCCTGGACTACGGAAACACCCTATATGCAGGAACCACCGCTAAACTCTAGAAACGTCTGCAGCAAATACAAAACGCCTCCGCCCGCCTCGTCCTCAACATACCCCGCAACACTCACATCTCCGCCCACCTGAGACACCTGCACTGGCTTCCCGTCAGCAAAAGAATCACCTTCCGGCTCCTCACCCACGCACACAAAGCCCTCCACAACAAGGGACCCGAATACGTCAACCGTCGCCTCAGTTTCTACACGCCCACCCGTCAACTTTGCTCCGCCAACCTGGCAATCGCCGCCGTCCCTCGCATCTGCCGCACCACAGCAGGTGGGAAATCCTTCTCCTACCTGGCGCCCAAGACATGGAACTCCCTCCCCGCCAACCTCAGGACCACCCAGGACCACCCTGCATTCCGGAGGCAGCTCAAAACCTGGCTCTTCGAGCAGCAGTAACCCCCTTCCCCTAGCGCCTTGAGACCCTCATGGGTGAGTAGCGTGCTTTATAAATGTTTTTGATTTGATTTGATGGATAATAATATCTTGCCAGAGCGAAAGAAGCACCCTATGTATGTGCCCTTCTTGAAGGTGACGGGCCAGAGAGTCCATGGCGAAGGTGAAGAGTAGTGGGGATGGAGGGCATTCCTGCTGGGTACCTCTGTTTATCAGGTATGGCTTGGATAATTGACTATTAACAGTAACTCTCACAGTGGGGTTTGCGTATAGAGATGTCTGTTTACAATCACTTTGGGTAGCATTTTATTGCCACAACTGAGTAGCGATAGTGGCCTACAGGAAGCACTTCGAGCAGCATCTCACCCAGGTTTGAAGAGGTCCGAAAGGACAGCTTCACTCAGTAAGTAGCACTCTATCAGAGAGAACCTCTGAGTATACCTCTAGGAGGTGTGGGGCCAGAATATTCTTGTAGGCCTTGTAAAAATCTCTTGTCAGGTGTCAAAGGGGTATCTCCTCCACTGGGATAGGATGGCTTAAATACTTCTGGACAGCTGTCTAGCCAAACCAAAGCCACCTCGTTTTGGTAGGCTGGAATGGAGTCAGTGGATCTCACTATTTGTGGCGTGTACAAGCACTCATAACAGGTCTCCAACACAGTCAGTATATTCTCAATATCCAGTAAAGGTGTGTCTACCTGAATTGTGATTTTGTATATGTTGCTCTGTCATCTATTGGGACATAGGAGTCAGGACAGGGTCTAACACAGTCTCGCCCCCTTGCTATATTGCACGGCAAGCATGTTCTTGCTTGAATAATGCACCACCAGGTCTCAAAATTCCTGAAGCAGCAGGTGCTGCTCCTTGAGAATCTGGTGTCATGTGGTGGGTGTCACAAGGCCTTCGAAGTTCTTAGGTTTCTGTACTAGGTGTGTGAATTGCCCTTGTATATCCCAGAGAATCCCTGTGTGATTAGCTATCATAACACCCCAAGTGTAGTGTGGTGTATTTCTCCATTGTACCTTGTTCAACAAAAAATATTCTAGTATGGCCATGCTCAATTTGTCACGGAATACCATATCCAGAAGGGAATCTGCAGGGAAGTGTCATTGTGGTCTGCTCAATTGGGAGCCAGGAAATAACATCTGTAGTTTGAGTGGGGAGAGATCCAATTGGGTGAGTGGTAGGTGAGTAATGCCAGTGACTCAGGACCCCAGGTATAGCCAAGAATGCAGTCTGGAGGAGGACTCTTCTGATGAGGAGTAGTACGTGAACTTCTTATCTGAGGGATATGCATGTCACCATAAATCCCAGAGCTCAAGAAGACGTAGAGTGTCTTCCAATATTTTAATAGTGCACGGAGAAAGCATTGCATACCCATGCAACCCAGTTCAGAGTTCAGAACTAAGTTGAGGCGCCTCTCCATAACATTGCGCCAACCTCCGAATGCCTTAGTATGGTGGGAATGTCTAGGAAGAAACGGGGGTCTCAACATTTGGTGCATAAACATTTATCAAGGCTGCCATTATTTACTGCATCATAACGTATCTCAGGCTGTAAACTCTACTGTGTATTAAAATAAGTATCCCTCTTCCAATTTCCAGTACTGTCTGAGCATTTTAAGCCAGATTATTGAGTACAAACATATTGTCCTACAAAAATATAATTGCCAAATTATTAGCTATGATAAGATCACAAGATTGGTGTGTGTCGGCAAGTGTGTATTTTCTCTGTTTCTTTCTTTTCTAAGTCCACCTCTAGGTACCTTGAAGAAATGTATTGTTAAGATATTTATGGAAGGAGCTATGGTTTATATACCTGTCCTTACTTACATACAATTACCTTCATGATATTCTGATAGACGATATAATGGCTATGATATGATTTGTAGGACTATTTTAAAACACAGTATTCTGGTATAATATGTCACTGGAGAATCAAGTGCACAAGCGAGTACCTTGGTTGCCCACCCGGAGTGCAGCAGTAGTGACCTAGAGACACTGGAACAAAATGACAGCATCCACACTGGACACTCCACAGTTACCACTGATTGCACCAAGTCTCAAAGACAAGGCCTTACACTAGGGTTCAATGTAATTATAATCAACAAAAGAAGCCCAAGCGAAAACCTTGGTTGCCCACCCAGAGTGCAGCAGTAGTGACCTAGAGACACTGGAACAAAATGACAGCATCCACACTGCACACTCCACAATTACCACTGACTGCACCAAGTCTCAAAGACAAGGCCTTACACTAGGGTTCAATGTAATTATAATCAACAAAAGAAGCTGCCATTACATCACTGGATGTGTAAAAGGTTACTATATGGCTTCAAGTTTGGACAAACATGCACCTTAAATTTATGTTAGAGAGCCCAATTTGTATCTTGTTTCATGTACTACTTCTCAACTTCGCCATGTCACATTTCTTTGTTTACCATTGCATTATATTCCAAAACCTTGACTGTAGGTTAAGTGGATAGTATAGGGCGAATGTTAAAATAGAAATGCAAGGGTCCAGGTAAGGTACACATATAGGCCCTCATTCCAACATTGGTGGTAAATCCCGCTTACCGCCGTACAGAAGACAACCAGCACACCGCTGCGGCGGCGGAATTCTGCTACAGCTATTACGACCCACAGCCCGGAATCCGCCAAAATCCAGACACCCACACAAGTCCGCCACATCAAAGGTCAGTGATAAACTGGCGATAACAAAACCTCCACTGTCACGCCAACAGGAATACGCCCACACTATCACGACCCACAAATCCACGCGGAAGTCTTTCAACCGCGGTATTCCATTGACGGTACACACTGCCGCGCTCAAAATACACACACATTTACAAAACACCTCTGCATTGGACAATTCGAAATACACACACCTGATACACATACACACAACACTCCCACACACCCAATCCAATATAAAACACACACCCACATCACCCACAAACCCTTACGACCAAAATGGAGAATGAAGCACAGAGAGAGACACCACCAGAAACAACAGTAGCATCCACAGGCACACAACACCATCACACCCACAACATCCATGCACCTCAGACAACACACACAAACACATCCCCTCACACATCACAACCAACACCACCTCACACATCACCCACACCACATCATGACACCTCAACGACACCCCAGGTTCTCTGAGGAGGAGCTCAGGGTCATGGTGGAGGAAATCGTCAGGGTAGAGCCACAGCTATTCGGATCACAGGTGCAGCACACCTCCATTGCAAGGAAGATGGAGCTATGGCGCAGAATCGTAGACAGGGTCAACAGAGTGGGACAGCATCCAAGAACACGGGATGACATCAGGAAGAGGTGGAACGACCTACGGGGGATGGTGCGTTCTGTGGCCTCAAGACACCAGATTGCAGTACAGAGGACTGGTGGCGGACCCCCACCTCCTCCCCCACAACTAACAACATGGGAGGAGCAAGTCTTGGCTGTACTGCATCCTGAAAGCCTCACAGGAGTAGCAGGAGGAATGGACTCTGGTAAGTCAAATCTTAACTATTACATCCCCCACCCTACCTGCATGCTATCACATACTCCACCCTCACCCTTACCCTCATCACTCCAACACCTCACAAATGTCCCACTATCACAACCCACACATCCCAACACCAAGCCCTGCATGCAACACCAAAGCATGGACACCCATCACCAAAGCATGTCCACTACAGATACCCACACAGACCCCAAACCAAATTTCACACAAGGTCCTAGACAAGAATGCAAGCACTGGAGAACAGGGTCACCCACCCATTTCACACGATGGCACACACAGATGCAATAATCATGCCTTTACACCCCTGCAGGACCCCTACCCAACGTCACTGGACAGGAGGTTCCAGACATGTCCACTCCCACTACAGGGAACCCAGGCAAACCCACCACCCCAAGAAAATCAGGGACCTGGGGGCAGTGGCAGTGGGCACACGGTTCAGGGGACAGAGGCACAGGAAAACCAGGGAACTGGGAAGACTGCTGTGCGACAGGGAGAGGACAGGCCCAGGGAACCCCCACGAGGCCCTCTCCAACATCATGGGAGCGTACCATCATTCCCAGGAGACGATTACAATGGTACTGGCCAACTTTCAGGAGACCCAGCGGCTGCAGGAGGAACACTACCTGGGATCAGGGAGGAACTAAAGTCCATCAACACCACCCTGGTCACCATTGTAGGGGTGCTGAAGGACCTTGTGAACACCAGGAGGGACACTGTGGCACAACAAGGGGCCCCTGACACTAGCCTGGATGATGAACAGCCCACCACCTCCGCATGCGCTAGTGGACAGGAGGCACCGCCACAGGACCACGACACCAGCACCTCACCCCCTGCAGATGGAGAACCGCCCTGTAAATGGTCCATGAGATCCAGGACAAAGACTAAGAACAATAGAAATGAGACCCCCCCTGAAAGTCATCCTTCTGTCCCACTTTGTCACCCTGTCTATCCTTAAACTGCCATTGCTCCACTTCCTATGCCCCTTTGGACAATGCACCTGTGAAACAAATAGACTGGACTCTGCCATGGACATTCCTCCACCATCACCCCAGCCCATTTTACAACCCCCTCCACTAATTAGCACTGAAATAAACATCCTTGAATCACAAAACAATCTGGAGCCAGTCTGTGGTTTCACAAATGTGTATTTGCAATAACTATGGAATATAGCAATGTCAATTGTATTGTCAACATACCGATGTAACACAGCTGTAGTCCATGAGGTAATATAGCAGAGGTCACACAGTGGGACCCACATCTGTGAAATGGAAAGGCAAAGTGACAAGTCATGGTCCTTACAGGGGGTGAAAGTGACAAACTTATACTAGCTCCAACAATAGTTTGAGATGTGTGAGGCAGTGACATCTTCTTACCTGTGTCTCACTGGAAGAATTGCTGGATAACATTGTTTCTGTTGTCGATATCCTCTTCTTCTGCCTCCTCTTCTTCACTGTCCACAGGCTCCACAGCTGCCACAAGACCTCCTTCTGGACCATCCTCCTGCAGAAAAGGCACCTGTTGTCGCAAAGCCAGGTTGTGCAGCATACAGCAGGCCACGATGATCTGGCATACCTTCTTTGGTGAGTAGTAGAGAGAACCACCTGTCATATGGAGGCACCGTAACCTGGCCTTCAGGAGGCCGAAAGTCCTTTCAATCACCCTCCAGGTTCGCCCATGTGCCTCATTGTAGCGTTCCTCTGCCCTTGTCCTGGGATTTCTCACTGGAGTCGGTAGCCATGACAGGTTGGGGTACCCAGAGTCACCTGCAAATGTCGAGGGACAACTGTTAGACACACACTAACCCTTAGGGACAACCCCAGACAACTATTCACAGGGCATAGGCTCCTTGTCCTCACCTATTAGCCACACACGGTGCCTGTGGAGTTGCCCCATCACATAAGGGATGCTGCTATTCCTCAGAATGTAAGCGTCATGCACTGATCCAGGAAACTTGGCATTCACATGGGAGATGTACTGGTCGGCCAAACACACCATCTGCACATTCATAGAATGGTAGCTCTTCCGGTTTTTGTACACCTGTTCACTCCTGCGGGGGGTACCAAGGCCACATGTGTCCCATCAATGGCACCAATGATTTTGGGGATATGTCCCAGGGCATAGAAGTCACCTTTCACTGTAGGCAAATGCTCCACCTGAGGGAACATGATGTAGCTGCGCATGTGTTTTAGCAGGGCAGACAACACTCTGGACAACACGTTTGAGAACATAGGCTGGGACATCCCTGATGCAATGGCCACTGTAGTTTGAAAAGACCCACTTGCTAGGAAATGGAGTACTGATAGGACCTGCACTAGAGGGGGGGATCCCTGTGGGTTGGCGGATTGCTGACATCAGGTCTGGCTCCAACTGGGCACACAGTTCCAAGATTGTTGCACGATCAAGTCTGTAGGTGAGTATTACGTGTCTCTCTTCCATTGTCGACAGGTCCACCAGCGGTCTGTACACCGGAGGATGCCGCCATCTCACCACCTGCCCCAGTGGACGTGCCCTATGGACGAGAACAGCGAGCAGAGGGTCAGCCAACACTGAAGTATTACAAAAGGTCTTTAACACACATTTGTCAATCTGCAATGTGCCTGTTACTGTGTGTATGCAAGGCCTAGATAGGTGTGACGCAGTTATTATTAATGCCATGTGGCCCACTGAAATGGCGGCTGCCTGACCTGTAAGGTGGAACAAAGGGATATGATGTAACTGCGCTGGCGTTCCACACTGTCGCGGTAGGCGATCGAAGACAGCCGCGCAAACCTGCATTTGTTAACATTGGACCCTATGGGTCTGAGGAGCTAATGACGATGTACGCCGGCGGTGACGTTACGCACCGCCGCAGACGTGAATGCCATTTTCTGTCTGTTCGCTCACTTGATACCTGACCTTTTACAGGAGAGGATCTACACTGCAAGTGCTGCTGTGACCTCAGTCTGGAAGCGACGATGGCTCATGTGTCCGGATCCTGGCGGTGGCGTATCCGGAGTTGGATGGGCGCTTGAGGGCATCACAGCAGCCACAAGGGGGTGTGTACCGTCACATCCATCTGACTCTGCGCGCATTACGAGGTGTCTGGATGGGAGAGGTGGGCAGTGGGTTCCCCTAGGCCAGGGCGAGCTTTGTAGGCAAAGTTGCTTTGTGAGGCAGGCTATGTGGCACCCAACCCCACCAGTGGTAAAAACCATCTACACCTAGTTAGGCTCCTGTGACTTCCATGTGTGCAGCAATCGGGCATAGGCCTTGTACCCCATGGCCCTGTGAATAATCTAGGAGCTATAAGTGCATGGCGTAGTGCAGAGGGCTGCTGTGTCTGTAGTGTCCGCCAATGGTAGTGGTATTGCATACACTGAACATGTCTTTCTTCTGTCTCCCCCCCCCTTTCTGTGACCTCCCTGTTCTTGTGTGAAATAGCATCATCAGGCGGAGGGGCAGTGGCACCGGAGCAGGAGGGAGCTGCATCCCACTTGGCCCTGGAGGGCGAGACAACGGAGTCGACAGCGACTCCTCCTCTGATGGGAGCTCCCTTTGCGGTGGCGGGCCCCTCTGTGCCCCCGCATCAACAGGTACAGCTGCCACCCCCCCTACCAGCACCGCCCTCCCAGCAGCCCCTCAGCGTGTGTCCTGTGGCCGCTCACCCAGGAGGGTGGGCATCTCCTTCACCCCAGGCACCTCAGGCCCTGCCCCAGTCAGCCCTGCTGCTCTCAGTGAGGAGGCTATTGGCCTCCTGAGATCCCTCACTGTTGGGCAATCAACCATTCTGAATGCCATCCAGGGTGTCAAGGGGCATTTGCAACAAACAAATGCATACCTGGAGGGCATTCATTCTGGCGTAGTAGCCCAACAGAGAGCATTTCAGGCTTTGGCCTCAGCACTGATGGCAGCCACTGTCCCTGCTCCCCCCTCCAACCTCTTCCCCCCAGACCCAATTCCCTGTACCTCAGCCTATCCCAAGCACACCATCAGACCAGCATGCACACACCTCAACACACAAGGGTGGCTCAGGCAAACATAAGCATCACACATCCCACAGACACTCACACAAGCATCATACCCATGCAGACATACCAACATCCACTGCCTCCACTGTGTCCCCCTCCTCTGCGTCCTCCGCCTCCCTCCCTGTCTCGTCTCCACTCACACCTGCTTGCACTACATCATCAGCCACTACCTCCTTCACCAGCACGCCCATCACCACACAGCGCTCACGTGCTCTCACCACCCCACTACCATTCACACATCTCCTGTGTCCTCTACCAGTGTGTCAGTGAGCCCTCCTCCCAAAGTACAAAAACGCAGGCACCCACCCACCCAACAGCCATCCACCTCACAACAGCCTCCAGCCCATGCACCTTCACCCAAATTCAGCAAACGTACACCTCCTACAACCACTACCTCTTCCTCCAATCCCAAACCCCCTCCATCTACCCATCCCAGTGTGTCTAAAAAACTTTTCCTGGCTAATATTGACCTCTTCCCTACACCCCCCCACCCCCCTTCCGTCCCCTAGGGCCCGGCTATCCAGGTCCCAACCCTGCACCTCAGCCAGCACATCACCAGGCACAGTGGTGCCAGCAACTGCGTGCTATTGGAGTGCGCCAACCAACAGGGCTGCCAGTGTGCCACGGAGCGAGGGCAAGGACATTAAGCCACCTGCAAAAGTTAAGAAGTTGCCCACATCCCAGAGGGAGAAGCAGAAAACACCTGCCACCAAGGGCTCAGGGAAAACGAAAGGGGATGGTGGCAAGACAGCAGCACCACCATCCAAGGTGGGGAAAGGCCAGAAAATAAAGGGCAGGTCAGGAGAGGGCATGGTGGCACCGACAATTGGACCAGTGTCACACCTTCAGTCCACGCCGACGCCAACCTGTACGGCGGAGAAGACCGCCACCTGCACCGCTACCTGCACTGCCACCAGCACCGCCGCCACAGAGGCCGCCGCAAGCACCGCCGCCACAGAGCCCGCTGCCAGCCACGATCCCACAGAGGCCGCCGCAAGCACCGCCGCCACAGAGCCCGCTGCCAACACCGATGCCACAGAGGCCGCCGCCAGCACCGCCACGACTGACCCCACCACAAGCAACACCAGCGGCCCAGCGACATCCTGACCCTGTGGCACCACTGCAGACATGGCTGCCGTCCCCAGTGGTCAGTCGTCTGAGGCTGGTGGTCAGTTCCAGGAGCCTGGCCAGCTTCCATGATGCACGACTTTCAGTGGAGAAAGGCATCCACTACCTCAGTCCTTGGCAGGATGAAGCACTCTGGGCACAATGCCTCCTCCAGAACCAGTGGAGACAGGCATCCACTACCTCAGTCCTTGGCTGGATGAAGCACTCTGGGCACAAAGCCCGCTCCAGAACCAGTGGAGAAAGGCATCCACTACCTCAGTCCTCGGCAGGATGAAGCACTCTGGGCACAATGCCCCCTCCAGAACCAGTGGAGACTGTTATCCACTTGAGAGACTGTGGCTTTGCACTCCCCAGGATAAAGCAGTGGGCAAACCACCAACTGGAGAGACTGGAGAGACTGTGGCTTTGCACTCCCCAGGACACAGCAGTGGGCATGGAGCCCCATCGTGGAGCAGTGGAGTTGTGCATTCATCAGGCTGAAGTGCCCCCCCCCCCCCACCTCCCCCTCAGGTGCCTGTTTCATTTCGATCTGATGCCCCTGCAGTGTTCTCTCTGTTTGAAGTCTGGTGTCATGTGTGGGCCTCGCCCATGCCTTTTGGGACTCTAATCCACGGACGATGTTTGAGTAATATCCGGACTTGTGTACTTGGTGTACATATTTGTATTTACTGAATTTTGAAATTTCACTACCTGATTTTGATTGATTACATTCGTTCACATCAATTCCTTTTGTCCTTGCGTTATTGAAGGGAGGGTGTGGTGGTGATATGTAATGTTGCTGCATGTATTTGTGAGTATGGTGTTGTGGGTGAGGGTGGGGGTGGGGGTGGGGTTGTTGCATGTTGCGTGTGTGTGTGTCACTCTCTTTTCCCTCCCCCTCCCATGTGTTGTAGGTGCAGTACTCGCCGTGGTCGCCGCCGCCACATTTGGTGCTCCTGATATAGGAGCAGGAAGACCACTGCAGAGAGTATCTGGAGTTCTGGCTCCATGGCGTCCTGGTTCCTCGTGGGGTGTGGAGAGGTGAGTGTTTTCCCTTCCAAGTCCTGTTTCCGCCGTGTTTTTGTTCGCGTTGGTTTCGCCCCGGAAAAGGTGGCGGATTGCCGGGTTGTGATAGGGTGGGCGGTACTTTGTCTTCCGCCTGTCTGTTAGCGGTGACCGCCGCGCTGTTTGTTTGTTTGTGTCGGAGTGTTAAAGTGGCTGTCTATGTTGGCGGTTTCCGCCATGGTCGTGATTCCATTTTTTTTCGCCAGCCTGTTGGCGGTATTACCGCCACTTTAACACCGACCGCCAGGGTTGTAATGAGGGCCATAGAGTTACAATAATGTTTAGGGTAAGGGCAATTGCTGTGTTTTTTAGATTTTTCTTGCGATGATTAGAAAAAGGCAGTATCAAAGTGATAGGAGATTTGGTAAAGCCAATTTACATCAAAAGAAGATGACTTACTTGTAGCGGAGTTGTAAATGGCAAGCTAAAGATTATTGGTGTAGTGTCATAAATAATCTTAACATATAGACTATTGGTGTAAGGGAAAACTCAAGCATCAACTGCAGATTCATGTGAAAATCAAGACTAATTGCAGTACCATGTTTGTATTTTGCTGGAGAAAAGGAATTAAGGGACATTATGTACAGTATTTGTTTGCAGTTGCAAAGTCTGCTATTCACAAAATCAGAGTTTAGGACCACACAAAGCTACAATGTAATGCACAAACGTTGCTTTGTGAGTTGAAACAATATTTGTGACTCCTAAAATAACTTTAGTTCTCCATGCCAAATAATAACTAGGATGGGCACGAAAGGTGTGTCCTACTCCTATTTGCTAGTTGCAGTGTGATGTTTCAATGATTTCCAACTGCTATTGCAATCACTGATGCTTCACCAACACCCGGGGTAATAACAGATTGGCAAAGTGGAAGCTTTCTCTGTGAGACAGCCTCCCCTTTAGGAAACTGGTTATTAGCAAGGTGGGGCATAGAGGACCAATGCATGATCTTCTGATATCTTTCCTTCTATGTGAACATTAAAAATATATATATTGACAAGTAAGGTATGCACATACCAGGTGTGGATATCTCCTGTACCTACGATCCTCTCTCCCTGTGTTTGCAGACATTCACAAAGGGCCACAACATGTCTTCTATCTCACTAATATTCAGTCGGCAAGGGATTTTACAACTTCCTGTGATTGTACATGTTATGAGAAGGCTTATTAGCATATCAGTCGCATCGCAGAATGAAGCCTAGCAGGCAAACCAGTCGTCATGCATCTGCATGTTGGTGCCTGAGGAGCGCATATTTTTGCACTTTTGGGGCAATGTTATACACATCAGTTGCCTTGATGTATGTTAACCTGGTCATTGTTAGTCGACGGAATGAACTGGAGTGTAAGGTAGCAGTAAAAGGGTCTGGGATCTAAGTTTTTGTAAAGGAAATGTTTACCTTTCTTTGTGCAGACTTCCACATATTGTTTGTGCCTAATAGTGCAGTGCTTAATTTGTAAATAAAATGTGCAGGTGCCCAAAGCCCTCCTCTTAAACATGCGGCTGCTGCATTTAATGTGCGAACCCAGAATACAGAGGCAGCATAATCCTGAAGCCACCTCCGGCCTCTTCAATCCATTTACAGCCACTCACTGCCCCTTCAGCTCACTCTTGCAGCTTTCTGCTTTCTCCCTTTGTGACGCTTTTTCTTTTTTTCTTTTTTTCTGTCTTTCCTGTATGTGTCTTTTGCTCGCAGCAAATACTTGAGGCAGAAAGATAAGCGCTGGCCCTTAAAAATAAGTGGCAGTGCTCAGCACCGGAAACAAGCACAAATTAAGCACTGTAATAGTTAACACATGTTCTGTGCTGTATGAAACATACAATACTGCCAGTGCTTCCTAGAATAAAATATGAGCATTGTTTTCTGTCCTGTGCAATAAGCATGTAGTGCCCTCGTTTGACCAATAAACCATAAAGGTCTAAGATATGAGAGATCCTAGCAAATTGGTGCTGTCAGGGCAGACTGACTAGTTGCTAAAGAGACATTCTGACAATCAAGATTCGAATTTGAGGTCCACTGGCATATAGGTTTACATGGGACATTGCATGACTCTGCAAATATTACCCTAAACTAATATATCAGGCTGTGATCCAGTTACATTTATTTAAATATAGTTAAGGCATTGTACTAATAGGTTAGGGATATGTGATGAATATGAACGAAGTTTGGTGTGTATTTAACTTTCATTCTTACTTCATTTTGAGTACTGAGATGTTTATAATTGTGAGGATAAATCTTGTTCACATGATTACACACGCGTGTCATACAATTAAAAATGTTATCAAAGTACCATTAATTCTATGTGTAATTCTTGGTTTTGGTTGGGGTTCTGCAATGCCACCTGCAGAAGTAAGGGATTCTCTGACTGGCTTGTCTGTCTCATAAAACCCCTATTTCATTTGTGCATATGCAATGGGACGAATGAGAGACGCATACCAGTTTTTCTCTCTGAAAAGGTTATAATTTCCTTTTGCATTGCAGAAAATCTATGGCCTGTTACCTGAAAATGTCTTGTGGTACACAATGCTGAATGTGACTTGTGCTTGATACATTAGGCCCAAAGACAGGGCTGACCGACTCGCAATTTGCAAGTCGCAAAATTGGATGCAGAATGGTGTCTCAGACACTGTCTGCGACTCGCTATGGGGTCGCAAACACCCACCTTATCAATATTCATGAGGTGGGTCGCATTTTGCGACCCCATAGCGAGTCCCTGCACTCACAGGGATGGTGGCCTGCTGAAGACAGCAGACCTCCATGTCTGTGACAGCTTTGTCAATAAAGCAGTTTTTTTTTTCATTTTGCAGCCCGTTTTCCTTAAAGGAAAACAAGTTGCAAAATGAAAAGTAAACCGAAACCATTTGGTTTCATTTTTTTCGGAGTAGGCAGTGGTCCATAGGACCACTGCCTGCTCTGAAAAAATATTTTTGTCGACATTCACAAAGGGGAAGGGGTCCCATGGGGACCCCTTCCCTTTTGCGAATGAGTTAGCACCAGTGTGACACTGGTGGTAACTGCGAGTTGGTTTGCGACCACATTCACAGTCACAAAGCAACTCTGAATTGCGATGCGAGTCGCAAATAGGAAGGGAAGACCCCTTCCTATTTGCGAGTCGCATTCCCAAATTGCGAGTCGGTATCGACTTGCAATTTGGAAATGAGCATCGCGTTCGCCCGTTTGCATGCCGCAAACTGCAAGTTTTGCAGTTTGCGACATGCAAACGGCTTACTACACCTGGCCCTTAGTGTTTGGTGGATATATATATACTTATATGTATTAAAAAGAAGGTTTGGGCCTGGCTAAAGGCTTACTTTGCCAGGTTGAGATGGTAGTTTAACACTGCACACCAAGCTCTGCAATAGTAAGTCTCAGGCATTTTTAAAGTGCACCTAATGTGGGTGGCACAATCACTGCTGCAGTCCCACTAGTAGCATTTAATTTACAGGCCCTGGGCACAGGCAGTGCAACTTTACTAGGGACCTACAAGTAAATTAAATATGACAATTGGGTATGGCCCATTTAACATGTTTTAAGGTGAGAACACAGGTGCTTTTGCAATGGTTTGCAGTGGTAAAGTTCACAGAGTCCTAAGGCCAGAAAAATCAAAATCAGCAAAAACAGGAGGTCTGAAGGCAAAAAGGCAGGGGGGACCCACACCCAGGATGTCAGGTTTAACACAGATCTATATATTTTCCCTTCCCTGGGGGGCTGAATGCTCCTCCCTCAGAGGCTGAAACAGACCCCCATAGAATGGAAAACAACCAAATATAATATATTGACCCTTTGGGGGGTGATGGTTGAACTGTGTGTGGGAGTCTGACACATCTAAGAGTATTGGTGTCTGTAGAGCTCCAGAAAAGACACATTTACAACAAAATGCAGCCAAGTTATCTCTTCCCTGAGGCAGAGCGCGTTCAGGAAAAACAAACATATAAATATTACCTCCAATGGGGGCTGGTGGGGGTCGACCATTAGAGGGGGAAACCCCCCACATAAAACATGACATTCCTGCTGTCTGGTGGAATCCCTGCTCATGGTTCACATCCAATCGTGATTCAAGAGCAGGGATCTGTTTCAGCAAGGCATCATTGGAAAGGGGAAGCTCTCCCCTTCCCAATAAATTCCTTAACATAAGTTGTGCTGCCTGGGAAAGCTTTAAAGGCCCCAGGCACCACAAAGCTACAAAGCAAAGTGACCACCAAATTCTCCATTCCTTGGGGGCACTGATTGCAACCCTCGCACATGGGTGATTGCCCCACCCTCAGGGAAGGGAAATATAAATATACAAATATGCGCTTCTGTAGGTGTCGATCATGGCCGGAGGGCGGACCTACCCACTTCCAAAATTAAAAATCCGTGGTATCTAGTGGAACTCTGCTCATGGATCACAGTGCATCCGAGATTCATGAGCAGGGATCAGTTTGAGAATTGCTGGAAATGGGAATCTCTCATCTTTCCAGTGATCCCTCCACAAAACACTGAGGGTCAGGCTAGTGGGGTGAAAACCCAACGGAGGCAGAGTGAGCTGCATTACCTGCTCCTACTTGCACCGTCCGGTGGGATGAGTGATATTAGAGGGTCTTAATGCTTGCTGACGTCACAGATAGGCAGGGCGAGGGGCTGATGTGGTAGTAATTCTGCCAAATTAGCAGATATGCGGAGAGGCCTCCAGTGGGATTACCAGAGGTTCCCTTGTGGCTCCCTTAGAGTGAACTGCCTGTTGACATCCTCAGTAATGTAGAGGCAGCGTAGAGGACATCAACAGATCCTCCACCGCACTGAAGGGGTTAAATGTTCTCTCTCTCATCTTAAGCAGCATGAATGTCCAAGCAAGGGAGAGAGTATGACACCAAGAGAACACAGCAACATATTTACAGAGGAAGTCAAATACAAGACAATGTGAAATAGGAGAAAGCCTCCCTGAAAGCAATGTCTTAATCTGTCTAATTCATATTCTGTTCATGGAGATGGGATATTGAGCCTGCTTCTGCAAAGACTCTCCTCCTCGGTGTTATTCAACATAAGGCTGGTGAGAGCAGCAGCAAAAAGTTGTTAGTAGACGTTTGTATAAATTGATCCTGATTTGTGCAATATTCTCACTTTATATCTGATCAACATTGTGACTTGCGCTGGCTTTCATTTGCTTTATTCCAGCAGCAATTATTTTTCCCATTCCCCACTTTTACTACTTAAATAAACAAGCATTTGCAATGCAATGGGTGTTGCATTTGCGAGAGTTAGAGCTTTTGGCATTGTAAATGACAATGTCTTTTATCTATGTGTTTTGGTTTGGAGTGTAGTGGATGTATGTGGAGTGGAATTATTTGGGTTGCATTGGAATTGTTAGTCGTGGAATTGTGTGTTGTTCAGTGTATTTGTCTAGTGGACTTATGGAACATGGTGGATAGATAGGGGTGAGACCGGCACAGAATAGATAGAAAGGAAGATAGACAGGGATAGTTAGTTTGTTTAGGTGAAAAACAACATACGCAAAAAAAGTAAAACCCCATAATCAGGATTAAATGGCATTATGCTTCCATAAAAAAAAAAAAATCCTGAGTATAGTACTGAGTCATAGAACAGTTGCTACAGAAAGGTTTTAATATTCCCAGAATGCTGTTGTAAGACGTGCTCTCTCCTTGAGACTTATAACCATTTGTATGCCAAGGGTTAGGCTTTTCATCACCTTCAGTGACTGCAGACCAGTTTAATGTTGTGAACTTTGCAAACATTTGGAACAGAGCCACAGCATGGAGGTTGTACAGTGCACAACGCCGGCTACATTTAAGATTGCTTTGAAGAATATTCTACTTCTAGGGACCAGGTGTCAGAGATGTCCACTTGCAGGCTACCTCTTGCCTTTAAAGTTTGGAATCCACAAGGGCTACCAGTAACCCTCTTGTCCCAGTTTCCAAAAGTACACTCACTCAACGAGTAAAGTTGCTCATGCAAAAATCTTTGTGCAACTCCCATGCGCTTTTTACAATGGGGCAAATTCTTTTTCCTTGTGAGGAAACTTCTACTCTTATACTTGCACAGATTTTGGAGTGTGTGCTGCCTATTGCACCCACCCTGAAAATGGATTTCATTCAGCCTTGAACTTGGAGTAAATCTCCATCTGGGTGGAAATGGCTAGTGTTTGTGAATATCCAGAAACACGCTACTTTATGTATGTTGACAAACTTTCATGGTATCCATGTCGTGAAGTTCTCACCCCCCTAACCCTTGGGAGCGGATTTTCTCACCAAAAATCATTGTGTCTCTAAGGACCCAATTCATAAAGCCATTTGCGCTTGTAGCACACTTTTACAAGCATTAACAGTAGGATTTACAACTGCTAAGCATTCAGTAAAGGTAATCCAGTGCTTAACTTGAGCTGGTGGTTTCATGTGCGGGACACTGGCACTGATTTGTGTGGGCCGTGCTTATTTTTCTGTATCAGGCATTTATTGCAAGCAAAAGGCACATATGGGAACAATGGAGGAAGAGATAAACAAAAAATGCCTCACAAAAGGAGAAAGTAGAAAGCTGCAAGAGTGAGTTGAGGAGGCAGGGAGTGGCGGTAAACGGATTAAAGAGGCTAGAGATGGCTTCAGGATTACGATGCCTCAGCATTCAGTGCTCACACGTACAAATGCAGCAGCCGCGTGTTTCAAAGGGGCTTTTGGCACCGGCATGGGTCTATTTACAAATTAAGCACAAAGGTAATCTAATGCTTGTAAATCCTGCTACCCTTGCATATTATCACTTCACATTAAAATATGATGCTGGATTGAATGTCATACAACTATGGGGATGGACATTCAATTCCGCACTGAGGAAATGCTGATGCAAAACACAGAAAATTAATATCACTTTCCCAGGTTTGCAGATCGGAAAACCGTTTGCGCCCTAATATGCAAATATCAATGTATACAGGTGCACATTACAATTGTTTTCTTGGTTTTATTTGACTTTAGATCTATTTATTAGTGCAAACTCATCTTTTGTGACTATGAACCACGCTTACACTATTTTTAAATGTGAATTAAGCGTGAAGGGGCAAATAGCTTTGAGAATCCCCCCCTTCTGCTGCCCTAGATAATTAGTGAGAGGGAATGTTTAGGTACCAAACTGGTGTGGGTTAATCAAACATGTTTTATCTCGGATAAGAAGAACGCATCTGCGGCTCCTGGGGGTCTAAATACACCCCCGGAGTCACAGAAACGAAGCAAGCTCTGCAGCACTGTAGCACACCTAAAATAACTTTAAAAAAATAGGTGCCTACAGGCTCTGTTCCAATTAAAAATTAACCCTTCTAAACCAAATAGATGCTCCATAGAGTGCAGACTAGTGTGAGGGTTTTCAATAGTTTCAAAAGATAGAGCAACAGAAAAATAGAGTCACATCTATCCTTGTTGTCTCATAGCGTCACATTTTTTTACAAATTATTTTACATATGCTACAATGTAGTTGCGCTTTCTTGTAAAGTTCCCTTTATATGTATATTCGTCCATCGTGTGCACTTTGTGAGAAATCGGGGATCAATCTATTTTGCAGATTAGGGAGAAATTGCAAAAACGAAGCTACGGACTAATTGAACAGAATTTGGCCTATGAAGGATTAGAACATCAAATCCCAACGAGCTGCAGAAAACTAAAATCAGCCACTAAGCAAAACCAAACCATCTATTCGGCCATGCTGTGCACTCAAGGAATATCGGTGTTTTTCACACCCAAAATAAAGATTCTACCTCCTATACACTAACAACTCACGTCAAAACAGAGTGTAGTGCAGCACATCACTGTTACATGTACTTTTAAAGTTATATATTTGGAACGCAACATAAGATGCCAGTGTCTTGGTAAGATGTGAACTGGTGTGCATTCGCAGCATTGCTTTCTTGAGGAAGCTGTAATGAGCGGACATCACATAATTCAGAAAGTACCAGGACCAACAGCCTTTGGTCATTTGATAGCTGAGCTTGTTGTGAGAGTTCTGTGTACCAGGAGAGCAATCAAAAGTTCATCACAGACTCTTTACATACTAAAGCCAAAGTTTAAAGCAATGCAACCTCGCATTTGCTAGAGTTAGAGCTATTAGTGTTGTAAACTCCTAACAGGACTTTTCTTGCCACATAAATTGAAAATTAAAACAGTTTCACATAAGCGAGCTGATTCACAGCGCCATGGCCGCCATGAGCATCAATGATAAGGAGAGACACAAAAGGAAAAAGAAGTTAGCTTGCAGTCAAACTTATCGGCAAAAGTGCAAAAAAGTGCAATTAGCCATGTAACAAGGGCGATAGCCAAGTGGTAACAAAACCGTCTCAAGGAGGGACAAACGAAAGCCATTTACCAGTGTCACCAAAGGAATTTTGAAGGTCAAGCCCACGAATGAGTGGTAGTGATGTGACTGCGGTGGGTGTGGTTAAAAGCCCAGATACATACCAAGACGTCGGAAAGGCAGCGCTTGCGCACTGCTATGCTCGACCAAAAACAATCAAAGTTGCGTCTAAAAAATGGATGTGCTTGAAGCGATTGAACCAGATTTACATTCTGAAATAATACCACATGATGTGTTGTGGCAAAATAGAACTTCAGGAATAACATTTTCATAAACCTCATTAGCCGGATTGCTGCACATGAAAGTGAATGTACAAACCCTGCGCCGTACTGTTAGTCATAGTTACCACCACTTTGTCCCTGATTGCCAGAGCCCCTGTGTGTAGTTAGTCATAGTTACCACCAATTTGGCCCTCATTACCAGAGTCGTGCCTGAAAACCCTACCCCTCACTCCCTGGTGTAACTAACTCTGGGGGGCTGGGGCTGGAGACTGGCAGTTCTAGGGGCAGAGTTAGAAGGTGTTCTGTGTGGGATTCTGAGGATCCCCTAGAAATGTCTAATTTTCACCAGCATCAGTAATTCTGGCTTAATTCCCTTAGTTATTCCTCTCCCTCCCATCTCCCTTTCTTCATCCAATAATTTCATTCGGAGACCCTACCTGCTTTTGGAATCAAGTCTCTGGCCGGAGTTCCAGATCTGAAAAGTTATTGTGGCTCTCATTTATCAGATGTGGTCGGTAACTCCTCTTAGCCAGAACAGAAAGTCTGATCCTAATGAGGGCCTTGCTTTTGCAGATCTTCTGGAGCACTTCTGCAGGCTGTGATCAGTGGCTATTTCTTATCCTCGTACTCGTCCAATCCTGTTATGAGATGTATTTGTTAAACATATTCAGATGTTTGCATGCACAGGAGAATGCTTAGGAGAATGCTTAGACTTACAGCCCTCCCACATCTTCTCCCTTAATTGGGATCTCTCAGCGGCATTGATTTCTACCTTCAGTGGTCTGCCCCTATCCCAAACAGTAACCAATGATTGATGCCATTTCTTAGAGGATTTAGTGGTATCTCTTGGCCACCCATTGTCCTATGCATAGAGTAACTCAATCTCCTCATTCTACCGCACCATCAGTGACTTGTGAGTCCTTGAATGCCTTCCTACCCACCTGGCACTTTCTTAGGGTCGAATCGCTGCAGGAGGTTACGGGCCAATATTTTGTCTGGTACTGTCATTTACCACTGATGCCCTTAGGATAATCAATACTATCGTACATTGAGTGGGCAAATTTGTTACTCCCTTTGGGAAAGAAGTGAATCTTTACTCTAGGAAGTATACTGAGATATGTTAAGAGTTGCATGTATCCTTATGGTAACGGCATGGCAGTACAACACTCTGTAAATTAGAAGTTCAAAATCCAACTCGTGATCTTGAAGGAGCAATATTTTTATTTGTATTAAGTATAAAAATGAGTTAAAACTTGATACACTTTAAAAATCAGGCAGTGCATGCAGTTACTGATGCCAAGATACAACCCCAAGGTTTTATGACATTTTATTGCTAAGTGCTAGATCTTCTACAATATTATTTATATGGGGTGTTTCTATGTATTTTTGATAATCAATTTAATTGATTTCAAACATATAGATGTGATACACTAGGAAAAAAAAAAAAAAAAAATACAATCCTATCATAGCCACCATGGCCATAGGTCTTACCCACAAACACAGAGGAGGGATGTATGAAAATGCTTAGGTGAAGGCTCGTAGGCCTTAGTACTCCAACCACTTCCCCTATATGCACTCACATTTGTGAAGGCAGGCCCAGGTTTCCCACTTTCTTCTCAGAGCTGTGAGTACATTAGGAACCTTGTTAATCAGTGTACAGGAGTCTCCCCACTTCCTCAGCTTCCCCAATACTAGTTGAGCTTTCAAGGGGTTATTTTCTGGGAGTGAGTTCAGGAGTCCTCTGTACAAGGAAAAAGCAGGTCTGATTTGTAGATGTTTATGGAATTGTGTCTTAGAGAAGTCAACTTGTGCCTTGAGATTCTGGAAGGATTAACTGTATGTGACTTCCCTTCCAGATGTTCTCCAGGTTCGTGATACAGATATTATACCGGTCTTGAAAGCCCTGCAACTGGAGGTATGAGTGAGGCAGCAACATTGCAACAGTAGAGTCTGTTGCGTATCGTGCTATCTCATGGCGCGCAGGGGCATCTTCCAGGCATGAAAGACTACCCTGGTTACTTCGGGGAGGTGTTTGAGGATCGGGGCTCTGTACAGCAACCCCATGACCTTATCCATGCTTAGCAGGACAAGCTCAAATCGATATGCAGGGCTGTCCCAACCACAAGTCAACCAATCAATATCTACTATGTTAAGTACCATTCTCTTTTAGTGGGAAACAGATGCCAAACAAAATGAAAACTGTGTAGCATGTGGTTCTGATATGTCAGGCCCTCTGTTTCAATGACCTGTGATTTGTTGTTCAATGATAAGATAGTAAATGGACTCAAACCTCAATTAGTGGGTTTCCTGTTCAAATCTCTGGATCCAAGGAGAGTCTTGTTCAAATAAGTAAATGATAGATGTTCAGAGTGCAAAGAGTCTTGGTGCCCAGTCTGTTGTGATGGAGAAGAACAAGGCAGATCATTCAGCTTTTTCAAGGTGGGTAGGGACATTCATTCCAACACTGTCATCCAGAGAGTCGCTGCTACCATTACGTTACCCTTTCCCACCTGTTACTTGCCTACCACAGACCATACCAGCAGCTACACCGTAAGGCCAAGTGAGGACAAGTACTGTAGCCAGGTACCAGCAAAGGAACTACCTACACTTCGGCGTCTCATCTGAACGTCAGGCAGTGACCATGTCCATAGATTAGAGGGTAGAGCACCATCAACCAGTGTGGTGGTAAGTGTGATATTTACGTGGATTCTGCCTAGGATGAGGCGCATGGTGTTGATTTACTGGTGTGTGTGGACAGGGTCTAGCCTTTTACCCTCCCTCGCCATAACATCCCCAAACATAAATTCCCCTTAGTTTCTGCCACACTTTGCTTCAAAGGTCCATTTGTGGACACTTACACTGCCACACACAAGATAGGTATTGGATGGAAAGTGAGGGATTTTTTTTTCATTAGCTGGAGGACTATGGTTTCTGCAGGATCACTTAACCACCTGGCACACCTCATCTCTTGAGATCCAGTTAGTTAAATGCCATAGAATTTGAGGTTGAAATGCTACTCACCCTTGACCGGTCGAACGAGCACCACCCATTTACCTGTCCTCCTCTTCTAGTGTTTCTCATCTCATATTCTTCACCTGTGATTGTTTCAGTGTTATTTCCTGTTGTTTTTTGCTAAGCTAGAAGGAATGTCAGGTTTGCAAGCTCTTCACGTCCTACTTCCACACTGTGATGATAATACTAGCTGTTAGTGATTAGTTACAGCACAGGCTTCAATGCACTTATATCCACCTCCCTGGCAAACAACAATAAATAATGTTAATGAGTGGTCATAACACACTGGTAGCCTCCCAAACCATACATAATGACAAAAACCAAATGTCCTTGGGTGTGCTCCGGGCTGTGGTGTCAGAAAACAACAACATAAGCAGCTTAGTGTACACCCTCTCATCATTACAGCATGTTAAGAATACACAGAACAAACTCTAGTCTTAAAAGAGACTATTCAAGATTTAAATATATGAATACGGAAAGAGCAAGAACGCATCATATTTTAAATAATACTGCATATTCCTGCCTTTTCCAAGTGCTGATGCAAAATGTGCTGCAAGGTGCCAACGCATGTACCCTTACACAATGGTGTATCCATTCTGCATTGTAAGCAGGGTTGTTTATGTGCAGGAAGCGGCACCCTCCTCCATAAAAACAATCCCCTAAGGCATTTACTGCTTCGAAAAAGGAGAATTAAACATATTTCTCCTTGTTATGCTTCATCTGGAGTGGCGCAGCAGTTTTGGTGCATTTCCAGGTCGACCACTTTGTTAAATCTGGGAATGGGTCAAAATCCATAGGAACACCCACGCTCCACTCATGAAACGCCTCCCTGGGGAAGATCAATCCAATGCAGCGATTTGCCCTGCGTCACGCTTGCACCCCATTTTGTGGTGCAAAAGAGACGCAACTACTTCATAAATGAGGCCCTAATTTGCTCAAAACTTTATTGGAAGTGAAGCTCAGTGTATATCAACTAGTCTCCAAAAGAATCTATCATTTAGTCTCCAATGATTATTGTCTTGCCTTTCCATATGGAACATTTACTGCACATGTAGGTGTATGAAACGTTTTCTTACTGGTGAAGTTTTTTGAAGTTCTTAATTTGCACATAGGTTAAATTTAGAATTTCAATGTTTCTTCAACTTTTCAATACTTTTTAGGAACGGAGCAAGTTCTTTTTAACACTAATGGAGCACAGCCAATACAAACACAGCTAGGGTTGGCCATACGTTTAAATATTCCTGCATAGCTGAAGGAAACTAGTATATTTCGACATGTGTGAAGTCTGCTGAACTTTATTAGCGTGTTCAGGACACAATGACACAGACGTAGTTTAACTGATAACACACAACAGCATACTAATAATATGTGAAAATCCTATTCCACTATTCCAGTGAATATTTATCATTTGTGCATCACCAAGTAAAGTGTCTTGATGTGCTGTGATAAGTTCACATCACACTACAAAATTGCAAAAGAAACTGATCCTTTGGTGCTACCCCAACTGGTGATATATTTTGAAACATTTGTACAGTTCAAGTTTTGATGTGTATCAGAAAAAGAAACATCCTATAACCTGTCCATTTACCCTCAATAAGCCTGCCACATAGTAGACTTTACAAAATCCTCTCATTTTGCAATGTAAGAAAGAAAAGTAAACACCAGACTCCAAATTAAAAAACTATGCAGCAATTTGTCAGAAGACAGAGCCTATTTGACCTCTATGAGAAGATAGAATTTTTTTTTTTTAAAGACATCTTCATTGCTCATTCACCTGCTGAAATCCAGCATTATTATTTTGGGGGTGCTGCATCACCTACCCACGCCCCTACTTCTGGCACCTATACACTTGTGAAGTTAAGTTTTAGAACAGAACTTGCAATGCCATGCACCAGACTGGGAGAAGGGCAGCAGCCGCGGCTCTTCATGGTCCCTTGAGCCTACATTGAAAATGGGTCTTTGCTGCTTCTAGTTGAGTGATAAAAGTCAGTCTTATAGAACTAGCTCAGTGACACTGCACCTGATGCTCTACTGAAAGCTCCATCAGTGTTCCCAACCTTACAGGTGTGGTGAGTGCAGAGGGTGGGGTCATCAGTGTAATCAGTGTCCAACTCCCAAGTATATCCTAGACAGGACAGTTGCACCAAGGAGGCTCAACCATATGCTGATGGAGTGCTCCCTGTTGTGTAGTCCACTGCCCTGTGGCCTTCTCTTTGTGGTCACCATGTCTGTCAGAAAGCTGCAGGTTGTGGAGCCTAAGAGCGCAAAGTGGTCTCATTCGTTCAGACCCCCACAAACCCTGGGAGAAGCAGGGAGGCACAGATCTGCTCAGGTTGACTAATATTTTGCACTCATTGTGACAAAATTAGTCTGCATAAGTAGTGTGGAGGGCTGTCTAAAAAGCTATTGTCTGTTGGGCAAAAATTTGAAGGACCTGAAAAGTTTGAGGAGGTTGATGTGCATTGGGGAGAGTGAATATATTTGAGATGAGTATGGTTTTGATATAGGTAAGGTGAAGGACGGGACTAAAATTCTTGACCGGAGGGGAGGCCCACTTGAGAGTGCAAGAAGTTCCAGCAGGGAATAGTCAGACACTCATCCTGGCAGAAACAGATAGATAATGGGTGAGTTGCTTTGATTGCGAAAGGATGTTTGACTGGATGTAGTATAGGAGGCCTTTAGACTCTTACATAAACCTGGTTTAGCCAAGGAAGAGACCAGGACTATGGTTTCGGTGAATGGTCCACTGTGCAACTGAATGAGACAAGTGTGAGGAAAAGGTAATTGACTGGTATTAGATAAGAGCTTGTGGGAAGTGGAGTCACAGATTCAATGTTTGTTTCCATTTGATGCAGATGATCAAAAAGTGGAAAATGCCTTTGTGGAGACTCTGGGATTGGATACTCGATGGTGGATGGCTGTCATTGGAGGGTGGTGCCAAGGTGTGGCTTGGATGTTCATCTGAGGTGGCTGCCGTGGATGCTACTTTGGCGGATGTGGGACAGGGGATGGTTCTCAGGACTGAAGTATGAGGATATTGCTGGGTAGATGCTTGAGAGTCCCTGTGCAAATTCTATTTACACAAATGGCAGTTTTGCATCCACTGTCACTTCATAAATCTAAATAACTGAAACAGAGAACAAAGGTCACCTGCAAAGAGCGTTGGAATTCAAAGCAGTCATTTTATCTCATGGATTCATGTAGAGATTGCATGATAATGGGTGTGGCATCTCAGTGTAATTAATGTTCCTCCATCGTGGGTGCATTTCAAGTTAATGTGTTCTTCAGGGAGGATCAGGACAGATGTGACTCAGTAGTAATCAGCTGGCACTGAATAACACACCACATGACCACCATCTAGTTCTCACCCAGGGATGAATCAGATAAAACACCACCTCTTATTTTTCAACACGCATTGTGTTTTATTGATACCGTTCACTGTGAATTTAGTTTCTTTATAATCAGTACCATTTCACAGTTTGTTTAACATTTTTTGACTCAGTTAATCAAGTCTCTTGTTTTGCTTTCATACTGCAGATGTACTGAGATGCAAATTTTTGCAGACATTTTTGCAGGGCGTCTGAATGAGGGCTTTGAAGAAATAGGGGTGGCAAAAAGTGCCTCCAGGTGGTTTGTCCAGGGTTACCCATTCTGGTGTTTGATGTACTTGAAGTGACTAAGCCTCTTAGTGGGCACAGGCCGTAAGTAAGTGTAGGCCCATAGCCAAAAGTATATTTTTAGGGGGCGTGACGCTCAGCCATTATCAAACTGTGCTCTATATGCGCATTCGTCCCCAAATACTGGTTGTACTACTAAATATCTATCTCTAGAATATTGTGGTATAAGAAGACCAAGGACAGGATATCAGAAGGTAAGTGCATATAGGGGAGTATAGATTTTGTATTCTTATATATTTATATGCGTAGGTACATATATGTGGAGTAAGGTATAGAAAATCTATACTTTTTTACCATTTGATTTTTTGGATTTGACATCCTGTCCTGATTCTCTGCTCTATCCATTTTCTGGTTTCGATAATCAGAGTGCACACCCTGTGATTATATGTGAAGGAATACATGTTTTTTTTAAATACATGCTTAAGCAGGCTCAACCAATTTTCCACAATTAAACTTTAAGCCCTATCTACTAGATGGGATTTAAGGTAGAAAAGTGTAAAGTTGCAAAGAAGGGTGACTCACATCTTCATGTATAATCTAAACTGTTCAAGCTTTGGGAAATGCATAGCTTATGAAGTAATAAAAAAAAAATAAGCTGGCCTGAACTCAGAGCCCTACCCCCCCACAACTCTTACCTCATATATTGGATGTCTAGTATCCACAGGAAACATTTTTTGTTGTTAGGAAACTTCACCTGCTTCATAAAGTGTTGAGTTTCCTAATTCCGCCCAATTTCATAAGTGAAGTTTTAATTTTACTCTCCATTGATTTAATATAACTTTACAGAGAGCTTAGAGCATATCCATGAAAATGATTTTGAGAAATGAGTTGCAAACAGTGTGTTTTAAACATTTTAGGGCTGCGACAATGGTGAAAGCTAAACAGAATGTAGATGTAATGTTACGGGAGATGTTGGGAATGCTCCATGATGAATTTCACTAGAAGGTTGTATTAAAAGATAAACAGGTCTATTAATTTCATCAAAAGCACCAGTTTAAACAGCATGGCTTTGAAACAGGCACCATCATTACCACACACCCCTTAAGTTACATGTTTTGTGAAAGGTGTTGAAGCCTTTGTTGGACATTGACCAGCAACAGGTAGGCATGGTAAGGGATGTGTAACTATGTGATCCCAGGATGGGTTGATTTCAGGCCTGTGGTCTGGCTGAGGACTCAAGTTCTATCTCCAGATAGTGGCGGCGTAGATGGGCTGGCAGCACTGTTTGTAAGGCCCGAGTGGTAGTTTCATGGTTTCATATGGCATCTAGGATCCTGCTCTGTGATGACATCTACAGTTGATGCTGCTTGCGTGGTGCCACCCATTTGGATGGTACAGAGTCATCTACTTCCAGAATTATGGACATTCTCCAACCTTTCACATGCAGTAGACTCCTTGCGTATAATCCTCCAGGTGGCACCCTCTATATGACTAACATTGTTTGGACAGCATGCACTTTTCTGAGTAGTGAATGTAGAAAGTATTTACAACAGCCTGCAATGTGTACTGGAATTGGAAAATATTTATTTGCTGACGGATTGTTTGGCATTACTACAGGCACAAATAACATCAAGCTTCATGATATGAAACAGTTAAGAGATTGACAAATTTTAATATGCACTAAAAAGGAAAATCACCTCCTTTATAGAATTTGGACTTCTCTGCAAGTAGGTTGCCCTTTCCATTGACCAGCAAATGGAGACATGGCTGATATGCATTAAAAGAGAAG
Source organism: Pleurodeles waltl (assembly GCF_031143425.1). Taxonomy (NCBI): domain Eukaryota; kingdom Metazoa; phylum Chordata; class Amphibia; order Caudata; family Salamandridae; genus Pleurodeles; species Pleurodeles waltl. Next base: position 40,118,806 of record NC_090450.1, read on the forward strand.
TTGTTACCAAGAGCACATAGTAACAAATACCAAGAGGATGCCATTGTTAAGCAATTTCGAAAATGCAATATGGATCAAGTAAACAAATGGTTAGACCTTATTAGGACTTTAAAGACCACTATGCAAAGTTATTTTTGGATCTTACCCCAAGAAAATATAATGCAAAATTTCATATATAACATTTCTGGCACACGCTAACACTAATACCATAACACTCAGTGGTCGGCAGCCAACTGTAGCTTACACTCCTTACATTCCCATGAGAAATATGTGTTATGAGGGTTGTCTATCACCAGTATTGAGCATCTAAGAAGCATGGAATAACTGAAGAGATTTGTCACAGACTTCGGGTCAGTCAGAGGAATTTAATCCAGTCCACGACTGCAGGTCCCTAGTACCTACATACTATGACCACTTCTTTACATTTCACAATGACACTCAGATATGAGGTGATAGTGACAATGCACCTCCCAGCAGATATGTCCACTTCTCTCTCCCTCCAACCATATCAGCTCAGGCCTACAACAATACATGAAATTCTGGACTGGGCAACCTGGTGCAGTAACCAGCTAAGCAGACTGCAATCGTAAGAAATACCATTACAGGATCTGCAGGGCTGTTCAATGCTACCAGCGTACTAAAGCTGATAAACTGTGCTTCTGCGTATCTCACACCTCATCACCCACCATGTTGCTATGCACTGTGTCCTAAGACATGGTAACCCCACTTCAAGGGTGGACAGGCACAACACGGAAATGCTTCCCACATCGGATCCCAAAACAAAGAACACACCCAACAGCACACCACCCTATATAGTGTAGCTTGCTGAAAGATGTACGAAAGCACATCAATGCCCCACATAGTGGTATTAAGCACCATATAAATGCTAAAATACAATACAAAGGTATCATTTTTGCATTATCTAGATTTATTTTGAGCCTATTAAATTTTTGTGTCCATCACATTTAAGAATTACAAAATATTTGCACTTTCGTTACTGCTGATATTTAGAAATATTTGTACGTTTCATTTAAGGTATTTACATTTTTTTGTATTAGAAACAAATTGACATCCTGCAGTTCCTTTTCACACTCCCTGTATGCACAGCCACTGGAATTATGTGCTTCTGCAGCTGCAGCCTTTTTTTGCATAGTTATGGATTTGGCTCATTTTCCACACAAAACACCATCTGTTGCGTAATTGGCAGATCTTAGAAAAATGTTGTTTCTAGGTCAAACAGTTCAAAAGTTACTAAAATGCTGCAACACGTTCTGCTGGACTGTGGAGGTACCTTGACAGAGGTTGTCTGGTCACCTTTCAGCTGCTGATAGCTATATTTGGACGAGGAACTAATATTAATAGAGTGAAACCTTTGCTCAGACTGTGCTAACGTGTAACAATGACAAAATATTAAGTAATATTATGACAAAACATAAGGCCACATAATTTGTGTTTTGTACTGTATTATGTAGCCAAACCTGCCGCATAATCTGATCCTCCCCTGCTGCATAATTCCAGGGGCCCTATCTGTTCCACAGAGATTGTCACATAGTTCACTTTACAAAACTCCCTGCCTTGCAGACATAGAAAATTAAACAACATCTCCACATTAGAAGAATAAACAGTAATTTGTTTAAAGGCATAGATTGACGTTTAACTCTCTGTCTATGAACTTGCAGCAAATGTAAAGATAGAAAATACATTTTTATTCTTCTATTACATGTATTTCCAATTTGACTGTATGCATTTAAATGTGAATGCAGTTTGTTTAGAAAACAGAGTTTTAACTGAGTTTTCAGTACATACATTAACATCTGCTTTAGTCCTTTTGAGGAGGGGGTAACAAAAATAAGTATGGGCTAGCCCAGCATTCAAATTATGCCCCCGGCATGTGGGCAGGCACAAGCATGCTTCTACTGACACTTTGTCAACCTGTTATTCACGCTGCCATGGTTAGCTGCTTAGACACCTTTAGCGCCAACCTGTACAGGAATCCCCTTGGCTCTAGAGGCCTCTGACTAGCACCAGATATTCAAATCTGATTTGTCAAAAGTCAGTTCAGTCACCGCCAGCCTGTATGTTTGCAAAACTGAAAACAGCTCAGTCAGAGCAGCGCATACTACCATCAGGCTGGTATTAGGCAATAAAAACCATGGAAATATGGTGCAAAAATGTTAAGCAGTTGCAATTGCTAAAAAAACAGTAGCCTCCTGCCTGAATTGGTCTGGTTAGTGTAGAAAAGTCATCCTTTTTGCCCTGATCACCTCAGTTTTTTGACTCATGCTGGTGGTTACCTAACCTGAAAGTTCCCTGGGCACTGCTAATTAGGGCCAGGGCCATTGCTCTGTCCTCTAAAGGCACTTGCTAATTGGTATATTTCTAATTGGCAAAGACAACCTACCTGTGAGTGACTAGTATTGGGTAGGGTATGTAGGTTAGAGATCTCAGTGGACTTTATGCACTTAAGTTTGCACTGCTGTGGTCTCTGGTGTCATTTTAAAACTAGGCCTGCTTTGCAGGCTGGTTTACAATTTCAATGTTGAATTTAAAAGTAATTACAAAGTTCAAAACTACCTCTTTATACCCTTTAAGTCTCCGCAAGGTCTGCCCTAGGTGCCCCAAGGGTAGGGTGCACTGTTATAAAAAGCAACGGCAATATAAAATATGTTTGAAATGCCCTAGCAAGGAAAAGCAGCCAAAGTAATTTTTCCCTATTGCAGTGCTGCTAGCCCTATAGGCTAACATGAGAAGACTTTATTAAACTTAATAAAGTCTTACTTTGTATTCAAGCTGGCTAGAAATCAAAATAATAGTTAAATGCGACAACTTGTCAAGGACGGATTTGTTATAACTATCACAGGGAAGTAGATTTAAATGTGCACATGTTCGACTGGCTGAGTGAAAAGAGGTACCAGTCAAAAAACTGTCGACATGAGAAAGCACCTGTCATTCAAACATTGTCCAAAGATTACAGTGAAAAAAATGGCTGTGCAATACCTTTTATCATTGATAGCGGTGCCTCAATGAATATTATGCCTGAGGAGAAATACAATGAAATGCCCCGATTAGCATGACTAACACCCTCAAGAACAAAAATTTACACATGGGCTACATTAACTCCTCTGAAGAGTAAAGATTAGTTTGTAGCGATGATGAAACGCAAGAAAACAAAAGTGCATGCACCCATTCACACACTGTCTACGCAGTTTCAACACGGCTGCTGATATGGGACTGATATTGGTGAATTACAATATCAATTCCCATCACGAAATAGTAAGTCAATTCCCTTCATTATTTCATGGATTAGGAAAATTTAAGACTAAGAAAGTACCATTGCATATCAATGAAGATGGTTGACCTGTTGTGCAGAGACACAGAAGAATTGCATTTCATTAACAAGAAGGTGTTGAAAAGGACCTTAAATCACTATTTAAGGATGATGCTATTGAGCGTTCTACTGGTCCGATGCCATGGGTTTCTCCCATAGTCGTAGTGCCCAAAAAGGACAGTGAGGGAGCTGTATGCATCTGCATGGACATGCATCAAGCAAACAAGGCAATTGAAAGCTAAAGTGCAAGCGTTGTCAACTGCCAGTCCCCCACAAGATGTTTCCATGTTACGTTCATTCCTGCCAGTTACTGTTCACAATATATACCAGACTTTGCTACTGTGAGTACACCACTGAGAGAGTTGACAAAACAGAATGTTTCAGTTCACTGATCATATGAATGCAAGCATTGTTTTAAGAGCATTAAACACACTATTGAAAATGCTACTGAAATGGCATATTTTGATCCGAAGTAAAATACTGAAGTTGTTGATGCTACCCCAGTCGGGTTGAGTGCTATTTTTGCACAACACACCGGATAGCCAAATGCTTGAAGACATATTGTGGCCTATGCAAGCAAGAGTCTGTCCCAGACTGAACATGTTTATTCACGACCAGAAAAAGAAAGTCTAGCAGTGGTGCAGGCTTGTAAAAATGTCCATGTATTCCTGTATGGAAAACCTTTCATGCTTGTGACAGACCACCAAGCTTTGCTGACTATCTTTAGCAATCTAAATCCTAAGATGCCTCCACAAATTGAATGTTAGGGTCCACAATTGCAAGACTACAACTACACAATTGTACATTGTACAGGGAAAGAACAAAACCCTGCTGACCATTTCTCAAGAGTGCCTATACACTGTCCAGGTACCCCATGTAAGACTGTTGAAGGTCACACAAATTTCATAGTGAAAGGGAACACAAGAGCTGCCATTTTGTTGGAAAAAGTTCCTAATGTCAAGAGACAAGATAGTGGCATCTTGAAATTGAAAGACATTATTACCCATCAGTCATGGATCGACACACTCGACCTCTTAACAGTGACAGTGCATTTTTTAAAAAGACAAGAATGTCAAAGATGAGAAAGAATTATCCTGGGGGTTCCATGATTGTAATTCCAGAGAGTCTGCAACAGCAAGTAACTGAAGTGGCTGATGAGGGACATTGTGATATAGTTGCCACTAAATGAGGTCTTCAAGATCTATTCTGGTTTCCTCATCTTGATGAACAAGATAAAAAAGAATTAGAGGCCTGCCATCTGTGTAACTGCCTGTCTTCGGAAACTACTCAACACCCTCGAACATGTCAGAGATGTCCATGCATTCCTGGGAAAGAATTGCTGTTGACTTTTTTGGTACACTTGACAATGGACATCACCTGATAGGGATTGTGGACAAAGACTCTCGCTTCTCATTGGTTGAAGATCTCTCCTATATCACTCAGGTCAGAGTTACTGAGAGATTAGACAGCATCTTAGCAATAAGGGGCCATCCTATGATTTTGAAAACCGACCATAGCCCACCTTTTAATAGAAGAGAATTCTGAGACCTTCTCAATCTTCTTAATGTGAAACATCAGAATAGCACACCTCTTTGATCACAGGCTAACAACATTGTTTTCAAGTGGGGAGATCGATTGCTTGTTCGTCAGCCACGACAATGTAAATCTGATGCTCCTTTTGATGATGAGCCATTTCAATTTGTAACTAGCAAAGGGCTTATGGCAACAGCCCAACGTACAAGAAAATCTATCACGTGAGATTCCTCGCACTTCAAACAGGTGGCCCAACACTGTATCAGAAAAAACCTGTGGCGAATTCCACACTGTCATTACTCCTACATCACCAAGGCAGATCATGGACACTCTGATTATTGATTCCTAGTTTCCAAAGACACAATCTGGACAAGTTATGAAAGCACCAAGAAGGGTGGGGGGGACAAGGGGACAAAATAATTTCCTCTCTCACTTCAATCATTTGCAGGGCCATTAGTGCGCTAAATCACTACCTATAATGGCCCTGCACTTGAACTGCTGACCTGCCTCCAGTTATCAGCGACCGATCTGATGGTCACGGAATTAAGACCTCTCAGGAGGCCACCTAGGCCCTCTGCCCTTTGGTTTGAGCTGTTTACAGCTGCCCCCATTATGCGCCTGCGAGAACAAAGGGAGAGAGGAGGAGACAACAGTGTTTGCTGATTGCTGCCATCAGTGGCCCCACCCCACCTGCCCTGCTGGGTTGAAGATTAGCCCTGCAGGACAATGAGGAAATAAAGAGGGAGCAGAGCCAGCCTGAGGCCAGAAGGCTGGAAAGGAGACTCTGTGAAATGCAGCATTTGTATTTGCAGAGAATCACACCATTTGGTGAAACAGGGAAGGCAAGATGGAGGCCAGATTTAACCTTTTTACTCTATACAATAAAGCTAACATTTACGCTTAATGCTTTTTATCGACTTAATGAAGGCATAGATTACAACGTGGGTAACAGGGAGAAGTCACGTTTCATTTTGGGCAGTTTTGCCTAGCGTTATTATTGTTGTTCTTGTTAGTACCTTAAAGTACATAGAAGTATATTATCTTTTCTTTTTATAACATTCTTGTTTCCCTTGTATTATATTTTTACATTTTCAAGTCTCATGCGTACAGACAGAAACAACTGGAAACGAAAGAATAGCAGTTACGTGTGGATACATTGCTAATAGGTGCACTGGAATTATGTAGCAGGAGAGGGCCAAATTATGTGGAAATGTTGACTAAATGATGCAGCAAGCAGAGGCAAATTATGCAGCATGTGATAGTATTTTATTATTTTGTCATTTTTGCACTTGTTAACACTCTTTGGGCTTAGGCTATACCTCATTAGTACCAGTTTAACCCCTGACTGTAGCGACAAGCAAAAGTAAGGATGCCAGTCAACCTTTGCAGATGGGCCCTCCACTGTGCAGTAACTCATGTCACTGTGTTTTTAGTAAAGTTTGAATTCGATTTATTTTTGTTTAAATCTGCGCATTATTCAGCAGATGATGGAATTTGTGGCAAACGTGATAAATCCAAAATTATGTTAAAAACACTGCAGCGCACCATTGCACATTTCCAGTGGCCTTGTAGATAGCCAACCAAATAATCAGCAATACAGTGTTTGTATCGTTGCATTAGCATAAATCGGCACACATTTCACAATGTTACAGGAAAATACAGTGACTGCAGACTATGGGGGTCATTCTGACCCCGGCGGTCTCAGACCGCCGGGGCCAGGGTTGGCGGGAACACCGCCGACAGACCGGCGGTGCCCCGCAGGGCATTCTGACCGCGGCGGTTCGGCCACGGTCAGACAAGGAAAACCGGCGGTCTCCCGCCGGTTTTCCGCTGCCCTTGGAATCCCCCATGGCGGCGCAGCTTGCTGCGCTGCCATGGGGGATTCTGACACCCCCTACCGCCATCCTGTTCCTGGCGGTTCGCCCGCCAGGAACAGGATGGCGGTAGGGGGTGCCGCGGGGCCCCTGGGGGCCCTGCAGTGCCCATGCCAATGGCATGGGCACTGCAGGGGCCCCCTTAAGAGGGCCCCACTGTGTATTTCAGTGTCTGCAATGCAGACACTGAAATACGCGACGGGTGCAAACTGCACCCGTCGCACCCCTGCAACTACGCCGGCTCAATTCTGAGCCGGCGTCCTCGTTGCAGGGGCATTTCCTCTGGGCCGGCGGGCGCTCTTTTGGAGAGCGCCCGCCGGCCCAGAGGAAATGTCTGAATGGCCGCCGCGGTCTTTTGACCGCGGTGCGATCATTTGGCGGCTCCCTCCAGGCGGGCGGCTCCCGCCGCCCGCCGGGCTCAGAATGAGCCCCTATGTCCTTAAAAGCATGTGTAAAAGGCCCTAAATAGCAAGGTGCAGTTGGACTGTGGCAGTGGTTAGATGGCATATTATATTCCATTCTGTCAGATATCCGAGTAATTGCAGCTTTCAGGGGCATGGAATCCTTACTCTGATATGTGGGTTAGGCTCGAGGAGGTTGATAGTTCAACTTTGTTGTCTTCAGCAGCATTGAATAAAAAGGTACATAGCAGACCTCGAATATCGTAGGGGCTCAAGGAAGGGAGTGGTAGTTCTGCATATATTTTATTCAGCGTTAAAGAGGGCAAGGTATCTCAGCCAGTTTTTTGAGGTGTATCATAACTGATTCATCATGAATATTCAATGTCACACAGCGCCCCTCCAAGTGATGTAGGGGTGGCAGACGGTGCACGTGTCCTGGAGATGGGGTTATGGAGGTTCAGTGTGCAGGTTCACCCAGCCATGCAAGAGGTTATAATGTTCAGTACACAATTCTTAATATAAGGGATGAACTATTCCCTGCCGTACATTATAAGGAGTTCGTTAAACTTATAGAGGAACAAGGGAAAAAGGTGAGTTCATTAGGTTAAAGCCCACCAGACCGCACAGCTGTTTGGTTTGCTAAAGACATTTAGGAGACACTTGGAAAACTTCCCTGGGAATACATTCCTCCAATTGCTTACCATTGGCGTTGTGGTTTGCAACTCAAATTTGCTTTGTTTCTATTTGCTAGCTGTATTTGTTTTAGACTGTCTAGCTTAAGTTTGTCCCTCCCGCAGTGCATTCCTTGTTTACTGTATCCTTCCACCAGTGTTCAATTTCTATGAACAGGCCTTTACATCTTGTTCTTATCACATTTGCTGTGCATTCAAAAACCAAGATCAAATGACAGGCTCTGTCTTCCCATGGAGCTTGGTGTTTATCTTTCTTTCTCTGGCTTCAAAGTGAAATGATTTATATGACAATCATTCTGGCTACTTGGGTGTGCTGGAAGAAGGCTGGAAAATGCTGTTTTTTTCCACCACACAACAAATACATGTCTGTAAATGAATTGTGCAGATATTTAAGAATATGTGTGGTGGCACCAAATATTATATGATCAAAACAAATCAATAACTAGATGATGACATTTCCACACATTAACATTTGTGCGCTTTGTACTTCTAGCAGTAAAACTGTATGTCTCTGCGAACGTAATGGTCATTTAAACTGAAGATGTGTTCTCTGTAATGGCAGTGTGCTATCACACCATGCATACTCCACTTTATGCCAGTCCACTTCACTCTGCACCACTCCATGCCACTGCACTCTATCCTACACCACTCCACTCTATACCACTTCATTCCACTCTGAAACAATCTACTCTACACCACTACACTCTGCGTCACTCTTCTCCACTCTATGCTATTTTATGCCACTGCACTGTATGCCAATGCATTCTATGCTGTACCACTCCACTCTACTCTGCACCACTCTACACTATGCCACTGCAATCTAGACTTTCCTACTCTAACCAATGCACACTACACCACTGCACTCAATGCCAATACACTCTTAAAACTTTATTCAAAACCAATGCACTCTACACCACTGCACTCATGCCAGTCTAGTCAGCACCACTGCACTCTACTATACACCACTTTACTATATACCACTTTACTCTACAGCTCTCTATTCTGCAATGCTGCACTATCCACCAATGAACTCTATGCCACTCTACTCTTCTCCACTGCACTTTATGTCACTCTAATCTACTCTATACCACTCCATTCTAGGGCACCCCACTCTACTCTGAAATCAGCTACTGTACACCACTGCACTCTACACAACTCCACTCTATGCTACTCCACTCCAATCTACCCTGCAACACTCCAGTCTACCCTGCACATATCCAATCTAATCTACAGCACTTTATGCCACTGCCTTCTACATCACTATACCCTCCTCTGCAACACTCTACTCTTCACTACTATACTGTACTCTGCAGCACTGTACTCTACACCACAGCTGTCTGTGCCACTTTATTCTACTTTGCACCACTGCACTCTATGCCACTGCTTTTTACATCAGTCTACACCACTGAACTCTACAACCCTTTACTCTGCAACACTGCTGCACACTATGCCACTCTATTCTTCTATGTAATACTCTACACAACTGCACTCTACACCAATACATTCTATGCCACTCTGCTTTACACCACTGTCCTTTATGAAACTCTACCCTGCACTCTTTGCCACAGAACTCTACGCCACTCTACTCTGCACCGCTGCACTCTACTCTGCACTGCTCAACTCTATGCCACACTACTGCACTCTACACCACTGCACTCTATGCTACTGCACTCTACTCCGCATCACTGCACTCTTCCCCACGGTACTCCACGCTACTCTACCTTGCACCACTTCATTCTACATTTCACCACATCACTATACGACACTGTACTCTGTGCCACTGCAATCTATGCAGTGCCACTCCACTCTGTGACCCTCTACTCTTCACTACTCTAACCTACTGCACTCTACTCTAAAGGAGTGCACTCTACACCAATGCACTCTTCATCACTTTACTCAAAGCCAATTTACTCTACGCCACTGCACTCTATGCTATTTACTCTGTACCACTGTACTCTATGCCACTTCACTCTAGACCACTGCACTGCACTCTACGACATTACACTCCTTGATACTTCACTCTGACACTCTACTCCATTAAACTCTACTCCACTCTGTGCCACTGTATGACACTTTACTCCACTATGTGACTCTTTAAGCAACTCTCTCTTCATCACTTTACTCAAAGCCAATGTACTCTACGCCACTGCACTCTATGCTATTTACTCTGTACCACTGTACTCTATGCCACTTCACTCTAGACTACTGTACTGCACTCTACGATATTACACTCCTTGATACTTCACTCTGACACTCTACTCCATTAAACTCTACTCCACTCTGTGCCACTGTATGACACTTTACTCCACTGTGTGACTCTTTAAGCAACTCTCTCCAAGCCACTTCATGCCACTTTACTCCTCTCTATTATATGACACACAACTCCACTCTGTGCCACTCCACTCTATGCCACTTCAAAAATCAATAGTCTACTCCACTCTACACCCCTCCACGCTACAACACTTTATGCCACTCCATTATACTACAATGTACTACGCTCAATGACACTCAACTCTCTCTCACTCAACGCTAATCCACTCGTCTTTATGCCGCTCCACTCTACAACACTCTGCCACTGTACTCTACTCTATGAGACTACTCCACTCTACAACACTCTACTCACTCTGTGACATACTACACCACAGCAATCGATGACACTCTACGGCGCACCATTCTTCTTTACGCATTAACTTTTAGCCATGCTGAACAGTAGCCACGCTAATGTGCACATGGCTAAAACACATTGGCAAAGCCAATAGCTCTTGCATACATGAGACCTATTGGCTTTGCCAATGCCTGCTTATAAGGTGTGGAACTCCAAGGTAGTTTGCAATATCCTTACCATGAATGGCATGGGGGCACCTTATCCCATTTACTACATGGTCACACCAACAACTTTCCTACAAACCACTTAAAACATGAATGCATGGCTTCTGTCATTGTAAGCTACTAAAATAGAGCAGAAGAAGAAAATCAACATTCCGCTTGTTGCTTTAAACAACTGCATTAATTATGCTCTGTGGCCTGACCTGCCTTTCACCTTGGCTACTGGCTCAGGCAGAAGGCACTGGGACATCAGAACTCAACTGTCATAACATTATAATTTTCGAGTTCTGATGTCTTTTCTTTATAAACGGTGACATGGTGCATCACAAGTAGCCGATTTTAAAGAAATAAGTGACTGCTGTTTATACAGAAATGACAGAATCCCATGTATTATATAGCTTGTAACACCAAGAGCTTCTATAGTATAAATGCTCCCAGTTTTGACTGGTGTGGCGCTGAGCTGCCCAAGATCACACAGAGGAGTAGAAGTGTTATTAGAACTACCGTTTCAGAGCACAGTTTACAATTGTTGTGCCAGATCGCTTTTGATATCTCCAGTGCGGTATCAGTTTGCATGATGCGAGGGGCATGATCAATACGGCGCACAAAGGGTTTGTTTTTCCTTGATTCCCTCCTACCTTTATTTGCTCGGTGCAAGAAGATGCAAGTTTAATCAACATGTTTTTTTTTCACATTTGGTCTAATTACTATTGTGAATGTAAATAACAATGAAACATATTTTCAAACCGTGAAAACATGCCTTCCTGTCTCCCTATTTCAAGTCCAAACTATGTGATTGTGTACATTTATAGGAGCCTACAGTTCGTAAACAACAGATGATTTGTATAGGATCAATAGAAGAGTCCACAAGGCTGTTCCTCTCTCCCCCAGAAATGTATTGTCTCCTACGCCCCTGTTTGCATTGCACTCTCAGCAGCATCTGTTTTTGAATGACACCCTCCTACACTCACTCCACCTCTTGCCCTTCCTCTTTTCCCCTCGAAACCAGTTTTTATAATTCTGTTTCTGTGCAGGTATTAAAGCATGCCTACCTTTATAATAGAACCTTTCCAAATGACTATCTGCTTCCTCCCCTCTACCTCGCTGTCTCCTTGTTCGCTCTAGCCATCTTACCCAGGCCCGGTTCCAGGAATTTATGTCTGGATGGGCCAAGGGTGCGTTTGGGTGGGCCAATGTGTGCCCAATTTTCGACAATTCCGGAGGTAGCCTACAACCTGGGCTCTGGTGCCACTGCACCTGCTGCATCATTGGCATAAACCCCTGTGTCCTCTTCCCCAACACACACCTCCATCCTGCAGCTTGCCACCAGGCTGTTTTCTTTTTATGGCCATGCGCAGAGTTTTGTCTCAGACAGTAGGGGAAGTCCTCTAAGGTGGTATTTTTCTCCCTATCAGTGCACAAGTAAAACAGCTATTAATGAAACAATGCACTATAGCATGTATTCTAGGGATTTCTCGGTGACCCCTGACTGATAATTAAACAAAAGTGAAAAAAAAACACTTTTGCAACATGGAGGAAGCAATATAACAGCTGCTGTCCCTGTGGCCTCTTTTGCTGTCACTGGGAGGGCCAAAGGCCATGTTGGGGTGGGCCTGGCCCATCTGGCCCACCCTCTAGAACCGGGCATGATCTTACCACTGTTCAGGGCGATCTATCATTTAGCCTTTCCTTATCTCAGGTCCTCTCCTTTGTTCTTTCACTACCATTTATTGCCTTTTTTTCACAACTTACCTGACATTTATTGTCTCCTTGCCTCTTTTCTACATAGAACCAGGGCGGCTTTAGGGGAGCACTGGGTGCTGGCCTCAGGCAGGGTGGGGCGGGGCCGCTGTGTTTAGCAGTAACTTACAATTTAAAAGCATGTGAAGTAGAGTTCCATGTGGGTCCAGTTGCCAGGCAACAATAAAAAGGTCACCATAACTGTTGTGATTAATGTTCCTGATAGAGAGAGAGATCGAGTTTTGTCCAGTGGCAGTTATAACTCGCCCTAGAGTAATGCAGAGGGTTAATGTGCCTGCTGCAAAGAACAGATCTGATTTTATGTGGACAGCTGAGTACATTAGTGAAGCCAGCCTTCACAAGCGCTTTAAAACAAATGAAATGTATGCAAGATGGGGGCTATGGAGAGATGAGGGGCACTTTTGCAGGGTGGTAGTGAGGGAATCTGAGGAGGAGGTCATGGGTGGCGGTTTTGGGGGGGCAAAAAAGATTGCCGCACAGGGCGCCATCGGGGCTAAAGCTGGCCATGCATAGAATGTTCAGACAGCATCCACTGCATGGTAACCCTGAAGTGATCCTCACCCCTATGAGGCAAAGTGGTGTTTTTTTATTCGCTTACAGCTGGAACCACTTTATTTTATGTGCAGTTTAACTTCTTCTGTATGCTGAATGTATGTCTAAATATTAACTTCAGTGTTGTAACAGTACCTCGGCTGCTCACTGTAACTATAGGCAGAGAGGAAACTCACACACCCTACACACGCCTTCTGCCCACATCCATCTAGTTGCAGATATCATTTTCTCCTAAGCAAACAGGAGAGGAGATGGAACTCGGCCACAGTAAAAGTAATACTAGCAAACCGTGGGATGTGATCAGCTGTCCTTGTCACACCCAGAAGAAACCGGAAAAAATAGCCTGGCAGTGACAAACACAGCAACAATAGAAACTCTGGTGGAGTAATCTCCAAGGGACACTGAGCAACCACAACTCTGACGAAAATAACCCAACACTGTTACACAGAGTAACAGCAGCTCTGGAGAAAATAACCTGGCAGTGGTACACAAAGTAACAGAAGCTCTGGAGAAAATAACCTGGCAGTGATACACAAAGTAATAAATGCTCTGGAGAAAATAACCTGGCAGTGGTACACTAAGTGACAGAACCTCTGGAGAAAATCACCCCGCAGTGGCACACAGAGTAACAGCAGCACCAGAGAAAATAACCTGGTAGTGGTATACAAAGTAACAGAAACCCTTGACAAAATAACCGGGCAGTGGTACACAGAGTAACAGCAGCTCTGGAGAAAATAACCTGACAATGGTACACAAAGTAGCAGAAGCTCTGTGGAAAATAACCTGGCAGTGATACACAAAGTAATAAATGCTCTGGAGAAAATAACTTGGCAGTGGTACACTAAGTGACAGAACCTCTGGAGAAAAGCACCCCGCAGTGGTGCACAGAGTAACAGCAGCACCAGAGAAAATAAACTGATAGTGGTATACAAAGTAACAGAAGCCCTAGAGAAAATAACCGGGCAGTGGTAAACCGAGCAACAGCAACTCTGACAAAAATAACCCGGCAGTGTTACACAAAGTAACCGAAGCTCTGTGGAAAATAACCAGGCAGTGGTACACAAAGTAACAGAAGCTCTGTGGAAAATAACCTGGCAGTGGTACACAAAGTAACAGAACCTCTGTGGAAAATAACCTGGCAGTGGTACACAAAGTAACAGAAGCTCTGGAGAAAATAACCAGACAGTGGTACACAGAGTAACAGCAGCACTGGAGAAAATACCCTGGCATGTTACACAGAGTAACAGCAGCTCTGGAGAAAATAACCAGGCAGTGGTACACAAAGTAACAGCAGCTCTGACGAAAATAACCCTGTAGTGGTACACAGAGCAACAGCAGTAATGAATGAAGGAACCTATCAGGGGAACACGGAGAAGCTCTGGAGAAAATAATCTGGCAGTGGTACACAAGTTAACAGCAGCTCTGACGGAAATAACCCGGAAGTGTTACACAGAGTAACAGCAGCTCTGACGAAAATAACCCGGCAGTGTTACACAGAGTAACAGCAGCTCTGGAGAAAATAACCTGGCAGTGGTACACAGAGTAACATCAGCACTGGAGAAATTAACCTGGCAGTGGTACACAAAGTAACAGAAGCTCTGAAGAAAATAACCGGAGAGTGGTACACGGAGCAACAGCAACTCTAACAAAAATAACCCAACAGTGTTACACGGAGTAACAGTGGCTCTGGAGAAAATAACCTGACAGTGTTACACAGAGTAACAGCAGCACTCGAGAAAATAACCTGGTGTGTTACACAGAGTAACAGCAGGTCTGGAGAAAATAACCTGGAGTGGTACACAAAGTAACAGCAGCTCTGACGAAAATAACCGGGCAGTGGTACACACAGTAACAGCAGCTCTAGAGAAAAGTAACAGCAGCTCTAGGGAAAATAACCTATCAGTGGTACACAGAGCAACTCAGAAGAAAATTACCAGGCAGTGGTACACAAAGTAGCAGCAGCTCTGATGAAAATAGCCCTGCAGTGGTACACAGAGCAACAGCAGCTCTGGAGAAAATAACCCGGCAGTGGTACACAGAGTAACAGCAACTCAGGAGAAAATAACCTGGCAGGGGTACACAGAGTAACAGCAGCTCTGGAGAAAATAACCTGGCAGGGGTACACAGAGTAACAGCAGCTCTGGAGAAAATAACCTGTCAGGGGTACACAGAGTAACAGCAGCACTGGAGAAAATAACCTGGTGTTTACACAAAGTAACAGCAGCTCTGGAGAAAATAACCTAGTGTGGCACACAAAGTAACAGCAGCTCTGACGAAAATAACCCGGGATTGGAACACGGAGTAACAGCAGCTCCAGAGAAAATAACCCACAGTGATACACAGAGCAACAGCAGCTCTGAAGAAAATAACCCAGCAGTGATACACAGAGTAACATCAGCTCTAGAGTAAACAACCTATCAGTGGTACACAGAGCAGCTCTGGAGAAAATAACCAGGCAGTGGTACACAAAGTAGCTGCTGCTCTGACAAAAATAGACCTGCAGTGATACACGGAGCAACAGCAGTAATTAATAAAGGACCCTATCAGTGGTACGCAGAGCAGCTCTGGAGAAAATAACCCGGCTGTGTTACACAGAGTAACAGCAGCTCTGACGAAAGTAACCCTGCGGTGATACACAGAGCAACAGCATCTCCGATCGAAATCATCCAGCTGTGGTACACAGAGTAACAGGAGCTCTGGAGAAATAACCTGGCAGTGGTACACAGAGTAACAGAAGCTATGGAGAAATAAACTGGCAGTGGTACACAGAGTAACAGAAGCTATGGAGAAATAAACTGGCAGTGGTACACAGAGTAACAGAAGCTATGGAGAAATAAACTGGCAGTGGTACACAGAGTAACAGAAGCTCTGGAGAAATAAACTGGCAGTGGTACACAGAGTAACAGAAGCTCTGGAGAAATAAACTGGCAGTGGTACACAGAGTAACAGAAGCTCTGGAGAAATAAACTGGCAGTGGTACACAGAGTAACAGAAGCTATGGAGAAATAACCTGGCAGTGGTACACAGAGTAACAGAAGCTATGGAGAAATAAACTGGCAGTGGTACACAGAGTAACAGAAGCTCTGGGGAAAATAACCTGGCAGTGGTACACAGAGTAACAGAAGCTATGGAGAAATAAACTGGCAGTGGTACACAGAGTAACAGAAGCTATGGAGAAATAAACTGGCAGTGGTACACAGAGTAACAGAAGCTATGGAGAAATAAACTGGCAGTGGTACACAGAGTAACAGAAGCTATGGAGAAATAAACTGGCAGTGACACAGGTAGTAACTGCAACTGTGATGAGAATAACACCAGCAGTGGGACATCGAGCACCAGCAGCTCTGGAGAAAATATCTACTGCCTTGTCATACTCCATATCTATGAGGCTATTTAAAGTCACAAAGAGTGGCTTTGTGAGGCCTCATAGATATGATTTGGAGGTTTGCGCCGCCGTTGCCTCACAAAAGGTGTTGCAATCGTGGCGCAAGGGGCTCATAAATATGCCCCCTACCACTTACACCATAACTTTGATGCAAGATTGCAGGTTAATGAGGAATAATGAACCTTAAATCAAGCTATTTAATGACAAAAGGCCTCATTTTCAGTTTGGGGGATAAGAAAGTCCATCCGCCAAACTCCTGAAAGCTAGACCTATTTGGAGTTTTCCGCCAGACCTCGGCTCCCACCCGCCGGCCTAGCGGGAAACAGGATACAGCATTATCTCCAGCTTGTAATCGAGCCGTCGGCAATGCTGGAGCCTAAAGGGTGCGCAGCACCCTCGCAGAGTTCACTGTCTGCAAGGCAGGACCCCTGCACGTCCCATGTAAAGTGCAAGGGCACTGCAGGGGGCCCCCTGTGATCCCCTGCATCTGTTCTCCTTTTTCATGGCAGTGAAACCGGCATGAAAAGGCTGGCTCAGAACAAGGTCATAATCAGCAGGGCAAAGCTTTCCTGGCGGATTGCGATCTCCACCACTGCCAGGCTGTTGGGATCATGGATCCCGGCGGTTCTGGCGGAACCCTGGCACTCTGACTGCCAGGGTCTTTATGTAGCTATCGGACCACCACAGCAGAGGTGCTCCTGCCCACCAGGGGTTTGAAGACCGCCAACCTCGCAATGAGGCCAAAAGTTCGACCAGACTTCAGAAATAATGATAATAATAAAAACACCAGTAATAATCATAATAATAATAATATTAATAATAATAATAATATTATTATTATTACTTGTTTGCAAAAATTCCAACCACTTGCTTGCCGGCTAAGAGGGGCACACTTTCTCCCTTTACAAACCATAATCACTCTTAGGATACAATGTTCTGATAGATAACTGCATGGATGGCTCTAATACCACCTTACCACTGTAAAAAATTAATATTTACCACCTCTTGCCACTCACTGTAAGTGCACATGCACACTTTCTAGCAGTGCACTGGATCAAATTCTAAAGCAGAGAGGACTGGGACTCCCTCTTCATGTTTGCCTCTGGAACGGCCATCCCCTAAACATTTGCAGTGCTTAAAGTATAATGCAATTAAGAGAAAAAGTGAGCGTGCACCGCTTCTAAGTGTGTCCTCTAAATACTAAATAAGTATGTTGAAGATTGCATCCCCTACTAAGCGCCATGAAGCTCATGTCTGTTGCATGACATAATATCTCTGCATAACTAAAGGTTCAGAATCAGATCACCATTAAGGGAATGCAAAACTGTGTAATATTTTTTTCCTGAAATTTCACTAAATGTAGGTGTAATTATGAGAATGGTGCAAAATATATTTTGTTTGAATGTCTCACGCAAGGGCTTACCATGTGTGAACAAATCAACTAGATACTAGTAGGAGACTGCCTCGAACAGAAAATCTCTCTTGGCGCAACATTGCACAGACTAGAAATCCACAAATTAGGTAAAACCGCATAATATAAAATGGCAAATTTTAGTTTCACAAACTTTGCAAATTTTACTAATCTCGCAAGAGCAATTTAAAGTTTGCTTTTTTCTAATTATCATGTTTGTACTATGTTTGATCTCTTTGCTCTAAGAACCAGTACTCCCCACGTAATTCAAACAAATATGCCACTGAGATGCCTCTGGCATCTCAATACCAAGATGCTTTTACCAGGGTACTCCCTAGAAGTCCAACAAACGCACATAACTACAGGTGAAGGTTCTTCAAGGTGATAGACTCCTTTCCCGAGAAGGCCATGGACCCTAACCTGATTCCAAATGTATTTTCTTTAATTAAAGACTGCTTTGTTCAATCAAGCCAAACACATCTACTGTGATTATAGACTGCATATTATAACACCTTTAATTCAAGCATTGGCATACTCTTAGTTCACTGTTTATTTAAACATACCTTTGATATCTAGAAATCAATCAATCAATCAATCAGTACTGCTCACCCGTGAGGGTCTCAAGGCGCTGGGGGGGAGGGGAGGGACCCCTCATCCAAAGAGGAACATCTTGAAGTTCTTCCTGAAGATAGTGAGCAACGGGCTTTGTCTGAGGTGCAGGGGGATGTTGTTGCAGCTCTTCGCTGCAGTGTAGGTAAAAGATCATCCTCCGGCGGTGGTTTTGCTGATGTGAGGGACGGTGGCCAGGGCCATCTGGGCAGAGCGGAGGGATCGGTGAGGTTTTAAAGGAGATGCGGTGGTTCAGGGAGGCTGGTCCTGCGTTGTGTATGGCCTTGTAAGTGTTGGTGAAAAGCTTGAAGGTGATTAGTTTCTTGACTGCTAGCCAGTGGAGGGTCCTCAGGTGTTGGGTGAGGTGTTCTCGGCAAGGGAGGTCCAGAATGAGTCTGGCGGCGGCGTTCTGGATGAGTTGAAGTTTTTTTATGTTTCTAGTTGAGGTTGCCGGCATCGACGGTGTTGCCGTAGTTGAGCTTACTCGTGACGAAGGCCTGGGTGACTGTCCTGCAACAATCTGCTGGGAAACATTTGAAGATCTTCAGAAGTTTGCGGGTGTGGGCCAGCAGGAGGAGGCGTCAGAGTTTACCTGGCGGGTCATGTATAGGGGGGAGTCGAGGATGATTCCTAAGATGAGGGCGTGCGCGGTCGGTGCAGGAGAGGTGCTGAGGGATGTGGGCCACCAGGAGTTGTCCCAAGCTGAGGTGGCGTTTCTGAAGATGATGAGCTCTGTTCTTGTCAACATCAACATCTTTTAAGTGCAATTACTACTTTAACTCAAGTAATTACATGACCAAAGTCACCAGAAAAAAATGAGTCATTATGGAACCTTTAGTGTAGGCACTCATGTCAGGACATTTTTGCGGGGCTCAGGCCAACAAAAGGAAGGGGGCCCAAGGACCTGTTTCATTGTGGCATCCATTTAATAATTTAATAAAAAGATATTGAAACCTAAAATCAAAATTGTGTGATTTGCAGTCAATCAATACCACTAAAGTCAAGCAATTGAAACTGTCACACTGGATAAACACACTTCTGAAGGCCTTGATTTCTATACCACACAACTGACAAATTATTTAACTAAAATCTCTACCCAAAAGGATGGTGTTGTAGAGTCTGTAATACTAATATTATTTCCTTATTTCCTTTGAATGTAGTAGGGTATGGATTTCATGATGTTTCATAATGAAGGTCCTCAAGAACCTGGAGGCCAATTCTGCAATAGAAGTTATAGGATTAGTGTGTTGCCTAAGAGAGCTTATGACTGCACATTGTGCTTTTAATGTTGCCACCGATAACTCTTTAAGAATTCCTCTCTTAGAAATTCCATAATTTGGCATGGATCAAAAGATACTGGTTCCAACCCTTCCTCATCACACCAGGAAGAAAATGTTTTCCAGTGTCTCGAGT
This sequence comes from Pleurodeles waltl, assembly GCF_031143425.1. Classification (NCBI taxonomy): domain Eukaryota; kingdom Metazoa; phylum Chordata; class Amphibia; order Caudata; family Salamandridae; genus Pleurodeles; species Pleurodeles waltl. The sequence continues at coordinate 40,138,591 of NC_090450.1, forward strand.
ATGAGGCTCTGTTTCAATATCTACATCCTTACACCCTGAACATACCTGAATCCCTACTGTTAACCTCTAGAGTTTAATTTGTAAAATAGTAGGTGCTGGGGCCAAAGTTTTGCTAGGAAGCTTGCAACTGGTTTGCTAAATACCAACGCTGCAGATACAACCTATATCTTTGACCACTCTTGCAGGTTCATTTTCATCCCAGCTTTCTCCCTTTGCTACTGTTTTCTGTCTTCCCCTTCCCCATAATTTTCCCCTTTGTGTTTTTCTCTTTCTTACACTGGATCAAAGTCTGCTGAGGAAAAAAAGTGCTGGTCTCCATAAATGAGTACCAGTGGGCCGCACCTGCAACCACTGACTCAAATTAAGCTACAGTCTCAATTTCCATGCTGTTAATCTGTGACACAGGAATGTCCCATAAGGCAAAATTTCAGAATGTTGGGCTCGCTGGTAGAGGAATATTTGGTTTTGTTGATAGATGTACCCGACATAGAAACCACAGTCTTCTGGGCCAGAAAAGAACAATTAGAAGTACCTGAGCCTTCTCCATCTGATCTTTTTAAGTGTCCTTTAGAGGAGGGGTATTGGAGAGAAAACACAAAACAAGCCCTTTTAGCCCCTTGACTGACAATGCATCTTCTATCTATTCCTCATGAAAAAGACTAAGAGTAACACATTGTCCCTCGATGCCAAGAGATCTATACAGGGCATACAACAAGCTATCATTATGCATCTATGCACATGCTAATGAATAGAAATGACAACTCAGCTGATCTGCCTCCAGATTTTGTTTCCCGGGAAGGTTCTTCCAAGGCCAATAGCTGTCCACATGCCAATCTCCTTTGCTTTCTGTGAGTGATGTACACTTCTTGTCGCACCCTGCCAGTTTATGTAAGCATTGGCAACTTGACTGTTTCGAATAACATGAACGTGCTATGGATCACATGAGAAACATTTTTTACAGCTAGGAGAATGAGCGATGTCTCCCTCTAAATTGAATCCTGTCTCTGGTCTTTGCAAGACCACTTTCTGTGAACTGCTTGGGTTCCAAGACTGAACCCCAGAACTGACATCTGTAGCTATTAATATAGGATCTAGAAATGACAGAGGAGAGTCCAGTCTCAAATGATCATTGATGAACCATGCTAGAGCAGGAGTTTTAACAAGAATTATTAATGAATATTCGTGTATACTGAGTGCTGAAATTTCATAGAAGGTGTAATAACGTAGGAAAAATAATGCACACATTTGAAAATGTAATCACGAAGAGTGACGCCAATGTTCAGGAAGTGTTTATTAATGGCCATATTAAAATGAAATATTGAGCATATGTTTGATAAAATGTAGTAATATATCATATTTAGGGTTATGCATTATGTATTAGCTTTATTAATTGAAAGCCTTAACTTAGCGGAGGCCTTGGTCTAATTGCATGGCCTCATGTTAGACTGTATTTCTACAGAAGCGTTAATAAAATTGCTGGCTTAGAGAATTAAGCTGTATTTTTCCACTGGCTGACCAAATGTGATTGTGAATGAAGATTATCTCATGAGAACTGCTTATTAGAAGATGCTGTTCCTGTTAGTTGAAACAAAGTAGATATCACATGTGTAAGACTGACTTCCTCAGCAAAGAACAATAGAGACACTGACTGGAGTACGAGGTGCAACAATATTGTTACCTGATGAGCCGGATGATGAGGACACTGCTAAGAGGGCCAATCGTCGACATGTGAACTGTGTAATACTAGAAATCACTAATCGGATGTTTTAATATTATTGGACAAAAGTGCTAACATGCGATCCTTTTACCAGTAGGGAATTGTGGAGTCATTTTTGGGAATCTAACTTAGCAGCACTGCACTGAAGAATGATACCGCATTTTTGCCCATGTTTCCTGACCAAAAGGTTATTGACTTTGAGCGTCTTGAGACATGCTTAACTTTAATGATTAATGACTTTGCCCTTTCCGAACTTTGCCTGCTGCCTTGCAAATGGTGTGTGCACCCGTCTGTTCCCCTCCACGCCTGGACCCACCCAGCGCCAGGACCCTTGGTCCGCCAGCCCTCCGCTGATACTCCCCAGATAAACTCAAGCATATCAGACCTAAGACCCTGACCCTGACTGCAACATTGCCTCATCCTGGACCACCAAAGGACCCTGATCCAACCGCAACTGTTGCTTCTCCTACAACGCAGAACCCATTTCAACCCTCCACACAAGAAACCACCGGTCACAACACTCAACTCCACTGCGCTCTCCTCAATGCCCAATCTGCCATCGAAATCTGGGACACCATCATCACCTTCACTCCTGATGGGATGTTCATCACGGAAACCTGGCTCACCTCGTCATCCACTCCTGACATAGACACTGTGACTTCCAGGGCTACAAAATGATCCACCACGACCACCCCAACAGACATGGCAGAGGAATCGCCATCATCCACAAGTCCATCCACTGCACCTCCACCAACCACAACTCTACGCCGATCATGGAACACCTCAACTTCCAGATCAAACCGGATGCCAACACAACTATAAGGGGTACCCTCGCCTACAGACTACAAGGCCCCACCTCTCCTTCTGCAACTCCATCGTCCCCGGAAGTCAACACCGATCACTACATCATCCTGGAAGACCTGAACTTCTACCTCGAAGACCCTAATGATACCAACTCCACAGCACTCATCAAAAACCGAAACACCATCTGCCTTAATTAACTGGCCTCCACCCCCACCCACATTGCAGCACAAACGCGGACCCCATCTTCTCCACCAGTGGAATAACTAGGTTCACCCACAGAACCAAGCTAACATGGAGTAATCACAGCATAGTACACTTCACCATCAACCCATGACATGACACCGCCACCAAACCTCACACCCTCCCACGCCACAACTGGGGCAAAGTCACAGAAGGCACCTGGGGCACCACCCTCCAAAACACCAAACCTCCCCTGGCCGACACATTCACCAACAACTACGAAACCTCTCCAACTGGCTCACCGCTGCCCCGGGCACTGTAGCACCCCTAAAAGGATCCTCAAGCAACCAACCCAACAAGCAGGCCACCTGGTTCACCCCCGAGCTGTGCGCTCTCAAGCAACAATGTAATACCCTAGAGAGACACTGGCGCACCAACAAGACCCCGCAAATCTCGTCTACCTTAAGTCCACTTTCAAATCCTACTATGCCCAACTCAGGAACACCAAGAAATAAGCTCTCAACTCACGCATTGAAGCCAGCTCCAACCGCCCTAGAGAACTCTTCAACATCATTAGAGCATTCACCTGCTCCTCTGCCACTATGAATACCATCCACCCCTCCCAATCCTTCTGCAACAAGCTTTCTAACTACTTCCACTACAAAATCATCAACCTCTACAGCAATTTCGAGACCCAGCTCTCCAAACCTGACTCCCTTTGCACCGCAACCAACACCACCATCCCCCACATCTCTGAATGGAAGCAGCTATCCACAGAAGACTCCTCCCAACTCAAAACCGCCGTCCTCTCCGGATCACCCTATGACCCCTGCCCACACCACCTCTACAACCTAGGCCAAAAAGAAATAGCACCTACCTTCACAGATATCTTCAAACACCTCTATCACCACCACCACCTTTCCTGATGCCTGGAAACACGCCAAGATCAAAATCCTTCTAAAGCAACCCTCAGTCTACCCCTGCGAACTCAAGAATTGTCACCCGATCTCACTGCCCCCATTTTCCCACCAAGTTCCTGGAAAAAGCAATCAGCAGCTAGTTCACCCACCACCTCAAACACAACCACCCTCTCGACCCATCCCAATCCGGTTTCCATCACAACCACAGCACTGAGATAGCACTCATAGCAGCTACCAATGACATTGGGAACATCTTAGACCTCGGTGCCACAGCAGCCCTCATCCTTCTAAACCTCAGCAGCTTTCGACACCGTTTCCCACCACACCCTTAACAGCAAACGACAGTCAGCATTCAAGACTCAGCCCGCAACATGATCTCCTCCTTCTTCACCGGTCTAACACAGAGGATTCTGCACCCTCCCTTCATCTCTGCCCCCAAAGACATAATCTGCGGCATCCCCCAAGGCTCTCCCCTCAGACCCAGTCTCTTTAACGTCTACATGACTCCGCTAGCAGACCTCGTCCGCACCCATGGCCTCAACATCATCTCATACGCCGATGACACCCAACTCGTCCTCTCCTTCACCTGTGACACCAACTCCACCCGAGCCAACTTCCAGGACACCATGACAGATATCGCCACCTGGGTGAAGGACAACTGCCTCAAACTTAACTTGGACAAAACATAAATCCTCATCTTTGGACAAAAGCCCTCCCCAAGGGATGACACATGGTGGCCCACAGCCCTCATCCCCCCTACCTGCACTAACCACGCATGCAGCCTCTGGATCATTCTGGACACCCACATCACCATGAGAAAACAAGTAAACATTGTCTCCGCGGCCTGTTTCAACACCCATAGCAAGATTTTCCATTGGATACCTCTCTCTACCAGGAAGGCGGTCACCCAGGCCCTCATCACCAGTTCCCTTGACAAAGGAAACTCTCTCTACATCGGGACCACCAAATAACTCCTAGGACGACTCCAGAACACCACCACCAGAATCGTCCTTGGCCTTCTCAGAAGAACCAGCATCATTCCCCACCTCAGTTCCCTCCTCTGGCTCCCCATACAGTAAAGATGCCTCTTCAAACTCCTCACGTACCGGGCGACCCAACACTGGACCTGCCTATATCACCCAGTGCCTCAAATTCCACCAGCCTACCAGAGATCTCTGCTCAGCCTCCCTCGCCCTCCTGCCTTGCATACAACGTGAATACCTTGGAGGACGCTCCTTCTCCCTCCTCACCGCCAGATCCTGGAACCCCGCCCCTGCCTCCTGACCGGCCCCTCCCTGAAGGGCTTCAAGCAGCAGCTCAAGACCTAGCTTTTTGACCATCACCCCGCCAGAAGGGCTGTCCCCACAGCACAAAACCAGCACCTGGAAACCCCCACCCCATAATGACAAGCCTGCACTCTACAAGAACCTCCTGATTGATTGATTTATTGATTTACCAGTCCGGTGGTTGATCTGCCAAATGAGGCCAAAAATGTATTTCTGGATTTACAAAACCATGCAAAGCCCAAGTTGCGTGGCTTTGTGTTGCTTTGCGTCACAGAAGCATTACATGGGTGGAGCAAGGGCATTTATGTGAATCCACCCTTATATTTTGATGGAAACCCAAATTTACCAAAGTGTACTTCATCTTCAATTCTGGTGCATGCTTCAACCCACAAAGGAAATGAAAATAGACTCAAAGGATAATTTTTAAACAGGTAGATATCCTTTCTGCACAAAAACTATCCTGACCACAACGCAGGCATCCTTGCACCATGGCATAAGGGCCTCAGTTGACATTAGGCAGCCACAAGTGCGCTAGCACAAAGAGAGAGAGGTGACAGTGCAATATCTTTGTAAATATGAAAAAGTTAAGCTCTCTCCCATTCACACAACGCAGTGCAAGAACTTACATTGCTACATTATGTTGCGTGAACTGTTAGTAAATCTGAGCCTAAGCCTTGGAAATGGAAGTCAAAGTTCTTCAGCAATGCAGCAGGCTGTATCCAGGAAGGGCTTTAAGGCATCTATAGGCGTTAGACAAGTTGGTTTAGTCAGGGTAAGCTTTGAGTGATAAGTTAAGTATAAATCGTGGCCAGTTTGTCCTGGATCAACTTTGTGAAGGTTTGTCCTGTCCTCCTGAAGTCTTTGTAGTCAAAAAGTCCTTGGTTTTTCAGGGTATTAGAAGGAGGGATCACTGACAAAAAATTGTGGTAATCAATATCATTGTCAAAAAAAGTTGTGTCAAAAATATCGTTTACTACAATTTCTTAATATATAACTGGAGTTTAAAGTATTAAATGTTAAATATTTTAATATATAATTTTAATATGATGTAAATTAAATAAATTCTAATATTGAATACTATATATAAATATGTACTTATATAAACACAAAAACATATCTATATATATATATATATATATAAATATATGTATATGTATATGTATAGTGTAACATAATTAATAAAAATATTTATTTCTCATAACATTATTTTTTATATTTAAATGTATTACTATGAATGTATACATATATCAAATGAAAACATATTTATTTTGCACCTTATTATTTTTTCATATTTCAAATGTATTATTAGGAATATATACACATATATGTATATATATAAATATATATATATATATTTACATATATATATGTCACAAAAAAAGGGGATTGTACTTGCACGCTCAGGATTAAAGAAAAATTCAGTTTATTCCAAAAACACACTACGCGTTTCGGCTGACACAGCAGCCTTGGTCACATGATAATTACCACCACTGAAACTCCCTTAAATACTCCCCCACCATAAACATAAAAATAGGACAATAAATGTGTAAATGAGAAAATCAGTAAATAAAACTAAATAAATAAAACTGAGTAAATAAAGCTAACAACTCCCACCCAAATAACCTCAATATATATATAGATCTTAATACCAAGCAATACCTAACACGATAGCAGCTATTAGTTTCTATTAATTTCTATTATGGATAATGGTTTTTAATATTTAGTTATTTGACTAGACATGAGGAATTCATATCCCTATATGTTACCCACAAAGGGAAGTGAAATAGAACTTGAAAAAACAATGTAACATAACCAAGTTGATATTCCCCGGACCATATGATAAATAAACACATATTACATACTAGGGTCCTACTAGGAATAAAAACACATAATAAAACATCAAACATTATAAATCCATATTTCTATCTGTATACATACAGGGACAATTACCCAAATACTGTCAAGAAAACATATAAAACCAAACATACTGCTTATAGGTAAGATATTCTTATCTGAAAATCTGCAATGTCAATATGATGTAAATTAAATAAATTCTAATATTGAATACTATATATAAATATGTACTTATATAAACACAAAAACATATCTATATATATATATATATATATAAATATATGTATATGTATATGTATAGTGTAACATAATTAATAAAAATATTTATTTCTCATAACATTATTTTTTAATATTTAAATGTATTACTATGAATGTATACATATATCAAATGAAAACATATTTATTTTGCACCTTATTATTTTTTCATATTTCAAATGTATTATTAGGAATATATACACATATATGTATATATATAAATATATATATATATTTACATATATGATATTATAACACCTTTAATTCAAGCATTGGCATACTCTTAGTTCACTGTTTATTTAAACATACCTTTGATATCTAGAAATCAATCAATCAATCAATCAGTACTGCTCACCCGTGAGGGTCTCAAGGCGCTGGGGGGGAGAGGAGGGACCCCTCATCCAAAGAGGAACATCTTGAAGTTCTTCCTGAAGATAGTGAGCAACGGGCTTTGTCTGAGGTGCAGGGGGATGTTGTTGCAGCTCTTCGCTGCAGTGTAGGTAAAAGATCATCCTCCGGCGGTGGTTTTGCTGATGTGAGGGACGGTGGCCAGGGCCATCTGGGCAGAGCGGAGGGATCGGTGAGGTTTTAAAGGAGATGCGGTGGTTCAGGGAGGCTGGTCCTGCGTTGTGTATGGCCTTGTAAGTGTTGGTGAAAAGCTTGAAGGTGATTAGTTTCTTGACTGCTAGCCAGTGGAGGGTCCTCAGGTGTTGGGTGATGTGTTCTCGGCAAGGGAGGTCCAGAATGAGTCTGGCGGCGGCGTTCTGGATGAGTTGAAGTTTTTTTATGTTTCTAGTTGAGGTTGCCGGCATCGACGGTGTTGCCGTAGTTGAGCTTACTCGTGACGAAGGCCTGGGTGACTGTCCTGCAACAATCTGCTGGGAAACATTTGAAGATCTTCAGAAGTTTGCGGGTGTGTGCCAGCAGGAGGAGGCGTCAGAGTTTACCTGGCGGGTCATGTATAGGGGGGAGTCGAGGATGATTCCTAAGATGAGGGCGTGCGCGGTCGGTGCAGGAGAGGTGCTGAGGGATGTGGGCCACCAGGAGTTGTCCCAAGCTGAGGTGGCGTTTCTGAAGATGATGAGCTCCGTTCTTGTCAACATCAACATCTTTTAAGTGCAATTACTACTTTAACTCAAGTAATTACATGACCAAAGTCACCAGAAAAAAATGAGTCATTATGGAACCTTTAGTGTAGGCACTCATGTCAGGACATTTTTGCGGGGCTCAGGCCAACAAAAGGAAGGGGGCCCAAGGACCTGTTTCATTGTGGCATCCATTTAATAATTTAATAAAAAGATATTGAAACCTAAAATCAAAATTGTGTGATTTGCAGTCAATCAATACCACTAAAGTCAAGCAATTGAAACTGTCACACTGGATAAACACACTTCTGAAGGCCTTGATTTCTATACCACACAACTGACAAATTATTTAACTAAAATCTCTACCCAAAAGGATGGTGTTGTAGAGTCTGTAATACTAATATTATTTCCTTATTTCCTTTGAATGTAGTAGGGTATGGATTTCATGATGTTTCATAATGAAGGTCCTCAAGAACCTGGAGGCCAATTCTGCAATAGAAGTTATAGGATTAGTGTGTTGCCTAAGAGAGCTTATGACTGCACATTGTGCTTTTAATGTTGCCACCGATAACTCTTTAAGAATTCCTCTCTTAGAAATTCCATAATTTGGCATGGATCAAAAGATACTGGTTCCAACCCTTCCTCATCACACCAGGAAGAAAATGTTTTCCAGTGTCTCGAGTATGAGGCTCTGTTTCAATATCTACATCCTTACACCCTGAACATACCTGAATCCCTACTGTTAACCTCTAGAGTTTAATTTGTAAAATAGTAGGTGCTGGGGCCAAAGTTTTGCTAGGAAGCTTGCAACTGGTTTGCTAAATACCAACGCTGCAGATACAACCTATATCTTTGACCACTCTTGCAGGTTCATTTTCATCCCAGCTTTCTCCCTTTGCTACTGTTTTCTGTCTTCCCCTTCCCCATAATTTTCCCCTTTGTGTTTTTCTCTTTCTTACACTGGATCAAAGTCTGCTGAGGAAAAAAAGTGCTGGTCTCCATAAATGAGTACCAGTGGGCCGCACCTGCAACCACTGACTCAAATTAAGCTACATTCTCAATTTCCATGCTGTTAATCTGTGACACAGGAATGTCCCATAAGGCAAAATTTCAGAATGTTGGGCTCGCTGGTAGAGGAATATTTGGTTTTGTTGATAGATGTACCCGACATAGAAACCACAGTCTTCTGGGCCAGAAAAGAGCAATTAGAAGTACCTGAGCCTTCTCCATCTGATCTTTTTAAGTGTCCTTTAGAGGAGGGGTATTGGAGAGAAAACACAAAACAAGCCCTTTTAGCCCCTTGACTGACAATGCATCTTCTATCTATTCCTCATGAAAAAGACTAAGAGTAACACATTGTCCCTCGATGCCAAGAGATCAATACAGGGCATACAACAAGCTATCATTATGCATCTATGCACATGCTAATGAATAGAAATGACAACTCAGCTGATCTGCCTCCAGATTTTGTTTCCCGGGAAGGTTCTTCCAAGGCCAATAGCTGTCCACATGCCAATCTCCTTTGCTTTCTGTGAGTGATGTACACTTCTTGTCGCACCCTGCCAGTTTATGTAAGCATTGGCAACTTGACTGTTTCGAATAACATGAACGTGCTATGGATCACATGAGAAACATTTTTTACAGCTAGGAGAATGAGTGATGTCTCCCTCTAAATTGAATCCTGTCTCTGGTCTTTTCAAGACCACTTTCTGTGAACTGCTTGGGTTCCAAGACTGAACCCCAGAACTGACATCTGTAGCTATTAATATAGGATCTAGAAATGACAGAGGAGAGTCCAGTCTCAAATGATCATTGATGAACCATGCTAGAGCAGGAGTTTTAACAAGAATTATTAATGAATATTCGTGTATACTGAGTGCTGAAATTTCATAGAAGGTGTAATAACGTAGGAAAAATAATGCACACATTTGAAAATGTAATCACGAAGAGTGACGCCAATGTTCAGGAAGTGTTTATTAATGGCTATATTAAAATGAAATATTGAGCATATGTTTGATAAAATGTAGTAATATATCATATTTAGGGTTATGCATTATGTATTAGCTTTATTAATTGAAAGCCTTAACTTAGCGGAAGCCTTGGTCTAATTGCATGGCCTCATGTTAGACTGTATTTCTACAGAAGCGTTAATAAAATTGCTGGCTTAGAGAATTAAGCTGTATTTTTCCACTGGCTGACCAAATGTGATTGTGAATGAAGATTATCTCATGAGAACTGCTTATTAGAAGATGCTGTTCCTGTTAGTTGAAACAAAGTAGATATCACATGTGTAAGACTGACTTCCTCAGCAAAGAACAATAGAGACACTGACTGGAGTACGAGGTGCAACAATATTGTTACCTGATGAGCCGGATGATGAGGACACTGCTAAGAGGGCCAATCGTCGACATGTGAACTGTGTAATACTAGAAATCACTAATCAGATGTTTTAATATTATTGGACAAAAGTGCTAACATGCGATCCTTTTACCAGTAGGGAATTGTGGAGTCATTTTTGGGAATCTAACTTAGCAGCACTGCACTGAAGAATGATACCGCATTTTTGCCCATGTTTCCTGACCAAAAGGTTATTGACTTTGAGCGTCTTGAGACATGCTTAACTTTAATGATTAATGACTTTGCCCTTTCCGAACTTTGCCTGCTGCCTTGCAAATGGTGTGTGCACCCGTCTGTTCCCCTCCACGCCTGGACCCGCCCAGCGCCAGGACCCTTGGTCCGCCAGCCCTCCGCTGATACTCCCCAGATAAACTCAAGCATATCAGACCTAAGACCCTGACCCAGACTGCAACATTGCCTCATCCTGGACCACCAAAGGACCCTGATCCAACCGCAACTGTTGCTTCTCCTGCAACGCAGAACCCATTTCAACCCTCCACACAAGAAACCACCGGCCACAACACTCAACTCCACTGCGCTCTCCTCAATGCCCAATCTGCCATCGAAATCTGGGACACCATCATCACCTTCACTCCTGATGGGATGTTCATCACGGAAACCTGGCTCACCTCGTCATCCACTCCTGACATAGACACTGTGACTTCCGGGGCTACAAAATGATCCACCACGACCACCCCAACAGACATGGCAGAGGAATCGCCATCATCCACAAGTCCATCCACTGCACCTCCACCAACCACAACTCTACGCCGATCATGGAACACCTCAACTTCCAGATCAAACCGGATGCCAACACAACCATAAGGGGTACCCTCGCCTACAGACTACAAGGCCCCACCTCTCCTTCTGCAACTCCATCGTCCCCGGCAGTCAACACCGATCACTACATCATCCTGGAAGACCTGAACTTCTACCTCGAAGCCCCTAATGATACCAACTCCACAGCACTCATCAAAAACCTAAACACCATCTGGCTCAATTAACTGGCCTCCACCCCCACCCACATTGCAGCACAAACGCGGACCCCATCTTCTCCACCAGTGGAATAACTAGGTTCACCCACAGAACCAAGCTAACATGGAGTAATCACAGCATAGTACACTTCACCATCAACCCATGACATGACACCGCCACCAAACCTCACACCCTCCCACGCCACAACTGGGGCAAAGTCACAGAAGGCACCTGGGGCACCACCCTCCAAAACACCAAACCTCCCCTGGCCGACACATTCACCAACAACTACGAAACCTCTCCAACTGGCTCACCGCTGGCCCGGGCACTGTAGCACCCCTAAAAGCATCCTCAAGCAACCAACCCACCAAGCAGGCCACCTGGTTCACCCCCGAGCTGTGCGCTCTCAAGCAACAATGTAATACCCTAGAGAGACACTGGCGCACCAACAAGACCCCGCAAATCTCGTCTACCTTAAGTCCACTTTCAAATCCTACTATGCCCAACTCAGGAACACCAAGAAATAAGCTCTCAACTCACGCATTGAAGCCAGCTCCAACCGCCCTAGAGAACTCTTCAACATCATTAGAGCATTCACCTGCTCCTCTGCCACTATGAATACCATCCACCCCTCCCAATCCTTCTGCAACAAGCTTTCTAACTACTTCCACTACAAAATCATCAACCTCTACAGCAATTTCGAGACCCAGCTCTCCAAACCTGACTCCCTTTGCACCGCAACCAACACCACCATCCCCCACATCTCTGAATGGAAGCAGCTATCCACAGAAGACTCCTCCCAACTCATAACCGCCGTCCTCTCCGGATCACCCTATGACCCCTGCCCACACCACCTCTACAACCTAGGCCAAAAAGAAATAGCACCTACCTTCACAGATATCTTCAAACACCTCTATCACCACCACCACCTTTCCTGATGCCTGGAAACACGCCAAGATCAAAATCCTGCTAAAGCAACCCTCAGTCTACCCCCGCAAACTCAAGAATTGTCACCCGATCTCACTGCCCCCATTTTCCCACCAAGTTCCTGGAAAAAGCAATCAGCAGCTAGTTCACCCACCACCTCAAACACAACCACCCTCTCGACCCATCCCAATCCGGTTTCCATCACAACCACAGCACTGAGATAGCACTCATAGCAGCTACCAATGACATTGGGAACATCTTAGACCTCGGTGCCACAGCAGCCCTCATCCTTCTAAACCTCAGCAGCTTTCGACACCGTTTCCCACCACACCCTTAACAGCAAACGACAGTCAGCATTCAAGACTCAGCCCGCAACATGATCTCCTCCTTCTTCACCGGTCTAACACAGAGGATTCTGCACCCTCCCTTCATCTCTGCCCCCAAAGACATAATCTGCGGCATCCCCCAAGGCTCTCCCCTCAGACCCAGTCTCATTAACGTCTACATGACTCCGCTAGCAGACCTCGTCCGCACCCATGGCCTCAACATCATCTCATACGCCGATGACACCCAACTCGTCCTCTCCTTCACCTGCGACACCAACTCCACCCGAGCCAACTTCCAGGACACCATGACAGATATCGCCACCTGGGTGAAGGACAACTGCCTCAAACTTAACTTGGACAAAACATAAATCCTCGTCTTTGGACACAAGCCCTCCCCAAGGGATGACACATGGTGGCCCACAGCCCTCAGCCCCCCTACCTGCACTAACCACGCATGCAGCCTCTGGATCATTCTGGACACCCACATCACCATGAGAAAACAAGTAAACATTGTCTCCGCGGCCTGTTTCAACACCCATAGCAAGATTTTCCATTGGATACCTCTCTCTACCAGGAAGGCGGTCACCCAGGCCCTCATCACCAGTTCCCTTGACAAAGGAAACTCTCTCTACATCGGGACCACCAAATAACTCCTAGGACGACTCCAGAACACCACCACCAGAATCGTCCTTGGCCTTCTCAGAAGAACCAGCATCATTCCCCACCTCAGTTCCCTCCTCTGGCTCCCCATACAGTAAAGATGCCTCTTCAAACTCCTCACGTACCGGGCGACCCAACACTGGACCTGCCTATATCACCCAGTGCCTCAAATTCCACCAGCCTACCAGAGATCTCTGCTCAGCCTCCCTCGCCCTCCTGCCTTGCATACAACGTGAATACCTTGGAGGACGCTCCTTCTCCCTCCTCACCGCCAGATCCTGGAACCCCGCCCCTGCCTCCTGACCGGCCCCTCCCTGAAGGGCTTCAAGCAGCAGCTCAAGACCTAGCTTTTTGACCATCACCCCGCCAGAAGGGCTGTCCCCACAGCACAAAACCAGCACCTGGAAACCCCCACCCCATAATGACAAGCCTGCACTCTACAAGAACCTCCTGATTGATTGATTTATTGATTTACCAGCCCGGTGGTTGAACTGCCAAATGAGGCCAAAAATGTATTTCTGGATTTACAAAACCATGCAAAGCCCAAGTTGCGTGGCTTTGTGTTGCTTTGCGTCACAGAAGCATTACATGGGTGGAGCAAGGGCATTTATGTGAATCCACCCTTATATTTTGATGGAAACCCAAATTTACCAAAGTGTACTTCATCTTCAATTTTGGTGCATGCTTCAACCCACAAAGGAAATGAAAATAGACTCAAAGGATAATTTTTAAACAGGTAGATATCCTTTCTGCACAAAAACTATCCTGACCACAACGCAGGCATCCTTGCACCATGGCATAAGGGCCTCAGTTGACATTAGGCAGCCACAAGTGCGCTAGCACAAAGAGAGAGAGGTGACAGTGCAATATCTTTGTAAATATGAAAAAGTTAAGCTCTCTCCCATTCACACAACGCAGTGCAAGAACTTACATTGCTACATTATGTTGCCTGAACTGTTAGTAAATCTGAGCCTAAGCCTTGGAAATGGAAGTCAAAGTTCTTCAGCAATGCAGCAGGCTGTATCCAGGAAGGGCTTTACGGCATCTATAGGCGTTAGACAAGTTGGTTTAGTCAGGGTAAGCTTTGAGTGATAAGTTAAGTATAAATCGTGGCCAGTTTGTCCTGGATCAACTTTGTGAAGGTTTGTCCTGTCCTCCTGAAGTCTTTGTAGTCAAAAAGTCCTTGGTTTTTCAGGGTATTAGAAGGAGGGATCACTGACAAAAAATTGTGGTAAACAATATCATTGTCAAAAAAAGTTGTGTCAAAAATATCGTTTACTACAATTTCTTAATATATAACTGGAGTTTAAAGTATTAAATGTTAAATATTTTAATATATAATTTTAATATGATGTAAATTAAATAAATTCTAATATTGAATACTATATATAAATATGTACTTATATAAACACAAAAACATATCTATATATATATATATATATAAATATATGTATATGTATATGTATAGTGTAACATAATTAATAAAAATATTTATTTCTCATAACATTATTTTTTATATTTAAATGTATTACTATGAATGTATACATATATCAAATGAAAACATATTTATTTTGCACCTTATTATTTTTTCATATTTCAAATGTATTATTAGGAATATATACACATATATGTATATATATAAATATATATATATATATTTACATATATATATGTCACAAAAAAAGGGGATTGTACTTGCACGCTCAGGATTCAAGAAAAATTCAGTTTATTCCAAAAACACACTACGCGTTTCGGCTGACACAGCAGCCTTGGTCACATGATAATTACCACCACTGAAACTCCCTTAAATACTCCCCCACCATAAACATAAAAATAGGACAATAAATGTGTAAATGAGAAAATCAGTAAATAAAACTAAATAAATAAAACTGAGTAAATAAAGCTAACAACTCCCACCCAAATAACCTCAATATATATATAGATCTTAATACCAAGCAATACCTAACACAATAGCAGCTATTAGTTTCTATTAATTTCTATTATGGATAATGGTTTTTAATATTTAGTTATTTGACTAGACATGAGGAATTCATATCCCTATATGTTACCCACAAAGGGAAGTGAAATAGAACTTGAAAAAACAATGCAACATAACCAAGTTGATATTCCCCGGACCATATGATAAATAAACACATATTACATACTAGGGTCCTACTAGGAATAAAAACACATAATAAAACATCAAACATTATAAATCCATATTTCTATCTGTATACATACAGGGACAATTACCCAAATACTGTCAAGAAAACATATAAAACCAAACATACTGCTTATAGGTAAGATATTCTTATCTGAAAATCTGCAAAAGGAGATCACCCAGCAATAGCATGACACATTAGGAAAAAAAAGGACAATGGGTTTCCATCCGACCCGTCACATCTAAAAGAAAAGGTTACATATATAAATATAAATAAATGTAAAAATTTAAAGAAAGAGACATATATATATATATATATATATATATATATATTTATATATATATATATATATATATAAATAAATAGATAAATATCTCAATAAATACATTCAACAGCAGTAGAAGCACCATCATAAATCCAATGTATTTCTTAATAAAATATTATCAATTTCATCCATATCCATAAAGAGACTAAATTACGTCCACTAGGAGACCTATAGTTATTAAATTGTAATCAATTGATTACAATTTAATTACTATAGGTCTCCTAGTGGAAATTGATAATATTTTATTAAGAAATTAATTGGATTTATGATGGTGCTTCTACTGCTGTTGAATGTATTAATTGAGATATTTATCTATTTGTTTATTTATATATATATATATGTCTCTTTCTTTACATTTTTACATTTATATTTATATATATGTAACCTTTTCTTTTAGATGTGACGGGTCGGATGGATACCCATTGTCCTTTTTTCTCTATGTGTCATGCTATTGCTGGGTGATCTCATTTTGCAGATTTTCAGATAAGAATATCTTACCTATAAGCAGTATGTTTGGTTTTATATGTTTTATTGACAGGATTTGGGTAATTTTCCCTGTATGTATACAGATAGAAATATGGATTTACAATGTTTGATGTTTTATTATGTGTTTTTATTCCTAGTAGGACCCTAGTATATAATATGTGTTTATTTATCATATGGTCCGGGGAATATCAACTTGGTTATGTTACATTGTTTTTTCAATTTCTATTTCACTTCCCTTTGTGGGTAAGATATAGGGATATGAATTCCTCATGTCTAGTCGAATAACTAAATATTAAAAACCATTATCCATAATAGAAATTAATAGAAACTAATAGCTGCTATTGTGTTAGGTATTGCTTGGTATTAAGATCTATATATATATTGAGGTTATTTATTTAGTTTTATTTACTGATTTTCTCATTTACACATTTATTGTCCTATTTTTATGTTTATGGTGGGGGAGTATTTAAGGGAGTTTCAGTGGTGGTAATTATCATGTGACCAAGGCTGCTGTGTTAGCCGAAACGCGTAGTGTTTTTGGAATAAACTGAATTTTTCTTGAATCCTGAGCGTGCAAGTACAATCCCCTTTTTTTGTGACGTATGAATTACCGGCTTGCTCATGCCGGTTCTTGCACCACCCCTCTTGGGCCGAAAGCTGTTCTCCTTTTCGAGCATGTGGACATATATATATACATATATATATATATATATATATATATATATATATATATACACACACACATATTATTACAATTAACATAATGTACAATAAATATTTATATGTCTCATGTAACACTATATATATATATATATACATACATATATATATATACACACACACATGTACATATCTATCTATCTATGTAACATACATACCCAATAAATCAACAAATGAGAAATACAATTCATGTGAACAATAAATAAAATATAAAAAATTGAAAAATCCACAAAACAAATTTGCAAAAAAATACTATGAACATTAAAAAAAAAAGTAAAAATAAAAATAAAAACAAATAATGTAAAAAGTAAAACAACTAAGGCTATAAACTGGATTTTGAAGGGGTAAGATTTACTATTCCCACTCCAAAGAGTGCAACAGTAGGGAAAGTATTGAATTGCAAAGAGGTCATATTCCTATGGCAGTCTGAACAAGAGTAGGAGAAGTACTTCACTTAAAACGCATTACATATATAAGTAACACATATAAAAAGTATTAATTGCCATATTTATTCATAATACATATATACTATTTTTGTGAAAAAATAATCAATTTTCATAATTAGCAATCAATAAAATAATAAATTATCAATCAATAAATATTTGATAATTAATTATTACTTAATTAACTTTCCACCCTGTACCCCTACAAACCTAGCAGCCCACCACTAAAATATAATTGCAATAAAGACATATTCCATAATTTAAATATTTTAAATCATATTAAATAATTAATTTACAAATAATAATTAATAATTAATTAATTAATTTCCCACCCTGTGCTCCTACAAGCCTATTATCTAAAATCTGTAAAATATACCAGAATTCCAAGGTTTAAATATTCAAAATAATTAATTAAAAATGATTATTAATGAATTGTTACTTAATTAACTTCCCACCTTAGACCCCCACACAACCCCCAGCCCACAACTAAAATAAATAAGTGTTCCCTAAATTACATAATTAAAATGAATTAAATAATTCATAATAATTTGTTAATTCATTATTACTTAATTATCTTCTCACCTTACAGATCTAACTTACTGCCAATAACACAGAACAGTAATGAATCAATATTACATAATGTACTTAATAATTATCAAGCACATAATTAAAAAAAAAATGTATTAAATAATTCATAATTATTTACTAATTACCTTCCCCCATCGCCCATATACCCAACAACCCACTACAACACTATTAATTAAAACTATAAAAAAAAAAAAAAAAATCTAAATCACAAGCTAAATTTATAAAAAATAACCTGACGATAGTAGCACATAAAATTAATATATAAACCAAAACACATTCAAATAATTAGAAAACCCCCCAATATTTTTAACCATTAAATTATTGAAAACGATGTTAAGAATATTGGAATTATTCAAACAATATTATTTATTTCAAAATATGATATTCTTGTCAATGATATTTGTGGATCAATAATATTTGTATATTACAGTGTTGACTTATTATATTTCTGCCTCCTTATATGTGTAACTCTATTATTTTTGTCCAAACAACACCTAGGAGGAGTATACTTTAACACATCCAAGGGCCACGGGTCCTCAGGAACAGAATTAAGGGGCCAGGACTCATTCCAACTGTGGCCAACAGTAGGGTCTAGGGCAGAGCCAGTTGGAACTGGTTAGTATGGCAGATGCAGAAAAACAACCTTTTGTAGTATGTTGTGTCCCTGTAGCTTGAACAGGCGGTCAGGCTTTTGACCGTTGAAGTCCACTCCTCTTTACTCGGTACAAGAAGGAGTAGATCTAGTTCTTCAGAGCTTCACTCAATTCACAGCTGGCAGGTTCAATCCTCTTATAACCCTTCTCAAGTCTGGTAGTGTCCTTAGGAGGGTGCCAGAAGGTGTCACATTTAGGCCTGGCACTAGCTTGTGGGTAAGGATGACACTTGGACTCTCCCTAACCAATTGGGTAAAAATCCCAGGGATAACCCTATTCACTTTTGAAGCCGTTCCTTCCTACCCTACTACAAACAATCCCACAGTACCTATCACTCCTACAATCCAAAATGGTGAAAACCTTCTCCCCTTGTGCAGAGCATCTATGCCCACCCAGAGATGTAGCCATGATAATGTGCAGTCCTCCTCTGTGGTCAGTCCAAACCATTTCTGGGTTCAGCTCACCACACACTGGATTGATGCCTTGATGGCTAGGAGGACAAAAGAATTAGCCTGTCCAGGTGCCAACTGACAACTGCTTGTGACAAATGTGGCCCCTGTGACATGAAATAAGTTACTGACCACAGCCCAAATGACCATCCTGTCTGAGGAACAAAAACCACCTCCCACACTGATGCCTTTGGGTCTTCTCTTGGAGCTGTTTTCCCTCCTCGTTCAGGGGCTCATTACAAGCTTGTTGGTCAGAGGAGTCGACAGCCAAACTTGCAGGGATGAGGTGGCTGTCAGTCCGGTTGCCTCACCCCCCATCGTATTATGATGTTCGCACCGGGCTGACAGGCGGGAACATCATATTACGATGTACCCGCCGGGTTGCCTGGTGGGAACAGTTCTACAATACTGGTCTTGGCTCCCTTGTGGGAGCCAAGGCAAATACCGTAGCACTACAGCACCCTTGGAATGCGCACAGTCAAAGCAGGCAGTATGCATTCCGAGGGTGCTGGGCAAGGTGGCCGCTGCACTGTCCATGACCATGCCTCCTACACTGAGATTGTGCCAGCCTTTTCATGGCAGGTTCCCTGCCATGAAAAGGATGGTGAAAACTGGACACATGATCAGCGCCGCTGTGGCTGAGTACGACTCTGACCACAGTCAGCCAGTTGGGAACCATGTCCTGGGATAGGCGGTCCCAACGCCAGGGTAGTAATGTTGCGGTCAACCACCTGGTGTTCGACTGTCCGCCTGCCACCACGACCTTGGCGGTCCTAGGACCGCCAATGTCATAATGAGGCCTTCAGAGCCATTCAACAACTGCGTGATAGTTTGAAGGCTCATGTAAATTAGCCTTCAGGTGTTTCATAAAGGGATAAGGTAACTCTTTAAAAGTTAATTTTCCTTGCAAATCATTAAAAACCCATTTAGTTGGACTTTTAAAAATATTAAAAATAATTGTTGAATCAATTTTCTAGCTGGTGATAGCAATATCAGTTTTTAATACTGCTTCCCAACATTTCTCTATGGGCCAGCCTTTATTCATTGAAAACAGCTTTTAGATTCTAGTCACTTGTAAGAACACGTTAAAAGTCAAGTTCTACATGCCTCACTTTTAAATACCATTCACTCTACCTTGTAGACTATAAGACCTACTTAGGGTTGAGTAATTGTTTAAAAGAAGTTTTAGACCTGCAAAAAGTGTTTACTATCAAAGGTTGAATTGCATTTTTTACACTGCTCCAAGCTAGAATGTGAAACCTGAAGCCATGTTTGCACTGCCATTTCAATGGATGGCACAGTTGCGGTTGCAGTCTGCTAGTGTTATTTAACTTCAAGCCACTGAGTACACTTAGGGGGTTATTACAATTTTGGAGGAGGTGTTAATCCGTCCCAAAAGTGACTGTAAAGTGACGGATATACCACCAGCCGTATTACGAGTTCCATAGGATATAATGGACTCGTAATACGGCTGGTGGTATATCCATCACTTTACCGTCACTTTTGGGACGGATTAACACCTCCTCCAAAGTTGTAATAACCCCCTTAGTACCATATGCTAGAACCTGATAGGCTAGTTAATAAAGCCAATTTAGGGCCAGATGTAGGAAGCATTTTGCATGGTGCAAACTGCGAAACTCACAGTTTGCACCATGAAAATGCCCATTGCGATGCTCATTCACAATTTGCGAGTCAGTACCGACTCGCAAATTGTGAATGCGACTCGCAGATAGGAAGGGGTGTCTCCTTCCTATTTGCGACTCGCATCGCTATGCTATATTGCTTTGTGACCGTGAATGTGGTCGCAAAGCAATTCGCAGTTACCACCAGTGTCACACTGGTGGTAACCCATTCGCAAAAGGGAAGTGGTCCCCATGGCACCCCTTCCCTTTTGTGAATGTTGCCCAAAATGTTTTTTCAGAGCAGGCAGTGGTCCAATGGACCACTGCCTACTCTGAAAAAACGAAACCAAATGGTTTTGTTATTTTTTTTTTATTTTGCAACTCGTTTTCCTTTAAGGAAAACGGGCTGCAAAATAAAAAAGAAAACTGCTTTATTTAAAAAGCAGTCAGAGACATGGAGGTCTGCTGTCTCCAGCAGGCCACCATCCCTGTGAGTGCAGGGACTCACTATGGGGTCGCAAAATGCGACCCACCTCATTAATATTAAGGAGGTGGGTCTTTGCGACCCCCATAGCGAATCGCAGATGGTGTCTGAGACACCGTTCTGCGTCCGATTTTGCGAATCGGAACTTCCTACATCTGGTCCTAGGAGTATACCAATTCAACCATGCTAAAAATGGGAGAAATTACACTTTAGTACTGGTTAGCAGGTGTAAAGTTCACAGAGTTCTACAGTCTGCAAGAACAGATAGGGCAACATTCTTGGGGTATACCATGCTAAGATGGTAATTTCCTCCTGTTGCACCCCAAGGCACTTCAGTAATTCAACCCCTGCTGGCCATTTCACCAGTACTATTCTTATTTAAATTGTGTATGAGAACCTGTGCAGGTGCCATAGATAAGTAATTTACAGTTGGTTGTACCCTTTAAACTGCCATTCTCTATAGAACGCAGGAGAGCTAATAAGAAAGTATGCTCTTTTAAACATGTAAAGAAGTCTTCAAAAATCAGAGTATTCTGTTGTGCACAAGGAGTAATTACTGCCCTTGAAAGACCACACACCCTTCTTGAATCTTGGCTCGCCAGGGCAACTGCCTTCTGCTGTGTGGCACCCTGAACTGTGCTCTCCAAGGGCTTGTTGGCTTGTCCCCTGTTCTCTAGAGGAGGTCTCAGGGACATCAAAGACCTCCCGCGAGGGCCCTACACCCTGTACTGGTAACATCTCATCTGGAGAGCGGTCCCCTCCTAAGTGCCCACATCGTCTTCTGAATTCCACCGGGTAGCTGCAGTATGAGCGTGGAACTAAGTATTGTGCCTGGAGACTGGATTGCCTGGTGTGGAGCCCTTAAGTAATGTCTGCATTCAAGGAGTGTGGCCCTTCATCGTGGGGCCTGAATACGAATAAGCATCTTGTTGGTGGTGGGTGGATTCACGGTTGCAGAACCCCACCTCGCCCACTTCGTTGATCATGCTGCATTTCTCTTGTTCGACATGCCAACTTCATGGTCATTGAATGCGGTGTCCGATTCATAGGTTGTGACCCTCCGAGGTTGGGTGCAGCAGTAGCAGTGCTGCATTGTCCCTCGTGTGGCACAGCTGAACTTGCGCCTCTGTGTGTGACCGGAACTGTCAAGTGCTACTCAAGTCATGACACAGCAGAGAGGTATTGAATTGGTAACTCTTCATGTGTGATCGGAACTGTCTGGTGCGACTCAGGTCATTGCGCACTAGATGTTGTGCCTCATTCCAGGGAGGTACGGAATCAGTAACTCTTCATGTGTGATCTGAATTGTCTGCTGCCACACAAGTCGTCACGTACCAGACGTTGTGCCTCATTTCAGGGAGGTACGGAATTGGTAACTCTTTGTGTGTGATCAGAACTGTCTGGTGCGACTGATGTCATCGAGCACTAAATGTTGTGCCTCGTTCCCGGGAGGTACGGAGTTGGTAACTCTTCGTGTAATCGGAATTGTCTACAGCGACTCAAGTCATCATGCACCAGACATGTGCCTCATTTCAGGGACATACAGAATTGGTAACTCTTCGTGTGTGTTCAGAATTGTATGATGTGACTCAGGTTATCACGCACTAGATATTGTGCCCCATTTCCAGGGGGCACCGAGCAGTGGATTCATGTACTGGGGTGCCCAGCTATTGTGAATGGCGTGTGTCCTGCAATGACACTCTCCCTGTGCCTGGCAGAACAAGGTCCATGCTGGAAGGCATAGCAGAGACATTTGAGTGAACTTCGCAAATTGGGGTGAAACCACTGTTTGTCAACTGCTGCCTGATCAGCCTGTTATCTATTAATTTTCCAATCCTTTCCCCAGGGACCCTGAATAAGTGTGTCTCTGGCCATAATCGGCCTACTACCAGGGGAAAAGGTGTGGAGAAGGGAAGAAATCCAGAGTACAAAGGATGGAAATGACGTGGCAGCATTTCACAATTCACCTTTTCTGTACCCTTTCGTATGGTCACCCCGCATATGAATGCAAGGCACTGCCATTTTCTAGGTTACATCCTTCATATCTGACACATCCATCATACTATCCCTCCCCCTTTTCTGTTTTTCACCTTTTCAATTGATGGCTTTAGTTCCTTTTCGAGTCACCTATTAATCATTAACATCTACCTTCCCTCTTAAAGCTCATTTATCCATCAGCCTAAACAACTACAATTAAGCTGATGAAAAGCAAAGTATACTAAAACTCGAGAACCCCTTTGATTTTGACTCCCACACCATCTCCAAATGCCTCCCATCAGTTAATCTCATCATGCTAAACATTTCAAATACTGGATAGTAGCTCACTGTAAATGGACCGTCAGTCAACTAGCAAATAGAGTTTGACCTACCTACAAGTCCATCAAATGAATTAAGGAATCTAGATGTGATTAGGGATGCAAACCTCTTCCTGGGCCCCTCAAATGCTCATTACAAGAGGATCCTTTTACGTATGCCTAAGTAATGTGTTCCATTAAGATGGTTTCTCTCAATGTCTACAGTCCACTATCAAATTAGTACTCGCCTTTCTACACTAATGATATCTGCTTCAGAGAATTTTTACACATGATTCAGAAAAGACATTTAGGGGGTCATTCTGACCCTGGCGGTCATGGACCGCCAGGGCCAACGCCCGCGGGAGCACCGCCAACAGGCTGGCGGTGCTCCCATGGGCATTCTGACCGCGGCGGTACAGCCGCGGTCAGAAACGGGAAACCGGCGGTGTCCCGCCGGTTTCCTGCTGCCTAAGGGAATCCTCCATGGCGGCGCTGCAAGCAGCGCCGCCATGAGGATTCCGACCCCCTTACCGCCAGCCTGGTTCTGGCGGTTTTGACCGCCAGAACCTGGCTGGCGGTAACGGGTGTCGTGGGGCCCCCTAACAGGGCCCCACCAAGATTTTCAGTGTCTGCCAAGCAGACACTGAAAATCGCGACGGGTGCAACTGCACCCGTCGCACCCCTTCCACTCCGCCGGCTCCATTCGCAGCCGGCATCCTCATGGAAGGGGGTTTCCCGCTGGGCTGGCGGGCGGCCTTCTGGCGGTCGCCCGCCAGCCCAGCGGGAAAGCCAGAATGGCCGCCGCGGTCATTTGACCGCGGTGCGGTAATTCGGCGGCTCCCGCCGGCCCTGCGGTTACCGCGGCCGGCGGGAGTCAGAATGACCCCCTTAATCCACAATGCAGGTGTAAGGCAACTTTTTAACGTTGACCTTAATAATGCCTTAATTTCATTTTGCACTTCATACAGCAAATGTCAAACAACGTATGACCACCCAAATCTCTCACCGACACAAGGAACATAAAGGACCGGATTCACAATGTTAACTTACACTTTTGACAATGTTTACACTTTTGAGCACGTTTATTACTTTTCGGTATTCACAAACTGCATTTTTCTAGTAACTTACACTTGTGTTCTAAGTTACAGTTTTGTAATAAGTCCAGCACTTCTCATGGTCAGCCAATAGTACTGCTACACTTTCCCATAGAAAATAATGGAGGTAGGGAATTAAAATGCAAGGCCAAAGGTAATTATGTTAAATTAAATTACTTAAAACAGTTACAAATATAATTAAATGTAAATTAATGTTTAAAAATCTACAAATTAGTACATTTGTATTATTTAATTATAAAATATTTAATAACCTATTTTAATATAAAATGTAATAGAACATAATGTAACATTATATTTTGTTTCAAAAACACCATATTTTTAATTATTCGGTAAATCACCTTCTGTTAAGAATTATTAATGCACATGAAAAATATTTTAACGTTGAAGTTTATTTTTTAATTTAAACTTCAGTAAAACAATTTAAAAAAATGTAATTTATTTAAATTAATTAACGTTTTAAGCTAAATGTATTTCAATAGTGCAGAACCACTATTTCTATTTTCTTCTACATTTAAAGGAAATACATAAAATGAGTTTACATTAATATTTAAGATAAAAATATTTGTTATATTGATTTTCCAGTTGATGTAAGGTATTTCAATGAATTAATGTTATAAGCTCAATCTATTTCAATAGTGCTGTACCATTATTTCTATTTTCTTCTACAGTTAAAGGAAGCACATAAAATGAATTTACATTAATATTTAATATAAAAATATTTGTAATATTGATCTTTGAGTTGAATACATATTTTAAATGTCCCTATACTTTATGAAAGGGAGACTCGGCAGTCACGCCGAAGATCTCTGCATGATAAGGTA
The DNA here is from genome assembly GCF_031143425.1 of Pleurodeles waltl. Taxonomy (NCBI): domain Eukaryota; kingdom Metazoa; phylum Chordata; class Amphibia; order Caudata; family Salamandridae; genus Pleurodeles; species Pleurodeles waltl. Next base: position 40,164,139 of record NC_090450.1, read on the forward strand.
TATGTCATTTTTTTTTTGTTTAAATGTAGTAGTTTGCAGCTTGTACATCATCAGTGCAATTTCCTCTCCCTCACAAAGCACTCTTCGTCATATAAAAGGACAGCTTGAGGATGAACAGTGCAAGATTCCATCCATCAATAAACAGCATGTCAACAGCAAAACTCGCTTCCTTTTTTCTCATATGGCTTGTATGGTGCAGCATTCCATTCAGTGCAGAACAGACACAACACAGCAGCGGTAGTGCAAGCTTCTGACATTCACATACACCTAAGACATCAGTGGAATATGGATTAGAAGCAGATTTCTGCAGCACATGCTTTATCTACTGAAGTGAATGTAACAGTGAGTGAGTGAGTCAGTATATGAGTGATGTCACTACTTTTGCTTGGGTGCCATTTCCTGCAGTCTTGCTACAGTCATTGCGAGTAGATCGTAATGCTGGCTTTAACGGTTGGTGAGCCTCAGATCACAGACACTATAATACTTGCTGCACATATCAAGGCCTTCCCTGCTCCTTGTATGAAAGTGTTGATTAGGAGAGGCCAATGTCCATTAGAACAGTTTTGAAAACAAATGTTTCAGAATGCACATCAACATCATCACAGCACCATGTCCAACTCCATTGCCCCATCTGGGCTCCAAATTCTGCCTCAATTCTATGTCGCTTTCCATTCTTCGTTCCCTCTCTCCCGGCCTCATTACGAGTCTGGCAGTCACTAGACCGTCAGACTCGTGGATGGTGGAAGGACCACCCCCAATGTGGCCAATGTGGCGGATGCGACCGCCAAATTACAACGCCAGAGAACCGTCAGCTGTCTGGAGGTTAGTGGTGGTCCTAGTCTGCCTGGGGATAATGACCACGTCATTTGCCCACCTTTTCATGGCGATAGCACCGCCATGAAAAGACTGGAGGATAACAGGTGCAGGGGGCCGCAGGTGACCCCTGCATTGCCCATGCAGTTGCCCCCCCCGGCCAGCACCATCGCAATGTTCATTGTCTGCTTTGCAAACAGTGAACATTGCGAGGGTGCTGGTGCACCCGCAGGCTACAGCATTGCCGTCAGCTCGTTTACGAGCCAGACACTGTGCTGTAGCCTGTTTCCCGCTAAGCCAGTGGACAGAAACTCAGGTTTCTGCCCGCTGACCTAATGGTAAACTCTTAAAGACACCGACGGATGGTCATCTCGTAGGCAGCGGCCACCCTGTCGGGAGTTTGGCAGACTGGCTTTCCCGTCTGCCAAACTCAAAATAGGGCCAATATTCTCTTCCTCTTGTTTCACCTTCATTTATCTATTCACCTTTTTCTCTTATGCACTCTTCGTTCACACTTATATCTTCATTAACTTTTCTCTCTCATCCTACTCTCTTATGCATAGTCTGTCACAGTCTTTTGGTTTCCCCAGTCATTGGCTGCCTCTGTTTCTTACTTTTGTATTCTTACTTCCTCCTATCTCCTACTTCTGTATCCCTCTCCATAGCCTCCACCAGTGCAAGGATGTTTGCTACCCAAAGTAAAGACATAGGGCCTTATTACAAACAATTGAAATGTATTTACTTATTAAAAACATTAAAAATATAGCAAAAACTCTTTCCACCGTACTCCTCCACAAGCCCAAAAAACTGCAAAAAAAAAGACATAATACTAACAAATGTAAAAAAACATCATAAAGAACTATATTACATATATTAAAAAACAAAAAACATACTATATTAAATTAAAATAAACTAATTAATTTAAATACTTAAGTAATTCACATAATTAATATTTTGGATATTCACTTAAAATATTAATGACAATATACAAAAAATGAATAATGCACGAATTAAGCAGTTACATAATTAACAGTCTGATTAGCTGTTTAACATAAAAAATAATTAATATTTTCCAAAAATAGTTAGCTTATCGAGAATATGGTTTACATAATGAATACTTTAATTACCAAAATTACTTTTCAAAATGTAAGAACATGTATACAAAATAAAATGTATACTAAAATACAATCCTACCCCTCTGCCAGCCAACCCCAACAATCCTTAAATAATTTAAAAAATAAACTAAAAAACAACACATTAATGCACCAAATCATAAAAACATTACATATTAACGAAAAAAAACAATAGTCTGAAGAAAAGACTTTGGTAATATCCTCTCCTGCAACTGCACACTAATTCTTGCTATATTTAGATATTTCTGCTAGCATGGTTGAGATCTCTATACTTTCAGAGGACTTGCTGCCAGAGCTGCTACTATGTGTCATGCGGCGCTTGAGTTACCGTTTTGGTTTACTAAAACAAACTTGAAAAGCAACAAAAAAACCTGTAAGGGCGAGGATATCCTGGGAGTGTTTCCCATGGTGCGGGGTAATTTTACTTCTTTTTCTCTTTTGTACTGCGCAGTCTGATGCACTTATGCTGATGGCCCCTAGTCCATTGGGCGATCGAAGTAGGGATTCCACTGCCGGCTGATATATGATGGTCTGCCTGGCTTTAAATAGCGTGCATGGACCATCGGTTTTGCAGACAGGGTATAACCTGTTCGCCTAAGTTTAAATCAGCCTCTAAGCTGTTTTAGATATTCCCATACACCTAGGTGTTTTCACCCAGGCTGTAGAATGGATAACTCTTAGAGGGTGCTCACTTTTACCTCCAACCTTGAACTTGGAACCTGGGCCCAGATCTACTAACATTTTGGACTGGGTTTGCATCACAAAAGCAACACAAACCTACCATTAAGTTTTGGGGTGGGATTTACTACCCTATGCAAAACAAGGATTTGTGTTGCAAAGAATCCCAAAGCTGTGCAGTACTTTGCACTACTTGCAAGATCATGAACTCCATCCACTCAGGATCCCCTTCAGACCCATGCCCACACCACGTATACAACAAAGCCGACTCTACCATCGCACCCCAACTTCGAAAGACCTGGAACACCCTCCCGACCCCCCTGCAGCAGACCCAGGACCTTCTCACCTTCAGGAGACTCCTCAAAACCTGGCTTTTCGACCAATAGCAGCTCCCCCCCCCCCCAGCGCCTTGAAACCCTAACGGGTACATAGCGCGCTTTATAAATGTCATGATTGATTGATTGATTGATTTGTGTTTTAAGTTTGGGGTGGTATTTACTATCAAACACAAACCAGGACTTGCTTTACAAAGTACACCAAAGCTGTGCAATACATTGTGCTATTTTGTGGGAAAATGGTAATTTCATGGGTGGGACATGGGAGTTCCCATGCAACCATCCACAGGTTTTGCCACAAATCCACTAACATTCAGAGGGCCCCATTACGAGGCTGGTGGTCCAAGGACCTCCCGCCTCATGGTGACAGTCGAACCGCTGCAACTGTGGCGTCCGACTGCCACATTACAACCCTAGCGACCGCGGTCCTCACCGGGTACATGGTCCCCGACGGTCCAATGTACGCCTGAGTTGTACACAGCCAGGGCATTGCAGAATTCAGCGCAGTCCTGGCCAATTACAACTCTCCTTACCGTCAGCCTTTCCATGGCGGTAAGTCAGTGTTGGGAGTCGCAGGGGGCCCCTGCACTGTCCATGGCATGGGCAGTACAAGGGTCCTGCTTGTCCAGCACCATTGGAATGTGCACTGTCTGCTTTTTTTCTGAGTGTGCTGAGGGCCCCCCCAAGCAACGGCATTGCCCAAGACCAATGCAGTCACACAGTTTCCACTGGGCTTACAGGCGGAAACCTTGGCTGGTCAGCCCAGTGGAACCCTTGTAATTGGCCTGGTGGGGAGACTGCCAGCTCTGCAGCGGTCTCCTCACTGCGAGTCTGGCAGTCGGCTTGTCTGACTGCCAAACTCGTAATGAGGCCCACAGACAGGAATTTTCACCACTATTGTACACCTCCTTGAGGCAAGCGTAATGAGGAGAAATGTTTTAATTTCTCCTTATTGTTCCAATTTTGCACTGTGGAGCAAGGGTATGTGCATTGGTGCATGGCAGCCAAAAGTACTCCAGCACTGGGAGAGCAAAAAATTTACCATAATATATATGGCACATTGTTTCTCTCTCTCCCTTTGACACAAGCCAGTGCATCAACCTGTTGCTGTGTCATGTTTCATCAAATATTTATAAATGGTGTCCCTTGTTTAGAAGGGCAAACCTATGTGAGTGGGTGAATGTGAGTATTAATTAATAGTTGGATGAATGAGCAACTGCTTACAATGCCTACTTGACTAAAGCTTTAGGGAATATCCTGCAGCTTTATGGCATTTTATTCCAGTTAGGTTTCTGACTACTGCAAGTCCTCCTTGTAGTGCTGGAACTATGAATTGCTTTAGGGACAAAGGTCATTCATGTACAAATTTATACTGTCAGATCACACTGCTCTTCAAGATCTGTCTTCAGTCTCAAAGCTTCTCTGCTTCCCACTCTCAAATGGCATTCTGGAGGCTTACATATAGTTAAGCCTGGTGGAGAAATGTAGAAGGCCACCTTTTACTAGAATCCCTAAATTCCTGTACCCTCAAAACATATGAACAGAAAGCTCTGTGAGCTGGAGGCCCACACCTCCATCCTCTTTCACAAATAGCTAACTCAAAACTCTGCTTGTGCTTAAACTGTGGCCCCATGGAGGCTGCTTTTCCATGGACATGGGAGTCAGGACAAGACAGTGGAATAGTCTAGGAAAGGCAATGGGACCCAGATTTACGAAGCCTTTGCGTTGTCTTTGCATTGCCAAAGGAGACACAAGAACAAGGCAAAGGTTTCAATAATATTTACAAAGCCATGCAAAGGGCGATTTTCACCGCCTTATGTGGCTTTGTAAAAAAACGTACATCAACACAGTAGCTTGCGTTGGGTTACCTTTACGCTTTGAGCTGGTAGGCATTTCATGGGTGGAAAAAAGCCAATCTCCTACATCCATTCCTGGATATGATGCATTCCAGATTTACCAAGCTTTGTACACCTGGGATTGCGTCAAATTGGTACTCCTGCAAGACGTTGGCATAACAAGGAGAACATTTTTTTTTCTTCTCCTCGTTATTTCCTCTTTTTTGCATGATGAATTCAGCAACACTCATAGAAAGAAGAAATGCCTCTTTGGATTGTTTTTGTGCAGGAAAGTGCCCCTTCCCGCACAAAAGCAATCCTACCTGTAATGCAGGCACCTTTGCACTATAGTACAAGGATACCTGCCTTGGCACTGGGCAGTACACAGGGTGCCAGTGATGAGAGAGCAGAAATGCTCCATATCTGTGTAAATACGGAGCACTTCTGCTCTCCCTTTCACGCAACACAGTGCAAAAAGTTATCTTTCTGCGCTGCGCAGCATGAAATAATTGTAAATATGCCCCTAGGTTTCCTATCAAAGGAGAGTGTCATCTTTATGGTGAAAGATTATAGCAGGACAGGCCATTCAGGATGTCTGAAGAGATCTCATTGAAAGTGGATATTACAGATAGTCTAAGAAGTACCTCGCATTTAAAGTCAATATAATATAAAATATATAAGGACATCATCAGTATTCTAACAGGCCTGAAGGGCTGGGGTAGAGTCAGACACAAGACAACTTGCATGTAAATCTAGTGATGTGAGCGTGTGATGGGAGTTTGAAACACAGTATGTACTGTGACACTCAAAGAGAGAAGGCCGATGGAATATGAAATATTTCAGGAGATGATGGAGTACAAGCAGGACGGTAGGGCTGGGGTGGGGTCAGAGTACAGATTGGTAACCGAATTGAGCCATCTCTGGAAGTCATGGGGGTGGAGGGTGGTTGGAAAAAGGAGAATGAGGTGACAATGGCATGTTGCGTTGGTTAGTTGTTTAGCGGATAACCCATGGTTGTAACAAGCGGGGCAGCCAGGGATGTTTGCACCAGGCCCCAGTCTTTTGGGGGGTTTGTTCAGTATCATAGAAAATATGCCATGGGCCCTGGTTCAGGTAAGAGAAGTAGCCCCTTTGACCGCTGCTGATGTACTTAAATTCAGAAATTGTCAGGGTTCAGTGGGCCCCTTAGGCCCCTGTCTCTGCTGCCATTGCACGTGCTGCGACAATGGTGGCTACACACCTGTCCCTGTTTTGCCACTCCTAAATGTATTTCTACAGCACAAAAACAGGCCTAGACTGATTTAGTGTGCTTAACAAATAACAAGGTATGTATCTAGGTGGAGTCATTTACAGGAGCAGATTTGAAACAGGTCTCAGATCCCTGGGGCCTATTCAGAAAGACATTTTGGAATACGTAAAGTAGTGCTCTTATAGTACACTTTTATGTTGTTTCACATGTGTTTGTGCATTTGCCACAAACTATCTAAAATTGAATTTTTCAGAAAATATTTGTACAAATTAGTAAAAAATAGTAATGACTGTTTATTCTTTGTACTTTCATAAATAGGTACTCTGACAGATTGTTGCAGATTCACAAAATCATGTTAAGAACACACAGAATAGTATTCCTGTAGTTCTACTTCTGGTACTCACAAATTATTTAGTGAATTAGTCCCATTGTCCTTATCTTCAATTAGGTGCTCCAGGACCTGGGAAGAGCCCCTCCTGAGGTTAGCAACCTGAGCCTCAAATCTCCATCTGACAGGCCTGGTTTAAGCCACCATCAAGTTGCAACAGCGCCCTGACATTGACGGGGAAGTTGATTGGGCAAGGAGAGAGGTAAAGTGTGAAGAAGATAGAGTCAATGAGAGTGGTGCCTTATTTCAGTGTGCTAACTCTCCGCTCCACTGGACCTCTGCAACAAAGTCTTGGAATTCTTCTGCAGCAAAATAAACGCCATATAAAGAAACTTTGACCCTCAACCAGCCCCAGCAGACCTCACAACATGACTTCCCGTCTCGACCAGGGAAGAAATCTTGTTTACATTTCCCACCATCACTTGAGAAGAGACTGCTGCCATCATGAAGTCCATCCACTCGAGGGCCTCATCAGACCTCTTTCCTCCTGTGCCTTCATCGGAGAACTTGAACCCATTAGAGAAGCACTCACACCTATCCTGAATGCCTCCAACATATCAGCTATCTCCCCACACACATGGAAACATGCTACAGCCCTCTCACTGCTCAAGAAACTATTCACAGATCCATCAGTGCTCTCCACCCACCGACTGATCAACAGATGCCTCACCAACCATTCCAGTGACCACCAACTCCTCAACATCACACAGTCTGGCTTCAGACCCAACCACAGCACAGAAACAGCCCTCATTGCCACCAAAGATGATATCTGAAGGATCCGGATTGAGGAGACACAGCAGTCCTCATCCTGCCAGACCTCTCCATGGAACTGAATGAGATCTTCCCCCCTTTCTTCATCCAATAGCATTCACAAGATTAGAATCAATGGACCTGGTGCTCCGCATTTACTCCTTCCTAACTGGCAGGAAACAAGAAGTCAATCTATACCTCTACTCCTCGGACACCCGCAGCCTCATCTGTGGAGTACCACAAGAATCATCCTTCAGCTTGGCCTTGTCAATGCCTATTTGATCCCTCTGGCATTACCCGGTTGCACAACATTAACATCCTTTCGTACGCTCAAGACACTCAATCCATGCTCTCCCTCTCAGACAAAACTCCATTACCTGGAAGAAGTTCACCACTTGTATGACTGAAGTCGCCAACTGGATGGAGACCAACTGTCTTCAACTCAACACCGAGTGTCAGTCAACACATTCACCCCAGCACCCACACCTTCGGATTCCCCACAACAGCAAACTTGATATGACCTCCTAAGTCAATGTCATCACAACCTTCTGCTTGCAAGATGCTGATTAAAATCTTTAAATGGCTCTTGAGCAGCACCCGTAAAACCGTTACACACATCCTCGTCAATAGCAAAGTGGACTACGGGAACTCCCTCTATGCCTGGATCAAGAAACACCTCACCAGGTGACTGCAAACTATCTAGAGCTCGGCAGCCAGAATCACCCTCAACCTGCCACATAGCACACACATCATTCCACACTGCAGGGAGCTCCACTGGCTTCCTATACACAAGCGTGCACAATTCAAACTCCTGTCTCACACCTTCAGAGCACTGCAAAACACTGGCTCATCCTACCTCATTAGGTACATCTCCTTTCTGAAACCATCTACATACCCCTGTTGGGCTGCTGTCCTGCTTGCACACATCCCATGCATATGCAGCACTAGATCTGGAGGTCAGGCTTCTCCTAAAGCGTAGAATGACCTACCGCTGCACAACAGAGGCTCATCCTTACTTCTTCAGTTCCACAAGAAGCTGAGGACCTGGCTCTTCGAATAGCCTGTTCTGTCCCTCCTAGGCGAGCTTAGACTCTCACCTGCACAGCGCCAGGACACCCTCCAAGTTAACAGCGTAATTTACAAATACACAAAATATAGCTTTCCTCTCCCCTGGGGTGCATTACCTATATATCCAATGGCAGTAATTTGTTCTGATGCGCTGTTTAATACCATCTCATGTATTCTAAGGATGTCCTATATACTACTTTTATTTTGTGGCGGAGAATTACGTGTTTGGTACACCTTTTTTAGGGTCGAGCCTGCGTTGCATGCGCTCGCGCATGCGTATCGCAGCGAGACGCTTTTGTATTTAGAAAAGGGCTCGGAGCCCTGTCAACTTCACGTCAGTGTTTTTTATTGGTTCTTGGGCTTGCCTAACAAAATCTGCTTGCTTTCATTAGTGGAAGGCACCCATACGTCATGCCTTTTCTGGTGGCTAGCCCTCCTTGAGCGCAGCGACCAAGTACAGAAAACATGCGAGGCTCGCTGTTTTCCATCGGGCTCGTGGACTTCTTTTTCTCTAATTTACCAGCGCGATCTCGCTTGGCAGAAGTTGAGCGCTTTACATAGTTAATTTCACTTTTTCGGGTTGTGTACACAAATGCACTTTTGCCCGATAGGTGAAAAGTCGGGTTAGGAGTTTACAACGCGATCAGCTCTAACATGAGCAAACGCGAAACCCGTTGCATTGTAAATGCTTGTTTTTTTATTATTCCCTTCCATCTCTTTCCCTTCCCTTCTCTTCCCCCCTTTGCTGCTGCATCCCCACTACCTTCGACCCTTCCTTCCATTCTCTCGTCATTCTTTCTCAACTTTCTCTTTTCTTTTCTTTTCTCTTTCCCTTCCCTTTCTGTATCCGTCCTTTCAGCCTTCCTACCTTCCTTTCTCCCTCTTTCCCTCCCTCACTTCATGGGCTTGCTGCTTTCTTTCTGAAGCTCGTCTTGTTGCATTCCTCGTCTGCTCACGCTCTACTTCTGAGTTACCGTAGCAGACCTTTTTTTCTCTCTTTGGCCCGCTGTGACTGCTACGTTCCGTGCGAGGTGCCTTGCTGCTAGTTTCCTGTAGGTGAGAAGTTAATTCACTGCTGAACACTCCCACGAGTTCGTGGTTACCGAAGGGCGGTGCGACTGTTCACTCTTGAGCGGATAGGTGCGTTTGTTTACTAGACAACACATCACAGCTGGGATCAGAGCGCGCAGATGAACTGCTCGGGGAGGTCGATGGGAGTTGGACCGGTCCCCTCTCCTCTTGTCGGCTGACAGGGGGCTTCCTGCGCTGCGAAGCTGCTTTAACTACTGCTTACTGCACGCTTGTGTAGCAGTTATCATAAGGGGTCTCTAGGCGCTTGACATTTTCTGACCCTCACAATGGGAACTTTCATCGGACACATCTCCCCGGGCCTGGCTTTCCTTTCCTTTGGCATCTTTTATGCTTTCAAGTTCTCCTGGATGGTTCTGAATGGCCAGAGAACGCAGTACCAGGAGTTTAAGAGGCCACCTGGCCTCAGGGGAGCCCTACGACACATCCCTCCGGAGGGGGCCCTGAAGGTCATCTACGGCACCATGGCTGTCATGGCCGAGTTTTTTTACCCCCCTGGAGTCAACAAGTTTTACTTCTATGACCTGACTGACCCGAATTTTCGGTTCCAATACCCCAACGAATGGCAGCACGTGACCATGTATGGCTACTTTGCATTCAGTGGCTGGTTGGACATCGTAAGCCAAGCGTGTCTACCTAAGCGGCTGATCTTGCTGGAGCAGGCGGCGTTGTGCATGGCGTTCTACGTCATCACGCTGCTCCTGAAGTTTCACATGCATGGCAAAGATGGTGTGGAGAACCAGATCCACTCCTTGCTCCTTCTGACCTGCTTATTCACCTCACTTATCCTCACCGTGGAGGTCTGGAAGCCCAACTACCGGCGCCTTTGGTTCGCCAAGACTCTATTGGTCATGGTACAGGGGACCTGGCTGTTCCACTCCGCCTTCATCCTCTACCGTCCACCAACAGGGGTACGTTGGGATGACACCAACATGGAGAACTTGATGTTCTTGACTAACTTCTACTGCTGGCACCTGGCATTCAATGCTGCTGTACTGGCTGGCATATTTGGACTCACCAAAATCCTACAAAAGTTCATGCCAAGAAGGCTGAAAGAGCAACGATATCGTGGCATGGAATCGAAGGGATTGTACCAGTTGGGATGGAAGGGCATAGGGAAGCATCCAGAGGAACTGCAGAAGCTGACATCTCAGGATGTGGAGGAGGTGGAGAAAACCTTGGAAGAGGAATTGCTGTGACTTTCTACATAACCATTCCCGGTGTGGGTCAGTGAAGTGAAGATTTGATGTTGCTTTGATGGGACACTGAGAGCTGATGAAAATGGTGACCATGCTGGTGATTTTTCCAGGAAGACACTGGAAGACCACAAAGTGTGCACCAAGCTCACCAACCATTTCCATTGCTGCTGCTAAGATACATATCCCCTCCAGGTTTGCTCAGACCTTGAAGATAGGGGCAGTGGAAAGTACATCCTGAGGGCCTGGACTGTGGCCTTATGAAGGGTGTAAGTATGAATCTGAGATGCACTGAATAAATTACACCTGCTGTTTTTAAGAATTACAATATTTTTATTGCGTGAGTGTGTGTGTCTGTGTGGGTTTGTGTGGGTGTGTGGGTGTCCGTGTGTTTCTAAGCTCATCACTGGTGTAATGCAGTAATGCAGTGAGGGGCCATCTCTTCTTGGGCAAATGTAATGAGGGTTAGTTAAAATTTCACTGAGGCTGGTGGCTTCACTGGAAAAACTGTTCCTTGAAGAAAACTGTGGCTCGCTGAGGAAGTGGTACCCTTCTGCACCACTGAACACTGCAAATATGTACACCTTTAGGCAAATTTACTATTATTTAATGCAGCCCAAGTTGCTGTGCTTTATTGTGTGAAAGGGAGAGAGCAGGACGGTGCCTTAGTTACCAAAATATGCTGCTGATGCTCTTTTCTCAGATGCTGGTGCACAATCTGGCTGCCTGGCGCCACACACACACATCGTTGCACCATAGTGCAAAGCGTGCCGGTGAGTTCAACATAAGTCATATACTAAAAGGCTAAACTTCCAGTGCAAAAAATTATGCTTAGACCAACTTTAACATTTTTCATTTTTGACTGCGTGCTATATAGTGCAGCCCACATACAAAGTTTGAAACGTTTGGAGAAATATAAGCATTTATCATAATTTGTGCCTGCCTCGAGGAGGCGTTATCTTTTGGTGCAAATCCCTGTCTACCATTATTGGTTAGCACACCTTTATGTAAAAAATCATGAGTGCTAGTGTGAGAATGCACTTGCACCACCATGTGGCACAGTGCAAAGTGTGATATATTTGGGTCCTTGTATGAAGTGTTGGCTGCCTTTGTGCCTGTATTTGTATATCTGCTTAGGTCTATCTTTGTTCTCTCTGTACTTGTTAGTGCATGGATGCACGAGAACGGATATTATTATGTATAACTCTTGCTCCAAACAGTCTAGTCTTTTATTTATTCAGTGCTCAGCAGGTTTACACTCAAACATTATCATGTTTTTTGTCAAAGACATATCAGGGTGAGAACATACAGAAAACTATTTACATTCGTTGTCTAATTTTAGAAAAACAAATACAAAATCACTTTATCATATTTAAAGCCTTACAAAAAAGAAATCAAACTACTAATACTCAAATATCCTAAGTGGTATGAGCAGAGTAGGACATTTTCAAAGGAAAGGACAGTGTAAACCAGGCGAGAATAGGAAAAATGCGCGCAGGAGCTATACAAGTAGGTAAACAAATAAGGGCAACCATGTTAAAAAGTCATTTCAATGAAAAAAGGGCATGTCTTGTATTCTTGATGTGGTTCTCAAATCTCCCACATTACCCAACCACCGAGAACAACCCTTGCCACCCATTCATAATTATATGGAGAGGGCGTGGTCCTAGGCAAACTATATAAATTGGTTGTTCTAACTATGATGCAAGTGCTATGGAGCTCCACCTGAAAATTACTGAGATATCTTATTACACATGAATGTTTTCTGAGGCCCAGCCTTGAGATCCAGAAGGTCAATATCGACAACAATTGAAATGTATGCAGTTCTCTGGAAGGGAGTCTGATAAGAGCCTCTGTTAAAAAAACAAACTTGCAAGCTAACGTGATTTGCAGACTTCATGCTCCTCTGAAATCTGGTGCCTTCATTAGGATTTTAAGCAAAAGGTTCAGCCTTTCCATCGAGAGAGGATCCTCAAATATAATGCCACCATATGGATGCTTCACAGGTCAAGAAAGAAGTTACTTTTCTCAGAAGAGCAGATTTACTAAGTTGATAGCAGGTCCCCATAGTTTTATCTAACTGGAATTGTGACTCCTAAAAAGTCACCGACCTGATCTGCCTTTTGTCCGTAAACTAACTTTTGGTTTAGCCTTTTTTTGTCCAAGATATCAAACATTTGGTTTTATAGATACTGGCCTCTATTTAGTTTCTTGTGTTGCAGTTTGTAGGCTCTCTATGCTGTAGTTGTTGCTGCTTGTGTATTCAATTATCTCATAGAGAGATCAGACTTGTCAAATGCAAACATGTAAATCACAGGCATATTGAGGAAACATCATCACACACCCTTATCAAAAATAAATAGACCTACCAAAGGCAATATCTCTTATTCACACTGATCAACACACTTAAAACTCTATTGCAAAATAAATCAATTAATTGCATGTAATAACACAAGTTCCTGCACACAGAAGACGCAGGTGGAGACTTTCCCTTACACATTACACCAGATCCATTCAACATGACCTCCTCCATCTTGGCCAGCACTTCCAAGACCTGCCTGCAGATGGCAGGCTTGGCACTACACACAACATGAATAAACGAATGAACTAATTTGAGAGTAGAGACCTCTGTCAATTAATTATTTCCAGGAGTTTCCCAACCCATCACAGCCGTATATACCCACTTCCTTCGGTGGTAAGATTGCTCCTAAGCCACAATCTGCCTCCTCTTTACTCATCTTGCAAATTAAAAATCCACATTTGTTTTCAGTGACAATTTTTTAAGGCAGGGGCGGCCCCCCGCTATGGTGAAGGAGCATTGCCCGCTGCTGAAAGCAGGAACATAAAGTGATGATAAAATTATTTAATTATCACTTTATTTTTCTGCTTACTGAGGGCAGGGCCAGCATCCTCCATGTCAGCATTCTAAGTGTGCGTGTCAGTTTTGAAGGCTGTCTGAGGCCGGCCTATTGACATGCGCACTGAGAACTTTCCACCCAGCTGTTTTGCACAGCCGGGTGGAGACCAAGCGCAGTCTCCCACTCCCTCCCTGAGTGGCATTTCAGCTCGCTCAGGACAATCCTGGTCCTTCTCTTATGCTGGGTAACAATATGAGAGAACCGTCAGGATTGGTTGGGGAGGGAGGAAGAAGATAAGATTTCACGGAGGGGGTGGGAGCAGTGGAACACGGGAGGTACTTGTTTTTTTTTATTGCCATCCTGTGTGCTGCCCCCCCCACCCTTACCTGCAGCAGCCGCTACTGTTTTAAGGGAAAGACGTTTTATTTGTTCTTGAATTTGCTACTTTGCCACATGACAGTCTATGTGGCTGTCAGTGAGTGTCTGTTTTCTCAGTGATTATTAGAATATACGACTGTCCCACAGTGTACGAAACAACAGGTTTGGAGGCAGACTTTTGAACTGGCATCTTAAAGTTTGTCATCTTCGCATATCTGTGCTTAGAGACACAACTTCAATAAAAAAAAATTCCAGCAAAAGCATTTTGAAGGAAAATTGCACTTCAAGCGTTAAGCCTTATGGGTTTCACCGTCGCCCCAACCCTCCCACACACAAAAGACTCCTTTTTGCAGATATTCTCTCTTGCTTTTTGTTTTTCTAAACTCTAAAAATCCAAAAGTTAACAAAATTTCTACTTGTTACTCCATCATAAACAGGACGGATATCCTATCTGCCATAATACAATTGCATAATAACCTACGGTACTTGTAATAAGGTGGGCACATTTGTGACAGATTAACCCAATTGCCAAACAATAAGCAGGGGCGTAACTGAGGCCCCGCAGTCCCTGCTTAGTCGGCGGAAGAGGGGGAAGGGTATGCTTACCCTAATAGGAGGGGGCCCCCTCAGTCCCTACTGATGTGAATGTAGGGGCCCCTTCAGCATAGCTTGCAGATGGGCCCCTCATGTTTTGTTACGCCACTAAGTGAGGCCTATAGTGCTTGGATCTGTTGTAGTTTTTCCAGCATAAATTTTAAGTATTCCAGAACACAGCACATTAACTATCAACCACATGAGAATTTGAGAGATTATTAAATGGCTAAGAGTACACTAAGTTTGAATACAAAAGGTCTATTTTCTGATTCATGTAACGGGTGAGGCAGAGGCATGGAAGCATTTCAAACAAAAAACATTTTTTTCTTTTTTTCAGAGCAGGCAGTGTCTCATGGGACCACTGCCTGCTCTGAAAAAATATCCCTTGGGGACCCCTTCCTGTTTGCGAATGGGTTGCGACCAATTTGAAAATGGTGGTAACTGCAATTGTTTTGCGATCGCAATTGAGGTCACAAAAAAATCATACACCCACTGCGACTTGCAATTAGGAAGGGATGCCCTCGGGATGACCCCTTCCTAATTGCAAGTCGCAAATCCCTATTTTGCAAGTTGGTAATTGCAACAGACTTGCAAAATAGGGATAGTACATTGCACCAGCCCATTTTGCGATTGAAAACTGTGATTTTCGCTGTTTGCAACCCCATTAAGCCGTCATACATCTGGCCCCTTAGTGTGTTGAGGTGGTGTAGGGTTTTGAGATGGAGGGGTTTTTAAATGGAAGTGCATTGGGCAAAATGTTGGCTAGAACATGGACAGATTTAAAAATCAGTCTCCAGAATGGTGGTCATAACCTGACTGTGTAATCTTGGAGCCATCGCTGGAGTGTACATGATTTGTGTGCAAGACACTAGCGAGAAAAATTGAATGCCTTTACTTTGACCATATCTCAGAGGCACATGATGGCAGGGAGTATGAGTTGCAGATGCTGGCTTTTGGTGATGGGGAGAAATAGAGCTAAATATTCTACATTTCAGCTTGGTTGAAAATCAGCTGTGCAGCACGTGGATACCGTTGTGGGTGACAAGCAGTGCTGTAAAAATCCACCTTACATGACAATTTGCATAAGACTCTGCAGACGGTCATGAGATGTTCTAGAATGGAGACCTGGACTGAGGACAATGATACAATGATTTATCTCCAAATGGGACGTGGAATCACTGACTTGTTAGTTGGATGAGGCCTCTTGTCTGCCAACCTCTAATTGAACCACTTTGCTCTTAAATGGTCTGATGTATGCTCAGAAGAGGAAAGGACCAAAAATGCAGCTGTTGGATCTTGGCATCGTGTTGGGCGGCCGCATAGGCCTGGCATAAAGCAATGCCGAGCTAGAATGGTCAATAACCAGAAAAATGGCAGCCAGGATAAGACTGCGCAGCAATGGCTATGGGGCAATTTATAACTAAAACATGGTGGTATCTCCACAGAGGGGACCTACATGCCTGATTCCGCCCTGAATTGGTGAAGGCTTGCATCCAGTAAATCCACTTCCGTTTCAGCACAGATTTTCCTCCTGGGAAAATCTTGTATTTGCACAGTGAAGTGGTGGGAGTACCATCTGGAAACAGTAATTCTGGTCTCTTTTTTCCTGGCTCCTGAACTGTGCAACATATATTCTGACTGTTCATAGGTATGTGTATGATTCGCCCTCTTTGCTGGCTGGAGGCTTGTTTCCCAATGTTATCAGCATATGGAGGGGATAGTAAGCTGGGATGAGGTGAACAATGATGTTTCCTTAAAAATATTTTTTGAATTTTCATAGTGAACTCCTATAACAGGAAAGGATGTGAACAGAAGATCTCACCTGGATCTGAGGTGACGTTAGGGGTGATGAAGATTGCAGGTGCACTAAGGAATAGCCATGCACGAAAGACTGACCATTATGCAGAAGGCACCAACAACATCAAAGATCCAGTCTAGAAAACATTAGTACATCCTGAAAGTAAATAGTCCTGTAGGTCAATGGGGTGATTTCAGGACATGATGGGACTTGGAGGCTAGGACTAAGTAAGATCTTGGTAATATATGGAGAATGGGAGGTTAGAACAAAATGAAGATTTCAGTAGGTTGTGATTGTTGGGACAGAGCCTGTAGGGTGCGCCTATAGGAAAATTAAGAGATTTCACAATACTATTGGACCGCTACATGGTAGTGGAGTTGGAGAAGAATCAGACAAGAATCAGAAAAACATAGGCCAGCAGATAAAAAAAAATGCAAGTGATAAAGAGGTGTTTAAAAGGTTAGGAAGTTTGGGATTGGGGTATATTGAATGCTTTACGTGACCATAGCACCAAAATACTGAGGGCCTCATTACGACTTTGGCGGTCCCACCAAAGGAACGCCAAAGCCACGGGGAAGATGCCACCGTCATGCTGGGTTGACCGGTGGGAACATTGTATTACTACAGTCCAGCCGGGCTGACCGGTGGGAAAAGTGCGACGGTATTGGCTTCAATATCATTACACCACTGCACCCTCGGAATACGCACAGTCCCTGCCCTGGAAAGGCCGCCCGTGGACAGGTTGGCAGTAAGTGGGGTTGTAATCAGCATGGCGTTGATGAGTTCAGGGCCGCAATGGCTGACTACAACCCCGACCGACTCAGCCCACCAGGAACCATGTTCCCGGCCCTGACAGGCAGTCCCCTGGTGGTCCATCCTCCAGGGTCATAATGTGGCAGTCCGACTGTCACCGCGACCTGATGGTCCTTTGGCCACTAGACTTGCAATGACACCCTAAGAAAGGTTGAGTTAAGAGAGGTATTGAAAAAAGGGACCTGGGGAGATTACAAATAAGACAGGATAGAGGGAATGTGATATGAGTTTGTTTGTTCCAGCACTCTGCTTTCGCTGGCTTTCTTCCATGGACATGATTACATGTCCTGCTTGGATGGTGCTAATTTGTGTGAGATGCTATTTATTACCAGATTGCATATGGAAAACAATGTTTTGCACCAACATACATTACCTTATTTTGCCAACATGGAAAAAAGTACTATTATTCTTTCTACTGGAACACATCACTAATGGATGCAAAAAGAAAAGGATCAAAATAGCATACCCAAACAAAAAGTAATATGGGGCCAGATGTATGCAGCTATTTTCTGCTTGCAAATGGCCCCATTCAGAGAATCGGGCCGTTTGCGACCATAAAATAGCATCTTGGTATGTACCAATGCTATTTTGCAATTCGGTAATCTATTTACCGAATCGCAAGATAGGTCTGTGAGTCATTATTTGGAATGGATGTGCTAAGGGCATCCCTTCCAAATAGCGAGCTGCAGTGGCATGTATGATTGATTTGCAACCGTGAATGTGGTCGCAAAACAATTGCAGTTACCACCAACTTCAAGTTGGTGGTAACCCATTTGCCAAAGAGGAAGGGGTCCCTAAGGGATCCCTTCCCCCTTGTGAATGGGGACACCAAATTTTTTTCAGAGCAGGCAGTGGTCCCACGGACCACTGCTTACTCTGAAAAAATGAAAAGGAAACTTGCCATTTTTTGTTTGTAATGCATCCTGTTTATTTTTTAGGAAAACAGGCTGTTTTACCAAAAAAAAAAAAAAAAAAACAGCTTTATTTTAAAAGCAGTCACAGAACTGGTGGTCTGCTGTCTCCACCGGGCCACCATCCATGTGAGCATGGCCATTCCTAATGGGGTTGTAAATTGTGACCTATCTCATAGATATTAATGAGGAATGTCATTTGCGACCCAATTGGGAATCACTAAATGTGTCTGAGACACATTTGTACATTTCATTTTGCAAGTCTTTAATTGCGATTCACAATTTATCACAATTAGAGACTCACAAAATGAAAAGGTCGCAAATCTGGCCCATGGTTCTGCAGTGCATCATGATGCAAATCCTAGGTAGTTTTGATTCCACTGTTTTTTCTATCCGCGCCTCTTTATCCTTTTTAGGCACTTCTGCCTTTCTCTGGAGTGAGATGTTTAGATGTCAAGGGAGGATCGTGGGGGAAGCTAATCGCTGACTAGTCTTCTGCCAGGAATTTTTGTGGGACGGACGGAGGGGGATAGGATTCGACAGGCCTGGGGGAAATGGGGGGCTCACATGCATAGGAACATATTTAAGGAGATGGGAAAGGAAATTACGTCCTCTCTTGGCTCACGGTATTACAAGGGATGGAGAGTTTAGACGCTCCTTTTCTCCTTTCAGTTTTGGCTTTTCAGACTTTGCCGGCCCAGTGCGCAAGATGAGGGCGCCGATTGCCTTTGGGAGCCAGGTTAGGAATGGATGTGTGGCAGAACACCGAGGCAGTGCGTGCCAAGCTGCGCACCCTCGGGGAGGCTGGGCGCGCCGACCTCCTCCGTCACGGCGTGTTAGAGGAGGCCTGGGTCTGCATTGAAAAACCAACCCAGGCCGTGTCGCGGGGCGTGGCAGCTGCAGTGGCAGCCTGCAGCTAACCAAAGAAAAGAAAGCAAAGTCAGTTGGGGAAGGGGGAGGAGCGTTTCTCTGGGGACAGGGGCCCTCAAATTGTCAGGGAGGCATAGGAGTCTCACTGTGCCACAGGGGAAAGGTGCTTAAGGGACTATGGTGAGGGCATGCAGGAGGCCAGTGGTGGGGGGGAGCCAATGACTGAGACGTCTAAGGATGCCCTAGAGGGGAAAAGGGGGGATAGTGGGTCATTGATGGACCCTAGGATGGAGGGCCCTTGGACCTGACCTTGGCCAAGGCAGGCAGCAGCCGGCAGGAGGCAGGTGCCTGGGTCCCAGGCATGTGTAGTAAGAGGATACAGGCAGGGAATGGTGTAAGCAGCCTCAGGCAAGGTGAAGGGTCACAGGAGCCAGGGCGCGATGCTGGGTGTGAGCGGAGTGGGAGGGAGCAGGCATATGACGCGGACGGGGTCCCAAGTGGTTTTGGGCTAGGGGGGTTTGCAAGTGGCCAATGGAGTATATCAGTGGTGGATTTGGAGGCCAGGATCAAGGAACAGCTCAGGGCAGAGGAGGGGACAGGGGCCATTTGAGAGAGAATGTGCAAGGCCAGGGAAAAAGAGGCAGAACAGGGGTGGCAGGTCAAAAAGGCAAAAGGGTGCACCAGCCAAAGGGGGAGCTAAGCTGGGGCTGGAAAGTCAATGCCCGAGAGGACACTGTCTGTGGGTGCCTGTGGAGTCAAAAGAGGGGTTGTGAGATAGGGGGAGCTGCAGCTCATGGGACCGGCAATAATGGCGATGCACAAGGCTGGAGTGGCCAGTCAGGTGGTGGCTCGAGGCCACGGGTGAAATTGGCAGATAGATGGCGGAGCCAGAAATGAGTATGACGACCCAGGACATTGGTCTGAAGAACTAGGGGGATTCACTGTAGCCCTCCCTATGGCAAAGAACTGTGTGCGTCGTGTGACATCTAAGGAGCAGACATCCCAAGAAGGGTCTAGGTGCACTTCAACTGATGGACGAAGGAATGGGTGATGAGTGAAGTGGTTGAATGTGAGGATGAATTGGAACTTGTCCCGGAGGACACAAGTGATGAGTGGGAGGAAGGTGAGGTCTGTGAAGAAGAAAGGGGTGGTAGAAAGGTGGTGAAGGGGGCTGGGTTGGAATGATGAGCAGCAGATGTTGGTGTCTTACAGGAGTCAGGTACGGACAACAGAGTCACGTAAGGGCAATGGAAGCAGGCAGACACATCGACTAGGCGCCCGAGGAAGAGTGAGTCTGGCATCCTAGCAGGTAAGAAGGATTGGTGGGCTGTGTGGGATGCACAGGAGAGTGGATCAGAGAGGAAGGCATGCAAATCTATAGGTGTGGGTGACAGGGTGATTGGTTGGGTGGGGTGAGGCTCGACAGGAGACCGAGAGCAAGGCAGGAGGAGGTAGTTCAGGAGTCCAGAAAGATTCTTCAAAAGTAGGGGAGGGGGAGAGTGAGGATCCAAAGAGGATCGTACATGGGTTTGGCCATGTTGCTGGGGTCCCATCTATCTGAGAAGACGAAGGGCATAATATGTAAGCATGAGTATGTTGATGTGTTTTAGTTCCTTCGTAGGGATAGCAATGAAAGAGCCTCAAAAGCATTGCAACACACCTTCCTCCAAGCCACAGCTGCTTAAATATTCTCCAGACAGGAAGCTATCCCAAACATTTTCTCCACCACCATCTTGGATTAAGATGAACTAAAAGAAAGGCACATCAAGCCCCATCAAGAATTCCTGCACAAAAACAATCTTAAATGATTTGCTCTTTCTATGTGTGCGCGGGATGCAGCACACATAGAAAGAGCAAAAAACTAGGAAAAATTAGAGAATTTCTCCTCATTGCTCCACTCAAACGCCACCCCTTGGGTGGCGTTATATTTTGGCGCTGCCTCAGGTTTACGAAAACTTGTAAGTCTGAGGCAGCGTCAAAATGCAATGGGTCTTGCTGTGGCACACCCATAGCAACACCTATAGCACGCCCCTTTCACACAAAGTGCTGCGTGTGAAGGGGCAGCATTTACAATGTGGCGTTAAGCCACAAAAAGTGGCTTAATGCCATCTTGTAATTACGACGCGGGGCATTGCGCCACTGGAGCACCACCAAAATGACGCTCCGGTGGGGATAGGGCCTTGTAAATCTGGCCCTAATTATCTTGGAGCAAGAAGCTGGTCAGAAATTGTGACAGCTTTTTGTAACTGGAACAATAGTACATCTGGCCCAGTATTATGCTATGCAACCGCTTGCATATGTGCGCGCACATATGTATGTAGATGTGTCAGGTCTTCGTGTCTGTATTTTATGTTAAGCAGAGTTTCTCTTCTGAGTCTGCCTGTGTTAAAACTATTTCTGTTTTTCTCCGGCACACAACCTACCAATCCTACCAATCCAGCAGTTTTGGGTCCTGTGTATTCAAATACCACAGATACAGGGTACATGATCTGATACCACATATAAAACACTTTTACCTCACTTTGCACCCTCACATTCTTCTTTGGCCTATGAGTGCACAGGGGAAGTACATTGAAGTAAACAAATTGAAAAGCAAGAACTCTTCTTTCATATGAATACCACGTCGTATACACCTCTTGAAGTTTACAGGAAAATGAATGGATACATGTCATTTAATAATCACAAATGCCTAATTTAAGAATATTTTCAACAAGCATCAGGTAAGTCAAAAGGAATTTTCTTTCTTTCTGTTAGAGTTTTCAGAAGGTGATTGTATATGTGTGGTTTAGTAAACTGGTGAGTGGGTAAATCTTGCCATGAGTGGCAGGGTGGGTGAGTGTTTGACCAAGTTCAAGCATAAATGAAAATATTGTTGAGCAAGTGAATGGTGGATGAATAAATGAGTAAAAGATTCAGAGCATGAATGGATGAGTGTGTGAACAAGTGAATGCATTAATGTACAAGCAAGAACAGAACCTAGTTGAAGTTAGATAATGCAAATTATTTTTATGAAGGCTGACTGGTGAAATTAAAACACCCGGTTACAGACCAGACTATTCTTTGGCAAAATAAACCTCATGAGTGTACTTTAGTGGATTACATAGAATTTGAGGACATGGTCTGCAGCTCTGTTTATTTCCTTACTGTCTAGTAAACTGTTTTTTTTTCAAGGTCTTTATTGACTTTCCTGCTACAAAACGGTCAAAACTAAATTTGTTTAAATGTGTTGCAAAGAAAAAGGAAGCTCTATCAACACCTGCGTGATAGCGCTTTCTTTATTTAAAACTATTCTGTCTGACAGAGGCAGAACCTACTGGCTTTGTAGATGCTTGTTTAAATTTGGGACATAGCTCGAGCCACAGTACTGCATAAGTAATAGTTAAGGATCATGTCTAGGGACGGTGACCTATGATTAAAAAAAGCAAATTAACTTTAATGAAATAGGATGAGTTGTTTCAGTGTGAATCCTGAAGTGGGCGCCCACTGAGTGACGCCCACCCCGAATAGAAACCCAAGCTCACTTCTGGCCTCATAACTCTCAGGTTATAGACACTAGAGCGCTTCAAGGCTCCCTCTGGGAGTTTACTCAAAAATCAGTAATGCGGGTAGAAACAAAAAGTCATTATCTATTGAATGCTTTTCATTAAAAAATACATTACTTTAATGTACACAACGATAAACACCATGCATATAAAGTCAGAGTATACAAAGCATGGAAATGTCAAAAATGGATACTGGAGATGAATTGCTATGAGATATATACATGTATATAGGCTGCAGGTAAAGGCTCCCAGTCTGCTCTGCGGCTATTCCTGATGCTGCTCAAAGCAGCAATAGGATTGGCTGGGAGGACCCAGCCAGGGCGCTCCCAGGCAGACTGGGAGTCTGTGCAGGCTCTCTCCAGCCCCGTAACTGTGTTGCTGGGCTGGAGAGAGCCTACTGCGCGTATGTGTTTGGCCGGCCCGAGATGGCTGGCCAAACATACATGCGCACTGACGGGAGCTAAACAGTTTATTATTGTTTTCTTGTAAAGGTTTTGCAGCTGTAGCTGTTGGCGGGGAGGGGTGACGCTCCTCCGCCTTAGCCGATTCTGATGTGAAGGGGCAAAATGCTGTGACTGAGAACCCCGAAAGCCAACTGCTGTCATTTGGGCTGATCCAAAGCTGAATGACACTGACAACTAAGCTGATGACCCAAAGGGCTGACCTATTACCACATTCTGTGAATGACAGTCCATCTGATCCATGGCTGAAGGAGGATAAGCCAAAGCACTCCATCTATGTATAACATGCATTTTTATTTATGTACTATTATTATTTTTAGTGATAATAGCGAAGTGGCAGACAGTCAACACTGGCTATTAACCAGAACTGAAAATGTCTTTCTGGAAGAATACACAGGTGGGTTTCACTGCAGCGCAAGGGATGCCTATTACACACTTTGAAAAAGATACTTATAGCACCACCTCCTCTATCTTGACTTGAACTTCCAAGCACGATTACCACTATTCAAAGAATAAACAAATAAATGAATAAAACAGGATTACAAAATGAGTGACTGACTGAATAAGTAGATCATCTGCTTGCAGCAACGTCATCCTTCTATACAACATGCCACATATTTCATAAATTTATGATGCTCCTGGCAACAAGGAGACATGCACCAGCCTTTCGCAGTTTTCATTTCAAAATTGTAAAATATTTGTGCCAGTCGAGTTCCGCCAAATTCCTGATACCACTGGTAGAGCAACACACTATTAGTTCATTTCACAAATTTTGGAAATTGCAGATTTGTTTTTTCATTATTTCTTCGAGGGAAAGCAGCATTGTATGTGCCCAAATGTGATAGCGTGCCACGTTACGTTAGTAAGCATAGCAGTCTAAGGGTCATTGTGCCTGTACGTATGTGTGAGGTATGCATGTGGGATTTGTCCAGCATGAGCCTAGGTGAATGGAAGGCGAGCACTTTATAAAGTCAAAAGCAAGAAGGCGGTTCACAAGGGATCCACAAGTGATAGAAGAGAGAGCTGAATCCCAGGGTCAGACTGGCCTATACCACTGCTATTGCCAGACAATTATGTGAGCATCATTAGCGAGGCCTTTGGCTCCACCTACATGTTGGACGCCAGAAGTACACGTTTTGGTTTGGCAGGTGTCTGTTTCAACAAAAAAGTGCTTGCCTTCCACGCAGCTGTGATTAATTTGTTTACTTAACCAGCAGCCTGAGGCTGAACTTTCAGAATCACACACATGACACCGTGATTTTATTACAGTATCTTATATAACTAGATAGGCGTGGTGTTTTTCTCTGTCAACAGCACAGATGGGAGGAGGTGAGGCATTAAACTGCTTGGAAGTTGAGGTCTAGCTTGACAGTGCAGCTGTCACCTGGCCTTATAACCAATACCAGTATTCTTCTACAGTAGTTTGCTTCCACACAAACCAATACATATCCATTCCCATGCTATTTACGTGTAATGCTTCATGTTATCATGCAACATGCCTTTAAAGCCAGACATGCCTGATTGTTTGTGGACGTGATTTATTGTCTGGAAGCATTTTTTTTTCAGTTTAATCTCCTGATATAAGATAAACATTGCCTTCAACAAGCACACATGCATGAAGTATCACGTTTTTCAAGACACCTGTTAGAAATGGGGTCTTTGGTTGACAGTCAGGTTACCCCCTGTTCAAGCAAGGACCCTCACTCTAGTCAGGGTAAAAGAGAATCACCCTCAGCTAACCCCTGCTTACCCTCTTGGTAGCTTGGCATAGCAGTAGGCTTAACCTCAGAGTGCTAGGTGTAAAGTATTTGTACCAACACACACAGTAACTTAATGAAAAACACCACAAAATGACACAACACCAGTTTAGAAAAATAGGAAATATTTATCTAAACAAAACAAGACCAAAATGACAAAAATCCAACATACACAAGTCAAGTTATGAATTTTTAGGGATTCAACTCAAAAATAGCGATTAGAAACAAAAATGCTTCGATGAGATGTTAACACGGCGTCGTGACGGAGTCGTTCCCAACAAGCCGACACCAGTGGCGCCGGACACGGAGTCGTGTAGACCCCCAAGTACAGTACCTTTGGTGAAGAGTGAAAACAAGCCGATGCGCAAAGTCGGGGATTGCGGCGTCTGTGCGAAACGTAGAATCCCTGCACTTTGAGCGGCGTCGGTCACGACGTGGTGCGGCAACTTCCACGGAGTCGCGGACTTCAGAGGGCTGCAGCGGCGTCGGGCCTGCGAAGAGCATCGCGTTCCAGCGAAGGTCACAGCGTCGGGTGCAGGCGGCGTCACCGGATTCAGCAGTGGCGTCGGTCCGGAGTCGTCTGAAGTCGATTTCCTTGGATTTCCACCAGCTTTCCTTTCAAGGGCCCAGGGACTGGATAGGGCACCACTTGTCAGAGCAGGAGTCTCTCCAGAGACTCCAGGTGCTGGCAGAGAGAAGTCTTTGCTGTCCCTGAGACTTCAAACAACAGGAGGCAAGCTCTAAATCAAGCCCTTGGAGATTTCTTCACAAGATGGAAGGCACACAAAGTCCAGTCTTTGCCCTCTTACTCTGGCAGAAGCAGCACTGCAGGAAAGCTCCACAAAGCACAGTCACAGGCAGGGCAGCACTTCTTCCTCAGCTATCAGCTCTTCTCCAAGCAGAGGTTCCTCTTGGTTCCAGAAGTGTGTCTAAAGTCTGTAGATTTGGGTGCCCTTCTTATACCCATTTTAGTCTTTGAAGTCACCTTTCTTCAAAGGGGACTCAGACCTACTTGTGAAATCCTGCCTTGCCCAGGCAAGGCCTCAGACACACACCAGGGGGTTGGAGTCTGCATTGTCAGAGGCAGGCACAGTCCTTTCAGATGAGAGTGACCACTCCACCCCTCCCTCCTAGCAGAGATGGCTAATCAGGAAATGCAGGTTAAACCCCAGCTCCCTTTGTGTCACTGTCTAGTGCGAGGTGAAAAACAACCCAACTGCCAAACTGACCCAGACAGGGAATCCACAAACAAGGCAGAGTCACAGAATGGTTTAAGCAAGAAAATGCTCACTTTCTAAAAGTGGCATTTTCAAAAGCACAATCTAAAAATCAACTTTACTAAAAGATGTATTTTTAAATTGTGAGTTCAGGGACCCCAAACTCCACATGTCCATCTACTCTCTACGGGAATCTACACTTTAATCATATTTAAAGGTAGCCCCCATATTATCCTATGAGAGAGACAGGCCTTGCAACAGTGAAAAACGAAATTGGCAGTATTTCACTGTCAGGACATATAAACCACATTACTATATGTCCTACCTTATCCATACACTGCACCCTGCCCTTGGGGGTACCTAGGGCCTACCTTAGGGGTGCCTTACATGTAAGAAAAGGGAAGGTTTAGGCCTGGCAAGTGAGTACACCTGCCAAGTCGAATTTACAGTGTAAAAATACACACACAGACACTTCAGTGGCAGGTCTGAGACATGATTACAGGGTTACTTGTGTGGGTGGCACAACCAGTGCTGCAGGCCCACTAGTAACATTTGATTTACAGGCCCTGGGCACCTCTAGTGCACTTTACTAGGGACTTAACAGTAAAACAAATATGCCAATCATGGAGAACCAATTACATACACATTTTGTAAAGGAGCACTTGCACTTTAGCACTGGTTAGCAGTGGTAAAGTGCCCAGAGTAACAAAATCAGAGTCCAGCAAACATCAACAACCTGGGGAACAGAGGCAAAAAGTTAAGGGAGACCACGCCAAGGATGAAAAGTCTAACAACACCTATAAAAGGCAGTCTGTAAGTGCCGGAAAATAAAGAGAATCAACCCCAGCCTACAGTGTGCCCTTTGTGCATCGAATGCCGTGTCCCGAACTGGAAATGTGGGTGTCTTTTTTTAGCTATCTGATTCGATAATGGACCACTTTTAGTTTGGGGCACAGCTTATTTTCTATCCGAGTCCGAATCCCAAGTATTTTAACAGTGGAAGTGGGCGGTTAGAGTGTTGTGATCAGGTGTTCTTTAAAGAGGTGTGTCTTAAGTGCTTTCCTAAATCGGAGCAGAGTTAGGGAGTCCTTATGGATGATGGGATGATGTTTCAGATTGTAGGTGCATAGATGGAAATGTTTGTTTGTGTGTCTGTTTGAGAAAATATGGGCTAATTGCAGAGCCCCCCCTAACTTTTTGCCCCCATTTTTCAGTTTTTGCTGGTGTTTTTCTGACTCTGATGGTGCCCTGGGTACTGCTAACCAGACCCAGGGCCTGTGCTCTGCGTAAAATGAGTATGCAAATTAGGTTAATTATAATTGTCTATGTCAAAATACCTATACATCTCTAGTATATGGTTGGGCATGTAGCTTTAGGGATCTCACCATAGGTAGTGCTCCGATAGGTGCACTGCTGAGGTGCCCATTGACATTTTAAAGAAAGGCCTGCCTTGCTGGCTGCTTTTAAATTAAAGTTTTGTGCAAATTCGACTTTGGAATTAAAAGTACTTCCAAAGTCTGAAACTACCTAATTTTTATATATAAGTCGTCACCCCTAAGGTATGCCCTATTTGCTCCTAGTGTTGGGTGTCATGTAACTACAAGCAGGGGCCTTATAAAAATTGTTTTATAAGCCCTGATGAGGGAAAATAGCCAAATTCGTTTTTCCCTCACTGTAGTGAATGGCCTCCATAGACTAAAATAGGGGACTTTATTTTAATCAACAAAGTGTCAGTTACCTTGTGTTTGGTATCAAATTAATTGTTCTAATGCATCCCAAAACTTACAATAGTTGGATTCAAAATAACTAGTTTAGGAAAAGAGTTGTACAACTCTACCTGAAAGTTGCCAACTTCAGCTCTGTAGTGCGGCTATGGCAGCCTAGCCAGGCTGCCTTGATGAGGTGTGAAGTGGCCTGGGCTGAACACGAGGATGTGCCTGGGGGAGGAGAACTGCACCAGCATATGGGGAAGCAGGAAGTGGGGAGGGCTGCCAAACTGGTCTTCAAAGGCAGGGAAGGACATTTGGAGCAACTCAGCACCTCCCTCACATCCTCCAAACCCAATTAGGTGCCCTCTTGATTAGATTAGGAGAGGCCAGGAGAGGGGTGTGTTTAGGATTTTTAGCCACACCAGTGGGTGGGCTCTGCCAGATCTAACCTCCAAAAAACGTTTTCAGCCATCATGGAGTTTTTAAGAATGTTGCTCTCTGGGATTGATTTTTGCCACACTTCAGTGGTCATCACAGGGGGAAGGACCCTGCATCTGATTGGAGAACCAGGACCCCCCTTTTTTCACCCAGGAACAATGATAAATATGGCAGAGCTGCACCCACACCTCAGATCCCTATCAGATCCCTACATGGAAGAACATCAGGAGAGGGAGGACTGCCCTGGACCCCTGACCTGCACCTGGACACTGCAATCTGAAGGACTGCACCAGCTGTACTCTTGGGCTTCACCACAAGAAGGACTTTGCCTGGCTACAACTGGGTCAAGGAAGGAGTCCCTGTTTGCAACAGGTGAAAAATTGCTAACCAGAGTCCCCTGTCTCAGATCCTGAAGAAACAGATCAGCTGACCACTGTCCAGTGGCCAATTTGGAGTTTGAGCCTGGTGCATTCTGGTAGTTGTAGTCCGCACCCTTAAGGAGCAACTCAGAGATTCTGAAACCTGGGGGTGAGCTGTGGACTCCTAAAGGACCATCAAAGACCTTCTGGAAGAAGATCTAGATGTATGGAGAAGATTGGAGAACTTTTTGGAAAAAGCTCTAAAAAGGGACTGACCCGCCGCAGCAACTCCTACCGGCATGCCTCAACCGCAACCCGGTCTGACTTGCAGGTTCATCCAGCTGAAGAAAATCTCAGAAAAAGTTACTAAGTCCGAATGTAGAAACTTGACTGGGACCTCCTGAGCAGTGTATCCGAAGAGGACTCCAGGGACGTCGGATCAATATTCAGGTTCAACCCGGTCGAAGGATTTTCATATCGAAAAATCGTCTAAGTCCAAATGTAGAGAGGGAATTTCACATAATTTAGACTTTTTAAAACGTTTTCTTTCACATCACGATCCAATTTTTGCATATTATTCTTCTGATTTTTTCTCTAAAACTTTGCCAAGAATGAAAAGTTCCTAAAGTTAGCAACGTTTAAGCAGCTGCTGCTGCCCCAAATCTCAAGGGGAGGGGTGGGGAGTAAAAAACTTATAAAATAAAAGAGATACCTCTTTATTTAGCCACCATCTTCTGCCGCCTTGCTCATTGCTCCTCTTCTTCTGGTGTTCCAGCATTCACTGGGACACCAGTACAGGCTCCTCAGCAACCCTGGCTCTGCTTTCATACTAAACATAGCATTACAGCAGTGTCAGGATTGGTCTGAGCAGCTTGCATTGCCACTCGGACACAACCCTGGGGTCTGTGCAGTTTCTCCACCACGGCTGTCCAACACAGCGGGCTGGAGAAACCTAAGTACGCATGTGTATTTGCAGACCTGAAAAAATCTTTATGAAGCGGTCAAAGATGAACTTCGCCAACTGACACCTTAAGTAAAAGCTTTTTATTTTCATGTATGATGCCTTTGTTTGCATATGAGTGATCAGATACGGTTTTATTTGCACTTGTCTCAGTTCAATGATCTCTCTCAGTGTACCTCTTACAGTGAATCTCCACATTTCATGTTTACCATTTGTCTTTATGTGTTTCTTAGGAGGTGGGCTTCTCTCCCTATGTATGCTTATAGGTTTATTTTTGTGTTTACATGACATTGTGTTTGGACATATATGCCTCTTTCCACTCACCGAGGACTGTGCATTGTCATTGCTTGAGTTACCTCTTTGATTAGGCGTGTTCTGTCCTAACTAATTTTGCTGTGTCACGCCATGCCTTCTGTTAGGTCATGTAGGAAGCACTCCGCAAGGAGACATTTACTAATGTGAGACCTCTTAACATGTAGAGTATGTCAACCCTTTGTAGTCAACACTGAGAAAGCCTAGCTCGCTGCACCAAGTGCATCACATTGTAAATATGTTTATCTCAGTAGCAAAACACAACACAACACAAAACAACATTACATAGCCTAACACAACTGTTAGAAATGGGGTTTTTGGTTGGCAGTCAGGTTGCCCTCTGTCCAAGCAAGAACCCTCACTCTAGTCAGGGTAAGTCACACACAATCCAAAATCAGCCTGTGCTCACCCTCCGGTAGCTTGGCACGAGCAGTCAGGCTTAACTTAGAAGGCAATGTGTAAAGCATTTGTGCAATAAATCATACAACACCATAGCATAACACCACAAAAATACACCACACAGTATTTAGAAAAATATATAATATTTATCTGGGTATCTTCAGGTCAAAACGATCAAAGTTACAATACAAATTTGTAAAGATATCACTGAAAAGTGATAGAAAGTGTCTTAAGTCTTTAGAATATAAACAAAGTCTCTTTCAAGCACAAGTACCTGGTTGGGAGTGGAAAAATCTCCTTAGAGGGCCATAAGAGAAGAGGTGCGTGGATAAAGGGTGTGTGCGTCGATTTCTCTCCAGCACACACGGACTGGCGTCGTTATTTTCTACGCAGGGAAGTCAGCGTCGTTTTCCGGCGCGTGGACAGTCTCTTTCTGTGGATCGTGGGGATTACCAGATGTCCGGGGTCTGTGCGTGGATCTTCCTGCTTGTTCTCCGGCTGCGCGTCGGTCTGCGGGGCTGCGTGTCGAAATTACGATCTCACGGCAGGCGTCGCGTCGATTTCTCCTCTAGACTTCAATCTGCGGGGCTGTGCGTTGAAATTACGATCTCACGGCAGGCATCGCGTCGATTTCTCCTCTAGCGGTCGGGCGGCGTTGTCCTTGCGAGGCCGTGCGTCGGATCTTCGATCGTCCCAAGAGCGTCGCGTCGATCAGCGTCGGAGTGCAGCGTTTTTCTCGCCGCGAAACAAGCTGTGCGTCGAAATTTTCGGCGCACGGAGCGTCCAAGTAAAAGAGAGAAGTATTTTTGGTCCTGAGACTTCAAGGAACAGGAGGCAAGCTCTATCCAAGCCCTTGGAGAGCACTTTCACAGCCAGACAAGAGTTCAGCAAGGCAGCAGGGCAACAGCAAGGCAGCAGTCCTTTGTAGAAAGCAGACAGGTGAGTCCTTTGAGCAGCCAGGCAGTTCTTCTTGGCAGGATGTAGTTTCTGGTTCAGGTTTCTTCTCCAGCAAGTGTCTGATGAGGTAGGGCAGAGGCCCTGTTTTATACTAAGTTGTGCCTTTGAAGTGGGGGTGACTTCAAAGAGTGTCTAAGAAATGCACCAAGCCCCCTTTCAGTTCAATCCTGTCTGCCAGAGTCCCAGTAGGGGGTGTGGCAGTCCTTTGTGTGAGGGCAGGCCCTCCACCCTCCCAGCCCAGGAAGACCCATTCAAAATGCAGATGTATGCAAGTGAGGCTGAGTACCCTGTGTTTGGGGTGTGTCTGAGTGAATGCACAAGGAGCTGTCAACTAAACCTAGCCAGACGTGGATTGAAGGGCACAACAAGATTTTAGTGCAAAGAAATGCTCACTTTCTAAAAGTGGCATTTCTAGAATAGTAATATTAAATCCGACTTCACCAGTCAGCAGGACTTTATATTACCATTCTGGCCATACTAAATATGACCTTCCTGCTCCTTTCAGATCAGCGGCTGCCACTTCAACAGTGTATGAGGGCAGCCCCAATGTTAGCCTATGAAGGGAGCAGGCCTCACAGTAGTGTAAAAACGAATTTAGGAGTTTTACACTACCAGGACATATAACTACACAGGTACATGTCCTGCCTTTTACCTACACAGCACCCTGCTCTAGGGGTTACCTAGGGCACACATTAGGGATGACTTATATGTAGAAAAAGGGGAGTTCTAGGCCTGGCAAGTACTTTTAAATGCCAAGTCGAAGTGGCAGTGAAACTGCACACACAGGCCTTGCTATGGCAGGCCTGAGACAGGGTTAAGGGGCTACTGAAGTGGGTGGCACAACCAGTGCTGCAGGCCCACTAGTAGCATTTAATCTACCTGCCCTAGGCACATGAAGTGCACTCTACCAGGGACTTACAAGTAAATTAAATAGTCAATCATGGATAAACCAATCAGTAGTACAATTTACACAGAGAGCATATGCACTTTAGCACTGGTTAGCAGCGGTAAAGTGCCCAGAGGTCGAAAGCCAACAACAACAGGTCAGAAAAAATAGGAGGAAGGAGGCAAAAAGTTTGGGGATGTCCCTGTCAAAAAGCCAGGTCCAACATGACCCCCTACCAGCCTAAAGCCAGGGGAGAACAATCGCTATCCTGATGTACTTCCCTGTTTGAGGCGACAGAACAAGGACCCAGGCCCACAACAGCAGGGGCATGCTCCAGTTCTTCGCCTTCCTGACTCCAATTGGGTCCCTCTGTCCATACTCTCAGGGCCCACTAAGCCAACCCATGGGGAACCTTTCTCCTTACCTGCGGATCCCATCTGTGCAGCACCTAACCTTACTTTGCTCACAGATGTATCCCAGGAGCAGGATAGTACCACCATGACCAACACAGTGGTGTTGCCCACTCTACCCCCGGGGTGTGACACTTGTCCCCTCCCCAGGGATAACTCTGTCCACCCGGACAGTAAGCCACAGTGATTACTGACAGCTGCCAGGGATGAGAGCCAGGCCCCAGGCCTCTCAAAGCTCTCCAATCACTGTGGCTGTGGAGAGTGGGGGGCGGTAGCCCCAGGTGCTGGGCACCCTTTAACCACTCTCCCCTTCACCAGGTCAGGGATGACAGCCTGAACCTGGTCCTCCCCTCTGGGGCTCTGTACCCTCCCTCCTGGAGCGGTACCCCCAGAGTCCAACATGGTCAGGGTGCTTACAGATGTCGCCCGGTACCATTCCTCCACCAGTGCAGGGCTGTTAACCTGCAACTGGCCCTCCAACCTGGGGTCTGTACCTTCAGGTTGGACTAGGGTCCGGGGTGAGGCTTCCCTCCCCCTGCCCTCCCTTCTGGGGTCCAGCACCCTCCAACTAGGAGTGGCCTCCTCAGAAGACAACATGGTAGGGGCACTGTTATCAGTAGCCCCTCCCTCCTGGTCCGGGGGGACACCCTGAACCTGGTCTTCCATCCCAGGGTCTGTACCCTCAGACTGGATCACTGCCTGGCAAACCAGGACTTCCTGCGAGGCACACCTACCCCCCACCAGGTCAGAGTTTAACCTCTGCACCTGACCGTTCAACTCAGAGTCACCACCCTGAAGTTGAACAATTGCCTGGCACGCCAGGACTTCCTGGAGGGCACACTGACCCTCCACCAGGTCAGAGTTTAACCTCTGAACTGGGCCATTCAACTGAGAGTCACCACCCTGAAGTTGAACAATTGCCTGGCGCACCAGGACTTCCTGGAGGGCACACTAACCCTCCACCAGGTCAGAGTTTAACCTCTGAACTGGGCCATTCAACTCAGAGTCACCACCCTGAAGTTGAACAATTGCTTGGCGCACCAGGACTTTCTGGGAGGCACACCTACCTCCCACCAGGTCAGAGTTTAACCTCTGAGCCTGGTTCCCCAACCCAGGGTCACCACCCTGAGGTTGGGCAATTGCCTGGCACGCCAGGACTTTCTGGGGGGAACACCTACCCCCCACCAGGTCAGAGTTTAACCTCTGAACCCGGTTATCCAACTCAGAGTCAGCACTCTGAGGTTGGACAACTGCATGGTATACCAGGACTTTCTGGGGGGCACACCTACCCCCCACCAGGTCAGAGTTTAACCTCTGAACCTGGTCACCCAACCCAGAGTCAACACCCTGAGGTTGGACAATTGCCTGGCACAGCAGGACTTCTTGGGAGGCACATCTACCTCCCACCAGGTCAGAGTTTAACCTCTGAACCTGGGTATCCAACCCAGAGTCACCGCCCTGAGGTTGAATCTTTGCCTGGCATGCCAGGACTTCCTGGGGGGCACTCTCACCCCCCACAAGGGACACACCGTCCCCAAGGGCCACACAAGAGTCTGGTTGGCGCAGGTCTCCCGACCTCTGCCCATCCGGCAGAGTCTGGGTTTCCCCCAAACCAGAAACGGTTTCACCTGGGTCATTCCTGGGGGGCTCTGCTCTCAGAGCTGTCCCCTGACTCTCAAGGTCCTCCACTGGGGTCTGCAACCCCCTCTCAACCCTATGTCTGGACTTCTGCACCCCTTCACTAGGAGGGGTACTGCCAGACACCAGAACTGTTGGGATGCTGGCTACAGTCCCCCCCACCAAGTTCTTCTGACACTGCGGGGCTTCCCTCAAAAGGTGGCCCTACGGTACAGGCTAGGCTTCCCTCCTGGTGTTCCCTCATGGAACCCTCTAGGACCTGGGAACTACCTGGGACACTACAATCCTTTCCCACCACACTCGGTTGGGAACCACCTAGACCACTCCCTTCAGGAGCACCCCCAAATGTCTCTTCAGACTCTCTGGTACTCATCCAGAAGTCTGCCTCCATTGTAAGTTCCCTGGGGTCAGAGAACTCACACTCCACCTGGTGTTGGCGTAGCTCTGGAAAATAAGGACCAGACATATGCTCTCCAGCAATTACATCACTCTGTCCTTCACATGTATTAACCACAGTACCCTTCACCCAACCACCCAGTAACTCAACCTTGGAAAAGCACTCTACTTCACCCCCCTGAGACTGGTGAGACAGTATCTGTCTGTCCCTGACACTCAACCCATACTCTTCTGGGATGTCTCTACACTCTATATCCAGGACGTCCACCAGGGGGGAACCCTTTTCTCTGTCACTCTCTGCTAGAGTCAGTAAAGTGTCCCTCCCCCCAGTAGGAATATGACTCCCTGTGCCAGTCCCCCAATCCTTCTCAGGGACCCTGTGCATAACGGG
Organism: Pleurodeles waltl; assembly: GCF_031143425.1. NCBI lineage: Eukaryota > Metazoa > Chordata > Amphibia > Caudata > Salamandridae > Pleurodeles > Pleurodeles waltl. The sequence continues at coordinate 40,198,728 of NC_090450.1, forward strand.
AACTACCTCATACCCTTGAACCGCCTGGGGTGTGTCAACTCCCTTCTTCAAGTTGGGCACCACATCTCTGGGCTTGTGCCCTCCTTCAGCAGTACTAGATGCAAGATTTTTGCTGCCACCATCTGAACTGGACTCAGCCCTTCCGGCCTCCAGTTTCAGCTCTTTACAGCTCAGCTCTTGAGCTGCAATCTTTTCTTCTTCCAGGGCTAAGAGTCTTTTCGCCTCAACCTCTGCAAGATACTCCTCTAATTGTTGCTCCTGTCGCTTTTGACCTCTGAGCCATTCATCTATTTCTGGGTCACTGTCCAACTCGGAGTAGTCTTCCTCCTCATGTGAGCAGTCTTCCTCCTCATGTGTGTAGTCCTCCTCCTCATCTGAGGGGTACTTAGTCATTTGGTTTCTTGCTGCCTCTCTCTCTGCCCATCTTTCCTCCCCCCAGACTATGTAGGCATGTAGCATCTCCGCTTTAGTAGATCTCCTTGCTACAGGAAGGCCCCATTGTCTGCAAAGCTTCCTTAGGTCAGCCTTAGTGAGGTGGTCAGTACGAACAAAGAATGAGTAGGTAAGCAATCCCATTCTGATAAGATCTTACTAGCAAAAACCAAAATCCAAAGTCCAAAATATCAATAGTATATCCAGGAGGACATCAGAGAACCAAAAGCCAAAAAAATAGATGAAAAATCAAGTTGACCTTCAACTGTGGGTAGGTAGTGAAATACTTAGCTACTGTATGTCACTGCACAAACACAAGTCCTATCCTCACCGCTGATCACCAATGTTAGAAATGGGGTTTTTGGTTGGCAGTCAGGTTGCCCTCTGTCCAAGCAAGAACCCTCACTCTAGTCAGGGTAAGTCACACACAATCCAAAATCAGCCTGTGCTCACCCTCCGGTAGCTTGGCACGAGCAGTCAGGCTTAACTTAGAAGGCAATGTGTAAAGCATTTGTGCAATAAATCATACAACACCATAGCATAACACCACAAAAATACACCACACAGTATTTAGAAAAATATATAATATTTATCTGGGTATCTTCAGGTCAAAACGATCAAAGTTACAATGCGAATTTGTAAAGATATCACTGAAAAGTGATAGAAAGTGTCTTAAGTCTTTAGAATATAAACAAAGTCTCTTTCAAGCACAAGTACCTGGTTGGGAGTGGAAAAATCTCTTCAGAGGGCCACAAGAGAAGAGGTGCGTGGAAAAAGGGTGTGTGCGTCGATTTCTCCCCAGCACACACGGACTGGCGTCGTTATTTTCTACGCAGGGAAGTCAGCGTCGTTTCCGGCGCGTGGACAGTCTCTTTCTGTGGATCGCGGGGATTACCAGATGTCCCGGGTCTGTGCGTGGATTTTCCTGCTTGTTCTCCGGCTGCGCGTCGGTCTGCGGGGCTGCGCGGCGAAATTACGATCTCACGGCAGGCGTCGCGTCGATTTCTCCTATAGACTTCGATCTGCGGGGCTGCGCGTTGAAATTACGATCTCACGGCAGGCGTCGCGTCGATTTCTCCTCTAGAGGTCGGGCGGCGTTGTCCTTGCGAGGCCGTGCGTCGGATCTTCGATCGTCCCAAGAGCGTTGCGTCGATCAGCGTCGGAGTGTGGCGTTTTTCTCGCCGCAAAACAAGCTGTGCGTCGAAATTTTCGGCGCATGGAGCGTCCAAGTAAAAGAGAGAAGTCTTTTTGGTCCTGAGACTTCAAGGAACAGGAGGCAAGCTCTATCCAAGCCCTTGGAGAGCACTTTCACAGCCAGACAAGAATTTCAGCAAGGCAGCAGGGCAACAGCAAGGCAGCAGTCCTTTGTAGAAAGCAGACAGGTGAGTCCTTTGAGCAGCCAGGCAGTTCTTCTTGGCAGGATGTAGTTTCTGGTTCAGGTTTCTTCTCCAGCAAGTGTCTGATGAGGTAGGGCAGAGGCCCTGTTTTATACTAAGTTGTGCCTTTGAAGTGGGGGTGACTTCAAAGAGTGTCTAAGAAATGCACCAAGCCCCCTTTCAGTTCAATCCTGTCTGCCAGAGTCCCAGTAGGGGGTGTGGCAGTCCTTTGTGTGAGGGCAGGCCCTCCACCCTCCCAGCCCAGGAAGACCCATTCAAAATGCAGATGTATGCAAGTGAGGCTGAGTACCCTGTGTTTGGGGTGTGTCTGAGTGAATGCACAAGGAGCTGTCAACTAAACCTAGCCAGACGTGGATTGAAGGGCACAACAAGATTTTAGTGCAAAGAAATGCTCACTTTCTAAAAGTGGCATTTCTAGAATAGTAATATTAAATCCGACTTCACCAGTCAGCAGGACTTTATATTACCATTCTGGCCATACTAAATATGACCTTCCTGCTCCTTTCAGATCAGCGGCTGCCACTTCAACAGTGTATGAGGGCAGCCCCAATGTTAGCCTATGAAGGGAGCAGGCCTCACAGTAGTGTAAAAACGAATTTAGGAGTTTTACACTACCAGGACATATAACTACACAGGTACATGTCCTGCCTTTTACCTACACAGCACCCTGCTCTAGGGGTTACCTAGGGCACACATTAGGGATGACTTATATGTAGAAAAAGGGGAGTTCTAGGCCTGGCAAGTACTTTTAAATGCCAAGTCGAAGTGGCAGTGAAACTGCACACACAGGCCTTGCAATGGCAGGCCTGAGACAGGGTTAAGGGGCTACTGAAGTGGGTGGCACAACCAGTGCTGCAGGCCCACTAGTAGCATTTAATCTACCTGCCCTAGGCACATGTAGTGCACTCTACCAGGGACTTACAAGTAAATTAAATAGTCAATCATGGATAAACCAATCAGTAGTACAATTTACACAGAGAGCATATGCACTTTAGCACTGGTTAGCAGCGGTAAAGTGCCCAGAGGTCAAAAGCCAACAACAACAGGTCAGAAAAAATAGGAGGAAGGAGGCAAAAAGTTTGGGGATGTCCCTGTCAAAAAGCCAGGTCCAACAACAACACAACACATCATGACATGACATAACATAACACAACATATAATAAATAACATAACATTGCATTTTGTATTTATCTATTCATTAACTTGATTATTTCTAATTTGAAAGCTTTCTAAATATTTCAGGACATGGTACATCAAAATAAAGGGGCAATAATCCATCAACTACTCATTGCAGTAGTGTAAAAGTGGCAAGTAGAAGTGAGGCTGGTACACTATGTTAGGATACAAAAGAACCAGGAGTTGTGGAGTTGCTGCAATTGATTTAGAGTTGGATTGATTTGATGGTCGATGATGCTATGACTGAAATGACTGATTTAGAGGATGATGGGAGTGGGCACCTGCCAAAAAACCTGCAATTGCCAATCCACCAACCCCATGGACCTATCACCCAGTTTATGGTTGGTTGATCTGCAGGGTTTCTGCTGGACAAGCTTCAGGAATGTCTTTGCCTCCACTACAAGACCACAGTGTCATATTGGCAAATGTGCTGCCCTGTTTGGATGGGTGACTGTCACTAGATTTCCCAGCCTGAGACTGCCATGTGAGACTTAGCATTCATGGGCAGATAATTCAGTCAGTGGTCCTGACACACAGGGAGTAAAGTGCTTGTGCACTGGGGCACTTTTTTTTGTATTCTACCCTTTGGGAGGTTGTTTGTGAAATATAAAAACGGTTCAAAGGGACAAAACAAACATGGTGCAACTTGTTATTCGGATGGCTTCCATGCATCCACCAGATTCCTGACCAACTGAAGTCACAGAGATCCATGCCAGCAGGTGTGGATCTGTAGATATTTAGAAAGGTCCTGTGCTGCTGGGCGAGTGCAGGCCAGGGTTCTTTTCCTACTGTCTCAGCAACCTTCTCCTAATCTGACTCTTTGCGATGCTGCTGGCTATCCAGGCTGGGCCTCTTCTAGGTGCTGACTGCTGTGAGTATGAGGTACAGCCATGCTTGTGAAAGGACATTGCTTGTATCTCTCAGCCCATATATGTGGTCCCATCTGTTTAGGGTTGTCTTTAAGCCACATTTTGCTTTAGGTCAATTGTAGTTTAAAATCCACTTTTTTCCAGGTATGTTCCCTAAATGTCCTGAGGGGCATTCACCTATCCATATATGACCAATGTTTCTGGTCAAATTTGCTTTATTCTGCACCATGTGCTACTGTTTTGTTAATACTTTTATTGAAGATTCGCCAAGCCAAGCCACTCTCCAGTCTCACCAATGTTAGTGATCTTCAAACTGTGCCATTCATTTTTGTAAGGAATTCCCTGGGCAAGGCACCGGAAATCACCCTGAAACGATTTCTTTCAGCAGCATAGTTGTATTTTTAGTTAGTCATCCAGTGGGCTTTAATTTGTATTTTGCCACATATTTCCTAAAACTTTCAAATACACCAAAAGAGCCTCAGAAAACTAAGGCCTATATTTATACTTTTTTAGCTCTGCATTTGCGTCATTTTGTGACTCAAAAGCGGCGCAAACTTACAAAATACGATGGTATGAGCTCTGATCATGCCATGCCTGAACTAATGCGACAGGATTTTACTGGTCTCCCTAAAGAAGTCATGTCAGGCCACAACTACAAAACCACTCGCCAGAATATGTCTAAACTTCCTCAAAAGTAAAATAATCAAGTCCACCTTGAAAAGAACGATCTGCCTTCTGTTGAATGTAGGATCAAAGAATCAGAATAACACTGAAATTGCACCCCATTAGGTACCAACTAGAAACCTCAGATCAGTGGTTGCCCATTGGATCAATCAAGAATCCTTCAGCAGGATGGACCATGGTGACACATTTCAGGGAGTCCAATGCCCTAGACTGTGGGCAACGCTTAACCCGAACCTGACATCTGAAGCTAACACAATTGACTCAGGAAACGTCTGAAAACAGACCTATCTAGACTGGCTTTCCATTGACGAGTAAATTCCTTAGCAGATGAACCACAAGTTACTCACGCACTCGATCACAATATAACTTCCTCTTCCTTTTTTGAACATTTGTTTCTTAATGTTTTGGGGCTTCTGAGTAAGTGCAAGACTAACAGTGCTTTGAAAACTCCTCATTGCATACATACGTTTTTTTATGTTGACCTGGCACTGCAGCGATTTTTTTCGCTGAGTGATGATTTTATAAATGGTTCATAGGTTTCTATTACATCAAAATCCTATTGAGCTTATGTGTGTGAACTTCAATGAATAAAATGTGATGGGTGAGAATAAATAACTGTAATAAATGCCTGTGGATATCATAGAATGGTATGCATGCCAATTACTTAGCAGAAGTGAATGTGTTTTGGACAGTTGTTGTTACCGAGTTGCTCAGACCTGAAGGTTCCTTACCCAGATCTCTGTTCACTCTGCCTACTTGCCCAGCATCCTACTGCAATCTCCAGATTATCTTGATTTCAATGATTTTGGCGAATCCTTTCTTTCAAACTCAACTTGAGGCACCTTAATCTTATGCTGCTGCTTCTATTTTACTACCTCAAGTCAGTCTTCTTTTTTTGGGTCCTTAAGCACTATAAAGGTTAGCGAGCTGGAATCCTCTCATTGTCACTTTATCAAGAAGTATGGACCATGTGCTTCACTTTAATTACCGCCTAAAAGACAGGTGACATTGTTCCAGTACCCTCTTGCACTAGATATCAATGAAAGTAGTCCTCAACTTATATACTGGCGATACCATCATGCACCTACCTCCGTGGCCAGGACATAGAGTAGACCTGGTTGGTCTTGGGTGGAAAAGTGGTGGTTTTGTTGAGTGGCCTATTCTCAGCCACAAATGGTAGTGTATTGATTGTAATTCTCTGGGCTACAGTATCCAGCAGACTGTATTTTCTGGTCATAGAATACTCTTTGGTAGAGTTTGGAAATATAATCCTGAGCATGCTAATTCTTCCAGAATTGTGCGGAGAAAAAGTCAAAAGAAATACTAGAAGAGTATTGACCATTCTTAGAAACGAAGCAGAAGTAGTTAAAAGGAATGTAGGAAAGTTAACCCTTGTATATGGTCACCCTCATGTTTTGCCCCCAATGCTTATGGTTATGACTCTGTTAGTGCAGTGGAGCCTGCTAATTAGGGCCCAGTGATGTGCGCTCTCCAAAAACTGATGTGTCGACTTGGGAATTCTTTCGTTGGCAAAGACTTTACCCCCTTTTATGTCCTAAGTAAATGGACTCAGGGAAGCCAGGGCATAGGTGTAAAGGGTTCCCCAGGGTTACTGCTTGTGTTTATGCCACCCCAGGTGACCCAAACATACTACTGAAGGCAGACCTGCCCTGGCAGACTGCAGGAGCAGTGCAAACTGCTCGAGTGTGACTGCGCCATCACCATGAGTGACACTGTTCAATGCACTGCCTTACATATATATGTCATACACCCCTAAAAAAGGCCTCTGCAGGGTGCATTATATTTAAAGTGCTGGCATATAAGCATGAGCTTACATGTCTCCATATTATCTTTCCTATTAAAGTACACTATAATTGATAGCCCGTCCAAAAAATAACATGGGACTTGCAACCATACAGTCCCGGATTGTTAGGTCCATTATGGTACTGCCTAGATATGTTGAGTTTGTTGTCAACAAAGTGCCTTCTCCCCCTAACACAAATCTGGTGTTGCAGGATGGCTGGGGTGTACCCAGGTGGCACCTTAGAGGCTACCCACCTGTTGCCCCAACTTCTTTTTTGCTCTGGCTAGTGAGTCTGCGCATTCCCATGCTTGCTGCCATCAAGACCTCCTGCCAGGTAGTGTGGATACTCCCAGGAGTCAGAGACAAAGGCTGAGGCAGGAAGGAGGTTACACCTCCCACACCCCCCACCCCCCTGCCGGGCTAGTGAATGGGCACATCAGGTCAGTGAGCTTCAAAGGCTTCACCGCACCTGATAGCCACTGGTGCTGTCCTCCAGAGGTGGAAACAGCCCTCCCCCTACCCCAGGCACATTTGCTTGTGGACAGGCAGGAAATTAAATATGCAGGGTAGTGCACACCCTCAGCAGGCTGACCACACCTTTAGAATGAGAAGTCCAGTCTGTGCACTACATTTTGATTTCTGCTATCTTAGAAGTGGCAGAATGGAGGGTTCTTGGTAGTAAAAGGTGACTCTCCCCAATGGAAATGGTCACCTCAGGGATGGTTTAGCTGCAGGAGCTAGCTGGCTATTGACCACTACCCCCATACCCCTAACACCCCCAAATTCAGGATTTAAGGGACACCTCTGGCACCAGAACCTAAAATCTGAACAACTGACTTCAAAGAAGGATCAAGAGGAGCCCTGTGTTACCGACAATCAGACTTTGCCCACTCCGACAAAGCAAAAGAGGGATGTTCTGTCCCTGAGGCAACAGCCTGGGAACTGCGTAAATGACCCTCGTCCTTAGCTCAAACTCTGCTCTCCCGACCAGAGGGACTCCTGTTGACACCAGATGCACCCTCAGTCTCTGGCACAAGTCCCCTGCAGACTGCTGGTAAAATGCTCACAGGGTTCAAAGGTTCACCGGCCATTTGGCCCTCCATGGGATCGCCCAAATCCAGGTGATCTAGTGTCTTCTGGGAGTTGTAGTCTCACCAACCCCATAGTTTCAGGCCGCTATGGCACTCCCCTGACCCCATGAAGTTCCCAAAGCTTTTCGACACCTTTACAGCTGCCAAGGCTTGTTGGTTGCCTGCCCAGTACTCACCCCCACACTTAACCCTGCAACTGCAGGGCACACCATGAAGCCTGCATCTGATATCAACTACCCATCCCCAGCTTTGTTTTTGCATCTTGCCTGCAGCACTGAGTAAGCAGTAAATTCAGCACCAGCACGGTTCCCATTCAGCACCCGGACAACCAGGAGAGCTCTGCACCCTGACTCCATGAACCAGATGAAACTGAACTGATTGTCGTGGCATGGTCCTAGGACCCACACCACCTTAGCCCCGCAAAGGTTCCACGTAACTCGACCTCGAAGTGGCTGACTGTCACTGGTGGTTTTTCTCCATTGGCAGCAACATTACGTTTAAATACCCATTTGTGCTGTGATTTAATTTAGCTTCTAAAATGTATAACTCCAGTTGTACTGATGCAATTCCATTTGTTTTAGTGTCTACAATAAGATAAAAATAAGCTTTAGATTTATAAATTGATGTTAGAATTATTTTATTAATTGTCAATTACTTATGTCTATGTTGATGCTCTGAAATGCTTAACACATGTTCTGCCAGTGAAGCCTGACTGCTCTTCGCACACTACCAGGACTGAGCTAAGGATTTTTTAGTGTGAATCCAAGGACCATCTTTAAGGTATTGTGAGAGTATTACATGGTGAAGGCTGATCCTCACACCAAATAATACTCCATTTCCTACAAGGAACACTGTGCCACTAGATCTGTGCTTGTCAATCTGGCTCCATGGAGATCCTGCCACCTTCAGAAGAATTGTAGTTTCTTCTGCTGAGTCAAAGATTTCTGATTGTTTTCAAGAACGTTTTACCCTTTGGTGTGTGATTTTGTTTGGTGCCACTGACAAAAGCTCTGGGGTATCTCCCTACTTTCACCTAAGGTAAGTGCACTGCCTTCTAACTTCAGAACCATAAACTGTGAGCACTGCTCTGTGAGACCGATGGTCACAGAAGACAAGAGGTAACAAACTCAGTTTTATAGGTCTCTGATCAATTCTCTGACAAATTTGCAAACTGCAGGAAAAAATTGAAGTCCAAGTTAGTTGAATATTATAGAGGCAAAGAGAAATGGCATGCAAAGCAGGACCACAGAACAGTGACCATCCATTCCTGAGGACAAAAGAGGCCCGGGTAAAAATCCTTTGGGTCTGAAGGAGATCACTTGGTGTGGGAATATTACATGGCAACCTAATCTGATCTCAAACTTCCACTACTTTGAGTGGACTCTTGACCTTAAATGTACATTTAGGGTTATATTGTTGTTTCAGGGATGCTTTCACCCGGTAAGTTAAAGGTACTTGTCAGGGGATAATGTGATTGATATACGTGGATGGTGCTAGCATGCCTCAGTTAAACATTCACAGGATTTTAGAAAGACTGGATAGACAGTTGTATCAGGGCTGGGCAAGGTGCCTGTGGCAAAAGAGAAGTAAAAACAAACCTGGTTTGATTAAACCTCTATTTCAGTGGTTCCCAACCTTTTGATTTCTGTGGACCCCCACTTTAACATTAATGGAACCCAGGGACCCCCAATGAATCATCATGGGAATCCGGGGACCCCCGCCTGAGTCATTACTGGAAGGTGGGGACCTAATTTGTCAATATTTGTCAATATTTTGTAATTTTACAGGCTCTCGTGGACCCCCTGAGAAGGCTTCGCGGACCCACAGGGGTCCCCGGACCACAGGTTGGGAACCACTGCTCTATTTCATATGCTTCAGTGAAAGGCCGTGCACAGTGGGGGGTGTTGGCTGCCTGCTGGTGGTTGGGCACTAGGCCTAGCCACAAGCCAGATCCTGCAGCTAACCCCATGCTGCATATGGCTGAAGGTCATTTGCGGGTGTGGGAGTTGTCAGAGTTATGTTTGGTAATAAAAAATTACTTTATGTTGAAAAAACGTATACATTCACTAAAACAATGATTAAACTGATGTTAACGCACCACTGCACCTCCCACACAGCACAGGGTGTGAGCCCACCACACTTCACTGACCTCTCTGGATATTATTCTACCACACTGCACAATTGAGACACATACACAAATAAGTCAGCACTTTCCCATCAGGTTGTGTTTCATCCTAGGGCTACTAAACCATTGCACAGCACTGGTCCATGTCACACTGCACTGCAGTGCATCCCAGAGACATTAGCCTACTACACTACACAGAAGCCCAAAAACACCAACTCACCAAACAGTACTGCACCCAAGGAACACTAGAACACCACAATGTTTCCTAGGGATACATCACCATCAGAAAGAAAATCCTTGGTATAGCAACCCCCAAATATCAATGCATGTAAGGGGCACAAATCCACCTCACCTCCCTGCATCATTGGAGATCTAACCCATCCCACGTAGCCCTCCCTCTCTGAACACTAACCTGCTACACTGCATAACATGACAGGGCCATTACAGATTCCTGACTGCATTAGACGACATCATTAGTGCAGGAATTCACAACAATGTACTGCGTGCTTAGGAGACGAAGCTGGACACGACCATCACACTGTATTGCATCCCAGGAGCATCAGTTCAATGCACTGCGCCATAGAAATGCTTGCTCAGCTCAGGGTACCTTACCTAAGTGATACTAACCTTTCATTCTGCACTGTATCCTACGAATAAGAACCCAAAATACTCGCCTGCCCCCTAGTGTCAGGAGCCCGTTCTACAGTGCTGCATGCTATGAGAATGCACTCAATATTCTGAATTATATCACATAGGCCCGAGCCTGCTACAGTAGAATCTAGTACTTTACTGTGCTGCATTGTGGCCATATTATACTATCACAATGTACTGCATCATAGTGTCAGCCTGGAATCCACTCCAGTGGCAAACTCCTTGAATACTGCTTGGATCAGTCATTAAAAAGTTCTGATGCTGGTCACACCGGAAATGCTTCATTCAAATTCTGCACTCGGAAAAACCTATAATCTGGTGGACAAAAAAAATCCATGAAAAATATACTTTATGCTCCTTTCCTGCCTTATTCAGACCCCAGCGTAGTCGTCTACAGCAGTGCCCTTAGATCATCAGAGGGATTCCATCATTGCACCTTGTGGCATTACCCTGGAGTGATTTACCTCACCATTCTGAGCATTATGGAGGTTTGTAAGCCTTGTGGAATGCAAAGAGTCTTTTGCTGCGAAAGAGCATTTTATCCATGGCAACCCTCCCGATTCAGGCAGGTGACTACTGATATGAACGCTAATGCCTGTCACACACACTCCAATCTTCTCCCCCAAAATTACCTCTGACATCAAAGGTTTGTCCTTAATTCTTGGAGGGGAGATTAGCGCATGTGGCTGCCCTTAACATTTTTTTTTTGGCATTTTTTGGTAGAGCAACCACTAACAGGGTTTAGAACTCTGTTTTCGTTTTCCAGAGTTTAGAGCTCAGTTTTGTTTGTGCTCTGTTATGAAACTTAACAAAATTACATGCTGATCGTCAGTCACCATACATACCAATAGAGGCAGATTGACTCAGCTCCTAGATGTCAGTGGGGAAAATACATTCTCCCAAATATTTATTTTAATCTCCCACGTGTCTGCTCTAAAATGTTGAAATGCATGATATTGGGAAGTGAATACTTAGAGTGAGCCCTACTCTGCGGTGCTTTTCAGGTGGATAATTGGATGTACAAGTTTTTTTTTTTTTATCACATGACCTAAACTTTGAAAACTTCCAGAATATTGGCCGTTGTGTAGTTGTGAAGTTTGTCGCTTTCTCTTTCACGCATATGCATATTTTTTCTCGCACTTGCTGGTAGGCATAACACTTTCTCCCGAGTGTTAGCATTGCTGTGAAACCAAGTGTCACATTTTCCCAAGAGTTTATGGTGAAACCGGATGTGTGCTGCACGTGCAACGTTTTCCTAAACACTTTGAACCAAGAAAGATAACGCTAATGCTGAAGGTATGCAAAATGAGTAAATACTTGCCAAATCAAGAGAAACATTCATGGGGGAGACAAAACATGTTTCCTGCTAAATTTGTCAGCTGTGGAAAAGTGCAGCATGAGATAATCAACATGCGTAGAACTTCACAATCCCTAATAGTGACCTAATAAAGCGAGCAAACAATCCACTCTCTATTGGCTACCTACGTAACCTCCTGTCATCCAGGCTGTTGTATGTGATGGTTCACCATGTTACTGGGTTTCCTGGGAGGAACCAGGGGTGATTCTGTTTGGTTTCATTTCCTTTTAAGCAAAGAAATGCTCTTAAAATTACAAGCCTTTCAGGGTGTTCTACAAGAATTTAAATTGACCTTTTCTGTACAGTGTCTAAATACAGGCTCATTCCATTCACTATAACGTGCATATACTTATGACGTAGCCTCGGGGCACAAAAGAGGCCTGTTAACATTCCAGCGAAGAGTTTATTGTCTCTTCTATGTGTGCATTCTGGTAAATCTTTACATTAGTAGACACTCCTTAAGATCAACTACTGTGCGAGAACAATGCACAGGAAAATCTCCACCCCTATGATCAGTTCATGGCACGCAACACTTAGTGGGTGTCAATGCAAACTTGGATGCACTCTTAAAAAATGTGTATCTTGTAAATTTCCTCACAGTGCTGAAAGACTGAGGATGCCTAGCAGATTATTGCTGATATCTACAATAGTTGCATTAGCATTGATGTCTGGAAATCAGTATCCCCCTTGAGGACCTGATGGCGTGACTGACCAACTGAACCTAAGGCTATTCATTAATACCACTGTCTGAGATTGGAATCTGTTCATTATAAAACGTCCAAGAAGAATATAAGATTTCAACACACAGTGCCATGACATAAAAGTTGTGAATCTTCCTAGGTTTAATCTATCTTTAAGGTTTCGTAGGTTCCTGTGCAGAGAAATCTACCTCCTAGAAAGATGTATGTCTAGGTAGGAGATATGTCACATTCGCCTAAATCAGTGGTTCCCAACCTTTTGATTTCTGTGGAACTCCACTGAATCATCATGGGAATCCGGGGACCCCCACCTGAGTCATTACTGGAAGCTGGGGACCTAATTTGTCAATATTTGTTATTATTTTTTAATTTTCTAGGCTCTCACGGACCCCCTGAGAAGGCTTTGCGGACCCCCAGGGGTCCCCAGACCACAGGTTGGGAACCACTGGCCTAAATCATGACTTGTAAGTTTATTATTCATTTTCATATGAATCTTCCCATAGCACAATCCTATAATAATTTAGGTGTCAGCAAACTTCTTACTCAAAAAACCACAGAGATAAAAATATCATTACAACGAGTTAACATGAAAATCATAGGATTTCCAAAAGCAAAATCTTTAATGGGCCAAAACTTCAAATGAACATGCTCAAACATACACAGTAAGAACCAGGTGAACACGCTCTGTCAAAGCCAGTAGGGCTGACTTATATTAGGTGCACGTTCTTTGTTTTACACATTTTAAAGACGGGGGTGCTGGAGAAAGTTAAGGATGTCCTGTTGGCAAGGTTGGCAAATAGTGAAACCCCACAAAACAGATCTTCATTTAAGTGCAAAGACATTTCCTCGTCCATGCAGTGCAATGGAGACCCTGCCTATGTGTACTCATGCACTCAATGTTCCAATATATGCCTGTGAAGATAGTGCACTCAATATACAGCATGATTCACGGTTACAACAAGCAATAGTTAGAAAGGGGACTCGTAGAAAGGCCAATGACAACAAGCAAACAAAAAAGTGAAGAGGGCTATTCCTCTTGCTCGTCTCTTTGTATTCTTTGTCAGAGAAACACCTAAAGATGCCATTAACATAAGATTTATTTTGAAAGTCTTTATAAAAGACACATAGCTTTTCATCGAATAGAGTTTGCTTCCTTTGGCCAGCCTTGGCAAGCCATCAAGCACCTGGTTGGCAGCCAACGAGGGCGATATGAGATATAAGGACCTCTGTCGGGCACTCTGAGGCCTGTCAATTCCTGGGCAGATGCTCTCGTGTGCCAGTTGGTTGGCATAGATCCACCGTACCCATATGGGTGGGGTGAGGCTTCGAGACAATCCCTTTTGCTTGGAAGGTAGATGGATAATGTTAGAGTAATTTCTTTCTGCTGTTTTATTTTACGTGTTTATTAAAAACCTGATCTGTGACCATGGTTTAAATATAACAGAGAAAAACAAATATCCCTTTCTGGTGGGCATTGATTGCATATCTTGAGTGTCGATTCAAACTTCCAGAAGTCCCTTCAAACCACTTATGTTGGAAGTTAACCAGAAGATGAAGTTTTGGTATTTACTTCCAATCTGCTTCTCACTGCCTGTGCAAGACTGTCAAAAGCAGATCTCAGCAATATATTTAGGGGCATATTTACAAGAAGGTGGTGCATCAGCGCTTATGTGGCACTTTTCTTGCGTTGCCCTGTACCCCCTAACTTCACCATGGTAGCACTGTATGTACTATACAGCGCACTGTGGCACACGTTAGCAAAATAGAATCATAATATACTACGCTATTGTGGCACTTACCTTGATTAGCACCATAAATTATGGCTCTAGTCCAGCAAAGCACAGGGAGGCCGATAGGTTATTATGGGAGCGTCACTTTAACGCCTGTCTTGAGCAGGCGTTAAAACCGACGGAACAATGGCTCAGCGAAAACTTGTAAATTTCACTGCACTATTTTTTGGTCCTCCCTGCGTGGAAACCCATCCCCTTGCATATATTATACCTGGTGCAGGTATGATGTGGTGCAAGGGGTTACAAAGTGGCACAATGCAAGCATTGCACCACTTTGTAAACATGGCGCATAGCAGAGGCCTTCTTAACCCCTCCTTAGCGTAAATAAAAATGAGACTAGAGTGGCACAAGGAGGCGCAAGGGGCTTGTAAATATGCCCCTTAATAGGAATCACATATTCTTACTTAGAACTAGATATTGTCAACAATGGGAACTAAGGAATCATATATGATCAGCGTGATCCAACACGTTGATCTCTAATAACTAGTGGTTACTGTAATAGAGCAACGTGAAAACATTGAAAAAACTAAGGAAAGGGAATCATAACAAACCACTCATTTATAAATTTACAAAACATCATAGCGAGTCATAAACCAGGTGAATTTTGTCAAACAACATTTTAGAACAACTTGTCTGATGTTTTGGTTAGTTAGTTGGTTAGTTAGCTAAAAAGGGTTTTGGTGATGGGCATCTGTTCGCTCCAAAGTAATGAAAAATACAAATTTTGAGATTCAAAATAGAAAACTGATTAGTTATATCAAATTTGACTTGGATGAAATGTACATAATTTTAGCCTGCCATGTTTTTAATTTAAGTAGGTTTTATGAACATTTAAAATATAAAGTTAAATATTTCAAAATATAATCATTATCTTGTATTTCTGCTGTGAAAAGTGAATTTATTTGCAAAACACGTCAGCTGTAAGTACATGAAACTGGAATAAAGATTTGGAACTATTTTGAAAATTGTGTATACCACATATTTCAGTGTTTGATATAAAAACATTTTTGTGAGCGGTAATTCAATCACTGCCATTATCTCTCTTTTCAGAGCTTAAACCTGCATCATGCCATGAATGTGACTTTCAACCAGTCATTTTTCAAACTGAAATTGAGCCTGGGGACTTGTAGGCACCATCTAATAAAGTAAATCCAAGGCACTAGCGTGCCTAGTACTATTGGCTAAAAAACAGTGTTGGATTCATGTCACAATCATGATAAGGGGCCAAATGTCAACTGCTGGTGATTTCCTATGTTGTACAAAACAAAAGATAAACTCTTTAATTGGTAGAACCAGACCTTTGGACCAGCCTGCCAGGACACACGAGCTGTTCATCTGCCTCCTTCAAGAGTACATGTTTTCAGTCAATAGAAAGATTGTTCTGATGCTTTCACCTGCTTTTAATTTTTGTTTCTGATAAGGCACATTTCCGGGTGAAAGGGGTTATTTTGAGCCAAACCATGTTATTCATGCAAAGCTACTTTCTTACTCTCCATGCATTTTTTGGCCTTACTGAGGTCTTCAGGGCTTCCAACTCCACACAGGAACTAGTTCTTTCAGTCTAGGATTTTTTGCTGACTTCCTGACTTCATTAGGTCGAGCATGCAAGCGTCTGACATGTTGTAATCTACCTATGGGCCTTTAACCACGCCCGCAGTACACCCATCACTATCACTCGTTCATGGGCTTGCCTTTCTAAAATTCTTTGTTATCATTGGTAAATGCTTTACGTTTGTCCCTCTTTGGGGCAGTGTTGTTACCGCCTTGGCCATCGACCCTGTTACGTGGTTAATTGCACATTTGCCGATACGTTTGACTGCAAGCAAAATTCTTTTTCCTTTTGTGTCTTTCCTTCCCGCTCACTCTCATGGTGCCCGTGGCGTTTTGAATTGACTTGCTTATGTCAACTGTTTTACCTTTCATTTTACATTTATGTTGCAAGAAAAGTCCAGTTAGGAATTTACAATGCTAATAGCTCTGACATGAGAAAACGCGAGACCCATTGCATTGCAAATGCTTGTTTTATATTGGGGTCAACAGGGCTATAAATCCGAGGTTGCAAAGAAAAAATATGGACTGTGTTGGCTTATGACACAGAGACCTGACAAAATCGAGCTTCTGTGAAAGAGTGAATCTTACTCTGCCCAACTGTGTTTTGTATTGGGTGCAAGATTATTATGGTGGCTGGGGAGGTCATTTTGGGAATGAACATCAACGAACTTAGGCAAGCACCCTGGTCTAGCAGGAAGCAGAAGAGGAAGCAGGGAGCTGTCAGACTAGGACCCCACTGATCATGGCAAGAAACAGCAATATCAGAATTCTATGTCAGAACCGGAGGCTTCAGATTATGCTTTTCTCGCTCTTTACTGCAAAACAAACAGCAGCCAATTAAAACACTTTACTTCCAAAAACTACATTTCCCATAACTTCTGTAGTCCATAATGTCCACCAATCACAGGTCTTCTCCCTGTATATCTAACTCTGACAACACAGTCCTTCCTCTTTCTTTGCTGCTCGCAGCCTGAGATAAGTGTTTTACTTGTTTATGCTCTTATTTCTGGGATTTGTTATTATGGGTTTATGTATAATTACAATGTGGAGCGGGGCTTGAAACGTGTCATGGTGCTTCAGCTTCATATGGCTCTGCACACGTGCGATCGCTTGTTTACTGAATACGATCACAGTGCTAGCGCTATTTAAAATTCAGTTTTTTTTCCCCAAACGGATGCCGTGCGACGCACGACACACGGTTATTACAGGCCCATGCCCGACTGAATGAAGCGTCGGAGTCCTTAGGACTCAAAGACCACGTACGCAGTCAAAAGAGGAATAGTCCTCTTTCTCTGCTTACCGTCGCACATGTGCTCTCTCGACATCCACGGCAGTGTGTGAGGCATTCGGGAGAGACACTGCGTGATCGAGTGCACAATTCAAATTATTGATTTATTTAGCCCCTGAGTGCCCGATGTGGCAAAATAAACGTGATTAAGGCCTTGCCTTGGGGGTAATGGGCAGGAGCTCCTTCCACATCCTAATCTGCATTAAAAAATATATATGTATATATATTTGATTGACTTTTGTGAGTCTTCCTGCTTGGTTACTTTGCCCCCCCCCCATTGTACTCCTTCATTCACCTCACAAGAATCATGGTGTAAAACGCCGAAGAGGATGAATATGACCAGGAACTTCATGAAGTAGCTGATGATCAGCATATGGAGGAGAGATTAGTGGAAGCCTTGGGATATCACATCCAAGACTCCGTAAATCAGGCTCTTATAAAGGCTTTGAAGCCCTTTCCTCCACCACTGGCGAGATTTGGTCACCGTGAATTGAAAGGGTGCTCATTGATTGAATCTGGTTCCCACCTTGGCCAGAGTACAGAAGGGGAATTTCCCAGATGAGCCTCTCAGGGACCAGCCTCTTCAGCAGAAATCATGGCTCAGATGGCTGTGTCGGTGATATAAGGTCACAAATATGGTTCATTTCTGGCCCTGGATGGTCTGGAGGCTGGGATGGAATCATCTGTTCATACAGAGGGCAATGCCCCTCTCAATTATTTATCCTCAGGTTCTGATCAAGGTCAAGCTGAGCCCAAACCTGCGGGTAAGCGCAAACGTAAATCGCGTAATATGCAGGAAGAGGCCCAACCTCCCCGCACTTTGTCATTTGACCCTGAAAATATAATTCATCCATGGTCCACAGAGTGGATTCCATGTGTAGAGGTGGCACATTATGTACAGGACAGAATCAGAAAGGGTTTTGATCGAGATGTACACGATACCTTCCGCTCCGAATGCCCTAGGCCGTTGTTGCTGGGCAAGATGGTGGAGATGCCTGAGCTTGATCCCAATATGGCCACATTCATAAAGAGATTTTCAAAGGAACCTAAGAAGGGCTTAGACCGGGCCTGGAAAAGATGTCAGGACAAGCTGCTAGACATCTCTGGCCCTCTAACAAAGATCTTGGAGCTAGCTGTTCAAGCTAAGGAATCTAACACTCCCATAGATCCTCACACTATTTTAGAATGGGCACAAAGAGCCATTAGTTTGTTGGGCAATGCTAATTATGCCATGCCTACAGAGTGCAGATGCTCATGTTTGATGAGAGTTGCCCCCTATCTGGCAGAGCTAGCCGCTAACAAAGCAGGTTCTTTGGCGAATGGTTTGCTCTTCGGAGACAAGTTCGTCAAGGAATTGGGGAAATATGTTGCTACCTTTTCCCCGCTGGACAAGGCCCAATCTTCAATGAAGAAGATGTCCAGCCGAGACCTTTTTGCCAGGACCAGACTCTAAAGAAGTTGAACTCCAGGCCGTGGATACTACCAGACCTCTGGAGGATACAGTCAACAAAGCCAAAATTCCTATCCCAGATCAGGGTTTTACCCTTCTAGAGCCCGCAGAGGCAAAGGACGTGGCTTCAGGAACAACCGAGGCAACTTCACCTCCCCGACGGAACATCTACAGGTGAGAATCATTCCGTTCTCAGAGGTTTTTCTGGGGGGGGATTGAAAGACCCTGTCAGAGCTTGGGAACAGATTTCACAAGACCCGTGGGTTCAACAAATGGTAAAGGGGTGTCAGCTGGAGTTTTATGCCCGACCCCTACAGTTGTTCTATACTCGGCCCATTCTTTTTTCCCAATCAGAGAGTTCTTTCATCGATGCAGAGGTAGAGGCTCTCCTTCTCAAACGCGCCATCATCAGGTCAAGCCCTCATGCTTCCGGCTTTGTCAGCTCTATTTTTCTGGTGCAAAAGAAAGGAGGCGGCTCTCGTCTCGTGCTGAATCTAAAGGAGTTCAACTTGTGGGTGGTTTACCACCATTTCAAGATGGAGGGTGTCCATCTATTAGGAGATCTTCTTCAGGAAGAGACTATATGGTGCGTCTGGATCTCAAAGATGCTTACCTTACGGTTCCTATTTTCGACCCTCAACGCTAGTATCTTCAATTCCAGTGGCGAGATCTATGGTACGAGTTTTCAGCTCTCCCGTTCAGGCTCTCTTCCGCTCCTTGGTGTTTCACCAAGCTTCTAAGACCGGTGGTACAATTTCTCAGAGAAAGGGGCGTTTGCCTCATTATATATCTGCATGACATTTTGATCATTGTCAGACAGAAGAGTCAGTCTTGTTACATCTCTCTTGGATGGTCCAACTTTTGCAGGATCTAGGATTCCTTATCAACTCAGACAAGTCAATAATGATTCTGTCCAAAGGTATAGAATTCTTAGGTTTACAGGTAGATTCTGTCAAAGCCCAACTGTTATTACCTCTTGTGAAGAGGAGTTCCTTCAAGAAGGAGTTGAGGAGAGCCCTTACATCTCCAACTATATCATTGAAGACCCTGGCTTGCCTGGTGGGTCTATTAGCCTCATCCATTCAAGCTATTTTTCCAGGTCCTCTTCATTACATAGCCTTACAACATTTGAAAATTTTGCATCTTTGCAGGGGACTAGCATATTCTGAACAAATTGGCCTGTCAGAGGAAGCCAGAGCGGAGATAGCGTGGTGGCTAGCTCACATGGACGCTTGGAACGGCAGAGCCATCTTTGCTTCAATCCTGCAGATGATAATAGAGTCCGATGCCACTAGATGGGGCTGAGGGGCTCGTTGAGGTTCAGTGCAGACGGGGGCGATGATCAACAGAAGAATTGAAACTTCATATCAACTGTCTGGAATGTTTAGCGGGAGCTTTTGCAATCTAATCCCTTTCCCCTCAACAAGCAAAATGTTGCATCCTTCTTCGTATGGACAACATCTTGGCGGTTGAATATATCAACCGACTGGGAGGGACCAGATCGCGTGTTCTGTTGGAGATTGCGAAAGAATTCTGCCAGTTTTGCCTTCATCACCACATTTCGGTGACGTCGGAATATTTACCGGGCCTTTCCAATCTGATAGCAGATTGGAACTCTTGGTTTCTCAGAGATGGCAGTGATTGGAACTTGAATCCTGTAGTATTCCAACAGCTGAATCTTCAGTGGGGTCCTTGTTCCATGGACCTATTTGCCTCGAGACTCAATGCCCAACTGGATCTCTTCTTCAGTTGGAGACCGGATCCATTAGCACTCGGGACGGATGCATTTCTGCAGTATTGGAGACGGGGATTCTTTATGCATTTCCCCCTTTTTCAATGATTCAGAAACTACTCTCTCATGCGAAGAGACAGAAGTCAGAATTGATTCTGGTGACATCAATTTGGAAAGCTCAACCTTGGTTTCCGGTTGCGATGTCAATGTCTTGTGCACAACCTATAGCGATTCCCGGAGAACCAAATCTATGGCTGGACCCAGTGGGATCTCAGCACCCCTTGATAATGCTGGGGCAGTTGTCGCTCATGGCGTAGAGTTTCTGGAGACGATGGCAAGTGCCAGGATTTTTGGACAAAGCTTTGTTCTTTCTCTCCCAATCTTAGGCCCCTTCAACCCACAAGAGGTATGAATCTTCATCGAAAAGATGGGTTCGTTGGTGTAGTGAACAATGTGTTGATCCCCTGGGGACAAATATTAGTGTGATTGGCAACTTGCTTTCTGATCTAACCTCTCAGGGTCTAGCTTACAGAACGATTAACAATTTCAGAACCGCTATTTCTGCGGGTCACCCGTACTTGGAAGGGAAACCGATAGGTGAACACCCGTTAGTATGTAAGTTGCTTCGGGGAATTAAAATTGTAAAACCTCCCCAACCCAAGTACTCGTAGATGTAGTGTTACGATTTTTGAGAAATTGGCCATGCAATGAGGATATTTAGCGCAAACAGTTATCAGCAAAGCTAACCATATTACTTTGTCTTTTATCCTGCGGACTAGTCACAGATGGTCGGGCCTTGGATTTAGCAGGTAGAGTATTTACTCCTTTGGGAGTTTCGTTCACTATTTCTAACCGTACAAAGACAGCTTCTAAATGTGTAACTTATCCAGCATTTCCACATCATCAGAAACTATGTGTTGTCAAATGTTTGAAGGCCTATGAAGAGTGTACTCGTACACTTCGCAGAGATTTTCAAGGGCAATTACTCATTTCATTACAAAAGCCTTTTGGTCAAGTATCTGCAGATACTCTGGCCAGATGGGTTTGATGGATTATGGGGGAGGCTGAAATAGATGTTTCCATGTTTGGAGCACATTCAGCACGTGGTGCTATGGCCTCTAAGGCTTTTTCAATCGGTTCTCGCTTGGAGGATATAATGAGAGCGGCGGATTGGTCTTCTGATTCCACCTTTAAAGTTTTCTATCACAAACCTATTGTTGATGTTGTCTCCGCAGTGGTGGATCAACTTTGAACTAGAATAATCTGAAGCTTCCGGTCCTGACATAGAATAAACAAATTTCTAGCTTCCGCGTCAAGAATGTTCAATTCTATTAAGGACACAGAGGTGAGGATTATCCCACCCTTTACATACTGATATTCTTATCCTGTTATTCTTTTTGGCATTACTATTTATTCTGTTTGGCATTACTATGTATGTTATGTGAATTATATATGCCCTCCCATGATGTTACAATATTTATCTACAAAGCCAGATTAGATGTTATTGCATGTTTCCTTTATTTTCTTCAGGTGCGGAAAATAAAAATACCTGATTGATCTTGTGGTAACAAAGAACAGAGAAGTTGGTTCCATCAGAAAGAAATACAGTCGACGGCCTCGCCGATGGAGTTCAATGTTTCAGAGTTTCCAGTTCCTAGGAGTCAAGTATTTGTTTGGATTTATTGCAAAGAAAGAGGAAGGCCTGTGTTGTCAGAGTTAGATATACAGGGAGCAGACCTGTGATTGGTGGACATTATGGATTACAGAAGTTATGGGAAAGGTAGTTTTTGGAAGTAAAGTGTTTTAATTGGCTGCTGTTTGTTTTGCAGTAAAGAGAGAAAAAAGCATAATCCTCGCCTCCGTGTCCTTAATAGCAGTTGAGAAGCAGGACTGGCACTCCTCATTATAGGGTGTTAGTTGAATATTCAATTCACATGCATGCCTGTATCATAAACTGTATCCAACAAAGAAGCAACAGCAATGATCCTATGTCATTTTACATAGTTTGCATAAACTATTTTTAGTGCAATCCATTTAATTGAAGCAAAATTCAATCTATCCTAGAAGAAATGTGCCATTTATTGTCACTATCATTTATCACATGGACACTGCTCCATTTCTGTTTCAACATATAATTTATGTACCTTATGTTACCTTATGGATTTCACTGATATCTCTTTCTGTGCTAAAATAATACATGAGGACCACGCACATGCTTGTGGTCTCTGTGCTTCACCGTTGGGCATTTGGTCGCTAGTGTGCTTTTTTCTCAATGCTACAAAACATTAGTGAACTAAAAATTTGTTCAAAATCCCATTCCTTCTGTTGACACAAATAAGACTGTTCATAGGGTATTACACAACAGCCACTTTTATTCCATTGTGCCACTGCCAGTTGGATATAAATACAGTGATGTCACTTTGCAAACAATGTCAACATTCTTGGTCATGTAGAACAAAGAGGGAGTGACATGATGTCCATGCCTTCAGAAGGCCCTGGTGAGAGGTGTGGTGGGGGGATGGTCTTTCTCCATAACACTCATTTTCTTGACTATGTTGTTCCTATTCATCACCCCATATGAATTTTTCTGAGCATTGGTGCAGATAGTGGTGAGCCCCAGAGTTCCGCTGCTCTTCCGGTCCCCTGCACTCTTCTCAGATGCCTCCTTTGGAGCCATGGTAAACTGGTTCCATCGTCCAAGAATAGATGGTCTTGGATCGGCTGGCCCCAGCTGCTCCAGCCTCATGGGCCTCTTTATCGCCCTCCTTTGCATAGGGGAGGGAGGTGTCCAGTGCTGGGCAGTCCAGTGCAGCATCATAGAGTAGAAGGTAATGGAAGAGGTGGAAAAGATGGAATTAGTGGTGGAAAACATGAGCTCCCGCCTTAGAAGTTGAAGCTTACTATTTATCTAACATTTATTGCTATCTTGTAGCAGGTACACCATTACAATGAGGGATGGAGTCATCCTGTCTGAGGACTTTCAAGAAATGGCCCAAACAGGCATCACAGAGGTGCTTTGTGCCTACAAAATCTCATTCAACAAAATGATGCACCAAATCAACAATCATGTCACCACCAGTTGTCAACTACAAGAATTCTGGGGTTATGGGGCATATTTACAAGAAAGAGGTGCATCATAGATGATGCCCACTTATCTTCCGCCCCCCCCACCAGCACCTAACAACACCTTGATTGCACCATATTTACAATACGATACACCATGGAGGTCGTTAGGACAATAGCATCAAAACTGTCGACTCCATTGTGGCGCTTTGCTACACTAGCATCAAAGATTTTGATGCTAATGCAGCAAAGCACCAGGAGGACCATTGAATAAAATAGGTGCATAATTTTAACTCCTGCTCTGAGCAGGTGTTAGAAATGAGGTCTTTGGTTGACAGTCAGGTTGCCACCTGTTCAAGCAAGGACCCTCACTCTAGTCAGGGTAAAAGAGAATCACCCTCAGCTAACCCCTGCTTACCCTCTTGGTAGCTTGGCAGAGCAGTAGGCTTAACTTCAGAGTGCTAGGTGTAAAGTATTTGTACCAACACACAGAGTAATACAGTGTACCTCTACAAAATGACACAACACAGCTTGAAAAAATAGGTAATTTGTATCTAAACAAAACAAGACCAAAACAACAAAAAACTAACATACACAAGTCAAGATATACATTTTTAAAAGAATAAGAGTATTAATCCTTAGAAAACAGTGAGAATGCTGTTGTTACGAAAAGTACCTGGTTAGCGTAAAAAATAAAGTCACACACACGAGCGTGCATCGGAAAAAGTCAGCAATGCATCAATTCCTTGCTTCCAAGTCAGGCCGTGCGTCGTTTTCTTCTCCTTCAGGTTGACAATGCATTGTTTTTTCTCTCCCTCCGGGCAGGCTTTGCGTTGATCTGTCACACCCAGCGATGTTGCGTTGAAATCCGGTCACACAGTGTCAGAAAACCGTACTGCGTGGGGTTTACATTATCATCAGCCACCGTAAGCAGGAGTTGCGTGTTATTTCTTCAGCCACAATGTGTCGTTCTCCCAACTGCGATGCAGGTGGAGCATCGATTTCAGCCGCAAAGCTGGTGGCGAATCGTTTATCAGCCGTGTTGCAGAAGGTGCACTGAAAATGTCCCTGCACTGTGGTGTTTGCGTGGATTTCAGTCCCTATCCACCAGCTTCATCTTTCAAGGGCCCAGGGACTGAATGGGGCACCACTTGGCAGGGCAGGTGTCTCATCAGAGAGTCCAGGTGCTGGCAGAGAGAAGTCTTTGATGGCCCTGAAACTTCAACAGGAGGCACTTGGAGATTCTTCTCAAGCAGAAATGCAAAACAAAGTCCAGTATTTGTCCCCTTTCACAGGCAGAAGCAGCAACTTCAGGATAGCCCAACAAAGCACGGTCACAGGCAGGGGCAGCACTTCTCCTCAGCTCTTCATTTCTTCTCCTTGGCAGAGGATCCTCTTGATTCCAGGAGTGATCTAATTTTCAGGGGTTTTGGGTCCACTTCTTAAATTCCTTTCTGCCTTTGAAGTAGGCAAACTTCAAAGGAAAGTCTCTCTTGTTTGTAAGATCCTGCCCTGTCCAGGCCAGGCCCCAGACACACACAGGGGGTTGGAGACTGCATTGTGTGAGGGCAGGCACAGCCCTTTCAGGTGTGAGTGACCACTCCTCCCTTCCCTCCTAGCACATATGGCTCATCAGGATATGCAGGCTACACCCCAGCTCCCTTTGTGTCATTGTCTAGGTAGTGCTGCAAACAGCTCAGGGAATCCTCAAACAGGTAGAGCCAGAATGGTTTAAGCAAGAAAATGTCTACTTTCTAAAAGTCTATATAACATTACAAATGGGGGCTATGATTACCACGCCTCTCTTGTATTTCCACAGGTATCAATGACAGACACCATAAATGATAGGTATCATCTTATGACACCACATTAGTTAGGTGAATTGCACCATATCACTAAGCATGTATTATGTTTTCATTAGAGGTGGTCAAACTAGGAGTGGTACCAGGGAGTCCACCTTGGTCCTGAAGAGGAGCCTAGGGGTAAGGCTCCGAAACATGTAGACTAGGAAGTCAGGTAAATATAAAGAGAGAGAGAGAGAGACAGAGAGTTTGCTGTGTCCTGCTTTGTCTGGCAGTGGATCAAAGCGCCCTGAGGTGGATATAAGACCAGGCAGTGTGGCTATTATTCTACAAATTAAGCACTGTTCTGGGAAAACCACTTCATCTCCTGTCTAAAAAATGAATTTGACTTTGTGCAGTGTAACTGGTGCTCAGTGAGAAATGCACCAATTCCACTGGTTCGAGCACGCTATATAGAAGTGCAAAAGAATGTTGAGAGATTAGGAACATATATGTTGCAATTAATGTGCATGAGGAAGTACATTTTCTGCAGTGGCACAAGGGAGGCTTCTGAGATTGAGCAGACTAAAAATTAGGTGAACTATATTGATACGTTTAAAGTAAAATTAATTGAATCGAATTTGCGAAAGACAAAAGGCATTTTAATACAAAGTGAAAGTCGAAGGTTCCGTTTGGAATACAATATTCTGGAAACAGTCACTTTGTAGAACGTTGATGACATTAAATTTCGGGCAAGGATGTTTTTGTGTGTGAAATAAAACTCATTTATGTTTTTGGAACCTTTCCAGAGGCTGATGTTTCAATAAAAGAGAAAAAACGTTCCACACCCTTGGTACTAATAAACTCTCCGACTCAGTTAGTACAACACTGCCACCTAGTGTTTAAATGTTGAAGATCAGTCATAAATCTATGTAGGTGTTATTTTTCTTAGTATCCAGAGATGTATTTGTTAATTTTATTTATTTGCAATTTTATATAGCACAGACATGGCCCAAAGGCATCAGAGCGCTTTCTAACACACAAAAAACTGTATTGCATAGGGTTACATTATTAAAAATTGAACTCAGACGTTTACATCAATTTAAGGATACAGGAATTACCACAGGAGACAGTTACAACAGTAGGGCAGATGACATGAACAGATAAACAGAGCAGATCAGGACATGTTAGAGAAAGTAAATGGTATTGGATGAATTAACAAAGATGTCTATCAAATAGGAGGAGCTTGATGTCTTTTTTGTAGGCTGCTAGGCAGGTGGTTAAACAGAGTGAGGGAGGCAGAGAGTTCCAGATTCTGGTGGCGCTGCCAGAGAAGGACTGACTCATGTATCATTCTTGCCTGAAGGTTGGGGGTTCCAGGAGAAGGGATTGAGCACCCCTATTTGCTCTAGAGATTTTCAGTTTCTCGTTTAGATTGGAGGGTGAGGAGGGGTGCAGCACTCTGTGGGTGATGCAAGCGATTTTGTATTGGGCTCATGCCTCAATGGGGAGCCATAGGAGGGTAGGCAAGGCAGGGCAAATGTGGTCAAGTTTATTGAGATCTACAACGAACCGTATTGCAGCATGTAGTGTTGCTCTAAGTGGATCTAGGTGAACTTTGGGAATGCCTGAGAGAAGGGCAATTCCTTTGTCTAGTCTAGAAAGAATGAGAGACTGAACCACTGTTTTGAGGTCTTGTACAGGAATCATTTGCCTGATGCCCCAAAGCTGCCTAAGTTAGAGTTGTGCACAGTTGTCCATGTGTGCTATGTGGCTGTAGAGATTAAGACGATTGTCCAGGGTGATTCCAAATGATCTGGCACTCATGTCAATGAAAGGGTGACCTATGAAGGCGGGAAGGTTGGCCATCCATTCTTGTGCGTGCGTTTTTGCTTTCTGTTAGAACAAAAGAAATCCTTTTTTAGTTGGGTTGAGTTTTAAATGGTGGTTAGACATCCATTTTGAATCATTAAGACTGTATTTGAAAGCAGGGCATCATCCTCTGGGGATGAGATTTTCAAGTGTATTTGAGAATCGTTGGCATAGAGGTGGAAGAGAATCACAGATTTTCTGAGAATCACACACAGTGGTTCTAGGTCGAGGTTGAAGAGGGTTGGATAGAGGAGTGAACCTTGGGGGACACCTTGGTGAACACTGACTGGTCTTGAAAATGAGTTGCCTATTTTCACAATTTGGGAACAGTTAGATAGTTAAGAGGAAAACCAGTTGAGGACCAGTACTCCACATCCCATGCGTAGTTCAAGAATATGAAGGAGGTCATGATGGTTAATAATGGCGGATAAATCCTAGAGGACCAGTAGGCAGGAGTTACCAGAGTCAAGGGTTCTAAGGGAATCATCAACTATTTGGAGGATCGCAGTTTCTGTACCGTGAACCTGGCGTAAGCCTCATTGGAGAGTGTCTAGGAGGTTGTTGTTGTGTGAGACTAGTTGAGAAGATACGCAGCTTTCGATGACTTTGCCTAAAAATGGGAGTGTGGATACTGGGCGGTAGTTGTTCAAGGATCAAGAGTTTGTTTTTTTAAGAGCAGAGCGATTTGTCCCATTTTTAGTAATTCGGCGAAGAGGCCCTGATTAAGAGAGGAAGTGACCAAGGTGGTCCATTTGGGAAGTAGGTGTGTGGTGAGAGATTTGCTGCTAGATCCCTGAATAGCCTCCTGATGGTGATTAGAGGGTTTTACTTTGGAGATAGTTCATAGTAGGTTCTGCTAGGAGATTGGAGAGGAAGATGGCCATGGTTGTTTTGATTTTCATGAAAGAGATTCAACCGTTTCAAGGGAGTCATTGATGGAAAATATGTATGTTTCTGACTTTTTATCAAAGAAATCCACAAAGTCATTGCAACGGGACACAGACTGCTTGGGAGCTGAAGTCATAGCGAGATTAGTAGACTGGGCAATAAGCTAGAACCAGTGCTCTGATCTGTTCTTGGCAGAATTTATGAGGGCAATAACATGGGAGGATTTAGCTCTGAGGATTTGGTATTTGTATTGTCTTCTTTCTATGCGAAGCTTACTCATACTCATGAAGGATGGTGATCGACCTCTGACAGAATAAAAACTGTGGTAAGATAAATCATACTATGACTAATTACTTCAGTAGGGCATTGTTAAGTTTCCTGTGTATTTAGTCCCACCCCAGAGTGACTTCAATATCTTGCTTTATCATATCAATTAGTGGCCTAGCAATGGTGCCCTACGCTGTACTGCAAACAAGGAAACAAGCCCCCACCTCCTGGTTCCTAAGTAAAAAGCTAATTGCTTAAGTATATGAAGAAGGTGAATGGAATGCTTGAATTAATCTCAGTCACTGGTAATTACTCATGACACTCCTGGACCATACCTATTTTGCACACACTGTCACCAAAGTTTTGATCTAGCCATATAAAATCAGTCCTGACCCTGCTCCAATAGAAACAGTTCACCCCAAACAACCAGACCAGGCCAAGTCATCCCTGAAATTGAACCAGACCATTTTCACTCTGATTGGGGATCATCAATTGGGTGCATCTTGGTTCCAGTGGCACAGTGAGCATAAGACCCATGTCTGGACATAGCTGTCACACTTAGGGCTTCACACTGAAGTAAACAAAAAAGTGATTGGTAGAATGCTTGAACAAATGTCAGCCACTGGTAATTACTCTGTTTGCATCCAGTCTGTTATTTTGCACACCATGCTAATTCTTTTTGGACCCAGCCATATGCAAATCAGTCTTGACCATGGTCTAAAAGGAACAGTCCAGCCCAAACTGCCAGACTAGGTCCTCCCTGTAACAGGAAGACAAGCAACTAAAGGCCAGTTTCGCCATGATTGGGGTTTGTCAGCTTGGTGCAGCTTGGTATTAGTGACATGGTGAGTACTTTACCCACGTGAGCATACTCATTGCACTAAGGGTGTTGAACTGAAGTGTACAAAAAAGTGATGAATGGAATCCTTGAATAAAACTATAATTGGGGTGATATTGGTCCTGATACTTCTGAGCTGTAGTGTTACTACATTTGCTGCACCTGCTGCACTAGTGATACCCAGAGCCCTGATGTTAATTAGGATGTGCGTTGAGGGAGTGACTGTAACCCTTGCTGATCGAGGTCACGTGGGTCATGAAAACAGCATCAAGGTGAAACAGTGAGCAGGCCCCTCTGTAGTTTTTAGTTCTCTCTTAGGCCATAAACAGCAAATGGGAGCTAACGAAGGAATAAGGGGTCAACCCTGTGGAGTCTTCAGGGATCATTTTGAGTACCCATGGCATACTGTTTCAATCACTCACATGTTCTTTATCTGCATTTGTTTACCCATTTACTAGTTCCTCTGACACAATTTTAACAAAATCATAGCCCATATGTAAAATGTATTGCTTATGACTCACCAAGCTCTCCAGTTGGTCTGAAAGGAGATGGTACATTTTTGGGATATATAGTTTCTACTACCAACATTGGAATTAATGTAAATGTCTATTTGCTGCAGCCCGTCTCAGCAAAGGTCTCCTCTTCCCTAGGATGAATGAGAACTATGAGTATGTCTTGTGACATTGCTTCTTACAAGCCCACCACCTGTTTAGTCTTAAAGGAAAAATGGTAATGGTAGTTGAGGTTTTAGATCAGCACAACATGCAGGCTGTTCGTGGGCAGTCTACTTAATACTTGGGGGCACTAAAATAGGTTCTAACAGATGTACAATGTGTCTTTTGTTTATTCAGTTTCGTATAGTATCTGCTCTGCTTCCCATGATGTATTCTCAATGTGGTTTTTACTCAAGGGAATAGCTTCAGAGGGGTGGATCCTAGGGTGTTATACTCTCACTCGCGGTGGCGGTCTTACTATCGCAGTCCCAGTGGTAAATACTGCTGCATTATGAGTTGGGCGGTTTGACTGAAGCCACAACCCTACTACCCCATCAGTCCCACCAGTGCGGTCGGACCGTCGCAGCTGGTTGTGAGCACCTCTAGACCAGCGGCATACCGAAGACTGCCGGCCATATTACAAGGCCGCAAACGCCAGGCTTTTTGCTGCGGTTGCCCCGCCAAGAAGGCCCTGGCGGTAACACACCCGGTGACAGGAATCCCCATTCCTGTCACCAGCACATGCACCCCCACATGTCCACACACTTGCAGACACACACCCCCACCCGACCGCACACATACACACAAACATCCCCACTCACATGCACACAGACGCGCACCCTGACTTGCTCACACGCATACACCCCCCCTCCACATTCATACACACACACACACACCCCTCCGCATACATACACACCCCCACCCTCCGCATACATGCTCCATATATACTCCGCATACAAGCACGCATACAGTCACACACACACGCACGCACACCCATTCCGACAGACACCTCTCACCCGCCGTCGTCAGGCCAACGGTGTTGGATATGTTCCTGTTCGTGGGTGGAAATCCGTAGGTGACTCGTAATTCGAGGGTCTTCGGATCGCCAACACTGGCAGTCTTTTGGCAGGCGCTTCGGCGGAGGTCTTCGCAAAAGACCGCTGATGTTGAAATGAGCACCTGAGTCCTTCTTTCATTACTGGGCAGCTCTTCTGAATATTCGGAGGCATGGGTGGGAGTGGGGAGCAGAACTAAGGTACATTCCTCTTTATAGCTGTATCCGTATTAAAGGGGAGTAGGATATGTAATTGAGAGCCTAGATGTCTGCTCATGCTCACAAACTGTTCCTCTTTAGCAAGACAGTCCTCACATTCAGGCCTATTTTTGGCACTGTGTATTTATGTTTCTTCTTTTTTCTTTTAACAGTTCAATGTTAGAGGGCACTTATTCTCTGTTGCGGAAGAGATAACATGCAAAGGAAATTGCAGCCTACTCATCAATTAGAGAAACAGCTTTTATTAGTACTGTGTTCAAATATGTTCACTTTGACATGGGGACCTGCAGACCTGGTTTCTCGTCCCAGTTTCATTAGGTGACCAAAGATCTTGTGACTGTGGGGAAGTATGTAACTCTCTGTAATGAAGTTCTAAAGGTAAAAAAGAACCCTACCGTGTGCAGTCTTGTTTCTACTGACATTAAACTTTCTCTGTAAAGCTCTCTGCTGCACCTTAAGCATAGGCTCATGCTACTATCAAGCAAAATACACAAAACACATGAATTACAATTAACATTCAACATAGACATACAGAAACACACACACACACACACACACACACACACATCACGTGGTAACCCACCACATAGTTGCACTGGCATTTCGATCTGTGACCTGGAAGTTATATCAGCTCACTGAAGCAGGCACTTAACCTTCTGCGCTGTCTCACCGGGCCCAAGTATATAATGTGGAAGTAATTAAAACAGAAGTATGCTCCTAGTTAAGTCAATCCAAAGTCATACAACATAACAGACATCTAATATCAATTCACAATATAAAGGAGGTAAAAGTAATATGTTATACGAAGCTTATAATGTTACTGAAAAATATTATAAAAGTCATTAAAATTAAGATACAAACGTTCTATAGACAATTTAACATATAAATAATGAGAGTAGGTATCGCAAACAATAACGACACAATCACAACATTTTTTTTTGCAATACGGACAAACAGATGTAAAAAAAATGGTCATATAACAAAAAAATATCAAAGTGAGCATAACGTTGACATACACATTAACAAAACGAATTTGAAAGAGTCATAAAGAGTCAATGTTTCAGTCCTCTACACTGAGGGGCATAGTTATCAAGTAGTTGCGTCGCCTTGGCAGCATGCAAAGTGGTGCGAGGGCAAGCCATCTACTAAGTTAGATTTATGAAGCCACAAAATGCCACCCTGTGAGGCCCTGCATCTAGAATACTCTGCCCCAGG
Organism: Pleurodeles waltl; assembly: GCF_031143425.1. Lineage (NCBI taxonomy): Eukaryota > Metazoa > Chordata > Amphibia > Caudata > Salamandridae > Pleurodeles > Pleurodeles waltl. The sequence goes on from NC_090450.1 coordinate 40,230,514, forward strand.
GAGGCATGGATTTTGGTGCATTCCCAGTTTTGCCATTAATGGTGGAAATGGGAATGGGTCAAAATGCTATACCTCCTCAGGTGAGGCATAACAAGAAGACATTTGTTTACATCCCTTGTTTTCTCCTCTTTCAATGTGTGCTTTATTCTGTAGTACACAGAGAAAGAGGAAATGACTCAGAGGATTGGTTTTGTGCAGGAAGGTGGCTCTTATTATGTTAAATACCGTGCCTTCCTGCCATTTCCCTTACACATAGCTCAGTGCAGCAAGGTGACCTTCTAATGAGCTATTCCTCAAAGATACAAAACAGCAATACATACAGTATAATTATTACCTCTACTGTTATGTTTGGTATATAATGTCTTACTTTCCAAGTGGGGATGTAGAATGAACCCAAACTGAAAACTAGTTCTACAACATGGCTGGGATACCTAGAATAGATGAGGTGCACCACTTGTTGCAAGAAGCGTGAGCTTGTCTGTTGCTAAATCCTGTCAGCAGAAAACAAGCCTACATGTGCACACTTCCTGTAACACATGATATTTTAATATTGCCATAAGAAGGAAAAGTGTGCATAAAATAGTGTTACTGAGATTCAATGCTTTACAAATAGGTTGTTCGCCAACCAGTAGGAGGAATTTGGCCATATTTCAATATCCCAACTTGCATTCAAGGGATAACACTGCCTTGAGGACAACCAGTTTTGCAGCGGTTGCTCTGTAAGAAGAGCAGATTTTTTAGAAGGCCCGTGTTTTTCTGGCTCCACAATGCAAAGTGTTTTGTTTTTCAAAATTCCCAATAGCAAAAAAAACCTCAAAAGCAAAAGGCCATTTTGTTTTTTATAAAAATGAAACTTTGGCCCACCAGTCCCTTCAGTCAACTGGACTATATTCAAAAAGGTTGACAACAGTGTGATTGGGCGAAAGCAGTCTCTCACACATAATGAAAGTTATGGCAAAAGTGTGCTGACCTATAGCCCCATTCTGTATGCTTTAATGGGTGGAATTAAATGTGAATGACAGTAGAACAGACCAATGGTGAAGAAGGCAGACTGATGGCCCTGTATCTAAGTAGAAATGTGTAAATACATTTCATTTTTTGGGGGAAAAACAAAACATTTCTTGGCTAGCGTCAGACTTACAAACAATTGTGTCATGTGAAGCTATCTTTTGAAGTTACAAGCTATGAACATGAACAAATAAGCTATTCCAAAAGGTAAATTACACACCATCTTTAAATGCGAGCACATAGTATTTCATTTTAATACTGCACATTTTCTATCTCATGTAGTGTCTTCTTTCAATGATGTTTGTGTTGTTGTTTATTAGCATGTTCTAGGTAATGTATTTCAGGCACGGCACACTCATGGCGTCTCTTTTATGTACATAGGTCTGTGTGAAGGAAACCCTGAAAGTTTACATTTTCAACATTTTACATTTTCAAGATGCTTTTCTGTTTCTTCAGAAAAACTAAAACAACAGTTATGTACCACAGGAAAGACTAATTATAATCTTTTGAAGGTGAGTTTGTCTGAGAACATTGGACAATTTCTCCACAACTGAAATATAAGCAGCCATGCCACGTACCACACATCTGGGATTACTGTAACACATGCTTGTGCATGTCCCTGCATTCCTGCACTAAAATGCATTCTCACATATTTTCGGCTCCTCTGAACATTGCTTCAGTTGCTTGGTTTCAGACTGGCTCGTTACTTTTAATCTTTCCGCAGTGCCCCAGTCAATGCCTGTCTGGTCCAGCGGACTATTGACGGTGGTTTCCATAGAAACCTTCTCTGGGTCCAGCTTGCTACAATGTATGCGTCTGACATGTTCGGAATCAACATCACATTGTCTGTGAAGAGGCGCACAGACTGAGCAGCATCTCTTGAGAGCAAGTTTTGAAGGTTCATCCTGCTGTGCTCCCGGGACCGGTGGCCACCAATTAGTCTATGGCAGTGGTTCCCAACCTTTTGACTTCTGTGGACCCCCAGGTTATCAATACTGGAGCCCGGGGACCCCCACTGAATCATTATTGGAATCCGGGGACCCCCACTGAGTCATTACTGATAGTTGGAACCTAATATTATTACATTTTCGGAGCAGTCACGGACCCCCTGAGGAGTCTTCGCGGACCCCCAGGGGTCCCCAGCCCACAGGTTGGGAACCACTGGTCTATGGCACAAGGCCTAGATATTTTAGGGCGCTCAGCCCTCTGCTCAGGCTCCGAGAGGGCAGTTTATATCTTGGCAGAGGGGGTACTCCGTCGCACCATGAATATGGTCCCAGAACTCACAGAGATACTCAAATGCTGGTCATTGGTTTTATTCACTTGAGAGAACGTGTCACTTAATGTTTCACACATTTAACAGTAAAATGCCATAATACACCAACTGAAACCATAGAAGTGTCAGACCATAACCATCCTCAAATCTCAGTAGCTAAGTGGAACTTGTGTGGTACTTTAGGGTGCAAGCTTATTATACTCCATCTTGGACTAGCTGGCATCTGAGCAGTAACTGTGATGTAATCTAGACCTCACTGTTGCAACTTCTAATCAGAAAATCCAGAACAGGAAGTGGAGCTGCTAGTGCATTAATGTAATTCATTCATCTACACATTTATCTACTCAAACACATACACCGCACAGCATATTGTATGTAATACTAATTTAGAAACACCATCTTGCAGAGTTAGGAGTATTGCACATTCCTTAACAATAAGTTCAGTGAAGCCTTGCACAAACACCTATTTTTACAGCTGTGGAGTGACAGTGGGCTTGGCCTTTGGGAGCTGGATTAAACTCTGGCTGAGATCTATAAACGCTTCCGTCAGACATTTTGGGGCAGCCTGTCCGATCTCAAAAAAACAAAAGCCAATGGGGAGGAGCTAATACTATCATGCTCTCACTCAAGTGCTGACAAATTCATTAGACATGTTGGCAGCACTGAGCCATAGCCATGGGGGCATTTGAGGACTGGGCTAGCCCAAAAGGACGAGGCACCTGGCACATATAGAGGAGCAGGAGTTCAGCAGGTAAATGAGTAATAAAAATACACTTGAATTTTGTTTTTGTCTTGTTGCATTTGCTGGTGTTCCAAGACAGGTTGAATAAATATCCTGCTGGCTTCTGACAAATTGATGCCTATTATTTTATTGGGGAGATGTTGTTTAATTTTAGACAGGGCCACTGGAGTTAGGCAGCAGAGGAGGCCACGATTATGCAGCAATATTGACTAAATAATGTGAGACGAAACTTATTCTGTTAAATGCAGCACATTTTTAATAGTATCGCTTCACTATTTTGTCATTTTTGCACATGTTAACAGTGTCTGGGCAAAGGTTTCCCTTTACTAGTACCAGTTCCACATCCAAATACTACTCACTGCGAGTAACTGAAAGGTGACCTTTGAGAATGACCTTCCACTGCAGGGCAGCATGCGTTGCCACATTTTTAGTAACTTTTGATCTCTTTGAGCTAGAAGCAAAATGTGTTTAGTTAAAATCTGGTGATTTGGCAGCAGAGGAAAAATTATGTGTCAAATAAGGTAAATTCATAATTATGCGGAAAACACTGCAGCCGCAGAATCACATAACTCTGCAGCACAATTGCATAATTCCAGTGGTCTTGTGTACAGGGAGTGCAAAAATAAGAACTATAGGATAGGATGTCAATTTGTCTTTAATTCACAAAAAATGTAAATGCCTGTAATGAAAGCAAATAATTTAATAGGATCAAACAAATCTTGGTGATGCACTAGTGATAAATATTGTATTGTTTTGCTTACTTGTATAGCACTTGCTAGCTATATGTGTGGCACTGAAGTGCTCACCCACATGAGTAGCACGCTACGTCAGATAGGGTGGTATTTGGTTAGAAGGGTGTTGTCTTTGTTTTGTGATCCAAGGTGGGAAGTGTTTCTATATCGTCACTGTTGACCACTGAGGTGCGGTTATCATGTTACGAGACGTAGCACCTAGCAATGTGGTGGATGATGAGCTGTGAGAAAGACAGATGTGCAATTTATCCATCTCAATACGCTGGCGGCCTTCAACAGCTCCGTGGGTCCCATTATGGTATTTCTTATTATTCTAATTTGCTTACCTTATTACTGCACTGGGTTTTCTAATCAGAATTGTTTTGGGCAGATTTATTTACATTTCACACAACGCAATGCAGCAAAACAACTTGCTGCACTACATGAAAGGCAGATAGCAGAAATGTGCCATTTTTATAAAGATAAGGGACTATTTCTGCTGTCTCCTAGCAATGGTGGACTGTGTGCTGTTAACGCCAATGCAGGCATCCTTGTGCCCTGGTGCAAGGGGGCCTGCATTCCAGGCAGGATTGTTTTTTGCAGGAAGCAATCCATTAAGGCACATTCCTCTTCTGTACAGCACACATAGAATGGGGCAGGGGTCCCGGGCTCACTGTGCCACTGGATTCAAGCTAGCCTGGCTGATGAAGGGTGATACCCTGAAACTGGTCCCAGGATGCTTGTTTCTGGTCCAGGGAGAACCTGGCCTGGCAGTTCGGGCTGGACTGTTCCCATGGGGAACAGGGTCAAGACTGATTTGCATATGACTGGGTTCAAACTGGGGTGGCATGGTGAGCAAAATAATTGATGGATTAAACCCATATCTGTGACTGGGGGTGAATACTTAATCAGTTCTGCATTCCGTCCATCATTTGTGTTTGCTTTGCTTTGTTTACTGCAGCACGTAGTGTGCCACCACAAGGATGACAAAGTAAAGCATGTGTCCCAGCCTGCCACTGCAGACTGCTAACGCAGTTCGAAACTGCTAACTTGACTTTGCAATTTAAACTCATGACAAAGTAAAGGCCTTCCTTCTTAACACGTGTAACTCATCCATTGGGGTAGGCCTATCAGGCCTAAGGAAGGGCATGGTATATCGGAAAGTAGAACATGTGTTTGTATATGTCCAAACTATAAAACTCCCAAATTGTCATTTTTGCTTTAGGAAGGATAATAGAACCATTGGCAAGTATAAGGTTATAAGCTGACAACACAGCTGTGCTAACTTCTAAATGGGGATACTAAAGTTGGCACTTCAAGATATCAAAATAATTGTTACATTGTACCTGACTAGATGCTCAAGTCAAACTTAATGTAATATTGGTGTAAACTGCAACTTTAGAGAGTCATCTATCTGTTGCCCACATTTTCCAGGGGTTATTTATGGATGCTAGTGATGAGACAGCCTTCTGCTCTCCTGGGGACATGTATAATGGCTCCCAGGAAAGGACACAATGGAAGCCTGACAATCGAAGAGGTATTAATTTTCCCTGGCAGGAAACTAAACACAGTGTGAGCCCTAAAGGAGAACTTCAATGAGAAAGCCACATTTGAAGAGAAAATCATGAACACACATGAAAGGGGCTGTTCTTTTGTTCTAGTGAATAGGATGACGCTGGGGACAGAGAAGGGGAAACAGTTGTCAACCCTGTTTTCCTATGTATGTGTAGCCCTTAGGTAGCTGCACTCCTTAAGTAGGCACCAAGCTTCACACACTGAGAGAGAGGTTCTGCCGTCTTGTGAATGTGCAGAATATTGCACACTGGGATAGCTAGATGCCACACTTTGCAGTAAGTAGTCATCAGGCAGGAGGGAACCTGGTAATCCCATTGGCTATTAGCAATTGCATCATTCAAGGGTGAATTGTAGGCATAAGAGTGGTGCCCCTAGGTCCCAGAGAAGACTTTCCCAGTCGCTTGATTGCCACTCTTTGCAGAAAGCTCTGCCTGGAAGACCGAGTCTCAATGCTCAAAAATGCAACTGCTAGACCCAGCAAAGACATTTGAGTGCAGTTTGGTTGCCCTAAACAGATTATAGTCTCTGTTAAAGGGACTTGCTGGTTTTGTTGTTACCAGTGACCAGTGGCAAATAGTTTTGGCTGGAATTCACCCAGAATGTGACCAAAGTTCACCCAGCATGTTTGTGGACTGAGGGGTGGCCCTATGAAAACTCCTGGATCAGTATCCACAGTATCCTTCAGTATCTTCAGCATCCTGTTTCCCTTGCATAAGGACCACTCTACTAAAGACTATGGCGATTTCACCCATAAGGCCTAGAATTGTACTGGACACCTGGCCTGTCAATCCTTACTAGCCTTTGTTACTTGCTCCCTGTGTAAGTCACCCAAAGCCAGGAGTAACCAAACACAACTTGACAAAAGTTTTCCAAAGTTTTCAAAGTAACTGCTAACCACTATAGTTACCAATGCTTGTTTGTGATTTGAGTCAAAAGCAGTGATTAACTATTTACTGAATAATTTATATCTCTGGAACCCTCCAGTGGATTTTGTTCATTTTGGCATCCAAAAATTCATAAAAATAAGAACTACTTTTTTTCATTGGTGTCAGACTTCCTTTGTTCTGCATTTCTTTCTTCATTAAATGTTGTGGCACTTCTATTTTTTTGTTCCTTTGTTAAACCCTGACTGCTCAAAATTATAGGCTTTGACCAGGGTTGAGCTAAGGTTTGCCTGACTGTTGTACTGTTAGACGTGGCTCTTTCTGCTGGTTCAACCTCAAATTTCTAGCCTTCACTCTCGTTTTCTGAACATGTTTTTTTTGGCCTTTAGGACTTTGCACACTTTACCACTGCTAACCAGTGCTAATGTACTTTTACTCTTTCCATTCATACAAGTTGTAATTGGCGTAAACACAATCGGCACAATTAATGTACTTATAAGTCCCTAGTAAAGTGCTACTACATGTACACTGGGCCTGTAAATTAAATGCTACTACTGAGTCTGGTGCACTTATTGTGACACCCACTTACGTGGCCTTTTAAAACATGTCTCAAGCCTGCCATTGCAGCCTGTGTTGCAGTTTTAAACTGCCTTTTTGACCTGGCAAAATAAACTTTTTGTCTGGCATAAACCTTCCTTTTTAATACATCTGGGTGACCCACTGGGTAGGACTGAAACAGTCCTCAGGGCAAGGTGCAGAGTATTTAAAAATTTGGACATGTACTTTTATCTTTTGCAATTCCTGGTAGTGAAAAACTACTGCAAGGCCTACTTTTCCATAGGATAACATTGGGTTTCATTATTATATTTAATAAGGGCTAACTTTCAATTGGGAGGAAGTTGGAAAGTAAAGTTTGGTTTCTAATAAACTGTAATTTAAAAATGTTTTTAATCGTAAAGTCACAATTCTGAAATGCCACTTTTAGGAAGTTGGCATTTTCTTGTCCCAACTATTTGGTGACTGCAGCTTGTATCATGGGTCACATGACTAGGTGTAGCAAGCTATTGGTTGGTCTTTGTGCATTGCTTCCGGACATTGAGACACAAGAGAATAGGTGTTGGCAGAATTGGCCATCTCGGACTTGATAAGGGGGAGGAGCTGTCATCTACCATACTTGCACATCACAAAGGTTCTATCTAAGCACACAAAGAGTGAGACACTAGTCTTTTGTGACCTCAGACGAGCTGGACCGGGCAGGAAGGCCGTAAATTCTAAACAGCTCTGATGGTGGAAACCTCCAGAACCTTCTCCTACTTCGAAGTGGGCACTAGGTATAAATTATGGACCCTCAGACCCAAGGCTTCAGTACAACCCTGGACCTATGAGAGGACTGCTTTGCTGCACTTCAAAAAGGACTGCTGCTGCCCTGCTGCCTGAGTAAAAGGACTGGATCTGCATCTTGATCCCAGGATCACCAGCGTAACTACAAGGGCTGGTTGGCTGGCCTAATAATCAGAGCTTCTGGGACAGAAAAGGCTCCATCCTCCTCGAACCCAACACATTGACCTGCTGTGAGGCTTGCCCCCCACGTGGTCCAGTCCTGGACCCTTGGAAGTGGACGTGAAGGTGCTCTACCAACCCAGCTGTGGTCCTGTGGGCAGAACCAAATCAGCCAACGCATTTCCTCACAGCTTGGCTTCAGCATATTCACAGTGCAACACATCCCCAATGCCAGACCTCATAACCCACATTCTCCTCTGAACCACTGGTTCACGACACATCCTCAACGCAGGCCTTTGCATCGCAAGCCCTTTGTTGATGTCATCCTTGATGACCATGCAGAACTTAACATCATAGCCGCACAGCTCCTCGGAACCAGTGCTGTAGGGCACAACCTCAATGCAGGATCTTGCAAATCTCTGAAACCAGGATTTAAGAAACTGTGTTCAGTGGGCCTAACTTGGTCCCTGCATTTACCCATGCTCCAGCACAGCCGGCCTTAACTTGTGACTTTGTACTGATTAAGTGAGACATATACCACAGTTGGCGATTTGTGCTTTTAGGCACTATTTTTATTTCAACTTTAAATTACATGTCTTTGGTTGTATTGCATGGATTATTGTCATTTTGGACTCAAATAATTTATTACATTTACTCTACTCTTCCATGTAGGTGTGGGATTGTTCTTAGTTTGCGTTTTCACTGTAGTGCTGTTTGAAGTGCTGCATAAATACTGTACATATTGCCTCTGAGTTAAGCCTCACTGCTTTGTGCTAAGCTATTTCAAGGTTGAGCAAAAGCTAGTTTGGGGTTTTCTTGTGTCTCAATCTGACAGATTGTGGTTGCTGCTTGAGGAGGGGTTCATTCCCCTTAAACCAATTATCCCAATTTCCAACATGTAACATTTAATAAGCCATTTTCCTCACATACACCAAACAACTGAAACAGTGAGATTAGAAAGAAATACTTCCCTGAATTGAGTAAAGTTGGGATTGACAAGATCTCAAGCAATAGCTGAAAGAGGTTATTTAAAAAAAGCTAGAGGTTGATGGGGTGTGGGGGGTGGACCTAAATTCCAATCTCTGTAGGGTATAAGTAATAGGTGTTCTTGACAACGGTGCTGTCAAAATGGTGACCTAAAATTGAAACTGGAACAAAAGGAGACTTTATAATGAGCGCTGGAAATTAAACAAATTTACTACAGACATTTTTCATCACAGTGGATACTGGAATTTAAGGGCAAGGCAAGGAGTGTGACTATAGAAGGGGAGTTTTCAGCAAAAGGTCAACTCCAGACATGGCGGGATCACTTTCACCAAAAATGTCCCTGCCAACTGGCCCTTAAGGGCAGCCCAGTCATCTGAATTCCTAAGACTACACTCTATAGCAGGTATTTGTTTTCAGACCCTTCTCAGCGATATGCATGCATTAAGTACTGGAACATAAAAGTGTTCTCTAGCACAGTGTTGCTGTGGTCACAGTTATTATCACTGCTAGGGCCAGATGCAGCCACCAATGGAGTTTGATGCGGACAGTACCTTATAAACTGCGCCAAAGAAAAGTGCCAGATTATGGCCTTCTTGTGTGATGTACAAGGCACAGCAGCACAGAAAAGATACCGAAGACATCACATTTAAATAAAGTGGAGAACCAGGAAATAGAGAACACAGTCATGTACAGAAATATTATTTTATTTCCAGGGCTGTTTACAATGGATGTTCTATGTAGCCATACTAAGACCAGCCTTAGGAAGTAGCCCTTTCAGGTGAGAAGAGAGAGGTAGTATAAAGACCTACCACGTGGATAAGCAAGTCGTTCAGCAACAGTGTTTGTTACAACTCCATCATTGATGCTTCAGGTCAGACACGGCCCACTCGTCCCTTTACTTTTGATCTTTAACACCATTTTCAGTTCCCTTGCTGCCCCATCTCTTGTACTCCAGTGAGTTAATCCTTACTCTGTACTTACATTGTCTCCCTACTTGAATACTTCTTCCTTACTGGTACAGCTATGCCACAATATCCCACTTCAGCTCTTGGGTGGAATTTGAAGTAGGCTAAGGGCTTTTAAATTCCACTGCATGCTGCACCAGCTAAATTATCCTATAAACACTATGAGAAGATATCTGTATATCATATGTGTGCTCTCCACACTGATTCTCGTTCCCCACCCAAGGTGGAGAAGTTGACAATGCTTGAGAAGTCACCAAACATGTTTAGCCACTACTTTCCTGCCCAGATTTCCCACAAACAAAACTACAGAAGAGCCCCTCTCTCTCCCTCTCTCTTCCTCTCCTTCACCCTCATCCGCTTTCCCCTTACACATGGATCCTTTCCACTAGCTGTGAGATAATTATAAGGGGGTGCAGGACCACTAGAGAGAGGAGGAGTGATTGGCCTCAATATCCACAGCATTGCATATACTCAGTCAATAACAAGATGGGGGGAGGGGTCCTCACGGCCTCTGACCACCCGCTTACAAATGGTGAGGGTCAATACAACAATTATGACCCCTTTAAACCAAGATGATATACCAATAAAACATTTCACAAAATATGAATTCCACTTCGAATTAGCGATACAACTGGTGAAGTTTTTTTAAATTAAATGTTTTACATTAGTATGACCTGAACGTATAGATATGCCAACATAGAGAGAAATCATCTATATTCACATTAAGATTGACTTTAGTTAATTTAGGCCACAATGTCTAATGTTGGTTGCCATCATTGCATTGTGACACGTGGATATTTTATTTCTAGGCAAGCTGGTATTCTAATTGTCAAAGGTATGTCCTTTTTTTTCCTTTCCATGTGAAGACCTGTTTTCTTTTCTTTGTGATTATCATTTCAATGATTAGCACATTCAAGAGACACATACAGTGTGCAGACTAGTCCATATACCTTTTTTAGTAGCACATAGTGTAGATTTATAGGAGGAAGATGGAAGATTGTATCGTGAGAAATCTTGAGAACATATTGAGTACATAATTGTATCATCTCACTTTAACCTGATTGGACAGTCTTCTTGAGAACTGCATGACGCTGTGTAAAATGTTAGAAATTGTGTTTCGTTATTTCAAATGAGCAGTGCATAGCAGAATAGAGCAGAGGAGAGTAGGAGGTTAAGGGGCAGATTTAAGACCCCCTATCACCTCCTTGTGCCACAGTAGTGTTATTTGTTTTTAAGCTAATGTGGCCCAATGAGGCCATAATCACGGCACCAAATTTACAAAGTGGTGCAATGCATGCATTGCACTACTTTGTAACCCTTTGTAACCCTTTGCTCTACATTATACCTGCTCCAGAGAAAGAGATTTCTTTGCATAATTTTTTAGACACTTTAAAGGAGGTACACCATTGTATACAATGTGCTTCAATGGGCTTTGCAGGATTAGCAACACAATTTTTGATGCTAATCTTGCAAAGCTCTGAACTAGTGTCAACAATTCTGGCGCTAGTTCCCTAACTACCGCCATGGTGTGCTGTATATTATTACAGCACACACGGTGGCATTAGGGGGGCGCTAAGGGGCGCAACAAACGTGGTGCTGCACTAGGTGCAGTGCCACTTATCATAGATCTGCCCTGTGGAGTTCTCTCTCAGAGAGAGAAGACTGACTTTTCCTTTGCACTTTCCTTTTGAGCCACCCCTATGCTGGTTCATCCTCTGGTTCTTAAGATTTGATCTTATTTGGTTGCTTAATATTTAAAGCATATACATTCTGAATGTAGCGCCGAATATGCTTCACATAGTATTGAATGTATTCATTTGTTGACCAGGCTCATGTGTGGCGCATCAAAATGCTTAGGTGATTACCACCACTCCTGGTCTACTGAAATAAGCTCCTTGTAGCTAGGTTCTGAAGTGCAGGATATTTAAATTCAAGCCTGGGAAGAATAATAAAGAGGCAAGGTGCCTCAATTAACATCTTAAAAGTTTCCCACGTTTACAGTCAAATATGATGGGCTCTAAAAGTAACTCACCAGTAGCTGGTTCTGCTACGTTGTTTCTATGGCTTATAGATTTTACAGTCTAACTGAGCAATGAATGATAGATATAGGGCCAGATGTACATAGCCATTTTTCATTTCTTAACGGTCCAAATCACTATTTCAGGCAGTTAAGTATTGCAAAATGGATTTTTCAGATGTACAAAGCCCTTTAGGTAATCACAAATTGTGAGTTCTACCCTGTAGAATTCGTAATTTGTGATCCTCTTAATAGGAAACCACAAATAGGGGTTACCTATTTGCGATTCCTATTCAGATGCACAAAGTATTTCCTGAAGGCGAAATGGGCATTTAGGAAATGCAATTACCACCAACTTCAAGTCAATGGTAACCATGTGCAGTTTAAAAAAAACACCCCAAAATGCTTTTTTTAAAGAGTAATAGAGCACACACATACGCCTTGGGCATATGATATGTGTGGTCTGCATATGCACCACTGGTGTGTATTTCGGGAGGCCTTTTGCCCATAGCCAATAAGAACATCACTGTTTGGGAAATGCGAAACCGTCCCATTATCACAAATGGCATGGGATTTCTTATTGGTGATTTCCTAATAGTGATTCCTACTTTGAGGAATCGCTATTAGGAAATCAGTATCTTGGTACATAGCATTTTGCATTTCCTTAATAGCTATTTGTATAAAGTCGCTATTTCGTAAATGCAAAATTGCATTACGTACATCTGGCCCTAAGTTGAGAGCCTGTGTCAGGTTCAATCAATCAATCAGGATTGACAGAGAGCGGCTAATCATCTGTGAGGATGTCCAGGCGCTGAGCACATTGCTGCTGTGGGGTTTCAGTTAACAGCCCAATCTTGACTCCTTTCCTGAATTCCAAGAGATGAGGTCCATAGTTGAAGGAAGAGGTTGTTTCAGGATTTCCCCGTGAGGTAGAAGGAGCATCCTCCACTGTTGCTTCGGGGGATACAGGAGTTTTGAGTAAGGGAGCGGAAAGCGGAATGCAGGTGTCTGGAGGGTTGGTGGAAGTTTAGGCGGTGGTTGATGTATGCAGGCCCCTGATTGTGAAGGACATTGTAGATGTGGATCAGCATCTTAAATTGATCTCGCTTCTGAATGGGGAGCTATTGGAGCTTTTTGAGGTGGAGGGTGGTGTGGCTCCATTTGGAGAGGTCGAGGGTGAGTCTGGGTGCTGAATTATGTATGGTCTTCAGCAGGTGCATGGTGATTCCTACGTTGAATGAGTTGTTGTGGTCCAGCCGGCTGGTGACTAAGGCATGAGTGACAGTTCATCTGCTGTTAGTGAGGAGCCATTTGAAGATTTTACAGAGCATGGGAACAGTGAGGAAGCAGGTGGAAGAGACTGCATTGATCTAGTTTTTCATGGTGAGCTTGCAGTCAAGGATGATGCCAAGGTTGCAAGCGTAGTCTCTCAGAGTTGGTGAGGGTTCTAGTTCAGAAGGTCACCAGAAGCTGTTCCACGGGGAGGTGTTATTCCCAAAGATCTGCACTTCCGTTTTGTATCTGTTGAGTTTTGTGCAGTTGTTTTTCATCATTTTGGAGAAGCCCATCAGGCAACTTCAGAAGTCGGCCTTCATGGTAAAGGGGTCTTCTGATAGTGAGGTGGGAATCACCTGAATAGGATATGATGTTCATTCCATGGGTTCTGATGCCGTTCGCCAAGGGAGTCATATAGATATTGAACATTATAGGGCTGAGGGACGAGCCTTGAGGGACGGCACAGATGATGCCTTTGAGTTCTGCGGTAAAAGGGGGAAGGTAGATTTTCTGGATTCTTCTGGTGAGGAAGGAGGAAATCCATTTGACAGTGTGCCCTTGGATTCCAATGTGATGAAGCCTCTTGATAAGGGTGTGGTGGGATATGATGTCAAATGCTGTTTAGCGGTTGAGGAGGACCAGGGCCACCATTTTTCCCTAGTCAAGGAGGGTTCTGATGTCAGTGGCAGCGATCAGGGTGGTTTCAGTGCTTCGGATGGTGCAGAATCAGGATTTTGAGGAGTCCAGAAGATTGTTGATCTCCAGGTGATCTGTGAGTTGGCGGTTGAAGACCTTTTCGAGGACTTTGGCAGGAAAGGGGAGCAAAGAGATGGGATGGTAGTTCTTGTGTTTGCAGGGGTCCACAGATGATTTTTTGAGAAAGGGTTTGACTTCTGCATGTTTCGATCCTTTGGGGATGGTGGCCGTGGTTACGGATGAGTTGAAAATGGTGGTGAGCTTGTTGCTGATCATCTTGCACCAAGGGTGAAAATGTGGTGGGGACAGGGGTCCGCGGGTGCTCCTAAATAGAGGGAGTTCATGATGGCTATGGTGTTCTGTGTGGGTAGCTGGTCTCAGGCGGTGAGTGGGTGGGCAGAAGTAGCATCAGGGTTTTCATCCATGGGGGTGTGGAGGCTGAGGGTGTTGGCTGCAGTGGGTTGAGGCACGAAGATTTTGTAGGTGGTGGAGATCTTGTCGTGGAAGAAGTCCACCAGGGTGTCAAGTGTTCCTGAGAAGGGGTTATAATGTTTTCGGTGGCTGAGGGTTTGGAGAACTCTCTGATGATGTAAAAAGAGTTATTTTGCTGTAGTTAGAGTTTGCTTTGATATGTTTAGCTAGGGTACTCATTTTTTCTCTTTTGTTAGTTGGGATATTGGTTGAGGGTGACTTAAAGGTGGCTCTGTCAGTGGGCTCGTTGCTGGTGTGCCATTATCCTTCTAGTGGCTTGCAGTTGTGTTTCAAGGTTGTCAGTTCTGTGGTGTTCCAACCGACCTGCTTGGTGGATCTCTTGAGTTTGGTGGGCTTGAAGGAGGCGACTCTGTTGGTGCAACTGGTGATCGAGGAAGTTCTTGACAGCCTGTTCTAGTTTGTTTGTGGTGTTAGGGTCGGAGGCATTGAGGGTGTCAGTCCATGGACTCTCCGATACTATGCTCCAGCTGCAGTGTGAGGTGCTGGGCACCTTGGTGGTGGTGCTGGGGGATCCTGTGGTGGTGAAGTGAATGATGGTGTGGTCTGTCCAGGTGATCTTAGTGACATGGCTGTACTTGACTCTGCCGCTGCCTGTGGCTATGTGCTGCCAATATGGCACTAAGGGTGCCAATATGGAAGGGTGCCTGCTTTGCAGGTACGATTGTATTTGTGCTGGAAGGGACACCTTCCTCAACAAAAACAATCCTTTGAGGCTTTTTCCTCTTTCTGCATTCGCTGCATAAGGCAGCACATGTAGAAAGAGGAATTAACAAGGAGAAATAAAAAAAAATCTTCTCATTGCGTCTCCTCTGGGAAGATGTGGCATTTTGACACCCACACTCCACCAATGGAATGCCTCCCTAGGGCAGAGTTATGCAAGCAGCAACTTGCACTGCCTTGTGTTATTCCAAATTTACAAAACAATGCAGGGCCACCGAGATGGTCTTGCAATCTCTTGTAAATCTCCCTTTAGGTTTTGCAGAACCCTGTGTTGCCTTGCATTCTGCAAGGGAGATGCAAAACGTTTGATAAATATACTCCTCTGTCTTTGCTTGCTGACTTACCAGTATAGCTGGCCTTGTGAGAGGTCAATCACAGGCCTTGCTATTTAATTTAACTTAAGAGTTATTGTTCAAATAGGTATTTGGATGTGCACCCTCTCCAAATCTTGAAATAGGTTTTATTATCTGCTGTGCTAGAATTAGATTAGCTTTTAGAAGTAGCAGAATGAGGATCCGATTGTTTAAAATATACATCAGTAATCACGTTGGAGTAGTTTCTGTCAATAATACTTTTAGTAAGTGTTGCTGCTGCCATTTTATTTGTCTTCATTGTGGTTACAATTCATATTGTGTGCCCTAGACTAGGATTTTCATTTTAAAATACATCTTTAAAATGTTTTCCTCATATTCAAGTGTTTTTAAGGGTGTTATGCTTTAATGAAAGAGAGTTTGGTTTTATATTAAATGTCCTTCTAATGTCTCATGGGCTTCATCATTACCTGAAGCACACCTTACTCAACTATTGCTCAGTGGATTTTGCTGTGGTTGCAGTACAACTGGTAATCTAATTTGAGTTTGCTCACAGCAAAGATTTCATTCTGCCTAATGATATGCTCACAGAGTGACACTTTGGGGAAGTCACAAGGAGAGTGCAGGGGCATAGTCAGGGATGGGATATGGAAACACCACATGGGGAAAAAGTAAAAAAAAACACATGATCCCATGGAATGCTGAAAGCAAAAGAAAAAAGTGTATCCCTGAATGTAGATGGTTGAAGCCATCCAATTAAAAGGAACTTAAAGAAGCTTTGCTTCCGTAGATGAGCAAACCAGTGCCCTCTCAAGGATTTTGGGGTCATGGGCAAAACATATTCACATTTATTATCCACTTTTCAATAATTTAAGTTGTTGTGATAATAAACAATATTGATTTTCATGTTAAACTTCCAGAACTAGGATCATGCAGGAACAGCCGAAAACTCAAGGTGCTTTATGTCCACCAGCCAAATAGTATGAAAAGAAAAATTGAACAAGCAATGATGAACTGATTTATTTCTGTACAGGGATCTATGTATGTTTTTACTTGAAACAATCCTTGTATTTGTGTGTACTGTATGTCTAACCACTGTTTTCCTCTCATTGCGGGAAACAGACAGGGGTGGTGCCCATTAGTGACTTTGTGGAATTTAAGAGGACTAGAGCATAATATTAAAATAAAAATGTTTGCATAAAGCATTTGAAAATGCAGCTTTCATTCCTGAATATTTCTAAACACAAATAAATCTCTCTTCATAACTGCCTTTTTTGCTGCTACATAAACTTTTTTTTAATGTAACTCTTACTTACTCCCTGTAACCAACTGTCAAATTAAGTAAGAATCCCTTTTTATATTTCTCTTTTTTATGTTGCTACCTGAGACTTCACGCTACCCCTTCCCCTTACCATGGGTTTTCTGGGAAGGCAGGAGTCCTCTGCAATTGCCCATTTGGTGCATGCCTTAAATTGGCCATGGAACAAACACACGAATAGGAAGGACAGTCATAAAATAAGAAGTAATCAAGTTAGATTGACCAGAAGAATTAGAAGCAGTAAGCAGTGGTCTGACACAAATACCACTATAAGTACAAGTATTGCCCACAGTAGGTCTGCAACATCAGACAGATGAAAACTGCCTATAGGTGAGACCTAAAAAGGGAACTACTCTGAAAAAAAACAGATTTATTTCAAGAAATAATTCGGAAAAGTGCATGCAGTGATTGAACACATCAATGCAATCAATTGCATGAAACAGACACATATTTATTGGGATGTTCCCAAAGGTGCACAGTTTGGTCCTTTTACAGGACAGTACTTATTTTACGATTTTCATATCCTTGTGCGCTGTTTTCTTTCTGTGCTGACAGTGAAATGTTAATATTTTTTTTGATTCATCACCAAAACCTGAAGCTCTTCTTCAGCATCCAAGGTTTCTCTCAGGGACAGATTTACAGTTTGGTGGGCAAGGTCCACTGTCACAAATGCAACGGAGTGCCCCGTCTACCAAACCTCGGCCTGTCTACTTCGATAAAGAGATGGGCAGTCCCTAAATATTCTATCAACAGAGCCCCAGTTTGCTCCATCAATGACATATTTCCTGATGGGCCAATGGAGTAGGGGCCCATTGGAGGAAGGACATTACACCATCTGTCCTATTTACGGTCGACAGTGTAATTCCTTCTTTTCCTGATCATCACCTCCAGAACAAACCTGGTGATGGGCGTCAGGAAAAATCACTAATTGGCATGTTTTCATTCACTAGAAGTAGCAATCATAACTGGGTTCCACCTGGTTCAGCTGAAAGTGCTCCAAAGGACATTCTACACAATAGCCAGGTGGCACTGCCTGGGGAAGACACATACAGGCAAATGCCCAGGGGCTAGAAAGTCAGGAATGCTACTACCTGCACTGTGGGGCTGTCAGAGGGTTAGGTACTACTGGGATGGGGTAAACAGCTGGATCTCAGAGATCACAGGGAAGAAAAACTGTGGGTCCAGAGATGGTAACCATAGGGCTATGGGGAGAGCAGACATTCCCCAAGGACACTCTGTTTTTGTGCTACATGGCCTCATAGTGGCCAGAAGGGACATAGGGCCTGATTACAACTTTGGAGGAGGTGTTAATCCATCCCAAAAGTGACGGTAAAGTGACGGATATACCACCAGCAGTATTACGAGTCCGTTATATCCTATGGAACTCGTAATACGGCTGGTGGTATATCCGTCACATTTGGGACGGATTAACACCTCCTCCAAAGTTGTAATCAGGCCCATAGTGTGGGACCGCAGAAATACCCCAACTGTGGAACAATAGGTGAGCAACATGGACTGGTGTATGCTGGCAGAGAAATCAGTCTACAAAGTCAGAGATTGGCAGAGGAAATTTGAGAAGTATAAGGCCCGTGGCAAGAATACAGAAATGAGGACTAACTTCCCCAGGTGCGGGAGAATCGGAAAGACACTGGGGGTGGTATAAATCCGAGGGCCTTGAAAAATACACTGTGGAGGAACTTCGTAATATTGAAGGCACCTGTGAGGTGGGTGGGAACTGGTCTCTGCATTCATCAAGCGGAGGAGAAGGGTGCGAAGTAGCTCCAAGACGTGTTACAAAGAGTAATGTTGTTTTTGTGAAATGTAAATAATCAATAAAAATGAGTTTAAAAAAAAAAAAGAAAAAACACTAACCATCCCAACACCCTGAGAGAAAACTCAGCGGGAGTTTGCTTTTTTGTAAAATAAGCTAATGTCAATAGTTTGATGTGTGGTCTCAAAACCGAGTGCAGCCATGCACCAAATATTTAGACAATAACAGTGGTTTCTTTGAATGTACATAGATGACCGCAGAACCAGCAGTCCTCTCCAAATCTCATGGGCAGAGCACCCTTGGGATGACAGAGGTAATGACCTCTGTTAACCTAACAGACACTATTCCATCTGTCAAACTTCAATCAAGCCCTCAGTATTCAATTAAAAAAAAATGAACTTTTTTGCCCTGACATGGAAGGCAGGTGGAAAATCAACCACATTTTATCGACAAAGGCTTGCAGGTTTTTATGTTGCTCAATTTTGATTTATTTTTATTGAGTTGTTAAGTGAAGTGCTCATAGCCAGTGCTGAAAACATTTCTGTTTATTGTACCTGGGAGTGCACAAATGAAGCCCTATGGTATTACAGGTGGTGCTTGGGTAGACAAATATATTCCTTATACGTGGAGGGGAAGTTCGAATGATGGTAATTGTCTGTTTCATATTCTTGATCTGTACCCACCCCCAACCACAATGATTTCACCAGTGATGTAAGAGGCATCCGATGAGAGGAGAAAGGACACTATGCCGGCACATTCCTCTGGTTCTCCCAATCTGAATACAAAAAGAACATCAGCATTAGTAACAAACATTTATAAAGCCAAAAGTCTTGGCTTTTGTACATGTAAGCAGTGGCTCAAAACATTCTTGGGCACAATGACATAGCGCAGGCAGATAGGCCACCCCTAGTTTTAGCACATCTGGCCCTACACATTCTAGTCCAGATTTACAAGGCCCTAGCCCCTCCTTGCACCACATTAGCGTCATTTTTGTTTTACACTAATGTGGCATAACGAGGCAAAAATAGCTGCACCATATTTACAAAGTGGTGCAGTGCATGCATTGCGCCACTTTGCGACCCCTTGCACCACATTATGCCTGCGCCAGGCACAATGTATGCAAGGGAGGCATTCCGGTGTTAGGAGGCCTGCAAAAGTGGTGCAATTAAATCTACAAGATTTCATTGCATCATTTTGGCATCTTTTAACGTCTGCTCAAAGCAGGCATTAAAATGACGCACCCATTGAAATCAATGGGCTTGCTTGCACTAGCATCAACATTTTTTAAGCTAGTGCAGCAAAGCACCGCCATAGTGTCGAAAGCTTTGACGCTAATGACCTAACCTGTGCCAGGGTGCACAGTATTGTAAATATGGTGCACCCATGGTGTGGTTAGGTGGCGGATGAGGGGCGCAAGAAATCTACTGCATCATTACTGATGTGCCAGATTCTTGTAAATCTGGGCCCCTGTTTTCATTCTGTTTGCAAGATTTGGAATGACTGCATCATGACAGGCATTCACGCCCCTTACTTGCCCTGTTTGAGTGCCTTGTGTTATTCATCCAGGTGTCTTTCTGGAGCCACAGAGCAGTCATAGGACATACTCCAGGCTGTTTCCACCTGACATCAGAGATGTCCCCCTCCTTAATGAGCAGGATGCATTTTTTTTAAAGCACCATATAGGTAGTGAATTCAACATAATCAGGGTCACATTTATTGTTCTCCTTACAGATTTCTCTACCACCACCTCACTCCTCTTCCATTAACTCTTTAACGTTATCCCTTCGTTATGTACCCTACATCCTCATCCCTGGCACATTATCCGATATTTGTAATTCCAACTTGGACGCAGAGAAGTGAGAGTCAAGGAGGGCTCAATGGGAGTCAATCACATGTCTGGCTTGCTTTACATGTAAGCCTATGGGCCAGTTTCCAGCTCTAGGCAGAGGAAGCACCTCTTGTTCTTAAACATGTAGCGCCAAGGGTCCTTTGAGGGAAGGGTAGTCCACTCTCCCGAGCTGATAATTCTGCATTAGTGTATATTTATTTCCTCAGAAGTTGTCTTCTGTCACATGCTGAAGTCAAAAAAGGATGGGACCTGCATCTGCCTGCCTACAATGCTGTTCAGTTGTCGAGCACCACCAGGGGTGGCTTACACCATAAGTGTGCTATTAGTTCACGAAGATTTGTCAGCACCATTAAAACTAATTCAGTGTGTTGGGCAGGAAAAACTGAATATGATAAGCACGTTGTTATTCAAATGTCTGTACTCATTATCAACATTGAACATGAATGGGTCATTACTTTACAGGCGTGCTTAGCCATATAAATTAATTGAGTGAGTTAAATGTATCAATGTATAGTGCTACAAACTCTGTAGAGGATGACATCTGTCAAGACGTCAATACATTTGTATACATCAACATGCTTAGATACATACTTACAACAGATTAACAACACATCCTCCATAAGTGTCAAATATTTGTTTTATGCAACTTGTAGGTAAAGGGACTTCTAGCTGCATCAGAACTTGACGGTTCCTGAGAAATGGGCAGAGTCACCCTGTAACGAACAAGTCAGGGATCCTTGGAGAGACGGAAGGCAGGTTAACTGTGTGAGGTATGTTCCTCTCTCATGGCCAGATTGCACTGAAGCAGTGACTTTGAGACAGCCCCGCCCCAGCCCCCCCCCACCATCGTAACTAACACCCATGCCTGGCACAGAGCTGGAGTGAGCTGAGCAGCTGCACCGGTATCAGCGGGAAGACACGGCAGCCAGTCTCTGACATCCATAAAGGAAGATGTTGTGGTTTGGATCTCCGACTAATGACGTCAGAGACTAGAAGGTGGAGGAACACAGGATTCCGAGGAAGGAGGTTGGGAGAAGTGGAGAAGAGGAGAAGAGAGGAGAGAGCCTGTTGTGTATCTTGTGGATGCTGCATCCAATAAAGATCTTCTTACGATCTTATGAAGTGTGGGTCTGGACTTATTATATCAGAAGATTTCACTTAAGTTCCTCTGCCGGACCCAGTGGTCACTGTTGTGTTCATGACTGCAGGGAGGGAGGCTTCATGGATCCTCCATACACTCACACCTATGCGAACCCACTGCCAAGCACAAGAGAAGAACAATAATCATTACTAGTCTCTGCACTGCAGACTAATTGGTGGATCGAGGTGCCTCAGCCCTTGAGTTACTCTTACTCGTTTGCTATTGGTGGAGGCACTCTAGGCAGTTACGTCTTGTTGCTCCTGAGGGAGGAGCTATCGTCGCAGTTTAGTGCTAGGTACGGAACTGCTATTGCATACCAGAAAGAAGTCTGAGGGTCAAAGGCACTAATCTTGTAACTGTCCATAAATTAACCAGCACAAGCCAGTGAGAGGTCCTTTGTAGTACCATTGGCTTGTATTAGGTATGCTTTGCCAAATCATCATGTGTTGGAAAATGACATGACCACTGAAAAATTAACAAAACGAAATTATTTAATGGACGTTCTCCCAGGGTAGCTGAATGGGTGCTTGAATGTCATCTCCTGGCTTTAAGTTGCTATGAATACGATTAGGACATTATTTGATGTGCTGTATACCTGTGTGTATATAAAGAGAGCTGATCTGTGGTCTACAGGAGCATATTAAATGAAAGGTTGGTTCATTCAAGTGTGGTTAGTTCAAGGGACGTTTGGATTCTCTGAGTAATTATTGGGAGCCAGTTAGACGGTATGTATGTTTAACATGAAGTTGTCGAATAGTCTGAGTGAGGTGTATTCATTAGGAAGCTGATTTGATGAACAATGGTTTGTCAAATTGGGTATATTAGATGCCCTGTATGATTCAGATGGCAGGTCGGATTCTCTAGAGTTTGCTGACCGTGGAAGGTTTTTGTTAGGCGTGAGAGTGCTGGTAAACTCCACCACTGGGTGGTTGGCAGAGTTTTTGCTGAACTCCGTGCTCCAAGCGGAGCGCGGAGTGGCAAACTTTCAAGAACTCCATTGGCGGATCTGAGTGTAGCACCCACCCCTAGAAAAAAATCCTAACATTGTTTTTCACTATTGTAAGGCCCACCTCTCCTATAGACTTACACTGGGGCACCTTATTACATTTAATACATGATTTTAAGTTACAAATATAGAAATGTCACTTTTAGAAAATTGGCATTTTCATCATCGTCAACGGTGCTTTTCTGCCAGTAGCCTGGGCCACGTGACTTTGCTGTTGTAGGATGTGTATTGCTGCCAGACAGTGAAACAAAGGAGCCTATTTGTGGTGAGGAAGAGGCATCATGACAGGATGACTGAGAGCAGCGTTATACCTAGCCCTATTTGCACTTCAAAGGACCTTTCCTCAAACACACTCAAAGGAACCTTACACCAGCCCTGTTCATGCTTTGGCCCCCAGACAGTTTGGA
This sequence comes from Pleurodeles waltl, assembly GCF_031143425.1. Classification (NCBI taxonomy): domain Eukaryota; kingdom Metazoa; phylum Chordata; class Amphibia; order Caudata; family Salamandridae; genus Pleurodeles; species Pleurodeles waltl. The sequence goes on from NC_090450.1 coordinate 40,253,185, forward strand.
ATAAGCTCTGGAAGGAGGAAGGAGAGACAAAGGGGACATACCCACCTATAGGCCACCACTGGGGATAAAAGGTGTCCTGCCCTTGCTGCTTGAAGAATTACCTGGCAGCCTGAAGAAGGAAATTCGAATTGCTTGCCTTAATTCCAGGCTACCCACGGTGACTTCAGGGGTCAGTTGGCTGACTTCCTGTGTGAGCTACAGAGATGCAAAAACATCTCAGAAGCATCCCTGCAACTGCACAGCTGCAATTGGACATGCCTGGCACTACTCAAGCTCTGCTGCTGGCCTCCGCTGGAGTCCGTCCAGATCCCCGATACTGGACCCTTGTGGCTGGCATCAGTGAGAGCTCTTCCACAAGGAGGTTAAAATCATGAAGTTTGGGCTGTTCATGGGAGTGACAGGGCCTGTTTGCACCAAGACTCTGCCACTTGCAATGACCACCAATGTGAAGTTCTAGCTATCCCTACTCTTCCCATCAACAGACACCATCCATGATGGCCGGTAACACGAGAACTGCTTTTCATGCTACACCCAAGACCGCACACAACAATTGCCTATGTGAAGCTAAAGCAACAAACCTCTGGGACGCCTGAGTGGCTCTGCACACTTCAGCAATGACCTTCTGTGATGCCCGACCTGCAGCTTGCGCTACAGCGGTGACCACCCATGACACCTGACCTGCTCCTTACGAACCCCACGTTCATGAAGGGAACTCTTCATGCCAGACTTGAGAAGGTAACTCTTCATTGTGATTAACCTGGTCTAGGTATCTGACCTGTGCATCATGGTCATTCTCAACTTTTGACTTTCCCTTGGTTGGTGGGATCAGATAACCGCAAGTGCCGCTTTGTGTCCTTTTGCCCTATTGTTTCCAAAGACATTAAAAATTAATAACTTTGGTTCTACTCACTATGGTGTCATTTTTTTTTATTAAAAGGTACTCTATTTTCCAAACTTCGTTTGAGTTTTTTTCTTGTGTTGTGATGTTTTATTTTATTATCGTTTTAGTACTATATAATTACTTTACACATTGCCTATAAATGATACCTTAGTGCTTTTGTGGCAAGTTGCCAGAGGTTTAAGCACATGTTGATATAGTGACTGTGGTTCACTCTAACATGGATTGCATTTATCATTTGAGTGGGGTTTCCTCTCAAGTAATAACCCAATTTCCTACAAGGATGACATGTGAGTTTAATATAATTTGATACAACAAATGTACATCAGATTAAATTAGATGGAGCTGGAGGCTTTATTCTGTTGTGGCGCTGTTAACCATTTATATTTTTCTTTTGGGGTTAGAGCTACACACAAACCAAAAACTGGTAGTCCACAACTAAATAAGGGTGCACCATTGCCCAGAATTCCTAGGATTTTCCTAGTGAGAAGATGATGACCAGATTTATAGAGATGTAACTTCAGGTTTGCGTCCCTTTTTTGATGCAGTCCCGATGCAAAAGATATTTTGATATTTATAAATTCAAGCAAATTTCAATTTATGGTACCTTATAAAAAATAAGTAACATGAGGCAGTACATTGCACTGCCCTGCTTTACTTTGCATCAGGGAGGCATTTCATTGGTGGTGCCCGTGTACCCACACATGGATTTCGACTCAAACACATATTTACCAAGAGTTATAGACATGAGTTTGCTCCAAAATGCGGCACATGTATAAGGCTGGAGTAAGGAGGAGAATATCTGTATTTCTCTTCCTTATTTCCTCTTTGCACGTGTGCTTCATCCTGCAGCACACACATATAGGGGAAAAAGCCTCCAAGGATATTTGTTGTGCATGAAGGTACCCCTTCCTGCACAAACACTATTGTGACCATAATGCAGGCTTCCTTGCACTATGGCTCAAGGGTGACTATGTACTTGGCAACCCAAAGTATGCTACTGCAGGGAAACAGCAGAACTTAACCATTTCTTTGAAAATGATCAGGCCAATTAAGATCTAATAAATGCACATTACCTGCTGAATCCACAGACTGTTTTGAAATATTCAAGTACAGCTTCTTCATGCCATTGCTTGTTCATAAAAGAAGAGAAAGTTTTTTTTTTAATTAGTGTGGTCCAAAAAGGTGTATGAATAGCACCATCTTCCACAACAGAACTGTCGTCCATCTGTTTAACATCCTATTCTGAATAATTCACTAATACATGGCTCAATAAATAAATAAATTAATCACTAATTAATCTAATCTATATCTAACAAATTCAAAAAGGTATTTAGCCATTACAGTTAATGATTGTGGGAACTATCGTTGTAGACATTCCTTCTTCCACCAGGGCTAGACATCAAGTCAGGGCAAGCACACCATTCATTCACACCATGCTCTCATTTCATGCATTCCATGCACTGACTATATGCAACTTTGTGTGGTCATATAGTGTACTCTACACAATTAGCCATTTCTGGGCACTATTAATCCAAAGTTTGTGCATTCAGAATAAACCACACCATTATAGCAGAAGACAATTAGTGCACTTCAGAAGTGTAAACACTTGGGATCCCAAAAAGACTATGGGCCTGATTTAACATTTGGCAGATGGCCTGTCCTCTGCCAGGGCAGTGGCATAAAATATTTCATCTCCCAGACAGAGTTGCCACTCACCAAATGTTGTAATGCCCACTTGCCCAGTGGATATTACCAGCATTGACAGGAACTGCCGTCATGGCTGTTCCTGCCAATGAAATATAATTTTGACAGATGGCTCCATCAACATGATCAAGCTGTACATCAAGCTTACACTTTTTTTTATTTTCAAAAAGAGAAATCCAAAGCGGGATTTTCTTTTTGAAAATAAAAAAACACAACAATGTCCCTCTCACCATGAGAATGACCTCCCTTGGTGAGTGGAGCATTGAGCACATTTCATTGCCCCTAACCTCCAGGTTTTTCCTGGCAGTGACAACCCTTGCTAAAAGGCTGTATGTCTGCCTATCTAAATTAGGTGGACAGACATACATCCACACCTCTGATGGCTCTTGCTTTGTAGTCACTGCTGTTGTCAAACTATGGTCTGCCTGATTTTAAATTGGGCGAGCAGACCATAATTTTGGTGGGGAGGGAACTTTGTCACCGATGCAACTGAATTATTTGACAAGGCAGCAATGAGTGTCCCTGACAGCTACAAAAAGAAGATCCGGCAGGACATCCTGAACAAAATTAATGTCATTGGTGTCAGCCACCGCACCCTGGATGAAATCCGCAAAAGGTGATATGACCTTTGCTCCAGGACAAAGGAGAGGGTGACGGAGCGCATGCGGGAGATGCATTGCACTGGAGGAGGGCCATCTACTGTACCACCCCCTACAGACATCGAAACCATGGTGGAGACAACTCTGGAGCCGGAGGCTGTACTGGCCATTGGAGACCTAGACAGGACCAGGAACATCAAAAAGTAAGTACCAAAATTAATGTATTTATACCATCCTATGCACTATGCACACAATCACAGTACACATCAGCAGGCACCTCCAGATTAGCTCCATTCACAGTTTTGCAACCTATAGAACAGTGCATTATGGGCAATGTAGTACAGTAGTCCAAATATAGGGAAATGTTTATTTTGAGGCATCAAACATATGTGCGATACTGACAGTGTATCCCCTATGTACCACAGGTCTCCCACAAGGCCCCCCATCATCAGGGAGAGGATCATGGAACAGACACACAGGAGGAGGCTGCCACAGACACCACAGGGGAGTGCAGGACAATACCACCCGTTCAATCGGCACAGGAGACCATGGACAATCCTGCTATGGGTATGAAGGCAGCCATTGGGACACCAGAGCCAATGCCTATGGAGAGCCAACCATGGGGATCATCTGGCGCAGTGCGTAGACGGCGATGCATAATGTAGTCTGTGCATATAGAGAATGTTTCCGATGAGGATTTGTTGGGACTTGAGGCATCCTTATTGCAGAGTCAGCGCCTGCAAAATAGACAAATAGACAAATGCGGTTAATGAACCGTAACCTCTCAAGACTGCAGAACACAATCACGCATGGGCTGGCAAATGTGGACAACCAGTTCACTGCAATGAACACTCACTTGGGTAACCTGACTACCTCCATAGACAATTTGGTCAGGGAACTGGTGGCTGCCAGGGCACAGGCACGGCGCAGGGACCGCAACACTGCTGCCCGTTTAGACAGGCTACGTGTGTCCATAGGGCACCTGGCTACCCATACAATCTGCCTGTCAAGTCGCCCTGTCCGCCTGCAAGTGGAACTAGGGCATTTTGCAGGAGATGTGGCTCAAGGACTTGGCCGCATCAGCCATGTGGTGGACCTGTTGGAGACCAGACAGGGATACTCCACAGGACAGTGAGGAGGTCTCCAGTGTGAGTAGTGTGTCTGCCACAGATACACATGTGTTGCGGAGTAGCAGTGCACGGCAGGGCTCAGGGGACCAGTGAGCCATGGTGGCTGCAGTCGCAGGAGGCTGTGAGTTACTGACATGTAGTGTTACAGAGGCACATGCACATAATGTGTCAGATTACACTTTATTTCCACATTATAGTCCTGCAATAAAAGGGTTAATTTGTTGAACTACATAACTGGGCAATGTGTGTCTTACATTAGTGAGTGTTGTCATGGTTGCTACGTACTTGCCAAAGTAGTGGGTTGCAATGTGGTTCCGTCTCTGTCTGCCCTCCATTGCGATGCTTCTATCCTCAGGCTGTCGGTGTGGTAGCTCTTGCTCTTCATCCTCCGAATCTGTGTCGTCAGGGGTGAGATATAGCCCATGTCTGGTGGCAATGTTGTGTAGGATGGCACAGGTGGCAACTATCTTGCATGGTGTTTCTGGGGCATAATGAAGTGCTCCTCCACTTTTGTGCAGGCATCGGAATCGTGACTTCAACAAGCCAAACGTCCTCTCAATTATAGCTCTGGTCCGCCGATGTGCAATGATATATCACCTCTCATTCTGATTGCCAGGTGTTAGGTATGGGGTGAGTATCCATGGTCTCAGGGCATATGTGCTGTCACCTGTTTGACAAAAGAGGCAAATTTAGCAGGGCATCGCAGGGTTACGAAGTGACATGTATGTAAGGCTTCAGAGTGTACTCGCCAGTACCTAATAAATTTCCTTCTCCAAACTCCCCACGTTGTAGGCGTTGGTGTATCTCACTGTGCCTGAATATGTATGCATCATGTGTACTCCCTGGATATTTAGCCACAATGTCAGTAATGACATTCTGGGCGTCACATACCACCGGGATGTTTAGTGAGTGGGTACATTTCCTATTGCGGAACACATATTCCAGATTTGCTGGTGGGCAAATTGGTATATGTGTCCCGTCCACACACCCTATTACATGGGGTAAGTTGGCAATTCTTTCGAAGTCCAACTTGGTGCTGTTCATTTCTGCCTCATTTCTGGGAAGGGATATATATCTGGACATGTGTGCGTGTATGGCATCTAGGAATCATCTGAAGAATCGTGAGAGTGCACTTTGGGATACCCCACCTGCCACTGCAATCACCCCCTGATAGCTACCCGAGGCTAAGAGGTGCAGTGAGCAGAACACTTGCACATGTGTGGGGATGGCGCTGCCACGCACTGTCTGGCTTTCGAGCTCAGGTTTCAGCAGTTCAATTATCTCTAAGACAACAGCGCGGCTCAGTCTGTATTTCTCATATATCTCCTCCTCAGTTTGTTGAAATAGTGTCTTCCTGCTTCGGTATATCCTCTCCTGTCTCTGCCTCCTCCTCCTCTGCTGGGCAGCCTGGACTCTCCTCCTCCATGCAATCACATATAGTGCAGCCATTTTGAGGAGCCCTGATGCCTTCTGGGTTTCCTTTTATACTTTGGTTCTGCTTACCACCTGCTCTGAATCAGTGGTAATCTGGGTGTGCACAACAGGCTTTTTGCAACTGGCTTTTGCATACGGTTTGCGACTCGCAATTTGTGACTTCCTAATTGCGGGTCACAAAATCAGGTCGCAAATTTTGCGAGTCGGTAAGGGGTCGCATCGCTATTTGGTGCTCCGAAATGGGATTAGAACATACCATTTCGCATTTTGCAGTGTAGCAAACAGCGCTGCGACCCATTTGCGACTCCCAAACATTAGCCAAGATACATCTTGGTCCACAAAACATGCTTTTTATAATTTGGTGTAATTCTGCTCAGTAGTTTTGGATTTATTTAAGGTTACAAAATAGAGATATATATAGGGATGTGGATCCACCCGCGGAGGACCCGCAGATCTGGCAAAAAAGCAAGGCCCTGATTGGCTAGCCTCAACTTGACAGAAAAGTTGCAGTCACCATTTTGTTTGTCGCTTTGGCTGGAGGGTGGGAAACAAACACTGCAAAAAACATAAGGGGTCATGGTCAGGTATCCTGACCCAATAAAACACATAGTGGGCAAAAAATGCCCTTTTTTTGGTCCGATCTGCAGATCCGCGAATCACCTGCGGGTCTCAGCATGGCCCCCTGTGTAAATTTGCAGGTGGATCCAGAAATAAATGTTAAAAAAAAAAAAAAAAAAAGCACCCACCACATCCCAACCCCTTTGGCCTTGCGCAGCTTGAGTTTGGGTACATGTGGAAGGGTTGACCACAGAGCCAGGCCTAACCCCCGCTCAGCACAGCCAAACGTTGGTTATATTAGTGTGTATGAAATTCACTGACGTTTTACCAATATAAAACCAAAGGAGTTAAGCAGTTATTGTTATACCTATAGTTATACCTATCTGAAGAAACTATAACTCATGCCGGAAAGTAACTTTAGGCAAAGATTGTTAGTCAAGCTACATATATGTGGATAGTTAAAGTACAATAAACCTATACTTACACATATTTAAAGGAAGTGGCTAATTAGAAGGTCCTGGCCAAATTTTACATAATCTCTGCTATTTACTCAGCAACTGACAAAATAGCACATAATTTCTGCTGTTTACCAGCAACAGGTTAAATAGTAGTGATGACGTACAGTTTGACCGACAGCTAGAAAAACAGTGCGAAGGAGGTATTTATTTAGTCAGCCATGAAGAAAAAAGGGTCTCTTATGCAATGCTCCCTTAGTGGCCATCTTGCAAAGGGGATGTAAAATGCACGAAGCTTTTGAAAGTAAGTGCTTATAAAAATGTACCATCGTTTATACAGAGTTAAGTGCATGCATTATGCTAAGCTATTTATAGAATAAAAAAAATAAAATCAATTTTGAATAAAACCATTTGTGTTATTTTAATATTCAAATAGGAATTACAAGAATCAAACTTCTGTTCTTGGAGCTTCAGGATATAACACACAGATATTTGGTGCTGTAGTCTCGGAGTTTATGGCTGTCTGTAAAGAATAATGAATATGATTTTAAGGCATGTTACATAAATGTTGTTTTCACTCTTCTGGATACATTGTTTTTTGTGTTAATGATCCTTGTTTTGATGATTTTTGAGGGTTGTACTAATTTTGGGTTACTTATGAAAGACTTGTGCTAGCTTTAGTTTTCTTTTTAAGAAAAAGGAGTTTGTGCTTTTTTAGTATTTCTAATCTTGCAACACAGCAGCAGTGGACAAGCAGCAACAAAAAGGGTGTGGAGACAGGTTGGATTGGAGCCACACAGAGGGGTGTTCTTAGAGTAGGCAATTAGTGCTTGGGAACCCAGTGCTTTGGGACACAGTGCTTTAGGACACTTGCAGGAAGTAAACCGAGTAAAACACAGAAATGGGACTTCTGAGGAATGGGAATGTGAAAGCAGGAGTCAGGTAAGCAATGCATCTGAGTAGTTCACTCTGCTGCCTGCTGAATAAGCACACTTTTTCATACTATTCACCTAGCAGATATGGATTCAGACATAGATGCTTAGTGGCCTTTCAACCACACTAACATTTTAGTCACCTTCAAAATGTATCTTGGGAACAGTAATTTTGATTATTATCCTGTTAAGCAGTGTTTTAATTAGGCAAGGTTATGTCTCTACTGAGCCCTCATTTCTGTCCTTGGTAGTGCTGTCTCAGTTAAAAAAAATCTGGAAGCCAAAAACAAATCAGTGGAAAGTTTGTAGGCTGTACCTGTTTAAAGATGTTATGGTGGGGTCTGGGGAAGAAAACAGGAGGACCAGTAGGAGAAGGATCATGACCAGTAAGAGAACAAGTACCAGAAGGTGGACCACAAGGAGGGCTAATATGACCAGAGACATGAGGACCAGGACATGAAGAACTAGGCCCTGGAAGATCCAATCCACAAGGGTTACCAATACCAGAGGGGACTAGGAACAAGTAGATGAGGATGGACAAAACAATGAAAAACAAGACCAGGGGTACAGGAACCAGGGTGAGAAGAATCAGACATGCCAGGAGGGTGGGGAACAGGAGGATCTGGACCCAGTGGACAAGGAGAAAAAGGGCCAGGGATAGGAGGAAATAAAGACCTGCCACAATACAACAAGGAGGGCTAGGAGGGCCTGAGTGCACCAATCAGGACCAGAGGAACTAGGAAACCCAAGGTCAGGAGTAGCAGACCCAGGTAAACAGACCAATGAGGACCAGTGCCAGGAGACCAATGGAAAGAAGGATCCTGACACAGAAGGGTCAAAACAGAATAGATCAGATTAAGAAGGATAAGGAGGCGAGAAGGAAATGAATGAGATGGCCACAACCGAAAAAAAGACTAGGGATAACAGGACCAGGAGTCCCTAGATGAGATTGATGAAGGTGGATATAAATGACTAGGAAGTCCAGGACCAGAGGGAATAATATCGGAAATTCTATGAGGATCAGACTCACATGGAGTAGCAAAGACTACATGAATCAGGGTGACGCACAACATTGGAACTAGGAGGACCAGTGAGTCAGGGATGAAGAAGACCAGGACGAACATTACTAGGAGGACAAGGATAAAGGGGAGCAGGGACATATGGACAAGAACAAGGCAGAAGGTGCAAATTATCAATAAGGAGTACTAGTAAGACTGGGATGGAGATGGACTAGGAAGTCCAGGACCAGAGGGAACAATATCGGAAATTCTATGAGGATCAGACTCACATGGAGTAGCAAAGACTACATGGATCAGGATGACGCACAACATTGGAACTAGGAGGACCAGTGAGTCAGGGATGAAGAAGACCAGGACGAACATTACTAGGAGGACAAGGATAAAGGGGAGCAAGGACATATGGACAAGAACAAGGCAGAAGGTGCAAATTATCAATAAGGAGTACTAGTAAGACTGGGATGGCGATGGAGGACCGGGGGAATAGGATGGCTTTAGAAACCAATGCCAGTAGTACCATCACCAGAAGATCAAACACATGAGGACCAGACAATGGAGTCCTTGAACAAAGGCCAGAAATACATTGACTAGGGGGACTAGGATCAGAAGGATTAGGAGCAGGGTGACAAGGGAACAAGATAAACCTGGGGATCAGGACATGTAGAATTTTAAGATGAGAATTAAGGTGAGGATGATGAAAAGGTCAAGGACCAGGAGGCTGTGGAAAAGGAAACCCAGGATTTCAAAGGACTAGTGGCAGGAGTACATGGGAATGATAACAAGACAAAACAGAACCAGGAAACACAGAGCCAGAAAGCTCTTAGACTAGCATTAACCAGAGGTCAAGTGATATCATAACTAGATAAGGCTAGGATTATTTGTGACAGGGCAAGTTATTGCAGAACCATGCAGGCAAGGAGCAGAACAACAAGGACCAGGAGCATCAGGACTAGAATGAAGTTGACTACTAGGATTGGGACCTGGAGGACAATGGCCAGTGTGTCAAGGATGCTAGGATACGCAGGACAGACTCAAAAGACCAAGGGCACACAGAAAACCTGATCAAGAGAAATAGTTTAACTGAAAGGATCATGATCAGGATGACCACAAGCAGAGCTAATCAGATCTTGAAGATTAGGGCCTTTTTGACCAGGGCTCAGATTAACCCCTTCCCAGCCAGGCCTTTTCCACCTCAGGTGCCAGGCCTTTTTTTGGCTCTTTGAAGCAGTTCGCGCTTAGGCCCTCATAACGTTTTGTCCACACAAGCTACCCACGCCAAATTTGCGTCCTTTTCTTCAACATCCTAGGGATTCTACAGGAACCCAGAGTTTGTGGGTGCCCCTGAAGGAGACCAAGAAATTAGCCAAAATACAGCTACATTCTTCTTTTTTAATGGGAAAAAAGGGCTGCAGAAGAAGGCTTGTGATTTTTCCATGAAAATGGCATCAACAAAGGGTTTGTGGTGCTAAAATCACCATCCTCGCAGCTTTCAGGAACAGGCAGACTTGAAAGAAAAAAACACATTGTTCAACACAATTTTGGCATTTTACTGGGACATACTACATTTTTAATATTTTTTGTGCTTTCAGACTCCTTCCAGTAAGTGACAGAAATGGGTGTGAAACCAATGCCAGATCCTGGACAGATAAGCATTTCTGAAACGTAGACACAATTCTGAAGATAGCAAGAGGTCATTTGTATAGATCCTACAAGATTTTCCTACAGAAAATAACATCTAAAATAAAAGAATATTGAAATTTACAGCCATTTCTCTTCACGTTTTACTATTTAACTTTTTCCTGCGATGTCATATTTTTTAAAGCAATACACTGTTACATCTGCTGGACTCTTCTGGTTGTGGGGGCATATAGGGCTTGTAAGCTCATCAAGAACCCTTGGTACCCAGCGCCAATAAATGAGCTGTGCCTAGTAATGGGTTTTCATTGTATGCCGGGTATGCAGCAATTCATTTGGTGAAATATAAAGAGTGAAAAATAGGTATCAAGAAAACCTTTATATTTCTAAAATGGTCACAAGATAAGGTGTTGAGAAGCAGTGGTTATTTGCACATCTCTGATTTCTGGGGTCCCCATACTAGCATGTGAATTACAGGGCATTTCTCAAATAGATGTCTTTTTTACACACTGTCTTACATTTAGAAGGACAAAATGTAGAGAAAGACAAGGGGTAATAACACTTGTTTTGCTATTCTGTGTTCCCCCAAGTCTCACAATAAAAATGGTAGCACACTTGCGTGGGTAGGCCGAATGCCCGCTACAGGAAACGCAACATGGACACATCACATTTTTACATTGAAAACTGACGTGTTTTTTGGAAAGTGCCTAGAGTTTGATCTCTAGCTCAGCTGGCACCTAGGAAAATTTATCAAACCTGTGCATTTTTTAAAACTAGACACCTAGGAGAATCCAGGATGGCGTGACTTGTGGGGCTCTCATCAGGTTCTGTTACCCAGAATCCTTTGCAAACCTAAAAATTTGGCAAAAAAAACACTTTTTCCTCACATTTCAGTGACAGAAAGTTCTGGAATCTGAGAGGAGCCACAAATTTCCTTCCACCCAGTGTTCCCCCAAGTCTCCTGATAGAAATGGTACCTCACTTGTGTGGGTAGGCCTAGTACACTATCTGGACACATCAAAATTATCAAATACAAAACTACCTGTTTTTGCAGGGGGAGGTGGCACCTGAATTTTTGGTCCTGGGCTCAGCAGCCATACAGGAAAAACTACAAAACCCCAGACATTTTTTAAAACTAGACACCCGAGGGAGTACAGGGAGGTGTGACTTGCGTGGATCCCCCATTGTTTTCTTACCGAGAATCCTCAGCAAACCTCAAATTTAGATATAAAAATCAATTTTTTCTCACATTTCTGTGTGGGATCACCGCACGGGACAAACTTCTTACCACCCAATGTTCCCCTTAGTCTCCCTGTAAAAGTGATACCTCACTTGTGTAGGTGGGCCAAGTACCTCCGGTACCATGGAAGAGCCAAAAACGTGTCAAAGTTGAGGGGGAACGAAAGCGGGTCCAAAATGGCAGTTTGGAAAAAAACATTTTTAGGCTGACAAGTGGGGCAGAATTTTTATCGGTATAGAAGAGTCAATGCTGGGTGGTAGGAATTTTGTGGATTCCTGCAGATTCCGGAAGGTTCCATCACAAAAATGTGGGGAAAATGTGTGATTTCCAGCAAAGTTGAAGGTTTGCAGGACATTGTGATTAAGAAAATGGTGCAGAGTGCATGTGAAGCACACCACCCTGGACTCACCAAGATGTTTACTTTTCAGATGTGTCTAGGTCTTGTGGATTTTTCTACATGGCAGCTTCACAAAGTCCAAAAAGTGCAGCCCTCACCATTCCAAGTTGGACGAATTTGAGAGTTAGCCAAGCTCTCATTGCCCAAATGTAAAACCAAAACCCCAAGTAATCAAATGTCCTCTTGCTTGTCGTGGGATAAGATGTTTTATTGCGCAGGGGAGAGCTGAAAGACTGTTACCTCTTTCAGTTGGGGTGGGGGCATAACCATACCCATACCCATACTGGTTGGTAGCCCCCTTCCCACTATTATTTTTTTAATTCCCTGGCATCTAGTAGGCTTTCTGCCCCACCCCGCTGGGTGTGGATCGGGGATAATACCCCATTTGGACACCATTTATTCGGCGTGGGGGTATGGCCATACCCTCACCCTCATATTTTGAAATCAAAATCTTTCCTAGTCTCTGGTGGGCCTTCTTTTCCCCTTGTGGGCAGGTGGGCCTTCCAAAAAATAGGCACATCTGCCCCCAAAGGGGGCAGATATGCCAACAGTAATGTGCCCCCATGGGGAGTGACCCTTGCCCAAGTAGCTGCCCGGGCAAACAAAACACACACATACCAATCCCTGGTGCCTAAGTGGTTTCTGCCCCCCTGGGGGCAGATTGGCCTAATAGAAATAGGCCGATCTACCCCCAAAAGGAGGAGAAATGCCTTAAAATAAATTTTCACCCCCAGGGGAGCTACCCTTGCCTAAGGGGTCGCTCCAATTGCGTGAAATTGGCGCAAAAAAAAAAATCCCAGTCCTAGTGGTTTCTGCCCCCCTTGGGGGCAGATCGGCCTAATAAGAATAGGCCAGTCTTCTCCCAAGGGGGGCAGAAATGGCCTAAAAGAAATGTCCCCCCTAGGGGAACGACCCTTGCCTAAGGGGTGTATTGAAAATAGGCATGTTTGGCAACTGACTTATTGTTTCACCACCGTCATATTAGTTGTTCAGTGTTCACCAGTTGCATTTTACATTTTGTGTTCAGTTTAGCTGCCTATTGGCTTTATTGTGGCATTAGACATTGCAGTTGAGACATTGCAGATGAGCTGTGTTTTTCCACATGGTAAACTAAGCTTGTTTCTTCGTATTTCTCTCACTGAGCATGAACAGTTCATGATAAGAAAGTACATATTTTTTGTTTTCTCCAGTGCAGGGAACAGGTCGACCTTGGGAGGAGAGCCTTGAAAGGCTGGCCAGTTTTCAACGTTTTTCTTCCAACTGTTACCTACAGTAGGTTTGAATATTTCCATTTGAGAGGAGGGGTTTTCTCCAGGAAGCCCTTTCGGTTTTTAAACTATAAAAGAGTTGGCCCTGCTCAGTAGCGAGGGAATTTCTGAGACCTCGGTCAGAATTGGACATCAAATGCCTGACATTTTACCGTGAGGATCTCTTTCTCGCAGTTGAACAGGGGTCGTCTTCTTGCTGGCATGAGAAAAATGAAGAGCCTGGCAGGCCCTACGGTGATGAATTTATATTTTATCCTTTGCTTTGCAATTATGCTAAAGTATAATCAGATATATTTGCTGTGTACATTGCAATTGAGAATCACTTTGATATATTTTCCTTTCATTGCTGTGACTATTTTTAAACGTGTGCCTTCGACCTACTAATCGCCTTCATTTTTGTAGGAACCTCGTGGTGGAATAATAATAAATGTCTTCTTTAAACTAAGAAGTGCATTCCAGAGATTTTTGTCAGCTCGGTCATTAGTGAAAGCAAAACATTTTGGCGTAGATCGTCAGTCTAAAAAAATAAATTTAAAAAAAGGAGTTGGAGGTTGGAAGTGCACGATTTAAAAGTGTAAATATTGTTATTATTTAGAGAATAAAAGGAAGCTCTGCAAAGTATCTTTGAAAATGCATGTGAAATTAAACTGCCTTATGGTGTTGTGACAATCATGTTTTCTTGTTTATCAGGACTTTCTATGTGTTGGGATGGGTGTTTGCATAAAACTAAAGTGTTTTCATATTTAGAAAAGGTGCTTTTTGAATGGAATGATGTCCCTTTTGTTCTTGACAGGAGGGTTTGTATACTTTTGTCTGCTTACAGAAAAATGCATGAGAGATGGAAACAGTTGAAATATGAAAATAAGAATTTACGTGAGCAAATTAGCCAGAACAAATTATTGCAAGATAAAACTGAAAATTACAAAGTTGTTACAGGAGAATCTGGCTTTTCATATTCCAGTAATGAGGAGGTAAAAAAGGGTGGGGGCCAGTGTGAGCCTCATGAGAAGAGCGTAGATCTTTGTGCGCAGAGCAGCCCACAGTTTTTGGCAAGAGTTGAAATGCATTCTTTAAAAGATTACACTGAGCAAGAAGTTGACGATGTTACTGGTATATTCAGACCACTTTTGCAGAGTACGATGTGTATAATAAATTCAGACAAGACACCGGTACTGTCGCAAAATGTGCAGTTTGTGGGAATTCAGTGGACATAGAGAGATGTTGTTACAGGTAAAACAAAATATTTTAGAGTTTGCAATTATTGGCACAAAGCGCGAGACACAGAGTTTCATGAGATTGTTTGATTTTTGGAAACAGTATGACCCTCATCTGAGGAAAATCTTAACACTTTGGTACAAAGTAACTAGGAAAAAACATGAGTTTGAATGGAGTGAAGAGCTGCTGTGTGCTTTTGATCTGGCAAATGGAATAATCTAACAGACTTTAGACTTGTGTACAGTGCAAGAGGGAAACATTGATTTACACGTAACTTTTCAGGGACAGTATGCAAACTGGAATAGGTGGCAGAAACAGGGGTGGACAAGGGTGCTGATAGGAATTTAGACTGGAAAACTATCTGACTTTGGGGAGCGCTATACTCCTTTTGAAAAATGGCTTTTGACTTGTTATTTCGCTCTAATGGATACCGAGCAAATCACGTTAAGTTATAATGTAATTCGAAAACCTAAAATATCAATCATGCAGTGGGTAATCGGTTCACCTAAATCTCACTGTATAGGACATGCCCAAGAGGCTAGTATCATACACTGGATCTGGTGCATACAAGACGGGGCTCGAGTAGGACCGGCAGGCACTACAGCCCTACATGAACAGGTGTCACAAGCCCCTATCCAGGATGAGGAGAGAGTACAGAGAATACCACAGGTAAAAGAGTCACCAGTGAAATTGAGTGCACCATTTGAATTCTTGTCCCCTGAGGATAGAATGCATGTTTGGTTAACTAAGGATTCATTGAAATACGTGGGTACTAAAAGATATTGGAAAGCAGTATCATACAATCCAGTTACTGAAAAGTCGTTGTCTACCACAGGAGAAGGAAAAAGTAGCCAATATGCAGAGTTGTACAATATGTGTCAGGCTGCCTGGAACATGTCGTTTTTACACTGATTCTTGGTTCACTACCAATGGATTAGCCATCTAGCTTTCCACATGGCATGCACATAACTGGTTCATTCATTCAAAGGAGGTGAGGAGCAAAGAGTTATGGCAGGAAATTTGGGAAATGTTAAAACAGAGTAAAGCCATAGATGCTCATTGTCCCATGGACTCATTAGAACGCTGGTTCAATTCCCTTGCAGACGTCAAAGTCAAAAGTTCAGAGGCAGAAATGTCAACCCAGAATTCTGACGTGAAGGGGAATGCTAAGTGGGTGCACCAGAAATGTGGATACCTGGGAGAAAAAGCCACTTACAGGTGGGCAGAGATTAGAGGGATGCACATTTCCTGAGATTTGATAAAAACTGTAATTTTGCATTGTTCTATTTGTCAGCACACACAACAGAGATCTGTCCCACAAACAGTCAAAGATCAGTTGGGGAGAGGAAAGGTACCAGGACAGATATGGCAAATTGATTACGTTGGACCACTACCGATTAGTTGCGGGTGTCAATACGCCTGTACTGTAGTGGACACTTATTCTGGATACTTGATTGCTGTCCCTTGCAAATGTGATATCAGCACAATACTATCAGAACTCTGGACTTGTTAATGTTATACTATGGAGTACCACTCCAGATCCAGAGTGACAATGGGTCACACTTCAAATGCAAATTGGTACAAGACTACTGTTTTCAGCACAATATTGAGTGGATATATCCTATTCCCTATTATCCACAGGCCTCAGGACTGATTGAGAGAATGAATGGTTTACTGAAAGCTCAATTGCAAAAATTATCTATTGGAACTTTGAAAAACTGGAGAGAGTATTTAAATGAAGCCCTCCAGATTCTGAACAATAGACTATTAACAAACGCTGAAACACCTTTGATGTAATGTTAACTCCAGCTTTGCAAATAAAACCACATGTGGCCACCAATACCATCACATACTGGGAAATAAAACGTGGAGCGTTAGCTCCTTACAGAGCAGCAACCGAATCTGCAGGGCTTGACTTACATGCTTCACAAGCTTACAGACTAAAACTCCAACATAGTGTTGTGTGAAACAGGTGTTGGATTACAGATTACCCCAGAGCATTTTGGATTGATTGCTTCCAGATCTGTGTTGGCCCTTAAAGGTATTTAGGTTTTAGTGGGACTGATTGATGCAGATTTCCAAGGAGAAATCAAAGTTATTGTGTTAAATAGTGGAGAAGTTGGCTTAGTCATTCAAATTAGAGACAGAAATGCCCAACTTGTCATAAGTACAGTGTATGGAGGTTTGGTAAGGAAGGGGAATGCCCCAGCCCTTCTGACAGTGCTAGGAAATGGAAGCTGTGGTACAGCAGATATAAACCTCAGTGTTAAGGTATGGGTTGAATCCCCAAATGGCCCTCCAGAACCTGAAGAAATTATAGCAAAGGGCCCCTATAACGTCCTTCTGATTATAAAACAAGGAAAGGAAAAAGGAGAGCACATTTCAGATGAAAAATGTTATTTGCAAGAAAAGTCATACTTGTTTCTTCTGCAGATCCTACTACAACTTGCCACTGAACATGAGTGGGCTGTGTGGTCTCCCTTTGGGTGTTTGCTTGTGGGGCCAAGGGAAAGACCGCACCCCCAACCTGAACCTGATTGATAACCTTTGTGCAACGCTTCTGCTGCTTTTAAAGTACAAAACCTATGGATCCATTTAGCGTTAATTGCGTCTCTGATTCAAGTTCCACATGGGAACAATACAGAGTACCATGGATGTTCTGTCAACTTGTTTGATTTCATTCTTCCACTGGAACTAACCCATGGCTTACTATCATCTGATGACTGCTGCCAGTCTCATTAAGCAAAACTGCCAGTTGGCTGGCTGTTTTTTGTGTGGAAACCTGACTTTCACTTACATTCCAGCAAACCTTTCAGGTGGACCGTGTACCTTTACATGATTAGGACTCATGATGGTTCCATCTAATTATACACCAACTTGCTATCCTAGAGACACTATTTAATTAGTTATTATCCCAATCAGAATATATAAGCTTCAGTCTTTACATTGTAGGTGTGTCTGATTTAAAAAAATTTAAGATCAATACGTTAATCCACTTCCATTACTTTACAGTGATTGCTTTTATTATTGCATTATGTTGCTGTATACAATGCAAACCTGATTTCTTTTTTTTTAATAAGAGAAAAATACAGAAAGTCAGTGGTCAAAGGGTGGAAATGTATTGAAAATAGGCATGTTTGACCACTGACTTTGTGTTTCTCCACTGTGCATATTAGTTGTTCAGTGTTCACCAGTGGCAGATTACATTTTGTTTTCAGTTTAGCTGCCTATTGGCTTTATTGTGGTGTTAGACATTGCAGTTGAGACATTGCAGATGAGCTGTGTTTTTCAACATGGTAAACTAAGCTTTTTTCTTCGTATTTCTCTCACTGAACACGAACAGTTCATGATAAGATAAGAAAGTAGTGCAGGGAACAGGTCGGCCTTGGAAGGAAAGCCTTGAAAGGCTGGGCAGTTTTCAAGGTTTTTCTTCCAACTCTGACCCACAGTAGCCCGCATGTTTGAATATTTCCATGTGAGAGGTGGGGTTTTCTCCAGGAAGCCCTTTCGTTTTTTTAAACTATAAAAGAGGTGGCCCTGCTCAGTAGCGCAGGAATTTCCGAGACCTCGGTCAGGATTGGATGTCAAATGCCTGACATTTTCCCATGAGGGTGAGTATCTCTTTCTCGCAGTTGAACAGGGGTCGTCTTCTTGCTGGCATGAGAAAGATGAAGAGCTTGGCAGGCCCTACCATGATGAATTTTTACTTTATCCTTTACTTTGCAATTATGCTATAATATAATCGCATATATTTGCTTTGTACATTGCAATTGAGAATCACTTTGACATATTTTCCTCTCATTGCTGTGACTATTTTTAAACGTGTGCCTTCAACCTATTAATCTCCTTCATTTTTTTAGGAACCTCATGGTGGAATAATAATAAATGTCTTTTTTGAACTAAGAAGTGCATTCCAGAGATTTTTGTCAGCTCGGTAATTAGTGAAAGCAAAACAAGGGGTCGCTCCTCTTGCGTGAAATTGACACAAAAAAATAAAAATCCGTGGTGTCTAGTGGATTCTGCCTCCCTTGGGGGCAGATTGGCGTAATGGCTTAAAGACAGTTTGCCCCCAGGGGAGCGACCCTTGCCTAATGGGTCACTCCCCACATATAAAAAAAAAAAAAGATCCCTGCTGTCTAGGGGTTTCTGTCCCCCAGGGGGTAGATCAGCCTAATTACAATGGGCAGATGGGGCATAAATGGCCTAAAATAAATTTGACCCCCACTGGGAGCTACCCTTGCTGAAGGGGTCTCTCCCCTCTCGTGAAACTGCCATAAAAAATCCCTAGTGTCTAGTGGTTTCTGTCTCCCATAGAGGGAAAATTGGCCTAATAAAAATATGCCGATCTGCCCCCAAGGGGCCAGAAATGGCCTAAAAACTATTTGCTCCCACCAGGGGAGGGGTTGCACCCCACGTGTAAAACTTAAACAAACAAAAAAAATCCATGGTGTCTAGGGCATTCTGCCCCCCCCCGAGGTAGATTGGCCTAATTATAATAGGCTGATCTGACCCGGGGGGGGGGGCAGGAAAGGCCTAATAATAATTTCCCCCCCCCCGGAGCTGCCCTTGTGCTCCCCAGGGATAACAGCCATTACGAGTAGCAGGACCAGGTTGAGGAGGTAAGAAGGCCAACTAGAATCTAGTAGATCAAGTGGACAAGACAGTGGTGGCCAGGAGGACCAAGGCTGAAATTACTAGCGTCAGGGGGCCTAAGTAAGGAGAGTCTGGATCAAGAAGGCCTGCAAAATGTCTGCATTACCAGCTGGACACAATGGACAAGTTACAGATCCAGTAGAACCAAGACAATCCAAGCAAGGAGGACAAGGACAAAGACTGCCGGACCCAAAATGCAAGATAGATCAGGGCCCACGGTACCAGGGATAGGAGGTTGAAAGTGAGGAGAACAGGACAAAGTGATCCGAACCAAGAGGACCAGAAAAAAACAGGGCCAGACAGGCAGAGACTGGTGTAACTAAAAAGGATCATGATGTCCAAGAAGTACAAATGGGGCCAGGAACAAGGGACCAAGACTAGGATGGGCAGGTCCAAGAGAACTATGCCCAGGAGAAACCAAACTATAAGGAACAGAACCAAGAAGATCAGGGACAAAGGGTCAGAATATTGAGAAGGACAAGGACTATAAAAAACAAGAATAGCATTACCTTGGCCAGGATTACCCGGTTGTTGAGACCATGCAACCAGTGCCAGAAGGGAAAATTCTGAAAGAGGACCAGCAAATAAAGGGCTAGGAGGACTAGAAAGATCAGCACAAAGAAGATAAGGACCTTTAGTGCTAAGACCAGGGGGACCAGGGTGAGGAGGAAAAGGAGGATCAGAACCAAAGCCAAGAAGACTAAGCAGACTAGACCTGAATGCTCAGAGTATCAAGTGAAGCAGAACAGCCTGTTCTTGGGGTGGGAGTACCAGGATGAGGAAGATCATGAGGGCCAGAACAGCAAGTGCCAGGAAGACTAAGGGGACTGGATCTGGACCTCTAGGTAGCCGATGACCAAAATGACGAGGCTCAGAAAGGCCCAAGCAAAGAGAACCAGAATCAAGACGGCTCAGATCATTGGGTGGAGTGCTAGAATCAATCAATCAATCACGTACTTGGAAAGTGCACTGCTCACCCGTGGGGTCTCAAGGCGCTGAGTAGTGGCACCACAGATCAAAGAGCCATGTCTTGTGGTCCTTCCTGAACTGAGGCAGCGATGGTGACTGTCTGAGGTGTGGTGGTAAGGTGTTTCAGCTTTTTGCTGCCAGGTATGAAAATGATCTTCCTTCAGCCGAGGCCTTCTTTATTCAGGGTATGTTGGCGAGTTACTATTGGGATGAGCGAAACAGGTCTGGGAGGGGAGTACCAGATGATGCAGTTGTTGAGGTAGTTGGGTCTGTTGTCGTGGAGGGCTTTGTAGGCATGTATGAGGAGTTTGAAATTCATCATCTTCTTGAGGGTGAGGCAGTGGAGGTTCTTCAGGTGTTCTCGGATTTGTTCTCAGTGGGGGTGGTCTAGGATGAGTCTGGCGGCGGCGTTCTGGATCTATTGTAGCTTGTTCAGGTTTTTCTTGGAGGTTCCAGCATTGAGGGCATTGCAGTATTCAAGTCTGCTTGTGATAAGGGCGTGTTGAACGGTTTTCCGGCAGTCGGTTGGAATCCATCTAACGATCTTTCGTAGTATTCGGAGGGTGTGGAAGCAGGTGAAAGTGACGGAGTTGACCTGCCTGGTCATGGTGAGAGTTGAGTTGAGGATGACGCTGAGGTTGTGTGTGTGGTCCATAGAGGTTGGAGGGGGTTTGCCATGTGTTTAGGGCCACCAGGAGTTGTCCCTGGCCGATGGTGAGGGTCCCATGACAAGGATCTCAGTTTTGTCTGAGTTCAGCTTCAGGCAGCTTTACTCATCCAGGTGGCTACTGCTTCCATCCTGTCTCTGAAATTCTTCCTGGCTGTTGATAGGTTCTCAGTCAGGGAGAGGATCAGTTGGGTGTCATCAGCGTAGGAGACAATATTCATCCCATATTTTCTGATAATGGGGCGAGTGGGATCATGTAGATATTGCACAGTGTGGGGCTCAGCGACGATCTTTGGGGTACTCCGCAGCTGATGTCGATGGGTTCTGACTGGTGGGGTGGGAGCCTGACTGTCTGTGTTCTGCCTGTCGGGAAGGACTGAATCCATGGAAGGGCCTTGCCTCACATGCCTGCTGCGTGGAGTCTGGTGTAGAGTGTACGGTGGGATACTGTATTGAAGGCGGCTGAGAGGTCGAGTAGGATGAGGGCTGCTATCTGTCCTTGGTTAAGGAGGGAGAGAATCTGTGAGAATCTGTCATCTGTGGCTGAGAGCTTGGTGGTTTCGGTGCTGTGTCTGGTTCTGAATCCTGATTGGGAGATATCTAGGATGTTGTTGTCCTCAATGTGTTGTCATAGCTGAGTGTTCATTGCCTTCTCGGCGACTTCAGCTTGGAAGGTTAGCAGTGCGATGGGGCGGTAGTTCTTGAGGTCAGTCCTGTTTCTCCACTTCTTCTCCAGCCTCCTGCGTGAGCGATTGGAATCCTGGTAGCGCAGGGTGACCCAGCTGGCCTTTTTTGAGGAGTGTTTCCCTGTAGTAGTTCGGAGAGGAGCCACTGTGTCTGCGCAGTTGCTGATCCAATTGCAGAGGTTCTGGGCTGAGGAGATGGCATCTGTTGTGTCAGGGGGAGGAGAGTTGCTGAGGGCGGTGGTGAGTTGCTCCTCTGAGATCTGGTTCCATTTTCTGTAGGTGCGGTGTGCGCTGTGGGCGTGAAGATGGAAAACTGAATGCAGTAGTGGTCGGTCCAGTGTAGCGGGGTCGAGTCGTTGCTGCTGGTGGAGAAAATGGGGTCAAGAGTGTGTCCAGCGGTGTGCGTTTGTAAGGTAACCAGTTGCTTGAGCCCGATTGTGTCCAGGTTCTCGAGTAGTGTTGCAGTGTTGTCGTCACTGTGATCGTTTAAATGGAAATTGAGGTCACCTAGGAGAAGGTAGTTGCTGGAGACGAGGTCATGGGGGGCTATGAGGTCGATGATGGTGTTACTGAACGCTGGTCGTGGTCCGGATGGTCTGTAGATGAGGGTGCTGTGGGTGGTGATCTTTGTGGTGGTGTACTCTTGGACGTGCAGGTGATCCATGATGGGGGTGAATTCCTGCGTGTTATCGTCAGAAGGGCCATGAGGACAAGGCATAGAGCCAGGAGGACAGGAATAATCCTAACAAGAAAGAACAAGTCTAAGACAACAAGGCCTAAGAGTGCCACAACATAGAAGGTCAGATAGAACAAGGGGGCCAGCAGAACCAGGAACTGATGTATTAGGAATAAGATGACCAGAGTGAGATGGAGCAGAAGAACCAGAACGAATCGATGAGGGTTAAGAGGATCAGGAAAGAAAAATAAGAGCTAGGAGAAGGGAGACTGAAAAGACCAGGATGGCCAGGAGGGCCAGACTCAACAGGATTAGACATACAAATAACCAAACAAGGAGAACCAGAAACAAAAGGATCAAGTTAAGAGAGCACAAACAGGAACAGAACACAGATTGGGACGACTAGGAATAGGAAGACCACTACTAGTCATACCACACTGAGTGTGACGAAGACTAGGAGAACAGGATCAGAAGATCAGAAAAATCAAAATAGCCAGGTGCCAGAGCAAGCGTACAAGAGGACCAGTGGGACAACAACCAAGGATAAAAGGAAGCTTACGCAACAGAGGCCCAGTAGTATTACGACCTAGCATACAAGGATAAGCAGCACTAGGACAAGGAGGAAAAGAAGGACCAGTACAAGAAAGGCCAGGATGACAGGAGCCATGACCAAGCCAGGTGGCTAGGAAAAGGGTGACCTAAACAGGGAGGATCAGGAGTAGACAAAATTGATAATTTAGTCCAGGATGACAATGAGCAGGATGACCATGGCGTAGATTGTTTTGAAGCAGGACTCATACAACTATTAAGCTCAGGATCAGTGGACTGGAGACATTTAGACCAGAGACCAGATAAGGGAGGATTAAGTGGACTAGAAGGATCAGAAAAAGCAGGACCCAGAATGGGTTTAGCAGGACCAGCGTGGTCAGACAAAGGAAGTCAGGACTTGAAGTTCCAAGTGGAGCAGTAGAACTAGGAACTGGGGTATAAGGACCAGGATAGCGAGTATCAGAGGAACCAGGACAACTAGAACCACACCAATCAATGTGACCAGACCTGGATGTATAAAAAAAGTCCAGAACCAGTCCAAAAGGACCTAATAAGAATACCCAGGGCCAGTGGAGCTGTACCAGGTGGACGACAAGGACTTGGACCAGGGCAAGGAGAATCAGATTAAACCAAACAAGGAAGACTTGGAATACCAGCTCTAGAAGAACCATGACAACAGGACCAGGTGAATAAGTGCCAAGAAAATGAGCCAGGAGCAGGGCAAGGATGACCAGGGTCAGGAAGGACTACAACCAGGAACACCAAATTCCGGAAACCAGAACCAGGGACCATAACTAGTTGGACCAGGGCCAGAATAAGGATCAGGAGGACTGGAGAACTCTGAAAATGACTTTAACAGGACTAGTAAAAGGACCAATGCTTAAAGTATAGAAGGAACGTGAAAAGAAAGAAGACCGGGAGCAGGACACCAACGTGATTCTAGGCCACATATATTAGGATAGCCCTTTTGTAAATTGTTCTTATTCATACTCTTTCTGCTGCCAGCCCCTAGAAATCCATACCTCTTCAGCCCGAATGAAGAACTTGTAAGTATATGCTGAAAAATCAGAGCATGGAGAGTGAAAAAGATGCAACTGTTGCACTCTGACCTTTGACTGATAGAAGATGCTGTCTGATGCTGGCACAGTAGCCTGACAGCGGACCTTAGGGCATAGGGACTGACACGCTGCAGAAGAGTTTAAAGGTGAATGTGGAGAAAAGAGTGTGTTCTGTGAATGATGGCAAAAAGGGTTTGAGGAAGTCAGATGGCTGAAGTCAGGAGAAATGATTAATGGCTAACAAAGTGGTCAAAGGTTTGTGGAAATTAAAGGCACTCAGGATCATAGGAAGGCTCTGATGTGCAGAATAGCGGTTGATGGAGGCTCTACATAGCTCAAAGAGGGTTTCTGTATGACCTCCACATTTTTGTGCTTACATTCCTTGTGCAAATATGTGTGATGGGTATGTGGTGTATAGTAGTAAGACTCCTTGTGTGGTGAAAGCCTGGATGTATAGACCAGTGAAATGTATTTTGCATGACATGATGGAGAATAGATTCAATTCCCCACACAGTAGGCATGTACTGACTGACATTTTTGGAAGGAGAGTGGCAACCCAGAACCTAAGTAAGGGAAAATGAGAATAGGCTACCCAAAGAAATTCTGTGAGATCCTTTTGTTTGCAAAGAGCTGCTGCGTGAGTCTTCCTGAGTGACGACATTGGATAGATGGTGGGAGCAAGGGGTAGGTCAAAGGTTTTAAGTGTTAAACATTTCAGAAATTTCTAACAGGGCTTCTCTTTTGTCTGTGTCTGATAACTAAAGGTGGGTGGAACTTGTGGAATTTGACTCTGCAGAATTCCGCAGAGTTACATAAATACTCCACAAGATTCCACAGAGTTCTGCCAGTGGGAAAAATAGGCACATCTTGCTGCTCGTGCTGTGATTGAGCGATGGGAGCATATTTCACACTGAAAAATTGGCATGAACGGCACCACGATGCACACCAGAGGGCGCAGCTACTCAAGTTCATTTTACTGCCACTCAAGAAGATTTTTTACTCGAGAGGCAGCCGTCTGACTGCTAATAGTTACAAACATTCGTTTTAGAATCATTTTACCAGATGTCCTCAAAGCGACCAGAAAATGCACATGGAGATGCCAAATCTTGCTCTTGCTCACCAACCTGTAGTTTTGTCGCTGTGTGGATGAAAAAATCCACTGTGCAGGGATTTGCGGAGTTTGGACGGAACTCTGCCTTACAAATGTAATGCAGAATCAACAAAATTCCACCACTTTCCCATGCAGAAAGAAATGTTTCAGCCACAGCTACTGATAACTGTTCAGAAAGGCTGATGACAGGTAGGTGCTGAAATGTTATCCTTCATTGCGTCCTTCTTTTGGATGCTTCTGCTTGGAGCCAGCACAATTGCTACTGTGGAGAGAGTCATCATCTAGCACATAGGCTTAGTCGGAGCTGCAGGCAGGAAAAGACCTTCGAAAGAGAATCATTCAAATCAGTTCTGTTACCTCAACAGTGGATACACATGCCCTATGGAAATGTTAAATGATCGATCTGTAGATTACAAAAATGTGGGTAACAAAATGTCCCTGTTTATTCAGTGTCTTATTTCTGACAATGGTGGTCATCATGACATTGGTGGTGACTATTAAAGTGGCGGTAACACCGCCAACAGGCGGTAATTACCGCCAAATTAAGATCATTGTGGTGAGAACTCCCATAGACAGCCAATGTACCACACCAACCCCCAGGGCGTTAACACGACACACCACGGCGGTAGCCATCAACAGCCAGGAGGAAGACAATGTACCACCCACCATATCATGACACAGCAAACCGCCATGATTTCCGGGGTGGTACCAACACCATCAAAAGCCTAGCAGAAACACTGCACAAAAGACAAAAGACTCACCAACAGAGACACAGAGAAGATCAACTCCGCCATGGAACTGGAACTTCAAGTCTTCCCGATGCTCTTCTACGCCATGGTCCACCTAGACCACCAACGCCGACGAAGACAATGATGGTGAGTACAGCCGCCTAGTACACAAGGGAGGAAGGGAGGAGAAGGAGAGTGACACACACCCACGACACACACCAGACACACACACACACCCCATACACACAACCAGCTGCAGACGTAAACCAATGGCACAGGACACATGGCATAGTAATACAAGGACTACAGGTCAGCAGTATTGAGATTGTAATTGCATGGCAACAGCCACCATATGAACCAATTTTAGAACAAAGATAAATGAATAATTGTCCAGAAAGGGCCAATGCCCAGTCCAAAGTACATAAGGTCCACATGGCCACAGGACACAGTCCAAGCCCCATCTTGATCCTGACTAACTCCGCACAAAACTGTGCAGGGTCAACATCTCAGAAGTGGAAAGGCACCTCAGGGGGAAGGAGGGTGTGGGGTACCTGAGCTGAAGTTGGGAACTTGCCCACTGCTTCTGGAGGGGGCTCCATGCCCATTTCTCAAAGCTGGGGAGTACAAGGTCACAATCTCCGAGGTGGGGAACTTGCCCACTGGTTCTGGAGTGGGCTCTATGCCAATTTCTCTTAGCTGAGGAGTGCAAGGTCACAGTCTCTGAGGTGGGGAACTTGCCCACTGGTTATGGAGGTGTTCCATGCCCATTTGTCTTAGCTGGGGAGTGCAAGGTCACAGTCTCTGAGGTGGGGAACTTGCCCACTGGTTCTGGAGGGGGCTCCATGCCCATTTCACTTAGCTGGGGAGTGCAAGGTCACAGTCTCTGAGGTGGGGAACTTGCCCACTGCTTCTGGAGGGGGCTCCTAGTACAACAGTCCCTGGCAGGTGGCCTAAATGCCCTCTGCTGGAGGTGAGGGCTGGATTGTCTCTGCTGGGGGGGTTGTCTCCTGGGCAACCTCTGCTGGAGGTGAAGGCTGCATTGTCTCTGTTGGGGGAGGTGTCTCCTGGGCAGCCTCTGCTGGAGGAGAGGGCTCCTGTGTCTCAACTGAAGGTGAGGGCTTCTTACCTTTCATTTGTGGTTGAGTGGGAGCCATTACTGTCATTGGTGGTTGAGTGGGAACCTCTTCTGTCATTGGTGGTTGAGTGGGAACCTTACCTCTCCTGGCTGGTGGAGTGGGAACCTTACCCATCCTGGCTGGTGGAGTGGGATCCTTCCCTTTCCTGGCTTGTGGAGTGGGATCCTTCCCTTTCCTGGCTGGTGGAGTGGGATCCTCCCTTTTCCTGGCTGGTGGAGTGTGATCCTTTCCTTACTGGCTGGTGGAGTGGGATCCTTCACTTTCCTGGCTGGTGGAGTGGGATCCTTCCCTTTCCTGGCTGGGGGAGTGGGATCCTTCTGTTTGCTGGCTGGTGGAGTGGGATCCTTCCCTTTCCTGGCTGGTGGAGTGGGATCCGTCACTGTCTTGCCTCCACGACTCGGAGGTACCTCCACTGTCCCCATGGACTGTTTGGCTGAGGTGCTGGGCTCGGTCATTGGGACCCTGGTCTTACGGGCAGGACGGGGGGAGGGGGAGGGAGGGAAGAGGTCAAGTTGTGCAAGGAAAAACTTCTTAGGGACAGTGGGGCAGGATCAGGGAGGAGGGATGGGAGTGGAGGTTGAGGGAGTGGTTGCTGGAGGAGTATGTCTGCAGGTGCATGGGCAGTGTGCTGATGTGAGGTGGATGGCTGTTGGGTGTCTGAGTGCCTGCATTTGTGTCCTTTAGGAGGGGGGGACAGACAGGGTGGGAGAGGACACAGTGGACGCATGAATAGATGTTGTGGACGTGTCTGCTGGTGAGGTGTGTGTGCTGCTTGGTGTGGTGTTGCTGGTGGTGGCTGTTGAAGCAGTGCATGCAGGTGTGAGTGTGGACGTGACTGTGAGGGAGGTGGAGGAGGAGGAGAAGGGGTAAACAGTGAAGGCAGTGGATGTGGATGTGTGTGCAACTATCTGCTTGTGGACTGAAGTGTGGTGCCTGTGTTTGTCTGTGCCACTCTTGTGTGATGTCTTGTGTGCATGCTCATCTGTATGTGTGCATGGGATGGGTTGGGGTTCAGGAGACTGAGACTGGGAAGTGGTAGTTGGAAGGGGGACGGTAGGAACAACGACAATGGCTGCCATCAGAGAGGAGGCCAGAGCCTGAATCGATCTTTTTTGGGCCACCAATCGACCGTGGATGCCTTCCAAGAATGCATTAAATTGCTGCATCTGGGATGCCATCCCCTGGATGGCATTCACAGTGGCTGACTGCCCTACAGAGATGGATCTCAGGAGGTCAATAGCCTCGTCACTCAGGGCAGCAGGGCTCACTGGGGCAGGGCCTGAGGTGCCTGGGGAAAAGGAGATGCCCACCCTCGTGGGTGAGCAGGCACGGGCAACTCGCTGAGGGGCTAATGGGAGGCCGGTGCTGGTACCAGGGGGCTTCCATCGGAGGAGGAATAGGAGTCTGTGTTGTCACCTCTTGTCTCCGCCGTGGTGCTCCCTTTGCCCTCTGTCCCACTGGTTCCCTCGGCGTCAGTGGACTCTACCTCCTGGGTCCTGTGGTATGCAGCTCCCTCTATCGCCTGTGCCCCTGCTCCTCTGCCAGATGATGCTAATGCACACATGAACAGGATGACAGAAGGAGAAAGGGGGGAGGGAGAGAAAGGGAGCACTGGGTCAATTACAGCACCAACACCACAGTTGCCATACACAGCACCATCACACACAGGGATCAGGCTTGAGTACTATGCATTGTACTGGCATTGAATTGGCAATATGCCACAGCAAGATGAGGGCCAAACACTGCCAGCTGCATCCCTCCTGGGACCCACAAAGCCATGACTGACATGGAATGCAACCGAGCTAGGTTACCTGAATTTGCCATACACCCGTGAGCCTTGAGCTGGATCACACTGCAATGTCTGTCCTGGCATTAAGGGACACCCACTAATTCCACGCCACCACGGGCACCCCTTCCTCTTTGGATGGCCATCCCCAGCTGACCCTCCGGGGTCTTCTGTGCCCAGCTTCTCAGGTCGTCCCACTGTTTCATGCAGTGGGTGCTCTGCCTGCTGTAGACCCACAGGGTCAGCTCTTGCTTGGCGATGGCATGCCACAATCCCTTTTTTGATGGGGGCTGACCTGCAGAGGTAATACAGACAGGAGGACAACATTACACATACAATCCAGCCTGTCACACATATGGCCCACAAATCCCGTTTCCAATTCCATTGGCTCACACATCGCCCAGCGCACACCATATACACTAACACAAACATCTCCCCCCACAATTGACATGATGCCTGCACACACATCTCCATGAAACCTTCCCACAGGCATTATGCCCAAGATGTACTCACCTGTTGGGACCCCATCCACCATGCGCTCCAACTCCATAGAAGTGAAGGCAGGGGCCCTTTCCCCGGTCACACGGGCCATGGTAGGTTCCAAACACATGTCACAGCAGCACACGCAGTGTAGGTGTTGTCCTGTGGAAAGTCAGGAATCAAGTGAGGAATGAGTTAGAAAATGGCAGTCACATCCGCAGGAGTGTACACCATCACTGCCGTCGCCGATCCCCATCCGCCACTGTACTCAGTAAAGCCCTATATTAGCCAATGAGGAATTGCACAGCTGCGCAAGACCGCCTTCCACCACGACTCCCAACGTCGGTGGAGTTACCTCTCTTTCACCTGTCTCTAGATACAGGACAGGCAGTCACCATTTTATGGTGGTGGACTACATTCAGATCTTCCATAACTGCATCATTGCCGAAAATTGCAAATACATTGCACATACATTGCCATTTCCACTGTCCCATCACATTAATGCTCTGTGTACACTGAGGTGGTGGTTCCATTGTTCAAATTGTGACAGCCTACTCACTCTCGTGTCCCTCAGATACCTACCGCTGCGGATGAATAGGAGGAGGAGACAAACTCCCGTGTACAGAGTGCTTGTAGGCTTGACTACACTGGAGGAGAGGCACATAATACTCACCTATAGACTGGACAGGGCCATAATCACAGAGCTGTGTGCCCAATTAGAGCCTGACCTGATTTCAGCTATCCGTCATCCCACTGGGATCCCCCCTCTTGTGCAGGTTCTATCAGTGCTCAATTTCCTGGCAAATGGTTCTTTCCAAGTGACAGTGGGCTTGGCAGGAGGAATGTCACAACCAATGTTCTCAATCGTGCTGTCAAGGGTATTGTCTGTCTTGGTGAAACACATATGCAGCTACATTGCTTTTCCCCAGGTGGAAGATTTGGCCACTGTGAAGGCAGAATTCTATGCAATGGGACACATACCCGTTATTATTGGGGCGATTGGCAGTACACATATTGCGTTTGTCCACCCCCCACCAGAATGAACAGGTGTTCATGAATCAGAAGAGTTTCCACTTACTCAATGTGCAAATGGTGTGGCAGTATATCTCTCACATCACTGCCAAGTATCCTGGGTCTGTGCATGATGGCTTTGTTCTGAGGAATAGCTGCATCCCAAATGTGATGGCCAAACTACAGAGGCACAGGGTGTGGCTAATAGGTGAGCCAGAGTCCCCACCCACTGTATGTCAGTGTATGCCTTCAGGTGTTATACCCATAGCATTGTGTAAGGCTAATGTTTGTCGCTCAATACTCGCAGGTGACTCTGGCTTCCCAAACCTATCGTGGCTCCTGACTTCTGTGAGGAATGCCAGGACAGGGGCTGAGAACCGTTATAATGATGCACATGTGCGAACCAGGAAAATAATTGAAAGGTCCATCGGCCTCCTGAAGGCCAGGTTCAGATGCCTGCATCTGACAGGAGGATCCCTGCGCTACTCACCCTAGAAGGTCTGCCAGATACTAGTGGCATGCTGCATGTTGCACAACCTGGCCCCCAGACAACATGCCTTTTCTGCAGGAGGAGGAGACTGGAGATGACCCTGTTGTACCAGTGGACAGTGAGGACAGTGAGGATGAGGAGGCAGAGGATGAGGATGTGCACAGCAGAACATCAGTTATACGTCAGTACTTCCAATGACACACAGCTGAGGCAGTGGAACTGACCATTACTCTGACTATTGATTTATCTGTGTGACTGTAGCATGAAGGCATTCACTTCCTTTGCATCTCAACTTACTGTCACCTATGGCTTGTCCTTTTACTGATGTTGGTGATATGACAACAGTGTACTGATGTGTATACTACAGACAGCTGCAGGTCATTATTTGTATGCTAACACACTGTTCATATCATTTGCACTAGATGTGACTGTTCCCATACATGCACATTTCCAACTCATAAAACAGTGTCACTCAAGTTGTGTTCAAGGGTGTTTATTGTAGTGGAAATAATTGACAAAAACATGCAATGGAATTGGGTGATGGTAGAGGAAAGTCAAGGGTATTGTTCCAGTATGTTTGTAGCACAGGTTCAGTGTCCAAGGGGCCATAGGACGGGGAGCAAAGACAGTTCAAAGTGAACAAGGTGACAGGGTGGGACACAAGGGGGACAATCAGAAGAGTCTCATTTCTTGGCAGTGGTCTTGGTCTTGGCAAGTGTCTCTGGCTTCTGTCTGGTTTGCAGGGAACGTTTGCGGGGTGGTTCACCTTCTGCAGGGGGAGGGGTGACAGTGGCCTGTGGGTCCTGTGGCGCGGCCTCCTGCCCACTAGCTTCAGCAGAAGTGGAGGGCTGGTCAATAGACTGGCTAGTGATAGGGGTCTGCTGGTGTGCTGTCGATTCCCTCATGGTGTTGGCCATGTCTGCCGGCACCCCTGCTATGGAGGTCATGGTGGTGTTGAGAGCCTCAAGTCGTCCCTGATCTCCTGATAGTGTTCCTCCTGCAGCCGCTTGTTCTCCTGAATGGTGGGAAGGATCTGGCCCATTGTGTCCTGGGATTATTGGTAGGCCCCCAGGATCTTGGTGAGTGCCTCCTGGAGAGCCGGTTCCCTGGGCCTGTCCTCCCCCTGGTGCACAGCGATCCTCCCAGTGTCCCTGTTGCCCTGTGCCTGTGTCCCCTGAACGGTGTGCCCACTGCCACTGACCCAAGGTCCCTGATTGTCTTGGGGTGAAGTGTGGAGTGGGGTCCCTGTACAGGTGGGCAAACTGCTGATTGGCGTGTTCTGGGGACAGAGGTTTGGGGAAATGGGTGGGTGCTGTGGTGTTGGATACTGATGGGGAAGTCTCTGAGGTTGACTGGGAGTGGGCTGGGGTGACCGACTGACCAGAGGTCCCTGATGGGACAGGTAGTTCATCCATATCCAGAAGTCCATCCAGATCCATCACTGGGGGCATCTTCTGTTGGGGGACTGGTTTGTCGTGGCACTTCCTCTCCGCTGATATTGGCTGGGGCACCTGTGGGGATGTAAGTGATGTATTATGCTTCATGTCTGTGACATATTGTAGATCCCTAGCTTCCCTCTATCGTTGTTGTTGCCCTGCCACCTTTGTTTGTGTATGGTGATGTATTGTGGGATTGTTTTTTTCCCTATGCTGTACATGCTTTTGTGATGGGTGCCCATGCAGGGCTGGGAGGACTGTCCATGCATTGGTATAGCATGCAGGGCTTGGCATTGAGGTTAGTCATATGTGTAGGTGCAGTATGTGGATGAAGTGGAGTGATGGGAGTGAGGGTGAGGTGGTGAGATCGCACCAGGTATGGGGGGGTGATGAGTAGTGAATTTTGACTCACCGGTGTCCAGTCCTCCTGCAACTCCAGCGAGTCCCTCAGGATGCTATATTGCCAAGATTTGCTCCTCCCATGCTGTGAGCTGTGGGGGAGGAGGTAGGGGTCCACCGCCAGTCCTCTGTATGGTGAGCTGTGCCTTGCTGCCACAGAACGTACCTTCCCCTGTAGGTCATTCCACCTCTTACTGATGTCATCCCTTTTTCTTGGATGCTGGCCCACGGCGTCCACCCTGTCCACAGTTCTCCGCCATAGCTCCATCTTCCTTGAAATGGATATTTGCTGTAGCTGTGCTCCAAACAGCTGCGGCTCTACCCTATTTCCTCGACCCTGACCCGCAACTTCTCATCTGTGAAACGGGGGTGCCTTTGTGGGTATATGGGTGTTGTGTGGTGTGAAGGTATGTGAGTGTTGGATACTGTGGTTGGGTGTGTGAAGTGGGGTGCATGAGGGATGAATGGGTGTATGTGGTGTGTGTGTGTCTAGTTGTCGCAGTGGTCTTGGTTTTCAGTCTCGTGGCAATCATTTGTTTTCGTAAAGGGTTGTGGGTAATGTGGGTGTGTGTTTTATAGTGCTGTGGGTGTGTGGATGTGGTGTATGTATTGGTGTCAGATGTTTTTGGTATTGGCCAATGTTGTGTAGTTTAGTATTTGGGTGTCCATTCTGAGCGTCGGTGTGTACCGCCAATGGTTTACCACCAATGAATGTCCGCCATGGTGATTCATGGGTCATGATGTGGTGGGCGCTGTTTAGTTGGCGTAACGGTGTGGGTGTTGGTACCGCCACATTAGTACTGACCTTTTGACTGGCGGATTTGTGTATGTGGCAGTATTCTGTCGGATTGGTGTGTGTGTCATAATTTGGCAAATTGATGTTCCCCTCTGCGGCAGTATGTTGGCAGCCGTCACCGCAGTGGTAAGCGGCATTTTCCACCAATGTCATGATGAGGGCCAATATTTGTAATAAAGTCAATAAATAAAAATCTCTGTGAGTTTCTTTTCTTCTGTGTCTCTGCTGCCTCTATATCTTTGTCTAATGTACTGGGATATTTCATTTATTTTCCAGTGACATTCAGTTCAATTAATTATGGTCCCATTCCTTTGCTTGTGGCTCCTCAACAAACTACTCTGGTGGCCTGACAGAGAAGAGGCAGTTGAAGGATGGACTTTATACTGTCTATCCTAGTTAGAGTAGAATTTGGCTGTAAGGGACAGTAAAAAATAATGACCCCCATCATCCCTGCAGCAAACTCCCTAAATGTGTGACTATTAGTTTTTTTGTCTTGCAAAAACAAACCCATGCTTTGGGAGGTTGTTTTTGAAAAACAGAAATACTTTTAAAACCTTTTTGGCCAGAAATAATGTCTGACAGTACTGTTCTTCAAATGTTTCTTGCTTAAACGGGAACTACCATGTCAACAGTTCCTGTCAATATAGATTGTTGTCAGCAGGCCAGTGAACAACTCGAAGGCAGTCATTACAAATATGGCAGGATGCACCGCCACCGACCATGCTGATGGTCGACGGAAGACCGCCAGTGGCGGCAGAAGGCATCCCGCCATATTCTGACGCATGGAGCCTCACTGCCATTGAGGGCGGTGAGGCCCGCCATCTGCCATGCTGGCAGTCAGTGGCAGGGATGGTTGCTGCTCCACCCTCACCGTCACGTCAGACCATACACCGCCAAGCCTATAATGAAGCAGTTATAGGCGTGGCGGCGTACGGAGACAAGGCGGTGCCAAGGAGCTCATTCCCTCCTGGAGCAGCACAACGTAAAAGGTAAGTGCTGTCCGAGAGGTAAGGTGGGGAAAGGGGTGTGTGAGTGCATGGGGGTGTGCGTGAGTGTTTGTGAAGTGAGGGATGTGTGTCTGGTAATATGAATGCCTGTGTGCATGTAGGTGTATAGATGCATGAAGATGTGGAGGGTTGGGGTTTGGGGGAGCCTGTATATGTGGGGGGTGGGGGATGGCGAGGGGGGAGCTGGGAGGCCTACATGGTGATTTGGGGGAGGAGGGCTAGGGGGTTTGCTTTTCTGGGTTTGGGGGGTGGGGAGGTTATAGGGGCTTGGGTGTGGGTGATGGTAGTGGCAAGGGGGGGCCTGGCATATCACATACAGGTGACAAGAATGAGAATTCCTGTCACCCGAATACTTTCCTCCAGGGATTACCTGGCAGGGTATCCCTCCAGGAAATCCCTAGTGGAAATGGGATCATAATCCCACCGCCAGTCAGACCTCCACAGCTGGGTCGAATGTGCTGAACGTCGGGCCAGTGGTCGATTCTGGCCTGTCGGTGGGTGGTAGTGAACTGGCTGCTTTGCTGGCAACCTATAAGTTAGTGCTTGCATCTAAGCCTCTGTTAGCACTAAGGGACTCATTTTACAAAATCACGGGGTTTCTGACCACAAAGTTCTTATTATTAGGTACAAAACCCTTTTTATCAGTTGGAAAATTCTTTCAACTAGTAAAGATATGTTGCTGTTGTTCCTGAATTGCAAACAGAAGGGTTCCTGAAAGTGGTTTCCTCCCTCCCCTTTCTAATTCAGAAAAAAAAATATTTATAGTCTGTGGCTGTAAATGTCAATGAGCTAACGACCCGAGTTGGAGTGGTAACTCATTTGCAAAGTGAAAAGGGTCCTCTGAAGACCCCTTCCCCTTTGGAAATCATGTTGGCAGCTTCAGGGGGGAGAAGCTATCCAAAACTGAGAACTTTCTTTTTTAAAGCACCGCTAGTTCCTTAAAGACAGGCAGACTCCTTTGAAAACTAACAATTTTTACATTTTGGAATGCAGTTATAGAGATGGTCGTGTGTTGTCGCTTGCAGGCCATGCTCCCTGTGTATCCTATCAGATAGGGTAAAAAATTGGCACCTGCCTAATGAATATTAATTAGATAGGCTGAGCTTCAACCCCATGAGATTCAGTATTTGTTGAACTGTAGAAACAGTACATAGATTGCATTGCAAAAGCATATTCCATTCACAAAGAGTAGGTGTGGAATTTGTGACCACTTTCTGTGAATGAAAATATATGATACATCAGGACCCTAACTTTCATAAGGAGATGGATAACAATTGTGTTCAGGTTTTTTTTTTGCAATTCTACTGTGTTAACTACTTGTTGAAATCTGCATAAGGCATGATAAAACTACATGTATGTTATTTAGACACCAGCTGGGTAAATAGTGAAGTTCCTGAACTATTTGCATTGTTACTGGCCAAGTTGTTCATACTGGTTACTATTTGAAGTAACCAGGTGGATAATGAAATTTCTGTTTACGTTATCTACAAGGCCACTGGCAAAACTGTATGTCATTTAATTTTTGGTACCGGGCAGGCTACTGGTCAAATAGACTATAATGCCACTTAAGAAGCAGTCACATAAATAATTATGGTTATTTGCTATTTGAATAGCTGTTTGCCTCATTACATATGTCTGGTGTTTTGCCAGCACCTGGGTAATATGTAAAGTTGTTTTGTTTGCTTGACTGCTGTCCAAGTAGTACAAAACGTCTCATATTTACCCAACCTCCAGGTAAATAGTGAAGTTTCTTTGTTATTTGCATGGCTGCGGGCCAAACAGGGGAGAATCTCTTCTATTTTGCCACCATCCGGGTAAATAGTGAAGCTTTTCTACTATTTGTATGTCTGATGAACAAACAGTGCAGAATCCCTACTTTTTAGCCAGTGGCCTGGTAAATACAGAGGTTTTCTGCAATTTGCATGACCGGCAGCCAATCAATGCAGAATCTTTTCCATTTATCAACTGGCAGGGTAAATAGTGAACTTTTTATGCTTTTTGCATCCCGCTAACCAAGCAATGCAGCATCTCTGTTACTTTGAGGCTGATTTAATGTTTGGTAGGGGAGTCACTCCCTCACAACGGTGATGGATATCTCATCTGCTGAAATATCAATCCTGTAGGATATAACAGGATTTATATTTTGGCAGACAGGCTATCTGTCACCGATGTGATTTAGTA
The DNA here is from genome assembly GCF_031143425.1 of Pleurodeles waltl. NCBI lineage: Eukaryota > Metazoa > Chordata > Amphibia > Caudata > Salamandridae > Pleurodeles > Pleurodeles waltl. The sequence goes on from NC_090450.1 coordinate 40,289,488, forward strand.
ACCTTCTGCCAAACTGTAAATCAGACCCTCATTCAGGAACTTGACCAATAGTGAAGTTTCTCTGCTCTTTTAAAAGCTTCATGCTAAATAGTGAATAATTTCCGCTATTTAGATAGCGGCCAAGTAAATAGCATTGAAAATTCACTATTTACCCAGCAGCCAAGTAAGTAGCCACTAGCATATATAAATACCTATCTATATTTTTGCCTTCACTATTTAGGCATCAATTTTGTGGAAAAGCAACATTTATCCGCTCGATATTCCATACCCATACCTGATGCAGCTGTACCGACATCCTTGAACCCCTACCTTACTCTACCTCTCTCCACCTCTACCTCTCTCTCTCTATTACATTACATTCAGTCACAGTTACAATGTCAACAGTAAAACCGTACCTCTTGTAAATCGCTCTGTCTCCCCGCCATGGTCTTCATCCTTTCTCCAGCATCTGCTAACGCCTAGACACAATTCAGTACGTTTTATTGATTGTTCAAAAATGTTTGGCACAATATTAATAGAAGATGACTGCTCACACTTTGAGGGATTTGTCCCTTCTCTATTACTAACCAGTGGGGCAGGTGTCTCAGCTCAAGAAAAGACATCAGTCTGCCTCCTTCCAGATCTCAGCTGGCATACCCTCTCCCTTCTCTTTCATTTTTTCATAGACTTACCCGGGTACTGTAATCAGTTCTGATAAAGCCTGGTGCCAGGCCATTCACTCGAATATTCATAGGTGCCAAAGCTGGGGCCAGAACCTTTATCAAGCCATTGAGAGCCGTCTTACTGACACTGTATGGACCAACAGTCTGTGGAACAGCGGGACAAGAAAGTGTTACATATGAAAGTGTCCCGATGTGACGTTATTCACTTACAGCTGGAGATGCTCTGTGTATCAAATGTACCATGTGTGACATATATACCATCTACGACTGAGAAGCTCGGACCTCTTCGGCTTTGAGCACTTCTAGTAGTGCCTTCAGCCAGTGAATGAAAGAGCTGGTAATACATATTTTTTATATTGTCTGAAGATGTGATATCTTACAAACTAGACATTACTCCACCAGACATTAGCTCACAAGGGAGAAACATACCACAGTTAAAATGCAGCTGGAAGAATGATCAGATACAGGGACACAGATGTCAATAGTGTAGCTTATGCAATGGCCCCGTGGCCTGCGGAACCTAGGCCCCACTGGCCCCCACTCTCAGCTGTTTTTTTACTACCAAACCGAATGAAATAGAGCCCATTACCCAAGCATGCATTAAGGACTGTGTACCCATTGCTACTCCACTAGTCCAATAGTTACACTGCTGGGCTGGGCCTGCTTCGCCTCATATACAACTCTCTACATCAAGCCTTGGGTAAGCTGGAGGGACTGAGTCAGCTGCCTCACAGGACACTGATGCATGCTTTTCTTTTTTATTTGTTAGAATGTAATAATTAATTTCGGAGTGCTTCAATTAGTGTTACTAGACAACATTAGGCCATACTGACAATCTTTCATGAAAAATGCTTGCTAGGATTTAGGAGCGTTGCATGTGCCTTCCTCTATTTCAGAAAATCCATGAAAATACAGCTGCAGCCATGAACCGACCAAGTACATCTGTATAATATGTCTTCCCTCTAAAGGGAAGTATGTTCTTTCTGTTACAAGTTTCAAGGTTACTTAGCTGATCTGCACTGTAGTCGAACAATCAATTTATTCCTTGTATTTCATATTGCAGGATGTCACCTCCTTAAAAAAACAAGTACGGTTTAACCAGTAGTACACTTTAGGGAGGAGGAGTTATTATGGGGGCTGTACCAACTAACAGACCAACTGGTTGTCAAAAATAAATTAAAATGTAATCCAACCCTTCTACTTAATTTCATTCTATATGAAACGTGAGGGCCTTCTGTCCCTAAAACATTACAAAACATAAGCTTTTCTTTAGGGAAGCTATGACTTTTGCAGGCTTTCTTTAGAGACAGACTCAATATTCGTCTATTTGCAGGTCTATTTAGATACTTATGATTATGTTAATTCTTTAGATTAATTTATTATTTTTTGCTTTTTTTAATAATACTATTTGTGAATAAACTCATGAGGTGTCACATGCACGTTTTATTTATAGCCTTGAACTAAAGGCCGCAAAGGCAAACATAACTTGAGTCTAACTTTAGACCTGAAGTCTAACTTTAGATGTGAAGTCTAAGGGCCGATTACAAGTACGACAGACGAAAGACCCGTCTGCCGAACTTCCGCTGGGGAGGTTGGCGCCTTACTGGCTACCTCCCTGCTGACCCAATTATGACTTTCAAAACCAAGGTTTCCGCCCGTCAGCCCAGAAGGAAAGTAGCTGCAGCTTTGTCGCCGGTTCGTAATTGAGCTGGCAGCAATGCTGACGCCTGCAGGGGGCACCAGCACCCTTGTAATGCGCAGAGTCTGCACAGAAGACAGTGCACATTACAAGGGTGTTGGGCAGTGAGGCACATGCCATGGGTATTGCAGGGTCCCCCATGTGGCCCGCTGCAACTGTTCTCTGACAGCCTTTTTATGAAAAGGCTGGCAGAGAACCAGGTTGTAATCAGCAGGGTAGCGCTGAGTTCAGTGCCACCGTGGCTGATTCCAACCTGCACCTCTGTCAGCCCATCAGGAACATTGTTCCCAACGGAGATGGCGCCCATTTGGACCACAAAACTGGCAGCAGTAATAACCGCCATCAAGAGTCTGTCTGTCTGTTGACCGCCAGACTCGTAATGAGGCCCCAAGTCTAGACCTGAAGTCTAACTTTAGCCTTCAGTCTATAGTTAGACTTCAGGTCCAAGTTTACCTTTGTGCACTGGGCCTTAAGTCTATAGGAGACTCAGAAACTTATATTGGCCTTCATTCACAAAGGCAATCTTAGACCTGGAGGGCAAGTTTAGACCTGTGGTCTAAGGGCACAATTCACAAATGTAAACTTAGAGTCTAATTTTTGTGAAGTTATTCTCAAAAGTGTAGCCTACATAACCAGTCGGAAGTCCTGCCTGTGAGATGATCATAAACGCTGGCATGCACATATCTTTGTAGCTTTAAGAGTGGCACAAGGCTATGGGAAAAGATAAGAAATTACAGTTGCCTGAAAAAGGTACTTTTGACGTAAAGAGTGGACATTGTATGTTTGACAGTATTATTCAACAGAGACCTGTTCAGTTTGAAGCGCTGAAAAATTCGGATACAAGAGCTAATTCAAAGGCTCAACAGAAAAGGTTGGGAAGTGAGGTTGGTAATATTGTACATGAGTGGACAAGTGGATGGACAAAATAAAGAATTAACCAAAACAGAATAAAAATATAAATGAGAAAAATAATTATAGGGATGATTCTGATGAAGAGGATGAAGTGTCTCATTATTGGCACCATTGTACAAATGAAGTCTAAGAATCAGAGTTGAGCAAAATGAGTGAGAAAGAATGAGATATGGAAATTGGTGGAATGAGTGGTGTAAGGAAATGCCTCCCTGGCATGGTTACCCCCTGACTTTTTGCCTTTGCTGATGCTATGTTTTGAATTGAAAGTGTGCTGAGGCCTGCTAACCAGGCTCCAGCACCAGTGTTCTTTCCCTAACCTGTACTTTTGTGTCCACAATTGGCACACCCTGGCATCCAGGTAAGTCCCTTGTAACTGGTACCCGTGGTACCAAGGGCCCTGATGCCAGGGAAGGTTTCTAAGGGCTGCAGCATATCTTATGCCACCCTGGGGACCCCTCACTCAGCACAGACGCACTGCTTGCCAGCTTGTGTGTGCTGGTGAGGACAAAACGAGTAAATCGACATGGCACTCCCCTCAGGGTGCCATGCCAACCTCACACTGCCTATGCAGTATAGATAAGTCACCCCTCTAGCAGGCCTTACAGCCCTAAGGCAGGGTGCACTATACCATAGGTGAGGGCACCAGTGCATGAGCACTGTGCCCCTACAGTATCTAAGCCAAACCTTAGACATTGTAAGTCCAGGGTAGCCATAAGAGTATATGGTCTGGGAGTCTGTCAAACACGAACTCCACAGCACCATAATGGCTACACTGAAAACTGGGAAGTTTGGTATCAAACTTCTCAGCAGAATAAATGCACACTGATGCCAGTGTACATTTTATTGTAAAATACACCCCAGAGGGCACCTAAGAGGTGCCCCCTGAAACTTTAACCAACTACCTGTGTAGGCTGACTGGTTCTAGCAGCCTGCCACACTCGAGACATGTTGCTGGCCCCATGGGAGAGTGCCTTTGTCACTCTGAACCCAGCAACAAAGCCTGCACTGGGTGGAGATGCTAACACCTCCCCCAGGCAGGAGCTGTAACACCTGGCGGTGAGCCTCAAAGGCTCACCCCCTTTGTTCCAGCACCACAGGGCACTCCAGCTAGTGGAGTTGCCTGCCCCCTCCGGCCACGGCCCCACTTTTGGCGGCAAGGCCGGAGGAAACAATGAGAATAACAAGGAGGAGTCACTGGCCAGTCAGGACAGTCCCTAAGGTGTCCTGAGCTGAAGTGACTCTAACTTTTAGAAATCCTCCATCTTGCAGATGGAGGATTCCCCCAATAGGGATAGGATTGTGACCCCCTCCCCTTGGGAGAAGGCACAAAGAGGGTGTACCCACCCTCAGGGCTAGTAGCCATTGGCTACTAACCCCCCAGACCTAAACACGCCCTTAAATTTAGTATTTAAGGGCTTCCCTGAACCTAAAGATTTAGATTCCTGCAACTTACAAGAAGAAGAGGACTGCTGAGCTGAAAACCCCTGCAGAAGAAGAGAAGAAGACACCAACTGCTTTGGCCCCAGTCTTACCGGCCTGTCTCCTGCCTTCTAAGGAAACCTGCTCCAGCGACGCTTTCACCAGGACCAGCGACCTCTGAATCCTCAGAGGACTGCCCTGCTTCAAGAAAGACTAGAAACTCCCGAGGACAGCAGCCCTGTGCCAAAAAGACTGCAACTTTGTTACAGAGGAGCAGATTTAAAGACCCCTGCAATCCCCGCAAGAAGCGTGAGACTTGCAACACTGCACCCGGCGACCCCGACTCGACTGGTGGAGAAACAACGCTACAGGGAGGACCCTCCGGTGACTCCAAGACTGTGAGTAACCAAAGTTGTCCCCCCTGAGCCCCCACAGCGACGCCTGCTGAGGGAATCCCGAGGCTCCCCCTGACCGCGACTGCCTGACTCTGAAATCCCGACGGCTGGAAAAGACCCTGCAACCGCAGCCCCCAGCACCTGAAGGATCGGAACTCCAGTGCAGGAGTGACCCCCAGGAGGCCCTCTCCCTTGCCCAGGTGGTGGCTACCCCGAGGAGCCCCCCCCTTGCCTGCCTGCACCGCTGAAGAGACCCCTTGGTCTCCCATTGAAACCTATTGAAAACCTGACGCGTGTTTGCACACTGCACCCGGCCGCCCCAGTGCCGCTGAGGGTGTACTTTTTGTGTGAGCTTGTGTCCCCCCCGGTGCCCTACAAAACCCCCCTGGTCTGCCCTCCGAAGACGCGGGTGCTTACCTGCTGGCAGACTGGAACCGGGGCACCCCCTTCTCTCCATTGAAGCCTATGTGTTTTGGGCACCACTTTGAACTCTGCACCTGACCGGCCCTGAGCTGCTGGTGTGGTAACTTTAGGGTTGCTCTGAACCCCCAACGGTGGGCTACCTTGGACCCCAATTTGAACCCCGTAGGTGGTTTACTTACCTGCAAGAACTAACATTACTTTACCTCCCCCAGGAACTGTGAAAATTGCACTGTGTCCACTTTTAAAATAGCTATATGTGTTTTATGTAAAAAGTATATATGCTATTGTGATTATTCAAAGTTCCTAAAGTACTTACCTGCAATACCTTTCAAATGAGATATTACATGTAGAATTTGAACCTGTGGTTCTTAAAATAAACTAAGAAAATATATTTTTCTATACAAAAACCTATTGGCTGGAATTGTCTCTGAGTGTGTGTTCCTCATTTATTGCCTGTGTGTATGTATAACAAATGCTTAACACTCCTCCTTTGATAAGCCTACTGCTCGACCAAACTACCACAAAATAGAGCATTAATATTATCTCTTTTTGCCACTATCTTACCTCTAAGGGAAACCCTTGGACTCTGTGCATACTATTCCTTACTTTGAAATAGTGCATACAGAGCCAACTTCCTACATTGGTGGATCAGCGGTGGGGTACAAGACTTTGCATTTGCTGGACTACTCAGCCAATACCTGATCACACGACAAATTACAAAAATTATCATTAGAAACTGATTTTTGCAATTTGAATTCTTTTTCTAATTTTTTAAAAGTCCTGCTAGGGCCTTGTGTTAGTCCCTGTTAGCATTTCTTTTAGAGTTTAAAAGTTTGTGAAAGTTTGAATTAGAAACTAGAACTAGTTTTAGATTCTTAAAAAGTATTCCAACTTTTAGAAGCATAATGTCTATTACAGATGTGAATGTGGTGGAACTCGACACCACCCCTTACCTCCATCTTAAGATGAGGGAACTAAGGTCACTCTGTAAATTAGAAAATAACAATGGGCCCCAGACCTTCCAAACTACAGCTCCAGGAGCTTTTGGCAGAGTTTGAAAGAGCCAACCCCTCTGAGGATGGCAACACAGAGGATGAAGATAGTGACTTGGAGGAAAATTCCCCCCTACCAGTCCTATTTAGGGAGAACAGGGCCTCTCAAACCCTGTCTCCAAACATAATAGTCAGAGATGCTGGTTCTCTCACAGGTAGGACCAACAACTCTGAAAACACTGAGGATAACTCCAGTGAAGAGGACATCCAGTTAGCCAGGATGGCCAAAAGATTGGCTTTGGAAAGACAGATCCTAGCCATAGAAAGAGAAAGACAAGAGATGGGCCTAGGACCCATCAATGGTGGCAACAACATAAATAGGGTCAGAGATTCTCCTGACATGTTGAAAATCCCTAAAGGGATTGTAACTAAATATGAAGATGGTGATGACATCACCAAACGATTCACAGCTTTTGAGAGGGCTTGTGTAACCAGAAAAGTGAACAAATCTCACTGGGGTGCTCTCCTTTGGGAAATGTTCACAGGAAAGTGTAGGGATAGACTCCTCACACTCTCTGGAAAAGATGCAGAATCTTATGACCTCATGAAGGGTACCCTGATTGAGGGCTTTGGATTCTCCACTGAGGAGTATAGGATTAGATTCAGGGGGGCTCAAAAATCCTCGAGCCAGACCTGGGTTGACTTTGTAGACTACTCAGTAAAAACACTAGATGGTTGGATTCAAGGCAGTGATGTAAGTAATTATGATGGGCTGTACAATTTATTTGTGAAAGAACACCTATTAAGTAATTGTTTCAATGATAAACTGCATCAGCATCTGGTAGACCTAGGACCAATTTCTCCCCAAGAATTGGGAAAGAAGGCGGACCATTGGGTCAAGACTAGGGTGTCCAAGACTTCCACAGGGGGTGACCAAAAGAAAGGGGTCACAAAACCTCCCCAGGGGAAGGGTGGTGAGACAGCCAAAAACAAAAATAGTAAAGAGTCTTCTACAGGCCCCCAAAAACCTGGACAGGAGGGTGGGCCCAGAGCCTCTTCACAAAACAATCTTGGGTACAAGGGTAAAAACTTTGATCCCAAAAAGGCCTGGTGTCGTAGCTGTAATCAGCCTGGACACCAAACTGGAGACAAGGCCTGTCCCAAGAAAACAACCACTTCTAATTCCACTCCAGCTAACACTGGAATGGCTAGTCTCCAAGTGGGATCAACAGTGTGCCCAGAGCAAATCAGGTGTCACACTGAAGCTACATTAGTCTCTGAGGGTGGGGTGGATTTAGCCACACTGGCTGCCTGGCCCCCTAACATGCAAAAATACAGGCAGCAGCTCTTAATTAATGGGACAAGTGTAGAAGGCCTGAGGGATACAGGTGCCTGTGTCACTATGGTGACAGAGAAACTGGTTTCCCCTGGTCAATACCTGGCTGGACAAACTTATCCAGTCACCAATGCTGACAATCAAACTAAAGTACATCCCATGGCTATAGTAACTTTAGAGTGGGGAGGGGTCAATGGCCTGAAACAGGTGGTGGTCTCCTCAAATATCCCAGTAGACTGTTTGCTTGGAAATGACCTGGAGTCCTCAGCATGGGCTGAGGTAGAACTGAAAACCCATGCAGCCATGCTGGGTATCCCTAAACTGGTGTGTGTCAAGACAAGGGCACAGTGCAAGGCACAGGGTGAAAAAGTAGAGCTGGAGTCTGGACAAAGGGCCCAGCCTACCAAGAGAAAAGGAAAGCCAGCTGGGAAACCAGCTGCAACACAACAACAAAAAGAGAACCTCTCTTCTCAGGAAGAAGTTCTGCCCTCTGAGGGAACTGAGCCTATGGAGTTGGAACCTTATCAGGTTGAGCTCTTAGGTCCAGGGGGACCCTCAAGGGAGCAGTTGTGTAAGGGGCAAGAAACCTGTCCCTCTCTTGAAGGCCTTAGGCAGCAAGCCGCTGAAGAGTCCAATGGCAAGAAAACTGGAACACATAGGGTCTATTGGGAAGATGGACTCCTGTACACTGAGGCAAGAGATCCCAAACCTGGTGCCACTAGGAGAGTGGTAGTGCCTCAGGAGTTCAAAGAGTTTATTCTGACCTTAGCCCATGATATTCCCCTTGCTGGGCATTTGGGACAAACCAAGACGTGGGAGAGGTTAGTCAACCACTTCTACTGGCCCAACATGTCCCAGAAAGTTAAGGAGTTTTGTGTCTCCTGTACCACCTGTCAAGCCAGTAGTAAGACAGGTGGACATCCAAAGGCCCCCCTCATTCCACTTCCAGTGGTGGGGGTTCCCTTTGAAAGAGTGGGTGTGGACATAGTGGGTCCACTTGAACCTCCCACAGCCTCAGGAAATATGTACATCCTAGTAGTAGTGGATCATGCTACTAGGTATCCTGAAGCTATTCCCCTTAGGTCAACTACTGCCCCTGCAGTAGCCAAGGCCCTCATTGGTATCTTTACCAGAGTGGGCTTTCCTAAGGAGGTGGTGTCTGACAGAGGTACCAACTTCATGTCAGCATACCTGAAACACATGTGGAATGAGTGTGGAGTGACTTGTAAATTCACTACACCCTATCATCCACAAACTAATGGCCTTGTTGAGAGATTCAACAAGACATTAAAGGGCATGATCATGGGGCTCCCAGAAAAACTCAAAAGGAGATGGGATGTCATCTTGCCATGTCTGCTTTTCGCTTACAGAGAGGTGCCTCAGAAGGGAGTAGGGTTCTCACCCTTTGAACTTCTGTTTGGCCACCCTGTAAGGGGACCACTTGCCCTTGTTAAAGAAGGCTGGGAGAGACCTCTTCATGAGCCTAAACAAGACATAGTGGACTATGTACTTGGCCTTCGCTCAAGAATGGCAGAGTACATGGAGAAGGCAAGTAAAAACCTTGAGGCCAGCCAACAGCTCCTGAAGTTTTGGTATGACCAAAAGGCTGCAATGGTTGAATTTCAACCAGGGCAGAAAGTCTGGGTTTTGGAGCCTGTGGCTCCCAGGGCACTCCAGGACAAATGAAGTGGCCCTTACCCAGCGCTAGAGAAGAAGAGTCAGGTCACCTACCTGGTGGACCTAGGTACTAGCAGGAGCCCCAAGAGGGTGATCGATGTGAACCGCCTAAAGCTCTTCCATGACAGGGCTGATGTGAATCTGTTGATGGTAACAGATGAGGACCAGGAAGCTGAGAGTGAGCCTCTCCCTGATCTCCTCTCTTCAGACCCTAAAGATGGCTCAGTGGATGGAGTGATCTATTCAGACACCCTCTCTGGCCAACAGCAATCTGACTGTAGGAAGGTCCTGCAGCAGTTTGCTGAGCTCTTTTCCCTAACCCCTGGTCAGACACACCTGTGTACCCATGATGTGGACACGGGGGACAGCATGCCTGTCAAAAACAAAATATTCAGACAGTCTGACCAAGTTAAGGAAAGCATCAAGGTGGAAGTCCACAAGATGCTGGAATTGGGAGTAATTGAGCACTCTGACAGCCCCTGGGCTAGCCCAGTGGTCTTAGTCCCCAAACCTCACACCAAAGATGGAAAGAGAGAGATGAGGTTTTGTGTGGACTACAGAGGACTTAACTCTGTCACCAAGACAGATGCCCATCCCATTCCTAGAGCTGATGAACTGATTGATAAATTAGGGGCTGCCAAATTCTTAAGTACCTTTGACTTGACAGCAGGGTACTGGCAAATCAAAATGGCCCCTGGAGCAAAAGAAAATTCAGCATTCTCCACACCTGATGGGCATTATCAGTTCACTGTTATGCCCTTTGGTTTAAAGAATGCCCCTGCCACCTTCCAAAGGTTGGTGAATCAAGTCCTTGCTGGCTTGGAGTCCTTTAGTGCAGCTTATCTCGATGATATTGCTGTCTTTAGCTCCAACTGGCAGGATCACCTGGTCCACCCGAAGAAGGTTTTGAAGGCTCTGCAATCAGCAGGCCTCTCTATCAAGGCATCCAAATGCCAGATAGGGCAGGGAACTGTGGTTTACTTGGTACACCTTGTAGGTGGAGGCCAAGTTCAGCCACTCCAGCCTAAGATCCAGACTATTCTGGACTGGGCAGCTCCAAAAACCTAGACTCAAGTCAGGGCATTCCTTGGCTTGACTGGGTACTATAGGAGGTTTGTGAAGGGATATGGATCCATTGTGACAGCCCTCACAGAACTCACCTCCAAGAAAATGCCCAAGAAGGTAAACTGGACTGTAGAATGCCAACAGGCCTTTGACACCCTGAAACAAGCTACGTGCACAGCACCAGTTCTAAAAGCTCCAGATTACTCCAAGCAGTTCATTGTGCAGACAGATGCCTCTGAACATGGGATAGGGGCAGTTTTGTCCCAAACAAATGATGATGGCCTTGACCAGCCTGTTGCTTTCATTAGCAGGAGGTTACTCCCCAGGGAGCAGCGTTGGAGTGCCATTGAGAGGGAGGCCTTTGCTGTGGTTTGGTCCCTGAAGAAGCTGAGACCATACCTCTTTGGTACTCACTTTGTAGTTCAAACTGACCACAGACCTCTCAGATGGCTGATGCAAATGAAAGGTGAAAATCCAAAACTGTTGAGGTGGTCCATCTCCCTACAGGGAATGGACTTTATAGTGGAACACAGACCTGGGACTGCCCATGCCAATGCAGATGGCCTTTCCAGGTTCTTCCACTTAGAAAATGAAGACTCTCTTGGGAAAGGTTAGTCTCATCCTCTTTCGTTTGGGGTGGGGGTTGTGTAAGGAAATGCCTCCTTGGCATGGTTACCCCCTGACTTTTTGCCTTTGCTGATGCTATGTTTTGAATTGAAAGTGTGCTGAGGCCTGCTAACCAGGCCCCAGCACCAGTGTTCTTTCCCTAACCTGTACTTTTGTATCCACAATTGGCACACCCTGGCATCCAGGTAAGTCCCTTGTAACTGGTACCCCTGGTGCCAAGGGCCCTGATGCCAGGGAAGGTTTCTAAGGGCTGCAGCATATCTTATGCCACCCTGGGGACCCCTCACTCAGCACAGACACACTGCTTGCCAGCTTGTGTGTGCTAGTGAGGACAAAACGAGTAAGTCGACATGGCACTCCCCTCAGGGTGCCATGCCAACCTCACACTGCCTATGCAGTATAGATAAGTCACCCCTCTAGCAGGCCTTACAGCCCTAAAGCAGGGTGCACTATACCATAGGTGAGGGCACCAGTGCATGAGCACTGTGCCCCTACAGTGTCTAAGCCAAACCTTAGACATTGTAAGTGCAGGGTAGCCATAAGAGTATATGGTCTGGGAGTCTGTCAAACACGAACTCCACAGCACCATAATGGCTACACTGAAAACTGGGAAGTTTGGTATCAAACTTCTCAGCACAATAAATGCACACTGATGCCAGTGTACATTTCATTGTAAAATACACCCCAGAGGGCACCTTAGAGGTGCCCCCTGAAACTTTAACCAACTACCTGTGTAGGCTGACTGGTTCTAGCAGCCTGCCACACTCGAGACATGTTGCTGGCCCCATGGGGAGAGTGCCTTTGTCACTCTGAGGCCAGTAACAAAGCCTGCACTGGGTGGAGATGCTAACACCTCCCCCAGGCAGGAGCTGTAACACCTGGCGGTGAGCCTCAAAGGCTCACCCCCTTTGTTCCAGCACCACAGGGCACTCCAGCTAGTGGAGTTGCCCGCCCCCTCCGGCCACGGCCCCACTTTTGGCGGCAAGGCCGGAGGAAACAATGAGAATAACAAGGAGGAGTCACTGGCCAGTCAGGACAGCCCCTAAGGTGTCCTGAGCTGAAGTGACTCTAACTTTTAGAAATCCTCCATCTTGCAGATGGAGGATTCCCCCAATAGGGATAGGATTGTGACCCCCTCCCCTTGGGAGGAGGCACAAAGAGGGTGTCCCCACCCTCAGGGCTAGTAGCCATTGGCTACTAACCCCCCAAACCTAAACACGCCCTTAAATTTAGTATTTAAGGGCTTCCCTGAACCTAAAGATTTAGATTCCTGCAACTTACAAGAAGAAGAGGACTGCTGAGCTGAAAACCCCTGCAGAAGAAGAGAAGAAGACACCAACTGCTTTGGCCCCAGTCTTACCGGCCTGTCTCCTGCCTTCTAAAGAAACCTGCTCCAGCGACGCTTTCCCCAGGACCAGAGACCTCTGAATCCTCAGAGGACTGCCCTGCTTCAAGAAAGACTAGAAACTCCAGAGGACAGCGGCCCTGTTCCAAAAAGACTGCAACTTTGTTACAGAGGAGCAGATTTAAAGACCCCTGCAATCCCCGCAAGAAGCGTGAGACTTGCAACACTGCACCCGGCGACCCCGACTCGACTGGTGGAGAAACAACGCTACAGGGAGGACCCTCCGGCGACTCCAAGACTGTGAGTAACCAAAGTTGTCCCCCCTGAACCCCCACAGCGACGCCTGCAGAGGGAATCCCGAGGATCCCCCTGACCGCGACTGCCTGACTCTGAAATCCCGACAGCTGGAAAAGACCCTGCACCCGCAGCCCCCAGCACCTGAAGGATCGGAACTCCAGTGCAGGAGTGACCCCCAGGAGGCCCTCTCCCTTGCCCAGGTGGTGGCTACCCCGAGGAGCCCCCCCTTGCCTGCCTGCACCGCTGAAGAGACCCCTTGGTCTCCCATTGAAACCTATTGAAAACCCGACGCGTATTTGCACACTGCACCCGGCCGCCCCAGTGCTGCTGAGGGTGTACTTTTTGTGTGAGCTTGTGTCCCCCCCGGTGCCCTACAAAACCCCCCTGGTCTGCCCTCCGAAGACGCGGGTACTTACCTGCTGGCAGACTGGAACCGGGGCACCCCCTTCTCTCCATTGAAGCCTATGTGTTTTGGGCACCACTTTGAACTCTGCACCTGACCGGCCCTGAGCCGCTGGTGTGGTAACTTTAGGGTTGCTCTGAACCCCCAACAGTGGGCTACCTTGGACCCCAATTTGAACCCCGTAGGTGGTTTACTTACCTGCAAGAACTAACATTACTTTACCTCCCCCAGGAACTGTGAAAATTGCAGTGTCCACTTTTAAAATAGCTATATGTGTTTTATGTAAAAAGTATATATGCTATTGTGATTATTCAAAGTTCCTAAAGTACTTACCTGCAATACCTTTCAAATGAGATATTACATGTAGACTTTGAACCTGTGGTTCTTAAAATAAAGTAAGAAAATATATTTTTCTATACAAAAACCTATTGGCTGGAATTGTCTCTGAGTGTGTGTTCCTCATTTATTGCCTGTGTGTATGTACAACAAATGCTTAACACTACTCCTTTGATAAGCCTACTGCTCGACCACACTACCACAAAATAGAGCATTAGTATTATCTCTTTTTGCCACTATCTTACCTCTAAGGGGAACCCTTGGACTCTGTGCATACAATTCCTTACTTTGAAATAGTGCATACAGAGCCAACTTCCTACAAGTGGTCATTACCTCGTAATACGTGTGAAAAATTGGAGTGCATGGCTTAAGTATTGAGAATGGTTATGAATAAAATGAAACATTTAAAATCTTATAAAAAAATTAAAATGATGAAATTTGAAATGCAAAAGGAAACTGCTGCAAGAATGGGAACAATGTTTAGAAAAAATTTAGAACTAACCAAACATTGACAGAATTTAGAAAAGGTGAGTAGGGAGACTGGAATAAAAATCAGCTGAAAGGTGAAGTAATATGAGTCATAGGTAATCCTGAATGAGATGGTGTTGTGTAGGAATTCCCATTGCAATACCAGAAGGCATTAGTCCAACGTATGTCCATGTTCCTTGGTCCCAACAGCATTTGTGAACTTTTACAAAATATTTTCCAGCGCTTAGGGAAAGCCTGAAAAATGAAAGTCAGGTAGAAAGAATTGTTACCATGTCTACAGTACTGTGGACATATCTGGATGCATTGTTTTCTAATATTGTCTCAAAAGATTTGTGGATGTATTTCAAATTGGTTGTGAAGTGGCCAGATGAAGAACCACAGAGACGGACTCTGACTTCATCTGTAGTGATGGAAAAGTAAAGGTTCCAGTGAAACAGGTTAATTGGTCAAAGATCATGAGAGCAATTCAAAATGCAGTGGAGTCAGTACATGCATACTATCAGAGAATGATGCAGGCTTATAAGCAATACACTAGAATGGAAGATGCACTTAAAGGAGGTGTTTCTGTCTTTGTTTTGGCTTTTGTGCTGGTTTTGTGTTTCAAGTTGAGGTCACGGCTTCAGCAATGTGTGATGTGGTTGAAAGCAAAGTTGCTTGATGACATCTTGGCATACACTACATGTTGTAGTGATCATGGTGACACCAAAAAATAAATTTACGAAAGAGAAGTTGATGTTGGCACAGAATTAATTCTTTCAGCAGGGAGGGCAAGGATGTGTTCCTCAAAGATGTGGTATGCAGCTTACGGGTCCTTCAAGAGGTGGGTGAATTGGTTTTCGAGGATCAGTCAGAGGTTTCAACAACAATGTTAATAATGGTTGGATGACATCTGGAACTTATAACATTTGTGGTAAAGAAGGACATTGAAAGAGAAACTGCAGATTTAGGGACTGATTTAGAACTTGGCGGACTGGTTACTCCTTCAAATTAATGACAGATATCCCATCTGCCAAAATCAAAATCCCATTATCTTCTATGGGATTTAGATTTCTGGGGACGGGGTATCCGTCACTGTTGTGACAATGTAACTAGTCAGCAGAGTTCTAAATCAGGGCCTTAATTTAAATCAATTTGCTAATGCGACACAAATGTTTCCCAGATGAAACCTATGCAGCAGAATATAACTTCAAAGTACATGAGGAGGTGAGACAGTCAACGGTCCCAGCCATACTGGGAAAAAATGCAGAATAGAAAATAGTTCAATGGATTTATGACTTCTGCTCCAGTTTAACACACTCAAATGCAAATGAATGCAATGAGATTCTCCAGACTTTTACATTTCAGCAACATTTAGGTCAACTTCAAATGAAACAATCAGTAATAGGTGACTCTTTCCCACAATTTGCAGCTAAACTCTAAGGCCCATATTTATACTTTTTTAGCACTGCATTTATGCTGCTTCTTGATGCAAAAACAGTGCAAACTTACAAAATCCAATTGTGTTTTGCAGGTTTGCGTCACTTTTGCGTAAAAAAATCACGCAAATGCAGCCCCAAAAAAGTACAAATATGGGCCTAAGTTTTTTATGGACTGCGTCAGGTACAATGATGGTGCCTGATCTGGGAGCAGGACTATCACCTTGGTCCGGATCTAGAGACAGGCAATAAAGGCCCATTTATAGAAGAAGAAAAAGTAAAAGGCCATCTCCTATTGTTGGTTGTTAACAAAGGTGCTACCTGTTCCACAGATAGACCAGTGGAAATTTCAAATGTATCCTCTCGGTTAAAGAAGCAAATGTAGTAAGCATTTCATCGGAAGAGGTGACTAATACATTGTCATCAAATGTTCCTGCAGAATAGGCTCAGCTATAAATCAGCATGAATTTATTAAAAGTAGTGAAACAAGTTTAGTAAATCTGTTAGGTCAGTATCTGTTAATTAATTCAATTATATCATTTATTCCACACCGTATGGTGTTTGCATTCACACAAATGACCATGATGTTGATTTAAAAAATAAATCAACAGAAACAAAAATTGGTACATTGTGCTGTATAAATCTTTAACACAGTGCCTCTAAGTTAAGCCTGACTGCTATTGTGCTAAGCTACCAGAGGGTAATGCACAGGTTAATGTAGTAACTTTTGTGGTTCACACTGATAAGGATTGTTTTTGTTGCTTAAAAAGGGTTTCGCCTCCTCAAACAATAACCCCAATTTAATATACCTAGTATATGGTGCCCAAAGTGTACCCATAGTAAGTTAAATGTCACCAGTGGGCTGCAGCACTCATTGTGATACCCACGGCAGTGACAATGCACATATGACTGCAGGCCAGCCACCTGAAGCCAGTAGCCTGGCCCTGCAGTTTTAAATTGCTTATCCAACCTGTCACAAAACCTGTTTATGGCAAGCCTAAACCATTCTTTTAAATATTCATAGATAATCATTATGTAGGCCTAATTGCCTATGGAAAGGTCGTGTGGTATTTAAAAGCAGGACATGTAAATGTTTAATGTTAGACAGGTCCTAACAACCTGTCCTAGTAACAAAGCCCTCAAAGCTATTTTCACTGTAACAGGGTTGGATGTTTCATAGGAAAGCGCTGAGAAACTATCACATTTAAGAAATGTTATCTCCACCTAGGAAACAGCTATAAATTTGATTCTGGACTTTAAAAAAAGAAAAAAATTGCAAGCCAATTCACTGGTAAAGTCATATTTGTAACAACTATTATAAAAGGTACATTTTAAAAAGTCACCTTTGTCCTGCCCTGGAAGCTAAATCTGCATTTTGCCATTTTCAACCATCTGGTAATTAGCATTTCAATGGGTGTGAATAAGGTATGAGCTTGCTCCAAGGACAGGACCTCGGGTGTGGGGAAGTGTTGTGCCATTGACAGGCTGGCCTGTGTGCTACGCCGAAGGACTTGATTAATTTAAAAGAGGCCTACCCTGTCACAAGCAGATGTAGTTAGTATCCAGGCCTGCAACCTCCATTTGTTGTCCTAGCTGGACCAGCCTCCATAACAGTAGCAAACGTGTTGACATCAAAATGTCAGATCTAATTGGAGTATCAAGATTTGTCTGACAAGTCTGCTAGGGTTTTTCATGTGACATTTGGTGTGCACTTCAAAGAACGGAAACAGAATACCAAAACTATTCGCTTATATCCACTGGTTAATGGAAGCTGAATTTTGTCCTACCAAATGTCTGTCTCTGTGTTTCTTGGGTGTTCAGTGGCTACCTAAAATTGGATTTTAGGATTAGATGTGGGAGGGACACTAGAATTGCTAAAATGGATTTTAGGATTAGATGTGAGAGGGACACTACAAACCCCTAGCTCACAGAGCCAAAATGTAGTGTGGCCAAATACTTCCTCCAACTTGAAAATATCCCAAAGTGAGTAGTGTAATCCCTACGAACCTTTACTCCATTGGTTAGAGCATCCCTTAGGGTCATTCCCACTGACTAGCTATATCCAGGCATAAATGGGGCATCTCCAGCCACCCACTTTTAGACCTTTAGAGGATCCAAAGCGGACTACACCTGCTGTCCAAAACCTAAGAAGAGCCTATAAGACAGACCCTGAACTATCTATTGTACCCAAGACAGAGAAGTGGGCTCCAAGCTGACCTCTTGTTAAAGCGACAGGGACACATCAAGCAACAAAAGGCCTTTACTCGAGTGGCAATCGGACCAGGTCTGCACCTTCCTGTTTTCATCTGCCTGTACATTGTGGGTGCCTAAGAGCCCCCTCTGAAGTCCTTGGGGTATTTTACTTTCACTGGCACACCATTTATCCTTTTTGTTTTTTTAGTCATTTTAATGTTTTTTTGTTTACTAAATTTTACTCTATTTTTCTACATCATTTTGGGTTTTTTATGGTTTTGCATTTCAACATTATTACTGTATTAGTGCTAAATAAATACTTTACACACTGAGGGCCTCATGATGAGTTTGGCGGGTGGCAGGGGCCCCTTGGCAAACTCCTTGGGCCGGAAAACCACCACTCCGTTATCCCAGCGGGAAACTCACCACAACATTGACGCCAGCTCGTAATCGAGCCGGTGGTAATGCTGCGGTGCATCGGGTGCAACAGCATCTGTCGTGCTTTTCACTGCCTGTAATTCAGGCAGTGAAAAGCATGACACAGCTGTCCATGGGGGCCCCTGCACTGTCCATGCCAAGTGCATGGGCCCCATCGGCCCCCAGCACCCCGTCTCCTCTAGCCTATGCATGGTGGTGGAGCCTTCATGCAAATGCCCGCAGAGAGGGGACTCGTCTGGTGGATTAAGACCGCCAACACTGCCAGGCTGTGGACCAGCAGTGACCTGGCGGTTCCAGCGGTCTGTCTGTGGCGGCTCTGCCACGGCCATAATGTTTAGGCCGGACCACTGCTTTGGCAACCTAAGAAGAGCCTATAAGACAGACTCGTAATAAGGGCCTGACTGTCTGCTCTGTTCCTTAGCTACCGGGGGTTGACCTTAGGTTTATTAAGTAGTTCACCCTGACAAACAATATGATTAATATTTAAGGTAGATACTTATCCCCCCCCCCCCACAAATAACAAACTAATTACTTACTAAACTGATTGTGTTGTTTTGGAGAGGTGCATGATTTTGGCCAATTGTGGTTACATGGTTTAATGACTTTTGGTAGGACTCCAATTCACAATGAGCCATGCATTGTTGATTTGATAAATGAACTGAAATTACCAAAGACAATAGCAGTTTTCAAATGTGCTGCACACAGAACTAGAAATAACATGATTACATTGAGCAATACTTTTTCTGACCAGGTTGCCAAGTGTTGTGCACTCATGTTAGCAACATTACCTTAACAAATGAAAATTCAGAAACAAATGTTGAAAATGTAAATAATTTTCCCTCAATGACTGTTCGAAGAAAAGATGAACTGGGAGAGATACAGAATGAAATGTCGGCTGATGAAAAGAAAAAAGTGACAATAAGCAGGACGTAAGCAAGATGGACATGAACTATTGAGATGTACTGATGGGAGGATTGCTTGCCTGATTAATCGCTACTGCAGATGAAAAGACAAATGCATGTGCCTACACATGTAGGACCTGAAGTATTGATAGATCGTTTAAAAAAGTATTGGTTTAATTCACATTTTTGAAATATAGAAGAAAATCTATGTCATTGATGCATAGTAAGTCAACAAAATAACACAGCTAAAAGGACCAGTGTGAAGATGAGTCATATAGGGAAAGCAAAGGGTCTTTTCACAAGTCTGCCAGTTGATTTTGTGGAGAAACTAGCCTCTAATGTGTAAAGTATATCTTAGTGATTATTTGCTTATTTTCAAAATAGATTGAGGCATATCCAGCAAGAAGATGTGATGCACTGACAGTTGTCAAAATATTATTGAGTGAGCTGATCCCAATGTTTGCACTGCCACATTCAAATTAGACAGCCAGGTGTGTACCGTTGTCTGAGACAGACAAGGGAAACTTTTTAGAAATGAAATTTTGGGGGCAGAGCCTGGCAGACAACAAAGATGGCCACCTGATCCTGGAGCTCCGCTGCTCTGGGAGGCCCTGGGGAGAACAATGCGGGTACCCGGTGGTCTCTAGCCACCATTCCTTCCGAGGGAACACTTGTTCCAGCAGAGTTGCCCAAGGAGCAGTCCTAAGCCTGGACACTGAGCCCCTGTGGCTGGGAAGAGATGCAGAGCATAGTAGCTGGTCCAGGAGGGCCAATCCAACTCTGAGCCTGGGAGTCACCATACCCCCACACAGTGCAGTGACATAAACCAGCACTTCTCCTGCTGCCCTAACCAATACCAAAACCAAGCCAGTGATGGGCCCCTACAGCCACCCAATGGGCTGGGGAACTTAATCCATGGCCTGCTGTGCCCCAACCCTCCCTTCTCATGGCACACCACCCCAGTGGGGATGTGGTCAATGTGTGAGCCGCAGTGCACAGCCTGCTCAGTTCTGGACCTTGTGCATCAAGGCCAGCAGAGTGCTGCAGTGGCCTTGGGCACCTCGGAAGAGCTGGGGCGCATACAGATCTTCCTGTCCTGCTCCCCTTATGTGGGCGCCTCTTCTAGGGTTTGGCCACCAGTGCCAATAGCCCTACATGACTGTCAGCTTCTGGCCCACTTAGCCCTGCGGACCATGGGGTGACCATGCTACACTACAGACCTCTGAGACTCCTCCAGAAGGGGGGCCATGCCTCACCATGCCTTGCTGAACCCCAAGGATTGGTGAGTGCAGGGCCTGGTGGTGACAACCCTGGACACTGTGAACAGTCACCCCCTCATTCCAGCCTGCTGCCATATATGCTGTGTGGGGGCCCACCTGTGGGACATTTAGCATGAGGTGCTGTGGAGTCCATTGGGCAAGCCTCTGACTTTGTTTTGCCATCATTTCTGCATAGCCGGTCACCCCTTTGGGGTACCTGGGAACCCCCCCACTCCTGGTCTGCTCTGTTAAGCTCAGACATCCTCCACACTGACTGGGGACGGCTACATTGCAGCACATGTGGCAATATTTTTGACACATTATTTTTGCCACCAAAATTCAAATGAAAATATTTCATGGTGGAATGTGGAGTCATGTAACAAAACCCACAACCATTCACTTGTTGGATATTGGTGACTAAACACACTTAACCAAAATACAGTTCATACATTCTAATAAGCCATTAGATTGTGGGTGATACTGTGAGCTCTTAAGATGCTTGAGATCCCCTTGATTCAAAAACACACTCACATGCTTGATGACAAATTAAAAATCATTGTTGGAAACCAAAGAATAAAAAAAACCTTCCCTTAAAAACACATCTTTCAGGATATCAATCAGAGGTCTCAAATTAGCTTTAACCACAGAGTGGATTTCAAGCCATTTATAACAGTGATTGATTAGGACTAAGCCAAAATGGGAATGTATAGGCAAAGATTTGAAAGATCCAACTAAATCAATGCTGACCTCTACCCAAGGACAGGAATGTAACACAAACATCTCATGGGGAAATGGGGAAATGTCTCACCCTAAGGCCCCTTTCATAACTGTTGCAGATAACACACTCTCTCAGCTAATTCTAACTTCTCAAACAATGCTAGGCTATCAGAATAAATCAGAAGCCCTACGTTTGGTAAAGGTCCATCCATGGTAACCTTCATGAGCACCATTGACGATTCTTTTTATGAAGCTCCCTGAGGGTATCAGCCACATTTCTGTCCTTGGGCCAACCATTTTTCACAAATGAGACAACTTGCATCAATAAAGAATACTAGCCAAGTTCTTTTCTCCATTTATTTGCATTGATAGCACTGATAGATTGTAAGTAAATGTCAGCAATGAGTCAACTCTTACTATCTTCATCTTCCATATTCCCTATAATCAAAATGTCCACAGGAAAACATGACAGATTAACTGCTGAAACGGTTTTATTACCCTATATATAACAGATTTGTGGAAAAACGTGCATTGCAAGGTGAGTTACCTATAATTGTTTCTCCAGATAGAAGTGAGACTAGTGGGTTTTGGTCAGTCTTTATTACAAACTTCCCTCTTCAAATATAGGGATTACACTTTTGTATGTCCCACCAACACACTAACAGTGCCCACTAAATGATGGAAAAAAGAACTTCTGTGTCTCATAACACGTGCAATGTATACTCAGAAGTATTTTTACATACCCCTCAGTTTGGGTTCAAATTGCTCCTAAACGTGAGTTGCTTTAATCAACGGTGATGTTGCACTGCAAACTAGGATCATATTGTCCAAACACCTTTGAACCTACCAATAGACTCTATATTTAAAGAAATACCTTCAGACATGTTTTGTCCTGTTTAAACAAAACATTTTTGTAATAAGGTTTGGTACAGGAGGTGAAATAAGGGATAAACCATGCATAGAACTTGCTTAGCACAATGAAGGATTTCAACATGACTTTATCATTAGGAGGTGGAGCATCAGTAATCCTGCTGACTAAGGGCCTCATTAGGAGTTTGGTGGGTGGACAAGCTGACTGGCAAACTTGCGGGGAGGATGCAAGCGTCATACCTGTGGCGTCCCTGCCCGAGCGCATTACATTGTTTCTGTCAGGCTGACCGGCAGGAACAGTGGTACGATAATGGCAGTGGCTCCTTTAAGGGAGCCGGGGCCAATACAGCAGCACACCAGCACCATTGGAAAATGCACTGTCTGCAGTGCAGACAATGCACATTCTGATGGTGCTGGGTGGGGGTAGCACTGCCCAGGCTGTGGGCATGGGCAATGCAGGAGCCCCCCTGTGGCCCCCAGCGTGGCTTATCACCAGCCTTTCCATGGCAGGGTCCCCATCATCAAAAGGATGGCAGAAAGCTTAGTTGTAATCAGCCAGGCGGATCTGAGTTCAGTGCTGCCCGGGCTGAGTACAACTCCGACCGCCGTCACTCCATCGGGAACCATGTTCTTGGTGGGGATGTCGGTCCACTAGTGGGTCCACTTGCCAGGGTTGTAATGTGGTAGTCAGACCGCCACAGTTGTGGCGGTCTGACTATCCCCGCGACGCTGGTGGTCCTCGGACCGCCAGCTTCGTAATGAGACTCTAAACCGGGTGTGGGTCCAATAAAAGTTTTAGACACATCCTAAATATTCTACTCAATTCTTCAGAAACTCACATTTTTGACATTGAGAGTATCTCCATGTTCAAGCGTAATAGCTAAAACCTTTTCAATGATGCTGTCATATTCTTTTTTGTGACAGCATATACCTAGATATTGTCTTGGAGAACTGCCACATCATTGACCCTTGTAAAAATCTGGTACATGATCCTCTGCCTGAAGGGCATTTTGCAAAATTAAAATGTAACATTAGCAGATTCAAAGGGACTAGAATCTCCCTTTAGATCTGAAACATCCTGGTTGTAGCCTGCTGCCAAATCAAGCTCAGTGATACGCTTAGAGCCTCATACCATAACCAACAATTCGATGATCTTTCGTACTGGATGGGAATCTATCAGTCAACACATACCCTCAAATTTCCACTCCTCGTGTGTGGTACAACTAATGATGACAACCACAATGAAGATTCAATAATTTCAATGACCCCTTTTTCATTTCAGCCCTCTAATTCTTCTTCTCGGTCTTCCCTCAGGCAAAATAGCTCACTTTTAAACTTGTGTTTGACGGCTAATACCCCACATTTCTATTTTGATTTTATGTTTAAAACATTTGATCAAATCTAGTCTAATGTCCAAAACAGTATTGAATCTGTAAATAACGTATTCTGCCAAGTTAAGTTGATAACAGAAACCTGATTTTTGGCTCCAGATTTTAAAACCATCTGGAACAATCTCTGTTGGAAGTAACCAAGAACAAACAGTCCCTTGATAGCAACATATATTTTTGTGAAGATTTTCCTACCTCTGAATTTAAATATATC
The DNA here is from genome assembly GCF_031143425.1 of Pleurodeles waltl. Taxonomy (NCBI): domain Eukaryota; kingdom Metazoa; phylum Chordata; class Amphibia; order Caudata; family Salamandridae; genus Pleurodeles; species Pleurodeles waltl. The sequence continues at coordinate 40,312,961 of NC_090450.1, forward strand.
TTCAAAGAATTCACCCAGTTCAATCCTATACCTTTCATATGACACTGACGACCTATTTGGTGGTTCCAGTTTTTGGTAGGCTGTGTGTCCTTAAAAAATATTGGGTAAATATTGTGATTCTGGCCTCCCAAATCTAGCAGCCCTCAGAACTTTTTGTATACAACACAAATGTTAAAATATGGCTCAACAGAACTACCATGTACACTATCCCCATCAACCATGACAATAACCATATCTTCAGTTCATCTTAAATTTTCAGGAGTTCCGTCTCATCAGGATCAGTTTCAGATACATTTGCTACACTCCATCTGCTACTTTTACTACTCTGCCAAACCTTGTCAAACACTAACTTTGGTTCACAACCTGCAGGTTACGTTCCTGGCAGGACATATTTTGATACTTTTATGATGTGTACTATTATCACACTTTGAAACATATTGGGTTGTTTGAAAATGTTTTAGCTTCCACCTGGGCTACCCTTTGAGTCTTATTGTCGTTCGTTCTCACAATGACCACAGCCCCACTCTTCTTGTTGTCCAGTTCTTGGGCTGACATTTGTCAAGTTTCAAAACTCTTTGCAGCTCTGATAGTCTCTTCTATAGCTGTATTACCCATAGAATGTAGGTTTTGCTTGATAGCTTTACCTGTACATTTACTGATGAATTGATTCTTTATCAAATGGCCTCTAAAAATCACAAATTGGCAATCAGCCATTAACCTCCTTAAATCAGAAATGTAGGCACCTACATAATCACTAGCCTTTTGTTCTCTTTTGGAAAATGTATATCTAAGTACTACAAGACTGGTTGGACATCAAGTCTGACTTCAGGTTTCTTGGATACTTCAGCATATTCATCTATCTTTTTACCATCATTTAATGTCAACTCTGGTAGATGTTTGAAAAATGCTTCACCTTCAAATGCTAAGGCCCAGCTCTCACTACGCAGCTGTCGTCTCCTTGCTTTTTCCCCATTTTTTGAGTGCCTTCTCCTTGCTTTCTCCTTATTCTCACTGCTTTCTCCTTACATTTCCCTGTTTTTTGTGGGTCTTTTCCTTGCTTTTCCCTCATTCTCACCGCTTTCTCCTTGCTTTTGCCCCATTTTCGTGTGCTTGCTCCTTGCTTTTCCTTCATTGTCCTTGCTTTTTTTCCTGCTTTTTTCCCCTGTTTTTGTAGGCCTTCTCCTTGCCTTTCTCTCATTTTCACTTTTCTCTCATGGCTGCCCCCACATGCCACCCAATATTTCCTACCTCCCAGAGCCCCTCCCTCCTCCCAGGACCTTCAACTGATTGGATTGATGGAAAGTAGTAAAAGAAGTCTCTTTCTGAACAAAAGCATCAAGCACCAATAACACAGCTAACACTGTGATTGTGTCTTCTCCCTGAACATGGTTTGATTGACATATGCCTGATTGTCATACTTACTTTACTTGCAAGTCCCTTCAAGCGTGGTATACCATATACCCAGGGCCCATAAATGAAATGCTACCAGGGGCCTTTAGCACATCTTCTGCCACCCATTTAAACATCACTTCAAAACATGACTCAGGCCTGTCATTGCAGCCTGAAGGTAGTGTCCCACTGCTTTGATGACTTGGCATTTAAAACCCCTTTCTAAGCCTTAACCTCTCCTTTTGTTACATGTAGGTCCCTCATAAGGTAGACCTAGGTAGTCCATAGGGCTGGGGGCAGTGAATGTAAAAGGTAAGTCATGCACTTTTAAGTATTACATGTCTTACTTGTACGAAACTCCCAAATTTGTTTTTTACTACTGTGAGGCCAACCCGTCCCATAGAATAACATTGCAGATTCCTTATTATATTTAATAAGCTGCAATTCCTAAATGAGTGGAGATAGAGAAGGCATGTGTGGCACCTAAGTACCTGTAATAATAAACTATCCGTAATGGGAAAGTCAAATTTATCATTACAAGCTTTAAAATGCCAACTTTAGAAAGGTGGCATTTGTCCTGCCCTTAGCTCTCTGTGCTGCCTTAGGGTGTAACTGACAGTTGAGACTTTGTGAATTCATCCCAAACAGTCACACAATAGTGGTATTAGCAGAGCCTGAATAGCCTTTCTACTAGCAGGATGGGGGCTGGGGCGAATCTGAGCACAGCTCCACTTGCACATGAGTAGGCTGTGCTCTGCCATCACACTATAGGTTTAACAACCTTGTGTTGTCAGTGCAGCCAGCTAGGAGTCAGAGAAGCTCAACATCTTAAGACTTTTTTTCGTATGAAGAGGAGGTAGTCAAACTTGAACACTCAGGGTATTTGTTATTGGGAGAATGCAAGAGCTCTTGGTGTTTAAAATGGAGTTGGAGGTCGCAGGTGCAAACTAATACAGTGTTCAGGAGGTGAGGATAAATGCAGCTGCCAGCTTTTACAAAGGATGTGGGATTCAGTAGAACTGTGGATGCCAACATTTAGGGATCCAACTGGATGGAGTTGGGAGATTGATAATGTTAAGTATAAGATGCTCATGTGAGATAATTCTCTGCAGATGTGGCATACAATTCACCAGTAAGCTGGTCTCCCAAAAATAAATAAAAAATGAAACATTAAAGCCTTCAAAAGTTTTGCGTTTTGGCTTTTCGCACCTCCTCAATTCCCCAAAATCATTAAAAAACTTTTGACAGTCTATGATCTTTACTTACTGAAAAGCCTGCAAAGCCGAGAACAGATGAATTCAGGACAATAGACCCACCACTGCAAGAAACAAGAGCAAAAGATATATGTGTGGAGTTCTGAAAAGTAGGTACATATTTCACATTACAGTCAATAGTTTAACAATGTTTCTCTCATGCCTTTGATTATACATCCTTTTTTATTGATTCTTAATTAAAGCAATACTTTTCTACATATTATGGTCTAAGAACTTCATATTCTCCAACCAAAGTTATAGGTTTTACCTCAACATCATATACCCACCATCAGAGTGTATATCATCATTTGCTGTCTTTCCAGTCTGTCAATTCACCTGTCTTTCCTTATTGTTTGCTCCTTCACAAGTTGTCTGTCCTAGGCCCAATACTCTTGATCTCTCACTGGCTACCCTAGTCCCACTTATATGTTAGTTCCTTTTTTCCTATCTACCACTTTTATCTAAGAACTCCCTTCTCATCATTTGTCTCGCCCTCACCCTTGTACCTTCCTTCTATACCCAATCCCCTTTTCATTTTCATCAGACCTCTTTCCATCCCATCAGCCTCAATCACCCAACCTTTTCTTTGTCACAGATGGTAAATTTTTAATTTGCTTCTCATCTTCTTCTCTGACTTGCAAGGCCATTCACCTTTTTACCCCACCAGTGTTACCCTACAACTCCTCTTTTATGATATTTACCCACGCTTCTGCATGTGAGGAAATACTTCTTGCACCAAAAAAAACATCGCCATCAAGTTCAAATTCAAATTCTGAAACCAAAAATGAAAAAAGCAATGATGAGAGATGTATGGAATGACTTAATTGCCAGCACTTATGGTAACGTATAAAATAGATGATTGTTTCTCATGGCACATGTAGGGGGTGACTCTGAAAATGTATCAAACAGGATCAGTGATAATGGTTCTTTTCTCTAAATTAAAACCTTTAGCTAAAATTATATTGTTTAATATTAGTGCTGTGCCTTATTTTGTGTATGCAATATAGTGACAAGAGAAATTAATTCTTCAGGAAACCAGGAGTAATCTATACAAAAAGAATAATTTCTCCCTGTTGAAAGCTATTACGAATTGAGGATTAGTGCAACTCTTTGGACTCGTGAGTTATTGTGCAAACCTACTACATCAAATAGGGTACATATCTTTCCATGCCACAACCTTCCTTTACTAAAAACAGTCTGACTGTGATTTGCGGAATAATCTTCGAATCTTGACGGTAAAATGTTAGTAAGGATCCTAAAATTGGAATTAAGTTTGGAGATGCTTCTTTAATTGGTATACAAGGTTAGATCTTTACCATGTTTTGGAACTAGTGTTATAAGGGCTACATCCATGATCATCAGTTTACACATTTTCTGTTACATTTGCTCATATTTTTTGTAGGAAGTGGTCAGAGTTTTATATTGCAATTATTACAACATGTAGTTAGAATATTATTCAATAGAAGTGGTTTGCTGTTTTTAAGTAAATCTACTTTTTCACAACTCCTTTATTAGTTATTTCTAATGTTATTAAAAAAATCACTTTTTACGTTAATGTTGGAAAATAGGCTTCTCCAAAAAAGCATCATTTTCGACATCACCAGTTAGGGTTTCCTCTCTATGTAATAGTTTAAATAGTACACAAATATATTGTTTATATGTTTATCATGGACAATCGTTTGCCCAAAGTATTAGTAACTGACACAATTATACAGGATTTTTTGTCGTTTGTCAGTCTGTTAACTAAACATTTACAGGCCCTTTCACCAACTTCTAGTAGATTTGTTTAATGCATATGTTTATATTAGGTTCTCTTAGTACAATTAATAAGTGATAATATTGGGTTATCTTATTACAATGAATAGGTGATAACTTTCAATTTGGAGCAGGTAGGAATTTTGAGTTGGTGTCTAAAGAATTGCAATTTAAAACCCTCTTTATTGGTAAAGTCAGATTTTAAGTCACAATTCTGAAAATACCAACTTTAGAAAGTTGGCATTTTCTCATCCCAACCAGTCTGTAAATTCATCCTTAGTTGAGATTATATATGTGGTTGTAATGGAGTTTGTTTCAAATGTCTAGAATTTAATTCTGCAAAACATGAATTGCGGAAGATAGCCTAATCATCTTTTTTATGATGCAAAAATGATTTTGTACCATGATATTTGAAAGCCTTCAATTCAAATCATTTTCCCTATAAAAATGAGAAGGAGGAGGAGATCAAACACTTCACTATGCTCAATGCAATATTCATAAAAAACTTGCAAACAATCCATCTAGTAACAATAAAGTAACAAAACATTACTGTATTATAGCATATACATTTTATGCATTTTTAATGCTGCATTTGAAAATGTGTAGTATGTTTGTATTTCTGTTCAAGGTGCACATGTGTAAATGTATACTACACCACCCAGGTATGTCCATATAAATCTCAAAGCATGCAGGTTTAGAAGGGATGCTATTCTGTTTAATATTTATAAAGCACATGTATTCCGTTATGGTTCCGGTGAGCCAGGCGAGGTCTGTGACAGAGTGGTCTCACCTCTGAAGCCCATCAAAAAAACATGTCTTACATGCTCTTGAAAAGGCGGTCAAAGCGGAGACAGGTCATTAGTCAGCATTTGCAAAATCACTTTTGCAATGACATGGTTTACACAGTCAGCCTGTGTATGCTTTGGTGTCTTTGCACAGTACCAAGAATACTTATTGTCTGTTGCTTTTCATTTTATTTCCAGAATCCTTTCTTTCTTAATTAGGATAGAAGGGCAGGGTCATTATAGGAAAAAGGTGGCATGAGATGCTCTACTGTCAGTGGGCTCGCAATTGGTGCTAAATAAATATCAGTACTAATGTTATTATAAAAACATTTGAAAAATGCAACGATCATCAGGACAGGTTAACACTTTCATCATTCTGAAGTTGATAATTAAATTATCACTAACTTAGAAATGGCAGAAACGTGTTATAGAGAACTGAAAAAATATATATATATTTCTCTCATAATGGCAGCACACAGTGAGGTGAGATTACCTCAACCTTATTTGGTGAACTGTTCACAAGGTATAAAACATATTTTAACTTTGTTCATTTTAGTAGAAACGTTAGAGGAACATTTAATTATACCCAGGGCCACTGGAAAAATGCCATTCTGCGGCCGTGGCATTTTTTGCATAATGACAGATTTGCCGCATTTGTCATAAGGTCCATCATCTGCTGCATAACTTGCAGATTTTAACTAAAAAGTTTCTGTCTTAAAGTGACCAAACATTACTTAAAACAGAGTGACACGTGCTGACCGCCGGCCCCGCCGGGCAAAATCCATTCCGACCGCCCTATTACAAGTCAGTTTTCAGCACAGCGAAACATGCACAGCGATCAACCAACGGCGGTCTGCACTGCCGCGGTACAAAAAGGCACCGCCAATAGTAGCTAACACCACATTGGACAGTTCGAATTCCCCACACCTGCAACACATACACACATCACACACATCTGCTCACCATGCCATATAACACCCCCCTACACCCACAATCCCTTGCAACTACCACAAGCAGCTATAGCTACACAAGCCACAAAGCACACCCTATACCCAACTAACAACTGCAATTTGCACACTTTGCACACACCACAACCACGACAACCCGCCAGCACCCACATCCAAACACCCCCACACCACCAATCACCCCACAATGCACCCTATCCGCACAGCACCCACCCACAACATGTCATGCCAGAAGCACCCACGCTTCACAGACAATGAGTTGTGGGTTATGATGGGCGAGATCGTCAGAGTAGAGCCACAACTGATGGAAGTCCAGGTCAAGCAAACTTCATTGTCCAGGAAAATGGAATTATGGCAGAGAATCATCAACAGGGTCAATTCAGTCAGCCCCTATCCATGCACAAGGAAGGATATGAGGAAGCAGTGGAACGACCTCAGGGGGAAGGTCCGTTCCATGTGTCCAGGCACCAGATTGCCCTCAACAAGATTGTTGGTGGCCCCAGCCTCCTCCCCTTGACTTAACATCCTGAGAAGAGAAGAGAAGGTCTTGGAAATCATGCATCCGAAGGGCAAGGTCTCGACATTGATAAGTCAACAATACGTCCCCAAGCACCAACCACTCCTAGCCAGCATGGCTACCCACCCCTTTCCCATCCACCCCATCCAACCCCACAATCACCCCACGGCTCTCCCCTGACTGCCACGCCACCCCTCATCCACCATCCCCACACACTCCCCCCAACACATGAATAACAATCACAGTGTGAAGAACCACAACTCCCACAATGCATCACACCCCACACAGCCAAATTTCACTGTACCACTTCACAGTGGAACACCTGCCTGGACAACGATGTCACAGCCCACAATTATTGGTTGCTACAACTGCCTCCAAACACATGGCAATGATAGGAATGCCAACCACCATCCACAACCCACCATGGCACATTGAAACCATGGTACAATCCTCATACCCAACTCAACGTCTGCAGTGCTGCAGCTGTCATTGCCATCACTGGGAAGCAAATCGAGCCACTGCATGCTCCACACCATGGAAATTGCAACTACACATCCACATACAAACTCTCCCACGTTCCCTGCCACTGCCACCCACCCAGCAGATGATACCACGGTCAGACAGCCCTACCCGGGATGAAGGCCCCAGTGGATATCTGAATGGGGAAGTGCTGCCTGGGCCATCTGGGGTGACTAGGCAGTCCACTCTCAGAAGCCCCACCCTGGTCGAACTGGACTCCCCCTCCCATGTTGCTCCAACACCTCATCTAGCCCCTTCTCCCCAAACCTGTGCCCCACGGACCTCACAATCAATCAAAATGTTTTTATAGAGCACGCTACTCACCCGTGAGGGTCTCAAGGCGCTGGGGGGAGGCGGGGGGAGGAAGGAAGGGTTGCTGTTCGGATAGCCAGTTAGTGGAATGGAGGCCCTGCCACAGGACCCTCAGGAAACCAGCACCCCTACCCCTGTAGTCGAGGAGCCCCATGCAAGTGAGGATGTCCAACCAGACATCCTGCCAGTACTGATGGCAAGACCAAGACCACCGCCAGAAAGTGACCCTCTCCTGGACATTCTCCCTTGTGTGTCACTGAGGCACCCTGATGACTGTCCACTGTCAACTCTCTGTTCTCCCATGGCCGCCATACTGGACCTTGACTACCCACATGGCCCCACTCATCACCCCTTGAACTTGTACCTCCCAAATAAGCACCATTGAGCACAGTTACTGCCTACGTCTTTATTGTTATGAGTACAAAAGATACTGATATCACATGTGTAACAGTTAACCCAATGTACTGCAAATGTATGTGTGAGTGACAGAGGGGGAGCAAAATGTAGCAAGGACAACAGTGGAGCAGGCGGTGGCTGGAGAGATGGGTCATTGGAGCCAAAAGGTGACGCAGGGTCCAGAGTGCACCACAACAATATCCTGAAAGTAGAACAAGACAGGGAAAGCAATCACTATAGGTGTCACATATGCCAAATCAACACACATGCACTGTAACTACAGGAAGCTAAGGCTGAGATGGCAAGTCAAGTCCAAAAACCTATGGCCATAACAAACCCACATTCCCAAGACATACCAGCCAAATGGTCCCTCCCTCACAGCAAACAGAGCCACATATTAGGCAGTGCAAACTGCCACGAACAGTGATGTAGCACCGCCTCCCAATGTTGAATCGCAGGACAAGGTGCAAGATAGAGGGAACCAACCAGTGTAAAACACATATTGCACTGGATCTGGCAGTTTAGGGAACAGTGGTCCTGCACATAGATGTCACAAGTGCAGCAACACAACAACAGGATGAGAATAGCACTGACCTGTGCACAGTAAGTAACCAACTCATGGCCACATGTAACCCCCTCCAACCTACCCAGAGGAAGAGCTCGAATATCTCCTGTTATTACAGACAGCAGATGGGAGCATGGCACAAGGCAGACGTTGGAACAGGACACATATCATAAATATGACACATACCTGTATCTCAGTGGAAGTATTGTCGTATCAACTCTGCTCTGGAGTCAACTGCATTCTCATCACCTTCCTCGTCATCTCTCCCCATGTCCCCTTCATCAGCCACTGGTACAGCTGCCACTTCCTCTGCATACAACAGTGGAATGTGATGTCTTTGGCCAGATTCTGTAGCATGCAGCAAGCAATAATGATCTGGTACACTTTCTGTGGTTTGCAGAATAGGGCACCTCCGGAGATGTGCAGACACTGGAATCTGGCCTTCAGCAGGCCAAGTGTCCATTCAACCACCCGTGTTGTCCTACCATGGGCCTCACTGTAACTGTATTCTGCAGCTGTAGTTGGATGCCTCACGAGTGTCAGTAGCCAGGGAAGATTTGGATAACCAGAGTTGTCCGGGAACAGAGATCAGAGCCATTTCAAGACAAGGAGGGTGTAGTGCAGGTTGTGAAGAGTGTTGAAAGCAGAGAAGCAAACATATGAAAGGATACATACCGATGAGCTAGGCCCGGTCCCTCTGTAGTGATGCCATCATGTGTCGGACGGTGCTGATCCCCAGAATGTAGGAGTCATGCACAGATCCAGGGAACCTGGCCTTCACTTGTGTGATATATTGGTCAGTCAGACACACCACCTGCAAATTGGTGGAATAGCAGCTTTTACAGTTCATATACACTTGTTCATCCCTCCTGGGTGGCACCAGGGCAATGTGAGTGCCATCTATGGCCCCTACCACATGAGGGACATGTGCCAGGTCATAGAAGGCAGGTTTGACAGTGGCCAAATCAGCACTATGTGGGAACCTGATGTAGCTGCACATATACTTCACTGGCGTAACACGTCATTGCAGTAGGCGGTCTAAACTGCTGTGCAACTCCTCATTGGTTAACATGGTTGCCTATGGGAGACAGAAGCCAATGGTGATCGCAGCCAGCGTTGACTGTGATGTCCGCGGCAGCCGTGACCGCCATTTTATGAGATCATGCGCACTTGGCTCCTGACATTTGGGCACAAAAGACCTCCACTGCATGTGCTTCTGTGTTCTGACTCTAGTAGCCAAGATGCCACGGCCCACAAGAGATAGGGCCTCAGCCTTCACCCAGGAGGAACTGAAAAGCTTGTGGAGGGTGTCCTACTCCTGTATGGACAGTTGTATGAGGCACCAGAGCAGCAGGTGAGGCCAATGTGACTGTCCTTTCTGTGAGTGGTGTGTAGGGGGATGGGGGTCTTTGGACAAGGCAAAGCGACCGGATGAATGGACAAGGGTGAGGAGTCTGAGCCTACATGGATTGATGACATGTGACTGTGGTTGTGAGATGTGTGCTGTCTACTGCTGTCCCTGTGAAGCCACTCTACATGACTTTTCCGTTCTGTCTGTGTCACCCATGCAGGTCAGCCCCTATCAGAGGAAGGGGATATGGCATGCTATCGCCAAGCAAGGGAGGACCCTGGGGGTCCATGCCCGGTGGAGCACCCCCTGCAGAAAGAGGTGGGAGGACCTGAGACACTGGGCCAGGAAGACCGCGGAGGCCTAGCTGGGGACGTCCTCCCAATGTGGGAGGGGTGCCCGTCGAACCGTGACCCCCATTGATGCCCCACATTTTGGGTCAGGTGGCCTACCCTGAGGTGAATGGGCACTTGAGGGCAGCACAGCAGCCACGAGTAAGTGAGTACACACTCTCACTTACAATATGTGTTGCCAGAGTGGCTCTGGGTGTGCACTACTGGGAAGCTGTAGCGTGGGTACTAGGTGGATTCATGTCCACTATGGGAATTAGACAGCCGGACAGAATTGGCATCATAGTGACGTGTAGGCTCTCATTCTAATGAGACTACTGGATTTGAGCAGCAGAATCACCTGCGGTGTGGGAGACTGAGTCTTAACCCGCTACACGTGACACTTATCACCCAAATCCTGGTTTTGCTCCCGCTAACTAGCAGTGCCTCATCTCTGACCCAGAGCAGGAATGATTTGGCAGCCGAGCCCATGACACAATTGACTCCTCAAGGGAATCGTGGTCACTGAGACCTCATCTGTTTCTCCCAGTTACATTAGTCACACATAAACAATGACAAGCAGAGGCAGTATATATTTCAGTAAGATTTTAATAAAGCAACTGCATCTTAGACAATAAAGCATGTACTGCAATAACCAGGACGATGAAGCTTGACAAGATTTAAATTGTGACAAGGAGAGTAAAGCATAGAAATAACGCTACCATATTGTCACTAGAGTCAGTAGACTAATTCCTAATTAGGCTATATTAGAGCACAGCATGTTAGGCTCTAGTTCTACCCTTCAGGTTCCCCTGGGAAGACATCATCCCTCATACATGAGCGAAGGCCTGAAGTCTGCATAAGCAGCTGTAGTGAAGCGTTCAGCAACCAGCATACAATTGTGGTCATCTGGCTGGAATCTACCTCTAATCTGTATGGGACCGGGACACGTTTTTATAATAAAACAACTGATGTTCTGGGAAAATGGCCCTATATAAGGATGTGTATGTTACAATGAATACCAGAGACAAAACGTTTACCACGTTTACCAGCAACCTATCTTACAGTAGCCTTAAGAGGAGCACAGAGTGAAAGAAATGTCTTGTTTAAGAACACCGTGCTGGCCTAGGCAAAAAACAGCTAGATAGAGAGAAATAAAACAAGACCACAATGTGGCTATTGTTAAAATCATAAACAAAGCTGAATAAAATAAATCTAGGTTAAACTGCACAGCGGCAAGCCTAGTGTGCTGAAATAACGTGCATGGAGCTATAACTAAAATGGCTACACAACAATAGATGTGTGGCTATGCAGTCAGTGAATGGAGAAGCAGTTATTTCCAATGTGATATCTGTGTTGTTACCTACTCCTGAGATGTGCTAGGTAGCACATGCCAACTGGATCACAGCTTCTGTGGTGTCAGGCCATTGTAATCTGTTGATGCCAACCACTGTGCCAGGGATGAATGTTGGGTCCTCAATCTGCTGCCAGGCACTGTATGTGTAGTGAGGCAAGGTGAGCCAAGATGTCACGGTGCAATTTGAATATGGCCTAGTTGGCATGCCAACTAGCCATGCTGGATTCTGTTGATTCTGTAATCCAGAAATAGTGTCTCTCTATGGGCATGAGAAGAGGGCCGGTCCTTGGCAGGTGTGGCGGGTAGGCCTCTCATCATCTACATGATTGTATCTGTATCAGCTTCAGCGGTATACATGTGCATTGCCGCTGTGTCCTCCATGGTGTTGAATTGTTGTAGCATTTGTAGGTGAGGGCATGGTGTGTCATGGCATCAGAAGATGATGTAGTTACTCTGTGTGACTGTTGTGCTGGCATTGACCGAATGCACCTTGTATCTCTCTGTCTCTCCCACCCACCAACACTCCCTCTCCTCCTCTGTCCTTGTGTGCATCAGCATCATCTGGTGAAGGAAAAGGGGCACCAGCGAGTGGGGATGCTGCAACCCACAGGACCCAGGAGGCTGATACCAGTGGAGCTGAGGGGACCAGTGGGACTGATGGTGAGGGGAGTGCAACGGGGAGGCAGAATCGATGACAACATCTTCAGATTCCTCCTCTGATGGATGTTCCCTGGCGGTGGCAGACCTATCTGGGACCATCCCAGCATCATCCTCCCTGTAGCTCCTCACCCAGTTGCCCGTGCCTGCTCACCCAGGAGGGTAGGCGTCTTGTTTGCCGCAGGCACCTCTGGCCCTGCCCTGGTCAGCCCTGCTGCCCTCAATGAGGAGGCTGTTGACCTCCTAAGGTCCATCTCTGTGGGGCAGACAACTATCGTGAATGTCATCCAGGGATGAGCATCTCAGATGCAGCAGATCAATGCAATTCTGGAAGGCATTCATGGTGCCCTGTCTGGCCTGCAGAGATCGTTTCAGGCTCTGGCCTCCTCCTTGATGGCAGCCAGTGTCCCTTCTTCTTCCGTCCCCCCCTCTAGCTACATGTTCCCAAACACACATCCCTCTCCCTTCACCCATCCAAGGCACACTTACTGACCCACATGCATCCACATCAACAGACACGGTACGCAAGAACAGACACAAGCACCACAAATGCCACCACCTCCATGCACACACACCACATTCAGACGCAGACATGCCAACATCCGCTCCCATCGCTGACACCCCCACCACCTCCCCCCTGACAGTCACAACACCACTCACACCTGCAGTCAGCACCTCATTGTAGGAGGCTGGCCTGGTTTGTAGTGGGTACCTAAGGTACTTACACCTTATACCAGGTCCAGTTATCCCTTATTAGTGAAATATAGGCAGTGTTCTAGCAGCTTAGGCTGTCTAGAGGTAGCTGTAGCAGAGAAGCTTAGGCTGAACTAGGAGACATGCAAAGCTCCTGCAATACCACTATAGTTACACAGTACTTACACACAATAAAAGACAATAGTCAGTGTTACCAAAAATAAAGGTACATTATTTTAGTGACACAAGGCCAAAAATATCCTAGAGGCAATACTCCTTCTGGAGGTAAGTATCATACACAATATATACACTAGTAACCAAAATCAGGTAAGTAAACTGTCATAGAATAGTGCAAACAGCAGAAAATACAATAGATTGCAATGGGCCTAAGGGCATCACAAACCATATACTAAAATAGTGGAATGCGAATGTCATACTCCTCTCTAGGCAAGTGTAGTGTGTTGCGGGGCACTGTGAGTGTTGGAAAACACCAAAGGTAAGTAAAGTATCCCACCCTAGAGCCCAGGAAAGCAGGAGTAAAGTACGGCAAGTTTCCTCAGGACACACTACAAGTGGTGATGAAGAATTTTGCAAGAACCAAGCAAGGCTGCAAGCAACAAACAATGGATTCCTGGACCTGAAGACCTCTGTAGAGAGAAGAGCAAGACTAGAAGTCAAAGAAGAATCCAGGAAGGACAGGAGTCCCTGCCAACCTAGAAGAAAGTGCAAAAGTGGATTATCTGGTGAGAAGAAAAATACAGAAGAGCACAAAGATGATGGCTGTGGGTTCCTGCTTGGTGCAGGTGATGTACCACGTGGAGTTGTTGGATGCAGGCTGCTTGTGTTACTGGATCCACCAACAAGCCTTGGTTCAAGCAAGAACGCGGTTTGAGTAAAAAAGGAGCTGCCTGGACCCAGGAGGGACTTGGCGGTCTCAACTCACACTGAGGAGACAGAGGGGGCTCTCGGCACTTCAGAGAGCCCTCAGAAGACCAGACAGCACCCACAGGAGTCCCAGAACATGGGGACAAAGAAGATGCAAAGTGTGGTCATTGCAGCACTACACTGGAAGGTCCCACGCCGCTGGAGAACAACTCAAGGAGCTGTGCGTTACAGAATGGAGTGCTGAGGACCTGGGCTACGCTGTGCACAAAGAACTTTTGGAAGAAGTGAGCAGAAGCCCAAGGAGCTGCCAAAGACGCTGTGCACAGGGGTACTGTCACAGCACGGGAAGCAAGCTCTTACCTCCTCCAAATTTGGATAGCTGGACCTTTGGACAGTCTGGGTCACTTCGGTCCACCACCTGTGTTCCAGGAAGCATGCTCGTCGCCAGGAGAGAAGTCCCAGAGTACCGGTTGTCATTGCAGAAGAGTGCCTGTAGAAGCAGGGCAGTCACTCTGTCACTCCACAGAAGATTCCTTCAGTTCTTCTGGTGCAGGGCGAAGACAGGCAGTCCTCAGAGCTTGCACACCTTGGAAACTGTTGCAAATGCTGTCTGGAACTGAAGTTGCAGGCCACAGGAGTCGTCCTGGATACTTTGGTGCAGTTACAGCGGTTCCTGGAGCAGTCTGCGGTTGAGTCGATGGTCAGATCCTGAAGCAGAGGATGCAGAGGAGTCCTGGAGGAATCTTGCAAACCGAATCTGAGGAAACACCCAGAGGAGAGACCCTAAATAATCCTGATAGGGGGATTGGCTACCTACCAAGGTATGCACCTATCAGGAATGGTCTCTGATGTCACCTTCTGGCACTGGGCACTCAGAGGTCTCCAGAGGGTCCCCACACCTTGGAATCCAAGATGGCTAATGCCAGGGTTACTCTGGAGGAGTTCTGGCCACTACCCTTGGGGTGGTGATGGACAGGGGAGTGGTCACTCCCCTATCCTTTGTCCATTTCCGCTCCAGAGCAGGGACCGGGGGTCCCTGAACCGGTGTAGACTGGATTATGCAAGGAGGGCATCGTTTGTGCCCTTCAAAGCATTTCCAGAGGCTGTGAGAGGCCACTCCTCCCATGCCTGTAATACCTATTTCACTCTCCTAAAGAAAATGCATTGTTAGCCTTTCCGGGATTGAGATGCTCAATCCCCAGGAGGGCAGAAACCTGTCTGTGAGGTGGCAGCAGCTGGGGCTGCAATGGAAGCCTCAGAGAGCTGGTTTGCAGTACCGGGGGTCCATGGTGGAGCCCCCAGGGTGCATGGGATTGACCCCCCCAATACTAGATTTGGACTGGGGGGACAAATCCATGATCTTAGACACCTCACATAGCCATGTTCGGAGTTACCATTGTGAAGCTACATATATGTATTGACATATCTGCAGTGCACGTTTATAATGGTGTCCCCGCACTCACAAACTCCAGGGAATTGGCCCTGGACAACTTGGGGGCACGTTTGCTAGAGCAAGGGTGCCCTCACACACATGAACTTTGCACCTAGCCTTCAGTAAATTAATGTTAGACATATAGATGACTTATAAATTACCTTAGTGCAGTGAAAATGGCTGTGAAATAGTGTATGCACTATTTCATTCAGGTTGCAGTGGCAGTCCTGATGAAAGGTTTGTATGAGCTCCCTATCAGTGGCAAAAGAAATGCTGCAGCCCAAAAGGATCTCCTGAAACCCCAATGCCCTGGGTACCTAGGTACCATATACTAGTGACTTACAAGGGGGTATAGTGTGTTAATCAGACTTGTAATATGGTGTCACTAATGTATAGTGACAAATTTGGTAAGTAGAGAGAGCATAAGCGCTGAAGTTCTGGTTAGCAGAACTTCAGTGACACAGTCAAGCATACTGACAAACACATATAGGCCGCAAACTATGAACACTGGGTCCTGGCTAGCAGGATCCTAGTGAGACA
This sequence comes from Pleurodeles waltl, assembly GCF_031143425.1. Lineage (NCBI taxonomy): Eukaryota > Metazoa > Chordata > Amphibia > Caudata > Salamandridae > Pleurodeles > Pleurodeles waltl. The sequence goes on from NC_090450.1 coordinate 40,328,658, forward strand.
GGCAAAACACACTGACAAACAGGCAGACATTGGGGGTAACATTCCAAGAAAGATGGTTCTTTCCTACACTCATCAGTCCCAGATCCTGCCACATGGGCCCTCACTGCCACCGTCACCACAATATCAGACCCCCATACATGCATCCCATACACCACATGCGTACACACCACAACTATCAACACCCCCCCACATGCAACACATTCACCCTACCTGCAGACACCACCCCAACATTCACTCATACATCCCCCCTGCCATCTCCCTGCATCTCTTCCCCCTCTTCCTTCCAGTACACCTAAACGAGTACACTCACCCACCCACGGTCACCCAGCACACACATGGCATCCACCCACATACCTGCACCCATGGCACCTCCACGTACACTCCTCACAACCATACCCTCTCCCTCCACTCCCAACGTCCTTCCCACAACCTACCTTGCACCCCTAAGAAATGTTTCCTGCCTGAGTTTTCCCTGTTGCCCACCACTGTCCCAGTCGCTGTTGCCCCCAAGCGACCTACAACACTTCCCAAACCCCTGCCTTCCATCTCCCGGACCTCCCCTGCCTAAGACTTCCACCCCACCAAGTCCACAGTTGCCCTTCCCAAGCCCAATCCCATTTCTTCCACTTCAAAGGCGAAGCCCACTCCCACTTTGAAGCCAAGCCCAAACACCCCCCTCCAAGCCCAGCCCAAAGGAGGCCCCCATCCAAGCCCAAGCCACCCCACCACCCCTCACCCCTTAGGTCCCTGTATGCCCCATTGATGCCCCTGCCCTGTGGAAGCCAACTCCTTGCAGTCAGGAATCAAGTTGAGGCATGCTACTGTGCCCCGTGTGCTCGGGCACTGCAGAACATTGCGACTGGCCCTAGGGGCCCTTTTTATATAGTTTTTGTTTGGATTTTTTACTTTCATAATATATCTACACCACTGCACCGTTGGTGTCGGTTGTAACATCCTTGTCGCGGCTTTCGTTCAACGTGTATGTGTGGTGAATGTGTAATTTTGCGTGGATGTTGGATGTGTGTACTAATTTCCTTCCCTCCAGTGTGTGCTAGGCTGGTATACTTACGGTTGGTGTCTTGGTCAGCGTTGCTGGTCCTGGAGGTCAACGGCCAGCAGGAGCATTGGAAAGACTTCCAATTTGCATGCCATGGCACCTGCGGATGTGCCTGTGTTGCTGAAGGTGAGTGTTCCCTTTTATGTTCTTTGTTTCCGCCATGCTTTTTGTGGCAGCGAGAGCGCCGCAGAAATCCTAGCGGTGTGCAACCATGTAATACGGTCGTGGAAAACTGCCTGACCGCCGGCCTGAAGATGCCTGGTGCCAGCTGCGGTGGCCCGTCCACACTGGCGGTTCTGATGAAAACCTGGCTGTGTTCTGCAGTTGCCTTCTTCATACTCGTAATGTGGCGGTCTGCACCCCCTGGCCTGCTAGGGTGCGACCACCACCTCCACCGCGGTGGTCCACAGACCGCCATACTCATTATAAAGGCCTTTGTCTTCTCGCTGCATATTTCCTATGGCGGTTATCATAGCTGTGGCTCACTTTACACATCTGTAGGAAAGTACCCTCTTTCTTGGCATGGTTACCCTCTTTTTCTCCGTGATGTCAGTATGTTTGACTGTGTTCCCTGGGATCCTGTTAACCTGGACCCCAGTGATTATGCTCTCTCTCCCAAAAACTCTGTATTTCATCGCACAATTGCCACACTAGCAGAGGTGCCCCCACGAACTCCAAGCCCATTTTCCCAGACTTCGTAGTGTGGGTCGCGATTTTGTGCGTGTACTGGACATAGATCACTACCGATGTCCAACTACATAATGGTAACTCCGAACATAGGCATGTTTGGTATCAAACAAGTTGGAATCATACCCCAAGGCTTTTGCAAGCATTGGTTGTTTGGTTCCATGCACTATGGGGGCTACTTAGAGGACCCCCACTATTGCCATTACAGCCTTCTGAGGGTTTCCGGGAAGCCCAAGCTGCTGCCACCTCCCAGACAGGTTTCTGCCCTCCTGTTGCTTGAACAGCTCAAGCCAAGGAAGGCAGAACAAAGGATTTCCTTTGGGAGAGGGGTGTTACACCCTCTCTCTTTGGAAATAGATGTTAAAGGCTTGGGAGGGGTAGCCTCCCCAGGCCACTGTTAATGCATTGAAAGACACATTTGGTGTCCCCCTTGCATAAACCAGTCTACGTCGTTTCAGGGACCCCCAGTCCCTGCTCCGGTGTGAAACTGGACATAGAAAGGGGAGAGACCCCTCTCCTGTCCATCACCACGCCAGGGGTGGTGCTCAGAGCTCTTCCAGAGGGTCCCTGGGTTTTGCCATCTTGGATTCAAGGTTGGCAGGGAACTCTAGAAGCATCTGAGTGGCCAGTGCTAGACAGTGACGTCAGAGCCCCCTCCTGATAGGTGGTCAACTAGCTAGGTAACCAATCCCCCTTTCAGGACTTTTTAGGGTCTCTCTCTTGGGTGGTTCCTCAGATTCGGTTTGTAAGACTCCAGCAGGATTCCTCTGCAACCCCCACTTTGACTTCTGACTGAAGAATCTGCATCTGGACTCTCCAGGACCCTACAAGCTGCAACAAAGCAGCAAGAGGCATCCTGTAACATAGAATCTACGGTTCCTTCCAGCAAGTGCAACTTTTCCCTTTCTGTGCATGCTCTGAGGACAGCCCATCTTCAGCCTGCACCAGAAAGAAGAAGGAATCTCCCTTGGAGTGAAGGAGTCACTCCCCTACATCTGCAGGCACAAACTGCAATGACCACTGGCTGGGTTGATCCCCTCTCCTAGTGAGCTGCGTGGATCCTGCATCATGGGTGGTGGACTGATGTTGTCATGACGGGCCTCTCTTCCAGCTGTCCAACTAGGATGGAGGTAAGCCCTTGCCTGCCCGTGCAGGACAGTACCGCCCTACACTGCGTCCTTTGCAGCTGCCAAGACTTGTTGCCATCTTTTCCAAGGGATCTTCAGGTATCTTGAAGCTCCAGCCCCCAGCACTCCATCCTGCAATGCACAGCACCCCCATAATTCTTAGATTGGATCTACGTGAGCGGTTCGCCGCATCGTCAATCCGAATCTGCAAATCCAAAAGATCAGCTTGACATTTTGCAACTGATGGCTCCAAGTGTGACGAACGTCTTCCAGATGTGAGACTCGCTGCTCTACTTCCTTGATGCGAGAACTGAGTTGCTGCATATTGCTGCATATTGAGTTTAACTGTGTTTCTGTTTTCTCAATTGCCTCTTCTTGTGAGATCTTCAGGGATTTTAATTCACTTAAGATTTGGAGGAGCAGCATTTCTGTGGGGAAGCCGGTGCCTCCTTTGGCTCTTTGATCCTAGAGCTGAGGGTCTCTCTGGAATCTCTCCTGCTCCTGTTCCAGCTGGTGAGGCGGACTCACCAAAACATTTGTGGGTATCCAGTGATTGTCTTTTCTCCAAGGATGCAAGAGTTTGAGTTATACTGAGCGACTGAGGGAAGGTCGTCTTCCGATGGGGTGGGGTTGCAGACATTTAGCAGCCCAGTGGGTACTTCTTTAGAGTCCCTGCCAACCCCACTGATAAACAGCGGATATAGCTGCCTGTGTCCCCAGCCAGCCTACTGGGTCTCACTGCTGTTGACTGCTCAGCTAGGGCTTGGTTCCAGCTGGTTTGGAGCTTGACTTGACTTATCGACTATACCAAGGTCCTGCTCTCCATTGTCCCCAGTTGCTGCCCTCTCCAATGTGACACTAAAATGATGATCTGACTTATCCGGCATCAAAAAGGTCAGGCTTAGGATCTGAATGGGGCTGAGGGTCGAGTCATTAACCACTGGGGAAGGGGCCCTCTTGCTTAGATCCATATTCGCCATTTTGTCAGAGAGAGTTGGGCACTTGCCCCTGGCGTTCCAAGATGGTTTGGCCGTTCTTGGTGCAAAGTGGCCCTTACTCTGCAGATCCTGAGATGATAGCCACATTATTGGCTCAGTGCTGCCCCCTGCACCGTGCACTGTGTTCCGTGTGCCCTTTAGCGTAGTTAGCCTGAGAACCCGAGGGCCACAAGCCACACCTGTGACTGTATAGGCCGTTTCTGTGGGTACCCAAGAGTGTTCTGGTAATATTGCCAGGCAGTCTGACATTGATTATTTAAACACCCTTATAGTTCTTTAGAAACAATATTATGTTGACAAGGCTTGATGTCCCAGACTATGACAGTGTATGGCATGGGGCACTCTAGGACAAATGGAGTGGACCACACACCATTGTGAAAAAAAAGGGTGAGGTCAATTATTTAGTAGACCTTGGCACTCCCTGAAGTCCCCGCAGGGTAGTTCATGTAAACCGCCTAAAGCCCTACTATGACAGGGCTGACATAACCCTGCTCACGGCCACTGATGACGGACAGGAAGAAGAGAGTGACCCTCTCCCTGATCTCTTCTCCAATTCTGCAGCTGATGGCTCAGTTGAGGGGGTAGTCTTAGCAGATTGTCTTTCTGAGACTCAAAAGGAAGACTGCAGAAATCTCTTAGGGCAGTTCTCTGAACTGTTTTCTGTTATACCTGGACAAACCACATGGTGTGAACACGCCACTGATACAGGTATAGCTTACCTGGTAAGAGTAAACTCTACAGGCAGCGTGAACATGTAAAGTACTGCATCAAAGCAGAATTTCAAAATATGCTGGACCTAGGAGTCACTGAGCACTCTGCTAGCACCTGGGCTAGCCCAGTGGTTCTGGTACCAAAACCACACTCTCAAAATGGGAAAAGAGAGATGAGGTTTTGTGTTGACTATAGAGGGTTCAATAAATACAGTAACCGAAACAGATGCTCATCCTATCCGCAGGATAGATGAGCTCATAGATACACTGGAATCTTTCAAGTATCTTAACACCTTTGACCTTACTGCTGGCTATTGGCAGATTAAGTTGTCAGAAGATGCTAAGCCTAAAACTGCATTCTCTACCCTTGAACGGCACTACTAATTTAACTGTAATGTCCCTTGGTTTGAAGAATGCACCTGCCACTTTTCTGAGGCTGGTGAACACAGTCCTCCAAGGTTTCGAAGCCTACAGTGCAGCATATCTACATGATATAGCTGTCTTTAGCTCAACCTGGGATGATCACCTGGTCTACCTCTGGAATGTTTTGGAGGCTCTGCAAAAGGCAGGCCTCACTAGCAAGGCTTCAATGTGCCAGATAGGGCAGGGGAAAGTTGATCTGGGACACCTAGTAGGTGGGGAAAAAACGCAGGTCAGAGCCTTTTTAGGTCTCACTGGGTATTACAGGAGGTTCATTAAGAACAATGGCTCCATTGTTGCCCCTCTTAATGACCTCACCACCAAGAAAATGTCTAAAAAGGTATTATGGACTGCCAGCTGTCAAAAGCTTTTGAGGAACTCAAACAGGCCATGTGCTCTGCACATGATCTAAAAAGCTCTAACTACTCCAAGAAGTTCATACTTCAGACTGATGCTGCAGAGGTAGAGGTTGGGGCAGTTCTCTCTCAACTTAATACAGAGGGCCAGGATCAACCAGTAGCTTTCATTAGCAGAAGGTTGACCCCCAGAGTGAAGTGTTGGTCAGCCATAGAGAGGGAGTACTTTGCTGTGGTCTGGGCCTTGAAGAAGTTGAGACCATACCTCTTTGGTACTCACTTCATTGTTCAGACAGACCACAAACCTCTGTTATGGCTTAAACATATGAAAGGAGAAAACCCTAAATTGTTTAGGTGGCCCCTACAGTGTACGGACTTCACAGTGGAACATAGACCTGGAAGTAAGCAATCTAAAGAAGATGGACTCTCCAAATATTTCCACTTAGACAAGAAAGGCTCATTTAGGCAAGGTTAGCCTTCTTGTCCCTCATTTAGGGGGGGGAGGGTTGTGTAGGGAAGTACTCTCTTTATTGCCATGGTTACCCCCTTTTTCTGCCAAAGCACTCTGTATTTCATCCCACAATTACCACGCTGGTGCCCCATTATAAGTCCCTAGTATATGGTGCCTAGGTACCTAGGGCATTGGGGTGCCAGCAGATCACAATGGGCTGCAACTAACATTTTGCCACTCAAAGGGAGCCCAAGAAAAGGGTTCTGCAGTACTGCCATTGCAGCCTGTGTGAAAAGGTGCAAGCACCCTTTAACTGCCATTTCCTACTGCACCAGGTCACTTATAAGTCACCCCTATGGCAGGCCTTCTAGCCCAGGGGGCAGGGTGAAACGTACCTGTGTGTTAGGGCACCCTTTCACTAGCAGAGGAGCCACCACGAACTCCAGGCCCATTTTCCCAGACTTTGTGAGTGCGGGGACTCCATTTTAGGCGTGTACTGGACATAGGTCACTACCTATGCCCAGCTACATAATGGTAACTCCAAACATAGGCATGTTTGGTATCAAACATGTTGGAATCAAACCCCAAGGCTTTTGCAAGCATTGGTTGAATAATTCCATGCACTCTGGGGGCTCCTTAGAGGACCCCCAGTTTTACCACTACAGCCTTCTGAGGGTTTCCAGGCAGCCCAAGCTTCTGCCACCTCCCAGACAGGTGTTTGCCCTCCTGTTGCTTGAGCAGCTCATGCCCAGGAAGGCAGACAAAGGATTTCCTTTGGGAGATGGGTGTCACACCCTCTCTCTTTGGAAATAGATGTTACAGGCTTCGGAAGGGTAGCCTCCCCTGACCACTGGTAATGCTTTGAAGGGCGCATTTGGTGCCCTCCTTGCATAAACCAGTCTACAGCAGTCCAGGGAAACCCAGTCCCTGCTCTGGTGCGAAACTGGACAAAGGAAAGGGGAGTGACCACTCCCCTATCCATCACCACCCCAGGTGGTGCTCAGAGCACCTCCAGTGTGTCCCTGGGTTTTGCCATCTTGGATTCAAGGTTAGCACGGAACTCTGAGAGCATCTGAGTTGTCAGTGCCAGAAGGTCACATCAGAGCCCCCTCCTGATAGGAGGTCACTCAGCTAGGTGACCAATCCCCCTTTCAGGGCTATTTAGGGACTCTCTCTTTGGCGGTTACTACGATTCGGTTTGCAAGACTCCAGCAGGATTCCTCTGCAACCTCCACTTCGACTTCTGACCACAGAAACCGCTTCTGGACTCTCCAGGACCCTACAAGATGCAGCAAAGCAGCAAAGATGCCTCCTGCAACATTGCATCTATGGCTCCTTCCAGCAACTGCAACATTTCCCTGACCGTGCACCCTTTGAGGACAGCCGCTCTTCAACCTGCACCAGAAAGAAGAAGGAATCTCTCATGGAGTGAAGGAGTCACTCCCCTGAATCTCCACTTGAGAGACTGTGGCTTTGCACTCCCCAGGATACACCAGTGGGCAAACCACCCACTGGAGAGACTTGAGAGACTGTGGCTTTGCACTCCCCAGGATACAGCAGTGGGTACAGCAGTGGGCAGACCACCCACTGGAGAGACTTGAGAGACTGTGGCTTTGCACTCCCCAGGATACAGCAGAGGGCAAACCACCCCCTGGACAGACTTGAGAGACGGTGGCTTTGCACTCCCCAGGACCAATCAATAGGCATGGAGTCCGCTTGTGGAGCAGTGGCATCGTCCATTCATCCGGCTGCGGTGCACCCATCCACCTCCCCCTGAGGTGCCTGTTTATTTTCCATCTGATGCCTCTGCAGTGTTCTCTCCGTTTCGAGTCAGGTATCTTGTGTGGGCTTCGCCCATGCATTTTGGCACACTGATAAACGGACAATGATTTGATTAATACCTGCCTTGTGTAGTTGGTGTACATACTTGTATATACTGATTTTTTAAATTGCCCTATCTGATTTTTATTGATTACACTCATTACAATCATTTCCTTTTGTCCTTGCGTTCTTCCAGGGGGTTACGGGGTGTACAGTATATGTAATGTTGCTGCATGTATTTGTGTGTATGGTGTTGTGGGTGAGGATGGGGGTGGGGGTGTTGCGTGTTGTGTGTGTTTGTCATTCTCTTTTCCCTTCCCCCATACCCTGTGTTGTAGGTGCAGTACTCACCGTGGTCATTGACGGCATCTTTCCTGCTCCTGATACAAGAGGAGGAAGACCAGCATGGGCAGGACCTGTAGCGCAGGCTCAATGGCGTCCTGGTTCCTCATTGGGTGTCGAGAGGTGAGTGGTTTCCGTCCCAAGTCCTGTTTCCACTGTGCTTTTGATAGCTTTGGTACCGCCCCGGAAAAGGTGGCGGATAGGCATGTTGTAATACAGTGGGCAGAAACTTGTGTTTCGCCTGTCTGTTGGTGGTTACCGCTGCGGTGTTTGTTTCTACTGCAGTGGTGGTCAGAGTGTTAAAGTGGCTGTCTATGTTGGCGGTTTCCGCCATGGTCGTGATTCCATTTTTCTTCCGCCGGCCTGTTGGCGGTATTACCACTGCTTTAACACCGACCGCCAGGGTTGTAATGAGGGCCTGAGTGTTTTTTTTCATGTGTGTAAGTACTGTGTGAATACAGTGGTATTGCATGAGCTTTGCCTGTCTCCGAGATAAGCCTTGTCTGCTCATACACAGCTACTTCTAGAGAGCCTGGCTTCTAGACACTGCCTACACTTCACTGAAAGGGGATACCTGGACCTTGTATAAGGTGTAAGTACCATAGGTACCCAACACACCCCAGGCCAGCCTCCTACAACATCCATTTAAATACTACACACAAGAGCTATCAGAAAGTGTTTGGCCCCTCGCTAGACAAATGAAGTGATATCTAAGGCCAATTAAAATTGCTGATAGCAGAGATGTCTCTCAAATTACCTGCAAACACATGTACAGTCAGTTTTGCAATTCTCATATGTTTATTATGAATCCAGATAATTACATGTGACGTACTGTTAAAAAAAAGATTTCTTGGCCAAGAAATATAGCCTATTCTTTAAGCACGAAAGCCACATGCCTGAACAAAGTCAAAGGGCAAAATGGAAAATAAAGTTTTAGGCTATTTCTATGAAGCTTAGGGGCAGATTTACAAGAAGTGGGCGCATCAGCACTGATGCACCAGTTTTTTTGAGTCGCCCCTGCCCCACCTAACGATTCCATGGGTGGATAGCATTTACAATACGGCACACCGTGGTGGTCATCAGGACAAAAGCGTCAACATTTTTTACGCCATTGTGGCACTTTGCTGCACTAGCGTTAAAAACGTTGATGTTAGTGCAGCAAAGTGCATGGCGGCCCATTGATTTCAATGGGTGCATAATTTTAACGCCTGCTCTTAGCAGGCAATAAAAATGACCGAATAGATGGCGCAGTAAAATGTTGTAGATTTCATTGAGGCATTTTTTGGGCTTTCTCTGCTCCAGAAATCTCCCTTTGCATACCATATGCCTGGTGCAGCCCTAATGTGTCACGAGGGGGTGCAAAGTGGCGCAATGCAAATCTGGTGCAGCAAAAATGTCTTTCTAATGCCAGATTAGCATACAAAATGACGCTAATGTGATGCTGGAAAGTGCTAGGAGCTTGTAAATATGCCCTTTAGAGTCGAGACAGATGGGATGTCTTCCAAGCTTACCTGTTGCTAGAACTGAGGATTAAGAGTATGCCTATCCTGTGGTTTACTGCACCTTCATCGCTTTGACTATCGGAAGGGAAAGTAGGGCATCCTCATGACTAGGAGCTTGTAGGCAGTAGTGAAGAAATCACTTCAAATTCATCTTGATGAAACTGTGCCAGTGACAGGTCAGTGGACCTGGGTAGAATTGGTCTGGTCCTTTCTGCGGGCCATTGTGTGTTTTTTTCTTTGTATGCAAGATGTGGGTAAGTTAATAAACAGTTTGCTTAAAATTGTAGTTTTTTTATTGGAAGCCTGCAAAATTGCAGTGGGTTACTTCAAAAACTATTTTTTTTGTTATGGTCAAAAACTATAGTAGTAGAGGAAACATAGCTTAATCTATTGAAACGTCGTAGGCGGAAGTGCGAGAAGACAGTGGGGCGTAGGGTCGGCTCAAGCTTTGTTGGGCACACAGATAGTTTTATTTGTACACTCTGAGCCTAAAAGGAGAAATGTGCATGAACTGTGTGGGTGAATAATTATGCACAATTTACAGAGATCTGCCCACTCTGCGTTCCACTTGGAGGCTGGAAATCTAGAAAACTCCACCAAACGCCTCGTGGTGGTGATTTTTCTTGCGCACAGCTAGCCAACATTAGGTTGGCGAGTGAGAATTTGAATTTCCCAGCAGATTTTCAGGTGCTAGAATGACAAGATTTCCGGACACAGGCACTTGTGGCAGGTCATGACCATTTGCGTTGAGAAAGCTGTTGTTTGAGCATATTTTACTCGAGCAGCAACAAGAAGCAGCCCATGACAGAACCACTTACATTGACTGAAAAAACAAAGATTAAAGTCACATCATAGTTGGTTATGGTAATGAGAGTTTAACATATGCTCATTGTTTACTAAACGGTAACTGGCAAATTATAGTGCTTTTTCAGTTTTTGCTTTTCTATGTTCTTTAACATGGGGAAATATTGATCCTTTCTTAAATGCCTCGTGACTTCATAATATGCTTTCATAACAGATTTTAGGACATCTCGCTGCATAACATACACAGATACACTCAATGTGCAGGTTTTTGTCCTGTGGTGATGTCACCATAATTATTCCAAGTTCCATCCCCTTCCCCTAGACCATATGTTTGTTTTTTTGTCGCTATTCTGTGTTTTGAAAGAGTGGCTTCATTGTCTGTGGGTTGGTGGACTGTAAGTGATGGGCCTGGCAAGGGAGGCTGTTGGAACTTAGTCAGCACTTGGAGTGACTAACTCTAGGAATACGAAGTGGCTGTCACAAGCCAGTGGGCCAGAATGGAAGCCGGATGTTAGGCCCAGGAGCCAGGAGCTGAGCAGGAAAAGTTGAGTGACCGTGGTGCATCGGGGGGTCCATTGCAGAGCTGGGAGTTTCCATAGCTGCTGCCAGAGAGGCCACGAGCATGCTGTGCCACCTTTTCCAGTGATGGCTCCCCAGCGGCAGGGAGGCAAGTACTTTTGGCTTCTGGAATTCGAGTCAAGTAGGTAGGCAGGCAGACTGGCATTGTACATGGATCCGTGCATTGCTCCGCCCACCTATATTCACTGCCAGTATCACCTCACTTCTAACACCTATTACCCCACCTGTGCCACCACAAATCTCCATAGCAGTAGGAGCCTCCCGGGTTCCTCAGCAGCAGTGGCAGCCACCTTCACATCCTCACACCAGTTAGTATGGCAATCAGAGGACTGAGACCTGGAGGGAAGAGTCAGACAAGGGCAGTGAGCATCAGGGTGCTCTGGGTGTCAGCATCAACAAGAGCACCAAACGCAGCAATTTTATGGCCAGTAGAGACCACCAGGAAGGATAAGGCCAATTATGAAGGTGACGGGGGTAATTTGTTGAGTCATCGGCAGTCGCGGTTGGTAGCACACCAGGACCATAAGGGGTGATGAGGCATTAGAGGCCATCATCGAGGGTTGAGCTGAGATTGCTGTGGAATCAGCCTGGCTAGGTCTGGGTGTGGTTTGCACCCTGCTGAGAAGCTACCCCATCCCAGCCCCCTCTGACACCTCTCCCAGATCAACTAGCAGTGCAAGCTCACCAGCACTCCCAGCTTCATCACTTTCATTGGAGCCAGCTTCAGCTGCACCAGCTGTACCTGCAGCCATAGGCTGCTCTAGCATCAGACCTTAATGAGATCAGAAAAAGACCACGGGGCAACAAAGGCAGCAAAAAAAAAATGGGGGAATGGAAAGATAAAGCCCTTGGTTAAACCCAAAACTCCAGATACCTCGTTAGAGACAGCAGAGAAAACACACAGGGCAGATATTACGCCAACAACTATTAACAGTACTAATCTCTCAAGTTTAAGAAAGGCAAAGATAACTATTTAACAATTGCCTCAGAAGTGCATATCACCCCTCTGTGTAACAATGGATCTCTTAGGCTGATTTTGCTGGAAATCCCACCCGTCCAGCCATTTCAAGAGTCAGGGCTGGAACACAAAGAGACCCTACTGAACAAAGCCCACAGCCACACAACCAAGGCAACTACTGGGCAGACCTCACTGCAGGCAATTTTGATCTGGACAGGGAGTAAGGAGAGGCTGGAACATGACCTTGAGCAACACCTTCTGCCCCCCTCCCAAATCTGCAAAAAAGCTTAATATGGACACTTATGCCAAGGTTCAGCATTTGACCTAAGCCCAAGTTCACGCCACAGAGCAGGCACATAATAACCGAAGGTCTCCAACAGGAAGCTCAAGCACCATGCCCATAGGATATCCGGGCAACTCCATGGGTGGGTCCTCCCCGCAGAGCACGTTTTTGGCTGCACCCTCAGACCTGCCACACAAGTCAGTTCCACAATGGACTAAATAATGCGCTGTTGGAGGAGGTTCCCGAAGACTCTGTAATGGGACGGGAGATGCTTTTCAGCCTGTTCGATCCGTTGCATGAACATCCCCTGATTGCCTTAGCATATCTCACATTTCCCTCTCTAAAGTATGTCTACAACACTCTGCTCTCACCTATTAAATTACCATTTGGGGACAAAGTCACCCCATTGTGTGTCCAAGTTCCAGGACCACCTACTGTTAACAGGGAATACAATTACCATCATTACCTGGACGGATGAAGGCATTGCAACTTAGGTTTAGCAGTATAGGGATCAATTTGCAGCATGGGGCATTAATATGAGGCATTCTTAACTGGTCTTTTGTTCAAGTTTTGCCTACTCGGGAAAGAGACATCTAGGACAAACCAGGACCTGTTTAAGGGGACGATTTGTCCAGCGCATCCAGTAACAGCCAGGAGTGTTTACAAATAAGCAGATCGCAACTGTCGGATCGTGGAATACAAATCACAGTAAATCTCTGCGTTCAATGCCATATTCCAGCACTAAGACCTCGAAAGCCACATGAGCCATTCAATACAGAGCCCCAACCATGGTTCACCTTCTTACATTCTGCTCTTGGAACGTGAATGGTCTTAGCAGCAAGGCAGGGGAGGATGATTTCTATGAAAATGCGACTTTCTCTTGCTACTGGAAACCTGGACGCAGATACCAACCCCATTTGTAGACTTTTGAAATGACTGCCTTGCAGCCACAAAAGAACCCAGGTCAGAAAGGGTGAAAGAGGGCTCTCGCTTGATATTGCCCCTGATATTCTGAGGTATCATGAACACCTGGACCTGGGCTTATCATGTATACAATGCATAAACAATGTCTCCCTCATCTCACATTGAGAAGGATCTTACATTGTTAATCTTGAACATATACATCTATCCAGGCAAGAAGAACACATCTGCAAAGATTGCGACTCTGACTGGACTATTTAGAACCCTCCAGACCATTTACTCACAAGCCTACATTATGAGGTGATGAAAGGGTAGAGATGAAAACGTTTATTCCAAAGTAGCTCACCCATGACGCTCTGCGACCTCCCAGCTGAGATCCCAACAGTGAAATAAGCGACTACTGTTGGAATCCATGTTCACCGGTTACAGGGCACAAGAGTGCATATTAAACATACACAAGTCTAAAACACAACACAAGCATTTGAACAACTGTCTACATGACATTGAGGTGCTGGGCACCATGCTACACATACTAGGAATACCACAGTATGTCTTGCAAGCTCAAATCAAACTAGAGTTTAGCCTATAACATCAGGGACCAGTAAGGAACTGGGCATCCCTCAAATTGTGCTGGAGGATGAGATCGGCGGCATCAGACACACTTTCCTACCAGTGTTGGGTGGAAATTGAAAAACATGCCTACAACAAGATCTCATTGCACTTTGCCATCCAACATTCAAATAAAGCTCTGAAATTAGAGAATGCATGGAAAAGCACCATGGAATACGCCGCCCTTAAGTGAAGCCAAGCTTTTATCACAAACTTTAGACAAGGCTGAATTTGCCGGCAAACGATATGCGTGGGCAGCTTGCCATTGAATGCAGCCTGGGGCACACAGCAATACCTGACTTTTCATTCTCTGTGGTCAGGAAAGTTGCTTTGCTGCTCATCCGCTTTGGTGTTTTTGCATCAAAGGATCTCGTCCCTTCTTGGAAGCAGTCTTGGTCCAAGAATCAATGCTGCTTATGCAGCTATACTCATGAAACTCTGCTCCACCTACTATGTGTGTTCCAAGCCCATATAACTTTCAGTGAAAACTCCTATGGCTAGCTGTAAGTTAGGTCATGTTGCCCAGCAGTAACAGCTCTACTAAGTGGGAATCTAGTACAATTATCCAGCAAGGCAGTGAGGTTCCTCACTTATGCTTCTAAGATACTGGAAGAGCATTGAAACTGAACAGCTGGGGCTTTCAAAACGGACTTGCGAACAGAGGGATTCCTCACATGGCAGCTCTCACGTTGCACTTGAAGCACTTCAGTCTAGCTCTACTCTGATTTCTAGATGTGGTGGTCACATCTATGCATCAGTACTTTATTCCCAGACTGGATCACTCTTCTCTGTATTTAACGCCTCACAGAAGATTTATATCCTCTTATTAATTGCTTTACTACATCATATAATGTATATTGTAAGTATTTTATTTATTCTAACAATAAAAACAACTACACACCTGTGCCTTTTTCTCCCTAACCCCTTAGTGCCTTTGCTCTTCATTTATTTTTTGTGCTTTTTTTACACAATTTCACCCACTTTTTCTGCATGTTATCACTAATTTTCACCCCCCCATATCAGCCTGTGTTTTTGTAGTGTGTACTTCGACACTTCACGCTTCTTTGAAGAAATGTATTTTAACGTAATAAGTGAGTAATAACACCTCGAAGAGCTCTGGCCCGACAACCATGCTCTCTCCGTTGTTCACATTTAAAAATCCCTAAAAAAACATTCCACTATTCTAAAATAGAACGCTCTATAAAACATAATGTTGTAAATGCTACATTGAGTTTTTATTTTTTACATTACCTTAGCATTAACTTGCTACATACTATAACAACATTTACATTACCTTAGCATTAAAATGCAAATTAAACTACTATTTATATAATTATTCCTGATGTTGACATACATTAATTTCCTTTTATGTTCTTTTACACACAAAATCTCCAGAGTACCTTGCGTACCCTATTACTTCTATGTAACCGTGTTACATGTTAGAAGTGAATCTAAGCCATTATGTTGTGCTATGACATCCATACCTGGATTACATACAACTGTTTCTTCACTGTTGAGACACAACGCAGACTCCCCTCGTAACCTTTACACTTTGGACTTGTTCCACCATTTGTTACCCTTAACTCTTGTGGCATTGCCACGTACCAATTTCACCCTCACAGGATCAGAAAATGTTGGACTACCTTTGTGAACAAACGTTGGTAGTTTTATAGATACCCAGTCACCTACTGATAACGAAGATTCTTTTGCCCCTTTTTTTGTCAAAGTAAGCTTTTTGTGCATTTTGTTTATTTTATACATTGTGCCTAATCATGTCCGAGTATTCCCCCAACTGCATGTTCTTGAAGAACCTGGACAATCACCGGGGACTCACTTGTGTATTTGGCTTTCTCCCTCTAAGAGCTTCAAATGGTGAAACTCCTGTTGTGGAATGTGGTGTGGTCCTGTAAAACCACGACATAACCTGTACCGAAGCGCTTGCCTCACTTCTGTTTTTATGGCCCATCTAATGCATTCTCTTAAAATGTGATTAAAACGTTCAACCAACCCATTTGTTTGAGGTTGATACAGGGAACATTTTAAATGTTTTATAGAACTTTCTTTCATGAAAAGTTTGAAATCTTTAGGCACAAATTGGACACCATTGTCTGAAACAATTTCCTCTGGAAAGACTACACTCATGAAAATCTGCCTTAAAAACATTATCAATGATTTATAATTAGGATCTTGGACAAATTTTATATACGGCCATTTCGAATAATAATCCACCAACACATATGTATCCCGGAGATTGAGGCTTAGTGAATGAAAATGACCCACTAAATCAACCCCCAATTTGCTCCATGGACCCATAGGACGCTCTACAGGGACAAAAGGAAGAGTCACTGTTTTAGATGTATTATCACAATTGGAACAAATAGTGCAATTTTTTACCAACTGATTAATTTCATTGTTCATATGTGGCCACCAAAAACATTCACGTATCCTCTTCTTTTGATCAACGATGCACCCAAATGACCATCATGAGCTTTTTTCATGATAACATGCCTCAGTTCTTCCGGTTTAATGAGTTTGTTATCCATCATGAGTAAACTATCTTCGTCAACTCATCAGAAACTTTCCAAATCCGTTGAAAGTTAACCACCATCTCTTTCTCATGAGCCTACCTTCTTTGATAAACCTCATAATCTCACAAAAATCTCTATCAGACTCTAACTGTTTATTTCATTCACTTTCCAAACTAACACATACCTGTTCTACTTCAACAGCAGCAATCAAACAACTTCCATCATCTACACTTTCATCAAAAGTGCCACTACTTTCTATAGGGAATCTTGATAAATAGTCAGCTCTGATGTTTTCCCCCCCGAATATGCATGACTTCAAAGTCATATTGCATTAACCTAGCCGTGAATCTCACAATTCTAGTAGTTCCAGTCTTGTTGTTATAGCCATTGAGAATTGAGACAAGTGGTTTATGGTCAGTTTTCAACACAAAGGTGGTCATTACAACAATGGCAGTAAAAACCACCTACCGCCGCAGTGATGGCCGACAAAATACCGTCACCACAGCTACCATCCATCTGCCAGATTGTGAGCACTGCCGGATTTCCACCACAAGAAGGGCGGAAATCCAGCAGTGATCATACTGTTGGATGGTGGTAAGCTGGTGCTACTACCACCAGCACCGCCACGCCAATTGAACGCCACCAGCCATATCATGACCTGTGATACGGCCTGGCGGTGTTCTGCTGGCGGGCGCTGATGGCAGTAGCAGCGCCCCTTCCCTGACAGAAGACCTCCTCAACAAAGGTAAGTCAGACTTCCGACAGGGGAGGAGTGTGTTGTGTGTGTTTCAGGCTGTATGCATGAATGTGTGAGTGTGTGTGTGAATGGGTCTGTGTAAGTTGTTTTGTTTGCATGGTTGTATGCGTGTGAGTGAATGTGTGAAAGAATGGTGAAGTGAGTGCATGTCTGCATGTCAGTGTGATTGTGTGTAAGACTGTGTGCAAGCATGTCTGGGAGTATGCGTGTATGAAAGCGTGTATGTCAGTGTGTGTATGAATGCATGTATGCCAGTGTGAGTGATTGGGTGTATGCGTGGTGAGTGTCTGTGGGTGTGCATGTGTATGGGGGTGGGTGTGTGTGTGTGAGGATAGGAGGGGGTTGGGGGAGTGTGTGTGTGAGGATCGGAGGGGGTTGGAAGAAGTGTTTAGATTGTAGAGGGGTGGGGGAGTGTGAGGAGCGGAGGGAGTTGGGGGAGTTTGGATGGAGGGGGGTGGGGGCATCTGGTGAGTGTTGGGGGTGTGGAGGAGCCACCTACCAATGACAGGGAAGGAATTCCCTGTCACTGGTAGGGCCTACTGCCATGGTTTTTGTGGAGCTGCTAATGCCACAAAAACCATGGGGGTAGGCAGGATCATAATGCAGCCGGCGGTACTATGCCGGCCACCTGGCTGGAGATTGACTTCTCCGGCCCGGTGGATGATACGGCCATGGCGGTATGAACGGAGAAGTGGTGGATTTGCTGCAGCTAACCTGCAATTTTCATAATGTGGCAGTATGCACCGCCAGCCTGTTGGCGGTACTACCACCACATTTCCACTCACCGCTAGGGTCATAATGACCCCCAAAATGTCTGCACCAAATATAATTTCTAAATGTATTCAACCGCCCACACACAGGCCAGCAATTTTTTGTCATTACCAAATAATAGGTTTCAGGCTCCCTTAACACTCTTCAGGCAAAACCAATAGTGTTTTATATACCATTGTTTTGTTTGCGTCAATACTGCCCCCACACCTATGTTACTTGCATCCACCGTCAGACAGCACTAGAGATCATGATCATAAGGCTTTAACAACTTTGCCTTAGACAGTTGTTGTTTTATTTCCTCAAACGCATTAGCGCATTGTGAATCCCATTTGAAACCCACTCTATGCTTCAATAGATTAGGTATAGGCCTGTCCTTTGTTGTAAAATCAAGAATGAAGCGAGAATTAAATTCACTCATTCCCAAAAACGATTTGACTCCAGCTTTGTCATTGGGTAGTGGTGCTGCTTTGATGCATCAATCAAACCAGGTTTTGGAAAAATACCATCTGCCGAGATCTCATGACCCAGGTATTCTACAGATGACTTCATAAATTGGCACTTTACTCTTTTGAGAACAACCCCACGAAATAAAAACTTTTCTAACACCTGTTTTAAAATCTTGTGTTCTAGTTGGTTAGCCGCATATATCAAAACATCATCTTGAAAAAATGGAACATTAGAAACATCTTTAAGTATTGTATTCAATATCCTTTGGAAAACTGAAGCCGCAGACGCCAGACCAAATGGCAAGCAGCAGTATTGAAAAGTTTCTAAAGGTGACACAAATGCTGTTAAATACCTGGCCTCTGGATCCAACACAACCTGATAGTACGCACTGGCCAAGTCAAGCTTTGTAAAAACCTTGGCATCTTTAATAGTAGGCAACGTTTCACTTATCTTAGGTAAAGGATGCAAGTCTACCCAAATCCCTGTGTTAAGCCCTCTCAGGTCCACACTTACTCTCAGCTCACCATTCTTTCTCTTTGCAACCACCAAAGGAGAAATCCATAATGAGGATTCAATGGGATTGAATGATCCCCTTTTCACACAACCCTTTTAATTCCTTCTCCAGTTCTGGCACACTCCTTAATTTATGCTTAACATTGTATTCTTAAACCCCTTTATTTTTCCCAATTCCTCTGAGAACACTTTAGGGAACTCGTTCAAAAAATCTTTAATCTTGTTGGAATCTCTAATCACAGTTACCTGATCACCAGTAACTGGCCGTAACACCATACCAAAAAGACCCTGATGAAAACAACCTAGAATGTTTAGGCCTTTAACTGCAACATAACTTTTTCCATATGCCTGCCTTCCCTTGAATTCCTCAAAATAGCCTTAAAGATCGATTCTCCTTCCCTCATAAGAGACCGGAGTTCTGTCAGTTGGCAAAAGTACACTGCCCTTCCAATTCTGATAGAACAGTTCTTGTGTAATCATTGAAATCCTGGGGCCTGAGTCCACGAACAAACATAAATGTTTGTCATCCACTCTTATAAGTATGTAGGGATCAACACAATTTTCAGGGTCACCACATTTCACCACACCTCTATCAACCACCAACACCATTTCTTGAACTTCTCCCATCAGATTTTCCAAAAACCATCATTGTCCTCCACTACTGAAGTGACCATACTGCTTGTATGATGCTTACTTTGGCACACCTTAGCAAAGGGACCAGTTTTACCACAATTTCTACACTTGATGTTTAAAGCAGGACAATAATTCAATCCTTCTGGATGTAATACATTTCCACATCTAAAACAAACATCTCTATGTTTATAAAAAGCACTAGAATTACTTTTCTTATTGTTCTTAGAGCCTTGTGTGAAGTTTTGTAAACCATACTTGTCTGTTCTCCCTTTGTCATCTTTGCCTCTAACCACACCAACTCTCTACTTTCCGTTGACTTTTCTATATGCTTTGTTGACTTTATAGAGAATTTTAAAGCTTTTTGCAATCTTAATAGTGTCTGTCAATGTTGGGTTATCCAGGGAAAGCAACTTTTGTTTGATAGACCTGTCTAACCCTTGACAAATAAACTGATCTCTAATCAGTTGCTCCCCCAATGCTCCAAATTGACAATCAGCAGCCAACAACCATAATGCAGAAATGTAAGTATCCACATTCTCTCGAGTTTGCTGATCTCTTTTAAAAAGTTTGTGTCTACACACTACTAAACTTGGAGGAGCATCAAACCTGTTGCTCACTTTCTTCACCTCTAACTCATAAACAGCCATTTCATCTTCATCATTTAGAACATCCGGGAAATGTAAAAATAGCTCTTCCTTCAAACCCAATGGAATGTAGAAAAATACATTTCTTGCGCTCAGATCTAAATCGAGCAGCTCCAATAGCTCCCAATTATGGTTGGAAAGCATTATAACAATGTCTCCAAGCTATGTGTGGCTCCCCATGGCTTTCTTAAAATGGTGGAGGTAGATTTACAGCCTGCAAAATGCAATTTGGAATCCTTTTTTTAATATATATATACATATATATATATATATATATATATATATATATTTTTTTTTTTCACTGTAATACTACCAGAATAGCTGCCAAAGATCTTTTGTTTCAACAATGTAGCATTATATCACTATGACCACTCCATGTGCCTAAGCGCCTTCTAAAGATGAAATATCTATTTCTTTGTTAAAATAGTACCTCCAAAATGGCCGCCATTTGTTTATATTTTTTATAGTGAGCGAGCACTCTTTCACTATTGATGAATGTCGAAGGAAACACCTTCAAAATGGCCCTTGTTTCTTTCTTATACGTCCAAGATGGCCGCTGTTTGTTTATATTTTTTAGAGTGAGTGGGCACACTTTCCACTGTTGATGAATGTATAAAGAAACACCTCCAAAATGGCCGACGTTTCTCTTTCTTTCTACAGTGAGCGGAGCATGATACCCACTGTGGCAATGCCCACCAGCACTTCTTCTAAAGTGTTCAAGTCGGAGCCGAAGTCGCAGTTCCGTGCTTGCCTTCACTGCATGTCTGCGCATGTGAAAATACCAACAGCGCTCACCACTCGTCGAGTAGCGCCTGTCTGGGTTTGTTGCATTGCTGCCGTGGGTTCACTCTGCTATGAGGTGACAACTCGTCGCCATCAATGTCGTGAGTACATCGACACTTCACGCTTCTTTGAAGAAATGTATTTAACATAATGAGCGAGTAATAATACCTCTGCTCTCCCTGTTGTTCACATTCAAAAATCCCTTCAAAACATTCCCTAGCAACCCTTCCACTATTCTAAAATAGAACGCTCTATAAAACAAGATCTTGTAAAGACTACAGTTTTCTCTCACCTCTTAGTTTACTTTGCTCTTTTCTTGTTTTTGTGCCTGTTTCACTTGTTTTCACTCATTCTTTGTGCCCGTTTTCACTCTTATTCACCTGTTTTGTGCCTGCTACCACTTGTTTTCACCAGTTTTTGTGTGAATGAATGTGATCGATAGTACTGCAGTGTATTTACAAATATCATATTACATGCACATTATGGAAAAGGCCCTCTCGACAGAGCAGTTAATATATTATGGCTGTAAAAAAGGTGGACTTTGATGAGTTAGAACTGAGTGCCCACACCCACCTACGAAGTGAATTTGTATTTGTAACCATCGTTATTCAACATTTTAAATTCTTAACTATATTGACACCATTATCCTAACAATGTTTTGCAAATCATGATTTAAAGGCATTAGTACTGAATCTAATCCTATGCTGTAGGCTTATATCTCCAATATGCAACCACTTGTCACCTTTGAAACGTATAAAAACTATTTTAAAAAAAGGTTCTTATGGAGAAGGGTATGCCCAAAACTGTAGGTCTGATCTGATTTTATGAACAGTAACAACAAATGTAGCAGGGGTGCCTTACCTAGTGTTAAAAGTTGATGTTAAAAGATATAGGTTTTAGGATGGATTGTTAATGCACTTTGTTAAAGCCTGTAGATATTTATTTAGTTACACGAAGTACATACAAAAACATCAATGGTGTGGTGGCAGCACATACAATCACAGTCCTTGAAAAAACAAGAGTTTCATGCCTTCGTACATAGTCATCACATAGCCATCACGTCGGGAATCCTTGCATGCTGCTCATTTTATCTGCAGTGCACTGCATTCCACAAGGCCACTTGCCATCACACTGGGTGGCTGTCTTGGAATGTACTGTCCATAGTGACAGAGTATTATTGTTCTGTCACACCAAGAAGGTCAACATGTTGCTTATGAACATGTTGGATCATTAAACTAACAGTGCACCATGTAGAATATCATTGAAAGAAGCTGGTTCTGCTATGTTTCATTGTATTTTTTATTGGCAGCCTCTGTCCACAATGTTTATTTTTTAATTTATTTTTCATGCGAGTGTTGAGTTTCTACGTATTTAATTTTATTGTATTTTATTTTGGCTTGGTAAGTGGGTGCATGCTAGGGATGTGTCAGTGGGTGGGTGGATGGATATATCAGTGCATGTACAAATGAAAGAGTGAATAGGTGACTTATTGAGTGCCTAAACTCACCAGTGACTGTTCAATTTAGCTAGAATAAAACCATTGAACAACTGACTTTCACCACTTTAAGCTTCAATGAACACAAAAGTGGGCAACAAAACATGATATGAGCACAACTTTGATCCTCACACACAATAATGAAACACTACCCAGTAAACCACATGACAGACTCAGGGTCTCATTAACAGTTTGGCGGGCGGGGGAGGCCGTCCGCTAAACTCTTTATGATGGAAGACCACCAGTACGGTCTGCTGCCCGCTGGCCCTATTAAGAGCTGGCCCAGCGGTAAACTCCCCACAACATGGAGCCGGCTCATAATCGAGCCGGCAGCAATGTTGCAGTGCATTAGGTGCAACAGCACCTGTCACGCTTTTCACTGCCTGTTTGCCAAGTGCATGGGCAGTGCAGGGGCCCCATGGGGCCCCTGTCACCCTGTCTCTGCCAGCCTTTGCAAAGCGGTGGAACCACCATGCAAAGGCTGGCGGACACGGGGGTCATAATCCCCAGGAAGGCACTGCTTGCAGTGCTGCCCTGGTGGAATAAGACTGCCGGCACCACCGGGCTATTGACTGGCAACAACCTGGCGGTGCCAGCGGTCAGACTGTGGTGCTTTCGCCACAGTCAAAATGTGGAGGCTGGACTGCATTGGCAGCAGACCGACCTCCACTGCGGCCCTGGTGGTCTAATGACCACCAGGGTTGTAATAATGGCCTCGGTCTTCAAACCAAAGCACTCCCAAGGAGTAACATGCAACTCAAATGCTAATTTGCATGGAGCTTCAACTGGGCTGTGACGCTCTATATAAATGCTACTGCAATACAAGGCAATGCAAAATGTTCCTCCAGCTGCCCCCCTCCATGCACCTATGAGACCCCAGTGAGAGTGACACCCCCTTCTCCTGAACTGCACAACCCTGTTTTACTAATTGAAAGTATGAAATGTACATAGTCAAGTGAATTACAGACATGACACTAACAGATCTGTGTAGTATGTTGCAGGTAAAGTAGCTGAGAATATTGATGTTTGGATTCAATAACATTTTTAGACAGGCCAGACAATCTTTGTGTGATCCTCAAGAAAAACGGATTGGTTCTTCAGTAATGAGAGCTATACGTCCATTCCATTGTCCACAAATTGACATCTGTTCCTACTAGCTGTCAACTCTGCAGCTATCAAATGGAATGACCGATTCTTCATTTAGTTCAGTGTTTAAACGGAGACCAATATATATTGTTAAGCAGCTGATACTCAAAATGTATTGAAAATGTATTATTTAAGCAGCAACATAGTCCTACATAAGCTTGACCGATTTTGTCCACCATTACCAAGTTTCTGTAATCTAAACCAGTATTTTAGAAAGATATTCGTCGTAGAACTTAACACATTCAATTGTGTAATCAAAATGATGTTTTCCAGTATTCAATCTTTAAGGCTTCATGTCTTTTTGCTAGTATTGTCGTTAAAGCACAGGGAAAAAGCAGGAGTGTTGGATACATCTTATGCAACACCCTCATTTTAAAGAGAAGTGCTCTCATTCAGCGGTGCACACTGTAGCTGTGTGATTGATATTCCCAACTTGTAGGGCTTCTTCAAAGAAGCCTTGGTAAAGTATAGCTAGATAAACAGCAACTGCTAAGGAAATGTTGGACATATATAAATGAGTTGTTTTTTCTTAAAAAAGCCTTGTCACTTACAATCAGCAGTTGTTTGGTACATGTTTTGCACTTGATAGATGATTTAATATTTACAAGATGAGCTGTTGTCCAATACTACTGGAAGAAGAGGAAATCTCACACCTCTCAACTTGTCAAGGGTCTACATTGAACCTAAACTTTAAAGACAGTTCACTACATAGGAATTTCATTTTGGAGGAATGTGGTAAAAGACCTGAGCACTTTTTGAAGCTGAATATGGTACAGTGACAGTCAAATTCTGCAAGTGGGTTACATTACCGCGTCCCATTCTTCTTTTGTTGTCTCCAAGATGTCCTTGCTAACTGCTTCTGTAGCTGCGCTCGAGAACAGATAGTCAATTCCTCCGTATTTGTCTAAGGCCTGCACCAAAAACAAAATCAGACAAAAAGAGAAGCATGAAAGATAACTGTGCTGTTGTTTCATCGAATACCAGCAATTATTCATCCTCTCAGTATCAAAAATTGCTCACATTTAATTGGTCAAATCATGTAGCATTCACCTTCCTGCGAACAGATCTTTCTCAAAAAGGTCAACAGACTGCTGAAACAACCAAATGGATCCCAATACACATTCATGAAAATTGTGAAAAAAGAAAATACCAGCTCCCTTACAGGTGACAGGAACACTAATACTATTGTGCTGTCCAATATTTATACCCCAGATGTCTTTGAAAGTATCAATACTATTATACTATGGCAAGAGCACAAAATCCAAAATAGTCAAACCCTGGTGCTCACAAAATATGCATTTATGCAAAATGAGGGTGAAAAAATAGAGTTTGACTCATTTATAGGGTCCAGCAAGACAAAGCCTTGATGCACACTACAGCAGAGACCATAAATAAAAGGTCACAGATCACTCACAAGTTCTTCTCAGCACAGCACAGAACAGTAAATCCCACAACATAGCAGTAAAACAGGCAATTTAAAATATGAGCGGCATGATTGCTGGCTGGTAGTTGTTTTTTTTGCTTATCCTATCTGGCCCTACTTAAGAAAACATTTCAGTGTGTCAAAGCAAGGAAGCAGTTGTATATGGTACTAATAACTGTGGCCCAAGAGCAGTGAAGTGGGCCAGTCAAGAAATGAATCTCAACAAATATTGGCTTACTATCCCATACCAGTAGTAATAAAATACCCAATCTGATTTCAAACATTGTAAGTAATGGAATCTTGCTACAGTTTCCTTTCATAAAGCAAGTAATGGGAGCAGAGATTAGGGGCATTAGTAAACAGACATTGGTAATCCCAATGGTCTGGCTCATAACTGACTATGTTACAGGTGAGGTTAGGTGCTCAATACCCCACAAAATGTGCCGTTTGCCACTCATCATTGCAGTCCTATAGCCATTCACCTACCAACTGACTCATTCTTATCTTCATCTACTAACCCATCTTCTACATTAAAACACTCTCACAAACACAATAGACATATGCAATATAAATGAAAAGAATACATTACAGAAAAAAGACATGGTGCAGCATAAACATGGCAGGCATGCGTTTGCAATTAAGAATAAATAAAAAGTAAACATAAAGGCGAGAAGCTATCTTATAATGTGCAGTGATTTATTAAAACACTAATCGGGTGATATGTTCTGAATGAGACAGTCATCTTGAAATGGGAAACCACTGACACAATATCAATTATGAAGATGGTTACCAGGTTTATAATTAGTGGCCTTCCAGGTAACGGTGCACTGAAGACCAAATTAACATTAAACATGGAGCCCAGTAACATTGTCTATAAAGCTACTGAGTGCTCTAAAAGGAAAGAAAAAAAAGAAAAAAGGGAAGGAAAGAAACAATAGGGGCCTTTAAAATGAGGATGTGCAAAACTAAAGCGACTGGAGCACAAGCCCTGGAGCACACTCCATTTAAAGTGAATCTGCGTATGTGATTGGCCACACTGGCATCACTCAGAGGACAATAGAGACCATGACTGAAGTTGGCTAAAGTTGTCTGGCCCATCACTCCATCATATATATTGTCACGGACAGAGTCAGAATGTGAATGACACTCAAACAGTCAAACAGCCGAAGACGTCTGACCCGAATTCTGTCTATAGTTCTATCAGGGGCAGTCCCTTGTCAATGGGGGTGGAGGGGCGGGGACTATTAAAAAAAAAAAAGCTAAGCCTTTATGTTGGGAGAGGCGGCTCTGTTTCTCCGTCCTCCTCTGACTTCTGGAAGCACAAGGTTTCCAGACTCCTCTCCAATCACAATGCTGCTGTCAACAGCATGACAGCAGCATCCTAATTGGTGTGAGCAGGGTGTAGGGCCATGTACACTTTCTCCTCCCTACTGTTCAATACAGCCAGGGAGGAGAAATGCAAAGTGTGCATGACTGTTTGGCCGGCCTAAGAAGGCTGACCAAAAGCATCATGCGCACTTTATGTGCACTCACCACTCTATCTCTAACCCTTCTCCTCCCGAGCCCCTCATGGCCCGACCCTGGCTTCCAGAGGAAAACAAAATGATGATAACATTATGTTATTATCAATTTTTTCCCTTTTGTCCACTGTATAAAGCAGTGGGGCGCCGATGGTGAGCACTTTCATTAACACTAATAATTATTTCAAGTATTCCTGTTTTTGATTTAACATTTGTATTTTGTATTTATAAAGCTCATTTGGGCCAAGTCATCGAAGTGCTAAGAAGGTAAGGAAACGAGTCCACAGAATAAAGAGAAGTTCAAAAGAGAGGCACTAGTGCGGAAAAAGCCAATAACATTGAAAATGTATTAACATATAAAATAACATGTGACTCAAAATGTGCGTACTTGAATGGCCATCATCTTATTCAAAGTTATTCATTTATAGTGTATTAACATGTTTTAAGAGCTTATATATTTGTCGAAAATGCAATAATCTGCCATACTTTCAGCTAAACATTATGAATTTTGCTTATGGTAACTAAAAGTTTCAAGTTAGCGAGATCTAGGCTAAAGCTAGATGTCTGCCAAATACCGAGAAATGGATCATTAGTAAAATGATCTCATGTTCGCTGAATAACAAATCCTTTGTATAAGTCTTAAGGTTATCCAAAACCTGTAATCACAAAATGTATTTCTCCAGAGGGAATGTGTGTAAACCTGAATGTTTCTACATTATTGCAACCCTTGACATGAAGCGTATGGGAAAGCAGCGCTCTCAGGAACTAATAATGGGCCTACTGATAGAGGATCTATAAATTGATTCTTATTGTGTCGACTAATGTACGTAAACAGAGAAGAACCAATCATCCACATGTGAAAGACTGTCTAGTTATGTCTCTGATTTGGAATAAAAATATTACTTGACAGCCATTTCTCGCAAGACGCTTCTGACCAATGACAATATGGGATAACTTTAACTTAACCACACTGCTCCTGTAGTTCCCAGCTCATTCCACTGACACTCCTTATGAGATTTGTTTGTCACTTTGACACCTGCCAGCCTGTTTACTGACATTCTGGTACTTTGCTATTTTTGTTTATTTTCTTATGCTCCATGCCATGATGCTGGTGCTTACTTTAGCGCGTGATGCTTAGAGCCTGTAGCACTTTTGCTGCCTGCCTTAGATATTATTTTGATGGTTCGGAGAACTTAGAACCCCGATTCTGAACCGTCTCCCCTTCATTCCATTCTGTCCTGATGCTGATTTTCCCTCTGATGAAGACAATGCCACTTGCTGATCCTTAAGGACAGGTATATGCTGAAATGTCTATTGTTGATTTGTCTTCTGTTTTCTAGGTCCCAACTGCTGCTTTTTGATAGAGCCATAGCTAAAGGTTTTCCAAATTTATGTTACTAAAACATTTGCATGCAGCCGAACATGCTAATGCTAATCTGGAGTTAGTGAAGAGTTTTCTTTATTCATCCGTTTTGACAACAAACGGATGTCATTCAATTACTGATCAAATGTATGCTATTTTCATTGCACAATTACTCTTGCTATTGATTTGTACTGTTCCTATTGGGAGTCTTGTTATTAATGCTTTAGTGAAGTTAAGAGTTTTTAGACGTTTTGATCAACCAGTGTTGTTTCTGTATCTTTATCATGTGGTTTTGAAATGAATTTCTGTGATCTTAGCATTGTTAATCTAGGGAAATAAATATTCTAACTGATACTAAAAGGTGTGGTAATTCATGGCCAAATGGATCATGATGTGTACAGTTACTGACTCTAACAATCGTATAGTTTATTTGAAGATATTCATATGATGTACAGATTTAATGGGGTGAACATCTTAAAAAGTCAAAAGGTCCATCGGCCTAAGGATGCGTCTCCTTAATAATTAACATAAATAACTAGATAAGGTAAATGTCTTTGCACACTGGCCACACTGTGATGCTGTATCTAGAAAGTACTTTACCGGACACACAGAAAATTATGTTCTTAAAATTACAAACGTATAACATTACCATTGCCAAAACAATATGCAACCCTTTTTAAGAGCCCTAACAGGGATCATCACATGCAATTCTTCCATGTCTATGGCTTTTTAGCGGTGGGGGAGCTAATCCTTTTCCTGCTACAGGAATCTGTCAGATATAACACAATTCGTGCCTGCAGGTCTTAATTTATTATAATAATAATCCATTCTATTGTCTTTAACACGATGTTCTCCACTTTAAATACGCCAGCCATGTTGCCTTTGTGATAGCTTTTACTAACAAGGAGAACAGGCAAGCCATCTTACATAACTGTTTTCCAATTAACAAATCAGGGGCAGTATTAAGCAAATGGTGCACTTTCAAAAAGTGCGCTGAGCGCAAACAGCATCAGTGCACCCTGTTACAATGAATGTGCTGCCCCTATTCAGTGAAATGTGGAGCAGCTGCTTCAACGCTGAACCAAGTTTCATTGTACAGGCTGCAACCAACCTGCATTTTAAAGAGGGGTTAGAGATCCTACAGCAGCGAGGTACAGTGAGTAACTGCATCCTCCTGGAGGGGTATTTCTGGTGAGTACATCAGATCTTCTTTCATCCTTTCAGCAGGGCTATGTCCAGGAGGCACACTGACAGTGTGCCACCTTTTTGTGGTGATCTGTTGTGTGACTCCTAAGGGCATGTTTGCCCAGAATGAAGACCCCTGACCTAAACCAAAAGCATAGTGACCCGCTCAGAGAGATCTATTAGTCTACACTTTCTTGGCAAAACACAATACCAAAAGAAAAAAACTAAAATGTTATTGTTTTCATACAAATGTATTCCTGCTTTTTTTTTTTTTTAAAGTTGCAAAGTAATGAAGAAAATGATAAGAAAAAGTAGGACCTGCATACTGTGATGCAGGGCATGGGAGAGGTGAAAAAAATTGATAATCGGTGCACTTGCGACATGAAACCAACACTCGGTTGACTGTTTGCAAATTTTTTTAAATACAACAAAACACCATTAGTGAAAGTTCCGTTGGATAATTCCATATTAATTCCAGTCAATAAGAAAGATATGTGACATTCCGACTCCCTAAATTAACTTCAACAGGGTCTTCATCAAGAGTGGTGAATGGTAGCAACCGGCAAGAAATAAAGTTGATGGATCAGCCACTAAAGTCTGCAAAAATGTCCCAAACATGGTGGACCCTTCACTAATTTTACAAGAACTATCATACCCCTATAGCTATTGTTTGGTATACAAAAATGATTGCCTAGTGTTAAAGGATCACCACTAAACGGGGTCCCAACACTATTAGATCACAAGTGAATCAAATATAATATGGAGTGGCTTCCTTTCACCACTTTGATCTTCCATTCTGCAAAACAGATCCCAAAAAAATAATGTATCTGACACTTTATCACTTCATTTGCTGTAGACAAACTGTACAACGCTTGTTTGGAGGAGGTGAATAGTAACCATTACACCAATTCGTGAGTATGAAATAACTATGGTGTAAAAATTGCATTTCCTCAGCATTTTGTGAAATGACACAAAGAAATAATAAAAAATAATAATGATATTAAATCAGCGTAATTACATATGTTATCATTATGCATGGTGCGTAACTATTGAAAAGAAAGGGTAAAGATATAACTCAAATGAAATTATAGAGATCACCAGTGATTTCATGCATTCTAAGAGAATCCAAGTTTCAGTATGCCTAGAAAATCTCTTACCATTTTGGTAAACAATGTTCCTCCCAAAAACAAACCACATCTTCCAGTGGATCAGCGCTGACTACCAATGCTGTCAAAAAGTAGAGACATACTTAGGAAAATTGAAAAGAGTTAGGAATTGCCATCCATTGGCAAACAGAGGACTTACTCATGATAGCTTCAGTGATGTGCTGTCTGCTTAAAGTGAGACCGCGCATGCGCACTACCTCTGAATAGCGGTTGGAAGGCCTCCATGCTTGTTACGTGCATGTGGGCAGGATGTTAAAAACATGTTGAATTGCATCTAAAAAAGTGGAGTGTACCAAAAAATAAATGTAATGGCATGATGATCCCAGGGAGTTTGAAAAAAGAAATGTAAAAGCTCTAACAAAAAAGTGTTACAAAAAGCTGCAATAGAAATGTAAAAAAATCCCAAACTGTTTTAGTGATTAGGAGACTCATCATAGATCATGCAGGCCCGCCTATCTTGTGCAGCAAGAATGACTACAAGAAAATATTATAAATATATAATTGTTCAAAACCACTTCAGATATACATACATGATAATACCGCATCTCTTTAAAATATCAGAAACAAATAATATTCACAATGCTCATATGTTATATGTTACTGAGCCGTCATAAAACACCTTAAAAAAGGCTGGTTGTCTCCAGTCCCCTAAATTGTTCAGTCCATTGTTGATTGTGTCCAGGTTTTTTATCAATTTCAGTTCTTTCCTCAAAATTAAAGTGGTAAGATGATCTACTCTTGCATCTAGTTGCAGCTGCAGAGCCAGCAACACTGTAATCTGACTGGTTATTTTCCTTAAAGTGCATGTATTAATGATGGACTTTTCTTTATGTTCCAAAAGTATGTTAAGTCAAAGGTCTTTGCCGCTGTATTTCAAGATGTGGCTTAGTGCTCTTTGGCTAGTGCATAACGTATTGTTTTAAAGATGTTGCATTGACTGAAACTTCTTATGACAATGTGTTGCCAAAGCTGTTCGATGCTTTCTCAGAAAATGGGAAAGTGCTAATGTGTGATATTTTTCCATGGAATTCTCTGATTTGTCAGAAGCAATGATACATGGGATCACACTATGCTGAAACTATGGTTTCGCTAATTTCATATGCAGAATTTGTGTATGAAAACCCCTTGGTTCTTGGGATGAGACAGTTTATTTAATTACTTTTTTTTTAACGCAAAATGGCCTGTCTGTTTCTCTTATGATGGTTCCGTTAACTTAGACTTAGAATAATTATAATTTCTTACTATGTATGCTGTATATGAACATTTATTGCTACATTTTGCATGTCTCTGTACTGCTTCTAATGGGAATTTTGTAAAAAAAAAAGCCTTTAACTTTAGCCTTGATTTAGTACTCAATTATTGAGTGGTCCCAGTTGTTTATTTACAACTCTGCTAAATTAATGTTGGTTCTGGTTAAAGTAGATGTTCTGTATCGCAAGGATGATACAGCAGAACTTCTACAGTCAATTTGGGTGATTTAAATTAAAGGGTGCATTAACTTTGGGGTTCAGGGTTCTGCTTCTACAAAACAGATAGTAGAGGATGGTGCATAACTCTTTTGTAGGGGTTCTTCAAAAGAGTTCCCAGAGATTTCTCAGCCCTTAAGGCCCAGTCCAGGGAATAACAGAGTCCTGGAGCTTTAGCACACCGCCAGTACTGAAAACTCTCAGGAAGTGCAGAAAGTGTGTCACTTGATGATTTAGAGGGTACATTATGAATAGGATGAACTGATTTTTGCATGGTGTATGCATTTGTAATGTATTTTGGAGTTCTTGTGTGAGGAATGGATTTCTGTTTCTGTTGATAGTTGTGTGAATATGATGATCGGAAGCTCAATTGGTGGTTTGAATTATTAATAATTGTAATCACACTTGAAGTTCTATTGGTTAGTTTGGTTTGGTTATCAGATTTGTTGAAATCCCAGATCTCAAAATATATTGGTTTTACTTGTCTGTAAGCAAGTCATACTAATCGATGGGGATTCTGAGCTAATGACTTTTCCTTTCTAGGTCGTGTGCTTAATTTGGATTGGTATAACTTGCTCTTGAGTGCACAGGAGCATGCTCACTGACTAGGGTGGATTGGACTGGAGTCAATTCAATTTCAATTAAATGTTATTTTATTTATGATTTGGAACTCCGCTGAGGTCCACATAAAATGCACCATACAACAAAACTTTAGTATTACTATTTTCATCTCAAAGCAAATTAAAAACAGAGAAGAAGTTTATACAGTAAAAGTTTGTATCACGATGATCCATGATGTTTTCCAACCTTGTAATTACACGCTACATTACTAAAATAATAGCACAGAGGGAGAAGAAAATGTGGATGCTCACATCAGTGCAATTAAAATTTCAGAAATGAGTACAAACAATATTTAAGGCTTTAAGAGCAATACCCACTATATATAACTGCCTGGTGTAGGGTACCAAAGTATAAGTAGAACACAATATGTAGAAGAGAGGAATACCAAAGATACCAACACCAACTGACTTCAAACAGAACCTGTCTAACCATAATATTACAGATGTATACATGTGCGGGGAACAAAGATTTTCATGGACCAAACTCAAACCAACTTTTCACGTTTTATCGTGAGGAGCCTTGATATCTCTGCACCATAATGATAATGTTATTATATGCGAGTTAAAGCAATAGACATATTATTAGGCTTTGCCACACGACTAGCCATACGGCAAATGCTCTTAAAATAAGTTTACAAAACATTTGAAAAAAATGAAATATTTTGAAACAGAATCTTTCTTTAGGAGGATCATAGAGGGCTCGGAGGAACTCAGGCACCAACAACAAAGAGAGCTGAAGACAGATTGGTTTTAGCCATTTACGCCGGAGTGAGGCAAGAGATGGACAAATGAACAATACATGGATTAGGTCTTGAGATTTCGCCAAACAGAAGTTACACTCTTTTGATGTTCCTTGCCATTTCGCCAACAGTATATTCAGGGGAAGCAATGCCTGGCGTAGCTGCATTCAAAAGCGCCTGACACTATGAGGATTATTACATGTGATGTAAGGTTGTGATTTTGTTATTACTAGAATATTGACTATATACTTTTTGTTTTACAGCTCTCGAGATCTAAGCGGAAGCACAAAGCCCATAATCTTCAAAATAACTTTCAAATGGCAAGAGGAGAGTTCCAGGACCTGGCTACACTCCAGATCCAGCCTTTCAAGGGCATTGGAAAAGTTCTTACAAAAGGCATATTTGACCTTGCCATTGTCTAAAAGGAGTTCTTTCTTTAATATTGATCTTATGGAGTTTTCCTCGCTCTTTAGAATTGAGGCGGCCAACCGAATAAACCCCGCTAATCCTTGGACATACTCACTTCTAAGCCCCATTTCCAACCTTAAAGCCGCCACAGAGACTGCTGTATTAACAGACAATAGTTTTCTAAGAATTTTGCCTTTTGACTGATTCTAGAACCCCCATTTGGAAATATCTATGAGTTCCACCCCATATAGCAGGGATGCAGGAATTTTGACTCGATATGCAGATAAAAGATATGAAAAATGCATTCTCCCTGTGGCTGTATATAGGGCCCCCAAACCTCTTGCCTGACATTCGGCCTTTGATTTATTTGAGGCAACATCACTAAGGTTCCCACTAACTATTTTCCCTAAGAAGGGATAAGATTTCTATGTTTTGCTTACCCAATGTCCAATGGTAATCGTGAAAAGCCATCTATTTTCCCCCCAGAAAACAGAGAACCTTACTTTTAATAACGTTGATCTTCAAATAATGGGAGTCAGAATATCTTAATAAAAGCTGCTAGCGGTTCTGTAAGCCTTTAGGGGTTAAATAGAGAATTATAATGTTTTCAGCATATAGCAGGTAGCAAATTGGGCGCCCACCTAATAACTGGGGAAAACCCTTGCCCTGGGACAAAAAGGAGGGGAGATCTGAAATGTAGAGGCAAAAAAGCAAAGGAGCCAATAGGCAACCCTGTTTTAGCCCGTTGGACGTAGCTATCTTGTGGGATAAACCTCTATCACCCCCCAAAAGGATTCTACACTAGGTATTGGAGTGGAGAGCTATTACTAACTCAAGGTGGGATATAGGTAACCCCAGACTACATAGCTTAGCCCATCTTAAATCTATCTACTTTATCAAAAGCAGTGGATACGTCTATGAAGGCGCCATATACCACCCCGCCTCTCAGTTTTACATATGTTTCTGAGCTAATTTATAGCTCAGCGATATTATCAAGGGTACTATGTTTACGCCTAAATCCAGATTGTTCCAAGGAGATGATATTATTCTCCTCTGCCCAAGACGTTAGTCTAGAAAGCAAACATTTGGTGAAAAATTTACCCACAGCATCCAGGAGGGCAATCTGACAATATTTGTCAGGACAGGATTGGTCGCCCTTTTTAACTAAGGGTACAATTATACTACCCACCAATGAGGGAGGAATACATCTAGAAAGGTAGCATCTACTAAAGACCACAAACAAGATCTTACACCAAGAATTCCTGTCCTGTTTTATAACTGATATAGGAAGTTCATTAGGGCCCATTGCAGCAGAAGAGTGCATATCGCGAATAGCACAGTCGATCTCTGTTATTGACAGAGGAAAAGGAGTATATGCACCTGAGTTTTCAGGCGGCCGAAATGCAATGACCCCATTTGAGGCATATAGGGAGGCAATAAATTGAGACCAGTGAGCTATGGTGATCACAACGGGGGGGGCGAATTCTCGACCCACAACCTTCACCCACTAAAGCCCAAAAACGCCTTGCTCAGTCCTTTGTGGCGGCTTCCCGGAGCGGAATCCAAAGCCTATCCCCAGATTCTTTTGCAAGACGGCCCTTCAACTGCTTCTTTCTCCTGTTCAAGAGGACGACCCTAGCATTTCTTTCCTCGAGCAAACGCGAAACCTATTGCATTGCAAATGCTTGTTATCTTTAGTCAGCTCCGCTAAAATTGCTGTTACAGAGTCGTCAAGAATGTAGTCTGAGCCCCCTAATAATTTCTCCAGGAGCTTTAAGATTGATGCAAGAAGGTTTTCCGAGCTAAACAGAGAGGCTGAAAGCCTAGCCTCTGATTCAGGGGGTTGAATAGGTTGGATTCCACTTTCTTTTACAGCTGGCGTTGCAGACAAGTGAGAATGGATGTATAGTAAATCTTGTAATAAGGGAGTACTATTAAACAGCTCCAGGCCAGTTGAAGTTAGCAAGCATTTGGACCTGGAAACCACAGACGCAGGTGAGAAATCCTTAGCCTGAGGGCTGTATCTCTGAAAAAATCTGGATCCAGATCCTGTAGCATTAAGTCACAGGGATCAATCGCAGCTGACGCTGTTGATGAAATGGCACCACTTTCCTGAGGACTTTTTGGAGCCAGGTCAGCTTGAGTAAAAGAACTGACTTGCCAGGCAGATGTAGGAGAGGGACATTGCTGTGGCTGAACAGTCTTTGCAGTCTCTGCAAGGGACGATAAAAGGCCTTGTTCCAAGGTCTTAGCTCCTCTTTTCTGGCTTACTTCTGCCCGATAAGACTCCCTTGAGAGCTCCCTGGAGGCTCCCTCGGAGGCCCTCCAGAGGGCTCAGTATCCGGAGTTTCGATGGGGAGGACTTCATCTTTTGTTTCCTGTATTGAGGTGTTCTCTTATTCCCAAAAGGTAAATAGTTGCTTCTGCGACTGACCCTTCAGCAAAAGGGCAGGAATAGCCTTGTTCCATAAGGGATTGGATTTGTTTTTTTAAGCAGGATCTACATTGAAGCAGACGGCCTGAGCGGAGCTTCTTTATGGTCATCGTAAAGACTACCCCCACTAGGGGCACAAAAAAGGCTACTACAGGAGATTTGCGGCTTGGGCGAGGCAAACAAGGTCAATCTCACATGGTCGTCACCCTCTTTACCAGTTTCAACAGCTTCTTCACCAGCTGACCTAGCCTAACCTGACTTAATGGGCATCCAGCAACGACCAACAACAGCTTCCAGCTGCCTGCTGTTCCTCTGCGCTCTGTGCACTTAATTCGCCGCTGCATCCCCCGGAGCGCTCTGCCGCCTAAACTCCGATCTTACCCTCCTCACAGTGTCGTAGGCGTGGGCGGGAGACCCGTGAGGAGAGGCTGGGTCTTGAAAGTGAAGGCCTTCTCACACTGCAGGCGGATGGGCTAGACTGCCAGTAGAGTGCGCCCCTTGAAGGCAAAGGCCTTCTCACATGACAATCGGAGGGGCTGAGTCGCTTGCTGCCGTAAGGATCCCCAGACGTGCGGAACCCCAGGCCCGAGATGAGCAGATGAGCCCCGGAGCACTGTGCCGGTAGAGCACTGGTCCTCTTCGCAATGTTGAGAGCATGGGCAGGTGCACTGTGAGGGGAGAATAGATCCTGAAGAAAATGGCCTTTAGAGCAGCAATCAGAGGGTGTGGGTCCCTCTGCAAGCCACACCCGGACGGGCCGCTTCAGCAGGGGTCTGCGAGGGAAGCTGCGGGATAAGCCGCTCACCTGGGGGCCCCTGGCGGGAAGAGTGCACTGCCCGCTGCGGCCACAGTCAGGCTCCCCAGATGCGCGGAAGAACTACGAAGCTCCGGCGGGAGCGGTGCGCCGGTCAGAGCGCTTTCCAGCTAGGTCCACAGGGGACAGCACTAGGGCTCCAGCAGGAAGGAACCACGTGCTGCACGCCACTAGGCTCTCCCCGCCTCTCCGGACTCTCCTGGCATCTGAGCTGCGTACGTTTCCAGTTCCGGGCTACGCAGCTCGCGTCTCGTGTCGATGTCACTTCCACAGGCACTAAAAATGTGAAGAGTCTACCTAGTGTGAATTGTGCTTTAAATGGATTTTCCATTTTGCTGTCCTTGGTTTTAAGTGTTACTATTGTTTCTGAAGTTTCATAGTTGTGATTGAATTGTCTTACATGATTGACTGACTTTTCCTTCCTATCTAAGGTAAACAGACAGGGATTTATTCAGTTTATTGGTTTAAAAGAGGTTTTTCTATTGTTTTCCTGTACACAACGAAGTCATGCTGTCATTGGTTAGTCGTTAAAAGAGTGACCTTTACTATTACCACTCCAATCTAAGCCTTTTGGGGGAAGGTGTTGGGCACTAAAGGGGTCACATTTACTATTCCCACTCCAATCTAAGCCATTTAGGAAAGGCGTTCAACACTCAAGTGGTCATATTACTAGTCCCACTCCAATCTAAATAATTTTTGGGGAATTGCTGGGCACTAAAGGAGTGACCTTTACTATTCACACTGCAATCTCAGACATTTAAGTGAAAGCTTTGGACTCCAACAGGGGTGTGGAATTCTTATAAGTTGACATCCTGGACATATTGCTTGGGGTCATGGACAACAAGTGTTTATGTTTATTTTGCCCTTGGGACAAAACGTTTTGCTAAATTACAGTGAAATTTTAGGTACCATTTATTTGGAGCATTATTTAGTAAAATATGTTAATATGTGCTATTTATTCCAAAAACTATTCATAATTGGGAATCAATGTGACCAGTTTCAATGTGAGAAGTATAGAAATAAACGTGCATTGGCAAAGCCAATAGGTCTGACAATGGAGGCAGCCTTTTGGTTTTGTCAGTGCAATTCATTTTTTGAGATAGTTTTTCCAAAACTTTATTTGTTGTGGAAGTTGCAAAGCCCTTGTCATTACAACAAACTTTGGCAAAAGTAAACATAATTTTCATCTAAGAAAACACACATCGCCACTGCAGTTCCTGTTACTGACCAAATTACTTTTTGTTCCAAGAAGCTTCTTGTGAAAGAGCAGAGTGCCATTCCTGACAGAGACGCCAACACATAGAGAGAGAGAAAGATAGAGTGTGAATAAAAACAAAAAAGGTCTTGGTTAATACCAGAACTAATTAGGGGTCCATTTCTTAAAGAAATTCACAAAAGTGAACTCAACGGTATATGTCCTTATATTAGTGCAGATTTAAGGCCTTCATTAATTCACAAACATTCACAGAAATAGGGCAGGAAATCACACTTCGGGAAAATATTTGTAAACTGCATTTTAGCACGAGCACTTATGAATGTGTAGTAGAGCTGGTAAAAACTCTAAACATGCAAATTAGTATGTTTGCACATCTCAAAAGGACATTCCAACACTGAAAATATTTCTTACTGCGATCTCCAGCCCCATTATGTAGATCTATGGAAAAGTCCCAAAATAAGAGAATTGCTGATATTCAAATCCACTAGAGTATGAGCCCTGGCATAATCAGGGAGGCTATTATCAGAGCCCTTATATAATGCGATTGCTGCCAAAATTTATTGCTGCACTATGTGGCGTCAAAGAGACAAGGGGATTTTTTTTACAGGACCAGTAGAGTTATGAAGCAAACTGTCTCATGTGCATGTAAATATTATTTTTCGTTACAAAACCCTGCACTAAAGAATTTACATTTACAAATCCCACTGCAATTTAAACTATTAGTGGAAAGTTTAGAAGACTAAAGTGGTCACATTGACTATTCCCAGGTCAATCGAAAATAAATCTTTGAAGATATTTAACACTAAGTATAGCACAATATATATTTAGCACTGAAATTACATATTATTAAGTAAATATTATGCATTTAAAAAATCATAAATAATCTTAATATCAATTATAATCATAGCAAAAAAAATGAAAAACAATAAAACAAACTAAACCTGATACATTAATATTAATTCATATAATAAGGGAAAATATTATTCAATAACTATTATTAAAATACAATCATTTTGCACCAGGCACATTAAAAATAATTTGCGAATCATCTGAATAAATAACTAAATGTATAAACAAAATATGACCAATTTAATTTAAAAAAATGTAACTAAACCACGATTTTAAACTAAAATCATATACTATTGAAAAAAACTTTAACAGTAAACCTATTAATCAAAAACAATTGTATAATTAATTTATTTTTTTCTCCCACAGTCTTAAAGGCAAAGCTAATCAAGTCAACATATATATTACATTTATTTGTAATCAACTAAAAAACTTTAAAATTAAAATGTAATAATAAACAACAATACTATTGAGAAAGCTACAAATTATACATCAATTAAATGTAAAAATTTGTAAGTTTCAATATATAAAATATATAATTCTAAATAGTAATTTCATTCGTTAACATTTTGTACAAAATGTAAAAACAGTAGTAAATCATAATGCATTTTAAATGTTATAAATTACAATCTAATATAATAAATAAAATCTACCATTAAACCTTAAGTACAAAATGTCACCCAAAATAAAATAGAACATTCACATTACAAATAATGTGAAAATACTAAGTAAAACAAACATTTAACATACATTTTAATATCAATATTTTGCAATATTTAAAAAAAGTATATATAAAGTGTATCAAAACAATTAAGTTCATATTAAAAATAAGAACATATCAATATTCCTATTATTACAACATAAACAATGTTTTAATAAAAACATTCTTAACATGTAATCAAATATGTCTAAATAACATATAACATATTACACTTAAAATAGCAAAAAGATATTATCACTCAAAAAGCAAATATTACAATACAATGAACACAACATATTTTAAACGTCTCTCCACACTCATAATTCCTACATCCCTTGCCTACATCAAAACAAATTTGATAAAAATAAAAAAAATCACTCTGATTGATACTTCAAAAATCAATTAAAATATTTACAAATCACGCTAAATACATTGGAAATAAAATATTTACACAAAAATGAACATTCTACACTAAGTACTACACAAATCATAATATATTAACCTTAAAACCACGTAAATCAATATTTTTAGCTTTGATATTGCTCCCAACAATATTTTTGACATCATGATACTCTTAAAAAAACATTTTTGTTTTATGATATTTTTATTCAATATTTTGTCTAAAAAACTAAAAAAAATCAAAGCACCAACAATGAGTATCTGCTCCTGCCAGACTCGGTCAAAAGCTAAGGCTGACCGTGGTTGGGCATGGGTTGGATGCAAAAGGTGGATTGGGTCTGGTCAAGTCTTGCCTTCAGACTTGGAACATTTTCTTGAAAGGTCTTGGATAAGGCAGAGTCTTCAGTTGGGCAAGGCATCAGGCTCTGTCCAAGGAGGTGCCGTTGTCTTCAGGGAGTAGCTGGAGGAGGTAGAGGTTGGGATTTTTCCTTTGGACTTAGATGATATTTTGGAATTTGTATTTCTCCAGCTGAATGAGAGTTTCACAAGTGTGTATACCCTCACCAAAGGGGCCCACTGAGCAGGATTTACTGTTGTGAAGAAGATCGTGGCAAGAGCTACAGCGAAGTCAGGCCAAATGGCGATGCACCTTAGGAAATTGGTTTGCAGGTAGCTCATGGTCTTCCGTTGGTTCTTCAGCAGTTTTTCTTGACAAATGCTTTTAAGTCCCAGCCTTTAGGGTTAGACAGGTGTAGTACCTCCAACACGACTTCCAAAGGTGCAGCGCCTGAGTGGCACCACTTGAGGTGTTAGGGCTTACTCCAGCAGGTCCAAGTTGCAGGGGAGCTTCTTATGTCCCTGTTTCCCAAAAAGGAGGTCAGCCAACTAGCTCTTGGTGTCACTCTGGTGCCCAGGGTTCATGTAGCATGTCCTGCCCTCCTACAAGCACTAAGGTAGTCCTTCAAGTAGCTAGGCAGGACATCAAGAAGTAAATAAGTCCTTCTGGCAGCAGAGCAGTCCTTCTTCCAACAGGGCAATCCTTCTCAATCTTCCATAGGTCTGGGAGTGTACTGAAGAGGGGTTCTGAGGTACAGTATGTATGCATACCTGGTGACACCCCCTTTGCGGGTATGTGGCAGGGCCCCATGTCCTATCCCAGCATTTGGTTCTGGAGAGATCAAGGTCCCCTGCCAAGGTTCCAAACTGTCTGGAGTAACACTAACCTGGTGTCAGGTTCCTTGAGCTGGACTCCAGCCCTTTAAAGTGCAAGTGGGGCAGGGCACAGCTTCACCCCTTGGCCACCCTGGCAGACACTTCAAAAGCAGAACCATTCACAGTCATGTGACCAAAGATATTGGCAGAAGGAACAAATGATTGGGACAAGAAAATGTCTACTTTCCAAAAGTGGCATTTTCAGAAATGTGGCTTAGAATCTTATTTTACCATTAAAGGTGATTTTAAATCACAATTCATTAAGTCCACACAGTACATTTCTATCTTCTTCTTTCCTAGAGTTGATGTAATAGTATAGCCCAGTGTTAGTCAATAGGATGAATGGCCTTACAGTAGTGAAAAACAACTTTAGGAGATTTGTACTGCCAGGATATGTACAACCTAAACCCACAGGCCCTACTTTTTTAAATATTATGAACCCGACCCATTTAGGACCAACCTTGGGGGATAATTCTGGGTATTAAAAATGAAGGTTTTAGGCCTGGGAAAAGGTTTGTTTTGCCAGTTTGAACTGGCAGTTTAAAGCTGCACTATGGCAGGCCTGGGACTTGGTTTAAAGTGCGACATCAGTGGGTGGTAAATAAGCGATGTAGGCCCACTACTAGCATTTAGTTTACATGCCCTGGGTACTAGAGACATACAAAAAATTAAATGTGCCAATCAGGTGTATGTTAATTTTACCATGTTTTAAGAAGAGCACACAAGCACTATAGCACAAGTTAGCAGTGGCAAAGTGCACAGAGTCCTAAAGCTAACAAAAACGAACTCAGCAATGTTTGGGTGTAACCCTCCAGAGAGGGCCAGGTCCAACAAGTTTAATAAGTGTTAAATACAATGTAATTATATGTGAGAGTTTTTAACCCAACCACCTCTTAGCATAATAAGAACATTTAGGGGGTGCACCACTCTAAAAACATCCAGCAGCTACAGTGAGCAAGAAAAGTCCAATACCGTAGAAATAGTACGAAGCTTCTTTCAGTTGCTTTCAGAAGATATTTTATTATTGACGAATGGAGCTTGTTGTAACATGAGGATCATAAAGGAAAAGGCAGCCAACGCGTTTAGCCCCATACAAAAGGGCTTCCTCAGGGCTGCAAAGTAACATATAACCATGAGACAATAAAGGGATGATATAATAATGCCAATACACCACCAAAAAAAACATATTAACATATAAAGTACTTATGTTACATACTAGTAGTTAAGTGAACACATTATGTGATGATACTTCAAAAATACAGTACAAGAAAAACATTTTATATATTTTTAAATATTTTTAAATATTGAGTTGGTCTAGAACAAGAAAGAAATCGCGCATGAGCCAAAGAACCGGCAAGGAGAGGAAACAAGCAACAAAAGAGTCCAAAAAGTGCAACGTGAACTAATTATGGGTTAGGGAAAATTTCCGTGCAGGAAGCGTGATGAAACAAGTTCCTCATAGAAGATAAGTGTACAAGATGTGTTGAAAGTTTAAACAAAAAATTCCCCCGCCAAGGGGCAACGTTCGCATGAGTGTAAAAGGTAAAATAAGTTTGAAAAGGTAAGTCAAAAAAAATACCAAAAAGGTATTCCTGATGATGTAAGAGTAAATTGGTAATATGTAGCTACACGAAGGCATATAGTGAGCCTAGTGGAAAGAAATTGAAAATAATAATTGACTTAGTACGTGAAAAAACACTGGTCACATGGAAAGACAAAAATGATGGGAAGTTAAATATCTCCCCAAGTGAAAAGCCAAATGTCTGGAAGTTAAAGGGCCCGGCCGTATGCCGCCCGTACCGCTTCCAGACTCACCGGCCTTTTACACTTCCTTGAATTTGTTCACGGATTGTACAGGTAAGCACAGCACCTTGCCGGGCGACATTTGGCTTTTCACTTGGGGAGATATTTAACTTCCCATCATTTTTGTCTTTCCATGTGACCAGTGTTTTTTCACGTACTAAGTCAATTATTATTTTCAATTTCTTTCCACTAGGCTCACTATATGCCTTCATGTAGCTACATATTACCAATTTACTCTTACATCATTAGGAATACCTTTTTGGTATGTTTTTTTGACTTACCTTTTCAAACTTATTTTACCTTTTACACTCATGCGAACGTTGCCCCTTGGCGGGGTAATTTTTTGTTTAAACTTTCAACACCTCTTGTACACTTATCTTCTATGAGGAACTTGTTTCATCACGCTTTCTGCAGGGAAATTTTCCCTAACCTATAATTATTTCACTTTGCACTTTTTGGACTCTTTTGGTGCTTGTTTCCTCTCCTTGCCGGTTCTTTGGATCATGCACGATTTCTTTCTTGTTCTAGACCAACTCAATATTAAAAAATATTTAAAAATATTTAAAATGTTTTTGTTGTACTGTATTTTTGACGT
Source organism: Pleurodeles waltl (assembly GCF_031143425.1). Classification (NCBI taxonomy): domain Eukaryota; kingdom Metazoa; phylum Chordata; class Amphibia; order Caudata; family Salamandridae; genus Pleurodeles; species Pleurodeles waltl. The sequence goes on from NC_090450.1 coordinate 40,371,910, forward strand.
ATCATCACATAATGTGTTCACTTTACTACTATTATGTAAAATAAGTACTTTATATGTTAATATGGTGTTTTTTGGTGGTGTATTGGCATTATTATATCATCCCTTTATTGTCTCATGGTTATATGTTACTTTGCAGCCCTGAGGAAGCCCTTTTGTATGGGGCGAAACGCGTTGGCTGCCTTTTCCTTTATGAACCTCATGTTACAACAAGCTCCATTCGTCAATAATAAAATATCTTCTGAAAGCAACTGAAAGAAGCTTCGTACTATTTCTACGGCATTGGACTTTTCTTGCTCACTGTGGCTGCTGGATGTTTTTAGAGTGGTGCACCCCCTAAATGTTCTTGTATCGTTGGGGCTTCTTTTGCCCCGTTGGCTCATCCTTGCAGCGGGGCCCTGGGTGGAGTTGCACACCATATTTTCTGAATTACTATTGTTTTGTACTGGGTACTTATAGGGATTGATGCGTGTTCTTTTAGGACTGCTGCATCCTGTCGTTGTAACCTCTTAGCATGATGAATGGCTGCTCGACCCACTATACCAATAAGGCTATGTGAAGTCATTTGGTTAAATAAAATTAAATGGAATAATATGGATATCCCTAGAACAAACATAATTGAAAGTTCTGGCACAGGATGCTTCACATTAACCAATGATTGCACCAGGTCCTAAAGAAATGCACAGCTATTAGTGACTGGTTTTGAGTCATATGGCTACTGAGTTGAGTGTAGAGTCCCACATGGGTCCCAAAAGTCTCTAGTACTTTTAATTTGATCTCACTCTTTAAGACCTCTTTAAGGGGACTTAAGTGTCCACAGAATCTAATGATTATGATGACACATAGGTCCATTTAGATTCTCTGATGATGCTTTCCTTACAATTACTTAGCATAAACCTTGCATAACATTGAATCATTGGTGCTGCAAACACCCTACAACTTTAGGCCATTATTTCAGTGGCTAAAAAGAGTTACAGTCTGGTTCTGCAAAATAATTCACTCTATAATCTCAGGACAAAGGATGATTTCTCTGTTCCTTTTCCTCACTTATGAAATACTCTCCCACTTACATTAGGCTTTACACCATCTTTCCAGAATTTTGAAAAAACGTCAAGACTTTGCCGTTTGCCTCATATGCACTCTGAAGAGCACAATGTGACTGTCATATTGTAGTGGCACTTTATAAATGCAGTCAGTCATTAAATTGAAAAATAGGATCATCCCCATCTGTGGAAGAAGATATTAACCATATCAAGACCTTTCAATAACTTTTTATATCTGCTTTTTGAGGGAATCTAATATTTATTCAGCTCCATTACCCTTCTATATTTATTTAAAAATGACAACAGGTTCAACAAAGCTGGAGTATAAGTGAAACAGCTGCCTGAACTCATAAAATCAGTAAAAATTAGACCCCTTGTGTGATCCTTCTCTTGCAACAGTTACTTTCTGGATAGTTAGCTCATCTACCTTTTTCTGTATGCACAGAGGTTCCCCAGTTTAGTTGTGTCTTGTGTGCCACTACTAGTTCAACGAATTCCACACCAAATCCATATTGCTCATGTCTTAGCACATGATGTTGCCTACTGCAAGAAGGAATATCAAACTACCACCTCATCCATGTATCCATTGAATGAACCTTGGCCAAAATATTCTGGCTTAGGTGTGGGAAATAAAAATATAAAATTGTTATATGTAGGACTGCCAACCTATACCTATGGGAGCTTGTGTGAGCATTGCATTTGTTTGTGCATTTGTGGGACTGGACTACACAATTAGGTACTGATAGGGGTCAAATTATACATGTATTTTGTTATCTGTTATCATAAATGGTCAAACTGTAACAAACCCTAGGCCCAATCTCCAATGGTTTCCAAGAAGCAACCATTCTGTAGAAGTTCTTTTTACCGATTGTACTAGATTTTTTCTGTCTTCTGTCTTCTCAGCATCACAAACAGTTCCAGACACAGTCAAGTTCTCTGCTGCAAGCTGCTCAATGGCTGTATTCACATTTTCTTGCTTTCGGCTGCTCAAAAGCACATGAGCACCCTGCTGCGCGAGGCGCCTTGCAACTGCAAACCCAATCCTGGAAGAGAGGAATACAAGAGTACGCTGTCAATAGGGCAACAGTAATAATTTATATACAAGGCTTTGGAACTCCTTTTGGTTTGATTGGCAAAGGAAAACTTCTACTTTGGTATAAGTTTACTATTTTTTGCTGTTTACAAGCTACAAGTTAATATTAAGTTTAAGACTGTGGAGACTCTGCAATTGCGGAGGAGAACCCCACACATACAATGTGCAGAGTTCTGTGCCCACTTAAGCATACTGATGTTCTGCTCAGTGGACACCTTCAAGATGCAACTGTAGGTGGAAATGATAAAATTAGATGTGATTAATCTTTAAGGGTGGGTTAGAGGGTAATTATCAGAGCATACAAGAGATTATGGAGAAGGCTGTGCAAACTATAAAGTGTAGAAATAAGTGAGGAACAGAATCAAGAAGAAAGATTACAAATTGTGTACTACCAAAATCTTGGGATTTTAATATTACGCTACTGCTATTTCAGCTCCATGATATCGAACATCAGCTCACTGTCAATGTGAGAAGATAAAGAGTTTAGAATAATGAGATACATTTCCCTATAAATGCTTACCTTGATGATCTCATGTTGTCTGACAATCTGAATTCAATAAATTGATATTTGTGCAGATCAGTTTTATTAACCTTGATGCTTGGACATACAATTAAAGCATGAATCATGTAATGGAAATGGTGCTGAATACAGATATAAAAGGTGGGTTTAGAGGGTATTGTGAAAATACCTTCACGTGGATAGGAAAACTAATAACATAGACTAGCTGCTGAAAGGGGTGAAAATTTGGTCAAGAAGTGGAGACAACAAATTATGATATTAGACAGAAAGAAGTGTGGGCTAACTATTTGACATTGGAATAGAATGAGGGGTGACTAAAATAGACTTTACATTCAGAAGAGATCAATCACGGCATGGAATGGAGATTGTGGGCTCTTACTGGAAATCTCAACTGGGCTAGGGGCTAGTGCGAGTAAATATACACAAATATAACAAAAATGCACATGGTTTATTGGTCTCTTTCTTTGGCCCATAGAAAATTACTAACATTTCAGTAAGAATGCATGCGAGAGTGTGGCACCCATTTCACCAAACATTAATGTCTCAGAAAATGAATTATTTGTTCTGCTCTATTAATGTCAGTCACATTGTGGTCATTCCATTTTCATTAAACCATCACCTGATCACTTGTTAGAAATTAGCCCAGCCCTGTTGGCTCTGACTGAAAATGTACAAACTTTCTTGTTCACATACACACAAAGAGGTCTTAAACAAAGGCGACAGAGGGTCAATTCTCAAATCAAAAGTCAGTATAGAATCACAAAATGAAGTAATATATCCTGCAGCTCCCTTACAGTTGTCTCTAGCAGACATTTGTTCTGACACTTTACACAGTAAAGTTGTCTGGAGTTCACCATTCTTCTGCATCTCCAATAGTTTTATCTATTTGCCAGCAAACATGTTTGTTCACAAATGGACATGAACAGTCACAGCAGACAGCATATCAGATGCCACACCAACCATTAAACACTGCACAGGTTTGCACATTTACTCTCTCTTTTTCTATTTTTGATTAGAAGTGTAATCCATCATACACATTTTATAGCGAAAAATACATCACATGGTTAAATAAAGCAACTCATAATGAATGTATTAAGAAATACAAGATTATACAAAATTAATGAAAAAATATCTACAATGACAATTTCAGTCTAATAATTAATTCTTCTACTCCCCCCAAACTCTTACATTGATACAGCAAATTTACAGGATGATAGCCTGCTAGGTATCTGTGCTTCCATTGTTTAGCAACATGTTTACTCTTGATCCAGTCTGTAGCTAAACAGATCTGGACTATGACTAAGACTACAAATAAAGTATTTCAAAGCAAAGGGAGGGACAGGGAGATATTATAAGGTCCATTGTACAGTCTCCCTACCAAACTTGAAAAACATTGGGGTACACTGTTCCTAAAAGACAAGAAAAGTACGAACACAAGTCCTCGAGGCACTTCTAAACTTAGAAGCAAGAGCCCTCACACATCCAATAGATGTCATGCTTCATCATAGGGCTAGCTCCTCGTCAGACTGGTGCTGCAATGTCTGTCGGGCCTCATTAGAGGGCTCTTTGACGGAGATCTTGAAACAAAGTGTGTGAGCCGTGGCAAAAGCAGTAGGAATAAGGTAAACCTACTGTTTGAGAGAAAGTAGGGGAAAAGAGAAAAAAGGTTAAAAATTGTCTCAAGGCCCTCAACAAAAATTATTTAATATGGGTTACGAGGATCTTGGTCAAGTCTAAAAAAACATATAGGAGTGGGTAAGAAATAATGTTCCACCTCTCTATTTATCTAAAAGAAAGGGCTAGTGGGGAAACTTCCCTGATAGCTAAAATATTAGATCAACATGTTTCGCACCTCTCGGGTCCTAACGGATCACATGGCACTTCATCAGGATTAAAAAAACACATGCCTCCCTAACTTCATGTAGCTAATCCTAACCTAAATAATATATGGAAAAGATTGACATACATTGAAAAAAGGCTACACAACTCTTAACCTAAATAGGCGAGAACCTGTGAACAAAACAATAAATTTTTGATGAAGTAAATGATAATATCTATGTTTATAACAGTTATCCAAATGGGAAAAAAACACCAAATAGTGTAGTGACAATCAGTGTGGACATGGTGCCGTACCAGGTTAACACAGCACATACCAAAAATGTGTTTAGAGTTAGATAAAGAAAAAATTGTATTACTTCTTACCCTCCTACACTGAGTACCGGGTTCCTTGCTTCTAAGTTTAGAAGTGCCTCGAGGACCTGTGTTCTTACTTTTCTTGTCTTTTAGGAACAGTGTACCCTATTGTTTTTCATGTTTTTTTAAACAAATAAAGTATTGGAATCTGGGTGCTATTATTAGCTCCAAACAAAATATGTTTTTGACTGATATCAATTGATTCCCTCAAGAGTCTACTCATTATGGTTACAGACACATGCAGTTTGCAAACATATGAACTATATCAGTTCCAGGTAAGCAACAGCATGGGCATTGGCTATTAGGTCTGCATCCACATTATGTAATTTAACACAAGTACGATACAAATCAGAAAGGTTTTACAATGATGCACTTTAATAACAAAAGTGTCTTACCTACTCTTATTGATTATAAGAGTTCATTAATGGTTCTATTGTTTCCAAGTTTAACAATACTCTATTCTGAACAAATGTGGTAATATTGGCCAGTTTTGGGTTATTAACTTCAAGTTGATTGGATAACAATTGAAACCTAGCTACAAAGATATTGATCTTTTCTTAGCACAGTCCCTAATTTACAAATATTTGAAAAATGATTCACTAAGCAGACCAAATTCTTCCTGAAGTTAGAAGGAAGGGAAGCATGTGGGGTCCTGATATAGATCACCTAGCCAATAAATCATTTAAGTGTTCCAGTGTTTGACACAGTTTTCATGGAATACTCAGAGTACTAAAGAGGAGCCCCATAAAGTCGTAGAATAATCAAATGTTTTTATCTTAAACTCTTTGTTCATATTTTAGACAGCTTAATCGCAGAATGAGTTACCTTGAACCGAACTTTTTTGAAGTTGCTCTGTTCTGAAAAATGTAATTAATACCATTGTGCAACCTCATAGATTAATGGGAGGTTGCAATGTTTCTGGGTGTCAGACCTGCAGTCCATTATAAGAAGACTTACATGCTGCATTAATCCTTAAAATTAGTAAAATCTAAAATTTTGGAGTGCCCCACAACCCTATGTTTTCAGTAACCTGAGGAACTTAATAGCTCTAGGAGATGACCTTTCCATATAAATTCAGTGCATAACGAGTCGATCTTTTAAAACCAGTTTAAATTGAGATCCAACTGTAGAATTCTAAATAAATATAAGATGTTTGGCAGAATTTACATCTTTATTACATTACATTTGGCCGATGAGGGTCAAGCAAAAATTATTCCATTGTCATGTTTGTTAAAGGAGTGCAATTAAAACTGATTATTTTAGTAATATCCATTGGAGGAGCAACTCAAGATAAAATGTGTTAGTAACCTTCCTGCTATCTTGTAGTGTGGTGACCTGATTAGCTATGATCTGTGTTTTCTTATTAGTTAGAAGATAGCCTGAAATGTTTCTATTAACTGCTTACTCAATAGATTCTATAGCTGTTTCTGAAAGGTGTTCAATATGGCAATCCCATCAGCATAGACCAGCACTTTCATAGGCTGGTTCTCACAGAGGATGGGTTTTATTGTTATATTGTATAGAAGCTTAACTGAAAATTGCTCTATGTATATTGTGAACAGCAAAGTAGAGCTGGGACAGCCATGAGTTCCACATGATGGTATGTAATCAGAGTAGTCACTCATGATCTGTAGCATGGCAATACAGTGTTCAATATAACACCTGAACTAATCTGACAAATTGTGATCCACAACCCTTGATTACTGTAACTCTCCATAAAAATAACCAAGTGAATTGACCAAAATCTTTCTCAGCATCCAGCAGGATCATTGCAGGGGAGAGTGATTGCAGGAGGCTGTACTGATCAATGCAACTGTTCAATTAATATCATCAGTAGTACCTCTCCCTAAAATAAATACATACTGCCATGGTAAAACAACCCTGGAAATAACCCCACTGAGACGGCGTGCAATAATCTTGAAATATATTTTTGAAAAACTATTGATTAGGAACACTTGATGATGTGACCCTCGTAGATTAGGATATTTGTTTGTTTTTAAAGAAAAGTAATTAATTGTGGCATATAGGAGCCCCATAATACCTCTATAACAATTGCTGGTAAAATGGAGGAACTACAAATGAAGAAAATCTTATAAAATTCACAAAGCATTCTGTTAGCACCAGCTGCTTTCTCATATGGAAGGATATCTATGGCATCCTTTAACTTTCCTATGGTAATTGAGGAACCCAGTAGTTCCCTATATCTTTATTCTAGCTTTAGAAGATTTGCATTAGATGGGAATTAGTTAATGAGATCTATTGTGGGATTTAATTCTTACATTGTATAAATCCTGATAGTACTCTTGAAGAATTTAATAATCTCACTGGCTTCATCTACTAACTCCTCCTCTTTGTTGTAAATGGCAGCTGTTCTACTCCTTATGCCCTTCTGTCGGAGCTTCCCACATTGCCACTATTATTACATATTTTTGGTTCCTATCAGTTATATATTTCTGTGTTAAGTCATTGCTTTTGAATCTACCTATTTTGGCTTTAGCTGATGATATTTGATTTTGTAAAGGCTGTGCAGATGGTGAACATTGTGAGGGTGATGGTGCACCCTGCAGGCAACAGCATTGCCGCCGGCTCAATTTCAGGCTGAAGACAATGCTGCCACCTGTTTCCCGCCATGCTGGTGGGCGGAAACCTTGGTTTCTGCCCATCAGTCTAGCGGGAAACTCTTAATGGGTACGGAGTGGAGGTCACCAGTGTGGCTGCGGACTGGTCTTCCATTTATGCCCCCTTGTATTGAGGGTGTGTCTTTTTGTAATTGGTGTATGCAGCATTGTAGATACCAATTAGTTTTATAATGTACTATTTGCAAGCTTGCTAACTTCCAGAGTATGAAACACCTGTCGGCTGCTGTGTTGCTGAGGACTTCATGGTTTTGACTTTCTATGGAATAAATTTTACCTCGGCTGGACGTATCATTCACATAGACTGTATTATTACCTTTACAGTGTGCACTGGTGTTTTGTTATAGTACTCTCTGGGCACTGACTGCAGATAGTGCCCCCCTATAGTTTGGTTTCATTATTATGAACATGCCAAGAGAGCTTGGTGGTATATCAGACCGCATGTGTGGCTTCCACTAATAATCATTTTGCCCATGTGACTAGATATTCCTAGGTTATTTACTTTATTTGCTTTTGCACTGTGCCATCTTTTGTAGCACCTACTCTTTTATAGAAATTATCACTGTTATATATATATATATATATATATATATATATATATATATATATATATATATATATATATATAAATATATACACATATATATATATATATGTTGATGGGTGCATGTACATGAACAGCTAATGTATAACCAATTAAAAAAATAGTTTTTATTTACCCTTATTCTATTGGAGGCCCATAATTTGTTTCATATTTGCTCTTGTGCCATCCTTGTATTACAAATGTGGGAATGAAAAGAAATGCATAATGATTTCAAGTTCTGTCCGAGCACCATGAATCAGTTAAGCATGTTCTTTAGTGTACTTTTATCTCTGTTCTTGTTATTTAAGTGAATTCATCACAACAATCAGTTGTATTCTCTTTGCAATTTTTGCTTACCCCTTACTGGACGCAGTCATCACAGCCACCTTCCCAGCATGTATTGAGCTCCCCTCTGCTACCCTGCTGCTCATCCTCGATAAACAGCAAATACTTGTTAGCCGCGAAGGCCACAACGTCATCTTAGATTTGATCATTGAACACATCTCACCCCTGGGATCGGTAACCTGTTCCTGTAGAGTAAATATAAAAGGCCAGTATCACGATTAGCAGTTTGGATGAGAACCACAGCAGAGACAAAACCACAGTGTAACTGCAAAGAGCTACAGCATCCTCTGAAAATATTAAAGGACTACTGCTCTCTTGAGCCTTACCTGCTCTTCTTCTCCTCCAACCTCACTCTATGTATTTTTGATATACCACCTAAGATGGGAATGTTGGAAAGTCTAGAACAGAAAGTGGGAAAAATCCACTTGGAAATGCTAGGCACAAAATATCTTAAGGCAATGGAATATAGAAATTCCTGTCTTCTTACTTCTGCCAGATTGTTAGGTTATCTACTAAATACAGGGTCAGGCTCCTAGCACCTTTAAAAATTATACTCCAAGGCATTGGGGGGTGACACATACAGCGGTGAAGAAGCAAATGCATTCAATAATCTGCTGCAGAGCTCTCCACCTGAAACCATGGGTAACAGACTGTGGTGTTTGCTTAGTTGTGAAAGCTGAGAGAAGCAGCTTCAACCTAGGAATACAGGGTACAGCAGGTAAAATCCCAGGGAAGGATGGCTGCCTGACCAGGAGATAGAGCAGGGGCTTCATCAGCTTCCCATGTGACACCAGCCATTTCCCAAAACAAAACGGATGCAGGGTATGGGGTTAGGAGAAGAAACCTTTATTTATTGTGCAGTATTCTATCTACGGCAAAGACAAGAAGAGCCTGATTTACTCATAATTAGGGTATAAGACTCTAATTTTGGGGTAGAAACTGTGATTTAATATGTATGGACTCTAAGAGGAAGCAAGTGTCCACCTAATGGAGAAGGAGACCAATGTTTACCTGGGAGAGAGAGTTCTCATACTGAGTATGGATCGTAAAGACAGTTTAGGACAAACCATATTATTAGCTCTTTTGTCTGGGGATTTAATTAGTGTTCAGACTTCCTTTCCAAAGCATGTTCATTGATGATCTTTACTTAACTAAGGGCTTCATTTAGAAATTTGCGTAAGGGGGACACCACCATATTTCGTGATTCCACAACGTTACTTAGAGTTATGGGAAGTGCAATGTGTACAACAGTAGAACCTCCATTAGGTCCCCCATTTTAAACCTCTGATCTGGAGCCCTCAGACAAAAGGCCACTAACTCACAGTGACTGTTTAAAGCCTTGAAAGAGTCAGTATGGCTTAGCTTAAAAGAACTATGGAAACAACAAGATATTTCCATTATCTCAGAGTCATTTATTTAAAAATATATTAAAACTGTCTACTGTCTACAGTTTGAATCAAGGCTCAGGCTCTCATTCCCAAAACACATCAACTGGTGGTGTGTTTCTAACTGCCTAACTTCTTCACTTACAGTTTGGCATACAGGGAGCACCACCATATAACTTGTGGTCCCACAACGTTCCTAGGATCCACGGAAAGTCCAAGGTGTAAACTGACAGAACATTCACTAACTCCTGTGGTGTACACCTAGGATCTGACAGCCCTCTACAAAAAGACCCTCAGGTCACAGTGACTGTTTGCCTTCCCTTCTAACATCAGGGTCTCTGTCACAGATTTTCCCAGCCAGCAGAGAGAATGCAGAATGGCCAACATGAACATGGAAAAAACTCCCTGCTTGTCTGAGAAGCTCCCACTTTAAGTGCAATGCCCACTTAGCAAACCTTAGATTCTGTGATACGAGCTGCATCCATAGTGTCCACTCCACAACACAGAGTTTCCTGCCAGATAGGCATGAATCGCTAGATAGAGCAGCTGGCCATCACCAGGGCAGCAGAAGCCATGCCCACTGCTGCCCTAACAGACCTGTGGACTGTATACCAGGGCCTAAATGACCCTCTAAGTGTCTTATGTAGTCCTTTTTGGAGCAGAAGGAATACAGGAATCTGGCAATCCCCCAGCCCCACTAAAACTGCTGTTCCCCTACCCCACTTAAAAATGGGACAATATTCTCAGATTTTCCCTGCCCATATCTGCCAGTCCTTCCATGGCAGACATTGGCAGGGAAAATGTACCATGTCTCCCAAGCAAAGGTAGAATCCTCTGGGGCTATTCATATTTTATGTCTCGATAGCACTTGCGCTCTCTCGTCGAGATCTTCTGTTTTCAACAGTGGGTTTAAAGGCCTCACATTGCTTACCAATGGTTGGCCTCATTGTCACTCTCATTTGGTTGCTTATTGTTGGTCAGCTGCTGTAGGCCTCCTTCCTGTTTGTGTGCTTGTACCTCCCCTAGTGACTTCACTTAGTATTTTTGCCCATTTCTCATTTTTTTAGGTGCTATGTTTTAATTTGTGTTTGAAGCACTCGACCAGAGTGTCTATTCCAGCTGACTCCCTCATGTACTTCTTCCCCTTCTGTGTTCTTCGCTCCTTCCCTCATCCATGTTGCTTGCTCCCATCCAACTTTCTCTCACTGTCCGTTCTAGCTTTCCCCCACCCTCCACTCACTCCACTGTAGCTTGCCCCACCCCTACACCTCCCTCAATCCATTGTAGCTTGCCTCCACCCACCCCTCCCATCCTCCATTGTCCATTAGCTTGACTCCAGACCCTCCATCCCACCCACTGTTGCCTCCAGCTCCTCCCTCCCAAACTACCCTCATTGTTTGTGTTGGAGCCTGAATTGGAGCCACCCCCTCCATGTTTCCTCCCTTCTCCACCTTGCTATACACTATGACGCAGTTAGTAGTGGCTGCGTCATAACGATTTTTTTTATTTCAGTCATGCTGGACAGCAGCCAAGTTCTCCTTCAACATGGCTAAAAGACATTGACAAAACAATAGTTCTCTAATAGGCAAGAACTACTGCCTTTGCCAAGCTTGTTGGTTTAGATGACACAAACGCCTGCTTTGAGGCTTTGTTTTCTCTAAACAAAAAAGTTTGCTGAGCAGACTATTTCAAACTAATTTCAGCAAACCTATATAGCTGCAAGGTAAGCCGTGGTGGCTCGCCTCACAGCAAAGACAACCTAAAAAAGCAGACATATTCATATACATACATACATACAACTGGAGAAAATGGGTTTTGATCAGGTCATTTCAGCCACTGGCAAATGCGGTTCAGTGTGACTTTAGGGATTCGCTGACAGAGCTCTCTATCAGCAAAGGTATCAGCCCGCCGCATTTCACGGTTGTGGGCCACTATAAAAAGTAGTCCACCCCCATTCTCAGTAATTTCTTGTAACTGGTTATCTAATGGTTCCCTAAACTGATGCTGAGGTCAAGGACAGCGCTCAAGGTCCGTCCTGTATGCATGACAGCAGCATGTGTAATCTACGCAATGAATATACCTCCATGCACTGAGATGTCGAATTTGCAGAACAAGAGAGGCAGCTCAATCCCTTTGCTTCTAAATTTGAGCTGGTGGTTGCCGGTGTGGCTCACCGGCACCCATTTTTCGGAACCAGTGCTATTTTTTCTTCGTCAGCCACTTGCTGAAGGAAAGAGAGGGAAGATGAATCACGGTTATGTGTAAGAGAAACACGGGATAACAGTCACAAAGGCAATAATAAGGACCTGCAAGAAAGAGGTAAAGAGGCAGGGAGTGTCTAATAGTGGTTTAGAGAGTCATGCGGTGGATTCAAAAGTACCCATTTGGCACTCTGACATTTAATTGCACCAGCCACGGGCTTCTAAGGAGGGTGTTATGCAACAGCACTCATTATTTCACAAATAAGGGATTGTTACCGCAATAGACAGCTAATGCAGCTATGCGTATCCAAGAAGAAAGGCACACACATGCACTCAATAAACACAGTTAGATAGGCAGATAGCAACAACCATGAACAGACAGGCGAAAACACCCAAATGCTCAATTTGAGGAAGAGTTATGCTCACCTGGAGTTCCCTACACTCTTCACTGTGAATCTCAGTACCTCTTAACATCTACACCACAGTAACAAACACACTCCACGTAACGGAATAACAATGTCGACACAACCACACTCTTAAATATAGGGATACAAATACCTCTCAACACTATTTTTGCAACTATACCATGAATGTCCTTTCTTTGTTCTCAACTACCGACTGAAGTGTTTCATCTGCAGCAGTCACTACTTCATTGCAAGCCTATGTTAAAACATTGCCTCTCGGCAGTTCCAGTTAGGCTGCATGTTTACTACAGACTACATGTTGGTAGTGCTTGTGGCACTTGGCCACAGAAGGTTCTCGGTAGCCAATCAAATGTTCTTTTGTTCAGTTAACCTCACAAGCTCAACCAATCATTGCTCTGAGCAGCCGTTAAAAGTCCCGAAAAATATGATGCAAAGAAATCTATTGGATTTCTTTGTGCCATTTTTTGGTTCTCCTAATGGGGAAATGCCCCCTTTGCATTCATTATGCCTGGTGCAGGTATCCTGGAGCGCAAAGGGTTACAAAGTGGCGCAATGCATCCATTGCGCCACTTTGTAAATTTGGTGCAGCGGTTTTCGCCCTGTTGGGCCACATTAACTTTAAAAAACTGCACTAATGTGGAGCAAGAAGGCGCTAAGGGCTCTTAAATCTGCCCCTTGAAATTCAAAACTGGACTTGACTGTAATTGCGGTTGCTCTCACCAAAAAGAAAACAGAGCGTAGAGACCCTCTTTCTTCCAGCCTGTGGAACCACAACAATCAAGGCCAAAACATTCTAGTTATGTCTTTTTAAAGTTTGTCAACCTTTCTTGACAACGGAATTCATGGGCCCTGCTACCTCTCTCAAACAATACCCCAGGGGTCAGCCAGGACCCTGGGGTTGGTGCAGCATTTGTCTCCATCAATGCAGAGTTGGGCGTGATGTCCGCTCCCTGGATATTCCACTGGCCAGGCAACCCCATCCCGGGTAATTTTTACGAAAAATGGGGTCTGGGACCCTATCTACAGTTTCCTAAAGCAACAGTGGATAGGGGAGTGCTGTGCTGTCCCCCCGTGGCAGTGACCTCACCTGGTGAGTGGGGCAACCACAGCTGAAGCTTACACAAGGAGCAGAAAGCTGCTGGCTCTCATGGCCGACTTGGTGGTGCGTGCCACAGGGGAGCTGGTGGGCCAGTGAGTGGTAGGCTCCCTCAGGTGCCCCCAATGTTTGGTGGCCTGACCAGGCCCCCCCAAATCAAAATGCAAATGCCATTGGTCCCAAAGCCGTACTGCACAGAAAAAAGCACTGGCTCTCCCCGGCACAGCGGGAGAGCCACTCATAAAATATTCACTGCTTCCTGAGAAGAGCCAAATAATGCCCTGTGAGGCTTCACTATTCATCTACTTTTCTGCATGTAGTGGTCCCCAAAATGGGCAAGGGACACCACCAACTTTACCAGGGAGGCCAGGGGGGGCTGTGTGTGTCTGCAATAAATGTACTTCTCTGTTTTTCTAAAGAAAAAGTACTGACTGCACAATCACTTATTAAGTGTTATTACTTTGTGCCAGTGAATGGAGATTACTAGCCCACATCACCTACCCTGAGTAGGCCTTAGACTGCTGTCCCTCAGACCGTTTCAGAGAGTCAAACACTACAATGGGATACATAGGGCCAGATTTACAAGGAACTGGTGCAGCGCGGAGCCAAAATTGGTGGCGCCACACTGCTTCAGTTCTGAATCACAGGGATACGCCATATTTACATTAATGTGTTTCCCCTAGTGCTGGCACTAAATTTAGCTCCCAGCGCCAAGGCGGGCATCCTTGCACCATAGTGCAAGAGTGCCTGCGTAGAAGGCAATGATTTTTCATGAATTGTTCATGTGCAGGAAGGTGTTCCTTCCTGGACCTAAAAGATCTACAATGGCGATTTGGAACTTCTATGTGTGCTGCAGAATGCAGCACACAAGAAGCAAATTGTCATTATTGAATAATTGTTTATGTGCACATAAACAATCATTCATGGCATTTTGCTCCTTCTATGTGTGCTGCAGCATGCAGCACACATGGTAAAAGCAAAAACGAGGAGAAATAAAAGTATTTCTCCTCATTGCTCCATGCTAATACCATCCCAGGGGTGGCGTTAGTTTTTGGCGCTGCCACAGTTTAACAAATTCTGGTAAATCTAGGGCAGCGTCAAAAGCAATTTGTGTGTCGGAGGAACACCCACAGCAACACCCATTGCAACCCCCTCTGTCGCAGAAAACTTTGTTTGTGGGGCCATAATTACAATTGCGGCATTAAGCCACAAAAAGTAAACACGATCAGTGCACAATGCGCCCGGAAAGTCACAAAAAGTGATGCTCCAGTGGCGCTAGGGGCTCATAAATATTCCTCTTAGTTCCAAGTAGGTGGAACCCTGTAGGTATTGTGGACCTATTACTTATTCAGGCCACACACTAATAACCCACTTTCCTACAACTATCTTCAGCTCTTTCCTTTTTCTTGGTGCTTTTTCCACTTAAATCTTTAAAAACACATATCTCCAGCTCTACTGAATGGATTTTTGCCATTTCTGTATTATTTGGATTATTTATATTTTTCTGTTTATACGTTGGAATGGGTTTTTTCTTGTGTTGTGGTTTAATTTTCTTAAACATTTTGGAATTTCTACATAATTTACACATTTCCGTTAAGTTAAACCTGCCTGCTCTGAGCCATAGCGTCCAGGGGTTGAACTCAGTTTGAAACTGCAGAAAACTTTGACTGGACATAACAAGATAGTCGAGGCAATGCATTGGTTCCAATGAGTGCATAGATGTGGAGTTTCATCATTGCCATTGAAGCTACTGTCGACAGGGATTTGAGGAACTTGAGCCAAGAAAACCTCTGCAGTGTCTGTTCCAGACGCGATGTGTCATTTCCAAGATGTGAAGTGCAGTGGTGATGGAAGCCTGGTCCTGACCCACACAGTAGAGGTGATGCATTGTTTCTGTCACAAGAGTAATGCATCAATTCTGCTCCCGCAGCAGAGGGTGTATCGGTTCCACTGGAGCAAGCACCTTAGGCCCACTTGCAAGGGTCCATGGCTGGAGTGGCAACCCTTGGAAGGGCAGAATCATATTTGGTAGAGTTCAGGTGCAGAAGCAGGTTTATTGGTAGTCTTTTATGTCCCTGAGGAGACTTCAGATCAGGAGGCCAGCGGTCTAGCCCTTGGGCTCACTCTGGGTTCCGGGTTGGAGAGATGCAGGTCCAGTCCTTCTCACTCCCAGGCAAGAGGGCAGCAGGCAGAAGTCCAGCACAGCAAAGCAAGAGTCCAGAAGAGTATCAATCAAGTAGAGTGGCAGTCCTTCAGCAGCACAACAGTCCTTCTTCCTGGCAAAGTATCCACAGGTCCAGAAGAGGTGTCTGGCTTCCATTTCTTTTACCAAGTGGTGCCTATGATGTGGAGAATACTTCAGAGACATGCCTTTGAAACGCACAGATGTCCTACCCTTCCTGTCCCGGCCCCAGACTCACTATAGCTGGGTATGCACCCCTTTGTGTGCATCAGGACACAGCCTATTCAGATGTAAGAGGGTGTTAGAAATGGGGTCTTTGATTGGCTGTCAGGTAACCCCCTTTCCAAGCAAGGACCCACACTCTAGTCAGGGCAAAGGAGAAACACACCTGGTCAACCCCCACTTGCCCCCTTGGTTGCTTGGCACGAGCAGGCAGGCTTAACTCAGAAGCAATGTGTAAAGGATTTGTACCAACACACAGCAATACAGTGAAACACTACAAAATGGACACCACACCATTTAGAAAAATAGGCAATATTTATCTAAATCAAACAAGACCAAAACAACAAAAATCCAACATAAACAAGTTAAAATATGAATTTTCAAAAGAATAAGAGTCTTACTCCATAGAAAACATCGGAAACAATGATTTTGGACAAAGTACCTGGTTAGCGTAAAAAATAAAGCCGCACAGGCAAGCGTACGTCGGAAAAGGCAGTGATGCGTGAATTACTTACTTGTGAGTGAGTTACTCGTACGTGTGTTGTTTCCTTCTCCGGTCGGGTTGGCGATGCATCCTTTTTCTCCCTCACAAGAGAGCAATGTGTCAATTTCTGGAAGGGAGCATCTCGGATGCATGTAGGGTCAGGATGACTTTAACGCCCAGGGACGTGGAAAATCAGTTTTCACGGTGGTGGAAAACTATGTTGCGTGGGGTTTGCGTCATTATCAGCAGTCATAAGTGGGTGTTGCATGGTGTTTCTCCAGTCACAATGTGTCGATCTCCTAGCCGCGATGCAGGTGGAGCGTCGATTTCAGCCGCGAAGCCGGTGGCGAGTCGTTCGTCAGCCGCGTTGCAGATGGTGCGTCAAAGATTTGCCCGCATAGCACTCTGTGCATGGATTTACAGCTCTTGTTCTGCCAACTTCACCTTTCAAGGGCAATGGGATTGGATAGGGCACCACTTGGTGGGGCAGGAGGCTCAGCAGTGAGTCCAGGTGCTGGCAGAGGAAGTCTTTTTTTGGTCCTAAGATTTCAAAACAGGAGGCAAGCTCAATTCACGCCCTTGGAGAGTTTTCCCAAGCAGGAATATACCACAAAGTCCAGTCTTTGTCCTCTTTCACAGGGGGAAGCAGCAAATGCAGATAGCCCAACAGGCCGCAGTCACAAGCAGGGGCAGCACTCCTCCTTAGCTCTTCAGCTCTTCTCCTTGGCAGAGGTTTCTCTTGGTTCCAGAAGTGATCTCATTTCCAAGGGTTTGGAGCCCAATACTTATACCCCTTTCTGTCTTTGAAGTAGGCACACTTCAAAGGAAACTCTCTGTTGTGCACAAGATCCTGGCTTGCCCAGGCCAGGCCCCAGGCACACACCAGGGGGTTGGAGACTGCATTGTGAGAGGGCAGTCACAGCCCATTCAGGTGTAAGTGACCAGTCCTCTCTCCACTCTAGCACAGATGGCTCATCAGGATATGCAGGCTACACCCCAGCTCCCTTTGTCTCACTGACTAGAGGGGATTCACAGAGAGCCCACTGTAAAGCTGACCCTGACAGGGAATCAAACAAACAGTCAGAGTCACAGAATGGTTTAAACAAGAAAATGCCTACTTTCTAAAAGTGGCATTTTCGAACTGGCAGTCTAAAAACCAACTTCACTAATAGATGAATTTTTAAATTGTGAGTTCAGATACCCCAAACTCCACATTTCAATCTGCTGTCAAGGGGAATCTGTGCTTTAATAATATTTGAAGGCAGCCCCCACGTTAACCTACGAGTGAGATAGCCGTGGCAACTGAAGACGGAATTTACAGTATTCCACTGTTAGGACATGTAACACACACATCAGTACATGTCCCACCTTTAACATACATTGCACCTTGGCCATGGGGCTACCTAGGGCCTACCTTAGGGGTGCCTTACATATACAAATAGGGAAGGTTTAGGCCTGGGAAGTGGGTACACTTGCCAAGTCAAATTGGCATTTTAAAAGTGCACACACAGACACTGCATTGGCAGGTCTGAGCCATATTTATAGGACTACTCATTTGGGTGGCACAATCAATGCTACAGACCCACTAGTAGCATTTGATTTACAGTCCCTGGGCACCTCCAGTGCACTTTACTAGGGGCTTACCAGTAAATCAAATATGCCAATCATGGAGAAGCCAATTACACATATACTTTACTTAAGAGCACTTGAACTTTAGCACTGGTTAGCAGTGGTAAAGTGCCCAGAGTATAAAAAATAGCAGAAACAGAGTCCACCACACATCAACAACCTGGGAAGCAGAGGCAAAACATTAGTGGAGACCACACCCAGGATGCCAAGTCCAAAATGTGTCCCTCCCCAGCTGAAAGTGAGGGGCAACTACCCAGACTCATGGGAGTTCTCATCACTAAGGTGGGAGAATCTGGACAGACCATCAGAATTGGCGTGGTCTGTGTCAGGGCGGTGTTCCACTGTAAAGTCCATCCATGTAGGGAAATGGACCACCTCAACAGTTTTGGATTTTCACCCCTCATCTGCATTAACCACCTGAAGGGCCTGTGGTCTGCTTGAACCCGGAAGTGAGTCCCAAGCAAGTAGGGTCTTAGCTTCTTCAGTGCCCAGACCACAGCAAAAGCTTCATGTTCTATTGCACTCCACCTACATTCCCTGGAAAGTATCTTCCTGCTAATGAAGGCTACAGGTTGATCTAGGCCCTCTTCATTTAGCTGTGATAATACTGCTCCTATACCATGCTCTGAAGCATCAGTTTGCACAACAAACTCCTTGGACAAATCAGGTGCATTCAGCACAGGTGCTATGTACATGGCTGTCTGGCAAGACTCTGTCCAGATCACCTTCTTTGGTTGCTTCTTGGAAGTCAACTCATTCAAGGGAGCAACAATGATGCCATACCCCTTGACGAACCTCTTATAATAGCCAGTGAGTCGCAAGAAGGCCCTCACCTCTGTCTGGATCTTGGGAGGCTCCCAAGCCAGAATGGTGTGAATTATTGGCTGTAGCGGTGCCACCTGGCCACTCTCCACCTGGTGTCCCAAGTACACCGCAGACCCCTGCCCTATTTGGCACTTACTTGCCTTAATAGTGAGGCATGCCTTTCGCAGGGCCTCCACCACTTTGCAGAGGTGCTGCAAGTGTTCCTCCCAGGTAGAACTGAACACAGCAATGTCGTCCAGGTAGGCTGCACTGACATTGTCCAGTCCAGCCAACACCTGGTTGACGAAACTCTGAAAGATGGCAGGGTCATTTTTTTATCCCAAAGGGCATTAATTTAACGTGGTAGTGCCCATCTGGGGGAGAAAATGCTGACCTCTACTTGGCCCCCTCAGTTAAGGCAATCTGCCAATACTCAGACGTTAAGTCAAAGGAGCTAAGGTATTTAGCAGCACCCAACCGATCGATGAGCTAATCAGCTCGGGGATGGGATGCGCAACAGTCTTAGTGACCGCATTGAGACCACGGTAATCCACACAGAACCGGAGTTCTGGCGTGGCACCAGAACCATCAGCCTTTGGGATCAAGACCACTGGGCCGGCCCAAGGACTACTGGAAAACTCAATTATCCCTAGGATTTACATCCTTGATACCTCATCTATGATGCTAGCCCTGACCTTCTCAGTCACTCTGTAAACCGTCTGTTTAACAGGTGGACTGTCCCCCGTGTCCACATCATGTGTACACAAGTGTGGGACCCCTGGGAGCAAGGAGAACAGGGAGGCAAACTGACCCAGCACCTGGCGACAGTCCCTCTGTTGTTCTGAGGTCAGGGAGGGGGAGAGGTTTACACCCTCCACAGACCAATCCTTTACTCCACCACACAGAAGGCCAGGAAGAGGCTAACTCTCTTCCTCCACCCCATCATCTGTCGCTAGAAGCATTGTCAATTCAGTTCACTCAAAGTGTGGCTTGAGGCGGTTCAAATGCAGGACCCTCAAGGCGTTCCTGAGAGTCCCCAAGTTCACCAGGTAGGTGACTTCGCTGTTGCGCTTTACCACCTCCAGTGGCCGAGTCCACGAGTCCTGGAGCGCCATAGGCTACATTGGTGTCATCACCCAATCTTTCTTGCCAGACTGAAACTCGACCAGTGTGGCATTCTGGTCATACCAGCGTTTCATGTCTTCCTTGCTTGCTTCTAGGTTCTGTTGTGCGAGAGCCCTGAAGCGGGCAGTCTGGTTCCTAAAAGCCAGCATGTAACTGAATACATCCTGGAGGAGTTTTCTGGGGGCTTTCTCCAAGCCCTCCTTTACCAGACGCAAAGATCCCCTGACAGGGTTGCCATACAGTAACTCAAAAGGACTACATCCAAGCCCTTTTTTAGGCACCTTCCTGTAGGTGAACAGAAGGCATGCAAGAGGACATCCCACTTACGCCTCAAGTGCTCTGACAAGCCCATGACCATGCCTTTCAAGGTGCAGTTCAACCTTTCCACCAGACCATTGCTTTGGGGGTGGTAAGGAGTGGTGATACGTTACCCCACACTCCTGCCACAGAGACTTCATATTAATAGATATGAAGTTGGTACCCCTATCAGATACCACTTCCTTGGGGAACCCCATGTGGGTTAAGACCGCCATCAAAGCACGTCCCACAACAGGGGAGGTGATTGACCTCAGAGGAATGGCTTCTGGGTACTGGGTGGCATGGTCACCAAGATCGGGATAAATCTGTTGCCCACGGCTGTCTTGGGATCCAGAGGCCCCACAATGTCAATACCAACCCTTTCAAAAGGGGTACTGTCCACTGGAAAAGGTTGGAGGAGAGCCTTGAATTTCCCCTCACTCTTGCCACTTGAGTGACATGTTTGGCAAGACCTACAGTGTGCATCTGAGTGCCTGCATATCTGGGGCCAGTAAAAGTGGGTGTCAAGCCTTTCAAAGGTCTTGTCTTGCCCCAAATGTCCAACTAAGGGAACATCATAAGCCAGGAAGGCTCTGAAGCACTGGGGTACCACCGGCACACGGGCTGACCTAGGCTCAGCAACCTTAGGCTCACTATACAGGAGGCTGACCTCCCAATAGATCAGGTGTGTTCCTGGCTCCTTCCCAGCCGCCTGGTCTGCAGCCTGCTGCCGCAAACTCTAGTAGGGCATACTTTCTGTGCCTCACAGAATGCCTCCCTGGTGGGTCCCCCTTCCTGCTGCCACTGTGATAGCTCAGGGACCTCCCCCAGCTCAGCCACCTGTTCCCCTGTAGGCTCTAGGGCATCACCATCAGGTTCAGCCTCCTTCCGGACCGTGGCAACTTCTGGAGCCGGTTTCCCACGCCCCTTGCCCATCCTCCTCAAGTCCGACCCCTGGGCCACTGTTTCAGTCTCCATGGGCCCCTGACCACCCTAGTGGGCTGCCATTGACCGGACAGACACACACACCCACCCAGGCAGACCCAACATCTCCAAGTGTGACCTGTGGTCCACTTCCTTCCAAGGGGAATCCTTCAGGCCATCGACAAGCAAACATTCTACAGGCATGGCTGGACTCCCAAAGGGAACCTGTGCCACTATTCACAGGCACTCTGAGTTGTCCACTGCAACTACTTGGTGAAGTACACAGGGATCTATCTGCTCCTCAGACACCAGGTTAGTCCTCACTGTAGACACACTGCCTCCTGTGTCTCTCAGATCCTCCACCCTCTGTCCATTGATGGTCACCCACCGTCTGTACTTCTTAGTGTTCTCAGGTACAAGGATTCTCTGGACCATTTCACTGTCCCCTAGTGAGACAAGGGTAATTTCAGCTGGATCCCACCCACCTGGAACCAACTCCTCCCCAAGAGCTACACTGGCCAAACCCTGTGACTGAGCACCACTGGGTGCCGGTGTCCCCTTGGGACATTTGAGATCCCCTCTCACATGACTCACCTGGCCACATGCATAACACTTGCAGGGACCCCCCTCTGCAGGTTTCCCCTTGGAGAACCATGGCTTCTTCTCACTGGGGGTCTGGGAATCTTTACACTTGGAACTAGGTTGGGGCCCTTTAGAGAACTCCCCCTGTTTACCTGTACCCCCATTTATTCTGAGAGGGATCCTGCCCACCCTTGGTGTGGTCTTCCCATACCTTTTGTGGACCCTGGTGCTCTCCCAATGGTCCGCATCGTGTTCAAGCTTACTGGGGTCAGTCAGCTTGCTGCCAATCAGGTGCTGACACAGCTCTGGAAAACAAAGACTGTACAAGTTCTCCCAAGCAATCAAATTGTAAAGCCCCTCATACGTTGTTACCTTACTGCCCTTCACCCAACCATCCAGGGGCCTGCAAAAGGAATCTACACATCCCAACCAAGTTTGGGACTCTTTCTGTTTGTAGGACATACCCCTGACCTTATACTGCTCAGGGGTCAGACCATATCTTGTGAGTAGGGCTTCCTTCATTATGGTGTAGGTGAGTCCCTGAGGATCCCTTAAGGATGTCAGAGTGTCCCTCCCCTCTACCTCAAAGTGTTTCCACAGACCCACTCCCAATGTGCCTCAGGGGCCAGATCCATATGGGGAGCAGACTCATACTTTTGAACCACAAGTATATGTAACCCTCCCTCTTATAGTCCTTCACAAAGTCCTTAGGAATATGTACCCTTCTCTCAGGCTGCCCTGAGGTACTGCTGCCACCATCCCTACTGGACTGGCTCCTCTGATCCAGCTCCCTCAAGCTGAGCTCATGAGACAGCTGTAACTTTTTCTCGTCAAGGGCCAGCCTCCTTCCCTCCATCTCCATTTTGAGCCTCTTCGATTCCATCTGGTGACTCCTCTCTGCCTGCCTGTCCTGTAACTCCTCAGGAGTCAGACCCTTGGATGACACACTGCTACCTGCCCTGGAGACCCTCCCCCCAGACATAACAGGTCCATCTACTACACCATTGTGTATACTCTGCACATCCTCCTCCTCTCTGTGTCCTGTCAGTCTCCTTGGCCTTCACCCAAGCTCTCTGTGCCTTTTGCAGCTTCCAGGTAGAGCTCTTAATGGGACAGGCGATTTCTTTACAAACCTGTTTAAGTTGAGAAACTGTATAACTTTCCAGTTTCCCTAACTCAAAAGCAGCTCCAGCTGGTGCATCTCCAGATTGAGACATGATGGGAAATCAAAAGTGCAAAGTTCCAAGGAGGAAAAAATGAGTTCCCAATGAGAGGTTCAAGAATTAATAAAAAGATCACCAGAAATATGGAAGCAGGAAAAAAGTCCAAAAAGAGCAAAAGCAGAAACAATTAGTATGTGGTCACATAATGATCTGCACTGAAAACAGTAGTGTACACTTAATTACTGTACGTCAAGTACAAATTCAAGTCCAAATCCTCACCGCTGATCACCAATGTTAGGCAAATTTACAGGCCCTGGGCACCTCTAGTGCGCTTTACCAGGGACTTACTAGTAAAGCAAATATGTCAATCATTAATAAGCCGATTACACTTATTTTACATAGAAGCACTTGCACTTTAATACTGGCTAACAGTTTAAAGTGCCTAGATTATCAAAAATAGCAAAAACAGAGTGCAGCACACATCAACAACCTGAGAAGGAGAGGCAAAAAGGTAGATGAGACCACACCAAGGATGCCAAGTCTAACAGTGAGGCTCTGTCCAACTTCTCCCTCCCATCCTGCCGAGAATAGCCCATCAGGACACCTATGCTCCATTTGAATGTGGCTGTCTAGGGGTATATACAAAGCCCAGTTGTCCCCCACCTTAGACATGTGATTAGGGACAAGGAGAAGGCTCCAATGGCTACAGCAAGAAAATGTAAATTTTCTAAAAGTGGTATTTTCTGAATAGCAATGTAAATACAACTTCACCATAAGTTAGGATTTTTAGTTATGATTCTGGAGACACCAAACTCAAAAAATTTATCTCTTCCAGATTGTGAATTACACTTATTACACTCATAAACTGTAATAATGTAATCCTAAACTTATGGGAGAGATAGATAAAAAACTAATTCAAGAGTTGCTCACCACTAAGGCATGTAAAACTTAAAAGCACGTCTGACCTTTTTAAGTCAACTGCACCCTGCTCTTGGGGCAGCCTAGAGCCTACTTAATGGATGACTTATATGCATTGAAAAGGAAAGATTTGGGCCTGGCAAAAGATCTACCTTGCAAAGCTAAAATGGCAGTTTAAAACTGCACATACAGGCTCTGCAGTGTCAGGCGTGAAACATGTTTAATGGGATAGGTGAATATTACTACATTTTAGGGTGAGAGCACAAGCACGTTAGCAGTGGTAAAATGTGCAGAATCCTAAGGCCAACGAAAACAAAGTCAGCAGGAGGTCTGACAGCAAAATGTCAGGGGGGGAACCACCGGTAGAGGCCAGTTCTAACAGAACAAATGGAAGAGGAATGCCCTTTTGTGTTTGAACAGTATAACAAATTATTGGCATTGTTGCTTTGTGGAAAGGGCTGTTTTAATATTTCAGTTAACGTTTACAGTTAAACTTGCCTTCCAAGGATCCTTGACTGGCTAATCAAAATCAAATGTCTGATACATTATTTCTTTAAACTTTTTTTCCAGCCTGCCTTCTTGGGCCTACCAGGCATCCACATGTTCTTTACCTTAATTTGCTTTATTCAACGTACTGATCACTGGGGACCCTTTTTTATTCTCTCTTCCAACAACTCACTGGTGAGCTCCTTCTCTCCTCATCTCAATGGGTTTTACAGTGATCTGCTCACAGTTACTCTTGTCAAAACAAGTCTAGCTGTCTTTCCTTTAAACTATCCCCTTAACAAAGTAGAAACATTAACCATTTAACAACCAATTTCTTCCCCTTTCTGGCCATAGAGCAAGTCTTAGCAGGGCATGTTTCCTCTACCTCGCCCACTTGTTTTTTAAATGTGTCTATGGGCTGTAAGGAACTATGGGACATATTCAGAAGAAAGTGGCACATTGGATCCGATGTGCCACATTTCCTGCGTTGCACCTGCCCCACCTAACGACACCATGTTGCGCCGCATTTACAATACGGCACACCATGGCGGCCGTTAGAACAATAGTGTCAATATTTTTTACGCTATTGTTGTGCTTTTCTGCATTAGCGTCAAATCTTTTGACATTGGTGCAGCAAAGCAAAGGGAGGTCCATTGATTAAAATGGGTGCATCATTTTAACGCCTGCTCTAAGCAGGCTTAAAAAATGACAGAAAAAATGATGCAGTGAAATGTTGAAAATTTCACTGCGCCATTTTTTCGGGCCTCGCTGCATCGGAATGCCCCTCCTTGAATATATTATGATTGGTGCAGGTATGATGTGGCGCAAGGGTTTGCAGAGTGATGCAATGCAAGCATTTCCCCGCTTTGTAAATACAGCGTGTGAGACAGGCCACTTAAACGCCACCTTAGCATAAAAACATGGCACTAGGGTGGCAAAAGGTGGCTCTATGGGATTGTAATTATGCCCCTATGCATATTTCATGCTTAAATAGGTAAAAAATCCTGTGCTATACGACTTCAGAGAACAACGTGCATTTCAGGCCCTCATTTGCCAAACCATTAGCTACTGACGGGTGGCTCGAGCACTCTCCTGTTTGAAGAACCACCACTAAGCTTTCCTATGAAGATGAACACAGACTTTACTGACTGGTTGATCCCAAGAGGGGACAATCCCTAGAGGTGAAGTTACCATTGGAAGAGTTGTTTTTATAAAATGTATTTGAAACCAATGTAATAAGTGGAACGGATGAAACAAAAATCGGTTTCTTTTGCCTGAATATGTGTGTATCCCTCAGGTGAAACTCCAGGAATTCCTTGGCCAACTTGAAAAGCACGGCTAAGAGAATCAGTCCATATGGAGCCTTTTGCTCCTACCTACAGATTGAATTGAATTAAAGGATGTTTTACTAGCACCCCTGCTTTCTTCCTTACCGAAAAATGGCTTTCCAGGACGCAGTTTGCAGCATTGCATTGCAATTATGGGTCTCCATTGGATAACTGTAAACATTGCACTTGTATAGCGCACTACTCACCCGTTAGGGTCTCAAGGTGCTGAACGCATACCACTGTGGAACCCCTCCTGGCTTTTCCCTGTGAGGCGCCCACTCCTGGACAGCCCCAGGGTGAAGCCAGGCATCCAAGCACTGTGAGGGCCGTTGTGGAGTTTAAGTAAGCTATTGCCCAGAGTGGGACCCATTAATTAGATTAGGCACCGAGGCAAGAATTATCTGGTCCAAGGGAATTGAGCCCAATAGCCGCAGAGGTGGGAATTGAACCGTGGTCCTGGGCCAAATCTCTGCATCAGGGTCTGCCACTCTAACCATTGTGCCACACTTCTCCACGAGTACCCTAACCATAAGTTGAAGGCTCTAGCCAAGTTAGAAAGTAGACCTGGATTTTTTTCCACACACAGACCTTTAGGTATTTTTAAGTCCCAGTTTTCACATGTCTAAGCGCACTGGTGAGAGTGCGAGTAATGGGGGATATGGTTTGAGTGGGCGCATGGTGAGAATGAATGCATGAGTATTGATGTGGATGAGTGAGGGTCTAAGGTCAGCTGGCATGAGTGGCTTCTGGAATGAGTGCATGAGTGTTGCTGTGACTGACTGCATGAGAGAGGGTTATGCTTGTCTTAATGTGAGTGGGCATGCTGAGATAATGAACAAATGCTAGAGTGCACTGGAGCCAGGGGGTGTGGGAGAGAGTATCAAGAATAAGCTGGTACCAGTGAGTGCTTGGTTAGATAGTGCATGCTTGAGTGTGTTGCTCTGATTGAGAGCACATTGCAGCCAGTATTGATCTTTTGAACATCCAGTATCCTTGCACATACTAGTGATAATATGGTTATTGGATGTGCTAGTTACATATTTGCAAAAGAAATACAATACCATTATAACACAAGATTATTTTGTTAATTTGACAGATCAATTTCCAACAAGGTTCGGCAAAGTCATTAGGTCGGGTTTATAACTGAAAATACATACCAACCACAACTTCTGCCTAATTAACTGCTGTACTCAGGGAACACAGCATGCAGATGGAGATTAAGCCTCTCTTTCAGTAGTATCACTAAAAGCTCTTTTCCTGTTGATCTCATTAGGTCTGGCGTGAGCTACTCTTGCAAGCCATTCTACAGGTGAGACCTATTGCTCTGCCACTGCTTGTTTACATGGTTCTTCCATGTCTTGGAAAACAAGGTCATCCGGTAAATGCACACGATTAGTTAACTAGGGCCTCTTGAAGGCAGAACATGTCCCGTTATTTCAATATGTCCAGTTTTTTCAGGGCCAGTCAATTGCTAGCTTTGGGAATCTGAATTATCTATTAGGCAGGAAATCTCTTTCTGAACTAAATTCATCTGAGCAGATAATCCTTTCCACTAATTCATACATTTATGTGAATTGTTATTGACACATGCAGCAGTTGTGGATGTGTAATTTAGAGATAGCATATCAGTAACTTTTTGCTTAGGTGAGAGAAGAGAAGCAAGGCAACAGAAACATTTTGAAAATGACTTGGACTGAAGTCAGATCCTTGAGGAACTGCACACAAGGATACTCAAAGGTGGAAGCCATCCAAGGGCAACGCCTCATTGCTACCCCTTGGAGCTGGTCAAGGAGGATAGTGGGAGAAACAATGCCGAAGAATGGTGTGAAGGATGGCATGAGTCAAGGCGCTACTCTTGTCCAAGATACCTCTAAGTGCCGATAAAAGGACCAAAGGGAAGGTCGCAAAAACACTGCTCCAAAGGTCCACCAATTAAGTCTTGGAATCTTTTAGGTGACACTCTTCTACTATCTGAATGGACCTGACTGACTTAGATGGTGTTTAAAAAATTGCTAGCTCAGTTGGTGTCTATTTAGTCTACTTTCATTGATGGAATTTCTACTCCATACTGTCCTGACCCTGACATAGACTAATTAATAGTATCAGTTCTCCTTGAACTTTATCTTTGGTGCAATAATATATGAACCAGTTGGACTAACTTTTTTTATGTGATTTTGCTGTCTTCGAGGATTGTTTGAGGTTGACTTGGTAAAATCCTTCACATTTTAGGACAAAGTCTTGTTTGCCGTAGTGTGTCTTTCATCCATTACCTGTAAATGAATGGTCAAATGAATAAATAAATAATGAAGAATGACTGATTCTCAGTGCACCTTCTGCGTTTGTTGTTTATCTTAAACTTTGTATGTAAGAGTACATATGAATAGGTGAGTTGGTGTTCCCGTGTTACCAATGCAAACTGCATTGTATTGGTTCTGTGCCTTTTCTATTCTTGGCAGCACATTAGTGAAATTAGGAGCAGTAGTTTGAAGCATCCATTCACACTTCACAGTGCAGCACCAGTGGCATAAAAAGCTTGAGGGGCCTCCCAGAAAAGTACTAGGAGGGGGCCCCCCCTCGCCAGCCCACCACCTTGCACTTTTGCTTCAAAGGGGAACAGGCTACACTGTCTTCCAATACCCAAAGGGTTTGTCTTTATGTCTCTCTGTCTGTGCACAAGGCTATACATCACGTTGGTCCTCTATAACTCCAAGATAACATTTTTGTTTATCGTCCTACTTAACTGTTGCACTTAGCTGATGCTAATTTTTTGGTCATACCAAACCTACAAGCAAATACGTCTGGTGGCAGATCCTACCCACTCCACGCATCTAATCTGTGGAACAATCTACTTCAGATTTCCTGTGGTTTCATAAATCTTTGAGGACCAGGCTTTACTCTCTTCCAAGAGGCACCAGAAGGTACATCATTACTTTCTATAGCTTTTATTAGTGGCAGAATTCCATTCCAAGTCGCAGCAAAAAATCTAATTTTTTACAGAGATCTCCCTGCAGGCTGGTGCTGTGAGTTTTGAGAAATCAATCAGTGTCTTTCACTATCAAAGATATTAATATAGGGCCCCAGTGGTGAGTTCAGTGCTGGGAGGGAGAAGACTGGGTATAGAAAATCAATCCATGATACTTCACAAACAATATAGGGCCCATTAGAGACCCATTACAGGTACATTTCTAATTACTGCTAGGTCTGAGACTCCAGGGGCTCAACCCACTTAAATCCAGGGGCTCCAGGCAAAGGAAGGAGAGGTCACAGAAGAATATGTTGTGGACAGTAAGTGATGCAGACCAACAGCTGAGCAGAGTTTAGACACATTAATCCTGTCTGTTCGACATTATGGATGCTTAGGATGTGATATATTCAACTAGCACATGCACACATACAGAGCCACTGAAACTAGTGGAATAATGTTACAGTCCAGGCGTTTAGTCCAAAGTCCTTCCCACAGATGGCCACCCCTTCCTCCGGCATGTATCCCAACATTTTGGAGAAAAGCAGGAGGTTTAAAAAAAATTATTGGGGACATGTATTTCTCCCATTGACTTCTATTGAAGCTGAGGCAATTTCAGATGGGAGACAACCAAAATAAAGCTGTTTTTGGCTCAAACAATTAGGAGCCTCCTGCCTGAATCTGGTCTATCGGCATGTATACTCTGGAACCAGCACTACCCACCTGCCATTTAGGAAGTATCAATTGCTGAGTCAGCCTCTGAGGGCACAAAATTCTCCTGAGTTCAGACCATGTTCCTATTCCATGTGCAGCACCAGCGAGAAAGAGGTCTGTGTGTTTTACATTACTGTCTGCAGTGCACATATCAACTTGAACATTCTCTGATTTAGTCCATGTGCTGCTGGAAGCAGAGTCAGTGGCGTTACATAACCTTTAGGGCCCCCCTGCAAGAAATGGAGAGGGATACCCCAATAAAACCCATACTTTCTTAGTCGCTAACCACTCTATAAAAGTACTTCACCTTGGCTGCCTCCATCCACATGACATCAGCGGTAGCTTCCATGAGACAAAGAGACATGAGCATTTGGAAAACCAATAGGTCCCGCACATGCAAGCAATACTGGCTTTGCCAGTGTGTTTTATCCATGTTGTACATCAGTGTGGCTTCTGTTCAGCATGGCTTACAGTTAGTGGCATGGAGAGAGTGATGAGCAGTGGCCTGGAGTAGAACAGAGTGTTGTGGAGTGTGATAAAGTGGCATAGAGTGTTGTGGTGTGGAGTGGCATAGAGTGGACTAGAGTAGAGTATTGTGGAGTGGCGTAAAGTGTCATGGAGTGGCATAGATTGTCGTGGGGTGGTGTAGAGTGTTGTGGAGGGATTAGAGTGGAGTAGCACGGACGGGCATAGAGGAGAGAGGTGGAGAGAGGAGTGCCAGAGAAGAGTAGAGTGTCATAGAGTGGAGTAGTGTGTTATATAGTGGAGTGGCAAAAAGTGTGCTACAGTGGAGTGGTGGACGTTGTCATTCATTGAGTACAGTGGAGTTGTGTAGAGGGAGTTGCATACAGTGGAGTAGA
Source organism: Pleurodeles waltl (assembly GCF_031143425.1). Classification (NCBI taxonomy): domain Eukaryota; kingdom Metazoa; phylum Chordata; class Amphibia; order Caudata; family Salamandridae; genus Pleurodeles; species Pleurodeles waltl. Next base: position 40,402,107 of record NC_090450.1, read on the forward strand.
GTGTCATGGAGAAGAGTTTAGCAGATTGTCATTGAGTGGAGTGTCATAGAGTGAAGTGGCATAGTGTTGTGGAGTGGTGCAGAGTATTGTGGAGTGGCATAGAGTGGAGTAGAGTAGAGTGACGTGTCATGGAATGGCATAGAGTGTCATGGAGTGGCATAGAGTGGCGTAGGGTGAGGTGGAGTGTTGTAGAGTGAAATATTGTTGAGTGGAGTGTTGTTGAGTGGAGGGCAGTAGAGTGTTGTAGAGTGGAGTGGTGTAGTGTCATAGAGTGAAATGGCATAGAGTGTTGTAGAGTGAAGTGGCATAGGGTGGAGTGGCATAGAGGGCCACAGTAGAGTAGAGTGGAGTAGTGCATCTTGGAGTTGAGTGGAATGGAGTAAAGTTGCATTCAGTGGCATAGAGGGAGTTCCGTAGGATGATATATAGTAGATTAGAGTGTCGTAGAGTAGAATAGTGCATTGTAAAATGGCATAGAGTAGAATGTCGTAGAACGAAGAGGTGTGTTGTGTAGCCATTTTTGCTATAATTTTATACATGCTATTTTAGCATGTTAGGCCTGTTGCTGTGCACTTTAACCTAGATATATTTTATTCGGCTTTGTTTTATTATTTTAATATTAGCCACATTTAAGGTCTTGTTTATTTTTTCTATCTAGCTGTTCTTCATCTAGGTCAGCACTGCGTTTTTATACAAGACATTTCTTTCACTCTGTGTTTTTTTCAAGGCTGCAGTAAGATAAGTTGTTGGCAAAAGTGGTACTCTTTGTCTTCAATGTTCACAGAAACATACACTCTCTTACGTGGGGATCCTTTCTTGGAACATCAGATGTTTTATCAGAAAAACACTACTTTGACCCATATACGTTAGAGGGAGAATCCAGACAGATGACCATGATTGTATGCTGATTACTGATTGTTCGTTACAGCTGCTTATGTAGACTACAGGCCTCATGCTCAGGTATGAGGGATGATGTCTTCCAAGGGGGAACCTGAAAGACAGACCTAGAGTTTAACATGCTGTGCTCTAACATAGCTTAGGTAGAAACTATCCCTACAAACCTTAGTGACTGTATGGTTAACATTATTCTTGTGTTTCACTCTCCCTGTCACAATTTTAATCTTATTGTGCTTCATTGTCCTAGTTATTGCAATACATGCTTTATTATCTAAGATGCAGTTACTTCAATAAAACCTTATGAACTTTACTCTGCCTCTGATTGTCCTTGCATATGTGAGATTAATGTAACTAAGAGAAACGGATGAGATCTGAGTGACCACGATTCCCCTGAGGAGACATGTATGTCATGCGCCCGGTTACCCCAATCATCCCTGCTCTTGAGTGTAGATGAGGCACTGCTAGTTATCCGGAACAAACCCGGATTAGGGCGCGAGGTGTCACATGGCGCGGGATCAGACTCAGTCCCCCGCAGTCCAGGTGATTCTGCCACCCGAATCCAGTAGTCTCATTAGGATAATGAGAAACTATGTAACAGGTGTAGAGTGTTGTAGAATGTAGTAAAGTGAGCAGAGTGGAGTAAAGTGTTGTAGAGTGCAGTAGTGTGGAGTGACATAGTGTAGAATAAAGTAAAGTGTCATAGAGTCGAGTGTCATAGAGTGGAGTGGCGTAGAGTAGTATGTCGTAGAGTGGAGGGGCGTGTCCTAGTGCTCCATAAAGTGGAATAGCATAGAGTTGAGTGGGGTGGAGTGGAGTGGCGTAGAGTGAAGTGGTGTGTCGTAGAGTACAGTGGAGTGGTGTAGAGTGCAATAGCATTACCAGCTGTCTGTAGACCTGGGGTAGTGATGGCGAAAGTGTTAGCTGGTTTTGAGTTCACTTTCATAAAGGTATTGAAGGATGAACTATACCAAGTGGGTGGATGGAGAGATCTGCCTTTCTTGAAGTTTGGAGGTATGAATGTTGTTTGCATTTGTTTTCTGCACTGTCTTGTAGGGCTACCGGTGGCTCCACAGTAGGTTTTGTGGACACTGGCAGATTTGGTGTCTCTAAAATGATGGTAGGGCTCAGGCAGAATAACTTATATGCAGGAAGGGTCTATTAGAATTGGCTGACTTGGCTCCAACCCTACTCGCACTTCAGAGATGCCAGCACATGGTGAAAAACCTCTGGATTTCCTTAAAGGTCAGTCAACCTGCAGCTAAGGTCTGTAATAAAGACAGCCACAATTTGGTTAGTGACCCCCTCGTACCTCTGAACACCACCACACCCAATAAAACTCTGTTGTTGTAGGTCTTTCAGTTCCCATCTGCATTCCTCATTTCCTTTCTTCCTTTCCCATTGTCTTCTCCCTCAAACGCTTCCACTCTCTTCCCTTCCTTTCACCCCTCTCACTCATCCTTATGTTCATCCTGCCTTTGTTCACCTCCAAAGCTTGGCTCAATTTCTTTCTGTTTGCCCTCTCCATTTCTGCCTACTCTTACTGTATTTTCAAACTGTCCCTCTCCCTACAGAAAATAGCAAACACTGCACCTTGTTACACACATTAGTTTGTCCCACTACTTTTCATTTCAATGCAGTGTTGTTTGGTTAAAATGGTTAAATCTGACATTGTATGTATGTGACAGGCATACAAATAGATAGATAGATAGATAGATAGATAGATAGATAGATAGATAGATAGATAGATAGATAGATAGATAAATAGATATATTTTGTTTTCCCAGCAATAGAACAATTAGAAAAATCACCAAAAGCCGTACTTTCCCCCCTTACAGAACATATTTTAAACAGTCAATTTAAGAATAAAATGCTTTGAAATGTGAACTAGGGTTCCCTTAATGACCCAACTGATAATTTACGTACACAAAGACAGAAAGGCCTTGTTAAAATAAATAAAGACAATTTCATACACTCAGTCCTGCCAAGTGCCGCAAATCTGCGATTATACCAACGCTCTGTGTATTTTTTCCGCATTGCTGCAAGGACTCTATTTGTACAAGCAAACGGAGCTTGGCGAGTGATCAGCCTCACAGCGCTAGGGGTGATGTGGACATGGCTTATATCCTGGAGTTACCGAAGGCACTGTTCAGCCTGGCATTGCTTTGTTTCTTGGGTTTCACTCTGAGATGTACATTTTGATTGGATGGCACTGTATGTGGGACTCTGTCTCGGTGTCTACCACTGGTCTGATTGGGTAAACCATACTCATGTGATCAGGTAGTCAGCAGTGTGAAAGTGCAGCCCTCTCACTGGGTTGATGTGAAACCACAACAGCAGAGTCTCAGAAGTGTGTGCCCATAGACACACTTGGCATAGAGCAAGTGCACTTCCCCACCCACCCATTTGCCACTGCCTCGCAGTACACTCAGGACAGAGACATCAGAGCTACCCCCATCCACCCCCCACCTCAGTGTTCAAACCAAAGAAATAGATCCTACTTGTGAGCCCTGCAGATTGTGTACTTGTGTACCTGACTCACTACCTTAGGCATTGCAAACACTGCGCATAGGCACACACCAGTGCTGGCTGACTGAATCCAAAATGGAAGGCTGCACTAACAGCAGTGGGCACAGACTACCACAGATCACTAAATGACACGTCGGTGGGGACCTGTGATGAACCCCACCTATCCCCAATGCAGCAGCACAGGTGATCAAGGGCACTCATTCTGCCATCCTACAGAGCAGATAACGCAAGAAAGCATTAATTCTTCACTAAACATCAAATCTTTTTTCAGTGGCTGCACCACCTGTAAAAACACTTGCTAAAGACATTTTAGTAGAATATTAGACACAAAAGTCACACTTTTGATTCAAGAGCAACAGATCTCCCAGGTCTGGAGCCTAATTATACAATACAAGACATGTTTTTTCTTTGCTTTAAGATATTTTTAGTCCCAATTTTACAATAAGATAACCAGACCTTCTCCCAGAGAAGCAGTGCCCTTGGAAGTCCACCCTCAGAGGGACCCACACCCAGTCTTGTAAGGTGCTTGCCAAGGTGGGATTAAAGAGAAAAAAAAAAAAAAATTTTGTTTCCCGTCCTTCTGGGTCAGTGTGAGACAGTGTGAGACAGCTCTGAGCACGCTGCACAGCTGCCTAAGCGAGACACACAGCACTGTACAGACAAGCTGGGGTGCCCCCCTTAAAGTACAGTAGACTGGGGATCCCCCCATGACTCCAAGCTTTGCTGTCTGCAGCCCATGCACTAACATGGAGATTTTTAGGGTTAACCTACGCGCTGAAGACGTAAAAGAAATGCAGAGGCAGATGTGTCGGCGTGGGGGGCAGAAAGCTGTTTCTTCCTTCACAAGTGAAAGTGACGAGTGAGCTATCTCAGCACTAGCTCCTTCAGCTGGGAAAACGAATAAACACTCCATTCGTTTCTTATGTGTCCAAAAGAAAGCCCAAGGGAACCTTGGAGAGCTAGAAAAGCGCTTCTGTAATATCTGATCCAATGCTTACCGGTGAGAAGGTGATGAGCCCACGGCAGCGCTGCAGGTCAAATTACTGCGCTGTGAGAAGCAAGCGCTTTAATACATCACCGCACTCTGTTAGCTCGTCCCACAGAGCGGAGCTCCCAGCTAGAAGGTGAACGTGTAAACACCAGAGCAGAGCGTGGGTGGGTAAAATTGTGACAGGAGACCATCGGCGCTTTCTGGAGCACCAAACCCCGTCTCATCCGGTCGAAATTAAGAAAATTATACATGTATGCAAACTCTCTCCTGCTTTAGCTGGGAAACTACAAATTCAAAGGCTACTCTCGCGCAACTCCTCCCCATTCCTGCATGCAAAAACATGCATGGAGTTTCGTAAGAGTTCCAACATTAGATTGATGATGCCTGTCACATACCCTCATATCTTCCCCTCTAAGAATTATCTGTGAAAAGTTAACAGTGTGTCCTTAAATCTTGGAAGGGGAGATTAGAGCATGTGACTGGTATCGTATTATTATTGGCAGTTTTACACGGTGCAAACAAAACCAGAGTTTAGAACTCTGTTTTCGTTAGTGCTGTGTTATTGAATTGCAAGAAGTGAAACGCTGATTTTCTGTCACATTAAAACTAATAGTCCTGATTAATGCACATTGTCCATGCTCCAATATAAGTCAGTGGGGAAAAAGATTCTACAACTTTTTTTTTTTTAAATCTCTATATTGTCTGCTTTAAAATGTTGGTATGTATGAAAAATAGTATTGACTATGCAAATTCAGTACTGCTAACTAAGTGAATCTTGTGCGTTTTGGCCCAACAGTAGGGGCTTATGGGCTATTATGATAGCGCCTCATATTTTTTAACTAAACATCCAGGGCCTCGTTATGAGTTTGGCAGTCCCAACACCACCAACAGACTGGCGGTGAACACCGCCATATTATGACCATGACGGTATTCTCATCAAAACATAACTAAAGCAGCTCCAGCACTGCCAGTGCAGTCCAGCCGCCACAGACGATGGTAGGCACCTGCAGGCCGACAGAGACCATGTTTCCACCAGACAGATTACGAGGTTGTACACCGCCAAGGTTTCCGGTGCAGTAGGACCACCATGGAAACCCAGGCGCAAACCAATCGCCTAAAAGGAGACACTCACCTTCAGGAAGCCATACTCATCTGGAGCCACCATGGATCCGGAACTATACACCTTCCCACTGCTCCCACTGCTCCCACTGCTCCTGCTTGCACAAAGACTTCGGAATCAGTGACGACGACGTCAACAGCAACGGTAGGTATACACACTTACCTGTTATTACTGTACATTGTCACTTTTTGTTCACATACACAACATACATTCTAGAAGGGGGTGCAAAGGCGACACTCACACCTAACAGCACACTAACATGCACACTCACAGACACCCACACACCCACACGCACCCACACAATAAATACAGCACGGCCAACACACACACACCCACACACACACACACACACACATATAAACATCACAAACACATATGTGTCCCCCGAACTTGACTCTTGAATGCCATGTAACCTCCACAGGCATCAATGGGGCAGGCAGGCAGGCACCTCAGGGGTTATCTGGGAGGGGTGAGGGGGTTTGGGCTTGGGTTTGGGAGGGGTGGCCTTTGGGATAAGGCTTAGGAGGAGGGTTGGGCTTGGACTTAGGTTTAGGGGAAGGTTGGCTTTTAGGTGTTGAAGGTGGAAGGTCCGGACATGGGGAGGGACACTGACTGTTTACGGGCACCACGGAGTGAGAGAGGAGTAGGAAAAAGGGCACACTCCAAAAGGAAAGCTTTTTTTGACACACGGGGACGGTCATAGCAAAAGGGTTTCGGTGTGGAGGGAGAGGGAGTGGTTGTCTAAAGTGTTGATGTGGATGTTTGGGTGCATGTTTGTGCGAGGTATGCTTATGGGCTTGGTTGTTGTGTGGGTGAGTATGGGCGTTTATGTGTCTTGGTAGGAGGGGGTGGAGGTTCTGGGAGATGCAGTGGTGGGTGGGTGAGTGTCTGTTGGGGTGGTGACTGCAGGTATGGAGGATGTGCTGCATGTAGGTGTGTCTGTGGTTGTGGTGTCTGCGGATGCGGTGACTGGGGTGGATGTCTGAATGGTCTGCTGTGGTGCTGTCTGTGAGTAAGATAGGTGTAGTGGCTGGATCTGTGAATGTTGGTGTGGTGTCTGCAGGTGTGTCAGGTGTTGCGTCCGTGATGCTGGGGTGGTGGGGGTGTCAAAGCAGGCCATGACTGTTGCTGTAAATGCAGGTGTATGTTGCTTGTGTGCATGCCGGTATTGTGTCTTGTGGTGCTTGTGTTTGTCAGAGCTACCCTTGGATGTTGAGGTGGATGCATGCTTGTCTGTCTGTATGCTTTGGCTGGGTCAGAGGAGAGGGATTTGGGATTGGGAAGAAGTGGAGGATGGAAGACAAAGGGTGACTGGCTGCCATCAGTGTAGAGGTCAGAGCCTGAAGGGTCTCTGTAGGCCAGCCAGTGCACAGTGAATGCCCTCCAGGAATGCATTACTCTCTTGGACTTGAGTTGCCAGTTCCTGGATGGCATTCATGATGGTCGACTGATCCGCAGAGATCGACCTCAGGAGGTCAATAGCCTCCTCACTGAGGGCAGCAGAGCTGACAGGGGCAGGGGCAGAGGTGCCTGCGACAAAGGAGAAGTCCACCCTCATGGTTGAGTGTGCAAGGCCAACTGGGTGGGGAGCTACAGGGAGGGTGCTGATAGTAAGGGGGGTGGTGGACAAAGATGGTGCTGGATGATCCCAGGTGGTTCCTCCAATGCCAGGGAGTGTTCACTGGAGGAGGAGTCCAATGAAGAAGATGTGGATCCTGTCTCCCACGTGGCACTCCCCTCACCCTCTGGGCCAGTGGGTCCCTCGGTGTCGGTGGTCTCAGCACACTGGGTCCTGTGGCCGGCAGCCTTCCCATTCGGCTGTGCCCCGTCTCCTTCGCCTGCCGATGCTGATGCACAGAAAGAGAGAGAGAGAGAGAGAGAGAGAGAGAGAGAGCCTTCACATTCTTCACACACACATGCATTACAACATGCGCAACAGTAACAAAACATCAGTTAGAAACCATTCAGAGTCTACATTATGTCACAACAAGATACTTCCAACTTTCCCTTATGACAACAGTCCCACCCACAACATAAGCCAACCATCTGACCACTACTTCACAATCTCATCAATTCAGCTGTAACGCAAAAGCATCATGCACAAGATGGATTGGCTACATCAAAAATCTATCCCCATACAGATCATCATTGTCCATCGTCAGTGTACATCACAAAATGACATAGCATGCCATTGAAACATCTATCTAAATACTAAGAAAAGATTAATTTGGAGTTTCTGCACCCCAAATCTGATATATTGTCACATATGTACAGCACTAGGGGCCTACCTAGCACACTGGGTACACCCACAGACAACCACAATAGATACCAAACAGTGTGCATGGAGGGCTCAGACCATTCTATCATACATTCTGAACAGAAACCTCTACGTGACAACATCTGAACACCTACATTACTAACAACTGTCCAGACATGTGATTACCACTACCTATTTCTGAAACTAACACTTATACAACTGATTACTAATGTACCCACATACACCTAGAGTCAAGCTAATTGAAAGACAACATATACCACAACACCAACAAGTATATGTGAAATAGAACACCTGCTACACCATTAAGTCAGGCAGAAATGAGCAGAGCCATAACCAAAACTGTCCAAATAGCCTCAGATTTGAAAAGGTAAGTCTAGGAAAAAAAAGAGGCTACTTTGTCCTCCTACTAGTCACCACACCTGTAACACATACCACATTGTCAGATCTGCAATACTTAGACTTCATACACTAAAATATAAGAGGCAAAGTCATGGGTTCTGTCAGTACTTACCCCTTGTGGCTGATATGCTACCTTCAACCACCCATCCACCTCAGGGAAGGCCACTGCCAAAATGCGGGCCATTAGAGGGGTCAAGGACTGACGGGCACCCATCCCTCGTTGAGAGGACATCCCCAACTGGGCCTCTGCTGTCTTCCAGGCCCAGCATCTCAGGTCCTCCCACCGCTTCCTACAGTGGTTGCTCCACCGGCCATGGACCCCCAGGGTCCGCACTTGCTTGGCGATGGCACCCAATTCCCTTCTTCTAATGGGCAATGACCTGCATGGATGACACAACCAAAAGGAAACAAGTCATGTCCACATGCAACATACCAATAGTAGTGGAGAGTACACATCAGTGACAGCAAGTAGGCAAACATTCCCATCCTCTCAACTCACACTCATTTACATATCATTATCTGCATGCATCAACACCTTTACTACTTTACATTTTAGATACACCATCATTCACCACACCTATCACACATTGGTATTGCATTGGACTCACCCGCTCCTCTGGTGCACCATATAGCTGTTCATACAGAGGTAGGACCTTCTCCACTGGCTTCTCCAGCTCCTCAGGGGTGAAGGCTAGGGCCCTATCACCTGCAGTCAACTGTAACTACTGCCTTCATCTTTGGTTATCAATATGTGCTTTTGTGCACTAAATGCTGTGTCACAGGAGGACATGTGGTATTAGCAATGTACACCTACTCAGATGTTTCCATGCTTTCTAGAAAACGTAGATAATGTGCAAAAATATGTGTAAGACATGTGAAATCTGTTCAATTTACAAAGATTTACAGTAACAGATTAATATGTATGTGTAATTCAATATTTAAGTAGGGAATGTGCCCCAATGAGGGTGTCATCGGGTTCATACCTATGTGCTGCAATGTAGATATCTGAGTTTGTAACCGACCTCGACAGCAGATATGTGTGAGTAGTGTATCAGACTTTACAAGATGTCAACATGCTGCATGTCACATACTATGTTGAATTTTCCTCACATAGGCCCTCATTATGACATTGGCGGTAAATCCCACTTACCGCTATGCTGACTGCTGCCAACATACTGTCACCGCAGCGGATATCCACAAACCATGTTATGACACACACACACCAATCTGTCACTATACAGCCACACACACAAATCCGCCAGCCCAAAGGTCAGTGATAAACTGGCGGTATCAAAACCCACACTGTTGTGCCAACAGAACAACACCCACAACATTATGACTCATGAATCACCATGGCGGGCATTCAAGAGAGACAGCAAGAGCACCTTCACAACCAGAGCCACATACCACCATCACCTATACTCCACCCAAGCACCTTACATCACACACCCCAACACATCACCCTACAAATCCTCACCCACACCACTCACACTACTCCCATGGCACCACATAGACACCCCAGATTCTCTGAGGAAGAGCTAAGGGTCATGGTGGAGGAGGAAATCATCCGGGTAGAGCCACAGCTATATGGAGAACAGGTGCAGCAGATATCCATTGCTAGGAAGATGGAGCTATGGCAGAGAATCGTGGACAGTGTCAATGCCGTAGGACAGCACCCCAGAAGAAGGGATGACATCAGGAAGAGGTGGAACGACCTATGGGGGAAGGTGCGTTCCATTGCAGCAAGACCCCAGCTCGCAGTACAGAGGACTAGCGGTGGACCCCCACCTCCTCCCCCACAACTAACAACATGGGAGGAGCAAGTCTTGGCAATCATGCATCTTGAGGGCCTGGCAGGAGTAGGAGGAGGACTGGACTCTGGCAAGTCAAATCTTCACCACTTTTAACCCCCCTACCTGCATTCCAACACATACCCCCTCCCTTACCCTCACTCCCATCACTCGACCACTTACCACACACCCCACCACCACAATCCACTCATCCCAATGCTAAGCACTGCATGGTCTACCAATACATGAAGACCACTCACAGCCCTGCATGGACACCTATCACTGCAGCATGCACAATAGAGAGAATCAGCTATCCCACCAAATAACTCACACAAGGCAAAGCTGCCAGGGCAATAACAACCATAGAGGGCAACCCACCCATGCGCAATATGTCACACACAGAAACAATAACACTGCATTTACATCCCTACAGGTATCCCAGCCAATGTCCCCGGAGAAGAGGTGCCAGCAACATCCAGTCCCCCCACAGAAGAGGCCCAAAGTGATGACAGCAGCTCTGCTCGCCTGGATCTGGATGACCATCCTGGCCCATCAGGGACTTCCGGACAGTCGGTTACCCAGGCACAGTCCCACACCATCACAGAGCAACCCCCATCAGGAAACACCACCACAGCAACCACCCAGCGGACCCATACCTCTGTCCCCAGGACACATCAATCAGCAGTGTGTACACCACTATAGGGACCCCAGGGCACCCAGGACGATCAGTGACCTGGGGTCAGTGGCAGTGGGCACACGGTTCAGGGGACAAAGACACAGGACAACAGGGAAGCTGGGAGGACTGCTGTGCACTAGGAGGAGGACAGGCCCAGGGAACCGACTCTCCAGGAGGCACTCACCGCGACCCTAGGAGCATACCAATATTCCCAGGATACGCTGGGCCAGATCCTGGACAAGATGCAGGAGAACATGCGGCTGCAGGAGGGACAGTACCTGGGGATCAGGGAGGACTTGAAGTCCAGTAACACCATCCTGGTCTCCATTGCAGGGGTGCTGGCAGACATGGCCACAGTATGAGGGAACCAGTGGAACACCAGCGGGCCCCTGACACTGGCCAGACTACTCAACAGCCCTCCACCTCCATTGATGCTAGTGGACAGGAGGCCCGCCACAGGACCAACAGGCCACCAGCACCCCCCTGCAGAAGGAGAACCACCCCACAAATGTTCCCTGCAATCCAGGCAGAAGCCAGAGACTATTGCCAAGACCCCCGCCAGGAAATAAGACTCTCCTGATTGCCACCCTTGTGCCCACTCTGTCAGCCTATCCACCTTGAACTGTCATTGCGCCCCTTCCTATGCCCCCTTGGACAATGCACCTGTGCTACAAATAGACTGGACTCTACCTGGACTTTCCTCCATCATCACCCCAGCCCATTGCACCTCCCCCTTTTCGTCAGAGCACTGCAATAAACACACTTTGAAAAAATACAAGTATGGAGTATGTCAAATGATTTAAGTATGTATTAGTTTAACAAGGTTTAAACATTGCAATTCAACTGTACAGTAATGTTTACATAGAAAACACCTCTAGATGGCTGCAGTGAACACACCAGGAGCAATAGTGGGGTACCAACATGTGCAAAAAGAGATACCAATGGGTACAGTGAGTGGGCATAGAAGTAGGAATTCACAGGCTGCCATTGACAATATCAAACATCAAACTGTCAATGAAATGTGAAATAACACTGTCTTTCCTGTGTGTCATTAGAAGTATTGACGAATGAGTGCTGTTCTGTTGTCCTCATCCTCTTTCTCCTCATCTTCACTGTCTGCAGGGTCCACTGCTGCCACACGGCCATCTCCAGCCTCCTTCTCCTGCAGAAAAGGCACATGGCGTCTCAAGACAAGGTTGTGCAACAGACAGCATGCCACAATGATCTGGCAGACCTTCTTGGGTGAATAGCACAGGGGTCCACCTGTTAGATGGAGGCACCCAAACCTGTCTTTCAAGAGGTCAAAGGGGTGTTCATTAATCCTTCTTGTTTACCCATGTGCCTCATTGTAACATTCCTCAGCCCTTGTCCTGGGATACCTGGCAGAGCCCAATAGCCATGATAGGTTTGGGTAACCTGAGTCACCTGCAAATATCGAGGGACAACTGTTAGCCACACACTAACCCTTATGTCCCACACCATACCCATACACCAACATCCACTGTGTGGGAACCAAGACTCACCTATTAGCCACACCCTGTGCCTCTGGAGTTGGTCCATCACTTTGGATGCTGTTGTTCATCAGGATAAAAGCATCATGCACCAAGCATGGATACTTAGCATTGACATGGGAGATGTACTGCTCCTCCAAACACACCATCTGCACATTCATCAGTGATAACTTTTTCGATTTCTGAAGACCTGTTCATTTTGCCAGGGGTGTACAAATGCAATATGTGTCCCATCAATCGCCGCAATGATGTTGGGGATATGTCCCATTGCATAGAAGTCAGCCTTCACTATGGCCAAATCCTCCACCTGGGGGGAAACGATGTAGTTGTACATGTGTTCAATCAGCACAGACAACACTCTGGTCAGCACTATTGAGAACATTGGCTGTGGCATTCCTGCTGCCAAGTCCACTGTCACTTGGAAAGAACCTGTTGCCAAAAAATGGAGCACTGATGAGCACTTGAACAAGAGGGAGATCCCAGTGGGGTGACGGATAGCAGATATCAGGTATCAGGTCAGGTTACAATTGGGCACACAGCTCTGTGATTGTGGCCCTGTCAAGTCTGTAGGCGAGGATAACATGCCTTTCCTCTATTTTTGCCAAGTCCACAAGGGTCTGTACACAGGGGATGTCTCAATTCATCTGCAGCGGTTTCAATCTATGGGGCAAAAGAGTGAGCAGCTGGTCATAATCTGTACATTGTAACCACTGCAGTTCAATGCATATTGTGATTGTTACAAGTTATTGGTGGCATATGTCCAGAATGTGAAATTGTGAACTGTGCCCCCCCCACCCAAAATGGCGTCCACCTGTCCAGTATGGAGGGACAGGTGGAAATGAGGTAATTCTGTTGACGTTGTGTGCCATTGCGGGAGGCGGTTGGGAACCGCCTTGAAACTCTTCACTGGTTGTCATTGGGCCCTATGGTGATGTACGCCGGCGGTGACGGTATGCACCGCCGCGGACGTCACCACCATTTTGTATCTGTTCACTCACTTGCTGCCTGACCTTCAACAGGAGAGGACCTACACTGCATGTGCTGTTGTGACCTGTGTCTGGAACCAAGGCCTAGCTGGGGATGGCCTCCCAACGAAGAAGGGGTGCCCGTCGAACCCTGACCCCCCTGATGGCCCGCATACTGGCGGTGGCCTATCCGGAGCTGGATGGGTGCTTAGGGGCATCACAGCAGCAACAAGGGGGGAGTACAGTGCCCTTCATTACTACATATGCCAGGTGGGGTGGTATCCAGGTGGAAGATGTGTGCCTGTGGGTGCCCCTAGGCCAGGCCTGACATTGCAGAGTAGGTTCCATGTTGGGCAGGGTTCTGATGTGAAATTTCTCCAACCTAGCTAGTAGGCATCCACTACTGAGCAATGGTGTATGGGTCCCAGGTATGCTGCAGTTGGCGGTATATGTCACGCCTCATGGCCCGGTGACTAGCATTGTGACTGGTAGTGCATTTCCTAGTGCAAAGGGCTGGTCCCTGTGTGTGAGTGTGTTGTGTATGCCAGCGTTGGTGCTGGTGCCGGCATTGACCCTGGTGTATCCTTTGTCTCCCCCCCGCTTTTTGTTTTGTCACCCTGTCCTTATGTGCATTAGCATCATCTGGCAGAGGAGCAGAGGCACAGGCGCCAGAGGGAGCTGCATCCCACAGGACCCAGGAGGCTGAGTCCACCGATGGTGAGGGCACCAGTGGGAAGGAGGGCGAGTGGAGCACCACGGCAGAGACTGGAGGGGACAGTTCGGACATGGATACCTCCTCCAATGGAAGCTCCCTGGTGGTGGTGGTGGTGGCGGACACCTCTGTGCCCACCTCATCTACAGGTACAGCCACCACCCCCGTACCAGCACCACCCTCCCAGCAGCCCCTCAGCAAGTTTCCCGTGCCCGTTCACCCAGAAGGTTGGGCATCTCCTTTGCCCCAGGCACCTCAGGCCCTGCCTCAGTTAGCCCTGCTGCCCTGAGTGAGGAGGCTATTGACCTCCTGCGATCTATCTCTGTTGGCAATCAACCATTGAGAAAGCCATCCAGGGGCTGGCAGCCCAAGTGCAACAGTCCAATACATTTCTGGAGGGCATTCACACTGGCTTGGCAGCCCAACAGAGATCAATTCAGGCTCTGGCCTCCTCTCTGATGGCAGCCATTGTCCCTGTTTCCACCCTCCCCCCTCCAACTTCCTCTTCCCAGTTCCATTCCCCTCAGCCCCAACCTATCCCAAGCACACAGGCAGATGAGCATGCACACAGGACAACACACAAGAGTGGACATGGACATGGCAAACACAAGCACCACACTTCATCCCACTGACACTCACACAAACATCATCCAGATGCAGACATACAAACATCCACTACCTCCACTGGGGCCCCCTCGTCCTCCACCTCCCTCCCAGTTGCGTCCACACTCACACCTGCATGCACTACATCCTCATCCACTACCCCCATCACCAGCACACCTATCAGAACACACACCTCACTGGCAGTCACCACCTCAACATCCATGCACACGTCCCCTGTGTCCTCTCCCACTGTGTCTGTGCCCCCTAATCCCAAAGTACACATACGCAAGCACTCAGACACCCAACAGCCATCCACCTCACAACAGCATCCAGCCCATGCACCCAAACACAGCAGACAGACACCTCCTACAACCACTCCCTCTTGCTCCACTCCCAAACCATCTCCCTCTTCCCACCCCAATGTCCCTAAGAAGCTTTTTCTTTCCACCGTTGACCTCTTCCCTCCCCCTCCCCCTCCACCCCCGTCCTTCACGTCAGGCCAGGGTGGTCAAAACCCAGGCAAGCACCTCAGCCAGCCAGTCCACGGGCACAGTAGTGTCCCTAGCAACTCCAGGTGGGATAGTATCCCGGGCACCAGGCAGCCAGACGGAAGGGGTGCTTGCCCCAAGTGCTTCAGGAAGGGCAAGGAGCTACCCCCAACTGCTGCAAGGAAGGGCAAGGATCCACCGCCAGCTGCTGCAAGGAAGGGCAAGGAGCCACCCTCAACTGCTGCAAGGAAGGGCAAGGAGCCACCCCCAGCTGCTGCAAAAAGGAGCAAGGAGCCATCCCCAGCTGCTGCCAAAAGCAGCAAGAAGCCATTGTCGTAGTTTGGACTCTTGCTCTAGGCAAGACTGCTGGTTTAAGGATGACAGTACTTATGTTTGTAGGCGACTATGCCTTTCCTCCAACAAGTTGCAGCTGTTGTCCCAACCCTTCCGACTAACTAGCAGCACCTCACCAAAAACCCAAACAGTAAAAGGTGATTTGTGGCAGCCTTTACGTATGGACTCGAGAGTATGACATCTCAGGGAGTGTCGTGGTTAAACGAAGATTACCCCTTTCTCACAGATACATCATGTCTCATCCAAACACAAGCAATAACGAAGATGCAGTAATGTTTCAATGGTTTTTATTTAACACAACTGCAATCTGCGATAAGCTGCATAGGCTGCAATATTTAGGATAATGAACAGTGCAAGAAACAGAATTGTAAAGACAAGAGTCATTATTACAAAGACCCCACCATCTTGCAATAGCGTGAAAAGACATAAAGTGTGTAATATGTCCTAATACCCTATAAATGACAGGCCTAACCTCCTACCTAAAGGAGAGCTGGGTATGTTAATCCTAATCTGCCAATGCCATGTCCATGAGAGGAGCCCCCCACCCTAGTTACCTTGGAATGAGGTCTCTATCTCAGACTCCGCAAGAACACGAAGACTGAGTCTGAGTCAAGACGACTTGCAGCATCGATATCAGCGATGGTGGCGATGCCCTCTGGTCTGAATCCCTCTGATTATCTGTCTAAAATGTGATGTATTTATACAGATCTACTTGGACCCCTGACGTAGGTGTGTTCCCAAACAATAGATAGCAGGCATGCTTGGGGTGGCAATTAATATAAACAATTCCCTCAAAAGCATGGAGAGGGAAATTCCCTAAGTGTGAACACCTACAGTTTGTTTGTTTTTGTCACTTGATCTTGACGCCTTAACTCGGTGGCACTGATAATGCAAATCCTAACAAGTGGCCTAACTATAAACAAGGCAGCCATGTTAGAAGAATTAAATAATTAAATGGGCTACGACAGAGCAAGTTAGGTATGTTAAAAGTCACTAGGTGAAAGGGGCATGAGTCTGCAAGCCAAAGGCTAAGCTAACTCCTGTTATCCGATTAAAACAAACTAGGATTCACTACATCCTCCCCATTGCCATAACAAGTATGACGAAGGTGAATGAATCTAAACGCTAAAATTGCTCTGGACTAAAAAGCTAAAAGCATGAAAACTAGCTAAAAACATTTAAATATTTGTTAAAAAATATTAGTTAAAAATACATACAGATAATGTTAATGTCAACCATGACAAGCACAGCAGGCCAAAGTAAAAGCAATTTGAATGCATACTTTGAATTGGGAATGGCAAGCCAATAATCAAATTATTTGCTATAGTCATGATCTCGAAGAGTGTCATCGAAGTCACCAATTAAGGACCTAAAAAATGAGTCCACATCGTCAGATGTTAGATCGATCACCGGGCGGGCAAACGGATCCACAGAGCAGTAGTGCATGTCAGTCTCTTGTGCAGGTCCACCTGCAGCAGTGTCATTGTCCATAGTAGATATTAGAACCGAAGGCTCATAAGTGGCCTCGCAGAGCAGCCTTGGTCTCAAGGGGCACGACTGTGAATGAACCCTCATCGGGGACATCAGCAGTTCTTGGTCCACAGGAGATGCCGGTGCAACAGCAAGACACATCATAGGCAAGTGTTCGAAGAGGCACCACACGCAGTGGAAAACTGGTTGTACGCACCAAAGAAGTGGCCGAAATGACAACGACCAATAACGCTCCAATTCCACCAGCAAGGAGGCATTGAAGATCCGAACCATGCGTTCACGGCACAGTTGAGTTGATGGGAGCGGCTCCATTGCTCTGCATAGCTGGAAAGAAACAACCACTGTGAATCAGAAGAAATAGCAGTAGTAGTCCACCAATCAATGCCAAAATAATCAGAAAATGGCCAAACACACTTGAAAAGAGTGAATGGATGGCTGATGGGATGAGTCCGAAAACAGTCTGGAAGATGGACACAAATCCAGACCCGACTGCCTTGAAGAAATGGACAATCCCAGCAGTGCTTGAAGCATTGAATATTCTGATACCAGTTCTCCAAAGTGCTTGGGGAAGTTGGTATTTAATAGAGATTGTATCTCGGCTGATGATCTCACTATCTGGAGAGCATATGTCTCTCTAGCGGATGTCAACGCGACCTGTTTTTGAAACAGTAGCGCCTTTAGTCTGCTCAGCTTGTCATAATATACATTAATAGTATCTATGTGGAGCCACATGTCAGATACTTTTATCTCTCATGTGGGGGGGGGAATAAAACAGGTCCGCAACACGTAACGACCTTCGAGACTGAGATTGTGTAGGCAATGCCTGGTCGCATGCCGCAACTACTTTGATTGCTCAGTACCACATCACTTCCATTGGAAAGTACATGAAAGGGATGGGAGTACCCTTCAAAAAACAGGCCAAGTTCACGAACCCCACATTGCAAAGGCCGTGAAGGAACACCTGCTTACATATAATTGAATGACTAACAGTAGTCTCACATTCACATCTGCTTAGAAAAACCTCTGTTTCGCCATTTAAACATTTATAATCAAAGGGCAACTCCCACTCTTCCTTAATATAGCTATCGCCTAGTTGCTCGAACCTGCCCACTGCAAGATGTTTCGACCAATTCGAGAAACGAAAGGTTGAAATGGGCAAATTAATAATGCCATGTAGGAGCCAAATTGTTGAAGGACTTTCTGCTACCGTGAAGGGCAACTTATCTAACTTTTCAATGTGAAGCATGGTGAAACTAGCTTCCCTTTTAGCCTTTGTCTGCTGTTCCCTGGAAAGATTAAAAGCAGTGAACAATTCACTACCGTTAATATACTTCCATGGAATGCAGGCATTTTTCAGTGTATGTAATGTCCAGCTAGCTGCATGATGGAACGCAGCTGAGTTTGTCCATGATATAAATGGGACATGTCTGTCTGAATGATATCAATAGCAGATGACACAATGTTGGATAGTGAATAAATCTTGTTGGACAGAGTGTTCATGCTGTTGTCGACAACTGCTAAAGCCTTCTCTAAGTTTTCCTTATCTAATTGCCTTAAACGCGCAGCAGCTTCTATCTGTGAAAGTTTCCAGATCTTATTATACATAGCATATAGGAACCTTTTAGAGCGCTGTTTCCTAGTACCGTGCAGAAAATACTGCAAGTCTACATCTTCAGAAAGAGTGATAAGATGTTTTTTTAACTGCGGCTAACGTGTTAGTCTGTGCCGATTGTTGGCACAGTTTACCCACACTGTATATTGTAACTATACCTGTGTGTTGACCCAATACAAAGCGAAGGTCTGGCCTGTTAATTGTAAAACCCCCTGAAGAATTAAAAAAATGTGCTTGACATCTATTGGTGTCAGTTGGCCATATTAACCAGCCGCCGCAACTGGAAAGTGAAGAATTATAGGTACCAGCCTTAACCATTGCATCTACCGTTTCCTCAGTGATATTAAGGAAATATTGTCAATCATTAAACTTTGCTGGTGTGGGGATACTGGGCGGGTTCATGTCTTTAATTTTCGTTAACCCCAGACAGGATGTCTGTTGAATGGTGTCATTTAAAAATATCATTTACACAGGAATCAGGCATGCTCTAAATAAAGCTTCCTTACCCTGTATTTGCCAATCTTGTGTTCCCCATACACTTTTTAAGTCAATAGTGTTCTTCCAGTATTCATAACCTTACACTGCGAGCTGGGAAACAAAGGGATCTGAATAAAGCAGTTTTGTGTTAGTTAGCAAAATTTTCCTAATTTGTGATGGAGGTACCCTTGAAATAATATGACTCTGCATTTTTTGTGTCATGCCCAGTGAAATATGTAAATGTATCTGTATAGTGTTTTGGGCTCCCCACTGGTGGTGTTGAACAGTGTTCCCACTGTGTATAGTTCAATACTGGCCTGTGTCTAGTGGCACAGTGTAGGTAGTAATGTCCCCAATTGTTATAACAGAACATTTCCCCATAATTCATTGTATGTTCATATACATGATCACTTTCAAATACGGAATAGTCCTTTATTTCAGTTAGCATGGAATCAACTGTTTGGACATCCGAATCATCAGATACAACATCAGGTGTAACCACATCTGTCATAGATAAGTTGAACACATATGGAATTTGAATGACCTCAGTAGGGCCATATATATGAAAGGGAACATTGTCCCACAAAATCCCATCAGGAATCGGTATTGCTGAAATGTTCACAAGGGACAAGTGTCTTCGGACCTCGTATGAGGAATTATATGGAGTTAAGACTTCAACACAGGCTCGACAGAGGAGTGTTCAGGAATGTAATGACCATTTATAAGCAAAAAGAAAACAGTCACAAGACCAACCCCAAAAAATAATGCAGAAAATGTCACACAGAACCATAAATAGTTCCATAGGTAGATTAAATAGTTCTTTTTAAGCCATTGATACAGCTTACGTGTTTTCGAAACATTTTCAATCATAATAGTGGACGAGTCTGAAGAAAAATCATCAATGTCTATGAAGTAGCCAGAGGCAGTTTCTGCAAATGCTGGAGCTGGTGCATTACTCGTAGATTGGTCCACTTCACGTGGAGGCTCATGGTAGACTGCGTCATCAGTCTGTGTAGTGTTAGTTAAAAAAACAGCCAAATATTGGACAGGTGTTGTCATTGAAGTGGTAACTGGAACTAGCAAGAGTTCTTTTTCCGCCCTCCCCCATGGTCGAGGAGGTATCTGTGACAGCGTTGGACATTTTTGCATAGTCCGTAGTAGTGTTGTTCATTCTACTATGTAGAGGTATGTGTTGTTGGGTAGTGAGAGGGGATCAGGAACTACCCAAGGGATCTCTTGGTCTACTGTGAAGGATCGGCCACATGGTGAACTTTGACATCATCAATGGAAATGAATCTGTTTGTTCTGGAACCAGGCAGTGGTGGTATGATGACAGTTCTGGTACCTTGTATTCCCAAAACCGGGACTGGTGCTCTGTATGATGGACTGAATTCCTTCTTCACAGCGATCTTCTCACAAACCAGATCCCCAACTTTAGGAATCCAGCCAGTCGAAGTTTTTCCTAAATCCCTTATTCCTAAGGTGGCAGGACTGGTAGATGATTTATCATCACCAAATTGCTGAAGCTCCTGTAAGACAGTGAGACACTCATTTATGTCAAATGGTGTTTCTGCTGCCACCAAACCAGAGCCATCAAGATCTGGGACATGCATAGGTATCCCAAAGAGAACCTCATAAGGAGTGCGTCCCCCCAAGGACCGTCTTGGCAGATTATTCAGTGCTCTCTGGACCCCACATAGGTGATAAAGCCAACTGCGGCCTGAACCTAATAATCGAGCTGCTAAGGACGGCTTTAGATCACGGTTCCGCCTCTCCACAACAGAATTTCCCTCGGGATGGTATGGTGAGGAGTAATGGAGTTCAACACCTATCGTCCCCATGGTGTCCCTGAATACCTTAGAGGCAAATGCAGGGCCCTGGTCCGAATGGAATGCTGCAACCGCATATGTACAAATGAAGATCAGCAAGTCTTTTATAACAGTTTGAGCGTCAGCCGACCGCATACCCACAGGAATCTAGAACAAGAATCTACAGCGACTAACATGTATTTGTATGCACCATCAGGTTGGAGTGGACCACAATGGTCCAGGTACACACATTGTAGTGGCCTGCTGGACACTAAGAGGGATGTCTGTGATGGGTGTTTGATATTGGAGCCTTTTATTTGCTGGCAAATGTCACAACAAAGGACATACTTTTTTGTCTGTCTGCATAGACCAGGCCACCAGAAGCGTTTCTGTAAGAGTGTTACCATGGCTGAAATACCAGCATGTGCAGAAGCGACACCCTCATGTGCTGCTTTTACTAGATCTAATCTCTGGTATTCGTTGGGGATCACTCGATGCCCAACCCCAGGAATCGTTGCGTAGGCAACATTCTGTGCACTGATATGATAAGAATAATTTGTAAGGTATCCTTTCGGGAGGGGCTTGCCTTCAGCCGCAGCTTTCACGGCAGTCAGTATTTCATTATCCAATCTCATCTGTGAACGAGTCACTGAAGCCACAGAAGCTGTAGCTACTTCAGATGTGGCTGCTTCATCAGCCAAAGTGTTGCCGATAACGTGTACTCCTACACGTTGGTGGCCCAATGTATGTACTACATGGACACACTGTAGCTTATCCCTAAGATCAGCCACCCTCCCCATAATGTTTTGTGTTTAATGGTGTTCCCTTTGGAATCTCTAAACCCATTCAGCTTCCAATGATTAAGATAATCATTGTATGACTGGACGCAGTAGTACGAGTCACAGACTACTAAAGTCAGGCATCCTGGCTCTGTGTTCTAGTGCTAATATAAGACCTTTAAGTTCAGCCAACTGAGCTGTGCAGTCCCCTAGGGTCTGTGTGTAGGTGTTGTGAGGGTGGAAAACTCCATCCTACATCACACCGCTCACGGCTGCTCAAGCGGCTGAGTATTGATCTGGTACCTACAGCTGGTTGTGCTGAACCATCAGTGTAGATGACAGTATGGTATCTATCTAGTGGCAAGATATTTAGAGGATCGGGGTACTCCTGTTCATACTGGAGAAACTCTTGTGTCTGCAGTTTTGGATCAAAGATGTAATCAACATCAGTGGCGGTCAGAGACGTTGCCTACTGAATCCAACGTGGATGTAATGCTTCAGCTTTGGGAACACTTGCTTTGGTGACAGCCTCTAAGGCCGTAACAACAACAATAATGCATTTCCCTTGGGCAAGGGGCCTCTCCTTTATGACAACCATTTGAACTGCAATCAGAATCTTTTCTGTCGATGCAAAATGTTGTTCTGCATTTGAGTATAAATGTGATTTATATGCTATGGGTACTGTGTCGCCTTCATTGAAGGTGACAAAAGTAAATCCAATGGCACCAGCAATTATTCTGATGACCAAATTTGTTTTATTGTCATGTGTGTGCAAGTATATGAACAGCAAGGCAGGGTACACCAAAACGAATTCCAAGTGGTTAATTCAAGGGGTCAATCAATAGGAGTCGGGGTCCAAGGAGTAAGAAACAGCCGGACATTTATTGATGTGTGCACCGGTGTGGTCAATATTCGGGTCAAAGACCACATGTAAAACAAATAATCCAACACAAACAGCCAACAGCCGGCATGTGTTTCGTCTCCTAGACTTTGTCAAGGCTGTAGAATAACTATACAATATGTACAAATTGGTAATATAGAACATGAACTACTTCCATATCAACATATGCTTTTAATTAAAGTTAAAGACTGAACTAAGTAGTCCAATGTGACTAAAACAAACTGGCATGTGAAAGTTTGAAGTAGTGCAAAGATTAAGGGATGCGCTCTGTGTGTATTCGTCAGTGCATACAAGTAAAAGTACATTAGTTCAAGAACAAAAGAAAGTAAATTATAGTCCCTAATATAAAAAGAAAAAAGGTGCCAAAGAACCAGCAAATCCTGTGATGTAAATGCACTGATATGAAAATGTGCAAGTGACCAATAGCACTGGCAATCCATGTGATTAGAAAACTCCAAGAAAATTTGTGTGTGATAGTAAAGATTGCAGACAATCCAAAGTAAAGAAATAGCCGGAGAGAGTCGGAGTGCCATGAAAACCGTATTGTAATAACATCTCCAATTAGATTAATATTATCTGGTAAGATAAAGGAAATAGCAGGCCATGATAAGCCTGAAAAGGAAAAGAAAACAACGAGACAATGTCAGTGGCGAAAAACGCGATCAAAATAATGACAAACTGCATACACTAAGGCATGGTATGAAAGGGACAATAATGAGACTGGTATGGTGAGGAAATAAAGCAAGCCATAATCTCAATAGGTCAGTGGGGGGTGAAAACAAAGAGCGTGAGGGGCCAGACTACGGCGGTGAAACTACCATGAGTCCAAAACTTTAATTTGGGTAACTTATGCAACAAAATCAGGCAGTACAACCGAAATTACGGCGCAAGCCTGAGAACCCGGGCGAGCGTCCAAATCAAAATATCTAAATCAACAAGACGATCTGAAAATGTGTACACCAAGTTTGGTGTGTCACTGTAAAGCATTAGGCGATGGAAAGATAAATCCCTACAAGTTGTAACACCCGTCAATGAAATGCATGGTGCTTGAAAGGCAGCGCATATATATTACAGCACCCGAAAATTACGAAGCATTTCGGCGTGTATAAAAATAAAGGAAAGACTCAGTTGTAACTAGCGCATACTACAAGCAAAAGTGCTCTTACCCGAGAACAAAATGTGAATCCATGCCCGAGGCGTCGGAAAGCCGAGTGAACGCTACTCACTCGAAAAATGCTAGTTAAGTAGGTACATGTGAATGATAATAAAAATAAACAACGGACTACCAAGTAAGAGAAGACACGGAAAAAAGTGGGGGCCATATTGAAGAAGGGACGAAAAACTAAAAAGTGCAAAAGAAAACCATATCCAGCTTGGATGTTAATGAGGAGAGATAGAGATCATGTATAAAGCATAAGTGCATAACTGTTAAGGTAGAACTATTAACCCAGATGAGAAAGAAAACATAAAACTCCATATTAACTGTAAAGTACATAAATGAAAAAAAGGGGGTGAATTACAGAATATATAGCACAATGTATACTAAGTTGTCAACAAAGTTACATAATTTGTGGAGTTTCTCCGAGATGCTGGCGTATAGCCAGTGCTACCGCTTCCCCTTTTCTATTACTGAGTATTATTGAGGAAACCGCATCAAGGTTACGCATTAATTTCATCCCCAAATCTA
This sequence comes from Pleurodeles waltl, assembly GCF_031143425.1. Taxonomy (NCBI): domain Eukaryota; kingdom Metazoa; phylum Chordata; class Amphibia; order Caudata; family Salamandridae; genus Pleurodeles; species Pleurodeles waltl. Next base: position 40,426,172 of record NC_090450.1, read on the forward strand.
AGGCTGGTGCAGCCCCGTGCTCATATTGTATTTGTTGTAACACTTACGGTAAATTGGCAAGTGTCGGGGTACTGTGTGTGGTAGTATATATAGCAGCAAAGACTCTACCCTATGTGGCGCAGTCATCCACGAGGTAACCATCCCAAAGGGCAAACACATTGTGAGAAGTCTATTTTTTTTCCAGTGGTCCCGTATGGGGAAACACAGCTTCCAACTGGTTTGTTTTCTTGGCTATCCAGAACGGTATTTTCTCTTGTGGGTATTTTACCCATGATAGTATGCACTGTTTGTGGATTAATCCCAGTAGCCAATTGGTATCCACCAGGGGCGGGTGGAGCTGGACGCGCTGGTGTGGTGTTCAGAGTTCGCATCACGAATTGGACCATTCTTCTATAAAGTGTCACTAACTCATTATATACATTTTGCAGATCTGCTATTTGCATATTAGGTATGCCTGGGTGAGGTGTGTATGTGGCAAACGTAGGCTTCGTTGGTCCATCATTACTTAAAGGACCTAGGGCCAGATGTAGCAAAGGGTTTTACTCATTCTGTGTCTATGGGAAAATTTGTTGGTACATATGGCCCCTAGTCTCACTCTTTGTATTATATGTGGTAGGGCGCCTTCAAACCAGTTCTGATGCTCTTGATATGTGAGCGATATTTCATAATACTGGTATGCTTGGTACCGTTGAGGTACGTTTGCAATTACGTATATGTTGAATGTATGTGTTCTTTGGTCCACCTCAGGAAAGGTGACCCAACAGTAAAATGTTTCTGTTTGGTATGCTTCATTAGCTTCTATTATAAGAGTAACATCCCCGCCTTCTGGTGTAAGGCCATGTGCTAGTAAGTGTTGTGTTAATTCTTGTCTAGCATTCTCAGGAATTTCTATGGCATTAGCCATATTTGTAACATTGGTCAGAGAAATGGAACACCAAATTGGGAGTAAAGTCCTTTTATGAGTTCGAGCTCAAACAACCTACAGTCTAACCAGGTGTTACCTTTTCAGCAGAGCAGGATCTTGCCAAAGACCACGGACATCTCCGTTTAATGGTACTTAGGGTACCTGTTGTCTGTGAGACAGTGATAAATAGGGTATCCATAAATTAGTGCCTAAACACCATCGTTGGTGGTGCCATGTTGTAGTTTGGACTATTGCTCTAGGCAAGACTGCAGGTTTAAGGATGACAGTGCTAATGTTTGTAGGCTACTATGCCTATCCTGCAACAAGTCACAGCTGTTGTCCCAACCCTTCCGGCTCACTAACAGCACCTCACCAAAAACCCAAACAGTAAAAGGTGATTTGTGGCAGCCTTTACGCATGGACTCGAGAGTATGACATCTCAGGGAGTGTCGTGGTTAAACGGAGATTACCCCTTTATCACAGATACATCATGTCTCATCCAAACACAGGCAATACCTAAGATGCAGTAAAGTTTCAATGGTTTTTATTTTAACACAACTGCAATCTGCGATAAGTTGCATGGGCTGCAATGTTTAGGATAATGAACAGTGCAAGAAACAGAATTGTAAAGACAAGAGTCATTATTACAAAGACCCCCACCATCTTGCAATAACATGAAAAGACATAAAGAGGGTCATTACAACCTTGGCGGGTGGCTGAAGCTTCCCACCAAGGTTTGACCGCCGGGCGGTCGCCAATGCAGCCGCACTCGTGCCACGACCATAATGAGATCCCTGCTGGGCCAACGAGCGGAAACCTGGTTTCCGCCCACCGGCCCAGCGAGGATCTCATCCGCAAAGCAGGAGCCGGCTCCAAATGGAGCCTGCGGTGTTGCGGCCGTGCGACAGGTGCAGTTGCACCCGTCGTGATTTTCACTGTCTGTATAGCAGACAGTGAAAAGCTGCATGGGCCGTGGCAGGGGGCCCCTGCACTGCCCATGCCAGTGCATGGGCAGTGCAGGGGCACTCAGGGGCCCCATGACTCCCCTTTCCGCCAGCCTTTTCATGGCGGTGCAAACCGCCATAAAAAGGCTGACGGGAGGGGGACTCGTAATCTCCTGGGCAGCGCTGCCCTGAAGGATTACTCCCGCTGGGACTAAAGTGGCGGGAAACCGCCGGTCCCTGCGGTGCGACCGCCTCGCTTCCGCCGCTGTCATAATCCCCAGGATTTCACCGCCAGCCTGCTGGTGGTGAAATCCACCAAAACAACCTGGGCGCCTTATCTTAATCGAATCTGCAACGCAATCGCAGCTGGAGCCCCTATCCCTCTCTCATGGAAAGGGGCGAGATAGTTCCTATCTTTAAAAAAGGTTGCCCTAATATTCCAGCCAATTATCGTCCAATCAGTCTCCTGGATAATTTTCAAAAAATCTATGCCAAACATCTTTTGTGTCACCTTGATGAATCGATCATGGAATCTAATGCCCTATCTAAATTACAAGCAGGGTTTAGACCTGCAGTGAGCACTATTGACCAAGTCTTAAGATTCCTGGCAATTAAGTGGAAGAATGTGGACTTGGGGGGGAAATCTGTATGTGGTCTTTATAGACCTAAGAGCTGCATTTGATCTGATCCCAAGGAACATGCTATGGTCAACACTCTCCAACATGGGGGTTCCTACTGGTCTCTTGAGTCTTATCACCCGGCTTCACGATAACAACTATGCCCGAATCAGATGTGGCAAGGAGGGTGAGCTGACAGATCCTGTGGCCATTAACAGAGGAGTCCGGCAGGGGTGCGTTCTGGCCCCTACCCTTTTTTGGCTTTATATCAATAACTGCATCCGTTATCTGGAGAATTGCACAAACGACTCGCCCAAATTGGCAGGGGAAAAAATCCCATGTTTATTGTACGCGGACGATACAATCTTGCTAGCCAAATCTCCTGTGGGGATTCAAAATTTGGTTAACCAATTCTGTGCTTACTGTAGGAATTTTGGGCTTGACGTCAATGCTAAAAAAACGAAATTTATGATATATAGCTCTCTAAGGAAACGACCTTGTGTTAAAATTGAAATGAATTCAATACCACTGGAGAAAGTGGAAGAGTTTGACTATTTGGGATTTAGATTATCAACGACTGGAAAATGGGAGGCAGCCATTGGTAAAGGGGCACTTATTTTAAGTCAAAGAGGTGGGGCCCTTGTTCGTAGGTCCAGAAAGGTCCTGAGTTCCCCTTTGATTATAATTGCCGAGATCTATAATGCCCAAATCCGTGCGGCGGCCTTATAAGGAGCAGAACTCTGGGGATCACACAGAAGACTGGATATTTTACAAACAAAAGAAAACAACTTCCTTAGACAGGTTTCCCGGTTAGGGGTAGATACCGCAATGATTCCTCTTAGGTTCAACTTAGGGTTAAACAGTATTACAACCATAGCGGCCTTGAGACCGCTCTCTTATTGGATTCGCTTTTTGACAACTCCTGAACTAGAACCATATAGGTTGGCGGTGAGGGAACTTGTAGACACTTCACAGGGCCCAATTAGAATTCAATGGCTGCAGGAGATGAAATCTGCTTGGGCTAATATAGGTCTTTCCCACTACTGGGAACACCCGGAACTGATTACCAATAACACAAAACATCTCGTTAAAAGAAGATATTGGGAAAAAGTCAACGAAGATATACTGCGCCAAAATGGGCAGGATAGGCTAACAACAGAATTTCTCCAAATCGAACACGAACCTTGGCCAGAGATTTTCATGAACCTCCCTATGCCATCCCATGCTCGTGCCCTTTATCTACAACTTTGATATGGTTCCCTGCCTATTAATATCTATACGGCTCACTGGCAATCCAGCGTCCCTTTGACTGATAGATGCAGATCTTGTCCTCTTCATAAAGAAACAATCGCGCATATTCTGTTTTTCTGTCCCTCACACAAGAACCCTAGAGGAAAGTGGATTATCCCCCTCTGTAAAAATTTATTATTGTCGGATAGAGTCAATGCTACCAGAATATGCAAATATGAAACATCCACACTGGTTGCCTCCTCCGTTTCCCAATTTTTATCGGAGGCTTAGAAGATCCGTCGCAGGTTCATTTCTGTAGAGAGGCCCCAAGAGCTTTAGGCTGAGTTTTTGCCCGTTCACAGAGGGAGATCCCAATCAGATTTTTATTTCTTTGTTCCTTCTTTTATCTCTTAACATATGATATGTATCCTGTTACTTTTCTGATTTTATTAACTTATATGTGACATCTTTTTCTTATTTCAGCAAGAATTCTGGACCTTTTTAGGAGTAAATTGGGACCGCATATGCTAATTTTAATTTTAGTCGTAAGGATTTTATTGAAATATTTTATACGTTAGCTGATTATCAGACTTTTATAGTATCTTGAATGATTGTTATTATGAATTATGATGAGTTATTGCGATTCTAATGGATTTATACAACCATGTAAAACTGTGTTTTTCTTTTAAATTTAAATGGTCCAAATCTTTTGGACCGAATGTATTTAAATAAATAAATAAACCCTGGCGGTCAAAGACCGCCAGGGTTGTGATGACCCCCAAAGTGTGTAATATGTCTTAATACCCTATCATGATAGGCCTAAACTCCTACCTAAAGGAGAGCTGGGTATGTTAAACCTAATCTGCCAATGCCATGTCCATGAGAGAAGCCACCAACCCTCATTACCTTGGAACGATGTCTCTATCTCAGACTCAGCACGGACACGAAGACTGAGTCCACATCAAGACGAAGTGCAGCATCGATATCAGCGATGGTAGCAATACCCTCTGGTCGAAATCCCTCTGATTATCTGTCTAAAGTGTGATGTATTTATACAGATCTACTTGGACCCCTGACGTAGGTGTGTTCCCAAACAATAGATAACAGGCATGCTTGAGGCAGCAATTAATATAAACAATTCCCTCGAAAGCATGGAGAGGGAAAGTCCCTAAGTGTCAACACCTACAGTTTGTTTGTCTTTGTCACTTGATCTTGATGCCTTAACACGGTGGCACTGATAATGCGAATCATAACAAGTGGCCTAACTATAAACAAGGCAGCCTTCATAGAAGAATTAAATAATTAAATGGGCTAAGACAGAGCAAGCTAAGTAGGTTAAAAGTCACTAGGTGACGGGGGCATGAGTCTGCAAGTCAAAGGCTAAGCTAACTCCTGTTATCCGATTAAAACAAACTAGGATTCACTACACCATCCCCAGCTGCTGGCAGGAAGGGCAATGGGCCTGCACCAGCAGGCAGTAAGGACAAGCGGCCTGGTGCTGGGACTTTGTCGGAGCCCACACCACCAACCATGGTGGTGCAGCCGTCCGAGGCTGCAGGGGATGGACAGGAGCTTCCCCCCACCACCACCAGCAGCAGCACCATCACCAGCACCACCACCAGCAGTGGGCAGCTGTCCGAGGCTGCAGGGAATGGGCAGGAGCTTCCCCACACCACCACAAGCAGCAGTAGCAGCACCACCACCAGCACCACCACCAGCAGGGGGCAGCCGTCCAAGGCTGCAGGGGATGGGCTGGGGCCTCCCCCCTACAACTACCAGCAGCAGCAGCAGCACCAGTGGGCAGCCGTCTGAGGTTGCAGGGGATGGGCTGGAGCCTTCCCCCACCACTACCAGCAGCACCACCACCACTGCCACCACTGAACAGCTGTCACCACTGGTGGATATTCTGTTGACCTGTGTCCATGGCAGTTGTGAAGCCTGCCCCCTGCGAATCCTGTGGGAATGACAACCAGCTGAGAGACTGTGACCTTGCACTCACCAAGATCTGCATCACAGGGCACAATGCCCCCTCCAGAACCAGTGGAGAAGCCCTCCACTCACCCCCTCCTCCCCAGGATGAAGCTCACTGGGCACGATGCCCCCTTCAGAACCAGTGGAGATGCCATCCACTCACCCCATCCTCCCCAGGATGAAGCTCACTGGGCACACTGCCCCCCTCCAGAACCGGTTGAGATGCCATTCACTCACCCCATCCTCCCCAGTATGAAGTTCACTGGGCACGATGCCCCCTCCAGAACCAGTGGAGAATCCACCCACTTGAGAGACTGTTGCCTTGCACTCCCCAGCACCAAGTACAGAGCGAGTGGCTGTCTCTGCCATGAGCTGTTTCTGCCATGCTCATAATTTGGCGGTATTTACCGCCAGCCTGTTGGAGGTATTACCGCCACTTTATCACCAGCCGCCAGGGTTGTAATGAGGGCCATAGTCCTCCTTCCATGAGGAGAGGACAACAACCACCAGTGTACCGTCCACTAGTAGACCTGCACACCATGGAGGAAAGACATTGTATCCAGACCTATTGGCTGAATCGTCATAATATCATGGGTCTTTGTGATCAATTGGAGCCAGATCTGATGCCTGCCATTCGTAATCTCCATAGCATTCCTCCCATTGTCCAAGTCTCGTCAGTGATACACTTCCTGGCCACTGGTTCCTTTCAGAATACAGTGACCCTAACTACAGGAATGTCTCAGCCCATGTTCAGTCTGATTTTGAGGGATGTACTGTGCACATTGTTGAAACACCTGGACAGCTACCTCAGGTTTCCCCAACGTGCAGATTTGGCCTATGTGAAGGCAGAGTTTTATGCTATGGGACACATTCCACATGTGGTTGGAGCCATTGATTGCACCCATGTCACCTTAGTTCCCCCAAGTGCCAATGAACAGGTGTATACGAACAGGAAAAACTGCCACTCAATAAACATTCAGGTGGTGTGTCTTGTAGACCAGTACATTTCACAAGTCAGTGCCAAGTATCCTAGGTCAGTCCATGATTCCTTCATCATGTGGAACAGCAATGTACCACTGCTGATGACACTACTCCACACATAGAGGGCCTTGCTGGTTGGTAAGTTACAACTGAAATGTGTGTTTGCAATGTATGTCTCCTGCCATCACAATGTTTCATTTCCCACATATATGTGAGTGTTGATCTACCAATTTGTTCACAGGTGACTCTGGTTACCCAAACCGTTCTTGGTTGTAGACACCAGTGAGGTACACAACCTCACCAGGGGAGGGAAGTCCACTACCATGAGACCCACGGGAGGACAAGGTGTGTCGCTGAGCTGACTTTTTGGCTCCTGAAGGCAAGATTTAGGAGCTTGGATAGATCAGGCAGAGCCATCCTCTACTCTCCCAACAAAGTATGTCATTGTTAAACTGTCAGGACACTGGGGTGGAAAAGCGTTTTCCCAACAATGTCACTTGTAGGGTCATGAGGTTGTCTAATGCTGTCATTTGTGTCTAAGTAAGTGTCTGGCTCATATGTAAATGTAGGACCAAAGCCTCTCCCTGCACATTAGTAACAGTTTTATGTATTCTACCTTGAATCTAGCTGTCAGTTTGTTCCTCCTTTGCAGACCAATTTGCATGTCTCTGTGGACTGACATAGGTGAATGACAAGCCTACAGGTATGTTACCAACGTAAGTAAACATTTCCTGGTATGGGTAGATCTGTACTGATTTCTGTCTGTACCATGGGATATTTGGAAGCTATGGTATGGGTATGTGATAAGGCTTTGCCAGGTCATACAAAGAACAAATCTGTGTGCCTCCTGCCTTGTTTGTAGAGTGACTTGACTGTAACTTCTGTATCATGTAATTAATTATTGTGTTATACCTAAGCAGACCTCCTGATGCTACACTCAGTCATGCTCTTTGTGCTGTTAGCATATCCTTCACTGATTGTGTTTAGTTGTAGTTTACAACCTATTTGGTATCTGTCCAGTTTAAATACTATTGTAATGAGTCTCCTGCTGATGCAGTCCACGTACATAACAATGGGTGTGCAATACAGTGGGACATGATCAGACTATAGTTGGCATGCATAACAATTGTACATGGTTGATAAATGAGACATACACAGGACCTGTATTCAAGTGTGATTTATTGTGAAGAAATTCCATTCCACTAGCAGCCGCAGATGTAGAAGGACCTGATGTATCATTGCCTGTTGAAGGGGAGAGATGTTGGGTACAAAACCTACTCAGTGTGGTTTCAAGTCTCCCAGCACCCCTGCAATGGAAGCCAAGTGGTTATTTTGTGCCTACCACTGCTGCATACCTTCCTAATGGTTGTCCCTCTGCAGCTTTTGGATTTCCCCCAACATGGTGATAACTTGGCCCATCATGCCTTCGGAACTTTGATAGGCTCCCAAGACTTGGGAGATGGTATCCTGGTCAGTAGTGTACCTTTGTGACCCCATCCTCTAGCCACAGCATCCCCTCCCACATACCTTGCCTCCAGGTGCCTATGCCCCTGGCACAGTGAACCCACTCCCAGTTGTGGCAGGTCCACATTGTCAGGGGTGGCAAGGTGAAACTCAGGTACCTGTACTGTGGGGCACACAATGGATCACACAGTTCTTAGGACACAGGTTATGGGGCGAATGGTTGCCTGTGATGTAGAAGCAACAGGGCTCGGATGAGTTGATGTGGGCAGGGTAAGGATGACAGTTGTTGACTGACCAAGTGTCCCAGGTGAGCCATGTTCTTCATCAGTGTCCAGACATCCAGGGGTGTTGTCCTCACTGAGGCCTTCATCCAGAGGGGCAGTGGCAGTCTCTGGTATCCTCTCTATGGTGACAATGGCAAGGTTAGCTGTGGAGGGAGTGGAACACAGATTACAGGTTACAAGGGATTATTGTTGCAGTTGTGTGAGATGCAAACAGTGCCTTGACATGATCCCCAGCAATGACATTAACAGCCGATGTACTATGTAACCTGGATACAACAAGAAACAGTGTAACTTCAATTTCATACACCATGTTTTATGCTGGTAAACCATGTTAGTAGTGATTCTACAGCTGATGGCATCTGATAATGTCAGATAATTGACATGGCTGTTCACCTCTGTTACCTAGTGAACTGTCTTGCATGATAGCTGGCACAAATAAGAGTTGTAGATTGCACATTGGTGTCCTTGTTAGAACACAGTATATGAGCTTACAATTGGCATTGACCTGTATCTGTACTGCATGTGCATCCACTCAGCTATCTGACTTTCCAAACCAGGGGAGTTCTAGCTTAGGATCTTTTATCTGTTGCCACTATATATGGATACTCAGCTATAGCTGTGTTTTGCTTGGGATGTTAGTGTGAGTGAGCCATTGCATTGCTGTCATTGCCATGTACTCTTCCACACTAGTACAATCAAGGTGGGTCAGATTGAATATTGGTTTGACATGCACGACAAGTAATATTTGGTGCAGTGTACTGGTGTTGACTATGTTGGGATTTAGCATTCTGGTAGTTGTAGTGCTATCATTAGCCAGTGCTTCACGTGCCATTTCCAAGGGCTGTGGGGCTAGATGTGTTTAGTGGACATGTGGCATGCAAGGGAGGGGTATTAGGTGATTTGGAGAGAGTTGTAGCGGGTGGAATGTAATTAGGGGTGGGTATAGGTGGTGAGGGAGCATGTAGGACTAGACAATTGTGTGGCATGAATGTTGTAGGTACTTACCAGACTCCACTCTCCCCAGGTATTCCTGTCAGGCCCTCAGGATGCAGGATGCCCAAGACCTTCTTCTCCCAAGATGTGAATGTAGGAGGAGGAGGTGGAGGACCACCGCCAGTCTTCAGCACCGCAAGCTGGTACCTGGATGCCATGGAACAGACCATCCCCCTGAGGTCGTTCCACCTCTTCCTGATGATCTCCTTTGTGCATGGATAACTGCATACCGAATTGACCCTGTCAAGTATCCTTTGCCACATCATCTTTTCCTGGCAATAGATGTTTGTTGGACCTGTGCTCCGAACAGGTGTGGCTCTACCCTGACAATTTCAATCACCATGTCCCTCAACTCCTCATCAGTGAAACATGGGTGTTTTTGTGGGGACATGGTAGTGGATGTGAAGACGGTGTGATTGTGTTCAAAGTGAAAGGGTGCTAAGTTAGGTAAATTGTGAGGAGTAGGTGCTGTGATGTGAGGTTGTGACGGGTGTTCTGGATTGTGTGTGCTACTAATATGTGTTTTGTATGTTGTGCAGGTGTGTGATGTGTGCATAGTGAATTGTAAATGGGTTCCCTTTCTTGCTAATTTTAACTCTCTGGGATGTTGGTTGGCTGTGGCTGTGTGTGGCATTTTGTTTAAGCCTGGACGGAGTTCAAGGAGTCCATCACTGTGGAATTCCACAGAGTTAAAAAAACTCGGTGGAATTCCATGGAGGCGGAGTTAAGTGACCCAGCAGAGTCCTGCATGCGCTCGATCTGAGAAGTGCTAGGCAGGGTCGGGCCAGGTCAGCCACATCATACACATTTAGGAGAGAGCCTTGGCAGTGAAAACTTCTGTTTTAGGCCTCTTGTGCACCGTGCTGTCCGGTGAGCAGTGCATTTGCAGTGCACACAGGACAGGTCGGTGCACAAGAAGCCTGAAACAGCAGCTTTCTTTCGTGGCTTTAGGTCCTGGCCTAAATTCAGGCCAGGGCCGTAGGCAGCAAAAGGTGCCATTTCAGTCCTTTGCTTGTGCAACAGTGTGCACAAACAATGACAAAAAATGAGAAGAGGACTTACCTGGGTCTTCCTTGGGGGTCCTCCTCTCTGACAAGTCCTCCTCAGCACGGCTGCCTCCCTCCTCTGCCTGGTGCACGCTGCAGCCCATTTATGGGCTGCACAGCACAAGTGCAGACTGTCTACGCTTGCGCCATGCAGCCCATATTGGGCTGCATCTCGCACTGGATGAGCTCTGCTCTGCTGCAGGGCTAGCGGAGTTTTTTGGACAACTCAGCACAGAGCGCGGAGTTCCAAAAGCTCTGTTAGCTCCACCAGAGGAGTGAAGAACCCCACACACCCCTACTTTTGATTGCAAAGGATTGTCGGTTATGTAGGGGTGTGTTTTTTATAAAGCAGTGAGTAGGTGTGTCAGGTGTGTGGATGTTTATCAGGTGTGGGGTATTCAAACTATCCAATGTGGTGTGGTGTTCTGACAGAAGTGAGTTGAGACTTCTGTGGTTCGTACAGCCAATAGTCTTCCACCATGGAAGAACTGCTGTCATGATTTTTGGGTTGTAATATGAACAGAGGATTTTTTGCTGGGCTGGCGGTGCTGGTGGTTGGACTGCCTCTTTTCCGTCCTCCACTGTTTCGGGAACTTGGCTGTTTTTTGGCAGACTTCACAGTGTCACTCTTAATATGGCAGTCGGATTGCTGCCACTGCAGTCTTTTGGCAACCAACACCGTGGTGGTCTTGCCAAAAGACCGCCAAATTCGTAATTAGGCTCCCAGTGTAGAGAAAAAAAGCAATACTCTATATCCTCCTTGCATGCTTGGCACTCACCAACAATAGACATCCCAAAACAATGCTTTGTTTGGTGACATCAACTTGGATGTTGTGACTTAGGCTGACATTTTTTTCAATTAGCCCAGACCATGCCCATTAGCTCTCTAGCAGTATTCCCCGAGTGTCTCTTGTACCTGCATGCTTTATGAAGGCTTTCACTCACAAACTCTCAGGCATTGTGCCAAGTACACTTTGCTCTTACAATGTTCGGAGGAGTTTCTTGTCGTACAGCTTGGCCTATAATGCACACCAGTTCTAGCCCTTAATAACTGTCCAATTTAGGGCATCAAATGGGAGTTCTGAACTATGTTCTTACCTATGCTATGCAACCCTTGTGCTTTCTTGTAATAGATTTGGGGATAATTAAGAGTGATTAACAATTAATAAACATTTAAGATATTGATCTGAGTGAATGCTAGAATCTCATAATCATTTAAATCGTGGATTATGGGGTTTTGAGTTATTTTGTTTGTTGAGGGGCACGATTGGTAAAGCAAAGGAAACTTTGTGGGGTTTTTCCTAACTCTCAGTCAGAATTAGAGAAGATAAAGGCATACATGATAACCTAAGGAAATTTCCTGCAAGACCAAGCAATGACAGTAACCATTAAAAAACAATGAATTCTCACAATAATCTTTACTTACTTTTAGCTCATTGGCATACAGTACACACATTTTGCATTCCACAAACTTGCAAAAGTTGTACACTTGGACCAGCTTTGCATGAAGGAATAGGTTTCGGCGTAAGAAAAAAATGTTTTTGAGGAAGAATTTTCCTGCTAATTGTTTTTTTGTGTCTGGAAGTCATCCTTCCAAATTTAGGGTCACATGTTCAAAACTTAGGAATTGTGATTTCCTAATTGTGATTCTTTGTGAATCGCAATTAGGAAATCGCAATTCAAAATGTAAGAAAACTCAAAAATTGTCAATAGTATTTCCTAATGGGTCGCAAATCGACCTACCCTATGAATATTAATGAGGTAGGTTGCAGTTTACGATCCATTATGATTGATAGCCATCTAGGGATGGTGGCCTGCTTGAGTCAACAAACCACCATGTTAGGGATTGCTTTTTTTAAAAAGAGGATGCATTTACAAAGATAAAAATGAAACTTAGAAGTTACATTATTTATCAGTAGGCAATGGTCTGTGGAACCACTGCTTGCTCCTAAAAATATTTGCTTCCTATTCTCAAAGAGTAAGGGGGTCCATGGAGGACCTCTTCCCATTTGCAAATGAGTTACCACCTCCTTCAATATGATTGTTTTGCAACCACAATTCTGTTGCAAAACATTATACATTCCATTCAGATTTGATACTTGGAAGGTATGCCCTAAACAAGGCCCTTCCTAATACTGAATTACAAATACAAATTGTGATTTGATAGCCTGTCACCTAATCACAATTTCTGTATTGTACATATTTAAAAGCATTTTTTTAATCAGAAAAACCTGATTGGGCTGTTTCTGACTGCAGAAATGCTGTGAACATATGCCCATTATTTTTTTTTGGTTTGTTTGTTTAGCTGCAAGATCATATGATTTAAAATTGTTTTAAATTATATTTTTCAAATTTAACAATGTTTGTGAACTTTATGAAGTCTTTTAAAAATGAAGGTCCTCATTTACAAGAATTTGACACATGGGCTTCAATGCCACAGATTTCTTGTGCTGCCCTATTACCCACCTTTAAAATACAGAGCGCCATGGCACGCGTTTTCACAGATGCGTCAGAAATTCTGATGCATCTGTGGCCCTAAACTCATGCATTTGTGAACTAGCTTAAAAAATTATGCTGCTCCAGCAATGCCAGGAGGCCCCCATTGAGAAAAGTCCTTTGTCTGTTCTATGCCTTTTCTGAGCAGGTGGTAAAATTTGGATGCATCGAATGACTCAGTGAAATATTTTAAGGTTCACTGCATCAGTTCAGCATGGCTTTTCCCGTGAGAATGCCTGCCTTACATACCTTATACAAGGCGCAGGTTGGGACACTGTGGAAGGGTACATTAAACAGAAATTGATATTACATTTTGGCTCCGTAAAGCATGGTGTAAGCATAACTAACCGGTTTTGCACAAATACCTGCAATCCTGCCCCTCCTGTGTTACTGAATGGAGAATGATTCGAAATGTTCATGAGGAGCTTAAATTTCATTCCAAGAAAACTTAATGCTAAATAAATGGATGTCCGGTTTCCCAAACAATGCAGGAAGCAAGTGATGAAAAAATTGTAGACCTTAGACATGGAGTCAAGAGTGTGATGGTGAGGGCATCACCAGCAAACTCAGCGAGTCATGGGGCAATGTGTAACATGTGGAGCACTAGTAGTGGCAAAATATTGCATTGTAATCACTGCCTCTGGAGTAGGCACATCCACACTGCTTGCTATCCACCAGACTCCTACAATTGTAGATGTTGTTTTCCAGACGCTGACTACATTGGAGGACGATGCTATCATCCATGGATTGGTAGAAGTAGATGCAGGTGATGACACCAGCATTTTTGTCCCTTGAGAGACAATTTACCATATGATCAATTTCTTAGATTATGTAGGAATTGTTCACGTAAATCAGATTATTTTAAGGAGTAGGAGGAGTTGATGAGAAGGCTCAAAGCTCGGGGTATCCCAAGAACCTCCTTAGGAAGGCACAGAAAAGAGTGTGGTATTGCCCCAGGGAGGTATGGCTGGAACCCAGGCTTAAAATGGAGAACACACAAGACAGGATGCTTTGTGTGACCACATTCGGTACACATAGTCACGAGGTTAGGAAGATAATAAATCAACATTGGGCACTAATGGCAAATGTGATGGATACTAAGGAACCACCCATGCATGCATTTAAAAAAGAAAGAGTGTGAGGGATTATGCTGTGAGTTAGTTTCTCTGAGATGCCCTAAAAAATATTTTATTTACGCAAAGGAATTTGCCACAGATCAAAAGGCATTTCAAGTGTGGTGGTTTCAAAGCTTGTAAAATGACAATCAAGACAAAGAGCTTTAACCAAGAGGGTCACTCACAGCTGTTGGAAGATGATATGAATTGTAATAATACTGCTGGTATTTACATCATTATGTGCCCTTGTGACTTCCTCTATGTAGGACACACCCATCAGAAGTTAAAAACCTGCATCCTTCAGCTTCGGAGCAGGATTCAATGTGGAGTACAGGGTGGCTCCATTGGTTGGCTCCACAAACAGCCTCAAATGGTTGGTGATTGAGAAGATATATGCACATCCACGAGGAGGTGATTTTCTAAATTTTCAAAGCCTACAAGAATGCAAATGGATACTCATTTTGGACACAGTATCCCCTGGTTTGAATGAATACAAAAAGATATCTAGGGAGGTAGTCATATTGAGCAATGGATGAATATTTAGGTATGTTTTACCCATTACAATATTTGGAGTCATCCTTAGGAAGTGTTTCTGTGGCATGGGTAGTTACAATACACAGATGTCATCAGCCATACAAAAATTGGATCTATGGACCACTGGGTTCTCACTAATGTTACTATATACATTAGAATTTGTGTGCATAGTCACTGTTTAAGTACATCAATGTGTATTGTTTTCTATTGACCAAGCTGGAGAGAACTTAAATTGATTAAACCAACATGCATCTTGTGGAACGGAGAATGTGTTACTCTATAGTGAGGATCTGGTTGTGTATTAGCTTATTGTAACACTTTATACCTTTGATTTAACTCTTATACAACTGTATTGCATTACGTGATTCAATCTCCAGTTCATCCAGTGAGGAAGCCAATTGTGATATGGGGAACTCGTTGTGAAAATAGGCAATATATCCGCACTCCCGGCCCCTTGGACTGGGAGATTTAGTATGGTGCATTATAGTATGTCCTCTTAAAAAGATAGCCCACTATGACTAATTTGATTTTATACCGTAGTGTAACTTTAGCACCCATTGTATATGATGCTAAGCTTCCTTACTACGAGTAATGACCTTTGGGCGGAGGCTTTTAGGTTAACCATTTGTTGAACTTATATTAGCAAGTTGCTTTAAGGACTTTGCCCAACATTGTGAGGAGGCCACCCCTCTCTTCTATTGCTGTAATGAAGATTCTTTGATTTTTTTGCCTAATGAGTGGCAGCATATTAAAAGACGTTGGCTGACACAGAACAGCCCTTGCTTCTCCTACCATGATTCCTGTTGCATGAGAATGTCAGATGAGGATGCAATGTTCCTGTCTATGTGAGTGCTAGCTACTGTAGTTGACCTTTTGTACCGCATGAGGATACAATGTAATAACTGACTTCCTTTCCGAACAGGAGAATGACTGAGAATGCTTCAGGCCGCAAGAATTCCCCTAAGGAGTGCGGGCCATGAGGTGGATTATTTGTTTCGGGTGCAAGGTTTCTTTACCTTAACTGTGTTCCCTAGGCAAGTTTCATGTGAGGTACTGGCTGAAGGGGAAGTTTCATTTGGGGAAATGTGATAAATAATAAGTACTGTCCCTATTATTTTATTTCCATCATCTAAATAGGGAAAGTTTCGCTGACTAGGATGTACAACAATTATCTAAGTTATCAATTGAGAGTTTTTTAAGAACTGGTTTCCCTTGACTTTTCAGCGCGACTCTCAGCTTCGCATAAGACACGGCATGGATTCTTCAGGTGAGAACATCTGAGAGGTACCATTTGGGTTTCTTTACTAACCTTTGGTAGACATGTGTTTTATTGACTAGTCGACATTCCTTACATTCCTTTTGCCTGTTTACAGGTTGATATGATTGTTGCTGATGAGGGGTAGTTTTGCCCTCACTTCATATTTTGGTTCAATCGTAAAAAAGGACATTTTTACACAGCATCTGGGGGAGTGGCTGTTTAGCCAGGAGAGGAGACAGGTTCTAATTTAGTGATGGCAACTTTTTATAACTATGTGATTTTAGTGTTGTTATTCTTTCTCTTTTTGTTTTGAAGGTTGTCCCTTTATTCCTCTTGTGAAGACCCGTTGTTAAGATTGCAATTGGTTTCCTTATTGTGGGTTGAAATCTTGACAGTACACATCTGATTTCTGTCTAGCCTGACCTTTCAACCCTATCCCTCTCGGTAGGTATCTGAATTATTTTGCCATCTTTTCAGACTGACTATTAAAAATGCATTTTGATTTTTCTAGAAGAAGTCGATGGCAGGACTGTAGAAGATTATAATGTTATAATTCTCATTTCTTTACCTTTTAACAAGCACTTTCTCTAGCACTTTAGGTCTTTTACTAAGGAGCACCCATTTTACTATATATACTGTGCATACATTATGCTTAATACATTCAAAATGTGTTTTCTGTTTATGTTAGTCCCTGGTTTTTAATTTGTTTTTTAAGTTGATTGTTTTAACTTGTCTAATATTGTATAAGTTCATGCTTGTTTCAGGGTAGCGCTTGTTATATGGTCCTTGTATACCAGCTGTGTGTAGTCTGGTGATGAGTGTTGGTGGGAGATGGCATCAAAAGAGGCAGAGAGGTCGGTGAGGATGAGGTCGACAGTATGTCCAAGGTCGAGGATGGTCTGTTTGGCCCCTGTGGCAGCGATGAGGGCTACGTCAGTGTGGTGGTTGTTTTGGAATCTAGATTGAGAGTTGTCCAGTAGTTTGTGGCATTTCTAGGTGTTACGAGAGATGTTTGTTGATAGTCTCTCGCAGTACGATGGGTTGGTAGTTGCTGAGTATTTCAGGGTCTGCTGAGGGTTTTTTTTGAGGAGGTCAGTGGCCTCAACATGTTTCTAGCAATTTAGGTAGGTGGCTGTATTGAGGGAGGTGTTGATGTTGGAGGTGAGTGTGGTGCTGACTGAGGCTCTTCCCTGGTTGTATATATGGTGGGGCAGGTCTATGTGGGCATTCCTGAGTGGACTGTCTTCATTATTGCTCCAGTGTCCTTGATGAATAGAGGGTTCTTTGTTGTGACTATAACGTTTCATGGCATGACCATAAAGTTCTAAACTGGGATTTCAGAAAACCTCTACTGCTGAAACCAGAGGTCTTTTCTTACCTTCCTGCTCCTGGGCTAGTGGCAGAATTACTTCCATTACCTTACCAGAACCCTCCTTTGCAAGATTGATGATGTTGGCTCTGCTCACCCCAGCACTTTGATACCCTCAACACGCACCATAAGCAATGCGCCTTGAGAGGAGAGTGACATTAAAACTCTCCATCCCCTGCCACAGAGAATTCTATTACTGTGACATGTTATAGGGAATGTTACTGACACTGAGACCCTCATTACGAGTTTGGCGGAAACTGGACGGGGATATTACAACTTCAGCAGTAAACCCAACGCAACTTTCCACCAGTACCGCCAATGCGCTCGGACCGCCGCCAGCGGCAGTAGCCACTCGAGACCAGCAAGAACCAATTCACTGCCCACCATATTACGATTCAGCAGACCACTAGGATTTCGGGGCGGTCTGACTGCCACGAAAAGCCTGGAGGAAACCAAACATATAAAAGTAGACACTCAACCCCAGGTACACAGATGCGGCCGCCACGACAGACAACTGAAAGCCTCCCCAACATTGTATCTCGCCATACACCTTCAGGACCAGTGACGCTGATGAAGACGAAGACAACAACCGTAAGTACCCATGCCTAGCACACAGTGGAGGGAAAGGAAGCATTACACACCCAGACACAACACACTCACCTGGCACGGACAATGAAGGCCACACACACACACATACACACAAAACCACACACAAACAAACGGACTGCAGCAGCACACACATCTACGCACACACACACTGACACACACAAAATACACAAAGGCAAACGCCATATGCACACACCACATCAAACAGAAACATTCCATACACACAGCACAATGCACACCACCAACAAAAAGTTGTACGTTGCAAGGACACACAATCATTATCACCGAACGGACATCCAAATGATGACACAGGAAAGATGCCACGTACAACCAACATACAAAGGAATTCACAGATGGAGCACCATTCACACAGACTCACACACCATTACCATACAATGCCACAAGCCTGCATACAAACACATCACAACATGCACATGGCACAAGTCATCTACCCAGCATGTGCAATAACACAGACACAACCCATACACAAACAACACACACCGTAGCACACAGATATCACACCACCATGTAGAAGGAAACCAGGACAAGTATTTCACCTTGACATTCACATTTCTGTGGGCAGATGTATTCCACTTTATTACTATCAATCAATCAGAGTCTTTGTAAAGCACACTACTCACCGTGAGGGTCGCAAGGCGCTGAGGGATTATGTTTTGAAACATACCTATTTACAAAATGGGCCTACTGACCAGTCCTCTGTCTAAATGTGCCCTAGGCACATAGGGCACATTCCATAGCCCCAACTTGACTCCTGACTGCAAATAGGCCTCCACATGAACGGAGCATCAATGGGGCAGGCAGGCACCACAGGGATGGTGGGGTTTTAAAGGGGGGTACTTGGGTTTGGGTTTGGAGGGTGGGCTTTAGGCTTCGGTCTGGATGATGGGGAGGGTGTTTGGACTTTGGGGTAGGAGTAGGGATCTTGGATTTGGGTGGAGGCAGGTGTTTTGTAGTGGGAGGGATATGGGCACTAGTGTGTAGTCCATGGGAGGACTGGGAGGTGGAAGGGCTGGGTAGGGGTAGGGGACATGGCATTTAGGGGCAACACAGGGTAGGACAGGAGTAGGGAACAGGTCAAGGGAGGCAAGGAAGACATTCTTAGGGACATGGGGCGGTCATATGAAAAAGGTTTAGGAGTGGAGCTAGAAGGAGCGGTTGTATGACGTGCTGGTGTACTGGACGTGGATGCAGTTGTGTGCTATGCGTGGTGGGTGTATGTTGAGTATGTGAGTGAGGGCATTTGTGTTTCTTGGGAGGGGGAAAGATGCAGGGAGAGGGAATGGAAGATGTGTGAGTGTATGGTGGGGTGATGACTGCAAGTGAGGTGGATGTGCTGCATGTGGTAGTGAAGGTGATCGTGGTGAGTGCAGATGTGTATGGTTTGGGTGTCTGCATGCCTGCTCTTGTGGTGTCTCAGGTTATGGGACAGGACCGGTGGCAGAATCAGGGTGTGTTGATGCAGTGACAGCTGGTGTAAGTGGTGATGTGACAGTAAAGGAGGAGGTGGTGGGGGAGACAGTGTAGGAAGTGTCTGTTGTCGTGTTTGCTGATGTGTGTTGTGTGTGTGCATGCTTGTGGTGTCACTTGTGGGGCCTGTATTTGCCTTTGTGCACCTTGTCTGTTGTAGTGGGTGAATGCTGGTCTGTTGGTGTGCTCTGGTTGGGTGAAGGGAGAGGGGTCTGTATTGGGAACAGGTAGCTGGAGGGGGGGACGGAAGATGAAGGGACACTGGCTGCCATCAAAGAGGAGACCAGAGCCTGAAATGATCTCTGTATGCCAGGCAATGCACTGTGAATGCCTTCCAGGTAGGCATTACTCTGCTGCATCTGGGATGCCAGTCCCTGGTTGGCATTCACAATGGTTGACTGCCCCACAGAGTTGCACCTCAGGAGGTGAATAGCCTCCTTAGTGAGGGCAGCAGGGCTGACTGGGGCAGGGGCAGCGGTGCCTGCATCGAAGGAGACAGCCACTGACCTGGGTGAGCGGACACGGGCCATTGGACGGGGAGCTACAGGGAGGGCCGTGCTGGTAAGGGAGTGTCGGACAAGGATGATGTGGGGCTGGTCCCAGATGGGTCCGCCACAACGATGGAACCGCCATCGGAGGAGGAATCCGAAGATGATGTTGTAGCTGATCCAGTCTCCCTCCGTGTTGCTCCCCTCACCCTCCATCCCACTGAACCCCTTGCCATAGGTGGACTCCTTGGTCCTGTAGGATACAGCTTCCACACTCGCCAGTGCCCTTCTCCTTCACCAGATGATGCTGATACACACATTAACAGAGGTGGAGATAGAAGGATGTTGGGAGAGAAAGAAAGGGAGGAAAGGGTCAATACCTACCCATCTTGCACACATACCGACAAGTGATCTAATCATCCTCGGCGTTAGAAATAGTGACTATAATACAAATACTATAAACATAGTTCAGGTAGCCATAACCAACTATATAACCTATTACCTCACCTCTTCACCCAAGAGACAATATTGAACATCTTACATGCCTGTTGTACTCACATGTCTATTAACTTGCTCCATGAACATACTTACCTACATGTCAATCATAACACAATGAAACAAAAATAAACTTCAGAAGTACTGTACACACAGACGATATGACAGGTACGTGTGGAATATATTTTTGACATGTCCATTTCTATTGTCTTTCAATGTACACTAAAGACAGTTGTCATAACCCAAATACAGACTTCAGGTATATGGGCATATCCATGTAAGAACATGCTGTACTGTGTAACATATAGGAAGCTTTTGTTTGTTCGTGACTTCAATTCCTATACATGTCCCTCTGTCACAAGTATGGCAATATGAGGTACTGCCATAATGTCTGGGTAGGATGGGTGTGTGGATAAATCTTTCAATCTGCAACTTACCTGATAACTTACAAGATCAATCATTTCTGATTGACCTATGATATTTATTGGTCACGACACTGTAAGAAATATACTGAGTACTGTTTGTCCCTCTGCAAAGATACCGCCAAATAGGAGTTATGCAGAATGCACCATTCTATCGGCCCCTAGATGTTGAGGGCACAGATGTTGTGGGACTACTGGATGGGTTCTGCTGTTGGGTGGAAGGCGCATGCTGGATTCTTGTGAGTTCAGTGAGCACCACTACAATGGAGACCGTGGTGGCATTGTGTGCCTGCCACTGCTGCATGCCCTCCTGATGGTATTCCCTCTACAGCCTCTGATTCTCCTTCAAGGTGGTGAGTATCTGGCCCATCCTGTCCTTGGATTACTGGTAGGCTCCCAGGACTCTGGAGATGGCCTCCTGGCCAGTCGTGTTGTGTGCTGCCTCATCCCTTGGCCCACAGTTGCACTCCCACTGGCCCTTGCTCCCTGTGCCTGTGCCCCTGACACAGTGTGCACCCTCCCACTGACACCAGGACCTTCATTGTCTTGGGTTTGGGGTGTCGATCCGGTCCCTGTACTGTGGGGCACACTGATGATTGATCTGTCCTTTGGACACTGGTTTGGAAAGGCGGACTCATCTGTGCTGTAGGTGCCACATGGGAGGGAGCTTCAGTTGTGGATAGGGTGAGACTGGTGGTGGTTGACTGACCAGTCATGTTTCATGGGCCAGGTAAGTTGCCCATTTCCAGACAAGCAGGATATTCTTCCCCTATTGGACCTACTTTCAGGGGCTGGCTTTCAGTCTCCGGCATCCTCTGCTGTGTTACAGTATTTAGGATACCTGTGGAGTGAGAGGAAGTGTGTAACATGAATGAATAGTAGTTGTGGTACAAATGGGTGTTTGCTATCATTGCCTGCAATTGCTGACCAGTAATGGCACTGACAACTGCCAGTTTTTGTTCTGTTGGAAGTTGCTATTGTATGTTTTTGCTATATATTTGATGGTGGTCTTGACTGCTGTCATTGCCATGTACTGATGTACATTCACAATTTCTCGATGGTGAAGGGGGGTGACATGGTTATACGTGCAGGTGTCCAAATGTGGAGTGGAATTAGCAGTTCTACAATGCTTGGGAGTGTTGCATTGTGGTAGTTGTAGTACTTGCTGCAGTGTGAGAAATCCATCCACTAGGTGAGCCTTGTGGGAATGGTGTTAGTGAGGAGGTGTGGCATGCAAGGGAGGGTATTGGGTTCTGGGTAGATTGGGGTATAACAGGGTGGTGGGGTATATGCTGTGCAGGAGTACATACTGCCCACAGAGTGTTGTTGACTCTCCAGAGTCCAGCCCTCCTGGTATTCCATTCAGACCCTTTGGGTGCAGGATGGCCAAGGTCTTCTCCTCACACGATGAAAACTCTGGGTGAGAAGGTGGGGGCCCAACTCCAGTCTTAATTACAGTGATTTGGTTTCATCATGCCATGGACTGTACCTTCCCCGTAGATCTTTTAACCTCTTCCTTATGTTGTCCCTCGTGTGTGGATGGTTTCCAACTGCATTCACCCTGTCGATGATCCTCTGCCATAACTCTGTTTTCCAGGCTATGGATGTCTGATAGACCTGCCTCCAAACAGTTGTGGCTCAACTCTGATGATTTGGTCGACCATGACCCGCAACTCCTCATCTGTGAATCGTAGGTGTTTATGTGGTGCAGTGGTGGTTGTGTTGTGGGTGGTGGGGTGTGTGATGTGCAGGGATGCTGGCTGTGCTGTTTGTTGGGGTGAGGTTGAGTGCTAAGGTGTCTGTGTGGTTTGTAGTGTTTGTGTTCAGTGGTGATGTGTGTGTGTTGTGTTGCTGATGCGGTTGTGTGTTATGTGATGCATGTTTAGACTGATGGTGCCTATGATATCCAGGTGCAGTGTCTTCTGTTAGTGCAGTCTTCCCTCTCTCTGTCAACATTTCTGGATGGAAAGGATTGTGGGGTGTGTAGGGATGCGTTATATAGTGCTGTGATCAGGTGTGTGTGGTGTGTGTTTGTTTATCCGGAGTGGGGTATTCATTTTGTCCAATGCAGTGTTGTGTTCTGGTGGAGGTGCGTTTTTGACTGCGGCGGTTCGGACCGCCAATGGATTACGGTGGTGCAAAGACCGTCGTGCTGATTTGTGAGTCGTAATATGGAGGGCGGGATGTTGTCGATATTGTGGTGCTGGCAGTGGAACAGCCTCTCTCCCGCCATCTGTCAGGCTGATGATGTCAGATTTTTGGCTGTTTTTGGGAGGTGTTCTGTTGGTGACTCGTAATACAGCGGTCTTTCGGCACCAACTTAGACTGCGGTCTTCAGAAAATACTGCCAAAGTCGTAATGAGCACCTGAATGTACACATCATTTTACATTTGAGAAAAGTGATAAGAAGCCCTGAGATGCTGGAGGTGCTACTCCAGTTCAAGTAAAGAGTGAAATTATAGAACACTCCATCCCCCATCACAGAGTATTCTAATATTGAGACGTGTCATGGGGATTTCTGTTGACATTAATTGGATTATGCAAAATATTAAGAAAACTTAAAGCTTAAAATAATTTCCTAACATGATACTGGGTTGGTTCTTTTTCACGTGAGGGACGAGATTTAATTCCTAGTGAGGTGCCAGCTGGCCAATCCAATAAGAACAGACTCTACCTTTCACTAACCGTAGGACAATTCAGTATAGGTTGCTCCTTTCGTTCTTTTATTGTGAGTCCTGTGGAAGACCCGCAGTTGTGGATAGAATTGGCCCTATTCTTTTTGGCCGGGTCAAAACGTCGACAACTGTATTGAGTCTGGATTGGTTAAGGAGACCACGAAGGGCAATTCTGATTAAGATATTTTACCCTTAGGGGATGAGGCAATTCTGATTAAGACATTTTACCCTTAGGGGATGTGACTCATATTCATGTGAAATAAGAATGGTTACCTGCAGGCTCCTTTTTATATATATTTTTTGAAGACTTATTAGATTTATTTACAGTTTTCTCCTTTTTTATTTTACTTTATTCACAAGCACATTCTCGAGCACGTTCTTTGCTTTTCTAATATTTGCTATCATCTGACAACTACTTTAAAAAGTGTATTGATATCCATTTGCAGTGTTATTTTTTGTATGAATATTTTTGACATATGTATTAGGATACAAGATACATTGTGCTGCATTGATATGATTTGACTAATCCTTAGCCTACAAATAGGGGGTGGCAATGATGAAAATTAATATTAGCTGACTACTGCGGCTTTTCAGAGCATAGGTTCTTCCGAATGGACCACTTTAGTTATGAATTAGTGTTTACTCAGGTCCTTCGGATTACTATTGGGTCACCCCTTTTGTGATATAACGGTGGCTGAAAACACAGCAAGTGCTGCATTACCATCAGGCTTGTAGCAGATAGGAGGAATAGTAAAATCGGTAGGCCTTTATATCTGTGCTATTCTTGCAATGCATCAGGGCCATAGCCTCCGGGGAGGAATCCTTTCCAACATTTCATAACTAATTACAATGTGAGCTGGTCCCACCTTGGCCCAGGACCTGACTCTCTTAAAACCCTCAGACACTAAAAGCCATTCCTTTTCCCTGGGAGGCAGATTTTTGTCAATTTTCCTTCATCTTCTAAGAAGTGAAAGCACATAAGGTGCCTGGAAAGTTTACTTTTAAAGTGGTTGCATCATATATGGACAGAAATATGTCTCTTTGACATCAAGCAGTATTCAGACACCATTGGAAAAAGAGACTCTCAAGTCGGCTGTGTTCATGTCAACAACAATGTTCATATTGTGAAAAAGTATGGACCTAATTTAGTGCTTGGCGGATGAGGTTACTCTGTCAAAAGTGTGACGGATATCCTGTCTGAAGTATTAGAATCCCAATATATTCTATGGAAATCGTCATTCTGCGGATGTGATATCTGTCACATTTGTGACAGAGTAATCCATCCGCAAATTCTAAATCACGACCTATAGGTGCACACTTGGAAAATAATAAATATGTTCTAAACATTTGATGGGGCTGGTATTGTAAGCATAACATAAATTACTGATTTTGTGTTTGGTGCACTTGAGGTGTGTACTGTCATGCACATGTATTACATCATGAACAGTTACACACGACCATTAGTGGCTATGTTCCTGTGTATTTTGACCCTGCAAAGCTGGATAATTTTAGATCTACTTCTTTTGTCCCTTTTCCAATCAAAATCTTCGATAAATACATGAACTCAGTGTAATATCATCCAGGGTATCTCATTGTTAAGGCCATTCTGTTGACTATGGAGTTTAAAAATTCATTGTTTTGCTTTTTGGAAATATTGTTTCAGTGATACCCCTTTGGTGATGATCCTCAGTGAAGCGCTCGTCAACAAAGGCCCAGCGATTTGCCTACATTTCCCATCAGACCACTTCACGAGACCTACAAGATGAGGTGGAACTGCAGCTAACAGGCCCTCTGCTAGTCACAATTTATTTTCAACATGGTGGTGTCATCACCCATTAGACTGATCCAGCAATATACCATTAACACCAGGGAATTTTGTATTTCATAACACTGCAGTGATGGTTTAAGCCCTTCAGAGATAAATGGATCTTTGGAGTACTGACAACTTTAACGATGCTCAGAATCCCTGTCCACCAAGCACAGCTTTTCTGTTTTAATGCTACTACCTTAAATTCTGACCACCTGCTCACCCACCCACACACTGTCCAGAATATAAGAAGGAGGGACTTTGTAACACAGGGATGACCGGGGTTTTGAATTTCATGCTATTTGGCCAGGCAGAGTCTTGAAATTGACCACACCACGGGACAGCTCCTTACTTTTACAACTAGTTTCCAATATAAACATCTAGCTTGTTCAGATTGCTAATGGATTTAAAGGAGTTTGTGATGCCAAATAGGCAACACAGAGCCCTCAAACTCATTTGCAGACTGATTAATAGTAATAGGGTTTTACTTTGCATCTAAAGGTCCCATGACTCCCTGTTTTCTGACCTATCGATCATGACAGTTTTCCCTTGTGGCAATTACTTTAGTATATACAGCTCCTGTGCTATTACACATTATTTGAAATAAGGTATATCTGCCCCTCCACAGAGGTATATAAGTCTGGGAGCCACACCTGTTAGCAGAAGAATGAGTCAAAGACCACTATATATATTAATTTTTGTAATTATATAGTCATCAAATAATCATCTACTGGGTCCCAAAACAGGAAGCCATAACCTAGCAATGATCAGGCTTAGAATGTTTTTTAACGAAGAATGAATCTTTGTTGAGACAAGGTCCTGAAGAAAGGCCATAGAACCTCTTAGAGAACATTGTTGATGAGGGCTGAAACATGTTGACCATCGTCTTGGAGTGTAACTAGTCCTATGTTCCCTTTAATCATAGTGGACAGGGACACTAATAAAACAGTTTTATCCACCATAAGGTGTTAAGAGCCAGGTTTAAAAAGCCTCAGCGCCTCTTAGCGCCACACTAGTGTAATTTCTTTTACGCTAATGTGCCGTTAGGTAGGCCATTCTCCCTCACCATATTTACAACCCCTTGAGCCACATTTTACCTGTGCAGGTATAATGTATGCAAGGGGGTGTTCCCACGCAGGGAGGCTGCAAGAAATGGTGCAGTGAAATCTACAACAATCTACAAGATTTCACTACAACTTTTTCTCCATCATTTTTAGCACCTGCTCGGGGCAGGCGTTAAAGTGACGGGCCCATAGAAGCCTGTGGGCCTCTTTAGTGCTTTGCTGCACTATTGCCATAAATGGTGGTAAACCAGTAAAGCACCACAATAGAATCATAAATTATGACGCTATTGCATAAACGAGCACCATGGTGCACCATATTGTAAATATGGTGCACACATGTTGTTGATAGGTGGGTGTAGGCGGTGTGATAGAAATCTGACGCAACAATAATGATACACCAGATTCTTGTAAATCTAGGCCTAAGTGTGTTGACCCGTATTTAAGTTTGAAAAGAGATCCCACTTCCTCTTCATTCATGCCTCCCTTCCACGCAACTCCACCTTGATTTTCCCACCAAAAGAGCTGCCCTAGTTCCCAGGGTTGTAGCCCACGTTGACAGCACTGCTGTCAATGTGAGGAAGAGCCCTATGATAAAACATGCCACTTCTGGGTGGATGAATGCTATCATCCTTTAAATGACAATTTTTCACTTTTTCAGAAGACACACACTTTTTTTTTTCTTTATCCTTTTTTCTTTGGGCACCCATAGTAGACTAGATTCATGATTTTGTAAAGGGGAGGCATTCTTCTGACAACACACATCTACTGTTTGTTATTTCGTATAAGTCCACACGTTCGCCCAGACCTCCAGAAGCAATTAGTTTAGATGCTGAGAAGCCCTTCGAACACTCTTAAATGGTTCAGATTTGGGCTGAAAATCATTAAGCTCATCTCCCTTTTATATACTTCTTCTCAAGCAGCTATCTTTGCTAACAAGCTTACTTCTCCCTCTTTCACATTGGGTAGAGGTGTTCATCAAGGTTGTCCTCTTCCACCATTTCTCTTTTACCTAGCTTTGGAATCTTTCACCTCCAAGATCGCCAATATTCCAACCCTAAAGTGTTTTTTATGGAACAACCAACATGATAAAAAAATTGACAGCTTACTGAGATTCTATTCTCTTGTTTATCTCACAATCTCATAGACCAATCTCAGCATTGTTACATGAAGCAGCTTCTTACTCTCTTGTTACAAAACAAAATCACAAGAAGTAAAATTTTTTACCTCTCAACATATTTACTTTTAACAAAGATTTTTCTGTCACCAAATTCTCCTGGATCATGAAAAAAATGAAATACTTGGGATTATGGTTTTCCTATCCCTGTAAAATTTGTATTTTGTTAAGCTTAGCTGACTGCATACATAAATGAAAGCCCTTAGTTGATTGTTCGCATCCTCTACATCTCTCCTGGTGGGTGCCCATGATTCTATAAAGATGATGTTAGTTCACATTGTTTTATATACTACCTCCATCATTCCATCATATATCCCTTCTAAATGTTTTAAACAAATCAGTTCCATACTTTCTTCTTTTCTCTGGAATGGAAAAAAATCATGTATATCTCTACTGAAACTGAAATGTCATGAATCGGATGGAGGCATTAATTTCTCTGATTTACGCAAATACCATTCAGCTTTTATTCTTAAAGAATCTTGTTATTGACTTTCAAAGTATTCTGAATATTCTCCTTTGTGGGCTGTCATGGAGAAATGTTTCCTCTTTCCTTTTACTATTTCTGAATATTTGACATTCTCCAGGAGACTTCAGACTTTCTCCTCAACTATTTTGTAAACCTCTTTGTACAATGATGGAGCCTTTGTTATCATATACATCCACTGACATAACTTATTTTCTCAAATCTGCAGTTTGGCGCAACACTTCAGTACTATACAATAACAAACCAATTTAATAGAAAGCTTGAAAGAAAACTGGACTAATATTGATCAATCTACGTTTTAGTAATAACTCATTTCTGACCATTCCACGGGCTCAAAGGGCCAGATGTATGAAACTTTTTTGCAAACGGTGCGAATCGCAAAAATCGGCCGTTTGCGAGTGCAAAAAAGTGGTCTGTGATGCATGAAAGGCATTCGCAGCCCAAAAATAAGAAATCGCTAAATTTGCGATTTTTTTGTGTTGCAACCTGGTTTTGCGACTCGCAATTTGCGATTCGGTATTTCCAGTAGGAAATTGCGAGGCGCAAATTGCAAGTCGCAAAATCCAAGTCGCAAAGAGATGCATCAATAAATCGCAAATTGTGATTATTCGCAGAATGGCATTTTGCACATGCAAAATACCATGAACTGAAACCAAGTGGTAACCAGGTGCAACCTATATAAAGAGGCCCAGAATGCCTCAAACTCTTTTCAACAATGGCTGCACTCTACGTCATGGCGAGGAGGATGAGGATCTTGGCAGGTTTGAGGAGAGGGAGGAGGAGACAGGAGCGCATTTTCAGAGTGTGCACTACACTTTTTAACCAGACATAGGAGGAAATATATGAGAGGTATAGGTTGAACTCAGCCATGATACTTGATCTGATAGCTGAGCTACAACCCATACTGCAGCGCAGAACCCTAAGGACTCACAGCATACCAAACCATGTGCAGGAATTATGCTCCCTCCACCTACTCACCTCAAGGAGCTATCAAGGGGTCATAGCAGCAGCTGGAGGGGTATCACAGAGTACCCTCTCTAGATTTTTCAATGCATTCATCAACGCCATGCTGAGCAAACTACAACAGTACATCAGATTCCCCCACACCCCACAGGAATTACAGCAGACAAAAATAGAGTTTCGGTAAATGGGCCTCGCAAATCACAAATAGCGATTTTTAAGAAATCGCTATTTCTGAATCGCAATATTGTTACATGGCCAATCGCTACTTGGAAATTGCGATTTCTTAAAAATCACTATTTGCCATTCGCAAGCCACTGTTTTCATACATATGGCCCAAAGTCTTTTAAATCTTCCATCTTCTTTTCAAATCACAGACCTAAAAGAAACATTGAATTAGCCTGGGAGCATGACCTATAAGTAACTTAGCCCATCTCTACTGGGCAACGCATCTGGATTACACTGCAAAAAAGTATTGTGCTGCTAACACTATTCAAACATTGTTTGACATTTATAACAGACTTTTCTTTTCTCCTTCTACACTTCACCAAAAGTACCCAAAT
Organism: Pleurodeles waltl; assembly: GCF_031143425.1. Classification (NCBI taxonomy): domain Eukaryota; kingdom Metazoa; phylum Chordata; class Amphibia; order Caudata; family Salamandridae; genus Pleurodeles; species Pleurodeles waltl. Next base: position 40,455,604 of record NC_090450.1, read on the forward strand.
CTTTCTGATAGTTGATGGTCATGTCATTCACAGCCTGCAGACATAAACATTTATTGTTCACTTGTTCCCTCATGAATAAAATCAACTCTACCCTAAATTCTACAGTACTATTTTCCAACATTAATGTTTTCATAGGTAATCTATGTGATAATTGGAATGAGGTTTTTGCACATATAGTGGCTGATTACGAGTTTGGTGGTTGTGTGACAGCCATATTGGCTGTCCGACCGCCAAAAGGCTGGTGGAGTGGACTGCCAAATTGTGAATTTGGCAGTGGTGCACACAGAAGACACCAGTGGTCCACTGGCACCGCCAGCCAGTACCGACTGCGTTGTTTTCTGGAGGCACAAAAAGTCCAGTGGAGACCATGTTTCTGCCAGACATATTAGGAGATTGCACACCGCCAACGTGACCACTGCGGACTAACCACCACGCATCAGGAGGCGTAAACAGACACAATAAAAGGAGACACTCACCTCCAGAAAACCATACACGTCCGGAGTTGTCATGGAACCACAATTAGATTACATCCTCCTGCTCCTGCCCATAGATAGATAAAGAAATCATCGCAGGTGAGGACAACAGCAACCAAGAGTACACACACTCACCTGTTACATTTGTAAAATGTATAAATTTGCACAGTTACATAACATACCATAGGGAGGGGAGTACGAAGGGCTGCACTTACATATAACAGCATAGTTATACACACACTTATATACTGCACCAAGGACATCCACACATACACATCACGCACACTTCAGCCAGGACACATACACCACACATCAATACCACACATTTACCCAACACAGCACAGGCCCAGGCTTAAAGATTACCATACAACATACAAACCCATAAAACAACACAACTTCACAAATACAAATACAAGCTAAAAACTGGCCAGGGACTGGACACACATGCAACACACATGTACATCCATGTGTAATGGAACACACACAACACCGCAATCAAACAACCCAGCAATCAACACACACACATCACACACACACACACACACATGCACACACAGCACATCTAACCTATTATGCCACGCACAATTGACGCTGATGCTAACAGTCAAAACACACAAAGTGACACATCACAACAAGACTGGAACAAAAAAGAGGAAGCAGCAAAACATAAATGGAAGGAGGCTGTACTGGGAAACATCTCATGTTGAACAAGTCCCACCAAAACATGCCCACCCAAACAGGCCCATTTAAATGTCATGCACAAGCAATGCCAGCAAAAAATGTAATGCACAGTCACACATATGTCTAAAAAGCATACACTACTCCAAACACCATGCAAGACACCATCCAGCTTTGAGGGACACACATCTAAATAGTCACTGGCACACAAAAGCAAAACAAACTTGCACTTCTCAACCACACTCCATGTCTACACAGAAAAAAACTCCAGAACATTCACCACATGTACACAATAGCCACATCTGGGGACAAGGCATACAACATGCAGGACCACATAACACATCACTACAACAAACACATATCACTACAAACATAACACAATACCATGATGCCAACATTTCAGCTATATACACATACCTATCACAGAAAAAGTGCTGGGGGATAACAGCACTGCCCACAAACTCACACACTGCTAAAACAAAACAGGAAGCAGCAAGCAGCAAGCAGCACACACACACATACAAATATTGGCACACAACCAATGTCAGCCAGGAACAACTGAAACCTAGGTAAGGAAATACAGGACAAAGATGTAACCAAAAAACAACAACTGGTTGGCTTTAATATACTAAAAGTTCAAAAAATATGAAAGTCCAAGGCCTTTGGCCAGTCCAAGAGTCACCTTTTAGCACCAAAGGCAAACTATGGTGCCCCAACTTGACTCCTAACTGCCATGTAACCTCCACAGGTAGGGGCAACAAAGAGGCAGACAGTCACCTCAGGGAGCCTTGGGGGAGGTGAGGGATGGGGAAAGGGGTTGGGCTTGGGCTTTGGAGGGGTGGGTTTTGGCTTTGGTTTGTGAGGGGGGAACCTTCTTCGGAGGGGTAAACCTCTTTTTGCTAGGGGAGGGGCGTGGGTGCTGGGGGTGTAAGGGAGACCTTGGGAGGTGGAATGGATGGCCTTGGGGAGGAAAACAGCTCCTTTGGGGCTGTCACTGGGGAATAGGAGTGAAAAGGTCAAGGTTAGAAGAAAAACCTTTTTAGACATACGTGGACTGTCATCAGAAGGGGGATTGGGTGTGGAGGGGGATGGAGTGGTTGTATGACATTTAGGTGTGGATGTCTTGAATGTGTGTTTGGGGTAGATGTGCTTGTGTGTAGTGGGTGTCTGTTGGGTAGGTGAGTGAGGGTATTTATGTGTCTTTGACTGAAGGGGTGGAGGTGCTGGGGGATGCCATGGTGGGTGGGTAGTTGTCTGTTGGGATGGTGACTGCAGGTATGTTGGATGTGCTGCATGTAGGCATGTCAGTGGTTGTGGTGTCTGCAGGTGTGGTGACTGGGATGGATGTTTGAGGGTCTGCCGGGGTGATGTCTGTGGGTGGGACTGGTGTGGTGGCTGGATCTGTGAATGTTGATGTGGTGTCTGCAGCTGTGTCAGGTGTACAGTCTGTGATGCTGGGGTTGGTGGGGGTGTCAGGGCAGGTTGTGACTGTTGCTGTGTGTGCATCTGGATGTTGCTTGTGTGTATGTTGGTGGTGTGTCTTGTGATGCTTCTGTTTGTGTGCTCTACCCTTGGATGTTGAGGTTGATGCATGCCTGTCTGTTTGTGTGCTTTGACTGGGTTGGGGGGGGATTGGGATAGGGAAGAGGAAGGTGGAGGGGGTACGGGGGGACAAAGGGTGACTGGTTGCCATCACTTTGGAGGCCAGAGTCTGAAAGGATGTCTGCAGGCCAGCCAGGACACCATGAATGTCCTTCGGGAACACATTACTCTGTTGTATCTGAGTTACCAGACCCTGGATGGCATTCACTATGGTCAACTGACCCACAGAGATGGACCTCAGGGGTCAGTACCCTCTTGGATGGGTGGGCATGGCCAACTGGGTGGGTAGCTACAGGGAGGGCGTAGGTAGAAAAGGGTGCAGCAGACAGAGATGGTGCTAGAGTGGTCCCAGATGAGTCCACCACCCCCAGGGAGTGTCCACTGGAGGAGGATTCTGAGGATGATGAGGTGGATTCTATCTCCCCGTGGCACTCCCCTCTCCCTCCAGGCCACTGGGTCTCTCAGTGTCAGTGATATCATGACTTGAGGTCCCTTGGCCAACAGCTTCCACACTCTGCTGAGCTCCGTTGCCTTCACCTGCCAATGCTGATGCTGGAATACAGAAATAGAGGTAAAGTCATCAAAAGAATGTGATGATACCACTAACATCATATTGTACACATCATTAACATTACATCTAGTTGCACTACACCCCCAGGGAGAACCAGGTTAGTGCCAACATCATGTCATAATAAGATACAATGTACACCCGTATATAACAACAATGTCACACACCAGCTAAGGCACCTATCTCACACCTACAATACCAACATATTAGTAGAGCTATCACACCACCCATTCCACAACAAGCTGACTTGGCAGCATGATTCTAGTTCTCTGTCCACAATTACATTCTCAAACAACAATCAAACTATGGTACAATAGTCGGTAACATTGATTTCTACATGTCACATACACAAACCCTACACATACTTAAAATATGGCCTGATGTCAAGTACCAGGAAAGGAACCTTATCATAGGCTAAACACAAGACAGCATGTTGCATTCAAGCCAAAACTATTTCATGTCACAGAGTTTAGAACCTTCAAAATGTAAATTTACAAACATGCAACTACTCTATTTGGCATATCCAAATTAGGAGTATGATAGAGTCTAAACACATGTCATCAACACATGTACCTATAGTTATGTATGGAAGGATGATACATATTTTGTTGATCTACTCATCTGAGTCATTTTCCAACTGTGAACAAAGTTGTGCACGCTTTTAAGGGCCTTTTACACCACAGTATTTACCCACAGACAAATACTGGTAGCATAACTACTCCTGAAATACTATGGACACCTATTATGTGCATGAAGGCCACATACAGTTCAATGTATCATGATGAGTGGCAACATCAATAGCCCAATGAATGAGTGGCACATCACTATCCACACAGCAGACAGGAGTAGTCTTACTCTGTATAGGAAAATTTCAGTGACTCAAACCACGTCTGAGGCTACCATGATATAGACATACACCTTGATACAAGTGAAATGACTGTCTACACATACCATCCCACCCTCATATGCATGTGAACTACCACCCTTGCACCTCAATGTAGTCTTTGAAAACAATAGGTTTCCATACTAAAAGCATTCAAAACATATCCATAATAACAAAACATAATATGTACAAGATACATTACAATGTTGATTTATGACTAAACCTTACAATATACACATGATGTTGACAAACCAGTGAAGAATGTAGCTGTTAATAAGATGTATTGGCCTATTTCGCATGCCCACAACACAATGGCTAAGGAAATAGCAATGTAGCCTCTTACCATGCAAAGAACATGGACATTGTACTAACATACTGAGCTCTGATATCAATGTATGTGAACCAATAGGAGTCTAGCAATACCTCCATAGTTTCCTACATGTAGGATGTCCACTCAGAAGACACATTACAGGGGCCTATGTACAACCCTCACTTACCAAGAGGAGTTCACCTTCTAACAGCTCTGAGTAGGTTTTGCAACTATGGCATGTGAAATGTCAGAATGACATTACAGCCCCACATGAAGTTGTCTCTCATCAGACACCACATGAAAAGTAGGATTGACTTAAACTTGTCAGACTCAGTTTTGCACATAGACATGGATCAAAGGGCATTGGAATGGACAGAGGACAAGGACCTGGACAACTTACTATCATGGTATTGGGAGTAGTGATTAGTAGGCAGCAAAGAACAATCAGCAGGGTATGAAAAGCTGTACACCAGTACACATGACAGTCACATGGCATCATCATATGCTTTTGGACAGAGGGGATTATATAGAAGAGTAATATATTCCTATACACAATAGAATGTGTACACTTGTGTAAAATGTAAAAGACTGCACATCTATGTGTTCCTTGGAGACCTTTGACCCTTTACACTTACCACATTGTCACAGCTCAGATTCTATTACTTCATACACTGTCCTGGCAGAGAGATGAAAATGTGTTAAGTCTGTACTTACCCCCTTGTGGCTGCTGTGCTGCCCTCAAATGTCCATCCAACTCGGGTAATGCCACCACCAATATGGGGGTCATCAAGTGGATCAAGGTTCGACGGGTCCCCCTTTCTCCTTGGAAGGACATCCCTGGGTAGGCCTCTGTGGTCTTCCGGGCCCTGCGTTTTAGGTCCTCCCACCATTTCCTACAGTGGGTGCGCTACTGGCAGTGGACCCCAAGGCTCCACTCCTTCTTGGCGATGGCATGTCAAACTCCTTTTTTCTCATGGGCGTTGACCTGCATGGATGACACATAGGAGAGGAGAAAGTTATGTCCAAATGCACCATACCGATACAGGAAGGGCGAAACAAAAGTTAGTGCGAGTAGCCATACACATACTACTTTAAACATCCCCTTCTATGTGGAATGGGCATCTGAAGTCAGGACATGTGTGAAGTTGAGTCAGACGTCCAACATGCAAATCCAGAACCAGGTGTTGGCTCTAAACATATACCCAGACGACAAGCATTCTTACAACACGGTAAAAGTGTTTAGGTATTTATGACACCACCTTCAATAGCAAGTTATACAATTTGAAGGCAGGTCAGGATAAATACATCACACACTCCCTAGTATGTATCAGGGCTCAAAATCTATCTCAGCACATGTGCACATGTCCATCTACCCCCACATATTATCCCACTCCTTCATTCAACCACATTTCCTGAACATCATCATACACTCAACATTACAAACATTGGCATCCCGTTGCACTTATCTGCTCTTCTGCACCATAGAGCTGTTCATACAGGGGTAGGATCTCCTCCAGCTGGTCCAGCTCATAATCTGAGAAGGCAGGGGCCCTATCACGTGCAGGACATGGCATGAGTGCTCCCAGAGGCAGTACACAGCAGCTCAGGTCATGGAGGTCTTGTTGGCAGCAATGTCAGGAGTCAAGTGAGGTATGAAGTATGAGATGGCAGTCACGTCTGCCACGTACAGGACCGTCACCTTAGCAGACGTTGACATTGGCCCAAGTCCACCAAAGGCAGCAATGTGTTCCAATGTCAATGCCCACCGCGGTTGTGTTCGCCTACCGCCATGACGACATCCACCGGCAGAGTTAAGTCACTTCCTGATGTCCAGTACAGTAGGTCAGACAGCAGGCATTTTAAGGCTCATATATATACGTTATGGTTATGAAAGATGTGTTATTGACTATGAAACATATTTATGACATTGTTTTAACCAGTGGCATTATGCAAACATGTACAAATGTGCATGTATGATGTAGAGGATGTGAAATTGCTGTAAACTGAGTTATGTATATGAAATAGTATTGTCAGCAGACAGATGCAAAACAGAAAATAGTCTAGCATTACCAAATATGTTCAAAATGTTAAGTTAGTTGATGTCACATTTACTGTATGTGACATATTTCTCCATTTAAAGAACATGCTAGGGGTTAGGGGATCAGAATGCAGTTATTAGCCAAATGTGGCCTAGGTATGTGCCTAGTACAATGTTTTACTGTTTCATGTGACAAAATGTATCTTTATATGTGAAGATGGTGTGATCACACTTATGATGCATAGATTGAGTGATATACATACATTATCGTGTAATTCCACACAGGTTGCCTGGCATGAGGAGAGCAAGTCAACCTCCAGTGTACCGTTCACTAGCAGACCTGCAGACCATGGAAGATCGACATGTGATATAGATACACCGCCTGGACAGGCAGACAATCATAGATCTCTATCATCAGTTGGAGCTAGATCTGATGCCTGCCATTTGTCAGCGTATTAGCATACCTGCCATTGTTCAATTCATGTCAGTGCTAGACTTCCTGGCCACTGGGTCCTTTCAGAATACAGTGGCCCTAACTGCAGGGATGTCTCAGCCCATGTTCACTCTGGTTTTGAAGGCTGTACTGTCTGCATTGTTAAAACACCTGGACAGCTACATCAGATTTCCCCAGCATGAGGATTTGGCTCATGTGAAGGCAGATTTCCATGCTTTGGGACACATTCTACGTATGGTTGGAGCCATAGATGGCACCCATGTAGCCTTGGGTCCCCTAAATGCCACTGAGCATGTGTAAAGCAACAGGAAAAACGCCCATTCCATCAATGTCCAAGTGGTCGGTTTGGCTGACCTCTACATACCACAGGTTTGGCAATGTATCCGGGGTCAGTTCATGATTCGTTTATCATGAAAAATGGCAATTTCCCACTGCTAATGACACAAAAATACACAGTGAGGGCCTGGCTGGTTGGTAAGTCGTGTTTGTAATGTGTATCTGTACCCTTTATCCGCTTACATATTTGTGGATGTCCCCGATCAATATTTGGCTTGTTGTAACTAATTCTTACAGGGGACTGTCTCTACCCAAACCATCCTTGGTTATTGACACCAGTGAGGTACCCAACCACGCCAGGCGAAATCTGTTTCAATGAGGCCCCTGGATGAACAAGGTATGTCGTGGAGTGGACTTTTGGGCTCCTGAAGGCAAGATTTCACAACATTGATAAATCTGGAGACTCCTCTTTTACTCACCCAACAAAATTTGCCAAATTATTGTTGCCTGCTGCATGCACCACAAACTAGCTCTGAGAGATCAGATACCATTCATACCAGAGGAGGGAGAGCCAGCAGATCCTGTGTGGAAATGCAGATTTGCCAAGTGAGGATGAGCATGCTGAGGGTGAAGCTGAAGACATCATTGTTGATCTCATCAATAAATACTTCTCCTGGCCTAATGTGATGTGATGTAATTAAAGGGATTCAGTGGGTCATGGTGTGGTTAGGAATGCCAGATAAGGTTCTTAGTATGACCATCTGAGAGATCATAAGTGGCTCCAAAGCCCATGACTCAGATATGCATGCAGATTGTTACTTCGAATTGTATACAGAGATGTCATGTACATAGTCTAATGTTCTCACAATCCACAATCAGAGTTACACTATACATATGATTTGGCTGTGTAATGTTTATGTATTAATGTGGCCTATACCTTATGTTTCCCACTACCAGATTGCAGATTGACTGTTTGGATCATCCTCATTTGGCAATATCAGACAGTGTCACAGGCAGATAGGGTTTGCAGACTGAAATGTGAAGTGAACATGAATTAAAACCTATACTGTCAGGCATGAGATTTGTGGTGTGTGAGTTCTATGTCCGTACTGTCAAGACAGTGAGATGATAGTATCCTGAGGTGGGGCCAGTAGTGCGATGTGTTTGTTCATTTGTCTCTGACACATGTCCGAATGTGTATCCAGACCCTCAAACCTCATAATGGTTTGTGCAGGATGTGAACTAACATACATAGCTGTCAGTGTGTTTCCACTTTACAGACCAATGTGCAAGTGTCTGAAGACTGACATAGGTGAAAGGCAAGCCTACAAAGACCTGACCATGATAAGTGGAAGGTTCAACGACTGGGGACATTTGTACTGACCTCTGTCTGTTATATGGGGTATGATTATTTGGGAGCTATGTTATGGGTATGTGAAAAGGCTTTATCTGATGAAGCATCAAACCAATATATTTGCCTGTGTGCAAAGTGAAACACTCACATGTCACTACCTTCAGAAGTGTGTTGGTTTGTGGTGTATGACATCTATGCTGAAATTCAGTAGTTGGCAGCAGTACTACACTATGTGGCCATTGGCATTCTCCAAATAAAAAGTACAATACAAATGATTTGTCATTAATATTATATTTTGTCAATGTAATGTCTAGCCTGATTATAAAGTACATGTGTAATGACCATGACAAAGGTTTAACATTGGGGAGAAACAATTTAGTACAATAGTTGTCATACATGACAGTTGTATACGGTTGATAAATCACCTTAACACATGATCTGTGCTCAAGTGGTATTTATTGTGGAGCGCACAGCAAAATGTGTGAATTGAAACAAAAATAACGCAAAGTAAACACTGAAGGGTCAGTCATTGTGGATGTAATCATCAGGGTAGCTGCTACACCATTTGGAAATACAGGTTCAGTGTCCTTGCACATAGGCAAATTGTGATAGGTTTGAGAACTGTCAACAGTGTGTTTCTGTGGCACAAAAGGGGAACCAATCAGAAGAGTTTCACTTCCTGTCAGTGGTTTTGGTCTTGGCATCTGCTCCTCCAGTATGTCTCGGTGGACGTCAAGGTTTGGGGGGGTTCAGCTACAGAGGGTGGGGTGTCTGAGGTATTCCCTTCCCCTGGCAGGGCCTCCAAGCCACTAGCTACCACAGATGTTGAAGGGCCTGATGTTTCATTGCTAGTGGAAGAAGCCTGATGTTGAATACAAAACCTACTATGGGTGGTATTCCTGTTTCCCAGCACCCCAGCAATAGAAGCCAGGATGGCATTTTGGGCATGGCACTGCTGCATAGCTTCCTGGTGGTTGTACCTCTGCAGCTGTCTGATCTCCACCATCATGGTCAGTACCTGGCCCATCATGCCTTGGGGATGTTGGTAGGCCCCCAAGACTTGGGAGATAGTGTCCAGGTCAATTGTGCCCCTTGGAGCCCCCATCCTCTGGCACACACCATCCTTCGCACCATACCCCCAAATGCCTGTGCCCCTAGCACAGTGTGCCCAATCCCAATGGTGGCAGGTCCATCATTGTCAGGGGTGACAACAGGAGAATCATGTACCTGCACAGGGGTCACACAATGGAAGACACTGTCCTTGGGACACAGGTTTGGTGGCGAATGGTTGCCCGTCATGTTGATGCTACAGGGCTCATAGGAGTCAATGTGGGCAGAGTGAGGCTCACAGTTGTTGACTGACCAAGAGTCCCTGATGGACAAGCTTCGTCCTCAGTGTCCAAGCATCCTGAGGTGTTCTCCTCACTGGGGCCTTCATCAAGAGGGGGAGAGCAGTCTCTGGTTTCCTCTAAATGTTGAGAATGGCAAGGTTGCCTGTAGGAGAAGTTAAATACACGGTTGCTGTAAGTGATGCATCAAGCGAAGTTTAACTTTGACCACTAGACATGTAATGTGACATGTACACAATGCCTTTACCAGACAATGACTGCTGCTTCCAAATCTGGGTCACAGCAATGTGGGACACAGAGATTTGCAATTGCATACACCAATGTTCATGCTATTGGAGCCTGTTGGTGGTCAGATGATTGTTGATTCCCTCATATCTTGTCTGAGTAAAGACTTGACGGTGTACATTTATCTCCTAGTGAGGTGTATGGCATCATTAGTTCAGCTAACAGCTGGACAATGCACAATGGTAACACAGCTGACAAGCAGTATGGAAGTTACCATTTGACCTGGGCCTCTGTAAAGGTGTGCTGCAAGTACATCCCGTTTCCATATACTTCCCCCACAGGTGAGTATGTGACATTGTTTGCAAAGTTTTCTCACAAGCTAGTTTAGTAGTGGACACAGCTGTGGCTGTGCTTTGATTGTGATAGTACTGGTAGTGGGCCATAGCATTGCTGTCATTGCCACAAACTTTTAAATAGTGAAGCATTCAGAATGTGTTACATTGATTGTTAGTTTCGCATGCATACAGTTTCAACTGTAGTACACTGTTCTGGTTGTCTTACAGGTGGAACCGTACCTGATGGGAGTTGTAGTGCTCTCAGTTCCTGCACTTCACATCACACCATACACAAACACTGTGGCCCCAGGAGAGATTAGTTGCAATGTGGCATGCCAGAGATGGGTATTTAGACATTTGACACAGGGCTGGTGTGTGGTGTGCTATTTGTGGTGGGGAAAGGTGATTGGTGAGCATGCAAGAAAAATCTTTTTGGTGACATGAATTGTGGTGTGACTTACCTAACTCCACTCCCCAAGGTATTCCTGTCAGGCCCTCAGGATACAGGATGTCCAAGACCTCCTCCTCCCATGATGTGAAAGTAGGGGGAGGAGGTGGGGATCCACCACCAGTCTTGAGGACCGCCAGCTGGTGCTTGGCAGCCATGGAATGGACCTTCCTCCTAAAGTCATTCCACCTCTTCCAGATGTCCTCCCTTGTGTGTGGGTAACTACCCACATTCACCCTGTTGACTATCCTTTGCCACAACTCCATTTTCCTGGCTATTGATGTTTGCTGGACCTGTGCTCCAAAAAGGTATGCCTCTACTCTGACAATTTCATCCACCATGACCCTCATCAGTGAAACATGGATGTTTTTGTGGGAAAATGGTATTGGTAGACGAGACGGTTAGGTTGTGAAAAATTGTGAAAAATAATAATTTTGTGATGAGGTATGGGTGCTATGATATGAGTAGGTGATGGTTGTTGGGTATCACGTGGGATAAAAAATTGTGTGTTGTGTATGGTGTATGTTGTGCAGTTGTGGGATGAGTGCTGAGTGAAATGTGTAGGGTGCCTATTGTGTGTTGTAGTATATCTTTGATTTGTGACTGTCTGTGGGGTTCTGGTTGCAAAGGATTGTGGGTTGCATAGGGGTGTGTTTTATAGTGCAGTGTGTAGGTGTATTGGGTGTGTGGGTGTGTTAGGTATGGAGTTTACTAAGTACCCAATGTGGTGTGGTGTTCTGACTGATGTGACTTCAGACCGCCGCGGTTCGCATGGCCAATGGTTTTCTGCCATGGAAGAACCACTCTAGTGATTTGTGTTTCGTACTATGTTATGTTTTTTTTTTGGCAAGCTGGCAGTGCTGGGACCGCCTCTTTTCTGTCCTCCAATGTCCTGGTAGTTTCGGAAATTTGGCTGTTTTTTGGAGTACTGAGCTGTGTGACTCGTAGTACGACGGTCAGATTACCGCCAACATGACAGTCTTTTGGCGGCTGCCACTGCAGCGCTCTTGCCAAAAGTCCACCAAACTCATAATGACCCCCAAAGTGTCCTTAGCGAAACTGCAGTACTGGCAGAAAGAAGTGAAATATTTGGGTCACCAAACAGAGAAAGGTGCAAGGAAAGTTTCCGGAGAAAGAGTCATAGCCATTTTGAAAATGAATCCTCTAGTTACAGAAAAAGATGTTAGGATGTTTCAGAGAATGGTGAGTTATTGCGCCAAAGAATTCCTAATTTTTCTGTTATTTCAAATCCATTAAAAAGATTGACCCACAGAGTTATTACTGACCCTGTACCATTCGATGGAGCGTGTATGAAAGTTTTTACTGAGCTGGGAGAGAGTCTGTGCAGATCACCAGCTCTGGGAATACCTGACTCAACAAAGCCATTTTTGTTGTTCTGTCATGAGCGTGATGGATATGCACTTTCAGTGTTGACACAGGTACATGATGGCGTAAACTGCCCAGTAGCATATTTTTCTGCTACTTTGGATCCAGTTGCAGCAGCTTTGCCCGGGTTGCTGAAAATTTTTGGCTGTGTTTGGTACCAGTCTCACTCAATGTGAGAGTATTGTGATGGGACATCCTTTAACTATTCGTGTCCAATATTCTGTCAAGGTTTTATATACCCGAACAAAGACACAACATCTGAGAAAAGCCAACCTAACAAAGTATGAGTTGGTAATTTTAGGCTAATTTAATATAACTTTAAAGAGGTGCACTGTGCAGATAATATTGAAGATGAAAAATTAAAAGAAGTTGACCATGAATGCCCGGAAGTTACTAAATTGTGCACGAAATGCAGACCTGACTTTCAGGATACCATGCTAGGAGAAAATGATCAAATAATTTTTGTTGATGGTTCTGTCTATGAGACAATGCAGGAATGCTAAAATCTGGATCTGCTTTGCTCACAATTTCTGGTGTACTCAAAGTTTTATGGCTTCAAGGAGTATTTTCTACAAAAGTGACTGTATTGGTGGCTCTTACTAGAGCATGATGTATTCCTGCACAGCTTTAAGTTACAATTTTTACAGACAGCCAATATGGATTTGGTGTAGTGCACAATTGCAGGCAGTTGTGGTCCCAGATGCGTTTCTTGACCTCTTCTGGTTCACCAATCAGAAACGGTGATAGAATTCATGATTTGTTGCAAGTGTTACAATTACCTGAGAAAATTGCTGTGGTCAAATGCAGTGCATCGCAGAGATCAAATGATTTTGTTTCAATGGGAAACTCCTATGCTTATCAGGTTGCAAATTCTTTGCACTGAATTGCATGACATTTAGGCCCTCATTATGACTTTGGCGGTAAATCCCACTTACCGCCATGCTGACTGCTGCCAACAGAACGCCGCCGTGGCGGACAGCCATTCTCCATATTATGACACACACACATCAATCTGTCACTATTCAGCCACATACACGATTCCGCCACACCAAAGGTCAGTGATAAACTGACGGGATCCAAACCCCCACTGTCACGCCAACAGAACACTGCCCATCACATTATTCATGAATCACCACAGCGGACATTCAGCGGCGGTAAACCATTGGCGGTACATACCGCCACGCTCAAAATACACACACACAAACAAAATAACACCAAATTGGACAATTCAAACAACACACACCTGACACCCATACACATACCACACCCACACCACTATAAAATACACACCCACATTACCCACAACCCTTCATGACTACAAACAATTGCCTCCAGAGAGACAGCAAGACCACAGACACAACCAGAGCCACACACCACTCACACCTATACACCACTCAGCCATCCCACATCACACACCCCAACACATTACCCAACACACCCTCACCTACACACCTCACACAACACCCATGGCACCACAAATGAACCCCCAATTCTCAGAGGAGGTGCTAAGGGTCATGGTGGAGGAAATCATCAGGGTCGATCCACAGCTATTTGGAGTACAGGTGCAGAAGATATCAATAGCTAGGAAGATGGAGCTATGGCGGAGGATCGTGGACAGGGTCAACACTGTGGGACAGCACCCCAGAACTAGGGATGACACCAGGAAGAGGTGGAACGACCTATGGGGGAAGGTACATTCTGTAGCAGCAAGACACCAACTTGCTGTACCCCCACCTCCTCCCCCACAGCTAACAGCGTGGGAGGAGCAAGTCTTGGCAATCCTGCATCCTGAGGGCCTGGCTGGAGTAGGAGGAGGACTGGACTCTGGTAAGTCAACTCTTTACTACTATCACCCCCTACCTGCATGCCATCACATACCCTTACCCTCACTCCCATCACTCCACCACCTCCCACACACCCCACCATCACATGTCACTCATCCCAATGCCAAGCCTTACATACTCTAACAATACATGGACATCACTCACAGCCCTGTATGGACAACTATCACTAAATCATGCACACTAGAGAGAATCAGCTAGCCCACCACATACCAACTTACACAAGGTAAAGCTAGCCCACCACATACCAACTTACACCAGGTAAAGCTGCCAGGTCAAATACAAACAGAGAGGGCAACTCACCGATGCACAATATGTCACACACAGAAACAATAACACCTCATTTACATCCCCACAGGTATCCCAGCCAATGTCACCGGTGAGGAGCTGCCAGCACTATCCAGTCCCCCAAATGAAGAAGCCCACAGTGATAACAGCAACTGTGGTCGCCTGATCTGGATGACCAACCTGGCCCATCAGGGACCTCTGGACAGTCGGTTACCCAGGTCCAGTCACAGACAACCACAGATCCTCCCCCATCTGGAAACAACACCACATCACCTACCCAGCGTACCCACACCTCTGTCCCCAGGACACGTCAATCAGCAGTGTGTCCACCTCTACAGGGACCCCAGGACACACCTCATACCCAAGACAATCAGACACCTGGGGTCAGTGGCAGTGGGCACACAGTTCATGAGACAGAGGCACAGGCCAACAGGGATACTGGGAGGACTGCTGTGTGCCGGGAGAGGATTGTCCCAGGGAACCAACTCTCCAGGATGCACTTGCAGAGATCCTGGGAGCATATCAACATTCCCAGGACATGTTGGGGCAGATCCTTTATAATGTGCAGGAGAACAGGCGGCTGCAGGAGGGACAGTACAAGGGGATTAGGGAGGACTTGCACACCATCAACACCAACCTGGTCTCCATAGCAGGGGTGCTGGCAGATATGGCCAACATAATGAGGAAGGCAGTCACACAATAGCGGCCCCTGCCACTAGTCAGACACCTGAACTGCCTTCCACCTCCTCTGCCGTTAGTGGAAAGGAGGCCCCGCCACAGGACTCACAGGCCACCAGCACCCCTCCCCCTGCAGAAGGAGAACCACCCCACAAACATTTCCTGTGATCCAGTCCAAAGCCAGAGACACTTGCCACGACCACCACCAGGAAATTAGACTCTCCCGATTGTCACCCTAGTGTCCCACTCTGTCACCCTGTCCAACTTGAACTGCCATTGCTCCCCTTCCTATGTCCCCATGGACAATGCACCTGTGCTACAGACTGGAACTATACCCTGGACTTTCCTCCATCATCACCCCATCCCATTGCACTTGCCCCTCAATATTTTGCACTTCAATAAACACCCTTGGAAAAAATGGAAGTATGGAGTATGTCAAATTTACCAAGTATGTATATGTTTAACCATTTGCAAACATTGCTATTCAACTGTACAGTAAATGAGCAAATATCAAAGACCAGTAGTTGGCTGT
This sequence comes from Pleurodeles waltl, assembly GCF_031143425.1. Classification (NCBI taxonomy): domain Eukaryota; kingdom Metazoa; phylum Chordata; class Amphibia; order Caudata; family Salamandridae; genus Pleurodeles; species Pleurodeles waltl. Next base: position 40,471,322 of record NC_090450.1, read on the forward strand.
CAGGAGCTTTTGTGAGGCACCAACATATGTAAAATGAATTGCCAAAGGGTACAGTAAGTGGGCATAGAAGTGGGAAATAACAGCATGCCAGTGCCACAGAATTACACATTAATGACAATGAAATGTGAAGTAACACTGTCTTACATGTGTGTCATTGTTGGATCACTGCTGTTCTATTGTCCTCATCCTCATCCTCTGCCTCCTCATTCACACTGTCCACATGGTCAACTGCTGCCACACAGGCATCTCCAGCCTCCTCCTCCTGCAGAAAAGGTACATGGTGTCTCAGGGCAAGGTTGTGCAACATGCAGCATGCCACTATTATCTGGCAGACCTTCTTGGGTGAGTAGCACAGGGATCCACCTGGCCTTCAGGAGGCCAAACGTTCTTTCTATGATCCTTCTGGTTCGCCCATGTGCCTCATTGTAATGTTCTTCTTCTCTTGTCCTGGCATTCCTCACAGGGGACAGTAGCAATGATACGTTTGGGTAACCAGAGTCACCTCCAAATAATGAGGGACAACATTTAGCCACACACTATCCTATATGAGCCACACCATACCCATACACCAACATATACTGGGTGGGAACCAGGGCTCACCTATTAGCCACACCCTGGACCTCTGTAGTTGGGCCATCACATTTGGGATGCTGCTATTCCTCGGGATAAAGGCATTATGCACTGACCCAGGATACTTAGCATTGACATGGAAGATGTACTGGTCCGCCAAGCACACCATCTGTACATTCATTGAGTGGAAACTCTTACGATTTCTGAACTCCTGTTCATTTTGACAGGGGGGACAAATGCAATATGTGTTCCATCAATCATACGAATTATGTTGGGGATATATCTCATTGCATAGAAGTCAGCCTTCACTGTGGCCAAATCTTCCACCTGGGGAAATACAATGTAGCTGCACATGTGTTTAATAAGGCAGACAACACTTTGGTTAGCACTATTGAGAACATTGTGACATTCCTGCTGCCAAGCCCACTCTCACTTGGAAAGAACCAGTTGCCAGGAAATGGAGCACTGATAGAACTTGCCAAGAGGGGGGATCCCAGTGGGGTGACGGCTAGCAGATATCAGGCCAGGCTCCAATTGGGCACACAGCTTTGTGATTGTGGCCCTGTCCAGTTTATAGGTGAGGGTAATGTGCATGTCCTCCAGTGTAGCTAGGTCCACCAGGGGTCTGTACATGGGGCATGTATCCATCTTCTATTCATCCGGAGCGGTAGCATTGTAAGGGACAAAAGAGTGAGGAGCCGGTCACATACTGAACAATGGGGCTACAACAGTACAATGCATGCTGTCAAATTGTAATGGGTCAGTGAGATTTGTCCTGTATGTCCAATTTGAATCAGTGATGCAGTAATTATCCAGGGCCTGGCCCTCACCCCTCTGAAATGGCATCTGCCTGTCCTGTGTGGATGGACAGGTGGAAGTGAGGTAATTCCGCTGACGTTGTGCGCCATTGCGGGAGGCGGTCGGGTTGCCCATGCCCACTCACCCAGGAGGGTGGGCATCTCCTTTGCTCCAGGCACCTCAGGCCCTGCCCCAGTGAGCCCTGCTGCCCTCAGTGAGGAGGCTATTGACCTCCTGAGATCCATCTCTGTTGGGCAGTCTCCCATTGTGAATGCCAAGCAGGGGCTGGCAGCCCAGATGCAACAGACTAATGCATTCCTGGAGGGCATTCACACTGGATTGGCGGCCCAACAGAAATCGATTGAGGCTCTGGTCACCAGTCTGATGGCAGCCATTGTCCCTGTTTCCACCCTCCAACCTCCAACCTCCTTTTCCCAATCCCATTCCCCTCAAACCCAACCTATACCAAGCATACAGGCACATGAGCATGCACACAAGACAACACCCAAGAGTGCACAAGCACCACACATCATCCCACAGGCACTCACACAAACACCATCCATGTGTAGCCATACTAACATACACAATTTCCACTGTGCCCCTCCTCCTCCTCCTCTTCCTCCTTCCCAGTTCCGTCTACACTCACACCTCCATGAACTACATCCTCATACACTACCTGCATCACCACCACACCTAGCAGAACACACACCTCACTGGCAGACACCGCCACTACAGCCATGCACACATCCCTGAGTCCTCTCACACTGTGTCTGCCCCCCTCCTAAAGTACACAATGCAAGCACTCAGACACCAAAAAGCCATCCACCTCACAACAACATCCAGCCCGTGCACCTGCACCCAAAAGCAGCAGACAGACACCTCCTACAACCACTCCCACTTCCTCCACTCCCAAACCTTCTCCCTCTTCCTGCCCCAATGTCCCTAAAAAGTTTTTCCTATCCACCATTGACCTCTTCCCTACCCATCCCCCTGTCCTGCACGTCTGGCCAGGGTGGCAAAAACCCAGCCAAGCACCTCAGCCACCCAGTCCACGGGCCCAGTAGTCACCACACCCACTCATGGTGGGAAAGGATCCAGGGCACATGTCCTGAGGGTCAAGGAGCCTGCACCAGGCAGCCTCAAGGGTAAGGAGCCTGCCCCAGCTGCTCCCAGGAAGAGCAAGGAGCCTGCCCCAGCTGCTGCCAGGAAGAACAAGGAGCCGGTCCCAGCTGCTGCCAGGAAGAGGAAGGAGCCTGTCCCAGCTGTGGCCAGGAAGAGCAAGGAGCCTGCCCCAGCTGCTGCCAGGAATAGCAAGGAGCCAGCACCAGCAGGCAGGGAGGTCAAGGGGCCTGGGGCAGGGACTCTGACAGAGCCCCCACCACCAACCATGGTTGTGCAACCAAGAGGCTGCTGAGGATGGGCTGGAGCCTCCCCCCACCACCAGCAGCAGCACCACCACCACTACCAGTGGGCAGCCATTTGAGGCTGCAGGGGAGGGGCTGGAGCCTCCCCCCATCAGCAGCACCAGCACCACCACCACCACCACCACCAGTGGACAGCCATCAAAGGCTGCAGGAGATGGGCTGGAGTCTCCCCCCACCAGCAGCAGCACCACTACCAGTGGGCAGCCATTCGAGGCTGCAGGGGATGGGCTGGAGCCACCCCCCATCAGCAGATGCAGCACCACCACTACCACCACTGAGCAGCCGTCACTGTTGGCAGATGGTATGTAATCCTGCATCCATGGGCTGCTGTGCAGTCTGCACCCTGCAAATCCAGTGGGTATAACACCCACCTGAGAGACTGTGACCTTGCACTCCCCAGGATCAAGAGCACAGGGCACGATGCCCCCTCCAGAACGAGTGGGTAAGACACCCACCAATGCCAGCCTCCCCATGATCAAGAGCACAGGGCACAATGCCCACTCCAGAACGAGTGGGTAAGACACCCACCTACCCCAGCCTCCCAGGATCAAGAACACAGGGCACAATGCCCCCTCCAGAACCAGTGGTCCATCACCCACTCAAGAGACTGTGGCCTTGCACTCCCCAGGACCAAGCACAGGGCATGTTGCCCCCTCCAGAGCATGTGGGCAAGTCACCCACCTGAGAGACTGTGGCCTTGCACTGTCGAGACGGGGCCACTCACCTGAAAAGCAGGATGTATGCAGGGGCAATGATATGCCCCCTGACCTCCTGGAGTACCTCTTCGCACTTCCAGAAACCCCGGCAGGTGTCCCAAAAGGAAAGGGGGAGTGGAAGAGAAAGAGACAAAACACTGCCACATCTTGCCGGTCCAGCCAGGCACCCTGTTTCTTTGGTGGGGCAGGTCATTGTTGACAGAGTGATAGTAGAGTTAGTGCACTCAACATCCTTGAAACTTAGGGGGTCATTCTGACCCTGACGGGCGGCGGAGGCCGCCCGCCAGAGTTCCCCCCTCCGAAATACCGCTCCGCGGTCGAAAGACCGCGGAGGGTATTCTAAGTTTTTCCCTGGGCTGGCAGGCGGTCGCCAAAAGACCGCCCGCCAGCCCAGGGAAAAACTCCCTTCCCACGAGGATGCCGGCTCGTAATCGAGCCGGCGGAGTGGGAAGGTGCGACGGGTGCTGTTGCACCCGTCGCGTATTTCACTGTCTGCCAAGCAGACAGTGAAATACTCCTAGGGGCCCTCTTACGGGGGCCCCTGCAGTGCCCATGCCAGTGGCATGGGCACTGCAGGGGCCCCCAGGGGCCCCGCGACCCCCCCTACCGCCATCCGGTTCCCGGCGGGCAGACCGCCGGGAACTGGATGGCGGTAGGGGGGGTCGGAATCCCCTCGGCGGCGCAGCTAGCTGCGCCGCCTTGGAGGATTCAAAAGGGCGGCGGTACACTGGCGGGAGACCGCCAGTGTTGCCGGTCTGACCGCGGCTTTACCGCCGCGGTCAGAATGCCCTGCGGGGCACCGCCGGCCTGTTGGCGGTGCTCCCGCCGACCCTGGCCCCGGCGGTCTAAGACCGCCGGGGTCAGAATGACCCCCTTAATCTCTCTTTCTGATATGGGCACAGGAGCGGTAGAAGAATACTGGGATGCTCCAGCACTTTTCTTGGATAATAATAACTGTTGGCACAATTACTAACACTGCATTAGCAAAACCCCAAACTGGGTACCATAACAATAAGTACTGTGACACTAGGGCTGGCTTCACAGAGATTCACTGTTGCACACTACAATTAGAACTGTGGTTGCACTTATCATGCACAAGAAAGACAAACAAGGGCATTAATTATATCACATATAACTTTCTTACATACATAGGGTTAAACTAAAAGGAACGAAAACAATCCAAGAAATACAAATGTCCACTCTGGGTTCAAACAGTTAGGGGGGCACAGTTTGGTTTGGTTTCACTCTGTGTGTGAAAAACTCTTCAAAAAGCACATTCCTCAAACTGAAACACAGTCATGAATGACACAATTTAAATCCAAGAGTTATGCTATTAAAGAAAGAAAAGTCACGTAAATGCTCTTTTAAAATTGCCCTGTCACTTTTTGTAGTATTTGAGCTCAAGCAGATTTCCTGAAGCACATTTAGACAAGTAACTACAATAATAATGTAGAATGATCAGAAAATGCATATGTCTCTTCAAGATAAGCACTCTGCCGAAATACGAGGTCTGAAATACACCAACTGATCTAGGAAAGCGCAGCGCTCAAAGAACAAACTCCCTGGAGAATACGAGTCACTTAGCTGCAGTCTTTTCCGGAGTGCTGGGGGAATGCCTGGTGTCAGCTGGTACAGGAACGAAAAAAATAATTGCCTCAAAATTCCTGAGTAAGAGGATGACAGCAAGGGCTTGGCTGCCAAATCAGATGCTGAGATCAGGAAGCAAAACAAAGCCAAGCAGGGGGGCATGCGTTACTCTGCTATTTATAGCCAATCAGGAAAGCAGTTGAGTCTCCACATGTGGATGAGTCACCACACCCAATTAGAAGCACATGTCTACACTTGCTCACATTAGCAAACAAGCATTGGTAAAACAAGCATTGATAAAAACCAATTGCGTAACACAGCACATTATGTTTACTTAGAAAATGAAGGTTTCACCATGAACAGAGATATGATTTAACCCTAATCCCTGGGGATGCTGACAGATAATGCAGGAGGCACCTTGGGGATTCCTGACACTGCCAAGAACCCTAGGAATGCGCCCTGTCTGCTACCACACAGAGGAGCATTCTGAGGGTGCTGGGGGCACCCTCTATGCAATGGCATTTGTCTTGGCTCGTTGAGGAGCTGACAATGCCACTGCACTGATTCCACCAGGCTAACCAGTGGAAACCTCCGAACACAGAGTTTCCCACCGGTCAGCCCAGTGGAAACATTGTAATAGGAACGAGGTGATGATCCTCCAGTTCTGCGGTGGTCTCCTCCCACAGGTGTTGCGGGCCGAACTCGTAATGATGCCCTAAATCTAATGCCTCCAAAAGGCAGCAATGTCCATACCTACAGTATATTGGAGTGAAAGTAATGAAATGAACCCTTTCAAAGTGTAACACATTTCCTATTTTTGTTAAAATTAGAGCCACAGTACTCATTTTTGTAATTTTATGTTTATATTAATTTGTCTTTCAATACATTTTTTCATTTGAAATTATATTGCATATTACTTTTTTTTTTATTGATTTGTGTTTCTTTTGGTAATATGTGTTTTATAATAATATACTTAGGTATTTTTATAAAAGTACTGTAATTTGTTAAATTGTTTAAACATTGGTTTTATATTTTTAAAGGTATATATATTATTTACATAGTTTGTTCATAGTATTCGTTACATTATTTTAATTCATTATTTTTAATAATGAAATAAGATTAAATATTCAATTACTTTTTTCACTATTATGTTATTGAAATGTTTGTTCCCTAATATAGTTACAATTGTTGAATTTTTTATTTTATATATGTTTAAAGAACATACATGTATGCATTGTAATATTGACCATTAGGGCAAATGATTTTTAATCATATAATTAGTTATTGCTTTAATATTTTCAATAAATTATTTTTTTTGTCCCCATTCACCTCAGACTCCAAGACAACTCCATATCTTGACCTTTCGCACCCTCTCGTATATGGAGATGACCTATGCCGGGGAGACTGTTTCTCTCTCAAGCAGCCTTCTCTTAGTAAAAAGGACCAACGCAGCTGGAGAATGGGAAGAGGTGTACAATCATTCAACTTTGACTTCACCAATATCTGGTCCTTAGAGACACCCTTGATTTCTCCTCCACTTCGCCAGGGGTTCCCACAGTTTCTCCTTTTTCTTTTCTGACCCTCCCACATCTATGTCCATTTCTGATGTGTGAAAAAGAGCATTAAGCCACTTCGTGTGCAAAGGAGGGGACACCGCCACCAATTTTCAACCATTTTCTCTTCTAGACTGTAGAAGAGAGCTGCATGATCCAATAGATGAGCTGGTAGGTAAGCTATATACGCTACTAAGTCGCACAACATCAGACCTAGTAAGAAGTAGTCTATACACGAGGCATGACAATACTTTTTATCGCTATAGGAAAAACCCAGTTTCCTCATCTCCCCCTTCAGATATCGCTAGGATTTTGGTGTATCTATGTATCTACATTTCGATGACATGTCTAATTTGTTATCTAAAGCCATGTTAAAGTCCCCTGCCATTATAGCTGGATCAGGAAAATCCAATAGCTGAGAGAACATCCTTCTAACTGGCTCTATATCATCATAGTTCTAGCCATAGAATCCTACCAACATAGTCCTCCTACCACTTATTTGTGACTTAACTATAATCCATCTTCCTGCTGTATCTGACTTCACCTCCAATATCACTGCATTGACCTGTTGTTTAACTAGGGCTGCCACTCCATCAGGATTAAGGTTATACTTGGTGCAGACACAATGTTGAACCCACTTTTGTGTCTTAAACAACTCGATACATTCAGCTCTAGTTAGGTGAGTTTCTTGCAGTAATAATAGTTGTGCTGGAGATTCCCTCAAGTGCTGTAATATCCTATTTCTTCTCCCTTTAGTGCTCAGACCATTATCATTCCATGACTTGATCTGGATAGCTCGACTCCTGCCCTCCTGGCACCCACCGATATTATCGTCAGTTACGATTGATATGAAGCTACCTAAGTTGTATGAGTTTTTTTTCTGATTGTCTCCCACATGCTCCCCACCCAGTGACCCCACCATTCCCACCATCGTGACCCCATCCTTCCCTTCCCTTGGAGGACCCCCCTGCATAGTGGACTGATGTTAGTCCAATTTTAGAGGGCAAATTTGTTTCTGGGGCATTTCCATACTTACACTGTTTAGTCCTTTAATTTTTCTTGATATCCCCACACTTGATATCCTCCAGTAACTCATCAGCTGCTTTAACCTCTCTCATATTTGACATCTTGTTATTGTACATAACTCGGAGGAAACTTAAGCTGTGCTGAAGCGCCTAGCTTTTTTAATTCTTCCAAATGCCTCCCTAACCCCCACTATTTGTTTATTGTTACCCTGGACAAGTCCGACCTGATCTTGAATGAGAAATCTTCTCCTCTGATAGTTTTCACTTTTAGCGCCTTTGTCAATACTTTTTCTTTCAGCGCATATGTTTGAAATTTATCAAGGTTTTCTGGGGCTTTTTACTATTGGGGTTTAACTTAAAAGGATCTCTGTGGATCCTCTGAATGTCACTTGCAATCTCTCCTTTACTTTCCTCCAACAAAACTGCTGACTTAATAAGAGAGACCACATATGATTTAAGGTTTTCCCCTTCTGCTCCTCCCGGTACATTTAAAATTCTCAAATTATTTCTCCTCGAGCTATTCTTCCCCTGTTCCAGTTTATTTTGTAGGTCCTGTCTGTTTCCTTTCAAAAGCTGAATGTATTCTTTATATATCCTCAGTTCCTCTTTCATAACTCTAACAGACTCTTCAAGGACCTAGGTTCTTACCATAAGGAGGTCAAACTTCTTCTACAGTACCTCACAGGCTTCTCTTATCGCCCCTTGATTTATTTCAGAGGTCACAAAGCCCCTCTTAATGTCCTTGAAAAGGGCAAGAATCATCCTCTACACTGAAGTATTTAGAACAGAACTGGATTGGGGTGTATTATTAGACCATTCTATAACCTGGTTTGGGGCTAGTGACTCTGGTGCCCCTAGGATAATTCCTTTAGAAGGGTCGTCCACTTCGCTACTCAACTGAATAGGAGCGGCCCCCAGCTGCCCCGACTCCAGTCCTCGAGACCACTTGGTTTTGCCTGGAGTATCTGGAGACTACCTTCTACTTCACAGTCCCTCATCTCCTTCTAACCCTCCATGCCTTGAAAGATAAGGTCCCTTGCTTCCTGTTCTTTCTCCATTACCCTGGGGGAAATATCTGTAACTACCGGTCTTACCTTCAAAAAGAACCTCAATGAGGGGTTGATTTGGGGTTTAAGTTCAGTAACAGGGCTTCTTCTCTGTTTTGCGGTTACTCTATAGAATATCCTCTTGTTATCACCTTCACTTCTAGCTGACAGTTTTCTAGCTTGTCCCCTGCTACTTCTCGGTAAATCTCCTTTAGTTAAATCAGTTATTTCCTCCAACCCCCATTTAGAACAGTTTCCTACCTGTCCACATCAGTCTCCTTCCTCCATTCTGGGGGGGCTGAGCCACGACCGCCTCTTCTTGATGCCTTACCTTCTTCTCAGCCACCTCTGACACATTCCTCATCTTCTCCGCTTCTCCGCTTCTCCTAATGTCATCCTGGACACACTAGAAGACACTCTTGTGCTGATTCTGCCACTGTTCCCCCAGAGGTCCGTCGGAGTTCCAGGGCAGCTCGACCCCAGTGTGTGGCTCCAGCAGGCCTGTCGGAGCCCCTCAGATACACCCCTCGCCCCAGCAACGCATGCCAGCACATCAGCAGCACAAATTTATGCCGGGTGTCACTGCCTTATCGCCGCCCATAACCCAGGTAAGAGCTCTAGCGCACTGCTGCTGCTACACAGCCCCCCATGTTCTCTCTGAACTCGTGCAGAGTGTGAGTGTTTGAGTGAATACACATATGTGTGTGTGTGTGTAAGAAAGAGAGTCACAATAAATTAATGTTAATTACATCTATTTTTTATGTAAATGTTTTATTTGGCAATTAATAATATAAAGTATTTCATTCGTGAATTTGCATTTAAAATATTTAATTTAGGTGTGCCATGATTCTTAATGTAATTATTGTTTCCAGGAGACCGCTCCCACTGTCAGGATCCTGAATGGTTGGCGGTGGTCAGAGACATGGTAAGCCACATTAATATTCCTATTCTTTACTCTTTTTGATGATATGCTGAACCACAACATTTTTGGCAAAATATTTTGCAGTTTGCAGACAATATATATAAACATGATACTTTTATAGACAACATTTTTGACACAGAATATTTGTAATTCAATATTCTGTCATACAAACCAGTGATGTGATTGGAGATATCATACGTAAACTCATCAGTTATGTTATCAATAATGTCATCATAGAGGTCATCTGTGATGTCATCAATGATGCTATCAAACAGGCATGAGTTATTGTTTGTAAGTCTAAGCATAACTCACCAATTCCATGATTCATTACAAATTTCAAGGATTTTTAGTAAAAGGTAACAAAACATTTCAGTGACTTCACATGTTGTTCAATGGTATACTGCATTCAACTCTTCTTTTTTATTATTCCACTTTTCCTCACAAAATGTGCTCAACGGAGATAGGGTACACAGCTTGCTGTTGGCCAGTCCTGGTGGCATTGCCCTGATCCTATGCTCTCTGGCCCTTAGCCCATACTGCAGTCAACTACTGTTCACAGCTTTTGACTCTTTGAGGGTGGGTTGGCAGCATCATCAATCCCTACCCTCAATATGCTATGCGTAAAAGCCTTGCTGTGTGGATGTAGCATGCCGAGGTTTGTCTTTTTCTGGTGGTTAAAGTGGGTGGCTAGGGCTGACCCATGTGTTCCTAATTGCCTTTGTCTCCTTGAATGGGAGATTTTTAAGTAGTTTATAAATGTGCACCAGGAGAAATTATTAAGGGGCTCATAATGAGTTTGGCGTTCCCTCCACGTAACACCAAACTCACCAGGAGGACCCCACTGCCATGGCAGTGACGTTCCCCACCAAGCATATTACCATGTTCAAGCCAGGCTGGCCAGCGGGAACATTGTAATACGTGTTCCCACTGGGCTGACCAGCAGGAACAGTGCTTAGGTATTGGTCTCTGCTCCTTTAAGGAACTGGTTTTCTGCCAGCCTTTCTATGGTAGGGTCCCCACCATGCAAAGGCTGGCAGAAAGTAGGATTGTAATCAGTCATATGGTGCTGAGTGCAGTGCCACTGTTAGAAATGTGGGCTCTGGTTGGCAGTCAGTTTGCCCTCTGTCCAAGCAGGGACCCTCACCCTAGTCAGGATAAGGGAGTTAAACTCCATAGACTACCCCTGCTCAGCCCTTTGGCAGCTTGGCACAAGCAGTCAGGCTTACCTCAAAGGCAATATGTAAAGTATTTGTACCAACAAACATAGTAATACAGTGAAAACACTACAAAAGGGACACAACACCAGTTTAGTAAAATGTCCATATTTATATAAATCAAACAAGACAAAAATACCAAAAATACAACATACACAAGCAAAATTATGAAGTTTTAAAGTTAAAAAAAGTCTGAATCAATGGATGCGTTGTTTTTACACAAAGTATCTGGTTTGCATAAAAAAATAAAGATTCATGCCCACAAGTGAGGCCGTGTGTCACTTCCTCTCTGGTCGGGTAGGCGATGTATTATGTTTCTCTCCCACAGGAGAGTGATGGGTCGATTTCTGGACCACCATCCTCGGGTCCTCGCAGGTTCAAGATGATTTTGATGCCCAGTTTCTCCATTCAAGGGCCAAGGGACTGGATTGGGCACACCTCAGGAGGGTAGGAGTCTCAGCAGATAGTCCAGGTACTGGCAGAGGAAGTCTTTGAAGGCCCTAAGTCTTCAGAAAAAGGGGCAAGCTCAGTCCAAGTCCTTGGAGACACTTCACAAGCAGGAAAACACAGCAAATTCTAATCTTTGTCCTCTCTAAAGCAGAAGCAGCAACTGCAATCCAACCCAGCAAAGCACACTCACAGGCGAAGGGGCAGTACTCTTCATCCAGCTCTTCAGCTCTCCTCCTTGGCAGAGGTTCCTCTTGATTCAGAAGTATTCTAAAAGTCTGGGGATTTGGGTCCACTACTTATAACGATTTCTGCCTTTGAAGTAGTCAAACTTCACAGGAATGTCTCTGTTGTTCACAAGATCTTGTCTTGCCCAGGCCTGGCCCCAGACACACCGCAGCGGGGTTGGAGACTATATTGTGTGAGGACAAGCACAGCCCTTTCAGGTGTGACAACTCCTGCCTCCCCACTCTACCCCAGGAGACATCAGGATATGCAAGATACACCCCTGCTCCCTCTGTGTCACTGTCTAGAGGGAATTCACAAACAGCCCAAGGGTCAATCTGACCCAGACGTGGATTACACAGGCAGGCAGACGCACAGAATAGTTAGCAAGAATATGCACACTTTCTAAAAGTGGCACTTTCAAACTAACAGTCTACAAATCAACTTTACCAAAAGATGTATTTTAAATTGTGAATTCAGAGACCCAGAACTCCCCATCTCTTGTTCCCAATGGGAAACTGCACTGAAAAGATATTCAAAGACAGTCCTGTGTTACCTTATGAGGAAGATATACCTAGCAACAGTGAAAACAGAATTTGGTAGTATATCAATGCCAGGACATGTAAAACACATCGGTACATGTCCTACCTTTAACATACGTTGCACCCTGCTCATGGGGCTACCAAGGGCCTACCTTACGGGTGCCTTACAGCTACAAAAAGCAAAGGTGTGGGCCTGGAAAGTAGGTTCCCTTGCCAAGTTGAATTGGCAGTCTAAAACTGCACACACAGACTCCGAAGTAGCAGGTCGGGCAATGTTTACAGGCCTACTCATGTGGGTGGCACAATCAGTGCTGCAAGCCCACTAGTAGCATTTGATTTAAGGCCCTGGGACCCTCTAATGCACATTAATAAGGACTTACTAGTAAATCAAATATGCCAATCATGGAAAAGACAATTATACTTACTGTTTACACAGAGAGCACTTGCACTTTAGCACTGGTCAGCAGTGGTAAGGTGCTGAAAGCACCAAAAAACAGCAAAAACAAAGTCCAGCGCACAGTAAAAAATACAGAAAGCAGAGGCAAAAAGACAGGGGAAACCATGACAAGGATGTTAGGTCTAACAGCCACCGTGGCTGGTTACAACCCTGACTAACGTCACCCGTCGGGATCTATGATTCTTGGTGGGACGGCGCAGACGGCGGTCTTTAGCTGGGTAATCCGCGCCAAAGTTGTAATTGAGCAGTCTGACCATAAACGCGAGCATGGAGGTCTTTTGACCACCACACTCATGATGAGGCCCTTCATTCCTTTCTTTTTTCATTTTTCATTTTGCCCTTTAAGAAATTAAGGTAACACTCCTATAATTTCCACCTTGGCCAAGGTGAAGATAGAGCAGCTAGCTCACTGAATGTGAGCATCTGGAATGAGGCCATGCTGATTGAAATGTATTTCTTGTCTGGCTCACATGTTAGTGTATCATTTCTTTATTTATTGCATGCTATTGAGGGCACTGGCTTTTGTTCATGTGTGTGCTGTTGCTGGCAGAAGCACCTGTTGCCAATGTTGTATCTCTGCTTGGCCTCTAAAATGGGTAGGGCCCTGCATTGGTTCCCACTTGTAAAGCATGAAAAGGACAGTAATTAATGGTGTCAGTACTACACAAGGTTTAATACCTGCTCAAAAATTATTATTTATTCCCTTGAGCAGATGTTCTTCGCCTCAGGAATATGTGCGAATAGGCATTTAACACCCACATCTTTTCATCTGTTGCAGGCCATGGTGCAGAACATATGGTGAAAGAGCCAGAGAGTGAGATTCACTCCACCAAGGGCTTTCACAAATTACTTGGTTAGACTGAAATCAATGCAAGAGCAATTCATAAAATAGTAATTCTCAGGAAGTGCCAAAAAAAGTTGGAATTCCCTCGTCCAACTCCACATGACCACTTGCAATGCTACCTTCAATGCAGATCGAATATCCCTTCTCTGTGAAAGACCTCTACTCGCTTTTGAATGTCTGCTTTTAGTTTTTATAATGATGTATCTCAAATGTAATCCTGTGCTGATTGTTTGGCAATTATGCTCCGGTATATTTTATCTCCCACTTATTCTCAATGGTCTTCTTTTACTGTTCCTAGGATGTCTTTAGGAAGATATGCATTAGTGCTAGGTTGCACATTGTGTGCTAGCGAAGATAAAGGATAGGAATGCACAGTACAATGTTAAGTATGGCTCATTCCCTCCCTTCCCTACCATGCAGCACAGCTAGGTGACTTGCTGCACCGTGTGTTTTTTTAAATCCTCAAATACGACATTTATGACCATCATTTAACAGTCGGAATGAGAGTTGCTGCCTATGTAACTGTCTTTCTCATTAATGAATATATTTATTTGTCTGTCAGTAATAAAAGAATGTATAAAATGGCTTAAGGCTTTAGTGCAACTAAAGTAAGACTAGTTTTTTAGATGCAGTGAGGTTTGCCTTTAGTGGTGACGATTTGATAATGTCTGTTTACGGATGTGCGGTTGCTTAGCGTATGCAAAGTAAGGGCCTAATTGCAAGTTGGCGGTTGCCCACTGTACCGGCACAGCAGCGGTCCCAAGAAGACCGCTAAGCCATGGTCTTCCACCTGACATATTAGCATGTTGCTGTTGTGCCTGCGGTCTCACAGTGGCAGTCTTCCTACGGAGGTGGACCATTGTAATAGGAACCTCACTTTCTGTAGGTATTGTTCCACAGTGCAAATACATGTGGGTATGTACACGAAGCAAGTCTGAAAATACATGCATATGTATCTCACCTATTGAAAACATACCTTTTCCAACAGCACAGGACCACAACCACAGTAACAATGAATAAATGAGCGAGTAGCTTACCTTAGTAGTTGACCCTGATGGTGTGGATTTTCTTCATGGACAAGTTTCTGCAGCAAAGGGAGGACATTTTTGAGGGTCTACTTGATAGAAGAGGAGTGGAGACTGGAGCTAAGGTGAGTACTAACCGTATTTCTCTTGTATGGTGGAAGACCTCCATACTACAGATCGAGTATTAAGGTCTTCCTTCCACAGTCGGCTTGGTGGTGAGCCTCCTCATCATACGTGGGCAGGAAAAAGAGCTGGACTCCAGCTCTTAGCCGCTGTACCTGTGACCACCATTGATGTAGGCGGCGGGAGGCTGGAGTTGGTGGCGGGACCATGGCGGTCTTTCGTCGGTGTTTTAGCGTGCATTGTAATACAGTGGTAAGACTGCCAATGCTGCAGCTGTGATTCCAACACCGCAGCCATGGCGGTACCGAGACCGCCAAACTCGTAATTATGCCCTTAGTTACTTCAGCATCTTACATTATTGTGGTTACACCAAGGGAACTTTTAACCTACCTGCTTGTTATTTTAGTTTGTGAAATTTTTAGTTCTGCAACAATGCCATAGTTCTCTTTGCACTGCTATCATCTTTATTCTTTTCTAACACAAAATAATAATTTTTAGCTCTTAACGGAATAATTACAAACTTTAATTGATCCAGAGGCAACTAATGATGTTTTAAATTTTGTGTTGAGGGGCTCTCTTTACTTTGGGCCTGATCATGACTTTGGAAGTCCATGCACTGCCCTGGAAGCGGTGGTGGTCGGACTGCTATCACCTTGGCAGTCATACAACTGTATTATGATCCAGGTGGGTCTATGGAGCAAGGACCACCAGTTCCCCCAGTACCGCCAGACTGCGCAGACTGCCGCAGTGATAAGGCAGGACAAACAGACCGACAGAGCCAGTGTTTCTGCCGGTCACATTATAAAGTTGCACACCGCCAGTGTGACCGTGGAGCCCATCACACACGTCCTGCCGCTGCTGCTCCTCATCTTGGAGCAAAAAATCCACACCGATATGAACGCAGCCAACAGTAAGTACACACGTCTACCTGTGCCATCAATTTTATTGTCGACATGATATGGGGCCCACACTACGGTCACTAAGTTCACATGTCATTGTGTCCACAGTCATATTACTTCACAAAGAAGGACACATTCACACCCATTAAACGCCCACTTTGGGCAGGTCACTCACACTGCACCACAACACTACACAGAAAACACATTTCATCACACGTTAGGTACAGGAACAGTGTACACAACATTGTTTCACACATCAGGAACAACACAGCAACATCACATCTACCAATACAACTTACGCCCTCAAATTGCGCACATGCCATAGACTGTCATCAGATTCAACACACATATGTATGGATGTGTCATAGAATACAAATACCTCTCCCATTAAATAGTTCTGCAATGGACCCACACATCACCCACATTGCAACACAATGGAAGGACAATGGGATGCACAATAGTTTGAGAGACAAATATCCAAAGCTCACAATAAAAACAATACCTGCACAATAGGGATGACAGCATCAGGAGCACTCCGGAAAGGATGCTGCCCTGGGACATATTTCACTTTGCCCATGCCCCTGAACCAACATATGCACAGGAACTGGCCCTTCAGGTATCTAGGGACAAACAATAGTAGAGCCAAGTGACATTCCTAGCTGCATTATAGCATAATGTGTAAGTACAAGTTTAGAAAGCAAATACAACAGCAGCAGCATTGGTTATACATCTATATGAAGTAGCTGCCAGGTACACACATCAAAATGGACACATGCAAATGAAAATGGGGACAACACAATTGAACACCCTCCATGTTGGCACAAAGAAAACTTAAGAGGTCAGACATGAGACTAATCTAAAATCCATATCAGGGGAAGAAGTCTAAAACCATATGTGCAGACATTGGACCACACTACATGAAATACTTATCATACCAAACAGAAAAAAATGCAATAACACCCCAATTGCATTAATACCCACATGTCCATACAGTCAACATCTACTTTTGTCTTGGGTGACACCAGCACAGCCCAAAAAGTAGGCCTGGGCAGAATTCCTGGGGTTCCACTCTGTGGAATCACACAGAGTTCATTAAAAAATCTGTGGAATTCCATGAAGGCGGAGTTCCGTTAGCCATGGATTCCTGAGTGCGCCCGAACTCAGAAGCGCTAAGCAGGGTTGGGCCTGGTTGGCCATGCCCGACCCAGCTTAACGCTTCCGAGATCAGTGCATTCAGAAGAGGGCCATAGCCAGTAAAGGCTGCCATTGCAGGCCTCTTGTGCACTGGCCTGTCCCGTGTGCACTGCACACAGAGCAGGTTGGTGCACAATGCACGTGGAACAGGCCGGTGTACAAGAGGTCTGAAACTGCAGCTTTATTTCTCTGCCTATTGCCCTGGCCCGAATTCAGGCCATAAGCAGTAAAAGCTGCCAGTGCTCTAGTGCACCGGCCTGCCCCGTGTGTACTGCACATGGGACAGGCCAGTGCATAAAAGGCCTTAAACGTCAGCAGTTGTAAAGTGCCTAGTCTAACAAGTCCATGGAGCTGGATCCTTATCAGGTATAGCTCTTGGGCCCACGGGAACCCTCAATGGAACAGCTGTGCCAGGGACAAAAGACTTGACCCACTCTTGAAGGCCTGAGGCAGCAGGCAGCTGCACAGGAGAAGGGAGATGTGAGTGGCTCCCACAAGGCCTATTAGGAGGATGGGCTCCTATACACTGAGTCCAGAGACCCCAAACTTGGTGCAACCAGGAGAGTGGCAATGCCTCAGCAGTTTAGGGAGTTTACCATAACTTTGGCCATGATATCCCCCTAGCTGGGCATCTGGGACAAACAAAAACATGGAATAGGCTTGTCAGCCATTTCTCTTGGCCCAATATGTCCCAGAAGGTGAAGGAGTTTTGTAACTCCTATATTTATTGCCAAGCCAATGGTAAGGCAGGTGGCAACCCAAAGGCCCCCCTCATTCCACCCCCTGCAGTGGGGGTCCCCTTTGAAAGGGTTGGTGTAGACATTGTGGGTCCATTTGAGCCACCCACAGCCTCAGGAAATA
This sequence comes from Pleurodeles waltl, assembly GCF_031143425.1. Lineage (NCBI taxonomy): Eukaryota > Metazoa > Chordata > Amphibia > Caudata > Salamandridae > Pleurodeles > Pleurodeles waltl. Next base: position 40,488,794 of record NC_090450.1, read on the forward strand.
AGTACATACTGGTAGTAGTGAATTATGGAACCAGATATCCTGAAGCAATTCCCCTTAGGTCTACGACACCTCCTGCTGTAGCCAAGGCCCTGATTGGTATTGTTACCAGAGTAGGGTTTCCTAGGGAGGAGGTTTCTGACAGAGGTACACTCCTCATGTCAGCTTATCTAAAACACATGTAGAATGAGTGTGGGATGACTTATAAGTTCAACCCACCTTACCACCCACAAAACAATGCACTGGTTCAGAGATGTTGAGGGAATGATCATTGAGCTCTCTGAAAAAACTCTAAGAGGAGATAGGATGTCCTTCTGCCATGCTTGCTTTTCACCTACTAGAGGTGACTGAAGTCAAAACAAAAATCTATAGGCAGTCTGACCAAGTCAAAGAGAGCATCAAAGTGGAATTCCACAAGGTGCTGGATTTAGGGGTTATTGAGCCCTCTGACAGTCCCTGGGCAATCCCAGTGGTCTTGGTCCCCAAACCTCATTCTAAAGATGGCAAACGAGAGATGAGGTTTTGTCTGGACTACAGGGGTCTCAACTCTGTCACCTAGACAGATGCTCACCCTATACCAAGAGCAGATGAACTAATTGACAAGTTAGGTGCAGCCAAATTCCTTAGTACCGTTGAATTAACTGCAGGGTACTGGCAAATTAGGATGGCACCTTGTGCAAAAGAGAAGACAGCATTCCCTACACCTGATGGGCATTATCCATTTACTGTTATGCCCTTTGGTTTAAATAATGCCCCTGCTACATTCCAAAGGTTGGGGAATCAAGTACTTGCTGGCTTGGAGTCCTCTAGTGCTGCAAATCTAGACCATAGTGCTGTCTTTAGCTGCTCCTGGCAGGATCACTTGATCCACCTTGGGAAGGTTGTGCAGGCCTTGCAATCAGCAGGCCTCACTATCAAGGCATCAAAGTGCCAAATAGGGCAAGGCACTGTTGTATACTTTGGCCACCTTGCATGTTGAGGCCAAGTGCAACCTTCACAGCACAAGATTGAGACAATTCTGTACTGGGAAGCTTAAAAAACCCAGACACAAGTCAGGATACTCCTTGGCTTGAAAGGTTACTATAGGAGGTTTGTGAAGGGGAATGGTTCCACTGTGACTTCGCTCACAGAACTGACCTCAAAGAAAATGCCCAGAAAAGTAAACTGGACTCTTGACTGTCAAAAGGTCTTTGACAACCTGAAGGAGGCAATGTGATCAGCACCAGTTCTCACAGCTCAAGATTATTCTAAGCAGTTCATTGTGCAGACAGATGCCTCTGAACATGGGATGGGAGCAGTCCTGTCCCAAACTAATGATGAGGGCCATGACCAGGCTGTCGTTTTCATTAGCAGAAGGTTACTCCCCAAGGAGCAGCATTGGAGTGCCATTGAGAGGCCTTTGCTATGGTTTGGTCACTGAAAAAAATTAAACATACTGACCACAAACCTCTCAGATGGCTGCTGCAAATGAGAGGTGAGAACCCTAAACTTTTGAGGTGGTCCACCTCCCTACCGGGAATGGACTTTTCAGTGAAACACTGACCTGGGACTGCCCCTGCCAATGCAGGTAGCCTTTAAAGGTTCTTCCACTTAGACAATGAAGGCTCTCTTGGGAAAAGTAAGTCTCATCCCCTTTCGTTTGGGTAGGGGTGTGAATGAAAGTGCCCCTTTTGGCATGGTTACCCCCGGACCTTTTGCCTGATTTTGATGCTGACTTGATTGAGGGTGTGCTGGGATCCTGCTAACCGGGGCCCAGCACCAGTGTTCCTTCCCGAAAACTGTACCTGGCACACAGTTAAGTCTCTTGTAAAAGGTACCCATGGTACCAAGAGCCCTATGGCCAGGGAAGGGAGCCCAAGGGCTACAGCATGTATTATGCCACCCTTGGGGTTACCTCACCAAGCACCTGCACACTACCATTGCAGCTTGTGTGCGTTGGTGTGGAGAAAAAGACAAAGTCGACATGGCACCCCTCTCAGGGTGCTACGTCCACAAACCACTGCTTGTTGCATAGGTAAGTCACCCCTCCATCAGGCCTTACAGGCTAAGGCAGGGTACACTATACCACAGGTGAAGGCATAGCTGTATGAGCAATATACCCCTAGCTGTCTAAGTACATTCTTAGACATTGTAAGTGCAGTGTGGCCTTATAAAGTATATGGCCTGGCAGTTTGTCATTTGGTAACAAACTTTGCAGCACAATAAATCCACACGGATGCCAGTGTTGGAGTTATTGACAAATGCACCGAAAGGAGATCTTAGATATGCCCCCTGCATTTTAGTCAAACTCCTAGTGCAGGACTGACCGGTCTGTGCCAGCCTGCCACTTCCAGATGAGTTTCTGACCACTTGTGGTCAGAGCCTTTGTTCTCTCTGTGGCCAGAAACAAAGCCTGCACTGTGTGGATGTGCTTCATACCTCCCCCTGCAGGAACTGTAACACCTGGCAGTGAGCCTCAAAGGCTCAGACCTCTTGTTACAGTGCCCCAAGGCACTCCAGGTAGTGGAGATACTCGCCCCTGGACAAAGCCCCACTTTTGGTGGCAAGTGCAGCTTTACAATTAGGGAAAGCAAGGAGTAGTGACCACTTCAGCCCCTAAGATGTCCAGAGCTGAAGTGACCCCCTCCTTGCAAAATCCTCCATCTTGGTTTGGAGGACATGGACCAATAGGGTTAGATCTGTGCCCCCCTCCCCAAAGGGAGTGTACACCGGAACGGTGTAGTCACCTTCAGGGACAGTGGCCATTGGCTACTGTCTTTGACCCCTGTTACACCCCTAAATACAGGATTTAAGGGCTCCCCTGAACCTAGCTCATCAGATTCCTGGTGACCCCAAGAAGAAAACAAGAAGAAAGAAGAAGGACTGCTGAGCTGACCCCCAGCAGAGAAGACTAAAGATACCAACTGACTTGCCCCAACTCTACAGCCCTGTCTCCTTTTCTTCCCCACAGAACTGTTTCTGAAAACTGCACTAAGTGCCAACTTTTAAAACAGATATTTGCCATTTTCCTGAAAACTATTTGCCAAATTGAAACAAAGTGGTATTGATACATATGTTCGATACTTACTTGCAAATGTACTTACCTGCAACTTGATTCTTGTCATTCTAGAAATAAAGTAACAAAGTATATTTTCGCTATATAAAAGTAATTGGCCTGGAGGCTTTGCACTACCCTTTGATAAGCCTAACTGCTCTACCACACTATCACAAAAGAGAGCATTCATATTATCTACTTTAGCCTCTGTTAAACCTCTGGGGGACCCCTGGACTCTCTGAACACAATGGGCCTCATTAAGGTTTTGGCAGTCAGTGGACCGCTGCGGTGGAGGTGGCAGTCGCACCGCCACAGGCCTGGCGGTGAAGACCACCGCATTACAAGATGTGAGGTTTGGCGAAGCTAAACAGCCACACCGGCGCCTGGCCCACCAGTGCTGTCGCAGTAAGGTGGCCAGTGGTGAGATCCTCCAGGCCAGCAGCAGTCCTTTCCCTGCCGGCCAGATTACAGAGCAGGGTACATCCAGGCTTCCGTGGTGGTCACCCCACCACGAAAACTCTGGCGGTCACGCACACGGCATCAGGAATCCCCATTCCTGTCACTGGCACACATATGGACATGTGTCACTACACCTCCATGCTCACCCCCACCCATCCACACACCTCCATGCACCATCCCACCCGTCCACACACTTGCAAACACCCCATCCAACCACACGTATCCATACAAATAACCCCCACCCACTCTCACACTGACAGTCACACACCTTCACTCACACAAATGCACCCCCATCTGCAATCATTCACACCCCACCCCCTCCACATTCATGCACACCCCCACCTCTTCAACGCAGGCATACATTCACACACTCCCCCTCCGCATACGCATGCTTGCACACCCCCACCTGCACACTTGCACACACCACCCCTCATCCACACACTTGTACACACATCCCCATCCCCACACTTGCACACACCCCCCCATCCGCACACCTGCATATATGCATTCCATTCACATGCATCCTAATACACACCTACTGACTCATACCCTAACACACCCTGCTCATACATGCAGACACCCCCCCAACCGTTTGCATACATCCAGACACCCCCACTCACTCACTCACAACCATGCACTCAGATACTCCCATTCGCACACATACACCACTCAGACAGATACCCCCACCCCTCTGTATACAAACACACACGCACTTGCATCCCAACACAACCCCTCCCCGCTGCATACATGCAGACACACACAGACTCCACGCACACATACATACACACATGCACACCCATTCAGGCACACACACACGCACACACCACACACATGCACCCAACACCCCATACTCCCCCTTTCGGATGATCAACTTACCTTTTCCGGTGAGGTGGTCGCCGAGGAGTGGATGGGTCTTGGCGTATTCCACCACCAGCACAGCACCACCGACAGGACTTCGCCATGCCGTATTACGTATCATAATATGGCATGTGGTGTCTTGTTGCTGTGGTGGTGCTGGTGGTAGAACCGCCTCTTCAAGTAGTCGGACTTCCACCCATACATGGGCAGAAGTTCAAACAGGACTCCTAATATGGCTGTCAACAGACTGCCAGCACTGGTGGTCTGTTGATTGCAGCGGCTTTGGTAATGAGAGCCTATTTCTCATTTGGATATAGTATATACAGAGCCAGCATCCTACAGAAGTGTAGTATTTGGGTCACCAAACTGAGCAGGGTGCGAGGAAAGTGTCCCGAAAGAGAGTTGCATCAATAATGCAAAGAAATCCCCCAATTACGTAGAGAGATGCCAGAATGTTTTTGGGAATGGTGAGCTACTGTCATCAATGGATCCTGATTTTTTCAGTAATTTCTTAACCACTGAAGAAATTGACCCACAAAGGAGCCACAGATTTAATCTGCTTTAATGAAGAATGCATGAAAGTTTTTACTGAGTTGAAAGAGAGTTTGTGCGGAGCTCCATCTTTGGGAATGCCTATTACACAAAAGTTTTGCATTGTTTTGTCATGAGCGTGTTGATTATGCTATTTATGTTTTAACGCAGTACCATGGAGGAAGGAACAGGCCAGCGGCATATTTTTACGCTACTTTGGGTCCTGTAGCTGCTGGTTTGCCCGGCTGTTTGAATGCTGTGGCTTCCGCTGGTGTAAATATCAGCCAATGTGAAGGCATTGTGATGGGACATCCTTTAACTGTCTTTGTCCCTCATTCGGTGGAAATACTTTTGACCCATTCCAGAACCCAATATTTCACCAATGCCTGTCTAACTAGTTATGAACTATTAATTCTCAGATCCCCCCAACATTGTGATCAAGAAGTGTTTGACTCTGAACCCTGCTACATTAATGCCTGTAAATGTTAATGAAACAAATTAAGCTCATCAAATGGAACATTATAAGCCTCGATGTAACTGAACTGTGCATCAAACCCGATGTTCAGGAAACTCCTCTAGAGGAGAATGACCAAGCTGTCTTTATTGATGGCTCCTGTTTAAGAGACACTGAATGTACTCTGAGAGCAGATTATGCAGTTTGGACACTCTCAGGAGTGGTCGAAGCTTCATGGCTTCACTGAGTCATTTTAGTCCAATTGGTAGCTCTTACAAGAGCATGCTGCATGTCCGAGCAGGTCAAAGTGACAATATATACCGATAGTCAATATGGATTTGATGTTGTCCATGACTTTGGGCAGTTATGGCTCCAGCAAGGTTTCATGACCTCGTCTGGATCCCCTCTTCCAAAATGGTGAAATAATTCATGATTTGCTAAACGCTTTACAGTTACCTGAGAAGATTGTGGTTGTGAAGTTTACCACACGTGAAATCAAACGCACATGTGAAATCAAATGACTATGTATCATTGGGTAATGTCTATGCTGACCAAGTTGCCAGATATTATACACTCCACTGCATCACCTGCTAAGAAGAGTGGAGTAATGAAAGTATCACCAATGAGACAAATCAAAATTTCTTGCTGGCAGTAGTTGATAACTGGGATGAGATTAAGAGATTGCAGAAACAGGCGACAGGAAGAAGAACACGGAGGTTGGATAAAAGCAGGTCATGCCCAGAGAGAGGGAGAGGATGATGTGGATTTCAAATAAAGGGAACGTTGTGTTGCCACATTGTTTGCTGAACTTGATGGCGAGGTATTATTAAGGTTAGGTTCATCTCGGTAGAGACGCGATGATTCACACTTTCAAACAGACATGGCACAATACCAGATTTAGATTGGTTGCAGAAACAGTTTGTCACAAATGTATTGCATGCCAACAAATGAATGCAGGGAAACTCACAGTGGTTAATTTGAGCCACATAGGTAAATCGGGAGGTCCATTTAACAGAATGCAACTTGACTTAATTGAAATGCCTGCTTGTAATGGATTGAATTATGTGCTAGTTATTGTATTTTCCAAAGGATAGAAGGTTTTCCAACATGTAGGAATTATAGTCTCACTGTAGCTAAACTGATGCTCCAGGAACAAAAGCCACATTTTAGATTTCCGACTTCTTTGGAATCAGATTGAGGAACTCATTTTAATAATGAAATCATAAAATTGTTGTGTGCAGCATTGAACATTGAGCAAACATTGCACTGCAGTTACACACCAGAGGCATCTGTATTGGTGGAGCAAATGAATGGAACACTGAAAGCTCAATTGGCAAAGGTGTGTGCCTCAACAGCATTAAAATGGCCTGATGTGTTACCACTTGTCCTGATGCGCAAGAGTAGCACCCCTGACAGGAAGTCAGGACTGTCTCCTCATGAAGTCCTTATGGGTCATAAAATTAAGCTGCCAGCAGTACCTGCAAATGCACTTGTGAACATAATAGATGGCTTAGTGCTTGATTATTGTAAAGTTCTAGCTGATGTGGTTCACTCTTTCTCTCTTTCTCTCTTCAGTTTGAAGCAGCAACAGTTCAACACACCCAAGACCAGTACCACAGCCTGAAGGCAGAGGAGTAGGTTGTGGTCAAGAAGCACAAGAGGAAGACTTGCCTAGAGCCAAGGTGGAAAGATCCATATCAAATGATCTTGGCGACGAGGACAGCTGTGAAGTGTGCTGGTTTTCTAAAATGGATACACGCAAGCCACACTCACAAAGTTCCATGTCCTCATGAAAACAAAGAGGGCCTGATTTATGAAAAGTTAGCGCTGCCTTTCTGTCATTTTTTGACGCAAAAGTGGGGCAAACTTACAAAATATTTAAAAAAATTGTGAGCTTGTGCTGCTTTTTTGTTGAAAAATGATGCAAAGGCAGTGCTAACTTTTCATAAATTAGGCCCAGAGTCTGACCCTGGAAGAGCGAATGCTGATGAAGAAGGTGCTCAGCTGACCAAGCTGTGAGGACTGAACCAGTGCCTCAAGCAGAAAATGTGCAAAGTGGTGAAGGCACAAGAAGTCTGCATGCAGACAAGGGTGCAAACAAAAGTATAGACACAAGTGCAGATAAAGGCACAGACAGAAGTGCAAGCAGCCTGCATGCAGATCAAGGTGAGGGAGAGCAAAGTCAAAGTCAAAATCAACTGACTCCTGCCAGTACAGCAAACATGGTAAATGCAGTTGCACCTGGAAAGAGAACTGTGAAAGGAGACAAATGGCCTAACGCTGCACATGAACTGGTTGCTGATAAACTCCCATCAATAATAGAAGTGGTTGAAGAGTCAAATCAAAGTGAAGATGATTCTAGTCGTGGATACTCTTCAAACGAATGGCTTTACCTTGTTACATATGAATGGGAGAATGAGCTTATAGCCTTTTGTTTTGACCGTGAGAATTCAGCTGAATTTCCTGGAACTTTAAATCGCATTTGAACTGAGTTTTGAAATAATCTTGCCAATTGAGCAACAAAGACATTACACTCCGGAAGTATTGATTAGCGATAAACAGACTGTGTTCTATTGAAAATGAACATTTGAACAGGTTTTTGACAATTTTTGCTGAACTCAAGAAGTATCTTGAAGATCAAGAACAGCTGTAATTAGTGTAAACAGGCTTTGAAAAAAGATTTTTGTTTTTGACTTTGCTCCCTTTTGCTTTTATATTTTCTTTTTCTTTCTCTCTCTGGTTCTACAGAAGCCATGAATCCTGGACAGGGTAAATGTAAAAATGTGTGTGTTGGTTTGGTTGTAGGGTGCATGATTGCGTGCATTTTATTGATTGCAGGAATGAGTGTTTCAATGAAAGGAGAGGTGCAAAGCACAGCAACTCCAGTTCAGAGAATGACAACATCTAAGCAGGATAGGTTTTATAAGGATGAGGGATTGCTTCTTGTAGATGACACAAAGGGAGATTTATTTTCCAATATGTATTATAGTTTACTGTGTGAGTATGTAGACACAATGAATCTGCATGATTGTTATATCTGTACACAAATTCCTTCATCAGTGCAGGAAGGAATCACTTATCACAGTTTACCACCAATTTATGGGATTAGTTGCAGTTTGATGTAGTTTTCTCTTTTGTTCCCATTAACCAGCATTTCAGCAGCATCACAAAGGCTAATAAGAGACATAGTAAGAGGATTTTTTGATCCTGCACCGATATTTGGCACAGCTTATGCACACCGGAAGAACCTGACATGTGTTCTTACACAGGTAGAGAAGGAGTTCATTAATCAGGTAGATGATAGAAAAAAAGCAATGAAAGAAAGAATAGGTAAGAGAATAAGTAGCAGAAAGAAATTACTTTACAATACACCTGACAGGCATAGAAGAAGCATACAGCAGCTTATAAATTAAATTTGAAAGGCCTATTAGAGAAACTAACATAGAAATGAAAATGTACACGTTTGAATTTCAGTGAGCCATGTGGCCCACCATTCGTATTTCTGACACTACGTTAACATGAAAGAACTTTTAAATTATAATGTGTGAATTATTAATAAAATTAACATGAACTTATTATTCTTGAGTAGAAATAGTAGAAATCAAATGTATTTTGAGTATTATTTGAATATGAACTAAACATACTTATATTGAATTAAATGGCTTTCCTAAGGTGAAAAAAATATGAGTTTAAAATTGCCTTGACATAACATGAATAGGGTTTAAATTAAATAATTTGTTTTGCATTCTTGATTTGCATTTAAAAGTGCACAAAGGTTTATTAATGATTTAATTTTATTAATGTGCATTAGGCTTGTTTATCATGACTAGCCCTGAAAGTTCATTTTGCAAGCAGCAGTGGAAATGTTTCTGTTCATTTTGTCTTTTAACCTGAATACTTTTCTCCAGGCAGCAAATGTAATGTTGAATACCCTACTGTATTCCAGGAGAAGAGCATGTTTCAAGTTTAGTTAATTTAAAAATATTTGTTCTAGCTGCTGAATCGCAGAGGAAGCTCATGGTTTTTATGTGAAAGAATATTAGTTTAGCTTATTGGGGATCATGTGAAAGAATTTCTATGTTACAAATTGTTAGAAAATGCAATATTTGTGCGGAACCGTGTGATGGAAGAAGCAAGCAATGCATTTTTGCTGTGAAAATCTCTAAAAGTTGCAAACTTGGTGGCATCACTGCTCAACCATTGGATGCTGAAGCTGACAACCAATATGTGCCCACTTGAGTAGCCAATCAATACATTTTGTTAATTTTAATTAGTGAAGAACTCTGAATCTGAAGGCAGTCCATCTTGAGATCTTTTTAGAGTCAGTCATTCACCAGCTTTTCTATGTTTCTTAAGTATGCTCTTATTCTCTTCTCTTAGTCCCATGATGAGTTTTCTCATCATAGTCATAATTGCCCATGCAACGTTAGTACTAATATGCCCAACTGATTCTGAACTGCTGATTAACACTATGTGCAGCCGTGTTCTGCACCATCCTGATGCTATCAACTGACACTGGAAGAAGGAGGTCCCTCTGCTCGACAAATCATCGCTGCATGCTGTCCCAAAAGGAGAGGTATAACTAAGTTTCTTGTTTCCTTTTTAGTTTAGTAACTTACACCACCATATTTATGTAGTTAGTCGCCCAAGCTAGATGATTTTTTTCCAAATTATTTTTGTCTTTTTATCTTTGCTTTTGCCCGCATGTGTTAGCCTTTTACCACACATACTAGACGAAGTCTTGGTTAGCATTAGGAAGTGTCCCAACTTTAGAATTAATTGTTAAAACTGTATTTTGTTGATTCACTGATGCCACCATCGTCTGCTTTAAAGTCTGGTAATAATGTGCATATTGTGTTGTTGCTAATGTACATTATTCTTTTGGAGTGTTTAACAGTTTTGATGTTTTCTAGGTTGAATCTTTTAAGATGTTTTGGTCAACCTATGGTTTTCATGTATGTGTAAAACTTTGCGTTGCGCACCATTTATGTGCCACTGATTTTGGGATTGTAATAAAACATTGAAACTTTATTCAGTTTGGAGTTTGTTTTAGTGTTAGGTTATTCGTGGCGTTTATTATTGTTTGTGGGCTTTTGTTAATGATTTTGATTGTATGATTCTAACTCCGTCACCAAATCCAAAGGCTCAGTCGACCTCTGAGGGTAAGAATTTGGGATGGTGTCTCACCCAAGTGTTTGCAATTTCTGGACCCAAGGTGGGAAGAAGACCTCTGTGAGCACTATAACAACATCAGAGATTCTTCTCAATGATAAGAGACACAAAAGCATTGACAACTGTTTTAAAGGGCATAGCACATTGTTTGATCAAGATAAAATGATGTTTATCACCTTATGTATATCCAAGACAACTGGATACTTTAGTTTTGGAAGAAATCTGAGTCAAATTAATTTTAAAGCTCCACAGAATAGAAAATGTTGGTCTGCTGGTTCTCGTTTTACCAGAAGATGGCCCACAGAAATATCTGACCGATAAGCGGTGTCTGTCCTGCAAGCCTTTCCCAAAACAAAAGGGGAAAAAAGAAAATGTACTACTTCTGCTGAAAGAATTGATAGGAGATTCATGTTCCTGTCCACACACCAGCTAACCCAGGCCAAACAGGCATATTTATACTATGCTTGAGTGAAAGAAGCCTAGGAATCGTTGGTAACTACAAATGCCTGAGATGAAAGTCTTTGAATATGCCAGGATAACCTGAAATCTTTCAAACCATGAGAGGAAGATGACCTTTGGGAACCAACTAATGAGTCTGACCTTGTGAATCAACTAAAATGTGATGAAACAGAAGAGTAATCTTGAGAAGTCTACAGCATTTTAGTAGTTAAGGACCACATAAAATGAAAGGGCCAAAATGGTATTATCAAATCTATGGAGGCCACATATATGGAGAATTTTGTGGAATACTTTTGGATGGAGAGACCAATTGCTGTTTTTTGTGGAGAACCTGAACTCCCAATCTGATACTGAATTGGAAAGTCCTGGGAGATATTTCTCTTCAAGCATGATCCCTCTGTGAAGGCAATAATGCCAACGGTCTGTTGCTAAATCTGCTAATTCCTTGGATTTTACTCATCCTAATTTGTTGATATATCGGATTGCAGGATATTCTTCATGTGGAGTAGAACAATTTATTTTAGTTGGAGCTAGGCTTCTGACTGCAAAGCAACCTGAAAGCAGTTGTAAGAAATGTATGTGATTTTTGTGATTCCTCTGGAAACCATTTTCCCCCGTTACTATATGTTGTACCCCAACCTGTTCTGTTGATGTCTGATTCTAACGTGATATCTAGGGCCCAGCTAAATATTAATTTTTCATTCAAGGCTTCCAGCTGAGAGAGCCAATACTCCAATTTCTGTTTCCCTCTAGGAAAAGGGAAATCACTGCCGGATAGGGGAGGCCTTTGCATAGATGAAGGGCTTTTAGACAATGAAGTGCCTGATTATGAAGGGGAGCAGGGGTGCCAATAACAAATCTACTATCCTTGCTAATCTTCAAAGGGAAATCTTGTCTAGCTTGATATTTGTCCAAATCTCTTTTTTTTATTAGCTTGATTTTTCTTTTGTGGGGAAAAAGTGCTGATTTCTAGGAGTCTATAACGAAATGTAGAAATTGCATTATTTGGGATGGGACAGAAATGTATCTCTTCTTATTTATCGCAAAAATGTAGCTCTGGAGAAGTGACAGTACCCATTGAATTGAAGTGAACAAGATGCTTTTGGAACCGGCATTGAGTGACATGTCTTCTTGATAAATTAATAATCTCACTCAGCACAATTTCAGAAGCACAACCACTAGTTTCAGAGTCTTGGTGAAACACCATGCACCTGAGGAAAGACAGAAAGAAGCGATTTGATCAGGAATTTGCTTCCTTTCCACAGAAACTGTAGATAAGGAGTACATGACACATGCATTGGAACATATCTTCTACAACCAGTCCCCTGTTTGGAGCAAATCTCTAAAGAATGTATCCCATTTATTTTGAAATGTCCGTAATGCACAAAGTTGTTTAAAAGTTTCAAATTTACAACTGGGTGATAGCCTTCGTCAGTCTTTTGGATTAAGAAGAGATTGCTGAGGAAACCTTTGGAGTGAATCTTTTGAATTTCTTCTTTTGCAGGCAACTCACAAATCTCTTGCAAAATCAAATTATTTTCCCAGTACCCTTGTAACGTGTGCAGAATACATTGGTCTGATGTGGTGAGTCTCCAATTGTGGGGAAAGAGGGGTGTTCTTCTGCTCAACCTTTCTTTAAGAGGAGACAAGATTTAAATTGATATGACCTGCCTGGGTTGGCACAAGCTTTCCCTCTGGCCACTGAAATCTTCCTCTGTATTATCTTCTACTTTGAGGAAAGAACATGGAATACCCTACCCTGTCACTAAAACCTGAAGTGTTGCCTCCTCTAGGGGAGTAGAATGAATGGTGGAGTGTGCTCTGCTGAGGTAAAACGAAAGAACAAGCTCTCCCTCAACTGGGACTTTAAAAAAAAAAAGGTAAAAAAGCTTTTTCAGGTTCTGCTATGCCTTTTCCAATGAAGTATATTTTGCACATAAGAGGAAATGTATTCAACAACACGATGCCCAAACAAGATGGCCGTCTGCTTTTGGTCCCAACCCTTTTTCCACAATTTCTGACAATTTGTGATCAATCCTCATATCTTGCGTATTTCCACTGAGATGGTTCCATTCGCATTGCCTAAAAGGCAAATAGACAGCTGACTGAGAATAGGAAGTTTTACTGGAGCACCAGTTAGCACTGCCTCATCAGTTATTTCCATTACTTCAGTTAATGAGCCTAAGACATCCAATAATTTATCCTGACACAATTGTAGTACCTTATCAATTCCCTTCTTGGGATCTTTGCCTGTCCTGTCTGTCCTTGCCACTGTCCCCAGGACACGTCAATCAGCAGTGTGTCTACCACTACCGGGACCCCAGGCAAACCCACTAACCCAGGACGATCAGGGACCTGGGGTCAGTGGTAGGGGCCACACGGTTCAGGGGACAGAGGCACAGGACAACAGGGAAGCTGGGAGGACTGCTGTGCGACAGGGGGAAGACAGGCCCAGGGAACTGACCCTCCATGAGGCACTGACCAACATCAGGGGAGCATACCAGGAGACCATGAGCACGGTACTGGCCAAGTTTCAGGAGACCCAGCGGCTGCAGGAGAGACACTACATGGGGATCAGGGAGGACCTAACCAACATATACACCATCCTGGTCACCATAGCAGGGGTGCTGGCTGACATAGGCAAGACCATGAGGGAGGCAGTGGCACAGCAAAGGGCCCCTGACACTAGCCAAACCGAGGAACAGCCTTCCACCTCTGCCTACACTAGTGGACAGGAGGCACGGCCACAGGACCAACAGGCCACCAGCACCCCACCTCCTGCAGAAGGAGAACCACCCCGCAAACGGTCCATGCGTTCCAGACAGAAGACGTAGAACATAGCCAAGACCCCCGCCAGGAAATAAGACTCTCCTAATTTCACCCTTCTATCCCACTATGTCATCCTGTCCCAATTGAACTGCCATTACTCCCCTGCCTATGCACCATTAGACAATGCACCTGTGATAACAAGAGACTGGACTCTACTATGAACCTTCCTTCACCATCACCCCAGACCCTTGCACATACCCCTATACTCATTAGCCCCTAAATAAACACCCTTTAAGCAAAAACCAATATGGAGTCAGTGTGATCTTTCACAAATGTATAATGACAACATTAGCAACAAATAGCGATGTAAGTGTTCATTTACTCATACCAATGTATGACAGTTGTAGGCCAGCAGTACATATAGCAGAAGGCAGAATCGGGTACCCAGATCTGAAATATGGAAATCCAAAGTGAACAGTCAGTGTCCATAGACAGAGGTTAAGAGGCTGACTTGTACAATGTCCTAAAGTATTCTGAAATGTGAGGAGGAGTTACAGTCTCTTACCGGTGTGTCACTGGAAGTGCTGCAAGATGATGTTTGTTCTGTTGTCAATATCATCTTCCTCTGCCTCCTCTTCCTCACTTTCTACAGGCTCCACTACTGCCACAAGACCATCAGCAGACTCATCCTCCTGCAGAAAAGGCATTTGGCGTCTCAATGCCAGGTTGTGAAACATGCAGCATGCCACGATTATCTGGCATACCTCCTTCGGTGAGTAGTATAGGGAGCCACCTGTTAGATGGAGGCACCGGAATCTGGCCTTCAGGAGGCTCAACGTCCTCTCAATAATATGCCTAGTTCGCCCATGTGCCTCATTGTAGCGGTCCTCTGCCCTTGTCCTGGCATTCCTTACTGGGGTCAGTAGCCATGAGAGGGTGGGGTAACCAGAGTCACCTGCAGAGCAAATGTCGAGGGATACTTGTTAGACACACACTAACCCTTATGGACTACCCCATACCCAGACACCTCCTCATACTGTGGGGGGACCTTGGGCTCACCTATTAGCCACACCCTCTGGTGTTGGCCCTTCACATAAGGGATACTGCTGTTCCTCAGAATGTAGGCGTCAGGCACAGAGCCAAGATACTTGGCATTCGCATGGGAGATGTACTGGTCCGCCAAACACACCATTTGCACATTCATCGAATGATAGCTTTTTCTATTTCTTTACACTTGTTCATTTCTGCGGGGGGGACAAATGCCGCATGTATAACATCAATGGCACCAATTATGTTGGGGATATGTCCCAGGGCACAAAAGTCAGCCTTCACTGTGGGGAAATCCTCCACCTGGGGGAACACGATGTAGCTGTGCATGTGTTTCAGCAGGGCAGACAACACTCTGGACAACACGTTAGAAAACATTGGCTGAGACATCCCTAATGCCATGGCCACTGTATTTGAAAGGAGCCACTTGCTAGGAAATGAGGCACTGACAGGACCTGCACTAGAGGGGGGATACCTGAGGGTTGGCGGATAGCAGACATCAGGTCTGGCTCCAATTGGGCACACAAGTCTTGGATTGTGGCACGATCAAGTCTGTATTTGATTATGATGTGTCTATCTTCCATTGTCAACAGGTCCACCATGGGTCTGTACACCGGAGGATGCCGCCATCTCATCATCTGCCCCAGTGGTTGTAGCCTATGGAGGAGAACGGTGAACGGTGAGCAGAGGGTCATTTACCACATAGGTTGCACAAGTGTGTCAGCAGTATTGTTAGTAAATCCGTGTGTGACGTAGTTAGTCCGTATATGTGCCCAAATGTGCTGTGATGCAGTTAGGTGCCAAGCCACACCCTTAAATGGCGGCTGCCTGACCTGTGAGGATGGACAAGGGGAAATGAGGTAACTGCGCTGGCGTTGTGCTGCGTTGCAGTAGGCGGTTGAAGACTGCCGCGCAACTGAGGATTGGTTATCATTGAGCCCTATGGGTTCCAGGAGCCAATGGCCATGTACGCCGGCGGTGACGGTATGCACAGCCGTGGACGTGACTGCCATTTTCTATCTGTTCACTCACTTGATACCTGACCTTCAACAGGAGAGGACCTACACTACAAGTGCTGCTGTGACCTCAGTCTGGAAGCGACAATGGCTCGAGTGTCTGGAGAAAGGGCCCCTGCCTTCACCCCGGAGGAGTTGAACAAACTGGTGGATGGGGTCCTCCCCAGTACACGCTACTCTCCGGTCCTCCAGACAAACAGGTGAGTACACTGTGAGCATGATGCATCGGCAATGCCTTTTTGGAGTGGTGTAGATGTAAGACACATGTTGGAGGGGGCTGAGGGCTGCATGTGAGGATGGTCAGTGTATGTGCGTCAGGGCATGGGTGGGAACTGGTAGACAATGAATCTGACGGTCCGGACGGGTGAGTAATTTCCTTTCCTCCTGTACCTTTCCTCTAGGTCAGCGCCCACCAGAAGGAGGGTATTTGGTGTGCCATCGCCAAGAAAGCGCGGACCCTGGGTGTCTATCATAGATGGAGCACCCACTGCCGCAAGAGATGGGAGGACCTGTGCTGCTGGAGCAAGAAGACATCGGAGGCCCAGCTGGGGCTGGCCTCCCAACATGGAAGGGGTGCCCGTCGCACCATGACCCCCCTGATGTTCCGCATCCTGGCGGTGGCCTATCCGGAGTGGATGGACGCTTGAGGGCATGACGGCAGCCACAAGGGGGTGAGTACAGTATCATACAGCTGACTCTGTGCAGTTTAGGAAGTATCTGGGTGGGGGATAAGGGCTGTGGGTTCCCCTAGGCCAGATCGAATATGGCAGTGTAGGTCCCTTGTTGGGCAGGCTCTGAAGCACTCCAAGTCCAATAGTGTTAGTAGGCATCTAATACTGGGCAGGGTCCTGTGGGTTTCAGGTGTCCAGCTAATAGTGTTAGGCATTGTACCCCATTGGCTGGTGACTTTCTTAGTAACTGGTAGTGCATAGGGCTGCTCCCTGTGTGTTGTGTCCGCCAACGTTACTGGTGGTCCTGGCATTGACCATGTGTGTCCTCTGTCTTTCGCCCCCTTCTTGTTTTTGTCACCCTATCCTTGTGTGCATTAGCATCATCTGGCAGAGGAGTAGAGGCACCGGCGACTGAGGGAGCTGCATCCCACATGGCCCAGGAGGGTGAATCCACGGAGGGTGAAGGCACCAGTGGGACGGAGGGCGAGGGGAGCACCACTACGTGGAGAGGAGGGGATACCAGCAACAGCGACTCCTCCTCTGATGGAAGCTCCCTGGCAGTGGCGGACACCTCTGTGCCCACCCCAACAACAGGTACAGCCGCCGCCCCCTCTACCAGCATCGCCCTCCCAGCAGCCCCTCAGCGAGTTTCTTGTGCCCGTTCACCCTGGAGGGTGGGCATCTCCTTCGCCCCATGCACCTCAGGCCCTTCCCCAGTCAGCCCTGCTGCCCTCGGTGAGGAGGCTATTGACCTCCTGAGATCCCTCACTGTTGGGCAGTCAACCATTCTGAATGCCATCCAGGGTGTCGAGAGGCATTTGCAGCAAACAAATGCATACCTGGAGAGCATTCATTCTGGCGTGGCAGTCCAACAGAGAGCATTTCAGGCTCTGGCCTCAGCACTGATGTCAGCCATTGTCCCTGTGTTCAGCCTCCCCCTCCATCTTCCACTACCATGACCCAACCCCTTCTACCTCAGCCTATCCCAAGCACACCATCAGACCAGCATGCACACACATCAACACACAAAAGTGGCTCAGGAAAACATATGCACCACACATCCCACAGGCACTCACACAAACACCATACCCATGCACACATACCAACATGCACTTCCTCCACTCTGTCCCCCTCCTCCACGTCCTCCACTTCTCTCCCAGTCTCGTCTCCACTCACACCTGCATGCACTACATCATCAGCTACTTCCTCCATCACCAGCACGCCCATCACAACACACAGCTCAAGTGCAATTACCATCCCCACTACCATTCACACGTCCCCTGTGTCCTCTCCCAGTGTGTCTGTGAGCACTCCTTCCAAAGTACACAAACCCAGGCACACATCCACTCAACAGCCATGCACCTCACAACAGCCTCCAGCCCATGCACCTTCACCCAAACTCAGCAGACGTACACCTCCTACAACCACTACCTCTTCCTCCACTCCCATACCCTCTCCATATTCCCGTCCCAGTGTGTCTAAAAAACTTTTCCTAGCTAACATTAACCTCTTCCCTTCACCTCTCCCCCCCGTCCATCCCCTAGGGCCAGGATGTCTAGATCCCAGCCCAGCACCTCAGCCACCAAATCTGCATCCGCTGTGGTCCCAGCAATAATGGGAGGCTCGAAGGGGGTACCCGTCAGAGCTGCTAGTGTGCCACCTACAGATATGAAGGACCACCCTAATCCGCCACCTGCAAAGGCCAAAAAGGGCCTGGCTTCCAGCAGGGGAAAGTCACACCACCCACCCCGCAAGGCCTCGCCCAAACACAGAGAGGACAGTGCCAAGGACCCTGCAGCAACTACCAAGGTGGGGAAGGGCCACTAGACAAAGGGCAAATCACCTCAGGGTATGATGCCTTCTGGTGAGGGGCTGGTGACCACCATTTCATCAGGAATGGCAGTGACCTGCACCACAGTCACCACCGCCGCTCCGACCGCCACCTCCACCGCCACTTGTACCGCCACCTGCACCACCACCTGCACCACCGCTGCTACAACGTCAGGCTGCAGCACCCTCCCCAAGGATCAGCCATCCAAGGCTGCCAGAGACGGCATGGTGTCTCCATCCAATGCAATAGACACTTGCACCACGGCCAGCACCAGCAGCATCTCCGCCCCAGCCACCGTCACCTGCACCACCATCTGCACTGCCACGTGCCCAGCCAATACCACTCTGTCGGACATCAGCAGCATCCCCAGTGGGCAGCCGTCTGAATCTGCAGGTGATGTCCTGGACACGCCAGTTGAGGCACCACCTCCAGCACTGGTACACCCAACAATTGGCAGCCTAAGTCGCTGCAGGATGGAGTGTGGCTCTGCCTCCATGGAGTATCATGCTACCTGTTCCATGTACATCGCGTGACTCAGACACCCATGTGAGAGGATGTGAACTGCCACACCTCAGGTGCAGCATCACTGGGCACAAAGCCCCCTCCAGAACCAGTGGAGAAATGCAGCCACTCACCCTATCCTTGTCAGGATGAAACACACTGGGCACAAAGCCCCTCCAGAACTTGTGGAGAAATGCATCCACTCACCCTATCCTTGGCAGGATGAAGCACACTGGGCACAAAGCCCCCTCCAGAACCAGTGGAGAAATGCATCCACTCACCCAGTCCTTGGCATGATGAAACACACTGGGCACAAGGCCCCCTCCAGAACCAGTGGAAGAAGGCATTGGCTAGAGATACTGTGGCTTTGCACTCCCCAGGACCAAGCATTGGGCAAACTGCCCACTTGAGATACTTGTGAGACTGTGGCTTTGCACTCCCCAGGACCAAGCAGTGGGCAAACCACCCACTAGAGAGATTGTGGCTTTGCACTCCCCAGGACCAAGCAGTTGGCAAACCACCCACTTGAGAGACTTGTGAGACTGTGGCTTTGCACTCTCCAGGACCAAACAGTGGGCGAACCACCCACTTGAGAGACCTGTGAGACTGTGGCTTTGCACTCCCCAGGACCAAGCAGTGGACAAACCACCCACTTGAGAGATTTGAGAGACTGTGGCTTGGCACTCCTCAGGACCAGGCAAAGGGCATGGAGCCACCTCGAGGACCATTGGCGTAGTGCCATCTTCCGGCTGAGGTGCCCCCCTCCCCTTCCCTCTGAGGTGCCTGTTTTTTTTTTTGAACTGATGCCCCTGCAGTGTTCTCTCCATTTTGAGGCAGGTGTCAGGTGTGGGCTTCACCCATGCTTTTTGGGATCACTGGTTCACGGACATTTACAAGGGACAGTGTACAGACTTGTGTACTTGATGTAAATATTTGTGTATACTGATAATTTGTGTTTCTCCTGATATATCTGATTGTTCCAATATAACACTAGTTAGACTAATTTCCTTTGGTCCTTGCGTTCTTCCAGGGGGTGACGGGGTGTATCTGTGATATTGTTGGATATGTTTGTGTGTATGGTGTTGTGGGTGAGGGTGGAGGGTGGGGGTGTTGCGTGCCGCATGTGTGCATCACTCTGTTTTCCCTCCTTCCCTCCCCTGTATGGTAGGTGCAGTACTCACCATCATCAATGCCACCTTCTTTCTACTTCATGGTGTATTAGTAGATACACCAACATGGGTAGGATCTGCAATTCGGGCTCCATGGCGTCTTGGTTCTTCTTGGAGTGTCGAGAGATGAGTGGTTCCCCTTCGTTGTTCAGTTTCCGCCGTACTTTTGATGGCATTGGTACCGTCCCGGAAAAGCTGGCGGATTGGTGCCTTGTAATGGGGTGAGTGGTACATTGTCTTCTGCCTGTCTGTTGGCGGTGACCACAGCGGTGTTTGTTGCTACCGCCCTGGCGGTCGGAGTGTTAAAGTGGCTGTCTATGTTGGCGGTTTCCGCCATGGTTGTGATTCCATTAATTTACTGCCGGCCTGTTGGCGATATTACCGCTGCATTAACACCGACCAGGGTTGTAATGAGGGCCTAAGTTTCAACATTTTGAAAAAGAATCATTGGTATGGAAGTGCTGTGGAATATAGGAACAACTCAAAAAGATTAGCAGAAATAATTCAAGGGCATTTAACTAATTACCAATATGTAGATGTTGTTGATGGCCACCACTGTACAATTTTGTGGACGGATGCATGATTCATGGTTCTCCTAACACTAAACGTGAATATCTGGCAGGTCAATTTGAAGATCCTGTCTGCATCACAGCAGTGGGTCAAGCCCTGTTTCACTCCCTGTCAGGAAGATACTCGTTGGGAGAGGAGAACCACCAATAAGCTTACCTTGTTGTGAGAGAGACCACTTATTTGAAGTAAACCTCCCACTACTCATATAATTTGGCCTAGCAACTCAAAGTGTCAACTAAACTAACCTCTATTCCCTAAACAGCCCCCTTTCAAATGATTAATGCTCCCACTTATTTACTTCAAACTTACACTTAAAATATCTCTGTGTTTATGAAGTCCCAACTGCAATAAAAAAATCTTGCAAATACTTCATCCTACCCTGCCTGCCTCCAGAAAGTGGACCCTCATGTTTGCACAAGGGTGGGTAGTGAGCTTCACACACAGCAAATTATACATTCTCATTGTGCCTGCTGAGTAATTCATACGTCAAAGAGGCAGACATAAGCCCTTCATGTCAGATACTCCCAATGACCCACTTCAAGAGGGCAGTCCCCTCATCTCTGCTCAAGGGCCGGGTTTTATTGCTTGTGCTTCGTACCACAACATGCAGCACAGCTGTGGAAGAAGTGGTTGTGACAAGAGACATCAGTGTATTCTTGGACCCCAGTTAGGAACAGGTTGTGATCACTGATTCAGAGGATACAGAGAGAAATTACAGAGTTTTCCATGAAGTAGGTCTAGAGGTGGTAGTGATAATAAGACATGATTCTAAGTGGTTGAATTGATGTATGTAGATAGGGTCTATAGGGTGATGCTATATGTAATACTTTATGCACCAGGGATATCAGCTGGCTGCTGGATCGACCTTTGTGATGCTGTATTTTGCATCTAACTTGGTCTCAGGGTGGCACAGGCAGTCCATATGACCCATGAAAAGAGTAGCTTGAATGATGGATACTAATCTGTAGCAAGATCAAATGGGAGAACTTGGCAGACACTGGTAGCCAAGACACATCAGACTACGGAAGCATTACTTGTTGAATGGAAAAAACTCTTGAACACCAGGCTTGAGATCTTCTAGGAATGAGAGCAAAGTATTGTGGGTGTGAAGTGACTGTATCAAGGAAGGACTATCCCCAGGGGACTGGCTATTCTACTTAATGGTCTGATGAAGGGACAATGGTACTGGTCCATAGCGAATGAGATGCACACACTCTCTCATCACCAAGACCTGGGCCATTTGACTCACGGTAATTGACAAGGCTTTGTGACAGTTGGAACATTCCCAGGGTCTAAGGGCCAGATGTAGCAAGATATGCTTTTGCAAGTCTGAAATTGCGAGTCGGTGCGACTCGCAATTTCAGGCTCGCAAAAGCATATGCAGAATGGTGTCTCAGACACCTTCTGCGACTCGCTATGGGGTCGCAAAGATGCATCCTCATTAATATTAATGAGGTGGGTTGCTTTTTGCGACCCCATAGCGAGTCCCTGCACTCACAGGGATGGTGGCCTGCTGAAGTCAGCCGACCCCCATGTCTGTGACTGCTTTTTAAATAAAGTAGTTTTTTTTTTTCATTTTGCAGCCCGTTTTCCTTCGAAACCATTTGGTTTCGTTTTTTCAGAGTAGGCAGTGGTCCATAGGACCACTGCCTGCTCTGAAAAAAACATTTTTGTCGACATTCACAAAGAGGAAGGGGTCCCATGGGGACCCCTTCCCTTTTGCGAATGAGTTACCACCAGTGTGACACTGGTGGTAACTGCGAGTTGCTTTGCAACCGCATTCGCGGTCACAAAGCAAGTCTGAATTGCAATGCGAGTCGCAAATAGGAAGGGAACACCCCTTCCTAATTGCGAGTCGCATTCCCAAATTACGCATCGGTACCAACTCGCAATTTGGGAATGAGCATCGCGGGAGGCCGTTTGCATGGCGCAAACTGCGTTTTTCGCAGTTTGCGACATGCAAACGGCTAGCTACATCTGGCCCTAAGTTCTGAAGTTTCAGCCAAGTTTAGGTATGACACTTCACTTGAGCATTATAGGATTCGAGTTTGAGTAGTCAGGCCTGGTTTGAGTGGTGTGAGGCACAGTGTGAGTCTGCAGACCTGGGCAAGATCACTCACACATGTTTATTGCTTACTAGCAAAACTGGATTGCTGATAGGTAGCCTGACCTAAGCGTTGCAGTTGTTCTTCTTCAATATGAGTCATTGTGTGGGTGTAGTTGATTGTGGGCTAAGTTAAAGAGGACCCTGTGATTTGCTATAGGATTATCAGGTCTAGTGCCATGCACTGCACAGAGTAGTAGCAGGCCAATGTCCTTGTAGAAACGGATGTGACTTAGCAGATACGTCCACCTCATTGTAGTGCATAAGTGTGAATCAGAATGGAGCAACACTGGAATGAGAAACTTATTGGTTGAATCACCTGGCAGTTTCAGCAATTCTGATTTGAGGAATATTGTCAATTTGGAATTGGTCTCTTTGTCTAGACCTCTCTGTACAGAATGATTGCTCTTACTGGTACTTGTGTATCACATTTCAGGTTCAGGATGGCATGGGAGGCACTAGCTGCAACTGCAGTGTGACACTGTTCAGTCTTATGATGTAAACGTGAGGGAATTAGGGCTATCTAACATGCATGGGAGAATAATCCAACCATGAGGGTCCCAGTTTCATTGAAGGATGGCGAATAAATATGCTTAATGTGTGTAGGTGAAAAAATGAAGACAATGGTAAATTGTGTATTTTATGAAATAGCAAGGACTTTAAAAAACTAAAATTAAATTGTGAGTGGAAAAATGGCAATAGGCTAACAGTCTCAGTGTTCATATGGCATACTATATGATAAGGGAGCTACAACATTTAGGGTAAAGAGGTCAGTCGAGCAACCTGGATTAACTATTTTGAAAGGTTTTCCTGCCTTCAAAAGCCTAGCATGAACCTCTAACATACATTTGCTGGAAAGAAGAGGTGTGTTGCCAACCTTTAGTATGTTATTTTCATTGAGTAGAGAAGAGCGCTGAGCTTTAGATTCCTTGTACTTTGGGGGTGAGCAAATGTGGCATGCTCTTTTACATTACTTGGAGATAGCTTTTGACAATATTTAGCATGGAACACAAATTCAATGTTACTGAGACTCCAATATTTATTACGCTTCTTGTATGGAGATATGTATACTAGGGATCTAAAAGATAATGCAGTGACAAGTGCTGATGTGTGTGTGATTCACTCCAAAGTCAGGTTCCAGGAAAATCAATGAAAAAGTAGATGAAAGAGTTCAAAATGCTATTGTAAAGCCAATGTACTTTACGCACAGGAATATTTCAAAAGCCAACTACAGATGAAGTAAGGACAATGGATCCACCCCAGCCAGAGAAATAGACACAAGATCAGTGTGAGGAGATGTGAAAACAAATAGACGTTCAATTGCTGAGTTAAATGGAAACAATTGTTTCACTCCTTTTTACAAACACAGTTGTTTCTTGGGTGATACTTTCCGACTAGCAATGACCTCTAAAGGTGCTTTGAAAAGTCTGGATATTTATGTCGCAAATATGTACTGAGTGCTTTTTTGGATTTTTTTTCCTACCTCTTTGTTTATGGCTTTGCTTCCTCAATACCACGCTCCCTCTCTCAGTCACATATATTGATTTACTCCACATCTTCTCATTTGACATTTCAATTCCTCTCACTCCTTTGTCACTCTCCACATCACTTTCTCTTTCCTTTCTCTCTTTCCTGATATCACATCACTGACCATATACTCCTAATGCCCCCAGAAGCCTCCTTTTACCTCTCCCTCTTTCCTGTCCTCCTCATTTCTACCCAACCACCCAACCATCAATCACCTAAAAGCACTAGCCCCTAGCTTACATTTTCTCTCCCATTTTATAGCACTCACAGGTTATTTTATTAGGCCTCTCTCCAACGTCATTATGACCCTGGCGGTCAGCGGAACACTGGCGGAAATACAGCCAACAGGCTGGCCGTGTCCGCCAGCATAATATGACCGTGGCACATTCGCCACGGTCATACTGGCGGTCCCGTCAGTATACCTCCGAGCTTCAGCCGGGCGGTATCAATTCACCAGGGCAGCGCTGTAAGCAGCGCTGCCCTGGGGATTATGAGTCCCCAACCTCCAGCCTGTCCATGGTGGTAAACACCGCCATGGACAGGCTGGCGGTAAAGGGGACTCTGGGTCCCCTGGGGGCCCCTGCACTGCCCATGCGCTTGGCATGGGCAGTGCAGGGGCCCCACGGCACAGCCCCATTGTTCATTTCACTGCCCGAATTACGGGCAGTGAAATGGTCAACGGATTACGAGCCGGCTTCAATGTTGATATGACATTTCCGCTTGGCCAGCAGACGGAAACGATATTTTCGTCCACTGGCCCAGTGGAAAAAGGCATAATAGGGGGCCAAGCATACTGCCAGCACTGGTGGTATGTTAGCTCCGTGGCTTCGGCGGTCTTTTTTCAAGACAGCCGAAGTCGTAATGAGGGCCTAAATATGACTATCACTTGTCTACAGCAGCATTTTTACTCATAGATGTATTCACCCCATCATTTCCCATGCTTTGCAATCCTTACCCACACTTCTGCATGTGAGGTAGACCTGCTTCACCAACAGG
This sequence comes from Pleurodeles waltl, assembly GCF_031143425.1. Taxonomy (NCBI): domain Eukaryota; kingdom Metazoa; phylum Chordata; class Amphibia; order Caudata; family Salamandridae; genus Pleurodeles; species Pleurodeles waltl. Next base: position 40,513,959 of record NC_090450.1, read on the forward strand.
AAAATCGACTTAACATTCAAGTGAAAAATCTGAAATACAAGACAGTCAAAAAACATGTTTTATTGTATAAATGGTGGGCGCTTCCATATTCTTGAGTCTTGGCGTTTGTTGGATGTATGCATAAGATGCATTGTGGACGATGTCCTGGGTAGTCAAGCAATGCTAGTTTTGTCAAGGACCCCAGACTTATCCAGTCCTACTGAAGTAGTGATATTTGTGATTCCACTCTGGGGTACCAGCTGGTAAACAAGGTTGACATGATGCATGACTTGTGGAATCAGACTCCATGTCTCTGGTAGACAGAAAAGAGGGGATTGATGCTTTGTATAACTCTGGAGTTATGCTTTCACTGACTTGTAAGGCATGCTGTGATCTACCCATGTTCTGTGGTTAATGCTAACTTGGTTTAAATTAACTCAGAGGATTGATGTCCCCGCGTGAGTCACAGGTAGCTAATGAGCCAAAAGGATCTTTCCTGAAGATAGGGTGTATGACTGATATTGTACATGGTGTGATCTGATTCAATATGTTTTATGGACCTTTATATTTGGAATAAAAACATATTTGCAGTCTACCTTCGTTGTATCATTGTTCCCATGATGATTTATTCTATGTGGCCATGGCACATTTTTCTTTATTGATCTGTTTTAACTATAACAAGGTGTGTAAACAATTGATAATTGCACGTCTGTAGGGAATAGTTGAGAATATTTACCTTTATATTTTATGTTTTGCTTTTCTGGTTGTATATAACCGAATAATGATTGATTGACTTGTCTCGACTTGAAAATTTACATTGTCCTATCTCGATGGGGTACCCAAAATAAGTCAATTTTGTGTTGCTAAATATTTTGGATATACATGGAAAATAAGGAAGAAACTAGGGAACGAGAATAAAGGTCTGTGTGCTATTATCATAAGGTATGATATTTGAATATCGACTCCAGAATATTATTGTCCATAATCAAGGTCACAATATCTCAACTGCAAACATTGTAAACATTGAGAGTTTAAAGATCAAGGGTAATCATACAGGTTTCTTTACAACAAAATAAATGATATGTTCTTCAATTAAATATTGTATTATTTAATATTCTTTTAATGGTTACTATTGTGTCTATTTTCATTATACTTTAATATAGGAATTTATAAAATCAGTGCCTGTTTAATATTGCCTTCATCCTACATTTTTCAGGTTGTGGGATCGGTAGTGTTCTTTAAAAAATATTAAATAATGTCTATTTCTAGATTCATGATACTTAGGGCCTCATTACGAGTTTGGCGGTCTTCACACCGCCACACTCCCTGTGGTGGTCCGAACCACCGCTGTTGCGGCAGTCTGATCCCCAGGGTTCTGCCAGCACCACCAGGATCCATGATCCCGGCACCCTGGCAGTGGCAGAGATTGTAATACGTCAGGGCAGCGCATCATGCAGCGCTGCCGTGAGATTACGACCTTGTTCTCCACCAGCCTTTTCATAGCAGTAACACGGTCATAAAAAAGCTGTCAGAGAACAGGTGCACGGGGCCTCCTGCACTGCCCATGCACTTGGCATGAGCAGTGCAGGCCCCCCCCTTCCCATCACCTTCACACCGGGTGCAGGGGCAGTGCAAAGGCTCCCCATGGCCAGCACCATCGAAATTTTCACTGTGTGCTCAGCAGACAGTGAACATTGCAAGGCTGCTGGTGAACCCTGCAGGCTCCAGCATTATCGCTGGCTCAATTACCAGCCGGAGACAATGCTGTCGTCTGTTTTCCTTAATAATGCTGTTGGGAGTTTGGCAGACGGGCAGTCCGCCAAACTCTAAATTCGGCCGTTATTTTTAATGTTATTATTGTCTTCATATGTTCAATTCTTTTTCCTTTTTATTAGTTGTAGTGTTTATTAGTGGATACGGTGAGTTATTTTGTTTAAAAGACATGCTATTTTTGGAAAGTGATATTGTAAGTATATTATTGCTCTATATTTTTCATATTTAAGTCAATAATTTAAAATAGAAAATATCGGGGTCCATCATTTTTTATTTTTAATGTAACAATGGGAGGAATTGGGTGGGTACTTTATTGGAATTAAGACGATTAATTAGAATAAATGATGCTACATTTTAGAGATGTTGTATTTAATGTCTATGAAATAAAAAGTAAAAAATAAACACGTATTCACGTTATTTAGAACAAATTACTGGGATTCAGAATTATTTCATTGTCTTTGCTTGCATTTTATTTTAGTTTCAAAGTTCAAAACAATCCAATATTATATAAACACACTAACTTGTGACCTCCCAGGTGTATAGGTATGCTTTCCAGCGTTTGTTGTACTGGAGTGAGAATGGAACATTTGTCCTTCACAGGACGTACACACTTTTTTCATTGTTAGTAGGACCAGAGTTAAGACCGTAAATCTGACACTGTTCCATACATCACATGAATTTTCCCCATTTTTAGTTTTACTGGACTTAGAATTGCAAAATCTTTCTTTTGGCCCCACATCTCTGCCCCATAGGACCATGTTATAGGAAAGTACCCTCTTTTGACATGGTTACATCACGTTTTGCATGCTTTTAGTGTGTTTTGACTGTCTTCAATGGGATCCTGCTAACCAGGACCTCCTGAGGCTGTACTTGCGCCCTCTAAATTTGGTTGCTTAGCACTTTGCACACACCACCACTGGCATACTGGTGCCCCCATTTAAGTCCCTAATATATGGTACTTAGGCACCCAGGGCATTAGGGCACCAGGGGTTCCCCGAGGGCTGCAGCATGTATTATGTTACCATGGCAGCCCATGCAAAAAGTGTCTACAGGCCTGCCATTGCAGCCTACGTGAAAAGGTGCATGCACCCTTTAACTACAGGTCACTGCACCAGGTCACTGTAAGTCAGCCCTATGGCAGGCCCTCGTAGCCCAGAGAGCAGGTACCAGCTCCATTGCACTGGACTTTGTAAGTGCGGGCAAGCCATTTTACCCGTGCACTGGACAAAGGTCACACTACTTGTATCCCGCTACATAATGGTAACTCCGAACCTGGGCATGTTTGGTTTCAAACATGTTAGAATCATACCCCAATACTGTTTCCAGTATCAGTTGTATGATTCCATGCACTCTGGGGGCTCCTTAGGGAACCCCCACCAGTGCTCCTACTAATCTTCTGCCATTTTCCGGGCAGCCCTCGCTGCTGCCACCCCTCTGACAGGTTTCTGCCCTCCTGCTGCTTGACCAGCTAAGGCAGAGAAAGGCAGAACAAAGGATTAACTGTAGGAGAGTGAGGTAACACCCTCTTCCTTGGAAATAGGTGTTACATAGGTTGGCAGGGGTAGCCTCCCCAAGCCACTCATTTGCTTTGAAGGGAACATTTGATGCCCTCCTGCATAAACTAGTTTGCACCAGCCCAGGGACCCCTAGTCCCTGCTCTGATGTGAAACAGGACAATGGGAAGGGGAGTGACCACTCCCCTGTCTATCACCACCCCAGGAGTGGTGCCCAGAGCTCCTCCAGGTGGCCACCTGATTCTGACATCTTGAATCCAAGGTGGGCAGAGGCACCTGGGAGCATCTGAGGGGCCAGGTCAGGCAGGTAATGTCACAGCCCCTTCCTGGTAGGTTGTCACCCTGCTAGGTGACCACACCCCATGCCTGGGCTAATTAGGGTTTCCCTCCAGGGTGGTTCTTCAGATTAGATGTGCAAGATTCCAGCAGGACCCCTTTGTATCCTTTACTTCATCTTCTGGCCAATGGGACTGCAACTGGACCCTCCAGGAACCGACAAGCTGCAACTACAGCGACGACCCAGCTTCTCAACATTGTTTCGCCAGCTTTTTCCAGCAACTGCAACATGTCCCTTGCTGTGCATCCTCTGAGGGTTGGCTAGTCTTCAGCCTGCATGAGAAGCAAGAAGGAATCATCCTTGGAGTGCAGGAGTCACTCCCCTGCATCTGTAGGCACCTGCTGCAAAAAAGTCAGGCTGCATGGATCTTCTCTCCTCCAAACTGCGTAGATCCTGCAACACAAGTGATAATCTGGAGTAGTCCCCTTGGTCCTCTCTACCAGCTGTTCAACTTGGGAGACGGTGAGCCCTTGCCTCTCCTTGCAGGATAGTACCCCTGTGCACAGTGACTCTTGCAGCTACCAAGATTTGGTGGCTCTCCTTCCAAGTGATCTTCATTCTCCCTCCAGCACTCTTCCTTGCAAAGCACATTCTCCTGCCTACTGCTCTAGCGACGTGGGACACCTCTCCAGCTGTGCTAAATGGGCCTCACTGCGACGCCTGTGAGTTGCCTGTGGGGGCTTTCTCCTCGTCTTTTGACTCCCTTCACTGCTGAGGGTCACCTGGGACTCAAACTCCATGGCTTGAGTCCCCCTGGACCTTGCTGGTCCCCTGCAGATCTGCAACTCTTTATCTGCAACTCTTGCCTTTGTTAAGGCTTGTTGGTGGTTTTTCTACACCACTGACCGAATGCAACACTTCTTCTGATGTGGAACATCATCTGCATCAATCCTGGAACTCTTCTCCTGCTTCAGTGCTGCACAGCCGTTTTCCTGTATTCACTGTCAACCTGGTCCTGCATCTCCAGAAGGGTGGGTAGTGGGTCCTGCCCCACCCAGACACTCAAACTCGAACTGGACTTGGTCCCCTTCATTCACAGGTCCTCTTCAGTCGGGATCCACCCTTGGTTTCTTCAAGTCTTGTTTGGGTCTTGCACAGTCCTTTTCAAAAGTTTACCCTGTGAGTTTGGGGAAAAAACAGGTACTTTCCTCTTCTCTCCTGGTCACTGGGGGGCACCCTGGAACTTACCTTTTGGGGTTCCTAGTTCCTGCAGCTCCCCTCTACAGATTCCAATTCCTTGGGTGGAAGACTGCCTCTTGCATTCCTCTTACTTAGTGTATGGTTTGGTCCCCCAGAGGGTGTTCACAATTTTCTATTGTTTAACTGTTGCTTTCTATGCTAATCACTAACTTCTAATGTGTATATAATAGTGTGTTTACTCATCTCCTAGTGGAGTATTGCCCATGCAGTATTTTAGTATCTGTTTTACTATAATAAAGTACCTTTTTTTTTGCAACACTGTGTGGTTCTTTCATATGTGTGAGTGCTGTGTGAGTATAGTGGTATTGCATAAGCTTTGCATGTCTCCTAAGTACGTCCTAGCTGATCAACCACAGCTACCCCTAGAGATCACTGGCTTCCTAGACACTGTCTACACCTAACTAATAGAGGATACCTGGTATAAGGTGATAACACCATAGGTGCTCCCCACGCACCAGGCCAGCTTCCCTCACCCGGTCTCTGCTCTGGCATGAAACTGGACAAAGGAATGAGGAGTGACCACTCCCCTGTCCATCAGGGTTGGTGCCAGAGCTCCTTCAGGTGGCCACTTAATTCTGCCATCTTGAATCTAAGGTGGGCAGAGACCCCTGGGAGCATCTGAGTGGCCAGGTCAGGTAGGTGACGTCACAGCCCCCTCCTGATAGGTGGTCACCCTGCTAGGTGACCAGTCCCCCTTCCGGGGCTATTTAGGGTCTCCCTCTTAGGTGGGTCCTCAAATTCAATGTGCAAGATTCCAGAAGGACTCCTCTGCATCATTTACTTCATCTTCTGGCCACTAGGACTGCAACTGGACACTCCAGGAACCGACAATCTGCAACTACAGCAATGACTCCGCTCTGCAACATTGTTTTCCCGGCTCCTTCCAGCAACTGCACAATTTCCCCAGCTGTGTATTCTCTGAGTGCGATGAGTCTACTGCATGCACAAGAGGCAAAAAGGAAACTCCCTTGGAGTGAAGAAATCACTTCCCTACATCTGCAGGCACCAACTGCAATGACGACCTGCTGCAGGGATTTTCTCTCTTCCAGAGCTGCGTGGATCCTGCATCACAGAAGGTGGCCTGCGGTGGTCTCCTTGGTGCTCTCTATCAGCTGCCCAACTTGGAAGATGGTAAGCCCTTGCCTCTCTTTGCAGGACAGTACCCCTGTGCACTGCGACTCTTGCAGCTACCAGGCTTGTTTGATCCTTCTCCAAAGGATCCTCAGACTTTGTGTATCCCTGGCCCCCAGCACTGCTTCCTGCAAAGCACAGTCTCCTGATTGCTGCTCCAGTGACGTGGGACTCCTCTTCAGGTGTGCTGAGTGGGCCTCACCGTGACTCCTGTGTCTGCTGCCAGTGGGTTCCCTGTTGGGGTTGCCTCCTCTTCTTGTGACTCTGGCAGCTGCTGAGGGTCACCCCGGAATCCTCTCCTTGGTCAAGTCCCCTGGACCTTGCTGGTCCTTTTCAGCCTTGCAAACCTTCAGCTCAGACTCTTGGATTTGCGAAGGCTTGTTGGTAGCTTTCTAGCACCACTGACCAACTGCATCACGACCTCTGACATGGTACATCACTTACATCACTTCTGGGACTCCTCTTCAACTCCTGTGCTGCACTGCTGACATTCTTCGTCCACCGTCACCCTTTATTTTTGTAATACTGCGTAGTTCTTTCATGTGTGTAAGAGCTGTGTAACTATAGTGGTATTGCACAAATTTTGCATGTCTCCTAGATAAGTCTTGGCTGCTCATCCACAGCTACCTTTAGAGAGCCCTGGCTTCCTAGAAACTGCCTAAACTTCACTTATAGGGAATACCTAGACCTGGTATAAGGTAATAACATCATAGGTGCTCACCACACACCAGGCCAGCTTCCTACACCTGTACCACTGCCTTCATTCGGTATGCATCGAATGCGGGGGCAATTAATCTGTGTATACTCATGTATAAGCCAATCAAAGGACAGAGTTTACATATTGATCTAGTGCAGCCTCCCTTTTCACAAGCCCTTTAGTCCAGGACATTGTTTCATCAAATTTGAAACCCAAATAGTTATAGCGCCCCACACAAAAATATTTGAAATATATTCTGCTGAGTTTGTCTGCAGTTTCAGACCATGAACTTAGTCTTCTCTGTATTATCGTGAGGTACTTTGTTTTACAACAATCTCTGAATTATCTCAATAATTTGTGCATTGACAATTCAGTGCAGGCCAGTAGCATCGCATTGTCGCCAACAGGAGGATGGGAATTTTCAGCCCCTCACAGATTGGTGCATTCAAAGTCTAGGCCAGTGGAAATGTGCCAACATCATTGATAAAGATGTTAAACAGGACTGGTGCCAAGGTGCAGTTCTGTCTCATGCCAACATTGATCCTCACATTGCTGTGGTTTCCCCACCGGGACGATATCTTACTGTGGATGAGTTTCTCAGGTGAAGAACATTTATGAAAGACACAAGCTTCTCTTGTGTGTGTATTTTATGGGAATATTGTACTGTCACATAGATTGTGATTGTGCCTTGGTGATTTCCTGAAGCTGGCGTGTAGTGGTGAAATCATCTTATCTTCTACCCAATCTTTTTAAAGATTGAGGAGCAATTTGCCATAGAGCTTCCTGACTCCATCTAGTAGTGAAATTGGACAACAGTTGGCACGATCTTTGCAGGAGGCATTCTCTATATATCGGTACACTAACAGATGTTCTCCAGGATGCCTGAACCTCCACCTTGTCCCATACTGCATTATAAGCTCCTGTCAACATAGGAACCCAGACTGGAAGATAGGCTTGGTAGATATCAGTTGATACTTCTTCTGCGCCAGGTACCTTCTGCTGTTTTTTACTAAAAATGGCTGCTCTTCCCTCCCTGTCAGAAAACTGTATACATGACTCTTCATCGATTGCAATACTAGCTGAATGTATCACTGTGCAATTCATTGGGCTCATGTGTACTACTAGATGGGTCAATGGCTTGAGTACAAATAGGAGGAGGGTCATATAGAGGTGGTAAGTGTTTAACCCAGGGACCCTGTGTATTGCAGGTTACCAGGAACTTTATGGACTCTTCACAACCCCATCAAACCAATTCTCTAAAACACTTTGGGGGTGATTACGACCCTGGCGGTAAAAACCGCCAGGGCCGTGGTCCGCGGGAGCACCGCCAACAGGCTGGCGGTGCTCCTTTCGGCATTCTGACCGCGGCGGTACAGCCGTGGCCAGAAACGGAAAGTCGGCAGTGTACCGCCGGCTTTCTGCTGCCCAGGGGAATCCTCCATGGCGGCGCAGCTTGCTGCGCCGCCATGGGGATTCCGACCCCCATACCGCCATCCTGTTCCTGGCGGTTTTGGCCGCCAGGAACAGGATGGCGGTATGGGGTGTCGAGGGCCCCACTTAGAATTTCAGTGTCTGCTTAGCAGACACTGAAATTCGCGTTGGGTGCTACTGCACCCGTCGCACCCCTTCCACTCGGAGCCGGCATCCTCATGGAAGGGTGTTTCCCGCTGGGCTGGCGGGCAGCCTTTTGGCGGTCGCCCGCCAGCCCAGCGGGAAACCCAGAATACCCGCGGCGGTCTTTTGACCGCGCAGCGGTATTCTGGTGGCCCCAGCCGGCAGCGGTTGTGTTTTTGTTACTTGAAGATTTTTTGAGAGCAGAGAGCCTGCCTGGTTAACTTGGTGTTGGCTTTGCTTGAATTTAAGTAACATTTATATTCCATCCTTACTTTTTTTGGCATAATTCTCCTTCTGATGTTAAACGCCTGTTAGGCTATTTGCTAAAGATTGCTTTCAACTTAGGCATTCTTTATCCATTCATTCAAATTTAAATTTTCCAAAGTCTACCATAGTTTTCTTTGCATCTTTCTTTGCATCTTTAGGGCAAGTACCACATAGCCAACACGTTATCTTTATTTTTAGTAATGCTTCCAATTTCTGAATTATGCCAGTGTTTGGGGTGACTGTTGAGTTTAACAATTTCTCATATTCAGGGCTCCACAGCTCAAAAACAGATTGCATCTTAGGTCTATTGGTACTGGTTCTATGTCAGGCAATTTAAGGCTATTTTACTTTGCTGACATATTTTTGCTGGAAAGCTCCTGAGATCATTAGCGACTCCATAGGGGAGCCTGAGAAGTTCATATAGAGGATCATGGTCACTGTTGATTCTTTGTATCATGTTCAAATCTATTACCATATTCGATGTGTCCAGACTGATTAATATGTCGTTGATGACAGGACTCTGTTTAGAAAGTAGATTGAGCTGGGCAATCTCAGACGACATGTCCATTAAGTGGGCATAAATCATTGTTTAACATGAATGAACTTAAATTAAAGTGTCCTTGTGAGAGAACAGGGCTGATTGCAGAGGCCCCCTAACTTTTTGCCCCCATTTTATACTTTTGGCTGGTGTTTTCCTGACTCTGATGGTGCCCTGGGTACTGCTAACCAGTCCCCGGGCTTCTGCCTAAGACAGAAGAAAGACATGTTGAGTGCATCCAATACCGCTACCGTTGGCGGACACTACAGACAGAGAAGCCCCCTGCACTACGCTGTGCACTTAGAGTTCCTAATTAATCACAGGGACATGGGTTACAAGGCCTATGCCCGATTGCTGCACACACATGGAAGTCACAGGAGCCTGACTAGGTGTAGTTGCCTCTGAATACAGGTGGGGTGGGGTGCCACAGGGCCTGCCTTAAGAAGGGACCTTGCCTACTAAACTCGCCCTAGCCTAGGAAAACCCACAGCCCACCGCCCCCACCCAGGCACCTACAATGCGCACTGAGTCAGCAGAATGAGAGTGTACTCAACCCCTTGTGGCTGCAGTGATGCCCTCAAGCTCCCATCCAACTCCGGATACGCCACTGCCAGGATCCAGGACATCAGGGGGGGTCATGGTGCAACGGGCACCCCTCCCACGTTGGGAGGCCATCCCTAGCTGGGCCTCCACCGTCTTCTTGCTCCAGCGGCAAATGTCCTCCCATCTTTTACGGCAGTGGGTGCTCCGTCTGTGGTGGAACCCCAGGGTCCGGACTTCCTTGGTGATGGCATGCCAAATATCCTTCTTCTGGTGGGCGCTGACCTACACGTATAGTACAGAGGAAAAGGAGAAGATATAACCGTCCACACCGTCACAGTCATTGGCCCACATCCCTACCCTTGCCATGACGCACATGCTCTCACCGTCGTATCATGCACGCCTCATTCTCCCCCCCCTATCTTTTATCAACACCACTCCACACAGGCATTGCCCATTCGGCATGCTCACAGTTACTTACCTGTTTGTCTGGAGGACTGTAAAGTAGTGTGTACTGGGGGAGGAACCCATCCACTAGTTTCTCTAACTCCTCCGTGCTGAGGGCAGGGGCCCTTTCCCCAGACACTTGAGCCATTGTCTCTTCCAGACTGAGGTCACACTTGCAGTGTAGGTCCTCTCCTGTCGAAGATCAGGTATCAAGTGATTGAACAGAGAGAAAATTACAGTCACGTCCGCGGCAGTGCGTACCGTCACCGCCGGCGTACATCGTCATTGGCTCCTGGGACCCATGGGGTCCAATGTTAACCAATGCAGGATTGCGCCGCGGTCTTCGACTGCCTACAGCAACGGTGTACAACGCCAGCGCAGTTACCTCATATCCCCTTGTCCCACATTACAGGTCAGGCAGCCACCATTTCAGGGGGCCAAATGGTGTTAATTTTAAATGCGTCACACATAACTAGGCCTTGCTTAAACACTGATACAGCCATATATCGATTTTCAAACATTTTGCTATAAAGTTGTGTTCACGTACCTCAGTGTTGGTTGACTCTCTGCTCGCTGTTCTCCTCCATAGAGCACGCCCGCTGGGGCAGGTGAGGAGATGGTGGCATCCTCTGGTGTACAGACCGCTGGTGGACCTGTCGACAATGGAGGAGCGACATGTAATTGTCACATCCAGACTTGATAGTACCACAATCCTGGTACTGTGTGCCCAGTTGGAGCCAGACCTGATGTCAGCTATCCGCCATCCCACAGGAATCCCCCCTCTAGTGCAGGTCCTGTCAGTACTCCATTTCCTAGCAAGTGGGTCTTTTCAAACAACAGTGGCCATAGCATCAGGGATGTCCAAGCCTATGTTCTCTAACATGTTGTCCAGAGTGTTGTCTGCCCTGCTGAAACACATGCGCAGCTACATCGTGTTCCCTCAGGTGGAAGATTTGCTTACAGTGAAAGGTGACTTCTATGCCCTGGGACATATCCCCAACATCATAGGTGCCATTGATAGGACACATGTGGCCTTGGTCCCCCCCCGCAGGAGAGAACAGGTGTACAGAAACCATAAGAGTTACCATTCTGTGAATGTGCAGATGGTGTGTTTGGCCGACCAGTACATCTCCCACGTAAATGCCAAGTTTCCTGGCTCAGTGCATGACGCTTACATTCTGCGGAATAGCAGCATCCCTTATGTGATGGGGCAACTCCAGAGGCACCGTGTGTGGCTAATAGGTGAGGACATGGACCCAATACAGTGTGACTAGGTGTCTGGGTCTGGGGATGTCCCTAAGAGTTAGTGTGTGTCTAACAGTTGTCCCTCGCTATTTGCAGGTGCCTCTGGTTACCCCAACCTGTCATGGTTACTGACCCCAGTGAGGAATCCCAGGACAAGGGCAGAGGAACGCTACAATGAGGCACATGGGCGAACTAGGAGGGTTATAGAGAGGACCTTCGGCCTCCTGAAGGCCAGGTTCAGGTGCCTCCATATGACAGGTGGTTCCCTATTCTACTCACCAAAGAAGATGTGCCAGCTCATCGGGGCCTGCTGTATGCTTCACAACTTGGCTTTGCGACGACAGGTACCTTTTCTGCAGGAGGATGGTCCAGATGGAGGTGTTGTGGCAGCTGTGGAGCCTGTGGACAGTGAAGACGAGGAAGCAGAAGAAGAGGACATAGACAACAGGAACACGGTGATCCAGCAATACTTCCAGTGAGACACAGGTAACAAGGCAACACTGCCTGCTATATCTGATTTAGATCTTCTACCTGTCTGTCATTTTCACCCAGTGTATGGACACTGAGTTGTCACTTTCCCTTTCGATTTCACAGATGTGGGTCCCACTGTGTGACCTCTGCTTTGTTTCCGCATGGACTAGAGCTGTATGACATAGGTATGTTGACATTACATTGGATCTATCATTTTTCCACAGTTATTACAAATACACATTTTCGAAAGCACAGACTGACTCCAGATTGTTTTGTGATTTAAGGGTGTTTATTTAAGTTATAAATAGTGGAGGGGGTTGTAAAATGGTCAGGGGTGATGGTGGAGGAATGTCCATGGCAGAGTCCAGTCTATTAGTCTCACAGGTGCATTGTCCAAAGGGGCATAGGAAGTGGAGCTAGGGCAGTTTATGTATGGACAGGGTGACAAAGTGGGACAGAAGGATGACAATCAGGGTGGTCTCATTTCTTGGCTGGGGTCTTGACATTATTCTCTGTCTATGTCCTGGATCTCAGGGACCGCTTGCGGGGTGGTTCTCCATCTGCAGGGGGTGGGGTGCTGGTGTTGTGGTCCTGTGGCGGTGCCTCCTGTCCACTAGCGCCGGCAGAGGTGGTGGGCAGTTCATTGTCCAGGCTAGTGTCAGGGGCCCCTTGTTGTGCCACAACGTCCCTCCTTGTGTTGACGAGTTCCTTCAGCACCCCTACAATGGTGCCAAGGGTGGTATTGATGTTTTTGAGTTCCTCCCTGAACCCCAAATACTGTTCCTCCTGCAGCCGCTGGTTCTCCTGAAACTTGGCCAGTACTGTTGCCATCGTCTCCTGGGAATGGTGGTAGGCTCCCATGATGTTGAAGAGGGCCTCGTGCAGAGTGGGTTCCCGGGGCCTGTCCTCCCCCCTGTTGCACAGCAGCCCTCCCAGTTCCCCTGTGTTCCTGGGCCTCTGTCCCCTGAACCGTGTGCCCACTACCAGTGCCCCCAGGTCCCTGGTGTTGTTGGCGTGGTGGGTTAGCCTGGGTTCCCTGTAGTGGTGGACACACTGCTGCTTGATGTGTCCTGGGGAGAGAGGTATGGGCCCGCTGGGTGGGTGCTGTGCTGGTGTTTCCAGAAGGGGTAAGCTCTGTAGTGGCCTGTGCCGGTGTGAGGGGAACCGACTGTCCAGAGGTCCCAGATGGGCCGGGCTGGTCATCTTGATCCAGCTGGACAGAGCTGCTGTCATCACTGTGGGCCTCTTCTGTGGGTGGAGTGGACATGTCTGGACCCTCCTGTCCGGTGACTTTGGGTAGGGATCCTGCAGGGGTGTAAAGGCTTGATTATTGCATCTGTGTGTGCCATGGTGTGCAATGGGTGTGTGACCCTGTACCCCAGTGCCTGCATTCTTGTGTGGGACCTTCGGTAATAATGGTTTTGGGGAGTGTATGGGTATGTGCAGTGGGCATGCTTTGGTGATGTGTGTCCATGCTTTGGTGTTGCATGCAGGGCTTGGGTTTGGGATGTGTGGTTTTTGATAGTGGGACATGTGTGAGGAGTTGGAGTGATGGGGGGAGGGCGAGGGTGGGGATATGTGATAGCATGCAGGTAGGATGGGGGATATGGTAGTTAAAGGTTTGACTTACCAGAGTCCATTCCTCCAGCTACTCCTGCGAGGCCCTCAGGATGCAGTATAGCCAAGACCTGCTCCTCCCATGTTGTTAGTTTTGAGGGAGGAGATGGGGGTTCGCCGCCAGTCCTCTGAACCGCTATCTGGTGTCTTGAGACCACAGAACGCACCTTTCCCCGTAGGTCGTTCCACCTCTTCCTGATGTCATCCCTAATTCTTGGGTGCTGTCCCACTGCGTTGACCCTGTCCACGATTCTGCGCCATAGCTCCATCTTCCTAGCTATGGTGGTGTGCTGCACCTGTGATCCGAATAGCTGTGGCTCTACCAGGATGATTTCCTCCACCATGACCCTGAGCTCCTCCTCAGAAAACCTGGGGTGTCTTTGCGGTGCCATGGGGTGGTGTGGGTGATGTGTGAGGTGGTGTGTATTGTGATGTGTGGGGTGATATTTAGAGGTGTGTTGTGTGAGGTGCGTGGATGTTGTGTGAGTGATGGTGTTGAGTGCCTGTGGATGCTAGTTTGTAGATGGTGGTGTCTCTCTCTGGCCTTCTGTCGCAATTGTTGTCGTAAGGGTTTGTGGGTGATGTGGGTGTGTGTTTTATATTGTTGGTGTGTGGGAGTGGTGTGTGTATGTGTATCAGGTGTGTGTATTTGGAATTGTCCAATGTGGTAGTGTTTTGTTAATGTGTGTGTATGTTGAGTGCAGTGGTGAGTACCGCCAATGGAATACTGCGGTTGAAAGACCGCCGCCTGGATTCGTGGGTCGTGATAGTGAGTGTGGGCGTATTCTTGTTGGCGTGACGGTGTCGGTTTTGTTATCGCCAGTTTATCACTGACCTTTGGTGTGGCGGACTTGTGTGGGTGTCCAGATTTTGGTGGATTCCGAGCTGTGGGTCATAATAGCTGTGGCGGAATTCCGCTGCCGCGGCGGTGTGTTGGCGGTCTTTTGCACGGCAGTAAGCGGATTTTACCGCCAGTGTTGTAATGACCCCCTAAGTCCGAACGTAGAAAGTTGACCGGACCCCACAGCCAGCGTATCCGAGGAGGGCTCCAGGGATGTCGGATCAAGATCCAGGTTTACCCCAGTCGAAGGATTTTCACCTCGAAAAAAAAAATACGTCCGAAGGTAAAAATCTCCACTGAGGGCTCCCGCGACGCGTATCCGGAGAAGAGTTCCAGGAGGTCGGATTGGACTGGCAGGTTCATCCCGCTGAAGAAAATCTTCAGAAAAACGACTAAGTGCGAAGGTAAACTTTTGACCGAGGCCTCCCGCGGGCTGTAGCGGAGCGGGGCTTCATCGCGGTCGGCCTTAAACTTTGACTTTGCCCCGGTCGAGGCGTGACCAGATGACCAGATTGGTGCTTTTGTTTCTAAGCGCTAGAAAACAATAATTCTTTAAAAATTCATATCTCCGGTTCCCCTTATCCGATTTTATTTGTTTTTGTGTCATTTTAAAGATAAAAATATAATCTATTTTCATTAATTGGTTTTGGATGTTCAAACTGTTTCCTGTGCTTTATTTAATTACTGTTTTGTGATATTTGAATGCTTTACACTCTGTCTCCTAAGTTAAGCCTTGTCGCTCGTTGCCAAGCTACCAAGGGTTGAGCTGGGTTTAATTTACTGAGACCTAACTGGACCTAAGTGGAGGTTAGTAGCCTGTTGCTAAGTGCAGGTACTTACCTGCCCTTACCAATAACCCATTTTCCAACATTTTTTGGTGCGCAGTGGTGGGATCCTGTACTTGTGTTCAGTATCACATTACAGTTTTAGGTAAAACAAATTAAAAATCCTTTAAATTGTCCTAGTGCAAATTGTTTTTTAATTTTTAATTTGGATTAATTTCAATTATTCAATTTTTGTGATTTTTCTAAGTTCTTGTTTCCAATTTTTGCAAAAAGATTTTGTTGACACAAAACTAGTGAACCATGGAGCTTGATCTGGCTAGCCTACTCACACTGACAGTAGTCCAGCTTAGGGGGTTGTGTACTGCAAGGGGGTTGCCTGCAACCACTGACCTCAGGAAGCATGTCCTGATTAAATCCCTGATACCATGGGCTGAGGCCCAAGAGGTAGGCTCAGAGGAAGCTCCAGA
This sequence comes from Pleurodeles waltl, assembly GCF_031143425.1. Classification (NCBI taxonomy): domain Eukaryota; kingdom Metazoa; phylum Chordata; class Amphibia; order Caudata; family Salamandridae; genus Pleurodeles; species Pleurodeles waltl. The sequence goes on from NC_090450.1 coordinate 40,529,422, forward strand.
GGAGGAAGAAGTAGGGGAGGATGCTAGCTCCAACCACTCAGGGGAGGGAGGGCATCTGAGCCTAAGTGAGGATGAGGAAGACCGATCCTCACTACACACAGTCACTAGGGTCATATCTAATGCTAGTTGGGGGAAGGGGGTTCCTTCAGGAGGAGAGAATCTGTCCCTCAGGGAAAGAGAGCTGGGGGCCCAGCTAGCACTTATAGCTTTGGAGGCAGAGAAGCTGGCCCTAGAAAAGAAGAAGTGGGCAAAGAAAGAGAAAAGAGATGGTGGCAGTGACAGAGAAGCTGAGGTGTCCAAGGGTGGGGGGTTTTGCCCCACATTACCCAAGGGGGTGGTTCCTGCTTATGTAGAGGGGGATGACATAGACAAGTGGTTGGAGGCCTTTAAGAGGGCACTCCAAATGAGAAGGGTTAGGCCTCAATACTGGGGTCCCCTTTTATGGGAGTTGGTCCCCAACTCTGGGAGGGATAGGCTCCTAACCTTGAGGGGGGAGGAGGCAGATTCATACCCCAGTATGAAGAGGTACTTAACAAAAAAGTTTGGTCTGACCCCAGAGCAGTATAGGATGAACTTCAGGGACACCCAGAAGGTCAATACCCAGTCTTGGGTTGACTTTGTAGACACCTCACTTAAGGCACTAGAGGGCTGGATTCATGGCAACAAAGCAAATACTTATGAGGGGTTATACAATCTGATCGTGAGTGAGCACATCTTGACCAATTGTATCCAAGAAAGGTTACGCCAGCATCTAGTGGACTCTCAGCTGACCAACCCTAGAGAGCTAGGGGAGGCAGCTGATGAGTGGTTGAGAACTAGGGTGGTTGTCAAGTCCCAGGGGGGAGACTCCAAGAAGGGGGGGTCAGGTCTCCAAAAACCTAAGGAGGGAGGTGGTAAGCCCACCACAGAGACTCCCTCTGTACCTTAGAACCCTAAGAAGGAGGAGAGTAAATCCCACTCTGACAAGCAGAGAGGGTGACCCAGGGTTAAAAAAGCTCTTGGACAGTAAGGCTTGCTTTGACTGTCAGTAGACAGGTCATTTCAGAGGAGATGCAGCCTGTCCCAAGAAGGTGGTTAGCACTGGGCTGTCCAGTGTACCATGGAGGAGGACTCTTCAGATGATGAAGTCCTCCTAGCATTGGGCTGGGAGACAGGACCAGATGGTAAGCTGGTGATCCCTGAGGGTCGGAGTAGACACTTCCACCCCATTTAGGTGAATGGGATCCCTACCACTGGTCTGAGAGACACCTGTGCCAGTCACACTACAATGAGTGACCGGTTAGTGACCCCAGACATGTATGTCCCAGGAGGGACCAGGAAAGTCAGGATAGCCAGAGGAGAAGTCACCTCCAAGCCTGTAGCCATAGTGCCCCTAGAGAGGGAGGGTATCCTTGGCTGGTTTAGGGTGGTAGTCAGTGCTGACCTCCCCCTAGATTGTATCCTGGGCAATTACCTCCTAGAGGTGAGTCTGGTCCCAGATGGGGCGGTCGCCCAGGGTGCTCCCCCCCCAACCCAAAGTCCTGGGGAGTCAGTCCCTACAGTTAGGAGACAGGGGTCCCCAAGAAAAGGAAGGGTGGGCCACTCTTAAAGAGAGTTCTAGGGAGCCAAAGGCCTTCTGCCCCAGTTGGGGGGGAGCCCAGAGTTGGCACTGGTGAGGCCTCACCTGACCCCAAGGAAGACCTGAGTAGTCAGGCAGCTGTCCAGATGCAGGGTGTTGCCCCTAAACTGACAGAAGGAAGAGTGGAAGGAGGGTGTCTGCCACAGGAGGTAGCCCCCCACTCTAGACGGCAAGAGGGGTTCCAGGACCCCACAGTTGCCCCTAAAGCAGCTCAGCTTCCTGTCAGTGGAGAGCTTAGGGTGTGGTTGTGGGTACTGACAGCTGTCAGTAGCCTCTGCTGGGTGATAGCTTTCCTGGCAGCACCGTACCTGGCCTGGGAGGCAGATCCCAGGGCCAAAAGCAAAGTAGGCCCCCTGACCCTGTTGGTCATGGTGGGGTTGATCAAGTGTTGGGTGACCTCTTTGGGTTAGCTAGGTGTTGCCCTAGCAAAGTTAGGTGTAGGGGAGGTGGGCACCTCACTACCCAAGTTGGCAGAGAGAGAGGAGGAAGACCCCCCCTAGAGGGAAGTTTCAGTTTGAGATGGGTTGTTTCACTGTTGGGATGGATTCACTACCCAGAGGGAGTGACCAGGGCAGGAGGATGTAAGGCAGTGTAGGCCCTCCAAAGGGACACCCTGTTCTCTTCACTGTCTTCCTCACCTGAAAGGCCAGGAAGGCTCTCCCAGGGTTGGGCTGAGTCTCCTGGGCTTGTGGGCTGAGAGGGGGGGGGGCTTGTGTGAGAGAACAGGGCTGATTGCAGAGGCCCCCTAACTTTTTGCCCCCATTTTCCACTTTTTGCTGGTGTTTTCCTGACTCTGATGGAGCCCTGGGTACTGCTAACCTGTCCCAGGACCTGTGCCCTGTGTAAAATCAGTATGCAAATTAGGCTAATTATAATTGGCTAAGTCAACCTACCTATAAGTCCCTAGTATATGGTAGGGCATGGAGGTTTAGGGACCACAGCATAGGTAGTGCACCCATAGGTGCACTGCTGAGGTGCCCAGTGTCATTTTAAAAGCAGGCCTGCTTGCTGGCTGCTTTTAAATTAAAGTTATATGCAAATTCAACTTTGAAATTAAAAGTAGTTCCAAAGTCTTAAACTATTTTATTTTTATATATAAGTCACCTAAGGTGTGCCCTATGTGACCCTAGGGCTGGGTGCCATATAACTATAAGCAGGGACCTTATAAAAATAGTTTTATAAGCCCTGGTGAGGTAAAAACAGCCACATTTGTTTTCCCTCATTGTAGTGAATGGCCTTCATAGGCTAGAATGGGGAGACTTTATTTTAATTTTAAAAGTCCCCCTAAGTGACAGATACAAAGAGTTTGGTATCAAATTAATTGTTATAATAAATCCCACAGTTGTTGGATTTAATATAACTTGTTCAGGTAAAGAGTTTTAAACTTTACCTGAAAAGTTGCCAACTTCAGCCCTGCATTGTGTTTGCTGCTGTGCTCTGATTGGTTAGCCTCTGGCAGCCTGGCCGGGCTGCCTTGATGAGGTATGAAGTGGCTGGCTTCACACAAAGAGATGTGCCTGTGGGAGGAGATCTCCCCTCAGCAGATGGTGAGGCAGGAAGGGGGAGAGCTGCCAAACTGGTCTTCAAAGGTAGGGAAGGACATTTGGAGCAACCCAGCAACACACCCACATCCGGCAACCCCAGACAACTAGGTGCCCCCTTGATTAGTTTAGGAGAGGGTAGGAGAGGGGTGTGTTTATGATTTTTAGCCACACCAGTGGGTGGGCTCAGCCAGATGTAACCTCCAAAAATCACTTTCAGCCATGATGGATTTTTGAGGAATGTTGCCTCCTGGGATTGATTTTTGCCACACTTCCCAGGAAGTGGTCATCACATTGTAAAGTTGAGAGCTTAATTATCGACAATGGAGTAGCTCCAGACTTCAAATGGCTAGTATAAGCCTGGAGCTCCAAAATATTAATGTTTGTCTTCATGTTTCTCTCTTTTTAACTTTTAACGGTTGTGAAAGGCTCACTCCCTCATTATGAGCCCTTGCCTGCGACTCGGGCTTATAACTCGGGCTCAGGGCCTTTAACAACAGTAATAGCCCAAGGCAGCTAAATATAAGGCTATATTATTGACCACTGGCTTGCTACAAGCTCCTTCCGTGCAAAACTACTGGAAAGTGTGTCCAGCGGATTAACTTTCACGCCTAATTATAGCTTGTCTTGGCCAAGGACTACAGTTTCCCCTTGCTGTCTTGATAAATGTTTCTCCTCTAGTGTAGAGCTACAGGTGCTAGTAGAGATAAGGGCGGCTGCGAGCCAACATTCTAATGTCAAACTTTTGGCACAGTATTCCATAATTTTATTTAAGGATGTCGGGATAGAAATGACCTAGTTCTTAGCTTGCGGTGAGTCTACTTATTGGCAGGAGCCTCTGGCTTGCAAAACAATGGGTATTCTTAACTTTCTTTTCCATATTTTTGAAGATAACTAGGGATTGTGGAGCGGTGTAGGTAGAGGTGTAGGTGTAGCTGGCATTTTTTTCTTTTCCTTTACAACGGGCTTATCGACCTTTTCTTTTTTACCCACTTTCACAGTATTAGTTTCATTGTTTGTATAACCATTGATAATAGCTTCTAACTTAGCTTCTAGCTTAGAGTAGCTGACTTGGATCAAGTCATTACCTTGGATTATTTCCTACTGCAGTAGAAGCTCAGAGTCACTTATAGGGTCTCTTGTAGATACTGCATGTGCAGCTTGCACTCTTGATTCAACATTTTGTCTGGCTACTCTCATTATGTTAGATAGGACTGCTAAAGATAATCTTTAAAGTTTTCCACTTCTCTTTCCCAAAATATGGGGCTTTTCTAAAGTTGCAATGTAACAGTGTCTGTGTGCCTTCATGAAGCATTGCACCTGGATAGTTAGATTGTATGGAGCCAGGTGGACCCATTGCTTGGTAACAATATAGAAGCCAAGTTGCCAGATTCCCGAAGATAATCAGATCTACTGCCACAAGACAATTTTCTACAAGCCACATCAGAGCCACCTTCTTGAAATGTTTGCCTCAGTTTGAACTGACTGGGCAGTCACCTCACCTGTTGAAGTATAACACTACAAGAGACTGGCTTCCCAGAATCAATGAAATGGAGGGTGACTGGCAGGATATAATAGGTCGTCCTAAGTGGGGATGACTCCCACCTCCCCAGGGCATGAGCACAACTGGCCGCTTCCATAGCAGCAATGATCCAAAATAGAAAAGACTGGATGAGTTCTGGACCAAAAAGAATCCCTTTATACTGCTTTATAATTCCTTGTAGATTATTTTGGGGTGCCTTTTATGTTTAGGCTCCGTTTAGTTTCTTGCAAGTTTCTGCGTGGGGGTGTTTGGCTGACCCTCTTAGATTTCCCCTCCACTCTACAAGACACCCAGGGGTTTCTGGTGAAGTCTGTTAGCTCAGCAACCTTGGCAGCAATAGCAAGTTTCTGCTTCAGCTTGGCTTGGCTTTGCTTGGTGTTTACAAGCTTAAGGTAGATCCTTTCTTCATCAGAAATTATTTGACCATGCTCGCTAGTCTTCCTCTGCTCTCCTGTGCACTGCTACTTTGCTCCTTCTTCTCCTCGCTTGTTTACCTTTGCACTACCTCAACAATTCCACTCTAGTGATACTCTGCTGCAGTTGTCACTCACACCCAGACAAAAACCATACAGTTTACCAAATGTCCTTATCTGCTGGAGCTGTGAGAGGGTCTGAAAGTAAAGAAGCCAATGATCCAGTGGTCCAGTCACTGAAGAGGCCAGCTCCCCCTCACAGTGCACCATAGGCAGCCGCATAACCTTCCAGGCAAAGCTCAGGCCACTGAAGCAGCACAGCAGGATAGAGGCATTGCAGAGTAGAAATTAGGAGGGAGCTGAAGCCACACACCAACTCCACCAAATGCAAGACAGTAGTCAGTGGAAAGAGAAAGATGCTACCCTTCGTGGGAGGGGCACAGAAGGTGGTAAATGGGAGGAGAGTGTGGTAGATCACTCTCTGTCGATCCTAGATGATTCAGACCCATGCCCCAAGCTTCAAGCATCCCTAACCCCTGCAGCAACATGGCTGGAACAACAGGAGAGCAAAGGCAGCAAGGGAGCAGCAGAAAGTCTTGGGAGCGGGAGCCAGCAAACCCCAGGCAAAGGGAAGTGAGCATGGCAAAGCATTGCGCTTTGCAGCATTAGCAGCGTCAAGAAATCGCAGGAGCCAGCTGGAAGTGAGCATCTGTCTGTTCGTATGCATGCAGAGATATGGCAGCTAAGATGCAGTAATAGTGACTATGATGGTAGTAATGTGATGGAAGGTAGGTATTATACGAATAGCTCTTATAACTTCAGTTGTGCTCTATAAAAATGAGAAATTAAATAAATGTAATGTTTCAATATGGCATTCTGACACTGTCGAACCATCACTTCTTAGCAGCTCTGTTTTTACACATAAACATTTTGTCTGCAGTAGTAGATCATTCAGTGTGGTAAGTTGTTTTCAGTTACTCTTGGTAATTTGAATTATTCCTTGTGGGAAAATTATGTCACTGCTGTATTTTTAAAACTTCTTCAGTTGCAGTACTTACTAGTTTTCTGCCAGCATTTTCCAAATATACATTTGTTTAGTGTTTAAGTTGCTTACTTTGCTGGGTCTTCTTATCTAATTCCTATATTTAGTAAATAGACAGTACTAAAACTGCTCTGTAAGCATGGTGGCATCCAAGAAGTGGGGATGTGAGGGGCCTTTGTCATAGCAAATAGAGTTTTAATGTAGCTTTCCATATGAGCATTCTTTATTAGCCTCACCAAGGATATTTATCTTTACCTTTCCTGGTCCTTCCCTGTATGACCAGGAAAGTGTTGAATTAGTGACCACACATACCCTATGAAGGTTTCAGGTTTCTAAGATTTGCTTGCGCTAATGTTCAAGCAAAGACTTTGGCAAGTTTATGAACGGTTTTACATCCACTGTGCAACAGTTTTACAGAAACATTTTGCTCAAGGTTGGAACAAGGCGCGGTCTGACGCATGATGCACCAAGGAACAAAAGCCGCAACTGGACCTACCCTGCACAAACCTTGGCCTGTGGTGACTAACACTGCAGTCACTCCTCTCCAATTGCACATCTTCCACTCATTATAGTCTCAGCGGGCTCTACTGGATGATTGGGTTGGACGGGAATAGGTCATCTAGCCTCTTCTGAACTCCTACCAGACCCTCCTAGGAATGATGAGTGGGTGAGCAGACAAGCAGGAATGGGCGTGAAAACAAGTGGGAGCAGGAACAGGCTGGGGAAAAAACATGTTTAGGGCTAGGCCAGGAGGGAGGCTTTGAAAGAGCCTCATCTATTACCTTACCAAACCATGCACCAAAACGAAGCCTGCAGGACCCCTGCTCCACTCTGCAACTGTGCTCCCTTTCTTGCTTTTGGAATCCCCCCTCAACTCTCTGGCTCTTTACTCTTTCAGTTAAACCAGTGTCTCCATAAACCTTTAGCAAGTGTTATGTCTATAGCTTTCCTGAAACATATTTATCTCTCAGGGTCTCATGTACTAATACTTTAATTCATTTTTCTAGATCTATCTTTTTCATTTAGTACTTGTCATCTATGGGCTTCTCCCTGATTTTGATAAATTAGTCTTGCAGATCCCACTACTGGAGATTTTGGTTACTGTTACCTAAGCAACACCTGTGTGACTTGTAATAGCAGTGGAGTATTCTAAGTGGGTAACAGATCTGCATGCAGTAAAAAGAAGTGTCCCTGACTTTTCTCTTGAATATCTTATTTCATAAAAGACCTAGCAACAGAAATTCCATTAACATTATGGGCCAGATGTTTCATCTGATTTTGCACTCGCAAACAGCGAAATCGGCCGTTTGCGAGTGCAAAATCGGGGTCTGCAATGCATCAACTGCATTCGCAGACCAAAAAATGAAAATCGCAAAAATTGCAATTTTCTGCGTTGCAACCTGGATTTTGTGAATCGCAATTTGCAATTCGCAAAATCCAGGTCGCAAAGCAATTCTGCAAAAAAACGCAAATTGCGATTTTTCGCAGAATGGTATTTTGCACTTGCAAAATACCATGACCTGCAACCAGGTGGTAACCTGGTGCAAAATTAAAAAATGCAGTACAACTGCATTTTTCAATTAGATATGTAAAGCACACATGCCCTTTTGGCATGTGTGTACTTTACATGTGCAAAAAAAAAAAATAGGGTGCAGGAGAGGGGGCCTTAGGCCCCCAGCACCCTGGCCCTTTGCTTTTCCCAATTTGCGATTTCTGTTTCAGAAATCACAATTTGCGAAATGCAAAAAATGCGCAGCTATGGGCCAACAGGCGAATGGGGCCAGTATCGCAATTTGCGATTCAGTAATTGCATTTGCTATTTTTAAGAAATCGCAATTACCGAATCGCAAATGTGATACATGGCCCTTTGCGAGTCGGTAATTGCGATTTCTTAAAAATCGCAATTACCGAATCGCAATTAGCCAGATTCATACACCTGGCCCTATATACCTTACTAGACAAAGTGGGTTCCACCCAGTATTTCCCCAGGAGTTAACTTAAACTCTTCAGAATGTGGAACAACATTTAGGACCCAGAACCCCCGGTTGATCCCTGGGTTTACAAACATCTGCTTGTATAATTCTCTGGGGGCCTGCTAGTGTGGTTCTATACAAGTCGTGGCCTATCTTATGAAGCATTGTATACTGGTTCTGTAATGCTGGAGCAGATGGGTGTGGGCTTGTCTGTGCCTGTGCCCACAGTCCCTGCCCCTCTTCAGCTTTGTCTTTCCAAGTGCAGATCCACATCTGGAATCCTTTTGTAGCATTGAATACAACTACAAATTTGGAGGAAGACATTAAAAAGAGTATTTTGGGATGGACACTATTCCTTTATACTCTACTCCACTCTATGCCACTGCACTACTGTATGCTACACCACTTCACACCACTTCACTATGCCACACCACTGTATGCCACTCCAGTTTATGCCACTCTACTGTATGCTACTCAACTCTGCACAATTACAATGCATGCAACTCCACTACTGCCCCTCCACTCCATGTTGCTCCTCTCTCTGCCACTCCACTCAACACCACTCAAATGTATGCTGCTCCACTATACACTATTCCACTCTATACCACTCTACTTCACGCCACTCCACTGTATGGTATTCCACAGTTCCTGCCCCTCTCTGGTAAAGAGTGTACTCAACATCAAAGCTTAGTAATGATACCTGGAATCCTTTTATAGCATTAAATACAACTAACAATTTGGAGGAAGACATTAAAATGAGTACTTTTGGATGGACACATAATGAAAAGTTAGTTAAATCATTGCAAATTAGAATGTTATATTCCTACTGAGTCCCACACTTCGGTTGAGTCCAAAACATTCTTGAGAGCAAGGTCATAGGCTGCATTAGTGTCAAAAGCCTAATTAAAAACAAGGTCAGACAATTATTTGAGTAGGATCTAGCCATTAAACAACATCAATTTTAATAAATACCCTTAACACAGGTTTGAGGCCACACTAAATACTGGCATGAAAGTAGATATTGGAGAACATATAAACAAAGATATCTGCTATCCACACCTTTTGTGCGGGTACTTTTGATTGGAATGTTGCACTTTCTGTTTAGAAGAAATGTATACTCCAATCGACAGTCAAATCAAATTCATTTTTATTGGTTGATTAATAAAAAACATTGCATTAAACACATTGTAAAACACTTAAAACATTCCTATCCAAGTCCGTCTTAATTAAAAATGCAAGGCAATGTTTTCCATCTATACTTCCACTTAAAATAACACATTCCAGCCTTATGAACCTCTTATCCAAGCTTAAATTAAATAGGTTGAGAGGTGGACCCTACTACATACCCAGCTAACCCTAGACCTTATGTTCTCTGGCATACTTAATATTGTTGGCCATAAATAACACGTATGCACTGAGGCGTGCCAGTTAAACCAAAGGGTTAAGGTGCATAGGGCAATATGGGAGTTAAAGTGCAAGTGCTCATAACAACTTCTGAGTTGGCGGCAAGATAACCACTCTGATCAACCTTCCTATAGTCGGAAAGAGAACTATCTTAAAGTACTTGTGCCTTCCCCAACATGTGCACCCTCTCTCCCGCTAAATGCATAGGACAGTGTAAGGGCGAAAGTGCAAATCCGCCAGCTAAGATGCATAAGGCAATGTGGGAGTTAGAATGCAAATACATATTACAAGTTATGAGTTGGCCACAGAAAGAACATTCAAATAGACCTTCCTTAGAATCAAGAGCAGGAGTGTCTTAAAGTGCTGTGCTTTCCCCAACATGTGCACCCCAACCCCCCCTACAAAATGCATGGGACAGTGTGGGGTTTTAAGTGCAAATGCAACACTTCGAATGTATAGGGCAATGAGGGCGTAAAATTGCAAGTGCTCATTGGAATTTCTAGGTTGGCTGTAAGACAACTTTTTTAATAGGCCTTCCTTAAGGTCGAAAGCAAAGACCAACAGTGATTACAGTTGTTGAAAATCTATCATTTTGATGAATTTAAAAAGTGAAGAAAATCAGCTTGCTAAAAACAGGCTGACCAATCTTCATTTTACAGGAATGTCGAGATTATATATTTTCCCGAAAATATAATGATTAGTAAAAAGGGTAAATGTTTATAAGACAGGAAAATATTATATGGAGGTAAGAAGGGGAAATGGAATAATGGATTTATAACAAGGGAGATCACGTGTGGGAGTATGGGGTGCAAGTAAAGCAGGATTAAAGATCCGTCACCTTTGCAAGGGCTTAGCTTACACAGACCCAGATGTTCTGGATTCCGAATACAGAGAAGTTCTTCTCAGTCTTCTGGTGGCTCAGTCACTTAGATGGTTGAAACGGGAGAATGATTTTCTCTGCCGCGCCAGATCTTGTCTTAGAGTCAGACGGAAGTCAGACTGGATCGGACGCAAGATGTGGTCAACTCTCCACTGGAGGTTCATGGTCCATTCAGGAGTCAACACTGCACATGAATTGCTTAGAGATGCTTGCAGGTTCCTTTGCCACCCAGTTCTTTATAAAAGACAGGGAAAAGTGCACAGTTCTCCTGAGGATGGACAATCTGATTGCAGTCAGGTACATAAAGCGGCACAAGATCCAAACCTCTAGTTCTATTGGCCAGGAACCTGTGGGAATTGTGTCTCCCGAGAAACATCTCAGTCAAAGCGGAATATCTCCCGGGCAAGCTGAATATGGTAGCCAATAGGTTCTCTGGGTATATCAGTGATTCAAGCGATTGGCGTCTTCATCCTCCTGCATTCAATCACCTTTCTTCCATCTTCGGCGCCATGTCAATAGACCTCTTTTCTGCTCGTATCAACACCCAACTCCCTTCCTTCTTCAGTTGGAAGCCGGATCCACTAGCGGTTGCCACAGATGCTTTCCTTCCGTCATGGCCTCCTGAACCCTCTAGGGTCTTCCTCACAGTCTGATTTTAAAATGAGTACTTTTGGATGGACACATATTGAAAAGTTAAGTCATTGCAAATTAGAACTTTTTATTCCTACTGAGTCCCACACTTCGGTTGAGTCCACAACGTTCTTGAGAGTGAGGTCATAGGCTGCATTAGAGTCAAGGGCCTAATTAAAAACAAGGTCAGACAATTATTTGAGTAGGGTGCAGCCATTAAACAACATCATTTTTAATAAATACCCTTAACATAGTTTTGAGGCCACACTAAATACTGGCATGAAAGTAGATATTGGAGAACATATAAACAAAGATATCTGCTATACAAACCATTTCTGTGGATACTTTTGATTGGAATGTTGCACTTTCTGTTCAGAAGAAATGTATACTCCAATCGGCAATCAAATCAAATTCATTTTGTATTGGTTGATTAATAAAAAACATTTCATAAAACACATTGTAAAACACCTAAAACATTCCCATCCAAGTCTGTCTTAATTATAAATGCACTGCAATGTTTTCCATCTATACTTCCATTTAAATAACACATTCCAGCCTTTTGAACCTCTTATCCAAGCTTAAATTAAATAGTTTGAGAGGTGGACCCTACTACATACCCAGCTAACCTTAGACCTTATGTACTCTGGCATACTTAATTTTGTTGGCCATAAATAACACGTATGCACTGAGGCGTGCCAGTTAAACCAAAGGGTTAAGGTGCATAGGGCAATATGGGAGTTAAAGTGCAAGTGCTCATAACAACTTCTGAGTCAGCGGCAAGACAACCGCTCTAAACAACCTTCCTTATAGTCGGAAAGAGAACTAGCTTAACCCACCTACTTGTGCCTTCCCCAACATATGCACCCTAGCCTCCTGCTAAATGCGTAGGACAGTGTAGGGGCTAAAGTGCAAATCCGCCAGCTAAGATGAATAAGGCAATGTGGGAGTTAGAGTGCAAATACATATTACAAGTTATGAGTTGGCCACAGAAAGAACATTCTAATAGGCCTTCCTTAGAATCAAGAGCAGGAGTGTCTTAAAGTGCTATGCCTTCCCCAACATGTGCACCCCAACCTCCCCTACAAAATGCATGGGACAGTGTGGGGTTTTAAGTGCAAATGCAACACTTCGAATGTATAGGGCAATGAGGGAGTAAAAGTGCAAGTGCTCATTGGAATTTCTAGGTTGGCTGTAAGACAACTGTTTTAATAGACCTTCATTAAGGTCGAAAGAAGAGACCAAAAATGATTACAGTTGTTAAAAATCTATCATTTTGATTAATTTAAAAAGTGAAGAAAATCAGCTTGATAAAAACAGGCTGACCAATCTTCATTTTACAGGAATGTCGAGATTATATATTTTCCTGAAAATATAATGATTAGTAAAAAGGGCAAATGTTTAAAAGACAGGAAAATATTATATGGTGGTAAGAAGGGGAAATGGAGTAATGGATTTATAACAAGGGAGATCCCGTGTGGGAGTATGTGGTGCAAGTAAAGCAGGATTAAAGATCCGTCACCTTTGCAAGGGCCTAGCTTACACAGACCCAGATGTTCTGGATTCCGAATCCAGAGAAGTTCTTCTCAGTCTTCTGGTGGCTCAGTCACTTAGATGGTTTGAACGGGAGAATGATTTTCTCTGCCGCACCAGATCTTGTCTTAGAGTCAAACGGAAGTCAGACTGGAAGGGGCGCAAGATGTGGTCAACTCTCCACTCGAGGTTCATGGTCCATTCAGGAGTCAACACTGCACATGAATTGCTTAGAGATGCTTGCAGGTTCCTTTGCCATCCAGTTCTTTATAAAAGACAGGGCAAAGTGCACAGTTCTGAGGATGGACAATCTGTCTGCAGTCAGGTACATAAAGCAGCACAAGATCCAAACCTCTAGTTCTATTGGCCAGGAACCTGTGGGAATTCTGTCTCCCGAGAAACATCTCAGTCAAGGCGGAATATCTCCCGGGCAAGCTGAATATGGTAGCCAATAGGTTTTCCGGGCATATCAGTGACTCAAGCGACTGGCGTCTTCATCCTCCTGTATTCAATCACCTTTCTTCCATCTTCGGCGCCATGTCAATAGACCTCTTTTCTGCTCATATCAACACCGAGCTCCCGTCCTTCTTCAGTTGGAAGCCGGATCCACTAGTGGTTGCCACAGATGCTTTCCTTCAGTCATGGCCTCATATCCTTCTCTATGTGTTTCCTCCTTTCCTCCTCATTGCCCGGGTTCTGGCTCACGTTCGCAGACAACAATCATCCCCAGTCCAGGTCGCTCCATTTTGGCAGTCCCAGCCTTGGTACCCAACCCTATTAGAGCTAGCCTCAGATCTCCCAGTATTGATTTCTCCTTTTCCCAATCTGCCCTTGAACCCTCTAGGGTCTTCCACACAGTCTGATTTTAGAGGGCACCTGCATCTCATAGTTTGGAGAATGAATTTCAGGGCTTCCTGGAGAACCCCGGGAATTTTGGAAGAGGCTGTCCAGTTTATCCAACAATCGTGGGCTCCGGGCACAACAAAGGTCTGTAGGTCAGCCTAGTTGGCCTGGTGTAGATGGTGTTTGGACAGGGATTCAGATCTCCTTTTAGCAGATGTTACCTTGGTGGTAAATTTACTTGGTTTCCTAGCATCTCAGGGTAAGGCTTATCGTACCATTAACACTTACAGATCTGCGATCTCTTCGGAACATATCAGAGTGAATGGAAGACCGATTGGTGAACACCCGTTGGTTTGTTGACTTTTAAAAGGAGTACGTTTTTCTAAGCCTACAGCTCCTAAATGCAATGTTATGTGGGATGGTAATGCTGTACTTCGCCTTTGTATCACATGGCCAGATAATGCTGACTTATCACTCAATCATTTGCCTGGCAAATTGACTATGCTTTTGTGTTTAGTTTCTATCAAGCGTTTATCTGATGTTAAGGCTCTGGATGTTTCCTCCTTCCGATATTCCTCTTTAGGTGTTTATTTTCAGGTCAATAGGCGTACTAAGACTAATGTATTACCTGTACATGCCCCTGTTTTCCTCTCATAACCTAAGTTGTGTATTGGTAATTGTTTAAAGACTTAAGTTTCTCGAACTGCAGATCTCAGAAATAACCCCTCTCCCAACTGCTTATTTCCTTTTAGAACCCCACAAACCTGTGTCGGCTCTTAATTTGGCCTCTGGGTTAGATGGCTCATGTCCCTGGCTGGTGTTTCTAGCCTTTCTTTTGGCGCCCATTCACTGAGAGGGGCTGCGGCCTCTCGTGCTTTCTGGGCGGGAGCTAGTTAACATGATATTCTCAGATCTGCAGATTGGTCAAATGTTAACACGTTTAGAACTTTTCATTGTAAACCTCCTGACCATCAATTGGACAACATTATATTGTTGCTTTGAACAAACATAATACAAGCCTCTGGTCTTAAAATAAAATCAACATTTTCCTAGCCTTGGTGTCTGAAAGACTAGGTTTTATTAAAGACACAGAGGCGAGTATTATCCCACCTCAGTTACATTAACCCTCCCAGTTCCTTTTTTCTACAGTTCCTCTTTCTTCAACAAGTTCAGCTACATCCAGTTTCATCTTATCTGACTTCTCCGTGCCGAAGTTCCTGGTGGTCAGTTTTTCCTTTTACGCTTCTCATGGACTCCTTTAAAGACTTCTTATCTGCTTTATTGACTTTGTGTATGGTTGTTTTTTTGCTCTCTGAATCCTCTTCTGACTGACTCGCGCAAGAAAGGAGGGCTTGTTGCTCTCAGTTAAGATAGTTATGTCAATACGCGACGTGTTATTGGCTATTCCATTATGATGTAATGTGGTAGTTTTTCTCCCAGAGTTCTGGGATTTGTACTTTTTCTTGGCTGTTGTTTTATGAAAGTAAGAAAAGAACGCATTATACTTGCCTCTGTGTCTTTAATAAAATCTAGCCTTTCAGACACCAAGGCTACGAAAATCTAAATTTTTCTGCATTTTTATTCACTTGCATATCAGTAAAGTTTATTTTAAACTGAATGAGAGGAACTTCTGGGCATATGTAAATATGGCGTGGCAAAAATTGACACCTTGAGCCACATTAGCCTAAAAAATGACTCTAGTGTGGCGCAGGGAAGAGCTTGGACCTTGTAAAGCTGGATCAGAAAAGCAGGGTTTGACCTGAATCTGAATTAGAAAGATGATATATTTTCGAAGACAAACACCAAGGGCACATGGCTTCACAGTTTGCACTGCAAAGTTTGTTCTCACAATATGCTACAGAATATGTTAAGACATGTGCTAATTTTCGGCAGAACATTCCCAGTCTTATGCTCTGCAGTCGGAATTGTTGTACACATTAACATCCTACCTTGTGGCTCTTCAGTGTTAGATTTTACTCGCTGTCCTCTGACTAACTGTGCAGCTCTGCTGCATTCAATGATGTGCATGAAGCCCATTTTTTCTGAATCAATATTAACTTTTACTTACTGTGTTTGGCATGTACTCTGTTAATTTAGGTTTATTACAACAAACATCTGTCTGGGTGACCAACACTTTAAGAGTCTTTTGTCTGTGTTTAGTACTCAAGGCTGGGTGGCCGTACCCGCATTGGTCATTTCTCAAGGAGGCTGAAAGTGTGTGGGGGTGCTTCTGTTATACAGGGCGGTTTTTGTAGCAGTGAAAAAGTTATAAACACAGTGCAGAGTTCCTTGTGTATCCAACGGTTTTCAGACAACAACAAAAGTGCCAAGATAACTCTGGTGATTAATGTACCTGCTGGAGAAAGATCAGGGTTTTGTCTCGTGGTAGGTTTGACTCATCTAAGGTAGCACAGAGAACGTGTACCATGCAGATCACAAAACAGTATTGTATTTGTGTATAGCTCAGTGGGATACTGCTTTTGTCACAGAGCTCCTTTTGTTACTGTGCTGTTCATAACTTACAATCATAAACTAGCACAGTGAGCTGTGAACTGCAATCATAGAGCTGCATGCAAACTGCATGGTACAGGTTAGAAAGTTATGTTTTTCCCCCATTATTTGATTATCCTAATTTTATAATTAAAGCCAGCCCTAACCATTGTGTTATGTTCTAAATCCTGAGTTTATGTGTCCCCAGACCAAGCACTCTGCACACAACACAACTGCCTACCAGTAAGAATGACATGCGAATCCTACACCATGTAGTCTACAGTGTCTTAGGTAACATTTTCTATACACTATTTACACATGTACAATTCATTGTCTTCATTTGTGTTTGATGTAAAGTGCTCCAACACCCTATGCTGGTGAGATGCACTATAAAACAAATGAAATACATGTGAGCGAGGAGCTATGGAGAGATGAGATGCACTGTTAGAGGGTGAAGGAATCATTAAAGATCCCCAATAAAGATTGCTGTATCCTGGTGCCCTGTTAGGTCATCATTTACTACACGAATACAATTGCTTATATAAAGTAAAAAACTGTTGTAAAATGCACCATTTTTGCCTCTGTTTCCCAAATTTTCTTTTTGGGGGAGAACACCCCATGCCCCATTTTAATGGTCAGGTTCGCTCACTGTGCAATGTATGGGGGCTGGTCCAACAAAATTTGCCAGGGCTGCTTTCGGCTCCCAGTCCAGCCCTGGTAGTACAACAGACTGCCCTCAGAAAATATCAAGGAGTCTTCTATAGAACACAATGGAACAAATATTCAATATCCCATTAAGGCTTCAGGGACCTAGGGCCAGATGTAGCAAAGGTTTGCGAGTCGCAAATGGCCCGAATCGCTATTTGCGACTCTGCAAAATTGGAAATGGGATGCAAAAATCCAATTTCCGACTCGCAAAAAGCGATGCGAGCCGTTACCGACTCGCAAAATGTGCGACCCCATTTTGCGAACCGCAAATAGGAAGTCCCAATTTGCGAGTCGCAAACCATATGCAATTGCAACTCGCAAATTGCGACTAGTCGCAAAAAGCCCAGTTTGCATGTCCCATTTACCACTAACTCAGAGCAGGTGGTAACCATTACCAAAGTATAAAAGGAGACCCAGAAGGCATCTGGGTTACTCAAGATGGCGGAGATATACCTGATAGCAGTGAGGAGGAGAGTCCACGCAGCCCAGCAGAGGAGGAGGAGGAGCCACAGACAGGAGAAGATTTACAGAACAAGGCAGACTCTTTTTCAGCAAACTGAGGAAGAAGTCTATGACAAATACAGACTTAGCAGCGCAGCTATACTAGAATTAATTGAATTACTCAAACCACAGCTAGAACGCCAGACTCTGCGCGGCTGCGCCATCCCTACGCATGTGCAAGTGCTATGCTCACTGCACCTCTTGGCCTCGGGGAGCTATCAGGGGGTCATTGCTGTGGCAGGTGGGGTATCCCAAAGTGCACTATCAGGGTTCTTTAGGGCATTCCTAGATGCCTTACTCACACACATGTCCCAATACATATACCTACCCAGGAATGAGGCAGAAATTAACAGCACCAAGTTGGACTTTTACCGGATTGCCAACTTCCCCCATGTCATAGGGTGTGTAGATGGGACACATATTCAAATATGCCCTCCTGCAAACCTGGAATATCTGTTCCGCAACAGAAAGTGTACACATTCACTCAATATTCAGGTTGTTTGTGACGCCCATTATGTCATCACTGACATTGTCGCGAAATTTCCAGGCAATACTCATGACTCCTACATTTTTAGGCACAGTGGGATACACCAACGCCTGGAACGTGGGGAGTTTGGAGACAGATACCTCCTAGGTAGAGCTGCATACACCTTGTAGACATGCACACAGATCAATGTGCACACCAACCAGGACTTTCTAACAGTGTACTGTTTGTGCCCAACAGGTGACAGTGCATATGCACTACGGCCATGGATAATGACTCCGTACTTAACACCCAGCAATGAATGTGAGAGACGATACAACAGTGCACATAAGAGGACCAGGAACCTGATTGAGCGCACCTTTGGATTGCTGAAAGCACGGTTCAGATGCCTCCACCGAAGTGGAGGTGCCCTCCAGTATACCCCCATTACGGCATTCAAAATTGTTGTCGCATGCGCTATCCTGCACAATATTGCCACCCGACGTGGGCTACCTCTCACCCCTGCAGACCTAGATTCTGAGGATGAAGAGCAAGAGCAACCACATCGCCATCATGGGGATCGGAGCATCGCGAATCAAGGCAGACTGAGATGCGAACACATAGCAACCCAATACTTTGGAAGGTACGTGTCAACTTCAACCATACTCACCTATTGACCAAAAACTCCATTTGTTAAGTGGAACAAAAAAACGATTTAATATGTGCAGAAATTGAACTATTTACAATGACAAACTGTTCAGGGAGTTCAGAAAGCCAACCAGGCATGGGGCACATTGCAGTCATGTGCCCCAACATCAGGGACAGTGTGTAGTTTATGACCTACGGCGGCCTCTGCCAGCCTGGCTGGTCCCAGGTTGTTCAGCAGTGCTCTGCCTCGTACTCCCACTCCGGAGCACCCTGGTGTCACCAGCAGAGACACTGCTCACAGTGGAGCCCTCTTCGCTGTCCTGTGGGGTGTCCCCTGTACCCCCGGACACATGCCGTGCCTCCATGAGATCGATCACATGGGTGATCCGGCCCAGGCCTCTTGCCACATCACCTGCAAAGTGGCCCATTTCCACCTGGAGGCCGACTGTTCTTCTTGACAGCCCAGTGGTGTTGACTGCCAGTCTTCTAATTGAGGAGGCCATCCTGTCCAGCCTCTGGAGCAGCTGGCGGTCCCTGCGCCGCCCACCCTCGCTCTGTGACAGCAGTCAAGCCACCAGTTCCCGCATGGACAGGGCTAGGTACGACACTCCAATCTATGCAATCCAGTTCTACGCCACTCCACTCTACCCCACTCCACTACATGCCACTCTACCCTACCCCACTCCATTTAATGCCACTCCACTGTATGCCACTCTAGTCTAGGCCACTACACTGTAGGTACTCCACTCTATACTACTCAAGGCTATTCCACTGCATGAAGTCGCTCCACCCTATGCTATTCTGCTCTACGCAGAACCACTTCAATGTATGCCATTCCACTCTATGCCATTCCACTCAATGCCACTCTATGCCACTCCACTATATGCTATTCCATGCTGTACCACGCGCCACTATACACTATTCTATTGTATGCCACTATTATTTAACTCACTCCACTGCATACCGATCCACTCTATACCTCTACTCTACCCTAGGGTACATTAATACACTCTAACACACTGCATTTTGTGCCATTCCTCTCTTCACCACTCCACAATACGCTATTCCACTGTACTCCGCTCCACTCTATGCCAATACACTCTTCAAAAACCCACTGAACACTATTTCACTCTTCCACAATAAATTCTACACCACTCATTGCCACTCCACTGTACACTATTCTACTGTACTCTATGCCACTCTACTGCTCTGTATGCAATTCTACTCTACCACCGCTGCACTGTACCCAACTTGACTCTACGCCACTCCACTATATGGTATTCCACTGTCCTCAACTAAACTCTATGCCACTCTACTCTATGCTATTCAAATCTATACCACTTCACTCTACCGCACACCACTGTACACCCCTCCAGTGTACGCTACTCATCTGTACACTACTTCACTGTACCCCATTCTACTGTATGCCACTCCACTGCACGCCACTGCACTCTACACCTCTCCACTGAATTCTATTCCAATCTGCTCCACTCTAGTGTATGGCACTACAGATCACGCAACTATAATGTATGCCAACCCATTGTTCAGTACTCCACTGTATGCTATTTCAGTGTATGCTACTCTACTGTACGCTGTTCCTATGCCACTCCACTCTACACCACTCCAATGTACGATATTCCATTGTATGCCACTGCACTCTATTCCACTCCACTCTATACTATTCCACTTTATGCCAGTCTATTGTATCAAAATCCACTACACTGTACACTGTATGCTATTTCACTGTATGACACTCCAGTCCACCAGTATACAGATCATCACTACACTGTATGCCACTCCACTGTACTCTATTCTTCTGTATGAAACTCTACTGTACAGCACTCCACACTATATTTTTCCTACTCTGTGCCACTCTACTGTCAGCCACTCCAGTGTACGTCACTCTACTATACATTTTTCCTTTATATGGTACTCCACTCTATGCCACTGCACTCTGCACCACTGTATGCTACGCCACTTCACACCACTTCACTCTATGCCACACCACTGTATGCCACTCCGGTGTATGCCACTCTACTATATGCTTCTCAACTCTACACAATTACACTGTATGCAACTCCACTGTTGCCCCTCCACTCCGTGTTGCTCTATTCTCTGCCACTCCACTCTATAACACTCGAATGTATGCTGCTCCACTATACACTATTCCACTCTACACCACTCTACCTCATGCCACTCCACTGTATGGTATTCCACAGTATGCCACTCCATTATACGCTATTCCACTCCATGACACTCTATGATGTGCCACCCTATGTTCTACTGTATGCCTCTAGCATATACCTCACTTCACTGTATGCTGATTCACCCTATGCCATTGCACTCTATACTACTCCAATGTACTCCATTTCACTCCACCACACCACATTCTATGCCACTCCATTATTTGCCATTCCACTGTATGCTATTCTACTTTATATCACTCCACTGTATGTCACTACACCCTACAGAACTCCATTGTACAGTATCCCAATCTATGCTACTCCACTATACATCACTCCACTCTACACCACTTCACTGTACTTCACTCCACTTACGGCATTCCAGTATAGCCTATTCCTCTGCATGCAACTACACTCTTTGCTGCACAACTCTATGCTTTTCGGCTCCACTGTATGTTATTCCACTGTAAGGTACTGCACTGCACCTCAATTCACTGTACTTCATTCAACTGTATGCCATACCACTCTGGCCTACTCCACTGCACCTTGTTTCATTGTATGCTACTGCACTGTACACTATTCCACTGTGGGCCTCTCAAGTCTATACCACTCCAGTGTATGCCACTCCACTTTAAGATATTCCAATCTATGCCATTCCACTCTGTGCTACTCTACTGAATGTTCATATTCTGTACCTCACTCCACTGTACGTCCCTCCTCTCTATGCCACAGCACTGTACAAGGCTCCATTCTTTGCTATTACAGTCTACCACACTTCATTCTACACCACTCTACTCTTTGCCGCTCCACTGTGTACTAGTCCACTGTACACCACCTTATATCACTATACTCTACAACACTCTACTTTGTGCTATTACACTCCATGCCACTACACTGTAAGCCAATTTATTCTACGCCACTCCACTGTACACCACTCAACGTTATGTCCTCCACTTGCAATATTCCACTGTACTCAATTAAACTCCACGTCACTCAACTCTATGCTATTCAACTCTATGCCACTTTACTCTACCTCACACCACTGTACACCACTACACTGTACCTCACACCACTGTACACCACTACACTGTACGCTATTCCACTATATGCTACTTCACTGTACCCCACTTTCCTCTATGCCAGTCCACTGTACGTGACGCACTTTACACCATTCCACTGCAAGCTATACTAATCTACACCACTCTAGTGTACAGCACTACAGAGCATGCCACTCCACTGTATGGTAGTCCACTGTATGCTGTTTCAGTGTATGCTACTCCGCTGTATGCTATCCTACTGTATACCACTCCACTCTATACCACTCCGCTGTATGCCACTCCACTCTATGCTGCTCCAATCTACTGCACTCTATGCCACTCCACTCTACTCCACCCCACTCCATGCCACTTCCCTGTATGATACTCCACTTCATGCTATTCCACTGTACGCCACTCCAGTTTACACCACTCCACTGTACACTACTCAACTCTATGCCTATGTACTATCCACTAATCCACTGTATGCGAATCCACTCTAAGCCACTCCACGGTATTTCACTCTATCATACATGACTATAGACCACTCCTGTGTATGTCACTCAACTGTTCATTTCTCCATTGTACGGTACTCCACTGTACTACATTCCACTCTTTGACAGTTCACTGTATACACCTCCAATCTATGCTATTCCACTGTATGCCACTCCACTGTATGCCACTCCATTATATGCAGTTCCACTTTATGGCACTCCATTGTATGGTAGTCTGCTATACCTTACTCCACTGTATACTATTCCACTCTATCCTACTCCATAGTACGCCAATCCAGTCAATAACACTTCACTATAAGCAACTTCAGTGCACCCCACTCCACTGAACGGCACTCCAATGTATGCCACCTCACTGTATGCTGTTCCATTGGATACCACTCCACTCTATGACCTTCCACTCTGCTTTAATCCACTGCATGTCACTCCACTGTACATTGGGCAACTTACCGGCACACTATGCCACTACCATCTAAAACACTATACACCACTACACTGAAGCATTCTGTACCACATTCTAGCATACTCTACCTTACTCCACTGTACAACACTGTAGCCCATTGTATGCCACTACAGTGTACTCCCCTCTACAAGTATCTCACACTCTAAAACACGGCATACAACTCCACTGTATGACACGCCACTGCACTCTATATAATACTTTACTTCATTGTATGCTACACCACTTCAGTGTATTACATTCCATTGCACCATGCTATGGTAGATGGCACTCCACTATATCACACTTTATTCTGTGTTATGCTATGTCACTCCACTTGAATACACTGTATGACAGTTCAGCCCACTGTATGCCACTGTACAACACTCCAGTGTACACCGCTACACTCTATAACTCTCTACTGTCCTCTATGAAACTGCACTCACCAACACTTTACTTCACTGTTTGACACCGCTCTACAGCGCTGAGGAAGCTGTCACTCGAGTAGAAAATCTACTCGAGCGGCATAAAGAAGTTAGAGGAATTAAAAAACTCCAGCGCTGAAAATCAGTGCGAACCCGAACTCGGCCGCTTGCGACACTCCTCGTAGCGCAGCAGAGTTTTTACGGCACATCACAGAGTTCAGCGTAGCAGAACTCTGCGAACTCCACCCAGGCCTAGTCAAGAAGAACATGCAGGAACCATTTATTATACTGAAGTAGTAAACTGGTTTGCATCAAGCACACCTATTTAATGAGTTTTTAAATCTTTTTACTTTAGAGCATTAACCACCTGGCCACACGCTATATGGGGTGACCATGTAGATGCAGGATTTCTTAAAATGTAATGTATATGCAGTCAATTATTTTAATCTCTCTGGGTGCCTCAGCAAGTCTCCCTGGAACAGCACACCGGTTATTGTCAACTCATTCTGAATTCTGTAGTGATGAACACTTTTCCCCTGTTCCAAGTTACACAGCTCAGAATATTGTTTTTTTATCCTCGCACAAATTCTGCAAGTCACTACCTGTGTAGGAAAAGTCTGGAAAATGCGGGCTTGATTATGAATAGCCCACTTTTGGGTCTGGCTAGACGTTGAGTCACCATTCACACCACACACAATACAAAACGTACCAAAACACATATACACATACATAAAGGGGCTGTAGGTGAGCATTCTTCAGCCATTGGGTTGTTTCGGTGAACCACCTCTCGTACATTTGCTCCAGAAGCTGTCAATTATACTTTGGATCATCCCACAGCATTTTGTGGATGGTTGCATTGATACTTTGCATTTCTGAGTGATTAATAATAGACTCCTGTGTTTTGTTCCTGTTCCAGTGTGGACATACATGAAATTCAGAGAACACAGAGGACCCTTTGACTCTGAAATAAATTATTGCAGTGCCTTGCATCCGGATGCACTCACTTTCTTGTGATTGTCCGTTGCTGCAGCTGTGTTACCTAGCTCCTAAATATCGCTTTTCCAGTCCCTCTGAGAGTGCCGAGGATGCTCACAGCCGGTGTGCAGTAAGAGATGTTATATGCATACTTCACCATGGACCGCAGAATTCTCAGCTCTCTGCTTGTAGGCTGCTCATCTCTCCCTGGTCCTGCCTGCTGCAGCTCATTTTGTCAGAGGGGGTGCATTGACACAAGCTCTGGGAGACAGAGTTGTGGGTTCAGACTTAACTGCAGGTCACTGAGAGGGCATCAGCCACAGTTTGGTTTCGGATTCAGCCCCATGTCGCTGAAAATCTCTACCCTTTTCTAGTATGACTCCTTCGGAAGTTTCAATCTACTTTCCTGACGGGAAGCCACGGCTTTGATCCATGGTGCGATCCTTAAATGTTCACTTGTATGCATTGTGGACGATGTCTAATCTGCATGAACTCAGGAAGGGTAGACGTACACTACTTTTGGTTGTAATGTTGGGGCAGTACAAGACCTCTCATTATTGTCTGGGCATGTCATTCAGCACCATCTCCATGGTATCTAATCTAGTCTACATATTGCTTTAAGATATCATGCCAAAGAAGCATCCAGGAATTTATTATATTGCTGTATTGACTCTGCTGTGATGATAATAACTGAATTGTGCCAACTCATCGAGCAAAAGGCTCTTTTGCACACATTGGTATAATTTACTTCAAATGTTAGCTGGTGCAACAATATTTTTATGAGAGGGTGGCACAGGTTTGCTGACATTCAACTAAGTTTCCCAAAACACATTACAGTTGTCTCCAACAAGTAGCTCTAGTAGCTCTTGTGCTACCCATAGGTAGCTCCTGTATATGCAGCCCAGCCTACAAAACAGAAAAGTGTGTATTTAATACAAACATGTAAACTTGTCTGATGTGGTCAGTATTAAAATTCTATTAATATTCATAACTTCAGATGATTTTCATTGAACATAAGTAGCTTTTCCCACAGAAAAGGTTGGAGACCCCTACATTCCTTAACCAAATCTTCTCATCACCTAGCCCACATTCTTGATGTAAACTATTAAAACTGTTTTTACAGTGCTTACTCGTTTGGGAGCCACTGAGCGCACCGCTGTACAGTACAAGACAAACTTAATAGGCTTCATTCAGTGACCTTAACTTTCACCTGGAAGGCCAAAATGACCCTTGCTTCACAGCACTCCTCGAACGCGTGAGAAACATTGGACTCACCCAGCTCATCACAAAACCAACACACACAACAGGATACACATTGAACCCCATCTTCACCACAAGCAACACCATCAAATACAACAACCACACAGCTCACATGAACTGACCACTCCATCATCCACTTCCACATCAACACACCCCAAGTCAACACTGCTAGGTTCAGCACTTCAAGCCATATCTGGAGCAAATCACAGAAGCAGACTGTCTCAGCGCCTTCATCACTGATCAGCCTAACCCCACAGATAACCTCGACAAAGACTTCAACAACTGGATCACAAATATCACGGACACCATCGCACCTATCAAACCCAACGAGCATAGTAGATAAACAAGCCGGCAAGTTGGTACACAGAAGACCCCAGAGACACCAAACAACACTGTGAATAGCTAGAAAGGAAATGGAGAGCAAGAAGTACCTACAAGGCTGTACTTATAAGCTATCATCAGCAAATTAGAGACACCAAGAAAAAAGCTTTTGTGGACCACATTGAAAAAAGCCCCAACGGCTGAAAGGAGATCTTCTCAATCACCAAGGATTTCACCTCACCCTCAGCACACAGATTCATAAACACATGCCCACACACATGCACACAAGCATGAGCAAGGCATAGAGCTTCATTCTCTGGTATTCTTAACCAGGGTCCCTGGAATTATGTGATTGCATTTGCCACATCATTGATCATCTACTGTATGATCTACAGATTCTGACAAAAAAAAACTCAAATGGTTAAAATGTTACCAAATATGCAGCAAAGTATGTTGCAGCAAAGTAAAAGGCCCTTTGCACAGCTTGACTGGTCACTTTTATTTTGTTTATTGCCATATTTCAGTGTTAAACCAATCAGTTGCATCCAAGACTCAGAGAGCATTAGCAAGTGTGAAAATTACATAAGAAAGTAATACTATCACAAAATGTGCTGCATTATGCTACATAATTTGCCTTTTCCGGCCCCATAATTTGCTTGACCCTGCTGCATAATTTGGTGTTCCTCTGCCACATAATTCCCGTGGTTCTGCTCTTAACTAATTGCACACGTTTACACATTCCTTCTCTCTGAAATAGGTTCTCTAGAGATAGTGCACCCAGGTTGAGATGAAAGGCTTGCTTGGAATAAAATAATTTTGCTACTCCTTCCTTGCTACTATCCAGCTAAATGTCTGAGTGTGTCAGATAAAAGGGTCGGATTTTGTTAGGTACAGAATTCTGCCTAAGGAGTACCTCCATTGCAATGCATGGAGAGTGAAGCACTTATGTCCTACAATGAAGGATTGGCTGAAGGTACTACACATGATAAGGGACAGCTTGTGAGCTGTGCCAATGCCACAGCTTGAAATGCCTGCACTAGGCCAGGTAATTGCAGAACCTATCATTGTACCTTTTACAGCTAAGAACGGGCACATAGAAAATGCTATACCCTATTGCTTTCCCCAATGCTTAGTTTCCTTCTTTTGTTCCCTATTTCCAATGTGGGGTCTGCTCCTCCCACACTACCATTGGCTGTTCATGCACTGCTACCCACAGGAACATACCCTGAGCCTGCATAGCACAATGGCACATGTGTTCTTCCCCGCTGTTATTTATATTGCAAGACATTTGTCTACTACCTACTTGCCCTACTTTGTTGCCTTATGGCTGGTGTTCCCATTTAACTTTTATCCACACTTTGTTTTGAAATGCATCATTATGTCAACACAACATTTTATTTATGTACTTCGAGAAAGTAGATAACCTTACAGTGCCTTTTCTCTTTCTCAAGCACAAGCTCCTTAATGTAGAAAAGGGGGCCAGTTTCACTTTCCTTGCAGCCACAGCTGGAGGAAAAATTACAGCAACAGCAGCCAAGCTCCAGGTACCTTTGCAGGTTTGCAGAAAGGGCTTGTGTCTGACTCAAGAAACCGCTTTAGTCTGAGGAACTGCAGACTGCATCAAGAAAGTGCACTTTGCAGCTTTTTAAAATTCCAACGTGTTGCAAGTACCATATTTGACCACTTTTTTTGTATCTTTGTCAGATGAATGGTATGAATATCATAGTGGAGCTGAGCAAATAATTTGTTCACAATTGCCTAAAATGAAATGTCCAGCCAGCATTTTCAGACACAAGGCAGATCTATTGGCATTGTCAGTGTTTGTTAAAAAATAGTGAGATGTATTGGTTTATCCCATGCCATCCTCCGCCATCTTGCCTCACTCGCCTAGGCCTCAAAATATGGGAAATCTCAGTGGCTGTGCCACAGCATTTTTCACAACACAACCCACATCCAACATGGCCCTGCAACCCAAATAATCTTGAACAGGACGTCTTGCACAGAAAGATCCTGGAGTCCTGTAAAACAATCAGCTTCTCCAAATCATATATTAATCTACTTGGGCAAATTAATAATCATTTGACATTTAGGTTGATTTGGTATTTGCTGACTCTCCAGATGTTTTAAGGATTGGACCTTGAATATGTAAGGCCTTGTATGAAAGTGTATTATTGTTTAGAGTGGAGATTGTCCACCCCAATCCTCAGTGATATGAATTTTTAAAGTTTTAAATGGTGTCAAGAAGCCCAAACCGCCAATGCTTGTCATTGGTTATGGTAGATCGGGACCTAGGCACAATTAAAGGCCAACCACAATGGAACACTCATCAGGTGCAGCAAGTCAATGGTCCAGATGTAAGTATGAAAGTCTTAAGTTTAAAAATATGTAAATCCCACTTCATATTTTATAAAGAAAAGCCTAGAATGTCTTCAAAGTCCCTACTTAAAATGGACTTTGTCACTTTTTGAGAAGAAAAATTCCCCCAGTGCAGGCTGCCACTAAAACTGTAGCTACCGCTGCAAAACTGAAGGCTGAATACCTGAGCAGGTTGGCCCTCAATTGAGCTCCGGGGCCTTGGTGATTTCTCACTGACATCCTTTAAGCCCCAATTCATAATAGGTTGTTTTTTTGTAGGTGTGCGGATTCTTGTGCAGGATGAAGCTGAAATTCAATCCAATGCTGTAGAATTGCCGTCAGATACTTTTTCTGGCAGGACCTGCTGAAGCTTTGCAGGAAAAGTTTAAAAAGTTTCCAAACTTTTGTTAGGTTCCCAAACAACCAGAGGCGTACACATCTAAGACCCCTCAGGACCTAAGTGGAGGTGTCACACAGAGACCAACAGCAAAGTTCAGTCACACTCTAGTTGCTACTGGCCAGTTGAGTATTTCCTGAAAAATCTCTTGCAGCTTGTTGTGTCCCAGTAGCCACACAGAAGGGCAGCCAAATGACCTTTGAAGTCAACTTCTTTGTAATGGGTATATGAGGGATCAGGGCCAGTCTCTCAAGGCCTGTTTCAGGTGATAGCAGGTCCAGTCCTCCTCCAATCTTCTGCTGGTCCGGAAAGTGTTAAAAAATGGCGGTTTGAGATGCCACATTTATGATTGGCATCAGTTAGTGGGTGGGGGTGATTCCTGGGCCCTACGTAACCAATGGGGTCAAAGTTCCTGAGGCAATCCTATCCACTTTTTCAGTAGATTCTGGGTGCTTTACTACTCACAGGCCCAAAATGTCATGTGTCAGGGCAATGCCAAGATGTCTGAAATCTTCATTCAAACTGTACTTGGGCTCTGAAGATTTGGGGTGTGTTTAGGAAAGTGATAGGGAAATCACTGGTGAAAACACGAATATTATTTCAAAATGATAGTCCTGAAAGAATATTGTGTCAAAATATTTCCATCAAAAATATCGAGGGGCTGAATATAGTAGCTAAGAATATAATTTGTTATGTATACAGTATATATATTTTTTTAAATAATGTTGTATATGATAGTGCTCACATCAATCTAGTTGTATTAAAAATGGTTTATGAATCAATTAAGTAAATATTAGTTATTATTATGATACTTTTTTTTGTATAGTTTTAAGATGAAATGATTTATTTTTACATTTATTATTTAGTAGCGGGAAGTTGGGTAAGTAGAGGAATATTTCAGAGGCGTAGCTTTGGGGGTTGTTTCGGGTGTTACACCTCCCTAATAAATGTAAGTTCTGGTAAATTGTTGGGTACTGGTGCTTTCAGTGGGGTATGGTGAGGTGTTGGTTAGATTTCATAAGGAATATTTACATACAGATAAAAACACGAAAGTCTTAAAAAATTTTCATCTTATAAAATATTATGGTGTCTCTCACTTTGGACCCCTACAATCTGCTTTACCTCCCTTTGCAGTCCTCCTAAAAAAGTCCCTCTGATGGATCCTCCTTGTTGTAAAAGTTATTTTAACATTATGATCGTTAGAAAATCTGAAGCTCACCCCTCCCCCCCCAGCCCAGTTACCAAGCTATGCTCCTAAATATTGTGGGACATTATTTCAAATATCATTTTTTATATTAAATTATTTTATATGTTATATAAATATTCAATTGGTAATTAATTATTTCAATTATTGTATTGATTAATTGTTATTCTAATTATCCGAGTATACTTTGTGATTTTTAATATCTCATTTTAATTTTCTACAGTTTAATTACGAATGAATAACTGAGAAGCAGTTTGTTGGGTTGGTAGAAGAACAGGGTGTGAAGGTATTTAACTTATAGCATTGTGTTTTTTCCAAATTTGTTTATGTTAATTAAATATTAAAAGGATAATTTTGTGAATTATTTACTTGATTATTGGTAATGTCAATTATTTTTTGTGTTTTATTTAATTATTTATTCTATGATGTGTGTTCTTTTTTTAAATAAATGTTATATTTACTTTTATGTTTTGTTTTAATATTATTTACTTATTTTAATTGCTATTCTAATTGAGTTATTTCTTATTTATAATTTATTTACATTTGTTTGGTTAGTGTTGTCTGGGTAGTGATAAGGGCTGTGTATTTATTTTAAATGTGTTTATTTTGTTTCAGATTTATCAAATTATTTTTTTACTATTTAGGTTTTAAATAAGATGTAATTTAATTTTTTTATAATGCATTTATTTTTATTTTGTATATGTTTTTTAATATTTTTTATGTCGTTAGGTATTTAAATGTTTATCAAAATGTTTAGGAGTTGGAATGGTGTCAATAACACTTGCTAAGAGAATCACATTTCCTCTTTATGCTTACGCTGGAGGGATGATAGTAAATCTCACCCCTCCAAAGTCCAACAATTTTGCTACTGTTGCTTAGGTTAGAGTGGGATTAGTAAATTAAACTGCGCAAGAGTCCAACATTTTCCCTGATTTTGCACACGTTTGAATGTAAATAATAAGTCTAACCCTTCCAAAGTCCAGTTCTTTCTGTACTGATCATTATGTTGGAGTGATAATAGTCAGTTTAAACTTTCTAAAGTCCAATACTTTGGCTACTTTTGTTTATGTAAGAGTTAGAATAGCAGTTAGAATAGAAAATTTGACTTCTTCGAAGTTCCCTTTGTGAGTCTTTTGTTCAAAGTATCAATTAAACATGTTTTACATTATTTTTAATTTACTATGGGCAGAGATCAACTAGAGGGGGGGCAGGGTTGGGTTGTTATAGGGGTTGGCCGCAGGGCCTGGCAGCAGGCCAGGCTCTGCAGCTAACCACTGGCATTGGTGGTGTTGGATTAACGTACAGTAATGAAAAATACTTTATGTTAAACAAAGCTTAGTAATTCACTTAAAAAAAACAAAGGTTATAGTTAGGAAATAGAATTAAAAAAACTTAGAAATTCACTGAAAAAAACAAAGATTACAGGAACATGATAGTTAGGATCTGAATTTGCTCACACAAAACCATAGAAATTTAGCAGTTATAGTTTGAGTTTTTTCAAGTAACTATAACTCAAGCCTTAAGGTAACAGTACAACAGGCCATTAAGGGTGGAAACCGAACATGTAAAGAAGGTTTACAGGATACATTTATTAGATTAGAAAGAATTAAGAGAAATTACATGTCTAAATAGTGGGATGGTGTAACATTGAAACATTATAAGAAGTTAGATGGGATACCGAAGGGCCTGAGGTCACATATTTTCCCACATATGATGACTTAGATATGGATTTATTGGTACGGTGGGATGAAGAACTTAAGTTGAATTCAACGAAGCTAAAGGATATTCTCATTAAGAATGTAAATAGAAAGGTATCAAAACTTAAAGTACACATTGAGACATTAGAGAAGGAGATTAAGGAGTTAAATCTACATGAAGCTACAGAGATGAACTGTGTAATATTAATTAACAATATGTTATGTTATGTTATGTTATGTTATGTTATAATTGCTTATATAGCGCCTAAACTGCCCAGAGGCCTCGTAGCGCTTATACTGCAACACAGACTTTTCACTGTTCATATTCGTATAGGAATTAAGCTTTAAATAACCAGGTTTTTAAGGCCTTCCTGAAAGGAATCTCTTGTGAATTTGATCTAATGTTAAGAGGAAGGCTATTCCAGAGTATAGCACCTTGATATGACAAAGACCTTCCTCCCCATCTTGCTTTCTTCACTGTTGGAACTCTGACCAGCATAGCTGAGGAGGATCTGATCGGTCTGGCTGGAATGTAAACAGATGCCAGAGTTTTGAGCATTTCAGGGCCATGATTGAATACAGCTCTATGAATATGGCATAAAGCCTTAAATTGAATCCTTTTATCTACTGGGAGGCAATGTAAGGAAGAAATTCCGGCCCGTATGGATTGTTGCTTAGGTGTATTTAGAAGCAAACGTGCAGCTGCGTTTTGCACCCTCTGTAATCTTTGTATCACATATCTTGGTGATCCTACAAACAGGGCATTGCCATAGTCAAGACGAGAACCTATCAGTGCCTGAATAACCAGTCTCCTGGCAAGTAAAGGCAGTATTGTTAAAACCTTCCTCAGAGTCCTAAGCAGAGCAAAGGAGCTTCCAGCTACTCTATTAGTGTGTTGTGACTTTGAGAGTTGGGGGTCCAGCCATACCCCAAGACTTTTAATAAGACATTTAGGGTGCGGGAGAGTGGGCACTCCTATTGATATGCTAGGATTGACTAAGGAAGTTTTTGTTTGCCCAAAGAACATGACCTCAGTTTTTTCATCATTGAGCTTCAATTTACTTCCCGACATCCATGCAGCAACTGCTTTCAGACAAGGACTCAGTGCTGTCCCCATATCCGGTTGGGTATTGGAGAGGGAAACAATACGTTGAGTATCATCTGCATAGGACACCAGGTTCAGTCCAAATGGCTCAACAATCTCTGCTAATGGCCGCAATATATCGAGATTTCAGGAAAAGGTGAAACAAAGAAAGGTGAGGAAACTGAAAAGGGATGAACAGGATTACTTAAGTGGTAGGGCATTTACGTTCTCAAGAAAGTATGATCATCTGATTCAGGGAACGGTTTCACAAGCACAAACTATGACCTCAGTAAGTTCAGTCTGAACATCTAGAAGTATTCCTGCAACTAGTGATAGTAATGTAGATGGTGTAGAAGGTAGTTCACAAACCCCAACTATCAATAAAAATACTTTTTTACAGGAGATTTGGAGGATCAAAGAAGGCAATTGGGAACAGAGCACGGGAAGGGACTGAGGAGGAAAACCCGAAGGGGAAAGAGAGGTAGGGGCAGAGAGTGGGAATGAAAACAAGGTCTTGGGGCAGAAAGGTGTAGGGAAGGTCTCAGAACAGCAGATGAATGTGGTCAATTTATCAATCAAGGCTCTAACATCAGAGATGATGACACTTTTAAATAGGGGACTGGGATTTTGCCCAACAAGTATGGGAGATGTTTGCAAATTAAGGTTTGATTTATTTAAGATTCTGAGATGCTTAAAACTCAAGAGATTCTTTGAATTAAGTGGTAGAAAAGGAGAGCACAGGGAGATGTCATTGGATCAAATTACACAGAGTGAATTGCCAATCCAAGATGTACATGATACTGTGGTTTTACTATCGATTACTGACTATGAAGAGATTCCAACCACTGTATCTAGGGTATTAAATGATCTGAATACTATACCAGATTCATCTGCGACTAGAAGTTTGAAGAACAAATGAAGTTGGACACCAAAATTGGCCACAGATAGCAATATACAAGTCTTTTATAAATTGGTGTGTGAAGATTCGGATAGACAGATGTCAAGAGGCAAAATGAGTGAACAAAAACAGAATTTAAATTATGGGAAATAACAAGCTCTGAAATCACAAAAAAATGACAGATATAATAATCAGACAGGCTGATAAAGGGGGCAATATTGTTGTGATGAATTGTTGTGATTAAGACAAAAAGATTTATATACAATTGGAGGATGCCAACTGTTATGAAAAGATGAAAAGTAATCCTATGATGAATCTGACAAGTAGGATTAATAAGCTGCTAAAACTGTGGCACAGGAAAGGTTTATTGGACGTGAGGAATACATGTACTTACAGGTAGATCGCTCAAGGTTTCCATGTTTTTATACCCTTCCCAAGATACATAAGAATCTCCCCTTTTCCCCTGGGAGACCGATAGTGTCAGGGATTGGAGGTCTAACTGAGAGAATATCAGAGTTTGTGGATATATTCTTACAACCCCCAGTGGCAAATCTTCAATCATACGTAAAAGATACAAAACACATTTTGAGTTTAATTAGTGATATACAATGGGAGTCTGATATGATGATAGTTACGCTAGATGTGGTGGCACTTAATATGAGTATAAAGTATGAGTCTGGTACACAGGCAATTAGACACATGCTGAAAACAAGATCTGGGGGTTTAATGGAACATACGGACATGCTATTGGAAATAATACATTTAATTCTCAAGCATAATTTCTTTCTATTCAATGATGAATGGCTTAGACAAAAACAGGGAGTGGTGATGGGATCTAGGTTTTCTCCCTCATATGCAAACCTCTTTATGGGATGGTTCGAGGAAAAGTGGGTTTGGGGATTAGGAACAGCGGAATGGCAAAACACATCCTATATTGGGGACGCTACACAGATGATTGATTTATGATTTGGATGGGTATTTCAGATCAGTTAAGGGGATTTTGTGAATATTTGAACAGCAATGATGTCAACATCAGATGTGCATATTAACATAGCTCAGCCCACATAGAAATTTGGGACGTGGAACTTTACATGGAAAACAATAAGATGGAGAGCAAATTATTTCGAAAACTGACATCTTGTAATTCTGTTTTGCATGCCACTAGTGCGCACCCTACATTTCAGATTGAGGCAATACCATTTGGGGAGATGATAAGAGCAAGACGCAATTGTACTAAGGACACAGATTTTCATGAGTGTATTCAAGATAGGGAACAACGTTTTCTATTGAGGGGATATCAAACAAGTAACATAATAAAAGCCAAACGGAAGGTACTTCGAATACCTAGACAACAAACATTGGAGTTACGGTCTGAGACAAGTAGAAGAGGAGACAAGAACACAATAATGATAGTATTGGACTACACAGAGAATTCAATCATGCTACTGAGAAGTATAAGGAAATATTGAGGGATTTTGACCCATGATCCTTAATTAAAAAGTCATATTGCCAAAAGACCAGAGGTAGCATATCGGAAGGGAAACTCCTTGAATAATCTTCTCTGTCCTAGCTATCTGACAAAGTGCACAAAGGTTAATTAGCTGGATATTCATAATAAGGGTTTTTTTTTATGTGGAGGATGTGGAGTTTGTAAATGGTCCTGGTATGCTAAGAAAGACTTCAGAGTGGGCGGGGGTCAGAGATATACAATTCAGACTTACATAAACTGTAACACAACATTTGTGGTATATGTTATAGTATGTAAATGTGAACAAATATACATTGGGAGTACGATCTGTCACCCCAAGATTAGAATTGCGAAACACTGTAGGGCCATTAGACACAATGATGAGCGATATCCGATGGCGTTACATATGAAAACATGTGTTTCACAAAGTGCACATAAAGAATTTAAATTCTTTGGGATTGAACATATTTATTAAGAACCCTTGGGGAGGAAATAGAGAACTAGTTCTCAGGAGAAGAGAACCTATTTGGATTATGCGCTTGAAAGCAGTTGACTGTGGACTTAACTCTGACCATGAATTGGAATGTTTTTGGGGCAAAGAATAAATTTGTCTTTATATTAGAAGATTGTGTCAAGGAGGATGGACTGTGATTGTAACACTGATGACAACAATTATGGATTTTGGTCATGACTGAAGTGATGCACACACAAGTTTAACAGAAGCACAGTAAGCATACACATGTTTACTGACATTCTAAATATGAGGGAGCAGAGATCATAGTCAGGACAGACTTTATAGTATATTGTTATTTTGATATGTATGAAAAATGAGTACACTGTAGTGGTATAGAAATGGATCATATATACAGTAATATGCTGAATGGCAGTAGCAGGACTATGGTTTTTGACATTTAGGGTAATCAGGATTTTTGCAGGTAATAGGTTACACAAAGATGGCGCTAGATTAGGGTATGAGACTTGTAGATAGTAAGAGAGGAGTGTTTGTCCTCTTTCTATGATAATGCGGGGGCGGAAGTTTGACGGGTTCGTACAAGGATTGTAAATGTCACTCGATTATTTACCCTTGTGGGTAAGTACTAAAAATGAATCTTGGGGCGTTTATAGTACTGCTGGCGATCAAATAGATTATATTGGCATTACGGCTTAGGAGGCAGTTTGTAAACAATAAGTTGAGAGTCTAGTGCCCCTTCGATGATTTCGCAAGAGAGGGTATTTAAAGGAAATTGAAGATAGACTCGGCTTTGGACTTCAGCAGCGTACTTCTGTGGTTGCGAAAAATAGGAACAATTGGTAAGTGGCTGCAGTTTCTGAATATAATGTTTCCAAATACATTTAAGTATGGGGACATCGGGTAGAATATATCAGTGTAAATAGAGGTTAGAGGATAAGACATGGGCAATCTGGACAAATTTAGTGACCTTGGTGATTTGTTAAGCATAAGACTGGCATATGGAGGAGAATTACATACTGTGATAGCCTTTGATTGTACTTACAGGAGAATATCGTATTACACAGAACTTGAGAGATTAAGCAGTAAGGTATGCTGGCCAATTCAGGGACGATAAGGTGAGCACTATTTGGATTAGTTTTTATAAAAAAGTTGTGAAATATAATTTTGGAATGACTTCTGACAGCGCACCCCCAGTGTTCTACTATTATGGTTGTATTATATAGAGGACTTGATGTAGAGCGAATTAGTTTGTGATATCAAGAAGGCATGATACGATGAATTGAACAAGGAGCGAATTGCTGTTGTTTATCAGCAGAGGAAAGGCATCGATTTAGGGTACAGAATGAACTATAGGGATGTAAGGACTAGATGTACAAGGGTCCCCTTTTTTGGGGGGGACTCTGTTCCACTTGTGTGTGCATGCTTTTACACAAAAGATGGGGCTACACTTATTGCAAGTCTTTATTGTTTTGCACAGATCTGAATTTTTTTGAGAGAAGAGTTTTTATTGTGGTTATGTGTAATGATAACACTTGGATTAATAACTTATAAGAGCTTTGTACACCAGTGGTTTCCACCTATTAATTTAAACAGCATGATACAATGATTGATAATGAATTGAGATAAGGGAACATGTGTTATATGCAGGTGACATTATTATATATTATTTACAGCCCTGAAAAGCATTGAGGAAGTCAATAGGGTTACAACCCATACGATACACAGGTTGGCTTGGCTGGAGATGGAATTTAAGAATAAGATAAAGAAGATCACCTATACAATTGGGACAAGATTTAAAGACGTGTTCTTTTGTTTCTTGTTACAAGCCTTAAGGTAACTCTAACTCATGCCTCGTCATGCGCTGCCTATTACCCCTGATGTTACAGCAATCATGACAACTTCTATAGCGTCCTTAAAAGTATAAATGAAACATTGGCAGTCAAGGTTTTGGAGAAAAATCTGTGCATGGTGAGGGCATGAGTTATACTTATCTTAGGGCGCGAGTTATAGTTACTTAAAAGAATGTTAACTATAGCTCCTGAATTCATATGGATTTATGCAAGCAAATTCGGAACCTAACTATAATACCCCTGTAAACTTAGGGCCTAAGTTATACTTTTTTAACACTGCATTTGTGTCATTTTTTGACACAAAAATGGCACAAACATAAAAAATAAAATTGTATTTTGTTAGTTTGTGCCACTTTTGTGTCAAAAAATGATGCAAATGCCACACTAAAAAAGTATAAATCAGGCCCTTCGTTTTTTTCAGTGAATATGTATATATATGTATATGTATAAATATATATATATATATATATATATATATATATATATATATATATATATAAAAATATATATATGTATAATATATATATATATATACTGTATATATACACATATATATATATATGTATATATATATATATATATATATATATATATATATATATATATATATATATATATAGATAGATATATTTGAGGCAATCAAGATGCGAGAGAGGACGTGGGCTTGCAGCCAGAGGTGCCGACTTTGTAACTAAAGTACAAGTCTAAGGGACTCATTATGAGGCTGGTGGTCTTGAGACCGCCACCCTCGCAGTGGCAGTCAGGACCGCCGTTGCTGTGGTGGCCCAACCGCCACATTAAGACCCTGGTGTCAGATCACCAGGGTACCGCCGTCTCCGCCAGGATCAGTGATCCCGATGGGCTGACGGCGGCGGAGGTCGGAATCAGCAAGGGTGGCATGTAGCCCC
Organism: Pleurodeles waltl; assembly: GCF_031143425.1. Classification (NCBI taxonomy): domain Eukaryota; kingdom Metazoa; phylum Chordata; class Amphibia; order Caudata; family Salamandridae; genus Pleurodeles; species Pleurodeles waltl. Next base: position 40,567,131 of record NC_090450.1, read on the forward strand.
GCCCTGCTGATTACGCCAGCCTTTTCATGGTGGTATCAACGCCATGCAAGAGGTAAGTTAATTTGCTGCAGTGGCACAAGGCAGGCTTCTGAGATTCAGCTGACAAAAAATTAGGTGAAATATATCAATACGCTTAAATTAAAACAAATTTAATTAAATTTGCGAGTGACAGAGACATTTTTAAACAAAGCAAAAGTGAAAGGTTGCTTATAGAATAGAATATTCCAGAGACAATCACTTTGTAGAACGTTGATAAAACTAAATTTTGCGCAAGGATGTTTTTGTGCATAAAAAAAATCTCACTTATGTTTTTGTAATATTTCCAAAGGCTGATGTTTCAGTAAAAAAGAAAACACATTTCACTCCCTTGGTACTAATAAACTCTCTGACTTGGTTTATACAACACTGCCATCTATTGTTTAAATATGGAAGATCAGTCGAAAATCTATGTAGGGGACATTTTCCTTAGTACTGTTGCCGGCGATAAATTCAAAGTACTGACCCAGGGCCGGATGCGGCCCTCCTGACCTTCACAGGTCGCCCCCAGCTGAACTACTGCACTTGTCTGTGGCTTACTCAATAGAGTGCTAAGAATAAGTAAGATGATAAATAAACAGCATGCATTTATTTACATTCTAACTGAAGTAAAAGAAATGAAGCAGATATGGGGGCATATTTAAACTTTTTGGTGCAAAATTGCTCTAACGCAGTTTTGCACCAAAACTATTACCTGCGGCTTGCGTCATTCCGGAGCGCCAGTCAGGAGCCATATTAATAGAATGGTGCAAGCCGGCGCTAAGATTAGACTAGCGTCAACAAAAATGACATTAGCCGTTTGGGGGGGGGAGGCATGGGATTATGAAGTTGTGTGTCAAAAAATGTGTTAGGCTGGTTAGCAGCAAAAAAAATGCAGCTAATCAACCTTGTCTCATTTCCATGCACACAACCATCCTAAAACATGACTCCTGCCTTAGAAAAGACAGGAGTCATGCCCACCACCCCAATGGCCAGCACAGGGGACCAGTGTCCCCTGGGCATGGCCATTGCACCCAGTGCCATGCAGGTGGCCCCTTGTTAGGGCCCACAATGGCACTTAAAAAAAAACCCAATATACTTACCTATACTTACCCTACTTACCTGGGATGGAGTCCCCCATCCTCTGGTGTCCCTCAGGTGTGGGTGGGGGGTGTTTTCCTGGAGCTTGGGGTGGGCACCTGTGGGCACATTCCATGGTGTTTGACCATGGAAATGGGTCCACAGATCCCCTAACGCCTGGTCTCACCCAGGTGTTAAATAATGGCGCTAAGCAAGCTTAGTGCCATTATTTGGGGCCACATCCCACCCGAGTGTCATTTTTGCATGGGGGGATAAATATGGCGCTATGGGGATAGCGCCATTTTTTGGATGGGAACCTGTACCCTGCATCTCGTTGAAGCAAGGGAGGTTCACGCATCCCGAAAATGGTGCAAACTCCAATATTTTAATACTAGATGCGTCCTGCGTTAGAATATAAATATGGAGTTAAGTTTGCGCCGCATTTGTGTAAAAAAAAGTACGCAAACGTGGCGCAGAGTATAAATGTGCCCCATGTTGTAATGCCCCACTTAACTTTAGGAACGCATTCATGAAAAAATGTATTAAAGCCTCTTCAAAATTTGAAAAAGTATATTTCATCAACATGAATAAGTGTTTCACTTTAGTACATCAGATTTTATCAGTACTTCAGAATTATTTGTTTTAAAAAATTATAGTTTTTTAAAATGATCGTAGAAAAAAACATGCTTCCTCCCACCCTGACCTCAGTCTACGAAGAGGCTAGTAAGTAGGTTTTGTTCAAAGTATATCCTGAATTGAGTAATTCCTGGTGCTCTTATATTCCATAATATACAAAAAGGAGGCATAAAGTGAAATAAGATAATTGCTTAAGTTCATACAATTTTGTCAAATGGGGAAGCTGGGATCCATCCCAGAATTCCTGGTTAAAACATTGCTCAATTGCATTTCATTTCAATTCATTAATAATGTTACTTCCTTTTTTACACGTGACTTTCTCAGGTTAGCGACAGCAGCGGTAGAGGAATAGCGATTCAGATACAGCAGAGCAAAGACATGTCAATTTCATTTTCTTCTGGAGGCAAGGGCCTTAATTTCGAGGGCAGAATAGACTGAAACCCTCAAAACAACTCCATGACTCACTGAGCATATGATTCCCACCCTAAACTCCTTCCCCCGGCACAAAGCCCCACTCCCACCGTGCCTGCATCAATGCAGCTCACAAGCACACCTCAGACCATACTTTGTGGCCCCTGAGAAAATGTTTGCTTGTACCCATGATCTAGATGATCGCAGCTAGAATACAAACTGTGGTAAAACAAATAATACCCTGTCTAATTACTTCAGAAGGTTATTCTTAAGTTTCCTGTGTGTTTAGTCCCACCCCAGAGTGACTTCAATATTTTGCTTTATCGTGTCAATCAGTGGCCTAGCAATGACACCATATGCAGTACCGCAAGCAAGGAAATCAGCCCCACCTCCTGTTTCCTTAGTGAAAAAACAGCCGCCAATTGCGATAAACATATAAAGAAGTGATGGATGGAATGCCCAAAAATTAATTTAAATCACTGGTAACAAAGTGTGCCACTCCCGGTCCATCCCTATTTTGCACACACTGACACCGCAGTTTGGATCCAGCCATATGAAAATCACTTCTGACACTGCTCCAATAGAAACAGTCTGGTCCCAATGAACAGGCCAGTTCATCCCTGAAATCGGAATACAAGCAACCAAGAACGTTCCCACCTTGATTAGGGATCATCAGTCGGGTGCATCTTGGGTTCAGTGACACAGTGAGAACAAGACCCATGTCTGAAGTGTACAAAAATGTGATGGACAGAGTGCTTGAATTAATGTCAGCCACTGGTAATTACTCAGTTTGCATTCCAGTCCGTTATTTTGCACACTCATATTTCTGCTTGGACCCAGTCCTGACCATAGTCTGATAGGAAGAGCCCAGCTCGAACTGTCAGACCAGGTCCTCTCTGTAAGAGGAAGACCAGCAATTCAAGGCCAGTTTTGCCATGATCTAGGTTCATCAGCTGGGTGCAGCTTGGTTTTAGTGGCACGGTGAGCACGTTACCCACGTCTGAACATACTCATTGTACTTGGAGCGTTGCACTGAAGTAAACAAAAAACCTATAATTGGGGTGATATTGGTCCTGAGATTTCTGGGCTGTAGCTCCACTACATCTGCTCCATCAGCTGTACTGTTGACTCCCCCCCCCCCCCCAGGCCCCTCATGTTAATTAGGATTTGACTGGAGGGAGTGGCCACTACCCTAGCTGCTCTGGGTCACATGGTTCCTGAAAACAGCATTCAGGCCAAACAGCATGCAGGCTCCTTTATTGTTTTTAGTCCTTTCATAGACCGTAATCAGCAATTTGGAGCTAATGGAGAGATAAAGGGTCAACTCTATGGAGTCTTCAGGGATCAGTTCCAGTACCCCTGGCATACTGTTTCAATAACTCACATGTTCTTTATTTGCATTTTGGTTACCCATGTATTAGTTCCTCATGCTCTCCAGTTGGTCTAAAAGGTGATGCCACATTTTTGGGAACTACAGTTTCTTCCACCGAAATTGGAATTAATGTAAATGTCTCTTTGCTGCAGCCTGCCCCAGCAAAGGTCTCCTCTTGTCTAGGATGGTTGAGGGCTATGAGCATGCCTTGAGACATCGCTCCTAACATGCCTCCCACTTATGTAGTTCTGTAGAAAAAATGGTATTTGCGGTTAAGGTTTTAGATCACCAGAACATGCAGGCTGTTCCTGTGCAGTCCACTTAGCACTTGGGGGTACTAAAACAGGTTCCAACTGATGTACAGATGTATTTTGTTTTTTCAATGTTGAGTAGTATCTGCACTGCTTTCCATTTTGTACTCAATGTGGTTTTTTACCCAGGGGTGTAGCTTCAGAGTGGTGGTTCATAGGGTGTTACACCCTCCTGATAAATTAAGGACTTATGAATTTAGGGCTGTAGTTGGGTCTGGAGCCTTAGAGACAAGCGAAGAACTGTCAGTGTTATGATTCTAAAGGGATTCAGCATCATTGGGCAGCAAAGACTCCTGTGCCTCTGAACTCACGAAGAACTATTTTGGACACGTGGTATCCCCCCTCCCTTCCACTCCCACAATTCAGCAGAGAGACTTCTGGTGTAATGCACACCCACTGAGAGACCTAAGGGCTCAGTAACCTGGTGATGCCCAAAAACATTTAATTTTTAAAAGTATGGTCCTCTGCCTTTATGTACTGATAGAAGTTGTATTCCCTCATTTTGTTTTTGATCTGCTCACTGGAAGGATTCCCTCAGACACTCAGGGCCTCATTTCAAGGCTGGCGGTCCATGGACTGCCAGACTTGCAGTGGTGCTCAGACCACCGCCAAAAGGTCTGACCGCCCCATTATGACCGTGGCGGAGGCGCCATAGTCTGACTACCGGCACTATCAGGTTGCTGCCAGCGGACAGCCTTGCGGTGCCGGCGGTCTCAATCTGCCAGGGTTGCGCTCCGGATTATGAGTCTCTTTTCCGTCACCCATGCACAGGCTGACGGAAAGGTGGTGCCGGGGGCCCCATGGAGACCCCTGATCTGCCTATGCACTTGGCACGGGCAGTGCAGGGGCACCCAAGGACAGCCCAGTCGCACTTTTCACTACCCGTTTTACGGGCAGTGAAAAGCACGGCAGGTGCTGTCGCACCTGACGCACTGCAGCTTTGCCGCCGGCTCTATTACGAGCTGGCATCAATGCTGTGGTGTGTTTCCCGCCAGCCGAGAAGGAAACTTGTGATAGGTACCGCGGAGGGACTGCTGCATATGAGGTCAGTCCGATGCAGGACTACAGCGGTGGCCTCCACCGCCCGCCAAACTCATAATAAGGGCCTCAGTCCTACTTTCATTGCTGGGTAGCTCTTCTGTATATTCGGAGGCTTTGAGGGAGAGCAGAACTAAAGTGCAGTCCTCTGTATAAATGTATTCGTATTAAAGGGGAGAAGGAAATGTAATTTGAGACCTCACAAGTCTGATCATACTGACAAGCTGCTCCTCTTTAGCAAGGCCTCACAATCAGGCCTATTGTTGGCAAAGGTGCATTTATGTTTCTTCTTTTTTTCTTTAAACAGTTCAATGTTAGAGGGCGCCTATTCTCTGTTGCGGAAGAGATAAGATGCAAAGGAAATTGCAGCCTACTCATCAATTAGAGAAACAGCTTTTATTATGATTGTGTTCAAATATGTTCTCTTTGACATGGGGACCTGCAGACCTGGTTTCTCGTTCCAGTTTCATTAAGTGACCAAAGATCTTTTGACTGTGGGAAAGTATTTAACTCTCTGTAATGAAGTTCTAAAGGTAAAAAAGAACCCTACTGTGTGCAGTCTTGTTTCTGCTGACATTAAACTTTCTCTGTAAAGCTCTCTGCTGCTCCTTGAGCATAGGCTCATGCTGCTATCAAGCAAAATACACAAAACACATGAATTACAATTAACATTGAACACAGACATACAGAAACACACACACGCACCTCAGGTGGTAACCCATCACATTGGTGCACTGGCATTTGAATCTGTGACCGGGAAGTAATATCAGCTCCCTGATGCAGACACTCAACTTTCTGCGCTGTCTCACTTGGACTGAGGCCTATAATGTGCAAGTAATTACAACAGAAGTGTGCTCATAGTTGTCACTTCAAAGCCATACAACATAACAGACGCCTAACATCAATTCACAATGTATAGGAGGTAAAAGGAATATAGCATGTGAACCTTATAATATTACTGAAAAATGTTATAAAACTCATTAAAGCTAAAATACAAAAGTTCTGTAAACAATATAACATATAAGTGATTGGAAAAGGTGTAATAAACAGTAATGACACAATCACAACATTTCTTTTAAATATGGAAAAACATATGTAAAAAGACTGCTCATATAACAAAAAAACTTATATCACAGCGACCATAAAGCTCACATACATATTAACAAAACGAACTTGCGTCAATGTTTCCGTCCTCAGCACTGAGGGGCATAGTCATCAAGTAGTTGCGTCGCCCTGGCAGCACGCAAAGTGGCGCGAGGGCAAGCGAACTACTAAGTTAGATTTATGAAGCCACACAAGACCACCCTGCGAGGTCCTGCATCTAGAATACTCTGCCCCAGGGAGGCATGGATTTTGGTGCATTCCCAGTTTTGCCATTACTGGTAGAACTGGGAATGGGTCAAAACCCTACACCTCCTCAGGTGAGGCATAACAGGAAGAAATTGGTTTAAAGCCCTTGTTTTTTCCTTTTTCTATGTGCGCTTTATTCTGTAGTACACAGAGAAAGAAGACAATGAATCCTGTCTGCAACGAGGGCACCCTCATACCATGGCGCAGTGGTGCCTGCATTGGCCCTAGCAGCCAAAAGGTGCCTTCCTGCCATTTCCCTTACAGGCAGCTCAATGCAGCAAGGTGACTTACTGCACTTCATGAAATACACATTTGAGTCTTTCAGGACCATCATAAAAACATATGTGACCTTCTATTGGGCAATTCCTCAAAGCTACTAAAACAGCAATACATACAGTATAATTAGTATCCCTTCTTGATCAAACACAGCTGTCAAATCAGGAATCAAAATGAATGCTTGGCATATAATGTCTTGATGTCTACGTGAGAATGTAGAAGGAACCCAAAACTGAAGACTAGTTTTACAACATAGCTGGGATACCTAGAATAGATGAGGTGCACCACTTGTCGCAAGAAGCGTGGGCTTGTCTTTTGCTAAATACTCTCAGCAGAAAACAAGCCTAAAGGTCCAAACTTCTTGTAGCAAATATTTTAATCTTACCATAAGAAGGAAAGGCGTTCATAAAATAGTGTTACTGAGATTCTATGCATGACAAATAGGTTGTCTGCCAACCCACAGGAGGACCTTAGCCATATTTCAATATCCCCACTTGCCTTAAAGGGACAACACTGCCTTGAGAACAACCACTTTTGCACTGGTTGCTGTTTAAGAAGAGCAGCTTTTTGAGAAGGCCCGTGTTTTTCTGGCTCCACACTGCAAAGTTTTTTGTTTTTCAAAAATCCCAATATCACTTTTTAGGGGTCTGTTGGACACCTACAAAAAAACTCAAAAAACAACAGGCCATATTTTTTTTATAAAAAGGGAACCTTTGGCCCACCAGTCACTTCAATCAACTGGACTATATTCAATATGGTTGACAGCACTGTGATTGGGAGAAAGCAGTCTCTCAGAAATTATGAAAGTAATAGCTAAAGTGCGCCGACCTTTTGCCCCATGCTGTGTTTTGTAATGGGTGGAATTAAAATGTGAATGACAGTAGAACAAACCAGTGGTAAGGAAGGCACACTGATGCCCTGTATCTAAATAGGAATTTGTAAGTACATTTTAAGATTTTTTTTGGGGGGGGTGGGAACAAAACATCTTGGCTAATGTCAGACTTAAAAACAATTGCTTCCTGTACAGCTATCTTTTCAAGTTACATGAATAAGTAAGCTATGACAAAAGATAAATTACACACCATCTTTAAATGTGAGCGCATAGTATTTCATTTTTAATACTGTACATTTTTTAATCTCATGTAGGGTCTTCTTTCAATGATGTTTGTGTTGTTGTTTATTGGCATTTTCTAGATATTGTATTTCAGGCATGGCACACTCATGGTGTCTCTTTCATGTACATAACTCTGTGTGAAGGTAACCTAGAAAGTTTCAATTTTCAACATTTTACATTTTCAAGACGCTTTTCTGTTTCTTCAGCACAACTAAAAAAACAGTTGTGTACCACAGGAAAGACTAATTATAATCTTTTGAAAGTCAGTTTGTCTAAGAACATTGGACAATTTCTCCACAACTGACATTTAAACAGCCATGCCAAATACCACACATCTGGGGTTACTGTAACACATTTGTGTGCATGTCCCTGCATTCTTGCACTAAAATGCATTCTCACACATTTTTGGCTCCTCTGAACATTGCTTGAGTTGCTTGGTTTCAATGTGGCTCATTACTTTTAATCTTTCTGCAGTGCCCCAGTCAATGCCTGTCTGGTCCAGCGGACTATTGACAGTGGTTTCCATAGAAACCTTCTCTGGGTCCAGCTTGCTACAATGTATGCGTCTGACATGTTCGGAATCAACATCACATTGTCTGTGAAGAGGCGCACAGACTGAGCAGCATCCCTAGAGAGCAAGTTTTGAATGTTCATCCTGCTGTGCTCCCGGGACCGGTGGCCACCAATTAGTCTACGACACAAGGCCTAGATATTTTAGGGCGCTCAGCCCTCTGCTCAGGCTCCGAGAGGGCAGTTTATATCTTGGCAGAGGGTGTACTCCGTCGCACCATGAATATGGTCCCAGAACTCACAGAGATACTCAAATGCTGGTCATTGGTTTTATTCACTTGAGAGAACGTGTCACTTAAAGTGTCACACATTTAACAGTAAAATGGCATAATACACCAACTGAAACCATGCAAGTGTCAACCCATGACCATCCTCAAATCTCAGTAGCTAAGTGGAACTTGTGTGGTACTTTTCTTTAAGCTGGAAGCTTATTATACTCCATCTTGGACTAGCTGGCATCTGAGCAGTAACTGTGATGTAATCTAGACCCAACTAACAAGCAGACACTCAAGAACAGGAAGTGGGGCTGTTGGTGCATTAATGTGTCATTCATTCTTCTTCACATTTATCTACTCAAACACATACACCGCACAGCATATTGTATGTAATAGTAATTTAGAAACACCATCTTGCAGAGGTAGGAATAGTACACATTCCCTAATAATAAGTTCAGTGAAGCCTTGCACAAACACCTATTTTTACAGCTGGGGAGTGACTGTGGGCTTGCCTTTGGGAGCTGGATTAAACTCTGGCTGAGATCTTGAAACACTTCAGTCAGACATTTTGGGGCAGCCTGTCCGATCACAAAAATAGAAAAGCCAATAGGGTGGAGCTCATATTATCATGCTCACACTCAAGTTTTGACAAATGCTTTGAAGACATGTTGGCAGCACAGGGCCGTAGCCATGGGCGGCATATGAAGGTTGGGCCAGCCGCAAAACATTTTTGCACCCCAAACGACGAGGCACCTGGCACAGTATAGAGGAGCGGGAGTTCAAAAGGTGAATGAGTAATAGAAATACATTTAGATTTTGGTTTAATCTTGTTGCATTTTCTGTTCCAAGACAGGTTAAATAAATGTCCAACTGTCTTCTGACAAATTGATGCTTATTATTTTATTGTGGAGATGTTGTTTACTTTACGACCTTTGACTTTAAAGTGAGGATTTTGTAAAGTGAACTATGTGACAATCTCTCTGTGGTACAGGCAAGGCCACTGGAATTAGGCAGCAGTGCAGGCCTTAATTATGGAGAATATTGACTACATTTGGTGGGAAGAATACAAAACTTATTCTGTGTAATGCAGGACATTTTTTAATAGGTTACCTTGTCATTTTTGCACATTTTAGCTCTGTCTGGGCTAAAGTTTCCCTTTATTAGTACCAGTTCCACATCCAAATACCACTCATTGCAAGTAACCGAAAAGTGACCAGTAAACCTTTAAGAAGGACATCAGTAACTTTTTACCTGTTTAGTTAAAATCTGCACCTTATGTATCAGTTGAAAGATTATGTGGCAAATGAGGTAAATTTAAAATTATGCAGTAAACACTGTAGTCGCAGAATCAGATAAGGCTGCAGCAGCAGAATTGCATAATCACAGTGGCCTTGTGTACAGAGAGTGCAAATAGAAGTACTGTAGGATGTCAATGTGTCTTTAATTCACAACAATTTAAACACCTGTAAATGAACTGTACAAATGTTTCAACACATACCAGCAGTTACAAAAGCACAAATTAAGCACATTTTGTTATATAATTCTAAAGTGTAATGGAACCAGAGATTTTAATAGGATCAAAAAGAATCCTGGTGATGCACAAGTGGTAAATATTGTATTGTATTGTGTATTTGTATAGCAGTTACTAGCCATATGTGTGGTACAGAAGCTCTTACCTACATGAGCAGCAAGCTATGCCAAGATAGGGTGGTATTTGGTTAGGAGGGTGTTGTGTTTGTTTTGTGATCCAATGTGGGAAGTGTTTGAATGTCGTGCGTGTTGACCACCGAGGTGCAGTTATCATGTTACAAGATGCAGTGCCTAGCAATGTGGTGGATGATGAGGTGTGAGAAAGACAGACGCGCAATTTATGTCTTTTCAGTAAGCTGGCAGCCTTCAACAGCTCTGTGGTCTTATTATGGTATTTCTTATGATTATAGTCTGCTTAGCTGGTTACTTCACTGGGTTGTCCAATCAGAAATATTGGGGCCTATTTACTTACATCTCACACAACGCATCGCAGCAAGACAACTCGCTTCACTGCGTAAAAGGCAGATAGCAGAAATGTGGCATTTTTTTAAAGTTATGGGACTGCTGTCTCCTAGCACTGGTGCACATTGTGCTGCCTAAAGCCAATGCAGGCATCCTTGTACCATGGTGAAAGGGTGTCTGCATTACAGGAAGGAATGTTTTTTTTGCCAGAAGGAACAACGTCCTGCACAAAAACAAACTATTAAGGCATATTCCTCTTCTATGTGTGCTGCACAAAGCAGCACAGATAGAATGAGGAAGTAACAAGAAGAAATAAAGACATTTCTCCTTGTTATACCTCACCGGAGAAGGCATACAGTTTTGACACATTCCCAAGTGTACTAGTTTTAGTATATCTGGGAATGCACCAAATTCCACAGGTGGATGTATGAGAACGTCCATGCTCCGTCCATGAAATGCCTTCCCAATGCAAGATAACTCAAAGCAGCTATATGTTCTGCCTTGCATTACTTTGTATTTACTAAACTACACAAAACCACAAAAGGTGGCTTTGTCTTGCAATCCCAAAAATGATTTTGCACTGGCTACACCACAAAAGTGACGCAAGCCAGACACAAAAAAATAATACTTTTTTGTTTAGTGTATAGTTCTAGGCCACGGCTGGCATTGTTGGAAGGAAAGAGAAGAGGAGAGTGTTGCTGGGATGTGTATTGTTTCTATCATTCATCTCAAATCTGAAAGCCATTGTGAGATGTAAAGAAGCAGCCATAGTGTATAAATGAGGGCTCTCCAAGGTTTTCTGTGATAGGAGCTAATTATGTTCAATGGAATTAATTCAGAGCTACTAATATCATTACTGTTGTAATAGTGGCCACATGAGACAAGATTGCATGCCTCTGCATGGGTAATACATATAACATCCATGGCTGCTATGCTTCTGGTACCATGGTAATAACATTTATGGGTCTCTAAAGTGCCACATGATTTATCAATCAAATTTCTAATTCAAAAATATTTTTCAAATTCTGCCATTTTTCGCTAAATATCAGCTTATGAGATTTGAAAAGAAGCACATTTTTGTCTGTACTATACAATCTCAATTTTGTTATACGTAAATTATTTTCACTAAGCGAAACCTTCTCATTTAGTAGGCTGGGATGCATGCAGGAGAGTTACTTAGAGGTAGCTGGAGAGCTACCAGTAGCTCCCAAGCTACCTGTTGGAGAAGCATGGAATAGATATTTGGGACCTGCAGACATGGACTAGTTTACAATCCTTCAATCGACCCTCAGTTTGTGTCAGATCTCTTCAGTTATTCCATGGCTGTTCATTTAGGGATGGCTGATTTATTGGCTGCACAGTACTGGTAAAGGACAACCCTTGTATCAGATATGTCTTATGTGAATGTAAAAGGCTTAAATACTATGACTACCCACATTTCCGGAATTGGCCAATTTGCATGGTAAAATCTTAATCTTTCCTTGTGCCTTAGGGGCATTAGGGAGCCTTTTGTTTCACTGGTGAAAGCACAGTCACACAAGTTGGGCACTACCATTATTAGAAAAAGTGCAGGAATGCTGGGTGGTCGGACATTTGTGAATCTTCGCAAACTCCATTAGTGAGATCTGCTTTCACTTTCATTTTGCTGTGTAACGTCAGTGTGCACAACGTGCAGTGGAAAACAGCAAAAAAATAAATCAAACTTGGGACTCATGGGAAGCATTTGCCTCACCAACTGACTATGATTTTGAAAAAGAAAACAATTCTGGTGTTTTTTCAGAAACATATTTTTTTCCAGCACTGTGGATGAACCGTTTAAGTCTGCCGTGCTGTGAAGGGAATGTGGTGGATGTTAACAGTCCCTCTGTCCTAAAGCAGTTAAAACCCACCAATTTCATGCAGCCCTATGTCCTGTCCAACAAGGAATGATGTTAAGCTGTGGCGATGTGATGGCCACATTGCATTAACTTATTTGTTCAATGTTTGTAGGGGACTTCTTCAGTTCTAGGAGGCTCCCAGCATGGTAGGCTTCTGGTACTGGGAAGCAGCGAAAAGCACAGTGGTCAAAGAAAGGTGGCAGGCGCTGCTAATAGCCTTGCAAATCCAAGAGAAACCCTCAGTTGCCATATATGGTCTATAGAGAAAATGGCTAGAGAGAGAATAAAAAATATTGAGAAGTACAAAGAAGATAGAAGAGAAAAAAGAGAGAAGAAATTCTAGAAAAAAGATGCGATTAAAAGAAAGGGGAGTAACTAGAAAAAGCGAGGGAGAGCAGGAGTGACAGGAAGGAGAGGATAGATGCAACAGCAAACAGAAAGGAATATCGCGGAAAAGGTTGAGAGAGGCAGTGGGGCAGAGATTGAGAGTGAGCAGAGAAAGTAAGCAAGAGCCTAAGGGAGTGGAATGATAGCTAGCTATAAGTAGTCAAATGGTGACTGACAATTTTTAAGTGTAATTTATAGCTTATCATGTTTTGGCCGATACACTTGGCCCAATGTAATTTCAAAGCACAATTTTGCTCTTTTATTTTCTAAAAAGGGTTTTAGTGTAAGATCCTCAAATCACCTTGCATAGTGGCCATTAAAATTCTACTAAGGTCTAGCAATTCTTACATGGTCCACATTGCTTTTTACAAAGTGCATAACAATGCCACTTCCTTGTTATTTGTTACGATATGCTCTTTGTGAGAAGTGGTGACACCTTGTCGTTTAATGCATAACAGCCATATCTACATTTGCCGGTATAGTTGCTGAAAAGTACAACCAACTTGCTGAGAAAGTAGAGCCCTATTAAGGAAAAGATTTGGCTTTCTAGTGTACATTAAATTATGACTGTTTAAACTGTGTCATAACATACATATTGACGCTTATCACAACCCAGCTGTGGTCCTGTGGGCAGAACCAACCCATCCAATGCATTTCTCTGCAGCTTGGCTTCAGCATAGTCACAGTGCAACACATCCCAATGGCAGACCTCATAGCCCACATTCTCCTCTGAACCATTGGTTCACGACACATCCTCAACGCAGGCCTTCACATTGCAAGCCTTTTGTTGATGTCATCCTTGATGACCATGCAGAACTTCACATCGTAGCCATGCAGCTCCTCGGAACCAGTTATGTGTTACACATACTCAATGCAGGATCTTGCAAAGCTCTGAAACCAGGATTTAAGAAACTTTGTTCAGTGGGCCTAATTTGGTCCCTGCATCTACTCATGTTGCATCATAGCCCGCCTTAACTTGTGACTTTGTACTGATCCAGTGAGACCAGATACAACAATTGGCGAGTTGTGCTTTTAGGCACTATTTTTATTTCAAATTTTAAAATTACATGTCTTGTTGTACTGAATCGATTATTGTCATCTTGGACTCAAATAATTTATTACATTTACTCTATTCTTCCAAGTTGATGTGGGATTTTTCTTGGTTTGTGTTTTCACTGTAGTACTGTTTGAAGTGCTACATAAATACTTTACATATTGCCACTGAAATAAGCCTGACTGCTCTGTGCTAAACTACCTGAAGGTTGAGCAAAAGTTAATTTGGGGTTTGCTTTTGTCTCAATCTGACAGATTGTGGGGTGCTGCTTGAGTAGGGTTTCATTCCCCTTAAAGTAATTATCCCAATTTCCAACATGTACCATTTAATAAGCCATGTTCACATACACCAATCAGCTGATACTGTGAGATTAGAAAGAAATACTTCCCTGGATTGAGTAAAATTGGGATTACCAAGATCTGAAGCAATATCTGAAAGAGGTTATTTTAAAAAAGCTAGAGGTTGATGGGGTGTGGGGGGTGGACCTAAATTCCAATCTCTGTAAGTTATAAGTAACAGGTCTTCTGGACAACTGTGCTGTCAAAATCCAGATCTAAAAATTTATACTGGAATAAAAGGTGACTTTATATTGAGCGCTCAAAATTAAACAAATTTACCACAGAAGTTTTCCATCACAGTGGATGCGGGAATTTAAGGGCAAGGCAAAGAGTGATATTGTAGAAGGGAAATTTTCAGCAAAAGGTGAACTGCAGACTTAGTGGGATCACTTTCACCGAAAATGTCACTGTCAACTGGCCCTTAAGGGCAGCCCAGTCATCTGAATTCTTAAAACTCCACTCTGTAGCAGGAATTTGTTTTCAGACCATTCTCAGCGATGTGCATACATTAAGTACTGGATTATAAAAGTGTTCTTCACCACAGTGTTGCTGTGGTCACCAATGGAGTTTGATGCAGACAGTATCTCATAATCTGTGTTGAAGACAAGTGCTAGACTATTGCCTTCTCACCAGACACAGCGGCAGAGAAAAGACACTGAAGACATCACACCTGAATAAGGTAGAGAACAAGGAAATAGAGAACACAGTCATGTACAGATTTTTTTTTTTTCCAGGGCTGTTTAGAATGGATGTTCTATGTAACCACACTAAGCCCAGCCTTAGAAAGTAGCCCTTTCAGGTGAGTGGAGACAGAGGTAGTATAAAGACCTACCACGTGGATAAGCAAGCCGTTCAGCAACATTAATTTTTACAACTCCATCATTGATGCTTCAGGTCGCATGCGATCCACTCATCTATTTACTTTTGATGTTTATCCCCATTATCAGTTCCCTTGGTGCCACATCCGTGTCCTCCAGTGAGTTCATTCTTAGTTTGTACTTGGTAATATTGTCTCCCAACTTGAATACTTCTTCCTTACTGGTATAGTCATATCCTTTCATCCCACTTTGGCTCTTGCGTGGAATTTCAAGTAGGCTAAGGGATTTTAAATACCGCTGCATGCTGCACAAGGTAAATTATCATTTAAACTCTGTGATACACTATCTGTATATCATGTTTGTGCTCTCCACACGAATTCTGGTTTCCCAACCAAGGTGGAGAAGTTGGCAATACTTGAGAATTCACCAAACATGTTGAGCCACTACTTTCCTGCCCAGATTTCCCACCAGCAAACCAACAGAAGAGTGCCCCTCTCTCTCCCTCTCTGTCTCTCTGTCTCTCTCTCTCTCATGCTCTCTCTCTCTCTTTCTGTCTCCCTCCCTCTCTCTCTTTTTTCTCTCTTTCACCCTCACCCTCTTTTCCCCTTACACATGGATCCTTTCCACCAGCTGTGAGATACTTATAAGAGTGTGCGGGGACCACTAGAGGGAGGATGAGTGATTGGCATCAATATCCACAGCAAATCATACACTCAGGCAATAAGAAGTTGAGGGGGGGGGGTCATCAGTGTCTCTGACCACCCGCTTACGAATGGTGGCTCCCATGAGGGATAGTATGGAGACACACCTCATAGCTGTTTGATGGGCAAGTCCAAACATTGAGTGACACAGGCAACCAGCCAGTGAATGAAGGAGGTGTGACCAATTGCTCTATTTTCAGTATGTTGCTTCGGTGGCACAAAGTGATCTTCCACTTGCTCTGGACCATGAGTGATCAAATGCATTTTTTAATAGGATTTTAAAAGGAAAGTGAGTGAGGAGCAAGGATTGCAGTATTTTACCTTCTTCCACTCAGAACTAGAAGCAGCCCTAACAGCATGTGGTAAATGCATCACTGACCATTTAGTACACTGCAGCCGATCCCATTCTTCTTGAGTGGGACATCCACCTGCAGGAATCTGAGCTGTGCGAATCTGAAATTTGTCCTGAGAGAGTTCAGGAAACTTCTGTCCCGAGTTCCTCCTACTTTGTTTGTGAAGCTTACATTTAGCATATCCCTAGATGGCAGTGGGCCACCTCCCTGATGCCCCTCCCTCACATTGAGCCCTTGAGGCTTCATATGAAGGTATTCAGGGACGATGACCATCGGAGCCAGACCTTGCCCACAGTGCCTGGTGAGAAGAGTTAGGAGTACCCATCTCACATGTGCTGGAAACACAACTTTCAGTCTCAGTTATTGAAAGAGAAAAAGGTATAACAGAGAACCTAGTTCTTTATTTGTTGTTTAGGTAACTCATTTCAATACAAGGTCAATACAACCAAAATGTCCCCTTTAAACCAAGCTGATATACCAAAAAAACATTTCACAAAATATGAATTCCACTTTGAAATAGCGATACAACCGATGACGTTTTTTTATATTAAATGTTTTAATTAATATGATATGAACGTATAGATACACTAAGATAGAGAGAAATCATCTTTATTCACATTTATATTGACTTTAGTTAATTTAGGCCAAAATGGCTAATGTTGGTTGCCATCTTTGCTTTGTGACACATGGATGTTTTATTTCTAGGCAAGCTGTATTCTAATTGTCGATTATATGTTCTTTTTTCTTCTTTCCCATGTGAAGACCTGTTTTCTTTTCTTTGTGATCATCCTGGAATATCTTAATGAATAGCACATTCAAGGGACACATACAGGGTGCAGACTAGTCCATATACCTTATTTAGTAGCACACAGTGTAGATTTGAAGGGGGAAGATGAAAGTTTGTATTGTGGGAAATCTTGAGAACATATTGAGGACATAATTGTATCATCTCACTTTAACCTGATTGGACAGTCTTCTTGAGAAATGCATGAAGCTGTGTAAAATGTTAGAAATTGTGGCCCATATTTATACTTTTTGGCGCAAAACTGCGCTAACGCAGTTTTGCGTCAAAAAAATTAGCGCCGGCTAACGCCATTCTGAAGCGCCATGCGGGCGCCGTATTTAATCAATGACGTTAGCCAGCGTTAGCCGCCGGCGCTGCCTGGTGTGCGTTGAAAAAAACGACGTACACCAGGCAGCGCCGGCGTAGGGGGATATGGAGCTTGGGCGTGAAAAAATGGGGCAAGTCAGACTGAGACAAATTTTTCACCTCAACCCGATTTGCGCCATTTTTTTCGACTCCCAACCCCCATAGAAATGACTCCTGTCTTAGCAAAGACAGGAGACATACCCCCTTGCCCAATGGCCATGCCCAGGGGACTTCTGTCCCCTGGGCATGGTCATTGGGCATAGTGGCATGTAGGGGGGCACAAATCAGGCCCCCCTATGCCACAATTTTTTTTTTAAAAAAACACTTACCTGAACTTACCTTAATGTCCCTGGGATGGGTCCCTCCAGCCTTGGGTGTCCTCCTTGGGTGGGCAAGGGTGACAGGGGGTGTCCCTGGGGGCATGGGAGGGCACCTCTGGGCTCCTTCCGAGCCCACAGGTCCCTTAACGCCTGCCTTTTACAGGCGCTAAAAAACGGCGCAAAAGCGGCCGTACGTCATTTTTTTGGACCCGCCCACTCCCGGCCGTGAATTTTGCCCGGGAGTGTAAATACGGCGCACATGCCTTGGAGTCAATTTTTTTGACGGGAACGCTTACCTTGCATATAATTAACGCAAAGTAGGTGTCCACGCTAAAAAATGACGCTAACTCCATGGACTTTGGCGCTAGACGCGTCTAACGCCAAAGTATAAATATGGAGTTAGTTTTGCGTAAAAAAAAACCACGCAATTCCGGCGCAAACGGAGTATAAATATGCCCCTGTGTTTCTTTATTTCAAATGAGCAGTGTATAGCAGAATAGAGCACAGCAGAGTAGGAGATTAAGGGAAAGATTTAAGAGCCCCTTGTGCCTCCTTGTGCCACATTAGCATCATTTATTTTTACGCTAATGTGGCCCAATGAGGCCAAAATCGCTGCACCAAATTTACAAAGTGGCACAATGCATGCATTTTGCCACTTTGTAACCCTTTGCTCTACATTAACCCTGCGCCAGGCATAATGTTTTCAGAGGAGACATTCCCCTCGTTAGGGGGTTAAAAAAATGGTGCAAGGAAATCTAAGAGATTGCTTTACGCCATTTTTTCAACACTTTTAAAGTTTTAAAAGGAGGTACACTAACGGTTACAATGGGCCTCAATGGGCTTTGCAGAATTAGTGTAAACATTTTTTATGCTAATACTGCAAAGCTCTGAACTAGCATCAAAAATTCTGCTGCTAGTTCCCTAACTACCACCATGGTGCACCGTATATTATTACGGCGCACACATGGTGGCATTAGGGGGGCGCTAAGGGGCACAAGAAAAGTGTTGCTGCACTAGGTGCAGCGCCACTTACCATAAATCTTCCACTTAGAGTTCTCTCTCAGAGAGAAAAGACTGACTTTTCCTTTGCAATTTCCTTTTGAGGCAACCCTATGCTGGTTCGTTGTCTGCTTCTTAAGATTTGATCCTATTTGGTCACCTATTATTTAAAGCATATGCATTCTGATTATACTAATCTGATTTTTGCCTTATGTAAACATTTAACATTTAATAAACCTTTATGGTTTGATATTTGAATATGGTCTGTCCTTTTAGTAGAGCCGAATATGCATCACATATTATTGAATGTATTAATTTGTTGACCAGACTCATGTGTGGAGCATCAAAATGCTTAGGTTATTACCACCACTCCCGGTCTACTGAAAGAAGCTCTTCCTAGCTAGCTTATGAAGTGCAGGATTTTTAAATTCAAGCCTGGGAAGAATAATAAAGAGGCAGGGGGCCTCAATCAACATCTTAAAAGGTGCCCATGTTTACAGCCAAATATGATGCGCTCTAAAAGTAATTTGCAGTAGTGGGTTCTGCTATGAAATTTCCATGGCTTATAGACTTTACACTCTAATTGAGCAATGAATGATAGATATGGGGCCAGATGTACCAAGCCATTTTTCATTTCTTAACACTCCGAATCACTATTTTGGGATTTTAGGTATTGCAAAATGGATTTTTTAGATGTACAAAGCCCTTTAGGGAATCGCAAATTGTGATTTCTACCCTGTAGAAATCGCAATTTGTGATCCTCTTAATAAGAATTCATAAATAGGGGTTACTTATTTGCGATTCCTATTTAGATGTACAGAACATTTCCTAAATGTGAATTGGGCATTTAGGAACTGCAATTACCATCAACTTCAAGACAATGGTAACCAAATGCAGTTTAAAAAAAGCACCCCAAAATGCTTTTTTAAAAGAGCAATAGAGCACACACATGCCTCTTGGGCATATGTGTGGCTTACATATGCACCTCTATTTTTGGGGTGTATTCCGGGGGGCCTTTTGCCCATAGCCTTCCTTGGTTTTTTAATTTCCCAAATAGCGATTTCCTATAAGATAATCGCTATATGGGAAATGCAAAACCGGCCATTGTCACAAATGACATGGGATTTCTTATTGGCGATTTCCTAATAGTGATTCCTACTTCGATGAATCACTATTAAGAAATCGGTATCTTGGTACATAGCATTTTGCATTTCCTAAATAGCTATTTTTATGAAGTCGCTATTTAGAAAATGCTAAATTGCATTATGTACATCTGGCCCTAAGTCAAGAGCCTGTGCCAGGGTCAATCAATCAATCCGGATAGATAGAGCGCTGCTAATCACCTGTGAGGGAGTCCAGGCACTGAGCGCATTGTTGCTATGGGGTCTCAGTTGACAGCCCGATCTTGACTCCTTTCCTGAATTCCAGAGGAGAGGGTGAGGTCCGTAGTTAAAGAAGGAGGTTGTTCCAGGATTTCTCCATGAGGTAGACAGAACATCCTCCACTGTAGGTTTGGTGGATGCAGGAGTTGTGAGTGAGGGAAAGGGAAGCAGAGAGCAGGTGTCTTGAGGGTTGGTGGAAGTTCAGGCAGTAGTTGATATATGCAGGCCCCTTATTGTGAAGGACTTTGTAGGTGTGGATCAGTATCTTAAATTGGCATATCTTCTGAATGGGGAGCTATTGGCGCTTCTTGAGGTGGAAGGTGGTGTGGTTCCATTTGGGGAGGTCGAGGGTGAGTCTGGCTGCTGAATTATGTATGGTCTTCAGCAGGTGCATGGTGATTCCTACGTAGAGTGCGTTGCCGTAATCTAGCTGGCTGGAGATTTAGGCATGAGTGATGGTTCATCTGCTGTTGGCGAGGAGCCATTTGAAGATTTTAAGGAGCATGGGAACAGTGAGGAAGCAGGTGCATGAAACTGCGATGATCTGGATTTTCATGGTAAGCTTGCTGTCAAGGATGATGCCAAGGTTGCAAGCGTGGTCTGTCAGAGTAGGTGAGGGTTCTAGTTCAGAAGGTCACCAGGAGTTGTTCCATGGGGAGGTGTCATTCCTAAAGATAAGCACTTCTGTTTAGTATGTGTTGAGTTTTAGGCAGTTGTTTTTCATCCTTTCGGAGATGCCCATCATACAACTGCAGAAGTCAGCCTTCATAGTAAAGGGGTCTTCTGATAGTGAGCTGGGTATCACCTGAGTGGAATATGATGTCCATTCCATGGGTTCTGATGACGTTCGCTAAGGGGGTCATGTAGATGCTGAACAGTATAGGGCTGAGGAATAGACTTGAGGGACGGCGTTGATGATGCTTTTGGAATCTGAGGTAAAAGGTGGAAGGCAGATTTTCTGGATTCTTCGGGTGAGGACGGAGGAAATCCATTTGACAGCGTGTCCTTGGATTCCAATGAGATGAAGCCTCTTGATAAGGGTGTGGTGGAATACGATGTGAAAAGCTTCTGTCGAGGAGGACCAGGGCCACCATTTCTCACCCGTCAAGGAGGGTTCAGATGTCAGTGGCAGTGATCAATGTGGTTTCAGTGCTTCGTTTGGTACAGAATCAGGATTGTGAGGAGTCCAGAAGATTGTCGATCTCCAGGTGATCTGTGAGTTGGCGGTTGATGACCTTTTTGAGGACTTTGGCAAGTAAGGGGAGCAAAGAGATGGGATAGTAGTTCTTGAGTTCACTGGGGTCGACGGATGGTATCTTGAGAAGGGGTTTGAATTCTGCATGTTTCGATCCTTTGGAGAAGGTGGGGGTGGTTATGGATGAGTTGAAAATGGTGGTGAGCTTGTTGCTGAGGGAGAAAATGTGGTGGGGACAGCAGTCTGCTGGTGCTCCTGAATAGAGGGAGTTCATGATTGCTATGGTGTTTTGTGAGGTGAGCTGGTCTCACGAGGTGAGCAGGTGATCAGAAGTAGCATCAGGGTTTTCATCCATGGGGGTGAGGGGGCTGAGGGTGTCGGCTGCAATGGGTTGCAGTTCGAAGATTTTGTAGATGGTGAAGATCTTGTTGTGGAAGAAGTCCACCAAGGTGTTGAGTGTTCCTGAGAAGGGGTCATGATGTTTTCTGTGGCTGAGGGTTTGGAGAACTCTCTGATGATGTAAAAAGAGTTATTTGCTGTAGTTAGAGTTTGCTTTGATATTGTTGGCTAGGGAACTCATTTTGCCTCTTTTGTTAGTTGGGATATTGGTTGAGGGATTACTTAAAGGTGGCTCAGTCTGTGGGCTTCTTGCTGGTGTGCCATTTCCTTTCTAGTGGCTTGTAGTTGTGTTTCAAGCTTCTCAATTCTGTGGTGTTCCAATTGACCTGCTTGGTTGGTCTCTTGAGTTTGGTGGGCTTGACAGAGGTGACTCAATTTGTGCAAGTGGTGATCCAGACAGAGAAGTTCTTGACAGCCTGTTCTAGTTTGGGTTTGGTGTTATGGCCGGAGGCATTGAGAATGTTAGTCCACTGACTCTCTGATACTTTTCTCCAGCTGGAATGTGGGGTGCTGGGCACCTTGGTGGCGGTGCAGGGGGATCCTGTGGTGGTGAAGTGAAAGATGGTGTGATCTGTCCAGGTGAGCTTAGTGACATGGCTGTACTTGACTCTGCCACTCCCCGTGACTATGTGCTGCCATGGTGCAAGGGTGCCTGCTTTGCAGGCGGGACTGTATTTGTGCTGGAAGGGACACCTGCCTACACAAAAACAATCCTTTGAGGCTACAGCACATGTAGAAAGAGGAAAAAACAAGGAGAAATAAAATGTTTTCTTCTCATTGCATCTCCTCTGGGAAGGTGAGGCATTTTGACCAGGTCTACCACTTTTGGTAAATCTGGAAATGCACCAAGGTCCACGGGTAGATGCGTAAGAACACCTTTACTCCACCAATGGAATGCCTCCCTAAGGCAGAGTAATGCAAGCAGCAACTTGCACTCTTGCACTGCCTTGTGTTGTTCCAAATTTACAAAGCAATGCAGGGACACGCAAGATGGCCTTGCATGGCTTGTAAATCTCCCCTTAGGTGTTGCAGAACTCTGTGTCACCCTGCATGGTGCAAGGGAGATGCAAACCTTTGTTAAATATACCCCTCTGTCTTCGCTTGCTGACTTACCAGTGTAGCTGGCCTTGTGAAAGGTCAATCACAGGCCTTGTTATTTAATTGAACTTGAGCCTTATTGTTCAAACAGGTATTCAGGTGTGCACCCTCTCCGAATCTTGAAATAGGTTTTATTATCTGCAGTGCTAGAATCGGATTAGCTTTTAGATGTAGCAGAATGAGGATACGATTGTTTAAAATATACAGCAGTAATCACGTTGGAGTGGTTCCTGTCAATCATACTTTTAGTAAATGTTGCTGCTGCCATTTTATTTGTCTTCATTGTGGTTACAATTCATATTGTGTGCCCTAGACTAGGATTTTCATTTTAAAATACATGTTTAAAATATTTTCCTCATTTTCAAGGTTTTTTAACAGTGTTATTCTCTAATGAAAGAGAGTTTGGTTTTATATTAACTGTCCTTGCAATGTCTCATGGGATTGATCATTACCTGAAGCACACCTTGCTCAACTATTGCTCAGTGTATTTTGCTGTGGTTGGAGTACAACTGGTAATCGAACTTGAGTTTGCTTACAGCAAAGTTTTCATTCTGCCTAATGATATGCTCACAGAGTGACACTTTGTAGAAGGTCTGGCAGGCATGGAGACATTAATACACATTTGAGTTAAATAATTCATTGGAGAATCGTTTCCAAGAATGGGTGAAAGGCAAGGCTCCCAGTAAAAGATGGTAGTGACTTGCAAATCTGGCTATCTCAGAGTGCTTATTTTGTTTGTTGTTTATGTCTCTCTCAAGTGCTGGGAAGTTACAAGGAGAGTGCAGGGGCACAATCAGGGATGGGATGTGGAAACACCACACGGGGAAAAATTAAGAAAACACACTTGCTTCCATGGAATGCTGAAAGCAAAAGAAAAAAGTGTTTCCCTCGACATAGACAGTGGAAGAATACAAGCCATCCAATGAAAAGGAAATTAAAGAAGCCTTGCTACCGTAGAGGAGCAAACCAGTGCCCTCTCGAGGATTTTAGGGTCCTGGGCAAAATATATTCAAATGTATTATCCATTTTCCAATAATTCACGTTGTGATAATAAACAATATTGATTTGCCTGTTAAACCTCCAGAACCAGGGTCATCCAAGAATAGCCGAAATCTCAAGCTGCTTAGGCCCATATTTATACTCTTTTAGTGCCGCATTTGCCTCGTTTTTTGACGCAAAAGTGGCGCAAACTTACAAAATACAATTGTATGCCGACTGTCAAGTTAGGTAAGAAAACCTTTTTAAATTTCACTTTTTTATGTTGCTATCTGGGACTTCTGGCTACCTCTTAACTTTACCGGGGGTTTTCTTGGAAGGCAGGAGTCCTGGGCAATTGCCCATTTGGCTCATGCCTAAAATTGGCCATGGAACAAACACAAGAATAGGAAGGAAAGCCATAAAATAAGAAGTAATCAAGTTAGATTGACGAGAAGAATTAGAAGAGTTAAGCAGTGGCCTGACCCAAATCACACTATAAGTACTAGTTTTGCCCACAATAGGTCTTCAACATCAGACAGATGAAAACTGTCTGTAGGTGAGACTTAAAAAGGGAACTACTCTGAAAAGAAACAGATTTATTTCAAGAAATAATTAGGAAAAGTACATGCATTGATTGGACACTTCAATGCAATCCATTGCATGAACAGGCATATTTTTATTAATATGTTCCAAATGTGCATAGTTTTGCCCTTTTCCAGGACAGTATCTATTTTATGATTTTCATATTCTTGTGCACTTTTTTCTTTCAGTGCTGGCAGTAAAATATTAATATTTTTATTGTTTCATCACCAAAAACCTGAAGCTCTTCTTCAGCATCTGAGGTCTGTATCAAGGACCAATTTACAGTTTGGTGGGCAGGGTACACTGTCAGAGGTGCAACGGAGTGCCCCGTCCAACAATCTTCGGTCTGTCCGCTTCGAGAAAGAGATGGGCAGTCCTTAAGTATCTTGTCAACAGAGCCCCAATTTGCTCCATCAATGAAATATTTCCTCTGATAAGCCAATGGAGGAAGGACATTATACCATCTGTCCTATTTATGGTTCACAATGTAATTCTTTCTTGTCCATCACCGCCAGAGCAAACCTGGTGATGAGGGACAGAAAAAAATCATCAATTGGCATGTTGTCTTCTCTAGAAGTAGCAATCAGAACAGGGTTCCACCTGGTACAGCTGAAAGTGCTGCTCCAAATGACATACTAAACAATAAGTAGGTGACACTGCCTGGGGAACACACAGACAAATGCCTGAGAGGCTACAAACAGTTAGGAATGCTACTACATGTACTGTGGGGCTGTCAGAGGCTCAGGTACTACTGTGATGGGGTAAGCAGCTGCATCTCAGAGATCACAGGGAAGAAAAACTGTGGGTCTAGTGCTAGTAACCCTAGAGATATAGGGAGAGTAGACAATCACCAAGTACACTCTGTTGTTGTGCTACATGGGCCTCATAGTGGCTAGAAGGGACATAGGTGGTCATTCTGACCTCGGCGGTAAAAGGCGCCTACCGCCGGTCAGAAATCCTCCATAATTCCGCCGCGGTCGCGGTAACCCGCCACGGTCATTCTGACCCGCAGCAGCCAAACCTCCGAAAATCCGACAGCCACAACAGACCGCCAGACCAGCGGTCGGCGGAAAAGTGGAGGTGACCAAACCTCCACCGTCACGCCAACAGAAATACGCCCATGCCATTACGACCCACGAATCCACGCGGCGTTCTTTCAAACGCGGTTTTCCATTGGCGGTACACACCGCCGCGGTCAGAATACACACAAACGAACAAAACTCAGCCACATTGGACGATTTGAATTCCACACACCTGATACACATACACACACCACTCCCACACACACAATACAATATAAAACACACACCCACATCACCCACAAACCCCTACGACAAAAAATTCAGAAAGAAGCACTGAGAGACACATCAACGATCACAGAATACCATCACACAGAGGCACACTACACCATCACCCACACAATATCCACACACAAAACAACACACACCACCACACTCAACACACTTAACTACACATACTCCACCCCACACATCATACACACCACTCCATGGCACCCCAAAGACACCCCCGCTTCTCAGACGAAGAACTCAGGGTCATGGTGGAGGAAATCGTTCGGGTAGAGCCCCAGCTCTTCGGCACACAGGTCCAATACACCAGCATTGCCCGGAGGACGGAGCTATGGCAGAGGATTGTCGACAGGGTCAACGCTGTGGGACAGCACCCCAGAAATCGGGAAGACATCAGGAAGCGATGGAACGACCTACGGGGGAAGGTGCGTTCCATGGTATCCAGGCACAACATCGCCGTGCAGAAGACTGGCGGAGGACCCCCACCTCAACCCCCACAATTTACAACATGGGAGGAGGAAGTCTTGAACATCCTGCATCCTGACGGCCTCGCAGGAGTCGGCGGAGGAATGGACACTGGTAAGTTGAAGCTTCACTACTGCTTCCCCCCCACCTGCATGCCAAATCATACCCCAACCCTCACCCCCATCCTCGAACCCCACCCTCACCCCCACCCCCATCCTCACCCCCACCCTCACCCTCACCCTCACCCCATCACCATCCTCACCCCCACCACCATCCTCACCCCCACCACCATCCTCACCCCCACCCCCAGCACACCTATTCCCTGCCAATGTCTCACCATCACAACCCACACATCCCAAAACCTAGGCCTGCATGCGTCCACTAAGCATGGACACCCATCACCAAAGCATGCCCAATGCATATACACATCCCCCCCACAAGCCACCCTCACCAAAGCCCCCACACACGAATGCCAGCACTTGGGGACACGGGAACCCACAGATACACCCATATGCCACACATTGAAACTATAACCATACCTCTATACCCCTGCAGGACCCGACCGTCAACACACCGCCACGGAGGGCCCAGAATTCTCCACACCCCCCACCCAAGAGGCCGTCAGCGATGACAGCAGCTCTGTCGACCTGGACACCGATGACCAGCCCGGACCATCGGGGACCTCTGGACAGTCGGTTCCCCTCACACAGGCACAGGCCACTACAGACCCAAACCCCTCTGGGAACACCAGCACAGCTCCCACCCAGCGGGCCCATGCCTCTGTCTCCAGGGCGCATCAATCTGCGGTGTGACTACCACTACAGGGCACCCAGGATAACCCACCACCCCAACAACAACAGGGACCTGGGGGCAGTGGTAGTGGGCACACCGGCCAGGGGGCAGAGGCCCAGGGAAACAGGGCAACTCGGAGGGCAGCTGTGCGACAGGGGGGGGACGGGCCCAGGGAACCCACTCTCCACGAGGCCCTCACCACCATCATGGGAGCATACAACCGCTCCCAGGAGACGATGGCGACGGTACTGGCCCGGTTCCAGGAGATCCAGGTACTGCAGGAGGAACACTATCAGGGGTACAGGGAGGACATCAGAGCCCTCACCTCCACCCTAGTTACCATGGTAGGGCTGCTGCAGGACCTCATCAACACCAGGACGGACACTCAACAACAACAAAGGGCCCCTGCCACTAGCCTGGACCAAGAACAGCCAACCACCTCCGCCGGCGCTAGTGGACAGGAGGCCCCCGCACAACAGCAGCCCACCAGACCCCCACCTCCTGCAGGAGAAGAACCACCCCGCAAGAGGGCCCTGAGATCTCGCAAGAAGACAGAGTAGGATGTCAAGACCCCCGCCAGCAAAGGATACCACCTGATGTCATCCCACTGTCCCACATTGTCACCCTGTCCATCCTTGAACTGCCCATGCTCCATCTCTCCACAGGCCTCTGGACAATGCACCTGTGTGACTGTTACTCTGGACTCTGCCATGGACATTCCTTCACCATAGCCCCCACCCACTTGAAACCACCCATCCCATTTTGAGCACTGAAATAAACACCTATTTTGCACAAAACTATCTGGAGTCTGGCTGTGATTTCAAAATATTGTAATTGACATGACAGTGCAAATATGTCCTTGTACATAGTGAAGTCAACAAACAGCTGCCACAAAGCTGTAGTCCATGGGGAAACGAAGCACAGGACTCGTAGTGGGGACCCCAGATCTGAAATAGGGAGGGAAAAGCCACAACTCAGTCATCATACACTGGGGCAAATAGACAGGCAGCAGAGATGCAGGAGAGTAGTTTACATTTACTAAATTATGTTTGAATTGTTACCTGTGTCCTATTGGAAGTACTGTTCAATGATTCTGTCCCTGTTGTCTGTTTCAGCCCCGTCGTCTTCCTCCTCGTCACTCTCCACAGGTTCCACAGCTGCCACAACACCACCGTCTCGACCATCCTCCTGCAGGAAAGGCACCTGCGGCGCAAAGCCAGGTTGTGAAGCATGCAGCAGGCCACGATGATGTGACACACCTTCTTAGGTGAGTACATTAGGGATCCCCCTGTCATATGCAGGCACCGAAACCTGGCCTTTAGGAGGCCAAAGGTGTGTTCGATCACCCTCCTAGTACGCCCATGGGCCTCATTGTACCGTTCCTCTGCCCTGGTCCGGGGATTCCTTACTGGGGTCAGTAGCCACGACAGGTTGGGGTACCCAGAGTCCCCCAATAGCCATACACGGTGTCTCTCTAGCTGTTCCATCACGTAAGGGATGCTGCTATTCCTCAGGATGTAGGTGTCATGCACTGACCCTTGGAATTTGGCATTTACATGCGAGATGTACTGGTCAGCCAAACACACCACCTGGATGTTCATGGAATGGTAACTTTTTCTGTTCCTGTACACCTGCTCCCTGTCTCTTGGGGGAACCAAAGCCACATGGGTCCCATCAATGGCACCAATGACGTTGGGAATATGTCCAAGGGCGTAGAAATCACCCTTCACTGTAGCCAATTCGCCCACCTCAGGGAAAATGATGTAGCTCCTCACGTATTTCATCAGGGCAGACAACACTCTGGATAACACCTTCGAAAACATGGGCTGAGACATCCCAGAAGCAATTCCCACTGTTGTCTGAAATGACCCACTTGCCAGGAAATGGAGTACTGACAGGACCTGCACCAGAGGGTGAATCCCTGTGGGTTGGCGGATGGGGGACATCAGGTCGGGCTCCAGCTGGGCACACAGTTCATGTATAGTGGCACGG
This sequence comes from Pleurodeles waltl, assembly GCF_031143425.1. Classification (NCBI taxonomy): domain Eukaryota; kingdom Metazoa; phylum Chordata; class Amphibia; order Caudata; family Salamandridae; genus Pleurodeles; species Pleurodeles waltl. The sequence goes on from NC_090450.1 coordinate 40,595,698, forward strand.
TCATGCCGGTAGGTCAGGATAATGTGGCGTTCTTCCATTGTCGACAGGACCACCAGCGGTCGGTACACGCGAGGATTCATCCGTCTCCTCGCCAAACCCAGCGGACGGTGCCTAGGAAGGACAACATGGAGCACAGAGTCAAGCAACCCACAGGTATGTACTCACAGCTTGCACAGTAAACGATTCTCTATGCAGTGAATGGCGTGTCTGAGTGGCTATGCAAGGCCTAGGCCTGTGTGACGCAGTTGAAATGGAGCCATGTGGACCCTCGAAATGGCGGCTGCCTGACCTGTGAAGTGTGACAATGGGATGTGAGGTCAATGCGCTGGCGCGGCACACTGCGGCGGTCGGCGGTCGAAGACCGCGGCGCGAAGCCGCATTGGTTAACATTGAAGCCTATGGGTTTCAGGAGCCAATGGCGAAGGGCGCCGGCGGTGGCGGTACGCACCGCCGCGGTACGCACCGCCGCGGACGTGACCGCCATTTCCTATCTACTTATCCACTTGCGACTTGAACTTTCACAGGAGAGGACCTATACTGCAAGTGTTGCTGTGACCTCGGTCTGGAAGGGACAATGGCTGCTGCGACTGGGGAAAGGGCCCCTGCCTTCACTGGAGAGGAGTTGGAGAAACTTGTGGATGGGGTCCTCCCCCAGTATGCGCTACTCTACGGTCCTCCAGACCAACAAGTGAGTTTAATTCAATATGGATTTGGGGCCACTGGCTGGCTTGGGGGCCTGGCTGGGGACCTGGCGGGGATGGGGGGCATGTTGGGGCTGGCGGGGGGCCTGGCGGGGGGCATGGCGGTGAAGGGGGGCATGTTGGGCCTGGCTGGGGGCCTGTCGGGGATGGGGGGCATGTTGGGCCTGGCGGGGGGCCTGGCGGGGATGGGGGGCATGTTGGGCCTGGCGGGGGGCCTGGCGGGGATGGGGGGCATGTTTGGCCTGGCGGGGGGCCTGGCGGGGATGGGGGGCATGTTGGGCCTGGCGGGGGGCCTGGCGGGGATGGGGGGCATGTTGGGCCTGGCGGGGGGCCTGGCGGGGGGCCTGGCGGGGATGGGGGGCATGTTGGGCCTGGCGGGGATGGGGGGCATGTTGGGCCTGGCGGGGGGCCTGGCGGGGGGCCTGGCGGCGATGGGGGGCATGTTGGGCCTGGCGGGGGGCCTGGCGGGGATGGGGGGCATGTTGGGCCTGGCGGGGGGCCTGGCGGGGATGGGGGGCGTTGGGCCACTGGCAACGAAAATGCAGACAAACTTGAACGTGGTATTTCTCCCTCCCTGTACGTGTCACATAGGTCCGCGCCCATGAGAAGATCGGGATTTGGCGTGCCATCGCCAAGGAAGTCCGGACCCTGGGGGTCCACCATCGACGGGGCACCCACTGCTGCAAGAGGTGGGAGGACATCCGCCGCGGGACCAAGAAGACCGCCGAGTCTCTGCTGGGGATGGCCTCCCAACGTAGGCGGGGTGCCTGCCGTCAACTGACCCCCCTGATGTTCCGGATCCTGGCGGTGGCCTACCCTGATTTGGATGGGCGCGTGAGGGCAGCACAGCAGACACAAGGGGGTGAGTACAAGCATTATCTACTCTGTTGTCGCGCAGTGGAGGTGTCTGGGTGGGGGAGGAGGGCTGGGGGTCCCCCTAGGCCAGGGCGATATCTGTAGGCTGGGCACCCCCGTAAGCCCCTGTGTCCCCAGCCACCACCCTCAGTAGTGTGTCAGTACAGCCATCCCTGGGCCGTGTCATCCATGGGTGCAGTTGTCAACTCTAGGCGTGTAGAGCATGTTCCACGGAATGCGTAGCGGACCCCAAGTGCGCAACTTAGTGCAGGGGGCATCTGTGTCTGTCATGTCCGCTAACTGTACTGGTGATCCATGTACTCAAAATCTCTTTATTTCTCTCTCCCCCCCCCCCCTTTTTGTTTGTCTGGCATTCATTCGGGTCAGGCTGCCCATCAGCGATCGTTCCAGGCTCTGGCCTCAGCACTGACGGCAGCCATTGTCCCTGTCTCCTGCCTCCCTCTACTAACTCCCTCCTCCCAGTCTCCTGTTCCTCTGCCTGTCCCACCCACACCATCAGACCAGCCTGCACACACCTCAACACCCAAGAGCAGCTCATCCAAACATAAGCACCACAGATCACGCAGACATTCACACAAGCAACATTCCGATGCAGACATGCCAACAGTCACTACCACCTCTGTGACCCCCACCTCCTCGTCTCCCTCCTCCCTCCCTGTGACGTCTACACTCACACCTTCATTCACCTCACCATCAGCCAGTGTTTCCATCACCAGCATACCCTCCACTCCAGTCCGCACATGTGCAGTCACCACCCCCACTGCCATTTACACGTCCCCTGTGTCCTCTCCCACTGTGTCTGTCACCCCCTCTTCCACACCACACAAACGCAGCCACCCACCCACCCAACAGCCATCCACCTCACGACAGCCTCCCGCTCCTGCACCTGCACCCAAAGACAGCAAACTTGTCTCGCCTACAACCACATCCTCTCCCTCCACTCCCATACCCACTGTACCTACCACTCTCCATTGTCCCAAGAAAATCTATCTCTCTACTGCTACCTTCTTTCCTGACCCTGAGCCCCCCCCTCCTTCTCGTCTCGGTAAAAAGAGCACCTCAGCCACCACCAGCCCTGCAGCCCCCTTGACAAGGGTGCAGGGGTATTGGAGCCCACCAGCCCGCAGGTCTGGATCTTCGCCCAGCAGCAAGGGGACAGCCAGCCCACCCCCTGGGAAGAGGAGCAGAAGGCGGAAGGGCCGCCGCCGGAGCCCGGATTCGATATCCCCCCAGGACACTAACCAGCCACCGTCAACAGCCACAGCTCCAAAGGGAGGAAAGGGCCACAGACTCCCGACTAAGGAGGGCAAGGGCAGCAAGGCGGAGAAGTCAGGCAGCAGGCCTGCTGCCCATGGAGGACCCGTCACAGCTGCCCAGGAGGAGCCCGCAACCCCCATAGCCGCTGCCCCGGGAGGAACCGGCACAGCTGCCCCGGCAGAGCCCACCACCCCCATAGCCGCTGCCCAGGGAGGACCCAGCCCAGCTGGCCAGAAGGGCCCCACCACCCACAGCCCAGGTGGGCATTGAAGGAGCACCATCCCCGCTGCCCAGGAGGGCACCACCAGGCAATGAGCAGTTGGCCATAGAATGGCCGCCGTCTCCAGCACCGCTCCGCTGGGGACCGCCGTCTCAAGAACCGCTGAACTGGGCCCTTCAAGGCAAGAACCGCTGAACTGGGCCCCGCCGTCTCCAGCACCGCTCCGCTGGGGACCGCCGTCTCAAGAACCGCTGAACTGGGCCCTTCAAGGCAAGAACCGCTGAACTGGGCCCTTCAAGGCAAGAACCGCTGAACTGGGCCCCGCCGTCTCCAGCACCGCTCCGCTGGGGACCGCCGTCTCAAGAACCGCTGAACTGGGCCCTTCAAGGCAAGAACCGCTGAACTGGGCCCCTTCGTCTCCAGCACCGTTCCACTGGGGACCGCCGTCTCAAGAACCGCTGAACTGGGCCCTTCAAGGCAAGAACCGCTGAACTGGGCCCTTCAAGGCAAGAACCGCTGAACTGGGCCCCGCCGTCTCCAGCACCGCTCCGCTGGGGACCGCCGTCTCAAGAACCGCTGAACTGGGCCCTTCAAGGCAAGAACCGCTGAACTGGGCCCCGCCGTCTCCAGCACCGCTCCGCTGGGGACCGCCGTCTCAAGAACCGCTGAACTGGGCCCTTCAAGGCAAGAACCGCTGAACTGGGCCCCGCCGTCTCCAGCACCGCTCCGCTGGGGACCGCCGTCTCAAGAACCGCTGAACTGGGCCCTTCAAGGCAAGAACCGCTGAACTGGGCCCTTCAAGGCAAGAACCGCTGAACTGGGCCCTTCAAGGCAAGAACCGCTGAACTGGGCCCCGCCGTCTCCAGCACCGCTCCGCTGGGGACCGCCGTCTCAAGAACCGCTGAACTGGGCCCTTCAAGGCAAGAACCGCTGAACTGGGCCCTGCCGTCTCCAGCACCGCTCCGCTGGGGACCGCCGTCTCAAGAACCGCTGAACTGGGCCCTTCAAGGCAAGAACCGCTGAACTGGGCCCCGCCGTCTCCAGCACCGCTCCGCTGGGGACCGCCGTCTCAAGAACCGCTGAACTGGGCCCTTCAAGGCAAGAACCGCTGAACTGGGCCCTTCCAGGCAGGAACCGCTGGCCCTTTGGCAGACGTGGCAGGGCAGGATCTGTCTCGGGCAGGGCTGCAGGATGTCCTCTGGCCAACATGCCTCCTCCAGTGGCAGTGGAGTCTGTTATGGACTGTTTGGACTGTGGCTTTGCTCTCCCCAGGATGGCCCAGTGGGCAGGCCACCCACTGTATGGACTGTTTGGACTGTGGCTTTGCTCTCCCCAGGATGGCCCAGTGGGCAGGCCACCCACTGTATGGACTGTATGGACTGTGGCTTTGCTCTCCCCAGGATGGCCCAGTGGGCAGGCCACCCACTGTATGGACTGTTTGGACTGTGGCTTTGCTCTCCCCAGGATGGCCCAGTGGGCAGGCCACCCACTGTATGGACTGTTTGGACTGTGGCTTTGCTCTCCCCAGGATGGCCCAGTGGGCAGGCCACCCACTGTATGGACTGTATGGACTGTGGCTTTGCTCTCCCCAGGATGGCCCAGTGGGCAGGCCACCCACTGTATGGACTGTTTGGACTGTGGCTTTGCTCTCCCCAGGATGGCCCAGTGGGCAGGCCACCCACTGTATGGACTGTATGGACTGTGGCTTTGCTCTCCCCAGGATGGCCCAGTGGGCAGGCCACCCACTGTATGGACTGTTTGGACTGTGGCTTTGCTCTCCCCAGGATGGCCCAGTGGGCAGGCCACCCACTGTATGGACTGTATGGACTGTGGCTTTGCTCTCCCCAGGATGGCCCAGTGGGCAGGCCACCCACTGTATGGACTGTTTGGACTGTGGCTTTGCTCTCCCCAGGATGGCCCAGTGGGCAGGCCACCCACTGTATGGACTGTTTGGACTGTGGCTTTGCTCTCCCCAGGATGGGCCAGTAGTCATGGAGTCCCCTCGTGGATCTGGCGTCGTGTACTCAAGTGGCTGAGGTGCCCCCCCTTCCCTTCCCCCTGAGGTGCCTGTCCTTTTTTCTTTCTGATGCCCCTGCAGTGTTCTCTCCGTGGAGTTCTTGTCGTGGGACTGGGCCTTGCCCCTTTGCTCAGGACCCCTGTGGTCCACGGACAGTGGTTGGACTACATTTAGTAGCTGTATATATTTTGTACATAGTTTATTTATTTATTTGGATTACTGCTGTCCATTTTTCAATATATCTGCCCGTTTGAGATCTCTTCTTTTGGTCTTTGCATTATTTCGGAAGGGGGGGGTTTGTGGGTTGTGACAGTGATCTGTGGGAATGCATTGATGTGTGTGTTGTAGTGGGTGTGGGTGGGTGGGTGTGTGCCGGTAATCTTTTCCCTCCCCTGTGTCGTAGGTGCAGTACTCACCGATGTCTTCCGCGCCGCCGGGCGTGCTCCTGGTACAGGAGCAGGTATAGGAGTGCGGGGATGACCTGCAACTCGGGTTCCATACTGCCGGAATCTCGCGTGGTGTATGTGGAGGTGAGCGTTTTCCCGTTCGTAGTCTGTTTCCGCCGTGTTTTTATCGGCGGTGCTCCCGCCCCGGAAAAGGTGGCGGATTGGTGGGTCGTGATAGGGTGGGCGGTACATTGTCTGCCGCCTGGCTGTTGGCGGGGACCGCCGCGCTGTTTGTTTGTTCCGCCGTGGCGGGCGGAGTGTTAATGCGGCGGGCTGTGTTGGCGGTTCCCGCCAGGGTCAGAATTGCATATTTTGGACCGCCGGCCTGTTGGCGGGTTGGCCGCCGCTTTATCACCGACCGCCAGGGTCAGAATGAGGGCCATAGTGTGGGACCGCAGAAATACCCCAACTGTGGAACAATAGGCGACCAACATGGACTGGTGTATGCTGGCAGAGAAATCAGTCTACAAAGTCAGAGATTGGCAGAGGAAATTTGAGAAGTATAAGGCCCGTGGCAAGAATACAGAAATGGGGACTAACTTCCCCAGGTGCGGGAGGATCGGAAAGAGACTGGGGGTGGTATAAATCCGAGGGCCTTGGAAAATGCTGTGGATGAACTTCGTAGTATTGGAGGGACCTGTGCGGGGACTAGGCATTGCTCTGTGTATTCATTGAATGGAGAAGGGTGCGAAGTGGCTCAAAGACGTGTCACATTAAGTAATGTTGTTTTTATGAAATGTAAACAATCAATAAAAAGAAGTTTATTAAAAAAAAGAAAAATCAGTAACCATCCCCACATCCTGGGAGAAAACTCAGTAGGTGTGGGGGGCATTAGTTTTTATGTTTTACAAAAACAAACTCCCACCTTGGAAGTTTGTTTTTTTGAAAAACCAAATAATGTCAATAGTTTGATGTATGGTCGTCAAAGCCGATTGCAGCCCTACACCAAATTCTTAGTACCATAACAGTGATTTCTTTGAATGTACATAGATGAACGCAGGACCAGCAGTCATCTCCAAATGTCATGGGCAGAGCACCCTTGGGATGACTGAGGTAATGACCTCTGTTAACCTAAGGGACACTATTCCATCTGTCAAACTTTAAATCAAGCTCTCAGTACTCAGTTTTAAAAATATGATCTATTTTGCCCTGGCATGGAAGGCAGGTCAAATATAAACCACAATTTACGACAAAGGCATGCGATCTCTTGCAGGTTTTTCTGTTGCCCAATTTTGATTTATTTTAGTCAGTTATTAAGTGCTCATACTTAGTGATGAAAACAATGCTGAATATTGTTCCTGGAAGTGTATAAAGAAGCCCTTTGGGATTATAGGCGGTAGTCGGGTAGACCAATATATTCCTCATACGTGCAGGGAAAGTTAGAATGATGATAGTTGTCTGTTTCATATTCTTGATCTGTACCCACCCCCAACCACTATGATTTCACCAGTGATGTAAGAGGCATCCGATGAGAGGAGAAAGGACACTATGCCGGCACATTCCTCTGGTTCTCCCAATCTAAATACAAAAAGAAAATCAGCATTAGTAACAAAATGTACAAAGCCAAACGTCTTGACTTTTGTATAGAACATGCAAACAGGGGCACAAAGCATTCTCATCCACATTGACATAGAGCATGCTTATAGACACATGCATGCCAACTTTCATGTATAATCACAGAGACACAACGACACAAAAAAGTCACCCCACCCACATATCCTCAAGCAAACATATATCAATGTGAAGTCCATGCACAGACCAACAGACATACAAGCACCCTTGCACAGGTATATAGATGCTCATGCACGCAAACCATCAAACCTATATGTAACCATGTGCAGAGATATCCAGACATTTAGGGGGTTATTCCAACTTTGGAGGAGGTGGTAATCCGTCCCAAATGTGACGGATTTACCACCAGCCGTATTACGAGTTCCATAGGATATAATGGACTCGTAATACGGCTGGTGGTATATCCGTCACTTTACCGTCACTTTTGGGACGGATTACCACTTCCTCCAAAGTTGGAATAACCCCCTTAGTCACCTACGAGAATGAGACAGAGTATGACATGAAACACAAAGATGCATGGGCTTGTCAGACAGACAGAGGGACAGATGGAGAGACTGACGTATGAGTAGATTCCGCTGCCATGGTCGCCTACAATGTACCCCTGTTGTCCAGGACATGCAGTCATGGTAGGGCTACTGTGATTGTCCATGGAATCCTTCCTTTCTCATTGGAAAAATAATCTCTTCTTCTACTGGGTTATGGAAGAATTCAGTCTGCAAGCCTATGAAAGCCTGCCCTCTCTGGAGTGAACACTTTTATTGGCACACTGCATGTCATTACAATCTTTTGATTAAGCACACACATGTCACACTGCAAGCAAATATTTGTAACTCCACGATGAATCTGTATAAACCTATATCAAATTTAAATCTGGCATATATTCCATTTACAATGAATTACATACATTTACTCCAGGAATTTGTTGTTTTCCGGCTTTGTTCCTCCATGTAGGCCAAATAGAAGAAACAAATGCTGCAACTTCCAGAATGGGTGTTTTTTAACTGAAATCCAGAGGTTAGAACCATGGTGTTTATTGAAAACCAAGAAATTTGTCAACCCTGGTTGCTGCCGCATGCTTGCACGCATTAGACATACCGTTCTTAATTTTCTTCATTAGACGTACATGTAGTGTTCAGAATTTAAACACATTATGCATTTCTTTCTTTAAAAATGTTTCATGTTAGATTGCAAGAATGTATCAAAATCGTTTCAGTGTGGCTGGTTTATTTTTCATTTCATCTGATTGCCTTTAATTTTATAGATAAATTCCAAAAGGCACTTGAAAGGTCCCTTGTTGTAAGTCAAATAAACATGCCGTTCAAATGGATGAATTGTGAGGTCTGCCAATGCAGAAAGTCTGACTTTTTTTTTTTTAAACACATTTTATTTATACGAAAACCACCAATGAAAACTCTAGGCAGTAGAAACTGTGCGGTGGCTTTGGTCTCGGCCCCACCTGGAGCCAAGGCAAATGCCGTCGCACAGAGGGGGGCCAAGCACCATCGGAATGTGCACTGTTTGCTTTGCAGGGGGGTCCCTGAACTGCCAATACTTGTTGTTATTGGTGGAGGCACTCTAGGTATTTATGTCTTGTTGCTCCTGAAGGAGGAGCTATCTGTGCAGTTTAATGCTAGGTACTGAACAGCTATTGCATACCAGAAAGAAGTCTGAGGGACAAAGGCAGTAATCTTCTAAATGTCCATAAATTCACCAGCAAGGAGCCAGTAAGAGGTCATTTGTAGTCCCAGTAGCTTGCATTAGGTATGCTTTGCCAAATCATCGTTTGTTGGATAACAGCATGACCAGTGAAAAATTAACAAAACTAAATTATCCAAGGTACATGCTTCAAGGATATCTGGATTGGCGCTTGAATGTCATCTCCTGGCTTTAAGACAGTATGAATACCATTAGGCGTTTGTGTATATAAAGAGAGCTGATCAGGTAGTCTACAGGAGCTTATTAAAGAAAGATTGGTTAATTTATGTGTGGTTATTTCATGGGCCGTTTGGATACTCTCAGTAGTTATTATGAGAGCCAGTTAGACGGTACATATGTTTACCATGAAGTGGTCGGATAGTCTGGGTGCACTGTATTCATTAAGGAGCTGATTTGATGAACAATGTTGGTTCAAATAGTGTATATTAGATGCCTTGTGTGGTTCAGATGGCCGATCAGATCCTCTTGTGTTTTCTGACCGTGAAAGGTTTTTGTAAGGGGTGAGAGTGGAGGGAAACTCTACCACGTGCCATTTGGCAGAGTTTTTGCCACACTTCATGCTCCAAGTGGAGTGCAGAGTGGCAAAACTCCACAAACTCCACCAGCAGAGCAGAGTTTACCACCCACTCCCAGAAAAAACTCCTAACGTTGTTTTTCATTGTTGTAAGGCCTACTTCTCCTATAGATTTACACTGAGGTGCCTTATTACATTGAATACGTGGTAACTCTGGATTGGAAGGAGGTAGAAATATATTTCTTGGTCTCTATTAAATTGTAATTTCAAATCCAACTTTAGTGGTGAAGTTGGATTTTAAGTTACAATTATAGAAATGCCACTATTAGAAAGTGACATTTTCATCATCCAATCAACTGTGCCTTTCTGCCTGTAGATGGGCCACATGACTTTGCTGAGGATGTGTAATACTACCAGACAGTGAGACAAAGGAGCCTAGTTGTGGGGAAGAAGAGCCATCATGACAGGGTAAGTGAGAGCAGAGTTGTAACTAGCCCCACTTACACTTTAAAGGGCTTTGCCTCCAACACACACAAAGGAGCCTGCCACCAGCCCTGCTCATGCTTTGGCCACCTAGGCAGTTTGTAATACGCTCTGAAAGAAGGAAGGAGACACATCCCCACCTAAAGGCATGCACTGGGGATAAAAGGTGGCACTCTCAGTCCCCAAATCAGAACACTCCTGGATCTGTGGAAGGTTCAGAAGAAGGACTGCTGTTTGAAGAACTACCTTGACACCTGAGGAAGGAGATTGGACTTGCTTGGCTTGATCCAAGGCTCCCCAAAGTGACTTCAAGGACCAGTTGGCTGACCTCCTGTGTGAGCTACAGGGATGCTTTTAGAAGCATCACTACAACTGCACAACTGTGACTAGACATGTCGGGACCTACTCAAGCTTTGCTGATGGCCCCTTCTTGGAATGAGTCCTAATCCTTGGGTATTGAACCCTGGGCGGCTGGCTTCAGTAAGAGCTCCTCCAAAAGGATATGGAAATCCTGAAGTTTGTGCTCCTCACGGATGTGAGAGGGCCCGTTTGCGCCAAGATTCTGCCACTCGCAATGACCACCAATGTGAGGTTGCAGCGATCCCTACTCTTCCCATCAACAGTGACCGTTCATGATGACTGACAAAACAAGAGCTGTGTTTAATGCTACGGCCAAGACAGCCTGCAACGACTGTCTACGTGAAGCTACAGCAGCAAATGTCTGGGCCGCTTGAGTGGCTCTGCACGCTCCAGCATTGAACTTCAGTGATGCCCAACCTGCTCTTTGTGCTACAGCGATGACTATCCATAACATCCGACCTGCTCCATACGGCCCTAACGAAAATGAAAGGAACCCTTCACGCCAGACTTGAGAAGGTAACTCTTCAGTGTAATTAGCCTGGTCTATGTATCTAACCCATGCTCCATCCCTGTCAGTCTCAACTTGTGACTTTCCATTAGTTGGTGTGATCAGATAACCCCAAGTGCCGCTTTGTGCCTTTTGGTGCTATTTTTACCAAAAACATTAAAAATTCATAACTTTGGTTCTACTCACCATGCTGTCATTTTATTCATTAAGTGTACTCTATTTTCCAGATTTGGTTTGGGTTTTTTCTTGTGCTGTGATTTGTTAATTTATTATTGTTTTAGTACTATATAAATACTTCACACATTGCCTATAAATTATACCTTAGTACTTTTGTGGCAAGCAACCAGAGAGTTAGGCACAGGTTGAAATAGTGACTGTTTGTGGGTCCTCCTCTCAAATAATAACCCAATTTCTTACAAGGGTGATTGGTGAGTGTAATATAACTAAATACAACAAATGTACATCAGATTAAATTAGATGGATCTGGAGGTGTTATTGCACTGTTAACCATTTAAATTTTTTGGGGGATTAGAGCTACACACAAACCACAAACTGGTAGTACACAACAAAATAATGATGTATCATTGCCTAGAATTCCCAGGATTTTCCTATTGAGAAGGTGATGACCAGATTTTTGGAGAGGTTGCATCACATTTGCATCCCTTTTTTGATGCAGCCCGACTCAACAGATATTTTGATATTTATAAGTCCAAGCAAATTTCAATTCATGGTGCTTTATAAAAGAAAAGTACACAAAGCAGTACATTGCACTGCCCTGCTTTATGTTGCATCCTGGAGACATTTCATTGGTGGTACCTGTGTACCCGCACTTGGATTTTGGCTAAAATCCATATTTACCAAGAGTAATAGACATGAGTTTGCTCCAAAATGCAGCACCTGCATAAGGCTCGTTTAAGAAGGAAAAATATTGTTTTTTCTCCTTGTTATTTCCTCTTTGCATGTGTGCTCCATCCTGCAGCACACATATAACATTGAAAGAGCCTCCAAGGTACCCCTTCCTGCACAAACACTATCTTGACTATAATGCATGTCTCCTTGCACTATGGCTCAAGGCTGACCATGCACTTGGCAGCCCAAAGTATGCCAGCACAGGGAAAGAACGGAACTTAACCATTTCTTTAAAAATGATCTGCTGAATTAAGATCTAATAAATGCACATTACCTGCTGAATCCAAAGATTGTCTGGAGATATCCAAGGAAGGCTTCTTGATCCAACTGCGTGTTCATAAAAGAGCAGAAAGTTTTTATTAGAAATTAATGTGGTCCAAAAAGGTGTATTTATATCAACATCATCCATAACAGAACTGTCTTCCATCTGTTTATATTTTGAATAATTCACGAACATGTGGCTCAAAAAATAAATAATCCACTAATTAATCTAATCTATATCTACAAATCCAAAAAGGTATTTAGCCATGTCAGTTAGAGATTGTGGATACTTAGGGGCATATTCATACTTTTTGGTGCAAAACTGCAGTTTTGCATCGGCTTGCACCATTCTTGAGCACCAGCCAAGCACCATATTTAATGAATGGTGCAAGGCGGCGCAAAGGGTAGGCTAATGTAAAAAAAAGTTACGTTAGCCAGGTAGGGGTGCCGGTATGGGAGAAAGGGGTTTTGCACTAAAAAATGACGTTAGGCAGGTTAGAGTAAACAAAAATGACTTGCATCATTTTCTGACGTAAAACCATCCATTCCATATGATCCCTGTCTTAGAAAAGACAGGAGTCATGCCCACCACCCAAATGACCAGCACAGGGGACAAGGGTCCCCTGGGCAAGGCCATTGCACCCAGTGCCATGTAGGGGGGGGCATTTCAGGGCCCCCAATTGCACTTTTAAAATAAAAATGCTTACCTGTACTTACCTATACTTACCTGGGATGGTGTCGCCCATCCTCCGCTGTCCCCCTGGTGTGGGTGGTGGTGTCCCTGGGGCCTGGGGAGGGCCCTTGTGGGCTTATTCCCATGGTGTTCCACCATGGAAATAGGCCCACAGGTCCCCTAACGCCTGCCCTGACACAGTTGTTAAATAATGGTGCAAAGCAAGTTTTCACCAATATTTGACCCCTCCTCCCCCGTGTGTGATTTTAGCACGGTGGATAAATATGGCGCTAAGGCCATAGTGTCATTTTTTGCATGGGAACGCCTACCTTGCATCTCATTAATGCAAGGTAGGTTTCCACGTCCAAAAAATTACTTTAACTCCATAACTTTGGTCTAGCGCCAAAGTATAAATATGGAGTTAGTTTTGCACCGAATTTGCGCAGACAAAATTGATGCAAGTTTGGCACAAAACAAGTATAAATATGCCCCTAACTTTGTAGACATTCCTTCATCCACCTGGGCTAGACATCCACTTTGCGCATGCACACCATTCATCCACACCATGCACTACCTTCATGCATTCAATGCATTACCTATATACAACATTAAGTGGTCACATAGTGCACTGTACACAATTAGCCATTTCTGGGCACTATTAATCCAAAGTTTGTGCATGCAGAATAGACCGCACACTTATAACAGAAGACCATTATTGCACTTCCGAAGTGTAAAGACTTGGGATCTCAAAGAGACTATAGGCCTGATTTAACATTTGACAGATGGCCTGTCCTCTGCCAGGGAAATTAAATAAATTACTTCATCTCCCTAACAGAGGTGCCACCTACCAAATTTTGTAATGCCCACTCCCCCAGTGGATATTAGCAGCATTGACAGGAACTGCCATCAGAGCAGTTCCTGCTAATGCATTGTAATTTTGATAAACAGCTCCATCAACATGATCAAGCTGTACATTAAATTTACATTTTTTTATTTTCAAAAAGAAAAACCCAAAGCGGGATTTTTCATTTCAAAATGAAAAAAACAACAATGCCCCTCTCGCTTTGAGAATTTCCTCCCATGGTGAGTGGAGCATTGAGCACTTTTCATTGCCTCTTACCTCCAGGTTTTTCCTGGGAGTGACAATCATTGCTAAAAGGCTCTATGTCTGCCCATCTAAATTAGGTAGGCAGAGATGCAGCCAAACTTCTGATGGCTTTTGCTCTGTAGTCACTGCTGTCTTCAAACTATTGTCTGCCTGAATTTAAATTGGGCGTATGGACAATTATTTTGGTGAAGAGGGAACTCCGTCAGCTATGAATGGGAATTCCCTCCTTTCCAATATATAAATGAGGCCCTATAGCCAGGTCCAGCATCCAAGAGCATTTGAAAACTGAGAGTTATGTACCACAGCAACTAGTAAGCAATAAGGAGGATGCCACAGTTGACACGCAAACATGATCCGCCAATGTCATCACAGCAAAACGAATCAAATGGTTTTTACAGAACACTAAATGAAAAATGCAAAAGTAGCTACAAACTCTACATAAACATTACCTGCCTATCATTCCTCTGTTAAAACGCATTTAATTTGTGAGATTCTCCTCCAGCATTACTGCCATTCATATCACACGTTTAATACATGCCCATGCAGGAGGAATACTTGTAAACATAGTTTTATCTCAATATTTAGTTTTTAAGTATCGAAGACAAAAATAAAATATTGAGAAAAGTGTATATACTAGTCTTAACTCCACATTCAAGTACCTTGTAGTGTAAAACTCCTAAATTCGTTTGTACACTGCTGTGAGGCCTGCTCCCTTCATAGGCTAACACTGGGGCTACCCTTACATATTGTTTGAGTGGTAGCTGCTGATCTGAAAGGAGTAGGAAGGTCATTTTTTGTATGGCCAAAATGGTGATACAAAATTCTGCTGACTGGTGAAGTTGGATTTAATATTACTATTTTATAAATGCCACTTTTAGAAAGTGAGCATTTCTCTGCACTTACATTTTTCTGTGCCTTACAATACACGTCTGGCTGGGTTTAGTTGACAGCTCCCTTGTGCATTCACTCAGACAACCCCAAACACAGGATATTCTGCCTCACTTGCATACATCTGCATTTTGAATGGCTCTTCCTGGGCTGGGAGGGTGGAGGGCCTGACACTTGCATGTCAAAGGACAGTAGCCTGCCCTCGCACAAAGGACTGCCACACCCCCTACAGGGAACCTGGCAGACAGGATTTAAAGGGGACCTGGTGCACCTCTAAGCCACTCTTTGAAGTCTCCCTCACTTCAAAGGCACATTTGGGTATTTAAACAGGGCCTCTGCCCCTAGCAGCTCAGATACGTCCTGGAGAAGAGAACCTGAACCAGAATCTGCATCTTGCCAAGAAGAACTGCCTGGCTGCCCTGACTGCTTTCTGTGAAGGACTGCCGCCTTGCTGTTACCCTGCTGCCTTGCTGCTCTCTGGCTTGGGTGAAGAAGTGCTCTTCAAGGGCTTGGATAGAGCTTGCCTCCGGTCACCTGAAGTCTCAGGACCAAAAAGACTTCATCTCTACAAGAAGGACTCATTGTGCTGTGAAATTCGATGCACAGCCTGCACAACGGTGAAAAATTCCCCGCACGTGGAACCGGAATGACGCATCCCGACTTCGCATCGAGAAGATCGACGCAGCCCCAGCAGGGCGATTGGAAATTCGACGCACGGCCCACTGGATCGACATACAGCCGAGCCGGAATGAAGCAGCCCGACCCCGACTTCAAGAGAGGAATCGACGCAGTGCCTGCCATGCGGTAGAAATTGTGACACAACGCCCACCAAATCAATGCAGCTCCTGTGACTTCGTCCTGCGAGTGCAGTAAATCCACGCATCGTCCCTGGGGCGTCCAAAAATCCTGCAACCCAAAGAGGATCGTCGACCGAGCGCCGGAAATCGATGCACAGCCGTCCCTGCGTGAAAACTAAACGACACATCACCGTGTGCAGCCCGAGAAATCAACGCACGCCCCTTTGCTTCCATGCATCTCCTCCTCTGGGGTTCTTTGTGGAGATTTTGCACACGAACCAGGTACTTTGTGCTTGAAAGACATTTATTGCTTTTAAAAGACTTAGGACACTTTATATCACTTTTACAGTGATATCTCAACATATACTTATTGCATTTTAATCATTTTGACCTGCATCTTATCAGATAAATATTATATATTTTTCTAAACACTGTGTGGTGTATTTTTGTGGTGCTATACTGTGTTATTGCATGATTTATTGCACAAATACTTAACACATTGCCTTCTAAGTTAAGCCTGACTGCTCAGTGCCAAGCTACCAGCGGGTGGGCGCAGGATAATTTGGATTGTGTGTGACTTACCCTGTCTAGAGTGAGGGTCCTTGCATGGGCACAGGGTAACCTGACTGCCAAACAAAGACCCCATTTTTAAAATTGGTGATCAGCGGTGAGGATAGGACTTGTATTTGTGCAGTGACATACAGTAGCTAAGTATTCACTACCTAAACACTGTTGAACATCAACTTGATTTATTATCTTTTTCTGAAATTTCATTTTTCCTGACACTTTTTTAACTAAAACCCTCATTCAACATGTCTCTGGCTGGGTCTCAAACAGGATATGAAGATTTTGATCTGGCCATGCTGGAGACCTACACTGTTATACAGCTGAAGGAGTTCTGCAGGGATGTGGGAGTACCTACCCAGAAAGCCTCCAGAAAGGAGGAATTCCAAACGGCGCAGAAGCCCATTCTGATAAGAATGTTGAGGAGGAAGGTCCAGAGGATGGCCCCTCAGAGGATTTTTTGCCATCAGTGCATGAAGTTACCACTGCATTTGTGCCCCCTGCCAAACCAGGGAGCAGTGTCTCTGATTAGGGCCCGACCGCAGAGGAAAGGAGAGAGAAGAGGGAATTTCAATTGCAAATGGCAAGATTGAAAATTGAAGTTCAACAGGAGGAAAGGAGGGCAGAGAAAGAGGCCAAACAGGCTGAAGCTGAGAGAGCAGCCAAGCAGATTGAAGCTGAGAGAGCCTTGGCTGAAAAGAAACTTTTGTTGGCTCATGAACTGAGTCGCAAGGAGCTGGAGATCAAGGTGAGACAGTCTGAGTCCAGCAGTGATGGTGGCAGCATACAAGCAGGACCTGTTGGGGAGAAAAAGGTTTTTATACCGAAGAATGTGGTGCCAAGTTATGTGGTGGGAGATGACATTGACAAGTGGTTGGCTGCCTATGAAGTCGCACTAAGGGCCCGTGGGACCTCTGAGGAGCAATGGGGGGCGGCCTTGTGGTTTTATGTACCAGCAGTGGGGAAGGACACACTACTTACACTAGATCCACATGATCAGAATGTCTATGCACTCATGAAAGCCGCATTATTGGCCAAGTTTGGGCTGACCCCTGAGAAATACCATCAGATCTTTAGGGACAGCACCAAACTTTCCACACAGACTTGGGTAGACTGTTTTGATTTCTCCAATAAGGCACTGTATGGATGAGTGCAGGGCAGCAAAGTAAATGATTACAAAGGGTTATATGATTTGATTCTGAGAGAGCATATGCTCAGTATTTCTTTTACAGAGTTGCGCCAGGACTTAGTAGATAGTAAGCTGACTGATCCCAGGAAGCTTGATGAGGAGGCGGACCTCTGGGTTAGCACCAGAGTGTCCAGAAACACATCTAGGGGGGATACCCACAAAGGTGGCCAGGGTTCCCAACAGAAGAAAGAGGGGGTAGAAAAACTTAAAGATTAGGAACTCTCAAAATGCCCCCAAAACAATTCCCAAGGGGGGGTGGTAACCATTCCTCTTCTAGGTTTGGGAAGAAACCAGGGTACTTCGATAAGAAGTTAGGGAAGTTCATCCCCAAATGGTTAGAGTGCTACCAGCATGGACACTCTAAGGGCGACTCCCGGTGTTCCAAGAGAGCACAGTCCACCACTGGAGGACAGACACCTGGGTTGGCTAGTGAAGCGCTCGGGGGAAGACAGTCCCAGTTAGCCTTGGGGGACAGACAGAGGTGTCCCTAGTATCCCTGGGAGATAAGGAGATGGTGCCTAAAGCCAACATGCCTGCCAATACTTCCAAGTATAGGCAGTGGGTCACCATTGATGGGCAAAGGGTGAAGGCTCTGCGTGACACAGGAGCCAGTATTTCTACTGTCAAGTCAACTGGTGTCAACAGAAAAGATAGTCCCTAATACATTCCACCAGGTCATAGTCGCTGACAATCATGAGAGTCACCTACCGGTGGCTCTTGTTCCCTCTGAGTGAGGGGTCCCCAGGGTGGCATAATACATGCTGCAGCTCTTAGGGACCTTCCCTGGCATCAGGGCCCTTGGTACCAGGGGTACCATTTACAAGGGACTTATCTGGGTGCCAGGGCTGTGCCTATTTTGGGAAAAAGGTACAGGTTAGGGAAAGAACCCTGACGCTGGGGCCTGGTTAGCAGGGTCCCAGCACACTTTCAATCATAACTGGCATCAACAAAAGGCAAAAAGTCAGGGGATACCCATGCCAAGGAGACATTTCTTTACAGCTTGCTTAATATTTCAAACCGTGCAACACAGCAGCAGTGGACAAGCAGCAGCATAAAAGGGAACAGAGACAGAAATGTTGTATTGAAGCCACACAGAGGGGGATTTTAAAGTAGACAATAAGTGCTTAGTGGCACAGTGCTTTGGGACACAGTGCTTTGGGACAAAGCGCTTTAAGACACTTGCAGGAGGTAAACTGAGTAAAACACAGAAATGGGACTTCTGAGGAATGGGAATGTAAAAGCAAGAGACAGGTAAGCAATGCATCTAGGTAGTTCACTCCTCTGCCTGATGAATAGGCACACTTTTTCAAACTATTAACCAGTTGATATGGTTTCAGGCATAGATGCTTATTGGCCATTCAACCACACTGACATTTTAGTCACCTTAGCAATGTATCTTGGGAATGGTAATTTTGATTATTAACATGGTAAGCAGTGTTTGAATTAGGCAAGGTTATGTCTCTACAGAGCCCTCATTTCTGTCCTTGGTAGTGCTGTCTCAGTTGAAAAAAACGAAAGCCAAAAACAAATCAGTGGCTAGTTTGGAGGCTGTACCTGTCTAAAGATGTTATGGTGGGGTCTGGGGAAGGAAACAGTAGGAGAATGATGACCACTAAGGAGACCGTAGATCAGCATGACTAAGAGGGATTTGAATGTCTAGCAAGTCCAGGACCAGGGGGAATAGTATCAGAAAGTCTATGAGGATCAGACTCACATGGATCCTAAACAAGAGTAGCATGGACTTCATGAATCAGGGTGACACACAACATCGGAACTAGGAGGACCAATG
Source organism: Pleurodeles waltl (assembly GCF_031143425.1). NCBI lineage: Eukaryota > Metazoa > Chordata > Amphibia > Caudata > Salamandridae > Pleurodeles > Pleurodeles waltl. The sequence continues at coordinate 40,614,546 of NC_090450.1, forward strand.
AATAAGAGATGAGAAAGACCAGACCTATGACAAACATTACTGGGAGGACAATCATAATGGGGACCGAGGGCATATGGACAAGAACAAGGCAGAGGAGGCAAACCAAGAATAAGGAGGACTAGTAGGACTAGGATAGAGATCGAGGCTGGTGGACTAGGAGGGCTAGGGAAGGCAAGGGCAGAGGTACCATGACCACAAGATCTGAACATGAGGACCAGACAAAGGAGTACTAGAACCACGGTCAGAAATACATTGACCAGTGGGCCCATGATCAGAAAGATTAGGAGCAGGCAAACCAGGGAACAAAATAAATCTGTAGAAATGTAGGATGAGAATTAAGGTGAGGATAATGAAAAGGTCTAGGAACATTTGCAAAAGGAAACCTAAGATTCAAATGACAAGGGGCATGAGTACAAGGGAATGATAACAAGACAATCCAGAACCAGGAAACACAGGGTCAGAAAGCCCTTAGACTAGCATGAACCAGATGTCAAGTGATATCAACACTAGAAAAGGCTAGGATGATCTGTGACAGGACAAGTGTTTGCAGAACCATGCAGGCAAGGAGCAGGAAAAAGAGGACCAGGAACATCTGGACCAGAATGAAGATGACTACTAAGATCAGGACCTGGAGGACAATGGCCAGTGTGTCCAGGATACCAGGATACACAGGACAGTAACTAGAAAGACCAAGGGCACACAGAAAACCTGATCAAGAGAACCAGTGAAACTGAAAAGACCACAATCAGGAGGATCACAAGCAGAGCTAATGAGATCATGAAGATTAGGACCTATTGAACCAGGGTTTGGATTAATATGTATGGTAGAACAGCCATTACAAGTAGCAGGACCAGGATGAGAAGGATCAGATATAAGAAGGCCAACAAGAATCTGGAAGATCAGGTGGACTAGACAGAGATGGCCAGGAGGACCAGGACTCATGTTCAGGAGGCCCAAAGAAGGAGAGTTTGGATCAAGAGGGCTTGGAAAATGGCTACAGTACCAGTTGGACACAATGGACAAGGAACAGATTCAGGAGATTCAGGACAACCCAAGCCAGGAGAAGGTTAAAGACAAAGGCCCTCATTACAACAGTGGCGGTAAATCCCGCTCACCGCCGTGCAGAAGACCGCCAACATACCGCTGCGGCCACGGAATTCCGCTACAGCTATTATGACCCACAGCTCAGAATCCGCCATAATACAGACACCCACACAAGTCTGCCACACCAAAGGTCAGTGATAAACTGGCGATAACAAAACCAACACCATCATGCCAACAGGAATATGCCCACACTATCACGACCCACAAATCAACGCAGTGGTCTTTCAACCGCGGTATTCCATTGGCGGTACACGTCCCCGCACTCAACATACACACACATTTACAAAACACAACAACATTGGACAAATCAAAATACACACACCTGACACACATACACACACCACACCCACACACCCAATCCAACATAAAACACACACCTACATCACTCACAAACCCTTACTACCAGAATTCTGAAACCACGCCAGAGAGAGACACCACCATAAACAACACCAGCATCCACAGACACACAACACCATCACTTACACAACATCCAGGCACCTCAAGCAACACACACCAACACATCCCCTCACACATCACAACACACACCACCTTACACATCACCCAGACCACATCATGGCACCTCAACGACACCCCAGGTTCTCTGAGGAGGAGCTCAGGGACATGGTGGAGGAAATCATCTGGGTAGAGCCACAGCTATTCGGATCACAGGTGCAGCACACCTCCATTGCAAGGAAGATGGAGCTATGGCACAGAATTGTTGACAGGGTCAACGCAGTGGGACAGCATCCAAGAACTCAGGATGACATCAGGAAGAGGTGGAACGACCTACGGGGGAAGGTGCGTTCCGTGGTCTCCAGACACCAGATTGCTGTACAGAGGACTGGCGGTGGACCCCCACCTCCTCCCCCACAACTAACAACATGGGAGGAGCAGGTCTTGGCAATACTGCATCCTGAGGGCCTCGCAGGAGTAGCAGGAGGACTGGACTCTGGTAAGTCAACTCTTTACTACCTTACCCCCCCACCCTACCTGCATGCCATGACGTACTCCCACCCTCACCCTCACCCCATCCCTCCAACACCTCACATATGCCCCACTATCACAACCCACCCATCCCAATACCAAGCCCTGCATGCAACACCAAAGCATAGACACCCATCACCAAAGCATGTCCACTACAGATACCCACATAGACCCCAAACCAGATATCACACAAGGACCAAGCCAAGAATGCAAGCACTGAAGTATAGGGCCCCTCACCCATTGCACATGGTGGCACACACAGATAAAATAATCCTGTATTTACACCCCTCCAGTTCCCCCACAGAAGAGACCCACAGCGATGACAGCAGCTCTGCACAACTGGATCAAGATGACCAGCCCGGCCCATCAGGGACCTCGGGACAGTCGGTTCCCCTGACACTGGCACAAGCCACCACAGAGCCTCCCCCTCGGGAAACAGCACCACAGCACCCACCCAGCAGGCCCATCCCTCTGTCCCCAGGATACGTCAATCAGCAGTGTATCCACCAGGGAACCCAGGCAAACACCCAACCCATGAAAATCAGGGTCCTGGGGTCAGTGGCAATGGGCACACGGTTCAGGAGACAGAGGCTCAGGAAAACAGGGAAGCTGGGAGGACTGCTATGCGACAGGGGGAGGACAGGCCCAGGGAACCCACTCTCCACGAGGCCCTCTCCAACATCATGGGAGCTTACCATAATTCCCAGGAGACGATGGCAACGGTACTGGCCACGTTTCAGGAGACCCAGCGGCTGCAGGAGGAACACTATCTGAGGATCAGGGAGGACATGAAGTCCAATAACAACACCCTGGTCACCATTGCAGGGGTGCTGCAAGACCTTGTCAACACCAGGAGGGACTCTGTGGCACAACAAGGGGCCCCTGACACTAGCCTAGACGATGAATATCCTTCCATTTCCGCCGGCGCTAGTGGACAGGAGGCACCGTCAAAGGAACACAACACCAGCACCGCACCCCCTGCAGATGGAGAACCACACTGCAAACAGTCCCTGAGATCCAGGAACAAGACAGAGAGCATTGCCAAGACCCCCACCAGGAAATGAGACCCCCTTGAATGTCACCCTTCGGTTCCACTTTGTCACCCTGTCCCTCCTTCAACTGCCATTGCTCCACTTCTTATGCCCCTTTGGACAACGCATCAGTGAAACAAATAGACCAGACTCTGCCATGGACATTCTTCCACCATCCTCCCTGCCCATTTTGCAACCCCCTCCACTTATTTGCACAGAAATAAACACACTTCAATCACAAAACAACCTGGAGTCAGTCTGTGCTTTCACAAACGTGCAATTGCAATAACCATGGAATATAGCAATGTCAATTTACTTGTGCACATACCGATGTAACACAGCTGTAGGCCTGGAGAAAATATAGCAGAGGGCACAAAGTGGGACCCACATCTGTGAAATGGAAAGCCAATGTGACAAGTCAGGGTCTATAGACTGGGTGTAAAAGACAGACTTATTCTAGCTCCAATAATAGTATGAGATATGGGAGGCAGTGACATCTTCTTACCTGTGTCTCACTGGAAGTATTGCATGACTATGTTGTTTCTGGTGTCAATATCCTCTTCTTCTGTCTCCTCTTCTTCACTGTCCACAGGCTCCACAGCTGCCACAAGACCACCATCTGGCCCATACTCATGCAGAAAAGGCACCTGGCTTCGCAAAGCCAGGTTGTGCAGTATACAGCAGGCCACGATGATCTGGCACACCTTCTTTGGTGAGTAGTAGAGAGAACCACCTGTCATATGGAGGCACCGGAATCTGGCCTTCAGGAGACCGAAGGTTCATTCAATCACCCTCCCAGTTCACCCATGTGCCTCACTGTAGCGTTCCTCTGCCCTTGTCCTGGGATTCCTCACTGGGGTCAGTAGCCATGACAGGTTGGGGTAACCAGAGTCACCTGCAAATATCGAGGGACAACTGTTAGGCACACACTAACCCTTAGGGACAACCCCATACCCAGACACCTATTCACACTGTATAGGGTCCTTGTCCTCACCTATAAGCCACACACGGTGCCTATGGAGTTGCCCCATCACATAAGGGATGCTGCTATTTCTCGAAATGTAAGCGGCATACACTGAGCCAGGAAACTTGGCATTCACATGGGAGATGTACTGGTCTGCCAAACACACCATCTGCACATTCAAAGAATGGTAGCTCTTCCGGTTTCTGTACACCTGTTCACTCCTGCGTGGGGGTACCAATGCCAGATGTGTCCAATCAATGGCACCAATAATGTTGGGGATATGTCCCAGGGCCTAGAAATCACCTTTCACTGTGGGCAAATCCTCCACCTGAGGGAACACGATGTAGCTGCGCATGTGTTTCAGCAGGGCAGACAACACCCTGGACAACACGTTAAAGAACATTGGCTGGGACATCCCTGATGCAATGGCCACTGTTGTTTGAAAGGAACCACTTGCCAGGACATGGACTACTGACAGGACCTGCACTAGAGGGGGTATCCTTGTGGGATGGCGGATAGCTGACATCAGGTCTGGCTCCAACTGGGCACACAGTTCCTGGATTGTTGCACGATCAAGTCTGTAGGTGACTATGATGTGTCTCTCTTCCATTGTCGACAGGTCCACCAGCGATCTGTACCCCGGAGGATGCCGCCATCTCATCATCTGCCCCAGCATACGTGCCCTATAGAGAAGAACAGCGAGCAGAGAGTCAGCCAACACTGAGGAATCACAAAATGTAATTTTCACACATTTATCAATCCGCAATGTGCCTGTAACTGTGTATATTTAAGGCCTACATTGGAGTGATGCAGTTATTATTAATGCCATGTGGCCCCCTGAAATAGCGGCTGCCTGACCTCTAAGGTGGGACAAGGGGATATGAGGTAACTGCGCTTGCGTTCTACACCGTTGCGGTGGGCAGTGGAAGACCGCAGCGCAATTCTGCATTGGTTAACATTGGACCCTATGGGTCCAGGAGCCAATGACAATGTACGCCGGCGGTGACGGTACGCACCGCCGCGGACATGACCGCCATTTTCTGTCTGTTCACTCACTTGATACCTGACCTTCAACAGGAGAGGACCTACACTGCAAGTGCTGCTGTGACCTGTGTCTTGAAGCGACAATGGCTCATGTGTCTGGGAAAAGGGCCCCTGCCTTCACTTCGGAGGAGTTGGAGAAACTAGTGGATGGAGTCCTCCCCCAGTACACACAACTGTACGGTCCTCCAGACAAACAGGTGAGTACACTGTGAGCATGCTTCATGGGCAATGCCTGTTTGGGGTGGTGTGGATGGAAGATACATGGGGGGGCTGAGGCCTGCATGTGCGGACTGTGAGTGCATGTGCGTCAGGGCAAGGGTGGGAACGGGGGCCAATGAGTATGACGGTCCGGACGGGTAAAGAATTTCCTTTCCCCCTGTACTATTCCTCTAGGTCAGTGCCCACCAGAAGAAGGCTATTTGACGTGCCATCGCCAAGGATGTCCGGACCCTGGGGGTCCACCACAGACGGAGCACCCACTGCCGTAAAAGATGGGAGGACCTGCCCCGCTGGAGCAAGAAGACAGCAGAGGCCCAGCTGGGGATGGCCTTCCAACGTGGGAGGGGTGCCCGTCGCACCATAACCCCCCTGATGTTCCGGATCCTGGCAGTGGCGTATCCGGAGTTGGATGGGCGCTTGAGGGCATCACAGCAGCAACAAGGGGTTGAGTACACTCTCATTCAGCCGATTCTGCGCACATAACGAGGTGTCTGGGTGGGGGAGGTGGGCAGTGGGTTCCCCTAGGCCAGGGCGAGCTTGTGAGGCTGGCTATGTGGCACCCCAACCCCACTAGTGGTTAGTGCCATTTACACATAGTCAGGCTCCTGTGACTTCGAGGTGTGCAGCAATAGGGCTTAGGCCTTGTACCACATGGGCATGTGATTAATCTAGGAACTATAAGTGCATGGTGTAGGGCAGAGGGCTGCTCACTGTCTGCTGTGTCCACCAACGGTAGTGGTGTTGCATGCACTGAACATCTGTCTCCCCCCCCCCCTTTTTGTGGTCTCCATGTTCTTGTGTGCAATAGCATCATCAGGCGGAGGAGCATTGGCACCGGAGTGTGAGGGAGCTGCATCCCACTTGGCCCTGGAGGGCGAAACAACTGAGTCTGAAGCCACCAGTGGGACGGAGGGCGAGGGGAGCTCCACGGCGGGGACAGGAGCAGAGACCAGCAACAGCGACCTCCTCCTCTGATGGGAGCTCCCTTGCGGTGGCAGGCCCCTCTGTGCCCACCGCATCAACAGGTACAGCAGACACACCCCCTACCAGCACCGCCCTCCCAGCAGCCCCTCAGCGTGTGTCCCGTGCCCGCTCACCCAGGAGGGTGGGCATCTCCTTTGCCCCAGGCACCTCAGGCCCTGCCCCAGTCAGCGCTGCTGCCCTCAGTGAGGAGGCTATTGACATCCTGAGATCCCTCACTGTTGGGCAGTCTACCATTCTCAATGCCATCCAGGGTGTTGAGAGGCATTTGCAGCAAACAAATGCATACCTGAAGGGCATTCATTCTGACCTAGGCAGACCAACAGAGAGCATTTCAGGCTCTAGCCTCAGCACTGAAGGCAGCCATTGTCCCTGTGTCCAGCCTCCCCCCTCCAACCTCCTCCACCAAGACCCAATCCCCAGTACCTCAGCCTATCCCAAGCACACCATCAGACCAGCATGCACGCACAACAACACACAAGAGTGGTTCAGGCAAACAAAAGCACCACACATCCCACAGGCACTCACACAAGCATCATACCAATGCACACATATGAACATCCACTTCCCCCACTGTGTCTCCCTCCTCCACATCTCCCTCCTCCCTCCCAGTCTCGTCTCCACTCACACCTGCATACACTACATCCTCAGCCACTACCTCCATCACCAGCACGCCCATCACCACACACCGCTCACATGCACTCACCACCCCGCTACCATTCACACATCCCCAGTGTGTCAGTGAGCCCTCCTCCCAAAGTACACAAACGCAGGCACACACCCACCCAACAGCCATCCACCTCACAACAGCCTCCAGCCCATGCACCTTCACCCAAATTCAGCAGATGTACACCTCCTACAACCACTACCTCTTCCTCCACTGCCAAACCCCCTCCATCTACCCATCCCAGTGTGTCTAAAAAACTTTTCCTGGCTAACATTGACCTCTTCCCTACACCCCCGTCCTTCCCTTAGGGCGAGGCTTTCCAGGTCCCAGCCCAGCATCTCAGCCACCACCTCCCCAGGCACAGTGGTGCCAGCAACTGCGGGGTCATGGAGTAAGCAAACCATCAGGGCTGCCAGTGTGCCATGGAGCGAGGGCAAGGACATTCTGCCACCTTCCAAGGTTAAAAAGGTGCCCACATCCCGGAGGAAGAAGCCGAAAACACCTGCCACCAAGGGGTCAGCGAAAACGAAAGGGGATAGTGGCAAGACAACTGCGCCACCATCAAAGGTGGGTTAGGGCCAAAAATTGAAGGGCAGGTCAGGAGAGGGCATGGTGTCACCGACTGAGGGACCAGTGTCACACCTTCAGTCCACGTCCACGCCAACCTATATGGTGGAGAACACCGCCACCTGCACCGCCACCTGCAGTGACACCTGCACAGCCACCTGCACCGCCAACAGCACCGCTACCTGCACCGCCTCCGGCATGTCTACAGCCACTGCGACAGTCCCCAGCCTCTTCCCCGGTAGGCAGCCGTCCGAGGCTGCAGGAGACATCCTGCTTTTTCACTCAGCTGGTGCTGACACATGCTCCGCCGCCACAGACCCCGCCACCAGAACTGCCGCCACAGACCCCGCCGCTAGCACCGCCGCCATAGACCCAGTCACCAGCACTGCCACCACAGACCCCGCAGCCAGGACCGCCGCCACAGACACCGCCGCAAGCACCGCCACGACTGACACTGCCGCAAGCACCGCCACGACTGACACCGCCGCAAGCACCGCCAGCGGCCCCGCGACGTCCTTAGACAGTGGCACCACCCCAGACATGGCTACCATCCCCAGTGGTCAGTCGCCCAATGCTGGTGGTGAGTTCAAGGACCCTGGGCAGCTTCCATGAAGCAGCATTGTCATCACAGTTGTCACCTGCATATGGAATGCGAAGCCGCAGCAGTGTGGGGTATGTCTCTGCCTCCATGGCGTATCATGCTACCTGTACCTCGGCAATCTCGTGACACACACACCCAGGAGAGTGTATTGTTCCGGCCACACTGCACGTGGAGCACTCTGGGCACCATGCCCCCTCCAGAACCAGTGGAGAATGACATCCACTACCTCAGTGCTTGGCAGGATGAAGCACTCTGGGCACAAAACCGCCTCCAGACCAGTGGAGAGATACATCCACTACCTCAGTTCTTGGAAGGATGAAGCACTCTGGGCACCATGCCCCCTCCAGAACCAGTGGAGAGATACATCCACTACCTCAGTCCTTGTCAGGATGAAGCACTCTGGGCACAAAGCCCCCTCCAGAACTAGTGGAGAGATACATCCACTACCTCAGTCCTTGGCAGGATGAAGCACTCTGGGCACAAAGCCCCCTCCAGAACCAGTGGAGACTGTTATCCACTTGAGAGACTGTGGCTTTGCACTCCCCAGGATAAAGTAGTGGGCAAACCACCCACTGGAAAGACTTGAGAGACTGTGGCTTTGCATTCCCCAGGATAAAGCAGTGGGCAAACCACCCACTGGAAAGACTTGAGAGATTGTGGCTTTGCACTCCCCAGGATAAAGCAGTGGGCAAACCACCCACTGGAAAGACTTGAGAGACTGTGGCTTTGTACTCCCCAGGACCAAACTGTGGGCATGGAGCCCCCTCTTGGAGCAGTGGTGTCGTGCATTCTTCAGGGTGAGGTGCCCGCCCCCCCGAGGGGCCTGTATACTTTCTATCTAATGTGTGACCTCGCCCATGCATTTTGGGCCCAGTGGTCCAAGGACAATGATTGGTGCACTATCCGGTCTTGTGTATTTGGTGTGCATAATTGTATATACTGGATTTTGAATTTTGATAATATATTTCACATGATTACATTCGTTCAAATCATTTCCTTTTGTCCTTGCCTTCTTCCAGGGGGTAGGGGGTGTATATGTAATGTTGCAGTATGTATTTGTGTGTATGGTGTTGTGGGTGGGGGTGGGGGTGTTGTGTGTTGCGTGTGTGTGTCACTCTCTTTTCTCTCCCCCCTCCCCTGTGTTGTAGGTGCAGTACTCACCGTGGTTGTCGCCACCGTCAATGGAGCTCCTGATAGAGGAGCAGGAAGACCATCATCAGCATTATCAGCAATTCGGGCTCCATGGCATCCTGGTTCCTCCTGGGGTGTGGAGAGGTGAGTGTTTTCTCTTCTGTATACTGTTTCCGCCATGTTTTTGTTTGCATTTGTGCCGCCCCGGAAAAGGTGGCGGATAGGCCTGTTGTGATAGGGTGGGAGGTACATTGTCTTCCGCCTGTCTGTTGGCGGTGTCCGCCGCGCTTTTTGTTTGTACCGCCGTGGCAGTCGGAGTGTTGAAGTGGCTGGCGATGTTGGCGGTTTCCGCCACGATCGTAATCCCATTTTTTCTCCACCGGACTGTTTGCAGTATTACCGTCGCTTTAACACCGACCGCCAGGGTTGTAATGAGGGCCAAAGACTGCTAATCCACAAGAAGCAAGATAGATCAGGACCTGTGGTACCAGGGCTAGGAGATTGACACAGAGGAGAACCAGGACAAGGTGACCAGGACCAAGAGGATCAGAAAGAAACCGGGCAGAGATGGGTTTAACCAAAAAGGGCCATGATGTCCATAAGTTTGTGACAACAACTGCACTAGGACAAGAAGTGGCAGGGTGACCAGAAACATGGGACTAACACTAGGATGGTCAGGTCCAACAGAACTATGTCCAGAAGAAACCAAACTATAAGGAACAGGGCCAAGAAGATCATGGGCAATGGGTATAGAATATTGAGAAGGACAAGGACTATGAAAAACAAGAATAGCATTACCTTGGCCAGGATTACCAGGTTGCTCAGAACAGGGAAACATGCAACCAGAGTCAGGAGGAAAAATTCTGAAAGAGGACCAGGAATCAAAGAGTTAGGAGAACTAGAAAGAAAAGCACTAAGAAGATCAGGACCTTGAGTACTAAGATCTTGAGGACCAGGGTGAGCAGGAAAAGGAGGCTCAGGACCAAAGCCAGGAAGACTAAGCAGACTAGACCTGAATGCTAGGCATATAAGTGAAGCAGAACAACCAGGACTTGGGGTGGTAGTACCAGGGTGAGGAAGATCAGGAGGGCCAGAACAGCCAGAGCCAGGAAGACTAAGGGGACTGAAACTGGATATCTAAGAAGACGAGGACTAAAAAGACGAGGCTCAGAAAGCCCTAAGCAAAGAGAACCAGGACCAAGAGGGCTCAGGTCATTGGGTGCAGTGCTAGAAGGGCCATGAGGGAAAAGCACCAAGCCAGGAGGACAAGAATGATCCAAATCAGAAAGAAAAGATCTAAGACGACAAGGTCTAAGAGTACCAGGACATAAAAGGCCAGGTAGACCAAGGGGACCAGCAGAACCAGGATCTGATGTGCTAGGAATCAGATGAGCAGAGTGAGAAGGATCAAAAGAACCAGAAGGAATGGACGAGGGTAAAGAGGATCTGGAAAAAAAGAAGAGCTAGGAGAAGGGAGACTGAAAGGACCAGGGTGGGCAGGAGGACCAGACCTAACAGGATTAGACACACAAAGAACCAAACAAGGAGGACCAGTAACAAAAGGATCAAGTTAAGTGGAAACAAACAGGAAGAGGACACAGACTGTGACCACTAGGAATAGGAAATCCACTACTACTCATACCACACTCAGTGTGATAAAGACTAGGAGAACAAGACCAGAAGCTTCAAAAGGAGATGACCAGGCACCAAAGCAAGCAGGACAAGAGCCAAGAGGACCAGTGGGACCACAACCAAGGATAAAAGGAAGCTCACATAACAAAGATCCAGTAGTGTTAGGACCTGGCATACCAGGATAAGCAGGAGTAGGGCAAGGAGGTAAAGAAGGCCCAGTACAAGAAGGATTACAGGATCCATGACTAAGCCAGGTGGCTATGAATAGTATGACCTAAACAGGGAGGATCAGGAGTGGACAAAATGGATAATTTAGTCCAGAATGACAATGAGCAGGGTGACCAGGGCATAGAGTATTGGGGCATGTTAAAGCAGGACCCAGCCAACTAGTCAGGTAAGGAGCAGCGGACAAAAGATATTTAGGCCAGAGACCAGATAGGGGAGGATTAAGTGGACTAGAAGAATCAGAATAAGAAGGACCAGAAATCAGGCTAGGAGGACCGGAGCGGACAAACTAAGGAAATCAGGACTTGACGTTCCAAGTGGAGCAGGGGAGTTAGGGACTGAGTTATAAGGACCAGGCTAGCCAGGATCAGGGGAACGAGGACAACTAGAGACACAAGGATCAATATCACCAGACCAGGATGCAAAAAGCCCAGAACCAGTCCAAAAAGACCTAATAGGAAGACCCATAGCCAGTGGAGGAGTATCAGGTTGACCACAAAGGCTAGGACCAGGGCAAGGAGAAGCAGAATGAACCAAACCAGGATCATTGGTGAAGATTAGTAGTACCAGGATCTGGAGGCCCAGGAAAGATTAATACCAGGATGAGCCAGGAGAAGGTCAAGGAAGGCCAACGTCAGGAAGGGCTACAACCAGGATTACCAGATTCCAGAAACCAGAACCAGTGACCAAGGCCAGAATAATAATCAGGAGGACCAAAACAACTCAGAAAACAAGGCTTGAAAAGGACTAGTAAAGGGACCAATGCTGAAAGGTACAGAAGGATCTTGAAAAGAAGGAAGTCGGGGAGCAGGAGAACACCTACTTGACAGTAGGCCACATGTATTAGGATAGCCCTTTTGTAAATGGTTCTTGTTCATGCTTTTTATGCTGCCAGCCCCTAGAAACTCCCACGTCTTCAGTCCATATGTAAAGCTGGTAAGTATGTGTTGAAAAATCAGAGCATGCAGAGTGAAAAAACCTGGAACTGTTGCACTCTGACCTCTGAGTGATAGAAGACGCTGTCTGATACTGGCACATTAGTCTGAGAGTGGACCTGTGGGCACAGAGACTGAAACCTGACAGAAGAGTTTAAAGGTGATTACGTGGAAATGAATGTGTTTTCTGAAGGATAGCAGAAAGGGTTTGACGAAGTCAGATGGCTGAAGTCAGGAGAAAAGGTCAATGGCTAACAAAGTGGTCAAAGTTCTGTGGAAATAAGGAAAAGGGGACTCAGGACCATAGAAAGGCTCTGATGAGCAGAAAAGCGGGTGATGGAGGCTCCAGGTAGCTCAAAGAGGGTTTCTGTATGACCCCCACATTTTTGTGCTTACCTTCCTTGTGCATGTATGTGTAATGGATATGTAGCAGGTGTGTAGTAGTAAGACTCCATGGGCCAGATTTACAAGGCCCTAGTGCCACCTAAGCCTCACTTTTTGAGACGTTCCGGTGGGGCTAACCACTTGCCCACTTTTACACGGAGGTGTAGCACCACTTTTTGTGGCTTTACACCTCCTTGTAAATATAGGCCCCACTGACTCTGTTTTCTGCATCAGAGGGGTGTGCAATGGGTGTTGCAGTGTGCGTTCCACCGCAACACCCATAGCTTTTGGCACTGCCCCAGATTAACAAGAATTCATATATCTGAGGCAGGTTCAAAATTGATCGCCACCACAGGGGTGGCGTTAGCATCACACAATGAATGAGGACTACTTTGATCCCTCCTCGTTTTTTGCTTTTTCTATGTGTGCTGCATTTTGCAGCTCACATAAAAGAAGCAAAATGCCATGGATGATTGTTTTATGAGTAGGAAGGGACACCTTCCTGCACATAAACTATCACACCCCTCAGCACAGACACCCTTGCACTATTGTGCAAGTATGCCTGCGTTGGTGCAGGCTGCTTAATTTAGTGCCAACGCAGGGGGAAACGCAGGGGTGAGCCGTATACTTGCAAATATGGCGCATCTCTGAATGTTAAAATGGGTACAGCATGGCACTGCTCATTTTCGCACAGCACGCACTGCAACAGTTTCTTGTAAATCTGGCCCCTTGTGTGGTGAAAGTCTGGATGTTTAGATGGGTGGAATGTATTTTGCATGACATGATGAAGAGTAGATACAGCTTCCATACACAGTGGGCATGTATTGACTGCAACCCTTTTGGATGGAGAGTGGCAACCCAGAACCCAGGTGAGGGAGAAAAAGAATAGGCTGCCCCAAGAAATTCTGTGAGGTCCTTTTTTTATTAAAGAGCTGCTGCATGAGTCTTCCTGAGTGACAATATTGGATAGATGGTGGGAGTAAGGGGTAGGTCAGAGGTTTCACTTTTCAAAGTTTCAAACTTTCCAAGCAGGGCTGCCCTTTTGTCTGTGCCTGATAACTAGGAGTGGGTAGAGCGCTTGGAATTTGACTGCAGAATTGCGCAGAGTTACATTAAAACTCTGCAAGATTACCCAGCATTCCTCCAACGGGAAGAAATATGCACATAATGCTGCTTGTGCTGTGATTTAGCACCAGGAGCATGTTCCACACTGACAAATCAACATAAATGGCACCACGAGGTGCACCAGAGGGCGCAGCTACTCAAGTTGATTTTACTACCACTCAAGTAGATTTTCTACTTGAGTGGCAGCCTTCCGACTGCGAGTGGTGGCAAACATTTGTGTTAGAAATATTGAACCAGATGTCCTTGTAGCGACCGGAATAAGCACTAGGAGATGCTAAATCTTTCTCATACTTGCCGTTCTGGAGCTGTGCGAATGAAAAAGATTCCGCCGTGCATCGGTTTGTGGAATTTGGATAGAACTCCGCCTTACAAGTGTAATGCAGAATCATCAAAATTCCACCAATTCCACATGCAGAAAGAGTGTCTCATCTACAGCTACTAATAACTGTTCAGAAAGGTTGATGACAGCTAGGTGCTGAAATATTATGCTTAATGTTGACCTTGTTTTGGATACTTCTGCTCGAAGCCAGCACTATTGCTACTGCGGAGAGTCACCATCTAGCACACAGGCTTAGTCTGAGCTGCAGCCAGAAAGAAACATTTGAAAGAGAATCAATCAAATCAGTTTTGTTACCTCAACAGTTGATACTCGTTCTCTATGAAACTGTTAAATGATCGACCTGCAGGTCACAAGAATGTGGGGTAACAAAATGTCTCTGTTTATTAATTGTATCATTTCTGAAAAATATTTGTAATAAAGTAAATAAAGTCAATGAATAAAACTCTCCGTGAGTTTCTTTGCCTCTGCTGCCTTTATATCTTTCTCTGATTCACTGGGATAATGCATTCATTTTCCATTTACATTTAGTCCAATTAATTATAGTCCTATTCCTTTGCTTGTGGCCCCTCAACAAAATACTTCCTCTGGTGGCCTGACAGAGGAGAGGCTGTTGAAGGAAGGACTTTATACTGTCTATCCTAGTTAAACTAAAATCTGTCTGTAAGGGACAGGAAAAATTAATGACCCCATCATCCCTGGAGAAACCTCCCAACATGTGTGACTATTAGTTTTTTTGTCTTTCAAAAACAAACTCATGCTTTGGGAGTTTGTTTTTGAAAAACAGAAAGATTTTGAAACGTTTTCTGGCCAGAAATCATGTCTTACAGTACTGTTTTTTATATATTTTATGCTTAAACAGGAACCACCATGTCACAGTTCCTGTCAATGTAGAGCATTGTCAACAGGCCAGCGGACAACTCTAAATTTGGATGGCAGAGAACAAAACATCTGCCATTCTGAGGGACCTCCGCCGAAAGGTAACTCTATCCACAAAAATCTAAATCAGGCCCACAACTTTTTATTCTTGTGTGAGGAGACTGGATAAAGCCTCTTAATTATACTATGTTGGTCACCTCATAACTGTTTCTATTTTGATAAAAACATCCATAATATTAGAAGGTTCTACTTTACTGGGACACAACATTTCCAATTCTGGATTCTGCTTTTACAATCATTGTTCATAGAAGTATTAGTCTGTGCTGTTCAATTGAACTGACGTGGAATAAATATTGTCGGAGTGCACTGATTTGCAGCAAAAAAAATGTTCTGATAACACAGAGCCTTTTGTTAATCCTATATTTGGCCTTTGTACTTTCCATGGTTTGTGACTAATCGAGTGTACATAGCTTTGGAGGAGTCAACAACTTTATCTAGCCTTGCAAAGGTTCTAATCATCTTTATCATTAGTCACCGATGAAGGTAAAGGAGTAGGAGCATTGGTAGAGCCCAAGTGAGCTCCAGAAAGACCCTCCCAAGTCACTATATCTTGGCTCATGGTGTAATATAGTGACATTCTGTGCCACTCAAACATTTGGGAACGGGAAACCTATAAGTTACTGCTTGCATGTAAGCCGCTGTTAGCACTAAGGGCCTCATTTTACAAAATCACAGGGTTTGTAACCAAAAAGTGCTTATCATTATGTACAAAGGCCTTTCCAGTCAATCACAGAGGGTGAAAAATTGGCACCTGCCTAATGAATATTAATTAATCACACTGATCTTCAACCCCATGAGATTGAGTATTTGGTGAACTATAGAAACAGTACATAGGTCGCTTTGCAAAATGCTATTCCTTTCGCAAAGAGTTTGTGCCAAATTTGCGACCACTTTCTGTGAATGAAAAAATATGATACATCAGGACCCTAAATTTCATAAGGAGATGGATGCCAATCGTGTTCTGTTTTTGTTTGCAGTTCTACCTTGTATAACTTACCTGCTGAAATCTGCATAAGGCACAATAAACTACATTTAAGTTATTTAGATAACATTTCTTAGTTATTTGCATGGCTGTAAGGAAAACAGTGGTGAATCTCTGTTTGCCAGCAGTGAAGGTTTTCTACTATTTGTATGTCTGATGGTCAAACAGTGCAGAATCTCTACTTTTTATTCAGTGGCAGCGTAAATACAGAAGTTTTTCTGCTACTCGCATGACCAGCAGCCAAGCAGTGCAGAATCCGTTCCATTTAACAAGCGGCAGAATAAATAGTGAAGTGTTTCTACTTTTTGCACATCGCTGACCAAACAGTGCAGCATCTCTCTTACTTCGGACCCGATTTAGGGTTTGACAGAGGAGTTACTTCATCACAACGGTGAGGGATATCCTGTCAGCCGAAATATGAATCCTGTAGGACATAATGGGATTTTTATTTTGGCAGACAGGATATCCATCAAGGATGTGATGGAGTAGCCCCTCCACCAAACTCCAAATCAGTTCATCATGACGTTTCTCTGCTATTTTAAAAGCCTAAGGCTAAATAGTTCATAATTTCTACTACTTAGATAGCGGCCAAGTAAACGGCAGTGAAAATTCACTATTTACCCAGCAGCCTAGTAAATAGCCACTAGCATATATAAATACCTGTCTATGTTTTTGTCTTCAATATTCAGGCATCAATATTGTGGTGAAACGGAATTTATCCACCCGATATTCCATACCCGTCCATGATGCAGCTGTACCGACATCCTTGAACCCCTACCTTACTCTACCTCTCTCCACCTCTACCTCTCTGTCTCTCTCTGCGCCTATCCTATCCTTACATTCAGTCACAGTTACAATGTCAACAGTAAAAACCTTACCTCTTGGAAATCGCCCTGTCTCCCCGACACGGTCTTCATCCTTTCTCCAGCATCTATTAATGACTAGACACAATTCAGTACGTTTTATTGATTGTTCAAAACCTTTGGCACAATATTAATAGCAGATGACTGCTCACATTGTGAGGGATTTGTCCTTTCTTGTTACTAACTAGTTATGAATGAGCTGCTATTGATTGGGGCAGGTGTCTCAGCCCAAGAAAAAAACTCAAAGATATCTGTCTGCCTCCTTCCAGATCTCAGCTGGCATGCCCCCTCCCTTCTCATTCATTTCTTCATTGACTTACCCGGGTACTGTAATCAGTTCTGATAAGGCCTGGTGCCAGGCCATTCACTCGAATATTCATAGGTGCCAAAGCTGGGGCCAGAACCTTGATCAAGCCATTTACAGCCGTCTTACTGACACTGTATGGACCAACAGTCTGTGGAAAAGCGGGAAAAGAAAGTGTTACATATAAAAGTGTTCAGACGTGACATCATTCACTTACAGCTAGAGATGTTCTGAGAATGAAGTGTGCGACAAATTTTCCATCTACAACTGAGAAGCACTGACAACTTCTGCTTTTTAGTACATCTAGTAGTACCTGCAGACAGTGAATGAAAGAGTTAGTAATACAGATTTTTTTATATTGTCTGATGATGTCTTGCAAACTAGACATTGCTGCACCAGACAACATCAGCTCACAGAGAGAAACATGCAACACTCCAAATGGGACTGTAAGCGTGATCAGATAAAATGGCACAGCTATCAACCCCCACTCTTAGCTGTTTTTTTTACTACCAAACCAAATGGAATAGGGCCCATTGTTTAACCTTGTTTTAAGGCCAGTGACCAGCGGCGGCTCCTTCTCTATGGCGGAGGAGCTTCGCCCCTCGGCAGCAGCAGCTGTAAATTGAAAACTAAAAACAATGATAAACAATGTTTATTATAGTTTTTATTTTTCAATGGGCGGGGCCATGGGGGATGACAGGGACAGAGGGGGAGTGGTACAAGTGTGTTTGGCCCGCCATCTCAGCAACACAGTGCTGGGTTGGAGAGAGCAAGACAGACTCCCAGTCTGCCTGGGTGCACAAAGCCAGGGCGCTCAGGCCAATCCTAATGCTGCTCTCATGCTGCCAGCACTTCTGGACTAAACATAGACTTCTAATGTAATCTTAGACTTCAGGTCTTACCTTAGAGTTCAAGTCTATGTTTACCTTTGTAAACAAGGCCCACTGTGTTTGATCATGTATTGTGTTGTGAAGAGACGATTGCTTTCTAAGATGGGAGCAAATTTAGTTAATTCAAAGTGAAATTATTATAAAAAGGTTAGCTTACACAACTTGTTGGAAGTCCTGCCTTTGAGATGATCATAAATGCTGGCATGCACACGTCTTTTTGGCTTTAAGAGTGGCACAAGGCTATGGAAAAATATAAGAAATTACAGATGCCTGAAAAAGGTACTTTTGACGTTAAGAATATACGCTGTATGTTTGACAGTATTCTACAACTGAGACCTGTTCAGTTTGAAGCACTGAACAAATGGGATACAAGAGCTAATTTAAAGGCTCAACAGAAAAGGTTGAGATGTGAGGTTGGTAACGTTGTATACTAGTGGACGAGTGGATGGACTAAATTAAGGATTAACCAAAACAGAATTAAATTATAAATGAGAAAATGAATTATAGAGAAGATTCTGATGAAGAGGGTGAAGTGTCTAGTTATTTGACAAAATTGTACAAATGAAGTCTAAGAATAAGAATTGAGCAAAATGAGTGAGAAAGAATGAGATATGGAAATTGATGGGATGAGTGTTCATGCAGCGATTTAAGTGGATTTAAAAAACATTGTTGTGGAAGATCTTGATTATTACAAGATTCAGAAATTGACTTATGATGAGCTAGTTTTTTTAAATTTAGTAGTAGGGAAGATGGCTCGTAATATGTATGAAAAACTGGAGAGCGTGGCTCTGCAGTCGAGAGTGGTTATGAATAAAATGAAAAAATTCAAGTCTGACAATATTAAAGTGATGAAATTTGAAATGCAAAAAGAAAACACTATGACTGGGAACAATGTTTAGAGAAATTGTAGAATTAATCAAAGATTGACAGAATTTAGAAAAGGTGAGAAGACAGACTAGAATGAAAATCAGCTGAAAGGTGAAGTGAACTAAGTCATGGGTGTTTCGGAATGAGATGGTGTTGTGGGAGAATTCCCATTGAAATATCAGAAAGCATTGGCCCGACTTAAGTTCCTGTTACGTGGTCCAAACAGCATTTGTGAACTTTTATGAAATATTTTCCAAAGCTTAGGGAAAGCTTGAAAAATAAAAGGCAGGTAGAATTGTTACCTTGTTTAAGCTACTGTGGAGAGTTCTGGATGCATTGATTTTGAATATTGTCTCAAAAGATTTGTGGATTGATTTCAAATTGGTAGTGAAGTGGCCACATGAAAAATTAGAGCCGTACGCTGACTTATGAGCTTTCATCTGTAGTGATGGAAAATTATACACAAGTTATTAATCATTTGAAAACAAAGGTTTCAGTGAAACAGGTTAATTGATCTAAGATCATGAGTGTAACTCAAAATGCAGAGGAGTGGGTACATGCATACTATGAAAGAATATGGCAGGTTTATAGTCAATATGGTGGAATGGAAGATACACTGAAAGAAGGTGTTTCCTTATTTGTTTTGGCATTTTTGCTGGGTTTGCATTTCGAGTTGAGGTCACAGCTTCAGAAATGTGTGATGTGGTTCAAAGCAAAGATGCTTGATGAGATCTTGGCACACATGACATATTGTAGTGATCATTGTGATGCCGAAAATAAATTTACAAAAGATAAGTTGATGTTGGCACAGACTGAATTCTTTCAGCAGGGAGGACAACGATTTCTTCCTCAAAGACGTGATGTGCACCTTCGGCATGGGCAGCAAAAAAACAATGGATTAAAGCCATATCTGTGACTGGGGGTGAGTGTTTGCATTGTCAGCACTCCGTCCATCATCCTTTTTGTGTTGCTAATGTCGCCCTAAGTGGGAAGGGTATGCCCAGACGTGGGTCCCGTGCTTCCCATGCCACTGGATTCAAGCTAGCCTGGCTGATGAGGGGTGAAACCCCGAAACCGGTCCCAGGATGCTTGTTTCCAGTCCAGGGAAGACCTGGCCTGGCAGTTCGGGCTGGACTGTTCCCATGGGGAACAGGGTCAAGACTGATTTGCATATGGCTGGGTCCAAACTGGAATGGCATGGGCAGCAAAAAAACAATGGATTAAAGCCAGATCTGTGACTGGGGGTGAGTGTTTGCATTGTCAGCACTTCGTCCATCATCCTTTTTGTGTCACCTTCAGCGTCCTTCACGAGGTGGACTAAATGGTTTTCGAAGATCAGGCAGAGGTTTCAATAACCATGTTAATAATGGTTGGATGAAATCTCGAACTTGAACATATGTGGTAAAGAAAGACACTGGAAGAGAAATTGCAGATTTAGGGCCTGATTTAATACTGGCAGACTGGTTACTCCGTCGCAACAGTGATGGATATCCTGTCTGCGGAAATCAAAATCTCATTATCTTCTGTGGGATTTAGATTTCAGTGGATGGGGTATCCGTCACTGTTGTGACAGAGTTACTAGTCAGCTGAGTTGTAAATAAGACCCTTAGGGCCAGATGTAGGAAAGCTTTAGCAATTCACAAACGTCGAAAAACGCCATTTGCGAGTCGCTAAAGCGCATCTGGTATGTAGAAATGCATTTTACGAGTCGGAACCGACTCACAAAATGCATTTCCGAGTCGCAAATAGGAAGGGGTGTTCCCTTCCTATTTGCGAGTCGCACTGGTATGCAATTCCATTTGCGACCACGAAAGCGGTCGCAAATGGACTCGCAGTTACCATCCACTTGAAGTGGATGGTAACCCAGTCGCAAACGGGAAGGGGTCCCCATGGCCTAAAAAATCATTTTTCAGAGCAGGCAGTGGTCCAATGGACCACTACCTGCTCTGAAAAATACTGAAACAAAAGGTTTTGGTTTATTTTTCAAAGTGCAGCTCGTTTTCCTTTAAGGAAAACGGCTTGCACTTTGAAAAACAAAACTGCTTTATTTAAAAGCAGTCACGGACATGGAGGTCTGCTGTTCCCAGCACGCCTCCATCCCCGTGAGTGCCCAGAATCAATATAGGGTCGCAACCTGCAACCCACCTCATTAATATTAATGAGGTGGGTCTTTGCGACCCCATAGCGACTCGCAGAAGGTGTCTGAGACACCTTTCTGCATCCCAAATTGCGACTTCCATTTTAGGAGTCGCAGGGACTCGCAAATTGCAAATCACAATTTGGGAAGTTGCTACATCTGGCCCTTAATGTAAAGCAATATGCTAATGTGACACAAATGTTGCCCAAATGAACACTATGCAGTAGACTATCAATTCAAGGAACACAAAGAGATGACACAATCAGCGGTTGCAGCCATACCAACACTTATGAAAAAATGCAGAAAAGAAAGCAGTTCAATGGATTTACGACTTCTGTTCTAGTTTAACACGCTCAAATGCAGAATAATGCAATGGGATTCTCCAGACATTTACACTTCAGCAACATTTAGCTCAAGCTCAAATGAAACAATCAGT
Source organism: Pleurodeles waltl (assembly GCF_031143425.1). Taxonomy (NCBI): domain Eukaryota; kingdom Metazoa; phylum Chordata; class Amphibia; order Caudata; family Salamandridae; genus Pleurodeles; species Pleurodeles waltl. The sequence goes on from NC_090450.1 coordinate 40,635,895, forward strand.
AATAGGTAACACTTTTCCTCAATATTCAGCTACACTCTCAGTTTTTATAGACTATGTCAGGTACAGTGATGATGCCTGAGCTGGGTGGAGGACTGTAGACTTCGTGCAGTTCTAGAGGCAGAAAATAAAGGCCTATTTATAGAATGAGAAGTAAAGGGCCATCTCTTATTATTGGATGTTAACAAAGGTGCTACCTGTTCTACAGATAGACCAGAGGAAATTTCAAATGATGGTTAAAGAAGCAAATGTAGTAAGCATTTCATAGGAAGATGTGACTAATACATTGTCAGCAAATGTTCCTGTAAAAGAGGCTCAGCTATAAAAAATAAGTAAAAGAGAGGACCCCTTACTTCCAGGGGATACAGCACTGAAGTGAGCAAGAAAAATGAATTGTTTTGCTCTTTTAATGGAGTTGTGAGCCTAATATTGATGTGGTACTTACTGACAGTTGATTTATGTAGAATAAATGGCAATGCATGTATGTTGATTGGGTGAGTGATAAGTGCTTTATGTGAGTAGATTCTAGGAGAAAAATAATTTTTCTTGTCAGCTATAAATCAGCATGAATTTATAAAAATTGTGAAATAAGTGTAGTAAATCTGTTAGTTCCTTATCTGTTATGTAATTCAATTGTACAATTTATTCCACACTGCTTGGTGTTTGCATGTAAACACATCACCAGGATGTTGATTTCTAAATTAAATCAAAATAAACAAACATTGGTACATTGTGCTGTATAAATCCTTAACAAAGTGCCTCTAAATTAAGCATGACTGCTTTTGTGCTAAGCTCCCAGAGGGTAAAGCATAGGTTAATTTAGTAACTTTTGTGTTTCACACTGACAAGGATTGTGGTTGTTGCTTATGAAAGGTTTCACTCCCTCGAACAATAACCCCAATTTATTACACCTAGTATATGGTCCCAAAGTGTACCCATGGTAAGTTAAATGTCAACAGTGGGCCACAGCATGGACATTGTAAGTACACACGATTTGGCTCTGCTTTTTCCAAGTTTTTAGGCATTTTAATGCATTTCTGCTCCAATATATGAAAACTTTACTATATTTTTAGCAATAGTTTTTCACTTTTGTGCTGTATTATCAGGGGACTTCTTTGACTCCATTTTCAAACAAGGGGCCGGTTACTGTTGCCAGTCAACTTATTGTGGTGAAGGGTCTGTGAGAGCCCTCCCCGGTCTGTGGCAGCGGCGCCCGTCTTGAGGGTAGAGGTTGGGGGGCGGTCTAGTTGTTCGGTCTGTTTTCTTGGCTGGATCACCAATCTGCATTTAAGCCGAAGGGGATGCAGCCGTGCAGCGGACACGCGCAACGGGCGCGCCAAAGGCGTGCCTAAGGCAAGCCCGTCTGCGCCCATCCGTGCCCGACAGGGCCCGGGGCCCAGGCTCCATGATGCTGCCTGCTCTGCAATTGGGAACCTAAAACTATGGAAAACAAAGGTTTACCGGTGGTGAAGCTTAAAGTTTCAACTCAATCAGTGAATTTAGAAACTAAGAACTTACAATATATGAAATATGGCCTGATTAATGTGCGCTCTTTAAGCAAACACTGTGTGGAAATAAGAGAGATGATTAAAGCGTATATTTTGGATTGTCTCTTGTTGGACTTTTTTTGCTTATGCAGGTTCATCCCCAATCTTTTTGCCTTCTGCCTCCTATTTTTTCTGACCCGTTGCTGTTGGCTTTTGAACTCGGAACACTTTACCACTGCTGACCAGTGCTAAAGTGCATATGCTCTCCGTGTAAATTGTATGTAATTGGTTTATCCATGATTGGCCTATTTGATTTATAGTACATCCCTAGTAAGGTGCACTAGAGGTGTCAGGGCCTGTAAATCAAATGCTACTAGTGGGCCTTCAGCACTAGTTGTGCCCCCACATTAGTAGCTCTGCAATCATGTCTCAGACCTGCAACTGCAGTGTCTGTCTGTGCAGTTTTAACTGTAAATTCGACTTGGCAAGAGTACCCACTTGCCAGGCCTAAACCTTCTTTTTTCTTACATGTAAGGCACCCCTAAGGTAGGCCCTAGGTAGTCCCAAGGGCAGGGTGCAGTGTATGGTTAAGGTAGGACATATAGGCGGTCATTCTGACCGCGGCGGGCGGCGGTCGCCGCCCGCCATGCGGTCACCGCCGAATGACCGCACCGCGGTCAAAAGACCGCGGCGGCCATTCTGGCTTTCCCGCTGGGCCGGCGGGCGACCGCCAAAAGGCCGTCCGCCGGCCCAGTGGGAAAGACCCTGCAACGAGGAAGAAGGCTCCGAATGGAGCCGGCGGAGTTGCAGGGGTGCGACGGGTGCAGTGGCACCCGTCGCGATTTTCAGTGTCTGCAAAGCAGACACTGAAAATCTTTATGGGGCCCTGTTAGGGGGCCCCTGCACTGCCCATGCCCACGACACCCGTTCCAGCCATCCTGTTCCTGGCGGTAAAAACTGCCAGGAACAGGATGGCCGGAAGGGGGTCGGAATCCCCATGGCGGCGCTGCAAGCAGCGCCGCCATGGAGGATTCCCTGGGCCAGGGGTAAACCGACGGGAAACCGCTGGTTCCCCTTTTCTGACTGCGGCTTTACCGCCGCGGTCAGAATAGCCCAGGAAGCACCGCCAGCCTGTTGGCGGTGCTTCCGCTGCCCTGCGCCCTGGCGATTTGAAACCGCCAGGGTTGGAATGAGGGCCATAGTAATGTGTTTTATATGTCTTGACAGTGAAATATTGCTAAATTCGTTTTTCACTGTTGCAAGGCCTGTCCCTCTAGCAGGTTAACATGGGGGCTACCTTTAAATCTGATTAAAGTGTAAATTCCCTTTGGGAGTGGATGGACATGCGGAGTGTGGGGTCTCTGAGCTCACAATTTAAAAATACATCTTTTAGTAAAGTTGATTTTAAGATTGTGTGTTTGAAAATAACCACTTTTAGAAAGTGAGCATTTTCTTGCTTATACCATCTCTGTGACTCTGCCTGTTTGTGGATTCCCTGTCTGGGTCAATTTGACAGTTGGGCTGGTTGCACCTCACACTAGTGACACAAAAGGAGCTGGGGGTTAGCCTGCATATCCTGATGAGCCATCTGTGCCAGGAGGAAGGAGAGGAGTGGTCACTCACACCTGAAAGGGCTGTGCCTGCCCTCACACAATGCAGTCTCTAACCCCCTGGTGAGTGTCTGGGGCCTGGCTTGGGCAAGGCAGGATTTCACATTCAAAAGAGACTTAACTTTGAAGTAGGCCTACTTCAAAGGATATATTGGGTATAAGAAGGGCCCCCAAAACCACAGACTTTAGAAACACTTCTGGAAACAAGAGGAACCTCTGCCGTGAGAAGAGCAGAAGAACTGAGGAAGAAGAGCTGCCCTGCCTGTCACTGTGCTTTGTGGAGCTATCCTGCAGTTGCTGCTTCTGCCAGAGTAAGAGGGAAAAGACTGGACTTTTTGTGCCTTCCTTCCTGTAAAGAAATCTCCAAGGGCTTGATTTGGAGCTTGTCTCCTGTTGTTTGAAGTCTCAGGGGCAGCAAAGACTTCTGTATGCCAGTACCTGGAGCCTCTGGAGAGAGTCCTCCTCTGCTCTGTGGTGCCCTTCCAATTCCTGACACCCTGAAAGGAGAAGCTGGCAGTCCAACAGTGAGAAATCCACACACAGAGCGCAGTGCGGGGAAAAGATCGGCACGACTCCGATCTGCAACAGAAGAAATGATGTGCTGCCGGTTCCGCGGTTGAAAATCGACGCTTGCTGGAAAAAGGACTGAAGAATCGACTCTCGGAGCTGGAGAAACGATGCGCAGCATCGCTGATGGAGGCTTGGAGATCCCAACCCGTGCTGCATGATTTTCGGATCATTGTGCGGCTGGATTTCTGACGCAAACACCGCTGGGCGTGTAAAAACTACACAAGGCCTGCCCGGACCCAAGAGTGCTGACCGGATTGACGCATCGCTCTCCTGCGGAGAGAAGAAACAACGCGCCCGACCCAGCAAAAGGAGAAACGATGCAAGGTCTCGCTCGTTAGTGAAATCAACACATCGCAACCCCTTTTTGACGCACACTCACCCGTGCTGGGTTATTTTTGACGCACCCAAGGTACATTTTCACGCTAACAATGTTAGTGTGTGTTTTAATCTACATAAAGACTCTTTTTGCTTTTTAATTGATAACTTGACTTGTGTATTGTGGATTTTTGCCGTTTTGGTCTTGTTTTGTTTAGATAAATATTTCATATTTTTCTAAACCTGTGTCGTGTCATTTTGTAGTGTTTTCATTAAGTTACTGTGTGTTTTGGTACAAATACTTTACACCTAGCACTCCAAAGTTAAGCCTACTGCTCTGCCAATCTACCAAGGGGGTAAGCAGGCGTTAGATGAGGGTGATTCTTTTTTTACCCTAAATAGAGTGAGGGTCCTTGCTTGAACAGGGGGGTCAGCTGACTGTCAACCAAAGACCCAATTTCTAACATTTCTTTATTACGGAAACAAGAGCCAGAGAGGATTTCAACCCTGATTTTCGGGTTGCCTCTCAACCTGAGTACTTGTTTGCCATGCTTGATAGGATGGGGAAGAAGGGACGAGGGTTGGCAATAATCTTCAGGAATAATTTGCATTGTACCTTCGAACCCCTCAAGGTTAATGCTGCCCTCTGTGAAGGGGGCTATCTTAAGATAAGACAACAACACGTGCTACTTTTTTGAGGGTCTGTTAATTTATCATCCCAGGCCCAAAAAATGCCTTTTCATCTGCTTGGCCAGCGCTTATTGAACCCATTGCCATGGCCCGAAGCCCTTAATATTGGGGGATTTTAACAATCATTTGGAAAATACAAAGGACCTAGCATTAAAGGAGTTACTTGATTTGAAGGCAAGCCTGGATTGCGATAGCACTAGCACAGTTCCCTCACATCTTGCAGGACATACGTTAGTTGCTATTTTCGTTCGACATGATAATGTCTGTAGACTAGACAACTCTCCTGTGGAATGGACGGACCACCATCTGCTAACTATAAAGGCTGCATGCTTTCTGGCCCCTTCTAAGGCTTCTCTGGCACACACTGTCATTGTTAACTGAATGAGCCTCTTACTAGTGATTTGTGCAAAATATGCAATAATAATTTTGTTATTTTAGAGAATTGAGGATTAATTATTTTCTTATGTTTTTTTGATTAATGCACTGTGTTGATGTTAGATAAATTTTGTATAGATGCATTACAATGCGTGTAACTTTTCTATGTATACAGATGATATGTACTTATTACTGGGGGAAGTTGGGGTTCTTACCTTTAAGAAGGCTTACTGTTGAGTTGAAATATGTTGGTGTACAGCACATACAACAAATCACAGTTGAGTGGGTGTATGAGTGGTTATGAGTGTCTGTGAGTGGGTGTGTGAGTGGCTACATGGGTGTGTAAGTGAGTGTGTGAATGTGTGATTGAGTGTGTGAGTATGTATGTGGGTTTGTCAGTGGGTGTATGTGCTTTTTTAATTGGGGTTTGGAGCTGCAGATCTAACACAGAGCACACTGGGGGTCACACTGAGTGGTACAGTGGTTTCACTGATTTTCGCAAGCTCAAATTGTTTTTTGTTTAGCAATTTCTTTCCATTGAGGGGACCCCACAGACCCCTCCATCAGTCCCATGGGGTCAGAGTTTCTCTACTCTGCCCCCTTCTATCACTTTTACATTTTATATCCCCCTGAGAGCCGAATCCTGATGCAGGAAATGATGGCCACAGCTTTCTTCTCAGGTTGCAGTCAGCCAATCACAGCACTGCTGGTGGCATCTGGAGCCATGGTAAATCTGCATCTCTAGATATACATGCATCTTTTTACTTTAATATTGCCAAAACTACTGAACATATTTACAACAAATTACAAAAAGGGAATCTTTCTGTGCAAGATCTACATTTCTGTTAAATTTGGTGTAATTCTATTGAGCGGTTCGGGTTGTAGTCGTGTCTAACGTCCCTATGGGACACTACATGGCAAAAATGCATTTCGGGACCCTCCCTTTTTCTCGGGCCCCACTTGACTGATGATCCCAAAACTTTTCAGACAACAGCTTTAGTAAGTGGCAAAATAGATTTGAAAATGTTAAATGTGTGTGTGTGCCTTAGTTAAAACCCACATTTGTACCTGTTTTGGGATGACACGCCCTTAAATGATATGCCTGAGTCAATATTTTTGACATTTCAATTAAGTGTACAGAAACACAATTCTGTGGTAAACAGTATTTTTGACACAATATTTTTGCTGACAATATTTTTTACCATGAGGTTGTGTCAAAGAACTCTGAGTCACAAGATAACAGTAAAAGATAGAACTTCTCATGTATTTATCTTGCACAAGAACTTCTATGAAGAGGAACAAAATTTCCACCCTCAGCAAGCACATGTTTAGCATTCAGAGTTGGCCTCAAGCTTGTAGCTTGTCTCATTCCACATTGGTTTAGTTTTGCTACTCTCTCTATATTCTACTAAGCTTACTCTTTCACTCTGTTGGCATCACCAGAGACCTTGTCAACAATAAAGGGTTCATATATTTTGTCTCACCTTCCTTACAGTGTACAAGATGTTTGATGCATTCATGATCCCCCACCTTAAAAGTCTCCTCTTCTACATTTCTTAATTTTGCCAACCTCTTTTGCTTTTTCTGTACCTTTGTCACATTGTTCCAACTATTTCATCAATGTCGTTCACAATCGCCCTTCCAGACATCCATGCTAGACATAGCTTGGAGGAAAGCGTATGCCCTCTCAATACTTCAAAAGGAGAACATTTAGTGGTGGAATGTGGAGTCATGTGGCAAAACCTACAGCCATTCACTTGTTGGATATTGGTGAGTATACACACTTAACACAGTTCATACCTTTTAATAAGCCATTAGTTTGTGTGTCATACCGTGAGCTCTTAGGAGGCCTGACACCCCGTTGATTAAAAAAAACACTCACATGCTTGCTCACAAATTAAAAATCATTGTCTGAAACCAAATAATAAAAAAACTTCCCCTGAAAACACATCTTTCAAGACCTCAATCAGAGATATCAAATTAGCTTCAACCACAGTGAATTTCAAGCCATTTAGAACAACAGTTGACTTAGTCAAAGTGAGAATGTGTAGGCAAAGATTTGAAAGGTCTAACTAAATCAATATTGACCTTTTCCCAAGGACAAGAAAGGAACTCGATCATCTGCATGGGAGAATTTCTCACCCTAAGGCCCCTGTTGCAGATAACACTATCTCTCAGGCAATTATTGACTTCTTAAACCATGCTGGGCCACCAGAATATTTCAGATGTCCTATGTTTGTTAAAGGTGGCCTTCATGAGCATCATTGAGAATTCTTTTTATGAAACTGCCTGGGGGTATCAGCCACACTCTTCTCCTTGGGCAAACCATTTTTCTCAAATGAGACAATTTACATCAACAAAGAATACTAGCCGAGTTCTTTTCTCCATTCATTTGCATTGATACTATCATCGATTGTAGGTCAATGGCAGCAAAGAGACAACTCTCATTATCTTCAGCTTCCATATTCCCCAGAACCAAAACTTCCACAAGAAGACATGACAGATTAACTGCTGTGATTTTTGTTTCTACCCTATATATAAAAGATGTCAAAATTATACAGTAACAGATTTGTGGAAAAACATGCACTGCATGGTGAGTGATCTTTTTTTTCTCCAGATAGAAGTGAGACTAATGGATTTTGGTCAGTCTTTATCACAAATGTCCCTCTTCAAATATAAGGATTACATTTTTGTATGTCCCACCAACACGCTAACAATGCCCTCTCAATGATGGAAAAAAGTACTTCTGTGTCTCTTAACATCAGCAATGCATACTCAAAAGTATTTTCAACATCCCCTTCGGTTTGGGTTCAAACTGCTCCTAAACCTGGGTTGCTTTCATCAATGGGGATTGTGCACTGAAAACTAGGATCTTATCGCCCAAGAACCCATGAATCTACCAATTGACTATTCATCCAAAGAATCACTCCCATTTAAACAAAACATTTTTCTAATAAGGTTTGGCGTAGCAGGTGTAATCTGGGATAAACCATGTGAAGAACTTGCTTAGCACAATGAAGGATTTCAACACAACTTTATCATTAGGCGGTGAAGCATCAGTAATCGTGCTGACTAAAGGCCTCATTAGGAGTTTGGCAGTCGGATAAGCCAGCTGCCAAACCCACAGAGAGGACCCCACCTTCATATCAGTAGTGTCCCCCCAAGAATATTACAATGTTTCTGCCAGGCTGACTGGTGGGAACGTTGTATTACGTGTTCCTGCCGGTAGTGCTACGATGTTGGCCTTTGCTCTTTAAGGGAGCCAACCCCAATACCGCAACACACCAGCACCATCGGAATGCGCACTGTCTGCTCGGACCGCCAGCCTCATAATGAGGCCCTACAGCAGGTCTGGGTCCTATATAATTTTCAGACAAGTTCTAAATATTCTGCTCAATTGTTCAGAAACTCACATTTTTGACTTCAAGAGTACTTCCATGTTCATGCATAATAGCTAAAACCTTTTGAATGATCCTGTCATATTCTTTTTTTGTGGCAACATTTACATAGATATTGTCTTGGAACACTGCCACATCTTTGACTCCTCTGAACATCTAGTACATGATCCTCTGCCTGAAGGGAATTTTGCATTAATGAAATGTGCCGTTAGCAGAAACAAAGGCAGTGAAATCTCTATACTCTAGATCTGGAATAGCCTGGTGATAGCCTGCTGCCAAATCAAGCTTAGAGCTCCGCTTAGAGCCCCATATCATAGCCACCAATTCAATGTTATTTGGTACTGGATGGGAATCTATCCAAATGGCTTTGTTTATACTGCAGATGCCAACACATACCCTCAAATGTCCACTCTTTGTGTGGTATGGCTAATGATGACATTACAACAAATATTCAATAGGTTCAATAACCCCTTTTACATATCAGCCGTCCAGGTCTTTTGCTAGGTCTTCCCTCAGACAAAATGGCACACTTTTAAACTTGTGCTTGATGGGTATTGCCCCCTTTTTATTTTGATTTTATGTTTGAAATCTTATTTCTTATGTCTGTTGGCAAAACAGTACGGAATCTGTCAATAATAATTTATTCTGTCAAGTTTTTAGACCAAAACCTGATTTTTTTGCTCCAGATTTTAAAACCATATGGAACAATCTCTGATGAAAGTAACCAAGAACAAACCGTCCCTTGATAGCACATACATTTTCCTGAAGATTTTCCTACCTCTGAATTTTAATATATCTTCAAAGAACTCAGCCAGTTCCATTTTATACCCTTCAAAAGACACTGGCAACCTATCGAAAGTGGCAACGTTTTGGTAAGCTGTATGTCCTTAAAAAATATTGTGATTCTGGCTCCCAATCCACCAGCCTTCAGAACTTTTTGTCTACAATACAAATGTTAGCATATGGCTCAACAGATTACAAAGAACTACCATGCACAAAATCACCATCAACCATGACAATGACCATGTCTTCAGTTCATCATAAATTTTCATGAGTTCCCACTCATCAGGATCAGTTTCAGATACATTCCCTACACTACATCTGCTACATTTACTACTCTGGCAAACCTTGCCAAAATACTAACTTTGGTTCACAACCTGCAGGTGACATTCCTGGCAGGACATATTTTGTTACTTTTATGGTGTGTACTATTATCATAATTTTGAAACATATATTGGTCTTTTTGAAAATGCCTTAGCTACCACCTGGGCTGCCCTGTGAGTCTTATTGTCCTTGGTTCTCACAATGCATACCGAGTCACTCCTGTTGTCCAATTCTTGGGCTGACATTTTTGAAGTTTCAACAATCCTTGCAGCTCTGATAGTCTCTTCCATAGTTCTGTTTCCAGTAGAAAGTAGGTTTTGCTTGATAGCTTTATCTGTACATTTACTGATGAATTAATTCTTTATCAAATGGCCTGTAAAAACCTCAAATTGGCAATTAGCCACTATACATAGGCATCAAGTTCCTCACTAGTCTTTTGTTCTGTTTTGTAAAATGTGCATCTAAGTACAACAAGGTTGGTCGAACATAAAGGGCCTCATTACAAGTTTAGGACGGAAGACCGCCAATTCGTTCTTCCACCTGCCTGCCCTATTATGAGTTTCCCGCTGGTCCAGTAGGAAACTAACCACATTGACTCTGGCTTGTAATGGAGCCAGCAGCAATTTTACGGTGCATCGGGTGCGATAGCACCAGTCACACTTTTCACTGCCTGTAATTCAAGCAGTGAAAAGCGCAACGGGGCTGCCCAAGGGGGCCCCTGCTCTGCCCCGCCCTCCCATCTCTGCCAGCCTTTGCAAAAGCTTGCGGAAACGGTAGTCAGATTAAGACTGAACAAAGTGGTGGTGTTGGTGGTCAGACCGTGACACTTTCACCACGGTCATAATGTGGCTGTCTGACAGCCGCATTGGCGGCAGTCCGACCGCCAACGCGAGTCTGCCTGTCCTAGGACAGCCAGACTTGTAATGAGGGCCCAAGTCTCACTTTAGGTTTCTTGGCTACTTCGGCGTACTCATACATGTCTTTACCATCATTTAATGTCAACTTTGGTAGATGTTTGAAAAATGCTGTACCTTCAAATGCTAAGACCCCGATCTCACTATGCAGCTGTCGTCTCCTTGCTTTTTCCCCATTTTTAAGTGCCTTCTTCTTGCTTTCCTCTCATTATCACTGCTTTCTCCTTGCTTTTCCTGTTTTTTGTGCCTTCTCCCTGCTTTTCCTTTGTTCTCACTGCTTTCTGCTTGCTTTTTCCCATATTTTTGTATACTTGCTCCTTTATTTTTCCTCATTTTCACAGCTTTTTTGGTGCTTTTTTCCTGTTTTTTTGTGTGCCTTCTTTCTTTTCTCCTTTTTACTGCTTTCTCCTTGCTTTTCCCACATTGTAGTGCTTGCATGCCACCCATTATTTCCCACCTCCTGCCTAGTTCTGCTCACTGCCTCCCAGCACCCCTCTCTCCTCCCAGGACCTTCAACTGATTGATTGATAGAAAGTAGTAAAAGCAGTTTCTTTCTTTCTGAACAAAAGATTCCAGCACCAAAAGCACTCCTAAGCAGTGCTAAAGTGATTGTGTTCTCTCCCTGATCAAGGTTTGTTTGGCATATGTCTGATTGGCATATTTTATTCACTTGCAAGTCCCTTAAAGAGTGGTATACCATAAACCCAGGGCCTGTAAATTAAATGCTAACAGTGGGCCTACAGCACTGAGTGTGCCACCTACTTAAACACCACTTTAAAAAATGAATTAAGCCTGCCAGTGCAGCCCGAAGGCAGTGTCGCACTGCTTTGTCGACTTGGCATTTAAAACCCCTTTTCAAGCCTTAAACTTCCCTTTTGTTACATGTAAGTCCCCCCTAAGGTAGGCCTAGGTAGCCCACAGGACAGGGTGTTGTGTAATTAAAAGGTAGGACTTGTACCTTTAAGTATGACATGTTTTAGTGGTGAAAAATCTTCAAATTCACTTTTCACTACTGTGAGGCCTACCACTCCCCTAGGTTAACATTGCAAATTCCTTATTACATTTAACAAGCTGTAATTCCTAAATGGGAGGAGGTAGATAATGCATGGTTGGTACCTACGGACTTGTAATAATAAACCATACTTAATGTGAAAGTCGAATTTATCATTACAATCTTGAAAATGCCACCTTTAGAAAGGTGGCATTTTCCTGCCCTTAGCCCTCGGTCCCTGCAGTCTGCCTTCATTCACATGACTGGGTGTAACTGACAGTTGAGACTTTGTGAATTCATCCCAGAAAGTCACATAATAGTGGAATTAGCAGAGCCTGAATGCCCTTTCCATTGGCAGGATGGGGGTGGGGAGGGGTGGAGCTGACCATAGCCCACTTGTACCTATACCTGAAAAGGCTGTGCTCTGCCATCACACCATAGGTTTAACAACCTTGTATTGTCAGTGCAGCCAGTTAGGAGCCAGGCAGGTGAGGCAGGAAACTCCTGGAACTTCAAAGAACCTTTAAGGTAATATCTCCCATCTTCTAGGACACAGGCCTCCAATCTTTTCTGTAATAAGAGCTACTTATTTTCAATTAACTTCATTGAAATGTACTAATATTAGAGTTGTAATAGTGACTGCATCTGAAAAGATTACATTAGTGGTCACCATACGAAAGATGATTACTGCCAACAATCATTTAGGTGTATCAGGCATGGTTACATCAGTAATGTAAAAAAGTCTGTTACTATAGCATGCCTCTACATGGGTAATAGATAACAGCCATAGTTACAATACATCTGGCATCAAGGTAAAACCATTTGTGAAAAGTCTCCCATGTGTCACATAAGTTCTAACTCAAATATCAGCTTTAAATATATTGTGGAACTTCAGCCATTTTTTTTCCAAAAATCAGCTTAGGAGTGGTATATGAAAATTAATTTAGCCAAGCAAAACCTTTTCATTTAGTAGGCTGGTACGCACCCAGAAGAGCTACTTACAGGTAGCTGGAGAGCTACCAGTAGCTCATGAGCTACTCATTGGAGACCCCAGTTCTAGGAGCACGATATAAAAACAGGGCTCTCAGACAAACTCTTTAGTTCACTGCTAGACCTGCAGAAGGACTCTCAGGACTGCTTGCTGCTGTGACCTGATGTACACTGTGCCAGACTGCTGCTGTACCTGGATGTACTGCTTTGCTGTCTGGAGTCTGCCTTGAACCCTCAGAGGCCAGCCCTGCTGTTGAGCCCCGCATCTTCATCTGCAGCCAAGACTTCCAGAAGTGACTCCAAGGGACAGTTTTCTGGCCTTCCGTTCAGAGCCACAGGGACTTAACAGGCTTCTACCATCTTAAACCCACACCTGGGCCCAGCCTGAGTGAGTCCTGAGCCTCCCAGAGGTCTCCACCCACTTCTGGACCCTTGGTTGTAGTGCTAGTACCCAGATGGCCTATTTACAAAACTGAGGATTTGGACAAAGTTTGGCCAAAAAGTGCTTTGAGAATGGGGAGGAGACCGGCACCAGAGTTCTTGACTAGCCACCTGAGGTGCATCATTGGTCAGATTGGCTTTGTGGCTTCTCCTGCTACGTTCTTCTCCACAGCAGAAAATCTATTTCAGAGGCCTTTGTGAAAAGGGTATCCACCCTCTTGGAACTGTCTTCAGCTACAGCCTTCTGCTTTGTCCCACTGGAGACTTTGGACTTCCATTTTGATGACCAACTCCAAAGGTAAAAGTCTTTAAAGTAGTCTTGCTCCACTGCTATCCGACTACGACAGTCCCTTCTTGAGCTCTCCTGCAGCCTTACCCCACTGAACTTCTACCTTTTCAGAGATGTTTTTGTCAAATAATTTCTATGTCCAAAGGTCAGCGCTGACTGTGTCCTATCCACTTTGTGTTTCTAAACCGCATTCTATTTCAGTCTGCCTTAACTTTTGATTCTGCCCCGGTCTAGCGTGACCAGATGTCCCCAGTTAGCCTTTTCGTTTTTGAGTGCTTTTTAGAACCTTAAACTTTACAAATTCATATCTCTGGCTCTTCTAAATGGATTTTGGTATTTGGATGGTTTTGGTATTAATTAAATATTTTAATAGAATTATTCTGTTTCTAATGTGGTTTGGGAATTTATTGCATTGTGTTAAGTTAAGCTTCCCAGTGTTAAGCACATGTTAATTTAGTGACTTTGTGTTGTTCACCCTGACCAGGGTTCACACCCCAGTCAACCAAAAACCCAACTTCTCACACTGATGTTCAATGAGGACTTGTGGTTGTGCAGTACCATACAATGATTTGTGTTACACAAAATCCCAGATCAATAATTTGGCATCAGAGTAGCTTCTATTTAAATTCTCCTTAGTCCCCATTGGCTGCTTTTGTTTTTGTTCTAAATATAAGCAGCCCTACTTTCCTCTACTACCATGAAGATGGAGGGAGTAAATGTTGACAACCTCACTAACGTTGAGCTACAAAAGCTCTAGAAGGAGAGAGGGCTGAGTATGGGCAGGAAAGCTTCCAAAGTGGACTTACCAGTATCTCTCCAAGACCCAGAGGAGACCCCAGAGCTTTAGGAAACCCCCCTACTGCCATCAATAGAAGAATCAGGATACCAAGAATGGGGCACGGAGCAGGGTGTCTTCCAGAGCCTGTCACAAGTGGAGTCAGAGGACAGGATGGAGAAAAGGAAACTCAAGCTGGACGTGACCAATCTAAGGATTGAGGAGAAAAGATCATGCTGGCTCATGAACTGAGTCAGAAGGAGCTGGACATAAAAGCCAGACAAATGGAGTCCATCAGTAATGGTGGCAGTTAATCAACAGTGTCTGCTGGAGATGTGAGAGTGTTGATACCCAAAGACCAGGTGCCCAGTTATTTGGTGGGGGATGATATAGCTTTCATTTACACCTCACACCCCAGGTGTAGGAGGTCCATCAAAAGGATTTCTGTTTTATCTGAGGTGCATTGGAGATTAATGGAGGAGATTAATGGCCAGCATCCACCCAAAACCAGCCCTCAAGCAAGCTCTAAATCAGGCCTATTGTTTCTTAACATAAGTATAAGTATAACTATAACTGCTGAATTTCTATGGTTTCGTATTAGTAAAATATCAACATAACTATAACATCCCTGTACCCTTTTGTTTTTCAGTGAATGTAAATATATATGTACATATACCTAAAGATAGATAGATAGGTTTGCTCAGTGGCTGCTCAGCTGACAATGCTGGATTTTCAAGAAGCATCGTGAGTGAAGATTCTATTTAGAATGTGAAATCAATTTAGTCCTGAGATCTCTTGAGATATGCAGTAATCAGGTGGTATTGTCAATGACGTTCAGTCCATTTGGATGCCATGGTTTTAAACGGTATATTCAGAAGTTTTCTCTGACATCCAATAGTTCTTCCTTTAACACATTTTCCACAGGGAAAATCTTTAAATCTGATAGCAAAGGGTCTACAAGATTAAATTGATTGTCTGCAGGCTGGTCAGGTTTCTTACTAATTAATGCAGTTTTGCGATAACTGAATCATGTACGGAGGTCATTCACTCTTTGGACTACGTATTGTTTTTACAACTTTTGTGTTGGCAGTGAATCACTTATATAATGCATGTTGAGAGACATGTAAGATGCTGTCTTATTCCATAAGTCCTTCTCCTAACAGAACTAGTTACTGGTGATGTTTGCAAAAGGTATTCACATGTGATACACCTTTTAGAATCACAGCAATGAACCCCTGCATTTGTTACAGCTTGCTTGTGTTCAGCTCTCACAATAAGCAATCCTAAATTGGAAGCTCTGTGATAAGAAATGACAGGTGATTTTGGAAAAACCTTTTGCAAATTTTCACAAGTGGATAATGAGAGAAATGTTTATTGAATATTATTTCAGTAGTTGGGAGCAGATGGATGATAGTCAACCACAAATGGGATTCTCTCACTTTTGTTTCTGCTGTTGGTATTCCAAATAGGTGTTTCCCTGGGTAACTGCAAAGACTTGTCAATTTGTTGCTGTATGATATACACACACATATGTGCAGGGACAATTTTCCAGGATGATGCAGATTGGGTTATGATCTGGCCAGCAAATTTGGAATACATTTTCCCAGAAGACTAGATTTGGGAATAGGAGAGATGAGAAAATCAAGCCAGTTTCCACCTTAGTGTGCAAGGCTATTGATGGGCTGGGATTAGCCAAGCTTGTTTATGTTCACGATGAAGGGTGTAGGCATCTGAGGTGTTGTTAGCCCATTTTTTAAAGATATTTACAATGTGGGCTTGAGTTGAGATAGAAAGCATGCACTGGGCAAGGTCCAGGAGATCAGATGGAAATGGTGGCAAGGTATTTTTGGAGAGGGTGGTAGATAAAAGATGCAGTGGAGGTAAAAAGAAATAAATGAGGGTCCATTTAGCAGCTTGACTGAAACTGAGGAGCCATGGGTGAAAGCAACTCTGCCTCCTCTACCATGGTCCCTATTCTTGTTAAAATTAGAATGATAATGTAGAGGATTGGGGCAGTGAGGCGTCATTACACCAGGTCTCTGGAATGGCTAGTAAGTGAATGGAATAGTGGAGGTTGAAATCATGTATGTTAAAGGCATTTTTTATGGCAGATATGGAATTAAGGAGGGTGCCTCCTGAGGCATTGCCTGAGAAAGAGTGGAGGTGAGTGGTGAAGAAGTAGGGGAAGGCAGCGGAAAGGATGAGTTGGGAATAGAAAAGGTGTTGTGCAGTGATCCACGGAATCTTCTTCAAATGATCTTCTTCTGCTTCAAAAGCCAGATACTACATCTCTCAATGTGCAGCAGCATTATAGACTGGGTCATGGACCAAAGAACCCTACCTCTATTCAGAGAATTAGAAGTGTGATAATTTTTTCTTGGAAAATACTGATCTCTTACAGGTCATCAAAGCAGCTAAAAGCAGAGGGATGTGTCGTGGTCAGGAAATAATATTTATTTCTCTCAAGAGCTAGCTAAAGCTACTTCGGAAAGATGCAAACAATTTCTGCTTTCCATGCTTTGAATGCCAAATATGGCCTCTTTCAAGCTTGTCTCTTTAACGTAACATAACAACAAGACTATGATGAATGAGGATCCAGACCAGCTGCAGAAATGTTTAGATACCTGTAAAGAAGATCATATGGATAGTCCAAGATTGTCCTCCTGCTGAACATTTTCTTTCCATTGTGATTATATCATTGGGAGATTTTCTTTTATATATACATGAGTATGTGCTTTTCTCATTGATTTGTTGCATGCCAATTATCTCTATCCTCAATATCTTTTTCACACAATAATTCCTAGGTTTTGTTTCCCTTGTAGGTACACTCATGCTATGCAGTTGTCTCACTGTTTCACCTCTTGTAGTTAGGGCCTCCTCTGCAATTGCCCCGGCTCTTCTTCTTCCTGTGGTTCCAGCACCCTAGCCTTTCTCTCCTTTCTCTCCTTCCTATTGCTGTATTCACTGTACCATTTTCCAGGTGGATGTTCTCAAAATATACATTACATTTTAGTTGTTATAGCTGTTGCTCCTATGAAGGTTATATCTTATGTATGACATTATTAAGTTTTTGCTGATGTTATTATGTATAATGTTATGGAATGTTTGTTGGTTGAACTCTCCTATTAAAAGACAAAACGTTCTCTCCCATCTAGTGAAATTCAATGCAGAAGTAGCTCCTTTACAAAATACCCATCTCACAGCTACGGAAGTTCAAAGACTCAGACATAATTGGGTATGTCAAGCCTTTTCTTCTCTAGGCTCTGGGAAAAAGAGTGGTATGATCCTCCATTGCCATTGTAGAAAATCTCTTGGCATTAAACTGCTTTCTCAAGAGTCATATGACCAAGGCAGGTGGTTTCATGTACATCTGCTCATAAGCAATATTTCTATTTTAATTTTTAACATGTATGCACCCACACAACCTGATAAAAGATTTTGGCCAGCATTTCACATAAACTAGTGTCTATTTTGGATGATTACTTTGGTTGAGACTATAATCTTCTCATAGACCCTTTGATTGATCAGAACTTTAAGGCTAAATTTGCTCTTTCCCTCATGCATAAGCAATTTCTCTCAAGTATAAAGCAACCTTCTCTGGTGGATACATGGAGTTCAGTAATCCTACCATGAAGGAGTATACCTTTTTCTCACATGCACAATTCTCAATCCAGAACTGATAATTTGTTTCCCTCTAAAGTATTATCTCAAAACCTACTAAACTTGGAGATTGGCAGAATATTTATCTCAGATCATGCTCAGGTTATTGTAGGTTTAGATCTCCTCCCACTACCTAAACACCATGGAAACAGTGTTTTAATAACTCACTTTTAGTGGATGCTCATTTTACTTGTTGTTTTACAGATTTTGTGAAGACATTTTTCTATTTTAGTGATATCCCCAATATACCACTGCATAGCTTGTGGCACTCATTCAAAGCAGCATCAATTGAATAACCAAGAATTTTCTAAGATTTTGAGTAATATAAAAAAAAATTGAATACATGTTACACTACCAATTCACCCACATGTCTTGCTTACTTAATCAAAGCTAACTTCCAGTTTTACCAACTTTCCATTGAAAATGCTGCTTCCTTCTAACTAAGGTCTAGCACTAAATATTATGGACAGCCAAATATGGGTGGTAAACTATTGGCCAATTACCTATAAATTCTAAAAATTAAAAAAAGGACAAGTTAACATAGACACAATTCTTGGTACTACCAACAGATCCCTATTTGATGATGAAGACATTTTAAAGGAATTTAAAATTATCAATTATCAACTGCTATATACTCCTGGGCTATCTCCCTCTATTATGTGCAATCAACAATATCTCGCTTCTATCTAAAAAGAACTTGATGTCAATCTTGCTTTTTTTTTTCTTTGGAAGGTGATATTTCGCCTGAGTAAATTCTTCAGTCTCTGTAGGTGATCAAACCCGGGCAAGCCCTGGCCTCAAATGGGATTACAATTCACTTCTGTGGTTCTTTTTCTCATCTTTTGGTACTTCAATTACTTCATTTATTTCAAGTGTTAGTTACAAACAAAAGAGCCAAAGGCACTTCCGGGAAGAATTAATTTGCCTAATTCCTAAAGAAGGAAAGGATCCCAAATTTTCTAGACATTCTAGACCTATACATTTAGTAAACATAGATTATAAAATCATTGCAAAACATATTGCTCTTCAGTTGGATTCTCTGTAACCATAATTGATAGGACGGGAACAATCCAAGTTTGTTAAAGCCAAACTGATATCTGACAACACTATGCTTCCTTTTAATGTCTTTCTCATGTATGTAAGCAGTCCTTAGCCGCTATGTCCCTCGATGCAGAAAAGGCTTTTAATAGAATTGGTTGGCCGTTCATCTTCCAAACTCTTCAGTGGCTTAGTTTTGCACCTATATTTCAAAATTTGGTTTGTCTCCATATGTTCTTGTTAATAGTTTACAATCCTCCTACTTCCCCTTACATAGAGGTTTCTTTCAAAGTTTCCCGCTATCTCCATTATTTTTTATTTTACTTTGGTAGTATTTTTACTCAGACTTTGACAGAATCCTACTATTTAAGGTTTTCAATATAACAGAAAACAGGTAAGGATGGCTGCTTTTGCTCAGGACATTCCCTTAGTTATATCAATCAAGTGACTTCTTTACCTGCATTTGTATCTGAAGTAAACCAATTTACTGAAGTAATAGGCTACACATTTAACTCAGATAATGTGAAATTCTTTCACATAATAAAGTATGCTTTAAACATGATTCCAATTGTAATAATGTTGTGTGGCCACACAAAAAAATATAATATTTGGGATTGTGGTTTAAATACAATATTAATGGTAAAGTTTTTTTAATCTCAACTCGGTACTAAGTAAAATAGTCATACTGACTTCTAAATGGAACCTATTATATTTATCATGGTGGAAAAGATAGGATTCAATTAAAATGATATCTGTCCCTCTCATTTTATATATTTGTTCCAATGTTTCTGTACAAATTCCTCCTTTTCATTTTAAGAAACTATATACAATGTTATTCAAGTTTTATGGCATACTAAAAAAATCCAGATTATCCATCTCCAAATAACAATGACCTAAGGAACTTGGTGGAGTCAATTTCCCCAAACTTTATTATCATTCTACTTTCTGTTTGAAACTATCCACATTTTTTCACCTTTGAGACAATTCTATACCTCCTCCTATCTGGGCTGATATTGAATTGAACTTGTTTACACAGTTTCATTTCTTTACACAGATACCTATTTCCTAATCTACCTTTATCTTTAAACATACTTATTAGTTATTACACCCAGTTCTTTTTCAACATCTTACTCAACATGATTTATTTTTAGAATCCTCAATATGGTATAAAAAACTGATTACATTTAACGGCAGAGTCAGATATTGGAAGGCGTGGAGAGATAAAGATTTATTATGGGTTAAACCGCTTTTTCAAGATAATACCTTCCTTTCTTTTCAACAGACACAGTCTATGTTTAATCTCTCTAATTCCTTTGAAAAACAATTGGTACTTCTCTTTGAATCCATTTCTCAAGCCTTTTTGACCCTGCCGTCTGGTGTCATGTCGGAAGCCCCATCTCTCACTTATTGCAGCTTGCTTCCTCTAATACTTCCTTATCTGTTACATACTAAGCTCTTCATTTGTCAACCACTCCAGAAGTATAGCTGAAATTGAATTTAAATAGGAACAAGATTTTTAAAATTCTTAGTCTGTAATATTATAGAACAAAATTATCCTGTACTGTATGCACCACCCAAATGTTATTTTTATATTTACAACAGACTTTTATTCATATCTGATGCTTTAAATAAAATGATTCATACTATCCCTGCCAGTTGTTGGTCATTCCAGGCTCCATTAGCTACGTTATTTCATATTCTATATGAATGTCGGCATATTCATAAATTTTGGGTTACTTTAAGTCAACAATGCAATTACATTTTTTGCACAAATGTAAGCTTTTCACATGCAAAAGCCATTTTAGGAAGTTTAGTAGAAGTATGGTCCACCTCTTTATTCAGTGTTAAAATTATCACTCTTTTTTTGGCTGTTGCATTTCATTAAATAGCTAAGACTTGGAAAATGCATTTAATGTTTCATTTAAAGCTTTTTGGTATAGTGTATACTACCATCACCGATGGGATAGAGCCGATATACATCCCATTACTCTTGCTATACATAAAGATGCTCTTTGGACACCTGTTACCGTTTTTTTAGACTGCTCTTCCTATCAATGTTCCACACATCATCAAACTGTTACAAGTCCCTCTCAAACATTCCTGCATTGCTTGTCCTAAAATTGTTTCAATTATATAGGCAACATTGTTTCATCAACTTTCTTCAGCAAATAATTTAATTAAACCTGAATAGTTTCACAATATGTAAATGGAAGGGCTTTTTTCCATTTTAACTTTTCTCTTTCTTTTTACTTTTTTAATCCTTCTTCTTCCACGTCCCTATCTTTTCTGTATCTCTCTCTTTTCCATCTCTTATTTCTCAAAAGCATATCTAGATATACTACAAATTCAAGTCTTCATTTACTTTATGGGACTGTATAAGACTATATTCCACGTGACGTGTTTATTTCTATCCTAACATTTTCTGTTTAAATTTGAAAGAAAATGGTAAAATATTGATGTGAAACATGTAATAGGACAGAAATAGGCTTCTTTCTCTTCAATGATAATGTGGAGGACAAAAGAGGAGTAAGCCTATTGTAGGCTGATTAGCCACGAGTTCATGTTGGACAGATAGAAAATTAGGTCTGTGTTGTTAGTTTCAAAGTAGGGTTTGAAGTAGTTCTCAACAATTAGGGTTTCTGGATGTGCGATAAGTACATTAGATTAGAACTCCCCCCCTTCTTTTGATATTTTAGGACTAGTGTATGTTATAGTGAAGACGTAGGGGCTCTAGCTGGAGTGGCAGAGCTCAAGAATGTCAGGAGGAACATTGTGAAGAAGATTCTGGATACAAACCCAGGGTTAGATTAGGTAATTAGTATGGAAATGCAGAAGGTACCTATTGTAAGAAATAGGGACAGTGGATATTTCATCAGCTCGAGGAGAATTGTTTCATGGGAGGCTGGTTATGCTGTTACTACAAATAACATTAGGCAAACTCTATGGTAGGGAGTAAGAAATCACTGGTTCAAACAGTAGATGGGACATTACCTGCAATTGTAACTTAAGTGAGTGGCGTTAAATGTACTAACAATAATCTAATAACCTTAAAATGGAGTATTAAAGGCAATGTACCTGGGGGTCCTTAGTAAGTCATAAAATCGCTAATGGGAATTTCAATTCACCTTAGAAGAGTGGATCTGTAGCCTTTCCAAAAATATATAGTACAACTTTTGTGTTCACTATTCTAGCTGTGATGTGCTTTTCCTGCTTCACTGTTTATGGATGCCCCAATGTTATTGCAGTCCTTCTTCTATGTTCATTAATGTAGACCTTCTTTAATTTCAACTGATGTCAGTGGATTAATCCTGGGGGCTGTATGCTAGATGGGCACCACTAACCAGCCAGTAAGTAATCCTGAGGTAATGGTGGTCTGGGCAACCACCCCTCAAACGGAGTGGTAGAAGAAACAGATGAGTCATAGGCCAAGTAAAGTCCTCTAGGCTGACCTCAACTTCAATGCATACCTTTAGCACACTGCAAAAGCAGAGCCAGATCTGAATGCACAGAGCTTTCCAGGCAACCCCCTTATGGCCAATCCAGAAGGCCTCCACTCTGGCCACATGGGCCAGGAAGCTCTGGAAAGGAATGGGCAGCACACAGCAGACAGGCACAAAACAGAGTCACCCTCAGAGTGGTCTGACACATATTGGCTCCCCTGGTCTGACAAATATTACTTAAATGAAGTTTAAAACATTAATTTAAGCTAAAATGTAATACTATGGTTTGTTTTAAAGCAGATATGTTGTGTCTTGGTGATGTGATGTGATGTGTGTGATGATGATTGTTTTGTTGAGGTAAAAAGACTAGAAAGGTCACCTATGAGGGTTCCTGAAAAGTGAAAATGAGTGGAAGGAGAGCCCCACAGTTTAGAATAGTTTTTATCTTTGAGAAGATTGTGCTCAACTTCTTAATGCTTCTTCTCGTTTGAAGAGGAGGTAATCAAGCTTGCAACCTCAGTGTGCTTGTTGTTGTAGAATGGAAAGGTTCTCAGTAATTAAACTGCCCTTAGAGGTGACAGGCAGATACTAATACCGTGTTCAGGTGGTGAGAGGATAATAGCAGCTGCCAGCTTTTACAGAGGATGTGGGATTCAGCAGAATTGTTGATGCCAACATATAAGGATGCAATTGGATGAAGTTGGGAGATTGATAATGTTAAGTATCAGATGCTCATGTGAAATAATGATCTGCAGATGTGGCATACAATTCACCAGTGAGCCAGTCTCCAATAAAAAAAGCAATATATGAAACATTAAAGCCTTCAAATGTTTTGCGTTATGACTTTTCTCACCTCCTCAGTTTCCAAACATCATTTAAAAGCTTGTGACAGTCTTTTATCTTTACTTACTGGAATGCCTGCAAAGCCGAGAACAGATGAATTCAGGACAATAGAACCACCACTGCAAGGAACAAGAGCAAAAGATGTATGTGTGGAGTTCTGAAAAGTGGGTACATATTTCACATTCCAGTCAATAGTTTAACAATGTTTCTCTCATACCTTTGATTATATATCCTTCTTTATTGATTACTGATCAAATGAATACTTGTCTACATATTGTGCCCTAACTACTTTATATTCTACCACCATAGTTATACTTTTTTTTACCTCAACATCATATACTCACCATCAGAGTTTATATCATCATTTGCAGTCTTTACAGTCTGTCAGTTCATCTATGTCTTTCTCTTATTTTTTGCTCATTCACCAGTTCTTGGTCCTAGGCCCATTAGCCATAATCTCTCACTGGCTACCCTGCTCCCACATATATGTTAATTCCTTATCACATTGCTCTCTCCAGTCATTTGTCTCACCCTTGTACCTTCTTCCTGTACCCAACCCATTTTTTTATTTTCATTCATACCTCTCTCCATCCCATCAGCCTCAATCACTCAATATTTTCTTTGTCACAGATGGTTATTTTTTTATTTGCTTCCCACCTTATTCTTAGCCTTCAGCTTTTTTCCCCCACCAGTGTTAACCTACAACTCTTCTTTTATGATATTTACCCACGTTTCTGCATGTGAGGAAATACCTCTTGCACCAAAAAAAACATCGCCATCAAGTTCAAGTTCAAATTCTGAAATCAAAAATGAAAAAAGAAGCAATGATGAGAAAAGTATGGAATGACTTCATTGACAACAATTATGGCAACATGTAAAATAGAGGATTCTTTCTCAATGCACAAGTAGGGGGTGACTCTAAAAATGTATCAAAGATAATTGGTGGGTTCTTTTCTTTAAATAAAAACCTTTAGCTTAAATGACATTGTTTAATATATGTGCCTTAGCTTATCTATTCAATATAATGACAAGAGATATACATTTTGTAGGAAACCAGGATTAACCTATAACAAATAGAATAATTTCACCCTGTTGAAAGCTATTTGTAATTGAGGATTAGTACAACTTTTGGGACTCCTGAGTTATTGTGCAAATCTAATATATTAAATAGAGTGCATATCTTTTTATGCCACAACCTTCCTTTAATAAAAACAGTCTGACTGTGATTTGTAGAATAATCTTTAAATTTTAATACTAAAATGTTAGTAAGAATCCCAAAATTGGCATTAAGTTTAGAGATATGTCTGTAATTGGTACACAAGGTTAGATCTTTATCATGTTTTTGAATTAGTGTTATAAGGATGTCATCCATGATCATTAGTTTACAACTTTTCCATGGCATTTGTTTATATTTTTTGCAAGAAGTGGTGAGAGTTTTATATTGGAATAATTACAACATTTAGTTGGAATATTATCCAATACAAATGTTTTACCATTTTTAAGTAAACCTACTGCTATCCCAAATCCTTGATTAGTTATTTCTAATAATATTTAAAAAATAATCTTCTTACTTTAAATTTGGAAAATATGCTTCTCCAAAAAGCACAATTCTAGATCATCAGTTAGGGTTTCCTCTCTATATAATAGTTTAAAGTAGTCCACAAATATATTGTTTATATATTTATCATGGACAATTGTTTGCCCAAAGTATTAGTAACTGACACAGTTATACATGATTTTTTTTCTATTGCAATCTGTTAACTAAAAGTTTGCATTCCCTTTAACCAACTTTTAGTATATTTGCTTGATGCATATGTTCCCATAGGATAATATTGGGTTATCTCAGTCAAAGTAATAAGTGATAATATTTAGTTATCTTATTACAATTAATAAGTGATAACTTTCAATTGGGAGCAGAAAGTAATTTCAAGTTTGGTGTCTCCAAAATTGTAATTTAAAAGCCTCTTTAATGGTAAATTCAGATTAAGTCACAGTTCTGAAAAAAAAGATTTTAGAAAGTTGGAATTTTATCATCTCAACCTGTCTGTAAATTCATCCTTAGATGAGACTATATATGTGTTTGTAATGGACTTTATTCAAATGTCTTAATTTGAATTCTGTTTAACAGGAATTGCAGAAGACAGCCTAGTCCTCATCTTTATGAGGCTAACATTATTTTGCATCAGGATATTTTTAACGCCTTCAATTCAATGAATTATTTGTCCTATAAAAGTGAGAAGGGGATGAGATCAAACACTTCACTATGTTCAATGCACTATTCATAAAACAATGTGCAATCCATCTAATAACAATAAAGTAACAAAACATTACTATATTACAGCATTTATATTGTATGCATTCGTAAGGCTGTATTTACAAATGTGTAGCATGTTTGTATTTCTGTTCAAGGTGCACATGTGTAAAGGTATACTGTACCACCCAGGTATGGCCAAATAAATCACAAAGCATGCAGGTTTGCAATCTTTCTACTTTATTTAGATGGGATGCCATTCTGTATATTATTTGTAAAGCACATGTATTCTTTTATGGTTCCATTGAACTAGGCGAAGTCTGTGACTGACTGGTCACACCTCAGAAGCCAATCAAAAAGCCATGTCTTACATGCTTTTAAAAAGGCTGGCAAAGAGGAGACGGGCCATTACTCAGCATTTGCAAGATCACTTTTGCGATGGCATGGCTTACACAGTCAGCCTCTGTATGCTTTGGTGTCCGTGCATAGTGCCAAGCATCCCTATTTGTGTGTTGTTTTTCATTTTATTTCTGGAATCCTTTCTTTATTAATTGCGATATAGGGGCAGCGTTCTCGTAATTGGTGCTAAATAATGACAGTACTGATGTTATTATAAAAACCTTTGGAAAAAACCAATGATCAACAGGACACGTTCATACCTTCATCATTCTGATGTTGATAAGTTAATTATCACCTACTTTGAAATGGCAGAAACGTGTTATAGATTACTAAACAACAACAAAATATTCTTCTCATAAAGGCAGGACACAGTGAGTTGAGATTACCTCAGCCTTATTTGGTGAACTGTTCACGAGGTATAAAACACATTTTAGCTTTTGTCATTTTGGTCAAAATGTCATAGGCTCATTTAATTATACCCCGGGCCACTGGAATATTGCCATTCTCAAAAGTTTCTATCTTAAAGTGACATAAGCTACTACAAACAGTGACACGTGTTGCTGTGCAGCAGAAGGTCATTCACAAAGATTGGCTAGTCACCTTACAGCTGCTTACAGCTACTTATTGCTGTATTTGGCTACTAAACCAGGACTAATAGGTCTCGCTGTGTAAAAATGATAAAATGATGAATTGATACTACCACAGAATGTGATACAACAAATAATCTGCATTTTATTGCCACAAAATTTTGTCCTCTCACTGCATATTTCCAGTGGCTGTGATTATAACTGTGGCACACATTACACATCTATATAAACACTACAAATGAGAGCTATCGGAAAGTGTTTGGCACCTCACTAGACAAATGCAGGGGCAGCTCCTCCATTAGGGTGGAGGAGCGTCACACCCCCCCCCCCACCAGCAGCAAAAGCTGCAAACCTTTTACCAAAAAACAATAATAAACTCTGTTTATTATTGTTTTTTGGTAAAAGTAGTGGGGTCACGGGAGGGACGAGCACTGAGGGGCACACAGTTGCCGGGCTGGAGAGAGCCTGCACAGGCTCCCAGTCTGCCTGGGAGTGCCCTAGCTGGGCGTTCCCGGCCAATCCTGATGCTGTTCTGAGCAGTGCCAGGATTGGCAGAAGAGCAGGCTGGGAGCCTGTGTCCGCATCCAGCAGAGGAGTGGATGGAGCAGAGAGGCGCAGCGATGGAGGTATGTGTTATTTGTTTTATTTTTAATTTAATTTTTTATTTACCTCCCTCTCCGTGCGCCGCCCCACCCGTTCTGCTCGCTGCGAGCCGCTACTGGACAAATGAAGTGATATATAAGTCCAATTAAAATTGTCGATAGCTGGGCTGCCTCTAAAATTACCTGAAAACACAAGTACCATCAGTTTTTCAATTCTCATATGTTTTTATGAATCCAGATAATTACATTAGACGGTAATTGTAAAAATAGATTTATTGGCCCAAAAATATAGCATATTCTTTCAGCACAAAAGCAACCTGCTGTATCAAAGTCAAAGTACACATTTGAATATAAAGTTTTAAGATATTTGCATGAAGCTTAGAGTCAAGACAGCTGAGATGTCTTCCAAGCTTACATGTTCCTAGAGTTAAAGATTAGGGTCATTTCTACCCTGAGGTTTACTGCACCTTCATTGCTTTGACTATGGGAAGGAAAAGTAGCGCATCCACACGACTAAGAAGCCTGCAGGCAGTAGTGAAAAAACCACTTTAAATGACAGTCATCTTGATAAAACTGTGCCAGTGACAGGTCAGTGGGCCTGGGTAGAATCGGTCTGGTCCTTTCTGCCGGCACTTGTGTGTTTTGCTCTTTGTAGCCAACGTGTGGGTAAGTTAATAAACTGTTTGCTCCTTTATTTGCTTACAATTGTAGCAGTTTTTTTATTGGATGCCTGCAAAATTGCAGTTGGTTACTTCAAAAACCTTTTTGATTGTATGGTCATTAACTAGAGTAGTAGAGGAAATGTAGGTTAATCTATTGAAAAGTCATAGGTGGAAGTGCAAGTAGACAGTGGGGTGTAGGGTTGTCTCAAAGTTTTGTTGGGTAACACTGTTTTATTTGTATACTTTGCGCCTAAAAGAGGAAATGATCATGAGCTGGGTGTGTGAAAAATTCTGCATGATTTAAGGAGTTTTGCCCACTCTACGGCCGCTTGGAGGCTGTAATTCTGTCAAAACTCCACCAACCGCAATGTGGTGGAGTTTTGTCTTGCACACAGCTAGCCAACATTAAGTTGACGAGCGAGAATGTGCATCTCCTAGCATGATTTTCATTTGCTAAAATGCCTCACAGCAGGATTTCTCAATGCAGGCACGGCATCACGCTATGACCATTCGCACTGAGAAAGCTGCTGCTTAAGTAGAAATGCTACTTGAGCTACAAAAAGAAGCTGCCCATGAGGTTGCTCATGGGGTTGGGTGTATGCTCAACAACTTCTGCCCCCCATAAATCTGCAATAAATCTTAACATTGACACTCATCCTAAGGTTCAGCTTTTTACCCAAGCCCAAGTTCCCACCACAGAGCAGGCACATAATAACCAAATATCTCCAACAGGAAGCTCAAGCACCCCACACATAGGGTCTCCTGGCAACTCCATGGGTGGGTCCTCTCCGCAGAATGGGTTTCAACTGCACCCTCAGACCTGCCACACACATCAGTCCTACAATGGACTAAATGATGCACTGTTGGAGGAGGCTCCCAAAGACTCCATAATGTGGCGGGAGATTCTTTTCAGCCAACTCAATCAATCGCATGAACAGCCACGCTCAGTTTGGCTCACATTTCCCTCTCTAAAGCACGATTACAACACCTTGCTCTCACCTATTATGTTGCCACTTGTGAACAAAGTCACCCCATTGAATGCTCACGTTCCAGGACCACCACCAAAGAAAAACAGCTGATAAGATTCTCCATTATGCCCAAAAGGGGCCAAGCTAATACATAAAATATTCCACCTGATCAGATGGAAAGGCTCCTATCAGGTATGCCAACTCCTCCTCTAGTCATTTGGTCTTCTTTGCTGAACACCATGGAGGTGATATCATCGGCAGTAACATTCCAAGCAGACAAATTCGTAATACAAGAGATCCTTTTAAACTCTCTTGCAGCCCACATTCATGGTATTGATGGAAAGCAACAGGCACTGAATGACATGATTAAAAGTGTACAAAAAGGTTCTGCCCTGACCTACCAACCCTGCCAATGCACATCAACTCTGTACCTCCTTGCATCAGTTCCTACAATCTTATCAGAAGTATTGGATGAAGTTAAGGTCTCTCAAGCTCGTCATTTTTCTCACAATCCTCAGATCCTAGGAGAACATTATTACTCCAAGAGTCCATCAACAGGAATGCAAATTCCCTTAGTGCTTTTGCTCTTCACTTATTTTGTGCTTTTTCACACGATTTCACGCATATTTTTGTGCTTGTTATCACTCGTTTTCACCTCTCTTTTGTTACTGTGTTTTCTCTCACCTCTTAGTGTCTTTTGCTCTTTCCCTGTTTTTGTGCCTTTTTTCACTTGTTTTCACTCAATCTTTGTGCCTGTTTTCACTCTTTTTCACCTGTTTTATGCCTGTTATCACTCGTTTTCACCTGTTTTTGTGCCTGGTTTCTCGCTAACCCCTTAGTGTCTTTTGCTCTTCTCATGTGTTTTGTGCCAGTTGTCAGTCATTTTCACCTCTTTTTTGTGCTTGTTTTCTCTTTCATCCCTTAGTGCCTTTCTTCTCAGTCATTTCTGTGCCTTTGCCACCCATTTTAGTCCTTCTGCTCCCTCTGTCATGCTCCCGCAGCCCCATGCCCCCCTGCTTTTCCCACTACCCTCACTCTTTATCTGCTCTTCCTGCCTTGTTTCCATCCCGCCTTTTCTTCTAGCCTCTCTGCAGCCCCAACCACTGCCCCCCCATCCTTCAATCACCCAGACCTACTTAATGGCAGCTGCTGCACATCTACGTTGCTGACGCACCAAAAGAAAGCCAGTCTTCACTCATCTGCACCTGGACCATACCTAATGCCACAAACCCTGGTCCGCTAGCCTCCTAGCAATAACTCACAGTGCTTCTTTGATCACTTAACTGAGGACGTCTCTCCTCCCGCTTCTGGTGCATCACCTCACACACCATGGCAACAGTTTTCATTTGAACCCACTTCCACTTCTCCTGCACCAGCCTACCCACATATAACCCTCACCTAACACCCTCTACAGGAAATCCATACCCCAACACTCACTCGTGTGCATGCTACACAACACATGATCTTACTGCAAACATGTAACCGAAATCTATGACCTGCTGAGCTGCAATGCACTGGACCTCCTCTTCCTCATGGAAACCTGGCTCAAATACACATAGGCACCGAAGATCGCCACAGCAATCACAGTAGTTACACAATTGCAAGACAGGACTCCTCTAACAAGCCAGGAGGAGGACACACAATCATCTACAAAGGCTCCATCAAACGTTCACTGTCCTCAGAGAGTGCCATCCAGTTCATGGAACACCTGCACTTCAAGCTGCAAATCACTAAAAACGTCACCTTAAATAAATATACTGACCACCAAACTACCTTCATCACTTTCATCGCTGACTTTACTCAACTCCAGAGACCTCATACTACTCAGCGACCACAACTTTCACCAACAAGACACAACCAATCACTGCTCCACATCTCTCCTTGAAAGCCTGAACAACATTGGACTAACCCAACTCATCACACAACCAACACACATCACAGGACACCAATTTCAACAACTGGATCAAGAAGAACTGTGCAGATTCCCTCACACCCATCAAACCAGCAAGCAAACATGACCCATCAAGCAGGGCAACTGGTACCCAGAGGACTTTTGAGGTTCCATACGGCACTGCCAACAGCAAAACTGGAGCCAGCCCAAACCACCAATAAACCCACCTACAAGACTGCAATCTAATGCTTCCGCTAGCAACCGAGAAACACCATGAAAAAACTGGTAGTTGAACGCATCGAAGCAAACTCCAATAGCAGCAGGAGATATCGATCATCAAGAATTTACCACATCCTCAGCCTCCGTCAGCAGCATTGCTACATCCCAAGAACTCAGCAACAGCCTATCAAACTTCTTCCACAGCAAAATTGCAAACATCTACAGCAACTTCACATACCAACTAGACCCAAGCAATTTCATCCCCAACCTGCCCATCACCAACAAAACATGGCCATCTAACCAAATGGAAAACCCTCACCAAAGAAGGCACAGCAGCCATCATGCCAAGCCTCCACTGAGGGGCCCACCAGATCAATGCCCTCACCACTTCTGCAACCTTTGAGCATCACCAATAAGTACTGCTCTCACCCACATCTTCAACACCACCATCACATCCGCTACTCAACTGGGAGACTGGAAGCATGCAGCAGTCAACACCCTCCTCAAGAAGCCGTTGGCTGACTCGAGCTAACTGAGCAACTTTGGGGCAATCTCCCTGATCCCCTACCCAGCCAAAGTGATAGAGAAGCCATCAACAAGCAAGTCACAAACCACCTCAAACTACACTGCCTATTGAACAACAGTCAGTCAGTATTTAGAAAGAAATGAAATCATCGAACAAGCACTCATCATAGCCACTAAAGACATCTGGACCATCCTTGACTGACTAACACAATGGTCCTCATCCTCCTCGATCTCTCCATGGTATTCAACACAGTATTCAACAACACACTCATTAGAGGACTCCACGAGAGCGGACTTCATGGACCCACAGGAATAACCCAAAGTGTTAGGCTGCCACCCTTCACATCAGAGACGAAGAGCTGTTCTGCGGAGTCCCCCAGTGATCATCCTTCAGTCTGACTCAGTTGAACGTCTACATGATTCCACTTGGAACATCATCTGATCCCAAGGCATCCAACGATCTTCTATGCCAGTGACACACAACTTATATTCTTTCTGACTAACATGGCAACCACAACCACTTTCACCAACTGCCTGACCATGGCAGAAGAATTAAGGAGAACAAACTGCCTGAAGCTTAAGACAAGATGGGAGCACTGGTCTTCGAAAACAAGACCTTCCTATAGGACGCCACCTAGTTGCCAACAGCGCTGGCACCAACACCCACTGACCATGCCAGAAACCTAGGGAGCACCTGGGTGACAAGCTCGACTCCATAGCACAAGTCAATGTAGTGAACGTTGCCTGCTTCCACATCCGTTGAATACCTATAAAAGACCTTTAGACGGCTATCATGCATCGCCAGATAACCTGTCACACAGGCACTCATCACAAGCAGACTTGACTACGGTAACACACTCTATGATGGATTCTCAAGCAGCTTCTACACAGACTTCAGATCATTCAGTATGCCTCCGCAAGATTCCTACTCAACGTCCGATGGTGCACTCATATCTCACCCCATGTCAGAAAACTCCACTGGCTCCAAAATCATAAATGCAGCCAATTCAGATTCATCGTACACACATACAAAGCTTTGCACAACACTGGACCAGAATACCTGAACAGCCACATACACTTTGACCAGCCAGGCATGCACCTATGCTTAGACTCACACTCAACACTCACTCGCACACACCCTCCCCATTTCACAAAAAACAGAGCAGGAGGTTCCTTGTTTTCATATATTGCACCAACATCATGGAATCGCCTCCCACAACACTTCAGAGGTTCCTCCTTAATTCTTGATTTCTACTTCTGCAAGAGGCTTAAGACCTGGCTCTGTGGATAAAGCAGCTGGGACAACATATCTACATACCTGTTCATACATAGTCATCACATTAGTCTGCCTACGTCGGGGATGCTTGTTGCTATTAATTTTTTCTGAAGCACACTGTATTCCACAAGGCCACTGCCATTATACTGGGTGACTATCTTGGAATGTATTGTCCATAGTGACAGAGTATCATTGTTCTGTCATACCAAGAAGGTCTACGCGTTGCCTATGACCATGCTGGATCATTAAACTAACAGTGCACCATGTAGAATATCATTGCAAGAAGCTGGCTCTGCTATGTTTCAATTTATTTTTTATTGCAGGATATGCCCACAAGTTTTATTCTTTCCATGTATCTTGCATATCAGTGTTGAGTTTCCAAGTATTTTATTTGATCTTATTTTGGCTTGGTAAGTGGGTGCATGCTAGAGATGTGTCAGTGGGTGGATGGATGAATATATGAGTGCATGTACAACTGAAAGAGTGCATAGGTGACTTATTGAGTGCCTAAACTCATGAGTGACTGTTTGTTTTAGCTAGTATAAAACACAGAAACCTTCCAAAGTATTGAATAACTGACTCACACTCTTTTAAGCTTCAATGAACACAAAAGTGATCTAACAAATCATGATATGAGCACAACTATGATCCTCACACACGATAATGAAACACTACCCAGTAAACCACGTGACAGACTCGGTCTTCAAACCAAAGTACTCTCAAGGAGTAACATGCAACCCAACTGCTAATTTGCTCGGAGCTTCAACTGGGCTATGACGCTCTAGACAAATGCTACTGCAATACAAGGCAATGCAAAATGTAGCTCCAGCTGGCCCCCTCCATGCACCTATGAGCCACCAGTGAGAGTGCCACCACCTTCTCCTCAACTGCACAACCCTGTTACTAAATGAAAGTATGAAATGCACAAAGTCAAGTGAATTACAGACATGACACTAACACATCTATATTATGTTACAGGTAAAGTAGTTGAGAATATTGATGTTTATATTGGATAACATTTTTAAACAGGCCAGACAATCTTTGTGTGATCCTGAAGAAAATGGCTTGGTTCTTCAGTAATGAGAGCTATATGTCCATTCCATAATCCAAAAGTTGACATCTTTTCCTACCAGCTGTGTACTCTGAAGATATCAAATGGAATGACCGATTCTTCATTTAGTTCAGTGTTTAAAAAGGAAGCCCATATATACTGTAAAGCAACTGACACTCAAAATATATTCAAAATGTATTTGGTCTGTATTATTTAAGCAGCAACATAGTCCTGCATAAGCTTGACCTGTTTTGTGCACCATTACCATGTTTCTGTAATCTAAACCAGTCTCTTGTAAAAATATTAGTTCTAGAACTAAACCCATTCAATTGTGTCATCAAAATTAGGTTGTCCAGTATTCAGTCTTTAAGGCTTAGGGCCTCATTATGACCCTGGCGGTCCATAGACCCCCAGGTTTGCGGTGGTGGTCTGACTGCCACATTATGACAGTGGCTGTCGTGCCACGGTCGGACCACCAGCACTGCCAGTTTTCCTCCAAAGGAGAGACTGGCGGTCCTGGTGGTCCTAATCCAAATCCCCTCTCCGCCAGTATCTACATGGCGGTAGCACCTCTATGTAAAGGCTGACGGAGATGGGGTGCAGGGTGCCCCAGGGGGCGCCCTGCACTGCTAATGCACTTAGCATGGGCAGTGCCGGGCCCCCCTGGCCAGACCCATCGCTATATTCACTGTCTGCTCTGCAGACAGTGAACTTTACAATGGGTGCTGGTGCAGCTAATGCACTACAGCATTGCCGCCGGCTCTTTTATGAGCTGGTGACTATGCTGTAGGCCATTACCTGCTGCGCCAGTGGGCGGAAACTCTGTTTCAGCCCGCTGATCCAGTGGATAACTCATAATGGGGCCCGCAGGAAGGTGGCCGTACTGGCAGCAACCTGACCATCTGGACTTCGGTTGACGGTGTAAACTGTCTGCCAAAGTCATAATTACCCCCAAATGTCTTTTTGCTAGTACTGTCATTAATGCACAGGAAAAAAAGCATGAGGTATTGAATACATAAGATGCGACACCCTGAATTTAAAGAGAAGTGCTCTCATTCAGCGGTGCACACTGTAACTATGTCATTGATGTTCCCAATTTGTAGGGCTTCTTCAAAGAAGCCTTGGGGAAGTGTACCTAAATAAACATGTTGGGTGGATATAATTGCGTAGGTTTTTTTTTTTTAAACGCCTTGTCATTTACAATCAGCAGTTGCTAGGTACGCGTTTTGCACTTGATAGATGATTTAATATTTACATGATGAGCTTTTGTGCAATACTCCTGGAAGAAGAGGAAATCTCACACCTCTCAACTTGACAAGGGTCTACATTGAACCTAAACTTTAAAGACAATTCATTACATAGGGATTTCATTTTGGAGAAATGTGGTAAAAGACATGAGCACTTTTTGAAGCTGAATATGGTACAGTGACAGCGAGATTCTGCTAGTGGGTTACATTTCTGGCCCTGGTTACATTACCTCATCCCAATCTTCTTTTGTTGTCTCCAAGATGTCCTTGCTAACTGCTTCTGTAGCTGCGCTTGAGAACAGATAGTCAATTCCGCCATATTTGTCTAAGGCCTGCACCAAAAACAAAATCAGACAAAACGAGGAGCATGGAAAGGTAACTGTGCTGTTGTTTAATTGAATACCAGCAATTATTTAATCATCTTAGTATCAAATATTGCTCACATTTAATTGGTCATATCATGTAGCATTGACCTTCCTGCGAACAGGTCTTTCTCAAGAAAGACAACAGACTGCCGAAACAACCAAATGGATCCCAATACACATTCATGAAAAATGTGAAAAAGAAAATATCAGCTCCCTTACAGGTGACAGGAACACTAATACTATTGTTCTGTCCAATATTTATACCCCAGATGTCTTTGAAATCATAAATACTATTACAAGAGCACAAAATCCAAAATAGTCAAACTCTGGTGCTCACAAAATATGCATGTATGCAAAATGTGGGTACAGAAATTGACCCTGGCTTATTTCATAGGGTCCAGCAAGACAAAGCCTTGAGGCACACTACAACAGAGACCATAAATAAAAGGTCACAGATCACTCACAAGTTCTTCTCAGCAGAGCACCGCACAGTGAAACACACAACATAGCAGTAAACTGCCAGGCTAGGTTCTTCCTGGACCAGAAACAAGCATCCTAGGCCTGGTTTCAGGGTATCACCCTTCATCACCCAGGCTAGCTTGAATCCAGTGGCACAGTGAGCCCGGAATCCCCGTATGGGCATACACGGCGCACTTATGGCAACAAAAGCAAAGCAAACACAAATGATGGACGGCTTGCGGAACCAATCAAACATTCACCCCCAGTCACAGATCTGGGTTTAATCCATCAATTCTTTTGCTCACCATGCCACCCCAGTTTGAACCCAGCCATATGCAAGTCAGTCATGACTTTGTTCCCCAGGGGAAGAGTCCAGCCCGAACTGCCAGGCCAGGTTCTCTCTGGACCAGAAACAAGCATCATAGGACCGGTTTCAAGGTATCACCCTTCATCAGCCAGGCTAGCTTGAATCCAGTGGCACAGTGAGCCCGGGACCCACGTCTGGGCATACCCAGGACACTTATGGCGACAAAAGCAAAGCAAACACAAATGATGGACAGAATGCGGAACCAATCAAACATTCACCCCCAGTCACAGGTCTGGGTTCAATCCATCAATTATTTTTCTCACCATGCCACCCCAGTTTGAACCCAGCCATATGCAAATCAGTCTTGACCCTTTCCTCAGGTTCCACAGGTTCTCCCCAGGGTATGCCCAGATGTGGGTCCCATGCCACTGGAATCAAGCTAGCCTGGCTGATGAAGGGTGATACCCCGAAACCGGTCCTAGGATGCCTGTTTTCAGTCCAGGGAGGACCTGGCTTGGCAGTTCGGGCTGGACTGTCCTCATGGGGAACAGGGTCAAGACTGATTTGCATATGGCTGGGTCCAAACCGGAACGGCATGGGTAGCAAAAAAACGGTGGATTTAGGCCCAGATCTCTGTACTGGGGGTGAATGTTTGACATTGTTCAGCATTCCGTCCATCACTTTTTCTTTTTGCATTTGCTGCCCCAAGTGGGAAGGGTATGCCCAGATGTGGGTCCCGTGCTCCCAATGCCACTGGAATCAAGCTAGCCTGGCTGATGAATGGTGATACCCTGAAACCGGTCTTAGGATGCTTGTTTTCAGTCCAGGGAGGACCTGGCTTGGCAGTTCGGGCTGGACTGTTACCATAGGAAACAGGGTCAAGACTGATTTGCATATGGCTGGGTCCAAACTGGAACGGCCTGGGTAGCAAAAAATCTATGGATTTAGGCCCAGATCTCTGTACTGGGGGTGAATGTTTGACATTGTTCAGCATTCCGTCCATCACTTGTTCTTTTTGCAGTCGCATAAACATGGCAGGCATGTGCCTGCAATTAAGAATAAATAAAAAGTATCCATAAAAACGTGCAGCTATCTTATAATGTGCAGTGATTAATTAAAGCGCTAATCGAGTGATATGTTCTGAATGAGGCAGTCATCTTGAAACGGGAAACCACTGACACACTATCAATTATGAAGATGGTTACCAGGTTTATAATTAGTGGGCATCCAGGAAACGGAGCACTGAAGATTAAATAAACAGTAAACAAGGAACCCAGTAACATTGTCTATAAAGCTACTGAGTGCTGTAAAAGGAATGAAAAGAAAGAAAAAAAGGGAAGGAAAGAAACAATTGGGGCCTTTAAAATGAGGACATGCAAAACTAAAGTGACTGGAGCACAAGCCCAGGCACTGGAGCACACTCTATTTAAGGTGAATCTGCATATGTAATCAGACACATTGGCATCACTCAGAGGTCAATAGAGCCCATGACTGAAGTTGGCTATGGTTAGCTGGACCATAACTCCATTATATATATTGTCACAGACAGAGTCAGAATGTGAATGACCCTCAAACAGTCGAACAGCCAAAGGTGTCTGACCCAAATCCTGTCTATATGTCTAACAGTGGCAGCCACTTGTCAACTGGGGTTGCCTCTATGTTGCCTCTATGTTGGGAGAGACGGTTCCATCCTCCGCAGACTCCCGGAAGCACAAGGCTTCCAGACTCCTCTCCAATCACAACGCTGCTGTCAACAGCATGATAGCAGCATCGTAATTGGTTTGAGGGCCCTGCCTCGGCGCTCAGACAGGGAGTAGGGCCCTGTGCACTTTCCCCACCCTGCTGTTCAAGACAGCCGGAAGGTGGAGAAATGAAAAGTGCACGTCTGTTTGGCCGGCCGAATACGGCCGGCCAAAGCGTCATGCGCACTTTATATGCACTCACCAGTCTGCCTCCAGCCCTTCTCCTCCTCGAGCCCCTCCTGGCCGTAACCTGGCTCCCAGAGGAAAATAAAATGATAATAACATTAGGTAAATTATCATTTTTTTTCCCTTTCGTCCGCTGCATAAAAAAGTGAGACGAAGCTTTTGAGTGCTGAAATTAACACTAACAATAATTTCAGTATTCTGTTATTTGATTTAACATAGAAATTGTATTAACATAGAAAATAACATGTGACTTGAAATGTGCCTACTTGATTGACCACCACCATTTACAAAGTTATTCATTAATAGTGTATTAACATGTTTTAAGAGCTTATATATTTGTAAAAAAATGCAATAAAATGCCATACTTACAGCTAAACTTTATGAATTTTGCTTATGCTAAATAAAAGCCTCAAGTTAGTGAGGCCTAGACTGAAACTAGATGTCTGCCAAATACTGAAAAATCCAACGTTAGTAAAATGATCTCTGGTTCGCTGAATAACAAATCCTTTGTCTAAGTCTCAAAGTTGTCCAAAACCTGTAATACCAAAATGTATTTCTCCAGAGGAAATGTGTGTAAACCTGAATGTTTCTACATTATTGCAGCCCTTACCACGAAGCGTATCGAAAAGCAACGCTCTCAGGAAGTAACAATGGGCCTACTGATGGAGGACAGAAGGATCTACAAAATGATTCTTATTGTACCGACTGATGTACGCAAGAGGAGAAGAACCTATCATTGACGTGTGAAAGATTGTCTAGTGAAATCTCTGATTTTGAAAAAAAATAATATTGGATAACCATCTCTCGCAAGACGCTTCTGACCAATGACAACGTGGGATTACTTTAACTTCACCGCACTGCTCTTGGAGTTACCAGCTCATTCCTGTGACCCTCGTTACGAGATTTGTCTGTAACTTTGACACTTGCCAGCCTATCTACTGACATTCTGATACTTTGCTATATTTGAGTTTATTTTCCGTTGCTCCATGCAGTGATGCTGGTGCTTACTTTAGCGTATGAGACTTAGAGCCTGTAGCGCTTTTCCTGCCTGCCTTAGATATTATCTTGACAGTTCAGAGAACTTAGAGCCCTGATGTTGAACCTTCTCCCCTTCCTTCCATTCTGTCCTGATGCTGATGTCCACTGATGAAGACAACGCTGCTTTCTGATCCTTAAAGACAGGTGTATATACTGAAATGTCTATTGTTGATTTGTCTTTTGTTTTTTAGGTACCAACTGCTGCTTTTTGATAGAGCCATACCTAGATGTTTTCCAAATTTGTGTTACTAAAACTTTTGCGTGCAGCCCAACATGCTAATGCTAATCTGGAGTTAGTGAGGAGTTTTCTC
Organism: Pleurodeles waltl; assembly: GCF_031143425.1. NCBI lineage: Eukaryota > Metazoa > Chordata > Amphibia > Caudata > Salamandridae > Pleurodeles > Pleurodeles waltl. Next base: position 40,674,908 of record NC_090450.1, read on the forward strand.
TAGTCATCCGTTATGACAACGAACCAACATTATTCATTTACTGATCAAATGTATGTTATTTCCATCGTGCAATTACTCTTGTTATTGATTTGTACTGTCGCTATTGAGAGTCTTGTTATTAATGCTTTAGTGAAGTTAAGAGTTTTGGGACGTTTCGGTGAAACAGTGTTGTTTCTGAATCTTTATCATTGAGACTAATTTACGTGATTTAGCATTGATAATCTAGGGAAATAAATATTCTAACTGATGCTAAAAGGTGTGGTTATTCGTGGCCAAATGGGTCATGGAATGTACAGTTACTGACTCTAAGTATTGTAATGTTTATTTGGTGATATTCATATGATGTACAGATTTAATGGTGTGAACATCTTAAATGAGTCAAAAGGTCCATTGGCTTAAGGACGCGTCCCCTTACTAATTAACGTAAATAACCAGATAAGGTAAGATGCGCTCACATGCTCCTCCGCCTTGGCGGATGAGCTGCCGCCGATGTCACTGCAGACAGGTCACACTGTGAGGGTGTATCCAGAAAGTACTTTACTAGACACACTGAAAATGATGTTTTTAAGATTACAAACATATAACATAACCATTGCCAAAACAATATGCAACCCTTTTTAAGAGCTCTAACAGGGATCATCACTTGCAACTCTTCCATGTCTATTGCTTTGCAGAGGTTGGGGGGACCTAATGCTTTTCCTGCAAAGGAATCCGATATAACAAAATTTGTGCCTGCAGGTCTTAATCTAGTATAAAAATAATCCATTCTATTGTCTTCAACATGATGTTCTTCACTTTAAATAAGTCAGCCATGTTGCCTTCGTGATAGCTTTAACTACCAAGGAGAACAGACAAGACATCTTACATAACCGTTTTCCAATTAACAAATCAGGGGCCGTATTACGCAAACGGTGCACTTTCAAAAAGTGTACTGGGTACAAACAGCAACAGTGCACCCTATTACAATGAATGTGCTGTCCAATTCAGTGAAATGTGGAGCAGCTACTTCAATGCTGCACCAAGTATCCTTGTACAGGTGGCAACCTTCCTGTAGAGATACTACAGCAGTGAGGTACAGTGAGTAACTGCATCCGCCTGGAGGGGTATTTCTGGTGAGTCCATGGGATCTACTTTAATCCTTTAAGAAGGGCTATGTCCAGGAGGTACACTGACAGCCACCACCTTTTTGTGATGCTCTGTTGTGTGACTCCTAAGGGCAAGTTTGCCTTGTAGATAACACCTGTAATAGTTAAGAGGCATCCCTGTATTCCTGGGAATCTGGCTACATAATCTAAACCAGTGTTTTTCAAACTTTTCAATACCGTGCCCCACCAGTGGAGGAAAAAAAAATCATCGGGCTCCCCTCAGAAGTTTACACAATTATTCTTTTGAGTTGGCAATGCTTAAACATGTCTAGACTTATTTAAACATTGCCATTAAGTTCCATTACCTTTTTTACAAATGCAACAAACAGTTTTGTGCTTAAAACAAAGCACTGTTATCTGCATAATGCTTCTTTTGGCCAGTGCCTGGCACTCCTCCTGGGATCACTTGGGGCCCCCCTAGGGGGGTCCACCCCTCAGTTTGAAGACCCCTGATCTAAACCAAAAGCATAGTGACCCCCTCAGAGAGAGCTATTAGTCTACACTTTCTTGGCAAAACACAATGCCAAAACACAAAACACAATGCCAAAGAAAAATGACAAACATTTAATTATTTTCATACAAACGTATTCTTACTGTTTTAAAATAAAAGTAGCAAGGTAATTGAGAAAATGATAAGAAAAAGTAGGACTCCAAAACGAGATGCAGATCATGGGAAAGGTGACAAAAAAGTGATAATCGGTGCTCTTGCGATATAAAACCAACAGTCTGTTGACTGTTTGGTGAAGTTTTTTAAATACAACAAAACACCATTAGTGAAAGTTCAGTTTGATCATTCCAAATTAATTCCAGTCAATAGGGTAGATCTGTGACGTTCTGACCCCCTAAGATAACTTCAACAGTGTATTCATCAAGACTGGTGAATGGTAGCAACCAACAAGAAAAAAAAATTCATGGGTCAGCTGCTAAAGTCTGCAAAAATTTCCCAAAGACCTATCATACCCCTATAGATTTTGTTTTGGTATAGAAAAATGATAGCTCAATGTTAACAGATCGCCACTAAGTGGGGTCCCAATACTATTAGATCACAAGTAAATCAAAGATAATATGGAGTGGCTTCCTTTCACCCCTTTGAGCTTCCATTCTGCAAAACAGATCCCACAAAAAGAACGTATCTGACACTTTATCACTAAATTAGCTGTAGAAAAACTGTACAACGTTTGTTTGGAGGAGGTGAATAGTAACCATTACATGTATTTGTGGTATGAAATAACCACGGTGTAAAAATTGTATTACCTGAGCATTGTGACACAAAGAAATAATAAAAAATAATAATGATATTAAATCAGCGTAATTACATACGTTGACACCATGCATGGTGAGTAACTATTGAAAAGAGAGGGTGAAGATGTAACTCAAATGAAATTATAGAGAACACCAGTGATTTCATGCATTCTAGGGGAATCCAAGTGGTTTCATTATGCATAGAAAACCTCTTGCCATTTTGGGAAACAATGTTCCTCCCAAAAACACAACACATCATCCAGAGGATTGGCGCTCATTGCCAATGCTGTCCAAAATTTGAGAAATTCTTAGGAAAACTGAAAATAATTAAGCATTGACATCCAGTGGCAAGCACAGGACTTACTCGTGGTAGCTTCAGTGATGTGCTGTCTGCTTAAAGTGAGGCTGCGCATGCGCACTACCTCTGAATAGTGGCTGGATGGCCTCCATGCTTGTTACGTGCATGTGGACAGGAAGTTAGAAACCTGTTGGATTGCTACTATAAAAGTGGAGTGTACCAAAAAATACAAGTAATGGCATGGTGATCCCAGGGAGTTTGAAAAAAGAAATGTGAAAGCTCTAACAAAAAAAGTGTTAGTGTATGCACACCCAAATGCTACAATAGAAATGGAAAAAAATCTCAAACTGTTTTAGTGATAAGGAGGCTCATCAAGACCATGAATGCCCGCCTATCTAGTGCCGCAAGAATTAAGGTAAGAAAATATTATAAAGATATAATTGATCAAAAACACTTCAAAGATACCTACATGATAATACTGAATCTCTTTAACATATCAGAAACAAAAAAATAATTTCAACATAGCTCATAAATGACATGTTACTGAGCAGTCATAAAACACCCTAAAAAAGGCTGGTTGTCTCCAGTCCTCTAAATTGTTCAGTCCATTGTTGATTGTGTCCAGTTTTTCTATCAATTTTAGTTCTTTCCTAAACATTAAAGTGGTAAGATCACCTCCTCTTGCATCTAGTTGCAGCTGCAGAGCTAGCAACACTGTAATATGATTGGTGAGTTTTCTTAAAGTGCATGTATTATGAATGGACGTTTCTTTGTGTTCCAAAAGTATCTAAAGTCCAAGGTCTTTTCCGCTGTTTTTCAAGATGAGGCTTAGTGCTGTTGGCTGGTGTATAAAGTAGTGTTTTAAAGATGTTGAATTTAGTCAAACTTCCTCTGACGATATGTTGCTGAGGCTGTTCGATGCTTTCTAAGAAAATGGGATAGTGATAACGTGTGATATTTTTCCATGGATTTCTCTGATGATACATGGGATCACACTATGGTGAAACTGTGGTTTTGCTAATTTCATATGTAGATATTGTGTATGAAAACCCCTTGGTTCTAAGGGGTGAGCCAGATTACTTTTAATGACTTTTCTTTATGCAAAAGGACCTGTCTGTTTCTCTTATGATGTTTCTTTTAATTGGGACTTAGAATAATTATACATTCTTACATTGTATACTGAATATGATCATTTATTGCTACATTTTGCATGTCTCTGTATTGTTTCCAATCAGAATTTTGTAAAACATCTTTTAACTTTTGCCTTGATCTGGTACCGAATTATTGAGTGGCCCCAATTACTTATTTACAACTCTGCTAATTTAATGTTGGTTCTTGTTAAAGTAGATGTTCTTTATCACAAGGATGATGCAGCAGAACTTCTACAGTAAATTTGGATGATTTAAATTAAGGAGCGGATTAACCTTGCAGTTCAGGGTTCTGCTTCCACAAAAATGATAGTAGACGATGGTGCATAACAGTGCCTCCTCTTTTGTAGGGGTTCTCCTAAAGAGTTCCCAGAGATTTCTCAGTCCAGGGAATAACAGAGTCCTAGAGCTTTAGCACTCCGCTAGTACTGAAAACTCTCATGAAGTGCAGAGAGTGTGTTACTGAATGATTTAGAGGGTCCATTATGAATGGGATGAACTGATTTTTGCATGGTGTATGCATTTGTAATGCAATTGGGAGTACTTGTTTGAGGAATGGATTTCTGCTTCTTTTGTTAGTTGTTGAAGTTCTATTGGTTAGTTTCGTTTGATTATCAGATTTGTTGAAATCCTAGATCTCAAGATATATTGGTTTTACTTGTCTGTAAAAGGTGATGTGTATAGCAAGGCAAGTCATACAAATGGATGGGCATTCTGAGCTAATGACTTTTCCTTTCTAGGTTGTCTGCTTTATTTGGATTGGTGTAACTTGCTCTTGCGCGCCCAGTGCACGCTCATTGAATAGGGTGGATTGGCCTGAAGTCTACATAGTGTGAATTGTGCTGTAAATAGTTTTTCCATTTTTCTGTTCTTTGCTTTAAGTGTTAGTCTTGTTTCTGAAGTTTCAAAGTTGTGATTGAATTGTCTTACTCAATTGACTGAATTTTCCTTCCTATCTATGGTAAGCAGACAATGATTTATTCAGTTTATTGGTTTAAAAGAGGTTTTTCAATAGTTTTCCTGTTCATGAAGAAGTCATGCTGTCATTCGTTAGTCGCTAAAAGAGTGAAGTTTACTCTTACCACTCTAGTCTAAGCCATTACGGGAAGGTGTCGGACACTAAAACTGTCACATTTACTATTCTCACTCCAATGTAAGCCATTTAGGAAAGGGTGTTCAACACTAAAGTGGTCATATCACTAGTCCCACTCCAATCTAATTCATTTTGGGGAAATTGCTGGACACTAAAGCGGTGACATTTACTATTCCCACTGCAAACTCAGACATTTAGGGGAAAGCTTTGGACAGGGGTGTGGAATTTCCATAACCTGACATCATGGACCTATTGCTTGGGGGTCAAGGACAACACGTTTTATGTTTGTTGTGCCCTTGGGACAAAACATTTTGCTAAACTACAGAGACATTTTAGGTACCATTTATTTGGAGCATTATTAAGTAAAATATGTTAATGCATGCTATTTTTTCCAAAACAATATTCATAAGTGGGAATCAATGTAACCAGTTTCAATATGAGAAATACAGAAATAAACATGCATTGGCAAAGCCAATAGGTATGACATTAGAGGCAGCCTTTTGGTTTTGTCAGTGCATGTCTTTTTTTTAAATGTTTTTTCTAAAACTTTATTTGTTGTGGAAGTTGCCAAGCCCTCATCATTATAACAAACATTGGCAAAAGCAAAAATATTTTTCACCCCAAAATACACGCATTGCCATTGTGAAAGAGCAGAATGCCATTCCTGACAGAGACACATAGAGAGAGAGAGAGAGAGAGAGAGAGAGAGAGAGAGAGATAGAATGTGAATAAAAACAAAAAAAATCTTGGTTTATACCAGACCTAATTAGGTGTCCAATTCTTAAAGAAATTCACAAAAGTGAAATCATGGAATATGTCCTTATATTAGTGCAGATTTAAGGCGTTCATGAATTCACAAGAATTTACAGAAATAGGCCAGGAAATCACACTTCTAGAAAACATTTGTAAACTTCATTTTAGCACATGGAAATATGAATGTGAAGAAGAGCTGGTAAAACCTCTAAACATGCAAATTAGTATATTTACAAACCTCAAAAGGGCATTCCAACACTGGAACTATTTCTTACTGCTATCTCCAGCTCCATTGTGTAGATCTATTGAAAAGTCCCAAAATAAGAGAATTGTTGATATTCTAATCCTACTAGAGTATGAGCCCTGGCATACTCAGGGAGGTTATTATCAGAGCCCTTATATAATGAGATTGCTGCCAGAATTTGTTGCTGCACTAGGTGGCGTCAAATAGACAAGGGGATTTTGTTTTACAGGACAAGTAGATTTATGAAGCAAACTGTCTCATGTGCATGTAAATATTTGTTTTAATTCCACAGCCCTGCACTAAAGAACTTACATTTACTAATCCTACTGCAATTTAAACTATTTAGGGGAAAGTTTAGAACACTAAAGTGGTCACGTTGACCATTCCCAGGTAAATCGAAAATAATTCATTGAAGATTAACACTAAGGATAGCACAATATATATTTAGCACTGAGAATACATATTATTAAGTAAATATTCTGTATTTCCAAAATCATAAATAATCATAATATCAATCATAATCATAGGCAAAAAAATTGAAAATCCATAAAACAAACTAAACATGATACATTCATATTAATTTATGTAATAAGGGGAAATATTATTCAATAACTATAATTAATATACAATCATTTTGCACCAGGCATATTACAAAGAATCTACCAACCATCAGAATGAATAACTAAATGTTTAAACAAAATATAGCAATTTAATTGAAAAAAAAACTTAACCAAACCATGATTTTAAACAAAAATCATACCCTTTTGAAAAAAAACGTTAATAGTAAACCTATTGAACAAAAACAATTGTATAATTAATTTATTTTTTCTACCACAGTCTTAAAGGCAAATCTAATCAAGTAAACCTATATATTATATTTATTTTTAATCATCTAAAAATCTTTAAAATTAAAATGTAATAATAAAAAACAATATTAATGAGAAGGCTACAAATGATACATCAATTATTGTAAAAATGTGTAAATGTTCAATATGTAAAATACATATTTCTAAATAATAATTTCTTTAGTTAAAACTTTGTACAAAATTTAAAAACAATAGTACATCATAATGCATTTTAAATGTTATAAATTACTATTACAGTAAATAAAATGTAACATTACACCATAAATACAAAATGTCAACTAAAATAAAATAGAAAATTCACATTACAAATAATGTGAAAATACTAGGTAAAACAAACATTAAGTTTGTGTTAACATACATTTTAATATCAATAATTTGCAATATTTTTAAGAAATTATATATGAAGTGTATCAAAACAATTAAGTACATATTAAAAAATAAGAAAATAGCAATATTCCTATTATTATAACATAACCAATGTTTAAGTTAAAAAATCAACATGTAATCAATTATGGGGGTCATTACAACCTCAGCGGTCTTTTAGCAAGACCGCCGAGGGACCGCCGTGCAGAAGGACGCCAGTAGTGGCGGTTTGGTGCTCGGCGTATTATGACCGTTGGCTGCCCTCCGTCGTTTTTCTGACGGAGAGCCATCAACAGCCATACTGGCGGGCGGCGGGGAAGTGGAGGTTGCTCCACCTCCACCGCCACGCAAACAGAACACCGCCCAGCTAATCACGTCCTGTGATTCTGCGCGGCGGTGTTCTGTTGGCGCTGTGGTGTCGGGGGAGCTGCCCCCATGGCTCCCGTTCCCTGCCGGCGGATCGACGGAACAGGTGAGTCGATCGTCCGGTAGGGGAGGGGGATGGGGGGTGTTGTGTGTTGTGTGGGTGCATGGGGGGGTGCGTCTGAGTATGTAGGGGGTGTGTGAGTGCGTGTATGCTTGCTGGGGTGTTGCGTGTTTTGGGAATGAGTTTGTGTATGTCTGTAGGTATGACTGTATGGATGTGTGCGTGTATGTTTGAATGTGGGTGTGCGTGTCTGACTGTGTGTGTGGATGTTGGCATGTATGTCGGTGTGTGTGTATGTGTGCTGGTGGTGCCTGCGTGCGTGTCGGGTGTGTATGTGCAAGGTAATGTCGGGGGTCGGGGTGGGGAGGGGGGCCCTGCCACCTTTGGGGGGGTGGCAGGGGTGGTGGGGGGGTAGGGGAGGGAGTCAGGGTGGGGGTGAGGGGTGGGGGGCGGGAGAGACCCCTATCAGTGCCAGGGAAGGAATTCCCTGGCACTGATAGTGCTTACAGCCATGGATTTCATGGCGGTTCCTACCGCTGGAAATCCACGGCGGTAAGCCGGGTCAAAATACCGGCGGCGGAAACCGCCATGGTCATAATACTCAAAAAAAGACCACCAGCCTGTTGGCGGTCTTACCGCCGCTTTAACACCGTCCGCCAGGGTTGTAATGACCCCCTATGTCTTTATAGCATATAAAATATTACACTTGAAATAGCAAAAATATATTATCACTCAAAAAGCAAATATTACAATACAATGTACACAACATATTTAAAATATCTCCCCACTCTCATAACCCCTACATCCCTTGCCTATATCGATATCTATATTTACAAATCACATTAAATACTTTAGAAATGAAATATTTAAACAAAAATGAACATTCCAAACTAACTAAACACTACAAAAATCATAACAAATTAACCATAAAACCAACTAACTCAAAACTTTTACCTTTGATATTGCACCCAACAATATTTATGACATCATGATACTCTTAATACAATAGTTTTGTTTTATGATATTTTTATTCTATATTGTGTCCAAAACCCAAAAATTCAAGCACCAACCATGAGTATCTGGTCCCGCAAGACCCGGACAAAAGCTAAGGCGGACCATGGTGGGGCATGGGTTGGATGCAAGAGGTGGATTTGGTCGGGTCTAGTCTTGCCTTTGGACTTGGAACATTTTCTTGAAAAGTCTTGGATAAGGCAGAGTCTTGAGCTGGACAAGGCATAAGGCTCTGTCCAAGGAGGAGCCGTTGTCTTCGGGGAGCAGCTGGAGGGGATAGCGGTGAAGATTTTTACCTTTGGACTTAGATGATATTTTGGAATTTGTATTTCTTCAGCTGGATGAAGCTGCAGGCTGTAGCCAAAGAGGGTTCCACAAGGGTGGATACCCTCACCAAAAGGTTCCACTGAGCAGGATTTACTGCTGTGAAGAAGATCGTAGCAGGAGCTACAGCAAAGCTAGGCGCCATGGCGATGCACTTAGGAAATTGGTTTGCAGGTAGCTCCTGTTCTTCTGTCGGTTCTCCATACAGTTTTTCTTGACAAATGCTTCAAAGTTCGAGCCTTTAGGGTTAGACAGGTGCAGTACCCTCAACACCACTTCCAAAGGTGCCGCACCTGAGTGGCACCACTTGCGGGGTTAGGGCTCACTCCAGCAGAGCCAAGTTGCAGGGGAGCTTCTTATGTTCCTGTAGCTCACAAAGGAAGTCAGCCAACTAGCCCTTGGTACAACTCTGGTGGCTTGAGTTCAAGTAGCATGTCTTGCTCTTCTATAAGCACTAAGCCAGTCCTTCAAGTAGCTAGGCAGTACATCAAGAAGTAAAACAGTCCTTCTGGCAGCAAGGCAGCAAGGCAGTCCTTCTGCCAACAGAGCAGTCCTTCTGAATCTTCCACAGGTCCAGGAGTGTCCTGAAGAGGGGTTCAGAGGGTCCAGTATGTATGCATACCGGGAGGCACCCTTTGTGGGTATGTGGTGGGGCCCCATGCCCTACCCAAGCATTTGGTTCTGGAGAGATCAAGGTCCCCTGTCTTGGTTCCAAACTGTCTGGAGTAACACTAACCTGGTGTCAGGTTCCATGTGCTGGGGTTCAGCCCTTCGAAGTGCAAGTGGGGCAGGGCACAGCTCCACCGCCTGGCCGTTCTGGCAGGATGGCTCATCCTGCCACACTAGTCCCCTTTTGTGTCACTGGCTAGGTGGACTGTAAACACTTCAACAGCAGAGCCATTCACAGTTGTGTGACCCAAGACATTGGCAGAAGGTACAAATGATTGGGACAAGAAAATGCCTACTTTCCAAAAGTGCCATTTTCAGAAATTTTGCTTAGAATCTTACTTTACCATTAAAGATGATTTTAAATTACAATTAATTTGAATACACACAGTATATCTCTATCTGCTCCTTATCCAAAGTTAATTTAATAGTATAACCCAGCATTAATCAATGGGATGAATAGGCCTTTACAGTAGTGAAAAACAATTTTAGGAGATTTTTACTGCCAAGATATGTAAAACCTAAACCCACATGTCCTACTTTTTTAAATATCAAGCACCCGACCCATTTAAGACCTAGGTAAGGGGATAATTCTATGTATTAAAAATGAAGGTTTTAAGCCTGAGAAAAGGTCTGTTTTTCCAGGTTGCAGCAGCAGTTTAAAGCTGTACTATGGGTTGCAATGGCAGGCCTGAGACATGTTTTAAAGTGTGACATCAGTGGGTGGCAAATGAGTGATGTAGGCCCACTAGTAGGATTTAGTTTACATGGCCTGGGTACTAGGGACTTACAAATAAATTAAATGTGCCAATCAGGTGTATGTTAATTTTACCATATTTGAAGAAGAGTGCACAAGCACATTTGCACAGGTTAGCAGTGGCAAAGTGAGCAGAGTTCTAAAGCCAACAAAAACAAATTCAGCACTGTTTGGGGGTGATTCTGCAGGAGGGACCAGGTCCAACAAGTTTAATACGTGTTAAATACAATGTAATTATGTATGAGAGCTTTTACCCCAACCACCTCTTAACATAATGAATGACTGTTCGACTCACTATTCCAATAGGGCTATGTGAAGTAATTTGGTTAAATAATTAAATGGAATAATGCAGATATCCCTAGAACAACCATCATAAATTAAAGTTCCGGCACAGAATGTTTCACATTAACCAATGATTGCACTAGGTCCTGAGGATATGCCCAGCTATTAGTGATTGTGGTTTTGAGTCATATGGCTACTGAGTTGAGTGTAGAGCCCCACATAGGTCCCAAAAGTCTCTTGTACTTTTAATGTTAATTCACCGTACTTTGAGACCTCTTTAAGGGTACTCAAATGTCTACAGAATCAAATGATTATTATGACACATAGGTCCATTTAGATTCTCTGATGATGCTTTCCTTACAATGACTTAACAAAAACCTTGCATAATATTCAATCATGGGTGCTGCAAACAACTTTAGGCCATTATTTCAGGGGCTCAAAGGAGTTATAGTCAGGTTCTGCAAAATAGTTCACTCTATAATCTCAGAACAAATGATGATTTCTCTGTTCATTCTCCTGGCTTATGAAATATTCCCAGCCTTTATATTAGGTTTCACACCATTTTGCCAGAATTTTGAAAAATATATCAAGACTTTGCTGTTTGCCTCTTATGCACTATGAAGAGCACAATGTGACTGTGAAATTGTAATGCCACTTTATAAATGCAGTCAGTCATTAAATTGAAAAAATAGGATCATCCCCATCTGTGGTAGAAGATATTAACAATATCAAAACCTTTCAACAAAAGTTTATATCTGCTTTTAGAGGGAATCTAATAGTCATTCAGTTCCATTACCCTTATAAATTTATTTAAAAATGTCAACAGGTAAAACAAAGCTTGAGTAGAAGTGAAACAGCTGCCCGAACTCGGAAAATCAGTAAACATGAGACATTTTTTGTGATCCTTCTCTTGCAACAATTACCCTGTGAATAGTTAGCTCATCTACCTTTTTCTATATCTCGATGCACGTAGTTTCCTGAGTTTAGTTGTGTCTTGTGTTCCACTGCCAGTTCACAGAATTCCACACCAAGTCCATTGTTCATGTCTTAGCACATGGTGATGGCTACTGCAAGAAGGAATATCAAACTACCACCTCATCCATGTGTCCATTGAATAAACCTAGGACAAAATATTCTGGCTTACGTGTGGGAAAGGAAAAAATAAAATTGGTGTATGTTGGACTGCCAACCTATAACTATGGGAGCTTGTGTGAGCATTGCATTTGTTTGTGCCTTTGTGGGTCTGGAGTACACAATTAAGTACTTATAGGGGTCAAATTATACATGTGTTTTGTTATCTGTGATCATTAGTGGTCAAACTGTAACAGACCCTCAGCCAAATCTCCTATGGTTTTCAAGAAGCAACCTTCTGTTGAAGTTTTTTTTTACCAATTGTACTAGATTTTTTCTGTCTTCCGTCTTCTCAGCATCACAAACAGTTCCAGAGACAGGCAAGTTCTCTGCTGCAAGCTGCTCAATGGCTGCATTCACATTTTCTTGCTTTCGGCTGCTCAAAACCACATGAGCACCCTGCTGTGCGAGGCGCCTTGCAACTGCAAACCCGATCCTAAAATAGAGGCATACAAGAGTACACTGTCAACAAGGCAACAGTAATAATTTATGTACAAGGCTTTAGAACTCCTTTTGCTTGATTCTTTGGCCCATAAAAAATTACTAACATTTCAGTAAGAATGCATGCAAGAGTGTGGCACCCATTTCACTAAACATTAATGTCTCAGAAAAGGAATTGTTTATTTTGTTCTATTGATGTCAGTCACATTGTGGTCATTCCATTTACATTAAACAATCACCTGATAACTTGCTAGAAATTAGCCCGGCCTTGTTGGCTCTGAAGAAAAATTTACAAACTTTATTGTTCACATACATACACACAAGCACACATACATGCACACAAAGAGGTATTAAATAAAGGTGACAAAGGGTTAATTCTCAAATCAAAAATAGGTAATATCAAAAATGAAGTAATATATCCTGCAGCTCCCTTACAGTTGTCTGTAGGAGACACTTGTTATGACACATTACACAGTAGTTGTCTGCAGTTCACCATTCTTATACATCTCCAATAGTTTTATCTATTTGCAAGCAAACATGTTTGCGCACCACTTCGTCTTTAGCCACCAGCACTGCGACTTCCACACAGCTGTTTCGCATAATGGAGAAACACAATATACCTACTGTAATCCCTTGTGCACACTTTCACAAACTCATTGTATGAGCTATATGAGGGCTGCATCTCTGGACTCCTAATGTTCTGAACACCCTATCCTGCCACCGAAGTAAAGTCTGACATCTTACTTCAGAAACCATGCCTTCAGTATGGTCCCTCTGCTGGACAGCCAACTACAATCTCATCATTCTTGTTCCACGCTCCAACATTACTCTGTCCCTGTGCACTGAATGTAAGCTTTCCACAGCATGGACTGCATAACATACAAACGTGCTTACTTTGACATACTAAGTGCAGCAAATCATGAAGCCATTAATGTCCTTGGGAACAAAATATGGATAAACCACAAATGGACATGAACAGTCACAGCAGACAGCATGTATGCAGCGTCCTGATACCGCCGGCGTTCTGTTGATGGCCGCCGGTCTGGAGACCGAAGTCTCTAGCCCAGAAGTCGAAGAGGAGAAGTGGTAGATGACCATGGCGGTAACCGCCATGGTCATAATTCCATTTGTTTTCCGCCGGCCTGTTGGCGGTATCACCGCCACTTCTCCCCGGCCCGCTACAGTTGTAAGGAGGGCCTTACACTGATACAGAAAAGTTCCATTGTTGAGCAACAGGTGGTTTACTATTGATCCAGGCTGCAGCTAAACAGATCTGGACAATGACTAAGGCTACAAATAGAGCATTGCAATTTGTGTGCGTTTATTGACTCCAAACAAAGTATGTTTTTGAGTGATATAATATGGTCAAGACATATGCAGTTTGCAAACATATGAACTATGTCCATTCATTTAACATGAATATGATACAAATCACAAAGGTTTTACAATGGTGCACCTTTAAATTAGTTAACAGAAGAAGTGTCTTACCTACTTTTATTGACTATAAGAGTTCTTTAATGGTTATATTGTTTCCAAGTTCAACAATACTCTATTCTGAAAAAATGTGGTACTATTGGCCAATTATGGGGTTATTAACTTCAGGTTGATTGGATAACAACTGACATCTATCGAAGCTACAAAGATATAGATCTTTTTTTAGTATAGTACCTGATTTACAAATATTTGAAAAAGGATTCACTAAGCAGACCAATTGTTTCCTGAAATTAGAAGAAAGAGAAGAATGTGGGGTCCTGATATAGATCACCTAGCCAACAAATCCTTTAAGTGTTCCAGTGTTTGGCACTGTTTTCATGGAATACTCAGAGTACTAGAGAAGCCCCATAAAGTTGTTTAATAATGAAATGTTTTTATCTTAAACTGTTTGTCCATATTTTTGAGAGCTTAATTGCAGTTTGAGCTACCTTTAACCGAACATTTTTGAAGTTGCTCTGTTCTAAACAATGTAATTAACACCATTGTGCAACCTCATAGATTGATGGGAGGTTGCAACGCTTCTGGGTGTCAGACCTGCAGTCCATTATAAGAAGACTCATATGCTGCATTAATCCTGAAAATGAGTAAAATCTCAAATTTTGGTGTGCCCCCCAACCCTATGTTTTAAGTAACCTGAGAAACTTAAAAGCTCTATGAGATGACTACCTTTCCATATAAATTCAGTACATAAGGAGTTGATCTTTTAAAACCAGTTCAAATTGAGATCCAACTGTAGAATTCAAAATAAATATAAGCTGTTTGGCAGAATTGACATCCGTATTAAATTAATCTTGACCTATGAGGGTTAAGTGCAGATTATTCCATGGTCACTTCTATTAAGGGAGTGCAATTAAAAGTGATTATTTTAGCAATATCCATTGCAGGATCAAACCAAGATAAAGGGCCTGATTCTGACCCCGGCGGTCACGGACCGCCAGGGCCAGGGTCGGCGGGAGCACCGCCAACAGGCTTGCGGTGCCCCGCAGGGCATTCTGACCGCGGCGGTTTGGCCGCAGTCAGAAATGGAAAACCGGCAGTCTCCCGCCGGTTTTCCGCTGCCCAAAGGAATCCTCCATGGCGGCGCAGCTTGCTGCGCCGCCATGGGGATTCTGACACCCCATACCGCCATCCTGTTCCTGGCGGTTCTCCCCACCAGGAACAGGATGGCGGTATGGGGTGTCGTGGGGCCCCTTGGGGCCCCTGCAGTGCCCATGCCAATGGCATGCAGGGGCCCCCGTAAGAGGGCCCCACAAAGAATTTCAGTGTCTTCTGAGCAGACACTGAAATTCGCGACGGGTGCAACTGCACCCGTCGCACATCCTCCACTCCGCCGGCTCCATTCGGAGCCGGCATCCTCATGGAGGGTTGTTTCCCACTGGGCTGGCGGGCGGCCTTTTAGCGGTCGCCCGCCAGCCCAGTGGGAAACCCAGAATCACCGCGGCGGTCTCCTGACCGCGGAGCGGTGTTCTGGAGGGGGGAACTCTGGCGGGCGGCCTCCGCCACCCGCCAGAGTTAGAATCACCCCCAAAGTGTGTTAGTAACCTTCCTGCTACCTTGTAGTGCGGTGACCTGATTAGCTACGTTCTATAGTTTCTTTTTAGTTAGAAGATAGCCTGAAATGTTTCTACAGTATTAACTTCTTACTCTTAGATTCTACAGCTGTTTCTGGAGGGGTGTTTACTATGTCAATCCCATCAGCGTAAGCCAGCACTTTCATTGGATGGTTCTCACTGAGGATGGGTGTTATTGATATATTGTATAGAAGCTTAACTGAAAATTGCTCTAGGTATATTGTGAAAAGCAATTATAAGCAGGGACAGCCCTGAGTTCCACATGCTATGTAATCAGAGTACTCACACATGATCTGTAGCATGGCAATCAGTGTTTGATATAACACCTGAACTAATCTGATAAATTGTGATCCACAACCCTTGATTACCATAACTCTCCACAAAAATAACCAAGTGAATGAACTGAAATCTTTCTCAGCATCCAGCACGATCATTGCAGGGGAGAGTGATTGCAGGAGGCTATACTGATCAATGTAACTGTTCAATTGATGTGGTCAGTAGTACCTATCCCTAAAAAGGAATCCATGCTGCCATGGTAAAACAACCCTGGAAATTACCCCACTGAGAGGGCGTGCAATAATCTTGAAATATATTTTTGAAAAACAACTGATTAGGAACATTTGATGATTTGACCCTGGCAGATTAGGATATTTGGTTTTTTAAAGAAACATAATTAATTGTGAAATATAGGAGCCCCGCATTGCCTCTAAAATAATTTCTAGTAAAATGGAGGAACCACAAATAAAGAAAACCTTATCAAATTCAAAAGCAATCTGTTAGGGCCAGCTGCTTTCTCACATAGAAGGATATCTATGGCATCCTTTAATTCTTCTATGGTAATTAAGGAACCCAGTAGTTCCCTATATCTATATTCTAGCTTTAGAAGATTTGTATTAGATAGGAATTCATTAATGAGATCTATTGTGGGGTTTTAATCTTCATGAAGTCCTGATAGTCCTTTTCAGGAATTTAATAATCTCACTGGGTCCATCTACTAACTCCTCCTCTTTGTTGTTAATGGCAACTGTTCTAATACTCATGCCCTTCTGCCGCAGCTTCCAAGCTAACACATCTCCCACATAGCCACTATTATTCATAATTTTGGGTCCTATCAGTTATATCTTTCCGTGCTAAGTCATTGCTGTTGAATCTATCTATTTGGGCGTTAGCTGATGACATTTGATTTTGTAAAAGCTGCTCAGTTGGATCATTAATTGTGATTGTTCAAATATGACAACTAGCTTGAACTCCACGTATCCCAGCCAACTGCTCCTTGAATCTCCCAAATTAGTTTCTGGTAGACAAATCAATTTGCTTTTAATTAATTTAAACTCTTGAGATAGCAGTTCTCTTTTTTTCTGGTCATTGAGCCTGCTAACATTCAGAGTTGGAATTACGAGTTTTCCATCAGCAATCATTTCGCTAATTCCAAGACCGGTTACCTTTCTTCTTCTTTGATTGGCTCAAGCTTAGCACTGTTACACTTTCAAAGAGGAAAGCCCTTAATCTTTGTCTGCCAACCAGTAGCAAAACTGCCCCCTCCCTCACTGAGAGGCCCACTGTATCCCACATCAACTTGGAAACAACCCTTATACAGCCCTCTGCTTCCCCTCCCTAATGCAACCTCTATGCTCAAGCACACAACAAGAGTGCTGGATCCACCTATAGGGAGAAAATATTGCAGTGGGATTGGGTCAGTCAAATATGTTTGAGATAGGGAAGCTTGATACCACCTGTGGTTTTTTAGCCCTAGAGAGAAACGAAAGAGAAGAAACAAAAAGAGAAGAAAGAACAAAGGAAAAAAAGAAGGGTGAACCTGTTATAGAATACAAAAAAAGTATTGGAGCTGATCTTAGTCTGCCTCTATCTAAGAGGGAATCTATGAACACACTGGATCAGCCAATCGCAGCCTCAGTCGATTAGATCAGGAAAAGCAATTTGGAGATTCAAATAATAAACAATTGAGCATCTGAACGTTCTGTCCCTTTTTGGGAGCATAGGATTCTGAGTTTGCTGCTAATTTGTTTATTTTCAAAATCCTCCTATTTCCAATTCATGTCTGAGATGTGGGCCTCTTGTCCTGCTAATTACTTGTTGGCTTAGTTTCTGTCTGTCTCGAGGTCAGAGGCTCAAACTTCAATCACCTTGACTCATTTTCCAAGATGTGCATGCTTTTGCCATTTTCCAGACAGCTCCTTGCAATTTCGTGTGGCATTTCTGGTCATTGGCTGTCACATTGAGTCTCTTCTCTATGCACTATAATTAGCTCAGAAATTGTTTCCAAAGTAAAAGAGTGCTCGCCTTCTGCTGTCTTGTCTTATAGCCCACTGCCACTGTATACAGAAGAGTGCTTAGTCAGCTATGTGGCCAAATAATCCCATCTGAGAAATTTTGAATCTAGGGAACTCTCATGTTTCAGGGCTTGGCTGCTATTCATGTTTTTCCTTATAGTTTGATGTTGGCTATTTGGATTATTTTACGTCCATGCAGCACAGTTGATCTGTTTTGGTCCACTACTATTTGAAACATGAGATGAAAGATCAAATATGGAATAGAAATGCTCTGCCACAATATGCTTTTTTTGACTTTGGGGAACCACCTTTGCAGTGTAGACATCGTCATGAGCCATACCCCACTTTGGTATTCTTTTCCCCAAGGCATCATGGCATGCCTGAGTTTTACCTTTGAGAGACATGCATAGGCCTGAGCTTGAAGGATCATGGACTGATTATAAAATTCTGTTTGGGGGCTTGTACACAGAGATGTCTAGAACCCTGGATCAATACGACAACCACAGGTTGCATGTATTTTGTTTCTTCTTATCAACACTACAACATTTTGGATTAGTTTCCTTTTGCCAAACCAACCTTCCCTCATTGCATTACTTTCTCTTTCCTTTTTTGTTTTTAGTATGCTCTTGGCCACATGCCATACCAAATATTCTGTTAAGTGACTCTTTAATAGTAGTAATAGGTAATTATCTCCTTACTTTTCTCTTCTCTTACTTTATGCTTGCAGGATTGGGTCTTTGTATTGATCTTATCATGACGCACAGTTGCTCTTGCCTTTTACATGTTGGTTACAACTTGGTTACTCACCTAACACATTGGCACATTGCATGGTCTTGTGGGCCTTCAGTCCACTCAGGACAAGGCAGCATATGCTTTTTATCATGCTTGGTTTATGGGTTTCTCAGTCTATCCTTGAGGGATATCACAGGTTCAAAATTTGGAATCTATGTCATTGTTTTTCAGGTCTTGAGACCGCCAGCCCCATGGTGGTGGTCAGGACCACCGCTGCTGTGGCAGTCTGACTGATACATTAAGACCCTGGTGGTCAGACCACCAGGGTTCCACCATCTCCGCTGGGATCGGTGATCCTGATGGGTTGAAAGCGGGTGGAGATTGCAATCAGCTAGGCTGGCACTGCATGCAGTGCAGGCCTGCTGATTATGACCTTGTTCTCCACCAGCCTTTCCATGGCGGTTTTATCACCATGAAAAGGCTAGAGAAGAACAGGTGCAGAGGGTCACGGGGGGCCTGCACTGCCCATGCCCTTAGCATGGTCAGTGCAGGGGTCCCCCTGCCCAGCTCCCTCCAATGTTCACTGTCTGCTGTGTAGACAGTGAACATTGCAAGGGTTCTGGTACACCCTGCAGGAGACAGCATTGCCGCTGGTTTGATTTCGAGCCTGAGACAATGCTGCCACCTGATTCCCGATAGGCTGAAGGGCGGAAACCTTGGTTTCTGCCCATCAGTCTACCAGGAAACTCGTAACAGGACAGGCGTGTAGGTTTCCAGTGTGGCAGCGGCCTCCCCGTCAGAAGTTCGCCGGACGGGCCTACCCGACCCCTTGTATTTAGGGTGTGTCTTGTTGTTATTGGTGTATTTAGCACTGTAGATACCAATTAGTTTTATAATGTACTATTTGCAGCCTTGATAATGTCCGGAGGATGACACACATGTCGGCTGTTGTGTTGCTGAGGATTTCATGGTTTTGACTTTCTATGGAATAAAATTTACCTACGCTGGACATATCATTCACATAGAGTGTGTTATTGTCTTTACAGTGTGCACTGGTGTTTAATTATAGTACTCTCTGGGTATTGACTGCAGATAGTGGCCCCCAGTAGTTTGGTTTCATTATTATGGACATGCCAAGAGTGCTTGGTGGTATATCAGACCTCATGTGTGACTTCCACTAATAATCATTTCACCCATGTGACTGGATGTCCCTGGGTCATTTACTTTATTTGCATTTGCACTGCGCCGTCTTTTGTAGCACCTACTCTTTTATAGAAATTATCACTGTTCTGTGTATATATATGTTGAAGGGTGCATGTACATGTACAACTAACGTACAAACAATAAAAAATTTAAAAAAATGATTTTAATTACTCTTATTCTATTGGAGCCCCGTAATTTGTTTCATATTTGCTTTTGTACCATCATTGTATTACAAATGTGGGAATTAAATAAATGCATAATAATTTCAAGTTCTGTCCGAGCATCATAAATCAGTTAAACGTGTTCTTGTGTGCCCTTTTATCTCTGCCCTTGTTATTTCAATGGACTCATCACAACAATCAGTTGTTTTCTCTTTGTAATGTTTTCTTACCCCTTAGTGGACGCAGTCATCACAGCCACCTTCCCAGCATGTATTTTGCTCCCCTCTGCTGCCCTGCTGCTCATCCTCGATAAACAGCAAAGACTTTTTAGCGGCAAAGGCAAAAGAGTCATCTTAGATTTGATCATTGAACACATCTCAACCCTGAGACTGGTAACCTGTTCCTGTAGAGTAAATATAAAAAGGTCAGTATCACAATTAGATGTTTGGATGAGAACCACAGCAGCAGACAAAACTACAGTATAACTGCAAAGAGCTACAGCATCTTCTGAAAATATTAAATGACTACTGCTCTTTTGTACATCACCTGCTCTTCTTCTCCTCCAACCTCACTCTAGGTATTTTTGATATACTACCTAAGATGAGAATGTTGGAAAGTCCAGAACAGAAAGTGGGATAAATCCACTTGGAAATGCTACGCACAGAATATCCTAGGGCACCTATGAAAAAAAGCATAGGAATATAGCAATCTCTGCCTTCTTACCTCTGTCAGATTGTCAGGTTATCTCCTAAATAGATGGTCAGGCCCCCAGTACCTTTGAAAATTATATTCCAAGGCATTAGGGGGAGGATGGATATAGCAGTGGAGGAGCAAATGTATTCAA
Organism: Pleurodeles waltl; assembly: GCF_031143425.1. NCBI lineage: Eukaryota > Metazoa > Chordata > Amphibia > Caudata > Salamandridae > Pleurodeles > Pleurodeles waltl. The sequence goes on from NC_090450.1 coordinate 40,695,395, forward strand.
GTCTCTGCCGCAGAGCTCTCCACCTGCAAATATGGCTCAACAGACTGTGGTGTTAGCTTAGTTGTGGAAGCTGGGAGAAGCAGCTTCAACCATGCAATAGAGGGTACAGCAGGCTAAATCCCAGGGATTGATTGCTTCTTGACCAGGAGATAGAGCAGGGGCTTCATCAGCTTCCCATGTGACTCCAGCCACTTCCCCAAACAACCCAGAATCTCAGCACAAATGATTGATGTAGGGTATGGGGTTAGGAGAAGAAACCGTTATTTATTGTGCAATAAGGCTATCTTTGGCAAAGAGAAAACGAGCCTCATTTAACTCAAAACATCATAGGTATGGCAGAGACCCAAAGGTCTAAGTGCGAGTGGCTTTACAGATTATGATACAGCCTGATGTAATGGGATAAAGGGCTCATTATGAGTTTGGCACTCAGACGAGCTGGCAGACAAACTTGCAGGGATGAGGAGGCTTTCAACCCAAATGCTGCACCCTGCCATATTACTATGTTGCCACTGACTCAGACCACTGTCTGTCCCTCAGAATCCATGTTTCTGGCAGGGATGGTGGTCCAACCGCCAGGGTCATAATTTGGCGGCAGTCCAACAGCCACTGTGGCATTGGCAGTCCTAGGACCGCCAATGTCATAATTAGGCTCTAAGACTCTAATTATGGGGTATAAACTGTGATTTAATATGTATAAACTCTAAGACAAAGTGAGTGTCCACCTAATGGAGAAGAAGGCCAATTTTTACCTGGGAGAGAGAGTTGTCATACTGAGTATGGATCTTAAAGACAATTTAGGACAAAATATAGTATCAGCTCTTTTGTCTGTGGTTTTAATTAGTGGTCAGACTTTTTTTTCCAAAGCATGTCTATTGATTAACTAAGGGCTTCATATAGAAATGTGTGTAAGGGGAACACCACCATAATTCTTGATTCCACAACTTGACTTAGAGTTGAGGGAAGTGTAATGTGTACAACACCAGAACCTCCATTAAGTCCTCCATTGTAAACCTCCGAACTGCAGCCCTCAGACAAAAGGCCACTAGCTGATAGTGACTGTGTAAAGCCCTGAAAGAGTCAGTATGGCTTTGCTTAAAAGAACTATGCAAACATGGAGATGTTTCCACTATCTCAGAGTCATTTATTAAAAAATATATATTAAAAGTGTCTACTGTCTACAGTTTGAATCAAGGTTCAGGCCCTCAATCCAAAAGCACATCAACTGGTGATGTGTTTCTAACTGCCTAAGTGCTTCATTAATAGTTTGGCATGGAGGGAGCACCACCATATAACTCGTGGTCCCACAACGCTCCTAAGAGTAAGGGAAAGTCCAAAGTGTAAAGTGGCAGAGCAATCACTAACTCCTGTGGTGTACACCTAGGATTTGACAGCCCTCTACTAAAAGACCCTTCAGTCACAGTGACTGTTTTCCTTCTCTTCTGACCGCAGGAAAACTATCACAGATTTTCTGTGCCAGCAGAGAAAATGCAGAATGGCCAACATGAACATGAAACAACTCCATGCTTGTCTGATAAGCACCTACTTTAAATACAGTGCCCACTTAGCACACATTATATTCTGTTATGTGAATTGCATTCACAGTGCCCATTTCACAACACTGAGGTTCCTGCCAGATAGGCATGGATTGCTAGATATTGTAGCTGGCTATCACCAGGGCAGCAAAAGCCATCCCCACTGCTGCCTTGACAGACCTGTGGACTGCATACTAGGGCCTAAATTACCTTCTAAGTATCTTATTTAGGCTTTTTTGGAGCAGAAGGAATACTGTAAACTGGCAGTCCTCCAGCCCCACTAAAACTGTTGTTCCATCACCGCGCTTGAAGATTGGGCAATAATCTCAGGTTTTCCAAGCCCATATCTGCCAGTTCATGCATGGCAGGCATGGGCAGGGACAGTGTACCATGTCTCCTGGGCATAGGTAGAATCCTCTGGGGTTATTCATTTTGTAGGTCCAGATAGCGCATGTGCTCTCTCGTCAAGACCTTCTTTTTATAACAGTGGGTTTAAAGGCCACACATTGCTTACCATTGTTTGGCCTCATTGTCACTTTCATTTGCTTGCTTCTTGTTGGCCATCTCCCATAGGTTTCCTTCCTATTTGTGTGCATGTACCTCCTCTAGAGCATTGACTTATTATTTTAGTCTATTTCTCATTTTTTTAAGTGCTATGTTTTAATTTGTGTTTAAGCACTCGACCGGGGTGTCTTTTCCAGCTGGCTCCCTCATGTACTTCTTCCCCCTCTGTGTTTTTCACTTCCTCCCTCATCCTTGTTTTTTGCCCCCACCAACTCTCCCACATTCATTGCAGCTTTCCTCCAACCTCCACTCACTCCATTGTAGCTTGCCTCACACCTCTCTCATTCCATTGTAGCTTGCCCTCACCCCCTCCCATCCTTCATTGTCCCTTATCTTGACTCCAAACCTTCCATCCCACCCACTTTTGCCTCCAGCTCCTCCCCTACCACATCACCCTCATTGTTTGTGTTGGAACATGACTTGGACCCTGTCCCTCCATGTTACCTCCCTCCTCCACCTTGCTATAAACAAACAAAAAAAACACTATGACGCAGTTAGTGGTGTCCGCGTCATAATGCTTTTTTTTATTTCAGTAATGCTGCACAGCAGCCACATTCCCCTTCAACATGGATAAACGACATTGACAAAGCAATAATTCTCTAATAGGCAAGAACTATTGCCCTTGCCAAGCTTGTTTGTTTAGATGACACAAACACTTGCTTTGAGGCTTTATCTTGTCCAAACACAAAAGTTTGCTGAGCAGACATATTCACTTACATACATACAACTGGAGAAAATGGGTTTTGTACAGGTGATTTAAGCCACTGGCAAATGTGGTTCAGCGTGACTTTAAGGATTCACTGACAGAGTACTCCATCAGCTGTGCGATCAGCCCACAGCATTTCACGGTTGTGGACCACTTTAAAAAGTAGTCCACCCTCATTCTCAGTAATTCCTTGTAACTGATTATTGAATGGTTCCCTAAGCTGTTGCTGAGGTCAAGGAAAGAGCTCAGGGTCTATCCTCTTTATATGACAGCAGCTTGTGTAATCTACACAATGATCATACCTCCATGCACTGTGGTGCAGAATTTGCAGTGCAACAACGGAGGCAGCCCAATTTCTTTGCTTCTTAACTTAAGCTGGTGGTTGCCGGTGGGGCCCACCGGCACTCATTTTGGGGAACCAACACTTTTTCTTCTTCATGCCTACTTATTGAAGAAAAGAGGGGGAAGCAGAGACAGAGGGACAGGTAGACAGGAGAGAAAGACAGAAAATACTAAGGGGCATATTTATACTTCGTTTGCGCAGAATTTGCGTCGTTTTTTTCGATGCAAATTCGGCGCAAAACGAACGCCATATTTATACTTTGGCGTTAGACGCGTCTAGCGCCAAAGTATGAGCAATGAGCGTCATTTTTTTGCGTGAACGCCTTCCTTGCGTTAATGAGATGCAAGGTAGGCGTTCCCGTCTAAAAAAATGACTGCGACGCAAATGCGTCGTATTTATACTCCCGGGCAAAAATCACGCCCGGGAGTGGGCGGGTCAAAAAAACCCGGATTTGCGCCTCTTTTTAACGCCTGGGTCAGGGCAGGCGTTAAGGGGCCTGTGGGCTCAAATTGAGCCCACAGCTGCCCTCCCCTGCCCCCAGGGACCCCCCTGCCACCCTTGCCCACCCCAGGAGGACCCCCAAGGATGGAGGGACCCATCCCAGGGACATTCAGGTAAGTTCAGGTAAGTATTTTTTTTTTTTATTAAATATTTTTTTTGTGGCATAGGGGGGCCTTATTTGTGCCCCCCTACATGCCACTATGCCCAATGACCATGCCCAGGGGACAGAAGTCCCCTGGGCATGGCCATTGGGCAAGGGGGCATGACTCCTGTCTTTACTAAGATAGGAGTCATTTAAATGGCGTCTGGGCGTCGTAAAAAATGGTGCAAATCGGGTTGAGGTGATTTTTTTGCCTCAACCTGACTTGCCCCATTTTAAGACGCCCTAACGCCATTTTTCCCAACGCCGGCGCTGCCTGGTGTACGTGATTTTTTTTCGCGCACACCAGGCAGCGCCGGTCTGCTAGCGCCGGCTAACGCCATTCCATAAATACGGCGCCCGCATGGCGCTTCAGAATGGCGTTAGTCGGCGCTAAACTTTTTGACGCTAAACTACGTTAGCGCAGTTTAGCGTCAAAAAGTATAAATATGGGCCTAAAGATTCTGCAAAAAAGAGGTAAAGAGGTAGGGAGTGTCTGAAAGTGGATTGAAGAGGTATGAGGTGGATTCAAAAGTACCCATTTGTCATTCTGACATTTGATTGCACCAGCCACGGTATTCTAAGTAGGGAGTTGTGCATCAGCACTTATTCTTTTACAAATAAGGGATTGTTACAATTGACAGCCAATTATGCTATTTTCAGAGAACTATGAGTATCCAAGGGGGAAGGTGCACACAAGCACTCAATAAACATAGTTAGATAGGCAGATAGCAATAGCCTTCAACAGACAGACAAAAACAACCAAATGCTCAATTTGAGGAAGTGTAATACCAGTCGCGGCTCACAGGGGTTACAAGAGGTGAGGCAGCGCGCAGGGGGGAGGTGGGAATATTAATAATATTAAAAAATAAAGGATAAAAAAATGTACCTGCTCTCCATGCCATGCCGCCGAGCATCCATCTCCTTAGCAGTCAGCACAGGCTCCCAGACTGCCCTGCAGCCAATTCTGATGCTGGGAGCCTGCGCCTGCTCTCTCCAGCCCGGCAACACAGTGCCATGCTGGAGAGAGCACAGTGCACTTGTATTTGGCCGGCTCGAGATGGCCGGCAAAACAACATGCGCACTGAGGGGAGTGCACAGTGCACTCCCCTCGTTCTCATAATCCCCTATGCTCCGCCCTTTTAACAATCAAAAGATAATAAACTTAGTTTATTATCCTTTCATTGTTAAAGGATTTGCAGCAGTTGCTGCTGGTGGGGGCGACGCTCCTCTGCCATAGCAGGGGAACCGCGGATGAGTAATACTCACCCAGAGTTGCCTACACTCTTCACTGTGAATCTCAGTAGCTCTAAACATCAACACCAAAGTAACAAACACACTCCACATAATGGAATAACAATGTTGATACAACCACACACTTGACTACTGGGATACAAATACCTCTCAACACTATTTTGGCTAAAATACCATGAATGCCCTTTCTTTGTTCTCAACTACCAGTTCCAGGTGGGCTGCATATTTACTACAGACTACATGTTGGTAGTGCTCGTGGCATTTGGCCACAGAAGGCCCACAGTAGCCAAGCAAATGTTCTTTTGTTCATTTGTTCAGTTGACCTCACAAGCTCAACCAATCATTCTGACTTGCCAAGCCTTGGCTATTTGTCTCACTGATTCAGACCCAGGGGCAGATTTATGAGAACTCAAGCTTCGCTGCATTTGACATAGCGATATGTCAGAAAACGTTGTGCTGCCCTCTGACAGAATACAGCAACATGGATGCGCCATATCTATGGTGCAAGCTCTTAATGCACGTCAGAATTTCGAAAGCATCTGTGGGAAAGATTGGCAATGTGTCCGCCCCTAAAGTGATGCACATCTGAATTTGGGCTTACGACAAGAGCAACTTCAGCAATGCGCCACTCAACAGAGACGATGCGTGGGTTCTGACTGTTGCAACTGGACAAATGTGCGGGGACTAACGTAATAGAGTGTGAAATGGAGCAATTCCCACCTTGCACACAATTCCATTGGTCCTGGATGATTAGCAGTCAAGTATGAAGTATTGCTATGTGTTACATTACAGTGGGCATAGTCTACTTATGAGTACCAATATACCGAGGTATGTTTGACATACTGAGTGAAACTTTAATTTGAGTGGATACAAGTAATTGATAATGCAATATGACATTTCCTGTATTACTTCCCTTATGTGTGCATTCACCTTTTGTGGTTTGTAGAAGGCTTGGCTGGACTTGGGGACCCATTCTTATATGGATTCAACTGAAAGTACTGATTTATAGACAGAAAAGACAGGACTGTAGGAGTGGTGCCTGGTTAGCGTGCAGTTATCTGGCAACCATAGCTATAAATATCTGTGGCCTTTATACATCAAGGATTTGTTAGTAACCATGATGGAGTGTATTGTATCCTGATTATTAAAAATATGTTGGGCAAACTTCAAGAAAATATGTCAATTTACGGCCATACTTATGAGCCAAGATTTTCCTTTTCAGTCTTCTAATTCAATTGTTAAAATATATATATTACAGTGTGGGTCTGGGGTGTGGGTCGTCCTCCGAGGGTGGTGGTTTGGGAAACAGACTTGGATTGGTGCCAACAAGCTGAGAAGGTGATCCATCCGAGTCGGGATAGCCCTAGAAAGTGAGAACAGGTTTGGAGCCAATGGGGGGGGGGGAATACAGAGGACCATAAAAGAGCATCCCGGAGGGAATGTTGATAGGTCGAGGAAGGGTTTTCTGAACAGTAAAATGCTATGACTGTTATACATTTATCTGCCATTGATGATTATTTGCCTTTAATGGACGCTGAGACTGTGATATGTTTCTATCCGTGTACTGCCAGTCGGGATATTGTATGTTTGAACCTGTCAGTGTATGCTGAGAACTGTTTAATACAATGATTTAAAACAAGGGGAAAAAAACAAAAAACTAAAATAGATATTTCTGATGGACCACATAACTTCACAGAGGCCATTCACCAATATTCCATATAATTGCTTTAGCAGATGGTACAATACTCAGGAACCCAACATGCCTCATGGAGAACTGCTTCATCAGGGCTCAAATAGGATATTCCTTAATAATTCTAACTTTAGTTTTCACAGGAACCTTCCCATTATCTTGCAAACAAATAATATAAACCCATCTTCTCCATGTTATACCATCGCTAAAACCTCTAGATCATCTCGGCAGAATCATTACTTTGCTATCATTTCAGTAATTATTTATTTAAATATATGCAGAGCTCACTCACTTGAAGAGATTATCAGATCCAATGTATTCTTGCGGCAACTGCAACAAATAACACTTCCATGTACCTTAATTATGGTAGGAAATTTGGAACTTTGGGGCATACTTTCAAGCTCCTAGCGCTTCCTTGCACCACATTAGTGTAATTTTTTTAACACGAATGTGGCGTTAAGGAGGCATATTTGCCGCATCTTATTTACAAAGTGGCGCAATGCATGCAGTGTGCAATGTTGTAACCCCTAGCATCACATTATGCCTGCGCCAGGCATAATGTATGCAAGAGGTGTTCCGGCTACTAGGAGGCCTTCAAAAAATGGTGCAGTGAAATGTACAAGATTTCACTGTGCCATTTTTGGCGTCATTTTTAACGCTTGCACCTAGAGTAACCTATGGGCCTCCTTGCACTTTGCTGCATTAGCGTCAACCACAAAACACCCCAATAGCATAAAAAATTCTGACACTATTGGCCTAGCGACTGCGATGGTGTGCCGTATCATAAATACAGCGCTACCATAGTGTTGTTGGGTGCTGGTAGGGGGCGCAAGAAAAGTGGTGCATCATCTATGATGCTCTACATTCTTGTAAATATGCCCCTTTATTCCTAAAGGGTCAGATCATTGTCTCTGCCATCAATATGAAACATGTGTAATGTCTTACCATCATTGTTGTCAAACTAAAATATACACCTATAGCATACAAAGATTACCTTTATTTATTTGTAAACAGGCAGACTCTAAAAGGGTGACCTTTGAAACTTTGTCACACAAAACCTAGAGCTTAAAATCAATATTGACTTGACTTTATTAAAGTATTGTTATCTTCTGTTTCTAACAAAGGGAATGTGGCAGGTTGCATACTCTGGCTTGTATGCTCCCACATGGTTAGACAAAACTACAAATTCAAGAATGCAAAGTGTTGCAACTTAAAAATCTAGGACAAGTTTAAGGCATCACCTATGAAATGGATCCAATTCAACTGTACTCTTAAGTCACATGAAAGTGGATATTATCAACAGCCTTTTACTACCAAAGAGTGTGTCCAAAATAGGACTAGCTCCATTTTAGGTTATTAGTATAATGTGCAAGGTAGGTCTGCATATTGTGAGTTTATATATTACAATTTTTACATATTGTTTGTTCCTCCTTCTCAACCAACATTGGACACGCCTATTACACCAACAATAAACTACACTGCTTTAAGAGAATGGCAGTGGCAATTATTTGTTTTTACATTTTTTGATGAGCCTAAGTCTTTGTGTCAATAAGTGTTATTATTAACAACTGACGTAGGACATATTATATAGACATCACACAGTTTTAAATGTGCCCCTAACTAGAAAAATAGACAGTTCTCTGTATCAAGTCATGCATCTTTAACAATCACCAAAAATAGGCATTCTAGAAAGTTTAAATTAATTACTGATAATCTTCATGATATTGAATCTAGCTATCCTCATCCCAATCCTTTCATTTGAGTGAGGGTAATCATCTGGAAAGAGATTCACAAAGCTTATAAACTTGTTTTTCCCCTTTCAAGCCCTCAGGACCTGTCTCCTAACTCTAACCTCACCTCCAAACCCCAAAACAGCCTTTAATACTAAATAAAGAGGTAGTACAAGCCTATGGAGGGTGTATTCGAAGAATTGAGGCGAGGAAGTCTAGAATTGATGTAAAGAAGATAGCTGCTAAGTAATTTAAATATCACCATATCATCTGCCTTCATCATCCCTGTCCTTACATTTGAGGATTTACTAAGCTGTACCTTCGAACAAAATTACTGGCCAAATCAAACACACAGATAATGCACTATCACAATAATTTATTTTCAGAACTAAACAATCTTTCAGCAAACACCATTTAATGCCACAAAAACAAAATCAGAAGAATGGAGACCTCCATTCTTTGTATTGTTTCACAAAAGTATGAGGAACAAACCGTTTGGCTTCATATGAACATTTTATTTATGGATACCGCCCTAATTACAGCCTCTGCTGCAAAAATCCCAGGTACACCTAGCTGTCACTTTTCCAAGAAGAGGGACGTTTAGTAAGCATTACACACTTGACATAAAAAAAACTGTAGATAAGGCTCATGATCTAATAGACTGTCTAGCTTGCAAATTATACATCCATAGGTTACTGGCACTAAATATAACAGACCTCAGGGGTTCAAATGCCTCTTTCTGTATAGCCATGAATGCCAAATAAATATCCCACCATGAATAATGACTTAACAGTTTGAAAACTATGAAATAATCCAGCAGCTAAAGGAATTTTTATGGAAAGATCAGAAGCAGTAGATCTAAAAGCCCTTACACTGAAATATTAATTTAAATCAATTACCTAAAACCTCTCAAATAGTCAAAGATTCACAATTCTCTGGAGCATTCCTTTGGAGTCCAAATACCTATAATTAAAGTACGGCCCGGGGGCACATGCAGCCCTCCTGACCTTTCCATGCAGCCCCCAGGTGAAGAGCAGTAATGGACTGCTATTTACTCGAGCTGATAAATAAAGAGGCACACTTTTATTTAAAGGTTAATTCATGGGTTTAAAAAAAAAAGGAATTCACTAGGGAGTCCCACACCACTTAACTTTAGAAGCACCTTCATATTTGAAGACATCTTATAGCAAAAGTGTAAAAATATAATAAAGTCTCTTCAGAATTCAAAAAGAGTATTTCATTAACATGCAGAATGGTTTAACGTTAGTACATTAGATGGTATCAAAGCACTGACAAGTATTTTTTAAGAGTGATAGTTTTGAAACATAAATTTATAAACATTCAATTTCCCCCACCCTGAAAACAACACCAGTAGTGAAATAAGTGGCAAGTCAATTGTTATGTGCACTCTTTGGGTGACCTGGGTTCTTATTATACATTAACAACACTATAATCTATTACAATAAACACAGATAAAGGTTTAGTACAGCAACCCTCCTGCAATCATGTATTTCGAGGTCCTCACATATGATAATGAAGAACAAGGAGGAAAAGTTAAATAAAACAATTGAATAGGGTCACACTATTTGGTAAAGTGTGGAAGCCGGGATTAATCTCAGGTTTTCTGGTTTCTCAATGTGCAATTCAGCCACCAGATGCATATGCTTCACTTCCTCTACATCCACCTTATCTGCAAACACCCTGCCCGACTGCCACTGCTGGCATCAGCGTGGCCCTCGATTACATACTAGGCTAAACTTTTTGGCCCATGGGAAACTTTTTGCGAGTACCCAAACTTTAGAGAATACCAAGAATAAGCATTTTACCAATCTTTTTCATTGGAATTTTAATGTGGCACATGTTCTGCTGTAATTATACATCAATGTCTCTTGAACCGTGTACATTTTGCAAAGTGTCCAGAAAATCTCTGAATGCCAACTGAAGCCTTTGAAGCATCTTGAGTGGTAGCCCTGAAAATTGATGAGGAAATGGAATTACTGTAAGTTCCTAACAAGGTTCTATAACAGACAGAATGAGCGGGAATCATATTCTTCTGGGCCAAATTGGTGCTACTTGTATCAACTCCGCTGTCTGTCTCTGCACCTTTGTAAGAATCTGAACTACAACTAAAATTTGTGCAAATGCATGTAAGGGAACATGGGGCAATGCAATGATGCCCCGCTGCCCATCATACCGGCCTCTTTTGTCAATACCAGTGCTAATTGCAGATTCAGAGAACCACCTTTCATCAGATTGCCCTCACTCTACCACCGATCAGGGATTCTCTGAAAGACTCAGTTTTAACATGACATCATAATTTATTGTCATTGGAGGCCAATGTTCTACAAGAAATGTCATAAGGTTCTTCAGATTAAATCAAGCCCAAGCCACTAAACACACTATGGATGCCAGAAGACCCTAAAGTTATAACCAGTCTTTCAGTACATCTTCCAGAACAATGTAATGTGCCCAATCTGTCCTGAGGAAGCAACACTGTTTCAAACAAAGTCTTAAAACAAGCCCCTATAGTAGTCACATCTTGTGAAGGCTGAGCTGAGCTCTTCTCTGCATAACAGATCTTCATCCTCTAGAGCCATTGAAAAAGAAGAAACAGAAAAAAAACACAAAAATAATGGGACTGATTAGAATGCAACACTACCCCCACTTTTGTCAAAATCCCAGAAGTGAATATTAACATGAAATTGATAATGCTGATCATAAATCTTGGATATGTCTGAAGGTTCTGAGTGATCAGCACCTTGAAGAACAACAAATCTCTTTGCTGTGTTAATGGAATTATAGACTGAAATGTTGTCATCCTGATTGGGCGGTGGGCCAAGTACTTGTTTTAAAGACTTGGGGACTCATTTAAGAAAAGTGGAGCTGCACCCAGTGCAGCGCCAATTTTCTTGCACCCCATAGTTCCCCCCTAACGCCACCATGTGTGGGCCGTATCAAAGATACGGTGCACCATGGCAGAAGTTTGGGGAAATAGCATAAACATGTTTGATGCTAGTTCGGAGCTTTGCGGTATTAGGTAAGAAATGTAGATACTAATCATGCAAAGCCCATTGAGGCCCATAGTAAACAATGGGAGCCTCCTTTTAACGCCTTCTCTCAGCAGGGATTAAAAGTGCTGAAAAATATGACAGAAAAAAAATCTTAGATTTCTTTGCACGATTTTTTGGTCCCCCCTAACAGGGGAATGCCCCCTTTGCATACATTATGCCTGGCACAGGCATAATGTAGTACAAATTATTACAGAGTGGTGCAAAGCAAGCATTGCACCAATTTGTAAATTTGGGGGTGGCGATTTTGGCCTTATAAGGAGGCGCTAGGGGCTCTTAAATCTACCGCATGATATTCAAAACTGGCCTTGAGTGAAATTTTGGTTTCTTTCACCAAAAAAAGAACAGAGCCTGCAGACCCTCTTTCTTCCAGCCTATGTAAGCAACAGAAAATACAAGAAAGTGAGAAATCCTGTTGTCCGTGGTCAAGGCCAAAACATTCTTTATATAGTTATGCTTATGGAAGGTTTGGCTAATTTCTTGTAATACTTGGTGTCAAGAATTATTTTTTATTTTAGAAGACCCCACCCCTGCCCCCAGCCATGGGTTCTACCTCAAAAGGGAATTCTCATTTGCTGGAGATGTAGTTGCCCCCCTTCCAGAAATTAAAGAACCAACAGCCCTATTACTAACTTGTAAAAACAAGAAACATTGTCTTTATCTTCCACTTATTTCTTTATCAAATTTTCAAGCCTGCACCAAATAAAAGACTTTTAGGAATTAGAGGTGAATGAGAAACGTGTACATTAAATTTCCATGAACTCAACTACACCCACCAAAGTCTAGAAATAGCTGCATCCATGCTAATTTTCAAACAAGGCCATCACGGGTCTGATTGACTCTAAATGTATTTTGAAAACGTTTAGAAATGACTGCACAATATGAGTGGCATAGGCTCCTTCCATTATAGCAAACTTTGAGACTTGATAAGTTGTTTGAAATGACATGCCAATTTTGTATTTGTACTGCCTTAGGATGATGCATCTTTAAAAGACCAGGAAGATTGTGATGACCCACTGACCAACAAATAATTCACTTAGATAATGCTTGCACCTCATCTTCAATTTTTTTTAACCGGTATTTCTTTGTGAATAACCTGGTTGCTTTTGTATGCCTATCTATTTGTTTTCCGGAATACATGGTATTGCTACATTTACTGGAAAAAAAACAAATCTCTTGGGCCAAAACTCACAAAGACAACCTAATATTCTTCCGTATCAGTAGGTGTAAAGCCTAAACTATCTTGGCTTTGCCTATATCTTATATTTGCAAACAAACCCCTCAAATCCGTGTCCTACAGATATCTTTCATTTTGTTCATCTCCTTCAATTTCATCACAAACATGCTTAAGAACAGTTTCAGCATGATTCTCACACCATACTGGCTTTTTTAACAATAGTCATCTGCAAAACCAGAAGAGCCAACAGGTTGTTGGCTCAGCATCCTGCTGAGACTACTCTGCATGCTTGTGTTTCTCATTGTCTCCATGACCCTTCTCAAGGGAAGTCAAACAGAAACCAAAACACCACAGATCAGTGCATGGTTTCTTATGTTTTTCTAGATACTAAAGGAGAGGTTCTGGGAGCCAAGTGTTCATGACATTTCAAAGTAAGTGGTGATACTTCAAGGACTGGTTGCTACCATTCAATTAGCTTGTACTCTAATTTTGAGTACAATTGCTAATGAATGGAGTGCCTGGCTTACTAAGGCTAAGCCACCTAATTTATTATTTCCTGATAAAGCTGCCATAGTCAATGTACTCTACAGCGACAACAAACAATTAAAAAAAATCTTATCAATCTTACAAAGCTAGGGAGCACAGTTTTGTATCCATATCGAGCTGGACAGAATAAGAATCTGAGGGGGTGATTTCCTATCAGTTTGTGCTGTGTTTGTGTCATAAAAGTGACATAAACCAGTGGAAAATGTTTTTCTAATTATTTACTTTCCAGCTGCTTTGCACTACTTAGGGTCAAGGTGGCATTACATGGGTGTTCCCATGCAACCACCCAACTTTTTTGATGCAAAACCATATCTGCTAAAAATGTGAGGCACATAGTTTTGTGCAAAAAAAGAACGCCTTTTGAAACCAGGCATTAAAAAGAGTAATGTTTTAATTTTTCTTTTTTTTCTCACTTTGCGTGTGTGCTGCACTGTGGCACACACACACCAAGTAAAAACAGTCTTATAGGACGTCTAGGCATAGTATTTTGTACTGGTAGGGTACCCTTCCAGTACAAAACCTATGCTAACCTCACACACTTACCCTTTCACAATGGCGCAAAGGTGTGTGTGTATCCCACCGCAGCTAAAATCTGCACCAGCGCTAGCAAGGGTGGAGGTCAGAGCCATATCTCTGTAGATAAAGTGATCTCTTGCTCCCACCCTGTGACACAATGCAGGGCAGCATCATCATCATCAACACAAGCTTTATTCGGTCAACTTAACCATCAAAGCATCATCATATACAGTCAAAATACATTTAAAAATCCAAGGAGATATAAGAAAAATATAATATTATATAACCATCTTATAAAATATAATAATCACAAGAATGAAACAATACTGTATGCTAAAACTAATTCATAAAAACTGCTATTTTAAAAAACGACTACGTATGTGCCATGCAGTCACAAGGAACTTGCTAACTGCCACAATCAAAGGCTTAGAAGTATCGCTCCTTAAAATCCTCATTGCTATGCAACACTGATTCAGGCCCACGGCTCGACAGATAGTACAAATCCACTTTTGAACGTGGAATAGAATAAGAAGGGCAGAAAAACATAAAATGCTCCACCGTTTCTGAGTTACGATAACTTACAGTGTGTAAATTGGATAATGGAGTAGACCCCCAACAGCTTAAAAATTATAACAGTGGAAGATTCCCAAACCAAAAACATGCATACTACCCCTTCCCCCGCAGATCAGATATAAAATCAAAATATGGTTCAAACTGGGGAACCCACTTAAAGTCCATATAAGAGTTAGTGAGACGACCTTTGGAATTAATATGGATTAACTCCGTTCTTACATAGGACCAGTAAGTTGTTTTCAAAACAGAACTGTGAGTTTTTTCCAAGCTTTGGGGATTTTCCCAAAAACTAGTCAATCCCAGAATATTAAACCATTTAGACACATGTTTGACCCATGGGATGGAAGTCAAATGTGGTCTCTTTAAAAGATCACAAAAGGAATCCATGTATATAGCAAGTTTGGGAACAGTCCAAATCCTTATCCAGTAAAGTAGAGGTCTTCAAATTATCACATCCATTATACATTTGAACTCAAGATCCAAGAACAGTTGTATTAAAGGGGTACTACGCGGCAAGCAGTTAAAGCCCTGGCAAAATTATTTTCTCCCACAGATAATTTTTTACAATTAAAAAAAACCATATTTCAGCACCATAGGCTGCCTCTCCCTGCACATTGGCCAAATAAATTTTAATGGCAGGAGAAACAGCTTTTGAAACCGAACTTTTATATAAATGCAGGATAGCGGCTGCTCTATGCTGAAGAAGCCCTACACTCTTGCCGATCTGGTCATCCCAATGCAAATTACTTGATATCCTCACACCTAATTAATCTATTTAGTTAACCTGAGTCAATAAAGACCCATCCAAGTCAATGGTGCATCTCCCACGGAAACCTGGGCCAAGCACCAGTAACTTAGTTTTGTTAGCATTCAACTCCAAACCATAATCTAAACAAAAAGATTTAAACTTATCAACAAGAATTTGAAGACCCATCGGAGTCTTAGAGATTAGGAGTGAATCATCGGCAAAGAGTAAAATAGGGATCTTTTGAGCATTCAATATTGGCACATCATTCTGGCAAAAGAGCAATATTGGTACCCCCTCATTGATAAATAAAATAAATAAAAACGGGGCCATAACACAACCTTGGCGCACGCCACTCTGGATGGGAATTTTTTCTGGCAACTCTCCTTGGTCTCCCCACCTCACTTGTGCATAAGTGTTCTCTTGTAATCGCCGTAGAAGATCAACTATGTTAAATGGATCTTTAAGCCTAAGTAATACTTCCCATAGCTTCTCTCTCAGGACCAGATCAAAGGCTGATCGTAAGTCCACAAAAACAACATATAAAGGTTGCTTGGCAAGAACTACATACTTCCAATATAGAAGCACCAATCTAAATACCTGGTCTATTGTGCTGGTTTTAGGGCGAAACCCCGCCTGCAATGGAGAAAAAACCTGGTGATCTTGTGCCCAATTTGTGAGTCTTTCCAAAAGCTGTTTTGCAAAAATCTTCTGGAGATTATCAATGAGACTAATGGGTCTATAGTTAACAGACAAGTTAACATTTCCTTTTTTATAAATTGGAATTATTTCAGCACCTTTCCAGGTGCTCGGGATAGCACCACCGTTAGCAATTTTATTTGAGAACAGATTTATATACCAGGACCAAATAATTGGTTCTGATTTATATAAATCTCCTGGTATTTTGTCTGGTCTAGGCGCCTTGCCTGATTTTAAAGACTGAATCACATCTAATGTTTCCTCAAAAAAGAAAAAAAATGCAGTCTACTGGAGTATAAGTATCCTGGCAGGATAGGTCAAGGCTATCGCTGGAAGTAAGTGGTAATATGAGGGCTGAGTCACAAAAACTGCTGTTAGATGGATTCGGGGGAGCAGAATACAGTTGGGAGAAGTAAGTCACCCAAGTCTCTGGTTGTATGTGATTCCTAATGCTGCACTTATTCCCTTTTTGTCTTTTGGATAGTAACTCCCAAAATAACATGTTCTTATTTAATTTAATTGCAACAAGCAAATCCTGCCAGACAGAATCTTCCCATAGTTTATTGGCATGCATTGTGGCCTTTTTGTACGTACATCTAGTCGATCGAATCATTTATGATTGCAGTTTTTAGTGGCAACTTTGCCTTAGCACAATCCTCATTAAACCATACATTGGTAACCATCATATTAGGAGCTAAAGATTTAGAAGAGATATTTTTATAGAAGAAACTCTGCAGTTTCTTCAACAATGATTTATGAACGCTAAGGATGGGAATGTTGCTATCTTCATATTCTTCATAAACTGTCATCACATCGATTAAAGCTTTATAAATCCCAGTTAATAAATAGGGGTTGGACAATACCTTTGGTCAACAAACTCTTGTGTGATTACTGCTCGGCAATGGAGTAGGAACCACTGTACAATGGTGTGGGTGAGGATCTCCTGAATACATCTCCACATAGGGTAAGAAGCAAGGGATTATGGTCGCTTTCGCAGCAGGGTTCCACCGTCATGTCCTTTAATAAAGGCCACAACCTAATATCCACTAGAAAGTAGTCAATAGTACTGGAAGAAATACCTCTTTTGAATGTGGGTGCCATATTTAAATCTGAGGGCGTGCGCCCATTGCATGCCATAAGCCCATATTTTAGACAAAGTGTAGCCAACTGAGTGGCCACACGGGAATGAGTACATTGGCTGATATTCATTAATTGCGGGATTCCCCACAATTCATCTTCTTCATCAGTTAACCCATTATTAATCATCGAAGGTTCAAAAGTACAGTTCAAATCTCCTTCTATTACTAACAAAATTGAGGGGTGCAAGGAATCCAAAAATTCAAACAACTGACATAATGTCTGAGACTCAGATTCCCGAGATACCGAACGGGCATAAACATTAATTAAAATGATCCTAAAATCCTGATGGAATGTAAGTTGAACTCCCATAATATCCATGGAATCTATCTTTAGTGGTGAATAGTCACAATGTAACTTCTTATTTAATAACATCAATAAACCTCCTTTTGTGCGACCTAAACCCTTCTCTGGAGGTTGGGCAGGGTTGCTATACGATATAAACCCTTGTATACATATATGTTCCTCAGCCAAAGTTTCCTGAAATAAACAAACATCCTGGCGATTAATATAGGTAATCCACTCTGGTTTCCTGCCTAATCCTGCTAGGTTCCATGACATCAACAGTATCTCAGCCTTAGGCAACCCAGAATCAACAATAGGAGTAACAGGCCCCTCAGAATGTGTAACCCCTTGAGATGCCCCCAGAGGGACTTCCTCAACAACATTTAGTCATCCAGTGACTATTGATGCAGGGGGCATTCTAGGCTCCATATGAGACTGATAAATTGGAATGGGGATAGAGTACCTCATAGAACGAGTACAAGGAGGGTGGTGGGCAAAGCTAATGCCAATCCCTCTCGAAAGCCTTAAGTGATGTCTATGTCCATTAATAGCTCCACCAGGCTCAACAAACTGAAATAAAATCATAATTAGACCCTGGAACGCAACATCTTTCCACCTTAAGGATATCAGAGTGTATAACTGAGACACAATTGCATCAGGTGGCTTTATTAATTAAAGACTCATGATTCTCAAAAGGACCTAGCAATAGCATTTTTAAACTGCTGCCCTGAGTTGTGTGACAGTTTAGTAAATCTCCCACTGACATGGCTTTAGCGCTACAATTGTATCTTGAGTGCTGCATGTGGCCCTGTTTTTGGTAAAGTAAATAGGAACTACTGAAAAAGGGGGTAGGGTTGACCCCAGGAACTTCTACCCAGTTGGTTAGAGAGTGCCCATAAGTCAATCCCACCCACTAGCGTGTGCTAACTATAAATGTGGATTCTCAATGCCCCATCCCAAGAACACTTTTTGGACCTGTGGAAGAACCAATGAAGAACTGCACCTGCTGTTTGAGACCTATGAGGAGACCTGAAGGGCTGGACTTGCTCACACTTGGACAAGGACAAAGAAGTGGACTCCAAGGGTCAGGTTGCTGGTTACTGTGTCTACTGGGACATAAGAAGGTGCAAGAAGCCTGTTTCCTAAAGTATCCAGCTGACCAGTAGCAACTGGACCTTGACTGGGCGCTGTGAGTCTCTGAGAGATTCCGCTCAGGCCCTTGGGGCCTTAGAAGTGTACTCCTGTGGGTGGCTCGGCACCAGAAGCATGTTTGGAAACTTTGAAAAAACTGTCCTCTAGTCCAATGGGATTCTAACATTTTTTGAACTTTTTTAACTTCAAAAGTTTAACAGTACAAATTCACTTGATGTATCCAAAGCAGGCCCGGTTGCAGTTGGCCGAAAATCGCATGTTGGTCACAACCTACTGTGAGTATTGACTATTGTAATGATAGCGTTCCAACCATTCGGTATGGCTGGATTTTGTTCGCTTTTTGCATCACCCGGTTTTGGACTTTTTACTTTGGGGGTACATCACTACTGCCCCTTCTACCTCCCCCCCCACACACAAAACATCTGCAACTCCCTCTCCAACTCCTTCCACCACAAAATCTTAGACATACACAACAGTTTCACACCATCCGCTCCCACCATACCCACCACAGACATGACGTACAACACAACATCCCCACCCCACGCTATTTCTCACCTGGACCCCTACCAACGACGAAGAAACCAAAAAACCACACACTCCATCCACTCAGGCTCCCCCACAGACCCCTGCCCCCACCACATCTTCAACAAGGCCAGCCCAATCATCGCTTCCTATCTCCGCGAAGTAATCAACAGCTCCTTCGATGATGCAACCTTCTGAGACACCTGGAAGCACGCCAAAGTCACTGTACTCCTCAAAAAACCCAAAGCAGACCCGGAAGACCTCACCAACTACCACCCCATCTATCTTCTCCCCTTCCCCACCGAGGTCGCTGAGAAGATAGTGAACGCCCAACTGTCTCACTTCCTAGAGGAAAACAACGCACTCGACGCCTCCCAGTCTGGATTTCACAAGAACCACAGCACTGAGACCGCCCTCATTGCCTGCACCGACGACATCAGAACCAGAGTCGACAAGGGCAAGACCGCCGCTCTCATCCTCCTGGACCTCTCCGCAGCCTTCCACACTCTTTGCCACCAAATCCTCTGCACACGCCTTTCCGACGCAGGAATTCGGCACAAGGCCCTTGACTGCCTCACCTCCTTCCTCGCCGAAAGAACCCAGAAAGTCCGCCTCCCACCCTTTCAGTCCCCATCAACCAAGATCAACTGCGGGTTCCACCAAGGGTCCCCCCTCAGCCCTACCCTCTTCAACATTTACATGGCCCCGCTCGGCAACATCCTCCGCCCCCACGGAATCACCATCATCTCGAACGCAGACAACAACCAGCTCGTCATCTCCCTCACCAGGAACCCTTCCACCGCCAAGACAAACCTCCACGCCGGACTCCTCAACACCGATAAATGGATGACATCAAACCACCTCAAGCTCAACTCCAACAAAACAGAGATCATCATCTTTGGCCCCAACAAGACGGTATGGGACGGCTCCTGGTGGCCCACTGCCCTTGAATCACCCTCAATACCCTCCACCCACACATGCAACCTCGGCAACATCCTAGACTCATCTCTCTCCATGGCCCAGCAAATCAACACAATAACATCAGCCTGTTTCAACACCCTTTGCATGCTACGGAAGACCTTCAAATGGATTCCCATAGAAACCAGAAAAACCGTCACCCAGGCAGTCATCAGCAGCAGATTAGACTATGGAAATGCACTCTACGCTGGTACCACAGCCAAGTTTCAGCACAAATCCAGCATATCCAGAACGCAGCCACACTTCTCATCCTCACCCTCCCACGCCACGAACACATCTCCGCTCACCTCAGATCCCTTCACTGGCTGCCCATCAGAAAAAGGATTGTCTTCAAAGTCCTCATCTACGCTCACAAATCCCTCCACAACACTGGACCAGCCTACCTCAACGAACGAGTGAATTTCCACACACCCACTCGTCTCCTCTGCTCTGCTGACCTCACCCTCGCCACAGTCCCACGTATCCAACGTACCACCTCCGGAGGCAGATCCTTCTCCTACCTCGCCTCCCCATGCAAGACCCAGGACCTCCTGACTTTCAGAAAGCTCCTAAAAACATGGCTTTTTGAGCAGTAATACGGCATCCCCCCGACCCTCCCCCTACAGCGCCTTGAGACCCTATCCCGGTGAGTGGTGCGCTTAATAAACGATTGACTACATCTGTCTCATCCACAGTAATCACATGACAAATGGACTGAGTGTATTTACTGGCAGTGTTAATCTTATAAGATTAGGCTGTTGCGATGAAGCAAGGGTATGGGGAACTTTCCCGGTTACATGTGAACACACGTGTGCACATGTGGGGGCTGCGCATTGGGAGACTATTATTGTGCACTGTCCGCAAATGCACACAGGTAGCCTTACAAAATGGGGACTCTAGGATAGGCCTCATATTGTTAGTGAACACTAAATAGGGACTATCAGTGTGATTTACTGTTTTTGTCTGTAGTGGCACTTTTTTATACACATAGGGAGAAAACTGCCTTAGGGTGCAGTTTCGCTTCCTTTTTTTCCTACAGAGACCATTGACGTCTCAAATTGTGGTGTAACCTGTGACGGGATAATCTATTCTGTAATTTACAAAATTGTATCTGTATACTTTATGGTTCATCCAGAGTTGACATTTCTCTGGCTCAGCTCACAACCAGAGCCCGGGCCTTTTGTTGCCTTGATGTGCCCAGTTAATTACATTTTTCCACAGCAATAGGAAAAAAGGCCTCCCTAAACAAAGGGAGCAATCAACAGTACTTTACTCATCTCCTGAGGAAAGGAGTGGGGGGGAATGATCTGCATAAATCACTCAGCTGTCACACTCCATCAAGGTTGGGCCTACCCAAGCCGACTGAAAACCCAGACTACTGGAGCCAACCCAGGAGAGGGCTCTCTTTGATCTTTTAGTGTGCAAGACCCTGGCAGTGATATCAGCAAGGGGTGGACCTGAGGCCCCAGGAACAGATATGACCAGTGACTCTTGGGTGATGCCATTTTGAACTGTCCTAGCATACAGTGCAGGAGGGTTGGGACAGGAATTGAGAGGTGACACGGCAGCCTAGGATTGGGCAGGGGTGCCGGCCTTCTGGAACCTTCTTCTCCCTTTTAAAAACTTTTGCACGAGATGGGGGCTCTCTCTTACCAGGTGATTTTTCAACTCTTCCCTGCTGGATCTTGGTACTGCCATGGAGAACTGGAAGGAAGATCCTCCTGATGCCCATAAAGGACTAAGGACTCTGGCTAGTTGACCCCAGAACCAGTGGTAAGTCTCCCAAGGGCCAGTTAGGCTGGCTCCTTTACATCACTAAAGACCAGTTGGGGGAAAGCCCTGGACTTTTGAGCCCAGAAACCAAGACTAGAACGAAGGCTGTCACATGAAGCCATGAGAACCAGCTCCTTGATGTTTGTACCTCCTTGGCTGGGAGGTGGTTTACTGCAACTGCCCCTCAAGGATAGAGCTCACCACCAGGAGTAAAATGATCCCAAGACTGCAACATCAGCCAAACGGGACACGAGTTATGGCTTTTTAGATTTTGTCAATCTTTCTTGACAATGGACTCCATGGGCTCTGCTACCTCTCCCAAACAATACCCCGGTGGTAAGCCAGGACCTGGGGGTTGGCGCAGGATTTGATTTCATCGATGAAGAGTTGTGTGTGATGCCCCCTCAAAATGTAAATGCCATGGGTCCCCAAGCCCTGGCTGTCCCAGACACAGCGGGAGAGACGCTTATTAAATATTCACCTCTTCCTGAGAAGAGCCAAATAATGCCATGTTAGGCTTCACTGTTCATTTACTTTTCTGCATGTGGTGGCCCCCAAAATGGGATCGGTACCACCGCCTTTGCCAGGGAGGCCTGGAAGGACTGCAAGAGCATGACAGCCCCCTCCCAAGGAGTGCTGACATTAACTTTGCAGGGGCAGGGAATCAATGAGCCTGCCACAATCTCCTTCTTATTTTTAAGCACGCCCCAGGCTTCAACTTTTGCTCTACAGCTGGGAGTGCTGTGTCCTCTAGGGGTAATGTTTATGCATGCAGGTGTTGTGGCCTGAAAAGCCTCAAAGACCTGAGAGTGCTTAAAGAAATTACATGTCTATGCAATGCAATTAAAATATGATACAAGAATACATTTTGTCTTAATTTATATGTTTTTTTGATTTAATATTGTTGTCAATGATTAGTAATCCAAGTGAAAGCACATTGTTAATATTATTAAATTAATTTTCTAATGATTAAAGTTTTTGACCATTGCATTTATGTAAGAAATGATGATGTTAATGTGGTTTGTTGCTCCTACCATGACAAAACCAGTAAACTCTATTGATATGTTTATGTGACCCCTTTGGGGGGGTCAAAGGTCACAATGCAATGACATCTATGGTATTTTCCACCTGCCAATGTACATATTTGTAAATTAGCTAGTAGTATTTAGTAGTGTGTGTGTGTGCAATAAATGTTCTTCTCCTTTTTCTAAAGAAAAAGTACTAACTGCACAATCACTTATTAAGTGCTATTACTGTGTGTCAGTGAATGGTGAATACTAGCCCACATCACCTCCCCTGAGTAGGCTTTAGACTGCTCTCCCTCAGAATTTTCAGACAGTCCAACACTACAAAGGGATACATAGGGACAGATTTACATGAAACTGGTGGAGCGCAGTGCCAATATTGGAAGCGCCATGCTGTTTCAGTTCTGAAATGCAGGGATGTGCCATATTTACAGAAATATGGTGCACCCCTGTGTTTCCCCTAGCGCTGGTGCGAAATGTAGCACCATAGTGCAGGGGTTTCTGTGCTGAAGGGAATGATTGTTTATGTGCAGTAAGGTGTCCCTTCCTGCACATAAAAGGTCTACAATGGTGATTTGGTACTCTATGTGTCTGCAGAATGCAGCACACATCGAAGTAGAAAATTGTCATTGTTGAATGATTGTTTATGTGCAGGGAGGGACACCTCCCTGCACAAAAACAATCATTCATGGCATTTCGCTCTTTCTATGTGTGCTGCAGAATGCAGCACAAATGCTAAAAGCAAAAACGAGGAGAAATAAAGTATTTCTCCTTGTTATTCCATGCTAATGCCACTCCTGGGTTGGCTTTCATTTTTGGTGTTGCCACAGTTTAACAAATTCTTGTAAATCTGGGGCAGCATCAAAAGCAATGGGTGTTACAGTGGAACACCTAGTGCAACACCCACTGCATGCCCTTCTGTCGCATAAAACTGCATCAGAGAGGCCCATAATAAGAATTGTGGCGTTCAGCCACAAAAGGTGGCTTAGCGTCGCCTTGTAAATATGGCGCAGTGCACAGTTCCACCGTAGCTTCACAAAAAGTAACACTCCAGTGGCGCTAGGGGCTCGTAAATATTTTCCTTAGTTCCCCATAGGTGGAACCCAGTAGGTAGTCTGGACCTATTACTTATTCTGGCCACACAACTAATAACCCAATTTCCTACAACTATTTTCAGCTTTTTTCTTTTTCTTGGTCATTTTTGCACTTAAATCTTTAAAAACACATATCTCCAACTGCACTGAATGGATTTATGTCATTTCTGTATTATTTGGATTATTGCTATTTCTCACTGTTTTAACATTGGAATGGGTTTTTTATTGAGTTGTAGTTTTTTTTTTTTAATAGATTTTGGAATTTTTACATTATTTACACATTTATGTTAAGTTAAACTTGCCAGCTCTGTGCCATAACTTCCAGGGTTTGAACTCAGGTTTAAATTACAGAAAACTTTGACTGGACATAACAAGATAGTGATTATATTACTTGTGGGGGACACGAGTCCACCACAACTAATAAACCCCGTTCTTACACGGAACTAGCACATTTGTAAATAACAATCTCTAAAAAAAGGTATGCCAACGTGAATTGTGTATAAAGAGTTTGATTACAGAGAAGGGATAGAACATATTAGAAATTGGGCTGTTGGTTGACTGGGGTGTGAGCCCTGGTCAAGCAGCAACCACAATTTTTGTCAGGGTAAGGCACAAGCAAATCCCAAAATAATCCATGACCACCCTCCGGTAGATTGACACAGAGCAGTCACGTTTAACTTGAAGTCAGAGTCGAGGATGCCTTGTGCAGTCGAGGTGATGCATCGGTTCAGTTCACCATTGTCATCGAGGATCAATCGTCAGGGATGTGAGGAACTTGAGCCATGAAAACCTCTGCTGTGACTGTTCCAGAGGCGATGAGTCATTTCCAAGATGTAAGGTGCAACAGCGATGCGAGTCTCGGTTTGGGCCTGGCAAAAAGCCTACATTGCAGAGTTGAAATGGCAGTTTAAAACTTCATACACAGGCTCTGCAGTGGCAGGACTGAAACATGTTACAAGGCTATTAATGTGGGTGAAACAATGAGTACTGCAGGCCTATTAATAGATTTAATTTACAGGCCCTGGGCATGTAGTGCACTCTTCTAGGAACTTGCACATAAATTAAAGAAATATGCTGGTTGTGGACAAGTTAATGCTACCACATTTTAGAGCAAGAGCACAGGCACTTTAGCAGTGGTAAAATGTGCGGAGTACTAAGGCCAGCGAAAACAAAGTCAGCAGGAGCAGGAGGTCTGAAGTGCAAAACTCAGAGGGAAACCACCCTTAGATACCAGATCTAACGGAACAGATGGAAGAGGAATGTCCCTTTGTGTTTTAACAGTAAACCACGTTATTGACACTGTTGCTATGTGGAAAGGGCTGTTTTAATATTTCAGTATAGGTTTACAGTTACACTTTCCTTCCAAGGATCCTTGCCTTGCTAACCGAAATCAAATGTCTTATAAATTATTTCTTTAAACTTTTCCTTTCAGCATGGCCTCCTGGGCCTACCAGGCATCCACACGTGCTTCACCTTCATTTGCTTTATTCAACTTCCTCATCACTGGGGACTCTTTTCTATCCTCTCTTCCGATTACTCAGCCTCCTAGTCAATGGTGCGTGCCTTCTCCCTTCACTTCAACTGGGTTCTCTACAGTGTCCTCTCACAGTGACTCTTGTCAAAACAAGTCTAGCTGTCTTTCTTTTAAAGATACTATCCCCTTAACAAAGTAAACATTAACCATTTAACAACCAATTTCTTGCCCCTTTCTTTCCCTAGAGCGACCCTTGGTAGGGCGTGTTTCCTCTACCTCTCCCACTTATTTTTTAGGTGTGGCTACAGACTGTAAGGAACTATGGGGCATATTTACAAGAAAGTGCCGCATCAGCACCATTCCTTGTGTTGTAGGTGCCCCACCGAACAACACTATGGTTGTGCCGTATTTACAATACTTCACACCGTGGCGGTTGATGCTTTTCATGCTATTGACGCTATTGTGGTGCTTTTTTGGTTAAGGAGGATAGTGTGAGAAACCATGCCGAAGAATGGTGTCAAGGAGGGCATGATTCATGGCGCTACTCTTGTCCAAGATACCTTTGAGTGCTGATAAAAGGACCAATGGGAAGGTCGCAAAAACACTGCTCCAAAGGTCCACCAATTAAGTCTTGGAATCTTTTAGGTGACACTCTTCTACTATCCGAATAGACCTGACTGACTTAGTTGCTTTGTTAATAATTGCTAGCACAATTAGGCCCTCATTCCAACCGCGGCGGTCAATGACCGCCGGGTTGGTGGACCGCGGGAGCACCGCCGACAAGCCGGCGGTGCTCCAATGGGCATTCCGACTGCGGCGGTAAAGCCGCGGTCGGACCGGCAACACTGGCGGTCTCCCGCCAGTGTACCGCCGCCCATTGGAATCCTACAAGGCGGCGCAGCTAGCTGCGCCGCCGAGGGGATTCCGACCCCCCCTACCGCCATCCAGTTCCCGGCGGTTCTCCCGCCGGGAACCGGATGGCGGTAGGGGGGGTCGCGGGGCCCCTGGGGGCCCCTGCAGTGCCCATGCCAATGGCATGGGCACTGCAGGGGCCCCCGTAAGAGGGCCCCTAAATGTATTTCACTGTCTGCTGCGCAGACAGTGAAATACGCGACGGGTGCAACTGCACCCGTCGCACAGCTTCCACTCCGCCGGCTCGATTCCGAGCCGGCTTCATCGTGGAAGCCTCTTTCCCGCTGGGCTGGCGGGCGGCCTGTAGGCGGCCGCCCGCCAGCCCAGCGGGAAAGTCAGAATTACCGCCGCGGTCTTTCGACCGCGGAACGGTATTCTGGCGGCTCCCGCCGGCCGCGCGGTGACCGCGGCGGGCGGGAGTCGGAATGACCCCCTTAGTGTCTATTTAGTCTACGTTCAGTGATAGAATTTCTTCTCCATATTGTCCCCGACATAGACTAATTAATAGTACCAGTTCTCTTCGAAGTTTATCTTTGGTGCATAATATATGGACCAGTTGAGCCATCTTTTTTCATATGGTTTTGCTGTCTTCGAGGATTGTTTGAGGATGACTTCATAAAGTCCCTCGCATTTTGGGACAAAGTCCTGTTCGCCGTAGTGTGTCTTTCATCCATTACCTGTAAATGAATGGCCAAAAATAAATACATAAATAATGAAGAACGACTGATTCTCAGGGCACCTTCTGAGTTTGTGGTTTTTCTTAAACTTTGTATGTACGAGTACACTTGCACTGGTTACTTGGTGTCCCCGTGTTACCAATGCAAACTTCATTGTATGGTTCTGTGCCTTTACTATTCTTGGCAGCACATTATTGAAATTAAGAGCAGTAGTTTGAAGCATGTTGTCTCTTCAACATTCCGGATGCATAGGATGTGGTGTATTCAACTAGCACATGCGCACATACAGAGCCCCTGGAACTAGTGGAATAATGTTTCAGTCCAGGCGTTTAGTCCCAGTCCTTCACACAGATGGCCACCCCTTCCTCCGGCATGTATTCCAATACTTTAGAAAAAAGCAGGTGGTTTAAAACAAAGTACTTGGGGAAATGTATTTTTTGCATTGACTTCCATTAAAGCATG
The DNA here is from genome assembly GCF_031143425.1 of Pleurodeles waltl. NCBI lineage: Eukaryota > Metazoa > Chordata > Amphibia > Caudata > Salamandridae > Pleurodeles > Pleurodeles waltl. The sequence goes on from NC_090450.1 coordinate 40,722,648, forward strand.
GACAATTTCAGATGGGAGACAACCAAAATACAGCTGTTTTTGGCTCAAACAATTGTGAGCCTCCTGCCCTGAATCAGGTCTATTGGCATGAATGCTCTGGAACCAGCACTACCCACCTGCCATTTAAGATGCAGCAATTGCTGAGTCAACATCTGAGGGCACAAAATTCTCCTGAGTTCAGATCATGTTCCTATCCCATGCGCAGCACCTGGAAAAGAAGGGGTCTGTGTGTTTCTCGTTACTGTCTGCAGTGCACATATGAACTCGAACATTCTCTATGTTTATTCATGTGCTGCTGGAAGCAGAGTAAATCTTACATGGACATATTGTAAACTAGTAGGAAAGAATAACAGAAGAATTCATCCTAAAGAGCAACCGTCACTGTTTTGTGGATATATGGGTAATATAAATGGATAACCACACCGTGAATTAAATCTTTTGGAGAGCAACGATACCGTTAGCCAGGCACACCACTGTCATTTCAATTTAAATATTTGTGTATGCATTGATGTATTTGTTTTAGCTTTTGTTTGAAATAGATTGTTTGTTTTCAATGTTTTCTCGCCTTATTATCTTTTTTGATTACTCTGAATAAGACCTGAAATTAAGTTTAACTTCTAACGGGTGGATTGATTAACCCTTTTAGGATGAATGAATTCTTCTGTTATTCTTTCCTACTAGTTTACCATATGTCCATGTAACGCTTTCTGTTTACCCAGGTCTAGTAGGGTTATGTGGGTAGACCTCTGTGAGTAGGAAGCAGAGTAGGTAGCATGACAAAACCTTTAGGGCCCCCCTGCAAGAAATGGAGAGGGAGCCCCCCATAAAGCCCATATTTTCTCAGTCGCTAACCACTCTATAAAAGTACTTCACCTTGGCTGCCTGCATCCACATGACATCAAAAGTAGCTTCCATGATACATACAGAGAGAAGGAGACATAAGCATTGGCAAAACCAATAGGTCCCGCCTATGTAAGCAATACTGGCTTTGCCAATGTGTTTTAGCCATGTTGTACATCAGCGTGTCTTCTGTTAAGCATGAATAAAGGTAAGTGGCTTAGGGGAGAGTGATGAACAGTGGCCTGGTGTAGAGCAGAGTGTTGTGGGCTGTCATAAAGTAGCATAGAGTGTTGTGGTCTAGAGCAGCATAGAAAGGAGTGGAGTAGAGTATTGTGGAGTGGCATAGAGTGTTGTGGAGTGCATAGGTTGTCATGAAGTGGTGGAGAGTGTTGTGGAGGGATTAGAGTGGAGTGGAGTAGCATGGAAGGGCATAGAGCGGAAGGATATAGAGTAGTGTGTTGTAGAGTGGAGTGTCAAAAAGTGTGAGAGAGTGGTGCAGTGTGTCATTCATTGAGTAGAGCGGAGTGGTGTAGAGGGCGTTGCGTACAGTGGAGTGCAGAGTATTGCGGAGTGGCATAGAGTGAAGTTTAGTAGAATGACGTGTCATGGAATGGCATAGAGTGCCATGGAGTGGCATAGAGTGGCATAGGGTGAAGTGGAGTATCGTGGAGTGGGATAGTGTGTTGTAGAGTGGAGTGGCATAGAGTGGAGTGGCGTAGAGTAGAGTGGAGTGGCATAGAGTGGAGTAAGGTGTCAAAGACTGGTGTAGAGGGAGTTGTGAAGAGTGGAGTACAGTTTTGTGGAGCAGAGTGGCAAAGAGTGGAGTAGATTGTTGTAGAGTGGAGTAGCATAGAGTGGAGTGGAGTGGAGTGGACTGTTGTAGAGTGAAATGTCATTGAGTGGATGGAAGTAGAGTGTTGTAGAGTGGAGTGGCATAGAGTGTCATAGAGTGGCGTAGGGTGGAGTGCCACAGAGTGGCACAGTGGAGTAGTGTGTCTTGGTGTAGAGTGGAGTGAAGTTGCATGAAATTGCATAGAGAGAGTTCCGTAGAATGTTGTAGAGAGGAGTAGAGTGGTGTAGAGTAGCACAGGGGATTTTGAAGTGGCATAGAGTAGAGTGGCATAGAATGGAGGGGTGTAGAGTGTCATACAGAGTAGTAGAGTGAGCAGAGTGGAGTAAAGTGTTGTAGAGTGGAGTGACATAGTTTAGAATGGAGTAAAGTATCATAGAGTGGAACGGCTTAGAGTGGTATGGCGTAGAGTGGAGGGGCGTGTCCTAGTGTGCCAGAAAGTGGAATAGCATAGAGTTGAGTGGGATGGAGTGGAGTGGCGTAGACTGAAGTGGTGTGTCATAGAGTACAGTGGAGTGGCGTGGAGTTGAATAGCATTACCAGTGTAGGAGGCTAGCCTGGTTTATAGTGGGCACCTTGTGGTACTTACACCTTGTGCCAGGTCCAGTTATCCCTTATTAGTAGATTAGAAGTGTTCTAGCAGCTTAGGCTGATAGAGGTAGCTATAGCAGAGCAGCTTAGGCTGAACTAGGAGACATGCAAAGCTCCTACTATACCACTTATATCACTTAGCACTATATCATAAGAAACACAATACTCAGAGTTACTAAAAATAAAGGTACTTTATTTTAGTGACAATATGCCAAAAGTATCTCAGAGGATATACTCCCTTAGGAGGTAAGTAAAATACACAAAATATACACACAAACCAAAATCAGGTAAGTAAAACAGTTAGAAAAGTTGTGCAAACACTGTAGAACACAATAGAATGCAATAGGAGACAATAGGCCTAGGGGCAACACAAACCATATACTCCAAAAGTGGAATGCGAACCACGAATGGACCCCAGGCCTAGTGTAGTGTGTAGAGGGTCACTGGGAGTGTAAGAAAACACTAAGGGTGTCCAAGATACCCCAAACCCAAGACCCTGAAAAGTAGGAGTAAAGTTACCCTACTACCCCAGAAAGGCAGTAAAGTCAAGATAGGGGATTCTGCAAAGTCAACAACTGACTGCAAAGCACTGAAGATGGATTCCTGGACCTGAGGACCTGCAAAGGAAGGGGGCCAAGTCCAAGAGTCATGCAAGTGTCCGGGGGGGGCAGGAGCCCACTAAACCCCAGATGAAGGTGCAAAAGGGCTGCCTCCGGGTGGAAGAAGCCAAAGATTCTGCAACAACGGAAGGTGCCAGGAACTTCTCCTTTGGTCAGAAGATGTCCCACTTCGTGCTGGAAGATGCAGAGTTGTTTCCACGCAGAAAGACCACAAACAAGCCTTGCTAGCTGCAAGAGTCGCAGTTGAAGGCTTTGGGTGCTGCCAGGGCCCAGGACGGATCAGGAGGTCGCCCCTTGGAGGAGGAAACAGAGGGGCCACTCAGCAACACAGAGAGCCCATGCAGAAGCAGGCAGCAGACGCAGAAGCACCTGAACAGACATTCAGAAGATCTGAGCATGACGGTCAACTCACCACAACAAAAGAGGGTCTCACGAAGTCGGAGTCCAACTCAGCGAGTTGGGCAATGCAGGACAGAGTGCTGGGGACCTAGGCTAGGCTGTGCACAAAGGAAGTCTTGCAAAAGAAGCCCGAGCAGCTGCAGTTCACACGCGGTACACAGGATTACTGTCTGGCGTGGGGAGGCAAGGACTTACCTCCACCAAATTTGGACAGAAGGGCCACTTGATTGTCGGGGACACTTTGATCCAGCTCCTGTGTTCCAGGGACCACGCTCGTCAAGATGAGAGGGGAACCAGAGGACCGGTGATGCAGAAGTTTGGTGCCTGAGTTGGCAGAGGGAAGATTCTGTCGACCCACGGGAGATTTCTTCCTGGCTTCCAGTGCAGGGTGAAGGCAGACAGCCCTCAGAGCATGCACCACCAGAAAACAGTTGAGAAAGCCGGCAAGATGAGGTGCTACAATGTTGCTGGTAGTGTTCTTGCTACTTTGTTGTGGTTTTGCAGGCGTCCTGGAGAAGTCAGCGGTCGATCCTTGGCAGAAGTCGAAGAGAGAAGTGCAGAGGAACTCTGGTGAGCTCTTGCATTCGTTATCTGGTGAGATACCCACAGGAGAGACTCTAAATAGCCCTCAGAGGAGGATTGGCTACAGAGAAAGGTAAGCACCTATCAGAAGGGGTCTCTGACGTCACCTGCTGGCACTGGCCACTCAGGGGTGTCCATTGTGCCCTCACACCTCTGCATCCAAGATGGCAGAGGTCTGGGACACACTGGAGGAGCTCTGGGCACCTCCCCTGGGGAGGTGCTGGTCAGGGGAGTGGTCACTCCCCTTTCCCCCTTTCCTTTGTCCAGTTTCGCGCCAGAGCAGGGCTTGGGGGATCCCTGAACTGGTGTAGACTGGCTTATGTAAGGAGGGCACCATCTGGGCCCTTCAAAGCATTTCCAGAGGCCAGGAGAGGCTACTCCTCTCAAGCCCTTCACACCTATTTCCAAAGGGAGAGGGTGCAACACCCTCTCTCAGAGGAAATACTTTGTTCTGCCTTCCTGGGACTGGGCTGCCCAGGCCCCAGGGGGGCAGGAACCTGTCTGAGGGTTGGCAGCAGTGGTAGCTGCAGAGAAAACCCTGGAAAGTTAGTTTGGCAGTACCTGGGCTCTATGCTGGAGCCCCGGGGATGCATGGAATTGGCCCCCCAATACCAGAATGGTATTTGCGGTGACAATTCCATGATCCTAGACATGGTACATGGCCATGTTCGGAGTTACCGTTGTGACACTACATATAGGTATTGACCTATATGTAGTGCACGCATGTAATGGTGTCCCCGCATCCACAAAGTCCGGGGAAATTACCCTGAACAATGTGGGGGCACCTTGGCTAGTGCCAGGGTGCCCTCACACTAAGGAACTTTGCACCTAACCTTCACTAAGTGAGAGTTAGAAATATAGGTGACTTATAAGTTACTTAAGTGCAGTGAAAAATGGCTGTGAAATAACGTGGACGTTATTTCACTCAGGCTGCAGTGGCAGTCCTGTGTAAGAATTGTCTGAGCTCCCTAAGGGTGGCAAAATAAATGCTGCAGCCCATAGGGATCTCCTGGAACCCCAATACCCTGGGTACCTAGGTACCATAGACTAGGAAATCATAAGGGTGTTCCAGTGTGCCAATCAGAATTGGTAAAATTAGTCACTAGACAGCAGTGACAATTTTAAAAGCAGAGAGAGCATAAACACTGAGGTTCTGGTTAGCAGAGCCTCAGTGATACAGTTAGGCACCACACAGGGAACACATAGAGGGCACTCTTTATGAGCACTGGGGTCCTGGCTAGCAGGATCCCAGTGACACAGGCAAAAACAAACATACATACAGTAAGAATGGGGGTAACATGTCAGGCAAGATGGTACTTTCCTACAACCAGTTATCTGTAGACGTCGGGTAGTGATGGAGAAAGTGTCAGCAGGTCTTGAGTTCACTTTCATAAAGGTATTGAAGAATGAACTATACCAAGTGGGTGGATGGAGAGATCTGCCTTTCTTGAAGTTTGGAGGTATGAATGTTGTTTGCACATGTTATCTGCACTGTCTTGTAGGGCTACCGGTGGCTCTACAGTAGGTTTAATGGACACTGGCAGATTTGGTGTCTCTAAAATGCTGGTAGGGCTGGGGCAGAATAAGTTATATGCAGGAAGGGTCTACTAGACTTGACTGACTTGGCTCCAATCCTACTAGCATTTCAGAGATGCCAGCACATTGTGAAAAACCTCTTGATTTCCATAAAGGTCAGTCAACCTGCAGCTAAGGTCTGTAATAAAGACAGCTACGATTTGGTTAGTGGGCCCCTCGTACCTCTGAACACTACCACACCCAATAAAACTCTGTTGTTGTAGGTCTCTCAATTCCCATCTGCAGTCCTCATTTCCTTTCTTCCTTTCCCATTCTCGTCTCCCTCAAACACTTCCACTCTATTCCCTTCCTTTCATCCCTCTCACTCATCCTTATGTTCTTCCTGCCTTTGTTCACCTTTGTACCTCACCTCAAAAGCTTGGCTCAATTTCTTTCTGTTTGCCCTCTCCATTTCTGCCTACTCTTACTGTATTTTCAAACTGTCCCTCTCCCTTTCTCCATCACTTATTTCTACCTCTCGCTTCCCATTCCCTTCCTTCCTTAACTTGAATCCCTAATGTTTTTTCTCTTTTCCTCCCTAGTCGCTTCTCATTTTTTCAAATATCTCATTCCAATATATTTTCTTTATCATTTTCTTCCTCTCCTCTCCTCTCCCATCTCATTTTTGATTTTTCTCTTTTCCCTTCCTAGGAATGCATTCCTTTCTGTACACTTAACTTTCTACTTTCCATTGCTCTTTCTGTTTCCTATTGCTTTCCTCCCTACAACATTCCATCTCTTTCCTTTCCATTATTTCAGATCATCCTATGTTTTCCCCATTCTTCTCCCATCTTTATTGACATTCATATCTTCTACTTTTTCACTCTGATCCAGTTGCTATCTTTCCTTTGTGCTATATTTATCTTGCTGTCGCTGCTCTGCCTTAATACAATTTCATTCGTATCGCCTTGGTCTCTTTCTCATCATCTCCATTCTGTCTCTCCTTTTTACTCCCACCCTCCCTGCTCGTTCACCTTTCCAGCTGCCTCGTCCTTATAGCACCTAATCACCTCTTTTCTTCTCCATGTATTTCCTTAATACTTTCCTGCCGTTTTCATTTTCTTTCCCACCTCTGCTTCCTTTATCCTGCCTCTGTCATCCGCCATACTTTATTTTCTCCTTTCTTTCTATAAAAATGTTTATATTTTTTCAAGTTTAGATACCACTCAGCATCCTTACATTTTTAATCACTGTTGAGTGTGCAATGGAACAGAATGTTATTTGGACATTCTATTTTATTAGGAAAGAACAATTTTTTGATGCAAGGGTGCAATTTGCTGTAAGAAAATAGCACCAAATGCCCACTCTGCCCCGTCGTAGAATCTCATGAAATCTGGTGGAATTTTAATGCAGTTCTGCGTGATTCCACGGAATCAAACTCACCGAATTCCACTCACCCCCACTTACTAGCACATGTTCGACACGTCCACAGAAGCAAATCCGTAGATCAAGCCGTCTTATAAATCTCTTCTAAAGCATTGCATGACCTCCCACTCAACATTAGAGCCGCCCCCTCTCTTCTTGAATTATTCCAGAAGCTGAAGATCTGACTCCCTGCCCTGAGATTAGCCTCACACATATATTTTTCCAGCCCACCCTTGTGGCCCCAGTACCACAGCTGCTGAAAGTACCAGGGGATGACACAGAAAATAGCAAACACTGCACCTTGCCACACACATCAGTTTCTCGCAATACTTTTCATATTAGTGCAGTGTTGTTTGGTTAAAATGTTGGAATCGGACATTAGATGTATGAGATAGGCATACAGATAGATAGATAGATAGATAGATAGATAGATAGATAGATAGATAGATAGATAGATAGATAGATAGATAGATTTCAGAACCTAAAGTTACAACCTAAAGTTGTATTTTTCTCACTTACAGAACATACTTTGTACAGCCAATGTAAGGACAAAATGCTTTAAAATGTGAACTAGGGTTGCCTTAATGAACCAACTGATGATTTAAGTACACAAAGGTAGAAAGGCCTTGTTAAAATAAATACAGACAATTTCATATACGCAGTCCTGCCAAGTGCCACGCATCTGGGATCATACTCACGCTCTTTGTATTTTCTTCCGCATTGCTACAAGGACTCTATGTGGGAATGGCTTATATCCTGAAGTTACCGAAGACACTGTTCAGCCCTACATTGCTTTGTTTCTTCGGTTCTGCTCTGAGATATTTTGATTGGATGGCACTGTATGTGGGGCTCTGTCTCGGTGTCTACTACTGCCTTGACTGGGTAAACCATACTCATGTTGTCAGGTAGTCAATGGTGTAAAAGTGTAACCCTCTCACTGGGCTGTTGTGGAACCACAACAACAAAGTGTCATGAGTGTGTGCCCATAGACACACTTGGCACAGATCAAGTGCACTTCTCCACCCACCCATTTGCCACTGCCTCGCAATACACTCAGGACAGAGACATCAGAGCTACCCTCCCCTACCTCAGTGTTCAGCCCAAAGAAATAGATCCTATGTGTGAGACCTGAGGATTCCTGTAGACTCTGGTCTGCCTGTACCTGACTCACAACTTGATGCATTGCAAACACTGCGCACAGGCACACATCAGTGCTGGCTGACTGAATCCAAAATGGAAGGCTGCACTGACAGCATGGGGCACAGACTACCACAGATCACTAAATGACACGTCGGTGGGGACCTGTGATGAACCCCACCTATCCCCAATGCAGCAGCACAGGTGATCAAGGGCACTCATTCTGCCTACAAAGCCACAAACAGTTCTGACAGCTTGCAGCTGCATTAGGCAGATAACGCAATAAACCATTAATTCTTCACTAAACATCAACTCTATTCACAGTGGCTGCACCACTTGGAAAAACACTTGCTAAGGACAATTGAGTGGTGGAACTTCAGACACAAAAGTCACACTTTTGAATCAAGAGCAAGAGATCTCTCAGGTCTGGTGCCTAATTATACAATACAAGAAATGTTTTTTCTTTGCTTTCAGGTACTTTTAATCCCAATTTTACCATAAAATAACCAGAACCACATGTCCCAGAAGGGAACTAAACTAGGGAATGGTATTAGCGATTGACATATGAACCAGGAAATCAGAGCTCAAAGGTCACTCCAGGCACACTACAAACCCATAAATGTTAATCATATTCATACTGAGAACTTGGCAGCGACATACACGGTTTTACTAAAATATTATTATGTTGGGACCTCTGCAGGATGGTACAAATTGTATAGAGGGCTGATGTTTTTGTTTCTGGGAAACGGACAACCTTACTTACTTCTGGCCCAGTTTGTTAGTGTTGCCACTTCTCCCAGAGAAGCAGTGCCCTTAGAAGTCCACCGTCAGAGGGACCCACACCAAGTCTTGTAAGGTGCTTGCCAAGGTGGGATTAAAGAGAATAAAATACATTGTTATTTGGTTTCCTGTCGCTTCTGGGTCAGTGTGAGACAGTATGAGACAGCTCTGAGCACGCTGCACAGCTGCTTAAGCGAGACACACAGCACTGTACAGACAAGCTGGGGTGCCCCCCTTAATGTACAGGAGACTGGGGATCCCCCCATGACTCCAACCTCCGCTGTCTGCAGCCCATGCACTAACATGGAGATTTTTAGGGTTAACCTACGCGCTGAAGACGTAAAAGAAATGCAGAGGCAGATGTGTCGGCGTGGGGGACAGAAAGCTGTTTCTTCCTTCACAAGTGAAAGTGACGAGTGAGCTATCTCAGCACTAGCTCCTTCAGCTGGGAAAACTAATAAACACTCCAGTCGTTTCTAAGGTGTCCAAAAGAAAGCCCAAGGGGACCTTGGAGAGCTAGAAAAGCGCTTCTGTAATATCTGATCCAATGCTTACCGGTGAGAAGGTGATGAGCCCACGGCAGCGCTGCAGGTCAAGTTACTGCGCTGTGAGAAGCAAGCGCTTTAATACATCACCGCACTCTGTTAGCTCGTCCCACAGAGCGGAGCTCTCAAGACCCTCCCAGCTAGAAGGTGAAAGTGTAAACCTACACCAGAGCGAAGCGTGGGCGGGTACAAATGCGACAGGAGACAAAGGGCGCTTTCTGGAGCACCAAACCCCGTCTCATCCGGTCCAAGTTGAGAAGATTATACATATATGCAAACACTCCATATTTAACTGGGAAACTAAACTAGTCTCGCTCGCCCCCACCTATTCCTGCATGCAATAACCTGATTTGGAGTTTTGTAAAAGTGTCAAAAATAAATTTATGATGCCTATCACACACCCTCCAATCATCCGCTCCAGGAATTACCCGTGACATGAAATATTGACAGTTTGTCCTTAGTTCTTGGAAGGGGAAATTAGATCATGTGACTGGCAACATATTATTTTTGGCAGTTTTACACAGTGCAAACAAAACCAGAGTTTGAATTATGTTTTTGTTAGTGATGTGTTATTGAACTGCAAAAAGCCAAACGCGGATTTTCTGTCACAGTAGTACTTAGAGTCCGGATTCAGGCACGTTGTCCATGTTCCAATATAAGTCAGTGGGGTACCAGCTTTGTTTTTTTTTTTTTTAAATCTCCTTTTTGTCTGCCTTAAAATGTTGGTATGTATAGAAAATAGTTTTGACTATGCAAATCCTGTACAGCTTACAGAGAGTGAATCTTGTGCGTTTAGGCCCAACTATAGGGGATCATGGGCTATTTTGATAGCTCCTCATAATTTTTAAGTAAACATTCAGGGCCTCATTACGAGTTTGGCGGTCCTAAGACCGCTATGTTGGCGGTGGCGGTCACACCGCCAACAGACTGGCAGAGAAGACCGCCACATTATGACCATGATGGAATTCCCACCAGAACCCAGCCAAAGCACGCCAGCACCGTCAGAGCGGCCCAGCTGCTACTGATGACGGTGGACACCCACAGGCCGGCAGGGACCACGTTTACACCAGACAGATTACGAAGTTGCACACTGCCAAGGCTTCTGCCGTGGTCGCACCACCACGGAAACCCAGACAGAAACCAACCATATAAAAGGAGACACTCACTTTAGGGCAGCCATACTCATCCGGAGCCACCGAGGAACCAGAACCCCATGCCTTTCCGCTGCTCCTGCACGCACAACAAATTCTGAAACAGCGACGACAACGTCAACAGCAACCATAAGTATACTTGCTTACCTGTTATGGCTGTACATTGTACATTTTTGTACACCAACACAACATACATTCTAGAAGGGGGTGCAAGGGCGACACTCACACCTAACGGCACACTAACACTCACACTCACAGACAGCCACACACACACATGCATATACAGAACAAACATGGCACGGCCACCCCACAAACACACACACACAAACGTCACAATCACATACAGGTGCGCATGGTAACACTGCACAGGCCCACACTCACAAAGTACCACTCAACACCACAACATGTCACAAAAACAACACAAGCTCACCATCTCCAATCACTTGGCAGGAACCCACAGGGGACACTCCCTGGGGACACATCACACAGATCTCACAACGTAACAACAACATGCAAAACACACCTACAACTACACAATCATACTACTTACCGATCGACCTATAAAGAACTCCATGTCCAACACTTCATGAATATAACGCTCACACAGTCAATGCACACAAAGCCACTCAACACACCAACAAACACATCACAACACCAACAACACACAATACCGACACAACTAAACCCCTATAACACACAAATGTACATCACACAACACATATCCTACCACTTTTGGAAAAAAACACTGGACACAACCTCACATACTGCCAAACAGCACACGTAGCCCAAGCAGAACAGACACATACACACATACGTACAAACAACTAATGTCAGCCAGGAGCAACTACATACTACAGAAAGAAATGCATAACAAAGATGTAACCAGGAAACCAACAACTGGTTGGTCCCAAGTATATTTAGTAGCCTCAATGTAGGTCATAGTCCCAGTCATTTTTAAAAGTCCACAATGCACACGTGCACATATATGTGACCCGAACTTGACTCCTGAATGCCATGTAACCTTTACAGGAAGGGGCATTAATGGGGACGGCAGGCAGGCACCTCAGGGGTAATCTGGGAGGGTTGGGTTTTGGAGGGGGGCCTTTGGGATCTTCCTTAGGAGGGGGTTGGCTTTTAGGTGGAGGGTAGACTTCTTGGCAGGGTGAGGGGCATGGGAACTTGCAGGGCAGGGGAGGTCTTGGAGGTGGAAGGGCTGAACTTGGGGAGGGACACAGACTGTTTAGGGCACCACGGGATGAGAGAGGAGTAGGAAAAAGTGCAAACTCCAAAAGGAGAGTCTTTTTAGACACACAGGGACAGTTCTAGCAAAAGGGTTTGGGTGTGGAGGGCGAGGGAGTGGTTGTCTTGTTGGTGTGGAAGTTGTGGGTGCATGTTTGTGTGAGGTATACTTGTGGGTGGTGGGTGTCTGTTGGGTGGGTGAGTGTGGGCATTTATGTGTCTTGGGAGAAGGAGGTAGAGGTGCTAGGAGATGCCGTGGTGGATGGGTGAGTGTCTGTAGGGGTGGTGACTGCAGTTATGGTGGATGTGCTCCATATAGGCGTATCTGTCTTTGTGGTGTCTGTGGATGTGGTTACTGGGGTGGATGTCTGAGGGTGAGATAGGTGTAGTGGCTGGATCTGTGAATGTTTCTGTGGTGTCTGCAGGTGTGTTAGGTATGGTGTCTGTGATGGTGGGGGTGATGGGGTGTCAGGACAGATCATGTCTGTTGCTGTGTGTGCAGGTGTATGTTGCTTGTGTGCATGCTAGTGGTGTGTCTTGTGGTGCTTGTGTTTGGCAGAGCTACCCTTGGATGTTGAGGTGGATGCATGCTTGTCTGTCTGTATGCTTTGGCTGGGTCAGAGGAGAGGGTTTTGGGATTGGGAAGAGGGAGGTGGAGGGGGTACGGAAGACAAAGGGTGACTGGCTGCCATCAGTGTGGAGGCCAGAGCTTGAATGGATCTCTGTAGGCCAGCCAGTGCACCACGAATGCCCTCCAAGAATGCATTACTCTGTTGGACTTGAGTTGCCTGTCCTTGGATGGCATTCACAATGGTCGACTGACCCACAGAGATCGACCTCAGCGGGTCAATAGCCTCCTCACTGTGGCAGCAGAGCTGACAGGGGCAAGGGCAGAGGTGCCTGCAGCAAACGAGAAGCCCACCCTCTTGGGTGAGCGGGCATGGCCAACTGGGTGGGTAGCTACAGGGAGGTCGGTCATAGTAAGGGGGTGGCAGACAGAGATGGGTCCCTCACCACCAGGAAGTATGTACTGGAAGAGAATTTTGTTTAAGAAGACGTGGATCCTACCTTCCCTGTGGCACTCCCCTCACCCTCTGAGCCACTGGTCCTGTGGTCGGCAGCTTCCCCACACCGCTGTGCCCTGTCTCCCTCGCCTGCTGATGTTGATGCACAGAAAGAGAGAGAGAGAAAGAGAAGCCATCACATTCTTCACACACACAAACATTACAACATGCACAACAGTATCAAAACATCTCTTGCAAATAAAGCTCCAGTTAGAAACCATTCAGAGTCTACATCATGTCACAACAAGATACTTCCAACTTTCCCATATGACAATAGTTTCACCCACAACATAACCAACCATCTGACCACACCTTCACCATCCCATCAATACAGTTGTTACTCAAAAGAATCATGGACAAGATGGATTGGCTAAATCAAAACTCTATTCCCATACAGATCATCACTGTCCACCATCAATATCATCCAATCAGTCTAAAGAAATGCAGTTGACTGATAACAAAATATCATGCCTACTCCTACTCCACACCTGCCCAGTCCATCACTAAAACTCATGTTCCATGAAAGTAAACTCATCTCACGTCACATAAGACACAGCATGTTGCTTTCCAAACACATGCCTAAATGATCATTCTGTACTCAACTTACACAATGGCAAAAACCTCATATTAATACATGTGTGACATTCCCATACAGTGTGTATCACAAAATGACATAGCATGTCATTGAAACATCTGTCTAAATTCTAGGAAAAGATTAATTAGGAGTTTCTGCACCCACTAATCTGATACATTGTCACATAGACAACAAGTCTATGTACTGCAAAAAGGCCTACCTAGCACAAAGGGAACATAGTTATACCAACAAAACAATGGACACAAACAATGTGCATGGAGGGCTCATACCATTCCACCATACATGCTGAACATAAACCTCTACATGACAACATGGGAACACCTACATCACTAACAACTGTCCAGACATGTGATTTCCACTACCTAATTCTGAAACTAACGGTTACACAACTGATTACTAATGTACCAATGTTAGAAATGGGGTTTCTGGTTGGCTAGGGTATGCACCTAAGCCAGGCAGTCCCCACCCACTCTAGTCAGTGCAAGAGAGGTACACACCCAAGATGACCCCTGCCCACCCCCTTGGTAGCTTGGCACGAGCAGTCAGGCCTATCCCAGGGGCAATGTGTAAAGCATTTGAACAACACACACCACACACATGACGCAATATCCCCACCACAAAGGAAACACAACACCAAGTTATATGAAAATAAACTGTATTGTACACAACATCATTAGACCAAACACAACATGTCAGTAATACCATGTTACCCAAGCAGTTGTTAGAATGTTACACAATACTGTTATCCGACAGAAATCAGCAGTAGTCACATATAACATACAGGTTACTCATTATTCTGAAACATAAGTAGCAGTCAGGAAACATTACTATAAAAATGCACTTGTCATAAAAGTATCATAAATGCCCATGCCAGGAACATTAGAAACATATGGCAAGTCATGAAAACACATTAGCAAAGAATTCCCATAAAAGGAACATCAAAAGGTTATACCGCCATAATCAAGACAGCCTCACATGAAGTGTCCAACTATTTCAGGACGCAGGATTGCTTGGCCCTTTTACTCATCTCTCAAACCCAATGTTGCACATAGAGCAGATCCAGTGGAATAGGAATGGTCAGAGTCCAAAGAGCTATACAACTCACCATTTGGGTAAATGGACTTCTGAATACTAGTTAGGAAGTATGACACAGCAGATTACAAATATGTATGATTGAGTAGAGTCACAAATATGACTCAGTCACATGTGCATTTCCACATGCAGTCATACTATTTGGTAGACAAAGCTGATTAACATATTCCCATGCACAATACAATGGCCTGATCTGTGTTTGTATGTTGGCAACTGTAGTACCAGGTCTTCCTACGAGTCACCATACCTGTAGCACTTACGACATTGTCACAGCTGCAATACTTAGACATCATGCGCTAAACTATCAGAGGCAATGAGTTCTGTCAGTACCTACCCCTTGTGGCTGATGTGCTTCCCTCAAACGCCCATCCACCTCAGGGTAGGCCACTGCCAAAATGCGGGCCATTAGGGGGGTCAAGGTCTGACAGACACCCCTCCCTTGTTAGGAGGACATCCCCAGCTGGGCCTCTGCGGTCTTCCGGCCCAGTGTCTCAGGTCCTCCCACCACTTCCTACAGTGGGGGCTCCACCAGCTGTGGACCCCCTAGGTGCACACTTGCTTGGCAATGGCACACCAAATTCCCTTCTTCTGATGGGCATTGACCTGCATGGATGACACAAACAAAAGGAAAAAGTCATGTCCACATGCACCATACCAATAGTAGTGGACAGTACACATCAGTGACAGCAAGTAGGTAAACATTCTCATCCTCTCAACTCACACTCATTTACAGATTATCTTCTGCATTCATTAACACCTTCACTACTTTACATTTCAGATACACCATCATTCACCACACCTATCACACATTGGTATTGCATTGGACTCACCTGCTCCTCTGGTGCACCATATAGCTGTTCACACAGGGGTAGGTCTTCCTCCACAAGCTTCTCCAGCTCCTCAGGGGTAAAGGCTGGGGCCCTACCACCCGCAGGACGTGACATGATAGCTCCCAGAAGCAGTACACAGCAGCTCAGATAGTGGTGGTATTGCTGGCAGCAGTGTCATGAGTCAAGTGAGCAATACTGCAGAAGATGGCGGTCATGTCCACCATGTACAGGACTGTTACCGCCAGCGGACATGGCCATTGGCCCAAGTCCGCCAAAGACAACAATGGCCCTCAGTATGACACTGGCAGTAAATCCCGCTTGCTGCCAAGCTGACGGCCGTCAACTTACTACCGCAGTGGTGGATATCCGTTCACCATATTATGACACACACACACCAATCCGACAGAATACAGCCACATACACAAATCCGCCAGACCAAAGGTCAGTTATAACGTGGCGGTCCCAAAACCCATACTGTTACGCCAATAAAACAACGCCTGTCACATTATGACCCACGAATCACCACAGCGGACATTCAACTGCGGAAAAACTATTGGTGGTACATACCACTGCGCTCAGAATGGACACCCACATACAAAACAACACTACATTGGCCAATACCAAAAACACCCACCTGACAACCATACACAAACCACATCCACACACCCACACCACTATAAAACACCCACCCACAATACCCACAACCCTTTACAAACAACAATTACTTCCAGGAAACTGAGGAGAAGAACACAGAGACAACCAGACACACACACCACATACACCCATACACCCCTCACGCAATCCACATCACACACCCCACCACATTACCCAATATACCCTCACCAACACATATCACATAACACCCATGGCACCACAAAGGCACCCCCGTTTCACTGAGGAGGAGTTAAGGGTCATGGTGGAGGGAATTGTCAGGGTAGAGCCACAGCTCTTTGGAGCACAGGAACAGCAGATTTCCATTGCAAGGAAGATGGAGCTTTGGCGGAGAATCGTGGACAGGGTCAACCCAGTGGGGCAGCACCCAAGAACAAGGGACGACATCAGGAAGAGGTGGAACGACCTACGGGGAAGGTACATTCCATAGCAGCAAGACACCAGCTTGCCATACAGAGGACTGGTGGTGGACCCCCACCTCCCCCTACAGCTCACAGCATGGGAGGAGCAGGTACTGGCAATACTGCATCCTGAGGGACTCGCTGGAGTAGCCGGAGGACTGGACACTGGTAAGTCAACATTTGCTACTTATCACCCCCATACCTGCATGCCATCTCACACCCTCACCCTCTCTCCCATCACCCCACACCATCCAACACACTGTACCTACACATCTGACAAACCCCAATGCAAAGCCATGCATGCCATACCAATGCATGGACAGCCCTCCCAGCCCTTCATGAACACCCATCACTAAAGCATGAACACCATAGGGAAGCTAACAATCCCACAATACATCCCATACACAAGCAAAAGCTGGCAAGGCAACACCAAGCATAGAGGGGAAGCCAGAGATGTTCAAATGGTATAATACATCATTTACATCCCCACAGGTACCCCAGCCAATGTCAGTGCCACCAATATCCAGTCCCCCAACAGAAGAGACCCCAAGTGATGACAGTAACTCTGGACTTCTGGATCTGGAGGACCTACCTGGCCCATCAGGGACCACTGGACAGCCAGTCACCCAAACCCACTCACAGACCACCACAGAGCCTCCCCATCAGGAACCAACACCACAGCACCCACCCAGCGTACCCACACATCTGTCCCCGGGACACGGTAATCAGCAGTGTGCCCACCTGTACAGGGACCCCATTCCACAACGCACCCACAAGACAATCAGGGATCTGGGGTCAGTGGCAGTGGGCACACCGTTCAGGCGACAGGGGGACAGGTCAACAGGGAAACTAGAAGGGTTGCTGTGTGCCAGGGGGAGGAAAGTAACAGAGAACCGACTCTCCAGGAGGCACTCTCCGAGATCCTGGGAGCCTTCCAACATTTCCAGGACACGATGGGCTGGATCCTTGACAACATGTAGGAGAACAGGCAGCTGCAGGAGGGACAGTATCAGGGGATCAGGAAGGTCTTGCAGGCCTTTAACGACACCCTGATCTCCATTGCAGGGGTTCTGGCAGAAATGGCCAACATCATGAGGGAGGCAGTGTCACACAAGTGGGCCCCTACCACTAGCCAGTCAACTGAACAGCCCTCTACTTCTGCTGCCGCTAGTGGCCAGGAGGCACCGCCACAGGACCCAAAGGCCAGTAGCATCCCTCCCCCTGCAGAAGGTAAACCACCCTGCAAACGTTCCCTGTGACCCAGACAGAAGCCTGAGACACTTGCCAAGACCACTGCCAGGAAATGAGACTCTCACGATTGTCCCCCTTGTTGTTCCACTCTGTCACCTTGTCCACCTTGAACTGCCATTGCTCACCTTCCTATGTTCCCTTGGGCACTGTAACTGTGCTACAAACAGACTGGAACGATACCCTGGACTTTCCTCTACCATCACCCCATTCCATTGCACTTACTTTACCCTCAATTTCTTAGCACTACAATAAACACCCTTGGATAAAACTCGACTACTAGTAATTCAAGTATTGCAAATTTGTATTGATTGAAACAGATACATCCATTGCAAATGAAACTGAACATAGTGAGAGAATAGTATGAATGACCTGTTGCTGGCTGTGGTGATCACTTCTCAACATTATTGTCATATCCCCAACATCTGTAAAATGATAATCCATAGGTGACAGTGAGTAGAGGCAAAAAGTGGGTAATGCCAGCATGCCACTGCCACACAGAATACACCAAAATACATAGAAATGTGAAGTTGCACTGTCTCACCTGTGTGTCATTGGAAGTACTGACAGATCACTAATGTTCTGTTGTTCATATCCTCATGCCTCCTCATCCTCACTGTCCTCATGGTACACTGCTGCCACTGGGGTATCTCCAGTCCCTTCCTCCTGTAGCAAAGGTACATGCCCTCTGAGGGCCACTACTATCTGGCAGATCTTCTTAGGTGAGTAGCACAGGGATCCACCTGTCAGATGGAGGCACCTGAACCTGGCCTTCAGTAGGCCAAAGGTCCTCTCAATCATCCTTCTGATACGCCCATGTGCCTCGTTATAACGTTCTTCAGCCCTTGTCCTGGCATTCCTCACAGGGGTCAGCAGCCACTATAGGTTTGGGTAGCCAGAGTCACCTGCAAGTATTGAGAGACAACATTTAGCCACACACTATTCTATTTGGCTAAAAGCAGAGGCATACACGAACATACACTGGGTGCAGACCAAGGCTCACCTATAAGTCACATCCTGTGCCTCTGTAGTTGGGCCATCACATTTGGGATGTTGCCATTCCTCAGGACAAAGGCATCATGCAACGACCCTGGATACTTAGCATTGACGTGGGAGATGTACTGGTCTGGCAGGCACACCATCTCCACACATTCATGGAGTGGAAACTCTTACGATTCTTGTACAACTGTTCATTCTGCCGGGGAGGGGACAAACGCAATATGTGTACTGTCAATCACCCCAAAAATATTGGGGATATGTCCCATTGCATAAAATACAGCCTTCATTGTGTTCAATTCTTCCACCTGGGGGAAAGCAATGTAGCTGAACATGTGTTTTACCAGGGCAGACAAGACTCTTGCCGGCACGATTGAGAACATTGGCTGTGACATTCCTGCTGCCAAGCCCACTGTCACTTGGAAAGAAACTGTTGCCAGGAAATGGAGCACTGATGGAACCTGCACAAGAGGGGGGATCCCAGTGGGATGACGGATAGCTGATATCAGGTCAGGCTCCAACTGGACATACAGCTCTGTGATTGTGGCCCTGTCCAGTCTATAGGTGAATGTAATGTTCCTGTCCTCCAATGTAGCTAAGTCCACCAGGGGTCTGTACACGGGGGGTATGTCTCCATCTCATATTCATCCACAGCAGTAGGTATCTAAGGGACACAAGAGTGAGTAGGCTGTCACAATTTGAACAACTATACCACAACAGCAGTCCACATCCTGTTTTGGGACAGTGTAATTTAAAAGTATGTGCCTATTTATCCTGTGACGCAGCAATTATCAATAGGCCTGTTTATCCCCCCTTGAAATGGCAACCACCTGTCCTGTTGTTCAAAAATAGGTTATTGGTAAGGGCAGGTAAGTACCTACACTTAGCAATAGGCCACTAACCTCCACTTAGGTCCAGTTAGGTCTCAGTAAAATAAACCCAGCTCAACCCTTGGTGGCTTGGCAACGAGAAACAATGCTTAACTTAGGAGACAAAGCGTAAACCATTCAAATATCACAAAACAGTAATTAAATAAACCACAGGAAACAGTTTAAAAATCCAAAATCAATTTATAAAAATAGATTATATTTTTATCTTTAAAATGACACCAAAACGAATAAAATCGGATAAGGGGAACCGGAGATATGAATTTTTCAAGAATTAATGCTTTCTAGCGCATAGAAGCAACTAGCGCTCAAAGGGTTAAAAAAAGGTCACACTGGAAAGGAACAAAGTCCAGAGTTCAGGCCACCCATGAGGTAACACTGTAAGGCTTACTTTCAGAAGTGTCTGATTCAGGAAAGTGGTCCACAGCACCAGCCAAGGGTTCAGAGGCTCTGGTGTGCCTTTTGGATTCTGGGACTACAACTCCCATAATGCACCTCTTCAACTTATGGAGTTGCTCCAAACGCCTCCAACTTCTGGATCTTCTTGCAGAGGTCCTTTTTGTGTCCATGAAGTGTCCACAACTTGATCCAAGGTTCCAGAAGCTCTGAGTTGCTCCTTGGGAGTTGGGACTACAATTCCCAGAATGCACTTGGTCAGACTCCTCAAATGGCCACTGGACGCTGGTCAGCTGGGCTCTGCTTGCAGGACTTGATGCAGGGGACTCTGGGCAGCTTCTTTGTACCTGTAGCAAACAGGGAGTCCCTTCCTGAAGCAGTAGAAGACAGGTAAAGTCCTTTTAGTGGTGAAGCCCAAGTGTGCAGATGGTGCAGTCCTCCAGAGTGCAGTGCCCAGGTGCAGGTCAGGGGTCCAGCAGGGCAGTCCTTCTTCTCCTATAATTCTTCCTTGTTGGAATCTGAATGGGATCTGGGTGTGGATGCAGGTCTGTCAGTTTTATCCCTGCTCCTGGGTGAAAAACAAGGGGGTCCTGGTTCCTCAACCAGGGGCAGGGTCCTTCCCCCTGTGATGACCACTTCCTGGTAAGTGTGGCAAAAATCAATCCCAGGGAGCAACATTCCTCAAAAATCCATCATGGCTGAAAGTGATTTTTGGAGGTTACATGTGGCTGAGCCCACCCACTGGTATGGCTAAAAATCCTAAACACACCCCTCTCCTGCCCTTTCCTAATCTAATCAAGGGGGCACCTAATTGTCTGGATTTGCAGGATGTGGGGTGTTGCTGGGGTGCTCCAAATGTCCTTCTCTGCCTTTGAAGACCAGTTTGGTAGCCCTCCCCCTCCTGCCTAACCATCTGCTGAGGGTAGATCTCCTCCCACAGGCACATCTCTTTGTGTGAAGCCAGGCCACTTCACACCTCATCAAGGCAGCCTGGCCAGGCTGCAAGAGGCTGGCCAATCAGAGCACAGAAGCAAAAACAATGCAGGGCTGAAGTTGGCAACTTTTCAGTTAAAGTTTAAAACTCTTGACCGGAACAAGTCATATTAAATCCCACAACTGGAAGTTGTGGGATTTATTATAACAATTAATTTGATACCAAACGTCTTGTATCTGTTACTTAAGGGAACTTTTAAAATTAAAATAAATTCTCCCCATTCTAGCCTATGGAGGCCATTCACTACAATGAGGGAAACATTAATTTGGCTGTTTTACCTCACCAGGGCTTATAAAACTATTTTTATAAGGTCCCTGCTTATAGTTACATGGCACCCAGCCCTAGGGGCACATAGGGCACACCTTAGGGGTGACTTATTGTCAAAATAAGGTAATTTAAGACTTTGGAACTACTTTTAATTCCAAAGTCGAATTTGCATATAACTTTAATTTAAAAGCAGCCGGCAAGGCAGGCCTGCCTTTAAAATTACAATGGGCACCTCAGCAGTGCACCCATGGGTACACAACCTATGCTGGGGTCCCTAAACCTACATGCCCTACCATATACTAGGGACTTATAGGTAGGTTGACTTAGCCAATTATAATTAGCCTAATGTGCATACTGATTTTACACAGAGCACAGGCCCTGGCACAGGTTAGCAGTACCCAGGGCACTATCAGAGTCAGGAAAACACCAGCAAAAAGTGGCAAATGGGGGCAAAAAGTTGGGGGGCCTCTGCAATCAGCCCTGTTCTCTCACACCTGTGTAGAGGGACAGGTGAAAGTGAGGTAATTCCGCTGATGTTGTGCGCCATGGTGGTAGGCAGTTGTGAACCATGCAATTTCTCATTGGATAATATTGGGCCCTATGGGGTACAGTGGCCAATGGGGATCTACGCTCGTGGTGATGGTGTTTACCACCGCGTTCGTGACCGCCATTTTCTATATCATTCCTCTCTTGTTTCTTGACCTTCCACAGGAGAAGACCTACACTGCATGTGCTGCTGTGACCTGTGTCTGGAACCTACCATGGCCCGTTTGATTGGGGAAAGGGCCCCAGCCTTCACTTCGGAGGAGTTGGAGTGACTGGTGCATGGGGTACTTCCTCCATATGGACTGCTGTATGGGCCTCCAGACCAACAGGTGAGTACACTGTGGGCACGATGCATGTGGCATGAATGCAGGGAGATGTGTGTGAAGGCATCATGTAAGGGTGGGTGGGGGTATTGTCTGTTGGTGGTGTACATGTTGTGAGCTGGCCGATGTGTGTGCCATTGGTGATGGAATCGGGCATGGTGGGCCATGTGTGTGACAGGCTGGACTGTTTGTTTAATGGAGTTCTCCTGTATGTATTACCTCTGCAGATCAGCACCCATCAAATGAAGGGATTATGGTGTGCCTTCGCCAAAGACACGTGGACCCTGGGGGTCTATTGAAGGCGGAGCACCCACTGTCGAAAACGGTGTGAGAACCTGAGACGATGGGCACGGAAGACCACAGAGACCCAGCTGGAGATGGCCTCCCAATGAGGAATGGGTGCCTGTCGGAACCTGACCCCCCTGATGGCCCTCATACTGGCAGTGGTGTACTCTGAGCTGGATGGGCGCTTGACAGAATCACAGCAGAAACAAGGGGGTGAGTACAGTGGGTATCATTACAACTTATGGCTGGAGCGGTGGTATCTGGGTGGTGGTTGTGTGTTAGTGGGTTCCCCTAAGGCCAGGCCTGACATTGCAGCGTAGGTCCTCTGAAGAGTAATGGTTGCATGGCAAATGCAGGTAACCTAGCTTGTTCGTATTAACCTCTAGGCAGGGATGCGTGGGTCCAAGGTGTGCTGCAGATGACGGTGTGTGCTCCTCCTCATGCATTGGTGACTAGCCATTTCACTGGTAGTGTGATGCATAGTAGGTAGGCCTGTTCCCTGTTGGTGAGGGTGCTGTGTACGCCGACAGTGGTATTGGTGCCTTCATTGACCCAGTGTATCCTTTGTCTCTTTCCTTCCCTTTCTTGTTTTGTGATCCTGTCCTTGAAAGCATTAGCATCATCTGATGGAGGAGGAGGGGCACCGGCGACAGAGGGAGCTGAATCCCACAGGACACTGGAGGCAGAGTCCACCAAAGCCGAGGGAACAAGTGGGACGGAGGGCGAGGGGAGCCCCCTCAGCAGATACAGGAGGGGACAACACAGACTCTGATACCTCCTCTGATGGGAGATCCCTTGTGGTGGCGGGCAACTCTCTGACCACCCCAGCTGAAGGTACAGCCGCCAGCCCCCATATCAGCACCGCCCTCCAAGTAGCCCCTCAGCGAGTTGCCTGTGCCCGCTCACCCAGGAGGGTGGGCATCTTCTTCGCCCCAGGCACCTCAGGTCCTACCCCAGTGAACCCTACTGTCTTGAGTGAGGAGGCTATAGACCTCCTGAGATCCATCTCTGTAGGGCAGTCAACCATTGCAGATTCAGTAATGCAATGCATTCCTGGATGGCATTAATGGTGGTTTGGCGGCCCAACAGAGATCGATTCAGGCTCTGGCCTCCTCTCTGATGGCAGCCATTGTCCCTGTTTCTACTGTCCCCCCCTCCAACTTCCACTTCCCAGTCCCATTCTCCCCAACCCATCCCAAGCACACAGACAGACGAGCATGTACACAAGACAACACCCAAAAGTGGCACAGGCAAACACAAGCACCACACTTCATCCCACAGCCACTCAAGCAAACACCATACTGTTGCAGACACAACATCATCCACAGCCTCCACTGTCTTCCCCTCCTCCTCCTCCACCTCCCTCCCAGTTACATCCACACTCACACCTATATGCCCTAACATCTACATCCACTATCATCATCACCACACCAAGCAGAACACACACCACACTGGCAGACACCTCCACAACATCCATGCACGCATCTCCTGTGTCCTTTCCCACTGTGTCAGTACCCCCTCCTAAAGACACGTAAACGCAAGCACTCAGACACCCAACAGCCATCCACCTCACATCAGCATACAGCCCATGCCCCTGCACCCAAGTCCAGCAGACATGCACCTCCAATACCCACTCCCTCATCCTCCACTCCCATTACTCCTCCCTCCACCCGCCCCAATGTCCCTAAAAGGCTTTTTCTTTCCCAGCTTGACTGCTTCCCTACCCCTCCCTCCTGTCCTGCACGTATGGGCAGGGTACCAAGGGCTCAGCCAAACAGTCCACGGGAACAGTAGTAGCACCACCTACTCATGGTGGTAAGGATAACAGACCTACGATACTGAAGGGGAAGGAACCAGCACCACCAGGGATGAAAGGGAAGAGTCCTGCACCAGCTGTGAGGAAGGGGAAGGGGCCTGCACCAGCTGTGAAGAAGGGGAAGGAGGCTGCACTAGCTGTGAAGAAGGGGAAGGAGCCTGCACCACCAGGCAGAGAGGGGAAGAGCCCATCCAACCCTGCCAGGAAGGGTAAGGGATCCCCGACCCCAGAAAAGGAGGAGAGGAGGCACTTGATGCCAGCGGAAGCTGTCAGGCTAACACAGCCACCACCACCAGCTGTCAAGGGTCCCCCACGCAAGCTGTGGACGTGCAGCCATCAGTGAGTGCAGGGGCTGCCCAGGAGCCTCCTCCAACAAACACTACAATGCAGCCATCAGTGTGTGCAGGGGCTGCCCAGGAGCCTCCTCCAGCACACACCACAATGCAGCCATCAGTGAGTGTAGGGGCTGCCTAGGAGCCTTCTCTAACAAACACCACAATGCAGCCATCAGTGAGTGCAGGAGCTGCCTAGGAGCCTCCTCCAACCACCACCACTGTGCAGCCATCACCGCAGGCAGACGGCATGTAGTCCACCCTCCAGAGGCTACTGTGCGGACTGCCCCCTCCAGAACCAGTGGGAAAGGCACGCACTCCAGAGACTGTGGCCTTGCACTCCCAAGGACAAAGCAATGGGCATGTTGCCCCCTCCAGAACCAGTGGGAAAGACACCCACTTGAGTGACTATGGCCTTGCACTCCCAAGGACAAAGCAATGGGCATGCTGCCCCCTCCAGAACAAGTGGGAAAGACACCCACTCGAGAGACTGTGGCCTTGCTCTCCTCAGGACAATCAATGGGCATGCTGCCCCCTCCAGACCTAGTGGGAAAGACACACACTCAAGAGACTGTGGCCTTGCACTCCCCAGGACAAAGTAATGGGCTTGTTACCCCCTCCAGAACCAGTGGGTTTGTTCCCGCATCCGGCTGAGGTTCCTCCCTCTCCCCCTGAGGTGCCTGCTTATTTGGAAACTGATGCCCCTGCAGTGTACTATCCAGATGTGGTCAGGATTCGAGTTGGGCCTTAGACTGTGCCCTGTGGCCATGTGGGCCCTTTGAACATTGGACTGGGCAGTGTCCCTTTGCGTACATGTGTACATATCTGTTTCATTGACAGATAAAATCATTAATTTTGATGTTGATCTAATTACAATCACTTTAGTCAATTCCTGTTGTCCTTGCATTATTCTGCCATTTTTCGGGGACAAATTGTTTTTCTTGTGCAGCTGGTTGATTGTATAGTGTGTGTGTGTGTGTCGGGTGTGTGTGGTGCGTGTGAGTGTCACTCTTGTTTTCCTCCCACCCTCCCTTGTGTGCTAGGTAGCTGTACTCACTGTCATCGTCTTCAACGGTGTTGATGTTCCAGGTGGACAATGACTTAGAAGATCATCGGGAAAACATCCAGTTTGGGTTCCATGGTGGCGTTGTTCTTCCCTGTGACTCCAATGGTGAGCCCTTTCACATCTGAGCTCTGTTTCTGCCAGGCTTTTGTTGGCGTAGGTACAGCTCCAGAAAAGGTGGCAGATTGCAGGGTCAAAATATGGTGGGCAGTACTTTGTCTTCTGCCTGGCTGTTGACGGCTACTGCTGTGGTGGCTGTTGTTTCCGCCGTGGTGGTTGGTGTGGTACATTGGCTGTCTATGGGAGTTATCACCGTCATGATCATAATCTGGCAGAACTTACCGCCATCCTTTTGGCAGTATTACCGCCAATTTATCACCCACCGCCAGGTTCGTAGTGAGGGCCAATGTCTTCGAAAAGCAATTTTCACTGCGGTGGTGATCGCCTACCACCAGGACGACTTCCGTAGGTGGAATTAGGTCACTTCCATGTGTCCAGTACAGTAGAGCAGGCAGCTGCCATTTTAGGTACATTATATGTATGAAGAGTTTTAGCATCTGTGTCATTCACTATTTCCCATATCAGGCAGTACAACTGTAGGTGCTGCTGTCGCGTAGGCTCTCATTATTCCAATGAGACTACTGGAAGTTGAGCTGCAGAATCGCCCCCGGTGTGGATGACTAAGTCTGACCCACTGCGGGTGACACCTGTCGCTCCAATCCGGGTTTTGCTCTGGCCAACTAACAGTGCCTCATCTCTACCCAAGGGCAGGGTTGACTGGGCAGCCGAGCGCGAGACATTATTGGTTTCTCAGGGAAGCCGTGGTCACTTCAGGTCTCATCTGTTTCTCTCAGTTACCTTGCTCTCATAGTTAAATGACAAACAGAGGCAGTATATGTTTCAATAATGATTGTTGGAGACTAAACTTCTACCACTTTCACTTGCAAAGTACCGTGCTGTAGCCTTGGAAGAAGCACAGAGTGAGCAAGAATGTCTTGTTTGAGAACAGAGCGCTGGCCTAGGCAAAAACAGTTAGATAAACAGAAAATAAAACAAGACCGTAAAAGTGGCTATTGTAACAATAATAAAATAAAGCTGAATAAAATATATTTTTGTTAAGGTGCACAGCGGCTTGGCCCAGTGTGTTAAAATAACGTGCATGGAGCTATAGCTAAAATGGCTACACAACACCCTTCCCTTGTCGGTTGAAGGTGGTTCAAAGCCTAAGGACATATAAAATTGCTACTAAAAGCTGAACCTAAGATATATGTGTAAAAGCAATGTCCATTATGACAAATTGAAGGGACACGTGAGCATGTAAAAGGACAATTTAAAACATAAACAAGTGGCATAAAACTGAATTTCGAAAGTCAAAGTTATTTTTGAAAAGTTCCAATCGATTCCGGCACCGTAGAGGACAGGAAATCTTCCACTTCGGCAGATGTTAAACTTGGAAAAGCATCGCCAAGAAGGATCAAGGAGCATTTGTGTTACATAGCCTCAGCCAAGGCGTCATTCCATGGATTGCCTAATGATGAGTCACGAGCCACATCCTCCAGGAAGGGCAACTCATAAGTGGCTTCCCGTAACAAACACAACCTCAACACGCATGTCCGGTAATGAGCCCTCAGCGAGCACATCAACAGATCAGCGTCCAATGAAAGCAAGCGCTGCGTAGAAAGACACATTTCCAGTGCGTGTTTGAAAGAGCACCAGAGGCACCGAAACACGGGCTGCACACAATTTAAAACCGGTCTGAATGACAGAAACCAGCCACACTCCAATTGCTCCAGGAGTGTTGCTCCAAAATACTGCATCATGCATTCATGACACAGCTGCGCTGATGGGAGCGTTTCCATTCCTCTTTGTTGCAGCGGGACAGCCATTGGGCATAACAAATAGCAACAGCAAAATGCCAGCTAATAAAGCCAAAGTTATTGGAAATCTCCCAAAAATACTCGAAAAAATTGAGTGGATGGCTGCTGGTATCAAACCGAATATGGAGGAGAAGATGTGAACAAA
The DNA here is from genome assembly GCF_031143425.1 of Pleurodeles waltl. Taxonomy (NCBI): domain Eukaryota; kingdom Metazoa; phylum Chordata; class Amphibia; order Caudata; family Salamandridae; genus Pleurodeles; species Pleurodeles waltl. The sequence continues at coordinate 40,750,151 of NC_090450.1, forward strand.
ACCAGAACCAACAGCCTTAAAGAAATATGCGATTCCAGTTGTACTGGATGCATTAAATATCTGTACCACGAGTTCACCGAAGTGTCTCGGAAAGTTTGGACTTAAAAGGGACTGTATTTCTGCTGACGACCTTGCCACCTGAAGTGCGTAGGTCTCACGTGCTGATGTGAGGGTCACATGACTTTGAAACAATAAAGCCTTTAGTCTGCTCAACTGGTCAAAATTCACATTTGAAGAAGCAATGTGAGGCCAAATGTCAGCTACCTCTTTTATCTTAGTGGGGGGAAAAGTAGGTTCCCGCAGCATGTAACGACCTTAGAGACTGAAACGACATAAACTATTCCAGCCCGCATCCCACAACAGTCTTCACCATTGAGGAGGACATAGCTGCCATTTGAAAGCACCTAGAACATAGGTCTAATCAAGGGGACCGGAACTCCCTTCAGATAACAAGCCAAGTTTGCTGCAGACGCGTTACACGCCCCATGCAAGGACAGCTGTTTACAAACCATTGAATGGCTGAGTGAAGTCTCACATTAACTATCGCTAAGAAAGACTTCTTTCATGCCACTGAGACATTTGTATGAGAAGGAAAGCTCCCACACCTCATGGATGTAACTATCTCCCAGCCTTTCATATCTGCCTACCGGAACGTGTTTTAAGCAGGAGGTGAATTGAAATGTAGAAATAGGCTGATTGATGACCCCGTGTATTAGCCACTCAGCAGATGGAATTGCAGCCACAGTAAAAGGCAACTTTTCTAATTTCTCGATGTTTAGCATGACATAAGTTGCTTCTTTCTTAGCTATTAGTTGTTGTTGTCGCGTTAAATTAAAGGAAGAAAATATCTCCCTGTAGCCGGATGTCCTCCAACGCGGCTCTCAAAACCTCCGATTGGCACTGTTCGCGCGCTACGGAGGAGAGCGTTCCCTGTTGCCGTGGTGACAAGGAGGCCGGCGCCTGCCCCATGACCCCGGATTTCCAGATTCAGGGCGAAGAAAAGAGTGAGAATGGACTACAGCGGGTGCGAAGGAGGAACATGCGGAGGAACCTGAGGTGATGGCGGGCGGCGAATCGGAGCAAGACGAGAGAAGATTTGGGAACCCCAACATTCCCAGAGAGGCAACGGACCCAGTGGAGAAAGGAAGAAGCGAGGAGACGTGCAGAAACTGCCACGTCCCAGGAGGGGCGTGGCTGAACAAGGTACAGTCCTTTTTTAAAGGACAGCTTACTGAGAAACAGAAGAACTGGGACAGAAGGGAAGAGGGTAGGGATGGTGAGGAGGGGGCTGAGAGGGGAGCAGCTGGGAGGGGGCAAAGAACTGACGGGAGAGACAGGGAAAAGGACCTTAGAGACAATTTTTGCAGTGGTTCTAGTAGTAACCTTCTGAGCCCTTAAATGCAAGTCATTCTGCTTGGTGAGACACAAAAAGGGTGATTGTATTTACACTATCTTGTTCCTGCCTTACCACACACGCACTCTTTCCCTCTCTCTCTCTCTCTCTCTCTCTGTCTCTCTCTCTCTCTCTCTCTCTCTCTCTCTCTCTCTCTCTCTTCTAGTCTAACGCTCTTACGGTCTATGTAACTCCAAACCCTGACTTACCTTCCCTTTCGTTCCTTTTCCGGTGTGTTTTGGGAGTCTGACAGAGGATCGTGCCGGTCAAGAGGGGAGCTGGGAAGAAAAGACAAGAGAGACACGTTACGGGACAAAGGACACACCAACTCACAATTTGATAATATTCAGAAATTATAAATAAATTACCACTTTCACCCACTCGAGCCTCAGAGTCCTTCTTATCACCTAGCCCACTGTAACACTCCCTTGCGCTGACATGTTGCCAGGGAATGCGACCCGCCTTCAATGTTTGAAGTGTCCAACCCAACTGCATAATGGACCTTAACTGACTCTGTCCATGGTGTGAAGAAGACATATCTGTTTGTATAATGTCTATAGCAGAAGAGACAATATTATTTAAGGTGTATATTCGGTCGGACAGGGTATTAATCCCACTATCCACAACAGCTAATGCCTTTTTTAGATTTTCCTGATCAGTTTGCCGTAACCGGGCAGCTGCTTCTTGTTGGGAAAGCTTTCAAATTTCATTATATACTTCATATAAGAAACACTTTCTGCAGTGTTTTCTGGGGCCTAACAGAAAATCCTGTAAATCTGTATTATTAGACAGGAGAATGAGGTGTTCTCTAACCACATTTAGTAAGGAAGTTCTTAACCTTTGGTGGCATAGTTTCCCTACACTGTATGTTGTAACTATACCCCCAGGTGTTCGGATAATATATAGCGAGGGTCCAGCCTATTAGTTCTAAAACCCCTGAGGAGTTTAAAAAACATTGATGACACCCGTGGCTATCTACTGGCCCCAATACCCACCTGCCAGGACGTGTAAGTGAAACATTAAATGTACCATTCTGGACCCATTCATCGAGCTGGTCTTCAGTTGCATTTGTATATTTTTGCCATTTTAAAAAAATTTCAGGGGCTGGTAAACTGGCCGTGTTTAATTCATTTATCTTTGCTAAGCCCAGACAACTTGTTTGTTGTACAGTTTCATTTAAGAAAATCATTTGAACAGGTATCAGGCATGCTCTGAATAAAGCTTCCTTCCCCCTTATTTGCCAATTTCTAGTTCACCATACACTTTTTACGTCAATTGACTTCAGTCAATAATAATAGCCTTCTATAGACAACCGGGAAACAAAGGATTCAGAATATATAAATTTCGTATTCGTCAATAATATATGTATATCTTTAGTAGGTGGCAATTTAAAATAATACGACTTGGCATTTTTTACATCATGCCCAGAAAAATATGCAAACTTTGCAGAATATGTTTTGGAACTCCCTTGTGGCGGAGTCGGACAATGTTCCCATTGTGTTTAATTAAAAACAGTTTTGGGTCTACTCGCTCTGTATATTAAATGGTGCCCATAATAATTATAGAAAAACATATCACCATAATTTTTTTTAGATTGATAAACATCTTTGTTTTCAAATAAAGTATAATACTGCAATTCATTCATCATAGAATCAACTATTTTCACATCCCAATCATCAGAAACAATGGCTGGTATTATTATATCATTCATAGATAGTTTGAACACATATGGTATTTGAATAACCTCTGTGGGTCTGTATATATCAAATATTACTTTATCTCAAACAATCCCATCAGGAATTGGTATTGCGGAAATGTGCACAAAAGATAAGTCTCTTCGGACTTTGTGTGATGAAAAATGTGGTTTCAATACCTCATCCACCAATTCAACTGTTGATTTTTCAGGAAGAAAATGTCCAAGTATTAATAAAAAGAAAGTGATAACATAACCAATCCAAAGCCATAGATAGTTCCATGGAAAAATAAAGTATGTTATTCTAAGCCATTGTTAGCTTACGTGTTCTTGACAGTTCAAGTGTTAAAGAGGCGAATGAGTCTGAGACGTCGTCATTGATGTCAGCAAAATATCTAGAAGCAGTTTATGCAAAAGCTGGAGCTGTGTTAGTTGGTGGAGTTGGTCTTTCTCCCGATGGCACAGAATAAATTGCATCATCCGTTTGTGTTGAAGGTGTATCGAATCAATCAGTTAGCTCTGTTTTATTTGATGTTAGTGGAACCAATGCAAGTTTATTTTCTACCCTCCCCAAGCTCGGAGAGGCGTCAGTGTTGCTACTTAGAACTTGTAAGGGAACTTCTTGACCAGTAGTGAGAGGGATTTGGGAAGTACTGGCTGTTCCTCTTGGTCTGCTGTGCAGGATCGGTCACATAGTGTAGTTTGACATTGTCAATGGAGACAAAACGATTTTCTTTGGCACCTGCCAACGGTGTAGAATTACAGTTCTGGTACCATGTATCCCCAAGACTGGGACTGGTGCTCGATAAGAAGGACCAAATTCCTTTTTCACAACAACCTTTTCATGTACTAGATCCCTGAGTCTAGGAATCCAGCGGGTAGGCGTTACAGGCACATCCTTGATTCCTGTGTAGACAGCACTGATAGAAGAATTGTCATCACAGAACTGTTGCAATTCCTGTAAGGTAGTGATATGTTCATTTATGTCAAAAGTTGTTTCTGCCGCCTCCACGCCAGGACCATCAAGATCTGGAACATACATTTGAATTCTGAACAGGCACTCATATGAAGTACGAACCCCAGGGACATACTAGGCAGATTGTTAAGTGCTGTCTGAACTCCACACAGGTGATTAAGCCAACTATGACCCGTACCTAAGACTCTGGCTGTTAAGGATTGCTGTAAATCATGGTTTAATAGTTCCATTACACTATTACCCTCAGGATAAAATGGAGACGAGTACTGGAGCTGGACCCTCAATGAAGCCATGGCGTCCCTGAATGCCCTTGAGGCAAAAGCATGGCCCTGGTCTGAATGGAAAGCCGCAACTGCATATGTTCCGATAAAGACTCGCAAATCTTTAATAACAGTCAGAGCATCAGCCGAGCATTGTGGCCACACCCATAAATATCTGGAGCAAGAGTCAACAGCGACTAAAATATACTTGTATGCACTGTCCGGTGTTAGGGGACCACAATGGTCTAAGTACATACATTGTAAGGGTTTATTTGAAATCAAGAGGGGTATCTGCGGTGGGCATTTGGCAGTAGAAACTTTAATTTGTTGGCAGATGTCACAACAAAGGACATACTCCTTGGTATCTTTGTAGAGGCCTGGCCACCAATAACGGGCTTGTAAAATTGAGATTGTAGCCGCCACACCAGCATGGGCAGATGCTACCACTTCATGCTCTGCTTTAATCAATTGTGATCTTATATCTCTGTTGGGAATATCTCGTACTCCTTGTTTTGCTTTACTTTCGACTGAGCCAAGATATGTACACTGAAAGGAGTCCAAAAGATTCTCTGGAATGCACTTCTTAATCTGAAGAAGATATTTATTATAGCTTTTTGTAAGGTTTGTGAAGGAAGGTTTGATTAGTAAAAAGTGTACTTCTAAAATGTGTAACCACAATGTGAGACTTTGTATAAAAAGTCTCCAATCTATATACAGCAAATACATACATGCAAGGATACAAACACTTATATATTGATATATAGATATATATATTCATATGCAATGCAAAGCAAATAATTAATAAAAATTAATCGCCGTAGATGGGCCCACCAAATGCTTCATCCTTCTCATGCCAGCAAGAAGATCGACTCCTGTTGAACTGCAAGAAAGAGATTTTCAACCCCCACGGGACACGTCAGGCAGCTAGTGCCCACTCCTGACTGAAGTCTCGGAATTCCACGCTACTGAACAGAGTCATCTTTTTTATATCTTTGAATAGAGAACTTTCTAGAAAGCCCTCCCCCTTAGAGGATAATTTTTTAAACAAATGCTGGCTACTGTAGGTCAGAGTTGGGGAAAAAAAACAAGCGTCGATGGATGGCCAGGTCTCCAAGGCCCGTTCTTTTCCCAAGGCTGACTAGAGGGGGAAATTACACAAAACATGCACTCCCTTATCATGCTAGGGCTCGGTGAGAACAAAATACAGAAAAAAAAGACACAGCTTGGTTTTCCATGTCAAAAAACACAGCTCATTTGCAATGTCTCCACTGCAATGTCTAACACCACAATAAGGCCAATACAAAAAGTAATGTCTAATGCCACGTCAAAAGCCAATAGGCAGCTAAACCAGGTGCAAAGCAGTGTGACACGACATTAGTGGTCAGTATTCAAAACATTCCTCCCCTAGGCCTGGTATTTTAACCTCAGTGTTCAGCATATCTCCCATTCAGTAGGAATATTTGTCAGGAAACCCTTTTGGATAGGGCGTACCATCTACCGTAGCAGTCACGGCAGCCCATATGTCTGTGTCCGGTTTTTAACTCAAACGAGTTACTAAAGCAACAGCAGCCACAGACACAGCTGACTTTGCGGCTTCATCAGCCAATGTATTCCCAGCAACCTGTATTCTAACACGCTGGTGTCCAAGTGTGTGTACAACATGACATTTGGTAGCGTTTCTTTCAGATCTGCTACTTTCCCCCACAGAACTCTGTGTTTAATGGTGTTGCCTTTAGAATCTCTGAACCCATTCTGGCATCAGTAATGCAGGTATTCATTGAAGGACTGGACACAATAGTACAATCACAAATAATCAGCGTAGGCTGTGCAGTATCTGTGTGTTCCAGTGCCATCAACAGAGCTTTTAGTTCTGCCAGTTGTGCTGTGCAACCCCCTAGGTTTTGCGTAAATGTGTGTAAGGGACAAAATTTATTGCATTCCATAGACCCGCTTACAACTGCGCAAGCAGCAGAATATTGATGTTTATTGCCAATTGCAGGTTGTGCAAAGCCATTGGTATACATGACTCTATGGTATTGTTCGATAGGCAGTGTGTTTGCTGGAACTGGGTATCATAGTTCATACTGCAAAAATTCTTGAATTTGTAACTTTGGGTCAAAAACGTAGTCTACATCAGTGGCTGTCAAAGACGTGGCCCATTTTATCAAACGTGGATGCAATACGTTTGCGTTTGGATCACTGGCTTTTGTAACGGCCTCTAGGGCTGGAATTGGAGAAACGAAAATAATGTGTTTGCTCTGGGCTAGAGGTCTCTCTTTAAAGACAGCCATCTGTACAGCAGTGAGGATTTTCTCAGTGGGAGTAAAGCGTTGTTCAGCTGCTGAGTACAAGTGTGATTTGTATGCAATAGGGACTGTCACACCTTCATTAAATGTCACTTAAGTGAAACCAATGGCACCAGCAATTACTCTGATGACCAAATGTGTTTTGTTGTCCCTTGTGTGTAAATGCTGTGCTGCAAGCATGTCTGTCTGCAATTCTCTGAGAATGCGTGTGTGCTCAATTGTCCAAAATGTACTTGAGAAATCAAGATGTATCAAATCATATAAAGGTTTTATGCATGAAGCATAATCTGCAATGTAAGTTCTGCCAAAATTTAGAAAACCCAAAAAAGATTGGAGTGTTTTGATCATTGTTGGAGGTTGTAGTTGTGTGCATTTTCTAAGAAGTGTGGCACTAGGCTCTTTCCTTGACTTGACAGTTCATATCCCAGGAACAGGACACTGAGTTGAACTTGTGGCCAAAATCAGCAAATCCGACAACAATGCAGGCTACCCGCTTTAAATGTTGTATTAATTCATTATCCATAAGATAAATGTCATCTACATATGACAATGCTTCAGGGTCAATCTTGTATAAAATTGCAGTAACACAAGCTGCGAACAGTCCTGGTCTGTTCTTATACCCCTGGGGTAAACAATAGAATTCTTTCTGGGAGCCTAGTGCACTGAAACTTGTTAAATCTCTACTCTCAGGCGCTATATTCTGGCAGAAGAAACCATTGGAAATATTCAGTGTTGTTTTGTATTTTTTACCTCTATATTGTTCATTAGTGCTGTGCTATGTGAATTTTCTATAGCATATGTGCGTGTATGACTGTTCAAGTGTCTGTAGTCTAAAACCAGTCTATATGAATGGTCTGGTTTATCTACTGGGAATAATGGATTATTCATTGGGGAGACACAGGGTTCAATTTCGCCCTGGTATTCTAGTTGTGTGAGTATTTCCCTCACAGGTGCTTTTGCATCATGTTTTATTGGATACTGAGGTTGTGGTTGAGGTTGATTTTTAATAATAGGAATTACATGGTAAGGGGATTCTTTATCACACCCTATGTGATTATGATATAACGCAGGTGCCTGTGCCAAAGCCCAATCAATGGCATAGGATTCAGTGAGTTCCTCTGGAACAAGGGGCGAGAAGGAAGATTTAATAACGTCTTCTCCATATGAGCAGGTGTGGACAAATTCAGGTGGCCAGTATATTGATGTCTATCAGGCGTTTTTATATTATCTCTATTTCTGAGATTATGGCCCTCATTACAATATTGGCGGTAAATGCCGCATACCGCCGTGCTGACTGGCGCCAACATACCATAACCGTGGCGGTATACCGCTACGGGTATTATGACCCACACAGAGAAATCCGCCACTATACAGACACCCACACAAGTCAGCCAGACCAAAGGTCAGTGATAAACTGGCGGTACCAAAACCCACACCGTTACGCCAACAGAAATACGCCCACAGTATCAGGACCAACGAATCACCGCGACGGTCTTTCAACTGCGGTAAACCATTGGCGTCCACACCACCGCGCTCAAAATACACACACACTAACAAAACTACACCACATCAGACAATTCAAACTACACACACCTGACACACAAACACACACCACACCCACACACCCAATCCAATATAAAACACACACCCACATTACCCACAACCCTTTCAACAAAAAAATTATCGCTAACTGAGAGACAGACAAGCCAGGAGCACCCACTCAATCTGAGCCTGATAACACCATCACCCATACACCATCCACGCACGTCACAGCACACACTACAACACATCACCCACACACCCTCACACATACCACTCACAACACACCCATGGCACCCCAAAGACACCCCAGGTTTTCAGAGGAGGAGTTAAAGGTCATGGTGGAGGAAATTATCCAGGTAGAGCCACAGCTTTTCGGAACACAGGTGCAGCAGAAATCCTTTGCTAGGAAGATGGAGCTATGGCGGAGAATCGTGGACAGGGCAACGCCATGGGACAGCACCCCAGAACAAGGGATGACATCAGGAAGAGGTGGAATGACCTATGGGGAAAGGTGCGTTCCATGGTTGCAAGACACTAGGAAGCCGGACAGAGGACCGGGGTGGACGGTGGACCCCCCCCACCCACTCCCCCACAACTAACAACATGGGAGGCGCAAGTCTTGGCAATAATGCATCCTGAGGGCCTTGCAGGAGTAGCAGGATGACTGGACATTGGTAAGTCAAATCTCTATTACTATAATACCCCCAGCCTACCTGCATGCCATCACAAACTCCTAGCCCTACCCGCAACACCATCACTCCACCACCTCACATACACCCCACTATCACAACCCACTCATCCCAAAACCAAGCCCTGTATGCCACACCAATGCATGGACACCCATAACAGACCTGCATGGACACCCATCACTAAAGCATGCACATTAGAGAGAATCACCTAGCCCACAAAATCACCACTCACACAAGGCAAAGCTGCCTTGCTAATAACAACCATACAGGGAAACACACCCATGCACAAGATGGCACACGCAGATTCAATAACACTGCATTTACATCCCCACAGGACCCCCACTCAACGTCACCAGAGAGGAGGTACCACCAACATCCAGTCCCCCCCCAGAAGAGGCCCACAGTGATGACAGCAACTCCGCACGCCTGGATCACGATGACCAACCTGGCCCATCAGAGACCTCTGGACAGTCGGTTACCCTGCGAGAATTCCAAAACCACCAAGAGCCCCCCCTCAGGAAACACCAGCACAGCACCCACCCAGCGGGCCCATACCTCTGTCCCCAGGACACGTCAATCAGCAGTGTGTCCACCACTACAGGGACCCCAGGCAACATCACAAACACAGGACGATCAGGGACCTGGGGTCAGTGGCAGTGGGCACATGGTTCAGGAGACAGAGGCACAGGACAACAGGGACACTGGGAGGAGTGCTGTGAGACGGGGAGGACAGGCCCAGGTGACCGACCCTCCACAAGGCACTCTCCTAAATCATGGGAGCATACCACTATTCCCAGGAGACCATGGGCACGGTACAGGCCAAGTTTCAGGAGACCCACCGGCTGCAGGAGGAACACTAACTTGGGATCAGGGAGGACTTGAAGTCCATTGACAGCACCCTATTCACCATTGAAGAGGTGCTGGCAGACCTGGCCAACACCATGAGGGACACAGTGGCACACAAACAGGACCCTGACACTAGCCTGGACGATGAACAGCCCTGCACCTCTGCCGGCGCTAGTGGACAGGAGGCACTGTCACAGGAACAACAGGCCACCAGCACCCCACCTCCTGCAGAAGTAGAACCACCCCGTAAACGGTCCCTGAGATCCAGGAACAAGACAGAGAACATTGCCAAGACCCCCGCCAGGAATAAGACCCTCCTGAATGTCACCCTTCTGTCCCACTTTGTCACCCTGTCCACCTTAAACTGCCATTGCTCCCCTTCCTATGCCCCCATACCAAGAGACTGACCTCCACCATGGACATTCCTCCACCATCACCCCAGCCCATTGAACACCCCCTCCACTTATTAGTACAGAAACAAACACCCTTGAATCACAAATCAATCTGGAGTCAGTCTGTACTTTCACAAATGTGTAATTGCAACCTCTCAGAAATATAGCAATGTCAATGTACATGTTCACATGCCAATGTTACACAGTTGTTGGCCAGCAGTAAACATAGCAGTGGGCACAAAGTGGGACCCCCATCTGTGAAATGGAAAGCCAAAGTGACATGTCAGGGTCCATACACAGAGCTAAAAAGGCAGATTTATGCTAGGTCCTACAATAGTATCAGATGTGGGAAGCAATTCCATCCTCTTACCTGTGTCTCACTGGAAGTATTGCATGATGATGTTGTTACGCTTATCTACATCTTCTTCTTCTGCCTCCTCTTCTTCACTGTCCACAGGCTCCACAGCTGCCACAAGACCAGCATCAGGCCCATACTCCTGCAGAAAAGGCACCTGGCGTTGCAAAGCCAGGTTGTTCAACATACAGCATGCCACGATGATCTGGCACATCTTCTTTGGTGAGTAGTATAGGGATCCACCTGTCAGATGGAGGCACCGGAATCTCGCCTTCAGGAGGCCAAAGGTGCGCTCTATTATCCTCCTAGTTCGCCCATGTGCCTCATTGTAGCGTTCCTTTGCCCTTGTCCTGGGATTCCTCACTCGGGTCAGTAGCCATGACAGGTTGGGGTAACCAGAGTCACCTGCAAATATCGAGGGACAACTGTTAGACATCCTCCGCACATTAGGGGATCTCCCATACCCAGATACCAAATTAAACTGTGTGGGGACCTTGGGCTCACCTATTAGCCACACACAGTGCCTCTGGAGTTGCCCCATCACATAAGGGATGCTGTTATTCCTCAAAATGTAAGCGCCATGAACAGAGCCTGGATACTTGGCATTCACTTGGGAGATGTACTGGTCAGCCAAACACACCATCTGCACATTCATTGAATGGTAGCTTTTCCGGTTTCTGTATACTTGTTCATTCCTGTGGGGGGGGGGGACAAATGCCACATGTGTAGCATCAATGGCCCCAATGATGTTGGGGATATGTCCCAGGGCATAGAAGTCAGCTTTCACTGTGGGCAAATCCTCCACCTGAGGGAAAACGATGTAGCTGCGCATGTTTTTCAGCAGGGCAGATAACACTCTGGACAACACGTTAGAGAACATTGGCTGTGACATCCCTGATGCCATGGCTACTGTTGTTTGAAAAGACCCACTTGCCAGGTAATGGAGCACTGACAGGACCTGCATGAGAGGGGGCATTCCGGTGGGATGGCAGATAGTTGACATCAGGTCTGGCTCCAACCGGGCACACAGTTCCTGGATTGTTGCATGATCAAGTCTGTAGGTGATTATGATGTGTCTGTCTTCCATTGTCGACAGGTCCACCAGGGGTCTGTACACTGGAGGATGCTGCCATCTCATCACCTGCCCCAGAGGACGTGCCCTATGGAGGAGAACGGTGAGCAGAGGGTCATACACCACATAGGTTGCACAAGGCTGTTTAGCCCAATCGTTAAATTGTCTCCATGTGCCTTCGTCTGTCCATATTCCTGGCCTAAATAGGTGTGACGCAGTTAGTTGGCCTGCCATGTGGGCCTCTGAAATGGCAGCTGCCTGACCTGTAAGGTGGGACAAGGGGAAATGAGGAAACTGCGCTGGCATTGTGCAGTGTTGCGGTAGGCGGTCGGAGACCGCTGAACAATTCAGCATTGGTTATCATTGGGCCCTATGGGTTCCAGGAGCCAATGACGATGTATGCCGGCAGTGACGGTACGCACTGCTGCGGACGTGACTGCCATTTTCTATCTGTTTCCTCACTTGATACCTGACCGTCAACAGGAGAGGACCTACACTGCAAGTCCTGCTGTGACCTGTGTCTGGAAGCAACAATGGATACAGTGTCTGGGGAAAGGGCCCCTGCCTTCACTGTGGAGGAGTTGGAGAAACTGGTGGATGGGGTCCTCCCCAGTACACGCTACTCTACGGTCCTCCAGACAAACAGGTGAGTGAACCATGTGCATGGTGGATGGGACATGATTGTATGGAGTGTTGTGGATGGAAGAGAAGGGAGAGGGGGACGGGCCAGCATGTGAGGATGGTGAGTGTATGTTTTTATGGGATAGGGTGGGAGGTTTGTGTCCAATGTGTGAGAACCACTGTACGGGAAAGTAACATCCTTTTTAACTGCACTATTCCTCTAGGTCAGTGCCCACCAGAAGAAGGGTATTTGGTGTGCTATCGCCAAGGGAGTGCGGACCATGGGGGTCTACCATAGACGGAGCACCCACTGCCAGAAAAGATGGGAGGACCTGCGCTGCTGGACCAAGAAGAAGGCGGAGGCCCAGCTGGGGATGGCCTCCCAACGTGGAAGGGGTCCCCGTCGCACTATGACCCCCCTGATGTATCGGATCCTGGCGGTGGCATATCCTGAGTTGGATGGGCGCTTGAGGGTATCAAAGCAGCCACAAGGGGGTGAGTACACTCTCATTCAGCTGACTCTGCACGCTTAACAAGGTGTCTGGGTGAGGGAGGTGGCTGTAGGTTCCCCTAGGCCAGGGCGATCTTGGTAGGCTAGGTCCCTTGTTAGGCAGGCTCTGTGGCACTCCAAACCCCAATAGTGGTAGTGGCCATCTACAACATTGATTTGCAGGCTCATTCACACTCCAACCTCAAAGGTGGTATTTACCCTCTACACCTAGTCAGGATCCCATGGGTTCAAGCTGTGCATGAAATGGGTCTAGAAAGAGTCCCCCATGGGCATGTTCTTTTCCCCTGCCCTGTTAGTGCATGGCTTAGTGCAAAGAGCTGCTCCCTGTGTGTTGTGTCCGCCAACGTTAGTGGTGTTGCCGGCATTGACCATGTCTCCTCTGTCTTTACCCTCTTTTTTGTTTTGTCACCCTGTCCTTGTGTTCATTAGCATCATCTGGCGGAGGAGCAGTGGCATCGGACCAGGAGGGAGCTGCATCTCACATGCCATCCCCTCCACCAGCCCCGCCCTCCCAGCAGCCCCTCATCGAGTTTCCTGTGCCCGCTCACCCAGGAGGGTGGGCATCTCCTTCGCCCCAGGCACCTCGGGCCCTGCCCCAGTCAGCCCTGCTGCCCTCAGTGAGGAGGCTAATGACCACCTGAGATCCCTCACTGTTGGGCAATCAACCATTTTGAATGCCATCCAGGGTGTTGAGAGGCATTTGCAGCAAACAAATGCATACCTTAAGGGCATTCATCCTGGCGTGGCGGCCCAACAGAGAGAATTTCAGGCTCTGGCCTCAGCACTGATGACAGCCATTGTCCCTGTGTCCAGCCTCCCCACTTCAACTTCCTCTACCCAAACCCAATCCCCTGTACCTCCACCTGTCGCAAGCACACCAATAGACCAGCATGCACACTCATCAACACACAAGAGTGGACATGGCAAACATAAGCACCACACATCCCACAGGCACGCACACAAGCACCATCCCCATGCAGACACAGCAACATCCACTGCCTCCACTATGTCCCCCTCCTCCACGTCCTCCTCCTCCCTCCCTATCTCATCTCCACTCACACCTGCATGCACTACATCTTCATCCACTACCTCCATCACCATCACGCCCATCACCACACACCGCTCAAATGCAGTCACCACCCCCACTACCATACTACCATGCACACATTCCCTGTGTCATCTCCCAGTGTGTCTGTGAGCCCTCCTCCCAATCTACACAAATGCAGGCACACAAACGCACACAGCAGCCATCCACTTCACAAAAGCCTCCGGCCCATGCACCTTTACCCAAATTCAGCAGACGGACACCTCCTACAACCACTACCTCTTCCTCCACTCCCAAACCTCCTCCATCTTCCCGTCCCAGTGTGTCTAAGAACTCTTACTGGCTAAGATTGGCCTCTTCCCTACACCTCCCCCCCGTCCTTCCCCTAGGTCTAGGCTGTCCAGGTCTCAGCCCAGCACCTCGGCCACAAAATCATCCAGCACAGTGGTCTCAGCAAGTCCGGTCACATTGCGGGTGGCACCCATCAGGGCTGCCAGTGTGCCACCTTGCGAGGCCAAGGATCAGCCCATTCCGCCACCTGCCAAGGTGAAGAATGTCCCCACATGCCAGAGGGAGAAGCCGCACCAACCACCAAGCAACGGCTCCTCCAAGCCAAAAGGGGACAGTGCCAAGGTACCAGCAGCGACATCAAAGGTGGGGAAGGGACACGAGATGAAGAGCAAATCAGGACAGGGCACGGAGGCTCTGGCTGAGAGACCAGAGTCACCCCTTCTGTCAAGCAGAACATCAACCTGTACAGCGGTGTACACCACCACCTGCACCGCCACCTGCACCGCCACCTGCATGTCTGCTGCCTCAGCAACAGTCCCCAACATCATCCCCAGTGGGCAGCCATCCGAGGATGTAGGAGACGTCCTGCTGTGTCCCTCCACAGGTGCTGACACATGCACCACCACTAGCACCTCTGCCACAGACACCGCCGCAACCACCGCCACCAGCCCGCGACGTGCTCAGACAGTGCCACCACAGCTGACATGGCTATCATCCCCAGTGGGCAGCCGTCCGAGGCTGCAGGAGACATCCTGGACCCTGCACACACAACATGAGGCAACACAACCAGCACTGGCAGTACCAGCAGTTGGCAGGCGAAGTTGCAGCAGGGTGGAGTGTGTCTCTGCCTCCATGGAGTGTCATGCTACCTGTTCCCAGGCAATCTCGTGGCACACACACCCAGGTGAGGGAATTGGACCTGCCACACTGCATGTGAAGCACTCTGGGCACAAAGCCCCCTCCAGAACCATTGGAGAATCACATCCACTACCTCAGTCCTTGGCAGGATGAAGCACTCTGGGCACAATTCCCCTCCAGAACCAGTGGAGAATCACATCCACTTGAGAGACTGGGGCTTTGCACTCCCAGGATAAAGTAGTGGGCAAACCACCCACTTGAGAGACTGTGGCTTTGCACTCCCCAGGACCAAACTGTGGGCATGGAGCCCCCTCGTGGAGCAGTGGCATCGTCTGTTCATCCGGCTGAGGTGCCCCCCACCCCCTACCCCTAAGGTGCCTGTTTATTTATGATCTGATGACCCTGCAGTGTTCTCTCCGTTTCGAGTCAGGTATCTTGTGTGGGCTTCGTCCATGCATTTTGGGACCACTGGTCCATGGACAATGATTTCATTAATATCCGGACTTGTGTAGTTGGTATACATATTTGTATATACCGATATTTTAATTTGGCCTATCTGATTTTTCAATGATTACACTCGTTACAATCATTTCATTTTGTCCTTGCATTTTTCCAGTGGGTGCGGGGTGTATATGTAATGTTGCTGCATGTATTTGTGCGTATGGTGTTGTGGGTGAGGGTGGGGGTGTTGCATGTGTGTGTCACTCTCTTTTCCCTCCTCCCCTCCCCTGTGTGCTAGGTGCAGTACTCACCGTGGTCGTCGCCGGCGTCTTTCCTGCTCCTGATACAAGAGGAGGTAAAGCAACATGGGCAAGACCTGTAACTCTGGCTCCATGGCGTCCTGGTTCCTCGTTGGGTGTTGAAAGGTGACTGGTTTCCGTTTCAAGTACTGTATCCGCCATGCTTTTGATGGCGTTGGTACCGCCCCAGAAAAGGTGGGTGATAGGCCTCTTGTAATATAGTGGGGGGAGCATTGTCTTCTGCCTGTCTGTTGGCGGTTACTGCTGCGGTGTTTGTTGCTACCGCTGTGGCGGTCGTAGTGTTAAAGAGGCTGTCTATGTTGGCAGTTTCTGCCATGGTCGTGATCTCTTTTTTTTTTTCTGCTGGCCTGTTGGCGGTATTACCGCCGCTTTAACACCGACTGCCAGGGTTGTAATGAGGGCCTAAGTCTGACCCACTGCGGGTGATACCTGTCACTCCAATCCGGGTTTTGCTATGGCTAACTAATAGTGCCTCATCTCTACCCAAGGGCAGGGATGACTGGGCAGCAGAGCGCATGACATATTTGGTTTCTCAGGGAAGCTTTGGTCACTTCAGGTCTCATCCGTTTCTCTCAGTTACCTTGGTCTCACATAAAAATGACAAACAGAGGCAGTATATGTTTCAGTAATGATTTTAATAAAATTACTGCATCTTAGATAGCAAAGCATGAGCTGCAGTAACCATGATGACTCAGCATGACAGTATTAAAATCATGACGAGAAGAGTGAAGCATAGGAATAACGCTATCATATTGTCACTATAGTCAACAGACAAATTCCTTTCTAGGCTATAATTGAGCACAGCATGTTAAGCTCTGATTCTGCCCTTCAGGTTCCCCTGGGAAGACATCATCCCCATACCTAAGCAAAGGCCTGTAGTCTGCGTTAGCATCTGTAGTGAGGCATTCAGCAGTCGTGGTTCTCTGGGCGGAATCTCCCTCTAACGTGTAAAGGACAAGATGTTCTAAGAAAATGTCCCTACATAAGGATGTGTATTTTCTAAGAATGTTGGAGACTAAACATCTACCACTTTCACCGGCAATGTACCGTGTTGTAGCCTTAGAAGAAGCACAGAGTGAGCAAGAATGTCTTGTTTGAGAACAGAGTGCTGGCCTAGGCAAAAACAGTTAGATAAACAGAAATTAAAACAAGACCATAAAAGTGGCTATTGTAATAATAATAAGATAAAGTCAAATAAAATATATTCAGGTTAAGGTGCACGGCGGCTTGGCCAAGTGTGTTAAAATAACGTGCATGGAGCTACAGCTAAAATGGCTACACAACACTGCCTCCATGTTTCGTTGTCAATATGTGCTTCTGTGCACTAAGTGCTGTGTTACAGGAGGACATATGGTGTTAGCAATGTACACCTTCTCTGATTTTCCAATGCTTTCTAGAAAACGTAGATAATATGCAGCAATATGTGTAAGACATTTCAAATCTGCTGGACTTACAAAAATGTACAGTAACAGAATTATCTGTATGTATTTCAACAGTTAAGTGCGGGAATGTGCCCCAATGAGGGTGTCATCGGGTTCATACCTATGTGCTGTAACGTAGATATCTGAGTTTGTAACCACCCTCAACAGCAGATATGTGTGTGTTGGGCATCAGACTTTACAAGATGTCAACATGCTGCGTGACACATACTATGTTGAATTTTCTTCACATAGGCGGTTATTATGAACATGGTGGTTCGGCCTGCCATGCTGGCAGCGGCGGCTGAAGCTGCCAGCCGGCATGGTGGGCTGAATAATGAAATGGATGACGGCCACCAGCGGCAGCCGTCACCCACCGCCATGCTCCTGACGCTAGGCAGCCTGGGGGCGGGATGAAACACCATCCAACAGGGTAGCTGCGGATAATGTTTCATAAGCTGTCAACCTTTTCCTGGCGGGAATGAGCCGCCGCCAATGTTGGTGTGCGGCGGGTGCAGCAGCACCCGTTGCGCATGTCACTGCCCGTAAATTTACCGGCAGTGACAAGCGCGACGGGGGCCTGCTCGGGGGCCCCTGTACTGCCCATACAAAGTGCATGGGCAGTTCAGGGGCCCCCACGGGTGCCCCAGGGCACCCCCTCTGCCAGCCTTTTCCTGGCAGGATATCCCGCCAGGAAAAGGTTGACAGCTTATGAAACATTATCCGCAGCTACCCTGTCATGGCAATGTTGCAGCCGTGTTCCCCGCCAGGCCGTCTCCGCCCGCCAGCATGGCGGGGAAAACATTATTCAGCCAGCGGGTTTTCCAGGAGGCTGGCGGTCAATGGAAAGACCGCCAGCCTGAACAGGGCGGGAAATCCTGCTGTGTTCAAAGTGAGGGCCATATTCTTCCTGCCATAAGGAGGGGGCGACAACTACCAGTGTACCATCCACTAGTAGACCTGCACGCTATGGAGGAAAGACATTGACCCTCATTATGATGTTGCCAGTCTTTTCCAAAGACCACTGTGGTGACGGCCGCCAACAGACAGCCATGGAGACGGCAATCTGCCCAACAGATAATAACACACAAACACAAATCTGACAGAAACCAGCCACAACAACAATTCTGTCAGACCCAACAGAGGCAAAAATCTGTCATACCCACCACCCTCCCCGTTACGCCAGCAACACACCACCCTCCAAATAATGGACCACGAATCACCACAGCAGACACTCAATGGCAGTCAACCATTGGCGCCATGGTAGAATTGGGCATCCACCATCAACAGAAGCCAGCATTGACCAGATGAAAAAACCCACACTTGACACATATACACACCCACCAACAGAACTATAAAACACACCCCCACACAACCCACTATCCTTCGCAAACACGAAAAACGAACCACACCTTGCCAGCAAAGGACAATACAAGAAATGCACACCATAGCCATCTATTCACCTTTCACGCATCAAACACCACACATCATACCCCAACACACTCTGCATAACACACACACTGCACCGCCACACAATAGGCCTGTCACCACAGAAGAAGCCCCTTTTCACAGATGAGGAGTTGCGGCTGATGGTGGAGGAAATCGTCAGGGTAGAGCCACAGCTGTTCGGTGCAAAGGTCCAGCAGATATCCATTGCCAGAAAGATGGAGCTATGGCAGGGGATCGTGGACAGGATGAACTCCGTGCGAACATATCCACCACAAGCGACGACATACACAAGAGGTGGAACGATCTACGGGAAAGGTGCGTTCCATTGCCTCCAGGCACCAAGTTGCCATCATGAGGACTGGCAATGGACCCCGACTCCTCCCCCACAGTTGACAGCACGCAAGGAGCAAGTCTTGGCAATCCTGCATCCTGAGAGCCTCACTAGAGTCACTGGAGGGCTGGATATTGGTAAGTCACCATTACTACCCTGCCACCACCGATACCTGCATGGCATGTCTCACCCTCGCTCCCTACACCACATTCCACCCCATACAGTGCACCACCCCCATAACCTCCCTCAATTGTGTACCCCTGCATGCCCTACCCACTGCAAGCACACCCTCCCAGCTCTGCATGCATACACAACAGGAATGCATGGACAGCATGTAGCACTACAAATCCCACAATTCATCCCCATACACTAATCAACGGTGGGAGGACAACACCCAACCCATAGGAAAATCCTGAAATGCTGAATATGTGACAGACCATGACTGTAACAAATCACATACATGTCCACAGGTACCCCAGCCAATGTCAGCGGTGAGCATGTGCCACGGCAACCCAGTCTTCCACCAGAAGATGCCCTCAGTGATGACAGCAACTCTGGATGTCACGATCTGGATGATCTCCCTGGCCCATCTGAGACCACTGGTCAGTCAGCTTCCACGTCCCATACCCAGTCCACCACTGGGCCCCCCCATCTGACTCCAACACCCCAGCAGCCACCCAATGTCCACAAACCTCTGTCCCCAGGACACGTTGATCAATAGTGTTCCCACCTGTACAGGGACCTGAGTCAACACCACACAGGCAAGACAATGAAGGTCAGGGTGGGAGTGGGCACACTGTTCAGGGGACACAGGCACGGGGGGGCAGGGCCAGTAGGAAGTCAGCTGTGCCCTAGGGGGTGGCTAGACCCAGGGAACCGACTGCCCAGGAGCCACTTACACATGTCCTGGGGGCCTACCAACAATCCCAGGACAGTATGGGTCAGGTGGTTACCAACTTGCAGGAGAACCAGCAGCTGCAGGGGATACACCACAGGGAGGTCATGCAGCAGTTGCAGGGCCTAAATGCCATCATGGCCCCCATTGTAGGGGTGCTGGGTGACATGGCCAACACGATGCATGAGAACAGAGCACACCAGCGGGCCCCTTCCACTAGCCAGTATACTCACCAGCCAACAACATCTCCTGCAACTGGTGGACAGGTGGATCTGCCACACCACTCACAGGCCACCAGCACCCCTCCCCCTACAGAAGGGGAACCGCTCACAAACGTTCCCTGTGACACAAAAAGACACCAGAGACTTGCCAAGACCAGAACCACTGCTGGGAAATGAGCCCCTCCAGAATGTCTCCCTTTTGTGTCACTAAGTCACCTTGTTCACTTTGGTCTGCCATTGCTCCTTTTCTTATGGTCCCATGGATAATGGAACTGTGCTATAAACCAACTGGGTCACTACACTGACGTTTTCGTCCACCATCACCCCACTATATTGCTCTATCCCATCCTTTTTGTCACTTCAATAAACACCCTTGAACACAACTGAAGTATTTGTGCTTTATCATACAACAATATGCAATGTATTGAACTGCATTATCCTGTGCAAATGTCCTGTAATGAGTGAATCCATCCAACAAATGTGTTTAAGCAGTCTATAGTCATCACATCAGTACACAGATGTGACCAAACCAACATCTGCAAAAAGGGAAAGCATAAGTGACAGTCAATTGAAAAGTAAAGGTAGTGCTTGGCACAACACAGCAGACACACAGCACTTAACTGTAATGGGGATATGACCGGAAGTACAGTCTTACCTGAGTGTCAGTTGAAGTACTGCTGTATCATATGTATCCTGTTTTCCACATCCTTCTCCTCCTCACTGTCTACAGTGTCCTCTGCTGCCACAGGTGCAATGTCTCCCCCTCCTCCTGCTGGTAGGTCACATGGCATCTGAAGGCCAAATTGTGAAGCATGCAGCGAACCAACACTGTTTAGCAGACCTTCATAGGGGATGCGCATAGGGATCCACCAGTTAAATGGAGGCACCGGAACCTGGCTTTCAGTAGACCAAATGTGCATTCAATAACCCTCCTGGTACGCCCATGCTTTTCATTGTACCACTCTTCTTGCCCTGTCCTCAGATTCGTCCATCAGGTCAACAGCCACGAAAGGTTTAGGTAGCCGGAGTCACCTGGAAGTAGTGAGAGACACACATTACTCATGTGCAATGGCATGGAGTACAACTTCATTTGGCATACACTGACATACATTGGGTAAAGATCAAAGCGTACCTATGAGCCACACTCTGCCTCTGTAGTTGTGCCATCACCTGTGGGACGCTGCTATTCTTCAACACTTGTCATCATGCACAGATCCAGGAAACTTGGCAGTGACGTGGAAGATGTATTGATCAGCAAAGCACACCATGTGGACATTTAGAGAGGGGTAACTCTTCCTATTCCTGTAGACCTGCTCATTTGCCCTGGGAGGGACTAAGGCAATATGGGTCCCGTCAATGGCCCAATCACATGTTGTATGTGTCCCATGGCATAGAATGCAGCCTTCACAGTGGGCAAATCTTCACTCTGGGAGGATGAGATGTAACTGCTCATGTGTTTGAGCAAGGCATCCAAAACCCTACCAAGCACAATCACAGTGACATTCCTGCAGCCAAGCCACAGTCACCTGGAAAGAACCACTTGCCAGGAAGTGGTGCTCTGACTATACTGTACTTCAGGTCGTATAGCTGTAGTGCTACAGATATCAGGAATCAGATCTGGCTCCAATTGTTGACATAGCTCAGTATTTGTGGCCCTATCCAGACAATAGGTGATTATGATGTGTGGTTCCTCCAGTGTAGCCGAGTCCACTAGGGGTCTGTACACGGGTGCTTGCCTCCTCCTCCGCAGTGGTAGGTAACTAAGTAAACCAAAAACGTCACTTGATTCCTGACTCTCTACTGATCAACACCTCCACTGCGTGTGCTGCTGTGACCTGTGTCTGGAACCCACAAGGGCTCATTCTACAGGGGGAAGGACCCCAGCCTTCACATCGGAGGATTTGGAAAAGCTTGTAGTTGGGGTCCTACCCTTGTATGGGCAGTTGTATGGACTCCAGACCAACAGGTGAGTACCTCATGGGTACACTGGATACGACATGGCTGCATGAAGATGTATGTGTGTGCTGGCAGTGTGTCATTTGGGGGGGTGTTTTTGCTGCATGCAATGTGTATGCAGAAGTACGGGTCATGTGTGGGAATAATGTGGGGTCTATGCAGTATGTAAGCCATTTCCGTTACAGAATGGAGTGTTGAGTTCAAGGTGTCCATTTGTCTGTGTTCCCTATACAGGTCAGCGCCCATCAGAAGAAAGGGTTGTGGTGTGCTATCGGCAAGGAAGTGCAGACCCTGGGGCCCATAGCCAGCAGAGCACCCACTGCAGGATACAGTGGGAGGACCTTAGATGCTAGGCCCGGAAGACCGCAGAGTCCCAGCTGGGGACGGAGGTAGTACCAAAGGTATGTGACCTGGCTTTCTTTACTTCTGGCTTATGTTGGGGTAGGATTTCTCTGCAGATTGTTCTCAGTGTGTGGTTTGTGTGTATGGTGTGTGTTGTGTGCGTCGGTATGTCACTCTCCCCTCCCTCCCTTGTGTGCTAGGTGGCTGTACTCGCCACCCTTGTCTTCATCGGCGTTGCTGCTCCTAGACTGCCATCATGTAGTACAGCATCGGCAGGACTTCCAGTTCGGGGTCCATGGTGGCCGTGGACTCCTCTGTTTCCTTGTAGGTGAGTGTCTCCTTTTATATGATTTTTTTCCGGCAGGCTTTTGGTGGTAGTGGTCTCGCCCCGGAAATCCTGACGGTCTGTTATGTCATTATATGGTGGGCAGGTTGTTATCTTCCGCCAGCCTGAAGATGCCAACTGCCGTGGTCAGTGGACAGACTGCACTGGCAGTTCGGGTGGTACATTGGCTGTCTATGGGAGGATTCACCGCCATGGTCATTATTCAGTGGTCTTCACCACCAATGTCATAAAGAGGGCCATAGTATCCAGATCTATCAGCTGACTTGCCATACTATCATTAATCTTTGTGATCAATTGGAGCCAGATCTGATGCCTGCCATTCACAATCCCTATAACATTCCTTCCATCATCCAAGTCTCATCAGTGATACACTTCCTGCCACTGGGTCCTTTCAGAATACAGAGGCCATAACTGCAGGATAGTCTCAGCCCATCTTCAGTCTGGTCTTTAGGGATTCACTTTGTTAGTTGTTGAAACACCTGGGCAGCTACATTAGGTTTCACCAAAGTGCAGATTTGGCCTATGTGAAGGCAGAGTTTTATGCTATGTGACACATTCCACATTCCATTCCATGGACCAGAACATTTCACAAGTCAGTGCCAAGTATCCTCGATCAGTCCATGATTCCTTCATCATGCAGAACAGCAATGTCCCACTGTTGTTGATACTACTCCACAAATAGAGGGCCTTGCTGGTTGGTAAATTACAATTGAAATGCGTGTTTGCAATGTATGTCTCCTGCCATCACAATGTTTCATTTCCCACATATATGTGAGTGTTGTTCTACCACTTTATTCACAGGTGACTCTGGCTATCCAAACCATTTGTGGTTGTTGACACCAGTGAGGTACCCAAACATACCAGGGAAAGTCTGCTACAATGAGGCCCACGGGAGGACAAGGCATGTCATTAAGCAGACGTTTGGGCTCCTGAAGGCAAGACTTAGAAGCTTGGATAGATCAGGAGGAGCCTTCCTCTACTCCCCCAACAAAGCACGTCAAATAATAGTTGCCTGCTGCATGCTCCACAATCTTGCCCCGAGATGACAGATACCATTTATACCAGATGAGGGGGAGCCAGCAGGACCTGTGGGTGGTAAGGCATATTTGTCAAGTGAAGATCCAGATGAAGATGAAGACTCTGGGGTAGATAACATCAATCAGTACTTCAACTGACTAAATTGTATGTGAAGTAGACGTAATGATGTGGGTCAAATTCGCAACGTGAAGTAGAGGGGTAGCATGTCACCTCCTTTCTTGCATCATCTGTGGGGTTGTAGATAGTTTCACTAGCTATAGGTAAGTTGTGCTTGCAAACTGTAAATTGTATTGTGTACAGAACAGAGTGGTCTTTATTGTCATGTGTTGTTATGGCAGATGCAAAGTTACACTTCTGGGCATGACTTCTCTAATCTGAGGAGTGTATAGTGCTATGTCCCATCCCTCTTTGCTTACAAACACAGATTTGCCTGGATCCTGTTTGGCTGATCAACCTTGGCAAACGACAGACAGTGTCAGAAGCAGATGGGAACTGCAGACAAACATTAGAAGTGGACATGGCTGATAACAGGTACCATGAGTCTAGATTATGTGGTGACATTGTTAGACTGTCAGGACTCTGGGGTGGGAAAGTGTTTTCCTGTCATGGTCACTTGTAGGGTACATGAGGTTGTCTAATGCTGTCATTTGTGTCTGAATAAGTGTCTGGCTCATGTGTAAATGTAGGACCATAGCCTCTCCCTTCACAATGGTAGCAGTCAGCTAATCTAGCTGTCAGTGTGTTCCTACTTTGC
The DNA here is from genome assembly GCF_031143425.1 of Pleurodeles waltl. NCBI lineage: Eukaryota > Metazoa > Chordata > Amphibia > Caudata > Salamandridae > Pleurodeles > Pleurodeles waltl. The sequence continues at coordinate 40,774,512 of NC_090450.1, forward strand.
AAACCAATGTTTATGTCACATTGGACTGACAAAGGTGAATGACAAGCCTATAGGTATGTGGCAAATGTAAGTGAACGTTTCCAAGTATGGGTAGATCTGTACTGATCTCTGCCTGTACCATGGGATATGTGTATTTGGAAGCTATGGTATGGGTATGTGATAAGGCTTTGCCAGGGGATACAGAGAACCAATCTTTGTGCCTCCTGCCTTGTTGGTAGAGTGACATGACCCTAACTTCTGTATTGTATAGTTTAGCATTGTGTTACACCTTAGCAGACATCCTAATGCTACTCTCATTCATGATCTTTGTGCTGTTAGTATATCTTTTACTGATTGTGTGTAGTTATAGTTTACAACCTATTTGGTATCTCTACAGTTTCAATACTATTGTAATGAGTCTCCTGCTGATGCCGTCCACGTATGGGGTCCTTAACAATGGGTGTACAATACAGAGGGACATGATCAGACTAGAGTTGGCATGCACAACTATTGTATATTGTTGATGAACGAGAAATGCACAGGACCTGTATTTAAGTGTGATTTATTGTGGAGAAACTGAAACATAACACATATGTGGCTATGAAGGTTAACCACACACAAAAAATGGTGATAGTCATGGTGGATTACATCATCAGGGTATCCTGTACACCATTTGGGAACACAGGTCCAGTGTCCTTTGCCCCACAGGAAAATGGAGTTGGTTACAGGACAGTCAACAGAAACAGTTCAGGAGAGTTTTACTTCATGGCAGTGGGTTTGGTCTTGGCAGCTGCTGGATGTCTAGGTGGACGTCTACTTTTGTGCGGAGGGTGTCCTTCAGCTACAGAGGGTGGGGTGTCTGAGGCATGTCCTTCACCTTGCAGGGCCTCCATTCCACTAGCAGCCGCAGATGTAGAAGGGCCTGATGTATCATTGCTAGTGGAAGGGGCCAGAGGTTGGGTAAAAGACGTATTCAGTGTGGTATTCAAGTCTCTCAGCACTCCTGCAATGGAAGCCAAGTGGGCATTTTGTGCCTGCCACTGCTGCATAACTTCCTGGTGGTTGTCCCTATGCAGCTTTTGGATTTCCCCAACAAAGTGATAACCTGACCAATCATGCCTTGGGAATTTTGGTATGCCCCCAAGTCTTGGGAGATGGTATCCTAGTCAGTAGTGTCCCTTTGTGACCCCATCCTCTGGCCCACAGCATCCCTCCCACACACCCTGCCCCCACGTGCCTGTGCCTCTGGCACAGTGTGCCCACTCCCAATGGTGGCAGGTCCATTATTGTCAGAGGAGGCAAGGTGAGACTCAGGTACCTGTACTGTAGTGCACACAATAGATGACACAGTCATGGGAACACAGATTAGGGGGTGAATGGTTGCCTGAGATGTAGAAGCAACAGAGGTGGGAGGAGTTGCTGTGGGCAGGGTGAGGCTGACAGTTGTTGACTGACAAAGTGTCCCAGATGGGCCACATTCTTCGTCAGTGTCCAGACATCCAGGGGTGTTGCTCTCACTGGGGCCTTCATCCAGAGGGGGCAGTGGCAGTCTTTGGTATCTTCTCTATGGTGACAATGGCAAGGTTACCTGTGGAGGGAGTGGAACACAGAGTACAGGTTACAATGGGGGTACTGTTGCAGTTGAGTGAGATGCAGACAGTACCTTGACATGATCCCCAGCAATGACATTGACAGCTGATGCACTATGTAACTTGGATACAACATGAAATTCTGTAACTTCAACTCCATACACCAAGGGGGTCATTACAACATTGGCAGTAAAAGCTGCTTACCGCCGTGCAGAAGACCGCCAACACACCATCGCAGCAGCGGAATTCCGCCACGGTCATTATGACCCACAGCTCGGAATCTGCCAAAAATGAGACATCCACACAAGTCCGCCACACCAAAGGTCAGTGATAAACTGGCGAAAACAAATCCTCCACTGTCACGCCAACAGAAATACGCCCACACTATCACGACCCACGAATCTACACAGCGGTCTTTCAACCGCGGTATTCCATTGGCGGTACACACCGCCGTGCTCAAAATACACTCTTACAAAACACTGCCACATTGGACAACTCAAACTACACACACCTGATACACATACACACACCACTCCCACACACCCAATACAATATAAAACACACACCCACATCACCCACAAACCCCTTCGACCACAATTGCGACAGAAGGCCAGAGAGAGACACTACAATCTACAACCAAGCATCCACAGGCACACAACACCATCACCCACATAACATCCACGCACCTCACACAACACACCACTAAATATCACCCCACATATCACAATACACACCACCCCACTTATCACCCACACCACCCCATGGCACGGCAAAGACACCCGAGGTTCTCTGAGGAGGAGCTGAGGGTCATGGTGGAGGAAATCATCCGGGTAGAGCCACTGCAATTCGGATCACAAGTGCAGCACACCTCTATAGCTAGGAAGATAGAGCTATGGCGAAGAATAGTGGACAGGGTCAACACAGTGGGACAGCACCCAAGAAATAGGGATGACATCAGGAAGAGGTGGAACGACCTACAAGGGGAAGGTGCGTAACGTGGTCTCAAGACACCACCTTGCGGTTCAGAGGACTGGCGGCGGACCCCCACCTCCTCCCCCACAACTAACAACATGGGAGGAGCAAGTCTCGGCGATTCTGCATCCTGAGGGCCTCGAAGGAGTAACTTGGAGGAATGGACTCTGGTAAGTCAAACCTTAACTACTATATCCCCCACCCTACCTGCATGCCATCACATATCCCCACCCTCGCCCTCACCCCCATCACTCCTACTCCTCAAAAATGTCCCAATATCACAAACCACCCTTCCCAACACCAAGCCCTGCATGCAACAACAAAGCATGGACACCCATCACCAATGCATGGCCACTGCACATACCCATACACCCCCCTAAACCATCATCACACAAGGTCCCACACAGGAATGCAAGCACTGGGGTACACAGTCACCCACCCATTGCACACCATGGTACACCCAGATGCAATAATCATGCTTTCACACCCCTGCAGGACCCCTACCGAACGTCACCACACAGGAGGGTCCACACCACCAACAGAAGAGGCCCACAGTGATGACAGCAGCTCTGTCCAACTGGATCTAGACGACCAGCCCGGCCCATCTGGGACCTCGGGACAGTCGGTTCCACTCATCGGGCACAGGCCATTACAGAGCTTGCCCCCTCTGGAAACGCCAGCCAGCATCCATCCAGCGGGCCCATACCTCTGTCCCCAGGACACGTCAATCAGCAGTGTGTCCACCACTACAGGGAACCCAGGCTAACCCACCACCCCAACAACAACAGGGACCTGGGGGCAGTGGCAGTGGGCACACTGTTCAGGGGACAGAGGCCCAGGAACACAGGGGAACTGGGAGGGCTGCTGTGCGACAGGGGGAGGACAGGCCCAGGGAACCCGCTCTCCACGAGGCCCTCTACAACATCATGGGAGCGTGCCATCATTCCCAGGAGATGATGGCAACGGTACTGGCCAAGTTTCAGGAGACCCAGCGGCTGCAGGAGGAACAGTATATGGGCTTCAGGGAGGAACTCAGATCCATCAATTCCACCCTGGGCACCATCGTAGGGGTGCTGAAGGAAGTCCTCAACACCGAGAGGGACACTGTGGCACTACAAGGGGCCCCTGACACTAGCCTGGATGATGAACTACCCACCACTTCCGCCGGCGCTAGTGGACAGGAGGCATCGCCACAGGACCACCACACCAACACCCCACCCCCTGCAGAGGGAGAACCACCCCGCAAACGGTTCCTGAGATCCAGGACAAAGACAGAGAACAATGCCAAGACCCCCGCCAAGAAATGAGACCGCCCTGAATGTCATCCTTTTGTCCCACCTTGTCACCCTGTCCATCCTCAAACTGCCCCAGCTCCACTTCCTATGCCCATTTGGACAATGCACCTGTGAGACTAATAGACTGGACTCTGCCATGGACATTCCTCCACCATCACCTCTCACCATTTTACAACCCCCTCCAATATTGAGCACTTAAATAAAAACCCTTAAAGCACAAAACAATCTGGAGTCTGTCTGTGATTTCGAAATAGTGTATTAGCAATTACAGTGACCAAATGCTCTTTCAATTGTAATGTCAACATACCTATGTCACACAGCTCTAGTCCATGAGGAAACAAAGCAGATGTCACACAGTGGGACCCACATCTATGAAATCGTAAGGGAAAGTGACAACTCAGTGACCATACACTGGGTGAAAATGACAGACAGTAGAGAGGTATTAGTGTTAAAGTACATGTAGTAGGCAGGTTTGTATTCTTACCTGTGTTTCACTGGAAGTATTGCAGGATCACAGAGTTCCTGTTATCGATGTCCTCTTCTTCTGCTTCCTCCTCTTCGCTGTCCACAGGCTCTACAGCTGCCACAACACCTCCATCTGGACCATCCTCCTGCAGAAAAGGCACCTGTCGTCGCAAAGCTAAGTTGTGAAGCATACAGCAGGCCACGATGTTCTGGCACACCTTCTTTGGTGAGTAGAATAGGGAACCACCTGTCATATGGAGGCACTGGCACCTGGCCTTCAGGAGGCTGAAGGTCCGCTCTATAATCCTCCTAGTTCGCTCATGGGACTCATTGTAGCGTTCCTCTGCCCTTGTCCTGGGATTTCTCACTGGGGTCAGTAGCCATGACAGGTTGGGGTAGCTAGAGTCACCTGCAAATGGCGAGGGACAACTGTTAGACACACACTAACCTGTAGGGATATCCCCAGACCCAGACAACTATTCCCACTGATTTGGTTCCAGATGCTCACCTAATAGCCACACACTGTGCCTCTGGAGTTGCCCCATCACGTAGGGGATGCTGCTATTCCGCAGGGTGTAAGCATCATGCACTGAGCCAGGGAATTTGGCATTAACATGGGAGATGTACTGGTCGGCCAAACACACCATCTGCACATTCATCAAATGGTAACTCTTCCGGTTTCTGTACACCTGTTCACTCCTGCGGGGGGGGCCAAGGCCACATGTGTCCCATCAATGGCTCCTATGATGTTGGGGGTATGTTGGGGGTATGTCCCAGGGCAAAGAAGTCACCTTTCACTGTAGGCAAATCCTCCACCTGAGGGAACACGATATAGCGGCACATGTGTTTCAGCAGGGCAGACAACACTCTGGACAACACGTTGGAAAACAGGCTGGGACATCCCTGATGCTATGGCCACTGTTGTTTGAAAAGACCCACTTGCTAGGAAATGGAGTACTGATAGCACCTGCACTTGAGGGGGGATTCCTGTGGGATGGTGGATAGCTGACATCAGGTCTGGCTCCAACTGGGCACAGTTCCAGGATTGTGGCACAATCAATCCTGTAGGTGATGATTACATGTCTTTCCTCCATTGTCGACAGGTCCACCAGCGGTCTGTACACCGGAGGATGCCGCCATCTCCTTACATGTCCCAGCGGACGGTGCCTATGAAGGACAACAGCGAGCACAGAGTCAACCAACTCAGAGGTACGTAAACACAGCTTACTCAGAAAACCATTCATAACCCGAATTTGGCCTGTATGAGTGTTGTAGGCAAGGCCTAGGTATGTGTGATACAGTTAAAAATAAATCCATGTGGGCCCCTGAAATGGTGGCTGCCTGACCTGTAAAGTGGGACATTGGGATGTGAGGTAACTGTGCTGGTGTTGTACACCGTCACGGTGGGCGGTCGAAGACCGTGGCGCGATTCTGCATTGGTTAACATTGGACCCTTTGGGTCCCAGGAGCCAATCACGATGTACGCCGGCGGTGACGGTACGCACCGCCGTGGACGTGACCACCATTTTCTATCTGTTCAATCACTTGATACCTGATCTTCGACAGGAGAGGACCTACACTGCAAGTGCTGATGTGACCTCAGTCTGGAAGAGACAATGGCTTGTGCGTCTGGGAAAAGGGCACCTGCCTTCACATCGGAGGAGTTGGAGAAACTCGTGGATGGGGTCCTCCCCCAGTACACACTACTCTACGGTCCTCCAGACAAACAGGTAAGTACACTGGGAGCATGCTGTATGGGCAATGCCTGTGTGGAGTGGTGTGGATGAAAGATAGGGGGGGAGAATGATGCATGCATGAAACGACGGTGAGTACATGTGCCACATGGCAAGGATAGGGATGCGGGCCAATGACTGTGACGGTGCAGTTGGTAATAACTTCTATTTTTCCCCTGTACAATCCATGTAGGTCAGCGCCCACCAGGAGAAGGATATTTGGCGTGCCATTTCCAAGGACGTCCGGACCCTGGGGGTCTATCACAGACGGAGCACCCACTGCCGGAAAAGATGGGAGGACATTCGCCGATGGAGCAAGAAGACGGCGGAGGCCCAGCTGGGGATGGCCTCCCAACGTGTGAGGGGTGCCCGTCGCACCATGACCCCCCTGATGTTCAGGATCCTGGCGATGGCGTACCCGGAGTTGGATGGGCACTTGAGGGCCTCACAGCAGCAACAAGGAGGTCAGTACACTCTCATTCAGCTGATTCAACGTGCAGTGGAGGTGTCTGGGTGGGGGAGGTGGGCTGTGGGTTTCCCTAGGCCAGGGTGAGTGTGCTAGTTAAGTCCCCTTTTTCAGGCAGACCCTGTGGCACCCCACCCCACCTGGGTACAGTGCCCACTACACCTAGTCAGGCTCCTGTGACATCCATGTGTGCAGATATCGGCCATAGCCTTGTAGGCCATGTCCTAGGGATTGAATAGTGGACCCCAAGTGCGCGGCTAAGTGCAGGGGGCTTCTGTGTCTGTCGTGTCCGCCAACGGTAGCGGTAATGCATGCACTCAACATGTCTTTCTTCTGTCTCCCTCTCCCCTTTTTGTGGTCTCCCTGTACATGTGTGCATTAGCATCATCAGGCGGAGGAGCAGTGGCACCAGAGCGGGAGGGAGCTGCATCCCACATGGCCCTGGAGGGTGACACTGCGGAGTCTGATTTCACCAGTGGGACAGAGGGCGAGGGGAGGTCAGCGGCGGGGACAGGAGCTGACACCAGTGATACAGACTCGTCCTCTGATGGGAGCTCCCCTGTGGTGGCAGCCCCATCTGTGCCCCCTGCATATACAGGTACAGCCGCCACCCCCCCTCCAGCACCGCTCTCCCAGCAGCTCCTCAGCCTTTGCCCCGTGCCTGCTCAACCAGGAGGGTAGGCATCTCCTTCGCCCCAGGGGCACCTCAGGCCCTGCCCCAGTCACCCCTGCTGCCCTCGGTGAGGAAGCCATTGACCTCCACAGGTCCCTCACTGTTGGGCAGTCTACCATTTTGAATGCCATTCAGGTTGTAGAGAGACAGTTGCAACAAACCAATGCATTCCTGGAGGGCATTCATTCTGGTCAGGCAGCCCTTCAGCTAGCTTTTCAGACTCTGGCCTCAGCACTGATGGCAGCCATTGTCCCTGTCTCTAGCCTCCCCCCTCCAACTTCCTCCACCCAGACCCAATCCCCTGTACCTCAGCCTACACCAAGCACACCATCAGACCAGCATGCACACACCTCAACACACAAAGGAAGCTCAGGCAAACATAAGCACCACACATCCCACTGGCACTCACGCAAGCATCACACACATGCAGACATAGCAACATCCACTGCCTCCACGGTGTCCCCCTCCTCCTCGTCTCCCTCCTCCCTCACAGTTTTGTCTCCACTCACACCTGCATGCACTACATCTACAGCCACTACTTCCATCACCAGCACACCCACCACCACACCCAGCTCACGTGCAGTCACCACCCCACTACCATTCACACATCCCCTGTGTCCTCTCCCAGTGTGTCTGTGATGCCACCTCCCAAGGTACACAAACGCAGGCACACACCCACCCAACAGCCATCCACCTCACGACAGCCTCCAGCGCATGCACCTTCACCCAAAGTCACCAAACGTACACCTCCTACAACCACAACCTCTTCCTCCACTCCCAAACCCCCTACAGCTACCCGTCAAAGTGTTCCTAAGAAATGTTACTGTCCACCCTTGACCTCTTTCCCTCACCTCCCCCACCCCATCAGTCTCCTAGGGCCCGACTCTCCAGGTCCCAACCTAGCACCTCAGCCACAACATCTGCAGGACCAGTGGTGCCAGTAGTCACCGGATTCTGGAGTGCACCAGGCAGCAGGGCAGCCAGTGTGGCAAGGAGCCACAGCACGGACAGTCCCCCACCTGTCAAGCATCAAAAGTTGGCCAGTGCCCGGCGGGAGAGGGGGAAGACAACAGCCAGCAAAGCCGCTCCCAGGGGTACAGGTGGGAGTGTGGAGTCAGCTGCGACACCTTCCAAGGTGGGGAAGGGGCACAAGAAACCCAGCAAGTCTGGGAAGATCAGTATGGAGGAGAAGACCGCCATCAGCCCCGCTGCCCAGGAGCCGGCCAGCAGCAGCCCCGCTGGCCCAGACAGGACCGCCAGCATCAGCCCGCTGGCCCAGACAGGACCGCCAGCAGCAGCCCCGCTGCCCAGGAGGCGACCACCAGCATCAGCCCCGCTGCCCAGGAGATGACCGCCAGCAGCCCCGCTGGCCCAGACAGGACCGCCAGCAGGAGCCCCGCTGCCCAGGAGGCGACTGCCAGCAGCTGAAGCACTGCCAAGGACACCGCCGCCACAATCACCGCTGCCAAGGACATTGCGCCACAAGCACCGCTGCCAAGGACACTGTCACAATCACCGCTGCCAAGGACACTGCCTCCACAAGCACTGCTGCCAAGGACACCGCTGCCACAAGCACCGCTGCCAAGGACACCGCCGACACAAGCACTGCTGCCAAAGACACCGCCGCCACAAGCACCGCAGGCCCATGAGCGCCAAAAGCACTGATGCTACTGAGGCCGCCATGAGCAGGATGAAGCACTCTGGGCACCAAGCCCCCTCCAGAACCAGTGGAGTATCACATCCACTACCTCTGTCCTTGGCAGGATGAAGCACTCTGGGTACCAAGCCCCCTCCAGAACCAGTGGAGACTGTTATCCACTTGTGAGACTGTGGCTTTGCACTCCCCAGGATATAGCAGTGGGCAACCCACCCACAGTAGAGACTTGTGAGACTGTGGCTTTGCACTCCCCAGGATTGAACAGTGGGCAAACCACCCACTGTAGAGACTTGTGAGACTTTGGCTTTGCACTCCCCAGGATATAGCAGTGGGCAACCCACCCACTGTAGAGACTTGTGAGACTGTGGCTTTGCACTCCCCAGGATTGAACAGTGGCCATGGGGCCCCCTCGTGGATTTCGCGTCATGCACTCAACCGGCTGAGGTGCCCCCCCTTTCCTTTCCCCCTGAGGTGCCTGTTTTATTTCTATCTGATGCCCCTGCAGTGTTCTCTCCGTCATGTTCGGGTATCTTGTGTGTGCCTCGTCCATGCAGTGTAGGCCCAGTGGTCCACGGACTTTACAGGTGGAATACCCTGGACTAATATTCTTGGTGTATATATTTGTAAATAGTGTATGTATTTTATTTGACTACTGAATTTTAATATATTACAATCGTTCAGCTCATTTCCTTTTGTCTTTGCATTCTTCCGGGGTGGTTGGGGGGAGTAACTATAATGTATCATGCTGTATTAGTGTGTGTGTTGTTGTGGGTGAGGGTGGGGGTGGGGGTGTTGCGTGTTGCATGTGTGTGTCACTGTGTTTTCCCTCCCCCCTCCCCTGTGTCGTAGGTGCAGTACTCAGCGTGGTCTTCGCCGCTGGCATTCGTGCTCCTGGTAGAGGAGCAAGAAGATAAAGGCTGGTAAAATGTGGAGCTCGGATTCCATGGCATCCTGGTTCCTCGTGGGGTGTGCAGAGGTGAGCGTTTTCCCTTCGCAGTCCTGTTTCAGCCGTGTTTTTGTTTGCAGTGAATCCGCCCCGGAAAAAGGTGGCGGATTGGTAGTTTGTGATACTGTGGGCGGTGCATTGTCTCCCGCCTGTCTGTTGGCGATGACTGCCGCGCTGTTTGTTTGTACCACCGTGGCGGTCGGAGTGTTAAAGTGGCTGTCTTTGATGGCGGTTTCCGCCACGGTTGGAATTCCATTTTTTTTTTACCGCCGGCCTGTTTGCGGCCTTACCGCCGCTTTAACACCGACCGCCAGGGTTGTAATGACCACCCATGTTTTTTATGCTGGTTAACCATGTTGGTAGTGATTGTACAGCAGATGGCATCTGATATTGCAGATAATTGACGTGGCTGTTCACCTCTTTTACCTAGTGAACCGTCTGGCATGATAGCTGCCACAAATAAGAGCTTTATGTTGCACATTGGCATCTTTGTTAGTACACACAATGGCCCTCATTATGACATTAGTGGTAAATGTAATTTACCACAGCGGTGACGGCCGCCAACATACCGTTGAGGTGGCGAATATCCTATCGCCATATTACACTCACCAAACCGACAGAATACTGCCACATACACAAATCCGCCAGCCCAAAGATCAGTGGTAAAGTGTCGGTACGAACACCCATACTCTTATGCCAACAAAACAACTCCCCCCACATTATAACCCACAAATCACCACGACGGACATTCAATGACGGTAAACCATTGGCAGTACACAGCGAAATGCTCAGAATGGCCACAAAAATACAAAACAACACAACACTGGAGTTGCAAAATGGGTTATTGGTAAGGGGAGGTAAGTACCTACACTTAGAAATAGGCCACTGACCTCCACTTTGGTCACGTTAGGTTACAATAAATTAAACCCAGCTCAACCCTTGGTAGCTCGGCAACAAGGGACAAAGCTTATCTTAGGTGACATGTGTAAAGCATTTAAAAATCACAAACCAGTAAATAAGTAAAACACAAAACAAAACAAAAATACAACACTAATTCATAACAATAGATTATATTTTTATCTTTAAAATGACACCAAAACTATTAAAATCAGAAAAGGGGAACCAGGGATATACATTTTTAAAGAATGAATGCTTTTTAGCGCTTAGAAACGAATAATGCTAATCTGGTCATCTGGCCGCACCTCGACTGGGGCAAAATCAAAGTTAGAGGCCGACCGCGATGGGGCCCTGCTCGGCTACAACTGGCGGGAGGCCTCGGTCAAAAGTTTACCTTCGTCGTTTTTCTGGAGATTTTCTTCAGCGGGACCAAGTCACCAGTCCAATCCGACCTCTTGGATACGCGTCACGGTAGCTCTCTGTGGAGATTTTTACCTTCGGACTTGGTCCTTTTTTCGAGATGAAAATCCTTCAACCGGGGCAAATCTGAATCTTGATCCGACATCCCTGGAGCCCTCTTCAGATACACTGCCTGGGAGGTCCCTGTCAACTTCCTATGTTCGGACTTAGTCACTTTTTCCGAGATTTTCTTCACTGGGACAAACCTGCAAGTCAGGCAGGGTTGCGGTTGAGGCAAGCCAGCTAGAGTTGGTTTGGTGGGTCGGTCTCTTTATGGAGCTCTTAAACTTCTGGATCTTCTTCCAGATGTCCCTTTGAAGTTCCTTTGAGGTTCACAATTCACCACAAGGTTCCAGAAGCTCTGAGATGCTCCTTGAGGGTGCAGAATACAACTCCTACAATGCGCCTAGCGCAAACTCCTTTTTGGCCACTGGACAGTGGTCAGCTGGTCACTTTTCTTCAGGAGTTGGTGCAGGGGACTCTGGTTAGCCCGTTTTCACCTGAAACAAACAGGGAGTCCCTCCTTGAACCAGGCAAAGTCCTTCTTGTGGTGAATGCCAAGTGTGCTGCTGGTGCAGTCCTCTAGAGTGCAGTGTCCAGATGCAGGTCAGGGATACAGCAGGGCAGTCCTTCTGCTTCTGTAATTTTTCCTTGTTGGAATCTGGTAGGGATCTGAAGTGTGGGTGCAGGTCTGTCAGTTTTATCCTTGATCCTGGGTGAAAAACAGGGGGATCCTGGTTCTCCAATCAGGTGCAGGGTCCTTCCCCCTGTGATGACCACTTCCTGGGAAGCGTGACAAATATCAATCCCAGAGAGCAACATTCCACAAAAATCCATCATGGCTGAAAATGATTTTTGGAGGTTACATCTGGCTGAGCCCAGCCACTGGTGTGGCAAAAAACCTTAAACACACCCTTCTCCTGCCCTCTCCTAATCTAATAAGAGGGGCACCTAATTGTCTAGGTTTGCAGGATGTGAGGGTAATGTTGGGTTGCCTTTGATGACCAACTTGGCCACCCTCCCCCCACTTTCTTCTTTCCCCATCTGCTGAGGGAAGATCTCCTCCGCCAGGCACATTTCTTTGTGTTGAGCCAGGCCACTTCTCACCTCATCAAGGCCGCCAGTGGCTGGCCAATCAGAGCAAAGCAGCAAAAACACTCCAGGGCTGAACTTGCCAACTTTTCAGGTAAAGTTTAAAACTCTTTACCTGAACAAGTTATGTTAAATCCAACAACTGGAAGTTGTGGGATTTATTATAACAATTAATTTGATACCACAATTGATGCATCTGTTACTCAAGGGGACTTTTAAAAACAAAATAAAGTCTCCCCATTCTAGCCTACGGAAGGCATTCACTACAATGAGGGAAAAACAAATGTGGCTGTTTTACCTCACCAGGGCTTATAAAACTATTTTTATAAGATCCCTGCTTATAGTTACATGGCACCCAGCCCTAGGGGCACATAGGGCACACTTTAGGGGTGACCTATATGTAAAAATAAGGTAGTTTAAGACTTTGGAACTACTTTTAATTCCCAAGTCGAATTTGCATGTAACTTTAATTTAAAAGCAGCCAGCAAGGCAGGCCTGCCTTTAAAATGACACTGGGCACCTCAGCAGTGCACCTACGGGGAACCACCTATGCTGGGGTCCCTAGGCCTACATGCCCTACCATATACTAGGGACTTATAGGTAGGTTGACTTAGCCAATTATAATAAGCCTAATCTGCATACTCATTTTATACAGAGCACAGGCCCCAGGACTGTTTAGCTGTACCAAGGGCATCATCAGGGTCAGGAAAACATGATCAAAAAGTAATAAATGGGGGCAGAAAGTCAGGGGCCTCTGCAATCAGCCCTGTTTTCCCACACAAGCCCCCCTCCCCAGCCCACATACCCAGGAGACTCAGCCCAACCCTGGGAGAGTCTTACTGGCTTGTTAGGCGAGGAAGGCAGTGAGAAAAAGTGGCTGTCCCTTTGCAGGGCCTACTCTGCCTTATATCCTCTTGCCATGGTCACTCCCTCTGGGTAGTGAACCCAACCCAACAGGGAAAGGCCCCATCTTAAAATGGAACTTCCCTCTAGGGAGGTCCTCCTCCTCTCTCTCTGCCATCTTGGGTAGTGAGGTGCCCACCTCCCCTATCACTAACTGTGCTAGTGCAACACCTACCTTACCCAAAGAGGTCACCCAACACTTGAGCAACCCCACCCTGACCAACTGGGTCAGGGGGCCTACCTTGCTTTTGGCCCTGGGGTCTGCCTCCCAGCCCAAGTGCAGTGCTGCCACGAAGGCTTCCACCTAGCAGAGTCTACTGACAGCTGTCAGCACCCAGAACCACACTCTAAGCTCTCCACTGACAGATGGCTGAGCTGCTTTAGGGGCCACTGTGAGGTCCTGGCACCGCTCTTGCTGTCTAGAGTGGGGGGCTCCCTCCTCTTGTGGCAGACACCCTCCTTTCACTCGCTCTTCTGTCAGTGCAGGGGCAACACCCTGCAGCTGGACAGCTGCCTGACTACTCAGGACTTCTTTGGGTCAGGTGAGGCCTCCCGAGTGCCAACTCTGGGCTCCCCCCCTACTGGGGCAGAAGGCCTTTGGCTCCCTTGAACTGTCTTGAAGAGTGGTCTACTCTTCCTTTTCTTCTTTCCTTTTTTTGGGGACCCCTGTCTCCTAACTGTAGGGACTAGCTCCCCAGGACTTTGGTTTGGGGTGGTGTCCTGGGTGACGGCCCCATCAGGGTCCAGACTCACCTCTGGGAGGTCATTGCCCAGGAAACCATCTAGGGGAAAGTCAGCACTGATTACCACCCTAAACCAGTCATGGATACCCTCCCTCTCTAGGGGCACTATGGCTACAGGTGTGGAGGTGACCTCCCCTGTGGCTATCCTGACTTTCCTGGTCTCCCCTGGGACATACATGTCTGGGGTCACCAACTGGTCACTCGCTATGGTGTGACTGGCACAGGTGTCTCTCAGGCCAGTGGTAGGGATCCCATTCACCTGAATGGGTTGAAAGTGCCTCCTCCCACCCTCAGGAATCACCAGCTTACCATTTGGTCCTGTCTCCCAGCCCAGTGCTATGAGGACTTCATCATCTGAGGAGTCCTCCTCTATGGACAGCACAGTGCTAGACACCTTCCTTGGACAAGCTGCAGCTCCCCTAAAGTGACCTGTCGGCTGACAGTCAAAGCAAGCCTTACTATCCAAGAGCCTTTTCAACCCTGGGTCTCCCTGCCGCTGCTTGTCAGAGTGGGAAGAGTATTTACTCCTTTCCTTCTTAGGATTCTGGGGTACAGAAGGAGTCTCTGTGGTGGGTTTACCACTTCCCTCCTTAGGCTTTTGGGAACCTGACCCCCCTTTCTTGGAGTCTCCCCCCGGGACTTGACAACCACCCTGGTTCTTCACCACTAATCAGCTGCCTCCCCTATCTCTCTGGGGTTGGTCAGCTTAGAGTCCACTAGATGCTGGCGTAACCTTTCTTGGATATAATTGGTCAAGATGTGCCCTCTCATGATCAAATTGTATAACCCTTCTTGAGTATTTACTTTATTACCATGAATCCAGCCCTCTAGTGCCTTAAGTGTGGTGTCTACAAAATCAACCCAAGACTGGGAAGTTACCTTTTGGGTGTCCCTAAACTTCATCCTGTACTGCTTTGGGATCAGACCAAACTTCTTGGTTAAGCACCTCTTCATCCTAGGGTATGAATCTGCCTCCTACCTAGCTAAGGGCAGAAGCCTATGCCTCCCAGAGTTGGGGACCAACTCAGAGAGAAGTGAACCCCAGTATTAAGGCTTAACCCTTCTTATCTGGAGTGCTCTCTCAAAGGCCTCCATCCACTTGTCTATGCCATCCCCCTCTACATAAGGCGGACCCGCCCCCTTAGGTAGTCTGGGAGAAAACCCTCCACCCGTGGACACCTCAACTTCTCTTTTGCTGCCACCATCTCTCTGTTCAATTGTTGCCCACTTCTCCTTCTCTAGGGCCAACTTCTCTGCCTCCAAAGCTATGAGGGCTTCCTGGGCCTCAAGTTCCCTTTCCTCGAGGCCCAGTTCTGCTTCCTCCTGGTCTGATAACACAGACCCTCCCCTCCCACTAGCTCTGGATGGGGCCCTAGCTGCTGAGATCACAGTGAGACAATCATCCTCCTCCTCCTGGAGGATGGAGAGGACATCTTCCCGCTCCCTTCCTACCTCTGAAGCTTCCTCTGCCTCTTTTTGCACTACCCAGGCTTCAAGGGACTTAACCATCACAGCCTTCCTAAGGCTGTTAGTAGCAAGTAATCCCCTCTTTCTACACAACACCCTAAGCTCAGCTGCTGTAAGTGTGGGTAGGCTAGCCAGATCAAGCTCCATGGCATCCCTTAAATTTTGTGTCACTTAAAAAAAACATTGGTACCAATTGATCAGAACAATTTAAAAAAATCAAAAAATAAGTAATTAAAAAAACTAATCCAAATTTGAAAAATCAAAAATATTTTTGCTCTAGGTCAATTTAGAGGAATTTTAACTTATTTCACTTAAAACTGTAGTGTGACTTTGAACACAAGTCCACCAAAAATGTTGAAAAATGGTTTGCTGGTTAGGGCGTGTTAGTACCTACACTTAGCAATAGGCCACTGGCCTCCAGTTAGGTCCAGTTAGGTCTCAATAAATTAAACTCAGCTCAACCCTTGGTAGCTTGGCAACAAGTGGCAAGGATTAATTTAGGGGACACATGTGTAAAGCATTTGAAAATCACAAAACAGTAAATAAGTAGAACACAATAAAAATCCAACACCAATTTATAAAAATAGATTATATTTTTATCTTTAAAATTACACCAAAATGATTAAAATCGTATAAGGGGAACTGGACATATGAATTGTTAAATAATTAATGCTTTTTAGCAATTAGAAAAGAATAGCGCCAATCTGGTCATCTGGTCGCACCTCGACTGAGGCAAAATCAAAGTTTGAGGCCAACCGCAATGGAGCCCTGCTCGGTAAAACTCGTAGGAGGCCTTGGTCAAAATTTTACCTTCAGACTTAGGGCCAGATATAGGCACGGTTTGCATGTCGCAAACTGCGAAAAACGCAGTTTGCGACATGCAAAACGGCCATTGCGATGCTGATTCACATTTTGCGAGTCAGTACCGACTCGCAAAATGTGAATCTGACTCACAAATAGGAAGGGGTGTTTCCTTCCTATTTGCGACTCGCACCGCGATGTAGAATTACTTTGGGACCGCGAAAGAGAAGCAATTCGCAGTTAACACCCACTTGAAGTGGGACCCCTTCCCATTTGCGAATGTCGCTGAAAATATTTTTTCAGAGCAGGCAGTGGTCCAATGGACCACTGCCTACTCTGAAAAAATGAAACCAAATGGTTTCATTATTTTTTTGAATTGCAACTCGTTTTCCTTTAAGGAAAACGGGATGCAATTCAAAGGAAAAAAAAACTGCTTTATTAAACAAGCAGTCACAGACATGGAGGACTGCTGTCTCCAGCAGGCCACCATCCCTGTGAGTGCAGAGACTCGCTATGGGTTAATATTCATGAGATGGGTCTTTGCGACCGCATAGCGAGTCGCAGAAGGTGTCTGAGACACCTTTCTGCATACAATTTTGCGAGTTGCAAATTGAGAGTCGGTATGACTCGCAATTTGCAACTCTCAAAATTTTCTGTTCCTACATCTGGCCCTTAGTCGTTTATCTAGAGGTTTCTTCAGAGGGACCAAGTCACCAGTCCAATCCGACCTCCTGGAACTCGGATACGCGTTGCGGTAGCCCACGGTGGAGATTTTTACCTTCGGACTTGGTTGTTTTTTCAAGATGAAAATCCTTCAACCGGGGCAAACTTGAATCTTGATCCCAACATCCCTGGAGCCTTCTTAAGATACACTGCCTGGGAGGTCCCTGTCAACTTCCTACATTCAGACTTAGGCCCTCATTACAACCCTGGCAGTCAGTGATAAAGCGGCGGTAATACCACCAACAGGCCGGCGGTTAATAAATTTGGATCATGACCACGGCTGAAACTGCCAACACAAACAGCCACTTTAACACATCGTTCACCACGGCGGTAGCAACAAACACCGCAGCAGTAACCGCCAACAGCCAGGAGGAAGACAATGTACCGCCCACTGCATTACAATACGCCTATCCGCCAGCTTTTCCGGGATGGTACCAATGCCATCAAAAGCTACACTGAAAGTGCTGCTGTGACCTGTGCCTGGAAGCGACAATGACTCGAGTGTCTGGGAAAAGGGCCCCTGCATTCACTTCAGAGGAGTTGGAGAGACTAGTGGATGGGGTCCTCCCCCAGTACACTTTACTCTATGATTCTCCAGACAAACAGGTGAGTACACTGTGAGCATGATGCGTGGGCCAGGAATGTATGGATTGCTGTGTGTGTAAGCTCCATGTAGGGGGTGGTCTGCAGGGTCCTGGGCTGAGTGCTGCATGTATGGTGGTCAATGTATGTGTGTAAGGGGATGGGAGGGATATGGTGGGCCATGAGTATGACAGTCTGAACGGTATGACTAATACCTTTTCTGCTGTATATTTTCTGCAGGTCAGCGCCCATTAGAAAAAGGGTATTTGGCGTGCCATCGCCAAGGAGGTGCGGATCCTGGGGATCTTTGGCAGGCAGAGCACCCACTGCTGCAAACGGTGGGAGGACCTGCGCTGCTGGGCAAGGAAGACGGTGGAGGCCCAGCTGGGGCTGGCCTCCCAACAAGGAAGGGGTGCCCGTCATACCCTGACCCCCCTGATATTCTGCATCCTGGTAGTGGCCTATCCGGAGTTGGATGGGCGCTTGAAGGCATCACAACAGCCACAAGGGGGTGAGTACAGATTCAGAATCATGACTTTGCACGCGTTAAGGTATTACCTGGGTGGGGGGTGTGGGCTAGGGGTACCCCCTATGGCATGGTATGTTCAATGATGGGCAAGATCAGATGCACTCCAACCCCAATATTGCTAGTGGCCATCTACTACTGGGCAGGGTCCTGTGGGTTTCAGATGTGCAGCTAATGGCGTTAGGTATTGTATCCCATGGGCTGGTGACTAGCAGTGTAACTGGTAGTGCATGGCCTAGTGCATAGGGCTGTTCCCTGTGTGTTGTGTACGCCAACAGTAGTGTTGTTGCTGGTATTGACCAAGTGTATCCTCTGTCTCTCCCCCCCTTTTTGTTTTGTCACTCTGTCCTTGTGTGCATTAGCATCATCTGGCGGAGGAGCAGAGGCACCGGCGACGGAGGGAGCTGCATTCCACATGGGCCTGGAGTCCGAATCCACGGATGGTGAGGGCACCAGTGGGTCGGAGGGCAAGGGGAGCACACCATGATGGAGACAGGAGGGGACACTACCGACAGCGACTCCTCCTCTGATGGAGCTCCTTGGCGGTGGCGGACACCTCTGTGGCCACCTCAACTACAGGTACAGCTGCCACCCCCGTACCAGCACTGCCCTCCTAGCAGCCGCTCAGCTTGTGTCCCATGTACGTTCAGCCAGGAGGGTGGGCATCTCCTTCGCCCCAGGCACTTCAGGCCCTGCCCCCGTCAGCCCAGCTGCCCTCAGTGAGGAGGCTATTGACATCCTCAGATCCCTCTCTGTTGGGCAGTCAACCATACTGAATGCTATCCAGGGTGTAGCAGGGCATTTGCAACAAACAAATGCATACCTGGAAGGCATTCACTCTGGCGTGGTGGCCCAACAAAGAGCATTCTAGGCTCTGGCCAGCGCACTGATGGTAGCTCCCTGTCTCCAGCCTCCCTCCTCCAACTTCCTCTACCCAATCCAAATCTCCTCAACCCAGGCCTATTCCAAGCACACCTTCAGACCAGCAATCACGCAAATCAACACACAGAAGTGGCTCAGGCAAACACAAGCACCACACTTCATCTCACAGGCACTCACACAAGCACAATCCACATGCAGACACACCAACATCCACTGCCTCCACTGTGTCTTCCTCCTCCTTGTCGCCCACCTCCCTCCCAGTAGCGTCTCCACTCACACCTGCATGCACTACATCCTCATCCACTACCTCCATCACCATCACGCCTATCACTACATGCCCCTCACTGGCAGTCACCACCCCCACAACCGTGCACATGTCCCCTGCATCCTCTCCCACTGTGTCTGTTACCCCTTCTCCCAAAGTACCCAAATGCAAGCACACACACACCCAACAGCCATCCACCTCACAACAGCATCCAACCCATGCACCTGCACCTAAACACAGCAGACTGACACCTCCTACAACCACTCCCTCTTCTTCCACTCCCAAACCTTCACCCTCTTCCCGCCCCAGTGTCCCTAAGAAGCTTTTCCTCTCCAACATTGACCTACTCCCTACCCCTCCATCCTTAACCTCGGGCTAGGGTTGGCAGAACCCAGCCCAGCACTTCAGCCACCCAGTCCATGGCTGTGGATAGTTTGGAGTGGGCATTGTCCCTCCTCTTGTATATATTGTATATATTGTACATACTTTTTATTGCTTTAAGAACGTATTTCTCAGAATTTTTAATATTACACTCATTTTACTCCATTCCTTTTGTCCTTGCGTTATTACTGAGAGTTACGGGGTACATATGTAATGTCTTGCATGTGCTTGTGTGCATGGTGTTGGGGTGGGGGTGGGGGTGTTGCGTGTTGCATGTGTGTGTCACTCTCTTTTTCCTCCCCTCCTCCCGGAGAGAACACTGCAGGGGCATCAGGGCGAAAGCACACAGGGGCCTCAAGGGGACAGGGAATGGAGGGCACCGCAGCCGGAAGACGGTACAACGTCAATTGGCCTGGAGGGGGCTCCATGTCCACTGCTTGGTCCTGGGGAGTGCAAAGCCACGTCTCTCAAGTGGGTGGTTTGCCCACTGCTTGGTCCTGGGGAGTGCAAGGCCACAGTCTCTCGAGTGGATGCCTCTTCCACTGGTTCTGGAGGGGGCTTTGTGCCCAGTGTGCTTCATCCTGGCAAGGAGGGGGTCAGTAGATGCCTTCTTCCACTGGTTCTGGAGGGGGCCTTGTGCCCAGTGTGCTTCATCCTGGCAAGGAGGGGGTGAGTGGATGCCTTCTTCCACTGGTTCTGGAGGAGGCCTTGTGACCAGTGTGCTTCATCCTGGCAAGGAGGGGGTGAGTGGATGCCTTCTTCCACTGGTTTTGGAGGGGGCCTTGTGCCCAGTGTGCTTCATCCTGGACGGGCAAAAGTCACAGTCTCTCACCTGTGTGTCACACCGACAGGTGCTGCAGGGGCCAAGACGCACTGCAGCCTATGTAGTCACCACTACACACTGCACGCTGGCGGTGCCGGATGCTCAGTGGATGCCAGTTGCACTGCAGTTGGCGGTGCTGGCAGTGGTAGTGGTAGCCTCCAGGCCTTCACCTGCAGCCTTAGACGGCTGCCCACTGGGGCTGCTGCTGCTGGCAGTAGTGCTGCTGGCGGCGATGTAGGTGGCGGTGCTGGCCGCGGTACAAGTGGTGGGGATGGCAGTAGCAGGGGTTAGATTCCAGGCCTTCACCTGCAGACTCAGACAGCTGCCCACTGGGGATGCTGCTGCTGGCAGTGGTGCTGCTAGCGGCGGTGCAGGTGGAGGTGTAGCCTCGGACGGCTAAAGGGCCATGGCTGGTGTGTGCCCCTTTCTGCCCTTGGCAAATGGTGGTGCCTCCTTGCTTCTGCCAGCTGGTGTCTTTGTCTTGCCCTTGCTGGCTGGTTGTGCCTCCTTCCCCTTGCTGGCTGGTGTCACCTTCTTGCCCTTGCTAGGTGGCGGACACTTCTTGGCCTTAGCAGATTGTGCTGGCAGACTGGCTGGGCTGACGGGTGCCTCCTTGGAGCCTCTCACACCGGCAGTAGCTGCAGAAATCACAGTGGCCGTGGACTGGGTGGCTGAGGTGCTGGGCTGGGTTCTTCTCACCCTGGCCCAAGGTGGAGGACGGGGAGAGGGGTAGGGAATAGGTCAATGTTGGCGAGGAAAAGCTTCTTAGGGACACTGGGGTGTGAAGGGGGTAAATGTTTGGGAGTGGAGGAAGAGGGAGTGGTTATAGGAGGTGTCAGTCTGCTGTGTTTGGGTGCAGAGGAAGTTGGAGGGGGGAGGCTGGAGACAGGGAGCTGCCATCAGTGCGCTGGCCAGAGCCTGGAATGCTCTTTGTTGGGCCGCCACGCCAGAGTGAATGCCTTCCAGGTATGCATTTGTTTGTTGCAAATGCCCTGCTTCACCCTGGATGGCATTCAGTATGGTTGACTGCCCAACAGAGAGGGATCTGAGGAGGTCAATAGCCTCCTCACTGAGGGCAGCTGAGCTGACTGGGGCAGGGCCTGAGGTGCCTGGGGCGAAGGAGATGCCCACCCTCCTTGGTGAGCATGCACGGGAAACACGCTGAGGTGCTGCTAGGAGGGTGGTGCTGGTACGGGGGTGGCAGCTGTACCTGTAGTTGAGGTGGTCACAGAGGTGTCCGCCACCGCCAGGGAGCTCCATCGGAGGAGGAGTTGCTGTCGGTAGTGTCCCCTCCTGTCTCCGTCGTGGTGCTCCCCTCGTCCTCCGTCCCACTGGTGCCCTCACCATCCGTGGATTCGGCCTCCAGGCCCATGTGGGATGCAGCTCCCTCCGTCGCCGTTGCCTCTGCTTCTCTGCCAGATGATGCTAATGCACACAAGGACAGGGTGACAAAACAAAAAGGGGGGTAGACAGAGGATACACTTGGTCAATGCCAGCAACAACACTACCGTTGGCATACAGAACACACAGGAAACAGCCCTATGCACCACCATTTACAATGCTAGTCACCAGCCCATGGGGTAAAATGCCTAATGCTATTAGCTGCACACCTGAAACCCACAGGACCCTGCCCAGTAGCAGAGGCCCACTAGCAATATTGGGGTTGGAGTGCATCTGATCTTGCCCATCATTGAACATACCCTGGCACAGCCCACTTCCCCCACCCAGGTAATATCTTAACACATGCAGTCATGATTCTATATCTATACTTACCCCCTTGTGGCTGTTGTGATGCCTTCAAGCACCCATCCAATTCCGGATAGGCCAGCACCAGGATGCGGATCATCAGGGGGGTCAGGGTATGACGGGCACCCCTTCCTTGTAGGGAGGCCAGCCCCAGCTGGGCTTCCACCACCTTCCTTGCCCTGCAGCACAGGTCCTCCCACCCTTTGTGGCAGTGGGTGCTCTGCCTGTCAAAGACCCCCAGGATCCTCACCTCCTTGGCGATGGCACGCCAAATACCCTTTTTCTGATGGGCGCTGACCTGCAGAAAATATACAGCAGAAAAGGTATTAGTCATACTTTCCAGACTGTCATACTCATGGCCCACCATATCCCCTTACACACATACATTGACCACCATACATGCAGCACTCTGCCCAGGACCCCTCAGACCACCTTACACACAGCAATACATACATTCAGGGCCCACGCATCATGCTCACAGTGTACTCACCTGTTTGTCTGGAGAACCATAGAGTAAAGTGTACTGGGGTAGGACCCCATCCACTAGTCTCTCCAACTCCTCGGAAGTGAAGGCAGGGGCCCTTTCCCCAGACAGTCGATCCATTGTCGCTTCCAGACACAGGTCACAGCAGCACTTGTAGTGTAGGTCCTCTCCTGTTGGAGGTCAGGTAGCAAGTGAGTGCACATATAGAACATGGCGGTCACGTCCACAGCGGTGCGTACCGTCATCGCCGGCCTACATCTCCATTGGCTCCTTGATCCCATAGGGCCCAATGCTAACCAATGTGATGTTGCTTAGCGGTTGTCGACCGCCGACTGCAACGTCACACAACGGCAGCCAAATGACCTAATTTCAACTTGTCTCTCCTCACAGGCCAGGCAGACGCCATTTCAGGGGGGCACAGGCCATGGCACCTAACTGCGTCACAGCAGACATTGGCAAATTAACTGACTCACAAGTTCACATACTGCTTCTGTAAAGGAAGAAATGCATATTAATTTCGACATTTATGTGAATATGACCTTCTGCTCACCGTTTTTCACCCTAGAGTTCAATCGCTGAGGATGAATTGGAGATGGAAGCATACCCCCATGTACAGACCCCTGGAGGACCTGGCGACAATGGAGGACAGGAACATTATCCTGACCTACAGACTTGATAGGGCCACAATCCAAGAACTGTGTACCCAATTGGAGTCAGACCTGATTTCGGCTAGCCGCCACCCCACAGGTATCCCCCTCTAGAGCATGTCCTGTTGTCACGTAGGCTCTCATTATTCTAATGAGACTACTGGATGATTTTGAGCAGCAGAATCACTTGTGGTGTGGGAGACTGAGTCCAACCTACTGCGGGTGACACCTGTCGCTCCAATCCAGGTTTTGCTCCGGCTAACTAGCAGTACCTCATCCCTACCAAAGGATAGTGATGATTGGGCAGCCGAGCGCATGACATACTAGGCTTCTCAGGGAAGTTGTGGTCACTCAGGTCACATCCGGTTCTCTCATTTACAACTTAGTCTCATATATAAATGATAAACAGAAGCAGGATAAGTTTCATTAATGAGTTTAATAAAACGACTGCATCTTAGATAGCAAAGCGTGAGCTGCAATAACCAGGATGACACAACATGGCAGTATTAAAATGGTGACAAGAAGAGTGAAGCACAAAAACAACACTATCATATTGTCACTATGATCAATGGACTATTTCCTATCTAGGTTGTAATTTGAGCACAGCATGTTAAGCTCTAATTCTGCCTTTCAGGTTCCCCTGGGAAGACATCAACCCCCATACCTGAGCAAAGGCCTGTGGTCTCTGTAGTGAAGCATTCAGCAATCAGCATACAGTTGTGGTTCCCCGGCTGGAATCTCCCACCCCCTCATGCGCTGCTTTAATCAATTGTGATCTTATTTCTCTATTTGGAATGTCTCACACACCTAAGCCTGGTATCTTAACCTCAGCTTTCAGCATACTTCCCATTCAATAGTGATACTTGTTAGGAAATCCTTCAGGATAGGGCTTACCATCAGCCGTAGCTGTCACGGCAGCCCAAATGTCTGCATCCGGTTTTGAACTCAAACTAGTCACTGCAGCTACAGCAGCCACAGCCACTGCTGACTTTGCGGCTTCATCAGCCAATGTAATTCCAGCAACGTGTATCCCAATGCGCTGGTGTTCAAGTGTATCTACAACGTGGACATTTGGTAGAGTTTCTTTCAGATCTGCTAGTTTCCCCCACAGAAGTCTGTGTTTGATGGTGTTACCTTTGGAATCTCTGAACCTATTCTGGCGCCAATAATGCAGTTATTCACTAAAGGACTGGACACAATAATATGAATTACAAACTATCAGCGTGGGCTGTGCAGGATCCATGTGTTCCAGTGCCATCAGCAGAGCTTTTAGTTCTGCCAACTGTGCTGTGCAATCCCCTAGGGTTTGCATAAAGATATGTAGAGGACAAAACTTATCGCCCTTCATGTAGCCACTTACGACTGCGCAAGCAGCAGAATATTGGTGTTTAGTACCAACTGCAGGTTGTGCTGAGCCATCGGTGTACATGACTCTATGATATTGTTCAATGGGCAATGTATTTGCTGGAACTGGGTATTCTATTTCGTATTGTAAAAATTCTTGAGTTTGTAACTCTGGGTCAAAAATGTAGACTACATCAGTGGCTGTCAAGGACGTAGCCCATTGTATCCAATGTGGATGTAATGCCTTTGCGTTTGGAACGCTGGCTTTTGTAACAGCCTCTAGGGCTGGGATTGGAGAAATGACAATAATGCGTTTTCCTTGGGCAAGAGGTATTTCTTTAATGACAGCCATCTGCACAGCAGTGAGAATTTTCTCTGTGGGAGCAAAGCGCTGTTCCGCCGCTGAATATAAGTGTGATTTGTATGCAATCGGGACTGCCTCACCTTCATTGAATGTCACATTGGTGAAACCGATGGTCCCAGCTATTACTCTGATGACCAAATGTGTTTTGTTGTCCCTCGTGTGTAAGTGTTATGCTGCAAGCGTATCTGTTTGCAATTCACGAAGAATGCATGTATGTTCAATTGTCCAGAATTTACTTGAAAAATTGGGATGTAATAGATCATATACAGGTTTTATGCGTGTAGCATAATCTGGAATGTAAATTCTGCCAAAACGTAGGAAACCCAATAAAGATTGGAGTTTTTTAATCATATTTGGTGGTTGTAACCGTGCGCATTTCTCTAAGAATTGTGGTGCTAGGCTCTTTCCTTCGCTTGACAGCTCATATCCTAGGAACAGGACACTGAGGAAAGCAATTTTTGTTTTTTTGAAGTTGAATTTGTAGCCAAATTCAGAAAATCCGACAACAATGCGGTCTACCAGTCTTAAAGGTTGTAGCAATTCATCACCCGTGAGATAAATATCATCTACATAGGACAATGCTTCAGGGTCAATCTCGTGCAAAATTGCAGTAACATGAGCTGCGAACAGTCCTGGGCTGTTCTTATACCCTTGAGGTAAACAACAGAATTGTTTCTGGGAGCCTAGTGCACTGAAACTTGTTAAGTCTCTACTCTCAGGCGCTATATTCTGGCAGAAAAAAACATTGGAAATGTCCAGTGTTGTTTTGTATTTTTTTCACACTATATTGTTCATTAGTGCTGTGCTATGTGAATTTTGTATAGCATAAGTGTGTGTATGACTGTTTATATGTCTGTACTCTAAGACTATTCTATATGAATGGTCTGGCTTAGCTACTGGGAATAATGGATTATTCATTGGCGAGACACAGGGTTCAATTACTCCCTGGTACTGTAATTGTGTGAGTATTTCTCTCACCGGCGCTTTTGCTTTATGTTTTATGGGATACTGCGGTTGCGGTTGAGGTTCACTTTTAATTGGAATTACATGGTAGGGCGATTCTTTATCCCATCCTACATGATTTTGGTATAATGCAGGTGCTTGTGCCAAAGCCCATTCAATCGAATAGGATTCGGCGAGTTCCTCTGGAACAAGGGGCGAGAAGGAATGCTTAATGACATCTTCTCCATATGGGCAGGTACGGACAAATTCAGGTGGCCAATCTTGTTTGGCCAACAAAGCATCACATATGTTCACCATGCGATCCCAAAAGATTGCGTCTAGTATGCGTTCAATGTCTCCTTCTAAATGTAGCGTCACTTTATACACCCTATCAGGCATTGAGACACGCATGTCGGCAGTTTCTAATTGTATAAAGTCATCAGTTGCTTTCACCTCCAGATGCTCCAGAAGATTCCTGTGAACTATTGTGACCTCTGCCACACTGTCTAGAGGTGCTAAAGCCCATTTCTTGTTCTTCAAGTGGACCCTCTTCCTGAGTGGCATGTCGGACTGTGACTGCTGCCACTTTTTTCTTTTTGAATTGTGGTTTTTGTTGGGCGGGTTTCTCTTCCTTTTTAACAGAAACTTCCGAAGAGCGTTGTGATTCCTGTCTCGGTTTCACGTACTCTGTCATTCGCTCTGATTGCCCACCTCTCTCATTTCGTTTTTCTGATGAGTCCTGAAAGGAACGAGATTGGCGTGTATCAGTATATTGACATCTATCAGGCGCTTATATATTATCTCTATTTCTGAGATTATATTTATTCTGCGGGGTCTCCATACGCAGGGATTCTCCACTCTCTTTTTTAGGAGTTTGTTGCTTTTTATACCAGCATTTCTTATTACCCTCAGGTCCTTGCTTGGGGAAATCTTTTCTTGATTTACCCTGAAATTGTGGTTTAGATGGTCTGGCCCCTAAACTATTTCGACCAATACTAGAATAGGTCTCTCCGATTATTTTGTGCAGCTCTCGTTCCTGATCCTGTTGAGGAACGTCACGGAGCCGCATCGCACTGCAAGCGCTACTGCTTCCCCTTCCCCTTTAAGATTACTTAAAATGATTGAGGATACTGTGGCAAAATTGCCCATCAATTGCATCCCCAAATCTAGGGCCGGGGCAGCCCCGTATTCATTGTGAATTTGTTTCAAGACCACCTGTAGATTGGCAAGTGTCGGTGTACTGTGTGAGGTTGTATAGTGCGGGGCAAATACTGTGCCCCAGGTATTAAAGTTATCTACTGTCGGGACCATCCCAAAGGGCAAGCACATTGTGAATATTCTGTGTTTATCTTGAGGTCCTTTATGGGGAAATACTGTCTCCAGCGCACTCATCTTTTGTGCTAACTAATACGGAGTTTCCTCTCGTTTGGCGGGTACGTTACCCATAATCAAATTTATACCTGGCGTCGCTGCAGGTGGATGTGCTGGAGCTGCACGTGCTGAGTTTGTATTTAGAGTTTGCATTACAAATTGCACTAATCATCTACATATCGCTGTCAATTGAGCATATAAACGACGAACCTCAGCTACCGCTAAATTTACAACCGCAGGATGTGGTGTATAGTTGGCCAATAAGGGCCAGGTAGGACCATCATTTCTTAGAGGACCTAACCTTACTGGTAAAATTGTGTGGGGTAGAGCGCCATCAAGCCAATTATTATGTTCTTGATACGATAAAGGTATTTCTAAATATGCATATTCTCTGTATTGTCCAGGCACATTTGCAGGTGTGTAATGGTGAAGTCTGTTTGTATTTCCATCAACTGCTGGAAATGTGACCCAAGAGTAAAAAGGTTCTGTTCTATAAGCTGCATGGGCATCCACCACAAATGTGACTGGACCCCCTGGGAGGTTAGGCCATTCGCTAATAAATGTACAGTTAGAGGTTGTCTCATATTAACCTCTATTTGTACCTGCTGTGGATTCGCCATGGTAGTAACACTATAAGTTCAGAGAAGGCACACCAAATAGGGCTTTCCTTTTAAGGTTCAAGCTTGAATGACCTCCAGCTGCAAATAGGATAGCCTATGCAGCTGGGGTGTAAATCCTCTGTACCACGGACGTGAGACAGAGATACTCCGGTGGACCCAAAAAACAGAGCCTGACCAAACATTGGCAGTGCCATGTCGCGTAGGCTCTCATTATTCTAAAGAGACTACTGGATTTTGAGCAGCAGAATCACTCGCGGTGTGGGAGACTGAGTCTAACCCACTGCGGGTGACACCTGTCGCTCCAATCCGGGTTTTGCTCCGGCTAACTAGCAGTGCCTCATCCCTACCAAAGGATAGTGATGATTGGGCAGCCGGGCGCATGACATACTAGGCTTCTCAGGGAAGTCGTGGTCACTCAGGTCACATCCGGTTCTCTTATTTACAACTTAGTCTAATATATAAATGACAAACAGAAGCAGGATAAGTTTCAATAATTAGTTTAATAAAACGACTGCATATTAGATAGCAAAGCGTGAGCTGCAATAACCAGGATGACACAGTATTAAAATGGTGACGAGAAGAGTGAAGCACAAAAACAACGCTATCATATTGTCACTATGATCAATGGACTATTTCCTATCTAGGTTGTAATTTGAGCACAGCATGTTAAGCTCCAATTCTGCCTTTCAGGTTCCCCTGGGAAGACATCAACCCCCATACCTGAACAAAGGTCTGTGGTCTGCGTTAGCATCTGTAGCGAAGCATTCATCAATCAGCATACAGCTGTGGTTCCCTGGCTGGAATCTCCCTCTAACGTGTAAAGGAGAAGGAAGTGTTTATATAATAACACAGCTAATGTTCAGAGAAAATGTCCTTACGTAAGAATGTATATTTTCTACGAATGTCGGAGACTAAACTTCTACCACGTCCACCGGCAATGTACCGAACTGCAGCCTTGAGTGAAGCACAGAGTGATCAAGAATGTCTTGTTTGAGAACAGAGTGCTGGCTTAGGCAAAAACAGTTACATAGATGAAAGTAAAACAAGACCGTAAAAATGGTTATTGTAATAATAATAAAGTGAAGCTGAATAAAATATATCTAGGTTAAACTGCACAGCGGCCTAGTGTGTTAAAACAACGTGCATGGAGATAGAACTAAAATGGCTACACAACACTGTCAGTGTTCCATTCCTGGCAAGCGGTTCCTTCCAAGCTACAGTTGCCATGGCATTAGGGATGTCTCAGCCAATGTTCTCAAATGTGCTGACCAGAGTGTTGTCTGCCCTGCTGAAACACATGCGCAGCTACATCGTATTCCCCCAGGTGGAGGATTTGGCTACAGTGAAGGCTGACTTTTATGCACTGAGACATATCCCCAACATCATTAGTGCCATTGATGGTACACATA
The DNA here is from genome assembly GCF_031143425.1 of Pleurodeles waltl. Lineage (NCBI taxonomy): Eukaryota > Metazoa > Chordata > Amphibia > Caudata > Salamandridae > Pleurodeles > Pleurodeles waltl. The sequence goes on from NC_090450.1 coordinate 40,803,758, forward strand.
TTGCATTTGTCTCACCCCCCCCCCCCCCGGAGAAATGAACAAGTGTTCAGAAATAGGAAAAGCTTTCACTCTCTTGAATGTGCAGATGGTGTGTTTGGAGGACCAGTACTTCTCCAATGTCAATGCCAAGTATCCTTGCTCTGTGTATGATGCCTTTATCTTGAGGAATAACAGCATCCCGTATGTGATGTCTCAACTCCAGAGGCACCGGGTGTGGCTAATAGATGTGCCTACCCAGCTGATGTAGGTATATGAGTGTGGGTTTGGCCCTAAAGTGAGTGTGTGGCTAACAGGTATCCCTCGATATTTACAGGTGACTCTGGTCCCCAACCTCTCATGGCTACTGACCCCAGTGAGGAATGCCAGGACAAGGGCAGAAGAATGTGACAATGAGGCACATGGGCAAACAAGGAGGATCATTGAGAGAACCTTTGGCCTCCTGAGGGCCAGATTATGGTGCCTCCATCTGACAGGTGGATCGCTGTACTACTCACCCAAGAAGGTGTGCCAGATCACCGTTGCATGTTGCACAACCTGGCCTTGAGACGCCAGGTGCCTTTTCTGCAGGAGGATGAGCCTGGGGATGGTCGTGTGGCAGGGGTAGAGCCTCTGGACAGTGATGAAGAGGAGGCAGAGGAAGAAGATGTGGACAACAGACGTACACTAATTCACCAGTTCTTCCAGTGACACACAGGTAAGACACTGTAACTTCACCTTCCATTGCAGTTTTGGGTTTGACATTGAACATGACAGCCTGTTTTTCCTATTTCTATGGCCACTTACTGTACCCTTTGGCATCTCTATTTTCAGATCTCGGTGCCCCACTCTGGCTCCCGGTGTGTTTACTGCTGCCCACTACCGGTCATACTATGTAAATATTACAGTACATTTGAATTGCAATGTTTACAGTTTGTGAAATTAATACATTCGTCAAAGAATTGACAGACTCCATATTTGATTTTGTTCCAAGGGTGTTTATTTCTGTGATAATAAGTGTAGGGGTTATTGCAATGGGCTGAGTTGCTGATGGAGGAAAGTCCAGGGTAGAGTCCAGTCTATTTGTATCACAGGTGCATTGTCCAAGGGACCCATAGGAAGAGGAGCAATGGCAGTTCAAGGTTGACAGGGTGACAGAGTGGGACAGAAGGGTGACAATCAGGAGAGTCTTATTTCCAGGCGTGGTCTTGGCAATGTTCTCTGGCGTCTGTCTGGATCGCAAGGACCGTTTGAGGGGTGGTTCTCCTTCTACAGGGGGTGGGGTGCTGGTGGCCTGTTGTTCCTGTGGCGGGGCCTCCTGTCGACTAGCGCCAGCAAAGGTGGAGCGCTGTTCTTCGGTGTGGCTATTGTCAGGGGCCAGTTGGTGTGCCACGGCCTCCCTTATGGTGTTGACCATGTCTGCCAGCACCCCTCAGGTCCTCCCTGATCCCCAGGTACTGTCCCTCCTGCAGTCGCTGGGTCTCCTGCAACTTGGCCAGTATCTGGCCCATCGTCTCCTGGGAATCGTGGTATGTTCCCAGGATGTTGGTGAGTGCCTCGTGGAGAGTCGGTTCCCTGGGCCTGTCCTCCCCCTGTCGCACAGAAGTCCTCCCAGTTTCCCTGTTGTCCTGTGCCTCTGTCCCCTCAACCGTGTGCCCACTGCCACCGACCCCAGGTCACTGATCATCCAGTCTTTGTGGGGTTGCCTGGGGTCCCTGAGGTGGTGGACACACTGCTAATTGACGTGTCCTGGGGACAGAAGGATGGGCCCGCTGGGTGAGTGCTGTGGTTGTGTTTCCTGAGGGGCGAGGCCCTGTGGTGGGTTGGCACTGTGGCTGGGTCACCAACTGTCCAGAGGTCACTGATGGGCCAGGTTGGTCATCCTGATCCAGGCATGCAGAGCTGCTGTCGTCACTGTGGGCCTCATCGGGGAGGACTGTTGAGTGGGGGTCCTGTGGGGATGTAAATGCAGTGTTATTTTAACTGTGTGGGCCATCTTTTGCATGGATATGTTTCCCTCTATGGTTGTTATTACTAAGGCAGCTTTGGCTTGTGTGAGTTGTGCTTGTTTTGGCTAAGTGATTGTCACTAGTGTGCATGCTGTGGTGATGGTTGTCCATGCAGGTCTGTGATGGGGGTCCATGGATTGGTGTTGCATGCAGGGCTTGGTATTGGGATGGGTGTGTTGTGCTGGTGGGGTATGTGTGAGGTAGTGGGGTGATGGGGGTGAGGGTAGGGGTTGTTGTTTGTGATGGCATGCAGGTAGGGTGGGGGAAAAAGTAGTAAAGATTTGACTTACCCGAGCCCAGTCCTCCTGCTATTTCTGCCAGGCCCTCAGGATGCATATGCGCCAGGACTTGCTCCTCCCATGTTCTTAGTTGTGAGGGAGGAGGTAGGGGTCCACCGCCTGTCCTCTCTACTGCTAACTGGTGTCTTGCTACCACGGAACGTACCTTCCCCACAGGTCATTCCACCTCTTCTTAATGTCATCCCTTGCCTTCGGTGCTGTCCCACAGCGTTGACCCTGTCCACGACTTTCCGCCATAGCTCCAACTTTCTAGCAATGGACGTCTGCTGCACCTGTGATCCGAATAGCTGTGGCTCTACCCAGATGATTTCCTCCACCATGACCCTTAGCTCCTTCTCAGAGAACATGGGGTGTTGTTGCGGTGCCATGGGTGTATTGTGAGTAGTGTGGGTGAGGGTGTGTGGGGTGCTGTGTTGGGGTGTGTGATGTAGGGTGTGTGGGTGGTGTATAGGTGATGGTGGTGTGGTCTTGTCTGTGGTCTTTCTATCTCTCTTGTGGCTCTTGTTTGTATTGGTAAAGGGTTTTGGGTAATGTGGGTGTGTGTTTTATATTGGTGTGGGTGTGGTGTGTGTATGTGTGTCAGGTGTGTGTAGTTTGAATTGTCCAATGTGGTGTTGTTTTGTTAGTGTGTGTGTATTTTGAGCGCAGCGGTGTGTACCGCCAATGGTTTACCGCGGTTGAATGTCCGCCTCGGTGATTCGTGAGTCATGATTCTGTGGTTGTATTTCTGTTGGCGTAGCGGTGTGGGTTTTGGTACCACCAGTTTATAACTGACCTTTGGGTCATAATACCTGTAGCGGTATACCGCCGTGGTCACGGTATGTTGGCAGCAGTCAGCACCGGCAGTAAGCAGCACTTACCTCCAATGTTGTAATGAGGGCCTTAGTCACTTTTTCTGAGATTTTCTTCCCCAGGACGAACCTGCAAGTCAGGCCGGGATGCGGTTGAGGTAAGCCGACTAGAGTTGCTGTGGTGGGTCAGTCCCTTTATGGAGCTTTTAAACTTCTGGATCTTTTTCCAGATCTTCCTTTGAGGTTCTTTTAAGGTCCACAGCTCACCGTGAGGTTCCAGAAGCTCTGAGGTGCTCCTTGAGGGTGCGGACTACAACTCCCAGAATGCACCTGGCACAATCTCCTTTTTGGCCACTGGACAGTGGTCAGCTGGTCAGTTTCTTCAGGAGTTGGTGCAGGGGACTCTGGTTAGCAAGTTTTCACCTGTAGCAAACAGGGAGTCCCTCCTTGAACCAGTTGAAGTCAGGCAAAGTCCTTCTTGTGGTGAAGCCCAAGTGTTCAGCTTGTGCAGCCCTCCAGAATGCAGTGTCCAGGTGCAGGTAAGGGGTCAGGCAGGGCAGTCCTTCATCTGTAGTTCTTCCTTGTTGGAATCTGGTAGGGATCTAAGGTGTGGGTGCAGGCCTGCCAGTTTTATCCTTGCTCCTGAATGAAAAACAGGGGGCGCTGGTTCTCCAGTCAGGTGCAGTGTCCTTTCCCTTGTGATGACCACTTCCTGGAAAGTGTGGAAAAAATCAGTCCCAGGGAGGAACATTCCTCAAATATCCATTATGGCTGAAAGTGATTTTTGGAGCTTATATCTGGCTGAGCCCACCCACTTGTGTGGCTAAAAACCTTAAACACACCATTCTCCTACCCTCTCCTAATCTAATCAGGGGGGCACCAAATTGTCTGAGTTTGCAGGATGTGAGTGAGGTCCTGGATTGCTCCAAATGTCCTTCCCTGCTTTGAAGACCAGTTTGGCAGCCGTCCCCCATCCTGCTTCCCCATCTGCAGAGGGAAGATCTCCTCCCCCAGGCACATCTCTGTGTTGAGCCAGGCCACTTCACACCTCATCAAGGCAGCCTGGCCAGGCTGCCGTATGGCTGGCCAATCAGAGAGAAGCAGTAAAAACACTGCAGGGCTGAAGTTGGCAAATTTATAGGTAAAGTTTAGAACTCTTTACCTGAACAAGTTATATTAAATCCCACAACTGGAATTTGTGAGATTTATTATAACAATTAATTTGATACCACACATGAGATAACTGTTACTTAGGGGAACTTTTAAAATTAAAATAAATTCTCCCCAGTCTAGCCTATAGAGGCCATTCATTACAATGAGGGGAAAACTAATGTGGCTGTTTTACTTCACCAGGGCTCATAAAACTATTTGTATAAGGTCCCTGCTTATAGTTACATGGCACCCAGCCCTAGGAGCACATAGGCCACACCTTAGGGGTTACTTATATATAAAAATAAGGTAGTTTAAAACTTTGGAACTATTTTTAATTCCAAAGTGGAATTTGCATGTGACTTTAATTTAAAAGCAGCCCGCAAGGCAGGCCTGCCTTTACAATGACACTGGGTACCTCAGCAGTGCACCTATGGGGGCACCACCTATGTTGGGGTCCCTAAACCTACATGCCCTACCATATATTAGGGACCTATCGGTAGGTTGACTTAGCCAATTACAATTAGTCTAATCTGCATACTCATTTTATACAAACCATAGGCCCTGGCACTGGTTAGCAGTACCCAGGGCACCATCAGAGTCAGGAAAACACCAGCAAAAAGTGAAAAAAGGGGGAAGAAAGTCAGGGGCCTCTGCAATCAGCCCTGTTTTCCCACACAAGCCCCCCCAAGTCCACACGCCCAGGAGACTCAGCCCAACCCTATGAGAGTCTTCCTGGCTTGTTAGGCAAGGACGACAGTGAGGAAAACTGCCTGTCCCTTTGCAGGGCCTACTCTGCCTTACATCCTCATGTCATGGTCACTCCCTGTTTGATAGTGAACCCAACCCAACAGGGAAAGGACCCATAATAACCCCTTCGCTGCCCGGCCTTTTCCTCCTCCTGTGCCAAGCCTTTTTTTTGGCTATTTGGGGCAGTTTGCCCTTAGACACTCATAACGTTTTGTTCACATAAGCTACCCACGCCAAATTTGCGTCCTTTTTTTCCAACATCCTAGGGATTCTAGAGGTACCCAGACTTTGTGGGTTCCCCAGAAGGAGGCCAGGAAATTAGCCAAAATACAGGGAAAATTTCATTTTTTTCAAAAAAATGGGAAAAAGGGGCTGCAGAAGAAGGCTTGTGTTTTTTTCCCTGCAAATGGCATCAACAAAGGGTTTGCGGTGCTAAAATCACCAGCTTTCCAGCTTTCAGGAACAGGCAGACTTGAATTCAGAAAACCCAATTTTTCAACCCAATTTTGGCATTTTACTGGGACATTCCCCATTTTTACGATTTTATTGTGCTTTCAGCCTCCTTCCAGTCAGTGACAGAAATGGGCGTGAAACCAATGCTGGATCCCAGAAACCGAAACATTTCTGAAAAGTAGACAAAATTCTGAATTCAGCAAGGGGTAATTTGTGTAGATCCTACAAGGGTTTCCTACAGAAAATAACAACTGAAAAAAATAAATATTGAAATTGAGGTAAAAAAACTGAAATTTTCCTCTACGTTTTACTCTGTAACTTTTTCAAGGAATGTCAGAGTTTTGAAAGCAATATACTGTTACGTCTGCTGGACTCTTCTGGTTGTGGGGATATATAGGACTTGTAGGTTCATAAAGAACTTTAGGTACCCAGAGCCAATAAATGAGCTGCACCCTGCAGTGGGTTTTCATTCTATACCGGGTATACAGCAATTAATTGGCTGAAATATAAAGAGTAAAAAATAGCTATCAAGAAAACCTTTGTATTTCCAAAATGGGCACAAGATAAGGTGTTGAGGAGCAGTGGTTATTTGCACATCTCTGAATTCTTGGGTGCCCATACTAGCATGTGAATTACAGGGCATTTCTCAAATAGATGACTTTTTTACACACTCTCTTATATTTGGAGGGAAAAAATGTAGAGAAAGACAAGAGGCAATAACAGTTGTTTTGCTATTCTATGTTCCCCCAAGTCTCCCGATAAAAATGGTACCTCACTTGTGTGGGTAGGCCTAGCGCCCGCAACAGGAAATGCCCCAAAACACAACGTGGACACATCCCATTTTTTCACAGAAAACAGAGGTGTTTTTTGCAAAGTGCCTACCTGTAGATTTTGGCCTCTAGCTCAGCCGGCACCTAGGGAAACCTACCAAATCTGTGCATTTCTTTAAACTAGAGACCTAGGGGAATCCAAGATGGGGTGACTTGTGGGGCTCTGACCAGGTTCTGTTACCCAGAATCCTTTGCAAACCTCAAAATCTGGCTAAAAAACACATTTTCCTCACATTTCGGTGACAGAAAGTTCTGGAATCTGAGAGGAGCCACAAATTTCCTTCCACCCAGCGTTCCCCCAAGTCTCCCGATAAAAATGATACCTCACTTGTGTGGGTAGGCCTAGCGCCCGTGGCAGGAAATGCCCGAAACACAACGTGGACACATCCCATTTTTTCACAGAAAACAGAGGTGTTTTTTGCTAAGTGCCTACCTGTAGATTTTGGCCTCTAGCTCAGCCGGCACCTAGGGAAACCTACCAAACCTGTGCATTTATTAAAACTAGAGACATAGGGGAATCCAAGATGGGGTGACTTGTGGGGCTCTGACCAGGTTCTGTTACCCAGAATCCTTTGCAAACCTCAAAATGTGGCTAAAAAAACACATTTTCCTCACATTTCGGTGACAGAAAGTTCAGGAATCTGAGAGGATCCACAAATTTCCTTCCACCCAGCATTCCCCCACGTCTCCTGATAAAAATGATACCTCACTTGTGTGGGTAGGCCTAGCGCCCGCGACACGAAATGCCCCAAAACACAACGTGGACACATCCCATTTTTTCACAGAAAACAGAGGTGTTTTTTGTAAAGTGCCTACCTGTAGATTTTGGCCTCTAGCTCAGCCGGCACCTAGGGAAACCTACCAAACCTGTGCATTTTCGAAAACTAGAGACCTAGGGGAATCCAAGATGGGGTGACTTGTGGGGCTCTGACCAGGTTCTGTTACCCAGAATCCGTTGCAAACCTCAAAATTTGGCTAAAAGAAACACATTTCCTCACATTTTGGTGACAGAAAGTTCTGGAATCTGAGAGGAGCCACAAATTTCCTTCTACCCAGCATTCCTTCAAGTCTCCCGGTAAAAATGATACCTCACTTGTGTGGGTGGGCCAGGTGCCTGCAACAGAATAAGGCCCAAAACCTGTAGAGATAGAGGGGATAGCACAGCAAGTTGATAAGGACATATTCTTCTTTTATACATCTTTAGGCTGACTCTGCTTTGGGGATCCACAGAAGTGAGGTGTCATTTTACTTGGGAGACTGAGGGGAACGCTGGGGAGTAGGAATTGTGTGCTGCAGCGGTGATCGTACAAATGAAAGTCAGGAAAATATGCTTTTTTAAGCAAATTTTGAGGTTTGCAGAGGAGTCTGGGTAAGAATATGTTGGGGGATCCATGCAAGCCACACCTCCCTGGACTCCCTGGGGTGTCTAGTTTAAAATAATGTCTGGGTTTGGTAGGTTTCCCTAGATGAAGGCCGCACCCAGGACCAAAAACATAGGTGCCCCCTCCCCCCCAAACACAGGTAGTTTTGTAATATATCATTTTGATGTGTCCACATACGTCTGTGATGTTCCAAACACTAAAATTGTGAAAAGAAACGCACTTAGGTTATGTGAAAAAGACCCCTCACTCACCAACCAAGTTGGTGGCATGCTTCATCATCGGGGTCCCACCGAGGCACCTAGCGTGTCACAGGTGTGCTGCGATGCCTGATTACAGCGGAGCAGGTTTCGTCATTTTTACCACACATACTGGTTGGATTTAGCATGCGGGTGAGTGATGGTTCAGTGGATCAAATTTTATTAACAAGAGATTTCACAAAAATGAAATGCACTGTTAAGAACTGAAAGGCAAAAAACTGAACCAATGACTCACAGCTCATGATCTGTAAAGCCGTCACAAGGCATCAACCACTTTACAGTCCATTCACACACCTTTCATACATGACACGCACAAGACCATTCACACCGCCAGCCACGGGCCCAGCACATTACAACACTCACATCGACAGACAGCGCCACTCAAGGGCCCGTCACTTACATAAGCCCACATGCCTGATACAACAGTCACACCAACTGATGGCAGTGTGTGGACTGGTGTTTGGCTGGCAGTGTGTTGCAGTAGCCAACAGCAAGTCAATATGTACACTATGTACACCCTCAGCCAAGCCCCACTCCACACACAATGGCATCCTTTTTTTTTTTTTTTTTTAAACAAAGAAACCCCTGACTAATTACAAATCATTACAAAACTGCAAACACAAAAGCTCTAACTAAGTACATGACAGAAATGCTAACCATGAAACTGAACACATGAAAATACAAAACAGACATGAGTTTACACTCATGGTTGTTCCCAGTAATTCTTCTGGGTGTGGTAATTCTTAAAACAACCACCCACACACAGCCCAGGCTTTGAAGGACAATCTGGGCAGTACATTTGAGTCTCCCTCCGGATACCTCTTCGAAAACACACTCTACATTTCTTAGCTGGAAAGTATTTTTGGGTGTGGGAGGAATGTGCTCAGCAAAGTGGCGATCTTTCAATCTAGCCACGTCCTCCACCACTGCTTCTCTAGGAACTCTGGCCTGTTCCACCACAATAAGGCTCTCTATCACTGACTCCTGAAATTTCACAAATGTCATCTTGGCCTCTGGAGACCTATCCTTAAACACAATAAAAGCATTAAAAGTTGCTAAGGGGAAGAGGTGAATTGCTAACTTCTTATACCAAACGTAAGACTTACGAATAGCAGTATAAGATTCCAACCTCTGATCAACTCTATCTACACCTCCCATGTGCTTATTATAATCTAAAATGCACACAGGTTTGCGCACTTCAGCAACCTGGCCCCAAACAGTCACGGGGGAAGTACTCTCATCATGGATGCTACTTATCATGTAGACATCCCTCCTGTCTGAAAACTTCAAAGCTAGCAGCTCATCATTCCGCAAGGCACTGCACTGTCCCCTCTCAAGTTTTTTACAGACAAGCTCCCTTGGGTAGCCTTTCCGGTTACAACAAATTGTGCCACAAGCAACAGTGTCCACTCTAAACAATTCCTTGAACAACTGCACTCCAGTGTAAAAGTTATCTACATACAAATGGTGACCTTTGTTGACCAGTCGTCTACCAAGTTCCCACACAATTTTCTCAGTAACTCCAAAAGTGGGAGGACAACCAGGGGGGTCAATACTGGAATCCCTACCAGTGTAGACACGGAATATATACACATATCCTGTACTACTTTCAGACAGCATATACAATTTAATTCCACATCGTGCCCTCTTGCTAGGAATGTACTGCCTAAAAACCAAACGACCCTTGAAGAGGACCAAAGACTCGCCCACAGCTATTTCTTTGCCTGGAACATAGACCTCTGAAAACCGATCTACAAAATGATCAAGGACATGCCTAATCTTAAAAAGACGGTCAGAATCAGGGTGATCTCGTGGCAAGGCTAATGCATTGTCAATAAAATGCAGCATCCTAAGAAGAAGCAAATACCGATTACGACTCATTGTTGCAGGAAATATAGTTGTTGCCATCAAGGAACTAGTAGACCACTAAGAAGCCAGTGACGGCTTCCATATCAACCCCCTCAAAAGAGTCAAACCTAAAAACCTTTTCATCTCCTCCAAATTTGTGGGAATCCACTGGGCAGCTCTAGAGTGCGGCCTAAGTCTAGCAGCGTTGTCCCTCAAATACTGCTCCACATACAAATTAGTCTGCTCAACAATCTCTTCCAAAAACACATCATCCACAAATAACTCAAAGAAATTGACAGGCAAAAAGTTCTCAGTATTGACTCTACACCCCGGGAGACCAGTAAAGGCAGGCAACTCTGGCTGCTCCATGTTTGGGGGCAACCCAGAGTTCAGGTCTTCTAACGGGAAACCTTTCAGCCCCAGGTTTCTGCACTAATGACACATCAGTGTCCTCCTCTGAAACAGGCCCTTCATCTGCACTGAGTGTGGCTTCCTCATCAGAAGATTCCTCTCCGGCAGAAATTTCACTGCAAGAATCCCTCACTTCCATCTCTTCCTCAAATGCAGAGTCCGTCTCATAATCATGATCAGACAATGACTCAAAAAGCATACCAACCACCTGCTGAGCGGTCATCCTGCGGCTAGCCATGATCTTTCCTACTAAAATTAACTGGACAAATGTACCACCAACAACCAGCACTGTGTAAGATAAGTAATAAAGTGTAGCTTTATTAGTAAGAGTTATAAACTCAAAAACTATACCGCTCACTTGCCTGAAAAAGCTTGAATCACCAGCAACAACTCTGCACAGACACAGCAATCACCAATGATATCCCACTAAAAAGAAAGAAAGAAAAGCAAATTAGAAATAAGACAACACAAATATCATTGTGCACAAATCTAAGGACAATTTCACACAAACCTGCATTTAGTACACCACCTACAAACATGTCATTCATGCATGGCAACAATACTCCTTTTGGGTAAATTGTTTTTACTTACCTAAAACATGCAACTATGCAAACCGTAGGTCAACCACCGCCAAAACCACAAGGAGCCACAGCAAAGAAAGCAAAAGCTTTGAACTAGAACAAAAAGGAGGAAAACAATTATCACAAATGCAAATACTTCGTCAGTTGACAAACATCCCACCATCAAGTATTTAGAAATTGGTGCCTAAGTGGATTCTGCCATAGGGGCAGATGGGCCTACTAAAAAATAGGCCTATCTGCCCCAAGGAGGGCAGAAAGTACCTTTAGTAGTGTGTCCCCAAGGGCCCACCCCCAAACAAAAAACAAACCACACACACACACACTATCCCTGGTGCCTACGTGGCTTCTGCCCACCTTGGGAGCAGATGGGCCTAAAAGAAATCTGCCCATCTGCCCCCAAGAGGGACAGAAATGGCCAACAGTTCAATGCCCTCCTTGGGGGGTGCCCCTTGCCCAAGGGGACGCCCCCACATAAATAAACATATTTTTTTTAAAACCCTGGCGTTCTAGTGGCAGACCAGCCTAAAAATAATAGGCTGATCTGTCCCTAAAGGGGGCAGAAATGGCCTTGGTACACGTGCCCCCAAAGGGGGGGCGACCCTTGCCCAAGGGGTTGCCCCCCCTCCACTAACACACACACACATAAACACTATCCCTGGTGTCTAAGTGGCTTCTGCCCCCCTGGGGGCAGATCAGCCTAAAAATAATAGGCTGATCTGCCCCCAAGGGGGGCAGAAATGGCCATAATAAAGATGCCCCCAAAAAGGGAGCGACCCTTGCCCAAGGGGCGCTCCCAAATACAAGCATTTAAAAATTGTTTTAAAAAAAATAATCCCTGGTGTCTAGTGGATTCTGCCCCCCTTGGGGACAGATCGGCCTAAAATAATAGGCCAACCTGCCCCCAAAGGGGGCAGAAAGGGCCACAATACAAGATGCCCCCAAAAAGGAGCGACCCTTGCCCAAGGGGCCGCTCCCCGAGTCCAAAGTTTAGAAATATAAAAAAAAAAAGAATCCCTGGTGTCTAGTGGATTCTGCCCCCCTTGGGGGCAGATCGGCCTAAAATAATAGGCTGATCTGCCCCCAAGGGGGGCAGAAATGGCCACAATACAAGATGCCCCCAAAAGGGAGCGACCCTTGCCCAAGGGGCCGCTCCCCAAGTCCAAAGTTTAGAAATATTAAAAAAATAAAATAATCCCTGGTGTCTAGTGGATTCTGCCCCCCTTGGGGGCAGATCGGCCTAAAATAATAGGCCGATCTGCCCGGCCACAATACAAGATGGCGCCAAAAGGGAGCGACCCTTGCCCATAGAAAAAAATATATATCCCTGGTGTCTAGTGGGGATTCCTGCTGCCCGATCGCAGGAATGCTCAAAGAGACACCCGGGAAAAGGAAAAGCCTTTCCTTTCCCTAGGTGCCTCTTTGGCCCAAACCCCCCACCCGCCGGAGGAGAAACTCACCTGTTTCTCCCTGAATCGCACTGGAAGCAAATGGCTTCCAGTGCGACCGGCGCGGGGTAATGAGGCCAGCGCGCAATCGCACGCTGACGTCATTACGGGGGGTGGGGGTAGAAGGGGAAGGGTGTGGGGGAACCCCACGGAGGGAGCGCTAGCGCTCCCTCCGAGCTCCATGCCGAGAACGTAATGGTTACGTCCTCGGCACAGGAACACTGTGCCGTGGGATGTAACCGTTACGTGCACGGCACAGAAGGGGTTAAACTGAAACTTCCCTCTAGGGGGGCTTCCTCCTTTCTCTCTCTGCTAACGTGGGTAGTGAGGAACCCATCTCCCCTATCCCTAACTTTGCTAGGGCAACACCTAGCTTACCCAAAGAGGTCACCCAACACTTGAGAAACCCCACCATGGCCAACAGGGTCAGGGGGCCTACTTTGCTTTTGGCACTGGGGTCTGTCTCCCAGGCCAAGTGCAGTGCTGCCATGAAGGCTAGCACCTAGCAGAGGCTACTGACAGCTGTCAGCACCCAGAATCACACTCTAAGCTCTCCACTGACAGGTGGCTGACCTGCCTTAGGAACCACTGTGGTGTCCTGGCACCCCTCTTGCTGCCTAGAGTGGAGGGCTACCACCTCCTGTGGCAGACACCCTCCTTTAACGTTCTCTTCTGTCAGTGCAGGGGCAACACCCTGCAGCTGGACAGCTGCCTGACTACTCAGACTTGTTTAGGTCAGGTGAGGCCTCCGGAGTGCCAAGTCTGGGCTCACCCACTACTGGGACAGAAGGCCTTTGGCTCCCTGGAACTCTTTTTAAGAGTGGCCTACCCTTCCTTTTCTTGGGGACCCCTGTCTCCTAATTGTAGGGACTAGCTCCCAAGGACTTTGGGTTGGGGGGTGCCCTGGCGACTGCCCCATCTGGGTCCAGTCTCACCTCTGGGAGGTCATTGCCCAGGGTACCAACTAGGGGGAGGTCAGCACTGACTACCACCCTAAACCAGTCAAGGATACCGTCCCTGTCTAGGGGCACTTTGGCTACAGGTTTGGAGGTGACCTCTCCTGTGGCTATCCTGACTTTCCTGTTCTCCCCTGGTATATACATGTCTGGGGTCACCAACCGGTCACTCGCTATGGTTTCGGGTGCAGGTCTGCCAGTTTTATCCTTGCCCCTGTGTGAAAAACAGGGGGCACTGGTTCTCCCAGCAGGTGCAGAGTCCTTCCCCTTGTGATGACCACTTCCTGTGAAGTGTGACAAAATCAATCCCACGGAGCAACATTCCTCAAAAATCCATCATAGCTGAAAGTGATTTTTGGAGGTTACATCTGACTGAGCCTCCCACTGGTTTGGCTAAAAACCTTAAACACACCCTTCTCCTGCCCTCTCCTAATCTAATCAAGGGGCACCTACTTGTTTGGGTTTGCAGGATGTGAGGGAGGTGCTGGGTTGCTCCAAAAGTACTTTCTTGCCTTTGAAGGCCAGTTTGGCAGCCCTCCCCTTCCTGCTTCCCCATCTGCTGAGGGAAGATCTCTTCCCACAGGCACATCTCTTTGTGTTGAGCCAGGCCACTTCACACCTCATAAAGGCAGCCTGGCCAGGCTGCCAGAGGCTGGGCAATCAGAGCAAAGCAGTAAAAACTCTGCAGGGCTGAAGTTGCCAACTTTTCAGGTAAAGTTTAAAACTCTTTATCTGAACAAGTTATATTAAATCCAACAACTGGAAGTTGTAGGATTTATTATAACAATTAATTTTATTCCAAAACTTGAGGTATCTGTTACTTTAAGAGGACTTTTACTATTAAATTAAAGTCTCCCCATTCTAGCCTATAGAGGCCATTCACTACAATGAGGGAAAAACGATTTTGGCTGTTTTACCTCACCAGGGCTTATAAAACTATTTTTATAAGGTTCCTGCTTACAGTTACATGGCTCCCAGCCCTAGGGGCACATAGGGCACACCTTAGGGGTGGATTATAAATAAAATAAGGTAGTTTAAGACTTTGGAACTACTTTAATTTCAAAGTTGAATTTGCATATAACTTTAATCTAAAAGCAGCCAGCAAGGCAGGCCTGCCTTCAAAATGACACTGGGCACCTAAACAGTGCACCTATGGGGCACCATCTATGCTGGGGTCCCCAAACGTACATTCCCTGCCATATAGTAGGGAAAAATATGTAGGTTGACTTAGCTAATTATAATTAGCCTAATCTGCATGATCATTTTATATAGAGCACAGGCCCTGGGACTGGTTAGCAGTACCCAGGGCACCATCAGAGTCAGGAAAACACCAGCAAAAAGTGAAAAATGGTGGTAAAAAGTCAGGGGCCTCTGCAATCAGCCTGTTTTCCCACAATTGGCCTAAATGAAAATCACACACCTGACACAGATTCACACACCGCAACCCATAGCACTATAAAACACCCACCCACATTACACACAACCCCTTAAGAACACCAGTAATCGCCACAAGACTAACACGAAGACCACTGAGACAACTACACACACACACCACAAACACCCATCCATCCGTCACGCACCTCACCACATTACACAACACACACCACACAACACCCATGTCCCCACTAAGGCACCCCTCTTTCACTGAAGAGGAGTTGCGGGTCATAGTGGACGAAATACGTAGAGCCACAGCTGTTTGGAGCACAGGTACAGCAAACATCCATTGCTAGGAAGATGGAGCTATGAAGGAGAATCGTGAACAGGGTGAATGCCGTGGGAGGGCATCCAAGAACAAGGGACAACATCAGGAAGAGGTGGAATGACCTACGGGGAAGGAAGGTTCCATAGCAGCAAGACACCAGCTCGCTATTCAGAGTGACTGGTGGTGGACCCCCCTCCTCCCCCACAGCTCACGGTATGGGAGAAGAAAGTCTTGGCAATCATGATGGACTCACTGGAGTAGCCGGAGGACTGGACACTGGTGAATCAATATTTACTACTCATCACCCCCCATACTTGCATGCCATCACACCCCTCACCCTCACACCCATCACTCCGCTCCAACCCACACACTGCACCTACACATCTGATTAACCCCAAGGCCAAGCCCTGCATGCTATACCAATGCATGGACAGCCCTCACAGCCCTGCATGTACACCCATCACCAAAGCATGCATGGCATGGAGAACTAACAATCCCACAATACATCAACATACACAAACAAAGGTGGTAGGGCAACAGCAACAATAAAGGTGAAGCTAGGGATGTACAATATGTCACGGACATGAAGCATAATACATCACTTACATTCCCACAGGTGCCCCAGTCAATCTCAGCGGCGAGGAGGTGCCACGACTATCCAGGCCCCCAACAGAAGATGCCCCAAATGATGACAGTAATTCTGGACTTCAAGATCTGGATGAACTACCTGGCCCATCAGGGACCACTGGTCAGTCGGCTACACCAGCCCGCTCACAGTCCACCACAGAGCCTCCCCCATCAGTATGCAACACCACAGTACCCACCCAACATCCCACACCTCTGTCCCCAGGACAAGTCAATCAGCATTGTGCCCACCTGTACAGGGACCCCAGTCCACACCTTACCCCCCAAGACAATCAGGCACCTAGGGTCAGTGGCAGTGGGCACACCGTTCAGGGGACACATGCGCAGGGGAACAGAGACACTGGGAGGACCACTGTGCACCAGGGGAGGACAGGCCCAATAAAACCGACTCTCCAGGAGGCAATCACTAATGCCCTATGGGCTTACCAACAATCCCAGGACAAGATGGGCCAGATCCTTACCAATTTGCAGGAGAACAAACGGCTGCTGGAGGAACACCATCAGGAGATCAGGGAGGATTTGCAGGCCCTCAACACCACCATGGTCTCCATAGCAGCGTTGCTGACAGGTTTGGCCAACATCATGAGGGAATGGACAGCACACCAGTGGGCCCCTACCACTAGCCAGTCTACTGACCAGCCCACCACTTCCACTGCAGCTAGTGGGCAGGAGGCCATGCCACAGGATCCACAGGCCACCAACACCCCTCCCCGTGCAGAAGGGGAACCACCCCGCAAACGTTCCCTGTGACCCAGACAGAAGCAAGAGACACTTGCTGAGACCACCGCCAGGAAACGAGACCCTCCTGAATGTCCCCCCATGTGTCCCACCTTGTCCACTTTGAACAGCCTTTGCACCGCTTCCCATGGCCCCTTGGACACTGCACCTGTGCTACAAACAGACTGGAACAATACCCTGGACTTTCTTCTACCATCACCCCGCTCCAATTTGCACTACAATAAAAAACCCTTGAACACAACTTGAGTGATAGTGTTTTATGTGATGAAAATGTAAATTAATGGAAACAGTCACATCTTGTGCAAATTATCTGAACACTCTGACAGCATACAATTAATGACCTGTAGCTGTCTGTAGTCATTGCATCAGTGCACAGTTGTTATATCACCAACATCTGAAAAATGAGAAGCCATAGGTGACAGTAAGTTGAGATGCAAAGGATGTGAATGCCATCCTGCTACAGCCACACAGAAAACATAAATATTTAGAGGAAAGGTCAGTTCCACTGTCTCACCTGTGTGTCATTGGAAGTATTGGGCTATAACTGATGTTCTGTTTTCCACATCCTCATCCTCATCCTCTGCCTCCTCATCCTCACTGTCCTCAAGGTCCATTGCTGCCACAGGGGCATTTCCAGTCTCCTCCTCCTGCAGATAAGGCATGCGTTGTTTGAGGGCCAGGTTGTGCAACATGAGGCATGCTACTACTATCTGGCAGACCTTCTTGGGTGAGTCGCACAGGGATCCACCTGTTAGATGGAGGCATCTGAACCTGGCCTTCATGAAGCCGAAGATCCTGGTTCGCCCATGTGCATCATTATAACGATTCTCAGCCCCTGCCCTGACATTACTCAAAGGGGTCAGGAGCCACAATATGTTTGGGTAGCCAGAGTCACCTGCAAGCATTGAGGGACAAACATTAGCCTTACACAATGATATGGGGTTAACACCAGAAGGCATATATTGGGTGGAGAGTCAGGCTCACCTGTTAGCCACACCCTGTGCCTCTGTAGTTGTGCCATCACATTTGGCGTGCTGCTATTCCTCAGGACAAAGGCATCATGCACCAACCCAGGATACTTGGCAGTGACGTGGGAGATGTACTAGTCCACCAGGCACACCATTTGCACATGGAGTGAGTGGAAACGCTTCTGATTCCTGAACCCCTTTTCATTCTGGCAGGGGGACACAAACGCAATATGTGTACCGTGAATCGCCCTAATAATATTGGGTATATGTCCCATTGCATAGAATCCTGCCTTCACAGTGGCCAAATGTTCCACCTGGGGGAAAGCAATGTAGCTGCACATGTGTTTGACCAAGACAGACAAATCCCTTGCCAGCACAATTGAGAACATTGGCTATGACATTCCCGAAGCAAAGACCACTGTCACTTTGAAGGAACCAGTTGCCAGGAAATGGAGCACTAATAGAACCGGCATGATAAGGGGGATCCCAGTGGGATGGCAGATAGCTAATATCAGATCAGGCTCCAATTGGGCACACAGCTCTGCGATTGTGGCCCTGTCCAGTCTATAGGTGAGTATTATATGCCTCTCCTTCATTGTCACCAGGTCCACAAGTGGTTTATACACGGGGTCCTGTTTCCTCCTCCTGTTCATCCACAGAAGTAGGTATCTAAGGGACACAAGAGTGAGTAGGCTGTCACAATTTGGACAATGGAACCACCTCCTCAGTGTACATTGATGTGTTAGGACAATGAGAATGTCAATATATGTGCAAATTGTAGCAATGACGCAGTTATGGATTATCTGAATGTAGTCCAGCACCATGAAATGGCGACCCCCTGTCCTGTATCTAGGGACAGGTGGAAGTGAGATAACTCCTCCGACGTTGTGCATCGTGGTGGAAGGCGGTCTTGCACCGCTGTGCAATTCCTCATTGGCTAACATGGGGTTCTATGGAGTACAGTGGCAAATGGGATTTCCACAGGACAACACCTACACTGCGTGTGATGCTGTGACCTGTGTCAGGATCCTGCCATGGCCGGGGAAAGGGAACCTGCCTTCACTTCAGAGGAGTTGGAGTGCTTGGTGAATGGGGTCCTAGCCCAGTATGAATAGCTGTATGGGCCTCCAGACCAGCAGGTGAGTACACCTTGGGCGCGATGTAGTGACAAGGTTGCACAGAGATGTGTGTGCAAGCATTGTGTCATTTGTGGGGGTGGTATGTCTGGTGGTAGTGTACATGGTGGGCGCCGGGTAATGTGTGTGCCACTGGAGATGGGAATGGGATTTGTGGGCCATATGTGTGTCAGGCTGGCTTGTATGTGTAATGGTGTCCTCCTGTCTGTGTTTCCTCTGCAGGTCAGCGCCCATCAGAAGAAGGGATTGTGGCATGCAATCGCCAAGGACGTGCAGACTCTGGGGGTCTACAGCAGGCAGAGCACCCACTGTAGAAAAAGGTGGGAGGATCTGAGACACTGGGCCCGGAAAAACGCAGAGCCCCAGCTGGGAATGGCCTCTCAATGAGGGCGGGGTGCTCGTCGGAACCGGACCCCCCGGATGGCCTGCATACTGGCAGTGGCCTACCCAGAGCTGGATGGGTGCTTGAGGGCATCACAGCAGCTGCAAGGGAGTGAGTACAGTGGGCATTAAAACTTTAATTGGTAGGTGGCATGGCATCCTGGTGGTGGGTGTCAGTTAGTGGGTGCCCCTTAATGCCAGGTCAGGCATTGTAGTGTGATCCAGCTCAAGGGTAATGGGTTTATTGCAAAATCTGGTGACCTAGCTAGGTTGCATTCCATGTCAGACAGGGCTTTGTGACTCCCAGGAGGGGTGCAGTTGGTGCTGGTTGGCTCACATGTTGCTGTGGTACCTAGCCAATGGAATGCCAGTGCAATGCACGGTGCTCAATCCTGATCCCTGTGTGTGACGATAATGTGTATGCCATCTGTGGTGTTGGTGCTGTAATTGATCCAAAGCTCCCTTTCTCTCTCCCTCTTTTTTCTTCTGTTATCCTGTCCATGTGTGCATTATCATCACCTGGCGGAGGAGTAGGGGCACCGGCGACAGAGGGAGCTGCATCCCACAGGACCCAGGAGGCAGAGTCCACCGACGCCGAGGGAACCAGTGGGGCGGAGGGCAAGGGGAGCGCCACGGCAGAGACACGAGGTGACAACTCTGACTCTGATTCCTCCTCTGATGGAAGCTCCCTGGTGGTGGCTGACACCTCTGGGACCACCCCAGCTACAGGTACAGCTGCCACCCCCATACCAGCACCACCCTCCCAGTGGCCCCTCACCCAGTTGCCCATGCCCACTCACCAAGGAGGGTGGGCATCTCCTTCGCCCCAGGCACATCAGGCCCTGCCCCAGTCAGCCCTACTGCCCTGAGTGAGGAGGCTATTGGCCTCCTGAGATCCATCTCTGTAGGGCAGTCAACCAAGGGGCTGGCATACCAGATGCAGCAATGCAATGCATTCCTGGAGGACATTGATAGTGGATTGTCAGCCCAACAGAGATCGTTCCAGGCCCTGGCCTCCTCTCTGATGGCAGACATTGTCCCTGTTCCTACTGTCCTTCCTCGAAATACCACTTCCCAGTCCCATTCTCCTCAGCCCCGACCCATCCCATGCACACATTACGACAAGCATGCACACAAAACATCACACAAGAGTGGCACATACAAACACAGGCAGCACCCTTCAGGCCACAAGCACTCACACAAACAACAGACAGTTGCACACACAACAACATCCACTGCCACCACTGCCTCCCCTCCTCCTCCCCCTCACTCACAGTCACATCCGCACTCACACCTGCATGCACTGCATCAACAGCAACCACCACCATCACCACACCAGGTAGCACACACCTCACTTGCAGACACCTCCACAACATCCATCCACGTGTCCCCTGCGTCCTTTCCCAACCTGTCTGCCCCCTCCTAAGAGACACAAACGCATGCACTCCGACCCAACAGCCATCCACCTCACATCAGCACACTGCCCATGCACTTGCACCCAAGTCCAGCAGACATACACCTCCAACAACCACTCCCTCAACCTCCACTCCCATCCTTCCTCCCTCATCCCGCCCCACCGTCCCTAAGAAGCTTTTCCTAACCCACCTTGACCTCTTCTCTCCCCCTCCACCCCCGTCCTGCCCGTGAGAGCAGGGTCACAATGAGCCAGCCCAGCACTTCAGCCAAACAGTCCACGGGGACAGTGGAGGTACCTCCTAGTCGTGGAGGCACGAAAGGGAAGAATCCCACTCCCCCACCTGAGAGGGAAGGATCCCACTTCACCACCCAAGAGAGGGAGGGATCCCATTCCACCACTCAAGAGAGGGAAAGATTCTACTCCACCACAGAAGAAAGGGAAGGGTCCCACTCCACCAACTAAGAGAAACAAGAGGCTCCCTCCAACAGCAACAAGCCCTCACCTACAGCAGAGGCTGGCAGGGTTTCCCCTTCAACAGCAGTGGGCAAGGAGGCCTCACCTCCACCTGGGACACATCAGCCCTCACCTCCAGCTGAGACACAGCGGTCCTCACCTCCAGTTGGACTCAAAAGACCCCATCTCCAGCTGGGACACAGCAGCCCTCACCTCCAGCAGAGGGAATTTAGGCCACCCTCCAGGGACCGTTGTACAAGGAGTCCCCTACAGAACCAGTGGGCAAATTCCCCACCTCAGAGACTGTGACCTTGCACTCCCCAGCAAAGGGAAATGGGCATGGAGCCCCCTCTAGAACCAGTGGGCAAGTTTCCCACCTCAGAGACTGTGACCTTGCACTCCCCAACAAAGGGAAATTGACATGGAGCATCCTCCAGAACCAATGGACAAGTTCCCCACCTCAGCGAATGTGACCTTGCACTCCCCTGCAAAGGGACGTTGTCATGGAGCCCCCTCCAGAACCAGTGGGCAAGTTCCCCACTTCAGCTGAGATGCCCCCAACTTCTCTCCCCCCTGAGGTGCCTGGCCATTTCCAACATGATGCCCCTGCACAGTGTAGTGCAGATTTCGTCAGGGAACAAGTTGAGGCTTGGACTATGCCTTGTGGCCCTGGGCCATGTGGGCCTTTTGTACTTTGGACTGGCCATTGGCCCTTTCTGAACATTTACTCAAATTTCTCTTATCACATGGACAATATAGTGGCGTTTGGCATCAAATTACACTATCAGTTATGTCTAATTGTTGTCCTTGCTTTATTATGTCATGTGTCCTGTGAGATTGGTTTTCCTCTGCAGCTGGTTGTGTGTATGGTGTGTGTGTGGATGGTGTGTGTTGTGTGTGTGTGTGTCACTCTCCTTTTCCTCCCTCCCTGTGTGCTAGGCGGCTGTATTCACTGTCGTCGTCTTCATCGACGTTGGTGTTCCAGGAGGAGCATGGCGTTGGGGAGCATCGGGAAAACTTGAAGTTCTGGTTCCATGGCGCGTTGATCTTCTCTGTGTCTGTGATGGTGAGTCTTTTGTCTTCTGTTTCCACCAGACATTTGATGGCGTTGGTACAGCCCCGGAAATCATGGTGGTTTGCTATGTCATAATATGGTGATTTTAACACCCTGGCGGTTGGTGTGGTACATTGGCTGTCTTTGGGAGTTATCCCCGCCACGGTCATAGTTTGCCGGTAATTACAGCCAGCCTGTTGGCAGTGTTACCGCCACTTTAACTGTCACCACCATTGTCATAGTGACCACCGATATGAGCTTACAATGGACACTCAGCCATCTGACTTTCCAAACTAGGGGAATTCTGGCTTGGGATCACTGATCTGTGGCCATTATGTATAGGCACTCAGCTATAGCTGTGTTTTGCTTGGGATGTTAGTATGAGTAAGCTTTGCATTGCTGTCATTGCCATGTACTGTTCCACACTAGTACAATCAAGATGGGTTAGATCGGATATTTGTTTGACACGCATGACAAGTAATATTTGGGGCAGTGTACTGGTGTTGATTATGTTGGGATTTACCATTCTGGGAGTTGTAGTGCTATAATTAGCCAGTGCTTCATGTGCCATTTCCAATGGCTGTGGGGATAGATGTGTTTAGTGGCACATGGAATGCCAGGGAGGGGTATTAGGTGACTTGTAGTGGGTGGAATGTAATTTGGGGTCTCTATCGGTGGTGAGGGAGCATGCAGGACCAGACAATTGTGTGATATGAATGTTGTTGGTACTTACCAGACTCCACTCCCCCAGTTATTCCTGTCAAGTCCTCAGGATGCAGGATGTCCAAGACCATCTCCTCCCAAGATGTGAATGTAGGAGCAGGAGGTGGGGGCCCACCGCCAGTCTTTAGCACTTCAAGCTGGTGCCTGAATGCCATTGAATGGGCCTTCACTCCTGAGGTCATTCCACCGCTTCCTGATGTTCTCCCTTGTGCGTGGATAACTGCCTACAGAATTAACCCTGCCAACTCTCCTTTGCCACAACTCCTTTTCCTGGCAATAGATGTTTGTTGGACCTGTGCTCCGAACATGTGTGGCTCTACCTCGACAATTTCATCCACCATGACCCTCAACTCCTCATCAGTGAAATGTGGGTGTTTTTGTGAGGACATGGTATTGGTTATGAAGACGGTGTGGTTGTGTTCAAAGTGAAAGGGTGCTGAGTTAGGTAAATGGTGATGTGTTGTGATGTGAGGGTTTGACGGGTGTTGTGGATTGTGTGGGGTACTAATATGTGTTTTGTATGTTGGGCAGGTGTGTGATGTGTGCATACTGAAGTGTAAATGAGTGCCCACATCTTGCTAATTTGAACTCTCCGGGATGTTGGTTGTGCGTTTTGATTAGGCCAGGGCAGAGTTCACGGAGTCCAAGTAAAAAAAAAACTCTGTGGAATTCCACAGAGGCTGAGCTCCCTGACGCGTGGAGTCCTGCATGTGCCTGAGCTCAGAAGCGCTAAGCAGGGTTTGGCCTGGTCAGCGCTTCCAAGACCAGACGTATTCAGGAGAGGGCATTCAGAACAGGCCGGTGCACAAGAGGTCTGAAATGGCAGCTTTCTTTTGCTGCCTAAGGCCCTGGCCTAAATTTAGGTAAGGGTCGTAGGCAGTGAAAGTTGTCAGGCCTCTTGTGCACCGGACTGCACCATGTGCACTGCATATGGGAGAGGCCGGTGCACAAGAGGCCAGAGACAGCAGCTTTCACTGCCAGAATTCAGACCAGGGCCAAAGGCAGCACAAGCTGCCATTTCAGTACTTGTTTGTGCGCCTCTGTGCACAAACAACAACAAAAAAAAGTAGAAGACTTACCTGGGTCCTCCCGGGTCTTCCTTCTCTTGAAAGAAACCTCCTCAGTGCGGGTGCCTCTCCCCTGGGAGCACGCAGTGGGTGAGCTCCGAATCGCTGGCAGGGCTAATGGAGGTTTTTGACAACTCCACGCTCCAAGTAGAGCGTGGAGTCCAAAAACTCCATTAACTCCACCAGCAGAGCGGAGCACCTCACACACCCCTAGTTTTGATTGCAAAGTATAGTGGGTTGTGCAGGGGTGTGTTATATAGTGCAGTGAGTAGGTGCATTGAGTGTGTGGATGTGTATCAGGTGTGAGGTATTCCAACTATCCAATGTGGTGTGGTGTTCTGACAGAAGTGAGTTGAGACCGCCGCAGTTCACACCACCAATGGTTTTCCACCATGGAAGAAACGCTGTTGTGATTTGTGGATTGTAATGTGATGGGAGGATGTTTGTTGGGCTGATGGTGGACTGCCTCTTTTCTGTCCTCCACTATCCTGGTGGTTTTAGGAATTTGGCTGTTTTTTGGCAGACATCACAGTGTGACTCTTAATATGGTGGTCGAATTGCTGCCAATATGACAGTCTTACGGCAGCCACCACCGCAACGGTAGTGCGAAAAGCCCCCCAAACTTGTAATGGGCCCCCATTGTAGAGAAAAAATCAATACACTTTATCCTCCTTGCATGCTTGACATTCACCAACAAAAGACATTCTAGAACAATGCTTTGTTTGGTGACGTCAACTTGGATGTTGTGACTTAGGCTGACATTTTTTTGAGTCAGCCCAGACCATGCCTATCAGCTATCTAGCAGCATTCCCTGGCTATCCCTGGCACCTGCATGCTTCATGGTAGCTTTCATCCACAAACTCTCAGGTATTGTGCCAAGTACACTTTGCACTTACAAGGTCCAGAGGAGTTTCCTCTCTTCCAGCTTGGCCTGTAATGCACATCGGTTCTTGTCCTTAATAACTGTCCAATTTAGGGCATCACGTGGGATATCTGGAATATGCACTTACCTATGCTATGCAGCCCTTGTGCTTTCTTGTAATAGATTTGGGAGCTAATTAAGAGGGATTACCAATTCACAAACATTTAAGATATTGATCAGAGTGAATGCTAGAATCTCATACCCCTTTAAATTGTGGATTATAGGGTTTTGAATAATTTTGTTTGTTGAGTGGCACGGGTGGTAAAGCAAAGGAAACTTTGTGGTAATTTTTCTTAACCCTCAGTCAGAATTAGAGAAGATCAAGGCATACATATAACCTAAGGAAATTTCCTGCATGACCAAGCAATGACAGTAACCATTAAAAGAAACAATGGATTCTTGCAATAATTTTTACTTACTTTTAGCTAACAGGCCAAGCACAAGGCTTCCACTCGGAAGTGATAGTGAATAGAATTTAATAGGACGAAACACATGTCAAACTGATATATACTGAAAAATAAAAATGTGAAAAAGCCAATGCCTTAGTAAGTCAAATATTTAACCAAGATAAAAATAAACAAGTGTTAGGCAACAAATTAATTTGGACAATCGATACTGAAAATGCATGAAAGATAAGCACCAAAACTGGTCCACGTGATGATGAGATGCCATTTTCATTGAATATACCTTGTTACTCAGGACAAATTTTTGGCACTGAGTTCCTCATTTGGCTGCTTAGGTTGGCTGTACCTCACTTGAGTGCTCTGAAACGGCATGATGGGTAGACCTGGACAAGTTTTACTTACACCAGCTCATTGGCATACCTTACACACGTTTTGCATTTCACAAACTTGCAAAAGTTGTACAATTGGACGTGCTTTGCATGAAGAAAAAGGTTTTGGGGTAAGATAAAAAAGTTTTTGAGGAAGAAGTTTCCTGCTAATTGTTTGTTTGACTGGAAGTCGTCCTTCCAAATTTAGGGTCACATGTACAACATTTAGGAATTGTGATTTCCTAAGTGCGATTCTTTCAGATTCGGAATAGGAAATCGTAATTCATAATATAAGAAAACTTAAAAGTTTTCAATACCATTTCCTCATGGGTCACAAATCGACCTACCACAGGAATAATAATGAGGAAGGTTGCAATTTGCGAGCCATTATGAATGATAGCCATCACAGGGATGGTGGCCTGCTTGGGTCAACAAACCACCATGCCTGGGATTGATTTTTTTAAATGCAGCATGTTTTCCTGAAGAAACAGGATGTGTTTAAAAAGAAAAAATGAAACTTTGAAGTTTCATTTTTTATCAGTAGGCAGTGGTCTGTGAGACCACTGCTTGCTCCTAAAAATATTTGCTTCCCATTTGCAAATGGGTTACCACCTCCTTCAATATGAATGTTTTGCAACCACAATTCGTTGCAAAACATTATACATCCCATTCAGATTCAGATTTTGGAAGGTACGCCCTAAACAAGCCCCTTCCAAATACCGAATTACAAATACAAATTGTGATTTGCTAACATGTCACCTAATCGCAATTTGTGTATTGTACATATTTAAAAGCATTTATTTTGTAATTGGAAAAACCTGATTGGGCTGTTTCTGACAGCCAAATTGCTTTTTACATATGGTCATTAGTTTTTTGCTTTGTTTACCTGCAAGATCATATGCTTTAAAAATTGTTTGACTGTAGATGTTTGTGAACTTTATGAAGCCTTTTAAAAATGATGGTCCTAATTTACAAGAATCTGACGCAACGGCTTCGATGCCTCAGATTTCTTGTGCTGCCCGTGACCCATCTAACAATGCCATGGTTGCGCTGAATTTACAATACAGAGGTCGATGGCACACCTTTTCACAGATGTGTCAGAAGTTCTGACGCACCTGTGGCCCTAAGCTAACGCATTGCTGGACTAGCATAAAAAAAAATGATGCTACTCCAGCAATGCCAGGATTTCCCATTGAGAAAAGCCCTGTGTCAGTTTTACGCCTTCTTGGAGCAGGTGGTAAAATTCTGATGCAGTTAAGTCAGAGTGACTCAGTGAAATGTTGTAAGGTACACTGCATGGCTTTTCCCGGGGGAATGCCTACCTTACATATGTTATACCAGGCTCAGGTTGGGACATTGTGGAAGGGTGCATTACACAGAAATTGATATTACTTTTTGGCTTAGTAAAGCATGGAGTAAGCATTACTAATCGGTTTTGCACAAATACCTGCAATCCTGCCAACCCTGTGTTACAGAATGCAAAATGATTCAACTTGTTTTTGAGACGCTCAAATTTCTTTCCAAGAAAACCTCAAGCATAGTGGTAAATAAATGGTTGGCCAGTTTCGAAAACAATGCAGGAAGCAAGTGCCGGAAAAATTGTAGACTTTACACATGGAGTCAAGAGTGTGATAGTGAGGCCATCACCAGCAAACTCACCAAGTCATGGGGCAATGTGTAGCATGTGCAGCACTAGTAGCGGCAAAATATTGCAGTGTGATCACTGCCTCTGGAGTAGGCACATCCACACTGCTTGCTATCCACCAGACTCCTACGATGTTCAATCAAGCCCACACATTCACCATGGCAAAGAACAGAGCTCCAGAGTACAGAAAATAAGTTCACTGTATTGTGTTTAAACAAAGATGCCGTTTTCCAGATGCTGACTGCGTTGGAATGGAGGCAACTCCTACTGGCCTCTACAGGACGATGCTAGCATCCATGGATTGGTAGAAGTAGATGAGGTGAGAACACCAGCATGCAAGTAAATAAAGAATGGCTACTTTGCCATGGACATTTCTGAAAGTGTCACAGCTATCATGGCAACTCTGAGATCATTGGTTTGGTGCCAAAAATTCCCAAAACTTGTGATGTCAAATATGATAGTTGGACCTATTTGGGATTGAGTTGTGGGTGTCAGTAGACTAATGCAATACCTCTCACATAAAACTCAACATTGAAAAGCTGAATACCAGATAAGGAACAAAGTGCACCCATCGCATCTTCAGGTCAGAATTGAAAAATGCTAATTGTCCTACTTGAACTGTTTTACATGGCTATCTAAGCCCAGTCCTGAAATTGCTCAACCAAATTTACCTTGCTGGTGTGATGTGACATTAATTTGAAAGTATCTGAAATTGGTTCAAGAGCATATCTAAATCAAAAATGTAAGGCTGAATAATTTATTTCATTTAACATTCATCTCAGCATTCAATTAACAATCACAATGCTAATTTGTTGTCGTCACACAGAGCCATGAGTAGATTGAAGTCCATGCTGCATGGAGTTGTCTTGTGGCCAATATGCACTATGAGTAGCTGATCTAGTGTTGGCACATTTCTTCCAGTGCTTTAATCCTGAACTGAGCATATCAACAAATATAGGGGGTGATTCTAACCCCGGCGGTCTTAGACCGCCGGGGCCAGGGTCGGCGGGAGCACCGCCGACAGACCGGCGGTGCCCCGCAGGGCATTCTGACCGCGGCGCTTTGGCCGCGGTCAGTGCAGGAAAACCGGCGGTCTCCCGCCGGTTTTCCGCTGCCCCTTGGAATCCTCCAAGGCGGCGCAGCTAGCTGCGCCGCCGAGGGGATTCCGACCCCCCCTACCGCCATCCAGTTCCCGGCGGTCCGCCCGCCGGGAACCGGATGGCGGTAGGGGGGGTCGCGGGGCCCCTGGGTGCCCCTGCAGTGCCCATGCCACTGGCATGGGCACTGCAGGGGCCCCCGTAAGAGGGCCCCTACAAGTATTTCACTGTCTGCTTGGCAGACAGTGAAATACGCGACGGGTGCAAATGCACCCGTCGCACCTTCCCACTCCGCCGGCTCGATTACGAGCCGGCATCCTCGTGGGAAGGTCGTTTTCCCCTGGGCTGGCGGGCGGCCTTTTGGCGGCCGCCTGCCAGCCCAGGGGAAAACTTGAAATACCCGCCGCGGTCTTTTGACCGCGGCGCGGTATTTTGGGGGCGGAATTCTGGCGGGCGGCTTCCGCCGCCCGCCAGAATCAGAATCACCCCCATAATGTCAAGTGATGACAGACACAACTTAAATGTGACAAACTCTGTTCATTTGGAGAAATACATTAATTGTGGGTGTTTATGGTAATATTAAGAAAATGAATTGATGTCCTCCTGTATTCCAATGGGAATTTAGGCCCATATTTATACTTTTGTTAGCACCACATTTGCGCCGCTTTTTAACGCAAAAGCGGTGCAAACTTACAAAATACAATTGCATTTTGTAAGTTTGCGCCGCAAATGCGGCGCTTACAAAAGTATAAATATGGGCCTTAATGTCCTGACCCTGCGAGTGTCAGCTGAGGGAATTATTCCCCAGTCAGGGTGGACATTACTTGTTCTCTTAGGTTCTTCCCTTATAAGAAAAGTCTGAAAGAGAGACATTAGCATATAGTGGAGAGTATATTAACAAACTGATTCAGAGACAGGCAAGTTCCCTTTTTTTTGGGTCGTCGACTTAGGCTATTGACCTCAATGAAATAATAAATACACTAGAAAGGTTGGAAAATAAGTTGATTTATACTAGATCACATGGAAATTTATTGAAAAAATATTTGCAGTCAGGTGTTATTCCAGTTGGGTTACAAGTGACGAACGAACCAGCTAATTTCATGGATATCCCAAAAGTTAGAGAGTACTTCCATTTTGTGACTAATAACTGTTCCCAACATTGGATGCTGTTGGAGGTAGATACAGCTCTACAATGGGTTCACAAGCTGATGAAAGAAATTTCAAACCTAAAAAGGGAGATTATAGTTGATAAAGCCTTAGTGATTGCGAAGAAAGCCTTGGAGTACCTTGTAGGAATGATTAATGACTTTGATATAAATAGTCAGGCTTGTAAGCTAGATAATTTGCTAAAAGACATTAGAGTGGTAATTATGAACATGGCGGTAAAACACGCCCTGCCGGCGGTGGCAGTAACTTCTGCCAACATGCTGGCGGTCCGGACCGCCAAATAATGAAGGCAATGAGAAACAAGTAGCGGTCCATCCACACACCCCTATCTTTGTGGTCCCGACGAGGACGGTGGAGGCCACCCAAAGCCCGTCGGAAAGGTCCTACATGCCCACCAAATAATGAAACACAAGACCGCTATCAGTTCCGGGGTGGGAACGAACAATATAAAAGGACACACTCACCGGAAGCACACACATCAAGCCTGCGCAGACATGGAGAGAGAGTTGGAAATAATGCCAGTGCTGCTCCTTGCCATATACCTCCAAGACCGTGACCACCAATGAAGACGACAACGGTAAGTACCCCAACCTAGTACACATGGGAAGAAAGAAGACAGTTACACATGCACCCCACCCACCCTGCAACTCACTCCCATCCCCTCCCACACCCCAAGCCATACATACCAAAACAAGATGTACTTACCAGACACAGGCCAACAATGTGCACACCACACCCCCACAATGAAACGCTGAACAACGTCACCATATTGTACCATCAGCACTACTGGGCACTCAAATGTATTCACATGGAGAAAACGTAATGTCCAAATAAGGTCATTGGCCAGTCCATTGTACATACCCTGAAGGGCCAAAAGAGGCTGAACTTGACTCCCACATGTGCAAAGTGTTCTCCACTTGAAAAATTGCATCAATTGGGCAACCAGGCACCTCAGGGAATAGGGGTAGGGGTGGAGGGGGTGGGGACTTACATCTGGAAGGGGGGGCTTGGGCTTAGGTTTTGGAGGTGGAGGGGGTTTGGGCTTGCCCTTGGAAGGAAGGGTAGTGGGCTTTGACTGAGGGGTGGTAGAAGGACCTGGGGCAACACAGGGCTTCTTTCTCCCTGGGAAGGGGCACAGGAATGGGAAGGGCGGACTGGGGCGGACTTGGACGTGGAAGAAGTGGACTGGGTAAGGAGATGTGCACATTTAGGGACGAAATGGGGTGGGCCAGTGGGTTCGAACAGGTCAATATGGGAGAAGAAAAGCTTCTTAGGGGCAGTTGGAGGGGATTTGGAGGCAGGTCTGGGAGTGGAGGTTGAGGGAGTGCTTGTATCAGGTGTAGATGTGCCAGACATGGATGCAGGTGCCTGTAAAGTATGCTGATGGGTGTGGTGTGTATGTCTGTGAATGTTTGAGTGTTTTGGAGGAGGGTGTGGACACAGTGGGAAAAGACAGGCTGCCATTGTACATGGATGTTGTCTGGGTGTCTGCAGGTCTGGTGAGTGTGCTGCAAGTTTCTGTAAATGTAGTTGTGGTGAGTGCAGGTGTGGTGTCTGGGGTGCATGTCTGGATGTCAGATGTTGTGGTGACTGCATGAATGGAGGCAGCAGCAGTGAATGAGGGTGCAGTGCATGTGGCTGTGCATGTTGAGGTGACAGACAGGGTGGCAGGGGAGGTTGACACTGGGGGAAGTGGATGTTGTTGTGTGTGCTTTGGTATGTTGGGTGTGTGCCTGCCTGTGGTGGGAAGTGCAGTGCTTGTGTTTGTCTGTGTGTTTCTTGTGTGTTGATGTGTGTGCATGGCTGTCTGCATGTGTGCTTGGGATGGGTGAAGGGAGTGGGGTGCTGGAAGGGGTAGAGGTGGTGGGAGGGGGGACGGAAAGACCAGGGACACTGGGTGCCATCAAAGTGGAGGCCAGAGCCTGAAAAGATCTCTGTAGGCCAGACATTGCACAGTGAATGCCCTCCAGGAATGCACTGCATTGCTGCATCTGGGATGTTAGCTCCTGGATGGCATTCACGATGGTTGTCTGCCCTACAGAAATGGTTCTCAGGAGATCAGTAGCCTCCCCTGGGAGGGCAGCAGGGCTGACTGGGCAGGGGATGAGGTGCCTGGGGCAAAGGAGATGCCCACCCTCCTGGGTGAGCGGGCTTGGGCAACTGGATGGGAAGCAAATGGGAGGGCGGTGATGGCATGAAGGGTGGCAGAAGACGGCATAGAATGGGTATGCCTAGTAGGGTCTGCCACCACCAGGGAGCTCCCATCGCAGGAGGTATCAGAGTCACTACCTCCAGTGGTAGTTGCCTCCCCGTGGTACTCCTCTCGCCCTCCAACCCACTGGTCCCCTTGGCGTCGCTCAAATCTGCCTCCTTGGAACCATGGGCTGCTGCATCCCCACTCGCCGGTGCCACTGCTCCCTCACCAGATGATGCTGATGTACACGAAGGACACAGGAGCAAAGGGGTGGAGAGACAAAACAAGGGAGAACTTTGTCAAAAACTGAATATATGTACATCTCAGGCCCACACACACTCCCATCCAGGTCACACACCTACACGCAGCACCTACAACATACGTCATGACTGTGACCCTGACTAGTGGCCATTACCCCAGAATACACTATATTACTGTAGGAGGCTGGCCTAGTTTGTAGTAGGTACCTTGGATACTTACACCTTATATAAAGGTCCAGTTATCCCTTATTAATTAAATGTAGTAGTGTTCTAGCAGCTTAGGCTGATAGAGGTAGCTGTAGCAGAGCAGCTTAGGCTGACCTAGGAGACATGCACAGCTCCTGCAATACCACTATAGTTACACATTACTTATACTCAATAAAAGACAATACTCAGTGTTACCAAAAAATAAAGGTACTTTATTTTAGTGACACAAGGCCAAAAATATCTTAAAGGCAATACTCCTTCTGGAAGTAGATATATACACAATATATACACTAGACACCAACATAAGGTTAGTAAATAGTCATAGGATAGTGCAAACAATAGAAAATACCATAGAACGCAATAGGAATAAATAGGTCTAGAGGCAACACAAACCATATTCTAAGAAAGTGGAATGCGAATCACAAATTCCCCCCTAGACAAGTGTAGGATTGTAGAGAATCGCTGGGAGAGTAAGAAAACCACAAAGATGAGTAAAATACCCCACCCGAGGCCCAGGAAAGTAGGAGTAAAGTACTGCAAGTTTTCTTAGGACACACTACAAGTCGTGATTAGAGTTATTGCAAGAACCAACCAAGACTGCAAGCAACAAATGGTGGATTCCTGGACCTGAAGACCTATAAAGAGAGGAGACCAAGTCCAGAAGTCGCATAAGATTCCAGGAAGGACATGAGCCCCTGCCAACCTAGAAGATGGTGCAAAAGAGGATTTTCCGGTTAGAAGAAGTCTGCAGAAGAGCACCGAAGAAAATGGCTGCAGGTTCCTGCATGATGTAAAGGACGTCCCACGTGGAGATGTTGGATGCAGGTGAGTTGCAGTGCTGGATTCGTCCAACAAGCCTTGGTTCAAGCAATGTGTGGATTGTGTCAAAATGGCGCTGCCTAGGCCCAGGAGGGACCTGGGGTTCTCAACTTGGACTGAGGAGGCAGAGGGGGCTCCCAACACTGGAGGGAACCCACAGATGACCAGGCAGCACCCACGGAGGTCCCAGGACACCGGGACAAAGAAGGTGCAAATTGCGGTTGCTGCAGCACTACAAAGGAAGGTCCCACGCCACCGGAGGACAACTCAGCGAGTTGAGAATCGCAGGATAGAGTGCTGGAGACCTGGGCCAGGCTGTGCACAAAGGATTCTTGCAAATAGTGCATAGTGAAGATAACACAGTGCACAGGGGTACTGTTGCAAATAGGGAAGGCAAGCTCTTACCTCCTCCAAATTTGGACAGCAGGACCTTAGGACAATCTGAGTCAAAGGCATCTTCCACCTGTGTTTCAAGGAGCATGCTTGTCACCAGGAGAGGAGTCCAAGAGAACCAGTCGTCATCTTAGAAGGTGCCTGCTTGAGCAGGGAAGTGACTCCATCACTTCACAGGAGATTTCTTCGGTCCTTCTGGTGCAGGGTGAAGTCAGGGAGTCCCCAGAACATGCACACTGTGGAAACTGTTGCAGTCGCTGGCTGGAGCTCAAGTTCCAGAGTCAAAGTAGCCCTTCTGGGTACTTTGTTGGAGTTACAGCGGTTCCTGGGGTAGTCTGCTGTCGATCTGAGGTCAGAGGATGAAGTAGTAGTGGCAAAGGATTCCTGGTGGAAAATTGCAAGCAGAATCTGAAGAGGCACCCACAGGAGAAACCCTAAATAGCCTTGAGAGGGGGATTGGCTACCTAATCAGGTATGGACGTATCAGGAGGGGTCTCTGATGTCACCTACTGTCACTGGCCACTCAGAGACCTCCAGAGTGTCCCACACCTCGGAAAACAAGATGGCTGGAGTCTGAGACACACTGGAGGAGCTCTGGGCACCACCCTGGGGTGGTGATGGACAGGGGAGTGGTCACTCACCTTTCTTTTGTCCAGTTTCAAGCCAGAGCAGGGACTGGGGGTCCCTGAACTGGTGTAGACTGGCTTATGCAAGGAGGGCACCATCTGTGCCCTTCAAAGCATTTCCAGAGGCTCTGGGAGGCTACCCCTCCCAAATCTGTAACTCCTATTTCCAAAGGGAAAGGGTGTAACACCTTCCTCCCAAAGCAAATGCTTTGTTCTGCCTTCCTGGGATTGAGCTGGTCAGACCCCAGGAGGGAGGAACCCTGTCTGTGAGGTGGCAGCAGCTGTAGTTGCAGTGCAAGCCTCAGAGAGCTGGTTTGGCAGTGCTGGGGGGTCCATGGTGGACCCCTTAGGATGCATGGAATTGGCTCCCCAATACCAGATTTTGAATGGGGGGACAATTCCAAGATCTTAGACACCTTACAGGGGCATATTCGGAGTTACCATTGTGAAGCTATCTATAGGTATTGACCTATTTGTAGTGCACACGTGTAATGGCATACCCCGCACTCACAAACCTCAGGGAATTGGCCCTAGACTCCATGGGGACAACTTTGCTAGTGCAAGGGTGCCCTCACAATTAGTAACTTTGCACGTAGCCTTCAGCAAATGAAGGTTAGACATATAGGTGATTTTTAAGTTACTTAAGTGCAGTGAAAATGGCTGTGAAATAGCGTGTGCACTATTTCACGCAGGCTGCAGTGGCAATCCTGTGAAAGGGTTTGTCTGAGCTCCTTATGGGTGTCAAAAGAAAAGCTGCAGCCCATAAGGATCTCCTGGAAGCCCAATGCCCTGGGTACCTAGGTACCATATTCTAGGGACTTATGAGGGGGGTCCAGTGTGTTAATTGGAATTGGTAAATGAAGTCCCTAGCCTATAGTGACTAATTTGGAAGCAGAGAGAGCATACGCACTGAGGTTCTGGTTAGCAGTGCCTCAGTGACACAGTTAAGCTCTACTGACAACACATACATTAGACCACAAACTATGAGCACTGGGGTCCTGGCTAGCAGGCTCCCAGTGAGACAGGCAAAACACACTGACAATTAGCATTTTTACTATGAGCACTGGGGTTCTGGCTAGCAGGATTCCAGTGACACAGTTAAAACACACTGACACACACTCACAAACAGGCCAAAAGTGGGGGTAACCATACTAGAAAGAGGCTACTTTCTCACAATTTCCCACAGAAAACACAGACCTGATACACTGTAGTACACACATAAGAGACCATGCCCAGCCAATGCACTTACAAGTCCATGAGGCCACAAATCATACCAGATGACAGAAAGGGGACCCCCCATATGCCTATGGAGATTGCCCAAACTAGCCCTCACACTATTCCCTGGACTGTGAGGAGACAGGACTGCAGGAACACACCTGTCCAAGTACCTGGCACTAGAATGCATACATACCACAGCACCAACATCCATCCATCAAAGCAGTATCACAACAGTGTTGGTACTCACCCCCTTGTGGCTGCTGTGCTGCCTTCAAGCACTCATCCAAATCTGGCTAGGCCACCACTAGAATGCGGCCCATTAGGGTGATCAGGGTCTGACAGGCACCCCTTCTTCGTTAGGAGGCCTTTCCCAGCTGGGCCTCACCGGTCTTCCTGGCCCAGTGCCTCAGGTCCTCCCACCGCTTCCTGCAGTGTGTGCTCCGCCGGTTGTAGACCCCCAGGGTCCACACCTCCCGGACAATGGCTTGCCACAGGCCTTTCTTTTGATTGGCGCTGACCTGCATGGACACACAGGGCAAAAAACAGACGTCAGTATGTGTGCACCAAATACAAATGCCATGCCGTTCCATATGGAATGGCCATTTGTTAAAAAGGTAAGTTATCAACTCACATACAGTATATGCCAGACAGTCTACGACTGGGCAGTCACACATCGAACCCACATGCATACAGGCATCCGCCACAATCACACACATCTAAGGATGACAGATGCCAACTCACCTGCTCCTCTGGTCGCCCATACAACTTGGCATACAGGGGTAGGACCCCGTCCACCAGCTTCTCCAGCTACTCCGCGGTGAAGGCCGGGGCCCATTCCCCTGTGGCCCGTGCCATCTCAGGAATCAGAGTCAGGACACAGCAGCACACCCAGTGGAGTGCTACCCTGCACGGGAATAAGGAGTCAAGTGTCTGACGAAATGGCATTGGTACTGCGGCGGTGTGCTCCGTCACCACCAACGGCGATCATGATTGACCCAGGTTCCCCATTTACATCCATGTAATACAATGATAGGGTGCACGGCGGTGAACACCGCCTTCCGCCATGACGACTAACGCCCTCGGAATTAAGTCACTTCCACTCTATCATACCTGGATGGCAGGAGGCTGCCATTTTGCTACCACCATGTCACCATAGCCTGGCCAGGGGCCTCATCCAGGACCACAAAATTACAACCTTATTCGCTTGCTGACATGAGTCTAGGATCCTCAGATGGACCCATCTTTGGAATTGTGTCCACACTGGGAT
Organism: Pleurodeles waltl; assembly: GCF_031143425.1. Taxonomy (NCBI): domain Eukaryota; kingdom Metazoa; phylum Chordata; class Amphibia; order Caudata; family Salamandridae; genus Pleurodeles; species Pleurodeles waltl. Next base: position 40,839,766 of record NC_090450.1, read on the forward strand.
GCCATTATGACAGAGTTGATTCAGCACACATATGCCTGATGGTGTACTTCATACTTTGCATCTGTGTGTGTTACCTATGTGTCGCACTTAAAAGATACAATGACATCATGTGATGCAAGTGTATGTTCACACTCAATATGTCTTCTTTTCTCCCCCATAGGTACAGACCCATGTGACGAGGGAGGGCCCCATCTGTTTACAGACCCGTGATAGATCTGGCCAATATGGAAGAACGTCACATCATTATCACCTACCGACTCAATAGAGCTACAATTCATGACCTCTGTGCATTAATGGATACTCTTCTGAAGCCGGCCAATCAAAATCAGCATGCCATCCTTACAACTGTGCAAGTGCTATCTGTACTCCATTTTATGGCTACAGGCTAATTTCAGGTGATGGTGGGCATGGCTGCAGGGGTCTCACAGCCAATGTTCAGCCTCACCCTGTCAAAATTCCTGGATGCATTTGTCCAACACCTGCAAACATATGTCCAGTTTCCCCAGAGGGCTTAACTTCCTGCCATCAAATCTGGATTTTATGCCTTTGCTAACATCCCCTATGTGATTGATGCCATTGATGGAACTCACATAGCTCTCATACCCCCAAGAGTGAATGAACAGGTGTACAGGAATCAGAACTATCACTCCATGAATATACAATTGGTGTGTACTGCTGACCAGTAAATTTCACATGTCAATGTCAGGTTCCCAGGCTCAGTCCATGATTCCTTTGTCCTGAGAAACAGCAGTGTCCCACACTTGATGGAACAACTACAAGGGGACAGAGGATGGCTCAAAGGTGAGTGTGTACGACACTGGATCTGTACATAGCTGACAGCCAACCAATGTGCATGTAAAGTCAGTTTCTTAAGGTCCTGTTTCGCCCACTTTTGCAGGTGATTCTGGCTACCCCAACTTGCATTGACTCCTGACACCTATGAGGAATCCCAGAACAGATGCAGAGAGGAATTATAATGAGGCCCATGGATGTACTAGGAGGGTGATTGAGCGCACTATAGGTGTCCTGAAGGCTAGATTGTGTGGCCTCCATCTCTCTGGGGGATCCCTGTGCTATGTACCTGATAAGGTGTGTAAGATAGTGGTGGCCTGCTGCATGCTGCACAACCTTGCTGTGAGGAAAGCTAACCCCCTTCTGGAAGAGGAAGGTGCTGTCCAACCAGCCCAGCAACCTCAGAGAGGGGATGAGAGTGATGATGAGGAAGAGGAGGGGGAAGATTTAAACTCCAGGAACCAGCTGATCCGCCTATACTTCCAGTGACTATGAGGTACTGTTTGATGCTGATGTCTTCACTGCATATTTCAGTCTGACTAATGTAATTGGTAATGTGGTGTCTATAGTCAGTGACACTGTTAACTGATGACTGAAGTGGCATGTGCCAGGTAACCCAACATTATGTACTGTGTGACATACTTCAGACACTACAGTACGTTGGATCCCCTCCTACAATAAAGGTATGATTATGAGATTACACTCTCACAATTCATAACTCATATTGGCGAGGGACATACGATTTGTGTACATAGATGTATTTATTGAATGGCAAAATATACATAAGTGTTTGGACAGTGAAAGGGAGTGGGCACATGGGGAAAAAAACATGCTCAGGTACAAATGCTTAGCTGTTGGTAGCACTGGGTTTTGTTCCATGTGGTCATTGGTAGATAGTGTGATGGCAGTGGCAAGTCAACAAGGGAGCACAGTGGTTCACAAGGGAGGTAGTTCAGGGCACAGTTACTTGCTAGTGGTGGGCTTGGGCTTGGCTAGTGTTTCTGTGGCATGGCTGGGTCTGAGGGCACGTTTGCGAAGCTGGAGCTGGGCTGCAGGGGTAGGGATGCTGGTTTTCTGTGTGTCCCCTGGCACTGCCACCAGTCCAGTAGCTGCTGCAGATGTAGAGGGCAGGGCAGGGTCCTGGCTAGTGGTGTGGGCTTGCAGGTGGGTGGACGACTCAGGATGGCTGTGGTACTGGTGCTGCAGCACCCCTGCAATGGAGGCCATGGTGGCATTAAGCTGTTTCCATTCCTCCATGGCCTGCTGGTGGTGTGCTACCTGCAGCCTCTGATTCTGCTCCAAGGTGGTCAGGATCTGGCCTATCCTGTCCTGGGTATGGTGGTATGCTCCTAGGACCTCAGAAATCACCTCATGGGCTGCTGCATTCATCCTTTTGCCACCACCCTGGGCCACTGATGTCCTCCCACTGGCCCTGCCCCCTGTGCCTGTGTCCCCTGAACAGGTCTGGCAGTCCCACTTGCAGTTAGCCCATCATCATCCTGCCTGTTGGTGGGTGGAGACTCTGGCCTCTGTACATGTGGGCTGCCAGTCTGTGGCCACGAGACACTGGTGGGGTCGGTCATTTGGCCAGAACTGAGGATGGTGGCTGGGTGGTAGTGCTGTCAGTGGTATCCTGGGTGGGGCTGCTGGAGGATGACAGTCCAGGACTGTGTGATGAGCCAGGGTATTCCTCATTTTCAATACATCCCTCTGCACTCTCCTCAGGGGGGCCTCTGTCTTTGTGTTGGGAGCTGGCACTCCTTGACATTTCCGTCCAGATGGCATGGGTGGTGGTGCCCGTGGGGGGGAAATGGACATGTGGGTGTGTCTTATCCAGGTGACTGGTTGACACCTGTTCGGTATAAGTCAATAAGGATGCTCAATGAAGGGCCACATGCCAATTATGAATACAATTTAGCTTTACTAGAATTTCAGGTAAATGTAGGCGTTTAGCACATTAACAATAGTAGAATAAGAATAGCAATGAAAAGCATCTATTTATATATATGTACACTACAAAGAACATCTATGCATACATATAAGCAAAGAGTTTATTGACAAATATAAGCTTTGATTAACTGTATACCAAAATACATCACACTACGATGTTCAGGAAGCAAAATATAAATGAGTTGAATACTTCAGATAAGCTTTGATTTACTGCACACCAAAATGCATGTTTCAATTACTGCAGCAGGCTCACACTACGATGTTCAGAAAGCAAAATATAAATGAGCTGAATACTTCAGATAAGCTTTGATTTACTGCACTCCTAAATACATGTTTCAATTACTGCAGCAAGCTCACACTACGATGTACAGAAAGCAAAATATAAACGAGCTGAATACTTCAGATTATAAACACAGTGCAAGCATAATAATCAATCATAATAATAGAGCAGAGAAACAAAGGCCTTTCATCCCTGTGTGGAACTTAACTTTGTCCACGAAATGCTGGGAAGCTCTCTACCGCCTGCTTGCACCTCTCTCTCCCTCAAGCATCACGGTCTCTGAACAGCAAAACAGGGAGGCAGCGCTGGGCCATGGCAGCTTTCACAACCCCCGTCTGCAAGCTTCAAATCCCTCACCCGCACTTCTGTGCTTAAATAACTCGAAGCTTGGATTCTATCTCTTTCTGGCATTTTCTAGCTACGTTATCAGCACTTGTCTCTTGGACGCTCAGCCCTTCCCCAGCCTTTGTTTTCATTCCATCTTCTCCCTGCACTCTCGTTTTCAAGGTTGAGACGGAGTTTCCTACACAAACAAGCCTGAAAATAACATCATGAACTTTTCCACGTTGTTCAGGGGTTTCAGCAGGCATCACGCTCATCTACACTGTTCAAGCTAATTAACCCTTTGCGGCACAATGTCTTCCGCACCTTTCCCTATACTGATCAGGGTGTCAGGTACTTTACAGGCAATTGATGCACTGCTCTGCCCTATTTTGTGATTATGTTCCCCTGTCGTGGCATGCAAGGTCCATTTGTGTACATTTCTTAGCATTTTATATGGGGGGTTGAGGTGCATTGTGGGTGCTGTAGTGCCACGGGGAATGCATGCAGGGGTAGGTGACTGTGCACAGGGGGCAGGATGAATGTCTGTTTGTGGGATAGTGGGCATGCAGGGTAGTTGGATGTGGGTGTTATGGACTGGCTGGGGATGGGGTCCTGGTGGGTGTGAGAGGTATGAGAGGGGTAGGGTAATACATCCACTATAGGTTGGGTGGATGTTTTGGTCAAGTGGTTGACTTACCCGAGTCCAGTCCTCCAGTGAGTCCAGTGAGCCCCTCCGGGTGCAGGACTGCCAGGACCTACTCCTCCTAGTCAGTGTATTCGGGGGTCGTTGGTGTGGGACCGCCACCAGTCTTTTGTATGGCGATGTTGTGCCTGGATGCCATAGACCAAACCTTCCAGCGCAGGTCGTTCCATCTCTTCCGGATGTCATCCATTGTGCGTGGATGGTTTCCCACTGCATTGACCTTGTTGACAATTGTCTGCCATAGCTCCATCTGCCTAGCCACGGGTGTCTGCTGCACTTGTGCCCTGAATAGTTGTGGCTCGACCCTGAGTATTTCGTCCACCATGGTCCTTTGCTCCCTATCTGTGAAGTGCGGGGTGCTTAGGGGATGCCATGGTGTGTGTTGTGGGTGGGGTGTTGTAGGTGTATTGATGAGGGTGCTGTCGTGTGGATGTGTGCGTGGCTTATAAAGGTGATTGGGGTTTGTATGTGTTTTGGTGTTGTATTTGTGCGTGTGACTTGTGTTATGTTGTGTTCAGTGTATGCGTATTGTGTTGTCAATCTCAGTTGTGCTATTGGCAATGCAAAGGATTGTGGGGTATGTGTGTGGGTGTTTTATAGTGTTGTGGATGTGTGTCAGGTGTGTGGGTTTCAAAGTTGCCAATGTGTGCATTTGATGTTGGTGGGTCCCATTGCTGGCTGTGGCGGTCCGTATCGCCAATGGTCGTTCGGCATCCACTATCCGCCACACTGATTTGTGCCTCATTATTTGGTGGGCAGAGGATTTGTCTGCATGGTGGAGGCGGGATGGGGTGTACTGCCTTTCTGCCATTGTGGGCCCTGGAAGTGGGTGCAGGTTGCAGGATTTTTGGAGGTTTGACTTTTTGGCATCATAATTCGGAGGTGTCCATTCTACCGCCACTCACCATCGCCATGGCAGTCCGGGGTGATTGCCGGCAAGTTCATAATGAGGGTCTTGGTTTTGTTATAAGAAGGTCACCTAGAGGAATATTATCAATAAGATGTGCAGGAAAGATACAGATGAGGGTGGTTTTAGGAGAGACACCACTTTTTCAGAGTCATCTGCTGGTATTGAGACTGATAGTAATTCAGAGCGACTGAGTATGAGTGCAGGTTCTTAAGGTCAGAGTTACAATTATCAAACAGGAAGTCCTTTTTTTGGCGGGAGCCAGTGGACACCACAATGAAGGAGAGGTCAGGGTCCTTTATGGAGCACGGGCCAAGGCAGTAATCAACCTTGTGGCGGAGGCAGGAGCAGATGGAGGAAGCAGGTACACAAGAGAGTCATGTAGAGATACAGACACAGAGGCTGTACTACAGATGGTGATTCCAACAACTCCATCTACTTTGGATCCCATTGTGAACCTCTCTAATTATGAACTAATATTGAAAGAATGACAGTACCTCTGTAAGGGTCTTTAATTTCTTCCAACTGCTCTACCCAACACTTTCAATCTAAAAATAGAACCTCATCAATTTTTTAGGAAGATTTGTTTGAAACATTATTTTTTTTAAATCACTCCTCGCCCGACCTTTTCAAATACGGAACACCCCACGCATTTCATGTCCCATAAGGTTTTTGCTTTTGAACAGGTGGTACTACAGGATGTTACAATCGTTTTTACACATAAGAAGTATGTGAAATATATCATCTCTGAAGGTGACAATGAGGCGTTGGAATCACTCAACACAATAAACAAATTGTCATCAAACCAGCAGATAAAGGGTGTGCCATAGAGGTACAGAACGTTGAGGATTATGAAGCAGAGATCCGATACCAATTGGAGGATGGGACCAGCTATCGGAAGTTGAGAGCGGATCCTACCAGGGAGATTACAGCGTTGATCAAGAGTCATTGAGCAACAATTAGAACTCGGTTTACGTAATGAGTTAGAATATGACTTTCTAATTAACAAACTACCCCACTTACCTATTATATACATATTACCAAACATTTATAAGGACACGAGAAAACCTCCATGGCGTCCTATTGATTCAGGGTGTGGATCTATTCTAGAGCCCCTTTTAAAATATTCAGATTTATTTTTTAAGCTAGCAGTGAAATCTACGAGGGAGTACCTTAGGGACACTATGGAAACTATCAAAATGATTGACAATCTGTCCTTTGACCCCAAGGAGCAAATCTTGGTAACAATGGATATACTAACATTCCCCAGAGACCTTGTCTTGAGCTGATCAGAACAGTCTAAACGGTACAATTTTCTACTGATTTTATAAAAGATCTCCTGTAAATTGCTATGACCAAAAATGTTTTTTCTTGATATTACCACATATTTTGAGAAGGGGCATCTGTTTAAGACTCCATATAGGAAGGAAAGTGAAAGAAATACACTACGCTATTCTAGTCATCATTTTTGTCATTTGAGAGACAATTTACCATATGATCAGTTCCTTAGATTATGTAGAAATTGCTCACGTAAATCAGATTATTTCAGGGTGTCCGAGGTGTTGATGAGAAAGCTCAAAGTTCGGGGTATTCCAAGAACCTCCTTAGAAAGGCTCAGAAAAGAGTGTGGTATTGCCCCAGAGAGGTTAGGAACCCAGGCATTAAATGGAGAACACACAAGACAGGATGATTTGTGCGACCACATTCAGTACACATAGTCATAAGGTTAGGAAGATAATAAATCAACATTGGACACTAGTGTCAAATATGATAGATACTAAGGAACCACCCATGTATGCATTCAAACAGGAAAGAGTGTGAGGGATTATGTGGTGAGTTATTTTCTCAGAGATGCCCTAAAAAATATTTCACTTACTCAGTGTAATTTGCCACAGATCAAAGGGCATTTCAAGTGTGGTGGTTGCAAAGCTTGTAAAATGACAATTAAGGCAAAGATCTTTAACCAAGAGGGTCACACATAGCTGTTGAAATATTATATGAATTTTGATAGTACTGATGTCACTTACATCATTAGGCGCCCTTGTGACTTCCTATATGTAGGACAAATCCATCAGAAGGTAAAAGCCTGCATCCTTCAGCTTCAGAGCAGTATTCAATGTGTGGTACAGGGGGCTCCATTGATGGAACATTTTAAATGAGTTGACCACTCAGCAAACACCCTTTAATGGATGGTGATTGAGAAGATATATGCAAATCCATGGGGTGGTGATTTTTGAAATTTTCTAAGCGTACAAAAATGCAACTGGATACTCATTTTGGGCACAGTATCCTGTGGTTTGAATGAATACAAAGAGATATCTAGGGAGGTAGCCATATTTAGCAATGGATGAATATTTAGTTATGTTTTATCCATCAATCTTTGGAGTCATCCTTAGGAAGTGTTTCTGTGGTATGGGTAGTTACAATACTCATAAGTGATAACCCATACAAAAATTGGATCTATGGACCACCGGGTTCTCACTAATGTTACTGTATATATTTGACTTTTTGTGCATATTTAATGTTTAAATACATCAATGTTTATTGTTTTTCTTTTGACCAAGCCGGGAGAACTTACATTGATTAAACCAACATGCAACTTGTGGAACAGAGAATGTTTTACTCTATTTATAGGGAGGATCTGGTTGTGTATTAGCTTATTATAACACTTTATACCTTTGATTGAACTCTTATACAACTGTATCATATTACATGATTCGATCTCCAGTTCATCCATCGAGGAAGCCAATTTTGATATGGGGGACACGTTGTAACAATAGGCAATTTATAAGCATTTCCGGCCCCTTGGGCTGGGGGATTTAGTACAATGAATTATAGTATTTCCTCTTGAGAAGAGTGCCCAATATGGCTAATTTGATTTTATATTGTAGTGTCACTTTAGCACTTATGGTTATATAACGCTAAGCTTCCTTGCTATGAGTAATGACCTTTGGGCAGAGGTTGTTAGCTTAACAATTTGTTGGAGTTATATTAGAGAGTTGCTTTAAGGATTTTACAGCAACATTGTAAGGAGGCCACCCCTCTCTTCTATTGCTGCGATGACGGTTCTTTTTTTTTTTGTAAAAGGAGTGGCAACATATTTCAAGACATTGGCTGGCACAGCGCAGCCCTTGCTTCTGCTACCATGCTTTGTGTTGCGTAAGAACGTCAGATGAGGATACAATGTTCCTGTCTATGTGAGTGTTAGCTACTGTAGCTGACCTTTTGTACTGTGTGAGGATACAATGTAATAACGGACTTCCTTTCCTAACAGTTAGGATTCTGACTAAGAATGGTTAAGGCCGCAAGAATTCCCTTAAGGAGTGCGGGCCATGAGATGGATTATTTGTTTCGGATACAAGGTTTGTTTCCCCCAGCTGTGTTCCCTAGGCAAGTTTCATGTGAGTTACTGGCTGAAGGGGATGCTTCTTTTGGGGAAATGTGGTATAATAGGTACTATCCTTATTTTTTGATTTTTATTTCCATCGTCTGAAGTTTCGCTGACTAGGATGTACAACAATTTTAAAAGTTATCAATTGAGAGTATTTTAAGAACTGGTTTCTCTTGACTTTTCAGCGCAACCTTTCAGCTTGACATAAGACACGGCATGGATTCTTCAGGTGAGAACATCTGTGAGGTATCATTTGGGGTTCTTTACTAACCTTTGGTATACATATGTTTTATTAACTAATCGACATTCCTTACATTCCTTTTTCCTGATTACAGCTTGATATGATTGTTGCTAATGAGGGGCGGTTTTGCCCTCACTTCATATTTTGGTTCAATCGTTAAAAAAGGATTTTTTTACACAGCATTCAGGGAAGTGGCTGTTTAGCCAGGAGAGGAGACAGGGTCTAATTTAGTGATGGCAACTTTTTGTAACTATGTGATTTTAGTGTTGTTATTCTTTCTCTTTTTTTTAAAGGTTGTCCCTTTATTCCTCTTGTCCTGACGAAGACCCATTGTTAAGATTGCAATTGGCTTCCTTATTGTGGGTTGAAATGTTGACAGTATACTTCTGATTTCTAGCTAGCCTCACTTTTTGACTCTATCCCCTTGGGTAGGTATCTGAATTATTTTGCAATCTTTTCAGACAGACTATTAGAAAACGCATTTTGATTTTTCTAGAAGAAGTCGATGGCAGGACTGTGGAAGATTATAACGTTATACTTCTTGTTTCTTTATCTTTTCACAAGCACTTTCTCTAGCACTTCATGTCTTTTATTAAGGAGCACCCATTGAACTACATATACTGTGTATAGATTATGTTTAGTACAATCAAAATGTGTTCATGGCTTGGAGTATCCTTGTTTTTCTGTTTATGTCGCTCCCTTGTTGTTTATTTGTTTTTTAAGATGATTGTTTTAATTTGTCTTATATTGTGTAAGTTGATGCTTGGTTCTGGGTAACGCTTGTTATATGGTCCTTGTATTCCAGCTGTGTGTAGTCTGGTGATGAGTGTTTGGGGGAGACGGCATCAAAAGAGGCAGAGAGGTTGATGAGGATGATGGCGACAGTCTGTCCACAGTCGATAATAGTGTGTCTGTCCCCTGTGCCAGCGATGAGGGCTATTTCAGTGCAGTGGTTGTTTTGGAATCTTGATTGAGAGTTGTCCAGTAGTTTGTGGCATTTCTAGGTGTTAAGACAGATGTCTGTTGATGGTCTTCTCAATGACTTTGGGTGTAAAGGGGAGCCGTGCAATGGGTTGGTAGTTGCTGAGTATTGCAGGGTCTGCTGAGGGTTTTTTGAGGAGGTCAGTGATTTCAACTTGCTTCTAGCAATTTGTGCAGGTGGCTGTTTTGAGGGAGGTGTTGATGAGTGTAGTGCTGACTGTGGCTCTTCCCAGGTTGTATAGATATGGTGGGGCAGGGCTATCTTGGCATTCCTGAGTGAGCTGTCTTCATTATTGCTCCAGTGTCCTTGATGAATAGAGGATTCTATGCTGTGAATATAAAGTTACATGGCATGACCATAAAGTTCTAGAACTGGGATTTCAGAAAACCTCTAGTGCTGAAACCAGAGGTCTTTTCTTACCTTCCTGCTCCTGGGCTAGTGATAGAATTACTTCCATTACTTTACCAGAACCCTTCTTTGCAAGATTCATTTTGGTGGCACCACTCACCCCAGCACTTTGATACCATCATCACACATCATAATCAATGCGCCTTGAGAGGAGAGTGAAATTAAATTCTCCATCCCCTGCCACGGAGAATTCTATTACTGTGACATGATACATGGAATGTTGCTGACATTGAGACCCTCATTACGGGTTTGGCAGAAACCAGATCGCCACGCTGGCGGTGAGCAAAATTACAACTTCGGTGGTGAACCCAATGCAACACAGCTAACTTTCCGCCAGTACCACCAGTGCATTCGGACCGCCACCAGTGGCGGTAGCCATCTCTAGGCTGGCAGGAACCAATTCACCGCCCACCATATTACGAGTCAGCAGACCACCAGGATTTCAGGGTGGTCCAACTGCCATGAAAAGCCTTGAGGAAACCAAAAGTATAAAAGGAGACACTCAGGAGGTACACAGACGCGGCCGTGGCTGCCATGACAGGCGAACTGCAAGCCTCCCCAGCAATGAATCTCGCCATACACCTTCAGGCCCAAGACAAAGATGACAACCGTAAGTAACCACGATTAGCACACACTGGAGGGAAAGGAAGCATTACACACCCACACACAACACACTCACCCGGCACGGAGAGTGAAGGCTACACACACACCAAACAAACGTACTGTACCAGCACACACAACTACACACACACACAAAATACACAAAGGCAAACATCAAATACACAAACCATACCAAACAGGCATGTCCCATACACCCAGCACAATGCACACACACACCACCAACACAGTCATACACATTCATATACCACACCCCACAATCACACAACAACATCACATACACACAATCGCAGTCATAGACAGGCACGTTGATAAACACCACACAAACAGAAAGTTGTACATTGCAAGACCACACAATTAATATCACCGAACAGGCATCCAAACAATGACAAAGGAGAGACACCACAAACAACCAACATAGAAAGCAATTTACAGATGCAGCACCATACACACAGACTCACATACCACCACCATACAATGCCACAAGCCAGCATACAAACACATCACACATGGCACAAGTCATCTACCAAGCGTATGCAACAACACAGACCCAACCCATACACAAACAACACACACCGTAGCACACACATATCACACCACCATTTAGAGGGAAACCAGGAAAAGTACTTCACCTTGACATCCACATTTCTGTGGGCAGATGTTTTCCACAATTTGAAACAACTATTTACAAAATGAGCCTACTGACCAGTCCTCGGTCCAAATGTGCTCTAGGCACATAGAGCCCATTTCATAGCCCCAATTTGACTCCTGACTGCCAAAAGGCCTCCATGTGAATGGGGCATCAATGGGGCAGGCAGGCACCTCAGGGGTGGTGGGGTGGGGTGTCCTTGGGTTTGGGAGGCGTTGGGGCTTTAGGCTTCGGTCTGGATGGTGGGGGAGGGTGTTTGGGATCTTAGATTTGAGTGGAGACTGGTGTTTTTTAAGGGGGAGGGATATGGGCAGTAGTAGGGGGCGATGGGAGGATTGGGAGGTGGAAGGGCTGGGTAGGGGCAGAGGGACATGGCATTTAGGGGCAACACTTGGTGGGACAGGAGTACGGAACAGGTCAAGGTAGGCAAGGAAGACTTTCTTAGGGACATGGGACGGTCATATGAAAAAGGTTTAGGAGTGGAGGTAGAGGAAGTGGTTGTATGACGTGTTGGTGTGCTGGACATGGATGCAGGTGTGTGCAATGTGTGCTTGTGTGTGATGGGTGTATGTTGGGTGGGTGAGTGAGAGTATTTGTGTTCCTTGGGAGGAGGGGAGAGATGCAGGGAGAGGGAATGGAAGATGTGTGAGTGTATGTTGGGGTGGTGGCTGTAAGTGAGGTAGATGTGCTGCATGTGGTAGTGAAGGTGGTCGTGGTGAGTGTGGATGTGGTGTGGGGGCTGGGTGTCTGCTTTTGTGGTGTCTGAGGGTATGACAGGACTGGTGGCAGGATCAGGCTGTGATGATGCAGTGACAGCAGGTGTGAGTGGTGATGTGACAGTAAGGGAGGAGGTGGTGGGAGAGACAGTGTAGGAAATGGCTGTCGTTGTGTTTGCTGATGTGTGTGGTGTGTGTGCATGCTTGTGGTGTCGCTTGTGGTGCCTGTGTCTGTCTTTTTGCACCTTGTCTGATATAGTGGGTGAATGCTGGTCTGTGGGTGTGCTCTGGATGGGTGAAGGGAGAGGGGACTTGGATTGGGAACAGGTAGCTGGAGGGGGAACGGAAGATGAAGGGACAGTGGCTGCCATCAAAGAGGAGGCCAGAGCCTGAAATTATCTTTGTATGCCAGGCAATGTACTGTGAATGCTTTTCAGGTACGCATTGCTCTGCATCTAGGATACTAGTCCCTGGGTGGCATTCACGATGGTTGACTGCCCCACAGAGATGGACCTCTGGAGGTCAATAGCCTCCTCATTGAGGGCAACAGGGCTGATTGGGGCAAGGGCAGAGGTGCCTGCAGTGAAGGAGACACCCGCTGTCCTGGGTGAGCGGGCACGGTCATTGGATAGGGAGTTACTGGGAGGGTGGTGCTGGTAAGGGAGTGTCGGACAAGGATGATGCTGGACTGGTCCCAGATGGGTCCGCCACCACCAGGGAGCCACCATCGGAGGAGGAATCCAAAGATGATGTTGTAACTGCTCCAGTCTCCCCCTGTGTTGCTCCCCTCGCCCTCCATCCACTGGTCCCCTCGGCGTAGGTGGCCTCTGCCTCCTGGTTCCTTTGGGATGCAGCTTCCTCACTAGCCAGTGCCCATTCTCCTTCGCCAGATGATGCTAATGCACAACCAGACAGAGGTGGAGAGAGAAGGAGGTTGGGAGACAAAGAAAGGGAGAGAAGGGTCAATACCTACCCATCTTGCACACATACCAACAAGATATCTACCTATCCCGACCGTGACAAATAATGGCTGTAATACAATTACTATAAACATAGTTCAGGAAGCCATAACCAACTATATAACCTACTACCTCACCTCTCCATCCAAGAGACAATAATGAACATCCTACATGCCTGGCGCACTCATGTCTATTAATTTGCTCCATGAACATACTTACATACTTGTCAATCATAACACAATGAAAAAAAAAAAAAATTCAGACGTACTGTATACACAGATGATATGACAGGTATGTGTGGAATATAGACTTTAGGTGTATGTTCATATCTATGTAATAACATTCCATACTGTGTAACAAATAGGAAGCTTTTGTTTGTTCATGACTCCAATTCCTTTACATGTCCCTCTGTCGCAAGTATGGCAATATAAGGTACTGACATAATGTCTGGGTAGGACTGGAGTATTGGATAAATGTTTCCATCTGCAAAATGACTGAAAACTTACGTAATCAATCCTTAATGATTGACCTATGATATTTATCGGTCACAACACTGTAAGGAATGAACTGAGTACTGTTTGTCCCCCTGCCTAGATACCTTCAAATAGGAGAGATGAGGAATGCACTATTCTACCGGCCCCTAGATGTTGAGGGCACAGGTGTTGTAGGACTACTGGATGGGTCCTGCTGTTGGGTAGAGGACGCATGCCGGATTCTTGTGAGTTCAGTGAGCACCACTATAATGGAGACTGTGGTGGCATTGTGTGCCTGCCACTGCTGCATGGCCTCCTGATGGTATTCCCTCTGCAGCCTCTGGTTCTCCTGCAAGGTGATGAGTATCTGGTCCATCGTGTCCTGGGATTACTGGTACGCTCCCAGGACTCGGGAGATGGCCTCTTGGCCAGTCGTGTTGTGTTGCTGCCTAATCCCTTGACCCACAGCTGCACTCCCACTGGCCGTTGGCCCCTGTGCCTGTGCCCTCCCACTGACACCAGGACCTTCACTGTCTTGGGTTTGGGGTGTTGACTCCGGTCCCTGTACTGTGGGGCACACTGATGATTGATCTGTCCTTGGGGCACAGGTTTGGAAAGGTGGTCTCAGCTTTGCTGCAGGTGTCACAGGGGACGGGGATTCAGTTGTTGAAAGCGTGAGACTGGTGGTGGTTGACTGACCAATCATGCTTCATGGGCCAGGTAAGTCATCCCTTTCCAGAGATCCAGGGTATTCTTCCTTTACTGGACATACTTTCAGGGGCTGGCTTTCAGTCGCTGGAATCCTCTGCTGTGTGGCAGTACTAGGATACCTGTGGAGTGAAAGTAAGTGTGTCACATGAAGGTATAGTAGTTGTGGTGCACATGGTTGTTTGCTATCGTTACCTGCAATTGCTGACCAGTAATGGCATTGACAGTTTTTTGACAACTGCTTGTTTTTGGGTCTGTTGGAAGTTGCTATTGTATTTGTTTGCTATATAGTTGATGGTGGTCTCGACTTCTGTCATTGCCATGTACTCATGTGCATTCATAATTTCTTGATGGTGAAGGGGGGTGACATGGTTATACGTGCAGGTGTCCAAATGTGGACTGGAATTAGCAGTTCTACAATGGATGGGAGTGTTGCATTGTGGTAGTTGTAGTACTTGCTGCAGTGTGAGAAATCCATGCACTATGAAGGCCTTATGGGAATGGTGTTAGTGAGGAGGTGTGGCATGCAAAGGAGGGTATTGGGTTCAGGGTAGATTGGTGTACAACAGGGTGGTGGGGAGTATATGCTGTGCAGGAGTACATAGTGCCTGCGGAGTGTTGTTGAATCTCCAGAGTCCAGTCCTCCTGGTATTCCATTCAGACCCTCTGGGTGTAGGATGGACAAGGTCTTCTTCTCCCACTATGAGAATTCTGGGGTAGGAGATGGGGGCCCACGGCCAGTCTTCATTACGGTGATTTGGTGTCATCATGCCATGGACCGTAACTTCCCCCATAGATCTTTCAACCTCTTCCTGATGTTGTACCTTGTGCGTGGATGGTTTCCCACTGCATTCACCCTTTTGATGATCCTCTGCCATACCTCCGTTTTTCAGGCTATGAATGTCTGCTGAACCTGTGCTCCACAGAGTTGTGGCTCCACTCTGACGATTTGGTCGACCATGACCCTCAACTCCTCATCTGTGAATAGTGGGTGTTTTTGTGGTGCCATGGTGGTTGTGTTGTGGGTGGTGGGGTGTGTGATGTGCAGGGATGCTGGGTGTGCTGTTTGTTGTAGTGAGGTTGAGTGCTAGGGTGTGTGTGTGGTTTGTAGTGTTTGTGTGCAGTGGTGATGTGTGTGTTGTGTTGCTGATGCTGTTGTGTGTTGTGTGATGCATGTTTGGTGTGATGGTGCCTATGATAGCCAGGTGCAGTGTCTTCTGTTAGTGCAGTCTTTCCTCTCTCTCTTTCAAAATTTCGGGATGCAAAGAATTGTGGGATGTGTAGGGGTGTGTTATATAGTGGTGTGATCAGGTGTGTGTGGTGTGTGTTTGTTTATCAGGTGTGGGGTGTTTTTATTGTCCATTGTTGTGGTGTGTTCTGGTGGAGGTGCATTTTTTACTGCAGCGTTTCAGAACCCTTATGGATTACCACAGTGAAAAAAGACGGTGGTGCTGATTTGTGAGTCGTAATATGGAGGGGGGGATGTTGTCGGAGTGGTGGTGCTGGCGGTGGAACCACCTCTCTCCTGCTGTCGGTCAGGCTGATGATGTCGGATTTTGGGCTGTTTTTGGGCAGTGTTCAGTTGGTGACTCGGAATACAGTGGTCTTTCGGCCCCTGCTTAGACGGCGGTCTTCGGAAAATAGCGCAAAGACGTAATGAGCACCAGAATGTACACATATTTTTATGTTTGAGAAAAGTGATAAGAAGCCCCGAGACCCTGGGCGTGCTAACACAGTTCAAGTAAAGAGTGAAATTATATAACACTCTATCCCCCGTCACAAAGAATTCTAATGGGAATGAGGATTACCTCTATCATGGGAATTACTACTGACACTAATTGGATTACGCAAAATATTAAGAAAACTTAAAACTTAAAATAATTTCCTAACATGACACTGGGTTGGTTGTTTTTTGTGTGAGGGAGGAGATTTAATTTCTAGTGAGGTGCCAGCTTCCCCATCCCATATGAACAGGCTCTATCTTTCACTCACCATAGGACTATTCAGTATAGGTTACTCCTTTTTTTCTTCTATTGTGAGTCCTGAGGAAGACCCGCAGTTGTGGACACAATTAGCCCCATTCTTTTTCGCCAGGTCGAAACGTCAACAACTCTATTGAGGCTGTATTGGTTAAGCAGACCAACAAAGGCAATTCCGATTAAGACATTTTACCCTTAGGGGAGATGGGGCAATTCTGATTACGACATTTTACCCTTAGGGTATGTGATTCATATTCATATGATAAAAGAATTGTTACCTGCAGGCTTATTTTTATATATATTTTTGGATGATGATGTATAAGGACTTATTTACAGTTTTCTCCTTTTTCATTTTACTTTATTCACGAGCACTTTTCTCGAGTACGTTCTTTGCTTTTCTGATATTTTCTATCACAGGACAACTAGTTTTAAAAGTGTATTGATATCCATTTGCAGTGCTGGATTATAATACGACAATTAAATCTTCATATTTAAATGTTATTTTGTATGAATATTTTTGACATATGTATTAGGAAACAAGATAGGTTGTGCTGCAATGATATGATTTGACTCATCCCTAGCCTAAAAATAGGGGGATGGCAATGATGAAAATTAATATTAGCTGACTAGTCCGGCTTTTCAAAGCATAGGTTCTTCCGAATGGACCACTTTAGTTATGTATTAGGGTTTCCTCAGGTCCTTCGGGTTACTATTGGGTCACCCCTTGTAGGAAGTTGGCTCTGTATGTACTATTTCAAAGTAAGAAATAGCATGCACAGAGCCCAAGGGTTCCCCTTAGAGGTAAGATAGTGGCAAAAAGAGATAATTCTAATGCTCTATTTTGTGGTAGTGTGGTCGAGCAGTAGGCTTATCAGAGGGTAGTGTTAAGCATTTGTTGTACACACACAGGCAATAAATGAGGAACACACACTCAAAGACAATTCCAGGCCAATAGGTTCTTTTATATAGAAAAATATATTTTCTTAATTTATTTTAAGAACCACACGTTCAAGATTTACAAACAATACTTTAAATGAAAGGTATTTCACTTAGGAACTTTAGGAACTGTGAATTAGCAAAATAGCATATACAGTTTTCACGCAAATGGCAATAAGCTATTTTAAAACTGGACACTGCTATTTTCAACAGTTCCTCGGGAGGTAAGTGTTTGTTAGTTTTGCAGGTAAGTAAACCACCTACAGGGTTCAAAGTTGGGTCCAAGGTAGCTCACTGTTGGGGGTTCAGGGCAACCCCAAAGTTACCACACCAGCAGCTCAGGGGCGGTCAGGTGCAGAGGTCAAAGTGGTGCCCAAAACACATAGGCTTCAATGGAGAAGGGGGTGCCCCGGTTACAGTCTGCCAGCAGGTAAGTACCCGCGTCTTCGGAGGGCAGACCAGGGGGGTTTTGTAGGGCACCAGGGGAGACACAAGTCAGCCCAAAAAGTACACCCTCAGCGGCACAGGGGAGGCCGGATGCAGTGTGCAAATAGGCGTCGGGTTCGCAATGTAATCCAATGGGAGACCTAGGGGTCCCTTCAGCGATGCAGGCAGGCAAGGGGGGGCTCCACGGGGTAGCCACCACCTGGGCAAGGGAGAGGGCCACCTGGGGGTCGCTCCTGCACTGGAGGTCAGATCTTTCAGGTCCTGAGGGGCTGCGGGTGCAGTGTCCTTACCATGCGTCGGGTCTTTGAAGCAGGCAGTCGCGGTCAGGGGGGAGCCTGGGGATTCCCTCTGCAGGCGTCGCTGTGGGGGCTCAGGGGGGTCAACTCTGGCTACTCACGGGCTCGCAGTTGCCGGGGAGTCCTCCCTGTAGTGTTTGTTCTCCACAAGTCGAGCCGGGGGTGTCGGGTGCAGAGTACAAAGTCTCACGCTTCCGGCGGGAAACATGTGTTCTTTCAAAGTTGCTTCTTTGTTGCAAAGTTGCAGTCTTTGTGGAGCAGAGCCGCTGTCCTCAGGAGTTCTTGGTCCTTTTAGATGTAGGGTAGTCCTCTGAGGCTTCAGAGGTCGCCGGACCCTGTGGAACGCGTCGCTGGAGCAGTTCTTTAGAAGTGGAGAGACAGGCCGGTACAGCTGGGGCCAAAGCAGTTGGTGTCTTCATCTTCTCTGCAGGTTTTTCAGCTCAGCAGTCCTTCTTCGTCTTAGGTTGCAGGAATCTATCTTGCTGTGTTCTGGGAGCCCCTAAATACTCGATTTAGGGGGGCACATCCCTATCCCTATTGGGGGAATCCTCCATCTGCAAGATGGAGGATTTCTAAAAGTCAGAGTCACCTCAGCTCAGGACACCTTAGGGGGTGTCCTGACTGGCCAGTGACTCCTCCTTGTTTTTCTCATTATCTTCTCCGGCCTTGCCGCCAAAAGTGGGCCCGTGGCCAGAGGGGGAGGGCAACTCCACTAGCTGGAGTGCCCTGGGGTGCTGTAACAAAGGGGGTGAGGCTCACCGCCAGGTGTTACAGTTCCTGCAGGGGGAGGTGAGAAGCACCTCTACCCAGTACAGGCTTTGTTACTAGCCACAGAGTGACAAAGGCACTCTCCCCATGTGGTCAGCAACATGTCTGGTGTGTGGCAGGCTGCTATAGTCGGTTACGATTTCAGGGGGCATCTCTAAGATGCCCTCTGGGGTGAATGTTACAATAAAATGTACACTGGCATCAGTGCGCATTTATTGTGCTGAGAAGTTTGATACCAAACTCCACAGCTTTCAGTGTAGCCATTATGGTGCTGTGGAGTTTGTGCATGACAGACTCCCAGACCATATACTCTTATGGCTACCCTGCACTTACAATATCTAAGGTTTTGCTTAGACACTGTAGGGGCATAGTGCTCATGCACTTATGCCCTCACCTATGGTATAGTGCACCCTGCCTTAGGGCTGTAAGGCCTGCTAAAGGGGTGACTTATCTATACCTATAGGCAGTGTGAGGTTGGCATGGCACCCTGAGGGGAGTGCCATGTCCACTCAGTCATTTTATCCCCACTAGCACACACAAGCTGGCAAGCAGTGTGTCTGTGCTGAGTGAGGGGTCCCCAGGTTGGCATAAGACATGCTGCAGCCCTTAGAGACCTTCCCTGGCATCAGGGCCCTTGGTACCAGGGGTACCAGTTACAAGGGACTTACCTGGATGCCAGGGTGTGCCAATTGTGGAAACAAAAGTACAGGTTAGGGAAAGAACACTGGTGCTGGGGCCTGATTAGCAGGTCTCAGCACACTTTCAAATCATAACTTGGCATCAGCACAGGCAAAATGTCAGGGGGTAACCATGCCAAGGAGGCATTTCCTTACACATTCCCTCCCCCCCCAAACGAAAGAGGATGAGACTAACCTTTCCCAAGAGAGTCTTCATTTTCTAAGTGGAAGAACCTGGAAAGGCCATCTGCATTGGCATGGGCAGTCCCAGGTCTGTGTTCCACTATAAAGTCCATTCCCTGTAGGGAGATGGACCACCTCAACAGTTTTGGATTTTCATCTTCCATTTGCATTAGCCATCTGAGAGGTCTGTGGTCAGTCTGAACTACAAAGTAAGTACCAAAGAGGTATGGTCTCAGCTTCTTCAGGGACCAAACCATAGCAAAGGCCTCCCTCTCAATGGCACTCCAATGCTGCTCCCTGGGGAGTAATCTCCTGCTAATGAAAGCAACAGGCTGGTCAAGGCCATCATCATTTGTTTGGGACAAAACTGCCCCTATCCCATGTTCAGAGGCATCAGTCTGCACAATGAACTGCTTGGAGTAATCAGGAGCTTTGAGCACTGGTGCTGTGCACATAGCTGGTTTCAGGGTGTCAAAGGCCTGTTGGCATTCTACAGTCCAGTTTACCTTCTTGGGCATTTTCTTGGAGGTAGGTTCTGTGAGGGGTGTCACTATGGATCCATATCCCTTCACAAACCTCCTGTAGTACCCAGTGAAGCCAAGGAATGCCCTGACTTGAGTCTGGGTTTTTTGGAGCTGCCCAGTCCAGAATGGTCTGGATCTTAGGCTGGAGTGGCTGAACATGGCCTCCACCTACAAGATGTCCCAAGTAAACCACAGTTCCCTGCCCTATCTGGCATTTGGATGCCTTGATAGAGAGGCCTGCTGCTTGCAGGGCATTCAAAACCTTCTTCAGGTGGACCAGGTGATCCTGCCAGCTGGAGCTAAAGACAGCAATATCGTCAAGATGAGCTGCACTGAAGGACTCCAAGCCAGCAAGGACTTGATTCACCAACCTTTGGAAGGTGGCAGGGGCATTCTTTAAACCAAAGGGCATAACCGTAAACTGATAATGCCCATCAGGTGTGGAGAATGCTGTCTTTTCTTTTGCTCCTGGTGCCATTTTTATTTGCCAGTACCCTGCTGTCAAGTCAAAGGTACCTAAGTATCTGGCAGCACCTAGTTTGTCTATCAGTTCATCTGCCCTTGGAATGGGATGGGCATCTGTCTTGGTGACAGAATTAAGTCCTCTGTAGCCCACACAAAACCTCATCTCTCTCTTTCCATCTTTGGTGTGAGGTTTGGGGACTAAGACCACTGGGCTAGCCCAGGGACTGTCAGAGTGCTCAATGACTCCCAATTCCAGCATCTTGTGGACTTCCACCTTGATGCTTTCCTTAACTTGGTCAGACTGTCTGAAAATTTTGTTTTTGACAGGTGCTGTCTCCTGTGTCCACATCATGGGTACACAGGTGTGTCTGACCAGGGGTTAGGGAAAAGAGCTCAGCAAACTGTTGCAGGACCTTCCTACAGTCAGATTGCTGTTGGCCAGAGAGGGTGTCTGAATAGATCACCCCATCTACTGAACCATCTTTTGGGTCTGTGGAGAGGAGATCAGGGAGAGGTTCACTCTCAGCTTCCTGGTCCTCATCTGTTACCATCAACAGATTCACATCTGCCCTGTCATGGAAGAGTTTGAGGCAGTTCACATGGATCACCCTTTTGGGGGTCCTGCTAGTGCCTAGGTTTACCAGGTAGGTGACCTGACTCTTCCTCTCTAGTACTGGGTAAGGGCCACTCCATCTGTCCTGAAGTGCCCTGGGAGCCACAGGCTCCAGAACCCAGACTTTCTTCCCTGGCTGAAACTCAACCATAGCAGCCTTTTGGTCATACCACATCTTCTGGAGTTGTTGGCTGGCCTCAAGGTTTTTACTTGCCTTTTCCATGTACTCTGCCATCCTTGAACGTAGGCCTAGTACATAGTCCACTATATCTTGCTTAGGCTCATGAAGAGGTCTCTCCCAGCCTTCTTTTACAAGAGCTAGTGATCCCCTTACAGGATGGCCAAACGGAAGTTCAAAGGGGGAAAACCCTACTCCCTTCTGAGGCACCTCTCTGTAGGCGAAAAGCAGACATGGCAAGAGGACATCCCATCTCCTTTTGAGTTTTTCAGGGAGCCCCATGATCATGCCTTTCAATGTCTTGTTAAATCTTTCACCAAGACCATTGGTTTGTGGATGGTATGGTGTGGTGAATTTGTAAGCCACCCCACACTCATTCCACATGTGTTTCAGGTATGCTGACATGAAGTTGGTACCTCTGTCAGACACCACTTCCTTAGGAAATCCCACTCTGGTAAAAATACCAATGAGTGCTTTGGCTACTGCAGGGGCAGTAGTCGACCTAAGGGGAATTGCTTCAGGGTATCTAGTAGCATGATCCACTACTACTAGTATGTATTGGTTCCCTGAGGCTGTGGGAGGTTCAAGTGGACCCACTATGTCCACACCCACTCTTTCAAAGGGGACCCCCACCACTGGAAGTGGAATGAGGGGGGACTTTGGGTGTCCACCTGTCTTACCACTGGCTTGACAGGTGGTACAGGAGACACAAAACTCCTTGACCTTCTGCGACATGTTGGGCCAATAGAAGTGGTTGACGAATCTCTCCCACGTCTTTGGCTGTCCGAAATGCCCAGCAAGAGGAATGTCACGAGCTAAGGTCATAATGAACTCCCTAAACTCCTGAGGCACTACCACTCTCCTAGTGGCACCAGGTTTGGGATCTCTTGCCTCAGTGTAAAGGAGTCCATCTTCCCAATAGACTCTATGTGTTCCTGTTATTTTTCCTTTGGACTCTTCAGCAGCTTGCTGCCTAAGGCCTTCAAGAGAGGGACAGGTTTCTTGCCCCTTACACAACTGCTCCCTTGAGGGTCCCCCTGGGCCTAGGAGCTCAACTTGATAAGGTTCTAACTCCATGGGCTCAGTTCCCTCAGAGGGCAGAACATCTTCCTGGGAAGAGATGTTCTCTTTTTCTTGTTGTGTTGAAACTGGTTCCCCAGTTTCTTTCCTTTTCTCTTGGAGGGTTGGGCCCTTTTTCCAGGCTCCAACACCACTTTTTCACCCTGAGCCTTGCACTGTTCACTGGCCTTGACACACACCAGTTCAGGGATACACAGCATGGCTGCATGGGTTTTGAGTTCTACCTCAGCCCATGCTGAGGACTCCAGGTCGTTTCCAAGCAAACAGTCTACAGGGATATTTGGGGAGACCACCACCTGTTTCAGGCCATTGACCCCTCCCCACTCTAAAGTTACCATAGCCATGGGATGTACTTTAGTCTGATTGTCAGCGTTGGTGACTGGATAAGTTTGTCCAGCCAGGTATTGACCAGGGGAAACCAGTTTCTCTGTCACCATGGTGACACTGGCACCTGTATCCCTCAGGCCTTCTACACTTTGCCCATTAATTAAGAGTTGCTGCCTGTATTTTTGCATATTAGGGGGCCAGGCAGCCAGTGTGGCTAAGTCCACCCCACCCTCAGAGACTAGTGTAGCTTCAGTGTGAACGCTGATTTGCTCTGGGCACACTGTTGATCCCACTTGGAGACTGGCCATTCCAGTGTTAGCTGGAGTAGAGTTAGAAGTGGAACCTTTCTTGGGACAGGCCTTGTCTCCAGTTTGGTGTCCTTGCTGATTACAGCTACGACACCAGGCCTTTTTGGGATCAAAGTTTTTACCCTTGTATCCAAAATTGGATTGTGAAGAGGCTCTGGACCCTCCCTCCTGAGCAGGTTTTTGGGGCCCTATAAAAGACTCTTTACTTTTCCCTTTGGATGTCTCAACACTCTTCCCCTGGGGAGTCTTTGTGACCCCTTTCTTTTCGTCACCCCCTGTGGAAGTCTTGGTCACCCTAGCCTTGACCCAATGGTCCGCCTTCTTTCCCAATTCTTGGGGAGAAATTGGACCTAGGTCTACCAGATGCTGATGCAGTTTATCATTGAAACAATTACTTAATAGGTGTTCTTTCACAAATAAATTGTACAGCCCATTATAATCATTTACACCACTGCCTTGAATCCAACCATCCAGTGTTTTCACTGAGTAGTCCACAAAATCAACCCAGGTCTAGCTCGAGGATTTTTGAGCCCCCATGAACCTAATTCTATACTCCTCAGTGGAGAATCCAAATCCCTCAATCAGGGTAGCCTTCATGAGGTCATAGGATTCTGCATCTTTTTCAGAGAGTGTGAGGAGTCTATCCCTACACTTTCCAGTGAACATTTCCCAAAGGAGAGCACCCCAGTGAGATCTGTTTACTTTTCTGGTTGCACAAGCCCTCTCAAAAGCTGTGAACCATTTGGTGATGTCATCACCATCTTCATATTTAGTTACAATCCCTTTTGGGATTTTCAACATGTCAGGAGAATCTCTGACCCTATTTATGTTGCTGCCACCATTGATGGGACCAAAGCCCATCTCTTGTCTTTCCCTTTCTATGGCTAGGAGCTGTCTCTCTAAAGCCAATCTTTTGACCATCCTGGCTAAGAGGAGGTCATCTTCATTGAGGCTGCCCTCAATGCTTCCATAGTTGCTGGACTCTCCTATGAGAAGCAGCATCTCTGACTATCACTTGTGGAGACAGGGTTTGAGGGACCCTGTTCTGCCTAACTAGGAGTGGGGGTGGGAGGTCCTCCACTTCACTAGCTTCCTTCTCTGGGAAGGTATCCTCAGAGTGGTTGTTCTTAGCAAACTCTGCCAAAAGCTCCTGGAGCTGTACTTTGGTAGGGTTTGAACCAGTTTTCATCTTTTTGGTTTTGCAGAGAGAACTTAACTCTGACATCCTAAGATGCAGGTAAGGGGCGACGTTGAGTTCCATCACAATCTCTTCTGCATTAGATATTATGGGGGTTATTCTAACTTTGGAGGAGTGTTAATCCGTCCCAAAAGTGACGGTAAAGTGACGGATATACCACCAGCCGTATTACGAGTTCCATAGGATATAATGGACTCGTAATACGGCTGGTGGTAAATCCGTCACTTTTGGGACGGATTAACACCTCCTCCAAAGTTAGAATAACCCCCTATGTTTCTAAAAGTTGGAATACTTTTAAGAATCTAAAACTATCTCTAGAACTTAATTCAAACTTTTACAAAACTTTTAAACTCTAAAAGAAATGCTAACATGGACTAACACAAGGCCCTGGCAGGTCTTTTAAAAAATTTGAAAAATAGCTCAAATTTCAAAAATCAGTATCTAATGACAATTTTTGGAATTTAGTCCTGTGATCAGGTATTGGCTGAGTAGTCCAGCAAATGCAAAGTCTTGCACCCCACCGCTGATCCACCAATGTAGGAAGTTGGCTCTGTATGTACTATTTCAAAGTAAGAAATAGCATGCACAGAGCCCAAGGGTTCCCCTTAGAGGTAAGATAGTGGCAAAAAGAGATAATTCTAATGCTCTATTTTGTGGTAGTGTGGTCGAGCAGTAGGCTTATCAGAGGGTAGTGTTAAGCATTTGTTGTACACACACAGGCAGTAAATGAGGAACACACACTCAAAGACAATTCCAGGCCAATAGGTTTTTTTATATAGAAAAATATCTTTTCTTAGTTTATTTTAAGAACCACAGGTTCAAGATTTACAAACAACACTTTAAATGAAAGGTATTTCACTTAGGAACTTTGGGAACTGTGAATTAGCAAAATAGCATATACAGTTTTCACACAAATGGCAATAAGCTATTTTAAAACTGGACACGTGCAATTTTCAACAGTGCCTGGGGGAGGTAAGTGTTTGTTAGTTTTGCAGGTAAGTAAACCACCTTCAGGGTTCAAAGTTGGGTCCAAGGTAACCCACCGTTGAGGGTTCAGGGCAACCCCAAAGTTACCAAACCAGCAGCTCAGGGCCGGTCAGGTGCAGAGGTCAAAGTGGTGCCCAAAACACATAGGCTTCAATGGAGAAGGGGGTGCCCCGGTTCCAGTCTGCCAGCAGGTAAGTACCCGCGTCTTCGGAGGGTAGACCAGGGGGGTTTTCTAGGGCACCGGGGGACACACAAACCAGCACAAATAGTACACCCTCAGCAGCACAGGGGCGGCCGGTTGCAGTGTGCAAACAGGCATCGGGTTCGCAATGTAATCCAATGGGAGACCTAGGGGTCTCTTCAGCAATGCAGGCAGGCAAGGGGGGGGGCTCCTCGGGTAGCCACCGCCTGGGCAAGGAAGAGGGCCTCCTGGGGGTTGCTCCTGCACTGGAGGTCGGATCCTTCAGGTCCTGGGGGCTGCGGGTGCAGTGTCCTTACAAGGCGTCGGGTCTTTAAAGCAGGCAGTCACGGTCAGGGGGGAGCCTCGCGATTCCCTCTGCAGGCGTCGCTGTGGGGGCTCAGGGGGGTCAACTCTGGCTACTCACTGGCTCGCAGTCGCCGGGGAGTCCTCCCTGTATTGTTTGTTCTCCACAAGTCGAGCCAGGGGCGTTGGTGCAGAGTGCAAAGTCTCACGTTTCCAGCGGGAAACGTGTGTTCTTTCAAAGTTGCTTCTTTGTTGCAAAGTTGCAGTCTTTGTGGAGCAGAGCCGCTGTCTTCTGGAGTTCTTGGTCCTTTTAGATGCAGGGTAGTCCTCTGAGGCTTCAGAGGTCGCTGGACCCTGTGGAACGCGTCGCTGGAGCAGTTCTTTAGAAGTGGGGAGACAGGCCGGTAGAGCTGGGGCCAAAGAAGTTGGTGTCTCCGTCTTCTCTGTAGGTTTTTCAGCTCAGCAGTCCTTCTTCGTCTTAGGTTGCAGGAATCTATCTTGCTGTGTTCTGGGAGCCCCTAAATACTCAATTTAGGGGGGTGTTTAGGTCTGGGGGGGTTAGTAGCCAATGGCTACTAGCCCTGAGGGTGGCTACACCCCCTTTGTACCTCCTCCCTGAGGGGAGGGGGGCACATCCCTATCCCTATTGGGGGAATCCTCCATCTGCAAGAGGGAGGATTTCTAAAAGTCAGAGTCACCTCACCTCAGGACACCTTAGGGGCTGTCCTGACTGGCCAGTGACGACTCCTTGTTTTTCTCATTATCTCCTCCAGCCTTGCCCCCAAAAGTGGGGCCGTGGCCGGAGGGGGCGGGCAACTCCACTAGCTGGAGTGCCCTGGGGTGCTGTAACAAAGGGGGTGAGCCTTTGAGGCTCACCGCCAGGTGTTACAGTTCCTGCAGGGGGAGGTGAGAAGCACCTCCACCCAGTACAGGCTTTGTTACTAGCCACAGAGTGACAAAGGCACTCTCCCCATGGGGCCAGCAACATGTCTGGTGTGTGGCAGGCTGCTAAAACTAGTCAGCCCACACTGATACCACACTTCACAGTTTTCAGTGTAGCCATTATGGTGCTGTGGAGTTCGTGCATGACAGACTCCCAGACCATATACTTTCATGGCTACCCTGCACTTACAATGTCTAAGGTTTTGCTTAGACACTGTAGGGGCATAGTGCTCATGCACTTATGCCCTTACCTATGGTATAGTGCACCCTGCCTTAGGGCTGTAAGGCCTGCTAGAGGGGTGACTTATCTATACCTATAGGCAGTGTGAGGTTGGCATGGCTCCCTAAGGGGAGTGCCATGTCCACTCAGTCATTTTATCCCCACTAGCACACACAAGCTGGCAAGCAGTGTGTCTGTGCTGAGTGAGGGGTCCCCAGGGTGGCATAAGACATGCTGCAGCCCTTAGAGACCTTCCCTGGCATCGGGCCCTTGGTACCAGGGGTACCAGTTACAAGGGACTTACCTGGATGCCAGGGTGTGCCAATTGTGGAAACAAAAGTACAGGTTAGGGAAAGAACACTGGTGCTGGGGCCTGATTAGCAGGTCTCAGCACACTTTCAAATCATAACTTGGCATCAGCACAGGCAAAATGTCAGGGGGTAACCATGCCAAGGAGGCATTTCCTTTTACCCCTTTTGTGGTGTAACAGTGGATGAAAACACAGCAAGAGCTTCATTACCATCAGGCTTGTAGCAGATAGGAGGAATAGTAAAATCGATAGGCCTTTATATCTGTGCTATTCTTGCAATGCATCAGGGCCATAGCCTCCGGGGAGAAAAACTTTCCACAATTTCATAACTAATTACAATGTGAGCTGGTCCCCCCTTGGTCCGGGACCTGACTCTCTTAAAACCCTCAGACACCAAAAGCCACACCTTTTCCCTGGGGGGCAGATTTTTGTCAATTTTCCTTCATCTTCTAGGAAATGAAAGCACATTAGGTGCCTGGAATGTTTATTTTTACAGTGGTTGCATCATAAATGGACCGAAATATATCACTTTGACATCAAGCAGGATTCTTCCCACCATGCAGCGAGCCTTATCTATCAGAAGGGGCGGGAGAGAAAGTGCCCGCCCGACACTACGGGTTTTACCTTTAACCTGTTTCATCATTCAGCAGTGTTTACCCTCCCAGTACAGGCCAGCAGGCGCAGGACAAAGAGTGATCGTGGGCAACAACAGGTGAAGTCAAGCGAAGTGAGACTGCAAACATTCGCCGCCGTCTGCGAGCCATTTAACCCGCATGCGCAGTTACGTGCAAACGAGACAGATGAGGCATAAAGTTTTACGCAAATGTTGGCTCATAAAACTTGAGGTGGTCCTCTGCAAAATTCATGGACACAGTCAAGAACTCTTGGGCAAGAGGCCCGCCGACCGTGCACATTGAGGGAAGGGGGCCCTGTAGCGCGCACCCTTAGTCCCCAAC
The DNA here is from genome assembly GCF_031143425.1 of Pleurodeles waltl. Classification (NCBI taxonomy): domain Eukaryota; kingdom Metazoa; phylum Chordata; class Amphibia; order Caudata; family Salamandridae; genus Pleurodeles; species Pleurodeles waltl. The sequence goes on from NC_090450.1 coordinate 40,867,745, forward strand.
TCCCACTCCTCCGCGCGCGGGCTGCGGGCGCTATTGTTACGCCACTGAATATTGTTTCCGACACTCCTGGAGAAGACATCATATGGAAGCTGCCTGAATGCTCTGAAACAGCTCTTTCACATCAACTTTTCCCACGGCAACAGTGGAAACCACTAGGTGGCGTAATATGTTTACGTATTCGCCACAAGTATATTGTTTCTATTTCTGAATGGGATACCAGAAAACATCGAGGGGCCTCTCCTCAGGGTGGTGGCCCGGGCCCCATAAAATCTTCTGACAAGCCTGATCGGATGCAAACCTCGAAACCTATTACACTGTTTTGCCACTGGTGATATATACATGAATTGCAGGTGGTAATTCTGCCAACTTGATTGGCCACAATACAAGCTCCACATATCAGGCTGGAATGACATAACCAGCCAGGGAGTGTTTCTTCACTTCTAAGGCCTGAATCAGGAACATGCATAGCAAGAACTGTAACCATCCACTGATGGTATATTCGGAAAAGAGCAGCAAACTGTCAGATGAAGGCCGCTAATTTAGGGGCAACCATGAAGGAATATGATGGAGGAGGGGGGCAAATGGGTAAAAAGACAGAAGCCTCCTATCCTATGACCAGAATTATGTGATTGTGTGGCCGCGGCAGTCTTGGCACAATTATAGATTTGCCGCATTCGCCACATCAATCAATCAATCAATCACATAATTTATAAAGCGCACTACTCACCCGAAAGGGCTCAAGGTGCTGGAGGGGGAGAACTACTGGTCGAATAGCCATGTCTCGAGACGTTTCCTGAAAGTAAGTAGGTCCTGGGTCTGACGTAGGTGGAGCGGTAGGGAGTTCCAGGTCTTGGCGGCAAGGAGCGGAGCTGGCGGACGGGAGTGTGGAAGGTGAGTCTGTCGTTGAGGTCGGCCGGGCTTGTGTTGTGGAGGGCTTTGTGTGCGTGGGTGAGCAGTGCTTAATTTGTAAATAAAAAGGTGCCGGTGCCCAACGCTCTCCTCTTAAACATGCAGCTGCTGCAATTAAATGTGCGAACAGGGAATACTGAGTCAGGGTAATCCTGAAGGCATCTCGGGCCTCTTCAATCCATTTACAGCCACTCCCTGACCCTTCAGCTCACTCCTGCAGCTTTCTGCTTTCTTCCATTGTGACGCTTTATCATTTTTCTCTTCCTCTGCCTTTCTTATATGTGTCTTTTGCTCGCAGTAAATGCTTGGGGCAGAAGAATAAGCCCTGGCCCTCAAAAATAAGTGCCGGTGCTCAGCGCCGGAAACAACAAGCACAAATTAAGCACTGTGGGTGAGTAGTTTGAAGGTAATCCTCTTCGATACGGGTAGCCAATGTAGGTCTCTGAGGTGGGCAGAGATGTGGTCGCGGCGTGGGATGTCCAGGATGAGTCGGGCAGAGGCGTTTTGCGTACGTTGCATTTTCGTTTGTAGTTTGGCTGTGGTTCCTGCATAGAATGCGTTGCCGTAGTCCAGTCGGCTGCTGACCATGGCGTGGGTGACAGTCTTTCTGGTTTCAATGGGAATCCACTTGAAAATCTTGCGTAGCATGCGAAGGGTGTTGTAGCAGGAAGAGGAGACTGCGTTGACCTGCTGAGTCATGCTGAGTGCTGAGTCCAAGATGATTCCAAGGTTTCGTACTTGGGTGGTGGTTGTGGGTGCGGCTCCAAGGGAGGTAGGCCACCAGGAGTTGCTCCAAGCGGAGGAGGGGTTGATGCCGAAGATGAGGATCTCTGTTTTGTCTGTGTTTAACTTGAGGCGGCTTGATTCCATCCAGTTGGCAATGCCGGAAGTCCATTGTGGAGGTTGTTTCTTGCTGTTGTAGGTTCTTTTGTGAGGGAGATGATCAGCTGGGTGTCATCTGCGTAGGATACTATGTTGATGTGGTGGGATCTTGCGATGTTGGTGAGAGGAGCCATGTAAACATTGAAAAGTGTTGGGCTGAGGGAGGATCCCTGGGGGACGCCACAGATGGTTTTGGGGGATTCGGACAGGTAAGGCGGAAGGCGGACTCTCTGGGTTCTGCCGGATGGAGAAAGAGATCCATTTGAGGGCCTTGCCGCGGATCCCAGCGTTGTGGAGGCGTGTTCGAAGGGTGTGGTGAGAAATGGTGTCGAAGGCTGCGGAGAGGTTGAGGAGGATGATCGCTGCGGTTTCACCTCTGTAGAGCATGGTCCTGATGTCATCTGTAGCAGCAATGAGTGTGGTCTCAGTGCTGTGGTTCTTGCGAAATCCGGATTGGAAGGTATCGAGCGCTTTGCTGTCTTCCAGGAAGCGGAATAGTTGGCTTTTCACGATTTTCTCAATGACCTTTGCTGGGAAGGGGAGGAGAGAAATGGGCCGGTAGTTTTTGGGGTCGTCTGGGTCCGCCTTGGGTTTCTTCAACAGGGCGCTGACGTCGGCGTGTTTCCAACTCTCAGGGAAGGTGGCTGTCTTGAAGGAGATGTTGATGATGGCGTGGAGATGGGGAGTGATGATGTTGCTGGCTTTGTTGAAGATCTGGTGTGGACAGGGGTCAGAGGGGGAGCTGGAGTGGATGGAGGCCATGGTGTTGATGGTGTCTTCATTGTTGACGTGGGTCCAGGCGCATAGAGGGTTAACGTTGCTTGGTGCGTTGGGTTTGTGGCTGTCTGTGGTTGACTTGTGGGTCTGGGGTTCGAAGCTGTTGTGGATGTCTTCGATCTTTTGATGGAAGTAAGTGGCAAGGGAGTTGCAGAGTTCCTGTGACGGTGGGGGTTCGTAGGAGCAGGGCTTGGGGTTTGAGAGTTCTTTGATGATGCCGAAGAGCTCTCTGTTGTTGTGAGCATTGTATCTATGCTGCTTTTGTAGTAGGTTCTTTTGGTGGTGCGGATCAGCTGGTGATGTGTGTGGATAGCAGTCTTGAAGGCAATGTGGTTGGATTCGGTAGGTACAAGGCGCCAGGTCTTCTCCATTCTTCGGCATTCCCGTGTGGAGGCCTGTAGGTCGAGGTGAACCAGCTGGCTTTGGATCTGTGGTGGATGTCCGAGGGTTGTTTGAGTGGCGCAAGGGTGTTGGCGTAGTCGTCTATCCATTGATGCAGGTTGGTGGCGGCTGAGTTGGGGTCCCGGGTCCTAGGAAGAGGTGCCTGATCGACGGTGGAGATCAGCTGTTCTATCGAGATTCTGTTTCAATAGCGGCGGGGAGGGTTGAGTGGTGAGGTGGTGAGTGACCGGCTTCTGAAAGGAGAAATGGATGCAGCGATGGTCGGTCCAGTGGAGTTCGGTGGTGTGGGTGAAGGAGACGTGGTTGCTGGCTGAGAAGATGGGGTCGAGTGTGTGTCCTGTGGTGCGGGTGGGCGACATGACGAGTTGCTTGAGGCCGAGGTTGGTGAGGTCGTCGATTAGGTTAGTGGTGTTGATATCGTTGTTGTTTTGTAGGTGGAAGTTCAGGTCGCCGAGGAGGATGTAGTCCGTTGAGGCGAGGGCTTGGGCGCTGATGATGTCGGCGATGTCGTCACAGAAGTTAGGTTGGGGGCCCGGCATTCTGTAGACCAGTGTTCCTCTGAGGGAGGTGTTGGCATTGACATGGATTTTGAAATGGAGGTGCTCGGCGGAGTTGATGGTGTCGTGGGATCTAGTGGAGACTCTGATGGTGCTTTTGTGGACTATGGCGATTCCTCCTTGTGGTTTGTTGGTGCGGTCTCTTCTAGTGATCTTGTAGCCTTCAGGTATGGCTATGGCTATGTCTGGTTCCGAGGCCGAATTCATCCAGGTTTCGGTGAGAAATGCGACGTCAGGTGATGATGAGGTCAGTAGGTCCCATAGTTCGATTTTGTGCTTGTGGACGGAGCGGGTGTTGAGCAGAATGCAGCTGAGGTGGTTATCTGCGGCTCTGTGTCCGAGCTTGGTGGTTAGGGTGAAGGTGAAGTTGCAGGTTCTGCTGGAGCAGGGTCCTTTGGTGTGCTTCGGAGTGGACTGGAAGCAGATGGAGGAGCGTCCTGGATTGAGGGCGTGGAGGTCATTGGCTGTGTAGCAGTGATTGGTGGTGTGTGGGCCAGCGGGACTGGTGCTGGGTGCGGTCTGGGCGCAGACAGACGCAGACGGGCTTGCCTTAGGTGCACCTTCGGCCCGCTGCACGTCTGCGCTGCGGCTGCCATATGAGGGAGGTGGGAGGGAGTGACAGCAGGGAGGGGAACCAGCGAATAGGAGAGCAAGGGGGTAGGGCCGCAGGGACGCAGCAGCGGGAAAATGAAAACTGAAGTGGAGGGAGGGGGCGGGGCCGCGGGGACGCAGTGGCAGGGGCCGGGGGAGTGGGAATAGAGAAAAATAAATACAATCAAAAACCTGGGCACCTGGAGCAGAGGCAGCAGTGAAGGGGAGCGTCCTGCCTGAAGCGGGGTCAATGGCCACATAGTCCATCATCCGCTGCATAATCTGCAGATTTTAACAAAACAAATTTTGTTTCTAGCTCAAGTGATTCAAAAGTTACTCAAAGTGCAGCAACGCATGTTGCAGCACAGTGAAAGATCATTTGCATAACTTGACTGGTCATCTTTTTGTTACTTATTGCTACATTTGGGTATTAAAATGGTACTAACGAGGTGCAAACAATGCCCAGACAGTGTTATCAAGTTTAAAAATGTTGAAATAATGAACTAATATTATTACAAAGTGTGCTGCATTATGCCACATAATTTGCCTTTTCCTTCTGCATGATTTACTAGACCCTGACCCATAACTTGGCCCTCTCATGCCGCATAATTCCAGTAGACCTGACTATGACATACCATGACTGGCTCAGGTGGCATCCTCCCTTACCTCTTCACCTCCTCAGACCGGTCCTCCAAAAATACGAATAAGGAACCAGTCAACTCCAAGTCGCTTCCCTAACCAGCTTGAATCACATTCACACCAGTTACTCTGTATTGAGTGCCTAGACTCACACTCCCCCAGCTCTCTGGCTTCCAGGGGCTGAGTGTAGGTGCTTATAAGGCAGAAAGACTTGAGTTGAGCGCTTGGTTCCTAAAACCAGGCTCATGACTCCTCCTGATCTGGATCAGGGAGGTGTCATAGGAGACGGAGATGACCTCAAGTCTGAACCTCAACAAATATGGGACCATATCTTATGACTGTTTCACTGCCACGGATGCTCACTGCTTGTGTTTTCTCCCCAGGATACCCCAAAAATGCCTCTTTCCAGACTAAGTGGCATGGCAGAGGCTCCAAAAGATGGACACTTCTGCATCCGGCTGAAGAGGTTTCATTGGGATGGCGAAGCACGTAGAGCATCAGCTCTTCAGTCAGGCTCCTTACAATTCACCCTTTTGGACGCCAGCTGATTCTTGGTTTTTCTTTTTTCCCAGGTTCTCACTTCATTCACTGGTTTGCTTCTAATCTTGCTTCACTCTTATAGTCTTTTGTATTCATTTCGTATCTTATTGTATGGTAATATTGTAACAGTATTTATATAGCGCTTACGACCCTGACATGTCGTCAAAGTGCTTTTCAACGAGTAGCACGCTACTCTGGAGCCCAAAAGGAATTAGTGGTGAATTAGTATAGGGAAATATGAGTTCAGTTTTACTATTTTTATGAGTTAATTTGAGCAGAGGATATGTGAGTTAATTAGTTGGATTGACTAGAGTAATGGATTTTCTATATATCACTGTATAATCATTCATCAGGTTTAAGATTTCTAGAATGTAGAAATGGCCTCCAACTTACTTTCTGTGTATCTGCAGCACAAGGTACAGCTCGCTCCTCCCCACCCACTACCATCAGCTCTGGAATGCGTTGCTGCGGTGCCAGGATGTGCCAAGACTCCACTTGCACTCCTCACGGCTTATTCTCTCCCGCCTCCCACAGGAATGTGAACTGTAGTGATGGCTTGGGACTGTCCTGTCCGTACTGTCCTTCCTCCAGCCCCCGCCACTTCCGGGTTCACCACCCACATAGACGGTACAGGTGCAAAAAACCTTTCTTCTGACTAATGATGGAAAACAATCCTGTGTATGCACATGCGCGGATTGTTTTTTTTTGTTTGACCCGATGCACACAATGGCACACATTTAATACCCCTATTTCACAGCACAGCCTACTGGACACACTGTATGGTGCTATGATGATTGCTATTAAATATCCTATCTCTCTCTCCTGGCACCAGCCTCCCGCGTGCAACGCTGTTGTGACTTCAACTATTGGCTACTGAAATCCAGTTTAATTAGAATGGGGATTTTGATGCACTGGTTCAGGAACTGGAGGTTCTTGGCCTTACCTTTTCTCCTGCGAGGGAAAGAGGCCATCATTTTCCGAAAGGAGATTTTGGTAAAGTTATCACTCTGGAGGAGGTCGGTGCGTCGTTCGTGCCCTTCAACTACAGCCCTCCAGGGGGAAGGCTGAGCATCTGTCCACATCCGATTGGGACTTTCTGAAACTCAAGGGTCTCAGGACACAGTACACATCAGCACTCTGGTGCAGGAGTCTCTTCTGCTGGGCTGTTGGAGGGACTTCCAACCATGCTCGAGGCATTTAATTGCTGGCACAATATTTGGGCAAAGAGTCTGGCATGCTGTCAACACGAATTTATAGAAATCAACAACTAGAAAGGACATTCCTCCAGATTTCTATGGGTCATGTGCTGTCAAATTGAATGGGCACTCTCCAATAAATAGACCAGGTCCCACCGCTCACACTTCTATGTTGTTGCACAAGCTGTGCAAACCCAGAGAGGAGATGGATGCTGGCCACATCCACTGGTTACATGGGCGGAACTAGATTCAGTGACTTCAGAAGTACTCAGCAGTCAATGCACTAAGTCAGCCGTTCCCAATCTGTCGTCCAGGAACCCCTGGGGGTCCCCGAAGCCCCCTCAGGCGGTCCGTGACTGCTTAAAAAATTAAATAATATTAACAGATTAGGTCCCCAACTTTCAGTACTGACTCAGTAGGTGGGGGGGTGCCCTGGATTCCAATAATGATTTGGTGGGGATCCCTGGGATCCAATAATGCTAACGTGGGGGTCAACAGAAGTCAAAAGGTTGGGAACTACTGCTCTAAGTCCCATGACCAGGATGAGCATGTTCACGGTGCAGCAAAGTGCAGTTACAGAGAGCACAGCAAAACAATATTCACACAGAGGGGGCACAACTAAAAAAGGACATAAATGAGTTTCAAGGACCCCAGCCCAAGACACCTCCTGAAATGTATCACGCACAACAGTTCAAATTAATCTGTATCAAGGGTTTCTTAGCAGTGCCTCCACTTTGTGCAAACCTTTGTTCACATGTGCATCTCAAACACTGCCTCTTCCCTCCTGTGGTGCCCAGCTATGTGGGAGAGTGGCAGAAACCTATGCATTGCTTTGGTCTGTGTGTAAGTGTGCTGACTACATATGTGCACATGCACATGTGAACCAATGTGTGCGTCCTCATCATATTTAATTTACACTTACATTACTGAGTGAATAGAAGGCGAACAGCTGCACTACCTCCCCACATTGCCAACCACTATGGTCATAAATTATGAACCAAAAGAGAAGTATTTAGGCACATCTTATAGGTAAAATGACATCATCCATACCAGTGCTTAATTTGTAAATAAAAAGGTGCCTGTGCCCAGAGCCCTTCTCTTAAACATGCAGCTGCTGCAATTAAATGTTTGAACATGGAATTCTGAGGCAGCGTAATCCTGAAGCCATCTCAGGCCTCTTCAATCCATTGACATTCACTCCCTGCCCCTTCAGCTCACACCTGCAGCTTTCTGCTTTCTCTCATTGGGACGTTTTTTTATTTTTCTCTTCCCCCGTCTTTCCCAAACGTGTCTTTTGCTCGCAGCAACTGCTTGAGGCAGAAGACTAAGCACCAGCCCTAAAAAATAAGTGCTGGTGCTCAGCACTGGAAACAACAAGCACAAATTAAGCACTGGGTTACTTAGTCAAAAATGGTATGGATATCCTGCCTGAAGTATTATATTCCCAATATATCCTATGGAAATCGTCATACTGTGGATGGGATATCTGTCATGTTTGTGACAGAGTAACCCGTCTGCCAAATTCTAAATCAGGACCTATATATACATACACTAGAAAATAATAAATATGTTCTAAACATTTGATGTGGCTGGTATTGTAGGCACAACATAAATTACTGATTTTGTGTTTAGTGCACTTGAGGTGTGTACTATCATGCACATGTATAACATCATGAACAGTTACACACAATCATTAGTGGCTATGTTCCTGTGTATTTTGACACTGCAAAGCTGGATAATTTTAGATCTATTTCTTTTCTACTTTTTCCAGTCAAAACCTTCGATAACTACATGAAGTCAGTGTAATGTCATTCAAGGTATCTCACCGTTAAGGCCATTCTGTTGAATATGGGGTTTAAAAATTCATTGTTTTGCTTTTTGGAAATATTGTTTCAGTGATACCCCTTTGGTGATGATCCTCAGGTAAGCCTTCGCCAACAAATGCCTAGCGATTTGCCTACATTTCCCATCAGACCATTCCATGAGACCTACAGGATGAGGTGGAACTGCAGCTATTGGGCCCTCTGATATCCTGTTTTATTTTCACAATGGTGGTGTCATCACCCATTAGACTGATCCAGCAACATACCATAAACACCAGGGAATTTTTTATTTCATGACACTGCAGTGATGGTTTAAGCTCTTCTTAGATAAATGGATCTTTGGAGTACTGACAACTTTCATGATGCTCAGAATCCCTGTCCACCAAGCACAGCTTTTCTGTTTTAGTGCTACTTCCTTACATTCTGACCACCTGCTCACCCACCAACACACTGTCCAGAATATAGGAAGGAGGGACTTTGGACCACAGGGATGACTGGGGATTTGAATTTCATGCTGTTTAGTCCGGCAGAGCCTTGAAATTGACCACACCACGGGACAGCTCCTTACTTTTACAGTTAGTTTCTAATATAAATATCCTGCCTGTTCAGATTGCTAATGGATTTAAAGGAGTTTGCGATGCCAAATAGGCAACACGGAGCCTTCAAACTCATTTGCAGACTGATAAATAATAATACTGTTTTACTTTGTGTCTAAAAGTCCCATGAATCCCTGTTTTCTAACCTAGTGAGCATGACAGTTTTACCTTATGGCAATTACTTCAGTATATACAGCTCTTGTGCTATTCTACAGTATTTGAAATAAGGTATATTCACCCCCCACAGAGGTATACAAGTCTGGGAGCCACACCTGTTAGCAGCAGAATGAGTCAAAGACCACTATATGTATGAATTGTTTAATTATATAGACATCAAATAATCATCTACTGGGTCCCAAAACAGGAAGTCATAATTTAGCAATGATCAGGCCAAGAATGTTTTTTAACGAAGAATGAATCTTTGTTTTTGATAGAGTATCTCACGCTATATGCATGAAATGTGATCACTTGATTTCACTCACATGGGCGTGTGCAGTGCCTGCTTTTCACCTCACAACGGAAACTTAACGTAATGTTTGCCGTAGTAAAAAAAAGAAAAAAATACTTTTTATGTCTCCTTCGGTATCCCATTGTTGGATGAAGAGATTTTACTAACAAGTCGAAGTAAGCTATATGGCCTTATCTATTTGATGCCTTCTTCACAACACATTTGGGCCTGACTACAGAGAGACAAGGCCCTGAAGAAAGGCCCTAGCACCTCTTAGAGAGCACTGTTGTTGAGGGCTGAAACATGTTGACCACTGTTTAGTCATAGTGTACAAGGATGCTAATAAAACAGATTTATCCACCATAAGGTATTAAGGGCCAGATTTAGAAGGCCCATTGTAATTTATTTTACGCTAATGTGCTGTTAAGGAGGCCATTCTCTCTCACCATCTTTACAAAGTAGCCCAATTCTAGCAATGCACCACTTTGTAACCCCTTGTGCCACATTGTACCTGTCCCAGGTATAATTTATGCAAGGGAGTGTTCCCACGCAGGGAGGCTGCAAGAAATGGTGCAGTGAAATCTGCAAGATTTCACTGTGACATTTTTTCCATCATTTTTAACGCCTGCTTGGGGTAGGTATTAAAGTGCTAGGCCCATATTAGCCTATGGGCCTCTTTAGTGTTTTGCTACACTAGTGCCATAAACGGCGCTAATCCAGTGAAGCGCCACAATAGCATCATAAATTGTGACTCTATTGTGGAAGCAAGCGCCATAGTGCACCATATTGTAAATATGACACGTTATTTTTAGGTGGGGGGGGGGGCATAAGAAATCTGACGCATCAGTACTGATGCACCAGATTCTTGTAAATCTGTCTCTAAGTGTGTTGACCTGTATTTAAGTTTCAAAAGAGATCCCACTTCCTCTTCATTCATGCCTCTCTCCAACACAAGTCATCATATACCACCTTCATTTTCAGAGCAAAAGAGATCCCCTAGTTCCCCGGGTTGTAGCCCATGTTGACAGCATTGCTGTCAATATGAGGAAGAGCCCTGTGATAAAACATGCCACCTCTGGGTGGATGGATGCTATCATCCTTTAAAAGACACTTTTTCACTTTTTCAGAAGACACAAACGTATTTTTTTAAATGTTATCCTTTTTATGGGCGAGCACGAAGTGCTCCATCCATTCTGTTATCTCTCTTTGGGCTTGAAACCACGCCCATGCCACGTCAGTCACTTACATTGGTTCGTGGGCTTGCCTTTTAAAATCTGCTTGCTTTTATTTGTGAAAGGCATGCATACGTCATGCCTTTTCCGGTGTTTAGCCCACCTACACAGCACCAGTAAAGTACCAAAAACATACGAGGCTCGATGTTTTCAGCCTGGAGTCCGGACTACTTTATCTGTTTATTTTCCACACAGGGCGATCGTGCTGCATTTTACATAGCACAATTGCGCTGCGTTTTTTTTGCTTTACAACAATAATAGCTCTAACTCAAACACATGCAAGACCAGTTGCATTGAAAATGCTTGTTTCTTTGGGCACCCATAGTAGACTAGATTCATGATTTAGGAGGACGTGCCCTGGTAATTGTGCAGCCTATTTCTCCCCCTTTTTTTTATTTAAGACATTTTGGGGGTGATTCTGATTCTGGCGGGCGGCGGAGGCCGCCCGCCAGAATTCCGCCCCCATTATACCACTCCGCGGTCAGAAGACCGCGGAGGGTATTCTGAGTTTTTCCGTGGGCTGGCGGGCGGTCTCCAAAAGACCGCCCGCCAGCCCAGGGAAAAACTCCCTTCCCACGAGGATGCCGGCTCGTAATCGAGCCGGCGGAGTGGGAAGGTGCGACGGGTGCAGTGGCACCCGTCGCGTATTTCAGTGTCTGCAAGGCAGACACTGAAATACTTTGCGGGGCCCTCTTACAGGGGCCCCTGCCGTGCCCATGCCATTGGCATGGGCACGGCAGGGGCCCCCAGGGGCCCCGCGACCCCCCCTACCGCCATCCTGTTCATGGCGGCTTTCCCGCCATGAACAGGATGGCGGTAGGGGGGGTCAGAATCCTCATGGCGGCGGAGCGCGCTCCGCCGCCATGAAGGATTCCCCCGAGCAGCGGTAAGTCGGCGGGAGCCCGCCGACTTGCCGCTTCTGACCGCGGCTGAACCGCCGCGGTCAGAATGCTCGTGGGAGCACCGCCAGCCTGTTGGCGGTGCTCCCGTGGTCAGTGGCCCTGGCGGCCACCGGCCACCAGGGTCAGAATGACCCCCTTTATCTCACCTTGGCTTCTGCATTTCACGTTATCTTAGTATATCCGCCATTTCACTCATAGATCTCAAAAGATAGAAAAATGCAGAGGTCTGATTATCTTTAATTAGCTTTGCCACTTGTGCAGTCTCTTTAACTAGCAGGCCAATTGGGACTAAACACAAAGGCTCTGATTTACAAAGGTTTTGCATCAGGTTTTGGTATTTACTTTAAATTATTTTGCATCAGGGAGGCATTCCATGGTGCGTGGGCCTTTTTCTGCATCCACACATGGATTTTGACGCAAACTCGTATTTGCAAAGTCTTGCAATCATGGAGTTCTGTCAGAATCCTGTGCCTCCCTAATGCTGGCATAATGAGGATAAATAACTTTATTTCTCCTTATTTTCTCTTTGTATGTGTGCAGTGCACATGCAAAGAGAAAATAGCCTCCAGTGATAGATTTTGTACTAGAAGTTACCACTTCCTGCACAAAAGCTATCCTGACCACAAAACAGATACCCTTGCACTATAGCTCAAGGGTGCCTGCTTTGACAATAGAAAGCACAGTGTGTCAGTGCATGAAGACAGTAGATCTGTGCCATTTCTTTGAATGGATGAAACAGTTCTGCTCTCTCAAGGTGGAGAAATGCAGCACAGCAGCTTTGCTTGCTCCATTATGGTGTGGCACTTGTTAGTAAATCTGGCAAATATATTTCAAACATCTCTGCCTAGTGCAAAGAATGTTCCATCAAAATGTCCCTCTTTATCTCTGATCTTGCTATCTGCACTATGTTTTCTCAGGTCCTCTTTCCTTCTTGTCCTAAGACTTTTCATGATTAAGAAAATCAGATCAAGGGTGTGACCTGACACCCAAGGAACATGGTGGCATCCACGTAGCTCTCAATGGGTCAGAAGGGAAACTTTCTTCATGGCGCGGCCTCTCTCTCAGCCAACTGCCATCTTCTCATTGGTCGGCAATGTGAGCAATCAGAATGCTATTGATTGTTGTTTGGGACTGGGAGGAAGCCACACTATGATTCTTTTTTCTGTGGTATGCCCATCTACCTCATAGCAGAGACCATTTTCTTCTACAGCAGTGATGGAGCGCTCTTAGCAGAGCAGACTAGTTGAAATGTATGTAGCAGAGATTCTTTCCTACACTTTTCTGCAATATTTTTAAGTTCTCCATTTCCTTGTCATCATTAAGCACCATTTTGTAATATTTCCCATGTTTTTCTTTTTGGATCTGACATTTTGATGACCGCGTCTTCTCCACACATCTGCTTCAGTACGCCTATTTCTCTAACGTAGTAAGATTGCATTTTCTCTTCTCCAGTACCCTCCTCAAACCATTGGCACATACTGCTTCATTGTAATTGTTGACTGAGCACCTGAGGTTTTTTTTCTCATTTATGGGCAGACTGAAAAAAAACTTGAGATACTCCAAGTGTCCCACTGGCTAATCATATAAATTCACTACGTACATACTACAGTGAGTTGAGACCGCTGAGGTTAGCACGCCAATGGTTTTCCACCTTGGAAGAATCTCCGTCGTGATTTGTGGATCGTAATGTGATGGGAGGATTTTGGTCAGCCTGGCGGCGCTGGTGGTGGGACTGCCTCTTTTCCATCCTCCACTGTTCTGGCGGTTTCGGGAATTTGGCTGTTTTTTAGCAGACTTCACAGTGTGACTCTTAATATGGTGGCCGGATTGCCGAAAATATGGTGGTCTTTTGGCGGCCGCCACCACGGTGGTCTTACCCAAAGTCTGCCAAACCCGTAATGAGGCCTCCGGTGTAGAGAAAAAATCACTACTCTTTATCCTCCTTGCATGCTTGGCACTCACCAACAATAAGACATCCCAGAACAATGCTTTGTTTGGTGACATCAGCTCGGATGTTGTGACTTAAGCTGACACTTGTTTCAGTTAGCCCAGACCATGAGCATCAGCTATCTAGCAGCATTCCATTAGTGTCCCTGACACCTGCATGCTTCATGGTGGCTTTCACTCAAAAAAATCTCAGGCATTGTGCCGAGTTCACTTTGCTCTTACAATGGAGGGGTTTCTTGTCGTTCAGCATGGCCTATAATGTACACCCGTTCTAGCCCTTAAAACTGTCCAATTTAGGGCATCACGTGGGCGATCTGAAATATGTATTTACCTATGCTATGCAACCCTTGTGCTTTCTTGTAATAGATTTGGAGATAATTAAGAGTGATTAACAATTAATAAACATTTAAGATATTGATCTGAGTGAATGCTAGAATCTCATAATCCTTTAAATAGCGGATTATGGGGTTTGGAGTTATTTTGTTTGTTGAGTGGCACGATTGGTAAAGCAAAGGAAACTGTGTGTTTTTTTTCTTCACCCTCAGTCAGAGTTAGGGAAGATCGAGGCATGCATGAAAACCAAATGAAATGTCCTGCAAGACCAAGCAATAACAGTAACCATTAAAAAAAACAATGAATTCTCGCAATAATTTTTACTTACTTTTAGCTCGTTGGCATACAGTACACACATTTTGCATTCCACTAACTTGCAAAAGTTGTACACCTGGACCAGCTTTGCATGAAGGAAAAGGTTTCGGGGTAAGAAAAATATGTTTTTGAGGAATAATTTTCCTGCTAATTGTTTTTGTTTGTCTGGTAGTCATCCTTCCAAATTTAGGGTCACATATACAAAACATAGGAATTGTGATTTCCTAATTGAGATTCTTTCTGAATCGCAATTAGGAAATCGCATTTCAAAATGTACAAAATCTCAAAATGTTTCAATAGTATTTCCTAATGGGTTGCAAATTGACCCGCCCTATGAATATTAATGAGGTAGGTTGCAATTTACGACTGATTATGATTGATAGCCATCACAGGGATGGTGGCCTGCTTGGGTCAACAAACCACCATGTCTAGGACTGCTTTTTTTAGAAAGAGGACGCATTTAAAAAGAAAAAAATGAAACTTTGAAGTTACATTATTTTTCAGTAGGCAGTGGTCCGTGGGACCACTGCTTGCTCCTAAAAATATTTGCTTCCTATTCTCAAAGAGGAAGGGGGTCCCTGGGGGACCTCTTCCGATTTGCGAATGAGTTACCACCTCCTTCAATATGAATGTTTTGCAACCACAATAACGTTGCATAACATTATACATCCCATTCAGATTTCATATTTGGAAGGTATGCCCTAAACAAGGCACTTCCAAATACTGAATTACAAATACAAATTATGATTCGATAACCTGTGACCTAATCGCAATTTGAGTATTGTATATATTTAAAAGCATTTTATTAATCAGAAAAACCTGATTGGGCCGTTTCTGACTGCAAAAATGCTTTGAACATATGGCCATTATTTTTTTGGTTTGTTTGTTTAGCTGCAAGATCATATGATTTAAAATTGTTTTAATTTATATTTGTCAAATTTAACAATCTTTGTGAACTTTATGGATTCTTTTAAAAATTAAGGACCTCATTTAAAGAATTTGACACATGGGCTTCGATGCCTCAGATTTCTTGTGCTGCCCTATTGCCCACCTAACATCGCCATAGTTGTGCTGTATTTACAAGACAAGTTTCACAGATGCGCCAGAAATTTTGATGCATCTGTGTCCCTAAACTCATGCATTGCTGGACTTGCATAAAAAAAATAAGCTACTCCATCAATGCCAGGAGGCCCCTATTAAGAAACGTCCTTTGTCTGTTCTACGCCTTTTCTGAGCAGGTGGTGAAATTCTGATGCAGTGAAGTCATGGAATGAATCAGTGAAATGTTTTAAAGTTCACTGCATCAGTTCAGCATGGCTTTTCCCATGGGAATGCCTACCTTACATACATTATACCATGTGCAGGTTGGGGCATTGTGGAAGGGTGCATTAAACTGAAATTGATATCACATTTTGGCTCCGTAAAGCATAGAATAAGCCTAACTAACCGGTTTTGCAAAAATACCTGCAATCCTGCCTCTCCTGTGTTACGGAATGGAGAATGATTCAACTAGTTTATAAGGAGCTTAAATGTCTTTCCAAAAAAAACGAATTCTAAATAAATGTATGGCCGGTTTCCCAAACAATGCAGAAAGCAAGTGATAACAAAATTGTAGACCTTAGACATGGAGTCAAGAATGCGATGGTGACTCACAGTCATGGGGCAATGTGTAGCATGTGGAGCACTAGTAGCAGCAACATATTGCATTGTAATCACTGCCTCTGGAGTAGGCACATCCACACTGCTTGCTATCCACCAGACTCCTACAATTGTAGATGACATTTTCCAAACGTTGTCCAGACGCTGACTACATTGGAGGACATGTATTGGTACCATCCATGAACTGGTCAAAGTAGATGCAGGTGAAGAAGACACCAGCATGCAAGTACCTTAAGAATGACTATTTTGCCATGGACAATCTGAAATTGTCACAGGTAACATGGCAACTCGGTGGCAGGAATATGGCTGTGCATGGTCCAGGACCCACCCTGACCTCCACTTTGCGCATTTTTAGCGCCTCATGCGTGCTGCTATTCATCCCCTCTTGCTCCAGAAATAGCCATCCGCGTCACCTGCCCTGTGGTAAAGCTCAGTTAGCTGCAGGGTCAGGGAATTGGTGGATGCGATGCACCTATCAGTGGCACTCCATGAAGGGACTACAACTCCCAAGATTTTAGGGTCGGCGGCCATCTTGGGGTGTGGCAGTCCTATAAAGCCCAGCCACACCCAAGCACAGTGCTCACTATTTTGGAGACTTCGGTTTCAGCCTGACCTCGTGGAGTTTCCTTTTCAGGAAAAGAGATGAGTTGCAGCAAGGCAGAGTTTCTTGCTTTCCATTGGGATTCAATAACGAGTAGGCCGTACTCGTAGCGGGAAGATCAATCGGAGGGGCGTTTCTATTTCCAAGTAGAGAAGCGCTTCAGGCACTAAGAGAAAAGCGCTTCAGGCACAAGGAGAAAAGCGCTTCAGGCACAGAGGAAAAAAGGGCGTTTTGGTTATAAAAAGAGAAAAGCACATCGTAGTTTCATTTCTTTAGGAAGTGCGATATGTGAGATGCATTTAAGTCCTTGTGAAATTTCTATGCCGAGCTCCACATTCATTGAGTGAAAAGTATAATTGTTACTCAGTTATTATTCTGAGTGTTCTCATTGCTTAAGACTCACACCATCCTCATGTGTTGTGATTACAGGTTGTTCTTGTTCCATGATTCAAAGAAGGGCCACGCCCAGTTCATAAGAGTCTCAACTCGGTTATTATTCTGAATATGATCATTGTCTAAGGTTCACGCCATTCTCATGTGTCGTGATTACAGGTTGTTCTTGTTCCATGATTCAGAGAAGGGCCACACCCAGTTCATAAGGGTCTCAACTCGGTTGTTATTCTGAATATGATCATTGTCTAAGGTTCACGCCATTCTCATGTGTTGTGATTACAAGTTGTTCTTGTTCCATGATTCAAAGAAGGGCCATTCCTAGTTCATAAGGGTCTCAACTTGCTATCTGTGACGCCTTAGTCCAAGAGCATATTTGTGAGTTAATACTGTTTATGAATGAGTATATGTATATATGTTTTAACCATTTCCTTTTCAGATCTCTCTCCCTGCAGTTCCCTATCCTAATTTCTGTTCCCCCCCACCTGGCTTCATCAATACTCGGTGCTCTAATAGCTTTCTGAGTTGGTGACGGCGGGAGGTGGGCCTTTTGCTCAGCAGCGTGCAGATCCCGAGGAAAGGGCACTGTGACACTCTGAGATCATTGCTTTGGTGCTGACAAATTCCAAAAACTTATGTTGTCAAGTATGCTAGTTGGACCTATTTGGGATTGAGTTGCGGGTGGCAGTAAACTACTGCAGTACTGCTGAACTAAAACTCAACATAGACAAAATGAATACCATTTAAAGACAAAGTGCACCCATTGCATCTTCAGGTCAGAAATTAAAAATGCTAATTAAATGTCCTACTTGAACTGTTTATACAGTCTGTTCTTATTGAGATATATGGCCACCAAAACCCAGTCTTATCACAAGTAGATACCCCTGAAATTGCCCAACCAAATTTACCGAGCTTGTGTAATGTGGCATTATTTTGAAGGTATCTGAAATCGGTTTAAGAGCATATCTAAATCAAAAATGTAATGCTGAATAATGTCTTTCATTTAACATTCATCTCAGCATTCAATTAACAATCACAATGCTGATTTGTTGCAGTCACACAGAGGCATGAGTAGAATGAAGTCCATGCTGCATGGAGTTGTCTTGTGGGCAATAAGTCTGGCTTAAAGTAGCACAACTTTCCCTTTCTAACCATGCTGGGCTTCCCAAGTCCATGATGCACTATGAGTATCTGATCTAGTAATGACATTTCTTGTAGAGCTTTAATCCTGAACTGAACATATTACCAAATATCATATCAACTGATGACAGTCACAACTTAAATGTGACAATCTCAGTTCATTTGGAGAAATACATTAATTGCAGGTGTTTATGGTAATATCAAGAAAATTAATTGATGTCCTCCTGTATTCCAATTTGAATTTAATTTCCTGATCCTGCGAGGGTCCGCTGAGGGAATTATTCCCCAGTCAGGTTGGACATTATTTGTTCTGCTAGGTTCTTCCCTTACAACAAAAGTCTAAAAGGGAGACATTAGCATATAGTGAAGAGTATATCAACAAACTGATTCAGGGACAGGCAAGTTCCCTTTTTTGGGGGGTCGTCGACTTCGGCTATTGACCTCAACCTCAATGAAATAATAAATACACTGGAAAGTTGGGAAAAGAAATTGATTTATACTAGATCACATGGACATTTATTTACAAAATATTTGCAGTCAGATGTTATTCCAGTTGAGTTATAAGTGAAGAACGAACCAGCTATTTCCACTGATATCCCAAAATTTAGAGAGCACTTCTATTTTGTGGCTAATAACTGCTCCCAACATTGGATGCTGCTGGGGGTAGATACAGCTCTAGAACAGGTTCACAAACTGGTGAAAGAAATTTCAAACCTAAAAAGGGAGATTCTAGATGTTAAAGCCTTAGTGAATGCAAAGAAAGCCTTGGAGCGCTGATTTCTGGCTTTGATATAAAGAGTCAGATTTGTAAGTTAGATAAATTGGCAAAAGATATTAGGTTTTATTTTTAAGAAGGTCACCTACCCCTATCTTCAAGAGGAATATTATCAATAAGACGTGCAGGGGAGATACGGATAAGGGTGGTTTTAGGAGATACACCACAGAGGCAGTACTACAGATGGTGATTCCAACACCTCCATCTACTTTTGATCCCATTGTGAACCTCTCTAATTCTGATCTAATATTGGAAGAATGACAGGTGCTCTGTAAGGGTCTTTCATTTTTTCCAACTGCTCTACCCAACACTTTCAATCTAAAAATGGAACCTCATCAATTTTCCAGGAAGGTTTGTTTGAGACATAATTTGTTTTAAATCACTCGTTGCCCCACCTGCTCAAATACTAAATTTATATCTCCCTCTACATTTAACCCCCCCACGTATTTCATGTCCCATAAGGTTTTTGCTTTTGAACAGGTGGTACTACAGGATGTTACAAACTTTTTTACAGATAAGTATGTGAAGTGTATCATCTTTGAAGATGAACGTGAGGCGTTGGAATCACTTAACACAATAATCAAATCATCATCAAACCAGCAGATAAAGGGTGTGCCATAGTTGTACAGAACATTGAGGACTATGAAGCGGAGATCCAATACCAACAAGAGGATGGGACCAGCTGTCGGAAATTGAGAGCTGATCCTATCAGGAAGATTACAGCGTTAATCAAGAGTCATTGAGCAACGATTAGAACTAGGTTTACTTAATGAGTTCGATTATGATTTTCTAATTAACAAACTACTCCGCTTACCTACTAAATACATATTACCGAAGATTTATAAGGACATGAGAAAACCTCCAAGACGTCCTATTGTTTCAGGGTATGGAACTATTTTAGAGCCTCTTTGTAAATATGCAGATTTCGTTTTGAAGCTAGCAGTGAAATCTACAAGGGCGTACCTTAGGGACACAATGGAAGCTATCAAAATGATTGACAATCTGTCTTTTGACCCCAAGGAGCAAATCTTGGTAACAATGGCTGTAGCAACATTCCCCAGGGACCTAGACTTGAGGTGATCAGAACAGTCTTGGATAAAAGACCATGGCCCACATGTACAAAAGTTTTGCGAGTCACAAATTGGTTGCAGCGCTATTTGCGACCTCGCAAAATGCGAAATGGTATGTTCCAATGCCATTTCGGAGTCACAAAGAGCGATGCGACCCATTACCGACTCGCAAAAATTGTGACTTGAAATTGCAACTCGCAATTAAGAAATCGCAAATTGCGAGTCGCAAACCGAATGTACAATGCAGTCCCAAATTGCGAGTAGTTGCAAAAAGCCCGTTTTGCACACCCAGATTAGCACTGATTCCAAACAGGTGGCAACCAAAACCAAAGTTGAAAAGCAGACCCAGAAGACATCAGGGTTCCTCAAAATGGCTGCACTATACGTCATTGCATGGAGGAGGTGAGTCCAGGTTGCCCAGCAGAGGAGGAGGAGTCAGAGACAGGAGAGTATATACCGAACCAGGCAGACCCTATTTCAACAAACTGAGGACGAGATTTATGATAAATACAGACTGAGCAGCGCAGGTATCTTAGAGATTATTGAACTGCTGAAACCTCAGCTAGAACGTCAGACAATGCGTGGCTGCTCTATCGCCACACATGTGCTAGTGCTCTGCTCACTGCACCTCTTGGCCTCGGGTAGCTACCATGGGATGATTGCTGTTGCTGGTGGGGTGTCCCAAAGTGCCCTGTCACGATTCTTTAGACGGTTCTTAGATGCCATTCTCGCACACATGTCCAGATACATATACCTGCCCAGGAATGAGGCGGAAATTAACAGCACCAAGTTGGACTTCTACAGAATTGCCAACTTCCCCCATGTAATAGGGTGTGTGGACGGGACACATATACCAATTAGCCCACCAGCAAATCTGGAATATGTGTTTGGCAAAAGGAAATGTACCCACTCACTGAACATCCAGATGGTATGTGATGCCCAAAATGTCATTACTGACATAGTGGCTAAATTTCCAGGGAGTACACATGATGCATACATATTCAGGCACAGTGGGATACACCGCTGCCTAGAACGTGGGGAGTTTGGCGAAGGAT
Source organism: Pleurodeles waltl (assembly GCF_031143425.1). Taxonomy (NCBI): domain Eukaryota; kingdom Metazoa; phylum Chordata; class Amphibia; order Caudata; family Salamandridae; genus Pleurodeles; species Pleurodeles waltl. Next base: position 40,888,524 of record NC_090450.1, read on the forward strand.
ATTTATTAGGTACTGTGTAGTACACTCTGATGTCTTAAATACATGTTACTGCATAACCATGTGAAGCCATGCTCATATCTGCTCTTTTGTCACACAGGTGACAGAGCATATGCTCTGAGGCCATGGTTGCTCACCCCGTACCTAACACCTGACAACATGAATGAGGTGCACTAAAACAAAATCCCTTTAATGTCAGGAGTGTAATAATGAACTATTGACGTCTAAAAAGCAAGAAAAAAGTAAAATGTAATGTCTGACACATTTACATCATGTGCCTCGGGCAAATCCCCGATTAGCAAAATCACACCCTCCTGCGACTACAGCCACCATGGCCCGATCCTGGTCGGTCCCCTGATCCTTGGCGGGCACTGCTACTCCGCAGGATGTGTGTATCTGAGGCAGAAATGCTGCTCACGCTGGAGATGTCCTCACTATCCTGAGGGGTATACCAATGCCCCTTGCTGCCTGGGTGGTCTCTATTAGGTTCACTGCATGACTGATGCACCCTAGTCCCCACGCTACATCACTGGCAAAATGCCCAAGTTCCACCTGTAGCTTTACGGTGCACCTTAACAGGCAGGTAGTAGTGGTTGCAAGGCGGCCAATGCACTGACTCAGCCGGTCCAAACGGGCAGAAGTGTTGCGATCTCTGCACCTTGCATGGGCCCTATCTGCCACCATTTCCCTGACCAGGTCATTGATGGAGGTGGTGAGGTTTGCCATGTTGTTGTTCATGGTAGTGAATTGTGTGTCAACATTGGCAAAGCCCTGTGAGAGGGTCTGTAGCAGTCTGTGCAGGTTCATGTTCATTACCCGCATATGTTTATTTTGCAGGCGGTGACTGCTCAGTAAGGATGCCTCCGGTCCTAGAAATTGTTCACCTGTGACATCCTCCTCATCTGCTGACTGTGTTTGACTTTGCCGTCTCTGCCCAGACCCAGCTGACCTATGTGGCCGACTTACACTCATCTGTGGCCCCGGTGTTAGGTTGCCTGTCTCAGTGTCGATATCTGTCTCCTCGGTGGACTCACATGCATGGTGGACAAGTGGTGTGGTCATGCACTCCCCTGCTGTTACACTGGCTGCCTTGTCTGCTGTGATGGTGGCAGATTCTTCTCCCTGCACAGTAGGGTCATTGGTGGGTACTTGTGGGAGAACTGTGGGACACAGGGGATGCACTGTCAGTGCCTCTCATATGTGTGGTATATCACAATAAATATTCATCAAAAGTTGGACTACTGTACTACATTGCCCATAATGCATTGTTCTGTAGGTTGCAATATAGGCATGGATTAAATCTGGAGGATGCATGCTTTTGTGTACTGTGGTTGTGTGCATGGTGCATTGAGTGGTGTAAATAGGTGAATTGTGCTACTTACTTTCGAACGTTCCCGGTGCAGAACTCTCCAGGTCTCCAATTCCTACCACATCCTCCGGCTCCAGAGTGGTCTCCACCATGTTCTCAATGGCTGTAGGAGGTGGTACCGTTGATGGTCCTCCTCCAGTTCCGTGCACCTCCCTCATCCGCTCGGCCACCCTTTCTTTGGTCCAAGACCTGAGGTCGTGCCACCTTTTGCGGACCTCATCAATAGTGCAATGGCTGACTCCAATCGCATTGATTTTACTCAGGATGTCCTGCCAGATCTTCTTCTTTTGTGTGTCAGGTACACTCATTGATGCCTTGCGGAACAAGACATCATGGTGCAGGCAGCACTCCTCAGTCAGGACCCCCAGATCCTTTTCTGAAAACTTTATTTTCCTCTTCCTCCCTGCAGAGGATGTCTCCTTGTCCTGAGCTGACATAGCTGTAGTTGCTCCGCTCAGCTGGGTGTGCCTTTACTGTCAGTGCTGGGTAGACTCCTCCCTGTTCCATGGGGGGTACTTCCTGGTTCTGATGTCATCACTCAGAACCAGGAAGTGTGTTTTCTCCTATTTTATTTGCACCCGTGTGCAATTTGCGAGCCAGTCACAATTTGCGACTTTGGACCACACCCTTGTGCAATATGCGATATTGCAATTTGCAATTTCGCAAATTGCAGTTTGACTCCGCACCGAATCGCAAAATGGTATTGCGGTTTCTACCTACATCCTGTTTTGTGAGTCGGAAATAGCGCTTCACAAGGAGTCGCTATTTCCGACTCGCAATTCTTTAGCTTCGTACATGTGGCTCCATAACCGGTACAATTTCCTAATGATTTTTATAAAAGATCTCTTATAAATTATTTTTCTTGATATTACCATACATTTTGAGAAGGGACGTCTGTTTACTACTCCATACCGGAAGGAAAGTGAAAGAAATACTTTACTACGCTATTCCAGTCATCATTTTTGTCATTTGAGAGACAGTTTACCATATGATCAATTTCTTAGATTATGTAGGAATTTCTCACGTAAATCAGATTATTCCATGGAGTTTGAGGAGTTGATGAGAAGGCTCAAAGCTCTGTGTATCCCAAGAACCTCCTTAGGAAGGCACAGAAAAGAGTGTGGTATTGCCCCAGGGAGGTATGGCTGGAACCCAGGCATAAAATGGAGAACACACAAGACACAATGCTTTTTGTGACCACATTCGGTACACATAGTCACGAGGTTAGGAAGATAATAAATCAACATTGGGCACTAGTGGCAAATGTGATAGATACTAAGGAACCACCCATGTATACATTTAAAAAGGAAAGAGTGTGAGGGATTATGTTGTGAGTTCTTTTATCGGAAATGATAATTAAGCAATGAAATTTGCCACAGATCAAAGGATATTTCAAGTGTGGTGGTCGCAAAGCTTGTAAAATGACAAGACAAAGAGTTTTAACCTAGAGGGTCATGCATAGCTGTTAAAAGATTATATGAATGGTAATAATACTGATGTATTCACATCATTAGGTGCCTTTGTGACTTCCTCTATGTAGGACAAACCCGTCAGAAGGTAAAAACCTACATCTTTCAGCTTCGGAGCAGGATTCAATATGGAGTACAGGGGGCTCCATTGGTGGCACATTTCAAATGATTTGACCACTCCACAAACAGCCTCAAATGGTTGGTGATTGAGAAGATATATGCAAATCCATGGGGAGGTGATTTTCTAAATGTTCGAAGCCTACAAGAATGCAAATGGATACTCATTTTGGACACAGGATCCCGTGGTTTGAATGAATACAAAAAGATATCTAGGGAGGTAGCGATATTGAGCAGTGGATGAATATTTAGGTATGTTTTACCCATTACAATCGTTGGACTCATCCTTAGGAAGTGTTTCTGTGGCATGGTTTTTACAATACTCATCTGTCATAAGCTATACAAAAATTGGATCTATGGCCCACTGTGTTCTCAATAATGTTACTATATACATTAGAATTTCAGTGCCCATTCAATGTTTAAGTACATCAATGTGTATTGTTTTCTATTGACCAAGCGGGGAGAACTTAAATTGATTAAACCAACATGCATCTTGTGGAAAGGAGAATGTGTTAATCTATTTATAGTGAGGATTTGCTTATTGTAACACTTTATACATTTCATTTAGCTCTCAAACAACTGTGTCGTATTACATGATTCACTCTCCAGTTCATCCATTGAGGAAGCCAACTGTGATATGCGGAACTCGTTGTGACAAATAGGCAGTTTATAAGCACTTACGGCCTCTTGGACTGTAAGATTTAGTACGGTGCATTATAGTATTTCCTCTTGAGAAGATAGCCCACTATGGCTAATTTGTTTTTTTACCTTAGTGTCACTTTAGCACCCATGATTATATGATGTTAAGCTTCCTTACTACGAGTAATAACCTTTGGGCAGCGGCTTTTAGGTTAACCATTTGTTGGAGTTATTTTAGCAAGTTGCTTTAAGGACTTTTCCCAACATTGTGAGGAGGCCACCCCTCTCTCTTTTATTGCTGCAATGACGGTTCTTTGATTTGTTTTGCAAAAGGAGTGGCAACATATTAAAAGACATTGGCTGACACAGCGGAGCCCTTGCTTCTCCTACCATGTTTTGTGTTGCGTAATAATGTCAGATGGGGATACACTGTTTCTTTCTTTCTATGTGAGTGTTAGCTATTGTAGCTGACCTTTTGTACAGCATGGGGATACAATGTAATAACGGGCTTCCTTTCCTAACAGTTAGGAGAATGACTGAGAATGCTTCAGGCCGCAAGAATTCCCTTAAGGAGTGCGGGCCATGAGGTGGTTTTCTTGTTTTGGGTACAAGGTTTCTTTCCCTCAGCTGTATTCCCTAGGCGAGGTTTATGTGAGGTACTGGCTGAAGGAGACATTTCATTTGGGAAAATGTGATATATAATAAGTACTGTCCTTATTTTTATTTTTTTATTTCTATCATCTGAATAGGGGAGGTTTTGCTGACTAAGATGTACAACAACTTTCAAAGTTATCAATTGAGAGTATTTTAAGAACTGGTTTCTCTTGACTTTTCAGCGCGACCTTTTAGCTTCGCATAAGACACGGCATGGATTCTTCAGGTGAGCCCATCTGTGAGGTACCATTTGGGTTTCTTTACTAACCTTTGGTTGGATATGTTTTATTGACTAATCAACATTCCTTACATTCCTTTTTCCTGATTACAGGTTGATATGATTGTTGCTGATGAGGGGTAGTTTTGCCCTCACTTCATATTTTGGTTCAATCGTTAAAAAAGGAAATTTTTACACAGCATTCAGAGGGGTGGTTGTTTAGCAAGGAGAGGAGACAGGTTCTATTTGAGTGATGGTAACCTTTTATAAGTATGGGCCAGATGTATCATGATAGGGCTTTGCGATTCGCAAATAGAGATTTTTAAGAAATCGCTATTTACGAGTCGCAATAGGCCATGTATCACTATTGCGATTCGGAATTAGCAATTTCTTAAAAATCGCTATTTGTGGTTTGCAAGGCCCAAACACCGAATCACAATTTGCGAGAGCGCACACCTGGAGGAGCCTGATGTCATCACAAGCAGGAAGTGAGTCATCCCAGGCAGTTTGCAGGTGCCACACCCAAAGTAGCACTCAGAGAGAGACAGCCCAGTCACAGTGAGCAACTCTGTGAAGAAGGCAGGGCTGCAGAACCACCATGGACACCTCTGCACAGGTAAAGGAGAAGGGAGAAAGGAAAAGGAAACTAAAGTTTAGTGGGCAAGAACTGGAGGTGCTCACAGAGGAGGTTGTGAGGAGACATGACCGTTTGTTTGGGAAAAGCTCACTCCAGGTGCCCAAGAGTGAAAAGCGCAGACTCAGGGCAGATATTCAGACCAAAATCTGCGCTGTTGGAGTAGCGCAGCGCTCTGTGGAGGAGATAAAGAAGAGGTGGTACGACCTGCGGTCCCGCGCCAAGGAGAGGGTGGCAAGACAACTGCAGGAGGCCAGGAGCACAGGAGGCGGCCCACCCACAGAGACACCATCCACCCTGATGGAAGACCTAGTGGAGTCGACACTCCTCCCAGAAGCAGTCAGTGGGGTCACTGACATCGACACATCCGGCACACCAAGTACCAGTAAAGTTAAGTGCAATATTGAAATGTAACCCCAAATGTGTATGTACAAAAGCCCCTTAGGAATTAGCAAGTAGGGCAAAGCATTGTGATAAGTAGTCCATTCCACATCGTAGAAGCAGCACAACAATGCCTTATGGGAGTGGTAGTCCACAAACCAGACCGGAAAGTAGCACATAGAATGTAATTAGGCAGAGCGACACCCAGAAGAACACAACACCCACAACATTGTGATGAGAAGTAACTGTACATTTATTACCATTGTGTGACCTTTGGTGATACATACATTACTAACATGCTGCATATTGTCATTGCAGGTGGCCCAGGCCCAGCAGCTTCTGCAAGTGCCGTTGCGGGGGATACAGAAACCCACCCTGCATCTGACTCAAACACCAGCGAGTCACAGAATATAGCGCCCATCCAACGCAGGGCTAGGGCAGTACCACTAGCCAAACTTAGCCAGGACTCTGATGACCTGCAGGATGACTCCCACTCACCTTCCCCAAGTGGCAGATAAACTGGTATGCAGTAGACCCGGCCCCAGCGTAGCACAACACCCCACAGGATGCCTACGTATGCAAGCGCACAGGCTTTCGAAGCAGGTGAGGGACCATCAGTGTTCGGTGGCCTGGAATCCGCTATGTTAAAGCAGCAGCGCCTGCAAAACAAGAAAATCTCTGCTTTACAAAGGCAGATGCAGGCACACAATTCAAACCTGGGGGGGGGGCTGCATCGCCAGCTGGAGTGCCTCAATGCGAACCTCACTAAACTGCATGAGGGACAGATCCAAGCATCGGAGAACACCAGGGAGCTGACTAGTGCAGTGAGGGAACTCTGTACTGAGCTGCGCCACAACAGAGTTAGCCACCGCAGGCAGGAGGGACGTTTTATGGGGATGTTTGGTGTTTTTTGTCGCTCTGTCAATTGCCTGGCAAATTCAGCAGCCCTCATATCGCGGCATGCTTTGGCCGCACAGGTGGAGGCAGCGCACAGCAGTAGGGATGTGGCACAAGGACTGGTGCAGGTCACAAATGTGATAGACAATATGATGGGTAACCGCTCTGCCACACCCAGTGAACTGGGACTGGGGGACACAGGGGACACATCTAGCCTCAGCAGCATAGCTGTGCCCACAACTGATGCTAGACGTCGCAGTGCCAGGCACAGAACTGTCACTGAGGCAGAAAACAGAGGTGTCAGTGAGGCGACTGCGCACTCGAGTGGCTTGCGTGGCCGGAGGAAATGAGAGTAATGGCCACAGGGGACTGGTAATGTTTGTGTCATACAGGAAACTATGAAGGAATAGGGAAATTCTGTTATCTGCTTTTGTTTTTTGTTTCATTTCCTTATTTTTGCTACTAGTGAAACTGATGATACCTGACATTAATGTAATAAATTTACTTACTACAAGTACAAATGTCAGTGGATTTGTGTTGTTCATACTTACATCTGAAATCGTTGTGCATAATGTCAGCATGCCTTTGCCTGCCCTCTACTGCACTGGTCCTGTCTGCTGGCTGTAGGGGTGGTATGGGATCATCTTCCTCATCAGATTCAGAATCACATATTTCCACAGGTATGCCCCTGGTGGTTGCTATATTGTGCAAGATTGCACAAGTAGCCACTATTCTACATGTCGTCTCTGGACTGTACTGTAGTGCCCCTCCACTTTTGTGGAGGCACCGGAAGCGACTCTTCTGCAGCCCAAAGGTGTGCTCCACCACATTGCGGGTTGCCCTGTGTGCTGCATTGTATCTCCGTTCAGCAGGTGTTGTAGGATTGAGGTAGGGCGTCAGCATGTAGGTGCACACTGCGTAGGCACTGTCACCTGGAAGGAACAGAGGGTATGATGAGTAGCTGAGCCATCTGACATCACCACAGCCATCAATGCGCCAGTGTACAGGGGTCAATACCTAGTAGATATCCTTCACCAGACTCCCCAGCAAGCAGTCTTGTGTGAATCCAGCTGTGGCGAAAAATGTATGAATCAAGTGTGCTCCCAGGGTACCTGGCCACAAGATCAGTTATGATATAGGAGGCATTGCATATCACCTGTATATTCATGGAATGTTGGTATTTACAGTTTCGGTACACATACTCTGTGGCTGATGGTGGACATATTGCAACTTGTGTCCCATCTATGGCACCTAGGACGTGGAGGAACTGTGTTATCTGGTAGAACTCAATTTTTGTCTGCTGTATTTCCTGTGGGTTGTGAGGGAATCGGATGTACTGGTGTATTCTGCTCAGCATGGCATTGATAAATGCATTGAAAAATCTAGAGAGGGTACTCTGTGATACTCCTCCAGCTGCTGCTATGACCCCTTGATAGCCCCCTGAGGCAAGTAGGTGGAGGGAGCATAATACCTGCACATGGGTGGGTATGCTATTTGTCCTGTGTGTTGTGCGCTGCAGTATGGGTTGTAGCTCGGCTATCAGGTCAAGTATCATGGCTGAGTTCAACCTGTACTTCTCAAATATTTCCTCCTCAGTCTGGTCAAAAAGTGTAATACGCACTCTGAAAATGCGTTCCTGTCTCCTCCTCCCTCTCCTCAAACCTGCCAAGTTCCTCATTCTCCTTGCCATGACGTAGAGTGCAGCCATTGTGGAAAAGGGTCTGAGGCATTCTGGGCCTCTTTATATAGGTTGCACCTGGTTACCACCTGGTTTCACTTAGTGGTATTTTGCATGTGCAAAATGCCATTCTGTGAAAAATCGCAATTTGTGATTTTTTGGTGCATCGAATTGTGACTTGGTTTTGCGAGTCGCTTTTTGCGTCTCGCAATTTCCTACTTCAAATACTGAATCACTAATTGCGATTCATTATTTTATGTCGCAAATTGCGAGACGCAAAATGTGACTCGCAAAACCAAGTCGCAAAGCAAAAAATCGCTATTTTTGCGATTTTATATTTTTGGTCTGCGAATGCTTTTCATGCATCGCAGACCACGTTTTTGCATTCTTAAACGGACAAATTTTGCAATTCGCACCATTTGCGAATCCAAAAACATTTGATACATCTGGCCCTATGTGATTTTAGTGTTGTTATTCTTTCTCTTTTTGTTTTGAAGGTTTTCCCTTTATTTCTCTTGTCTCAATGAAGACCCGTTGTTAAGATTGCAATTAGCTTCTTTATTGTTGGTTGAAGTGTTGACAGTATACATCTGATTTCTGTCTAGCCTGACTTTTCGACCCTATCCCTCTGGGTAGGTGTCTGAATTATATTGCCATCTTTTCAGACTGACTATTAAAAACGCATTTAGATTTTTTAGAAGAAGTTGATGGCAGGACTGTGGAAGATTATAACATCACAATTCTTGTTTCTTTATCTTTTCACAAGCACTTTTAGGTCTTTTACTAAGGAGCACCCATTGTACTATATACACTGTGTATAGATTATGTTTAATACAATCAAAATGTGTTTATGATTTGGAGTATCCTTGTTTTCCTGTTTATGTCGCTCCCTGGTTGTTTATTTGTTTTTTAAGATGATTGTTTTAATTTGTCTAATATTGTATAAGTTAATGCTTGTTTTTGGGTACCGCTTGTTATATGGTCCTTGTATTCCAGCTGTGTGTAGTCTGGTGATGAGTGTTTGTGGGAGACGGCATCAAAAGACGCAGAGAGGTCAGTGAGGATGAGGGCGACAGTCTGTCCACGGTCGAGGATGGTGTGTCTGTCTCCTGTGGCAGCGATGAGGGCTATTTCAGTGTGGTGATTGTTTGGAATCTTGATTGAGAGTTGTCCAGTAGTTTCTGGCTTTTCTAGGTGTTAGGAGAGTTGTCTGTTGATGGTCTCTCGCACTACGATGGGTTGGAAGGCTGAGTATTTCAGGGACTGCTAAGGGTTTTTTGAGGCGGTCAGTGACCTCAACTTGTTTCTAGCAATTTAGGTAGGTGGCTGTATTGAGGGACGTGTTGATGACGGAGGTGAGTGTAGTGCTGACTGTGGCTCTTCCCAGGTTGTATATTTGGTGGGGCAGGGCTATGTGGGCACTCCTGAATGGACTGTCTTCATTATTACTCCAGTGTCCTTGATGAATAGAGGGTTCTATGTTGTGACTTTAAAGTTTCATGGCATTACCATAAAGTTCTAGAACTGGGATTTCAGAAAACCTCTAGTGTTGAAACCAGAGGCCTTTTCTTACCTTCCTGCTCCTGGGCTAGTGTCAGAATTACTTCAATTACTTTACCAGAACCCTCCTTTGCAAGATTGATAATGTTGGCACCGCTCACCCCAGCACCATTCGCAATGCACCTTGAGAGAAGAGTGAAATTAAATCTCTCCATCCCATGCTACTGAGAATTCTATGACTGTGACATGTTACAGGGAATGTTACTGACATTGAGACCCTCATGCCGAGTTTGGCGGAAAACGGACACCCATATTAGAGCTTCGGCGGTGAACCCAATGCAACACAGCCAACTTTCCACCAGTACCACTACTGCAGTCCGACCGCTGTCAGCGGCGGTAGCCATTCGAGGCCGGCAGGAACCAATTCACCACCCACCATATTACGAGTCAGCAGACCACCAGGATTTTGGGGCGATCCGACTGCCACGAAAAGCCTGGAGGAAACCAAAAGTATAAAAGGAGACACTTAACCCCAGGTACACAGATGCAGCCGCCATAACAGATAAACAGATAAACTGCAGGCCTCCTCCAACATTGTATCTCGCCATACACCTTCAGGACCAGTGACGACGACGAAGACGAAGAAGACAACCGTAAGTACTCACGCCTAGCACACACTGGAGGGAAAGGAAGCATTACACACCCACACACAACACACTCACCCAGCACGGACAGCGAAGGCCACATACACACACGCAAACAGACGTACTGTACCAGCACACACATTAGCACACACACAAAATACACAAAGGCAAACGCCAAATGAACACACTACACCAAACAGACACTTGATACACACAGCACAATGCACACCACCAACAAAAAGTTATACATTGCAAGAACACACAGTCAGTATCACCGAACAGACATCCAAACAATGACACAGATGTGAGGAATTCACAGAAGCAGCACCATACACACAGACTCACGCACCACTACCATACAATGCCACAAGCCAGCATACAAACACATCACAACATGCACATGGCACAAGTCATCTACCCAGCGTATGCAACAACACAGACACAACCCATACACAAACAACACACACCGTAGCACACAGACATCACACCACCATGTAGAAGGAAACCAGGACAAGTACTTCACCTTGACATTCACATTTCTGTGGGCAGATGTATTCCACATTATCAATATCAATCAATCAATCAGAGTCTTTTTAAAGTGCACTACTCACCAGTGAGGGTCTCAAGGCACTGAGGGATTATGTTATGAAACATACCTTTTTAGAAAATGGGCCTATAAACCAGTCCTCTGTCCAAATGTGCCCTAAGCACATAGGACACATTCCATAGCCCCAACTTGACTCCTGACTGCAAATAGGCCTCCACATGAACGGGGCATCAATGTGGTAGGCAGGTAACTCAGGGGTGTTTGGGTTTTAAAGGGAGGGTCCTTGGGTTTGATTTTGGGAGGGGGTGGGGCCTTAGGCTTTGGTCTGGATGATGGGGAGGGTGTTTGGACTTTGGGGTATGAGTAGGAATCTTGGATTTGGTTGGAGGTGGGTTTTTTGTAAGGGGAGGAATATGGGTACCAGTGTGGGGGCCATGGGAGGACTGGGAGGTGGAAGGGCTGGGTAGGGGCAGGAGGACATGGCATTTAGGGGCAACACAGTAGGACAGGAGTAGGGAACAGGTCAAGGGAGGCAAGGAAAACTTTCTTAGGGACCCAGGGAACGGTCATATGAAAAAGGTTTAGGGGTGAGGTAGAGGGAGTGGTTGTATGACGTGTCAGTGTGCTGGACGTGGATGCAGGTGTGTGCAATGTGTGGTGGGAGTATGTTGGGTGGGTGAGTGAGGGCATTTGTGTTTCTTGGGAGGAGGGGGGGAGATGCAGGGAGAGGGAATGGAAGATGTGTCAGTGTATGTTGGGGTGATGGCTGCAAGTGAGATGGATGTGCTGCATGTGGTAGTGAAGGTGGTTGTGGTGAGTGCAGGTGTGGGGTGGGTATCTGCATGTCTGCTCTTGTGGTGTCTCAGGGTATGACAGGACCAGTGGGAGGGTCAGGATGTGATGATGCATTGACAGCAGGTGTGAGTGGTGTTGTGACAGTAAGGGAGGAGGTGGTGGGGAGACAGTGTAGGAAGTGTCTGTTGTCTTGTTTGCTGATGTGTGTTGTGTGTGTGCATGCTTGTGGTGTCGCTTGTGGTGCCTGTGTCTGTCTTTGTGCACCTTGTCTGTTGTAGTGGGTGAATGCTGGTCTGTTGGTGTGCTCTGGATGGGTGAAGAGAGAGGGGTCTTGGATTGGGAACAGGTAGCTGGAGGGGGGACGGAAGATGAAAGGACACTGGCTGCCAACAAAGAGGAGGCCAGAGCCTGAAATGATCTCTGTATGCCAGGCAATGCACTGTGAATGCCTTCCAGGTAGGCATTGCTCTGCTGCATCTGGGATGCCAGTCCCTGGTTGGCATTCACTATGGTTGACTGCCCCACAGAGGTGCACCTCGGGAGGTGAATAGCCTCCTTATTGAGGGCAGCAGGGCTGACTGGGGCTGGGGCAGAGGTGCCTGCGGCGAAGGAGACAGCCACTGTCCTGGGTGAGCGGACATGGGCCTCTGGATGGGGAGCTACAGAGAGGGCCATGCTGATAAGGGAGTGTCAGACAAGGATGATGGTGGGCTGGTCTCAGATGGGTCTGCCACCACCAACCACCAGGGAGCCGCTATTGGAGGAGGAATCCAGAGATGATGTTGTAGCTGCTCCAGTCTCCCTGTGTTGTTCCACTCATCCTCCGTCCCACTGGTCCCCTTGGTGTAGGTGGACTCTGCCTCCTGGGTCCTGTAGGATGCAGCTTGCCCACTCACCAGTGACCCTTCTCCTTCACCAGATGATGCTAATGCACACATAGACAGAGGTGGAGAGAGAGAAGGAGGTTGGAAGAGAAAAAAAGGGAGGAAAGGGTCAATGCCTTTCCATCTTGTACACATACCAACAAGATATCTACTTATCCCGGCAGTGACAAGTAGTGGCTATAATACAATTACTATAAACATAATTCAGGTAGCCTTAACCAACTATATAACCTATTACCTCATCTCTTCACCCAAGAGACAATATTGAACATCTTACATGTCTGTCGTACTCACGTCTGTTAATTTGCTCCATGAACATACTTACCTACATATCAATCATAACACAATGAAACAAAAATAAACTTCAGAAGTAGTGTACACACAGACGATATGACAGGTATGTGTGGAATACATTTTGGCTAGATGTCCATTTCTATTGCAATGAATTCTCTTTCAATGTACACTACAGACACTTGTCATAACCCAAATACAGACTTTAGGCGTATGTTCACATCCATGTAAGAACACTCCGTACTGTGTAACATATAAGAAGCTTTTGTTTGTTTATGACTTTATTTCCTGTACATGTCCCTCTGTCATAAGTATGGCAATATGAGGTACTGCCATAATGTCTGGGTAGGATTGGTGTGTGGATAAATGTTTCCATCTGCAACTTACCTGATAACTTACAGGATCAATCCTTTCTGATTGACTATGATATTTATTGGTCACAACACTGTAAGAAATGTACTGAGTACTGTTTGTCCCCCTGCCTAGATGCCGCCAAATAGGAGTGATGAGGAATGCACCAGTCTGTCGGCCCCCAGATGTTGAGGGCACATGTGTTGTGGGACTACTGGATGGGGCCTGCTGTTGGGTGGAAGACGCATGCTAGATTCTTGTGAGTTCAGTGAGCACCACTACAAAAGAGACCATGGTGGCATTGTGTGCCTGCCACTGCTGCATGCCTACCTGATGGTATTCCCTCTGCAGCCTCCGATTCTCCTGCACGTTGGTGAGGATCTGGCCCATCCTGTCCTGGGATTACTGGTAGGCTCCCAGGACTCTGTTGATGGCCTCCTGGCCAGTCGTATCTTGCTGCTGCCTCCTCCCTTGGCCCACAGTTGCACTTCCACTGGCCCTTGCCCCCTGTGCCCCTGGCACAGTGTAAAACCTCCCACTGACACCAGGACCTTCATTGTCTTGGGTTTAGGGTGTCGACTCCGGTCCCTGTACCGTGGGCACACTGATAATTGATCTGTCCTTGGGACACAGGTTTGGAAAGGTGGACTCAGCTGTGCTGAAGGGTGAGACTGGTGGTGGTTGAGTGACAGGTCATGCTTCATGGGCCAGGTAAGTTGTCCATTTCCAGACATCCACGATATTCTTCCCCTATTGGACCTACTTTCAGGGGCGTGAGCAATGACCCGGAAGCAGCATTGTGAGCCACCACTGAGCTGCCGAGCATCGAGCGCAGAGCACTGCCGGCACCCGCACCTGCGACTGTGCCCTGCTGGGGTGCCGTGGACAGGGCAAGCCCCGCTGAAGCACTGCCAACCAACCCGCCCACGCCCACACCCGTGTCTGTGCCCTACTGGAGGTGCCGTGGACGGTGCGGACAGGGTACAGAGTGGAGAGGAGGTGAGGCAGGGGCACTGAGGGGGTGCATGGGGGTGCGTGCCAGTACTAGGGATACTTGTGGAGTGAGAGGAAGTGCGTTACATGAAGATATAGTAGTTCTGGTACACATGATTTTTTGCTGTCATTGCCTGCAATTGCTGACCAGTAATGGTATTGACAGTTTCTTGACAGCTGCTAGTTTTCAGGTCTGTTGGAAGTTGCTATTGTATTTTTGCTATATATTTGATGGTGGTCTTGACTGCTGTCATTGCCATATACTGATGTGCATTCAAAATGTGTTGATGGTAAAGGGGGGGGGTGACATGGTTATACGTGCAGGTGTCCAAATGTGGAGTGGAATTAGCAGTTCTACAATGGTTGGGAGTGTTGCATTGTGGTAGTTGGAGTACTTGCTGCAGTGTGAGAAATCCATGCACTAGGTGGACGTTGTGGAAATGGTGTTAGTGAGGAGGTGTGGCATGCAAGGGAGGGTACTGGGTTCAGGGTAGATTGGTGTACAACAGGTTGGTGGGGGTATATGCTGTGCAGGAGTACATAGTGCCCTTGGAGTGTTGTTGTCCTCCTGGTATTCCATTCAGACCTTCTGTGTGTAGGATGGCCAAGGTCTTCTCCTCCCCCGATGAAAACTCTGGGTAAGGAGGTGGGGTCCCACCACATGTCTTCATTATGGTGATTTTATGTCATCATGCTATGGACCGTACTTTCTCCTGTAGATCATTCAACCTCTTCCTAATTTTGTCCTCTGTGTGTGGATGGTTTCCCACTGCGTTCACCCTGTCAATGATCCTCTGCCATAACTCAGTTTTCAGGGCTATGGATGTATGCTAGACCTGTGCTCCAAACAGTTGTGGCTCCACTCTGATGATTTGGTCGGCCATGACCCTCAACTCCTCATCTGTGAATTGTGGGCGTTTTTGTGGTGCCATGGTAGTTGTGTTGTGGGTGGTGGGGTGTGTGATGTGCAGGGATAATGGCTGTGCTGTTTGTTGGGGTTAGGTTGAGTGCTAGGGTGTGTGTGTGTGTGGTTTGTAGCGTTTGTGTGCAGTGGTGATGTGTGTGTTCTGTTGCTGTTGCTGTTGTGTGTAATGTGATACATGTTTAGTGTGATGGTGCCTATGATATCCAGGTGCAGTGTCTTCTGTTAGTGCAGTCTTCCCTCTCTCTGTCAAAATGTCTGGATGCAAAGGATTGTGGGGGTGTGTAGGGGTGTGTTATATAGTGCTGTGATCAGGTGTGCGTGGTGTGTGTTTGTTTATTTGGTGTGGGGTATTCATATTCTCCAATGCAGTGTTGTGTTCTGGTGGAGGTGCGTTTTTGACTGCGGTGGTTCGGCCTGCTAATGGATTACCGCGGTGCAAAGACTGTGGTGCTGATTTGTGAGTCATAATATGGAGGGCGGGACGTTGACGGTGTGTTGGTGCTGGCGGTGGAACAGCCTCTCTCCCGCCATCGGTCAGGCTGATGATGTCGGATTTTTGGCTGTTTTTAGGCGGTGTTCTATTGGTGACTTGTAATACGGCGGTCTTCAGACCGCCATCACTGATGTTGTTTCGGCACCCACTTAGACGGTGGTCTTCGGAAAATACTGCCAAAGTCGTAATGAGCACCTGAATATACACATAATTTTACGTTTGAGAAAAGTGATAAGAAGCCCTTAGACGCTGGGTGTGCTACTCCAGTTCAAGTAGAGAGTGAAATTATATAACACTCCGTCCACCGTCACAGAGAATTCTAATATTGTGACTTGTCACGGGGATTACTGTTGACATTAATTGGATTAGGCAAAATATTAAGAAAACTTAATACTTAAAATAATTTCCAAACATGACACTGGGTTGGTTCTTTTTCATGTGAGGGAGGAGATTTGGGGCCAGATGTAGGAAATTCCGGCTTTGCTACTCTCAAATTGCGAGTCACAAAGCCGGATGAAGGATGGTGTCCCTGACAGTATCTGCGAGTCGCAAGGGGGTTGCAAAGGCCCACCTCATTAATATGAATGAGCTGGGTCGCAATTTGCGACCCCCTTGCGAGCCACAGCACTCACAGGGATGGTGGCCTGCTGGAGACAGCAGACCACCATGTCTGTGACTGCTTTTAAATAAAGCAGTTTTATTTTTGTAATGCAGCCTGGAAAACGAGATTCATTACAAACGAAAAAATTAAACGTGTCAGTTTCATTTTTTCAGGGCCATTGACAAAGGGGAAGGGGTCCCATGGGGACCCCTTCCCTTTTGCAAATGGGTTACCACCAGTGTAACACTGGTGATAACTGCGAATTGCTTTGCGACTGCGTTCGCGGCCACAAAGCAATTCTGCATTGCGATGCAACTTGCAAATAGGAAGGGGAACACCCCTTCCTATTTGCGACTCGCATTCCCATTTTGGGAGTCGGTAACCAGGTTACCGACTCGCAAAATGGGAATGGGCATCGCGATGTGGCTTTTGCACTTTGCAAGCAGCGATTTTCGCTGTTTGCGAGGCGCAAAATCCTTGCTACATCTATCCCTTAATTCCTAGTGAGGTGCCAGCTGGCTCATCCCATAAGAACAGACTCTACCTTTCACTGACAGTAGGACTATTCAGTATAGGTTGACTCCCTTTGTTCTTCTATAGAGAGTCTTTAGGAAGACCCACAGTTGCGGATAGAATTGGCCCTATTCTTTTTCACCAGAACGAAATGTCGACAACTGTACTGAGCCTGGATTGGTTAAGGAGACCACCAAAGGGCAATTCTGATTAAGACATTTTACCCTTAGGGGAGAACGCAATTCTGATTAAGACATTTTACTCTCAGGGGATGTGATTCATGTTCATGGGATATAAGAATGGTTACCTGCAAGCTCCTTTTTATATATATTTTTTGAAGGCTCATTAGGATTTATTTACAGTTTTCTCTATTTTCATTTTACTTTATTCACGAGCACTTTCTCGAGCACGTTAATTGCTTTTCTAATATTTTCTATCATCTGACAACTATTTAAAAAAGTGTATTGATATCCATTTGCAGTATTGGATTCTCATACGAAAATTAAATCTTCATATTTATATGTTATTTTTTGTATTAATATTTTTGACATATATATTAGGGAAAAAGGTGCGTTGTGGTGCATTGATATGATTTGACTCATCCCTAGCCTAAAACTAGGGGGTGGCAATGATGAAAATTAATATTAGCTGACTATTCTGGCTTTTCAAATCATAAGTTCTTCCAAATTGACCACTTTAGGTATGTATTAGGGTTTACCCAGGTCCTTTGGGTTACTATTGGGTTACCCCTTTTGTGATGTGACGGCGGCGGAAAACACAGCAAGTGCTGCATTACCATCAGGCTTGTAGCAGATAGGAGGAATAGTAAAATTTGTAGGCCTTTATATCTGTGCTATTCTTGCAATGCATCAGGGCCATTGCCTTCAGGGAGAAATCCTTTCCACCATTTTATAACGAATTACAATGTGAGCTGGTCCCACCTTGGCCCAGGATCTGACTCTCTTAAAACCCTCAGACACCAAAAGCCATTCCTTTTCCCTGGGAGGCAGATTTTTGTCAATTTTCCTTAATCTTATAGGAAGTGAAAGAACATAAGGTGCCTGGAATGTTTATTTTTACTGTGGTTGCATCATAAATGGACCGAAATATGGGCCATATGTACAAACACTTTTTCCCATAGACACAGAATGGGTAAAAACCTTTGCTACATCTGGCCCTATGTCTCTTTGACATCAAGCAGTATTCAAACACCATTGGAAAAAGAGACTTTCAACTCAGCTGTGTTTATGTCAACAACAATGTTCATATTGAGAAAAAGTATCTACCTAATTTAGAGCTTGGCGGATGAGGTTACTCCGTCAAAAGTGTGACGGATATCCTGTCTGAAGTATTAGAATCCCATTATATTCTATGGAAAGCGTCATACTGCAGATGGGATATCTGTCACATTTGTGACGGAGTAACCCATCCGCAAATTCTAAATCACGACCTATAGGTGCACATACTGGAAAATAATAAATATTTTCTAAATATTTGATGAGGCTGGTATTCTAAGCATAACATAAATTACTGGTTTTGTGTTTGGTGCACTTGAGGTGTGTACTGTCATGCACATGTATTACATCATGAACAGTTACACACGACCATTAGTGGCTATGTTCCTGTGTATTTTGACCCTGCAAAGATCTACTTTTGTCCCTTTTCCAATCCAAATCTTTGGTAAATACATGAAGTCAGTGTAATGTCATCCAGGGTATCTCATCATTAAGGCCATTCTGTTGAATATGAAGTTTAAAGGTTCATTGATTCACTTTTTCTAAATATTGTTTCTGTGATACCCCTCTGATGAAGATCCTCAGTGAAGCGCTTGTCAACAAAGGCCTTGCGATTTGCTTACATTTCCCATCAGACCACTTCACGAGACCTACAAGATGAGGTGTAACTGCAGCTATCAGGCCCTCTGATAGTCACATTTTATTTTCAACATGGTGGTGTCTTCACCCATTAGACTGATCCAGAAATATACCATAAACACCAGGGAATTTTGCATTTCATGACACTGCAGTGATGGTTTAAGCCCTTCATAGATAAATCGATCTTTGGAGTACTGACAGCTTTCATGATGCTCAGAATCCCTGTCCACCAAGCACAGCTTTTCTGTTTTAGTGCTACTTCCTTAAATTCTGACCACCCGCTCACCCACCCACACACTGTCCAGAATAAAAGAAGGAGGGATTTGTAACACAGGGATGACTGTGGTTTTGAATTTCATGCTATTTGGTCATGCAGAGTCTTGAAATTGACACCACCACGGGACAGCTCCTTACTTTTACAACTAGTTTCCAATATAAACATCCAGCTTGTTCAGATTGCTAATTGATTTAAAGGAGTTTGTGGTGCAAATAGGCAACACAGAGCCATCAAACTTATTTACAGACTGATTAATAATAATACGGTTTTACTCTGTGTCTAAAAGTCCCATGACTCCCTGTTCTGTGACCTAGTGGGCATGGCAGTTTTACTTATGGCAATTACTTGAGTATATACAGCTCCTGTGCTATTCTACAGTATTGAAATAAGGTATATCTGCCTCTCCACAGAGGTATACAAGACTGGGAGCCACACCTGTTAGCAGCAGAATGAGTCAAAGACCACTATATGTATGGATTGTTTTAATTATATAGTCATCAAATAATCATCTACTGTGTCCCAAAACATGAAGCCATACTTTAGCAATGAGCAGGCTAAGAATGTTTTTTAACGAAGAATGAATCTTTTTTTTGATAAAGTATCTCATGCTACATGCATGAAATGTGATCTCTTGCTTTCACTCACATGGGCGTGTGCAGTGCCTGCTTTCCAGCTCACATGGGAAACTTGCCGAAGTAAAAAAAAACAAAAAAACATGAATTTTTGTATGTCTCCTTCTGTATCAGATTATCAGATGAAGACATTTTTACTAACACGTCGAAGGAATAGCTATGCAAGCTATACAACCTTTTCTATCTGATGCCTTCCACACAACCCATTTAAATATAGAGAGACAAGGTCCTGAACAAAGGCCATAGAACCTCTTAGAAAGCATTGTTGTTGAGGGCTAAACCATGTTGACCACTGTCTTGGAGTGTAACTAGTCCTATGTTCCCTTTAATCATAGTGTACAGGGATGCTAATAAAACAATTTTCTCCACCATAAGGTGTTAAGGGCCAGATTTAAAGGGCCCTAGTGCCTCTTAGCGCCACACTAGTGTAATTTCTTTTATGCTAATGTACTGTTAAGAAGGCGATTCTCCAACGCCATATTTACAACCTCCTTGAGCAACATTATACCTGTGCAGGTATAATGTATGCGAGGGGGTGTTCCCACCCAGGGAGGCTGCAAAAAATGGTGCAGTGAAATCTCCAACAATCTACAAGATTTCACTGCAACATTTTTTCCATCATTTTTAACGCCTGCTTGGGGCAGAAGTTAAAGTGATGGGCCCATAGAAGCCCATGGGCCTCTCTAGTGCTTTGCTGCACTATTACCACAAATAGCGCTAAACCAGTAAAGCACCACAATAGAATGATAAATTATGACGATATTGCATAAACGAGCCCTATGACAAAATATGCCACCTCAGGGTGGATGAATGCTATCTTCCTTTAAAAGGCAGTTTTAGACTTTTTCAGAAGACCCAAACTTTTTTTTTTTTCTTTATCCTTTTTTCTTTGGGCACCTATAGTAGACTAAATTCATGATTTTTTAAAGGGGAGTCACACTTCTGACAACACACATCTACTGTTTGTTGTTTTATATAAGTCCACAAGTTTGCCCACGCCTCCAGGAGCAATTAGTTTAGATGCTGAGAAGGCCTTTGAACACTCTTAAATGGTTCAGATGCGGGCTGAAAATCATTAAGCTCATCTCCCTTTTTATATACTTCTTCTCAAGCAGCTATCTTTGCTAACAAGCTTACCTCTCCCTCTTTCACATTGGGTAAAGGTGTTCATCAAGGTTGTCCTCTTCCACCATTTCTCTTTTACCTAGGTTTGGAACCTTTCATCTTCAAGATCGCCAATATTCCAGCCCTAGAGTGTTTTTTATGGAACAACCAACATGATAAAAAATTCCCAACTTACTTAGACTCCATTCTCTTATTTATCTCACAACCTCATAGATCGATCTCAGCTTTGTTACATGAAGCATCTTCTTACTCTCTCGTTACAAAATAAAATCACAAGAAGTGCAAAATTTTACCTCTCAACATATTTACTTTTAAACAAGATTTTTCTGTCACCAAATTCTCCTGGAAAATGAAAAAAAATTAATACTTGAGATTGTGGTTTTCCTATCCACGTAAAATTTGTAGGTTGTTAAGCTTAGCTGACTGCACACATAAATTAAAAACCTTAGTTGATCGTTAGCATCCTCTACATCTTACAGTTCATGGCAACATTAGCATCCCAATGTATCTTATTCACAGATTGTTTTTCTTTAAATCAGATTTCAGATCATCGGTTAACCATCATTGGCAGATTACTCACACATCAATTTCCTTGGTTGGTGGATGGGTGCATGTGTGTGTTTTCTGAAAATTGCAAATAAACATATCTGAGGCTTAGGGCCACATTCAGTGGAGTCCACTAGAGCACTGTAATATACAGAAACTCACACTATCAGCTCTGGTAACAGAGAAATGAGTAAAGGACCCAGGCATGCGGGAACACTTTCAAATAATTTAATAAGACTTAAGGCCTGATTTAGAGGTTTGCCAATGGGTGACTTCATCACAATGTGACGGATAACTTGTCCTTCTAGTTACAGGTGCCAAAGTATATAAGGCACTTGTAATAGGATGGACAGGATATCTGTCACATTTGTGGTGTAGGAATCTGTCAGCTGAACTCTAAGTCAGGCCCTATACCTTTCCAATAGCAGCTGCTCCTGGATTACATATTACTACAAATCATTAAATTGAACATTACTGATATAGAGAAGGCAAATGTTATTAGGAAGAAGAGAATATTTTATTTATTAGAAAGCAATTAGTCTTATCCATATAGCATGGTTACAAAGATAAACGATTTAACAAATCCAAATAAAATCAGATTGCAATAGTTTTCAAAAGCATGTGCCAAACCTCTTTTTAATATTCAGTATTGTGCTATTACAACCTTGTCCAGAAATTTATCATATTCTACAAGCAATTCTTTCTTTAGGATGTATACTTCTTCCAAGTGAATATAATGTTTCATTTTATAGCCTATTGTTTCCCTGAATGGCACTCTTTCTGATCTTGATGATTCTCTCATTATAAATCTTGCTAATCATCTGGCCCTTTAACCATCCATAAGCTCTTCTTCTTCTGCCCTTTCCTTCGTCGTTCCACCCAGTCACTCATTTAAATGTTGATCCTCACATAATTCCATCCAGTCATTCTTCCATACTCACTTGTATCTTTTTTCTGTTTTTTTCCTTGCTTGACTTCTTTACTGTTATCTATCCTTCCTCCTCATGTTCCTTCTTTACACTTTCTATTTACCCATTTTTTGTTTCATCCTTTTTATTTCTTAACATTTTGTCACTGTTTTTCTATGATTTCCTCTCTGTGTGTTTTCATTTATTTCAATTATTTGCTTTCTGCGTTTCCTTCACTTTGTAGGTCAGCCAGAATCCCTCAACACTCTTTCACGGTATTTCCTAACAACTTTATTTATCAGCATATATGCAGGGAGAAGATGGCCATAAACAACTAATTAATGGTTAAGTGGAACCCAAACAGCCATGTGACAGCCCTTCCTTAAGCTGCTAAAGTGGGAGGGATCCTTACATCACTATGTTCACCGAGAGGAAAATACCACTGTCATGTCCCAGAAAATTGTCTCATAAGGAATTAATGGTAAAATAGTTATTTTTAAAGTATGATATTTGTTCCTGAACATTTGTACTCTCATACTTTCATGTGTGACAGCTCGTTAAGTGAGGTAGATGTATTTTACAAGTTGTCTTTATTAATATAAAATTAACCTGTTTGTAATCCAATATAGTGCAATGTATAATAATCATTGCATTTGTTTAATTTATTTTTCATCTTACATTTTTAGAGCTGCAGTTCTAGTGCTCACAACACTCAATTCTTGGTCAAATTAAAATGCATACATTTTGTTTGTGTTTGCTTAATTTTAATCTAACTATCAGTAATGATTACCTAGCACTTACACCATGCCAAACTCACACTGACAGTACAATTAGTTAGCCTCAGAACTACATCTTTCACCATCATGCTGTCCTCACCCTAGTTGAACACCAAACCAAAAAGCAAACCTTTTTCCTCATGAACAAACAAAACATTGACATCATTTACCTTAAAAATAGAGATGATAGAAAATAGCTGCTGTCCTTTAATTTGCTCCCATTTTTACAATTCAGATTGGGTGCCCCAGACTATGATTTTCAGTTCTAAATAAATCTTTGAAATATATCCCTTATTTTCCAGTATTTTTGAGCGTGTAATTCTTTAATTTGAGATGGATTGGGTTTCCACTGGCTACCCTTGTAGTGTCTCATGGGATTGATGTTTACCTGACACACATCTTGCTAAAATATTGTCCAGTGGGTTGTGTGGAGGTTGCACAATAACTGTTTTTCTTGTTTGGGCCCGCACACTGATTTTGGTTGTCAGTGTTTCTAAAGCAACAAAAAAATTGACCTCTGTGTTGCTACAAAATTCTAGAAAATGTATCAGTGGTTGCAACTTTTTGGCTCCCTTGCAGACAGATGTAGTGAGAGGTCTCACAATACCATGCTTTTCCTACTTTAGCATAAGGAAGGGAACCTTCATGTAAAGAGCAGCTCAGTGTGTCTGCGCTCTCCACCACTGACAGCCTGTTTACTCACATAAAGCACATACACACAGGACAGATTGTAATGCTGCAGTGACTGTGTTTATAATGTTAAGTTTTGACAAGCAGGAGGAGGAGCCCTAATGTGCCTTATGCACAATAGAAACGGTGTTACAGCAAAGTGTTCCTTCTGCCTAATGGTGTGCTCACAGAGTGGCACTTTGAGGTATGTCTGGTAAGCATGGAGGCATTAATACACATGTGATTTAAAGAAATCATGGCAGAATCAGTCCCAAGACTGGGTGGGAGGTAAGGCTTCCGAAATAATATGGTTGTTGTTAGAAATTTGGTTGTTGTTTGAGGGGGGGTGAAACATTTCAAGCAATGACGAAAATCCAGTCAGTAGAACTGGAGTTATGCAATTTTAAAAGTTTAAGTAAAATTAGAACCATGAAACATTAAGTGATAACTGTGGGTATCTGGTCTCACTAGACCGGGACAAAGTTCAGTCTGACCGTGATTTGGTGGGGGCTGGATACAGAGACTAGGTTAGTCCTGCTGACAACGTTACTTTCTCAAACTTCAGCACACAGAGTAAAAACTTCATGATTTCACAGGAGGAGCTCAACAGCCAAGGGTCTAGAACTTGGAGAGGCACCTCTTTGTGATCAGGAACTCACTCCAGCAGAGGCCAGCAGGGCCCTGGCAGGCCCAGTTGCAGGACCCAGCAAGGCCAATTGCAGTAGGTCAGCTGGGCAGTTGGAGGGATGGACTCTGGAGCTTGTTGTGTCCCTGTAGTACAGAGCAGGAGGTCAGCAACTGCATCCGTGTGGTAGTCATGTGGTCAAGGAGATGGGCCTCTCTCCTTTAAGCAGAGTGTCAGGTCTCAAGCAGCAAGACAGTCCTCTGAAGAATATGGCAGGCGTCAAGCAGCAGGGCAGACTTCTGAAGAACAAGACAGGCCTCAAGAAGCAGGGCAGTCTTCTGGCAGCTGCAGGGCAGTCATCTGAGAAACAAGGAAGACGACCAAAAGCAGCAGGGCAGTCCTCTGTGAAACAAGGCTGCAGGACTCCAGCAGTAAGACAGTTCTCTTGAGTATAAGACTGTCCTTCTGTAGTCCTCTGCAGATCCAGGAGTACTGAGGTGTTGGTCCGAAGGTCCAATATTTATACCTGGTGCCATCTTTAAAGTGGAAGAAACTTTGAGACTTCGCCTCACATCTGGTTCTGGAATTTCTTGCCTCCCTACTCTGGACCCAGGATGTCTGGAGTCACAAAAGGACAGTGTAAAGTTCTTTGTGTGTTTCCTGGAGCAGCTCCGTTGTAGTGCAAGTGTGGTAGGTGACAGCTCCACCCCTCCCACCAGATCACAATAGCCCCTCCTCTCAACTCCTTGACCCCCTTTGTGGTACTGTCTGAGAGGAATACACAGCAGCCCACTGCCAACTACACCCAGTCATGTGTCCCAGGATACAGACTTCTGGTGCCAAATGATTGGGACAAGAAAATGCAACTTTCTAAAAGTGGCATTTTCAGAATTGTGACTTGAAATACGACTTTACCATTAAAGAGTGTTTTAAATTACAATCACTTGGACACCACACATGACATTTCTACCTGTTCTCAAACAAAAATTATCACTTATTAAATGTAATTAGGTAAGCCTTTGTTATTCTGTGGGAAAGATGTGGCTTGCAGTAGTTAAAAACAAAGTTAACAGTTTCCCACTATTAGGACAACTTAAAGGTTAATGTCCTACGTTATAAGTACAATGCTCCCTGCTATATGGGCTGATTAGGGCCTATCCTGGCTTTACATATATGTACTAAAAAGGAGAAATAGGCCTGGCAAAGGTTTTATTTTGCCAGGTCAAAATGGCAGTTAACAACCACACAGGCTGCAATGTGCTTCTTCAAGTGGGTGGCACGATGAGTGCTGCAGTTCCATTGGTTGCATTTACAATAAATTACAGACCCTGGGTACATGTACTACCTGTTTACTAGGGACATATACGTAGATGAAATGTACCAATTTGATCTCAGCCATTTTACTATTTTTAATGGAGAGAGCACAAGCACTTTGGCACTGGTTAGCAGCTGTGAAGTGCATAGAGTCCTAAAAGCCAACAAAAACAGGTTCAGAAAACAGGTCTGTTGAAGGTGAATGGTTTGGGTATGTCCCTGTGGAGAGGGCCAAGCTTAATAGCAGTGGCTTGAGAAATAGACTCTCTCTGAGTGCTGGTTTTGTTTGTTGTCATTCTCCCTATTAACCGTAGAGTCACTAGGTGGGGCACGGATGCAATGTGGAAACAACACAGGAGAAACAAGCAAATGCTGTCTAGGTATGCTGAATGCAAAGAAAAAAAGTGTTCCCTTGAATGTAGTCAGTGGAAGTATACACGCCAGCCAATCAAAAGGGTGGTAAAAAGTTGTGATTCCCTAAATGAGCAAACAAGTTCCATTTTAAGGATTTTTGGAATTCTCTGTAAAATATATTCAAATTCGTCATCCATTATGCGATAATTCAAGCCTATGTGATGCTAAACAATACTGAAATATAAGTTAAGCTTCTAGGAATAGTTTCATGCAAGAAAGCTGAAACCTCAAGATGACTATTTCCGTCAGTGACATTATATGAAAAGTAAAATTGAAAAAGCATTCTTAAATTAATTTCTTTTTGTGCTGGGATCTACATTTTTGACTTGAAAAAACCTTCTATTTGTGGGTAATACAATGTCTAACCACTTTGTTCCTTTCTTTGTAGGGAACGCAATTTACTGGTGAGTACTGGTGACTTGGCAGAGGTTTAGTGGACTAGTGCATAACATTAAAACAATATATATGCACATAGCATTTGAATACACCTTTCATTTCATATGCACCATGCATTTTCCTTCATACTGGCGTTCTTGCTGCTACAGAATCTGTTTTAATGTAACTGCTACTGACTGCCTGAAAGAGGAAGGGTTGTGGATGTCCAGGCTAGGCCAAATATGTGGGAAGCCTGTAAGCCAGGATGTCACATTAAGAAAAACATATATTTTTTAATTCCTACTTTTATTGTTCATGTCTCCTCACCTATGTTACTGTCTCATCACTTTATCAGGGAGCTCCTTGGAAGGCAGAGGCCCTTAAAATATTGCCGGATTTGCCCATGCTTTAAAATGACCCAGAACACAAAGAAGATGAGAAAAGAAAGCCATAGATTAGGAAGTAATCAAACTAGAATAACATGGAAAATATCAAACTTCTGGGCTGACCCAAATGCCACTATAACTACTCATAATATCCAGGTCTTCAACAGCAGGCAGATGAAAACTGTCTTTATGTGAGAGCTAAAAAGGCAACAACTCTGAAAAGAAACTGATTTCTATCAAGAAATAATTAGAAAAAGCACATGCAGTGATTGACTACATTAATACAAACAACTGCATGAAACAATCATATTTTCATTTCAGTGTTCCCAAGTGTGCATAGTTTTGTCATTTGGGGTACAGTACTAATTTTTATGAGTTTGATGTTCTTGTGCACTGTTGGCTTTCTGTGCTGGCAGCAACATGTTAGTATTTATTTTGTTTCATCAGCAAAATCCAAGCTATTCTTATGTATTAAGGGCTCCCTCAGGGACACTTTTAGCGCTTGGTCAGCAGAGTACTCTGTCACAAACACAATGAAGTACCCTATCTGCCAAATCCTTGGTCCACCTGCCTCATTTAGAGATAGGAAGTGGGGTAACAAAAACTTAATGGGGCCCCCTGCTAGGAATGGTGAAGTGCCACACAATGCCCATTCCCTCGCAGTTGCTGACCACCTTGTAGAAGTAGTTCACCTTCGCCTCCTGCATCAACATGACATCAGCAGGAGTTTCCATGATATGTTTAGCATCAAAGAGAAACAATTATCCTTGTGGGATGAGCTTGCCCTAGACACATGCACACAAAAAATCGAGGCATGTTCACATTTTTTCTTCTAATATTATTTGTATTAACAAAATGTAACTTTAGCAGCTGAGTGAATGTTCCCCTCACTGACTCCTAAATAGTAGAGTACGCTTCTAAGCTATGTGTAGATGCAAATCAAATATCTTTATCAAAAGATGAAGATTAAGCTAATTTGACTGAGCAAGTTAATCTACCATACATTCGTTGAGCTCCCATTCTATGAGACTGAAAGTTCCCCTTTCCATTTAATGCATTAATCTGAGTATCCAGGAGTAGCACTAGTTTATCTCTGACATAATGTGTGCCTCCCCAGAAGTTCACTTCTAGGGACACCAATGATAGTCTGGCTAAAGGTATTTTAGAGATTGCATATGATAAAATGCCCAAAGAACATAATACAAGTGTATGTAATGGCCCACAAAGGCATGGGTAATTGCTGTTTTGGGTAACAGACAGGGGCTCGCTCTGGAATTAGATAATTCTGCAGCTGCATCATTTTCCACATTATTATGCTTTTGCCGCATAACCCATCATCTGCTGTATAAGCCACAGACTGTAGCAAAACAACATTTATAATTCAAACAGATCAAAGTTAGTAAAATATAAATGACATCCTGCCGTGCAGTAGAAGGACCATGTGCAGATGTTGACCGGACACTTTTCTGTTGCTTTTTACTGTATTCATATATTAAACTTGTACAAATTAGGCTGACCTTTTGCCAGGGCAGTGGTAACTTAAATAAATGACAAAAGTAATACTATCAGAAAGTTTGACACATCACATCATCTAATTTGCCTTTTCTTGCCACATATTTTAATTAACTCTGCTGCATAATTTAATGGGCCATTGTAATTTTGCAGCATGGTAGAACTAAATTATGCAGCAGGGTTGACTAAATTATGGGGCAAGAAAAGGTAAATTCCAATGGCTACCAAGTTTAATTCAGCGTATGTGTGACATTTCAAAGCTTACAGCAGTTAAAGTGTGACATTTTTAGGCCTTAAGTGTGGCATTCTGAGTGACGCTTTAGGGAAAACTTTGGGCTTGATTTAGATCTAGGCAGTAATAGTCCTTCTGCCTGTTTTGTGTTGGAAAACCTGTCTGCTGCCTTGATGGTTCACCCACCCAGTTTTGATGTTGACAGGACCATAGACTTTTATCTTTTATTGATACATATTTGTCAATCATTTTTAAACTATATTTATTGCATATTGCTTTTATCTTTGGCCTGGCACATTATTCAAAGTTATGCCCAAGGGAAGAAGGAACTCTGGGTTTCCATCAAATCCTTTATTGACAACAATGTGAAATCAACTGCAGTGACCATCATTTACTTCTCTGGACTTATGTTATCCCTGTAACAGTACATACTTTAAAAGGCTAATGTAAGACTGATAACTTAAGTAAACAAAGACACAAATACAATGTTAAAATGGATACAAATTATGCCATATAAAGTTTCACTCAACAATCGTGTGTAGGCCTTTGTGGAATCTTTAAATGTGAAGAGGGGGCTGGCTTTCTTTGGGAAAGGTGATAACCCAGTCTCTACTCCAACAAGCTCTGTGATGCCTCTACCATCTAAAACAATGCTCTGTGGAGGATACTTTCTTCCAGGGGGTCACCACCCACTCCTCTGAGGTACAAATAAGTTATTTTGTTTCTTCTCAGTACGGGGCCAGTGCTATGTCAGCCCAGAGAAGGCAGCACAATGCAGCTGCTTTAGGTAGACACAAACTGCAGAAGCAAACTGAGGATGCCAACTTAATGTAGAGAAGACCAGGGCCCCTTCACTCTGCAGGGATTGTGGGGTGTTCATTACACCCCTGGAGATAGGCCAACCTTAAAAATTCTATTGACAGAGCCCCTATTGACTCCAGCAAGGGAATACTTCCTCCAATGCCCTCATGGAGAAATGACCATTGGAGAAAGGACATTACACCATTAATTCTATTTAGGGTTGATGCTGTAATTCCTGTTTTTTACTGTTCATCACTGCGAGGATAAACCTGGTAGTGAAAGACAGGAAAAAAAACCACAATAATGACTCCCACATCCTGGGAGAAAACTCAGACACATTAGGTTTGTTTTTGTTTTAAACATGAGCTCCCACTTTGGGAGTTTGTGTTTGAAAAATAAAAATAAATTTAAATAGTTTGAGGTACTACCTTAAAAAAAGTTGACGACCAAATGCGAAAGGAACCACAGTGATGGACGTTTGTTTGAATGTACAGGTACAGGGATGACTGGAGGCCAGAAGATGTCTACATTTGGCTGTCAAAGTACTCTTGGAGTGAGGGAGATATTGACCTTTGCCATCCCACAGGACACTATTCCATCTGTCAAACTTTAAATCAGTCCGTCAGATCTCAATTTTAGAAAATATGATCTCTTTAGCTTCGGCATGGAAGGCAGTTAAAATGTGAACCACTTTTCAGCAACAAAGATATGTGATCTTGATGAAGTTAGTTTTGTTGCTCAGTTTTGATTACTTTCCTTGTAATGCAGTAATCAAGTGCATATAAACAGTTATGACAACAGTACGGATCATTGTATCTGGAGTTACACAAAAGAAGTGATTCTGTTTTAAAGGTTGTACTTGGGTATACATTATATTCCTTTTATGTGGAGGGACATTTTGAATGATGGTAGTTGTCTGTTTCATATTCGTGATCTGTACCCATCCCCAACTACAATGATCTCTCCAGTGATGTAAGAGGCATCTGATGAGAAGAGAAAAGATGCTAGCCCAGCGCATTCCTCTGGTTCTCCCATTCTGGGGAAAAAAGAACATCAGCATTTTTAACAAACTTACAAAGCAACAGGCTGGAATTGTGTATAGTATGTGCAAACAGAGACATCAAACAATCTGGGACACATTGACTTATCTCACACAGAGATGCATATATGCAGAGTAACAAGTTTAGCAACATCCATGCACAAACAGACTATCACATCTACAGGCACACACACACACACACAAACTCACACATACACATCACCAGACCTACACACGCCCAAGCACTCAGATTTCAACATGAAATTCCAAGCATAGACCAACAGACATACAAGTACCCTTGCACCAATATATAGATACCCTCGCACACAGACCACCAAACCTACACGCACCCATATTCATAGGTCTGTGTACATCGACCAACAGTTATACGTTAGTGTACGTAGACAAAAACATGGAAGTCCACATACTATTACAGCCCTAAGTACCTCCTGCACAGTACACTTCTAATGAAAAAGAATATGAGAGGCACACATAGACGCATGGGTTTGTTAGACAGGGACAAAGACAAATGAGGAGACTGAATTATGGTTAGAATCAGCTGCCATGGTCACCTAAAATGAAACCCCCATTAAGCCAGAAGTCACAGTTCTGTGGAGAGACTATCAATGTTTATTAAATACATCTCATCCCATTGAAACAGTGATCATTAGGGTGATGGGAGACTTCACTCTACAAGTCTATTCAATTCCTGGCCTCTCTCGAGGGAACACTTTTATTTAATACCAAAAGACACTATGAATGCCTTATCAAACCCTTGCCTCTTTTGTAATATTATACATATGACACACTGCAGTTAAATATTTGTAACTCTCCCGGATGTATCTTTATCAAATTTAGATTTGGCATATAATCCTTGCTCTATGTATTACATAGAATTATTCCTGGAAATAGCTATCAGTCATGTTAGTCATCTTGTGTCAAACAGAATAAGTAAAGACTACAACTTCTAGAATGCAGTTATCTGTAACTGAAAGCCTTAAGTTAGAAACATGGTATTCATAGGAAACTAAGGGGGTTATTCCAACTTTGGAGGAAGTGGTAATCTGTCCCAAAAGTGACGGTAAAGTGACGGATATACCACCAGCCGTATTACGAGTCCATTATATCCTATGGAACTCGTAATACGGCTGGTGGTAAATCCGTCACTTTTGGGACAGATTACCACCTCCTCCAAAGTTGGAATAACCCCCAATGTGATTTCACAGCTCTGGTTGCAGCCCTACGTTTGCACACATTAAACACACCATTCTTAATTTTCCTTATTAAACATACATGTGATGTTCACCATTTAAATATATTTTGTTTTCCTTTGTTAAAAGGTGTTTCACATTAGATTGCAAGTATGCACCAAACGTGTTTCCATATGGATGTGTTATTTTTTTATTTCTCCTGCTTGCATTTACTTTCATATGTAAATTGCAAGAGACACTTGGAGGGCCCAATGTTAAAATCGCCAAAATACAGCAGGAAAAAATAATGGTGCCACGTCTGAAAATGAGACAAGTCTCAAAGGCAACATTGCTTGTGGTTCCTCCCTTTATTACTTGTGCATTGATGCAATGTTTATTCCAGAAGACTTGCACTTGGATGCAGTAATTGAATTGGTGTGAACTTTCCTTGTTCTTGTGGAGTTATATTCCCAAAGGCAATACCAAAGAGCACAATTCTCTGTACATTTACAGCGAATGAGAATGGAAAACAACTCTGTCAACTACCTGGCATCAGAAACCGACAGGCAGAAAAGACATTTCTCAGTAAGAATATGTACTGGAGTGAATTTAACTCAGAACTAAAGAATCAAAGTCTCCTTAGTACTGCCTTGGCAATCCCCCATCTTAAATATGTCCACCACTGTAGCATGGGAGATTTCTGCCATCTGGTACACAAGAGAGGCAAACAACTATTTCAATTTTTCAGTGCCTCATTTTGTACCTACTGAGTGGGTAGGTCCTCTGTAGGTTGCAAGTCTTTCAAACCTGTACTTCATACTTCTGCTCAAAACTACGGAAAACGGTAGATCATTTGGAAAAGAAGTTGTGCTCACCAGAGTTCATAGATGGTAACAAAGTTGTTAAACATCAGAATACTAAATGCTGAATTTAAGTGCTGACCTGTAGAAACAGAAGGTTTTTCTTTGAGGAATTAGCATGGCTATCATAAGGCATTTGGATCACTCTGTAATGTCAGGTCAGCTGAAGTAAAAGGCACCTAGGCACACCTACCAGTTACGTTCCACATTCCAATATCCCACAAAAGGTGATGAAGAGGAGCATAAGAGAAGAATTAAAGCGAGAGACAGACAAACCTTAAACCATTCCATTTCTTTTACACTTTACAAGAACAAATACCCAAACCATGACTGGTGCTGTGGACCCTTTTCAACCCTCAACGAACCTTTCAGAAGATGATCTGAAAGTTTGAGAACTTTTTGCCAACGTTTGTCCAAAAAAAAGCTCCAGAGGAAGACAGGCATCAATGACGAGAGTCAACCTGACACCGTCGAACCAGGAGTGACATAAGGGAGCTCCAGAACTCTTTGCCATTAGCAGTGAGGAAAAAGACCTCCAGGGCTCTCCGGGGCATTGCTGCAGCAGCCATCGACAAACCGAAATCTGGATCAGAGTACCCGATCACTGTACGTCAAGGGGAAAAGCTCAAAGAAATTGACTTCTTGACTGCGCCCTACCGTCGTAGTCAGTCTAAAAGTTTGACTTTGTCCCGGTCCAGCACAACCAGATTGCTGCAGTTGGTGCGTTATGCTTTTTGGGGCTAGAATGTAATTTTTTTTATTTAATCTTTAAAAATTCATATCTCAGGTTCCCTACATTTGATTTTGGTCATTTAGGTGTCATTTTAAAGATACAAATATTCACTATGCTTAGAAAATGTTGGGTGTGCATTGAGTTGTGTCTTTTACTTATTTACTGTTTTGACGATATTAAATGCTTCACACTTACCTGTCTCCTAATTTAAGCCTGACTGCTCATTGCCAACCTACCAAGGGTTGAGCAAGAATTAATTTATTGAGACTTGACTGGACCTTATTATTGAATGTGGTATTATTACTAACTGAAGGTGTTTACCTGCAGCTTCTAATAACCCACTTTCCTACACCTGGTATTGGTACAAGTGGAATTCGTAATAGACAATAGAGCAGAATAGGATCATGAATTAATCCTAATAACACCCAATAAGTGGGTCATAACATGCAGTAATCAATGCTACCATAAAGGAGAGGTTTTGCTGGGGTTGCAGCCTGTCAATATGGTCAGAGCGGGTCGGAGGGGCCACACCCCCCAACTTTTTCCCAACAAGAAGAGTGTCTGTAAGGCTGAACAAAGGTCACCCTGAAAGACACTCTTCTTGTTCAGGTCAGGCAGCCAGAATCTATACATGTTCTAAATGTGCTGGTGCCTGGCTGCCTGAGCTGAACTTAGCTGGGCTGGTGAATTCATAGCCCTCCCAGCTTGACCTCCTCAGCCTGGGAAAAGTGTGGTGAGGCCCTCTCCCTCCCTGTGTGTAAATGCATGGGTATGAGTGAGTGAGTAAGTGTGTGGGTGTTTGCCCCCCTAGCCCCCCCCTGCTGAAAGAGTCAATCTCCAATGCTGTGAGGTGCAGGGTGCTGAATTGGCAGATCACGAGTGGTGGTCCACCATTTTGGGTTTTAGGTACATTGAACTCAGACAAAGTTTATGTCATAAAGCACTGTCCAAGAACAAATACTGCATCACATTATCATAAACATAGACATGGGAAGGGTTGGTGTTTTATTATGATTGATTTAATGGCCACTCCAAACAGTAAACTAATTTACACAATGGAAAGTCATTCTTGAGACAGTGGAAAATAGAGAACAAGTTTTTAAATGAAAAAAACAGAAGTCCTCACGGCATGCCAGAGTATTGAAGAAAACTGTCTCCCAGTGTATCTTGAATTCCTTCCTTCAGTACTCTCCTTGAGAACTAGTAAAGCCTGCTTCCTGCCTTTGTACCCATGTGGAGACATGGGTGCACATGCAGGCAAGAGCCTAAAGGAACTTACTCATAGAAATCTGGGTGCTGTGGAGTAGCAGATATACTGATTCAGTGTAAGGGGTCACCCTGTTCTAAAAACACTGCTGACTAAAGTGGCTGAAAAAGGGTGTGCCGAGAGTGTGCTGCTAAAAGAGACTGCCAATGGAAATTAGTTCAGTGAAACTAACCCAAGCCAAACAAGTGTAATGAAGGATTTCCAGCACATCCTTGTACTTTTAAATGTCAAGCCAACAAGACTGTTTATACTTAGACAGCATTTGAACCAATCAAAACCTACTGAAATCGCATTGCGCTATGGCTGTAAGAGGTATCTACGCCCTGTTGCAGACATAAAGATACTACTGGTCCAGATGTTGCTGTAGCTGCTTTTGGATTTGATCCCATCTCAACTTTATATTCCTCTAGGTTTGACAAGCACCTAACATCACCACTGGAGCTTCACTTCTATTCGAGGGACTTCAATTCAGAGACTTCTAAAACCAATAATAGACTTTGGTCCTCCTGGGAGCAACTCAATATTTTTGAATGAAGACTTGACTTTTAGACTCATGTTAAATAATAAATTCAGCTCACCATGACTTTGACAATCCTTCAAAAGGCCAAACAGGGTGGCTCAACTCAATGATTTGATTTAAATGATACTTTAAACAGGATTGTTGGCTTAAATTAACTTTTTACTATTTATACTAGATTTTGGATGCTTTATCTTTTTTGATGTTTTAGAAAATTATTTTTTTCATTAACTTTACTAATTTGCCCTTTGTGTGACACAAAATATTTTAATAAACGTTATCTTCTTAATTAACCAGGTTTGGAACTTTGAAAACATTCTATCTTTATTATGTTGCTGTTTCACCAGTCCAATGGTCTTTAGCATTTTTAATGTTCAGTTAGCACAGATGTACAAATAAAATGATTCTCGAGGCCAAATTGATCAAACTTGTGCATTGACCTCGTGCTAACCAAGATGGTGCAAGGGTGACGTAAAACCTGAGTGAAATTTATCAAGCCATGCAAGGCCTCCTTTTGTGGCCCAATATGGCTTGATAAATCTAGAGTAATGCAAGTCAGAGCAAACCGCTGCACTGCTTTACACTGCTCAGGGAGGCATCCACCCAAGGATTTTGGCAAATTTCCAGATTTATCACTAGTGATCAACCAGGGAATGCATCAAAATGCTACGCCTATCTAGGTGACGCATAACAAGGAGAAATATATTTTATTCTCCTTGTTTTTTCCTCTTTATACCTGTGCTGCATTCTGCAGCACACTTAGAGGAAAATGCCTATCAGGAATATTTTTGTGCAGGAAGGTGCCCTTTTCTGCACAAAGACAATCCTGCCTGCAACACAGGTGCACTATGAACATAATGCAAGGAAGCCTGAGTTGATGCTATGCTCCCAAAAGTGCACTAGCACTGGGATAGGACAGGAATGTGCTGTATAATGTTAGAGGGCTTGCTGCGTTGTGTAGCATGAAAGATTGATACATATGCCACTAAGTACTCAATGTTTTGACAATTATTAGGTCAAATGATAAATATCACAAGCAGGCTCAAAATGTTTGTTGTGGGTTTTAATGCTATTTTCTACATGGAATTTGGACAAAATATATTTTTTAGAGCTGTTCAATTTACTTCAATAAATGCAAGCAGGATAAAACATTCGAAGCAAGCACAGCCATTTAATTGAGAAACCAATTTGAGTGCCTGGTTGATGTTTTTGTGCCTTATAGAAGCTCAGTCGCAGCATACAACATTTGTCCCTCACTCACTCCATAGCCTAAGATTCTGATTCCTGGCAGGATGATTGTCAGGGTGGTTGTCATCCAGGTAAAAACACACATTTACAACCAGCAACAGCTTGACACTAATAAATCTAGGTTCAATTTTAGTTCCGGCCCTGATGCAGCAATGGGTCACAGCAAAAGTGCCTTATGAAACTCAAAGAATTATGCTCAAAGTGATTTGTGCACCACATTTTACAAGCTGTACTCCATGATGTAGACAAAGAAGCCCTTCAAGTTACTTTCTCAGGCCACATTGACTTTGCCTACATAGAACTCCACTGGTTCACTTCATTGAGATCAAACCGTCCCCTTTATGTTCTCCCTTCCTATCCGGGTTACTTATGGACTATATCAATACTTACTACTATACTCTCACAAATGCACTCTCTTCTTTTACTTACCTTTGCCTGATCACTCTTCTATTGTCGGTGTTTTCCGTTTTCCCGTCTCTCGTTTTATTTCTTCTATGTAGGTTTTGCATTGCAGCATACATAAACTTGATCCATTTTTGATCTTCAATTCTACAACAATCCTTTTCTTTAATCTTGTCCTCTCTTGGCTCGGTTATCATTCTCTCTAAGTCCCTCCATATTTCTCTAACCCAATGCACTCTACTTTGTTCACTTTTGGTATGTGGACTCATCTCTCATAGTCCTGCCATTCTCTGTTGGCTCATACTCTACTTTGTCCACTTTTGGTATTGCGGGCTCATCTCTCTCAGTCCTACCGTTCTCTGTTTGCTCATACTCTACTTTCTTCACTTTGGTGTGTGGTCTCATCTCTCTCAGTCCTACTGTTCTCTGTTGGCGCATACTCTACTTTTTCCCCTTTTGATATGTGGGCTCATCTCTCTTAGACCTACTGTTCTCTGTTGGTGCATACTCTACTTTTTCCCCTTTTGGTATGTGGGCTCATCTCTCTCAGTCCTACTGTTCTCTGTTGCCTAATTTTTCACAAGAGACTTCTCTTCCGGTTACTTATAAAAGCATGGATTTTGATAACATCTGCATCCAGTCCCATGGTTGTCTGCATCCCAGAATTTGCAATTGCCTACATATTGCGCTTGGGTCCAGCTTCAGGTGCAGTCCTGTTTTCTCCCTGTTCACAAACCCTGCAACTCTCTACCATCCGTGATCCTTTCAGCTACCACTCTACACTACTTCTGTTCACTTCAAATACAACAGGGTTCCATGGGTTTGTCATGTTATTGGTTATGTGTTGCTTTATTTTTCTATATTTGATGAAATTGCTTGGAAATTCAATCGAATAAAATACAAGTGGGACCTCTGGGTATGCTCCTATCTCCATATATCAATCAGCAAAGACATTAAACTTTGGTTCATTGTGTAATTGGCAAATAACCAGCATTTCATCTGTCCGAAAACAGGATCATCAAAGTTGAGTTGGCCTCTCCATTATGAACATTGATGGATTACGCCCCAAGACATGTTGCTTCAGAATTTAAACTAACTGATAGCTCAAGAAACAGGTGAAAGAGAAGTACCAGACTATTTATTACCACCTCACACTTCTCTTCAAGATGAAATGGTTCTAACACTAAGGGGGTTATTCCAACTTTGGAGGAAGTGGTAATCCGTCCCAAAAGTGACGGTAAAGTGACGGATATACCACCAGCCGTATTACGAGTCCATTATATCCTATGGAACTCGTAATACGGCTGGTGGTAAATCCGTCACATTTGGGACGGATTACCACCTCCTCCAAAGTTGGAATAACCCCCTAAATCATTTTCTGCTCATACCTCTTATTCACTGCAACATTGACCTCCAGTATCCCACCTGATAGACAATTAGAGAAAACAGTACATATTCACTCCCATTTTGAGATAAGTGCAGATTTCCCTGTTACAGTCTTCCCCAAATGGTATGCATTGTGCATTCTATGCACAATGGAGCTTGGAGCTTTGGGTAGCTTCTTTTACCTTGCCCTAGCAGAATTAGAATCACTCAATAAGTAAAATCAAAATCCAAGAAAGCAGGCCTGCTCCATGTGGGAATACAGCCTTCGGCATAAAATCTGTCTCTGGGTTTTCCTGTCACTACAACACTCGGGAAGAAAGTCCAAGCTTGCTTTGTGACTTTATTGCCCGGAAAATATTTATGAGTTCTACAAAACCTCTACATTCCTTATGAGTTAGGCCCTAGCTATGTGATACAACCCAATAAACTGAATAAAATGCAGATGAACTGGCTTATTCAGGCTCTTATGGTATCAGGTTCACTGAGGCCATAATAGGCACCAAAAGCCATCAATATGGAAATATCTATCTATCTATCTATCTATCTATCTATCTATCTATCTATCTATCTATCTATCTATCTATCTATCTATCTATCTATCTATCTAGCTGTCTGACTCTCTGTTTATCTATCTATCTATCTATTTTATTATGCAAATTAAATTAAATATTTCCTGTTTTTATGTTTATATGGGGATATTTAAAATTTGCGACCCTGAAATTGTTGAATTCGTAAGAGTTGATCACGTGAGACCATAGATCATTCTTATGTGATGTATGAGTTCTTCCTGACACTATGTGGTATC
This sequence comes from Pleurodeles waltl, assembly GCF_031143425.1. Classification (NCBI taxonomy): domain Eukaryota; kingdom Metazoa; phylum Chordata; class Amphibia; order Caudata; family Salamandridae; genus Pleurodeles; species Pleurodeles waltl. Next base: position 40,927,026 of record NC_090450.1, read on the forward strand.
ACTTTCAAATCAACACAAGAGCTTGGAACCATGCGGATTGGGACAAATAAGACTTAATAAACACACATTACCTGCTGAATCCATAGACTGACTTCATATGTCTAATGAGGGCTTCTTCGTTCCATTGCTTCCTCATAAAAGGACAAACACATAAAGAAATTAATGAGGTTTATAAAGTGTGTGCATGTCGCCAACATCCATAAAAGACATCATCAGTTTGTCATCTGATTCTTCATAACCACTAACTCAATAAATACATAATCGACTAATTATTCGAACCTATATCCACACATTCAAAAACATATCTAGCTGTGCCTGTTGAGCCCATGGATACTGTCCTGGCAGACATTCCTTCCTTCACCTGAGGCTAGACATTCTCTTAGCCCATGCACACCATTCACCCACAGTACGCACTCAATGCATTACTTATATGCATCTTTAGGTGCACATATAGGTGGTCATTCTGACCTTGGCGGTAAAAGGCGCCTACCGCCGGTCAGAAATCCTCCATAATCCCGCCGCGGTCGCGGAAACCCGCCACGGTCATTCTGACCCGCAGAAGGCAAACCTCCGAAAATCCGACCGCCACAACAGACCGCCAGACCAGCGGTCGGCGGAAAGGTGGAGGTGACAAAACCTCCACCGTCACGCCAACAGAAATACGCCCATGCCATTACGACCCACGAATCCACGCGGCGGTCATTCAAACGCGGTATTCCATTGGCGGGACACACCGCCGCGGTCAGAATACACACAAACGAACAAAACTCAGCCACATTGGACGATTTGAATCCCACACACCTGATACACATACACACACCACTCCCACACACACAATACAATATAAAACACCCACCCACATCACCCACAAACCCCTACGCTAAAAAATTCGTAAAGAAGGCAAGAGCGAGACACCAGCTTCCAAAAAATAACAGCCACAGCCACTCAACACCATCACCCACACACTATCCACACACAAAACAACACACACCACCACACTCAACTCACTTAAATACACATACTCCACCCCACACATCATACACACCACCCCATGGCACCCCAAAGACAACCCCACTTCACAGACGAAGAACTCAGGGTCATGGTGGAGGAAATCGTTCGGGTAGAGCCCCAGCTGTTCGGCACACAGATACAATACACCAGCATTGCCCGGAGGACGGAGCTATGGCAGAGGATTGTCGACAGGGTGAACGCAGTGGGACAGCACCCCAGAAATCGGGAAGACATCAGGAAGCGATGGAACGACCTACGGGGGAAGGTGCGTTCCATGGTATCCAGGCACAACATCGCCGTGCAGAAGACTGGCGGAGGACCCCCACCTCAACCCCCACAATTCACATCATGGGAGGAGGAAGTCTTGAACATCCTGCATCCTGACGGCCTCGCAGGAGTCGGCGGAGGAATGGATACTGGTAAGTTGAAGCTTCAATACTGCTTCCCCCCCACCTGCATGCCAAATCAGACCCCAACCCTCACCCCCATCCTCGAACCCCACCCTCACCCCCACCCCATCCTCACCCCCACCCTCACCCCCACCACCATCCTCACCCCCACCACCATCCTCACCCCCACCCCCAGCACACCTATTCCCCGCCAATGTCTCACCATCACAACCCACACATCCCAAAACCTAGGCCTGCATGCGTCCACTAAGCATGGACACCCATCACCAAAGCATGCCCAATGCATATACACATCCCCCCCACAAGCCACCCTCACCAAAGCCCCCACACACGAATGCCAGCACTTGGGGACACGAGAAGCCACAGATACACCCATATGCCACACATTGAAACTATAACCATACCTCTATACCCCTGCAGGACCCGACCGTCAACACACCGCGACGGAGGGGCCAGAATTCTCCACACCCCCCACCCAAGAGGCCGTCAGCGATGACAGCAGCTCTGTCGACCTGGACACCGATGACCAGCCCGGACCATCGGGGACCTCTGGACAGTCGGTTCCCCTTACACAGGCCCAGGCCACTACAGACCCAAACCCCTCTGGGAACACCAGCACAGCTCCCACCCAGCGGGCCCATGCCTCTGTCTCCAGGGCGCGTCAATCTGCGGTGTGTCTACCACTACAGGGCACCCAGGATAACCCACCACCCCAACAACAACAGGGACCTGGGGGCAGTGGTAGTGGGCACACCGGCCAGGGGGCAGAGGCCCAGGGAAACAGGGGAACTCGGAGGGCAGCTGTGCGACAGGGGGGGGGAGGAGAGGCCCAGGGAACCCACTCTCCACGAGGTCCTCACCACCATCATGGGAGCATACAACCGCTCCCAGGAGACGATGGCGACGGTACTGGCCCGGTTCCAGGAGATCCAGGTACTGCAGGAGGAACACTATCGGGGGTACAGGGAGGACATCAGAGCCATCAACACCACCCTGGTTACCATGGTAGGGCTGCTGCAGGACCTCGTCAACAACAGGGCGGACACTGAACAACACCCAAGGGCCCCTGCCACTAGCCTGGACCAAGAACAGCCAACCATCTCCGCCGGCGCTAGTGGACAGGAGGCCCCCGCACAGCAGCAGCCCACCAGACCCCCACCTCCTGCAGGAGAAGAACCACCCCGCAAGAGGGCCCTGAGATCTCGCAAGAAGACAGAGTAGGATGTCAAGACCCCCGCCAGCAATGGATACCACCTGATGTCATCCCACTGTCCCACATTGTCACCCTGTCCATCCTTGAACTGCCCATGCTCCATCTCTCCACAGGCCTCTGGACAATGCACCTGTGTGACTGTGACTCTGGACTCTGCCATGGACATTCCTTCACCATAGCCCCCACCCACTTGAAACCACCCATCCCATTTTGAGCACTTCAATAAACACCTATTTTGCACCAAAATATCTGGAGTCTGGCTGTGATTTCAATATATTGTAATTGACATGACAGTGCAAATATGTCCTTGTACATGGTGAAGTCAACAAACAGCTGCCACAAAGCTGTAGTCCATGGGGAAACGAAGCACAGGACTCGTAGTGGGGACCCCAGATCTGAAATAGGGAGGGAAAAGCCAAAACTCAGTCATCATACACTGGGGCAAATAGACAGGCAGCAGAGATGCTGGAGAGTAGTTAACATTTACTAAATTATCTTTGAAATGTTACCTGTGTCCTATTGGAAGTACTGTTCAATGATTCTGTCCCTGTTGTCTGTTTCAGCCCCGTCGTCTTCCTCCTCGTCACTCTCCTCAGGTTCCACCGCTGCCACAACACCACCGTCTCGACCATCCTCCTGCAGGAAAGGCACCTGGCGGCGCAAAGCCAGGTTGTGAAGCATGCAGCAGGCCACGATGATGTGACACACCTTCTTAGGTGAGTACATTAGGGATCCACCTGTCATATGCAGGCACCGAAACCTGGCCTTTAGGAGGCCAAAGGTGCGTTCGATCACCCTCCTAGTACGCCCATGGGCCTCATTGTACCGTTCCTCTGCCCTGGTCCGGGGATTCCTTACTGGGGTCAGTAGCCACTACAGGTTGGGGTACCCAGAGTCCCCCACTAGCCATACACGGTGTCTCTGTAGCTGTTCCATCACGTAAGGGATGGTGCTATTCCTGAGGATGTAGGCGTCATGCACTGACCCTGGGAATTTGGCATTTACATGCGAGATGTACTGGTCAGCCAAACACACCACCTGGATGTTCATTGAATGGTAATTTTTTCTGTTCCTGTACACCTGCTCCCTGTCTCTTGGGGGAACCAAAGCCACATGGGTCCCATCAATGGCACCAATTACGTTGGGAATATGTCCAAGGGCGTAGAAATCACCCTTCACTGTAGCCAATTCGCCCACCTCAGGGAAAATGATGTAGTTCCTCACGGATTTCACCAGGGCAGACAACACTCTGGATAACACCTTCGAAAACATGGGCTGAGACATCCCAGAAGCAATTCCCACGGTTGTCTGAAATGACCCACTTGCCAAGAAATGGAGTACTGACATGACCTGCACCAGAGGGGGAATCCCTGTGGGTTGGCGGATGGGGGACATCAGGTCGGGCTCCAGCTGGGCACACAGTTCATGGATAGTGGCACGGTTAAGACGGTAGGTCAGGATAATGTGGCGTTCTTCCATTGTCGACAGGTCCACCAGCGGTCGGTACACGGGAGGATTCATCCGTCTCCTCGCCCAACCCAGCGGACGGTGCCTAGGAAGGACAACATGGAGCACACAGTCAAGCAACCCACAGGTACGTACTCACAGCTAGCACAGTATACGATTCTCTATGCAGTGAATGGCGTGTCTGAGTGGCTATGCAAGGCCTAGGCCTGTGTGACACAGTTGAAATTGAGCCATGTGGGCCCTGGAAATGGCGGCTGCCTGACCTGTGAAGTGTGACAATGGGATGTGAGGTCAATGCGCTGGCGTGGCACACCGCGGCGGGCGGCGGGCGAAGACCGCGGCGCAAAGCCGCATTGGTTAACATTGAAGCCTATGGGTTTCAGGAGCCAATGGCGAAGGGCGCCGGCGGTGGCGGGACGCACCGCCGCGGTACGCACCGCCGCGGACGTCACCGCCATTTTCTATCTACTTATCCACTTGCGACTTGAACTTTCACAGGAGAGGACCTATACTGCAAGTGTTGCTGTGACCTCGGTCTGGAAGGGACAATGGCTGCTGCGCCTGGGGAAAGGGCCCCTGCCTTCACTGGAGAGGAGTTGGAGAAACTTGTGGATGGGGTCCTCCCCCAGTATGCGCTACTCTACGGTCCTCCAGACCAACAAGTGAGTTTAATTCAATATGGATTTGGGGCCACTGGCTGGCTTGGGGGCCTGGCGGGGGGCCTGGCGGGGATGGGGGGGCATGTTGGGCCTGGCGGGGGGCATGGCGGGGGGCCTGGCGGGGATGGGGGGGCATGTTGGGCCTGGCGGGGGCATGGCGTGGGGCCTGGCGGGGATGGGGGGCATGTTGGGGCTGGCGGGGGGCATGGCGGGGGGCCTGGCGGGGATGGGGGGCATGTTGGGCCTGGCGGGGGGCCTGGCGGGGGGCCTGGCGGGGATGGGGGGCATGTTGGGGCTGGCGGGGGGCATGGCGGGGGGCCTGGCGGGGATGGGGGGCATGTTGGGCCTGGCGGGGGGCCTGGCGGGGGGCCTGGCGGGGATGGGGGGCATGTTGGGGCTGGCGGGGGGCATGGCGGGGGGCCTGGCGGGGATGGGGGGCATGTTGGGCCTGGCGGGGGGCCTGGCGGAGGGCCTGGCGGGGATGGGGGGCGTTGGGCCACTGGCAACGAAAATGCAGACAAACTTGAACGTGGTATTTCTCCCTCCCTGTACGTGTCACATAGGTCCGCGCCCATGAGAAGATCGGGATTTGGCGTGCCATCGCCAAGGAAGTCCGGACCCTGGGGGTCCACCATCGACGGGGCACCCACTGCCGCAAGAGGTGGGAGAACATCCGCCGCGGGACCAAGAAGACCGCCGAGTCTCTGCTGGGGATGGCCTCCCAACGTAGGCGGGGTGCCTGCCGTCAACTGAGCCCCCTGATGTTCCGGATCCTGGCGGTGGCCTACCCTGAATTGGATGGGCGCGTGAGGGCAGCACAGCAGACACAAGGGGGTGAGTACAAGCATTATCTACTCTGTTGTCGCGCAGTGGAGGTGTCTGGTTGGGGGAGGAGGGCTGGGGGTCCCCCTAGGCCAGGGCGATATCTGTAGGCTGGGCACCCCCGTAAGCCCCTGTGTCCCCAGCCACCACCCTCAGTAGTTTGTCAGTACAGCCATCCCTGGGCCGTGTCATCCATGGGTGCAGTTGTCAACTCTAGGCGTGTAGGGCATGTTCCACGGAATGCGTAGCGGACCCCAAGTGCGCAACTTAGTGCAGGGGGCATCTGTGTCTGTCATGTCCGCTAACTGTACCGGAGATCCATGTACTCAATATCCCTTTATTTCTCTCTCCCCCCCCCTTTTTGTTTGTCTTTCTGTGCTTGTGTGCATCATCATCATCAGGCGGAGGAGATGTGGCATCGGGGCAGGAGGGAGCTGCATCTCACATGGCCCAGGAGGGCCATGCCACAGAGTCAGACTGGACCAGTGAGACGGAGGGCGAGGGGAGCTCCACGACGGGGACGACTGGACCCTGCAGCGACACGGACACGTCCTCGGAAGGGGGCTCCCTTGCGGGGGTGGCACCATCCGTGCCCCCCGCCATTACAGGTACAGCCGCCACCCAGCGCACCATCTCCGCCCTCCCAGCAGCCCCTCAGCGTTCGCCCCGTGCCCGCTCTGCCAGGAAGCCGGGCATCTCCTTCGCCCCAGGCACCTCAGGCCCTGCCCCTGTTACCCCCGCTGCCCTCAGTGAGGAGGTCATTGACCTCCTCCGAACGCTCATTGTTGGGCAGACTACCCTTTTGAATGCCATCCAGGGGGTGGAGAGGGAGGTTCATCGCAGCAATGCGTACCTGGAGGGCATTCATTCGGGTCAGGCTGCCCATCAGCGATCGTTCCAGGCTCTGGCCTCAGCACTGACGGCAGCCATTGTCCCTGTCTCCTGCCTGCCTCTACTAACTCCCTCCTCCCAGTCTCCTGTTCCTCTGCCTGTCCCACCCACACCATCAGACCAGCCTGCACACACCTCAACACCCAAGAGAAGCTCATCCAAACATAAGCGCCACAGATCACGCAGACATTCACACACGCAACATTCCGATGCAGACATGCCAACAGTCACTACCACCTCTGTGACCCCCACCTCCTCGTCTCCCTCCTCCCTCCCTGTGACGTCTACACTCACACCTCCATTCACCTCACCATCAGCCAGTGTTTCCATCACCAGCACACCCTCCACTCCAGTCCGCACACGTGCAGTCACCACCCCCACTGCCATTTACACGTCCCCTGTGTCCTCTCCCACTGTGTCTGTCACCCCCTCTTCCACACCACACAAACGCAGCCACCCACCCACCCAACAGCCATCCACCTCACGACAGCCTATCCCTCCTGCACCTGCACCCAAAGACAGCAAACGTGACTCACCTACAACCACATCCTCTCCCTCCACTCCCATTCCCACTGTACCTACCACTCTCCATTGTCCCAAGAAGCTCTTCCTCGCCACTACTAACTTCTTTCCTGACCCTGAGCCCCCCCCTCCTTCTCGTCGGGGTAAGAAGAGCACCTCAGCCACCACCAGCCCTGCAGTCCCCTTGACAAGGGTGCAGGGGTATTGGAGCCCGCCAGCCCGCATGTCTGGTTCTTCACCCAGCAGCAAGGGGACAGCCAGCCCACCCCCTGGGAAGAGGAGCAGAAGGCGGAAGGGGCGCCGCAGGAGCCCGCCTTCTACATCCCCCCCGGACACCACCCAGAGACAGTCACCAGCCACAGCTCCAAAGGGAGGAAAGGGCCACAGGCCCACGACTAAGGAGGGCAAGGGCAGCAAGTCGGAGAGGTCAGGCAGCAGGCCTGCTGCCCAGGAGGAGCCCACAACCCCCATAGCCGCTGCCCCGGGAGGAACCGGCACAGCTGCCCCGGGAGAGCCCACCACCCCCATAGCCGCTGCCCAGGGAGGACCCAGCCCAGCTGGCCAGGAGGGCCCCACCACCCACAGCCCAGGTGGGCAGTGAAGGAGCACCATCCCCGCTGCCCAGGAGGGCACCACCAGGCAATTAGCAGTTGGCCATAGACCGGCTGCCGTCTCAAGAACCGCTGAACTGGGCCCCGCCGTCTCACGCACCGCTCCGCTGGGCCCCGCCGTCTCAAGAACCGCTGAACTGGGCCCTTCAAGGCAAGAACCGCTGAACTGGGCCCCGCCGTCTCACGCACCGCTCCGCTGGGCCCCGCCGTCTCAAGAACCGCTGAACTGGGCCCTTCAAGGCAAGAACCGCTGAACTGGGCCCCGCCGTCTCACGCACCGCTCCGCTGGGCCCCGCCGTCTCAAGAACCGCTGAACTGGGCCCTTCAAGGCAAGGAGCGCTGAACTGGGCCCCGCCGTCTCACGGACCGCTCCGCTGGGCCCCGCCGTCTCAAGAACCGCTGAACTGGGCCCTTCAAGGCAAGGAGCGCTGAACTGGGCCCCGCCGTCTCACGCACCGCTCCGCTGGGCCCCGCCGTCTCAAGAACCGCTGAACTGGGCCCTTCAAGGCAAGGAGCGCTGAACTGGGCCCCGCCGTCTCACGCACCGCTCCGCTGAGCCCCGCCGTCTCAAGAACCGCTGAACTGGGCCCTTCAAGGCAAGGAGCGCTGAACTGGGCCCCGCCGTCTCACGCACCGCTCCGCTGGGCCCCGCCGTCTCAAGAACCGCTGAACTGGGCCCTTCAAGGCAAGGAGCGCTGAACTGGGCCCCGCCGTCTCAAGAACCGCTGAACTGGGCCCCGCCGTCTCACGCACCGCTCCGCTGGGCCCCGCCGTCTCAAGAACCGCTGAACTGGGCCCCGCCGTCTCAAGAACCGCTTAACTGGGCCCTTCAGGGCAAGGACCGCTGAACTGGGCCCCGCCGTCTCAAGAACCGCTCCGCTGGGCCCCGCCGTCTCACGCACCGCTCCGCTGGGCCCCGCCGTCTCAAGAACCGCTGAACTGGGCCCGCCGTCTCAAGAACCGCTTAACTGGGCCCTTCAGGGCAAGGAGCGCTGAACTGGGCCCCGCCGTCTCAAGAACCGCTGAACTGGGCCCCGCCGTCTCACGCACCGCTCCGCTGGGCCCCGCCGTCTCAAGAACCGCTGAACTGGGCCCCGCCGTCTCAAGAACCGCTTAACTGGGCCCTTCAGGGCAAGGACCGCTGAACTGGGCCCCGCCGTCTCAAGAACCGCTCCGCTGGGCCCCGCCGTCTCACGCACCGCTCCGCTGGGCCCCGCCGTCTCAAGAACCGCTGAACTGGGCCCGCCGTCTCAGGAACCGCTGAACTGGGCCCTTCAAGGCAAGAACCGCTGGCCCTTTGGCCGACGTGGCAGGGCAGGATCTATCTCGGGCAGGGCTGCAGGATGTCCTCTGGCCAACTTGCCTCCTCCAGTGGCAGTGGGGTCTGTTATGGACTGTATGGACTGTGGCTTTGCTCTCCCCAGGATGGCCCAGTGGGCAGGCCACCCACTGTATGGACTGTATGGACTGTGGCTTTGCTCTCCCCAGGATGGCCCAGTGGGCAGGCCACCCACTGTATGGACTGTTTGGACTGTGGCTTTGCTCTCCCCAGGATGGCCCAGTGGGCAGGCCACCCACTGTATGGACTGTATGGACTGTGGCTTTGCTCTCCCCAGGATGGCCCAGTGGGCAGGCCACCCACTGTATGGACTGTTTGGACTGTGGCTTTACTCTCCCCAGGATGGCCCAGTGGGCAGGCCACCCACTGTATGGACTGTTTGGACTGTGGCTTTGCTCTCCCCAGGATGGCCCAGTGGGCAGGCCACCCACTGTATGGACTGTTTGGACTGTGGCTTTGCTCTCCCCAGGATGGCCCAGTGGTCATGGAGTCCCCTCGTGGATCTGGCGTCGTGTACTCAAGTGGCTGAGGTGCCCCCCCTTCCCTTCCCCCTGAGGTGCCTGTCCTATTTTCTTTCTGATGCCCCTGCAGTGTTCTCTCCGTGGAGTTCTTGTCGTGGGACTGGGCCTTGCCCCTTTGCACAGGACCCCTGTGATCCACGGACAGTGGTTGGACTACATTTAGTAGCTGTATATATTTTGTACATAGTTTATTTATTTATTGGGATTACTGGTGTACATATTTCAATATATCTGCCCGTTTATGATCTCTTCTTTTGGTCTTTGCATTATTTCGGAGGGGGGTGGTTTGTGGGTTGTGACAGTGATCTGTGGGAATGCATTGATGTGTGTGTTGTAGTGGGTGTGGGTGGGTGGGTGTGTGCCGGTAATCTTTTCCCTCCCCTGTGTCGTAGGTGCAGTACTCACCGATGTCTTACGCGCCGCCGGGTGTACTCCTGGTATATGAGCAGGAATAGGAGTGCGGGGATGACCTGCAACTCTGGTTCCATACTGCCGGAATCTCGCGTGGAGTGCGTAGAGGTGAGCGTTTTCCCGTTCGTAGTCTGTTTCCGCCGTGTTCTTATCGGCGGTGCTCCCGCCCCGGAAAAGGTGGCAGATTGGTGGGTCGTAATAGGGTGGGCGGTACATTGTCTGCCGCCTGGCTGTTGGCGGGAACCGCTGCGCTGTTTGTTTGTACCGCTGTGGCGGGCGGAGTGTTAAGTTGGCGGGCTGTGTTGGCGGTTCCCGCCAGGGTCAGAATTGCATATTTTTGACCGCCGGCCTGTTGGCGGCTTGGCCGCCGCTTTATCACCGACCGCCAGGGTCAGAATGAGGGCCATAGAGCACTGTACAGAGTTTGCCATCTCTGGGCACTGGTGATCCACAATGTGAGCATTGAGAATAGATAAGACCCCTGTAGCAGAAGACGTAAGTGCATTTCAGAACTTTAATCACTTGAGATTTTGACAAGGAGACCACTGCCAGGTCTTACATCCTAGGCCATTGGAAAAATGTGACTCTGTACCACAGCAAACAGTGAGCAATGAGGGCGGATTCCACAGTTGCCACACAAGCATGATGTGCCAATGCCATCACAGCAAACTTCAGTAAATGTTGTTTTTATTTAAAAAGGAACCGATGTTTTACATGTGTGAAAAATGCAAATGCAAGTACAAGCACTACTATAAACATCACCTGCCTACCTTCCCTCTGTTAGCGGGCGTGCAAGTTGTGTCAAACACTCTCCAGGGTCAAGTGCCATCCGTATCAGAGATATAGACTGTCGATATATGCCCATGCTGGCTGAATACTTATAATACGGGCCTATTATCATAGCTTTCTCTTTAAAATATGTTTGTTTCGGTCTTTTAAATGTTTGGTTTCAATATTAAATCCAATTCAATTTTACTTCAGATGATTTACTTTTGTTTTAACCCGTTTAGTGCGACGTCAACACTACCTCCCTGGTGCGGGTCACGACCAGTGGCCGACACCAGGGAAGGGGTTAAAAAATCCTCAGGTGCATCAATTTCACTTGGGGGGGTCAGGCCCCTCAACTAACGGGCCAAATACCCCCCCCCCCCCCCAGGAGCACATTTTTTAAATTCAAGGTAGGTGTCCGGCCATTATGGCCCCCAAGGAAATCATACAAATACTAAATAAAATATATAGATCTATATATACATATAGCTATATATATATATATATATATATATATATAAATATATATATATATATATATATATATATATATATATTAATATATGTCAATAGATATATCTATCTGCAAATATATATATAAATATATGAGTGTTTATATATATATATATATATATAAAAATATATAGAAGACTTTTGTCAATGCATGTGTGGTTTCCCTGGGGGCTGCGATCGGCCCCCAAGAAAGCCAGACACACATATAAAAGTGATATATATATATATATATATATATATATATATATTTGCCACCAGTTGTCTTGCAGTTGCAGCGTGCATCTTCAAAGCAATGCACATACTTTAACTAACGCATTTCAACTGTAGCTTTTAGGCAGCAATAAAAAAGTCACATAAGTCTTGTGATTATGTTTCCGCTACAAAAGGATCAGACTTTTGTCTAGTGGCAGTTTTGGTGCCATAAAGAAGCTCAGAAGGTTTATATGCCCACTGCAAAGAGCAAATCTGTATTTTATGTAAATAGCTGATTACATTAGTAAAGTCAGCCATCACCTGCGCTATAATACAAATGAAATGTATGTGCAGGTGGACCGGCTATGGAGAGATAAAGGGCACTTTTGCTGGGTGGTAGTGAGGGAATCCGAGGAGGAGGACATGGCAGTGGGAGCACCAATAATGATTGTTGGACTGGGTGCTAGAGGTGCTAAAGACTGTGACGATTGGTGTGTGACAAGGTGTTTTTTGAGTGTCTGGGGAAGAACATGCTGATTGAGGGAAGAAGCGCAGATAAGGTGACCTCTACTGTTGCACGTATCACACACACACCAGCAATTTTGGGACTGTCGACGTAGGCTAGTGTTTAACAGCAACAGTTTAGCCAATAGCAGAGATGGCATCTTGATGGATGACTGCTGCTGACGTCACTCTGGTTATAGAGGACAGCTCTGACATAGGATCAGAGACTGAGACAGAAGATACTGAGACAGCATCTGAGGGATAGGACAATGGCGCAGACTCTGGGAGTGATTTTTCAGTCGGAGGAGTCCCATTCGGTAACTCCTCTATCAGTAATTATGAGGGAGGTGATGAGGACAGTCCTGCTGTCCCTTCGCAAGCACAGTCTGTGCAACGGGACAATGGTGGGTTAGCCCAACCCAGAGAGCAGGTGAATGTGGCGGCAAGCACAGAGAAAGAGTGCTCTCTTGGGAGCTCCCCAATTTAGTTCAGCCCCAAATTGCACCGCCCAAATCATACAGTGGAGACATCAAAATTATATATCACAAAACAAACTGGTTTTGTAAGGCAGGCACCTGTGTTTTTGGTCCTGGGCTCGGCCGCCATACAGGGAAACATACTAAACCCAGACATTCCTGGAAACTAGACACCCGGGTAAGTCCACAGAGGTGTGACTTGTGTGGATTCCTCAAAGTTTTCTTACCCAGAATACCCTGCAAAGTTGAAATGTTGAATGAAAACTCTATTTTTTTCTTGCATGTCTGTCACACAAACTACAGTAATATGCTGGGATCCACAAAATGTCTACCACCCTGTCCTGATAAAAATACTACCCCACTTAAGTGCCTGTACCTAGGGCATGCATCAGGAATGGATCACCCCAGGGTCAACAGTTGCCTCATGTAAGGACCAACATTCACTGTTGTGTGATCTGTTCCTGTTGAGGGCACTAGGCCCACCCACACAAGTGAGGCACCATTTTTATCAGGAGACTAGGGGTAACACTGGGTGGAAGGAAATGTGTGGCTCTTCTCAGATTCCAGTACGTTCTGTCACCTAAATGTGAGGAAAAAGTGTTTTTTTGGCCAAAGTTTGAGGTTTGGAAAGGATTCTGGGTAACAGGACCTGGTGAGAGCCCCACAAGTCACCCCATCTTGGATTCCCCTAGGTGTCTAGTTTTCGAAAATGCACAGGTTTTGTAGGTTTCCCTAGGTGCCAGACTGAGCTAAAGGTCAAAATCTACAGCTAGGCACTTTGCAAAGAACACGTCAGATTTCAATGTAAAAATGTGATGTGTCCATGTTGCGTTTCCTGCCGTAAGCATTAGCCCTACCCACACAAGTTAGGTACCATTTTTATCGGGAGACTTGGGGGAACACAGAATAGCAAAACAAGTGTTTTTGCCTTTTGTCTTTCACTATATTTGTTCCTTCCGAATGTAAGACAGTGTGTAAAAAATACGTCTATTTGAGAAATGCCTGTAAGTCACATGCTAGAATGGGCACCCCGGAATTTAGAGATGTGCAAATAACCACTGCTTCTCAACTCCTTATCTTTGGCCCATTTTGGAAATACAAAGGTTTTTTTTATACCTATTTTTCACTCTTTATATTTCAGTAAATGAATTGCTGTATACCCAGTACAGAATGAAAACCCATTGCAAGGTGCAGCTCATTTATTGGCTCTGGGTACCTAGGCATCTTGATGAATCTACAAGCCCCATATATCCCCGCTACCAGAAGAGTCCAGCAGATGTAATGGTATATTGCTTCAAAATCTGACATTGCAGGAAAAAGTTACAGACTAATACGTAGAGAAAAATTGCTGTTTTTCAGCTCAATTTCAATATTTTTTTTATTTCAGCTGTTATTTTCTGTAGGAAAACCTTGTAGGATCTACACAAATGACCCCTTGCTGAATTCAGAATGTTATCTACATTTCAGAAATGTTTAGCTTTCCGGGATCCAGCATTGGTTTCACACCCATTCCTGTCAGTAACTGGAAGGAGGCTGAAAGCACAAAAAATAGTAAAATTGGGGTATGTCCCAGTAAAATGCCAAAATTGTGTTGAAAAATGTGTTTTTTTTATTCAAGTCTGCCTGTTCCTGAAAGCTGGGAGGATGGTGATTTTTAGCACTGCAAACCCTTTGTTGATGCCATTTTCAGGGGAAAAACTACAAGCCTTCTGTGGCAGCCCTTTTTTCATATTGTTTTGAAAAAAACAAACTTTTTGCTGTATTTTGGCTAATTTCTTGGTCTCCTCTAGGGGAACCCACAAACTCTGGGTACCTTTAGAATCCCTGGGATGTTGGAGGAAAAGGACGCAAACTTGGTGTGGATAGCTTATGTGGACAAACAGTTATGAATGCCTAAGCGTGAACTACCCCGTATAGCCAAAAAAGGGCTCAGCACTGGAGGGGGGGGGGGGGGGGGGGGGTGAGCCCAGCAGCTAAGAGGTTAAGGTGTGGTGTTTCATCTATCTATCTATCTATCTCACAAAATGGCTTTGCATGGCCTAATATGTTTGATTTTGTAGTTTGCGCTACTGGAGTGTCACAAAAAATGATTCTTCAGCAGCGCAAACAGCTCATAAATATGCCTCAGAGTGTCTATCATCCTGTGCTGCAAAGCGGGGCTGCAACCAAAAGGTTGCTCTTCCAAGTAACACCTACGTGCAGGGATACAATATACGTTGTTGTTGCCCCTAAACCGAAGGTGACAGATGGTGGTGAATGGTCATTCCTTGCTAAGCCCCTCAAGGCATAAGACTGACAAATGTATGAAGCAGGGGAGAATTGAAGACTAGTTCACAGCCCCTGAAGTGACAGAGGCACTGGAGATGGAGTTTCTGCAATGCAAAGACACCATCACAGTGTCAGGCCAGGACTACAAAAGCAGAGGGGATGGTGAGTGCCCTCCAAACAGAATGGTTTCTGGACAGATCCCATGCAAAGATCCTGTTCTGTACCAACTCTGAAACAGTTTCTGACCCTTCAAGAATGATGGCCCTGAATTATCAGCTGTTCCCCCTTAAATAGCAGATGACCTGTAAAGAAGTTACCTCTTTGCAACTTGTGAGTAACACCTAGTTTGCTTCCCTTGAGGAACTGATAAATCTTAGCATGATGTGAGCATCCAGGTGGGCAGGGTACAACCTCCAAAAGCACCCAGTCAAGATCCAACTACGAAATAAGTAATACATTAATGCACATAAAGTATTTCAGACCTACTGGAGAGGAATAAAAGAGCCATCCACCTCCCTCAATACTCCCACAGATGGCACACAAATTCACAATGACAATGCTGATGCTATCCTGATGTCTGCACACTACATCTGGTTAAGGTGTGGTGATCTATCTATCTATCTATCTATCTATCTATCTATCTATCTATCTATCTATCTATCTATCTATCTATCTATCTATCTATCTATCTATCTATCTATCTACCTATCTATCTATCTATCTATCTATCTATCTATCTATCTATCTACTCAGACACCCACTCAATCAATCAATCTATCTATCTATCTATCTATCTATCTATCTATCTATCTATCTATCTATCTATCTATCTATCTATCTATCTATCTATCTATCTATCTATCTATCTATCTATCTATCTATCTATCTATCTATCTATCTATCTATCTATCTATCACACAAAGTGGCTTTGCATGGCCTAATAGGTATGATTTTGAAGTTTGCGCCACCGGAGTGTCACAAAAGGTTCCCGCACAAGAATAGCTGCCAGATCTGGGATCTGCCTCTTTGCATTCTGGTCAGTACTGACTTTTACTATCTTACGCCAGATAATCAGACTTAGAATAGGCATCCTCCCATCTTCAGCACACAGCGGTCAGTTGCCACCTCCCTCTGAATGCAATCTTCACCAGTTATCACCTGCCCTGGCTATTTAGTTCAAAACGCTTCCTTTTTTTCTTAGTTACAGAGTAATTTTCTGTTTTTCTAAATATAATGAGGAATCTGGAATTTCAAGTCACAAAAAGCAAAGTGTAGGTGAGTTAAAAGAGAAGGTCCAGGCATCAGGCCCAGCTGTGCTCCTCACCATAATCCATAGTCCTCGTTTTTCTGTCCTTGCATTTGTAGCATTGCACACAGCCATGATGAAATGTTCATGTTTCACAGTCAGTGCTGTTCCATTTTCACAGGGAATTTCCTGACGTCATGGTTGTTTCAGCTCTCATGGCCTGCGCCCTGCATCACAGGGCCACTGAAGCTGATAAGTAGGTCCCTGATCTAAATTGGGTCCTAGGTGCTTTACCATTTAAATTGTTCTGCAACATTCACAGTCAGCACCACCAACCAAGGTTAAGTCCCTCTGAAAAGCCTTAATACATGTAAGAAAACATGATGTCAGGGCCTTGCCTCGATGAAAATTGAACTGCCCTGTTTAAACGAATGCAGGTGATTCGATCATTATTTTATAGGCAAATATATGATTGAAAATCGAAACAAAAACGTCAGAATGCCATGAGGCCATACTAAAGGCATTCATATTGAAGGCACACATATGTGAACAGTTCTGTGCTGCTTTGTGTGAGTGCAACCACAGTCAGTCTTCAGACCTTTTGCAAACCTGTCCTGCCTTAATGGTTTAATAAAGTTTATCAGTTTATCAATGCAAAAAATGGGGCTGCTTTCTTGTGTAAAAAATCATAGGATGCTAACAATTCATATGTAGAATTACAACAGGTCAGTTAAATGCAGAATATTTACTCTCAGAGTAGAAAAGATTTGATTGTTCTAGATCCATCCAAATGTCAGTGTAGTAGACTTATTTTGTCATCTGAAAACTGTTGGCGTGTGGCGAGAAGTGTACTGTCACATCCTTGGTTGATGTCCTTGAAGTTGGTAGGCTAGCTAGTCCTTGTACATGGCTCATTTATCTAGCACATCTAGGATATGTATTGCCTCTGTTAATATTTGTGGGCTGAATGATAATGTTAAAAGGTGTAACAAAGCAGAAAACAAATGACTGCCTGGCTTTCTGATCTTTTAGACTGTAACCAGGGTAGTGCCTGGATGGAATTCAGGGGGGGGGGGAGACACTCAGGGGCATATTTAAAACACCCTAGTGCCACTTTGCGCCACATTAACATCATTATTTGTTACGTTAATGTGGCCCAACAAGGCCGAAATCCCTGCGCCAGGGTGGCACAATGCATGCATTGAGGCAATATGTAACCCTTTGCGCTACATTATGCCTGCTCCAGGCATAATGGGCCTGATTCTAACTTTGGAGGACGGTGTTAAACCGTCCCAAAAGTGGCGGATATACCACCTACCGTATTACGAGTTCCATAGGATATAATGGACTCGTAATACGGTAGGTGGTATATCCGCCACTTTTGGGACGGTTTAACACCGTCCTCCAAAGTTAGAATCAGGCCCAATGTCTGCAAAAGGGGCATTTCCCCATTAGGGGAGCCAGAAAATGACGCAAGGAAATCTATGACATTTCCTTGCACCATTTTGTACGGCACTTTTAACGCCTGCTCAAGAGCAGGTGTTAAAAGGGGGCTTCTATACTTTAGAATGGGGCCCTGTGTACTCTGCAGGAGTAGCGCCAATATTTTGGTGCTACTCCTGCAGAGTACATCAATAGCGTCATGAGAAATTACACTATTGCCCCATACCCTGCGTCATGGTGCACTGCATTTTAAATATTGCGCACACATGGTGGTGGTAGGGAAATGCGAAGGGACGCAGGGAAAGTGACCCTGCACTAAGTGCAGGGCCACTTTCCTTAAATCTGCCCTTCACTTTTAGTCTGAGCCACCAAAAGACAGAAAAACAGACAATAAAAAAGCTATACAGAGAATTAGCGGAAGCTGAGGCCCAACTTATTGGCTGTATCTCAGGTGGGGGTGATTTAGCGGTAGTTCAATGTAAGCTTTTTGTATTAAATCTGCCATTAATAGCTTAATTAGCTTAGCAAATAGGGCATCAGAAAAGTATTGGCCCCACAAAAAGGCATGGTATGAATTTAATGAGAGGGTAGGTGATTTGCTTTCCTTCCACACTAGACAGAAAATAACACAAGGTGAAATAACTGAGATTGTGGATACTGAAGGATGTTTGGTGTTGGAGCTTGAGGGTATTTGTGAGGTGTTTCGGGGCTGTTTTGAAGCACTATATTGTGTCACTGCTACAAAGGATGACACAAACTGATAAATATCTGGATCTAATTTCTGGAGGCAAAGTTAGTCCACAAGTTAGAGATTTTCTAGAAGCCCCGTTCGTAAGGAGGAAATATATATATATATTGCACGTATGGCACTTCCTTCTGGCAAGGGGTTGGGGACAAATATAATCCAAACAAGTTTTATACATTTTTTTTTTTGACCCTGAGTAGAGTAATAGTGTATTTATTTTTTCATGTTCAAGAAGGGCATCGGATATCCGAATCATGAGCCTTGACAAATGTATTTCCCAAAAAGGGTAGGCTGCCGCAAAATACCGGGTCTTATGGACCCACAACTCCAATTAAAAGTAATACTTAGCTGTACTCCAAGGTTCTTGCAGATAGGCTGGGTTGTAGAAACGACAAGCTGGTCTTTCCGTGACAAAGTCCATGTCTACAGTCCCTATGAAACACTGAATGGGTAAACTCGATTTGGGACCCCTCTTTTTTCTTGGCCCCAGCTTGACAGATCACCTCAAAACTTTCAATGTGCAAACTGGCCAAAACTTTTCACTTTTTTTGGAAAGTTTCATAAAGATTCATCAAACAACCCCAAAGTTATTAACAACACAACAATACTGTGGTAAAACAATATTTATCTCTCGATATTCCAAACCCAAACCTCGCTTGGTGCAGTTGTACTGGTATCCCTTAACCTCATGCACACAAACATTATTCCATGTTCTGCTTTCATTTAGATAACTCATCCAATCCACTAGATCCATTATCCACCCAACCACTCCAACCACTCTCAGCCTCCATCCATTCAGCTATTCACCCATTCATAATCCATCATCCATCTTCTACTTTCCATTTCCAATTCTCCTTATCCCCTGTGTTGCTCTACCAGTCTCTCTTGCTCCCTCTCCTCCCAACGCCCATCCCTACTTTATATTCATTTATAGTTACAGAGTCAAGTGTAAAATCGTACCTCTTGTCGGTCGCTCTCTGTCTGCACCATGAGATTCCACATCCTTATAATTTCTGTCATCCCCTAGACACAAATCAGGGCGGTTAGTTTTTTGTTCTAAAAGTTCCAGCACAATATTAACATAAGATGGCTTCTCGCACTTTGATAGATTTGTCCTTTCTCAGTTACTATTTTGTTATCAGCGCTGGCTTTACGGCGGTGCAAGCGGTGTGGACGCTCTGAGTGCTGATCTGGATTTGGGGCGCTGACCTCAAAGGGGTGCTGTGTTTAGCAATAACTTACCAAACCTGCGATTTAAAGTACCTGCTAAAAAGTTCCTTGTGCGTCCAGCATTCAGGAAGCAATTAAAATGTCAAGATAGCTTTTGTGATTAATCTTCCTGTTAGGGAGAGAGATGGGAGTTTTGTCTAGCAGCAGCTTTGACTCGCCATAAAGTAGCCTAGAGAGTTAATGTACCTGCTGCAAAGAAAAGAACTATGGGGGTCATTTTGACCTCAGCGGTCTTTTTACAAGACCGCAGAGGGACCGCCGTGCTGAAGACCGCCAGTGGTGGCGGTTTTCCGCTCGGCGCATTATGACTGCTGGCAGCCCTCTGTCCTTTTTCGGATGGAGAGCCACCAGCAGCCATACTGGCGGGCGGCGGGGAAGTGGAGGTTGCTCCACCTCCACCGCCACGTTAACAGAACACCGACAACAGAATCACGTCCTGTGATTCGGCGTGGCGGTGTTCTGTTGACGGTGTGGTGGCGGCGGAGCAGCCCCCATGGATCCCGTCCCCTCCTGGAGGATCAACGGACCAGGTAAGTTGATCGTCCTTTAGGGGAGGGGGGTGGGGGGATGTTGTGTTTTGTGTGCGTGCATGGGGTGTGCGTGTGTGTATGTAGAGGGGGTGTGTGAGTGCGTGTATGCATGCGGGGGCATTGTGTGTTTGGCAAAGAGTGCGTGTCTCTCTGTATGTATGTCTGTATGGATGTGTACGTGTATGTCTGAATGAGGGTGTGCATGTATGACTGTGTGTGTGGCAGTTGGCATGTATGTTGGTATGTGTGCGTGTATGTGTGTTGCTGGGGCCTGAGTGCATGTCAGGTGTGTATGTGTAAGGTAATGTCGGGGGGGAGGTGGGTCCTGCCACCTTTAGGGGGTAGCAGGGGTGGTGGGGGGTGTAGGGGAAGGACTCGGGGTGGGGGAGACCCCTATCAGTGCCAGGGAAGGAATTCCCTGGCACTGATAGTGCTTACCGCCATGGATTTCATATATACCGCCGGCGGTATTGTGATGACCGCCAGGCTGGAGACCCAGGTCTCCAGCCCAGCGGTCGTCTCTGCCTTGGCGGGCGGAACGGAGAAGTGGCGGATGACCATGGCGGTAACCGCCATGGTCATAATTTCAAACTTTTTACCGCCAGCCTGTTGGCAGTAAGACCGCCGCTTCTCCGCCGACCGCCAGGGTCGTAATGACCCCCTATATTTTATGTGGTTAACTGAGTGGATTAATAAAGCCAGCCTTTTCAAGCACTTTAAAACAAATCAATGTATGTGAAATGGGGGCTATGGTGAGATGAGGGGCTCATTTGCCTGGTGGTAGTGAGGGAATCTGAGGAGGTGGTCATGGGGTGGGGGTGTCAAAAAAAGACTATTGCACAGGGCGCCACCAGCGCTAAAGCCAGCCCTGCTGGTTATAAATGAGTTTCAAACAGGGATGGTATCTCCGCCTAGCAAACCTTCGGTCACCTATATTACTATGCTCATTCCAGATCTCGGCTCCCATGCCTTTCTCACTCCAAGTTAATTTCTTCATAGACTTACTCTGGCACTGAACTCAGTTCTGATTAAGCCAGGTGCAAGGGCATTCACTCGGATATTCATAGGTGCCAAAGCAGGTGCGAGAACCTTTGTCAATCCATTTACTGCTGTCTTACTGACACTGTATGGACCAATATTCTGAAGAAGAATGAGAAAACAGAGAGTTATGTACTATGAGCGTGTTCGCGCTTGACATCATTGGCGTACCGCCAGAGTTACAATGCGATACGCTGTGAATGGTGTGCATGACTTTTGAACAAATCACAATTGAGAAGCGATGACCCTTTCGGCTTTGTAGTATATCATCTGAATGAATGGGTTGGTAACTCAGTTTTTTTAGGACTGCAGCAATCCAATTGCTCTATTCCAGTTGTTGACAACCTTTTGACTACTGTGGATCCCCACGTTATCATTACTGGAGCCCAGAGTCCCCCACTGAATCATTTTTGGAATCCAGGGACCCCCCCACTTAGGAATTACTAAAAGCTGTGGCCCTAATCTGTTAATATTATTACATTTTCTAAGCAGTCGCAGATCCCCTGAGAAGGCTTCGTGGACCCCAAGGGGTCCTTGGACCTCTGGTTGGAACCACTGGTCTAGTCTTTATTGTGTGATAATGTGATATTTTTCAAAACTGGCATTGCTGCGTCATACAATATAATCAAGGCAGGAGAGGCATTTTTTTCACCGGGCATGCCCCAGGTGGGCCTGCGCCCTTAGAGTACAGTTTGGGAAGCCACGGTCTACTCCTGGTGTCTCTGTCTGTTTTGCCCTGGATTAGGGCTCATGGTTGCTTCAAGGGAGGGGCGAGGAAGTAGGGAGAAAGTAATCACAGTGGGACAACAGGCAGAGGAAGAGACAGGAGAATAGAGAATTGATGGGTGGAAAGAGAGTGGATGAATGAGGAGACAAAGGGTGTGGATTTGGTTTGATCTTTTTTGGGAGGGCTGGTTTTGGTTTGCCAGTCCATCCCTGAACAACATCACACACAGGGGAGCTAGAGAGTCCAAATGCATCTGTAAAAGTGGTCAGATACATGGGCATAGCTATCAAGAATGCAGCAGCTGCAGTGTCACTGAGGTCCAGGGATGTTAAAGGAGAACTGCACCTCACTCATAACTACCAAACCAGATGATAGGGTCCCATTTTCCTTGCTCGCCTTAGGGCCCTTGGCACTATGGCTATGCCACTGGTCTCATAGTGACATTGCTTGGTTTGAATACATCTTTGGTTGTGCCAGAGCGACTCGGTCTGCTGCTTCATAGGGCTCTACTGGTCAAGATTTACCAAAAAAAAACAATATTAAACAAAGTATGAACATTCTTGCATAGAGGGGGTGGAATTGAAATTGACAGAAATTCGCTATCCAAGGCCACTGGCTGTGCTTGTGCAAAAAATGACATTGTAGTGTGACGCTTAGCACAAATAGCGCAAAAGGTCAAGTGAGTAGTGTCTGATATTAGATGTGTAGAAGAGATACACCATTCTGTTCATACTTCTACATGACAAAGAGTCAAGTGCAAGCTGCTCAAAATGTCTAATTTTATGAAGATTTCACCTCACTATCACAGCATTGAAGAAACTAACGCCCAGACTAAGACTTCGCGGTCCATGGCAGCGGGGCAGGCGGTGGAGGTCCAACCACCATTGGTTTGGTAGGCGGACCACCGTATTACAATGCATGCAGTTCCGTAGACGAAAGACCTCTGTGGTCCCACCAGCACCACCAGGCAGCACAGACCACCACGGCAGCGAGATAGATCAATGAGGCTTTCGGGGCCAGTGTTTCTGCTGGACAGATTATAAAGTTGCTTTCCACCGATGTGACTGTGGCAGTCCAACCACCACATCCCCGCTGGTGGAAACGGAGGCGTAGAAGACACAAACTCAACTGTATTCAGCTTCTCATATCCTGTGCAGAAATGGAGCCTATACTACACGTCCTGCTGCTGCTGTTACTGGTAAAATCAAAGAAGCCAAGGACACAACCGACGGTAAGACAAACACCTTCCCGTGTCCCTAAACACCACAACAAATTGACGCACTGCCATTGCAATAAGTGCAACGCATGCGTCAATACCACACATGCACGTACAAATAAATGTTTTACCACGCATATGCCTTTACCACGAAAATGTTGTTGTAAATGCATATGTGTTAAAACGTAAGAGGTAAGTACAGTATATATATATATATATATATATATATATATATATATATGTGTATATATATATATAAAAAGAGGAGAATTGTCCTGACAAGCGTGTTGTGGCGCACTTATTTCACCGGTGGTGCTGATTGAAGGCAGGACGTCCATATTTCAAAAGAAGGGGATTTCTCTTTCACTTTGTCAAGAGAAAAGAACCGCACTCCGCCGTTGTGCAATTAATAATTAAACTTTTATTCCATTCGTGGGATTACAAACAAACAAGACAGGAATACCCTGACGCGTTTCGGTCACACCGGACCTTGTTCACATGTGTTTCCTGTGTACTCATTTCGCGCTTTAAATAAACTACCTAGACTCAACAGAAAAAATACTACTAAAATTGCACCCAAACATCAAAAAATCAAAAAATGCTCCTTAACATCACAAAATATATACACTTTAGCAAGAAAAAACAAAAACTTTTTTTACTAATGTTCTTCAATCAATAATAATATTGTTACAAAAATCTGAGATGTTTGTCTCCCAAATTTCCCATTTGCTATATCTTCTGGTAGATGTAGTTTATAACATCTCCTCAAATAAATTAAATTATTTTAACATGTATTATTTTAAATTTTGTTTCTTGAATTGATTGAAAAACAATATTAGAGCAGTTCTAGAGGTGTTTTAACATACTGCATGGAGCCTCATTAATTTTTAATTAATAGAATAAGGATCATATTCATTTCTTGCCTATAATAGCACAATCCCCCAAAATCTATTTTAACAATGGCCCACACTTAATCCTACACCTCTGATGTCAGTATATTTTGATGTTATTACTGCAATAAACTTCTATTTTTGGTGCCAAAAATATATATATGTCCATCATAATAATAACTAAGAAAGACTGAGAGAGGAGGTGAGAAAGAACAAGGGTAAGGAGGGAGGGGGAGAGGGAGAGGAGGAAAGAATGACGGGTGGGAAAGTGAAGGGAAAGTGAAGGGTGAAGCAAAAGCCTATAATACTTCCCTCAGAAATAAAAAAATTGAAAAATCTTTTCTTCTCTTTCTCTTTACTAACATATAGGCCAAAACAAACCCCCCAAGGAGAAGCATCTTAAAAATGATGAAATTCAGTTAGATAAATGCAATCTTTTTAACCCTTATAGGTGTACAAATAACTTTTCATCCTGGTTTAAACCTAACGGAGTGAGAGATCGGATATCCAGTATATATCTGGATTCCAGCTGGTGTAATTTCTTTTCTCTATCACCACCGTGCTCCAGTTTTGGTACCTGATCAATTGCATAAAATGTCATGAGTTCCCACTTGCTATCATGTTTTTGTTCCATGTGTCTCGCCATTGATAGTTGCTCGAATGTGTTCTAAAATTTGCTTTTTAGTTTCACATATAGTACTGCCGATATATTTCAGCCCACAAGGGCACTCAATCACATATACTGTGAAACGACTTTTACAATTCAAATGTTTGCGTATCACTCTTTCCATGCCAGTAGTTGTAGAGTACTCTTTCTTGTTCACACCAATTTTACATGCCTTACAGCTACTGCATTTCCAAAAAACAGGTTTCTGTAACCAGTTTGTTTTTCTTATTTGGAAATTACTGTGTGTTAATTTGTCCGTTAGATTTGCTGTTCTTCTAAAAGTAATTTGTGGGTATTGTCCCATAATTTCTCCCACTGTTGGGTCCATAAGTAAAATTGCCCAGTGACTCTCCAAACTTTTTCGAACTTGTGTGGCACTCTGAGAGTATGTAGTTATAAATCTCAACTGCTGTTGTTTGGAATGTTTAGTAACTTGGTTACCACCATGCATTAGTTGTTCTCTTGATGATTGTTTCAAACGTTTCTTCGCTACAGCTAAACATTTGTTCGGGTATTGTCTTGCCAGGAATCTCTCCTCCGATAATTTTAAGTGCTCCTCACACTCTTTTGGTTCTGAACAGATTTTCTTTATTCGTAAGAATTCACCATAAGGAATATTCCACTTCGTTCGTGGTGGGTGAAAACTATTAGCATGTAATATAGAATTCGTGGCTGTTATTTTTCTATGTAATGAGGTTTGAATTGTCGCCTCTTTGACATAAATTTCTGTATCTAGGAAAGTCACACGTTTTGCACTGATGTCATAGGTGAAATTCAATTTTGCTGCATTAGAATTCAAAATCTTAAAATATTCATCAAATTCTAGCTCAGTGCCATCCCAGATCAGAAAAAGGTCATCAATGAACCTCAGCCAGATCACTACTTTTTGTTGATAAGTCTCATTCTCTTCTGCCCAAGCTATTCGCTGTTCAAACCAACCCATTGTCAAATTAGCAAAGTTTGGGGAGAAAGAAAAACCCATTGCAGTGCCCTTTATTTGCAGGTATAGTTGTTGATTAAACAGGAAATAATTATTCGTTAAACAAATGTTGATCATTTCCAACAGCATCTCATTATGTTGATAAAAACGTATATTCCTTTGGTCAAGGAAAAATTTGCATGCCTGGATCCCTACATGATGTTCAATATTTGTGTAGAGTGAGACCACATCCATCGTTACTAATTTGTAGGCATCCTGCCAGGGTATGCCTTCCAGTTGCAACAATAGGTCTCCTGTATCACGCAAATAGGAGTTCAAATTTCTTGCTAAAGGTGCTAAGAAGAAATCAATATATTCTGACATAGGTTCTAATAAGGATGCTTTGGCTGATATTATTGGTCTGCCTGGTGGATGTTGCAAGTTTTTATGAATTTTAGTATTTGGCCTCTACTTGATCAATGAGACCTAGATTTTCCCACCTTACAATACACAGATTTATCTCCTCCTTCGATTTTAACAGTGGGTTCCCAATAGCATGTGCATAACATGTTTTGTCTAACAATTGCCGCATGGCTTCTTTCACATAATCCTGTTTATTTTGTATTACGATGTTTCCATCTTTATCAGCGGGTTTGATTTCAACCAATGTATCCATTTGAAGTCTGTGCAGCGCCTGTTTCTCTGGTATCGTTAGATTCTCCACTTTTTTATTCCAGTTCTTTTTATAAAGATCATGAATGACCATCTCCGCGAATAGGTCTATTTTGTTCCCTGCTGGTAAAACTGGGTAAAACTTGGAAGGTGGTCTTTTATCTGTGAGGCCAGCCCCAAGAGGTTTGACTATATCACTTGCTTCCACTGGTTTGTCTCCTAGGTCTAAGTTCACCAAAGTCATCAAAGTATCTTTATCTCCCACAGTTAAATCATGCTCATATAGTAGTGGGTCCGTTTTCTCTTTCATTTTTGCTTCTGCAAATGTTTTTGCAAGTTTAATTTTACGTATATACTTGTAAAAATCGATTCGTGTTTGTACTAATTCCAGATCAGTAGATGGGCAGAATTGTAATCCCTTTTTTAGGACAGATTCCTCCGATTGGGACATTTCTCTGGTAGAAAGATTAATGATGTTTAACTCTTGAAAATTGCCGCTGTTTGTGCCCTGGTTTTTCTTTGTCTTCACTCTTTGTCCCCTTCGTGTGGGTTTATTCCTTTTGCGCCCCGTCCTCTTCCTCTCCCTCTTGTTTTCACTTGCTGATCTTTGGATTGTTGTTGGAGGGCGAGGCGCATCTCGTTTAACAAAGTTAGTTTTGCTCCCTGTGTATTGGGGGAGCTTGATTCTCTTTCACTGGATTCATTATCAGTTGACCTTGATTCATTACTTGATTTATCCGATTTTTCGATTTGAGATACATCGATTTGTTCTTTCAACTTTGCATTTTGAAATCTCCTTGCAAAAGTGAAAATTCTCCCCTTTTCATAATCACTTTTATCCCTTTGGAATTTAGTTTGTTTGTGTGTTTTCACAGTCTCCTCATGTTGTTGAATTTTTACAGCCATTTCACTCCTGATTTTGCTCTCTTCTTCAGTTAGCTTTATGCCCTCAATTTCTTGTTCTAAAGCTCTCAATTGGTTTTGAATCTTATTCAGTGCTATTTCCGCATGTTTGATTAGTATCAAAACTAATCCCTTTGATGAATCCAAAATATGTGCACCCCACTCTTCCAATAATTCACTGCTTGCATCTTGATGACTGGGCATGATGCCTATTCGCAGGCCCCTTGGAATTCTATTCACTTCAATGCATTTCCTCAAGGTAAAAAGTTCCCACCATTTATTAATCTCTTTCCGGGATAGCTTCTCCCATTCACGTAATTTCATCTTCACACCACCATAACTCTGCGCCACTCCACTGCTTTTGCCATTAAGGTTAGAACTCCCCATTACTTCATTGAAGATCTCTGCAGCTGATGCAGTTCGCATAGCTTCTCTTTCCTCCATTATTCATAAAAAAATATTTTTTGCTTGTTGATCCCACTAGTGTACTTAACTTTTTTGAAAATTCACTTCCTGTGCACAAACGACTACCCCTTTTGTCAGCATCTATGGGTTCCCATTATCATATATGCTT
Organism: Pleurodeles waltl; assembly: GCF_031143425.1. NCBI lineage: Eukaryota > Metazoa > Chordata > Amphibia > Caudata > Salamandridae > Pleurodeles > Pleurodeles waltl. The sequence goes on from NC_090450.1 coordinate 40,954,424, forward strand.
ATAGGGGTACTGTATTTTAGTGCTGACTGTAAATATAGTGAAATTATAGGAATATTTATTGAGTAATTGTTCATATTTTAATCTATGAATTAAGTAGATGAAAGTACAGCATATTTTTGAGCATGTTTTCAGTAATTTATAAATAGAGTATAATGTATTTAATTATGGTAATTTCGATTTGAGAGTATTTAATTATAATGGTGCATCTACTCTGTATACATATAAAAGTTGACATTTAAAGATGGCCGCCGCTATTACAAGTTAAATAATGTATGAGCTAAAGTTGGTCTATTTTTTATGTCACTTATCTGGGTTATTTGAATGAGTTGCTCTGACAACACTCTATCTGTGACAAAGGCTTTGTGCCGAAACACATTGGAGTTTGTGTTTGTTTAATTAAACATTGGATTTTCCATTTTACGGAGGTGTCCTGGTTCTCTTCGTATTGGAAGAGTGTGCACGCTATATGTATATATATATATATATATATATATATATATATATATATATATAAACACACACACACCTTACCACCCAAAACCCTTACCCAACCTAAGCCCTAAAAACTCTCTTACCACCCAAAAACCCACACCCACCCCAAACATCCCTTTCCATCAAAAATCCCATACCCACCCAAATCCCTAAACATCCCTTATCACCCAAAAACCTATATCCAAGCTTAAAATGCCATTACCATCCCAAAGTCCATACCCACCCTATAACCTACAAAAGCTCTTACCACCCCAAAACCATACCCTCCCTAAAAACTAAACATGCATTTACCACCCCAAAACCCATGCCCAACCTTACACCTAAGAATACCCTTACCATCCCAAAACCCATACCCACCCTCAAACCTAAAATTGCCCTTACCACCCTAAAGACCATACCCACCCTATAACCTGAAACTGCCCTTACCACCACAAAACCCATACCCACCCTTAAACCTAAAAAAAACCATCCCTCCCCAAAACCTATGCCCACCATTAAACCTAAAAATGCACTTACCACCTCAAACCAGAAACCCACTCTAAAATCTTAAAATGTCCTTACCATCCCAAAACTCATTGCCGCCCTAAAATTTTAAAATGCTCATATTATCCAAAAACCCATACCCACCCTAAAACTTAAAAATGCCTTTACCACCCCAAAACCCATACCCAACCTAAAATCTAAAAATGCCCTTACCACCTAAAAACCATACACACCCTAAAAACTAAAAATGACCTTACCACCCTAAAACCCATACCCACCCTAAACTTTAAACACCCCTTACCACCAAAAAACCCATACCCACCCGAACCAAAAAATGCCCGTACCACCCGAAAAATCATCCCACCCTAAAACTTTAAAAGCCCTTTCCGCCCTAAAACCCAGATCCACAATAAGCGTGTTATATATATAAGTATTAAGTGGTGTGAGTCTCTATATATATATACTTATTGTGTAGCCATTTTAGTTACAGCTTCATACACGTTATTTTAGCAAACTAGGCCTGCCGCTGTGCACTTTAACCTAGACATATTTCATTCAGCTTTGTTTTATTATTTTAACAGTAGCCACATTTGCGGTCTTGTTTTATTTTCCCTATCTAGCCGTTCTTTGACTAGGCCAGCACTACGTTCTTAAACAAGACATTTTTTTCACTCTGTGCTTTTCTCAAGGTTGTAGTAAGATAGGTCGCTAGCAAAAGTGGTACACTTTGGGGGTGATTCCAAGCTTGTCGGCCGGCGGGAGTCGCCCGCCAAGCGGGAACCGCCAGAAGACCGTACCGCAGTCAAAAGACCGCGGCGGTCATTCTGGGTTTCCCACTGGGCTGGCGGGCGACCGCCAAAAGGCCGCCCGCCAGCCCAGCGGGAAACACCCTTCCACGAGGAAGCCGGCTCCGAATGGAGCCGGCGGAGTGGAAGGGGTGCGACGGGTGCAGTAGCACCCGTCGCGAATTTCAGTGTCTGCTAAGCAGACACTGAAATTCTAAGTGGGGCCCTCTTACGGGGGCCCCTGCAGTGCCCATGCCACTGGCATGGGCACTGCAGGGGCCCCCAGGGGCCCCACGACACCCGTTCCCGCAAGCCTGGTTCTGGCGGTCAAAACCGCCAGAACCAGGCTAGCGGGAAGGGGGTCAGCATCCCCATGGCGGCGCTGCCTGCAGCGCCGCCATGGAGGATTCTGCAGCCCAGGGGAAAACCGGCGGGAAACCGCCGGTTTCCCTTTTCTGACCGCGGCTTTACCGCCGCGGTCAGAATGGGCCTGGATGCACCGCCAGTCTGTTGGCGGTGCATCCGCGGTCCCCTACCCTGGCGGTCTCGGACCGCCAGGGTAGGAATGACCCCCTTTGTCTCTAATGTTCACAGAAAAATACTCCCTCTTGGAACATCAGCTGTTTCATTATAAAAACACTACTTTGACCCATTCTCGTTAGAGGGAGATTCCAGCCAGATGACCACGGCTGTATGCTGATTGCTGAGTGCTTTGCTGCAGCTGCTTATGTGGACCATAGGCCTCTTGATCAGGTCTGAGGGATGATGTCTTCCCAGGGGAACCTCAAGGGAAGAATTAGAGCTTAACATGCTATGCTCTAACATAGCCTAGGTAGGAGCTATTTTTAACAATCTTTGTGACAATATGGTAGCTTTATTTTTATGTTTCACTCTCCTTGTCACTATTTTAATCCTGTGATGCTTCATCATCCTAGTTATTACAATACATGCTTTATTATCTAAGATGCAGTTACTTCAATAAAGCCTTATTGAACTATACTCTGCCTCTGATTGTCCTTGCATATGTGAGATTAATGTAACTGAGAGAAACGGATTTCCCTGAGGAGTCAATTGTGCCATGCGCTCAGTTGTCCAATCATCCCTGCTCTTGGGTGGAGATGAGGCACTGCTAGTTAGCTGGAACAAAACCCGGATTAGGCAGACATGTTCACCTGTGGGTGGTTCAGACTCAGTCCCCTACAGTGCAAGCGATTCTACCGTCCAAATCCAGTAGTCTCATTAGGATAATGAGAGTCTACGCGACAAACTCAAACCACTTAATACTTACAAGTACTTACCTTTAAAACCTTTACCATGCATACACCTTCACCATTCATGCCTTTACAAAATAAAAAAAAATACTTACCTTTAAAATCTTTACCACGCACATACCTTTACTATTCATGCCTTTATGCCTTTACAATGAAATTCATTGTGAAGGCATGCGTGGTAAGGTATATTTGTGGTTAAAGCTTGCGTAGTGAAGCCATGTGTAGTAAGCACATATGCATGGTAAGGGTATCGTGATAAAAGCATTACGTTGTATTTGCTGCATTGTAAGTGATGTTTCCCCACCATATCAACATCACACCTACTAATTGAACTGATACCCTCACATTGCTCACATGCCATGGCCTGTCATGATATTGAAGACACATATGTATGGATGTGTCATTTAACCCAAACACACTTTTCCATGCAACATCCCTGTAGTAGACTCTCACATATCACCCACATTGCAATAATGAAATAGAAGGTTAATGAGATGTACAATATTTTGGAACACAAATATCCAAAGCTCACAATGTAAACAATACCTGCAGAATTGGGATGGCGGCATCAGGGGGACCCCAGGAAGGATGCTGCCGTGGGGCACATTTCACTTTGCACATCCCCCTAAAACACAATTTGTACAGGAGCTGGGCTTTCATGTATTTCTGGAACAACCAATAGTATACCAAAGTGACATGCCTGTCCACAAATGTGTAAGTGCAAGTCAAGAAAGCAAATATAACAGCAACAGCATGGGTCCCACAGGTAGATGAAGTAGCTGGAAGGTACACACATGAAAAAGGCACATAGTAAAATGTATAGGAAGGTAGCACAAAAACACCCTCCGATTGTGGATAAGCAAAACTCTAGCTTGAATGCGTGATACGAATGTCCAGTCTGCATCAGGGGGACAAATATATTCCAACAGATGTTGATATTGGTCAAGTCAAGATGAAAAATGCACCATAGCAAACAACACACAATGCAATGACATCCCAGTTGGATTAACACCCACATACTCATCCATTTAACATTTCCCCTTGCCCTGGGTGACACTGGCACTGCTCCTAAAGCCAACCACAGCAAACGGATCAGCAATCAGGGTGAATGAAACACAGCTGTACACGTACATCACAAATTATTCAGGAACAGCACAAAAGGGTAAGGTAGAAATTTAATGGCAGGAGGGCAAATGTGTACCCAAAAAACGTCTTGGGTTTATTAACACAACTTTAAATATGCATTAAGGCAAATGGTCCACAAACAGAAGTCCATGCGCACTGCTGTGCTCCACAACTTGACTCACTGGTTTAGGAACCTCCAGAGGAAGAGATATCAAGTGGGCATGCCAGACACCTCAATAACCTCCCTTGAATGTGGTGGGGTTGGAATTTGGATGGGTGGGTGGGTTTGGTTTGCGGATGAGTGTGCTTCACTTTAGGAGGAGTGGTCTTCTTGGGGTGGGAGAGGTATGGTTGGTATCAGGGTAGGCAAGGGCAGGTGTGACAGGGGAAGACTTGGATGTGGAAGAGATGGGTTGGGATGTGGGCAGGGTCCTTTTGCTTTTGGGAGGGGGCGGGGGTAAGAGCAAGGTGTGTTTGGTGACTGGATCAGTGGGGGTGGCGACCTTGACAATGGTGGGTGTGATGGTTTGTGTGAGTCACTGTTGAATGCCTACATGCTGGTTTGTCTAGGGGTGCTTGTGCTTATGTGTGCTGGTTGTGTGTGATGAGGTGGATGGATGTGCATGTGTACTTGGGACACGTGGGAAAAAGGGAAATTGGAAGGGGAAGGGGTTTTTAGTGTGGTGTGGGATTGTGGGGGTGGAATGCTGCCATCAGTGAGGAGGCCACAGCCTGAAAAGATCTCTTTAGGCCTGACATTGCACTATGAATGCCTTCCAGGAACCCAAACACCGGCTGAAGCTGGCAGACGTGAACCTTGGTGTCATTCAGAATGGCATTCTGATCCACAGAGATGCTTCAAAGGAAGTCAATAGCGTCCTCACTTAAGGCAGCAAGGGTACCGGGGCAAGGGGTGAGGTGCCTGGTGCTAAGGAGATGCCAACACCCTTTGGTGACTGGGTGGGTAGCAACAGGGAAGGTGGAGATGGAACTAGGGGTGGTGGACAAGGATGGAATAGGTCCATGACTTGATGGGTCCACCACCACTAGGGAGTGGCCACTGGAGGAAGAATCTCAAGATGAAAATGTTCATACTGTGTCCTCTGAGGTACTCCCCTCATTCTCCGGGCCACTAGGTCCCTCTGTGTTTAATGTGTTTTGGCTGGAGGTGCCAGGGCCAGCACCTTCTCCACTGGTTTTGGCTCTGTCTCCTCCGCTTGCCTGTGCTGATACTGAAATTAAAAAGACAAGTAGGATCACTACATATGCCTGAACATACTTGAACAACTGCTTTAATTACCAAACATTACCATAATGTGCAGTAGCCCCCGGCCACAAGCTTCAGCAAAGTGGCCCCAATATTTGCAACACAAAATGCATGCTTGCTACATTAACTGTGAACAGTTGCCTACAGGAAAATCAGAATCACAGACAACTCCAATTGCATTGGTGAAGTTGTGCAATACTTTATCACCTTGAATGGTTTGGCTTATGTAGCATCCCTCGGTAACCTGTTGGCACAAAATAGTATGGCAAGGTCAAGTTCAAACTCACAGATCCCGCACAAGATCATGCATCCAGCTACTCTTCATATATCCAATACCATATCATGAAATGATGGCCAACTAATCTAGCCATGTTGCAGCAAGAAGTACAGTAGCCAGAAGAATGTGACATGGAAACACCTATGTCACACTGTTAAAAATCCCAATGGTAACTTCACAATATGTACGTGTCTAAATAGACTCATTGAAGTTATACCACTGTTGGCCAAAATGACTGGGAGATTTGTGTACAAATATCCATACCACCATGTATCAGCTATCCCCATGGAAATCACCTGTCTTGATTGGTACTACTGAGAATACCCTGCTCAGATTGCATAAGTAGAAGCCAATAGTCAAATATTGTAGGCTCATGGATTCTCCAGTACCTCTAGAAGGCCCTTCACATGTTGCTCAATGGGAAGGCACATCACTGTCCCGTTCTGTCATGCAACCATAGATTCCCTTGGATGAATGAGTGCACACAACCATATTTGATTCCCACAGCCCTGCAAGTCACTTTCTGATGCATGTCAACAGTTTGATAATGATCCTTTACCATTTAACATGGGCTAAGCACTTCGCCAAATGATTCTACATCAATGGCATAGAAATGCACATTGTGAGTAAAAACTGCTGTCCTTCCTGTCATTTCCTTCTTAGCTTCTGCAATTGTACATGCCAAAATATATGGAGTGGCGGGTGAGGGTAAGTGTGAGCCACCATTCAATGGTGATAGACACCTCTTTGTGGTACCACATGAACTGTAGGGCCATCAAATCTGTCCAATCCCTAGCATATGTTGGCATGCACACATATGTGAGGGAATCGGACATCATCCTATAAAGACTGGTAGACCATGCATGAAGCAACAGTGAAACAATATGGCAAAAGTTAAAGGTATACATGCTAACATGTAGGCACAAGGAATTATGGCAACAGTGGTGTAACCAAAATCATGTCAATTGACATTCACTACTTACCATGGGAAAGTAGTGCTCTGTTACTGCACCCAAAGGGCAATGTATGCTCTGTCACATGTATGAGTGCCACCTTCACATGAGAAATAGTAGTGAAATACCAGCACTCATAACACACTGATGACAAGTGGCATGTGGGGGACAGATGCCAATATAATCAATTGGGCAGATACATGGCTGAGTACAGTGGTCTATTACCTCATGTTGTATGTTGTTGTGGCTGACATACTGAAGACAAGTGGACTGTTGGGTACAAATGACACCCACAACAACATCACCTGATTGATGACTGTACTCAACCATGTATTGGTCCTGGAGAGTAAATTGGTTATGGACTGTAAACTGTTGTGTCCTAAGTTACTGGGCCAATAGGCAAGGAACATCAGCATGCAACAACTTCCATACCTACACAAACAATTACTCATATTGTGTGTCACACATGACCCATCTCCAATGTTCGAGGGAAGTGGCAGACTCTAACACATCAACATGGCAATATAACAGGCATGAATATGCCCCAGACTCACCCCCTTGTAGCTGCTGTGCTCCCCTCAAATGCCGATCAAGCTCAGGCAGGCGAGTGCCAGAATGAGGGCCATCAGGGGGGTCATGCTCCGGAGTGTGCCCCACCCACTTTGGGAGGACAATCCCCTCTGGACCTCCGCGTTCTTCCGGGCTCAGTGTCTACTTTCTTGGACAGTGGGTGCTCTGCCGGCTATGGACACCCAGGGTCTGCACCTTCTGGGCGATTTCTCTCCAAATCCCTTTCTTCTGACGGGTGTTGACCTGTATTTATGCAATAGACCAATTCTAAGTTTACAATTCAATTTTTGCAAACAATTGGTTGTGTCACAAATTTCAGAAACACTAAGCACAAAAATATTGCCATTGTCAACACACCACAAGTGTGAAGCACACCTGCTGATGAGTACAGGGACATTAATACACACTTTTAGAGTCATCTTTGACTAACCCACTACCCTGCACATGGCCTACACAGCCTAAGCAAGCCAACTGGCATCAATTAGCCCAGGCTCAACAACATGTACTGTGATGTGAGCCAGAATGACACACAAAGCACCATTGTAGCCCTCTGAAGGGTCAATTCCTTGGGCCTGACTGGACAGCCACATAAACATCCAGCCACATTGACTCACTGCATACAGTCCCTACTGGCATCTACCATAGTACAGACTATACCCTAAGACTTAATTGACAATGAAAGGGTTGTCTTGGGTGGCACATAAAGTCTCTTCCCTGTGCATTTGCGGACATGTGGGCTACCCAATGTAATCTCATACCACTTCAAAGTGGGTTTGTATGGTATGCACTTGAAGCACAGAACACACCCTTTACCATATGTGGCAATCCTACAGAGATGGCATCCACCATACTAAAGGTATGCTTTGTCTGATTGATTGCATGTAACAAAGCTAATGAGTCACATCATGCCCTCCCCTGAATCAAACCAACTTTCTGCACTTTCCGTTTGTCACTTGTGCAATAAGCCTGTACTGTACAAATATGACTTATGGAATGGTGACATCAGAGCTGTGGGAGTGAGGGACCTCTTATAAGTCAATGACACACATTGACAATGTGGCTCAATGCAAATATGTTCTAGGGCAGGGAGTTACTCCAGGTTCCATTCCTAATGCAGTCAATGTACAAAGGCCTTCAGGTCAAGTCTTGCAAGTGAAGACTCATTTTAGCCACATTCAAGGACCTGCAGGTCTACATGAAGTGGGCCTGATACCACAGTTACATAGCTACAGTAACTCTACCTCAGCCTGGTCTATGTCCCATACTGGGAGAAACATTTGACAGGGCCTGGTCTTTGCAGGCTGAGCATACAGAACCTACATGACATTCACATTTCCATCACTTCCATGGATTACAGCACATCCTCTGCCCATCCTCTATGTGGGTTTAGGGTGGCGTGGCACTCTGAAGGACACAGTGAGTTTCACATAGTTCTCATACAATAGTTTGGCAAGGCCAGATGTGGACTGAGTGATCTGTGGGACTATACACATTTCGAACGATATCCTCAAATGACTCAAACAGTATACATCCACAGCTCATGCTGTAAATCACATACATGTTGTATTACATCTACAAACATCATATAAAAAGATTTGTCATTGTATGGCTGTAAAGTCTCCTTGCCTAGATATATGAATGCAACAGAAGGAGGATATAGGGCTTATCACACCGCACACAGGTAATGTGAAATACATGGAGTACTTGTCTTCACTACCAGCACCATTTACATCTCTTGTATAGAACACACAATGTGACAACAGGCACCTAAAAAGTCTCACTGGCACTCAGAGGCAAATTGTAGCCTATGAGGAAGGAAAGGATGGTGTTGAACAGAGTCAAATATGCCTATGAGGTTCTTACCTGGTCCTCTGGTGAGCCATAGAGCTGACCACACAGGGTAAAGACCTCCTCAACAAGGCTCTCCAGTTCCTCAGAAGAGAAGGAAGGGACCCTTTCACCTTCTTGGCCTGGTATGATTGTTCCTACGGTGGCAAATAGTAGCTAAAGTGGTGGAGGTGTTGATGACAGCAGTGTCAGGTGTCAAGTGAGTGATTTAGCAAAACAAGGAGTACATGTACGCCACGCATGCATCATTGCAGCCGCTGGGCACAGCCATTGGCCCGTGACCATTATAGTCACCACCATCAGCTTATGGCTGTGTCTGCCACAGTTGAAACTGCCCACCTCGCAGTCAACTTCTGCCAGCGATCAGGGGCAATTACTAATGTCCAGTGAACTAGGTCAGGCATTCGCCATTTTGGTGGTTGTAAATACAGTATTATGCCTTGTAAAATGCATCACAACATCAATATATGTGTCTGATCATCACAAACACTCCAAAGCACCCTTGTTGTGTAAGTTCTCCTATACAATCACTAGTGTAGTGTGTTGCTGGCCAATGATGGCATATTGCAGCAGTGCACTATCCACCGGCAGTGACGGTATTTTTGACAGTCAGACCAGATATTTTGAGGGACACATGAGGAGTAGGCAGTTGGGTGATGCCCAAATCCATGTTGTTGAAACATGTGTAGACAACCATGGGGGTCACATTTTGCCATTGAGTAGTAGACAGCTTTGATGTGCAATGGTTATAATGTTTTTCCAGTCAATAATGCTTTGTCACATGATTTGGTCCCAGTCGGTACTGTATGTTGATGTGGATACAGTGACTAATGCTCCTAATCATTTGAGGTACCCTGGGAGAGGGAGGAGGTGACAAACTCCTTTGTACCGTCCATTGCCAGGCCTTCAAACCATGAAAGAAAGTCACAACAACAAACAGTTCCATCTGAATCGTCAAGCTATTGTGGATTTATGTTGTCAGTTGGAGCCATATCTGATGCTTGAAAACACAAATACAACATGCATACCACATGTGTGAGACAAATGGCAGTATTACATTTCATGGCTACAGGGTCCTTTCAACTTGCAGTGGCCATATCTGGTGGTAAGTCCCAACCAATGTTCAGTGGTTTGTTAAGAGACATGCTATGAGCAATGATGAAACACATTGACAGCTAGTTCCTCACACATGAGGATTTAGCCATTGTGAAGGCTGACTTCTATGGTTTTGGTCACCTTCCACATGTGATGGGAGCCATTGATGTCAGACATATTGCCTTGGTGCCACAGCAGGCCAGTGAACAAGTGTATCGCAAAAGGAAGCACTTCCATTCTATCAACGTGCACGTTGTTTGCTTGTCAGATCTCTACATCTCAAATGTCTGTGCATGGTTCCCTGGTTCAGCCCATGATTCCTTTGTAATGCAGAACAGCACCATACCTCAGCTAATGTCACAACTGCAACCATAGAGGAGCTGGCTGATTGGTAAGTCACCTCTGGCCTGAGTTTGTGTGTGCAATACCAGGTGCTACAGTCATGAAGTAAGTGACTCATTGTGGCACTTATGTCTCATCCCAAAACAGGAGAAGCAGCATATCCAAACTGTTCTTGGCTGCTGACCCTGCTGAGGAGAGAAACTATTCCAGGGGAAGTCCGCTTCAATGAGCCCCATGGAAGAACACAGGGGCATCGGAGCAGGCTTTTGGGCTCATGAAGGCCAGATTCAGCTGTTTGAACAAGACTAAGGGAGTCCTCCTCTAGCCACCTGGGAGTCAGATCACTGTGGCATGCTGCATGCTGTATGACATTTCCCTGCAGAGGAATATCCCTTACATGCCAGAGGAGAGGGAGCCTGAGGTGCCACCGGGTGAGAATCCTTAAAGGAAAGTCCTCCTTTTTGCCCTGGTCACCCCCAAACCTTTTGACTGATACTTAATCAGTCCCAGGGCTTGTGCTCTGTGTATAATAGATTATGCAATTATAAAAATCCATAGGCTAACACGGGGAGACTTTATTTTAAAACAATAAAGTCTTATTTCCCATAGGAAGGAGCTAAATATGGCAAGTTTAGTATCAAATTAAATGTTATAATAAATCCAACAACTTAAATTTAATATAACATGTACCTAGAAAGAGTTTCAAAACTCTTGCTAAATGTTACTGACTTTAGCCCTGTAGTACCCTTCTCTGATTAGTCAGCCTCTGGCAGCCTTAGCCAGGCTGCCTTGATGAGGTGTGAAGTGGCTTGGGTTGAAACAAAGGAAGCGTCTGGTGAGAGGGATCTGCCTCAGCAGATGGTAGAACAGGATTGGGGCAAAGCAGCCAAACTGGACTTCAAAGGAGGGAAGGACATCTGGGAGAGCAAATGTACCTCCACCATTTCCTGCAAACCCATACAGCCAGGTGCCCCCCTGATTAGATTAAGAGAAGGCTGGGCAGTGTGTGTTAAGGGGAAATTTAGCCACAGCAGCAGGTCGACTCAGCCAGATCTAAACTCTTAAGAGTAAATCTTTGCCATCTTGGATTTTGGAGGAATGTTGCTTCCTGAGATTGATTTTTGCCGCACTTCCCAGGAAGTGGTCACTCAAGAGGGTGGTGGCCTGCACATGATTACAGAGCCCCTTTCCCTGCTGGCCACACCAGGTGCAATGATAAATATGGCAGAGCTGCACCTCTACTGGAATAAGACAAGAAGAAGAAGGACTCCCCTGCTAGACCCCTGGCGTGCAACTGGATCCTGCACTCAGAAGGACTGCACCAGCTGGACATTTGGGCTTTACCTGACCAAGTAAAATACTTGCCTGGCTTCTACGTCTTCAAAGGGGGACTCCCTATAAGCTACAGGTAGAAAAGAGCTGACCAGAGTGCCCTGCTTCAAGCCCTGCAGAAATTGACCAGCTGACCTGTGGTCTTTTTTGGATTTGAACCAGGTGCATTCTGGGGGTTGGAGTCCTAACCCCCAAGGAGCAACTCAGAGCTTCTGGGGCCTTGGGGTGAGTTGTGGACACCTAAAGAACCTTAAAAGTACTTCTGGAAGAAGATGCAGACGTTTGGAGCAACTTTGGAAAAAAGTCATGAGTCAAGCTGGCCAACATAAACCGCGACCCGGCCTGACCTGCAGGTTCGTCCTGCTGAAAAGCTCTGGAGCCCCAGACTTCCAGGATTTTACAGGGGGCTCATGAAAAGGCAATCCAATGACGTTGCATCAAAATTGGCTTGCTGTGTAGGGTCATCCGACATCGGGGAAGAAAAGCTCCCAAAGTCCGAAGGCAAAATGTTGACAGAGGCCTCCCGTGCAGTGTATCGGAGGGGGCTCCAGCGAAGTAAGCTTCAAGTTCGATTTGGTCCCGGATGATGTTCATCCTGAAAAGTCATCTAAGTCCAAACGTTGAACTCTTGACCAAGGCCTCCTTCAGCGCGTATCCGAAGAGGGCTCCAGCGAGGTTGGCCTAAACCTGTGACTTTGTCGGGTCGGTGAGAGATCTTCAAAAATTCTTCTAAGTCTGCAGGTAAAACTTTGACCAAGGCCGCCTGTTCAGTGGAGCCAAGCAGGGCTCCATTGCGGTCAGCCTCAACTTTTGACTTTGCCCCAGTCAAGTGCGACCAGATGTCCAGATTGTCGCTTTTTTTTTCTAAGCGCAAGAAAACATTTAGGCCCTCATTATAAGATTGGCGGTAATTGCCGCCTACTGCCCTGGCGACAGCCGCCAAAAGACCGTCGCCGCGGCTAACATCCATCTGCCAAATTATGACCACAGCCAGATTGCCGCAAAAAGAAGGGTGGAATTCTGGCTGTGGCTATACGGGTGTATGGTGTTAAGGTGGCGCTGCTACCACCAACAGTGCCACGCCAGTAGACCGCTGCCAGCCGTATTATGAAAAATAATACGGCCTGGCGGTGTTCTGCTGGTGGGCGATGCTGGTGGTAGCAGCGCCCCATCCTGTTCCTTGCCAGAAGACCCCCTGGATGCAGTTAAGTTAGGTTTCCGACAGGGGAGGGGAGTGGGGGTGTTGTGTTTGTGTGTGGGGAGTTGTGTGCATGAATGTGTGAGTGTGTGCGTGAATGCAAATGTGTGTGTAGTGTTGTTTGTGAATGTGTATGCATGTGAGAGAATGTGTGTATGAATGGAAATGTGATTGCGTGTCTGCCTGTCTGGGTGAATGGATGTGTGTGAGAATGTATGGATGCATGCGTGTATGCCTGTGTGAGTGAAGTTGCCTTTCACAGTATGACAGGAGTGCATAGTATGGTCTGAGAGATGTTGACTTATTCACTAACACCTCTACCCAGGGCTACAAGAGTATATATTAGGGTGTGGGGAGAGTCAGTCTCTCCAATAACACCTTGCCTCAAGATTGTGTGTACCCCAATATTTTTTTCAACAATCTCACAAGAATATTACAAGATCATGAACTGTTTTTAGAGGAAGAATGTAAACTCTCCTTTATTGCAGCACTTATGCCTTATAGACCCAATTAGCATGGTGTGGGGAGAAAGTAGAGTATCCAATTAGACTTTTCACAGTATGAGAACAGTGCGTGCTGGGGTCTAAAGAGACACTTCGATTTCACTGATACCTCTCCACAATCTAACAACTGTTTATAGTGGAATATCAGGGGAGAGTGGCCTCTCCACTGGCACCTTTCATGATGGTAATGAGTGTGTGGAGTAGCGCTTCTTTTCCATTCCTTTAGCCAGCTTAGCCTACTAAAGAGTGTTCAGTTTCCTGGTATGTGTTAGCAAGCTAGGTGGCAAGAAATGTTCAGTTAAGCATTATGTCTATAAGTTAAAGTTCAGAAAGCCTAGCTCAGGCAGAGTTAACTCATGCTGCTGAACTGCAGAAATGTCCAGTCAGTGCCACATCCTTCCACTCTTAAAACACTGTGCTTCAAAACATATTGAAAGAGACACTGCCTCTCCACTCACACCTTCTCCCAGGCTCACTGGTATGTATGGTAGGATAGGGAAGTACTCACCTCACATGTAAGACCCTGCTATTCCATAGCAATTATAACTCATACTGACCTTTCCACTGGGACCGCTCCCTAAGGGAATACCTATATATATGCTGACAGATATAAATAGTAGGATTTGGGGAAGAACTGCCCTGTTTGCTGTCAAATCTATCTTGCATCATATGTCTCCATGGAACAGTGTGGAAAGAGACTGGCCACTCTCCTATGACCTGAGTTTTGAATTATGGGTGTCACAATTAGACTGTGAAAAAGGGCTTAACTCTCTGGTTACAGCTCTCTCCCGGATAACAGATGACCAAGTAAAGATGAAATTACATTTGTGTTGAGAAGTCTGTCTTGTATAGCAGCTATAGAGACTATGGTATGGAAACACACTACTATGTAACATATGTGCAAAGTAAATTGTGGGTAGACACTGTTCTCTCTTCACACACCTCTCTTCATCATGAGGAATGCCCACAGTAGAGTATCAAATGGAGTGCCCTCTCTATTGAAAACTGTGTATTGCACACCTGGTCTCCATAGTTGTTTGTGGGAACATACTTACCTCACTTTCATATATCTCCCATTGGTGACAGTCATACTTAATACTGTACTCACAGCAGGTGATAGGAGTGCATATTAGAGTATGAAGATGCACAACTCTCTGTGCCAATATCTCCCTCTTGAATCAAATGTCCCTATACTACAGCATCAACAAGAACTGATCTCTCCGCTAACACCTCACTGTTTCATGACAGCACCATAGCTGCATAACAAAATGATTGGTTTCTCGATTACCAAGTGCCTCTAGAATAAAAGATATCCATACTACCATAGACGTATACATACACACTGCGCTGTATTTATATTCCCTTAAGAGGGAACTGACAGGTTTGGTAAATAATGCAAGAATGTAAAGAAATTTACATTTATAATAAGTTCTAAGCAAAGAAATCATAAGCAACTTTAAACTTTTGTATTGATCGACAAAACAATTTAAGAACAATACACATCTACAACTATATTAGCAATAATATATATTAACAAACTATATAAACAACTATTAAAGAAAACAAACAACTATATAAGTTTTAACATTATTTTGGGGCACTCATCAGAGGCACCAATGTCTCCTCCCTTTTTGCTTTATTTGCCTACTGGATTTTGATTCAGGTAGCGCTCCTATTTTAGACAGCTTAGGCTGCCAAAGAGTGTTCATTTCACTGGTATGTACTAGCAGGCTAAGTGGCAAGAAAGGCTGAGCTAAGCATGAAGTCTATAAAGTTCACAAAGCCTAGCTCAGGCAGAGTTAACTCATGCTGCTGAAATGCAGAAATATCCAGTCACTGCCACATTCTTCCACTCTTAAAACACTGTGCTTCAACACATAGCTATTCCTCAACAGCACAATAACCCTGCCTGTGCTAACAATGCTCTTTATTGCTGCTTATGTAAGCAGATAATTCTTTTCTCAGACATAAGTTTCCATTTACCTCCTAAAAACGACAAAATAACAAAAAAGATAAAAAGTACAAGCAAACATAACAGTGATACATCACTATATTGTCTGTTTTTCTACATTTTTCACAGAGAATCACATAGTTATTTCTAGTGTACCAGTAACTTTTTATTACTTTCTCCTGAAAAATACCACTCCTCCAACCAGTCTATATTCATTTGTGTTCATTTAAATGGTAACAAACCATGTACCCCGCTTCCATAATCCTTTTTAAAGTAACACAACCACCTTGCCACACCGTTGCTAACACTCACCACAGTGTTTCACTCTAAAAATAGCAATATCACCACTCATGCATCTCATAGTGCTAAAATATATATTCAATGTGGTTCATAAGAACAGTTCAGCTTGTACAGCTTGTATTATTACATTCTGTGTTTTATCATTTACGAAACAGTACTTCCTTTTACTGACAAGTATCCACAGTTGAAAAACTTAATTTCTTAACACAAACTGCAAATCTTGCTCACATCTCTCGACATTATAGTGTGTACCTCTCACAAGATGTATAATACATCTACACCTCTCTAAACAGCTTCTGCAAACACAGTGTAGATAAGGCCCTTATTTATACTTTTTTTTTGCACTGCATTTGCATCATTTTTTTAAGCAAAAGCAGTGCCAACTTACAAAATACAATTATATTTTGTAAGTTTACGCTACTTTTGTGTACAAAAATGACACAAATGCGGCACATAAAAAGTATAAATATGGGCCTAAGACTATCAACATTAGTACACTTACTGACACTTCACAACAAAGTTTATAAAATATATTATTAAGTACATGAACTTGAAGTTCATGAATGGAAATGAATGAAGCAGTGTCTTTCAGTTCCACCTGTGCTGAGCACACTCAAACAGGCTTACTTCTCCTATAAAGCACCAAGGACAAACTGGGCTATTTCTGGTTCTGAAGTCAATCGCATCACAGCTTTTCCTCAACCATGTAATAAGAATGGTAATTATTGGTTGAGCCCCGGCCCTTTTTCTTAACTTCCCCCATATAATCTTGCCAGGCTCTTACAGGGTTATAAACACCTCGTGGCAGGCCAGTCATTTCCCATGTGGGTCTTGATTGTAGTTCGCAGGATTGTAAACACCTTGTGGCAGGCTCAGTAACTTTCCATGCGGGTCTCGCTGGTGTCTCACAAGATCATTACATTTTATTAACATAAGAAATAGCCATCTGCTCATCACAGTATTTATCTCTTACCCATGTTATCTCAAAAATGAGATCCACAATATCCATTCCCACTAATAGAATGTAATCTACTTATTTGTACTAGTCATGATCCTATGAGAGTCCCATGAGATCATAAAGATGAGTTAAAAGCCATATATATTTGTAATCTTCACAGTAATTGTCACTTAGTAGCATCCACTCTTAAACTAATGGGACAGCATACCCTTCAGCTGCCCCCTTTAGTCACTTTTTTACTTCATTTCTATAACACCTCCAATTTTTCAGAGTAAATAGTAATGGCCTCTGTTTCATTTCTAACATTCCAACAGCCAGCCAATTAGAGTGCTCACTCTCGTGGAACTCATGGGAACCTCTCGCTCCAGCAAGAGCGTAAAGGCTCACAGAAAACCAGGCTTCTCGACCAATAACAGGGCTTCATTTTCTATTGCACACTCTGGCTGAAGGCTGCTTGGACTCTTGTGACCCCAACTGCCAAAATATACAATTAAACAAATTATACAATTATTTTTTTAACCTTAGTTTCTCAAAAACTGCCGAACAGGTTGCACCAAATCCCAAAATGCACAATCTGAGGACCAAGATCTAGCTTTCTGCTGAATGTGGTATAATCCCTTCAGCAGTTTTTACTAGAATATCTCTTAAAGAATTTTATGGAAAATGCATGGAGATTTCACGTTTGAGAACCCCCTTTTTTCTCAGCCCCTGTTTGACAGATTACCCGAAACATTCTAGGAAGGAGCTGAGTTCGACAAACTATTTTTTGGACAGTTTCATGTAAATTTGTCAAGCATTGGCAAAGGTATTAGCAAACTGAAAAACAAACTGACTATATAAAAAAACTAATTATAACTAACGTGGCGTTCGGCACTAGGTAATTATGTGTGTGTGTCTATACCCACTCACAGACCCACTCACAGACCCACACACACACTCATGTTCCACTGAGAGATTCACTGACCCACATACACTCACTCAAAGACCCATCCAAACACCCAGACACCGACTCACAGACCCACTGAGACACTCATGCACCCACTCAAAGACCCACTCAGTCACTCATACACCACTCACATACTCACTGACACACTCATGCATTCACGTAAAGACACAGTAACTCTCATACACCCAATCAAATATCCATTCAAAGACACTCATATACCCACTCAAAGACTAATTCAGACACTCATGGACCCACTGAAAGATGCAACTGACCCTCATGCACCCACTCAAAGACCCATACAGATACTCATACACCCACTCACAGACCCATTCAGACAGTTATACACCCACTCTGAGATGCACTCAGTCACTCATACATCTACTCACAGATGCACTGACACACTCATACTTCCACGCACAGACATAGCAACACTCATACACCCACTCAAATACCTACTCACTCATACACCCACTTAAAGACTAATTCAGACACTCAGACACCCACTCACAGACCCATTCACACTCTCACACACCCACTCACATACCCACACAGACACTCGTGCAGCCACTGAAAGATGCACTGACCCTCATACACCCACTGAAAGACCCATACAGACACTCAGACACCCACTCACAGACCCACTTGGACACGTATACACCCACTCTAAGATGCACTCAGTCACTCATACATCTACTCACAGATGCACTGACACACTCATACTTCCACGCACAGACATAGCAACACTCATACACCCACTCAAATACCTACTCACTCATACACCCACTCAAAGACTAATTCAGACACTCAGACACCCACTCACAGTCCCATTCACACTCTCACACACCCACTCACACACCCACACAGACACTCATGCACCCACTGAAAGATGCACTGACCCTCATACACCCACTGAAAGACCCATACAGGCACTCAGACACCCACTCACAGACCCACTTGGACACGTATACACCCACTCTAAAATGCACTCAGTCACACATACATCTACTCACAGATGCACTGACACACTCATACTTCCACGCACAGACATAGCGACACTCATTCACCCACTCAAATACTCACTCACTCATACACCCTCTCAAAGACCTAATTAGACACTCACTCACAGACCCACATAGACAATCATGCACCCACTAAGGGATGCACTAACGCTCATACACCCACTTAAAGACCCATTCAGACACCCACCCATAGACTCACTTAGTCACTTATACACCCTCTCAGAGACTTACTAAGTCACTCATACACCAATCACAGATCTACTCATACTCTCACACACCCTCTTGCAGATCCACACAGACACTCATGCACCCACTCACAGATCCACTGGCACACATACACCCACTCAAACGCCCATTCAGACACTCAGACACCCACTCACAGACCCACACAGACACATACACCCACTCAGTGACCCAGCCAGTCACTTAAACACCCACTCAGAGACCCACTCAGTCACTCATACACCCACTCACAGACCCACTGACACACTCATGCACCCACTCACAGACACAGTGACACTCATATACCCACTCAAATACCCTCTCAGACACTCATACACCTACTCCAAGACCTATTCAGGCACCCACTCACAGATCCACACAGATACTCATGCACCCACCCAGAGACGCACTGACCCTCATTTACCCACTCAAAGACCCATTGAGAAGCCTACTCACAGACTTACACAGACACTTATACATCCACCCAGAGACCCACTCAGTTACTCATACACTCAGTAACAGTCAAACACCCACTGAAACAAAGATGTGTGAACAATATGTTGGGTGTTTTGCATTGAATTTGTGCTTTTGGTTTGCGAATCTGTGATGGAGTCGCAACTCCAATTTTTTTTATTAAAAGAAATTCAGATTTTCATTCAAATAGAAATAGGATTTGAGATACAGGGCGCCTCTACGGGGAGCCTGTGTGTTTACTATGTGTATATAATTGGCATATATAAGAGCGGATACAGGATTTCAAGTTGCTCAGAAACACTCTGATGCCTTCATCTGTGAAGTGGACACCATCTCTTCTATATATCCCATCCATTTCAAAGTGCAGGTTATTATTGTAGATACAGTCTATGTTATGGTCTCTGAGGAATGCTGAAACTTTTGTATTAACATGTTTCCTGGCTTTGTCTATCTGTGGACAGAATTCAGTTGACCACTTCCATTTCTGCCCCTGACAGATGTTAAAGAACACAAACGCAGTGTGAGGGAACCATTTATTTCTAATTGGACAAAGGTATTTTTCATAAGGATTTCCAGTCCTATCCAAGTCGGTGTGCCTAGGTCATTACTCCCACAGTACACAATCATGAGGTGAGGTGGTGGGCAATCTCTAATGCTTTCAACCAATGGAAGCAATTGCTGCAACTTTCACCCTCTCTGACTAACACAAGCAATATCCACATTAGGTAAACCCAGGTCCCCGTCAATGCCACTCTTTCAAGCATACTCACAAGCCCCAAAACGTAGCTGTGCCCTACAATCCACACTCTAACCATTATGGAGGGAAGGAGCATTATTACACAGGAGAAGGCAGCAGCTGAATGAGACAGTTTTCAGAATGTGAGGTGGTTAGAATAGAGGGAGCAGTGGATTAAAAAACCCAGTTTGGATTCAATATTGTACAGACATTGGTAGATAAAAATAGATTGTGGTTAAAAATATGAAGTCAGGCAATCACTGATTGGTTTTTGCTTTTTCATAATCAAGTAATCTAATTTTGGATATGCTTACATTGTGTATTAGTCAACCACTCCTGCTACAGCACACATTGAACCTAGTCTGCTACTAACAAAAAATGTTGTGAACTTTTGAACTACTGATACAGTAGTGTGTTCTAGAGGAAGTTGCCATGGCAGCTGAAGAGAAAGAGTGTGGGAGGAGGAGAGCTTTTTAAGCACATATACGATTTTAATTTAAGAGCAGTTTTGGTACAGAAGGAACAGGAGAAAAATGATTTTTCTGACTGAGTATTATGACTGGACTTAAAATGTAGCTGAAACTATATAAAAAAATAATGGGGAATATATTTTCAAACCCCCATATGGAGTCGCAACTCCCTTCGCAAAGTTCCATGGGGGGCCACGCTGAGCCTGGCAATGGAGTCGCAACTCCAGCAGCACACAGTAGCAAATTGGGCTTCTTTCCGAAAATATAAGAATGGATCAACAGAATCATTCAGATGTGGGATCATGTAAATAAAACATAAAACACAGTTTGTGATTTGCTAACCAGGATAGTATTACTGAGAGAAAGAGTGAACAGGATGCCATTACTGGTTCCTTGGTCTAAGAGTGGTATAACGTTCTTCTGAGATTTCATTGTCATACAAAGAAAAGAGTCAATGTGATATTGCTACAGTATTTTATCTATCAACGAAAGCCATTAATAGGTAGGTGACTTAGAGTATTGGTTTAAAAGCAAGCTCTGTTGTGATAAAGGAGTGATAAAAGTGTATATAATAAAGATGAAAATATATTAACTCAGCTACAGCTAGAGAGGTATTGATACTGTTATTCATACGTGTAGTCATGTATTTAGCATTTTAGAAAATGATTACATGCACAGGATTTGTGCAGTAGTATAGATTTTATGTGCACACTTTAGGTTGCAAGTTCAGTTGGTATTTATAACCACTTAGAAAGATTTATAGTTCTTTTTTTCCTAGATACAGATTATGTCTAAAGTAGGATGTATATTAGTTATAGGGAGGGTGACGTGCTTATTATGTAAGACATACACGGCTTCATTTACAACACCCATGGCGCAGGGCGGCACATCAAGTGCCTTGCTGCACCACCTTGTACCATTGAAAAAGGGCAGAAATGCACCATATCTACAAGATACAGTGCATTTTTGTTCTCTTTCCCTGCGCTGGAGAAGAAACTGCTGCTTAGCACCAACACAGGCACCATTCCACCATGGTGGAAGGCTGCCTGCTTTGTGGGGATGATTGTTTTTGCGCAGGAAGGGACTCCTTCCTTCACAATATCAATCACAAGAGGCGTTTTCCTCTTTCTCTGTGTGCTGCAAAATGCAGCACACAGAGAAAGAGGGAAAACAGGGAGAAATAAAGATAAATAAATACATAAAGGTGGCAATGTGACACATTCCTAGACTTGTAAATCTGTGTATGCCACTGATTCCTTCAGGCCCTACACAATAAGACACTGATGGATAAACTGACACCCAGGCAAGGACAGATTTCTGAACACACTAGCACACATAATGACACAGTTATATGTACACCAATACAACCAGTCATTTGGTAAAGAATACACTAGCACAGGAGGCACATAGTTGTACATGTAATTACACACCCATACATAGATTGCCAAATAAGCCGATCTGCCCCCAAGGGGAGCAGAAATGGGCAACAGTAATATGCCCCCATGGGGAGCGACCCTTGCCCAAGGGGCGGACCCCAAACAAAGCACACACTCACAAAAGAATCACTGGTGTCCAGTGGTTTGCTTTATAAAAATAGGCAGATCTGCCATGAAGGTGGTCAGAAATGGCCTAATGAATTATGTCCCCAGCGGAGTGACCCTTGCCTAATGGGCCACTCCCCATTACATAACATAACAATAATAAAAAAAAATCCCTGGTGTCTAGTGGTTTCGGCCCCACTTGGGGCAGATAGGCCAAATAAAAATAGGCGATCTGCTCCCAAGGGGGTCAGAAATGGCCTAAAGTATAATGCTCCCCTTAAAAAATAAACAAACAATATATATTCCTGGTGTCTAGTGGGTTTCTGCCCCCTCGGGGGAAGATTGGCTTAAAAATATGGCTGATCTGCCCTAAAGGGGGGGGGGCAGAAACGGCCAACATAATTCTCTCCCAAGAGGAGCAACTCTTCCCCAAGGGGTTGCTCCCCAAATAATAAAACATTTCCCAAAAAAATAAAACCCCTGATGTCTATGCAATAAGCCTTTCCTTTACTTTGATGCCTCTCTGACCTCCCACTTCCTGAGGAGAAACTAATCAGTGTGATGCGCAGGGAGTCAGACAGCTGACCGATTAAAGCCGTCGGGACAACCATGGTGGGAAACCACCGGTCCCGGCGGTGCGACCGCGGCGCTACAGATGCGGTCCTAATGAGGCAGATTGTACCCCCAGTCTGTTGGCAGTACAATCGCCCCGCCAGGGTTGTAATGAGGCCCATAAAGTAGATGAATTTTCTAAAACTGATAGGGAGAAAAGAGAAAAGTGGGAAAAATTTGCAGTTTATTTATTTGCAGAGGAGCGCTTTTACTTGTCCATGCAGCAAGTTATATGCAGGTAATTCTACAATAAAATACAGGATCAGAAAACACCAGCTAGAACAGTATCTAACAGGGTAGAACGTTTCACTTCTTCTGAATAACTACAAGAATTAAAGGTAAATTAATCAATATGTACATCCATTTCAAGCAATTATACAAAAAGGAACCATAAGCAGGTAAATTACGTCCAACAGAGTTACTGAAAGCTCTTAAATAAGAGTAGTGTATATCCAATTGGACTTTAAGAAAAATGTTTAATCTGTAGGAGTAGACAAAGACAATGAAGAACAGCTTATTATTCTGGTAAATGGTGTGCTTTCTAAGAATATATTTTTTTTGCAAGAGTTAGTTGATGGTAATAAAGTTAAACAAGCAATGTTATACCAGGTACAACATAATATTTATTACAAAAATGTTGATGTTGAACCTGATGTACCAAATGTTGTAGATGACAGTTTGCCAGCCAGTGGAACAAATAGAAAAAGTGGATCAATCCTGATCGGAACAAATTTATGACCACTACAGCATCCATCCGCTGCATTCCAGAGAAGTCATTGGTGATGCTATTGACCTTTTCCAAATGAAGCAAGCTAAAGGAGTTCCCATGAGTGGGTGGGCAAAACGTTTAGCGGCTCACTGCTTTCCCCACTTGTTTCCCACTGGAGTAGGATGCCGGTATAATGACCGGCCCATACTATTGCCAGCAGCTGAATACCAATCAACACAATTTTATTCCATGGATAAAAGATTCAGACAGTATATCGCATTATAAAAACAGACACCATGGGGCAGATTTAAGAAAAGCAGCGCTGCACCAAGTGCAGTGCCTCTTTCCCTACACCCCTAAGCACCCTCCTATCGCCACCATGTGTGGGCCATATTTAAAATATGGCGCACCATGGCGCAGGATAGGGGGCAATGCACAATTTTTTGGTCGTTATTGGTGTACTCTGCAGGAGTAGAACCAAAATGTTGGTGCCACTCCTGCAAAGTACAAAGGGGACTATAATAATTAATGGAAGCCCCTTTTAACATCTGCTCTGAGCAAGCGTTAAAAGTTCTGAAACAAATGGTGCAAGGAAATCTCTTAGATTTCCTTGCACCATTGTTTCGGCCCCCCTAATGGGCGAATGCCACCCTTGCATACATTATGCCTGGAGCAGGCATAATGTGGCGCAAGAGTTTACAAAGTGCCGCAATGCATGCATTGCACCACTTTATAAATGTGGCGCAGGGAAAATGCCACTTTAGCGCCACCTTAGCGTTATAAAAAACTATGCTATAGCAGTGCTAAGGTGGCGGTAGGGGCTCTGAAATCTGTCCCTGTGTCTGCAAGAGATTTTGTGAACAAACTACATGAAACGGACGATAAGAGAATACAACTTGATAAATTTAATGGGGTGCCAATGTGGCACCAACAAATATTGGTTCCTTCGTCACAGAGAACTTAAGTATATGCTAAGAAACCTGGATGTATCAACGTGGTTTGTCACACTTAGTTGTGCTGAATATGCTTTGTATGACCTTTTTTAATTCTTGAAAAAGCTAATTCTAACCTAAAAGACATTAATGTAAAGACAGCTGGAGAACTTTGTTCATTAAATTCTGCTAATGTTTATAGATATTTCAACCACAGGCTCCAACTATGCTTGCTTTTAACTGCAACAAAGGCAATTCTCCTCCTGGAGAATTAACTGATTTATTTTGCCGGAAAGTGTGTCAGGCAAGAGGTGCTCCTCATATTCACATGCTATTATGGATAAAAGATTCACCAGAATTATGAGCAGATAGTGGTGAGTCTGTGTTGTCTTTTATAGAGCAATATGTGACATGTACCATACCAAAACACACTGCTGAAAAAGGTCTCAGAGAACACTTTTTGTGTTTTCAAACACATAAATGTGGAAAGTACTGTCATTATAAACACAGGTCTAAACAACATTTTTACAAAAGATGTCGCTTTGGATTTCCATTACCAGTCATTTCAAAAGGAAGAGTAAACAGCTTCTTGTCTTGTCTTCAGTCAGACATTGACTGACACGGAAATCAGCAAAGAACACATACAACCTAAAAAGAACCGAAGCTGCCAAATATATTAATGATTATAATCCTGTGATTTTAAAAATGTGGAATTTGTTGCAGACAACTCCATTGCTGTGGCTCACCGTGTCATGACATACGTTACAAAATATAATAAAATGCAGATAAAGGAGATGGAAGAGATTTCTGCAGAAAAAAACACTTAGCAAGAAATTGTATTCCTTTACTTCCCCATAGGGAAATGGTGTCCTATGAACCCATATGACAGGATCTGCCGGGGTACAGGGAGGGGGCCAAGTGCCACAGTGCCACAGTTGCATAGCCACAGTGAATCTACTCCAGCCCACAATAGCCTAGACAGGCCCTGGTCTCTACATGCTAAGCATACAGAACCTACATGACACTCCATTCCCATCTCTCACATGCATGAAAATACATCATGTATCCAACAGCAATTTGGCATGTTGTGTGTATGGTAACCTGAAGGGCAGAGTGAGTCATGATATGCCTTCCAAGCAACAGTTTAGCAAGTGCAGACGTGCTAACAAATCTCTGTGGAATCCATCACAAGGAGGATCTAGGAACTAGGGGTGGGCGCTGAGCTCTGCTCCACTGGCGGAGTTAACAGAGTTTTTGGCAGGAGTTCAGCCAAAAAACTTGGAGTCAGAGCTTCATTTGAAAAGAACTTGTCTCCCCGGGGTCCCTGGGAAAGAAAGTGGTGTTATGGGGTACAGTGCTGAGGCAAGCAGGGAGAGCTGGAGACCGGGGGATCATCAGCTGCTCAGTGGTAGTCGGAAGCCCCCGCCAGATTGAGATTTGTGTGGCTTGAGAGAGTGCCTTAGAGCCCAGTGTCAAGCAAGGCTTGGTGAGCTGGTTTGCTGCTGCTCATTCTGGGCCTTAATGAAAGGGTGGTCTGAGGCTGTGCGTAAGTGCAGACAAAGTGACCGCAAGGCTGGTGCAAGACAGGGTGGGTGCTTGGCCCTCTGAAGCAAGTTTGTGAAGGAGGGCGTTTGGTGAAGGGAAGCGTGCTGTTATGGTTGAGAACAGTAGGCTACAGGCTGGTGGGCTGTGTCAGCATAAGAGGCCTGAGACAAGAGTTCTCACTGCCATTTTGCATACCCTGGCCTGAATGCACCCGATCTTGGAGGCGAAAACTGTGCACATGGGGTACTTACCTGCTCTTCTGGTGTACTATACGGCTGTTCATAGAGAGGTAGGACCTCATCCACTAGCCTCACTGGCTCCTCTGGAGAGAAGGCAGGGGCCCTATCACCAGGTGGACGTGGTCTGAGTGCTCCCAGAGGCATTACATGGCAGCTCAGGTAGTGGAGGTGGTGCCGGCAGTAGTGCCAGGAGTCAAGTGAATGAATCTGCAGAACATGGTAGTCACGTCTGCCAAGTATGTGGCTGTCACTGCCAGTGGGCCCAGTCATTGGCCTGTGATTGCCACTGGCAACAATGTTAGCCGATGGCTGTGTCAGCTGCACTGAAACTGCCTACTGCCGTGACGACCTTTGCCGCCGGTCGCGAGCGGTTCCTAATGTCAAATGGAGTAGGTCAGACAGCCGCCATTTTGGAGACCTGAAATGCTGTATTGGGCTTCACAAACTGTGTCACGCCTCCCAAAATGCTGTTTTGAGATCACAATCATGCTTATCCTATCTGGTCATATAGGTCCTACTACACAAACACCATTGCAGTATTCTGCACGGTACAGATGACATTCAACAGTGGGGCAAAGTACACCTCTGCTGGTGGTCATTTTGGCGGTTGGGATATCCAGCCACATTTCGAGGAGCAATTGTGTTGCACATCTTTGAGTTTGGTCCAGATACATGTTGTAGAAACGTGTGGAAAACCATGGGGATCACATGTGACCCTTGTGTTATTTGCAGCTGTGATGTGTCCTAGTTGTCATGCCTATCCATTCTGAAATGCCTTGTGACATGATATCATTGACATGCCTCATGTATGTTACTGTGAACAAAATGACTAATGTTAGAAATCATGTCTCATCAGAAATAGTTATCCAGGGAGAGGGAGGGTGTGATAAGCCCCGGTCTATCATCCACTGCCAGACCTTCAGACAATGGAAGCATAGCACATAATCCTTCTTTACCTGCTGAATAGGCAAACAATAGTGGACTTATGTTGTCAGTAGGAGCCAGATCTGATGCCAGCTATTAGTTATCCAAACAGCATACCACCCATCGTACAAGTAATGTCGGTATTGCAATTCCTAGCCACAGGGTCTTTTCAACATACAATTGGCCTGCCAGTTGGCATGTTCCAACCTATCTTCAGTCTGCTGTTGAAGGGTGTCCTCTCATGAATGTTAAAACACCTGGAAAGTTACATCCAGTTTTACAGACATCAGAATTTAGCCCATGTGAAGGCTGACTTTTATGGTTTTACACAACTCTGACATGTGGTGGGGGACATTGATGGTACACATATTGGCTTGTTCCCACAGCATGCCAATGAACAAATATACCTCAACAGAAAGAACTTCCATTCCATCAATGTGCTATATTTCACAGGTCTGTGCCAATTATCCGGGTTCAGCCCATGATTCCTTCATAATGCAGAACAAGACCATACCAAAGCTGATGTCACAACTATACCTTGAGAGGGCCTTTCTGGATGGTAAGTCACATCTGTCCTATTTGTGTGTGTGTAATGTCAGGCGCTACAATCATGAAGTGAGGGACTCATTCTTGCATACATGTCCCATTCCTTAACAGGAGACTCCACATTACCAAACAATCCTTTGTTGTTGACGCCAATAAGGAATCCAACAAGGTCTGTGGAAGTCGGCTTAAATGTGGCCCATGGAAGAACAAGGTGGGTATTGGAGTTGACTTTTGGGCTCCTCAAGGCCAAATTTAGGTGTCTGGACCGGACAAGTGGAGCCCTCCTCTCCACACCCGGGAAAGTGTGTCAGATCACTGTTGCATGCTGCATTCTTCACAACATTGCCCTCCGGAGGAATATCCCATACATCTCAGAGGAGGGGAGCCAGCAGTGCCACCAAGTGAGACTCATGACATGCCAAGTGAGGATGACAGTGCTGAAGGGGAAGGAGCTGACTTGCAGGAAGATCTCATCAATAGCTACTTTACATGAGTTTAATTATGTCATGTGATGTAATGACTGTGACTGCATGAAGAACTATAGTTGTGGGAATATATGGAGTTGAGTGTTTTGGAAACTGATTCTCTGGAAAATTAAGCCAAAGGATTAGCCTTTCACATATCCCCACCTTGATGTAGCTCCTTTGTTTGTTGTCAGCCACACTGCAATGTAATTTCCTTTCCAGATGCTTGCTACCTGATTTGTGAAATAGTGTGTTTTCAAGCCTATACTCCTTGCTTTGTCTTTGTACAGGTACCTTCACAATGACATCCTTGCGTGGGCATTTCAGAGTTGTGACATTGGCAGGTATCTGATGCAGCTCTGATGTACAAAGTGGACATGAATTGTTCCAGGTAAGGTAGGTAATAGATTTGGGGTGTATGAGACTAATGTCAAGGCAGCTTTAACAGTGTTTAGGTGGAATGTCAGAAGTGCACACTGGATTTGTTTATTGTGCTGTTTTGGACTGATTGCCTCATGTGTGTGATCATGTGGGCATGAAATATGTTGTCATCCATTGAGCACAAGGCATTCACCCTTCACATATGCTAAACAATATTCTTGTATGAGCTGTATGTTGCTCTAGATGTGTTTCATCATTGCAGGCCACAGTGCCTGTGCCACAACACTGCCATGTGATAGTGTCATACCACCAGATGCATGGTCATTGGATTATGATGGGCCTGTGATCAGGGACTGTTGTACTGCCCTCTGTGTGTACCTTGGTTTATGTTATTGTGTATTTCTTTGGTGTGGTATGTGATAAGGCTCAAGCTAGTGAAACCATCCACTTTTCTGTTTGCCTATTCTACAGGACAATGTCTGACAAGGCCCTTCCTTCTGTGGTCTGAGGTCTGTACCTTGGTGTGTGTAGCCCAACACAATATGAGTCACCCATTCTTGGCTATGACAGTCCAGACATTTCAACAGCCTATGTGCTGCATACTGGAATAAAATGTTGGTGTGACCAGACACTTGTAGCCATGTGTTTGTGTGTATTGGTAGTAATCCTTAGCAGGACCCTTTACCTGTAACATTTCCCTCCTTGCATTAGTAGCTTGTGTCTTTCTCATTTGCTTCACATGGTCTTACATCTCTACATAGCAAAATGTGGAACAGAAGCAAGCAGACAATGACTATGTGATAGGTGAAGTTTTGGGAAATGTGTGCAAAAAATAAAACTGGGGCATGATGGAAAAGAAAAGTGAAGGGTTCAGTAGTGGATGAAATCATTGAAGTAGATGCTGCATCATTGGAAGTCCAAAAGTCCACTGTACTCCTCCCATTGGAAAAGGAAGGTGGTTGAAGAATATTCAACAGAGTGAATATGAGGCATGCAAAAGAAGTAATTTTGGTCACTTGCTGAAAGTGGTGGTTGTCTTGTCACCGCATCTCTTGGAGTCTTTGCTAGACATCCCCGCTTGTGTGGTAGTTGGGGATCTGCTGCTATAGAGGCATGGTGGTCTGTGACGGGTTCTTCCCCTGACAGGACCTTTCTTCCAGTGGTTGGCACTGATGAAGGGCATGGTGTAGATTCGCCAAAGGAAGGGGTAGTGTGTTGTTGTCAATCCTGATCAGGGTAATGTTAATGTCCCTCTTCACCCTGTTAGGGAGGCCATGTTGTTTTGTGAGCTTCCCACTGTTCATGCATATCCCTCTGGATGTCCTTCTGCAGGTGCTTGATTTCCCGGAGTTCTGCAAGTACCTGGCTTATGATGTCTTGGGGCTCCTGATAGACCCAAAGATTTGGCTGATGGTATCCAGGCTATGAGCATCCCCAGTGGCCTCATCCCACGGGCCAACAGCATCCCTCCTATACACCCACAGCCCTGTACCATTGCCACAGGGTGCCCCCTCCCACTGGTTCCAGGAACATAATTGTCAGAGGTGTTATGCTACAACTAAAGATCCTGGACTGGGGGGTACAAGATTGCTGCCACTGTCCTAGGGACATAGGTTGGGGGGCGAAGGGCTGCCTGTGATATGGAGGAAACCGGGCTGGGAGGTGATGTAGTGGCTACAGTGAAACTCACTGGTGGGGACTTGCCAGGTTTTTCAGATGGGTGAGAACCACCTTCTATATCCAGAAGTCCAGGAGTATCATCCCCACATAGGGCTTCATCCATGGGGGTAGTGGCAGTCTCTTCTGTGGACTCTGTGTGGCCAGTGGCAGTTCGACCTGTTGATGTGAAACCTACAATGTTACTGGCTGCATTGTGACATCTACCTTCAAAACTTTACAGTGACTTTTCGCAAAGACCTTGTACATAGTTGATTTGCAGGTTATCCCATTGTGACAGGTACCCATGCTATTGTTTGTATTGACCTGACATTTGTGAAGCATGCCAATTCCATTTAAGCCAAGCAGCTGCTGAAATGTAAAGATCATTAGCCCTTGGGAGGATGGCCTGAGAATGCCAACTTGCCATCAGTGCAGATGAAACAGTGTCTAGGCAAGATATGTTGTGAGGCCTAGTTGATTGTTATGGAGGCAGACAGAGACCCAGTGTGTTTGCTACCACTGCCGTTCTGATGATGCATCTTGAGGCCTTTGGGATCATTGTTTTGAACACTCAGTAAGATGTCCTTCCTGCCCTTAATAGTTTCATCTTGGGTTAACAGGTCAAGATGGAGTTAGGTAACCAGTCTTATTAAGGACCTTCAGGCATCTCCACTACTGTCAATTAGTGTGAAGGAGGTAACTGAGGCCATTAAAAAAAAACTCTGAATGGGAAGGCTTGTTGTGAAGACGGTCTTCCTGCACAGCTATATAAGGCTCTTTCAGAACAGACTGTCACAACTTTAGTTGCATTATTTAATGCTATGCTTATGGGCCATGAATTTCCCAGTTCCAATTACTATTGCCTAATCAGTCTCCTCAATAATGATTACAAGCTATTTATGCAAATTTGGGCAGCTCAAATTACCCCGCTGGTTCAGAGCCTTGTGCATGGAGACCAGTGTGGGTTTTTGACAGGGAGGACTTTCTCCACTAATACTAACTTTTTGCTCCAGGCTATTGAAAAATAAAGTCAACTTGTGAGGTTACTGTCAAACCTTTATCACGGGGCTAAAGCTAGGGTTCTAATTAATTCATGAATAGCTGGCAAGGTAGCTATTTATCATGGGGCTCACCAGGGATGTTCTTTATCTCGAGTACTTTTTGCATTATTTATCAAACCATTAGCTTGTGCCCTGAGACAAGACATATCTGTCAAGGCCCCACAGCTAGGAGATCCTAAACTTAAACTTTTTGCAGATGATATGATATTGCAACTTGCTGCAGAATCCCAGAATATGACACATTGTTTTAGCTAGATCAAACTGTTTTCTGATTTAGGAGGTTATCGGATCAATCATTCTAAATTTGAGGTGTTACTTTTTAATAGTTCTGAATCAGTATTGCTGCATGAAATGCACAATTTCCGGGCCTCACACCCAATCAGATATCTGGGTATTTATGCTTCCCACAATATGTTGGATCTTTATCCATTGAGTTACATTTCCACCCTTAACAAAGCCCAAGGTCTCTTAAATAATTGGCAAAATATCCCGCTGACAGCAATCAGTCATATTGGTTTGGTCAAAATGATGATATTGCCATTGTTTATATTCATTTTACAAATATCATGATCAAAGACCCTCAGAACTTTTTAAAGAAAATCAATCTGATGCCTCATCAGTTTAATTGGGCTAACAAAAAGCCTCTCACCCAGCTGGAATCATTCCAGCTTACTATTGAAGATGGCCGTTTAGCTTTGCCTTAATTTAAGAAATATTATGAGGCAGCTTTCTTGTACTGAACTGTTAATGCTGCCAGCCCAGCACAATATGGCAGGAATTTTTATCTCAAGAAGGTGCTCTCCGAGGACAACTTGCAACTTTCCCACTTTCTTAAATTTCCATGGCTCCCAAAATCACTAGATATAAACTCTCTTATTATCTCTGGTCTTGAGCTGTTGAAATCCAACAGTTTTATCATTTTATTTGATTCCATCCAGCAATCTCATTAAGGGAGTCTGAGGCATTTGGGCTCCAGATGCCTCTGAGAATTATTGCCGATTGGGTGAATATGGGGTTTTCCAATTCTGATCATTTTACTCTGACATATAACGTTTAAACCTGGGAGCAACTGAAAACTAACAATCCAGCTATTCCAGTTGCTTTAATGTTTTCCTTTCTCCAAATTTCCCACTACATCCACTCAATGCTTCCTTTAATACATAATTCAACCAAGACACTTGCTTCCACAATCACTGAAGCCCTGTGCATGCAGGGGCAATCAGGGGTGGGGATATGGTATTGAATTCTCCAGCAAGAGCTACAGGTAGGAGTCCTCCTGTCTTCTTTAAATAGGATAACAACAGCTAAGGGCTGGGAAATATGTCCCCAGTCTTGGAAGCAGCACAATCTACTTTCCGATAAAGCCCTAGGAGTGCCAATTTCAAAAGAGTGTCTTTCGATGCAAAATGGAGGCTCTATTAGACACCTGTTGGGGTCAACAAGATGTTTCCCTCACTTACAATGGAATGTTGTAGATGTCATCATGATGTGGGAAACTGGCTACATGTCTGTTTCCTTTTTAATTAGAATAGAATGGAGCTAGGTAGCCAGACACATAGAGTTGAGCATAGTCTGTAAAGCGGTCCATCCCAAGTGAGTAAACTTCAATTAAGAGTTAGCAGGCAAGGGTATTTCGGACAAGAGACCACTGTTATGATGTTTGGAGTTACTGTAACAGTGTCTCCTGGGAGTTGCAGTCATGTCACTCTCCATATTACACACACTTGACAGATGGTATCCACCCAGGTGAGTGAACTTCAATTGAGATTTCATAAATAGATGTAATGGGCAAAATGAACATCGTTTTTGTATTTGGAGTTAAGGGCACAGGGCCTCTTGGGTTTTGCATTCCGTTCACACCCTGTACTTCCCTCCACCATCCATATGTTATGCACCCAGATGAGTAAACCTAATTTGAAAGTTAAGACACAGGGGTATTTGGGCATGGCAACACTAGGCTTGTGTATGGAGTGAAAGAGAAAGACCCTCCTGGCATTAGCAGTCATATCACTCCCTCTACTTCATGCACTTGATATCTGTCATCCCCACAGGTGAGTACACTTTATTTGTGAGTTCATAAAGATGGTTATTTGGAGAACTGAACATTGGACTGGTGTTTTGAGTGAAACAGTGCCTTCTGGGTGTTGCAGTCAGACCACTCCCTCTACTACACACACTATACAAATGATATCCTCCCAGATGAGTACACTTCCATTGAGAGTTATCAAACAATGGTATTTGGACAAGTGTACACTGGTCTGGTAGTTGTAATTAGAGAAACAGTGCCTCCTGTGAGTTGCAGTCAGATCACTCCCTCTACTACACCCATTATACAAATGGAATCCTCCCAGATGATTACACTTCAGTTGAACTGGTCTGGTGTTTGGAGTTAGAGAAACCGTGCCTCCTTGGAGTTGCAATCATGATATTCTCACTACTCCCCAATACCTGACAGGTGAATAAACATAATTTGTGAGTTGACAAATAAGAGTATTTGGACAAGTAAACACTGTGCTGGTGTTTGGAGTTACTGAAACAGTGCTACCTGGCCTTAGCAGTCATGTCACTCCCTCGCTTCACACACTTGATAAATGTTATCCCCCTAGATGAGCACACTTCATTTGTGAGTTATCCAAACAAGGGTATTTGGAGAAGAAAACACTGGACTGGTGTTTATAGTGACAGTACCAGAGCCTCCTGTGAGTTGCAGTCACGTCACCCTCACTACTCCCCAATACTTGACAAATGTTAACCCCTCAGGTGAGTAAACTTCATTTGGGAACTGACAAACTGTGGTCTTTGAACCAGAGACCACTGGGCTGGTGTGTGAAGTTACTGAAACAGGGCCTCTTGGGAGTTGCAGTCATGTAACTCCCTTTACTATGCACACCATACACATATCATCCTCCCAGGTGAGTACACTTCAATTGAGAGTTAAGACACAGGGGTCCATGGACAAGAAAACACAGTGCTGGTGTTTTGGGTTACAGATGCAGGGCCTGTTGTGAGTTGCAGTCTGGTCACCCCCTGTACTACTCACACTATACAAATGGTATCCTCCCAGGTGAGCCATTTTAATTGAGAGTTCACAAACAATGGTATTTGGACAAAAGAACCCTGGGCTGATGGCTGGTTTTACAGACAAAGGGCCTTCCTGTCCTTAGTAGTCATGTCACTCTCTCTACTTTCAACATTTGACACATGGTATCCTCCCAGCGGAGTAAACTTAAATTGTGAGTTGGCAGACAGTGGTCATTAGACAAGCGACCACTGTTCTGGTGTTTGGAGTTGATGAAACAGTGCCTCTTGTGAGCTGCAGTCAAGTACACTTCAATTGGGAGTTGACAAACAAGGGTATTTAGAGAAGGAAACACTGGCCTGGTGTTTGGAGTTGTACAATAGTACCTGCTAGGAGATGTAGTCATGTAACTCTCTGTAGTACACACACTATTCACATATGTTTTCCTCCTGGTGAGTACACTTCAATTAAGAGTTAACAAACAAGGGTATTCGGAGAAGGGAACATTGTGCTGGTGGTTTGAGTAACAGTAACACTGCCATCTGGTAGTTGTAGTCATTTCAGTCCCTGTACTACACACACGGTTCAAATGTTATCCTTCCATGTGAGTACACTTCAATTGGGAGTTAACAAACAAGGGTAATTGGAGAGCGAAACACTGGTCTGGTGTTTGGAGTTGTAGAACAGTGCCTTCTGGGAGTTGTAGTCATATAACTCCCTGTAGTAGACACACTATAAACAAATGTTCTCACTCCAAGTGTGTACACTTCAATTGTGAGATGACAAACAGGGGTCTTTAGACTGGTAGACACTGGGCTGGTGAGTGGAGTGACAGTAAAGGTGGCAAAAGGTGAGCATGCATGGCATGGCATTTTGGTGACATTTTTATTGTTGTGAATTACCAGACTCTGCTCCCCCAGGTATTCCTGCTAAGCCCTCAGGATGCTGTATGGCCAAGACCTTCTCCTACCAAGGAAGGAGATGTAATAGGGCACTGGGAAGTCCACTGCCAGTCTTCTTGGCCTGCAGCTAGTGCCTGGAGACCAGGGAACAGACCTTGACCTTGAGGTTGTTCCACCTCTTTCTAATGCTCCCTTTTGTGCGCAGGGTGGTGCCTACAGCACTGACTCTGATGACTATCCTGTCCCACATTTCTATTTTTCTACTGAGAGTAGTGTGCTGGACTTGTGCTCCAAACAATTGTGGCTCTACTCCTATGATTTCATCCACCATGACTCTCAACTCGTCCTTAGAAAAATGAGCATTTTTAAAACGTGACATGGTGGAATAAAAAAAAAAATTAACATTGACCTATAAAAGAGGGGAAGTGCAAAAGGGTGTCACTGGACAAAAGTGTGTGCTGGGTGTGAAAAGAGATGGTGACAAAAAAGTGGTGCCTAGTATCTGTGTTGCTATGTTGAACAATTAGCTCTCGCTTCTATGTGTTTCATTGGTAATACAGAGGATTGTGGTCTGTGAAGCAGTGTGTTTTCTAGTGTCCTCTGCAGGTGTGTCCAGTATGGCAATGTGTGTCATCTCTAATGTATTCAAATACATCTAATGTACCTTAGTTTATTACTTTGGTGATCCGAACTGCTGTGGTTCGGTCTGCCATTGGTTAACCGACATGGGTGCCAGCCACTACGACTTTGGCCTTGCAGTACGGTCAGTGGTTGGTCTCTTTGGTATGGGAGCTGGAGGTCAGAATGACTATTTCTGTGCTGCTGAGCTGCTGCCGGTCTGCCTTTTTTGGATGGCAGTCGACAGTCCTGCCTGTATAACTCATAATACAGCAGTCTGAGAGACCACCAACATGGCGGTCTTTTTAGGACCGCCCACATTGCAGTCTGGTAATCCGGCTGCCAAATATGTAATGAGGCCATAAGTCTTCCACTCATGGTACTGGCCATATTGCATAGGTTTTGGTAGACCTTCAAAACTGACCTATTCAGAGGAAATCATTAATTTGATTTGGGCAGATCATTTAAAATCAATAAACATGCACATTTTAATTATCTTTCTGTTCGACTCCATTGATTAGACCAAGGCACAGGTTACATCCTGATGTATTCACAGTATTTTTCATCACCACTTGAATTTGTGATTCCAGTACTGAAATATGTTAACAGGACAGTGCCAATTTTCAACAAAGTAACCAGTATTCCACATAAAGGGCAACATTAAATATCCATTGTTTGAGGACAAATAAAACTTGGGGCCCGACAAACAGAGCACGACTAACATGCCCAATATCCCTGTAGAATTAATCTAGACCCTTACATTATATAAAATACAGTTTTATATTCTCCTAACCCATACCATTCTGATCAGGTTCACAATGCATCTGTTAAACAAAAGAAAGCGTTCAGTATTCCAATTTCTCTTTCTAGCAACCTTATTCTACATCTCAATGTATGTTCTCAAGAGTTTTGCGATAAACTCTCTGAATTTCTTGAACAAAAAAAATCCAACACTTTAATGATTTCCTTACAATTCGATTCTGTATCCATAGTTAAATCTTAACATGAGATTCAGCATAATTCTTTATCACTTACTACAGCTCTCTGTATCAATTCCTCTGAATGCTTGAATAGTAGTGTCATCTTCAGTGCTGATCTAAAGTCCCAAAACCAGTTTTTGTGTCCTTTGGAGGATCAATTTCTTTCAAAGTTTGTGAATATAGTTCGCCCACCAACCCTCTTCATTTAAACAATGCACATGTCTGGAATCAGCAATATCGTTCATAAATCATAATGTACAGTTCCATTCAGGCTTAAGCAAAGCATAGTGAAGCCTTTACTAGAGAAACCCAGTTTTGACCCTGTTGATCCTTCATACTATCAGCAAGTTAGTCTTCTGTCATCTGTAGTAAAGATTATAGAGCAATCAATCATCTGACTATGAACTTCTGCAATTTCAGATGTTGCACAAACTTGGTATTAGCTAATAGGAGCTCAGAGCTTACCCTACTACTGGTCTCCAATGACATTCGTATGGTTTCTGACAGTAATCTCATACTGATCCTGTTGGAACTGTTAGCAGCATTTAGCACTGACGATAACCTGTTCATTTAGGAATCATTGGAATGGAATTATTTTAAGGTAAAGCTTTATCCTGTATCTCCCCCTTCCGTTCAAAAAGATCTTGGTTGGCAGTTTCTTTTCTGATTCTGCCCCTCTAATTAAAGCACATCCCCAGGTATTGGTTCTGCCTACTTGTTTGTTTAATATTTACATCTCGGCTTTAACCACACTAATTAAGATTTTTGGGTGTAACTTCTAAACATATGTGAAACAAACACAGCTATTTATTTGGCCTTCCAACACTTTCTCCTAGTATGATGAACTCCATAAATATCCCTACAAAACAAACTGCTTGGTCATCACTCATCGGCCCTTTTCCTTCTCCTAAATCACATATAAAGAGCTGAACATCAAACTGATAGCAAATGTAAGATGTACATTCATGTACGGGAAGTTGTTTCATTGTGGTCCTTTTATCTACAAAAGCTTCTTACTATTCTTCCATTGCTGTCTGCAGATTGCAAGGACACTGATGGGGCCACCATTATGTACTGTCGAATCAACTAGTGCAATTCACTGCTCTTAGAAATAGCCAAGAATTTAACGACTAGGCTTCACTTCTTTCAAAACCATGAGGCCAGATCTGTAATTTATTTCAGTGAAGGAAATTACGCACAGACTTCACTGGCTCCCAATGATAAGTTCCATAAATGTCTTGTTGGATCTTCATCTGTACTCCTTAAGAAACAATTGACTGAATATTTTTCACATTGCCATCTGTAATACTCATTTTCCAGTCTTTTAATCATTCCGTGAAAAGCCTTTTTTGGAAGCTGATCATTTTCTGTTTGTGCTCCTAAACTGTGAAATGAATTGTGAGTTGACTTAAAGTACATTTCTTCTTAACTCAAGCACTCTCGGAAGAAGCTCAAGACCTAGCTCATCTTGACTTATGGCCTCATTATGAGTTTGGTGGTCCAGCCGTGGGCTGCCAAACCTGCAGTGACAACGCCACCTGCACCGGTTACGTCCCCCCGTGCATATTACAATGTTCCTGCTGGGCTGATAGGTGGGAACATTGTAATACCCATACCCGACAGGTAGCTCCTTTAAAGGAGCGGAGGCCAATATCCTGGCACTCCAGCACCCTCGGAATTTGTACTGTCTGCAAATCAGAAAGTGCGCATTCCAAGGGTGCTGGGCATGGCCGACCCCCCTGTGTACATACATAGATTCATACATACGTCCTTACATACATACATATGTGCATATGCTGTTTAGATTCCTTCTAGTGTTTCTGGCATGTGGGATAGAATTATGATGTGCTTATTACAGGGCTTATTTTCCCAGATGAAGCTGATTAGGTTATGTCCAACCAGAGGAAATGGAGGCCCTTTTCCAGAAGATAAGATCAGCCGTTAATAGTGGAGGAGAGAAGAGAGTGAACACCTGAGTGTATGGGGCCGAAGACCAGAGTCCATGGGTGTTGCTGTCCATGATAATCTTCTGGTTGTAGGCGCCAGAAGTGTCTGCATCCCTAGTCGCCTACAATGAAAACTCAGGTTCAGTTTGAAAGCATCTACTGGGCAAGGTCTACATCTACTGGGAAAGGCCCAGGTGATCAAATGGGCAGATGACGTGTTTAGGGGGTGGTAGATAACGCCCAGACAGAGGATGAGATGTGGGTGAAGAATACCATAAAAATGTTTTGAAAGAAACAAATAAGGGACCATTTAGCAGCTCAACTAAAATCAAGAAGTCCTGAATTAAGACAATTTGCTTCTTTAACCATGGACCCTAGTTTACATAGCATGTGGCAATTTGGAAGGAGTAGGCTACTTATGTCAGGAAGTGAAGTGGCAAAAAACTGTTTCTGTGATGTTTAGGGAGTAGAGGGAATGGTAGGGGATGAGATTGTGTATGTTGAATTCATTTTTATGGTCCATCTGGTATTAAGGAGGGTGCACTCTAAGGTATTGGCTTGGAAAGACTAGAGTCACTGGTAGGAAAGAAGGGAGGAGGCAGAGGAGGCGGGTAAAGTTGAAGTTGTCAGGGGTGTGCAGTTCTGCCAAGGGGAGAATTACTAAAATATTTTAGAAAAATTATTATGACACAAATAACAAGTGAAAATAATGTAAACTCCAAAATATTGTGGGACAGAAAGTATAAGATGTAAATATAGATTTTTAGGTATGCAAAACATGTTTTTATTTAATGTCATTGTTTAAAATATAATTTTGGACACAATACCTTTTTATTTAATATCGCTGTATAAACATATTTTTAAAATATTTTGATCAATATTAATTAATAATGTATCATTATGAGGTATCAGCATTATAATAATATTTGTATTTACTTTTTAATATGATTTATAATTATGTAATGAGAAATGTTGTTACATTTAATTAGCAATTTTAATTTAGTAGTGTGTGTAGTGTTTGTTAGGGGTTAGGATGGGAAGCTATTTATAATGTAAATTTAATTTATAACTATTTTCTATGTAATTACATTTATTACTTGGAAGTTATATAATTTGATTGATAATTTGTTATTTTAATTAATTGTTTTTTAATTAGTCGTTATTTGATTTGATCAGTTTACTTAATTATGATCTTGTATAAGCTAAATGTATATTCATGAACTGTTTTAATATTAATTGTTCTATTTAATTCTTAAATATTAAAAATCTTTCATTTTTAGAATTATTTATTGGATTCAATTGTTTAGTGTGGTTTGTTTTTTGGGTAATAGGAAGGGAAGTGTATTTATTTTATATATTTTTAGTGTTCTCTATATTTATTTATATATTTTCTATATTTTTTTATTTTAAATACGTTTTTCTTTCTTATTTTGTTCATTAATTAATTTTCAAAGGAATTGGAATTGTAAATTTGACCCTTCGATAGTTCACCGCTTTCCCATCTTTTACTTACATTGGAGTGAGAATAGTAAATCTGAACTCTCTAAAATCCAAAACTTCCCCTGCCTGTGCTTACCCTAGGGCCCAAGGATATTTATAAAGGGGAGGGGAGCCACATGGCCTACCCTTAAGCCACAAGCTACAACGGGGAACCCCCAGCTCCAGGGCTGAAAAATATTTGTTATGGGGAGGGGGCACAAGACTCAACTCCCTGAGCCACAAAACGCCACATGGATCCCATCTTCCAAAGCCTTTAAGAGGAGGGGACGTACATCTGCCATCATTGAACCAATAGTGGCCCCAGTGGGGGTTCTTTTTTTATGAATAGAAAGTGGACCCACAGGCTCCCTCAAAAAGTCTACATTAGCCCTGGGTACCCCGTGTCGCAGGGCCAGAGGTGCTTCAGGGTGGGTGCCATGGTGCTCACCCAGGGCACCCACCAACAAGTACTTTGGAGGCTGGAGGGAAGCCGCAGGGCCCCAGCCGACTACCAGCATGCACCTTCTTGTGTGCTGTGGGAGCGGACATTGTTGTTTTATTTGCTCCTGCTGGGTGGGAGCAGTGTGAGTTTCCCTACCTAAAGAGCACAGTCAGGGAAGCAAAAGTCTGCTCTCACCCAGCTGGGCATTTGTAAAGCTCCCGCTGAGTGGGAGCAAACATACTTTTCCTGCTCGTGTTCCTATGAGCAGGGAAGACATGTGTGCTCCCACCTGGAAGGAAGCTTTGAAAATGTTCCTGCCAGGTGGGAGTAGACATATGTTTTCCTGCCCTCACTCATGCAGGCAGGGAAACTGCCATGCCCCAGGGGTGGGCTCCCTGGGATTAAGTATTGTAACTGCCCTGGGGATGGAGTCACCTGGGCCTTTACAGGTTTGAGGAGGGGGTGCACGCTGTTCTTCTGTTCAATTGAAGACTAGCCCCAAGGGATGGTGTCTTTGGGCTCTATTAAAGCTTTATTTTAAGATTGATCAGGGTGAATGTTGTCCTTGGGGACTATTTATTATCAGAGAGAGGGGCTGCATGCCCAGTCCACTTTTGTTCGGAATTCAGCCCTGGTTAATGGGGTCTCTAGGGTCTTCTGAGACATGGGGAGCA
The DNA here is from genome assembly GCF_031143425.1 of Pleurodeles waltl. Lineage (NCBI taxonomy): Eukaryota > Metazoa > Chordata > Amphibia > Caudata > Salamandridae > Pleurodeles > Pleurodeles waltl. The sequence goes on from NC_090450.1 coordinate 40,995,714, forward strand.
GGGGCTGCATGCCACCCTCCCTGTAATGTTACATCGGGTGTTGATATGGTGGCAGCCAATCATAACTCAGCATTGGCGGTGTCAGCTTCTTGTCTCCTCCGTGGTGTCAAATATTCATTTTTTTTTAGCCTTAATCATTTAAAAAACTACAGAAAGGATCTACACCAAGTCAGAAAATTCACTCTTTCTGGACCTACATAAAGCTTTCTGCCGAATTTGGTGTTAATCCTTTCAGGCATTTGGACTGTTACTGTATGTGGAGTCCCTAAGACACACTAAATGGGGAAAAATCTTTTTGGGACTCTCTTTCTCAGCTTCCGCTTAATAGAATACCACAAAACTTTCCAGGATGGAGCCCAAGTAGGTAGTTATAGTTAGGACCTAGTTTCCATAGGACAAGTGTTTCTGACTTGCCGATATCTTTGGCACATTTGATGAATTGTCACAAAGTTTTCCCTAAAAAGTGTTCTTGTTGTGCTTGGAAAATATAGGGACAATCAGTAAAGCGGGGCCGAGAAAAAGGTGGTCAAAAAAGTGTGTTAAGGCTAAGGCCGAAATGCTTCTCCACTCATGTTGTTACTGCAATGGAGAATACTATGAAATAAATATACTTATTTTGGAGCCTGTTTGTGCTGCCCGTTCTTTTTAAAGCAGACCTGGATTCTTGAAGATGAAATGGTGTGGTTTGGAGTTTGGAGACATCACTAAAAAAAAACAAATAAATATATATATATATATATATATATATATATATATATATATATATATACATATATAGATAGATAGATATAGATATATATACACATACATATAACCCATATATATGACCTAGTGGTGGTCGCAGCTAGGTAGGTATAGTTAGGACCTAGTTTCTATAGAAAATGCTGTTTTTAAATTGCCTAAATCTTAGGAACATTTTTGGGTGAAAATCAAATGAGGGCCGAGATAAAGGGGGGAGTCAAAATTAGTGCATTTCCAATGTTAATTCCCATAGGAAATTTTGAAAAGCTATAAAGCCAAAACCACTGAACTAAATTACACTATATTTGGCAGAAAGCTAGCACTTGTTCCAGGAAATCCCTTTATGTTGTTTGGTGTAAATTTGTTCAGTAGTTTTTCAGAAATGAAAGGAAATCCAAATTTGTATAAATAGGAATGTGAAGTCTTTGCGAACCTTCCTGAATTTGTGCTGAGATCTGATTGGCTGGCAACACTTCAACAAGGAAATGTTGGCAGCCAGGGGAGGACTCGGCTTCAGCCGCATCCATGAAAAGAAATGTAAAAGAAAAAAAGGACCTTGAGTAGGCACACCATGACCCCTTAGCTGTGGTACTGGGGTCCCAGAGGGACATTTTGAAGCCCCTGGGTGGGCCAAGTCCAGGTGGCATTGTTTATTTAAGTGTGGGGGCCTTCTACCCCCCACTCCATAGCCTGAAGACCGCCACCTTCCCCGGGCATCAATCAAAATTAATGTTGGGGGTACCTGACTCACCTGCAGCCCCTGGGACTGCCACTTCTCTTTGGCTTTCATTAATTGGTACGGTGAGTTGGAGAAAGATTGATAGAGAGTGAGAGGGAGAGAACGTTTTTCAGGCTTTGATGTATGATATACGTCTAATTAGATATTTCTGCACAATTTGAAAAGAAAAATGTATTTGTCATTTAAAAAGAGTAAGAGAGAGAAAACTGGCCAGGCAATGAACTGGTGATGGGCGATGTGGATTGTCTGATGAAATTACAACAAAGGAGTGTGTAGAAAAGAAATGTTGAATAGGACTTGGAAGAAATAAACATTGTAATGTGAAAATTGGATTTAGACCAAAATCGAAGTGTCTCTCATGTTATCATGTGATGCAATTGATGTGTTTCATGATAGAATAGTGGATGAAATAATACAATTGGGGTCTAGGACGACTAGAGTTAAACAAAGTATTAGCTGGGACCAAGGAAAGGCTATTAAATCATTAGCCAAGGATACTGAGATTGTGATACAGCCTGCAGACAAGGGACGCTATATAGTGGTATTATCTAGGGTTATGTATATTAAGGAAGAAATGAGACAGTTACAAGAACCAGGATTTTATCATGAGATTACTCAGGTTGAGTACGTGGAGACTATAGTCAATACTGGGAGTGTGTAGAAGGATAAGGCGTTGATTGAATCCGAGGAGTATCAATATCTTTAAAAAGATCACCCTAAAATACCATTTTTGTACTTAATTCCTAAGGTACAGAAGTACTTTGACAACCTACCAAATACATCAGGCAGGCCTGTTCTGTGTTCTAAAGAGAGTCTTTTGGACAATACTTCACGATATATAGATTTGTATCTCAGACCCTTTGTTAATGCTCTGTCAACATACATAGAAGACACAAAGGATTTTCTCAGGAGGATTGAAGGCATACACTGGGAGGAGGATTTTATCTTCATGACCGTTGATGTTAAGTCCTTATACACATGTATCAATCATGAAGATGGACTTAGGACCATCAAGTGTTTTTGTAATTTTTTTTTATTGTTTTTATTAACATTTTGCTGTTGTACAGATTCAAATCAATGTATGGCATTTACGAACTCTTATCTCATCCTTAGGCATCATCTAGTACAATATCCTGACATATTCCTCAATCTGCTATTTACATCATGTTGTTACCATGTCACTATTTCGCTTCTGTAAGTTCTTGGTACTGCACTTGTTTGGTGCTTCACATATATAATCACGTCTGTCATATACCATGTTATCATTCTCTTGTCCCTGGAACAGACAATCTAACTCTAAACAACATATTAACATGATGGTGCACTTGAGAGCGGGCAAATTCTAATTGCTGGGGTATGCCTCATTGTATCCTTGCCAGGGTGGGGGCCAGGTCTTTGCACTGTCAATATCATTCCTTTACAATCTAGAGGTCACTTGGTTCATTACTTTGCTACTTTCCCACATCCCGTGTTCAGAATCCTCAGGGACCCCTATCCTAGTCCGATAGCCAACTATCCCTTTCACCCGCATAGTATTGGGCCCTGGTCTCCTCCGTATAGATTCTTACGATATTCAGTATGCCGTCCCACCTCCGCCGCCTCCATTCTTTAGTCTGTAGTTCCTTTCGTCCTCTTTACGGGGGTTCCCCCGTCTCTCACCATGCGCTCCCACTTCTCCAGCACCCCCTCCCACACCGGGCCAATAGGTGTCTGGCGTAGACGTGCCTCCTCGTGCTTCAGGACTTGTAATTCTGCCCTTGCCCATCTCGATACGTCTCGTCTCCATTCATTCAAAGAGGGGCACCTGGGTGACCTCCAACCCAAAACCATTAACCTCCTGAAAAGCTCCAGGGCCATATCTAGAAAGCGGTCATTTACCTTCCTAAGGACTGATCCCACTCTCATACCCAACAGACACACAGAGGGGGCCAAGGTCAGCTCCACGTCCACTAGGCACTTCAGGTCGGCCAACACAGCCCTCCAGCCCCGCTGGATCTCAGGGCAGCACCACACCATGTGGTCAAAATCTGCATCTATGTCATCACATTTAGGGCACACCTTGGGGACGATGCCATATATAAGAGTCAAACGATGTGGGGTGAGGTACGTCCTGTGGATATAATTGTAGTAGATATACCTTAGTCGAGTGTTCCGGGAGACCACCCGTGGGTACAGCAGTGCTTTCCGCCATTCCATGTCCAACAAGTCCCTGTTCAGCGTCCTTTCCCATGTCTCCCTCAGGGACTGTAATAGGTCTAGTATACCTTCATTTTGGGCCTTGTACAGTTTAGTGACTAGGTGATTGTCTTCTCCCGTTGTCAGGAGGAGGTGTAAGACCCGGTGTGTAGCAGGCTCCGCATTAACCGTGTCCCAATGTTCTCACAGTGTGTGTGTCAACCTCTGGTATAATAGGAACTGTCCACCCAGGACTCCATTACTACCCATCAGGTCGGCCAAGGGTCTCAACACCCCATCCCGGAAGAGGCTTCCAACTGACTCCACCCCACCTTCGTCCAGACTCCCAGTCCGGTACCCATCAGGTTCCCTTCTACCATATCCAATGTTAGTACTGAAAGAGGCAAAGCAGGAGAATAGGCCAGGCTCACCCCTACACGCCGCGAGCATTTCTTCCAACAGGCCAAGGCTACCTTCGTCATTACTCTTTCTTCCTGAGGCGCCACTCGACGGTTTATCATTTGTGCTATGATCCGGTCTCTGCTCTTCTCGATATTAACAGTACATCTATCCAATTGTCCCTTTCCTGTGCACCACCTGGAGATCCACTGCAACTGGCACGCCAGGTAATAGAATTCAAAATCGGGAGCACTGAGGCCTCCTGCAAGAGTCGGCCTACAGAGGATCGAGAGCGCTGTGCGCCTACAACCTCCATCCCAGATAAGTTCCCTGAGCAGGACATTCAACTCTCGGAACCACGACGAGGGGAATCAACACTGGCAGGTTCGCGAAGTAATAATGGAGGCGGGGCAACATGATCATTTTAGACAATGATATTCTGGCCATTATGGATAATTTCAGGGAACGCCAGAACCCAATAGACGCCCGAAGGGAGCGGAGCGCCCTACCGACGTTCCCGTCACGGAGGTCCTTTCTGTTATGGAACACCTGTACACCTAGGTACTTAAAAGTATGTGGGGCCCACACCACGTCCTCCGGGCACGCGGCGGGTGATCACATCCCGCTGTCATGGGGAAGACGAATGCCTTGCCCCTATTGAGGCACAACTCCGAAACACCTCCAAAATGATCTAATTTCTGCAGGGCCCAGGGAAGCACTGATTCTCCGTCCCTGAGATAGATTAGAATATCGTCAGCATAGAGTGAAATAATATGTTCAGTCTGTCCCCACTCTAATCCCTGACCCTCCCCCTCTTTCCATAACTGGGCCGCAAAGGGCTCAACGGCAAGAGCGAATAATAATGGAGATAAAGGACATCCCTGCCTGGTACCCTTACATGTGGGGAATGTTTCTGAGACCGTCCTACCTGTTCTCACCCTCGCCAGAGGGGCCGTTTATAGCAGGTCACCCACCTTACCCATCCTTCTCCCAAACCCATCCAGAGCATCACTGTCCTCAAATAGTCCCATCTAGCCGAATCAAAGGCTTTCTCAAAATCTATTGCAAGTAACATCCCCAAGGGAGGACTCTCCTCCTACGGCATATGTAAGATGGCAAAAAGGCATCTGAGATTCAGCGAGGTACTGCGGTTTGGGACAAACCCATTTTGGTCTGCGTGTACTAATGTGGGTACATATTGAAGCAAACGATTCGCCAGGAACTTGCAGAGAATTTTGAAATCACTGTTCAACATTGATAGTGGGAGAAAATCAGTTACTGATGCCTCCCCCGGGTTCGACTTGGGCAGGGGGACCACCAAAGCCTCCCTAAGTGAGGCTGATAGTAGGCCATGATGTAAAGCCTCTGTATACATTTCCACCAACTGGGGGGCCAGCAGCGCCAAATACTTCTTATAAAAATCCATTGGTAGACCGTCCGTGCCCGGTGTCTTACCTGAAGCTAACTGCGAAATGGCTTCCTGTACTGCCACCACTGTCACCGGCCCTCCCAGCCTATCCCTTTCCTCGCACTTCAGGGTAGCCAATGGGAGCGAATGTAAAAAGGTATCTAGGGCATCTGTCCCGAGCTTATCTGGATTCCTATACAGAAAGGTGTAGTAATCTCTAAAGGCGTCATTTATGGGGCCCGGCTTATATCTGCGCTCCCCATTCATATCATGCGCACTCATGATGGGTGCCCTACCCCTCCTGGCCTCACCAGCCACGCCAACAGCTTACCAGATCTGCCCACCTCAGCCTGCACCGAGGCCAAGTATCTCTGCATGCTATGGCATCAGAGCTGCTCCTCAACCTGAGAGTGGGAACTCCTCGCTTTCTCATACTCCTCCTGCTCCGGCACCTCCCCACTCCTTCTCCTTTCCCCTTCATGTATGATCTTCTCTAGTCTAATCAGCTCCCGTTCCAGTGTGCCCCTTATCCCGGCAGTCTGTCCCAGTCTGCTCCCTGGGATTAAGAACTTTAACTGCCCCGGGGATGGAGTCACCTGGGCCTTTACAGGTTTGAAGAGGGGGCGCACGCTGTCCTTCTGTTCAATTGAAGACTAGCCCCAAGGGATGGTGTCTCTGGGCTCTATTAAAGCTTTATTTTAAGATTGACCAGGGTGAATGTTGTCCTTGGGGACTATTTATTATCAGAGAGAGGGGCTGCATGCCCAGTCCACTTTTGTTTGGATTCAGCCCTGGTTAATGGGGTGCCTAGGGTCTTCTGAGACATGGGGAGCAGGGGCTGCATGCCACCCTCCCTTTAATGTTACATCGGGTGGCAGCCACAACACTCTGCTGATGTGGTGGTCTTGTTGCTACTTTAAGTGTTTCCCACTCCATGGATCTGGAGGAGGCAGATCCCTTATTAATGTTTATATGGTCTGTCAGGTATAAGCGAAGCGCTTCTCTGTGTGCCTGATCTTCCAGTGTAGCTGGGGTCAATCTCCACATTGGTATGGGGTTATGTCCTCAATCACCCTCCAGGTAAGTAACAGGGGATTATGGTCAGATAAGGTGTGCCCCAAGTATTTGGAATGGGTCATTCCCTGCACTAGGTTGTTCGAGCACACCACTCTATCTATCCTGGTATGTACTCGGTGGAGGCCTCAATAATATGAGTAGTCCTTGACATCAGGGTGCTGTTTTCGCCAAACATCAGTCAAACCCCGGGCATGCATCCACTCTCTCAGTTTTTTAGCTACCTTATGCATTATTGCACCTGGCATCGGTGGAGTGGAGTATCTAGTATGCTATTGAAGTCCCCCCCAAATTAACAACTCTCTATTCTGCTGACGTGTAAGGTGGCTCGATAAACACTGTAGGAAGGGGATCTGATCCTGATTGGGGGCATAAATAATACCCAGAATGAGTGGAACTTCATGCAGCTTTCTCTCTACTATCACGAACCTGCCCTCCTGGTCTATGTCAGTGGATACTACCTCAAAGGGGACTCTAGCACGAACCCAGACCAGTGCTCCCCTGGCGTAAGCAGAATACTTAGTAGAGAACACCTGCCCTCTCCATCTACTTCTCAACTTGTCGGCTTCACCTGCGGCGAGGTTCGTCTCTTGCAGCATTGCTACATGTACACCTCTCCTCTTTAGGTGGGACAGTACTATATGTCTCTTAGCGGGTGACCCCATCCCCTGTATGTTCCATGTTAGGAAATTATAATCTGCCCAGTAAACACATCAGTAGTGTTGAGGACCTCCCAACAACCCTCGGCATCCCGCCCCCCCTTATCCATTGTTAACTGTCTTTTACAAACAATCCACATCTCCGAAAGCACCATCAAAACTCAAAATTGTAAAGCCCAACTCCCCATCCCCAGGGCGCTTCTCCAACAGTAGGCTGCCCAAAAAAAAGATGCAACAGTGCAACACAGTCAACAGATTAAATATAGTTCTTGCCAATCAGACTGAGTGGACGAGAAGCCGGAAGAGGGGTAGGTCCGTGCCTGTCTGGGCCTAGAGTCTATACAGTGCACCTCACCTCCAGACCAGTTATGGACACATTCATCCCAGTTCATCTGCCATCTGCTGGGTCACCCTCGGAGCCAGCCCGGAGCAGCCAGATGATTTATTTCATATTTGGAAGGGCACCAAAGAGTCAGCCTTAGACTTTGTGGAAAGAATTAATCAGAATGGACTCAACTTGGAATTCATATGTCAAGTAAGTGAGTCAGAGATCGAGTTTTGGGATTTAATGGTGTAAGTGGAAGGGAGTAGACTGGTTTCCAAGTTTTACAGAAAACATACAGCGGGAAATACTCAATGCCTTAAGTAATCACCCAAATTGGCCTAAGTGGAGCAGCCCATATGGTGAATTTGTCAGAGCCAGACGTAATTGTACTAATAATGTAGATTTTGAGAAAGAACTGAAGAAAATGCAGACCAAGTTCAAAGAGAGTGGATATCTGGATTGGGTACTTAAGAAAGCAGAGAAGATGATCAGACAGAGAACCAGGGAGGAAACTTGCTTGCTCCTGAAAGGATTAATCAAGCAGAGACAAGTACCTCACGCTTGATCACCACATACAACGTGGACAGTGGGCGTGTCAAAAGAATCATGACAAAATACTGAAAAAGTTTGGAATGTTATCCGATTATGGGCTATGGGAGATTTAGTAATGCACAGAGACACAATCACTACCGGGTGTAAAGGCCAACGGGGTCCAGATAGACTGAGAGGTTTCTATATTTGTGGAAAATGCAAAGCATGTACGTTCTCCAGAAACTGTCAAGAATATGGCACAGGGGACAGTCGCAAAAGAAAGATACACCAGTTTATCACCTGTGCTACTATTTGTGTTGTCTATGTCTATGGAATGTTCACGTGGGCTAAAGTTTGTAGAAAGCACCATTCATCCAGTACTGAAAATGATGCTTGAACATATCCATGCAATCACTAAAAAAGATCAGCATTATCCGGTTGCCAGACATTTTGAAAAGTTTCGCTTCAGTAATTGGAAAGATTTCAGGTGCTATGGCATTGAGAGGGTGGACCAATACCACAAAGGAGGGGATAGAATTTTAAGACTGTGCAAAAGAGAATCATGGCACATCAGTGATTTAGATACTAGGGCCCTGAGAGGTCTCAAGGCAGCAGAGGAGTTACATGGACATCTGGAGTAACATTTGGACTAAATAGCGAGTTGGCTCTAGTGCTCTCTGATTCCCTAAGAGCTTATGATCGTTTAGGATTTAAATGTTAGATTTATCGGATGTTTTAAATCTCCGTTTGGTTAATGATTTTTCTTTGTTATTTGTTTTTAGAGTTTAGAGTAGAAGTGAAAAGGACTCCCTTAACCGTGGCAGCATAAAGAGGACGTCTCAATTGAGGCACCCTACTCATCTCTTACTGAGTCACAGTTGCAGCAGGTGGTCCCAATATATAAAATTCTGTATATTGATGTTTTGAGAGGATACGTTTCACATGGGAATTTAGTTCTCGAAATTAACAAATGGGACTATGGCTCTCATTATGAACACGGCGGTCGACGGCGAACAGAAGACCGCCATTGGAGGTGAACAGAAACCCACCATATAATGATGCAAAAATTTGAATCTCACAAAAATCACCCTGCCACCAGTCACTACCAGGACTTTGCCGGCGGAAATGCTGGACCTCCCACCCCACCACCGCCGAGCACACAATCATCCCGCCCTTCAAATAATGAAGCATAAATCACTGCAGTCATCAGTGGAAGCTGAACAACCATTGGTAGTGCAGACCGCCACGGGTGGCAAGTGGACCCAATAGCAAGAAATGCATTAATTGGATAAGTTTGAAACCCACACAGCTGCCACACATCCACAACACTATAAAACACTCACAGACACACCCCACAATCCTTTACAATGAAAGTAGGCCAACTAATACAGAGAACACTAGAAGCAGACACCGAACGCCACAATCCACGATACTCACACCCAACCACACAAGGGCACCCTCACCCAGATCCACAAAAGACACCATTCACAACACTCACCATGGCACCTCCCAAACACCCAAGCTTCACAGAAAGGGAGCTAAGGACTATGGTGGATGAGATAGTACGTCCATGGGCCTCATTGTAATTCCTCTCTGCATCTGTTCCAGGATTCCTCACTGGTGTCAGGAGCCAACGCAAGTTGGGATAGCCAGAATCACCTAGAAAAAGGTGAAAAACAGAACCTTCATTGGCGAGCCCCAGAGGCAGACAGCCTGGCTGTCTGCTATGTGGCAATAACTGACAGAAACACCTAATTATGATCCACCCTCTGTCCTCTTGTAGTTGTTCCATCTTGTGTGGCACACTACAGTTCCTCAGCACAAAGGAATCATGGACTGATCCAGGGAACATGGCATTCACATGTGTGATGTACTGGTCTGCAGTACACAACAACTGAATGTTCATGAAATTAAAGTTCTTCCTGTTTCTGTACACCTGTTCACTGACTCTTGGGGGGATGATAGCTATGTGGGTTCCATCGACGGCATCTATCACATGGGGTATGTTGACTTAGGCATTGAAGTCTGACTTGATGGCAGGAAGGTCAGCACTTTGGGGAAACCTCACATAGGACTGTTGGTGTCGTACAAATGCATCCAGGAATCTTGACAGCATAATGCTACACATTGGCTCTGAACAACCTGCACTCATGCCTACTGTCACTTGAAAAGAGCCAGCGGCCAGGAAATGGAGTGCAGAGAGCACCCGCACTTCTGTAGGGATGGCATGCTGATTATGATTAGCCCGTGTCAGTGTAGGATCCAGTAATGCACATAGTTCAAGAATAGTTGCACAAGTGAGTCTGTAATTGATAATGATGTGACGCTTCACCATGGTCGGGTGTTTGGTTCATCACTTATTAAAGAAGAAGATTAATGATATCCTGGGAGTGCCACGTTTTGACTTGTTCGTCAATTGCTAAAAAAAAATATATATATATTTATATATATATATATATATATATATTTATATATATATATATATATATTCACTTAAAAAAACAAAGGTTACAGTGCCCTAAGGTAACTATAATTCGCGCACCCGCCATGCACAGTTTTTCATCAAAAATGTTACTGCAAATATTACATTGATTTTACCAATGATGTTGTCAAAGATGTCATCAGTGCCGTAATTTGAGGGTTGATTAGCAGTGCATGACAAGGGTGTAAATTATATTTACCTTAGGGCACAAGTTATAGTTACTTGAGGTAACTCTAACTATACCTCTAATTATAACCCTAACTATAACTGGTGTATTTCTATAGTTTCTTAAGTTTAAAATGTGAGCCTAACTATAACGTCACTGTAGCTTTTGGTTTCTTAGTCGAATTTCTATGTTTAAAAAAAATTCTATTTCATAACTACAATGTCCCTGTAACCTTTGTTTTTTTCAGTGAATTTCTATGATTTATTTAACGTATAGCAATTTTAATTACTATACGTTAATCCAACCACTGCTGTGTGCAGGCGCTCTGTCCTACCCCTTAGAAGCACTCAACCTTGCACAGTGCACGGCCTTCACCTGTGTGCAGGGCAGGTTGCACGCAAGACATGGCCTGCAGCAAGAGCCTGCGGACAACCACCCCTGACCACCCGAGCACATGTGGTGCATGGCCCTGTAGCCCTGCGCGGAAGGAGTTGGCCAAAGCCTTTCTGGGTGTGAAAATAGGTGTGAGAGGATGTATCTGGGGGTGATAGTGGCTGTCAGATTGTCTGGTAGTGTGAGAGTGTGTACATTAGTGTTTTAACGGGTGCTCCGGTCTGTGAGTGGGTGCCGGAATGTGTCAATGGGTCCTTGAGTTGGTGCGTAACTGCTTGAGTGGATCTGTGAGTGGGTGCGTGAGGTTCTGACTGGGACTGTGTGCACGAGGGCCTGAGTGGGTCTGTAAGCGGGTTAATGAGTGTCTGAGTGGGTGTGTGAGTTTGGAGAAAGATTTAAAGAGATAGGGAAAGAGATAGGGAAAGAGAGAGAGAGAGAGGGAGAGAGAGAGTTTTTTAGGCTTTGATGTATGACATATTTACAGTGAGATATTTTGGGACAAATTAAAAATAAAAATGTATTTATTATTTTAAAAGAGTATGATTACCTTTCAGTATGAGCATTTAAGAGTTGTAGTAAAACAAAAAAAAGAGTGAAACGTTTCCGCCTGGACTCAAACCCTCAACACTTAATGTGAAGGTATGTGACCTTCACACTGAGCTATTCACTGCTTTGTTTTTTTGCCTTTTTTAGCCCTTTATGGGCTATCTGGGACCTCTGGGGTCATCTCAAGTCCTCCCCAACGGTCCCTGGACATTTTTTAAAAATAATTTCATTATCTGCCCTTACGGACAATCTGGGACCATGTGGAGGGAAGCCTCAAGGCCTCTCCTGCGGTCCCAACTTATTTTTTTTGTTATTTTTTTTAAGCCCTTTACATGCTATCTCTGACCGCTGGGGGAGCCTCAAGGCCTCTCCCATAGCCCCATTGCTTCAGCAACCAAAGAGCTACTTTAAGCAGCAGCTCTGTGTAAGGGACAGAGATGAAAGCTTTCGTTTATGACAGTGGGGCCTGTTTGACAGGCCCTACTGTCAAAAACCCTAGTGTTTGCTGTGGCTAGGCTTCAGCTGCAAAGCTATTTCATCAGTTGCTCCTTGAGGGGGCCATGCAGCCTTCCCTCCATCAATCATAGCCCAGGGAGGTGGTGATCCCTGGGGCTAAAGTGGGTCCGAAACAGACCCCATGTAATTATCTTTATTATAGCACCTGGAAGGTGGTTATCCCTGTGGCTGTGGGAGGCCGGGGGCTGAGTGGCCCCCTAAACACAATTTGTTAAATGCCCTGAGGGGTGGTGGTCCCTGGGGGCTGTGGGGGCTTGAGTGGCCCCCCACACCCAATTTCTTAAATACCCTGGGGGTAGTGGTCCCCCTAGCATGGGGGGCAGTGTGCCCCCCTCATGTTTCAGTATTACGCTATGGAGGTGATGGTCCCTGGGAGTTCGGGGAGGCCATCAGCCCTCTCCCATGATATGAAACCATTTTTTGTCCCAGGGGATGGTGGTCCTCAGGGCGTGGTGGAGTCGCATGCCCTGCTCATAATTCAGTATAGCCCCAGGGAGGTGGTGGACCCCGGGGCTGTGAGGGAGGCCACCGGGTCACCCATTTATTAATAAAAGCATTTTTTCCCTAAGGGGTGGTGGTGCCCTGGGCACAAAGGGCCGTGGTCCCCCATGTTCATATTTTATAATTCACCCCAGGGAGGTGGTGATCACCAGGGTTGTAGGGGGCCAGGAGGCCCCGCCTATTAAAAAGAGAAAAGTGCCTCTAGGACCTGGCCCATCCTGGGGCTTAGTTATAAACAAGCACAGGACCCCATGCTTGGTTCTTGTTTTTTTTTTATTTGTACCACAGATTTGTGACCCCTTCGTGAATTTTCAGTAACATTTTTAAAAAATATATATTTTTAGCCCTGGGGGCCCCTTTGGGACCACAGCACCAGAGCTAAGGGATCAGGGTGTTCGTACCTTGGCTCATTTTGTAGATTTTTATCATTTTGTTCAGGGACTTGGCTGAAGCCGAGTCCCAAGATGGCTGCCAACATTTCAACAGCTTTGTTGGTAGCCAATCAGATCTGAGCATGAGATCAGGAGGGGTTGCAAATCCTTCATGTCCTTATATTTATACATTGGGATGTTCTTTAATTTCTCTAAAAGTACTGAACAGATTTACACCAAAACAAAAAAGGTCGCTTTCTGGACCAGGACCAACCTTTCTTTACGTCTCTGGTGTAATTCAGTCCAGTAGTTTCAGTGCCATTCCCGTTTCAAATCCCTATGCAAAAATGAATGGGGAAAAAGTGTTTTGGGACCCCCCCTTCTCTTGGCGCCACCCCGGATGGATCACCACAAAGCTTTCCAGAAAGCAGCAAGTAAAAAAATTATTTTATGCAGAAACTAGGTCCTAATTATAACTACCTAGTGGCGACCAGCACTAGGTAATAGCTCTCTCTATGTATCTTAGCTATCTATATATGGCTGTGATCTTCTCATGCAACAGACATGTTGCTTAAAGTAACTTTATAGATATAAAATGGATTGCATGAGACTCCACCTCCTCCTTTGAGACAATTGGGAATTGCAAGTCTAAATCGAGGAGCTTGGAACCACAGGGTGTTTTTTGTGGGAGAAAACAAATGTTTTTGAAATGCAGTGGTAGTTGACAGGTGGAGACTAGAATGATGTGCAAGTTATAGAGGTAAAATGACAGCAGCTGCCAGTTATAACAGTGGTTATGTGAGTTTGAAGAACTGTAGATGCCAATATTTGGGAAGCCTATTGTGTGGGGGGGTGAGAAGACTGAGAATGCTAACTATAAGATGCTCCTGTGATCCAATGAACTGCAGCTGTTGTACGCAATTCACCAGTAAGCTGTGATGAAAAGAAACAATATATGACACATTAAAGCATTCAAAGATTTTGTGTTATGGTTTCTGTGACCTCCGCAATTCCCCAAAATCATTTCATAACTTCTGAGAGCCAATGAACTTTACTTACTGGCAGACCTGAAAAGCCGACAACAGAAGAAATTAGGACAATGGACCCACCGCTGCAAGAAACAAAACAAAGGATGTATTTGTGAAATTTTGAGAAATAGGTACATATTTTATCCAGCAATAGATTTGGAAATGGTTTCTCTTCCCTCTTTCAAAGATATCCTTCTACATTGATACTTAATAAAAGCAATACTTTCAACATGGTCCTTTTAGCTCACCATATACATATCTGAACTTTTCTACAGAGTGTGCCCTAAGCACATCATATCCTACCACCATATTTATAGATTCTTTCCCTCAACATCGTATGTCTACCATCAGTGTCTTTTTCATCACCTGATGCCATTCATCAGTATTTTTCTCTCATTATTTGCTTATTCACCAATTCTCTCTCCCAGGCCCAAAAGCCTTGCTCTCGTGTATGGTAATTTTTTTCTTTTTCAAGTTCCTTCTTCGTTTTCCTTTCCATCTTCCACTTGTATCCTTTGCCTTCCTTTAGCAGTTTGTCTCATTCTCAACCTTATACTTGCTTTCTAAACTTGTCCCTTTTCTATCTTCATCCATACCCCTCGCCCTCATCTCAGTCTCATTCACCCTACATTCTCTTTGGCATAGTTGTTTATTTTTTATTTAGCTTTTTACCAACTTCCTACCCCTGTAACACTTCCCAGCTCTTTCCCCAGCAGAATATCTTCCGCCCACTTTTTCATGACACCTACCCACGGTTCCGCATGTGAGGAAATGCCTCCTGCACCAAGAAAAACATTGCCTTCAAGTTCACGTTCAACGTCTGAAATCACAAAAACAAAAGACACAACGAAGGAAAAACATGGAATGCCATCAATGGCAGCAATTATATGAGCATGGAAAATAAATGGTTCATTCACAAATACGGGGTGCTGCTCTAAAACAGATTGAAGAAAATTGATAATAATGGATAACCCATATGTCCCCTCTGAGCCTCATTCTGTAACATGAAATCTTTACCTGTAATTAACCTGTGCCTTAGCTTGCATATGCAGTATAGGAACAAGAGATATGAATGCATCAAGAAAACAGAAATATTCTATTCAAAAAGGAGAATTTTACGCTATCAAATGGCTTTTTTGTGATAGAGGGTTACTGTAACTTTTGTGACTACTGGCTTAGTATATAAATTTAGTACATCTAATAAGGTAAATATATTTGCACCATAAAGAGCCTACTTTAATTTAAAAAAGCACATTCTAATTGTGATGCACTAATTTTTGAACAATTGTCCAATTTTAATGGCAAAATTTGTTTGATAGCAAAAATCTTAAAATCTGCTCTAAGTAGGGAGATGGGTCTATTTTTGGAGCACAAAATTAGTTTTTGTTTTTGGGAAATCGTGTTATAAAGGAAAAATTCAAATCCATGGTGGTAATATTACTAGTTCTCTGTAGAATTTCTTTATAAACTTTTGCAAGAAATGGATAAAGTTTTATACGACATAATATATCATTCAGTTGGAAAGTCATCCAAAATAGGTATTTGCCTCTTTTAAGTATATTTACTACTATCCCAGCTTCTTTATTAGATATTTCTAATGATTTTAATGACTCATATTCTTGAGCTGCAAGGAGAAGGCACGCTCAGGATCAAGAGTTGGTGTTTCCTTTCTATATAGTAGTTTATAATAATCAATAAATACAAGGCCCGATGGACAAAGGTGGAGTTAGACCAAAAGTCTAACTTACTACTTTCGGTATTCATAAAGGGACTTATGAGTTGTATATTTAGAACTGCAGAGTTTCTGCACTTGGGGTGGAATCCCCGCACTTGGGGTGGAATCTACGTAGTTGGGGTGGAATCTCAGCAGTCGGTCCAGAATCGCTGCAGTTGGGGTTGAATCTCCAAAGTTGGGGCAGAATATCTGCAGTTGGGGCAGAACGCAAAACATTGAAGAGAGCAATCATTGATGTATGTCCCAACACATATGCCCAGATATACACATCATAAAATATATGACATCTAGTTGAACAACCAACATAGCACAACATTCTCCATTGAAAATATAAAATAGCTTCATGTAAGCACTGGGTATTTACAATTGTGTATGTGTGGGGTGTGTACTGGAGTGGTAACTGTTCTTTCAAAAACACACATCACTACAAGAGAGTAGAAAAAGATGTAAGATACTATACCAAAAACCTATACATCTGAGCGTTCAAGTGGCAGCTAGAACATCACAAGTTCTACAAAGCATCTCTTCTACAATTGCACATTTAACTCATAGTCATAGGTCGTGTAATGCCTCATTTAACTCATAGTCATCGGTCGTGTAATGCCGTGTAATGTCTTCCACAGACAAATTGTGAATGTAATATACAACTGTACTTTATGCTTGCATCAGATTCTGAGCTGCTTAAATAGAAGAGAGCATCTTTACACACGTTTGCCACATACACTGGTAGGAAGGTAAAGGGTGCCAGGGATTTCTACCTCTTTTCCCACTTCCCATGTGTGGTTGGTGCAATTGATTGCAGTCATGTGGCACTTCAGACACCTCGCCAAAATGCATACATCTTTCTCAACAGACACTCCTGGCATTCCATCCAAGTGAAGGGACTGTGTGATGCCAGTGGCTGTTTTACAGATATGCATGTAGAGTTCTCTGGTAGTTCCCAGGTAGTAGTAGAAGTGTGGCTCAATGGTTAGAGCGGCAGACCCTGATGCAGAAATCTGGCCTGGGACCAGGGTTCAATTCCCACCTTGGCGGGTCTTGGGCTCAATTTCCTTGGACCTGATAATTCTCACATCGGTGCCTAATCTAATTCATGGGTCCCACTCTGTAACTCTGGGCAATAGCTTGCTTAATCTCCACAACGTCCCCAACAGTGCTGGGATACCTGGCTTCACTTTGGAGGTTGCCCAAGAGTGGGCACCTCACAGGGAAAAGCCAGGAGGGGTTCCATAGCGGTATGTGCACAGTGCCTTGAGACCCTAATGGGTGAGTAGTGTGCTATACAAGTATGAAGTTTACAGTTTACTACATATTGGACAGGTCACCTCTTGCCCAGCGGCTGGAAGCAGGACAAATGTGGTTTCTGGGTAAGTACTCAAGCAACAGACACATTTGTGTAAGTTACATTTTTTTTACACCCATCCATTACAATTTAATATTTCTCTTGACATGTACATGACACCAACAGACACTGCATGTATAATTTTGTATATTAGTAACCTACAAATTCAAAGGAACATGCACCAAAATGTCTCTGTTTTCCTGCTCAGTTGAGGCTGCTTATGCACTCTACTTTCATTTCCTCACACCATGCAGATGTGCAATCACTGTACCTCAGCGTTGTCACAATAGGGCACACATGCGTCCACGAACCACCATAGGGCATACTTTTGGATTCTTAAAGTCGCAATTCAGATGTCTTGACAATACAGGGGGTTTGCTGCTGTACTTCCCTGAAGTATTGGGCCAGATAATAGTAGCGTGTTGTGTCTTGCACATGGCTGTACATCAGGACTTATACATACCACCTAGGTCTGAATCTAGGGAACAGGGCTATTTTCCAACACAGATGGCAGGGTAAGCAGGTGCATAAACAGATGGCTGAAACTTTTTTCTCTTGGGCCACTAGTTGTATTGCGGCCTTTATGTGATTGCACAGTCTGTTGTCAACGATGATTGGTGGAGATTTCACAGTCTGTTCATATATACCATCCTGGCCGTATATAATTTGAGCACCTTCTCAGTTAGGATGCTCAATTCAAGGTTAACTAAACAGAGCAGCAGGATGGCAGAGGATATTGCTTGGAGGTGAGGATCGCTCAAAAGGACCATAACTGTCAGCTAGCAACTTCCTGTATTGGACTTCATGCTTTTTATTTTCTGTTTGTCATTTACTGTATAATATCTTTGGATTCTTGCAAACAATATTTAAGACTATGAGTCTCTTCAATAAAGTAATTTTTAAGTGTACTTACCAGGGTCTACCATCCAGCCTGTTTGTTGTGCCTGACCATATGACACACCTTAAGTGGAACAGAGATGACTGTAGTACCTGTTTTTCTGGCCAACCTCACAGGGGCTAACATGATATGAGTGTATTTAGTTTACATTCTAGTTGACACACATAATGTACAACATATCCTAATTCAGGGCACATTTGAGACTATTGATGTCTTCTGTGTAAATATCTACAGGTTTTCGGATTACAATTTAGTAAATGAGACCCTCGTCTGGCTATATTTATGTACCAGTCTGTGCTGGTGGTATGGGTTGATGGGCCCCATAATGTTGCCTCCCTGCTCCAGGGAGTGAATCTACTCAGCTGAATGTGGCAATAAAAATAAGAAGTCAACAGACAAAACTGACACATGATGATTATGTACAACTGTTCACATATTTACTCAATTGCATTTACCATACAAATGTGATGGTTACTAAATCAGACACATTTTCTAGTGCTACATACCAGTGTAAAATGAAATCACCAGCAGTGGTGGGCCACTATTTGTAAATGAGGAATTGGAAGTTAATATTCCCATCACAATAGATTCTGGGAATTGTAGTGCACTTGCCAAAATGAGACACATGAGTGACAAAATCACCATGATTATTTGCAACAAATCTGAAGTGGCTTGCATAGTTACATTTGCAGTGTATTGTACACATTTATCATTTTAATTCATTGTTTACATCAAATTACCTTGCACCACATTAGGGTCTTCATTCATAAGCAGCCCATGCAGCAGGTGGGGGTACATGATGGAGAGGACATCCTTCTCAAATGGGGTGGGACAGAGACGGGTTCTAATTTCCCCCCCAAGAGATCACTTGTCACGTCTATCCTGGTGAACTTCTCCTTCACTCACCTCCTCTCATCCTGCCACTTCTTTTTGATGTCTGTAATGATCTGGACATCCTTCTCTAGTGCACTGACTTCAGTGGCCAGCTGCGGCCATAGGGCTGCTTTCTGTGTTGCACAGCCGAGGTATAGAATTAGACCATGCAGTTTTTTGCAGTTCCTCACTACAAATGTTACAGTCATATTGGTGTCCTCCTCGGTGTAGTTCTTCTTCCTCCTCACATGTAGCACGGTGATGGTAAGATGTGTATGTCGAAGTGGAAAAAACAGACCTTGGATGTTTGCTGCTTTTATGTGGTTTGTAGTGCATGCACTGCCGGTATATGAAATTACACTTACTCTGCCCCAACTGTGGAGATTTCCCCTCAGGTGCAGAGGTTCTGGACTTGGGGTGGAGATGCTGCCCCGACTATGGCGATTGCTCCCTGAGTGCAGAGAATCCATCCCAGGTACGGAACTCTGCAGTCGTAAAGATACGACTCGGAAGTCCCTTTGGACATACTGAAAGTAAAAAGGTTAGGCTTTTGGTCTAGCTTTACCTTTGTGAATCGGGCCCACATTGTTTATATATTTGTCATGCAGAATTATTTGTCCAAAATTATTAGTAACTGACACAATGATATAGGATTAACTTCTTTGTTCAATTTTTTAACTAAACGTTTACTATAACTTTAACCACTCTCCAGTAGCTTTGCTTACACATCGTACCATATATCACACTTTATAATTAATCAGATCATTAAATTGAATCCTAATTTCAGTAAGATGACTTAGAACATGTTTATCCTCATAATTAATTTCTAAAACACCTGGTGGAAAAGTTAAAATCTAATTCTAATCAAAGTTCATTTAACTCTCTTTCCCCTTTGAATAATCAGCTACCAAAGGAACACATTTTTAGAATTGTGTGTTACAGAAACATTGACTACAGTAGCTATATTATTACTTTAATATTCAGTGATGTCTCTCTGGACAGTGAATAACAGTTTCTGGTTTTTCAAACAGAACAGCTCATGACTTTGTTTATAGTTTTAATGAAACCATTTAATGAACAATTAACAGTTTCTAGCACAGCCTTACTAGTGCAAATCTGAAATTAGAATATTTCTAATTTCTATATATTTAGTGACTGCTCTAGATGGGATATATCTTGACACATCCAACATCCAGAGACTACGCTGCTGAATTGTTGCTTCTTCTCTCAAACACTATTGCCTCAGTGCCACAAGCAGTAAACATTATAGAAATGATCAGCTAGGGCACAAGTTACAAACTCATTCTGTCTAAAATAATAATCTTCTCAATCTCAAAATCATTACATTTCTTCCTAAAGTTATCTGGGTTTACACATTGAAATTGTCACTTCAAAGATTTTAATATTTATTGCACAGGACACTATATATAAAAGGATCCAGGATGGATTGTACTAGACAGGCTAACTTTAACCCACCTTAAGGGGTAATAGAAATGTTTTTAAAATTAATATTCTGCCCACGTTTTTATACTACATGATGTGTACACTACATTTGAGGAACAATGCAGAATATAAATTGTCTGAGGATCTCCAATGGAGTCAGGGGAAAAACCTACATTATCATGGGAAAAGCTTAGATGGGATAGAAATAGAATGGCTTCAGATTCCCTGAATTATCTCCCTAGACTTTATTTTACTCTGGGGCAATATCTGAATGGGGAAGACCATGATAGTTACTGGATAAAATCTAGCACCTTGAAACCTTTGAGTGTTGTTGCATTATTAAATTCATACAGAGTGCACACTAGAGCCAAAACTCACCAAACTTACTGTATCAAATATTTTACTTTAAGTACAAGCACTCATGGAGTTACAACAAGAAGTATACCTTCATAAACAACCTACAAACTGGAGACAACTAGCTATTAAGTACCAAAGATGTTTCATCTTTTGTGCTCTTGGATTTGAGATGAAATACTTCAGATAGAGAACGTCTAGTGTAATGGATTTCAGTTGAATGTTATCCATTTAAAATTGAAACACAAGCTGCAACCTTGTAAAAATAGAAGATGCATTATTTTGAAAATCTTGTTCATTTGTGACTATTTGGCTCCCCACTGATATTTGTAAGCACTAAGTAAAAACAAGATATTGAGAGCTAAAGTACCTTTTGAGGATTTATCTGTGAGAGCTTTAAAGAATACATAGAGTTTGGATCTTGAGGAACAAATAACAAATACTTTATGTTAGTCTAAAATGTGAAATACCAAATGTATTTCTCGGGTTGCCTCAGAATAACATTTACACTGCAAACAATCCTCACAAAATTATAGCTGCTACTGAAGCTTTTCAGATTGGGACTGTTGGATAATAAATGTTGGGATGTTAGGTTCTTGGTGTTTAGATGTTAAATGAATGCAAAAGGGTAAAGAAGTTTTGGACAGTGATCTTTGAAGGGATCTCATTGGTTTGGGAAGTTCAAATGACATTCTCTGTAACATTGATAACTCAGGGTTATCATGCTCAAATGGATTTACTGAATAATCGTCCTAAGAAATTGCTATGAAAAGCACTGATAAGTGCAAAGAGGATCATTTTGAGAATATGGAAGAGCAGTGGCCAATTAACAAGGGCAAATTGATTACTGAAATGTTCCAAGAATAAATTGAAAAGGCTTTATATAAAAAAAGGAACAGACTAGATAATTGAGAACATACAGAACAATGTGTTGCATATTGTACAATACATGCTATTGTGTGCTATTATTTACTTCTGTTTGTCATATTTTTGAGAGGTCACATAATGAACCTTGTGAGTTACCTCGGCATCCTGAGAGGTCACTTAATGAACCTGTTGAGTATCCTCACCCTTGTGAGTCTTTATAGCGGCAGGAGACTGAACTGCTACTGGAAACAGTATCCTCAAGTGAGCTTGAAGCAGTTGATTTTCATCCATCTGGCTTCTTCAGTCATGCAGATAGAGAAATTTGTCTGGGTGTTTGGCATCTTGTTGGAGAGGGACAGGACGATCTGGTTGACATCAGCATAGGATATGTAAGTCTTTTGTACATATTTGTAATTTTAATATGGTGTACCTGATGGTTGCCTTACGGGAAGACAGTAGATCTGTGCTGATAAGGAGGCAAACCAATGATAAAAGTTGTAGACCTGATTACTCGTAATAGAAATTTATGATAAAGGCAGGTGAGCTCAATTGTGAAAACCATATGTTAAAGCCAGTAGGCATTTAAGTGTATATTAATACTACTCTGCATTAATGCGGATAGGTATTTAGTTACATGGGATCTTTTGTTACGTGGAATCTCACAGTTTACCATAGTGCAAAAGGGTTCTGGTGTTGGCTACATGATCTGACAAACCACGGGTATAGATTTGTACTGTTAGAATCCTTGTTAGGCCCTCTTAAGAGAGATAAAATGTTGCTATGCCCACTGCAATTTTGCACATATCTGCAATTTTTTGACTGTATGCCTGATGGGTGCCTTGTGGGAAAGCATACGCTCAGTGTTGGAGGCCTCAGTGGGTTATGGTGATAAGTCAATGATAATAGATATTGTCTCATTGGTCCACTGCGAAAAATATTTCTGTTGCATTAGGCCTGAAATATTTATTATGAAAAGAATATGTTAACGTAAATAGGCATTTAAGGGTGGATTTATATTTTTCTGCATTAAAACATACACATAGGTATTTTGTTACATGAAATGTCATTGATTACTTTTATGGAGAATGATTTTGGTGTTTGTGTGTGCCTCTGACAAACCATAGTGGCAGAAAGATTTCACTGTAAAGGTTATAGCTAAGGTCTCTTCTTAGTTGTCTTCTTCGATCTTATAGTAAAAGAAATCTCTAAATAATATATACCTCTGTGTAAAAAACATATAGCAATATACATACATTGAGGACTGCTGGGTCTGGTCTACTCTGTTCTGCAATTGGTGTTTCTGAGTGTCATTTACACTTAGCTTCCATTCATGACAGTGAATTGCAAGGGGTAATGGTTCAGTCCACATTAGCCATTGGCTTTATTGCCCAGTGAATGGCGGCATTTACTGATTACAAGGGGAACATCCAGTGTCAGGGTTGTTTTGACAGTCCTTTAATTTTTAATTTTCTCCTTTTAAGTTCCCCTTTTATTTATTTGCTTCTTCTCTTTTTATTCCAAAGTTTCTTAAAGGGATACTAATGCTCTCCAGTCAGTGGTAACTGGTTGCTTGCTTACCTCTAATTTTATCTGCAGTATGGCAACCACACAACGCCACTTACTCTAAACCAGGGGACCATTATATAATGCTGTTGTCTGCACTGAGTCATTATTTTGCCATTCCAAGATGGCCATCACTTTGGGTCCATATGTTGCGGTAATGCTTGTAGTTTAAAATAACAATAGACTATTAACAACACCTTTGCAATATGAACACCCACTGCCACATTTTAATTCATTATTACAAACACATGCCTGCCATGTTTAGACAGCAGCATGTTAACTTTTTTCCTTGTATTCTTTTAATTTAGCTTGCATTTGTTGTGCCATATTGTGGTTATGTGAGAGGGTGAATGCAAGTGTGAGTCAGTGGATGGATGAATGGATTTATGAGTGCATATATTATTGATAGAGTGCATGTATGATGACTTATTGGGTGATTGAACCCATAAATTACACAAATGTCTTATTCATTCATACGCCAGACCTATTGGCATTTTCAGTCTTGTCGTTTCTTGGCATTGCCAGTGCTTGTTGTTTCAGGGAATTACAATTTTGCCCAGACCAATGCAAGTTCCTGGGAAAATGATCCTCCCCCATGCTTCTTTTACAACTTCACTCTAAGCTTTTCAATATTGGTATTGAATGCATCACTGCATTCTTTAGAAATATATAGGACACCACAGGCAAGATAAGGGTTGTAGCTAGACTTTGCAAAGACAGTAAGCTGACACACTTGTTCTCAGAAATTTGCCTGTTCCTTGGATGCCTTGCAAAAAGAAAACTCATGTTTGCTTAGCATGCATTCAGAGGGGAGTCCGGAGAAATGGGGTAAGAATGTCATGAGGCATGAGAAGATTCCCTTTAAAAACAAGCATTGGCAAAGCCAATTGACGTGGCATTGACTCAGCCCTTTGGTTTTGTTGATGTTTGTTTTGTTTTGTCATGGTTTCTGTAAAATTGTATTGTGGAGGAAACTTCCAGACAATCGTCAATCCAAAAGAAATTAGCTGAAAACAAGAATATTGTTTTTGTATCAAAGTAGTTCAGGACCCTGAAGGGAATGGAGTTGTGTAGATGTGCTTCTTTGTGAAAAGGCACAATGAAGTCACTCACAGTGAAGGATGGCAAAGGATGAAATTGGAATTACACAACAATAGAGCAATGCATGAAAAGAGCATGATGAAAGGCCCTACAAGTAAGTATATAATTTTAGTGGCATCAAAAGAACTTGGGTAATTGCGAAACTAAAAACTCTTTGGCAATGCTGAAAGTTATGCCCCTCTGTTGCACTTTTTGAATTTTGGGAAAACTTGTGCTTGTTATATTAGGCCTGAATTGATTATGGTGAAAAGCCAATGATCAAGGGTAAGGCAGCATTGTCGTGGGACAGTTTGAAGTCAGAGCACACAAGTGGCTGATTCAGTGCACCCTCCTGCCCCATCCACTGGAGCCAAGTAGCATCTGGGTGGCCACTGCCTGCCATATTACAAGTCAGGAGGAGAAAGGTCCACTGCCACTGGAGACTTTGTATATGACAGTTTAAGGGGTTAGACAGTGGAAATCATAAACCTGGTGTACTCACCATAGAAGCAATGTGTTGGTTTTTTAAGCTGTAAATAAGTTAGTAGCTGAACTAGGACGTCACATTATCTGTGTCCTCTTCCACCAAAAAATGCAGCAGGGTTAAATTTCAAACAAATTAAGGCAACCTTGCATGCTGTGGTTATTGTGGTTGCCCCTACCGCTGCCCACAGAGAGAAGAGGGGAGGGTAAGGTGGTAAAAGAACTGAGCACTTTTTGAAGCTGTATATGGCACTGTGAAAGCCAGAGTATCCAAGTGGGTTGCACTTGAGACCCCTGTTACTTTACCGCATCCCACTCTTCTTCTGTTGTCTCCAAGATGTCCTTGCTTTGTGGATCAAGAACTGCACTTGAGAACAGATAGTCAATCCCTCCATATTTGTCCAAGGCCTGCACCAAAAACAAAATCAGACAAAAGGAGGAGCATGTTTCTTCAAATACCACTCAATATTTTATCAACATAGCATCAAACACACTCACATTGGATTGGTCAAATCATGTACCATTCACCAGTGAATAGGTCTTTCTCAAGGAAGACAATGGAGTGCTCAAACAATCAATTAGATTCAAATATGCAGATATCCATGAAACATCTGAGCAGGATGGAAGGAAAAAGCGTCTGCCTTATAGCTAAAAGAAACAGTAATACTAGAAAAATAATAAGATATTCGTGTCCTGTTCAATCTTTATAACTCAGATATCTTTGAAATAATCAGCACTATTAAATGAACACTATATAAAAAATATCCAAATCCTAGTGCTCACAAAGTATAAATGTAAGCAAAATTAGGTTGAAAAAAATGGACGTTCGTTCGTTTCACAGAGTCCATCAACATTAAGCCTCACGGTACACTACTCCAGAGACCTTGTTGACTGACTAGTCAATTAAAAATTTTGCAATCCCCTAAAGTCCATACACATTCATCTGTTCCATGTGATCGAAGGATGACATTTCCACCTTAAGTAATCCTTAATGTTCACAAGTGATCCAGTAAGATTTCCTAACTAGGTCTTCCTCCAGCATTCCATGTATAGCCTGATAACTCATCTTGTATTTTGTGAGTGGTGCAGTGGGTGATGCCAGATGCATTAACTGTGGCCTTCGTTTTGAACCCCAAAGGCATACTTGGGACTTTCCCTAACGTCTCATGGTTCATCATGACCTCCTCCACCAGTGCTGAGTTTCTCTTCAATGATGTGTTTCTTTCTTTTGGCATTGACCTCTTTTCTGCTCTGGCCTGAGATAGGATTTTTAGAGTCTAACACTTTTTATGTCAATAGTGGTCTCTCCTGCACTGTTATCCGACCCCTGCAGGGCTCACAAATGTATGGAAGAGCTGTAATTTCATCAGCATAGCTATAGTAGCAATTAGCAGTTTCAACATTTACAATTTGCTAATTTGAAATCCACTGTTTATGAATGGTTAGCACTATATATGGTAGCAAAGTCTGATTTTTTTTTTTTTTTTCTCTTTTTCATCTGTATGTAACATTCAGTTATTTTCTGAAATTTGCTATAGTTTTTGCTTGGACATCACACAACATTGAATTTACTGTTCATAGACCTCAGTATGTTATTCTGGACAGTTTTGTCCTCAATTAAGTAATTTCACATGGTACAGGGATGTTATCAATGATGTTTTAGGACGTCATGAGTGATATATTATATAAAGTCATGCACAGTACATGGTGAATGCACAAGTTATAGTTACTTTAGAGCACAAATTATAGTACATGATTTAACTATAACTCCTGAATTTCAGTGGTTTTGTTAATTTAAAACAGTATGTTTTAACTGCCATTTTCACTGACCTATAATGTTTCTTTAATCTTTAATTTATTAGTGAATTTCTGTTTTGTTTCATGCAAAATAAGGTATTATTACCAAATCAAACTATAACTTCACTTTAACCTTTGTTTTTTGTGAAATTCTAGGGTTTTCTAACATAAAGCAAGATTTTAGTATCATACCTTACTTCTATTTCATGCTGTGCATGGCCTTTGTGCTAACGCATTTTGAGGTTGGCAACCGAGTCTGGCCTATAACCAGGCCTTCATCCAGCCCTTCACATGCAGGCAACCTCAAGCCGAGTACGGCGTTTGGCTATGCTCAGCCTGGGTTTGTCTGTGGTCCAGACCCTGCGCCTAACAACCACTGATGCCCAATCCCCCTGCTGACCCAAACCGTGCGAAGAAGGGAGTTGGCTGAAGGGCCTGCGAGCTAACCCCGCAGGCATGCATGGCTAATTTTAAGGTGGGTTATTTTAAATTAGGCGGCGCTACTGACTGTTAAAGGGTTAGAACACCAAAATATAAAAAGTGGGGCTATTGGTTTTAAAGGGGTCAGAATAGCAACATATATAAAGCACATGTATTGTCTCTGTAAAATCATGTTCAATATTTATAACAAAACGTATATTTCATTAGCTCACCCAATTCAATGTTTAATTAAAGTGATGGTGATGGTGATGGTCTTTAAAAATGTAATAAAGCTTTACTACAAAAAATCCACACACCTTTGAGTCTTTTTAAAACATTTTTTAAGATGCAAAATACAACTATCAAACTGACCACAAGTGCATAACGTTCCAGCTAGGATTGCTTTGAAACATTTGGTAAGTCCTCCGGGGCTCATGAATTCAATGACCCAGGAGACATACTGCTGCACTCCCTGCAGCACCCCACAACATTAACAAATTCTTGTGATGCAGAACAGAAGTCAGGCCCAAGGGTGGATTGGACCACTTTGTTGGCCATGGCTGTACTGTTTGCCTACTGGGATACACCTGTGAGCACGTTAAAGTTAAGAGCTGCACACATGGAGTCCACAGTGCTATGGGTTTCTTTTAGCACCTAGATTGGGCACTCTTATTTTAGCTCTAGGCCCGTCGTCTGTGCCCTTTCACATACATACACCTTTAATCAGTTTTATACATTTTTATTATATTTTAGTACAGCTCACTTTTCAGGTTAGTTGTTTTTATATTTTAATCAATTGCATTACTGAGAAAGCGTAGTTGTTCATGTTTTACATTTATCAGTCCTTTGTTCTCATTTCACTGTATGTCTTGCTCAAGTCTGTCATGTTCTGTACATAATAGTACACGATAGCTTACTTAGTATTATCACTCTAAGAATTAGAGCCAGCTCTCAAACCATAGACATATTATCACGTCAGGCCTGTTCTTAGAACACAACATGTTTTGTTACATATGCATCATTTAGGCCTAGGGAGGCACAAGGAGGGTAGAGGACATTCCAGCCATGGGCATCTGAGAGCAACAGAGAACAGGCAGAGCTTTACCACCTTTCAATTGTGGGGTCAGAGCTCACTCCACAGACCAGGAGAGGCAGAAGGGCTAACCCCTCTATGCTCTCAGGTTTAGACATTAGTCTTTAGGTAGGAATCACTAGATTCATGATTCAATCAAGATGTTGGGACTGTTCAGATGTTTTACTCTAATGGTCACAATCAACACTGTATTATGTTTCATATCACAGCTCATGTTTTTTATCATTAGATGCAATTGCTTCAATAAATATATTGTGGGCAGTGACTCTGCTAGACAGTGCAGCAGAGGTCATAGTAGTTTGCCAGAATCTTCAGGAGCTTCTGGATGTGACAACAACTGACAACAACTGACTTCCTTGAAGTGAAACAGCAGACCGGCGCGTCTCCTCAACCATCAGAGTTTGCATACTAAAAATTGAAGAAAGTAACCTTCTAGGGAAATAAGAATACTAAGTTAGTACATACTATTGGCAGATAAAGATTGGCCACCTGAATTCATCCTTACACTCCCACAGAGGGAAGATGTTGTTTTGCCTTCTTTCTTAGTCCTTGTTCCTGATACAGTAAAAGAAGCTTATGTTGCAGATGGGGTTTTGGTGCAGGCTCAAGTGCTGCACCAAAACCATGTGGGGTGGGATAGGTATTCCCCCTACCACGTTATTCTGATAATATCCAATCCACAGATACAACCTCAATATCTCATTGAACTTGTGGGTAAATCACCAGTGAGGTAAATTCACAACTTGAATACCAAGGACTTTTTGAACTCTGCTTCTCTTCTATGAATAACCCCTTGTTTCCTATAGCTAAGGCAGACCATTCATATAAAATGGTCTTAGATTATCGACACTTCAGCAGTCAAACACGCACATTTGCTATACAAAACTCACATAGCACAGCACTAAAGATCACCATAGCGCGCAAAAAATACAAAACAACCTTGGATATTTCCAATGTTTTTTCTGCCAAATCTAGCACCTGAAAGCCAGGATCCATTGCATTCTCTGTTTTGAGTTCTCAAAGAAGATTTTGCTGTTTACCTTAAGGGTATAAGAACAGTCCAGGCTTGTTCTCAGCCCGTGTGACATCAATGTTGCATGATATTGATTCTGTGGCATTGTTTTACATTGATGACATCTATCTGACAAACAGTATGACCTAAACGCACACCTAGCCAGGGTGGATTGGGTTGTTTTGGGATTTGCCGCATAGGGCTATAAATTTCAAGAAAATAAAGATTGCTTTTCTGAGTGCTCCATTTTCCAGATACCAACTATCAAATGCGGAAAAGAGCCTGGCTCCTCAATTCGTGTTGACGGCGTCATAGGAAATAACGGCTGACAGTGGGACTTCAGCCAAGCAGATTTGGCTGACAGTGGCACTTCCCACCAAGCACATTTGGATGTGCCTTACTGCCAAGCAAAAAGTGGCGGTCCGACCTCTACTTGCAGGATCAAGGTTAAAGGGGGACAACTCACATTTTCTCCTGTTTCAACCTACTTTTCCAGCTGGGCATGACTGGATAGGACTGTCCGTCACTGCTGCCACTGGACCACGTAAAAAAACACCCCAACTATTATTATGGTGTCAGCAATCATTGCCAAATTAATGCTGGCACCATAGTGATGGTGATTGTACTGTCATTGTGGTGCCAGTATTCAATTGACAATGAATTCTGGCACCATAATAACAGCTGTGTATGTATGCGATAAGTGTTGTGTACCAGTCTGTCCCCATCTGTGTCTGACCCACTAATGTCACAGTCATTTAAACAAGCATTGGCAAAGCCAATAGCTCTCACCCATGTGAGAGCTATTGGCTTTGTCAAAGCTTTTATTTTTATTTTAAAGATGCTGCACAGTATGTGTCCTGATGGTGTACGGTCACACTTGTCAACTGTGTCCATGCGTGCACATTGTAAGGGGACCTGTACCTGTAATGCTGTCCATCGAGTTGTGATGTGGTTGTGTCAGTATGTATGTCACTTGCATATGGCGTGGATGTTGTGTATGTTGTGTTGTGTGTTGTGGGCCTGCATGCAACATTCAGGTGCACGTTGTTGCGTGGCGGTCACTGTTATGATGTCTGCAGTTGTGCTTGTGTGTGTGCATGTATTTGTGCAGATGTGTGTGTTGTTGTTGTTGAGGTGTTGTGTGTGTGACAGCAGCATTAGTGTGTATGTTGTGTCGTGGATGTACGTCAATGTGTGTGTGCATGTTGAAATGGCAATGGATAATGGTGTGTATGTGGTTTGTCGTGTTGAGTGTGTTGCAGGGGGAGTCAAATGTCAAGGGTAGATGTGTCTGTGTGACCTACCTGTATTCCACTGCCATTGTCAATATCCGATGTCCACTGGGTCCAGCAATGTCCTCCCTCCATTAGAAAATCGCAGGCAGGACACTGCCACTACAACTTTAACATCTAAATATGGCTGACAGGAACACCCCTGCCTGACGGCTAGGAAGAGCACTCTGTTGTGGCAATCTGTGGCTCAGCCACAATACATCTAAATACGGCAGGCAGAACATCATTGACTTGACTATTCTTTTCGGGCCTGCTGCCGGCACGGACTGATGGTAACACCGTCAAGATCTGAATCAGTCCCTCAGTTCATTCAGACTGCTCAAGTAAACATTGGACACCTCAACACACACAGATTGTTAGAGCATTTGTACAGATTAACATGCTTGAAGTAAACCATTTGTACTAAGCTTGGCAATCCAGGTCTTTCTGTGTGCTATTGTGTTCACATATATCACATTCAATGAAAGTGATACAGTGCCCATAGCATACAGATCACACTTGTACTCTAACACAGAACAGCATTTTGTATCAACAGAAAAAATACTGACTGCAGTGCAAATGGCTGTCATAAAGGAGAGACCACTAGCCCAAAGAAAATGCATTATTGTTGTTACCCTGATAACAGAACTCAAGGCTGTCACAAAAGCAAGCATCCCAAATGCAAAAGCATTAAATCTACATTGGATCCAATGGGCTATCTCTTTTACTGCCACTGATGTTGATTAGGTTTTGATCCAAAATTTCAGACCCAAGAATTTCTTCAGTATGAACTTGAATACCCCATGTCTACCAACATTATGCCTCTTGATAAATACAGAATCATCATTTACACCAACGGTGCAGCTCAACTAGCTGTAGATACCAAACATCAATTCTCTGCAGCTTGTGCAGTTGTTTGTGGAGTGATGAGGAGTAGTCAATTCCACACTCAGCAAACATACACTCAGACCCTAGGGGGCTGCACAGCACAACTTGCAGAGCTCAAAGCTTTAATCTTGGCACTGGAATACACAGACAAACAACTTTCTACCCTGATTGTGTGTGAGTCTTACTATTGTGTCCAGCTCTTTAATGAATACTTGCACTTCTGGCACCTTAATGGGTTCAGAGATTTGAAAGGGAACTCCATAAAACATAAATTCTTGTGATGGAAGGTGTCAGATCTCAAAGACAAGCTGCCACAGGCTCACGAAGTACATACATTGAGTCACCAAAGTGTTGGGATACATGTTGTAGGAAACTCATTGGCCTACAAAGCTGCCATATCTGCAGTAGCTACAGCTTCTGCTGCTGCGATAACTCATTCTCATACAAGGCTGGATGATGAAACAATGGCTGCTGTGAAAGCTTTGGCTGACAGCAAGCCCCGACCAAAGGCATATCCTGCAAAATATTCCTACCAGTTACTTGCCCAAAACATTGCCTTTGCAACAATACCAGGGGTGGGCGATCATATGATCCCCAACCAAGACCACAGACTAGATCTGATTAAAGCAGCACATGAAGGGGCTGCTTATGCCCATGCTGATTTGGCTGCTACCATCTCACTCTTACAGAAGCGCTATTGGTGGCCTTGTCTATACAAACAGACCACGCAATATGTCCTTAGTTGTGACATTTTCCACAAATTAAAGGGTCCACCAAAAACACCCATCAGGTACACAAACCATTACAGTGTGTGTACCTGCACCATTGTAGTCCCTTACAAAGAGACAGTGCATACAAATACATTTTTGTGCTGTTGATTAATGGTCCACATTTATATGGGTGTGGCCACAATGATCGGCTAATGCTCAAACTGTTATTAAAGATTTGCAAGCCTTTATTCGGACATATGCAGTCGCAGCATTCCACTCAGGCCAGGGTTCTGCCTTTGCCTCTGGGACATTCAGGGACACCATGGCAATGATGGGATTTGGGGTGCATTACTCCTCTCCATTTCATCCAAAGGGACATTTGGCTGTGGAGCAGAAAAACCAAAACTTAAAGCAATCCTTAACAGTTAGGATACTAGGTTCAGCTCATAGTAGGCTCCATAACCTGTATTGAGCCCAGAGAGCACTAAATGATCTGCCTTGAAGGTCTTTATGAGGACACGACCCCTATGAAGTCATGTTTAGAATATCTATGAAAGTCCCTGGTCTTGATGTCAGTGGTGCAGTGGCAGCAGAAACACCATTTGACATAAATTAACGTGATACCGTCTTGCAGGAAATGCAACAGTTCTATGATAAAAACTCGTCAGCATATGCCGCCACTTTGGGAATGAGGGATTTGCCACTATTCACAGGCTGGATTTCTAAAGCTGGGGATCTAATTTGTGAAATAATACCTGTGAAGAAGGAGCATGGTCCATGATACCTAACACATGTTCATGTCCTGGGAATACACAGTACCAGAAGTGTTATTCTACCATCACTGCCTGGTTCTAAAGACAATCACTTTGTTTCAATTGACCTCAAATTGCACCATATGGCCGATCCTGGGTAGTTCCTGTACCCCTCTCACTACCTTCCAGAAGTAACCTCTTCAAGCACTAAGCAATGCTGAAATTATTTCTCCGAGGTTGGGGAGGGCAGAGAATGAACTTTTGTTGATTCCTGTCGCCACTTCTTTGACAAGGAATGTCCACAATATACATTTGCAGTTTTCCAATGCAACACAGATGCACAGATGAAATGATGAACCACCTATGGATACATCTACCAGTTACCTTTCACCTACACCAGCTCCAGTTTTGGCACAGACTGCTTCTGGGTATTTTGACGACAAAGATTACTTTTCTCCAAACTCTACAGCATCAGTTACAGAACCAGCATCAAAAATGTGTAAGCTTTTCAATTAGTTTAAACATAAATATTGGTTCATCCATGGTACTGTATGTGGTTACTATTGACATTGCTTGCCTTTTGTCTATGGATTGGTTTTGTTATTGTTTTCTTGCTCCGGATACATGGTCATTATCTTCCTGAACACCCTGCTATTGAACTGGTGGATGAGGTTTCAAAGCCTTATTTTTCTTTACATAAAGTACGAAGAGACGTGTTCGTTGTGAACATTTCAGCTGTTCCAGTTCCTGATGGTATGTTAAGGGATAAAGTACTTTTTTAAATCTGGGCCCTACAGAAATTATTCATATTCCATATGTTTTTAAAGTATTAATGAATGATATTATTACACTGGGGGTTGTATCTGATGATGGTGATGTAAAAACAGTTGATTCAATGCCTTCTGAGCTTGAATAATATACTGCATGTGAAAATAAAGATGTGTACATGAACACCGCAAGTTATGGGGAAATCTTCTGTTACCACCATTATGGACAACATTTTTTACACTGGTACCCCGCGAGTAAATTATAATTATGTAGAGTGAAAACATTGTCCAATTCCACCAGCGGGGAGTTCCAAAACATACATAGAAACGTTTTCTTATTTTACTGAGCTGAGTCTTATTATTTCAAATTACCTCCTTCAATCGCAAGGAAAACTGTTAAAAAACACCACATTGATTTACTCAGATTCCTTTGTTTCCCAGTTAGCCATGGAAGGTTGTGAATATTGGAAGAAATCAATTGACTTGAAAAGTGTGCGGAGGATAAAAGATTGTCAAATAGAAGACATGGAAGGGTTAGCAAAAATAAAATAAATTAGTGCATCCACTATTCTCCCTGTAGCAAAATTGGATAATTGACAAAAGAATCCAAATGTCACTGAAGAACAGCTCAATGGTTGGGTTCAGAATGTTACCCTTAATTTCTAAATTTTAGGTCCCAAAGGGTGGTTATTGTGGCTAGTGGACACAAATGGTTGTCATGCACATTTTGTTAACTCCATGTGTGGTTTTAATGCGAGCAGACCTGACCCTTGTTAAGTCACCACACAACACACTGCTGTCATTGCCACATACAGCGTGGGTAAACTTTGTCAACCATGGTTACGATCTTCCACATTAACAGCTGTGCAAGATCACATTAGTATCCTTTTCGAAGATGTAGGCTTACAAGATTTTTTGTTGGGTCCCATAAAGCCACATTCAAAATGTTTCTTATATGCTACATATAATGAAATATGGAAGCTTCTGCAAAAGGAAGCTGCTTGCTTAAGGCAAATAGATAAGGAAAATTTAGAGAAAGCTTTAGCTGTTGTCGTTAATGGTATGAACACCGTGACCAATCGCATTTACACATTAAACACTGATGTGTCCTCTGCTACTTATACCATTCAATATTACATGTCACTTTTACACCATGGGGAGAGTCAACCTAGGTCCATTTTTCATTTGAGTTGGACATTACAAGTTCTAAAAAATGGCTGCATGCCTTGGAAGCACATTAAATCTACTGAGTTATTTGCTGCTATTAACTTGACATGTAAACAACAGATAATGGTTCAGAAGGGAAATAGTTGCATCATGCTTAACATTGAAAAGTTTGAAATGTTGCCTTTTACTGTGGCTGAAATACCATCATCAGTATGGTTAATTCATGGAGTGACTTCTTTAGCAATATCGACATTCCAATTCACTTTGTGTTTAAAACACTTCCCAGTAGGCAGATTTGAGCAGTTAGAAGACAGTTACATTGATGAGGTGTGTAAGCTTTGATTACAGATGCTTGACTGATGAGAAAGAGGTCTTTCTTAGTGGTAGCAAGTGTGAAACTTCTGTCAGCCATTCCATGATTTGTAAACAGATGGCCTTGCATGGCACATGCAACATGTCCATCAAAAGTTTTGCTTGCTCTCTGAAGGGTATTTGTATCCCTTTGATTCCCCCAGTATTTCAGTTACTTTCGAACATGAGCTACTTAATGCTGTGTGATCAAGGTTGCTGTGGAATGAGTTCAGGTGTTTCTTACGTTATTTCGGTTTCTCAAATTGGGACTTGTTGCCTGAATGTACTTTTCCCCTACGCATATGATAAAAGTAGCATATCTGTGGCCTCACATCACTACTTATAATATGAGTTTTGACAATATCAGTGGACTTGAAGGTCCTTTGTTTCTAAAACACGTGGCTCGCACATCACCGGGAAACGTATGACTTGCAAGTATCAAGGTTGTCTGCAGAGATACAGTCCCTTTTCAATACCACCTTCCCAAAACATTTTGATGACTTGCCCAGTCACATCTTTAATGAGTTTAACAATGTGGGGATTGTACAGTTTTTTAAAGTCTGTTGGCTTTGGATTTGTCAGCACCTTCCGGACTGTCTTTGGAGTAATGCATTCAGTCATCCACTCTCTTTTTTCAAGTGTTTGTGGAGGATCACTGATAACATTGGCAGTACTTGGCCTGTAAATCTGGGAATGCGTCAAAATCCATGGATGTTGCTTGGAAACACCCATGCAACATCCATGGAAATGCCTCCCTGATGCGAAATAACGTAACAGGGACTTACGCTGCATTGCCTTACTTTATATCTGCAAGGCATTGTAAACCCACACAAAGTCTCTTTGCATGGCCTTGAAGATATGGCTCAGCAGCCTACACCATCGCTGCATCAAAAATAAATGATGCAGCGATAGCGCAAGCTCCTTGTAAATATGGGCCTCAGTGTTTTGTGCTGAGGGCCAGGATACCCTTTGGGGTAAATACAAACTCTACAACATCTACAAATAAATAAACAGATAAATAAATAAATAACATTGAGATGTGATTATCACTCATGTTCTTCATTAGGATCTTGTATCAACAATTGCTATATGCTGACAGCATGTAAAATTAGAGTGACATATGTATAAACTATATTAGCACTTTAGATCAGAGGGTCTCACTGGCACTTAGGCCAGATGTACTAACATTAGGAATACTGATTTTCTAATCTCGATTATCTCTGAATTGAAGTTAGGAAATCAGGAATACTAATGTATGAAACTCTTTTAAGTTTCATTAGTGAGTCCTTGCAGTTCAAAAATAGACTTACCTCATGCATATTAATGAAGTAGGTCGCAATTTGCAACCCATTAGGATTGACAGCCATCACAGGGATGGTGGCATGTAGAGGTCAGTTGACCACCATGTCTATGATTGCTTTATAATAAAATTAAATCGGGTCCCAAATCTACCAATCCCCTAGGTAGGGTCAGGAGATAGAAGATGAGTCTTTCACTGAGGCAGACTAAGATCCATACTGTCTGTTGTATCCAAAACCCATCAACCATTGGTGATTGTAGAAATCATAAATATTCACCTGCACCACGTAATCTCCTCTTTTGTAGTCTCTTAAACAACTATATTATGTGGCAGCTAGAATAATAAATTGGCTAAGGAGCCAAAATAATACCTCATCCACTATGACATCACAACATTGGCTCCATGTGGCTGCTAGCATTTCATTCTAGTTGGCTTGTCCTGCATATAAATGTCTCCTCTATATGGCCCTGAGTACAGTTCAGATATAATGTCTAACTACACTTCTTGTAGGAGCCAACGGAGTTTCCAGTCAAACTCCACAAAATCGTTCACCATACAATCTCAAAATTAATGATGGTCGTTGCTTCTCTCTTCAGGGCTCAGGCTTATGAAGTACGTCCCACTATATGTTGGGGATCATCCTGCCAAGATTCAGAACAAACCTTGAGTGTGCTCTTTGCCTCTGATGTACTCAGAACCGCCTCAAGAGAATGTCATATTGCATCTACGTTACATGAATGTAGTCAATCAGTAAACTGAACAAAAATATCACCTGCCTCGGTGGAAGAAGAGATTAACCACATCAGAAGTGTACAATAAAAGTTAACATTTGCAATTAGATGGACTCTCTTAGTCACTCAGTCAACATGTCAACCGGATCAGTAGTGTTAAACACAATTCTAGGAGTATGTCCAATAATCAATATAATCATAAAACGTGCATTTAGTGATTCATAAGCCAGTCTGATATCAAAACATCCCTACTTTTATATAGAGAAAGGGTTACCTCACATGGACAGTACAGCATGTTTGGCTTTTACTGTAGACTCACAGAAAGAGACACATTTTAGAACCAAGTACATTTTATGTGTGCTCAATAAATATTTCCCAATGCAGCACTATGGCTGACAGAGCTGCATACAGAAACTGTCCCGCTCTACTAAAATTGGCCCAAGATACGCCTGCATGGGGCATCAGTCAGTGAGTGCCAGTATGAATACCTGTAAATAGGATTAAGATTGCCCAAAAATATGTACATCCCTCTGCACTCCGTAGAGGTCAAATAGGAGAGGGCAAACCAGTAAAAAACAGCTGGAGAATAAGCGAAACGGCTGTCTGAAGTCTAAAAACCAGTGATAATGAGACCCCTTTTGTGATCCTTAGCTAGCAACAGCTAGTTTGTGAATATTTGAATATTTGGTTAATCTACCGTTTTCAATCTCCTTATGTCCTCAAGTTTCCTCAGTCTAGATATTTATTGTGTGACAGTGACTGTTCTAAAAACTACACCCCACCCACATTACTCAGGTTTTAGTACAATGCAGAAGGAACATCAACATACCACTTTACCTGAATGCCTACTGAATAGACCTACCATTGACTAA
The DNA here is from genome assembly GCF_031143425.1 of Pleurodeles waltl. Taxonomy (NCBI): domain Eukaryota; kingdom Metazoa; phylum Chordata; class Amphibia; order Caudata; family Salamandridae; genus Pleurodeles; species Pleurodeles waltl. The sequence goes on from NC_090450.1 coordinate 41,033,537, forward strand.
ATTTAGGACAACATAATTTAGTTTAGATATGGAAAATGAAAGAAAAACACAATTATGGCATGTCAGACTGCCAAACCATAACTATGGGACCTTGTGTGAGCATTGTCTTTGTTGTGCATTTTTGGGTCTGTTGTATTCAGTTTTGCATTAATAGGGAAAGGGTTATCCATGCGTGTTGTTATCTGTCCATATAGATGATCAGACTTTGATAGACCACACAGACAGATCTCCTAGGGTTTACACGAAGCAACCATTCTGTTGAGGTTTTGTTTACCAGTTGTAGTAGACTTTTTCTGTCTTCCTTCTTCCCAGCATCACAAACAGTTCCTGACACAGTCAAGTTCTCTGCTACAAGCTGCTGGATGGCTGCATTCACGTTCTCTTGCTTTCGGCTGCTCAAAACCACGTGAGCACCCTGCTGCGCGAGGCGCCTTGCAACTGCAAACCCAATCCTGAAAGAGAAGAATGCAAGACCACACTGTCAACAGGGTAATGGTAATCATTTATGTGCAAGGTTTTTGAACTCCTTGTATACTAATAGGAGGGTTGTCTGCCATGCTGAAATGAGATAAAGGGGCAATAATAAGTAAATTCTGGGTTGGAGGCACAATTGAAATTGACGTTTTCTTTTCTAGCCAAGGAAGATGGAGTCTAGAGAAAGCATTCTGCTCCGAATAAGCAGGAAGAAAGGACAGGCTAAATAGACTTCTTACAGGCTGCTATTTGAGAATTTTAAAGGGACCATACTCAGAAATCTGTACCCACCTAGGCATATGGCTGCTTTATTCAATGGAGATCTTCCAAGATCTTCAAGATACAACTGTAGTGGTGACTGATTGAATTTGATGTGACTAATTGTTAAGAGCAGGTTAAAGAGTAAACAGTAGAATATATCAAGGGGGTGATTCTAATTCTGGCGGGCGGCGGAGGCCGCCCGCCAGAATTCCGCCCCCATAATACCGCTCCGCGGTCAGAAGACCGCGGAGGGTATTATGAGTTTTTCCCTGGGCTGGCGGGCGGTCTCCAAAAGACCGCCCGCCAGCCCAGGGAAAAACTCCCTTCCCACGAGGATGCCGGCTCGTAATCGAGCCGGCGGAGTGGGAAGGTGCGACGGGTGCAGTAGCACCCGTCGCGTATTTCAGTGTCTGCAAGGCAGACACTGAAATACCTTGCGGGGCCCTCTTACGGGGGCCCCTGCCGTGCCCATGCCATTGGCATGGGCACGGCAGGGGCCCCCAGGGGCCCCGCGACCCCCCCTACCGCCATCCTGTTCATGGCGGCTTTCCCGCCATGAACAGGATGGCGGTAGGGGGGGTCAGAATCCCCCATGGCGGCGCAGCAAGCTGCGCCGCCATGGGGGATTCTGAGGGCAGCGGTAAACCGGCGGGAGACCGCCGGTTTACCCTTTCTGACCGCGGCCAAAGTGCCGCGGTCAGAATGCCCTGCGGGGCACCGCCGGCCTGTCGGCGGTGCTCCCGCCGACCCTCGCCCCGGCGGTCAAAGACCGCCGGGGTTAGAATCAGCCCCCAAGTGTTTTAGGAGCCAGCTTTTCAGAATATAAAAAGCAGCAGTGTGTAGTCAACACATTCAAGTCAAAAGACTGGAGAAATCATGTTCTGTCAAAATATTATGAGTTTAATATTGAACTACTCTTATATCAACTTTAACGTCTCCAACTCCAACATATAGTTAAGGTGAGAAAATGTGGAGTTAAGAATTACATGGATACTCTTTCCTATCAATGCTTACTTTGATCTGTTGATCAGACCGGAAACCACAGGCTAGAAGATGAAAGGGGTGGAAATTCGGTCATGGGCAGAAGTCCAAAAATTAAGATATTAGAAAAAGAAGTGTGGCAGAGGATTAGGATTGAGAGCAACTAAAATAGGGGATTTGTAGTTTAAAGAGAGGAATCATGCCATGGAATGGATATTGTTGAGAATGACTGGAAATCTCATGGGGGGGCTGTGCATGCACATTTAATCTATTTTTTTTAATTGAAAATGGAATCCATCATACAAAATTACCAGAGAAGAATACATTTCATCATTAAATAAAGCAACTAATAAAGAAGCTGTTAATGCAAGTTTATACAAAACGAAGGAAAAAACTGCAATGAAGATTGCAATCTCAATGTCAACCTGCGCTGCCACTGGCAGATAATCAGTGGCTTCTGTTAAAACATGAGAAGGAAGTCCAGCACTCACCAACGCGGCACACTATAAGTACGTTTGGTGACCTCCTCTCAGACAGTCACCTCCTGTTCCAAGCTGAGGATGTTTGTTTCGCCAATGCTACCTGTATGGACTACTTTGTCTTTCGACGCCTACATGGTGCCTCCGAGCAGTGCAGTGGAGGAGTTTACTCTCTTGACACTTGTAGTCACTGACAGCAATGGGAGAAGGTTGGTCTCTAGGATGTACAGTGCCTGCATTGCTCTCATACCGCCCGCAATGGGAAACTCAGGGGCACATGGTAGGCACACCTTAAACACACCCTATTTCACCTAACCACAGGCAAGTTCATTCATTGCAAATTCCTATGTAGAGCCTATGTCACTCCTAGCAACCTGGTATGCCTGGACCCTGCGAGATACTCGAGCTGTCCTAAATGCCACACTGATGGGGCTGATTTATACTCATGACGTGGACTTGCGTCCATATTGCCTTCTTCTGGTGTGACATCCACTCCCGATTGGCCCTGATGATCAAGGAAATAGCCAGAGTCCCATTAATAGCCCTGTTGGGATATGCCCTAGACATACCGAGAAATGTCTGATGATTCATCACACATGCATTACTTCTAGCCAAGTGTGAGATTGCTCTCTACTCGGGGAGTAAGCACCCGCCCACTAATAAAGCCTTGTTGAAAAATCTAGGGTACTGTGATACTACCAGTGCGCTCTTTGCCACACACCAATCCCCACCTTTGAGACCAATGGGTACTGGCAATATCTCAAATATTACTTACAGACACTGGAGTCTGCAGAACAAGATTCTTGATCATAGGCATGGACTGTATGTGTGTCTTGCGACTCAATAACTACTAGTCTTGGACTTTACTTGCTCCCCCACACCACCCATTCTCCTATTGTTTGTATCTCTCTCTTATGTATCTGACTGTATTGCAAACATTACATAACTTGCCGTCATTTGTGTCATCCACACTACATGGAAACCCAATTTCAGAAATGTAGTCATTCCCCACCTGGCTACTATTCCTGGATCAAAAGTGACCACTGCCTCTAATTCAAGTTGTTCAATTAGTTTTCTGATTTACATGGGAAATGCCAAAAGCCTAATTAAACAGAGCTCTTTTCTTGAACAGCTCTTGTACTGTCTTGTATGGAACTTTTTAGGGGTTATTTAGTAAGTCTTGGAAGTTTTTAATTTGGATTTCTTCAAGCATCCTATCCAATAATTCATTCTGAAGGTTGCTACATAAAGTGCATGACTTATTAAACCTGTGCATATACTGTGCAAACTCCAAATATTAAGTCATAAAACAAGGGAGGGCTATCCCCCTTCCTCATTACACCTATATAAAGTGCTTCGTTCTATAATTGGGCTGGTTTTGTTCCATAGACAAGAAGAGATCACCTGAATTTATATTTTCAAAAAAAGGTAGCACTTAAGCACTGGTAGCACTTACGCTGACCCTGCACACAGCATCTAAGCTCTGGCAGGAGCTCCTCAGCTGTGCAATTACTCAAAGTGGCATCAGGTTTTCCATTCATTCACCTTAATTCCTCCCAACATTTGAAGAACTGAAGGAATATCATGGACTCTTTCCTTGACTTGTTTCCTAGGGCCTAATGAAAGCATGACACCATCAGCGTGTAGCCTAATTTTTGCCACTGAAAGTATAGTTGTGGATAATTTTGTTGCTCCAAAATGGTATAGTCAGAGGCTCAACAAAAAGGAGAAATCAACTGGTGAGAGCAGATAGCCCTATCTTATTCCACGTAGAATTTTAAATTCAACTGGCAATTTCAGTGGAATTTAAAATTATCTTAGCTTCTACTTTCAAATACATCCTTTTTATCATACCTGTAGTCTGGCAAGAGAATCTAACTTACTTATAGCATATCAAAAAGGGTTTCCCAGAACACAATGTTGAACAACTGTTCTGAATCTAGCAAAAAGATTGCCCCTGGGATCTGATTAACAGCAAACATATCCAAAGACTCTATCAAATAATCAGTGTTAGTGTTCATTCGCTGCCTAGCAGTAGCACCATTCTGATCTGATGGATTAAAGCAAAGCTCTTGTTTTTCTTGAAAAATCTCTCAGTCTCAGTGTTACATGACCCAACCAAATGCTCACCTTCTAAATAACACTGTTTGAACATCCATTTCCAATTTCTGACACCCATGTCCTTAGAAACAATTTCTAGCTCTAAAGCGGAATGATCAGTAAAACCACTAGGTAACATATTCAAACTCTTAAACCCCACTGTGGAGGAAGTTAGTAAGTGATCTACACGAGCTGCTCTTTTATATCTAGATGAAAAGCAAGCATATTCTTTTCTTAAAGGATTAGCTGCCCTCAGGGGATTGATTAGCCCCAACAATTCTCCGATATTTCCCAAGATCTTTTGCAATGTTAGGGTTTAGCTGTACATACTTACTGGAAGAATTATCAAGGCCAGGGCTGCTAGAAGAAGTTGAAATCGCTTCCTACAACTAGCCCTCCATTAACTGCTACTAATGATAAGAAAAGTTCTATAAATGGGGTAGGATCATCCTCAACCTATGCATACACATTAACTAATGTCATCCATGGTAGATTGATCTGCATTCCACCCAACACCATCTTCCTTCCATATATGACTGTCCCCTGTGAACTCACACTTTATTGTCCTTAGTAATATAAACAGCTTGTCCTCCTGGATGCTGCACTCACCAAAGAGAAACATTTAAAATCTGCCCGCATTTCAAACATATCAACCTTAGTCAATCTGCCAAAGGAAACATGAGTTTCTTGCAAAAAAATAATTGTATGTTATTGACTTTTTATCCAAGTTTTGACAGATTGTTTTCTTTCCATCAATATTCAACCCATTAACATTAAATGAAAACATATCACCATGTCCTCTATCTAGAAAAAACAAAATCCCATCCACGCAGCACCAACCAGTCAATATTTTGTGCCCACAGACTGCTACTCTTCCGTTGACATACACAAACATGACTCACCTCATTACACAAACACTCCTCTCTATTATACCAGCAGTATTTGTGAATCCTTAGAGATACAGGACTGGCCTGTTGCATCAACTGCAGCTTCATAACATATGTAAAACATATAAAGTAAGTAGGTTCCACCTAAAAAACTCATCTAAGAACAAAGTATCTATTAAAGTACACATATTGCTTATTAAATTGCATTAAATACACCAGCCTACAAAACTCTAGCTGGCATCTTTTCATACCAGGCTCGCCAGCACCTAACCAACCTTGCCAACCTTCAAAATTCCCCAAACAAAACCCCTATGATGTGTTTTAAATTAAACCTTGCCACTGAGCCTCCTTCTTCTCAATGTACTCCAACACCCCCCATAGTTCAAACCCGATTTCCCCTATTCCTACTTGGCTATAGCGGGAGCTGTAACAATCAAAATTTCTGAAAATATTCTAAAAGTGAATTTGTTTCACACCGAACAAATTTCCCTTAATTGCTTAGTCCAGCACCTTATCTTTAACCCTGTAACCAGAGGAGTAAACCAAAATAGTACAAGGGTACTTAGCATATGTTGAGTCTGGAGAGACAGCTTATGAGCCACCACTATGGTCAAGTCCTGCTGGGATTCAAAAAGGACAAAAGGACAAAAGATTGTATCAATGAATCTGCATACACAACAATGCTGTACTGTCCTCTTTCCCTTCAAGCACCCCAACAATTCTCGGGTTTGATTGCCTCGAGTGGTTCTCCTTGTATTCCTGCTTTTTGTACCAACCTAATCTCTTTCTCCAGTCTCAAGTTCAACAAAGAGATTGTTTCTAGTTTGTCTTCACAGTTTGAAAACCTGCTGTTCCAATTCCTCACAGCAATCTGCAAACAGAGTCATTTGACCCTCTATCTTCCCAGGCGCAGCTTGATCTCATCTGAAAAATAAAGTTGCTGTTGCCTAAGACCTTTAATCTCTCTCAGGACCTTACTGAGCAATAATAACACGGAGTTTGAGGTATCAATCAATCAATAAGGGGTCTGTATAGCACGACTACTCACCTATATGGGAGGTATCTGACTCCACACAGCCATTAAACCTGTAGTGTGGGGCAGGTTTCTCTAAATGTCTATTTACAAAGATAGAGGCTCCCAAAGTAAAGGACTCATAACCACACGCATATATTTCTCTGTACATCAACTTTCCCCAACACTTATGCCTGACATGCATATGCATGTGGATCCGTCCACCATCTCACGTTCCAGAGTAGCATGAACATTCATGCTTCCCCTCTTTGAGGCTCTGCCCTTGCGATAAGTGGTATCTATTAAATGTATGATAGTCTCCCCACCAACCTCAGGCATCGAAACCAGCCTAGTTATCCTTGATGCCTGTTTATTTTGGCCCCCAAAACTTAATGGAAAATGATCACTATTGTCGACGACACCATCATTCCATTGATCAATCCTAGAGTGTATAGGCCAGTTTTCCACAAAACATGGCCGTTCATCAGAACCATCAATCTCCTATGCGGAGAGGGTGTTACCAGCTGCCCCTACTAGGCCTTCATGTTCAGCTTCAACCCTGAATGCAGACCGTCACCTTCTACTACATTATGGCCAATACAGGTGTCATCTTTCTCTAAGTTCTGTGGCAAGTGCGAGGTCAATACAAAACTAATTTGATTGGATTTCTTGGCTAGCGGGCGAGCTGCTGTCTCCAGGCTCCCATTAAGTGGTGCTGCATTGTAAAAAAAACTTGAGGCTGAACTGGAGATAAAGAGCTGCTGCATCTTCTCATTCTCTCTAGCTTTAAGCCCTTAAGGTGCCATAAACAATGCTAAACCTCTACGAGGTAAGGCCGGACTAATTGATGGCCTCATACATCGACCATTAACTCAGAGGTTTCAAATGCTCATCTGTATGTCTATGTAACATCAATTTGTTTCTCAAGGCACTTCAGCCACTGGCCCCTTTCACTGTGTGGCACCAAGCCACTAGTGGGGAAAGGCGCACAACTGCTGCTGACATTAATCAATCCCTTTCCTCCTGTACACCACATTTATGCCAGCATGATGGCTCCACAGGACAAATTCAGCTTTAGCTGTGTGCCTCAGCTGCTCCATAGTATGCTCACCCTCTCAAGCCACACCACAGCATTTGTTTGTACATTGTCTCCCTTGGGTGGGGAACCTAGACTTTCCTGAATAGCGTAATACTCTCCACCTTGTCGCGGTAACAAACATGGCCAATGGGACTCGAACATCTCATACTCTGTTCTTGCCTCGACTGCATTAACATCGTCCACCATGCTGCCTAATGCTGGAGAGTGAATTGCGAGGGGCCTCTGAGGCTGGAAGTAACGTAACACTACTCAGGTGGCATAGCATCAGGGTCATATGTGACCCCGCTGGTCAACATCGTCAGATCCCACGGTCTCAACATTATTTCCTACGCTGACGAGACCCAACTTATCCTCTCGCTCACCGACAATCACTCCACCACAAGAACCAGCTTCCACAGATGCATGACAAGCGTCACTGAGTGCATGAAGAACACTGTTTGCAGCTGAACACAGACAAGACGGAAGTACTGATTTTTGGCAATAGCAACAACACATGGAATGACTCCTGGTGGCCGTCAGACCTAGGACCTGCACCCACTACCTCCAACCATGCCAGAAACCTCAGAATCATCATTGGCAACAAGCTCACTAGTAAATCACAGATCAACGCAGTCTCCTCTGTCTGCTTCCTCACTTTGCGCATGCTACGTGAGATCTTCAAGTAGGTTCCCCTACACACGATGCGCACAGTGATACAGGCCCTCATTACCAGCCGACTGGACTGTGGCAAAGCGTTCAACGTAGGAATTGCAGCACACCTCCTACAGAGACTTCAGACCATACAGCTCCCTACAGCCACACTCGTTCTCGGCCCTCCCCGACGAACCCACATCACACCCCACCTCAGGCAACTCCACTGGCTCCCTGTACAGAAGAGATGTCAATTCAAGCTGCTGAGCCTGGCACAAAAGGCTTTACACAACCAAGGACCTGTGTAGAATAACCACTGCCTGATCTTCCACCACCCGGCGAGAAGACTATGGTCTGCCTCCCTATGGTCTGCCTCCCTTTTGCTTTCCTATACTCCCCGCATTTACCAAAGCAGAAGTGGAGGGCACTCCTTCTCTCACATCACAGCAAAAACCTGGAACAGCCTACCTACGGACCTCTCGACTATCACCTCACTTTTGGAACTCCGAATGGCCCTCAGTACCTGGCTGTTTGACTAAGCCTACGGGACCTGCAAACGCCTGGATACCCCATGGGTTGATTAGCCGTTCTTTATAAATCCTGATTGATTGATTGATAGCATCCATCAAGCTCAAGGTTATGGCCTATGTAGTTAAGGTATAAATATAACTTTAGAATTTGTAATGGTTGTGTGTTTTAAGTTTGTTTTGATTAGAAGGAATAACTAAAGCTTTAACATTGTAATTTTTTTTTTTTTTCAGATTAATTTTAATAGTTTTACATTTTCAATAAAAATATGTTTCAAATTGTGGAGTTTACTGTAGTTGAGTGGAGTGCCATTAAATGCATTATGGTACAGAATAGCGAATAATAATGTCCTACAGTGTACAACTGTAGAGAATATTGGCGTGCACTGGAAAAGCGTACAGTGGAGTGGTATAAAGTGGAGTGTAGTAGAGTAGAGTGTTATAGAGTGGAGCTGGGTATGTGGAATGGATTAGAGTAGAGTGGAATGGAGTTGAGTGGTGTGTCGGAGAGTAAAGTAGAGTAGAGTGGAGTAGAGAAGAGTGGAGTGATGTGTTTTATAGTAAAATGGCATAGAGTGCACTAGAATGGGCAGGCGTAGTATAGACTAAAGGAAGGTGTTATAAGCTGGAGTGCCGTCTTGTACAGTGGAGTGGTGTGTCATAGAGTGTTGGAAAGTGTTATAGAGTGGAGTAGGTTGGTGTACACTGTGATGTAGGGATATAGAGTAGTAGTAGAGGGTTGTACAGAGCAGTGTAGGTACAGAGAGTGGATTATAGTGTGCTATAGCTGCACACAGTCTAATAGAGTAAAGTTGCACTGAGTCAAGTAGAGTGTGTCAGAGTGGAGTGGTATAGAGTAGAGTGTTGTACATTTCCATACTGTGGGGTAAAGTGTTGTGCAATGGAGTTGAGTGGAGTGGAGACCAGTGAAGTGCCCTAGCATAGAGTGGAGTAGTGTGTTCTAAAGTAGAGTGGATTAGACTGGAGTGACATAGTATAAAATAAAGTGATGTAGAGTGGAGTGGTGTGTGGTTAAGTGCAGTTGACTGTTGTGTTGTAGAGTGTTGAAAAGTATTGTAGAGTGGAGTAGAGTGCAACAGAGTGGATTAAAGTGTCATACAGAGAAGAAGCATGGAGTAGAGTGTGGTACAGTATGTTAGAGTGGAGTGGGTCATACAGTTACGTGGCATAGAGTAGTGTTCTGTGGAGTGGCATAGAGAGCAGTAGTAGAGTACAGTGAAGGACATAGGAGTAGTGTCACATTGAGAAGAGTATATTAACTAGGATGGAGATGCGTAGAGGTGGTTGCATAGAGTGTTCTAGAGAGGAGTAGAGTGTCGTAAAGTGCTATAGAGTAAAGTAGAGTGCTGTACAATGGCAGTGACAGGCATACATCATTGTACAGCGTAATGCTATACACTAGAGCCCAGTTTAGTACATTGGAGGGGTATAGACTGTTATTGGGTGGAGTATAGCATTTTTTAGTGAAGTGCAGTGGGGTGGAGTGAAGCGGATAGAATGGAGTAGCGTACAGTGCATGAGCATACATTGGAGTATGGTAGAATGCAATTGTATAGAGTTTAACAGCATAGAGTGGTGCGGGGCAGAGTAAAGTTGCATACAGTGGAATAGCATAAAGTTCAGTGTTGTAGAGTGGAGAAACATTGACTGCAGTGGTGTAGAGTGAAGTGGGATAAAGTGGATTGGCATACAGTTGAATAGCGTACAGTGGAGTGGCATATCGGGGAGTGGCAAAAAGTGGAGTGGCACAATGTGAAGTAGCATTGAGTGGAGTGGGGTAGACTGGAGAGGTGAACAGTGCTATAGCTTACACTGGAGTAGTGTAAAGGGGTGGTGTACACTGGAGAGGCATACAGTTAAATAGCATACAGTAGAGTAGAATGGAGTGGCTTTGTAGAGCAGAGTGGCGTAGAATGTAATAGCATACAGTGGAGTGGTGTAGAGTGGAGTGCCATAGAGTGAAGTGGGGTAGAGTGATTTGGTGTACAGTGGATTAGAATGGAGTGGCATGCAGTGGAGGGATGTAGAGTGGAGTGGTGTAGAGTGTAATAGCATAGAATAGTGTGGCGCAGATTGGGGTCAGAGAATGGAGTGGTGTAGAATAGATTGTAGTACTTGAAACAGACGTAGCATTAAAGTGGATGGATGAAAGTAGATTTAATGTGGCAGGACTATACATTATGAGGTGCAAATGGTAATTTTGGGAGTATGTGTAAATATTGCAAATAGTTTTGAAGTTTTAAAATACCTAGTTATATATTGTGGTGTGGTATATCAAGGTAAATTCACATTATAACATGGAACATGTGAATAAGAAGACAGTATGTGAATTGACAAATTGCTGAGTTTACCAAAAGTAAAAGGCAGCAATTTCATTTTAAGGCCATTTTGCTGCTTTCTACAGCTCATAGCATTCGGGGATACGGTTATAGATAGATAGTAGGTTGGATTGTTCCCTAGCGATTACCACTTTTTAAAAATAGTAATAGATAAAGACATGTATTTATATTTTTCTATATATTTGTATGGAACTTTACAAAGAGCCATGCTTTTTTCTTTCATTTTTGTAAGTAGCGCAATCATTTTTATGTATTATTGCAGTACACACGTAGATGTTTTTTTAAAGAATTAAATATGTAAGATATTGAAAGTACACTGTAGTACACTATATTTGTAAAATATAGTGTAGTAAAGTGCATTTTCATTTTTTTAACATATAAATATATTTTTCTTTTATTTTATGTACTGTGGTACTTGCAAGAAAGCACCACAGTACACTGTACATTTTCTAAATATAGATAGAAACTAAATAAACTTCCCTACCTACTCTAATAAAATGGTAATAGGCAGGGAAAACATGTTGAACATAATACCTACCTATATATAAGGGTGTAATGCAGAACACAGCCAAACTGTACCTAAAAACAACATAGCTGCCTTTACCTTTAGTAAAGACTGTCATGAACCAATCACACATTGCCTTGTCATTGCTATATACATCAGTACATATGCAAAATACTGCAAAATGTCTTGAAAGTACTGTGATAACAGATACCACTAGGTGAAAATGTCTTATAACTTTAAAAATACTTACCTTACTTACCTGTAGTACCCAAAAAGATCATCTGTGCACCATAATGTCTAATCCTGCCAACGATCGTGTAAATCTATTCAGCCTCTTTCGAACTATGTGAGATAAACACTGTTCGTGAATTGTACTGGTGGAAAACATGTTTTAAGACTTCCCTTTTACCTTTGCACCCCCTTGACAAATCATCGCAAAATGCTCCATTCACCATCAAGCTGGAAATGTCTATAACTCTGGGAAGTTTTAGGCTGATCCGTCAAAGGAGGACAAAGATATTAATTATGACATTTTTTAGGCATTCCTACACCTGGGAATAATAACTATTCCTACAGAGCGGCAGAAAATACACAAAAAATATTTCACAGAACAGAGTGTGGTAAACTTATCTTCACATATTTTTAAAAAGACAGAAATGTGATTATTTGGGGTTATCCTTATATCCTAAATTCTTGGTTTTACATGGATGATTGATGTGTTTTAATTCACTAGGAAACTGAATTTTAGAAACATTTTCTTTACTAATTTTAATGAGTATAACGAACTGTAGCCCATTTCCATTCAATTACTTATTGATGATGTTTAATTGTTACATACATTGCCAACTATGAAGACAGATATGGATGCTTCAGAAGATGCATTTATTAATTAGGTCAATTGGGATATTCTTGTTAATCTAAGTTGACCCAGTGGTTTCAAACCTAAGTCAGTCTTGATACTGACCTTACCACACTCACAATAGATGTGTTTGACAATGGGGTGATGAAAGAACTTAAAAAATTGAGATACGCAAAAACTCACACTAGATTTAATCCAATGGAACGTCAATAGGCACACACAGCAGTGTGACAACATTGTTATCTGAGAGTCGGATAAAAGAGGCAAAAGAGTATTGTGAGCTAAGGAGCAGCACTTGCACGAGGGCTATAGACTACTTAATTATTATATTTGTCATGAGGAAGTGGATAGAAACGTACTTATCCAGGCCAATATATCCTACTGGGATAAACTAGTAGATTGGAGGAACCAAGGCCTCTTAGAGTGAGAGGAAAATCAGTTCTTTGGGTTCAATCACACATATATTGTACCTTACACCAAAGATTCATACCAACCCTTTTAATCCCCCAGGAAGCCCAATAGTTTTATCCTGAGGTTGATTATTAGATAATACATCACAATACATTGACTACTTCTTGATATCTTTTGTTGTTAAGAGTCCTAGATGGGGAACATTGGAAACAAGATTATATTTTGGTCCCTTTGGATGGATGTAACTTGTATACCTGTATCAAGCATGGTTTGGGAATCATGCTTGTAGACATTTTGTATGAGCAAGATTACACTCTATGTTGATGAATACTGAAATGATTATGGACATGATTTGATTATGTCTAAATAACAACTTTTTTCTTGTTTGATAATCAACATTTTCTTCAAATCCTGGGCACTGCAATGGTTACCTACTTCATCTCCAGCTATCCTATTTTGTTCATGAGCTTGTGAAAGGAGCAGGTTGCCAGTATTCATCAAGGCATACAATGGCCTTTTAGTGCTCTGGGTGAGATCTATAGATGATTGATTTCTAGTATGGAAAGGAACAGAAATGTTAATCAAATAGGTTGTGAAACAACTAAAAAAGTATGATTTGAACTCACAGTTTACTAGTAATTTCAACAGGACAATGAAGACTTTTTGATTCACAAATTTATATAGACCATAACAGACTGCAGTCTAAAATATATTGTTAAGACTTTGGCAGACAACAGTTTACTTCATTCCTCTAGTTCACATCCAGCAAAATTAATAAATTGTATGTTCATGGGGTCTTTTAATGGGCAACGAGGAACTGTAGTACTGCAGAGGCACCTGATGCAGAAAAAGAAGTCTGCAAATTTGTCACAGCGGCCAGTGAAAGGGCAAATCTGCAAAAAGACAGAATTTGATACCAGCTATCAAGAGTATGAAACACAACAGGGATTCTAAAGTAACCACATTTATAACAACATACAACTGTCGGGCCCCAAAAGTCAGGAAAATATTAAGAAAACATTGACCCATTTACACATGCATGATAGAGTGACCAAATTCATACGAACAGGGCCCAGTATTATTCAAGAATAGTAGGTCCTTAGAAGACAAGTTAAGTAAGAACATGATAAGTAGCAGGTCTAATACACAGGACTAAGAAGAATATAAGGGCTTTTACATTTTCAAACAATGCAAACCATGAAAATTAGGTAACAATGCCAAGTTAGCACCCCTGATTGGTATGCCACACCCTCCACCCAGTAAGGAGGAGAATAATGAAAGACTTATGCGCAATCATAAGTCATAGTGTTCAATACCCAGTAACTAGACATTTATGAGGTACACAATAAAAATACCACACAGTTAAGGTTTATCGCTATTGATAGAATTCCAGCTAACATAAGAGGAGGTAACAGAATTTTGGAGCTAGGGAGATTTGAGTCAAGATGTATCATTAATTTTGAGACAGTCACTCCTTGGGACTTAACTCAGATGAAGAGCTGGCTGTCCATTGAGGATAAATCTACAGAGAACCATTAGGCTCGGCATACAAAAATCATAAGGACAAAGTTACCTTTTAAACATCAGTTTCTAATGATTATGTAATAGTGATTGAACCTATCTTCTTTGTTGGATATTCTGCATGGGGTTTTCTTGTTTAAGTATTTTTATTGATTTTAATGGTTTGAATCTTTATGTCTTTTTGCATAGGACCACAAGTTGTAATAAGGATGATGGTGGATGATTTGTAAGTTGTCAGAACTAAGAATATGATGCTAAAATGAATGTTGAAGCTAAGTGGTTTACTAAGTCACAACATGACCCATTTTTAATATTTTCACACCTGAGAGCAGTATGTTATCCCACTCAGATTCGATATTGATACACGAGCAGCATGATCATCAACAATCACAATGAATTTCTCAGTTTTGTAGCTTGAACAAATTCTGGTTGTTCATTGATTTATAAAAGTCTGTTACCAGTCAAAGATTTCCACCAGGATCAATGGGTTTGTTAGCAATGGATTACTGTCCTTCTTTTGTGTTACCACTTTGAAAATGTATGTAAGTGTTGTTAACGAGCTGACCCGTGGTCTGTGATCAAAGCTGTCAAAGGCTTATTATCTTTATCTAATAGGTGTTGCCTTTGTTATATTTTTCTAATAAACAGGTCAGACCTGTGGCATTGGGTATAACATGAACCAATCAGCCTACAGCCTTTATCATGAGCTTCTCACCATGACCAACCTACCGTATTAAGCATAAACTTTCTCACAAACTAACAATCACGCATACAGTTTAAAATTACAAATGTATAAATCATCATAAATTGTTTATTTGGTTCAATGAATACACATAATAGACATAGGCGGTCATTCTGACCCTGGCGGTCAAAGACCGCCAGGGCGGAGGACCGCGGGAGCACCGCCGACAGGCCGGCGGTGCTCCAATGGGGATTCCGACCGCGGCGGTAAAGCCGCGGTCGGACCGGCACCACTGGCGGGCTCCCGCCAGTGTACCGCCGCCCCATAGAATCCTCCAAGGCGGCGCAGCTTGCTGCGCCGCTGAGGGGATTCCGACCCCCCCTACCGCCATCCAGATCCCGGTGGTCCGACCGCCGGGATCCGGATGGCGGTAGGGGGGGTCGCCGGGCCCCTGGGGGCCCCTGCAGTGCCCATGCCACTGGCATGGGCATTGCAGGGGCCCCCATAAGAGGGCCCCTAAATGTATTTCACTGTCTGCTGCGCAGACAGTGAAATACGCGACGGGTGCAACTGCACCCGTCGCACAGCTTCCACTCCGCCGGCTCGATTCCGAGCCGGCTTCATCGTGGAAGCCTCTTTCCCGCTGGGCTGGCGGGCGGCCTGAAGGCGACCGCCCGCCAGCCCAGCGGGAAAGTCAGAATTACCGCCGCGGTCTTTCGACTGCGGAACGGTAACCTGACGGCGGGACTTTGGCGGGCGGCCTCCGCCGCCCGCCAAGGTCAGAATGAGGGCCATAATCTTAAGAAAAAGTACATAAATAAACACATAATATGCATTATCAAAATTGGAATTAAGACACCTAAACAATTATCCAAAATCACTTCATACAGAATAAAACCATAAAAACAAATGTCATGATATGAATCAATGAGAACATCTTGGATCTTTATAACAGATAGATTTCTGTCAATCAAATATAAAACTTAAAATAGATCTTTTAAGAAAACTCAGGCCCTCATTATGACATTGGAGGTGAGTGCCACTTACCACCATGCTGACTGCCCCCAACATACCGTGACCGCGGCGGTATACCGCTACTTGTATTATGACCCACACATAAAAATCAGCCACTATACAGACACACACACAAGTCCGCCAGCCCAAAGGTCAGTGGTAAAATGGCAGTACCAAAACCCACACTGTTACGCCAACAGAAATACGCCCACAGCATCATGACCCACAAATCACTGCAGCAGACATTCAACCGTGGTAAACCATTGGTGGTACAGACCGCTGCGCTCATAATACACACACACTAACAAAATAATACCTCATTGGACAATTCAAACTACACACATCTGACATACCTACACACACCACACCCACACACCCACACCAATATAAAACACACACATACACTACCCACAACCCTTTACAACCCAAAGAATTTGACAACTGAGAGAGAGACAAGCCAGGAGCACCCACTGAATCATAGCCACAAAACACCATCAACCATACACCATCCACACACCTCCCAGCACACACCCTAACACATCACCCCACACACCCTCACACACACCACTCACACTACACCCACGGCACCACAAAGACACCCCATGTTCTCAGAGGAGGAGCTAAGGGTCATGGTGGAGGGAATCATCCGGGTAGAGCCACAGCTATTCGGATCACAGATGCAGCAGATGTCCATTGCTAGGAAGATGGAGCTATGGCGGAGAGTTGTGGACAGGGTTAATGCTGTGGGACAGCACCCCAGAACAAGGGATGAAATCAGGAAGAGGAGGAATGACCTACGGGAGAAGGTGTGTTCCGTGGTAGCAAGACACCAGATAGCTGTACAGAGGACTGGCGGTAGACCCCTACCTCCTCCCCCACAACTAACAACATGGGAGGAGCAAGTCTTGGCAATCATACATCTTGAGAGCCTGGCAGGAGTAGCAGGAGGACTGGACTCTGGTAAGTCAAATCTTTACTACCTTATACCCCCACCTGCATGCCATCACAAACTCCTACCCATGCCCTCATCCCATCACTCCACCACCTCACATATACCCCACCATCACAACCCACCCATCCCAATACCAAGCCCTGCATGCTACACCAATGCATGGTCCCCCATCACAGACCTGCATGGACACCCATCACAACAGCATGCACACTGGTGACAATCACTTAGCCAACCAAATCACAAATCAAACAAGCCAAAGCTGCCTTGCTAATAACAACCATAGAGGGAAACATACACATGCACAAGATGTCACACGCAGAAACAATAACACTGTATTTACATCCCCACAGGACCCCCACACAATGTCACCGGAGAGGACATGCCAGCCACATCCAGTCCCCCCACAGAAGAGGCCCACAGTGATGACAGCAGCTCGGCATGCCTGGATCTGGATGACCAACCTAGCCCACCAGGGACCTCTGGACAGTCGGTGACCCAGCCACATTCCCAAAACACCACAGAGCTCCCCCCTCAGGAAACACCACCACAGCACCCACCTAGCGGGCCCATTCCTTTGTCCCCAGGATACGTCAATCAGCAGTGTGTCCACCACTACAGGGACCCCAGGCAACCCCACAAACACAGGACGATCAGGGACCTGGGGTCAGTGGCAGTGGGCACACGATTCAGGGTACAAAGGCACAAGACAACAGGGAAGCTGGGAGGACTGCGGTGCGACGGGGGGCAGGCCCAGTGAACCGACTCTCCATGAGGCACTCACCAACATCCTGGGAGCATACCACCATTCCCAGGAGACCATGGGCCAGATCCTGGCCAAGTTGCAGGAGACCCAGAGGCTGCAGGAGGGACAGTAAATAGGGATCATGGAGGACCTGAGAGACATCCACACCACCGTGGTCACCATTGCAGGGGTGCTGGCAGACATGGCCATCACCATGAGGGAAGCAGTGGCACACCAACGGGTCCCCGACACTAGCCACACCAAAGAACAGCCCTCCACCTCCGCTGACGCTAGTGGACAGGAGACCCCGCCACAGAAACAACAGGCCACCAGCACCCCTCCCTCTGAGACCCACAACGCAAAAGGTCCCTGCAATCCAGGCAGAAGCCAGAGAACATTGCCACGACCCCACCAGGAAATAAGACTCCCTGACTGTCACCCTTGTGTACCACTCTGTCACCCTTTCCACCTTGAACTGCCATTGCTCCTCTTCCTAAGCCCCCTTGGGCAATGCATCTGTGATACCAATAGACTG
Organism: Pleurodeles waltl; assembly: GCF_031143425.1. Taxonomy (NCBI): domain Eukaryota; kingdom Metazoa; phylum Chordata; class Amphibia; order Caudata; family Salamandridae; genus Pleurodeles; species Pleurodeles waltl. The sequence goes on from NC_090450.1 coordinate 41,051,568, forward strand.
GACACTATCCTGGACATTTCTCCACCATCAACCCAGCCCATTGCAATAAACCCCTACACTTATTATCACAGAAATAAACACCCTTGGAACTAATAAGCATGGAGTCTGTCAATTGATTGAAATATGTATTAGTTTAAGCTGTAACAAATTGTAATTCAAATGTACAGTTATATTTACATAGGTATGACCTGTAGTGGGCAGCAGTAAACACACCAGAAGCCAGAGTGGGGCACAGATATCTGAAAATACAGATGCCAAAGGGTACAGTAAGTGGCCATAGACATAGGGAAATCAGGCTGCCATGTACAATGTCCAACACAAAACTGCAATGGAAGGTGAAGTTACAGTGTCTTACCTGTGTGTCACTGGAGGTACTGTTGAATTATAGTAATTCTGTTGTCCACATCCTCTTCCTCTACCTCCTCTTCGTCACTGTCCTCAGGCTCCACCGCTGCCACACGACCATCTCCTGCAGAAAAGGCACCTGGCGTCTCAAGGCCAGGTTGTGCAACATGCAACTTAGAACGATGATCTGGCACACCTTCTTGGGTGAGTAGTACAGGGGTCCATCTGTCAGATGGAGACACCGGAATCTGGCCTTCAGGAGGCCAAAGGTTCGCTCAATGATCCTCCTTGTACGCCCATGTGCCTCATTGTAACATTCCTCTGCCCTTGTCCTGGGATTCCTCACTGGGGTCAGTAGCCACGAGAGGTTGGGGTAACCAGAGTCACCTGAAAATATTGAGGGATACCTATTAGCAAGACACTCACCCTTAGGGACAACCCCATACCCATATACCTACGTAAACTGGGTAGGGACCATTGGCTCTCCTATTAGCCACACCCTGTGCTTCTGGAGTTGAGACATAACATATGGGATGCTGCTATTCCTCAAGATAAAGGCATCATGCACAGAGCCAGGATACTTTGCATTGACATGGGAGATGTACTGGTCCGTCAAACACACCATCTGCACATTCAGAGAGTGAAAGCTCTTTTGATTTCTGAAAACCTGTTCATTTCTCCTGGGTGGGACAAAGGCAATATGTGTGTACCATCAATAGCACCAATGATGTTGGGGATATGTCCCATTGCATAGATGTCAGCCTTCACTGTGGCCAAATCATCCACCTGGGTGAATACGATGTTGCTGCACATGTGTTTCATCAGGGCAGACAACACTCTGGTCAGAACATTTGAGAACATAATTTGAGAACATAGGCTGTGACAACCCTGATGCCATGGCCACTGTCGCTTGGAAGGATCCACTTGCCAAGAAATGGAGCACTGACAGGGCCTGCACTAGAGGGGGGATACCTGTGGGGTGGTGGATCACTGAAATCAGGTCTGGCTCCAATTGGGCACACAGTTCTGTGATTGTGGCCCTATCAAGTCTGTAGGTTAGGATAATGTGCCTGTCCTCCATTGTCGCCAGGTCCACCAGGGGTCTGTAAATGGGGGTATGTCTCCATCTCCTATTCATCCTCACCGGTTGAACTCTAGGGTGAAAAACTGTGAGCAGAAGGTCATATTCAAACATATACTCAGATTAATATGCTATGGTTGTTTTACAGAAACAGAATGTGAACTTGTAAGTCAGTTGATGTGCCTATATCTGCTGTGACGCAGTTAGGTGCCATGGCCTGTGCACCCCTGAAATGGCGGCCGCCTGAACTGTGAGGAGGGACAAGTGGAAATTAGGTAATTCCGCTGGCGTGGTGCGCCGTTGCGGGTGGCAGTCGTTGACCGCCGTGCAACACCGTATTGGTTATAACGGGGCCTACGTATGGTATGAATAATTCCTTTACTGCTGTATTTTTTTATGAAGGTCAGCGCCCATCAGAAAAAGGGTATTTGGCGTGCCATCGCCACGGAGGTGCAGACCCTGGGGTCTTTGACAGGCAGAGCACCCACTGCCGCAAACGGTGGAAGGACCTGTGCTGCTGGGCAAGGAAGACGGCGGAGGCCCAGCTGGGGCTGGCCTCCCAATGAGGAAGGGGTGCCCATCGTACCCTGACCCACCTGATGATCCGCATCCTGGCGGTGGCCTATCCAGAGTTGGATGGGTCCTTGAAGGCATCACAGCAGCCACAAAGGGGAGAGTACAGATTCAGAATCATGACTTTGAGCGCGTGAAGGTGTTACCTGGGTGGGGGATGTGGGCTGTGGGTGCCCCTAGGCTAGAACGAATATGGCAGGGTAGTTTCCATGATGGGCAAGCTCAGATGCACTCCAACCTCAATAATGTTAGTGGGCATCTACTACTGGGCAGGGTCCTGTGGGTTTCAGGTGTTCAGCTAATGGCGTTAGGCATTGTACCCCATGAGCTGGAGATCAGCACTGTAACTGGTAGTGCATGGCCTAGTGCATAGGGCTGCTCCCTGTGAGTTGTGTACGCCAACGGCAGTGTTGTTGCTGGCATTGAACAAGTGTCTCCTCTGTCTCTTCCCCCCCTTTTTGTTTTGTCACCCTGTCGTCATGTGCCTCAGCATCATCTGGCGGAGGAGCAAAGACACCGGTGATGGAGGGAGCTGCATCCCACATGGGCCTGGAGGTCGAATTCAATGAGGGTGAGGGCACCAGTGGGACGGAGGGCGAAGGGAGCACCACGATGGAGACAGGAGGGGACAGTACTGACAGAGACCCCTCCTCCAAAGGAAGCTCCCAGGCAGTGGCGGATACCTCTGTGCCCAACCCAACTACAGGTACAGCCACCACCCCCGTACCAGCACCGCCCTCCCAGCAGCCCCTCAGTGTGCTTCCCGTGCCTGCTCACCCAGGAAGGTGGGCATCTCCTTCGCCCCAAACACCTCAGGCCCTGCCCCAGTCAGCCCTGCTGCCCTCAGTGAGGAGGCTATTGACCTCCTGAAATCCCTCTCTGTTAGGCAGTCAAACATACTGAATGCCATCCAGGGTCTAGCAGGGCATTTGCAAGAAACAAATGCATACCTGGAGGGCATTCAGTCTGGCGTGGCGGCCCAACAGATAGTATTCCAGGCTCTGGCCAACTCACTGATGGCAGACATTGTTCCTGTCTCCAGCCTCCCCCTCCAACTTCCTCTACCCAGTCCCAATCCTCCCAACCCCAGCCTATCCCAAGCATACCTTCAGATCTGCATTCACCCAAATCAACACACAGAAGTGGCTCAGACAAACACAAGCACCACACTTCATCCCATAGGCACCCACACAAGCGCCAGCCAGATGCAGACACATCAACATCCACTGCCTCCACTGTGTCCCCCTCCTCCTCCTCGTCCACCTCCCTCGCAGTAGCGTCTCCACTCACACCTGCATGCACTACATCCTCATCCACTACCTTCATCACCAGCACACCTATCACTACACGCCCCTCACTGGCAGTCACCACCCCCACATCCATTCACACGTCCCCTGTGTCCTCACCCCTGTGTCTGTGCCCCCTCCTCCCAAAGTACACAAACGCAAGCACTCAGACACCCAACAGCCATCCACCTCACAACAGCATCCAGCCCAGGCACCTGCACCCAAACACAGCAAACAGACACCTCCTACAACCACCCCCTCTTCCTCCACTCCCAAACCTTAACCCTTTTCCCACTCCAGTGTCCCTAAGTAGCTCTCCTCGCCACACTTGACCTATTCCCTTCCCCTCCCCCCGTCCTTCACTTTGGGCCAGGGTGGCCAGAAAGCAGCCCAGCACCTCAGCCACCCAGTCATTGTGGTTTCTTCAGCTACTGCAGGTGTGAGAGCCTCCAAGGAGGCACCGTCAGCACAGCCAGTGGGCCTGCACCACCTGCCAAGGGCAAGAAGGTACCACCCGCTAGCAAGGGCAAGAAGGGGACGCCAGCCAGCAAGGGTAGGAAAGGAACACCAGCTGGCAGAAGCAAGGAGGCTCCACCATCTGCCAAGGGCAGGAAGGAGCACACAACACCAGTCATGGCACTGCAGCCTCCCCCCACCACTGACAGCAACGCCACCTGCACCGCAGCCAAGACTGCCACCTCCCCCGCCGCTAGCACTGCAACCTGCCCCGCCGCCAGCACGCCACCTATACTGCCAGCAGCACCACTGCCAGCAGCAACAGCCCCAGTGGGCAGCCGTCCGAGGCTGCAGGGGAAGGGCTGGAGCCTCCCCCCACCACTGACAGCACCACCACCTGCACCACAACTGCCATCAACTGAGCAGCCGTCACCGCCAGCGAGCAGTGTGTAGTCATGACTACATAGGCTGCAGTGCGTCCTGGCCCTTGCAACACCTGTAGGTGTGAAACCCAGGTGAGAGACTGTGACCTTGCACCATCCAGGATGAAGCACACTGGGCACAAGGCCCCCTCCAGAACAAGTGGAAGGATGCATCCACTCACCCTCTCCTAGGCAGGAGGAAGCACACTGGGCACAAAGCCCCCTCCAGAACCAGTGGAAGAAGGCATCCACTCACCCCCTCCTTGCCAGGATGAAGCACACTGGGCACAAGGCCCCCTTCAGAACCAGTGGAAGAAGGCATCCACTCACCCCCTCTTTGGCAGGATGAAGCACACTGGGCACAAAGCCCCCTCCAGAACCAGTGGAAGAAGGCATCCACTCACCCCCTCCTTGGCAGGATGAAGCACACTGGGCACAAAGCCCCCTCCAGAACCAGTGGAAGAAGACAGCCACTCACCCAGTCCTTGCCAGGATGAAACACACTGGGCACAAGGCCCCCTCCAGAACCAATGGAGAAGCCATCCACTCCAGGTACTGTGGCTTTGCACTCCCCAGGACCAAGCAGTGGGCAACCCACCCACTAGAGAGACTGGGCTTTGCACTCCCCAGAACCAAGCAGTAGGCACACCACCCACTTGAGAGACTGTGGCTTTGCATTCCCCAGGACCAGGAAGGGGGCAACCCACCCACTAGAGAGACTGTGGCTTTGCACTCCCCAGGACCAGGAAGTGGGCATGTAGCCCCCTCCAGGAGAAGTGGCGTTGGACCATCTTACGGCTGAGGTGCCCCCATTTCCCATCCTCCTGAGGTGCCTGTGTGTTTTCTACCTGATGCACTGTTCTCTCCGTATTGAGGCAGGAGTCAAGTGTGGCCTTGGCCTATGTGTTATGGCCCCGTGGGCCACGGACATTTTGGAGTGGACATTGTTCCTCCTTTTGTATATATTGTACATACTGTTTACTGATTTAAAGACGTATTTATCTTAAATTGTACTATTACACTCATTTTAATCCATTCCTTTTGTCCTTGCGTTATTCCTGAGGGTTACGGGGTGTATTTGTAATGTTGTTACATCTGTTTGTGTGTATGGTGTTGGGGGTGAGGGTGAGGGTGGCGGTGGGGGTGTTGCGTGTGTCTGTCACTCTCTTTTTCCTCCCCCCCTCCCTTGTGTGCTAGGTGCAGTACTCACCGTGGTCGTGTTCACCGGCATTCGTGTTCCTGGTGTATGAGGAGGTACACCAGCATTGGAAAAATGGGCAGCTCAAGCTCCATTGCGTCGTGGTTCTTCCTTGTGTGTCGAGAGGGGAGTCATTTCCCTTCAGTATATCGTTTCCACCGTGCTTTTGATGGCTTTGGTACCGCTCCGGAAAAGCAAGCAGATAGGCCTGTTGTAATACTGTGGGCGGTACATTGTCTTCCGCCTGGCTGTTGGCGGTTACCGCCGCGGTGCTTGTTGGTACCTCCAAGGCAGTCGGAGTGTTAAAGTGGCTGTCTGTGTTGGCGATTTCCTCCATGGTCATTATTCCATTTTTTTTACCACCAGCCTGTTGGCGGTATTACCGCCGCTTTATCACCTACCACTGGGTTGTAATGAGGGCCTTAATATCTATCCCTGATTGCTATTGCCTTTAAAATACATTTCAAGACTGCAAAGCAAATTACAGGAGAGTTAAATTGCTATAAGAATAACAATGCAATCTTCAATTACCATAAATTCCACTGCTGAAAAACAGGGACCACGAATTGCTTAAAAATTGTTTTGATCAATGTACAAAAAAGAAAAAAGGGGCAAGTACACTGCTCTGATCTAGAGTCACAGGGACAAGCTGGCAAGGACAGAAATCATGAACCTGTGTGAAGTAAAAGACACACAAAATGCACTGTACTGAGCAAATTCTTGCCAGACAAATCCTAAATTAGGGATTTTCTATATCTGTCAAGTATGGCACAGTGCCTCCCACTGGAATCAGAGGATGGGAGCATACCAAAAGTAACTGTGAATCGTTTGATATACGTAGCCTGTTATAGTGGCTCAAATAGATTGTTTTAAAATGTTGTTTTGATATTCCATCTAAGGCCTATGGATTGTTAAGGTAAACAGGAACATCCATCCCCGAGAAGGTCTCTGCCACTTAGTGTAGCCATGGAATTTCATCACTCCTTTCAAGGTTTAAACAATCTCTGATCATCCTTCTTGAAAAGGCTGCCTCTGGAGTTTTCCATACCCTCAGCTAACAATAAATCCCATAACATCCTCAATATAACCCAAATTAGATTCAACATGACAGAAACTAACAGCAGTTCCTTGTAGCACTGCAACCACCACAAGAAGTTATTTTCTATCCTCTGTTATGTAGCCAAAATTATACTGTATAACCCCAAACACCGGAACCATGTGTTCTGACTAGCTCACACTTATAACAATATAAATGTAACATTTCTTTTACTGTTTTATGCCGTAAGTGAGCAGAAAAATGAAAGGTGGTCTCAATATTTTCATTAATATGCATTCACCTTATCTTGAGCAAATTACCCTACTGAAGGCCTACATAAAAAGGAACTCCCAAATAATTAAAACGGTTAAACTTTTCAGGGGGTGATCTCTGATTCTATGTTGCATGGATTTTGAATTCTTAGGTCCACTTATCATTATAAAAGCTTTACTTAAATTAGCTTTTAAGTCTAGTTCAAGCATAAAAGAAGTTAAAAGGTCTCAGAGAAGTTGTAACTCACTTACAGTTCTTGATATGAGACTGCATCATCTGCAGACATAAGAATGGTGACTTGGCGTTCACCAATTTGAGGCAGATCTTTTCTTCTGGTGGTCAGGTGTTTGTCAAGTACATTTATGTACAGAAGAAAACGGAAGGGAGATAATACACAACCTTGTCTCACTCTTCGGATGATATTGATCTTTAAAGAACATTCACCATTCTGACGATATTGTACTTTAGCCGCAGTACCAGCATGCATACACCTAAAAATTTAAATTAGGTCTGGTTCTCCCCCAATAGATACCAGGATGTTCCACAGCTTGGACTGACAGTGTCAGAGGCACAGGAGAGGTTCATAGGGGTCATATGAACGGCACCTCCCCTGGCCTTGACATATTTCCCTACCACAAGTGTGAGGTTTAGACCCTGTCTATGGTACCCTATTCCATTGCAGAATCCATATTGGATTTTGGATGAAATGTTATTTTCATCCTCCCAAGTCTCTAACCTACCTAAAATCCATCTACACATAACTTTAATAATTGAATCTAATAAAGAAATTGGTCTATAACATTAAGGGGCCATGTTGTCCCTTTTTAAAAAAAATGAGCATGATAATGGCCTCTTTCCAGGATTCAAGAGAATAGCCTGACAGTGCATCCCATAAAATAGTTATAACAGTGAGAACCCAGAGATCTAGATTGTTTTTAAAAGTCTCTATGGGAACCCCTCCAGGCCCACAAGCTTTTACTGAGGAGCTATTTTAAGGTCCATTCTGTCTTCAGCAATGTCAGCTGTGTTACAATAAAAATAGTTGTCTCTATTTTTACTAGGGATAGGCGGCAACGTTCCATCATCAAAAATACTTGAAAAGTGCTGAACCCAGAAGGTAGACTAATATTTTATTCTGTTTAGCCATAGTTGGCCTTGACAGATTAGAGATTGATTATTAATCAAAATGGTGTTTATTTGCTCCACCTGAAGTAGCCTCCTCAAGAACCGCCCCCTGTACTTTCCTGGGAGTAGGTATGGATTGAGAAGGTCAGCTACATTTAGTTTGAGAGGATAATTCAGTGACAAGGGAAGATGTGGCCAGGTTCTGGATATCAATTTGAGAATATAAAAGTTATGTGTAATTTAGGGCCAGAGGTATCAAGCTATATTGCATTCGCAAATAGTGCAAATTGCTAAATTCGTCCGTTTTCGAATGCAAAAATGCCTTTCAAGATGTATGAAAGGCATTCGCTGTGCAATTTTATGGAACCGCAAAAATAGTGATTCCTTAAAATTGCAACCCCATTTAGAGAATCGCAAATTGCGATTCTCTAAATAGGAAATCGCAAATAGGGAATTCCTATTTGCGATTTCCAATGCACATGTATCAAGCATTTCCTAAATGCGAATTGGGCATTTAGGAAATGCAATTACCACCAAATCCAATTTGGTGGTAAACATGTGCAGTTTTAAAAAATGCATTATAAATGCATTGTTTTAAATGACATATAGCATACACTTGCCCCGAGGGCATGTGTGTGCTTCACATGTCTGCAAATATTTTTTTGGGATGTATCAGAGAGGGCCTTAGGTCCCCATCACCCTCGGGTTTGCATTACCTAATCTGCAAATTCCTAACTGTAATTCCCAAATCAGGAAATGCAAAAGCATTCGCACCTATGGGCCTGCAGGCCCATAGGGATGAATGGAGTCCCATTCTCTAATTGCGATTCAGTAATAACGATTGCGAATTTTAAGAATTCTCTATTACCGAATCTCAAATTTCACAAATCCCATTTTGCATTTCTTAAATAGCGATTTCTTAAAATTAGCTATTTAATAAATGCAAAACGGACCTTTGATACATCTGGCCCTTAATTCCCACATTAATTGATACTGGCCACTATGAACAATGGGCTGCACCAGGGCCAAGACAGCAGAAACACCAGACCACTCCAGATCTCAGTCCACCCCATCTGAACGTTCCTCTACCGTGGTACCACCTACACTGACACCCCCCTCCTATGGAGCAAGTAGGTGTGATCCTGTAAGAGATCCGGAACTCCAGAGTGCCCCTCGAACAGCATCTAGGAACAGTCACCACAAATATAAGCCTTCTTAAAGGTGACCAGAGGAAACTAAGTGACAGAGTCAAAACAAAAGGAGCTGCCCTTTCTTTATTAACACTATGGCAAAAAGAACAGACACTGTTGCACTTCTTCAGTGGCAAATTGAAATGCCGTGGGAATGCACAGAAGATGCAGAAGGGCTGTCAAGCTGTGATAATGTCAGAATCATTGGCTTCCGGAGGGGGTTGAAGGACCCAAAAACACACAGTACATAGAGGACTGGCTCCGTAACAAGGTGGCACGAACTGGTTTATCATAGTTCTTCACAGTGTTGAGGACTCACCGGGTACGACCACTATGACCATTTGTGGCCCACATATTGAACCTTCGCAGCACAAGGGAAATGAAACCCATCCTGGAAGTTGGTTGGGACTGGGTGGAACAACACTTCCCCAACTTTCAAAAGACCCGAGCCATCACAACCACTGACACCTAAAGCACAAAGGCTGCCACAGAAGCTGCGACCGGGCCCACTCAACTGTCCCCGGAAGAATACAACCTCATCTCCACAAGAAACATGAGACGTCCAAAGTGCTGCACTTGTATCAGCCACCTCTCTCTGAGACACCCTCCCACATACCAATCTCAGTTTTTCACCAGACAGCGCATTTGACTATGACTTTGGGGGTAGTGCAGCACTGTTCTCATCAAACACCTCACAGATTGCCAATGACTTACTGGGCTGAGCAGTTTGTAAGTACTTACACCATGGACTGTGGGCTGGAGATACTGCATTTTACCTCTCTTCATGTCCTTGAGCATCGGTTATTCAATGCCCCCTCCCTCGGATATGCTATAACTCACCACTGCCTATTATGATGGAGACCCTTTATGCAAGTCCAACAAGCCCAGCTAGTAAATTCACTCTTTTTTCACCCCTGCATACCGATCAATGATGCAATGGAGGTCTCCCCTAATGTGATTCACCGCAGCACAAAAGGATGATGGAGTCCAGGCCCTGAAAGTGTCCGGCTCCTAGATGGGTCACCCGTCTCACTCAAGACATGCTTGTAGGCTGTAAGCCACATACCCCAAAGTCAACTGCATGCACTGTTACATTGTTTTCTTTGTTATTTTACAGTTCTGGTTGAACAAGTTTCCTTCACTGGACCTTGCATTAGAGTTTATTTATGTTTATTGTTCTATGACATTGGTTTATGCTCTCACTGTTATCAATTCTCAGATCATGTCCGATTTTGTGCGTTCGATCTTCCTAAGTACTAATGCCTTTTTCCCACAAATATAACATGATTATCTTGAATGTCAGTGGCATGTGGTCCACACAAAAATGTCACAGGATTTTAACCCAACTGCATCATCATAAAGCACATTTAGGGTCAGATCTACAAGAAAGAGCGGCATCAGCCCACTTTTTTTGTGCCCCCACCCCACCTAATGAAACCATTGCTGCGCCGTATTTACAATACGGTGCATCATGGTGCTCATTTCCACAATAGCGTCATCATTTATGATGCTATTGTGGTGCTTTGCTGGATTAGCACCGTAAATGTTGGCACTAGTGCAGAAAAGCACCAGAGGCCCATAGGTTATTATGGACTTATCACTTTAATGCCTGCCCCGAGCAGACGTTAAAAATGACCGAAAAAATGTCACCGTGAAATCTTGTAGATTTCACTGCATCATTTTTTGCGGCCTCACTGTGTGGGAACGTCCTCGTTGCATACATTATACCTGGTGCAGGTGTAATGTGGTGCAAAGTGTTACAAAGTGGCGCAATGCTAGCATTGCACCACCTTGTAAATATGATGTGGGAAATGGCCTCCTTAATGCCACATTAGTGTCAAACAAATTGACGCTAGTGTGGCCTAAGGAGGCCTCAAATTACACAAAAAGTGGAGAGGACAACTATTTAATCCCTCAAATCTGCCTTTGCATGCGGCACAGTAATATGGATCTGTGTTGGGGTCCCATTCACAGCTGCAGACACTAGAATTGATATACATGGATGCTATGTCCTCCCATGAGGCACTCTCGATGGCACACCTGTGATATTGGATAGTGTTTATGCCCCCAACTCTGGGCAGGATCTATTTCTGGCTCATTTATCCACTGTCCTAGCAGATTGGGCTTATTACCACTGGTTTATTGGTGAGGATTTTAATGCACTCCTGGATATCGACTTAGATCTATCACACCCCCTCCTACCAAATGCTGGCTCTGTGCGACAGGCCATAGCTCTACAAAAATGGGTGAAGATGAACACTTTCAGATGCCTGGTGCAACCGCAGTGAAAGCACACACCAGTACACTCCAGACCCTTGTCACCCAAAGAACGTACCTGGGGAATATGCTGTCAAATCAAAACCCATTAGAGATTAAATTCACGTGGGGCTGGGTACCAGTGCTAATTTTACATGGTGTTTACAACCTCATCTGTTAAAAGATGGGGTTTTCTGAGACACATTAGCTACCATGATAGACAATTATTTGCTGAGAACTCAAACACAGCTTTATCCCCATTAATGCACAAATTGCATTCAAGGTGGTGGAATGGGGAACGTCTATAACAGTGATACTCAAAGTACGGCCCGGGGGCCGCAGGCGGCCCTCCTGACATTTACATGCAGCCCCCAGATCAAAAGCAGCACTGTGCTGCTGTTTATCTGACTTGGCACCAGTGCTAAACATTGCTAACTAAATGGGCAAGTATTTCATTGGAGGCTAATTGAAAAGGGAGTAACTAGGGTGTCCTGGAAATCAACTTTAGAAACACCTTCATTATTAAAAACGTCCTGCAGCAAAAATATAAAAGTATGATCTGTTTGAAATTCAAAATTTCATTAACCTGCACAACCATTTCACCTTAGTACACACAATGATCTCACTTCATTGAGATGTATTTTTAGAGTGATAGTTTTAAAACATAAATTAAGAAACTTTCATCCCACTTTCCGCCACACCCTGACACCAATGTGAACTGTGAACTAAGAGGCAAGCTAGCTGTTATGTGAACTCTTAGAGAGGGCTGGGTTTCTATCGTACATGAACAACATTATATTTTATTAAATCAGACACAGAAGGTATTTTGCAGCATACATCCTGAAGATGTATTTCAAGGTGCTTATATGTGATGATGAAGAAAAAGGAGGAAAAGTGAAGTCAAACATTTGCCTAGGATCACACAATTTGGTTAAGTGAAGAAGCCAGGATTTATACCCAAGTTTCTGGTTTCACATTGCGCAATACAGACACCAGATGTATATGCTTCACTTACCCTACAACCACTTTATCACTAACCCTCCCCACCACCAGCCCTCCGACCGCCGCCCTGCTGGCATCAATGCGGCCCTCAGTCACATCATAGACCAAACAGTGTGGCCCCTGGGAAAATGTTTGTGAGTACCCAGGGTCTATTAGCACGGGTGTGGGAGCCCACAAAGCAGTTCTCTGTGAACTTATTCGTTTTGAAGAAAGCTTGGGTCCCCTAGAGAAGGCTGCAGCTGAGGATGAGACACATACCAAGAAGCTACAGGGAGTCAGGACAGAATATGCTGAGCTTTTAGAATGTTTACAAAATGTTGATTACAGAGCCTATGTTCAGAAGACCAAGACGAGGCAGCTAAATCGAGTGCATTATTAGCTCACATGATCAGGCAGACCCATCCTCCTACACCAAGCCTCATTATAACCATGCTTCAGAAAACTTAAGTCACTACCCAACTGGAGATTAACACTGCGCCCTATACACTGCCCCACACCCCACCCCTGTGGATCCTACAACAACCCAATCTTTTCTAGAACAGCTAACACTACTCAAGGTGACAACGCAGTTGGGCACCCCTCACCCCCAGTGAAATCCGCAGAATCATTAAAGAACTGCCTCTTATTAAACACACCCTGCTCTAGTGGCCTTCCTCTACAGATCTATGCTACATTTACCAGGCGCATAGTACCGCACCCAAAGTGACCATGCAAGGCTTCCCTGGAAAGAGGCACGCTACCCCTCACTACCACACAAGCTCTGGTTACTTCCTTACTGAAACATGGTACAACCCGGCTGATATGTCCTTTTATAGATCCCTCTTGTTACTCAATAGTGAGTATAAGATTTCTCACTAAGGTGTTGACATGCCGGTTGCTTCCCATGCTCATAATTCTCATCCACATGGAACAAAGCAGATCCGTCCTTCACCTCAACACCTCACTCAGTTTACATCATTTGCATCAGATCATGGGCACCGTCAGGGGACGGTATCAATGGGCAGGTTTTCTCTCTTTAGACCTTAGACAGTCCTTCAACACTTTAAGGTAGGATTTTATGACTGCCACCCTCAAGCACTTCGGTATCCATCCCACTTATATCTGCTTGGTACAATTATTATATGCTTCTCCTCTAGCCAGGGCATGGACAGGCCAACACATCTCGGATTCTAACAGTCAAAATGGGGAGCACCCTGTCTTCCAATCCAGCATTTGTGACCCCAAGGCATCATGGTAAATGCAGTCATTAGCATGAATTTGAATAGAGTTTTGAAAGTTTTTCACCATAAGTTGGTGCGGCGAGTGCCGTATCTTCGGACAGGTGTTTCTGGCTATTTGGCCGTCATCAGCGAAGAGCAACGTGTAGCTGGCGGGTTTGCTTGAAATGCCGCCTTGAAAGTATTCACAGGTTTAAGTACCACTCAAGAAGGCGCACAGGTGCTTCACCCGAGCTCGTCAGCTCAGAGGCTCACGGGAGCCTTAATTACAACAGTCAAAATGGGGAGCACCCTGTCTTCCATTCCAGCATTTTTGACCCCAAGGCATCATGGTAAATGCAGTCATTAGCACGAATTTGAATAGAGTTTTGAAAGTTTTTCACCATAAGTTGGTGCGGCGAGTGCCGTATCTTCGCACACGTGTTTCTGGCTATTTGGCCGTCATCAGCGAAGAGCAACGTGTAGCTGGCGGGATTGCTTGAAATGCCGCCTTGAAAGTATTCACAGGTTTAAGTACCACTCAAGAAGGTGCACAGGTGCTTCACCCGAGCTCGTCAGCTCAGAGGCTCACGGGAGCCTTTATTACAACAGTCAAAATGGGGAGCACCCTGTCTTCCATTCCAGCATTTGTGACCCCAAGGCATCATGGTAAATGCAGTCATTAGCACGAATTTGAATAGAGTTTTGAAAGTTTTTCACCATAAGTTGGTGCGGCGAGTGCCGTATCTTCGGACACGTGTTTCTGGCTATTTGGCCCTCATCAGCGAAGAGCAACGTGTAGCTGGCGGGGTTGCTTGAAATGCCGCCTTGAAAGTATTCACAGGTTTAAGTACCACTCAAGAAGGCGCACAGGTGCTTCACCCGAGCTCGTCAGCTCAGAGGCTCACGGGAGCCTTAATTACAACAGTCAAAATGGGGAGCACCCTGTCTTCCATTCCAGCATTTGTGACCCCAAGGCATCATGGTAAATGCAGTCATTAGCACGAATTTGAATAGAGTTTTGAAAGTTTTCACCAGAAGTTGGTGCGGCGAGTGCCGGATCTTCGGACACGTGTTTCTGGCTATTTGGCCATCATCAGTGAAGAGCAACGTGTAGATGGCGGGTTTGCTTGAAATGCCGCCTTGAAAGTATTCACAGGTTTAAGTACCACTCAAGAAGGCGCACAGGTGCTTCACTGAGCTTGTCAGCTCAGAGGCTCACGGGAGCCTTAATTACAACAGTCAGAATGGGGAGCACCCTGTCTTCCATTCCAGCATTTGTGACCCCAGGCATCATGGTAAATGCAGTCATTAGCACGAATTTGAATAGAGTTTTGAAAGTTTTTCACCATAAGTTGGTGCGGCGAGTGCCGTATCTTCGGACACATGTTTCTGGCTATTTGGCCATCATTAGCGAAGAGCAACATGTAGCTGGCGGGGTTGCTTGAAATGCCGCCTTGAAAGTATTCACAGGTTTAAGTACCACTCAAGAAGGCGCACAGGTGCTTCACCCGAGCTCGTCAGCTCAGAGGCTCACGGGAGCCTTAATTACAACAGTCAAAATGGGGAGCACCCTGTCTTCCATTCCAGCACATGTGACCCCAAGGCATCATGGTAAATGCAGTCATTAGCACAAATTTGAATGGAGTTTTGAAAGTTTTTCACCATAAGTTGGTGCAGCGAGTGCCGTATCTTCGGACACGTGTTTCTGGCTATTTGGCCGTCATCAGCAAAGAGCAACGTGTAGCTGGTGGGGTTGCTTGAAATGCCGCCTTGAAAGTATTCACAGGTTTAAGTACCACTCAAGAAGGCGCACAGGTGCTTCACCCGAGCTCGTCAGCTCAGAGGCTCAAGGGAGCCTTAATTACAACAGTCAAAATGGGGAGCACCCTGTCTTCCATTCCAGCATTTGTGACCCCAAGGCATCATGGTAAATGCAGTCATTAGCACAAATTTGAATAGAGTTTTGAAAGTTTTTCACCATAAGTTGGTGCGGCGAGTGCCGGATGTTCGGACACGTGTTTCTGGCTATTTGGCCATCATCAGCGAAGAGCAACGTGTAGCTGGCGGGGTTGCTTGAAATGCCGCCTTGAAAGTATTCACAGGTTTAAGTACCACTCAAGAAGGCGCACAGGTGCTTCACCCAAGCTCATCAGCTCAGAGGCTCATGGGAGCCTTAATTACAACAGTCAAAATGGGGAGCACCCTGTCTTCCATTCCAGCATTTGTGACCCCAATGGGGAGCACCCTGTCTTCCATTCCAGCATTTGTGACCCCAAGGCATCATGGTAAATGCAGTCATTAGCACGAATTTGAATAGAGTTTTGAAAGTTTTTCACCATAAGTTGGGGCGGCGAGTGCCGTATCTTCGGACACGTGTTTCTGGCTATTTGGCCGTCATCAGCGAAGAGCAACGTGTAGCTGGCGGGGTTGCTTGAAATGCCGCCTTGAAAGTATTCACAGGTTTAAGTACCACTCAAGAAGGCGCACAGGTGCTTCACCCGAGCTCGTCAGCTCAGAGGCTCACAGTAGCCTTAATTACAACAGTCAAAATATGGAGCACCGTGTCTTCCATTCCAGCATTTGTGGCCCCCAGGCATCATGGTAAATGCAGTCATTAGCACAAATTTGAATAGAGTTTTCAAAGTTTTTCACCATAAGTTGGTGCGGCGAGTGCCGTATCTTCGGACACGTGTTTCTGGCTATTTGGCCGTCATCAGCGAAGAGCAACGTGTAGCTGGTGGGGTTGCTTGAAATGCCTCCTTGAAAGTATTCACAGGATTAAGTACCGCTCAAGAAGGCGCACAGGTTCTTCACCCGAGCTCGTCAGCTCAGAGGCTCATGGGAGCCTTACTTACAACAGTCAAAATGGTGAGCACCCTGTCTTCCATTCCAGCATTTGTGACCCCAAGGCATCATGGTAAATGCAGTCATTAGCACAAATTTGAATAGAGTTTTGAAAGTTTTTCACCATAAGTTGGTGCGGCGAGTGCCGGATCTTCGGACACGTGATTCTGGCTATTTGGCCGTCATCAGCGAAGAGCAACGTGTAGCTGGCGGGGTTGCTTGAAATGCCGCCTTGAAAGTATTCACAGGTTTAAGTACCACTCAAGAAGGCACACAGGTGCTTCACCCGAGCTCGTCAGCTCAGAGGCTCACGGGAGCCTTAATTACAACAGTCAAAATGGGAAGCACCCTGTCTTCCATTCCAGCATTTGTGACCCCAAGGCATCATGGTAAATGCAGTCATTAGCACGAATTTGAATAGAGTTTTGAAAGCTTTTCACCATAAGTTGGTGCGGCGAGTGCCGTAGCTTCGGACACGTGTTTCTGGCTATTTGGCCGTCATCAGCGAAGAGCAACGTGTAGCTGGGATTCTGATCAAGTGCATCTGCACCGGACAGGGATGTTCACTATAACTGCTCTTCTTTCTATTAACACTTGAACCCTTAGCACAATGGGTAAGACAGGTAGCTCAGGATTGGAAAATCCCTATAGGAGCCACAAAACATGCAATAACATTGTATTCTGATGATATGTTACTATATGTAAAGGACTTTCGCATGAACATGACTGAAACAGCCAGACTGTTTACTGTACTTGCAAAAATATCTGGCCTTTGCATTAACATAGACAATTCTCATTCGAAGGCATCTATGACAGACCTTTCCTAACCTTTGGCAACATGAGTATCCAGGTGACGCCGAAGACATTCAGTTATATAGGAATACAAGTTTTCATGCGATGCAGTGGATGTACTGGAAGGGAATCTCCAAAAGATAATAACATCTATTAAGTCACAGATTGTTTTCTGGGCCACTCTCTCTAGCAGCCTGATTGGCCCTCGCCAAGATGATTATGCTACCATGATTACTCCACCACATCGTAAACTTACCAATTGTTTTCCCCACTCAGTTCTTCGAGCTACAAAGTACCTTACTGATTGAGACAATATTGGGCAATGAACGCTGAGGTTAGCCTATCAAAATTACAACTACCACCCAACAAGGGAGGGATAGGTGCTCCAGGTTTTAGATTATATTATCTGGCAGGACAACTGCAATGGCTGTCCTATTGGCTAGCCTGACGCAATCTGACAGAGATCGGCTCAATGACTGAGTGCAAACTCCATGGTCTGATCTGTCCAGGCTCCTCCTTGCCTACTGTTGGCCCCCTCCTACTGCGAATCGCCCTTAAATGTTGGAAGATAGCTAAACGCAATACTTCTCCGCAAACACCTTCTGGCCCAAATATAACTCTAACCGGTCTCCCCACAGCATCTGGGATTCTTACAACAAACAGGCTATACCCCTGGATGCAGGAAGAAGTAACCACGATTGGCAACCTCTTTGCTAAGGGCATCCTTAGAATCACTCAGATTTTACACATACCCAGGACCTACTAGATGAAATCTTTTTAACACATGCCAGTGTTACATGCTATGTAAACAATACTGAGCGCCATGCGGTGCTGAACCCCCTATTAATGGATTTGTGAAGATTATGCATACAATGGGACAGGGCAGACACTTATGAAAAGTGACACAAAGGCGGAGTTAGCTTTTCATAAATAAGGCCCTTAATCCATTGGTTATATAGCAGCCTTCAAGCACACCTGTTGATCTCTCGGACCCCCACCCCCACTCTTATGGGCTGAATGGGAGGAGGAAATGGCCCAAAGTCTTCCTGATGAAGAATGTGCCTTCCTCTTAGAATACCCACAAAAACTATCCTGTAATTCCCACTTTACGTTTATCCAATTTTCCATAATACACAGGGCTTACCTAACACTGCACAGACTCTACTCGATGTTCCCAACTGTGCCTTCCACATGTCCCCGATGTCACACCCCAGATACTAAGCTCCTAAACAATTTTATGGGAATGCCCAGTATTGTCTTCTTACTGTGCACAAATCAGGGCCACCCTGTTGGAATTAACTGAGCAGGATCATTGGCAGTAGGCGGATCCCTACATTTTAGGCTTATCCCCTAGGCCCAAGGGAAGCAAAGTGATGACATGTTTCATAGACCTGCTCATAATCAAATGAAATCCTCAACGGCACCCACGGTATCCCATCGGTGAGAAGAGATAGAAAAATGGGAAACGAGCGGAGAGTAGCACACTGCATAGGGAGGAATAATGGGGCCTGCAGAAGAAACCAATAGCAATGGAATGAGATGCGCTGTTGGGATCCATCAAAGCCCTGGAAATCACAAACAATTAGTCTAAGTCTTGCCCCTCGGATATTCTGTTCTACTTGCCTCATAGCGATGCCACCACACCACCGTGCAAACACACTTTCCAAAAAAGTCTCTAAGACAACACTGGATCCCTATCACATTTTGCAATTGCTGCTGGAATTTGGTGCACTCCTAGCACCCATTGGGTACAAGCCCAAAACACTATTATCAAACACCTGTGGACTATGGCACATGTATTATCCACAGTAAGGATGTCCAGTTCAGGGGAGGGTGAGCGGTATTTACGTAGGGCCAGATGTACAAAGCATTTTTCCCATCACAAATGATCCATCCAGCCGTTTACAACCGGAAAAATGCTTTTTCCTATGTAGCAAAGCAAAATGTGACTTGGTCACGTTTAGGGCATTCCTTCCTACCAAATTGCACTGGCATGTAGGAATATTTTACGACTGTGAATGTGGTTGCAAAACATTTGAAGTTACCACCAACTTAAAGCTGGTGGTAACCCATTGCCAAACGTGAAGGTGTTCCCAGGGACTCCTTACCCTTTGTGAATGGATACGTAAGTATTTTTTCCTAGCGGGTAGTGGCCCCACAGACCACTGCCTACTCTGAAAAAATTAAAAGAAAACTTTTCATTTTCTTGTTTGAAATGCATCCTGTTTTGCTTTGAGGAAACTCAAAATAATGACTTCATTTAAAAGCAGTAACAGGCATGGTCATGTGCTGTCCCCAGCAGGCCACCATCAATGTGAGTGTGACCATTCCCAATGGATGCAAATTGCGACCTGCCATATGAATATTGATGAGGTAGGTATTTGCAACCCCATTGGGAATCACTAAATGTGTCTGAGACACATTTGTACATTTCATTTTGCCAGTCTTTAATTGTGACTTGCAAAAAGTTGCAATTACAGACTCACAACATAAAATGGACATACATCTGGCTCTTAGTTCAGATAACTTCACAGTTTGCAATATTTGTGTACGACTGATAAATCTGCATGATAATCTGCTTTACTCTTGAATGTCATACATTCTACTAAAATGAAGGACACCTACTGTGACCATTATCCTAACAACACTGTAAACTGTTCTAACCTAATAATGTTTATTGGATAACGCTGACTGCATATAAATAAAAATGCAATAAAGTTTGCAAAAAGAAATATGTGTATTTTTATCCTCCACTGTTTTATATTTGCTCTCCATTAACCTACAAAGGTTTGAGAAGAAGGATTCTATTTTGTTTATCAAGAACAGTGGCAAGCTTAATACTGCATCATGATTGTCCTACAATTTGGGGGATTTTACTAAGTGTGACAAGGTTATACAGCTCATTCTAGAGCTCACTGGCTTATCACTGAATTCTTCCAAGTTCTGTGTAAACTAAGCTTGTCAATTAAAATTGCCTATTACCTCCTTTATTTTACCTTTATCGGCAGTGGCAAATTTGAGGCTGATATAATTTCTTCATTCGAGGTAATGCCCACACACAAAATATTATTATATATTATAGTGCAAATTTACATTCTCCATGGTTTGTCAGCAGGGGTAACCAACACCAAAATTCTTACCTAGTACAGTAATCTGTGAAATTCCACTTAATAAAATACCTCTCTGCTGGCTTTAACACGGAGTAATACCAATCAACCTTTAAGTACATATTGACTTTAACATATGCCTTTCATGTAAAAAATGTCAGGGCTAAGTTTTTATTTAAAACAGATCAGGTTTATAGACCTGATCACTGGCTTGCCACTATAAACAACTCAGTTGTGTTGTATGTTATGTTATGGGGAAGCAGCCTAAACAACGACTCAGGAACAACGAGGTCCGTTATCCACGAAAGCGGAAGAACGCTATTGTGAACAATGACCCTGTTTTCCCCTGCCTTAACCACGCATGTCCGGAACAACGAACATGCATGGTTAAGACAGAGGAAAACAGACTCAGGATCGGAGAGAACGTGGTCAGGTAAATGGGGCTGGGATAGGGTTGGGGTAGTTTTAGAGGCGGGGTGGGGGTAGTTTTAGTTTTTTTGGGGTGGGGCCGGGGTAATTTTAGTCTTTAGGGATGGGTGAGGAATCGGGGTAATTTTAGGTTTTAATGGGGGGGGGGGCGGTCAGGGTAGATGTAGGGGTGGGGTTGGTGGTTTTAGGTTTTAGGGGTAGGTTGGGGTAGTTTTAGGGGCATGGGTTGGGAGCTGGGGTAATTTAGATTTTAGGGGCCAGGGTGGGGGGTTGCAGTAGTTTTTGGTTTTAGGGGCGGGGTGGGGGATCGCAGTAGTTTTAGGGGCAGGGGTGGGGGGTTGGGATAGTTTAGGTTTTCGAGGTTGGGGTAGTTTAGGTTTTAGGGGCAGGGTTGTGGTAGTTTTAGGGGTGGGGTGGTGGGTCGTGGTAATTTTAGTTTTTGGGGGCGGGTGGGGGGTCGGGGTAGTTTTAGGGGCAGGGGTGGGGGTTAAGGTGATTTTAGATTTTAGGGGTGGGGTGAGGAATCGAGGTAGTTTTAGGTTTTAAGGGCAGGGTGGGAGGTCGGGATAGTTTTAGGGGCGGGGCTGGGGAAAGTTTAGTTATTAGGGGTGGGGTGTCGGGCTAGTTTTAGGGGCGGGGTGGAGGGTTGGGGTAGTTTAGGTTTTAGGGGTGGGTGGGGGTCGCTGTAGTTTTAGGGGTGGGGTAGGAGAATGGGATAGTTTAGGTTTTAGGGGTGGGGTGTGGGGTTGGAGTAGTTTAGGTTTTAGGGGCTGGGCTGGGGGGTTGCTGTAGTTTTAGGGGTGGGGGGTCAGAATAACTTACGTTTTTAGTGCGGGGTAGTATTAGGGGTGGGGTGGGAGGTCGGAGGAATCGAGGTAGTTTTAGGTTTTAGGGCCGGGTGGGATTTCGGGGTACTTTTAGGGGCAGGGGTGTGGGGTTGGGGTAGTTTTAGGGGTGGGGGTCAGGGAGGTCGCATGCTGGAGCCATGCATGCCGTTCCACACATGCCTTTACCAGGCATGCCTTTACAATGAAAAATCGTTGTAAATGCATTTGTGGTAAAGACATTACCGACTCCATTGTTCAGGCATGTGTGGTTCCAGCATGCATTGTCCTGACGTATATTTCACGTTATGTTGTGTGATGTTGTGTTATGTTATCTAGATTTGTACAGTGCACTATCACCCAGTAGGGTATCCTAGTGCTGGTCTTTCCTAAAAGGCAAAAAGTGCAATATATTCTTTTTCAATGGATCCACACACCTTTGGCTCAATCAAATGATGCACTTGAGGAAACCAACATGTGGGTAGAGTCTAATCCCCTCTCTTAATAGAACTTGTGAAAGCTTGTTTTCTGTAATATCTAGTAACACCGGCTTTGGAAAGCCAGACCTAATGATACTTTTTCTTCAAGGAGAGGATTTGAAATGACAATTCAATCCCTCGCCCTTTTCCAGCCCAATGCCATGACAGAAATCATGTTTGCTTTCCTGAAAGATATCCTTCATGCAACAGTACGGCCCTAAGGGGCTGAAGAAGTCTTATCACTTTGCTTTTGCCCTAGAGGATCTACATTGGCTACCCTACTAGCGCAATCATCTTCAAGATCAACTGCATCATCTACTAGTTCCTTTAGACAAGGATTGCTATTAATTAAAGCTTATGGTTTCAGGAACACTCTCTAAGATAGGCTGCCTTTTCATTACTTCCACTAGCTCTGAATTCTCCCTAAACCCTCTCTCCCCATTCATGTCCTAAATGGGGATTGCCTCCTGTAGAACACTCTGTTGCTAGACAGCTAGATTCATATTTAAGACATACCAAGAAATACATACTTGCAAGGTTGATGGGGAACTGGGTCTGTGGGAGAGGTTGGACTACATGCATTTGCCCCATCTATAACTAGGCTGTTTAGAAGATTGGACATAGTATGGTTGCTGTGATGACTCTTGTGATTTAATCTCAATGCATAGTTCATCCCTTTTTAAGGGCATATATGGGTGAATGTGAAAACAATTGTTCCTTCAACATCACATACTTATTCGGAATACATTATTCTCCATTTTTCCTAAGGCATTTTTTACATGTTCAAAGCAAACACAGCCTCTTAATTTAGGATTTATTTGGCCATAAGGACATTTGGTCCCGCTGCACTGACTATTGTTGTAAGAAAATGTATTATGGTATGTGGAGGTGTATACTTTGGGTACCAGCGGAGCCAATTGTATTTAATATTACATTTACCCATTATCATACTAGTCAAAGTGCCCAGGGATACAATCGGAGTATGCACCAACCTTTTCAACTGCTGCATCTTACAGAAGGGACTGCAAGTGATTGCATGCTCTCTTCTGCAGTTTGAATCATAGCAGACTAAAATGTAACAGAATGCCTTTGCTCTTGTGCCTGCACTATATTACAGACATTGGTGCAAGGAGAATTAGTGGTGCTGCATGAATTTGGTTGTACCCTCGTAGGTTACAGAAGTAACCTGACAGTGTCATCAACACAATTTATATTTTGTGTGCCTTAACATTACTAATGTAAAAGGAAGCATCCAAATTGCATTATTGATGGTGCATTCACAGTAGAAGACTAGAGATTCATATATGCGAGTGTTCTAATATCTGACCTAACAAGCCAAATTGTATTATTCGTTCACATACATATATCGATGTATTACGATTTATAGTCTTTATAGGAACTGCATGTATTCATGTTTCATTAATAATTGTTATTTTAATTTGGCAGTTGCAATATGCACTTCTAATCATGTACTTTGAATGTGTGTTAACTGATTAAGTTAAGTTAATCAAAAGGTGTTACGCATTTTGTTTTTCGTGTTTAAACTTCAATGTGAAGGTTTGCTTGTGCTGCAATGCTCTTTCTTTGCATGTGATTCTACACTTAGTGAAAGGCATATTGGGTATTAGAGATACTTAGGTCTGGAAGGATAATTTGGAATGGATGATGAGCACTAACAAACTAAGAGGAAAAGACTTCCTGTTTGGGTGTCTGGGGTTGGGAAGCATCCATGGTCATCCTGATGTCCAGTTCGTGGGATGGGAAACCTGAGAGGGAGTTGCCAATATCCACTGTAAGAAAGATGAAAAACTACATGGTCGAATGACACAGATTTTTTGAAGGTTCTGTAGGTCAACAGAAGATTCCCTGAAGATTTGGAGAGGTACAGCCCACTCTCCCTTTATTCCTTTGTGTGGATTTATGCTATGCAGCACCTATCAGAACATCTACATACGTTTCTGCTATGCTGACACTTTCCTACTTCCAAGAATAAACTAGGGTCCCCTTTCAGTTTAGTTCAGAGTATTTAGACTAATGCAGACATCAAGTGATTAGACAGGAGTACTGAAACATATACATATCATCAGATTGTTTCTCATCTTTTGGTATTGCTTCAAATGAGATTCTTGTCTTCCTTTTGCTTGAGTGATTTATTCTCATTCAGCATTTTACCTCGCCTTTGGCGATTTTATACTTATATAGCCTGTTTTTGAGATTTATTTATATTAGTTTGGCCTTTAACTTGTAATATACTTGTGAACTTTACTTATTGTCTTCTGGTATTTAATGTATGACCAAATGGGATGAACTGTAAATTGACTTGTGAGATTGATTCTAGCTCTCTTTTATCCCTCAAGCATGGATGTCATTTAGGGGTCACCAGGGGTCACAGCTGCATCCCTGGCTTTCCCTTTGCAACCCCCGGCACTACCTTTGCGACCCCTGGCCTCAGAGGCAACACAATTAGTGCTAAGAACACAGAGGTAGCTCACATTACCAGCGCCAGACTCCAGCCTTCTTTTCTGCTCATTTTTGTTACATTAATAGTAATTACAAATCTGTCACTAGCTATCAATGTAATAAAAAACTGGAATAGCAGGATCTGGAACTGAACCTCCATTGGGATCTTAGGTCAATTAATTAAAATACTTTTCAGTATATTTTATGTGCATGTGGGAGAGAGAGTTCGGGTGACAGTGTGTGTTGATGAGTGAGCATGTATCTTAGTATGTGGGATACTGTGTGGATGTGAAGATGAGTGAGTGGGAATGCATAAATGATTCAGAGTAAGAGTAAGCAAGAGAGTGAGAACGAGTGAGTTAGGGTAAGAGTGAGTGCAATTATTGTGATGGAATGAGGGCTAAGGTCATGTGACATCCATTCCTGTGACATCATTAAGGTCAAAGGGTGTATGATGCCACTTCAGCTACCCCTGACATTTTGGTGAACCAACGCCATTTTGGTGAATCAACGCCCATGCCCTCAAGCATCCTAAAAAAGGTCCATCACAAGAAGAGAAGTAAGAACAAGGGCTCAGAGTTCAATCATTAGCCATCAGGATGCGTAATGATTGCTGGTTTTGAATCAGTGAAACTTTTACCCAAGTGCACTTGTTATTTCAGTTATCTCATCACAATATGTGGTTATGTTCTTTGTGCAATGGTTGTTTACCCCTTAGTGGAAGCAGTCATCACAGCCACCTTGTCAGCATGTATTGGGCTCCCCTCTGCTGCCCTGCTGCTTCTCCTTAATGAACAGCAAAATCTTGTTAGCTGCAATGGCCAAAGGGTCCCCTTAGGCTTGATCACTGAATACATCTCACCTCTGAGACCAGTAACCTGTTCCTGCAGAGTAAATATAAAAGATCAGTATCACAATTAGATGTTTGGATGAGAACCATAGTACCAAAGAAAAATTACACTAAGACAGCAAAAAACTACATCATCTTCCAAAAATGTTAAGAAACACAGCTTTCTTGCCCCTTACCAGCTCTTCTTCTGCCATGGCGTTTCTCATTTTGATAATCCACCAAACATGGGAATGTTGGAAAGTCTAAACCAGAAAGTGGGACAAATCCTTCCAGAAGTGCTGTGCAGAGAAAACTTTAGGGGGCTACAGATAAAATCAACATAGTAATATAGCAATTCCAGTCTACCCACTTCTGCCAGATTGTCAGGTCTGGGTCACAGGGTCAAGCTCCTGGCTCATTTCAAACTTATACTCCAAGGCATTGGGTGGATGGAGCTGACCAATTTACTGCTGAGATCTATACCAGGAATACTATGGTGTTTATTTAGCTGTGAAAGCTGGTAGGAGAAGTTTCAACCTAACAATACAGGTAGAGTGTGCAGTAGGTTTAACTTCCACGGAGTGGTGACTACTTGGCCAGGACCTAGAGCAGAGTTTCATCATCTCAACATGTGACTACCTCCATTTTCACAACCGGCAGGGGAAAACAACACAGAATCCCCGCAGAAATGACTGATGCTAGGGCAAGGATTAGGGAAGAATCCTTATTTATGGCACTGAAAAGGCTATCTTTGGCAAAGAGAAGGATCAGTGGTGCTGTAACACTTCCCAGAGTAGAAGTCCTGCCATCGACGTTACGTCAATGAAGTCATAGACTTTGTGGAAAATTCATGTGTCACACTAAGAACAAGGGTAGGAAACAAGACATGCTCATTCAGCAGGACAATGGTATGGTTGTGGCATGAAGCCAATGGTGGAATTTGGAGCACACTATCTCACATATATCACTACCTCATGGTGTGGTATCACACAATCAATTGCAGACAGCACATTTTCCACTAAATGTTCACAGATATGCAGTTTTACTACTAAAATTATATTTCACACAAATTATAATAAGTGCCATTGGGTTTATTCAAGTGAGTTGATTTGTTTTGATCGTATTAAAATCTACTTTTCCAGCAAACTTCAGAATTACAAAAAAAGACTTAATTAGTGCTTTCCTAACTGCTAATATATTTTGAATTATTGGTGCAGTTCACGTACAGTTATTTAGATTTTATTGTGTGTTTAAAAAGTTTACACGAAAGACCCTTTCTTGTCTCACTCTCTGTACCCCAGCAAGATCGTGATATAGTTCACTTTAGAAAATGTTCGCACTTTGCAGACTGAGAAGGAAAACAAATATCTCCATGTTAAAAGTATAAGCAACAATTAGACAGAAGACCTAACCTGACATTTGATCTTAGTCTTTGAATGAACAGCAGAAGGGATTAAAACAAAACTTGAATGTAGCTTTATTGCTCATTCATCTTCTCTACTCCAGCATGATTATTTTTGGGGTGCTGCCTTACCCCCTGCACTCCCACTTTCATCGCCTATGAGAAAATAGGCCTGCACTAATGCAGATGTTGGGGACACACAGATCTAAGAGCCAGAGGCTTAACAGGTTATGATACAGCCTGATGTAAAATGGACAGAATTATTAATTATGGGGCAGATACTGAGATTTAGGGCCTTATTATGACCTTGGCGGACGGGATACTTCATCACAAACATGTCGGATATCCTGTCCTCGATATTACAAGTTCCATTATATCCTATGGAACTTGTGAAATGGCGGGCAGGATGTCCGTCATGTTTGTGACGGGCTATTAAATCCTCCGAAGTTGTAGTAAGGCCCTCAATGTGTGCAAACTCTCAGAAGAAAGTGTGCACTAAATGGAGGATTTAACCTTGAGGAAAAAGTTGCCATGCTGACTATGGATTTTAGGGAACATCTATGACAAATAGATTATAAGCTCATTTGTCTATAGTTTGCAGCAATGTTCAGACTGCCTTTCCAAAGCAGGTCAATTGATGGTGTGTAACTAAGGGCCTGATTTAGAAATTGGTGTAAGGGGAACACCACCATAACTCGCGGTTCCAGGACTTTACTTAGAGTCAGGGGAATCGGAAGGTGTACACCGGCAGAACCTCCATTAACTCATCTATTGTAAAGCTCTGATCTGGAGCCCTCTGATCAAAGGCCACCAGCTCCCACAGTGACTGTTCACTAACCTAGAGCAACCGTCATGTATTTTCCCTACCAGTGGGAAAAATACACAATGGCCCCTCTGGACAAGGAAAAAGCTCCTGGTGCATATAAACCATTTTTTGTTCAGAGAAAAGTTATTTCCACTATAAATACAGTGCCCACTCAGCAAGCCTTAGATACTGTGAAGAGAGCCACACACACAGTGGGGCCTTCACTGCACAGTTTCCTGCCAGGGAGGCTGAGATCTCGAAAAAGGGCAGATGGTCCTCACCAGGGTAGCAGGCTCCATACTCTAGGAAACCCTGGGAGATCCACAGGTGTCTGCTAGGGTCTAAATGACCCTTTAAGGGTCGTATTTAGGTTTTTTTGTGGCAGAAGAAATGCCAAAAACTGGCAGGCAGTCCTACAGCACCACCAAACCAACAGATCTCGCACCCCATTTGAAGATGGGGTAATAATCTCAGATGTTCCCTGCTGAGTCTGCCGTGCAAAGCATGACAGACACAGGCAGGCAAAATGTCCAATGGCCTCTGGGCCCAGGGCGACAACTCTGGGGTTGGTGGGGCCATTCCCTTTTTGTTTAGAGGACAAAACGTCTGCTTTGCAAGTTTGTTTTTACTGCACAAAAAGATTTGGGATCAGGCTATTTGGGCATAGTACCTGTTCGGCAAACTGCAGTCCTGCAAAGGAAGGTGTGGGCTCCTCTCACACACCAGATCACCCTGGCAAGCAGACATATACAGATACACATAGATCCATCCAGCTGGAGAAAGGGGGTCTTATACACGACCTTTCGTCACTGGCTAAAGTGGATCAGTAGATGCTTTCGGGATTGGTTGACGTAGATGTCCATCAGCGTTGGTGTCAATCCACAGCATTTCACGGTTGTGGACTACTTTAAAAAGTAGTCCACACACACATCCTCGTTATCTTCATTAATGCTTAGACTACTTGCTAGTAATCTTCATTACCTTGTTCGCCTGTCTTCCAAGTCACACTCCTCACAGGTTGAACAAAGTCCCAAACCATGTAAACAAATTTTCAGAAAACACACCAAGAGAATTTTTACTTGTGCAGATTTATTAAATGAGAACAGAAAATGATTGTGCTATGGACAAACAAACGCTGAAGCAGAAGAACAAGACCCAACCTCCCTAACTGGCAACTGTAGTGAGAAACTAAAGCATGTGGAGAGGCCTACCTTATATGAAAGAGGGAAATAAAATATAAGGTTATTGGTAGGCCAAAGAAAAGGTCATTCTCACCTTCTACTGAGAGTAGCTGTAGAAGGGTGACAACCTTATGATCTTTTTTGTCATACCAAATATGACAAATAAGAAATCTACTGTTCAAACCAAGGCTGTTCTCTGGACAGAGTCCTGTGCACATCCAGCAGATGGCAAAGAGATTTCTGCTCAGTGAAAGGAAAAGGAAAACACAGGTAAAATAAGTTATTGTGATAAATGAAAGGAAGCAGAAACTTTGGGATCTAGCCTAAGTATCACATTGTTCCTGAAACACCTCATAAAGGGTAGAATAGCTAAAAGGGACACAATCTCACCAAGCCTAAGTCAGAAAGAAATAGATGTTAGAAAAAATACTTTGAGGCAAGAAGTTTAATGAGTCTAACTCAAAGGGTTCAAATGGATGGCACTGCAGTGCTGCCAACAGCAATGCGAAAGCCAAGGAAGGAACGGGAGTGTGACTCACTGGCCATTTAAGTAGCAAATTTCTTAAGAGTAAGGAGGCTAGTGAGTCAAAAGTTTCAAATGAAGGTGCTCTTATAGCCCTGATCATTGGCCCCTGGCTATGTAACAAGGAAACTGATGAACCTATCAGAAAAGCATCTCTCAAGAACTCTAGAATTAGAGAATCTTCACATATAGAGGCGACTTCTCCTTTGGACACACATCACGTGTTAAAAAGTCTACAATGTCTCTCATACAACTTGAGAGATCTCAATTCTTCTTGATGTGTGGATTGAGAAAGCCACCCCAAGTAAAAACTTAAAGACACTAACTTTTACATTTCAATGTTCAGAGTACAGGGAAAGGCAGCTGAGAGTGTTCTCCAGAAGTACTGGGTATTTCAGGGGAGATGGAAAACTTAGAATGGTTTAGCCACCACTGCAACTTGTCCACTATCTCTGGGGAGAAAGGAACCATGATATTGTAATCCTACGATCCTGGGTCCCAGTGTGCCAGAAGATAATTCACCAGATGACATGGGTGAAGATAAGCCGAAAGAACCAGTTACAGGAGGGATGCCATATCTCCCTGAGCTGTAAACTAATGCCTCACCAAAGCTTCTCTGAAGGCTGAGAAGAAATCTCAAAGGTCTTTTCGGTTTTACCTATTTTGCTGGAGGAAGAAACACCCTTCCCACATCTGTCATCAACAGGGTTCCAATAAATTGCAGTCTCTCATCTTGCAGAAGTTGTGATTTGTTTCTGTTCAGTAGAAAGCCATGGGATGATAGCATCTTGCAAACCATTTAGACTGCCTCTAGACCCATTGAAAAAGAAGAAGCAGAAATTAACCAGTCATCAAGGTAGGAAAAGACCCAAAGCATGAACATCATGCACCAAAGGAGCCAAGATCGTTGTTAACGCCCTTGGGGCTGAAACTAGTGCAAATGGCAGGACACAATACTGAAAATGATTTCTAAAGTCACTGAACCTTAGAGATATCTGAGAACTAAAATGAATCAGGAAATGCAGATACACATTTTGGAAGTCCTGGGAAGTAAGAAACATTTCAGGA
Organism: Pleurodeles waltl; assembly: GCF_031143425.1. Classification (NCBI taxonomy): domain Eukaryota; kingdom Metazoa; phylum Chordata; class Amphibia; order Caudata; family Salamandridae; genus Pleurodeles; species Pleurodeles waltl. The sequence goes on from NC_090450.1 coordinate 41,081,753, forward strand.
GACACCAGTGGCAGAATGTATTTTAAAGTCACCATTTTGAACCACTGGTACAGAATATATTTGTTGAATCTTTAAAGGTCCAGCACTGGAAGGAACTCTCCTGATACCGTCTGCACCAAGAACATTAGGTGGTAACAGCCCAGTCCTCTTTTGTAATCCGGAACTGCGATAATAGTGCCCTGATGAAGAGGTCCTCCATTCCGTTCTCGAGGATCTGCAGTTTCACCGGACATAAAGGAATTGGAGCTGACAGGAGAATATTGTCTGCTTTTGTCATTAACCCAGTTCAATAACCTTCCCACACCACTTCATAGACCCATGTACCTGATATGTGTGCTTGCATTTCTTTAACAAATGCTGAATCCTTCTGTCTACCTTTTCAAGATGGTAATGACTTTGGGACAGCTGGAGGTTTACTAGCAACTGCAGTCTGTTTCTGTGCTTTATACATGAAGGGACCTCCCTGGCCATATCCCCTGCCATCAAAAGTCTGATCACTCTCCCTAGAAGTGGAATGCTAACCAAGAGCCCAGGGTAACCAAACTCACTACCTCTGCCTGGAGTTAGACTGGACGCAGCAACTTGTGGTCTTTTATTGAGTTCTTAACTACATGTTCCAATTGAGGGCCAAACAAAACGATTTGTTGCCATTAAATAGAAGATGACTCAATTGAGATTTTTGGGTGTTTTCAGCTCTTCATGACCTCATCCTGTCTCCTAGCTGCCACCGGCGAACTAGCTTCAGAGGCAGAAGCAGCTTTGCATACGCTGTCAAAGGAAATGTTTAAAAGGAATGAGACTTTTTGTTCTGCTAACGCTAGATGGGCAGTGCCATCTTCTCCTTGTTGAAGCTCCTTTGCTAAACCATGAAAGTCCTGAAGAAGCTGAACTGTGTAGATTGCATTAGTCCCTGTCCTTAAAGCAAAGTTGGAGGCAGAGTAAGCCCTCTTTATAGCTCCCACCACTTTCAAATCAGTTGCATCTAAAAGGCCTGCTTTCTCTGAAATGATGATAACACTCGAAGCAAGCCCTTCCATCAGTGAGTCACCTTGATTTTCTAAAGGAAGCCTTCCTGGAATTTTCAGAGTGGGTAACATTTTGAAAGGAATCTATGGAAATTAGGCTTCTCTACATCTGTCCATTCTCCATAGAGAAGCCCCATGATTGCATTATGGAGGGGAAGACAATCCAGGTCCTTTTGTCACTAGTAGGTGAAACAAAATCATAAAAATCATCCTCTTCCCCCTGAGAGGTAGCAGGCAAAGAGAGATTCTTCCTTAAATTATTCAAAACCTCCCTTAATTCTGCCCCTTGCATGCATCTTCCTTTCACCTTCCCATTTTCTTCTGAGATATCTGTGTTCACATCTTGAACCACAGTAGTCTTTTTGGAAGCAGGAGGGGCTTCTCTTGCTGCAAAGCCAGCTGCTATCACTTTATTCACCATATCCTGCTAAGCAATATCAGTATCAAGCTGCAGAAAATCAAGAGAAACTACTTGGAGCAACTCTTCCTCTGAAGAGGCTTCATCATTATTCCTCTTTGAAGAGCATTTGCTTGACTCCGTTATTATAGCAGAGAAAACCACCACCAACCACTGTCTTCCAAACACTATTGACATGAGACAAAGGGCCTGATTACGACTTCGGCGGGGGGGATTACTCCGTCTCCAATGTGATGGATACCCTGCCCGACAAATTACGGGTCCATTATATCCTATGGAACTTGTAATATGGCGGGTGGGATATCTGTCACATTTGGGACAGAGTAATCCCCTCCACCGAAGTCGTAATCAGGCCCAAAAAGTGTTAACCAATTTTGTCTGCTTCCTGCACCCTTGCTGCTTAGCAATGGGAGCACGAGAGAATGCGAAATGTTGTGGGGCTGCCGACCAGGCTGCAATGCGGTTACGTCTATTTACATGTCTTGCTCCTCATTGTTGAGTGGGGAAGAGTTACAATTGCCCGAATGGGGCGACAATCTGCAGACTAACTCCAACCTAAAGTTTCTGCAGAGGAAGACAGCTGATACTGACCTATTTGCCCTAAACAATACCCTCTTAATTGTAATTACACATACCTGAAGGCTCCTACATTCACCGAGGAACATTGCTACTGAATGTGCTTGAACTGTAGCCGTGCAAATCTATTTTCTAAGTGACTGAAGATGGTTTCCCATCTTTTGCTGATGAAATAATTTTTACCAAATTGCATTTGTTTTTTTGAAACAACTTCCTAGATAAGCTTTCAATGTTGTGCACAGATTCAAAGAATGTAAATTGTAATCCTCTTCCCATTCGGGGTTTTTAGAAATAACTGGAAGTTCCAATTCTTGTGACTAATGAAATCTTGAAATTACCTTCTGATGAAATGAAGAATTTGTATGCAACATAACCTTGTCATGAAAAAAAACTGTAAATAAGGCTCATGATTTAAAGAAGTGTCTATCCCACATAATTATACATCCCTTGGTTCTATCCACCAAAAACAACTGACCTGATAGGATCAAAAGGCTCTTTCTTTGTAACTATTACTAGCAAACTGAGAACCCATGGAGGGACCCCGTAAATAATGGGATCTACGATTTGAAAAAGTATTTAGTAACAATGTAGCTAAAAGGATCATTTTGGAAAGATCTGAGCCAGCAGATCTAAAAGCCCTTGTATCTAAATGCCCTCAAAGTAGATACCAAAATAGCCATTTAAAACAATCACTCAAAAACTATAAAGTATTAAAGGGATCACAATTCTATGTAAGGATTCCTTTTGAAGAACACCAAGGTGCCTTTCATAAGATTTTGTTGTGGGAAACCTATCCTGCTGTAACGGTAAATCAATGTCACTTGAACAACCAATATTCTGCAAACTGTTCTGCAGAATCTCCAAACCACACGCTAAAGTGGTTGAAGATTCTTGAGTGGCAGTCCTCAAAAGTGACCACGAAATTGAATTACTGGAAGTTCCCAGCAAACATCTACTAAAGACAGAAGGAGCAGGAATAATAATTTTCTAAGCTATATTGGAGCTACTAGTATCATCTCTGCTCTCTTCCATCATTCCTTGACTAGCATGTTTTGACAACTGAAATTATTGGAAATGCATGTATGAGAACGTGAGAATAATGCAATGATGCCACCCAGCCCAGTAAAAAGGCATCCCTTGTCAATGCCAGTGTTACCTGTGGATTCAGATAAATAATTTGATCAGCTTGGTCTCACTCAACAGCCAGACAGGGCCTCCCTGAGAGAAAGACCCAGTTTTAACTTGCCATTGAAGTTCATTGATGTTAGAGACCAATGATCTAGTAGAAATGTTACAATGGGCTTCAGGCGAAATCAAGCCTAAAGTCCCCAAACACACTGTGGATGCCCCCATGATAATTCATTTACAGAAACAAACAGTCTAATAGCACAAAACATGATAATACCACAAAACCAATCTCAGAAGAATGGGGTCTCCCCACTGTTTATATTTTTCCATGTAACAATGAAGAACAGCCAAATTGGTTTCACAACGAATGCCATATGAGGATACTCCCTTAAACACATCCCGGGTGGCCCTAGCTGACACTTTTCCAAGAACAGGAAGTCTGAGCCAGTCATTCGCTATATCTTCCAAAATAATTTATTCTGTACATCCAGTCCAGAAGAAGTAACACCGTTCCCAACAAGTGAAAGCGAATGTGAGCACTTATAAGACTCAAACTCTATGAAGGCTGAAGCTGGGACTTTCTATATTCATATGAAACCATGCCACTGCAGAGCTCTGCTCTGCATACCAGTTCTGCATCCTCCTGGTCCTTTGAATAATTAAAACCAGTAATCAGCCAGTTCTATTAAAAGACATACACTCTGACTACCATAGCACGCAACACAGCCACAACTTTTGTAAAAACCCTAGAATCCATGGTTTGACAGACTATGGAGCTTACTCAGTTGTGAAAGCTGGAGGAAGCTCTTTCAAATTGACAACACAGGCTAAGTGTGCAGTAGGTTTAAGTCCAAAAGAGTTGTAGGTACGTGGCCAGAGCTAGAGCAGGGCTTTCGCTCCTCACCGAAACGCGAACAGAGTAAATACCTTGTCACCTTTCAACCTATGGAGCCACCATAAACTGACGGAGAAGGAGAACTTCTGACACCCTCATGCAAATCCAAAACGTCATTCATATAGCCATGCTTTTGGAGGGTTTGGTTAATTGATTGTAACGCTGGTTGTTAAGGACTGTTTTTATCATAAAAGAAGCCCCCTCCCCCAGCCACAGGCCCTCCACCGAAAGCACGTCCTCAATGGTTGAATTGTTGCTGATCCCCTTCCAAAATAGCAAGAATTAAAGAAGAAATTACCTCATTGCTGATTCGCCTAAAAAGCAAATCTGTCCTAATCTTCCACCTATTTCTTGATCCAACGTTCAGACCTGGACGACATATAAGCAATCTTATAAATGGCAAATGAAGGACAAACGTGCTGACTTGCATTGAAGTACCAAGAACTCAACTACATCTGCCGAAGACCAAAAATAGTTGCATCAGAGCTGATATTTGAAGAGGGTCATCACCTGTGACCTCAAATGGGCTTTGGAAACTTTTAGCAATTACTGCACAAAAAGAGTAGCAACGGCTCCTTCCATCACAGCAACATTTGAGACTGAATAAGCTCCTTTACAAGAAGTCGAATTGTTATCCGTACCGCCCGAAGATGATGCATCTTTGAAAGCCAAGAAAGATTGTGGCAATCCACTCGCCTACCCAGAATTCGAATTCACTTAGTTAATGCTAGAATCTCATCTTCGAATTTTTCGAATAGGTATTTCTTTGCCAAACAAATGGCTGCTTTTCTATATCTATATAAACTTTTTACCAGATATCTCTGGATTGCTACATTTACTTTAAAAAAAAAACCAACTCCATGATAGCAAAAACCTGCAAAGAAATCCTCCTGAAATTCTTCCATGCCAGGCGGTGCAAAACCTAAATCAACTTCTATTTATCCCAGCAGAGCCCTTAATTCTGTGTTCTATACATGTCTTCGCTTTTGTTCAGCTCCTTCAATTCCATCACAGGCATGCTTGGGAGCAGTTTCAGCAGGTTTTATTTATGCCTTGCTGACTTCGTTATCAATAGTCATCTGCAACCCTCCAAGGGCCAACAGACTGTTTGCTGGGCCTCCTGTTCATGCTACGGCTCCTGTGAATGTTATTGCTTCTCAGTATCTCCATGACCCATCACAAGAAACGTCAACCAAAAACCAAAAGACCCGGGAGCAGGGCACTTAAATACTCTTTCTTGCTTTGGTTTCTAGTGTCTCCTACTTACTAAAAGAAGACGCTCCAGGAACAGAGTGAGTCTGACATGTCAGACTAAGAAGAGATACTTCAAGGCTCAAGGAAAGGCATCTACTACCCAGAAAGATTATGCTTCAACTGTGAATACAACTTTTAATTCGTTTATATGATTTATTGTACAGATATTAAAATCCATTACAATTAAAAACCAAAAGCGGACAATAATCCAATGCACAAATAAAATAACCCTCCTTGCCAATAGTCATATTGATAAAACAAGCATATGACAAATAAATACATAGCTGGTTAATCCACATTATTACTAATTTAAAGGTAAAGCATTAAACGAGAGCATTCAATAAATAAAGTATAACATTATACGTGGAAATTATTAAAAGGTTTTTTTTCTTCCCACCCCCTGGCGGTCCCAGCGCCCACCTAACAACAAAACCCAGGCACTTAAAGTGCTTACGTGCACTTATTGAATGACCAGTAAGAGCGTCCAACAGGAGTAAAAACCAAAATACCAAAGTAAAAACTCAGTAAATAAAAGGAGTGATTTACCTCCAACGGTGCAAAGCACATTAAACTGTGCTCGCAGTGCCCTGAAGAAATTTGGCCAAAGCGTCCTTAATAACATATAATCACTAGAACATTCAACATTGTATTCCTAGGATCTAGACACACTACAACAGCCTGTTGACAGGTGCGGATCCCCAACTTTTAATTATTGAACTGACTGACTTGCCAGGGCTAAGCCGCCTCAGTTCATTACATGGATGCTAGCTTCCACCCTGCATTACCCAGAGCTCAACATCCAGGGAGTATCTCAAGATGATGCTGCCATAACCACTGTAGCATCCCCAGTGGACGAAAAAACATAGAAGGACCTTAGCTATCTTACAAAGATAGGGAGCACAGTATGGTGTCCACATCAAGCTGGACAGAAAAATGACACTGATGTTGTTGGAGAGGTTAGAGCTGGGTTTAGTGGATCCATGGACTAGAGTGGGAAGAAAAACTTTACGGGAGCAGTTTGTGATTCAGCCTTTGAGTGAGGAAACTCAAATGTAATGGGAAGAGGAAGACGGATGAGGAGATAATGCTGCTTTGTTTTATGACTTGTGGCCACATATTTTGTGTGATGGGACATTTGTGGTGGATGCTTAAGGGTTTCATCTGTAACCCGCAGGCTGCAAATACATTTGTTCATGTGTATCTCCTCGATGCATTAACTCTTTGCAACTGAAAATGCACAGATGCTGTACAGCACTAGATGAAAAATAGCAGTTAGCAGGCAGATGAGCATTAAAGAACTGATCATTACTCTTTAGGAAACAGATAACCAATTTACCGGAACTGGCTTATTTTCTTGTCTGCTCTCTAATTTTGACACCACACTATTCTGAAAGCATATCTGAGGGAGTAATGTGTTTGTGCCTGTTCCCAGTTGTGTGTTGGCAGCAGTATTTGCCTAACCTCACAATAACTGTTGCATCAACTGTTGCCAGTGGTTGTTGATACGCTCAGGAGACCGGTAAGAGAGAGCCAAGCACTAACAGAGATAGCTCTCTGGCCTGGATAGCATGACCTGGCTGGTTACATTTGAAGTATTCCTTTTACTACTGCCAGCTGGATTTGTTTGTGCACTGATAGTGCCAATGTCTGTGCATCGGAGCCTGCCTTTGGTATTGTTATTCTATGTTTGGGATGGTTTATACAGGTCTGAGTTGCTGTAGGAAGTAGACAACTTACAATTGAACTTTCACAACAGCTAATGCAACAGTTACTGCACCAGTATTCTCTGGCTCTTGCCTGTGACCTACTGTGTGTTTTGTACTTTTTGTCATCTAACGCGTTCTGCAGAGTTATAAATGCTTTAAATGAAGGTGGTGATGCTAGGATGCGTCAGATACTGCTGTCTGTTGTGCATATTCCTGCAAAAATAATTAATTATTTGCAGAACTGTTTTTGTAATATGCTTGCTGCAAGGAAATGCATCCTTCTGTGTGGTGACCCCATTTTGTTTTACTGAATTATGTTGCTGCTTTTTAGACTCTGCACACCTAGGCACTGCTGTTCAGTTCCCAGTGCATACGGTCTGACCCCCTCAAGACATGTAAAAAATGGTATTCCCTGATTGGCATATTTAATTCTCCTATACCGCCACAGTATATGATGCAGAAACTGCACCCATGCATGGAAAGTTAAAGGTCACCTGTGGACTCCAGTACTTATTGTGCTATTCACTAGCATGGATTGGGCTCTATCATTGTAACCTGACTGCTGCAGTTTACACCTTCAGAGGAACATGTTAAACTAACCCTTTATGACAGGTAAAAACCTCTCTCGTAATTACTACTAAGGCATGCCTGTGTAGCTCTTATGGCCCACAAGGTAGGATGCATGGTATTTAAAAGTGAGACATGTAGAAAAGTAATGTTACAATGTCTCTACATTGACAAGATCCCAAAACATATTTTCACTGTGGCAGGCCTAGTTGTCCTATGAAGAAAATCAGAGTATAGATTAAAATACTAATACTGTATCTGATGAATGGGACTATGTTGAAAAATAATCAAACAACTATTTTAATGGGTATCCAAATCCGTTTCAATGGTGAAGTCTGATGTTTGATAACTATTAATGAAAAGTAACTTTAAAAAATTACCTTTTCCTGCCTGAAGTTCCTAGAGGCTATTTTGCGTTATCCTGCCACCATCTCCCAGCCTGTATTTGCACTGAATAGGGTGTGAATGAGGTATCAAATTTGTCCCAGAATCTACACAATAACTCACTGTTATTGACAGGTTGTCCTGAATGGGCAAGGTTGATTCCTCTGAGTTCATCAGAAGAGCGGGAACTTGCCATCTTGTTGACACCACAATTTCAAATCCTGCCTGACAGTTCTGTTTGAGCCACTTGTAACACTTTGGTGCACCTAAATGGAGCAAAATCAATTCCAGGACAATTCTTATTTCCTTCCTGGTTGCTGACAGACCCTGCTTTTGTCGTACCAGACGTCTGTCTCCTAGCGTATTGTGGGTACAGGGGCTGCTTCAAATTGTATTTTAGTGTTAGTTGGCAGGGGGAAATGGTGAGCTCCATAGTCTTTACACCGTCTGCGTTCAGATCTCAAGTTTAGTGTGGCCGAAGACTTTGGCCATCTTGGCATTGCCCTGGCACATGGTATCTGTAGACTGTGGTAAAACAAACTGGAAAGTTTTAAAAAGTGGTTAAGCTTGCCCCTGGATACTTTTACCTCACTGGTTAGCAAGTGCAAAGGAGCCACCACCACCCACAAGTTGGTGCCAAGATTAAATGTGGCAACTCAAGGCACCATCCTCAAAACACTTTCTGGACATGTGGAGGAAAAAAACAAGGACTGCACCTGCTATTTGAGAGCTGTGAGGGGACCTGTTAGGAATGGACCAGCTCCCACTTGTATACAAAATAATGAAGTGGACTCCATATGAATATTTTGCCTGCATGTAAGGTTGTTCAAGTGAAACTTCTGGAATTCATTGGCCAACTTGAAAAACTTGGTTACGTGAATTAGTCCATGTGGTTCCATTTGCCCCTATGTGTAAATTGCATTGAATAAAATAATATTTTACTGAAACCTCTCCCTTCTTCTTTACAAATAAAATGGTCTTTCAGAATGGAGCTGTCATACTGCAAGTACAGCTCTCCAATGTATAACCATGAAATGAAGACTATAGCTAACTTAGAAAGTAGATCTGGAGATTTTCTACTGAGAGAGTATTAGAAATTTTTCAGCTCTTCGTCTCTCATGTCTAAGTGCATGAGAGTGAGTGCATGATTGAGCTGGCATGAGACAATGAATGCATGAGTGTTGATGTGAATAAGCAAGGGTCTTTGACAAGCTTGTGTGAGTGGCTTGTGGAGATAGTGCCAAAGTGTTGCTGTGCTTGAATGCATGAGGGAGGGTTATGCTAGTCTTAGTGAGTGTGCATGTTGAGAAAGTGAGTGAATCTTAGAGTGTACTGGTGTCAGGAGTGAGAAACTGCGTATCAAGGATGAGTTTGTATCAGTGGATGCTTGGTTAAATAGTGCATGCATGAGTGTGTTGCTCTGATTGAGGCAACACAAAAGGACGATGGACGGAGTGCTGAAACTTTTAAAATGCTCACCCCCAGTCACAGGTCTGGGTTTAACATGCCACCCCAGTTTGGACCCAGTCATATGCAAATCAGTCTTGACTCTGCTCCTCATGGGAACAGTCTAGCCCAAACTGCCAGTCCAGGTGCTCCCTGGCATGGAAACAAGCATCCTGGGACAGGTTTCAGGGTACCACCACCAATCAGCCAGGCTAGCTTGAATCCAGTGGCACAGTGAGCAAGAGATCCATGCTGGGCATACCCTGGCCACTAAGTATGGCTTTAGCAAAACAAAATGATGATGAATGGAGTGCTGAAACTTTTCAAACACTCACCCAGAGTCACAGATTTGGGTTTAATGCATCTGATTGAGATGTAGTCAGCCTGTGACTAGGCAACATCCTTTCACATACTAACAATAAAGTGGTTATTTATTGTGCTAGTAACATATTGACAATTGAAATACAATACCATAACAGCCAGCACGTCCTTTTTAAATTTGTCAAACAATCTCAAGCAAGCATTAGTAGAGTCACTAGGTTAGATTTATAATTGTAAATACATACAAAACGCAACTTCTGCTGAATGAAGTGATGTACTAATGGAAACTAGCATGTGGCTGAAGCCTAAGTCTATTTTTCAGTAGTGCTTCTGAAAGTTAGTTTTCAGTTGAGCACATTAGCTCTGGTGTCAGTCAGTCAAAACAAGCACTGGTAATGTCAAAAGATTGGCACTTGCCTTTAACATGTCAGACCTATTAGCCTGCCAGTGCTTCTTTACATGGATCTGCCACATCTTGGAAAACAAGGTCAGTAGGTAAAAACACATAATTAGTCAACCAGGTCTCTTGAAGAAAAAGCATGCCCGTTATTTAAATATATCCTTGCCTTTCTCTGTCACAATGTTTCATGGCCATCTACTTTCTAACTTTGGATGTTTGAATTATCTGTTAGGTGACAAATCTCTCTCTGACGTAGATTCACTGTAGCAGGTAACTTGTAGATGAGCATTGCAGAGAGTATAACATGTAATTGGAGAAACCATGTTGCTAATCTCAGAGAAGTAAGGTAACAGCATAAATGTTGAAAAGGCTAGGACTGAGGGCAGACCCCTGAGGAATCAGGCAGGGGGAGAGTCAAAGATGCAAACCGGTCAAGCACATAGCCCCCCTCGCAGCGCCTTGGAGATGGTGAAAGAGCATAGAGTGAGAGACCATGCAAAATGCTGCTGTCAAGGATAGAAAGGACCACTTCATGACTCTTATCCAAGATTACTTTAAAGCTTTCAAAGACAGATAGAAAATACCAATCAGAAGGACTAAAAAACAGCAGCCTAAGGGTCCACAAATGAAGTCTAGGATTCTGTGGATGCCACTCTTCTTCTATGAAAATGAATCCATCCTCATCTTTTCCTCGGCCTATAACGCACTTCTCCTCCTTATGAGGGAAGAGCTTTCTGCCCTGTCTTGCTGAAACTTTGCTGCTTACCCTGGTTGATGGCGAATCAACTGATGTCCTGAGGACGAACACTGACTCTGTATGCTGACTCATTACGGAGGGTAACTATATGATGAATTGTAATTGTCTGTTTGCCTTTCTTTCTAGGTACCAACTGCTCTTTTGACAGAGTCCATAGTTTAGATGTTTTCTAAATTTGTGTTACTAAATTGTTTTGCATGAAGCCCAACATGCTGATGCTAATTAGAGGTTGGTTAAGGAATTCACTGATATTGGGTGCAAATAGGCAAATTACTGAATCTTTGCTTTGTTGAATATTGTACTAATGATACTCTGCTAAAATAGATATATGTTGACTCTGTGTTTTGTTCTAATGTTTATAATTTTTCCTTTGCATAAGTCTTATTCAAGTTGCCATATTGTGACACTGTTGATTTTTTTCTCTGGTATTAAGATTAATAAACTTGCTGGTAGAGTGTAACAAATAGGGAATAAATATCTTGAATCTTACTAAATTCTGTGTGGTTATTCATGGCTGAAAGGTCATGTTGTGTTTCAATTCTTATTAATGCAATTAACTAATTTGATTGATCGTTATTGTGAATATTGATGAGGTTATTGATCTAGTGATTGAAATGTTGAATAGATATCTCGAATTAAGGTGTCTCCAATCAGGGTCAAAAGGTTCATTGGCCTAAAACGAGTCCCCGTGTAAGTAAAGTTTCTCGGTCGGGACGCATTACCAGTTCTGTTTTCGAGATAATGCAAATTGGAAAGATGATGTTCTCCTAAGTCCCAAATGACTTTCCCGGAACCCAGAGCTTGCCAAAGTGAGTTGGGTATGTTCTCGGCGTTCTAGTTATAGTATGCATGACGTAGAATTTGCGCTTGCACAGCTTATGCATACTGCAGGCGAATTGTGAGGTTTGTGAGAATTTAGGCCAGGTGATGATTTAGTAGTAGTGTGCGTACTCTGCAGTATGAGAGTAGGGAAGTCGTCGAACTTCATGTGAATGTAGCGCTTTGTGCTAAAACAAATTGTCCACATGGTTGTTGGTGATGTACGGACCCTACGTAGTCTAAGACTCCGGAGTATATTGATAAGTGTATGAGACACTTGGTTTATGTTGTAATTTGCGCTAACAGGTCAATCGGACGTGGTTGACAAGTCGAGTTCGATTCAAGGTGTGTGAGTGAAAACTTCAATGGAGATTTGGCACGTTCTAAAGTGCACTAGGACAAACCATTGACAAGTCGAGAGTAAAATTTGCGGGTCAAATTTTGCTTGCGAGTGCTGGATCTGAGAAGGAGAGAGTAGCGGCGGAGGCTTCAAGTGAACTCTTTGTGAAGTTCTGAAGCGATTGTGTTACCCTTCCTGCAGTAAACTGGCAAATTTGAATTTTTGTTGTTGAGTGCTCGCAAAATATTGCATTAGTTTGTGTGGATCGAGAGTGAGGAGGACAAGCCGCAAGACTTTGTCAGCCGCAGTGTGTTTGAGTGTGATGTAATTGGAGCCGCGCTGGGATAAGTCGGTTAGTTAGAAGGGTCGCGCACGGATTGGCAGCCGTCCGTGATAGGCAATTGTTTGAGATGGTAGCCGAAGAGTGTTCTGGGAATTAAAGTCACTTCCTGATTCGATTCCAAACAGAATAAAAGACGCAAAATGAAATTTTTCAAGGCTTTAAGGAGTGCTTTGACGGGACATGTATACATTACAGTGAGTGTGGGGGAGCCCACTCCGCCAAAGGATACTCCGGCTCATGCCGTAATAGAGGAGAAGGCAGTCGCCCATGTCTTTGGCTAAAGCAATGGTGCAAATTAACAGAGAAAGACGGGTGTTTTGCATTTCAAGAGTATGGGATGTTCAACATAGGGATCTTAGAGAATTTGCAGAAGGTGCTAACTGAGCAAAAGCCGCCTCCGAGGCCAGCACAGTTTGAAGCGTTAGCCATTTGGGAATTAATGGCCATACGACCGAGGCAACAAAAGTTTGAGAGAAGAATGAGAAAGGCAGAAAAGACACTAGCGGCGGCGAGATGGGATAGCGAGCACAGGATGTGGAGAAGAGAAATAATAGATGCAGTCAGGATGTGTCCGGCAATAACTCAAGAAGCCGACACGCAGGGAAGAAAAAGCAATTGTAAAACAGACAAGGGCTCTAGCAAGGAAAAGGAGACTAAGAAGTCTTGGATGGATGCAGTAATTCAGATGATGATGAGTTTCAAATTGTTACATGATCGTCCACCGCCATACGCCATGGATGACAATAGACCAAGTACTATTGCAGGTCCTGTAAATTCAACACAGAACCAGGGGACCACCAATACGGCAAAGGCAAGTAATGTTACCACATCAGCTCCAATACAGAATGGTGCTAGTGTATCCACTGCACCAGAAATGCAGACACAGTTGCAGCCACCACCATTTCAGAGGCTCTACCCTGATGTCCCAGTATTAGAAACCACTACGAGCCTGATGGTGCCACCTGACCAGGCGTATGCGAGATCAAAATTAGTGCAGATTGAACCGACTCCACTTTTACTGCCCCAACCACAGCATCAAATGGTTCTGAGTTACACTTCTGGACATGCTGAATTCACCACAGACTACTCCTGCGATAGCAGAGCGGGCGGAAAGAGAGGAATACCTACATTTTGTGAGGTTGGGCATGGAAGCAGCTGAGTCAGTTGAAGGAAGCATGGGAGTAAACAGACTAGAGTCTTATACTGAGGCAGAATTGCGATATATGTGCCCGAAAATAACTAAAGAAGTGAGCAAGGTGCACCAAAGGTTGGCAAACCTAGCAGATAAATATGGCATAGACTTAGAAAATACTAAATATATGAAGAGGAGTTACAGGTTAGATTTTGAGCCTAAGGATTTTGATGACATGAGGTCTACTGGTATGAAGGCAAACCTTAAAGAAATATTACAGAGTGCGCACGCTTTGCGGAGCATTAGAAAAGTGCGAAGGCAGATGGGCAAAGAAGAGAGATAAAGGGAAGAGTAATTGCTCAGAGCAGCAGCCAAAATCAGTCCCCGATACTGGCGCAATTAAAGCGTACTCCATGAGAGAGACAGCGGGAGGGGTTCTTGTCCATGTAACATGGTCCAGAGGTGACATTTAGTCATTCACAAATGATTTTCCCAGGCTGAGAGAAAAGCCAATAGAGTGGTACCAGCACTTCTTTGGGAAGACCCGAATACTCTCTTTGAGATTATTGTTTCAGCCGACTTGTGGCTTGAATGCAAGAGAAGTGTGGATTGGCCGACAGCAGAACCGGCCCGGGACAAGGTCACAGGAGCTCTGTCTCCTGAGATGATGAGGTACTCCTATAAGGGGATTGAGTTTTTGAAGCAGGAAGTGTTGCCGCAAAACATTGATTGGCAAAAGATAGATCGAATGGCACAGGAAGCTAAAGAGTCAATACATGCCTACTATGAAAGGTTGTTGAAAGCGTTCAAGCATTACAGTGGTACAGAGGTGATAGAGCCGAAAGATATGAACCACCTTGTGTTCAGGTTTGTTGAGGGACTGAGGCCAGAAATTAGCCAGATGATTAAGAACCATTTGATCTGTTGGCAAGCGAAGCCGATTGATGAGGTGTTGCAATACGCGAAATAGTGTAGTGATGAGATCGAATTGAAGCAGAGGAAGTTGAAGGAAAAGGTGATGGTGATGCAAATAAAGGCAGCGCAAGCAGGGATGCAGGGAAATGGAGTACAACAGATGGTGCAACAGCCGCAAGGAAACGGAATGTTTCAGGCTCATTGAAATGTGGAAGAGATATCTTGTTTTAAGGTGTCTCCAATCAGGGTCAAAAGGTTCATTGGCCTAATACGAGTCCCAGAGTAAGTAAAGTACCTAGGTCGGGACGCGTTAGCACATGGACCCTGGAAAAGAACGGGCTCCAGAGCACAGGATGTAAATTCACAGTGTTTTGCTGAGGCTTTCTTCTTTTGCATTTTGTAAGATAAGCCACAAACAAATCGAAGCCCAAACCTACGAAAGTGTCCAACCAAGATGGTGTATTTCAGACACTGATTGCGTAGGAGTGTAGGAAACTCTGGATTGTACAGCACTCTACCGGATAATAGGTCCATGGACCAGCAGGTGCAGATAATGATGGGGACACATGCATGCAAGTACTTTCAAAATGGCTATTTTGCCGTGGACAATGGGAAAGTATATCAGCTAACATTGTTAAAAAAAAAACTTGTGTGTGCGCAGATGCTGGTTGGAAATATTTCTGTTAGCAGATGAATAGCGCAAAACCTCTAAACAAAACACCAACAGTGACCAAGAGACTCAGGTTAAGAACAATGTGCAGCCACGGATCTTAGTCACCAGTAGAAAATGCCAAGCGAATGTTCTGCTTCAACTGGTAATACTTAAAAGTCCCTCTTTTTAGTGGACATATGGCTACCCCCTGAACTTTAACCAAAATTCCCGAGTTGGTGTGTTTAAAGGTATCTGAAATTGATTAAGCAGCTTTCGAAATCAAAGATGTAATGCAGAATAATTTCTTTCATTGAACATTCATCCTAACATTCCGTTAACAAGCACAATGCTGATTTGTTGCAGCCACACAGAGTCATGAGTTGAGCGAAGTCACAGCACTTATCAGGGTCGGCTTTTGGGTGGTGCGAGCGGTGTGGTCGCACCGGGTGCTGACCTAGATTTAGGGGCGCTGACTGCAGGGGGGCGCTCTGTTTAGCAATAACTTACGAAACGTGTGATTTAAGAGCACCCTCTGAAAAGTTCCTTGTGTGTCCAGCCTTCAGGAAGCAATCAAAATGTCCTTGAGTGAGAGAGATTGTAGTTTTGTCTAGAGGCAACTTTGACTCACCATAAAGTAGCGTAGAGGGTGCTGCAAAAAAAAACAGAACTATATTTTATGTGGATAACTGAATCGATTAGTGAAGCCAGCCTTTCCAAGAGCTTTAAAACGAATGTATGTGAAAGGGGGGCTCTGGAGAGATGAGGGGCTCATTTGCGGAGTGGCAGTAAGGGATTCCAAGGAGTTGGTCATGGAGGGGTGCCAAAAAAGAATTTTGCACAGGGCGCTACTAGCGCTAATGCCGGCCCTTAGACTATGAATAAGTTTCACTCCAAGTGCTTGACATCCTCCTCAGTAATGCTGCTTTATCCGGAGTCAGCACTGTCTTCCTGCCTTTAGGAAGCAGTAATTGCTTTCATAACCTCTAAGGCCATAAGATGTATAAGAACTATCCTGAGTTCAGACCACCTTCTCATCCTCTGCGCCTGTGCAGAATGGGTCTGCACGTTTCTTTTTTCCGTCTACAGCTCATGCATTAACGGAAACATCCTCGTAGGTACTGCATGAGCTCCTGGCAGCGCAGCTCGGACATACGAAGAGGCACAAATTAATGCCCTCTGTCTCTCAGTGTTATCTACAGCCCATAAACTAACTTGGAGATTTTCAGGGTTAACAAATTCGCTGAAGAAGACCTAATGCAAAGATACAGCGCAGCAAATGGGACGCTCTTTTTCCTTCATGTGTGAAAAGTGCTCTGAAACCCGTTGGAAAACTTGCAACCCGCTGCTTCTACTGAAAAAACAAATAAGCCACTCCCCATTTTCTAATAGGATTGCAAAAGACCTAGGTAAAGAGCCCTGAGATTTTTCTTTGTAAATAGTATTATTTGTTCAAAAGTGTTTGTTTCGCTACCTGTGTCTGTTTTACTGTGGACTCTCTGTGTTTCAGGCAGCCTGGCCTCTTTTAAAGTGGTATTTGTTTTTTTTTTTGCCGTGATTGTGTGAATTGCCTTGATAGTTTGCGCCCCCCCCCCCTTTTTTCTCTTCTAAGTAAAAAGGCTACATACATCTTGCAGAGGGTGTTTTTAGGAGACTGTTATAATCTGTTTGTGTGTTTTAAATTGTGCTCAAAACTGTCTGCCCCCCTATATTTTTGCCTTTAAAAAAGCCCGATTTTAGAGTGCACACCCAGCACTATTGCAGTGTTTGTTTCTTAAACAATCTCTCCCTTACCTGGAAAGTAGACTCTGCTAGCTTGGAAGTGTGGATTCAGCCTGTCTGTATCCAAGGAGAGTCTGAATAGAGCAGCAGTTGCCTTTCCCCTGACCACTGGAACGGGTGTTCAGTTAACTTGCTCCTTATATAAGTTCCTATTGGTTGTTGCATATGCTGTTGTGATAGGTTGTTGGGAGATGTTCTTTCATTGGTTGCTGGCTCCAGGGCTGCAGTTATGATTGGTGGATAGGGCTGGGAATCTGATTGGCTGTTGCCTCTAGGTCTGAGATTCTGATTGGCTGTTGGTTCTAGGGCTGTGATTGGTGGATAGGTCTGAGATTCTGATTGGTGGATAGGCCTGAGATTGTGATTGGCTGTTGGTTCTAGGGCTTTGATTGGTGGATAGGGCTGAGATTCTGATTGGCTGTTGGTTCTAGGGCTGTGATTGGCGGATAGGGCTGAGATTCTGATTGGCTGTTGGTTCTAGGGCTGTGATTGGCGGATAGGGCTGAGATTCTGATTGGCTGTTGGTTCTAGGGCTGTGATTGGTGGATAGGGCCGAGATTCTGATTGGCTGTTGGTTCTAGGGTTGTGATTGGTGGATAGGGCTGAGATTCTGATTGGCTGTTGGTTCTAGGGCTGTGATTGGTGGATAGAGCTGAGATTCTGATTGGCTGTTGGTTCCAGGGTTGTGATTGGTGGATAGGGCTGGGATCCTGATTGGTTGTTGGTTTTAGGGCTGGGGCTGTGATTGGTGGTCAGAAATAGGGCTATGATTGGTGATTAGGGCTGGGTCTCCCATTAGTTGTTTGAATCAGGGCTTGAAATTGGATTGGCTACGGTTAGGACCAGCTTCTTATTGGCCAATAGGGCTAGAAAAGGCTAGGACTTAGGGCGTCTCAGCCCGGGCGTCAAGGCAAAGGGCGGAGAGGACAAGGGCAGTTGCCTGTTTGGGCCTGTTCGGGACAGGTAGGGACTAGGGACTAGGGCCAGAAATGCTGCCCAATTCACATTTGACCATGAACGGTTACAGTCCCTACACATCCCTCAACATGCAAACACATATTCTACAAAGACATCCAATTCATGCATCACAAACAGACCGCAGATAGATTGCATTGCCCCATCACCCAACACAATACCCTATATACAACACATATACACATATCCCCCACAACTACAACATTCAAACACCTGCATTCTCACAGCCAACACTACTCTGTCCACTCCCACTAACACAAGCTGCCATCACCCGCACAATACAAAACTACAGCATACATTTCTCTCAGTCTCAGTCTCCCAGATACACACTCTCTGCTCATACTAACCAACAACACTATCCGCTGTTTGCTCCACACAGGCCACCTGTCATCATAACAATGCCCAAACCCTGCCTTCAAACACATCATCTACAAACACTCTTCCCCTCTCTTCACCAATTACACACAACCATACAATCCCCACATTTCACTCCACCACACATATTACCTCTTCCAGTGATCGCAACTAATACTAACCCCCCTGACACACACCCATCACCTCTTACACACCTCATACATTCATCTCCAAAACACATCAACACCCCATCTAACACTCAAATTCCACTTACCAGCACTAACTCACATACAAATCCCTCACCAAAAACAACTACACCAATATCCCCTCTCACTATTCCACAAAAATAATACCGACCACAAACATCAGCACATCAAAGCAACACAAACTTACATAACACTTATCGTCATACCCACTCCCAGCCCCAGGACTACACAAAGAATACAAATTCCATCCTATCTCCACCCCTACCCCCCCACTCTTCATAAACACCTACCACAAGCACCCCAACCCAGCAACTTTCATTCACTCGCCTCTCCTCCATTGCACAATTTAGAGCCTTACATCATGATCCACATGCTCCTCCGCCACCCCTAAGCCATACTCCATCCACACTAAACAAACGCAAACAAAATAAAAAACATGCTACTCATAGCAACCTTGCATTCCCTTGTCTGTTACATAATAAAACTACCCTACAAAAAACAGTACACTCCTCATGGCTCTCTCAGCCACCAAGTCCACCACCCACACACACAGACCCAACAAAATGCCTCCTTAACCTGCTAGAAGAGGAACACTATGTTGAAAAGCAAGACTATTGTGATCCTCAAACAGTTATCACAACTAGCAACACTCCTGCTTCAAGCTCACATTATACTACTTACCCTTCTCCTAAACAAAACAACACTACCACTAACACACCTTTTCTAAACTGCCAGCTCATAAATGCTCGATCACTCTCACAAAATAAGCACCACATCTACGACCTGCTCACAGACACACAAATTAACTTACTATTCATAACTGAATCCTGGATGGGAGATGACATGGCACCAGTGTTGCACGAAGCCGTTCTTCCGGGCTATCAAACCATCACTCAAAACCGTATAGGCAAGAGAGGAGGTGGACTAGCTATTATATTCAAACAGGCAATGAACCTCAGTAAAACAGACAACATCTCCGTACAAGGATGTGACGCCCTCCTTACCAGATGCCACCCTACTCCAACTTCCTCCTGTAACTTTCTCCTCCTTTACAGACCTCCACCTAACGACTACACTTTCCCAGATGTTTTTCTACACACAGTCTCAAACCTTATTACACTATACTCCAATCTGTGCATTCTTGGGGATCTAAACATTTGGTTCGACAAACCCAATATGCCCCATCCAAAAGCTATCACCACTGGCCTAGTCGCATTGAACCTACATCAGATTGTACACAATCCCACACACATCACTGGTCACATCCTAGATGTCATTTTTGCTAAGCCTGAACTAGTTACTATTCATAGCATCATGCCATTCACCTGGTCAGACCACCATATGATAACTTTCCGACATACAACTCCACAAATCAGCACACCCCACAACTACTTACATACATACACCTATCGACCATGGAGCAAACTCAATTTGGATCAGTTAGAAACAGAACTAACAGCAAACACAGTTCTAGATACAATTAATTCTGTGCCAAAACTTTATGAGTGGCTACAGGAAGCTTTTGATGTCCTAATACCACTCAGAAAAACTAAACACGACAAAAGAAAACCAACACCTTGGAGAAACACAGAACTTAAAAAGATAAAGCAACAAATCAGAAAGTTGTAGCGGACCTGGCTCAAAACAAACAACAGTCAAGACAAACTGCAGCTACACAAACTTAACAGGATATACAAATCATCAATCAAAAAGGAAAAAAAAAGATACTACTCAGACAGAATTCAAAATGCTCAATCTACAACCACAGAATTTCATAAAATTCTCAATTAATTTCGAAAACCTACATGCATGGAAGGAAGTCTTCCCACTACTCAAGATTTCACAAACAAATTGGCAACTCACTACACAACCAAGACAGACACATTGGACTCCTATTTAAAACAGAAGAAAACCATCAGCACCAACCCCTTTCCTAAAATACCCTTTAAGAATAAACCAACCCAACCTCTACAGTCCTTCAAACAAATATCCCAGGATGAATTTATGGATTTGGTCAAAGCAATCAGACCTTCTGGTTGCCCTTCCGACCCTTGCCCACCACAAATCTTCAAGAACATTCTTCTATCTACTTCTGCTGCCACACCTGTAAGAAGAATCATCAACAACTCTTTAACTTCAGGAACTTTTCCTGTAGACCTGAAAAAGGCATACATATGACCTTTATTAAAGAAAACTAACCTTGACCCGCAAGACCCCAACAACTACAGACCAATCACAAATGGACCTTTCCTGGGCAAATTGATAGAAATAGCAGCATTCGCCCAGATGTCACAATTCATTGAAGACAATTCTATACTTTCAGAGTTCCAAACTGGATTCCGCACAGGAGGAAGCACTGAATCGTCACTCATGGCAATCTGGGATGATCTTAAAAACACAGTCGACCAAAATGGAGTTGCTGCACTACTTCTCTTGGACCTCTTGGCTGCCTTTGATACGGTTGACCATGACACCCTAACTCAAAGACTCCACGAAGCCGGCATACAAGGGATTGCTCTCGACTGGATTACTTCCTATCTTCAAAAAAGATTGAATATCATCCACTCGCCCCCCTTCTCATCTGAACCCTACCTCACAAAAGCAGGGGTCCCCCAAGGGTCAATCATCTCACCTTTGCTTTTCAACATCTACATGATATCTTTACCAGAACTGATCAATGATTTCCATCTCACATGCTACAACTATGCAGATGACACACAAATACTACTTAAATTAGAATGCCCCAAAAACATTGAAAACTCACACATCTTCAGTTGCCTTAGAGCCGTCGATCAGTGGATGACCTGGAGCCATCTCAAACTAAATACCTCCAAAACAGAAATACTCATATGTGGTGACTGGAAAAATTATGACCCTCTGTGCGTCTGGCCTGACGATCTCGGACCACCTCCTCAATTATCCAAGGAAGTTAAAAACCTAGGAATCACCATGGATTCCAAGTTAACCATGAATGCCCAAGTAGACAAATTAGCAAGCACAAGCTTCATCACCTTGAAGACTTTACAACGCATCTTCCCCCACCTCGGATTTCCACACAAGGTGCAAGCTACTATCTCGCTTGTACTATCCAAACTGGATTATGCCAATAGCCTCTACCATGGATCATCTCTATCTGTTATGAAAAAACTACAACGTATCCAGAATTCAGCAGCCAGGCTACTATTACATATAAAGCCGCAAGCCCACATCTCCCCTGCCTTGAGAGCACTACACTGGTTACCCATTGCCAGAAGATGCACTTTCAAGCTGCTTTGTATCACCCACAAAGCTATACATGGAACAGTACCACTTTTTATCGGAAAGAAAATTACCAAATACATCCAACAAAGAACCCTCCACTCAAGATTGGCATCCCGCCTTAGAACACCACCATACAAGAAAAAGACTATAGGTGGTACATCCTTCTCCGTCCAAGCAGCCAAACTATGGAATTCATTACCCCCAACTATAAGAGCCACAGATAACTTTTTTGTCTTCAGAAATCTACTCAAGAGTTGGCTCTTTTCTTCATAACCACCATATTCAAACAACTATGGACTGCATATGCCTATGTTGATAAATATTTTTTCAGATTATATGTATATTTCTATTTATTTATAGTTTCTTTAGAAAATATGTATTGCTACTATGTCATAACAATAAAATACACACACACTCTTTAAACCTGTTTGACTAAGTATTTTTTACCCATGGTTCTAATTATGTATTGTATGTGCATATGTGTGTGTATTCATGTGTATGTGTGTGTGTAAATATATATATATATATATATATATATATATATATATATATATATATATATATATATATATATATATATATGTGTGTATATGTTGTTTCTGTGCTTGGCATGTTCGTGGATCATTGCATGGCTCCTGGGTGGGTTGTTATACTAGATATCTATGAATTCCTGCTCTCATCTTATCAAACTTATCTACTCATCATCATATGTCATGTCTCTATCAAACTATCCTCCATTCTCACTCTGACTCATCCCAAATCCCTTCTACTACTTTCATCTCCTAAATAACTCTGCCTAAGCTCTTCCCTCCGCTTCCACATCTAACTCACCAAACCTCACTCTACTACTGTGACTTCCCACACAACCCTACTAAATGCTCCTGCATTTATCTCACCCTGCTACTATGCTCTCCCTAACTCTTCCACATAGTCTTCCCCACTCCACCTCCCTGTATTCATCCCAAACCTTTGGGTTGAGTAAATGAAGGATATACTCCCAATTAACACTTCTGGATTTCTTTCCTCCTCCACCCCTCCATTACTACAGTCAATCTAACTAACAAACTCTCATATCCGCGGCTCAAATTAACTCATAATAATACTAAAACTGTACTCATTATTTAACAATACTAATCCATCACTAATTCTTGTTGGGTTCCAGAGTAGCGTGCTACTCATCGAAAAGCGCTTTGATGCCTCGTCAGGGGTATTAAGCGCTATATAAATACGATTACAATACAATTACAATATCCAAAGGTAATTTTAAGGGTACTTTGAAAAGATTAAAAAGTGATAATTGCATATCTATTGCCTGCCTTTACGTACCGGTGACAGTGCTTAATTTTTGCTTGCTGTTTCCGGTGCTGAGCACTTATTTTTGAGGGCCTGCGCTTATTTTTCTGCCTCAAGCATTTATTGCGAGCAAAAGACACATTTGGGAAAGACGGAGTGTTAGAAATGGGGTCTTTGGTTGACAGTCAGGATACCCCCTGTTCAAGCAAGGACCCTCACTCTAGTCAGGGTAAAAGAGAATCACCCTCAGCTAACCCCTGCTGACCCCCTTGGTAACTTGGCAGAGCAGTAGGCTTAACCTCAGAGTGCTAGGTGTAAAGTATTTGTACCAACACACACAGTAACTTAATGAAAACACTACAAAATGACACAACACCGGTTTAGAAAAATAGGAAATATTTATCTAAACAAAACAAGACCAAAACGACAAAAATCCAACATACACAAGTCAAGTTATGAATTTTTAAAGATTAAACTCAAAAATAGCGCTTAGAAACAAAAATGCTTCAATGAGAAGTTAACACGGCGTCGTGACGGAGTCGTTCCCAACAAGCCGACACCAGCGGCACCAGACACGGAGTCGTGTAGACCCCCAAGTACAGTACCTTTGGTGAAGAGTGAAAACAAACCGATGCGCGAAGTCGGGGATCGCGGCGTCTGTGCGAAACGTTGAATCGGTGCACTTCGAGCGGCGTCTGTCACGATGTGGTGCGGTGACTTCCACGGAGTCACGGACTTCAGCGGGGCTGCAGGGGCGTCGGGCCTGCGAAGAGCGGCGCGTTCCAGCGAAGGTCACGGCGTCAGGTGCAGGCGGCGTTACCGGATCCAGCAGCGGCGTCGGTCCGGAGTCGTCCGAAGTCGATTTTCTTGGATTTCCACCAGCTTTTCTTTCAAGCGCCCAGGGACTGGATCGGGCACCACTTGTCAGAGCAGGAGTCTCTCCAGAGACTCCAGGTGCTGGCAGAGAGAAGTCTTTGCTGTCCCTGAGACTTCAAACAACAGGAGGCAAGCTCTAAATCAAGCCCTTGGAGATTTCTTCACAAGATGGAAGGCACACAAAGTCCAGTCTTTGCCCTCTTACTCTGGCAGAAGCAGCACTGCAGGAAAGCTCCACAAAGCACAGTCACAGGCAGGGCAGCACTTCTTCCTCAGCTATCAGCTCTTCTCCAGGCAGAGGTTCCTCTTGGTTCCAGAAGTGTTTCTAAAGTCTGTAGATTTGGGTGCCCTTCTTAAACCCATTTTAGTCTTTGAAGTCACCTTTCTTAAAAGGGGACTCACACCTACTTGTGAAATCCTGCCTTGCCCAGGCAAGTCATCAGACACACAGCAGGGGGTTGCAGCCGGCATTGTCAGAGGCAGGCACAGTCCTTTCAGATGAGAGTGACCACTCCACCCCTCACTCCTAGCAGAGATGGCTAATCAGGAAATGCAGGTTACACCCCAGCCCCCTTTGTGTCACTGTCTGGTGTGAGGTAAAAAACAACCCAACTGTCAAACTGACCCAGACAGGGAATCCACAAACACAGCAGAGTCACAGAATGGTTTAAGCAAGAAAATGCTCACTTTCTAAAAGTGGCATTTTCAAACGCACAATCTTAAAATCAACTTTACTAAAAGATGTATTTTTAAATTGTGAGTTCAGGGACCCCAAACTCCACATGTCCATCTACTCTCTAGGGGAATCTACACTTTAATCATATTTAAAGGTAGCCCCCATGTTCTCCTATGAGAGAGACAGGCCTTGCAACAGTGAAAAACGAAGTTGGCAGTATTTCACTGTCAGGACATATAAACCTTATTACTATATGTCCTACCTTATCCATACACTGCACCCTGCCCTTGGGGCTACCTAGGGCCTACCTTAGGGGTGCCCTACATGTAAGAAAAGGGAAGGTTTAGGCCTGGCAAGTGGGTACACTTGCCAAGTCGAATTTACAGTGTAAAAATACACTTACAGACACTGCAGTGGCAGGTCTGAGACATGATTACAGAGCTACTTATGTGGGTGGCACAACCAGTGCTGCAGGCCCACTAGTAGCATTTGATTTACAGGCCCTGGCACTTCTAGTGCACCTTACTAGGGACTTACTAGTAAATCAAATATGCCAATCATGGATAAACCAATTACATACAATTTACACGGAGAGCATATGCACTTTAGCACTGGTTAGCAGTGGTAAAGTGCTCAGAGTTGAAAAGCCAACAGCAACAGGTCAGAAAAAAATAGGAGGCAGGAAGCAAAAAGACTGGGGATGACCCTGCATAAGCAAAAGTCCAACACGACCCCCTACCAGCCTAAAGCCAGGGGAGAACAATCAATACCTTGATGTACTTCCCTGATTGGGGCGACAGAACAAGGACCCAGGCCCACAACAGCAGGGGCATGTTCCAGTTCTACGCCTTCCTGACTCCAGTTGGATCCCTCTGTCCATACTCTCAGGGCCCACTAAGCTAACCCCTGGGGAACCCTTCTCCACATCTGCAGACACCATCTGTGCAGCGCCTAACTTTACTTTGCTCACAGATGTATTGCAATGGGAAGATAGTACCACCAAGGCCAACACAGGGTTGTTGCCCACTCCACCCCTGGGGTGTGACTCTCGTTCCTCCTCCAGGGGCAGCTCTGTCCACCAGGATAGCAAGCCACAGTGATCCCTAACAACTGTCAGGGATGAGAGCCTGACCTCAGGCCTCTCCAACCACTGTGACTGTGGAGAGTGGGGGGCGGTAGCCCCAGGTGCCTGACACCCGTTGACCACTCTACCTTCCACCAGGTCAGAGAAGATAACCTGACCCTGGTCCTCCCCTCTGGGGCTCTGTACCCTCCCTCCAGGAGCGGTACCCCCAGAGTAAAAAATTGTCAGGGTGCTTGTAGAAGCAGTCCTGCACAATTCTTCCACCAGTGCAGGGATGTTAACCTGCAACTGATCCTCCAACCTGGGGTCTGTACCTTCAGGTTGGACCAGGGCCAGGGATGAGGCTTCCCTCCCCCTGCCCTCTCTGCTGGGGTCCTGAACCACCCAACTAGGAGTGCCCCCCCCAGAAGACAACATGGTAGGGGCACTGTTAGCAGTAGCCCCTTCCTCCAGGTCAGGGGGGACACCCTGAACCTGGCCTTCCAATCCAGGGTCTGTACCCTTAGATTGCTCTGGGGTCAGGGGTGAGTCTTTCTCTCCCCTTCCCCTACTCTCAGGGTTCTGCACCCACCCATCAGGGAGAGTACCCCTTGAAATCACACCAGGGGGGGTGATTGGGCAAACTGCTCCCCCCTTCAGGTCAGGGTTTATCCCCTGCACCTGATCCTCCAGTCCAGGGTCTGTACCCACAGACTGGACCACTGCCTGGCAACCCAGGACTTCCTGGGGGGCATACCTACCCCCCACCAGGTCAGAGTTTACCCTCTGAACCTGGTCATCCAACCCAGAGTCACCACCCTGCGGTTGAACCACTGCCTGGCGCACCAGGACTTCCTTGGGAGCACACTTGCCCCCCATCAGGTCAGAGTTTACCCCCTGAACCTGATCATTCAACCCAGAGTCACCACCCTGCGGTTGCACCATTGCCTGGCACACCAGGACTTCCAGAGGGGCACACTTACCCCCCTCAAGGGACACACTGTCCCGAAGGGCCACACAAGAGTCTGGCTGGCGCAGGTCTCCTGACCTCTGCCCATCTGACAGAGTCTGGATTTCCCCCAACCCAGAAATGGTCTAACCAAGGTCAATCATGGGGGGCTCTGCTCTCAGAGCTGACCCCTGACCCTCCAGGTTCTCCACTGGGGCCCGCAACCCCCTCTCAACCCTCTGTCTGGACTTCTGCACCCCCTCACTAGGAGTGGTACTGCCAGACACCTGAACTGGTGGGACGCTGGCTACAGCTGCCCCCCCAAGTTTTCCTGACACTGTGGGGTCTCCCTCAACAGATGGCCCTATGGTACAGGCTAGGCTCCCCTCCTGGTGTTCCCTCATGGAACCCTCCAGGACCTGGGACCGGATCTTGGGCACCTTGGGCCTCAACCCATCCCCATTCCCTCTCCTCTGAGACTGGACATGGGGTCCCTCACCCATCCCACTACACTGGGACCTACCTGGGACTCTACAATCCTTCCCTACCTCACTTGGTTGGGAACTACCTAGACCACTCCTCTCAGGAGCACCCCCAAATGCCTCTTCAGACTCTCTGGTACTCACCCATAAGTCTGCCTCCATTGTAAGCTCCCTGGGGTCAGAGAACTCACACTTCACCTGGTGTTGGCATAGCTCTGGAAAATAAGGACTAGACATATGCTCTCCAGCAATTACATCACTCAGCCCCTCACATGAATTAACCAAAGTACTCTTCACCCAACCATCCAGTGACTCTGCTTTGAAAAAGCACCCCACATCACCCTCCTGAGACTGGTGAGACAGTACCCGACTGTCCCTGACACTCTACCCACACTCTTCTGGGATGTCTTCACACTCCATAACCAGGACTTCTACCTGGGGGGAACCCCTCTCCCTGTCTCTCTCACCTAGAGTCAGTAGAGTGTCCCTCCCACCAGTAGGAATATGACTCCCCATGCCAGTTCCCCAATCCACCTCAAGGACCCTGTGCATCACTGGAGCTACCTCATACCCCTGAACCTCCTGGCGTGTGTTAATTCCCTCCTTCAAGTAGGGCACCACATCTCTGGGCATGTGCACTTCTTCAGCAGTACTGGATACAAGATTTTTGCTGCCACCATCTGAACTGGACTCAGCCCTCATGGCCTCCAGCTTCAGCTCTTCACAGCTCAGCTCTTGAGCTGTGATCCTTTCTTTTTCCAGGACTAAGGCTCTCTTCTCCTCAGCCCTCTCAAGCTCTGCATCTAGCTCTTCCAGACTCCGGATTCGAGCTAGGAGCCAATCATCTCTTTCTCTTCCCTCCTCAGGGCCACTGCCCTCCTCCTCAGAGTAGTCCTCCTCCTCAGACTCATTTGGTGGTGTTGCCTGACAACGTTTCAATTCATACTGAAACAGGGCTGACTCAAGATCCTCCCTTCTGGATTTCTTGTTCACAGCCAGTCCCCTTTCCATGCAGAATGCTTTAAGCTGCCACTTTTTATACATAAATAGGTGCCAGAAATTGACTTCCATTCTGCAAAGGCTTCACAACCAAAAACCAAAGTCCAAAAATATTAGCAATACTTCCAGGAGGACATCAGAGAACAAAAAGCAGAATCACAAGACAAGTAGTATATGGTCACGTAGTGGTCTGAACTCAAAACAGTAGTGTACACTTAATTACTGTATGTCAAGTACAAATACAAGTCTAAATCCCAACCGCTGATCACCAATGTTAGAAATGGGGTCTTTGGTTGACAGTCAGGTTACCCCCTGTTCAAGCAAGGACCCTCACTCTAGTCAGGGTAAAAGAGAATCACCCTCAGCTAACCCCTGCTTACCCCCTTGGTAGCTTGGCAGAGCAGTAGGCTTAACCTCAGAGTGCTAGGTGTAAAGTATTTGTACCAACACACACAGTAACTTAATGAAAACACTACAAAATGACACAACACCGGTTTAGAAAAATAGGAAATATTTATCTAAACAAAACAAGACCAAAACGACAAAAATCCAACATACACAAGTCAAGTTATGAATTTTTAAAGATTAAACTCAAAAATAGCGCTTAGAAACAAAAATGCTTCAATGAGATGTTAACACGGCGTCGTGACGGAGTCGTTCCCAACAAGCCGACACCAGCGGCACCGGACACGGAGTCGTGTAGACCCCCAAGTACAGTACCTTTGGTGAAGAGTCAAAACAAACCGATGCGCGAAGTCGGGGATCGCGGCGTCTGTGCGAAACGTTGAATCGGTGCACTTCGAGCGGCATCTGTCACCACGTGGTACGGTGAATTCCACGGAGTCACGGACTTCAGCGGGGCTGCAGGGGCGTCGGGCCTGCAAAGAGCGGCGTGTTCCAGCAAAGGTCACGGCGTCAGGTGCAGGCGGCGTTACCGGATCCAGCAGCGGCGTCGGTCCGGAGTCGTCCGAAGTCGATTTTCTTGGATTTCCACCAGCTTTTCTTTCAAGGGCCCAGGGACTGGATCGGGCACCACTTGTCAGAGCAGGAGTCTCTCCAGAGACTCCAGGTGCTGGCAGAGAGAAGTCTTTGCTGTCCCTGAGACTTCAAACAACAGGAGGCAAGCTCTAAATCAAGCCCTTGGAGATTTCTTCACAAGATGGAAGGCACACAAAGTCCAGTCTTTGCCCTCTTACTCTGGCAGAAGCAGCACTGCAGGAAAGCTCCACAAAGCACAGTCACAGGCAGGGCAGCACTTCTTCCTCAGCTATCAGCTCTTCTCCAGGCAGAGGTTCCTCTTGGTTCCAGAAGTGTTTCTAAAGTCTGTAGATTTGGGTGCCCTTCTTAAACCCATTTTAGTCTTTGAAGTCACCTTTCTTCAAAGGGGACTCACACCTACCTGTGAAATCCTGCCTTGCCCAGGCAAGTCATCAGACACACAGCAGGGGGTTGGAGCCGGCATTGTCAAAGGCAGGCACAGTCCTTTCAGATGAGAGTGACCACTCCACCCCTCCCTCCTAGCAGAGATGGCTAATCAGGAAATGCAGGTTACACCCCAGCCCCCTTTGTGTCACTGTCTGGTGTGAGGTGAAAAACAACCCAACTGTCAAACTGACCCAGACAGGGAATCCACAAACAAAGCAGAGTCACAGAATGGTTTAAGAAAGAAAATGCTCACTTTCTAAAAGTGGCATTTTCAAACGCACAATCTTAAAATCAACTTTACTAAAAGATGTATTTTTAAATTGTGAGTTCAGGGACCCCAAACTCCACATGTCCATCTACTCTCTAGGGGAATCTACACTTTAATCATATTTAAAGGTAGCCCCCCTGTTATCCTATGAGAGAGACAGGCCTTGCAACAGTGAAAAACGAAGTTGGCAGTATTTCACTGTCAGGACATATAAACCTTATTACTATATGTCCTACCTTATCCATACACTGCACCCTGCCCTTGGGGCTACCTAGGGCCTACCTTAGGGGTGCCCTACATGTAAGAAAAGGGAAGGTTTAGGCCTGGCAAGTGGGTACACTTGCCAAGTCGAATTTACAGTGTAAAAATACACTTACAGACACTGCAGTGGCAGGTCTGAGACATGATTACAGAGCTACTTATGTGGGTGGCACAACCAGTGCTGCAGGCCCACTAGTAGCATTTGATTTACAGGCCATGGCACTTCTAGTGCACCTTACTAGGGACTTACTAGTAAATCAAATATGCCAATCATGGATAAACCAATTACATACAATTTACACGGAGAGCATATGCACTTTAGCACTGGTTAGCAGTGGTAAAGTGCTCAGAGTTGAAAAGCCAACAGCAACAGGTCAGAACAAAATAGGAGGCAGGAAGCAAAAAGACTGGGGATGACCCTGCATAAGCAAAAGTCCAACACGGAGGAAAAGAAAAACGAAAAAGCGTTACAAAGGGAGAGATCAGAAAGCTGCAAGAGTGAGATGAAGGGGCATGGAGAGGTTGTAAATGAAGTAAAGAGGACAGAGATGGCTTCAGGATTATGTTGCCTCAGTATTCCGTTTTTGCACATTTAATTGCAGCAGCCCCCTTAAGAGGAGGGCTTTGGGCACCGGGACGTTTTTATTTACAAATTAAGCACTGACCTGACCTGTGAGTAGGTGCAAAGGCCACGGCCGCACTGCAGATGTCTTTTAATCAGGATATTGTATTTGAAGCGAGCGCTTTAACTAGTCTCCGCGCCCTGCTGTCTCTGCCCACAGGTTGGAACACTGACAGCTCCTCTCGCTAGAGAGTGAAAACATGTACACGTGAGTTCACAGAGTGGGCGGGTGAAGGCGGCAGACGGAGGGCGCCGTGCTGCCTTGAGCACCAAAACTTCTCTCATCCTGTCGAAAGTGAGAAAACAGTGTTGTGCTTCACCAACAATAGATGTTCTAGAATATTTTGCTTGTTTGGGGACGTCAACTTGAGATTTATGGTGCTCAGTTAGCCGAGCCCACGCCCATCAGCTATCTAGCAGCATTCCCAGTGCCCACATGTTTCACGGTGACTTTCTTCCATAAATGTTCAGTGTTGGTGCCAAGTACACTTTACTCTAACATTGCTCACGAGTTGCTTCTCGTACAGTTTGGCCTGTGATGGAAACCGGTTCTTCCCCTTAATAACTAGGATAATTGTCTCCCAAACATTTTGCATTCATCTCTCCTGCTTTGCTGAATTTGTTGGAGTTAGCTTTAAGACTGTGTGCACATTACCACTGCTAATGAGTGGCAAAATGTGTGTGCGCGCTCTCCATAAACATGGAAACATTGGTACATTTAATTTACTTGCAAGTCCCTAGTACAATAGTACCAGCTGTACCCAGGGTCTGTAAATTGTCTGGTACCATGGGGTCTGCAGCACTTATTGTGCCATCCAATAAAGTACCCTTCCTCAGGCCTTCCACTGTAACCTGAAGTGCAGTTTGGAACTGCAACTTTCGACCGAGCAAAATAATCCTTTTGCAAGGGCTAAACCTTCCTTTTTAACACACCTAAGTCCCTCCTGGAGTAGGCCATGAACAGAACATCCTCATAGCCTGCTTCCCAGCAAACTGGACCATGCATACCAGACTTTGAGAAAGTAACGTTTGCAGTGGTACAAACCTGGCCCCAGTATCCGGCCCCCGCTCAATCGTGGTCGGCCTAAACGTGTAACTTTCCCCCAGTCTAGCATGATCACATTACAGAAACTGGCGCTTTGAGTTTTTAAGCGCTAAACTTACCTAATATTTGAAACTGTATATCTCCAGTTCTACTGAAAGGATAGTTGTAAATTTAGTATCATTTTATTGATCCAAACTTTCTCAATATTTTTAAATTGGTGTTGGATTCTGTTGTGTTGTGTTTTCACTTTCTTACTGGATGCATGCTGGATATTTAATTAACACATTGCTTCTACGTTAGGCCTCACTTGTTTTGTTTTAAAATACCAGAGGAGTAAAAACAGGTTTATTTAGTGACCTTTATGGGATTGTTAGGAACTGCACTGGGAGCTCCAGTCATGCTCTGTGGCTGATTGCTGACTGCGTCAGAGAGGAATGGTGCACAGCTGGTAAAGACGCGCTGCAGTCCAGGTCTCCGCGGAGCCAGTTTTTTGATTGGCTGCAACATGATGCACAGCGGGAAAGGCATGTCGCACGTCCAGTGAACTTTTTAGGTCGAGCCTAGACAGCGCATGTGCTGTCGCTTAGCGACCTGTTGTTGATAGAGTTGTGGGGTTACATACCACCCCTCTTTTTCAATTGGCTGCTTCTATTGTCACTCTTCTATTTCTGCTTCCGATTTGATGATGGCATTCATTTGTCATGCCTTTTCCTGTTTTCACACCTCCCTGAGCGAAGCGACCAAGTACTCAATCAATACGCTGTTCATTTTTACAGCAAGTGTTTTGGGCCTACTTTATTTCTACGCCCGGGGCACTCAGAGCAGGCAGCATGCGAGGCAAGGGGGTGCCGTGCACAGCACTGCTTCCAAGCAGCCAGCCTGGCTGCCAATGTGGCCAAAGGTGCACTTTCAGTTTTTCTCTAAGACGTTTTTTAAAATCAGGCTAGAAGGTTTCTTTTATCCTGGAGCCTACGTGCAGGGGATGGGAGCGAGGAGCACTGCAATTAAACAACTTCACGGCTTCTGAAGGGGGAGGGCGGAGCGTGGAACGAGAACAGAAGCAGCCTTTGGGGAATTTGCCTCACGCTTTTTGTTTCTCAAATGTTTGTTGCTTCAGATGTCTATGTTTCCCTGGGATGTATTTTTTCTTTACGTCTGAAGCAACGACATTTGAGTAACAAAAAGCGCGAGTGGAGTTGTTACATTGCATCGCTCTTCGCTCCTCTCCCCTACACGTAGGCTCCTGGAGAAAATAAACATCCAGCCTGATTTTTTAAAAACAGACTCATTTCATCAGCATTTTGTGTTGTGTAGTAGGAGTTGAGGCTGGAGGTTGTCAAGCAGCAGAAACAGTGCCTTTCTGGGGCAGCTGTTAATATTACGAGAGGCGACTGGCATATTGGTGTTTCATGCACGCAGCCTAGATTTGTTAGCAAAGGCTGCTTCATGGAAGCTTAGCTTCCTGAGTTGTGCACAGTGAAGATTTACTGTTCTTCTTCAAAATGTTAGGACCCCAGAGTTGACATTTCTGGAATTCCTCAATTCCCAGGGAGAGAGGAAGGGCGGTGGGAGGGCATTATCCCAGCATGGAAGAGACACGCAACCTCAGACTTCTGGCTTTTGAGGCCGTGCGGTTCTGGGTGTGCACTGCAGTCGTGACTGTGACCACATGTTTACTGGAGTCAGGACGTTTGGTTCAGTGTTGACACTGCAAGTACAAGTGAAAAGCCTTTGCTGCAGGTTTTATCATTATGCACACAGCAGAAACGAGAAAACACAGAAGTCCAAAACGTCTCTGCAAATGTCATAACCCACGAGTGTTAAAATGAGCCTAGTTGCAAAACATATTTAGCGCACCTCCTCGAAACTTTTAATACTCTTCAATACAGTTACACTTGTACCAAATAATAATATTTACAAAAATATAATGACAACGTTTACATTTTTTTAGGAGATAGAGGAGAAGGTTAATGGAAGTACTTTACTGATATGCAGGGCCACTGGAATTATGTGACAGAGAGGACCAAATTATGCTGCAGGGTTGACCAATTTAAGTGGCAAGAAAAGTCCAGTTATGCATTTTCAAGGCCAATAGCTCTAACTCCAACAAATGCGAGACCTATTGCTTTGCAAATGCTTGTTCAATTCCTGCCTTCACCATTGTACAGAGGGAACCTTCTTTTGCTTTGCCCTTGGTCATCGTCCCGTGACACCCCTCCTCCTATTCAGCATATTCTGCATCAGTGCTGGTTTAACAGTCCGCACTGGATCATCCCAGCTCAAATAATTTTTGAGAAATTCCGAAGTAATGCATGCCTGCCTTTGCTCATATCAGAATACAGTACGTTCATAAGTGGCAGCAGACGCAAAAATAAAATAAAAATATGAGGCCATATTAAAGACATTTAGGATGATCAAGTTGGTGGAATGGCTGTGTTTGGCAATGCATAGTGAATGCCTTTTCTGATCTTAAATGACAAGCACTTTACATTGGGATTTTTCCCCATTTTCTTTAATATAGGGAGGTTAAAAAGAAGGTGGGGGGTATGCATTAAGGCATTAAGATGCCCCCCCTCTAGCTGAGTTGGTGGATGCTTTGCATGGTCACTGAAGTGGCCCACGCAGGCACGGGTGCGGCTTGTGGCCCCCAGCAGCACCTGTATTACAGAGGCGATTGCAGGGTATCTTCTGCCCATTATTATGATGAAAAGGAATCCATGGGACTCACAGTTTAAAGGACTTGCTACTGCCAAATCTGTCAAACCTGCACACAATTGAAGGACAAACGTCTGACTATATTAGACAAGTCTCCAGGATCAGGATTGGTTTCACAGATGGCTTTACCTTCTACTTCTATCTCTCCTCTGACCTCCACCTCCATGGCATATGCTTCTCAGAGGATTGGCCTAGTTTCATACCCTGGTATGGAGTGTAGTGAGACGGCAAAGGACAGTCAAGTGGGGTGTGAGCTCAGGAATCTGGATGAAGCCACTTGTTCCTTCCAAAGTTCATCCCACCTTGAGCAAAGCTCCCGGTCAAAGCTTGGCTCTCTCAGTAGCCAGGAGAGTGTGCGTCCTCATACCTACCTGTTATTTACCAATGCCGGGTCTAAGGAGCTCAAGGAACCTTCCAAGACAACCCATTTAAGTGATGTGATACCAGAAGATAGACAGGACTGACATAACTCAGTGCCTATTGCACATATTTCTTTGCCTCATACCCAGCGCTGTTCAGATCCTCTCATCCCCTCTGGTATGGCACTGACTGCATTCTCCTCTGGCCCAGTGGGGAATAGGCTGCAACAGCAGGAAGTCGGTGATCTGGTTATCCCTTCATATGCAGAATCAGGACACCCCCAGTCAGGCAACCAAAGCCAGAAGGATGGTAAAAAGGATGAAATTGCTGACACGTCAATGGCGAGTCTGCTTCTTCAGATTTTGAGAGAGCTCAAAACTTTAAAATTGTCACAAGAAGAGGCAAATCGAAAGACTGAAGCACAACTAAATCTTATACACAGTAATATGAAGCAACTGAATACCCGTATCAGGGAGGTAGAACAAGGGGTATAAGATCTGGAAGATGGGGGGATCCACCTGGAAACTTCAGTCGCTAAATGTCAATCAGAACTGGTGGACTTACAGATTTGGATGGATGATGCTGAGAATCGATCACCCTACTTTAATGTAAGGTTCAGGGGGGTGCCGGAAGGTTATGAAAATGGGCAGACTGTTATTAAATTAATCTCCGACCTCATAAGTTAGCATGCCCTCCCAGAAGCAGTAAATAGAAATTTGGACCTCACTATAGCACAAGCTCATCGAATCCAGGCAGAGCAGCCCGTCAGCACAAAATATCATGGGACGATGCTGGTGAGCTTTGGGGACCATCGCAGTAAAGAGCGTATTCTCGCGCAGGCAATTAAAGCTCAGGCATGCCTGGTTCCCGGTGATTATACATTTAATACTTTTTCAGAGATGCCTGTGCTTGCAGCACGGAGGAGGCATGAATTCAAGGAGCTGATTCCTGATTTCCAAAAGGCTGGCGCTCCCGTAGGCCTTGTGCAACAATCAAAACTTAACATTCTTTTTAAGGGACATTCAAACATAATACAGACGATTGACACAACCAAAGCCCTCTTGCACTCAATACGGAATGTAAACGGGGGTCAGAGCAGCAGAATACCTAATTAAGGCTGAAAGGTGAAGTATGGATACTGCGGATAGCTCGTTTATAGTATGGAGCGCCACCATTACATCATATTAAGATCCTCTCTGATGCTCTAGGCCAGTGGTTCCCAAACTTTTTCGATCCCCGGCTCCTTTGACCTATTGGCCGTGTTGGCCACGGCTCCCCATTATGTTACTTTTTTTTGGCGGGTGGGAGAACGTAATCCCAGCCTGTACCTGTACCTACACTATTTACAGTTTGACTTCTTTATTCTCTCGTTCAGGTTCCTGAAAACCATTTATTTTAAACTATTTCTTTTCTTTTGTCATAGGGATATTATTAATGGTACTCTGGCGCCCTCCGCTGGTCACAATAATTAATGCAGGGGGTTTTGTTTCCAAAACCACGGTGAAAAGCTACCGATTAAAAGCACCTCCGAGTGGTTTCCAGACTGTGTGCGGCGCTCCTGGCTAATTTTGACGGCGCACCAAGGAGCCGCGGCGCACAGTTTGGGAACCACTGCTCTAGGCCATAAGGGTGCCATGTCACGGCACCTTCTGTGGGTATGTGGTGTTGGGGGTGGTAGGTGGAGGGGAAGGATGGAACCGGGTCACTTGGAGGTGGTGAGGGTGGGGATTGGCCTTGTAGTACCTAGGTGAGGGGCCGTCAAATATAGGTTTCTCAGTGGGAGAAAGGGGATAGGGGTGCACAGAGTGGGCGATGTTGGGGATTGGGGTTAACCTTCTGGGGAGAAAAAGTGATATCCTAAAGATGAATTATTTGAACATGTGGGAGAAAAAGTGGGGTGTGTAAAAACTATTGGTGAATGTGTTTCCCATGCAGGACATTAGACCGATCGTGGTGCATGAGGCACATGAGGCTAAGCATGGATAGTTTAGGCCTAAGTCATGGGATGGGGAAGAGTAGGAGACATGTCAAGCATCAGTGGAGCGCCTGTTTGAAGCAACCCCTCTGGCGTTCACTGTGCTTGTGGCACCGGCCTGCACTTCAAAAGACAACAGACATGTCCCCGCAGGAGGCTGTAGTGAATTTGGAGTAATCAATCAGTGTTTCTTCCACACACACTAGTAGCGAGTCCCATGTCAAAGTCAGTTTTTAATTAGTGCTAAACATGAGCCCATGCTCCAGGCAAAGGATGCAGAGGGAATGAAAAATATGACAGAGACAATCGGCATAAAAGACCGAGCCGCCTTACTCCTATCTCACTCACTTCACAAGTGGCTTAGGGTGTGGTTTACTCAACTATCACGTGTCCACTGCTAGCAGACTACTAGCAGACTCGTACAGCAGTCAATCGAACCTACGCATGGACCTTGGCAAAGAGCAGGGCTCCAGAGTACAGGACGTAAATTCACAGTATTCTGATGAGGCTTTATTCTTTTGCATTTTCTAAGAAAAGCCACAAACAAATCGAAGCCCAAATCATCGAAAGTATCAAACCAAGATGGCGTATTTCAGACACTGACTGCGTCGGAGTGTAGGAAACTCTGGATTGTACAGCACTCTACAGGATGATGATAGTGAGAGAGCGTAGTTTAAATATTACATATACTAGATGTGAAATGCTTATATTAATCATTAATAATGTTGCATGGAAAATGACAATAATAAGAATAATGTTTGAACATGCATTTGAAATTCAACCATAATGTGTGTGGTCACAATTATATCAGTTAGCTAATAACGATAAGTAAAACTGTTCATGCTATGATTTATATCAACATTCACGATAATGCATTTGTATTAAAATCTCATAGGCCTTAAGTTAGCATGAGTTGCAGATTCGGCTGCCTAGCTCTCATATCAAAGCATTTTTCTCTGTTTTTCAGTGCGCTGACTTGCAAAGGGCCATGACCCTGCATTTGTTCTTTTTCTTCGTTTTAGGTAACAAACTCTATTCCATTCTCATCAGCATGCTAGCTGCCTTAGTATGAGTTTTATACAAAAATTTAAAACAAAAGTAGATGAAAGAATGTACAAGGACATTTGACCATGGATAAAGGAACTCATGACCTAAGAAATGTGCCAAGTGGAGATGAAAACCCCCCGGATGTGCCACCTCCGAAGACATCAATTATGAAGACCAATCAAAGTGTTATAAATTATCGTGGGGTGACAATTGGGATTACCTAATGTATAATTTGATAGGTTAAAGATAGTGGGGTATAGTGGATGTCCAATAGAATTTTGGGGGAAGGTATTACGAAAAAGGGATAAAAACCCATGTCACAGAAGAGTAGGGAACTAGGTAGGGAATGCTATTGATTTTATCCAGAAACTCTGACACTCTGTTTGGTGACTTTCAGACTTAATAAACCACCCTCACCCTTATACTACCCTATATGCTTCGCCTCCTTATGAGGGAAGTGTCCTCTGTCCTTAGACGAGGTTAGACTGATGGTGATTCGACTGATGTCCTGAAGACGAAGACTGATCCTGTGTGCTGATCTAATCCTTGGAGGGTAATTATGACAATGCAATTTGTATTTTGTCTGTTTGCTTTTCCTTTCTAGGTATCAACTGCTCTTTTTATAGAGACTCTAGCTAGTTGTTTTTCTAAATTGGTGTTCTAAATTGTTTTGCATGAAGCCCAACATGCCGATGCTAATTAGTGGTTAGGAAAGGGAATTCACTCTGACTGACGCAAATAGACAAATGACCGACGTTACGCTTTGCTGAACTGAAACATATATATAACATTTGCTGTATTCTGATCTATGTTCACGCCGTGTTATGTTCTTATGTTTGTGATTCTTGCATTAATGAAATCTTATCACCATTGTCATATTGTGACTTTACTTCTATGCTTCTTGGTTTTGAGATTGACACTTTTGCTAGTAGATTGTAATCAATAGGGAATAAAATTCATAACATTCTATCAACAGATGTGGTTATTCATGGCTGAAAGGTCATGGTTGCGTCGACAAATTGATTAATGTCTATAACCAAGGTAAAGCAGCGGCTCGGTTGTGCATTGTGGTGGTGAATATTGATGACGTTATTGATATACTGCTCGATATATTGATCCACTATCTCGTCCTACGGTGACTCATCACTGGGTCACAAGATTCGTTGGCCTAAAACGAGTCCTAATGTGTATAAAATTAACGAAGGTGCAGATAACGATGGGGCACATGCATGCAAGTACTTTCAAAATTGCTATTTTGCCGTGGACGATGGATAAGTATAGCAGCTAAAATGGTTGAGAAAAACTTATGTGGACGCAGATGCTGGTTGGAAATATTTCAGTTAGCAGATGAATAGCGCAAAACCTCTAAACTAAACACGGACAGGGACCAAGAGACTACCAGGTTTAGAACAATGAGCAGCCACTGATCTTAGCAGTGAAAAATGCTAAGTGAATGTCCTACTTGAACTGGTAATACTTCTAAGCGCTTCTTTTTGGTGGATGCCTGGCTACCTAATCCCAGTCTTATCAGAGGAGGATAGCCTATGAACTTGTTTCACCAAAATTCCCGAGTTGATGTGTTGTGGCATGTTTTTAAAGGCATGTGAAAGTATCCGAAATTGATTAAAGATCTTTCTAAATCAACGATGTAATGCAGAGTAATTTCTTTCGTTTAACATTCATCCTAACATTCAGTTAACAAGCGCAATGCTGATTTGTTGCAGCTACATAGAGCCATGAGTTGAGCAAAGTCATGGCACTTATCAGGGCCGGCTTTAGGGCGATGCCAGTGCTGACACCAGGTGCTGACCTGGATTTGGGGACGCTGACCTCAGGGGGGCTCTCTGTTTAGCAATAACTTACCAAACTTGTGATTTAGAAGCACCCGCTGAAAAGTTCCTTTTTCGTCCAGCCTTCAGGATGCAATTAAAATGTCCCTGTTAGAGAGAGAGATGGGAGTTTTATCCAGATGCAGCTTAGACTCGCCATAAAGTAGCGTAGAGGGTTAACGTGCCTGCTGCAAAGAACAGAACTACTTTTTATGTTGATAACTGAATGGATTAGTAAAGCCAACCTTTCCAAGAGCTTTAAAAGTAATGCATGTGAAAGGGGGGCTATGGAGCGATGAGGGGCTCATTTGCCGAGTGGTAGTAAGGGATTCCGAGGAGTTGGTCATGGGGTGGGAGGGGGTGCCAAAAAAGAATGCCGCACAGGGCGCTACTAGCGCTAAAGCCGGCCCTTAGACTATGAATACGTTTCACTCCAAGTGCTTGACATCCTCCTCGCTGACGCCCCTTTAACCAGCACAATCTACCTGCCATTAGGAAGCAGCAATTGCTTTCATAATCTCTAAAGCCATAAAATGTATAGAATTATCCCGAGGTCAGACCATCTTCTCATCCTCTGCGCCTGCGCAGAATGGGTCTGCGTGTTTCTCTTTTCCGCCTACAGCACATTCATTAACTTAAACATTCTCGTAGGTATTGCCTGAGCAGCTAGCAGCGCAGCTCGGACATACGAAAGGGCAACAATTACTGCCCTCTGTTTCTCGGTGCTGTCTACAGCCCATGAAGTAACTTGGAGATTTTTAGGGTTAACATATTCGCCGAAGCAGACGAAATGCAAAGATACAGCGCAGAGAATGGGACGCTCTTTTTCCTTCACCTGTGAAAAGTGCTCAGAAACCCGTTGGAAAACTTGCAACCCGCTTCTTCTACTGAAAAAAAACGAAGCCCGCCCCCTTTTCTAATATATCCAAAGGTAATTTTAAGGGTACTTTGAAAAGATTTAAAGTGATAATGGCATATCTATTGCCTGCCTTTACGTACCTGTGACAGTGCTTAATTTGTGTTTGCTGTTTCCGGTGCTGAGCACTTATTTTTGAGGGCCTGTGCTTATTTTTCTGCCTCAAGCATTTATTACGAGCAAAAGACACATTTGGGAAAGACGGAGGAAGAGAAAAACGAAAAAGCGTTACAGAGGGAGAGAACAGAAAGCTGCAAGAGTGAGGTGAAGGAGCACAGAGAGGCTGTAGATGAAGTAAAGAGGCCGGAGATGGCTTCAGCATTATGCTGCCTCAGTATTCCGTTTTCACACATTTAATTGCAGCACCCCCTACTTAAGAGGAGGGCTTTGGGCACCGGCACGTTTTTATTTACAAATTAAGCACTGAACTGACCTGTGAGTAGGTGCAGAGACCACGGCCGCGCAGCAGATGTCTTTTAATCAGGATATTGTATTTGAAGCGAGCGCTTTAACTAGTCCCCGCGCCCTGCTGTCTCTTCCCACAGGTTGGAACACTGACAGCTCCCCTCGCTAGAGCCAACAACGACAACTCTCCTCTCACCCCTGGTGCACCAACTCCTGCTCTCATCCTAAACCTTTCCCCACCTCTGAACCCTATACCCCTACTCCCCTCCCGTTCCCCCACCTCTTCCTGCCGTACACTGCCTAGTGCACCCCCTCCTGTTTCCATCGAGCCACCCATTACGCCGTGCTCTTCCTTACTCTCTCTGGAAAATAAGCTAGGCTCTCTAATCACCGCCATCTCCCAACTTGAAGCTACCATTTTAGTTTTAAGCTCCAAGATCTCGACTTTTCCACACACCTCAATTCCTTTGGCTAACACTCACCCTTCCACGAGATGCACCTCACCCTCACACCCCATTATAGCTAAACATAGCCAGTCGTCTGCAAATCCACACAAGCACTCGAACGCCACCCTTCCTTCACTTCCACTTCCCAGTAACCCTGTAATCTACACTATTCCGACCATCTCCTCTGTCAGCACCACTCGCCCACCTAAACCCTCCCGAGCGCCCTCATATAAGCACAATATCCCTATCACCCCTCATAGCCCAAGTGCCCCGTCACCAAAACAGTTGCGTCAGAGCTGCGCTGTCTGCTCCACAACTGCAGATCTGCAATAAAACACAAACTTGAAATCTCCGATACCATCACCCTGCACAATATTGACATGCTCTTCCTCACAGAGACCTGGTTCAACGATACCTCTCACTCAATGTTTGATCTCCTTGTACCCACAGGCTATTCTATACTTAGAAATGACAGAATTGACAAAGTGGGGGGAGGTGTTGCGGTCATCTTTAGAAACTCCCTTCAACTTAAGGCTCTTCCTAACAGCTCCTTCCACACTTTTGAATGCCTATCACTTGAGCTTCAATTGCACCACCGCTCACCTCTCAGATTCCATGCTATTTACCACCCGCCTGGTAGCAGCCCTTCGTTTATGGAGGAACTCACGGACTGCATCAGCGACCAATTCACGCAAAGTGACAATCAGATCTTCGTGGGTGACTTCAATGTCCACTGGGGCTCGCCTCAAGACACCAATGCGAATTTGCTGGCCACCTTCCTCGCTGCAAACGATCTTATCCAACACTGCACAGAAACAACACACTCTAAAGACTCAATCCTGGACCTTGTCATTTCTAAAGCAGGCTTGCTGACTATCGCTACCCCTATTCATGTAGACTGGTCGGATCACCTCCTCATCCCATTCTCTCTTCACCTATCACACTCTATAACTCTGGGCCAGCCTAAGAGGGCTACTACCTGGTTCCGTGACACTAAAAATATTGACCTCAGTACCCTCTGTGATTCTGCTTTGCTATCACTTCCAAGGCTAGACCCGGACCTAGATGTCAACGAACTCACCTCCCAATGCCTCACAGTCCTTGCAGTCGAAATCAATAATGTCGCTCCTCTCCAAAGCAAAAAGAAAAGGCCCACTCCCTCAGCACCTTGGTTCAACAAATCCCTCTATGAAGAAAGGAAGTTCATAAGAGCCCTTGAGAAACAATGGAGACAAGCACCCTCCACTGAAAATTTGGCCACGCTTCGTTCAGCAAGATCCAAGTACCACAAGCTCATCTTCCTTGGAAAAGCGTTGCACTACAAATCCCTCCTTGACTCAGCCAAAAATAGACCCAAAAAACTATTCGACCTCATCAAGAACCCTAACAGCTCTCCCCCAACCTCCAAATTGGAAGATTCCACAAAGAAAGCAGCGGAATTCGCTATATTCTTTGACGAAAAGGTAAAATCACTTGTAGATCAGGTCATTCATCCTACCCCCACAGAGGAGTGCAAATCCTTAACCATTTGGCAAAATTTTGACCCCATCTCTGACGATGCTCTCCTTAAATGCATCCTCGATACAAAGCCCTCTAACCATTCTCTTGACCCCATCCTTAGTGCCATTGCCATTGACTTCTATACTAATTCTCTTTCCTATTGGACCACTCTGGTCAACCTCTCCCTCAGTCAAGGCTCCCGTCCTGTGTCCTTCAAAACTGGGCAGGTCACCCCTCTGCTAAAAAAAAACACCGCTGATGCAAACGACCTCAACAACTACCGACCCATCACTAACCTACCCTTTCTTGCGAAAATCACAGAAAAATGTGTAGCGAAACAACTCTCTCGCCATATCAAGGAAAATGATCTTCTTGACAATTTCCAGTCTGGCTTCATTCAAAACTGCAGCACTGAAACAGCCCTGCTGCTAGTGATTGATGACGCGCTGCGGATACTTGATTCAGGTCTTGTCTTCTAATTCTTCTTGACCTTTCTGCAGCCTTTGACACTGTCAATCACAACACTCTCCTTAACACTCTTCAACAGAGAATGGGCATGGAGGGCACTGTGCTCAAATGGTTTGCCTCCTTCCTCTCTGATAGATCCCAAATGATCAAAATAGCGAACAGTCTTTCAGCTCCTTTAGCGGTCAGCCAAGGTGTCCCTCAAGGCTCCATACTTGCACCCACACTGTTCAATCTCTATTTAGAACCGTTGGGAAATCTCCTGAGTAAATCCGGGATCCACTATCATCTATATGAGGATGACACTCAGATCTACCTTAAGGTGGCCTCCACTCACGATCTCTCCTTCCTTAGCTCTACTCTCGACTCCATTCAAAACTGGATGAT
The DNA here is from genome assembly GCF_031143425.1 of Pleurodeles waltl. Lineage (NCBI taxonomy): Eukaryota > Metazoa > Chordata > Amphibia > Caudata > Salamandridae > Pleurodeles > Pleurodeles waltl. The sequence goes on from NC_090450.1 coordinate 41,125,410, forward strand.
AACTCATCAACTGATCCTGAATCCCTCCAAAACAGAATTCCTCCTCCTCTCCTCCTCACTTTCTCATCCCCCAGTGCAATCATGGATGGATCAGATCAATCTAATGAACAATAAGCCCATCATTGTCGAGAGCGCAAAATCCCTTGGTGTCATACTCGACAAAAAACTCAATCTACTCTCCCACATCGACTCCATTGCAAAGTCTGCTCGACACCAACTGCGCCTTCTTTGGGGGATGCGTCGCTTCTTCCCGGAGCACGACCTTAAAACCCTGGTCCAATCGCTGGTTCTCTCTAGATTGGACTACTGCAACTCTCTTCTTACTGGCCTTCCCAAATCCCACCTTTCCCCCCTGAAGTCTATTCTCCATTCAGCAGCTCGTTTCATATATGGGGCCAAAAGAAGCGACCACATCACACCCATGTTATCCACCCTCCGTTGGCTTCCCATAGAGGCAAGATCTATCTACAAAACTGCATGTATCACCCACAAAGCCTTGCACTCCTCCTCCCCTCGCTACCTGGTGAATAAGCTGAAACTCTCTGGGGGCTCCAGACTATCACGTAATGCAGAAAAATTATTGCTTGAACCTCCCATTTTCAAGAAGGAAAGATCGATGGCCCAATCCTTTTCAGGCAACGCGGTGAGAATCTGGAACTCACTTCTGCCTCAGCTTCGGACCACCACCTCTTCCCAGGCCTTCAAAACTGACCTCAAAGCTCTCCTCCTTCAAAGACACTTCCAAAGTTAATTCAAGCCCTCTGTTTTCTGAAGGAAGTCCTTCCATTATAGGAAATTCTGTTCTCCATGCCTATAGAAGTGCCTTCCCAGGGTGTTTTTGTGTTTTGAGTGTCTGCCATTTAGTGCAGTATTATACCTCTACCTGTATTGTGTACTCGTTTGTAACATGCACACGGCACCTTTCCTTTTCAACGTATCATTTGCTACCTCTTATATCTTGTTTGCTTTTGATACATGCACAACGGCCACCACTGCCTCATGTAACGTAACTATTTTTTTAGTGTTTTGAGTGTCTACCATTGATTGCAACCTTTTTTACCTCTATTCGTACTTTATTTGCTCTTGTAACCTGCACACGTCACTTTTTCCTCTCATAACGTATCGTTTGCTACCTCGTTTATTTTTTGCTCTTGATACGTGCACTATTATCACGATTGCCTCATGTAATGTAACGCTTGTTTTTGTAACAGGCTCACTTGTATTTCTTCTCCTCTTGTATCTTTACTTTGCCTATTGTGAAGCGCTCTGACACCTTCGGGTAAAGTCTGCGCTATATAAAAACGCCTTAAATAAAATAAAATAAGAGTGAAAACATGTACACGTGAGTTCACAGAGTGGGTGGGTGAAGGCGGCAGACGGAGGGCGCCGCGCTGCCTTGAGCACCAAAACTTCTCTCATCCTGTCGAAGGTGAGAAAATAGTGTTGCGCTTCACCAACAATAGATGTTCTAGAATATTTTGCATGTTTGGGGACGTCAACTTGAGAGTTACGGTGCTCAGTTAGCCGAGCCCACGCCCATCAGCTATCTAGCAGCATTCCCAGTGCCCACATGTTTCACTGTGAATTTATTCCATAAATGTTCAGTGATGGTGCCAAGTACACTTTATTCTAACATTGCTCACGAGTTGCTTCTTGTTCAGTTTGGCCTGTGCTGGAAACCGGTTCTTCCCCTTAATAACTAGGATGATTGTCTCCCAAATATTTTGCACACATCTCTCCTGCTTTGCTGAATTTGATTGGTGTTAGCTTTAAGACTGAGTGCACATTACCACTGCTAATGAGTGCTAAAGTGTGTGCGTGCTCTTCCTAAAACATGGAAACATTGGCACATTTAATTTACTTGCAAGTCCCTAGTACAATAGTACCAGCTGTACCCAGGGTCTGTAAATTGTCTGGTACCAGGGGGTCTGCAGCACTTATTGTGCCATCCAATAAAGTAGCCTTTCTCAGTCCTGCCACTGTAACCTGAAGTGCAGTTTGGAACTGCAACTTCGACCTAGCAGTATAATCCTTTTTGCCAGGGGTAAACCTTCCTTTTTAATACACCTAAGACACTCCTAGAGTAGGCCATGAACAGAACATCCTCATAGTCTTCTTCCCAGCAACTGGACCATGCAAACCAGACTTTGAGAAAGTAACGTTTGCAGTAGTACAAACCTGGCCCCAGTATCCTGCCCGCGCTCAATTGTGGTCAGCCTAAACGTGTAACTTTCCCCCGGTGTAGCATGATCACATTACAGAGACTGGCGCTTTGTGTTTTTAAGCTTTAAACTTACCTAAAATTTGAAACTAAATATCTCCAGTTCTACTGATAGGATAGCTGTCATTTTGGTATCATTTTATTGATCCAAAATTTCTCAATATTTTTAAATTGGTGTTGGCTTCTGTTGTGTTTTCACTTTATTACTGGAGGCATGCTGAATATATAAATAATAAATTTCTTCTACGTTAGGCCTCACTTCTTTTGTGTTAAAATACCGGAGGAGTAAAAACAGGTTAATTTAGTGACCTTTATGGGATTGTTGGAAGCCGCATTGGGAGCTCCAGTCATGCTCTGCGGCTGATCGCTGACTGCGCCAGAAAGGAATGGTGCACAGTTGGTGAAGACGCGCTGCAGTCCGGGTCTCCGCAGAGCCCTTTTTTCGATTGGCTGCAACACAATGCACAGTGGGAAAGGCTTGTCGCACGTCCAGTGAACTTTTTCAATTCCTGCCTTCACCGCTGTGCAGAGGGAACCTACTTCTGCTTTGCCCCTGGTCATCGTCCCCTGACACCCCTCCTCCTATTCAGCATATTCAGCATCAGTGCTGGTTTAACAGTCCGCACTGGATCATCCCAGCTCAAATAATTTTTGAGAAATTCCGAAGTAATACATGCCTGCCAGAATGGTGATGCACCGCCAGGAGAGCAACTATTCAAAAATGGTATATGAAGAGTCCAATACTCCAGTGATGATGAGGATGCAAATCTTCCATTTAATACTGTTCAATTCTTGGTATTCATGCAGAAGACTGTGTTACATCACAATATATAGGTTAGACAGCCAAATCGTTTCGCCCATCAACAAAGGGCTTCTTCAGGGCTGTAATGTAACGTAAAACATAAATTTGCAATGTACAGAAAAGAGAGGAAAATAATAATAGCATGAATACAAAGACAATAGTTTACTGCAAGACAAAATGACAGAAATCCCTACTGTAACATACGCAGAAGTACAGGGGAACATGTGATCATGCGTGGGTCTTATCAAATATCAAAAAGAAAAGTATCTAAAGTTAATTTGAAATATATGGCGTATAGTATATTGAGAAGAACCGGCAAAGAGAAACCACAAAAAGGTGCAAGAAGGTAGTCCAATGTTGTAAAGGACCCGTGGAGCACAGTTTTCACCAAGTTTCAGGTCAGTATTCAAAATCACACAAAAAGGAAGAAGGTGAGAAAAAAATATATATATAAAGGAACATAGACGTGGCAATACAGTGTGCAGGACCCAGATACCCGGAGAGACAAAGTTTCTATCTAGTGCGAAGCAAGGGTCAGTAATGAAAAAAGACAGGAGAGACAATAATGAGAAATAATGTCAAGTAAAGTATAGAAAACGTACCAAAATGATGTCCAGTCAGTCATAGTGATTAATGATGTAGTCATGGATAAAAATACCTAGCAACGGAGAGAAGTGGAAGGTAGGTAAGAATACCAAACAGTAGTTCCTGATAGATGTAAAGTCAAATATCCAAATGATTCAAAAGGGAGAAAAACAAGAGTCCCAACAGTAACAAAACAGTAGAAAATTTAAAAAAAAACAGGTGAAAAGGGACAGTTAAAATATGGTGTGCCCGTAACCAAGTGGATGAAACATTAGCCACAAAATACTGCAAATAACCGTCAAACATAATGGTGCAGCCCAAGAATAATGCATTATGAATACACCCAGAAAAGAAACCCTGATGGCGACATCCTATGGAGAATATATGACCCGAATGGAATTGGTGTCCTTTGTTACCCGATATACCTCCCACAGCCAGGACATTTACAAAATCTTAAAACGTCATTGGTCTTTACTGACTGTAATTCCGGTCTCAATGGACATTTACCAAAAAAAAAACATCATCTCTTACCGGAGGGGGAGGACTTTAAGGGATCAACTATGTCCTAGTTACATCTCTGCACCTAGTCCTGTCACCTGGCTTCCTTCAAAACCGAGGGGCTTTTTAACTTGTCACGATTGTAAAATTTGTGCTCTTGGCCTTGATAAATCTACAGAATTTTGGTACAATAATTCTAGGACTTTTACTATTAATCATTTCATCAATTGTAATACTAAATTTGTCGTTTATGTCCTGGGATGTGCATGCAACACTATTTATGTGGGAAGCACCAAACATTCACTAAAGTTCCGAATACAGGAACACTTACGTGCCATTAGGAACAATGACACCAGGTATCCACTTGTAGTACACTATTGTCTTCGTATTCATGCTATTATTATTTTCCTCTCTTTTCTGTACATTGTATATTTATGTTTTTACGTTACATTACAGCCCTGAAGAAGCCCTTTGTTGATGGGCAAAACGCGTTGGCTGTCTAATCTGTATATATCGTGATGTAACACAGTCTTCTGCATGAATACCAAGAATTGAACAGTATTAAATGGAAGATTTGCATCCACATCATCACTGGAGTATTGGACTCTTCATTTACCATTTCTGAATAGTTGCTCTCCTAGTGGTGCATCACCATTCTGGTTTCTTTGTTTTTGGGCCTTATCGCCTCACAGGCTCTGTATGCAGCAGGGGCCTTGGTGTTTTTTGCACGCTATCTGATTTTGTGACAAAATATTCCTGTATGAATTACGGAAACTAACAGGGTATTCTTGGGGATTTTGTGCGTTGTCTCTGAGCTTGCTGCATTCTGTGTTGCCGGTTTCTAATACATGCCTGCCTTTGCTCATATCAGAATACAGTACGTTCATAAGTGGCAGCAGACGCAATAAAAAAAAAATATGAGGCCATATTAAAGGCATTTAGGATAATCAAGTTGGCGGAATGGCTGTGTTTGTCAATGCATAGTGAATGCCTTTTCTGATCTTAAATGACAAGCACTTTACATTGGGATTATTCCCCATTTTCTTTAATATAGGGAGGTTAAAAAGAGGAGGGGGGTAGGCATTAAGGCATTAAGATGCCCCCCCTCTAGCTGAGTTGGTGGATGCTTGGATGGTCACTGAAGTGGCCCACGCAGGCACGGGTGCGGCTTGTGTCCCCCAGCAGCACCTGTATTACAGAGGGGATTGCAGGGTATCTTCTGCCCGTTATTATGATGAAAAGGAATCCATGGGACTCACAGTTTAAAGGACTTGCTACTGCCAAATCTGTCAAACCTGCACACAATTGAAGGACAAACATCTGACTATATTAGACAAGTCTCCAGGATCAGGATTGGTTTCACAGATGGCTTTACCTTCTACTTCTATCTCCCCTCTGACCTCCACCTCCAGGGCATTTGCTTCTCAGACGATTGGTTTAGTTTCAGACCATGGTATGGAGTGTAGTGAGAAGGCAAAGGACAGTCAAGTGGGGTGTGAGCTCAGGAGTCTAGATGAAGCCACTAGTTTCTTGCAAAGTTCATCCCACATTGAGCAAAGCTCCTGGTCAAAGCTTGGCTCTATCAGTAGCCAGGAGAGTGTGCTTCCTCATACCTACCTGTTATTTACCAATGCTGGGTCTAAGGAGCTCAAGGAACCTTCCAAGACAACCCATTTAAGTGATGTGATATCAGAAGATAGACAGGACTGACTTTACTCAGTGCCTATTGCACATATTTCTTTGCTCATGCCCAGCGCTGTTCAGATCCTCTCATCCCCTCTGGTATGGCACTGACTGCATTCTCCTCTGGCCCAGTGGGGTATAGGCTCCCTCATCAGGAAGTCGGTAATGTGGTTATCCCTTCATATGCAGACTCATGACACCCACAGTCAGGCAACCAAAGCCAGAAGGATGGTAAAAAGGATGAAATTGCTGACACGTCAATGGCGAGTCTGCTTCTTCAAATTTTGAGAGAGCTCAAAACTTTAAAATTGTCACAAGAAGAGGCAAATCGAAAGACTGAAGCACAACTAAATCTTATACACAGTAATATGAAGCAACTGAATACCCGTATCAGGGAGGTAGAACAAGGGGTATAAGATCTGGAAGATGGGGGACCCACCTGGAAACTTCAGTCGACAGTCGCTAAATGTCAATCAGAACTGGTGGACTTACAGATTTGGATGGATGATGCTGAGAATTGATCACCCTACTTTAATTTAAGGTTCAGGGGGGTGCCGGAAAGTCATGAAAATGGGCAGACTGTTATTAAATTAATCTCCGACCTCATAAGTTAGCATGCCCTCCCAGAAGCAGTAAATAGAAATTTGGACCTCGCTGTAGCACAAGCTCATCGATTCCTAGCATAGCAGCCCGTCAGCACAAAATCTCCTTGGACGACACTGGTGATCTTTGGGGACTATCGCAGTAATAGAACGTATTCTCGCGCAGGCAATTAAAGCTAAGGCATGCCAGGTTCACAGTGATTATACATTTAGCACTTTTTCAGATATGCCTGTGCTTGCAACACGGAGGAGGCATGAGTTCCAGGAGCTGATTCCTGATTTCCAAAAGCCTGGGGCTCCCGTAGGCCTTGTGCAACAATCAAAACTTAATGTTCTTTTTAAGGGACATTCAAACATAATACAGACGATTGACACAACCAAAGCCCTCTTGCACTCAATACAGAATGTAAACAGGGGTCAGAGCAGCCGAATACGTAATTATGGCTGAAAGGTGAAGTATGGATACTGCTGACAGCTCGTTTATAGTATGGAGCGTCACCATCACATCATATTAAGATCCTCTCTGATGCCCTAGGTGGTAAGGGTGCCATGTAAAGGCACCTTCTGTGGGTCTGTGGTGTTGGGGGTGGTAGGTGGAGTGGTAGGTTGGAACAGGGTCACTTGGAGGTGGTGAGGGTGGGGAGTGGCCTTGTAATCCCTAGGTGGGGGGGGGGCGTCATGTATAGGTTGCTCAGGGGGAGAAAGGGGATGGGGTGCACAGAGTGGGGGATGTTAGGTATTGGGACTAACTGTGTGGGGAGAAAAAGTGAGATCCTAAAGATAATTATTCAAACATGTGGGGGAAAAAGTAGGGAGTATAAAAACTCTTGGTGAATGTGTTTTCCATGCAGGATATTAGACCGATCGTGGTGCATGAGGCACATGAGACTAAGCATGGATAGTTTAGACCTAAGTCATGGGATGGGGAAGGGTAGGAGACATGTCAAGCATCTTATTGGCTGGGCAGCCCTGAGATTGAATAAGCACACTGGCTTTCTGTGAACTTTAAAGGTGATAGGGAGGACCTGGATCATGGAACGAGTAGGCAGTACTTTTCGTGCCCATTTTTTTGGTATTGTCCAAATAGGTATTATAGGGGTGCACCCTGCTTTTTTGACTATTTTAGATTTATTGCACATTTTTTTTCTAAAAAACAGAGAAAGCACCCTACTGTCCTTTGATGGATTGCACTTTATTCCTGCTTCGTACTGTAGTCCCTTTACGCACCTCTCAAGAATAAATACAAAACTATTATACCAGGTTAAGCAGGGATTTACTGATCAGTACCACATCAGGTCTGAAGCGAAGTATCAGGCTGACAGGCAAAACGTGTATGAGGAAAGTAATTTTACAGGTAGATTTCTAGAATGGCAAGCACGTGGGCAGGCTGCTAGCAATATGATTCATGCACTGAAATGCCCGATTTCAGGAATAAGATATACAGAGCATAGAAAACTGGGGGGAAATTATGTTTGAACATTATAGACAAATATAGAGTGAGAACCAAGTGGTCGACTCTGGGGGAATTTGTAGCCGGGGTCACTGTACCCACTCTATCTAAGGAAGAGAGAGACACCATTTCTTTCCCTTTTACCAAGCGAGAACTTGTGGAGGTGGTTAAAAACCTTCCAAATGGAAAGGAGTGCAGCCCCAATGGCTTGCCAGCGGAAATTTTAAAAACCTTTATTGATGGATTGGTAGACTACTTTTTGCTGGTCATCAACACAGTGTTGAATGGGGGCACCATCCCGATATCATTGTGAGAAGGAAATGTCGTCAGCTTTTAAAAAAAAAAGATGAAGATAACAAAGATCCTAACACATATCCAGCGATTATGCTTTTAAACTCTGATTATAAGATCATCATGAAGCTCCTGGCTAATCGTTTTATCCCGATAGCTACCAAATTGATCCATCATGACCAAAATGGGTTTATGGCTGGTCGCCAATTGGTAACTAACACACTTTTTTTGGCCATAACATGAGACTGTTTTGCTATTAATAGTATCACTGCTGTCATTCTTCTGTTGGATGCAGAAAAAGCCTTTGATCTCGTGGTCTGGGACACATTATTTGAATTCTTAGCAAAATTTGGGGTCCCTTTCCAGATCACAGGATTGGTGCAAAGGATGTATCAGAGTGCGGAAGCCAATATCAAAATCAATTCTGCAGATGTGGTTAAAGTACAAGTATGCCAGGGCACCCAGCAGGTGTGTTCCCTTTTGCCAATATTGTTTGCCTTTGTTACTGAACCATAAGCCATCGCAATTAGACAGAATGAAGAGATCTGCTTCTCCCTTAAGCAGATGGGGAAGATTAAGTTATATGCTGATGACATCATTTTATTTCTTGACAATGATAGAAGCTCATAGGAAAAAAACCTTCAAGATATTTTCACTGTTCGAGCAAGTGGGGGTATATGAGATCAATAGGAAAAAAAAACTGAAATTATTCTTCGTGGATGCAGTTCGGACAGAATACACCTGGAATTGTTTTTTTGCATCAGCACCCGACCCAAAAGATTCTTGGGGGTTAGATTTTCTTCAAAAATTGAAGATCTATATGGTCATAAATTTGCTCCCTGGTTTTCCAAAACTCAGACTCTGCTAGCACGCATGATGGGGATCACTCCCCCTGACTATTTTGGGGAGAAAATGTCAATATTGCCGTTATTCAACTTTTTATTTTCAGCCATGCCATGTGTGCTAACCACTCAATTTTGCAGAAAATTGAAATCCTTGTTCATATCTTTTATTTGGTGCAACAAAACTGCCTGAATTGCACTAAGCACTTTATACACTGGTTTGGACAAGGGAGGCCTGGCACATCCCAATATCAAAGACTGTTATTTTGCATTTTTTGCACAATACATGACTAGATTTAGTGCAACACAGCATCATGACTGCTTATTTCAGAGGAATTTCAGGAATTTACTTTTAGGGAGCTTGGTATATGGGATGCTGCAAAACTAACAAAATCCCCAAAGAAAGTGTGCTATAAGACGCTGAGGTGTTTTGTTAGGAAGAGGGCAGATCTTTATCAGAGGTACGAGATACCCTATATCAACACCTCTACCCCCTTCTCAGAATTGACAATGGAATCTGGCATTCAGCTTGATCTGGATTAGAAATTAGAAATTGGGAGCGCCACCGATTTCGGAAAGTTGGGGATTTTCTAGCTCGTGATAAGTGGAGAAGCCTATCGGAAATTAGGGCAGCGGTGCAAGGGGATGCTTAGCTTCTAGGTTCCTATAGTACAATGCTCAATATTTTCACTGGCCTTGATAGTGGTCAGATGCGGGATAGCCAAAATGTAGTTACAGATCTTTTGGGTCCCTTGGGTGATAGATGAGCAGGTGAATGGAAAAGGCTGTTCATGGAGTTGAAGGGCCCAGAGTTTTGTTTAAAAGCAATTAGAAAATGGGAGGAAAATGAAGGGCTTGAACTAACAAAAGAAATCTGGGGGAAATTTAATTGGTTGAATTTCAATGTATTCAGAGGAGCCAACTGGCTCAGAATGCTCTATTATAGTGAATTTCTGCTTTACTGCACCCCTCAATTTTGAGCCCAGGTTAATCTAAACTGACCCAGTCACTGTTTCCAATGTTATGTGGCAGTCATTGCAAACTGGACACATGTCATAGGTAGGTGTGTTCGTATTCAAGAATTTTGGGACAAGGAATTCCGGCACTTAGAAATGGCCTTACAGATAAAAATAGCTCCTGGTGTTTATCTGTTAGTTTTGGGTTATGATCCTGGGGGGATGCTCGCTCACAGATTTATAAAATTACAATACATTTCTATGGCATTAGTTAGAACCCTCTTATTACAAAAGTGGCGCACTTGTTTATCCTACCATTGAGGAATGGGTTCCTAAAATTAAACAAGTAAGGAAACAGGAGCGGTTATATGCGCTGAGATGCGGCGGGATTATGGGATTCCCCAAAATCTGGGGGAAATTATGGAGACACCATAGGACACTAACAGTAGCAGATATGGGTGGGGGGGCCATTGTTCTATAGATATTAATGTTAGAACTATGAAATTTCTATGTTGTGGTACCTGGTAATGAAATATAATTTTATGAAATCTTTATGTTTCTGTTAATATGCTGTGATATTGTGCAATGAATTATGATCTATAGATGTTATATTTTTGAATGTTATTAATGTAATATGAATATTCTCTCTTGGTACTGGATTTCAATGAAAATATTTGTTTGAAAAAATGGTCACCTTTGTGATTCACTCTGACAAGGATTATGGTTGTTGCTTGAGAAGGGTCTTCAATCCCCTCTATTAAAAATCCAATTTCATATGCCTACACTATACAACCCTTGTGATTTATTGTAATAGGTTTGGGAGCTAAGTAAGAGTGATTCAATATTAATAAACATTTACGGTATAGATCTGAGTGAATGCTAAAATCTCATAATCCTTTAAATTTTAGATTTTGGCATTTTGATTTATGTTGTTTGTTGAGTAGAACTGGTGGTAAACCTAAAAAGATTTTGTGATAATTTTTCGTGTCCAACTTCGTGGCATCTCTGGGGGCAGGGCAAAAGTCCAATTGAATCATTAATGGCTACAGGTCTGACATTTCAGTGGGCCATAGGAGAGTGGATGGTAAATGCGTAGGTGAGCATCCTTTGAACTATAGATTTTTCAAGGGTATTAGGTATATGAACCCTCCTCGACCAAGGTACACATTTAGGTGGGATGTGAAACCGGTTCGGCACTTGTGTGAGACCTGGGAGGATAACGATCCATTGTCACTTATGTGTTGTTGGTTAAGTTGGTGAGGTTTTCAAGTTAAGTCTCTTTCAAAAGGGTTTCAGAAGCTAGGGCCCTGGACATCCCAGCTATGCAGTTCATAGATTTATGCTTTAGCAGGAGGACCTAAAATGTGACCTCCTTTGTGGAAGTTCAATATTTTGCTTCTCACCCCAAACTCTGTGTAAAAAGGTGCTTTCAACAATAGACTGGGGTGACTCACGGAGGGAGAACTCTTGTGCCTTAGTTACTCATAACTTTGTGGAGGCCTTTTCATCCTGTTTCTCCAACAACTTTAAGTAGATGTGTTAACCTAGTGAGTGCAAAGGAAAACACAGCCCCTTTCAGGGTGCACTTTATCATAAGAAGATGATAACTTGTGGAATGGTTAGTTACTGAAGCAGTGAGTTAGAGTGTCCCATACTAGACTCACTCAAACCAGTCCGAGGCCCTGAAGCCCGGGGATTGATTTGGAGGGTTGATGGAGCTCAGCAGTTCAGGAGAGTGTTTTAACAGTGGAGGAGTGAGTATTAATAATGTAGTGTTTTTCAATTGCTGACAGCCAGCTTGCGGTATTTTGTGGAGAACGTGTGGTGTGATGTGGTAATGTTTTAATTCATTCTGTGAGTGTGGCGCCTAATATAGAGAAGTTGAGAATGTTATTGTGCTTGAAAAAGCCTAAGATTCTAGGATACTAATAATTTATTGGTGTAGAAAACACTGTGTTGTTTTGTTTGTGGTGCTCGTCGTGAAATGTAGGCAATGGCACAAATGAGATAGGGACATTTATTTTTGCTTGAGAGTAAGGTGTGGTTGATTTAGTGAAAACTAGTGTACAGAGAGAAGTTAAAACAATCAGAGTCATTCCCCGCTGGTCGAGGTTTCAGTCGAGTATGAATAAGAGTAGGTCTGAAAGTATCACTCAGGACTGTTTCTTGGGTGATCGAGCACTTACATTTTTTCAGTGGAGATGACAAGGTTATTTGTTGAAATACCTTTGCGTTTTGTTATGACTGTTTACTGCTGAGAAGAGCATGGCTGTGAAACATTGTAAGAGAGAGTGAGCCATTGTGAAGAGAGAGGCTGACCTCACAGTGTGCTCTGGTGGGATTGGTCGGTTGGTGTTGAGCTGCACTGTTGTTGGTTGCCTACATCATAGAGTGCAGTGCTGTCATTGGCTGTTGCTGTTTAGCAACAGTTGTGTGTAATGAGTTACTTACCGGTTCAAATGGTTTTCTAATTGTAATTGTTGATAATATTGCTGAAAAAAGAAATTTTTTAAGGCCATATGAGATCTAATTAGGGGAGATGAGCAAATACCTGTTCGGGAGGCAGAAGAGGCACCACCTGAAGATATAGCAGACCATTATATGGCTATAAATATGGGTCTTCACACATGTATTTGGCTGAATCAACAGCATAAGATCACAGAGGAAGAAGGTGCATTGAGGTTTCCATCCTATGGCACATTTAATTTGGGAATTATTGAATAATTTGAGGAGAGTATTGTACGAGATTAAACCACAATCTGGACCCGTACAGTATTAAGCACTTTATGCTTGGGAGCATGCAGCCCATGCTAAGCAGAAGGAAAGATATCAGGGAGAAGTCTGAAAGGCAGTGCATGCTTGTGCAGATGCTGGATGGGATGTGGTACAAAGGAGGCGGAGGACTGACATGGTAGAGAGAGTTAGATTGTGCCATGCATTGACGAGTGAAGAGACTGATAAAGTGAAAGATAAACAAAGGACAAAGAAAAAGAAGGTGGGAAAGGCAAAAGACATCGAAAGTACAGATGAAGATAGTGATAGTGACTCTAGCAATGACTTCTTTGATATGTTGCTATTGGCACATCCACCTCCATATAATGAAATCTGATTTGATGGAATGAGTAGTGCAGTTCCCAATGGAAATCCAGGAGTACCCTTTGCACCAGTAAATAGTAGAGTATATATGAGTCAAAACCAGATGGGAAGGAGTGCAGGGATTAATACCACTGTTAACCCTACTGTTCAAAGTGCCCAAGATGCAACTACTATTTCAGTCACATTTCATCTCACAGTTCATTTATATAAACCTGCGTCATCAGGATATGCAACACATGCTTTGATGGTTCTTCTTGAAGGGAAATATACCAGCTAAAGAAAATTATTGGGTTAAGACAGCACAACCCAAGGGCCCAAAGAGTCAGTACGTACCTGTTATGAGAGATTGTTGCAAATGTTCAGGCAGCACAGTGGAATGGAGACTCTTGAGGCGAGGTACATGGGAAATTTTGTATCTATATTTATAACAGAATTGTGATCTGAGATTAACTTGATGATTCAGTAGCATTTGATTTGGTGGCAAAATAAATCGATTGATAACATTTTGAGTCATGCAAAATATTGCAGTGAGGAATAGGAGATGAAACACAAGAGACTAAAGGAGAAATTCCTGGTGGCACAAACAAAAGCCGCACATAGAGGAGGAGGACAGAGTCAGCCATTTATAGGGATTGTTGGTCCTATGCAAGGAGAATATCAGCAGGGAATGCCAGTGATGCAAGGTGGAAATGGGTTCCTTCAACAAGGTAGAGGATATGGAGTTCCAACTGACCCAAGTAATAGGACTGATATGGCAACTTTGAAAAAGACAAATCTTTCTCATTATTGCAATAAATTGGGGCATCTTAATCCTCCAAATTTAAGGTCTACAGAACCCCAGGGTAATAACCCGTACAGTCACAAAATGTAAACCTTTAATGTGCTCCAAACTCAAGTAATGCAGGTTCCACAAAGTCCCAGAGCCAAAACAAAATACAAATGGTCCCAGATTAATTCAAATCAAGTCCCAAATGTATTTCTGAATTCTTTCCATCATCTGGGTGTGTTTCAGCAGTTTCCTTTAATTGAAACATTTAAGGATTACGGGTCGGACCAGTCATTACGATGAAGCCTGAGGGGGAGAAAGATTGCGTTCTTGGAGCAGTCTTAGACCAGAGTGGTCCATTTGTAAATGGTGAGGTGAATGGCCACCCCATATCTTTCCTGATTGATATTGGTACTAACCGCTCTATGGTTAGAACAGTGGAAGTTTCAAACCTACCCCACTCATAAAAAGAATCCAATCCAAGAATCCAAGTAGTAGGAGTCACGAATAAAGAAATGACAAGCCTTGTAATAGAAGAAGTACCTGTCAAAATAGGGTCCTTTAAAGAGACTCACCAATTTGTGGTGTGTGATTCTAGTGATTTAGGAAGAGATCTCCTATGCAAACTGAATTGTACCATTTACTGTACTCCGAGAGGTGTTGAGTTTCAGATACATGATGTGGATATTGCTTTTAAATTGGCAAGAGATGGCCTTTCTGTTGAATTGTTCTCTATGATGACAAATTATGATTTTCGATCAGATCTTGGAGATACAGAGAACCTGAAGTCTAGGAATTTTCAAGAAAGGACATAGGTCTCATCAAAGGTGTTGAACCTGTTGCATTAAAGTGACACCAAATGCTGAGTATCAAAGAACATCACAATATAATCTGACCCAGAAACAACTGCAGTGGTCACTCCAGTTATTGACTCAGTTATACCACAAGACCTTTTAAAGGAGATAACGGGAAGCATAGGTAACTCACCCATTAAGGGCTTACAGAATACTGCATTGTATAAGACCTGAGAAAGATAAACAGCATTGTTGTTCCCTGTTGTCTGACCCTCGTACCGAATCCAGCTGTGATTTTATGTCACATTCCATGTGAGCCTGAGAGGTTCAGTGTCATCGATTTACGTCTGGCCTTTTTTTCCATTCCATTGCATGAGGACAGTCATATCCTCTTTGCATTTTGTTTCAGAACCATGTTTTGGCATGGTGCCGAGTCCCACAATGGTATACAGAAAGCCCCTCGATTTTCAGTCAGATCCTTACAAATAATTTTGAGCCCTTAATTATGCCCTGTAACTCAGTTCTAGTGCAATACAGAGATGATCTGTTTGTTGCATCAGCTACACAGGAAGCCTAAAAACAAGACACTGTTGCCCTGTTGAACCATTCGGCTGAGAATGGACATAAAGGCCATCATTACAACCCTGGTGGTCCGTGATAAAGTGGCAGTAACACAGCGAACAGGCCACAAGTAACAAAATTGGAATCATGACCACGGCGGAAACCACCAACACATACAGCCACTTTAACACTCCGACCGCCATGGCGGTAGCAACAAACACCGCGGCGGTAACCACCAACAGCCATGCGGAAGACAATGTACCGCCCACTGCATTACAACCCGCCCATCCGCCAGCTTTTCCGGGGCGGTACCAACACCATCAAAAGCACGGCGGAAACAGAACACAAAAGGGAAACGACTCACATCTCGACACTCAAGGAAGAACCAGGACGCCACGGAGGCCGAGCTGCAGGTGTTCCCCATGCTAGTGTATCTTTTCATACACCAGGAACATTAACACCGGTGACAATGACCATGGTGAGTACTGCACCTAGCACACAAGGGAGGGGGGAGGAAAAAGGGAGTGACACACACACGCAACATGCAACACCCCCACCACCACCCCCAACACTATACACACAAACACATGCAACACCATTACATATATACCACGTAACCCTCTAGAATAACGCAAGGACAAAAGGAATGGAGTAAAATTAGTGTAATATTAGTAATACTTAGAAATATGTTCATAAAGAAAAACAGTATGTACAATATATACAATACATACAAAAGGCGGGACAATGCCCACTCATAAATTGTCCATGGCCCACTGGGCCAAAACACATAGGCCAAGCTCACACTTGACTCCTGCCTCAATACGGAGAGAACACTGCAGGGGCACCAGATCAAAAACACACAGGCACCTCAGGGACACAGGGAATGGGGGGCACCTCAGCCGGAAGATGGTACAACACCACTGCTCCTGGAGGGGGCTCCATGCCCACTGCTTGGTCCTGGGGAGTGCAAGGCCACAGTCTCTCAAGTGGGTGGTTTGCCCACTGCTTGGTTCTGTGGAGTGCAAAGCCATAGTCTCTCAAGTGGGTGGTTTGCTTACTGCTTGGTCCTGGGGAGTGCAAAGCCACAGTCTCTCAAGTGGGTGGTTTGCCCACTGCTTGGTCCTGGGGAGTACAAGGCCACAGTCTCTCTAGTGGGTGGTTTGCCCACTGCTTGGTCCTGGGGAGTGCAAGGCCACAGTCTCCAAGTGGGTGGTTTACCCACTGCTTGGTCCTGGGGAGTGCAAACCCACAGTCTCTCAAGTGGATGGCTTCTCCACTGGTTCTGGAGGGGGGCCTTGTGCCCAGTGTGCTTAATCCTGGCAAGAAGGGGCTGAGTGGATGCCTTCTTCCACTGGTTCTGGAGGGGGCATGGTGCCCAGTGTGCTTCATCCTGGCAAGGAGGGGCTGAGTGGATGGCTTCTTCCACTGGTTCTGGAGGGGGCACTGCGCCCTGTGATGCAGATGTTTTGGAGTGCAAGGTCACAGTCTCTCACCTTGGTGTCACAACAACAGCTTTTGCAGGGGCCAGAGTGCACTGCAGCCGATGTAGTCACCAGTAAACACTGCTCTCCAGCAGTGAACGCTGCTCAGTGTATGCTAGTTGCGCTGCAGGTAGCGGTGCTGGCAGTGGTGGTGGTAGCCTCCAGGCCTTCACCTGCAGCCTCGGACGGCTGCCCACTGGGGCTGCTGCTTCTGGCAGTGGTGCTGCTTGCGGTGGGGCAGGTGGCGGTGCTGGCTGCGGTACAGGTGGCGATGCTGGCTGCGGTGCAGGTGGCGATACTGCCAGTTGTGGTACTAGCCTCCAGGACTTCACCTGCAGCCTCGGACGGCTGCACACTGGGGCTGCTGCTGCTGGCAGTGGTGGTGCTTGTGGCGGGGCAGGTGGCGGTGCTGCTGCAGTGCAGGTGGAGGTGCTGGCCACGGTGCAGGTGGCGGTGCTGGCCGTGGTGCAGGTGGAATTACTGCCAGTTGTGGTGCTAGCCTCCAGGCCTTCACCTGCAGCCTCGGACGGCTGAAGTGCCATGGCTGGTGTTCTGTGCCCCTTCCTGCCCTTGGCAGATGTTGGTGCCTCTTTGCTTCTGCCAGCTGGAGTCCTTGACTTGGGCTTGCTGGCTAGTTGTGCCTCCTTCCCCTTCCTGGACGCTGTCCCCTTCTTGCCCTTGCCAGGTGGCGGACCCTTCTTGGCCTTGGCAGGTGTTGGTGGCACACTGGCTGGGCTGATGGGTGCCTCCTTGGAGCCTCTCACAGCTGCAGAAACCACAGTGGCCGTGGACTGGGTGGCTGAGGTGCTGGGCTGGATTCTGGCCACCTTTGCCCAAGGTGAAGGACGAGGGGGGTAGGGAAGAGGTCAATGCTGGTGAGGAAAAGCTTCTTAGGGACACTGGGGCGGGAAGAGGGTGAAGGTTTGGGAGTGGAGGAAGAGGGAGTGGTTGTAGGAGGTGTCAGTCTGCTGTGTTTGGGTGCAGGTGCATGGGCTGGATGCGGTTGTGAGGTGGATGCCTATGGGTGGGTGTGTGCTTGCGTTTCTGTAATTTGGGAGGAGGGGTCACAGATACAGTGGGAGAGGACACAGTGGACGTGTGCATGGATGTGGGGGTGGTGACTGCCAGTGAGGGGCATGTAGTGATAGGCGTGCTGGTGATGGAGGTAGTGGATGAGGATGTAGTGCATGCAGGTGTGAGTGGAGACGCTACTTGGAGGGGGGTGGATGAGGAGGAGGAGGGGGACACAGTGGAGGCAGTAGATGTTGGTGTGTCTGCATGGGGATGGTGCTTATGCGAGTGCCTGTGAGATGAAGTGTGGTGCTTGTGTTTGCCTAAGCCACTTCTGTGGGTTGATTTGGGTGATTGCTCGTCTGAAGGTGTGCTCGGGAAAGGCTTGGGTTGAGGGGATTGGGACTGGGTAGAGGAGTTTGGAGGGGGAGGCTGGAGGTAGGGACAATGGCTGCCATCAGTGCGGAGGCCAGAGCCTGGAATGCTCTCTGTTGGGCTGTAATGCCACAGTGAATGCCCTCCAGGTTATGCATTTGTTTGTTGCAAATGCCCTGCTACACCCTGGATGGCATTCAGTATGGTTCAATGCCCAACAGTGAGGTATCTCAGGAGGTCAATAGCATCCTCACTGAGGGTAGCAGGGCTGACTGGGGCAGGGCCTGAGGTGCATGGAGCAAAGGAGATGCCCACCCTCCTGGGTGGGCGGGCACGGGATACACACTGAGGGGCTGCTGGGAGGGTGGTGCTGGTACAGGGGTGGTGGCTGTACCTGTTGTTGGGGTGGGCACAGAGGTGTTCGCCACCGCCAAGGAGCTTCCATAGGAGGAGGAATCGCTGTTGGTAGTGTCCCCTCCTGTCTCCGTCGTGGTGCTCCCATCGCCCTCTGTCCCACTGGTGCCCTCACCGTCGGTGGATTCGGACTCCAGGCCCTTGTGGGATGCAGCTCCCTCCGTCGCCGGTTACTCTGCTTCTCCACCAGATGATGCTAATGCACACAAGGACAGGATAACAAAACAAGAAGGGGAGGAGAGACAGAGGATACACTTAGTCAATGCCAGCAACAACACCACCGTTGGCGTACACCGTTGGCTCAGCCCTATGCACTAGGCCATGCACTTCCAGTTACAATGCTAGTCACCAGCCCATGGGGTTCAATGCCTAACGCCATTAGCTGCACACCTGAAACCCACTGGACCTTTCCCAGTAGTAGATGCCCACTAACACTATTGGGGTTGGAGTGCTTCAGATTCGGATCAACATGGGACCTACCCTGCCATGGTCGCTCTGGCATAGGGGCACCCACAGCCCACATCCCCCACCCAGGTAAAAACCCAACGTGCGCAAAGTCATGATTCTGAATCTGTACTCACCCCATTGTGGTTGCTGTGATGCCTTCAAGCACCCATCCACCTCCGGATAGGCCACCGCCAGGATGCGGAACATCAGGAGGGTCAGGGTACGATGGGCACCCCTTCCTCGTTGGGAGGCCAGTCCCAGCTGTGACTCTGCCATCTTCCTTGCCCCGCGTTGCAGGTCCTCCCACCATTTGTGGCAGTGGGTGCTCCGCCTGTCAAAGAGCCCCAGGGTCAGTACCTCCTTGACGATGGCACGCCAAATACCCTTTTTCTGAAGGGTGCTGACCTGCCGAAACATATCCACAGGAAAAGGCATGAGTCATGCCATCCGGCCTGTTACACTCATGGCCCACCATATACCTCCCATTCCCTTATGCAAAGATATTGACCACCAGACATGGAGCACTCTGCTCAGGACCCCTCAGCCCCCCCTACATGAGGCTTACACACACAGCAATGCATACATTCATGGCCCACGCATCATGCTCACAGTGTACTCACCTGTTTGTCTGGAGAACCATAGAGTAAAGTGTACTGGGGTAGGACCCCATCCACCAGCCTCTCCAACTCCTCCGAAGTGAAGGCGGGGGCCCTTTCCCCAGACACTCGAGCCATTGTCGCTTCCAGACACAGGTCACAGCAGCACTTTCAGTGTAGGCCCTCTCCTGTTGAAGGTCAGGTAGCAAGTGAGTGAACAGATAGAAAATGGCAGTCACTTCCGCCACGGTGCGTACCGTCACCACCGGCATACATCGCCATTGGCTCCTGGAACCCATAGGGCCCAATGATAACCAATGCGAAGTAGCGCGGCGGTCATCAACCGCCGACCGCAACAGCGCACAACACCAGCAGAATTACCTCATTTCCACTTGTCTCTCCTCACAGTTCAGGCATCCGCTATTTCAGGGGGGCACAGACCATGGCACCTAACTGCGTCACAGCAGACATTGGCACATCAACTGACTCTCGAGTTCACATACTGTTTCTGTAAAGGAAGAAATGCATATTTATATTAACATATGTGTGAATATGACCCTCTGCTCACTGTTTTTCACTGTAGAGTTCAACTGCTGAGGATGAATAGGAGATGGAGACATCCCCCGTGTACAGACCCCTGGTGGACCTGGCGACAATGGAGGACAGGCACATTATCCTGACCTACAGACTTGATAGGGCGACAATCCAAGAACTGTGTGCCTAATTGGAGCCAGACCTGATTTCAGCTATCCGCCAGCCCACAGGTATCCCCCCTCTAGTGCAGGTCCTGTCAGTGCTCCATTTCCTGGCAAGTGGTTCCTTCCAAGCGACAGTGGTCATGGCATCAGGGATGTCTCAGCCAATGTTCTCAAACGTGCTGACCAGAGTGTTGTCTGCCCTGATGAAACACATGCACAGCTACATCGTATTCCCCCAGGTGGAAGATTTGGCCACAGTGAAGGCTGACGTTTATGTCCTGGGACATATCCCCAACATCATTGGTGCCACTGATGGTACACATATTGCATTGGTCATCCCCCCCTCCCTGGAGAAATGAACAACCTTTCAGGAATAGAAAAATCTTTCACTCTCTGAATGTGCAGATGGTGTGTTTGGCGGACCAGTACATATCCCATGTTAATGCCAAGTATGCTGGCTCTGTGCATGATGCCTTTATCTTGAGGAATAGCAGCATTCCATATGTGATGTCTCAACTCCAGAGGCACCGGGTGTGGCTAATAGGTGAGCCCATGGTCCCCACCCAGTTGATGTAGGTATATGGGTGTGGGTTTGGCCCTAAGGGTGAGTGTGTGGCTAACAGCTATCCCTCAATATTTGCAGGTGGCTCTGGTTACCCCAACCTCTCATGGCTACTGACACCAGTGAGGAATGCCAGGACAAGTGCAGAGGAACATTACAATGAGGCACATGGGTGAACAAGGAGGATCATTGAGAGAACCTTTGGCCTTCTGAAGGCCAGATTCCAGTGCCTCCATCTGACAGGTGGATCCCTGTACTACTCACCCAAGAAGGTGTTCCAGATAATCGTTGCATGTTGCATGTTGCACAACCTGGCCTTGAAACACCAGGTGCCTTTTCTGCAGGAGGATGAGCCTGGAGATGGTCGTGTGGCAGCGTGGAGCCTGTGGACAGTGGCGAAGAGGAGGCAGAGGAAGAAGATGTGGACAACAAAAGTACACTCACTCAACAGTACTTCTAGTGACACACAGGTAACACACAGTAACTTCACCTTCCATTGCAGGTTAGTGTTTGACATTGAACATGGCAGCCTGATTTCCCTATTTCTATGGCCACTTACTGAACCCTTTGGCATCTCTATTTTCAGTTCTCTGTGCCCCACTCTGGCTCCTGGTGTGTTTACTGCTACCCACTACAGGTTATACCTATGTTAATATTACAGTAGATTAGAAATGCAATGTTTACAGTTTGTTAAACTATTACATTTGTCATATAATCCACAGACTCCATACTTGAATATGTTCCAAGGGTGTTTATTTATGTGCTAATAAGTCGAGGGGGTATTGCAATGGGCTGGGTTGCTGATGGAGGAAAGTCCAGGGTAGAGTCCAGTCAATTTGTATCACAGGTGCACAGTCCAAGGGGGCATAGGAAGTGGGGCAATGGCAGTTCAAGGTGGACAGGGTGACAGAGTGGGACACAAGGGTGACAATCAGGAGAGTCTTATTTCCTCGCGGGGGTCTTGGCAATGTTCTCTGGCATCTGCCTGGATCGCAGGGACCATTTGCGGGGTGGTTCTCCTTCTGCAGGGGGTGGGGTGCTGGTGGCCTGTTGGACCTGTGGCGGGGCCTCCTGTCCACTAGCGCCGGAGGAGGTGGAGGGCTGTTCATCAGTGTGGCTAGTGTCAGGGGCCCGCTGGTGTGCCACTGCCTCCCTCATGGTGTTGGCCATGTCTGCCCGCAACTCTGCAATAATAGTGACCAGGGTGGTGTGGATGTTGTTCAGGTCCTCCCTGATCCCCAGGTCCTGTCCCTCCTGCAGCTGCAGGGTCTCCTGCAACGTGTACAGTATCTGGCCCATGGTCTCCTGGGAATGGTGGTATGCTCCCAGGATTCCTGCAAGTGCCTCGTGGAGAGTGGGTTCCCTGGGCCTGTCCTCCCCCTGTCGCACAGCAGTCCTCCGAGCTTCCCTGCTGTTCTGTGCCTCTGTCCCCTAAACCGTGTGCCCACTGCCACTGACCCCAGGTCCCATATCGTCCTGTGTTTGTGGGGTTGCCTGGGGTCCCTGTAGTGGTGGACACACTGCTGATTGACGTGTCCTGGGGACAGAGGGATAATCCTGCTGGGTTGGTGCTGTGCTGTGTTTCCTGAGGGGGGAGTGTTTGTGGTGGTTTGGTACTGTGGCAGGGTCACCGACTGTCCAGAGGTCCCTGATGGGCCAGGTTGGTCATCGTGATCCAGGTGTGCAGAGCTGCTGTCATGACTGTGGGCCTCTTCTGTGGGGAGACTGGATGTGGCTGGCACCTCCTCTCCGGTGACGTTGAGTGGGGGTCCTCTGGGGATGTAAATGCAGTGTTATTTATCTGCGTGTGCCATCTTGTGCATGGATATGTTTCCCTCCATGGTTGTTATTAGCAAGGCAGCTCTGGCTTGTGTGAGTTGTGCTTGGTTTGGCTGAGTGATTGTCACTAGTGTGCATGCTGTGGTGATGGGTGTCCATGCATTGGTGTTGCATACAAGGCTTGGTATTGGGATAGGTGGGTTGGGATGGTGGGGTATATGTGAGGTGGTGGAGTGATAGGGGTGAGGTTAGGGGTAGGAGTTTGTGATGGCATGCAGGTAGGGGGGTGAAAGTAGTTAAGATTTGACTTACCAGAGTCCAGTCCTCCTGCTACCCCTGCCAGGCCCTCAGAATGCATGATCGCCAAGACTTACTCCTCCCATGTTGTCAGTTGTTGGGGAGGAGGTGGGGGTCCACCACCAGTCCTCTGTACAGCTACCTGGTGTCTCGCAACCACGGAACGAACCTTCCCCATAGGTCGTTCCACCTCTTCCTGATGTCATCCGTTGTTCTGAGGTGCTGTCCCATGGTGTTGACCCTGTCCACGACTCTGCGCCATAGCTCCACCTTCCTAGCAATGGATATCTGCTGCACCTGTGGTATGAATAGCTGTGGCTCTACCTGGATGATTGCCTCCACCATGAGCCTCAGCTCCTCCTCTGAGAACCTAAGGTGTCTTTGTGGTGCCATGGGTGTCGTGTGAGTGGTATGTGTGAGGGTGTGTGGGGTGATGTGTTGGGGCGTGTGCTGTGAGGTGCGTAGGTGGTGTATGGGTGATGGTGTTATGTGACTCAGATTCAGTGGGTGCTCCTGGCTTGTCTCTCTCTCAGTCTGCAATATTTGTTTTTGTTGTAAGGGGTTGTGGGTATTGTGGGTGTGTGTTTTATATTGGATTGGGTGTGTGGGTGTGGTGTGTGTATGTGTGTCAGGTGTGTGTAGTTTGAATTGTCCAATGTGGTGTAGTTTTGTTAGTGTGTGTGTATTTTGAGAGCTGCAATGTGTCCCGACAATTGTTTACCGCAGTTGAATGACCGCCGCAGTGATTCTTGGGTCATTATGCTGTTGGCGTATTTCTGTTGGCGTAACGGTGTGGGTTTTGAAACCGCCAGTTTATCACTGACCTTTGGGCTAGTGGACATGTGTGTGTGTCTGTATAGTGGCGGATTTCTCTGTGTGGATCATAATACCCGTATCGGTACACCACCTCGGTCACTGTATGTTGGCGGCCGTCAGCATGGCGGTAAGTGGCATTTACCGCCAATGTTGTAATGAGGGCCAAAGTGTCCCCAAGTCAGTTGCAGTCTTGTCAAAAAGAGATCCAGTATCCTAGGCATAACATTGAGAAGGGAGCGAGGAAGGTGTTGCAAGAAAGAATTTCAGCAATCCTGAAAATGAATCTGCGAACTACTCAGAGAGAAGTCAGGATATTTTTTGGAATGGTGGGCTACTTTTGCCAATGGATACACAACTTTCTCCTAGTGGCCTACCTTTATAGAGGATGACACATACGGATGTGTCTGATCCATTATCCTGGGATAACAATTGCTTGACTGCCTTCCCAAAGGTGACCAAAAGGCTCTGTCATGCCCCGCCACTAGGAATGCCTGATTATAACAAAGCATTTGCTCACTTTTGTAGTGTGAGAGAGGGCTGGGCTCTTTCAGTGCTTACACAAATGCATGGAAGCGCCCAAAGACCTGTGGCAAATTCCTCTGCTAACCTGACCTTCGTAGCTACAGTGCTGCCTGGATGCCTTCAATGCAGTGGTAGCCATAGGTGTCAGCATTGAGAAATGTGAAGGTATTGTGATGAGTCATCCCCTTACTGTGTTTGTGCCTCATTTAGTTGTAATAATGTTAACCTGTATCACACCCATCTTTTGACAGATGGCCATTTGACTATGTATGAGCAAAAAGTTTTGGCTGCTGAAAATGTGAGATTGCAAAGGTGTTTTACCTTGAAGCGTGCTGCTCTGTTACCCCTTTCTGAAACTGAGGGTAAAGATGGGAAAGTAGAGTATGCCTGTCTCGATGTCACTGAACTATGAACCAAGTCAAGACTAGACATTTAAGATGAGCCACTACCTGAGTCTGATATCATACTGTTTATTGATGGGTCTTGTTTGAGAGACCATGAAGGAAATCTAAGAGCTGTCTCTGCAGTTTGTACAGTCTTAGGAATAGTTGGAGCCTCCTGGCTTTGAGAAGTGTTCTCCATACAAGTGGCTGAACTGGTTGCTCTTACCAGAGCATGCTGTGTTTCTGAACAGCTGAAAGTGACTATTTTCATTCATAGTCAATACGCCTTTGGTGTTGTCCATGAATTTGGACAGTTATGATCTCCTTGGGGATTCATAACCTCTGCAGGTCTCCACCAAGAAATAGGTAGTATGTGAATAAACTGGTTGAAGCATTACAGCTGCCTACCCTATTTGTGGTTGTGAAATGCTTTGCACACCGCAGCGGAGATGACTAAGTAACAGTGCGTAACAAGTATGCAGATGAAATTGCAAGATCCTGTGCTCATGACAGTTATATATTCAATGATGAATACTCAAATGAGGCTACAGCTGAGACAAATTACAATGTTTTGTTAACAACAACTGTTACATGGGAAGGTGTCAAGAGGTTGCAAGAGGGAGTGTCAGAGACAGAACAGCAAAGTTAGGTCAGAGCAAGTTGTGTCAAGGGAAATGATGACACTTGGGTTTCAGCAGATGGAAGGCCTGTGTTGCCAGATACTCGGTTGCCTCCAGTGGCTAGGCATTTACATGGCACTGCTCATGTAGGTAGGGATGCCATGGTCCATCTGTTTCAACAGACTTGGTTTAACCCCAGATTTAGACTGATGGCTGTAGGATTGTGTCACTGAGGTGTTGTGTGTCAACAGATGAATGTAGGGAAAAGAACTGCAGTGACACTGAGCCTCACAGAAAGATCAGGTGGGCCCTTCAACAGGATGCAGTTGGACTTTATCAAAATGCCTGTGCAATGGGCTGAGATATATCCTAGTGGTTATGTGCTTCTTCTTTCAGTGGGTTGAAGCTTACCCAATCATGAGGAAAATTAGCCTCTCAGTAGATAAATTGTTGTCAGGGAATTGATCCCCGGGTTTGGTTTTTCAACATCTCTGGAGTTACACAGAGAAACTCATTTAGATGAGAAGGGCCTGATATAATGAACAGGTAAAAGGCACACTGAAATCCAGACTAGCAAAGTGTGCGCTTTGACTGCTTTAAAGTGGCCTGATACTTTGCCTGTTGTATTGATGAGTCTTCTCAGTATTCCTGAACCGAGGACAGGACTGTCCCCCATGAGGTAATCATGGACAGATCAATGAGACTACCAGCTGTACCAGCAAATGCGCTTGTAAACATTACAGATGATATGATTCTTGTTTACTGCAAAGGACTGGCTGACGAGCTGCATTCTGTGTCCCACCAGTTTTCAAACAGCCACAACCTCACCACATCAGGAGCACTTTCATGATCTTAGTCCCAGCGACAGGGTCGTGGTGAAGAAACATGTGAGGAAAACATGCTTAGAACCTCGTGGTCCTTACCAAGTCATTATGTGACGACTACTGCTGTCAAATTTGGAGGCCTCCCCACCTGGATTCATACCACTCATACACCCAGACTTGAGTGTCCCCTTGATGATGTGACAGCACCTCTCACAGAAGTGTCAGCTGTGACAGAGAGACCGTGGGAGCAGGCTAGACAAGCTGCCAGGAATCAAGAAACAGCACATGTTCAGTCTGAGGGGTGGTCTGGATGAGTCAACAGATGATGCTTCAGATGAGTCGATTGAGTTGTGTCCTGTGGTGGTAAATGAGTCAGATTCAGACCCTGATGAACGGCCTAGTATTGTAGAAATTTGAGTGGGAGCTGGAGACCACTGGCTAAGCAAGCAGGAGAGGGAGAGACTGAGTTTGCCTGAAGGAAATGTGCCTCACTCTATTCCAAAGGATACTGAAGATTCTGGCCTCAGTGACAGTGAAGATGAAGGGTCTGCAATAAAAAGGTCCAAAACAGCAAAGGTATCTTGTCAAAAGTAACATTCACCTGAATGCATATAATTTGCTGACAATGACAGAGATAAAATTTAGCAATTCTGAGGATAACAGTGCAAATCCAACTAAACCTTCATGAACTGAACTTTGTGGCTAAACAGTGTTTTGAATTTACCTTGCCACTAATGGACTGGCACGATCTGTTATTAGTGTGGTCTCCGAACTGTGTACTTATTAGAGACATTTGCACAGTCTTTGTTAGTGAAGTAAGAAGATTATTGGTTATCGAGGCCTGAGGCAGCTGGAGGAGTGTAAGGGTGTCATTTAGAATAACATGGAGCAGAGTTAAGAAAGAATAATGAAGATTTTGTAAATAACTTCATTACATTTTGTATAACCTTTGTTTTGCCATTTGCACTGATGGAAACCTATAGAGAAATACTCTCCTTCTGCATTTTTCAACCCAATTATCTGATTTTAGAGAAGTTATGGAAACTCAATAACCATAGTAGATTTAGGTACCTACTATCAGGTGTGTACTAGCTGTAGTCGTAGTATTGATTGTTTACTATTTATTATTGATTGTATTCCCACACATCTTCTAAGTTTAGTGGAGACCAGATCTACAACTACCCCTAAAACACTTCTTTCTATGAATAGTAGTTTGCGTTCACCTGATGACAGAGAATTACATGTCGACACATCTAGAGGTGATTTTTCTTCACATTTTTAATTTTAATTGCTTTATGAGTACATTGACACTATGTATCCAAGGGATTGCTAGGTATGTAACAATTGCCTGCATCAGATGCATAGGGCATCACACAACATCATATTCCTCTGACTTATGGTGTTACTTGTGATTTAGTTTTTTCAGAAGTTCTCATACTTGAGCATTTGAATCAGCGCCTCAGTGTTAAAGAGATAGGGATAAATGCAAGGTTCTTCAAAACCCACAATGACATTGGACACTGCCTATGCTCATCGAAACTATTTGACTTGCATTTTGACCGATGTTGAGAAAACAATTCTCAATTTAGTCGAAGACAGGAGGAAAGATAGGACATATAAGTTAAAGACAGACAAGGACCTAAAGAATCATCATAAGTGGGCTAGAGAAGACATTGAGCATCAAGGTGCATGTAATCAAGAAGCATTAACTTTGGATTGGCAACACAAAGGGAAATTCTGCATACTTAGGGATAAATCATCAGTTAACAGTATATATCATGGTAAAGAATGAATATGATCACACATTTGAGGTCAGGTAGAGAACTTGTCATTCCTGGAGTTTTCAATATTTGTGGAGAACATGCATATTTTAAATTGCCCAAGGGATGCTATGGCATATGTTATTTAGGTGTCGTCTTATCAAATTTATAACATGTGGAACATTTTATTAATCCTGTACGGGAAGTGGATTCCAGACCTAAATGAAGTGCTAGTGTTGGAGAAGTAGTGGGAGACATTGGTGGTACAATAGTGCCATCTGTTGGTATGATTTGAAATATTCTCCTCACCAAAGAGGGCAGAGTCTGCAGGATGTTAAAGGTCCAGCAATGCTATACCTACATCCCCGACAACAGCAAAGACTTGAAGGAATATATCAAGAAAATTACTGATTTGAAGGAAGATTTGAAAGAGTTAGAAGCAACTGGTGCTTCGGAAGCAACTGGAAACTGATTTGCTGCAGTTGGCAAATGGTTTGGAAACTTGGGAAGTGGAATATTGGGTTCCATTTGAGACCCCCTTGTGATAACTGCTCACTGTGCAATATCTCTTGCTGTGATCTTTAGATATAACAGTTTACAAGAAAAAAGGGAAGTGCAAAGGAAGAGACAGGATGTATAGTTGGAAGAGAATAGGTCTATGTACTATGTTGAAATGAAACATCTGTAAGAGGCTAGACAACAATTCATGAAATCTATGTGGTTTTGATTGGCCCATCTGATAAGAGTCTCATCTTAATTGTGAATGCTAGATTCACCATCGAAGAGGGGGCAGGAGCAGTGTAATTTAGGCTTCACCCCTACACGTCACAGAAGCAGTATATATCTGTACCTGACATTTCATACTCTGTGTGCCTTAATGTTATTAATGCAAACTGAAGGACCAAAACAATTTACTGAGGTGTATTCACTGTGGAAACTAGAGATTTATATATGTGTGTTTGTTGTAATGCTTAGCTTCAAAGGAAGATTCGTAGTCCTCATTCTCATTTATGTTTGTTTTTCACGATACACTGCATTTATTGAAAGTACTTTGCATATGTAATCTTTAATTCATTTATTTGCGCTTTGCATTTATTCTGACTTATGCATGCACATATAATCATGTGTTCGAAGTCCACATTGAAAATAATTAACTAAAGTTAGCATGAGTAAGCCTTTATTTCTTAGCATGAAATGTATTTTTCTTTGCTCTGCATGTTTCTTTTCCTTTCCAGGTGAATTTTTGTGATTTCCTAGCTAGAGAAATGACTTTTGTTTTTTTAGAGATAGTGAGGCCTGAAAAGGGAAATCCTACAAGAACAGAATTATTTAATGAATAGAAGAAGCCTCTGATTAATCGCACATCAGGATTGATGATGCTCAAGGTCAACATGGTTATTTGGGCTCTCTGGGATGAGAAAATCAACGGATGTTTTAAATGAACACTGTGAGAAAGAGGAGTTATTGGGTTTTTGGTGATGCATTGGGCATATGGATGCTTCTAGTGTTCACACCATTAGATGGTATGGTTAGATTCCCTTTTGACATTTAAAGGTACATACCTTTCTGCTTCCTTTTGTCCTTGTGAGTATCTAGCTTAATTCTAAACACTGATTTCCCTTTTAAGAAGACGTCTACTGGAGTCCTCATTATGCTGACACCTACCTTCCTTTATTCCTGAATCCGAGAGACATCTAAACCAAACATTCCCATTCTAGCTTAGAGCCCGGATTAGATGACCCTTAAAACTTTACAGATTTTTAGTATCTATATTGCTGTGACTGTAGTCTTTGACTGTATTTCTTTGTATTCCTTTGCTACTGAGACTCAACCAATTCCGGTGCTTCAGCTTGCAGTTTCTGATTCTGTATTCTGTATATTTATAATATGTTCTTGATATGCACCTATATTGGATTGATTACTAATTTATAATAAACCTTCTAAACTTTACATGCCAATTCCTGGTCCTTTTTGTGTTGACTAAATGGTCTTCATGAAAGTTGAATTGTAAATTTGTTATTAACTTTCTTGCCTCCTAGTTAACTAAAAAGAGCCATCTGATAAAGATTGATCTCCACTTCCATGCACGTTCCAGCAGAAGCAAGACCTGAAAAAATATAGACCTTACACATTGAGTCAAAAGTGTAATGGCTAGTTACCACCAGCGGACTCTGGAAGAGGTGGTGCAATATGTGGCATGGGGTGCGCCCGTTGCAGCAAAATATCGCAGGGTAAACACTTGAGTAGGCACATCCACATCTCTTACAAACAACCAACAGATCCTACAACAATCAGTGGAGCCCATGCATAAACCATGGCAAAAGCAGCACAGAATATAAGTACACAGTCTTCTGCTTCGATTTTCATCAGTGCAAATCTAAATCTTTGAAAACATACAACCGGGATGGAGTGTTTAAGATGTTGACTGCGTAGCAGTGTAGGAAATCCCTGGATCCTTTGGTACCTTATAGGATGATGCTACCATCCATGGACTGGTTGGAATAGATAGAGGTGAGCAGGGATAGACAGGAAAACTAAAGCAGTACAGACAAAATGCTCAAACCAGCCTCACTTTCTTCATCTCCCTGTGCAATCTCTCTCTTTTCATCTAACAAGTGTCTCTCTCCCCTTTTCTATCCTCACCCTCTATGATAGCTTTCTCTCTACCTTCCACCTTTTTCTCTCTCTCTGGAAGCCTCCCTGTGCCTAGTGCAGCTCACTGTGAAAAGTCACAGAGGATTCCGGATCATTCCCCTGCCTCCAAGGCCTCCAGCATATTGAGGACATGCCCTGCGGAATTAAAGGCATGCTGTATATCTAACTGCATTTCATGAGAACAAAAGAAAGTAGATCTCACTGTTAGAGTATACATAGCTTCACTCAGTTAGAATGGTCCGAGCTCTACCAGTGTTGGAGACAATAGTCCGATTTTCAGGGCATGTCCTAAAGGCACCAGATTGACTTGTTTACAACCTGTGGAGTGAATAAAGTGGCATTAGGATCTATGAGAGAAGACGTGAGTGAGCTTGATCTGGAGTCAGGAGTTCCCAACTCAGTGGATGAAGTTTTAGTATATAGCTGTATCTAACATTATGGGATTTCTCTAAAGAGAGCTGGAAGGACCAGGGGGAGAACCTTTCTGTAGTTCTATCCCTCTTTCACAAGCCTAAAAAATACCTACTACTATCTGGAAGCCAAATGGAGGCAGTGAAAGTGCCACGGGTATTTGGTTGCATGTAGACCTCATTGAAGGTTATTCTTCATGAAATGAAATACCAATGATGGTACAATGATGTTATGGCTCTAAACCGAACAACAGAATCACTAGAAGTACAAGACACCTACACACATTGCATGGTGAGTGAGGGAAGTGAAGCCTTCAGCAATCTTTATGAGGGCTGGATTTTTCAGGGAATAATGAAAATGTCATGACAATTCTGGTGGTCAATCATTTGAGGAAGAGCTTTAGGCCCTCATTATGACATTAGTGGTAAAGGCCACCTACTGATACGCTGACAGCTGCCAACATACCACTGCGGTGGTGAATATCCGTTCACCATATTATGACACACACATCAATCCGACAGAGCACAGTCACATACTCAAGTCCGCCAGCCCCAAGGTCAGTTCTAAACTGGCAGTCCGAAAAACCATACCATTACGCCAACAAAACACCGCCCATCACATTATGACTCACAAATCACAACGTCGGACATTCAACTGCGGTAAACCATTGGCGGTACATACCGCCGCGCTCAAAATTGACACCCACATATGGCCCTCATTATGACATTGGCGGGTAAATCCCACTTACTGCCATGACGACTGCTGCCAACATACTACTGCCGCAGCAGATATCCGCCAACCATATTATGACACACACATACCAATCCATCACTATACAGCCACACAAAGGGCAGTGATAAACTGGCGGTATCCAAACCCACACCGTTACGCCAACAGAACAACGCCCACAACATTATGACCTTCAAATCACCATGGCGGACATTCAATGACGGTAAACCATTGGCGATACATACCGCTGCGCTCAAAATACACACACACTAACAAAACAATACTACATTGGTCAATTCAAACTGCACACACATGACCCACACACACACACACCACTATAAAACACCCACCCACATTACCCACATCCCTTTACCAACAACAATTACTGCCAGGAGATTGACACGAACAACACAGAGACAACTAGACACACACATCACTCTCACCCATACATCCCTCACGCACTCCACATCACACCTCCCACCACATTACTCAACACACTATCACGAACACACACCACACAACACCCATGGCACCACAAAGGCACCCTCGTTTCACTGAGGAGGAGTTATGGGTCATGGTGGAGGAATTGCCAGGGTAGATCCACAGCTATTTGGAGCACAGGTACAGCAGATATCCATTGCAAGGAAGATGGAGCTATGGCGGAGATTCGTGGACAGGGTCAACACTGTGGGACAGCACCCAAGAACAAAGGATGACATCAGGAAGAGGTGGAACGACCTACGAGGGAAGGTACGTTCCATGGCAGCAAGGCACCAGCTCACCATACACAGGACTGGCGGTGGACCTCCTCCTCCCCACAGCTCACAGCATGGGAGGAGTAGGTACTGGCAATACTGCATCCTGAGGGACTCGCTGGAGTAGCCGGCAGACTGGACACTGGTAAGTCAACATTTGACACTTATCACCCTCATACCTGCATGTCCTCACACCCCCTCAGACTCACTCCCATCACTCCACTACATCCCACACACTGCACCTACACATTTGACTAACCACAACGCCAGACCCTGCATGCTATAAAAATGCATGGACACCCCTCCCAGCCCTGCATGGACACCCATCACTAAAGCATGCACAGCATAGGGAAATTAACAATCACACAATACATCACCATACACAAGCAAAAGATGGCAGGGCAACTCCAACAATAGAGGGAAAGCCAGGGATGTACAATATGTCTCACACATGAAGAATAAAACATCAATTACATCCCCACAGGTGTCCCAGCCAATGTCAGTGGAGAGGAGGTGCCACGACTATCCAGTCCCCCAACAGAAGATGCCCCCAGTGATGACAGTAACTCTGGACTTCAGGATCTGGATGACCTACCTGGCCCATCAAGGTCCACTGGACAGCTGTTTACCCAAAGCCACTCACAGACCACCACAGAGCATCCACCATCAGGATCCACCACCACAGCACCCACCCAGCATACCCACACCTCTGTCCCCAGGACACGTCAATCAGCAGTGTGCCCACCTGCACAGGAACCCCAGGCCAGACCTCATACCCAAAACAATCAGGGACCTGGGGTCAGTGGCAGTGAGCACACCTGTCAGGGGACAGAGTACAGGCCAACAGGGACACTGGGCAGACTGCTGTGTGCCAGGGGGAGGACAGAAG
The DNA here is from genome assembly GCF_031143425.1 of Pleurodeles waltl. Lineage (NCBI taxonomy): Eukaryota > Metazoa > Chordata > Amphibia > Caudata > Salamandridae > Pleurodeles > Pleurodeles waltl. The sequence goes on from NC_090450.1 coordinate 41,158,581, forward strand.
CAGGGAACCGACTCTCCAGGAGGCACTCTCCGAGATCCAGGGAGCCTACCAACATTCCCAGGACACGATGGGCCAGATCGTTGACAACGTGCAGGAGAACAGGCAGCTGCAGGAGGGACAGTATCAGGGGATCAGGGAGGACTTGCAAGCCATCAACACCACCCTGATCTCCATAGCAGGGGTGCTGGCAGACATGGCCAACATCATGAGGGAGGCAACAGCACACTAACGGTCCCCTACCACTAGCCAGTCAACTGAACAGCCCTCCACCTCTGCTGCCACTAGTTGCCAGGAGGCTCTGCCACAGGACCCACAGTCCACCAGCACCCCTCCCGCTGCAGACGTTCCCTGCGACCCAGACGGAAGCCAGAGACAATTGCCAAGACCGCCACCAGGAAATGAGCCTCTCCTGATTATCCCCCTTGTGTCCCACAGTGTCCCACTGTCCACCTTGAACTGCCTTTGCTCCCCTTCCTATGGCCACTTTGACACTGCACCTGTGCTACAAACAGACTGGAACAATACCCTGGATTTTTCTCCATCATCTCCCCATTCCATTGCACTTTCCCCTCAATTTCTTAGCACTACAACAAGCACCCTTGAACACAACTCAAATACTTGTATGTCATGTGTTGAAACAGTGTGTTAATGGAAACAGTTACATATGTTGCAAATGAACTGTACAGTGTGAGAGCAGAGAAATAATAACCTGTAGCTGACTGTAGTCTGTGGTTCTGTTGTCCTCATCCTCATCTTCAGCCTCTTCATCCTCACTGTCATCAGGGTCTACTGCAGCCACAGGGGCATTTCCAGTCTTCTCCTCCTGCAGAAAATGTACATGGCATCTGAGGGCCATGTTGTGCAACATGCAGCATACCACTGCTATCTGGCAGACCTTCTGGGGTGAGTAGTACAGGGGTCCACCTGTCAGATGGAGGCACCTGAACCTGGCCTTCAGGAGGCCGAAGGTTCTCTCGATGGTCCTTCTGGTTCTCCCATGTCCCTCATTATAACGTTGTTCAGCCCTTGTCCTAGCATTCCTCACAAGGGTCAGCAGCCACGATAGGTTCGGGTAGCCAGAATCACCTGCAGGTATTGAGCGACAACATTTAGCCACACACTATCCTATGAGGTGAGCACCAGAGGCATACACTAACATACACTGGGTGGGGACCAAGGCTCACCTATTAGCCACACCCTATGCCTCTGTAGTTGGGCCATCACATTTGGGATGCTGCTATTCCTCAGGACAAAGGCACCGTGAGCCGACCCAGGATACTTAGCATTGACGTATGAGATGTACTGGTTCGCCAGGCACACCATCTGCACATTCATGGATGGGAACTCTTACGATTTCTGTACACATGTTCATTCTGGCGGGGGGACAAATGCAATATGTGTCCCGTCAATCACCCCAATAATATTGGGGATATGTCCCATTGTATAGAATCCGGCCTTCACAGTGGCCAAATCTTCCACCTGGGGGAAAGCTATGTAGCTGCACATGTGTTTTACCTGAGCAGACAACACTCTTGCGAGCACGATTGAGAACATTGGCTTTGACATTCCTGCTGCCAAGCCCACTGTCACTTGGAAAGAACCTGTCACCAGGAGCACTGATAGCACTTACACAAGAGGGGGGATCCCAGTGGGATGATGGATAGATGAGATCAGGTCAGGCTCCAACTGGGCACACAGCTCTGTGATTGTGGCCCTGTCCAGTCTTTAGATGAGTATATTGTGCCTGTCCTGCAGTGTAGCTAAGTCCATCAGGGATTTGTACATGGGGGTATGTCTCCACCTCCATTTCATCCGCAGCAGTAGGTATCTAAGGGACACAAGAGGGAGTAGGTTGTCACAATTTGAACAACTAAACCACAACATCAGTCCACATGGTACACTTATGTATTGGGACAGTGTAAATGTCGAAGTGTGTCCCTATTTAACCTGTGATGCAGTAAATGTTGATAGGCCTATTTACCCCTGAATTGGAGACCACCTGTCCTGTATGGAGGGACACGTGGAAGTGAGGTAATCGCGTTGTGGCGGTACATGGTCTTGCATCGCCATGCAATTCGTTATTGGATGATATTGGGCCCTAAGGAGAAGACCTACACTGCGTGTGCTGCTGTGACTTGAGTCTGGAACCTACCATGCCCGTGCGACTGGGGAAAGCGCCCCAGCCTTCACTTCGAAGGAGTTGGAACGACTGGTGGATGGGGTTCAACCTGTATGGGCCTCTAGACCAACAGGTGAGTACACTTTGGCCACGATACATGTGGCATGGATGCATGGAGATGTGTGTGAAGGCATTGTGTAACGGTGGGTGTGTGGGTATGGAGGGATTGTCTGTTGGTGGTGTACATGTTGTGAGTTGTCCTATGTGTGTGCTAATGGTGATGGAATCGGGTATGACAGGCTGGACTGTTTGTTTAATGGAGTTCTCCTATCTGTATTTCCTCTGCAGGTCATCGCCCACCAAAAGAAGGGATTAGGGTGTGCCATCACCAAGGACGTGCGGACCCTGGGGGTCTATGGCAGGCAGAAAACAGTCAGAGGACCTGAGACGCTGGGCATGGAAGACCGCGGAGGTCCAGCTGGGGATGGCCTCTGAACAAGGAAGAGGTGCCATGCGGACCCTGGCCCCCCTGATGGCCCGCATAGTGGCGGTGGACTACCCTGAGCTGGATGGGCACTTGAGGGAATCACAGCAGCCACAAGGGGGTGAGTACAGTGGGTTTCATTGCATATTTTGGCTAGTGGGGTGGTATCCGGGTGGGGAATGTGCTGTTAGTGGGTGCCCCTAAGTCCCTGCCAGACATTGCAGCATGGGTCAACTGAAGGGTAATGGTTGTATGGCAAATATAGGTAACCTAGCTTGTTAGCAGTCCATTTCAGGCAGGGCATCGTGGGTCACAGGTGTGCTGCAGTTGGCATTGTGTGCTCCTCATCTTGCCTTAGTGACTAGCCGTTTCACTGGTAGTGCAATGCACAGTGCTTAAGCCTGTTCCCTGTGTGTGACAGTGATGTGCATGCCAATGGTAGTGTTGGTTCAGTCTTTGACCAAGTGTATCCTTTGTCCCCCACTTTCTTGTTTTATCATCCTATACTTGTGTGCATTAGCATCAACTGTTGGAGAAGCAGGAGCACCGGCGACAGAGGGAGCTGCATCCCACAGGACCCTGGAGGCAGAGTCTGCCGAGGGATCAGTGGGATGGAGGGCAAGGGGAGCACAACGGCGGAGACTGGAGGGGACAACACAGACTCTGATACCTCCGCCGATGGGAGCTCCCTGGTAGGGGCAGACACCTCTGTGACCACCCAAGCTGCATGTATAGCAGCCATCCTTGTACCAGCACCACCCTCCCAGTAGCCCCTAAGTGAGTTGCCCATGTCTGCTCACCCAGGAGGGTGGGCATCACCTTCGCCCCAGGCATCTCAGGCCCTGCCCAATTGAGCCCTGCTGCCCTAAGTGAGGAGGCTATTGACCTCCTGAGATCCATCTCTGTAGGGCAGTCAACCATTGTGAATGCCATTCAAATGCTGGAATCCCAGATGCAGCAATGCAATGCATTCCTGGAGGGCATTCACAGTGGATTGGCGGCCCAATAGAGATCGATTCAGGCTCTGGCCTCCTATTTGATGGCAGCCATTGTCCCTGTTTCTACAGTCCCCCCTCCATCTAACACACATTGTCCTCAACCCCAACCCAATCCCAGGCACACATACAGAGAGCATGCACACAAGACAACACCCATAGTGGCACAGGCAAACACAGGCACCACACCTCATCCCACAGGCACTCATGCAAACACCATACTGTTGTAGATACTACAACATCCACTGTCTCCACTGTCTCCCTCTCAACCTCCTCCACCACCTCCCTCCCAGTCACATCCACAATCACACTTACATGCACTACATTAACATCCACTACCAGCATTACCACACCAAGCAGAACACACACCTTACTGGCAGACACCTCCACAACAGCCATGCATGCGTCCCCTCTGTCCTCGCCCACCCTATCTTTCCCCCCACCTCCTAAAGGACACAAACGCAAGCACTCACACACCCCTCAGCCATCCACCTCACATCTGCACACTGCCCATGCACCTGCACCCAAGTCCAGCAGACATTCACCTCCTGCAAACACTTCCTCATCCTCCACTCCTATAACTCCTCCCTCTTCCCGCCCCACCATCCCTAAAAAGTTTTTCCTTTCCCAATTTGACCTCTTCCCTACTCTCCTTTACCTCGTCCTGCTCTAATGGGCGGGGTACCAAAGACACAGCCCAGCACCCCAGCCAAACAGTCCACGGGGACAGTGGTAGCACTACCTACTCGTGGTAGTTAGGATACCACACCTCCATCAAAGAAGGGGAAGGAGCCAGCACCACCAGGAAAGAAGGGGAAGGAGCCTGCACAACCAGGCAGAGAGGAAAAGAGCCCATCCACCCCTCCCAGGAAGGGGAAGGGATCCACGCCCCATGTACTAGAGGAGACAAAGCACTCTATGCCAGCGGAGCCTTTCAGTCTGACACCTTCACTACCACCAGCTGTCACGTGGCCACCACTGCCAGCTGAGGAACTGCAGCGATAAGAAAGTGCAGAGCCTACCCAGGAGGCTCCTCCATCCACTACCACACTGCAGCCATCAGGCAGTGCAGAGGTTGCCCAGGAGGCTCCTCCATCCACCACCACACTGCAGCCATCAGAAGGTGCAAAGGCTGCCCAGGAGGCTCCTCCATCCACCACCACCACACTGCAGCCATCAGACAGTTCAGAAGTTGCCCAGGAGGCTCCTCCATTCACTACCACACTGCAGCCGTCACCGCCAGCGGACGCCATGTAAGCCACACTCCAGGGGCTGATGTGCAAGTTGCCCCCTCCAGAAACAGTGGGAAAGTCACGCACTCGGGAGACTGTGGCCTTGCACTCCCCAGGACAGAGCAATGACCATGTTGCCCCCTCCAGAACCAGTGGGAAAGTCACCCACTCGAGAGACTGTGTCCTTGCATTCCCCAGGACAGAACAATGGGCATGTTGCCCCCTCCAGAACCAGTGGGGTAATCACCCACTCAAGAGACTGTGGTCCTGTACTGCCCAGGACACAGCAATGAGCATGTTGCCCCCTCCAGAACCAGTGGGGTAGTCACCCACTCGAGAGAGTGTGGCTTTGCACTCCCCAGGACAGAGCAATGTGCATGGAGCCCCCTCCAGAACCAGTGCGGAAGTTACTGTATTCGGCTGACGTGCCCCTCACACCATCCATCCCCCTGAGATGCCTTCCCACTTGCAAAATTATGCCACTACAGTGTTCTATCCAGATGTGTCAGGATACAGCTTGGGCCCTGGACTTTGCTCTGTGGCCTTCTGTGCCCTTATGACTTTGGACTGGGCATTGGCCCTTTATGAACATCTGTATATATTTGGTTCATGTGGTGGGTTTTGCTATGCTAACACATTGTCAGTACTTCAGCAATCTGGTCCGTGTTTTATTATGCCTAGTGTCGTGTGACATTGGTTTATGAGTGCAGCTGGTTGTGTGTATGGTGTGTGTGTGTCGTGCATGTGTGTGTGTCACTGTCGTTTTCCTCCCTTCATCCCTTGTGTGCTAGGCGGCTGTACTCACCATCATCGTCTTCGTCGGCATTGGTGTTCCAGGTGGAGCATTAAGTAGAAGATCATCGGGAAGACTTGCAGTTCAAGTTCCATGGCGGCGTAATTCTTCCCTGTGTCTCCAATGATGAGTCCTTTCACTTCTCAGCTCTTTTTCCACCAGGCTTTTGTTGGCGTTGGTACAGGCCCGAAAAAGGTGGTGGTTTGCAGTGTCTTAATGTGGTGGACGGTACTTTGTCTTCCGCCTGGCTGCTGTTGGCTACCGCCGTGGTGAGTGTTGTTTCTGCCCTGGCAGGTGGTGTGGTACATTGGCTGTCAATGAGAGTTATCACCGCCATGGTCATAATTTGGCAGTAATTACCACCAGCCTGTTGGCGGTATTACCACCACTTAATCACTCACCACCAGGGTCATAATGAGGGCCTTAGTTTCTAGTCACAGTTTTGACTCATGATATGGCAGCATAGAGGATTTATGTTGTAGCTGCAAAGCAAAACATGAGACAGAGATCACAGATTAGTCATTTTATGTAGATGGCTCAGTGAGCGGTGTATTTTGTGATGGAGATCATCTTGTTATATGGGGATTCATAAGTAGCAATCCTTCTTATACCTCTATATCAACAGCACATTGAGCTGCGTACTGGTTTTAAGGCTCTCCTTGCAAATTGAAAGAGGTAGGGTTGAAACCTTATTCCCTTTTCCGTTGAATTGTTTGTTATTCATGGTAGGAGAAAACGGTTGCTCTGGGTATCAACAGAATTTTATTGGTATGACACAGCAATAATTGTGTGCAAACCTGGTGAAAAGCTTTGTTTTGGGGCTTACTTTCCAGCGCAAATCCAAAATTGCATTGGACAGAAGCCCCAAAGTAACAGAAAGTAGCACTGTGCACTACTATACTTCAAAGAGGCATACTGTGGGTGGTGCATGGATGTTCCCATGCACTCACATATCTATTTGTGATGTTAATCCCTGTCTACTAAATTTGGTAGAAAGGGACTGACATAAAAAAATATGCATTCTCGAGGCAGGTGTAAAGTTAGAGGAAAGATTTATTTCATCCAACCTTTGCGACTTTGCATGTGTGCTGCGCCACACAGCACATCTAGAAAGTGGTAAAGTGGTAAACTTTGTCAAAGAATATAACTTCTTGCTGGAAGGGTTTTCTTCCAGTATAAAACGTAAGCTTGATATCACACAACCATCCCTGCACCATGGACGATTTACATTGAGCAGAAGTAGTTCTTTTTTCAGAAAAGGCTGGAGACTTCTGCTCCAGATCCAACACTCACAACATGCAGAAAAGTGTGGATGACGTAACATTTACACTGTGTCATCCTACAGCTTGTAGTCCTCATTGTTTTAACTAACATTTCGTATACATTGATGTACACACTTGTTTGTCTCATGGTCTCTGCATGATATGTTTATAATGTAAAGTGATCGGACAATCTATATAGGAATAAGTAGCGCTATTAAACAAATACATGTGAGAGAAGGGCTAAGGAGAAAAATGCTAAAGGTGGTCCTGCTTACATAGTCACAAGATGGTATTTCCAATATAGAGACACATATCAATTTATCAAGGGGTGGGTAGAGTTTTAATGACACCAATGATTATGCAAAATTCACAAAATGTCTTAATGCTTTGCATTACACCTGTTTGTCCAGTTTTTCACTCAGAAAACTAGTTCACACAGAAAATGTCTCTCCAGACACATTTTCTGCACACCCAATCCCCTGCTGGAATACTACAAGGCTTTTTTTTACATGAGGAGCCCTCTTGAACAAAGGAAGTCATGCACGTTATTGGCAAAACTCATTTATTTCTGAAAGTGTAATTTCACTTTATTTTGTTAACTGTTAAATGATTTTCAGGAAATGGTACAAACAATTAGGTAACTTTGCATGCCAGAACTTTAGAATGCATTTTTTATTAGATGTTATCAATGTGTTTGGACTCTTATCTTGTCTTTATGTTTCAAGATGCATGTGACCTAATGGAAAAATTAAAACTGAGATTGGAGGAAACAAAATCATTGAGAACCAATTTTAAGAAAAGACAATTGTAAGGAACAACAAATAAATGGAAAAAGAAATGAAACATTTGAATGGGAAAATAATATTAAGGAAACATTCAAAATCACAAACTTGGATGCCGATCACGGGTTAAAGAGGGTTTTTAGGTTCAGGGAACGGTGAAGTTTAGGGGGGTGAGGGTTTAGGGTTCACGTATGAATCAAGTTTAGAGATGGTGAGGGGGTTTAGGATTCAGGAATGGGTGTCTTGTAGGGGTGTTTTGGTTTTTTAGGTTTTACAAATGGGTGGAGTTTAGAGTTGATGAGGGTTTTAATGGTCGTTGATGGATAGAGGTCTAGGGTGGTGAAGTGTTTTTAATGTTCGGGGATGAGTGGGGTTTAGGGTTGTTTGGAGTGGTTAATGGTACAGGGATAGGTAGAGTTTATATGTAGAACGGGCGCTTAAGGTTTCAGGTGGGAAATTTTAAGAGTGAGGCATTTTAGGGGTCACAAATGGGTGGTTTTCATGGGTGATGAGGGTTTTTTCAAGGTTCGAGGGTGAGGGGATTCAAGCATAGAAAATGTTTTTGGGGGGTTTTAGGATAAGGAATGGGCAGAGTTTAGGAGTAGAAAAGGCCTTAAGGGTTCAGGGATGGGTGGAGTTTAGCAGGTCAGAGATAGGAGTAGTTTAGGTGTTTTGAGGGGTTTTTAGGGTTTAGGTATTTGTGGAGTATACGGTTAGAAATGGCTTTTAGGGTTCAGTGATCAATTGGATTTTGGGTTCAGGGATGGCTGTAGTTTATATCTGGGGAGGCATTTTTAGGGATGAATGAATGAATCTTTATTGTATAGTTAACAAAATCTATTACAATCATTAAAATTATAGAATCCCCACATAAAATGCATAAATATTGGAACTTCCTTAAATAAAATAACATTTAAAAGTAGACTTGAACATAACCTCCATATTCTACATGACTTGTGCCAGAGTTAGTCCAAATTGTGCAGTATCTTGTACTCTCTCTCCTGATACTGCTATTATTCTGTTACTTTACTTAATATTTATTTTTCTGTGCCCCCCCTTAAAAATGGGATTGTGTGGTTTTAGACATGCTATTACTGCTTGTCTACAGGTTTCTATACCACGTTGACTGAAAATAGTTTTTAGCAGACATTTTCTTTCTTGCTTTAAGGCTGGGCACAAACATATGAGATGTATCAAATTCCTCTTTCCAGATTTGCATAACCTGCAACTCTCATTCAATCTCACCCTCCCTTTGAGTAATCACTTTTATCACCCGGTAACTTCCCTAATCGGATATGCATGAATTCCACTTTTAGAACTGGGGACCATCCTATTTTAAAATACAGCTGGTGTTGAAGGAACTTGTAATCATTTAGCACCCCATGTATGTGATCTTTTTGATAATGTTTCTTTATCTTTCAACATGGATAGCCTCTTCATTCTATTATTTACTACTCTTTTGAAACTTGCTATAGAGAAATCACTGTCCCAGCTTCCGTACAACCTAGATTCTTTATTGCCCATTCCAAGTGGAGTGAGGCAGGGTATCCATTATTAATGTGAAGTTCTTTCCACAGCATCTGGTGTAGGTCATTCCTATTGTCTGTTTTAATTCGATACCAACTATTCACATAGGCCCCTTTACTGGCTATTATCTGGTTTAATAACCCAAACTCCAGACGTGTTTGTGCAGGCAATACATTTGGCAGCAGGGAAAATAGCTGCCTGTATGTTTTTACTATACTCATGTTTAAAAATGCTGCATCACACCCACACAGTGCAACACTACCAGAGGTTAGGTTGGGTGCCAATTAAGCTGATATAACATTTAATAGAGTTAGGATACTAGGGCCATAGAGAGTTCTCTTTAAGGTTGAAAAAGCTAGCCACAATGTTAGACCTTTTCTTCTTATTTCATCCTTGTGTTGGATAAAACATCCCTGTGCATCAAACAGTACTCCCAGATAGCACAACCTGCTCTCCATTCAGGAACCATTTATGCTTCTTGCTTATTTTCCTACTACATTCCATTACTTTAGTCTTTTTTAGATTTACTGTTAGCCCATTATCCTTCGAATACTCTGCTAACCTTCCCATTAGTCTATGTAATCCAATCCATGTTTGACTTATAAGCGCAACATCATCTGCATATAGCATATTTGATATAGTCATCAGGCCAAATCTTGGGGAGTGAAAATTTACTACTTCAAGTTCATATGACAAATCTGCTAAAACCTGGTTAAATAAATAGGATGCCAGGATACAGCCGTGTTTTAATCCATGAAAGGTGTATATTTTCCTTGACAGAATAGATCCGTCCCCTATTCCTATCCTCACCCACGTATCAGTATACAAGAGCTGAATAGCCTTAAGAAGACCAGCTGGGATGCCCAGTAGTGTAAGTTTTTTCCAGAGTGATCTGATTCATAGAATCAAAAGCTGATTTAAAATCAGTAAAACTAAGGTACAGTTGTTGATTCTTGAGAATATGTTTAGCCATCAATAGGGACAATGTTAGGATATTGATTTCTGTTCCTGCTCTTTGTGTAAACCCTGTTTTATTTAATGGAACTATCTTCCTATCTATTGGCCATTCCCTCAATTCGCCCAGTAATACGCTAACAAAATACTTTGCTTCTATGTCTTAGAGCATTATCATCCGGTAGTTTTCTGGTGCGTTCCTATATTCTTTCTTGTGTATAGGGTTTATTATGGACCCCCGGCATGAATCTGGCACTATCTGCTGCTGTATCACACAGTTATATACTGTCACCAGTATAGGGCCCCAGAGATCTATATTTGATGAATACAAGGGTTGGGGAATCCCATTTGGTTCCGGGGCACCATCTTTCATGGAGCTTTACACTATGGGGGTCATTCTAACCCTGGCGGTCCAAGACTAAAATGACGGGGGCACCGCCAACAGGCTGGCGGTGCCCCGCTGGGCATTCTGACCGCGGCGGTTTGACCGCGGTCAGAAGTGGAAAACCGGCGGTCTCCCGCCGGTTTTCCGCTGCCCATTTGAATCCTCCATGGCGGCGCAGCTCGCTGCGCTGCCATGGGGATTCTGACAGCCCATACCGCCATCCTGTTCCTGGCGGTTCGCCCGCCAGGAACAGGATGGCGGTATGGGTTGCCAATGGCATGGGCACTGCAGGGGCCCCCGTAAGAGGGCCCCACAAAGAATTTCACTGTCTGCATTGCAGACAGTGAAATTCGCGACGGGTGCCACTGCACCCGTCGCACTTCCCACTCCGCCGGCTCCATTCGGAGCCGGCGTCCTCGTGGGAAGGTAGTTTTGCACTGGGCTGGCGGGCGGCCTTTTGGCGGTCGCCCGCCAGCCCAGTGCAAAACCCAGAATACCCTCAGCGGTCTTCCGACCGCAGAGCGGTATTTTGGAGGGGGAAGTCTGGCGGGCGCCCTCCGCCGCCCACCAGACTTAGAATCACCCCCTATATCCCTTATCTGATTCTCTGGGAATCTCTCTGTATCAGGAGCATCTATTCCCATAGCCCCCTTCCTGATGTTCTCAGTTTTAGGTTCACCTTCCCGCTGCCTAATTTCTGATGATTTAAATAATTCTTATTTACCCATATCTGTTCGGGTATGTTAGAATTAACAACTGGGCTTTCTGGGCAATTTATTCCATTTACAACTTTCCAGAACTGCCTTGCATTTTTAGGGTGCAGAGACGGATCGTGTTTATTGGTGGTGAGGGTCAGCAATTTGAAAGCATTCAAAGTGATTGTTTGACAATGTAAACAATATAAATCCAAAATAATATCCCCTGATGTAAAGGTTTGAAATAAATACCTTCAACAAAAATATTTCTGAAAGTAAGACCTGCATCCATTTCATTTACATCCTAAAATAAATATGCAGAAGGCCTATGAAAAAGCCAGTCTATGAATTGTTTTCTATGGAGTGCCAATTGCCATTCATCCTGAAACCATTAAACCATTTAGATGAAATGGTATTCCTTTAAACATCTTTTTTATAAAATCACATGCAAACTGTTTCACTAGTAGTGAACATTTTGCTGGAGATGCTGGATGAGAAATTAAGGCCCATATCTATAACTTTTAGCACATCATTTGCATAATTTTTTTATGCAAAAGCGGTGCAAAATTACAAAATACAATTGTATTTTGTAAGCTTGCGCCGCTTTTGCGTCAAAAAGTGGTGCAAATGTGGCACTAAAAAAGTATAAGTATGGGCCTAAATGTAAGCAATCTGAGAAGTATGAGGACTGTTACTTAGCTGATTGTTTTGATGGGCAACAGTATGCTCCTTGAAAAGATCATGAGAGATAAACTACACTAATAATATTATTGTCCGGTCTATGGAATTCAGCCTATCCACCTTGGAAACACAGAAACCTGTATCTGCCTTCTCGGGATTCAACCTGCTAAACTTCAGAGCGCAAGGTTTTTCAGTGGAGAGAACCATCTTTGAACTTTTTGGCTTCTTCCAGCTCTGTCTTCAACTGACTCAGGTTGCTAATACCTAGAGAGAACTTGATAATATTTGGTGTTAGAAATGGGGTCTCTGGTCGGCAGAGGTATACACCCCTGTCCAAGCAGGGACCACAATCTTAGTCAGGGTAAGTCACACACAATCCAAATTATCCTGTGCCCACCCTCTGGTAGCTTGGCACTGAGCAGTCAGGCTTAACTTAGAAGGCAATGTGTAAAGTATTTGTGCAATAAATCATGCAATAACACAGTGAAAACACCACAAAAATAAATCACACAGGTTTAGATAAAGATAAGATATTTATCTGAGTGAATTAAGGTCAAAACGATCAAGATTTGATGAGTACAAGTTGAAATATCACTTTTGTAATGATAAGAAGAGTCCTAAGTCGTTCAAAAGCAACAAATGTCTCTTGCAACAACAAAGTACCTGGTATGCGTCAAAATTAAATGCATGGAGACCGCAGAGGAGGGTATGCGAGGAAAACAAAGGGTGTGCGTCATATCTCCGGGCACACAAAGATGAAGCGTTACTTATTTTCCACCCAGCAAGGACTTTTCATCGAATTCCACGACGCAGGCTTGAATCCTCTTTGCGATGCCAGATCTTTTGTCACAGGTGCTGCGTTGATCTGCTGGGCGATGCATCAGAGTTTCCGTCACACAGCAAGCACTGTGTCGATTCCTCCCGCAGGAAGTCAGGCTGCGTTGTTCCAGCTCGGCGATGCACCCATCCAGTGGACTGTGCATCGAAGTTCCGGTCGCAACGCTTGCGCTGCGTTGATCTTCACACAGGGAGCTGGGCTGTGTCGTTCTGGTCAGCGATGCAGTTATTCTGTCACCACTAGGCAGGCTGTGCATCGATTCCGACAGGCTGTGCGTAGATTTTCACTGCACAAGGAATTCTTTTGCAGAGATGAAGTCTTTTTGGCCCTGAGACTTCAGGAAATAGGAGGAGAGATCAATCCAAGCCCTTGGAGAGCACTTCTCAGCAGAGCCAAAGGCCAGCAAGGCAGCAGGGCAACATCAAGGCAGCAGTCCTTCACAGCAAAGCAGTTGAAGTGAGTACTTTGGGCAGCCAGGCAGCTCCTCTTGGCAAGTTGCAGGATCTGGTTCAGAGTATCTGCCCCAGGAAGTGTCTAAGTTGGTAAGGTCAGGGACCCAGTTTATATGCCCAAAAGTGCATTTGAAGTGGAGGAGAATTCAAAGAGTGGTTTTGAAGTGCACAAGGTCCCCTTTCAGTACAACCCTGTCTACCAGGGTCCCCAAATTAGCATTACATTTACAGGCCCTGGGCACATATAGTGCACTTTACCTAGGACTTACAAGTACATCATATATGCCAATTGGGTATGAGCCAATGTCACCATGTTTTAAGGGAGAGAGCATATACACTTTAGCACTGGTTAGCAGTGATAAAGTGTGCAGAGTCCTAAAACCAGTAAAAACAGTGTCAAAAGGTGGAGGGAGGCAGGCAAAAAGTTGGGGGTGACCGCCCTAAGGCTGTCAGGTCTAACATTTGGATTGTGGGATTGTTGTTGAGCCTGCTACCCAGGACCGGCTTAATGGTGGTGCGTCTGGTGCACCCTCACCTGGCACTGAGTTTGGGGGCGAGGAATGGCTGAGTTTTGAGGCGCTGTGTTAGGAAATAACTTACCAGTTTTAAAAGCACCTGCTGCAGAGTTTCTTGTGTGTTCATCAGATTTCAGGAAAGACTAAAACTGTCAAGCTAACTCTGGTGATTAACGTACCTGCTGGAGAGAAATCATAGTTCTGTCTAATGTCATGATAACTTAGTACAGATGGTAGATATGACTGCTGCAAAGAACGTTTAATATGCAGAGCACAGAACTGTATTTTATGTGGATATCTCAGTGGGTTGCTGCTTTTATTCTCAGAGATCCTTTTTTAATTGCAGTTCATAAGTTACAATGCTAACAGCCCAGTGATCTATAAACTGTAATCAAAGCGCTGCATACAAACTGCATGGTATAGGTGAGAAAGCTATGTTTTCCACCATCTTTCATTATCGTAATGTTGCTAAAAGCGGTTTGTTTGGGTAGAAATAAATTCCTAATAATAAATCCAACCCCAAACATTGTGGTTTGTTTTAAATCCTATGTTTGTGCTTCTTCTGACCAACCACTCTTAAAATACCCTGCCTACTAATATGGATAACCTTTGATTCCTACACCTTTGTAATCTTCATTGTCTTATGTAACATTTCCTATAGACTGAATTTACACATGTATTATTAATTGTTTCTGTATAGTTTAAGTGCTGTGACACCCTAAACTGGAATGAATAACACTATGAAACAAATGAAATGCATTTGAAAGAGGGGCTATGGGGAGGTAAGGGGCACTGTTTGATGGTGGTAGTGAGGGAATCCATGGAGAAGGAGGTCATTGGGGGGCACTGAAAAAGATTGCTGCACTGGGCACCTCAAGATCTAAAGGTGGCCCTGCAGCTACTGTCCAGTTATGTACCGGGATTCAGTCACTCCTTTAAAGTTGTGCTATTAGAAAAGTATCTTGGGCCTCCAAAGTCTTAAAGGCAGATTCTGTGTGAATCATTGTTTCTGATCAGTGTGGTGCTAACACTTGCTATGCAACATTACAACAAGAGCAGTTTCCTGACATTTTTTCACTGATGTAAGATAAAGGTACTGTGTCACTGATATCCAGAATGCTTACCACAGTACATCATTTGCTAGAGGAAATCTTCTGTATTTGCCATTTACTGCATGGTGCTGCCATGTATGTGAAATCAATATAAATTAAAAAATGCAGTGTATTTTAAGTTAATGCAAGAGCAGAGTCTAGTCTTGAGTTCTGTTTATTTTTCAAAAAGTTGTCACTCATGACAGACTGCAGATGAGCTGTGTAGCTACAAAAATGGACAATATCTCTTACTGCCTTCTCTTTTATCCCTCTCCCTTTTATCCCCAGTTTGGGTCTAAGGCAGTGGTCTCCAAACTTTTTAATGCCGTGCCCCTTCAGTTGGGAAATAAAAATCCTTGGGCCCCCCTCAGAATTTTTCACAATTATTTTATAAGGATGGCATGTTTAAATATGTCTAGGCCTATTTAAACATTGCAGTTAAGTAGTTACCTTTTTAAAATAACATATCATGCTTCTGCTTAAAACAAAGGCCTGTGATCTGTATAATGCTTCTTTTGGCCAGAGTCTGGTGCCCCCCCAGGATCACTTGGGGCCCCCTTAGGGCGGCCCGGCCCCCAGTTTGAAGACCTCTGGTCTAAGGAATGCTCAGCACAGTCAAGGGGGAAGGAGACTGGTGGGTTCCACGCTGTCCCTGCAGCAACATACAGAGCTAGAGGTTAGTGGTGGCTTGAGACTGACAGTATTGCATTACATTATAAATAGAGCAGTGGGCACAGGGATCATTTCCAGGAGAAAATGTTCATCCCTTCAGCAAGCAGGTAACTTAATTTTGAAGGCTATTTAAATGATGTAACAAAACTAAGAATAGCACAAAATAAATACTGCTGGCTTAGTGGATTGTTATCTCCACCAACATTGTGGGCACTATCTGCAAGCAATTATAGAACACAATTCACCCTTAGTATATTAACAAAAGGTCAGTTTTAGTTCCCATGGAGAGCAAAGTGGGTTGGCATCAAAAAGCTCTGGAGATGACCATCTTTTGCATGGTACTCCCGGGTTATTTGTCTACCTATGTTGGTACGAGAACTCTGTGCACTTTACCCCTGCAAACCAGAGGTAAAGTGCTTGTGGTCTCCCTTCTAAACAGGGGTAAATTATAATATATATATATTTGCCATATTTGCCATTTTTAATTTATGTATAAGTTCCTAGTATATGGTAATGCATGTAGCTAGGGCCTGTATTATAAATGCTGCAAGTGGGCTGCAGTGTTCATTGTGTCACTCAATACAGTAGCATTGTAAAATATGCCTACAGTCTGTATGTGTAGTTTTAAACTGGCATTTTGACCTCACAAAGTACCAGGCCCAAACCGTCCTGTTTAATGCCTATAAGTCACCTCTCAGTTAGGCCCTGAGTACCTGTAGGAAAGGGTGCTTGGTGCTTGAAAAGTAGGGCATTTATCTATTATGTTTTTCATGTCCTGACAGTTAAAAACCTCCAAAGTCGTTTTTCACTTTGGCAAAGCTATCTCTCCCATGTGGAAACTGTGGGCCTCATTATAATAATTTACAGTGCAAAAGTTAATTGTGGGAGCATCTAAAAATAATTCAGTGGCTCATCTTAATACAATTTAAAATCAAATTCAATGATAAAGTTGGAGCTCATATCACTCCTTTTAATAACAAAATAATGCTATGGTCCAGACTTAACCCTGTACGTAGTGAACCAGTACATGGAGCCGTACTGGTTCCAATGGAGCTGGAAGCCAACTGAAGTGGTCCTGTCTTCCTGATATACTGGACAAAGTTATTTGCGATTGATTCACCACTTTAACTGCTCCCATACTGGTTGACTTCATGCATGATTAAGTCAGGACCATGACATTATCTCAATATTAAAAGGAGGCGTTTAATTGGATTCCGCGGCTGGCACGGGCTACAGTGGACATTTACATCCTGACTCTGGAATTTAATTTGCATTTGAAGGTCAATAGGAAGGTGTGCCTTGCCATAGAGCCATTTGATTCTCCTTACGTACCAGATGCCCTCAGGAATAATTTGGTGATTGATTCTCCAGCACTGCATTCTTCATATTTTTCTGTCCTGATAATGACCCTTAAATAATCTGGGGCCAAAACGGCAACATTTGATATGTCTGAATCAAGCATTGCTTGATCTACTACATGTGGTTAATAATTTGTTTTAAGACATTTATCCCATGCATTGGAACTGGATATGTAAATATTTTTCTAGCCCTTGTGCCATTCTTTTCTGCTTCTTTTGTGTTTGTCTTTCGCCCTTCCCGGGCACTGTTTCAGAAGCACTTTGCATTCATGGTGCATGATTCACCTCACTTTTTTTTTGAGAAACGTTGATGTTACTTTAGTTTTTATTGTCTCTAAATGTAATAATATAGATTTGAAGGATATAATGAGTGCTCTCCCATGGTGTTCTTAATCACTATGAACTAAATTGTGGCTTTAAATAATACCCTTTGAGACATTGTTATAGATACCCGTTTGTACACGGCTCAAACTGGATTTATGGTATTCCCTTGTGGTTTTTCTCTTCAAATGACTCACAGTCATCATTATATCTCTGCCCCTCCATAACAGTTGGCTTGACTTTGTTAAGTGAGGTAGATCCCACCTATCATCATCCATCACCTCTTTGCCCATGGCATTTCACAATTGCAACCCATCGGCCATGACCACATCACTGCAGCATGGTTCATTCTGACAGTGCAGTGTTGGCTATGCAATGTGCGTCTGCTTCTGTTAACCCTATTTAAAATCATTTAGTGCAAGCCATTTGATGACTTTTGGAGTGCTTTGCTTTCACGTAGTGTACTTTGTCTAATTATGATTATAATGTTGAGTAACTACAATTTCTGTTTTCAGTACTTCCTGTACTATCAATTTATTCATAAAACACACATTTATAAAACACCCTGAATTCACAAACACAATTCAAGATGGCCGAGAGATGACTGTGAAAGTTACAGCGTTGGTATGCTAATATACAAGTAGTATTTTTGAAAAGCAATTGTACTAAAATATTTATTATTCTGTTTCCTCTTCATACAAACAGTCAGATTTTAATTTTCTTTTTTTGCTTGTTTATAGCTATTTGCCATGCTAAGACATAGAAAAAAGACACATACATTTTTAACGTGTTCCAATTGTTGTATAGAATCTAAAGTTATAGGTCTAGCACAATGTTCTCACAGGACTAAAATGGATTTTTTAGAGACTACTGTTGGCAATGATATGAAAATAAAAATGTTCGCTGCTTTTGACACAGTTTTACGTACTACAAAATTGCGACATGCTATTTTGTCTGTTGACACCTTTCATATAATAATCTCAATCTTGTTATTGGAGATATGTTCAACATCTCAAAATGTATTTTCTGACTTTTATGCACAGTAGTGACGTATATTTTGTTTATAGGTGAGGTATAATTTCATGAATAGTCTCTTGAAGGGCACAGTTCTTGACCTTTGGCCCTAAAAGGTAGCTTTTGAAAGTGTGCAAAGGATGTATCTTTTTAACAATAAAGTTGTTTCTGCAAAGTGAGGTATCAGTGAAATGGTCACTGTCTGAACTTACAAGTCAACTAGTCAAATTGAGCAAGAGGCCACAACATTTGACCTCTAAATACACTTTTTTTTGTAGTTTTTATTATGTTATCCTTGGATCATTTTCTGCAAGTGTAGTATTGTTGGATTTGACCTGAAAAGTACTTTTTTTGTCTTTGTTCAAATTGGTGGAGAGGTCATAATATTTGACCTTTGACATCTAATTTAACTTTTTGTAAGTGTTTCAAGGTGATTATTCTATTATGGTTAGAGCTGCATTTTCTTTGGTTTAATAGGTGGCGGGGTGGGTCATGTGGCTTGATCTTTGACCTCTTATTACACTTTTTGTACGTGTTTTATGGTTATTCATCAATAACCGTTAAGTCATATGTAGTAACTGAAGCATCATTGGAATCGTCATGATGAGTACTTACATTCTCATTAGTTAAAGTGTTGGAGGGGTGATGCTATTTGACCTTTGATCTATAAATATGCATTTTCTAAGTCATTCAGGGTCATTATTCAATTACCATTGGAACATTTCTCTCAAGTGTATCATTGTTTGTATTGTCATGAAAATTAGTTATATTTCCTTGGTTAAACTGGTAGAGGAGTTACGCCATTTGATCCACAGCTTCTAAAGACACATCATTTATGTGTTTAAATGACTTTATTCTGTTATTGTTGATCCCGTTTTTTTAAATGTAATGTCACTGGAATAATCATAATGTGTTCTTCTATTGAAATGAGGTCTTGAATTTTACGTGGTCAAGTTGGTGGAGTAGTTAATTCAATCTATACTTTGACACAAAATACTACTTTTGTAAGTTTTTAAGTCTAAAAAATGTATGGGAAGGAACACGACACCATGATTTTAGGTGTATATATGGGAAAGTTGTACTATGAAATTCAGATACCGGCCCATGGCAAATATGCCCTATAGCTTGTCACTATGAGTAAAGATTGAGAAGAGGAAAGTTCTGTCAAAGTGAACAGATATTCAGCATTGCCTGAGGAATATGGGGTGTGTGCAGTAGAATTATATTTAGACACAATCTTTTTCAATCATGCTCTGCTGCTTGAATGCAAGTGTAAACCTGCAGACTATGGTTAGTCTATGGGAAATAAAAAAAATAAGGAAGGAACAAGACAGCGTGAAATAAGGTATGCTACAAGAGAATGGCAGTGTTGCATTTACTCACAGCCTTTTTCAATCATGTTCAGCTGCTTGTCAGCAAGGGAAAAGCTGGACACAAAGGAGAGACTAGAGCCAATGAACTTTTAGGAAATGGATACGAGTCCGGGTTTTGAGTTACCTTAGAGGTTAACATTACTATCAAATTATGTCACCAGTATTAGCAACCATGCACAATTTGTTCTCACAAGGATTAAGCTGGAGACAATGGAAGCTATGTAACCAAAGAGCTCTAAATATATGCAGCATGTATAGAATTACATATACAGATTGCAATAGCAAACTATTGTAAAAAAAAAAATAAGCACATATACCAAGTGGAAATTTAGTTTTGTAATGTTTCAGATTAGCTGTATTTTATTTATCTTCTCTGAAAATGGTCCCTACATATTAAAAGTACTATCAGAAATTGAAAACTAACAGTGGAAATTTATATAAATGGTCTAAATACCAATTTGCTAAAAGAAACATTAGCACGAGAAAAATAAATCACGTTGGTAATAATTCATTTGTTTTAGGCTGTCTTTTTCTTTTAGTGAAACATACCTAAAAGCATATATGACTGCAACACCTTTCTAATTTACCTCAGGCAGTCATTACAAAATGTTTAACTCTCCCTACTAAAAGCTGAACAGTGTTTGCTTGTTATTCTTCTCTGTCAGTGTACTCCTGCCTGGACAGCCCAAAAAATACACCAGCCCACTCTCTGACAGGACTTTCCCTGACAGGAACTTGGATGTGTTGGAGAAAGGTTGGGCTTTTTGGGGCTTGTGGGGAAATTACTTATCTATACATTTATTGGGAAGGAGGGTTCATATTTTTTTTCTCTGTTTCTTTTTATTTTACATTAACCATAGTCTTCACCACCTTTTGGGGTAAAGGACATGCTGGTTAAAAATGTTTCCCTCACAGAAGTTATAAAACCGAGGCTTGGGCGGGAGGGTGCTAAACATTTCACCTGTGCTTTTTTAAAATTAAGAACATGAACATCAAACAATTTAAGATCAACAAAGAATTAAGAATTTTGAGGTATGTGACAACAGTAACAGTTATGTCCTTCATGTAGATTTATATTCTGGGAAGGATAAAGCAATAGGAACAGAAAAGGAGTTTGTGTTAAATAAGGTGAAGAGTTGTATCTGCTTGTGTGATTTACGAGGTAAAGGGATCACCCAATGGCTGATAACTATTTCACAAGTTTCAGTCTAGTGGAGGAGTTCCTTGTGAACAAAACTCTATTAACAGGCACAGTACGAGCAAACTCTAAGGGATTGTCTCCAGAGATTGCAAGGGACAAATTGCATCCAGATATGTCTAAGTATATGAGAAAAATTGGGTATTGGTATGTGCTTTTAGGGAAAAAAAAAGCCAACTCGAGCCTGTCCTACTGCTGCCCACCTCTAGCCTAGCAGATAATGTGACTGCACAGACCAGATCTGGGAAGTCAATCATAAAATCTCAAATCATTTTAGACTACAATAAAGGAATGGGTGGGGTAGATGTAAGTGACCGCAAAATATACAAATTTTTAGCTGAGAGATCAAAACACAGACATTGGTCCAAGGTTTGGCTTAATCTGATTGATGTGTTGATAATTAATGCTTACAAATTGTATAAACTTAACATTGATCTATGCAATGTCCAGAGTCCCCATAGTTGTATTGTGAGTGTTGTAGAGGCACTTTGTCTCAGGCATGATGGGGTCTTTCAAGAACAAATATCTACATCACTACTTTCCACTTGCACTGAGGAGCACAGCTTTGCTTTACTGCCTTGGTGAAAGGAGAGAGACTGTGCTGTGCACCCTGACAGGAGTCAGCCTGGGTGAGGGGGAGAAATGTCCTGTGAGTAAACTTGGGGTTCATGAGCAATGCTACCCCCAGTTAAGTCACTGTCATCCTGCTCCTAGAGATCAGGAGAAAGAAAGCTAGTTTTCTGTTGCCTTACGTTGTTCTTACTAAGTGCTATAATATTTTGCATTACTGTTACTATAGCACTCATTTAAGTATTTTTGTGTTTACAGTTTATTTCATTTAGTTATAGGTTGAGTAAGTAACTGATTGGAATCAATGTTTAAAAACAAATACAAAAATCAAAAAAGTATAAAAAAATAAAAAGTAAAAAAAAGGTTTATTCTCTTTTTTTATTGTTTATAGTTCAAACCTGTAGGGTACCATATGCTGATAGTTTTTCAGTAACCTATACATGAATGTGTCTCTCATTACAAATGAAGTCAAACTCCACCAAGTGAGATACATTTTCAAAACCAAGGAACAAAGCACGTGTGGCTATTCTGTTCTGGTGCATGGTATCTGAGATTAGGATACTGAATTCAGGTCCTCCACGAAAAACACATTTCATAAAAGGAACAAAATGTATTCATGGATGCATAGGCTTATAACACTGGAGTCTTAAACTTGCTCCAGTCTCACCGGTACTTTTGCCTAATAAAATGGTGAAGTGGGAGGCCTGTTTGAAATGTGTGCATAGAGACAGGGTCTTCTCTGTAGAGAGACTGGTGTAGCTTCATGACATAGTCTAAAAACACCTATGGAAGTCCTGCACCCTTGGATCCTCCTTACAACACTTATCAGACAAACACAATAGAAGAGAGGACTTGATTCTCAATGAGAAATCTACTTTCAGTTGCATAAGGTAGGGTACTAGGATGAGTCTTCTTTTTCACAGCATGGCCAGAGAAACAGGTTTTCTTTCAGGAGAAAATGTGTACATGGGTCCACCACTTTGAAAGCACAGGTATATGGCACCGAAGTTTCACCCCACTCCATTGCCAACTGTACCTATGCCTAGCGAAATGGTAAAATGGGTGCATGTGGCTCTATAGGGAGCCTGAGAAGCCCATGCTGCAGCAAGTATGTCCTTGATTAAGGCCTGTGCAACAAAACAATACTAGTCTGTCTTCTTCAATGGCACCTGGGTTTATTTCTCAATGAATGGAGTCCGTCACTCCCTTTAACACAAACTCAGCTGTAAGAATGTAATAACCGACGACAACAACCGCTAAAATTGAGGCTGCGAGTTGGTACTAAAACATCATAGCAACCCTGCTTAAGTGGCAACTGTACCACTGCCTAGTAAAATGACCCAAAGGTCACAACTACTGACCCAGCCTGCCATGCTGCTTGATGCCTATGGCTAGAGTGATAAATGAGGTGAACATCCAGGATTCTGTTCCTATTGATGAAGTCAAAGATTGAGTGATCTTGATGGGCATTCCATCTAATGCCTCACCAAGTCTTTTCAATGATCAACAGTTAACGTATGGCCTGAGATTAAAGACTGAGAAATTATGTTTTGAACTCACTAATGTAAGTCTACTATTAGGAGAGAAAAATGTGCTAGCTTGAACGCTTTTGCAGAAGAAGTGAATAACCCGATTTGCTGGCTACCTTGCAAGTGAACTTGCACATATCTAATTATAGCCTATGAACAGTTATCTCTGCTAGTCCACCAAAGATTCTGGGTCATCCTCAGAAATTAGACTGGTCACAGTAGATAACTAGAAGCTGTAGGTGAAATGCAGAATACTGTTGCATAACCTGCAAGTAATGTATGTAGAAGATTGATTTCCTCTGACAATAAAGGACTTCCTTTTTCAAAGTCAATCGATAGTTTGCTTGAATGCAAGTTTTGAGTCTCCCCTCCCCAGGCATCTTCACTGAGATACTTTTGACTGCTCATCCTCACTACCTTGTCCATAATAGGACAGATCAGGTTAAAGAAATTTGGGTCGACACATTACCCCACTGTGAATGGGACTTGCTAGAATGAATTCTTCACCTTTGTGGAGGCAAGCAAGGGAGGTGAAAGGAAGATAGATGGACACCACAAAATACCCCTCAGATTACAACAGAAAGACAAGGGTAATTTCCTAAAGCTGCATTCCTCACATTTATTGCCAAATACTAAGGGTCCAAAACGACCACTGAAAGTGAAAATTTGAGTGCTGGTACTAAAGAATCATAGCAAGATGTTAACACCAGCCAGACAAATCCCCTTCACAGAAGACGTCTCTGGTAAAGTTCTAAAGCATTGGCTGACAGTATGGCCTCACCCAAGCACACATTCTTGGATATCACACTGAAGAAACAAACACCACTCGGAACAATAATGACTACAGTGGAGGACCATACAACAAAATCCTCAGCAGCTATCCTCTCTAATAGAACAGATATTGCTTCCTTCAATGCACCCTTTCAGGCACTGAAGACTGACTGGATTGGGTTACCTACAACCTGTCCTTGAGCTAAACAGCCTTGCTGAAAACCATGAACCTACAAACTGTCCCTAGTCTAAACATGTGTTGTTGATGTTTGTCAAAGTTCCTGGTCCACCTGGAAGGGGAAAATAGAGTATCACGTAGAGAGCAAGAACTAGATTCGGATTTGTAGAGTGCTTTCCAAGATGATTCCCAGGAGGCTTAAGATTTTGTCTACCTCCTATTCACCAACTTGCCTTAACAACATGTCTTTGGCAATGACCAACAGCCTTGGAACCGGGTATCATGAATTTTCATGTTCTTCTTCACTTCCATCAAAGACATCATCAAAGTGTTCTCATGTGTATGATGTCCACCACCTGAAGAAAAAATTAATTTCAATGATTAAGTGCTAGCAGTCAACAACTACCATTGTCTTCACAGCAATAGTAAGTGTTGAGTCTTACAATAATCCCTGCAGTCTCAGATAGTTGTATAAATAAAGTTACATCTTAATGTGCTTCTGAGGTGGAAAATGCTTGGAATCATAGATGTGAGATCCATCTTGGGATAATTACATGGAAGGGGCATGATTGTGACGTACAATAAGTTGCAAATCTCACTCCAGGTTGGTACCAAGTTATGCCCCCTTATAACCACTATTGTGGCTTGAAAGTCATTCTGGGTTTATGCATGTGTGGTTGGCTTAGATAAATATTTCAGCAATTTTGTTTTAAAAATGATGAGAAGATATAATTGGGTCAGCCAGGATGTTAATCACATACTGCAACTAAAATGGGCTGGACAAGGGAGGAGGATAGGCCGGTCAAGTGTGTAAATTGAGTACTTTCCCCATTTTGGAATGCCATAATAGGATACACTCCAAGACACCAGAGGAAAACGGCTTGAAGTAACATGACACCCATGCAGTCAACATCAGTGCACACCATGGAACTCCCTAGGCACCATAAACATACATAAATGCCAAACTAACTACTAGCCATCATACACCTACAAGTATTACAATTCTGACTATTCCAAGCCTTCAAATCTATAAGAATGACTTTGAAAGAAGTTATTAGTCATGTTTAACCCCTTCGCTGCCAGGCCTTTTCTCTCTCCTGTGCCAGGCCTTTTTTTGCCTATTTGGAATAGTTCTCGCTTAGGCCCTCATAACTTTTTGTCTACATAAGCTACCCACGCCAAATTTGCATCCTTTTTTCCAAACATCCTAGGGATTCTAGAGGTACCCAAACTTTGTGGATTCCCCTGAAGGAGGCCAAGAAATTAGCTAAAATACAGTGAAAAGTTTTTTTTTTTTTAACCAAAATGGGAAAAAAGGGCTGCAGAAGAAGGCTTGTGTTTTTTTCCCTGAAAATGGCATCAACAAAGGGTTTGCGGTGCTAAAATTACCAGCTTCCCAGCTTTCAGGAACAGGCAGACTTGAATCAGAAAACTCAATTTTTCAACACAATTTTGGCATTTTACTGGAACATACCCCATTTTTACGATTTTTTGTGCTTTCAGCCTCCTTCCAGTCAGTGACAGAAATGGGTGTGAAACCAATGCTGGATCCCAGAAACCTAAACATTTCTGAAAAGTAGACACAATTCTGAATTCAGCAATGGGTAATTTGTGTAGATCCTACAAAGGTTTCCTGCGAAAATAACAACTAAAATAAAAAAATATTGAAATTGAGGTGAAAAAAACAGCCATTTTTCTCTACGTTTTACTCTGTAGCTTTTTCCTGCAATGTCAGGTTTTTGAAAGCAATATACTGTTTCGTCTGCTGGACTCTTCTGGTTGTGGGGATATATAGGGCTTGTAGGTTCATCAAGAACCCTAGGCACCCAGAGCCAATAAATGAGCTGCACCTTGCAGTGGGTTTTCATTCTATACCGGGTATACGGCAATTAATTTGCTGAAATATAAAGAGTCAAAAATAGGTATCAAGAAAACCTTTGTACTTCCAAAATGGGCACAAGATAAGGTGTTGAGGAGCGGTGGTTATTTGCACATCTCTGAATTCTGGGGTGCCCATACTAGCATGTGAATTACTGGGCATTTCTCAAATAGACGTCTTTTTTACAACCAGTCTTATATTTGGAAGGAAAAAATGTAGAGAAAGACAAGGGGCAATAACATTAGTTTTGCTATTCTATGTTCCCCCAAGTCTCCCGATAAAAATGGTACCTCACTTGTGTGGGTAGGCCTAGTGCCCGCAACAGGAAATGCCCCAAAACACAACGTGGACACATAACATTTTTCCACAGAAAACAGAGATGTTTTTTGCAAAGTGCCTACCTGTGGATTTTGGCCTCGAGCTCAGCCAGCACCTAGGGAAACCTACCAAACCTGTGCATTTTTTAAATCTAGAGACCTAGGGGAATCCAGGACGGGGTGACTTGTGGGGCTCTCAGCAGGTTCTGTTACCCAGAATCCTTTGCAAACCTAAAAATGTGGCTAATAAAACACTTTTTCCTCACATTTCGGTGACAGAGAGTTCTGGAATCTGAGAGGAGCCACAAATTTCCTTCCACCCAGCGTTTCCCCACGTCTCTCGATAATAATGGTACCTCACTTGTGTGGGTAGGCCTAGTGCCCGCAACAGGAAATGCTCCAAAACACAACGTGGACACATCACATGTTTCTAGAGAAAACAGAGGTGTTTTTTGCAAAGTGCCTACCTGTGGATTTTGGCCTCTAGCTCAGCCGGCACCTAGGGAACCCTACCAAACCTGTGCATTTTTTAAAACTAGAGACCTAGGGGAATCCAGGACGGGGTGACTTGTCGGGCTTTCACCAGGTTCTGTTACCCAGAATCCTTTGCAAACCTCAAAATGTGGCTAAAAAAATACTTTTTCCTCACATTTCGGTGACAGAAAGTTCTGGAATCTGAGAGGAACCACACATTTTCTTCCACCCAGTGTTCCCCGAAGTCTCACGATAAAAATGGTACCTCACTTGTGTGGGTAGGCCTAGTGCCCGCAACAGGAAATGCCCCAAAACACAAAGTGGACTTATCACATTTTCTCAAAGAAAATAGAGGTTTTTTTGTAAAGTGCCTACCTGTGGATTTTGGCCTCTAGCTCAGCCGCCACCTAGGGAAACCTACCAAACCTGTGCATTTATGAAAACTAGAGACCTAGGGGAATCCAAGATGGGGTGACTTGTTGGGCTCTCACCAGGTTCTGTTACCCAGAATCCTTTGCAAACCTCAAAATGTGGCTAAAAAAACACTTTTTCATCACATTTTGGTGACAGAAAGTTCTGGAATCTGAGAGGAGCCACAAATTTCCTTCCACCCAGCGTTCCCCCAAATCTCACGATAAAAATGGTACTTCACTTGTGCGGGTAGGCCTAGTGCCCGCAACAGGAAATGCCCCAAAACACAAAGTGGACACATCAAATTTTTTCAAAGAAAACAGAGGTGTTTTTTGCAAAGTGCCTACATGTGGATTTTGGCCTCTAGCTCAGCCGGCACCTAGGGAAACCTACCAAACCTGTGCATTTTTGAAAACTAGAGACCTAGGGGAATCCATGATGGGTTGACTTGTCGGGCTCTCACCAGGTTCTGTTACCCAGAATCCTTTGCAAACCTCAAAATGTGGCTAAAAAAACACTTTTTCCTCACATTTTGGTGACAGAAAGTTCTGGAGTCTGAGAGGAGCCACAAATATCCTTCCACCCAGCGTTCCCCGAAGTCTCCTGATAAAAATGATACCTCACTTGTGTGGGTAGGTCTAGTGCCCGCAACAGGAAATGCTCCAAAACACAACGTGGACACATCAAAATTATCAAATAGAAAACTACCTGTTTTTGTGGGGGGCACCTGCATTTTTGGTCCTGGGCTCAGCAGCCATCTAGGGAAACCTACCAAACTCAGACATTTCTGAAAACTAGACACCCGAGGGAGTCAAGGGAGGTATGACTTGCGTGGATCCCCCAATATTTTCTTACAGAGAATCCTCAGCAAACTGCAAATTTAGCTAAAAAATCACGTTTTTCCCACATTTCTTGGTGGGATCACTGCACCGGGACAAATTTCCTACCACCCAACGTTCCCCTCAGTTTCCCGGTAAAAATTATACCTCACTTGTGTAGGTGGGCCAAGTGTTTGTGACAGGGAAGAGCCAAAAACACATCGAAATTGAGGGGGAGCCTAAGTGGTTCCAAAAGGGCAGTTTGAAAAAAATCATTTTTAGGCTGACAAGTGCAGCAGAAATTCTATCGGTATAGATGAGACAATGCTGGGTGGTAGGAATTTTGTGGATTACTGCAGATTCTGGAAGGTTCCATCACAAAAATGTGGGAAAAATGTGTGCTTTCCAGCAAAGTTGCAGGTTTGCAGGGCACTGTGGGTAAGGAAATGGTGTGGGGTGCATGTGAAGCACACCACCCTGGAATCAACTAGATGTTTAGTTTTCAGATGTGTCTAGGTCTTGTGGATTTTTCTACATGGCAGTTTCCCAAAGTAAAAAAAAGTGCAGCCCCCACCATTTCAAGTGGGACGATTTTGAGAGTTACCAAGCTCTCATGGCCCAAATGTAAAACAAAACCAAAAATAATCAAATGTCCTCTTGCATGCCATGGGATAAGATGTTTTAGTGTGCAGGGGAGAGCTGAAAGACTGTTAGCCCTTTCAGTATGGGTGGGGGCATAACCAGGCCCATACTGGTTGGTAGCCACCACCCCACTATTTCCTTTTATTTTTTTTTATTCCCTGGCATCTAGTAGACTTTCTGTCCCCCGGGGTGTGGATTGGATGTAATTGCCCAATCTTCCCACTGGTGGGCAGAACAACTTTTGCCCCATTTATTTGGGGTGGGGGTATGGCCATACCCCCAACCTCTTATTTTGAAAAAAAAATCTTCCCTTGTCTCTGGTGGGCTTTCTGCCCCCCTTGGGGGCAGACGGGCCTTTCAAAATAGGTCAATCTGCCCCCAAGGGGGCAGTTATGGCCAACAGTAATGTGCCCCCATGGGGAGAGACCCTTGCCCAAGGGGCTGCTCCCTCCAAACAAAACACACACCTAAACACACACCAATCCATGGTGTCTAGAGGTTTCTGCCCCTTTTGGGGGCAGAGTGGCCTAACAAAAATAGGCTTATCAGAAATGGCCTAACTACAATTTGTCCCCCAGGGGAGCGACCCTTGTTTAAAGGGTCGCTCCCCATACATAAAAGCATAAAGTAAATAAATAAATATATATATCCCTGGTGTCTAGAGGTTTCTGCCCCCCGGGGCAGATCCACCTAATTATATTAAGCCGATCTGCCTCCAGAGGGGGCAGAAAATGCCTAAAAATATTCCCCCCCTTCCCCGGGGAGTGGCCCTTGCCAAAGGGGCTGCTCCCCTTATGCGTTAGTATTTAAAAAAATTCCCTGGTGTCTTGTGGAAATGGCCTAATAAAAATTGCCCCCCCCCGGGAGCAACCCTTGCCTAAGTGGTCGCTCTCCAAACATAAAAAAATAAAAGTAAACAAGAAAAAAAATATCCCTGGTGTCTAGTGTTTTTCTGCCCCCCCAGGGGCAGATCGGCCTAATAATATTAGTTCAAATAGCCCACAAAAAATAAAATCCCTGGTGTCTAGTGGTTTCTGCCCCCCCCGGGGGCCGATCGCAAGGCCGATCTGCCCCCAGGGGGTGCAGAAATGGCCTAGAAATAATTTGCCCCCCGAGGAGCAGCCCTTGCCCAAGGGGCTGCTCCCCTTACTTCAAATAGGCCACAAGAAAATATATTCCCTGGTGTCTAATGGTATCTGCCCCACCCGGGGGAAGATCGCAAGGCCGATCTGCCCCCTGGGAGGCAGAAATGGCCTAATAATAATTTGCCCCCCCGAGCGACCCTTGCCCAAGGGGTCACTCCCCAAACATAAAAAAAAACAAAAAAAACAATCAATACTAGTTTCCCTGGTGTCTAGTGGATTTCTGCCACCCCTGGGGGCAGATCGGCCTAATAATTTTAGGCTGATCTGCCCCCAGGGGGGCAGAAATGCCAAGAAATAAATTGCCCCCCCCCCAAGGAGCGGCCCTTGCCCAAGGGGCCGCTCCCCTTATTTCAAATAACTAAATCGGGCAGCAGAAATGCTCAGAGAAGCCTGAAAGGAGGGAAAAGCCTTTCCTTTCCTTTCAGGCTTCTCTGCCCGCTCCACGTGATCGGAGGAGAAATTCTCTGCATTTCTCCTCCGATCGGGTGTTCCAGCGCCGGAGGGAAGGCCTCTGATGAGCTGATGTCATCAGACGCCACGGGGGGAGGTCAATGGGGGTGCGGGGTGGAAGGGAAGCGATTCCCCTTCCATCCCTGCCTTGGGGAGGGGTGTGCCTGGCCATCGCCAGGGGCCCATAGCAGGACAAGGTGATCTCGTCCAAGGCACCGGGGAACCGGCGCCTTGGACGAGATCACCTCGTCCTGGGCACACAACCAGTTAATGTATCTTGAATTAATAAACAACTTTTGTTGCATTCCTCTCTAAATCAGACAGACAGGGGTGTCATGTGGCAGACTTTCATAAGTACCAGTGTTGACAGTTAAATGCTAATGCTGAGCACCGAAACCACCGGTTCAAATGAAGAACTGAGTGTACAGTAGCAATATGCATGATTATGATAGGAGAGGCAGAGTGAAGTGATTTACACAGATGAGACTGGGTAGTATTTGGCTCTAGAGCATGATAAGACTTACTGAGCAGGGTGAGATTCTTTAATTCAAGTAGGAATTTTGCTTGCATGAAAAATGGGTCTTTTAGAGATCTGTGCTGAGTCTTATTGTAGGTTTCAACCCACAGGATTTTGTTGCAAGACTGTTTACTGGAGGAAGAGTTGACATAGGGCTATAATTTACTTACTGGGAAGAGATCATCTAGCGGAGAAAAAGGCATCAGCGATACAGCTGGGAATAACCTCAGTCACTCAGACACATTACAATGCAATCATTTTGAAATATAACCCTATAGCCTCTGGAACCCAATATTGCAAACACTTGCAAATGTTTGGGGCCACTGCCCTAGTCAAATTGCAGAGATAATCAGAAATATTCATATAACACACCTAACATTCACATATACCTCAGATGCCTGTAGGCATCCACCTAGACCACGGTAAACCAGCGGGCCCACATTGACCCGCACATTTGCAAAAAAACCTATACCCCCAGCTTCTCACCCACACATTACCTTACCACTTAAGTCATCATCTGGATGTTATCATTGAATTTTGGAAATATTTTTACACTCCCTACATGCCAAATGCTTTCTGTAGTGTTCGCTTGGATCACATATTGAGCAAAATTTCATTGGCCTCCAAAAAAAGTTCAATTCCATTGACTTCTATGGAATTACCAGACACAAACATCCAACTTTACACTTCTTGGAGACTCTATAATCTCTCATGGAATAATACACAAATTTCCTCAGATAAGACACTGTCAGACACCTACAAACACACACAACAGCAGACACCACAACATAAATGCAAACACCACCTAATATTCACAGATAAATGTTTAAATACGACACACATACCAAGAGACAGACACTTTCACACACTAGTCACTCTATAAATAGAGAATGTACAAGAGATGTACCCTGATATGAGGACAGAACTGCAGCTGGATTGGTATGCTAGTTAGAAAGAGCTGTAACAAAATAAGTTAGTAGCACAGTAATGATTATCTGGCTGGGTGTCTGACCTAAAGTGGTGAAAATAAAGGGTAAACATGAAAGGTGCAGGAAACACAACCTGATATACACACATGTATCATGACTCATGCTTGCAGATATAATTACTGTCAAACATACAAAAAAAGTGCCTTGGCACACACGGTCAAAAGGCACTTGAAAGCCTTGCAGATTGCGCCATTCATGCTCCCAACAAACCCAGATACCCTAACAACTCCCTCAAACTTCGGGTCGGAATCCCCATGGCGGCATTGCTTGCAGCGCCGCCGTGGAGGATTCACAGAGGCAGCGGGAAACCGGCGGGAAACCGCCGGTTTCCCTTTTCTGTCCGCGGCTTTACCGCCACGGTCAGAATTGCCCCAGAAGCACCGCCAGCCTGTTAGCGGTGCTTCCTCCGTCCCCTACCCTGGCGGTCTCGGACCGCCAGGGTTGGAATGACCCCCTTAGCCTTTCATACTGTCAAATATCTAGATCCTGGAGAAAGCGTAAATTCAGTAAAGTGTAAGTACTGCTTACAGCTTTTTTCCCTGGCAAATTCCAGTAGTCAAAGAGCAGACACAGCAAAGTACATTTGGACACACAAATGTGTCATCTTGCAACATAGAAAGCAACATCTTTTTTTATTACTGCAAAAGAAATAAAAAATGTTGACCTTCCAACAAAGTGCAGCTCTATTAGCAATATGCAGTGGAAGCTAAAATGTATTAGAGCTGGAGGTGAGAGTTTTGCATTTATTTTTTTTACATTTCAAATATAACACAAATTACATATCCCATGATGCCCTGCCCCATGAACACCAATCATGGCTCAGTAGACCACATAAGCAGTCTTTGCTGCTCTGCAGTTGAGTTAAGTGTCTCTGTGTTTCTTACATTGACGTTGAGATATTATGCATATTTCTGATAGCCTTGAGTTTTTGTACTTATTTACTAGGTGGCTTGGTGCTTGGAGCGGCACTTGGATCCAGTGGCAGGAGGGATAGCCCACATTTTAAACTTTTTGTGTCAGAGGGCAACGAAAAGCTTATCATACAGATCATTGAACATTTTTTGCTCTTCTATTTCAGCAGGACATGTGCAAATCAATAATAATCCTGTGGGGATGCATCCCGTCATTTGCAAGCTTCTTAAGGGGATCAAAGTTACTAATCCTCCCAAACCTAAGTATTCTTTTTTATGGGATGAGAATTTGGTCTTAAACCTATTTACAAGATAGCTGATTCATGATCAATCGACCAGTAGGCAGTTATCAACTAAGCTGGCCATCCTGTTATGTCTTATTGCATTGAGAAGGACTTTGGATGTGAGAGTTTTGGATATTGCAGGTAGAGTATTTACTCCGAAGGGAGTTTCCTTTACCCTTACTAGCAGAATTAAGACTTAGGGCCAGATGTAGGAAGGATTCCTTTTGCGAGTTGCAAATTGCGAGTCCCAGCGACTCGCAATTTGCAACTCGCAAAAGGAAGTGCAGAAAGGTGTCTCAGACACCTTCTGCGACTCGCTATGGGGTCGCAAAGACCCACCTCATAAATATTTATGAGGTGGGTCGCAGTTTGCGACCCCATAGCGAGTCTAGGCACTCACGGGGAAGGTGGCCTGCTGGAGACAGCAGACCACCATGTCCACGACTGCTTTTGAATAAAGCAGTTTTTTTTCTTCTTTTTGCAGCCCGTTTTCCTTAAAGGAAAACGAGCTGCAAATAGAAAAAATACCGAAACCTTTTTTTTTTTTTTTTTTTCAGAGTAGGCAGTGGTCCATAGGACCACTGCCTGCTCTGAAAAAATATTTTTGTTTGCATTCACAAAGGGGAAGGGGTCCCATGGGGACCCCTTCCCGTTTGCAAATGAGTTACCATCCACTTCAAGTGGATGGTAACTGCGAGTTGATTTGCGACCGCTTTCGCGGTCACAAATCAACTCTACATCGCGATGCGGTCGCAAATAGGAAGGGCACACCCCTTCCTATTTGCGAGTCGGAATCACATTTTGCGAGTCGGTACCGACTCGCAAAATGTGTTTCTGCATCGCGTGAGGCCTTTTGCGCCTCGCAAACGGCGTTTTTTGCAGTTTGCGAGGCGCAAAAGGCTACCTACATCTGGCCCTTTGTCAAAACACATTGATTATCATGTTTTTCCTGCTAATGATAAGTTATGTGTGCTCAAATGTTTAAAAGCATATGAATATTGTACTTGTGCATTGAGAAAGGATGTATCTTGGAAGTCATTGACTGCTCTATAGAAGCCCTTTAGCCCTGTCATCTGCCACTATAGGCTGGTGGTTAAAATGTGTAATGGCAGAAGCTGGGATTGATACTCAGGTGTTTAAGGCTCATTCTGATAGAGGTGGTATGGTCTCAAAATCCTTTATGTTGGGTTCAACTATTCAAGGTATCATTAAATCAGCTGACTGGTCCTCCGATTTTACTTTTAAATAATCTTATTACAAGCCAGTGGGTGATATTTCTTCCATGGTGTTAAATAAACTAAACTAGCAAAATCGGAGCCTCCAGTCATGACATAGAATAAAAAATTTGGTAGCATTCGAGCCAAGAATTTTCAATTCTATTAAGAACACAGAGGAGGGGATTCCCCCCCCCAGGACTATCAGTCACTGAATTTAAATGTAAAAAATGTGTATGCATTCTCTTATTTTTCACCCTGCCCGTGTTGTGATTGTCTGTGATATATGTATATAACAATGCTATATTTCTTTTGTAGGATCTGATCAAAATATGGACTGAATATGGTTGGATGCCATTCCTAAGTTTTGTGCTTTGGACTTCAATTGCTGATTGAGCAGTTGCTTGTGAATTTGGTGGCGACAGATGGAGTTTTCTTTTGATTTCAGTGTTTGGGTATCATTGGTTTTAACCCTATTGAACTGGGTTGAGCATAGAAAAAGGCTATTAAGATAACAATCTCCAGCCCAGCGGGCGCTATTCTACCGCCGTCGGCATTTTGACCCTGACTACCGCCATGGTTTTCGGGGTATTTGTAACGCATGAAAACCATGGCGGTAGGCCCTACCAGTGACAGGCAATTCTTTTCCTGTCACTGGCAGGAGGCTCACCCATCCCCCAATCATCACACATTCATCCATTTATTCTCACACACATTCACACTGACACGCAGACATGCATTCAAATGTCCATTCTTACACGCATTCTCACACATGCATACACCCATGCAAACAGCACTACACACACACAGTCGTATTCAAGCACACACACTCACACATTCATGCACACAACCCCACACATACAAACACACAACACCCAACACACCCTCCTCTGTCAGAAGCCCAACTTACCTGCATCCAGGGGGTCTTTCGGCAGAGAACGGGGCGCTGCTACCGCAAGCAGTGCCTGCCAGCTGAACACCGCCAGGCCATATTATTTGTTATAATACGGCTGGCGGCAGTCTACTGGTGTGGTGCTGTTGGTGGTAGCAGCGCCACCTTAACAACATCTGTCAGTATGGCCACAGATGGATTTCTGCCCTAGTTATGGTGGAAATCCAGCTGTGGTCATAATCTGGCAGACGGATGTTTGCCGGGGCAGTAATCTTTTGGCGGCATTTACCGCCATTGTTAATATGAGGGTCTAAGGGGGTCATTTTGTCCCTGGCGGTATGGGACCGCCAGGGCTAATACGACGGAAGCACCGCCAACAGGCTGGTGGTGCTTCCAGGCGTATTACGACCGCGGCGGAAGCGCCGCGGTCGCACCACCGGGGCCGGCGGTATACCGCCACTTTAGCCCCGGCGGTGATAATCAGCCAGGGCAGCGCTGCAAGCAGCGCTGCCCTGGGGATTATGACTCCCCTACCGCCAGCCTGTTTCTGGCGGTTTGCACCGCCAGGAAGAGGCTGGCGGTATGGGGAGTCGTGGGGCCCCTGGGGGCCCCTGCACTGCCCATGCCACTGGCATGGGCAGTGCAGGGGCCCCCTGACAGGGACCCATGCGGCTTTTCACTGTCTGCACAGCAGACAGTCAAAAGCGTGACGGGTGCAACTGCACCCGTCGCACGGCCGCAACACCGCCGGCTCCATTTGGAGCCGGCTCCCATGTTGCGGCCCACATCCCGCTGGGCCGGCGGGGATGTCCAAATGGGCACCACGGGAGTGCGGCCACATTGGTGGCCGCCCGGCGGTTACAGCTTGGCGGGCGGCGCTAGCCGCCTGCCAATGTTGTAATGAGGCCCAGAGTGTTTAATTTATGCATAACAAAGGCCTGAATGATAATGTTGATGTTGAGGAATGACCTTCTTCTTACTTATGTGTGGTTGGGTAAATGGGGCTGGTGGGCTATTGCTCAGATAACAGAAGACCCTGCAGTGCGCTGGTGCTGCATTTAACCACATCTCCCCCAGCAAGTGTGTGATCTATTTGGTGTAAATTAAGACACACCTAAAAAATAAAATCACACAGCCCTTTGGAAGAGGGTTAGGGGTTTGATGAATGGATGGCAAAGGGAATTTGGGGAAAGGTGTGATAAAGACAGACACAACACAAGAACAATATTTATCAGGGCTATGAGCAGCACATCATCATCATCATCAATCGGTTGTGGAAGGAAATGAAGGAATGTGTATGACACTTCAGTTAAATGCATTGCAAAGAGTCCTTCTGAGACCCAAGTTATTAGGATCTAAATGTTCTGTCTTCTAGGTTTGAAAAAATCTAATTATGGAGGAGTGAATTGAACCAACCCAGTTCTAAAAATATGATTGTTAGAAGAAAATTTATATTGTATTGCCAAATTGGGCGGTGCACCTGCATTCTCCTCAGGAATGTCTGTGACTCTTGGGTGCCTGTCTGAACTGTTTCGGTAGGTAAGGAGGAGTGTTGAGCTCAGCTTTCACCTTTGTTGGTACAGGAGGCCTGCTAGTTGCAAAACAGAAACTATATTATAGAGTCAAGGAGAAGTAAAGAAGGAACGTAACTTCATGAGGAGTGTACCAAGAAGATTCGGAGGCAGAGCAAAAAACAAGAGGACTCAGAGTTTCACTTTTGCAACAAGTGCAACACACACACTCAGCAGCATTTCCTAAATCATGCACCTCTCTCCATTCCACACAGCGGACCTCACAGTCATGGTTTCCCTTTGAAGCCGATATCTTCTTTCTTCCAGCTGGCAATTAGGTAATCCCACCCGAGTTCTTCCATCCTCCTGACTCTGAGTAACTCCGTCCCAATCTCGACCATAGTGAGATAGGCCTGTAATGCACTGCTTTTGAAGTAGAGAATTGCAGTATTTTGGATAGATTTGTGTTTGTTAACTAAAGTGATTGATCGGGTCTCTGAAGAACCAGAAAAAAAGGAGTAGGTCGTACATGGAAATTTTCAATAAATAAGTTTGAAAAGGCCAATCACCTTCAGGAAAAATGATCACACATCAGGCACTGCACATTGCAATTCATCAAAAGCAAGTTTACTATTAACTGAATACCCTTCCTCACTATCTGCCACCACATAAATCATCAATCATCAATCACAATCACTCACTTCTTGCAATCGTTGTAGTTACCTTTCCAATCCAAGCACCGGTAGGTTAGGTACACAACTGTATCTTAGATGCAGGCAACACATTGGAATTTGGTATTGGCACTCTTGTAAATCAATGATCTTCTGGGGCAGCCCTGCTAAGAGATGAAAAAAGAACACACATGCGAAGGAGGCAGGCATTGTCTCCAGTGTAATGAAAAGGTTGTGGAGGCTTCTTCATTGCACACTGATACAACTCCAGTCCGGCCAAATATGCAACTAAAAAATGGTGGGGCCACATAATTCTAACACAAACATAATATCCCACTAGATAATTTTTTGTGTTTTTGCAGAGAAAGAAGTTCAATGAGAAATAATTAAAAAGTCATATGGTGGCACTGACATACTCAGTCCGGTATGTAGACTTCCTCCTCAAACTCAGGTGGTTCACCCAGAATTTGGTCAACTAACACACTTGATTCTGACCAACCATCCTCCTCCTCCTCCTCCACTTGCTCAACCTCTTTTGCCTTCGCCTCTGCTCTGGACTTAAGACCTGCCACTTGAAACCAAGCCAATGCAGAGGTTTGGTCCAATTCTTCTGTTGCTGTTGTTGCCAGTGTTGTTGTTGCTGGTGTTGGCTGCTGTGAGACAAGATTGCCCTATCTGGAAGTTGAAGGTGGCAACTCTGAACTGCGGATGGGACTCTAAGTTCTAGCCGTACTTCTTCCCGGTCTCGAGCTTACTCAATAATCCACTGCTTGTATTTTGAAACATGCGCTTCAAGGAAAGAAAGTGGGCAGAATTTTGTTTGTACTGTGGATTAAGTAGTGTAGCACAGATGTACTTTTTGGATGAAATATTGTCATTTTGCAGCCTCGCATTATAAGCCAAGTGAAAGATTACACTCTCAAACAAGGCATCCACTTCTGGGTTTTCATTCACATCTGCGAGTGCGAACCTTTCAGACACCATGTTTAGCTGGTCCTGTAGCAGAAGCAACAACGGGAGAGCTTGGCCCGTGGTAGTGTCTTCCTTGCTTACTTCCCATGTGAAAACCTCCAAAGAGAGTAGTATCTGTGTCAGGCAATTGACTAGGCATTTGACCTGTCCGCATCCATTTTAATAGCTTTCCCAATCACATCCCCTCCTTTTTGAAATGACATAGTCATTGATCTGTCTGTATTGCTCAAACAGACGTTGCAACATATAATAGATTGAGTTCCAACGTCTTGACACCTCCTGTATCAGGTCTTTAACTGTTACTCTATTAGGACCCTGGTTAATCCACATCTGCTTCCGGGCTTTAAAAGAATGGCTGCAATGAGTACAGATTCTTCAGAAGGTGGTCTGCATGTTGCTGACTATGCCTCCTTTTTTGAGAAAATCTTGCACAACCCGGTTGATGCAATGGGCCAAACACATTACCCAGAAATAGCCACCATCTGCCATTGCCTTGACTATTTTACTGCCATTATCCATGGCAACAAATCCAATTATAAGACCTGTTGGTTGCAGTCATTCAGACACCGTGCTATTAAATTTGTCCAAAATGTTTGCAGCTGTATGTGGTTTCTCCATGGCAAACATGGCTACTGTTGCATGCCGTCGAACGCTCTTAAAACTTTCTTCGGGCCAGTACTGGTAGATAGCTTTTGCTTTACCCCCACAAATCAGATACAGTGTGCAGTGATGCACATGTAATTAGTCGCCTGACAACTGGTCCACATGTTCTTCATAAAGTGGATAGTGTGAAAAATACTTTGCTGCAAAGCCTGTCATACCAATTACAGCTATGTTGCAGCACCTGAACAGATGCAGCACCTGAACAGCAACTCTAGTAGAATAGGTCCGAATGAGAACCTTCCATTTTGGGCAGATGGCTGCCACAAATTCTAAGAATCCCAATCCTTCCCTAAGGAAAAAGGGAGGAGATCTGCAACTAACATTTTTGCCAGCTTCCCATTGTACAAATGTGCCACTGGGTGGTTGTGGTCGTAGGCCCCCTCTTGCCTAAACATGCCCATAATGGTAGCCTGGATTTTCTTCTTTTATGGGGCCACTGACGCAGGTGACTTTCGAGAAGTAGGTGGTGGTAGACTCAATGTGTATCGTGGGGCAGTCACTATATGCTGTGGTTTCTAAATCTGACTCTGAGTCATCTTGTGCCATGCTGAGGAACCTGAGGTGGGTGATTCTGGTGCACTGCCTAGGACAGGGCTGCTATGCGTGAGGATATCTCCCTCTTCATCCTCATCAAAACCTCCCACCGTGATTGGACTTGTAGGTAATGTTTCTCTGCTCTCCTCACCTTCACCACCATGACTACGTTCAGTAATTTTTTTTAAGGTTCTCCTCCCACTGGATTGCGTGATGTTTTTTCACATGGGTCATTTGGCCTCCAGAATCATAATGTGAACCAGGCTTACTTTGACGAACATTTGCGTGGCAAATGGAGCAAACTGTAATTTTCTCCTCCTGTTTGCTAAGCGTGAAAAAGTTCCACACTGGGGAGGAGTGCTTCCTTAGTGGACCACTGCCAATACCTGAAGAAGAAATGGAGGTAGGTTGGCGTGCCATCCATTGCCTCTCTGCAGTGCATACTCCTACTGAGGTAGGGGTTGGTGAAGGTTTCAGCTATGGGGCTTACAAAAATGGGAGCTGGCAGTGCTACCTGTGCCACATCCCTTGAAGCAAGCTGAAGAGTAATGTGGGACTTCTCTGTGCCAGCTTCCACAATGACTGGCTTGCCGTCGTCATCCTTCTCATTATCCTATTCTATAATTCTAAGACTTTCAGGAACTTTTCTTTTTCTTTTTTTTTGACCCTCCTAGTGTCTCCCACACTCTGTCAGAGTCCATTCCATGTCCTATCATCATCATCAGAAGTGGTGCTTGGAGAAGATGGTGGAGTAGTACCCTTCCTATTCCTTGCTGGAGATCTGGGAGCCAATGATTCTAAAAGAGAAGGTTCTTGCTTGGCAGGAAGCTGAACCTCCTGTTCTGCTGCAACTCCAGGAAGATTTACTGTTGCTAGCTGCGGCTGCTGTCCACTTTGGTCTGTTTTCTGAAACGATTGGGTACTACTTTGCGAAAGAGACAATTCAAATTGAGTGTCACTGCTTGTTAGCGTCACTATGATTGCAGTGGCTGCCTCACTGACAGGCATGGTCTTGGGCTTAAATTGGGGTTGTGCTGTTGATGCGATGATGCGGATACCTCTTCCTCCCCAGAGGCCAGTGTGGCAGACACACATCTCTCAAAAAAGGTTGTGGTTGGCATGCCACTGGTGGAAAGCTGCTTCTTCTCACTGACCATTTTCTTGGGGGCTGTACATGCCTTCTGTTTGTCAGCACTGCAGGTGATGTTTTTTCTTCTCTTGTGCACCTAAAAGCAAACAAGCCAGAAAAAGATTTAGTGAAATGTGGCATTGTTGCAATTTGAAATAGTACAGATGTTGGAAAATGGGTTATTGGTAATGGCAGATAAGTACCTACACTTAGCAATAGGCCACCAACCTCCACTTAGGTCCAGTTAGGTCTCAGTAAATTAAACCTAGCTCAACCCTTGGCAGCTTGGCAACGAGCAACAAGGCTTAACTTAAGAGACAAAGCATAAAGCATTCAAATATCAAAAAACAGTAATTAAATAAAACACAGGAAACAGTTTAAAAATTCAAAATCAATTTATAAAAATAGATTATATTTTTATCTTTACAATGAAACCAAAATTAATAAAATCGGATAAGGGGAACCGTAGATATGAATTTTTAAAGAATTAATGCTTTCTAGCGCATAGAAGCAACTAGCGCTCAAAGGATTAAAAAAAGGTCACACTGGAAAGGAACAAAGGGCCAGATGTAGCAAACTTTTGCAAGTCACAAATGGCCCGATTCGCTATTTGCGACCCCGCAAATTCGGAAATGGGATGCAAAAATCCCATTTCCGACTCGCAAAATGGAAGTCGCAATTTGCGAGTCGCAAACCATATGCAATAGCAACTCGCAAATTGCGACTAGTCGCAAAAAGCCCAGTTTGCACTTCCAATTTACCACTAACTCAGAGCAGGTGGTAACCATTACCAAAGTATAAAAGGAGACCCAGAAGGCATCTGGGTTACTCAAGATGGCGGAGATATACCTGATAGCAGTGAGGAGGAGAGCCCACGCCGCACAGCAGAGGAGGAAGAGGAGCCAGAGACAGGAGAAGATTTACAGAACAAGGCAGACCCTCCTCCAGCAAACTGAGGAGGAAATTTATGATAAATATAGACTTAGCAGCGCAGCTATACTAGATTTAATAGATTTACTCAAACCACAGCTAGAACGCCAGACTGTGCGCGGCTGCGCCATCCCTACGCATGTGCAAGTGCTATGCTCACTGCACCTCTTGGCGTCGGGTAGCTATCAGGGGGTCATTGCTGTGACAGGTGGGGTATCCCAAAGTGCACTATCACAGTTCTTCAGGGCATTCCTAGACGCCTTACTCACACACATGTCCCGATACATATACCTACCCAGGAATGAGGCAGAAATCAACAGTACCAAGTTGGAATTTTACCGGATTGCCAACTTCCCCCATGTCATAGGGTGTGTAGACAGGACATATATTCAAATATGCCCTCCTGCACACCTGGAATATCTGTTCCGCAATAGGAAGTGTACCCACTCAATCAACATACAGGTGGTATGTGACGCTCATTATATCATCACTGACATGGTTGCCAAATTTCCAGGCAGTACTCATGACTCCTACATTTTTAGGCACAGTGGGATTCATCAACGCCTGGAACGTGGGGAGTTTTGAGACGGATACCTCCTAGGTAGAGCTGAATACAACTTGAAGACATGCACACAGGTCAATGTGCAAACCACCCATACCTTGCTAATAGTGTACATCTTGTGCCCAACAGGTGACAGTGCATATGCACGACGTCCATGGATACTGACTCCGTACTTAACACCCAGCAATGATTGCGAGAGGCGATACAACAGTGCACATAAGAGGACCAGGAACATCATAGAACGAACCTTTGGACTGCTGAAAGCAAGGTTCAGATGCCTCCACCGAAGTGGAGGTGCCCTCCAGTATACCCCAATAACGGCATTCAAAATAGTTGTTGCATGCGCTATCCTGCACAACATTGCCACCCGACGTGGGCTACCTCTCACCCCTGAAGACCCTGATTCTGCGGATGAAGAGCAAGAGCAACCACATAGCCATCATGGGGATAGGAGCATCGCAAATCAAGGCAGACTGAGACGGGAACACATTGCAAACCAATACTTTGGAAGGTACGTGCCAACTTCTACCATTCTCACCAATATAACAAAGAGTCCATGTGTTAAGTGGAAAGAACAAATGATTTAATAAGTGCAAATAACCAAACTATGTACATGAAAAACAGTTCAGGGTCTTCAATAGTCCACCTAGCATGGGACACATTGACATCATGTGCCCCAACCCCAGGGACAGTGTGGAGCTCACACCCTACGGTGGGCTCGGCCAGTCTGGCTGGTACTAGGTGGGTCAGCAGTGCTCTGCCTTGTGCTTCCACTACGTAGCACCCTGGGGTTACTTGCAGAGACACTGCTGACAGTGGAGCCCTCCTCACTGTCCTGTGGGGTGTCGCCTGTGCACCTGGCCACCTGCCGTGCCTCCATTAAGTCTATTGCATGGTTGATCCGGCCCAGTCCCCATGCCACATCACCCGCAAAGTGACCCATGTCCACCTGGAGGCTGACTGTTCGCCTAGACAGCCCTGTTGTGTTAACAGCCAGCCTAACTATAGAGGAGGCCATCCTGTCCAGGCGTTACAGCAGCTGGCGGTCCCTGCGCCGTGCACTGTCACTCTGTGCTAGCATTCCTGCCACCAGTTCGCACATAGACGGTGCAAGGTCACCCGTGTTGTTACCAATGACCTGCAATTCCGACTGCACCTGCTGCATACTGATGGCATGATTTCTTTCAAAGCGCTACAATACCCCACTAATCCTCCTTAATTGTTGGTTTTGCAGGCGCTGACCCCGTAGCAGTTGGGCCTCTGTTGGTGTTGTGGAGGCATGCCTTGACTCTGCCTGCTGCTCTGCTGTTGTTATCCTATGTCGCCTGCGCAGCGGTGGAGGCCCTGTATTGTCTGACGTGGCACTCTGGCTTGTACCTGGTGCAGGCTCGCACACCACTGTTGCAACAGGTGTTTCCAGAGAGGGCATGGTGTTGGTGGTGCAGGTAGCAGTGGCGGCTGGTCCTGTTGTCTCCTCTCTGTGCTGGCTGACCATTGGCCCCTGGCTGCTTGGGCTGGTGGGGGGGTCTTGTGGGAGACCTGTGGGACATAGTGAACACACTGTCAGTATCTACTATCTGTTATCAACTTCCTAATAAACAATTGCCTATGAACTGACTACTTGACTACATTGCCCATAATGCATCATTCTGGTGTTTGCTACTCTGAAATGGAGCTATCTTGGTTGTGCATGCCCCTGTGTACAAGGTGGGTGGGGGTATGGCATTGATGGGGGTACATGCATATCACATGGTACTCACCGGTTGATGGTCCTGGCTCAGAGGTGTCCAGATCTCCCATTC
The DNA here is from genome assembly GCF_031143425.1 of Pleurodeles waltl. Lineage (NCBI taxonomy): Eukaryota > Metazoa > Chordata > Amphibia > Caudata > Salamandridae > Pleurodeles > Pleurodeles waltl. Next base: position 41,202,087 of record NC_090450.1, read on the forward strand.
CACTGACAGCCTCAGGCTCAAGGGTCTCCTCCACCCTTTCCTCCAGGGGTGTGGGTGGTGGTACCGTCGATGGTCCCCCTCCTGTGCCTCTCATCTCCCGGAGCCGCTCTCCCACCCTCTCCTTGGTCCGGGAGCACAGGTCATACCACCTTTTCTTAAGTTCTTCCACACTCCGGTGGCTGACCCCCAGGGAGTTGACCTTGTCCTGGATATCCTGCCAAATTCTTTTTTTTCTGTGTCGGGCACAGTGAGGGCTGCCCTGCCAAACAGCTCGTCATGGTGCTGACAGCACTCATCTGTTAGCACCTCCAACTCCTTCTCAGCAAACTTTAGCTTCCTTTTCCTGGGAGTGTCAGCCATGGTTGCTGGAGCTCTGTTTGTTAGCTGTGCTGCAATTAAAAAGGGTGTGGTCCTCCCTCCTCCCAGGTGTATTTGTAAACTTCCTGGCTGTGATGTCATCAACATGTGCCAGGAAGTGTTTTCCTGAGTGTTCTGAAGTGATTTCCAGAGTGTTCTGCAGCACCTGCTTTCAATTTTCAGCACAGTCGCAATTTGCGACACCCACTCGCAAATTGCGAGTCCGTTTTTTGCGCGGTCGCAAAAAGCGACCTCGCAAACAGCGGACTCGCTATCTGCGGTGCGACTCCATGTGCGAGTCGCAAATTCTCCTCGCACTTTCTACCTGCATTGCAGTTAGCGACTCGCAAATTGCGAGTCGCTAAAACTCGCAATTTGCGAGTCGCTAATTTTTACCTACCTACATCTGGCCCAAAGTCCAGAGTTGAGGGCATCCACGAGGTAACACTGTCACACTTACTTTCAGAAGTGTTTGATTCAGGAAAGTGATCCACAGCACCAGCCAAGGGTTCAGAGGCTCTGGTGTGCCTCTTGGGGTCTGGGACTACAATTCCCACAATGCACCTCTTCAATTTATGGAGTTGCTCCAAATGTCTCCAAACTTCTGGATCTTCTTCGAGAGGTCCTTGAAGTGTCCACAACCTGATCCAATGTTCCAGAAGCTCTGAGTTGCTCCTTGGGAGTTGGGACTACAATTCCCAGAATGCACCTGATCAGAATCCTCAAATGCCCCCTGGACGCTGGTCAGCTGGGCTCTGCTTGCAGGACTTGATACAGGAGACTCTGGGCAGCTTCTTTGTACCTGTAGCAAACAGGGAGTCCCTTCTTGAAGCAGTAGAAGACAGGTAAAGTCCTTTTAGTGCTGAAGCCCAAGTGTGCAGCTGGTGCAGTCCTCCAGAGTGCAGTGTCCAGGTGCCGGTCAGGGGTCCAGCAGGGCAGTACTTCTTCTACCTGTAGTTCTTCCTTGTTGGAATCTGATAGGGATCTGAGGTGTGGGTGCAGGTCTGCCAGTTTTATCCTTGCTCCTGGGTGAAAAACAGGGGGGTCCTGGTTCTCCAATCAGTTGCAGGGTCCTTCCCCCTGTGATGACCACTTCCTGGGAAGTGTAGCAAAAAATCAATCCCAGGGAGCAACATTCCTCAAAAATGCATCATGGCTGAATGTTATTTTTGGAGGTTACATCTGGCTGAGCCCACCCACTGGTGTGGCTAAAAATCGTTAACACACCCCTCTCCTGCCCTCTCCTAATCTAATCAAGGGGGCACCTAATTGTCTGGGTTTGCAGGATGTCAGGGTGTTGCTGGGTTGCTCCAAATGTCCTTCCCTGCCTTTAAAGACCAGGTTGACAGCCCTCCCCCTTCCTGCTTCACCATCTGCTGAGGGGAGATCTGCTCCCTGTTATGCTATTAATTGTATTTGACCAACGACTTTGTGTTTCACCACTGCGCATATTAGTTGCTCAATGTTCACCACTAGCACATTACATTTGGTATTTAGGTTAGCTGCCTATTGGCTTTAACGTGGCATTAGACATTACATTTGGTATGTAGGTCAGCTGCCTTTTGGCTGTAACATGGCATTAGACATTACATTTGGTATTTAGGTTAGCTGCCTATTGGCTTTAACGTGGAGTTAGACATTGCAGTTGAGACATTGCAGATGAGCTGTGTTTTTCCAAGCTGTGTTTTTCCACATGGTATACCAGGCTGTGTTTTTCAAATTGAATTCACAAGAACCCTAACGTGATAAGAGAGCATATATTTGGTGTTTTCCTTTTTGCTCAGAATTGAGAAGAGGAGAGGTTTAGGAGATCTGGCCAATCTCCAATGGCTTGTTTTATTTCCCGAGTCTGAGAGGAAGGGGCAGGTTTTTGTAATGGTGGCCCCGTGGCAGCAGCAGGGAGAGATCTTCCAGGACTTCAGTCAGGAGCGGACGTCAGCTGCCTGGCTCCCTTTTGGGTGGAAAGTCTCTTTCTCGCAGTTGAACCGGAGTCATCGACTTGAAGATAGGAGAAAGATGACACGTAGTGATAGGCCCTACGGTGATGCAATTTTGACTTTTATTCTTTGCTTTGAAGTTATGCTATAATATAATCGTATGTATTTGCTGTGTACATTGCAATTGAGGAGTACTTTGATATATTTTGCTTTCATTGCTGTGACTACTTTTAAACATGTGCTTCCGATCTATTAATCTCATCTTTCAGGAACCTCGTGGTGAAGTAATAATAATAATAAATGTCTTCTTTAAACTAAGAAGTGCATTCCAGAGAAGTTTTGTCAGCTCGGTCATAAGATAAGAGAAGGAAAGCAAAACATTTTGGCGTTAGTCGACAGTCTGGAAGTCGAATTGGGGCTTGGAAGTGCACTATTTAAAAGTGTAATTGTTTTTGTTGTTTAGAGAATTAAAGAAGCACGGCAGACCATGTTTGAAATTGCATGTGAAGTTAAACTGCCTTATGGTGCTGCGAGAAACATGTTTTCTTGTTTATCAGGACTTTTTGAGTCTTGGGATGAGTGCTTTGATAAAGCAAAAGTGTTTTCGTATTTAGAAAATGTGCCTTTTGAAAGAAATGAAGTTCCTTTTGTTCTTGACAGAAGGGTTTGGATACTTTTGTCTGCTTACAGAAAAATGCAGGAGAGATGTAGGCAGTTAGTACATGAAAATAAGAATTTATGTGAGCAAATTAGCCAGAACACATTATTGCAAGATAATGCTGAAATCTATAAAACTATTGTAGTAGAATCTGTTTTTTCCCATTCCAGTAATGAGGAGGTTAAAAAAGGTGGGGGCCAGTGTGTGCCTCTTGAACAGAGCGTAGATCTGCAGAGCAGCCCACGGTTGTTGTCAGTTAAAAGATTACACTGGGCACAAAGTTCAGAATGTTATATTCAGACCGCTTTTGCAAAGTACGATGTTTAAAATTAATTCAGACAAGGCAGCAGTACTGTGGCAAAATGTGCAGTTTCTGGGAATTCAGTGGAATCCAGAAAATAGACAGATGTTATCACAGGTAAAACAAAAGATTTTAGAGTCTCTTACTATTTGCACTAAGCAAGAGACATTGAGTTTCGCAGTGCAAGAGGGAAACACTGATTTACATGTAAAACAGAATCAGGGGAAGACAAGAGTGCCCCTGGAACTTTGGATTAGAAAACTATCTGACTTTGTGGAGCGCTGTACTCCTTTTGAAACACAGCTTTTGACTTGTTATTGGGCTCTAGTGAATGCTGAGCAAATGACATTAAATGATAATGTAATTCTGAAACCTGAACTGCCAATCATGCAGTGGGTGATGAGTTCACCTAAATCTCACAGTTTAGGACAGGCACAAGAGGCTAGTATCATACACTGGATATGGTACATACAAAACAGGGCTCGAGTCACTGCAGCCGTACATGAACAGGTGTCACAAGCCCCTTTATAGGGTGAAGAGAGGGTGCAGGGAGTACCACAGGTAAAAGAGTCACCAGTGAAATTGAGTGCACCATTTGAATTCTTGTTCCCTGAGGATAAAAAGCATGTTTGTTTGACTAATGATTCATTGAAATGCATGAGTACTAAAAGACATTGGAAAGCAGTGTTATATAATCCAATTACTGAAAAGTTGTTGTCTACCACAGGAGAAGGAAAAAGTAACCAATATGCAGAGTTGTACAATGTGTGTCAGACTTTAAAGCAAGAGCTGCTTGAGACGTGTCATTTTTTCACTGATTCTCGGTTCACTGCCAATGGTTTAGCCGTTTGGTTTTCAACATGGCTTGTACATAACTGGTTCAATTGCCTTGCAGATGTTAAAGAGAAAAATTCAGAGACAGAAGTGTCCACCCAGAATTCTGACTTAGTGGGATAGCTAAGTGGGTGCACCAGAAATGTGGACATCTGGGAGAAAAAGCCACTTACAGGTGGGCAGAGATTAGAGAGATACACATTCCCCTAGATTTGATAAAAACTTTGAGTTTGCAATGTCTTATTTGTCAGCACACACAACAGAGATCTGTCCCACAAACAGTCAAAGATCAGTTGGGGAGAGGAAAGTTACCAGGACAGACATGGCAAATTGACCAGGTTTTAGGGGGAGTGATTGCTGCAGATTACCAAGTCAAAATTAAAATGATGCTGATAACTAGAAGATAATCTGATTTATTCATACAGATTGGAAACAGAATTGCCCAACTTGTCATAAGTGCATTGAATGGAGGTTTGGTAAGGAAGGAGCCTGCCCCAGCCCTTCTGACAGTGCAAGGAAAGGGAAGCTGTGGTGCAGCAGATAAAAACCTCATTGCTAAGGTGTGGGTTGAATCCCCAAATTACCCTCCAGACCCTGCAGAAATTATAACAAAGGGCCCCAAAAAAGTCCTGCTGAATATAAAACAAGGAAAGGAAGAAGAAGGGCACATTTCAGATAACAAATGTTATTTGCAAGAAAAGTCATACTTTTTTCTTTTGCAGATCCTACCACGACTCGCCACTGACCATGAGTGTGCTGTGTGGTCCCCCTTCGGGTGTGTGCGTGTGGGATCAGGAGAGGGACCGCCCTCCCAACCTGAACCTGATTGATTAAAGTACAAACCCCATGGATCCATTTCACGCAACTGGCACTTTCAGTTCAAGTTCTACATGGGATCAATATAAAGTTTGTCAACTTGTTTGATTACATTCTTCCACTGGAACTAAGCAACATTGCCAGTTAACTGTCTGTGTTTTTTCATGTGGAACCCTGACTTTCACTTACATTCCAGCAAACCTTTCAGGTGGACCGTGTACCTTTACATGAGTAGAATTCATGCTACATGAACTTGCTGTTTTAAAGACACTGTTTAATCAGTTATTATCCCAATCAGAGTACATAAGCTTCAGTCTTTTCATTGTAGATGTATCTGATGTGAAAGGTTCTCAGATCAATATGTTAATCCACTTCCATTGCTTTACAGTGATTGCTTTTATCCTTCAAATCTGATTTGCTTATAATGTTTTTTTTGGTTGTTGTTTTTTTTTTGTGGTTTTTTTTTTAACTAAGATGTACGTAAACAAAATTCATTGGTCATAGGGTGGAGATGTTATGCTATTAATTGTGTTTTACCAATGACTTTGTGTTTCACCACTGCGCATATTAGTTGCTCAGTGTTCACCAGTAGCACATTACATTTGGTATTTAGGTTAGCTGCCTATTGGCTTTAACATGGCATTAGACATTACATTTGGTATGTAGGTCTGCTGCCTATTGGCTTTAACATGGCATTAGACATTACATTTGGTAATTAGGTAAGCTGCCTATTGGCTTTAACGTGGAGTTAGACATTGCAGTTGAGACATTGCAGATGAGCTGTGTTTTTCCAAGTTGTGTTTTTCCACATGGTAGACCAAGCTGTGTTTTTCAAATTGAATTCACAAGAACCCTAACGTGATAAGAGAGCTTATATTTGGTGTTTTCCTTTCTGCTCAGCCTTGGGAAGAGGAGAGGTCTAGGAGATCTGGCCAATCTCCAATGGCTTGTTTTATTTCCCGAGTCTGAGAGGAAGGGGTAGGCTTATGTAACGGTGGCCCTGTGGCAGCAGCAGGGAGAGATCTTCCAGGACTTCAGTCAGGAGCGGACGTCAGCAGCCTGGCTCCCGTTTGGGTGGAAAGTCTCTTTCTCGCAGTTGAACCGGAGTCATCAACTTGAAGATAGGAGAAAGATGACAAGCAGTGATAGGCCCTACGGTGATGCAATTTTGACTTTTATTCTTTGCTTTGAAGTTATGCTATAATATAATCACATGTATTTGCTGTGTTCATTTCAATTGAGAAGTACTTTGATATACTTTGCTTTCATTGCTGTGACTACTTTTAAACGTGTGCTTCCAATCTACTAATCTCGTCTTTCAGGAATCTCTTGGTGAAGTAATAATAATATTAAATGTCTTCTTTAAACTAAAAAGTGCATTCCAGAGAAGTTTTGTCAGCTCGGTCTTAAGATGAGAGAAGGAAAGCAAAACACTCCCCCAGGCACATCTCTTTGTGTACAGCCAGGCCACTTCACACCTCATCAAGGCAGCCTGGCAAGGCTGCCAGAGGCTGGCCAATCAGAGCACAACAACAAAAACACTGCAGGGCTGAACTTGGCAACTTTTCAGGGAAAGTTTAAAACTCTTTACCGGAACAAGTTATATTAAATCCAACAACTGGAAGCAGTGGGATTTATTATAACAATTAATTTGATACCAAACTTCTTGTATCTGTTAATTAAGGGGACTTTTAAAATTAAAATAAAGTCTCCCCATTCTAGCCTATGGAGGCCATTCACTACAGTGAGGGAAAAAAGAATTTGGCTGTTTTACCTCACCAGAGCTTATAAAACTATTTTTATAAGGTCCCTGCTTATAGTTACATGGCACCCAGCCCTAGGGGCACATACGGCAGACCTTAGGGGTGACGTATATGTAAAAATAAGGTGATTTAAGACTTTGGAACTACGTTTAATTCCAAAGTCGAATTTGCATGTAACTTTAATTTAAAAGCAGCCAGCAAGGTAGGCCTGCCTTTAAAATGACACTGGGCACCTCAGGGTGCACTACCTATGCTGGGGTCCCTAAACCTACATGCCCTACCATATACTAGAGACTTATAGGTAGGTTGACTTAGCCAATTATAATTAGCCTAATTTGCATACTGAGTTTACACAGAGGACAGGCCCTGGCACTGGTTAGCAGTACCCAGGACACTATCAGAGTCAGGAAAACACCAGCAAAAAGTGGAAAATGGGGGCAAATATGTAGGGGGCCTCTGCAATCAGCCACGTTCTCTCACACCAGACCAAAGTAATATTAGTGTGTTTGGATACTTAGATAACAATAAATCAACCACTTTAAAGTCAAACCACACCGCATACCGTAACATTTAATTTCTAATTAGGATAACACAATGTACAGATATAGCTTTTTTCCTTTATGTCATTCTATTCTAAAGGAGACACCTGTGGCAGCCAGGGAAGGACATGGGTAAATGGAATAATCTTAAAAAAAATTAAAGTTAGTGTGCACCTATTGGAGACAATGAGGTCCAGGGGTAAAAGGATTAATCATTGGAAAAATGAAAGATTCTGATGCGTCTGCAGTGCATGGAAGCCAGGGTGTCCAGGAGGAAATAGATTTATATATTTTTTTTAAACTGGATGGTGTTGCACTGCTGTGCTCCCATGGTGGATGGATTGGTGAATGGATTGATCCAGGCAAAATGCAAAAATACAACAAAAAAATGTTTTAATTTTTTTTTTTTAAACTTAAATAAAAAATAACAAAAACATAAAATTAAAAATTAAATAAAAATAAAATAAAATAAATAATTAAAATTAAAATAGAAAAAACTATAAATAAGTGCCAATGTTTTGTATGGTAGGATGAGGAGAAACCTATTGTGAGACAAGGAGGTGCAAAATAAAAAATGCAAAAAATGCAAAAAATGCATGTAACATAAGCACTGTTCATGAAAATCATATTTATAATATACATATACCACAATGATCCTCAAACATATTATTAAACTGATATCACATCTATTCATGCAAGCCTATAGCAAAGGCAAACTGTCTAGATGCACAAAATGGCTGCCAGCCACACGGTCAAACTACAACAGTGAGAAAGGAGTCATGAGGAACAAAGAACACATGCAAGGCTATGGCAAAAACACACTGGCTGGATGCACAAAATGGACGCCAGCCACGTGGTCAACAACAGTGATCAAGGAAGCATGGGAAACAAAGAAAACATGCAAGCCTCTAGCAAAGTCACTCTGCCTGGATGCACAAAATGGCTGTCAGCGACATGGTCAAACAACAGCGCGCAAGGAGGCATGGGGAACAAAGAACACATGCAAGCCTATGGCAGGGGAACACTGGCTGAATGCACAAAATGGCTGCCAGCAACATGGTAAAACAACAACAGCGAGCAAGGAGGCATGGGGAACATAGAACACATACAGGCCTCTGGCAAAGGTCCACTGGCTGGATGTACAAAATGGCTGCCAGCCACGTGGTCAAACTACAACAGCAAGGAAGGAAGCATGGGGAACAAAGAACACACGCAAGCCTATGGCAAAAACACACTGGCTGGATGCACAAAAATGGATACCAGCCACTTGGTCAAACTACAATAGCAAGCAAGGAGGCATGGAGAACAAAGAACATATTCGGGCCTATAGAAACCGACTATACACAATGATCCCTGGCCATATGACATGGAGAACAAAGACACATGTTGGCCAATGACAAACACACACACAAACACACACACTGACCAGAAAAAGGAGGAATGGTGGTTATACTGAAGAAAACAGTAGCATTAATTCAGCAGTGCAAAACATGGAAATTAACTGAGCTATAGAGTTTTTACAAAAACACCCATAGCATCAAATCTACCCCACATATACACTTTTTGCAGAAACAAATTAAATACAAAAAACAGCCATCATTTTTAATTTAATCCAGTGGCATCTCTGCCCTAAATGAAGTTTTAAAAACATATACCACAGAAACATTCCTTTCATGCATTGATGACTAGAACGTGGCCTGCTGGCTAGATGGCCCATTGGAAATCTAGGCGACACAGTAAATTAAATGAATATTGCAAATGTAACAAACAGGGAGAAAGGGTACTGAATCGTGCAACATTTTTCCTTTACAAAAGATGAAAAATGAAATGCAAAAAAATGACTAGGCTCCTACTTAAACTTCAGGCCAACCACCCAAATGAATTGTAAACATTAAATCAAAGTACAAAAAATACTGGTGCATGCCAAATCCATCAAAACAACACCTTTATACAATAGGTTTTGAACTTACTTGTGTGATATCACTTCAACAATGTCCTTAAATCCAAAGGTTAGTGATCCTTCTACCTCGAAATCCAAATGAAAAGTGACAAGGAGATGGACAAAACACTGGGAGGACCCTTCTGGACAGGAACAGGTAGTTGGAGTCTCTGGGACAATTCCTTTCTGTTGAAAAAAAGGTTTTAAAAAAAAGGCTTCTGGCCCCAAAGAACCTGGTCCGTTGGAAAATAAATTCCACGTGAAAACCTCTTTTTCAGTCGATTTAGCTGCTTCTGGAGAATAATCTATTTAAGGTGCATTTGCACTCATGAGCAGCACTATATTGGTCCCGTCATGGCTGGAAGCCATGCAAGCAGGTGCATAATCTTGTGCACGCTTGGTAGCAGCCTGAGAATATCATGGCCCTCGTGAGCGAGTGCCAAAAACAAATCTTGCACGTGCAAATGGAAACAAAAAACTCTGCTATGCACTGGATGGCGGAATTCAGGAACTCTGTGCTACTCAGCATAGCACAAAGTGTTCCAATGCCAAAAACTCTGCGAGGGGAGAAGAGTTTTCCACCTGGGCCTATTAGTCACTTGAATGTGTGTGTGTGTGACAAGCTTCAACTGGCAGCGCTTCTGGTTAGGGACCCAGTGAAGCTCTCCGAGGAGTTGTGCGGTGTTGGTTTGGCATGGGAGGTTAAGGACGAGTCTGGAGGCTGGGAAGGTTTGAAGTCTGTCTATATTGGGCTCAGAGGCGCCCGCGTCTTTCAGAATACCCTGGGACACGGGGAGAGATTGATGCTGTTTTTTTAGACAATGTATCTATTTGTTTTTTTGCTGTCCGGCATGGCGGTCTCAGCCGCCAGTGTTCATAATGAAGGCCATAGTCATTGGAGCAGTGGAGGAGGAGGAGGTGGCTGATAGGTTACCTCACAGAACCAAGTAAAAGCCTTCAATGATACGGATGAGCATATTTTAGAAGTACTCAACTACATGCTGAGCACAACATCTCAGCATACACAAGCAAGCTACATTAATGGTATTGTTGAGGTATGGGAAACATAAGGGGCCTGATTAGGCAGACGGGCCCGATGGGGAGGTTGCCGCCATTCTGGCTACCTCCCTGCCAGACCCATTACGAGTTTCCTGCAGGGCTGATGGGTGGAAAACAAGGTTTCTGCCTGTCAGCCCAGCAGGAAAGTGTCGGCAGCAATGCTGCCACTGCAGTGGGCACCAGCACCCTTACAATGCTCACTGTCTGAGACCCCTACACTGCCAATGCTAAGTGCATGGGCAGTGCAGCCCCCCCCGTGGCCGCCTGCACCTGTTCTCCACCAGCCTCTTCACGGCGGTGAAATCGCCATGAAAAAGCTGGCGGAGAACCAGGTCATAATCAACACATTGGCGCTTTATGCAGCGCCGCCCTGGCAGATTCTGACCTCTGCCTCTGTCAGCCCATCTGGATCATCGATCCTGGAGGAGACGGTGGTACCCTTGCGGTCTGACCACCAGGGTTGCAATGTGGCGCTCGGACCGCCACAGCAGCGGCGGTCCTAACCGCCAGCCTTGTAGTGAGGTCCATAATTCTTTATGGTGTAGTTGTAATATTGATAGCAATATGCCATACCTTCTTGACTGTAGGGACACATTAAAATGTTAGACTTGTCAGTTGAACTGCCACAAAAATGCCTCATATTGTCCCAGCAGTGGCCTTTGCTTTAAGTTAGAATGCAACAACATGTGTTTAAACTCTTTATCCTTTTCGAGGAGAGGGGTAAATCAGCGTGTGAGTGAAGTGTTGGGAAGGATGTGTGATTTTTTGAGGGAAATGTGACAGGAATGGGCCTCATTTAAGATAATTCTAATAAAAAGAAGGGGGTTGTGTTGTATTTCTTTTCAATATGATCACTCTCTTTTGAGATTCCTTCTATCAATTCTCTTGTGAGTATTAAAGATCGCACTGCATAAATAGTTAAAGAGGCCATAGAAATTTGGAGACGTCTCATCTACTGGTAAGTATGGTAGGACTTGGAGTATCATTCAGCTATTCCTTAAATATATTAAACTCCACTAATTTATTAAGGCAGCAAAAATACTCACTTGCCTTGTCATACACTTTTCATCTTGGAGGATCAGGCTAATGTTACAAAGTTGAAGAGACAGGAATTTGTGGTACTAAGTCTATCTCGGTAACATGAATATTCATTATGGGCTTATTCATCCACAGTACTTTATTAATTGACAATGGTAAGTCCTCATATTTTGATGAGCTGGATAAGTCAATAGACTACATTTATTATGTAAAATACAGGATTTATCTCATGAAATGTCCAGTTCTAAAATTCCATGGTGTCACAATTTTCCTTTTGCATGTTATTTCCCCTCTAGAATTCCATCATCATTATGTCAGTATGTCATATGTATTTGCTGTATTTTGTCCATGTTAAATTCAGGATTTCTTACCTTTAATGCCATTTATTTTTAACTCCTTATTATCTTCCTCATCTTCTCCTCTTTTCTACTTTATCTGTTTCCTTTGGGATAATTTTGTGGAATACTGTAATCCTTTTTGCTATGTTCAATATAGTCTCCTGGAATGCACAGAGTTTTCAGCAATCCTGTTAAGAGACAGAACATCCATGCCCACATTGCTGAAGTGATTGCTTCCAGAACTCTTTTACAAGAAACACAATGCAATTAATCTTTAATAAAGATTTTAAAACAGTTGGTTGAAAAGTTTATAATTCTCCTTCATTTTACCATACAGTTAGAGCATCAATTTTATGTAACAAAGCACTTGCTCTGTAAATGTTCTCTGGTGCATAATTTAGAGGGCATTAGAATATTTCATGATGTTCCCATTATTAAAAAAATGTATAGCTTTATTTAACATAAACAGCTGTGTACAGTCTAATGGTTTCTTCTGAAATAATATTAAAGAATAAGATAGCAATATGTTGTGATGATAATCTTTTGGTCTATGGTGACTTAAATCATGTATTTGATCCAATTTTACCCAGGAATACTAAAAACAACATACTCTCAAACGAACTAATAAAGCTGCCATTAATTCGCTTTCAGTTTGTGATCTAATATGAAGATGTAACCCAGGTGTTAAAGAATATGGATTGTTTTTTCTTTTATTGTTTATATACCTAGATTTCTATAAGTAAAATCCTAACTTGAATTTATAGCAGAGACAATATTTATTTCATTTTATTTTGGTCCATGCTTTTTTGATTCCAACACTAGACCGACTAATTGTTAATAAAAAAGTCAGGAGGTTGAGGGTCAATCATAATTTAAAGATCGTATTACTTAAGTTTCAATTGTTTATTATTTCTTGTAAGGTGTTTAGGTAAAAAACTATGATGGACAAAGAAAAACTGGTAAGAATTTAGGAAAATATTTTACAGTTAAAAAGAGTATAAATCTTTGAATTGTGTAATAAATAAATTCAATAAAATTGTAATTGGTTAATATTTTTTTTTAATCATTTAGAAAAATATTATAAGGATCTACATGCTGATAATATAAACTCATCTCAAAAAGATCATGATTAGTATTTTAAGGATTTCCCCATACCTATTAATAATCATTTTAATTCTAGTATAAAGCAGTGCAGTTATACGTTGTTTCTCATATTTACTATCTTTATTTTTTGAAGTTTTTTTGCCAAAAGCTGATAAAAATCATGAACTCTGTAAGAAATGTTAATCAATTCAATTTCTTTAATACACATAAAAACATTTCAATGGTTTTGGTCACTAAATTAAAGGCTTTCATTCCATCCGCATTTAAATCTGATTTTCAGATAGTACACAAACATCCGATAATGCTAAAATGTTCCTGATATCATTTTTATTTTTTTAATTGATTTATTCATGCAATTTTATAAACATACAACGACAGCCCCAGGAGTGGAGCAAATACAGACATAGATAATCCAGCAATGTTAGCTATGGGAGTCGGCCAATAATAAGATACAGCAAGAAGAGATTCCCAACGTGCTCAAAGCATCAGATTCCAGTCAACCCTTGTACACTGAACAGAAGAAATAGCATTAGAGCACACCGCAAGGACAGAACCGGAATGCTGGCACTCTCCCAGGGTGGAAAAAGCAACAACAACAACCAACAAGATAATGATAGGGGGCGGCAGGGCAGGCACAGGCAGCAGAATCATCCAACTTGACATGGCGCTGACGGTTAACGACCAAGCCAATCCTCCATGTGCATGACCACTCAGAAGGAAAAAAGCGCATTGCGTTTCATTTATGAGACTCCAAGAAGGAGCGTAGCGGAGCCCAGATATCCCTGGGGAGAGAGCACTCAGGGGCCAGTTCCCAAAAAGTCGTTAATTGCTCCTGACAGAACACCGCATCACGCAGCCAATCAGCCCCATGCGGGGCCCTGCCCGTCCCCAGCACAACGTCACTCTTCTTTTAGCCAACAATAGCAGCATTCCCACCAGTCGTCGCCACACGGGCGGCACCTCATCCACCAGTCCAAGCAGCGCTAACACAGGGGAGAGAGGTAGATCCAAGCCAGTCATTTCCGCAATCGCCTGCATCACCTTGTGCCAAAACTTCGAGGGGTGTAATATAGCGATGTAGAAATTTGAAATGAATAAGCCGCAGTCGATAGTTCGGCGACAGCGCTCTCAAGTGCGCACAGCAGCTCCTCCACATTGCCTCAGAAATATCCTCCCCAACATCCAGCTCCCACTTTGCCTTAGCAGCCATGGCTATTTCGCTTTGCTGTTCCTTCAAACACCAATACAGCTTGGTAATGAGTCTACACGGCGACTGTGCTCACCACAGCATCTCCAGCACCTGGCAAGTCTTTGGCATCGCCGGAAGGTCGGCAAATCGTGCACGGAGCATTGCATAAACACGCAACACATATAACCGATGGCATTGTCAGCTCCAGCGCTAAGCACCTCCTCCGGAGAAATCAATCGCTCCCCCTCAAACCAATCTCCCAACGACGACAGCCTGGAGTCAACAAGGAAGTCTTGCATCCGCACATCCCGGGACATCCTCTCATCAGCAACATCTAGCACCGGCATCGCAGGAGCAAAGAGCTCACACTTGCCTGACTGAAGTAAAGCTGCCCAAGCCCCGGAAGTGCACGCAACTGTGTCCACCCCGAGACCGGGACTGTGACAAGCACCCAAGTACCCTCGGCAGTCTATCCGGCCACACCACATCACTCTCAGGTGCAAGATGAGGTAAATACTTCATGGGGCAGATCCATTAGTACCAAACTGGGCCTGCGCACAATAGTAATAAAGCTCTAGATCGGGGGCAGCAAGACCACCCAGCTCGAACTGCAGCATCAGCTTCTCCCAAGCAATCCTGGGCTGTCCGCCTGCCAAGACCAACCGCACCAGGGCCGAACGGAGCCGCCACAAAAAACCAGCAGTAAGCGCCAGAGGAAGGTTAACAAAGAGATACAGAAATTTTGGCAGCACGACCATCTTGGCGTTGCCAATGCACCCAAAAAGCGACAGCGAGCGCCATACCTCAATTCTGTCCTCTAGCTAAGCTACCAACCTGCCATAGTTGGCAAGCCAAAGAGTTTCTACGTCACAACTCAGCCAGATTCCCAAGTATCTGACCGGGCCGCCTGCCCACTCGATAGGATATCGCGACAAAAAGCTCACAGTTCCAGCTGTGAGGTGCAGCAAGACCGATTTAGACCAATTTATCATTATACCAGAAAAGGCGCCAAATCGGACGACCTCATTAAGCAGAACTTCAAGGTTCTTGCTCGGCTCGCGAACATACAACGCAATATCGTCGGAACGGCAGCCCCCTGCTGTTATGGTGCTGTCGCAGAAAAGCCGCCAACAGCTCTATTGCTATTGCAAAAAGTAACAGGGACAAAGGGCATCCCTGGCGGGTTCCCCGATCCACCCGGAAGGGGTCAGAAATGCTACCATTCAACCGCAGTCGATAAACAGGCCCAGCAGCGCAAATAAATATGGCCAGGCCAGAGAATCAAATGCCTTTGAGGTGTCCAAAAACACCGCAGCAGCTTCCTCCCCCACCGCAAGACCACCCACCACCACGAAGAACATTCACAGATTATGCATCGTCGACAAATCCAGACTGGTCAGGGAGCACCAGTCGCGGCATCAATGGCTGCAGCCTCGCCGCTATCAGCTTAGCTAAAATGTTATTGTCCACATTAATCATAGAGAGCAGGCGGTACGAGTCACAGCTATGGGGATCCTTTCCAGGCTTAAGAATCGTGACAATCAGTGCCTCCCGAAGGGAAGCAGGAAGAACCTTGGTCTCCATTGCCTCAGCATAGACCTCCAGCAGGTAGTGGGCTAAAATATCAGAGTACTCTTTATAAAAAGCAGGAGTTAAGCCATCTAATCTCGGGGACTTGTCACCGGGTAAACCGCTGATTACCGCCTTAACCTCCTCCACTGAGATGGGCACATCAAAATAAGCTCTATGTGCATCTTCAAGCCAGAGCAAACTAATCTCAGAAAAATAGGCCTGCGCCGCTTCAGAGTTCAGCTTGGTGGGTGCAGAGTACAAATCCATAAAATATCTAGTAAAAACCTTCATGACTCCCTCCGTTCCAGCCACCCACTCACCCTCCAGCCCATCTATTTCAGTGACATAGCCACTAGCCCAGGGTTTGCGCAACATGTTCGCCAGCGTTCGCCCGGCCCTGTCTCCCTCACATAGCGCTGCGCCCTGGCGTATTTCCCCAAAAAGCAGACTTCCCGCAGGGATGCTTCTTCGTATCAAGATACTGCACTCCCTAAAGCCACCAACGTCTCGTCAGCGCAATCCACCACTAATTTTGCCTCCAGCTCAGCAATTCGCGACTCGAACTCAGCCAGCTCCCGCCGCAGCGCTCGAAGCACTCCATGCTGCTTAGAAAGACACACTCCACGAATAACCACCTTGAAAGCCTCCCAGAGCGTCCCGGCAGAGCCCAGTGACCCACTGTTCTCATCGAAAAATTGAATGATGGCCTTGCGAACTTCCTCACGGAATGCCACATCTCGAAGAGCCCCCCGCGGCAGACGCCAGGCAAAAGCAGCACTCGGCCCCCCGGGTATCACTAGCTCCAATTTAATGGGAGAATGGTCAGAGAGGGTCTGGGCCAAGTGCTCCACGGACCGTGTCCAGAGCTCCACATCCCTTGTGCCCAGCCAGCAATCTAGACAGGTCCAGCTATTGTGTACATAATTAACACACGTACATTCCCTCGGATTTCCATGCTTCACCCTCCATAGGTCAATCAAGGCGCCATTACTCATTATGGTCATTAAAGCAGTGGCAGCAGCAGAGTGTCCCACCTTGGCAGAGCTCTTCCGGTCCCTCTCTGGGTCCAGGACCATATTGAAGTCTCCCCCCCAAATCACAGCACCACTCCCCATCGAGTCAATCAGACGCCACACCTCACAGAAGAATTCAGGGTCATCGACATTAGGACCGTAAACCGAAACAAGCCGACAGGACCTGTCCAATAGTGTTCCACTCAACAGAACATAATGCCCATTTGGATCCACTATTGCTCAGTGTGTACACCATTGCAACCCCCTGCGCAGCAGAATCGCCACACCTCTTGCATATCGCGAGTACACTGCACTGTGGCACTCACCGATCCACCCAGCCTTCAAACGATTCAACGTGCACGCCACCAAGTGAGTCTCCTGCAGCATGCATACATCTATGTGATGACGCTGAACATGAGCAGACATGAGCCGCACCTTGTGCTGGTCATTCAAGCCACGCACATTCCAGGTAAGGCAGCTAACCGCCGTCATCCTCCCTAGCACCACCAAACCACCAAGCCAGTACTCCCCGCCGCCAAGCCACTCTCCGCCACCCACCAGTCACATCCAAAACGAGAGGACAAAGAGAAGAAACCCAAACCACAAAGGAAGAACTAGACTTAACGAAGTCCCACCCCCACCCACGCAGACCCCCCAAATGGGTCAGAGCAAGGAACCCCCCCAACCCCACAAGAAGGAGATCAAAGACCCACAACATAGTGAGAGGACTCATCCAAGGGTCTTAAGACTAGCCACCCAGCCTGCCAACCGAGCAGACGGGCTGGGGTGGGCAGAGGGCTAGAGAAGCAGTAATATTGTCAGAGCGGCACATAAAAGGGAAAAAAAGGCACCACAGCAGCATTTCCGGACAGTCATCAAGGCCTACTGGTACTTCAGCCCCAAAGGCAGTTAATCAGTGTCACTGAGGTTCGCTAACTCCGCGCCAGGATCACTCGCTCCCTCAGTTGTAGACCTCGGGGGAATCATCTTAACGAACTTTGCCGCCAGTTTCGGGTCCGTAAAGAAATGCAGTTCGCCTCCATGCTGTACTCGAAGCTTCGCAGGGTAGATAAGAGAAAAGCCAGCATCAGTCAGTCTTAGGGAGTGTTTAACTGGCAGAAACGCCCCGCGTGCCGCCTGCACACTCGGAGTGTAATCTGGGAAGAAGTTCAACTCAGAGTTCTTATATAGCACCGGGCGTCTTTCTCTAGCCAGCCTCAGCACAGTGTCTCTATCACGATAATTCAGTAAGTGGAAATTAATGAGTCCCGGCGGGGTCCCAGGAGGCGGCCGGGGTCCAAGCGACCTGTGGGCCCTCTCCACTACCAGCATTCGAGAGAGCTCACCAGGAAATAGATCTGCAAGCATTTTCTCCATAAAGTCCCCCATCCTGCCCATATCCGTGGACTCCGGAAGACCAATCATCCTATTGTTGTTATGACGAGACCGTGCTTCCAAATCTTTGTTTTTACTTCGTATTACCTCCAGCACCCGTTCCATCCGCAACAATCGTTCTGGCTCTCCATGCCGCTGATCCTCCAACTCCAAGGTGCGCAACTCTAACTGCTCAAAACGAACGTCGTGATCATCCACCCTGGCCCTGATGCGGTCCATCTGCTCAGTTAAGTGGTCCAGTTTAGCATCTGTGCCCGCCAAGCTACTCTTAAGCTCCAAAAACGTAGTCTGAACTGAAGTGTCCGAGGGCCCTTACTCCATCGGCGCCTCCCCGGACTGCGATGCAGGCATACCACCTTTCCTCCTGACACCGTCAAAAGAAATATTAGCCTGCTGCTGCTCCGCCTTTCCCATAATGTATGCCGCCAAGAACCACAAAGGGTAACGCACCACAGAGGCCCAAGAAAGAGGAAATCAGCACAAAAAGTTTGCCTCCAGAAAGGCGTCGCGCAGAAGAACTCCAATAACAATGCAGTACCTTCCAGCCGCTAGCCTCTCACTCCCAGTTATAGTCTCACCTTCAATGCTGGCAGCTCACCTCCTGATCAACAGCAGGCATGGATCAAAGTTCATTGTAGGCCTCCGCAATCACCAAACCGTCGTCACCAGCATCTAAAATACTCCAAAATGCAAAATGCAGAGTGAAAAATACAAAAGAGGCCCCCCGGCCCAACCCGGCTGGCGATGGGGCCACCCAGAGGTCCCCCTATGGGCACCCCTCACCAGGAGGTCCAAAGCGAGCCCTGCCCAACCACAGGGCCGAGCCCAGAGCCCCCCGCAACAGGGGGGCACATCACGATCACCAGTTCTAATGGGCCCCCGCAGCCGAAGTCACCACAGCCGGGCAGGCCCCGCCGCGAGCCGCAAAACCCGCCGGCGCCAAAGGCGGAGCAGGGCCGCTCCGTGCCAGGCCGCAAGGCTCAACAGCCGCACGTCACAGGGCCGCGGGGGCCGCAGAGGCGCGGGGCCATGGCCCGATAAGACCACCGAACCGGCCCACCAAGCGACGCCTCTTCTCCAGCCCGCTCCAACCGGTGCGCGGCCGCTGCTCCCTCGCCGCACCTAAGGATGACACCACTGTGTCTGAAAGTTGCTAGATGCTAGATCATACAGGTGCTCTACTAGTCTGAATAACATAGGCTAACATTGTATAACATGACATATCAGCTGAAACACAGAGGTATAGTGTATGTATAGTTAACTAGCTTAGACGGCAATAACAATTACAACAAGGCTTACTGGATCAACAGGGGGCAGTGCTATGACGAGCCTGGAGCAGACTAGAATTGGTAGAATTTGATTCCATGAAATTCTGTGGAATTACAGTAAAATTATGTGACACTCCATTGAACTCCGCGACATGGTAGTATGGGCATTTGGCGCTCTTTACGTAGCACAAAATGCACCCTCACTGTGGGTACCCCCTCAGTGCACTTACACACTCTACAGTAATTATTGCAGTGTATGTAAGGGTGCTGAGAGGTATGCACTGTAAGTGCATGCAGTATTTGGCACTGCTGTGCATACCACTCTACGACATTACATACTCAACACCAATCACTGGAGAGTATATAAGAATGCAGAGGGGTATACACAGTAGTGGTGAGCTTACTGGGCTGACTCCTAGCTTCATAATCATCTAGGGAACCTTAAGTCTGATTGGCAGTAAGGCACTGGAACTTACCAAGGGTGACCAAAGTTTTTCAAATTTCTTTTTTGAGTTCAGTAGGGTGCTACAAAAATTCTACAACTCTAACGTGTGCCATAGGTTACATATCCAAAGGCTCTCTTGGGGAGGGGCTCTTTCCTCCCCTAATACATCGTTAGCAATCTCTTTGCTGCTCCAAATAAGTGGATACTTAGGCTCGTAATTATTATTCTTTCAGGCAGCACAATGCAGCAAGACAACTTGCTGCACAGCATGAAAAGGGGAAGGCAAGAATACGCCATCTATCAAGATATGGTGCATTCCTGTCCTCTGCCTGTGCTGGCACACAATCAGCAGCCCTTCACCAGAATGTAGCACACTTAGAAAGAGGAAACAAAGAGGAGAAATAAAGATATTATTCCTCGTTTCACCCATGGTAGTGTTAGAAATGGGGTCTCTAGTTGGCAGAGGTATACACCTTTGTCCAAGTAGGGACCACACTCCTAGTCAGGGTAAGTCACACACAATCCAAATTATTCTGTTCCCACTCTCTGGTAGCTTGGCACTGAGCAGTCAGGCTTAACTTAGAAGGCAATGTGTCAAGTTTTTGTGCAATAAATCATGCAATGTCCGAGTGAGAACCCTTCCAAAAGACACTGCACAGGTTTAGAAAGATATAAGATATTTATCGGATTATATTAAGGTCAAAACGATCAAGATTTAATAATCAGAAGTTGTAATATCACTTTTGTAATAATAAGAAGAGTCTTAAGTTCTTAAAAAGCAACAATTGTGTCTTGCAAGCACAAAGTACCCTAGGAACCCCCAAGGGTGCTCCACCAAAACAGACTGATGCCTCATTTCTGAAATCAGCATGCTTCTGGTGACAGATGAGGGTATGGAAGAGGAGAGTGAGTCTCTCTCCCAAACCTCTTCTTTGCTAAAGAAGGGGATGAGCCGGTGGAGAGTGTCAATCTCTCTGACTCCCTGACCCTAGATCAGAGAGGAGACTGCTACAAGTTAATGGAGCAGTTCTCTTCCGTGTTGTCAAGAGTACCTCGATTTAATTTCCTCAGGAGCAGAAGATAACTCCTCAGTCCCAACCCAGACTACTCACAACAAATTTAGAATCTTCATACTGAGCACCCTGGAAGGGGAAAGGGGAATGGGATTTTAGAGAGACTGCCTCAGAGGTGATGTACGTCAGTACTCAGTCTGCCTCTTCACGTCTAAGATTGGATAAAGCACCTGCAAAAGTCACATTCACAATTACTAGGGACATACAATATCAGTTACTGTGCTTTCTACTCTTTAAAACTTTATTTTCTCTAATTCTACTGTTATTCTCACTCACCCTGAGCTCTCTGAAGGCTTGCTTCTGTTTATAGATGATTCGAATATTATTGATGATATGAACTTCTTAGAATGGATATTAATTGTTCATGAAGAACTTCTCAGCACTTTTTAGGAATTTATTGAGTTGATATATATATATACATATAGATACTACTGGGGTCTCAACTCAGTCACAAAGACAGATGCTCAACCCATCCCACGAGCTGATGAGCAAGGCAGCAGGGCAACAGCAAGGCAGCAGTCCTTCACAGCAAAGCAGTCCAGGTGAGTCATTTAGGCAGCCAGGCAGCTCCTCTTGCCAGGTTGTGTGATTCTGGTGCAGAGTGTATTTCCCAAGAAGTTTCTAAGTTGGTAGTATCAGGGACACAGTTTACATACCCAAAAGTGCCTTTGAAGTAGGGGAGTCTTCAAAGAGTGGTTTTGAAGTGCACAAGGTCCCTTTTCAGTACAACCCTGTCTGCCAGGATCCCGGTAAAGGGTTTGGCAGTCCATTGTGTGAGGGCAGGCCACTGTCCTTTGAAATATAAGTGTCAGGCCCTCCACCCCTTCCAGCCCAGAAGACCCATTCAATATGTAGACGTGTGCAGGTGTAACTGAGTATGGCACATTGCTGCAGGCCCACTAGTAGCATTTAATTTACAGGCCCTTGGCACATGCAGTGCACTTTATTAGTGACTTACAAATACATTAAATATGCCAATTGGGTATGAGACAATGTCACCATGTTTTAAGGGAAAGAGCATATGCACTTTAGCAGTGGTTGGCAGTGGTAAAGTGCGCAGAGTCCTAAACCCAGCAAAAACAGTGTCAAACAGTGGAGGGAAGTAGGCAAAAAGATGGGGGTGACCTACCTGAGGCTGTCAGGTCTAACAGGAAGGGAAGCATAGAATTCTGGTGCATTCCAAGGTCTACCAGTATTGCATGAGTAGGTGTATGGGAACATCCATGCTCTATCCATGCTCTACCCATGTAACCCCTCGTTCATACAAAGTAATGCAAGGCAGTGACTTGCACTACTTTGCTTTACTCCATATTTAACGAGCCACACAGGGCCAGGAGAGTTGGTCTTGCGTAGCTTGGTAAATCCCATCTAGTTTTTGCATTGCCCTGGAGTTCCATTGCATAGCACACGTGCAATGCAAAACTTTGATAAATATGCCCCACGGTGTCTTATTATTTTAGCCTCTTCCCCAAGCTTGGACCACTTGCACATTGGGAATAGTCACTATTGGACCTCTTTGAGTTCTTTGGTCCAACTTTGGCATCTATATGGCTCAGTGTTTCTTTCCAGAATAGCTGGATTTTGTCACACTCCCACAATATATGTAGGATCATGTACTTGGTCTCCCTGCCACACCAGCACAGGTCTGTGTGTTTGGATGCATCAATTTCATTCTAATGGGTGTCAGATACCATCACATTAACAGTTTGTATTGGCCTTCCCTGTACTCTACGTTCTTAGAGCTCTTGCAAAAAATTGTTCCAGTGGCTACCTACTCCATCACTAAAAATTCTACTCAGGTCAATGTCCCATTGTATCTGGTATGACCATCTGCTATGTTATTGACCTTCTAGCAAAAACCTGAGGAGACTTTTTCAAAAGCTGATAAAGTTCTGGTTGCAGCTTCCCTAATATCAGGGTGTATAATCCAGTGCTGGAGTTGGTTATATTGCATCCCTTCTGATTTTGTGATTTACAATTTGCTAATTATTTAATGTCCCCCTTTTCAAATATGTCTTGTATCACGAGACACAAACCTACCCTCCAGTATCCAAATTTTGCTTCTTCCAATCTGGGTGTAAAATCTTTGCTCTTATGAGTGGGAGGTGTAGGGGCCTAGTGTTGTTGGGAGGCTGTTTATGGCTGCAATGGGGTCCTATATTCCCAAAGTTGTTTTCTCCCACTTGCTAAGCCATTGTAGATCCCATACGTCTCTGCCTGCCAGCACCCTGTCCAGATAACGTTATCTCTCACCAGAGTCTTTTGCTGACCATTCAGCTATTATCCTGAGGTTGACTGCATTATGATATTGAATGACATTTTGGTGCCAACCCCCTCATCCATGGAGGCAAAAACAGCCTTTTATTCAACCTTGCTTTTTCTCCTCCCCAGACATGACTGAATAGGTGTTGTTGCATTATTTCTAGTTCAGATAGGGGGATAGCCAAAGCAAAGCTTTAAAAAGATATAACAGGTGAAGCACAACATTCATTCTCACCACATTGATTCCTCCCATTTTGGTAAATCTAATGGTATCTGAGACTTCAGTCATAGCCAGTTGACAGAGACCAATGTCTCTACTGAGATGGTAATGTGCATACCGAGGTATTTCATTGCGTTCCGTCCCAATTAATTGGACACATTTCCCTTTGAAGGGTGCCCTTTAAAGAATGTCCTAACTGTTCTGAAGGCATGGATAAAGTATGCATGTTACTGGGATCTTCTAGATGTTTCATATTCCAGCTAGGAGGTATTGTAACTGGACTCAGATGATAAGAGAATCTCTAATTTCATGAGTACCGTATTTAAGAGATCCATCAATTAAGTCTGAGAGACGTTTCCTGGCTAATGAGGGTTTGACCTAGGGCAAATGAAACACTGGGTAATTATGCCATTGAGAAGGAAGTGCTAATTGTACAGCAACCTTCCCTACTTCTCTGGTAAATGGGCACACAAATCGAGTGGTAGACATTGAATGAGGCCTAGGAATGGTCGATAACATCCACATCATAATCTAGTTCTTTTGTTTGGTGTCCATCAGCAACATGTTTGTAAATAAACTGCTTATACCAAATGTTATGAGCATCTTTCTTGATGGCCTAGAGAGTACTTAAGAGAGTAGTGACAAAAAGGGCAGATGACCAAGCAACCTTCTGGGGAATTCTCTGAGGATCAAACCCATGTAAGCAGAAGAAGGATGATCTCCCCAGAGAAAAATTTAAGGAGTTGTTGTGGGCTAAGGCAGCTAAAGCAGTCCATCGCTATTTGGCACTTTGATGGTCCATCAGAAAAGAATTGTTCAGGTGATTAGTTCAAATGTTCAATCTGATGGATGGCAACTTGTAGATCAAATGTTCTTGGTACCTACGTTTTCACTCCAAAAAAAGTGATGTGAACTGTGTTCACCTGTTGGAGATAATGTCTTCAGATAGACCATGTAGATGAAAGATCTGAATGATGAAAACTCCAGCCAGTTCCACTTCTGATGGTATTTTTTCAATGGGATAAAATGTTCCTTCTTAGTGAATTAGTCTACTACTCCCAAGATTGTTGTATAGCCTTGTGATGGAGGTAACTCAACAATAAAGTCTATAGATATCATATTCCTCGGATGCTGAGGCGTGAGTTGTGGTTGAAGAACTCCCACCACAGGTATTTCTTTCTTCTTATCCTTTTTCTTAACCCACCTACTCTCCCATTTGTCTAAACATCTCCAAATCTGCGCGCTTTGCAGTATTTCTTTAAGGTGTGTTTTCATTCCTGCAGACCTCATGTGTTCAAAATCTTTTGTCTCAAAGGCTAACCTGTAACTTCTGCTCAAATGCTTTGTTTTATTTTTGTCTATTTTGTTTCCGTCTGCAATTTCTTGTAACCTCCTATGTATGCTGCTTACTTCTCTTGTAACTCTAGGGCAAATGTATCTCAGCTCTTCTTCTGTGTATGATTCTAACCTGTTCAAACCCATTGTCCCCTCTACGAGTTCACCTGCTTCCATGCCCAATCTTATTTGATTCAAATATTCTTCTCCTTTCCCCTTGCATGTACTCTGTGGGGAACTCAGACTGTTCAACCATTGTGTTAACTGTTGTGCTTTTAGTCCCATTAATGTGGCATCTACGTCCACTGCTACTGATGGTTTCTGTAATGTGTCTGTTTTTGAGGTTAGCGGTACTATTAGTGGTGGACTTGACCCTACCACAGTTGACGGAACACAAATTGGACTCGGACTAAATTCCAACAAGGACCCAGGTATGTTTGACAGTGTTCCTACGGGAGTCGTTTCTTGAGTATTTTCTATGTATCTTCTTCCTGTCTCATTCTGCGTCATTACCCCTTGATCGCATACACTTGGCTTTGCCCGTGTATATAATGGTACTGGCAGACCTAGAGTGATAGGCAAAGATATTGCGTCCGGATTCTGTCTGTTACCCAAATTCTATGGCATATTAATTCCCACATTATGGTGCATCAATGCTGGCATGCCTAACTGCGTTTCTGTTGTTTGAATGTACTTTGGCATTTCTTGCGTCTGGTTTTGAGGCACCAAAATTTGTGTTGATTCGGTTTGAATCAATGTCGGTCTTTGGTAATTCTGTCCTCCCTGCACCATTAAATTAGAAGTAATTTCCAAATTATGCTCATTATAATAGCGTCTTTGAACCTGCGGCTGATAACCATTAACAGGTTTCAATTTAGTCATGTCAGGATATATTCTCTGAACTTGTGGTATTTCTGGTGTAAAAGGCATATCGGGACTACTTTGCCTCTGCAACATTCTCAAATTTGGGGCTACAGTACCCTGTATTGGTTCTGGAGGGGCAGTACTAGTGCTTGGGCCATTTTCGTTCTCCACATATGGTGGTGGACGGTCATTTAGCAATTGCAGAATGAAATCCTCATCGTCTGATTCGTCTGACCTTTTCGAGTTTCTCTTGTTTTCTCTATCTCCGGACTGACTCCTGTTTGTTTTATGGGTAGCTTTCCTTCCTTCCATCTCTGCTTCGTCAGTAATTGCTGGAAACAATTTAATTCCCTGCAATATGTCTGATCTCCAAACCTTTTGAGTACTACCCCATCTAGCATCCGCTAGTGTCTTTTCTACTTTTCTCACTCTTGTCTCAAATTTCTTTTGTAGTTGCCTTCTAGCTATTTGTTCCCAAATTGCTAATGCTTCAGACTGTGCTGGTCTTGGAGGTATTTTCATGTCATATAGCGCAAATCTTAAATTCTCCAAAACTCTTAGATTAAACGACCCATGGATAGGGAACGCTACACTTCCATGCTTTTCTGTTAATTTACACCATTGCTTTAACCAAAGACATGGTGCGACACCCTTTTCTTCAATTACGATGTAAGATGGCGTACCCTCAGGCGGTGTTTCTTCTCCTACATTTGTTTTAATATATACATTTCCCCTCAGGGCACTCTTAAGTGCTTTGAAAAATTTCATCTTTCCATCTTTTATTTTCTCAAAATGTAATCAATAAGTGACCTTAATTCCCGGAATTCTCTTCGCTTGCCTTTCCCCACCAATTGCGATTCACGGACTGCGTCCAATCCGTGTGCGACCCTTCTCACCA
Source organism: Pleurodeles waltl (assembly GCF_031143425.1). Classification (NCBI taxonomy): domain Eukaryota; kingdom Metazoa; phylum Chordata; class Amphibia; order Caudata; family Salamandridae; genus Pleurodeles; species Pleurodeles waltl. Next base: position 41,228,304 of record NC_090450.1, read on the forward strand.
ACCAACTTATCCCAGCACGGCTCCTAGTGATGTCACACCCACACACTGCGGCTGACAAAGTCTCGCGGCTTGTCCTCCTTCATTCAGCTTCACCCAAAACTAATTTCTGCAATATATCGCGAGCACTAACCAAAAAGAAGAAAACAAATCTGTCGGTTTACTACAGGAAGGGTAATACAATTGTTTCAGAAACCTTAGGGATTTGTCACTAGCCTCTGCAGTTATTCCATCTTTCTCGGTTTCCCACTTTCGCAAGCAAAATTTGACCTGCAAACTTTACTCTCGACTGATCAATGAACTATTCTAGTGCACTTTAGAATTCGCCAAATCTCAAAGTCAAAATTTTTCTTTCATTCCTCAATATTCATACTGACTCGTTGACCACACCCGATCAACCTATTAAACCGAACAGGATACAACATCAATCAAGTGTCTCATACACTTTTTTCAACATACTCTGGAGTCTCTTAACCTCGCAGGGCCCGTCTCAACATCAACAACCACGTGGTCAATTTTTCTTGCACAAAGCGCTACACTCATATGAAGTTCGACGACTTCCCTACTCTCACACTTTGGAGTATCACTCCTCTAAAATTTCGATTGGAGTTCGTAACCCCCTAAAATCCTCACAAACTTCACAATTCATCTGCGGCATAAGCTATGCAAGCGCGAAACCCTAACTTCACTCATACCGTCACTAGAAACGCCAAAAACATTCTCACACCTCCATTTCCTCCATTCGCAAGCTCCGAGATTCTGGGAAAGTCATTGGGGATTTAGGGCATCATCATCTCTCAAACTTGTTTTATCAAAGAAAATTCTAACTTGAATCCGTCTATTGTTCGGATGGGGTCCCAAAGGGCCAAACCATCAAACTCTGCTACCATCTACTGATAGCACGTCCAGTCCCTATAAATTACTTATACTTGGACACGCCGGAGGTCGGTGAACCTTTTGACCGGGTTGAGCTCTCCTCATCCAAAGAATAGTCGGATCTCGCAAATCAATAATCAATAATCATTTATAATCAATAACCAATACTCGATTAGTAATCAATCAACACATTAGTAAAACAGAAAATCAGTAATTAGACACACCATGATCTTTCAGTCATGAATAACCACACCTGTTTATTAAAAGTTAATGAGTTTATTTCCCTATATTAACAAAGCTAACACAATATAAGTAAGTCTCAAAATCAAATGATATATGTATACGAACATTACTAGCTGTCCATAGCAATGGAAGAAACGCAATTGACGCAGAATTTGGATTATAATGTACTCAGTTACAGTAATGCAAATCACTAATATGAGTAACTGAATTTGACTCATTTCATACATCGGTCAGCATAACAAGATTTCAATTCAGCATGGTGCATCAAATGAATACCTCAACTAACCTCTGATTAGCATTGGCATGTGGGGCTTCATGCAAAATGAATTTAGTCAACACAAATTTAGAAAACTTCTAGCTTAGGCTCTGTCAAAATTAAGCAGTTGGTACCTAAGAAGGAAAACACAATGCATAATACATTTATCTTTTCATAATTACCAAATACAATCAGCATTCAAGGTAAGTCTTCGTCCTTCAGGTACCGGTTCGATCAGCATGGGGCAAATTTCAAAGGGGCAAAGTTTAAGGCAAGTTTTCCTTGCAGCAACAAGGAAAATGGGGCAAAAGTTATTGAATGGGCAAAACGGAGTAAAGTTAAAGTTAAAGTCTCTAGGGTGAGAATTCTTTAAAGTCTCTCTCTCTGGGATAGAGAAAAGGCATCAAAGGGTCATTAAAATTGCATCTTCAATCTTGTTTCAAAATGGCATCAAAGAAAATGGCTGACTTCTCTTTGTCCGGTGGGTTTAAGTAAGAAACGTTCCAAATTCTTCAGGGTCTTCCATTGGAGGGTCCATAGGGTGGTTTCTCTTTGACCAATGAATAGTGTCTTTCTCTTAGCACTCATTTATGCTTAAGGTGTCCTTGGAGTTTTGGAACACAAGTTGCAACAAAGTTTGCCAATTATTTCTGTATCAGTGTCTTTATTGTCTGCACCTGCAGAAACTGACCTTGCTTCAAAGGGATGAAACTTGCCTAGCACGAAACCTTGAGATAAGTGTATTAGTCATTTCTACTGGAAAAATACAGCCTTTAAACTTTAAGCAAGTTTTTGGTAATACAAGTGAAAACCACACAGTTAAATTTGAGACCAGGCAACTAGGCCAAAGCCTCTGCTAAATTTAAGCTAAGCATACATCAGTTTAACGAGAAAATCATAAAATACATCTGCAATTATGGCGGATTACTACATTGTCGATTCTTCATGATTAATCAAGCTCGCTTATACTAAATGGCGAACTACCTCGAGGGCACATTTTCTACATACATTATTTTTCTTTGCTAAAAAACACACATTGTATCATACGATTTTGTTACGTGATATATGAATATTTGTTAGCCTTTCTTTTTCTGCTTCATCAACACCAAAGGGAATCTAGGATGGACAACCGGTCACCTTGAATGAAACACTGGAACTAGCCCACTAAAAGAAATCATACACTGGACTAAAAAAAAAATTACAAACTGGTACAACCTTTCGAATATATACATATTTTTTGCATGTTTTCGTTTGTGAATTAAATATTTCATAATTTTTGTATTTCTTTGAGGCACACTTGTTTTTGTGTAATGTTTTGAGGTTTACACCAGAGAAATATCTTAGGTAGGAGGCCCCGCGTTCCAATACTCAATCACTGGGTCTCACAGAAGACAAAAGGTTAAGAACCACTGCCTTTGTCATTCGGCCCCATATGGTTATGAAGTGATATTAGGCAAGGAAATTCGCCATACACAGTAGATGCTTCTAATAAAATTAAGAAAATTGTTGTAAAACCTGACTCAAGATTAACCCGAATTATATTGGTACAATGCTTATCAACTGGTGCAATTAAAGGAATCTGTCACATGACGTTACTGGCTTCTACATTGCATCCTACCCTCTAGCACTTCTGGTTAGCAAAACCAAGTTGATAACGGTTCATCACAAGTAGACCAGTAAAGAACACTGATGCAATCTTTCATTCCTTGCATTTTATTGCTCTCTGTCAAGAAAAAACAGAAATAGCTACTCATAATATAAGCTTCATGGTACCTAAGCAAGATAAGCCTTTTCAGTGTTTCTCAGTATAAATGAATCTTGTCTCTGCCCTTCTCTTACATACACGTTTTAGTCTGACCAACTGTTTATTCGTACTCTTGCCACTACTATGCAGAGTTTGTCCTTTATACATATTATTCACATATTGAAGCGGAGGCAATTTCAACCGGGAGAACCCTTTTTTATTTTTGTTTTTCCAATCTGGAGTCTCCCGTCTGAAGCGGGTCTATTGGTATTTATGTGAATCAGTGTCTTTTTTTCTGCAAAGACACTCAAGCAGAAAGTAGCCACTAATTTGCTGCTACTTTCAGTCCTGCAGGTTGCAGTAAAAGTTTAGGCGAGAAATAATTAAAGTGGTGGGAGCTAGCTTAATGAAAGTTTTGTAGCCTATTTGCTTTCACTCCCAGAACCGACCAATAACAATGTTACAAACGGAGCAGAGCCTTCTGGTCGTTTTCTTCCATCTTTTCCTACCATTGCTATAGGTCAGAGTACAGTGATGTGCGCCATGTTGAATGCACCTTTTAAGTCACTGGCTTTTAAGTTTTGTTTGCCTAACCTGAACTCTTTCAGTGCTTCACATTCACACTGGCTCTGGGGGCTGCTAGTCTCCACGGATCTTTGTGGTGCTGCTTGCAAGGTAGGATGTGCAAGCTGTAGATGTTCCCTCTCTGTCTGCTGGTTGAAGTGTCCTAGAATATAGGCAGCAGCTAGATGGAATAAGCCAGGTGGAGGAAGATGAGGCGGATGGGAGTTAGTAACAAGCAATAATCATTTGTAATTGACAGTAAATTGGGTTACACTTAAATACTAATCCTTGATTACTAACTCACTTACTTAATGCCATTGTTGGCTCTGAGTAGAAGAAAAAAGTTACTTACGCAGTAGACATCAGTTCGTGGGATGTAGTGCTGTAGATTCACATGCTTTGCATAAATCTGCCATCTAGTGTTGGGGTAGAGTGTCATAAGTTGTTTTTCCTTGAAGAATGTTTTCAAGTCATGAGATCGAGTGACTCCTCCTCTTGGTGATAGTGCGCATGCACATCGAGTCCTTTGTTATATTGTTTTCCCTCAGGCGGGTGAGGTAAAGAGCGTATTTATAGATAGTAATTAAAAAAAGGATGTCCATGCAGTGTATAAACATATGTACAATATTTTTTACTATAACAACTACAGGCTTCCTGGGAGGAGAGAAGGCGCATGTGAATCTACACCACTACATGCCACGAACAGATGTCTACTAGGTAAGTAACATTTTCCATTCGATGGCATGTGTGGCTGTAGGTACACATGCTTTGCATAGACTGTAAAGCCGTCCCCTCCAATTAAGCTGTGGTTAGCCTGTAGGAGTTGGATTAGCTTGAAAATGTGTCCTCAGCATTGCCTGGCCAACATTTGCTTGTTGGCGATCTAAAACATCTACACAATAGTGTTTAGTAAATGTGTGTGGTGTAGACCAAGTAGCAGCTTTACAAATATCTGCTATTGGAATGTTTCCTAAAAAAGCCAAGGAAGCACCTTTTTCCCTGGTAGAGTGTGCTTTAGGATATGTTGGTAATTGTCTTTTAGCTTTGAGATAACACATTTGAATACACTTGACTATCTATACAGCTATTCCATTTTTATAAATGGGATGTCTGGCATTGGAAATGCTACAAACAGTTGTTTAGATTTTCTAACATGTTAGTCCTGTCAATGTAATACATAAGAGCTCATTTAACATCTAGTCTGTGCAGAGCTTTTTCAGCAACTGAGACTTGTTGTGGGAAAATACAGGTAGTTCAACTGGTTGGTTAATGTGAAATGGTGAAACTAATTTAGGGAGAAATTTAGGGTTTGTCCTAAGGATTACTCTATTTTTATGTACTTGGATAAAAGGTTTCTTTAAAGTGAAAGCTTGTATCTCACTTACATGTCATAGATAAGTGATAGCTACCAAAAAGGCAACTTTCCATGAAAGAAATTGCAAGGAACAGGAGTGCATGGGTTCAAATGGTGGACCCATGAGTCTAGTAAGGACAATGTTAAGGATCCATACTGGGGCTGAAGGAACGCTGGGTGGAATAACTCTTTTAAGTTCTTCCATGAATGCCTTAATTACAGGAATCCTTAACAAAGAAATAAGTTGTCTGCTTTAAAGGTAAGCAGCTATAGCTGCTAAATGTAGTCTAATAGATGAACATGCTAAATTTGCCTTTTGTAAATGTAGCAGATAACAAACAATGTCTTGTACTGATGCTTTCAGTGGATCAATGTGCTTAGGTTGACAGTAGCATACAAAATGTTCCATTTTGCAGCATAACACGGTCTAGTTGTAGGTTTACATGCCTCCCTAAGAATGTCCATACATTCAGGGGGAAGTTGTAAATACCCAAAATCTAAGACTTCAGGAGCCATATCGCAAGATTGGGTGATTTGGGGTCTGGATGTCTGATTTGACCTGTCTTTTGAGTCAAAAGGTCCAGTCTGTTGGGAGGTTTGTTTTGGGGAACCACAGACATATCCAATAGTGTTGTGTATCAAGGTTGACGTGCCCATGTGGGAGCTACAAGGATCGTGGTGAGTGATGTTTGTCTCAGTTTGAGAACCAGAATAGCAATGAGTTGGAGAGGCAGAAAAGCGCAAGCAAATATCCCTGATCAATTCATCCATAGAGCATTGCCCTTGGACTGAGGGTGTGGGTATCTGGATGCGATGTTTTAGCATTTTGAGCTTTCTGTGGTGATGAAGAGATCTATTTCTGGTGTTCCCAGAGGCGAAAGTATTGGTGAAGTACTTGTGAGTTAATTTCTCATTTGTGGGCTTGTTGCTGCATCCTGCTTAATAGGTCAACAAACTAATTGTCCATTCGCGGGAGATATTCTGCCAGTAACTGAATGTGATTGTGAATCACCCACTTCCAAATTGTCTGAACAAGAAGGGACAATTGAGATGAGTGTGTGCCCCCTGTTTCTGAAGATAATACATAGTTGTCATGTTTTCTGTACAGACTAGAACCACTTTGTGATATTTGTGTCAGAAATACTTTAAGTGCTATGAGGACTGCTAGCAACTTCAAATAGTTGATGCGATAAGTTTATTGAATGGGATCCTATTTTCCTTGTATTGTAAGATTGTTGAAGTGCGCTCCCCAACCCATCTTTGATGCGTCTGTTGTGAGAGTGATATGAGGCACAGGATCTTGAAAGGGCCACTCTTTTGAAAGGTTGGTGGAATTTTACCATTTCAGGGAGTGGTGAGTCTGATGGTCCAACAACACTAGATCCTGAAGATGACCCTGTGACTGAGACCACTGATGAGACAGAAACTGCTGTACTGGACGCATGTGTAGTCTTGCATAAGGAATGATGGCAATGTATGAGGCCGTCATCCCTAATAGTTGCATCACTACTTTCATTAGGCAAGTATGATTCTCCTATAATTGAGCCAGAAGATTTTTGAAAAGCCTGAATACTTGATGGGTTTGGATATGCCAATCCTGAGTGAGTATTGAGAATTGCTCCCAGATAAGGCTGTAGCTGTGAGGTTTGAAGATGGGATTTTAGGTAGCTTATTATAAATCCCAAAGTGTGTAGAAGATTTACTGTGTACTAAGTATGTTCCTGACATTTTTGAATGGTATTTGCTTTTATGAGCCAGTCGTCCAAGTATGGGAAAATGTGTTGCCTTTTGAGAAATGCATCTACTACAGATCAGCATTTTGTGAAAATCCTGGGAGCGGTTGTTACCCTGAATGGTAGAACTTTGAATTGATAATGCTTTCCCACAATGACAAATCTGAGATATTTGCAATGTGCTGGATGTATGGAATTTGGAAATAAGCATCTTTGAGATCTAATGCTGTCATGTAATCCCCTTTCTGTAATAGGGGAATAACATCTTGCAGAGTTTCCATATGAAATTGCTCTGAAAGTATGTATAGGTTGAGAGGCCTGAGATCAAGAATTGGTCTTCAGGAACCGTCTTTCTTTGGCATAGGGAAGTAAAGTGAATATACTCCTAACCCTTGTTGAGATAGAAGAATTGGTTCTACAGCCCCTCTTAGAAGAAAGGACTTTACCTCTTCTTTTAAGAGAATGAGATGGTCGTGTGACAGCTTGTGAACATGAGGAGGAATATTTGGTGGAGTGGAAATGAGTTCTAGACAATAACCATATTGGATAATTGATATAACCCATTGATCTGTGGTGATATTGAACCACTGGGGATAAAAACTGCCAACCTTCCCCCCACTGGAGATGTATGTGCTGAAGGAACTTGTAAGAACTCACTGTTTTGTATTGGAGGGAGAGCCTCTAGAGGTAGACTCTTTACCTCTCCCTCTGTTATTCGAGCCTCTATACGATCCTCTTAAGGAACCCCTGTTGTAAGGGTTTGTCCCTTGTTTATTTTGTGAGGTGGAAGGCTTGGTGGCTGATGTTTTGAAACCACCCCTAAATTGTGGCCTATGGAAATTACCCCTAGTTGGTGTAGTTAGTAAGGCTAACAGTATAGCTTTAGCAGTTTCAGCTTATCAATAGTGGTATCAACCTCTACAAATAAATGTTCCTTATCAAAAGGTGTGTTGAGGACTGCTTGTTCTATTACTGGCTTGAAGCCTGAGCACTTCAACCAAGCATGTCTTCTTATAAAAACACTAGTGTTCACGCCACGTGCTGCTGTATTGGCTGCATCAATGGCACATCTGATTAAGTTATTTGAGATGGCCTGCCCTTCTGCAACTATATTCTGCCCCCTTTTTTGGTGTTCTTGTGGAAGATACTGGTATAGTTCTTTCATCTCGTCCCAGTGGGCTCTGTCATACCACTCCAAGAGTTCCTGAAAATTTGCTATTTTCCAGTGATTTGCAGCTTCAGCAGCTACCGTTTGCCTGCTGAGTCCCATTTTTTACTCTCATTATTTAGAGGAGGAGCATCCCCTGTAGACTAGCTATTAGCATGCTTTGATGCCGCACTTACCACTATGGAATCTGGTGGTAGTTGTGTTTTTATAAACGTTGGATCTGAGGGTGAAGCTTCATAATTTTTATCTACCCTTAGTTTAATGATCCTTGGCATAATTGGTTCTTTGAATATGTCTGTGGCATGTCTGAGCATACCTGTTAGCATGGGTAGAAACTGACTCTCTTTATGAGTGCTGGTTGAAGTGTCGAAGAGGAAAGCCTCTTCAATTGGGTCTGTATGCATCTGCTCATTATGATATGCTACTGCCCTTGCAATAACTTGATTGTATGCTGTTGTATCCCCAGGTGGTGAAGGCCGTGCCGGATAAAGGTCAGGGTCATTAGGGAGAATGGGATCTGGATTGTATAGATCCCATGGATCTACATCTTGTGGAAGATCAGCTAAGTCATCCCTATGAGGTGATGATATCCCTTGTGGACAGAACTGTGGTTGTATAAAAGATGTAGGAGATTGTGGTGGTGGTGGAGTAGGAGGAATTACAGGAGAGTGAGGTAGAGAAGGTGGAGGTTGGTCTGAAGCCTTGTCTTTTTCTTTGGAGACTTTCTTGGGAGGAACAGTGTCCAATGTTTCTTGGAAAGTAAGTCTTCTTTTAACTGGAACGAAAGAGAAGCAATTATTTTCCCCATTCTTTTTTATATATGAATTTTGCACTGGGGAGCTCCCATGACTTCCAAAATAGGCTCCACAGGAGAAGTCTCTTCAGTTGATACTGTAGGGTCTTTGCCAAGCATACTTTTCAGTTCTGAAATTTTTGGTACTGAAGTACGTGTCGGCTCCAAAGCTAATGTTGATGGTTGCTTTTTTGACGCCAAGGTGGTCAATTCAAAAGTTCGACTCAATCCCGATGAAGATTGGGATAGCATTGACTCTTTGGTTGCTGCTGAGGGCATCTTGGTCCTCATGAATTTTGGTGCTAAACCGGAAGGTGGGGCGTCCAAATGTATTTTTCAGATTCTACCATGGCCCAAAGGCAGTGGTGGACTGATGGCCAACTTGGAAGTCTTTTTTAAAATCTTTGCGTGCTGAGAATGGGCTGGTGTACTCAGGTACTGCGCTGCTTGAATCAACTGGCTCTCGATGACAGAAGCTTGGTCAGACTTGGACTCTCGGATCGAAAGGGCTGCCAGGTGTCCAACTTCTTCTTGTGCATGTTCCTCTTTAAAGATGTCAGGAGTGGCGTCCGTTGCCTTCCAGACTATTTGTAACCAAAGTGCTCTTCAGTCCCCGAGGGTCTTTTTGGATTGAAAAGACCTACAGGCATCACAGGTTTTTTCCTTATGTCCCGGGAACAAGCATGAGTTACAGACTGAGGGGGTCATTACGACCCTGGCGGGCGGCGGTAAGTTGGCGGTAACACCGCCAACAGGCTGGCGGTGTTCCACCAGCAATCATGACCGTGGCGGAAAAGCCACGGCCATACCGCCGGCCCCTCCACTTTCCCGCCAGGTTTCCGCCTGGCGGTCATATTCCCCAGGGCAGCGGTGCAATCACCGCTGCCCTGGGGATTATGAGTCCCCGACCGCCAGCCTGTCCGTGACGGTAAACACCGCCATTGAAAGGCTGGCAGTAAGGGGACTTGGGGTGCCCCTGGGGGCCCCTGCACTGCCCATGCACTTGGCATGGGCAGTGCAGGGGCCCCCAGGCATAGCCCTGTCGCGCATTTCACTTTCGGGCAGTGAAATGCGCGACGGGTGCTACTGCACCCGCTGCACATCAGCATTGCCGCCGGCTCTATTACGAGCCGGCTGCAATGTTGATGTGACATTTCCGTCACGGTAACACTGTTACCGTCCGCTGGCCCAGCGGAAACGTCATAATAGGGAGACAGGAATACCGCCGGCAATGGCGGTATTCTGTCTCCCGCGGCCTCTGCGGTCTTTTTCAAAGACCGCCGAGGTCGTAATGACCCCCGAAGTCTTGATCAGTGTACAGAAACTTGGAGTGGCATCGAGGACAGAACCTAAACCAAATTTGTATTATTAGCCTAGCATTTTTCTACAGCAGTTGGTGAAGTAGGCCCAAAACGGGCGCAGACGCCCCTAATGGCACAGAACTGACCATGAAGATGAAAATCAGATTGATTGATTAAAGTGTGGAAATGCACAATCGAAAACGATTCCATCATCTAAAGAAAGATAGAAAGTAAAGTTTGAAAGAAACTGAACCGAGATGTACAGGAGCGAGAGGAAACACGTCCGAACCCAACAGAGGAGAGAAAACAATCTAACAAAGGACTCAATGACTATGCGCACTATCACCAAGAGAAAGAGTCACTCGATCTTGTAACTCGAAAACATTCTTCAAAGAAAAACAACTTCTCACACTTGGAGCTCAACACTAGATGTAGGACTCATGCAAAGCATGTGTATCTACAGCCCCACATGCCAGGGAACATGCAGTTTCAATGTGAATTATATTTTTGATACTGGTGACCTAATTTGAACACTGTCATCCTTTGCTCAATTGAACCTTTTCTTTGTGATGGCATCAGTTAAGTGGGCCAGAGCAGTGATTGAAGAGCATGTCTCTGTCTGCAGAGTATTGACATTTGTTTGAAGCTAAATCTAGGTTGTGTAAAGCCTTGATGATACCTGATGTATTGACACTTATTCATGTTTAATTATTTCCTTATGCGGGCGATAATAATAAGGGAATGCATACATTTCAGTTTCAGATCCTTGTCCTAAACCCTCCCCCCACCACAAATATCTCTCCGGTGACATAGGAGGCATCCGATGAAAGGAGAAAAGACACCATCCCGGCACATTCTTCTGGCTCTCCAGCTCTGAGGACACAAAGAAAACTAGAATTATTAAAAGGTAGCCAATTCCAAAAATCTGATTTTCTTTTTTCCTGTTACTGCTTGAAAATCCTATTATATTGTGCTCTGACTTGGTGTTTATGTCAAGATAGAGCACACAAAACTTTGATTCAGATTTTCAAATATTATGACTTGCCTTCGTCTTACTAAAATGCTTTTATAAAAAGAAAGAACACTTTTTTTCAACGCAATTGTCGACTGTTACTTAAAATTATTATTTATTTATCACAACATATCTATTGGAGTATCATAAAAGAGTATTATTATTTGTTCATTTAGGTACTTGGCACATCTCATAAAAATCGCAAAAGTAGTTAAATGGGTCACAAAGAGATGTATGAAATTTCAAAGCCAAAGAAAAGCAGATAAGTGAAAGATTCAGGACAGGAATGAACACGGGCAAGCTTCGAATCCATGAAAGATAGGTTGGAGAAAATTAATTCTGTGGAGTGGAAGGCAGATATGTACCTCCTTTCTGTCACAAAGACTATGGACCACTATACTGTAAGACATTTCATAAGGGCTTGATAAGCTGGTGGAAGTCAAAATGTAAGTTGAATTGACCTTGACTGTATTACAAAGGATGTCTCTCTGAATGTAGCAGTGTAGAAGTGTGAGAAATTGAGCTGTTGGTGGAGGGGGTGTGTGAGCTCTTCTCAAGCAACAGCCACAATCTCCATCAGAGTGAACCATAGGAGTCTCTAAATTAACCTGTTCACCTCAATTAACTTGCGCTCAACTACCAGGAAGCTAATGCACAGGGCAGACAAGCTTCACTTAGGGCAATGTGTAAAGTATGTAAGCAGTACCAAAACAGTGCTAAAGTCAAGACACAATGCAATAAATATCCCAAATCAAACTAGAAAAATAGAGTACATTTTAATAAATAGGATGACACCAAAATTACAAAAATCCAATAAGGGGAACTTGAGAAAATTAGCTTTTTAATTAAAAAAGGTTTTAAATCAAAATAGCTCTAAAAAGTGTTAAGTAACAGCCATGATGAACTTGTCATGGTAGACAAGAACTAGGGATGATTGGCAGCTGATTTTGGTGGAACGCAGGTCAGATGTAAGAACCAGGCTTGCTCTGGTTGGAGGTTTTACCTTGGAACTTAGGGCCTCGTTTACAGTTTGGTGGATGGGTCACTCCATCACAAACGTGAAAGGTATCCCTTCTGCCATATTACGATGCCATTATATCCTACGGACATCATAACACAGCGGACGGAATATCCGTCATGTTTGTGATGGAGTAACCCATCCGCAAACTCTAACTCAGGCCCTTACTCCAAAAAAATGGAAGTCCAAAATCTTCAGTGCGGCAAATCTGGAGGCTTTAGCCCAAGAGGGCTCTACGAGGTCAGATAGCTGTTAGACACGGTCCCAGTGAAACCATTGATTTTGAGGGAAGCTCAGGACAGGAGAGATTCAACTTTCATGCCCAGCAAAGTATTCTCACTTGCCGGCTACTTTTGGAGCCTTTGCCTGGTCATGATTTCTAAATTTTCCATGTTCACAGTTAGTAATTTTTTAGGAGATAAGAATACTTCAGCTGGACAACGCTGCAGGCTGTTTCCAAAGGAGGCTCACAAGGCTGGATACCTTCTCTACAAGGACCAGCTGAATTGGATTTTCTGCTGCGGAGAAGCTCCAAGCAGCAGAAAAGTAAATCTTTAGCCCAACATCAACACACTTTGGGCGCTGATCAGCTTTGCAGTTTGGTCATGGTCCTCCTTAGGTCCTGAAGTTGAAAATGTTTCTAACTCCCAGGTTTTCTGGGGTGGTAGGAGAAGTCTAGTAAAACACAGCATGTGGTTCCATTACCTTCAGAAACAGAAACATGGGGTGTGGAAGTTAAATCAGATTTTCTAAGCAGGGTGCTCCCACATCCCCGACTAGGATGACGCACCACATCCCCGTCTAGGACTGCATTAGCTATGGACCTATTCAGGACCCTTGGAGGTAAGGATGTACCTCCACTCTCTTTTTAGACACAACTCTGGTATAGGCTTTGCCTTAAGTATGAAGCCCATATAACAATAATGATGTTCTAATCTCTCCACAGACGACTCTACTTGGACAATCTGATTTAACTTTCTCATTAAGGTATTCTCTCTCCATGCTCATCTTTTTATGTGTGACCTATCCCACACTTTTTATTTAGTAATTCATTTGTACTATTTCTTCTAGACCGATTCTGACGACCTGAATTAATAAGTGTCTTTGACTTATCTGTAGGCAAACATTTCAAGTAACAGTTAGCATGTTTATTTCCATGCATGCTTGCCATATGTCCTGCCCTGGCCGGTTCTTACCAGAGCAGCACTGGTGTGCCAAGCCATGTATAACAAGTACTATTGAGCTAAATCAATACTCATTAATGATGCTTATTACACATGACTATTGTGGCTCCACATGCACGTTCACAAGCATGCTAGCACTGTTGCTTTACTTAATCATGTTGTCCTCTTGTTGTTTGCTCACCAGTGTGCAGTGCTCAACCATTTTGTCAAACATCTGCTGACAGTATTGCTTTGCACACATGAAACCAAAAGACTCCTTATGCGAATCATAATCAGACGAATGATATCTTTTGTTTTTCTGTTTTTCTGTTTGTCCTTTTTGTTTGTCCTTTATGTTATGTTTATGATTCATGCCTATCATTGCTAATTATTTTACTATGTATTATTTTATGGGACCATTGAATGCATCAAATGTGCCCTAATGACGCAACCTGCAATTAATGTTTATTCTGTTTTTCTTAACTATCATTTACGTATATCAATACCTTACTTTATTATTTAATTCACTTGTGGGTTTCTTGAAAATATACACACAGCCTTGAAAATGCCCAGGCATGTGGCCGCATGGGGAGAAACAAGTGTCAACTAGTTACTATCTACAAATTCTCGCTAAGCACTATAACAATATTTAAAGAGCACCAAGGTCCACAAGATTAATAAATTATATCCCTGTAATATGATGATTTATGGACTTTTGTGCTCACTATAACTAAATTGGAACCTAACTTTGGATTTACATGCTACTTATGACTAACCTATACCATAGGTTACAGTTCTTCATTGAATTTTGGGTTTTCAGGGGTTCAACCCACCTAAATGTTAGTCTATTAGAACACAATTCTTAGCCTTGTCTAAAATGACATAGGCCCCCTAGATTATTACCCTGCTCTTTTTCACAACTGTATGCTAAATAGTTTCCATTAAGATTGGCATAGGCTTTTACTCAGTGATGCATGCAGACTAGACTTGTAGAATTAATAACACTATTTGCTCCTACAGCCCCCAGGTCAGCCAAAGTCTCACTGAGTCAGCAGATGTTTTAGAGACGGCAATAAACTGTTGAGTTGCATGCTGGTTGGTTGTAGTCTTTCCCCCACCCTCACAATTTCATTAATAACGAAATCCATTGGAGTTGTTAGAAAGTTTGCCGTTGATGGGGTTGCCCCACTACAACAAATCCCTTGTGTCGATTTTCTCTTTCACATTGTAAAAATGCATCACAGACTTGTCTATGAAACAAATTAAGGGGCTGGGGAGTGGCCCAGCCCAGCCTCCTCCAGGCTCTGATAGGCTTAGACAGGTCTGTCTTTGCCAGGGCTCTGCCCGGGCACGTCCACACCCTGTGGGAGAGGAATGCACATTAAGTAGAAACTAACCCTCTTCCTCTCAGCCTCCAAAATGTAAATTTACTATTTGTTAGCAACAAAAACTGATAGGGCAAAAATGTAGGGGTACACCATGCAAAAGTTTCCCTACCTGGGGATGAAAAAACCTCTACTGCTTCAAACAACTATTGCACATTATATAAAACATTTTGTTTAAAAACACTTACCTTTTCTGCTGACCTGCCGTGCTGTGTCGTGCCACTCCTCTGCTTCGTCCCGGGGCCAGGCAGGCACAGGCTCCCAGCCTGCCCTGCGGCCAATCCTGAGGCTGCTCAAAGAAGCCTCAGGATTGGCTGAGAGCCTAGCTGCGTTGCTGAGATGGAGAGAGCCTACTGCACCGGCCAAATACACATGCACTCCTCAGGCAGTGCTCTGAGCACTCCCCTCAACTGCTTGTCACCCCAATGCCCGCCCCTTTTCAGGAAAACGATAATAAACACTGCTTATTATAGTTTTCTTGAAAAGGTTTTGCAGCTGCCGCTGCTACCGAGGGGGGGAAGGGTGATGCTCCTCTGCCCTAATGGAGGAGCTGCCCCTGGGCTAAATCACTTGCTTGTGCATGTTGACCTTGCATACAAGCACTGTCAAAGCCAACAGGTCTCAGCAGTAAAAGGCTGAGCTATTGTCTATGCTAGTTTGGGCCAGTTGGGCTAGCTATGCCGGCCTAGGCTAGCATTAGCTAATGCCAAAATGGCTGCCAGTGTGTCACAACAAATGCACCCAAAAGCTTCATGTGCATGTTTGAATGGGTTTTCTATTAATAAAAGCCATTCCAGGACGGTAGCATGTTCGTTAGCATTTGTGTGCATATCTAGGTGGCCATTTTTACATTTTTTATTTACTATTCTAAAATGCCCGACAGCTGTGTTAGAAAGGGAATGTATCTAGTAGTTTACTTGCACAACCAGGAAACATGGGATCATTCTTTGCTACACCAAATTGTGTGGTCATGGGCAATTAACTCATTTCACTCTGCTTCTTTTTTCATTTATCACTACATTCAAGATCGCCTCGAAATACACCATTGGAGCAAGTGCATTAGACAAAAACCTCTCTTATCAATGTTTTAATATACTTTAATGTTTCTCCATGTATATTATCAATCTGGACTACATATAGGGTACATATGAGAACTGACTTGCCTCTTATATCACATATAACATTCTTATCAGGCAAGATCAAGGCGCATGATTGTATTTATGTTCATGCTTGAAAACTATCACGTCAAAAACATGCTACTAAGTGCAGTGATGAAATCTAATGCTCTCAAATGAAATGCTTGGGGGTGTTAAAAAATAAAGTTGTTTGAACTTCAAGCAGGGGAGGCTCCTCCGCAATGGGGGAGGAGCGCCACCCCCATGGCCAAGAGCCAAGAGATGAAAAATAAAACAATATTCTAATATTGTTTTATTTTTCATTTGCTGGCTCAGCCAGAAGTTCAGGGAGGGGCAGGGCTGGGCCACGGCAGGTGGGAAGGGAGAGTGTACCTAAGTGTGCTTGTGTGTTTGCCCACACATGTATGTGCACTTAGGTTCCTCCAGCCTGGCAGTGTTTAACAGCCAGGCTGGAGAAATTGCACAGACCCCAGGGCTGTTTCTGAGTGGCCGTCACTGCTGCTCACACCAATTTTGATGATGTTTTATGCTAGGTTTAGCATGAAAACAGCGCCAGGATTGCTGGGGAGCCTGTGCTGGTGTCCCAGCAGTGAAGGATGGGATACCAGAAGAGGAGTGACAAGCAAGGTGGAAGGAGACGGCGGTCCCCCTGCCTCCTCCTGACATTTGCGGCTGCTGTCACTGACTTCGAGTAGACTTTATCTCATTCTTGCATGCCGTTTGTTCCAGGATTTACATACCAAAGTTGT
The DNA here is from genome assembly GCF_031143425.1 of Pleurodeles waltl. Taxonomy (NCBI): domain Eukaryota; kingdom Metazoa; phylum Chordata; class Amphibia; order Caudata; family Salamandridae; genus Pleurodeles; species Pleurodeles waltl. Next base: position 41,244,796 of record NC_090450.1, read on the forward strand.
TGTGGGCTCTGCTCGAGTTAAGGCTCTTAGGCCCAAGCTAGACTGTTGGCTCGGCTCTGGGTGTTTTTTCCCTGTTAATTTGCAGGCTCCACCACCTCCATAAAAGCCATTAACTACATAATGTGAATTTCCTTACTCTGTATTCTCCTGAAAAGCATCATTTTTAAAAAGAACCATTACTGCATATTCCACCCAAAAAAACTCCATCAATTTAAACATGTCAAAAAATGTTCTTTAATGCTGCCCAACCACAGACTTAGCTCAAGGAACGAAGTGAATTAACAATATCTAGGGCCCAGCTGAGGACCAGTAACTAAAAAGCTAAGGCAAACACTAGGTCAGCAGAGTTATTTTATAGTCTTACAGCCCATTTCTGAGGGCTATACCGGTTGCTAGAGGTCTTGAATAACCAGAGAGAGGGCCACTAACAGCCGCGTTAGCTCAAGTCAGAAGGGTTAGAATATTCTACCCACTGAGGGTAGAATGGTAGAATGTTCTTACTTAACAGGGAATAAACGGAAAGGCAAACAGGAATTTTACCAGCCATTTTTAGCCCCAAGGCACTTCATTGTCTTCCGTGGAACCTTCGACATTCCAACATTCCAGCATTCCAATGTCCATCATTGTGCTGCCTTTGCTACATTTGTGCTTTTATGAAATATGTTATAGCTCTACACAGGCTCATTGGTAAAACTTTTCATAAAACTAAAGTGCATTGGTTCAATTTTCCTCTGGCAGTGACCACTGGTGATGATTACAGGTAGGAAGCAATTACCAGACAGACTGGAAGGAAGGAAGCAGTGATAAGGGGAAGGGAGAGATAGTGTGAGGATGAGCAGAAAGCGTACAGGCTGGGGATGAGCACTAGGGGGAGGAAAAGCAGGAGAGGTATGGATAAAGAGGGAAGGGCAGGAGTAAGTTAAAGTTGTGGCAGAGTGAGAAAAGCACATAAAGAGTAAAGGGGGAGGGGGATAGTTCTCAATGTTAAAAGTCAAACAGTGGAAAAATTCAACAAGAAAAATAGCTCCCTGATGCCTACAACGCAGTGAAAGGACAAATGTCAACAAATAAGAACAGTGCAGGAATGAAATGCACTGGGGCATAGCAGACAGAAGAATATGGAGGAAAATCTTTGAATAAGGAGCAGTCTTGTGAGACAGAAAAGCCATCCAATTAGGGAGAGAATGTAAAAAAGTGCCAAAATGAATAAAATAAATATTATTAGAACATTGGAATGCTTGGGGCTCCATTGAAAACAATGGAGTGCTGCGGGCTTTTACTGGCCGGTAAAAGCCCGCAGCACCAACATCCCAATGTTCGCTTTGTTCACAGCAACAGCCTTCGGCTCGGGCATTTAACGCGGGGAGCGGGCCTTTAATAGCCGGTAGAGCCCGCTACGGCGGGTTCTAAGGCTATATTAAATTTAAACTAATAAAATGAAAAGTTAAAACACATTACCTCCTCAAATTAAATGTTTATTAAAATATAAAATAATTGAATTCAAAAATATTAATTTAAGTAATAAATACTAGCTTTAAGCTATGTTTTAAGCTTGATTGAAATGTAAGTAATTAATTTAAATGCATGACATATTTTACAGCTAAGTTATAAGTTAATTTTTCTTCATTCGGTGTATTACATTTTAAAAAACTTAAAATGATTCAAAAAAATTAGTTTCATTCCTTACCCCAATCAATCAACTAAATCAATCGTGTCTTATACAGTGCGACTTTTCAACCCAGGGGGTGTCCAGGCGCTTAGGGTTAGGGCGGGTAGCTGCCAGGGGATGTTGGTCAAACAGCCAGGTTTGAGCTGTTTCCTGAACTCTTGCAGAGAAAGGCAGGTTCATAAGTGATGGGGTAGGTTGTTAGAGGCCTTGGGTGCGATATAGGAGAAAGATCGACCTCTGGTGTGTCTGTGTCGGATGCGTGGGAGGTGGGTGAGGGAGGTGGAGCAAAGTTCTCTTGTAGGTGAGTTGAAGTGGAGGCAGTTGTAGAGACCTTAGGCCGGACCTTAGTTGTGGAGGGCCTTATAGGTGTGGGTGAGGAGCTTGAAGAGACATCTCTGCTAGACGGGGAGCCAGTGGAGCACTCTGAGGTGAGGGGTTATGCTGGTTCTTCTACGGAGGTCAAGGACGAGTCTGGCATCTGCGTTCTGAGCAGTCTGGAGGCCGTTTAGGAGAAGTTATGAACCTCCAGCTTAGAGGGAGTTACTGTAGTTGAGTCAGCTTGTGATGAGGGCTTGTGAAATTGTTTTCCTGGCTGATTGCGGGATCTATTGGAATATTTTTCTGAGCATGCGTAGTATATTGAAGCAAGAAGCTGAGACTGTGTTTATCTGTTGTTTCATGGTGAGTTGGGTGTCAAGGATGATTACCAGGTTGCGTGCATGGCTGGTGGAGGTGGGTGGGGGTCCGAGGGTGGGTGACAACTATGAGACATTCCAGGGGCGAGGACCTGTTTCTGAAGATAAGAACTTCCGTCTTGTCTGAGTTTAGCTTGAGACAGTTGGTCCTCATCCACATGGCGATGTCGGTCATGGTGTTGTGGAAGTTTGTCTTAGTGGGGGAGGTGTCCTCTGAGAGGGATAGAATCAGCTGGGTGTCATCGGTGTAGGTGATGATGCTGAGCCCGTGTGTGTGTGCGATGTCAGCAAGGGGTGTCATGTATGTTTTGAAGAAGGTGGGGCTGAAGGAGAACCCCTGGATATGTCTTTGGGTTTGGAAACAAATGGTTCTAGGGCGGCAGAACCTCCTTGATCAATGAGTCATCTAATATCATCAGTGGCGGCAATGAGGGCGGTTTCTATTCTGTGATTGGATCTGAATCCGGATTGGGAAGTGTCCAGCAGTTTGTTGTGGTCCACGAAGTCTGTGAGCTGGCGATTGATGGCTTTTTCCTGCACCTTTGCGGGCAAGGAGAGGCTTGACCTCTGCGTCCTTCCAGGTGTCGGGATGGTGGCCGTGGCAATAGAAGAGTTGATGATTTTAATTAGGGCAGATCCAGTGACCTTACTTCCAAGGTTATAGATGTGGTGTGGGCAGCGGTCCGAGGGGGATCCGGAGTGTATGGATGACATGATGGAGGAGTGTGGCTTCCAGTCAGAGAGTATGTTGGGGGAAGCGTATGATATGAGTACGGTGGAGGTTCAGGATGTTGGGCTGGGGGTCGAAGTTGTTGTATATATAGATGATCTTGTAGTGGAAGAAGTCTGATAGCCTGTTGAATAGTGATTGGGAAGGGTCGACAGAGTTTTAGGTGGCAGAGGGGTGGGAGAACTCTCTGACGATGCTGAAGAGTTTTCTGGCATGGTTGGCGCTTATTTCTATGCAGGAGATGAGTGCTTCTTTTTTGGCAGTTCTGAGTCTCTGGTGGTATTTGTGGAAGGTGACTTTGAAGGTATCAAGTTTGACTAGGATTTTGTCGGTGCGCCAGTACCTTTCGAGCTTCCTGAAGTGACTTTGATGGTCAAGAGTTCTGGGGTATACCAGGATACGGTCTAGGTGCATTTGCTTGCAATGGTCTTTTTGAGGGAAGCGTCTGTGTTGGCGGCGAAGGTGATTCAGTTGGAGAAATTCTGAACTTGGAGCACAAGAGTGTTTGCGTTTTCCTTCTGGTGTCCATAAGGTCGGTGGTCCAAGCAGATGCAGTGAAGTTCCTCCAGCTGCATCTGGGGAGCATGGGGAGTGTCTCTCGGGAAGCAGGTTTTACATTGATTGAGAAAGGAACAATGTGGTGGTGTGATCAGGCGAGCTCGGTGGTGTGGGAGAAGGATGCTCCATCAGTCGTGGAGAAGATGAGGTCGAGGGCGTGACTTGTGCAGGTGGTGGGGCTGGTGACAAGTTGGGAAAGGCCGATGATGCTCATGTTTTCTAGGAGTGAGATGGTGTTGGCGTCATTTGGGTCTTCTAGGTGAAATATTAGGTTGCACAGTAGGATGTAGTGGTTGGACTCAATAGCGAGGGGTGCAATGAGGTCCTGGATGGCGCTACAAAATTTGTGTCTGGGGCCTGTAGACGAGGGTTACCCAGTGTGATCATGAAATGGAGGTGTTCCATGATGTGGGAAGTCGCATCATCCGAGGTGGTCAGTTGATGGAGTCCTTGTGGATTATGGTGATGCCTCCTCCTTTTCTGTCTGTGTGGTCTCGGTGGATCATCTTGTAACATGGGGCAGGGGTTGTGTTGGCGATGTCAGGAGCGGAAGAGGTATAGAGCCAGGTTACGGTGATGAACTTGAAGTAGGAGTAGAGGGTGGTTATAGTGTCCTAGATTTCCATGTCGTGTTTTCCGAGTGATCGGACCTCTGTGGTTTTCTATGTAACTGTGTTGCAATACCAGTGGTTGGTCCTGTGTGGTGCTTGACGTATTGGTTTGGAATATATTTAAGCCTGTTTTGACACTATTACCGCTGTAGTAAATTTAGAAGCACAATCTAACTTTTTCACAGCTCAAATCAGTACTTCACACAATAACCCTGGTGAGGTTTTCAAAATTGTTAAAAAATGTACTCATCCTGGTGCCTTACTACAACCACTAACACCCTCACTCAAGCTCTGCACCCAACTTTCGAACTTCTTAGACATTAAAATTAAATCTGTCATTATTCCCTACATCCCATGAACCCGACTCCCTGAGTATCAGTGGCCCTTTAAGACAGCAGGGGGCTGTACCTGCCCCATGTCTTGTGCTATGTGAATTTGCCCCTATTTTGATGCAGGAGTTTGCTCGCGCTCTCAGAGTTTGTAAATCAGAGTCCTCTGATGACCCTTGCCCCCCTCACACTCTTGTTTCCAACAGTGAGGTAATAAACCCCTCCATTAAATCAGCTCTAACGTCTGTCAATTAGGTCTGCCACAGTCCCCAGTGGCTGGAAACAGTCCAAGCTCATCCCTCTCATGAAAAGGCCATCGGAAGAGAAATCTAACCTTGCTAACTTTGGATCAGTCTCTCTGCTGCCAGCCTTCACCAAGGTACTAGAGAAGCTCATTAATAAACAATTTTCTGCCTACTTAGAACAGAGCAAGTTACCTCACCCTTTTCAGTCCGGATTTTGCCCGGGCTTCAGTACTGAGACAACCCTATTGGAGATGGCTGATATGATTAAGGTTTAGAAACACAAAAGGATGATGGACAGAGAGCTGAACAATGCAAACACTCACCTCCAGTCACAGATCTGGGTTTAATCCATCGTTCTTTTGCTCACCATGCCACCCCAGTTTGGACCCAGGTAAATGCAAATCAGTCTTGACCCTGTTCCTCAAGGGAACAGTCCAGCCCAAACTGCCAAGCCAGGCCCTCCCTGGACCAGAAACAAGCATCCTGGGACCGGTTTCTGGGTATCACCCTTCATCAGCCAGGCAAGCTTGAATCCCGTGGCACAGTGAGCATGGGACCCAAGTCTGGGTATACCCTTCCCACTTAAAACAACTTTAGCAACCCAAAAGGATGATTAAGGTAGCAGTGGATCAGGGGAAGCAGGTGGCCCTGATTCTCCTCAATCTATCTGTGGCTTTTGACACGGTCTTGCACATTACACTTCTACATCGTCTTTGTGCCATAGGCATCTGCGACTCCGCTCTGACCTGGTTCCGCTCTTTTTTGGCAGACAGATCCTATTCTGTCTGGATGGTCCATTCACCTCGGAACCAAAATCCTTAGGCTTCGAGGTTCCAAAGGGGCCTGCAAGGTGCCCCACATTTTCCAATGTATAAATGACTGCTCTGGAGATCTTGGTGTAATCATTTGGAGTTCAAATTGTGTCTTATGGCGATGATACACAATTGCTCCTAACCCTTGATAAAAATGCCCCTAAAGCACAAAGCAATTTTAAGGCATGCATGTCCGCAGTGTTCCAATGGATGAGCGATAACTGCATTCAATGCAATACCAGGAACAAAAAAATCCTTCGCTTTGGGATCCAGCCACCCAGCTAGGACAACGACCTTTTCCAAATAATGTCCCACCGTCTCCTGACCCTACCTCCATGGCTCGCAATGGGGGGGTGAAATTTGATAGTGCTACATCTTTTGACCCCAGGTGGCTAGCATAGTGGGTTCCTATTCTGGACTTTTAAAGCTGCTAAAAAAGTTGCTCTACCTTCTCCCTCTTCTGCAGCAAAAACAGTGATCCAGGCCCTGATCACCTCAAGATTGGATTATTTAAACTCGCTCTATCAGGGTCTGCTGGCCTATCTCTTGAGGAGACTACAGCTGGCCTAGAGCGCTGCTGCTAGGATTCTTTTGTGACTCTCCAGGGGAGCCCATGTACAACCTTTTCTGAAAGAACTACACTGGCTGCCTATCAAGGATGTGTAAGGTTAGAAGGGGTGGTCTTGGCACACAAAGCCTTCTATCGCATTTACCCTCAGTATCTGTCCCACAGATTTATTCCCTACCAACCTTCCAGGTCACTGTAGTCCTCTAACTCCCTGTATGTGGTGATTCCTCAATTTAGAAGGAAAAAGTGGGGTGGCAGCTCGTACTTCTACCTGGCTGCACATCAGTAGAATGCTGTGCTACAGAGGACATCCAGGTCTTCAAGCGTAATCTCAAAACGTGACTCTTTGGGTCTGCTTTCTGGAATCACATGTTAGTAGCGGATCAGGCTAACTGCCAGCACCGGGACACTAACTGAGTAGCTGTTGCACTCTACTAATAATAATAATTATGTGAATAGCAATGGTCTTACTCTTGTGGGTTTATGTTTTTAGCATGTCCGTCCATAAATTCCTTCTTATTTTTCACTAACTCCACCCAGTTTGGAGTGTTAAAAATGTCCCTATCACTCCCCCAGGTCCTTCAGACATATACTACAAAATCCTATACCTATGTGTGTGGAGAGTGCTGGTTCTGGGGTGGACATCCCTGCACTGCAGAGATCGGAGAGTTGCTGAGGCTGAGATATCAGCTTAGGTTTGTGAATTGCATTTGTAGTACAAAAAGTAGTAATACTGGAGTAATACTTTACCCCAGAATACAGTTAGAGACTCTGGTCCCTAGGGTTCAAATGTGAGGTAGCTAGGACTGTTCAGACAAAGTAAAGAAGGTTTACCTGCTAATTCCGTGTATTGGCTTAAGGGTTTCCAAGGTGTTTTCATCAAACCAAAGCTGTTAAAAAAAGGCACAGAAAACATTCCTGCATTAAATTTGTTGCATTATCTTTGATTGTGATCAACTAGAATGCTTTGACACCAAACCATAATCATACATTATTTGCAAATAGAGAACACAATGCACTAGAAATTACTTACTTTAAATAACGTTTTACTTACTGTTAGAAATTGGGTCTCTTCTTGGCAGAGGTATGCACCATGTCCAAGTAGGAACCACAATCCTAGTCAGGGTAAGTCACAATACAACCTAAATTATGCTGTGCTCAAGCTCTGGTAGCTTGGCACAGAGCAGGCAGGCTTAACTTAGAAGGCAATGTGTAAAGCATTGTGCAATAACTCATACAGTAACACAGTGAAAACACCACAAAAAGTACTCCACACCAGTTTTGGAAATTAGATGATATTTGTCTAATTAAAATAATACCAAAATGATAAAAATCCAAGATCCACAAGTCAAGATATTACTTTTTAAAGGATTAGATGAGTTTCAATTCTTAAGAATCAGTGGCTGTATCTTTTTAACACGCAGTACCTGGGCTTCAACAAAAATAATTACACAGAGGGGCTACAGAGGAGGTGATGTGTCCAAAAGTGAAGCAATTCATTGATTTGTCAAGTGTGGCAAAGGCGATGCGTTGTTCTTTTCACGCTGCAAGGTGATGAATCAGTTTCCAGAAGTGCAGTCTTGGCTGCTCACTGTGATGCAGGGATACTTTGACGCCCAGGGACGAACCATGGAAAACCCAGAACACGTTGAGGAGAGGCTATAGGGCTGCATTGATCCGGCAGGTGTTGCGTCAACTTTGGCAGGTGTTGCGTCGAATTTACAACACACTGGAATTTCTTCTCTTTGGTGAAGTCTTTGACAGCCCTGAGACCTCAGAACAGGAGGCAAGCTTAATCCAAGCCCTTGGAGAGCACTTGAGGAGGAAGGCAGAGTCCTCCCAGCAGAGTCAAGGGTCAGCAGCCAGTAGGGCATCAAGCAGGCCAGCAGTCCTTCTAATAAAGCAGTCCAGAGGAGTCCTTTGGGCAGGCAGACAGTCCCTCTGAAAGAGTCAATTTGTAGGTCCAGAAGTGTCTGATTTAGTAGGGTCACAGACCCTGTATATATACCTAAAGGTACCCTTGAAGTGGAGGAAACGTCAAAGAATGACTTTGAAGCATACAAGTTCCCCTTTCAACCCAGCCCTGTCTGCCAGAAGCACTTTGGGGGGTTATCAGTCCTTTGTGTGAGGACAGGCCACAGACCTTTAAAGTATCAGAGAGGGCCCCTTCACCCTTCCTGCCCAGGAAAAAACATCTGTTTGCAGATGAATGCAGATGCAGCTGAGTGCCCTGTGTTTATGGCTGTCTAGATGGAATGTACCAGAGGAGCTGTCAGCCAGCACATACCAGACATTGATTGGAGACAGGTTATTAGACAAAGATGGCTGGCAGTAAGTGCAGGGTAATACCTACTTTCTAAAAGTGCCATTTCTGAAATATTAATGTAAAATCAACCTTTACCAGTAGGTAGGATTTCTTACTACCATTCCAACCATACCAAATATGGCAAGTCTGTTCCTCTCAGATCAGAAATGTCCACTTAAGCATGTAAGGGAATCTCTAATGCTGGCCTATGAGAGGAGCAGGCTTCACTTAATGAAAAACAACTTTGGGCGGTTTCCACTACAATGGCATGTAAAATGTATAATTTATGTCCTGCCTTTTACTTACACAGCACCCTGCCCTGTGGCTTACCTTGGGCCTACCTTGGGGGGTGACATATTGAAGAAAAGGGGAATTGAAGGCTTGGCAAGTAGTTATTAAATGTCAAGTCAGATTGTCAGTGAAACTGCACACACAGGCCTAGCAATGGCAGACCTGAGACATGATGTGGTGAATAACATAAATGCATTCTATTTAACATATCAAAGCCTTCAAGGTTGACATACGTAGACCTCAAATTAATTTGCAGGTATTATTCTATGCACAATTAAAACATGATTGCACATTTTTCTGTCTGTGGAGCACAAATTAAAAAATCTCCTTCAGTATAATGTTTTACAGTCTTGTTCTATTGTAACATAAATTGTATTCCTTTTCTTGGTTGGATGTTCTTGAAGGAAGGAGCAGAGCTCCACTGTATTTTACCACTTCCTCTGGCTAATGGAAGTCGCATACGTAATTTCACTTGTGCTATTTTTTGCTATTCACTAGTTTTTAGGATAAAAGCCACTGCTTATTATCCTTACATAATGGTGTTCTTAATTTTCCATGTGATGTGTTTCAGTTTTTTATCATTGGATGTTTTGATATATCATTTTTGTCACATCACAGTGACAGTATGATTTCTGTGTTTGTTTTATATAATATCATATTTAGATATTCTGACGACCATATATTATCATAGAACATAAGCATAAATCCATATACAGACACCTACATGCTATGATATTCATGTAATTCATAAACATATATTTATTGTTACATGCCTAATAGATTGTTATCTTAAGCATATATGTATTCACCCTCCATGTCATCCATTAGACAACGTCCTGGAGGCAGCTGAAGAGTTTGGACTTTACAGTGTCTGCATGTTGTCTTCATAGTATATAGTAGGTGAACCAAAATATTGAACAATTCCAGAAAAGATTTCATGTAGATGTTGAAAATAAGTGATGAGATGATAGAGCCTTGAGGGAATCCTGTTTTTATGCTGTAAGGTTTGGAGGAGAAAGACATTTGTTCAATTACATAGGAAGGACAAGATTTAAGAGAGAGCGATACAATCTAGACTTGCTTTCTCAAGTTTTAGGATTAGGAGTAAGTCATGGTCGACTGTGTCTAAGGTAGCTGAAAGGTCCAGGAGAAGAAGCAACCCCATTCCGATCTACTGTGTTTTTAAGGTTGTCCCAGATAGAGTTTAGGGTTCATTTAGTGTATCTTCTGAACAGAATACTGGTTGGAAGTCGGAATGTAGGGAGCTTTGTGATATCTGGGTGAATGCTGCTCTTCTATAAGTCTGACGAAGGATAGTCAATTTGCTATAGCTCTGTAATTGTTGAGGTCTTGAGAGTCCAGGTTTGCTTTCTTTAACAACATGTGTATGTATGCCCTTTATAAGCCTTCTAGAAAAACTCCTATAATGAGGGAGTTGTTGCTTAGTGTCCTGACTGGAATGGCCTCTAAAGTTGTTGGGAAAATGGTTTTGAAGATTTATGATGGCCAGGGGTCAGAGGAGAATCTGTCCGTCCTGCTTGCTTTGACAAGATCCAGAAATTCAGTTAGTGATAATTCTTTGAAGCAGTGCAAAGGCTGTTTAAACCTACCCAAGGTGTTTGTTGTAAATGAGTTAGTGTTCTTGTGTTTTTTTGTGGGTAAATAAGAATCCAACATGTCTGCTTTAGTTGTATAATGATGTGCCAGCTTGTGACAAAAATCGTGGGAAAGGGGAAGGATTTCTTCAGTGTATTTTGGATTGTGAAAACCTGTGAGTATTTCATAAAATTCATAATTGGGGCATTTTGCGTTGCAGATTCTACTTGAATAGTAGTTTTGTTTTTGTATTTTTGATTGTGGAGTGTACATTCTGTTATGTCTTTGTAAGTGTGTTTTATCTTGAGGCATGTTTATTTTGAGCCAGGTATGCAATGTGTTGTTTTATCATTTTTAGGTCAGAATTCACCCAATGGGCTACTTTTTTGCCACATTTAGATGCTTTCTTTTGGATTAAGCTATTGAAGGCTTCATGGAGCCATCCATAGATGCTATAATTGTGTCCAGATTTATGTTGAAAGTAAGCTGGGTTTCTAGTTTTTCCAAGTTAAGCTTGTTCCAAAGTGGATATGTAATTGCAGGTAAGATGGGTTTACCGGTGGTCAGTTGTGTTGCAAGGTGGCCAGGTCATCATCTGACCATGTGACTGGAGTAATCCTTTGGCAGGTGAGTAGGTCTGGGTTGCTGAAAATGACATATAGGTGTGTCCTGCAATATGTGTGGGTTTGAGAACAATTTGTTGTAGGTTGTAGGTAATCCAGGCTAGCTGACTAGTGCTGTCAATGAGAAACAATGGGCTAGAAAGAGGATTAGACATTGATGTAGCAGTGATGAATTGGCAGGATGTTAGTGGGTACTGCCACGTGTGGATATTGATCAGCTCTACCATTACCACTATAAACCAGCTGATCAGAAGCAACCATGACCTCCAGAACAAAAGTTTGTTTCTATCTAAGGTTTCTAAGTAACCTGCTTGGGTGGCTGATGTCCTCACACAGTTTTTTTACTCAGTGTGAACTGCTTCTAGCGAGGCCAATTTGTTAATCATCCAAAGATAGCATGATATAGTGCAAAAATGCAGCCATTGGAGGGCTCGTGCAGCAGGGATCATATTTTCTTGAAATCATCCAAAGATAGCATGATATAGTGCAAAAATGCAGCCATTGGAGGGCTCGTGCAGCAGGCATCATATTTTCTTGAAATCAAAATGGATGCACTCACCTTGCCTTCACTGTACAATTAGTCTCTAATCTACTGTCTAGAGCGAACTCTGGAAGTGGAAGATTGTCCAATGTTTAGAACAGAAATGTTGGTAGCTTCCTTCTGTGAGGTTACTTCTGTACAGCATATGTGCAACTTTTTGGTTATTCTTAAGGAATTACATGCTCTCATATACATCTACAACAGTAATTACTTTATGTACTCAAATGCATGAATATTTCCATATGCAGAATTACAACAGGCATACAATTTTGCATGCTTAAGCTGACGCATGTGTGCATTTGAACACTTAAAGTTTGTCCCTGTTTCTCCATAGGGAAATAACATTTCCAACAGGGCATTTGATGCCCAAGGCCTGTAAATCAAATGCTACCAGTGGGCCTTCAGCACTGATTGTGCCACCCACATGAGTAGCCATGTAAACATGTCTCAGACTTGTCATTGCAGTATCTGTGTGTACAGTCTTGCACTGCCAATTCAACCTGGAAAGTGTATTCACCTACCAGGCCCAAACCTTCCCTTTTACTACATGTAAGTCACCCCTAAGGCATGCCCAAGGCAACACCATGGGCAGGGTGCAGTGTATTTAGAAGGTAGGACATGTACTGATATTGTCAACACCAGGACAGTGCGCGCTCTACGGGCGTCTAGAATGGAAAAACCAAACACTCTCAAGATAATGTAATCTATGCATTGTAATGATATGTTATTGTTTAAACTTTTGCATTGCAGAATTCAATCCAAAACATTAATTTATAAGGTGCTTATAAATACTGTACATTTGCAATGTATTGCTGCAGGTTTTCAGAGTGAGTCAGGGTGTGGTCCCTTTCCAGGGCCTTCTAGAAGCTTTCCCTGCAGCATGCTTGGGTGTGGCTGTGGTCTGCGCCAAAACTCTATAAAAAGGAGTCAGCCCAGCTCCACGTGCTCACTATTCAGAGGTCCCGGTGCAGAGCAGCAGCAACTTCCTGAGCTCCTGTTCCGGTGGCCTACCTTGACCTCCCAGGCCTATGTTCTTCATTCTTCAGTGGTGGTTCCTAGTCAGGGCGGTAAGGCGGAGGTTGGGCTGGGCCCCCGACTCCGTATTCGTTGATGCTCTAATTCTTGGGCCTAATTTTGGATGCTAATAACATTTTGCTCCTGCAAGTGTAACTGTGCATTTAAAACTTTTCATGGCATTTGTATGCACGCATTTGGATCGGCAAGACGCGCAATTCTTTTCTGGAGATTAATTTGTGTTATTCATTGTGCGCTACCATTCCTTGACAGTTTCATGGTAGCATTCCCTCCTGGTGTGTAATTCTTGATATTCACTGTACGCTACCATTTTCTTGGCAGTTCCATGGTGACATCCGAATCGGCAACATGCGCGATTCAACTCTTGTGTGAAATTCTTGGTATTCATTGTGCGCTACCATTTCCGAGGCATTAAATGGTGGCATTCGAATCGGCAAGAAGCGTGATTCTTTTCTTGTGTGCCTTTCATGTTATTTATTGTGTGCTACCATTTCTTGGCAGTTTCATGGTGGCATTTGAATCAGCAACACGCGCAATTCCTTCCTTGAGTGTGTATTCTGATATTCATTGTACGCTATCATTTCCGAGGCATTAAATGGTGGCATTCGAATCGGCAAGAAGCGCAATTCTTTTCTTGTGTGCTTTTCATGTTATTCATTGTGCGCTACTATTTCTTGGCAGTTTCATGGTGGCATTCGAATCAGCAACACGCGCGATTCCTTCCTTGAGTGTGAATTTTGATATTCATTTTACGCTATCATTTCCGAGGCATTTTAATGGTGGCATTCGAATCGGCAAGACACACAATTCTTTCTTTGTGTATCAAAGATGTTAATTACTGTACGCTACCATTCTAAGACATTTCCTTGGTAGCATTTTGAGTTGACAAGTTGTGTGATTTATTTCCTTGAATATACATTGTGAAATTTAATGGTGCACAATCCTTTATGGTGTTTAGTACACATATAAAAACCTGCAAAGTGCGCAATTTATTTTTTCCATGCTAAAGAAAGTACTTGAATCTGAAAGTTCTATTTAACCTTTTCTTGTCTCCTTTCCAGGTATTGGGTCATCAAAAATCCTAGTAGTTCTAGAATTATTCTCGGGTTATTTCATGTTTTCAGAAATGAGAAAGCTTAGAGTTATAGCATGGTACTAATTTCATGAGATGTAATTTTGATGTTGTGCTTTAACCTCTTGCTTCCTACAGGTCTCCTTCCCAGCTGTTCCCTTCCTAATCCCCTTTTCCCTGCTTGGACTCTCTTAGACTCTGTGATAAATCTAATCAGAGTATTGGAGTGGTCTAGTGGTGGAAGTGTTGGGAACGTGCACAGACCCCGAGGATCTAGTGACTCTGACAGATATGTTTTACATGTCCTGATAGTGGAATACTTCCAAAGTCGTTTTTCTCTATTGCAGGGCCTATCTCTTGGGATTACCTTTAAATCCATTTTAATTGTATTTTCCCATTGAGGGCAGATAGAGATTTGGAGTTTGGGGTCTCTGAACTCACAATTTAAAAAACATTTTTAGGTAAAGTTCATTTTTAGATTATCTGTTTGAAAATGCCACTTTTAGAGAGTGGGCATTTACTTGCTTAACCATTCTGTGCCTCTGCTTGGCATCCATCTCTGGGCCAGAGTGACTGCTGGGCCAGTTGTGAATTCACTCTAGACAGTACCACAAAGGGAGCTGATGTATGTCCTGCATAAAGAAAGAAAGGGGATTCAGAGGATTAATGGTCCAGTGTATGCCCTCCTGTGAATACTACTATGTATTGAAATACACTGTTCCAAAAAGGGAAAGAGAGACAGGGAGAACACTAGGGCATCCTAATTATTAGGAGCAATTGAGTGTCATGCTTCATCATCGGACGTGCTCCTCGTAAGACCGGCACTGCAATGTCTGATGGGCACCCCCTGTAGGGGGGGCTCTTTGCCGGAGATCGTTTCTCGATGATGCCACAAATCCCAAGAGTGAGTAAGGAGAAAAAGAGGAGAGATCAACAGAAAGATTAAAATTGGCTCAAGATCCTAAATGAGTACTAAGTTTATTTGGCTGTATTGGGTGATGGCCAAGATTAAAAATGTAACAAGAGAGTGAGATAGAGATAATGCTCAACCACTCTCTAACAACTTTATAAGGAAGAGAGGAGGCCAGGAACTACCAGACCTTCCTCAAAATGAGGTCGACATGTATCACGTCTCTGTGGTCCAAAAGGATCCTATGACGCTTCTTCAGGACCTAATGCATCTTAAACTTCTCCTACAATAAATTAAGTTGACTCCTGTAGTCTGAAACTGACAGTACAAATGTTACCAGTCACTAACACGAGTCCAATCTGACCCGAATTTGCTGTTCCTATTAGTCACCCTGAAGATGTATAAAAAACACTTAACAATATGTAGCTTATTTTCTAGATAATCATTGTCAGAATAAGTACAAAATATTGTCAATAAAACAAAAAACAAGTGACAAACTGTGCAACACAAGGTGGTGGTGTTGGTGGTGGCAAACCCATGCCAAATGAATAAAGATGGGCTTACCCTCCCAAAGTCGGGTCCGGGCTTCATGGGATCACACAGGCCATTAGCCAGGCTTGCAAAAACTCTGAACGTCAAGTAGACAAAAAAACAAACAAGAGAACACACATCTCTGTTACAGTACAGATTGAAACTTAATCCATCAAATGGCAGAGTGTGCTTAACTTGTACAATAATTGTATGAAAAATTTCATCCATCTGAGAGCACATGTTAACCCACCCGTGTGGTGTCACTAGAACTGGTCATAATCAAAAGGAAAAGGAGACCAGTATGAATCAGGGGTTACTGTGTCTGATTACTTATACAGTGAAAAAAACCTCACTCCAGCCCCACAAAAAACTACTAAGCAGACAGGCAGAAGAAATGGAATGTTTGTGATACAAACGATCTGTAAAAAGCAAACAAGAGTGTGTCAAACAACTAGGTGGTTCTCTGATTGTGAAACCGGCCCTAGGAATACAAACAGAGGAACACAGGTTTGGAATCCGAACCCTCAGTGTCTCCCTTTACATTAAAGTAATCGCACACGCAGAGTAAGCGTGCCATAATGAAGAGTTCCGAACTGAGGGGGCTGTCGCAATGATTCCCTTACGTCAAAAATTGAACAAACAAACGTCCGGGGCACTTGCTTCTAAAGTCCTGGTGGTGTGTAGATAACCTACCCCTGGCTGCACTCCCGAATGTAAAGGGAGCCGCGGACCGAGGAGTAGAAGTAGTCCGTAAACCGGAAGCAAGAGCGAAATGCTAACGTTCTCGTTGCCAGGCAACGCGGCTGGGTGCGGCAAGGCAAAGCCATCAATCGTGATGGTAGAAATAGAAAATGGGGTGCTGTCCCGGCTCGTATTTGCTAACAACTGCAGACAGCGGCCATATCAGAGTAGTGCTAAACTGTGTGGATTAACATAGAAGCTGCCATGTAAATAGGCAAAATGTTCCACTCGGGACTACGCAGCATAGTTCATGTAATGCAGGTATGGAACATGAACACCAACTGTGGCATGTCTGATATCAACAACACTGTCAGCTTAAAATTATTATAAAAAGACTATTAAAGAACATAGTAATTTACAATGATGTATGTAGGGGTGCAGGATCAAGCTGTATCAAAGCCATACATACAGATGGTAGACAGTATAGGATGATATTCCTTAAAGTATGTCCTGCATATCCTGATGGGTCTTCCTGGGCTAGAGTGGAAGTAAGGAGCTGACACCTGCACTTGAAAGGGCTATGCCTGACCTCACACAATACAGTCTCTAACCCCCTGGAGTGTGGCTGGGGCAGGGAAACAAAGAGACAGGGTCTTGTGCACTACATTTGAAGTTTGCCTACTTCAAAGGCAGAAATGAGTATAAGTATTGGACTACTGACCCCACAACTTTAGATCACTTCTGGATCAAGAGGAACCTCTGCCAAGGAGAAGAACTCAAGAGCTGTGAGAAGGAGTACTGTCCTTTGCTGTGTGTACTTTTCTGGGTTGGCCTGCAGTTGCTGCTTCTGCCTTAGAGAGGACAAAGACTGGACTTTGCTGTGCATCCTGCTTGTGAAGTTTCTCCAAGGGCTTGGACTGAGCTTGCCTCCTGTTAAGAAGCCTCAGGGAAATCAAAGACTTCATCTGTCAGCACCTGGGCTCTCTTGATGAGACCCCTGACCTGCAAAATGGTGCCACATCCAGTCCCTGGGCCCCCGGTAGGAGAAGCTGGCAGAACCGGAGTGAAAATCCACTCACCAGAGCCGAGCTGCAGACAAATCTATGAAACACCCAGCTTGCAGCTGTAAAATCGATGCAGCTCCTGTCCCGTGGCTGCAGAAATCAACAGATTGCCAGCCCAGCGTGACTTCATCGTTACAGTACATCCGAACTTTCCATGCATTGTCCCTGGGTGTCAAAAACCTCATCATCTCCGCACGGACCAGAGGGAGGCTGTCTGGAAATAGACGCATCCCTTCCCTGCGAGGAAAGAATTGACGCACAGCCTCACTTGCGAGTAAGAAATCGGCACATTGTTTGCTTTTCTGATGCACCCTCGCCCCTGCAGCTTTATTTTTGATGCATGCCAGGTACTTTGTGATAAAACAACGCATCCATTGATTCTTATGGATTATGATTCTTTTTACTTTAAAATTTGATATCTTTACTTGTGTATGTTGGATATTTGTTGTTTCGGTCTTGCTTAATTTAGATAAATATTTTGTTTTCTTCTAAACTGGTGTGGAGTCCCTTTGTGATGTTTTCACTGTGTTACTGTATTGTTTGTGCAAATATTGCCTCTGAGTTAAGCCTGACTGCTTGTGCCAAGCTACCAAGGGGGTGAGCAGGGGTTATCTGACCCTTACCCTGACTAGAGTAAGGTTCCCTGCTTGAACAGGGTGTCAACTGACTGCCAACTAGAGGCCCCATTTCTAACAAGCCCCATGGTCCTAGGATGCTGTCGGTATCAGCAAGTGAAAGAAGAAGTGTGGGATGAGGCTGTCCTTGTTGTTTGTCTGAGGGGAAAGTCATCCTCTAATTTTAACTTACCATTTCAAACTAAAATATTTTAATGAACAACCAAGGGTAAACCTGCTGACAGGTGCAATTAAAGCAGTTGTAAGCAATCTTAGGTGCAAAAACCTTTCAATGTTTGTGATCTTTATTTCCAAGCCAATTCATCATGGCCTAGCTTTAATAATACTTGATGCAAGTCCGGCACAAAGCATTAGTAAATCTTACCTTTAATATACACAAACATTCAGATTCATTAAAATATCCCAGATAGGGCTTAGTTTCCCCTAGGTCACATTACAAACTTCGATGCTAAATCTATTATGCATCATCCCTAGATTCACCTGCTGTCCCCTAATACACTACAAATGGCACAATTATCAAATGCTCTGCATTGATCCCACTACCCTCAGTGGCTTCTATGCATGCAGCTATGATGGCTCCTTCAGTGTAAAAAAAAATATCCTAGGTTCTGCATGTGGCACAAGCATGGGCAGATAGATGCCACTTATTCTTAGCCATGAAGCACCATTTAATTTGCTTTGCGTCCTACACAAGAATCATTCATTGACAACATAATGTAACATAATTGAACTTTAAGACAGTAGTATTTGCCCTATCAAATCTTGCTTCACCAACATCATTCTTCTTCTTCATGACAGCTTCCATGCCCAGTCCCTCTCTAGTCACTGTTAATTTTTCATGCATACTTACACATTTGCTGTATTCTGTCCTGATAATGCCAGGTGCCAGGGCGTTCACCCGAATATTCATGGGTGCTAAAGCAGGGGCCAGAACCTTGGTTAAGCCATTAACAGCTGTTTTACTGACACTGTAGGGACCAATCATCTGAGAAGCAAAGATAAGGAAAGTTTTAAATACCCTGAGCAAATGTGCTTCTTTTTACTTATAATGCCACATCAGTACTGTCCCTGAGCAGAACTGGGTTGCGACCACTTAGTTCCTTGCACTGGTCTGGATGCACCAAGCGCAAAGTGTTGCAACATAGTTCACCTGATAATAAACAGCGAACTCGTTTTACATGAGCTTCTCACTGTGCACAATAATGAAAGAAGGGTTGGAGGCATGCATGGTACAGCAGAACTCTGCCTCTTTCACTTTTACAGTGCCTTAATACCACAGTGCATTGTGAAAGTACCATTGGGAGCGTCCAGCCCTTCCTGGGAGTAGCTGCCAACTGGCTTGATACCAGCAGTTGCTCAGTGGAGACTCATAACCTAGGACGGTAACAACTTTGCAAACAAAGAAATTCTCCTCCACTAAAGTGACAGGAGGTTTGGATTCTATTAAAGACATGGATGCAAAGATCATGAAGTTACTTCTCTACTGCTTTAACTCTAACCTTAAGCTCAACTTGTTTCAATACATATAACATGAAAGAAATGTTGGCAGTGAAGAGCACTGGGGGCCTCAAAAGAATAAACACCAAACAGTTAGAAGGCTACAAGATAATCAGCTCTGCTTAACAGTAAACTTCCTCTTCTTTGTGGTGAAATAAACAGTCTTTCTAATGAGCTTCACAGTAAGGAAGACATGAACTAACTCATAATTTTGTACAACATTGTAAAGTGCAACTAATAATAGAAGAGGAATTTGTTTTGGTGCCTCTTATGACACAATGTAACACCATGAGGAGAAAGGGATTTTTTACCTGTATCTAAAGCCTTGACATTGAGACAGAGCAGCCTTTTTAAAATAAATTAGAGGCATAGAAGTAGCATATGACAGCTTCTATATTACATTTGAAAGGCCTATTAGAGAAATTAGCATAGAAATGAAAATGTGCCTGTTTGAATTTCAGCGAGCCCTGTGGCCCACCATATTTCTGACACCACATTTAGCATGAAAGCATTTTGCATTTATAATGTGTGAATTATTAATGAAATTAACATGAACACACTTATATTGAGTTAAATGGCTTTCTTTTTTTCTTTTTTTTATTATTTTAATATTGAAGATGCACAGCAAAGAAAAAGAGCAATATAAATAGAAGACATACAAAGACATATAAATACATATAATTTATCTCATCCATATACAAAAAACAGCAATTGCTCATAAGGTTCATTAAAGCCATCCTAAAAAAAAGAAGTAAAGTGCAGATAAAGTGCAGGAATTAATGATGCTTGATACATTTCTCATACAATCGGTGCTTAACTATTGCCTAACCACTGTGCAAGCGGTGCCCAAATTGATTTCCCAATCTGTCTATGGACACGGCCCTTAAGCGCGAGAGAGCCCATCTAAAAAAAAACATTGAGCATAGACGGGCCAGCCAGTGGTTAAAAGTCTGTGGCATTGATACCAGCCAGTCAGACGTAATACAACAATGGGCCACTGACATAGCTAGAAACAAAAACTTCTGTGACTGGTCTGTATGGCCCGCTCTATCAATTCCTAGCAATACAAGTTGAGGAGTAATCACAACATCCTGATGAATAATCCTAGACAAAAACTTGGCCATATCAATAAACTATTCCTGTAGTCTACTATAGTAGAAAAACATACGTACTAAATCGCCCGCTACGCTCTTACAGCGGGGACATACCACCCCCCTCGAGCTGCCCCATTTAGATAACTTGGCAGGGGTATAATAGAAATGAAATACTGTCTTATAATGTTGCGCTTGAGGCCCAGCAGCAAGCAAAAAGTGCTGGGCCATGTCTAAAGAAGCCAAAAATGAGGCTTCAGAAGCTCCAATACTCCATGCCCACCTCTCCACATTATTACCCAAATCATCTGACAATAAATCCAGAAAAAATAGGTATAGCGACTGAACCCGCCGTCTAGTTGACTTGTGCAAAACCTCCAAGACTGGATTTCTGTCCCCCAATGGCCCACATATGGGAGTGGAAGTTGTCAGCAAAAAATCCCTGATTTGTAAGAATTAAAATAAATCTTTACTATCAAGCTTAAACTTGCTTGCCAATTCCTCAAATGACTTAAGATGGCGATCCTTATAAAAATCGCCAATACGCCGGACACCCCGCTGTGCCCAATTGGCACAGCGCTTGTCCTTAAAGATGTCGGGAAGAATGGGCGAATTCAAAATAGGCGTATAAAAGTTAACTCGGCTGATTTCAAATCTAGTTTTAATACAAGACCACACTTTAAATGCAGCCCGAACGGTCTTAAACTTAACTTTTTTTAAATAGCTAAGCTCAACAATTTTCATGAAAGCTGCATTGACATAACTTCCCCAAATCATGTTGTAAATAGAAGGACAAGTTTCACACAACGCCTCTACTGTCAACATCTTGGGTAATTAGCAGTTGAATATATTTTAAAGCTGTTACCCAGTAATAAAAAAGGAAGTTTGGGGCAGCCCAACCCCCTTTCTTTCTTGGAAGCACTAAGGCCCGTATTTATACTCTTTTTAGCGCCGCATTTGCGCTGCTTTTTGACGCAAAACGGCGCAAACCTACAAAATACAATGGCATTTTGCAAGTTTGCGCCATTTTTGCGTCAAAAAACGACGCAAATGCGGTGCAAAAAAAGTATAAATACGGGCCTAAGTACTTATATGCCAGCCGTGGTTTAGAAAAGGACCGTTTAAAACTGTTAGCTGCAAATTTCCATGTGTTTAAGCCAGTCATTGCTAATTTCCAACAGAATAGTGTGAAGCAAGTACAGAACCCTGGGTAAGAACAGCATTTTAATAAGATTTCACCGCCTGATAATCGGAAAATGTAAATTATTCATACGGTGCACTTCTTTCCTAGTTTTGGCTAAAACAGGGGCAAGATTGCTCTCAACAATCTGCTCCAGATTAATAATTCATCTAACACCTAAATAGGTCACTTGTTCAGCCCTTTCTATTATCGCTAAATAAAAACCCATTCATTACCCAGTATTTGACATTTAGCCTTGTTTAAGAAATAGCCAGAAATATTGCTAAACTCTGCCGTTAGCTTCTCTATTTCTTCAACCGCCAGCCCTGGATCAGGTGTAGTAATGGTTATACCATCAGCACAAGCCAGTATTTTAAACGTGCCGTCAATCATTACCATGGGTGGGATTGAATTACTTTGGAGGAGCCTTCTAATTAAGGATCAATATAAAGTGCAAGAAGTAATGGCGAGCAGGGACAGCCCTGTCTGGTACCCCTTGTGATGAAAATAGGGTTAGAGGATGCCCCGGCCAATTGAATTCGAGCCATAGCTTTCTGATATAGGCCCTGTATTGCCCTGATAAAGCCAGAATCTATATTAGCTTTAGAAAGCACTGCCAGAGATACTCCCAGCTCACCCGATCAAAAGCCTTTTCAGCATCTAATAAAATGAGTGACATAGCTACAACCTTGGATGCATCTAACATGGCGATGACCCGCCTCACATGGTCCGTGGTCCCACGCCCAGGAATAAACCCATGCTGCCATGAGGAAACAAGCCCGCTAATTTCTCGGCCCATTCTAGTCGCAAGAATTTTAGCATACAGCTTAGCGTCTGCAGTTATTAATGAAATAGGGCGATAGGAACCTGGCAATAATGGATCCTTCTCCTTTTTAAAAAATACAATAATATTAGCACCTAGCCATGAGCCTGGTGCCTCTGCTCTATCCTGACTGATGTCATAATTCAGTTCCTCAAAAAAAGTATAAAAAAATTCCATTGTGATCATATCGTGCCCAGTAGCTTTCCCATTAGGCAAAGAGGCTAATGCTGCTATGATCTCATCCAGAATATCTGGAGTAGCCAGTTGGCGGCTCTCATCTGCCGACAGCCTAGGACCTGGCGTTTCACTCAAATACTGGCCATACCTTTCTTCTAAATCGAGTGGGGGTTGGTTTTTCTGCTGATACAAAACAGAATAATAATCCTTAAAAACCTTTAATACCGCTAAACCCCCCGTACAATCTGCCCTTGATTGTCCTTGATAGCAATAATGGCATGCCGGGTCTCCTTCTGTCTAGTATTATATGCAAGCAGTTTGCCCACCTTCTCACTGAACTCGTAGCATTCCTGTCTACGAGTATGAGCTTTAATATTGTCTTGATCTAAGTACATCTGGGTAATCCTAGCTTTCATAGCGGCAATCTGATCTAAAATATCCTGTATAGAAAGATTATCCATTGTCAGCCCCACTAACTGCCGTTCCCAAAAAGCCAACTCAGTCTGAGCCGCACGTATGGCTGAAGTACTTTGTTTTTCCCTGTTTAGGGCATAACTCAATGTTTCCCCATGAACAGCTGCTTTTATGGCATCCCAAAGCACCCCCGGGAGGAACCGTGCCCCTGTTAAAGCTCAAGAACTCCGGTATCCATTATTTCAACCGTAACACATAAGCCAAGTCCAGCAATAGTCGCTGATCAAAAGACCAGGGTTTAAAATGTCGCTTTTTGTGTAAGACAAAAATTGTGCTACCAAAGGATTATGGTCGGACATGACTCTAGGAAGCTTTTCGACAGAAAGCCCTTCGCACAACGAGGCTGACAAAAAAAATAGTCAAGCCGGACAGACTTCCTGTGCGGATGAGAATAAAAGATGTACCCTGGGTCAGAGGGCGTACACTGCTGCCAAGCGTCCACCAGACCATGGCTCTGCACTAGGGTTTGTAGAGCTCTAAACGACTTTGGTGTTCTTCCCGAATATGAATCCTGGTGCTGGAAGAGAATACTAGTCTTAATGTGTATATTTAAATCGCCACAGACAACGAGCGGTAAAGGCCAAGCAGCAAGCTCCAAATTCAAGGTATTAATTACGACCGGATCATCAAGGTTAGAGCCATAGATTGAGCACAAAGTAAAACTAGTTTGCCCCATTATAGACTCTAAAATCACCCAGCAGCCCAGATTATCAACCCTTTTCTTAGCCACTGTAGGGAGATCACGCCGTGCAAGTACTGCAACTCCTTTTGTTGTGGTTCCTTGAGTGGTATAAGCCAGTAATTAGAGGTCAGGAAAATCCAACAAATATTTTTTAGTTGGGATAACATGTGTCTCCTGTAGGCAGATTACGTCTGCCCTAGTGTTTTTAAGCCATGGGTAAAGAGCCGCCTTTTCGTAAAATCATTTAACCTGCATATATTTAGCGTAGCTATACGGAGATTATTACAGTGCCCCATTTAAGGCTCTAAAGTTAACAGCCATAATCTAACCAAACCTAATCATACATGCAAAAAATATCTTCAATGGCTTACTGTACATTTTTCTGTGCATCTTCCTTACTTTATCGCTACCCCAACCTACCCAACCCCACCCCACAACCACCAACCCCCTCAAACCAGGACCCACCTCCCCCCCTCCACCCCACACCCCATCAGATGACACAACCAGACTGAAGGTCTGTAAGATGGACAAGGCCCCTCCCCTCGGAGGCTCCAAACAACAACACCTTGGTAAAAAACAAGTAAACAGCAATGTGGCCCCCCTAAAAAGAAGAAAAAAAAACACCCTAAAATAGCCTCCCCCAGAAGAACAGCAAAAGAAGAATAAAAATCAACCACCAAAAAAAAGAAGAAGGAAAGCCACTAAACCAATATCATATAGAACATTTTACCCCCTTTTTATCCCCCCTCTTCCTACCTCCCCTCCTTCCCCAATCCCTCCTCTTTGTTTTTTTTTAATTCTCTTGAAATCAGTTAAGTCAAAGATTGCAACTACTCCTTGGCCTTAATCTCAGACGAGAATATACCTATATAGGAATAGTGCCTTTATGTATTGTCTTAAGGCGAGCAGGAGACAGTAAATGAGCTTTGTCTCCCTTCTCCTGAAAGGAGCTAATCAATTGTCTCAGGCGCCAACGTCTCGCTACTGTGGCATGACAAAAATCTGGGCGGGAGAAAAAAGTACAACCCTCACAGCTAATCTTGGAATCGGGGGGGGGGGCTTTCTCAAAAATTATTTGGCGTAGCAAGAAGTTACCAAAATAGACAATAAAGGCCCTGGGCTGCTGTTGATTTGCCCCAGTTACTCCTCCCAGTTTTTGATTCTTCAGGTACAATGGGAACCGATGGGCTCTTTGTATCTCTTTCCCCCAATCCCATCCAACCTGTTCCAGAAATGCTACGCTAAATAGCCTAACTATGAAGGACATTGGATCCTGCCATTCTGCTCCTTCTTGTATCCCCAGTAAACGCAAATTATTACGGCGTTGCCGATTTTCAAAATCCTCTATTTTCCACTGGATATCAGAGAGATGAGTATCACGTATGGCAGTTTGATGTACCACTGCCCCCAACTCTGTTTCTAACACGTTTGCCTGGGACTCGAATGTAGCAATACATTCCCCTATCTCTGAGCAGGTCTTTGCAATTTTGCTAACTGCTACTTGTAATTGCTTCGTAGCCATCCTGGCTTTCTTACTATCACCTTGAGTCTGTTTATGTTGTGCCATGATGGTTTGATGTATAAGGTGCAGGGAAGGGAGAGGAGCCTCTACGTTCACACCATCAATCCCGGAACCCGCCAGGCTCACAGAGAGATCATCCAGACTGTGCTGCGGCTGTTGAGTGCCTGTATAGTCCCACGACATTGCTATCACCCCACGTGCATTTTTCTTTTTTTTTCCTTTTCTCATTAAGCTCCATAAACTTGTCCAAGTTAGCCACCTCACCTCGCCTTTCATGACATTTAATTGCAGTACACCTCAGCATGGAGGTAGGAGTCAAGGGGGCAGTGGAACTATTATAAGTCTCTGAGTCTGTTAAGGAGCTAGTACTGGCATCATCTGAATCCCTGGATTGGTCCGAAAGGGACCAGAAATTCTCTCCAGCTTCACCTAGAGCAAGGCAATCCTCATTTCCCTGCCAGGAGTTGCGGGTGGCACCAAGAGTAGAAATAGGGGCCCGCAAGTCTGCACCTGCCAGCGGATGTATTGCCGCTGCCCGATCACAGCTACCTCAGGATCTTGAGCAAACATTGCATTACCCAGAGGGACGGACCCTGTGGCAGCTGACAGCTCCTTCCCTCAAACAATATTGACTGACCTTCAACACTAGAGCTAGGAGCTGAAAGGTGTAAAGATGCCAGGGAAAGGCCTCCAGCAAAATTGCTTGTATCCAAGTGCCCATTACCATCAGCATCAGCATCAGCCTAGAGCAGCGTTCTATTATATGAAAAAGGGACAAGAGGCACTGGTTCGCAGCCACTTTCCCCCACCTCAGCCACCACTGCCGCCAAATCCAGAGGGCATTCAAAATTAGTAGAATCTGTGGGCATACTGCCCACTGGAGGAACTGAATTCTGAGGGGTTTTGAGCATTAGAGGTATAGTCAGCCCACTCCCATGTTCTCCAGCAGAGTTGGCATAAATTTTCGACTTACAGTTCCAATCCAATGCCAGAGAAGACCCTGGTGCTGACTGTTTATCCTCTGGGGCCCCCTGGGCTCTTAGAGCTGCTTGCCTCCTGACATTACCAGCACTTCCACTCCTGGGAGCACCCCCCGAGACGGGGATGGGGGGTGAGAAGGTTGGCGGTCCTGCGGCCTGGGCTTTGACTGGCTGCCTCTTGCAGTCTTTGCGGCCATTAACTCCTGCTGACCGATTCAAAGTCGGGAGGAAAGGAAAAAAAAAGAAAGTTCCAAAAGGCCGCAGGTATGACCATTGCAGCAATGGCAGCTCGCACGGGCACAAACCACTTACGGGAGGCACGACCGTAAAAAATCACGGCGAAAATACCCCCTATTAAGTCGTTGCTCGCTTCCCGCATAATCTACTTCTGTTGAGAGGCGGAGGCAGAGACGCCAACCGGAGCTGCGAGGGGAGAGAGAGCCTATGGCCGTTAGCAAGTCATGGCCACCATCTTGTCTCCAGGCAAAAAACAAGTTAAATGGCTTCATAATGTGAAAAATAAATAAGTGTTTAAAAATTGTCTTGACATAACATGAATAAGGTTTCAATAAAATAATTTGTTTTGCATATTTAATTTAAATGTAAAAGTGCACAAAGGTTTAGAAATGTATTAATTGTATTAATGTGCATTAGGCTCTTTTAACATGACTAGGCCTGAAAGTTCATTTTGCAAGCCGAAATGGAAAGGTTTCTGTTCATTTTCTCCTTTTACCTGAATTATTTTCTCTAGGCATCAAATGTAATGTTGAATGTCATATTGAATTCCAGGAGAAAGGCATGTTTCAAGTTCAAGCTAAGGTAACAATATTTGTTCTAGCTGCTTAATTGCAGAGGAAGCTCATGATTTTTATTTGAAAGAATATTAGTTTAGCTTATTGTGGATCATTGTCAATTTATGCATTGTGCTGATATGCTGTTGTTTAACCTTTTGCATTGCAGCGTTCAATCCTGAAGACTTATTTTCAAGGTGTTTATAAATACTGTTCATTTGCAATGTACTGCTGCAGGCTTTCAGAGTGTGTCAGGGTGTGGTCCCTTTCCAGGGCCTTCCAGAAGCTTTCCCTGCAGCATACCTGGGTGTGATTTGTGGGCTGGGCCAAGACTCTATAAAAGGGAGCCAGCCCAGCTCCACGTGCTCACTATTCAGAGGACCCGGTGCAGTGCAGCAGCAACTTCCTGAGCACCTGTTCCGGAGGCCTACTTTGATCTTCCAGGCCTAGCCCTTTCACATGTCGGTGATTCTAGATCAGGGCGGTAACAGAGGTTGGACTGGGCCCCTGATCCCGTTCTCAAAAGCTTTCGAGTTCTTGGGCCTAATTTGCAAGATAAAACAATTTTGCCCTTATGTGTGTGAATGTGCGCTTGCGGTTTAATGGCATTTTCATGCTGACACTTGAATCGTCAAAACGCGCTATTCATTTCCTGTGCTTAATTCGTGTTATTCATTGTACGCTACAATTTCTTGACATTCATATGGTGGCCTTCGAATCGGCAAGACGCGCAATTCCTTTCTTGTGCTTAGTTCATGATATTCAGTGTGCACTACCATTCCTTGGCATTCACGTGGTGGCCTTCGAATCGGCAAGACGTGCAATTCATTTCTTGTGTCTAATTCATGATGTGCATTGTGTGTTACCATTTTATGGCATTTCCGTGGTGACATTCGAATCGTCAGAAAGCGCGATTCATTTCTTGTGTTGAACTCATGCCACTCATCGTGCGCTACCATTTCATGGCATTCTCTTGGTGGCACACGAATCGACAATACTCGTGATTCATTTCTTGTGTTTAGATCACGATGTTCATTGTGCGCTACCACGTCATGGCATTTACTTGGTGGCCTTCAAATCGGCAAGACGCGCAATTCATTTCTCGAGTCTAACTCATGTTATTCATTGTGCACAGTCATTTCATTGGCATTTACAAACCTTTGTGAAAATCTGCAATGTGCGCAATTCATGTTCCTGCATTTTAAGAAAACTAAAGTGTTAGAATTCTAGATGTTATATTGTATGTGCATAATAATTCCTTCAAGTACAATTCATATGATGTTATAGAAATCATTTAGATTATTTCCTGATCCTCATGCAAAAGACAATACTTGAATTTGAAAGCGTAATTCTAGAAGGTTCTGATGTTTCTAATTCATGTGTAACATTTCATTGAGTGGTTCATTGGAAAGTTGTATTCATCTTTCTTGATTCCTTCACAGGTATCCAGTCATCTTGAGGACTAGTTATTTAAGTACATGCTTAAGTTATCCATGTTGCCAATATGCCAATGCTTAGAGTCATAGCCTAGTAATGATGAATATAATATAATCTTAATATTGTGTGTTTTAACCTTTTGCTTCCTACAGGTCTCCTTCCCAGCTGTTCCCTTCCTCATCCCCTTTTGCCCACTTGGACTCTCTTAGACTCTGTGACATTCTAATCAGAGTATTGGAGCTGTCTTGTGGTGGACATGTTGGGAACGTGCACAGACCCCGAGGATCTGGGACTCTGACAATTATGTGAAAGAAATTGTATGTTACAAATTGTCAGAAAATGTAATATTTTGGCGGAACCCTGTGACGGAGGAAGCAAGCAATGCAATTTTGCTGTTAAAATCCCTAAAAGATGCAAACTTGGTGGCAACACTATTCAACCATTGGATGATGAAGCTCACACCTAATATGTGCCCAGTTGAGGAGCCAATCAATGAATTTTGTGAAATTTACTTAGTGAAGAACTTTGAGTCTGAAGGCAATCCATTGTGAGATCTTTTTACTGTAGAGTCAGTCATTCACCAGCTCTTCTATGTTTCTTAAGTCTGCTTTCTTTTTCTCTTCTCTAAGTCCCCTGATAATTGTTCTTATCATAGTCATAATCGCCCCATGTAGTTTTAGTACTAGTATGCCCAACTGATTCTGAACTGCTGATTAACCTTATGTGCAGCTCGTGTTCTGCACCATCCTGATGCTGTTATCAACTGACACTGAAAGAAGGTGACCACTCTGCTCGACAAATTGTTGCATGCTGTCCAATGAGAAAAGGTATGACTACATGTGATTTTTGGTTTCTTTTTTAGCCTAGTAACTTACAACAGTATATTTTTGTGGTTAGTCACCTGAACAAGATGATTTGTTTTCAAAATTATTTTTGTCCTTCTTTTATTTTTGCTTTTGCCCACATGTGTTACCCCTCTCCCCCACATTACTGACGGTATTTAATATTGTTCCTGGGCTATTGTGAATGATTTGTGATTCTATGATTCTAAATTCTGACTCTGTCACCAAGTTCAAAGGTTTGGTCGACCTCTGAGGGTGAGAATTTGGGATGGTGTTTCACCCGAGTGTTTGCGGTTTCTGAACCCAAGGTGGGAAGAAGACCTCAGCGACCGCTCTAACAGTTTTTGGTAGAAGAGTTACTGTTATGTCTTGTGAGGAGTAGAGTTAGAATTTTCCACATTATGAGTGGTTTGGTGTAGAGTAAGGGTTGATGAATATTCAGCATTGTGTTCCAAGTGTGTGGTATGCGTTTTGAGTAGAGTTTGCACCTGCAGTGCTTTAGCAAATCATGGTGAAGTGTGATGTATGAAGTGAAGTAGAGAGCTTGATACTCCAAGGTAGTTGAGTAGGAAGTTTACATACTCCAAGGTATGAGAGTGGAGAGATGCGTACTCCAAGTGAATGCGGAGCTTTGTGCTAAAACATTTCCCACATCGTTGTTGTTGTTAACAGGTCCTGCTTGGTCTAAGACTCCAGAATATGTACAAGTGTATGGAGACACTGGTTAATGTATTGTCTGCAAGTGAAGGTGTTGGTCGATTGAGTGCTGTCAAAAACACCAGTAGATTTTCCTTGAGTGTGAGTTGTTGGTTGATATGAGGTGAATCCTGGGTGCACATGGAGGATCCATTTTAATCAGGAATGAGATTTGAGGGTCAAATGTTACTTGCATTTCTGAGAAAGCAACAGTCTGAAGAGTAGCTGTTTGTGCGAATGGCCACAGTTGAAAGTTTTAAGGTATTTGACTCCTACCCGTAGTGAGAAGACCAATTTTGGTGCTAGCAATATTTTGCATTTAGGTTTTGCATAAGAGGTATATGAGACGCAGCTGCTGAACTGAGTGAGTGTAACATCATTTGGTCCACGCTGAGATTGGTCACTTGGTGATAAAAGCCACGCAGGGATTGGTGGACAAGACTGCGCTGCTAACGTTGAGAACAGCTCATGAAAAGGATCATGGGATTGAAATGATTTCCTGGTTTCATAGATTTTGTGTTTGTGAATTAGATTTGGGTAAAAATAAAGTTTTTCAAACCTTTAAAGAGTGCATAGAGAGGAGATGTTTTTTAGTCCAGTTGGAAAGGGTGAACCTACTCCACCTGACGGTACACCAGCATTCAAGGTAATGGAGAAGAGAGGAGTTTCAGTATTTCTTTGGGTAAGTCAATGGTGCAGAATAACTGAGAAGGAAGGCGACTTAGCTTTTCCTAGTTAAGGAACATTTAATTTGAGAATTTCAGAAAAACTGAGGAGGATGCTGTATGAATCAAAACCCCTTCCTAGACCTGCACACTTTGAAGAACTTGCCATTTGGGAATTAGTTGCAAGACAAAAAGAAGCTCAGAAATTTGAGAGGAGGATGAGGAAAGCAGAATAGACATTAGCAGAAGCTAGATGGGGTGAGGAGCAGAGAAGGTGGAGAGGATATACATTATGTGCAGTGAGGTTATTTCCAGCAGTTACTCAGGAATGTGATGGAAGTGTTGAATCTAGAGCCAAAAAGGAACCTGAAGAGGATCCAGAACAGAAATGAGGGGTAAATAAGATGGTAGCAGACACAGTGAGTGATTCAGATGATGAATTCATAACGCAGTTGTTATGGAATCGTCCTCCACCATACAATGGAGCTGTCCCTGTAAATCAGAATGTGGTAACGAGTGTTGCCACAGCCCCAGTTCAGCAAAGTCAGATGGCTCCAAATGTGCGTACTGTTAATGTTGCACAGGTGCCAGTAGTTATTCCAACAGTTCCAAATGTTAACACGGTTTAGAATGTCCCAGTTCCAGTTATGCCACAGCCAATTCAGAATGCAGGAATGACTCAATGTGGATCCATACCTAACGTACAGACACCTGTACAAATTGTGACCCAGAGACAGACCATGCCAATGGATTCCCTGGGTGCCATCCATGATCCCTATGAATTCTTTTGGTTCAAATCAGACACATAATGGAGTTGGTCCACTGATTGATGTGACATGTCCCCCATGCTCAATGGGGTCATCTGTAATGACTCGAGGGCAGGCTATGAGAGCCCCATGCAATGTTCTGCAGTTTGTGCCTCTAAATAATGGAAATAACATTCGTTTACAAGATTTGACAGCCCAGCAAGTGACTGAATGGCTAGACATTTAAGTGGAACATCAGCTTCAGGGAACACACCAGGGGGAGAAAAGACATTGAACATGGCGGATTAAAATTAGAATGAAACAAAATGATTGAGGGAACACTTGAGTGAGACAGATTTGATTCTTGCATTGAGAATTAATTGTGCTTCATGTGAAAACATGTTACTATTCATGCAGAACAGGCTTAGGAGAAATTGACTAATTTGGCTGAGAAGTATGAAATCGAAATGAATAAATCCAAGCTGTTGAAGAAGAGTTACAGATTAGAATTTGAATTGAGAGACATTGCAAACATGAGATTGCTTGTAATGAAAATTCACATGAAGGAGTTGATTCAAGTATTCAAACATGTGGAGCATTACATAAATGGTAAGGCAGATGGGCATAGAAAATGGATCAGAAAAAGAAGCCAACTGTATCTTCAAATGATGTACAGCAGGCTGAGGGAGCTGAAAAAAATGATGCCAATGAGAGAAATTCCTGGAGGGAATTTTGTTAGTGTCCCCTGAAGCTGAAGTGACATATTGTCATTTACAAATGATTACCTAAAGTTGAGGGAGAAGCCAGTTGAGTGGTACAATCAAAAGGAGAGGTTTGTCAAGCTTGCAAAGTGTCTGTGGGAAGTTTGAATACTTTATTTGAGATTGTGGTCCCAGCCGATTTGTGTGTAATTGGAGTGTTAATTGGGCAATGCGAGAGCTGCCAAGAGATGCAGAAACAGGTGCGCCATCTGAAGAGGTGATGAAAAACTATTACAAGGTGATTGAATTTCTGAGGACTATAGACTTAGAATGTTGATTGGCAAAGAATTGGCAGGACATCACAGGAAGCCTGTTCATGCACATTATGAGAGCCAGCTGAAAGCATTCTGACAATACACTGACACAGAAATTATTGAGCCAAGAGACATGATTAATTTTGTGTTCAGATTTGTTAAAGGATTGAGACCTGAAGTTAGTAATATGATTCAGAATCATTTAATTTGCTGGTAAGCAAAGCCAATCAATGAGGTATTTCAATATGCAAAATACTGCAGTGACATGTTTGACATGAATAAAACAAGGTTGAAGGAGAAGGCAACAGTGATTCAGATTAAGTCTGCATAAGCAGCAGGTGCGCAGGGTTCGCAGGTTATGATGAACGCACAAAGAATACAAGAGATGCAACAGCAGGGAAATATGATGACTCAGTTCAGAGGCAGAGGTCATGGGATTCGAGTAGATCCGAATGCAAATGGGCCAATGTTCAGAACATAAAAAAAATGCTGCCCTGTCATGCGTGCGGCAGCGTTGGACATTGGAAGCAGGAGTGTCCTTATAGTAAGGTAAACGATGTGGTGCAAGGTGGTGGTGTTATGCAGATGGTTGAGAACTGTCAATTTCAGAATCAAAGAGTTCAAAGGCCCCGAAATCAAAACATGAATGTTCCTATTGGACCACTCCAAATGCGGGTTCCCCCGCAACAAGTACAATTTCCCCAACAACAAATTCATGTCCGCCAGCAAATGCAGTTACCACAAACTCCAATCGCACAGCAACAGAACTTGAACCAGAGAGTAAACACATATGCAAAACAGTTAACACAATATCCATTAAATGATTTCAGTTATGACGAAGTGGGTGAAGAATGCATGAGTGAGAATTCAGAAGGAGAATGTGTGTTCGCTGCCTCACTGGAGGTAAATCAGCGTGGTCCTTATGCAAATGCGAGTGTAATGGGTCATGATGTTTCATTTGTCGTTGCCACAAAAGCAACATGTTCCACTGTCAGATCTGCAGAAGTCCCAAATGTACCCTTTTCGGGAAGCACAGTTCGGGTTTTGGAGTAGCAAACCAGCATTTGGTAAATCCCATTACAGGGCCCATTCCAGTTAAAATTGGGACCTTTAAAGGTCTGCACCAATTTGTAGTCTGTGATTCAAGCCCTGTGAGTCTGTTAGGAAGAAACTTATATGCCAATTAAAATGTTCCATTACTTGCACACAAGAGGGAATAAAATTCAGACTAATAGTGCTGATGAGTCTTCTAGTCAAACTGATGTGATGTATCCTCTCATTACGTTGTTTCCTGCCATGACAGTTAAAGACTTGCCTGAAGAATTACAAGAGACAGTAACGTTGGAAGTTTGGGATCTCTCTGTAAAAGATATTGGACTTATTTGAGGTGTTGAACCAGTCAAAGTGACAGTAAAGACAGATGCAGTTTTCCCCAGAACACCACAGTATCACATGTCCCCAGAAGTGATTGAAGGAATTACCCAAGTAGTTGCAGATTTTGTTGAACAGGGAGTTCTAAAGGAAGTGATGAGCAGCCCATGTATTTCACTAATTATGGGATTGCAAAAACCTAGTGGGAAAAATTGCACAGTTCAGGATTTGAGAAAGGTAAATGAAATTGTGGTATCCTGTTGTCCCACAGTGCCAAATCCAGCATTAATTTTATTTCAGATTCTTGTGAAGCAGAATGGTTTTTCATTATTGATTTGTCACAAGCACTTTTCTCAGTGTCCTTGCACATGGATAGTCAGTTCCTCTTTTGTTTCTGATTCGGCAACAGTGTGCAGTCATGGTGTCGTCCACAGGGGTTTTCGTAATCACCGTCCATTTTTTATCAGATC
This sequence comes from Pleurodeles waltl, assembly GCF_031143425.1. Lineage (NCBI taxonomy): Eukaryota > Metazoa > Chordata > Amphibia > Caudata > Salamandridae > Pleurodeles > Pleurodeles waltl. The sequence goes on from NC_090450.1 coordinate 41,278,756, forward strand.
CTGAAGAAGAATTTTGAGTCTTTAAACATGCCATTTTGAGGGTGAATAAGAAATGTTCGAGCATGGAATAATGGCCCAACCTTCCAAGAGAAAGGGCAAGAAGACAGGCGGACCAGTTTCTGAACAGCAAAAGAAATAAGACCTCTCTTCTCAGGAAGAAGACTTATCCTCTGAGGGAACTGAGTCCATGAAGCTGGATCCTTATCAGATAGAGGTCTTGGACCTGGGGGGACCCTCAATGGAACAGCTGTGCCAGGGATGAAAGACTTGACCCACTCTTGAAGGCCTGAGGCAGAAGGCAGCTGCACAGGAGATTGGAGATGTGAGTGGCTCCCACAAGGTCTGCTGGGAGGATGGGCTCCTATACACTGAGGCCAGAGATCCCAAACCTGGTGCAACCAGGAGAGTGGTAGTGCCTCTGCGGTGTAGGGAGTTTACCATAACTTTGGCCCATGATGTACCCCTAGCTGGGCATCTGGGACAAACAAAAACATGGAATAGGCTTGTCAGCCTCTTTTACTGTCCCAATATGTCCAAGAAGGTGAAGGAGTTTTGTAACTCCTATGTTACCTGCCAAGCCAATGGTAAGGCAGGTGGCCACCCAAATGCCCCCCTCATTCCACTCCCTGTAGTGGGGGTTCCCTTTGAAAGGGTTGGTGTGGACATTGTGGGTCGACTTGAGCCACCCACAGCCTCAGGAAATCAGTACATACTGGTAGTAGTGGATTATGCAACTAGATATGCTGAAGGAATTGCCCTTAGGCCTACAACACCTCCTGCCATAGCCAAGACCCTGATTGGTATTTTTACCAGAGTAGGGTTTCCTAAGGAGGTGGTTTATGACAGAGGTACAAACCTCGAGTCAGCTTATCAAAAACACATGTAGAATGAGTGTGGGATGACTTATAAATTCAGCACACCTTAACATTCACAAAAAAATGGACTTGTTAAGAGATGTTGAGGGCATGATCATAGAGCTCCCTGAAAAACTCAAAAGGAGATGGGATGTCCTCCTGCCATGCTTGCTTTTCACCTACAGAGAGGTACCTCAGAAGGGAGTAGGGTTTTCCCCCTTTGAACTTCTGTTTGGTCACTCTGTAAGGGGACCACTTGTATTTGTAAAAGGATGCACTCTGCTCAAGGATGGCTGAGTACATAGAAAAGGCCTCCAAAAACCTTGAGGCCAGCCAACAGCTCTGGCAGCAATGGAATGACCAACAGGCTGCACTGGTAGAGTTCAAACCAGGGCAGAAGGTATGGGTTCTGGAGCCTGTGGCTCCCAGGGCACTTCAGGACAGATCGAGTGGCCCTTACCCTATCCTAGAAAAAAGAGTGAGGTCACCTGCTTGGTGACCTGGACACCTAGAAGGGTAATCCATGTAAACCGCCTAAAGCTCTATTGTGACAGGGCAGATGAAACCATGATGGTTGTTACTGATGGGGAGCAGGAAGTTGAGAGAGAACCACTCCCCGACCTCCTCCCAAATGACCCTAAAGGTGGGTCAGTTGATAGAGTTGTCTACTCAGACACTGCCCAACATCAAGCTGACTGCAGGCAGAACAAACATCCATAGACAGTCTGACCAAGTCAAAGACAGTGTTGGAAAATGGGTTATTGGTAAGGGCAGGTAAGTACCTACACTTAGCAATAGGCCACTAACCTCCACTTAGGTCCAGTTAGGTCTCAGTAAATTAAACCCAGCTCAAACCTTGGTAGCTTGGCAACGATCGAAAAGGCTTAACTTAGGAGACAAAGCGTAAAGCATTCAGATATCACAAAACAGTAATTAAATAAAACAGAGGAAAGAGTTTAAAAATCCCAAATCAATTTATAAACATAGGAAATATTTTTAGCTTTAAAGTGACACCAAAACGAATAAAATCGGATGAGGGGTACTGGAGATATGAATTTTTAAAGAATTAATGCTTTCTAGCGCATAGAAGCAAATAGCACTCAGAGGGCTAAAAAAGGTCACACTGGAAAGGAACAAAGTCCAGAGTTCAGGCCACCCATGAGCTAATACTGTCACACTTACTTTCAGAAGTGTTTGATTCAGGAAAGTGGTCCACAGCACCAGCCAAGGGTTCAGAGGCTCCGGTGTGCCTCTTGGTGTCTGGGACTACAACTCCCACAATGCACCTCTTCAACTTATTGAGTTGCTTCAAACGCCTCCAAACTTCTGGATCTTCTTCCAGAGGTCCTTTTTGTGTCCTTGAAGTGTCCACAACTTGATCCAAGGTTCCAGAAGCTCTGAGTTGCTCCTTGGGAGTTGGAACTACAATTCCCAGAATGCACCTGGTCAGAATCCTCAAATGGCCACTGAATGCTGGTCAGCTGGGCTCTGCTTGCAGGACTTGATGCAGGGGACTCTGGGCAGCTCTTTTGTACCTGTAGCAAACAGGGAGTCCCTTCTTAAAGCAGTAGAAGACAGGTAAAGTCCTTTTAGTGCTGAAGCCCAAGTGTGCAGCGGGTGCAGTCCTCCAGAGTGCAGTGTCCAGGTGCAGGTCAGGGGTGCAGCAGGGCAGTCCTTCTTCTCCTGTAGTTCTTCCTTGTTGGAATCTGATAGGGATCCGAGGTGTGGGTGCAGGTCTGCTAGTTTTATCCCTGCTCCTGGGTGAGAAAAGGGGGGTCCTGGTTCTCCAATCAGGTGCAGGGTCCTTCCCCCTGTGATGACCACTTCCTGGGAAGTGTGCAAAAATCAGTCCCAGGGAGCAACATTCCTCAAAAATCCATCATGGCTGAAAGTGATTTTTGGAGGTTACATCTGGCTGAGCCCACCCACTGGAGTGGCTACAAAACCTAAACACACCCCTCTTCTGGCCTTTACTAATCTAATCAAGGGGGCACCTAATTGTCTGGGTTTGCAGGATGTGAGGGTGTTGCTGGGTTGCTCCAAATTTCCTTCTCTGCCTTTGAAGACCAGTTAGGCAGCCCTCCCCCTTCCTGATTCACCATCTGCTGAGGGGAGATCTCCTCCCCCAGGCACATTTCTTTGTGTGGAGCCAGGCCACTTCACACCTCATCAAGGCCAGAGGCTGGCCAATCAGAGCACAGCAGCAAAAACACTGCAGGGCCGAAGTTGGCAACTTTTCAGGTACAGTTTAAAACTCTTTACCTGAACAAGTTATATTAAATCCCACAACTGGAAGTTGTGGGATTTATTATAACAATTAATTTGATACCAAACGTCTGGTGTCTGTTACTTAAGGGGACTTTTAAAATTAAAATAAAGGCTCCCCATTCTAGCCTATGGAGGCCATTCACTACAATGAGGGAAACAACAAATTTGGCTGTTTTTCCTCACCAGGGCTTATAAAATTATGTTTATAAGGTCCCTGCTTATAGTTACATGGCACCCAGCTCTAGGGGCACATAGGGCACACCTTAGGGGTGACTTATATGTACAAATAAGGTAGGTTAAGACTTTGGAACTACTTTTAATTCCAAAGTCGAATTTGCATGTAACTTTAATTTAAAAGCAGCCAGCAAGGCAGGCCTGCCTTTAAAATGACACTGGGCACCTCAGCAGTGCACCAATAGGGGCACTACTTATGCTGGGGTCAGTCCCTATACCTCCATGCTCTACCATATACTAGGGACTTAGGTTGCCTTAGCCAATTATAATTAACCTAATTTGCATACTGATTTAACACAGACCCAGGCCCTGGGACTGGTTAGCAGTACCCAGGGCACCATCAGAGTCAGAAAAACACCAGCAAAAAGTGGTTATTGAGCCCTCTGACAGTCCCTGAGCCAGTCCAGTGGTCTTCATCCACAAACCTTATTCCAAAGATGGCAAAAGAGAGATGAGGTTTGGTCCGGACTACAGGGGTCTCAACTCTGTCATCAAGACAGATGCTAACCCTATATCAAGAGCAGATGAACTAATTGACAAGTTAGGTGCAGCCAAATTCCTTAGTACTGTTAGCTGAACTGCAGGGTACTGGCAAATTAGGATGGCACCTGGAGCAAAAGAGAAGACAGCCTTCTCTACACCTGATGGACATTATCAGTTTACCGATATGCCCTTTGGTTCAAAGAATGCCCCTGCCACCTTCCAAAGGTTGGTGAATCAAGTCCTTATTGGCTTGGAGTCCTTTAGTGCAGCATATCTAGACGATAGGGTTGTCTTCAGCTCCTCCTGGCCGGATCACCTGATCACCTGGGGAAGGCTGTGCAGGTCTTGCAATCAGTAGGCCTCACTATCAAGGCATCAAAGTGCCAAATAGGGCAAGGCACTGTTGTATACTTGGGCTACCATGTAGATGGAGGCCAAGTGCAACCTTTACAGCCCAAGATCCAGACACTTCTGGACTGGGAAGCTCCAAAAACCCAAACTCAAGTCAGGGCATTCCTTGGCTTGAAAGGTTACTATAGAAGGTTTCTGAAGGGGTATGGGTACACTGTGACTCCACTCACATAACTGACCTAAACGAAAATGCCCAGAAAAGTATATGGGACTCCTGACAGTCAAAAGTCCTTTGGCAGCCTAAAGGAGGCAATGTGCTTAGCACCAGTTCTCAAAGCTCCAGATTGTTCTAATCAGTTCCATGTGCAGACAGATGCCTCTGAACATGAGATAGGAGCAGTCCTGTCCCAAACTAATGATGAGGGCCATGACCAGCCTGTTGCTTTCATTTACAGGAGGTTACTCCCCATGGAGCAGCATTGGAGTGCCATTGAGAGAAAGGCCTGTGCTGTGGTTTGGTCACTGAAAAACTGAAAAATACTGACCACAGACCTCTCAGCTGTCTGGTGAAAATGAAAGGAGAGAACCCTAAACTTTTGAGGTGGCCCATCTCCCTACAGGGAATGGACGTTTCAGTGGAACACAGACCTGGGACTGCCCATACCAATTCAGGTAGCCTTTACAGGTTCTTCCACTTAGACAATGAAGACTTTCTTGGGAAAGGTTAGTCTCATCCTCTTTTGTTTGGGAAGGGGTTGTGTAGGAAAGTGCCCCTTTTTGCATGGTTACCCCCGGACCTTTTGCCTGATATTGATGCTGACTTGATTGAGGGTGTGCTGGGATCCTGCTAACCAGGCCCTAGCACCAGTGTTCCTTCCCGAAACCTGTACCTGGCACACAGTTAAGTCCCTTGTAATAGGTACCCATGCTACAAAGGGCACTGTGGCCAGGGAGGGTCCCTAAGGGCTACAGCATGTATTAGGCCACCCTGGGGGACATCTCACCAAGCACCTGCACACTTCCAGTGCAGCTTGTGTGTATTAGTGGGGAGAAAAAGACAAAGTCGACATGGCACCCCTCCCGGGGTGGCATGCCCACAAACCACTGCCTGTGGCATAGGTAAGTCACCCCTCCAGCAGGCCATACACCCCTCAGACAGGGTACACTATACCACAGGTGAGGACATAGCTTCATGAGCAATATGCCCCTAAGGTGTCTAAGTCCATTCTTAGACATTGTAAGTGCAGTGTGGCCATATAAAGTATATGGCCTGGCAGTTTGTCATTTGGTAACAAACTTCTCAGCACAATAAACCCACACTGATGCCAGTGTTGGATTTATTGAAAAATGCACCCAAAGGGCATCTTAGATATGCCCCCTGCATTTTAACCAAACTCCTAGTGCAGGACTGACAAGTCTGTATCAGCCTGCCACTTCCAGACGAGTTTCTGACCACATGTGGTCAGAGCCTTTGTTCTCTTTGTGGCCAAACACAAAGCCTGCACTGGGTGGAGGTGCTTCACACACCACCCCCTTGCAGGAACTGTAACATCTGATAGTGAGCCTCAAGGGCTCAGACCTCTTGTTGCAGTGCCCCAGGGAACTCAAGCTAGTGGAGATGCTCGCCCCCAGAAAAAGCCCCACTTTTGGCGGCAAGTCCAGCGGGAAAATTAGGGAAAAAAAGGAGGAGTGACCACTTCAGCTGGGACCACCCCTAAGGTGTCCAGAGCTGAAGTGACCCCCCTCCCTGCAAATTCCTCTATCTTGGTTTGGAGGACAGGAACCAATAGGGTTAGATCTGTGCCTCCCTACCCAAAGGGTGTGGAAACCGGAAGGGTGTAGTCACCCTCAGGGACAGTGGCCATTGGCCACTGCCCTTTGACCCCTGTTATGCCCCTAAATCCTGCATTTAAGGGCTCCCCTGGACCTAGCTCATCAGATTCCTGGTGACCTCAAGAAGAAAACACAAAGGAAGAATAAGGACTGCTAAGCTCTCGCCACCGTCCCTCGCATCCATCGAACTACAGCCGGCTGCAGATCCTTTTCCCACCTCACCGCCAAGACCTGGAACACCCTCCCTGCCCACTTACGACAGACCCAGGACCTCCTGACTTTCAGGAAATGCCTCAAGACCTGGTTATTCGATCAGTAGCAATCCCCCGCCATCAGTGCCTTGAGACCCTAGTAGGTGAGTAGCGTGCTTTACAAATGAGTGATTGATTGATTGATTACGCTGACCCCAGCAGAGAAGACTGAAGACACCAACAGACTTGGCCCCAGCCCTACAGGCCTGTCTCCAGCCTGAATGGTTGGGGCCTGTCTCCAGCTTCTGAAGCCCTGCTATGAGAAGGCGATGCATCCTGCAGGACCAGCAACCTCTTAAAAGCCTCCAGAGGATTGCCTGAACCCCAGAGGACTCAAGAACTCCAGTGGGCAGCGGCCCTGTCAAAAAAGAAACTCCAACAAGACTCCAGAACGACCCCGGATCCTCGAGTCCTGCCCACAATGCAACCAACACCCACGGCCCATGTGCAGATGGCCCAACCAAATAGAGCTGGCCTAGTGTCCACCATGGGTTCACCCCTCCTGTGCAACACAACGACACCTGCAGCCTAAATCCAGAGGACCCCCATGACCGCAAAAGAACTGGACAAAGATTCCCGATGCCAAAAGGTACCCCTGCACCCGCAGCCGGCGGCCCTCTTCATTGTCCAGCCATTGGTTTCCCAGAACAAGTCCCCTGGACTTAGCTTGCAGCATCTTTGTGACCCCCAGAGACCCCCCTATAGGAAAGTATTAAGAGCCCAACGCTGTGTTTGCCCCCTGCACCCGGCTGCCCCTGCCCGGCTGAGTTTGTGTGTTGAGTGCTGACCCGGTGCTCCTCTAAACCCCCCAGATCTGCCCTCTGAAGGTGCAGGTACATACCTGCAAGTAGGCCTGATTCCAAGTGCCCCCAGTCTCCATAGGATGCCATGTTAAATCTACCTCAACTTTGACCTCTGCATCCAGCCAGCCCGTGTCACTGGTGGTGGTCGTTCATATTAGCTACTTTAGCCTCTGTTAAACCTCTGGGAGCCCCTGGACTCCCTGCACACTATGGTCCTCATTACGGTTTTGTCAGTCAGTGGACTGCTGCGGTGGTGGTGGCGGTCGCACTGCTGCGGGCCCGGCAGTAAAGACCACTACATTACAAGTTGTGGGCTTTGGCTGAAGTCAAACCACCACAGCGTCGCCTGGCCTGCCAGTGCAGTCGCACTGAAGTGGCCGGCGGTGAGCTCCTCCGGGCCAGCGGCAGTCCTCTCTCTGCCGGCCAGATTACAAGGCAGGAGACCGCCAGGCTTTCATGTCATTCACCCCACCACAAAAACCCTGGCGGTCACGCACTCAGCAACAGGAAACTCCATTCCTGTCGCCAGCACACACATGCACACATGTTCCCACACCTCCATGTGCCCCCCACCTATTCACACACCTCCATGCACCCCACACCTGTCTACACACTTGCAAACACCCCTCCACCCAACCGCACAAATCCATACAAACACCACTGACATACAAACACCCCCACTCGCACTCACACAAATGCACCCCCTCAGCAATCATTTGCACCCCCTCCGTATTCATGCATACCCCCACCCCCTCAATGCATTCATACATATACACACTCCCCCTTCGGCATACGCACACTTGCACATACACACACATCCGCACTCACTCCCCTCATCTGCACACTTGCACACCCCCATCCGCACACTTGCACACACATCCCATCCGCACACTTGCATAAATGCACCCCCACTCACATGTATCCCAATACACACCTACTCATTCACATCCTGACACCCCCCTCCCCTCGCATACATGCAGACACCCCCAACCGCATGGATAGATCAAGACACCCCCACTCGCTCGCTCACAAACACGTACTCCGACCCCCCCATTCGCACACATACATGCACTCAGACAGATACCCCCGCCCCTCTGCATACAAACACACACGCACTCGCACCCTGACACAAACCCCTCCCCTCGGCATACATGCAGACACACAAAGCCTCCACACACACATACATACACACACACACACACACACACCCATTCAGGAACACATACACGCACACACCACACACATGTGCCCAAAATCCCCCACACCCCCCTTTCAGACCATCAACCAACCTTTTCCGGAGAAGTGGTCGTCCAGGAGCGAATGGGTCCTGGAGTATTACACCGCTTTTGACAATATTTAGCATGAAACAAAAACTCAATGTAACTGAGACTCGAATATTTATTATGCTTCTTGTATGGAGATAAGTACACTGGGGATCTAAAAGATAATGCAGCGACAAGTGCTGTTGTGTGTGATTCACTCCAAACTCAGGTTCCATGAAAATCAATGAAAAAGTAGATGAAAGAGTTGCTATTGTAATCCCTATGAACTTTACTTACAGAAATATTTGAAAAGCCAACTACAGATGAAGTAAGGACAATGGATCCACCCCTGAAAGAGAAATGGACACAGGATCATTGTGAATAGATGTGAAAATAAATAGATGTTCAATTGTTGAGTTAAATGGAAACAACTCTTTCACTCCTTTTATCAACTCAGTTGGTTCTTGGGTGGTACCTTCTGACTAACAATGACCTCTAAAGGTACTTTGAAAAGTCTGCATATTTATATCGCAAATATGTACTGAGTCCTTTTTTTAATTTCTTTTTCTACCTCTTTTATATGGCTTTGCTTGCTCAATACCACGCTACCTCTCTCAGTCATATATATTGATTTACTCTACATCTTCTCATTTGACATTTCAAATCCTCTCCCTCGTTTGTCACTCTCCACATCACTTTCTCTTTCCTGTCTCTATTCCCTGATCTCATATCATTTACCATATACTCCTAATGCCCACAGGAGCCTCCTTTTACCTCTCCCTCTTTCCTGTTCCTCCTCATTTTCACCCAACCATCGTTCACCTTAGAGTAGCAGAGCCTAACTTCAATTTTCGGCACTCCCATTTTATAACACTCACATTTCATTTTATTAGGCCTCTCTCCAACTTTCGTGGAGGCACTAATTATGACTATCACTTGTCTACAGCAGCATTTTTACTCATAGATGTATTCACCCCATCGTTTCCCATGCTTTGCAATCCTTACCCACGCTTCTGCATGTGAGGATAGACCTGCTTCACCAACAGGAACATCGACTTAACATTCAAGTGAAAAATCTGAAATGCAAGACAATAAGAAAACATGTTTTATTGTATAATTGGTGAGCGCTTCCATATTCTGAGTCTTGGAGTTTGTTGGATGGCCGATGTCCTGGGAAATCTAGCGGTGCTAGTTTTGTCAAGGACCCCATACTTATCCAGCCCTACTGAAGTAGTGATATTTATGATTCCACTCTGGGGTAACAACTAGTAAACATGGTTGACATGATACATGACTTATGGAATCAGACTCCATGACTCTGGTAGATAGAAAAGAGGTGAGTTATGCTTTCACTGGCTGTTAAGGCATACTGTGATCTACCCATGTTCTGAGGTTAATGGTAACTGTTCATGCAAACAAGATAGCCTCTTGAAATCTATCTTGGTTTAAATTAACTCAGAGGATTGATGCCCCTGTGTAAGTCACAGTTAGCTAATGAGCTGAATGGATCTTTGCTGAAGGTATGATGTATGAGTGATATGGCACACGGTGTGATCTGATTCAATATGTTTTATGGACCTTTATATTTGGAATAAAACATATTTGTAATCCACCTTCATTGTATCATTGTACCCATGATGATTTATTCTATAAGGCCATGGCACATTTTTCTTTATTGGTCTGTTTTAACTATGACAAGGTGTGTAAGAAATTGATAATTGCACATGTCTGTAGGGGATAGTTAAGAATAAATACCTTTATATTTTATGTTTTGATTTTCTGGTTGTATATAAACGAATAATGATTGATTGATTTGTCCTATCTCGATTTTTGGCATTACTTTAACAAAATCAGTCAATGTTGTGTTGCTAAATATTTTGGGCATGCATAGACAATAAGGAAGAAACTAGTGAACGAGAATAAAGGTCTGTATGCTATTATCATAAGGTATGACATCTGCATATTGACTCCAGAATATTGTTGTTCATAATCAAGGTCAAAATATCTCAACTGCAAACATACTGAGAGTTTAAAAAGGGTAATCCTGCTGGTTTCTTTACAACAAAATCAATGATATGCTCTTCCTTTAAATATTGTATTATTTAATAATCTTTTAATGGATTCTATTGTGTCTATTTTCATTATAAATTAATATACATTAATATAGAAATATATTAAATAGGTGTCTGCTTAATATACCTATATCCTACATTTTTCAGGTTGTGGGATCGTTAGTGTCCTTTAAAAAATATTAAATAATGCCTATTTGTAGATTCATGATACTTAGGGCCTCATTACGAGTGTGGCGGTCTTCAGACCGCCACACTCACTGTGGCGGTCAGGACCACCACTGTTGCGGCAGTCCGACCCCCACATTAGAACCCTGGTGGTCAGAACACCAGGGTTCTGCCAGCACCGCCAGGATCCATGATCCCAGCGGGCTGGCGGTGGCAGAGATCGTAATCCTCCAGGTCAGTGCTGCATGTAGCGCTGCCCTGCGGATTACGACCTTGTTCTCTGCCAGCCTTTTCATGGCGGTAACACCGCCATGAAAAGGCTGGCAGAGAACAGGTCCAGTGGGCCCCATGCACTGCCCATGCACTTAGCATGGGCAGTGCAGGGGCCCCCCTGCCCAGCACCTTCACAATGTTCACTGTCTGCCTTGCAGACAGCGAACATTGCAAGACTGCTGGTGCACCCTGCGGGCTACAGCATTACCGCCGGCTTGTTTAAGAACTGCAGACAATGATGTAGTCTGTTTGTTTCCCTTAATAACTCCGGTGAGGTGGTTGCCACGAAGGTGGCGGCCACACTGTTGGGAGTTTGGCAGACAGGCTTTCCCGTCCGCCAAACTCTTAATTAGGCCCTAAGTTTTAATGTTATTATTATCTTTATATGTTCAATTCTTTTTCATTGCGTTATGATTGTTCGTTTTGTTTTTTAATGGTTGTAGAGTTTATTAGGGGATAGGGTGAGTTATTTTGTTTAAAAGTCATACTATGTTTTAGAAAGTGATATTGTAAGTATGTTATTGGTTTATAATTTTCATATTTAAGTCAATAATTCAAATTAGGTTTTTTTCAAAAATTAAGAAAATATTAATGTCCATTGTTTTTTATTTTTAATGTAATAATGGGAGGAATTTGTTGGGTATTGGCATTAAGATGATTAATTAGAGTAAATGATGCTAGATTTTAGTGATATTGTCTTTAATGTCTATAAAATAAGAATTTTAAACTATACATGTATTCACGTTATTTAGAAACAAATTATTGGGATTCAGAATTGATTCATTGTATTTGTTTATATTTTATTTTAGTTTCAAAGTTTAAAACAATCCAATATCATATAAGCACACTAACTTGTGACCTTCCAGGTGTATAGGTACACGTTCCAGTGTTGTTGTACTGGAGTGAGAATAGAACATTTGACCTTTACATGACATACACACTTTTTTCAATGTTAGTAGGACTGGAGTTAAGACCATAAATCTGACACTGTTCCATTCATCAGATGCATTATCCCCATTTTTAGTGTTACTGGACTTAGAATTGCAAAACGTACACCCTACCATAAATATTTGATCTCCACCAGCCTTTTCATGGCAGTGGTACCGTCATGAAACCGCTGATGGATAAGGGGGTCGTAAGATTAGGACCACCAGCACTGCCAGGCTGTCGTGAAGTCGTAATCTGGCAGTGCTGGCAGTCCAACCGTGGCGCTACCGCCGCGGTCATAATATGGTGCTTGGATTGCCACGTTGTCTGCGGTCCACCCGCCACCACGAGTCTGGCGGTCAGTAGACTGCCAGATTTGCAATGATGCCCTTTGTGTCTGGAAATCAAGCTTCACTATCTTCTATTTTGATTCATCTTTACAAAAAGCAATACAATAATGGGTCACAAAACATAAAAGAAAGTCAAACGTAACAAAACACAAACAAAAACATCAAACAAGAGAAGGAATACAGTTAATTAATTTTCATCTTTATAAGCATTTACATTATTAACAATCAGTATAAAAACTTCCTCCTGATCATTGCCAAATATAAGACAGATGTATCATGAACCTGCTGTCCGCCCTATTAGGAGTTTTCCGCTGGGACAGTGGCCCAGCGGAAACCTCACCACAACATTGATGCTGGCTCGTAATGGAGCTGGCGCAATGTTGTGGTGCATTGGGTGTGTTAGCAACAGGGCTGTCCATGGGGTTGGCGGCACTGCCCATGCCAAGTGCATGGGCAGTGCAGGGGACCCCATGGGTCCCTCATGCCCCCTTTCCACCAGCTTGAGACTGCCATGCATGGGCTGGCAGAAAGGGGACCCATAATCCCCAGGGAAGTGCTGCCCTGGCGGATTGCAACTGCCAAGACCACCAGACTGTCTACAGGCAGCAACCTGGTGGTGCCAGCGATCAGAGCGTGGCCCATCAGCCACAGTCATAATAGAATGGTCAGACCGTCCTGTCTGCGGCGGTCCGACCGCCATCAGGAGTGTGGCGGTCTTGGGACGGCCACTCTCGTAATGAGGGTCAATGTGTACTATGGTTTCATCTTGTCCCTGTTTGCATGTACAAGTGGTTGTGCCACTAATTTTGTTTGACCATCTGCTAGTATAGGACAATATAGGTAGTGTGCCAAATCTAAAATTATGTAAAGTGATCTTTTAAATACCCAAAATACCTAGTCTATGTATTGCTCATATTAAAAGTAGGAATTCAGTTCTTGAAATTGCAGCACTAATTAGCCACTCCAATTCACAGTGAAATAGAACAATTATTTCTCTTGAATCAGTTGCACACTTGAGGGCGACATTGACTCAGGATTTGTCTGGTGATCTTGGCAGCCAATAGCTTGCAATATCTGCCAAGGTGCTTACTACATAATTGTACCAAGGTAATTTATGAGGCTTTTTGCTTTTGTAATTTTCTGGTAGTTCGCAAATTCCGGCTCTGTCCATATATGTAACTAATATAAAAGTGGCTGAAGTGCCAAATATGCCTTGATAGTAGCCATGCCCAGGTCCAACCTAAGTGCAACCATCAGGGTGCCATGGACTGGGTAATAACAAAAGTCTTAGAAAATGCTTTTCACATTTTATCAGGCATGCAACCTTTCTTTTGGCCCCACATCTCTGCCCCATAGGACCCGGTTGTAGGGAAGTCCCCTCTTTTGGCATGGTTACACCACTTTTTGCATGCTGTCAGTTTGTTTTGACTGTCTTCACTGGGATCCTGCAAACCAGGACGCCAGTGACTGTGCTCTTTCCCTCTTCATTTGGTTGCTTAGTACTTTGCTCACCCTACAATTGGCATACTGGTTCCCCCATATAAGTCCCCAGCATATGGTACTTAGGTACCTAAGGCATTAGGGCACCAGGGGTTCCCCGTGGGTTGCAGCATGTATAATGTTACCCATGGCAGGCCATGCAAAATGTATCTACAGGCCTGCCATTGCAGCCTAGTGAAAAGGTGAATGCACCCTTTTACTACAGGTCACTGCACCAAGTCACTGTAAGTCATCCTATGGCAGGCCCTCGTAGCCCAGAGGGCAGGTACCGGCTCCATTGCACTGAACTTTGTAAGTGCTGGAAGCCATTTTACCCATGTACTGGACACAGGTCACACAACCTGTGTATGGTAACTCCAAACCTGGGCATGTTTGGTATCAAACCTGTCGGAATCATACCCCAACACTATTGCCAGTATTGGTTGTATGATTCCATGCACTCTGGGAGCTCCTTAGAGGACCCCCAGCATCGCTCCTATTAGTCTTCCGGGGTTTTCCTGGCAGCCCGCGCTGCTGCCACCCCTCTGACAGGTTTCTGCCCTCCTGTTGCTTGACCAGCTCAGGCAGTGAAAGGTAAAACAAAGGATGTCCTGTAGGAGAGTGAGGTAACACCCTCTTCCTTGCACATAGATGTTACATTGCTTGGGAGGGAAAGCCTCCCCAAGCCACTGGTTATCTTTAAAGGGCACATTTGGTGCCCTCCTGCATAAACAAGTTTGCACCAGTCCAGGGACCCTTGGTCCCTGCTCTGGCGCGAAACTGGACAAAGGGAAGGGGAGTGACCACTCCCCTGTCCATCACCACCCCAGGAGCGGTGCCCAGAGCACCTCCAGTTGGCCACTTGATTCTGCCATCTTGAATCTAAGGTGGGCAGAGGCCCCTGGGAGCTTCTGAGCAGCCAGGTCAGGCAGGTGATGTCACAGCCCCCTCCTGATAGGTTGTCACCCTGCTAGGTGACCAAACCCCCTTTATGGGTTATTTAGGGTCTCCCTATAGGGTGTGTCTTTAGATTTGATGTGCGAGATTAGAGCAGGACTCCTCTGTATCGTTTACTTCATCTTCTGGCCACTAGATTGAAACTGGACCTTCCAAGATCCGACCAACTGCAACTACAGCAACAATTCCACTCTGCAACATTGTTTCTTCGGGTCATTCCAGCAACTGCAACAATTCCCTGGCTGCATCCACTGAGGGTGGCGAGTCTTCAGCCTGTATGAAAAGGAAGAAGTAATCTCCCTTGGAGTGAAGTAGTCACGCTCCTGCATTCGCAGGCACCAGCTGCAACAAAATCTGGCTGTGAAGATCTTCTCTCCTGCAAAACTGTGGGGAATCGGCAACACAGGTGGTAGTCTGGAGTGGTTCCTTCAGTCGTCTCTACCAGCTGTCTAACTTGGGAGATGGTGAGCCCTTGCCTTTCCTTGCAGGACAGTACCCCTGTGCACCACGACTCTTGCAGCCACCAAGGCTTGTTAGCTCTCCTTCCAAATGATCTTCAGGTTCCATGTAGCCCTGGCCTCCAGCACTTTTCCCTGCAGAGCACAGACTCCTACCTGCTGCTCCAGCGACGTGGGACTCCTCTCCAGGTGTGCTGAGTGAGCCTCACTGCAACTCCTGTGCCTGCTACCTGTGAGTTGCCTGTGGGGGCTGCCTCCTAGTCTTCTGACTCTCCTCACTGCTGAGGGTTGCCTGGGACTCCTATCCTTGGGTTGAGTCCCCTTGGACCTTGCTAGTCCCCGGCAGCTCCGCAAATCTTCATCTGCAATTTTTGCCTTTGCCAAGGATTGTTGGTGGTTTTTCACCACCATTGACCATCTGCAACACCTCTTCCAATGTGGTTCATCGTCTGCATTACTTCTGGAACTCTTCTCCTGCTTCAGTGTTGCACAGCCGACTTCTTGTCTACACCGTTGACTTGGTCCTGCATCTCCAGAAGGGTGGGTAGTGGCTCCTGCCCCAACCTGAAACTCTAATTGGACTTGGTTCCCTTCATTTGCAGGTTCTCTTCTGTCAGGATCCACCTTTGGTTTCTTCCAGTCTTGTTTGGGTCTTGCACAGTCCTTTCCCAAAGTTTACCTGTGGGTTTGGGGAAAAACCAAGTGCTTACCTCTTCTCTCCTGGTCTCTGGGGGTGGGGGGGCACCCTGGTGCTTAACTTTTGGGGTTCCTATTTCCTTCAGCTCCCCTATACAGATTCAACTTCCTTGGGTGGGGGGCTGCCTTTTGCATTCCACTTACTTAGTATATGGTTTGGTCCCCCAGAGGGTCTTCACTATTTTCTATTGTTTTACTGTTTACTATTGCTTTCTATGCTAATCACTGACTTCTAATGTGTATAAAATAGTGTGCTCACTCATCTCCTAGTGGAGTATTGCCTATACATTATTTTACTATTTGTGTTACTATAATAAAGTATGTTTATTTTTGCAACACTGTGGTTCTTTCTGTTACTACTCTGTCGTCCCATTTCTAGGGGGCGCTGTAAGGGGACTGTCAGAAGCCTGGGAATCACCTTAAACACTTATCTAGAGTCCCTTGCTGACTCCTGTTTGTTTCTCCTTTCACCATGGTACACTTGTGTAGGACTACATTTTCTTCTTGGGACTGCAAATCCCATAATGCACAGCCTGGTAGTCAGGAAAGCCCGGATTCTGTTTCCCATTGTTTTCTATGGAAGAAATCCAGTTGCTCCATTTCACCTGATCCTCTCCTCCAGGACTTGCAAGTGTCTGAAACTACACACACCTGAGACCTCTCCTGTGCAGCCCAGCTTGGAACTGCTTATAAGCAGCCATTTCCTCAAGATCCTTGCCGTGCATTGGAGTTCTATTCCTTTGTGTTACAGACCCCTTGTCGGATGGTGTTCCAGTTTTGTTCCTGTTCTGTTCCAGCTTGATCCTGTTTCCTGTTTCTCTGCCCTGCTCCTGATTGTTCCAGCCAGAGTCTGCTCCCTATCACTCAGCCTTGTACCTGTTTGTTTCTTCCAGAGGCTGCTCCCTGTTTCCCTGCCCTGCTCCTGCCTTGTTTCAGCCTGAACCTGCTCTCTGTTTCCCAGTCCTGTTTACTACTCATTCCTACTCCCTGTATTCCAGTCCTGTCCTTGCCTGTTCCAGCCAGAGCCTGCTCTCAGTTTCCCAGTCCTATATCTGTTTGTTCCAGCCAGAAGTTTGCACCCTGTTTTCAAGTCCTAGCCCGCCTTTACTTCAGCCTGACCCTGTTCCCAGTTCTTGCCTCTGCCTCTTTGTTTGTTCCCTTTTGTTTCTGTTTCTTCTTGGTTCTTTGTGTCTGGTAAGTGTTCTATCAGCCTTCACCAGTGTATAAGTGTCCTCCTTTGTACTGGGGTTGGCTCCTGGTTTCCAGGAGGCAATTCCAGCCCCCATCCTTGTCTAGTGTTATACGTTGTCTTTCGTGCCTAACAGTGAAAGTGTGCTATTGCTGTTTTCTCAGGAATCGCTACTGTGTTTCCAGCTGGACCCACAAGAGCGTGTCCTGTGTATGTAAGTACTATCCTTGTTTGTGCTCTAGGGTCCAGAGACAGAATCACTTCTGCTGCCTCCTTTCTATGGGGCTGGAAGGGTGACTATCTGTAAGAGCAAACTGCACAGAGGCATTGAGATTCCCTGTCACTGTGGGAGGTTCTGCGCCTTACTCTGTGTACAACCCCAGCGTGTTTGTCCACTAGTAATCCGTTTCCTATTTGCTCACACAAGGGTTGCTCTGCTTTTACTTTCCTGTTTCCTGTGCCTGTCCATAGCTGTCCTTCCCGTGTACTCCTTTAGCTGCTCTTATGCCCCAGTACACTACCTCTTTAGAATATTCGGTGACCTCAAGGGGTGTCCCAACCAGAGTCCTAATCAGACCCGCCCGAAACCGTGACACTTTCATGTGTGTAAGTGCTGTGTGATTATAGTGGTATTGCATAAGCTTTGATTGTCTCTGAGATACGTCTTGGCTGCTCAACCACTGCTACCTCTAGAGATTCCTGGCTTCCTAGACACTGTCTACACCTCACTAATAGGTGATACCTGGACCTGGTATAAGGTAATAACACCATAGGGGCTCACCACACACCAGGCCAGTTTCCCTCATCTGGTCCCTGCTCTGGGTTGAAACTGAACAAGGAAAGGGGAGTGACCACTCCCCTGTCCATCACCACCTCAGGGGTGGTGCCTACCTAGAGTTCCTCCAGGAGGCCACTCAATTCTGACATCTTGAATCCAAGATCAAGTGGGTGATGTCACAGCCCCCTCCTGATAGGTTGTCACCCTGCTAGGTGACCAATCCCCCTTCCGGGGCTATTTAGGGTCTCCCACTCAGGTGGGTCCTCAGATTCGATGTGAAAGATTCCAGCAGGACTCATGCATTGTTTGCTTCATCTTCTGGTCACTAGGACTGCAACTGGACCCTCCAAGAACCGACAATCTTCAACTACAGTGACGACTCCGCTCTGCAACATTGTTTTCCCAGCTCCTTCCAGCAACTGCACAATTCCCCCAGCTGTGCATTCTCTGAGTGTAATGAGTCTTCAGCGTACACAAGAAGCAAAAAGGCATCTGACTTGGAGTGAAGAAGTCACTTCCTTAAATCTGCAGGCACCAACTGCAATGACGACTGGCTGTGGGGATCTTCTCTGCTCAAGAGCTGCGTGGGTCCTGAATCACAGAAGGTGGTCTGCAGTGGCCCCCCTTGGTCATCTCTACCAGCTGCCCAACTTGGAAGACAGTAAGCCCTTGCATCTCCTTGCAGGACAGTACCCCTATGCACTGCAACTCTTGCAGCTACCAGGCTTGTTTGATCCTCCTACAAGGGATCTTCAGGCTCTATGTATCCCCGGCCCCCAGCACTCCTTCCTGCAAAGCACAGTCTCCTGCCTGCTGCTCCGGTAACGTGGGACTCCTCTTCAGATGTGCTGAGTGGGCCTCACTGCGATGACTGTGCCTGCCCCCAGTGGGTAGCCTGTGGGGTTGCCCCCTCTTCTTGTGACTCTGCCAGGTACTGAGGGTCACCTCAGAATCCCCTCCTTGGGTCGAATCACCTGGACCTTGTAGGTCCTCTTCAGCCTTGCAAACCTTCTTCTCCAACTCTTGCATTTGCTGAGGTTTGTTGATAGCTTTCCAGCACCACTGACCCACTGCATCACGATCGCTGACTTGGGACATCACTTGCATCACTTCTGGGACTCCTCGGCGACTCCTGTGCTGCACTGGTGACCTTCGTCATCCACCGTCGCCCTGGTCCTGTATCCACAGAAGGGTGGGTAGTGGCTCCTGCCACAACCAGACACTCCAACTCGTATTAGACTTCATCCCCTTCCTTTGCAGGTCCTCTTCTGTCAGGATCCACCATCGGGGTCTTCCATTCTTGGTTGGGTGTGGCATCATCCTTTCCCAAAGTCCTCCATTTGGTTTTGGTGAAAACGAGGTATTTATCTCTGCTCTCCTGGTCGCTTGGGTCTCTGGTACTCACCTCCTGGGGATCCTAATTCATCTAGCTCCCTTCTACCAATTCCACTTCCTTGAGTGGGGGACTGCTTTTCACATTTCATTTTTTTAGCATATGGTTTGGCCTTCCCCTAGGGCCCTCACTATTTGGTATTGCTTTTAGAAATACTTATTGCTTTCTATGCTATTTACTGATTGCTAATGTGCACATAATAGTGTTGTTACTTACCTCCAGTTGGGGAATCGCCTATTGAGTATTCTAGTATTTGTGGTACTACAATAAAGTATCTTTATTTTTGTATTACTCGTGGTTCTTTCATGTGTGTAAGAGCTGTGTGACTATAGTTGTTTTGCATAAACTTTGTATGTCTCCTAGAGAAGTCTTGGCTGCTCATCCCCAGCTACCTCTAGAGAGCCCTGGCTTCCTAGCACTGGCACACTTCACTAATAGGAAATACCTGGTATAAGGTGATAACATCATGGGTGCTCACCACACACCAGGCCAGCTTCCCACACCTGTACCACCACCTTCATTCGGTATGCTTCCAATGCGGGGTCTAATTTATCTGTGTATACTCATGTATAAGGGAATCCAAGGGCAGAGTTTACATATTGATCTAGTGCAGCCTCCCTTTTCACCAGTCCTTTAGTCCAGGACATTTTTTCATCACATTTGGCACCCAAATAGTTATAGTGCCCCACACAAATATATTTGAAATAAATTCTTCTGAGTTTGTCAGTAGTTTAAGACCATAAACTCAGTTTTCTCTGTTTTAGAATGAGTTACTTTGTTTCACAACAATCTTTGAATGATCTCAATAATTTGTGCATTGACAGTTCAGTGCAGGCCAGTAGCATTGTATTGTCGCAAACAGGAAGATGGAAATCTTCAGCCCCTCACAGATTTGTACATTCAAAGTCTAGGCCAGTGGAAATTTGTCAACGTCATTGATAAAGATGTTAAACAGGGCTGGTGCCTATGTGCAGTCATGTCTGGTGCCAACATTGATCCTAACATTGCTGTGGCTTCCCCACCGGGACCATATCTTACCGTGGATGAGTTTCTCTGGTGAAGAACATTTATGACAGACACAAGCTTCTCTGGGAGATCCAAATCTAGCAAGCTACGCCAGAGCAGTGGCTTAGTCACTGAGTCGAATGACATTTTAGGGGCAATAAACATCATATATAGCATTAAATGGTTTATGTGTGTGTATTTTATGGCAATATTGTACAGTCACTTAGTTTGAGTGATTGTGCCTTGCGATTTCTTGAAGGTAGCGTGTAGCGGTAAAAAAATTTGGCCCTCATTATGTTATTGGCGGTAAATCCCAATTACCGCCACACTGACTGCCGCCAACTTACCGACGCCACGGCGTACATCCGTTCACCATATTATGACCCACACACACCAATCCGGCAGTATTCAGCCACAGGCACAAATTCACCAGACCAAAGCTCAGTGATAAACTGTCAGTATACAAACCCACACCATTACGCCAACAGAACAACGCCCACCACATTATGACCCACGAATCACCACGGCGGACATTCAACGGCGGTAAACCATTGGTGGTACATACCGCTGTGCTCAGAAGACCCACCAACAGATAAAACAACACCACATTGCACAATTCAAACAACACACACCTGACACCCATACACACACCACACCCACACAACTATAAAACACACACACACAGTACCCACAACCCTTTACCATTCCAAACCATTGCCAGCAGAGAGACAACAAGACCACAGACACAACCAGAGCCACACACTATACACACCTATACACCACTCATGCACCCCACATCACACACCCCAACAGATAACCCAACACACCCTCACCTACACACCTCACACAACACCCATGGCACCACAAAGACACCCCCGTTTCACAGAGGAGGAGCTAAGGGTCATGGTGGAGGAAATTGTCAGGGTAGAGCCACAGCTATTTGGAGCACAGGTGCAGCAGATATCGATAGCTAGGAAGATGGAGCTAGGGCGGGTAATCGTGGACAGGGTCAATGCCGTGGGACAGCACCCCAGAACAAAAGACAACATCAGGAAGAGGTGGAACAAATTACGGGGAAAGGTGCATTCCATTGCAGCAAGACACCAGCTCGCTGTACAGAGAACTCGCGGTGGACCCCCACCTCCTCCCCCACAACTAACAGCATGGGAGGAGCAAGTCTTGGCAATCCTGCATTCTGAGGGCCTGGCCGGAGTAGGAGGGGGATTGGACTCTGGTAAGTCAACCCTCTACTACTATCACCCCCCTACCTGCATGTCATCACATACACACACCCTCACCCTAACTCCCATCACTCCACAACTTCACACACACACCCCACCATCACATCTCACTTATCCCAATGCCAAGCCCTGCATGCTCTACCAATGCATGGACACCCCTCACAGCCCTGCATGGACACTCATCACTAAATCATGCACACCATAGAGAACTAATCATCCCACCATCCACCAACATACACAAGTGAAAGCTGTGAGGGCAAATACAACCAAAGAGGGCAAGCCACAGATGCACAATATGTCAGGCACAGAAACCATAACACATCATTTACATCCCCACAGGTACCCCAGCCAATGTCAGTGGAGAGGAGGTGCCAGCAATATCCAGTGCCTCAAATGAAGAGGGCCACAGTGATGACAGCAACCCTGGTCTTCAGGATGACCTACCTGGCCCATCAGGGACCTCTGGACAGCCGGTTACCCGGGCCCACACACACACCACCACAGAGCCTCCCCCATTAGGAAACACCATCACATCACCCACCCAGCGTACCCACACCTCTGTCCCCAGGACACGTCAATCTGCAGTGTGTCCACCTATACAGGGACCCCAGACCACACCTCATACCCAAGACAATCAGGGACCTGGGGTCAGTGGCAGTGGGCACATGGTTCAGGGTACAGAGGCACAGGCCAACAGGGAAACTGGGGGGAGGACTGCTGGGTGTCAAGGGGGAGGACAGACCCAGCGAACCAACTCTCCAGAAGGCACTTGCAGAGATCCTGGAAGCCTATCAACATTCCCAGGACACAATGGGCCAGATCCTGGACAATGTGCAGGAGAACAGGCAGCAGCAGGAGGGACAGTACCAGGGTATCGGGGAGGACTTGCAGACCATCAACAACACCCTGATCTCCACAGCAGGGATGCTGGCAGACATGGCCAATATTATGAGGGAGACAGTCACAGAACAGTGGGCCCCTGCCACACATCTGAACAGCCCTTCACCTCTGCCACCACTAGTGGCCAGGAGGCCCCGCCACAGGACTCACAGGCCACCAGCACCCCTCCCCTGCAGAAGGTGAACTACCCAGCAAACGTTCCCTGTGATCCAGACAGAAGCCAGAGACACTTGCCAAGACCACCACCAGGAAATGAGACTCTCCTGATTGTAACCCTGGTGTCCCACTCAGTCACTCTGTCCACCTTGAACTGCCATTGCTCCCCTTCCTGTGTCCCCTTGGACAATGCACCTGTGCTACAAACAGACTGGAACAATACCCTGTACTTTCCGCCATCATCACCCCATCCCATTGCACCTTCCGCTCTCTATTTTAACACTTTAATAAACACCCTTGAAGAAATAAAAAGTTTGGAGTATGTCATGTATATCAATTATGTATTCATTGAAACAGGTACAAACATTGCAATTCAACTGTACAGGAAATGAGCTTAGATGACCTGTACCTGGCTGCAGTGTTCACCCCAGGAGTATATGTAAGGTCACCAACATCTGCAAAATGAATTTCCAGGGGGAATAGTAAGTGGGCATAGAGGTGGGAAATATCAGCATGCCAGTGCCACAGGGATTCAAACAAATGACATTGAAATGTAAAGTAACACTGTCCTACCTGTGTATCATTGGAAGTATTGTCTGATCACTGATGTTCTCTTGTCCTCATCCTCATCCTTTGCCTCCTCCTTTTCACTGTCCACAGGGTCCACTGCTGGCACACAGGCATCTACAGCCTCCTCCTCCTGCAGGAATGGGACATGGCGTTTGAGGGCCAGGTTATGCAACATGCAGCATGCCACCACTATCTGGCAGACCTTCTCTGGTGAGTAGTACAGGGATCCACCTGTCAGATGGAGGCACCGGAACCTGACCTTCAGGAGACCAAAGGTCCTTTCTATGATCCTTCCGGTTCACCTATGTGCCTCATTATAATGTTCTTCTGCCCTTGTCCTGGCATTCCTCACAGGGGTCAGCAGCCATGAGAGGTTGGGGTAACCAGAGTCACCTGCAAATATTGAGGGACTACATTTAGCCACACACTATCTCATATGGCCCACATCATGCCCATACACCAAAATCTACTGGGTGGGAACCAGGGTTCACCTATTAGCCACACCCTGTGCCTCTGTAGGTGGCACATCACATTTGGGATGCTGGTATTCCTCAGAACAAGGGCATCATGCACCAACCCAGGATACTTAGCATTGACGTGGCAGATGAACTGGTCCGCCAAGCACACCATCTGTACATTCATAGAGTGGAAACTCTTCCGATTTCTGAACACTGGTTCATTCTGGCAGGGGGGACATATGCAATATGGGTTCCGTCAATCGCCCCAATTATGTTGGGGATATATCCCATAACACAGAACTCGGCCTTCACTGTGGCCAAATCTTCAACCTGGGGGAATACAATGTAGCTGCACATGTGTTTCATCAGGGCAGATAGCACTCTTGTCAGCACATTTGAGAACATTGGCTGTGACATTCCTGCTGCCAAGCCCACTGTCACTTGGAAAGAACCAGTTGCCAGGAAATGGAGCACTGATAGAACTTGCACAAGGGGGGGATCCTAGTGGGGTGACAGATAGCAGGTATCAGGTCAGGCTCTAATTGGGCACACAGCTCTGTGATTGTGGCCCTGTACAGTCTATAGGTGAGGATAATGTGCCTGTCCTCCTGTGATGCCAAGTCCACCAGGGCCTATACACGGGTATGTCTCCATCTCCTATTTCTATGCAGCGGTAGCAATCTATGAGGCAAAAGAGTGAGGAGCCAGTCACAAACCAAACAATGGTGCTACAACAGAACTTTGCATGCTGTTAACTTGTAATGGGTCAGTGTTATTTGTCCAGTATGTAAAATTTTCACCAGTGACACAGCAAATTTGCAGGGCCTGACCCCTCCCCACCCCCCGAAATGGCGTCCGCCTGTCCTGTGTGGAAGGCCTGGCGGAAGTTAGGTAATTCCGCTAAGGTTGTGCGCCGTTGCGGGAGGCGGTCGGGAACCACCGTGCAACTCCTCATTGGTTATACAGTAGTTGGGCCCTATGGGTTACAGTGGCCAATGGAGATCTACGCCGGCGGAGACGGTATGCACCGCCGCAGATGTGACTGCCATTTTCTATCTGATTCCACACTTGCTGCCTGATCTTCCACAGGAGAATACCTACACTGCATGTTCTGCTGTGATCTGTGTCTGGAAGTGTGACTGGGAATAGGGCCCCTGCCTTCACTTCGGAAGAGTTGGAGAGACTGGTGAATGGGGTCCTAGCCCAGTACGGACTGCTGTATGGGCCTCCAGACCACAGGTGAGTGCACTGTGGGCACGATGCATGTGGCATGAAAGTATGGCGTGGTGTGTGAGAAGGCCTCTTGTAAGGGGGATGGGTGGATGTCGTCTGGGCGGCGTATAGGTTGTGTACTGGGCCATGTGTGTGCCAATGGTGATGGAAGCGGGTATGGTGGGCCATATGTGTAAAAGGCAGGACTGTTTGTGTAAGTCAATTTTCCTGTGTATATTGCCTCTGCAGGTCAGCACCCATCAAAAGAAAGGATTATGGCGTGCCATCGCCAAGGATGTGCAGACCCTGGGGGTCTATGGAAGGTGGAGCACCAACTGTCACAAACGGTGGGAGGACCTGAGTCGCTGGGCACAGAAGACTGCGGAGGCCCAGGTGGCAATGGCCTCCCAACGAGGAAGGGATGCACGTCGGACTCTGACCCCCGTGATGGCCAGCATACTGGCGGTGGCTTTGTCGCAGAGGCTCTCATTAGTCTAATGAGACTACTGGAATTTGAGCAGCAAGATCGTCCACGGTGTGGGAGACTGAGTCTGACCCACTCTGGGTGACACCTGTCGCTCTAAATCTGGGTTTTGCTCCGGCTAACTAGCAGTGCCTCATCTTTACCAGAGGATAGGGATGATTGGGCAGCCGAGCGCATGACATATTAAGCTTCTCAGGGAAGTCGTGGTCACTCAGGTCACATCCGGTTCTCTCATTCACAATTCAGTCTCATATATAAATGACAGATGTAAGCAGTATATGTTTCAATGATTGGTTTAATAAAACAACTGCATCTTAGATAGCAAAGCGTGAGCTGCAATAACCAGGATGACTCAACATGACAGTATTAAAATGGTGACTAGAAGAGTGAAGCATAAGAATAACGCTATCGTATTGTCACTATGATCAATGGATTATTTCCTATCTAAATCATAATCTGAGCAGACCATGTTAAACTCTAATTCTGCCTTTCATGTTCCCCCGGGAGGACATCAACCCTCCTACTGGATAAAACGGTGCCCCTTACGGTCGTCCGAGAAATGGCATCCCCTGTATTTCTGATATATCGAGTGCATGGTTCATGTTTTACTAGACCTTTTTCAGTCTGCCCCAATGGAGTTGATCACTTCACCTAACTGTCACGTCTAATTGTAGCTCGTCTTGCCCAAGAACTACAATTTCCCCTTGCTTTCTTGATATATGATTCTCCTCCAGTTTAGAGCTGCAGGTAGTGGTAGAGATTAGGGCGGCTGCGAGCTGACATTCTAATGTCAAACTTTAGGCACAGTATTCCACAATTATATTTAATGATGTTGGGGATAGAACTGACCTAGTTCTCGGCCGAGGGTGAGACTACTTATTGGCTTATCTGACTTGCATAACAAGGGGCCTTCTTCATTTCTTTTCCATATTTTTGAAGACAACTAGAGATTGTGGAGAGGCATAGTTGTAGCTGGGATTTTTTTTAATTTACAACAGGTTTAACAATCTTTTCCTTTTTACCCACTTTCATAGTGTTAGATTAATTGTTTGCATAATCATTCGTAACATCGTCTAACTTAGCTTCTAGCTTGAGGTAGGTGACATGGATCAGGTCATAACCTTGGATTATTCCCTACTGCGGGAGAAGCTCAGAGTCACTTATAGGGTCTCTTTTAGGTACTGCATGTGCAGCTTGTATCTTGATTCAAAGTTCTGTCTGATAACTTTCATGATTTTAGATAGGACTGCTACAGATAATCTTAAAAGTTTTCCACTTCTCTTGCCCAAAATATGGGACTTTTCTAAAGTTGAAATTTAACAGTGGCTGTGTGCCGTCATGAAGCATTGCACCTGGATAGTTAGATCTTATTGAGCCAGGTGATCCCAGTGCTTGGTAACAATATAGAAGCCAAGTTGCCAGATTCCTGAAGATGATCAGATCGACTGCCACAAGGCAATTTGCTACAAGCCACATCAGGGCCGCCTTCTTGAAATGCTTGCCTCCGTCTGAACTGACTGGGCAGTCGCCTTATCTGTTAACCCCAGAACACTACAAAAGACTGGCTTCCCAGAATCAATGAAATAAAGGGTGACTGGCAGGATATAATAGGTCGTCCTAGGCGGGGATGAGTCCAACCTCCCCAGGGCATGAGCAGACCAAACCGCTTCCATAGCAGCAATGGTCCAAAATGGAAAAGACTGGATCAGGTCTGGATTATAAAGAATCCTTTCATACTCCTTTCAAATTCCTTGTAGATTATTTTTTGGTGCCTTTTACGTTTAGGCTCTGTTTAGTTTCTTGCAGGCTTTTGCATGTGGATGTTTGGCTGACCTTCTTAGATTTCCCCTCCAGGCTACAAGATGCCCAGTGGTTTCTGGTGGAGTCTGCTAGCAAAGCAACCTTGGCAGCAGTAGCAAGTCTCTGCTTCAGCTTGGCTTGGTTTTCTTGGTGTTTGCAAGCTTGCTCCTTGCTCGTTTACCTTTTCACCGCCTCAACAATTCCACCCTGCTGATCCTCTGCTGCAGTTTTCACTCAAACCCAGACCAAAACCAGACAGTTTACCAAATGTCCTTATCTGCTGAGCTGTGAGAGGATCTGAAAGTAAAGAAGCCAATGATCCAGTGGTCCAGTCACTGAAGAGGCCAGCTCCCCCTCACAATGCACTAGAGGCAGCTGCACAAACTTCCAGATCAGTTCAGGCCCCTAAAGCAGCACAGCAGGATCGAGGTATTGCAGAGTAGAAATTAGGAGGGAGCTGAAGCTACACAGCAATGCCACCAAATGCAGACAGTAGTCAGTGGAAAGAGAAAGAGGCTTCCCTTCATGGAAGGGGCATGGAAGCCAGTAAATGGGAGTAGATGGTGGTAGATCACTCTCTGTCAGTCCTAGAAGATTCAGACCCATGCCTCAAGCCTTAGCCATTGCTAGCCCCTGCAGCAACACGGCGAGACCAACAAGAAAACAAAGGGAGCAGCAGAAAGTTATTTGGGGATATGCACAGGAAAGGTCCACAGGCACAAAGTCTTGGGAGCGGGATCCAGCAAACCCCAGCCAAAGGGCAGTGGGCATGGCAAAGCATTGCACTTTGCAGGGTTAGCAGCATTAAGCAATCGCAGGAGCCAGCTGTAAGTGAAGCATCTGTCTGTCTGTACACGTGCAGAGGTATGGCAGCTAAAATGCAGTAATAGCGACGATGATGGTGGTTATGTGATGGAAGGTAGGTATTGTACGAATAGCTCTTATACCTTCTTGGTTGAGTTGTGGTCTATAACAATGAGAAGTTAAATAAATGCAATCTTTCAATATGGCATTCCGACAGTGTCTACCATCACTTCTTTGCAGTTCTCTTTTAACACATAAACATTTTGTCTGCCGTAGTAGATCATTCAGTGTGGTAAATTGTTTTCAGTTACTCTTGGTAATTTGAATTAATCCTTAAGGGAAAATTATGGTCACTGCTACATTTTTAAAATGTCTTTAGTTGCAGTACTTACTAGTTTTCGGTCAGCATTTTCCAATTATACATGTTTAGTGTTTAAGTTGCTCAACTTGCTGGGTCTTCTTATCTAATGCCTATATTTAGTAACTAGGGGCCAGATGTAGCAACCAGTTTGCGGCTCGCAAACGGCAAAAATTGCCATTTGCGAGTCGCAAACCGGAGTTTGCTATGCAGAAATGCATTTTGCGAGTCGGGACCGACTCGCAAAATGCATTTCCGACTCGCAAATAGGAAGGGGTTTTCCCTTCCTATTTGCGACTCGCAGTGGTATGCAATTCCATTTGCGACCGCGTACGTGGTCGCAAATGGAGTCGCAGTTACCATCCACTTGAAGTGGATGGTAACCCACTCGCAAATTGGAAGGGGTCCCCATGGGACCCCTTCCCCTTTGTGAATGGACCCCAAAATATTTTTTCAGGGCAGGTAGTGGTCCAATGGACCACTACCTGCCCTGAAAAAATTCCGAAACAAAAGTTTTCCTTTAAGGAAAACGGGCTACACTAGAAAAAAAAAAACTGCTTTATTAACAAGCAGTCACGGACATGGAAGTCTGCTGACTACAGCAGGCCTCCATGTCAGTGAGTGCCCATAGTCACTATGGGGCCGCAATTTGCGACCCACCTCATTAATATTAATGAGGTGGGTCTTTGCGACCCCATAGCGACTCGCAGACGGTGTCTGAGACACCGTTCTGCATTGCAAATTGCGAGTTGCAATTTGCGAGTCGCTCGGACTAGCAAATTGCAAGTCGCAATTTGAAAAGTACCTACATCTGGCCCTAGATGTACTGAAAATGCTCTATACAACATGGAGGCATCCAAGAATTGGGGATGTGAAGGCCTTTGCATGGGCAGATAGCGTTTTTAATGTAGCTGGCAGTGGGACTTTCCATATGATTTTGTGAGCATTCTTCATTAGACTCACCAAGGATATTTATCTTTACCTTTGCTGGTCCTTCCCTGTATGACCAGGAAAGCGTTGAATTGGTGACCACACATACCCTGTGAAGGTTTCAGGTTTCTAAGGTTTGCTTGCGCTAATGTTCAAGCAAAGACTTTGGAAAGTTTATGAACTAGTTTACATCCATAGTGCAACAGTTATACAGAAATATTTTGCTGAAGGTTGGAAGAAGGCGTGGTCTGACACATGATGCACCAAGGAACAAAAGCCGCAACTGGTGCTACCCTGCACAAACCCTGACCTGCGGTGGCAAACACTGCAGGCACTCACCTCCAATTGCACGTCCTCCACTCTACTCCTCCACTCATCATACTCTCAGCGAGCTCTACTGGATGACTGGGTTGGATGGGAACAGGTCATCTAGCCTCTTCTGAACACCGACCAGCCCCTCCTAGGAATGCTGGGTGGGTGAGCAGACAGGCAGGAAAGGGAAGGAAAGCAAGTGGGAGCAAGAACAAGCAGGGGAAAAAGCGTATTTGGGGCTAGGCCAGGAGGGAGGCTTTGAAAGAGCCTCACCTATTACCTTACCACACCAAGCACCAAAAGGAAGCCTGCAGTACCCCTGCTCCACTCTGCAACTGTGCTCCCCTCTTGCTTTTTAATTCCCCCCTTGACTCTCAGGCTATTTGTTCTGCTTTCGGTTCAACCAGTGTCTCCATAAACCTTTAGCAAGTGTTATATGTCTATAGCTTCCCTGAAACATATTCATCTCTCAGGCTCTCATGCACTAATCCTTTCTTTCATTTTTCTAGATCTATTTTTTTCTTTTAGTACTCGTCATCTATGGGCTTCCCCCTGATTTCGATGAACTAGTCTTGCAGATCCCACTACTGGAGATTTTGGTTACTTTTACTTTAGCAACACCTGCGTGACTTGTAATAGCAGTGGAGTATTCTAAGTGGGTAAAAGACCTGCATGTAGTAAAAAGAAGTCTCCCTGACCTTTCCCTTGAATATCTTATTTTATAATAGATCCAGCAACATAAATTCCATTAACTTTATATACCTTACTAGACAAAGTGGGTTCTACCCAGTATCTCTCCATGAGTTAACTCAATTATAAGTTAAACTCTCCAGAATGTGGAACAACCTTTAGGACCCAGAACCCCAGGTTGATCCCTGGGTTTACCTACATATGCTTGTAAATTTCTCGTGGGGACTGCTAGTGTGGTTCTATAGAAGTCGTGGCCTATCTTGTGGAGCATTGTATGCTGGTTCTGTAATGCTGGAGCAGATGGGTGTGGGCTTGTCTGTGTCTCTGCCCATAGTCCCTGCCCCTCTTCAGGTGCAGATCCAGATCTGGAAAAAATAGGTTTGGTATTTCCTGGCCCACAAGCCATCACACACTCACTTACTCTCTCATTTTCAAAGATCGAGTGCAGGATGCTACGGAGGATCAGCCTCTCTGCTAAGGAGTGTACTCAACATCACAGCTTAGTAATGATATGTGGAGAACATGGAATCTTTTTATTGCATTAAATACAAGTACCATTTTGGAGGATGAGAATAAAATGAGTACTGTTGGGGGACACATATCGAAAAGTTACCTAAAATCATTGAAAATTAGAATATTATGTTCCTACCGTGTCCCACTCTTCTTCTGTTGAGTCCAAAACATTCTTGGGAGCGAGGTCATATGCTGCGTTAGAGAAAAGATAGTCGATTCCTCCATATTTGTCAAGAGCCTAATAAAAAACAAGATCAGACAATTAATTGAGTAGGGTGCAGACCTTAAACAACATAAATCTTAATAAATACCCTTAAGGTAGGTTTGAGACCACACTTAATACTGGCATGAAAGTAGATATTGGAGAACATATAAACAAAGATATCTTCTCTCCACACCTTTTATGCGGAAACTTTTGATTGGAATGTTGCACTTCCTGCTTAGAAAAAATGTATACACCAATCAACAATCAAGTCAAAAACATTTTTATTGGTTGGGTAATAAAAAGCATTGCATAAAACATATTGTAAAACACATAAAACATTACCATCCAAGTCTGTTTTCATTAACATTGCACTGCAACGTTTTCCATCTATACTTTCATTTAAAATAACACATTCCAGCCTTGTGAGCCTCTATAGCCAAGCTTCAATTAAATAAGTTATGAGGTGGACCCTACTACATACCCAACTAACCCTAGGCCTTATGTTCTCTGCCATACCTAATAATGTTGGCCATAAATAGCACGTATGCACCGAGGGCTGCCAGTCAAAACAAAGGGTTAAGGTGCATAGGGCAATACGGAAGTTAAAGTGCAAGTGCTCATTACAAGTTCTGAGTTGGCGGCAAGACAACCGCTCTGATCAACCTTCCTTATAGTCGTAAAGAGAACTACCTTTAAGTGCTTGTCCCTTCCCCAACATGTGCACCCTCTCTCCCACTAAATTCATAGGACAGTGTAGGGACTAAAGTGCAAATCCGCCAACGAAGATGCATAGAAAAATGTGGGAGTTAGAGTGCAAGTGCATATTACAAGTTATGAATTGGCCACAGAAAAAACAGTCTAATAGACCTTCCTTAGAATCAAGAACGGGAGTGTCTTAAAGTGCTATGCCTTCCCCAACATGTGCACCCCAACCTCCCCTACAAAATGCATGGGACAGTGTGGGGTTTTAAGTGCAAATGTGACAGTTAAGATGTATGCGGCACGCATGAGTAAAAGTGCAAGTGCTCATTGGAATTTCTAGGTTGGCTGTTAGACATAGGCCTTCCTTAAAGTCGAAAGCAAAGACAAACAATGATTACAGTTGTTAAAAATCTATCCTTTTGATTAATTTAAAAAGTGAAGAAAATCAGTTTGATAAAAACAGGCTGACCAACCTTCATTTTACAGGAAATTTAAAATGTCGAGACACCTTTCCCACGAAAATATGATGATTCAGTGGAAAGGGTAAATGTTTATTTTACAGTAGAATATTATATGGAAGTGAGAAGGGAAAATGGAGTATTGGATTTGAAACAAGGGAGAACACGTGTGGGAGTATGGGGTGCAAGTAAAGCGGGAGGGGGAGTAAGTGACTTGAAAGAGGGAGTATAGAAGTTGTGGGAATAAGACATCTGAAAAAGGAGTGGCATGGCAAAAAGAAGCATTAATAATGGGAGTAAAGCTGGGGTGGTGGTAAGAAGTTAAACAAAGAGAGTAAAGGGGAAGTGGGAGTAAGGGGTATGTAAACAAAGGGCAAAAAAAGGAGGAAAAGGGGTTCTAGAATACATTTTTCAGAAACATTTTCTACTCACATGCAACCACTACTAATTGCTGTTATTCATTAAAAGTGCTTCAAAACATGTTTTTCCTGCGTTTTTGTTCACTTACCATATCAGTAAAGATTATTTTAAACTAAGTGGGAGGAACCTATGGGCATATGTAAATATGGCGCAGCAAAAATTGCCTCCTTGAGCCATATTAGCGTAAAAAAAAATGACGCTAGTGTGGCGCAAGGAGGAGCTATGGCCTTGTAAATCTGGCTCAGAGAAGAGAAGCAGAGTTTGACGTGAATCTGAATTAGGCAGTTGCAGCTGGTGACAACAAGAGGGGTGGGGCTGTGCTGGGGGGGTGTAAATAAAAATAAAATTAAAGAGATAAAAAGAGAAACACTTACCACCTCCGCCACCTGCCACTCCTCTGTCCCTCATCGCTGCTGCAGGCACAGGCCTTCCTGACGCAGCATCAGGATTGGCTGAGAGCGCCCAGTCAGGGTGCTCCCAGGCAGACTGGGAGCCTGTCCAGTCGCTCTCAAGCCCAACAACTGTAAAGAGTTCCTTATATATCCAACAGTTTTCAGACAACAACAAAAGTGCCAAGATAACTCTGGTGATTAATGCTGGAGAGAGATCGAAATTTTGTCTAGGGGCAGTTTTGACTCATCTAAGGTAGCACAGAGACTATGTACCATGCAGATCACAAAACATTATTTTATGTGCATAGCTCAGTGGGATAGGGCTTTTGTCACAGAGCTCCTTTTGTTACTGTGCTGTTCATAACATACAATCATAAACTAGCATAGTGAGCTGTGAACTGCAATCATAGAGCTGCATGCAAACTGCATGGTACAGTTTAGGAAGTTATATTTTCCCCCAAGTCTTTGACTATCCTAATTTTTCAAAAAAGGGTTTGTTTGGTTTCAAATACGTTTTCATTGATAAAGTCAACCCTAACCATTGTTTTACAATCTTAATCCGGAGTGTATGTGTCCCCACACCAAGCACTCTTTACAAAGTGCCTGCCAGTATGGATGACATGCGAATCCTACACAATGTAGTCTCCATTGTCTTAGGTAACATTTTCTAAACACTATTTACACATGTATGATACATTGGCCCTCATTCTGACCTTGGCGGGCAGCGGAGGCCGCCCGCCAAAGTCCCGCCGTCAGGTTACCGTTCCGCGGTCGAAAGACCGCGGCGGTAATTCTGACTTTCCCGCTGGGCTGGCGGGCGGTCGCCTTCAGACCGCCAGCCAGCCCAGCGGGAAAGAGGCTTCCACGATGAAGCCGGCTCGGAATCGAGCCGGCGGAGTGGAAGCTGTGCGACGGGTGCAGTTGCACCCGTCGCGTATTTCACTGTCTGCGCAGCAGACAGTGAAATACATGTAGGGGCCCTCTTACGGGGGCCCCTGCAATGCCCATGCCAGTGGCATGGGCACTGCAGGGGCCCCAAGGGGCCCCGCGACCCCCCCTACCGCCATCCGGATCTCGGCGGTCCGACCGCCGGGATCTGGATGGCGGTAGGGGGGGTCGGAATCCCCGCGGCGGTGCAGCAAGCTGCGCCGCCGCAGAGGATTCAATGGGGCCGCGGTACACTGGCGGGAACCCGCCAGTGGTGCCGGTCCGACCGCGGCTTTACCGCCGCGGTCGGAATCCCCATTGGAGCACCGCCGGCCTGTCGGCGGTGCTCCCGCGGTCCTCCGCCCTGGCGGTCAAAGACCGCCAGGGTCAGAATGACCACCATTGTCCCTAAGTGTGTTTGATGTAAAGTGCTCCAACACCCTATGATGGTAAGAGAGGCACTATAAAACAAATGCAATATATGTGAGAAAAGAGCCATGGAGAGTGTGATGGAATCATTAAAGATTGCTGTATCCTGGTGCACTGTAAGGTCATCTTTTACTATGCTTTAAACGAATACTATTGATTATATAATGAAACATTGTTGTAGAATGCACCATTTTTGCCACTGTTTCCCAAATTTTCTTTTTGGGGGAGAACACCCCAAGACTCATTGTAGTGTTCAGGTTCGCTCTATATTCAATGTATGGGGGGTGGTCCAACAAAGTTTGCCAGGGCTGCTTTCGGTTCCCAGTCTGTAAGTGCTACAGACTGCCCTCAGAAAATATCAAGGAATCTTCTATAGAGCACAATTGAACAATTATTCAATATCCCACTAAAGCCTAAGTGACCTAAGTCTTTAAAACTCACAACTTTAACACTAATTTCACTAATCACACATACTACCAAAAATTACCATTTACACCTCACAATGTATTTACCTGCGCATTACATCTCCATCTGTCCACACATTTTCACACTACTTTGGTTTTAATTTCCACACTCCATTCTACAACACTTCACTCTATGCCACTCCAAGCTACGCCACTACACTGTACGCTATTACACTCTACACCATTCCAGTCTACATCACACCTCTATATGCCTCGCCACTCTACTTTTATCACCTGTACACTATTCCACTGTATGCATCATCTCTCTATCACACTACAGTCTATGCTATGTACTCATTGTCTCTCCACTGAATGCCTCTTAAGTGTACAAAACTGCACTATAAGCTATTCCAGTATATACTACTTCACTCTACTGTACACCACTCGACTCTATGACAATCCACTGTACGCTTTTACACTGTACACTACTCCATTCTAGGCCACTCCACTCTGTCACTCCATTATACATCACTACACTCTATGCTACTACACTCTACACTATTCCACTCTACAATTCTCCACTCTTGCCACGCTACTCTATGCTACTCCACTATGTGCCACTCTCCTCTATGTCAGTACTCTGTATGGCAATAAACTCAATGTTATTCCACTCTACACCAATCCACTGTACTATGTTATTTCACTATATGCCACTACACTCTACAACACACCACTGTACGCCACTCACAGTGTACTATTGCACTTCATGCCACTACAATCTAAACTGCTCTGATGTACAATGCTCTACTCTACAGTATTCCACTCAACAACACTCCACTCTATGCCACTGCACTCTACCCCACTCCAGTCTATGCTGTTCCACTGTATGCTATTACACCCTATCTCATTCCACTCCAGGCCAGTCCACTTTATGTTATTCCAGCGTATGCCAATCCATTCTACGTTATTCCAATCTATGTCACTCCACTCTACTTCACTAACTCCCACTCACTCCACCGTACGCTAATCTGCTGTATGCCCCTCTACTGTAGAATACTCAATTCTATGCCCTGCAGTCTATGCTATTCCACTGTGCACCATACACTGTACCTGACTCCACTATATGCCAGTCCAATCTTTGCCACTCTACTGTATGTCACTCCACTCTACCCTATTCCACTGTATGCCAGTTTCTTCTACCAAAACTCCACTCTATACCACTGCTCTGTACACAGCTCCACTGTCCCGGTTCATCTGTATACTGCTCCACTGTATGATACTCCAGTTTTTGCCACTACACCATACTCCACTACACTGTATGCTAATCCACTCTACACTGTTTCACTATATGCATCTCCACTGTACGACACTGCAATCTATGCAATCCAGTCCTACCCCACTTCACTCTACACCACCCCATTCTATGAAACTGTACTCTACCCCACTCCACTTAATGTCACTCCGCTGTATGCCACTCTAGTCTAGGTCACTCCACTGTAGGTACTCCACTCTATACAACTCAACGCTATTCCACTGCATGCAACTCCACTGTTGTCGCTCCACTCTATGCTAATCTGTTGTACACAACTCAACTTTATGCCACTTCACTGTATGCCATTCTGCACTATGCCACTCCACTATATTCTATTCCACTCTACGCCACACTACTGTACGACTCTACACACTACACTATTCTACTGTATGCCACTATAATATACCTCACTCTACCGCATGCTGATCACTCTATGCCTCTATACTACTCCAGTGTACATTAATGCACTCTACCACACTTAATTTTGTGCCATTGCTCTCTTCACCACTCCACAATACGCTATTCCACTGTACGCTGCTCCACTCTATGCCACTACACTCTTCAAAAACCCACTGTACACTATTCTACTCTTCCACACTCTATACTACACCACTCTTTGCCACTCCACTGTACACTATTCTACTGTACTCTATGCCACTCCACTCCACTGTAAGCTATTCCACTCTACTGCCACTCCACTGTACCCAACTTGACTTTATGCCACTCCATTATATGGTATTCCACTGTGCACAACTACACTCTGTGCCCCTCTATTACAAGCTATTCAACTCAATGAACCTTTACTCTACCTCACTCCACTGTACCCCACTCCAGTGTACGCTACTCCACTGTACACAACTTCACTGTACCCCATTCTACTGTATGCCACTCCACTGTACGACACTGCACTCTACACCTCTTCACTGAATGCTATTCCAATCTGCTCCACTCCAGTTTATGGCACTACATAACACGCCACTGTACTGCATGCCACTCCACTGCTCAGTACTCTGCTGTATGCTATTTCAGTGTATGCTACTCTACTGTACACTATTCCTTGGTATAACACTCCACTCTACACCGCTCCAATGTACGATATTCCATTGTATGCAACTGTACTCTATCCCACTCCACTCTACGCTATTCCACTTTATGTCAGTCTATTGCATCAAACTCCACTCTACACCACTACACTGTACTCCGTTCCACTGTATGCTATTCCACTCTATGCTGCTCCACTGTACAACACTCTGGTCCACCAGTATACTGATCATCACAACACTGTGGCTCTGATTACAACCCTGGCGGTCGGTGATAAAGCAGCGGTAATACCGCCAACAGGCTGGCGGTAATAAAAATTGAATTATGACCATGGGGGAAACCGCCAACACAGACAGCCACTTTAACACACTGATCGCTATGGTGGTAGCAACAAACACCACGGCGGTAACCGCCAACAGCCAGGCGGAAGACAATGTACCACCCATAGCATTACAGGAGGCCTATCCGCCACTTTTTCCCGGGCGGTAGCAACGGCATTAAAAGCCCTGCGGAAACAGTACACTGCAGGGAAACGACTCACCTCTCAACACTCAAGGAAGAACCACAATGCAATGGAGCCCGAGATGCACATTTTTCCAATGCTGGTGTACCTCCTCATACCCCAGGAACACCAACACCGGTGACAACGACCACGGTGAGTACTGCACCTAGCACACAAGGGAGGGGGGAGGAAAAAGAGAGTGACACACACATGCAACACCCCCACCCCCACCCTCACTCCCAACACCATACACACATACAGATGCAACAACATTACATATACACCCCGTAACCCTCAGGAATAAGGCAAGGACAAAAGGAATGGATTAAAATGAGTGTAATAGTACAATTTTAGATAAATAAGTCCTTAAATCAATAAACAATATGTACAATATATACAAAAGGAGGGAAAATGCCCACTCCAAAATGTCCGTGGCCCACGTGGCCATAACACATAGGCCAAGACCACACTTGACTCCTGCCTCAATATGGAGAGAAAACTGCAGGGGCATCAGGTCGAAAACACACAGGCACCTCAGGGGGACGGGGAATGGGGAGGCACCTCAGCCGGAAGATGGTACAACGCCACTGGCCTGGAGGGGGCTCCATGCACACTGCTTGGTCCTGGGGAGTGCAAAGCCACAGTCTCTCAAGTGGGTGGTTTGCCCACTGCTTGGTCCTGGGGAGTGCAAAGCCACAATATCTCTATTGGGTGGTTTGCCCACTGCTTGATTCTGGGGAGGCCAAAGCCACAGTCTCTCAAGGGGATGGCTTCTCCACTGGTTCTGGAGGGGGCTTTGTGCCCAGTGTGCTTCATCCTGGCAAGGATGCAGTGAGTGGATGCCTTCTTCCACTGGTTCTGAAGGGGGGTTTGTGCCCAGTATGCTTCATCCTGGCAAGGAGGGGGTGAGTGGATGCTTTCTTCCACTGGTTCTGGAGGGGGCTTTGTGCCCAGTGTGCGTCATCCTGGATGGTGCAAAGTCACAGTCTCTCCCCTGGGTGTCACACCCACATGTAGTCACTACTACACACTGCTCGCTGGCGGTGATGGCTGCCCATTGAGTGGCAGTTGCGCTGCAGGTGGCGGTGCTGTCAGTGGTGGGGGGAGGCTCCAGCCCTTCCTCTGCAGCCTCGGACGGCTGCCCACTGGGGCTGCAGCTGCTGGCAGTGGTGCTGCTGGCAGCGGGTCAGGTGGCGGTGCTGGCTGTGGCACAGGTGGCGGTGCAGTCAGTGGTGGGGGGAGGCTCCAGCCCTTCCCCTGCAGCCTCGGACAGCTGAAGTGCCATGGCTGGTGTTGTGTGCCCCTTCCTGCCCTTGGCAGATGGTGGTGCCTCCTTGCTTCTGCCAGCTGGTGTTCTTTTCTTGCCCTTGCTGGCTGATGGTGCCTTCTTCCCCTTGCTGGCTGGTAGTGCCTCCTTCCCCTTGCTGGCTGGTGGTGCTTCCTTCCCTTGCTGGCTGGTGTCCCCTTCTTCCCCTTGCTAGGCGGCAGCCCCCTCTTGGCCTTGGCAGGTGGTGCTGGCACACTGGCTGTGCTGACGGGTGCCTCCTTGGAGCCTCTCACACCTGCAGTAGCTGCAGAAACCACAGTGGCAGTGGACTGGGTGGCTGAGGTGCTGGGCTGGTTTCTGGCCACCCTGGCCCGAAGTGAAGGATGGGGGGAGGGGTAGGGAATAGGTCAATGGTGGTGAGGAAAAGCTTCTTAGGGACACTGGGGCGGGAAGAGGGTGAAAGTTTAGGAGTGGAGAAAGAGGGAGTGTTTGTAGGGGCTGTCAGTCTGCTGTGTTTGGGTGCAGGTGCATGGGCTGGATGCTGTTGTGAGTTGGATGGTTGTTGGTTGTCTACTTTTTGTACTTTGTTTGTGTACTTTGGGAGGAGGGGTCACAGACACAGTGGTAGAGGACACAAGGGACGTGTGCATGGATGTGGGGGTGGTGACTGCCAGTGAGGGACGTGTAGTGATAGGCCTGCTGGTGATGGAGGTAGTGGATGAGGATGTAGTGCATGTACGTGTGAGTGGAGACGCTACTCGAAGGGAGGTGGACGAGGAGGAGGAGGGGGACACAGTGGAGGCGGTGGATGTTGGTGTGTCTGCATCTGCATGGTGCTTGTGAGTGCCTGTGGGATGAAGTGTAGTGCTTGTGTTTGCCTGAGCCACTTCAGTGTGTTGATTTGGGTGCATGCAGGTCTGAAGAAGTGCTTGGAATAGGCTGGGGTTGAGCGGATTGGGACTGGGTAGAGGAAATTGGAGGGGGGAGGCTGGAGACAGGGACAATAGCTGCCATCAGTGAATTGGCCAGAACCTGGAATGCTCTCTGTTGGTCCGCCACGCCAGAGTGAATGCCCTCCAGGTATGCATTTGTTTGTTGCAAATGCCCTGCTAGACAATGGATGGCATTCAGTATGGTTGACTAGCCAACAGAGAGGAATCTCAGGAGGTCAATAGCCTCCTCACTGAGGGCAGCAGGGTTGACTGGGGCAGGGCCTGAGGTGCCTGGGGCATAGGAGATGCCCACCCTCCTGGGTGAGCGGGCACGGGAAACACGCTGAGGGACTGCTGGGAGGGCGGTGCTGGTACGGGTGGCAGCTATACCTGTAGTTGTGGTAGCCACAGAGGTGTCCGCCACCGCCAGGGAGCTTCCATCGGAGGAAGAGTCGCTGTCGGTACTGTCCCCTCCTGTTTCCATCGTGGTGCTCCCCTTGCCCTCCATCCCACTGGTGCCCTCACCGTCGGTGGATTCAGTCTCCAGGCCTATGTGGGGTTCAGCTCCCTCTGTCGCCGGTGCCTCTGCTCCTCCACCAGATGATGCTAATGCACACAAGAACAGGGTGACAAAACAAAAATGGGGGAAGAGACAGAGGATACACTTGATCAATGCCAGCAACAACACTACAGTTGGCATACACAACAAACTGGGAACAGCCCTATGTACTAGGCCATGCACTACCAGCTACGATGCTAGTCACCAGCCCATGGGGTACAATGCCTAACACAATTAGCTGCACACCTGAAACCCACAGGACCCTGCCCAGTAGTAGATGCCCACCAAAATTATGGTGGTTGGAGTGCATCTGAGCTTGCCAATCATGGAACCTACCTGACATTATCGCCCTGGCCTAGGGGCACCCACAGCCCACATCCCCCCACCCAGGTAACACTTTAACACACGCAAAGTCAAGAATCTGAATCTGTACTCACCCCCTTGTGGCTGCTGTGATGCCTTCAAGCGTCCATCCAACTCCGGATAGGCCACGGCCAGGATGCCGAACATCAGGAGGGTCAGGGTACGACGGGCATCCCTTCCTCGTTGGGAGGCCAGCCCCAGCTGGGCTTCCACCGTCTTCCTTGCCCAGCGGTGCAGGTCCTCCCACCGTTTGCGGCAGTGGGTGCTCCGTCTGTCAAAGACCCCCAGGGTCCGCACCTCCTTGGCAATGGCACGCCACATACCCATTTTATGATGGGTGCTGGCCTGCAGAAAAAATACAGCAGAAAAGAGATTAGTCATACTGTCCGGACTGTCATACTCATGGCCCGCCATATCCCTCCCATCCTCTTATGCACAGACATTGACCACCATACATGCAGCACTATGCCCAGGACCCCTCAGCCCCCCCCACACGAGGCTTACACACACAGCAGTCCATACATTCATGCCCCACGCATCATGCTCACAGTGTACTGGCCTGTTGTTCTGGAGGACCATAAAGTAAACGGTACTGGGGTAGGATCCCATCCACCAGTCTCTCCAACTCCTCCGAAGTGAAGGCAGGGGCCCTTTCCCCAGACACTCAAGCCATGGTCACTTCCAGACAAAGGTCACAGCAGCACTTGAAGTGTAGGTCCTCTACTGTTGAAGGTCAGGTAGCAAGTGAGTGTACAGATAGAAAATGGCAGTCACGTCCGCGGCGGTGCGTACCATCACCGCTGGCGTACATTGCCATTGGCTCCTGGAACCCGTAGGCCCCAATGATAACCAATGCGGTGTTGCATGGCGGTAGTCGACCAATGACCGCAACCGCGCATAACGCCAGCGGAATTACCTCATTTACACTTGTCCCTCCTCACAGGTCAGGCAGCCGCCATTTCAGGGGGGCACAGGCCATGGCACCTAACTGGGTCACAGCAGACATAGGCACATCAACTGACTTATTAATCTGAGTATATGTTTGAAAATGGCCTTTTGCTCACCGTTTTTCAACCTAGAGTTCAACCACTGAGGATGAATAGGAGATGGAGACATCCCCCGTGTAGATACCCCTGGTGGACCTATCGACAATGGAGGACAGGCACATTATCCTAAGCTACAGACTTGATAGGGCCACAATCCAAGAGCTGTGTGCCCAACTGGATCCAGACCTGATTTCAGCTATCCGCCACCCCACAAGTATCCCCCCTCTAGTGCAGGCCCTGTCAGTGCTCCATTTCATGGCAAGTCGTTCCTTCCAAGTAACAGTGGCCATGGCATCAGGAATGTCACAGCCTATGTTCTCAAACGTGCTAACCAGAGTGTTGTCTCCCCTGATGAAACACATGCGCAGCTACATCGTATTCCCCCAGATGGAGGATTTGGCTACAGTCAAGATTGACCTCTATGCACTGGGACATATGCCCAACATCATTTGTGCCATTGATGGTAAACATATTGCCTTTGTCCACTCCCCGGAGAAATGAACAGGTGTTCAGAAATCGAAAGAACTTTCACTCTCTGAATGTGCAGATGGTGTGTTTGCAGACCAGTACATCTCCCATGTCAATGCAAAGTATCCTGGCTCTGTGCATGATGCCTTTATCTTGAGGAATAGCAGCATCCCATATGTGATGTCTCAACTCCAGAGGCACCGGGTGTGGCTAATAGGTGAGCCCATGGTCCCCACCCAGTTGATGTAGGTATATGTGTGTGGGGGTTGGCTTAAGGTTGAGTGTTTGGCTAACAACTATCCCTCGATATTTACAGGTGACTCTGGTTACCCCAACCTCTCACGGTTACTGAACCCAGTGAGGAATGCCAGGACAATGGCAGAGGAACATTACAATGAGGCACATGGGCGAACAAGGAGGATCATTGAGCGCACCTTTGGCCTCCCGAAGGCCAGATTCAGGTGCCTCCATCTGACAGGTGGATCCCTGTACTACTCACTCAAGAAGGTGTGCCAGATCATCGTTGCATGTTGCATGTTGCACAACCTGGCCTTTAGACACCAGGGCCCGTATTTATACTTTTTGACGCTAAACTGCGCTAACGCAGTTTAGCGTCAAAAAGTTTAGCGCCGGCTAACGCCATTCTGAAGCGCCATGCGGGCGCCGTATTTATTGAATGGCGTTAGCCGGCGCTAGCAGACCGGCGCTGCCTGGTGTGCGTGGAAAAAAAACACGTACACCAGGCAGCGCCGGCATTGGGGAAAATGGCGTTAGGGCGTCTTAAAAATGGTGCAAGTCAGGTTGACGGTAAAAAATCGCCTCCACTCGATTTGCGCCATTTTTAACGACGCCCAGACGCCATTTACATGACTCCTGTCTTAGTAAAGACAGGAGTCATGCCCCCTTGCCCAATGGCCATGCCCAGGGGACTTATGTCCCCTGGGCATGGTCATTGGGCATTGAGGCATGTAGGGGGGCACAAATCAGGCCCCCCTATGCCAAAAAAAAATATAAAAAAATAAAAAATTATACTTACCTGAACTTACCTGAATGTCCCTGGGATGGGTCCCTCCATCCTTGGGTGTCCTCCTGGGGTGGGCAAGGGTGGCAGGGGGGGTCCCTGGGGGCATGGGAGGGCAGCTGTGGGCTCATTTTGAGCCCACAGGTCCCTTAACGCCTGCCCTGACCCAGGCGTTAAAAAGAGGCGCAAATGCAGGGTTTTTTGCCCCGCCTACTCCCGGGCGTGATTTTTGCCCGGGAGTATAAATACGACGCATTTGTGTCGCAGTCATTTTTTTGGACGGGAACGCCTACCTTGCATCTCATTAACGCAAGGAAGGCGTTCACGCAAAAAAATGACGCTCTTTCCTCATACTTTGGCGCTAGACGCGTCTAACGCCAAAGTATAAATATGGCGTTAGTTTTGCGCCGAATTTGCGTCGAAAAAAACGACGCTAATTCGGCGCAAACGGAGTATAAATATGCTCCCAGGTGCCTGTTCTGCAGCAGGATGAGCCTGGGGATGGTCGTGTGGCAGCGGTGGAGCCTGTGGACAGTGACAAAGAGGAGGCAGAGGAAGAAGATATGGACAACAGAACTACAATAATCCAACAGTACTTCCAGTGACACACAGGTAAGACACTGTAACTTCACCTTCCATTGCAGTTTTATGTTGGACATTGTACATGGCAAGCTGATTTCCCTATTTCTATGGCCACTTACTGTACCCTTTGGCATCTCTATTTTCTGATATCTGTGCCCCACTCAGGCTCCTGGTGTGTTTACTGCTGCCCACTACAGGTCATACCTATGTAAATATAACTGTACATTTGAATTGCAATGTTTACAGCTTGTTAAACAAATACATATTTCAATCAATTCACAGACTCCATACTTGTATTTGTTCCAAGGGTGTTTATTTCTGTGATAATAAGTGTAGGGGGTATTGCAATGGGCTGGGTTGATGGGGGAGAAATGTCCAGGATAGAGTGCAGTCTATTGGTATCACAGTTGCATTGTCCAAGGGGCATAGGAAGTGG
Organism: Pleurodeles waltl; assembly: GCF_031143425.1. NCBI lineage: Eukaryota > Metazoa > Chordata > Amphibia > Caudata > Salamandridae > Pleurodeles > Pleurodeles waltl. The sequence continues at coordinate 41,322,731 of NC_090450.1, forward strand.
AGCAATGTCAGTTAAAGGTGGACAGGGTGACAAAGTGGGACACAAGGGTGACACTCAGGTGAGCCCTATTTCCTGGCGGGGGTCTTGGCAATGTTCTGTGGCTTCTGCCTGTATCGCAGGGACCTTTTGCGTGGTGGTTCTCCTTCTGCAGGGGGTGGGGTGCTGGTGGCCTGTTGTTTCAGTGGCGAGGCCTCCTGTCCACTAGTGTCGGCGGAGGTGGAGGGCTGTTCTTCGGTGTGGCTAGTGTCATGGCCCCGTTGGTGTGCCACTGCCTCCCTCATGGTGTTGGCCATGTCTGTCAGCACCCCTGCAATGGTGACCAGGGTGCTGTGGATGTCCCTCATGTCCTCCCTGATCCCCAGGTACTATCCCTCCTGCAGCCGCTGGGTCTCCTGCAGCTTGGCCAGTATCTGGCCCATGGTCTCCTGGGAATGGTGGTATGCTCCCAGGATGTTGGTGAGTGCCTCGTGGAGAGTGGGTTCCCTGGCCCTGTCCTTCTCCTGTCGCACAGCAGTCCTCCCAGCTTCCCTGTTGTCCTGTGCCTATGTCCCCTGAACCGTGTGCCCACTTCCACTGACCCCAGGACCCTGATTGTCCTGTGTTTGTGGGGTTGCCTGGATCCCTGTAGTGGTGGACACACTGCTGATTGACGTGTCCTGGGGACAGAGGGATGGGCCCGCTGGGTGGGTGCTGTGCTGGTGTTTCCCGTGGGGGGAGGCACTGTGGTGGTTTGGGAATGTGGCTGGGTCACTGACTGTCCAGAGGTCCCTGATGGGCCAGGCTGGTCATCCTGATCCAGGCGTGCAGAGCTGCTGTCATCACTGCGGGCCTCTTCTGGGGGTGGACTGAATGTTGCTGGCACCTCCTCTCTGGTGACGTTGTGTGGGGGTCCAGTGGGTATGTAAATGCAGTGTTATTGTTACTGCGTGTGACATCTTGTGCATGGGTGTGTTTCCCTCTATGGTTGTTATTACCAAGGCAGCTTTAGCTTGTGTGAGTTGTAATTTGGTTGGCTAAGCGATTGCCACTACTGTGCATACTGTGGTGATGGGTGTCCATGCAGGGCTGTGAGTGGTGTCCATATATTGGTGTTGCATGCAGTGCTGGGTACTAGGATGGGTGGGCTGTGATGGTGGGGTGTAGGGTGAGGGTAGGGGTGGGGGTATATGATGGCATTCAGGTAGGGGTGAAAGTAGTAAAGATTTGACTTACCAGAGTGCAGTCCTTCTGCTACTCCTGCCAGGCCCTCAGGATGCATGATTGCCAAGACTTGCTCCTCCCATGTTGTTAGTTGTGGGGGTCCACCGCCAGTCCTCTGTACTGCTATCTGGTGTCTTGCAACCACAGAACGTACCTTCCCTCGTAGGTCGTTCCACCTCTTCCTGATGTCATCTCTTGTTCTTGGGTGCTGTCCCACGGAGTTGACCCTGCCCATGACTCTCCACCATAACTCCATCTTCCTAGCAATGGATGTCTGCTGCACCTGTGATACGAATAGCTGTGGCTCTACCAGATGATTTCCTCCACCATGACCATTAGCTCTTCCTCAGAGAATCTGGGGTGTTGTTGTGGTGCCATGGGTGTAGTGTGAGTGGTGTGTGTGAGGGTGTGTGGGGTGATGTGTTTTGGTGTGTGCTGTGAGGTGCGTGGATGGTGTATGGGTGATGGTGTTTTGTGGCTCTGATTTAGTGGGTGCTCCTGGCTTGTCTATCTCTCAGTTGTCAAATTCTTTGGGTCGTAAAGGGTTGTGGGTATTGTGGGTGTGTGTTTTATAGTGGTGTGGGTGTGTGTATGTGTGTCAGGTGTGTGTAGTTTGAATTGTCCAATGTGGTGTTGTTTTGTATGTGTGTGTATATTTTGAGTGCGGCCAATGGTTTACCACGGTTGAATGACCGCCTCGGTGATTCGTGGGTCATGATGCTGTGGGCGTATTTCTGTTGCCGTAACGGTGTGGGTTTTGGAACAGCCAGTTTATCACTGACCTTTGGGTTGGCGGACTTGTGTGTGTGTCTGTATAGTGGCGGATTTCTATGTGTGGGTCATAATACCCGTAGCTTTATACCACCGCAGTCGCTGTATGTTGGCAGCAGTCAGCATAATGTCATAATGAGGGCCTGTATACCAATCCACTGTACACTATTCCACTCTATGCAACTCCAGTGTACAACACTCCAGTGTACATCACTCTACTATACCCTATTCATTTATATGCTACTACACTCAATGCCACTGCACTCTACAATACTGTATGCTACACCACTCCACACCAATCCACTCTACGCCACTCCACTGTATGCCACTCCAGTATATGCCACTCTACTATATATTACTCAACTCTACCCTATTCCACTGGATTCAGCACCACTGTTGCCCCTCCACTCTCTGCCATACCCCTCTACACCACTCCATTGTGTGCTGCTCCACTATACACTATTCCACTCTACACCACTCTCCTTCACGCCACTCCACTGTATGGTATTCCACTGTACGCCACTCTACTCAATGCCACTACACTGTATGACACTACGCTATACGCTAGTCCACTCTATGACACTCTACTCTATGATGCTCCACCCTATGCTGTTCTACTGTTTGCCACTATCAAATACCTCACTCCACCGTATGCTGATCCATCCTATGCCATTGCACTTTATACTACTCCAATGTACGCCATTGCACTCCACCACACTGCATTCTATGCCACATGCCATTCCACTGTATCCTATTATACTTTATACTTTATACTGTATGCCACTACACCCTACAGAACTCCACTGTACAGTATTTCACTCTATGCAACTCCACTGTACGTCACTTCACTCTACACCACTTCACTGTACATAACTCTACTTAACATCACTCCACTCTACATCACTTCACTGTACATCACTCCACTTATGCCACTCCAGTATACACTATTCCACTGCATGCAACTACACTCTATGCCACTCAACTCTATGCTATTCGGCTGCATGCTACTCCACTGTATGCCACTCCACTGTATGTTATTCCACTGTGCGGTACTGCACCTCAATTCACTGATCACCATTCCACTGTATGCCACACCCGTCCAGACTACTACACTGCACTTTATTTCTGTACTGTGCACTATTCTACTCTATTCCTCTCAGGTCTAGACCACTCCAGTGTACCCCACTCCACTATAAGGTATTCCATTCCAATCTATGCTACTCTACTGTATTTCAATATACTGTACCTCACTCCACTGTACTTCCCTCATCTCTATGCCACTGCAGTATACAATGCTTCATTCTTTGCTATTACACTCTACCACACTCCAATCTACACCACTCTACTATTTGCCACTCCACTGTGCACTATTCTAATGTACACCACTCTATACCACTACACTCTACAACACTCCACTGTATGGTATTCCACTCTATGCCACTACACTGTAAGCCAATCTAGTCTATGCCACTCCACTGTACCCCACTCAACTTTATGCCACTCCACTATACAGTACTCCACTATACTCAACTACACTTCACCCAACTCAACTCTATGCTAGTCGACTCTATGCCACTTTACTCTACCTCACACCACTGTAAACCACTACACTGTATGCTATTCCACTGTATGCTACTCCCAGGTGCCCCACTTTCCTCTATGCCACTCCAATGTATGTCACAGTACTCTACACCATTCTACTGTATGCTATTCTATTCTGCCCCACTCTAGTGTACAGCACTACAGAGCATGCCACTCCACTGTATGGTAGTCCACTGTATGCTGTTTCAGTCTATGCTACTCTGCTGTATGCTATCCCACTGTATACCACTCCACTTTTATCTGCTCCCCTGTATGCTACCCCACTGTATGCTGCTCCAATCTACTGCACTCTATGCCACTCCACTCTACTCCACTCCACTCTACTCCACCCCACTCTATGCCACTTCCCTGTACAATACTCCACTTCATGCTATATCACTGTACGCAACTCCAGTTTACAACACACCACTGTACACTACTCAACTCTATACCAATGTACTCTCCACTATTCCACTGAATGCGAATCCACTCTAAGCCACTACACGCTATTTCACTCTACCCTACATGACTATAGGCCACTCCAGTAAATGTCACTCAACTGTACGCTGCTTCACTATACGCTACTCCATTTTTCTATATTCCACTCTATGGTTGTTCACTGCATGCATCTATGCTATTCCGCTGTACGCCACTCCACTATACGAAGTTCCACTTTATGGCACTCCACTGTATGATAGTCTACTATACCTCACTTCACTGTATAGTATTCCACACTATCCCACACCACAGTACGCCAAACCAGTCAATAACACTACACTAGACGCAACTTCATTGCATGCCACTCCACTGCTCGGCACCCAAGTGTACGTGACTCCACTGAATGCTATTCCACTGGATACCACTCCACTCTATGACCTTCCACTCTGCATCAATCCACTGTATGTTACTCCATTGTACATTGGGCAACTTACCAGCACACTATGCTGCTACACTCTAAAACACTATACACCACTACACTGTAGCATTTTGTACCACATTCTAGCATTCTCTAACTTAATCCACTGTACAACACTGTAGCCCTCACTATTCCACTACGGTGTATCTATTCTACAAGTTTCTCATACTCTAAAACACAGCACACAATTCCACTGTATGACACTCCACTGTACTCTATAACACTTTACTCCACTGTATGTTATTATGCTATAGTAGATAGCACATCACTATATCACACTTTATTCTGTGTTATGCTATGCCACCCACTCAAATACACTGTATGACAGTTCAGCCCACTGTATGCCACTGTACAAGACTCCAGTGTATACCATTCCACTCTATACCTCTCTACTGTACTCTATGAAACTACACTCAGCAACACTTTACTTCACTGTTTGACACCGTACTACACTGCATGCACTAAGACTAAATTCTATGACTCTCTACTCCACTCTATGCCTTTCCCTGACACTCTAGTGAAACCCATGCAATTTTCCGACACTCCACTGTACTACACGCTCCTACATTCTGTAATACTCCACACCAGTGTATGACACATCATGGCACTCCACTGTATAACACTACTGCACTATAGCACTGTATTTCACTCCCCAATATTAGAGTCTTGTGACACTACCCTGTATAACACCATCCTTTTCTATACTCTACATTACTACACTTAAAAGCACACAATTAAATGATAGTCAACACAATGATTTGAAACACATTTTTGTTAAAAAGATTTTTAAAATTACATTTATTAAACAAAATTCAACAATACTACTCATTATAACACTCAATTGAATGACACTAAATACCATGATTGTAAACAGTTTTATTAAATAACAAAAAACAGTTACATTTAATGACAAAATCAAAGGTTAAAGCAAAGTGTTATGCTGGGACTTACTGAAATCAAGATTTGTGTTGGATAGTTTCCCAAGGTAATGCAAAGTTGTGCTATAAGATGATTTGCGTTACTTTACTCAAGAAAGCATTCCATGGCTGGTACATTGGTGTTCCTGTGCAACCACACATGGGTTTTGATGCAAATCCCTATCTATAAACATTCGTAGACATGGATTTTTTCAAAATCATAGGACCTGATTTAGATTTCGGCGGACAGGTTGCTCCATCAAGGCAGTGACAGATTTCCCATCTGCCAAAGTATGAATCCTATTGTTTCCTATGGGATTTACATTTCGGCAGACGGGATATCTGCCACCGTTGTAACCCGTCCGCCGTAATCTAAATCAGGCCCTTAGTCTCATCGAGGCAGGCGTAAAATGCAGAGACATGTTTTCATTTATCACTGTTTTTCCTAATTTGTGTGTGTGCTACATTACACAGCACATTTACATAGCAGGAAAAGTGTAGCTTTTGTACTGGAACTTCCAGTACAAAAACAATTTCATACAGAACACATACACTCTTGCTCTATGGTGCAAGACTGTGTGAAGTGGCGCATGTCTGCCTAAAGTGCGCCAATGCTGGGTCAGAGGAACCCAGCACCATATCTTAGTAGATATGTGCTGTTCTGCTCGCTCTCTCACTCTCTTCCAAACATCGCAACGCTGAAACTTTAGTTGCTGTACTGCCTTGCATGAATTGTTTGTAATTCACAGCCTTGGTGTGTGATGGATGCGTGAAATAATGGTTGAGCATTTTACGTGAGGCTGTGGGCAAGAACATAAGGCTGGGCACTGCATGGTGTGAGTGGTTCTTGGCTGCGTCTGGTCACATTGGGCTGTGTCTTGGTATGTGAGCTTCCACATATGCTTGTGGGAATATGTCTATGCTGGTAATATCAGTACAAGCCTAATGTATCAAGGCAGTACTCTCTTGCCTATAAGGGCTAAAGTCATAGAACTCTTAGAACCCTTTTGAATTATTGTGTGCAATACTGTCCTTTACTATACTCAATCTGGACCAAAAACCAAAGTTTCCTCATTAAGTGATGTGGCATTAACAATATCTAAACAACAGGCCTACTAGTACATGATACATCAGTACTAGTAGGCATCAGTATACATAAACACTGGCATCTTTAGCTACCAGGAAACCTTGTATTTTACAACACTGGTGAAACACCTCTACACTTTCATGCAGTAAATGGTTAACTGAACTCAACAGAACTGCATCCTGCGTAAAAGCCTGAAGCAAGTGAATGATATGTTAGAGGTGTTTGACCTTACATGGGGTCACTGCCATTCAATGATAGCATGGGATGATAATCAGGGGTATGGAGAAAGTCGAAATTGGATCCTGCCTTCTACTCTTCCCACTTAACCCAATATTGAACACAGTCTTCTTATATCATCGCCTAACTAAGAATTTCTATAAATCATGACAGAGTTTTGAGGTGTGCCATTGACTCACAATATCCTTACTTCAGAGTGATTTCAATTTCTGTTTTTTTTTCCAAAGGGAGAGTATTCATGTCTAAGATAACATAGTATGATGTGATTCTACAGAATACAAATGAAGTCTATGGTCCTCGAGGTACTGACATTATCTATTATGCATTTACCTTCTCCAAAGAATTTTTTCCCCACTCCCCCTTTCACAATCTATCTTATTTTATCTCAGTTTCCTTCATTTGCTTGTCCCATTTTATTGTATTGTAGGGATTAAAGGTAACAGAATATCCCGCAGTATCGGATGATCAAGTTCCTGGAGGGGCCTGGCTATTGCCCTACTAAATTTGCGATAATAGTCTGGAAAGACCTGTTCCCCCACCATGGTTCACTTATGAATTGCGGTGTCTCGAATCAAGGGCCCTATCCTAGAGGCTGTGTCCCTGGAGGCCAGCCATTAGAGGAGTTTGCCAGACTTGTCCCCTTGTTGATATACCCTTGGGTTTGATGCCCTTCAACACTGCCTGGCCTCCTCCCGGGAAACCTGTTTCAAGCTAGATTTTGCAAGCTTCAGTCTCTGGTCTAGGTCATCCGAGAGCAGTGTCACAGTTGTCATTACAGGGAAAGGATCTGAGACTTCAAACATTGCAACATTGTGTGTCTCTTTGCTGCTGACATACCCTTTGATCAGTCCTCTATGAGTAGGCTTGTTGGCTGCCCAGAGAGTCCCAGCGGATGCCACTGTACCCTGGTTTGTTTCAAAGACTGATTGATCTCCTCCCCACAAAGCCAGCACATTCCTGATCTGTGAGGTACTAGGTGCTGATATGCCACAAGTGTTTCAAGTGCACTTCAGGGGGACCCATGTCGAGGAAAAGAGGGGCCTGATCGATATCCCCAGGAGAGCATTTGAACATGTGTGAGGTGGAGGAAGTCGGGTGCTGGGAGCCAGATCTGATCAATCCATGCCAATGTTTTGTGTGCTGCCAATGCATGGGTGAATGAGCGCACACAAGGGTGCCATGTTCTCCACGAGATGCAGAGGCCCATTGAGTCTGCCTATTGGGAGAATTGTGTGGAGCGTGTTCGACAGCCCAGCCTGGGGGAAGCAGAAATACCCAAAACTGGGTTGGGGTAATCATTTAGTCACCACTTATCAAAGTGGCACCTTGAGGAAGGGTGAGTAAAAGATTTCAGAGCTCCTGCAACACCGTTCGAAGTTGTTGCTTCAAACTTTCCCCATTTGATCCCTAGGAAGTAGTTTCAGTCCCTGACATCAAAGCTTACCGCTTTTCTCTGGGCAGGGAGACACCGTGTGGCCTTTGTCATTGGGTGGCAATCCCCATATGATGGGGGACTGGGAATGACAGACCTCTGTCCCTACCTAGCTGCACAGCTCATGATGATTAATAAGTGGTTTATAGTGGGGGTGGAATGACCCTCCCTACCTGGAGGACCTGAGTCTGCTGGGCCTTGACAGGCGCCTGGGCCTGATTTATGGGACCCCAATTCCCAAAACACTCCTGGACGCTACATGTGTGGCCCTGCTGTGTTGGGTGGCACTGCTTTGATTAGTCGCTCAACGCACTGGGATGACCCTACTGTGGCAAGGTAGGTGGTTGCCCCATGTTGCAGGCCTACAGGGTTTAGGGAGTTGTGGAAAACTCAGAATTACTCACAATGGGGACGTCTGGTGAGTCCATAGTGCCATTTCATGAAATGATGGACCACTACCAGCTTTCTTACACATAGTTTCACCAGTACCTGCAGTTACGCCACACCCTCCACATTCCACCAAACACTCAAATCCCCAATTTTATTCCTCATGAAGCTAAAAGAAGCTAAAATCTAGGGGCCTCGTAAGAAGCTGCCGGGCTGACCATTGGCCCACCATCCTGTGGAGAGGAGACCGTCGAAGAACTGGCTCTTCCACACCCCGGCCCCATTATGACGTTTCCGCTGGGCTGACCGTCAGAAACCTCCATATTTGGAGGTTTCCGCTAGTCAGCCCAGCAGAAACAATGTGGTGGCATTGGCCTCAGCTGCGCATGTAGCCGAATCCAATGGTGTCACACAGAGAGGGCCTCCAGAACCCTCAGAATGAGCACTGTCTGCACTGCAGATAATGCGCTTTCTGAGGGTACTGGACAAGGAGGCCCCCCCCCCAGCAATGGGTTTCTGCCACCCTATTCATGGTTGTGTCCCTGCCATGAAAAGGCTGGTGGAAAATGGACTCATTATCAGCACAGCGGCGCCAAACTCAGCGCCGCCATGGCTGACCACGACTCGGACCATTCCTGGTGGGGACAGTGGACCCATGGCAGTCCGACCGCCAGGGTCATGATGTGGTGATAGGACCATCTGGAGTATGGCGGTCAGACCACCAGCCTCGTAATGAGGCCCTTAGTAAGGAGACTGGGTAAAGCAGCCATCTATCGGATTTACCGCTCTCTCATCATTAATGCTCCAGATCACTTCCCTGGGCGGTGGGGTTTGGTGGGAGACATTGGTAGGGGGACCTTGATGATGATGACTTGTATGAGGCCAGGATGGCTCCAAGGGAGATGGCTATCTCCTCGCACCTCCGTATTTTTCAACTTAGCTACCTGCATTTTGCCTATTCGACTCCCCGAGCCAGTGTGCACGTTGCTCTCTGCCAGAAGCTGGCTTCTTCCACATGCACTTGTCCTGTCCCAGGCTGACCCCCACTTTTGAGAGGGAGTGAGCAAGTAGATCGTCATAGCCCTGGGGCGCTAGATTGACCTTAACCCCAGGGTGGCCCTGCTGGGCTTGTCAGAGGAGGGAAGAAACAGAGGATGGAGCAGACCTTTATTGGGCATTGATGGCCAAGAGTGACATAGCTCGCAAATGGAACTCCCCAAAACTCCCTTCCATGACTGAGTGGAAAAAGGGGGGTAGACAGGTGTGCAAAGCAAGAGCGACCAATTTACGAGGCATGTGGCTGCCCCCAAAAACATGAGAAGATTTGGGACAGGGGGTGAGAATATGGGTTGGATGTTGCGACTTCAAAGATATATAGTGGAATGATGCATACTTTGATGTGTTGAACTGGTCATTTTCTGTTTTTAATGTTGTTAAAATAAGAAAAGTCAATCAAAATAGGTCATCCAAAAAAATCCAATTCACTTGTGATGTCAGATTTTTTATAAATATTTAGGAAAGGCAACATTTATAAAGATGCACTTTATCTTCCCGTACTACCAGCAGATCAGTTGGTATTAGACTGCTAGAAACTGGGCTCTGTCTACGATTCCCCTTAATGAGGTAATAATAATGCTCCGAGAGCAGAAACAATGGCTTGGGCCTTTTGTCAGGAAGACCTGGGTGTGAGGTATGTGGTTTGTTTCAGCTAGGTAGGCCTCAGGAATTTGAATTAACTTAAGGGATCAGGATAAGGCCTGCCTATTCATAGTTAAGTGTAAAATGAGAACTGGAGAAGAAAAGCCTATGTGTCCTAGCCCATCTGAAGCCAGCCTAGCAACAGCCCGGTGGGAGAGGGAGGTGGTCCCAGAACCACTAGTCTGATGTAGTTGAGGAGCAGGGTACTGCTCATTTCTCTAAGTGCACTCCTAGCTGGTACACTAGCTTAAAGGAACTACCATATTGGCAGTGCCTTAGAATAGTGCACTTTGGGATAAGAAAAGAGAGGCAGACTGTCTTTAAAACATTTTTTCATTGGTTGGGTAGTGCCAAGGAGTCTTCCCCTCCAATTGGATAGTCAGTCCTACAAAAAGTGACACCTCAGTCACAGCTCACCAGAACACATCTGGATATACAGAACAACAGATGACTAGCCTGCTTTTTGTGACCTGTGTGGAGATCTGTAGGTCAGGGCCTGCTTCTACTTGTACCCAGGACTGAGAAGTGGACAACAAGGGTCAGTTGGCTGGCCTTCTGTTTGACTGCAAGGACGCAAATAGTGGCAAGAAGACTTTTTCTTAGAGTGCCAAGATGACCACTAGCAACTGAATCACATCTGAGCTCTAGTGGTAGCTTCTGCTGGAGTGAGTCCTGGCCCCTAAGATCTGCTTGAAGCCTTAGAAGTGACATAGAGGAACTGCTCCAGAAAGAGAGAAAAGTTGGGACTTAGAAAATAATGGATTTCAAAGCCCTCTGGAGCATCAGGGGGACCTTGTGGCAAAAAATGTTGTATTTCGGTTACATTTTGTCAGATACAGCTTCAGGTTTGTCTCACTGGAGAATTTTGAGTTCCATAAAGCACAAAAATTGTCTGACCGACGAGAGGACTTCTACAGGAGCAAAATGTGATTTTTCCTGCCAAATTCTAAGGGCAGGTGGTAAACTTCCCTCCACCGGAAGAGCTCACAGAGTTTTTGCAACTCTGCAGTCTGTTTAGAGCTTGGGGTTCAGCCAAAACTCTGCCCACGCCTCGTGGTAGAGTTTACCATATAATCATGCACTCAAGGACAGTGACCGCAACATGTCTACCATGTTGTGAATGTGAAGAGCAGACCACACACACACAGCTAGATAGGGAGAAGCGTGCATGCACTCCGATGGCTACCTAGGTCCGCCCAGGTGTAAGTGAAGCAGCACCCAGAGTGAATCCTTTTTTTGTTCGCTGTCTGCAACACTAGGGTTTTTTTAAACGTGCTGTAGTGTTAAGCCACTTTTTTAGATGCTTGTTGTGTGTGGTTCCTAGTACAGAGCGGGTCAGCGGACCTCTGCGAAATCACTCAGAATTTTTATTTAACTTTGCGGAATTCTTCAGAGTACAACACCGCGCATTGCGCCCACCACTACTAATTTCAGTGGCTTTGGCAGGACCTCAACCAAGGGGCCTTTCTCACAGTGGAAGATTTCAACTTTCATTTCAGAGACTAGGTAAGAAGGTAACATTTTGACTAGGATACCTGCTTGGGTTTTCTGACCTCCTGCCCATCATGCTTAGCCTGAAATTGTGCCTAAGTCCTGGTCAACTGTGGACAGTGACTTATGATTGGTGCCTTACTTTTACTTGGTTTATTTTGCTCTAAAACTTTTTAAAAATCACATCTTCAGTTTCCCATATTCCATTTAATCATTTTGGTCTCTTTTTTCTCATTATATTGTTGTCTATTTTTTAAAATTAGTTGTGGGGATTATAGTGTTTTGACTATCATTATTTTGGCACTGCTAAGTACTTGACAAACGTCTTGCTTTAGGCCAGTCTGTTGTTTGCCATGGCTACCTTGGATGAGCCAAGTTTATTTAATGTGCGTTGTACCTAAGAGAATTTTGGACTTGTTACTTGGGAAGGACTCACATCTTTCCCAATATGAACCCAGTTGCATACAACGATTAGATCAGTTTTATTACATGTATTATTTAATTTGACTTTCCAACCAACACCACCTCACTAGGGGTTCCTTGAACTGCATTGCCTTCCCTACATTTAGAGTCATGTCCTGAAAGTGTGTTTACAGCTTTCAGTTTTTAGTGATAACTAGGAGGAACCTGTATGTTAGCAGTGAATGACTAAGGTGTTAGAAATTAGGTGTAGTAAACCCTGGGTGCCCTTGGGCCATTAAAAGGTGCTCACCAAAGTCACCCATTCTGAGTAATTTCCACACTCTTTCCTATTGGCATTTATGTCTTGCTGTATGTTTATGTCCCTTGAGACCTCTGGCTCTATAGTTTGTGCTTTCCTTTCTCTCTGTCATCCCACTCCAGATCTCTGAATACCTCACTGATTCTGCATGCTGCATAAGAGTAGGGTTGTCCAAAGTTTTTATTATGCAAGCATGGTCTTGCAGGGTTCCCGTTTATTGGCTGACCAACAGTTGGCAGAGATTTCTGCTTTTCCCATGCCTAAGCACAGATGTAGTTTTCTCTCCTGATTGTTAGCTGCAGTGGTGCAGCAAGGGGGCTATGAACTCCAGTGCATGCAGTGAAAATGCAGCAGTAATCAGGACTCAGTGGTTCCTGTAGGCATCTGGGCACTGGTGCCACTGCATCTGCTGCAGCATCAACAGCTGGATAGTTGGTGCTAGAACCTTGTGAGTATTTTAGAAATGCTTTGTTTTGCTTAGCTTTTTCTTGTGTGTAGTGTGAACCCATGTTGTATCAGTAAGTTATGAGCATTTTATATGTGAGAGCCTAGTGTCACACTTGTAATATGCAAGCATTGAGCATGCTGAGGTTTTCCTTGCAAGCAACTCAATACAAATAACACTTGCATGACACAGGTTTGCAAAGTCTCGATTTTAACATCAAAGCAAACCGCGCAACAAATTACGCCTACTTTATGTGTTTTGTGTAGTTTTTGTATGAAATATGGGTACTTTGTGAGTAAAGAAACTATGAAACTTTGACATCCCTACTTGAGCACTGTTTCCCCGTGGGTCTCCGAGCGTATTCATTGTCCTGGTATGCTGTTAGTCTCTGTATCTGCTTTGCTGCCTGTCTCCCTCTCTTTCTGGATTGCTGCTGATGTCTAAATTTAATCTAGACTCATTGCATACCGTCTGCTGGGTTCCAACAATGTTTCAAGCTGTTTTTTGACCCTAGACATAGTTCTCTATTTAATGTATGTATGTACTCCACCTCCCCCACCAACCGCCATGTTAGAATGTCCTCATTATGCAACTTGTTTCAGCAACTGAGGCTATGGGTGTCTCTTTCTAGAGTGGTCAAACCTGGTGCTAACCCCAACTAGCACCCATTCTCATTACCCCTTTCTACCTGGCTCTCCTATCATATCTCACTGAATGTACAAGTTCCATGAGAGTAGGGTTGTCCAACTTTTTTACCATGCGACCTATAGTTGTTAGGGTTCCCATGTATTTGCCTACCAATAGCTGGCAGAGATTCCAGCTTTTCCCATGTCTAAACACAGATGTAGTGTCTAGAGGCCCTCCTCCTTTGTGCATCTACTAACATTGCTACACCTGCTCTTGCCTTCTCACAGATTGCTGGTAACCAAGGATAATTTTATTTGTTAGGATTATGGTAGGCTTACTTTACATTTTGTAGACATTTTATTTAGGTCTTTGTAAGAAAGTGCCTCTTTTTGATTGATCACCCCACCACCAAGTTTGTGGACAGATGGTACTGGTTTTATGACTTTGTAGTGCATTGGGTCCTGCTGACTAGGCTCCAGTGCATGTGCCAAGACCCTTAAAAGTGTATGTACAGCTGGCTGATTAGTAGACCTTTCTTACCTATAAGTTCCTAGTATATAGTGCAAGGTGAGCCCTGGACTAGTAAGTTAAATGTCACTAGTTGCCTACAGCGCTTACCATTGCCACCATTGCAGTGACAATGTGAAAACATGGAACTAGGTCTGCCATTGGAGCCTAGGTGGGTAGCTTTTAAACTGACAACTCGAAATAACAAAATAAATCAGTTTTCTGAGTCAGAACCTTCCTTTTTAATATTTATAAGTTGCACCTGGGTAGGCCCTGGTAGCCACAAACGAGGGTTCTACATATTAAAAAGAGGGATGTGTTTCAGTTGTGCTGTAAGTGTTGTGATAGTGAAATCTCAAAATTTTCATTTTTACTGTAATAGGTAAGTAGCCCTATTGGCTAACATGGAGTTCCATGAGCTCAAGTGCTAACTTCCATTTGGGACCACCAAACCAAGTACTCCAAGGTATCATCTTAATTGTTACAATAAAACAGACTGTAAGAAATGTGAGGTGTGAGCCCTGTTCAGGCAGCAACTAAAAGCCATGTCAGTGTAAGGCACGAGCAAACCCCAAATTAATCTGAGTTCAACCCCCTCGTAGCTTAGCACAGAGCAGTCAGGCTTAACCTAGAGGCAACGTGTAAAGTATTTGTGCAACACTTCATGTAGTAATAAAGAGTCCTGTTTGTGTTGGAGAGGGTCACAGGGAGCAGGGAGAGCATTGAGGGAGGCTGTTGGCATGGTGCAAAGAATTGACCAGCGTTTTAGGTGGATATTGCTGGTGCTTCGCACCAGTGGACCCTTCAAGCAGATAATGCTGGGGCGGGAAGTGCTGGGCTGAGAGAGCTTCAACTTTGAGCAGGATTGTGGTGCAAGCTGCGACGTCTTGGTGCGAATGGGCCCGTTCGCAGTTGCAAAGATCCCAAAAGCTTGATTTCAGCTAACAAACCTGAGAGGCACTGCAGCTGGGTCCTGGGTAAAGTGCAGGCAATTGGGGGTTGGGGTTCTGCATCCCTGAGGCTCAGACCCGGAGGCCAGCATACTGGCCCTTGGAGTCCCTCCGGGTACCATGGGTTTAAGATAACGTTACAGGTCCAGTTCTTCCTCAACAGGCACTAGGACAGCAGGCAGTAGGTCACCACAGCAGGGCAGCAATTCCTTCAGAGCAGGAGTCCAGCAAAATGCCAGTCCTGTCAGCAGCACAGTAGTCCTTTTTTCCAGTTAGAGAATCCACAGATGTGTACTGAGGAATTGGTGTCTGATGTCCAGTATTTATACACAGGTGTGCCTTTGAAGTGGTGGGAGGCTTCTAGAGGCATGTCTTTGTAGTGCAACGATGCTCTGCCTTCCTGGCACTGGCTCCAGACTAACTACAGGGGGTAAGCAGTCCTTTGTGTGGAGACAGGACACAGCCTATTCAAATGTAAGTGGGGCTGGGCCCAGGTTTTCCACCATCCTGAACATTATGGCCCATTCAGTCACACCCAAGCTCCCTATGGTGTGTGTCTGCCTTGGAGGAATACACCAAGCTCAACTGTCAACTACACCGAATCATGAGACCCAGAGACATGCTGCAGGCACCAAAAGGCAAAGGCAAGAAAATGCCAACTTTTTAAAAGTGGAATTTTCAAAATTGGAGTTTAAAATCATACTTCACCATCAATCGGGATTTTAAATTCCAATTCCGGAGATACCAAACATGGCATAAAAACCTCTTCCCATTTGGAAATTGCACTTATAAAATGTGATAAGATAACTCCAATGTTATCCTATAGGAGAAGTAGGAAAAACAAATGTAAGGTTTGTATACTACCAGCACATGTAAAACATAAAAGCACATATCCTACTTTTTGAATACATTTCACCCTGCCCTCTGGGCTGTCCAATATCTACCCTAGGGCTGTCTTTTATTGATTAAAAAGGAAGGTTAAGCCTGGCAGAAAGTATATTTTTCCAAGTCAAAATGACAGGTGCAATGTCAGACATAAGACATGTTTAGAGTGATACTTAAGTGGGTGGCACAATCAGTGCTGCAGGCCCACTAGTAGCATTTATTTTATAGGTCCTGTGCACAAGTAGTGTCACTTTACTAGGGACTTAAAAGTAAATTAAGTAAGCCAATTGGGTATAGCCAATTCTACCACTTTTTAAGGAGCGAGCACAAGCACGTTATCACTAGGAGCAGTGGTAATGTGTGCAGAGTCCTAAGACCAGTAAAACAAATTTAGCAAAAACAGGAGGTCTGGTGGACAAAAGTTAGGAAAAAACTAAGCCAAGGATGCCAGGTCAAACACCGACCCAGTGGTGGAGTTGGATTTAAAGTAACGTTTAATAAAAAGGTGACTTTAAAAAGTCACATCTTCTTACCCCAAACTTCTAGTAGCCGCTTCTGATCAACTGCAGCAGTTGTGAGCTGAGGCAGCATGGTGCCATCTTGCTGAGACATGTGAAGCGCTCCTAGGAAGGGGAACAAAGGGTCTGTTGGAGGGAGGAGGTGTCAGAAGGGTCTCAACATTTTCGATTTGGGCAGAGAGGAGGACTATGGGATTATTTAGTGCCAATCCCACAGGAAATGTTGCAAGAGTGGGTTAGTTTGCCTATGGGACTTGAAACCCCACTGCCTAGAGAGTCCTCCCAACCCACAAACTTAAACCTGGTATGTAAGGGGCACTGTCTACCATCATCACAAAACTGATGGTCTCGGAAAGGGCAGATGAAGGACTGCAAGTGGTGAACCTCAACCAGTGTTAGAGTGTACCCTTTCTGCCCCAAAACTTAAACTTGCAAGCCAAAGGTAAAAGGTAACCATTTTTGGGCACAGTGTCCGAGGCTTTAAAGACTACTGCTGCTTGCCAGTTTCTAGGTAGCCTCAAGTGTCATTGAGATCAAGAATTCACTGGACCGCTGGTCTTCATATGTCCATCAACTAGGAGCCCAACCCTAGCCTCAAGCTGCAGAGGACGCCACTATATGACACAGGCTTCTATGATGGGGGCCTGAAACTTAAACTTTGCCCTGGACCCTCGCATTCCGGGTTAATATATTACCACTATGATTGAAAAACAGTGATCTCAGAAACTTTTAGAAGATTTTGTCGTGATTTATGAAAATCTTTCAAAAGTCATAACTCCAGCTCTCCTCATCTGATTTTTGCTGGTTTAGTGTTCAATTAAAGGTAAAAATATATTCTATTTTTTTATAAATTGAAGTGGGATTTTCTTGTGTGCTTCTTACCTATTAACTTTTTTTGTACTGATAAATGGTTTACACTTGTTTTCCGATGAGTTAAGCGTTACTGCTATGTGCCTCAGCTACAAAGGACTGAGCTAAGGTTTGATTTGAAGAACCCTATATGTACCTAACAGGGAATAGTGACATTATTTCTTGACGAGGTATCACAGCTACCCCTACTAATAATACGATTTTCTCACAGTCTAAACTTTGTATTAGTTAAAATATAGTTAAAAGCTTTCAAGTACTATGGCTGCAATAGGATTGGTTAATTTTTTGCAGCAATCCATGTTGCTCACTGGGTCTGCTGTTTCAAATGAACTTAAAGCCAGATTTACAAAGTATGACTATTGTAAATTGTGCCTACATCCGGTCTTAAGTTGCTTCTGTTGAGTGTCAGTACTAAACGCTGGTTCACATAACTCACAACGATTGTAAGAAACAGTCCTAACTGTATCAAAACTCAGGTTCTACTGTTTTTATAGGCCTCAGCGTACATATTTCATGCACTGAGTGAAAATGCATCAGATTCGGTTTTAGGAATTTGGCACACGTTTTAATTAACTTCAGAAAAACTTCCGTCACTTAAAGTTCTTTCACAAATGTCCCTTCACGCCCTTGATGGAATCGGTCCAGATTGCTGTTTTTACTCACATGTTCAGGAGTAGTGCTGGTTGGAGCCTCTGTTTGTAACCTCAGTATGAGCAATGTGCAATAAATGTACTTGCAAATGTTCATAAATACCCAAACTGTCACACCCTACTGGATGTGAATTGTACTTGTGGGATATTTCCTTGACCCCTCCCATGACACACCTTTTTGGTGGTAGACTAAGAGCTCCAGGTAGAGATACTCTTTTAGGGGCTTTCTGAACTGAGAATTAAACAAGTTGTCAAACCTATGCTTGGTTATTGTTCCAGATTCCCTTAGCCTGCCTTTAAGGCAAGTCTTCTTTTGCCATTTCACCATTTCTAGTTTGATGATATTAGGGCTTTGAGTATTGCATTGCTCCCCCTGAATTCTATAGTCTTATTCCTTGTAGGTTGGTGGGTTGATTGACTCTTTTGTATCTGGTACAGTAGGACTATAATTCTATGCCCCCTGAGGAATGGGCAGTGCAGATGTACCTTCGTATGAATGATATGATTAGCTCCCTTTAAATTGATTTGTGGCTTGCCTCAGAACATAGGAAAGTCAGGGACTAGCTTGTAACTGTTGATGACTTAGATTCATATTTGTTTTTCAGGGCAGTGTTAAATAGGCACGAAACATGCATGGTAGATGAGGGTCAGCAACAAATCAGGTTGATTTATGTACTCCATATTGGACTAGTAGTGTATCTAAAAGAGGAAGAGCATACTTGACGTGGTCTGAACAACCATGGTGGTTGGTGTCCCTGTAGTTACTCATCTGGAAGGATGCTCTAATTTCTGCACTTTAAAAAACCTGCAAATAAATTTATAAATGAAAGACGGCAGAATTGTGTAAATCATCTTACCAATTTCAACAGTCTGCTCCTGTCTTCCATCTTTCCAACATCACAAACTGTTCCTGATACCGACAGGTTCTCTGCCTCAAGCTGTTCCACTGCACGGTTGACATTTTCTTGCTTTCGGCTGCTCAGTACGATCTTAGCTCCTTGCTGTCCTAGGCGCCGTGCAATGGCAAGTCCAATCCTATAAAAGAAGAGCAGGGAGATTAAGCGGCTTATTTACAAGAAAGTTGCACATTGATCCTGATGCACCATTTTTCTCGCGTTTCCCTTGTCCCCATCTAACGACACCACGGTTGCACCATATTTACAAGAAGGCAACCCATGGCAGTTGTTAGGACAATATAGTCAACATTTTTTATGCTATTGTGACACTTTGCTGCACAAAAATGTTGACGCTAGTGCAGCAAAGCATAGGGAGGCCCACTGATTAAAATAGGGGTGACATTTTAACCCCTGCTCTGAGCAGGCATGAAAAATGATGGAAATAATGGTGCACAGAAATGTAAATTTTACTGATCCATTTTGTTGGGCCTACCTGCATCGGAACGCCCCCCCTTGCATACATTATGCCTGGAGCAGCCATAATGTGGCACAAGGGTTTACAAGAAGGCGCAATGCAACCGATGCGCCACTTTGTAAATACGGCGATAGAGAAAAGCCTCCTTAACGTCGCCTTAGCGTAAAACAAATGACACTATGGTGGCTCTAGGGGCTTCTAATTATGCCCCTAAATGACCTGAGGGCAATGAAGGCTGTTTTAAGCACATCTTTGGCAGTTGAGTGTTGCCTCCAAGGTAGACTAACATGCTTTGGTTGAAAAGCAAGTAGAATATGCAAGGTGTCCATACTAACCAGGAGCCTACTGGGTGCAAGTGCCTTCTGGGGTGATTCATGAAGAATAGACTTGGAAAATCTATTTTCATCCAAACGTGACAGTCAAGGTAAGGGGCCCTCTATTTAACCAACAGCCTGCAAAAGACCCTGGGTGATCAAACAATAAACACTTTGCTGTTGTTTTTAAATGGGTACTTGATAGTGCCAAATTTAGCCAGTCCAAAGAACTTCCAACTTGCCTTGTAGCTATTCTAATGCATGAAAACTAGCAATGTACATCTTTGTATGATGATAAAAATATAGGGAAAACTAGTAAGAAGAAAAAGAAATGTAGCTATAGAATCTTGAAAAAGAATGAGAAATCAACACCTAAGGTGAGTATGTGACCATGACATTTTTTTGGATTTGCTCGAGTTAGAGCTATTAGCGTTGCATACTCCTACCCGGATTTTTCCTGCCACATAAACTGAAAATGAAAAGTAAAACAGTTTCACATAAGCAAGCCGACGGTTGCCATGAGCACAAAGGAGACACACAAAAGGAAACAGAAGTTCACTCACAGTCAAACATTTTGGCAAAAGTGCAATTATCCATATAACCTGCAAAAGTACAGTTATTAATGCAACAAGATCGATGTCATGCAAAGCGCTTGACTACTGTCCAGTGAGATCACGCTGCGTAGGAAATAAAAAGAAAAAGTGGTCCAGAAGCCATTCGGAAAACATGGAGCCTCTTATGTTTTCAGTAGTTTACCGGTGCTCTTGAGGAGGGCTAAACACAGAGAAAGGCATTATGTATGCATGCCTTTCACTAATGAAATCAAGAGAATTATAAAAGGCAAGTCCACGAACCAACCAAACTGATGGGCGTGACATGGGCATGGGTAAAAGCCCATAGAGAGATTACAACAGGGGCCACAGCGCTTGCACGCTCAACCCTAAAAATAGTTAATGTGCTAAAAAAACACAAAAATCACAGCTTAGACTTTGAAACAAATGAATACATTCTCCAGTGTGCTTCGACTGCAACCGGGTCCTTTTATCCTTATAACATATAATTAGGGAAAGGGAGTTTTTGGCATAGAGGTGGTCTTTGAAGATTTATCAGAGACAGGAAGAGGAATATATATGTTGGCGTACCTGAGAATCCACCAACTCTGCCAAGCAAATGAAGATACCACAATGAGAGCAACCTGGAGAAGAACTAGCTCCATACATTACCCATCGTCTTTGTATTTACGTCTTTCGTAGACCACACCCAAGAATAACCAAAGCATGGGGCCACGCTGGTGCAAAGAAATTGCCACCTTGCGTTGGTGACAGATGGCAGGAGGTGACAAAGAGGACTGACTGGAGGCTGTCCAAGCCTGAAAACCCAAGATCACTCCTAGGACTCCTTCCCTGGGAGACCCAAACACCAAGAACCCAAGTCTTCCCCAAAACCTGAGAAAAGAAATCAATTTTGTTGTGAGATAGCTGGAAGGAAGTTAAGGGAACAGGATGAATGAGCCAGAGGAAGGAAGATATAATGCATGCTGTGTAACCTGATAGCTGTGAAAAATGGCACACCATTCTCTTTAAATGGGAATGTGAAAGTACAGGTACTCATAATTTAGGGTGTCCATTTAATCTCGAAAAGTGCCATCACTCTCCCATTAAATGTACTGCAGCAGTGCTTAGAAGTGCAGATACTCTCCTTTTCAAATGAAAGAAGTGAGGGTACTCAGTACCGGGCAGTGCCTGCCAATTTAAAGCACTGAACATACTAAGATACCATGGTGTAGTTAACACAGATTTGTCAACAGGTGTAACACAGCCCCCTGCAGCCCCTGTGCCACAGGCACCCCTCTAACTCTTCTGGGGCCCCATTCAATGCAAGGCAATGAATATCTGTGATATATGGGAGATTCACATGCCCTGCATCAAATTCTGTAGGGCAGGACCCATTGTTTTACGTCACGCTCCTGGATCTTTGCTAGAGGTGGACGGAAATGTCATTCACATGGGTCCCCTGCATAATTTCTCCAGTCCACAAACCACATGGCAACTGCTATAGTTGGTACTCTCTGATAAATAGCTGACTTAAGCACTTTCTTTAAACTGAAGTTGTTAAAAAGGGTCTATCCCAGGAAGGACAATGGGATGCACATTATTCTGAGAAAACAAAGCAGGGTAAATAGGCCCCATGTGTATCCTTCAGCCCAGTAGGACTGATCCCTTCCCCATTAGTAACACAGCTATGGGGGCTTGAGTTCTGTAAATTAAACCATAGGTGGCAATATCTAATTTTTGGGCACCCATTCAGCGTTGCACGTCTAAACACAATGAGCTGCAACTTTGCAATAGGCAGAAGTTTTTATTTTATTACCCTTTAGTGGAGGCGGTCATGACAGCCACCTTCCCAGCATGCATGGCGTTCCCATTTGCAGCACAGCAGTGCCTCCTCTGGTGACAGCAAGCTCTCGCACGCACCACTGATCGAAGAATCTCCTGAGATCGGTTGAATGACTGCAGCATGTCGATACCTCTAATTTCTGGAACTGCCGGTCTATTCCAAAATAAAAATTAAAAACATTAGATGCAAATACTTCCAGCATTGAGTAGTCATAACTATAGTTGAACAGTATAGAAATTTGAACAATCAGGAGGAAAATTGGGCCAGATTCACAAAGAAGTTGAAAACCTGCACCTGCAGACTTAAGAGCTCATAGTCAGTTGCAGCTTCCCAGATGTATCTCAGAGAAGGCTTGTGAATTAATATAGGCCTATGTGCTAGTATTCTATACATGGTGCTCAATTGCTCCTACTGAAAATGCCAGGATCTTTGAGCAATGACACATTTACTTATTTTCCCCGTGGGGAAAATATTTTTCCCTGTGGCAAAGCTTCTTATGCTACGCATCCACAAAGTTTGGGGTATTCCTTTCCACTCAACACCACAGAAATTGGTTTACTCCTACCATTGATCAAGTAAATTGCCTACTATTTCCATGGTGGTAAATGGTGAAAGAGCCAGTATTTGTGAGTGTTCACAATCTTTCAAAGATAACTATGCCCTGGGATGAACACAGCCTACCCTGCCTAGTATTTATTCATCAGCAATACTACATCATTGTGGGACTATATTTCCTAGTAATAAAACAAATTATGATCGCAAGTTCACATTCTATGTATTTCTTCCCTTCTTAAACCCAGTCATCTCAAGTCTTAAATCTGATTTTGTGAATGAGGTAAGTTATAGCCACAATAAGGTAAGTAGGATTCAGAATTTTTTCTTCTTAGGAAGAGAAGAGACGATGCTAAAGATCATCTTCAGAGAAATTTATGGGGCCATAAGGACTATGCTTAACATGGACATCCTTTGACTAAGCGCCATAAGAAATACTCTCTTCTACCTTATTATCAGTTATAAGCAAGTCATTCCTTGCTGGATAATTCTTACAATCTTATTTTCACAGGTATCGTGTTTATTCCTGTTATTAAAAATATCTCACACTAGATTCATACTCAGACTATGAGCACTCCTCTTTGGAATCCTCAGCCATGGAGAATTTTTGAGTATTTATATGCAAACTGAGTATTCCAATTTGCTGGAGCTCTGCATACATAATCCTCTACCTTTCTTTCTCTTTCTCCGTGTCTCCCCCTCTCACTCTATGCTCTCTCTCTCCCTCTCCCACTGTCTCTCTCTCCCTTCCTCTTGCTTCTTTTTCTCTCTCCCTCTGTCATTTTCTCTGTCTACTTTCCTTTGTTCTCGGTTAAATTCAGGTTAATGCAATTCAGTTAATTTCACTTCAATTCAGTGCAATTCATTGGCATTGCCTTAAGATTTCCATATGTTGACAAATTTTTCTAGATACCCTAGTAGAAAACTTAATTGGTGAAGCAAAGGTTATAAACTGACTCAACTGGACCAGGTCCGCATGAGCAGTGTGCAGCATCAGTAGACCCAAAGGTTCGTCAGTGCAGAGAGCAATACACTGCCAGTTAACTCCCATATCACATCACTCATGATATGCTCTATGACATCATTGATAATATCACTGCACACCCGCCATGAACCGAGTTGTCAACAATGATGTAATTTCAGATTTTGTATTGATATTATCAATGATGTCATAGAATATGTCATGAGTGTTGTATCTGTGAGGTCATAAGCAGTGCATGGGGAGGGCACAAATTATAGTTAATTTTGTTACTTATAACTGGTGAATTTTAATGTGTTTCTTAGTTCAAAATGTTGCGTTCTAAATGACATGCTCACCTAAGTATAACATCTCTTAAACCTTTGCTTTCTTCAATTAAGTTTTTGTATTTTTTTCTAATGTGAAGTAATATTTTTTACCATGCCTAATTACGTCATACATGGGCCTAATATCCCACAGGCAACCATCACCCCACTGCATGCCAACCACCGTGGTATTGCAGAGTCCCACCCAGCCCGCTCTCCTTTTATTTACACTGCTGTGATAGTAGTTCGAAAATACACGGGGTTCATGCTGAGCCTCACTGTAGTACTGTAGTACAGTGATACCGCAGAAAAAATATTTTTAATTTGAAAACGAGGGGTCCACTCCTCGACAAGGGCCAGGGGTGCCAGTGTACCCCTGCCCTATTCCCTTCTCTCTTTTTTAGTTTTGTTTTCTACAACACAGTGACTGAGTTGTGAATTCACAAAACGGGGACTGTAACTTTACGTTCATGTTGTGACCAGCCAATCAGATTACATGTTTTGAGCTTGTGGTACTGCGGTACTTTGTGGTACCACTGCAAAGACTCCATGTCACGTTCACCTTTTTTCAATGAATTTCTAACTTTTTTTTAACATGAAATACGATTGTATAACCATACCTAACCATGTCTACCCCAGCAGTACATGCTATTTGGCCGTGCCTAGTGGGAGGTGGGTGCAGGGCATGGCTTGAGTCCAGACACAGCATTCAACCCCCTGAGAGTAACAAGCTGCCCGCAGCATACGCGCTTTAGCCGTGACAGCATGGGGTTATTCACCCCCACAGCGCATGGTCTTTTGCTATACATGGTGTGGAGTTGGTTACAGGGTCTGGCTTATGGCAAATTCCTGCACCCAAACCTCTGCAAGTGGGCAACTTCCCACTGCTGGCTTACCCCTCATGGTTTTACAACACCAAGGTAAACCCACCCAATGTTTTTTACTTTTGCACAACTTTTGCGGGGCATGCCAAGTTCTATGAGTATACTGCTAAACCCATTCCCTCCGCCACCCACAAGGACTACGGCCCCCCTTATATGTTGTTTTATTTTAAGTTTCAAGGATC
Source organism: Pleurodeles waltl (assembly GCF_031143425.1). Classification (NCBI taxonomy): domain Eukaryota; kingdom Metazoa; phylum Chordata; class Amphibia; order Caudata; family Salamandridae; genus Pleurodeles; species Pleurodeles waltl. Next base: position 41,347,605 of record NC_090450.1, read on the forward strand.
GAGCCCTCGAGACCTGAAGTGGTAACTCCAACATTACTCTTCATGTTGCGGCTGACCAATCACAGCCCTCGGTCTTGTGGGTCTGTTCCTATTCCACAGTAGACCAGCCAATCAGAACGCTTCATTTGTCGTTTTTGTTGGCACTCTCCTTTAATGTTGGCGGTATCATGTTGCTAGACGTCTATAAATATTGAAGCTTTATTTCTCTCAAATGGCCAAATTGAGCCCTCGAGTGCTGAAATGGAGGCTCTTCTTGTTGCAGCTGTCCAATCACAGTACTCGGTCTTGTGGGACTGTTCCTATTCCCCATTGGACCAGCCAGTCAGAATGCTTCATTTGTCATTTTTTTGGTACTCTAATTTACTCTTGGTAGTACCTTGTCACTAGATATCTATAGATATTGAAGCTTTATTTCTCTCAAACGGCCAAATCGCAAAAAACACACTTTCTGAGTCAATATTCAGGGCCTCATTTATGAGGTCTGTGGCGCAGGGCGGCGCTCTGCAGTTCCGGGAAAGGGCAGAAATGTACCATATCTACAAGATACAGAGCATCTCTGTCCTGTCCCCCTGCGATGGTGCACCAATTGCTGCCTAGCGCCAATGCAGGCACCCTTGCGCCGTAGTGGAAGGGTGCCTGCATTGTGGGGATGATTGTTTTGTGCAGGAAGGAACACCTTCCTGCACAAAAACAATCACAAGAGGTGTTTTCCTCTGTCTATGTGTGCTGCACAATGCAGCACACATAGAAAGAGGAAAAAACAGGGAGAAATAAAGATATTTCTCCCCATTGCATCATCCGTACAACACCCCTGATGTGGTGTAGGAACTTGACACATTCCCAGTCTTGTAAACCTGGGAATGCATCAGATTCCTTCGTGTTCCATGGATGTTGGTGGGAATGCCATAAGCAAGACCCTTGGAATGCCCCTTTCACGCAATGTTATCCGTGGAAGGGCTCCATATTTACAAAGCCATGAAAAGCCATGCAAGGTGGCTTTGAGGTGCCTTGTAATTATGGGCTGGCACACTGTGCCCCTGGAGTGTAAAAAAAATTATGCGTAGAAAACTTATGGTGCAGTGTGCCGCTAGGGCCTCGTAAATGAGGCCCCTAGTTTATATGCCAAATATAGTGTAATTCCAGTCAATCATTTTGGCTGTGGAGTTGTCTAACGTTTCTATGGGAAACTGCATGGGTAAAAACGTTTTGAGATCCCTTCCATTTTTCTTAGCTCCTGCTTGATGAATCACCCCAAAACTTTCCAGGAGGGAGCTTAGGTAGATGAACCTTTTTCTGGAAGGTTTTGTGAAGATTTGTCAAACTGTGTCAATGTTATTAGCAAAACATAAAATCAATTTCCTGTGGAAACTCAGACCTAACTGCACAGTAAATATGTTCACTGACAAAAACAAAGGTTGAAGTGGAGTTACATCCAAGTAAGATAGCAAAACCTCTGAAATTCACCAGATATGTGTAATTAACATAAGTATAACCTACACCATCATAGATTTCAGATGTCAACAGTGATGTGATATCTGATGTCATAAGCAGTGCATCCTAGTGGTGCAAGTCGAAGTTATGGTAATAACCCCCATCCCACCCCCAACACCACCACAGAAGCCCCATGTATTTTTAGGAAAGGGGAGCAATGTAGGTGGGACCCTGGGCCTTCCTGGACTTTCCTCTAGAACTATCCCTTCCTGGACTTTCCTCTAGAACTATCCCAGAAGGAAGGCTCCTGGGCTAAGACTGCTGAGAGGTAGGTCCTGAGTGTTGGAGTCATGAGTTGGTCTCAATTAAGACAATAACTCCACCATGGAATCTATTTAGCCCATAACAACTGCAATGTCTGCACCCTGCCCGCTTGCCGTCTGCTTCACCTGCCTTGGCAGGACTATGAAGAAGTTACCTCCAGTGAAAGTGACCCCAAGTAATGAGCAAAGAATAATGCGCACTTTTCAAAATGACAATGAAATTAAATGCCACCCCTTACAAAATGGTGCACCAAAAATCGAAGTGTATGCCTGAGCATATGCCGATAATTGTTATTTATTGACACTCTTCTAAACAAGCAACGTCATTGCAATAATTCTCATTCACTGCAAACCTTGTTATTGACCAAAAAATCAGGTAAAACTTAAATTTGAGCTTTGAGCCTTCACAGTGCAAATCGAAGGGATTAACCGTAAGGCCACAATATTTAACCGGTACAGTGCCTTGGGCAAGGTGATCTCGTCCAAGGCACCGGTTCCCGGGTGCCTTGGACGAGATTACCTCATCCTGCACCCGGGAACCGGGGGGAGTGCTAGCGCTCCCCCCATGAGCCCCCCACCCACACCCCCTGGTCGTGGATGGAAGGGGAATCCCTTCCCCTTCCACCCCCGACCCCCACTCCTGTGACGTCAGCACGCATCGCGCGCTGACAATCACAGAGGCTGATCGGAAGAGAAATGCAAAGCATTTCTCTTCGGATCACTTGGAGGAGGCCGGAGAGGCTTCAAAGGGAAGGAAATGAATTTCCTTTCCTTTGAAGTCTCTCTGAGCGTTTCAAAAGCCGGATTGTAAAGCAATCCGGCTTTTGAAATGCCCACTAGACACCAGGGATTTATTTTAGAAAAGGAAACTGGCATGAGGGGAGCGACCCCTTGGGCAAGGGTTGCTCCCAGGGGGGGGCATTTTATTTTAAGGCCTTTTCTGCCCCCCCTTGGGGCAGAAACCTCTAGGCACCGGGGATCATTTTTTTTGTTTGTTTTGTTTTTGTTTTTAGAGTTGGGGAGCGACCCCTTAGGCAAGGGTCGCTCCCCTAGGGGGCAAATTATATTTAGGCCATTTCTGCCCCCCTTGGGGGCAGATTGGCCTATTTTTATGAGGCCAATCTGCCCCCAAGGGGGACAGAAACCACTAGACACCAGGGAGTTTTTTTTTTCATTGTGAATTGCACACAAGGGGTGCGACCCCTTAGGCAAGGGTCGTTCCCCTGGGGGGGCAAATTTATTTTAGGCCATTTCTGCCCCCCTGGGGGGCAGATCAGCCTATTTTAATTAGGCCGATCTGCCCCCAAGGGGGGCAGAAACCACTAGGCACTGGGGATTTTTGTTGTTGTTGTTTTACAAATGGTGAGCGACCCCTTAGGCAAGGGTCGCTCTCCTGGAGGGGCAAATTGTATTTAGGCCATTTCTGCCGCCTTTTGGGGCAGATCAGCCGATTTTAGGTTGGGGGCAGAAACCACTAGGCACCCAGGGATCTTTTTTTTTTTTTTTTTTGCGCCAATGTCATGCAAGGGGAGGCACGTGTCGCTCCCCGGGGGGGGGTGGAGGGGCAAATTTATTTTAGGCCAGTTCTGCCCCCCCTGGGAGCAGAAACCTCTAGGTGCCAGGGCTAATTTCTTTTTGTGTTTTTTTTTGTTTGTTTGTTTTTTTAGAGATGGGGAGCGACCCATTAGGCAAGGGTCGCTCCCCTGGGGGGCAAATTGTATTTAGACCATTTCTGCCCCCCTTGGGGGCAGATCGGCTGATTTTAGGTCAATCTGCCCCCAAGGCGGCAGAAACAACTAGGCACCAGGGATTTTTTTTTTGCGCCAATGTCACGCAAGGGGAGCGACCCTGTAGGCAAGGGTCGCTCCCGGGGTGGGTTGAGGGGGTGGGGGGGGGGAATTTATATTAGGTCATTGCTGCCCCCCCCCGGGGGCAGATCGGCCTATTGTTATTAGGCCGATCTGCCCCCAGGGGGGGGAGAAACCTCTAGGCGCCAGGGCTAATTTTTATTTGTGTTTTTTTTTTTTTTTTTTTTTTTTTAGAGATGGGGAGCGACCCATTAGGCAAGGGTCACTCCCCTGGGGGGCATATTGTATTTAGACCATTTCCGCCCCCCTTGGGGGCAGATCGGCCGATTTTAGGTCAATCTGCCCCCCAAGGGGGGCAAAAACAACTAGGCACCGGGGATTTATTTTTTTTGCGCCAATGTCACGCAAGGGGAGCGACCCCGTAGGCAAGGGTCGCTCCCGGGGGGGGGGGGGTTGGGGTGTGGGGGAGTAAATTTATATTAGGCCATTGCTGCCCCCTGGAGACAGATCGGCCTATTGTTATTAGGCTGGTCTGCCCCCAGGGGGGGCAGAAACCTCTAGGCGCCAGGGCATTTTTTTTTTTTTTTTTTTTTTAGAGATGTGGAGCGACCCATTAGGCAAGGGTCGCTCCCCTGGGGGGGCAAATTGTATTTAGACCATTTCTGCCCCCCTTGGGGGCAGGACGGCCGATTTTAGGTCAATCTGCCCCCGAGGGAGCAGAAACAACTAGGCACCAGGGATTTTTTTCCCCGAAAATGTCACGCAAGGGGAGTGACCCCATAGGTAAGGGTCGCACCCGGGAAGGTTTAGGGGGAGCAAATTTATTTTAGGCCATTTCTGCCCCCCCTGTTATTAGGCCGATCTCTAGGCACCAGGGCTAATTTTCTTTTTGTGTTTTTTATTTTGTTTGTTTGTTTTTTTAGAGATGGGGAGCGACCCATTAGGCAAGGGTTGCTCCCCTGGGGGGCAAATTGTATTTAGACCATTTCTGCCCCCCTTGGGGGCAGATCGGCCAATTTTTGTTAGGCCAATCTGCCCCCATGGGGGCAGAAACCACTTAGGCACCAGGGATTGGTGTGTGTGTATGTGTGTGTTTTCTTTAGGGAGGTAGCCCCTTGGGTAAGGGTCACTCCCCATGAGAGCACATTACTGTTGGCCATATCTGCCCCCCATTGGGGGCAGATGTGCCTATTTTTGGAATGCCCATCTGCCCCAAGGGGGGACAGAAAGCCCACCAGAGGCCAGGGAAGTTTTTTTTTCAAAAATAAGAGGGTGGGGGTATGGCCATACCCCCACCCCAAATAAATGGGGCCAAAGTTGTTCTGCCCACTAGTGGGCAGAGGGGGCAACTTCCCCTGATCCACACCCCGGGGGCAGAAAGTCTACTAGATGCCAGGGAATTTAAAAAAAACAAAAAAAAATGGGGTGGTGGCTACCAACCAGTATGGGCCTGGTTACGCCCCACCTCAACTGAAGGGGGTAACAGTCTTTCAGCTCTCCTCTGCACTCTTTGAGCCATTTCCTTTCGTGGGCGCTAGGCCTACCCACACAAGTGAGAAACCATTTTTATCGGGAGACTTGGGGGAACGCTGGGTGGAAGGAAATTTGTGGCTCCTCTCAGATTCCAGAACTTTCTGTCACCGAAATGTGAGGAAAATGTGTTTTTTTTTGCCATATTTTGAGGTTTGCAAAGGATTCTGGGTAACAGAACCTGGTCAGAGCCCCACAAGTCACCCCATCTTGGATTCCCCTAGGTCTCTAGTTTTAATAAATGCACAGGTTTGGTAGGTTTCCTTAGGTGCCGGCTGAGCTAGAGGCCAAAATCTACAGGTAGGCACTTTGCAAAAAACACCTCTGTTTTCTGTCAAAAAATGGGATGTGTCCACGTTGTGTTTTGGGGCATTTCCTGTCGCAGGCGCTAGGCCTACCCACACAAGTGAGGTATCATTTTTATCGGGAGACTTGGGGGAACATAGAATAGCAAAACAAGTGTTATTGCCCCTTGTCTTTCTCTACTTTTTTCTTTCCAAATATAAGAGAGTGTGTAAAAAAGACATCTATTTGAGAAATGCCCTGTAATTCACATGCTAGTATGGGAAACCCAGAATTCAGAGAAGTGCAAATAACCACTGCTCCTCAACACCTTATCTTGTGCCCATTTTGGAAATACAAAGGTTTTCTTGATAGCTATTTTTCACTCTTCATATTTCAGCAAATGAATTGCTGTATACCCGGGATAGAATGAAAACCCACTGCAGCGTGCAGCTCATTTATTGGCTCTGGGTAGCTAGGGTTCTTGATGAACCTACAAGCCCTATATATCCCCGCAACCAGAAGAGTCCAGCAGAAGTAACGGTATATTGCTTTCAAAAATCTGACATTGCAGGAAAAAGTTACAGAGTAACTCTTTTTTTTCACCTCAATTTCAATAAAAAGAATTCATTTGTTATTTTCTGTAGGAAACCCTTGTAGGATCTACACAAATTACCCCTTGGTGAATTCAGAATGTTGTCTACTTTTCAGAAATGTTTAGGTTTCTGGGATCCAGCATTGGTTTCACCCCCATTTCTGTCACTGACTGGAAGGCGGCTGAAAGCACAAAAAATCGTAAAAATGGGGTATGTCCCAGTAAAATGCCAAAATTGTGTTGAAAAATTGGGTTTTCTGATTCATGTCTGCCTGTTCCTGAAAGCTGGGAAGCTGGTGATTTTAGCAAACACCTTGTTGATGTCATTTTCAGGGTAAAAACCACAAGCCTTCTTCTGCAGCCCCTTTTTCCCATTTTTTTTTTTAAAAAACGAAATTTTCACTGTGTTTTGGCTAATTTCTTGGCCTCCTTCAGGGGAACCCACAAAGTCTGGGTACCTCTAGAATCCCTAGGATGTTGGAAAAAAAGGATGAAAATTTGGCGTGGGTAGCTTATGTGGACAAAAAGTTATGAGGGCCAAAGCAAGAACTATTCCAAATAGGCAAAAAAAGGCCTTGCACAGTAGGAGGAAAATGCCTGGTAGCGAAGGGGTTAAGGTCCAGCATCTTCACTGAAATCAAGTCGTTTCCTGGACAGTCCCTTGTTTAATTACAATTTAAAATCACACAAGAAAACACACAGTAAAATCCACATCAAAATACTGTCACATAACACATGAACCTGCAACCCACCACACCCGAATCCACCACAGCACACTTACATAACCAGCATGTCACACTAACACATAACACAAATTCCAACACAACACACATGTCAACACTTATCAAAATTTATAACACTGACACATAACACACAACACAATTTACCAGCACAACGTAAAAGACAGAAAACCTCATACAGGCTAAAACATGCAACACCCACAACATAGCAGACAGCATACCAGCACCAAACACAACACCATAACACATAGCAGTAGAGCATAGAAAACATAACAAACAACGATACACAGCACTGCATAACAAACCAACACACCACAGCACAACTCCTACCATAACACGGATATCACCATATTAGAACACTTCACAAAGTATGCAAGCACAAAACAAAAATGTCAAAAATACTCACAACAGAAGACAAATACAACACGTGACACAAAATGCAACACAACACACATGTCAACACTTAAAACAATTTATGACACGAAGACACATAACACAACACACAACTTACCAGCACTACATAAAAAAACAGAAAACCACACAAAGAATAAAACATGCAACACCCACACCATAGCAGGCAGCATACCAGCACAACACACAACACCTTAACACATAGCATTAAAGTATATAACACACAACAATACTCAGCACTGCACAACAAACCAACACTCCACAGCACAACACCTACCACAACACACATATCACCATATTGGAACACCTAACAAGGTATGCAAGTAGAAAACAAATATGTCAGAAATACTTACAACGGAAGACAAAAACATGACATGTTACACAGCACAAAACACACCATGTTGTGCAACTTAAAAAAACTATATTGCAACAACACACCCCAAATGAACCCCCAAACACAATAACATATTGTACACTGTATCAATTTATAAGACGAAACCTGACATGCCAATTTGCCTACATGCAATAGTACAGGCAATAAAATCAACAAAACTTAAGACAAAACATAATATAGCCCATAACACTAAAATACATAACATAATTCAAAAAGACAACACACAACGAAGATAACAATACACAAAAAGCAATAAATCATCAAATGTACAAAACAAACGACATAGCACAATCATAAACCACCTAACTGTATGCAATCACACCCCAAAGAATAAACACAATATAAAGCATGTACAACCTAAAACTGCACAACAATTAGCACTGCATTTCAAAGGACAACAACTAATTTCAGACTATACCAAACAAAAAGCAAGAGCTCAACCCCAACATACCAACAAACCACAAAACCTTTCCATTACTCAAATATATATCAGTGCTCATAACACCAGTCACAGCACTAAAACAACACTCACCACTCAAAACACAACAAATCAATACACAACACATCAGCAACAAAAACCACAAAAGAAAGCACATGACATAAAAAAGCTCATGAAAAAATAGCGCAGAACATCTCACACCAAACCATGGCATCACACATAAATACGCATTTTGGAAATTCAACCATTTATCTCTAAACATCATTTTATGACTTATGAAGATACACCCACATTCGTCTTGAACACATGCTTTTTAATTTTGATTTACATGTTGACTCAAGAAAGAAAAAGCTTTTATATTAGTAGGCTGGGCTGCACACAGGAAGCTGGAGAGCTAGCGGTAGCTCACGAGCTACTCGTTGGAGACACCCGCACTAGACTCACCTGAACTGCGTGTGTGAGCTGCTGGGCTCCGGAAAATCGCAGCCAGCAAGATATCACGGATCTCCCTATACCACAGATATAAGTGTAAGGCCCCGCCCCATCGATGCCTCTGGCAACCTGGGGAGGGTTTAGGATCTCCGAACATCTGCAAAACAACTGCTGATAATACGCGTGAGGGGCTGTACTATAGGGAATTGTAAAAAGAACAGAGCGTCCTCTGCCTCGGGCTGAATGTGAATATATCAGTAAGGTGGCTAGATCTTGAGAACCAGAAACAGGGATGTTTTGCAGGAAGAATTTTACATCGAGGGAGGGGCGCAGAAAGGCAGGTCTCAGCAACATAGGAACACGGAAGAGACTCTAGGAAAATAAATAAAATGTAATTTTCAAAATCAGCATCATACATGTTCAATAAATTGCTTACTTATAACAGCTGCCAAATAGCATGGCCCTAGATCGCATAATAAGACGCCTCTCAGTGTTCTCAGCTGGCCTTAAAAAACCGGGACATGAGCCAAAATTGGCAGACCGGCCCTGCCGCTACTAGTAAGTCTTGCCACAAAGACGAGCTTTGTTAGTTTAGCATTTGAGTCATAGGTCAATCAGCGGGTAATGAAGGCCCCCGCCTTGCAGGGGGCAGCGAGCACCAGAGGGCCCCTCAACACAATGCTCTGGCCTCGGAGCTCCTGCGTGATTCTGGAGGGGCGCCCTCTATGTAATGTGCAGGGCACCCCGCAAGTTTCGTTAGGCCACTGACCTATAGAGCAGCACTGCCACCTCTCGTGCCAGTTCACCATGTGCACTGGCACTGTGGTCAGTACACCATGTGCACTGGCACTGTGGTCAGTTCACCATGCGCACTGGCACTGTGGTCAGTACAACATGTGCCTGGCACTGGGGTCCACCCGTGTGATGGGTCTTTGAACCAAATTATTGCTGTTTCTTCAGTTCAGATCTTAAAGAGGCCTTACGAAGGCTCTGGTCTTAGCAGAGGCGTGGCTATTGATTGAGCAGGTGCAGTAGCACCTGGGCACATGGAGCGAGGGGTTCTTTAGATCCCCCATATGGCTGACTTCTTCAGTCTGGCCAGAGATTTTGACCCACGACTATTTCAGTTCAGTAAATACGCTTGACCAAATTCTCTGTTTTAGCCGGGACATAGCTCTCAAGAGTGCATCAGGTGAGGGGACCTTTGGATCCCAATTAATGCTGTCTTTTTCAGTTCAGGCCACGATGAGACCAATAGGTGCAGGGGCACTTGGGCACAGAAATGTAAAGGGACCTTTAGACCCGAGATATGGTTGCCTTTGTCTACCGTACTGTGGGGATGATCCACTGGTCCATGCTCATCTATTGAACCCAAACCTGGGCCTTCTCCAAGGCGACTATGGCGCACCCAGGCTCCATTCCCTTATCACACATTCAGTTCTAGGTTTAGTTTATTTAGGACACAAGTCTCTTAAACGACATAATCACATTTCATAAAAATGTTAACAAAGAAAGTCAATTAAAATACAAACTATTTGGAAACACTTTAAAATATACATGTTGTGATTAAACATTATAAAACAATAATAACCAAGGTACAATATCATTTACAGTTATTAAAAAAAACTACCCATTGCACAGGTTAAGTCGATATGTTCCATTCGAAATACAAACTTAATTGTTGCTAATCTTGACGTTATATCATACGTAAAAAAATGTTTTAACAGTTTTTCAATGCAGATTTAAGAAACAAACATAATCTAATATAAAACAGACCTTTGTAATGGTCATTTCCAGCAACACAACCTTTTTGAAATTTTGAGAAAAGATACCCCTAAAGGATAGAGGTGGAGAGGATGGAGCGCTATTCTAAATCTCTACATTATACTATGCATTTGACTAGTAGGCGAACCATGTAAATACTTAAAAAATAATGTATTTCCTACGATTCCCACATGTCTACCGTTGAGGGCTTTAGACTCAGTCACTGGAATCTTTTTTCTCTCCCGATCTTCAGACCTCGCTCAGTCAATTCACACTTTGAAAGCCATAGGGGAAGTGGATTATTCAAATATTTCTTTGTAATGCCGCAGCCATAACCTGTCTCTGAGTCCTTGTCTTCACTGTCCTGCACAGATCACTTGAAATTATTTCCTATTTTGGGTTGCTCTGCCACTAGCAATTTATTAGTTATTCCAAAATGTAAACTATTGCATTAAAGCAATAAGGGACCGGGATTGCAGCCCAGATTCCATCCTGATTGTACGGGCCATAGCACATTTCAGGAGAGCTGGCAAATTGTTCAGACAGCAACCTCCCATCTTTTTCCAATAGAGATAACCACCCAGATCTAACACCTCTGCCCCATGCAGGAATTGTGGAAGAACCACTGTGCTGTAAGCAGGAAAATCGGGATGGGGCGAGGGACCACCATAGTTCTTGTAAATTTCCTTAACCCCCCCCCCCAATAGTAGAGAGTGCTTCAGTAGTTAGTGGATCAGAATGTGGCCTCCAAGATGGAGACCTTGTAACGATCATCCCAAAGTAGTTAGATATTCAAAAACTTCCTTAAATTGTGTATCCTTTGTGAGCCACGGAATAACTAGAAATCGTCGGCTAGAGAATAGGTGTAATCTTTTGGGCTATGGGAATTCACCCAATCAAGGGCCTGATTATACGTTTGGTAGTCCCTGCACTGCTATGGCTAAGGATGCTAGCACAATTGAACACCATCTATGTCTGCACAAGCCAACCTCGAGCTCCCACACATGAAAAAAATGTACAGTCCATGTGAGGGGGACAAGACTGACAACATACATGCTGACATCGGACAACACAAGATAAAATGCTTACAATACAAAACAGAACTGTAACGCCGCGCTCTGACGCGGCGTCTCTTTCTGTCCTCGCGGGTGGAACGCACTACCGATATTCGGAGCGTCGTTCCCCGCGTTTTTTGACTATGCTTTCGGGGAAGCATATATTTCGCTCCCGGTCGTGCTACACTTACTTGTAGCGCTTTTTTCTTCTTTTGTTGTTGGTGGTGGGTTTTTGTTGGTCCTTTTGCCTGTCTCTATCCATGTTGTGTCCATCCTGTCTTCGTGTTTTTGTCCCAGCATGCTCTGTTTTTCTTTTATACTACTTTCTTTTTCCTATACTGGTCTATGGGCTTATCCCAATCCAAGATGGTGTTACTTCCTTTTCCTGTGATGTCACTTACCTTTTCTCAGTATAAGTCAGTCAGTCTTGTTCCTCCTTGCGTTGCAAACACTTCCTTCTGGTTGTGCTGTTCACTCCTGTTCTTTGTTCCTGTTTTTTTGCCTTGGGAGATTTTTGCCTGTTCTTTGTTCCTGCTTTTGCCTCGGGAGATTTTTGCCTGTTCTTTGTTCCTGCTTTTGCCTTGGGATATTTTTGGCTGTTCCTTTTTTCCTGCCTTTTACCTGGATATTGCCTATTTTTGTTTCCTGTTGTCAAGTCGTGTTTTTTCTTGTTTTCCTTCAGGAGTTCCTGTAAGAGGTTTTTCCCCCAGTGTTGTTTTTTTTTCCCTCCGGAGGTTACGGTCTGCTTTGGCGTAGCCTGTCAAGCGGCACCGTGGCTACTAGAAGGGGTCGCCCTTATTTGGGAGTATCCAGGACCAGTAGAAGACTTGGTGTATTCGCCAATCCGAAATCCAGAGGTGAGAAGTCCAGCGCAGTACGTAACAGATTGCAACGCCAAAAGATTCTGCGTTTGAGACGCCATGGAAGATCCACAGGGAGAGGCGTCAGAAAATGCTCAAGCCATGTTACAGACTGTCCAACAACAAGCCCAAGAGTTACAACAGTTACGGGCAGAGAACACCGCGCTACGACAGGTCTTGTCTTCCCGATCAATGGACATACCACTCGTATCTGCTACTATTCCTCGATATTCCGGAGATCCTTTAAAGATGAAGGAATTTTTGGACGCCCTGACGGTTTTCTTTGCCTTTCGTCCACTCCAGTTTTCTTCGGATAAGGCTAAGGTGGGCTATCTGATCAGTGCCTTGTCTGGTCCAGCGCTTGCTTGGGCGACTCCTCTGGTTTCTGCAGATGACCCAGTCCTGGCTAACTATTCCGCTTTCCTGACTGTTTTCAAACAAATGTTTGAGAGACCTGGGGTAGAAGCAGCAGGTGAAGAAGCCTTATGTGACATTCAGCAGGGTAATCAGGATGTACTGCAGTATATAACCTGCTTCAAACAGCTGGCAGCTGAAACCTCCTGGGTAGAACGCACCTTCGTAACCCTTTTTCGCCGAGGCCTGCGTGAAGAAATTAAAGATGAGCTTGAACACTCTTCTCCAGCTTGTTCTTTGAAAGAATTAATGGATCAATCTATGAACATCGAGTATAGACTTCGAGAGCGCAAGATGGAAAGAGGTAGAACTAGAGCTCCATACCAGTCTGGTACCTTCCGTGCTAGCAGTCGGCGAACGGAAGATAGTCCATCTGAAGCCTCTCCACCTACCCATGAAGAACCCATGCAGATAGATCTGGTTCGTGGGCCATTGACGCAGTCAGAAAGGGAGGAACGACGACAAAGGGGACTTTGCCTATACTGTGGTAAGGCTGACCACCTGATCCGCAGTTGTCCGGTACGGCCTGCGGGAAACGCCAGCTCCCGTCCCCTGTAAGGAGGAAGGAGACGGGAGGAGCTGAAGTACCATCAATATGTTCCTCCAAAGAAAGAATGTCCACCCTGTTTATCCTCTCGGTCAAGTTACAAAGTTCACAAGATCAAGAAGAACATCTTCTGGCTCTCCTTGATTGTGGAGCCAGTGGACTCTATCGGGATGAGACCTGGGCTACGAGTAAAGGAATTCCCCGCATTCCTAAAGAAACTCCTGAGCAGGTTCACACGGTGGATGTTTCTCCGTTAACCTCAGGACCTGTGGTGGCCTCAACTCCTACTCTTTGTTTGACATTTGGGGGGCATCAAGAACACGTTGCCTTTGATCTCATAGTCTCACCAAATCACATCATGATTTTGGGAATTCCCTGGTTAGCTCGACACAACCCCTTTATCAATTGGGAAACACGAACTATATCCCTAACGTCTTCATTTTGTCAACAGAATTGTTATTCCACTACTTCTTATTGGACTCCTAAAAGGTCCTGTCAGTCAACTAAGGATAACACTAACTCTATCATTATTATCCAGGGGGTTCCAGATTGTTATCAGGAATATATCAGGATTTTTCAGAAACCTAGTAATCCTATTTTGCCACCTCATCGCAGTTATGACTGTGCTATTCCTTTAATTCCTGATGAAGTCGTCCCCTTCGGTCGAATGTATTCTCTGACAGACCAAGAAAAGAAGGTGCTAAGGGAATATTTAGACAACAACTTACACAATGGTTTGATTGCTCCTTCCACGTCCCCCGCTGGGGCTCCTCTCTTCTTCGTCCCAAAGAAGAATAAGGATCTGCGTCCTTGTATGGACTTTCGTGAACTCAACAGAATAACGATTAAGGATCGATATCCACTGCCTTTAATCAAAGATATATTGGATGCCATTCAAGGAGCCAAGATATTTACCAAATTAGACTTACTGAGTGCCTATCATCTCCTTCGGATCAAGGAAGGAGATGAATGGAAGACAGCTTTCCGTACCCCTTTTGGGCACTATGAGTACCGTGTCATGCCCTTTGGACTGACCAACGCCCCTTCTGTTTTTCAACGATTTATGGATTCAGTGTTCTCTGATGTACTCAATCAATATGTAGTCATTTATTTGGATGATATCTTGATATATTCCCGTGATCCTGAGCACCATGTAGATCATGTCCTGCAAGTCCTGGAAAGACTCAAGAAAAACCAATTGTTTTGTAAACCTGAGAAGTGTGAGTTCCATAAATCTGAAGTAAGGTATCTCGGGTTTTGTATTAATCAACACGGAATATCCATGGATCCTGACAAGGTCAGTGCCATATTAGATTGGCCTTCTCCAACGTCCATTAAAGAAACGCAATGTTTTCTTGGTTTATCAAACTTTTATCGTCAGTTTATTCAGAACTTTGCCCACCTACAAAGTTTCATAACACAAACAATTAAGAAAGAGAACCTGAAGAAGGGTTTCATTTGGACCAAGGAGGTTGAACGCGCGTTTCAAGAATTAAAGACAGCCTTTACCCAAGCACCCGTGTTGCGTCATCTTGACAATACCAAGAAATTTATCGTCGTGACTGATGCCTCAGACAGAGCTATTGGGGCAGTTCTGCTGCAGAATCAAGACAATGATGGATTGAAACATCCTATCTTTTATCTGTCTCATATCCTATCAGAGGCTGAACAAAATTATTCTGTACTGGAATGAGAACTACTCGCTCTCAAAGTAGCTTGTAAGGAATGGAGGCATTTCCTGATGGGTTCCAGAGAGCCTTTTGAAGCTAGGACTGATCACCGTAATCTCCAGTGTCTTCGGAGCTTTCAGTGTCGCAACAGTCATCAGGCTCGATGGGCTTTCTTCTTTAGCCAGTACGATTTCGTGATCACGTACATACCTGGTTCCCAGAATTTAGTGGCAGATGCCTTATCCCGCAGATATCCTGACATAGCCCATAACTCCTCTCCACATTTTATTGAGTCTAGCAGAATCATCGGAGCTACTCAATCTTTTCAAGAACGCATTCAATCCGAGTACCAGTTTCTGTCTGCTTCAGAATGGGATAGAGTGACTCCTTTTTTGCAGAAGAAGGACAACTACTTCTATCATCAACATGCTCTTTTCCTACCTACCAAGAAAGTGCAGACAGAAGCTCTGCAAATGTGCCATGATTCTCCTATAGCCGGTCATCGAGGTATCAGGAAGACCCAGGAGGTGCTTCAGCTATCTTTTTGGTGGCCTTCGCTAAAAACAGACACTGAAACCTATGTGTTAGCATGCCCAGTCTGTGCCCAGACTAAGACACCCCGAACTAAGGTGGCAGGTTTATTAAGACCTCTACTGGTTCGTTCCGCTCCTTGGTGTACTCTATCCACGGATTTCATATGCTCTCTACCTATCTCCTCTGGTAACCAAGTGATCTTGGTGACCGTAGATTCATTCACCAATATGGCCCATTTTTCAGCCTTGAAGAAACTACCAACGGCCCCAGAAATGAGTCGCATTTTTCTACGGGATATTTTTCGCCTCCATGGTCTTCCTCAAGAGGTCATTTTGGACAGAGAGCGTCAATATGTATCACGTTTCTGAAGAGCCTTTGTGCCTTCTTTAACATTGAGATTTCTTTATCCTCAGGTTTCTATCCACAAACGAATGGGCAAACTGAAAGAGTGAATCAAGAACTTCAGCAGTATCTGAGATGTTACTGTAAGGCCACACAAAGCAATTGGTCGGAATATCTTGCTCTTGCCGAGTTCTCCTATAACAACACAATACATAGTGCGACCAAGACCACACCCTTTTATTGTACTTTTGGATTTCATCCGAGGACTTTCACTACTGTTTCTCGAACATCCTCTTCTGTGCCTGCAGTCACTTCTTTTTCACGACAGATCCGTCGAATCCAGGGCCTACTTCACACAACTCTCCTAGCTTCGAAAAAAGCTATGAAGCGAAAGGCGGATCGTTATCGGCAAGCCGCACCTTTGTATCAAGTGGGCCACAAGGTATGGATTTCTTCCAGATTTCTACCATCCCGGTTTTCCACCAATAAGTTCCAACCACGTTTTTATGGACCCTTTCGAATTTCGCACATTCTGAATCCTGTAGTTGTGCGTCTCCGCTTACCTCATACCTGGAGGGTTCATCCTGTTTTCCAAGTGTCCCAGTTAAAACCCTTTGTTCCTGATCCTTACCATCGCCAGTTCCAACGTCCACCTCCTCTTTCTATCAACGGACAGCCTGAGTATGAAGTCCAGGAGATCTGTGATTTCAGAATTTTTCGACGCAAACTACAGTTTTTGGTCCATTGGAAAGGATACCCCCTCAGTGACTGTTCTTGGGAGGATGCATCCTCCGTCCATGCTCCCCGTTTGGTTCGCCTGTTTTTTGACAATCATCCTGACAAACCTGGTGCCTCGGGGAGGGGACCTACTGTAACGCTGCGCTCTGACGCGGCGTCTCTTTCTGTCCTCGCGGGTGGAACGTGCTACCGATATTCGGAGCGCCGTTCCCCGCGTTTTATGACTATGCTTTCTGGGAAGCATATATTTCGCTCCCGGTCGCACTACACTTACTTGTAGCCCTTTTTTCTTCTTTTGTTTTTGGTGGTGGTTTTTTGTTGGTCCTTTTGCCTGTCTCTATCCATGTTGTATCCATCCTGTCTTCTTCGTGTTTTTGTCCCAGCATGCTCTGTTTTTCTTTTATACTACTTTCTTTTTCCTATACTGGTCTATGGGCTTTTCCCAATCCAAGATGGTGTTACTTCCTTTTCCTGTGATGTCACTTACCTTTTCTCAGTATATAAGTCAGTCAGTCTTGTTCCTCCTTGCGTTGCAAACACTTCCTTCTGGTTGTGCTGTTCGCCCCTGTTCTTTGTTCCTGTTTTTTTGCCTTGGGATATTTTTGCCTGTTCCTTTTTTCCTGCCTTTTACCTGGATATTGCCTATTTTTGTTTCCTGTTGTCAAGTCCTGTTTTTTCTTGTTTTCCTTCAGGAGTTCCTGTTAGAGGTTTTTTCCCCAGTGTTGTTTTTTTTTTCCCTCTGGGACTCCTTCTGGAGGGTATGGTCTGCTTTGGCGTAGCCTGTCAAGCGGCACCGTGGCTACTAGAAGGGGTCGCCCTTATTTGGAGTATCCAGGACCTGTAGAAGACTTAGGGGGTCATTCTGACCTCGGCGGTAAAAGGCCCTTTCCGCCGGTCAGAAGCCCGCCATCATACCGCCGCGGCCGTGGTAAACCGCCACGGTCATTCTGACCTCCAACTGGCAAACCGCCAAAAACCCGACATCCACGGAAGGCTGCCTCATCAGCGGGCAGCGATAAACTGGAGATGGCCAAACCTCCACCGTCACGCCAACACAAACACGCCCATGCTATTACGACCCACGAATCCACGCGGCGGTCTTTCAACCGCGGTATTCCATTGGCGGTACACACCGCCGCGCTCACAATACACACACATATACAAAACACAGCCACATTGGACAATTTGAAATACACACACCTGACACACATACAAACAACACTCCCACACACCCATCACCATATAAAACACACACCCACATCACCCACAAACCCCTACAACCAGAAATTCAGAGACAAGGCGCAATACACAGAGAGAGAGCACAGGGAACGCAAACCACAACACACACAGGAACCCGACATCATCACCCACACCACATCTACGCACACATCACCACACACCACCACTCACATCACCACTAACACCACCCCACACCTCATCCACACCACCCCATGGCACCCCAAAGACACCCCAGGTTCTCGGACCAAGAACTCAGGGTCATGGTGGAGGAAATAATAAGGGTAGAGCCCCAGCTCTTCGGCACACAGGTGCAGCACACCACAATAGCCAGGAAGGCGGAGCTATGGCAAAGGATCGTCGACAGGGTCAACGCTGTGGGACAGCATCCCAGAAATCGGGAAGACATCTGAAAGCGCTGGAACGACCTACGTGGGAAGGTGCGGTCGATGGTCTCAAGACACAACATCGCTGTGCAGAAGACTGGCGGCGGACCACCACCCACTCCACCCGAATTCACAGCATGGGAGCAAGAGGTCTTCAACATCCTGCATCCTGACGGCCTCGCTGGAGTAGCCGGAGGAATGGACTCTGGTAAGTCTCATCTCAACTACTTCACCCCCCCCAACCACGAGCATGCCAACCCACACCCCCACCCTCACCCCCAACCCCCCAGCACACATCCTCCCTGCCAATGTCTCACCAGCACAACCCACCCAACCCAACACCAAACCCTGAATGCCAACACAAACCATGGACACCCATCACCTATGCATGACCACTGCACATACCCATCCCCCCCACAAACCACCCTCACAACTCCTCCCACAAGGGAATGCCAGCACTGGGGGACAAGGGCACCCACAAATCGCACGACATGGCACACACAATAGCAATAACCATACTCTTTTACCCCTGCAGGGCCCGAACGCCAACACCCCGCCACGGAGGGTCCAGAATTGTCCATCCCACCCCCAGAACAGGCCCCCAGTGAGGACAGCAGCTCTGTCGACCTAGAACCTGATGACCAGCCCGGACCATCGGGGACCTCTGGACAGTCGGTTCCCCACACACAGACACAGGCCACAGCAGACCTAACCCCCTCTGGGAATATCAGCACAGCTCCCACCCAGCGGGCCCATGCTTCTGTCTCCAGGACGCGTCAATCAGCGGTGTGTCCGCCACTACAGGGCACCCAGGCTGACCCACCACCCCAACAACAACAGGGACCTGGGGGCAGTGGTAGTGGGCACACCGTCCAGGGGACAGAGGCCCGGGGAAACAGGGCAACTGGGAGGGCTGCTGTGCGACAGGGGGGGGAGGACAGGCCCAGGGAACCCACTCTCCAAGAGGCCCTCACCACCATCATGGGAGCATACCACCACTCCCAGGAGACGATGGCGATGGTACTGGCCAGGTTCCAGGAAATCCAGGCACAGCAGGAGGAACGGTACATGGGGTTCAGAGACGAACTCAGGAACATCGGTTCCGCAATGGGGACCATCGTCCTGGCCCTCAACCGGATAGACACCACATTGCGGGACCATGTGGCACTCCAAAGGGCCCCTGTCACTAGCCCGGACCACGAACAGCCTACCACCTCCGCCGGCGCTAGTGGACAGGAGGCCCCCACACAACGACAGGCCCCCAGAACCCCACCTCCTGCTGAAGATCAACCACCCCGCAAGCGGAACCTGAGATCACACAAGAAGACAGAGTAGGATGCCAAGACCACCGCCAGCATAAGATACCCCCTGATGTCATCCCACTGTCCCACATTGTCACCCTGTCCAACCTCAAACAGCCCCTGCTCCATCCTTCCACAGGCATATGGACAATGCACCTGTGAAACTGAGAACTGGACTCTGCCATGGACATTACTCCACCCCCACCCATCACCATTTTACTATCATGGACCTATATGTAGCACTAAAAATAAATCACTAATTGCACTTCAAAAATCTGGAGTCTGCTTGTATTCTTAACAAATGTATTACACATAACGGTTCTTTAATGTTCATTTACATTGTGATGACAACATACCAATGTCAATACGCTTTAGTCCATGGGCAAACTAAGCAGAAGTCACGCAGTTGGTCAAACAGCTCTGAAAAGGGAAGGGAAAGTCATAATTCAGTGAAAAGGAAATGGTGGGGAACACAGAAAGTAGAAATGCAGGAGGCCAGAAGTAAATGTAAAATGGCGTGGGTGATTCTTACCTGTGTGCTACTGAAAATACTGTTGTATAACTGTGTCCCTGTTGTCTGTGTCGTCCCCGTCGTCTTCCTCCTCTTCACTCTCCACAGGATCCACAGCTGCTACAACACCACCATCTGGACCATCCTCCTGCAGGAAAGGCACCTGGCGTCGCAATGCAAGATTGTGAAGCATACAGCAGGCCACGATGATATGGCACACCTTCTTTGGTGAGTACATTAGGGATCCACCTGTCATATGCAGGCACCTGAACCTGGCCTTCAGGAGCCCGAATGTCCTTTCTATGATCCTCCTAGTTCGCCCATGCGCCTCATTGTACCGTTCCTCTGCCCTGGTCCGGGGATTCCTCACTGGGGTCAATAGCCAAGGCAGGTTGGGGTAACCAGAGTCACCAATTAGCCACACACGTTGTCTCTGTAGCTGTTCCATCACATAAGGGATGCTGCTATTTCGCATAACATACGCGTCATGCACTGACCCAGGGAACTTGGCATTTACATGGGAGATGTACTGGTCTGCCAAACAGACCACCTTGACATTCATAGAATGGTAATTTTTCCTGTTTCTGTACACCTGCTCATTGTCTTTTGGGGGTACTAAAGTCACATGGGTCCCATCAATGGCACCAATGATGTTGGGGATATGTCCAAGGGCATAGAAATCACCCTTCACAATGGGCAAATCACCCTCCTCTGGGAAAACAATGTAGCTCCGCATGTATTTCATCAGGGCAGACACCACTCTGGACAAAATCTTAGAAAACATAGGCTGAGACATCCCTGATGACATGGCCACTGTTGTCTGAAAAGACCCACTTGCCAAAAAATGGAGGACTGACAGAACCTGCACCAGAGGGGGAATCCCTGTGGGTTGGCGGATGGGGGACATCAGGGCTGGCTCCAGCTGGGCACACAGTTCATGTATAGTGGCTCGGTCAAGTCGGTATCGAAATATAATATGGCGTTCTTCCATTGTCGACAGGTCCACCAGTGGTCTGAACACGGGAGGATTCCTCCTTCTCCTTGCAAGTCCCAGCGGACGGTGCCCAGGAAGGACAACATGGAGCACAGAGTCAAGCAACCCACAGGTACGTAACCACAGCTTGCACAGTAAAAGAATCGCTATGCATTGAATGGCTTGTATGAGTGGCAATGCAAGGCCTAGGCCTGTGTGACGCAGTAGAAATTAAGCCATGTGGGCCCTTGAAATGGCGGCTGTATGACCTGTGAAGTGTGACAGTGGGATGTGAGGTCAATGCGCTGGCATGGCACACCGTGGCGGTAGGCGGTCGAAGACCGCTGTGCGAAGCCGCATTGGTTAACATTGAACCCTATGGGTTTCAGGAGCCAATGACGAGGTGCGCCAGCGGTCGCGGTACGCAACGCCGCGGTACGCACTGCCGCGGGCGTGACCGCCATTTTCTATCTGCTTAATCACTCGAGACCTGATCATCCACAGGAGAGGACCTATACTGCAAGTGCTGCTGTGACCTCAGTCTGGAAGAGACAATGGCTGCTGCGACTGGGGAAAGGGCCCCTGCCTTCACTTCTGAAGAGTTGGAGAAACTTGTGGATGGGGTCCTCCCCCAGTATGCGCTACTCTACGGTCCTCCAGACCAACAGGTAAGTACACTGGGTGCACGTTGAATGGGCTATGCCTGGGTTGTGTATGGTGGATGTAAGATGGTGGGGTGGGGAGAGAATGAGGAGTGCAAGGCACGACAGATGAGAGCATGTGCCACATGGCAAGGTTGGGGAGAGGGGGGCAATCACATCGAACATACAGAAAACTGATGATATTTCCGATTCCACCCTGTACATGTCAAATAGGTCAGCGCCCATCAGAAAGTCGACATTTGGCGTGCCATCGCCAAGGAAGTCCGGGCCCTGGGGGTCCACAACAGACGGGGCACCCACTGCCGCAAGAGGTGGGAGGACATCCGCCGCGGGACCAGGAAGACCGCCGAGTCTCTGCTGGGGATGGCCTCCCAACGTAGGAGGGGTGCCAGTCGTACATTGACCCCCCTGATGTCCCAGATCCTGGCGGTGGCCTACCCCGATTTGGATGGGCGCGTGAGGACATCACAGCAGACACAAGGGGGTGAGTACCAGCACATTCTGCTATCTTTACACGCAGTGGAGGCATCTGGGTGGGGGAGGAGGGCTGTGGGTGACATTAGGCCAGGGCGCTTTCTGTAGTGTAGTCCCCTCCTTTAGGCATGGCCCTGTGCCCCCGCCCCCCACCTGTGTAGGGTGACAAGTACAGCAATCGATGGTCCAGCATCACCCATTAGCGCATTTGTGGTCCATAGACCTGTTGGCCTAGTCGCAAATACTGAGTAGTGTACCCCGATTGCGCGGCTTAGTGCATGAGGCTCCTGTGTCTGTCCTCTCCGCCAACGGTGTTGACAATGCATGCACTCAACCTGTTTTTATTTCTCCCCCCACCCTTTTTCTTTATCTTCTTGTGCATGTGTGCATTAGCATCATCAGGCGGAGGAGAATTGGCATCGGAGCACGAGGGAGCTGCGACTCACAAGGCCCCGGTGGGCCATGGTACAGACACCGAGGTCACCAGTGATACGGAGGGCGAGGGGAGCACCACAACGGGGACCCGTGGTGACACCAGCGACACCGACACGTCCTCGGATGGGAGCTCCCTAGCGGTGGCGGCAACATCCGGGCCCCCCGCCTCTACAGGTACAGCCGCCACCCAGCGCACCAGCTCTGCCCTCCCAGCAGCCCCTCAGCCTTCTCTCCGTGCCCGCTCGCCCAAGAAGGCGGGCATCACCTTCGCCCCAGGCACCTCAGGCCCTGCCCCAGTTACCCCTGCTGCCCTCAGTGAGGAGGTCATTGACCTCCTACAGACCATCATTGTTGGGCAGTCTACCCTTTTGAATGCCATCCAGGGTGTAGAGAGGGAGGTGCATCGGAGCAATGCATACCTGGAGGGCATTCATTCGGGTCAGGCTGCCCATCAACGATCGTTCAATACTCTGGCCTCAGCACTGACGGCAGCCATTGTCCCTGTTTCCAGCCTCCCTCTTCTGACTGCCTCCACCCTGTCTCTGTCTCCTGTTCCTCAGCCTATCCCATCCACACCATCAGACCAGCCTGCACACACCTCAACACCCAAGGCCAGCTCATCCAGACATAAGCACCACAGATCCCACAAGCATTCACCCAAGCAACACCCAGATGCAGACATGGCAACAGTCACTACCACCTCTGTGTCCCCCTCCTCCTTGTCTCCCTCCTCCCTCCCTGTGACGTCTACACTCACACCTGCATGCACACCACCATCAGCCAGTGCTTCCATCACCACCACACCCTCCAGTACAGTCCGCACACGTGGAGTCACCACCCCCACTGCCATTTACACGTCCCCTGTGTCCTCTCCCACTGTGTCTGTCACCCCCTCTTCCAAGACACACAAACGCAGGCAGCCACCCACCCAACAGCCAACCACCTCACGACAGCCTACGTCACAAGCACCTGCACCCAAAGACAGCACACCTGACTCTCCTACAACCACATCCTCTTCCTCCACTCCCATTCCCACTGCACCTACCCTTTACATTGGTCCTAAAAAACTTTACCTCTCTAAACTTAACCTCTTTGCCCCACCTGACCCACCCCCTCCATCTGGTAAGAGTCCGAAGAGCACCTCAGCCACCACCAGCCCTGCTTCTAGTGTCAGCATTGTGCACGGGTTTTGGAGTCCCCCCTTTCCCAGCACTGATACATCGGCCAGCAGCAAGGGGACAGCCAGCCCCCCCCTGGAAAGAGGACCCGTAAAATCAAGGGCCGCCGCGAGAAGACTGACTCGGCTGCCCCCAAGGAGTAAAGTCCTGGGCCGTCACCTGCCACAACATCCAGGGGAGGCAAGGGCCAGCGAGCCTCATCGAAGGAGGGCAAGGGCAGCAGGGCGGAGAAGTCAGCCAGCAGGGGCGTGGACCAGGAGGGCCCCACAAGCCCCATCCCGGGGGTGAGGGAGGACACCCACGGGCCCAGGACTCTGTCACAGGAGGGTCCAGCAACTGCACGGTCGGAGGGCGACTAAGGAGGGAGTCCTGGCCAGGTCTGGCTCCGTTGAATGACTGGACAAGCACCGCTGAACAGGGCCCCGCCGTGCTGGAAGGCACCGCTGAATAGGGCCCCGCCGTGAAGATAGGCACCGCTGAACAGGGCCCCGCCGTGAAGGTAGGCACCGCTGAACAGGGCCCGCCGTGAAGATAGGCACCGCTGAACAGGGCCCCGCCGTGAAGATAGGCACCGCTGAACAGGGCCCCGCCGTGCTGGAAGGCACCGCTGAACAGGGCCCCGCCGTGAAGATGGAAGGCACCGCTGAACAGGGCCCCGCCGTGAAGATAGGCACCGCTGAACAGGGCCCCGCCGTGAAGATAGGCACCGCTGAACAGGGCCCCGCCGTGCTGGAAGGCACCGCTGAACAGGGCCCCGCCGTGAAGATAGGCACCGCTGAACAGGGCCCCGCCGTGAAGATAGGCACGCTGCACAGGGCCCCGCCGTGAAGATAGGCACCGCTGAACAGGGCCCCGCCGTCTCAAGCACCGCTCCTCTGGGCCCTTCCTGTCAAGCACCGCTCCGCTGGGCCCTTCATCTCAAGCACCGCTCCGCTGGGCCCCGCTGGGCCCTTCCTGTCAAGCACCGCTCCGCTGGGCCCTTCCTGTCAAGCACCGCTCCGCTGGGCCCTTCATCTCAAGCACCGCTCCGCTGGGCCCCGCCGTCTCAAGCACCGCTCCGCTGGGCCCTTCCTGTCAGGCACCGCTCCGCTGGGCCCTTCATCTCAAGCACCGCTCCGCTGGGCCCTTCCTGTCAAGCACCGCTCCGCTGGGCCCTTCATCTCAAGCAGCGCTCCGCTGGAACCCGCCGTCTCAAGCACCGCTCCGCTGGGCCCTTCCTGTCAAGCACCGCTCCGCTGGGCCCTTCATCTCAAGCACCGCTCCGCTGGGCCCTTCCTGTCAAGCACCGCTCCGCTGGGCCCTTCATCTCAAGCACCGCTCCGCTGGGCCCCGCCGTCTCAAGCACCGCTCCGCTGGGCCCTTCCTGTCAGGCACCGCTCCGCTGGGCCCTTCATCTCAAGCACCGCTCCGCTGGGCCCTTCCTGTCAAGCACCGCTCCGCTGGGCCCCGCCGTCTCAAGCACCGCTCCGCTGGGCCCTTCCTGTCAGGCACCGCTCCGCTGGGCCCTTCATCTCAAGCACCGCTCCGCTGGGCCCTTCCTGTCAAGCACCGCTCCGCTGGGCCCTTCATCTCAAGCACCGCTCCGCTGGGCCCTTGCTGTCAAGCACCGCTCCGCTGGGCACTTCATCTCAAGCACCGCTCCGCTGGGCCCTTCCTGTCAGGCACCGCTCCGCTGGGCCCTTCATCTCAAGCACCGCTCCGCTGGGCCCCGCCGTCTCAAGCACCGCTCCGCTGGGCCCTTCCTGTCAGGCACCGCTGGCCCATTGACAGTGCCGGTTCTGTCTCGAGCTAGTGTTCACGCTGCACTCTGGGCACCCTGCCTCCTCCAGAACCACTGGACACTGTTATCCACTTGAGAGACTGTGGCTTTGCACTCCCCAGGATGGTACAGTGGGCAATCCACCCACTGTAGAGACTTGTGAGACTGTGGCTTTGCACTCCCCAGGATGGTACAGTGGGCATGGAGGCCCCTCGTGGATCTGGCGTTGTGGACTCATGTGGCTGAGGTGCCCCCCTTCCCTTCCCCCTGAGGTGCCTGTAGTTTTGTCATCTGATGCCCCTGCAGTGTTCTCTCCAACGGACTCAGGACTCCTGTGTGGGCTTTGCCCATGTGTTTGGTGGACATTGGCCCACGGACTGTGGATATTCGGAAAACTGAGCTGGACTTATTGACTTTGTACATAGCTTTCGCACTGTTCATAATTTATGGTTTGATATTTTATTTTGTAAATTTTCCATGACTTCAATGAACCTAATTTTTACATAAATTTAACGTTACATTTTTATTATGTCTGTGCATTTTTCTGGGGGGTTTGGGGGGTGTCACTCAGTTATTGCTCTGCATTGGTGTGTTGATGGCTGGGGGGGGCGTATGTGTGTGCCCGTAACCTTTTCTCCTCCCCCCTCCCCTGTGTCGTAGGTGCGGTACTCACCGTTGTCTTCTGCGCCGGAGTTCGTACTCGTGGTAGATGAGCAGGTACACAATAGCTGGTAGGATGTTTAATTTGGGCTCCATGCTGTCCTCCGTCCTCGTGGAATGCGTAGAGGTGAGCGTTTTCCCGTTCGTAGTCTGTTTCCGCCGTGTTTTTATCGGCGGCGCTCCCGCCCCGGAAAAGGTGGCGGATTGGTGAGTTGTGATAGGGTGGGCGTTACATTGTCTGCCGCCTGCCTGTTGGCGGTGACCGCCGCGCTGTTTGTGTGTCCCGCCGTGGCGGTCGGAGTGTTAAAGTGGCGGGCTGTGTTGGCGGTTCCCGCCAGGGTCAGAATTCCATTTTTTGGACCGCCAGCCTGTTGGCGGGTTGGCCGCCGCTTTAACACCGACCGCCAGGGTTGGAATCACCCCCTTAGTGTATTCGCCAATCCGAAATCCAGAGGTGAGAAGTCCAGCGGAGTATGTAACAAGAACACAATGCAATGAGACCACAATTGCATTGTCAAACACATACATAGAGTCAACATATACCCTTGTCTTGGGGGGCACCAGCACTGCCCACAAAGTCAGGTATTGCAAACAACACCAAACGGATCAGCAAGCAGGGTCAAACACACACAACTGTATGCATACAACACAAGTTACTCAGGACCAACATAAAGGTAGACAAGGAATTGCAGGACAAATGTATACCCAAACAACAGCTGTTTGGGTTTATTTTTAAACAAATGAATTGGAGCAAAGGCCATTGGCCAGTCCATATATGTCCATGCACATTACTGTGCCCACACGTAACTCCTATTACTGCCAGGAAACCTCCACAGGAAGGGGCATCAATTGGGCAGGCTCCTCAGGGATCATCCTTGTAGGGGTGTGGATCAGATTTGGGATCGGTGGGTTTGGGAGGTGTGGGTTCTTACTTAGGAGGGGTGGGCTTCTTCTTGGGGTGGAGGGGTATGGGTGCCTACAGAGATGGCTTGGAGGTGGAAATGATGGGTTGGGATGTGGGTCGGGGACTCTTGGGTTTGGGACAGGTGGTGGAGGGAACGGGGAAGGACAAGGTCAAACAAAAATCTTTCCTTAGGAACAGAGGGCAGTTATCAGAATGGTTTGGGGTTTTGGAGGTCCAAGGAGTGGCCGTCTACTGTGTCGGTGTTGATGTCTTGGGTGTGTGCGGTATGCTTCTGTTTGGGTGGTGTGTGTTGTGTGTGTGCCTGTGGGCGTTTGTGTGCCTTGGGAGGCTGGGAGGTGGAGGTGGAGGGTGACGGAATGATGGATGTGTGTGTGTAAGTTAGGGTGGTGTCTGCAGGTATGCTTGTAGCGGTGGATGTCTGTGTGTTTGTGGGGGGGGTCTGCAGGTATGGTGGATGTGGTTTATGTCTGCGTATCTATGGGGTGGTGTCTGTGGGTATGGTGGGTGTGGTGGGTGTGTCACTGACTGTTGTGCTGGTGCCTGTTGGTTTGCTTTATTCGGTGTATGGACCAGTTTGGGTGTCTGGGGAGGAAGTGGCTTAAGTTGTATGTGTGGGTATATGTTGAGTGCTTGCGTGCTGGTTTGTTTTATGGTGTTTGCATTTGTATGTGTTGCTTTTGTGTGGTGTGGTGGGTGCGGATCTGTCTGTGTGCTTGGGATAGGTAGGGGAATGGGGGGTTTGGTTTGGGAAGAGGGAGGCAGAAGGGAGACGGGAGGAAGGGGATGACTGGCTGCCATCGGTGAGGAGGTCAGAACCTGAAAAGATCTCTGTAGGCCAGACATGGCACTATGAATGCCTTCCAGGAAAGCATTGGTCTGCTGAAGTTGGTAGGCCAGTCCCTGGATGGCATTCACAATGGCAGTCTGGCCCACAGGGATACCTCTCAGAAGGTCATTATCCCCCTAACTCAGGGCAGCAGGGGGAAAAGGGACTAGAGCGAGGTGCATGCGGCAAAGGAGACACCAACCCTCTTGGGTGAGCGAGCACGGCCAACTGGGTGGGGAGCAACAGGGAGGGGTACAATAGAACAGGGGTGGTGGACAAAGATGCTACTGGAGTATGTCTTGATGGGTCCACCACCACTAGAGAGGGGCAACTGGAGGAAGAATCCAATGATGATGATGTAGATTCGGTCTCCTCCGTGGCACTTTCCTCACCCTCTGGGTCACTGGGCCCCTCTGTGTCGGTGGTGTCTTGACCTGAGGTCCCATGGCCTGATGCTTCCCCACTTGGCTGTGCCCTGTCTCCTTCACCTGCCTGGGATGATGCTGGAAATTCAAAGAGAAATAGGGCAACCGCTAGTCCCTGATCACACTTAAACAACAGTTCTGATTTGCCAACATTGCCATGATGTCAAGTATGCGCCTGCAACAAACTCCACCTAAGTGGCCCATACATTTACCATACCATATGCATGCATGCCATCTGAACTGTCAACAGTTGCCTAAAGGAAAATCAAGATCTCAGACAACTACAATTACCTGGGTGAAGTTGTGCAAGATCAGTAACTATTGATCATGTGGGAGACAACATCACCTTCAATGCTTTGCCTCAAGGAGCATACATCAGTTACCTGTTGTCATACAATAGTAGGCATATGCAAATTCCATTCCCACAGATCCCACACAAGGTCATGCAGACATTTATTTATCACATACACAATACCACAACAATAAGGAATTATGCTTCCAGAACATGACATATTGCAGACAACAGTACAGTAGCCTGGAGAAACTGACATGGAAATAATGGA
This sequence comes from Pleurodeles waltl, assembly GCF_031143425.1. Classification (NCBI taxonomy): domain Eukaryota; kingdom Metazoa; phylum Chordata; class Amphibia; order Caudata; family Salamandridae; genus Pleurodeles; species Pleurodeles waltl. The sequence continues at coordinate 41,376,228 of NC_090450.1, forward strand.
AACATATCCACAATGCACACTTCACCAAGTGAAATGTATCCCAATGGAGTCATGGAGGTAGTACCAATTTTGCCCCGATAGGCCACACATTTGACATGGAAATGTATACTGTAGACATCATGTGCAATTTGGCAGGGAACTATGGGGGTCATTACGAACATGGCGGGAAACCCCGCCGTGTACATGCTGGCGCTCTTTTCATAAACTGCCAGCCCCCTTGAGACCCGCCGGCCATATAATGTACATTCTGCTGGCCCGCTGGCGAAGCAGAATGCAGGGCCGGGACACTGCCGACGGCTCCACATGGAGCCGCCATCAATGGCACTGTGCGGCGGGTGCAGCAGCACCCGTCGCACAGATCACTGCCTGTAAACCTGCGCGACAGGGCACAGCCCGGGGGCCCCTGAGCACCCCTCCTGCCAGCCCTTCCCTGGTGGGGGAACCCGCCAGGGAAAGGCTGGAGAAACAAGGGTTCATTATCTGCTGTCCTGTCGTTTAATGATATCCGCAATTGTCAGGCTGCCTTTCGGCGGTAGCTTGGCGGTGGCGGAGGGCCGCCTGTGGCGGCCCTCCCTTGTACATTACATGGCGGTTTCATACCGCCATGCCAGTGGCGGTATTTTCCACCGTCACCAGCATGGCGGTCTGGACCGCCATGTTCATAATGAGGCCCTATGTCCCTAAAAACCACAACAGAGTTAATCAGCAAGCCTCAGGGAAATTACCACTAATGTCTAGAACTACTGACAAATACATACTCTGATTGCATCAGTAGAAGCCATTAGTCGTGTGTATGTCAGAGAGACATAAAGATTTGCAAATAGGAGGCCCTCAACATGTTGCCCAGTGGGAAGCTACAGCACTCACTCCATTTTGGTCATGTAAACCCAGATGTCTGTGGATGAATGGGTGTACCTAAACACATGTGAGTTCAACATTACTGCTAGACATTCCATGATGCAAGCTAACAGTTAGGTGAAAAACCTTACCCATTACACATGTGAAGTGCACTTTGCTACATGATGCCACATGAATGGCCTGGAAATGCACATTGTGGCTAAAAAAATCTAGCCATATACTTCTTGTACCTTATTGCTACTGCAGTTGTACGTGAAAAATTACATGCAATGACGGCTGAAAGTATGTGTGAGCCAACAATCAATGGTGACACACTCCTGGCTGTGGCCCCACATGAAATGGTCTCACTTTGCAAATGTCCTATTCCAAACACAGGTTGGCACTCACCTATTTGTGAGGGAATACAGGAATCATTCAATGAAGACACGTAGACCATGCATGAAACACCAGAGTACACATTTTGTCAAAAGAGAAAGACACACGCTACCATGTATCACAAGGAATGTTGGCAACAGTGGTGGCACACAAATCATGTCTATGAACATTCCCCACTTACCAAGGGAAGGTATTGATCCGTTCCTGCACACAAAGATAATTGCATGCTCTGTCACATGAATGATGGCCATCTTCAGATTACAGACAACAGTGAGGCACCAGCACCTGTTACACCCTAAAGACAAATAGCCTCTGGGTGGCAGATGCTAATATACTCATTTAACCACAGACATGGCTGAGGACGGTGATCCATCACTTCCTTTACTTTGGCCTGTAATACTGAGGAGTAGTGGTCTGTTGCATACAATTTACCACAAATACAACAACAAACAGTACTTGATTGACCAATGTACACAGCCATATGTTGTCCCCGGAGATCAAATTGTTTGCGTATTGTGGACAGTTGTGCCCTATGTCCCTGGGCCAATAGGCCCATCAGTATGCACCATATTACATATCTACATAAACATGCACTTAGCTACTGTTTCACACAAGGCACACCCCTAATCGTCAGGGGGAGATGTCAGAACCTAACACATTAACACTCAATTTGACAGGCAGGATTGTGCCCCGTACTCTCCCCCTTGTGGCTGCTGTGCTCCACTCAAATGCCCATCAAGATCTGGGTACACCACCACCAGGATTCGTGATATTAGGGGGGTCAGGGTCCAATGGGCACCCCGCCCACATTAGGAGGACACCCCCAGCTGGGGCTCGGCGATCTTCCGGGCCCAGCGTCTCAGGTCCTCCCACCTCTTGCGACAGTGGGAACTCCTCCAGCTGTGGACCCCCAGTGTCCGCACCTTTCAGGCGATGACTCTCCATATCCCCTTCTTCTGACGGGCATTGAACTGCATGGATGCAAGAGACAAATCAAGAGATTACAATCACAAGTTTTGGCACAAATGGTTGAGTCACACTCATCAGAAAAAGCAAGCTAGAAAATAAAAACTTTTAACACATCACAAGTGTAAAACACACAGGCCAATAAGTACAGGGACATGACTACACACTTTTGTATCCATCTGCAGACTTACCAACTACCCTGCCGATGGCCCACAATGAATAAGCAAGCCTACTCACATCAGGTGGCCCATGTTCCAGCAACATGTACTGTGATGTGAGCCACAATGAAACACTACACACATGTGGCTTCTGAAGGGTAAACTTCTGAGGCCTGACTGGACCAATACATTCACACTCTGTGAGATTGACTCACTGAGTACAGTCCCTTCAGGCAACTGCCATAGTACAAACTTCACCCTTACACTTGAGTGACACTGAAGGGGCTGGCATGACAGGTACAGAAAGTGTCTTTCTTGTGTATGCATGGACATGTGACCTATCACATGCAGTCCCATGCCCCTTCAGGGGGTAGGTTCTGGGATACATACCTGTGCCACAGAACACTTGTTTGTATATATGTGTCTATCCCACAGAAATGCCATTCAACATACAAATATATGCATTGTACAATTTCTGCAATGTGACTAGGCTAATGAGTTACAAGTCATGGCCTCACAGGAATCACCACACTGTCTGCACTGTGGGACTGTCATCAGTGTACTAAGCCTGTGCAAGGCAAATATTACTTCTGTGAAGGTGACAACAGAGCTGTGGGGGTAAGGGACCTGTCATGAGTTAAAGACATCCTTTGACAATGAGGCAATGCACTTATGGACTAGTTCATGGTTTTACCTCTGTACCCATTCCTCATCTAGTCAATGCTCTAAGGCATGCAGGGCAAGTTCTGCAACTAGAGCATTATATTGCCCACATTACAGTATCTACTGGTATACAGGGAGTGGGCACAGTGTCACAGTTGCATTGCCACAATGACTCTACCACAGCATGGACTATGTCACATACTGGAAGATACATTTGACAGGGCCAGGGCTCTGCCGACTGAGCTTGCAGATCTTACGTTACTCCATTTCCATTGACTTCCATGCATGACAGTACATCATGTGCCCATCAACAATTTGTCATGAGGTGTGTGTGTGGCAACCTGAAGGGCAGAGTGACTCAGGATATGCCTTCCAGACTACAGTTTGTCAAGACCAGATGTGGGGTGAAAGATCTGTGGTACTATACACATTGCTCACAATACCCTCAAATGACTCAAACAAAATGCATACACAGCTCATGCTGTCAACCACATACATGTTGTCTAACGTTTACAAACATCATAAAGACAAAGATGTCAGGGATGGCAGTAAAGTCTCCTTACCTATTTATGTGCATCCAACACAAGGAAGATATTAGATTCCAAAAACCTCACACATGTGAGTAAACGTAACATATGTTACTGTGCACCAATACCTGCACCCTGTACATCCCATTGATCCCACACAGACTGAAACAACAGGCACACAAGAAGTCTTACTGGCATACAGGGGTGCATATTAGCCTGTGAGGAGGGAAAGGATGATGTGTAACAGTATCAATTGTGCCTATGAGACTTTTACTTGCTTCTCTGGTGATACATAGATCTGTCCATATAGAGGTAGAACCTCCTTTGCAAGCCTATCCAGTTCCTCTGGAGAAAATGCAGGGGTCCTATCACTTGCTGGATGTGGTATGATTGCTACTAGAGGCACCACACAGCAGCTCAGGTAGTGGAGGTGTTCCTGGCAGCAGAGTTAAGTGAGTGAATAAGCACAACATGGCAATCACGTCCTCCATGTATGTGGTCATCACCGCCGGCAGACACAGCCATTTTGTGTTCTCAACCACCACAGGCAACACCGTTAGCCTGTGCCTGAGTCCATCGCAGTTACGACTGTCTACCACCCTGACGACTTTTGCTGGCGGTAACGGGTGGTTCCTAATGTCCAATTGAGGAGGTCAGGCATCCATCATTTTGGCACAATGAAATAAGGTATTTAGCTTTGTAAATGGTGTCACACCTACAAAAAATGTGTTGTGGCATTGCAAACACCATTATTCTGCCTTTCATGTAGGTTCTCCTACATAACCACCAGGGTAGTGTGTTGCAGCACACAGATGACAATTGACGGCACTGCTTGGTACACCACTGCAGACGCTTATTTTTGTAGATGGACTATACAGACACATTTTGAGGGGCAATTGTGTAGCAGATAATTGAGTTCAATCCAAATCTATGATGTGGACACATGTGTTGACAGCAATGTGGGTCACATGTGACCCTTGTGTAGTTGCCAGCTATGCTGGGCTCTGGGTGTCATGTCTATCCTGTCAGAAATGCTTTGTCACATGACATTATTGGTATACATCATGGATTTTGCTGTGGAGACACTGACTAATGTTACAAATCAAGTATTTTCACACATAGACACATAGGTACCCTGGGAGAGGGAGGAGGCTACAACCTCCAGTCTACTGCCCATTGACAGATCTTCAGACAATGGAGCAACGTCATGTAATAATATTCTTCTGCCTGGACAGGCAAACAATAGTGGACTCATGCCATCAGTTGGAGCCAGATCTGATGCCAGCCAAGAGCAATCCATACTGCATATCACCCATTGTACAAGTTATGGCAGGTTTCACTTCCTGGACAAAGGGTCCTTCCAACATACAGTGGCCCTATCTGCTGGAGTGTCCAAACCTATGTTCAGTTTGGTGTTGAAGAATTTCCTTTCAGCAATGATGAAACACATTGACAGCTAAATTAGGTTTCCCCGACATGAGGATTTAGCCAATGTGAAGCCAGACCTTTATGGTTTTGCCCACCTCCCACATGTGGTGGGGGCCATTGATGGCAGACATGTTGGCTTTGTGCCATCGCAAACCACTGAACAAGTTTATCACAACAGAAAGTTCTTCCATTCCTTCAACATGCAAGTTGTCTGTTTGGCAGATCTCTACATCTCACATGTCTGTGCCTGTTATCGCGGATCAGCCCACGATTCCTTCACATTGGCTCAACATACTCTTTGTATGACCTGTATGTAGCTGTTGATGTGTTTTGTTATTGTAGGCCACAGTGCCAGTGCCACAACACTGACATATGTTTGTGTCATACCACCAGATGCATGGTCATTGGATAAGGATAGACCTGTGATCAGGGCCTGTTGTACTTCCATCTGTCTTGGATTATGTGGTGTTGGATTACTTAGGTGTGGTATGTGATAAGGCTCAAGCTGATAACATCAGCCACTTCTATGTTTTCCTATACCACACAACAATGTCTGACAAATCCCTTCCTTTCATGGTCTGGGGGCCTGCAACTGCAAATGTGTAGATCTACTCAGTATGAGTTACACATTCTAATTTCCAATACTCAAGATATATTGACAGCCTGAGTGCTGAACACTGGATGGATTCAGATTTGTGGTCTGACCTGACACTTGGGCAAATGTGTTGGTGTGTAATAGTTGAAATCCTGAGCTGTATACTGTGTGCCCGTGACACACCCCTGCTTACTCAAGTTGCTTGTATCTTCATCGTTTGGTTCATATTGCCTTACATCTCTACATAGCTAAATGAGAAATCAAAGCAAGCAGACAATGAGTTTGTGATGGGTGAATTTATATTGATGCTAATACAGGAAATACATTTAGAATTGAAAGAAACAAAAATGAAAAGAGAAGAGGTAAGTCATGGTGAAAGAAATCATAGGAGTGGATGCCACACCATTAGGAGTCCAAAGGCCAGAGTACTCCTCCCATTGGAACAGGTAGGTAGTTCAGGATCAGTCCACAGAGTGAATGTGTGGCACACAAATGAGGTCCTTAAGGAAGATGGTTATTACTGGCAGTGGTGGGTGTCTTGCCATCTGCACCTCTTGGATTCTTGGCCAGACATCGTCGCTTGTGTGTGTGTGTGGGGGGGTCTGCTGCTACAGAGGCAGGGCTGTCTGTGGCTTGTTCTTCTGGCAGGGCCTCCCTTCCAGTGGCTGGCACCGATGAAGAAGGGCATGGTGTTGCTGTGCCAAATGAATGGTTAGAGTGTTGTTGTCGAGTTTTGCTCAGGGTGGTGTTAATGTCCCTCAACACCCCTGTTAGGGAGGCCATGTTGGTATTGTGGGCCTCCCACTGTTCATGCATATCCCTATGGATGTCCCTCTGTAGCTGCTTGATTTCCCGGAGTTTGGCCAACACCGGGCCTATCAGACCTTGGGACTCCTGATAGACCCCAAGACGTGGCTGATGGTGTCCTGGCTGGCAGCAACCCCAGTGGCCTCACCACGCACCATACCCCACTGGCCTGTGCCCTTGCCACAGGTGGCCTCTCCAACTTATTCCTGAACCATCATTGTTGGAAGTGTTGCACTGCAACTCAGGATCCACGACTGTGGCGCGTGAGATGATAGACACTGTGCTAGGTGCACAGGTTGGGGGGCAAATGTTTGTCTGTGATGTTGAAGCAACAGGGCTGGGATGTGATGTAATGGGCACAGTGAGACTCAATGTTGCTCTCTGACCAGGTTGCTCAGATGGGCCAGTACCGTCCTCCACATCCAGATGTCCAGGAGTGTCTTCTTTGCTATCCAGCAGGATAGTGGAAGTCTGTTCTATGGCCTATGTGTGTGTAGCGGCATCTCCACTTGTTGATGGGAAACTATGTTACAGTTTGTAAAGTGAAATCTACCTTGGTTATCGGGGTTACATTAAGCAGAGACTTTGTTCGAAGTTAAGTTGCAATTAATCCAATGGTGCCAAGTGACCATAGAATTGAGTGTTTTGACTTAACATGTGTGACGTTTGCCAGCTCATTTTGAACCAAGCTGCTGATGTGATGTGCAGATCATTTGCACTTTGGAGGATGGCCACCATTGCAGACAAGACTGTGGCTAGGCAAGATATGGATTTTGCTTTTTTGAGGCCTAATTGAGTGTGATACAGGCAAACCAAGGGATCTGTCGTATGTGTGACTGGAGTCATCATGTGCACAATGCATTGTGAATGTGTCTGCTGCCAAAACCAATCTGGTGAGGCATCTTGAGGCCTTAGGAATATTTGCTATTTACATTGGGTAAGGTGTCATTCCTGTACTCAAATGTTTATTCTTGGGTTTGCAATTCAAAATGGAGCTATGTTGACAGATATGTCTCTGATTTGTGCATAATGTGTGCATGATAACTTCCAGGTGAGTATACTTCATTTGAGAGTTGACAAATAAAGGTATTTGGACAAGTGGCCACTGTGCTGGTGATTGGAGTAAGACTGAGAGGACCTATTGGGCTATGAAGCAAGGTCAGTCCCTCTACATGACACAGTAGACAAATATTCTCCCCCCAAGGGTGTGAGTTGATACACAGGTGTATTTAGTCAAAGGAACACTGGGCTGGTGGTTGGAGTGTCATAAACAGGGTCTATTGGGAGCTGCAGTCAGCTCATCCCCTCTACTTCACATACTCTACAAATGGTATCCTCCCCTCATCGAGTAAACTTCATTTGTGAGTTGATGCACAGGTGTATTTGGTCAAAGGAACTCTGGGCTGGTGGTTGGAGTTTCAGAAACAGGGCCTATTAGGTGCTGTAGTCAGCTCACTCCCTCTACATCACACACTCTACAAATGGTATCCTCCCCCAAGGTGAGTAAACATCATTTGTGAGTTGATACACAGGTGTATTTGATCAAAGGAACACTGGGCTGGTGGTTGGAGTTTCAGAAACAGGGCCTATTGGGAAGTGTAGTCAGCTCACTCGCTCTACTTCACATACTCTACAAATGGTATCCATCCCCCAGGTGAGTAAGTGTCATTTGTGAGTTGATACACAGTTGATATTGTTCACATGAGCACTGGGATTGTGGTTGGAGTTTCAGAAACAGGGCCTATTGGGAGCTGTAGTAAGCTTACTCCTTCTACTTCACACACAAGACAAATGGTATCTTACCCCCTGGTGAGTAAACTTCTTTTGTGAGGTGATACACAGGTGTATTTGGTCAAAGGGACACTGGGCTGGTGGTTGGAGTTTCAGAAACAGGGCTGCTGGGAGTTGCAGTTAGGTCATTCTCTGTACTACACACACTATCCAAATGTTTGGTATCACATATCTGTATGCAGACTGCATTTAAGTTTTGGGCATACATTTACCTATGGAGGCATACCATGGGTCCTGGGATTGTTGTTGTATATTGTAAGACTTACAGTCTCCATTTGTACCAATGACATGTGATGGACCTTAGTAGCTGTGATGTTGGGTCCGACAATACAGATTGACAGTGTGAACACCCAGATACTCTGAATATTGAATTTTGGTGTGGTACATGAACAAGACAGTGGGTAAAGGTGAGCTATGATCATGCATGACATGGTATTTTTATGACATTTGTGTTGTGGCTTACCAGACTCCACTCCCCCTAGTATTCCAGTCAAGCCCTCAGGATGCAGGATGGCCAAGACCTTCTCCTCCTAGGAAAGGAGATGTAATGAGGCACTTGGAGGGCCACTGCCAGTCTTCTTGGTATGAAAATTGTGCCTGGAGACCAGGAAATGGACCTTGACCCTGAGGTCATTCCACCTCTTCCTGACGTTGTCCTTTGTGTGCAGGGTGGTGCCTAGAGCATTGACTTTGTCGACTTTCCTCTCCCACATTTCAATTTTACTACTGAGTGGAGTATGCTGGACTTGTGCTCCAATCAATTGTGGCTCTACTCTAATGATTTCAGGGGCTTACTAAATGAGGGAAGTGCAAAAGGGCGTGAATTGACAAAAAGTGTGTGCTGGGTATTCTATAGGATAGTTTAAAAAAGGATGGTGGTCCCTAGGACTTGAACAGATGGGAAGATGATGATGAGTGTTTTTGGTCATGCAGTGGAGATGCAAAGGATTGTGGTGTGTGAAGGGGTGTGTAGTATAGTATCCTTTTCAGGTGTGTCCACTGTGGCAATGTGTGTCAGCTGTGTTGTTTTCCAAATCATCCAATGTGCAGTTGTTTTTTACTCAGCAGACCGCAAACCTCTGTGGTTCGGACCGCCATTGGCTCACCGCCATGAAGGGCCACCATGGTGACTGTGTGCTTGTAATGAGCTCAGTGACTGACAAAACAGGTGATTGGACTGCCTATTTCCAGGCTGCCGCACCACATGTGGTCTCCCATTTATGCTTGGCGGTCGTCAATCCTGCTTGTGTAACATGTGATAGAGGTTCAGGAAGACCGCCAACATGGCAGTCTTTTCAAAATCGTCAACCTAGCGGTCTGGCAGACCACTCGCCAAACTCATAATGAGGCCCTAAGGCCCATATTTATACTTAGCTTGCACTGAATTAGCATCATTTTTTTACGCTAATTCAGCTCAAACCTCACTCCATATCTATATTTTGGCGCGAGACACGTCTAGCAAAAAAGTCATGGAGGTTACATCATTTTCTGGACGTGAAAACCTACCTTGCATCAATTATATGCAAGGTAGGTGTTCCCGTGCAGAAAACAATGATATGGCCTTAGCGCCATATTTATACCCCATGCTAAAATCTAGCATAGGGGGATGGGGGCCTTAAACAATGGAGCTAAGCTTGCTTAGCGCTATTATTTAACACCTGGGCATGGACAGGTGTTAGGGGACCTTTGCGCCTTTTTCCATGATCAGAGACCATTGAAAGAGCCCACAGGTACCCTTCCCTGGCCCAATGGACACCCCCACCGACCAGAGGGACACCACAGAATGGGGGACCCACCCAGGTAAGTCCAGGTAAGTATTTCCCCGCTCGGGGCCCTGACTTGGGGCCCCCCGCATGGTGCTGGCCCCAATGGCCAATGGGGTGGTGGGCATGGCTCCCGTCTTTACTACGACAGGAGCCATGTCCATGGGGATTGTGCACCAGGAAATGGCGTTACACTGCTCAGAGGCATTTTTTTGCCTCTAAACAGTGCAGCTCCATAATTAGGCACACAAATCCCGGTTTCCCCTACGCCTCCCCACCCTGTTAGCGTCCTTTACAAGGACGCTAACAGGGCATTAGCACTGGCTAGCGCCATTCCATAAATATGGCACCCGGCCGGCATCTGGGAATGGCGCTAGCCGGCGCTATACTTTTACACGCAAAACTGCGCTAGCGCAGTTTTGTGTGTAAAAGTATAAACATGGGCCTAAATGTCTTGCTAGCAGGGGTAGCTGACTGGAAACAACGCTTTAGGCAGTACAGATTCCAATTGGCCAAAATTTTTCCCACCTAACTTAGATCTATGACTTTGAGTAAAATTGTTTGGAGTATCTTGTTAACACTCATCAGTTCTCTAACTAGCAGCTCCTCTTGGGATGGTTTAAAACTCTTTAAAATCCCCCAATCTTAATCTCATACAATTAGGGAACAATGCACAGAGGTAACCTACGTCTCCTTCAAATAACTTAATTTGAAATGCATTATACATTTTACCCTCAAGTATATATGTATATATATATATATATAAATATATATATATATATATATATATATATATATATATATATATATATATATATATATTGACAATTATCATGCTCATAACATCTTCCCTACTGTTATGCAGCTCAGTCTTAAATGTATATAACCACTCGTTTTTCAAAGGAACGAGCATGTTCTTTTTTAGCGATGTGCATTGATATTAAGGTAATTAAGTCTTCTGAGTTACTCCTAAAAATATTAGGCGTTGCTTCTGAATAAATTTGACTGAAACCCGGGAATGCTATTTTTTTTTCCACATAATGAGTGATATATTGTAGTAAAAACAAGGGGAAGGGGAGAAAGTCCATGTTTTTTTGCATAATTCCTTAAAAAGCAAGCGTCGGCAAAAGCAATAGTTTTGGCATGTATCTGGAGAACTGTCAAAGTATAAAAAAAACTCCTGCTGCATTGAAATAAACAAAATAGAAAACATTTGCTTCCTGCATGTAATGCAGTTATGAGATGCAGAATTTAATGATTATGAATAAGGGTACTGTAAATATATGTGTTTGTACAGGAAGGTGTCCACTCCTGTACGTAAACAATCCTGCCCATAACGCAATGCAGGCAAAGGTGCCCCTGTTGGCGCTAGACAACCTCAAGTGCACCTTAGTAGATATGGCACTTTCTGTTTCTCTAGTTGAGGCAACACAGCGCAGCAGCTTCTTTTGCTTCCCTGCGTAATATTAACTTTTAAAAATGATACCCCAATGTATCAACTGAGGCATAAGGCTGCTCTCTGAACCCCTGGATTGTATGTTCAATAAAGCAAAATATATAAATCTGATAGCTGCTACCAAAGCCTCTAAGTTCTGCTTTTTACGTTCTATTTCACCTATGGAATAGCTTCGCTACTTAATGACTGCAAGATCTACGTAACAATGAAGACAGTGATTCTATTTGAAGTTGAATACTTTTTTTTGTGTGAGTTTAAGGCAACACAATGATTTAAAGCAAGAGCCCATAAAATGTATGAAACTTGAATCAGCCCTGCTGTCTGAAAGCTAACGGATGTGACATTTTTGGGCTAGCATTGCTATTTGCACCCAGAACCTTTATATTGTTTGTTTCCATATTCCATAATATCTGGGCACTTGTTGGGAGCACTGGAGGAACTTTTTATCTCCTCTCGAATAATACATGCTCTCAGCAATACAATCCTTTAAATTCCCCTTTAAAAATTATGCGGCTCTCTACATCTGAATGTGACTGAGTGTGTCTCAGTCAGGCTAAGAACGAGACAATAACCAGTCGCGGCTCACGGTGTGGAAAAAGGGAGTGGCGGCAAGTGACAGGGGGGTGGACAACGACAAGCAGAAAAATGAAATAAAAAAAGAAAACGTACCTAATTCCCTACAGCCTCACCGCTGTTATGCAGGCTCCCAGCCTGCCCTGCGGCCAATCCGAATGCTGCATTAGGATTGGCGGGAGTGCCCTAGCTTGGCACACCCAGGCAGACTGGGAGCCTCTGCCTGCTCTCTCCAAAACCCAACAACACAGTGCCAGTCATGAGAGACCACAGTGCGCATATGTGTTTGGCTGGCCCGAGACGGCCGGCCAAACACACATGCGCACTTAGGGGAGGGCTGTGCACTCCCTCTCCATGTTCGTCATCACCATGGCCCAGCCCCTTAAAAATAAAATGATAATAAACATAGTTTATTATGGTTTTATTTTTTAAGTTTTGCAGCTTCTGCTGCTGGTGGGGGGGGGGGCAATGCTCCTGAGCCATAGTGGAGGAGTCGCTGCTGACAATAACCGTAGTTGTTGGCTCTTACATGTAAAGAATTGTAAATGATTAGAATTTTTGGCTTAATAAAAAAAGACAGATAATTCCTAACGGACAAAAACATTGTGTGAGATTCCATCTTTTAGAAATGGCAAAAATGTGAAAATCTTGGCCCGGTACCAAATCCTTTTTCTGGATGATAATGATTTTTATTTTAAATAATCACAACATTTTCAACACTTTCTATAAAAAATATTAAAAAGAGAGAATATGAAGATCAGCATTTTTAAAGGGAAGTATTGAAACTATAACAAAATAAATCGTTTAGTATCACAGCAGTTATAATTTTATTTCTACCATCACCTAAAAATTAGAGGTCACAGCAGATGACAGTAAAAGGCAAAGCAAAGAAAAGAAAAATACAATCCAGATAAATGGAAATTGGTCACTTTTAGTTAAAAATCAATTTAGGGATTGGTAAAAGATTCAAGCAAATGGTGAGAAAAAAAAAACAAAAAAAAGAGTTAGGTAGATGGACATGATGAGATGTGGTTATGGTCTACCACTCCACAAAGACAAAAGAAGAAAACTGTAGACAGCAGTAGGAATCAGAGCATAATGGGCAGAAGAGGGGAGGGAAGAAGGACATTTGATTTGCTTGTGATTTCACAGAAAAATTAATTCATGGAATGACATTACTAAGAAACCGTTTCAGCTAAACCGTGTCATGGAAATTAGCAGAATGAATAGCATTTACCTTCTCACAGAAACCATTTTTCGAACTGTCTTTTTTTCAAAATTGGCTTTTGCATGCTCTTTTTAAGGTGTGAATGCAATGGTTGCAGGTCTTACTTTCAAAAACATTTATGTATGGGGTGTTTTTTCACTGCTTTACTTCAGGGGACATAATTTCAGATTGTTATACTTTGGATACTTTTAATTCACTTAGCAACCAAAATACCTAACCACCCTCAACACTATTCATCCTGCCTTGCCAAATATGGCTCCTGATGACTAAACTACACCATTCCCTGATCGAGTAAGCCCATCCATACCTGAATCATAAAAGCCCATTCTACTCCTAAACTTCACTTATCCCTGAGCCCAAAAAACCCTCACTGCCCAAACCTCTACCCATTCCCGAATCCTAAAACAAAATCTACATCTAAACACCACTCATCCCTGAAACATTAAAACCTCCTCACACACCTATTCTCGAACTATCCCTGAACCATGACAACCCTCACCACACCACTAAACAACACCAATCCCAGATTCCTAAAACACCCTTACAGAGAGAGAAAGCAAATAAGGGCAAAGTACAAAACTTTTGTGAATGCCATTTTTCCGAAATTATTTCAAGAAAACAATTTAAGTGAAATGGACTTTATGTATTGCTCTTCTCAGAGAATACATGCAACTGCACATGAGAGGTATAAGTTACCCTACTAAATATCACCTTTTTGTCTACCTCTGGAGAATGAAAGGATGATTTCTGCAGCAGCTGGATTAACACTTTGTGTTATTTTACCAATGACTTTGGTTGTCTCATAATTTGTATTCAACCACTCAACCCTGAGTACATAAGGAACTTTATAGAAAACTTGCTGACAAACCTACAAACAATGCATCTCATGGGATGTGACTTCTACACTCCCCTCACCCACAATTTATTGTGCCCTACGCCCATGAACATTCTTGTGTATCGCCTCCGACTGTCCCTGCTGATGGCTTTCCTGCCCTCCCTGGTCCTTCTGTATTGCCCTTATTGTGCACTCCCGCTGTGGGGATGGATCTCCTGTGTGTACCTCAAAGTGGGGTGGGTGCTGCCTTAGTCTTCATTTAGACACTGACTCATTTCGCTCACACTGCGTTGTTATGTGACTGGTATGAAAGAAAAAGACAGAGCTGGTTCCTAATCCAGTCATTTCTGCTTTCCATCTTTCCCCTTCCACCTCGTTTCTAATCAGCCATTGCAAGTGGCCATTTTCCTCCCACATTTGTTACTTCTCCTTTTCTGCCACCATCATCCTGTTCTCCCTTCCAAGTCTTCGCCCATTCTCTATGATCACTCTGATCAATTAACCAAAATTCTGGAGGTAGAACCAGGTACATCAGACACCTTTTCCCCTGATGACACCAACCACTGAATTGTAGTCACACTCTAATACACTTAACAACCTCCCACCAAACTTGAGGAGCCAGGGGATGGGCAAGGAGTGGAAACTACAGATGGTAAGGAAAGAGGCCTGTTATCATCTTTGAGTTCCTTCTGCTTTCTGCATGACCTCTCTGTACGCGGTAGTAAGCATATTTCAAAGGGTGCCAAAACGGAAGCTAAGGGTCATCCAAGCACTGCATCTGATACATGTCTTTGTTTCTCTCCCTATCCCATTCTACCTTCGGGAAGTTAATTGTACTGAGATTTCTTTGTGACACCAATGCTTTCAACAATGTAAGAGAGAAGTAGTGTGAGAAAAATGAGCATTCCATCTCCACTCTATTTAGGGTCCTGGCGGACTTCAGAAAGCGACTCAAGAAGTGGCTTTTCCACTGAGACATGGCACTCTCAACACCCAGATGCCCTTGGGGTGACAGTGCTGCGCTTTACAAATGCTATGATTGATTGATTGTTTGGTACAATCTGAAAGTTAATTTTACAGTATTTGCCCTATTAAACATGGTATTTACAGGAGGAAGAGTTGGTTTAAGCATCAAAAACCCTAAGCCATTGGAAGACAAGCAATTTTGTAACCACATTTTCGAAGCACCATTCTAATAATTGACGTCACATGCAATAAACACAGACACATAATTATTCCTCACTTTGTCATTCTTATTGTCACCTTTTTCATCATTTTGGCAAGGTATCAATTTCCTGCTGTGATTCAAAACAGCATAATTGGCCTGATGTAGAGTTAACTATCTATTTGCAAAGTCAGTGCAAATTACTTAATGTATAAACATTCTCATTCAACAATGTACAAAGTCACAAATGTAGCCACTATGCAGTTGGTGGCGGTTTTCACTGTGAATGGTTGTGAAAAGTGTAAAGTCAATAACAATCACAAAATCACCTTGACAACCTCTACTGAAATGTACAAAAAGATGAAGAGTTAGCAAATTGTGATAACAAGTTACATTTTCTCTAGGCCTACAAGGTTCAACAAGTATTTGCAAAGCCTATAGATTTCGCCTATGCAAGATTTATTGGCTTTGACAATTTTTTTTTTACATGTTGCACAGCAGGGCGTACAACTGTGCAATGGTGCTTTAATTAAAAAAAAAAAAAAGTGCTATGGCATGGTCAGTGTTTTTTCATTCAGGCCAGGTGGCACAGAAGCCCATGCTGCTAGGCAACATGTAATAAAGTCACTGTCAAAGCTAATAGTTCTTGCATATGTGAAACTTATTGGCTTTGTCAATGCTTGTCTGCTTTGCTGCCCTGCGATTCATTGTAACTCATTTTAGTTTCCCAGGAAGATTTAAGTGAGGGCAAGCAACAACAGTGGAAAATATCAAAAGGTCAAATGCTTGTCTGCTGATTCCACAACAAAGCCAGTCTTTGATAAAGCTTGACAGCTCACTTTCCACAAGGCCCACTGGTATAGCAAACTCATGCAGCTGCAGAAGACAATGCGGAGTAGGATCATTATATGTGTTCTTTGAGTTACAAGACAGTTATCACCTTGTTCTTTAATTTACAAATGATTTCTTGTGAAAATAAATGCATTTGGTATATTTCTCAATGTTTTGTGCTTGCAACAGCTTTAAGTCTTAAATCATAGAAGGGGCCGGCAATTTTGGTTCAAGTTACGCCGGGGATGGGAGGGAGACAAGCAACAATGGAGCAAGCGGTAAAGAGAGTTTGTGGACTTGGTACAATAAAAATGCCTGTTTAAGATTTTTTATATTTAATTTACTAAAAAAATATCCCAAAGGAGCTTCCTGTGTGAAACATGTGTTGTTGTGAAACCTCAAAAGAGGGACAATCATGAAGTGGGGGGTTGCAGCACTGCTGTGCTGTGGACTGGAGGCATTTTTTTATAGACACACAAGATGGCAAATGTTAGAAATGGGGTCTCTGGTTGGCAGTCAGTTTGCAGTCTTTCCAAAGAGGGACTCTCACTCTAGTCAGGGCAATGGAGATACAATAAGATAACCCCTGCTCACCCTCTTGGTAGCTTGGCACAAGCAGCCAGGCTTATCTCATAGGCAATGTGTAAAGTATTTGTACCAACACACACATTAATACAGTGAAAAAACTACAAAATGGAAACCACACCAGTTTAGAAAAATAGCCATTATATATTTAAATCAAACAAGACCAGAATGACAAAAATCCAACATACACAAGTTATGAATTTTTAAAGTAAAAAGAGCTTTAGTCCATAGAAAACAATGGAAACGTTGTTACACAAAGTACCTGGTTTGCATCAAAAATAAAGCTGCACATGTGAGCATGTATCAGAAAAGTCAGCGAAGCGTAGATTCCTTACTTATGCGTGAGGCCATGCGTCATTTCTTCTTTTGTCGGGTATGCAATGCATCGTTTTTCTCTCCCGCAAGACAGCGATGCATCGATTTCTGGGCTGGACACCTTAAATCTGCGCAGGTTCATGTTGATTTTGACACCCTGCGAAGATGCGTGAGATATTCCGGCGCACGGTGATGGAAAACCATGCTGCGTTGGGTATGCGTCAATTTTAGCAGCTGCAAGCAGGTGTTGCTTCGAAAGTTTCCCAGCACGGCTTCCTGTGTGTGGATTTCAGTCTTTGTTCTACCAGCTTCACCTTTCTAGAGCCCAGGGACTGGATAGGGCACCCTTTGGCAGGGCAGGAATCTCAGCAGAGAGTCCAGATGCTGGAAGAGGAAGTCTTTGATGGTCCTGAGACTTCAAAACAGGAGGCAAGCTCAATACAAGTCCTTGGAGACACTTCACAAGCAGTAATATACCACAAAATCCAGTCTTTTTCCTCTTTCATGCAGAAGCAGCAACTGCAGGTGAACCCAGCAAATCACAGCCATAGGCAAAGGGGCAGTACTCCTCCTCCAGCTCCTCAGCTCTTCTCCTTGGCAGAGGGTCCTCTTGGTTCCAGAAGTAATGTGAAAATCTGGGGTTTTGGGTCCCCTACTCATTCCCCTTTCTACATTTGAAGTAACCAAATTTCAAAGGAAAGTCTCTGTTGTTCACAAGATCCTGCCTTGCCCAGGCGTGGCTCCTGACTCACACCAGTGGGTTGGAGACTACATTGTATGAGAGCAGGAACAGCCCATTCAGGTGTAAGTAACCACTCCTCCCAACACTTTAGCTTAGATGGCCCATTAGGATATGCAGGCTCCACCCCAGCTCCCTTTGTGTCACTGTCTAGTGGAAATTCACAAATTGCCCAACTATCATCTGATTCAGACAGGAACTACACAGGCAGGCAGGCAAGGCAGAGTCACAGAATGGTTTAAGCAGGAAAATGACCACTTTCTAAAAGTGGCATTTTCAAACAGTTTAAAAACCAGCTTTACCAAAATATGTATTTTTAAATTGTGAGTTCAGAGACCCTAAACTCCAAATCTCTATCTGCTCCCAAAGAACACTGCACTCAAAAGTTATTTAAAGGGAGCTCCCATGTTAACCTATGAGAGAGATATGCCTTGCCACAGTGAAAACCAAATTTGGCAGTATTTCACTGTTAGGACATGTAAAACACATCAGTATATGTCCCACCTTTAACATACACTGCATCCTGCCCATTGTGCTGCCTATGACCTACCTTAGGGGTGCCGTACATGTACAAAAAGGGAAGATTTGGTCCTGGCAAGTGAGTACACTTGTCAGGTCAAATTGGCAGTTTAAAACTGCACACACGTCACTGCAGTGGCAGATCTGAGCCATGTTGACGGGGCTACACATGTGGGTGACACATTCAGTGCTGCAGGCCCACTCGTATCATTTGATTTACGGGCCCTGGGCTCCTCTAGTGCACTTTACTAGGGACTTAACAGTAAATGAATTATGCCAATAGTGGATAAACCAAGCACCAATATAATTTACACAGGGAGCACTTGCACTTTAGCACGGGTCAGCAGCAGTAAAGTGCCCGAGCACCAAAACCAGCAAAAACTGAAGTGCAGCTCACAGTCAAAACATAGGAAGCAGAGGCAAAAAAGACAGGGAAGATCATGCCAAGGATGCCATGTCTAACATCAGTACAATGATTTCTTACATTAATCAGTGCAATTTGTTGTTTCCATTGGACAAAGGTTTTTTCTGGAAACATTTCAAGCACATGTGGCGATAACTGCTGGACTCTAAAAACTGGGTCATCAAGCAAAGTGGGTTGGCAAGCATTGAGGTGGAGGTAGGGAAGAGACAGGGCAAGTAGCAAAGGAAAACCTGTGGGGTACCAAGGATGTGTCTCAGGCAGCCTTCAATATAATGTACTCTTCTGGAGTGTACACTAAGAAGTAAAAAAAAAAAAAAAAAAAGTACCTCTGGAAACCTGCAGCCAGTGGAAGGATTCCTGCTGCAGACCATAAACTGTAGTTGGACCATGCTCCCCAAAACAACCAAAAAGCAATGGAAGAGCAAGCAATGGAAGATGTGTTGAACAATGAGAATCAAGGAGATGGGATTGATGTGAAAGCCAACCAATGGTAAATAATAGCTGGGACCTAAGCCACTTTTATGTTTGTTTTATATTTACAAGAGATTTGCCAAGCACAGTGCAAGCGCTGTGGAGGCGAAAACCAAAAAAAGTTGAAAAAACTACGAGAAGGTTCCCCTTTGTTAACTGACACAATTGCAAAGGAACTGGCCACAGACGTAATAGGACTAATTCAGATTTCTCTCTGACAAGAGTCTCTTTGTGTGGCACTAGGAATGTTCACATCTCTTGCAGCACAAAGAGTCTATGCAAAAATGTCATACCCACCTGGCACCCTCATCATTACTAATAGAATGGGAATTGATTTGTGACTTATTGCGAAAAGTTGTAAGAACCAGGGCAGAAGTCAATATTGCACAGCACCCGTTCATAAAAGTATTCACTTTCACAAGAAACAGACCTAAGTAATATCAAAGAGATGCTTGGTTTGTGATTCTTGTGAATAGTTCTTTTGCACTGAGAGGATTTCAGGTTCCCTTCTACTGCAATGAGAGAGACCAGTAAGAGAACAATGCAAACATTTAGACATTCAACCAGCCTTTTTTTGAGCAACAGGCCTAATTTATATAGCACTTAATACTGCACCTCTTTCTTTTCCAAGTAACTGATGACACTATTTCCAAATGTAATAGTCTTCAATTACACAAGGATGGAAGGCTGAGTGGCCCTTGCTGGGATGTAAACTCGTGACCTGAAAATCAAGTGTTACAGTGGCAACCATTCCACTCCCTTAAACATTCTGCATGCTTAAATGGTATGAACCTGCGTACAGTAACACAAAAATACTATGAATTAATCACATATCCATAGGAAACATTCACAGCTTTCATTGTGCCCACCCGTTCACACGGGGTAACCTTATTCACCTATGGATATCCAACGCATAATAAATGATATGATAAATATTTTACTATGGAAGAAATGACGATCAATAAAGGAGCATGTTTGAATAAATAATGTTTTCCATAACCTATTGGTCCCTCATTCAGCTTTACATATAAAACATTTATGCAGTCTCTTCTGCATTTAGGTCAGATATACTACGAAATCACAATGCAGCACAACAAGTAAAGTTGCTGAGCTGTGTTGTGTGAACAGGAGAGAGTAGAACATCACAACATCTACTAGGATGTGACGCTGTTCTGCTCTCCCCCTGCAATGGCGCGTTTTATGCTGCCAACCTCCTACACAGATAACCTTGTGCCAGGCATCGTTTTTGTACAGGCTGGGGTCCCTTTCCATGCAAACGCTAGGCACTAAGGGATTTCCGCGTTTGCATGTGTGCTGTAGAGTGCAGCACACGTACAAAGAGGGCAAAATGAGGTGAAATTAAAACATTTGTCCACCTATGTCTGCCTCAAGGAGGCATAAGATTTTGGCACAAATCCCTGCCTATGGTTGTTTATAGATAGGGATGTGCTTCCAACCCCATGGATGGTTGCATGGGAAAGCCCATGCACTACTCATGAAATGCCCACTTGATGCAAAGTAATGCAAGCTACCACATTGTGCTACTCATGAAATGCCCACTTGATGCAAAGTAATGCAAGCTACCACATTGTGCAGCTTTGCGTTACTTTTGGTTACAATCAAACGTAAATCACACTAGTGCGCTCACAACATGCAAGTCGCTGCCCCCACTTCAACAACTTCCAAGGAGAGACAACCGCAATTATGATTATTGAACCACAGTATAGCCTTTGATTCACATAGTCAGCTAATATCAGTGAAAATAATAACCATAGTTAAGCAGACATTATTATAAAAATACAGGACATAAGATCAGTGAAGGAGCTCAAAGACTGCTTGTTTGTACAGCCTATATAAATAGTCATCTCCACTTTTCCAGCACAGCACAACTCTCCAGAATGCAAAGTGCCAGAAGGCCCCCTTTTCTAATTTTCTTATCCATCGCACATGCCCTCAAACAAGGGCATCCGGGAGATTATTGGCAAGCATATCTTAGTGGCAACTTCCCCTCCTTCTCACAGAGGGACGGACAATACTCGCTGTTCCATACCAACACAAAACCAGGGCACCACATAGCACATTGTCCCTGCCTCCAGGAAAATCCCCCAAATGTTTAACACCAGGCATCTTGGGGTAGGGCAGAAGGGTCCAGGACCATCAGCAGGTCAGTTCCCCTTCTGCCTGCAGTTGCCCATACAATTCAACACCCCTCCCAGGGGTCAGTTCAGTAAATCAGTCCACATTTTTTGGGTAGCCCTTTTTTCTGCTGCTAGAAATTCAACCACTGAGCGAAGAGGTTACTGGCGCTCTCGCCCTGTCACCACTGGAGGGCTTTCGAAAAAGATCTATAAGATTGTGTGACTGCCGAATGAAGAGCTCACGACCCCCAGGTG
The DNA here is from genome assembly GCF_031143425.1 of Pleurodeles waltl. Taxonomy (NCBI): domain Eukaryota; kingdom Metazoa; phylum Chordata; class Amphibia; order Caudata; family Salamandridae; genus Pleurodeles; species Pleurodeles waltl. The sequence goes on from NC_090450.1 coordinate 41,397,693, forward strand.
ACCAATGCACATCCTCACTATGGGGACGCTCTCCATCCCCATGACACCATTCTACAGGTGCTTCCAGAAATATCTCTACCCCAGCTTACCCTCAGGGGTACTTGTCCCATGGCTGACTACACCATCCTCTCTCCCAAATGTGGGCCTTACAACAACCTCAAAATGCACCAAGAGACCGCCCTAGGTGCATGGATCGATTCCCTCCTGCCCTGAAAATATTCCATACATCCCTCCCTAGTAGGAGACCAACGTACTCCTGCTCGACCACTTTTGCCCATGGATGGATGTTCTCTTCCGTGTCCCCTGGCATCTTCATAGCTTAGCTAGGACTCAATCCAAAACCCATATATAGGCAGACGGCCATAAATCTTGCACCTTGTCTGCTAATGGCTACCAGTGCTAAACCGGGCACTTCAATCACTAGACAAAAGCCTGAAGGTTTGTTGCTGAGGATCCCTTGACCTATATACACAATGGTTCCCCGTAAGGTCATTTAATCAACCTCAAAGCAATGCAACTGATCCTACCAGGAACATTTGCTTCCACCTATATCCAAGAGATTTGCTGTTGGCCATTGCTTACCTTCCAGTTGCTGCTGTATACTTGCCCTCTTCCCATGAGCTTTGTCCCCTACCTTCAAGTGGACAATTGTGAGCTAGAACACTTGAATGAGGAAAAACCTCTGCCTCACTGCTGGACCCACACTGCCCTGGCTTAATGCTGTGCCATTAAGTGAGGTTAATAAACAGCATCATGGGGGCCTCATGATGGGTCGTGCAAAAGCCCTTCCACCACTGAACTTTTAGGCGTACCCTATCAGAGTCCTCTGGCATCACTTGGCAGCCCCTGCTCCAGCCTTTCCATCCAGGAAGCCCCTACCTAGCTAGAATGAGATGTACCCCTTGTTAAATTGCCTGACTAGACCCATTACCTGCACTGAGTGACTTGCCCTGCGCTGCAGTCTACCCCCTGTAAGGACATGGAATGCATGGAACTCACTGTATTTTAAGGGTCAATAATATGCCAGACCGTATAAAATAGACCACATGTCGTACCTTTGGTGGCCTCGAGTCAGAGGTGACCTAATAAGCACCCATGAGAAAAGGCCTCCCGCTCATTCGCATGAGCAGTTTCCCTGCTGGGGGTGCCACACTATTCAACCCAGTTCTAGCACAGGATCTTTTAAAATAAGAGACTAACTTCAGGCTAAATATAACAATATTAGAAATAGGTCGGGCGTGAATTAGAGGTAAGAAGATGAACCAGCCGACGCAGAACAAGACCGACCTGGCGTGCCTTGCACATGTCCTTCAGCAATTACCCCCTATGGCAATGGAATGTATGTACTTCCTGCATTAGAAATAAATGTACCCAGTGGCTGTGTTGCCCTCCCCCCACCAGACCCGCTTAAAATACTTTAGGCTGAAAGACTGACCAGCACAAACACCAATGTATAACCACAGCAGGTTTACTGTGAAATAGCCTTTAGGAGTGGCCGGAAAAAATACATATGCATGCTGATAAAGCTGTGGTACCATCCCCCAGGCCTTGGGACCCCCCCTCCCCACATACACTACTGTCCAATGAAGGATACAAGATCAGCTTCCTCCATGGGCTACTTGGGTAAATAGGAAAAGTCCCTTAATTGTCCGAAACAACCATTTAATTATCTTCCAGTGCTGCCGATGTGGGAGCACCCATAAACTGGAGAAGCCAAGATATATGGCACTATGGAAGGGAATTAGAATACCTTACTGTGGTAATGAACCAAAAATAACCTTAACCCGCAATAAGAACAGCCAGCTGATGCTGTGAATACAGTTAATGGTAAATTCCACAACGCAGAATGGAGCACACAATAATATCGTATAGCAACTTATAAGGGACCTAATTAGAAAGCCTGAATAAAAAAAAAACTGCAGCAAACTGCCTGGCATGTCCTGACCACAGCACTCAAGTTCAAAATTGAATAAAAAAGTATGTGAATTGTGACAATCGCAAACCGATTGAATGGAACAAGTTAGAGATTTTTGACCTTGAAGGCACGTGACTTCTTATGGAAGCAGAGACCTAGCGTTACATTTACACCAGTGTGCGTTTTGTCTGTAGATTTATCGTAGGAACGTGTATAGGTACAGCAGCATGTTTGTCGCTCTATCAAAAGATAGAAGAATGAAGGACAGAATATGTTTGTTCAAGCCTCTGGACACTTTGTTGGAATTCTATCCCTGAATGCCACTAAGCCATATTGCAAGCGCCCTTTATATTTTAAATATTCATTTATTTTAAGTGTCATTCCAAACGCGAAGTTAACCCCAAAGTTATTGGAGAACTTTACATGTGCACTACTTTTATTAAACAAGGTCACATTCATGTTTTTTTTTTAAGAGAAGGGATTACGTAATTTGCTCAGAATCATCACAGGATGTTGCCTTCAATGAGACCAGACCCTGACTCTGCAACTCCAGAATGGGCAGAGATGTCATATAGCCACATGGAATGGAGCATGACATGGAATGATCCTTGTAACTGAACCAATAGTGCTTTAAAACACCAATTTCATGTACCTGTCCAGGAATTAAGTTCACCATGGCTGTCCTAGATTATTTTACATTTTACTTTCCTATAGAATATTTCAGATATTAATGCAGCTTTCCCAGATGTACCATGCATATACTTGCAAATAAAAAAAGGTCACACACATCTTTATACATGCAGTTGGAGGACACAGGTGTGTGCTCAAAAATGGAAAGAAATTCCGATCGAGAGAACGGGTCTGCTTAAAGCAGGACATTCCCACATTCCAACAGCTGAGCTGCTAGTGACCACAGTGCGCCTTGAAACATACTTCAGTGCATTGTGCATGCAGCACAGTGAAGTCTTTTTATCATATTTTGAACAGAACGATTCAAGGGCCCCGTATATCTCAGAGAGTTGAAATGCACAGGAGGCTGAGACAGAACCCAAGTTGAATGCACTGACGAGACCGTCAGGGCAGCCTGAAAAAGAACAGCCCCTGGAAATCTCGAACCGCGCCCCTTAAAAAAAGATAAAACTGTCTCCTGTGCATAAAAAGCCGGAGCTGGAACACTGAGCGCTTTAATGCATTTTATTCTCAGAAGACAGGGTTTAGATGAACGGGTGCAGGGTGCAAACACGTCAGTTTCTGGGAATTGAAAATAGTTATGGGGGCGTGGCTGGAGGTCACGCAAGATGGCTGCTGCTCTTTAGAGCTACGTGAGGCTTCAGCACTTCCTGGAAAGAAGGAGATGTTTTCACATCAAAATGATTAATTTCTTCAGCATTTTTAAGCGCAAGAGCTCTGCAGCTGCATAAATATGCCTTTATCTTACAGAGACATCAAGTTTTGAAGTCATATCAGAGACTTCATGTGAGGGCCTGAGGTAATTATTTATCTGTGTCACATAAGCCTCTGCACTAACCTAAACTTTCACAGAGATGTTGCTATTTGACTTTTAACTGCTTGCCTTGATGTGATTCTACAAATCTAGTTTCCTCTGAAATGGAATATTTATTACCTTCTGACAGCCAGCTGAACTTTTGACCTCTCTCTTCAAACACATTTAGCTGAGGTTTTCAACTTTCAGTATTCACTGGCAGCTTTTGTCAAGGAGCTCTTTCATATTGCTCTTCATAACATGTTAAATGCTTTCCTTTGATGGAGGGGATTTTTCCTTTTCAGAAGGTTTCCTTAAAACTAGTGACCAATTGTTTGACTATGTGCAGTAAAGTGTTTGGCTCTTGTGGTATTCTGTCATGCCTGTTATGATATATATATTTTTGTATTATATTTTGCTCTGTTGTTGGAAACTTCTGGAAGCAGCTTCTCATCATAATATAATTTCATCAACACCTCACATTGCTGGCTTCCTATTACCAAATTGCTGCTGGCTTTTATGGGGAGACCACATAATTCTCAGAGTTGCCAGTCATCATCTTTCTCCAAGTCTAATAATCCTCTTCGAGTGGTGCGCACACATATAACTAAATCTTCTCTACCATCAGCTTTAACAATGGATAGTGCTGCAGTCTTTTTAAAGGATAGCGCCTCTTCATCTCATGCTGCTGGTGCAATTGCGAAAAAAGCATCTAACACCTCCTCCATCAAGCGCCCCAAAAAATACCTTGATTCTCCCTCAAAATTACCTACACAGCTTACTCTAGATGATGTCATGGAGGAATTGCGTGCACTAAAGCCCTTTATGATGGACACTAATGCCTCTTTGCAACGTATTGAGGAGCAATGGTCCCAACACGAACAACAAATTTGTACTCTGGAACAGAGAGTCAGTAACCTTGAAGATTGTAACACTGTCAATCCTCAGATCTCCAAGGACATAGCTCAACTTAAAAGGCTTACTGAAAACTTAAAAAACAGAAATAGGAGAAATAATCTTCGCCTTTTTGGGATTCCAGAAGGTTCGGAAGGCTCTAACATAATTGCATTCCTTCAAACAGCAATATCTTCAATTCTTAGCTTGCCTTCTACCTCTCCCCTCTCTATCCAACGGGCACATTGTTTAGGTCCACAGACTTCAACTGGCCCTCGTGCACATCCTAGAGGAATTATTTTTCTCTTTCTCCAATTTACTGACTTGATGCAAATACTCTCGGAAGCCAAAAAGATGGGCTCATAAAGTGTTTTTCGCAGAAGACTTCTCTCCTGCTACAGCTGCACGTCGCAAACAGTTTTTGGACTTACGTCCACAACTCAAATCTTTGGGTATTCAATATGGTCTTCTTCACCCATGCATTTCCAAAATTACATTCAAGGACAAATCTTACTCGTTTGAGGAACCTTCAGCACTACAAACTTTTATTAACCAACACAAAACAGAAGCAATGGAACTAGGAGCATCTGCAATTACTTGAAGATATAATTTAATTTGTCTTTAATGTCCTTTCTTTTTTTTTTTCTGGACAGTTTAATAGTAATGGTTATGTTTAATATTTATATCCATGGTTTTCCTTCTCTGCATCTTCTTATTTTCTTATATATATATTTTTTTAGATAGTGTTCTTTGTGCAATCCTCATGTTCCTTTCCCAACCGTATCCCTTTCTCACCATCCAAATTGTTCTCCTACGCGTTCCACTGGTAAGCTTTGATTTTTATTGTTTATCATGTCACAGTCCTTTTCTGTAGTTATTACGTTATTTGGTCTCCTGAATGGTACATTTTTCATTAGTATGTTTTTTTTTTCTTCCATGAAACTCGCCTTCATATGTTTTAATATCTAATATCACTTATCTTGTGCTGAAGCCACTCTTGCCTGTCTTTTCAGGTTCTCCGCTGTCCCTCTAACTTTCGGGTTATTCACATTCTATCTTGTTTTCTTTAGCTTTCGTGGACTTTAGTCCCTGTACTGCTATATCCATGTATATACAACTTCTGGAGGTCATCTTCCTCCTTTTCTTTTTCTTTACTATCTTGTTTCTTTCCCATTTCTTTGCTGTTGCAAAATTGATATGCCTAGTTTTTTCCTTGTTACAGCAGCTGTTTATTAATACTTCTTGTTATGCAACTTAGAACTGTTATTTGGAATGTTAAGGGGCTTAAACACCCCATTAAACGTCAGCGTGTCTTATCTCACCTAGCTTGTTTGAAATGCCACATTGCTTTGTTGCAAAAAACTCACCTCAACGACTCTGAGGCAATTAAGCTTAAAAAACAATGGGTAGGGGACATTTTCTACTACCCTTCCATCACAAACAAAAATGGGGTAATTATACTCTGTAATAAATCTCTCAAACCTACCATAATTTCACAGCATCAAGATACAGAAGGTCGCTGAGTACTTTTTACATTTACAATTGACAATATTTCTTTTACTATCCTAAATATATACGGCCCCACACATCCGAATCTAAATTTTTGGAAGAATCTTTCACATATTGTCTCTGAACATTCCTCAAACAAATTACTAATAGATGGTGACTGCAATCAAATTCGTAATCCATTTTTGGACAGACGTTCCATGTCACGCTTCATTCCACATGCCTCCCACAAAGCTTTTAAAAACTTTATTTTACAGCATTCTCTCTCTGATTCCTGGAGAGTATGCAATCCCGACCTCTTGGAATACTCTTTTTATTCTCCTACCCACCATTCCCATTCTAGGCTTGATTATATCTTTCTGAGTAAAGGTTTATTGCAACATATGGTCAACTCTGAAATCAGTGCTATTTTGATCTCAGATCACGCACCTGTGATTACTGACCTTGATCTTTTTTCTTAATGGTTCTAAAACATCTTCATGGAGGTTTAATAACTCTCTACCTTAAGATGCTACTTTTATCGCTTCCTACAGTAAGTTTATAGAAGAATACTTTCACATCAACGATAGTGATCAACTATCATTTCATTTTGTGTGGGATGCATTCAAAGTAGCCTCTAGGGGTTTCATCATAAGTTACGCTCACTCAAAGAAAAAGTCTGCTCAACAAAAATCGACTTCCATCCTTGAAAATATAAAGTCCTAGAACATGAATACTATACTCACAAAACTAGTAAATCACATCTTGAAGCACTAGTCTCAGCTAAAATGGAATTTAACCAATATACCACTGAACAAGCATGGTGCACCCTCCTGAAAATAAATGCCAGCTATTATGGTGGTAACAATAAAGCTGGTTCTCTTCTAGCTCGATATTTGAAACAAAGAAAAGAAAAAACAACTATTAAATATATCACAGATAACAATGGTGTTAAACACTTTAGAGATAAAGATATAGCATTGTGTTTCGCTTCTGACTATAAGGACTTGTACACTCCAGAACACATACCAACAGTTGAATCTCTCAACCAATATTTCTCTAATCACAAACCAAGAGACCCATTGCAGATTGACCTCTCATCTTTAGACCAACCCCTACAACCTACCGAACTATATACAGCTTTACAATCTCTCCCCAAGGGTAAGGCTCTAGGCCCAGATGGCTTCACAGTAGAATTCTTTATTCAGTTTGCTAAGTCTCTTTTCCCCAAACTCTTTCAATTACTTAATCACTTTATAATGTCAGGTTCTGCATCTGGTTCATTTACGGAGGCCATGATTTGTCTTATTCCCAAAAAAGATCAGGATGCGACTGACTGTAAAAATTATAGACCCATATCTTTAATTAATACTGATTGTAAACTCTATGCCAAAGTTTTAGCTCTCCGTTTACTCCCATATATACCTGACCTTATTGATTGTCATCAATCTGGTTTCATCCCTAATAGAAATGTAGCAGATAATTCCTGTACTTTTTAAAATATTATTAACAAGGCATCTAAACTTAAAATTCCTCTGGCAGCTTTATCATTGGATGCGGAAAAGGCCTTCGATAGGGTCTACTGGGGTTTCTTGTCGAAAGCATTGGAATGGCATGGACTAGGTACTAAATTCTGACATTTTATATCCATTCTTTATTCCTCACCATGTTCCTCAGTTATAACAAATGGTATTCGATCTCCTTTTTTCCCTCTTAAAAGGGGTACTCGTCAGGGATGCCCATTATCTCCTTTACTATTTATTTTGGCTTTCGAACCTTTTCTATACCAATTAAAAACGTGTGAACAATTTAAGGGGTTTCAAATTAATAATGCACACATCAAATTTATGGCATATGCTGATGTTATTCTTTTGTTCATGTCTCACCCTGACACTTCTCTTCCTGCATTCCAGCATGATCTCAACTCATATTCTGATGTATCTGGCTATAAACTTAAATTAATATAGACAAAACAGTGGTCTTACCACTTAATGCTCATTGCACTGGCTCTGTATTCCTTGATGCAGGATTATCTTAGAATTCTTCTAAGATTAAATGCCTGGGGGTATGGTACTGCACTACTTTCAAGGATACATTAAGGACTAATTTAGAAATCTTATCTGCAAAGCTTGTAGATCTCACACAGAAATGGTCTCCATTATATCTCACGTGGTGGGGCCGCTTGGACACCATTAAGATGATGCTTCTCCCTATCATTAACCTCTTCCTTATGATGCTTCCTATTAACATACCTAAACTATTTTTTAGTTCAATTGATAAAATTCTATCCAAGTTCCTGTGGAACGGTAAACAATCCTGAATCACTCTCTTGAAATTTAAACTTCCTAAAGTACAAGGTGGAGTTAATTTTCCTTACTTTATAACTTATCACAAATCTTTTGGCATTACGCAAATACATCCCTATTTATCTACACTCAATGATGCCCCTCAAAAGCTATGGTTCTCTTTGGAAGAAACATTTATTTCTCCCTTTTCCCATACACACATTATATTTATGTCTAACCCCCAAAATTCTGGTTGCCCAGCACTATCTCCCATTCAGTCAACTCACTGAAACCTTTTTTTATTTCACATCTTACACCCATTAATCAATTCTTTAACAGTCCTATTTGGCACAATAGTTCGCTTAGGAAACAAGGTAAAACCTTGTGTTGGGAGGCTTGGGTGACTAAAGGTATTCTTCTCATTTCCCAATTATATCATAAAGACTCTATCATCCCTTTTACTACTCTCTCAGCAATTTATAATCTCCCTATTCGCATGAAATCCCAATATATAATTATTTCTACTCTAGTCCAAGAGGCCCTCAATAAACTTATACATCATAATCATTCTTCTCTTGCATCATCTCCACACCCGATTGTAACTTCTAATTATCCTAGGGCAGCTGGAATTTATAAACTTTTAAGAACGTCTGTTTCACTTAGACTCAAATCACCTATTGAGACATTGTGGGAATCAGATCTTGGTGCTGTTTGGCCAACTTTTTTATGGGATAGAATATGATATAAGATACATTCCACTGCACGCATTGCAAGCCTCACACAGACCCTATATTTTTTTATTATAGACTTTTCTACACTCCTGTACGCCTTTACAAACTCAAACTTGCACAAAATGACAATTGTTGGCGCTGCCACACTCAGCAGGGTACTGACTTTAACATGTTTTTTTTCCTGTTCATCCCTATCTACTTTTTGGTCCTCAATATGGTCTAGCATTTCAGCAAATAGCTCAGATCTCCTCACCAATGTCATATGAATTACTGTTTTTGGGGGGCATACACTGTATCTGGAGTTCATCCAGGCCTCTTGGAAAATTGGTGGACCTTTTGCTTTCTATTGCAATCTCTATTATTACTTCTAACTGGAAATCTTTGGAGAACATGACTCTCAGACAGTGGTGGAATTCTGTATGCTATCAACATAGACTTGACAGCTACAAGCTTGATTCAACAGGAACTTTCTTCAAACGTCATCAGCTATGGTTGCCATTAAGTAACTATCTCTCACGCACTGCGAAGGAAATAGATTTTTCTCCTCCTTTTTAAAAAATGTCAATATATTTCCTGTTTTTCTTCTTATATATACTTATTTCATCTTACATTCGCTGTAACTAATGTCTATTACCTCTCTCTCCACATGGCTATCACTTGATTCCATTTTCTACCCCTATAGCTCTTCTCCCTCTACCTCTCTCTTTCTTCTTACTTTATTCAAACTTGGAGTCTTTGATACTATGTTGCTGTATATGCCTAATTCATTTACATGGATAATATGCATTTATAAGTACAATATTCCTTATGCATATATATATTCAAAACTGAATATCTCTGTCCTGGCAATGTTAAGTTAATGTTCTTGTATTTGACTCAATAAAAAACATCTTTAAAAAAAAAACATAGCGTTATCAATTAATTGTTTCTCAAAACAAAGCTTGCTATCACAGGTTATTGTCTTTCATAGCGCTATGTATAACAAGTGTTACTATTGTGTGCCTCGATGGGACCGAAAATATCTCCTTGGACAAATGAAGGGAAGACGAACTGACAAAGCTGACCCTCAGTGTCTCTCTAACCTTTCAGACAAGGATGTCCCAAGCGGACACCTTATGCCCCTGTGCTATCATACGGATAGTTTAGTAACTCTCACTTACAGAGCGCGCAGTTCAGAGCAAAATGGCATCCTGGTATTTCCCACTTCATGATGAAGGAAAGCGCCCACCCCCGCCGCCATTGCACACGTGTACACAGACCGGTGTGGATGTACCGGGTGCTCGTCTGGATGGGGAGAGCTGACTTCAGGGGTTAGCAATAACTTAGAAATTTAGGATTTAAAAGCACCTGCTGAAAAGTTCATTGCCAGTCCAGCCTTCAGGAAGCAATTAAAATGTCAAGATACCTCTTGTTTTTAGTGTTCTTGCTGGAGAGAGAGAGATCGAAGATTTGTCCAGTGGCAGTTTTGACTTGATACAAAGTATTGCAGAGGGTTAATGCACCTGCTTTAAAAACAGAACTATGGGGCATATTTATACTCCATTTGTGCCAAATTTGTGTCATTTTTTTAACGCAAATTCGGCGCAAAACGAACTACATCTTTATATTTTGACATTAGATCCGTCTAATGTCAAAATATTGGAGTTTGCACCATTTTTCAGATGCATGAACCTTCCTTGTGTCAATGAGATGCAAGGTAGTCCTTCCCATCTAAAAACTGGTGCTAACTCCATAGCCCCATATTCATCTCCTCATGCTAAAATGACGCATGGATGGCAGGAGGAGCTAAATAATGGTGCAAAGCTTGCTTTGCACCAATATTTAACGCCTGGATCAGACCAGACGTTAGGGGACCTGTGGACCCATTTCCATGGTTGAATACCATGGAATGGGTCCAGAGGTGCCCTCCTCAAGCCCCAGGAATACCCCCACCCACACCAGAAGGACACCGGAGGATGGGAGACCCATCCCAGGTAAGTAGGGTAAGTATAGGTATGTTTTTTTATTTTTAAATAAAGTGCCATCGGGGCTCAAATTGGGGCCCACTGCATGGCACAGGGTGCAATGGCTATACCCAGGGAACAATGGCCATTGGGATGATGGGCATGACTCCTGTCTTTTCTAAGACAGGAGTCATGTGGTATGGATGGTTTTACATCAGAAAATTAGGCTAGGCTGGTTGGAGGCATTTTTATTTGCCTCAAGCCAGCCTAATGTCATTAGTTGGTTCATGCAAAACCCCCTTCTCCCATCCCGCCACCTCTCACCAGGCTAACATCATTTTTTTCACGCTTTGCCCTAGCTTGCGGCATTCCGTACAATTGCCGCCCGGCTGGTGCTCTGGACTGTGTTTGTACAGTTTTGCGTCAAAAAGTATAAATAATGGCCTATGTTTTATGTGGAAAGCTGAGTGGATTAGTAAAGCCAGTCCTTACCAGTTCTTTAAAACAAATTAAATGTATGTAAGAGAGGGGCTATGGAGAGATGAGGAGACTTTTGCTGGGTGGTAGTGAGGAAACCCGAGGAGGTGGTCATAGGTTGGGGGAGCGCAAAAAAAGATTGTCGCACGGGGGCCACCAGTGCAAAAGCCGGCCCCCCCATGCAGATACGCGGGATGAAACACGTGCAGTTTGCTGGGATTAAGCAGCAAGAGCCATTTGGCTGCATTGGTATGCCACCCCTGCCAAGGGGCATAAAATAGACAGATATCTCAGTGCTGAGAAAGATGATCCTCGCTCAGTTGTTTAACGTTATGCAATCCCTAATGTGCTAACCCAGCGCACGTGTTTGTTAGACAACCAATCTAATTGAAATGAAAACGTTTGGAACTTGATTTGTTTTTTGCGGGATTTTCAATAGTTGTGGGTGGTGATCTGGGGAGCAGGGACCTCGGCTGGTTTGCCCAGTATGACACAATGTCGACAGGTCGTAGAGCCAACATTAGACCTCGGATGCTCCATAACTCAGCCACTAGGTCCCACCTATGGCCACTGCGCAGGATTGTGCTTCAGCGGTAATTGGTCCGCTCACACAAGTGCACATCAGTAGGGTGAGGAGTCCCACTGCCCCCCCGCTGCTGCCCTTGTCACTGTCATCAGATTCCTAGACTCCTTGCCATTAATCTGCTAAAGCTCTCTCACTCCACCGAGCAGCACCTGGGGCTGCTGTGTTGGTATGAATAAACTTTACAACAAGGAATATTTCATCAAAAATGGGGAGCAATGAATAGTGCTTTGACAACCGCAACATAGTGCTAGTGGTGAGTTAATGTTTTTGTTTATATACACCCGATGCCATATTCTTCTGGCTTTCCGGTGCTGTAAAAGACAGGTGTTCCTGTGACCCAACTGAGTGGCGCTCAAGTTTATTGACTTTGGATGGATACACGCTGGCCCTACTGTGAACACACATGAATGCTGGACACAGAATGCTGCAGCAGATGCCTTCAGCCACTCAGATACGTTGTTAGCATTTATCCATAACTTGACACTGTTTCTTCCTTGCTTGAAACAGTTTGAGTGTTCCAATTGTTCCCTCACCCTCCTCGCCAGGAGTTGCCTTTGCTCAAGGCTGTAATGCGAAACGAAGCACACATCTCAAAAAGGCATCTAGGGCGGGCACATAGCAGCCCTGCGGAGTTCACGCCCGATGGGCGGGGCTGGGATGGACGCCCCTTGACCGGGGAGGCCAGGAGAACACCCACTGCTTTGAGGCCACTTATCTTGGGTCTTGAAGTGGGGGAACGGACGCAGAGCTGGCCAAAGTCGTCTGCGCCCAAATGGTTTCCTTCTTATAAGAAAAAAGGCCCACCTACTATTCAGGTCACGTTTTTCCAGAAGTGGGTGGCATCTGAGTTATCCTTCAAGAATGTTAATTTGCTCATGTGTTTACTATTGCCTTCTCCCGTCCTATTCCACTTTCTTTGCTGGGAGACAAGTTCTGACAAAGGTGTGGCATAAGTTGAGATAAGGTTTGCCAATAGAAAACACACAAACAGCACAGATTGCTCATTTGTCTATAAATTATACATCCAACACGATCCGTAAAAAAACCTCATAAGCTGCTTTGCTATTACAATTATAAGTACACAAAATCGCTTTTCTTCCTCGACTGTTAGACAAAGCAAGAGATATAATTTCAAATGTATTTGTTTGTTGTTGATGAAGGTTTTTGCTTTTCATATAAAAAGAACATCCATTCAAGTAGTTAATATGCATTTGGGTGGAAAACAAATGCTTTAGATTGGAAACACTTTGTTTCTGGCAGTAATGACTATCTTGGATGCTTTTCAGGGTTTGCAACCTTTCACTGGATAAGACTAATTACTGGACCCCGTGGGACAAAGACTCAGAATACTTTGCCTCCTCACAGCAGGGTTGTCTCCAAAATATTTACAAAAATGTGTTAACTGTTAACGCTTTACTTAAAAGTGGGCTTAGCATAGACAAAAAGCTTGCTGCCAGACAAAGGTTGCCTGCAGCCCCTCCTTTATCCATCTTCAGTAATTTCAATAACATAAGGTCAAACCTTTACTAAGTGTTATCTGCACCTACTAAACTACTCTGTGGCCTTTGTAAAGGGAAATATTTTTTCTTTCAAATCTTTGCGGTCAAGGCACTCTTTTCAATAAACTGTGATTATTTAATGTATGATGTATTTTTCATTTTCTCTGTTTAAACCAGTGCTTAATTTGTAAATAAAAACGTGGCGGTGGCCAAAACCCTCCTCTTAAACATGTGGCTGCTGCAATTAAATGTGGGAACAGGGATTACTGAGGCAGCATAATCCTGAAGCTACCTCGGGCCTCGTTAATCCATTTAAAGCCACTCCCTGTCCCCTCAGCTCACTCTTGCATCTTTCTACTTTCTCCCTTTGTGACACTTTTTCATTTTTCTCTTCCTCCGTCTTTTCCATATGTGACTTTTGCTCGCTGTAATTGCTTGAGGCAGAAGAATAAATGCCGCCCTCCAAAATAAGTGCCAGTGCTCAGCACCGGAAACAACCAGCACAAATTAAGCACACCGGAAACAACAAGCACAAATTAAGCACTACTTTAAACATTCAAGCACTCGTGTTGTCACTCTCTGTTTGACATTGCCTCTTTCCCAGAGGCGCATGCTCCCCATGGCACAACATCCATCAATTATTCAGCAAAACATTGAAGGCTATTTTTAATATTTCTACCCCAGCAACTCTGATGGTGGGCAGTGAAAGTGGTATTCCATTCTAATTAGCATGGCAAATTTAAAATTGGATGCTAAATGCAATATTTTTATTTTTTGCTGCAGATGGAGGAAGAAGGGAAATGGAAGTGCTTTAGTTATATGTAGGGCCACTGGAATTATGTGGCAGAGAGGACCAAATTATGTGGCAGGGTTGACCAAGTTATGTGGCAAGAAAATCCAGTTGTGCTTTTACAACAACAATAGCTCTAACTCTTGCAAATGCAAGACCTATTGCAGTGCACATGCTTGGTTTTTGTGTCTTTCGCAAATGTGCCTTTGCTCGCAGTAAATGCCTGATGCCGAAAATAAGTGTTGGCCCGCAAAAAGAAGAGCCGGTGCCCACCGGAAATCGCCTGTACAAATTAAGCACTGGTTCATAAATTGGAGGCAGACTCAGTGATCATCAGAATTGCGCTACCTCAGTTGCTGTCCATAGGTACTCTGTTGTGGGGCAGGGCTTTGCTGCAGTGTCTACTTTATAACTTTCATGATATTAAAACAAACAAAACAGTTTCGCTTCACAACCCCACTCGTTTCAATAACACTGAAATTATTCCTTTCGCTATTCTTTCAGTCTTTCTGTTAAGCTACTTCAGTACGGGATTCTTATGCAAATTTAAACTTGGCAGAGGCTTTACGGGGCTGTTTCATACGGGATCCATGTAAATCAAGCAATGACAGGTTCAGTTATCAGATAAAGTATAACACGTACCGACTCAGCATAAACCCCTCCCAAGTGGGCTGCGCTGGGAAAGCTTTCACCGCACACTGTGGTGTAAGGGCAACTTTAAACAATTACTCTCCAAACTAAGGGACCACGGCTGCGCTTACCTCCTTCCTTACAGCCTTCCTGCTTCTACAAAGACCCAAACTTTTCGCAGCAATTGCAAGAATGGCAAGATATGGGAAATACCCTGGCAAAAGCATATAGTACTGATGGGTAAGTGGCACCAAAGGGGTTGTTTTCCAACGCGTGGCATCCGTCTAAGCCACCAGCGATCCTCACAAGTCTCACCCCTCACATTGTCATTTAATGACATTCGAAAAGTTCTATCAGGAAAGAGGAGCATTGGTCCCAAAAAGGGAGTGCCGGTGTCCCTCCCCAGTGACCAACCGGCTCAAATTAAGCACTGTGTAAAATCAACATCCGTGATGTTACATGCGACCAAGAGGTTGTCGAGGTGTAGGAGTTATAGCTGAAAGAAACAGTGGTCAGGATCGAAACTGTAATGCAGTGCTGGGAGTTGTCTTCTATTACTACCCCAAGACTTTCACCCGTTGGTATCCTCCGGAAAAGTGTGCTTACTGGATCACTGTCCCTTTACTGCAGTCTGGGAAATCGAACGAAACGCCCAGGATTTTTCACACGCTTGAGGAGAGCCACCTCACATGATATTAATGAACTTCAGCCTTGAACTAAAATATTAGTTATAAATATTTACCATTGTACAGCATATTCAGCAGTAAGCTCACCTTTAGTTTTTTTTTTTTAAATACAGGCACACACAGCTCAAGTTTCACAGACTTAAACATGTGTAGTTCATCTAATCAAGTTTCTGCTTGTATTCACAGCTTGTATCACATTATTAAAATAAAACTACTTGTCCCAAAATGCAAAGCAGAAAGTTAAACTTAATGAGCGAATAATGCATTGAACTGGGGAGCTGCACAACTCTACGACTGCTACTCCAAGGGCTGGCTTCCAGTGAGTATCGCACTACAAAAATAAAACTACCAGTCTCAGCATGAATATGTGTGCTGCAAAGAACGTGTACTAAGCAGGTCAGAGTGCATCTAATGTAAAAATGTCAAAATAACTCTGGCGATTGATGTTCTTTCTGGAGAGAGGAAATACGTTTGTCTAATAGAAGCTTGGACTCATTATGTTGTAGCGTAGAGCGCTAATGTGCCTGCTGCAAAGAACGTACACTCTGCAAATCACAAAGTGCATGTAAAGTAAAAATGTCAAAACAACTGGCAATTTATTTTCTTTCTGGAGAGATAACATACTTTGTCTAGTGGAAGCTTGGAGTCATCATAATGCAGCGCACAGGATTAATATTTCTGCTGCAAAGAATGTGTTTTAAGCAGATTAGAGTACATATAATGTAAAACAATACTAGTGATCGACTTTTGCTGTGAGCGTCATGGCAGCCACGGAGCGTAGACAAAATAAAAAAGTAGTTTGAACATGTTGAAGTATATTGGCAATTGTGCAATTATCCCTGTAACAGGGTGGGTGTCCAAGGCAGTAACCAAACCGCCCCAAGGTGGGATAAAAGTAAAGCATTTACCAATGACATCAAGTCATTTTTTAAAGACAAGCCCACGAACTAATGAAAGTTATGGGAGTGAGATGGGCGTGGTAAAAGTCTACAACACCTAGAACAGGTGAAAGCGCTTTGCTCTCAACCTAAAAACTGGATTTTAGGATAGGCTCAGCACGTCAGTCACCGGAGGGTGGTCCTTAGGTTCCCGCTCTTCGAGGAGACAGCTGGGAAGTGCAGCATGATTTCAGAGAGGCATCTTCAGTCCCTGGCTCTGGCCTACGGGTGTGTGGGCAAAATCCGAAGAGAAAACCACACCTTTAAATCTTATGACTACGCACAGGAATCGAAGTGTGAACAAAAGTAGTTTTATTTGAGATGTGATAAGTGTATTTATTGAACTCCATATTATAACACTAACTAAATAATATCAATTGAGGCATTAATCTTTGGTGTTAAACAGAAGAGAGAAGACTGTAACTCTGCAGTCACTGAAATGCACACTTTGTAATCCTACACTCAAATTCAGGTTTCCCCACTTGCCCAAATTCTGTGATCCGTGACCTATCCCTTTTCTTCACTCTGTATGTATACATGTTTAAGAATATAAGTCAGTACAGGGCCTGCACTCTACAAAAAACTCACTTATATGTGGCTAATATCAATATTTTGCTTCATATTTAATGACAATGGAGGCTGTATAACTGGGGAACACAACGAAATGACACCCTTTTTGGGCGACATGACAACGTGGTCAGGGTGGTCAGGGATGGGGATATTTCAATTCAGTGATATATTTGTATATATTTGAGACACTGAGAAAAGTTGAATATGTATATATATATAACATTTTCTGTTACGTTAGCTAGGAAAGTTTTCTTTCTATGTCAGGACCCGAAGGTGAGGATTAGGCTAGTTTAAAGCTTATCTACCACTACAGTTGCCAGATTGGTAATAGGTTTAAATAAAACCTTTTAAAAGTAGAATTGGAAGACCAGTCTGCTGCATTAAGAATATCCTCAGTCGGGCTCCCAAAAAGAAGGCCTTCAATGCATTGGCACCTCTCACCGAATGAGCTCCAAAACGGGAAACATCAATAACTGCTTCCCGCATGGCCCATTTAACCGATCTAGCAACTGTAGGGGAAGACACCGCCCCATGAGGTTTAGTAAGAGCAATTAACAATTGATGTTCCCCAGGGGGGCGAAGTTCTTATGTCATCTCTTCGTACGCCTTAATTGATTTGACAACACACGATTTTGGAACCTCTGGAAAGGATGGATAGGAAACAGTCTTTGAATTACTCTTCGTTCTACAAGTAATATAAAAGGTAACCCCTTCTGTGGTGAAAACTCTACCCATACGAAGGACGGACTTGAAGAATATTCAGTAATTCATACCCAAATATGCTAAACCCACCAGTACTAGTACTACCTCACAGGGGACCCTCCTACTCCCCTAGGAGAACTCACAGACAAATCTAACAGCTAATCCCACACCCCTAACCCCCGAGAGTGAACTAATGAAGGCACACTCATCGACCACTAAGGCAGCCTCCCCTTCACATACTAATCACTCTGAATGGGGTAACAGTGATGACACAGCCTCATAGACCCACACTCACACGCTCCGCCTCCAGCATTTCCGGGACTGGACCCACAAAACACACACAATGATAACCACCCGAAACGAAGCCCCATTTATCAAAATTTACCATAATTCTTTACACCCTACACCATTCTAACTTCCAGCAGTCACAGAATATATAATAAGAGATATCCCGTGACTCGTCACCCCTACTTCCCCCCTTAAACCTCCAAATCTCTGCCCTATATCCGTACTCAGAACCCTCAGTATCCTACACATTATCATAAATGAATACCCAGTTAGGGGGCTCCTTAGAGGTCTCACAAACTATGAATAAATCACAAACTCCCTCATTACACTCTAATGATATGATAACACCTCCCTGGCGCGCGGGCCCTACAGGATAAGACCCGCAGGTTAGCAGGACTTTAGTAGCCAGTGTCCACTCACTACGACTATTATTCCCCTCTCTTTATTTACTATCATCTATTTCCTTTTTTCTATTGCGACTCCTAGACCAGGTTTATTTCTGCCCCCACCCCTGTACACACTAACGTAGTAGTCACTACCTGATCTTCGGGGTACTCTACTTCACCTTCCCTCCCCCCCCTTTTTTTTTTTTTTTTCCCCTTTGTGACCGAGGGGTATTCTCTTCATTATTATTCTTATTTTATTCCCCCGCTTCTTCCTTATTACACACCCAAACAGAGGCCCCGCCACATCTCGGGTTTGCTCTCCCCCCTCTAGTTCTTTCCCACTGACCATAGCACATTCGACACCCCGTAAACCACAAACTATTATACACTCATGGGATCGACGACTCCACTCACAGTCCCCTCCTGGAATGTACACGGTATGACTCACTATATTAAATGCCAAAAGATACTGGGGGTCATTACGACCTTGGCGGGTGGCTGAGACCGCCGGGCGGCCGCCAATGCAGCCGCACTCCAGCCGCGGCCATTTGGAGATCCCCGCTGGGCCGGCGGGCAGAAACCTGGTTTCCGCCCGCCGGCCCAGCGGGGATCCCGGACGCAACACAGGAGCCGCCTCCAAATGGAGCCGGTGGTGTTGCGGCTGTGCGACGGGTGCAGTTGCACCCGTCGCGCTTTTCACTGTCTGCTGTGCAGACAGTGAAAAGCTCCATGGGGCCCTGCCCATGCCGGTGGCATGGGCAGTGAAGGGGCCCCCAGGGGCCCCGCGACTCCCCTTTCCACCAGCCTTTTCCTGGCGGTTCAAACCGCCAGGAAAAGGCTGGCGGAAAGGGGACTCATGATCCCCTGGGCAGCGCTGCTAGCCCCCGGGGCAAATGTGGCAGAATACCTCCGGCTCCGGCGGTACGACTGCGGCGCTTCCGCCGTGGTCGTAATAGGCCAGGAAGCACCGCCAGCCTGTTGGCGGTGCTTCCGTCATTTTAGCCCTGGCGGTCTCGTACCGCCAGGGTCAAAATGACTGCCACTGTCTTATCTCCGCTCCAAACATGCCGACATTGCCCTACTACAGGAAACACAACTTTACCCGGCAGAATCAGAGAAACTACGCAGAGACTGGGTGGGCAAGGCACTTTACAGCAGAACACCGCCTATAACGGAAGGTACACAGGGAACGGGAAGGAGATGTGGAGTGGCAATACTTCTTCAGCCTTCACTACAATTCCGATTACTTAAGAGATGGCATGACCCGGAGGGACGTTACGTCCTCACCAAACTCATGGTAGGATCCTCCACAATCTGGATAGGCTTGAAATACGCCCCCACCGGCTCCAAGCACTCCTTCTTTCTCTCCCTCAATCGGCTGCTAACGCAGATAGGCGCCTCACAATATATACTAGGAGGGGATTGGAACATAGTTCAAGATGCTATCCTAGACCGCTAAAGCGGTCTTGATTCGAGCAACAATGCAGACAGAGCCCTTTTAAAAGACATCCTTTCAGACCATAGCCTACTAGATTGCTGGCGTCTTTCCCACCCCTCCAATAAGGAATATACCTTTGTCTCCCCGGTCCACGGGACTCAATCGCAGCTCGACTATTTTCTCAATCACCGGATGATACAATAGATTAGGTCAGCATAAATACTGGTGGCCGCACTATCGGATCACTCCCCGGTCTTAATAACCCTTGAACTCGGGATGATTATGCCCTGTCGCAAACCCTGGCGCCTCTCTAACCACAGATACCGAACCCCAAAAGGAAAGGAACAACTCAAGACTCATATAGCCACATACCTGAACGATAATAAGGGCTCAGTAACTTCACTGCAGCTTCTCTGGGCGGCGGCGCAGGCAACTATTAGGGGACAGCTAATGAGGGACACAGCCATTTCCAATGCCCATAGAAGGGACCAACAGGGAACGTTAGAAGATAGAATAGCCAATGCCACCAGGGAATACACGAGAAGCCCTACCCCTTCCAATCACCGCCATATAGAACAGGCCAAAATGGAGCTTAACTCTATCTATACCTCACACGCGGAATATTCTTTACAAAGGTTGAAGGGCCGACACTCTGAACATGGAGAGAAAGCACGCTGCCTGCTAGCTGCCCAACTATGCCAAGGAGAAACCCCACTAGCCACACTGGCAATACGCACCCAAGATAACACACTTATCACACATCCCCAGGCGATCGCGGCTGACTTCTTCTGGTACTATCAAGCCCTATATACCCCAGAAACGGTTGAGGATACTACTCGGCTAGCCGCCTTCCTATGGAGGGCCTCTCAGCTGACGGCAAGGCACTTTTAGAAGGTGACATCAGTAAGGTAGAGATACAACAGGCAATAGCCAACCTATCATATCACAAAGCACCAGGAGAGGATGGGTTCACATCCAAATTCTATAAATGGACGGGAACCGACACAGTGGACGCCTTATACGAGGCATTCAAAGGGGCAGATCAGGAAGGCTCCTTACACCCTCTATCTAATAAAGCCTCCATCACAGTTTTGCCAAAACCTGGAAAATTCCCACTTCTCAGCGGAAGTTAACATCCCATCTCCCTCCTTAATGGGGATATTAAGATACTGACGGGAATATTGGCTACCCGTCTCAAAAAAGTTATCCCCTCTATAATCCATCACACCCAAGTAGGCTTTGTACCGGGCCACTCCTCAAGGAACCATCTCCGCACACTCTTTCATGCTATCTGGTCAGCACGAGATATGCGACAGGAAGCCTTGGCCCTCTCATTGGATGCCGAAAAAGCATTAGATCGAATAGAGGGGTGGTACCTCTTTGAAATTTTAAAACGCTTCAGGTTAGGAGACAATTTTATTAATAAAGTGCATCTACTATATGATTCCCGACAGCCCAGGTGAACTGTGGAGGGTTCCTCTCGGACACCTTCCCGATTCGTAGAGGGACACGTCAGGGCTGCCCACTGTCCCCTCTCCTATTCCTTCTTGCTGTAGAGCCCTTGGCAGCGGTCATCCGTAGCTCCAACCTTCTATCAGGAATTCCGCTACCAGGCGGAAACTCCATCATCTATTTATAGGCAGATGACATCTTAGATACCCTCACAGATTTACCCAACTCCCTTACAGCCCTTGGAGAGACACTAACGGAATTTGAACACATATCGGGGTACCGGATCAATTGGGATAAAAGCGAAGCCCTACCACTATCTCCAGTCACAGTCAGCACCTCAACACAAGGACCTCCGGTCAAGTGGAAACAATCCTGACTCCGGTACTTAGGTATCGACATAAACACGGGGCTGGATAACATAGTGACAGATAAATTAGACCCACTGCTTAGTAATATGAAACGGGATTTCGAGAAGTGGAGCCAGCTGGGCCTTTCTATGTGGGGCAGAGTGCAAGCGGTGCGAATGGTGACCTTACCAAGATTCCTATACATCCTAGGTATGATTCCTCTACATATACCCCTACCTCTGCTACGAGAGATAGACCGCCGTATCCGCGCTTTCGCCTGGGGATCCATGCGCCCGCGACTACCCAGAGCCACCCTGTTAGCCAGACGTGAATGTGGCGGGCTAAACCTCCCCTCGGTTGAACATTATACCTCTGCGCTACACCTCTCACAATTGGTCTTCCTTCTCCCGAATGCAAGAGACCCACCGCTATGGGTGGAAGTAGAACAAGCACTTACAGGAGCTCCCTATGGCCTCCAGATGCTCTATGATACAGGCTAGATGGGCTACCGACCCACCAACCCCATGATAGGAGCCATGAGGAAAGTTTGGAGACAGGTGAACCAATCCCTTAAAATAGATCCCCATCTACATGACAGAGCCCCACTATGGGGCAATAAAGTGTTTCAGATTGGGGGGAAGACCATTGTCTGGAGGGACTGGAATCAAAGAGGTATCAAACGAGTAGACCAACCCATATCGGGGGATACCTGGAAAACATTCAGGGAAATCCAGGCAGAAGTCAATCTCCCGGAATGTTATTCATGGCACTATCTCCAACTCCGACATTGTCTGACACAGCGACTAGGACCCTCCCCCCGACGACCCCTACCCTCTCCAGATCTACACTACCTGGAAACATGGGGGCAACTGAAGGGAGCAGTATCAGGACTGCAGGCTTTACTGAACCAACGCCTCTTCTCACTCCCCCTCCTGAACTCCCTTAAGAATAAATGGCAAACACGCCTACAGACTGACTATGATCTGGAGGATTGGGCTGATTTGATCGAAGCCAAAGAGCGAGGAGCACGTGAGGTCTGCCTAAAATTCTGTCTCTTTAAGACCCTACATTACTGGTACTGGACCCCACAGAAACTACGCGCAGCAGGACTCCTTCCCCATGCAGCCTGCTGGAGATGCCGGCACACACGCTGTGATCTAATTCAATCTTACACGATTGTCCGGCCATACAACCCTTTTGGCGGTCAGTGGGAAACACTCTCCGGGAAGCCCTATCTCTTCCACCACTCCTCACCCCATCTCTCCAAATGCTGCATAATACTGGAGAGCTCTACAATATTTCCCGAACACAAAGCCGACTACTACCTACAGCGCTGGCCACGGCAAAACTATGTATTCTCAGACACTGGCGTGCAGCGGCCGCTCCCTCCCATGACGAATGGTTGGTGGCAATGTACCAAGCAGCCACACATGAACAACTCATTTATAGCTTACAAGATAGAACAGAAGTGTTCCTACAGACCTGGTCACCCTTCCTCTTGGGACCACAGGACTAGACCCTCTTCAAAGAACCAACCCACACAGCAGGAATGTGCCCCTTACAACAGCAAAATATGCACAGCTACCCCCCTTCATACTTTACTCCCATAACCCAACCACGTTCCCCGATAGAAAGCTATCACACAGCCTCCTGTAAACCCATCGGCCCCTCGTTTTTATCCTTAGTGCCATATCATCACTTATCTCACCATCCCACCTTTACCCATCTGCCCCCTGCCCCTCAACGTCCCTTAACTTTGTCCTGCCATCTCCACACTATCCCCACCATTACAATAATTTCCTTTTTGTTTATTTGCGATTTTTTTCCCCTTGGTCACCGCTAGTGTTATTTCCATTTCCATTATTGTTATCATCATTGATATTATTACAATTCCTATTGATATCATCCCTACCATCATTACTCTTTTTCTCCACACCCTTATTGATCTATATCCTTGTCCCTCTTTATCCCTCTCCTTTTTATTTTGATCTTTCTTTCTTTCATTCCTTCCTTTTCACTATCTTTTCTTGTTTCCTTCAGTAAGCTCATACCGTTCTCCCCCTCATCCTTGATCATTTCCCATCTGTTTCATGCAACATCTCAAATTACATCTCTCAGCCTTAGAAGTGACACTTTTGAGAGGTTGTTAGACCTCAGAGTCTCACACCCATGTCGCTATATCACGGTCCACATTAAGGTCAGCCCCCATATATTGTAACTGGGGCGTCACCTCATCTCTTCTCATACCATGTTGGACCAACCTATATCGCCCATAACCTCTAGCCCACACGTGGAAGTTACTCAAAACCACATTTTTCCCCTTCTCATCTGTTGCTCTCCCACAATATACGTTTATCTTTACCCGCACCATATATATTTTATTCACCAGGGGGCGGACCACCTTCCATTAAGAAAGACAGTCACCCACATGACCCTCCCCTGGAGATATGGGATGGGGTAGTGAGGAGATTATTTGACTATTATTAAGCCAGACTATTAATACAACGGGGCTGAATAGCGAGAACATCATGGAGCGAATGGGTTCTCGTTTTCTTTTATAAGTCTGTCAAAACAAGACACGGCTCGAGATTCTATTTGTATCCTTTTATGATAATTATTTCTATTTTGTCAAATAATATTGACGACGCCAATTGACAAATAGGAATGTAAATATTTGCTCAAAATGTTTAGTAAGCGAACATATGTGTTACAACAGACTACAGAACTTATACTTATATATGTCACTTAAGCTAATAGAAGCTACGATTAGAATTAAGAATGGTATTAAATATTCCTTGTAAACTGTGTAAAGTGGTGAAAACAATAAAAAATTACAACACAAAAAAAGAAAACTCTACCTGTTATCTCCAGAGCTCTCACATCCGAAACCCTTCAGCACAAAATAAGATACAGCAAGGTGACAAATACCGATTAAAAGGCAATGACTTATACAGATTGAGGACCTTATTCACGTCCCACAAGGTGGAGTAACTAGGCTGTGGTGGAACAGACAGCCTTATACCCCACAAAATCTAGCAGACTATGGGGTGTTCCCCAACTGGGTGACCCTCTACTGGGAGGTGTCACGCGGAGATGGCTGACCTGAATGTATTAACAGGTCTATAGGTCATACCTTTGGAAGCTAGGGTTGCCAAGAAATTCAGGATATGGACAACATTTACCCCCATGGGATCCACTTGTTACTGGAGACATCAACCCAACCATCGAGACCAGGTGAACCGGTATCTTGTATATTTGTGCTGTCAGCCCATGCCTTGGCAAGTAAAGCAGCAGCTTCTTGTGAAATTCCCAGGACTTTCCAGCATTTCTGGTAATCTGCCACGCATGAGACACAAAGAGCCTTTCAGGACCAGATCATGTGGATTGCTCCGGGGATCCAGGAGCAGAGTAGGAAATAGGGGTAAGGGGATTGGAAAAATCCAAGAAAGTTCCATCAGAACTTGCAACCTCCAAATCGGGGAAATCAGCACCAGACAAGCTTGTTGTCTCTGGACCTGCGTGGAAACTCACATTGGAAATGGGGGAAACGCGTACACTGATTCCTTGCTCCAATCCAGGAGAAATGCATCTGTGTATGTCGCTTCTGGGTCCGGATGCCAGCTGCAATACTTGTCCAGCTGATTGTCCAGCCGGGAGTCGAACAGGTCTATTGAGAAGGGACCCCACCAGTACTGAAACACCTTTGGATGAAGCTTCCAGAGGTTGGTGTCCCTCTAGTGGCGACATTGCCAGTTTGCCACCTGATTGATAGCCTCTGGAAGATGTTCTTCCTATACTGAGATTCAATTGGCCAGGCAATACTCCCAGAATGTCCGGGCTAAGCCTGACAAGGTCTTTGACCTGGTCCCCCCCATGCAGTTGACGTAGTGAACTGCCGCCACATTGTCCATTTTGAGTAGGACACAGCACTGCGCTTTCACTTTTGTCCAGCATTTTACTGCAAAAGACCCTGCCATGTGTTCCAGGCAGTTGATGTGCAAAGTCGGCTCTGTGGATGACCAACTTCCTCCTGTGGAAAATTCTCTGCAGCGAGCTCCCCAACCTGATCCGCTGGCATCCGACTCTATCACCAGGTCGGATCAGGAGCCAAAGATCGCTTGGCCATTCCAAGCCTCTATGTGAGCGAGCTACCATTGCAACTCCTCTCTCGCTTCCTTCGAGAGGGAAATGGACTGAGAATAAGTGACAACGCTGCAGGTGGGATATTTTGAGGCATTACAGTTCCCGGTAGTGCACTTGACCGGGAAAAATGGCCTGGATAGAGGATGAAAGGAGACCGACGATCCGCGCTAGATGCTGTGAAGAAATCTTTGGCATGGCCAGAGTCCGGAGCAGCTTGTGCCTTATCCTGGACAATTTTGTTGCAGAAGGCTGAGGGTAGCCTGAACCAAATCCACTATGAATCCCAGGAATTGGATGGACCTGGAAAGATGGAGGACAGACTTTGTCTCATTGATGACAAAACCTAGAGACTCTAGCAGGCTGATCGTCTTGTGTAGGTAGTGAGACAAGGCCACCGGACATTGATTCATGATAAGAAGATCGTACTTTGTCCAACAAGATGAATGTAATCACACATTTGCCCAGCTCTCAGACAAAAGGCTCACTGAAAAGATTCCCCTGGGCAATAGGACCAGCCTCAGAAGCAGTTAGTTCCCTGTATTGAAATTAAGAATGTTTGACCACTGACTTTGTGTTTCACCACTGTGCATATTTGTTGTTCAATGTTCACCAGTAGCAAAATACATTCTGTATTCAGTTTAGCTGCCTATTGGCTTTATCGTGGTGTTATAAATTACATTTTGTATTCAGTTTAGCTGCCTATTGACTTTATCGTGGCGTTAGACATGCAGTTGAGACATTGCAGATGAGCTGTGTTTTTCAACATGGTAAACCAAGCTTGTGTTTTTTGTATTTTCTCTCACCGAACACTAGCATGATAAGGAAGCGCTTATTTTGTGTTTTTCTCTAGTGCGGCCTTGGGAGAGACAGCTTTGAAAACTTGGCCAACTTTGGACGGTGTTTCTTCCAACTCTGACCTACAGTAGCCAGCATGTTTTGAATATTATAACAGGTGTCCCAGGGCAGCAGCAGGGGGAATTTTCCGAGACTTTAGTCAGGAGTGGACGTCAACTGTCTGACCTGTCCTGTGAGGGCAGAAGATCTCTTTCTCGCAGTTGAACAGGGGTTATCAACTTGCTGGCATGAGAAAGATGACGAGTAGTGATAGGCCCTACGGTGATGAATTTTGACTTTTATTCTTTGACAGTTATGCTATAATATAATCACATATATTTGCTGTGTACATTGCAATTGAGAATCACTTTGATATATTTTCCTTTCATTGCTGTGACTATTTTTAAATGTGTGCCTCCAACCTAATAATCTCTCTCAGGAACCTTGTGGTGAAGTAATAATAAATGTCTTCTTTAAACTAAGAAGTGCATTCCAGAGATTGTTGTCAGCTCGGTCATTAGTGAAAACAAAACACTCCCCAATTTGGGATTGATCTTTATTAAGAGGGATCTCTTGTGCTTGGTCGAAATTGCGCAATTTGCATTACCCAAAAAGATGATAGCTCTCTGGCCCAATTAGACAATGCTTCCAGAGCTATTAGGGAGCCCGAAGCTTTTGCGTCTTCTGCCATATCCAGAATCTTCGTTAAAAGCCCTGCATGTCTAGAAGTTTATCCTGGCAGGTGTGCCAGGATCGATAGATCCCTTTCTTCGGATTCCTGATAAACTTGGTCCAGAAAGTGGCCATTTTAGAGTCTGTCTCAGGGGTGTAGGCTACCTTGCCTTCTAGGGAAGGCCTTGCGCATTCTGCTCTTAGACAGCTTTGAACCTCCTTATCCAGGGGTTTGCGCAGTCTGGCCATCACATATGCGGCGACCTTGGGGGCTGGGTACCATTCCACCGAACGTGGGTGTACTAGCTCGTCTGGATCAAGCATGTCCAAAGTGGAGGGGAATCCCCAGTTACAGTGAGTAATGAGGATGGGCGCCAAGGTCTGCTGGGGTCTGCATCACCAACCGATGTGTTAGGGGAGTCATCCCCATCTGTGTGGGTATGCGGGAAGGAAGAAAGAGGGGAAGAGTCTTGGGGTATGGCAGGGGGGCAGCATCTAGTGGGGATGCCTGGGAGTTCATAAAGGCTCTTTTAAAGTGAGAAAAGGCCTCCTTATCCAGCCCTGCCTCCTCCACACGCTTCTGTTTGGCTTCAGGGTTAGAAATGCCATGCTGCCCGGAGGTTTAGGGACGGATGGTCCGTCGGATTCTTTCCTTGGATTAAGGGGTATATTGCATTGCACCTGCAATTGTTCCATTCTCTTCTCCAAGGCTGCCACTAGCTGCATGACAACTTTAAAAATTGACGTATCCATTATCCTACAAAATTCATCATCAATTGGCAGGTAAGTAATGCCCTCCTTCTCCACACAGGACTCTTGAAAGCCCTCCATAATGATCACTATGGCTAATCAGGGAAGGCAGGTAAGTAAAAGCCAAGTCAGGCAGAGCTAGACAGTAAGGGGGAAAATAACGGGAATAGTTCCCAATACAGTTGGAACTTTCCCAATTATAGACCAAGGGACTGGGTTTCATAGGCCTCGGGACCTCCACCAACTTTTCTAAGGAAATAAGCTGCCTGGGATGTGTCCCAGAAACAATCCATGCTTGCAGGGTGATCCTACCTGCGTTGTGTGTGTAATTCTCCAGGCGGTGGCTCCCTTTTCATATTGATCAGTATTTATTAGCCCTGTGCATGTCACTCGCAGGCCCAGTCCAATTTGAGGAGGCGTGCATCTCTTTGTCTGATAACGAGTCAGAGAGACACGCAGAGAAACTAGAGGTCAAGTCGCGCTGAGCGCAATGAAATTCTTATGCGCGGGCCCCCTAGCTAATGGCGACCGCACTGCACAGGGAGCGGGCTGAAAGGTCCAATGTCGGTGTAGGAACACAAACGCACTCGCAACCATAACAGATAATGGTTAGGCATGTAAACAGCAATAGAACACAATAGAACACAATGCGACGGCAGCAAAATCCCCTGCCTGCCTTTGTGTAGAATTCGGTGCTGTGTTCTAAAGCACACACACAAGTAATCGTAAAGGAGAACATCTTAAGCTGCTGGAGCAGTGAAGAAAGAGGGGGATAGATGGTTCTCATTGGTTGTTATAGGAAGATGTGCTGCTTGTAGAATAATTACACTTTGGCAGGTAAGTAGAGGAGATCCTTTATTTAAGAGCAAACCTTTACACGTTCATCCTGGTCTTCAGCTAACGGCCGTCTGCCCCCACTGCCTCACATATTCTCGAACTCTCACTCCACAAATGTCCACAACTATAGTTGCGTGCAGGTGTTAGGCATGTGTTACCAACGCCACACATCCCCCCTCTTTAACAATAACATAACATAGACCAATGAGCCAGTTTAAAGGTCAATAAATACAGATACATGAAAGCTTGATAAATACAGATACATGAACATCGAATAAGGAAGATTGTATATAGATTTTTAAATATCTAACACAAAATCCTGATACTTCCTTGGCAGTGCCACCACCCTTCCACTACGAGTAGCAACCGGAGGCAACTTCTTCCGGTTGTTAACACGAGTGGATTCTGACAAATGATCTGTTGCTCCTGGGCTGGAGGCAACTCACTTCGGACAGCTGAATGAGTGGAACCTGACGAATGCCCATGCTGATTATGTCCCCAAGGTTGTTCCTGTTCAACTTGTATGTGCTTATCCTCACCCGCAACCTCTTGCCATAAGCACTCAAAATCTGCTCTAGATTTTTCCCACACATCCATACCACTCCCCTTCACATTACCACTGCATTTAGCCAATTTACCATGATGGCATACCATCACATCACTCAATAACGCTGATCGCTAAAACATTTTTTTGACTTGAAGGGGATTAGAGAGCTTGCTGTCCCATTTCAGGGTTCTACATGCCAATTTTACTTTGACCCAATCATCTGGCTCAAGGTTGACTTCCTTTACCTTGTGACTTTGATCGCAATCTCTTTATAAACCTTCTGTGCCTTCAAAATGTTGCTCCTGACCATAGCAGGGGACCACTTACTCCAAATCTTCAGATTTAACCACGCTTTATTATCTTTAGTGTAAGGCTCTCTTCACCTGAGTATCTTTAAGGGACTATACCCCGTTACAGTCGGAGTGACTCTATAAGCCCACATCATGCATGCAAGTTTCTTTTCCCAAGCCTTCCCTGCACCAATGACTGCTTGTACAGAACCCATTATCACATGGTTGAAACGATCCACAGCACCGTTCCCCACTGGATGGTAGACTGGATTGTGTTTTTCCCTAATCCCTTTCCTAGACAAAAACTCCTTCTACTTCTCAGACACAAATTGAGGGCCATTGTCTGTTAAGCTCTCTCAAATCCACACAGAGCCTAATCTGTCCATTGGTTTTACGAGCCACAACTAAAGGTGCTAACCATTCCGCACTTTCAATGGGTTCTATTATACCATCCTTTTCCACTTTATCCAACTCCTTCATAACAGCGTCTCTCACACTTAAGGGAATGTTCCTTACTTTGGGGGAAACAGGGGTAACACCTTCCTTAACTATGATTTCATGATTAAATTTCAACAGTTCAACCATCTTGACCTAAAATACTTGGGACATTTTTGCAATAACTCCACCTCTAAGAGCTTGCCAGGCTCTCCTAAGAATAGCACTTGTGTGTCACTATTAGGATTTAAAATGACTCCTAATGCTCCTTGGTCCTTCCACCCTAAAATAGAGGGTCCTTTCTCTGCCACAAATAAAGTGTCAGATGCCTCCCTGCCTTTGAACTCGAACATCAAATTCATGGAACCCACCATAGGAATCTTCTCACCCATAAAAGTAACAGGTTAAATGCAAGAGGGTGATAAATCACTTCCATATAAATCAGCAAACTTTTCATTCCAAACCTCACTACAGAGAATAGTGAACGGTGAACCAGAATCTGCAACCATTAGTATTTGCACCCCCCAATTTTTATATCGCATATGGGCTTTTTTCGCAACTCATTGGTGCTTAATACAAAATTGTCTATGCTTAAAATACAATCCCCATCTTCTGACTCAGACTCTTCGACATGGCATTCTTGTTCAACTTCCACACACTTAACAGCAGAATCATTGTTTTTCTTCTTACACACTTTGGTGAAGTGCCCTAACACACCACAAAATATACATTTTGATTTGGTCTCAGGACAACACTTGTCTCTCGTGTAATGTCCCTTATTGCCACAAATGTAGCATAAGATAACCTTCCCCTGCTGACTCTTCTTCATGCCTGGTTTATGTGCAGTATACTTATTACTGGTAAAAAAAAATCCTCATGCATCACTTTACACACCAAATCACCCTCGTTTCTATTACTCAAAGCTGCTTCGGCAAAGCGTTTAGACAATTCTGCTTACTTAACAATAGCAATAATTTAATTCAAGGGAGCATCTCCACTAATCCAAAGTTTCTCTTGTACCCCAGCATTATTAGAATGCATAATGATTTGATCACGAATCAGTTCATCATGTAACTGCCCGAACCTGCAAGTTATTGCCAATTTTTTGAGAGCAGATACATAGTCTTCCACAGTCTCATCTTTGCCTTTCCTACGTTGAAAGAAATTTCATCTATCCACCGCAGCACACACAACCAGTTGGTAATGCGCGTCTAAGTCTTCCAATGCATGTTTGATGACATCTGAGTCATCCCTCGCTCTCTGTTTTTTTTCCATCTGAGTGAACACTCTCTGTCCTTCGGGACCCAAACAATCTAAAAGTATTTGTTTCTTCCTTTCCCAGGCGAATGCTTCTTCACGCTCTTCTTCAATAGCAGCAATGTAGTTCAAGAAATACTCTTTCCAATCCCCCCCATTTCATTGCAGGCTCCCCTGCTTTGGGAAGGAAAGAAATGGGAGGGGTGAGTGAAAATGCCTGCCCACACATGTTCAAAATAAGCAAAGGTAATGGGGAACCAGCTTAGACACTTCTAGCAATTACATTTCTAACCAAAGTGCTGAAAACGCTCCAAAAAACACTTATAATATGTAGTTATTTCTTAACTGGAGAGTTTTTTCCTTTTTATATATACTATGTACTACAGAATTACGTGTGCACATCATTGTTAAAACTGGAAGTAAGGTAACAATCAATGTGCTGAAATTCCGATCCTGTTTTTTAGTCGCTCCAATTCTGTTTGCATCTACCAATTCTGTTTGCACCTGTTTGCGTCTTCCAGTTTTCACGATCGTTGAATGCACGTTAAGCTTAACCACGCCGATCAATTCGGCCAGACTCCACATGCGAGCATACAAAATGGCCGCACGTAATTCAATGCTTCACCACGCCTGACTTTAAGATGTCAGACGAAGCAACGGCGCAACATGACATGCTACAGGTGTGCGTAGCAGTTCACACATGCATGAATCAGTACCTTTTACAGCCTCCAAAAAAAATCTGCCAGTAACGTCCGCGGAGAAGAAATGCTGTATAAACACAGAGGCTAAATAGGCCACAAGGAGACACCAGAGGCCAGTAGCCTATCCTGGATCTGCTCTTCTTACTGATGCAGCTTGTTACTGCCGGTAAGTGCCAATGTAGATTCAAAGGTTCTTCCACTCGTCGCCAACTTTGTAGAATAATTACACTTCGCAGGGAAGTAGAGGAGATCCTTTATTTAAGAGCAGGCCTTTACACGTTCATCCTGTTCTTCAGCTAATGACCGTCTGCCCCTGCTGCCTCCCACATTCTCGAACTCCCACTCCACAAAGTTCCCCAACTATTGTCGGGTGCAGGTGTTAGGCACGTGTTACCAACACCACACTGCTCTGATTGGATGAACAGTTTTTTTTCTTTTCCAAGGGTTCATGGGAAATGTAGTTATTAATGTTTAGTCATGGATGCTGGAATAAAGTGAAGGAAGTTAAAAGCCTAATCTTCACCTCCGGGTCCTGACATAGAATTAATAATGACAGGTTCATAGTCAGCATTCATCTTTTGATTGTGTAAGACAGAAACGACTTTCCAAACAGGCGGAATTCCCCTGTCCTAACTGTAATGTTACAAATGTTGAAAAAAGCCAGGGATTAAAAGCACAACAACTGTTTGCAAAGGTATTCCGAACAAAAGTATTTATGTTTGGGTTTATAATTACGTGTTTTGCCTGCTTCTGACTGTGATGTCTTGATAAGGAAAGTAATTGCACCCTAACAAAAAAGAAAATGCATTGCTATGTCCAGATCATTTTAAAATATGAACTATGTTTCTTTTTTAATATTGTACTTTATTTATACGAATGAGCCTTGGTTACCCTCTATTAGTGTTTAGTGAAGAGAAATAGAGGTGGTTGATGGGAATAAAGCAGGAGGTTGTGACATGTATGCATTGCAACGTCATTGGTGATTGTGTGGCGTTCTTAAAAGATTCTTGAAAATTTACAAACTAAGTGCAGAATGAATAAAACACTACATTTGTTTTTCACAGTTTCTTGCAAGGATTGTTTAGCCAGAAACAAACCTTTCAAAAGCATAATGAAGATAAATAGCACTTTACAAAGTATTCTGCATTATAAATAGAAATGCAAAGTTTAAAGTTTTTTTTTCTCTCAAAGCGCAAACGGATACGTGAACCAAAGTTAACCAGCTACCCTTCAACTTTTGCGTGCCTCATTTAGGCCGAGATTTAAGAGGGCCTAAATGAGATAAAATGGCATTTTTTATGACCCAAATGCAGCCCAAGGAGGCCAAATTCGCAGCAGCATATTTACAAAGTGGCCAATGCATGCATTAAGTCACTTTGTAACCCCTTGTGTCACGTTATGCCTGCATAATGTATGCAAGGGGGCGTTCCTCTGCTAGGGCCACCGCAAAAATGGCGCAGTGGAATCTACGGTGCCATTTTTAGTGGCTATTTTTAATGCCTGCACAGAGAAGGCATTAAAATGGGGCATAGCATTGTTTTCAATGGGCCCCTATGTATTCTGCAGGATTAGCGCTACTAATCCTGCACAGTACATCAATAGCGTCAATCGTTTTGAGCTATTGCCCCTACCCTGCGCCATGGTGCTTCATATATTTAATACGTTGCACACATGGTGGTGGTAGGGGGGCACTCAGGGGCTGAAGAAAAGTGGTGCTGCATTGGACGCAGTGCAACTTTTCTTGAATTCGTGCATTAGTGCCTTAAATGGCCAAGTGTATGCCCAGACGTGTACCCTTGCTTGCTGTGCAACTGGATCATAGCCACACCGTACTGACAAGAACAAAACCAGTCTGGCACTGTTAATGTTTCCTTTTGGAGAGGGGCTTTCCTGACAGTTTCAGGATGAACTGTTTCTATGAGAAGCAGTTTGAGAACTGATTTTGGTTAAGGCTGGCTAGAGTGGCACAGTGGGCAAAAAAATGTGTTCCAACACTATTTAGAGCAATTGCTATTGGTTATACTATTTACACACATTCATGTTATCACATTTTGTGTGTTAAAGCACTTAGTGGCCAAAGGTATGTCTAGATATGGGTCCCTTACTGACTGTGCCAGAGGAACCAAGCTGTTCCTCAATGATGAGGCCTAACAATACAGAAAAGAGTCTCTCATTTGTTCTGTTCTCTTCTGGAGGGGCCCTTGCTCGGCAGTGTGGGATGAACTGTTTTCATGAGGAGTCGAATCAGTGGGTAACAATATGCATAAGACAGAACTCTGTCTAGAGTAGCTCAGTTGTGAAAAACTATTGGTCTGAATGCTACCCAGAGTGATGCAAGGGCTTTAGTCTATGTGCAAGCAATCCTCCCACCATAGTTTGTGTCTCTGGGGGCAATCTAGAACACTAGAAAGAAGAAAGGTATTCTAATGTGCTTTTCCGAAGAGGGGCTTTGAATTGCATCTAAGTAGGCAGTACAAAGTCAACTAAATGTATTGTCCCAATGGGATTCTTGTTTGAGAACGACTGTGGCCCAATCATACATAAATCTTTAAATTGTAGTCGCTTTGAAGTTTGAAAGGAGTGAATCTGCATCAGGAGTGATGAGGCAGCCTGGCCACACTGTGGTGTTCTACAAAGATGCTGAGCTGCAGAATACTGAGTGAAAAGGAGTTTAGCCCACCGAACATTTTGAGTTCTAGATATGAAGGTCTCCTTCTAAAGTCAATCTCACATGGCCACCTCGACCCTTAGGTGCCTGTTTTCCTGCTCTCCGTTTGCTCAGTGGCCAGATCTCTTACACTACATGTTCAATAGGGTGTAAAATGGCAGAAGAGTATATGGTATTTGTACATATAAGCAATGGCTACGTGGACTGGTGTCAGCAGTGTCAGGGGGTTTGTGCTGCTTGCAGTGTGTGTTTCCTGCATTATTAGGTTAGTATAGGCTGAGACTCAGTACAGGTCCTGCTCTTCTCTGTGGGAATAATGCAGCTGCTTTCTATTCCCCCTTCCATGTCTCTTTAGGGAATAATGGAGCCTTTTTATTTCTTCACTACTACTGTTCCTTAAGGACAATTCAATGTGTATCTTTTCTCCTATTTTCCTGCTATGGTGCGAATGATGCAGCCCTAACCGGGCTTATCGTTCTGCATTAGTAGAAGTGCTTCTTTCTAATCCTGGTTGAAAGTGACATCTAATGACAGATCCCTACTGCAACAACCACTTCCGATCACAGTGTCTACCATTCAGTTCAACCTTATTAAATTCAACATGCAGACTTCTGGCCTAATTGTGATAGACCATATCCTCAAAAACTTTCATGCATATTTGTGTGGTGATCAAATCATATGTTTTATATCTACTTATCTCCACAGATGTCAGCTACTCTGGAGGCAAGAATCAACTATAAGATGAAGTGACCGTACCCTAACCACTGTTTCAACCATGGTTCAAACCACTAGAAAAAAACAGAGGAACTAAAGCATATTGCACGTGGAAGTTTAAAATAAATCTTGACAGATCCTCCTTTTTGCTCACCCTTTTCCATTCGCTGCATCTGAACCAGTGCCTTTATCCGCTATTTCGGATTCACACACTGATGAAAAAAGGACCCTCATAAACATCCTATTGCAATCCAAAGAGAAAAATAATCATAGAAAACATTGGACACCACATATAACTACATTTGGAGACATACGGTGCCTCAGCTCTGACAGAAAGCTGTGTTTTTCTTATTTTCGCAAACTTACTTGTTCCATGTCCTATCAAAACAAATGCAAAAAAAAAGTTTGACCCAGGGAAGGATCAAATGCTCAAGACTTTTCTTCTGAGTATAGAAAACAATGATTAATTGCAAATTCTAAGGAGTCAAAACCTGAAATAACCTTGGTTTTAAATATATAAAATAATAATAATAATAATAATATAAAAGCAGTCTGCTTTCTGTAAAATATTGATTCAAACTATGAACAATAGACGATTGTCAAACCCCATTCAGGGGCAAGGGGGCACAGAGAAGAGCAGGGGCTGCTGGTTTGCAACCATGGGAGTGGAGGTTATATGCCCCCGAGGTCTTGGGGCCTGTCTTACTATGTCTCTGTAAAGTGGGCCAACTACAACCCCCTCTTCAGGGTCGTGAACAGTCCTAGGCTTCTTAGGGAGGCTGTGTGGGATGCTTGACCCTCACACTCAACAATCAACCAATAGAAACAATAGCTCAAAAGTCCATCCAAGTGCTTGCATTCTCTGAAAGAAAGTACTTTTAATCAATCAGTTGGTTGACATAATTCAAAATTCAATTAGTTATACAAGTTATTGTCCCTGTGTGCGATTCTTCCATAAGGCGCTACACACTCTCTGATCCTCTGCTAATCGGTCCCAGGTGCTCCCCTAGCTCTAAGTCACCCCCATCCTACCTGCCACGTTTGGAAAATCAGGAGATATTGGGAATGTACCCAAGTGCAGCTTCAATCACACAGTAAAAAACACGCCTGAGCAAATTTTGGTCACAAAAGTGATGCAACACAGTGTAAATTGTTGATTTTGAATTTACATAGCAGTGCAAAACATGTTTTGTGCTGAAAAGTTTCCTCCAAGTTACACAGAGCAGTGCGCAACGGTACTTTCATTCCTTTGTGAGGGAGGGAGGGGCATTCCATGGCCTGAACATGGGCGTTCATGTGAAATCACCTCTGGGTTTTGACACAAAGAAGTGTCTACTAACTGTAGTAGACAGGGTTTTTGTGCTAAAAAATAATGCTTTTTTTCAGAATGGTGTTACATGGAGAAATCCTTTATTTTCTCCAAACTATTCTGCCTATGTGTGCTGGACTGTACAGCACACATGCAAAGTGGGGGAAGCTTTAGGCCCAAATTTAGGGATGGCCTTGCGCCACCTAATGCCAAATTAGTGCAATTTTTCAGACCCTAATGTGGTGTTAGATTGCCAAAAACACCGCACCATATCTACAAAGTGGCACAAGGCATGCATTGCGCCAGTTTGTGACCCTTTGCGCCACATTATGCATGCACCATGCATAATGTATGCAAAGGGGGTGTTCCGGTGCAAGGAGGCCCGCTGAAATGGCGCTGAAAGCAGGCATTAAAAGGATGCACTCATTGGAATCAATGGGCCTCCTTGCACTTTGCTCCACTAGCATCAGAATTTTTGATGCTAGTAGAGCTGAGCACCACAATAGCGTAAACCATTTTGACACTATTGTTCCTAATACTGCCATGGTGCGTCGTATCTTAAATATGGCACACACATGGTGGCGTTAGGCGGAGCGCAAGAAAAGTGGCGCCTCACAATGAGAAGTTCCACTTTATATAAATCTGGGCGTTAGTGTTTGTCTAGGCCTAGTGTTTTGTACTGGAAGGGTATCCTTCCAGTACAAAACCTGTGCTAAACAACTTTCTCTCTTTCTCTTCTTACACACACATACACGCATGAACATGCACACACACACACACACACACTCTTTCACTGTGGCACTAAGCAGTCTAATTGTGTAGCACTAGGGAGAGAGTGGGAGAGTGCTATATCTTAGTAGATACAGTGCTTTCCTGCTCTCTCTGTTGCAATGCAGTCCCGTAATTTTGGTTGCTGTCCTGTGTAGCATGGGTTTTTAGTTAGTGTATGTCTCAGTCTTTAAGTCTTGCTGCCCTTGGTACGAAGGGGCATGTTAGAGTCCTTTTTTGCCTATGGATGATCCTGGTTGTCTCCTGTGGGGGCCGTAGTGAGCAATAAGTCCCCTGGGTTACAGACGAACCTGTGCACTGCCCATGTTAGAGTACGTGTCTGGCCTTAGTCTGTGGAACTGACAGCACTGGCACAGGTGCAGACCTGGCAGTAGTGGTTTCAAAAGTTTGCGGTACCATTACCCAGCCTGGACCAGGTCAGGCCAATGGTAGTCTGTTAGATCTGACAGCCTTAGGGTGGTCACCCCTAACTTTTTTCCTGCCTGCCTCCCTCCACTTTTTGGACACTGTTTTGCTGGTTTTAGGACTCTGCACACTTTACCACTGCTAATCAGTGCTAAAGTGCATATGCTCTCTCCCTTAAAGCATGTGACATTGGTTCATACCCAATTGGCATATTTAATCTACTTGTAAGTCCCCAGTAAAGTGCACTACATGTGCCCAGGGCCTGGAGATTAAATGCTACTAGTGGGCCTGCAGCACTGATTGTGCCACCCGCATAAGTAGCCCCTTAACCATGCCTCAGGCCTGCCATTGCAAGGCCTGTGTGTGCAGTTTCACTGCCACTTTGACTTGGCATTTAAAAGTACTTGCCAAGCCTTAAACTCCCCTTTTTCTGCATATAAGTCACCCCTATGGTAGGCCCTAGGTAACCCACAGGGCAGGGTGCTTTGTAGGTAAAAGGCAGGACATGTACCTGTGTAGTTTATTTGTCCTGGTAGTGTAGAACTCCTAAATTTGTTTTACACTGCTGTGAGGCCTGCTCCTTTCATAGGCTAACATTATGGATACCCTCATATACTGTTTGAGTGGTAGATTCTGATCTGAAAGGAGTAACAAGGTCATATGTAGTATGGCCAGAATGGTAATACACAATCCTGCTGACTGGTGAAGTTGAATTTAATATTACTATTTTAGAAATCTCACTTTTAGAAAGAGAGCATTTCTCTGGACTTATCTGTGCCTTACAATCCATGTCTGGCTAGGTTACTTGACAGCTCCCTTGTGCATTTCACTCAGACAACCCCAAACACAGGATGCTGAGTCACACCTGTACACATCTGCATACTGAATGGGTCTTCCTGGGCTGGGAGAGTGGGGGGCCTGACACTTACATTTAAGAGTACAGTGGACTGTCCTCACACTATGGACTGCCAAACCCCCTACTGGGGCCCTGGCAGACAGGATGGAACTGAAAGGGGACCTGGTACACTTCTAAGCCACTCTTTGAAGCCTCCACCACTTCATCGGCACATTTGGGTATTTAAACAGGGCCTCTGACCCTACCAACTCAGACACTTCTGGACAAGATGCCATTGGTGAAGAAACTCTGAACCAGACCCTGCAACCTGCCAAAAGGAACTGCCTGGCTTCCCAAAGGACTCCCCTGACTGCTTTTCAGCAAAGGACTGCTGCCCTGCTGTTGCCGTGCTGCCTTGCTGACCTCTGGCTCTGCTGAGAAGAGCTCTCCAAGGGCTTGGATAGAGCTTGCCTCCTGTTCCTTGAAGTCTCAGGGCCAAAAAGACTTCATCCTGCAAAGAACTCCTTGTGCAGTGAAAATTCGACGCACAGCCTGCCAGAAACGACACACAGCCTCCATCGTGGTGAGAAAATCACAGCATGCCGA
Source organism: Pleurodeles waltl (assembly GCF_031143425.1). Classification (NCBI taxonomy): domain Eukaryota; kingdom Metazoa; phylum Chordata; class Amphibia; order Caudata; family Salamandridae; genus Pleurodeles; species Pleurodeles waltl. The sequence continues at coordinate 41,437,010 of NC_090450.1, forward strand.
ACCTCAACAACCCAATGGATCTTTGCATAGCCAAGCTGGAACGACACAGCCTGACCTTCTGCGAGAAGAATCGACGCAGCGCCTGCATTGCACCAGAAATTTCCCTGCATCGCCCACCGGATCGACGCAGCTCCTGTTGACTTCATCCTGCACGCCCAGGATTTCTCTGCATCATCCCCGGGTTGTCCAGATACCCCGCAACCCAAAGAGGATCCAAGTCGGCGCACTGGAAATCGACGAAAAGCCTTCCCTGCATGGAAAATTATCCACGCATCGTCTGTGTGCGCCCGGAGAAACCGATGCACACCTCCCTGTTTTCCACGCATCTCCTCCTCTGTGGTCCCTTGCGGAGAATTTGAACGCAAACCAGGTACTTTGTGCTTGCTAGAGACACTTGTTACTTTTCAAAGACTGAAGACTCTTTTTATCATTCTCTAAAGTGAAATTAAAACATGTACAAATCTTGATCGTTTTGACCTGCATTTAACCAGATAAATATTATATATTTTTCTAAACACTGTGTGGTGTATTTTTGTGTTATTGCATGATTTATTGAACAAATACTTTACATATCACCTTCTAAGTTAAGCCTGACAGCTCAGTGCCAAGCTACCAGAGGGTGGGCACAGGATAATTTGGATTGTGTGTGACGTACCCTGACTAGAATGAGGGTCCTTGCTTGGACAGGGGGTAACCTGACTGCCAACCAAAGACCTAATTTCTAACATAGTCAAAGCAGCTGGATGTGCAGCCCTGACAGACCTACGGTGCTCACAATAGTTGCACCCTTCATTTGGCCCTATGATTGTCATAGTAGTTGTAGCCCCTATCTGGACCTATGATGATCACAGGAGTTGCTCACTCTTTCCAGCCTATGATGGCCACATCACTTGACCCTCCAAGTGGGTCTATGATAATTATGGCAGTTGCATCCCCAGACTGGGCTGGTGAGCATCACAATTATTGCAGCTCCCGCCAGAACACGTGCACCTTGGGTGAAAAAATAAGTGCAATGTACATTTTGGAAAAGCATATTAGGTTTGGTTTGTGTCTCACCTATTGTAGTGGTTACAGCTCCAGGTAACATCTGTTTTGACATAGTGTTCTGCTGAAGTAGGAATTTTAGAATTTCAGTTACTTAGTACAATTGACTTTAGAATCCTTACTGTGATATGCCAGTATCTTCCTAACTTATTAGATGATCTCTACATGGTCTTTCTAAATGGTAGGACCTCGGCCCTAGATGGGTATAAGATGCAGGTCTATGACAAGTGTCCACCTTATTTTAAGGCACCAACCACATCTGAGTGTTCACCCACCCTAGGGGTCACTGATTGTGAATTCACTAAAATTATTACTTTTATTTGCAAAGAAGCAATGTGTTAGCCCATTAGTGAATTTTAGTACTTTGCTAATGTGTGACTTAAGTTTAATAACAAAGGTTTCAAAGGCAATGGGTTAGCGATTCTCTAAGAATAATACATTTTAGCAAATTCGTAAAACTATTGGTTCATTAGTCCCACTATCGTTAGTTATGTGCCATAGGTGTCCCAGTGCCAAGAAAGCACAGTTCCACTTGAAAGAATCATGCCTTATGCCTGCCAGGCTTGCTGAGAAGATGGGGCAACAAACACATTTCGATAATACTTTAGCGACTTCTGTACAAAAGCAGAGGTTAATCCCAGTGACTATTGGGTCTCGGCTAAATGTTGCCTCTGGGTCATTTCTTGCATTCTGTAGGTAGCGAGATACGTGTTCGCCGGGATACTAACTGTGACCTAAGTACTCGAGGTCAAGCCCTATACGTGCACTCAACCTTCAGAGATGATTTCCCCAGATAGATCTATTAATTAGAGAGTTTAGAAAAATATTTTTGTCGGTAGTGATATACAAAAAAAACACTCTAATTTGTATGAAGAGACAACATATAAGAAGTGTTCAGTGGTGGCTTGTATTAATGGAAGCTCGACGCTTCTTGTTAGGTTATTTATTGCTATCTCTTCTGCAAACACCTTAGATTCACCGCATTGGAGAACTATTCATTTAAAGTAGTTTGTACGCTGTGGACAAGTATTTAGGAAGAGACTTGTGGAAAGTGCACTTGTTCACTTTAAAGCATGTTCAGGCAGATATTAGGAAAATCTTAGCCCTATAAACTGTAGCACATAGGTACCTGTAGTTCATGTTTATGTCCTAAAGTAGGGGAATCTTACGCTGCTGCTGCACATGCTGTACACACCTGTGTGTGTGTGTTTGTGTGTAGGGCAGTACAGGGTACACTGTAGGAAACAGGTTGCAATGTGGAGTACAGGGATCTATGAGTGCACCATGTGTAAGAGGCAGGTAGTAATAGTGCAATGTGTTAGGTGAAAACTGTTTACACACAGAGTAGGGTGGGGCTTAAAATTATGCTCAATGTGATTCTAATTCTTTATATTTCTCTCACATTAATTTTGTTTTCCAAAAATAGGAATAGTTCAACATTACACTGAATCAAAAAAGTGCAGACGGCACATTGCTCAAGTGTGTGATATTGTGCAATTTTTACAATGATGCATATGCACAAAAATGGGATGTCTATTAAAGTTAATAAATTCATCAACAACAGTCCAGTCCTTAAACACAGATTCTTGCTTCCAATTCAGTGGTAAATTTGACAGTCCCATTCAAAATTATCAACATTTCGACCCTGTGGCCAGAGACCACTGGTCGCCTCAGGACATGGAATGCAGTCAGGCCCTTCACCTCTTAGTACTACACCTTGTCCACATGTTGGGGGTATCTGGATCCACTCTGTTTCATTTATACAGGTGAGCCCAGTGTGTCTCCTCTGCCTGAAATGTTGAAAATGTCCTGAATACTAGGAGCGTTATGTGGACCGCCTCTGCATCCACTCCTATGTGGGGCTGCAACGCCGCTCATTCTTCGCAGTGTAATCAGAGCACTCAAACTGCACTGCTAAGAATGTGGAGACTCCTTCCAAAGATGTCTTGAGCTACACAGGTTTTTAGGACAACAAGACTAAAAAAATGTGAAAGATTGAATCTATTGCTATGTTTGACATGATAGGCTTGCATTTGCTAGCTACATTTTATACTGTAAATCTGTGGTTCCCAACCTGTGGTCCGGGGACCCCTGGGGGCCAGCGAAGCCTTCTCAGGGTGTCCGCGACTGCTTAGAAAATTAAAAAAATATTAACAAATAATGACAAATTAGGTCCCCAGCTTCCAGTGATGACTCAGGCAGGGGTCCCCGGATTCCAATGATGATTCAGTGGGGGTCCCTGGGTTCCATGAATGTTAAAATGGGGGTCCACATAAATCAAAAGGTTGGGAACCGCTGCTGTAAATCATCAGGTGGATAAAGAAGCATTTAATTTGGGAATGTACACATCATAGAGGTTGACCAAATGTTCACAAGAGAGAAGTATATAAAGTACAACCTATCGAGAAATGAATCATAAGCGATTAACATTGATCAACTTTGGATAATCTTATAATGGAACTGGCTGACTAATGAGTTTGAACGGCAGGTGGCTGATGTACTTACTGAATGATGTTATTCCAGAGTGGTGATGACCAAAATATTGATGAAACTATATGGTGCTACAAGAATATCATGTCAAGAATGATATTAGGTGAAGAATATTGTGGAACAGAATATCAATGGCAAGAATATTATTTTTTAAGTATATTATATCCTTTTAAAATATTGTTGTATATAATATTGTTTAGTTTAATAACTTGTTTTAATCCCTTCGCTGCCAGGCCTTTTCCCCCTCAGGTGCCAGGCCTTTTTTGGCTATGTGGGGCAGTTCACACTTACGCCCTCATAACGTTTTGTCCACATAAGCTACCCACACTAAATTTGGGTCCTTTTTTTCCAACATCCTAGGGATGCTAGCGGTACCCAGAGTTTGTGGGTTCCCCTGAAGGAGACCAAGAAATTAGCCAAAATACAGCTAAAATTTCGTTTTTTTAAAACAAATGGGAAGAAAGGGCTTCAGAATAAGGCTTGTGATTTTTTCCCCTGAAAATGGCATCAACAAAGAGTTTGTGGTGCTAAAATCACCATCTTCCTAGCTTTTAGGAACAGGCAGAATTGAATCAGAAAACCACACTTTTCAACACAATTTGTGCATTTTACTGGGACATACCCCATTTTTACTATTTTTTGTGCTTTTAGCCTCCTTCTAGTTAGTGACGAAAATGGATATGAAACCAATGCTGGATCCCAGAGAGCTAAACATTTCTAAAAAGAAGACAACATTCTGAGTTCAGCAAGGGATCATTTGTGTAGATCCTACAAGCTTTTACTACAGAAAATAACAGCTGAAATTAAAAAATATTGAAATTGAGCTGAAAAAAACAGGCATTTTTCTCCACGTTTTACTCTGTAACTTTTTTCTGCGATGTCAGATTTGTGAAAGCAATATACCGTTATGTCTCTTGAACACTTCTGGTTGCGGGGATATAGGTTTATCAAGAACCCTAGATTACCAGAGCCAATGAATGAGCTGCACCGTGCAACGGGTTTTCATTCTATACCGGGTACACAGCAATTCATTCGGTGAAATATAAAGAGTGAAAAGTAGGTATCAAGAAAACATTTGTATTTCCAAAATGGCCACAAGATAGGGTGAAGCAGTGGTTATTTTCACATCTCTGAATTCTGGGGGCCCCATACTAGCATGTGAATTACAGGGCATTTTTTAAATAGATGTCTTTTTTACACACTGTCCTACATTTGGAAGGAAAAAATGTAGAGAAAGACAAGGGGAAATAAAACTTGTTCCGCTATTCTGTGTTACCCCAAGTCTCCTGTAATAATGGTACCTCACTTGCGTGGGTAGTCCTAACGCCCGTGACAGGAAATGCAACATGGACACATCACATGTTTACATTGAAAACTGACGTGTTTTTTGGAAAGTGCTTAGCTGTGGATTTTGATCTCTAGCTCAGCCTGCACCTAGGGGAACCTACCAAACCTGTGCATTTTTTTAAACTAGACACCCAGGGGCATCCAAGATGGGGTGACTTGTGGGGCTCTCACCAGGTTCTGTTACCCAGAATCCTTTGCAAACCTCAAAATTTGGCCAAAAAAACACTTTTTCCTCACATTTCAGTGACAGAAAGTTCTGGAATCTGAGAGGATTGACACATTTCCTTCCACCCAGCGTTCCCCCAAGTCTCCTGATAAAAATGGTACATCACTTGTGTGGGTACGCCTCGTGCCCGCGAAAAGAAATTCCTGAAAACACTATCTGGACACGTCAAAGTTATCGAATACAAAACTTCCTGTTTTTGCGGGGGCACCTGCTTTTGTGGTCCTGGGTTCAGCTACCAACAGGGAAACCTACCAAACCCAGACATTTCTGAAAACAAGACACCCGAGGGAGTCCAGGGAGGTGTGATTTGTGTGGATCCCCAAGTGTTTTCTTACCCAGAATCCTCAGAAAACCTCAAAATTAGCTAAACAAATAACTTTTTTTCCACATTTCTGTGTGGGATGACCACACTAGGGCAAATTTCCTACCACCCAACATTCCCCTCAGTCTCCCGGTAAAAATGATACCTCACTTGTGAGAGCCAAAAACATGTCAAAATTGAGGGGGAACCAAAGCAGGTCCAAAAGGGCAGTTTGAAAAAAATAATAATTTTAGGCTGACAAGTGTGGCAGAATTTTAATCGGTATAGATGAAACAATGCTGGGTGGTAGGAATTTTGTGGATTCCTGCAGATTCAGCAAGGTTCGATTACAAAAATGTGGAAAAAATGTGTGATTTCCAGCAAAGTTGGAGGTTTGCAGGGCATTGTGGGTAAGAAAATGATGCAGGGTGCATGTGAAGAACACCACCCTGAACTCACCCAGATGTTTAATTTTCAGATTGGTCTAGGTCTTGTGGATTTTTTCTACATCACAGAGTGCCAAAGTCCAAAATGTGCAGCCCTCACCATTCCAGGTGGGACGATTTTGAGAGTTAGCCAAGCTCTTATGGCCCAAATGTAAAAAAAAAAAAAAAAAAAAAATCAAGTGTCCTCTTTCTTGCTGTGTTTTAGTGTGTGGGGGAGAGCTGAAAGACTGTTAACCCCTTCAGTTGGGGGTGGGGGCATAACCATGCCCATACTGGTTGGTAGCCACCAACCCACTATTTTTTGTTTTTTTTCAATTCCCTGGCATCTAGTAGACTTTCTGCCTTCCCCGCGGTATGGATCGGGGGTAATTGCTCCATCTGTCCACTGGTGGGCAGAACAACTTTGGCCCCATTTATTTGGGATGAGGGTATGGCCATAACCCCACCCTCTTATTTTGAAAAAGAAAATCTTCCTGGGTCTCTGGTGGGCTTTCTTCCCCCCCTTGGGGGCCGATCGGCCTTACAAAAATAGGCCAAGAGTAATGTGCCCCCATGGGGAGCGACCCATCCCTAAGGGGCTGCCCCCCCCCCAGTTAAAACACACACATACACACATACCAATCACTGGTGCCTAAGTGGTTTCTGCCCCCCCGGGGGCAGATCGGTCTAATAGAAACAGGCCGATCTGCCCCCAAGGGGGGCAGAAATGGCCTAAAATAAATTTGCCCCTCAGGGGAACGACCCTTGCCTAAGTGGTTGCTCCCCTTGCGTGAAATTGACGCAAAAAAAATAAAATCCCTGGTGTCTAGTGGTTTCTGCCCCCCAGACTGGCATGATAAAAATATGCCGATCTGCCCCCAAGGGGGGCAGAAGTGGCCTTAAGACAATTTGCTCCCCCCAGGGGAGCGACCCTTTCCTAAGGGGTCGCTCCCCATGTATATAAAAATGAAAGAAGCAAAAAAAAAAAAGTCCCTGGTGTCTAGGAGTTTCTGCCCCCGCTGGGGGCAGATCGGCCTAATTACAATAGGCTGATGGGGGCAGAAATGGCCTAAAACAAATTTGCCCCCCTCAGGGGAGCTACCCTGGCCTAAGGGGTTGCTCCACTCACGTGAAACTGACAAAAAAATAAAAATCCCTGGTGTCTAGTGGTTTCTGCCCCCCTTGGGGGTACATTGGCCTTATAAAAATACGCCAATCTGCCCCCAAGGGTGGTAGAAATGGCCTGGAGTTAATTTTGCCCCCAGGGGAGCGACCCTTGCCTAAGGGGTCACTCCCCATATATAAAAAATAAACAAAAAAAAAATCCCTGGAGTCTAGGGGTTTCTGCCCCCCCCCCGGGTGCCACTCGGGTTATTTATAATAGGCCGATCTGCCCCCATGGGGGGGCAGAAAAGGCTTCAAAATATTCCCCCCCCCCCTCTGGGGAGCGGCCCTTGCCCTTGGGGCCGCTCCCCTTATGTATAAATATAAAAGAAAAAAAATCCCTGGTGTCTAGTGGCATTTCTGATGAGATCGGGCTGCAGAAATGCCGAGACAGACGTGAAAGGAGAGGAAAAGCCTTTCCTCTCTTTTCATGACTCTCTCGCCCCCTCCATGGGATCGGAGGAGAAAAGCAAAAGCATTTCTCCTCCGATCCGTGCTGGAAGCTGAGGGGTAGGCCTCTGATGAGGTCAGCACACAATTGCGTATTGATGTTATCAGGTGCCACGGAGGAGGTCAGGGGGATGGGGGTGGAAGGAGAAGCGATTCCCCTTCCATCCCTGCCCAGCGGAGTGTGGTGCGAGGCCCCCGGGGGCAGTGCTAGCGCTTCCCCGAGGGCCTCTATCTGGACATAACGGTTACGTCCTGGGCACCCGAGCGGTACTTCCCAGGATGTAACCATTATGTCCAGGGCACCCGAGGGGTTAAACATTTTTTTAAATATGCGACTTAGCATTAGTTATGGTTTTATTGCAGGTGTTAGTATTATTATTTTTTTTTTTTTAGTAAACCTTGTCAAATTTAATTTGAAAATAATTATTTTTACATTTAATAAGTAATTTTAAAATTAGTAGCCGGTTGTTTGGTTTAAAAGGGCAAAAAAGTTATTCTAAATATAAATTATTGTTTTTTATTTATTACGTATATGCTCATTAAATAATTCATTGGTAAGTAAGAATATGTTATTAATTGATTCACTGTTATTTGAAACATTTTAGTACAATTTGTAATGTCCAAAGTGTAATAAAAAAAAAATATTAATTTTAAATTTTGTAGTGGGTTGTTCAGTTTGTAAGGAATTAGCTTGGAAAGTTTTTTTAAATATAAATTAATGTTCCCTCTGGACTGCAAGCGGGAATGCTCTATTACAATGTTCCCCCCAGTCAGCCCGACGGGAATATTGCAGTAGGGTCAGGTTCATAGATCCCAACCATGTGACGGAGGTCGGGCTTCTAACCAGCCATGACGTCACTGAACTCAGTACCGCCTGGCTGATTACAACCCCACTGTCCACCAACCTTTTCATGGCAGTACCCTACCATGAAAAATCTGGCAGAAAACGAGTGCCAAGAGCCACAAGGTGGAATGTGCACTGTCTGCTTTGCAGACAGGGCGCATTCCAAGGGTGCTGGTCAGCCCCCTCAGTGCTACGGTATAGGACTTGGCTTCCTATATTGTAGCAATGTTCCCTCCGGACTGACCAGCGGGAATGCTCCATTACAATGTTCCCCCCAGTTAGCCTGACAGGAACATTGTAATAGGGCGGGGATGGACACCACCGGTATGATAGTGGCGTCCCCCCTGCGGCATTGGTGGTCGGCTAGTCTGACCGCCAATGTCGTAATCAGGCCCTAAGCTTTCATCAGCAGTCTTCTGACCCAGAAAGAAAACCTTTTATTATGCAATGAGGATAGGGCCTAACTCTCTACACACCTTTCCCAGAAGGGAGTATAAGAGGAGGCCAAGATGACCAAACACCCACGGTGCCAAAACCCATCAGGTAGCATAACAGAAATAAAGCTGACCAAAAATGCATTTCATAGTTGCAGAAGTCAGGAGGGATTACTCTCTGCACCTAGAACTGTTATGACTCAACCCTCTACACACCATGCCTAGGAGGGGGTTCAAGAAAAAGGCAAAGTGACCAGTCAAATCACCTCAGTCCAAGACCAACAGTGATTGCCAGTGTGACTGTGGCCTGACAATTTCCATAGTCATTACAGAAGGGATTAAAAAAATACGAAAGTCTTGAAATTCCTCAATAGAGAAGAGACAGTCCTACACTGGCTGTCCTAAATACAGCAGGAAAAGGATTGGACAGGTAAGGTCGGGTCAAAGGCAAAATGTATTCTGTCATGCTAAACAGCACAAATAGAAAGATGGAACACACAGGAGACCCCTGTATCCAAACAAAATAATTGAAAGGATAAATCCTTTTATGTCAAATCTGAAAAGGGTCGGCCAGCCCAAAGCTATCCAATTCATCAGCTTTCCCAGACCATAATGAGGAATAAGGGGTCTACAGAAATGTTCTGTTAGACATGGCATCCTTGGCTTGGTTTTCCCTAACTTTTTGCTTTCAGACCTCCTGTTTATTCCTGACTGTCTTTTTGCTGCCCTTAGGATTCTGCACACTTTACCACTGCTACCAGTGCTAAGGTGCTTGTGCTCTGTTCCTAAAATGTGCTAACACTGGATTATCCCCAGTTGGCATATTTAACTTATTTATAAGTCCCTAGTAGAGTACACTACATGTGCCCCGGGCCGATAAATTAAGTGTTGCTAGTGGGCCTGCAGCACTGATTGTGCCACCCACTTAAATAGCCCTTTAAACCTTTCTCAGGCCTGTCACTGCAGGCCTGTGTGCAGTTTTAAACTGCCATGTCGACCTGGCAAGGTCTTTGCCAGGCCCAAACCTTCCTTTTTAAACCATATATGTCACCACTAAGGTAGGTCCTAAACATCCCCAAGGACAAGGTGCAGTGTACTTAAAACATTGGACATGTACTTTTAAGTTTTACCTGCCCTGCGGGAGAAAAACTCTTAAATTCGCTTTTCACCCTGGCAAGGCCTACCTCTCCTATAGGTTAACATTGAGATTTCTTTATTGTATATCATAATTGTAATTCACAATCTGAAAGAGGTAGACGTTTTAAATTTGGTGTATTTTGGAAGAACAATTTAAAATCACAATTTATGGTGAAGCCGGATATTTAATTGCAGTTCTGGAAATGCCACTTTTAGAAAGCTGACATTTTTTCCCTTAGCTATTTGGTGCCAGCTGCATGTCTCTGATACATCTGGGGTGGGGAACAGCTGGGCTTTGGGTATTCTCCCTAGACAGCCACACACAAAGGAAGCTTAGCCACTCTGCTGAACTGCTGTTTGCTGGACTTCTGCTTTGCCTTGCTGACTTGTGCCTGCTGCCCTGTTGCCCGGGAGTGAGAAGGACTGAACCTGAGTATCTCCAACCAGGAACCTAGAGTGACTCCAAGGGCTAGTTGGCTGGCCTCTTGATCTAATGTCTCTGATACATAACAGACTTCCAACCATCTCACTCCTGCACCTGGACTCTGCCATCTGTGAGTCTGTCATGCCAAGTGGTACCACCCCAGTCCTAGACCCTTGAAAGTGAGCCATAGGTGCTTGCTCCAGCTGAGCCAATGCATCCTCTGCTGCAGGAGCAGAATCAATGCATCACCATTGCTGCTTGGAGAAAATCAATGTATTACGTCTACTTTAAGGTACTTTGGTCCAGCAGGCCCAACTGGGTCCCTGGCACGCGCTCCATCGCTGTCAGCTAAACTTCTGCCTTTGCCTTGGCCCACTGCAACCAGATATCCCCAGTTAGTGCTTTTGGCTTCTAAACAAAGCCTTACACTTCATTCTTTCAAAATTCAGAACTCAAGAACTACTTATTGGATTTTTGTTGTTTTGGTCTTACTTCATTGATTAAATTAAATTGTATTTTTCTAACCTGTGTAGGATGTTTTTTGTGCAGTGTTTTACTGTTTGAAGTGTTGCACAAATACTTTACACATTGCCTTCAAGTTAAGCCTGACTGCTCTGTGCCAAGCTACCAGAGGATGAGCACAGGCTAATTTGTGTTTTCTTGTGCCTTACCATGACAAGAATTGTGGTTGTTGCTTCACCAGGGCTTACATCTCAGTAAATCAACAACTTAATTTCTCGCACTCCTCTTTTTTAGTATCCAGAATTGTAATACCATTAAAAGTGAAAGGAGTCTTTACAAATAGCTCAGCACTTCCAGAGGCACATACTTTGTGTTCAAGATGGGAGGAAAAGTAATGCAAATTATACCAAAATATAAATGGTAACTTATACGAAGACCAAAGCTAGTGTAAACATATCAACTGGACTCAACCCAGAACAATATTTGATTGTTTCTATAGTCAGATCAACATCGAAAAGTAGCATGCCCAAGCAAACTGAAAAAAAAGTTTTTTTTAATGCTGCCAATGCAAGTAATTCACAATAAATTTGAGTTTGGAAGAAGTTAAGAAACTGCCTGAATATGAAATCCACCTGAGCCAGTTAGGAATGTGTATGTGAATAGCAGCAGGACAGAAACAAAGGTAAGGGGTGGCAAGGATAAGCAATCACACAGAAATGCCTTCAATAAATGCACTGTTTTGGGCAGCAGAAAGCAAACCACCATGCTGCACTGTTGTGAAAAGGAGGAAGGGCAGTGCCAGAGCCTCAGTAACTAATCCCTTAGGGAACAGTAAGGTGTCTGTTCTACAGACTGCATCACACTTTACTTTCCCTTTGGCCAAAAAGATTGTTCTTGCTTAATAACAATAGAGAGTCAGTGAACATCTCATTGCTGAACTGGAGGGGTTGATATGTATTCCTGGTCATCAGAACCATCCTAAGGGCCCAGAAAGTGCATTTTGTAGTACTTAAAGTAGTACTACAATAATACTACTTACTAAAAAATGCAGTCCTCAAACCTTTGATTGTCCATCTCCACTTCGGCTTTCTCTATCTTTTATGTATCGGGAGATCCTCACAAATTTATGTTTCCTGCTTAGAAGTAAACGTGAGAGAGGCCAAGGGAGCCTCTAACCACCAAACCCTGTGCTGTGCTCGATCTTTGTGCAGAGGGAGTTGGCCGCTGGTCCGCATGGCCCTCCTCTCATGGCCAATTTCAGCCCCCAGAGATCCTATTTGCCAGGGCCAATGCCAACTCCATGGGGGGGACTTGCAGCCCCTTCCCACAGCCAATTTTGGTCCCAGGGACTCCATCCCCCAGGGCCCGGCTTCTACAATATTTCTTTGGGGGGAGGGTGGCCATGCGGCCCCCTCCCCTGGCCGATTTCAACCCCTGGAATCCAATTCGCCCTGGTCAGCATTAATATATTTATTTGTTTCGTAGATGGCGGCAGCATGGCCTTCTCCTCCCAGGTCCAATCTTTGCCCCGGGGAACCCACCAGACTGATCTCAGCCTCAGGGACCCCATCCCCTGGGGCCTGGCCTAAACATTTAATATTTTTAGGGGGTCGTGTGGCACCCCTCCCCTGGCCGACTACAGCCCCATGGTCCCACACCCCAGGACTCAGCCTGCTAAAATATTTTTGTTTTTGGGGAGAGGGGCCCCCCTCCCCTGGTCGATATCAGCCTCAGGCCGCCATACCTCAGGGCTCAGAATTAATATATTTATTTTTTTGGTGGAAGGGGCCACACAGGCACCTCCCAGCTCATTTCAGCCATGGGGACCCCAATTTGTATGTATACAAATTTGGATTTTCTTTCATTTCTCGAAAACTGCGGAACATATTTACACCAAATAACAAAAAGGTTGCTTACTGGTCCAACATTACTCAATTAATGGTGATAGCAGTAATGTTCCAATATGACTGCCACAGTAGTTCTGGTTGTTAGCACTGTTTTTAGGATGGTCTGTTGTTTATGTTGTTAAGATGGCCATATATGTTTATTGAATGGTTTTATGTGTTACCGTGAACACAGCTATGGCTGAAACGCGTTGGTGTGGATGCCAGAACCTGTTTTTATATAGTAATCCATATTTTGCAGTACCACGGAGTTCGGACTCTTCTTTACGTCAAGGAGGCTGTTTTTGGATGTTTAGGGTTACCAACACTCGTACAGGACTGCTCGCCTCTATATCCCAGTGTTTTGTGAGGATCTGATATATATATATGTGTATATATATATATATATATATATATATATATATATACACACACACACACACTCACACACATATATTTATATATATATATATATATATATATCCAAAGAATATGTCCAAAGAAAACTGGAAATAAAAGCAGCGTGCTCTTACTGCTGGTGCAGTCGTGGGCCTGTGACCAGTCTACCCAATTCAATTGCAAAACCAAATTCAATAACACTGCGCTCCTGGGGTCTTTAGTTTCCATATTAGTTTAATAGACATCAGCATTACACCCATGCATTTCGACCAATGTGGCCTTGATCACGGTGGCTGTGTCTGTTTGCAATTAAAATCTCCACTATCATAGTTTTTATGCCCTGCTAGACATTATTGTTCAAAGTTTGTGTCATTTCAACATCCATATATTGTAAACAATTAGCATTCATGAATGACTACTTTCATTTCACCCTTTGAACTAAATGACTAATCTAATTACAAAGCTGACTAACCATGGACTACTATTACTATAATGCCTAGGAGGGCATAAAAACCATGATAGAGGAGATCTTATTGCAAAAGATCACTTTTGCAGAGGGCTGAAGTTACAACATCCCCCTTTCGAAAATTGCCTTCATAGAGATATATGTAACCAAATACCAGAGTTAATGACATTTCTCCTTTTAAGCTTACTGCTGCCAATGCTGCAAGGATTAGCTGGTTTGTGTTATAGTTATGCCACAGCAGTTTCTTTAAAAGAAGATGATTATATTCCCTCAGTTTATTTGTTCAGAAATCCTCATTGAAGTGCATGCAAACAGAAGCAGATTATTGTAGGGACTTGGACCTGTGCCCTACACTGGTAGCTGCTTATGAACTGCGACTGAAACGCTAACCACGCTGTACACCACCACCACTGCCTCTCGCCCCCAGCACCCAGAATGCAAACTGCTTGGCACACCTTTGCCATGCCCCCCTTTAAAGGTCAGTCTTAAGCCTTATGCCATGTCTCCTGCTTCCAGGTAACCAATAACCAGTCAAACAAGAACTATAGAGATAGGAGTTAGTGTCACAACTCCATCTTGTGCTCTATGTGCATTGAGCTTTGCTCCCCAGGCCAATGTCACCCTTCCCTTGTGGCACCTCCCTAACCTGAATAATACCAGTCATGCTTGCTTCCCTAATGGAGCCTCTCAGGTCTGTGCTCTGTCTTTGGTTCCCCCCTCCAGAGAGGTCTGAAGCATTGACCCTCCTGTTTTGCTATGCAAGTTGCATTCAGTTTGCACTTACAGATATCACAAGTCTAGTTAGAATAGTCACTTTTCCTATGTGGAACACTGGATTGTACCATCAGGCACTTGGGTTCTGTTGTAATATGTTAATTAATGTTAGCACCTGATACCTGTGAGGTCCATTTTCCTTGTTATGTAACAAGTGCACTTCCTTCCAGGTTCATTGGAATATTCCATGCTTCCTGGTGGGTCACGTGTCTTTTGGGAACACTCTTGGCTTCCTGTATAAATACACCCCTTGAACTTGCATTGGGCCTGGCCTTGAACCTGTTCCTGGCATGCACCAGCATAATTTCTGCACTCACTTTCCTGTGTTCCAGTCCAGCGCAAGTTTCTTCCCTGATTCCCCCAGTTTCCAGCACCTTCTTCCCTGATTCCCCCAGAGTTTCCAGCACTCTAGTCTTACAAGTCCTTCCGATGACTCCATGATTCTGGCATCTGCAACACTACCAGTGACTTTCTTCATGAGCTAAAATTCTGCCTCATCTTGAACTTCTTCTACTCAGTTTCCTGTCACCTTGGATTCCAATTCCAGTACTGTTAGGGCAAAGTACTTAACTCTCAGGTTAGTGCGCAATAAACTACAGACTTGCAATATTTTCGATACTTAAATTCCCTGAAGACGTGAGGCCATTTGGATTTTGAACTTTGTTGGAGTATCAAACCATCCCCTTGTGGCCCAGCATTTTGACCTCTTTTGTTAGCGCTCTGAACTCTTCCTTCACAAACTGAAATTTGTCATTGTGTTCCTGGCAAGTTGTATAGAGTAACTTGGAATACGTTTCTAGAAACTAAAATTGTATTAGTTCAGAATCAGAAATCATGTATGTTTCCGAGTTCTGGAAGTTCATCATGTATTCTTTAATTGGTTCCTGCTTTCTTTAATGTAATGTTTACGATGATGCCTGCGAGTGTATCAGAAGCGCAAACTACTGCTTGAGATTCTAAGTAGATAATCCACTGCTAACATTGTCTTTTGTTGTTTTATATAGTACCACATTTGCCTAGGGGATATCGAGGTCAAGAGAGTCCCATCTTCTAGGCACTGTACAATAAAGTAGAGCAGCTCCTGCAGTGATGTGGGATCATCTTTTCTTTGTTTTATCCCAATCCCCTATATCCTCTGGGGGTTGATGGTGGAACTAAACATTGGTTACTTGTTACACTGCACAGACCCAGCTGGGATTGGATGCCCAGCATCATCTCCGCGGTTAGAAACAGGTGAGTGCATGACAGCTAGGATATGCCCACTGCCCAACTTCTCAAGCAGACGGCCGACTTTTCAAACTTACCATCCTTTACTTCTTTACTTGTAATCCAGCACATTACAGGATGGATGCTGAAGAGGCAATAAAAGATTAATCACAGGCAGCGGGTAGAATAAAGGATGCCATCCATGGACGTCATTTAGGGGTCACCAGGGGTCACAGCTGAGACCCCTGGCTTGCCCCTTGCAACCCCTGGCACTGCATTTGCGACCGCTGGCCGCAGAGGTGGTCAAATCAGTGCCAGGAACACAGGAGAACCTCGTCCTTATGGACATTGGTTGGGCTGAAATCTCCTTGCCTTTTGTCAATTCTTATTACACTAATAGTGAATAATAATACAATTTTTCACTATTAGTGTAACAAAAATGGAGCACAGTTAGATGGAATATGACACTCCCTAGCAGTTGAGGTAAGTAATAAAGGCTTTTAAATGCATTTTGTGTGCATGCATGCATGCAGGTGAGAGTGTGTTTATGTGAGAGAGTGTGTGTATGGGTGATTGTGTGCATGTGTAAGCATGAGTGTGTGTGTGAATGTAAAGGTCAAATGGTGTGTGATGTCACTTCCGCTACCCCTGGCCTTTTGGTGAATTGATGTTCATGAAGCCATCATTGGCAGCACTACGCAAGAATGGGCGGGACATGGGCACAAGCGTGCACAGCCGCTTCGACAGTCACATGCAGTGTTCACATACTCTGCTTCAGACGGTATGGATTTGTATGCTGTCACTCACATAAACCAAACTACAGGAAGATCTGGTGGTGTCTGACACCTTTATGGCTCTTGTGGGAGAAGAAGGAACCTGTGGGTACGAACAGAAAATGAGTGGACAGAGGCCTGTTCCATGATTTTTGCTGGATCACATGGTATCAAGGAGGAGTTGGGCGCCCGCCAAATAGTAAACACTGGGATGAGGAAAGGTAATCCGATTAATTAAGATTACCAGTAAGTAAGTGGCACTTTAACTGATTGCATGCGAACTGTGCAATAAATGTAGACACATCCTTCGTCCTCACTCCTTTCTAGGTCTGGTTTGACAGCAGTGCTTAATTTGTGCTTGTTGTTTCCGGTGCTGAGCACTGGCACTTATTTTTGAGAGCTGGGGCTTATTCTTCTGCCCCAAGCATTTACTGCGAGCAAAAGACATATGGGAAAGACGGAGGAAGGGAAAAAAGAAAAAGTATCACAAAGGGAGAAAGTAGAAAGCTGCTAGAGTGAGCTGAAGGGGCAGGGAGTGGCTTTATATGGTTTGAAGAGGCCCGAGATGGCTTCAGTATTACGCAGCCTCAGAAGTCCCTGTTCCCACATTTAATTGCAGCAGTCGCGTGTTTAAGAGGAGGGCTATGGGCACCCGCACGTTTTTATTTACAAATTAAGCACTGTTTGACAGCACAGCTATATGTACGACCTATTACAAGAAATTCTTCAAAATATATATATAGAGCAAGCTTTGGCTCCATCCAGTTGACCATACTCTCTCGCTGCACATGCTGCTGTCTATATAGTGTGTCGTGATTCAGCCTTCAACGGAGTGCTTGCACTCTTATGCATGAGTGACAAGTTTACATCTTAAAAGTACACCGAATCATCACACATTGAATTTCTTACCAGATGCCATAATATATAGAACACTTTTTTGTTTCCATTGCTGGAGATTTTCTCAAAATGATTTTTTCAGTACTCAGAAAGCAATCCAGATCTTTTGAACTTGCGAATGCTTGTTACCCCTTGGTAACCTTTTTCCCTACATTGCGAACGTGTAATTATCCTGTTCTAGTTTAACCATAACAATTTCAGATGAGTGACAGGGATGCCTCACACAGAGCCAAGAAAGAATCCTGCCTCCCGTCACTCGCTGCATTCCTCACCTGGTGGAACAACAATTTTCTTTTACTGTTTGTCATCTACCAGGATGCGTGCTTGAGTGCTGCGTAAGCAGAGATTCTTCCGAGAATCCATTAATTCTCGCATAGATGATGTCCTCGGATGCAGTTATTTTGCCTTCTGTAAACCCTGTCAACTTGCGTCTAGCAGTTTGCTCTGTCATTTCTGGTAAGATAGGCCTGCTTCCTAAACACCCACCCATGAGTGTGATTAATACTCCCTTCCCCTTAAAAACTCCTATTAATTGAAGAACCTAAAAAAAAAGAATTGGATTCAATGGGCCACAAATGCTGTTAAAAGTGACAAGCGTTTGGCAAAATGAATACCCCTGGTGTTTAATTTGCATCTGGAGAATACCTTAAAGAGGCAACACAAATGGAGTGATGGATGCTGACATTGTAACAAGATAAGCACAATATTTCTTGGTATGCGCTTTACTGCTGTCTCTACGTGAATGCATTAGACTTATGTATAACGTGAGTATGAAAGTAGGGGTCAATACAGATAAAATGTATCAAAATCGTTGCAGGGTGTAAATTAGTCATGATTTATACATGGTCTTAAGTAATTATGTAGGCGCCTGAAGAAAGTGCATTTGCTTTTTAGAGTAGAAAGTGTTGAGGTAGATATTAAATGAATGATTTTCAACATGAGTACTAAATTTAAGGGGTAGCAGAAAGCAAGCAAGGAGCAGCAGTCTATAATTATCTGCCAAACATGGGGAATCTTAAAAATCTGCTTCACATGTTGTGTGTGTGTGTGTGTGTGAGAGATGGCCAGAGCTCTGCAAAAGTATGGCATGTTTGAAACTGAAAAAGTTCCAGTAACTATTAGAGTTTGTTAAGGACCACCCAAAGTGGTACCCCAAAGGCATGCATGAATACTGTCCCTGTGGCCATGCTTTCACAATACTAATGGCAACTGACTGCTGATCCTAGTAGAGAGATGCACCGTGTTTTACTTGAACCCCTCTAGGGAGATTGACTTCCGGCTGTGCCTGCTAAATCCAAATATGTAGGTCACAACAGGACCCCTCATTCTCACCTGCTTATGTGCTGGTATATAAGGTGGGATAGCCTGATTGGCTGCCCCCTGTGTATGAAACCCCAAAGGTTGTAGGGTGCTTTATAGGTTTAGTGATGGGGATGTCGTCCTCTTTAAGGCATGTTCCTCCCTACTGCTCCATCAGGCTTCCCCCTTTCCTCTTGACCCCACTGATAGCCAAATGCACTGTGAGGCTTGTGCTACACATTCCCTGAAGGATATTTTGTGCTATGGATGAAAATGTGCACCATTTCAAGAAGGTAAAGGCATCATCACCCGAGAGGGTGAGAGCAATACAGAGAGAGAGACTTTGATCTGGCGGTGTGCCCAAATGGTGGACACTAACTGGTTTGATGCCCCAAGTAGGCATTCAGTTTTTGTGTTGAGCATATAACTGTTCACCTGGACCTGACAGTTTCCTAGAGGAACATGAAGACGTCTGTAACTAAAAGAAAAAAATGCATTCTGCAGGATTGGTCCCCCAACTCCAAGGTTTTCTGTGAACTGTGAATAGGCACTTGGACATGTCTACATTCCCCAGGACTGGAAATAAGCAACTCACTCTCAACTATCCAATGTTCACCTGTAGAGACATTGAAGCTGTGCATGCATGTGGAGACCGAACCAGAGCCATAATTCCAACTGTTTGCCTTAAATGATTAAGGACCAAATCCCTTGGACTATGGTTAAGATCTAGGCTTGTTGAGCCTAGCTGAGATTGAGGTAAATGGCCTTGTTTGTCGGAAATGGTTGAATAGATAAAGGCTTGAGGAGCTATATCCCTTTGTTTCTGCGAGTTGCTTAGTGCTGGTGTGTCCTACTGAGAATGGAGACAACAGTATATGGCCCTACAGAAAAGAAGTTCTATTTTCAAGTAGCTCCCAGCTGTGAGGCTGATATGTGACTCTGCAAGAGGTCCCCGTGAGGGAGCTTGTCACCACTTTGCATCACTGCACTCCACATCATGAGGCCAACGTGTGACCCTGTAAGGCCGTCTGTGAAGTGGCCCATCACTACTGTGAGAATCTTCAGACTGCATCATGAGGCTGATGGGTGCCCAAGCAAGAGGCGCCCAGTGGAGTGACTGGTCATATGCTACCTGAACTACTGACATCCAAACCAACCTCCAAGCTCGCATTGACAGGTTAACCCCACTGCCTCCTGAAAGACGAGACCTAAAATGGCGAATGATGGAGACTTAGGTGTTCCAGCTGACTAGCAGGGAGGGTATGTGTGTATATGTGTCCTAGTGTGTGTTTTTGTCTCTGTTTATGTATGTATACGTGTGTTATAATATGTCATGTCATGTTATGTTATGAGGATTGTAAAAAGCGCAACTAATCAACCATAGGGTATCCAAGCAATTGAGCAGGTGTGAAGGTCGTCTACAAGGTCATAGTTAAAGAGCCAGGTCTTCGGGTCGCTGCGGATTTCCGGAAGTGGGCAGGTGGCTCTTAGGTGTAATGGGAGGAGGTTCCATGTCTTGGATACATGTAATGTGAAGACTATTCCTCCTGCTCTACTTCTGCGGATGCATGTGTGGTTTGCATGTGCACGTTAGAAGGGGTGAGAAAGAGTTGAGAGACAGAGTGAAAGATAGAAAAAGCATGCAGTGCTGACAGTTGGGCCTTAACTTATTTTTATGTTAGGAAGGCGTGTACTGCTGGCTATGCATGTACATGTGTTGTAATTTAGCGAAAGCATGGTAAACCCGTTTTCACTGCACAGAAGACAAAATGATTGCCATTTTGAAGAAATTATGGGGATGGAGATACCAAAATGGTAAAGGGAAGATGAGAGCAGAATGTGGAGCACTGGGATCAAAGGTTGCACTAGACAAACAAGCATTGGCAACGCCAATAGGTCTCGCCTACACAACAGCTATTGGCTATGGCAATGTGAATGTTGTACACCAGTGTGGCAGCTGTTCAGCATGTCTAAAAGTTAGCAGTGTGGAGTGTCAGAGTGGAGTGGGGTAGTGGAGTGTCATACAGGGGATTTGGCCTTAGACCACTGCAGACCGTATCATGACACATGATACGGCCTTTCAGTGTTCTGCTGGTGGACGCTGCTTCTGGCAGCAGCGCCCCATCCCATCTCCTGCTGGTGGACCCCCCCGAAATCAGGAAAGTCGGGTGCTCTGACAGGGGAGGGGGACGGGGATGTTGTGTGTGTGTGTGGGGCTGTGTGTGAATGTTTGTGTGTGCGGGAATGAGGGTGTGTGTTGCTTGCTGTATGTGTGTGCATGTATGGATGTGTGAGTGTATGTATGTTGTGTTGTGTGAATGTGCATGCGCTTGTATGTATGTCAGTGTGTGTGGATGTGTGTGTGAATGGATGTATGCATGCGTGGGTGAATGTGGGTATGAGTGTGTATATGAGTGTGTACGATGGTGCATGTATGTTGAGTCGGGTCTGGAGTGGGAGGGGTAGAAACCTGGGGAGAATGGGAGGGGGGAGGGATGACCCCTATCAGTGACGGGGCAGGAATTCCCTGTCACTGATAGTGCCTACCGCTATCGCGGTAGGCAGGGTAATAATCTCACAGGTGGGCTAGTGACAGCCGCCTGGCTGAAGACTGAAGTCTCCAGCGCTGCGGCTGTCACTGCTGTGACAAACGGATTGGTGGTTTGTATTGAGCCAAACCGCCAATGTCATATTATGGGGAAAATTACCACCAGCCTGTTGGCAGTACTTTTCTCCATTTTACGGCCGTCTGCCGGGTTATAATGAAGGCCTATGTGTCTAAGGATTGACATCACAACCTGAACCTGGATTGGTGATACAGCACAGTTTCCCAAGTTGTGAGTAAGATACGTGGGCCACATGTACCATAATGCAATGCAAAGTGCAAAACTGTTCTAGGACGTTCTGTAGTGTAAAGTGTAACTACAAAACAATCCATTCCTCCCTCTGTATACCTGCCCTTCCTACATGCTTGCATATGTCACATTTCATTGCTATTTGTCACTTCTTTAAATTTCTTTCCCAAGAGGATCCTACGCTGCCGGAACCCAATTATAATCAACAGGAAGTGACACAGAGGAAATGCAAGGCAGGACGTTCCAAACAGTAAGTTGTAGGTAGACATTTTCTAGTCATTCTGAGTTATCCTCTGCTACAGACCAGATCCACTGCCATCATATAAGTTACACCAAGTCCCCGATCAACCATTTTCCACACTTATAGGCAAATATGTAATAGGTCATCACTGAAAGCAATAGGACGGGAATGACTTGGGTGTCCAGCACTGGCTACCGCTGGACACACCTACATCTTCATTGGCATCATGCATCCAAAGTATGATGTGGTATGTGCCAATATGCTAATTTGTAACAAAGTCTTCCCTAACATGCAGAGCTGGGCAATATTTTCACATTAGATTTTGGCAGTACATGACAAGTATACATTGACAGGTTTGACATACACAATTAGCAACCAAGGTATGGGTGACATTTGTTTAACCCCACTCCCTCCAACAGGACCACATTGCTAATTATGGACTGGGCGGGCAGCCATTTCTGCTGTGCACTTACTCTTTAGCCAGTGTTTCTAACTTCATGTTCTGTGTTACCTGACAAGGTATACAGTCATGATCAGCACACATCCTGTGGTCCTCTATTCAAAGTTTGAGATTGACAGTATTAAAGGAGCCCACATCTTGCTCAAGTGGAAAAGCTGGGATGTTCCCCAGCTTTACTGTTTTCGCAATGTGCTGTTCAACCACTAGATGTCTAGTTTTGCCCTCCTCTACACCCAACTTGTCACCACCTCCCACACTCCCAAAATGCAAGCCTGCTGGTATCAGAACAACCCTCACCAACAATATGACTTTATCAATTATTTCCTGGCATCTTGACAGAAAGTGTCCAGGTCAGGAAATTAGGAACAGATTGTGACTCCACCTCTCCATGATGTACTTGGGGACAAATTAATGAGCCCCTTAAGGCCCTTGAGGATAACTCTTTATACAACTCCACCTGCACACACCAGTTAATCATGTCTATGATGCCACAGCAGGCCACTTGGCATGGCTTGAAGTGGCCTGCGTAGAGTGTGTCAAGGGTGGACCAATCACTGTGTTGCCTAACTCTCCACTTGAATGACATTCCATGAACAATGGGAATGGGAACACTTGTGACAGTTCCCCAGAGTGACAGAGCCATGTATACCTGGGAGGGCTCAAACATCTTACACCCGTGAGGTGAGTCATTGCGACTTTCACATATAGACCTCCAGCACTGACCCACGCAAACATAAACCTATGTGAGGGCCCATATGAGCCATTAAGTAGATAATATACACATACATATTGATAGACATATCATGGGCCAGCATGTCAGGTTGGTGTGTGGCATGCTGTTATGAGCCATATATGAGCATATGGGAATGAGTGACAACAGTGACATTAGACTGCCATTTTCATATATTCTTACCAGTGTCTAACATCTGTCAAGTGTGTGGTCTTGGACCAGAAGTCACACCCATACATGTTACAGAGGTCACTGCAGCGTGCACCTTTCTGGACAACATCTCAGAGCCTACAATGATATGTGTGTGTTCAGTTAACAAAGTAGTTGGCACGTGAAACACAAGCATAAATACTTCACTTCACAGGTTTAACACAGTTCATGCATTCCATGTTCATTAACTATGAATTGACTGGTAACAATATATATGAGAATGCCCTCCACTAGCCATATTTACGTACAGGGGTTATTGGGGTCCTTGACGTTGCCTCACTGATGGTGCAGGGACCTGTGCTCCAGTGTATAACTGTTCTCTGGCTGTATGTGGCAACAGAACAGAAAGGTCATCAGACATGTCCAAGATATTTGGTCATGTGCAACCTGTGACATTATTACACATTTGCATCTACATGCCAATAGCAGTGGTAAAATGTATAAATATACTTTTCTATTGCCATACACCAGTGTGAAGTGTATGAGGCAGCAGTGATGGCTCACTGTTTGGGACTGAGTTATTGTAAATTCTGGTACTTGTAGAGTAATGGACTAGCTGTGACACATAAGGGGCAGAGTCATCATTCAGATAGCACTTATTTGGGACAGTATTCATGGACACATTTAATGAGTATCACAAACATTAGTAATTTGGTGTCATTATTAGTTACATTGCTAAATATCTGGCACCACATTGTACACCTGGGAGAGCCGAGGCCACCTCTATCCTGGTGTACTTCTCCTTCACCCTCCTCTTCTCATCCTGTCACTTCTTGATGTCTTCCACGGCCCAGATGTCCACCTCCAATGCAGTGACTGCCCTGGCCAACAGCTACCATAAAGATGCCTTCCGTGAGGAACTGCTGCTGAAGGGTGGGAGACCATACAGTATCTTCTAGTTCCTCACAATGAATTTAAGGATCATCGTGGTCTCATCCTCTGTGTAGTTTGTTTTACTCCTAGTGGGCAGCATGGCTTCAGGATATACAGCACAGGCAGGCCCATTATGGTTTTTGGGAAACCAGAGCCTTGCGTATGTGTTGATTCTATCTGGTTTTGGGGTTTGGTTTGCAGGTGGGCTTGATTATGTACAGGTGCATGTGATTACACTGATTACGGCTGTGGTCAGATGATCCGGCCCGAGTGCGGATGATTTGCCTGAGTGTGGATGATCTGCCCGAGTTCGGACATAAAGATACTACTTGTAACTTATCTTTGTGAATACCTAAAAGTCGAAAACTTAGACTGTTGGTCTAAAATTAGACCAATAGTCTAAGTTTACCTTTGTGAATCGGGCCCTAGAGGTTTTTGCCAGGCTATAGGTGACATCTAGACCATGGGGGTAAAATCTAATTATTTTATTACTACTATAGGCCAGGAATCATGGGTTAAGCATTTCAAAAGGGTTTATGGCTCTTCTAACATTAGTATAGCCCTTGAAGAGGACATGGCCATCCCCTTACTATTGGAATTAAAGTTCCAATTCCACCATCTGAGCCTATGAAGCACTAAATAGCATCCCCGGAATGGCAGCATATCTAGGGTGGGTTGATTCTTACCTGGGACAGAATGATATTAACGCGGTTCTGATTGGGTTTTATAAGAAGGCACCTGAATTTCCCCTCAGGGTAGTTTGATGAGTCTTGTATTTTGATATGTCCATGTGATGCGGCCTCATCACGCAGCTCGTTCCATTTTGTCTTATTTTGCAAATTTTATCAGGACCTTACCAGACTATAATTAGTCCCTACTATCAGGATGCAAGGTATTCGCTCCTCCCTGTCTACTCTGGAGTACCTCCAATCTTTAGAGTTTCCCACAATTTCTGTTAACCTTTGTTCCTTTTTAAGAGGTGCCAATAAAACAAAAAATCCATCCACACATCCATTTTTCGCTCAAGGATGCAGCTAAATGAAAAGCACTGCAAACAACAGTCATCTGCCTCCTGTTGTTTGTATGTTTGCTATGCAGTAAATGTTCAACCTTTGGTTTTTAAGTGAATTTTCTTTAAGATAAGGGGAGTTCTTATTACCATACTGAATTATAACATCTGTTTAACCTTTAATTTTTTCAGTGAATACCTGGGTTTTTATCATATTGAGCCAACTTAAATAAATAGCAATAGCAAGTAATTAAATAGCAAGGCCTTTTGGAGAACTCCCCATGCCCGGCTCTGAATGCAACCCTTTCTGGGCAGTCACTGACTTGCATGGGTGAAGGAGAGTGGAGTGCTGTACTTGCCAGAGAACAAGCCCTGCAGCCAAGCTCCTGGTGGTAGCCAACTCTCTGCTGCACAGGTAAAGGCTGTGGGCAGCAGGGGGTTGGTCAAAGGGCCTTGCTGTTAATGTTGTTGCTATTGCTATTTAATTACGTTGTGCTTTTAGGTGTTGTTACATATTGGAACAAATACTGTGGTGTCATAAGCGTTGCATTTGTTGTGCGAGTTATGGTTTGCATGTCTGTTATGTGAGTTATGGATTGTGTTCCTAACCATAAGTAAACTTCAATTTGTTCTTACAGTGAATCATTTTGTTTAGGTATTCATTTACAATCTAGCAATTCAATTACGTTCAGTGTGTTACAAGCAATATGTAGTATATATCTTTCCTATAGCTAAGGGTGGCAGGCAACACACCATAATTTAACATCAAATGACATGTTCATGCTCTTTCATATTTTCTGTACGCTTTCACTGGTAAAATTGATCCATCTTTCAGTCACTGGGAGGCTCAAAACTATGAATCATCAACAATTGAGCTTTATCCTTCAAATCACTATGACTGGCTAAAAAGGCTGTAGGCACTATAAATATCTGTGGCGGGATGTGCAGGGCAGCATGGAGGCATATAAACCGGAGAGTTGATGACATTGTGACAAGTCCTTAAGCCATTCTTCAAATAAGATGACCGACCCCTCCTCCATGTTATGCTAACTCTACATTTCCCATAAGCAAAGCAAGTTCCACCAGCATCCTTTATACTTTATGAACATTTTTCACATATCCCAGCAGTCATGAATGGAGTGAGCTCAAAGGATTTTCAGCCATTTTGTTCACGCCTCCAGAACCCATGCTCAGAACAAGGCATCTTGAAAGCAGTACAAGGCAGGTGCATGAAGCCTGACTCAGGAGCAGCACACTATAAACAATGCAAACTTGGTCATACCATATTTAGCATATATTTGAGGGTGCATATTACGCCCTGTGAAAATATCTTTAGGGGCATATTTACAAGCCCCTAGCTTCACTGTGCGCCCCCATAGCGCCATTTTTTTTACACAAAGTTGGCACTAAGGTGGCTTTTCCACCACAATGTATTTACAAAATGTTGCAATCCTTGCATTGCGCCACTTTGCAAACTCTTGCATCACATAATGCTTGCGTCAGGGATAATGTATGCAAGGGGGGGCATTCCGACGTATGGAGGCCTAAAGAAATGGTGGAGTAAAATTTGCAACATTTCACTAAACCATTTTTTCTGTCATTTTTAATGCCTGCTCAGAGCAGGTGTTAAAATGACACACCCATTTTGATCAATGAGCCTCCCCGTGCTCTGCTGCACTAGCGTAAACATTTTTTACACTAGTAAAACAAAGGGCCACAATAGTGTCAAAAACATGGACACTACTGTTCTAACCGCCATGGTGTGCTGTATTGTAAATGTGTCGCAATAATGTTGTCATTAGGTGGGGCAGGGGCGACGCAGGAAAAGTGGCGCATTGGGACAGATGTGCCACTTTCTTGTAAATATGCCCCTAAGTGTATTAGTCTGTGTCTGCCATTATGGGAGACCTCATTTGTTTGCGGTCAGCAGAATGCCAATTCTGCATTTTAGATCTCAAAGCCTAAACCTTGTGACCATGGCATTCATTACAGTGCTGTCCATCATGGTAGTCTGGTTATCACCACCATTCAGGTGAGTAGTTTTCATTCCTCAGGCTTGACTGGCATTGAGGGGAATAGTTTTTTTCACTCTATGTCAAACCCTGTGGTATGTCAGCATATCTAGGGCAGTACTGGTAACCCCACTCATATATTTTATATATGTTTTCAATTTCGTATTTGTAAATAGGTCATCCAGTATGCAAACTTTCCACTTTTGTAGTTGCCCTGTCAACGCTGGTGCACACACAGCCTCCAGGTAAGGATTATTTATCAACAATACCTGGTGGAATAATTCTCAGTCAACACACTCAATGTAGCCACCCTTGACCAGGCCCATCTCACTGTGCATTCCACTGTGCTTATTTCTGTAGTGGGTTTGTGATGCTTTTAGATTGGACCAGTGTTTGGGCACTGGGTCAACCAACCATTTTTTAAGATCACAGTGTAGTCCATGTCTGCTGTTATGAAACCTGAGATGCTTAAACTGCATTTGTACTATCAGGTAGTATACCTCGAAGTTAGGGACAGCAAGTCTGCCCATTTCATGTGTCAGTTCCATTTTTACCCAGCTTAACCTAGGCTGCCTACTAGACTGTGCCAGCTTTATCATGAGTGCTCTCAGTTGTGCAAAGTATGTTCTAGTCAAGGAGATAAGAATGTTTTGAAAAAAATACAGTAGTTTTGGCAAAAGGACCATCTTCATTGGTCACTCTTCTTTGAAATGGGCAGCCTAATTCTCTTGTCTAGTAACGATTTTATGCCAGTGATACATCTGTCATAGCTCTCTTTTATGATCAGTGAATTTCTAAGAATTATGTTTGAACATATGTAAATATGAAAAAGCCAAAGTGAACCATAACATCGTTTGATCATATTGCACATGCAACAGTTCCCTGTGCCCAACAAAGCACAAGTAGTGTGCCCCTACTCACCACAGAATTTGGCTGTACGCAGTTAGGATTGACCACAGGAACTAGCCCATGGCGAGGCCCTGCATCCAGCCCTCCTCATATGCATAGCGTGGTGAACTGGAAAACTTGGACTCTGTCTAGACCCAGAGCGCATTCATACAGGGGAGGCCAACCCCCTCTGCACATAGACTTTGCCTGTGGAGGGCAGGGGTTCGCCACAAGCATCAAGCTCTGTGCCTAATCTGCAACACACAAACCAACAGATGATGGATGGAATGCGGAACAAATCAAACATTCACCCCTAGTGACAGAGCTGGGTTTAATCCATCAGTGTTTTTTCCATCATCTGTTCCTTCTGCTTAGGGTCACCCTAAGTGGGAAGGGTATGCTCAGACATGGGTCCCGTGCTCACTGTGCCACTGGATTCAAATTAGCCTGGCTGATGAGGATTGATACTCCGAAACAGGTCCCTGGATGCTTGCTTCCAGATCAGGAAGGACCTGGCCTGGCAGTACGGGCTGGACTGTTCCCATTGGGAGCAGGGTCCAGACTGATTTGCATATGGCTGGGTCCAAACCGGGGTGGCATGGTGAGCACAAAAACAATGGATTAGACTCAGATTTGTGACTGGGGGTGAACGTTTGATTTGTTCTGCATTCCGGCCATCATCTGTTCTTTTTACAACTTGCAGCACACACCATACTCTGACTGGACAAGACCTTAAACTGTGTGCAGCAGAGGTTTGTGGCAGAGCCTCATCCTGTCGCGGGCAGCAAACAACCTTCAGCCTTCAGCAAAAGGGTCTGAGTCAGGGACCAGGCAGTAGCCTGGCCTCGCTCAGAACCAGCTGCATGCAGCCAGCTTCCCCAGGTGGCAGTTTGCCAAGTGTAGACGCAGTGCACTGAACACTTCTCTTCAAATTTTTTCTTCATGTGAGAAGGTGGTTCTGACCATTTAATCCACCCGGATGTTTTTCTTTTTGATCACCTGGTTTTGGACCCTTTACAGTGGGGGAGTCTCATAACCTGTGACTTTCCCACAGTAAACTCATGGTGAAATGGGCTGCGTGTGTTTCACACCAGTTTCCGCCTTTTAATATAAGGGCACTGCGTTGCAGCAAGGATAAGAGTCACTTGGCTGGTTATATGTGCAGATGTGAGCACACGCATGAGGGCTGCACGTAGGAGGCGCCTGTCATGCACAGCCCAGGAACTGTGCACAGGTAGCCTGGCTCAAAAGGGACCATACAGGGTTGGGTGGTGATCTGAAATAGGCCTTTTAACGTGGGAATTCACATTTAGGGAAAGTCAGTGTGATTTACTGTCTTGACTGTACTAACACTCCATTATACTCCTATGGGAAAGGTTGCCTTAGGGCACAGTTTCAGTTCCCTGAAGTCCACAGACTCCAGAGTCACACCACTGTACACTGTAATCTGTGTGAAAAGAACAGTTCTGTAAAGTCCAAAAGCATAACTGTAGAGTTTATGGTTCATCCAAGGATGTCATATGTCTTTGAATCAGCCTAGGATCAGAGCCCAGGCCTTTTGTGACCCTGCTGGGCTGGATTAATTACTTTTCTCTCCAGCTGCAGGAACAAAGGTCTCACCCATCAAAGGAAGCATTTAAAACTGCTTACGCCAGTTCTGAAGGAGTAAAGGATTGGGTGAATTGCTCTGTGCCAATCAGCCAGCTGTCACACTATGCCAGGAAGAGGGCCTGCCCCTGGCCACTCACCAAAGGAGGAGTCTCTGGAGCCAAAGCAGAGGGGGAGCCTTCTTTGAAAATTTACTGGGGGAAGGGCCTGGCAGTGATGTCAGCAAGGGGTGGAGCTGCGACCCCTAGAGCTCTTGTGGCAAGTGGCTCCTGGGTGACAACATCTTGAGCTATCCCAGAAAACTGGACAGGGAGGCTGGGACAGGGGCAGAGATGTGATGTGGTACATCAGGATAAGCCAGAGGTGAAGCCCTGCTGGACAATCCCACCCTCACTTAAAATGTCCTGTGCAAGGGAGAGAGCTTTTTCTTGACTGTGCCTTTCTACAGAACACTGGGACTGGAGGCTGGTGCCATAGACAAAGCCTTGAAAAAGTCAAGGGTGACGAAACACGTGTCGGCTGTTTTCTCTCAACTATGAAAATTGTATTGGCTTTCAAACCATTTGCGGATTGTATTCTATTGGATCAGGGCACCAACTTCCCTGACACAGAACTAAGGAATAAAGGACTTTCATCATAAACCTGAGATGTGCCGTGGTTTTCTTCTTTCAGTAACAGGAATATCTGCACAATCAGGCTTGAGATATGCACTTTTTTCTTTGCAGGGCATGTAATTGTGTCTGTGCTGAGTGAGATTCTCACTCACCCCTGAGGCACAAGTGAAAGTGCTGACTTCAGTAAAGAGGTGTGTCCTCATCTCAGTGCCAGTGTTTGTTGTCCAGGTGGGGCCAACTTAGTGCCATAGGTGTCAATGGTCTGAGGGCAGCACAGACAAGCACAGTCAAGGTAGTAGTGGGTGGTGCAGGCTTGGAGGAAAGTCAGGGGCTCCACCCTCATTTTCCTTTTTCCTCGCTATTGGTTGGACTTTGGGTGGTGCTGGGGAGGAGACCAACAAGGAGATAGACTAACCAACTCCTCCCCAGTCCTTTTTAACATTCAATCAGCAGTGAGTAGCTGCTCACCAGAAACGCAAATTAGCAGTACTCCCTGCTTCCGGGAATGTCTCACACGTGGAGTGCACTCAAAGAGTCACTGTGTCAGGCAGTGAGTACTCCCCTCCTACCTTCAAGTTGTACTGCTGTGTGCTATCTCTTCCCATCAAGCTAACAACGCCAGCAGTGTGCAGTGTAAACAGGAGTTAAGTTAAACTTTAACTAACCTTTGACCTAACTTCTGACAGAGGACTCAGTTGGCTGCAAGGGGCAATACCAGCATGCACTGCAGCCTCTCTGCGGGGCTTGTGCAGTGCCATTGAAACCCTTCCAGGCAGGCCTGAGTGCAGTACTGCAGCCTCTTCTCCTTCCTTTATTCAGGTTAGTGGTCGGAGACTGGAGGCCTTGTTTATTTATGTATATGTGGTAGTAAACAAAAAAGAATTATGCCCCGGCATTTATAACTTCTCCAGTCACCACTGAATCTGGCGTAGGATTTGGGTATCCCACGACAAAAAAGTTTTTTAATAGTTTTTGTATTGCTTTGGGGTTCTTTTGCGGTCCCTCCTCCTGTGTCTTAGGGTTCAGGGTATTATTACCCTACCCCTTTTTCTTTTCCACAAGAGAGTACTCAGTGCGCTGTTTGGAGTTATGGGTCGCAGGAGATCAGAACTGACTGCATTTTTTATCAAGAGTTAGAAAGGAACTGTTGATTTCCGGGTGGTATCCTGGAAAATACTTGAGATCAAGGATTTAGGGCCTCATGATGAGTCTGGCGGTCAACAGACCGCCAGACTCGCAGTGGCGGTCATGTCCGCCGCCGGTTAGGAGTTTGGCAGACAGACATCCAAACGGCCACCATCTCCACCAAGAACAATGTTCCCGATGGGCTGACGGTGGTGCAGGTTGGAATCAGCCAGGGTGTCAGCGCCGCCCTGACAATTATGCCCTGGTTCTCCGCCAGCTTTTTCAAGGCAGTCTCACCGCCATGAAAATGGTGGGGGAGAACAGGGGTAAGGGGCCACACAGAGGCCCCTGCACTGCCCATGCCTAAGGCATGGGCAGTGGCGGGGTCTCCCTGAACAACACCCTCATACAGGTCCCCACAAAATCTGTATACGTTTTTTAACTTTGTTATCATGTGTCCTGGATACAGAAATGCATGACCCCAGGACATGTATCTTCATGTTCCAAGCACTACCGGAGTTAGAGTTTAAGGCCCAGAAGTTTTGGACTACAAGGACCTTTGTTTGTAGGTCACCTGTGATTAGTAGACAACTTGGTTTAAAAGTAAAAAGAATACTCTTGCAAAATGTTTACTGCTTTGCCATGGCAGTGTTGAAGCCAGTAGAAATAACATGGAAATAAAGAAAGCCAGAAAAAGTACATGGTTGGTATACCACCTGCAAGGTTGTCATGCTACTGAAATGTTTTTATGGTCTTCTAGTTGCTTGTAGTTGCACCAGTGGCAAAGCAAATCGGTCTAACTTAATAATACTGCAATCTTCGTGTTTGTTTTGGGTACAGAGGTGAGTATGGTGTTTCTACAGGCCATGGCTTGCTTTGGGCAAACCGTCAGTGGTGTTTCCTGCATAGGGTCCATAGTTTGCATATAAGGGATTATTATGCAACCGTGATCTTTCCTTGTATTTTGCCCTCAGCAGTTCTCGAGGCCCTATAAAGTGTCATTTCCTTCCATCACTGTGTACATATTTTTATTTAGAAAGTGGTGGCCAGTTTCGGGTGTAAGAAGGGCATTTTCCATTTTGCAAAAAGTTGTTGTTTTTACAAGATTTGTTTTTTTACTTTGCAGAGTTCTGAACTGGTATCCTACTGCACCTCTCTGAGAAGCTGCGACGGTGCTCCTTGACTACCCTGAACGTCAAATGCTAAAAGGCGTACCTGGTTCTCAATTTGAGAGTCCACAGTACAGCAGCCCCATGACACCAGAAATGGTGGTTAGAGTTGGTGGCCAGTGACTGCCTTGTGAGACTCCAACCCATATTTCTCACACTTCCTATCATTTTCCTCTGCTGGTAACTTCTAACTGATAGGTAAACATGATGAGATATCACTGTTGCAACTTTCTACCCAATCAATTTAACTACTATTGATATTCACGCCACTGATATTTTCAGGCACTTAGGAAAATTTAATTTGCCACAACTGAACTGTGATATTTTCCTACACATCCATTTTCCAACCCATTAGTTAACATTGCTCGAATTTTATGTCAGGAAACAGAGACATAACATTGTTTATGTTACACGAACCATGAAATCTTTGGGCCAAGCATTCTCCAGGTGGATAGATTTTCTGACTGATCATATTTCACTGACTCTGCTTTTTCTCCCCACACTATTTCCCATCCTTTAGGGTTTTGACTGAGAAGAAATCATGGCAAACTATGTGTCATATTTTTCTACCTCTTAGATTTGGCCACATATGTTTCCACCCATGGGATTTTCTCGAGGTTAGGAAAAATGTCCATTAGTCAGAAGTTATGTGGTCTTCTGTTACACTTTTTAGAGACTTATCTGCTTATTCTTCCGTTACTTTTCATTTCATACTGTTTTCCCTCGTTTCCTTCCTTCTTCTATTTTACAGTATTTCCCAAACGTATATACTGCTCATCTTCCTGTTATTGCTAGGATAATGGTACATTTATTTCAAATGAAGACTTTTTCTGGTTTGCTGACTTTCCTGTACCTTTAAGAAATGTTATTTTAAACTTCAGAACATCGATAAAAACAATGGACCTCAAGAATTAACGCCAACATTTAAACAGCAGCTGCACCTAATTCTGAAAATATTTTCAAAAGTCACCAGGGCCATTTCTGGATCACACCCGTTGAGCAACAGCCCCCCCAAAGCTGGCTGCAGGCTGGGACTGTCAGGAATGATGGAGCTCAGATTTCCTCCGTTCATGTATTTTTTTTGTTTGAAGTAACTCTTGCTTGGGGTCGGGTTTTTAGCATTAGTAGCATACACCGCCCAAATTAAGCCTCGCGGCACCTATTTCCCTCGTGCTTCAAGGCGCTCTCAGTATTAAATAATAAGTAGACCAAGACGTTTGAGTATGAGAAGTGGTATACCGACTAAGAATTCGTTTTGGCTCAGTTGACTGAACTTCAGCTCACTGGTGGAATGAACGGGTGATGTTAGCTTTCCCGCGGCAGCTGAGATCTTGGCTGGACCAAAGTTTTACAAACAACACATGTTGACTAAACAACTGTATATTTTCGCCGTGGGCGGTTTATTTCTGTGGGAGGAGCGAGGGAGCTGAGGTAAGG
This sequence comes from Pleurodeles waltl, assembly GCF_031143425.1. NCBI lineage: Eukaryota > Metazoa > Chordata > Amphibia > Caudata > Salamandridae > Pleurodeles > Pleurodeles waltl. The sequence continues at coordinate 41,470,686 of NC_090450.1, forward strand.
CTTATGGATGGGACCAGAAGAAAACAACATTAGTTCTGATAATTATGCTTTTAAAGTGTTTCATGCCACACTTCTGCACTTCTAACCGCTGTAAATATATGACATTACTATTGCCCAGTTTATTCAGAGATTTGTACTGAGCAAGGGATGTTAACATTAATTTATCCACAATATGTGAACGGAATTTAGAATCTTGCCTGACCACCTAAAGGTTTAGTTAAGTTATTCTTTCAAGAGTCGCGGAGAGAAGCATTGATTCCGAGGGGAGGGGCAGCACGCTCCTGGACTAGTTCAACTAGTTGGTCGACGTAAGACCTACAAGGGCCTGCCCCCTCAAGGTGCCTCCGCACGGATCCAGTCTTCTTGGCACCCGAGTCGACAGACCAGGCAGGAACCTGCAGAGGGGCACACGCTGCGACCGCCGGACATTCCTGCTGGGGCATTAAGGTAGGCGACATTCTTTGAAGCAGTGGCAGTCTATTGTCTCATTTTCAGCTTCCTGTCTCTTCCTACCCCCTGCCTATCTCCTCTGCTCCTTGCTGTCAGACTTTCCCTGCTCTCCGACTCAACCTCTCTTAACCCGGCAAACACCTCTCTGCACAGGGGCATCGATTCCATTGATGCAGCAGGTGCAGCAGCACCGGGGCCGAGTGGCCTGATTGGTGCTACATTTCACAGTTCACACAGCGGCCGGGGGGCACATTTCAGTCCTCGCACTGGGGCCCAGGACACACGAGTTACGCCACTGCATGTCGTGTGCGACATTTTAAAGTTTGCAGTCTGCCAATGTGTGACAGTTGCATGCTCCATGTGGCCCCTCGTTTAACAGGCCATTCGTAATGCGGGCTTGGGGGGCACTTAAGAGACGGCAAAAAACATGGTGTCTGGTTACCATTGGGTGATGCGCAAAATTACACAGTGCCTATCAACCCTGAGTGCCTATCTTAAATATCCCTAATTTTCAGCTAATCAGTGAAATATCACTACTTTGAATAAACATGCCAAAGAAGAAAGGAGCGTAATGCCTGGAAGGGCAGCTTGGGAGCATTTCTCTGCAGAAAAACAGTGGGGTGTTTAATTTGAGGATGTAGAATGTGTTATCCAGGGCTGTAATGAGAGTGTTAATTTCGAAGAGGAGACGAGGAGGATTTCATACTTAGAGGGGTTAAATTTTAGGTGATGAGAAGTCATCCAGTTGTGAACAGAGGTTAGGGTAATGGTGAGATGCAAGAATAAATCATTCTCTGGAATGTTAAATATTTGCCAAGTGCCTTTGGATTGTGTATCCGGGGATGGGGTTGGTGGATGTCTTGACTTAGAAGCTATATTACTTTGGAGATGAAGTTCTGTAGAAACTCTTCTGATTTCATTGGTGGGTCACCAAATTTGGTGGATGTGGAAGTGGAGTGTCTGTTGGCAGTTTTGACCACATCAAAGAGTTGCTTTGGTCGGTTCTCGCTGAGACCAGAAGCGATCTGAAGAGATTGGTTTTCTTGCAAATGATCTGCCTTTTGTACAGGCACCTACCATTTCAGGGACATTTAAGGATTGCGGTGGAGGATGGATGTCTCTATTTCTTCTGTAATCTTTTTAAGGCTTCCTTTCATCATACAAACCTTTGTTAAACCATTGGGTTGATAATTTAGGTTGTTTCTTTTTGCTTTGAAGTGGAGCTACATTACCAATGCACCCCCATGTGTGAGTAGTGCGCTTTACAAATTCCTGATAGATTGATTGAATGATCAAGGAGATCAATGAGACATCCAACTGTGAGAGGTCAAGTCATGGACGTCTGTGATGAGGACAAATGGAAGGTAAAACCTTCTGAGCAGTGTTAGGTTCATAAGCGACATCTGTGAGGCCTCCACCTGAGTATCCACAATGGTTTATTTGCCTTGATCATTGAAGGCTATTCCTTGTTATACGTGGTAACACCATGCCTCCTTCCAATTCTACACCAGTCTTCACTATCAGTTATAGAGTCACCGACTCTCTGTGAGCCATCATCCCCCATGTGTGCCATTTCTTGACTATACTGTCTGCCCCTTCTGCTTTTGGAGCACACACTGCATGCTCCTGCTGATATGCCAACTTGCCCTTTCTCAAGGGTTGTATGACATTACCATGTGTGGTTTGACCATGCACATCTTTACATCGTAGTTTTTACCACACATACCATTATCACACTTTCATATTTGCTTAGATTAAAAATACACTTACCACGCAAACAACTAGCATGCAGACTTACACCACGCACACCATTACTTCATATTATTTTAAATATTATTACTAAAGAGTACCAGAGTTTCACTACAATGTGACACTGCCACCTACCGATGAATGTAAGTAACAGTTCCAAAACCAACCCAAATACATAGGATCCTATTATGAGTTCGGCGGTGGCAGTCAGACCACCCCACTCCTGGTGGTCTGACTGCCAGATTTCGACCCTGGTGGTCGGACCACCAGGGGACCACCACTACTGTCAGGATCATAGATCCAGGCGGGATGGCAGTGGTCGGAGTCGTGGTCAGCCATGGCGGTGCTGAGTTTAGTGCCGCTGTGCTGATCACAAGTCCTCTTTCCACTAGCCTTTCATGGCGGGGTCCTTACAATGAAAAGGCTGGTGGAAAGTCAGTGCTGGGGGCCACGGGGGGCCCTGCACTGCCCATGCCGTAAGCAATGATGGGGCCCCCCTGCCAGCACCCTTGTAATACGACAGTGCACATTCCAAGGGTGCTGTTGTGCCATGGTATTGGCCTCGGCTCCCTTAATGGAGCCGAAGCCAATGCCGTGGCACAGTTACCGCCGTTCTGACCGGCAGAAAAGTCATAATACGCTATTTCTCGCCAGTCAGCCCAGTGGAAACGTCATAATACGACTGGGGGTGGTCTGCCGGTATTACGTCAGCCTCCTCCCCACAGCTTTGGCGGTCGGCTCATTCCGACCGTCAAAGTCGTAATGTAGGCCATAAACCTAAATACACAATAAACCCTAATACTCTGAATACAAAACGTATATATATATCTTAAAATGCCAATTATATTATTTACAGGTTTATGTCTCCCAGGAAAAATAAATACTGGCACGAATTATAGTTTCTTAGGGCGGGGGTTGGCCACAGGCCCTGTGGCCAACCATCCTGCATGCACCCAAACCCAAGCGGCGCATGGCCGTTGGCGGTGAGCAGCATGAGGTTGGATGCAGTGGGTGTTTTTTTCCAATTGTTCTCTGGAACCGCAGATCCACTCATGGATCTGCAGATTGGACAACGAAAAATAATTAGGCATTTTTTTTACCACAAGGGGGTAGTGTTCCCTACCCCTCTAAGTGTCCTATGGGGTCAGAATACCTGTACCCTGACCCCTCATGTGCTTTTTGCACTCTTCTTTTCCCACCCCCGAGCCAATGCGACAAACAAAATGGCAGTCGCAACTATTCTGCCAGGTTGCGGTTGATAGCATGAGGTTGAATGCAGTGGGTGTTTTTTTTAAAAAAGAAACCACGGATCCACCCATGGATTCACAGATCTGCAGACTGGACAAAAAAAAATTAGCCAATTTTTTTTACCTCAAGGGGTCCCTACCCCTCTATGTGTTCCATGCAGGTATCCCGACCCCTCGTGTTTTTGCACTCTTCTTTTCCCAGACCCGAACCAATGCGACAAACAAAATGGCAGTCACAACTTTTCTGCCAGGTTGCGGTCAGCCAATCTGTGCCTTGCTTTTCTCCTGGATTTGAGGATCGGACTTGGATCCACGGGTCTGGCTTCAGGGAGGATCTGCATCCCTATATATCTATATTGTTTGCCCTTAAATTACTCCAACACTACTGAATGGATTTATACCAAACCACATTGGATTTATACCAAAGCATAATCTGCAGAACAGGATCTAGCTTCCTGCCAAATTTGGTGTAATTCCGTTCAGCAGATTAGGATGCAAGCGTGTTGTAGGAAAGTCCCCTTTTTTGCCCTGGTCATCCCCAAACCTGTTGGACAGGTAATGGTGGTTACTGACTCTTGGCTGTGCCCTGGGCACCGCTTACCAGTCCCAGGGCTAGTGCTCTGTGTAAAGTGGATATTCAAATTAGGCTCATTATAATGGGCAATATTAACCTACCTATAAGTCCCTAGTATATGGAAGGCCATTTAGGTTTAGGGACCCCAGCATAGGTAGTGCACCCATAGGTGCACTGCCGAGGTGCCCAGTGTCATTTTAAAGACAGGCCTGCCTTACTGCCTGCTTTTAAACTAAAGTTATATGCAAATTCGACGTTGGAATTAAAAGTACTTCCAAAGTCTTAAACTACCTTATTTTTACATATAAGTCACCCCTAAGGTGTGCCCTATGTGCCCCTAGGGATGGATGCCATGTAACTATAAGCAAGGAACTTATAAAAATTGTTTTATAAGCCCAGGTGAGGTAAAATAGCCAAATTCGTTTTTCCATCACTGTAGTGAATGGCATCCATAGACTAAAACGCAGAGACTTTATTTTAAGTAACAAAGTCCCCCTAAGTGTCAGATACCCCAAGTTTGGTATCAAATTAATTGTTATAATAAATCCAACAACTTACAATTGTTCACTACAGTGTGACACTGCCACCCACTGATGAATGAGTTTTAAACTCAAACTGAAAAGTTGCCAACTTCAGCTCTGTAGTGTCCTTCTATGATTGGCCAGCCTCTGGCAGCCTGGCCAGGCTGCCTCGATGAGGTGTAAAGTGGCCTGGGCTGAACACAAAGAGATGTCCCTGGGGGAGGAGAGCTACCTCAGCAGATGGGGAAGCAGGAAGGGGTCAGCAGACCAGAATGTCTGTGATTGTTTTTAAATAAATCATTTTTTTGAAATGCAGCCTGCTTTCCTTAAAGTAAAATTAGATGCATTTAAAAATAGAAAAAAGAAAAGTTTTCCTTTCATTTTTTAAGAGTGCTCTTAAAAACGTTTTCGCTACCATTCACAAAGGAGAAGGTCCAAATATGCAAATATTTGGACAGCCTGGGAGCCTGTGCCTGCAGCCTGTGACGAGGGAAAGAGGAGTGGCGCAATGGTGGCAGAGGATGTGATTCAGGTAAGTTTTTTTATTATTATTATTTCCCCCTGTGCCGCCCCGCCACGCACCTCAAGCTGCTCCTTCAATTATGTCAAACACAGTGGGTCACCTGGATTAATTTGGCATAAACGCTTAGGAAGCTGAGAAGCAACCAACACAGTACTGCTACAGTTACAAATAAACATACATTTTCATAGCCAAAAGAATTATTGAATACAACAACCATGTTATCTGGTCATTAGGTGACAAAGGGGCAAAGTTAACAAGCATTGGCAAAACCAATAGGTCTTGCCTAAGTGAGCGCTATCAGCTGTGCCAATGTCTTTTAGCCATGTTGTATAGAAGCGTGGCTCCTGTGCAGCATGGCTGACAGATAGAAAAAAGTTCTATAACACGTCATAGCATTTTTATTCTTATAGCGAGTGGGTAAAATGGATAACAGGAGGGAGGGTGGGGGAGACGAATAATTAGAAGCTAAAAATAAAGCAACATGATGTGGCCAGTGCTGACAGCATCACAGCTTTTTTCCTATGGCGGTTGGGGGTGCAAAACAGACAACAAGGGGGTTGCAAGGAAGAGGCAACACAGACAAGGGAGGAGAGGTGGGAGGGGAGAAGCAATACGGACAACAGGAGTGTGGGGTGGGAGGAAACATTGTTATTGCTCATAACATTGTGATGTGGTGTTATAAATATAAAAAAAATGTGGAAGTATCAATCGCCACCCAGCACTAATATTTTTTCTGTGCACTTATGTCCAGATGGATAGAATTATAGGGTGACGTGTCAGGCTGCTGTGGTTAAAAAAATAATTATGAAAGACAACAGCAGTCATTCTTTGTTTGATGGATGCTTATTTAAAGATAATTGAAATGTTGTTGCTCAACCCCCTCAAATAGCAAGGTTGTGCATTCTTTTGGAACTCAATGACTAGTTTGAAAACTGATTGTGTGGTAACAGACACCAAGTTAAACCCTGGAACAGAGGTAGACCTAAACCTGTGAGCATGTGAAAAATGATTTAAAAGAATGAACGCTATGATGTGGCCAGTTCTGGCCTCATCGTCGCCTTTTTTCTAAAATTAGGGTGAATGGGCACCACTGACACCAAGAGAGAGGGAGGGTATTAAGGAAAGGGCAACAGGAAACTAAAAAGGAAAGCGCTATGACACAGCATTTTTCTTTCTTAAGGTGGCTGAGTGGAGCAACATCGACAACTAGAAGGGGGTTGTGTTGGATGTCAGAAAAAGCAAAACAGACAACAAGGGGTGAGGGTGAGAGTGAAGAAGCAACATGGACAACAAGGGAATGAGGGTGAAGGGAAGAAGAAACGCAAACAAGGGTGTGGGAGAAGAATTTACTAGGACTTACAAGTAAACTAAATATGAATTTAAGTAAATTCTACCATATTTAAGGAGTGAGCACAAACACTTTAGCAGTGGTAAAGTACGCAGAGTTCTAACTCCATCAAAAACAAATTCAGCAAAAATAGGAGTGAAGGCAAAAGGTTTGTGGGTGAACCTTTATGAAAGGTCCGAGTCAAATAATAATATTCTGCAAAAAAGTATTAAAGATATGAACATATGTGTGCCTGCTTCGTAACAAATATGTGAGGAGTTCCACTTCAAAGAGAAATTCGAATTTTGTTGAAAAAAATAAATAAAAGACACTAAACAGTTAAAAAATACTTCTGTGCAAAACACTTAACTACTCTTGTCTTTCAATGATACACGAAGACAGTTATAACTCTTAGTTGTATGGTCCTTAAAATAATATTGAGTAGATATTGAAAGGGGGGGGGGTAAATTAATAGCACAGACATTGCTCAGATGAAGAAATAGAGAAGGGAACAATGACTGTAGAGAGGATTCAAAAGTTGAGTGGTACAAGATCATTGGAAGGTGAAGAGTGTTGCTGGTTGGGATGAATTACCCTGGATGAAAGCAAAGGGGTTGGAGGAGTATATTTGTATGGAGAGCCTTGCCTAATAAAGCTAAGGAAGGAATGTATTCCCCTCTACGAGAGCTGCAGCGATGGAGGCCGTCAGCTGCAGTATTGCGTGGATGTGTTTCTCTTTAACTGCACATGTTTAATGTTGTAAGTAGTGTGCATGCACTTGGAAGAGCTGGTGTGTGCTAGAGGTTAGAGAAACAAACAACATGAACTGCTGCATAGATGACTTTTGTTGTTGATTTTCAATGTTGTTTGCCCCTTTAAAGCCAGTATGTTGCAGTCGTGGCTCGCAAGAGTAAGAAAGGGTGGGGCGGCGTGTGTGGGCAGTGGGGGGGCAATGAGCAAAAATGTAATGTTTCGCATTGCCACCACCGCACAGCTACTCAGCTGCAGGCTCAGGTTCCAGCCGGCCCTGTGTCCAATCCTACAGCTGCTTTCATGCTGCTGGCAGCATGAAAGCAGCGGTGGGATTGGACAGAGCCCCCAGCCGGGGCACTCCAAGGCAGAGTGGGAGCCGCTGCCTGCTCTCTCCAATCCTGCACTGCATAGTGGACAGAGCATACTGCGCATGTATGTTTAACTGGCCCCGACAGCCGGGCAAACATACATGCATACTGAGGTGGGGTGCTGTCACACCCCCTCAGTCCCTGTCACGCCAGTGGCCCCTACCCTTTTGCAGTAAAAACGTAATAAACTAAGCTTATTATGTTTTTACTGTAAAAGTTTTGCCGACGCTGCTGGCGGGGGAGGGACACTCCTCTACCGTAGAGGAGGAGCCACCCCAGGTATGTTGATGAATATTTAATTCAATTCCTCTGTAACAAACTTTAACGGTTGATGACCTCTTTCTAGATGATTTGGGTTCTTAAGATGGTGCAATGAATTCTTCGTTGTTTCAGTAGCAAAAAATTAAATGTCAAGTTGAAGAGATAGATCACTATCTCTTCGGTGATGGATTCCTCTTTGGACCTTTGACTGATTCCATAAAAAGGATTCTGCAATCCTGCCCTGCTCCAAAGAGGGAAGTTAGGTGAGCATGCCTTTGTTGTAGGTAAGGCACCAAGTAGATTATCGATGAGTTTTAAAAAGAGAAGAGCGGGCTATACATTTTTCACTTGTTTTTGCCTAATGACATTTTTCAGTAGGAACATATTTGTGTATAGTAATCAAAACAACTATGTTCCCTTTTTACAGGTATTGGAATTATACATGAGATACTGTAGTGTGCTGCTTGGGACAACTATAAAATATACCTTACACAATCTTTAAATTAAAAACGTTTATTTTCATTCTGCAGTAAGATGGTGACTGTCATGGGAACAAGAAGCATATTCAGTTCATTGATCAGACCTCATGGAATTCATCGACAGCCAGCACTAATGAATCTTCACTCCATACTGAGGTTGAACAGCAGCACAGTAGAGTGGAACACTGTGCATGCTGGGAAGGTGGCTATTATGACTGCTTCAACTGATGGGTAACAACTTTAACAAATACAAAACAAAATCAGTATGTTTCTATTGGTTGATCATAATTTCGTGGCTTATTCTCTTTGGTGTTTTTCTGTAGCCAGTTGTTCTCAATCTATGAACAGTAGTTTCTGTCCCGAAGTGCCTTATTCAGGGGCAGGACAGTCTAGTATCTCCATTGCTACATTCATTGCACTTCAGCTTAATCACATGCATGCTACTAGACCCAATTCAGGCAGGAGACTCCCAATTCATGAAGCAATAAATGGCTTCATTTTGGCTCTCTCCTGCATGAAATTGTCTCTGTTTCAATAGAAGTCAAATGTTGGCATGTAAGCAATCATCACTAAATGGAGTGGGTTCAGTGAGCACTGAATGGACTTAGAGAGCAAGAGGAAAACTGGGAAAAATAACTTTTCCTCCATAGGCTGTGAAAGACTGGTAGAAATGGAGGAAAACCACATGTAAGGATGACCTTACCTGGCCCCAGATCTACCATATTTTTAGAGGTACCAATTAGTTTATCATTTTCACATTAGCCACTCAGCATCTACATGTTATTGTTGTGTTACTTCAAACTTATTGGGACCATACCCAGTAGATTTCCTAAACCCCAAAAAGATACTGCAACCTTTCCTAGAATAATTGTAAACTGAAGAGTGTTTCTCATCCCTTCCTCTGAGTTACGCTCACGTCAGTGAATTGTCATCTGCAAGTGATGTACTGAATCCCCACTCTCAACATTGAGGTAACTACACACAGAAATACTAGTATTCTCTAATAAAACTAGCATTCATAATGTGTTTTTCTTATACAAAAATGAAATCAACAACGATAGCAATTATTAATAAACAACTAAATGAATTAACTGAAACAAGGATTAATGCAGGATGACCCACAAATGTTGTTCATTACACAATCCTAATCTACTAGTCTATATTAATATCTACATTACATGTTGTTGTCTTACAACTTTATGTTTTAGTCTAATGACTACATTATATTATTTTCCTGCCATGTTTATGGCAGTAAGCTTGAAACTGAAGTCCCGAGTTCTGGCCTCTTCTACTGCATGAGTCCCATTTGTTAATCCCTCCCACATTGCTGAAGTAGTTTTTTCCTTTTTCTTGCATTAAAGCTTATGAAGTAAAGGCAGTGCTTAATTTGTAAAAAACGAAAAGCCCGAGCCCTTGTTACGAGGTCACTGCTGCTTGCACCACCTATTGCTCCCACTAGCACTGTCAATGACAATGCTATCAATTCTAGCCATCGCACTCATAAAAATGTGACAATCCAGACTTTAAATATGCATTAAAATGACTAATACATGCCCCCCAGCTAATGATATAACCTTGGGTGACAGACATTAGTGATTTTAATGTACATTTAATTATTAAACAACAGCTGTTGTGCCTCTCACAAAATAAGACAGACAGTGCCACCAAGTGGCAGGCTGTCATGAGAGCTAGTGTTGACAATAAAGTACTGTTGCTGAGCACCAGAAGCCACTGGCTCAAATTAAGCACTGGGTAAAGTAGGACTATTTATGCTCATCTCTCACATCTGTTACACTGGACACAAAACAGTTCTGTTAGTTTTCAGGAAGCACACAGTAGCTGCTGTATTGTACTTTTTTATTTTTCCAAAAGAAGACTTGCACAAAGTCACCCTACTTGCAGGCAGAACACAAGCTAATGTGAAACACTGTAAAGAATGTGAAAACCTTTTCTGGCTCTGTAATGTGAAGAGATGAAATATGTGTTGATTGAATTATGATGGCCTGCAGAAAGGTAAACAACTTTACCAGCCCTAATAATTCTCAACATAGAGACTTTGGTCATGAAAAATGAAACAACGGCAGAGTAAAAGTTTGTCAGTGCTAGTAGTCAGTGCTAGTTCTAGTCAATGGTAATTTGATTATGAAAATACTGAAACATGAATTATGTGTTTTATTGAATATTTTTTGGAAATTGTATAAATGTAGTAGAAGGAGTTTTACCAATTGAAAGTAACATGTTCTCCAAGCATAGGAGACTGTTTAACATGCTTGTTGAGCATTCATAATGAATCTGAACTCAGTAGAAGGTATGGAAGATGTGGACCCAACACTGCCAGATCCAAACTAGATTTCTATAATATAAAAGATACATTTACATGCAATGTATCTTGATGGAAGACTAGTTCTGAAAATATGACATGGATTCAACCCTATTGACCTTGCATTTTGTCTCAATAATCCTTTTTCATTTTAAGATTGTTGTGTTCATACAAGCCATAGGACCTTCTAGGCCCCATCAAAACCTTTTTAAATTAGGAATATTCAACAGTGACATATGCTGGTGCTGCAAAAGCAGCTCTGGCAACCTTGCATGCATGCCTTTCGATTGGGAATACATTCTCAACATTTTTGGTTTTGCATTGCCTCCTAATCTTGTATACATGATCCTGGGACCCGCTGTCTTGATATGTCCAAATATTACCTACATCTATTAGATCTACCCTATGCTATCACCCATAAGGCAGTCTTTGACAAATTGAAAAATCCTGGCAAACACCTCTATATCAGAGGACCAGCACGAATTATGCAAAAACCAATCAATAATATGCCTGATTTGGAACAGACTAAATGCATGATTACAAAAAATAAATCCTGCATAATTTAGACCAAAAGCATATATCCCAGGACTTCTGGAGCTCGATAGTTATAGTCATTTCTCTGCTGCCACTTAAGGATTTTATTAACACAGATGATTCATTTAATACTTAGCTAAGCACTCAAACTCAGTAACTATTGTTTTATTCCTTTTACACATCTTCCTATTCTATTTTCCTACATTCTATATTTTTCCTTCCATTCTCATTTTCCCCTGCAAGCCTTTTCATATATTTACCCAGCACCAGACCATATTGTCACTATATCACCATTACAGTCTGTAATATGCATTTAAAACCATGTGACATGACAAGTGTGTCTTGTCACATTGAAGTGGTCATTCCGAGTTTGGCGGTAACTGATCCACCACGCCGGCAGCAGTCTTTTGGCCGCAGCCAGGGCTGCGGTGCAGAACGCCATTTAACGAGTAAGGCGGTGAACCCAATGCAACACAAATAACTCACCACCAGCACTGCCACCGCTGACGAGCAGGAACCAGCAGCAAAACCCAACTTCATGCAGGCGGAAGCCAAAGTCCCACCCGCCATATTCTGTGTCACCACACCGCCAAGATATCCGGTGCAGGCTGACCGCCACGAAAACCTGGCAGAAACAGAAAGTACAAAAGGAGATACCCACCTCCAGGCATTGAGATGCCTCTCGGCCACTATGGCAGACGAACTGCTAGTCTTCCCAGGATTGTATCTCGCCATACACCTTCAGGGCCACCGACAGCGATGAAGACGACAACCGTCAGTACGCCTAGCACAGAGGGGAGGAAATGGCAGTGATACAATCCCACACATAACACACATTACTCGCACAGACAGCTAAGGCCACATACAGGCACACACAATATACGTCAATGGCAAGTATCCAATACACACACAAAGCGAAGCAGATACGTGGCAAACATGTAGCACAATGCACTCCAACACCACCAACACACCCCATAATCAGACAACGACAACTAGACCACAAACACTTCAATGCAGGAACATACAGGCAAGTTGTGCGACACCACGCACACACACACCATGAACTCTATGTAGCAATGACACACAATCAATAGCTGTGAACATACATCCAAACAATGATACAGATGACACAACACATACAATCAACAATTAAGGAAATCCACATATGCAGCACCATACACAAGGACGCACACAACACCCTACACAAACAAGCAGTCACACACATCAAAACATTCCCATGGCCCAAACCATCTACCCAGAGCATGCAACAACACAGACACAATCTATACACTGACCTCACACACCTTTGCACATAGATGTCACACCACTATGTAGAAAGAAACCAGGATGAGCATCTCAACTTGCCAAGCACAGCAATGTGGGCAGATGTATTTATAAACAGAATGTATAAAAAACTATATACAAAATGTGCAAAATAGCAAGTTCAATGTCTGGTAATGAAGGACACATTGTCCAGATATCATGGCCCCAACTTGACTCTGGGCAGCATAGGGCTTCACGTCATAGGGGCATTAATGGGACAGGCAGGCACCTCAAGGGGGTGGAGGGTGGGGTAAGCTTGGATGTGGAAGGGGCACATTTCGGTTTGTGCTTAGGAGGGGGGACTTTGGCACTGGGAAGGGTGGATTTCTTGCTGGGTGGAGGAGCAGGGGAAACACCAGAGGGGGCACCCAAGGAATGGGAGGTGGAAGGGCCTGGGAGGGGCAGGGGGACACTGCACTTATGGGGAAAATGGGTTGGGAGAGGAGTATGGAAGATGTCAAGTGTGGCAAGGAAAACGTTCTTAGGTACATGGGGCGGTCACATGATTGAGCGTTGGGAGTGGAGGTAGAGGGAGTGCTCGTCTGAAGTGTTGGTGTGCTTACGTGGATGCTGATGTGTGCAATGCCTGTATGTGTGTAGTGGCTGAATGTTGGGTAGGTGAGTGGGTGCATGTGCATACACTGGGAGAACGGTAGAGATGCAGGGAGAGGAAATGAGAGATGTGTGAGTGAATGTTGTGGTAGTGTGAGCAAGTGAGCTGGATGTGCTGCAGGTGGCTAAGACAGTAGTTGTGGGGAGTCCCGATGTGGTGTGTGGGGTGTGGGTCTGTGAGTCTGCTGTTGTGGGGATTCGGGGTATGACAGGAATGGCAGTAGGACCAGTGTGTGATGATGCAGTGCTGGCAGGTGCGAGTAGAGATGTGACTGCAAGGGAGGAGGTGGTGGGGAAAGGGTCTGTTGTTATGTCTGCAGATGTGTGTTGAGTGTGTGCATGCCTGTGGGAATGTTTGTGATGCCTATGACTGTCTTTGCGCACCTTGTCTGTTGTAGTGGGTGTATGCTGGTATGTAGGTGTGCTTTGGACGGGTGTAGAGAGAGGGGTTGTGGATTTGGAACAGGTAGCTGGAGGTGGGGCGTAAGATGAAGGGACACTGGCTGCCATCAATGAGGGGGCCAGAGTTTGAAACGATCCCTGTAGGACAGACGAGGCACTGTGAATGCCTTCCAGGAACGCATTGGATGGCTGCATCTGGGATGCCAGTCCCTGGATGGCATTCACAATCGTTGTCTGCCCTACAGAGATGGACCTCAGGAAGACAATAGCCTCCTCACTGAGGGCAGCAGGGCTGACTGTGGCAGGGGCAGATGGGCCTACCCTCCTGGGTATGCGGGCATGGGCAACTGGGTGGGGTGCCACAGATAGGGCGGTGCTGGTAAGGGGGAGGCAGACAAGAATGGTGCTGTGTGGTCCCCGATGGCTCCACCACCACCAGGGAGCTACCATCGGAAGAAGAATCTGAATCAGAAGTGTTGATAGCTACAGTCTCCCCATGATGCTCCTCACGCCCTCCATCCCACTTGTCCCCTCGGCTTCACTGGTGTCCGCCTCCTGGGTCCTGTAGGCTGCTGCATCCTCCCTTGCCGGTGCCCTTCCTCCTTCGCCAGATGATGCTAATGCACACATAGACAGAGGTGGAGTGAGAGAAGGAGGGTGGGAGGAACAGAAAGGCTGCAAATGATGTTAACCCACACATCCACTTCACATACAAACAATACAGATTACAGCCCCTGCCGGAGAAACAAGAGACCATTTAGCAATCATTTACTCTTGGGTCATTCAAGCAATACCCAAACTCACCTCATGCCTGCAGCCTAAACACCTGAATGAAGACCACAACATGGCTATCAACTGCATGAATGACTTATCCAACAAACCAGCCCAGGACCATACCCATCCACGTCATCCATTACGGGATGATACAAATCTGAGCACAGAGGGAAAGGGAACACTAACTAGCTGACAGGAATGTGTGGAGTACATGTGCCACAGAGGTCCGTTGATGTAGCAAGTCAAACAATTGCAATGTTCATGTAGCATGCCTGTCATTGCCCATATACAGTATCTAAATGACCACCTTATACTACAACAGTACACGCAGAGTTGGAGGATGCAGCCAGTGACATCACTGAATACATGAGCAACCCATACCTATAGTTGAACGTGTGCCACAGTACCACCATTTCTTCTCCTGCTTGGCTCAACATAGCTATTGTCACACACCCCTACATGATGCGTGTCACAACCAGGACTGTGCATTCCCTAAATCACATCTGACCACATCAATTCCTAATCCAGTGTGGGTCGCAGTACACAACCATGCAGTAGTCACCTGAGAGTCAACACTTTCCCCCTTGTGGCTGCTATGCTGCCTTCAAGCGCCCATCCAAGTCTGGGTATGCTACCACCAGTATGCAGGCCATTAGGGGGGACAGGGTCCGATGGGCACCCCTCCCACGCTGGGAGGCCATCCCCAGCTGGGCCTCTGTGGATTTCCGGGCCCAGCACCTCAGGTCCTCCCAAGGCTTCCTGCAGTGGGTGCTCCGCCGGCTATGGACCCCCAGGGTCTGCACTTCCTAGGCGATGGCTCTCCGTAACCCTTTTTTCTGGTGGGAGCTGACTTGCATGGGAAACATTCAGAAAAGGGTGGACATGATGTTAATTACAACAATACAGCAGTAACCTTTGGTGACACACAACAAACAGGGACCATGCGCACTGCCAATATTCCACACACATCTTGTGCATGCTAAAAACCTGATCAGTCCTGACATGTCAATGTGCACACACATACATCGTCAAACACCAACTGACATGTGGGCCAAAGGACGTGTACTGACCCGTTGCCCTGGTGCACCGTACAACTGCCCATACAGCGTTAGGACCCCTTCCACCAGTTTCTCTAGTTCCTCCGTAGTGACGGCTGGGCCCTATCCCCTGCAGTGCATGCCATCATTGCTCCACGGGAGAGGAAACAGCAACACACGAAGTGGAGATCTGTCTTGCCCGAAAGCCACGAGTCAAGTGAGCTGACATACACACCGCAGCGGTCATGACCGTCACTCCTGGCAGAGATCGTCATTGGTCCTAGCAATGTGACCAATGGGGAGTTGCACAGCGGTTCAGGCCGCCTTCCGCCATGACAACTTCCGCCAGCAGAACAAAGTCACTTCCAGCTGAACAAAGCATGCCGGACAGGCGAATGTCATATTAGCCTGTGCCATTACTGTCCTGGGTGCACACTGCGCAATCACCTGCATGTCGTCACAAATAGATACATCAGGACACACAGTATGGATAATGACACATGTAGTGAGTGTCTGGTGACATCACCACATTTTTCACTACAGTTGTCACCATATTTGATCAGTACAGTGGAACACATGGAAGGTGTACGTGTACATGTCCTGTATATGTCCATTGCCACAGGGATCATGTGCCATCGTCTGGTTAGGAATGGATTGTGGAGTAATGTGTCTTCCCACAACATGACAGCCAACTTGCATAATTGACACTTCATGACTGTCGTATGTCATACTTGGTGCCCTACATTGTGAGAGGTTCCCAGATTGTTGTGTTTGTCCCTGCACAAATATCGCCACAATGGAGTAATAAGGAATGCACCAGTTTACCGGCCACTTGTAAATCTTGTTACCATGGAAGAGCACCACATCAACCTGACCTATCGACTGAACCATTTGTGCATCGGGGAATCGGTCACCCAGTTGAAGCCAGACCTCCTGCTGGGTTTGAGAAATACATACGCCATTCCTCCAACAGTCCAGGTGTTGTTAGTCCTACATTTTCTGGCAAGTGGCTCTTTTCAGTTCACAGTGGGACTGGCTGCAGGGTTTTCACAGCCCCAGTTCAGTAAGGTGTTGCAGGATGTGCTCGATGCCCTCCTCAAGCATGTGCACAGGTACATTAGGTACCCACAACCTCCACAATTGCCTGCTGTAAAAGTAGCCTTCTACAACATATTAAATGTCCCACATGTAATTGGGGCCATTGATGGGACTCACATTGCCTTGGTACCTCCAAGGACCAATGAACAGGTCTACATAAACAGGTATAGTATATAGTCACTCAATGTGCAAGTGGTGTGTCTTACAGATGAGAACATAACACAAGTGAAGACAAAATTCCCAGGATCAGTACATGATTCAAATCTGAGGAACAGCAATGTCCCCGCAATGATGTCACAGCTACAGGGAGAAAGGGCCCGGCTCATAGGTATGTGTTCTGCCCTCCAAGTCAGACGTTTGCACCCCTCATAACACAGTCAGCACTCTGCCTAGCATTGTTACTTATGGTCATGTTCTCTTTTCCACACAGGTGACTCAGGATACCCCAACCTGCCCTGGCTCCTGATACCTATGAGACATCCAACTACAGGAGGGGAGAACAGGTACAATGGGGCACATGGTTGGAGGAGACGAGAGATTGAGCGGACTTTCGGTCTCTTGAAAGCTAGATTTTATTGCCTTCAAGTGTCTGGTGGTGCCCTACAGTACTGACCTAGGAAAGACTGCAAGATCATTGTTGCATGCTGCATGCTCCATAATCTGGCCATCAGAAGGCACATCCCACTGTTGGAGGAGGGGGGCATTGATGCTGGAGCAGTGTTTGGGGCTGGTGACTCTGATGCTGAGGGGGAGACAGACGAGGATGAGGCACACGACAACTGACTGACCTGGTTCGTCACTACTTTCAATGATGTACAGGTATGTGTGAATTGTATGTCACCTGCACATGGAAGATGTATTGCTGGAGCCAGTCACTAGCCAGTATTTGCATGAATCAAGGTGTGTGTGGGGACTGCAGCCTTCCATCTTGGTTTCCGACCTTGAAGGGTAGTAGACTTACCATGATGGGTAATGGTAATGCACTGCTGCTAAGTACATGTGTGGAATGCTGATGCCATTGTGTTACAGCCTTTTTGTTGTGCCAAAGGTTTAGGGTCCTCAGTCTGCCTGTTTGGGGGACTTGTCAGTCTTGTCCTGCTGTCTAGGCATGTCATGCTGCATTGTCGGCTGCTGTGTGGCAAGTACCTGTTCCTGACCACTCAGGGAGATGTACAATAGAGGATGATACATATGTTGCAACTTTCCTGTCCCACACGTGTGTGATGGCCTATGCAGACCCTTACATATGTGGTATCATAACTGCTGGGCCTGTCATCCTTTGTATGTGTCAAATGGCATGGATGCATGTATTGTTTATATGCCTTACAATTTTGTGCCTGATTCCATTTAATTTCCCCTCATCAGGTCACATCTCTGTCTGCAAGCTGATTTCTGTATTCTCTGTTGCCATCATTGACACTGGAAATCATTACAATTTGAATTTACTCACACACCTGTCTGGGTGTCCCACTACATCTGTCACTTCAACCTTGCTATGGTTCTGACGTGTATGTATTTGCTTCTTGGAAACAAGATTGCCTCTACATACAATGAAGAGACGTGTACCATGACTTGTGTGAATTTGTGTTTATTGAGTGTATGACAATATAGTCCACAGGAGTGGGGTATTAGTGTAGGTGCTATCAGAGTGGGTGGTACAGCTGTTTGTCACACAAGTCCTGTATCCATTTGCCCAGTATGCTGTGTACTTGGTATTGAACAGCCAACAGGGTGTAACAGTGGCACACAAGGGACACAGTTCAGAAGAAGGATCACTTACTGGTGGGGGTATTGGTCTTGGCCTGAGGTCCTGCGGGATGTCTGGATGGGTGGCCTCTTTTGCGGGGTAGTTCCTCAGGTGCAGGGGTAGGGTGCTGGTTGCCTGTGGGTCTTCCTCCTGTGCCTCAATTCCAGTAGCAGGTGCTGATGTTGTTACCAGTGGTGTTGCCTGACTACTGGATGTGGACTGCTGTTAGGTTGAGGATGTCCGCAGTATGTTGTTCAGTTGCTTGAACTCCCCTAATAGGGAGACAATGGTGGCACTGAGTGCCTGTCACTGCTGCATGGCCTCCTGGTGGTATTCCCTCTGCAGCCTTTGCGTGTCCTGCAAGGTGGTGTGTATCTGACCCATCTTGTCCTCGGTTTGCTGCTAGACTCCCAGGACTCTGGAGACGACTTCCTGGCCAAGTCATGTCCTGTACCAGCCTCGTCCCTTGGCCCACGATTGCCCTACCACTGGCCTTTGCCCCCTGTGCCCCCTCCCACTGACACCAGGACTGTCAGTGTCTTGGACTTGCACAGTTGACTCCTGCCCCTGTCCTGTGGGTCACACTGTTGTTTGATGTGACCTTGGGACACAGGTATGAGAAGGTGGGCTCTGCTGTACATTGGCTGCCACAGGGGAGGTGGTTTCAGTTGTGGGCAGGGCGATGCTGGTGGTGGTGGGCTGACCACTCATGCCTGATGGGCCAGGTTACTCGCCCATATCCATTCTTCCAGGGTAGTCCTCCCCTATTGAACCTGCTTTCAGGCCTGGGTTTTCTGTCACTGGGCTCCTCTGCTATGTGGCAGTACTTGGGAGACCTGTGTAATGAGAGGTATTGTGTCAGATGATGGTATTCTAGCAGTGACACACATGGTTGTATGCCATCATAGATTGGATTTGCAGGGCAGTAATGGCATTGACAGTTAGCAATCCACTGCTTGTGTTCCCATCAGTGAAATGTTACAATGGGCCTATTTTGGAGGATAGTTCATGTTTGCCTTGCTACTGTCATTGCATGAACTAATGTGCATTCGTAATACTTATTGGTGATGGGGAGTGACATGGTTTAAGGTGCAATTGCAGTAATGTGACGTGGATGTAGCAGTCATGCAAGGATAGGAAGTTTTGCATTGTGGTAGATGTGGTACTTGCTGCAGTGTGGGGTATCCATGCACTAGATGGGCCTGTGAGGGAATGGTGTCAGTAGGGTGCTGTGGCATGCAAGGGTGGGTATTGGGTAAATGGTGGGTTTGTGCACATTAGGGTGGTGGGAGGGGGTACATGCTGTGCACAGGGACATGTTGGCCGGGGAGTACAATAGACTTACCAGTGTCCTGTCCAGTAGTTATTCCCGTCAACCCTTCTGGATGTAGTATGGCTAGGACCTTCTCCACCCACAGTGACATTGCTGGGGGGTCCGGTGGGGGCCCATCACCTGTCCTCATGATGGCAATTTGGTGCCTGGAAGCCATGGCCCGTACTTTCCCCCTAAGGTCATTCCACCTCTTCCTAATGTCATCCCTTTCTGCGTGGATGGTTACCCACTGCATTCACCCTGATGACTATCCTCTGTCATGGGTCGTTCTTCCGGGCTATGGATGTCTGCTGGACCTTTGCCCCAAACAGTCACGGCTCCACTCTGAGGATTTCCTCAACCATTACCCTGAGCTCCTCTTCTGTGAATCGTGGGTTTTTTGGTGGTGCCATGGTGGTTGTGTTGAGGGTGGGGGTGTTTGATGTTGTTTCCGGGTGTGCTGTTTGTTGATGTGAGTTTGTGTAGTGGTATGTGTGTGCTCTGTGGTGTTTGTGTGCAGTGGTGTGTTGTGTGATGCGTGTTCAGTGTGAAGGTGCCTGTAGGTATCTAGGTGAAGTGCCTCCTGTCAGTGTGCACTTGCCTCGCTCTGTCAGAGTTTATGGTTGCAAAGGGTCCTGGGTATGTGTGGGGGTGTGTTTTGTAGCGCTGTGGACAGGTGTGTGAATGTGTCTCAGGTGTTGGATAATGATATTGTCCAATGTGGTGCAGTGTTCTGGCGGTGGTTCCTATTTTCCCTGCGGCAACTCTGACCGCCAATGGATTTCTGCTGTGTTGAGTCCACGGTGCTGATTTGTGACTCGTTATTTGTGAGCCGGAATATTCTCGGCGGGGCGGTACAGGTGGTGCAGCCGCCTCCTACATGCCGTTGTTTGGGATGACGGTGTCGTTTTTTGGGTGTATTTTTGGCGGTGTGGTGTGGGTGACTCGTAATATGGCGGTCTTCACTCTGCCATCATTATCGGTTTTTCTGCGCCCACTTGTGCGGAGGTCTTCAATGATGACTGCCAAACTAAGAATGGCCACCTAAGACTCTAAAACTCGTCCAATAGGTTGTTAGTGTAGTGGAGTGTTTAGACTTGCTCAACCAACAGTCACAGTCCCTGTAAATATAAACCACAAAAGGTACTAAAATATCTTGTGCTTAATCTGCTGTAGCCTGGCACAAAAGCAGTCAGGCCTAACTTATAGGCAATGTGTAAAGTATTGGTGCAGCACATAAACAGTAATGAGCGAAAAAACATCACAAGAAAACGTTAAAAAGGAGAGTATATTTTAATTTAAAAAAATCAGTCAGTAGAACTGAAATTATGATTTTTTTAATTTTCAGTTAATAAATAGCACCTAAATGATCAAAGCAGACCTCTAGTTGAATGAGACAGGGGCTAGGTCGAAAAATATGGTCTACTGCGATGGAGTGCTATTTGGATACAGGAAGTGGGGCCCAGTTGAAGCTTACCTTCAGACTCAGAAGAAATTAAAAAAAATGTTCTGACCGGGTTAACAAGCAGATCAGGTTGGTCCCAGTCTCCTCTCAGTTCTCAGACCAATTTCAAGCCAAAATTATCAAAGACCCAATTTTGGGATTTTGGCTGTCTAGGCAATTGTAGAACCACTTCCAAGGGTCCAGGACAAGAGAGGCACCATTTGGAGGGTTAAAACTCACTTAGACTAGGTCCAGGTTTAAGATGGTTAGAGCCCTTTAGGTCAGGCTCTGATCCAGGGGCCAGCCAACTAGTCCCTGGAATCATTCTGGTAGTATAGAGCATTTCTTTCAAGTACATTAATGCATTCCATCCAATTAAGTGCACATCAGGCCACAGCAGCAGGCAGTCCTCTGAGAGTCTTTCTACAGGTCCAGAAAGTGAACTGAAGAGTGGGTCTGAGGGTAGTATTTTTTATGCCTGGTGCCTTCCTTGAAGTATGAGAAATTTCTAGAGAATTCCTTTTGAAGTGCTTGGTGTTTCCTGCATCTCTCGCCTCGGCCCCAACCTGTTGCCTGAACAATGCAGTGATATGAAGTACTTTAAATGAAGGCAGTGCACAGCTTATTGCTATGGAAGTTGTGCTGTGTCCGCCTCCAATGTTCCATCCTTCCACTGATGGCCCATCCAGGCACACCTAATCCCTTTGTTGAGGAACAATCAAAGTCCAAAAGCCACCTACACCCAGTCATGTGACCCAGGAACAGGCATCAAACACAAAGGGGGTCATTCCGACCCCGGCGGGCAGCGGGCACCGCCCGCCGGGCGGAGACCGCCAAAAGACTGTACCGTGGTCAAATGACCGCAGCGGTCATTCTGACTTTCCTGCTGGGCGGGCGACCGCCAAAAGGCCGCCCGCCCGCCCAGCGGGAAAGCCCCAGCAACGATGAAGCCGGCTCCGAATGGAGCCGGCGGAGTTGCTGGTGTGCGACGGGTGCAGTGGCACCCGTCGCGATTTTCAGTGTCTGCTTTGCAGACACTGAAAATTTTAATGGGGCCCTGTTAGGGGCACCCTGCAGTGCCCATGCCAGTGGCCAGTGGCATGGGCACTGCAGGGGCCCCCAGGGGCCCAACGACACCCGTTCCCGCCAGCCTCTTCCTGGCAGTGTAAACCGCCAGGAACAGGCTGGCGGGAAGGGGGTCGGAATCCCCATGGCGGCGCTGCTTGCAGCGCCGCCGTGGAGGATTTCCTGGGGCAGGGGAAAACCGGCGGGAAACCGCTGGTTTCCCTTTTCTGACCGCGGCGGTCAGAATTGCCCCGGAAGCACCGCGAGCCTGTTGGCGGTGCTTTCTCCGTCCCCGGCCCTGGCGGTCCATGACCACCAGGGTCGGAATGACCCCCAAATTAGCTAGGCCAGGAAACTGCAGAATTTCTACATGGGGCTTTTTTTAAATTGTAACAAATAATAGGTGTTAGACCTGACAGCCTTAGGGTGGTCACCCCTAACTTTTTGCCTGCCTCCCACCACTTTTTGGACACTGTTATTACTGTTTTTTAGACTCTGCACACTTTACCACTGCTAACCAGTGCTAAAGTGCATATGCTCTCTCCTTGTAAACATTGTAACATTGGATCATACCCAATTGGACTATCTAATTTACTTATAAGTCCCTAGTAATGTGCACTGTATGTTCCCATAGCCTGTAGATTAAATGCTACTAGTGGACCTGCAGCACTGGTTGTCCACCCACTTAAGTAGCCCCTTAACCTTGTCTCAGGCCTTCCATTGCAAGGCCTGTGTGTGCAGTTTCACTGCCACTTCGACTTGGCATTTAAAAGTACTTGACAAGCCTAAAACTCCCCTTTTTCTACATATAAGACACCCCTAAGATGTGCCCTAGGTAACCCACAGAGCAGGGTGCTGTGTGGGTAAAAGGCAGGACATGTACCTGTGTATTTTACATGTCCTGGTAGTGTAAAACTCCTAAATGTGTTTTTACACTACTGTGAGGCCTGAGTCCTTCATAGGCTAACATTGGGGCTGCCCTCATGCATTGTTGAAGTGGTAGCTGCTGATCTGAAAGGAGTAGGAAGGTCATATTTAGTATGGCCAGAATGGTAATACAAAATCCTGCTGACTGGTGAAGTTGGATTTAATATTACTATTTTAGAAATGCCACTTTTAGAAAGTGAGCATTTCTCTGCACATAAATCTTTCTGTGCCTTACAATCCACGTCTGGCTGGGTTTAGTTGACAGCTCCTTGTGCATTCACTCAGGCACACCCCAAACACAGGATACTCAGCCTCACTTGCGTACATCTGCATTTTGAATGGGTCTTCCTGGGCTGGGAGGGTGGAGGGCCTGCTCTCACACAAAGGACTGCCACACCCCCTACTGGGACCCTGGCAGACAGGATTGAACTGAAAGGGGACCTGCTGCATTTCTAAGCCACTCTTTGAAGTCTCCCCCACTTCAAAGGCACATTTGGGTATAAAAACAGGGCCTCTGCCCTACCACCTTAGACACTATCTGGAGAAGAAACTTGTAAACAGAACCTGCATCCTGCCAAGAAGAACTGCCTGACTGCCCAAAGGACTCACCTGACTGCATTCAGTGAAGGTCAGCTGTCTTGCTGTTGCCCTGCTGTCTTGCTGTTCCCTGGCTGTGGTAAAGAAGTGCTCTCCAATGGCTTGGATAGAGCTTGCTTCCTGTTCCCTGAAGTCTCAGGACCAAACAGACTTCTATCTTGCAACTGGACTCCTTTTGCATCGAAAATTCAATGCACAGCTTGCTAAAAACGATGCACAGCCTGTTACGTGGTGAGAAATTCACTGCATGCCGAACCGGGATGACGACGCTCGACTTCGCAAGGAAAAGATTGACGCGGCGCCTGCGGTGCCACCGGAACTTCGACGCATGGCCCACCAAATCGACGCACAGCCGACCTGGGATGACGACGCCCGACTTCCAGAGGGGAAATCGACGCAGCGCATGCCATGAGGGAGAAATTTCCGTGCACCGCCCACCGGAACAACGCAGAGCTTGTCACAACGCACAGACCACGAGGCGTCTGAAAACCCCGCAACCCAAAGAGGATCCACGACTGAGCACCGGAAAACGACACCCAGCCGTCCCTGCGTAGAAGCTAAACGATGCTTCGACCGCGTGCGGCCCGGGAAATCGACGCATACCCCTTTGTTTCCACGCTTCTCCTCCTCTGCGGCCCTTTGCAGAGATTTTTCACTCAAACCAGGTACTTTGTGCTTGAAAAAAACTTTGTTTGCTTTTAAAAGACTTAGGACACTTTGGGGGTCATTCCAAGTCTGGCGGGCGGCGGTAGCCGCCCGCCAGGCGGGAACCGCCATTTGGCCGCTACGTGGCCAAAAGACCACTGCCGGCATTCCAACCTTACCGCTGGGCCGGCGGGCGCTAACCATGTTAGCACCCGCCGGCCCAGCGGGAAAGAGGCCTGCAACACAGAAGCCGGCTCCGAATGGAGCCGGCGGTGTTGCGGCCGTGCGACGGGTGCAGTTGCACCCGTCGCGCTTTTCACTGTCTGCTAGGCAGACAGTGAAAAGCCGGCCGGGGCCCTGTTAGGGGGCCCCTGCACTGCCCATGCCAGTGGCATGGGCAGTGCAGGGGCCCCCAGGGGCCCCAAGACACCCGTTACCGCCAGCCTCTTCCTGGCGGTGACAACCGCCAGAAACAGGCTGGCGGTAAGGGGGTCAGAATCCCTATGGCAGCGCTGCTTGCAGCGCTGCCATGGTGGATTCGCCCAGCCGGGGCAAAAACGGCGGGAAACCGCCGGCCCCGGTTTTCTGACAGAATGGGCTATGAAGCACCACCAGCCTGTTGGCGGTGCTTCCGTCATCCGCGACCCTGGCGGTCATAGACCGCCAGGGTCAGAATGACCCCCTTTATATCACTTTTCAGTGATATCTTTACATTTTCTTATTGCATCTCTGATCGTTTTGACTTGCAAATATCCAGATAAATATTATATATTTTACTAAACACTGTGTATTTTTGTGATGCTATATTGTGTTATTGTATGATTTATTGCACAAATACTTTACACATTGCCTTCTAAGTTAAGCCTGACTGCTCAGTGCCAAGCTACCAGAGGATGGGCACAGGATAATTTGGATTGTGTGTGCCTTACCCTGACTAGAGTGAGGGTCGTTGATGTTCATAATGCAGAAAAAGGTAAACAAGCATCGGAAATATGTGCAGCTCTGGCTCCATGGCACAGTGGTCGGCAAAGACGACCACTGTGAGTACTGCCGCCTAGCACACAAGGGAGGGGGGAGGAAAAAGAGAGTGACACACACACACACGCAACACCCCCACCATACACACAAACAGATGCAATAACATTACATATACACCCCGTACCCCTCCGAAATAATGCAAGTACAAAATGATTTGAAGAAAGTGAGTGTAATACGATAAAATAACATGAATAAGTACATCAAAATACAAACGTATTAACATATATTTACAAATATAGGGACACTGCCCAGTCCTTAATGTCCGTGGGCCACAGGGCCACAACACATAGGCCAAGGACCCATCTCACTCCTGCAAAAACACAGAGAGAACTCTGCAGGGGCATCAGGTCGAAAATACACAGGCACCTCAGGGGGATGGGGAGGGGGGCACCTCAGCCGGAAGATGGTACAACACCACTGGTCCAGGAGGGGACTACAGGCCCATTACTCAGTCCTGGGGAGTGCAAGGCCACAGTCTCTCAAGTGGGTGGTGTGCCCACTGCTTGGTCCTGGGGAGTGCAAGGCAACAGTCTCTCAAGTAGGTGGTTTGCCCACTGCTTGGCCCTGGGAAGTGCAAGGTGACAGTCTCTCAAATGGGTGACTACTTCCACTGGTACTGGAGGGGACCTTGTGCCCAGTGTGCTTCATCCTGGGAAGCATGGGGTGAGTGGATGGCTTCTTCCACTGGTTCTAGAGGGGGCATTGTGCCCAGTGTGTTTCATCCTGGGAAGGATGGGGTGAGTGGATAGCTTCTTCTACTGGTTCCGGAGGGGGTATTGTGCCCAGTGTGCTTCATCCTGGGAAGGGTGGGGTGAGTGGATGGCTTTTTCCACTGGTTCTGGAGGGGCATTGTGCCCTGTGATGCAGATCATGGGGAGTGCAAGGTCCCAGTCTCTCACCTGGGTGTCAGACCCACAGGATTTGCAGGGGCCAGGATGCACAATAGCCCATGGAGGCAGGACTATACAATGTCCGCTGGCGGAGACGGCTGCTCACTGCCAGTGGCGGGTCTGGTGGTGGTGCTGGCAGTGTTGGGGGGGCTCCAGCCTATCCCCTGCAGCCTCGGATGGCTGCCCACTGGGGCTGCTGCTAATGGCAGTGGTGCTGGTGGCGGTGCTGGCAGTGGTGGGGGGAGGCTCCAGCCCATCCCCTGTAGCCTCGGGCGGCTGTACCACCATGGTTGGTGGTGGGGGCTCTGAATGAGTCCGAGCACCGGGCCTCCTGTCCTTCCTGCCTGCTGGTGCAGGCCCCTCGTCCTTCCTGGCAGCAGTTGGGGATTGTCCCTTGCCCTTCCCTCCTGCAGCTGTGGTACCTCCATTCCCTTCCCTGTTGCAGCTGGTGGTTCCTCCTTGCCCTTCCTAGATGCTGCTGGTGGTGCCTCCTTGCCCTTCCTTGATGCACCTGGTGCAGGCACCCTTTCAGTGTTACTGCCTGGTGCCTGGCATCCTCTCCCACCTGCAGTAGCTCTTGACACAAAAGTGTCGCTGTGGACTGGGTGGCTGAGGTCCTCGTCTGGGTTCTGACCACTGTGGCCCGACGTGAAGGACGTGGGGAGTGGTAGGGAAGAGGTCAACAGTGGAGAGGAAAAGCTTCTTAGGGGCATTGGGGTGTGAAGAGGGTGAAGGTTTGGGAGTGGAGGAAAAGGAAGTGGATGTAGGCGGTGTCTATCTGCTGATTTTGGGTGTAGGTGCATGGGCTGGATACTGTTGTGAGGTGGATGGTTGTTGGGTTTCTGAGTGCTTGCGTTTGTGTACTTTGGGAGGAGGGGGCACAGACACAGTGTGAGAGGACACAGGGGACGTGTGCATGGATGTGGGGGTGGTGACTGCCAGTGAGGGGTGTGTCGTGATTGGCGTGATGGAGGTAGTGGATGAGGATGTAGTGCATGCAGGTGTGAGTGTAGATGCTACTGGGATGCAGGTGGAGGACGAGGAGGAGGGGGACACAGTGGAGGCAGTGGATGTTTGTATGTCTGCATCTGTATAGTGTTTGTGTGAGTGCCTGTGGGATGATGTGTGGTGCTTGTGTTTGCCTGAACCACTCCAGTGTGATGTCCTGGGTGCATGGTGGTCTGCCTGTGTGCTTGGGATAGGTTGGGGTTGAGGGGAATGGGATTGGGTAGAGGAAGTTGGTGGAGGGAGGCTAGAAACAGGTACAATGGCTGCCATCAGGGATGAGGCCAGAGCCTGGATTGATCTCTGTTGGGCCGCCATGCCAGATTGAATGCCCTCCAGGAATACATTTCTTTGTTTCAAATGGGCTACCAGCCCCTGAATGGCATTCACAATGGTTGACGGCCCAGAGATGGATCGCAGGAGGTCAATAGCCTCCTCACTCAGGGCAGCAGAGCTCACTGGGGCAGGGCCTGAGGTGCCTGGGGCGAAGGAGATGCCCACCCTCCTGGGTGAGCGGGCACAGGAAACACGCTGAGGGGCTGCTGGGAGGGCGGTGTTGGTACGGGGAGTAGTGGCTGTACTTGTAGTTGGGGTGGGCACCAAGGTGACTGCCACCACCAGGAATGTTCCATCGGAGGAGATATCACTGTCCGAACTGTCCCCTCCAGTCTCCGCCGGGGTACTCCCCTCAACCTCCGTCCCACTGGTGCCCTCACCATCGATGGATTCGGCCTCCTGGGCCCTGTGGGATGCAGCTCTCTCCTTCGCCGGTGCCTCTGCTCCTCCACCAATGATGCTAATGCACATAAGGACAGGGTGACAAAACAAAAAGGGGGGAGAGAGACAAAGGATACTCTTGGTCAATGGCCGCAACAACACCACCGTTGGCGTACACAACACACACAGGAACAGCCCTACGCACTAGGCAATGCACTACAGTCACAATGCTAGTCACCAGCCCATGGACAGGAATACCTAATGCCAATTGCAACATACCTGAGACCCACAGACACCTGCCTAGTAGTGGATGCCTACTAGCTTGGTTGGAGGAGGTTTACATCAGACCCTGCCCAACATGGGCCCTACCCTGCGATGTCCGGCCTGGCCTAGTGGCTCCCACAGGCCGACATCCCCCACCCGGATACCATGTCACCACGCGCAAGTAGTATATTGGGGCACTGTACTCACCCCCTTGTGGCTGCTGTGATACCTCCAAATGCCCATCCAGCTCCGAATAGGCCACTGCTAGTATGCGGGCCATCAGGGGGGGTCAGGGTTTGACGGGCACCCCTTCCTCATTGGGAGGCCATCCCTAGCTGGGCCTCCGCCGTCTTTCATGCCCAGCATCTCAGGTCCTCCCACAGTTTGCAACAGTGGGCGCTTTGCCTGCCGTAGACCCCCAGGGTCCGCACATCCTTGGCGATGGCATGCCATATACCCCTTTTTTGATGGGCGCTGACCTGCAGAGAAATACACATAGGAACAGGTATCAGTCAGACCGTCTTGCCTGTTACACTCATGGCCCACCATAGCCCTCACATCCCCTTATGCACAGACATTGCCCACCATACATGCAGCACGCTGCCCAGGGCTCTTCCACCAATCCCCCTCTACACCAGGCCTCACACACAGCACTCCAAGCATTCATGCCCCATTCATCATGCTTACCGTGTACTCACCTGTTGGTCTGGAGGCCCATGCAGCATTCGGTACTGGGGTAGAACCCCATCCACCAGTCTCTCTAACTCTGCAACGGTGAAGGCCTGGGCCCTTTCCCCAGCGACACAAGCCATGGTCCGTTCCAGACACAGGTCACAGTAGGCCCTCTCCTGTTGAT
The DNA here is from genome assembly GCF_031143425.1 of Pleurodeles waltl. NCBI lineage: Eukaryota > Metazoa > Chordata > Amphibia > Caudata > Salamandridae > Pleurodeles > Pleurodeles waltl. The sequence goes on from NC_090450.1 coordinate 41,499,545, forward strand.
GGTCAGATAGCAAGTGAGTGAAGAGATAGAAAATGGCAGTCACGTCTGCGACGGCGCGTACCGTCACTGCAGGCGTACATCACCATTGGCCACTATAACCCATAGGGACCATAGACAACCAATGAGGTGTTGCACGGCGGTACTCAACCGCCTCCCGCAATGGTGAACAATGTCAGTGGAATTACCTCATTTCCACCTGTCCCTCCAAACAGGATAGGCAGATGCCATTTCAGGGAGGGGGCAGGCCATGGCACCTAGCTGCGTCACAGTGCACATTGGCACCATTTGGGCCTATCCAACATCATACTGCTACTGTCACATCATGCAATGCAGTGTAGTGTTTGTAAATGTGGAATACTGACAAGCTGCTCCCAATTTTGCCCTCTAGATTACAACCGCTGTGGATGAATAGGAGATGGAGACATCCACCCATGTACAGACTTCTGGTGGACTTGGCAGCACTGGAGGACAGGCACATTATCCTCACCTATAGACTTGACAGGGCCACAATCACAGAGCTGCGTACCCAATTGGAGCCTGACCTGACATCTGCTATCCGTCACGCCACTGGGATCCCCTTTCTTGTGCAAGTCCTATCTGTGCTCCATTTCTTGGCAACTGGCTCCTTCCAAGTGACAGTGGGCTCGGCAGCAGGAATGTCACAGCCAATGTTCTCAATAGTGCTAACAAGAGTGTTGTCTTCCCTGATAAAACACATGTGCAGCTATATCGTTTCACCCCAGGTAGAGGATTTGGCCACAGTGAAAGTTGACTTCTATGCAATGGGACATTATTAGGACAATTGATGGTGTACATATTGCATTTGAACCCCCCCCCCCCGGAGAAATGAACAGGTGTTCAGAAATCGAAAGAGTTTTCACTCAATAAATGTGCAGATAGTGTGTCTGGCGGACCAGTAGATCTCCCATGTCAATGCAAAGTATCCTGGCTCTGTGCATGATGCCTATATCCAGAGCAATAGAAGCATCCCATATGGAATAGCTCAACTCCAGAGGCACCTGGTGTGGCTAATAGATGATCCCTGGTTCCCACCCAGTGGATGTTGGTGCATTGGTATGGTATGGGCCCGAAGCGTTAGTGTGTGTCTAACAGTTGTCCCTCGATATTTTCAGGTGACTGTGGTTACCCCAACCTCTTATTGCTACTGACCCCTGTGAGGAATCAGGAATGTTATAATGAGGCACATGGGCGAACAAGGATAATAATAGAGAGGACATTCGGCCTCCTGAAATCCAGGTTTCGGTGCCTGCATCTAACAACTGTATCCCTGTGACACTCACCGAAGAAGGTGTGCCAGATCATCGTGCATGCTGCATGTTGCATAACCTTTCCTTGAGAGCGCAGGTGTCTTTCCTGCAGGAGGATGAGTCTGGAGACAGGCGTGTGGCAGTAGTGGACCCTGTGGACACTGAAGTTGAGGAGGCAGAGGATGAGGATGAGGACAACAGAACAGCTATTATACAGCAGTACTTCCAGTGACACACAGGTAAGACACTGTAACTTCACTTTTCATTGATAGTTTTGTATTTGACATTGTACGTGGCATGCAGATTTTCCCACTTCTATGGCCACTTACTGTACCCTTTTTCAGATATCTGTGGCCCACTCTGGTACCTGGTGTGTTGACTGTAGCCACCTACAGGTCATTCCTATGTATACATTAATGTACAGTTGTATTGCAGTGTTTAAACCTTGTTAAACAAATACATAGTTAAACGATTTGACAAACTCCATACTTGTATTTTTTCAAAGGTTGTTTATTTAAGTGCTAAGAGGTAGAAGGGGATGTGCAATGGGCTGGGGGGATGATAGAGGTAAGTCCAGGATAGAGTCCAGTCTATTTGTATCACAGGTGCATTGTCCAAGGGGGCATGGGAAGGGGAGCAATGGCAGTTGAAGGTGGACAGGGTGACAGAGTGGGACAAAAGCATGGCAATCAGGAGAGTCTTATTTCCTGGTGGGGGTCTTGGAAATGTTCTCTGGCTTCTGCCTGGATCGCAGGGACTGTTTGCGGGGTGGTTCTCCCTCTGCAGGGGGAGGGGTGCTGGTGGCCTGTTGTTCCTGTGGCAGGGCCTCCTGTCCACTAGCAGCAGCGGAGTAGGAGGGCTGTTCATCGGTGTGGTTAGTGTCAGGGGCCTAGTGGTGTGCCACTCCCTCCCTCTTGGTGTTGGCCATGTCTGCCACCACTCCTGCAATGGTGACCAGGGTGGTGTGGATGTCCTTCAGGTCCTCCCTGATCCCCAGGCATTGTCCCTCCTGCAGCCGCTGGGTCTCCTGCAACTTGTCCAGTATCTGGCCCATCGTCTCCTGGGAATGGTTGTATGCTCCCAGGATGCTGGTGAGTGCCTCGTGAGAGTCGGTTCCCTGGGCCTGTCCTCCCCCTGTCGCACAGCAGTCCTCCCAGCTTCCCGTTGTCTTGTGGCTCTGTCCCCTGAACCGTGTGCCCACTGCCACTGACCCCAGGTCCCTGATCGTCCTGTGTGTGTGGGGTTGCCTGGGGTCCCTGTAGTGGTGGACACACTGCTGACTGACGTGTCCTGGGGACAGAGGTATGGGCCAGCTGGGTGGGTGCTGTGCTGGTGTTTCCTGAGGGGGTAGGCTCTGTGGTGGTATGGGACTGTGCCTGGGTAACCGACTGTCCGGAGATCCCTGATGGGCCAGGTTGGTCATCCTGATCCAAGCAAGCAGAGCTGCTGTCATCACTGTGGGCCTCTTCTGGGGGAGGACTGGATGTTGTTGGCACCTCCTCTCTGGTGACGTTGGGTGGGGGACCTGTGGGGATATAAATGCAGTGTTATAGTTGCTGCGTGTGACATCTTGTTCATGGATGTGTTGCCCTGTATGGTTGTGATCACCCTGTCAGCTTTGCCTTGTGTGAGTAGTGATTTTGTGGGCTAGGTGATTCTTTCTAATGTGCATGCTTTAGTGATTGGTGTCCATGCAGGTTTGTGATGGTGGTCCATGCATTGGTGTTGCATGCCGGGCTTGGTATTGGGATGAAGGGTTGTGATGGTGGGTATATGTGAGGTGGTGGAGTAGTAGTGTGAGGGTATGGGGGAGTTTGTGATGAGATGCAAGTGGGGGGATGAAAGTAGTAAAGATTTGACTTACCAGAGTCCAGTCCTCCTGCTACCCCTGCCAGGCCCTCAGGATGCAGTATTGCCAAGAGTTGCTCCTCCCATGTTGTTAGTTGTGCGGGAGAAGGTGGTGGTCCACCGCCAGTCCTCTGTAAAGCTATCTGGTGTCTTGCAACCACGGAACGTACCTTCCCCTGTAGGTCGTTCCACCTATTCCTGATTTCATCCCTTGTTCTGGGGTGCTCTCCCAGAGCTTTGACCATGTCCACGATTCTCTGCCGTAGCTCCCTCTTCCTGGTAATGGATGTCTGCTGCACCTGTGATTCAAATAGCTGTGGCTCCACCCGGATGATTTTCTCCACCATAACCCTTAGCTCCTCCTCTGAGAACCTGGGGTGTCTTTGTGGTGCCATGGGTGTAGTGTATGTGGTGTGTGTGAGGGTGTGTGGGGTGATGTGTTAGGGTGTGTGATGTGAGGAGTGTGGATGGTGTATGGGAGGTGGTATTCTTTGGCTCTGGTTCTGTGGGTGCACTTGGTGTGTGTCTCTCTCAGTTGTCAATTTATTTGAGTCGTAAACGGTTGTGGGTAATGTTTGTGTGTGTTTTATAGTGGTGTAGGTGTGTGGGTGCAGTGTGTGTATATGTGTTGGGTGTGTGTAGTTTGAATTGTCCAATGTAGTGTTGTTTTGTTAGTGTGTGTGTATTTTGAGAGTGGCGGTTTGTACCGCCAATTGTTTACAACGGTTGAAAGTCCGCTGCGGTGATTCGTGGGTCATAATGCTGTGGGCATAGTTCTGCTGGCGTAACGGTGTGGGTTTTGCTACCGCCAGTTTATCACTGACCTTTGGGCTGGCGGACTTGTGTGTGTGTCTGTATAGTGATGGATTGCTATGTGTGGGTCATAATATGGGTAGCAGTAAACCACCGCGGCGGCAGTATGTTGGCGGCAGTCAGCATGGTGGTAAGCGGGACTTACCGCCAATGTTGTAATGAGGGCCTACATCACGTATGGCTGGAAGAGGTGTCCAGAACCAAGTCAACCTGTACTCTGTTGACTTCCATTAACTTTTGTCTTCCCATCATTCATTAAAAAAAATCATGTTTTCTTTAGAAATGCATAACTGCTAACCTCTGTAACTAATTGTTATTGTTTTGGTGATGTTTAACTCATTACACTTGTCTTTGTTGTATTACTTAATATTTCTGTTTCTTTTTATTACTTTAATGTTGTCTTCTACTGTTTATCACTAAGCTCACATTTTTCTGAGAAGAGCCTTTTGTTTTAGTTGTCAATTAGTTTATGACACATCAATGAAACCACCTCTCTACTGCTTATAAACGGGGTTCCTTAACTTTGTGGCAGCTCATCTTGTGTCCTCCCTCTAGGGAATAATTTAGATTTCCTCACTCCTCACACTTCATGTTAATTCAGCACTCACAGAACCACCAGCTATTATGCTGGGCAAGGAGGAGGCATTAAGGTTGGGGGTGTTAGAGAAAGCCACTTGCTTTCCAAAGAACTCATCCCACAGTTAACAACCCTCATATGTGCAACTCTTTCTCTCCAGCGTAGGCACACAGTAACGAAGCAGTCAAATCCAAGAATACCATGCACAATACCTAGGAATAGAAGCACCAAGCCAGAACCTGCTAGAAAACTGAGGAAAATACATATATTATATTGTGCCGTACCCACACTATCCCAAGACAAAAAAAGTAAAATGCATTAGGGGTGGGCAAAAAATCCACTCCCCAGGAGGAGTTCTGGAAAACTCTGAAAAGTGATGCGGAGCAGAGTTTTTAATCTTGCATCGCTCACCAATGATAAGTTGGCACACAGGAGTGAGAGATATCACTATATTGGTGAGTCCAAGCGAGATTTCTAAACTTTTCGCTCATAGCAACCTGCCGAGAACACCCGCGTTCAGAAATCTCGCTCCTGCTCACCAACATAGAGATTTCTTTCACTTGCTTGTTGAGAAGGCTGCCGCTCAAATTCTGGAAGCTGCCGCTTGAGTAGAAAATCTGCTTAAGCAGTAGAAAGGAGTTAAGGCCCTCTGGTGTCTCTTGTGGTGCAGTTCACCCTGATTTTATGGAGCGGGAGAAGCTCCTGGTGCTGAGCAAACAGCGCAACTTACCCAAACTCCGCCACTCACTGAGCTCCGCATAGCGCAGCATGGTTTTTTGGGCAGTTAGCAGAGTTCTGCATAGCACAACTCCAAAACTCTGCCCAGGCCTCCTTTACATTTGACAATGCCACAATTATTATTCAGACATGTAAGCATGGTCATTTGGTTCCATATCAAAGGACCTTCTTCTATAGGGCCAGTGACTACAGACATACTAATAGGTAAGTAATTTTATAACAGTCTGACAGTTGCTGAACTGTTATCTCTTGCAGGATTGGGCTTGCAGTAGCCCGCCGCCTGGCACAACAAGGGGCCCATGTGATTGTGAGCAGCCGGAACCAGGAGAACGTGGACAAAACCATCAAACAGCTCAAGTCAGAGAACCTCTCAGTGTCAGGAACCGTCTGCAATGTCGCAGATAAAGACCACAGGAAGAATCTCGTGGAACTGGTGAGTGGAAACTTTACCCAAACTCAATACAATCTACGAGAGACCATGAATAGCTCCTTCTAGGAGAGAGGAGAAATTCTAAGTGATGGGCAAATTGTTGGCATTCTTGTTTTCTGAAACGTTAATCACAGAATACAATTGAAATATTTTTTCTATATATTCCAAAAACTGAGAATGAAATCAACATATTTCTAAGAAAAGATCCAACACGCTTTATGGCAAGTATAAATATGAAAAAGTGAGAAATTGTGTTTCTGTGTCTTTCAATGTTCTATTACAGCTAATCATTTCGTTAATGTAAGAAACTGGGGTACTAGTTGAGGGGAGTTACTACCCCTGTCAGGTAACAATCACAGCCCTTGTCAGGGTGAACCACAAAAGTCACTAAAGCAACCTGAATTGAGCTACTGTGCACTTATGTTACAGAGTAAACAGGATTAATTAGAGGCAAGGTATGAAGTACTTATGGAGTACCTTAACAGCAATACAGTCAAAATGCAACAAATAAAAAACACAAACCACTTCAGAAAAAGGAGCAAATTCTAAAACATAAAAAGACACCAAAAATAGCAACAAAAACATTAAGCACTAGCTAGGGTCAACTGGCCATGGCAGATTGGCATGATTTGAAGATGACCACGATGGAGCATGGGTCAGCTACAGAAATCAGGTTTGACCCAATCGGAAGTTTTACCTTCAGACTTAGGGCCAGATTTAGATATTGGTGGATGGCTTACTCTGACACAATGGTGATGGCTATCTAAATTCCATAGGAAATAATGAGATTTAGATTTTGGTGGACGGGCTATCCATCACCGTTGTGACGGAGTAACCCATCCACCAATTTAAAAATCAGACTCTTAGGGCCCCATTACAGGTTTGGCGGGCGGAAAAGCTCATCGCCAAACTCCTGCAATCAGATAGCCAGCCGCCAGTGCGGCTACCTTCCCGCGTGCCCCATAACAAGTTCCCCGCTGGGTCGTCGGGCAGAAATGGTGTTTCGGCCACACCGATCCACCTGCTGGCCCAGAGGGGAACAGCCCACAACATTGATTCTGGCTCATAATGTGGCAGTCTGACCACTGCCAAACTGGTCGGACCACTGCTTTGGTGGCGGTCAGACCCCCACCACAGGTCTGGCGGTCCTATGACCACCAGACTCGTAATGAGGGCCTTAGTCTCTGGGATGAAAATCCTATATCTTCAATAGGGCAAGGCAGAAAGCTGTGGCCAAAAAGGGCACACATACAGTAAGAATGAATGCTATGCCATAATGTTCGCATATCCAAATGCGGCCAAAGTCAGGGGATGCAGTATCTGTTATTATGATGACTGTCCATAGATTGGTGCTCTCGTGGTACAATTTACCTGCTGTCATTGGTAATGAGTCCAGCCAAGAGCAGAGTTCCAGAACAGTAAACTTGTAGATAAAAAAGTACCAAAGCATGCAACAGAGTTCAGTGAAACACTCAATGAGTCAACTTGTGTATTCAGAAAAAAAAAATGTTTTTATCAAGTTTTCTGCAGATGTTCTTCCATGTCATACGCAAAGGTTGGCTGGCAGCAAAATAAATTGGAGGGGTGCAAAAAATTTCAACCACACACATAACATAACAATACATAAACACATAAAATACATACCATAGGTACATAACATACATACATGACATACATAACATACACACATAACGTGCACATCAATATAAAAATAAAAATAAAACACTTACCTTACTCAATGTCCTGCAGCACATCTTCATTCTGCAGCATGTCCTTCGAGTGCGAAGCCCACAGCCAACTCCCTCATCTAATCAAGACACTGTTTTCATGCTGCTAAGCAGCATGGTAAAAGTGCCTTCAATGGCTGGAGCCACCGGCTCCACATTCCAAAAGGCACTGTAAGCCTGTGCCTTCTCTCCAACACAGCTGTCCACGACATCCGGGTTGGAGGGGTTTGAAATGGGCAAGTCAGCTTGGCCATAGCAAGGTAGCCGGCCAAATCATCATGCACACTTCAAATAAAGCGGTCACTCCTCACTGCTGCCAATCATTTGCAGCAGTGATGCACTGGACCTACCCTGCCCTCGAACTTTATTTGCTGGCAGAAAGCGTCAAAAATATAATGGTAATAAAACAATTTTATTGCCATTTTATTTTTGACACTTGCTCCACAACTGTGCAGGGGGACACTTGTCCACTCCCACTGAGGAACTGCACTGGTGATACATCCTGTCAAACTTACGTCAAACTTACGCCGCCAAATGACCGCTCCGCAGTCAAAAGACCGCGGGGGCCATTCAGACTTTCCCGCTGGGCCGGCGGGCGCCCGCCAAGAGAGCGCCCGCCGGCCCAGCGGGAAGGCCCTGCAACACAGAAGCCGGCTCCGAATGGAGCCGGCGGTGTTGCAGGGGTGCGACGGGTGCAGTTGCACCTGTCGCGATTTTCACTGTCTGCTATGTAGACAGTGAAAATCATGCTGGGGCCCTGTTAGGGGGCCCCTGCACTGCCCATGCCAGTGGCATGGGCAGTGCAGGGGCCCCCAGGGGCCCCAGGACACCCATTCCCGCCATCCTGTTTCTGGCGGTGAAAACCGCCAGAAACAGGCTGGCGGGAAGGGGGTCGGAATCCCAATGTGGAGGATTCTCCTAGCCGGGGCTAATCCGGCGGGAAACCGCCGGACTCGGCTGGGCGACCGCCGCTTTACAGCCGCGGTCGGAATACCACATGAAGCACCGCCAGCCTGTTGGCGGTGCTTCCGTGGACAGCCACCCTGACGGTCTATGACCGCCAGGGTTGGAATGAGGGCCTATGTGTTCTTACTGAACTCTTTTGTGTGCTTCAGTACTTTTTTCTTCTACATGTGGCCATGAAGGGCTTCATGAGGTCAGATAGGCACCAGTCCAAGTACAGGTGAAGCATTTGACTTTTAGGGGGTAAAGAGTAGGAGAAAGTTCAGTTTTATTTACATGGAAAGTCCCTCACCGGCCAGTTACTTTTGTCGCCTTCGACTGGTGGGATTTCTACATTCATACTTAGTTATTTTTTTTGAAGCTCAGGTTCCTTCAGTGAGCAAAAGCTGCAGGTTGTTGCCGAAAAGGGATCCACAAGGGCAGATACCTTCTCTGCTCTGTCCTGCTGAATCACGTTTGCTGCAGTTGAAAAGCCCAGAGTCAGGAATAACGAATCATCAGCCAGCAGCCATACTACTCCATGGAATTTGCTTAGCAGTTTGTCCTAGTCCTCAAGGGGTCTTTGGAGGGAAAATATTTCTAAGTCCCAGGATTATCAGGAGGTTAGGATGGGACACAGGTGAGGGATCCAGGAGTCAGCACTTGGGGGTCAAGACTTACTCCAGCAGAAGCCACCAGCAGGGTTCAGGGCAGATTCAGACTACTGTATGTACCAGGCGCGGCTCGTCCTTTAGGGTGGAGGGGCCACACCCCACCACCATTTTCCCCTCATGAAGAGTGTTTGTAAGGCTGAACAAATGTCAGCCTGACAGACACTCTTCATGTTCAGGTCAGGCAGCCTGGAGCAGACATGCACGATTTGCGCAGACTCCTGGCTGCCTGAGCTGAACTTTGCTGGGCTGAGGAGATCACAGCTCCTATGGGAGTGACCTCCTTGGCTCAGCAAAGGTGCCTCGAAGCCCTTCCCTGGGTGACGAGGAAAGCGTCACCCATTGACTTTGACCTGGGCGCTTACGGTTTAAGCTCTGAAGCGCCCAGGGCGAATGTCAATCAGTGACACTTCATCACAGAGTGGGGTGGGGTCAGCAGTCTCACTGACCCCATCCCACTCTGTGACGAGGCTCTGCCTTCCCACATTGGCTGACCTTTGACCCCATCCCACTCTGTGACGAAGCTCTGCCTTCCCACATTGGCTGACCTAAGGTCAGCCAATGAAGGAAGGCAGCAGTCCCAACCCTCCTGGGACCTCCGAGACTGAAGGTAAGTGTGTGTGTGATCTTTTAAAATGAATGTTTGGTGCGTGCATGTTTGAATGTTATGAGTGTTGTTAATGGATGTGCGTGTGTGAGTGTGTGAAAGGATGAGTGTGTGTGTGATCTTTTAAAATGAATGTTTGGTGTGTGCTTGCATGTTTCAATGTTATGAGTGTTGTTAATGGATGTGCGTGCATGCATGTGTGTGTGAAAGAATGAGTGTGTGTGTGCTTCCCACCCGCCCCCCTCCCTCCTAAAGCTGTTGGCTGCCACTGGCAGTCACTATAATACACTGATGCTTCCTGCCCTTTTTATTATACTAGCCTGTCCAGCAGTCTATAATGTTACTTGATACTTAAAAAAAAAAGAAAAATTGAGGGTACAAAAGATCAAGCATAGTGCTTCTTCTGGACCACAATTATCCTTTTCACATTCTGTGTTCCAATGAAACTGAGTATACATAGACACTGATGGAGGAGGCACTATGCCAGCTACTCTGTTGTATTCATAAGTGATATGGAATAGAGAATAATTTGTTCTATTGAAGACAGACATGAGTTTCATTGAAAAACAGAATGTGATAAGGATAATTGTGGCACTGAAGAAGCATTTGGAGCTTATTCACTGTTAAGACATGTGTAACACTATATTTCTGCATATCTTAGTTGTGAATACCATATACCCTGTCTTATGGGTGGTAGGATTACTCAGTGGTGACTTCCTGATATTTAAAAGGAAGGTTTAAACCCAATAAAAAGATTATGTTAACAGATTAAATTGCAGTTTAAAAGCTTCTTTAGTCAGGCAATAAAGGTAATCCTGAAGTAATGGTTTACACTGTCACTGTAGTGGATGGCACAAGGGGTGCTGCAGTCCACTAGTGACATTTAACTTCCAGCCAATGTGCACATTGTGTACTATATACTAGGACTTATATATAAGTTAAATATGCCAATGAGGAACATTTCTACAGCAAGCAAAAAGAGTTAGGGCAAAGATCTGGAGGTGCACCTCGCAAAAGATGACAATTTCCCACAGCTGTACTTTACATTACATCAACTGGATGCTAAAATGAACTAGCAGAGTAGTACTAGCAGAGCTAGTCGTAGTGCTGAGACTCAGTGCCTCCAAAAATGTTTTTGAACTGTGTCATAATGAAAGATCAGCAGGTTGTTGGTGCTGAAAACTTTCATACAACTGATATAATACATATATTATTGTTTATGCCTTTGAGGGAAGAGAATAAAGATTGAGTTAAAGCAATATAACAAAAGGGTGGGCTCCGGACATTTACAAACAAATGCCCCCATAGGGTGGCCCAGGGGGTTGGCGTCATAGTTCTTTAGGGGAGGGTCGCATGCAGTCCCTTCCTTGAACTTCAGGAGGCTCTGAGGATCCCATCCCCCATGGTGTATATGTCAATTTATAGGGAGGGACATGGACCCCCCTTCCCAAGAATCGAGGAGTTCCCATGGACCCATCCCTCAGGCTAAAATTTCAATTTAGGGGAGGAAGGGGTGTGGCCCCCACCCCTAGGCCCTGAAGACCCCATCTCTTTGGGCAGTCATTTGATTTTAGGGGATTGGGGCATGCACACCCCCAAGCCTTCAGGAGCCCCAGACACTACAAACCCCAGGGCTGATATGGACATTTATGAGAAGTGAGGCATGCAGCCCCTTTCCTCTACTCTCATAGAGGCCTTGGGCCCCCATCCCATGGGCCAACATTTCAATTTTGAAGATGGCGCATGTGCCCCACCCTTTCAGAGCAGTTCACTGCCCTAGGGACCCTATCCACATCTCCCGGGACACTGCTGTTCCTTGCCCAGGAGAGTGCAGGCATTCTCTCCCCACACTCGCCTGGACCTGCAAACCAACTTTGCTCCCACCTGGACTGGATGAGAAGAAAAAGCTGCCCCCACTTGGTGAGAGCAAAGCAAGGAAGTCGGCTCTCGTGTCACCCAGGATCGGTGATGGAGAAGGAGGTAGCACTGGCTGTAGGGGCTTTGAGGCTCCCAACATAGCCACAACTTATTTTAAAGTTGTGATGCCCCAGTACAAAAATTGGCAAGGGCCTGCCAGCATTCATGGCCTACAGTCTGCACAATGGGTATTGGCCCCAGTATGTATGATCAGATCCTTCCAAATGTTTAAAATTTAATTTTGGTATTGTGTTACTGGTTTGGACCTGCTGTACCAAACAGTAGAAACTGCTGAGTAGAATGGATCGGGTCACTGGAAGCACAGTACCAGTGACAAAAAATACATTTTTTTAAAATGTTAAACTCAGGGTGGGTCCCTTTGAGGCACCCTCCCTCCCCCACTTTAAGGGCCTGGGGGTACATGTGTGCTTACCCAAATTCTGTAATGGCAACCACAATATTTCTCTCATGTTCCGGTCAGCTAAATAGATCATTCTTCTCTTGATCTGCGTCACCAAAATGACCAACGGGGGAAAAAGCTCTAATGGGCAATCAGAACCATTTTGTTTACAAGTTGAGAGGCCTGGTGTTACCACAGTATGCATTCGTCCAAATATCTCTAACGTTTGTGCACCCAAACCCCTTTTTCTTGCAAACTATTAAATAGATTTACACCAAATAGGATTAATACAGATTCTGAAATTTCTAATGTAATTATTTTCAGAAGTTGTTCTGTGTCAGAGAGTAAACTTTTGTTAAAAATATATACAACCCTTGTGTACCTTTGTCGGTGGAAAGTGTGGTAATTCATTGAGGAGAAGATATCACTCATGAACTCAATACAGAGTTCATTATTACAAAAAAATCCTGCTTCTCACTGCCATGTCTGAAAACAAGCATACATGTTGCAGATGTACTATGAATAAAATGGTGTCTGGTCATGAGTCATGAAACTTAGAGAGCATAACTGATACTAAAAGACACTTTAGATCAACAAAAAACAAAAGTACATATTTTATTATAAAATATATCAGTACACTCTGTGATACATGAAAATCAACAACATATGCAAAAAAAAAAAGAAATCATGCTTTTGGGACACTTTTTCTGGGCCCTGCTGATGGATCCATTAAGAAGCCACAGGCTTTGTTTTGGAACTAACTCTGACTACAATGATTATATCCAGAGCCGGCCTTTGCTAAGAAAGCTCCCTGGGAGGAGAGAAATGTGGTGCCCTTTTTGATGATTGTAAATTAAGTGAGGCGTAAGGGGGTCCCTTTTGTGTTCACCGGTCAGTACCTGGATGAGTAAGGACTGGCCCCTGAACACTAACATCCTTGTACCACCCCAAGTTCACCTAAATCACCCATAGCTTAGCTGCCTCAGACAGATGATGGTTTTGTTGATGTGTGTCAGCAGGGGTAAGAGGGTGAAGGGAGGGCAAGGAAGGGGCTGAAAGGGGTATTAAAAAGATCACCCGTGGTATGATAATGAAGTACTAAAACCACTTTAAACTGGCAAATCAATCAGAAACGAACAGGCAGAGAGAAGTGCTAGGCTGAAGCAAGATGAAAAGGGTGCTGTCAATGGCATAACCTTAATGCACACAGCTCCATGCACACCACAGTATATTGGTGCCCTAGGCCTGGGTCCAGCAAGCCCATGCTAAATGCCAGCCCTGGTTCTATCAGTGCATGTGGAATATTTCAGGGAGACGCGTCACGCTGGGGCCGAGAAACAAGGGGGTCCCAAAACACTTGTTTCCCCAAGCAATTTACATCAAGAAAATTAGACAACAATTTAGAAAAAAATGGCTGAACAGAATTGAATCAAATTTGGTAGAAAGTTAAATCTTCACTCAGAAAGCTTTTATGGTTTGGTGTAATCCATTCAGACATTGAAATTTTTCAGAAATTAAGGTTAAAAAATGAGTAATATCTAGTGCCTTAGGTTTCCAACAGGAGTCCTGAGGGAAAATAAAGCACTCTGATTGGATGGTTGCTCAGGACTTCTGCAGGTCTGAGCAATGTGATTCACTGGCTGCAACATGAGGAGAAAGGTTATGACAGCTATTGCAAGAATAATAAATTAAAAAACATAGTTGGGACAGGGAAGTGATACCTTGATCCCAAATCTCTCTTGGGTACAGTCTCACAGAGACACCCCCCAAGGGGCAAAAAAAACTAAATATACATTCATTTTTTAGCTCACTGTTGTCACGCAGGACACCCAGCTGGACCCCTCTTTGAACCGTGGCTGGTTGGCAGCTCAAGGGGGCTTGACTGCCTACAAGGGTTGGATTCAAAGGCTATGCATGATGGGGGTTTGAGCACAAACATAATTACAAATTTTATTTAAAAAAAGATAGAAATTCACTGAAAAAACAAAGGTTAAAGTGGAGTTATAAATAAGTAAGGTTGAAGAATTTTAGCTTATGTTAAAAAAAACCCTGAGAAATTGACTTCTAATGCTTAAAAAATTACCCTTTTAAAAAAACCAAAAACACTGAAAATCATCAGTTATGTGTAACTGACCTAAGTTGTCGCAGGGTATTTGTAGTTAAGTTAGCTTTTCAATAGGAAATTCTTTTTTTGTGTTGCTAATAACTTAGGCTCTGTTTGACGTTCCAAATAAGTGTTACTTTTGACTAGTTTGAGCATTGAAAGGATCGGGGTGATCCGTCAAGCAGGGGTTGAGAAAAGGGGGGTCCCAAAATGGAAAATCCCCATGCATTTTTGTACCTTTCTAAATCAGCATAAATAGCACTGTGATAATCCTACTAAAAACTTTGCTAGTAATGCTGACATTTGTGGTGCGCAGATTCAGAGTGTCGCTAGTGTTGTAGGGTGCTCTATGCCGTAACTTCTCTTTACCTAAACCTGGGAACTACGTAGAGTTCTCGGCTTTTTAAACATAATGGATGCAGCACCCTAAGCCTGAAAGGTATTGTTTTGACTTATACTGAGTGCTCCTTTGTGTCTGGGCAAAGCTAAACCTCTCTGAAGAGCTATACTGGTAATGAAACCCATGTCAGGGGTAGCTCTTACTCATTCCAAGCTGGCTTGGATGGTATTTTACCAATCCAGGGCTATGATATTCTGCTTGGAGTGGTAAAAGGCTCTTGTCATTTTACAGCTTGGTGTGGATGGCACTATGCTAATCCTATGTTTAAATACTTTATTCCTTTGTAGCTTGGTGTAGTTGACACTGTGCAAATCCTACACCTAAAAACTTTGCTGGAAAAGCAGGCATTTGTGGTGAGCAGATTCAAAGTGTCGCTGGTGTTGTAGGGTGCTCCATATAGGAGCTGCTCTCCACCTAAAGTTGGGAACTACCTAGATTTCTCTGTTGTTTTGCATAATTTATGCAACACTCTAAGCCTGAAAGCGTATTGTTTTAAGTTATACTGGAGTGCTCCCTTGTGTCTGGACAATGCAAAACCTTTTTGAAGAGCTATAATGATAGTGAAATGTGTCAGGACAATAAATTAAACGCAATTGATAAAACAAAAACTATAATTTATCATTTAAACAACTTCTTACTGTATTCCCCTCAAACTCAACACCGTCTACTAAATCATAAATCACTAATTAAATGTAAACAAATTTAATTATAGCTTAAAAAGTACATACTGAGCTTCAAAATGTTTAAACCAATGACATTAATAATATTAACACCTACAATTAACATGATAAACATATATGATAACTGTAATAAATATTGTATTTAATACAACTGTATTATAAAACAATTTTTTTAAAACCAATATTATGTGCATGCATAAATCCCTATTCCTACCTTATATATTATGTTCCTGGATATTCTTGAATTGACACTATGGGCCTCATTTCAACCTCAGCGGTCTTTCAGCATGACCTCCGAGGTACCGCCGTGCAGAAGACCGCCAGTGCAGGCGGTTTTCCGCACAGCGTATCATGACTGCTGCCAGCCCTCCACCCTTTTCCGGACAGAGATCCGCCAGCAGCCATACTGGCAGTCGGCGGTGAAGTAAAGGCTGCTCCACCTCCATCGCCACGTCATCAGAACACCACCCACCAAATCACAACCCAGGATTCGGTGTGGCAGTGTTCTGGTGACGGGGAGCTGGTGGCAGAGCAGCCCTCATGGATCCTGTTCCCTCCCGGAGGATCACCGGACCAGGTAAGATGATTGTCCGTTAGGGGAGAGGGTTGGGGGTGTTGTGTGTTGTGTGCGTGCATAGGGGTGTGTGTGTGAGTGTGTAGAGGGGGTGTGTGAGTGCGTGTATGCATGCGGGGGTGTGTTGTGTGTATGGAAAATATGGGCGTGAATATCTGTGTGTATGTCTGTGTGTATGTATAGTTGTGTGAGTGTGCGTGTAGGGGGGGTGTGTGTGTCAATGTTTGGGGGGTGTGGGAAAGGGGTCCTACCAACTTTGGGGGGTGGTGGGTTTGGGGGAGGACTCTGGGGAGGGGGAGACCCCTATCAGTGCCAGGGAACGTATTCCCTGCCACTGACAGTGCCTACCGCCATGGATTGCGTGGCGGTACAGAACCCCACCAAATCCATGGCGATATGCGGGGTCGTGATACCGCCAGCGGTGTAGTGACGGCCGCCGGACCGGAGACCAAAGTCTCCAGCCCATCGGTCTTTACCACCCTGGTGGTCGGAGTGGAGAAGTGGCGGTTTTGCATGGAGGTCACCGCCATGCTTGTAATGTAAATTGTTTTACTGCCGGCCGGTTTGCGGTTTTACCGTCACTTCTCCACCGACCATCAGGGTTGTAATGAGGGCCTATGTTTGACATAATATTCAAGAAACTCAATATTTAATTAATTATATCGGTGTCATTGACCATATGTGGCAGTGAACATAAATATAGCCCTAGAGCACATATTATTTAGAGTATATATATATTTATATATATATATATATATATATATATATATATATATATATAGATATATATATATAGAGATATATATATATATCATTGATTAGAGTGGTGTATAGTGGAGCATAGTACAGTACAGTGAAGGAGAGTTCCGTAGAGTCTAGTGTCATATACTGAAGTGTTGTAGAGTGTAATAGAGCGGAGTAGAGTAGAGTAGAGTGAGTAGCCTACATTGGAGTAAAGTGTTATACAGTGTAGGGTCATGGAATGTTGTATCATGGAGTGGAGTATCGTAGAGTGGAGCGGCATGTTGTAGAGTGTAATTGCTTGTAGAACAGTAAAGCTGAGTGTTGTACAGTGGTGTGAACAGTTCAGTGAAGTGTCGTCGACTGGAGTGTCATGAAATGGAGTGTGGTGGAGTGGAGTGGAGTGTCATTGAGCAAAGTGTCTTAGTGTAGCATAGAGTCTTTCAGAATGTTATAGAGTGTAGTGGGATAAAGTGGAGTTCAGTGGAGAAGAGTATTGTATAGTTGAGTGTTGTCAAGTATAGTTCACTGCAGTTGAGTGGAGGGTAGTGTCAAACAGTGTAGTGTTGTATAGTGGAGTATCATTTGTGAGAGCATAGTGCTTAGTAGAATGGACAGTTATTGTTAGTGTTGTCTGGTTAGCGAGCTGAAAAGGCTGTACAAGAAGGTTCACTTCTTGAAATAATTTGAAGGTGGTGGATAAATTGTAATTGTTAACTACAACTTTAGATTTTTTAAGGTTTGTGTAGTTTAAACTTGGTTTGATAAGGTAGATTTTAACTACAACTTTAGATTTTTTAAGGTTTGTGTAGTTTAAACTTGGTTTGTATAGGTAAAATAGGCTTTTTTAAATATAAGTAAGGTTTAGCCTTTGAATTTTTCATTGAATTGCAATGTTTTTTTACATTATTAATAAAAATGTGTTTCAAATCGTGGACTCCAGTATCTCAATTGGAGAGCTGTTATGTGGAGTGTCTTACAGTACAGTGGAGGAGAGTGCTGTGAAG
Source organism: Pleurodeles waltl (assembly GCF_031143425.1). NCBI lineage: Eukaryota > Metazoa > Chordata > Amphibia > Caudata > Salamandridae > Pleurodeles > Pleurodeles waltl. The sequence continues at coordinate 41,516,989 of NC_090450.1, forward strand.
TCTATTGTCATAGAGTGGTGTATTGTAGATTGGAATGTAGCCTATTTTACAGTGTAGTAAAGTGTTATATATATGTAGTGCCATGGTGTGCCATAGAGGGGAGTCAAGTATCATAAACTGGAGCAGCGAGTTGGGCAGTGGAATGGCATGTCGAATAGTTAAGTAGGATGTCATAGACTGTCATGGAGTAGAGCATTTTAGAGTGGAATAGAGTGAAGTAGTCTGTCACAGATTGGAGTATTGTCAAGTTGAGTGTCGTAGCATATAGTGGAGGAGAGTGTCACAGAGTGGAGTCCTGTTTTATGTAGAGGAATGGCGTATCATAGACAGAATTTGAGTGGTGTGTCATTGAATGTCATACAGTGTAGTACAGTGGTGTAGAGTGGATAGGCATAGCATATTGTAGATTGGCATAGAGTGTAGCACAGTGTTGTAGAGTGGAGTTGCATACATTGGGATAGAGCTTGAGACAGTGGAGTGGCACAGAGCTGAGTATAGTCTAGTGGTGTAGAAGGGGAAAAAGTGCAGTAGAGTTCAGTGTAGTTGAGAGGAGTACATAGAGAGAGGGGAAGTATAGAGTGGAGAAGAGTGGAGTAGAGTGGGGTGGCATAGCTTACAGTTGCGTAAAGTGTCATAAATTGTAGTTGCATTTTCTACAGTGTAGGGGGGTATCCTACAGCATTGAAAAGTGATGTAGACTGCAGTAGAGTAGAGTGGCATACAGTCTAGTTGATATTTGTAAAGTGGAGTGGTGGACAGTACAGTACAGTGTTGTAGAGTGTGGTGGTGTGGATTGACACACAGTGTTACCAAGTACATGGCATAGAGTGCTGTAGAGCGGAGTTGCCTACAATGGAGTACTGTTTCAGAATAGAGTGAAGTGAAGTGGGGTGCAGTGGCATACAAAGTGTTGCATCCAGTGTTGTATAGTGGACTAGATTATTGAAGAGTAGTGTGGAGTAGAGTGTTGTATAGTGGCATACAGTATAGTAGACTGTGGAGAGAAGGAGTCTAGACAGGAGCACAGTGGTGGAGAGTAACATACAGTGTATTTAAGTGTTGTGGAGTGGAGTTGCATGGATTACCATGGTGTGTTGAACAGTGGGTTGTTGTATAGTAGAGTAAAATGAGGTAAAGTCTCATACAGTGGAGTAGAATCGAGTGGAGTGGTGTAACATAGTGTGGAGTAAAGTACAATAGAGTCTATTAGTTTGTTGAAGAGTGACATGAAATGGAGTGTACTGGCATAGCGTAGTTAGTAACCTTTTATAAGTTGGAATAGGGTGTTGAACAGTAGAGTGGAGTGCCATACCATATAGAAAAGTTTTGTAGAATGTCCTAGATTGCCATGAAGTGTGGTAGATATTTATAGAGAGGAGTTATATAGAGTAGAGGAGAGTGTGAGACAATGGAGCGGTGTAGAGTGGAATAGTGTACCCTGTGGTGATTTAGAGTTTATTATCATAAAGTGGAGTATCATACATTGGAATAGTGTACAGTGGAATGTTGAAGAGTGGAGTACCATTGAGTAAAATAGCATGGAGTGGCGTGATGTACAGTGGAGTGGCTCTGAGTGAGGTAGAGTACAGTAGAGTAGAGTAGAATGGGGTGGGGTTCATTTAAGTGGCATAGCATAGAATTGAGGAAACTGTTGTAAATTGGAGTGGCATCTCATAGACTAGAGTCGAGTGCTATTTCACAGTCTTGGAAACTGGTGAAGATTTGAGTAAAGTGTTGTAGAATAGAGTGTATGGACACAGATGTGAGTGCAAACTTGGACAGTGGGGTGCAGGGGACAGAGCGAAGTAAAGTCTACAAGAGTGGGATAGAACGTACTAGAGTTTTGTAGAGCAGAGTCATATAGTGTGAAGGAGAGTACACTGAAGTGGTGCAGAGTGGAGTCGCGTACAAAGGAGTGGCAACAAGCGGAAATGGGTAGGGTGGAGTAGCATAGATTGGAGTGGGATACAGTCTAATGACATAGAGTATAATAGTGTATAGTGTAGTAGTGCACAGTGTAACGTATAGTGGAGTAGGCATAAAGTGTAACAGCGTACAGTGTACTACCATCAGTGGCCAGCACCAGCCAATATGTCCATACCAGTTTCTAACTTCTACATTCATTACACCTCTGAGGTGAATACCTCATTACTTTGAGGTTTGCGGCCACTCAGCACTTTGAGTTAAGTACAGATACCACTCCTATCTGTGCTTCTTGTGGTATTCAGGTGGAGGAGAGCCCCTGCTGTTCACATCCCTTACTACCAGTCACTAACATGCCCCACAATGGGGTGTTTTCAGGGTATTTTCTCAATATGCGCTGCCTGCAAAAACATGCCACCTTCACTTTGGATTTGCTGTGCAACAATTGGTCTAATGTTCTTTTTAAGATGGAGACTTGGCTCCCTAGCATGACCATTACTATTCTAGACCTGACAATTCAAACAGGCTATAAGATGCATAGCATGAATAGGCCCTGTGGGAGGGCAGGAGGGTGCACTGCCATAGTGCACAAACATAACTATAATTGCTCAGTTTCTGAGACTAGTGAAGTCGCAGGCACTGAGCCCTTGGGTTCTGTCTATCGGTGGGGGTCTTAATCCACAGATCCCCTGGCCAGACTGGAGCATTTCACAAGTCTTTAGAAGATGCACGTTCTCATTTGGTAATTAGATTTTCTCACTTTAAAGTACTTTGGGGTTTTGACATTCATTTAGATCACACTACTGACATGTGCTGATATCCTTAATTTGAGACAATTTGTTACCCAGCCTACCCATGCAGCAGGTCATATGATCAATTTATTTTTCCAGCAATGTATTGCAGCTGTATGATACTCCTCCCCTTCCATTGGTGACCACTAGCAGACTAGTTTCAGCTTGTCAACTGCCTTTCAGAAGGCTGGTCAGGAAGCCATGATTCAGCCAGCCTCTTACTTAGAACTTGCAATATAAAAAAGCAAACTGAGCTCCTGGTCTCTCTCAACGAGACCACACCTAAGCTGGTGGGTAACATTTAAATCAACACAACAAAGGTTATGAACTGGATATGCACAATGTCAGTTTGCTTGTCCCTACTAAGCCCAAGACATTTGACAGAAGCCCTTTGACCTTGTGCCCCCTGGTTTACTGAAACCCTCACTGCAGCGACAAAACTTTGCAGAAAAGCTGGGAGAATGTGGCATAAGGGTCATAACTCAACACAGAAGGAGGTAAAAAAGGACTATTTTAAAGGAAGATAGAACTAGCAGACAAGAAGGCATCCAAAGTCTTTGAGGTAGTGAATAAATTAATTACCCCTTCGACCTGCTCTAAAGGGGAGGTAACCTCCTTAGAATGACGCTATAATTCATCCTTTTTCTTTCAAGCTTTTTTAAATTCAAAGCAACCTAGCAGCATCCATTAGGAATCCCCACAGCCCTCCCCTTACCAAGATAGTAACCAATGAAGTGGATTGATCCCTCTCCTCATTTAACCTAATTTCCTTGGACGAGTCTCTAACAGACCCTAAAATCCAGCTCACCAGCAGAACCCCTGCCTCGACCGTTACTTATGGTGGTACAAGTAATCAATCCACTGGTAAATAAAGTGCTTAAAGGCCCTCCTACATTAGCATTTGTTCCCACAAGCTGGAAACAGGCTAAAATTCTTCTTTCTTGAGAAACCTTTGGCTGACCCCAAAATGCAGAGTAACTGGAGGCCCATTTCCTTGCACTATGGCTTGACTAAAATCTTGAACAAATTTGTTAGCAGGCAACTCTCCTGCTACGTGGACACCAACAATCTCATGTATCCTAGTCAGTCAGGTTTCCGGCAGAATCTGAGTACTGAGACAGCCCTTTTGGAGGTGGCAGAGCAAATTAAATCTACATTTGATGCTGGTGGCAAGGCTGTGCTGGTATTGTTAGCTCTATCAGCAGCCTTTGGCACGGTACCTCATCTCTCTCCTTTCGGCTGCCTCCTGAGTATTGGAGTAAAGGGGATGGCACTTAACTAGAAGGCTTCCTTCTAGGATTGAAAAGAACAGGCGGTATAGCTTCTGCCTTTTGCATCTGGCAATCAGGCAATATCAGTCGGGGTGCCTCAGGGCTCCGCCCTTATTCCGGCTATGTTTAAATCTGCCTTACCCTCTTGCCTTTTTAGTTGAGTCTTTCAGGACCAAGTTAATATTATATACAGATGATACCCAGATTCTCTTTTCTTCTGAGAATGGTGAGAGCCCTGCCCCTGACTCAATCAATCCGTGCATCCATGCCAGACTGATGTGTTCATTTGGACGCACCAAGAACAGCTGATGTGTAACACCAACAAGATAATCAATCAATCAATCAGGGTTTTTATAAAGCATGACTACTCACCCATGAGGGTCTCAAGGCGCTGAGTTTGGGGGTTGGATCTGATGATTAGTTGAAGAGCCAGCTCTTGAGGTCCTTCCTGAATTGCGGCAGCTATGGTCATTGCCTGAGGAGCAGAGGCAGGTAGTTTGAGGTCTTCGAAGTGAGTACTGAGACAGCCCTTTTGGAGGTGGCAGAGCAAGTTAAATCTACATTAGATGCTGGTGGCAAGGCTGTGATGTTATGGTTAGCTCTATCCGCAGCCTCTGACACGGTACCTCATCTCTCTCTTTTGGACTGCCTCCTGAGTATTGGAGGAAAGAGGATGGCACTTAAGTGGATGGCTTCCTTTTGGATAGAAAAGAACAGGAGGCATGGCATCCGCCTTTTGTATTTGGCATTACGACAGTATCAGTTGGGGTGCCTCAGGGCTCTGCGCTTAGTCTGTCTATGTTTAAATCTGCCTTACCCCTCTTGCCTTTTTGATTAAGTCTTTCTAAGACAATATCATATTATATACAGATCATACCCAGATTCTCTTTTCTTCTGAGAATGGTGAGAGCCTTGCCCCTGACTCAATAAATATGTGCCAGAATGATATGTTCATTTGGATGCACCAGGAACAGCTGATGTATAACACAGACAAGACAATCAATCAATCAATCAATCAATCAGGGTTCTTCAAAAGCAGGTCAACTCACCCATGAGGGTCTCAAGGCACTGAGTGGGGGTTTGGATCTGCTTATTGGTTGAAGAGCCAGGTCTTGAGGTCCTTCCCGAATTGCAGCAGTGATGGTCATTGCCTGAGGCGCAGAGGCAGGGAGTTCCAGGTCTTCGCAGCGAGGTAGGAGAAGGAGGTTCCTCCAGCTCTGGTCTTGCGTATCCATTGGATGGTGACCAGGGCGGAGCTGATATGTCCGGTGGGAGTGTAGAAGGAGAGGCAGTGGTTGGGGTATGCAGGTCTCGTGTTGTGGAGGGCCTTTTAGGCATGTGTGAGGAGCTTGAAGATAATTCTTTTGTTGAAATGTGGCCAGTGAAGGTCTCTCTGGTGGCCAGTGATGTGGCTGTGGCATGGGATTTTCAGGATGAGTCCAGCAGAGGCATTTTGGATGTTCCGCAGTTTATTTAGGAGTTTCTGGGTGGTACCAGCGTAGAGTGCATTGCTGTAGTTGAGTCTGCTGCTGATGAGGTCCTGGGTGACAGTTTTCCTGGATTTGGGTGGGATCCACTTGTAGATCTTACGATGCAGACGGAACATGTGGAAGCAGGAGGATGAACATCATTGATTTGGAGGATTATTGAGAGTGAGGAGTACAGGATGATGCAGAAGTTTTGTGCATGGTCTGTGGTTGTGGGGGGGTGTTCTAGAGCTGCAGGTCACCAGGATTCATCCCAGACGGAGTGGGTGGAGCCCAGGATGAGGATTTCGGTCTTGTCTGAGTTGAGCTTGAGGCATCTGTCCTTCACCCAGGTGGCGACTGCCTTTATCCCATTGTGGAAGTTGCTCTTGGCAGCATGGGTTCATCTGTGAGGGAGAGAATCAGCTGTGGGTCGTCAGTGCAGGAGATGATGTTAAGTCTGTGACTTTTGACGATGGCTGCAAGACATGTAGATGTCGAAGAAGGTGGGACTCAGGGAGGATCCCTTAGGTACTCCACAGCTGATCTCTATGGGTTCTGAGTCGAACTCTCGGTGTTTGGCCAGCGAGGAAGGAGCGGATCCAGTAAAGGGCTTTCTCGTAAATACCGGCATCGTGGAGTCTTGCACAGAGGGTGTGATGGAGATGGTGTCAAAGGTAGTTGAGAGGTCCAAGAGGATGAGGGCAGCAGTCTGTAGCAGCGAGGTGGGAGGTCTGGGTGCTGTGGTTGCTTCTGAATCCTGATTGGGAGAGGTCCAGGATGTGGATCATTTCCATAAACTCGCAAGGTTGGGTGTTGATAGCTTTCTCAATGACTTTTGCTGGGAAGGGGATCAGCGAGATGGGTCTGTAGCTCTTCAGATCTGTCAAGTTGGCAGAGGGTTTCTTCATCAGGGTTGATCTCTGCGTGCTTCAGGTCTTTGGGGAAGGTGACGGCTCGATGGAGTAGTTGATGGTGCTGTGAGTTTGGGTGTAAGGGCAGCATCGGCTCTGTTAAATATCTGGTTAGGGCAGGGATTCAAGGGGGCTTTGAACTGGATGCTCCTCATGATCCTGAGGGATCGTCAGAGGTGAGAATGAACCAGTTGGATACGATGTGGGGTGGGTGGTTCTTGGGTTGTGAAGCTGTCATAGATCTCCTTGATTTTGCGGTGGAAGAAGGTGGCAAGGTTGTCGAAGAGGTTTTGAGAGGGGGGAAAGTTCTGCTGTCTCTGTGTTGGGTGTTTAAAATTCTTTAACTATGGCAAAGCGTTATTTGCTGTTGTGTGCATTGGTGTTGATGCTTTCCTGTATGGTTACTTTCTTTGTTGTTCTGATGAGGTGGTGGTGTATGGTGGTGGTGGTTTTAAAGGCTGGTTGGTCTGTCACCATCTTGCTGTTCCTCTATCTTTTCTTGAGCTGTATGCAGGTGCACGTGGACTCTTGACGGGCGAGAGCAAACCAGCTGTCTTTCTTAGAGGGCTGCTTGTCTGAGGGTTTCCTGAGGGTAGCTAGTGTGTTGGCGCAGTCAGATATCCAGCAGTGGAGGTTGCATGTTGAGGTGTTGGCACAGTGGAGAGAAATACTGTTTTTTGACACCCCAACTCCTATCTACTGGCTGGCATGCTGGCCATATGGAGCTCCCCCACCACAACTTTCTCATATAGAGGTGGCCAAGAAGTTAGAGGTTGAGTTCAACAATCTGCTAACTTTCCAAAAGCAAAATAGTTCAGCAGCTGGAATGTGTTTTAGGCTTCTGAGAGCACTGAATATTTTTTGTTTTTTTCTGCCAGGAAAACTGTTGTTCAGGCCCTCCTTACTTCCCAGTCGGATTAATGCAATGCTTTGTATCTTGAACTCTAAGACTATGTCAGCCATAAGCTTCAGATGGTACAAAGTGCTGTGGCACTGCTTCTATTGGATCTTCCGCAGAGAACCAGAACCCCTGATCTTCTTCATTCTTTTTGCTGGCTCAATATTAAGAAAATAATTCTCTTCAAGTCACTGTTGTTGACTTTCAGTGCTTTATATAACATTAGTCCAAGTTACTTGTGTCGTAGAGTCCATTTCTACATCCCGGCATTGAAATCTCCGATCCACAAAGCAGGCTTTAGCTGGTGTACAGGGAGCAAATAGAGTAAGGACTGGTTGGTGCTCTTTTTCCTTCTTTGGCCCTGTTGAATGGAATAAACTCCACTCTGCATTTGAGGCAGGAGAGCTCTGAGCATATTTAAAAAAAATGCTAAAAACATGGCTTTTCACCCTATAATAGTTGCTTAGACAAGTGACCAGACACCTCTAGGACCATCTGTGCTCTCTGTAAATTCTGCTTATTATCATCATAACCAGTGGAGTGGTATACAGTGAAGCGGTGTAGACTGGAGTAGTGTATTGTGGGGTGGGGTAGACTGTAGTAGCATACTGTGGAGTGGCATACAGTGGAGTGGGGTGGGGCGTAATACCATACAGTAGAGGGGCAAAGATTGAAGTTGCGTACAGTGTAATAGCATGAAGTAAGGTGGCGTATAGTGGAATAGCGTAGAGTGGAGTACAGGGTAGTAGCATAGAGATGAAGCGTGTAGAGTAGAATAGCATACAGTGGATTAGCACACAGTACAATAACGTAGAGTGGAGTGGCATACAGCGGAGTGGTGTAGACTGGAGTGCTGTGCAGTGGAGTCGGGTAGAGTGCAGTAGCATATAGCGGAGTGGCAAAGAGTAGAGTGGCTTCCAATGAACTAGCATACAATGGAGTGACAAAGAGTGGAGTGACATACACTGGTGTGGCGTAGAGTGAAGTGGTGTATAGTAGAGTGGCATAGACTAGAATACCATATAGTGGAGTACTGTACAGTACTGTGGCGTACAGTGAAATGGTGTAAATTGGAGTGGCATACACCAAAGTTGGGTAGAGTGTAATAGCATTCAGTGGGGTGGTGTCTAGGGGAGTGTGGAGTGTGGTCTAGTGGGATGCCATACATTAGAGTGGCATAGAGTGGAGTAGCATAGAGTGGAGTGGCATACAGTGGAATGGCAATAAGTGAAATAATATATATTGGAGTAGTGTATAGCTGGGTGGCATACAGGGGAGTGACGTACACTGAAGACGTATAGATTGAAGTTGCATGCAGTGTAACAGCATAGAGGGGGCTCGCCCAGAGTGGAGTTGTATGCAGCTGTAAAAGTGTAATAGCATAGAGTAGAGTGTTGTACAGAGGAGTGGTGTATAGTGTAATAGTGTATAGTGGAGTAGCGTACAGAGAAGTGGCATGTAATGAAGTAGTGTAGACTGGAGTGGCGTACAGTGGTGTGGGGTACAGTCTAATAACATACAGTGGAGTGGTGTGCATTGGAGTGGCGTGCATTGGAGCGGCATCCATTCAAATAGCGTAGAATGAAGTGACGTAGAGTGGAGAGCCATACACTGGTGCATTGCGTACAGTGAAATATAATAGAGTGTAGTGGCATAAAGAGGAATCTTGTACAGTGGAGAGGGCTAGAGTGGAGTGGTGTGGAGTGGAATAGCTTGTAGTGGAGGGGCTACAGTGGATTGTCATAAAGCATGTATGTGCACTTTAGCAGCAATGTAGATTCTGGAGTGTAGTGTAACACAAAACTGTGAATTGCGCTGCCTTGCATTTCTCCTTATTTAACAATCAACTCAGGACCACTCGTGGTGGCCTTGCATTGCTTTGCAAATTTGACTTACATATTGAGTTGCCCATGCAACACCATGCCTGAGGCAAGAGTGCCGCAATCTAATAATACAGCTAGGCCTTAGGTATAACTTTGGCCATGGTATTCAGAATAACTTTGAGGTATCCTGTGGTACATGGCGATGACAATCCAGTATATATTTGGCTAACATCTGTTTTTAGAGAATGAAAAGGCATCTACATTGTTTTCACTACACTTTGGCTGTGTTCAGTGTAAGGGTATTAGATATAGGTAAGTAGTAGGTCCCTATCTATTACCACTTTACTAAAGCAGTATATTTTTAAATAGGTTTATCGCCATGTACCTCGGTAATTTCACAATAGTTTGTGAAATTCTACAAAAGTAGGGTGGTGTCAGATTTCGCTTAGATTAAGGGGCTTATTATGACGGAAAAGCCCATTCGCCGAAGTCCTGATGGGTAGGTTGCCCTAGTGTGGCAGCCTCCCTGCTGGGCACATTACGAGTTTCCTGCTGGGTCAGCAGGCAGGAGAACAGTTCCCGCCCGCTGGACCAGTGGGAAGCGACCTACAGCATTGTCTCCAGCTCATAAAAGAGCCGGCGGCAATGCAGTAGTGCATAGGGTGCACCAGCACACATCACAATGTTCACTGTCTTCAAAGCAGACAGTGAACATTGTGACTGGGCTGGCCAGGGGAGCCTCAGCACTGCCCATGCCAAGTGCATGGGCAGTGCAGGGCCCCCCGGGCCCCCTGCACCCCGTCTCTGCCAGCCTTTCCATGGAGGGTTACCTCAATGAAATCGCTGGCGGTGAAGGGGGTCGTAATCCCCAGGGCAGCACTGCTTGTAGCGCTGCCCTGGCAGATCAGGACTGGCAGCACAGCCAGACCGTCATGTAGACGAAAACTGTCAGTGCTAGCAGTCTAACTGCGATGGCACCTCCGTGGTAGTAATGTGGCGTGCGCAGTGCCGCATTGGCGGTGCGACTGCCACCGAATCCCTGGCAGTCAATTGACCACCAGGGTCATAATGAGGTCCTAAGTGCCTTGAAACTTAAAAAATACGGCAGTACCCAAAAAGCATCAACTCAGCACCATAATGTATACTCCTGTTAAATTCCATGTAAATCCCTTCAGCCGTTCTCGCACTACATTAATGTAATAGCCCATGGAAAATGCATTTATGGAAAAATGACTTTTGGTACATCCTTTTATCTTTGTACCGTCTTTACAACTCACCACAAACACTTACCTTATCCCAAAATGTAGAAAAAGACATAGGTCTTGAAACTTTTGTGGTGATTCGTCAAACAGTTGGAAAGTTATGAGGGAGCCAATATCAGATCTTTAGGAATACTAACTAGAACTACAGAGTGTCAATCAGATTTAACGTGAGTCATGTTTTTTTATCTATTGTATTTGTTATGTATTTGTTCATTGGTTTATATAAGCATGTGACCACAAATGTGTCTATTAATTCTTCGTGTAGCTATTAGGGACTTTGCACATGCAGGCCACTTAATTTTTTGGGCTTCCGTGCTACCTTTATTAGGTTTGTGTGACATATGAAGCCCAAAGTGAATGAAAGCCATCATTTTTGTTATAAAAAAATAATATTATTATGTTTTTCCTAATAGCCAATAATTATGTTCTCCATATACTAGTTTGTGTAGATCATTGCTTTGTCACATATCCATTTTGTTGCACAGTAGTAAATAAGGAAGATGGTTTTAATTTGTCATGCTTGGTACAGTTTTATTTTGTGAGCCAGAGAGCATACAAAGAAAACCTATGTAGATTAAGATGTATTCCATTTGTTACGTATTTGTTTACAAGTTACCATTAGCTTGTGACCATAAATGGGTCTTTCAGTTGGTCATGCAGTAAATCTGAAACTTTACATCTGCAGTCTATTTTATTCTATTGGCTTCCTTGTTACTTTTAGTAGGTTTGTGCCTCATACGAAGGCCAAAGCGAATGAAATACAATTATTATTGTTGTAAGAACTGTGATTATTATTTTGTTTCTGGGGGTCAATTATCATGTCTTCCAAATAGTTTGTGTGCCTCCATGGTAGAGCAGTTATTCATTTTGTTGCACAGGTTTGTATAAGAAAGATTGTTTTTGTTTGGCTTGTAGAGCCAATTTTATTTTGTGAATCAAAGAACACGCAAAGCAAACATATGTAGATTAAGATGCAGTCAATTATTTATGTATTTGTTTATAGGTTTTCATTAGCAGGGACCACCAATGGGTCTTTCAGTTTTTCATGTAGTAAATCTGAAATTTTATATATGCAGTCTGGTTTATTTTGTGGGCTTCCTTGCTCTTTTAGTAGGATTGTGCTACATGTGAAGGCCAAAGTGAATGAAAGATTACTGTTCTAAAAATTGAGATTACTTTTTTCCTAGTGGCCAATTCTAATGTCCTCCAAGTAGTAGTTTGTATGGCACACTGCTAGGTGAATGTTTCATTGTGTTGCACAGGGATGCATAAGAAAGATGGTTATTGTTTGTTTTTTAGGGCCAGTTTTATTTTGTGAGATAGAGATCATGCATAGAAAAATTATGATGATTAATATGTACTCTATTCGGTATGTATTTGCTTATAGGTATCCATTAGCAAGTGACCATAATTAGGTCTTTCAATGGTCATGCAGTAAATCTGAAACTTTACATATGCAAGCCTCTTTATTTTTTGGGCTTTCTTGCCACATTTAGTAGTATTGTGCTACAAGATATCACAAGGTTGTTTGCCTTATAAATTCATAATCAATTCATAACATAATTTGTAATAGCAAAGGGAATGGCCTTCATAGTCTAACGTACATTGCTGTGAAATTTCATTGCAATCTGTTCAGCCATTTGGCCACTATGTGAAATACAAAAGTCATTATAAATGCATTTAATTTGAAGTGTGTTTTTTTTTCTTTGCACCACTTTAACAAATTCTGTGGGACTTTCGATCATCTGACAGTGTAACTGGTGCAACAGGTCATCAAAGTTTCACAGAGATATGTAAAACGAGTGTAACATTATTAAAGGACAAAAATCCAAAACATCCTTACCTCTGGACACCCTAACTATAACTACAGACTGGCTACCAGTACTTTTAAATCTATCTATCTATCTATCTATCTATCTATCTATCTATCTATCTATCTATCTATCTATCTATCTATCTATCTATCTATCTTTATATATAGAGAGAGAAAGAGTGAGAGGTTCATTTTTTCCACATTGCAAAAGTTTAACCCCTTGCATCCTGGTTTTTGTAATCTTTTGGTAAAATACATGCTCATGAAAAAAGGCCACTGTGTATCCCAGTGTTGCTTAACCTTTTGACTACTGTGGACTACACTTAATCATTATTAGATCCACTTAATCATTATTAGAATCCAGGTACTCCCACTGATTGATTAATGGGAACTGGGAAACCCATTGGATCATTAATGGAGGCTGGGGATCCCAGCCTAAGCAATATAGAGGATTGAAAACATTAAACGATAAACAATTGATGAAATATTTTATTTAATTCAGACACAAATATAGAAATCTTGAGTTTAATTTTCATGGGAAGGTTGGAGCAGTTATGAATAGAATTAGGGCAGCTTACTATATTTTGTTTGATGCACTTGCACTGTCCCACTAATCAGTGAGGATACCAACTTAATTTTTAGTCTCCAATTTCAAACTTCTTCACTTTTAACAGAACGTTTTGAAATGTTCAGTCTTTAATTTAATGTGTTTGTATACATTTTATTAATCTGTTAATATCATGTAATTTTCTAATCAGTTGTGCACCACCCCCCACCTCCCTTAGTAGGCTTTGAGAAACCTCATGGGTCCCCAGAACACAGGTGTATCAATCTGTCATACAAAGCCATTGTATTTTTCATTGCACTTGGACATGTGTTATATCAGTTTATGTCAAGAGGACATTTGTCTTTTCGCCTCATATTTTAATCATTCCTCAAGGATAATTTGGACCCCGCTGCTGCTAGCTCCAATGGCCCTTTTTATAAGTCAAGCAATCGTGTGCATTGTATTCCTGAGAGAAAAGGCTCTGATCAAATGGTTTAGTGTTTGAGAACTGTGGAAGAACTGAGTTTGAGCAAATGCTTGCTCTAGGGCACCAGTGGCAATGATGTTCAGGGACCAAGATGCTTTATATTTGCCCACGGGCACCAGACCTCTCGTTTTCCATTTGCATTCCTGAGTATGCGGTACTGTTCAGAATGAAAAAAAACTATTAAGCTGGGATGGTGGATGCTGACAGTGGAAAAGAGACTAAAGGGCATCTTAGCGCCAACATAGCATCATTTTTTTTACGCTAAGGTGGCGCTAAAGTGGCTATTTCCCTGCGCAATATTTACAAAGTGCTGCAATACATGCATTGCACCGCTTTGTAAATCCTTGCACCTCATTATGCCTGCACCAGGCATAATGTATACAAGGGGGCGTTCCGGCGCTAGGAGGCCCACAAACGTGGTGCAGTGAAATTTAACAGATTTCAGTGCACCATTTTTGGCATCATTTTTAATGCCTGCACAGAGCAGGTATTTAAATGACGCTCCCATAGAAATCTATGGGCCTCCTTGCATTAGCGTTAACATTTTTGACTCTAGTGTAGCAAAGTGCCACAATAGTGTAAAAAATGTTAATGCTATTTTGCTAACTACCTCCATGGTGCGCTGTATTATAAATGCAGCGCAACCATGGAGTTTTTAGGTGCCGGTAGGGTGGTTCAGAAAGAGTGAGCATCAACTCTGATGCACCACTTTTTCTTAAGTATGGGCCTAAGATCCAAAAGTGAAAAGCTACTATTGTGGAGTAACTGTAGCCTCCGACATTGCGGCATTGCAGACTGTGTGTAATCACTCTTTTTCTTTTACCGTGCAACGATGCACTGTATTGCTGAAGTCTTATTCTATAAAAATGTTACAGCCCTAAATACATTCCGCCAAAGCCCAGAGTTGGCCACAATTTATGGACATCTCCATAATTTGTGGGCTAGCATTAGTGGTCGAGTTATGGGCTGTTATTGGAACTGGGCCACATCAGAGGTGGAAGTGGCTTACACAGGTGATGGAAGTGGCCTACACCAGTGATGGAAGAGCCTTCCCAGTAGAAGATGTGGAAGAAGCCAGTGGTGGATTTAAGTCTCCCAAGTAGTGGCAGTGGTCTCCTAACAAACAATTTAAGCACCAGAACATTTATTTTTGCAGTTTTATGCACTGAACATACACACTGATTGATATCTGGTGTGAGTTTAAAGTATCTTTTCTTAAAATGCATATTTCATCATTGTTTCTAGCAACAGATCTTTACAGATCGCACATTGTTATTAGAAATCTAGGTGCTTCTTTCTGAAATGTCAGGTCACACAAGGTTGTTGTTAAATAACAAGACATTGCATTTCACAAAACATTATAATATATATTCCTACAGCGCTTGCCTTTGTTTCTTTTGCTGTCAGGCAAAACATTTCTATCTTGATTTCCTTGTATTAAAGTAGATGTATTTTGGGATGGAACTCTGTTCCAAAGTCACAACAGTTATCCCTTTCTGCATATTATTTAAAAATTAAAGGAGTACAACCATGAATAGGCCCTTATTACGAACACCGCCCGCCAAGGTTGCGGCGGAGGTTGGCCTGCGGCCAATGTGGTGGTCCTACCTCCACATTACTACCGCGGCGGTAGCGCCATTGTCGGACCACCAGCACCGCCAATTTTCGTTAACATGACGGTGTGGCTGTGCTGGCGGTCCTAATCCGCCAGGGCTTGGGAGTACGACTCTCTTCTCAGCCAGCGGTTTCATGGCAGTACTACTGCTATGAAATGGCTGGCGGAAACGGGGTGCTGGGGACCCCTGCACTGCCCATGCACTTGGCATGATCAGTGCAGGGCCCCTCTGGCAAGCCCCGTCTCAATGCTAGTGAACGTTGCGGCAGGTGCACCCTGCGCCTCCAGACAATGCTGTAGGCCGTTTTTTCGCTGGGTCTGAAACCTTCTCACTGACCCTAAATTTAGCTTTTGATTTAGTCTCTTTTTTAGTTGTTCAAAATTCTTCAAAGGGCAAGGCGCAATGCTATAGCTGGCAAAATCTCCACAAGGTTGCCTTCTAATAAACCTGAAAAAGCTTACAGTAGGACAACATTACAAACCTTTGCTTTGAAGTCCATTAAGAGTTTTGGCACCTGGTACTGGTCCTTTGGAGACCCCCAAAAAGTTCTACCTTTCTAAATATGTTGGTGGAATTTGTAATAATATCTGCCAGAATTCCAGTGAAGCTTCACTGGGACCATTTCAACAATCACAAATCACTGAGTCACAATAGGACCCAGTGCATTTCACTCTCAAATGGCCAGCTGGATGTTTTACACAGAAGGAACCTTTTTTTCTGATGCTAACGCTTGTAGGTCAGCCATCTGACACTTGTAGAATACTTTTGATCACTGATTACTAGTAGGGAGTAAGTTGCACCTTACACTTCACCAGAATCTGATCTATAGAGAGAACATACTTCTATGATTCTGGCTCAACTATGCAGAAGAGCCAGCACCTTTTTAGTCTTCCCATACAGAAATTCTAACTGCATGGACCATAGGAAAAGGGAAATCAGCAGTTCTCTATTGGTACAGACTGAATAGTTTCCAGACATATCTGTCCTCTCCACTTTCAAAGAGGATGGGACCTGGCTGTTCCCGAAGCCCCTTGGTGATGAATTAGACACGCACAAATCAGATGCCCAGGTCAACCACATTACATACACAGCCCTTGTTTCCTGTTTTTATTCAGATTCTGATGGTGATGCACAAGCAAGCCCTATTTGCATTGGTTCTGCACTTGACATCAAAGATGGCTCTGGAGAAGAAGCCTCACTTCTTATGACAGGTGCTAGGGAATTTCCATGCGATTGTTGAATTTGGGCTCTATGTTTTTCGACTGATGTTCTCCTAGGTGGTGTTAAAATGGACAAAGATTGATCCAGTAGACATTGACTCTGCATGGGCTGAATGTACTAGCTCATCCTTTATCCCTTCTCGAAGAACTTGGCAAAAAAGGGATGATGAGGGTTTGTTCTACCCATGATGTTTCTGCGTTCAACTGGCGAAAGTGAGTGATGTATGTCAGTACATCTTGATTGCCTGCCTGAATCTCACAGAGAACTTCGGCTGAGCTCTCTATATATATGGTCTCTCAAACATGCACTTGAAGACCAGAGGGGAATGCCGGATAATTGAAAAGACTTAGATCACCTCCCAGGCAAGCCTTGCACCAGGCAGAGCAGTGTTGAGGTATCATGCTATGGTTTGATGTGAAGTAAATTGAGTTGGATGAAAGACAAAAAAACACTTTCAATGAGGCAAACACTCCTTTAACATATTTAGGTCACTGGAAAAACAAGGAATTTCAGGAGAAATGGTTAGAACATCAGATGATCTTGCAGTTAGTGCTTGGCGAAGTACCAGGTTCTCAATCCATAGCTTGCTTCAGGTGTGCTTGTGCTGCATGCGTTAGGTCTTCTTAAGGATCCCTATTATCCCGGCCTGTAATGGAACTGGGTTTTGCAGTCTGTCAGATTCATCAGGACTCTCAGGTGGAGAACTTCTTGTCGCTGGCTTAGAAGGGCGTGGAGATTTTTGAGCCCAAGTCTTGACCATCTTGGTCTGCCTGAGGTAAGGTCTATCCCTTCCGGTATCCACAATGCTGGTGACACTTTTTAGCATCTACGCAGGTAGTGCCTCCAGAAGGAACCCTGAGGAGGAAAAACCTGGAAGGGAAATGAGAAAAAAAGAAATCATTTTTCTTATATACCCATAGAACAGGAAATTGCATCAGAAAGGATGCATCTCTCATAGATTGGGAAGGCAATTCAAGAAGGAACAAGTGAGCCGCCATTAAGGACCGGAATTTAGAAAACTTCTTTCCTGGAATTCTGAGAAGGTGAACTATAATAACTTCCAAAACAGCCCCTAGGGAAAAAGTTGAAGACTTCACCAGCAGGCCAACAGCAATGAATATGTATCCCAGACTGTCTTTGGTGGCTTGCCAGCACAGCCATTACCACCCAAATAAGGCAGCAGCAAATCCCACTGCATATATCATGACTAAAGGGAAGTTGTCAGAGAGGCAGTGCGGCCCGCAGCATAACATAAATATTTTAGTTAGATAATATTCTGGTAACCTGCACAAAGAGTGCCATGAGAGTGCCATGCTCTGAGGCCTTTCAAAATGCTAGAAAACTTGTTCCAGGTTTCTGAGCTTCTAACCTCCACACAGGGCCTTTGTAAATGAAATAACATGCTGACCCTGCCAAATCACCTCTGACAAGTTCTAAAAAAAGGTTCTTCCCATCTATGAGCAGAGACAGAATGGTGGAAAGAGATTAGAGTTCAAGAGTTCTTCACACTAGGCCATTTTTAATGTAAACAAGTAATTACTGCCAGGCCTCAGCTTGGTCTTTTGACACAGCTGTGATCTTGTTCACTCCCAGCTCTAACATTTCAGCATAAGTTTCCAGGCATTCCTCCTCCCAGTTTTCCTGCTTCGAGAGCCAGATATCTTGGCATAGAGGGGATTCACAATCCATCAAATGACTAATTATTGTCAGGAGAGAATCTTGACAGAAGTATTTTATTGCTAGGGCTTCTGATTTTTATGATATGCATTTATTTAACATTTTCATCTGTATTTTTCCATGTTTACTTTTTTGTAATTTTGTCTGTATTTATCCATTATTTATTTTGGATTTTGTAAAACTAGAATATACATTTATTTAATTTAACCAATCAAAGTGCACCCATATTTGCATGTCTGTCAGGTTTCATTGATATGAACACACACAGATGATAAATCAGTGCACTTATATGGAAAACTGGGAAATTTTAGTATCAACTTTGTGCACATCTATTGCTGGTTAAGACTTATTGCAAAATGTCCTTTCTTTTTTAAAATCTTTTTCTGATATTTCACATAGCTATTGCTCGGCATTCATGACTGACAACCTTTGGAATTTGAAACCACCTAATTTCTGTTTTTATCCAGATTTAAAAATACATATCAATAATCCTTTAGGTAAGGCCCTAGTAGCCACCACTGTGTCAGGGCCAGTATGTCAATACAAAATGCAAATACACAGGGGGGGGGGACAAATATATATTGATAATTATCTCAAATCAAAGAATCAATCAGTCATTGGACCACATTTATTGTCTTTACCATTCAATTTTTTTTTTGTCTCTCTTTTCTGGCTCCCACCAATTATAAAAAACCATTGCAAACCTCTAACCACATGACAAAAGCATTAATGCAACAATTAACCATACATAAATATACATAAATATTCAAAACACAAAATAAATATGGACAGGAAAATTAATTGTTTTCTGTCTGTATGTTTCTGTAAAAATCAGTAACAATGGAAAACAGTACCTCTTACTTACTGCTTAGGGCTCTAGGAATCACAAAGTTGTTTTTTATAAAGCCACCTTTCTACTACATTTGGAAAAAATCGACCTTTATCACTGAACCAATTATTACAAATAATTGTAATAACTTTTAGATTAATTTAATAGCATTTTCTTAGCCGTATTTGTGAAAAGGTGACTTTTAATTACAAATGACCTTTACATTAGAAAATGCAACACTTACCTACATATTAAAAGCAACATTTTATAGCTACTTACTTTTGAGAGGTACTGTTATTATTTAGCATGTTACACTTTAATACACTAAGTACACAATTTGTGGGCTTAAAGTCATATTTAGGGTATTTATAAGGGGAGTTGCATCGCTCTTGCACCACACAACATGGTGCACGCGTGACGCAAGCCGAAAATAAGATTTATGAATCCACACAAGACCACCTTGTGCGGCCCTGTGTGGCTACATAGATTTGGAATATAGCAAAGCAGCACAAATCTTTGTGTTACGTTACTTTGCCATTGATACAGCTGAACCTTCACATAGAAAAAAATGAAGGCAGGAACATAAAATAAAAACCCGATAGGGAATAATGTTATATTCATTTTCATTTTTTAAGATAGTTAAAAATATAAATAAATTTAAGTTGATGATAAGAAAATTATGTAAAAATAATATCTATTTAGGATTTAATTGTAAATTAGTTTAACAATATTTTTTAGTATTACATTTAAATTATTTTATTGAATTTTAATAAAAATATAAATTGAAGTAACATAATATTTTATTAAGATGTAGTTATATTCTTTTTAACTAACTCTATGCATGACTTTTAATAATTACTAGTGCATAGTAAAATTGATTTTACTTTAATAAGTAACCTATTTTTTAAGATAAAAATCAGCAAAATAATTTTAATTTAATTTACTATAATTAAATTACTAGAGTTTTAATACAAGTTAATAGTGCTGTAGCATTGTTTTCTTTTCAAATACATATATAAAATTAATTTACAAGAATACTTAACATAAAAATGTTTTGTCTACTACATTTTTTCCAAGTTAAATAAACTCTTAAAAAGTTTTACTACACTTGACCATTCAGAGTGGATGGTATTCTTTGCCACATGGATGCAGAGATCTCTCTACGGTAAAGAATAGGAAATATTGAAAATGTTTAGTGAAATTGGTAAATGTTTGTAAAAATCTTTAATAATAAATATGTATTATTTTTAAAAGTGATTCTTAACATTAAATTATATTTATTTATATTTTTAACTAAATTATTTTATATGGGAGGATGCTGCAGTATCAGTGGCTTGCCAAGTGTACTATTGGACTGTTGTTGCTATGTTTCTTTTTGACAGTAGTAGCTCACACTTGTCAATTTGACTCCACCCTCTTTCTGAGTGGGTGAGCATGTGTACGTCTCCACTATTGACTACGTTTACACTTATATTCTGTAAATAGCCCAAAGTTTGTAAAGTTATTCAGAAGTATGAGAGTAAATTATGCGTGCAAATTACTCACAAGTGTGAATTACATTTATGAATTGTCCCCAGAGTATTTTAAGCAACAGAGGAGATGAAAAGAAAACTTCCTATACGCAAGGCAAGAGCAGAGGCAGGAGAGATTGGAGTAGTGTTCAAAGCAATGGCTGGGCGTGAAGGACTGAAGGAAGGGAGTACTCAGGGAGTAGAGAATTGAAGGAGGCAGGGAATGGGGCTGAACACAAGGGAAGCCAACACTCATTACAAATAGTGAAAGAGAATAAGCAAATACATGCACTCTAAATGAATGAGCTGTGAATGCCAAAAAATAAAAGGCTTCTCTCGAAGTATGTTATGCAGGCTGCCGCAATCCCTACAGAGTGGGTGTGTCCCAGACATTCAGAGAGCCCTCAGCACTTTAGGGGTCCATGATTCAGGCCAAGATAAATGACTATGCATGAGATAAGAGACACTCAAAGGCCCCTCAGCACATTTAGCAAGGAAGGCCCTTCATCTCAAATTATGCCATTGGTTCTTTCAATTATGCATGAGAAGGATACAACTCATTCTAATCAAAATATTGTGAGATCAAAATGCTCCTTGGTAGGATGATCACAAGTCTAGGGAAAAAGTCATTGAATTAAGATGAGATAACTAAGACAGACACCAAGGCCATCCAACCCTGATTGACTGACTGACCCAAAGCCAACTCTATATTGGCTCAGTAAGTCTTGTCATTAGACACCATGCCCTAAAAGCAAACAGACAATTCCTGTCTACAGTTATCCCTGTAGCAATGCTATGGTGTGTGAATAAATGGAATTTCTCAAGTTTTTTCTATTACTGTTGCAACTCACCAGGGATATTCTGGGAAATCTTTTGAATTATTCATATTCTACCAAATACACTCATTTGAGAAAGTACTCTTATTGGTGCAGATTAGAAACAGTTTTAAGGATCATTCCCATTCTCTTTGATAGTGAATCAGTCCTCATCATAATGCTAGTCACACTACTACAAAAATATTACATCACAATGCAGTAACAACCCACTTCTCTCAGACCCCTTTGCCCCCTTCCATTCACCCGTTGACTATATCTTTGACCTTGCCCCTTCACAGTGCATAGCTGTACAAATGTCACATGCACAAGTACATAAAGGGCAGTTGCAGGGCCTCATTCTTAAATCAATCTGTTTAGCTAATAGTTCCAGCTGTGGAGAGTGTTAAAAGGCATTATAGGAATATCAAACCTTTGGGAATAATATTATGGAGCAATTGAAATAAATTATCACTGCTGTGTTCTGTCAGACAGTCAGGAGTACTCAGGAGTAAACGCTCAATTCTTACTAATTATTCACTTAGGGTGTGTGCTTCAAAGAGATGATAATTTGATCCTACCTATTACTTTTGAAAATTAAAATTAGGAGGCATCATTCATTCTAAGGTGAAGGCCATCTTTAAACACAAAGGGCCTCATTACGAGGATGGCGGTCTTAAGACCGCCAGCCTCGCGATGGCGGTCAGAGCGCTGCAGAGAGGGCGGTCGGACTGCCCCATTCTGACCATAGCAGAGGTGCCACGGTCCAACCGCCAACACCATCAGGCTGCAGCCAGCCTGCAGCCTGGCAGTCCTGGCAGTTGTAATCCACCAGGGCAGCACTGCAAGCAGCGCTGCCTGGGGATTACGAGTCACCATCCGCCAGCCTTTCCATGGCGGTAAACACTGCCATGGAAAGGCTGGTGAAATGGGGGGTGTCGGGGGGCCCTGGGGGCCACTGCAGTGCCCATGCACTTGGCATGGGCAGTGTAGGGTCCCCCATGCACAGCCCCATCGTGTATTTCACTACCCAAATTATGGGCAGTGAAATATATGACAGGTGCTCTGGCACCCAACGCATCACAACATTGCCGCTGGCTTAACTATGAGCAGGCGTTAATGTTGTGGTAAATGTTCTGCTGGGCCAGCGGGTGAAAATTCTGTTTTCACCCGCCGGCCTAGCAGAACACTCCTAATATGGACGGCAAAGTACTGGTGGTCTTTTGCCTGCAGCAGCTTCGGCGGTCAACTGTAAGGACCGCCGAAGTCATAATGAGGCCCAAAGTGTCTTTCTTATTTTCCCTTGTTCATGTGTCTCTAAATTACACCTTTTGATACACAATGGCTGCTTCAGGGGTAAAGGTCCACAGTGAAATTGGCCCCTTGCCATACCAAAATGTTCGGCATTATTTAGGGCCTCCTGAATTCACATAATTAGCAAATGCCTTGTTTATGATGATCTTTTAGTCTGCAGATGTATTTTGCATTCACTTTTCACAATGACAATTCAACTGAATATCAGGAAGTCTGTGTTCTCAAACTGCTGTTCTATCCCACATTTTGATAACAGTTCAAAAAATTTAATTTATATCATTATATGTGTGCCTTATTAACCAGGGATTTTTTAAAACATGGTGTAGATCAGAGGGTCCGTTGTAGGTCCTAATTTTTAGCCTAATCACTAACACATCAGGGTGCACATTTGCAAATGTATCTCATATGAATAGCCTAAAAAATTAAAATAGTTCTTCCCTTCATGGACCCATGTTGCAGACCCTGTTTTTAGGGACTATGAAACATTTTCTGTAGTCTAGGCCTACATATCAAATGCAAGAACATACAATCACATTGTTACTGTTTCATGGGTCTCTAATCTGCTGAATTTACTTTGGATAAGGCTATGGAAGAACATGGGAGAATTGACTATCTGTTCTCGAATGCAGCAACAGGGGTCAACGCCAAGTGCATCTTTGACACCACAGAAGAGGAGTGGACTGAGGTAAGAGGACTGCATGGTTCTGAAAAGATCCTCTATTAGACAGTCTCACTTTTGTTTGATTTGCTGTCTGCAGTTGAGCCAACTTTCCAGTCTTTCAAACACCTGCAAGTTCTTCCTGGGCTAATGCTTGTGTGATTGATTTTGGGCAGAATTATTGTGAGAATGACATGAATGACCATCAGTTCAGGTCATATGCACCTCTGCCAGTTAAATACACAAGAAGATGATAGCATTGCTTCCAATGCAGTTGTAGGTGGTGATAAAGTCTGTGGGGGTTGGTGTAGTGGCAATAACCAAAACTAAAACCATTACCTACAACAGTAATCTATGTCATAATTCATAGTAACCTATATCAAACTTCTAAACAATCTCCTGTTGGGCACTGAAGACATGAGGCTGCCTGCCAAATTCTTGCAGAAGCTTATCCCTGGAATAAGTCTAGCATCCCAAGGAGCCTTCAATATGCCAGCTGTGGAGCATCATAGTTATCACCACCCAGCGAGGCATTTTAGGAGTGTGAGGATTGTGGGGTATTATTATATGCTGGTTGTGCAACCAAACGATGTAGTACACTCTCAAAATCGTCTTGGGTCCAGCCAGGCTCATTTGAAAACGTCTTGCAAAGTGTAAAGCATGTAAAGCACCAAACAACTGAATAAAATAGTCACACAACACGAAGAAATCCAATCCTTACTTATGAAAATAAATTAATTATTTATGCATTTGTAGACACCCAGATGAGTAAAATACTCGAGAGAATTCAAGACCAATAGATTTTAAAAGAAAATGTGAATCTGAGCATTTTAGTCCAAATCACAAACAAGTAATGGTAACTGTAAAGATTTTTAAAAAATGTTGAAACTTTTGAAAAGTTTGGTAGCGCTGTGTTTGGCTACTCCCGCCTAGACTGGGCTTCCAGTTCCAACAGGGAGAAGGTCAGAGATGCAAATAAAAAATGCTTGGACAGTTACCTGATCCGCAAAGTATTCTCGAACCAAAACTTTACAACACCACTGTAGACTTCAATGGAATGGTATTGATGCTGAGGACACAGGATGCTGAGAATGCCTAATGCTGCTTTGGATGCTGTACAGTTGACGAGTGTCTCCTTGCAGTTATTCCTCAATCCACAGGTAAGGTGGGGTGACTTTGGTGAAGTCCTCTTTGGGGCAGTGCTCTCAGGTCACAGCAGGTCCAGCATTTTCCCTTGATGAGGGCCTGTGTCCGTCTTTGGTGATCAACCTACTCTTTGAAGACTCTCGTGTGTCTGGCAGACATGGGTGTCAACTTTAGAGTTCTGAGGAGAGGTCTTCTCAGCTGCACGTCGGCAGTCTGTGGTCTTTGCTTGCTGTTGACTACTGACTAGCCACAACAGGCTACTTCAGGATTTAGAGCCCTAGTGCTGGAACAGGTGTCAGCTATCTGACCCTTTGAGTTCACCTTTCCATCTACGGCTTTGGAGTGATTTTTCAAAATTTCTAAAATCCAGGCACCAAAGACAACGTCCTCTCTTTACTAGCCCAAGGAGCAGCAGGTGCCGCCCAGTGGTTGGTCCAGCCTCTCTTAGAAAGTCCAGGGATCAGCTGAGTAGTCCTTGTCGTGTGATCTGAGGTTCAGGGTGCCAGAGGTGCCACCTTTACACCCAGAAGGAACACTAGGGAAATGATGCCGTCACTGTGCAATGGGCTACCATGATCCATCCTGCCTTGTAGTGACTTCAGGTTATGTGTGGCATCTAGCAATCCTAGAGTGCACTATTCTGCCCACTACCAAGATGCCTGAACCCTTCCTTGGCTGTTAGGAGCATGGTAGCCCACCCCAGAGTTGTGGCTACATGTGGACTACATTACCATGGATAAACGGGTTTGCCAACTGGTTCCCCTCTCTGTTCATGCTGCCAGCCCTCCTACCTGAAGAAAAGGGCAGCCCTTCTCATATGTAATCCCCATTTGGCAATCAAAGGGGGCTTCTCCTCTGAAGCTCACTTTCTGAGTCAGCACCATGTGTGGCTTCTCGCAAGGGGGATGTATCATCTCTCTCTGTGGTAGGACTCCTGAGAATGGGAGTCGTTCACAATATTCCCCAGGAAGGCAGAAGGCTGTGTGGTGGCCAGAAAACTCTGAATACACACATGATAAACTTGGCAACAGAGTGGCAACATTCTAAATGTTGCTTTTCCTTAAAAGTGACATTAAATTCAACTTGGGCTTTAAGTTGAGTTTAATGCCATGACCAATTTGATGTCGTTGAGGAGTCATTTTAGTAGCCTCATTCATAATTTAGCAGAGCTGAGATGTCTGCTGTAACTCTATACCAAACAATGGGCCAGCTTTTCCACAGCAAAATGAGCATTTGGAATTTTTACAGTTAGGACATACACGTCTCACTTAATAATATCCAGCTCACCGCCTTAGGGCTTGATAGGCCATCTTTAGGGGAGACTTCTATATATTGTTAAGGAAAGTCGGGGCTTTGCCATTGGTTTAAATGGAAAAGGCGAACTAAAAGTTCAAAACTGTTCTTCCAGGTTGCAGTGGCAGGCTGGGAGCCATTTTATACTTTGTCACACTCAAGGTGAGTCCTGCAGCCCTGGCAGGAAACTCTAACCAACGTGTCCTGGATATCCTTGGTACCACATATTAGGGACTCACACATAGCTTATGCCAGTTGGGGCAGCCAATTTAACATACATTTTGTAAAGGGTTAGAACACTGGCAGAGAGGTTTGGTTAGCAGGTCTCATTGCACTCTCGGAGTTCAAAAACCAGCAGCATCAGTCCAAAACCTTGGGGGTGATCATGCAAAAGAGAGATTTCCTTATAAGGAGTAAAATGGATTACTAGGAGCCTCAGTAAAACATGTATGAAAGAATAACTCTAGGGTAAAATTGACCCTACAACTGGATTCTACACCCACAAATAGATAAAATGAACCAATTGCGGTTTTGTGCAATTTACCAATCAAAACGTACAACTTAACATATTTTAGTCATAAAGAGCGCAATGTGAAACACACTATAGATAATACTCTATCCTAAAAGAAATGTGAACTCCCATTCAGTACTCAGATGAATTATAAGCTATCGATGTCACTATGCATCAAAACACATACGTACACTTTGAGTTGGTGCTGGCTGCCAGAAGAGAGACTTATGTGCAGACAGCAGTCTTCCATGCTCAGAAGTCGCACATAACCTACCCAGACCACTTTACCGAGCTGATTGCAGGCAGCAGACCTTATACTAAATGGGAGTCACTAGGTCATAGCTCACATCATTTTCCTGAATCACTACAGTGAGGGAAAATTCATTTGGGAGTCTCGCACCTCAGCAAAATTCAAAAAGAGATTTTCAAAAGTGTAAACAACAGGGGATTTTGGGCCAGATGTAGCAAGAAATTATTTTGCGAATCGTCGCATAATCATATGCAGAATGGTGTCTCAGACACCTTCTGCGAATCGCAAGGGGGTCGTTAAAGACCCACCTCATTAATATTAATGAGGTGGGTCGCAATTTGCGACCCCCTTGCGATTCCCTGCACTCACAGGGATGGTGGCCTGCTGGAGACAGCAGACCTCAATGTCTGTGACTGCTTTTTTAATAAAGCAAATAAAGCAGTTTTTTTTTTTTTTGTATTGCAGCCCGTTTTCCTTAAAGGAAAACGAGTTGCAATACAAAATAAAAAATGAAACCATTTGGTTTCGTTTTTTCAGAGCAGGCAGTGGTCCATTGGACCACTGCCTGCTCTGAAAAAATATTTTTGGTGATATTCACAAAGGGGAAGGGGTCAGCGAATGAGTTAGGACCCACTTGACATGGGTGCTAACTGCGAATTGCTTTGCAACCGCGTTCGCGGTCACAAAACAATTTTGCATCGTGGTGCGAATCTCAAATAGGAAGGGAACACCCCTTCCTATTTGCAAGTCGCATTCATATTTTGCGAGTCGGTACCAACTCGCAAAATTAGAATGTGCATCGCGATGCGCGTTTTGCATGGCGCAAACTGCGAATTTCGCAGTTTGCGCCATGCAAAACGCTTTCTACATCAGGCCCTTGGTCACATAAAATCCAAATACTTACAAAGCCCATATCAGGAAAAGGAAGGCCTTTAGTTCACCCAGCCACCACTATTTAACCAGGTGCCATGTTACCATTCTGCTTCCAAGCCGACAACAGACAACGAGAAGAGGATCTTTCTTACCACCCTCTCAACAGCTCAAATACAGACTCAGGTACCAACAGAAACCGAAAGGGCTGCAGATGGCCCCATATGGTACCAGATCACCAGGGATCACCTGGCTTACTTTTCCTCCTCTACAACCTCAAATAAAGAGTCATTCAGGAACAGTCTGGTTAACAGAGTGCCTCAATGGCCAACTTTGAACAATAAATTTAAGGCCCTCCTCCTGAGCACCAACAGCCAGTGAGCAAAGGAGATCACTTTGCTTCCTCTGATTAATTGTAAGGATAAAATTGCTACTGACTTAAATGAGCCTATGTATTCAAACCTATGTTAAAATATTAAATCAGTCCATGGATTAGGGATTACTATGGTTAAAAAAATGATAAAGAGATCCATTATCAGTTATATTGTCCAGCACTAGAATTTATATTTTGCAATGATCATTTGCACATTTTATCTTTAAAAAATAGGTATTCCACTGTTATTAAATCCTTATTGGTATACTTTGAAAAACATTTCAGAATTTCAACAAGTCCGTCATTTGGAAAAGTGATTGTAGTCGGTGGATCTGAATAAAAGTCGAGTATTCCCCATATTGTTATTTTTTTCGGCTCCTACCATTGATAAATTATGTTCGCTACCACCAGGAAATGCAGTGGTAATACCAGAACAAAAACAATAATGATGTCCTCCCGGCATTTTTAAAGTGTCTCACTAAGTTGCAACGTTGCCAGTGCAAACTATCTTACTAATAGTTATTTGCCAATTACTGGGTTAAAAGGTACGTACAGATGGATCTTTATGCTGTATTTACAGGCACACGTCATGATCGGAGTATTGATATGTTGAGTGTGGTACAAAAACAGACCCAGAGGAAAAGCATCAAAAGTCCTCATCTTAGTCTAAAAGTAATTTGCAGGCGGCATTCTCCAAGCTGCTAGTCCGAGTTGGGCCCCTGCCTTTTAATCTATCTAAAAACAGAAAATCAAAATCGGTATTTGTTCCCTTGTCATTTTTTCCTTTCTGATTTCAGGTTTTGCACACAAATGTAACTGCGATGTTCCTGTTGGTGAAGCAGGTCCTTCCTCACATGCAGAAGCTTGGGTAACTTTCACAAAAGCTAGGGAATGAAAAAACAAAATCTGACAATGAGGAGTCACAATGTTGTCGCTCAGTGGTGTAGTTATTGTTGTAGTGGAAAGGTGCAAGGACATAAACATTATGGGCCAGATTTATAAGGCCCTAGTGACACCAGAGCATCACTCCGGCTTTACGCTTCCTTGTAAATATGGGCCCTTTGATGCAGTTTTCTGCAGCAGAGGGGCATGCAATGAGTGTTGCAGTGGGCATTCCACCGCAACACCCAATGCTTTTGACGCTGCCCCAGATTTACCAGAAATCGTACATCTTTGGCAGCACCAAAAACTAATGCCGATGGGTGGCGTTAGCATTGCGCAACGAGGAGGAATACTTTTATTCCTCCACTTTTTTTATTTTTCCATGTGTGCTGCATTCTGCAGCACACCTAGAAAGTGCAAAAGGCCGTGAATGATTGTTTATGTGCAGGAAGAAGTCCCTTCCTGCACATGAACAATCATTCAACAATGACAATTTGATACAGCACACATAGAAGTGCCTAATTGCCATTGTAGATTGTTTATGTGCAGGAAGAGACTCCTTCCTCCACATAAACAATCATACCCCTCAATCCAGAGTACTCGTGCACTATGTTGCAAGGATGCCTGCGTTGGCGCTGGCAGCTAAATTTTGCGCTGGTGCAGGGTAAAACACAAGGGTGCGCCATATTTTTGCAAATACAGTGCATCCCTGCAATTAAAAAGTGTCTCAGCACAGCGCTGCACATTTTGTTGCAGGGCCGCACTGCACCACTTCTGGGTAAATCTGAACCTCACAGACTTATTTACAAGTCTCTTCTGCTGCTGGTGTGTCACTTTTTATATGGGATAAGGTGACACACTGGCAGCAAAAGGGGCTTGTAAATAAGCCACTAAATATATACCTAAATCATAGGAGTCATTATTTACAGATATATAAATATAAAAAAGAAGGTGACTTTGAATGATGCTGGTAAAATTTGTATGAATTTAAGGAAGAGGGTTTGGAGGTCCCCCAAAACATAGATGTATACATATAAATAAAGGAAAGAAAGACACATACATGCCCCCCCACACACATGCATGTACACACTTAAACACACAGTCACA
This sequence comes from Pleurodeles waltl, assembly GCF_031143425.1. Lineage (NCBI taxonomy): Eukaryota > Metazoa > Chordata > Amphibia > Caudata > Salamandridae > Pleurodeles > Pleurodeles waltl. Next base: position 41,546,254 of record NC_090450.1, read on the forward strand.
CACATACACTTGTCACAGAAAACTGCCTCATGCACTTGTTCTTTTTGCAGGAGTGGATCCATTGTCCTGACTTCATCTGCGGTTGCCTATTCATTTGTCCCAGTAAGTATGTTTCAGTGTAATTTAGAGGCTGCCGGGGCCGGAGGGTAAGAAATTGAATTACTCACTTTAAAGGATGAAATTATAGTGTGACTTGAACTATGTTGCTTTATCTCCCATTTTGAGGTGTCTCTCTAGACAACATTGCAACCAATCACGCATACTTAGGGCCTGATTTAGAGTATGGCTGGTAGGCCACTCCCTCACAATTGAGACAGATATCCCGTCCACTGTGTTACAAATTCATAAAATATAATGCCTTATAATATGCTGGATAGGATACCCGTGACAGAGTATCCCGTTCACCAAACTCTAAATTAGGCTTTTAGGCCCTGGTTATGAGTGAGGTGGTGTTTTCTGACCACTGTGCAAACCTCTTTTGCGTAGGGGTCAGAATTCCAAGTTGTGCCACACCCTTAAAGAAAAATGATCAAACTTGCTGGAATTTTAAAGGGGAAAAGTTTACAGTATTTACCATAACATGCTAGTTTTGGTCCACGAAGCACGTTATTCCCCAAAAACTAGGAATATGTGATAATTGTCACATATGATTAATTCCGATCACATTGTTGTCAGATTTTTATTGGATGCAATGATTATCACATCCGACTCAGATCAATTGTGATCAGGCCCCTTAGAGTGGGATTTGCCTACAAAAATGCTTGGCAGCCCAATATATGTGTTCCTCTGAGGAGCACCGTAACTATTGGTAACCACATTCCGTATTTGCACATCCATTCCTGCCCATCATAAATATTGTTATTCATTGTATGCCTTCATTTATACCACAGATTCTTTAGAGACTGTCTCCTCCTTCCACATGGCCCATATGAGCACCTCACTTGTTAGGAAGATCAGTTAATAAACACCAATGACATGCTTTAGAGTGATTTCACAGCACTTTTAAAAGACTATCCTTGTTAGACCAACACAGATTCTGTGAATGGTCCTGCGCTTTGCCTCCCATTCACGTTCTTAAGGTTTGCAGCCCGGTCCTCACTCCTCTTAACCCTAAAACGTAACACGCACTACCACCTTCCCACATAGACACTGGAATATTATTTGGGATGCGCGACTGCCCACCTCAAGGGACAGTCATATCTCCTACCAGGGTAAATGCTTACAGTCACTAAAATAACCTGAGTCCATTATCCTGATAGAAATGGCCCAGAGCAAACAGGCCTAATTTAGGGAAATGAGTAAAGTTTTTATGCAGTACAAAACATTAATAGAGTAAAAATACCAGACAATAAAAATCCCAAATAAAATAAAGAAATGACATAAAAACAATAACAACCCAACACAGGCAAACAGGGATATGATTTTGTAAGCAATTGTTAGGTGAAAATACCACAAAAAAGTGCAAAAGGCCAATGGTAGTCAATAGTCCCATTAAAAGAGGACCAAGGTGCTATTTAGCTATTTAAGGCTCACTGTGATGGAGTCATGAGGTAGTCTTGATCCAATGAACAAAGTGACAAAATGAGTTTGTGCCTGAGATAGTTTGGAAGTTAAAAAGTTAAAGATATCTGAGTTCTAATAAAAAAAGGAACTTTGTAATTTATTTTCAAAATGTTGTCTCCCCATGGGGCAAATCCGAAATCTGCAGCTGTGGGACTGCTGGTCGGATACCTGCCACATATTAGTCCCACTAACACTAGGGAGCTTTTTAAGTTTTTGCTTGAACAATTTTCTAATTCCCACAACAGAAAGTGAAACTGGAGCCTCTCAGATGGAATGAATCTGAAATGTTATCCAATGCAGTGGAGCTGCCCATCGAAAGCTTTTTGTAGTAGGCCCTCTTGTCTCTAGGGCTCTGGTGCATAAGTTTTCAAATATTTCCACAAAAGTTTCCAAACTTTTTCAGGTGCGCTGGCAAACTCAGGAGTACACTACTAAGCCCCACAAGACCTCATAGGATGCTGTGGGGGCACCTAAAGGCTCTCATGATGCCAGCCAAGTCCAGTACAAATTCCAGTTGCTGCTGGTCAGCTGAGAATCGTTGTCAAAAGACCTCTTACAGCTATTTATGTCACCATAGCTACATAGAAGGCTAACTAACGGACCCTTGGAGTGCACATCTTTGTCCTGGGTTCAAGAGGGAGCAGTACCAGTCCTTCAAGGATTCTCACAGGTCCCAGCCATCAGATCCAGTGCTCTTCTGTTCTTCTGCATGCCCACAAGGTGTTCTGATGGGGTAGTTTGAGGTTCCCCATTTATGCCTGACAAATGCTAGAGGGGTATAATCCCTGGGCACACCCTAACCAATAGGGTAAGCGTTTCAGGGTGCAACCCTATCCACTTTTTCAGTAGTTCCTGTTTGCCTCACTGCAAACAGATCCAAAATTCCAAGTATCATAGATTGTTCAAGATGGCAAAAATCTTTGGCCATACTAAACTTGGGCTATGAGGGTTGTGTGTGTATTGGGGCATGCTCTATGGTAATCATTAACATCCTCTCACATCTAACACTAAAATCCAATTTGAAGCAGGCACTGTACTCACAACAAACTGAGAGACAAAAGTCACGTAGGGCAAACGTAGGGTCCTTTAGCAGCCAGACAGGAGATAAAACAAGAATTGTCCTGGCAACCTGTCTTCCCTCTAGCAAGTGCACTAAAGTGTTACACTTTCAACAGATCTATAAGGCAGAATTTGACACTGTGATGTCAAAAGAATGCCCACAGCCCTGCTCTGCATATTCTATTGAGCTTAGAGGAGTCATCTCTGCCCATTTATGTCAGCCTATTTTGTGCTCCGGGAAGAAATTGCACATCTTTTTTACACCTCTTCCCAGGCTGAGCACAGACTAGAAGTTGCTAAAGCGTTATTACAAATTAGCCTCCATCAATATTAGGCAGGCAACTTTTTTTAAAGTTCTCTTTCCACAATATTTATTAAAAATTAAATTTCACTCCCGCAGTTCACAAGTGACATTTAACTTCCAAACCTCAGGTGCACCCTTTACACAAATACTATGCACCTACAACAAAGGTAAATTAGGAATAAGCCAATTAACCATGTTTGGAGGGGGAGCATAGGCACTTTACTCCTGGTTAGGTAGGGTGAAATGCACAGAGGTCTAACACCAGCAAAAATAGGGTCCTGGAAAAGGCACAAAATCTGGGGTGACCATGCAGAAAAGGCAGATTTCCTTAAACTATAAATATATTAAGCCCAGTCAGTTTCATACCAGGATATTGACTACAAATATATTGTGCAACAATATGGATCTATCATCAAGGTACATGTAGGGGGAGTTAATTATGTTAAGTCTTTAGATATCTACATATACTGAGCTTCATGATAATTTTGTTTTGGATATTCTAGCAGCAATACTTTATGGCACAATATTAAGGGCCTTATTAAGAATTTGGCGGTCCTAAGACCGCCAAACTCACGGCTGTGGCCTGACAGCTTCAGTCCTGTCAGCCTGACCGCCAGGTTACGGTCCTAGCAGTCGGAACCGCCAGGAGACCACCCCCAGGATCACTGATCCTGACGGGTTGGTGGTGGTGAAAGCCGTGATTAGCCACGGCGGTGCCAAGTTCAGCAACTTAATGCTGATCACCATTTTCCTTTCTGCCAGTCTTTTCATGGCGGGGTCCCTGCCATTAAACAGCTGGTGGAAAGGAAGATTTGGGGCCACAGGGGGCTCCTGCGCTGCCCATGACCATGTTGGGAGCAGTGCAGGGACCTCCCTGTCATCACCCTTGGAACACTCATTGTCTGCTATGGCAGACAATGAGCATTCTGAGGGTGCTGCGTGCAACGGCATTGGCCTTGGCTCTCTGAGGGTGCAGAGGCTAATGCCACCACACTGTTTCAGCAATCAGATCAGCAGAAACATGGCAATACGATGGTGGGGAGGCCCCCAGCTTGACGGCAGCCCTTCCACTGCCATATTGGAGTTCGGGTGGTAAGGCTGCCAAACTCATATTCAGTCCAATGAGTTCGGCAGTCTGACTTCCCGAACTCCAAATCAGTGGTGGGGAAGTGTCCGTCAAGCCGGCAGCCTCCCCACTGTGGTATTACAATGAAACAGTGCAGCAGCATTGGCCTCGGTTCACTCAGGCAGCAAAGGCCAATGCCGGTGCACACAGCCCCCTCCAAAATGCACACTGTCTGTTATAGCAGACAGTGCCCATTCTGAGGGTGCTGACAGGGTGGCCCCTGCACTGCCCACAACATGGTCGTGAACAGTGCAGGGCCCCCCCTTGACACCCAAACTCTGCCTTTCCACAAGCCTTTTCATGGCCGGGACCCTGCCATGAAAAGGCTGGTGGAAAGGAAATCTGCGATAAGCATGGTGGGGCCGAACTTGGCATGACTTTCACTGCCGCCAACCTATTGGGATTAATGATCCTGGCAGTGGCGATGATCCTGGCAGTCCAACTAGGATTGTGGTGGGGGGACTAATTTGGTGGTTTTAGGACCTCCAAACTTGTAATGAGGCCCTCAGCATTCTTTTAGTAAACCATCAATATTTCCTCCTCTCTGACAAGAACATATCAGCTTTCTTTTTCCTATATAGTTCATGCACATGAATCTAGACCGAATAGTTAGGAAAAAAAATCATATAATTTATATGTTAGCAGCCTGAGTTACTTTAACTCGCACTTTGTTTACTGTTTCATCTAAAGTTGGGTTTGTCATTTATAACTTGTTTTTCTTTGAAGCCTTGCTCCTTAAGGCATGTAGCCAATAACTCGTTATCATGTCCTTTAAAATCCACAATGCATAATGACACACATTAATTTTTTTGTCACGATTGGGATTGGACCTTTTCACAAGCACTCCTTTGAACAAATGTGTACTATCACCATCAACTTGACATCACAAACTAGAAGGAAGCATAAAAATCATGGTGCCATTGTATAATTGTGGTTTACAGAGATTATTTTCATTGCTGTTCAAGACTTTTCAAACTGAAGTCACTCAGGATGTGTAGTAATCACAGAATGGACGGGGTTCATATGTCATTCACACATATTAAAACTTGCAACACTTAGGGCCTGACTTAGAGTTTGGCCTACGGGTTATTCCCTCACAAACGTGATGGATATTCTGTCTGCCATATTACGATCTCCATAGGCTATAATGGGATTGTAAATCGGGGGACGGATTATCTGCCACTTTTGTGATGGAGTAACTTCCTCCGTCAAACTCTGAAACTGGCCCTTAGATTCCTTGGATTGATCGTCATACGGTCTGTAAACCAGAAGGCTGAATTACCATAATCCAACAATCTGACCATCGGGCCATATGAAGAAGAGTAAATTGAAGTTATCAGCTTTTGTAGTGATGATGATGATGATGCTGAACTGTCTATAGCAACGGTATGTTACCTTTAGAATGAATAAATTACATTAACTTACATTCACAACACGTTTAGCCAACATATTGTAATTCTGAGTCTATGTAGTGACATTTCAGTTCATCATTTTAGAAACAGGTTAAAAATTTAATATTGTATGGGAAGTAATTTAGTATGTAACAAGTACTTAATAATAGAACCTCACCTTTATTCAGATTACTTTCTAGAATGGGTTTTTAAAGTGATACAGGAGCAAAGCGTTGGAATTATTTAAATTAGAACAATTTTTAACTTTAATTTTTGAATTATTTGATGTTTGTGATCCACATTTTTAGAATGGGCTATAAGAGTACAATAAGGGCAATAGGGTCGATAGTAGTTTAATTTATAAAGAATATTTTAAAATTTAAGTTCACCTTTTTTCAAAATACGTTCTTTTTTAATGAAGGGTCTAGGGAGTGAACTTGGGCAAATTGTGATGAGAATTTAAAATAAACAGTTTTTTTAAATTCAGGTGTGTAATTCTTAGATGTTTGTGATACTCATTTTCAGAACGGGTTAGAAAAGTAATATAGGGGCAAAGGATGGGAAGTAATTTAGTTTGAAAAGGTACCCAAAAATATAAATTAATCTATATTCATATTACATTCTATTTTAGAACAGGTTTTTAAAGATATGTAGAAGAAAAGGGCGGTAAATATTTAAATTACAAGATTTTTTTTATTTTTTTTATTTGGAATTCTTTAATGTCTGAGATCCACATTTTTAGAAAGGGTAAGAAGAGTAAAATAGGAGCAAAGGGTGGGGAGTATTTTAATCTCTAAAAATTACTTTAAAATAGAAGTTTATCTTTTTTCGAAATACACAATTTTTCTAGCAAGTCTTTAAAGTGATATTGGGCAGAGGGTTTGAAGTATTTACAATTTTCAAATTCAGATTTGTAACTGCAATACATCATTTTTAAGCAACAGTTAATAAATTAGGCAACTATTTTCAGCTTTACATCAAATGTAAAAACTGTTGGTAAACCAGATAATAAAAATAAAAAAATAAATGTGCTTTTATTTAAAATTCCAGTACATGACTGTGGTGTATCTTCAATACATCTGTACATTGGTAGGCTTTCTGAATGTGAAAGCAAGGACAAAATGTTTACATATAGGTGGTCATTCTGACCTCGGCGGTAAAAGGCGCCTACCGCCGGTCAGAAATCCTCCATAATTCCGCCGCGGTCGCGGTAACCCGCCACGGTCATTCTGACCCGCAGCAGCCAAACCTCTGAAAATCCGACAGCCACAACAGACCGCCAGACCAGCGGTCGGCGGAAAAGTGGAGGTGACCAAACCTCCACCGTCACGCCAACAGAAATACGCCCATGCCATTACGACCCACGAATCCACACGGCGGTCTTTCAAACGCGGTTTTCCATTGGCGGTACACACCGCCGCGGTCAGAATACACACAAACGAACAAAACTCAGCCACATTGGCCGATTTGAATTCCACACACCTGATACACATACACACACCACTCCCACACACACAATACAGTATAAAACACACACCCACATCACCCACAAACCCCTTCGACCAAAATCCAAAAAGAAGCACTGAGAGACACAGCAGCGATCACAGAACACCATCACACAGAGGCACACTACACCATCACCCACACAATATCCACACACAAAACAACACACACCACCACACTCAACACACTTAACTACACATACTCCACCCCACACATCATACACACCACTCCATGGCACCCCAAAGACACCCCCGCTTCTCAGACGAAGAACTCAGGGTCATGGTGGAGGAAATCGTTCGGGTAGAGCCCCAGCTCTTCGGCACACAGATCCAATACACCAGCATTGCCCGGAGGACGGAGCTATGGCAGAGGATTGTCGACAGGGTCAACGCTGTGGGACAGCACCCCAGAAATCGGGAAGACATCAGGAAGCGATGGAACGACCTACGGGGGAAGGTGCGTTCCATGGTATCCAGGCACAACATCGCCGTGCAGAAGACTGGCGGAGGACCCCCACCTCAACCCCCACAATTTACAACATGGGAGGAGGAAGTCTTGAACATCCTGCATCCTGACGGCCTCGCAGGAGTCGGCGGAGGAATGGATTCTGGTAAGTTGAAGCTTCAATACTGCTTCCCCCCCACCTGCATGCCAAATCATACCCCAACCCTCACCCCCATCCTCGAACCCCACCCTCACCCCCACCCCCATCCTCACCCCCACCCTCACCCCCACCACCATCCTCACCCCCACCACCATCCTCACCCCCACCCCCAGCACACCTATTCCCTGCCAATGTCTCACCATCACAACCCACACATCCCAAAACCTAGGCCTGCATGCGTCCACTAAGCATGGACACCCATCACCAAAGCATGCCCAATGCATATACACATCCCCCCCACAAGCCACCATCACCAAAGCCCCCACACACGAATGCCAGCACTTGGGGACACGGGAACCCACAGATACACCCATATGGCACACATTGAAACTATAACCATACCTCTATACCCCTGCAGGACCCGACCGCCAACACACCGCCACGGAGGGCCCAGAATTCTCCACACACCCCACCCAAAAGGCCGTCAGCGATGACAGCAGCTCTGTCGACCTGGACACTGATGACCAGCCCGGACCATCGGGGACCTCTGGACAGTCGGTTCCCCTCACACAGGCACAGGCCACTACAGACCCAAACCCCTCTGGGAACACCAGCACAGCTCCCACCCAGCGGGCCCATGCCTCTGTCTCCAGGGCGCGTCAATCTGCGGTGTGTCTACCACTACAGGGCACCCAGGATAACCCACCACCCCAACAACAACAGGGACCTGGGGGCAGTGGTAGTGGGCACACCGGCCAGGGGGCAGAGGCCCAGGGAAACAGGGCAACTCGGAGGGCAGCTGTTCGACAGGGGGGACACGGGCCCAGGGAACCCACTCTCCACGAGGCCCTCACCACCATCATGGGAGCATACAACCGCTCCCAGGAGACGATGGCGACGGTACTGGCCAGGTTCCAGGAGATCCAGGTACTGCAGGAGGAACACTATCGGGGGTACAGGGAGGACATCAGAGCCCTCAACTCCACCCTGGTTACCATGGTAGGGCTGCTGCAGGAACTCATCAACACCAGGACGGACACTCAACAACAAAGGGCCCCTGCCACTAGCCTGGACCAAGAACAGCCAACCACCTCCGCCGGCGCTAGTGGACAGGAGGCCGCCGCACAACAGCAGCCCACCAGACCCCCACCTCCTGCAGGAGAAGAACCACCCCGCAAGAGGGCCCTGAGATCTCGCAAGAAGACAGAGTAGGATGTCAAGACCCCCGCCAGCAAAGGATACCACCTGATGTCATCCCACTGTCCCACATTGTCACCCTGTCCATCCTTGAACTGCCCATGCTCCATCTCTCCACAGGCCTATGGACAATGCACCTGTGTGACTGTTACTCTGGACTCTGCCATGGACATTCCTTCACCATAGCCCCCACCCCCTTGAAACCACCCATCCCATTTTGAGCACTGAAATAAACACCTATTTTGCACAAAACTATCTGGAGTCTGGCTGTGAGTTCAAAATATTGTAATTGACATGACAGTGCAAATATGTCCTTGTACATAGTGAAGTCAACAAACAGCTGCCACAAAGCTGTAGTCCATGGGGAAACGAAGCACAGGACTCGTAGTGGGGACCCCAGATCTGAAATAGGGAGGGAAAAGCCACAACTCAGTCATCATACACTGGGCAAATAGACAGGCAGCAGAGATGCAGGAGAGTATTTTACATTTACTAAATTATGTTTGAATTGTTACCTGTGTCCTATTGGAAGTACTGTGCAATGATTCTGTCCCTGTTGTCTGTTTCATCCCCGTCGTCTTCCTCCTCTTCACTCTCCACAGGTTCCACAGCTGCCACAACACCACCATCTGGACCATCCTCCTGCAGGAAAGGCACCTGGCGGCGCAAAGCCAGGTTGTGAAGCATGCAGCAGGCCACGATGATGTGACACACCTTCTTAGGTGAGTACATTAGGGATCCACCTGTCATATGCAGGCACCGAAACCTGGCCTTTAGGAGGCCGAAGGTGCGTTCGATCACCCTCCTAGTACGCCCATGGGCCTCATTGTACCGTTCCTCTGCCCTGGTCCGGGGATTCCTTACTGGGGTCAGTAGCCACGACAGGTTGGGGTACCCAGAGTCCCCCAATAGCCATACACGATGTCTCTCTAGCTGTTCCATCACGTAAGGGATGCTGCTATTCCTTAGGATGTAGGCGTCATGCACTGACCCAGGGAATTTGGCATTTACATGCAAGATGTACTGGTCAGCCAAACACACCACCTGGATGTTCATGGAATGGTAACTTTTTCTGTTCCTGTACACCTGCTCCCTGTCTCCTGGGGGAACCAAAGCCACATGGGTCCCATCAATGGCACCAATGACGTTGGGAATATGTCCAAGGGCATAGAAATCACCCTTCACTGTAGCCAATTCGCCCACCTCAGGGAAAAGGATGTAGCTCCTCATGTATTTCATCAGGGCAGACAACACTCTGGATAACACCTTCGAAAACATGGGCTGAGACATCCCAGAAGCAATTCCCACTGTTGTCTGAAATGACCCACTTGCCAAGAAATGGAGTACTGACAGGACCTGCACCAGAGGGGGAATCCCTGTGGGTTGGCGGATGGGGGACATCAGGTCGGGCTCCAGCTGGGCACACAGTTCATGTATAGTGGCACGGTCAAGCCGGTAGGTCAGGATAATGTGGCGTGCTTCCATTGTCGACAGGTCCACCAGCGGCCTGTACACGGGAGGATTCATCCGTCTCCTCGCCAAACCCAGCGGACGGTGCCTAGGAAGGACAACATGGAGCACACAGTCAAGCAACCCACAGGTACGTACTCACAGCTTGCACAGTAAACGATTCTCTATGCAGTGAATGGCGTGTCTGAGTGGCTATGCAAGGCCTAGGCCTGTGTGACGCAGTTGAAATTGAGCCATGTGGACCCTCAAAATGGCGGCTGCCTGACCTGTGAAGTGTGACAATGGGATGTGAGGTCAATGCGCTGGCGTGGCACACCGCAGCGGTCGGCGGTCGAAGACCGCGGCGCGAAGCCGTATTGGTTAACATTGAAGCCTATGGGTTTCAGGAGCCAATGGCGAAGGGCGCCGGTGGTGGCGGTACGCACCGCCGCGGTACGCACCGCCGTGGGCGTGACCGCCATTTTCTATCTACTTATTCACTCGCGACTTGAACTTTCACAGGAGAGGACCTATACTGCAAGTGTTGCTGTGACCTCGGTCTGGAAGGGACAATGGCTGCTGCGCCTGGGGAAAGGGCCCCTGCCTTCACTGGAGAAGAGTTGGAGAAACTTGTGGATGGGGTCCTCCCCCAGTATGCGCTACTCTACGGTCCTCCAGACCAACAAGTGAGTTTAATTCAATATGGATTTGGGGCCACTGGCTGGCTTGGGGGCCTGGCGGGGGCCTGGCGGGGATGGGGGGCATGTTGGGCCTGGCGGGGGGCCTGGTGGGGATGGGGGGCATGTTGGGCCTGGCGGGGGGCCTGGCGGGGATGGGGGGCATGTTGGGCCTGGCGGGGGGCCTGGCGGGGGGCCTGGCGGGGATGGGGGGCATGTTGGGCCTGGCGGGGGGGCCTGGCGGGGGGCCTGGCGGGGATGGGGGGCATGTTGGGCCTGGCGGGGGGGCCTGGCGGGGGGCCTGGCGGGGATGGGGGGCATGTTGGGCCTGGCGGGGGGCCTTGCGGGGGGCCTGGCGGGGATGGGGGGCATGTTGGGCCTGGCGGGGGGGCCTGGCGGGGGGCCTGGCGGGGATGGGGGGCATGTTGGGCCTGGCGGGGGGCCTGCCGGGGATGGGGGGCGTTGGGCCACTGGCAACGAAAAAGCAGACAAACTTGAACGTGTTATTTCTCCCTCCCTGTACGTGTCACATAGGTCCGCGCCTATGAGAAGATCGGGATTTGGCGTGCCATCGCCAAGGAAGTCCGGACCCTGGGGGTCCACCATCGACGGGGCACCCACTGCCGCAAGAGGTGGGAGGACATCCGCCGCGGGACCAAGAAGACCGCCGAGTCTCTGCTGGGGATGGCCTCCCAACGTAGGCGGGGTGCCTGCCGTCAACTGACCCCCCTGATGTTCCGGATCCTGGCGGTGGCCTACCCTGATTTGGATGGGCGCGTGAGGGCAGCACAGCAGACACAAGGGGGTGAGTACAAGCATAATCTACTCTGTGGTCGCGCAGTGGAGGTGTCTGGGTGGGGTAGGAGGGCTGTGGGTCCCCCTAGGCCAGGGCGATATCTGTAGGCTGGGCACCCCCGTAAGCCCCTGTGTCCCCAGCCACCACCCTCAGTAGTGTGCCAGTACAGCCATCCCTGGGCCGTGTCATCCATGGGTGCAGTTGTCAACTCTAGGCGTGTAGGGCATGTTCCACGGAATGCGTAGGGGAGCCCAAGTGCGCAACTTAGTGCAGGGGGCATCTGTGTCTGTCATGTCCGCTAACTGTACCGGTGATCCATGTACTCAAAATCTCTTTATTTCTCTCCCCCCCCCCCTTTTTGTTTGTCTTTCTGTGCTTGTGTGCATCAGCATCATCAGGCGGAGGAGAAGTGGCATCGGGGCAGGAGGGAGCTGCATCTCACATGGCCCAGGAGGGCCATGCCACAGAGTCTGACTGGACCAGTGAGACGGAGGGCGAGGGGAGCTCCACAACGGGGACGACTGGACCCTGCAGCGACATGGACACGTCCTCGGAAGGGAGCTCCCTTGCGGGGGTGGCACCATCCGTGCCCCCCGCCATTACAGGTACAGCCGCCACCCAGCGCACCATCTCCGCCCTCCCAGCAGCCCCTCAGCGTTCGCCCCGTGCCCGCTCTGCCAGGAAGCCGGGCATCTCCTTCGCCCCAGGCACCTCAGGCCCTGCCCCTGTTACCCCCGCTGCCCTCAGTGAGGAGGTCATTGACCTCCTCCGAACGCTCATTGTTGGGCAGACTACCCTTTTGAATGCCATCCAGGGGGTGGAGAGGGAGGTTCATCGCAGCAATGCGTACCTGGAGGGCATTCATTCGGGTCAGGCTGCCCATCAGCGATCGTTCCAGGCTCTGGCCTCAGCACTGACGGCAGCCATTGTCCCTGTCTCCTGCCTCCCTCTACTAACTCCCTCCTCCCAGTCTCCTGTTCCTCTGCCTGTCCCACCCACACCATCAGACCAGCCTGCACACACCTCAACACCCAAGAGCAGCTCATCCAAACATAAGCACCACAGATCACGCAGACATTCACACAAGCAACATTCCGATGCAGACATGCCAACAGTCACTACCACCTCTGTGACCCCCACCTCCTCGTCTCCCTCCTCCCTCCCTGTGACGTCTACACTCACACCTTCATTCACCTCACCATCAGCCAGTGTTTCCATCACCAGCACACCCTCCAGTACAGTCCGCACACGTGCAGTCACCACCCCCACTGCCATTTACACGTCCCCTGTGTCCTCTCCCACTGTGTCTGTCACCCCCTCTTCCACACCACACAAACGCAGCCACCCACCCACCCAACAGCCATCCACCTCACGACAGGCTCCCGCTACTGCACCTGCACCCAAAGACAGCAAACTTGTCTCGCCTACAACCACATCCTCTCCCTCCACTCCCATACCCACTGTACCTACCACTATCCATTGTCCCAGGAAAATCTATCTCTCTACTGCTACCTTCTTTCCTGACCCTGAGCCCCCCCCTCCTTCTCGTCGGGGTAAGAAGAGCACCTCAGCCACCACCAGCCCTGCAGCCCCCTTGACAAGGGTGCAGGGGTATTGGAGCCCACCAGCCCGCAGGTCTGGATCTTCGCCCAGCAGCAAGGGGACAGCCAGCCCACCCCCTGGGAAGAGGAGCAGAAGGCGGAAGGGGCGCCGCAGGAGCCCGCCTTCTACATCCCCCCCGGACACCACCCAGAGACAGTCACCAGCCACAGCTCCAAAGGGAGGCAAGGGCCACAGGCCGACGACTAAGGAGGGCAAGGGCAGCAAGTTGGAGAGGTCAGGCAGCAGGCCTGCTGCCCAGGAGGAGCCCACAACCCCCATAGCCGCTGCCCCGGGAGAGCCCACCACCCCCATAGCCGCTGCCCAGGGAGGACCCAGCCCAGCTGGCCAGGAGGGCCCCACCACCCACAGCCCAGGTGGGCATTGAAGGAGCACCATCCCCGCTGCCCAGGAGGGCACCACCAGGCAATGAGCAGTTGGCCATAGAATGGCCGCCGTCTCCAGCACCGCTCCGCTGGGGACCGCCGTCTCAAGAACCGCTGAACTGGGCCCTTCAAGGCAAGAACCGCTGAACTGGGCCCTTCAAGGCAAGAACCGCTGAACTGGGCCCCGCCGTCTCCAGCACCGCTCCGCTGGGGACCGCCGTCTCAAGAACCGCTGAACTGGGCCCTTCAAGGCAAGAACCGCTGAACTGGGCCCTTCAAGGCAAGAACCGCTGAACTGGGCCCTTCAAGGCAAGAACCGCTGAACTGGGCCCCGCCGTCTCCAGCACCGCTCCGCTGGGGACCGCCGTCTCAAGAACCGCTGAACTGGGCCCTTCAAGGCAAGAACCGCTGAACTGGGCCCTTCAAGGCAAGAACCGCTGAACTGGGCCCCGCCGTCTCCAGCACCGCTCCGCTGGGGACCGCCGTCTCAAGAACCGCTGAACTGGGCCCTTCAAGGCAAGAACCGCTGAACTGGGCCCTTCAAGGCAAGAACCGCTGAACTGGGCCCTTCAAGGCAAGAACCGCTGAACTGGGCCCCGCCGTCTCCAGCACCGCTCCGCTGGGGACCGCCGTCTCAAGAACCGCTGAACTGGGCCCTTCCAGGCAAGAACCGCTGGCCCTTTGGCAGACGTGGCAGGGCAGGATCTGTCTCGGGCAGGGCTGCAGGATGTCCTCTGGCCAACATGCCTCCTCCAGTGGCAGTGGAGTCTGTTATGGACTGTTTGGACTGTGGCTTTGCACTCCCCAGGATGGCCCAGTGGGCAGGCCACCCACTGTATGGACTGTATGGACTGTGGCTTTGCACTCCCCAGGATGGCCCAGTGGGCAGGCCACCCACTGTATGGACTGTATGGACTGTGGCTTTGCACTCCCCAGGATGGCCCAGTGGGCAGGCCACCCACTGTATGGACTGTATGGACTGTGGCTTTGCACTCCCCAGGATGGCCCAGTGGGCAGGCCACCCACTGTATGGACTGTATGGACTGTGGCTTTGCACTCCCCAGGATGGCCCAGTGGGCAGGCCACCCACGGTATGGACTGTATGGACTGTGGCTTTGCACTCCCCAGGATGGCCCAGTGGGCAGGCCACCCACTGTATGGACTGTGTGGACTGTGGCTTTGCACTCCCCAGGATGGGCCAGTGGTCATGGAGTCCCCTCGTGGATCTGGCGTCGTGTACTCAAGTGGCTGAAGTGCCCCCCCTTCCCTTCCCCCTGAGGTGCCTGTCCTTTTTTCTTTCTGATGCCCCTGCAGTGTTCTCTCCGTGGAGTTCTTGTCGTGGGACTGGGCCTTGCCCCTTTGCTCAGGACCCCTGTGGTCCACGGACAGTGGTTGGACTACATATAGTAGATGTATATATTTTGTACATAGTTTATTTATTTATTTGGATTACTGCTGTCCATTTTTCAATATATCTGCCCGTTTAAGATCTCTTCTTTTGGTCTTTGCATTATTTCGGAGGGGGGGGTTTGTGGGTTGTGACAGTGATCTGTGGGAATGCATTGATGTGTGTGTTGTAGTGGGTGTGGGTGGGTGGGTGTGTGCCGGTAATCTTTTCCCTCCCCTGTGTCGTAGGTGCAGTACTCACCGATGTCTTCCGCGCCGCCGGTCGTGCTCCTGGTACAGGAGCAGGTATAGGAGTGCGGGGATGACCTGTAACTCGGGTTCCATACTGCCGGAATCTCGCTTGGAGTATGTGGAGGTGAGCGTTTTCCCGTTCGTAGTCTGTTTCCGCCGTGTTTTTATCGGCGGTGCTCCCGCCCCGGAAAAGGTGGCGGATTGGTGGGTCGTGATAGGGTGGGCGGTACATTGTCTGCCGCCTGGCTGTTGGCGGTGACCGCCGCGCTGTTTGTTTGTTCCGCCGTGGCGGGCGGAGTGTTAATGCGGCGGGGTGTGTTGGCGGTTCCCGCCAGGGTCAGAATTGCATATTTTGGACCGCCGGCCTGTTGGCGGGTTGGCCGCCGCTTTATCACCGACCGCCAGGGTCAGAATGAGGGCCATAATGTTGCCAGCAGTGACAAGCAGAACATTCTTTTGAAAACCAACTCTGCCAAATGGTTTGAACGTACTCATGTCTCATCCTAAATGAAGGTAGCATTGAAGATTTATGTAAAAATTGTGTTGTCAATATATATGTTGTAAATGTTAAATACATTAAAATGTATTAGTAGTCAATGTAAATGTATGCTCTGTAAAAGTCTTGACATACTTGTCATTATTTGTGTTTGTGTTGAAGAGATAGATTTGGACAAGAAAGGGAGGCATTCTTCATTCGAACTTGAGGGATCCCATTTCAGTGTGTACAGGGGTGTATGACCTGCTCAGAAACCTGCAACGACTATAACAGGTGGGCACCAAAACAGCATGCAAAAAAATATGTTTTAAGCCCTTCAATCTCAAAACAAACAGCTCAAGCAAACACTCTCACCACAATCCAAACTTCAGTCATGGGTAGTGAAAATATAACCAAACAGTGGAATAGACTTTGGAAGCAGAAAAGCTTCAAAAAGAAGATTGATCCTGAATAGAGGACTGAACCCAAGAAATGGTCAGTCTCAAAGGGAGGTTACGCTTGTATGTGTGATCACTTTTGCTCAACTATTGACTGTGAAATGATGATTGGATCAAAAAAGAATTTTGACATGGAAAAAGGGCAGACAACAGCAAGATATGGAGGATACGTCCACTGCAGACAACAAAAAAGGGCTCTAAATTAAGAAAAAATTACATCAAAGTCTCACATTCCAGTAATTTACAAAACATAAGGACATGTAAGAAAAAGGAGAACCCATTTAAAACCTGCAGCAGATATGTTTCTGGCATAATCTCTCACAGTCACAAGTTCCTATGTCACAACAAATGCAGAAAATGAAATAAAATTTAATGGAAGCTATTGCTAGAGGATCTCAGAAATGTTTGAATACTAATGAAAGAACAGGCTAGGAAAGTAGTTTTGACAATTTTGAAGCCTCATTTACGTATACACCTTCATAAAGAGGAGGAGGTAGATCAGGATGTTGAGCATGTCAAATCACATGAGAGTGGAGAGAAAGAAGATAGAAGATAAAGAAATCCCAAATAAAGTTGCATGCCAAGATGTTCACATACAGTTAGAGTCTCCCCCATATAAAACCATATCCTACCATGTGAAAATTCAGAGAGCAGCATTCCAACACGGAGTGGAAGAAAACGTCTAGATAAGGACATTATCAATAATAAAAAAACTTAGCAGAAATACCAACAGCTTTCCATAATACTTAGAGGAAGGATTACATGAGGGGACTGGTTTTCTGTATAGAAGCTCAGACGAGTGGAGGTATCTGGAAAGTTGGAGAAATCAGATGTAATTGTTGAGGTATGCTGGGCGGGAAACGTCCTTAACCACACCCTGTAAACAACGCAAACCTTTCCCATGCCTTGACCATGCATGTGCTTAACTATGAATCTGCTTTGTTCAGGAGAGGACGCAGTGAGGTAAGTGGAGCTGGTACTGGGGTGGGGGTTGGATTAAGGGATTCGGGGGGTGGGAGGCTGGGGTCAGACTATTTTTTAAGGGATGGGGCTAAGGGTGTTGTTTTTTTTAAGGAATTAGGGGTGGTTGGGTTAGGGGCGGGAGTGATGTGGGTTGAGTGGGACTGGTGCAGGGGTGGGAGGTGGATTAAGGGATTGGGGTGGATCAGGGGCTGGAGGCAGGCTATTATTAAAGGGGCAAGGATGGGGGTTTGGGTATTTTTTTTAAGGAATTTGGATGGGGATTGGGCTAGGGGGCGGGAGTGATGTGGTGAGGTGAGTGGGGCAGGGGTGGGATTTAGATTAAGGGATACCGGTGGGTGGGGGTCTGGGGGTGCACTGTTTCTTTTTAAGGGGCAGGGTGGGGGTTTGGGTATTTTTGTAAGGAATTGGGGGTAGTTGGGCTAGGAGCGGGAGTGACACTGTGAGGTGAGTGGGGCTAGGGCAGGGGTGGGGGGTCGAATCAGGAATTGGAGTGGGTGGGGGGCTGGGGATGGGCTACCATTTTTTAAGGAGCAGGGGCTTTTTTTTGTTTTTTATTTAGGGTTGGGTGTGGTAGTTTATATTAAAAGGGGGGGGGAAGGTTTATGGAAAGGAGGGAGGTGAGAAGAGGAGGAAGGATCGGGAAAGGACGCGGTGAGGTAAGTGGGTTTGGGGCAGGGTTGCTGGGTATTTTTTAGCGGTAGGGTGGATTTAGGGCTTAGGGTGGGTGAGGCTGTCAGGGTACTTTATCTTTAGTTTTTAGGGGTGGGGTCGGGGTATTTTTTTTTTTTACAGCTCAGGGTGGGTGGGGGTTTCATGGTAATTTAGTTCTTAGGGGCTGGGGCAGGGGGTCGGGATAGTTTATTTTTTTAGGGCTTAGGGTGGGTGAGGGGGCTCAGGGTAGTTTACTTATTAGGGGGCAAGGTTTTTGGGCTCAGGGCGGGTGGGAGATGTTGTGGTAGTTTTGTTTTTAGGGGTAGGGTAGGTTTTTTTTAGGGCTCAGGGCTGGTGGGGGGTTGGGGTAGTTTATTTTCAGGGGTGGGCGAGTCGGGATAGTTTTTTTTTAGGGCTCAGGGCAGGTGGGGTTGTTGGGGTAGTTTACTTATATGGGTGGGGGTTGGGATTGTTTTGTTTTAGGTTTAGGGTGGGTGGGGGGAGTCGGGTACTTTATTTTATAGGGGTAAGGGTGGGGGTGTTGGGATAGGTTTTTGGGTGGAAGGGACAGGGTAGTTTAGGTATTAGGGGTTGGGGGTTGTTTTGGGCCTCAGTGTGGATGGGGGGTGGTATGATAGAACCACACATGCCATTTTGCATGCCGTTTCCACACATGCTTTTAAGGAGCATGCTTTTACAACGAACATTCGTTGTAAAGGCATGCTTGAAAACAACGCAGTCATTGTTCCGATCGCGTTGTTAAGGCATGCGTATTTCCAGCATGCATGGTTCTATCATACAACCATGCTGGGCCAATGTTATGTAGTGCCCTGAAAAAGCAGTGAGAAGTTTGAATTGTGCATGGGGAGCTAGTAGCACTCCTTCAGGTGTTGTGTGAAGTGAGTGCAGCATGGCAAGGGAGTGATTATGTTGGTTGATTCAGAATGGCCTACAGCCCTCTGGTGATTTTTTTGTTGATCCAAGCATAGAGGATGTTCCCGTAGTCTAGCTTGCATGTAACCAGGGCCGGTGTAATGGATTTCCAGGTGTTATGTGGGAGCCATTTGAAAATCTTCTTCAGCATCTTTAGGATATGGAAACATTAGGCAGTGACGGCATTAACGTGGGCTGTCATGTCAAGTTTTCTATCACTGATGATCCAGATGGAGCCTCACGGTAATGTCTTCTTCCAGAATAGCAACATTTCAGTCTTGGGTAGTAGGCTGAGTGAATGTGTCCTACCTGTCCACAAGCAGCAGATTCAACAGAGTGCATGTCTTTCTATTCTGATGTTGTGTAGCCCTTCAATGAGCTGTGGGGAGTTCTAGGAGAATGAGGGATATTGTGTCTCCTCGGTCCAGAATCATCTGGATGTCATTCATGACAGCAATAAGGGCAGTTTCCATGCTGCGGTTACTTTAGGAACCAGACTGAGTGATGATAAGAAGTTGAGAGTCATTGAGGTATTCAGTTAGGTGTCTGATGATGATTTTCTCCGAGACTGGCCAGCAATGGTGGCAGAGAGATCGGTCGGTAGTTTGTGAACTTTGACAGGTCTGCAGAGGGTTCCTTCAGCAAAGTTAAGACAGTTGCATGTGGTTTCCAAGAATCTGGAAAGGTTGCAGAGGAAGTGGAGGCATTCAGAATGGGTGCGAGTATGGTGGTGATGGGTTGTGGTCCTTTGGAGTAGGCAAGGTGGCGGCAGGGGTCTGATGCAGCTCCTGAGTCGATGGACTTTATGGTGGCAGTGTTTCTTCTGAGGTGATGACAGGCCGTATGGTTAGCATTGGTTCTTCGGATAAGATCCAGAGACGTTTGGCAAGGTCTGGTGGATTCCCGTTTGTGGGCTGAAGTTGCTGTAGATGGCAGTGATCTTGTTGTTGATGGTGAGGTGAAATCTTTCACAATTCTGAAGATGTCTTAGCTTCTGTTAAAGCTGCCATCAATGTGGGCCCAATGAGTGGTCCGTTTTGTGGTCTGGATCATTCATCATTTAACTTTATTTCGGTGAGTAAAAACAAACCATTAAAGTACAATACACAACAAAGAACGAGAGGACTTCTAAAAACACGGAGGTAATAAAAAAGTAAGGTAAAAATACAGTTAAAAGGGGCAAGACAGTTTTTTTAAAAAACAAACAAGAAATGAACAGTCAGATAAACATCACTTAATGTAATGGAAGGCAACACACAAATATTGAAAATAATTCCATGAATCAGCACTAGTTAAAAATATAATACACCAATATCTGAATACTGTGGAGAAATCACACATCCAATTTGATAAATATAAATAGATAAGTCTAAGAATTAGTTCCCCACTCTTGCTCCTTGGAATTGCTGAACTCGGATATCATAATAATACAAACATTTTCCCCTTTTTCCCCCCATAAAAAAAAAACAAACAAAAAAAAAGCTGTCTGGGTGGGTGATTTTTGCTTTAAAATTCTCACGACATAAAAATAAGGGAACAGATCCATAGATCTATAAATAATCCATAAGGAACCAAGCCAAGATCCATGTCCTGTACAAAAAAAAGCTACAATCATACATCCAAATCGGATAAATATACATAAATAGAACTAAACAATAACTACACCATTTTATCCCTTAAACTTGCTAATCTCAACCTCCAGCTGGACTCGAGGAAACTTGCCACTGGTAGAGCTATCTTGACGGACAGGTCGCTTTTTAAAATTCTCTCAGCATGGAGACAGGATCTAACTCCTAATTGTTTAAAAAGCGGGATGAGCCAAAGTGCTCTTTGTTTGTGATATGCTTGACAGTGGAAGAAAACGTGTGAAACAGTTTCTGCACTTTTACAACCCATCGGGCAATCTTTAGATCTATTAGTTGAACTGGCCCATTTGTACGTAAGGCAGCACAGGGGGAGGGACCCAATCCTAAACCTGATAAAGAGGGCACGAGCAAATGGAGATAACTTTGCATCCAAAAAAGGCTCAAATTCGTAATGGCATTTAACAAGTAAAAAATTGTCAGACATGGACAATGGAATAGAACCAGCAAATTGTCCAACCTGAACATTATGCCAATAAGCATCCTTTAACAACGGTGCAGCATTTTTAGGAATAGAAATAGGATCATGCCAATAGGAACCTAACCCCAGACGGGAAAAAGATTGCTCAACGAATACACACCATTTAGATTTAATACTAAAATCACGGCCCACCACATTTAGGAGGCTACACCGAAAAGGGGTTAGGGCATCAGTTGTCCACAGCCGAATCCAAAACAGCAGGGGCCTTAAGGCAGCAATCTGTGAGATTGAGAAAAGATTTAGGTCCAGGTGAATGGGCAAGGATGGGGTACTCGATGGAACCTTTAGCATCATTTTTAAAAACTGGTTTTCCGCGCTAGCCAGATTCGCCAGATTACAATGGCCCCAAAGTTCGGCTCTATATAGGGCGGCCCCCCTGGCTTGAGCTTTGTAAATTTCCAGTGCAGGTGATATTGCAAATTTCAGGTAGCTAGAGGCAAATCTGACAATTCCACCCACCCTCTGCTTCAGGCATAATAAAGATTTATGGCGCTGGACATGCCAAAGATGTGAATCTTCCACTTTGATACCTAGATAATCAAAGGTACCCACCCTTTCCAAAGGAACATCATCTAAGTATACAGGCCTCTTCATTTTTTTCCTACTATCTCCGAAAACCATGTATTTTGTTTTTGCTGAGTTAATTGATAACCCATGATCAGTGCAAAACTCCAGAAATCTGGAGAGCAGCCTAGAAAGGCCCATAGCAGTACGTGATAGCAATAGGGTATCATCTGCAAACAGAAGACAGGGGATCTTCTGCCCGCCCAGGTTAGGGGCGTCACTTTGACAGTCTAAGAGATATGGCAAACAGGCATTAATAAACAAGAGAAATAAGGTGGGTGCCAAAACACAGCCTTGCCTCACGCCCCGTGTAGTTGGAAAAGCAGGGGTCAAATCGCCAATGGTACCCCAGCGGACTTTAGCACAATTATCAGAATAAAGATCCTTGATAATATTAATCATGGAACCCGGAACACCGGTGGTACTAAGGACCTCCCAAAGCTTGGCACGCAGGACCAGGTCAAATGCAGACTTCAGGTCAACAAAGGCCAGAAATAAGTGGCCTTTGTCTACATCTACGGTCTTCCACTTGATGGTGGTGAATCGGAAGATCTGATCGATAGTGCTGATCTTGTCCCTAAATCCTGCCTGGAGATGGCTTAAGACCTGATTTTTCATTATCCATTGTTTTAATCTAGTTAGCAACTGGTACGAAAAGATTTTCTGCAAGTTGTCTAATAGACTGATAGGCCTATAATTTCCAGGGGAGCTCTTGTCTCCTTTTTTATGAACGGGGACAATAATCGCCATCTTCCACGAGAGCGGATAGGATCGAGATGCCATGGCAGTGTTTGATACCCTCTTTATATAACGGGTCCACACAGATAGGTCTGATTTATACAGATCAGAGGGAATACCATCTTGGCCAGGGGCCCTACCAGATCTTTGAGCGCAAATTGCCATCTCTGTTTCTTTTAGGGTGAAGGGCGGCATTTCAGGCTGGCACAGTGCATAATCTATGGGAGTATCATAAAGCTCCGTCCGAGAGCCATACAGTTCACGAAAATAAGAGAGCCAGGTTCCTGGGTCGATATGACATTCAGTAGTGGATGACAGGCCTGGGTCGCTACGCGCAACCAAAGTCCAAAAGAGCTTGGCGTCGCGAGAGCTAGCACCCTCCGCCAGCCACTCCCATAAATGCTCCTCATATTTGAGTTTTGATAGAGTGAGAGTAGACACATAGTTCTTTCTCGCTTGTGCAATGTCGTCCTGATTCTTTGCCTTTAAGGCTTCAGATAGAAGATACTTGGCCACCCGGCACTCTTTGTCAAACCATTTGCACCTAGGAGCAGAAGATTTTGTTTGGGATTTGGAAGGTTTAGTGAAAAGCTCCTTAAGTTCCACAAAAAAAACCACATGGGCGGACAAAATTTCTGAAGGAGATAATGCAATAGAGTCCTCAAAAAGTTGGTGACGGGTCATCATAATGCCAAGCTTATGGTTCAGTAAGTCAGATTTAAAAAATGAGGGCCACTTTACCGCAAGCTTATTAGTGGGAAGTTTTGACAGAACACTTCGGCCAGCCAAACCAGCGGGTAGATCAAACAGGGCTACGTTATATGCAATTTGCAGGGGGGCGTGGTCACTAGTGCGGGGAAGACCCACCTCTACATTAGTTATGAAATGCCAAACTTGTAAGTCCAAGATGACATAATCAAGCAGCTACTATAATTACCTCTGAAAAAAGTGGGCCTAGCAGGGTTATCATTTGGAAATCGCCCATTTCCAAAACGGAGGCCGTAGGTAAGTGCAAGGTCTATTATCTGAGACACCCTAGGGGAAGGAGTGAGTGGCGTAGGATGAAGTTGGAGTGGGGGAATGTTCCACACTACGTCCTTGTCCTGAGTGGACTCAGCAAAGGCTGAGCCAAACTCAATTTGGGCGTTAAGATCACCAGCAATAATGACTCGATATTTGGAATGGAATTCTGAAAGAACATTATGCAAGCGATAAATGGTATCAGACTGTTGGTTAAGGGAGCCTGGACGGTTGTAGATATTAATACACAGCACAGGGGTACTAGACCTAGGCTGTATTACTATGGCTAAAATATCACAAGAATCAACAGCAATTTCCTTGACCCTAACCATCTCAGACATCTTGATCCAGATACATAGACCCCCAACCGCCCTTCCCCTGGGGGATTGAGTTGCCTTTTTTATAAAAGAACGATAACCTTGCCTATACATACCACCCATTGCCCAAGTTTCCTGGAACATGCAGATAGAGTAAGATCCCACAAAAGCCCCCCACTGCTGATCAGCCAGTTTGCTCTTAATACCCGCCACATTCCAGGACAGCAAATACCCTTCAGAAGTTGGAGTGTTACAAGTGAGCGCACCAAAATCAGTATCCGTAATTAGTTTAGAATTGACTATAGGAGTACAGAAAGAAGCACTTGGGTTAGGACCACCTGGGCTGATTAAAGGTCTTTGAGACAGTACAAGTGGACTGGATCATTTAGGCGGGTTTGAATGTGCTCCTGTCTGCAATATCCTGGCTCATTCTGCATTAACCCTCCAGCTGTTTGCAGTGGATTTTCTTCAGCCCGGATCATCTTATGGTTGCGTCTCAGGGCTGGTTTGAATGTGCTCCTGTCTGCATAGTCCTACTTCATTCTCCATTTGCACTTCAGTTGTTTGCAGTGGAATTTCACAAGTCTGAGTTCCTCCATCTAGCAACTGGCCTGAGGTCTGATATTTGTTGTACTGGTGTGTTTCGGAGTGGCAGGGAGACAGTGCAGAAAGTGATGAAATTATTGAAGTTCTTAATGACTTTGGTGAAGCTATTACTGTGTTCGGGTCAGTGGGTGGTGAGAATGGTGTACCAGTCCTTCTCAGAGTGTTCCAGTTTCAGCTGACTGGTCTGGTGGTGGTACACATGCAATGGACTTGGATAGAGATGCTGATGAGGGTGTGGTCCGCCCAGAGAACTAGTGTAGGCTTGTCAACTTGGAGGTTGCCAAAGTTGGCAAGAAATAGAGTCCAAGAGGTGTCCAGCAACATGGCTACATTCTTTTACTCTTTTGGTGATGCTCAGGCTTCCAAGGTCTTCAATGAGGGCACATGAATTTGGGTTGATGTGGTCTTCCAGGTGGAAGTTCGGGTCTCTGAGTAGGATGTAATTGCTGGCATTGAAGGCCATTGTTGCGATGAAGTCTATGATGGTAGTGATGTTAGTGCGCAAGAGTGCACAAGAGTGCCTCTTAGGGTGAAGTTCAATGTGATGTGGAGCTTAAACAACAGGTTTTTCATGCTGCAAGATGTGTCTGGGGATGTGGTGTAGCTGATTGTGTTCTCTAGTATGATGGCGGTTAGACCTGGCATCCTTGGCATGTTTTCGCCCCCTGAATGTTTGTCTTTCAGACCTCCTGTTTTGGATGACTTCGTTTTTGCAGGTCGTAGGATTCTCTGAACTTTACCACTGCTGACCAGTGCTAAAGTACATAGGCTCATCCCAAAACTGAAATATCTACTTTACTTATAAGTAAAGTGCAGTCCATGTGCCCAGGGCTTGTTAATTAAATGCTACTCATGGGCCTGCAGCATTGATTGTGCCACCCACTTGAGTAGCTCCTTAAACATGTCTCAGGCCTGCCATTGCAGAATCTGTGTTTGCAGTTCTGAACTGCCATGTTGACCTGGCAAAGGCCCCAAACTTTCTTTTTAATGAATTTAAGCCACCACTATGGTAGACCGTAGGCAGTCCCAAGAGCCGGTTGCAGTGTATTTCAAATGTTGGACATGTATTTTTAAGTTGTACATGTCCTGGTGGTGAAAAAATCTTAAATTCCTTTTTTACCACTGCAAGGCCTAGCTCTACCATAGGTTAACATTGGGTTTAGTGTATTATTTCCCTGATTTAAGAGGGCTAAGCACCATTTCTTTTACGCTAATTTAGAGTTCAATGGACAAAAATGCTGCACTAGATTTACACAAAGTGGTGCAACCCTTTGTAACACAATATGTATGTGCCATAATAAAGTATGCACAGGGGGCTTTCCCCGTCATTTTTAGCGTCTGCTCAGAGCAGGCGTTAAAAAAGGGCACACCCTTGTTTACAATGAGCTCCTATGTACTGATCAGGGTTAACTCCAAAAGTGGTGCTAACCCTGAACAGTACATCAATAGCGCCAAAAATGTTGATGCTATTGCCGCCTAACCTGTCCATGGTGCATTGTATTTTAAATAAGGCTCACACATGGTGGTGGTAGGGGGCGCTAAGGGGTGCAAGAATAGTGATGCTGCACTGGGTGCAGCGCCACTTTTTTCACAATCTGCCCCTATATCTCATAAGTGTAATTCACAAACTGGAAGAGACAAACTTTTGAAGATTGGTGTCTCTGGAATCAAAATTTAAAATCCTAACATGGCGAAGTCGGATATTAAATGCAAATTCTGAAAATGTCACTTTTAGAAAGTTGGATTTTTCTTTTAGCCATTTGGTGCCTACTGGCTGTCTGATTACATGTCTTAGGTGGGATGACCGTTGAGCTTTGTGCATTCCTCCTAGATAGCCAAACACAATAGGATCCATGGTGTGACCTGATGGGCCTTGAAGGGCCATCCTGGGCAGGGTGGGAGGAAGGAGACGGGCACAGCCTCACTTACAACTGAATAGACTGTGTCCTGTCCATGCACAAAGGGCTGCATAACCCTACAGTAGTGAATCTGGATGCAGGGCATTAGGCGGTGAGCACCCTGTGCACTTCAAAGGCAGGTCTTTGAAGTTCACTCTTCAAAGACCTAACTGGATATAAATATTGGACCTCTGACACCATCACTTCAGTACACTTCTGAATCTGTGGATACTATGCCAGGAAAAGGGACTTCTGTGCTGCTGAAGGCCTGACACTCTGCTGAACTGATGTTTTCTGGACTCTCGCTTTGCTGTGCTGACCTGGGCTGCTGCCCTCCTGCCTGGGAGTGATTAGGACTGGATCTGAATTTCTCCAACCCAGAACCCTGACTGACTCCAAGGGCTAGTTGTCTGACCTCCTGATCTGTACTCTCAGAGACATAACAGACTTCCAAGCACCCTTGTGCTGAACCAGGACTCTGCCATCTGTGATTCAGTCCTGTCAAGTGGGTCACCAAAGTACTAAACCCTTGGAAGTGGGCCTAAGGTGGTTGCTCCGGTGTAACTGACACAGGAGCGGAATCGACACATTGACGCTCATGCCTGCAGAAAATCAACACATGACTTAGAACCAACACAACCAGAATTACATTGCGACAGTACCAATTTTTTTTTAAACCAGTGCAATGCCTTTAGAACCAACACTGCAGTGCTTTTCTTGGTGCAAGGCACTCACATCCCCATCAACGTTGGTAGCCTCGACGACGACACCAAAACTCCACATCGCAGCCCATACACTCACCAGAACCAACATATAGCCATAACTGCCCATTGCATCTTTGTTGTTGATGCATCAGGAACTTGCAATGCACTGTCAGTGATTCCCAGGTAGACACTTGCCTTGCCACTGGTGAATTGCTCTGTTGGCCTTTGCCTAAACACCTGCAGTTCTCTTGGCACCTTCTTTGGCATTCAGTGCTGTTATCCACACTTTAAGTGCTTGCACTCATGTGGCCTTCTGCGCACACTTTCAATTCATCATGGCCTATGGTATGTAGGGTATAGGCCTTGACACCTTAAGTCTCCTTTTGGCCAGAACATTAGGGGATCTCTCTACTGACACATATGATTTTTTATGCTTTAATTGACCACTGTCTCAGATTTCACCCTGTCCCTTACAGGGGAATACTGGTGAGTCATCCTCGGTTGGGGAGTCATTCATAACACCATGAAACAGGGGCCTGTATACTACTGAGTCATCTTCAGTTGCTGACATAAGGCAAGTCATCCACAACAACAGTGAGTCATCCTCAGGTGCCAAGTTATCACAACAACAGCTTGAGATGGCCATCTGTAAAGTTCTGAAGTATAAGTAGCCTGGCCGCTGAACATTCAACACTTTGTATCAAGGAATCCAGAATTGACACATCTCCTGCCCAGCCTCTGAATTTGGATCACGCGTCTCTATCTGGTTACAATAAGTACTCTATTTAGAGCTCTTCCACTTTGATATTAGTCCTGCGACCACTGCGCTAATTGGTAGGGGCTTTGTTGCCTTGCTTCGCCCTCTGGCCACAAACCTGGATAAAGGAAAGCTTGGTACCTTTCACCGCAGGCGAAAACTCTGCACATTCAAGGTGCCAAACATTCTAAAAACAGCTATGCTAGGGTTATTCAGCTGTGTAGCTAAGTTTGTTGTTTATTGTGTTTTCTTTCTACCTCCCTAGGAACTCTTTATTTTTGTGTAATCTGATGTGATATCATCTGAGGAGAAACGCTAAACATCAGTGTACCCTTAGTGAGTGTATTATTAGAGATCACGCATCTACTAGGCACTACACAAGTTATGTGTTGCGATATACAATGTTGAGCTGTGACAAGTAATGTATGCACTTTGTGATATTCTTGTTTGTGTACATCATCTTGAGGTCATAGGGTGTTGCCCCTCCTCCAGTGTGCTTGATTAGCAGACACTTTCCCCCTTTTAGCAAACACTAAGCACCCCTTTAGGTAGCATCTGTCCGTTTCCATTTTGGGAGATATAACTATTTTGCTAGCTGTACTAATATTTTACTTATGATTACTTATTCTGTAGGTCCAAGTGGAACCTCTGGAGGATAGTGGATCTTTATGTTTGTTATTTTGGTAAATTGCTTTAGCCTTTTCTTTAGGCTGTTATTTTAATTTGCTGTTTGTTCCAAAACCCCTTTCCCTTGTGTTTATCCCGACACACTGCCTTCTTCTACCAGTGGTGTTGTGGTGGTTGCAGGGGAGAGACGGTTCATGCAGTTTCCACAACAGTTGGTCATGGACCTCGTAGATGATGACCTAAAACTGCAACGTGCTCTGACACGCATGGTGTCACCGCATCTCAGAACTGATGCATCGCCCCTGTTGCGTGGAGAATATCGGTGCATCCCCTCTACTGCATGGTTCGAAATAGACTCATCGCCCGCAACCGAGATTTAAGGTACTTTGCTTCAGCTGGCCCAACTTGGTCCCTGGAGCTGGCACACACTACACCCTGGTCAGCCTGAACGTTTGACTTTGTACTGGCCCAGCCCGACCAGATATCCCTAGTTGGAGCTTTTGGTTTCTAAGTGCAATTTTACAGTTTATTCTTAAAAAATTCATAACTGAAGTTCTAGTTATTGGATGGCTGTCATTTTGGTCTTGTTTTATTTATTAAATTAATTTCCGCCTGTCTAACCTGGTGTGGGATCTTTTTTCGTGTGGCGTTTTCACTGTTTTACTGTTTGAAGTGTTTCACACTGCTCTATGGCCAAGCTACCATAGGGTGATCCCAGGTTAATTTAAGGTTTGCTTGTCCTTACCCTGACAAATATTGTTGTTGCTGCTGGACCAGGGCGCACACCCCAGTCAACCAACAACCCAATTTCTCTTATTGGTCGTCAACAGTGAGGATAGTACTTGTGTTTGTGCAATGTCATACAGTGATTTCCCAACAGTTGCAAGTCAGAATGGAAGTGCAAGACTCCCCTGCAATATTATCCTGTCAATGGCATCCCCTTTGAGAGGGTGGGCATTGACATTGTTGGGCCCCTGGACCCCCAAGACAGCCATTGGTCTTGGTGGACTATGCCACATGGTACCCAGAGGCTAGCTCTCTCATATCCATTTTCCTCCCTTTAAATTGCGTGCTAAACATACATTTCTTTTCTCTGTCCAGGTCAGGCCTGATAAGGAACTACTTTTCACTATCTCTTTGTTCTTGTTCCAACTTACTTAACTTTATATGCTTCCTCAAAGCACACTTATTTTTATTGTTGCTGCAGTTAACTCATTAGTACTTTAGAGCAGTCTAAGGTATTAGTGCATCATATAAGTGTCAGGAGTCAAACATTCATTCAGTTCACTTTTTACTGTCACATTTACATCCATCCGTTGCTCGCTTTCACTTTTCTTAAATATCCTTTAAATCAACCTGCTATTTTCCGGCTACGAGGAAATTGTTCCTGACTTACAACAATCCACATGTTTTAAGTTCTATTTTGTACCTTTTGCGGGAATTCCTTTCATATATTTAAAATAATTTAAATTGCTATATTTGTCCTATCTACTCTGGATGTCTACATCAAGAAAGATAGAGGGTACCACTGATGAGCCCCTTATAATTCTTGACATAACACAGATCTACTCTACTTTTAATATTCACTGTACAAAAGCCATTTTTACATAATCTGCACCTTCATACCGAGGCCATCTAGTTGAATTCTTAAAATTTGCATAGCTTAAAATGGTAATGGTCTCCAGTGTATCCTGTTAAGCAAATTAGTGTCCCTATTCCTTTCACTTGCCCATAACCAGGCAGCAGAGTGCAAATCATGCACTTTTCATGTTAACACACCTTTATGAAGAGAGGCACACATCGCTCACAATCCTTATGAATGAATCTTAATATTGGGCTCCAGAACATTACCATGTCAGTATGCCCATGGTCCTAAAGTAAATTTTCAGAATGAGAAATGAAATGAGGACAATTTCAAGTCTTTTCCAATTAAGCTGTCAAAAATAGGTGTCTATATACTTGAAGCATTCACAACTCAGATTCAAATATTTGTCCAGATCATTATTCGGACAAAAGGAACAATGTGGGCAGGCTGTTTAAAGTCACTGAAAGTGTAGGGAGCCAATGGGTAAAGTGTGCTGACTTGTTGCCTCTTGCAGTTTGCAGTGGTTGGCAGAACAAAAATGCAAATGACAATTTAACGGAAAGTGAGTAAATCAAAACTAACAAAGGCTCCATTTTGTGTATGATTTTTTTGGGGGAAATCTATAATGTGGTGAGATAGTCAATGTTGTCTGTAGGGCCAGACTTAGACAGTGAATGTGTGAGAGCAATCATTAACTCTCAATATTTGAAGAATGGACAAATGCAGAGATTAAAAAGTTAAGCAACTTTCAAACTTATAAATAGGGGATTTATTTTTTATTTTTTATTATTGCTAATCAGTTAACTGAAGTTAATATTTACATTACATTTGACCTCTTCCTACATTATGAGTGCAAATATATGTAGGAAGTTCTCGTAAAATTGTTATCTCCATGATATGCGACCCATTTAATTTAACTTTAATTTGGATGCAAAAATACCTTCTAGAATATTAGTCATTGAG
The DNA here is from genome assembly GCF_031143425.1 of Pleurodeles waltl. Lineage (NCBI taxonomy): Eukaryota > Metazoa > Chordata > Amphibia > Caudata > Salamandridae > Pleurodeles > Pleurodeles waltl. The sequence goes on from NC_090450.1 coordinate 41,576,950, forward strand.
TAATGGTTTGGTATCTAAATGGGTGTAGGGATTATGCATGGGTGGGATACTACTGCACACACCAACAGTGCCATGCTTGTGTTTGCCTATCTACAGGTAGGAAGTAGCATCTCCAGTAGTCCTTTTAAATTGATTCAACACATCAATAAGGTGGCATGGCATCGTCTACAGACTTCCTTGTCCTGGAATCCAAGAATTCTGCTTACACATGGTTCAGGCAAAACAGATCTAGCTTGCCCCTGTATGGGGAAGACAATTGACTACTACACAATGAGGAATGGACAGAGATGCCCTCTATCTCCTGTTCTGCTTGCCTTGTATCTCAAACTTGTACTAGTTAGGATAAGTCCTAACTCTGGTATCCCACTGTGGACTTGAATCAGGTATCAGTGTATTTTAGGGCATATGCTTGCAATTGTGCTATCTTACTTCCAGTCCTGATTCTCATTCTGCCCGCACTTCAGTCTAAGGTCTAGCTTCTGGGAACTCTGGATATGTTCAAGGTATGTTCAGGGTATGTTCAGGGTATGTTCAGCAGGCAGAGGTCTTGAAGGTATTTATTTAATAACATGCCATATCTGTGGTATGCTTAAAGTATGATACCCAAGTGAAACAAGTCATATAATTCTTGAGAAGATGGGATTATTTGTTGATAACTTTGTAATGGGGGTGTTGTTAAATGATTATATTGTCAAAAGGATGCTATTTAATATTTTGAGCTTCTTGTTTTAGACATTGCCATGGAGAGATGACCATTTTGAAGTTTTGTCCGGTGTAACTAACTCTGTGAATTAGATCAATAAGGATCCAAAAGATCCACAGTAAGGGATGTGAATTGTCCTAGATTTTAAGCTATTTCACTTGCCTACTTTCAGATGCTGGGTGTAGGTACCTAGGTTCTTGGTTGTGAGGAGTGGAAGTCCTGTTCAAGCAACAATCACAATCCCTGTCAGGGTGAACCATAAAAAGTCAGTAAACTAACCTAGGCTTACCCCTCTGAAAGTTAGGCACAAAAGCAGTCAGGCTTAATTTATAAGCAATATGTAACGTATTTATGCAGCAAACAAATAGCAATGGAGTAAACACATAGCACAATAAAAATCTCAATTTAGAAAAATAGAGGACATTTTAATAAATAATATGATACCAGAATGTCAAAACTCTAGTCAGTGGAACCGGAAATATTCAATTTTAAAGTTTAAGTGAAAATAATACCTAAAAGCACAAAGCGCCACTCACCTTCATCTGTTCGCACTAGACTGGGGGAAAGTCATCCAGCTGTAATGGAGTATGGGTAAGGTACAGGGACCAGGTTAGTGCCACTGAAAAGTTACCTTCTCAAGTACGGAGTGAAGAGTTTTGTTTGCATTGGAGGAGGATGTGAGGAGCAAGTCAAGTTTTGCAATGGCCATCACTGTGAAGCGAAGCACATTTTAGGTCATCACAGACCTACAGTTGTTGCTGTAGCACAAATTGAGGTGTCGTATTCCCATTCACTGCAGACAGCAGTTTATGGCGTGAAGAGCAAGTTTCACTGGTTGAGCAGCAGAGTCTGCGGGTGGACTCCAAATTTCAGGATTTTCATTTTATCTTTCAGGTGATGCTTCCACTGATGCCGGTCTAGGGTCCAGACACTGATATGTACCTCTTGTGTATCAAAACTAACTCCTACAGAGGCAAGAAGCAGTACTTAGATAGGTCCAGTTGCAGCAGGTCAGCTAGGCAGTTGCAGGGAGGTCTCTGAAGCTAGTTTTATCACACAGGAGATTAGTCATCTGACTCATGGGGTCACTTTGGGTATCCTGGGATGAAGTCAAGCAGGTCTAGTCTTCCTTATTACATAGCAAGGCAGTCTGTTGAGCAGAAGCGTAGTCCTCTGGCAGCAGGTCACTCCACCTTCTGAAACTTCCACAGATTTAGGAGTATTCTGATAAGCAGCTCAGGAGGTTCAAGATTTATACCTGTTGCCAACATTTGTATGAGGGGACTCCCTGTCCTTCCCCAATAACTGGGTCTAGCAGTTACTTCCCTTTCCTTCTGTCAAGGCTCCAAAATGTCTGGGGGTGACAAAAGGGAGGGTAGGCTTGGTGTCAGGTTCCTTTGTGTAGCAAAGCTCTGTCAAGTGTAAGTGATGCTGGACACACCTCCTCTCTATTGATCCTGACAGGATGGCTATCCTGTTGACACCTAAACCCCCTTTGTGTAACAGCCTGGAAGGAATACACAAACCCAAACTGTGGACCCATTCACAGTCATGTGACCCAGGACGCTGCCAGTAAGGCACTGTTTGTTGGGTCAAGCAAATGGCAAGTTTCTAAAAGCCACATTTTACAGAATTGTAACTTGAAATCCGACTTTACGAATAAAAGGGATTTTACATGACAGTTAATTTGCGTGTAAACATCAAAACCCTTCTGCTTCTAATGTAAAGTTAGCACTTATTATCTGTAACACGGTAACCCATTGTTAGTCGATGGGAGAGATAGGCCTTACAACAATGAAAAAGGGCCTTGAGAGTTTTTCAGTGCTAGGACATGTAAAACTTAAGTAAACTTGTCCTACTTTTAAAATACAATGTACTCTGTCCTATGAGGTTTTAGGGACAATCTTAGGGGTGACTTTAACATATTAAAAAATGAGGTTGAGGCATGGCACAGGTTTATTTTGCCAGGTCACAGCTGCACTGCAGTGGCAGGCTTAAACATATTTTTAGAGTGCTACTTTCGTGGGTGGCACAAAGGATGCTGCAGGCTCCCTACTATTGTTTAATTTACAGGGCCTGGGTACTGTGTAGTACAAATCATTAGGGGCTTACAAGTAAATACAATGTACCAATTAAGTGTAGGCTAAATTTACTTTAGCACTGACTAGCATTAGTAAAGAGCACAGAGTCCTAAAGCACCAAAATCTAATTCAGCAAACAGGAGGGTTAGAGGCAAATAGTTCGGGGGAATACCATGTCAAAGATGCCAGGTCTAACACTGGATGATTCAACAGAGGTGCGGGCTGGCTCAGTGTCCCTTTGATCACTATTTTCTATTGTGGTGATAGGTGGTACCTGTTTGATAATCAAACTTATAAATTGCTAAAGAGGGCGATATTATGCACTTCGATTCAGATCTGGCCAGATATCAAGCATTTCTTTGCTAACCCACAAATCGCATGGGCCACTCTATGCATAAGTGTAAACTGCTGGAAGGATTCAGAGATCTGTGATGACAAATCTAGGAGGTTGCTGGTGTTTCTTGGTTCCCCAAAATGGTGATAAAATACTTTTAAAGGTGAGAATCTGAATTTGTACTTTACAAATATTATTTTTAATCCACTTCCTTAGATATGATTTCATACAGAAATCTATAGCTATAATAGAGATCAGCTAAAGCAGGCTAGACATGAAACTAATATGGAAGCAAAAGAGTTGTCTGACAATATGTCATACTATTCTATATATTTGTCACTTACACAGCAGGACGTTGAGCAATGGGCTGTGAAACATCATCTGGTCGGCTGACTTCTGAGAATAGTAAACAAATTATGTTACTAATTCATAGCTCGTGTAGAACATCTTGATGAAAATACAAGCACTATATATGATTTTTTTGTATTTATTATACACCTGTACGTCTATTTCAATTTGGCCCACTAAGGTTGTTTAAAGTACACCAGGAGCTGAGTAGAAAGTGTTCATTACATCCACATGATTACAACTCAAATCTGAACAAATATTTATTGAGGTTCTTTAAATGATTTATCTGATCTGCCAGAAAGTCACCATCTATCATATTTGAACATTTATGTTGGATAGGTTTACAGTAAGAGGGATTTACATCCTTTTATCTTTGATGGGCTGGCTGTGGGACAACATTCCAGTTTTAGATGTGGGTGGAAGATGTTCTTTATTTTCATAATGAATCAGCTTTCTAATTGAATGCTACAAGCTGACCAAGGGCTTTATGAGTCTTAGGCGAACCTGTCCTAGGTTTACAGATATGGCACCCATTGACGACCAAGATGCATAAGGTGCATGATGAATTGCTTGATGTACCCTAATTAAGGATTACAATGTTACAGGAGTTTTAATGACTTGCATGTATTTCATTATGAGTATGTGTTCACACCTTTTTAACAGTAATAAATGTAAAGTTAACTGAAGTTCAGATGATGGGATCTAAAAAGAAATCAAGTAGACTGATATTCCTACTAAGCCATATATAACAGAACCCAGATTGTGGCCTGCCAGCTGTACTGCTGATGTTATGTCCTCCACCCCAATACAGAAGGACACCCTGCCATATTTAGAGTTCCTAACATTCCTGGTGTGGATCTATGTCCCTTCAGAACATCCATCACCCTAGTGGAAATACTTAAGTTAAAGCTGGACTTATTTATAATTGTTAGGCCCATTCAGTATTCATTTTTCACTTTTCTGATGAAAATTCTCTGACACCAAGGGAATCTAATAGGATAGGATTCCTACCACTGTGACCTGGTGGACGTGTGGCAGATGGGCCACCAGGCCAACCAAGGGTTTCCGCCAGCAAAACCAGATGCTGCTGAGGTTCTCCTGGAAGAAACCCAAAGGTTTCACTGGATAAATAGGGGTGGGGGGTGAGGGGAGGCACAAACTCAACAGTGCAGGAGCTCGCTCTGCCAATTAATGGCAAATGTTCTGCTCTCCAAACGCTAACTGAGTCCCTAGGTTCAGTAGGTAATTAATAACTACTTTTATTTTCAACGGACTTGAATCACAAAGAATCATGTTACACAGATTATCAACTGTTTTCATATTTATAAAGAAAATGATGCCCTAAAATATGAATGTTCTTTGTTTTCCACAGACTTTGTGATACTCTACTCCTTGTAGACACCTATTTCTCCCATCCAATATATGCATTTTCCTTTCCATTACTTTGATTTACTTACATAGAAATGTCAATTTTCTTCTTGCTTGTATGTATTGAAAATCCTAACTCTGTGCTGCTTGATGCTTTGTTTGCTCATAGAAATCACAGTTTGTGAGTGTAAACTGAGATTACTCCTTTTTTCCTCTCACAGGTTTTTGGCCCCTACTGTGTCAGTAAAACTGCCCTAACTGGGTTGACCAAGATTTTGGCATCTGAATTAGCTCCAATGAATATTCGACTAAACTCACTGGCACCTGGACTTACCAGGACCGCCCTCAGCACTCCTGTAAGTATAATCAGAGGTGGGCTTATACAGCTGGGGAAGTAAAGATACATCCTGCTGTGCATGAAAAAGAAACCCAGATCTATAACAAATTCTACTCAACACAGGACCTCTTTGTTCTTACAAAAAGTCTTCTTGAGAACGCATTACCAATTATGTTCAAAACTTCTCAAAATAAATTTGGAGAAAACTGAAATTATCCCTCTTTGCAGACCATATGACTTAAAATTAAACAAAACATTCCTACTGATGTGATAGAGAAAGGTCTGGAAATCACTTTGAGCAACTCCAGTTTTTAAACCCTGCCTCATTACCTCCTCACACAGCTTCCTCATCCAGTCCTGACTGCATGAGCAGGCCTCTGCTCCCACAGAAATTGATTACCTTAACCGGTCACAAAAATACCCCCAATATGGCCAACCCTATCCCAGCATGCCATATAACCTGAAGCCCCACCGGACCACATCCTGAACAGCCAAGCCACAAAGAACCAAAATGCATGGTGGGACCAGGTGGGGAAGGGAATTCAGGATTGAGATGAGGAAGACCTTTACTCAGAGTAATGAAGATTATCTGTAAGTAACCGGGCATTACACACAACAATTATATTTGTGTACCGTGCACTTTTCCAACAGAGATTGACACTTACAGAGTCACTCTTTGGCCTAGAGGGGTGCACAACATGTGTACCGTATTTGCAAAGGGTGGCTACCATCAACTTCTGGGTACTTACAGTTCTGTCAGAGGTGGTAGTGAAATGTTTACAATGGGGGGGAGGCTTTTTTTCCTTTTGAATGCTAGTGAATGCTGCTCTCTCAGGTTTTTTTTAAATTGGTTGCCATTCCCCTACAACAGGGTCCTTCATCCCTCTCTGTGGAACATGGATGTAAGATGTGCATTCCATATTTGGGTGTAGCATGCATGGGAGCTCATATGACACACGTGGCTGTAGCCACACTGCTCTTTATTTTTGTGCTTATCATATTCCAAGACTACATAAGATGAAGGTTGGAGGGAGAGCATAGACAGCAAATGTGAAGTACAGAGCTTTCCATAAACATTTTAGGAGTCTTTTGTAGTGGATCTAACTGAGTTCTGATCAGGAGAGGAGGCAATGGGTTCATTTGAAGTTAGGGAGTTTTCCCCTAGCCTTGCCTGCCCTATTGGCATCTGGTAGGGTTAGCCTGCCTTGCTTTTGAGCTCCTGTTGTGGATTGTTCCTGACAGGTAACTCTCAGCTCCACCCAACCTTCCTGTTTGTACCTCGTGACAAAGACTTTAGCTGGACTAGTCTAAGTGGAATATGCAAAACAGCATTATTGCTCAAAACCAAACTCATAGGTGGCAGTTACATGCACAACTGTCGTGTAAACTTTGAATTTAAGGTGGTTTTAAATTACAAGCAAGTGTGCCAAACCTTTTGGCTGAATCAGGAGTCCCCCACACTAAAGGTGACCATGAAGCACTTTGACCTGCGTGGTTGGGATTCTATTGCTAACTTCCTTTGCCAGTTTTAGGAACAGTAACATGAAAACTGCAATCCAAGACTGCCAGGAGCAGCTTCCAGGATCCTACTTCCAGGGCGAGTTAACCAACTACTCAAGGTGGGCATTGCGGGTGCCCAAACATGAAGAGATGCTGCTCGGAAAGAGGAGAACTGTGTAGGAGACAACATGGGAAAAGCAAAAGAAGTCCGCTGCCATCTCCAAGAAGGATCTGCACCATTCTGCAAGTGTGAATCACCAGGATCACAAATTGCTCCTGCAGAGAAATCAAACTGCATTTCAAGTGCATCAGAGATAGTGAGGAAACTGTGGCCAGCTGTGTCCCTGAACTAAAATACATACGAAAGCAGAAGGCACTGAAAGAAGACTGCCTTGCCATCCATGGTCTACCACAGAAGGAATCTGGTCTGCCAGATGAGAGACAAACCTTTTGAGGGGCTTGCAGGAGAGACTGTATACTCACTATGACAATGAAGGGTGCACACCTTGTTTCCCTTTGTGGTGGCTGTGGGACTGATGAAGATTCCTGATGCAAGAACCAAGGTTTGACAAGCACTGCAACTTCACTGCAGACTCATCATCTGTTTCTGATGCTTCCTCCACTCACCCTATTGCTGGTGATGTGCCAGGCGCACCAGCAAGCCAGCCTGTGACTGGATGACTGCCTCCCACACCCTGTGGGCCGGTCTGGATGCACCACAGAACACAGCGGATGCCTGGTGCAGTCTGTTGATTATGTCCATTATTACGTAGTGTGTACAGTAGCAAAAAAGTTATTTCTTTTCACAAAGAAAAAGTGCTAGCTGGACAGTTCCTTATTAGTTGTTCTAGATGACATCGGATTGTTATCATATATGGAGTTCTGAGTCTCAACCCCCACAAAAACTCCCTGAGTAAGTCTTGGACTGCTTGACCCTGCTACTCTGAGGGTTAAGTGCTAAAGGGGTGTACCTTGGTGCTCAGTTTTATATTCAGTAGTGAGATGAAGTCTCAAGTCATTTGGGATTTAACCTCATATTGAGGTAAAAGGCACTGAATTTCACAATTTGAGTCCGGTAAACCTTGACTGCCCTGAGAATCTTTCACCAGTACCAAATCAAGACAATGATGACTTTATAACTTTGTTAGACATCAAGGTCAAATCACATTTTATGTAGATTGACCCCCATTAGTCGATGTCCTCACACACTGAACATACAACTAAAAGACAAGAGCAACACTTACTGCTCTAAAAATCTGAAGCATTTTGTTAACCCTGGAACTTGTGCCATTATGTACAAGCTTCTTTATTTTGAGGCAAAAAAAGTTTAAGAGAACTTACCTGGCATTCCATCGTCTACTAAAATCCCAATCAAAGCTGATTTGCTCTGAATGACCGGGTAGCTGTAGGGAAAAAGGACACTTGAGACAACCCTAAGACTCACAAATGGTTTCCTTTAAACTCCTAAATAAATTTAAAATTGCCATTTGTCACTTATAAAACACTACACCAGTGGTAGCTGGAGCACCTGTGTGCAGCTCTGAAAATCACCAGCACCAAGAAAAACTTGAGACTGGAATAAAAAAATAAAAATTTGGAAAAAATATATTTTACTAGAGCACCCGTCTCCTTTTGAAAGACCCTTGCTGTCAACCATAGATGGTCAAAGACCCTCAGGAATTGCTACAAAAAAAAACAAAAAACGAATTTGTGTATATTCTTCCTGAACTGGCCCGGTTATCTCTTGTTACATCTCCACTTCTAAGTTCCCATCTTGCTTCATACTAACGCACTATTGCTTCTGCTATTCGTTCATTCTCTTTCCAATCCCCTTGATACCATTGACATGTTGCTTTGAACTTGTGCTTGTGTCTCTTCTCTCTTATCTTCGTTATTGATGCTACCCTCTCGTTTGCTCCACTCTTCTCTAGCAACCTTCCCTTCCTCCTTCATCTGCACATTTCCTCCCTTACCTCATCTATTCCTTTTCTCCATTGCAGAAGGATGACAACTGCCTCATGGTCTTACGGTTTGATAAAGTAGACAGTGAACTGTCTTTTATCCATCATTAGGATGCTGGCATCTCTATATCTTGTCAATGTGTCCATCACTCTGGCACCTCTAGTCTGATTAGTTTTAAAAAAGCACAAATAAGTGTTCTACAATTGAAAGACTATGTGGTGTCCTGACTCCAAAATATCCTCCTCATATTTAGAAAAAATTGAGCACTTCTATTAACTTAGCAATACCCCTGTTTATAAGATTTAAGATGTTTTTCTTGTAACAAAGTTGTCCTAAGTAACTTAATTGCTGTAAAGATGTTGATGTGCAAAAGAGGAGAGAGTAAAAGTTGGAAGAAAGACTGGGTTGTCCCGAATTGGTGTGGGTTAAATAATACAGAGCCTCTGTTCTCTTTACTTCCTACCAATTATTCCACTGTCGGCAGGTTACGTTCAAACTAATTTTGGTAAGGAAGCTTTCAGGAGGAACCCTTCTGTATCATCAAATAGCATAAGCTCTTCCACTGTTAAACAATGCCTACAGCACTGCTTCAACGGTTTATAAGGAACTGGATTTTCGGAGGAGAACTGGTGAAAACTACATTTAAAGTCAGTCGGCACATGTCTTGGTTTGCTGAAAGATTTTATTTCTTCTTTTTCAGCCTTTATCTCTGTTCTAAATAAAAGTAGTGTTTCAGGTTCCTGATACAGGGAACAAAGGGTTTGTAACTAATAGCTTAGAGTGCTAAAATATAAGGGAGAAAACTTTCATTTAACCTAGTTTATTCTCTTGATAATGGAGATTGCAAGTTGTTTGTTGAGATTAGGTAACTGCATTGTTTCTTTGAGCATGGGCTTACATAGTTTAGCAAGAATTTTGGTGTTCTTGATACCAAAGTACTGTATATGATATGTATAGAATTCCTTTACACTTAGTTGATTGATTTATACTTTCTCACTTGCAGAGGAATTGACATAGTGCCCTGGTGACAATAGTTAAATCATGTGCCGGCAGATGTTATTTGAAGTACGTTTAAGATCAAAAATATAGCTCTCACTTGCACTTCTGCAGTCGATGGTTCAACAAATAGAGTGAATTATGCCAGTGGCAATCTGTAGCCTTATTTGATCCCCGCTTATGCAACAATTGTTAGTTTCTCAGCTAAGTGTAGCAGTTTTCCATATTTCTGAAAACAGTTTCCTAAGTGATTGAATGAATATTGAACACACATGTGTACAGTTCAACAGACCTTATAAGTTTAAATTCTTGGCATATCTGGGTGTCACTAGAGGTAATGGTGAACTAATAAAGAAGAATATACTGAAAATGCTTCTTTCCAAGCAATCTCGCTGGACGGACAATATTCCCAGTGAGTCAGAGACAGAAGGTGCCCTCAGAACATCTGACAGTGACTAATTTCTTCAATCTTATATTCTGGTTACCCTGGTACCATAGTTGGTGGACGTTCTGTGGGAAATTAATTGTGTGATTATCATGGATATATGGCTTTGATTGTGATAAAAGAAAAACAGAATGAATGTTCGAAATGTCTGGCAACTTACATCGAGAGACCACCGGATTGATCACAAAAAGACCAAACAAATCATAGTCAAAATCTGGCTGGCAAGGTACTGATAGTAAGAAAGTTAGAATATAATTTAACCTTCATTCCAGGGTAAACAGAAGTGGAACTTGATCTTTGTTTATCAACATCCTCCTTTATCTTGACCTTTGGTTTAAGGGTTCAAAAACAAGCTGCCTAAACTTTTGCAACTAATATAAATAATCAGTAGTTGCTTGAACCAGAAGATCTGTATGAGGATAAGATAGAAAACCTCTTGGATAAAATCATTGAATAAAGAAAAAATGGGAAACCTAGATAGTGCAATGAGTTACTTTATTTTATGAAAACTCATCAATTGATAAATAGGAAGCATTGCAATCTTGAGTGACATTACAGTAGCACCGCAGATACTGCTACAAACCTTGATCAGTTTCTTTATTTGCCTTTTTTAGGGTGGGTGATAAATGGAAACATATTGACTATTACTATCATACCTGATAGTGTGATGCAATTCATGAAGATGAAAAAATATCAGTCAAAAATGTTGGTCCTTCAGTTGTTGGTAATACAGTGTTCTGCTTTCCTTCAGACTTAGAGAGAACGCAGTGAAAGGAATGCAAAGAATGTAGCACTTCTAGTCTGTAATGAATTTATTGAAGCACTTCCCAAGTGTCATATATGGAACGAAAAATGTGAGCTTTTATTTAAAATGCAGCAACATACGTGCAAGTCTTACAAATAATCACAACAGTAGGATAATAATGATCTCAAAAACAAGAGAACGCAATACTTCAAAAAGGAATATAATCTATATATATATATATATACATATATATATATATATATATATATATATATATATATATATATATATATATATATATATATATATATATATTGACTATGTTTTCATGCATGCACACCACAAAGCTAAAAATAAGAATTAAAAATGCATCACCATTGGGTTTGACACCGACATCATCCCTTTGTCTGCCAACTTCGGAGCGTGGAACCTGAACAACCGAAAAGAGGGAGAATGCCCGCAATGGGAGAAAGTGTCTGAGCAAGGCATCCCTTCTCAGAGGAGTCCCTTGTAGTCCTGGTTGCCAAGCTTATTCCCCTTATATACTTTAAGCAAACCAGAGATAAGAATTTCAGAAACCTCCCGGCCCATTGAGTAAGTTGTTGTTCAAACGCTGGCCATACCAGGTCAGTGTTGAAAAGAACACACTAGAGACTGGCCAAATCTCATGGTGTTTTTTCAAGACCAAGCTGTTCCCTGCTTCTCCATAAACATTCTCAGCCTGTTACATCTAATCATTCCTGCTCCCCCATGTTAAGTACCCGTTCTTGTTGAGAAGAAGCAAAACACGTTTAACAAGCTGTGCGCGGAAAAATACCTGCACCACCAATGTGACGGTGTTTGAAGCTAAGCTTAGCACAAAATGGAATCAGTGGTCAAGATGGAGCCAGTAGTTAAATACAGAGAGCATTACATACAGGCCAAGGAGGAAAATCTGTTGAAATTGTATGCCATGGTTCAGGAGCCACAGTGATCTATTGTAAGTATCTAATATGCTTAGAATTTAGAGATTTATGCTGGGCGCAAATAAGACAGTTAAGAACATATTCCTGAAAATCAGAAATATCTGTCAAAATAAGATGTTGGTTCTGTGACTGATTATTTGCAGGCTTTGCTTTCAGTGCACTGAAGTAAGCTGCGAGATTACATTTTGCATATTACTATCTTATTGCCGATTTGCTTGTGGGTATATGAGGCTGCTGCTTGGAACTGATGATTGATAATTTAATTTTAGAGAACATTTAATGTGTATGCATTGGTTAGAACAGCGAAAAGAACGAATAGGCACACAGGATTCTACATAAAGATTATTAACATAAATATTTGCAGGCACGAATCCATATTTTTGTGGGCATTAATTTCAAATGAGTGGAAATTAGGGAAATTGCCGGATGATTAAGCAACAGAAGATACACAGTTTGGTTGTCAGTGTAAATGGCTGCTGATCAATAAAGCTCCTGTGCCCCCACTCGTCTCTCCCTATTTCTGCTGGTAAAATAGCCATGTTGATAATGAGACCAAAGAAGACCTATGTGGAGAAACTTCACTCTTAAAGAGCCTCTTTAGAGTATAACACCTGAGTACCTTCATTAGATGTGTGGCATAGAGGTCGTTCTGCTCTGTGGCTACAAAGATGACTTGTGGATTACTCAGCCCCACATGCCCACTTGCGTGGTTTAGTAGAGCTGACTAGTCAGGAACTGCAGGCTGCCCAGAAGATGAATGGAGAGGTGGGGGGTGGTCTCCCATTTCAATTTGATGGGAAAGAACAGAGAGTAGCAGTGCATGGACACCATGATCCTTCTGAGATCAAGAGGTAAAACAGGGTACCAAGCCCTAAGACTGTCTGCACTTCAAAGCTAACAATGCTGCAGCACTTGTTCATGGCTGTTGCCAAACAAACACAAATAACACTTAAGCATGCACTTGTACAGTTTCATGAGGAGAGACAGAGCATCTGAAATCTCTATCTGTCCAGTGCCTGGTGATATGAGAGGGAAAATAGCATTGGCCCTGATGTCCACTTTTTCCATAGTGAGCTTTCTATCTGTGGCTTGAGGATTTAGTGTTTCTTGCTCATTTGCTAGGGTGCTCTGCTGAGGCATTGTGATTGGCATTAAGGTGGCTGCAAACTAACCCCAACACCCACCCTCTAAGATGAAATATTACGCCTAGTGTGCAAACTACCCACTTACTGCTCTCTGAACCTGCTTTGACAACGGGGAAGTCAGTCCAGCAACCCTGCCTTAAGTGCCGGACCGAGGTATTTCAGATAATACAGTAGAGACCTTATCTGGTGCTTCTTAATGTTGCAGAGGATCTGCCTTCATTGCTTTGACACTATCATTGTCTGATATCTACACAAATCACACTAGAACTTTGGTTCATGGAAGCCCTTACAGGTAATCTACAGGTGGAAAGAAATGTTTGAGCTCAAATGTAAAACATGTATGTGTGAGCTAATGACCATAAAGTCTGTTGCATGTGTTCAGGGGTGTTCGGATTATATCAATGCAGAGCTCAAATCAATTTCAACAGTCAATATGGGCTGAAATACTATGAATGACACATCAGCACACTTGAGGAAATTATCCCAGATATATCCTTAATTAGGCATGAATATTGGAGAAGGATTGGAAAATATTTTTTTCAAAGGAAAGTCGTACTCTGACATGAAATTCACTAATTCAACTTCCTCTAATATCACATACCCTTGGTGGAGAAATTTCAGAGGTGGATTCTATGATTTTCCAACGATTGATCAAGTACTTAGAAATTTGAATATGTTGATATTGAGTCTGGATCAGTGTATGAAAGAATGTTTCAGATGCCAAACATGAGCTGTACTATTCTGTAATGCAACTCTATACATTATAAATTATGAAAATTGGGAAAATTATTGGACACTGTACAACCCTCTTAACAACCTTGGAAATTATTTTTTCTGTCCTTTTGTGAAATAGGTGTGGACTAATGAGGCTCTTTTGAAAAACATGAAGGAAGTGTATGGATTCCAAAGGTAATAATTGTGCTTTTTCTTTAGAATACCATTGGTTCCATCACAGTCATGCCTCAAGCTACCTGTAGCAAATCTTCTCATTCAATAAGAATCTCCAATGTGGTCAGACATGATTCATGGTTTTGCTACCTTGAGCCCTGAATTATATTTTGCTTACCTGTAACATTATTCCTTTCATTGTGATATGGTTCATTGGGATGGCAAACACAACGTCCTTTTGTGTGCTATTTGCATAGTCCAAAGTCACTTCTAACTCTTGTTGTCATTCCACCCACACCAACGTTTACATTTACATCACACCCCTCCTCACTCTTATCATTAATGCTCAGTGAGACCCATCTTTGGTCTTGATATTTCAACAAGTTGATAATTAACTACTGAAGGCTTATATCTATAATTTGAGTAAAATGTCTGCCATTTTCGAGCTCACGGCGTTCTAAGAGTACTTCTTTTAAGCTGTGCCAGTCAAACATTCCAAGTTTAGTTTGAGGTGTCAATAGGATCGCCAAAGGCAGTTAGTACTAAGTAAATGTCCCTTCTACATTTTCTGTTTGGCAAAACCCCTCTCATACATCCCAAATAATGTTATAGGTGTTCCCACCCAATTCACAGGAGGATATTGTTTTATATATATACCAAAACTGTCTGTTCTGTTTCTATAAAACGGTGCTCAGCTCTCTGCTTTCAGTGGTGCGTTCCTTATCACGGGAATGCAACACACATAGAAAGAGGAAAAAACGAGGAGAAATAAAGATATTTCTCCTTGTTAATTCTCCCTTGGGGAGGCGTAAGTTTTAGGCGCATCCCCAGGTTTACAAGCTCTTGTAAATCTGGGGTTTTAAATATGGGTATGTGTCAAAATCCATGAGTGTTGTATGGGAACACCCACGACAATGCCCATAGAATGCGTCCCTTGCTCAGAGTAAGGCAACACAGCGATCTGTCCTCCCTTGCCTTTCTCAATATCTATAAGGTCATTCAAAGCCACGCAAAGTGGCTTTGAATGGCCTCACAGATGAGTTCAAGGTTTGTGCCACTGTTGCATCACAAAAAGTGACGCAATGCCGGTGCAAGGGGCTCATAAATATGCGTCTAAGTCTATATTGGATACAATGGGTCTGTCTCCCAAAGGACAGTTAAAGCTGACTGCAGGCAAGACCTAAATAAAGTGATTTTCCCCATTTTTAATTAGCCATACAATCACACCGCCCCAACAAAGTGCTCGGTCTCAGTCCTGTTAATCTAGCAAGAAAAGTGTACCAGGCACTCTTCTCACTTTAAGTTAACTGCCTAGTCCCTTTCAGCCCTTCCAAGTCCCACACATTGCCTGACAATTTCTAGTCCTTGAAGGGATGCAAGAGTTTTCAAAATGTGTTAGCCTAACATGAAATGCGCTTGGCAGGGCTGAGGGTGCATGTTTTGTTGATGGGAGGGAAGAGTGCCAGCTTATCCTGCCCAGGAACTTCAAGAGTCAGTGAGCCTTGCCTTAGAGCCTCATGCTGTTGGAGTTGGAGAAATGTGCATTTCTTCCCTGCATCTTTTTTCTCTCTCTTCTGCTGCCATTCCTTTTTCTTTCTGCTTCTTCTTTCTCTTTTTCCTCGCTCCCTGTCTCTTAAATGTGCTGTCTGGCTTGTCCTACCTTTTCACTCGCTTGCACTTAATTTTCTTTGCTCTGTCTTTCACTTTCTCTTTGTCTCACCTTGTCTCACTCTCTCATTCACTCTATTCCTCTTTAATTTTCACTCCTCTATCCATCCCCTTCTTTTTCTTGAACTCTTTCTTTCTCTGCCGAATACAATCTCTCTTCGCTTTCTCTCTCCTCTATCTTTTCCCTCTCTTTCGCCCTCCGTATTCACACAATCTCTCTCACCCACTCATTTTCTCTTTCTCTACTTCTATCTCTCTTGGACAACATCAGTCGCATCAGGTTTGGAGGTTGCTTGCATGATATCTAAATATGAAAACTTACATTGTTTGTCAGGGTTTCTCTTCTCCTCTGACTTTCAGCTAGGCTCTAGGATCCTACAAGAATCTCCTATGTGTGCCATTATTTCATAATATCCACTCTTTAGAAGATTTTCGGATCTCAAATGCCCACTTATGGAATATGTGAAAGCTATATCTCAACTTGCGAATAAAGGTTTAGGTTGGGCATCAGGTATGCTCATTAGATTGATTTGGATAGCTCTATTTCTGTACTGTCTTAGTTGCTTGCCCACTCTCACCCCCAGGAAAACAGATGCACTTGCAGCAAGCATCCCTGAACTTGTTCTGACCCTTTCCTACCCTGGGCATTAGCACACTAGCATTGAATCCTACATCCCCTTTTAAGTTCAACACTAATCAGTACACCCGGGCACCTGGTCTAAGCACCCACATCCTCTTCAAAGCACCTAAATTACACAGAGCTCCCACATACCTACACTGAGAATGCCCAACCAAATCAGAGCACTCATACTACTATCTCAGAGATCAAGTGCAGAACTATTGAACACTGGAGCTAATTTTTCCTCTTTAAATTATATTTCCTCTTCCTTAAGCAGCACATATTACATGGTTGCTGCTCTTGCACTCCTCACTTTCTTGCTCTCTCTGTTGTATTCCGCCATTAATCACCATTTTACTTCCTCATTATACACCCATTAGAAAGCTCTTTACTCCTTCCCATCATCCTTCTACGTATTATTTCTTCACCCTTCCAACATTACAACTTCCCTCTTGTTTACTGCTTGCCACAAAGCCTTTGAATGATGACATTTTCCCCTTCTTTTTTATCCACAGAAACCATAATGTTTTTGCCATACCTCTGCAGTGAAAGGTCAACTGTGCCGCCATCTCTATTTAGGTTTTGCCTACAGAAAGCTTTACTTACCTTTTGACACACAGACCAACTGTTTTCAATATAGACTTAAATTGGGCTTTTGGTCAGCATCTTGTTCATGATGTGGTGACTTTCTTGCCTCTGTTCGCTGCCAACGAGCCAATGGCTTTCCTTCATATTCTTTTGTTTGTCACACCCAAGGAATATTTTGGAAACAACATTTTTTTTAATGGAGGAGTTGCATCCTTCCACTGCTGATGTCAGCACCTTGCATTGCATTTAATGAGGGATTATTTAGTCTCATTTTACAAGTCTGTCTCTGCTCTTCCATTCATTTGGCCCTGCTAAGTAAATACATTTTTAGCTCACATAGTACCTTCTTGCACCCCAGATTTGTGCCCCTTCATTGCTAACATCTGAGCTATTGGTGGGCACTCATCTTCAAATGGATTTAAAATCATTCCAAAATGAATACTGTGTGGGGTTCATGGCAACCATCTTGGAGTAGTTTTTGTTTTGTTTCAGGAAAAGCCATTCCAAGATAGACTACATGGATGTGCACCATTTTGCAAGCACATCTTGGAATGGTTCTTCATTTGTTTTAAGAAATATTATTCAAAGGTGACTGCCACAGTTTTGTGCACATGCATGGTGTCCATTTCTGAATGTTTTCTCTTAACAACAAAATCGTTCCAAGATGACTTCTATTATTCAAGCACAGGGATGAGGCAATCTGAGAAAAAAATAATAAAGCAAATTCATGGCTGAGACCTATTGGCTTTGACAATGTCTGTTAAGGGCCTAATTAAGGGTTTGGTGGTAGGAGAACTGCCATGGCAGCAGCAGCGGTCCGGCCGCTACATGTTGGTGGTCCAATTGCAAATTACCATGTTGGCAGTCTGCTGAACTGGAGACAGCCAGAGTGCTGCAGACACCTCCAGCCATGCACTGACTCCATTAATGGCGGTTTGGGTAAAGAAGCTGCCAGAGGGCAAAGGGCAGTACAGACAAGGGGAAAGCTGTGCACATCACAATATGCTTTATCATCAAGCTAACTGTGGCGGGGAGACCGCCTGCTTTGATGTGGTGGAATCGAAGGAAATGGGGTGCTAGCTCCCCCCCATTTCCTTCTTTTCCCTTCAGTCCCCGATGTGGTCCCCTTTGTCCAGGGCCAACCCTCACAACACCCACTACACCCCAAGACAACAAAGACAAATCTAGATAAGTACCTGTTGCATTGTACTTCCATTGACTGAACTGGGCATATATGGCCCAGAATGGTACATACTCATAGTATTGTTAACCTGTGATGCATATGTGTACATTTTGGTCAAATTCTACACACGTACATGGACACAAATGTAAAAAAATTGCTTGTTTAGCTGACCGCGTTCCCCGCCAGCCCACTGCCATCAGAAACACTGCCATGGGGCCAGCTGTGCCATCGTAATATTGCGGCAGAAGACGGTCGACTCAGCGGTCCTTATCGGGACCGCAGCCTTGGTGGTATGGCAGTCCGACCGCCAAACTCGTAATCAGGCACTACATTTTTAATATATTATCACCTTCTTGTTTTTATATTTTTTTAAGATCCCTTTCCTTCGTTGTACTGTGTTTACAATTTTGTGCCAACCCGAGGATAAACACCCAAATAGAGAAAATAAATAAACTATTTGCTTACTTATGTATCTGTAAAACATCTGTATGTTCTTGATGTACAGAACATCTTACAGAGAACATTATCAGGGCACATAAAGGAGTAGTACTTTTCAATTATCAAGACATAGGGCTATGCCATTTGTTAGTATAGTAAACAAGATTTTACACTAACACCAGAGGGCGCTGATACTAATTCATCACCTATGAACAGTGTGAAAATAATGTAAAAATACATGTAAACTCGATGAAAGAGCAAAGATGCAAAGGCTGAAAAAATAACTAAGGTAGTTTTGTACCTGAAATCTCCTTTTTTCAAATGTTCTCCCTGTTTCTTTATTTCTTAGACTGGCAGAACCAGAGGAACATGCTGGGATTGTGTCTTTTCTCTTCTCGTCGGATGCGTCTTACCTTACTGGAGAGACCGTTGTAGTCGCCGGAGGTTACAAGACAAGACTATAGAATGAATACCCGGGGCCGGCTTTAGGTTGGTGCGACAAGTGCAGCCACACCGGGTGCTTACCTGGATGGAGGGGGGGTGGGTTGCACAGACCTCAGGGGAGTGTTGTGTTGAGCAATAATTCACGAAATGTGTGAATTAAAATCACCTGCTGCAGTGTTTTTTGTGCTTCCAGCCTTCAGGAGCCAATAAAAAGGTCAAGTTAATTCTTGTGATTAATGTTCCTGCTAGAGAGAGTGCAATGGGGTTTTGTCTAACGGCAGTTTTGTCTAGCCATAAAGGAGCGCAGAGGATTAAAGTGCCTGCTGCAAAGAACAGATCTGTATTTTATGTGGAAAGCTTAGTCGATTTGTAAAACAAGCCTTCACCAGCGCTTTAAAACAAATGAAATGTATGTGAAAGGGGCTATGGAGAGCTAAGGGGTGCTTTTGCCAGGTGGTAGTGAGGGAATCGGAGGAGGTGGTCATGGGGTGGGGGGACGGCAAAAAATATTGTCGCACAGGGCACCACCAGTGCTAAAGCCGGCCCTGCGAATACCATACTCATCTTTCAGCCTTGCATGGATAAGCAGTGAACACATGATGTTTATACAGCTTTCAAACACTTAATCATCTTTTTTGGACATCACTGATGACCTTCAATATGCACACTGGCTTCATACCTATTGTCAGCATGTTTTAAGCTCAAAAAGCATTTGTGCAGCCTCAGACTCTTCATGCATGTATATCAAAATATCAGATGTCCATTGTTATTTACTGTATGACCATCTTGTATCAAGTCATCTCTCTAAAAATATGTTACTGTGCACTTAGTGCTCTAAATCTTCTTAGTCCTCATACATTTTGTATGCTTGCAGCATGGTATTACATCAGCACATCAAGGTGCAAATAGAGTTATAATGCATAAATCATCATTTTTGTTTTAATGCTAATTAGGCGGGTTTGATATAGATTACTTGTATGAAGAGGAAAGCTTCTGGTCAGGCTCCTAAGTCCAGTTTGTGGGATGTTGATAAATCAGCAAATCCTCTTTCCATTGTATTTGTCAAAATGAAAAAAAATGATTAAGGCTTTTATGTTCTATAATATATATTGTTCTATGTTGGCCTTAAAAACGTATGTGGGCAGATTCTGTATAACCTTCTGCATGTTGTCTTCCACAGCTATCTTAGGTTAATGCAGGAAAATGAGAAAGGGAATAGTGCAGTTCAAGGGGGTGATCTAAAACGTGATTTATATGAAAATAAATGATATAATTACAGTTTATTACAATGTATTTGATGCCGATATTCCTCTCTAAAAGATTTTATTAAAAAAGGAAAATATTCATGTTCCAAATGTTACTTGTTTAATGCCTGCCTATCCTAGGCACCTACATATGTTCTTTGGACTCATTCTTTCTTAGCACATCCCACCATGTGACGTTTATTAGTCCATTGGAATGTTGAGAGCTCCATTGAAGACAATGATGTGATTCAGGGCCAATAACAGGATGTACAGGCCTTTGCTCTAATATTCGGTTACTTTGCTATTTCTCCTTTTTTATTTTAGAATTTCTGCCCTCAGTGGGTGAAATGTTCTAATAGCTTTATAGCTCTTCTGACTCAGGCTATACCAGTTGTTAAAGCCCTCTTCCTTGTAATAGTCCATGGCCTGTGACTATAACTCCGGAAAATGGAATTAAAAAAACCTCACAGCCCAAGACAGAAGAGCAAAAGTGCTATAATATTGACCTGATTTACTGGGCCTTGACCATAGATGCTGATGTAATAGCATTTTGTCACACCATCTAACAAAGAAAGTTATATTTCCTGTTAATTTGCGTGTACAATTAATTTTTTACATTTAGATTGAACATCTAACACCGCCCACATTCCATCATGTGGTGTCACATTAATTAAAGGTCTCTCGGTCACTGCAGCTCACATGTGAAGAATAAGAAAACATTCTCATTCTAATGTGCACCATTAGAAATATAAAAAAAAAACAACAAGGTGATCTGAGCTTACATATCAAGAAAATTTCACACTTCCTGGACTTCAGTCAGCTAGACTTGCAAATTATCAAGTTGTTTTAATGAGCAGGTAGTCAAGTTGTAAGCTATTGTGCCATAAATCTATTCATATCCATCTATATCATGGTTGCGTGAAGATTGCCTAGAATCCCATTTATAGTCACAAATAGGATTGATAAGACATTTCCTTCATTACTATTCTATATTATGCCTTGTTATAGCATTACTCAAACTTTACTTGTTGCATACCGACCCGTCCCACCACATTGTTTTTATATTTAACACCATCTGGTTTGGGGGTAGGGATGCTGCATGGGAGCTCACAGAAAGACTGAGTGGCTTCTAGGTAGACGGAAGAGTATTAATACATGCCATGTGATACTTCCTCAATTTCTCTGTTACTCTACATTGGGTTGAATACTGCTCAGCTATTGCCCTCCTGCAGCAATCCCCAATAAGCAATCAACTAGAAAGTGGTGCAATGAGAAAAGGAATGATACCTCTCCCATTCACTTTGATGCTTCGTGGGTTTAGCTATACTCCGATGCACCAATCTCATGGCTAGATGTACAAAGCACATGAAGCAAAATGTGGTAGCAACTTGCGACCTGTATTATTTTCATTAGTGGTATTTTGTTAACCAACCAATGTTCTAATTGGTCAAACGGATACTGGTTTCTTAAGAGAAAACTGGAATGGGCTTAAAAATTGTAACTGACAATCATTATGAGTAGGAAGTTGTCCAAAGGACCACTGCCTATTTTTAGATTTTTTTTTTCTCATTCTCAGAAGGGAGGTGGTCTTTTGAGGACCCATTACCATTTGCAAATGGCTTACCACTACATGTCTGTAATCAGTAAAGTATTAATGTTTTGCAATGGATCGGTCAGAAAGCAATAATACATACCAGGGACCATATTACTGAAAGTGCCCTGGAGGGGAAACGGGCATGTGCCCCCACTCTGTGCACCCTCTGGCCACATTGGTATTAAAGAAGCAGCCACAGATGCTTGTGCGGCCTTTTGTATAATACTGAGACGCTTGGCGCACATGCAGCACCTTCACTGTCTCAAGAGGGCGTTCCCTCATTTGCATGATAACATGGCCCCACTGAAATGAAAGACTGACTTTTCTTCTGCACCTGCACCGAATTATGGACGCAGGTGCAGAGGCAAAGAAGTTTTCATAACTGTTCTTGTTTATGCCGTTATTTTACATGGTATAAGTGAGCTAATATAAAACAGTATCAGTGATGCATGGAGAAGGCACGATCAGCCAATTTTACCATTCTCACTGCTCCTGTGCTAGAAATGCATTTGATTATTTCAGAGGCTTGTAGATTGCCTTATATTTATGCCAAATTTAGGATATTTTTTGTCTGCTTGTGCCTGTTGGTGGTTGTGTTGTGTAGGCAGGGTTGGTAAGCCATGTTCTTTTGTCCTCATGCCATCTTTTTTGCTAGCCAAGTAGTGACCACACTTTTGTGGAGTGAGTGTGTATTTCTAGTTATTAATCAGTGTACTCCATTTTCATCCTCCTTTTGCTATGAATATTGGTTGTTATGGCTTTAAAAAGTCTATATTATTTTTTTGGTTTGTTTTTGGCTATACTTCTCCACTCATATTTAATTGGTGTTTGTGGCTGATTGTAGTAATCGTAGTGCACAGTTCTTGCTTTGATTGACTTAATTGATTTTTGCCTGCCTTCCCAGCTTCTCATATGGGCTCCATGAACCCTAGTGGACCACCAGCCATTAAAAAATAAAGTATTTGATTTGTATCTGCCCGTTTGCTCCCATGGGGGTCACATGGGTCCTGGAGAGGCGTCAGATTTTTCTAATAATGTAATCAACTTATGTCATATTGTAATGATGGTGGTGATGATAACTTGTATTGCATTGACAAAAATTGCCAAGTCTCACTCTTGTTGGCAGCAGGTACGCAGTGACAAGAGGAAATTCAGATTGGCAAAAGCCTGTGAAATAAAGTTTCAGCACAGTCCAGAAGCCTCTCTGGTAAGTGATCCATTTGTGCAGCTCACCAACATTAGAAGAAAACAAGATGACCCAAAAAGCAGGCTCTTGCAAAGAAATGGATCAGTAGAAAAAGTCTGTAGTAACAACCAGCATCAATCCCTCATCCTTTTTCTGGCAACTTGGCATACATGATGCAACCTCGTCTGAGCATTAAGACACTGGAAGGAGGATTACCCCAGTTAAAAAATGGTCCCTCGGCTACTATCGAAAATTAAGCCGATGTCTCTCAGTGCTGTAGTGACTGCAGTCATGACTGAGTGCTGGGAATCTGAAATTAGAATTTCGAGGCTGCAAACCAAATCTTCACAGGAAAGTCAACGGCAACTAGAGTCACCTGATCTTCTGTAGGTAGGAGCAGAGGAGGAAGTTGAGCTTGCTCTGGAGACTGATAACAGAATTTTGATAATCAATCTGTCAATCTCTAAACAGGGAGGATGGACCCTTACTGCAGCAGACAGGAGAAAAATCAATAGTTGATGCTCTGTTTACCTTCGCCAAACTCCAAATCAGGCCCTTATGTTTCGTGTAATTATGCTCAATCATTAGTTAGCTCACTGTTCTTGAACCTGAGTTCATGGGGTAATTGGTGGCCCTAAAATTAAAAAACAGAAATCAATTAAATCAGGGAGTTTTTTTTTTCTCAACATCCATTTCAGTTCTGTGGAGCACAAAGCTCTCATTGACTGGCTGCAGAGGAACCTTTTCTGTTGCAGAAACATTTAGAGACCCTGGGTTCAGTTCCTATGTACTGTGAAAAATAAATAAAGTGCTCATAATGGGTCATGGTCAGTACACCATGAGTCCTCTTTCAATGTTTGTGGTCTCAAAGGAATCTGCCATGTGATTGTTTAAAAAATGGAAAAAGTAACTTGTACTGAAGAGTCTGTTGTTCTGGAGCACAGTTTATGGGTTCTGAATCCAGCTCCTGGTCCACCGACTCCGCGTGAGGATAATTGATTTGTTGTTGGTTCCCATGAATTGAGATTTGCAGACCTAATTTTTTTTAAGGGGTGGGGTGGGGGTTTGAGTATTTTTTTTAAGAGCTCATGTTGGGGGTTCAGGCTATATTTCTTTTTTTAGGGGCAGGAGTGTATTTTTTATTTAGGGTGGGGGTAGGGTAGTTTATATTTAAAGGGGTGGGGTAGGTTTAAGGAAGGGAGGATGGAGGGAGGAGAGAAGAGGAGGAAGGATCGGGAGAGGATGCAGTGAGGTAAGTGGGGTTGGGGCAGGGTTGGTTGGAAGTTTTTAGCGGTGGGGGTGGATTTAGGGCTTAGGGTTGGTGGAGGGGTGTCGGGGTATTTTAGCTTTAGTTTTTAGGGGCAGAGGTAGGGGTTGGGTATTTTTTTTTTATGACTCATAAACTGGGTGGGGGTAATTTTGTTTTTAGGCGCTGGGGTGGGGGGATAGTGATAGTTTATTTTTAGTGCTTAGGTTTGGTGGGTGGGTTTGGGGTACTTTACTTATCATGGGGAAGATTTTAGGGCTCAGGGTGGGGGGTGTCACAATAGATTCGTTTTTAGGAGTGGCGGTTGGGGTAGTTTTTTTTTTTAGGGCACATGGAGGGCTCATGGAGGGTGGGGGGAGTCAGGGTAGTTTACTTTTATGGGGCAGGGGGTGGGGTACTTTAGTTTATAGGGGTGGGGGAGTTGGGATAGTTTTCTTTTAGGGCTCAGGGTGGTTGGTGGGGTCGGAGTAGTTTTGGTGCTAGGGGTTGGGGTATTTTGAGCCTCAGGGAGGGGGGCCGGGTGGTATGATAGAACCACACATGCAGTTTTGCATGTCATTTCCACGCATGCCTTTACTAGGCATGCTTTTACTACACAAATTTGTTGTAAAGGCATGCTTGGTAGAGGCATACATGTAAACAACACGGGCCAGACAGCGTCGTTAAGGCTTGAGTGGTTCCAGCATGCGTGGTTCCATCAAACAACAGTTACCCATTCTCCCCCCTAAAAAAGCTTGTTGCGAAGGAGGCATTGGTCGAGAGGAAACTACAGATCAGCTTTTTCTTCAGCAAAGCAAATGTGACATATCTGACACTATCACAACAAAATAATGCAGCTACTGTAGAACATTACTACCTATACTCAGAAGGGGATTGTCATCCATCGGACAATTTAGATGGGACTGCTTTACCATTTTGCTATTAATGTACGGTCAAAAGATAACTAATATAATTCTTGACACAGTTTTACGTATTGTGGTTAATTTATGAGATCATGAAGTGATGACATGGAGACATTAAACATATGTGTTTGGTTTCCAAGTTTCTGAAGGTAGTAGTGTAATACACTCAAAGAGATATGTGAATGGATTTAATCCCACTCCAGGTGTTCTGTTGTATAAAAAAGGACATTTTTCAGGCATTTACAAAGATGGGTCTTTCCTGTAGCATTTAGTTGATAAATATCTCTATATTTGAACAGGATCAGTAATTGAAAATATTAAGAAAGTAATATTTTGTTTAGCCTCCTGCTGACAAAGATGTGTCATGAGTGTAGGAAAGTACCATCTTGCCTGGCATGTTACCCCCATATTTCACTGTATATATGTTGTTTTAGTTGTATGTGTCACTGGGACCCTGCCAGCCAGGGCCCCAGTGCTCATAAGTGTGCCCTGTATGTGTTACCTGTGTTATCACTAACTGTCTCACTGAGGTTCTGTTATCCAGAACCTCCGTGGTTATGCTCTCTCATTTCTTTCCAAATTGTCACTAACAGGCTAGTGACCAATTTTACCGATTTACATTGGCATACTGGAACACCCTTATAATTCCCTAGTATATGGTACTGAGGTACCCAGGGTATTGGGGTTCCAGGAGATCCCTATGGGCTGCAGCATTTCTTTTGCCACCCATAGGAAGCTCTGACAATTCTTACACAGGCCTGCCACTGCAGCCTGAGTGAAATAACGTCCACGTTATTTCACAGCCATTTACCACTGCACTTAAGTAACTTCTAAGTCACCTATATGTCTAACCTTTACCTGGTAAAGGTTGGGTGCTAAGTTACTTAGTGTGTGGGCACCCTGGCACTAGCCAAGGTGCTCCCACATTGTTCAGGGCAAATTCCCCGGACTTTGTGAGTGCGGGGACACCATTACACATGTGCACTACACATAGGTCACTACCTATGTGTAGCTTCACAATGGTAACTCCGAACATGGCCATGTAACATGTCTAAGATCATGGAATTGCCCCCCCCCCCAATGCCACCCTGGTATTGGGGAGACAATCCCATGATTCCCCGGGTCTCTAGCACAGACCCGGGTACTGCCAGACTGCCTTTTCAGGGGTTTCACTGCAGCTGCTGCTGCTGCCAACCCCTCAGACAGGTTTCTGCCCTCCTGGGGTCCAGCCAGGCTTGGCCCAGGAAGGCAGAACAAAGGACTTCCTCAGAGAGAGGGTGTTACACCCTCTCCCTTTGGAAAAAGGTGTTAAGGCAGGGGAGGAGTAGCCCCCCCCAGCCTCTGGAAATGCTTTCATGGGCCCAGATGGTGCCCATTTCTGCATAAGCCAGTCTACACCAGTTCAGGGACCCCTCAGCCCTGCTCTGGCGCGAAACTGAACAAAGGAAAGGGGAGTGACCACTCCCCTGACCTGCACCTCCCCTGGGAGGTGCCCAGAGCTCCTCCAGTGTGCTCCAGACCTCTGCCATCTTGGAAACAGAGGTGCTGCTGGCACACTGCACTGCTCTGAGTGGCCAGTGCCAGCAGGTGACGTCAGAGACTCCTTCTGATAGGCTCCTTCAGGTGTTGCTAGCCTATCCTCTCTCCTAAGTAGCCAAACCCTATTTTCTGGCTATTTAGGGTCTCTGCTTTGGGGAATTCTTTAGATTACGAAAACAAGAGTTCATCAGAGTTCCTCTGCATCTCTCGCTTCACCTTCTGCCAAGGAATCGACTGCTGACCGCGCTGGAAGCCTGCAAAACTGCAACAAAGTAGCAAAGACGACTACTGCGACCTTGTAACGCTGATCCTGCCGCCTTCTCGACTGTTTTCCTGGTGGTGCATGCTGTGGGGGTAGTCTGCCTCCTCTCTGCACTAGAAGCTCCGAAGAAATCTCCAGTGGGTCGACGGAATCTTCCCCCTGCAACCGCAGGCACCAAAGAACTGCATCACCGGTCCTCTGGGTCTCCTCTCAGCATGACGAGCGAGGTCCCTTGAACTCAGCAACTCTGTCCAAGTGACTCCCACAGTCCAGTGACTCTTCAGTCCAAGTTTGGTGGAGGTAAGTCCTTGCCTCCCTACGCTAGACTGCATTGCTGGGAACCACGTGTTTTGCAGCTACTCCGGCTCCTGTGCACTCACCGAGGATTTCCTTCATGCACAGCCAAGCCTGGGTCCACGGCACTCTAACCTGCATTGCACGACCTCCTGAGTTGTCCTCCGGCGGCGTGGGACTCGCTTGTGCAACTTCGGGTGAGCACCGTTTCACTCCTCTTCGTAGTGCCTGTTCCGGCACTTCTGCGGGTGCTGCCTGCTTCTGAGAGGGCTCCTTGTCTTGCTGGACGCCCCCTCTGTCCCCTCACGCAATTGGTGACATCCTGGTCCCTCCTGAGCCACAGCAGCATCCAAAAACTCTAACCGCAAGCTTTGCAGCTAGCAAGGCTTGTTTGCAGTCTTTGTGCGGGAAAACACTTCTGCACGACTCTTCACGACGTGGGACATCCATCCTCCAAAGGGGAAATTTCTAGCCCTTGTCGTTCTTGCAGAATCCTCAGCTTCTACCATCCGGTGGCAGCTTCTTTGCACCCACAGCTGGCATTTCCTGGGCATCTGCCCACTCCCGACTTGATTGTGACTTTTGGACTTGGTCCCCTTGTTCCACAGATACTCTCGTCTGGAAATCCATTGTTGTTGCATTGCTGGTGTTGGTCTTTCCTGCAGAATTCCCCTATCACGACTTCTGTGCTCTTTGGGGAACTTAGGTGCACTTTGCACCCACTTTTCAGGTTCTTGGGGTGGGCTATTTTTCTAACCCTCACTGTTTTCTTACAGTCCCAGCGACCCTCTACAAGGTCACATAGGTTTGGGGTCCATTCGTGGTTCGCATTCTACTTCTAGAGTATATGGTTTGTGTTGCCCCTATCCCTATGTGCCCCCTTTGCATTCTATTGTGACTACACTGTATACATTGTTTGCACTGTTTTCTATTGCTATTACTGCATATTTTGGTATTGTGTACATATATCTTGTGTATATTTGCTATCCTCATTCTGAGGGTACTCACTGAGATACTTTTGGCATATTGTCATAAAAATAAAGTACCTTTATTTTTAGTATATCTGTGTATTGTGTTTTCTTATGATATTGTGCATATGACACTAGTGGTACTGTAGGAGCTTCACTCGTCTCCTAGTTCAGCCTAAGCTGCTCTGCTAAGCTACCTTTTCTATCAGCCTAAGCTGCTAGACACCCCTCTACACTAATAAGGGATACCTGGGCCTGGTGCAAGGTGTAAGTACCCCTTGGTACTCACTACAAGCCAGTCCAGCCTCCTACATTGGTTGTGCAGCGGTTGGATAAGTACTTTGCAACTACTTACCACTTTTGTCATTGTACTTTTCATAAGAGAAAAATATACAAAACAAGTTCAGTGTATGTACACCTAACCAAAAAGTTTTGCTTTTCTTCTCTCACTTCATTTCTAAGTGCTGAAAAGTACCTCTAAACTTTCTAAAAAGTTCTTAAAAAGTTTTAAAAGTCTTTTTTTTTCTGTCCTTTAAAAAGTTCTGAAAAGTTTTTTCTCACTTTTTCTATCCCTTAGACACTGTCTAAAATGTCTGGTACAGGCCAAACTCTTGATCTGTCCAACATAGCTTATGATAACCTTAGCTGGAAGGAAGCAAGGAGTCACTGCATAGATAGAGGTTTAGGGGTAGGGAAGAATCCCTCAAGACAACTGTTGGTTAATATGCTCATTGAACAAGATAAGACCTTAGTTGGCACTTCTGTTGAGAAATTGGCTGATGGTTCCCACTCTGATTCTGGGGCACCCCTAGCAAAAGATTTGGGAGGGAATCTTTCCAACCTGCCCATTAGCAGACCACCTAGCATAGCTGGTACTGGTGTGAATTCACACCACAGTAATAGTGTTACCTCACATCACAGTAAGAGTGTTCCTTCTCATCATAGTAGGAGTGTTACTTCTGTTAGCCAGGTTGTTAGAGTGCCATCTGTTAGGGCCAGGTCTCCTTCTGTTTATTCTCAGCATACTTCTGTTTCTAGACATGCCTCACCCACCCACCCTGATGACAGAGTGTTAGAAAGGGTGCTCAATAGATTGAGAGTGGAACAATCCAGACTGAAGCTCAAGAAGCAACAGCTGGATTTAGATAGGCAGTCCTTAGAGATAGAAAGAGAAAGACAGAAATTGGGATTTGAATCCCATGGTGGCAGCAGCAGTATTCCAAATAGTCATCCTGCAAAAGAGCATGATTCTAGGAATCTGCATAAGATAGTTCCCCCTTACAAGGAGGGGGGTGACATTAACAAGTGGTTTGCTGCACTTGAGAGGGCCTGTGTTGTACAGGATGTCTCTCAAAGGCAGTGGGCTGCTATCCTATGGCTATCTTTCAGTGGAAAGGGTAGGGTTAGGCTCCTTACTGTAAAAGAAAGTGATGCCAATAATTTTGCAGTTCTTAAGAATGCACTCCTAGATGGTTATGGCTTAACCACTGAACAGTACAGGATGAAGTTCAGAGAAACCAAAAAGGAGTCTTCACAAGACTGGGTAGACTTTGTTGACCATTCAGTGAAGGCCTTGGAGGGGTGGTTACATGGCAGTAAAGTTTCTGACTATGAAAGTCTGTATAACTTAATCCTGAGAGAGCATATTCTTAATAATTGTGTGTCTGATTTGTTACACCAGTACCTGGTAGACTCTGATCTGACCTATCCCCAAGAATTGGGAAAGAAGGCAGACAAATGGGTCAGAACAAGGGTGAACAGAAAAGTGCATACTGGGGGTGACAAAGATGGCAAGAAGAAGGATGGTAAGTCTTCTGACAAGGGTGGGGACAAATCTAAAAATTAGTCTTCATCAGGCCCACAAAAACACTCTGGTGGGGGTGGTGGGCCCAAATCCACTTCAAATCAAAACAAAGAAAAGAAACCATGGTGCTATTTATGTAAAATAAAAGGCCATTGGACAACAGATCCCAGTTGTCCAAAGAAAAGCACCAAGCCTCCTACCACTACAACCCCTGCTGCTACACCTAGTGCCCCTAGTAATAGCAGTGGTGGTGGGAGCAAACCTACTAATAGCCAATCCAAGGGAGTAGCTGGGCTCACTATTGGTAACTTAGTTGGGGTTGGTCTGATTAGGGAGACCACAGAGGCTGTGTTAGTCTCTGAGGGGGCTATTGATTTAGCCACCTTGGTTGCTTGTCCCCTTAACATGGATAAGTACAAGCAACTACCCCTAATAAATGGTGTTGAGGTTCAGGCCTAAAAGGACACAGGTGTCAGTGTTACCATGGTAATAGAGAAACTGGTCCACCCTGAACAACACCTACTTGGTCACCAGTACCAAGTAACTGATGCTCATAACAACACTCTTAGCCACCCCATGGCTGTTGTGAATCTCAACTGGGGGGGGGTTACTGGTCCAAAGAAAGTTGTGGTTGCCTCAGATTTACCTGTAGACTGTCTATTAGGGAATGATTTAGAGATATCAGCTTGGGCAGAAGTGGAGTTGGAGGCTCATGTAGCAATGCTGGGCATTCCAGGGCATATTTTTGCTTTGACAAGGGCTCAGGCCAAAAAGCAAAAAGGACAGGGTGACTTGGATCCTGGAAGAATGGACCAAGTGCTCCCTAAAGCTAGGGTTAGTAAAGGTAAAACACTACCTACCATCCCTCCCTCTACAGTGGATTCTACTTCTGAGGAAGAAGAATTTCCAACCTGTGCAGAACCTACACCAGAGGAGCTGGAAGCAGACACTGCTGAGCTTTTGGGTGAAGGGGGGCCTGCCAGGGAGGAGCTGATGGTGGCACAGCATACCTGTCCCACACTAGAGGATCTAAGGCAGCAAGCTGTCAAACAAGCAAATGGGGATGTCAGTGACTCTCACAGGGTTTACTGGGAGGACAACCTCTTGTACACTGAAGCAAGGGATCCAAAACCTGGAGCTGCCAAGAGATTGGTGATTCCTCAGGAGTACAGAAAGTTCCTCCTAACTCTAGCCCACGACATTCCCTTAGCTGGACATTTGGGGCAAATAAAAACTTGGGACAGGCTTGTCCCCTTGTTTCATTGGCCTAGAATGTCAGAGGACACAAAATAATTTTGAAAGTCCTGTGAAACCTGTCAAGCCAGTGGTAAAACAGGTGGCACTCCAAAAGCACCCCTTATTCCACTACCTGTGGTTGGGGTTCCCTTTGAAAGGGTAGGGGTTGACATAGTTGGCCCCCTTGACCTTCCTACTGCTTCAGGCAATAGGTTTATCTTGGTGGTAGTGGACCATGCCACCAGATATCCTGAAGCAATTCCTCTAAGGACCACTACAGCTCCAAAAGAGGTGATATCAGACAGGGGAAGCAATTTCATGTCTGCTTACTTAAAGGCCATGTGGAAGGAATGTGGTGTGACATACAAGTTCACCACACCCTATCATCCACAAACAAATGGACTGGTGGAGAGATTTAACAAAACTTTCAAAGGCATGATTATGGGACTCCCTGAAAAACTCCGCAGGAGATGGGATATCCTGTTACCTTGCCTCCTTTTTGCTTACAGGCAGGTACCCCAAAAAGGAGTGGGCTTCAGCCCCTTTAAACTCCTATTTGGACACCCTGTGAGAGGTCCTCTAACACTTGTTAAGGAGGGTTGGGAACAACCTTTAAAAGCTCCAAAGCAAGACATAGTGGACTATGTACTTGGCCTCAGATCTAGGATGGCTGAGTGCATGAAAAAGGCCAGTAAAACCTTCAGGCCAGCCAAGAGCTCCAAAACCAATGGCATGACCAGAAGGCTGTTTTGGTTCAGTACCAACCAGGGCAGAAAGTGTGGGTCTTGGAGCCTGAGGCCCCAAGAGCACTCCAAGACAAATGGAGTGGACCCCACATAATTGTTGAGAAAAAGGGTGAAGTCACCTACTTAGTTGACTTAGGCACTGCCAGTAGTCCCCTTAGGGTGCTCCATGTCAATCTCCTGAAACCCTACTATGACAGGGGTGATCTCATCCTGCTCATGGCAACAGATGAGGGACAGGAAGAAGGGAGTGACCCTCTCCCTGATCTCTTCTCTTCCACAGAACAAGATGCTCTAGTGGAAGGTTTAGTTTTGGCAGATTATCTTACTGCTGAGCAGAAAGACCACTGCATAAATCTCCTGGGTCAGTTTTCTGAACTCTTCTCTACTGTGCCAGGCACCACCTCTTGGTGTGAGCACACTATAGATACTGGAGACAGCTTGCCTGTCAAAAGTAAGATCTATAGGCAGCCTGCCCATGTCAGAAACTGCATAAAGCAAGAAGTATAGAAAATGCTTGAACTGGGAGTGGTTGAGCACTCTGAAAGTCCATGGGTGTCTCCTGTGGTACTTGTACCAAAACCTCATTCCAAGGATGGAAAGAAGGAAATGCGGTTTTGTGTAGACTATAGAGGTCTCAACCAGGTAACCAAAACTGATGCTCACCATATACCCAGGGCAGATGAGCTAATAGATACACTGGCATCTGCCAAGTATCTAAGCACTTTTGATTTGACTGCAGGGTATTGGCAGATCAAATTATCAGAAGATGCAAAAGCAAAAACTGCATTTTCAACCATTGGAGGCCATTACCAATTCACAGTAATGCCTTTTGGATTGAAAAATGCACCTGCCACTTTTCAAAGGTTGGTGAATACAGTCCTGCAAGGGCTGGAAGCTTTTAGTGCAGCATATCTAGATGATATAGCTGTCTTTAGCTCCAGCTGGGATGATCACCTGGTCCACCTATGGAAAGTTTTGGAGGCCCTGCAAAAGGCAGGCCTCACTATCAAGGCTTCAAAGTGCCAGATAGGGCAGGGGAAGGTGGTTTATCTGGGACACCTGGTAGGTGGAGAACAGATTGCACCACTACAGGGGAAAATCCAAACTATTATAGATTGGGTTCCCCCTACAACTCAGACTCAGGTGAGAGCCTTTTTAGGCCTCACTGGGTACTACAGGAGGTTCATCAAGAACTATGGCTCCATTGCAGCCCCTCTTAATGACCTCACATCTAAAAAAATGCCTAAGAAGGTGTTATGGACAGCAAACTGTCAGAAAGCTTTTGAGGAGCTGAAGCAGGCCATGTGCTCTGCACCTGTCCTGAAAAGCCCCTGTTACTCCAAAAAATTCATTGTCCAAACTGATGCATCTGAATTAGGGGTAGGGGCAGTCTTATCACAACTTAATTCTGAGGGCCAGGATCAACCTGTTGCTTTTATCAGCAGGAGGTTGACCCATAGAGAAAAGCGTTGGTCTGCCATAGAGAGGGAGGCCTTTGCTGTGGTCTGGGCACTGAAGAAGTTGAGGCCATACCTGCTTGGCACTCACTTCATTGTTCAGACAGACCACAAACCTCTACTTTGGCTAAAACAAATGAAAGGTGAAAACCCTAAATTGTTGAGGTGGTCCATATCCCTACAGGGAATGGACTATACAGTGGAACATAGACCTGGGAGTACCCACTCCAATGCAGATGGACTCTCCAGATATTTCCACTTAGACAATGAAGACTCATCAGGTCATGGCTAGTCTTATTGTCCTTCGTTTGGGGGGGGGGGGGGGTTGTGTAGGAAAGTACCATCTTGCCTGGCATGTTACCCCCATATTTCACTGTATATATGTTGTTTTAGTTGTATGTGTCACTGGCACCCTGCCAGCCAGGGCCCCAGTGCTCATAAGTGTGCCCTGTATGTGTTACCTGTGTTATGACTAACTGTCTCACTGAGGCTCTGCTATCCAGAACCTCAGTGGTTATGCTCTCTCATTTCTTTCCAAATTGTCATTAACAGGCTAGTGACCAATTTTACCTATTTACATTGGCATACTGGAACACCCTTATAATTCCCTAGTATATGGTACTGAGGTACCCAGGGTATTGGGGTTCCAGGAGATCCCTATGGGCTGCAGCATTTCTTTTGCCACCCATAGGGAGCTCTGACAATTCTTACACAGGCCTGCCACTGTAGCCTGAGTGAAATAACGTCCACGTTATTTCACAGCCATTTACCACTGCACTTAAGTAACTTATAAGTCACCTATATGTCTAACCTTTACCTGGAAAAGGTTGGGTGCTAAGTTACTTAGTGTGTGGGCACCCTGGCACTAGCCAAGGTGCTCCCACATTGTTCAGGGCAAATTCCCCGGACTTTGTGAGTGCGGGGACACCATTACACACGTGCACTACACATAGGTCACTACCTATGTGTAGCTTCACAATGGTAACTCCGAACATGGCCATGTAACATGGCTAAGATCATGGAATTGCCCCCCCAATGCCATCCTGGTATTGGGGAGACAATCCCATGATTCCCCGGGTCTCTAGCACAGACCCGGGTACTGCCAAACTGCCTTTTCAGGGGTTTCACTGCAGCTGCTGCTGCTGCCAACCCCTCAGACAGGTTTCTGCCCTCCTGGGGTCCAGCCAGGTATGGCCCAGGAAGGCAGAACAAAGGACTTCCTCAGAGAGAGGGTGTTACACCCTCTCCCTTTGGAAAAATGTGTTAAGGCAGGGGAGGAGTAGCCTCCCCCAGCCTCTGGAAATACTTTCATGGGCCAAGATGGTGCCCATTTCTGCATAAGCCAGTCTACACCGGTTCAGGGACCCCTCAGCCCTGCTCTAGCGTGAAACTCGACAAAGGAAAGGGGAGTGACCACTCCCCTGACCTGCACCTCCCCTGGGAGGTGCCCAGAGCTCCTCCAGTGTGCTCCAGACCTCTGCCATCTTGGAAACAGAGGTGCTGCTGGCACACTGCACTGCTCTGAGTGGCCAGTGCCAGCAGGTGACATCAGAGACTCCTTCTGATAGGCTCCTTCAGGTGTTGCTAGCCTATCCTCTCTCCTAAGTAGCCAAACCCTCTTTTCTGGCTACTTAGGGTCTCTGCTTTGGGGAATTCTTTAGATAACGAATGCAAGAGTTCATCAGAGTTCCTCTGCATCTCTCTCTTCACCTTCTGCCAAGGAATCGACTGCTGACCGCGCTGGAAGCCTGCAAAACTGCAACAAAGTAGCAAAGACGACTACTGCGACCTTGTAACGCTGATCCTGCCGCCTTCTCGACTGTTTTCCTGGTGGTGCATGGTGTGGGGGTAGTCTGCCTCCTCTCTGCACTAGAAGCTCCGAAGAAATCTCCAGTGGGTCGACGGAATCTTACCCCTGCAACCGCAGGCACCAAAGAACTGCATCACCAGTCCTCTGGGTCTCCTCTCAGCACAACGAGCGAGGTCCCTTGAACTCAGCAACTCTGTCTAAGTGACTCCCACAGTCCAGTGACTCTTCAGTCCAAGTTTGGTGGAGGTAAGTCCTTGCCTCCCCACGCTAGACTGCATTGCTGGGAACCGCGTGTTTTGCAGCTACTCCGGCTCCTGTGCACTCACTGAGGATTTCCTTTGTGCACAGCCAAGCCTGGGTCCACGGCGCTCTAACCTGCATTGCACGACTTCCTGAGTTGTCCTCCGGCGGCGTGGGACTCTCTTGTGCAAGTTCAGGTGAGCACCATTTCACTCCTATTCGTAGTGCCTGTTCCGGCACTTCTACGGGTGCTGCCTGCTTCTGAGAGGGCTCCTTGTTTTGCTGGATGCCCCCTCTGTCCCCTCACGCAATTGGTGAGATCCTGGTCCCTCCTGGGCCACAGCAGCATCCAAAAACCCTAACCGCGAGCTTTGCAGCTAGCAAGGCTTGTTTGCGATCTTTCTGTGGGAAAACACTTCTGCACGACTCTTCACAACATGAGACATCCATCTTGCAAAGGGGAAAATTCTAGCCCTTGTCGTTCTTGCAGAATCCTCAGCTTCTACCATCCGGTGGCAGCTTCTTTGCACCCACAGCTGGCATTTCCTGGGCATCTGCCCACTCCCGACTTGATCGTGACTTTTGGACTTGGTACCCTTGTTTCACAGGTACTTTTGTCTGGAAATCCATTGCTGTTGCATTGCTGGTGTTGGTCTTTCCTGCAGAATTCCCCTATCACGACTTCTGTGCTCTTTGGGGAACTTAGGTGCACTTTGCACCCACTTTTCAGGGTCTTGGGGTGGGCTATTTTTCTAACCCTCACTGTTTTATTACAGTCCCAGCGACCCTTTACAAGGTCACATAGGTTTGGGGTCCATTCATGGTTCACATTCCACTTCTAGAGTATATGGTTTGTGTTGCCCCTATCCCTATGTGCCCCCATTGCATTCTATTGTGACTATACATTGTTTGCACTGTTTTCTATTGCTATTACTGCATATTTTGGTATTGTGTACATACATCTTGTGTATATTTGCTATCCTCATTCTGAGGGTACTCACTGAGATACTTTTGGCATATTGTCATAAAAAATAAAGCACCTTTATTTTTAGTATATCTGTGTATTGTGTTTTCTTATGATATTGTGCATATGACACTAGTGGTACTGTAGGAGCTTCACTCGTCTCCTAGTTCAGCCTAAGCTGCTCTGCTAAGCTACCTTTTCTATCAGCCTAAGCTGCTAGACACCCCTCTACACTAATAAGGGATACCTGGGCCTGGTGCAAGGTGTAAGTACCCCTTGGTACTCACTACAAGCCAGTCCAGCCTCCTACAATGAGAAATTGGACATTTCAGCTATCTACTGGAGAGATAAGATGTTAAATGGGAGGTTATATTCTGGTACGGTTCTCAGGCCCAGATTTACAAGCATGTTGTGTAGGCTTAGCTTTGTGTTTCTATTTTAACAAAGAACTGATGCAAAGTGTTGGGTTTGTATTTACAATTGAATGCAAATCCCCATTTTTGTTGGCTTGTGATCCAAATAATGCAAGGCTGTGAAATGTGCTTCCTTGCATTGCTTTACGTCAAGGAATTGTTCAATGGGTGGTACATGGTCATTTACAGGTGTTCCCCATGGATTTATATCCAAATGCATATCTACAGTGTGCCCCCCGAGGCTAGGGTAACGAAGGGAAATATTTGTATTTCTTCTCGAGATTGCCTCTCTGCATATTTTTTGTACTGAAAGTAACCCCTTCCTGCACAAAAACAATGCTGATCAGAACACACACACCCTTGCACTGTGATGTAAAATGGTTCCATAGGATATAATGGACTCGTAATTCAGCGGGCGGGATATCCGTCACATTTGAGACAGAGTAACACCCTCCGCCGAAGTCATAATCAGGCCCTAAGTATGCTGACAAAAATGATGCAAAGAAATCTTTTAGATTTCTTTGCATCATTGTTTTCGGCCCCCCTAAAGGGGGAATGCCCCCTTTGTAGCGCAAGTGTTACAAAGAGTCGCAAAGCTTGCCTCTGGTAAATTTGGTGTGGTGATTTTGGCCTCGTTGGGCCACATTAGCATAAAGAAAATGACTCTAATGTGGCGCAAGGATGCACTAGAGGCTCTTAAATCTGCCCCTTATTCTCTGTGTTCTTGGGAAAACTTACCTTGTGTAATGTGATGTAGTAGTCATGTAAAGCCCTATATAAAACTGTAAAAAAATAAAACCATCACCAGGGGCCCTGGGAAGCATTCATGCAGGTGGTGCTAGGACAGTTTCCGCATTAGAAACCTAACCAGCATCATTTTAGAGGTTCTGAGTTTGACCCACAATCAGTGGAACCAACCCTTAAAATAAAGTGGCATTGTTGATGTGAAAGGTGGACCTGGCAGTTAGTAGGATTACCGATGAATGATTAGGATTCCACTGTGAGTGAACATAGTGGTTAAACCGAGTCCTCCTTTCCTTTCAGCTGGTAGAGATTTGTATCTATCTAGATGAATGTAATAAGTAATCTAATGGTAAAAAAAGACAATAAACAGAGTGGCCCCCAGCTGTATGGAGTGATTACTTAGGCAGAGGTGGCCCCTTCAATATCTCCTTTAAAACCTCTTGATTTTTAACTAGCATCTATCAAATGGACAACTAGGAAATTACTTTTTAGTAATTTTCAATAAGGTAAAACTACCAAGCGCTCTAAGGAGTGGACTTGGCAGCTACTTGCTGGCTACTACAATGTGTAGCTGCCTGAAGCTTGCAGTCCAGTCAACCTACTGCTTGGCTGCTGTAGAAAAAGTAAAGTATATAACCAGTTCCCTTGGAGGAGAGGGTGTCCCTGGACGTGAATAGGACTGTGGTGCACATTAATAAGCCCCATGCACCACTGAAGAGTCACTTTTTTGATGCTCCAGTGGCACAGACAATATAATCATATCCATGAGGCCTCGCAAAACCACCTAGCGTGGTTATGCATGGCCTCATTGATATTGAACAAGTTTGCATTGCCCTATTCTGCGCGTGGGAGCGTTGAAGTGAGTTTTTTCACGCAAAACCCATGGATTTTGACACTGCCCGCAGATTCACAAAATTGTGTAAACCTATGGAAGCATCAAAACCTTACACCCGAGGTGAGGCGTAACAAGGAGAAATGTTTTTATTTCTCCTTGTTTTTTCCTCTCAGAATGAGGAAAACACCTCTTGAGATCTTTTTTGTGGAAGAAAGTGCTCTTTCCAGCACAAAGACAATCCATCATGCAATGGAGGCACCCTTGCACTACGCCAAATCCCCATAAATATGCCCCTGTGAGACTATTCTGGGAGGTGTTGGGATCAGATGAGTTCGTTCATTAGCAATAAAACAAACTCTACTACAGTTAGTGTTGCTACAGTACATGACTCTGTAGTTTCAAAGGTCACTTCAGGGCCTCCCAGTTCTAAACACGCCCTCTGATCCAGCAGGCAGGAGCTCCAGTCTGTGCTGTTTCCTCTCAGACCCAGTGAGTGGCCAGAGACACAGAGGCCACAGTGACTGCCTCCCTTGCTGCCCTGCTTTGTGATCCGCTCGCCCGGGGCTGACTAACGACCTACACGTGAAGCTGAATCTGGATCAAGGTCAGTGATCAAAGCAAAAGCTGAACCACCCAGCTCTTGCTGCCTGCATGGCTCTCTGTTGTTTTTCCTCTGAAGCTTGCCTGCAAGGACATTTAATTTGGGGCTGAGGTGTGATTGGGGGGGGCTCTAGTGCAAAATAGCCAGCAGTACTGAGGCACATTGCAGGTCGGGCAGGCATTGTAGGTCAGGACAGAAGTGCATTAGCCATTTGTGTGTGGAAATACTGAAAGAGAAAGGGGTGATTCTACAGGCCATTACTGAGGAGTATCGAGAGCTAATATATTCATAAGGTGAGTTAATTAAGCAGCCTTTCAGTACCATGAGGAGGAGGCACCAAAGAGTGGCCAATTTAAGGTGAGAGCTGCAAAAATTATCTTTCTTTGTGGTGACGTGAGGATAGAGCACGGGAGAAAATGCTGTCTAGGTCTCAGCTCCATACTGCTTCAGCTGTCTATTGACAAGGCCTATTGTCTCCAACCCATTAAGCATGCTGGAGTTGGCTTTGAGTCACTCCTTGTCCATAACTGGATTACTTTGTAGTCCATCTTACTACCCTGCTCATAACCAACCTGCTTTCTTCCATATTCTTGTCATTGTCCTGCCCAGGATCGTTTTGATCTCACAGTGTCTTGACTGTATAATCTATTCTTCAACAGTTGAGAATACTTTGCAGTGCATGGGAGGTTATTTTCTCTTACTCTCTCCATGCCCCCCTTCTCCCTCATGTTTCTCCCTTCTTCCTAATTTCCTTTCAACCCAGCATCTACTTGCCTCCTTCTTTCTTTGAACTTTTTGAAACTCCCATATCAATGGTCACCTATCGTAAAATGGTTACCTGACCAATTAATGGATCCAGAAAGGTGTGTGCACAAATGTGCCTTAGGCGTCTCCAAATAGGTTTAGTTTGAATTCAACAAATCCCATTCAAAGTTAACTATCATTGGTGCAGTCCTTCAGCCATGCACTTATTTACAAAGCAGACTTTACAACAAATACCACTACCACGCATTTAAATTCATTCACACGTGAAGTACCTTCACCACGGAATCCACTACCACGTACACTTTCACCACGCTTACTGTTACAGAAACGTCCAGTCAAGTCTAACACTGTAACCTACTGTTCAAAATGTATACATGGATTCCTAATACCTTATTGGTCACAAAATGTACATACTTAAAAAAATACCTTCATTTTGGTCAAAGGTTCGCTACCAATCCCCTTTTTTAATTACCCTTAAAAATATATAAACTACTTACCACATACTCACCAATACAAACATACATGCGTTATAAAGCCTTGCCTTAAAATGCATTTCGGGGTAAAAACTTTGTTGTAAAGTCTGTTACACACCCCTCCCCACCCATCCATGGTTGCCCTATTTGTTAAAATCAAGCAAAATGGCCATCTTTAATGTGTGTGTATCTGCAGTGGCCATCGTTTCATGCATTTTGTAGTATTTGATGAAAACCCTTTAAAGATAGCCATCGCTGCTGAAACTGCATTTGCAGCAGCCTTCTAAGTTATAAACAAGCATTGGCAAAACCAGTAGTTTTCAGGGCCTTGAACTGACGGGTTTGCTAATGCTTTCTTTTGGTGGTGGACCGATAATCATTAAAATGTTTTAGGATGTGCCTGCAGGGCTATGTTTTGATGCCTATGCTGGAATAACAGGTAGTCACTGAGCTCTCTATGAAAGTCTCTGGTAGAGCTGTGTAGGTCCCAGTCCACGGCAGAAATGGGATTTAAATGGCAAGACTAAGGCGCATTGGCAGAGCTGTGTGTAATTCCCCGAAATTCAACAGCAGAGTATTCTACATGTGTAGGTGGACTGGGTGTGTTTTCTGTTTGTTAGGGTACTCTGATTTGGAACAGCAGTGATGGAGAAATCTGTGCATTAGCAGAGTTGTCTGGGGTTTCTAGCAACATAGTCGTGCCACTAACAGTCTGGAGTGGGGAGCACTGGCAGAACTGTATGGTGATCCTCAGTTCATTCTGCATACATTCCTGCTTTGGAAAAGCAGGGCAAGATCAGAATAGGTGTTATCTAGCGGTTAAGGTGTTGACTTTGAAACCCGGGCTATTGGTCCCAATGCTTACCCCCAGCTATTGACTCAAGGTCCTGTGATCCTGGAAAAATCACACTGTGTTTTAAAAAAAGTAGTTATGTGAAATGCGGTTGTCAATTGTAATGCAATTGTGTATTTTGAAGATGTAAATTCCCCACATGATATGCACGATGCTTTGTTGGCTAACTACATCCCCTATAATGTACAGTCCTCTGTTGTTCCTTAGCTAGGACTGGATCAGGATGTATTAGCTCAGTATTTGAAGGATAGTTGGTGTGAGAGAATGAAAATTAGGTGGTGAAGATGGGAAACCAGTGACTTGTAGGTCTGGTTGCCAGACAGCAATAGCTGTCAGCAACTCACAATATAACTTACAAAAAGGGCATTGGGTCAGTATTCTTCTGCTCTTTACTTATTAGGCTGAGCTCCCTTCAGTCATTGGCTTGGTGGACTGCCCATCATGTTTTGCATCCACCACATCATTTCATGGGTTGTAAAGTGTTTGGTGTACAATTTGCATCTGAAATATAAAGTAGTACAGGAAAAGACACTGAGAATGTCCCAGCTTGATACAATTTTACTAAGGTTGAATTCATTACTGCACCAATGAGGGGAGTGGCTGACTGTCACATTGAGGCAAGCATGTTTCTGATAAATATTTCTACTGCGCATCATCTAGTTCCAACATGGCTGCCACTTTTCCTCCTCAACAACTGACTTTGCCATCAGCAATATGTCTTCTGTGACCACAAGCAGATATTCTTTGTGTACACATCCTGATATTGGCGTGGGAAAGGTGGCTTCACTGGAGAGTTTATCGAGTCCAATGTAGCAGCTCAAAGCTTCTTAGGCATCCCGCCTCCCTCAGCTTTCTTCGTGG
Organism: Pleurodeles waltl; assembly: GCF_031143425.1. Taxonomy (NCBI): domain Eukaryota; kingdom Metazoa; phylum Chordata; class Amphibia; order Caudata; family Salamandridae; genus Pleurodeles; species Pleurodeles waltl. Next base: position 41,618,765 of record NC_090450.1, read on the forward strand.
GACTGCATGACTTTGTAATCTCCACAGTTCTTGTTTATGGAGCTTGGTGAAACTAGGAACTGATCTCAGAGCTGCTGCTGCTTTCTGTACTGTGAAGCTTGGGAAAGCACCCATACCAGACATAGGGTCAGCATATCATTTTGAGGTGCCCTAGAGATAGCAACAGATTATTGATGATACCTTTCATTTCCCCCACCCACAGACAACTCATGCCTTGCCTCATTGACAGGTACACCAACAGCTCTATCTCAAGATGGTCTGCGTGACTCTCCTCTCGTCAACACCAACACTACCTTGGCCTAAACTCCAACACCAAGCTGAACTCACTGTCCTCCCCAACGTTTTTGGTTATCAAGGGAAAATGTATTGTGTGACTTAACTATTAGGAACCAAAATATTGTGAAGGTAAATATGAATATGGAAGAACGGATTTAAGTTCACATCATGGCACTATGAAGATATTTATCTATCAGGGTACATTTATGTGGAGTTAGGTAGCGTATTTCAACACCTAACATCATTTTGTGCTCAATATTTTGGCCACAATATTTTTGTCACACAATAGTCTGCCAGCACAATTCTGGTAGATAAGCAACTGTTCTGAGTCCCTAAACGCCCCCACAGCCCGGCTATATTACCTTACACTTAGCAACATGCCACAACAGCATCTCCAGTGGCAAGGGCACCCCATTCACTGCCTGGGGTGTCTTAAAAAACTGAAGCTCATTGCAGGTTACAAGCAATGATATTGCCTGAGAATGCTCCTGTCTTTAGTAATGTCATTACAGCATGTCGAAGGCCATGTTGACTGTGTCACGTACTTGAAAGTTGAGTGACAGTGTGCCTGCCACCACGTATGGGTGTGTGATTGGAGAATACTGTGTTCCCTGCCTGTGGCTTGTTGTGTCTTTGATCTTTCCACGCAGATATTTGACCACTGGGGCTGGCTGGTTAAAAGTTAATTTTACTAGTTAAGAGCATTGATTGTGATATTTATAGCTGAACGTTGTATATAGCTGAAAGTTGAAGTGACACAAAGTTTCTGTGCTGTGTCATGCTATTGGGGGCGCTGGAGAACACACAAACTGCATGCCAACATGCACACAACTTTGCACAAAAGTATGCATGATGTCAAGCTTATCACCGTTTCGTTAATTAGTATAATTTTTGTACTAAATATTGTGATTTGACTAACTGTAAAGCTTCACACATTGGCTGAGTGTTGTACAGTCCACCACACTTGCAATTTGTGAAAAGTTAGGAGAAATTACACCATTTTTCTTTGTGAACATCGGCCTCAAAGAGCCATTTTTTGGTGCGAAGCACTACCATGTTAGTAGATGGCTTGTGTCAGAAGCAATGAGCGGTAGCCAGTGCTTATTTTGTTACACTTGTCAGGAAGCCACTGCAGCATAGTGCACCCATTGCGCAGTGACAGAGCCAACACAACTACTAACCGTCACACTCTTACAATTGTGTAACAATACACGCTTTTGAAGCTATAAGAATGGCTTAGGTGGCAGGTATTTTCATTTTAATGTATACTGAATTAATAAAAAACTAATACTCATCTGTAAATTAGACAGACACCGCCACCATGTGACAGACTGTCATAAGTGCCGGCGTTGAAAATTAAGTGCAGGTGCCGAGAACCAGAAACCAGGGGCTGAAATTAAACACTGGTTGTAGCCTGGGAATGCCCATGTACCACACACAGGTCACCTCCTTGATGTACAGTGGTGCAAAAAACAGTAAGCAATATTTGTATTATATTTAGGGCAACTTTCCACCTGCTGATTTGAATAACTTTGCCCTGGTGGAAAGTCTTGATGAAGCTGCCCCTCATTGTTAAAATACTCTAGACTAAGATCACTGTGCAGCAGGAAACATCAGTATCTTCCTTATGAACCACTCTGGGAGCCTTCTCTGCGACTCATTTATAATGCACAATGTGCATCAGCCCTAAGTGACCCATAAAAAATATGCTAGTAGCAATTACATGATTCTAGTTATTGCATCCTTGGTTGGAAGAAACTTTGCTTCAACATAAAACGTAAAAGTCAAAGCGCTACTTTATTATACAAATAAAATATCAGCGTTGTTAACATTTTCTTGTTGCTCTTGCAACTGTGTTTTTATTGAACTGTTCTCTTTGCTCTCCTCTTACAGCTGTGTATAAAACGCTGTGACTTATGGGACAAATCATTTAAATCATCCATAAAGCAAAAACAAACACTCTGGAACCTTCTGCAGCATCCAGGGTAAAGATAGATAGTGATCAGAATAGCAGTGCTCTATCGTAAAATCATGTGCGACTGATTTTAAGGGTCAAAGTATCCATTTGGGTTCCATTTAAAGTAGATGCTGACAGGTGTACAAAGCATTTTCATTGTCTAGAACAATCGGAGTTCGCCACTACGAAAATGTTTCTTAAAGTGTACTCATCACATTTTGGCAAATTGTTATTGGCAAAGCCAGTATGTCTGGCATACATCTGAACCGCCTGAATAGTTCCATGCTATCACTCATCCACCAAATGCACGTGTTCACTCATTCTTACACCGATGCTCAGCCACTATATAACACACAAACCCACCAATAACGTAGGGAACACATTCAATTATGTGTCATCCCTACAGACTTTGCTGCTGGAGTAATAAAGCATGTGCTTAGTACAACCCTCGAAAGAAGAAAACATTAAGGAATGATTCACAATTTCAGAGATAGCAACACAGTGAGGGGGTCTAAAGAACGTGAAAATGAAGCAATCAAAGTAAATATTTATGTGGAATGATAACAACGTTTATAGAACTGCATTGCGAAACCACCTACATATTCCACAGATATGGTTGTCACGTTTTCATATTAGAAATACATACTTTGGGTAATTCTGCAGATGTGCTATGCTCGATTACACACACACACATACCTTAAACAATGATGCGAGTATTCATACGCAATTTGCAGAGTCATGTAAAGACATAGGCCCTCATTACGACTTCGGCGGTCTTGCAAAAAGACCACCAAAGCCGCGGGCGCCACAATACCGCCAGTGCTGGCAGTATTTGTGGCTCCCTATTTTGACATTTCCGCTGGGCCAGTGGACAGAAACAGCGTTTCCGTACACTGGCCCAGGGGAAAAGTCAAATCAACATTGCAGCCAGCTCACAATAGAGCCGGTGGAAATGCTGATGTGCAGCGGGTACAGAAGCTCCCATCGCGCATTTCACTGTCCGAAATTCGGGCACTGAAATGCGCGATGGGCCTGTGCCTGGGGGCCTCTGCACTGCCCATGCCAAGTGCATGGGCAGTACAGTGGCCCCCAGGGGCACACAGAGTCACCCTTACCGCCACCCTTTCCATGGCGATGTTTACTGCCATGGACAGGCTGGCGGTTAGGGATTATGACCGCCTGGCGGAAGCCTGGCGGTCAAGTGGAGGGGCTGGTGGTATGGTCGTGGCTAATGTGCCACGGCCATAATACACTGGCGGAACACGGCCAGCCTGTTGGCGGTGCTACTGCCAGTGTACTGTCGGCTGCCAGGGTCGTAATGACCCCCATAATTTCTGTGGAATGTTGAGTACTGTCGAAGTACCTGAGTGGGATCAAAAGTCCAGTCCTGCTGAAAATAAACCTCACGTCCGCATAAGAGAAAGCACTCGAGCCAAAGAATACTGTCCTGTGAAAACAAATACGTTAATATTACTTCCACACATTTAGGGGCCAAATGCAGGCCCCTGCACCTGTCAGGCTCTCCGGGTCCCCCATCATCCAAGGGTCCCCAAGGGGCCCCAAATCAACCTATGGTTTGATACATCTTCAAGATAATGGAGTTTCTGGGATGCAGGCAGCCCCCATCTTACGACATTGCTGATTCACAAGGGTAAAGTAAGACCAAAGGTCTAATTTTACTAGTAGTAACTCACCTTTGTGAATACCGAAAAGTAGTAAAGTTAGACTTTTAGCCTAACCTTACCTTTGTTAATGCCGAAAAGTAGTAAAGTTAGGCTTTTGGTCTAACTTTACTCTTGTGAATCAGGTCCACTGTCTGTGACTATATTCACACTCTACATTACATTTTGTGCCCTTTAAACAACTTTAATCTGTTTTAGGGAAGGTTTAGAAACTATTTCATGGCTTGTGAACAAAAGTCCACGATCCACTTATCATTAACATTACTTTTGTAAATAAGGAAACATTTTCCCAACACTCTATCAACACAGTTGTTAGATTGAAGGCCAGATTTAAGAAAAGTGGCGCTGCACCCAGTGCAACGCCACTTTCCTTGTGCTCCTTAGCGCCCCACTACTTCCACCATGTGTGCGCTGTATTTAAAATACGTGCACCATGGCACAGTGTAGGGGGCAACAGTGTCAGAATTTCTGAAGCTATTGATGTACTGTTCAGGGTTAGCACCAAAATGTTGGCGCTAACCCTAAAAAGTACATAGGGGCCCATTGAAAACAACAGTGTGGCCCTTTTAACATCTGCTCTGAGCAGGTGTTAAAAATTGCAAAAAAATTACGCAAAGAAATCTTTTAGATTTCTTTGCATCATTGTTGAAGACCCCCTTACAGGAGAATGCCCCCGCATACATTATGCCTGGCACAGGCATAATGTGGCACAAGGGGTTGCAAAGTGGCGCAATGCATCCATTGCACCACTTTTTAAATCTGGCGCAGTGATTTTAGCCTTGTTAGGCCACATTAGTATAAACAAAATGAAGCTAATATGGGGCAAGGAGGCACAAGGGGCTCTTAAATATGCTGCTGAATGTTTGAGTTTGTTTGTTACGACAAATTGATTGAAGCTCTATGTGGAGAAGCTGTGCACATACACATATAACACAAAGTACACACATGACTGGAAACAACACATTAATTCATAGCAGAACGCCCACCTTACAAAAGTGGTGTTTTGCACCATAAAAATGGGGTACACAGCTGCAACACAGGGGATTGGTTTTCAGGTTAGTCCAGTTGTTCTAGTGCCATGAAGAGGAAGTAACACACTCCTCTTGCTCTCAACTTCCCAGTTCGCAAGAGACTTGAGCGGTGTAGGGAGAGGGTGTTCCGAGGAGGTCAGGGCCGGTCTGTGGAACTTAAAGCATCTCTGACAATAATGCTCATCCGAGCCCTGCATCCTTGGTATTCTTCTGCTGCTTCTCTCTTTCCGTCCATCCAGTCTCCATCTCTCCTTCTCCCCTTTCTCTCCCTAAGTCTTTCCTCTACCTCTCCCCTTCCCTCCCTCTCGTGGCTATCTTTTGAATCTACCCCTGCCTGTTAGAATTAATCTTGGAGAGCTAGGGAAAGGGGCTGACGGCACCAGCTGCTGTCCTGAGCTTCCAAAATATGTATACAAGAGCTCTAGCCCATCAGGGAAATGCACTATGGAACAAAAAGGCCTCTCCTGACCTTTGGAGAAAGTCATGGCACTCCACAGATATGCATGCCTTTGCACCAAACAGAACTTGCAACTTACTGAAGACCGTGACTGCCACCTTCGAATGGTGCTTGATACCACCATGTGCATTACATATCAAGCTTTGTGAGTGTACAAAGATGTGCTATTAACATTTAAAGAAACTATCAATGTTTTTAATTCTCTACCAAAAAAATATAACTGTCTATTGTATAGGAGGGAGGGAGGCCGGAATGTGCCCAAGATAACGATGGTAGAAGTATTACATCTGCCCAAGCCAATGGTTCAGCTTCAAGATGCTCTTCAGAACGCTCGGTGGTGCCTTTGGTTATGGGGCTGGAGAGCACGCACTGGAGTTGGAATTAGCCAACACAGGCAGCTGACCTCGGCATGTACGAGGGGAAAAAGTAAGTCCTAAGATGAACCTCTTTCTCATGAGCTGAAGACATTGTACGGTGGGAGCTATCACTCACATAGGAAGGAACCAATGGCAGAAGTTGGCTGACCCCCTGCTTCATGCTCTATTTTAGGGTAGGTGGGAGTGAAATGGGAATACACCCAAAGCTGGCTCATTGGTAAAAAAGCCATACAAATATATACGTATATTTAAGTGTGTGTGTAAGTGTATATATCCACTCAAAAAACCAAAGGTTACAGGGACATTAAAGTGAGGTTCACATGTTACTCACACAAAACCATAGAAATTCAACAGTTATAGTTATGGTTATCTCAAGTAACTATAACTTGTGCTCTAAGATAACTATAATTCACACCCAACCCGATACCACTTACAGCCTTTGGCAGGGGTTGGCGGCCCTGCAGCTTACCCCTACAAGCACCTAACACCATGCACTGCCTTTAGCGAGGCCCTGCAGCCAAAACCCTATTGAGTAGCCACCCCCACACATCGGGCGGGCCTTGGGCCGAAACAAAAAGGGGAAGAGCAGGAATACCCTGATCCCCTAGCCTTGGCACTGGAGTCCCCTGGGTACCCAGCCAGGGCAAAAGAGCTTTATTTATTTATATCATTGCAGCAAACACATGGGGGATTATTGAATCCAAGGCAGAAATAAAAAAATAAAAAAAAAAACAAGTGCGGTCTCCTACACTTGTACACAGAAATGGCCCCATGTGGGCCACGTCCTTGAGGCAAGAGGTTTCATCTAAAAAATGAAAGGAGGGGCGCAAAGGGCCCCCTCCAAGAGCTCTTTTTTGAGCTCCAAGGACCTCCACCTCCCCAGGCTTTATTAAAAAAATGGGACGGGACAGCACGGACTCACCTCCATTATCACAGTAATCTTTGTTTTTTTGTGAATGTCTATGTTTCTTTTTAAGAAAGTAATTTTAACTACTACACATTAATCTAACCACCACCAGGTATAACCTTCCGCCGTGTGTGGCCCTGCGGCCAACACCCTATAACTACCCAACCCTGCGCTATGCACAACCTTTGGCCTTTGGGGTTGTATCTCAGCAGCAGTTGACAAGAAAGAGCTCTGGCTGAAGCTGAGTTGCAAAATGACTGCCAACACATCCTGGTTGGAGTGTTGACAGTCAATCAAATCTCCGCACGTGATCGGGACTATTTGGGAAATAGTCACGCTTCTAGGATTGCAAATTTGGATTTCCTTCAATATCTTGTAAACTACTGAACAAATTTACACCAAACAACTAAAAGCGTAATCTGCTGACCAACGGCTACCTTCCTGTCATAAGAAATTTGGTTTAATTCCGTCTAGCAGTTCGAGTTGCAGGTATGTCTAAAATAAATAGTCTATGGCAATTAACATGGGAAAGTGCTTTTTTTTTACCCCCATCTTCTAATCCCACGCTTGACGGAGCAACCCAAAACTTTCCATGCACAACAAATCTCAATTTGACACTTTTTTGGAAATTTTTGTGAAGATTCTTCAAACAGTGCCTAAGGTATAGGTGAGTCAAAAAAAAACTTTTCTATTGAAGCTAGGTCCTAACTGTAAATAACTATTAGCAACCACGGTCACCAGTGTGTAGTTTTAGTTAGGGCCTACCTTCCATAGCAAATGCGTTTTTTGTTTTGCTAATAACTTTGGTGCTGTTTGACAAATTCTCACAATATTTTCAAAACTAATACAGTTGGTTCAGCTGCTGTCTTGAAAGTCTCACGGTAATCTGTCAGACAAGGGCAGAGAAAAAGGGCGTCCAAAAATGTGTTTTCCCCATGCATTTTCACATGGGGTCTATAGACATGACTAACGCCCATTTGGCAGGAAGCTAGAGCTTGGTGCACATATGATGCGTTTTGTGATTTGGTGCAAATCCGTTCAATAGTTTTTGAGATATTAAGGCAAAAAGAAATATAGTTACATAGCAACGCAGAACCTCCGCTGATCCAACAGTCTTCATGCTGATATCTGATTGGCTGCCAACATTTCAACCAGGAAATGTTGCCAGCCATTTTGGGATTTGGTTTCAGCAGAGTAAAAACAAAATTTAAAAAATAGAAAAGGGGCAGGGTAGGAATACCCTGAACCCTAGCCTTGGTGCTCGGGTCCTGTGGGGCCCATGACAGGGCAAAAAAGAATTTATTAGAACATTTTTGCCACAAAATCACAGCGGATATGAGAATTTGGGGCAACATTTTTTTTAAAAAAACAAGCCCAGTTTCCCACGTTTGTATATGGGAAACCGCCGGGTGGGGCAGGTGCCGGGGGCATACGGATAAGAGTAAAAATGGTGGAGGGGCACATAGGGCCCTCTCCAAGAGCTCTTATTAGCCCCGGGTACCATCACCTACCCGGGGCTTTAACTGTAACTGCCCTAAGATAACTATAACTCATACCCTCGCCATGAACTGCTAATTACCCCAGATATTACATCACTCATGACATCTTCTATAACATCATTGAGTTCCCAAAACACATTTCCCCCATGCAATTTCCTCTAGGGATTTTAGACGCAACCAAAGCCCGAACAGCTGGATGGAATTACACTAAATTTGGCAGAAAGATAGATCTTGGTCCAGAAAGTGTGGTTTCTGTAATTTGGTGTAAATCTGTTCTGTAGTTTTGGAGATATTAAAGGAAAAATAAATGTGTATATCTAGGGACGCAAATTCTCCACTGATCCAACACATCTCATGCTGAGATCTGATTGGCTGCCAGCACTTCAACCAGGAAGTGTTGGCAGCCATCTAGGACTCCAGAAAAAGGAAAAAAAAAAACATGAGGGAGCAGGGTAGGAATACCCTGACCCCATAGGCCTTGTGGTATTTATTTTACATTTTTGCTGCAAAATCACGGTGGAACTGCAAATTCACAACATCGTTTTTTTTAAGTACCAGCGCACCCTGTGCTGTTCCATTGCTCTTGCTCCTGTTCTCTTCTTGCTTTGCCCCACATTTTTAATGCATGCTCCTTGCTGCTTTTTGTCTTCCCTCTCATTCTGACTGCTTTCGCCTTGCTTTTTCCACCATTTTTCGTGTGCCTTCTCCTTGCTTTTTCCTAGTTTTCACTGCTTTCTCCTTCCTTACCCCCATGATTTTTGTTTGCCTTTCCTTGCTTTTCCTTTGTTTTCACTGCTCTCTCCTTGCTTTTACTCTCATTTTTTTGTGTGCCTTCTCATTGCTTTTCCCTAGTTTTCTTTACATTCTCCTTTCTTTTCCCCATGGTTTGTATGTGCCTCCTCCTTCATTTTCCCTTGTGGTGTGGGGTTGGATGAATGCAGGAGGTTGACTGCAGGGCCTGATTATAGGTCAGGCCCTGCGGCCAACCGCTCGCTGTGTTAAAAATAACATAGGAATTCACTGAAAAAAACAAAGGTTGTTATGGTTTGGAACTAGCATTTAAAAACCTCAGAAATTTACAACAACCAAAAACAAAGGTTAGAGGGACGTTATAGTTAGGACCAGAATTTACAGGAACAAAACCAAAGAAAATCAGCTGTTAGAATTATTTCAAGTAGCTATAGCTTGTGCCCTAAGGTAACTATAACTTGTGCCCTCACCATGCACTGTTAATTACCCCACATATTATATTAGTCATTGCATTTTCTCTGACATCATTGATAATACCATTGCACCAGAGAGAAAGCAGTAGCTTCCCTTAAACACACAGAGATCCCACTTACATTGATTTATTTTTAAACAACAAGAGCGGTCACTTTAGCCCTCGCAATAAGAGTTTAGGGTGTGATTTCTATACCCCAATACGTGCCCTTTCTCAGCATTGTTTGGGATTTGGGGACTGTCATCCTGAGTTCTGTAATAGCAACACCCAACATTTTCTTATGATAGTTTGGCCACCCAGTAATATCATTATGGTACCTTGAGATATTTCAATGGGTTTGTGGTACCATACTGGTCAATGGGCAAAAACGTTCCTGAAGCCAATCAGAAATTAGAAATTGTTTTAAAATTTGGATTCACTGAGGATCCACAGTAATGGAACTGTGGATCCTGTGCAAATTACTGGTCAAAATATCTCTAACTTTAATTCATGAATAATTTCTGCCATGATCATGAACATTTTTTGGGAACTATTGATTGTTTTCACAAAATCAAATAAAACACGCTTTCTCAGTAAAGTTCTAACTTAGTGTCAAATTTGTTTTAATGTCATTGAGACATTTTTCAAACATTCCTATGGGAATACCATGGGAAATCATGCTTTGGAACTCCCTTCTTTTTCTTGGCATCCCCTTGAAGGACCCAATCTGGATAACGCTTTTCTTTTTTTAAAGTTTTGTATAGATGCGTCGCATAGTACCAACTCTTTTCAAAAATAAAAAAATGGCATTCCTATAGATCTCAGACCTACCTATAATGTGTTATATATATATATATATATATATATATATATATATATATATATGAAAAAAAACGTCTTAACATAAAGAAGAATCCGGACTCCACGGGACTGCGAAAATGTTGTTTAATACAAAATAATGGGATTTACAGGCATCCACACCAACCAGCCACAGCCTTCCTACTTCTGGAAATTTTGTTGAATATATATATATATATATATATATATATATATATATATTTATATATATATATATATATATATATATATATAGTTATAAATGTAAATGTTATAGGGACGTTATAGTTAGGCTCACATTTTAAACGTACAAAACCATAGAAATCATAGAAATTCACCAGTTATAGTTAGAGTCACCTCAAGTAACTATAACTGGAGCCTTAAGGTAACTATAACTCGCGCCCCTGCAAAGGACAGTTTTTTCATCAAAAATACAACATCGATGTTCTCAATCAAAAATGTCATGAGTGCTGTAATTTTTGGGTTCATTAGCAGTGCAGTGGGTCGATTGGTGTAATTCCGTCCAGTAGTTTTGGGTCTATTGCAGTTCAAAATCTCTATAGAAAAATGAATGGCAAAAATCTGTTTTGGGACCCCTCCTTTTTCACAGAGCCCCTGGATGGATCACCCCAAAACTTTCCAGAGAGCAGCTGTTGTGACTGGCAAATGTTTTTTGAATGTTTTGTGAAGATTCGTCAAGCAGTGCTAAAGATACAGGCAAGTAAAAAAATGCTTTTTATATAGAAACTAGGTCCCTAGGTCCTCATTATAACTATCTAACCAACACTAGGTTTTATATATATATAAATATATATATATATATAGTGAAATGCATTGATGTCATATTTTAGTGCCCATCACATTTACCCATTCACAGCAATATGACATCACAGTTATATTTTCCTACCCATCACATTTTTCTATGCACCTTTTCTCTTGAACACTAATTTTCTGTAATTTTCTGAGCAGCAATAAAAAAGGGACATGTCATCTACCTACACTGTGAAGAGGTGGGTTCCGACCCCAGTTTGTTTTTTCGGTTTTTGAACTCCTGGTGTTTGGACTTGTGCTTTACTGTTGGAAGGTTGTGTTTCTTTTTATCTGTATGTGTTAATGTTTAACGGTTGGAGGACCTAATGTGTTCTAAAATATAGATAAAAAAGTAACAAAAACTGCCCTAGTAATGACCTGGATCAACCGGTATTGATCTAGGAATGTTGTTTGCCTCTTCAAGCCACTTATGCGTGTCTGATGCAATTGTGCTATGTTCCATTAACAAACTTTACTGCCAGTGGCCTCGTTCCAAGTGATGTGAATCCTTCATGCATTGTAGAGGGTTGAACATTTTTTATTTGTTTTTTTGCCTAAAGAAATTAAACCAATATATTAATCACTACGAGAATTCAAATAATGCCTGAGATATTGTAGCAAGCTGAAAACTATAATATATGTTACACAGTCCCTTAGCCAACCTTTGTATTTTAATTCTACAGCAAGATGTTGACAGCGGCAAGAGGAAGCAGCATTTTCAGTTCTTTGAACAAATATGGAATTCATCGACAGCCGGCACTAATGAACCTTCGCTCCTTATTGAGGTTGAACAGCAGTGCAGTAGATTGGAACACAGTGCATGCTGGGAAGGTGGCTGTAATGACTGCTTCCACTGAAGGGTAAAATCCCCTTAACATTGTTGGATTACACATTTTTAAATTCTCTCTTTGTTCGTGGATTGTGATTGGTTATGCAAGAGGGGATCAAGAACGTTTTGTGTGTTCTTCTTGTTTTCACCTTTTTCCTATAGCCCAATAATTCTTGCTCTTTGAACCAAAGTTACTTGCCCCAAGAGTCTTATTACAGCTTCAAGATAGTTCTTAATCTCTGCTGCTACATTCTATACAATTTAGATTTGGGAGCACTACACAGAGAAGGCTTAGTGAGCACTGCATGGAGGAGGGAGTAGAGAGTGAGACAGCACAAGGAGGAATAGCTACACACACATAATCGTTGAAAGGCTGGTAGGACAGGAAGAGAGTCACACGTAAGCATGGTCCAACCTGGCCCTAGCCTCGCCAGACTTTATTAGGGTTTACCAGATAGCACCCCGATTTAACATTGTCCAGTCAGTTTATTGTCATGAGTCAGATAGGTAAAGTGTTTTGTTACCTCAAAATTATTAGGGTCACACCAAGTAGATTACTTAAGTCTCAAAAGGAAACTCCAACATTTTCAAAAGTAATGAGAAATTGAAGGGTGGCTCTCACTCCTCACACTGAGTTATGCTCCTGTGTGAATCTTTGACTTTTTTAATTAATATAGCGGAGCCCATACCAAGCCCTGGAATCAGCAAACAAACACATATTAGGGTTCTATAATAAAACCACTATTTATAATGTACTGTTATTCTGTGAAACAATTATTAATAAACAACTAAGAGAATACATTGAAAAAAGGGTGAGAATGAGATGTTACCTGAATATTGCTCATTACACATACCTGATCTATTAGTCTATATCCCTATCTACTTTGCATTTTGCTGGCTGACAAAATTATATTTTAGGGTACTCATCATATTGTATTGGTAGCATGGTCATTTAAAGCACCCAACTACCTTTCCTTTCCAGGAGTAGGCCTGAGACCCAGGTTTAAGCATCTCCTTCAGAAACAGCTTTACCTGTTCTTTAGCTAGTTTTCTCTTTAAATTCTTGTGTCTTAAACGTATGTGCACTATGACTGGGAGTGGTCCTGGGTAGACTCAATGGAAGAAGTACATAACTGATTGGGAGGTGTTAAGGTGGGGTTGTTAACAGTCATGACATAAAAAGCAGTTAGCTGTGAGTTATACAGTGGCGAATAAAGATGTCAGCTTTGAGCTCCGTGTATGGAGCATACATTTTGCATGCTCCCAGGCTGGGGAGGATGAGACAACTGGCAACGAGTAGAGAATACGTGCCCTGAAGAAAAGGAAATGCTCTCCCTGAGAGTTTGGATTGAAACAGCAAACTGCTTGTGCATGACACATGCGCCTAAGTTGATGTAAAGTAGCATATAGCCAGTTTATGTGAAGAGGTCTTCAAGATAGGGAAATTTTCCAGTAGCTACAACAGCGTACATTTTTTGATGCTCCGGTAGCACTGTGTGGCATCCCATATTTGCAAGGCCATGCAAAGCCACCTTGTGTGGCTTTTCCTGGCCTTGTAAATATGGACCCGTTTCATGCATAACACTGTGCGACAGGGACATTTCATTGGTGTTGCTAGGGTTGTTCCCATGCAACACCAAAAGAACCCAAAGAAATTTGATGCATTCCCAGATTTACAACTCACCTCAGAGTTGCTGTAAGAATGACCCAACAGGGAGCAATATCTTATTTCTCTCATTTTTCTTCTTTCTATGTGTGCTGCAGAATATGGGAAAGAAAACCACTTTATATCGGTTTGCAAATCAAAAGAGAAACCAGCTAGATTACAGCAGGGAACAAATATGGACACCAGAAGGTTCCAAAAGCATTCTATCACCGTCCACAAGACCAAAAAGCAACATCAGTTACTGCAAGTAGAAACCAAGCAAAGTTGATCAGCCTCTAGTGCATCCTGCAAAGACTCCTTGATGTCACTTTTGAGTGCCGATGCAGACGGATGTGCAATGGTAGCTTTGACAAAAGAACAACATGCACACGTAGGTGTGCCCCAAGATTACAATAAAAGTCAATGGTTCCCCTGTAATTTTTATCATAGGCAGTGGTGCATCGATTAACATCATGCCAGTCAAAACATTTTAACAGCCTGTCACCTCTGCATGTCTCCAGTCATCAAACACAAACATATACATGTGGGCTTCATTCAAACCATTGCAGAGTTGAGGGTTGTTTATTGCAATATTCAGAGTACTTTGTTCAACGCATGTTTACTCAGTTTTAGAACAGCTGCTGACATGGGACTGATATCTCTCAATTATAACTTACATGCTCAATCTGGAATTGTGAGTCAGTTCCCATTGTTGTTTCATGGCCTAGGAAAGCTCAAGAAAATGAAAGTGTAACTTCACATTAGCAAGAACATTCAACCTGTTGCACAGCAACACAGCAGACTAGTGTTTCACTTGCAAGAAACCATTGAGAAAGAACTAGAAATGCTGTTGAAGCATGACACCATTGAGCAGTCCACAAGTCCTGCACCACGGGTGTCACCCATAGTGGTGGGGCCAAAAAAGAACAATATGGGTGCAATGCATTGATTTGAGTCCGGTTAACACAGTGATCAAAAGAGAAAGACATCCTGGTCCATACATAGAGGACATGACCATGCACCTATTAGCAGCCAAAATGTTCTCCCATCCTGACCTGAACAAGTTATACCATGAACTTGAGCTGTAGGTATATCAGTACTTTTTCAACTCAAGGTTGAGATTTGGAGTGTGATCTGCTGCAGAAATATTTCAGGATGTTATACATAGAATAATTCAACACAGTTCCCATGGTTTCAACTGACATTTGTCAAAACATGAAAACAGCGTGATAACGCCCTCACACAAATATGCCCATTGCTCGCAGTTGAAGGTCTGACTTTAAATGCAGAAAAGTGGGAGTTTCACAAGACCAAGCTTAAGTCCTTTGGGCACAAATTCTCAGATTGGGTAATGTCTCCTGGCTCAGATGAAGTACAAGGACTTCAGTTACCTGCGCGCCATGAGATGTTACCATGCTACGATCCTTTTTAGGCATGGCCAGTTCATGCTCAAGGTACATTCATAACTATACCACTGTAGGTGTCCCATTAATTAATTTGACAAGAGGAAATGTCCTGCTGTAGTGGTCTTCCAAATGTGACCAGAGTTTCAAAAGAATAAAGCATGTGATTGAAAATGCATCTGAGATGGTCTATTTTGACCCTAAATTACATACTGAAATCATTGTTGATGCAAGCCTACCAGGGCTAGGAGCTATACTTAGTCAGCATATTAGACATCCAAATGCTCAAAGACACATTGCAGTCTACGCTACTTCAAGCCTAACTGACACAGAAAAGGAGAGTCTGGCTGTAGTGTGGTCTACGAGCATTTTCATATGTTTCTTTATGGAAAACACATCGCAATTGTTACAGACCACCAAGCACGACTTACCATTTTCGGAAACCGAAAAGCCACGATGCCTCCTTGCACCGAGAGGTGGGGGTTACGATTACAAGAGTACGACTATGCAATTGTACATAATCCCAATTGTGTTAAACCTTTTGTTGACGACACTGAATTTCAAAATTAAAAATTGTGCAGGAAGAAATGTCCTGAGGGCTCAAAAATTGTCATACTTGGGAGCCTCAGACAACAAGTCATTGAGCTGGCCCACAAAGGACATTTTGGCCACCAAAAGAGTTCTAAGAGATCGAGTGTGGTTCCTGCGCCTGGACGAGAGAGTTGAGAGGGAACTAAAAGGATGTCACCTATGCCTTTCCCCTAAAGTGACACAGCATGCACTAACCATGTCTGCGTCCTTCCACATTCATGGGAAAGGATTGCTGTTGATTTCTTTGGACAACTATCAAATGGACATCATCTTATGGTGGTCAGTGTTGAGTACTCCAGTTTCCTCTAGTAGAGGATTTATCATGACAATCCATGACAAAGTCAGTGAGCCATTGGACGACATCTTAGCAGTGTGGGGTTTCCCTGCTACTCTTAAATCTGAGAATAGTCCACTGTTCAACAACAAAGAATTCAAGGAGCTTCTGAACAGAGCCAATGTCAAGCATCAGAAAAGTACATCCTGTGGCCATAAGCCAATGGTGTTGTGGAATGATTCATAGGTGCACCTAAGAGGGTAATACAATGTGCATCAATGGTGATTGAGCTAAATCAAGCCGTGTGTCAAGCCCTTCATTCTTATGGCTCAGCCCCTTACTGCACAACTGGTGAGAGCCCCACCACCTTGCTGTTCGGGAGAGCTATAAGACCCAAACTACCGTAGTGGACAGCAGGCCGAACCTGGGATGTTGATGATATTCATGCCACAGACCCTACTTGAAAACACCAGATGAAGGCCTTGGTATCGGTGATCTCAGGAGACAGTATTCGACTAAGGTGACTGTGTCCTTATAAAATAAAAAGTGAAAACGGAAAATACATCCTCTGTTTGGTGTTGAGCCCTTGGAGTTGTGACGCATAAGGGGCACATGGTCACGGCGCATCATACCAGAAAAACTATCACATGGGAATCATCACATTTTAGATATCTATCTCAGCATTTGTCAGCTCCTAGCATGATGGTTGAGGCGACCCTGTCAGACAGTCCAGATTAAACATCAGATCCCGCACCTTCAGCGCACAATCAAAGTACATCTCAACTACCTCTTTCCACTCAATCTATTCGATTAGTACAAGCACCTCGACGACTTATTGAAGAAATGTAATGCTGCAGCAGTTTACACATTTTTATTTAACAAGGGGTGAGATGTAGTGTCTTGAGACTATGGCCCTCATTCTGATATTGGCGGGCGGCGGTCGCCGCCAGCCAATATCTGACCGCCGAATGACCGCCCCGCGGTCAAAAGACCTCGGCGGCCATTCCAACTTTCCCGCTGGGCCGGCGGGTGCCCTCCAAAAGAGCACCCGACGGCCCAGCGGGAAAGCCCCTGCAACAATGAAGCCGTCTCCGAATGGAGCCGGCGGAGTTGTAGGGGTGCGACGGGTGCAGTTGCACCCGTCGCGATTTTTACTGTCTGCTAAGCAGACAGTGAAAATCTTTGTGGGGCCCTGTTAGGGGGCCCCTGCACAGCCCATGCCAGTGGCATGGCCAGAGCAGGGGCCCCCAGGGGCCCCACGACACCCGTTCCCGCCATCCTGTTCCTGGCGGTAAAAACCGCCAGGAACAGGCTGGCGGGAAGGGGGTCGGAATCCCCATGGCGGCGCTGCAAGCAGCGCCGCCATGGAGGATTCCCTGGGCCAGGGGAAATCCGGCGGGAAACCGCCGGATCCCCTTTTCTGACCGCGGCTTTACCGCTGCGGTCAGAATGGCCCTGGAAGCACCGCCAGCCTGTTGGCCGTGCTTCCGTGGTCCTTGGCCCTGGCGGTTTGAAACCGCCAGGGTCGGAATGACCACCTATGTGCACTAGCACTCCTCAGTCCTGGGCATACTCAATTCAAGAATGACATAACTTATTGGGAGGTGTTAAGGTGTGGTTATGGTTACCAGATAATAAGCAGTTAGTTGTTGTTGTATGCTGGTGAATAAAGACATCAGCTATGAGCTCTGTGTGTGGTGTGTTCATTTTTCACGCTCCCGGGCTGGGGAGGATGTGACATTGAGGATTTCATGAAGGAGTCTATTATTGCTGCTAGACATTCTTCCCATCAGCTCGGGATATTATCAAAAAAAGAAAAGGAATTAACATTTTTGCCTGTATCTTTGGCTCTGTCCCCTTAACATGGAAAGATGTTATTGTGGTTCCTTTGTTAAAAAAGCCCACTCCTTTCAGATCTAAGTTAGAAAACTATCAACTGATCTCACTTTGGACAACTCTCATGAAGATCCTTGAAAAGCATATAAATCACAACTGTCAGAACACTGAGAATCCTGCAATAGTCTTCATGCATACTAGTCAGGTTTTTGTCCTGGGCACAGCACTCAATTCGCTCTACTTGGGGTGAAAGTGAATTTTAGATCAATGTTCAAAAGCAGGGGGGAGGTGTGGAATATTCCTTTATCCTTTTGGATTTGAGTGCAGCCTTTGACACTGTCTCTCATACTGTGCTCTGACTAGACTTGCAGAAAGTCAAATTTGGGCAATGCCCTTTTATGGTTTAGTCCCTTTTTGCACGATCATTCTTTTCATGATCTTTCGAAACCTAAAGCATCCATAGAGTGGCAGCTGCCTTTTTTGGGTTCTATAAGGATCCCCTCTGAGCCACATGATTTAAATAGATGTGTCCACCCTTTGGCTGATATAGTAGATGCTTATGGTCTTACCTTGTTCTCAAACGCTGACGATACATAGATTGTCCTGCTTTTTTCAGATGATGACAAAAGAACATCTAATTTCTGACTGTCTTATTGTAATAGCACTGTGGATTAAGAAAAATGTATAAAAGTTACTGGCAGTAAACCTGAGTTGCTTGTGGTGGGAATTATCTTTATTTTTGGAGCCTGCAATGGTGGCCAGAAGATTTAGGTACGCTCCCTGTTCCTTGACAGGTGGTTTAAGATTTTGGAATTTGGTTGGAAAGAAAGCTTACTATGGTGCACCAAACAAATGTCTACTAGTTCTTTTGGTCTTCTTAGATGCCATCTCTCATTTGGATTATAGTAATGCACTCAACATGTGACTTTCTAGGTCATCTGTGGAAAAAACAACAAATTAATCAGAAAGCAGCTGTGCATCTTTTGAGTCACACTACTAAACATGTTTCTGTCTCTCCTCAGTTCTGCTGTCGTCATTGGTTTACTTTAGAAAAGTGTATTAAGTTTAAAGCATTGTGCTATATGCATAAAGCCATGACTTAGGCAGGACCTCAGTTCTGAAGGGTGTTTGTTCATCCTCATTTCCCCAATCACTCTTTTCAATGGGGCAACCAGAACTTAGGAGTGATCCCTTGAGTTAGTTTTCCCCAATAAGGAAGTCATTTTGTCTCAGAGGTTATGTAAGTAGCTGAAGACTTGGTTCCTCTAATTTCCATCAGTATGTCCTGATCTTTTATTTTAGCACGGGGAAGCACTTTGGGGCAGTAATGGGCTTTGCAAGTCACAATAACATAACATAAGATGGCATGACATGACATGACATAACATAACATAACTTTTAGACTCTTATTCACAAGCCCTGTGCACTGGTGGTGCACCACTTTTTTGACGAACTGGCAACGCATAGTGCTGGGCCATATCTACAAGGTCATGCAAATGCACTTTGCATGGCTTTTCATGGCCTTATAGATATGATGTAAGACAACACAACGTAAGTCTCTGTGTACCCTTACATTGCATCAGGAAGGTGTTCCATGGACGTTGCAATGGGTTTTCTCATGAAAAACCCTTGAGTTTTGATGCATTCTCAGATTTATAAGAATCTGTAAACCTGGGAACAGCCAAAATTGAATGCCTCCACAGGGGAAGCGCAACAAGGAAAAATGTCTTTATTTGTCCTAATTTGTTCCTCTTCCTATGTGTGCTGCATTCTGTTTTTGTGTAGGAAAGCATCCTATTTGTGACATAGGCATCCATGCAGCATGGTGCAAGCGTGTCTGCTTTGGTGCTAGGAAGCCCATTGTGCGTCAGCACAGGAGGCAAGGTCAGAAATGTGCTGTAGATACTGTGCATTACTGCCCTTGCTCTGTGTTGCAGTGCAACGCAGCAAGGTCACTTGTAAATAAGCCACATGTGCTTAGCAAGGAAACTGGCAATAAAATGCTGGATCCATTTGTTCATTCCTTTCTCTGGAGATCTAAGGAAGCTTTAGAGCACTTACCTGTATTTTTACCTTGTTCATTGAAGAGGAATAAAACACATAGGGCATGATTTAGAGTTTGGGGTAGGGACATATCCAATTGGGTTTATATTTCAGCGGAAGGATATCCATCACGGTTGTGAAGGATTAACCCCTCTGTCAAACTCTACATCAGTCCCATAGTAGTTAAGAGGACTCAATCAATAGCCATTTCTTGCATGACAAATAAGGGAAACTGTTCGGTTTTAAGGGCAGCAAGCCCTTAACAAGAGGAAACTTGGATATATCTAGGCATAGTTCTGACATACGGGTTAGCGGAGAGGTGTAAACCCATCCTTTCTGCTCCCCTTGGGGCAAAAAGACTGTCAAAAAGAGCCAGAGGGTACAGCACAGTGCCAGGATGGGCAAACCTCATTATGTTTCTCACTTTCTTCCTGTTTGTCTGAAGGGTTTCTGGACCCCGTGATACAAGCAGATAGATGGTAAACACCCCAACCTGCCCACACAGGGGAGCTGAAAACCCACCAGATTTTGAGAATAAAAACTGAGAAAAGAAATTGGGACTGTGCTGGACAATACAGGGATTGGGCTCCATCCCTGGCCAAAGGCAGTATTTCTGCCCTCAGGGAGAGGCAAAATAGGGGTGTGCCCTCTCTCTGCCAGCCCAATTATCTAAACTCTTCTTTACTTGCCAGTGTGGTAGGATGCACTCTATTCAGCCTCTGGGATAGCTGGTAATCAGGGAACCCTTCCAACTGGGGACATTTCTAAAACCTGCAAACCCTAGGATACTCAGGCCCTCATTCCAACCCTGGCGGTCATGGACCGCCAGGGTGGAGGGACACGGAAGCACCGCCAACAGGCTGGCGGTGCTTCCAGGGCCATTCTGACCGCGGCGGTAAAGCCGCGGTCATAAAAGGGGATCCGGCGGTTTCCCGCCGGATTTCCCCTGGCCCGGAGAATCCTCCATGGGGATTCCGACCCCCTTCCCGCCAGCCTGTTTCTGGCGGTTTACACTGCCAGAAACAGGATGGTGGGAACGGGTGTCATGGGGCCCCTGGGGGCCCCCGCACTGCCTATGCCACTGGCATGGGCAGTGCAGGTGCCCCCTAACAGGGCCCCATAAAGATTTTCACTGTCTGCTTTGCAGACAGTGAAAATCGCGACGGGTGCAACTGCACCCGTCGCACCTCTGCAACTCTGCCGGCTCTATTCGGAGCCGGCTTAATTGTTGCAGGGTCTTTCCCGCTAGGCCGGCGGGTGCCCTTTTGGCGGTCGCCCGCCGGCCCAGCGGGAAAGCCAGAATGGCCTCCGCGGTCTTCTGACCGCGGAGCGGCCATTTGGCGGTTCCCGCCAGGCGGCCGGCTCCCGCCGCCCGCCAGGGTCAGAATGACCCGCTCAGTGTGGTGTGGCTCACATGGATTCTTACCCAAAATGCCTTATAAATGTCAAAGAATAGGGGTGCTTTTTCCCCCTCATTTATGTGACAGAAAACACTTCGATTCAATACCTCAAGTCATACCACCTTGTATTCCCACTCTTTTCCCAATTCAAATGCTGCCTCCAGTGTGTTAGATGAATATAACAAGTGTCATAGGAATGCACCAAAACTGCTACCCTGTGGCGACGTCATTAACACCATTTGACTTCAGAATTTTCAAGTGTTGTCTTGAGGTTCTTGCTGTGGGCAATATTCCAATTCACACAAATGGGGAACCCTTTATATAGTGGGAATGCTGTATGGTAGGAATTCTGTGGATTCTTGCAGATTCTGGAACTTTACTTAATAGAAATGTTAATAAAATCTGTGAGTATAGATAAAGTCTGCGGTTTGCAGGGCATTCGAGGTAGGAAAACATAGTAGGATCCACACAAGTTCAGAACTATTTTCTAGGGGTAGATCATAATATATGTGAATAAGGACTCCCTCCAAAGTCTAAATTTTCACATGGAATGCTGTGGTGGAAATATTGATGATCCTCATGAACGTTGTGAATTTCCTAATTGTTGACCACAGATTATACTCACCATATGTTAAACCCATGCTGGAATAAATGAGACAAAGTGCCCTTTAGATCATATTATAATAATATTGCAAGTCACAAATGATTTCTTTGAGCTCATAGAGGCATAAGACCTATAGCAAGGCACATTCTTAAGGTCATGGAACTCCAAGGTAACTTGTGATATCATAACAACATAAAGCATTAGTGTGCATTGTTCCATATTATATGTTGTCTTTGTTCATCTTCCAGTATTCCTGCTTGCAACTATGGGCCTCATTACGACATTGGCGGTTCTAGGACTATCAATGCCGCAGTGCTGGTCAGATCACTGCACTCCAGGTGGTCCGACTGCCACATTATGACCCTAATGGTTTGAACTGCCAGGGGACCGCTGTCCCTGCCAGTATCATGGTTGGACTCATGGTCAGCCACAGCAGTGCTGAGTTCAGTTGCGCCATGCTGATCACAAGTCCAGTTTCTGTCAGTCTTTCATGGTGGGGACCCACCATGAAAAGTCTGGTGGAAACAGTGCGGGGGCTCCAAGGGACATCTGCACTGCCCACGAACATGTCATGGGCAGTGCAAGGGCCCACCTGCCCAGCACCCTTGGAATGCACACTGAGCGTTCTGTAGTGCTGAGGTATTGGCCGGGACCCATACCGTAGCACTGTTCCCGCAGGGCTGACCGGTAGAAATGTCGTAAAACGGTGTTCCAGCCAGTCAGCCCAGTAAGAACATTGTACTACGACAGGGTTGAGGCAGACAGGTTGATGGCCACCTCATTCCTGCAAGTTTGGCATTCAGTATGTCCAACTGCAAAACTCGTAATGAGCCCCTTTTCAGTCAGTGTTTGGGAGAAAATGAGAGCTATATTCAGAGGTAAAGGAGAGAGTTGGTGCATGATGTGTAGGATTCTGAGCATGCATCTTTGTGCTGAAAAATAGTTTGCGTTAGAAATATGGCTGTGCTTAGAGATTAAATTTGGGCTCACCAACTTCCCTTACACTGAACAAAGGCTGTGATCTGACTGCAGTATGGCAACATTACTATTCACCACATGCAATAACTTACTACAAGCAACTAGGTGTGCAATTTTAATTTGTATGCACATTCTGGTGTCAAACTAATATATGGAGACTATAGACTCCCACACCTGATTATACAGTTACAAGAACCAGATAACTTAATGCAAAAATGTGGATTAATATAAGTGGTGGATGTTGATTTCCACCTTTGTCACAGTCAATTTCTCCCTGGGCAGAACCCTCATATACAGACCACATGGAACCCCCACCACCAATTTCACCAGCAACATCACAGACTTAGTCACAGCCTCATCATCAAAGCCAGCACTTTCATCCTTATTTCCAGCTACAGGCCGATCTCCCTCCTAATAACCCCGGCAAAGGTCTCAGAGAATCTAATAATCCAACTCTTCACTGGCCACCTCAGCAACCACCACTTCCTCAATGCCCCTCAGTCTGGATTCAGGCCCAACAACAACACAGAAATAGGACCACTCTGCAGCATTTGACTAGGTCACAGCCCATCCGCCTCAGGCACCCTGCGCCTGATTGGCATCCAAGCACCTGCTGTACGCTGGCTTCAGATCCATAAACACTCGTAGTTCAACTCCTCACACATACATTAAAAGCACTCCATAGCACTCCATAACTCAAGCCCCATCTACCTAAACAGTTGATTCTCCTCCCACCAACAATCCAGATACCTCCACTCTGCAGGACTCCTACTTGCCAACATCCCACACATACAAAGAACCAAATAAAGAGGACAAGCATGGAATGACTTCCCGCTCCACATCCAAGCCTCCTCCTCTGAAGAGCAGGCCTTTTAATTAACTATCCTATCATAGGTAGGGCTAGGCACACAAACCAACTCAAAGACAGGCTACCCTTGTGATTGATAGGGTGCTTTATAAATACACATAACATAACCTTTGCAAGTGTGAACCCTCAAAGTCACCTAATTAGCCAAGCTCAACACCCTGGTAGCTATGGCATAGAGTAAACAGGCTTACCGTACTGCAATGTGCAAAGTATTTATCTGTATCAACACATTGATAAAGTTGAAATACAAAACTATAGAAATTCCAAACTGAATTAGAAAAATAGAGAAAAAATACTAAACAAAATGACACTACAATGATAAAAATCCATGAAGTGGAAACAGAGATATGACTTATAAAGTTTTAAGTAGGAACAATGCCAAGAAGCATAAAGTCCCAATGATAGTCAATTGTCAGGGTAGGCCTGGACCAGGCTCAACTTGCCACTAACAGCTATGGAGCTTGGCTCAAATACACCAACCAGCTCTCTGCAGGTCAACTGTTTTAGCTTCTGGCTTTAGTCCTTTCAGTCTGAAATCACTACAGGACTACACTTGTAAGCTCCCCCATAACCTCAGGAGAGGCACTTACAGCCTCACAGGCATGGGGCAGAGGCCACCAGAATTTTCCAGTCCAGCTCCAGTTGCTACTGATCAGCTGGGCAGTTGCAGGAAAGGCTTCTTGTTTAATACCTGTAGCTTGAACAGGAGGTCAGCCTCAGACCTTTGGAGTCTACTCCTTTATCCTAGGGACAAATGAAAGAAGCTCAGTCCTTTAGGGCTCCTCTTAGGTAGTAGAGAGTCCTCTTCTGATCTTTCCCAGGTCCAGGAGTGCTTTGAAATGAATGCCTAGAGAAATCATAGTTAGTCCTAGCACAAATAGTGCATATTAATGAATCTTGGGCATGTCCTAACCAAAGGGGTAACAGTTTCAGAGGCCAAAACTCAGGCCCATTTCAAAATGAAAAAACACTACTCCACCTGGGTTCTTAGGGATGGGAGTTGTCTGTGGGGAGTGTACTATGGCAGTCCTAGTGTCCTTCCACAATTAACACTGAAGTCCATTTTGTGGCATCCACTGTACCCAAAGTAAATCCAGAGACTGAAGTCTGGTAGAACAAAAGTAGAGTTTTGCAGTAACTAGACAATTGATACATAAGAACTGTCTTTGTATCCTGTTTACTTTCCTTCCAAAATTCGCCCCCCAGCATTATACATAAAACCCAGAGGCAGAGGTGTGGTAGAACAAAGCAGGGATCATCAGCAGCCAGTGCAAAATAGAATTGTCTTGCCATCCTGTTTTCTGCCTTTTTGGTGCACCCCAAAGTGTTATATCTACACCCACCAGATACGTCAAGCAGGATTTGACACTCAAGCAAGATTACACACTTTGATATAAAAAAGGATACATTCTGCAGATTGTTGAGGCTCGGAGGAGTCACCTCTGCTTAAACCTATTCAAATGCTAGTCCCTAGATAGATAGATGGATACATAGAAAGATATTATAAACTGGCAGTTGCCAATAGGTAGTTATAGTTAGGACCTGTTCATCACATGCAAAGCATTTTTTGTTTTGCCAAAAACTTTGGGGCTGTTTGATAAATCTCATCAACATTTTCTGTAGCTCATTCCCTAAGGTAACTATAACTTGCGCCCTCCCCATGCACTGCTAATTACCCCAGATATTACATCATAACTTCCCTGTAAGGCTCTTGGGCTCCACCACACCATGCTCAGTTTTGTTCGTCAAAACGTTTACTGCAAATATTTCCTTCATATTATCAATTATGTTATCAACGATGTCATGAGTGCCATAATTTGTGGGGTAATTAGCAGTGCATGGCGAGGGGGGTGAGTTATAGTTATCTTAGAGCATGAGTTAAGGTTACTTGAGATAACTATAATTATAACAGGTAAATTTCTATGGTTTTGTACGTTTAAAATGCAAGCCTAACTATAACGTCCCTGTAACATTTGTTTTTAATGTGAATTTCTACAGTCTTTTTGATTTATAGTGATTTTAATTACTTTACGTTAATCCAATTAGCGCCGCACATGACAGCCTGCGGCAAGCTCTGAGGCTAACATCCTATAGGTACCCAACCTTGCGCTGTGTGGAGGCGGTTGGTTGCAAGGTCCGGGCTGCAGCCAGACCATGCAGCCAACCTTCCCAACCACCCAAATTCATGCTGCAAATGGTTCTTTGGACATGCGTGGCAAGAGTTGTCCGTGTCCGGTCTCTTTCTGGGTGTAAGAATAGGTATGAGAGGGTGTATCTGGGGGTCAGAGTGGCTGTGTGAGTGTCTGTCTGTGAGAGTGGGTGCATCACTGTCTGTGTGGGTCTGTGAGTGGGTGCGTGAGGATTTCAGTGGGTCTGTGACTCAGAGTGGGAGACCCTGAGTGGGTCTCTGAGTGGGTGAATGAGTGTCTGAGTGGGTCTTTGAGTGGCTGCGTGAGTGTCTGAGTGGGTCTCTGAGTAGGTGCATGAGGGTTTGAGTGGGTTTGTGAATGGGTGCATGAGTGTCTGAGTGGGTCTGTGAGTGGATATGTAAGGGTCTGAGTGTGTGTTTGAGTGGGAGACAGAGACTGAAAGACAAGGTGAGAAAGAAAGAGAGTGAGAGGGAGATAAATACAAATAGAGAGGTTTTTTTAACCTTTGATGAATGATATACTTAGAATTAGATATTTTAGGAAACATTGGAAAGAAA
Organism: Pleurodeles waltl; assembly: GCF_031143425.1. NCBI lineage: Eukaryota > Metazoa > Chordata > Amphibia > Caudata > Salamandridae > Pleurodeles > Pleurodeles waltl. The sequence continues at coordinate 41,644,977 of NC_090450.1, forward strand.
AATGTATTGAAAATTAAAAAGAGTGAGATCACCTTTCAGTATGAACCTTAAACTATTCAAGTTTCAAACAAAAATTAAAGAAGGAAAATGACCATGGATACAATTGGAGTAGGGGCTGTGATCTTAACTTTTAGGCCATAGGTGACTCCTTACTGTGATTTTCTTTCTCTCACTCTCCCTCTCTCTCTCTGTCTCTCTCCAATATCGGATGGTAGAGAGAGAGAGAGAAAGAGTGGCAGGACCATGGGGGGAGCCTCAAGGCCCCGCCATCCTAGTAGGCTCCCCACATCCTGTGGGAGCCAGCATTGCTCCCACAAGCAGTAAGCTTTTCTAAAAAGCAGCTCCCTCCTTGTTGTGGGAGCAATCTTTTCATCTGTTTCCCTGCCCGCATATATGCATGCAGGGAAACAGATGAAAACTCTGTTTTCTGGCAGCAGTAGCTGTTTGACGGCTCCTGCTATCAGAAAGCAGACTTTGCTTTTACTTGGGTGCTGTCAGCTCCCATCAAACAAAAGCAAACTGCTATGTCCTGCGGGTGGGCACCCTGTGACATAGCAGGAGCCACCCGTGAGGGGTCGTGGCACCCAAGGCTCTTTGAAGGGGGCCATATGACCCCGCTCCAATGTTCGATTTTCCCTGTGGAGGTGGTGGTCCCTGGGGTGGGGTGCGAAATAGACCCCACTTATTATTTCATTTTAGCCCCAGGGAGGTGGTAGTCCTTGAGGCTGTGGAGGAGCTGAGCACCCCCGCATTGCAGGATAACATTGCCTCAGGGATGTGGTTTTTCATTTTAATCCTAGGGAGGTGGTTGCCCCCGGCTCTTCGGGGGAGCTAAGTGCCCCCAGTGCATAATATATCATTGCCCCGGGGAGATGGCAGTCCCCGGGGCTGCAGTGAGGCCAAAATGGCCCCCCGATTATTTCATTTTAGCCCTGGGGGAGGTGTTGTTTCCCAGGGCTGCAGGGGGTGAGTGCACCTCGCATATAATATTAAATTAGCCCAGGGAGCTGGCAGTCCTGGGGGCTGTGCCAAACCCAGGAGGGGGGCCCCGTGCGCAGCCCTCCTGACTTTTTCTCATGTCCCTGGGGTTTGGCCCATCCGGGGGCTTCACAGATAGAGAAGGAAGCCACCTGTTTCTTTTTTTTTTTTAAATCAGGAAAATCTGTGGATGCTTTTAAGCCCTGGCAGGGGTCCCTCTGGGACACCAACATCAGAGCTAAGGTATCAGGGTGTCCCCAACCTGCCCCCTTTTTTATTTTCTTACTTTTTTTTCTGAGAATCGGCTGAAGCCAAGTCCCAAGATGGTTGTCAACACTTTCTTGTTGAAATGTTGGCAGCTATTCGGATAGCTGCATGAAGACACTGGGATCTGCGAAGGACCTGCGTCCCTAGACATTTATATTGTTTACCTTTACTTTTTCCTAAACTGTTGAAGGTATTTACACCACATTACAAAAAACACAATCTGTGCAAAAACATCTACTTTCCTGCCAAATTTGGTGAAATTCTATTCAGGATTTTGGACTGTGAGAGTGTCCCTATGGAAAAATGAATGCGGAAAATGCATTTTGGATTACCCCTTTTTCTCAGCCCCCACTAGACGGATCACACTGACACTTTGAAGACAGCATCTGAACTGACCAAAGGATAAGTTTTAAAAGCTTTGTGAAGATTCTTCAAGCAGCAGCAAAGTTATTTGCAAAACAAAAAAATGTTCTGTCTATTGAAACTAGGTTTTTACTATAACTAGTCAGTGGCAACTGCCACTATGTTGTGTGTGTGTGTGTATATATATATTTTTGTTAAATCTGTTTATTGGTATTTTAGCTTGGATACAACACACATAGGAAGACATCACTGTATAAATGTTCTATTTCATATCATGAATGAGCTTCAATACAACCACACACAGAAAGTGAAGACTAGGACTATGGAAAAGAGAAACATATCTGTACCAGCAGGGCATCACCTGTTATCAAAAATAAGGCATAAATAAGGTGGTGCATCGTGCGTGGATTGAATACTGAAAAATATTGTATCACATCTTTACAAAACAGAGAAAGTCAAAGATATATGAGCTAATAATTGAGCATATAAAATTCTAAGAGCAGAGACATCATGGGTCGTAATGTAATCCGAGAAAGGAAAAATATAGTAAGCTACAGGAACCAATAAGATCAAAATACAATGAAACAACAATAAAGAGCTACTTGGTGAAGAAGAGGCACATCAGCAAACAGTTTGGATAGGCACATCATCGAGGAAAGCGCATTAGATTCACGTGAAATATTTACAATTAGAGAGAGGGGGGTGGGGGAAGCAATAAGTGATGCAACACAGCAATTGTAAAGTAGGGGTGAGACGATGTGAGAGAGCAGGGAATTCAGAGCGTGAAAACGGCTGGCGGGTCTGGACTATGGAACTGACCTATGCGATAAGTTTAGCTGGGATTGGGTGGGGTGTCCACACTGAGTGAAGCGATGGGGGCAGGAGCGGCTAATTTATCTTCTACTTTCACCAAATACGTGTCCCATAATGTAATCCCACCTACACCCGCACGTTTGCAGCTGTCGTATTCAAGTGCTTGTGGTTCAGCCGTAGCCCAGTGTAACACCCCTCAAAGCCATTGCAATATATCAGGAGGTTTCGGAGCTTTCCAGCTCATAGCATCAAGCGTTTAAAGAGGATAAGGGCGAGATCCACAAACATTAAATAATACGTGGACAATTTAGATCTGCGAGTTATCCCTAAGAGGCATAGAGGTGGGTCTAGAGGAATGGGAACGTCAACAATATTGGAGATATGTTGTACAAAGTGTACCCAAGTGAGAGATATGTCAGTGCATTCTCATGCCATATGTAGGAAGGTGGCGTTGTCCTGGCCGCATCGTGGGTACACCGAGAGAGCTCCCGGAAATATTCGATGCAGTCTATGAGGCGATAGGTAAGTTTGATGGAATTGAAATGTGTAAATTTCAGTCTAGTATTCCGCAAAACATATTTGACTTGTTGTAAGGCCATCGTCCATTGGGGGTCTGTGAGGGTCACTCCCAGGCCCTGGTCCCATTTAGATCTGCTATGGGAATGGGGTACCACAGGTGTATCTCTCAGTAGGGCGTATAAATTAATAATTGCTTTCCTTTCCCCCGTCCTGGTCAATAAATAGTTGAGTATGGTGTGAACTGGAGGTTCTAAGGAGCCGAGGCACCATATTTGTCGAACTACAGCCTGTAGCTGCATGGGCTAGGAATTGTCCGGGATCTAAGCCATAGAGGGTACTGAGTGCTTGAAAAGTATGCAGTTTCCCATCTCCAAATAACTCACCGACGCGGGACAGCCCTCCATCGCGCCACACGCGAAAATCATATCATCGCTGGAGGTCATGAACCTGGGGCAGCTCCCAGAGCGGGAGCTCCGGGGAATAAGGAAATCGCTGTCGCTGTCTGAGGATAATCTTAACCCAAGTGGCCTTCGCCGTGCAGACTGAGGATGGCTAAAGAGCCAATGTAACACCCCCGCGCCACCTGTCATCTGGCAGATCATGGTCCCCTCCACGGAAGGGGTCTCTGATAGCCAAGTCATAAGCCAGTGGAGTTGAGCCGCAGCATAATAACGGCACAAATCTGGAATCGCCATGCCCCCCTACTGAGTTGGGTGGTGTAATACGTCAAGGGAAACCCATTTGCGGCCCGAGCCCCAAATGAGGGAGGTCAATAAACTGCGTGTGGCTGCGAAAAAAGGTCGCCCCGGGAGGAATGGAAGGGCCATGAAGAGATATAAGAACCGGGGAAGTATTAGCATTTTGGCAATAGCCGCTCTACCCATCGGGGAGAGAGGCAAATGCAGCCAAAAGGGCATGGACCCACGAATGGAAGAGAGCACTCTATTATAATTGCCTTCCACAAAATCTGTGGCAGTGTGATAGACATCTACACCGAGATAGCGGAAGCTGTCGGCCACCCACGGGAGTCTGTCCTGGAGAGACGACTGAGGTGCAGCATCGTTATTTTTACAGAGGGGAAACATACAGGACTTACCCCAGTTCACTCGAAGGCCAGACAATTCACCGAAATGGTCTAAGAGGAGGAATAAATCGGCCAGGGCAGTAGTCCTATCGCGCAGGTAAATTAGTACGCCATCAGCGTATAAAGAGGTAATGTGCCAGTTACCATCTACCCACAAGCCCCATGAAGCTTCCTCCTGCCGTAATCGTATAGCAAGAGGTTCCATCGCCAGGGTGAAGAGTATCAGTGACAGGGAGCAACCCTGCCGGGTCCCCCTTTGAATGGGAAAGGAATCAGATACCCAGTGTCCAGTACGAACCCTAGCACGAGGAGCTGTATAGAGAAGTTTTATCCATCACAACATCTGGGGACCAACACCAAAACGCCCCAATACCCACAATAAATACGGCCATCCCAGAGTATCAAACGCCTTTTCAAAATCTAAAGACACCGTCACTGGACAACCGTCCCCTCCGGACAGTGTATCAATGAGGTGACAGAGACGTCGAACGTTACAATAAGTAGTTCTATGAGGGACAAATCCATTTTGGTCAGGATGAATCAGGAAAGGAAGAAGGGGGAGTAACCTGTTAGCCAATAATTTACTAAGGATCTTATAGTCATAGTTATTGAGCATGGAGAGGGGACAATAGGAGCCCACTTCAAGGGGATCCTTACCAGGCTTTGGAAGGACCACAATAAGGGCTTCGATCAATGTGGAGGGGAGCGCACCTCGTTGGTACGATGCCTCGTCCAAAGTCAATAATGTGGGTGCGAGAGTGGTCCCATAGGAGGCATAAAATTCTACGGGGAGACCGTATGGACCTGGAGACTTCCCTCTAGCCATCTGTTGTAGTACAAGGTTCACCTCATCGATTTGTAGTGGGTGGTCCAGGTCCTGTCTCTGTTGTTGTGTAAGGGAGGGCACCTGAAGATCGCTTAATAACGGATGAAGATCAAACGTAGGGGGGGTCGGTCGCGCTGTATATAGATTTTTATAATAATGAGCAAAGGCTGCGTTAATTACTTTCTGCGTATTGGCCACTACACCATGCTCGTTACGGATTGCACCTAGTACTGTTCGTGAAACCTCAGAACGCAGTAACCACGCTAATATACGTCCTGGTTTGTCACCCTCTCTGTGTTGTTGCAGAGAGTATGTCTTATAGTCCAATTTACCGAGTCTGGGGGAGTCCTCCCGGTGTTGGCGGCACCGTGCGGACAAACATTGACGGTCAGAGGGATCAGTGACAGCTGCAACTTCCAATTTCCGTAATTCGTGTTCAAGCTTCCCTACACTGCGGGTAAGGGCCGATCTCGCTCCCCAGGAAGAGGCCATGCAATGGCCCCGAATCACAACCTTCATAGCATCCCATTCTCTTCTGGGGTCCCCGACAGAGCCTTCATTATGTTTTAAATATTCCGTAACGGTGGTACCAAGTTGAGTTTAAAACGGCGCGTCTTGGAGAGCTGCCACTTGCAGCTTCCATAGTGGGATTCGCGGCCTGGCTGGCCCCCATTGGAAAGACACCCTAAGAGTATTATGGTCCAACCAAGTTCTACCCAGATATTCAGAGCTACAGACGTGTGGCCACAGAAGGGAATTACAAAAAATATAATCTAGCCTATTGTGTATATGGTAGCCAGGGGCATAATACGAGTATTGCCTGTCGTCTGGGTGATGTAACCGCCATATGTCAGATAGGTGCATAGTGTGTGACCAGCGTCGAAAATGTTTAGTGGCTAGGAGACCAGGCGTGTTTGGCAGAGGAGGAATCGAGCGATCCATTGCAGTGTGTTGAATACAATTAAAATCACCCCCCCACAGACTGCGAGAATTGGGATCTAACAATAAGGTAGGAGTTAAATCATTGAAAAACGTGGGGTGTTAGGGCCATATACAGAAGTCAAGAGAATGGGGCGCCCATTTAGAAGGCCGTCCAATATGACATACCGACCATCCTGATCAATATGAGACCTAGTTTTAGTGAATGGTACCTCCGGCGCGAGCCATATAAGGGCGCCTCTGCCATACGCGGAGTAGCCAGTACCGAAAACTTGACCCTTCCAGCGCCGCTGCAATTTAAGTAATTCACCAAGAGTCAAGTATGTTTCTTGCAGGCAGGTGATATGGATATGGCGCCGTCGGAGGTAAGCGTAAATTCTATATCTTTTTATGGGATTACCCAATCCACGGATATTCCAGGTTAATATATTATAGTCCGTAGACATAGGCAGTTAGAACAAAAAGGCATAGCAGTACCCTCCCCTCCCACCCCCCGAACTCCCAAAAAGAAGCGATCCCCCTCAAGTTAAACACCAAGCAGACTCTAACTACAGAAAACATCAGAACAACTCCCAGAATCCAGGCCTGTATCGCAACAGATAGCATGCCACAACCCCATAAAAAAGGAACAAGAACACATAGAACTTTATGAGAAACAGCTCTGACCAAGAGATAGTGTACACGCAGTATCCCCTGCGGTCGGGGGGGGTTGTATGTATCATGAAGTGCAACAAAGAGCGTCCCAAGGACCCCGGAGTAGCAACATACAATTGCGCCCGGGGGCCATGAGAGAACAGGAGGTGCTACTAATATGGAGACACAGGACAACAAAAAATGGACAGAACATCACCAATATTCAGGAGCCGTAGGTTGTGGTGTGTCAAAGATCATCAGCCAGTCTCGGAGTCATCAAGGGGGCACGTTCATCACCAGAGGCCTTGGAGGGTGACGTGGCCCCAGTATCTGAATCAGAGGGGAACTGAAACTTGTCGGATAAAGCCAAAAAGGAGTTATGAGAGAAGTGCGCCATTTTCTGTATCGTTTTCTCTTGTTCAGTAACCGCTTTAGCACAAGAAGGGCCAGCTTTACTTGATTTCCGCTTGCGTTGTTTGGAATGTGGGGTCAGCCAAGTGGTGTCTTCCAGCGTATCCGAAGCTGAGTGCACCAAGCCCTTCGCATGCAACCAGGTCCACACATCCTCCGGGGATTGAAAAAGTCTAGTGGCCTCACCGTCAATCACTCGCAATTTAGCTGAGAATAAGAGTGCATATTTATAATTTAGGCGTTGTTTCACTTTGGTGAAGGAGTTACGTTTCGCCTGTACTTCGGCCGTAAAGTCAGGATATTCTGATATCGCAGCATTTTCATATTGCCATGGGCCGTGGGAGCAAGAGTGCTGTAAGATTAAGTCTCTATAGCGGAAATTCAATAACCGGGCAATAATAGGTGGTGGCGGAGCCCCTGGGCGAGGGGTTGTGCCGGGGACTCTGTGCGCTCTCTCCACGGAGAAAAATTTGGGAGGCTTGCCGTCTAGGACGTGGTCAATCAGCCATTGCTCCACAAAGAGTTCAGAATTGGGTGATTCAACCTGCTCAGGAAACATTACAAGTCTAATGTTATTCCGACGAGACCTTCCCTCGGCGTCCTCTGCGCTGTTATGCAGGGTAGTCAGATCCAATTGCATTTGTTTCAGTTGGAAATGCAAGTCTTGCACCGTGGGACGGAGAGCTGCCAATGAGGATTCCGTTTCCTCCACCCGATCACTCAATTTACAATAGTCGGCCCGGAGTAGAGTAACGTCTGTGGTGATTGTATCGATTCTGGTTTCCAAGGACTTTTTAGTGTCGAGGATAGCTTGAAGAACCTTATCGAATTGGGCAGAATGGGATTTGAGTGTAGCGTCCAGCTGTGCCAGGGTCTCCAAGACTCCCCCTTCCTTTGAGGGGAGATCAAGCTCAGGCCCCGGAGCCCTAGATGCCTTAGGTTTGCCCATCATTGCCGCCCAAAGAGGAATACAGTGGAGCGACGGAGAGGAACACCGGGGAAGCAAAGTAAAGAACAGAGGCAGCGATGTGGGGTTCCGTGACACCAAGGAGCAACAACAAGAGCAGGCAGTGTCGGAGTGAAGGGGAGTCGCCAGGTACCCCCAAAGCCCAGAGGAGTCGCAAAAGTTTCCAGTTGGGCAGCAGTTGGGGCAGCACTGTCTTGCACGTATGGTGCAACCAGCTCGAGGCGGACCACTCCCTACCAGTACAAGACTGTCCAGTAATCGCCAGGGAGCTTCCAACAACTCTGCTCACCGCTGTGTAGCAGTCCGTCACCTCGCCGGGTGCACACGCAGATGAAGATCCCCCCCGGTGTTCGCCGCAAGTATTTACAAATATCAAGGTTATAAACGAAGGCCGAGTTTAACAGAGAAATGAATGTTAACAAGTAAGCATTTACAAATGTAACGGTAATAAACCAAAGTAGAGTTTAAAAGTGAAACTAACTTTAATAAACAAGCATTTACAAATACAAGTTCTCGACCGATGTTGAAGTAAGAAAGGAGAAACTAACTTTAATAAACAAGCATTTACAAATGCAAGTTATCAACACATGTTGAAGAAAGAAAGAAGAAGCAAACTTTTATAAACAAGCATTTACAAATACAAGTATTGACAGAAGTCGAAATAAGACAGGAGAAACAAACTTTCACAAGGAAGAATTACCAATGCAATAAACGTAATTGAACTCTCTAATGTAAAGTAGAAACCAACTAACATCAGCTGATTTGGAGAACACATTATCACCAACTATATATATATATATAGCAACATAAAACCAATCTCTAACAAATGTTGAGAAGTTCTTCCAGAATCAGTAATAAGCATTTTTAAGAAGAGCTTATCATTCATAGAGAGAGGCAAGGCTACAGAGACCTCAGGGTGAGTGAAGAAATAATAGAATTAAAGAGAATTAAGTGTTAAGAGTAGAAAGTGTAAAACTGATGTTGTATGTCCCTAAGTAATTGCGACTGCGACTCTTGCAGCTGCTGCATCCAATCTTAGATGTGCAGAGGCAGACTGAGTACTGACGTTCATCATCTCTGTGGCAGTCTCTCTACAATCCCATTCCCCTTTCCCCCTCCGGGGTACTCAGCGCAAAGGATTAAAATTTGTTGTGAGTAGCTCGGGTCGGGACTGAGGAGTTATATTCTGCTTCTGAGGAAATCGAATTGAAGTATCCTGACACCGTGGACCTGGAAGTGGGGGCACCCGTTCCGATCCACCCAGGCAGTGTCGGGTCCGGTTGGGGTATCCCGATAGGAGCACCCTGTGCGGCCCCACTCAGCGCTTACTTGGTTGGTGGCGGTACGTAGAAATGCGCCATCCGGGAGGGCTCCCCCTCCGCGGGTGCAACCTCAAGGTAGAGTCAGTCCCCGCTGTCAAGGCCCCGGCTGCGGCGGTGCGTACAGGGCAACGGGGCACGTCGCCACCCAAAAATCACTGGCCAACCGACTCCGGAGCCACCAGGCCACCTCCAGGCAACGCTTCCTCGGACACCAGGACAGCAACACCGCCGTGACAGGATAAATGTTCCGGGGCCGGTGCGGAGCTCTAGATTACGCGTCCGCTCCGGCCACCATCTTGGCTCCGCCCCGTGTGTATGTATATATATATATTTGGTGGGTGCCACACAGCAAAATAAACATAATAGAGATACCTATGACAATCTTTTTGCCTGTTTCATAAATATTTCATGATTTTCAAATATATAGCCTTAAATTAAGTCTTTCAAGGAAGATCGTAAAAAATATAAATTAAACTCATAATAACACATCCTAATATATATACATGTGTGTTTATGTGTTCACTCTAACCCGAGTGGGCACTGGCATTTCCTGATGGTAGACATGGTAGACATACATCAATACTGGCATGATTGTTCTCTAGCATGGATGTTCATTTTATCCACTCAATGACCTACACATAAATTTGTAACCAATGGTGTTAGAAGTTTACAGAAAATACATGCAAATTATACATAAACAATATACGTGCAAAATCAATGAAAAATAAGGCCATAGTGGGCTTTCACATCTTCCCACACTGGTCTTCATAATTTATAAAACATGTATAAAAATGTTTGAAAAAATATATACAAAACCAGTGAGGGATGAAGCCCAATGGGGCGTATTGTATCCAATTCACTTTTTTGTTTCTCTACTAATGCACATCCCGCCACAGGAAATAAAAATGGCAAAATTGTATAAATACATAATTCATTTTACTCAGCAATCAAATCAGCCAAGTGAGCTAATCATGTTTGAATCAATGTCAAAATTGACTCAGGCATTTCTATCTCAATCTTTAAGTTACTGGAAACCATCTTAACCCTTATTGCATATCCATATTCAGGAATCCCACCTAAAATGCACAGTTAGAAAAAGAAAAAAATCAAGTAGAAATATACAACACTCTATAAATGCGTAGAAATTCTTCATCAACATTAAGCCCATCTGGACTTTTGCTATCTAATCTAAGAATGTAAATGGATTCCAATTTCCTGAGATCTTTTTCCCTATTACCATCTCTGATAGTCTCAGGCACTGCATCGATGACAAAATATTTCAGCTCTCTGTCATTATTGTCATGGCTTTCCATAAAATGTCTTGTCACTGGATAGGTTCTATCTGTATGCTTTATGGCTCTAACATGCTGCAATATCCATTCGTGCATTTGGAGTTTAGTGATGCCCACATATTGGAGCCTGGAAGGAAACTCCAGCATTTATACAGCATGATCTCTTCTGTATCTATAGGCCCATGATGGTTTGGGGGGTTCTCTCTAGTGGTGAGTTAAAGTGTGTCCTGTTAACTCCACATCAACAGGCCTTGCACTTGCTTAGCTTGTGGAATCCTCAACAACGTTTGAGCCAGTTTCTTATAGTGTTACTTTTGACCACTTCATCCCTCTTTAACCTCATTCTCCTCAAGGTGAACCCTAGCTTTTGAGGATGGGAAGAGCCTATCACTGGGTCATTTGTAGCTAATTGCCGACATGTATTCAATATTTTTCTGATAGTGCCCTGTTCAGTGCTGTAGTTGATGATAAATCTATTTTGTAATCTATATTGTGTTTGGTTTTTTTTTTGGTTGGACCTACTGGGTTTGACAGAACATCTTTCCTTTTCATCCTTTTTGTTTTTTTAATAGGCTTGCTTTTGACCTCAGCTGTGTACCCCCTCTCTTTGAACTTCCCTGTCAAACCTTTAATGGCGATGTCAAATTCTTTCTCTTACCTGCAATTTCTTTGCACTCAGAGTGCTTTACCATATGCTGAATATCAGATTGATAGTTTGGAAACTGCTAAGATGCAACTCTGTGATAGCAGACATATGCTTCCTATAAATGTTGGTCTCTAATTTGTGTTTTTTACATAAGTTAACATATCCAAGAAAAACACTTCAGTGCTCCTGGTCGAACTGGTAAAATTAAGATTCAGGTTGTTATTATTGATACCTGTGACTAACTCCCTTACACCCTCTTCTGACCCCTTCCATATAACAAAGAGATGTCTATGAACCTAGTCCCTAGAACTATATTCTCATTCCACACATCACCGAATTCAGACTGCAGCACCTTCTCCTCCCACCAGCCCGTACGCAAATTTGCATAGTTGAGGGTGGAGCAGGTGCCCACAGCAGTAGCCCTCAATTGTTTGTGCACCTTATTGTTAAAAAAGAAATATTTGTTCTGGAAACACCATCTAGCCATTTTCACCAACATTTCAGTGTGTCTCAGCAATGCCAAAGGTCTTGAGGACAGTAATTAACACTGGTATATAAAGAAGTTACATCCATGGATATCAGGATATAACTTGATCTCTCCCGGAATGTCAAACACTCACTTCGGAAAATCTCCAGTGCTCTATACAGTATGTAAAACAGTAGGTTTTTAATGTAATCCTGTAGAATATTTAGAGGTGTTTTTAAACAGGCTGTCAATAGCTGAAATAATTGTAAGCCCTGGGGTTTTTTGAGGTTCTTAACACTTTTGGGATTAAATAAAATATTGGCATTTTGGGATTATCATTTCTGTAAAATGAAAATTCCTCCTGTATTAATAGCCCTGTGTTATACCATTCTGTAAATTCACTATGGAACTCCATCTTCACTTTTTGGCTCTTTGGGCTAACGTTTTCATGTAGCAGTCAGTGTTATTAAGTTGACTGAGTGCTTCATCCATTAACAACTTTAAAGGCCAAAGAACAATGGTCCTGCCCTTGTCTGCATACCTTACCACTACTCTTGAGTTAGATAGCAGTTTCCTTATTGATTTATCATAAAATGATCTACTGACATTTTGTTTCATTCTTCATTTGCTTTTAGAAATTTTTAGTTTTTTAATCGCTTGTAACCATCAACAAAAATGTCCAAAGCACCTCTTGGCAGATTAGGTATGAAAATGGAAGGGGGTTTAAGAGGAGTTGTTGCTTCCCTATACACTTCCACATCCATTGTGTATCCCCTGTATTTCATTGTCAGATTGTTTTAATTCCATCTGTAGCTTCATATCTGATACGTTAAGATTTTTGTCTTTATCTTGAGTTGTAATCAAATGTGATTGTTTTGGCATCATTTGTGTGGCATACAATTCTTTAAGTCTGAGTTTTTCAATGAATTTACACACATCCCCGCATGTTTATTAACATTTTTCTCAGGTCAAAAAAACAAGCCTAGTGTTAAGATTTGCTTTTCAGCTTTATTTAGATTGCTGTCTGACAAATGATGATCAATACTTGATCCATTTTCATTTGTGGTTCTACTTTTGCATTCTGAGCTGGAATGTTTTGGTTGTCTACTTCTCCGTCTCATTCCGTAACTCCTTTTCTTTTTGGTTCTTTCTTCCTGTTTTCAAGTTTAGAGTTGTGTCTAACTGTAAAAAATCCTGCTCATCAAAAACTGATGGTGCATCTCGTTGATTACTTCTCTTGCTAATAGTTGGTTCATCAATATGTGTTTCTACTTCCAAGCTCACTACTGATGCTGTATCGCTATGATGTTGTTCTTGAATTTGCCTGATACTTTCCTAATGTCTTTGTTCTCAACCGTATCAAACCTTCAATCAAAGGATAGATTTATATATATATATATATATATATATATATATATATATATATATATATATATATATTTATAAATATATAAAACACCAACGTTGCCAGACATCTGAGGCTGCTAATTCAGTAGCGGTCCAGGCATGGACCTAGCCATCCACATAATATTGACAACAATCCTCCTGTTACATGCAGAGAGTTCCCGGACACCAAATGGAGGTCCAAAAAACTTTTATTCACCAATGCTTCCTCCCAGAGCAACGCGTTTCAGCCGTAGCCTTGATCACGTAACAATTGAGAGTATCTCACAAACCAACTATATACCACACCCAGCATACACATAAGGACAAAAAATAAAAGAAGGACTATCAGGTCACCCAACTAGCCCACAGTGAGCAAATGTCAGCACCATCTTGGAATGTCTAGAATGGCCCATAAGCTATACCAAAGTTGATCTTACAATTACAAAATTATCCACATTATTTGCTCTCTTTATACATAAATTCATTGAATCTCTATATAATCATTCAAATAGCTTACATATTGCATATAAAATATTAAATATTACATATTAAATACTGTTGATAACCCAAATGGTCCAGAGCAGTTTTCTACATTCATTACATATATGGTATTAAATATTAAAAATATTATTAATATCCAAAATAGTCCAAAACGATTTTTTGAAAACATAATATGCACTAAATACCACTATGTTCCTAAAATATCCACATTGATTACTCTCCATGACCTAATTAATTATAATCATTTGACTGACATCCATATTAAATATTAAATATTTAAATATTTTAAATGCTATAAATATCAAAAGATAATTCAAATATACCTTGACAGCCCTATATTGATATTAAAACAATTCCTATACATGTGTGCAAATATGTGTCTCTTATACCCACCACTAATCAAAACACCTCCCACACTGTCACATCTATCATAAAAACTTATTATATTAAAACACCACAAAAATAAATAAAATATGATTAGAATAACTGACAAAAAATATATATATACACATGTCCAGCAGCTTCAATTAACCTAAATGCACATTCATCTCCTCACTTGAATTTAAACCCCCAGGGCTCAGGGTGTTGAGTCTAATAATCAGTTTTGATTCCAAAATCCTCATTTTTCTCTCTCTATTGCCTCCCCTAATTCTGGATTTAATCTGATCAAAGGCCTCAAAACTCAACAACCTCTCATCCCCATTATGTTTGTCATGGAAATGCCTTGCCACTGTGTATGTTCTATCAACATTACGAATCGCTCAAATGTTTTCAAGAACTCTCTTTTTAGCCTTGCGTATTGTACTACCCACATACAGTTTCCCACAAGGGCACATCAGACAATAAACACAGAAATCTGTCTTGCAATTAAAATGTCCTCGAATTTGGTACATCCAATGCCCATTCTCACCAAATACTTTTAAAGCAATTTTTATGGTATTTGCATGCCTTGCATTGTCTGCAACAGAAAAAGCCCACAGAGTGATCAAGGGACATAGCCCTAACACTATCCCTAGTTATTCTATTCCGGCTGAGATCATCTCTCAACGATCTGCCCTTGCGAAACGTATTTGCAGGCGCCTCCGGGATGGTACTACCTAAGGTGGAATCATTCTGTAGTATATGCCAACTCCTGTTCAGAATCTTTCTCAAGTCCGGTGACTGATTAGAATAAGTTGTAACAAATCTTATCTTTTGATCACCTCCATCGAAGTCCACTCAGGGGTATATTAAATTCTCTCTCGTTATATTGTCCGCCTTATTTTTAGCAAGATATAAAGATAGATAGATGAATATTTAAAAATATGTCAATTTTAAAAATAGATAGACATTAAATTATTAAATACAAACTATATTGAAGAGTCAAATGTTTTAGATACACTCCTTTAAAGTACTTTTTTAAACAGTAGGTGTGTTGGTTTTGGTATATATTCTTTTGAACAATATTGTTGACACCATATATTTGTATTTCACAATTATGAGTATAAGACCACAGTAATTTTGACTATTATATTTTTGATGCTATAAATTTATATTCCGATATTTTTGTACATAATATGCAGTCAGTGATCCACTCACCATAAAGACATGTTGATATTATATTTACAAATGTCCTACTTTTAAATATCATGCACCTTGCCTTGAGGACTACAGGGTCTTTATAGTGGTGACATTCATATTTAAGGGAGGTTTTGGCCTGTGAGAAAGGTTTATATTGACATGTTGAATTGCAGTGTTTAAACTGACACAGCCAGGCCACAATAATAGGCTTGAAGCTATGTTTTAATCTGTCATTGTAGAAGATGGCATAATAGGTCATGCAGGCAAATAGTGACATTTAAATTAAAAGCCCTGGATACATTTTGTATTCTGAACTATTTACTTAGTGGTAAGCTAAATATACCATTTAAAAATACACAAATTCAACCATGTTTAAAGGTAAAGCATGGGCAAGTTACCATTTGATAGAAGGGTTAAAGTATTAAAGCCAGCAAATATATAGAGGCCAGTGAAGAAACGAAGAGGATTTATTCAGATCAAAACTAACACGAGGGAGATAGCCAGCCACTCCCACTCAGAAGAAACTGAGCCGTATCCATTCTTAGAAGAGTACAATGCTCTCTCAGTGTTCTGCTTAGCCAGAAGAGTAGGATGCAACAGACAGCAAATATGCGGGATGATCATGCAGAAAAGGTGCATTTCCTACACCAGTGGTAATCTTCCTTACCTTTTTATGATGCTCTATGTCAATGTCATAGTCCTATATCCAGCTCACCCTATCATTGAGGCCTGCTCTGGAATACATCCATGTGCCTATGAATAGACAGTTTTGGAGACATGAAGAGTGTGTGACACTTTGTATAAAACATTCCTTATTGTGGCAGCTACACAAAAAGAAAGAGTGATGCAAGGTGCCTCTCTTTCTTGCTTACATACTCACCTACAAGACTTACATACTATGATGATGAAAAGTTGGACTCAAGAATTCACTAGAAGTAATGAATTAACTAGCAATAGAAAAAAGTGAACACGTGCGATTTTAGTGATCATGGTCTGAAATTGGATTGCAAAAGTGTCTTTTAGTATATGGAAACAGACTATAATGACTTATTTACTGTATGACATAAATATCACGTTTTAAGCACCATCTGCTAAAATATCACCCCACTGGAGTTAATAACGGAAATTCTACACCCAATAGAGCAATAATTTTGTAAACAATATTAAGACCATGATATTTATATCAAATCAATTTTTGGGGGGCATTATTGATATTTTCACATAAAACTGCCCTTAAATGTCTTCTGGGAAATTTACAGATGATTGAGATTCTTTTTAGTTTATGTACAACTAATTTGGCACAAACAACTTGTGAGAAAACAGGGCTGATTGCAGAGGCCCTCTAACTTTTTGCCCCCATTTTCTCACTTTTTGCTGGTGATTTCCTGACTCTGATGGTGCCGTGGGGACTGATAACCAGTCCCAGGGCCTGCGCTCTGTGTAAAATGAGTATGCAAAGTAGGTTAATTATAATTGGCTATGTCAACCTACCTATAAGTCCCTAGTATATGATAGGGCATGTAGGTTTAGGGACCACCAGCATAGTTGGTGCACCCATAGGTGCACTGCTTAGGTGCCCAGGGACATTTTAAAGCAGGTCTGCCTTGCTGGCTGCTTTTAAACTAACTTCATATGCAAATTCGACTTTGGAATTAAAAGTATTTTCAAAGTCTTAAACTACTTTGTTTTTACATCTAAGTCACCCCTAATGCCTTAAGTGCCCTTAGGGATGGGAACTATAAGCATGGAATCTGTAACTGTATTCAACAATTAAGCCAGCATGCAGTGAAACTGCCCCATCAACCTTCGCATCTTTACCTAAAAGAAAGAACCCCCATAATGTATAATAATTTCAGATCATTCTACCACTCCATGCCCTTCCAATCATAGTACTTATCTGTGTGGCTGCTTGATTATGGGGTCTCTACTTGATTAGAATGTTGTTTATTACATTGCTTTAATGTTAAGTTCTAGTTGCTGCTGTGTTAAAGAGGGTTATGCGTATTAGCCTCATACATTGCCATAAAATTAGAGATGCATTGAATGCCCAGCGGTGATTTTAAAATGTTCCCAAATCGTAAAAAAGGGTTTCATTGTATTGATTTTACAAATATCTGAAGTCCTAGGAAAGGGTTCATCTGTATCTTCTGTGTTACAGTAGATGCAGTCCTCGTAATTGATTGAGGGTTGTAGAAGGCTGTCTAAGTTGAATAAGGTTTCATGCCTTGCCAGACTAACCATTTCATGTTGCACAAAGAATTGGGTCTACACCAAGTGAAATATACCAGATTCTCATTCCCTTATTAATAGCATCCCTGCACACGTATCCTGTTGTGAAACATATTAGGGATTATTTGCCACACATTTCACATCCCCATCTACACTGAAAGAGACATCACTGCTCTTGCCATCACCCATCTTCAGAGTAAGTGACATCAGTGGTTCCCTTCAAAACCATCTTTAAAAGAAGTAGCCAGGCAAGAGAACTTTATTTCCATTCACCCATGTGTAAAAGAAGTAACATCACTCCATTTGGCATAATCCATTTGCACAGGAAGTAACATCACTGGCTTCAACTATCTCTAATGAAGCCAAGCAAGGGGACTTCATTTCCCATTATCAATGTGTTCCTAAAACAGGCTGAAAGGTATTACAAACAAGCCCTGGAATAGGTCAATCACCACGCATGGCCATTCACAGGCCCTCCAACACACTCAGTGAGTAAATAATGGATGCAGGTCCATAAACCTGATGTATGTGAATTAATAGAAAAACAAGAACTTAGAATTCACATCAAAAGAAAATAAATCATAGAAAAACAATTTTAAGCAAAGACCATCTTCAAATAAGAAAACATTGTAAAGGAAAGATAATTTTAAGGAAAACTCTAAAATTGCATCAAAATTGGGTGGCGTTTAAGAGTAGTGAGGGGTTTGGGTTCTGGGATGAATGATGTTAAGGGCAGGTGAAGGTTTATTTGGGGGACAAAAATGTGCGAGTTCTGGTGCAGAAAGTGGTTTTAAGGGATCTCAAATGGGGAAAATTTAGCAGCAGTGATAGTTTTGAAGTCAGTAATAGGCGGAGTTTAGGTGAGATATGGTGTATTTAGGGTATACAGATTAATGGAATTTAGGGGTCAAGAGGGGTTTTAAGAGTTCAGTGAGGTGTGGAGTGTAGGGGTTTTGAAGGTTGTTATGGTTTATGGGTGGGCAGAGTTTAGGCTCTTAAGTGGCTTTTAGTTTCAGAGTTTAGGGCTGGTAAAGGGGTTTAGGGTTCATCAATGGAATGGAGTTTATGGGTGATGAGAAGTTTTAAGGGTCAGTGATGTATTTAGGTTATGGCCTGAAAGAGTCTTAGGATTCAGGAATGGATAGAGGTGAGGGTGGCAAGGGAATTTAATGGGTCTGGGACCGAAGGCGTTTAGGGCAGTGAGAAGTTTTTAGGGCTATTGAATGGTTGTTTGAGGGTGTGAGAGGTACTTATGGGTCAGGGATGGATAGTGTTTAGGGGTGGTGAGTGTTTTTTGGGGTTCGGAAATGGTTGAGTTACAGGACCATTGAGGGGATTTAAGGGTTCAGGGATGAGTAGGATTTTGATATAGAATAGAGAGATCTCCACTACAGGGCTGAAGAACTCCCAGGATGTGTTTATACTTTTACTTAGAAAGATCTCCACCAGAGATGGAGATGTACAACTATGGGCCTGATTTACAAACATAATCTTACACTTCGTAGTAAGTTCACTTCTTTCTCAAAATTCACAAACAATACGGGGAGTTTTTCAATTCCACACTCTCTATACTTATATGCAGAGGTCACAGATAGACTTTGCAGTCAGGGCAGAGAACTCACCATACAGAACTATGGGAGTGCAGAGTCATAAAACTCTACAATTAGTTTGTGAATTTCATTCAGTACTACAAAATGTACTAAAAAGTGCCACTTGTGAATCAGGCCCTGTGTGTGCAAGGTGGCTAGTAGTAACTTTACACTTCTAACTCATTTTGCTGCAGCCTCCACCTCCTGATTTTAGGGTGGAAAAATGCAAGTCTACATTAAGTTGTAAATGTATACTCAAAAATGGTGAATCGCAAAACGGTGTGAGTATAGCAGTAAATTCAGGAATGGGTGGAGTTTAGGGTTAGTGAGGTGTTTTAATGGTTCCGGGATGGGTGGAGTTTAGGAGATAAAGGGCTTTTTGGGTTGAGTTTAGAGGTCAGGGATAGGTTAGTCATAGTGAGGGAATTTTTGTGTTGATGGATGGGTTGACTTTAGAGGTAGAAGGGGCTTTTTGGGACAGAGATGGGTGGCATTGGGGGTCAAGGATGGCTGTAGTTAGGCATGGTGAAAGGTTTTTGGGAGGCTGGGATGGATAATGTTTAGTGGTTGTAAGGTGGTTGGAAAGATGGTTCTTAGGAGTGGTGAGGGGCTGGTGAAAGAAAAGCATCCAAAGTAACTGTTTGACAATGTAAAAGATATAAATCAAAAAAGGTCCCCTGAAATAAAGCACTAAAATAAATGCCTGTGACAAAAATGATTCTGAAAGTAAGTGTGTATACACTTATATACAGCATGAAAATGTGCA
The DNA here is from genome assembly GCF_031143425.1 of Pleurodeles waltl. Lineage (NCBI taxonomy): Eukaryota > Metazoa > Chordata > Amphibia > Caudata > Salamandridae > Pleurodeles > Pleurodeles waltl. The sequence continues at coordinate 41,664,534 of NC_090450.1, forward strand.
ATTTCAATAAAAAAAAATACATTCCATTAAAAGATTTCTATCATTTGTTAAATGCAATTCATCCAGCAATTGTCCATTAAACAGTTTAAATGAATTGGTTTCTCAATTATGGTATTCCATGAAGTTGTTTTTCTATGAATCACATACAACGCCATAAAATAACACATCAAATGAACTAATATTAAATACATTATGTGATTTAGAGATTTGCAATATGTATATATTTTTAATGTTCAAAATTATATATTTATTTCATGATAAATATACATTTCATTTAAAAATCAAATTTTAAATTTATTAAAAAAAATAAAAAATACATTTAGTCACTACATAATTTTACCAACATTTCCCACATATTAAATAAAAATAAAGATATTAGTGAAGTATTTCTTGCTCTAATTGTTGTTTAAACATGACATTTAAACAATACATTGATTGATACATTTAATTAAATCATTATTTAATGTCCATTTAATTTATTTAAGTAATGTTCTATGTTTTATTTTATTTAGCACTAGCTAGTTAATAATAAATATTTAATACTTTCTTACACTGATATTATACAATAAAATATTTTACTAATAGATAGTACAGTTTAATAATTTTCCATATAGTGTCTCATAGAGAGAGATCTCAACCACAGCGGTGGAGCTTTCCCGTTATGTGTTTATACTTTCTATTAGAAAGATCACCAACAGAGAGGTGGAAATGTAAAAATATGGGCCTGATTCACAAAAGTAATCTTACACCTGCGAGTAAGCTTACAACATTCTCACAAATCACAAACTAAGTGCAGGGTTTTACGATTGAGCACTCCCTATACTTATGTGAGCGGAGGTCACTACACCCTGAGACTTCAGCACATATAATTATGGTAGTGCAGCATCATAAAACACCATAGGTAGTTTGCAAAATGCATTCAGTACTACAAAATGTACTACAAAGTGCTGTTTATGCATCAGGGCCTATACGTGCATGGTTACCAGTAGTAACTTTACACTCCTATATTCTGTTATAACAGCCCTAACCTCCTGATTTTAGGGTTGGGAACATTTAAGTCTACATCTACTAGTAAATGTATACTTGAAAATGGTGAATCGCATAAAAGTGTAGATGTAATAGCAAATATACATCTAAGTAAATAGAAACGTGTGAATAGACTTCAATGTCGTCAGTCGCTCTCAAGTGTGGAGCTGCATGTTCACTTTACATGCTTGGATCCATTTATACCAGCTCCACTGTTCATTGAAGAAAAACATTTCATGAAATAAGATATCTCAGACATCATGCAAACTATATCCAGAAAAAGCTGTTATGTGCAAAATTCAGGGGTCTGAACCGATGAAAATGTTTGAGGAAGGAAACATCAAAGATTCACATTTAAATTTTGGCACAAATTTAGAGGGCATCAGCAAGATCTCTAATTCCTCAAACTGCCTTTTTGGAGCCCTTCACAGCCGAAACATTGTAACTGGCTCTTCTGGTTAATTTCCACTTTCATCTGAGAGATCCATGGCCTGATTATGAATGTGTTGGTGTATTCCAATTCAAACGTAAAGGCATGGGTCAGAATTATGAGTTTGGAGCTATTTATCACATCCATTAATATTATTAATAATAATATTCATATCTAATATATCCATACCCATACCCAATAATATATTAATAATATTATGTTAAATACTTCAACCTTAGTTACATTTCTGCAGGTCAAACCTTCCACAATTTAACAGGAGACGTAACAGGTATTTACCCTAATGTGTGTCTTTGGTCAATTAAACACCAAAGTACACAAGTTATTCTGCAGATACTGGAAATGGGCGTCATTTATCACACCCAAGAAATATTGTTCCCTGTGGTACCATTATGTATCAAGTGCAATAAATAACACCTATACTTGTAATTAGGGCCTTAGAGGCTGATCACATGTGAAACAGTAATCCTGTTCTAGCAATAAACTCACTGAATCACAATTACAAATTTCTAGGTTTTGCCTAGGTGATTGCTAAGTGCAATAAAACATAGGCACATTGTCAAAAGCAGGCAGAAAGCATACGTAGTTAATGGCTGGCCCATTAATAGGAAAAATAGTGGAGCTGTATGGTAATGTTGCATTCCATTTATTATTCATTAACTTGCAATTGAATTGGAATGATTTAGTTACTGTGCATGGAAATGGTTATGTCAGATGTGGATCAACCACCCACAATTATCATACAATTTGGGATTGGCCCTTATGTATGAAGATAAAATGTTGCGATGAATGAATGTCATCTGTCTCTTTTTTATTATTTTTAGGAAATATATATGATTGACTTTTATGCCTTTAATGTAGTCTGAAAGTTTTCTCTGAGAGAAACCTTTAGTTTAACCACAGCAGTCAGAGATTGCCTGGTTTACCTGGTGTTATCTTGCAGGATTGGATTCGCTATTGCCCGTCGTCTGGCACAACAGGGCGCCCATGTGGTTGTGAGCAGCCGGAAGCAGGAGAATGTAGACAAAGCAATCGAGCAGCTCAAGTCAGAGAACCTGTCTGTGTCAGGAACAGTCTGCAGTGTTGCAAACAAAGACCACAGGAAGAACCTTGTGGAATTGGTGAGTGGAAACTTTAGACAAACTCAATGGAACCCAAGAGACCATGATTGGTTCCCTCTTGTAGCGAGAGGGGAAATTAACAGTGCCGGTGCTAGTTCTTGGCATAGTTGATAATTCAAAGCTTGACAACAGGATACCAAAAAAGTGATAATGAAATCAACAGATTTAGGGGGGTCATTACGAGTTTGGTGGACGGAAAAGCCCATCCTCCAAACTCCTGCGGGAACTTTGCTGCCAGTGTGGCTGCCTTCCTGAGGACCCCATTACAAGTTTCCCACTGGCCAAGCAGGGAACAGCCCACAACATTGACGCCGGCTCATAATTGAGTCAGCAGCAATGTTGCAGTGCATAGGGTGCACCAGCACCCATCGCGCTTTTCACTATCTGCAAAGCAGAAGGTGAAATGTGCAATTGGGATGGCCATGGTGGCCCCTGCACCCTGTCCCTGCCAGCTTTTACAACGCGGTGCAACCGCCATGTAAAAGCTGGCGGAGAGGGGACTCGTAATCCCCAGGGCAGTGCTGCTTGCAGTGCTGCCCTGGTGGCTCGAGACCGACGGCACCACCAGGCCGTCGTCTGGCGAAAAAGTGCCAGTGCCGGCATTCCGACTGTGGCACGTTCACCACGAGCGTAATGTGCAGGCCGGTTCGCCACTGTGATAGTGGCAGTCTGAAGACCGCCATGGTAGTGATAAGGCCCTCAATGTGAGAAGATTTAGGGCCTGATTAAGTGTTTTGCAGTCTTGGGACCACTGTGGTGGCAGCGATGAACACCCCTCTGCAGTGTTGGTGGTCTGACCGCTGTATTACAATGCATGCAGTTGCACAGATGAAAGACACTTGCAGACCTGCCCACACCACCAGCAAATCTAGACTGCGGCATTGGTGAGATAGACCAATGCGTCATCAAAAGGTGGACCGTCAATGTTACAGCTGACCAATTATGTGACGGTGGCAGCCCAACCACCACATCTGATCTGGCTGAAAGTGAGGGGCATAAGACTGAAACTCACCTGTACTCTGCTTCACACATCCTGTGCTGCCATGGAGCCGATCGTACACATACTTCCGCTGCTTGTACTGTTCGATGGTGCCCAAAACCGACACCGTCATGGATGCAACCAACAGTAATCTAAACACTTACCCATTTCCATCAACTCCATAGCAAATATATGCCCCGCCGTGGACCACGTATGGGGTCTGTGGGCCAAACATATTTGTGGGACCCTGTTTAGAGTTGTACGCAATATATGACTCAGTCAGGGCTCTATGGTGCCCTCTTTGGCTAGGTCACTGACACTGCACACCAACACTCTCCTAAAGTTGATATGTGTGTACATCCCATTATCAGGGATAGTTGTGTATCTATTAAATTGTGACACAAAACAGCAACTCCTCATCAATATCACACATATTAATCTAAGTGACACCCGCACATTGTTCACATGCCATGGTTATTGTGATATAAAAATATTGCTGTATGGATGTGTCATTGAACTGAAACACACCTTCTCTGCTCAATCACTGTAATGGACTTCCACATATCACCCACATTTCAAGGAAATGTTAGGTAAATGGGATGCAAAATAATCAGTGTGAGAAACATTCAAATATCACAATATAAAGAATCCCTACAGAATAGGTATGCCTCTCCCAGGGAGACCCCTGGAAGGCTGGTAACCTGGGCCAAATTCCACTTTGTACATGTCTCAAAACCACTATTTGCACAGGAACTGTGGTTTGATGTATATGAGGGACAATCAATAGTATAACCAAGTGCCATGCATATGGTGAACATGTGTAGGTACACACATGGAAAGGGGCACATGTCTATAAAAAAAAGTATACAAAGGTATGACAATTGAACACCCTCCATGTGTGGATAAACAAATCTCTAGCTTGCACACATTAAACAAATGCCCAACCTACATCATAGGGAGAAATGTATCCCAACAGATGTTGACATAGGCCAAGCCAAGATTAAATACTTACCAATTGAAATAGTGAAAATCAGAATTTTTCTTAAGTAGATTTCTTATAGAACTGGATCTTTTGGCAAAATTAGGAATATACCTTGCATAAAATGCAGCCATTCCTAAAAACACTTGAATGACACTTTTCTTTTCTGGTGTCGATAAACTTACAATGGAATGCACCAAATCATCTTTTGGTTTAACCCCACAGCTCGAAATAATATGACCTAAATATACAATTTCTGTTTGTAAAAATGTGCACTTTTCTTTTTTCAAAGTTATACCTTTAGATCTAAATAAATGAAGCACATCTCTGATTATTTTTTCATGCTGCTCCTGTGTATCTGTAAAAATTAGGACATCATCCTGAAAAAAACAAAACTCTATCCATGCCCCCCAAAATCTCATTCATTAACCTCTGAAACACTGCAGCTGCTGAACAAAGACCAAACGGCATCCGGTTGAACTTGTAAACACCAAAAGGTGTGATGAAAGAAGTGAGTAATTTAGAATCTTCTGTCAATTGTATTTGATGGTATGCAGAAGTTAGGTCAAGAGTTGAAAAGACCTTCGCATTACCTAACGAACTAATTATTTCTGTAATATTAATTAACGGAAATATATCCTTAATATCTTTCTTATTAAGGTTGAAAAGATCAACACAATGTCTTACATCACCGGAACGTTTGGTTGCCACCACATGGTAGCAATCCATTGTGCAGCCTCCACTTCCTCGATTATACCATCTTCTTTCAGTCTCTGAAGTTCCAACTTCACTTTCCCTCATAAGCTAATAGGAACATTCCTTAATTTGCAAGCAACAGGTTGAGCATCACTCTTTAACACAATACGATGCTTATATCCTTTGATGCACCCAACATCGGAACTGAAAACATCTGGAAATTCAACCCATAAGTCATGCTCAAGATCTGATATTTTCTGCACTTGCACTTGAGGTACCGCATTGAGATTCAAAATAATTCCCAACTCTTTCTGGTGAGGCCAACTCAAAATGGTGTCCCCTACAACAGGAAGGAAACGTTTTTACAAAAATCTTGTTACCTTTAAAGTGAATACACGCATCAAAGTAGCCCTTCAATTCTATGGGTTTTCCACCATAAGAGTATGGTGTTACATCTGGGTCCTGGAGTGAAACGTTTCCATCAAAATATTTTTTATAATTGACGTTCCATTAACTTCAACTAGATCAGTTGGATAATCACAGCGAACAGCAGAAACACAGTTAACATCATTGACAAACTGTAAAATAAAATCTCGGTCATCATTATCACATACTACCTCGTTAATTTTCATATTACTTTTGTTAGAAGACTTGCAGTACTTTGCAAAGTGACCCTTCTTCCCACACTTGTTGCAAATTACAGAAATTGCCAGACATTCTCCACAGTTAGCCAAATGTGCTGGAGACCCACACCTGAAACACAAATCTTTAGTTTTTCCTTTAGAATTAGAAATACTTTTGGGTTTTGAATCATGCTTTTGAATGGAGCTAGAACATTTAGATTTCTTTAAGCTTTCAATACGAGATTTGGAATGTTCAATTTGTTTAGCAATTTGTAACACTTCAGCCAAGGAAGGATCACTTTTGGACCAAAGCGCTTCCCTGATCTTGTCACTCTTGCACTCAAGCATGAATTGGTCACAAATGTGTTCCTCAATACTTACTCCAAAATTGCAGAGTGCAGCTAGTTTATGAAGGGTTGTAAAGAAGTCCTCAATAGACTCCTCTTCAGATTGCTTACACTTCCCAAAGTAAAAACTTTGATGAATATTAGAAATTTTGGGTAGAAAGTGTCTGTCAAGCTTCAATAATGTTTCTTCAAATTCATTCAAAGGGGCATCCCCTTCTGCTCCGTCAGAAGTTGAAATTGCAGGTAATGTCTGTAAAATGTCTTGCCCCTCTGCTCCTAAACAATGCTGGAGAACAGATGTTTTCCTTTCAGGAGAAAAAGTGCTACTGCAAACCTTTAGATAGGTTAAAAAAACTTTTTTACATTTTGGCAATGGAATTGGTGGTTCACCAGGAACAGTTAAAAGGAAAGGTGGTGGAAAAATGTTCTGCATAACTGTGGCACTAATATGTAGAAGTTGTACTCCAAAATACTCTGCCCAACAAAGTAATGGTGGTAGCACAAAAACAAGTGACTGTTAAAAGTTTGAATAGTTCAAGGTATCATTGAAAAAAAGAAATAGTATGTATAATCCAAATGTATTACATTCTTCAGAACTACGATGTGTGCCGAGAGAGCAGGAGCAGATGAGAGCAGGAGCAGGTGAGAGTGTTGCGGAACGTTGCTTAGCAACGTTGAACACAATCGCTAAAATGTAAGCAAATGCGTGTAGAAGCCAGGAAATAACATGCAATGCGAATGCAGGATGAAAGCGATCGCGAGGGCCGAAATCCAGGCAAGAAGGTAACGCGTCACTAAATTGAAAGCAAATGCATGTAATAGCTGCCAGGCAACACGGCAACGTGAGCGCGGAATGAAAGCGATCGCACCTGCCGGTTCCTAGTCAACTAGATAACGCGGTAGCTGTAAAACAAAATTAAATCAGCAACGTTTAAAAAAAAATTACAAAAATCTAAGATTGATTAGTGCCACACAGTACCTCATGACAAAGAAGAATTTTTCAACGATAAGGAGAAGTGGAGTTCTTCTAGAGGGCATAACGTAGCACAACGTAGGTAGGAAGCCACTCATCGCCAGGTGAAGTAAGTAGGATATCCAGGAGAAGAAAAGGATCTCAACAATGGTATATATTCTTGTGTGTTTAATCCAGAAGAGTACATCCAAGATAATAACAACTCCTAAGCCCATGCTGCTGCTCTCCAACTGTCAAGAAAGAACCTTCTACACATTCCAGACAGAAGAACAGTCAGCAAGGCGGGGGTGAAATGGAACATACCAAGTACCACAAAAATATGGAATACATAAAACACAATGATAATAAATATAAATATAATAATGTAAAAACAATGCTACAATACTACACCACCCAATGAAATGTCAGACTAAATTGGATAACATTGCGCATAACCATGCATTGAACATTTTCCCTTGCCCTTTCCCTTGACTCCAGCACTGGTTCGAAGGTCAGATCATACCAACAGCACTAAATGGTACATTAATCAGGGTGAAGTAAACACAAAGTGGACATAAATCCCAAAGTATCCATGAACATCAAAGTGGTATTAAAGTAATTGCAGGCCTAATGTATATGAAAACTAGCAAAATCTTTTTTATTGAAAAAATTAAACACAAGTAATGAAGGCCTATGGCCAGTCCAATATGTAGTCCATCACACTGCTGTGCCACTAAACATGCCTCTCGGAACACTGCCATGGGAACCTCCCCTGGAAGGGGCTTCTAGTAGGCAGTCCCGGCACCTCAATGATGTCATTTGAGAGGGGTGGGTTCGGTTTTGGGTTGGGTGGGTTTGGTTTTTGGAGGGGTAGGTCTGAATTTTGGAGGGGTGTCCTTTTTTTGGTTTCTTTGGGGTATGGCTGGGTTCAGTGGGGGGAATCAGGTTTCACTGCGGAAGACCTGGATGTGGAAGGGATAGGTTGGGGTGTAGACGAGGTCCCTTTGGCTTTGGGAGGCTAGGTACCAGATTGTTGTGAGGGAGGAGGCCAAAGCCTAAAAAGATCTCTGTAGGGAAGATACAGAACTGTGCATGCCTTCCAGGTAGGCCACCATCTGCTGCAGATGTCTGTCCTACACCTGGATGGCATTCAGTGGTGCCTTACACACAGAGATGTTTCACAGGAAGGCAGTAGCCTCCTCACTCAGGGCATTGGAGGAAGCAAGGGCAGGGGATGAGGTGCCTGGAACAAAGAAGGTGGTTCCAATCTTGGATGAGCAGGCCCGGTCAACTGGAAGGGGAGCAACAGGCAGGGTGGAGATGGTAGCGTGAGTGGCGGACAAGTGTTATGTAGGAACTGGTGCTGTATGCCCCACCACCACTAGGTAATGTCCACCAGAGCTTGACTAGGATGACAACGACATTGAATCTGTGTCCTCATTGGCATTTCCCTCCCCCCCTGGGCCAATGGGTCCCTCAGTGTCTGTAGTGTTACGACCGGAAGTAACAAGGGCTGCTGCTTCCCCACAGATGACGGAACTGTCTCATTCTCTTGCTTGGTAAGATGCTGAAATGACAAATACAGATAGGTTCATTGCATATGGCAGAACATACTTGAGCAACAGCTTTGATCACAGAACATTACTATAAGGTACAGTAGACCCCCAACTGCAAGGTCCACCAAAGTGGCTCCAAGGTCACATGCATGCATGCTACATTTCCTGCAAACAGTTGCCTACAGTAAAGTCAGAATGACAGATAACTCCAATTGCATCAGTGAAGCTGTGCAATCACAAAACCCAAGTTGGAGACTTTATCACCTTGAATGGATGGGCTTTTGTAGCATACCTCAATAGCCTGGTGTTATCAAATAGTATGACAATGCCAAATGTATCCCTATGGATTTCACACAAGGCCCTGCAATCAGCAGATTTTAATATACCTAATACCACATCATGATGAAATGATGGTCAACTTATACAGCTATGTTGCAGCAAGATGTGGAGTAGCAGGAATAAGGTGACATGGGAAAACGTATGTCTCACTGTAGAACATTGCCAATGGTAACTTTCTAAAATGTCCATTGTCGGAATAGTATCATGAAAGTTGTACTAATGTAGCTTTGCTATATAACACATGTCACACAGAAAAGTAGACTGGAGGCAATCTGGGGTAAATTTCTTGCAGATCTGTCTACAAATATCCACAGGATAATGAATAAGCTAGGCCTAGAGAAATCACCAGTCTCGATTGGCACTGGTGAGAACACCATTCTAATATTGCATAACTAAAAGCCCATAGTCCATTGAATGTTGTTGAGGCTCAGTGAATCTCCATTACCAGAAGAGGTGGTTTAATTTGTGTCTCAAATGGAAGGCACATCACTGTACCTTTTTTCATGAAAACACAAATTCCATTACATTACTAAGTGTACACACTCACATGTGATTCCCACATTTCTGCATGTCACTCCCTAATGCATGTCAACAGTTAGTTAATGAATCCACAAATAAACGCATGCAAACCACTTATCTGAATTAGTCCACATCAATGGCATGGAAATCCAAATTGTGAGAAATTACTGTAGGACTACCTGTCATGTCCTTTATTGCTTCAGCAATTGAACATGACTAATGACATTGAGTAATGGTTTACAGTATGTGTGACCCACCATTCAATGCTGACACACTCCTGTCTGTGGTACCACATGAACTGCATACCAATCACATAGAATTATTTTTCTAATACATTTTTGCAGACACACATATGTGATGGAAACAGACATCATCCTAAGAAGACAGGTTGATCATGTGTGAACAGTAGTGTACATAATACTACAAAAGTGAAAGGTACTCCTGCCAACATGAAGGCACAAATACTGATGGTGACAGTGATGTTTGCTAACTCATGTAACTGTATATACCCCACTTATCAAGGGGAACACTTGCTCAGCGACTGCACCCAAAGTACGCTGTATGCTATGTCACATGTAAGAGGGTCACCATCACAGTAGTGAGGTAGCAACATTCTTGACACACTGAAGACAAATGGCCTGTTGTTTACAAATGCCAATATACTTTCTTGACCAGACACATGGCTGAGTACAGTGATCAATCAGCTCATGTTGTTTGATGTTGTTGGTAACACACTGAAGCCAAGTGACCTGTTGGATACAAATGTCATCCACAACATCAAACAACATGCTCTCAAGAGAGTATATTGGTAGTGGACTTGACTCTGCCGTGTTCCTGGGCATTAGGACAATAGGCAAGGCACGTCAGCATGCATCTACTACCAGACCTACACAACCAATCATTCTTGTGTGTTGCACATGGGCCACCTCCAATATTGACTGGTAGATGCATGCCTCTAACACAAACACAAAGTTTGCAATGTAACATGTATGATTCTGCCCAGTAATCACCCACTTGTAGCTTCTGTGACTCCCCCAACTGCACATCAAGGTCTGGGTAGGCAACTGCCAGTATGAGGCCCATTAGAGGGTCAGGTTCCAGGGCATGCTCAGTCCACATTTGGAGGACAGCCCCAGCTGGATCTCAGGGATCTTCTATGCCCAGCATCTCAGGTCCTCCCACCTTTTCTGGCAATGGACACTGTCCGCAATAGACCCCCATGGCCTGCACCTTCCAGGCAAAGGCTCGCCAAATGGCTTGCTTCTGATGGGCAATGCAATAGACGACAAAAGAGATCATAATTACATATTTTAGCATATTTGTTTGGTTAACACACATTTTGTTGACACATACACACGCATGTTTACATTGTTAACACAGTACATGTGTAAATCAAACATGCTGATAAGTACAGGGAGATAATTACACACTTTTGTAGTCATCTGGTGACTAAGCCAGACCACTAACATCATGTAGCCCAGGGCTATTCAACGTCATAGGATATGAGCCACTGTTAAACCGAACACACCATCGTAAGAGTAAACTACTTTTGCACGCCTGTACAGATGCCTTTACATCCAGGCAAATTGACTTGCTGCATATGGTCCACACAGGCTACTACCATAGAATAGACTACACTCTAAGACTTAGGTGACAATGAATGGGCTAGTATGGGTGTCACTGAGAGCTTCCTATCTATGGATGTATGGACCTAATGTAAGCTCACACTATATCTGAGAGTTTGTGTGCTATCTATTGGTGTCACATGACACACCGTTTACCATATGTGGCACGCCTACCAAGATGACAGTCAACAAATAGCAAAGTATATTTGGTTTGATTGGTTGAATATAACAAAACTTGTGATTCAAATGCAATGATCTCTCCAGAATTAACCAACTATCTGCACTGTATGTTTGTAACTTGTGTAATAGGCCTGTACAGTGCAAACATGACTTATGGAAAAGTGACAACAGACCTGTGTGAGTAAGGGGCCTGCCTGTAATAAATGTCCAAATTGACATTGTGGGTCAATGGAAAGATGTACCAGGTAAGGGGTTTACCTAAGTCACCAATCCAGATGTTGTCTGTGTAAAAGCATTCAGGGCTACTATTGGTTCAGAAGACCCGTTTTGGGAACATCCAAGGATTTGCAGGTCTACAGGGAGATTACCTTTTGCATCAGTTGCATTGCCACAGTAACTCTGCCCCAACCTGGCCTAGGGCCCAAAATGGGCAAAACTCTTTGTCAGGCCTTGATCTCTGCAGGCTGAGCATAGTAGACCAATATGAAAATCACATTTCCATCACTTCAATACATAACAGTACATCTTGTGGCCACCCTATATGTTAGCTCAAGGTTGTGAGGCACCTTGAAGGGGTCAGTGAGGTTTAGCAAGCTCTCAGACAACAGTTTACCAATGCCTGGGCTGGGCTGAGTGATATATGGGACTGTACACATTGCTAACATCCCCCTCAACTGCTTCTAACAGTATACATACACAGCTCATGCTGTAATGCAAATCCATTTATTTTCTCATTTTACATCATCTGGTCATCAAATCTATCATTGTTACCCTGAAAAGGTTACTTGCATAGTTGTATGAAGGCAACAGAAGGAGGATCTATGGATTATCATACATCACACACTTGAAATACACAAAGTGCAGGGCATCACAATCAATGTAGATCCTACGTATGGACCACAAAATGAAACTACAGTCATCAAGCAAACTCTATGTGACTCAGGGGCATATTGTAGCCTGTAAGAAAGGAAAACATGGTATTGAAGAGAGTCAAATATGGAAATGAGATAGTTAGCTGCTCCTCTGGTGAGCCATAGAGCTGACCATACAGGGGAAGGACCTCTTCAACAATTTCTCTAGTGCCTCTGGTGAAAAGGCAGGAATCCTCTCACCTGCTTGGCCTGGAATGACTGACTCCTAGAGGAAGTAGACAGCAGCTTAAGTGGCAGAGGTGTTGATGGCAGCAGGGTCAGGAGGCAAGTGAGTTATTTTTCAAACCATGGCGTACATGTATGCCACATACTCGGTCATCAGCATAGACTTACACAATCATTGGGAAAGCAACTGTCACAGTCAAAAACTTCAGCCTATGTCTGTGTCCGCCGTGGATGAAACTGTCCACTGTGTGGTCGACTTCCACCGGTGACGGCTGCTTCCAAAAATTCAATATATGAGGTCAGGCAAACCTGTTTTAGCAGTTAAAACTACAATATTGGTGACTGGTAAATGTGTCACAACCACTATAAATGTGTTGTAACATGTTTGCATATATACTATTGCACTGATCTGTAATTTCTTCTACACAATCATTAGTGTAGTGCATTACTGGTTATAAATGTCATATAAGCGTGATGCACTGTACACTGCCAGTGACGGTCTTTTGGGAGGACAAAACTTACTTTTCAATATCAAGGTGCACATGAGAAACATTTAAGTGTATGATGTGCACATATATGTTGTAGGCAAGGGTAGACAACAATGGGCAGTATAGCTGGATTTTGGGTAGCAGAAAATTATCCAGTGAAATGTGTAATGATTTTTCAGCAGTTAATGTTTTGTCACCTAACGTTTGGGCTACTCCTCATGTATATTGCAATAATGCTCCAATCTATTTGATTCCATACATAGGTTCTCTGGGTGAGGGAGGAGATGACAACTTCCAGTGTACCGTCCATTTCCAGACCTTGAGACCATGGAAGAAAGGGATGCTATAAAGACTTTTTGTCTGAGTAGGCAAGCAATACAAGATTTATCATCAGTTGGAGCCTGATCTCATGCCTCAAAACACAAATCCAAAATGTATGCCACATATTGCGAGACTCATGCCAGTATTTCACTTTCTGGCCACAGGATCCTTTCAATATACAGTGACTATATCTGATGGTATAACACAACCTATGTTCAGTGGTGTATTAAAAGATGTGCTATCAGCAGTGATAAAATATATTGACAGCTATAATCAGGTTTCCCAGATGTGAGGATTTAGCCAATGTTAAGGTTGTTGGATTTGGTGACCTCCCATATGTGGTGGGGGTTATAGATGGCATCCACATTGCATTAGTACCACTGCATGCCAGTGAATAAGTATTTCGAAACAGGAAGCACTTTGATTCAACGTGCAAGTTGTCTGCTTGCCAGATTTGTACATTTGAAACATCTGTGTCTGGTTCTCAGGTTGAGCCCATGATTCCTTTGTAATAGTGAACAGCACCATACCCCAGCTAATGTCAGAACTGCAGACAGAGAGAGCCTGGATTGTTGGTTAGTAACATCTGTCCTAACTTTGTATGTGCATTGTCAGGTGCAATAATAAGGCAGTGTGTGACTCATTGTAGCACTTATGTCTCATTACAAAACAGGAGACTCAGCATATCCCAACCGTTCTGGTTGTTAATACTGCCAGGGGAAATCCGCTTGTGTGAGGCCCATGAAAGAGCACAGTGGCCAATGGAGCAGGCTTTTGGGCTCCTGCAGGCCAGATTTTGCTGTCTGGACAAGACTGGGGGAGCCCTCCTATACTCACCTGGGAAGGTGTGTCAAATCGACATGGCCTGCTGTATGCTCGTCAACATCACCGTGCGATGGAACATCCCTTACAACTCAGAGGAGGGATAGTCTGAGGTGCCATCAGGTGAAAATCTTGAAATGCCAAATTATGGTGATAGCGGTGAAGAAGAAGAACTTGTGATGAAATCTCATCAACAGCTTTTTCTCATGAGTGTATGTCATGAGATGTCATGACTGACTATACAATGAACTCGTTGTGATGATGTGAGCAGTATGTTTGTTGAAGATGTAAGGAAGCTGAAGCTCTGGCAACATCTGGCAAATGGTGTTTGGTGAGGAAGGTTTTGACACATTCTCATTTTGTTAATGTTGCTTTGTTTATGTCAGATTTATGTCATTGAATGCATTCTCCAGATGCTTGCTATATGGTTTCATATCTAAATTCTTTGTTTTTGTGTTTGTTTAGGTATCTTCACCGTGTAATCTTCATTTGGACATATCAGAGTTGTGACTTTAGCAGGTACACGATGCTGTTGGGACATACAAAGTAGACAAGGATTGTTCCTGGGAATGTATGTCATAGACTTTGGGTGTACAAGACCTATGCCAAAACAGCTTGCACAGTGATAGGACGCTAAGGAGACTCTAATGGATTTGTTCCTGTCATGTGGTGGCCCTCATGCATCCTGTAAGTCATTATGTGGTCAGACAATATGTAGCTGTAGGCCAAAATCTTGTTAGTTTCCCTTCACATTGGCTAAACACTCTTTTTGTGTGAACTGTAGCTGTTGGTAAGTTTCAGCACTGTAGGCCAAAGTGCCTGTGGCACATCGCTGACATTTATTTGTGTCATACCACCAGATGCAGAAGAACTGGATAGTAATGACCCTGTAATCAGAAAATGTTGTACTGCCGCCAGTCAGAGTCTTGCATTATATAATGTTAAGTTACTTTTGCGAGGTAAGCGATATGACTCCAGCTGATGACATCAACCAATTTCATGTTTGCCTATTCTACAGGATAATGTCTGTTATATCCCTTCCTTCCATGTTCTGGAGGTGTGTACCTGTAGTTCTGATCACTTACACAGTATGATTCAATCATGCATCATTTGTTATGTTTCTGACATCTTGCCAGCCTCTGATTTGAACAATGTAATAAAATGTTCTTAGACAAAACACCTGTATGTATGTGTTGGTGTGGCATGGTTGTGATTCAGAGCTAAACATTGTGTACATGGAACATATCCATGCTCATACAAGTAGCTCATTTTGTCATTGTATAGTTCACATGGTATATGATATCTTCATTGCTAAATGTGAAATTTACTACAGCGGACAGTGAGCTTGTGACTTGTGAATTTATTAAAGTCGTTAAGGTGAAGACATACTTGGTGCAAACACAAACATAAAAGAAAAGTGAAGTAGTCAGTCATGGTGAATGAAACCATAGATGTAGATGCCAAATAATCTGAAAACCAAAGTCCAGATTACTCCTCACAACAGAAAGAGAAAAGTCCTCGGAGTGAATGTGTGACACACAAAGGAGGAAATTAAGGTTGAGGTTTGAACCTGACAGTAGTGGGTGACTTGCCATCCACACCTCCTAGACATTTACATGGATGTCATTGCTTACGAGGGTTGGGGGTGGGTTCAGCTGCTTTAGAGGCAGGGTGTCTCATAGTGTTTCTATCACTGGCAGGGCCTCCCTTCCTGTGCTGCTGCAGATGTAGATGGGCTTGATGTAGTTGCATTACAAGAAGAAGTAGATGGTGGTGGAAAAGCCCTGCTCAGGGTTGTATGGATGTCCATCAGCACCCGTGTTGGGGTGCCATGATGGAGTTAGGGCCTCCATCTGTTGGTACATGCCCCTCTACAGATGCTTTATCTCCAGGAGTTTGGTTCCTACTTGACCCATAACGCCTTGAACTCCACCAAGACTTGGCTGATGGTGTCCTGGTCATCGGTGGTCCCAGTGGCCACACTCTGCTGGCCCAAAGCATCCCTCCCACGGACCCTACCCCACAAATTGTGCCCTTGGCTCAGGATGCCCTCTCCAACTGGGTCCTGGCCCCTATGTGTTAGGACTGGTGATTTTCACTTCAGTATCCATGACTGGGGGCACATGATTGTACTAGCTGTCCTAGGTATACAAGTTGAGGGAATGTTGTTGGCTGAGATGCTGCTGCAGCTGGGGTGGGAGGTGTTGGGGTGGGCACAGTGAGACTCACTGTTGCTGTCTGGCCAGGCTGAACAGATGTGCTAGGTCCATCATCCACGTCCACATGCCCAGGATTGTTGCCATTCCTGAGGGCTTCATCCGGGGTTGGATCCAAAGTCTGTTTGGTGGATAGTCTCTGCCTGAGTGCTTTGCCAGATTTACCTGTTCTGAAATAGAATACATTTTTATTGGTGGAAGTGTGGAATCTACATCCAAATATTTTGTGTCACAGTAGGTAGAGTCCTAGGAACATTTTAAAGTAGGGTTTCCTATTGTGATATGTTTCCATGGTATTTAAGTTGTCGACAAGACATTTGTAGAGGTTGCAAAAACTGTATTAGAATTGAGCAGCTCATTAGATGTGCTGATAAGTTGCATTTTAAATTAAGGAATGAACATGACCTCTAACAAGCAGTTTAACTGATACAGTGGAGACGGAATGTGTATTTGACCATTACAAGGCCTAGTAGTGTATGGTACAGGTGAACACAGGTGAACTTGGTTGTATATGTAGCTGTAGTCATCATGTGAGCAATGCAGAGTCAGTGGGTTACCTGCCACTTCCAATCGGTTGAAGCAGCTTAATGTCTTACAAATAATTGATGTATACACTTGGTAAGGTGTCATTCATGCCATCAATAGTTTCATTTGTGGATACCAGTACAACATCAAGCTAGGTAGGTAGACACGTCTCTTAATTAAGCATGATACATAGATTGGTCAGTCCATGATTGGTGAACCTCAATTGTGATGTGGCAAACAAGTGAATATGGGCAAGAGAACAGTGGTCTTGTTTTCAGTTACAGAAACTGCGCCTCATGGTTGTTGTTGTCATGTCTCTTTCTAACTCCCAACACTAGGCAAATGGTAAACTCTATGATGAATAAACATAACTTGTGACAAATGAGAAACAAGTGACAATGGCAATAGCAAATTGCTGTCTTGTTTTGAGTTACAGAAACAAGGCCTCATGGTAGCTGTAATCATATGACTTTTGAACTCCCACACAAATGGTAAACTCCTTGATGAGTGAACATCCGATGTGACATGGGAAACAAGTAAATATGGGCAAGAGCACAATGGCTTCTTGTTTTGAGTTACAGAAACAGGGCCTCATAGTAGTTGAAGTCCTGTCACTCTCTCTACACACCAACACATGACAAATGGTTAGTCTTACATACCTGTTGCCACACTGCAGTTAGGTTGAACCATACATTTACCTATTGACACATAACATTGGCCCTGGGATGATATTTTACTAGTAATACACTTACAGAGCCCATTCCAACATTCGGCAGGTAATGCAGATTGATACATGTGATGTTATTAAGGACAATACACATTGACAATCTAATATCTCTCATACTTTGGGTGTTACATGTAGGGAAACTGGATGGACAACACGATGGGTAAAGCTGAAATGTGAGCATACAGAAGATTGAAGTTTACTGACAGCTATTGTGGTGTAACTGAACACACTCCACTGGCTCAGCTATTCATCTCAAGCCCCCAGGATGCAGGATGGCCAAGACTCTTCCCACAGAAAGAGTTGTATGGGCACGGGAAGGACCAACATGTATCTTCTGGGACACCATGTGTTGCCTGCAGGCTAGGGAACGCGTCTTTCCCCTCAGGTGATTCTTCCTAATATCCTCCTTTGTGCACAAGGCGGTGTTTACAGCATTCCCTCTGTTGACCATCCTTTGCCACATTTCCATTTTCCTATTGAGAGGGGCATGTTGGACTTGGACTCCAAACAGTTTAATGATTTCATCCACCACCTGCCGATATATAAATCTGTCCTTAAATTCTGAAACCTGTGCACTGGTGTCTGAATTATAAGCAGTCTGATAATAATCACCCACTTGCAGTTCTTCCCTGTTATATTGTGGTAGGTAAACCAGCAGAATTTGACATGTTGAAAAAACAATTGTATTTGTTATGCACCATTGCCCTTTTAAAACTCCATGTTTCTTTTGAACTTGGTATTGGAGGTATCTACCACAGATAATAAATATCTCACTCTACATTAAATACTTCCCCACATGTTGTAAAGACTTCACTATCTTCCCACACATCCAAGCATTAATTTTGTTGCATTCCCAGATTTTTCAGTGCTGGTAAACTTGAGAATATATCACTATGCAATGCCTTCCCAGGGGAGGGAGGGTGTCTCTTCTTGCACAAAAACAATCTTGCCTGCAATGTACCATGGCACAGGGGTGCCTGCATGGGCCCTAGGCAGCCGATTGTGCATCAGAGCAGCCAGAGAACAGGAATGTGCAATACCTTAATAAATATGATGCATTCCTAGCCCCTCCCTTTCATTCAGGGCAGCACAACAAGTTGTCTTGCTGCATTAAGCTGCGCTGCATGAAAAAATGATAAATCAGCCCCCGAATCCTCAGAGTCCAACGTGTTACTTTTAGGAACAGTGGCATACCGCAAAATGACGGGGTCCCACTGCAGAATGTGTTGAGGGGCCACTAAGTCTCCCATATAGCACAGATGTTCATTGCCTTGGACAGATTGGGGACCCCTAAAGGACTGCCTAACCCCCTGAACACAAGTTCTGCAGCGGCCTGTGGTCCGTCCCTGTGGAGGAACATTGCTGTAACACACTGGATTTGCAGTTTTAGTGGCTGAATCACGTGTTGCATTCTGGCATAAGTTAAAATGTTGCTGGTTTAATCCTGACCGAACACAATCTGCATGTGTATTCAATAAAGGCATTCATTTTCTTATTTCTGGTTCTGTTAAGGGATTTTTTAAATTCTATTTTTGGGGTTGTTTCATTGTTTCAATTTCTGGCTATGAAGCTCTGCTTGCTTATTAACCCCTTCTGTGCCCAGGACGTAATGGTTACGTCCTGAGGCACAGTGCTGCTGTGCCCAGGACGTAACCATTACGTCCTGTGCACAGAGCCCAGAGGGAGCGCTCTCGCTCCCTCTGAGGGGTTCCCCCCCACCCCCCCAAGTCAGGGATGGAAGGGGAAGCCCTTCCCCTCCCACCCCCGACCCCCCCCAACCCCCCCTGTGACGTCAGCGCGCGAGCGCGCGCTGATTAGTCACAGGGTCTCCCCCATCGCGCTGGAAGCAGAGCTTCCAGCGCGATTGAAAAAGAAATGCTTTTGCATTTCTTTTTCAATCCCATGGGGGAGGCCCCGAGAGGCTTCAAAGGGAAGGAAATGTATTTCCTTCCCTTTGAAGTCTCTCACATGTTTCAAAAGCCGGATTGCTTGCAATCCGGCTTTTGAAACCCACTAGACACCAGGGATTTTTTTTTTTTCCCTTGAAATTGGCAAAAGGGAGCGACCCCTTGGGCAAGGGTCGCTCCCAGGGGGGCATTTTTTTTAGGAAGGCCTTTTCTGCCCCCCTCTAGGCACCAGGGACCTTTTTTTTTTTTTTTGTGATGATTTCTTTTTTTTTAGGTGGGGAGCGATCCCTTAGGCAAGGGTGGCTCCCCTACGGGGCAATATATATTTAGGCCATTTCTGCCCCCCTTGAGGGCAGATTGGCCTATTTTGATAAGGCCAATCTGCCCCCAAGGGGGGCAGAAACCATTAGACACCAGGGAGTTTGTTTTTGCGCGCGTATGTCACGCAACAAAGCGACCCCTTTGGCAAGGGTCGCTCCCAGGGGGGGCAATTTTTTGGGAAGGCCTTTTCTGCCCCCCCTGGGGACAGATCGGCCTATTATTAGGCCGATCTGCCCCCAGGGGGGGCAGAAACCTCTAGGCACCAGGGATCTTTTTTTTTTTTTTTCTTTTTGTTATGTTTTCTTTTTTTTTTTAGGTGTGGAGCGACCCCTTAGGCAAGGGTCGCTCCCCTAGGGGGCAAATTATATTTAATGATGAGGCCAATCTGCCCCCAAGGGGGGCAGAAACCATTAGACACCAGGGAGTTTTTTTTTTTTGCGTGAATTTCACGCAAGGGGAGCGACCCCTTAGGCAAGGGTCGCTCCCTGGGGGGGGTGGGGGGGGGATTATTTTAGGCCATTTCTGCCCCCCTGGGGGGGGTAGATCAGCCTATTTTGATTCGGCTGATCTGCCCCCAAGGGGGGCAGAAACCACTAGGCACCAGGGATTTTTTTGTTTTTCTGTTTTACAGATGGGGAGCGACCCCCTTGGACAAGGGTCGCTCCCCTGGAGGGGCAAAATGTATTTAGGCCATTTCTGCCCGCTTTGGGGGCAGATCGGCCGATTTTAGGTCAATCTGCCCCCAAGGGGGGCAGAAACCACTAGGCACCAGGGATCTTTTTTTTGCGCCGTCACACAAGGGGAGCGACCTTGAGGTCAAGGGTCGCTCCCCGGGGGGGGGTAGGGGTGGGGGGGGTCAAAATTATTTTAGGCCATCTCTGCCCCCCCTGGGGGCAGATCGGCCTATTGGTATTAGGCCGGTCTACCCCCAGGGGGGGCAGAAACCTCTAGGCGCCAGGGCAAATTTTTTTTTTGTGTTTTTTTTATTGGTTTTGTGTTTTTTTTAGAGAAGGGGAGCGACCCATCAGGCAAGGGTCGCTCCCCTGTGGGGCAAATTGTGTTTAGCCCATTTCTGCCCCCCTTGGGGGCAGATTGGTCAATTTTAGGTCAATCTGCCCCAAGGGGGCAGAAACCACTAGGCACCGGGGATTTGTTTTTTGGCGCCAATGTCACGCAGGGGGAGCGACCCCGTAGGCAATGGTCCCTCCGGGGGGGGGAGTGGGTGTTCGGGGGGCAAATTTATTTTAGGCCATTTCTGCCCCCCCTGGGGGCAGATCGGCCTATTATTAGGCCGATCTGCCCCCAGGGGGGGCAGAAACCTCTTGTTGCCAGGGCAAATTTTTTTTTTTTTTTTTTTTTGTTTGTTTGGTTTTTTTTAGAGATGGGGAGCGACCCATCAGGCAAGGGTCGCTCCCCTGGGGGGCAAATTGTGTTTAGACCATTTCTGCCCCCCTTGGGGGCAGATTGGTAGATTTTAGGTCAATCTGCCCCAAGGGGGCAGAAACCACTAGGCACCGGGGATTTGTTTTTTGGCGCCAATGTCACGCAGGGGGAGCGACCCCGTAGGCAAGGGTCCCTCCGGGGGGGGGGGAGTGGGTGTTCGGGGGGCAAATTTATTTTAGGCCATTTCTGCCCCCCCTGGGGGCAGATCGGCCTATTATTAGGCCGATCTGCCCCCAGGGGGGGCAGAAACCTCTTGTTGCCAGGGCAAATTTTTTTTTTGTGTTTTTTTTTTGTTTGTTTGGTTTTTTTTAGAGATGGGGAGCGACCCATCAGGCAAGGGTCGCTCCCCTGGGGGGCAAATTGTGTTTAGACCATTTCTGCCCCCTTGGGGGCAGATTGGTAGATTTTAGGTCAATCTGCCCCAAGGGGGCAGAAACCACTAGGCACCGGGGATTTGTTTTTTGGCGCCAATGTCACGCAGGGGGAGCGACCCCGTAGGCAAGGGTCCCTCCGGGGGGGGGGAGTGGGTGTTCCGGGGGCAAATTTATTTTAGGCCATTTCTGCCCCCCCTGGGGGCAGAAACCTCTAGGCGCCAGGGCAAATTTTTTTTGTGTGTTTTTCTTTTTTGTTTGTTTGGTTTTTTTTAGAGATGGGGAGCGACCCATCAGGCAAGGGTCGCTCCCCTGGGGGGCAAATTGTGTTTAGACCATTTCTGCCCCCCTTGGGGGCAGATTGGTAGATTTTAGGTCAATCTGCCCCAAGGGGGCAGAAACCACTAGGCACCGGGGATTTGTTTTTTGGCGCCAATGTCACGCAGGGGGAGCGACCCCATAGGCAAGGGTCGCTCCGGGGGCGGGGGTTGGATGTTCGGGGGGCAAATTTATTTTAGGCCATTTCATCGGCCTATTATTAGGCCGATCTGCCACCAGGGGGGGGCAGAAAACTCTAGGCGCCAGGGCAAATTTTTTTTGTGTGTTTTTTTTTTTTGTATGTTTGTTTTTTTAGAGATGGGGAGCGACCCATCAGGCAAGGGTCGCTCCCCTGGGGGGCAAACTGTGTTTAGACCATTTCTGCCCCCCTTGGGGGCAGATTGGTCGATTTTAGGTCAATCTGCCCCAAGGGGGCGGAAACCACTAGGCACCGGGAATTTGATTTTTGCCGCCAATGTCACGCAGGGGTAGCGACCCCGTAGGCAAGGGTCGCACCTGGGCAGGGGGGGTTTGGGGGGGTGGGGGGTCAAATTTATTTGAGGGCATTTCCCCCCCCGGGGCCAGCTGAGCTAGAGGCCAAAATCCACAGGTAGGCACTTTGCAAAAAACACCTCTGTTTTCTGTGAAAAAATATGTTGTGTTTTGGGCCATTTCCTTTTGTGGGCGCTAGGCCTACCCACACAAGTGAGGTACCATTTTTATGGAGAGACTTAGGGGAACGCTGGGTGGAAGGAAATTTGTGGCTCCTCTCAGATTCCAGAACTTTCTGTCACCGAAATGAGAGGAAAAAGTGTTTTTTAGCCAGATTTTGATGTTTGCAAAGAATTCTGGGTAACAGAACCTGGTCAGAGCCCCGCAAATCACCCCATCTTGGATTCCCCTAGGTCTCTAGTTTTCAGAAATGCACAGGTTTGGTAGGTTTCCCTAGGTGGCGGCTGAGCTACAGGCCAAAATCTACAGGTAGGCACTTTGCTAAAAACAGGTCTGTTTTCTGTGATGTGTCCACGTTGCGCTTTGGGGTGTTTCCTGTTGCGGGCGCTAGGCCTACCCACACAAGTGAGGTATCATTTTTATCGGGAGACGTGGGGGAACGCTGGGTGGAAGGAAATTTGTAGCTCCTCTCAGATTCCAGAACTTTCTGCCACAAAAATGTGAGGGACATGTGTTTTTTTAGCCAAATTTTGAGGTTTGCAAAGGATTCTGGGTAACAGAACCTGGTCCGAGCCCCGCAAGTCACCCCTCCTTGGATTCCCCTAGGTCTCTAGTTTTCAGAAATGCACAGGTTTGGTAGGTTTCCCTAGGTGCCGGCTGAGCTAGAGGACAAAGTCTACAGGTAGGCACTTCGCAAAAAACACCTCTGTTTTTTTCCAAAATTTAGGATGTGTCCACGTTGCGCTTTGGGGTGTTTCCTGTCGCCAGCGCTAGGCCTACCCACGCAAGTGAGGTATCATTTTTATCGGGAGACTTGGGGGAACGCTGGGTGGAAGGAAATTTGTAGCTCCTCTCAGATTCCAGAACTTTCTGCCACAGAAATGTGAGGGACATCTGTTTTTTTAGCCAAATTTTGAGGTTTGCAAAGGATTCTGGGTAACAGAACCTGGTCCGAGCCCCGCAAGTCACCCCTCCTTGGATTCCCCTAGTTCTCTAGTTTTCAGAAATGCACAGGTTTGGTAGGTTTCCCTAGGTGCCGGCTGAGTTAGAGGCCAAAATCTACAGGTAGGCACTTCGCAAAAAACACCTCTGTTTTTTTCCCAAATTTAGGATGTGTCCACGTTGTGCTTTGGGGTGTTTCCTGTCTCCGGCGCTAGGCCGACCCACGCAAGTGAGGTATCATTTTTATCGGGAGACTTGGGGGAACGCTGGGTGGAAGGAAATTTGTAGCTCCTCTCAGATTCCAGAACTTTCTGCCACAAAAATGTGAGGGACATGTGTTTTTTTAGCCAAATTTTGAGGTTTGCAAAGGATTCTGGGTAATAGAACCTGGTCCGAGCCCCGCAAGTCACCCCTCCTTGGATTCCCCTAGGTCTCTAGTTTTCAGAAATGCACAGGTTTAGTAGGTTTCCCTAGGTGCCGGCTGAGCTAGATGCCAAAATCTACAGGTAGGCACTTCGCAAAAAACACCTCTGTTTTTTTCCAAAATTTAGGATGTGTCCACGTTGCGCTTTGGGGTGTTTCCTGTCGCCGGCGCTAGGCCTACCCACGCAAGTGAGGTATCATTTTTATCGGGAGACTTGGGGGAACGCTGGGTGGAAGGAAATTTGTAGCTCCTCTCAGATTCCAGAACTTTCTGCCACAGAAATGTGAGGGACATGTGTTTTTTTAGCCAAATTTTGAGGTTTGCAAAGGATTCTGGGTAACAGAACCTGGTCCGAGCCCCGCAAGTCACCCCTCCTTGGATTCCCCTAGGTCTCTAGTTTTCAGAAAGGCACAGGTTTGGTAGGTTTCCCTAGGTGCCGGCTGAGCTAGAGGCCAAAATCTACAGGTAGGCACTTCGCAAAAAACACCTCTGTTTTTTTCCAAAATTTAGGATGTGTCCACGTTGCGCTTTGGGGTGTTTCCTGTCGCCGGCGCTAGGCCTACCTACGCAAGTGAGGTGTCATTTTTATCGGGAGACTTGGGGGAACGCTGGGTGGAAGGAAATTTGTAGCTCCTCTCAGATTCCAGAACTTTCTGCCACAGAAATGTGAGGGACATGTGTTTTTTTAGCCAAATTTTGAGGTTTGCAAAGGATTCTGGGTAACAGAACCTGGTCCGAGCCCCGCAAGTCACCCCTCCTTAGATTCCCCTAGGTCTCTAGTTTTCAGAAATGCACAGGTTTGGTAGGTTTCCCTAGGTGCGGGCTGAGCTAGAGGCCAAAATCTACAGGTAGGAACTTCGCAAAAAACACCTCTGTTTTTTTCCAAAATTTAGGATGTGTCCACGTTGCGCTTTGGGGTGTTTCCTGTCGCCGGCGCTAGGCCTACCCACGCAAGTGGGGAATCATTTTTATCGGGAGACTTGGGGGAACGCTGGGCGGAAGGAAATTTGTAGCTCCTCTCAGATTCCAGAACTTTCTGCCACAAAAATGTGAGGGACATGTGTTTTTTTAGCCAAATTTTGAGGTTTGCAAAGGATTCTGGGTAACAGAACCTGGTCCGAGCCCCGCAAGTCACCCCTCCTTGGATTCCCCTAGGTCTCTAGTTTTCAGAAATGCACAGGTTTGGTAGGTTTCCCTAGGTGCCGGCTGAGCTAGAGGCCAAAATCTACAGGTAGGCACTTCGCAAAAAACACCTCTGTTTTTTTCCAAAATTTAGGATGTGTCCACGTTGCGCTTTGGGGTGTTTCCTGTTGCCGGCGCTAGGCCTACCCACGCAAGTGAGGTATCATTTTTATCGGGAGACTTGGGGGAACGCTGGGTGGAAGGAAATTTGTAGCTCCTCTCAGATTCCAGAACTTTCTGCCACAGAAATGTGAGGGACATGTGTTTTTTTAGCCAAATTTTGAGGTTTGCAAAGGATTCTGGGTAACAGAACCTGGTCCGAGCCCCGCAAGTCACCCCTCCTTGGATTCCCCTAGGTCTCTAGTTTTCAGAAATGCACAGGTTTGGTAGGTTTCCATAGGTGCCGGCTGAGCTAGAGGCCAAAATCTACAGGTAGGCACTTCGCAAAAAACACCTCTGTTTTCTTCCAAAAATTTGGATGTGTCCACGTTGCGCTTTGGGGCGTTTCCTGTTGCGGGCACTAGGCCTACCCACACAAGTGAGGTATCTTTTTTATCGGGAGACTTGGGGGAACATAGATTAGCAAAACAAGTGTTATTGCCCCTTGTCTTTCTCTACATTTTTTCCTTCCAAATATAGGAGAGTGTGTAAAAAAGACATCTATTTGAGAAATGCCCTGTAATTCACATGCTAGTTTGGTCACCCCGGAATTCAGATATGTGCAAATAACCACTGCTCCTCAACACCTTATCTTGTGCCCTTTTTGGAAATACAAAGGTTTTCTTGATAGCAATTTTTTACTCTTTATATTTCAGCAAATGAATTGCTTTATACCCGGTATAGATTGAAAACGCACGTCAGGGTGCAGCTCATTTATTGGCTCTGGGTTCCTTGGGTTCTTGATGAACCTACAAGCCCTATATATCCCCGCAACCAGAGGAGTCCAGCAGACGTAACGGTATATTGCTTTCGATAATCTGACATTGCAGGGAAAAGTTACAGAGTAAAACGTAGAGAAACATTTATGTTTTTTTCACCTCAATTTCAATATTTTTCTTTTTCAGTTGTTATTTTCTGTAGGAAACCCTTGTAGGATCTACACAAATGACCCCTTGCTGAATTCAGAATTTTGTCTACTTTTCAGAAATGTTTAGGTTTCTGGGATCCAGCATTGGTTTCATGCCCATTTCTGTCACTGACTGGAAGGAGGCTGAAAGCACAAAAAACTGCAAAAATGGGGTATGCCCCAGTAAAATGCCAAAATTGTGTTGAAAAATTGGGTTTTCTGATTCAAGTCTGCCTGTTCCTGAAAGCTGGGAAGCTGCTGAGTTTCGCACCGCAAACCCTTTGTTGATGCCCTTTTCAGGGGAGAAACCACAAGCCTTTTTCTGCAGCCACTTTTTCCAATTGTTTTGAAAAAAACGAAATTTTCACTGTATTTTTACCAATTTCTTGGCCTCCTTCAAGGGAACCCACAAAGTCTGGGTACCTCTAGAATCCCTAGGATGTTGGAAAAAAAGGACGCAAATTTGGCTTGGTTAGCTTATGTGGACAAAAAGTTATGAGGGCCTAAGCGCGAACTGCCCCAAATAGGCAAAAAAAGGCCCGGCACAGGAGGGGGAAAAGGCCTGGCAGCGAAGGGGTTAAAGTATTTGAGGTGGCTACAATTGTGCAAACGTCTGAAGAATTGGCTGACCAGCAGATTTTCCTCTTGAGGCCAAGCTGAAAAATTGCAAAAGGTTATTCTTATCAGTTGTCCTTTGATGGGAGTCAAATGTGGAAAATGTTTTCAACAAGGAGGGTTAATGTCTCTATGGTGATGGAGTAGGTGAACTGTTGGATTTCATTTTTCATATTAATCCCTTCCAGGAAATTCATTGCACTTTGCAAGTCGCCCCTCTAAGTCACAAGGACATTATTGATGACCTCTTCCAGAATGCTTTCTGAATGGGTTGGTGTTAGTCAGTATTTAGGCTTCCTCATAGAAGCATGCAATGCTGAGAGCAAAGGTGATTCCCATAGAGTTGTATTGAATTTAAATAATGACTCAAGATTGATTTGATTCAGGATTGTATTGGTCTGCTGGGTACCGGTGTCCAGGTCTGATTCACTTTCAAAGGTGTGAAAAATTCTAGAGTGACAAAATTAGTCCCTCAAAAATTCAGCTTCTATCTTCTATATTCAATTGTTAGTTTCACCTACTTCAATCAGGTTGTTTATCTATCTTTTAAATGTTTCCATTTGGATTGTTTTTTAGTTTTAGTAATTCCTGTCAACATTTAATAGGTGAAGACAATACTCCATGTTGTAATCTTTAATCAACTGAATAATCCCTCTGTGAACTGATGAGGAAATAATAATAAAACCAGCTGACAAAGGTGAAGTCATAAACATACAGAACAAAGCTGACCACAGGGTGGAGTGTTTCCACACCTTAAATGATCACAATAATCACAAAAACTAGAGACCAATCCAATGGAAACCATGGAAAGAGAAACAAAATAATGCAATTAAAGAAGGTGACAGATGGATGTCAGAAGAGTAGGCAGGCATCAAAAAGCATGCCCAAATGGATTAAAAAAAAAACATATCATCACAGTGATAGCACAAACAACTGACAGCCCAAAGAGTGAGGCTGAATGAGCAGCTTCACATTATTTATGCTCAATTTGTGTCACAGGGTTCATCCTCAGCCCCTGGGAGGTTTGTTAATAAAAACAAATACAAATTGTTAAAAAAAAACACATTGGTCCACAAGATGATGGCACTGAAAGGGACCATTTTTATCTCTGTGTTATGACGTTCATTTTGGCACAGTGTTGGCTCTCACAAAGGAACCAATGACTGAAGAAGGCTGGCCCATGCTCCATTGTTGGACAGAAGCAAAATGTGAATGACACTCAAGCAGATTACTGGATGAAGAGGACTCATTAAAAAAAACTCTATATTTTACTGTATTATATATATATTTTGGGTAAAATCAAAAGGTATGAGCTAAAGCCACACCTAGAAACTGAATTACTGACATTCTATATGTGGCAAACGTATCTAAAGATTCATTTAACCATGTTGTAGATCAGCAGTGTCCAGATTTTGAGCATAACCACTAAATGCGAATGGGTTTAATTTCGGTTTCAGTTACGAAAACGTACGTTAGGTGGATATTCTAAAGTTTTGTGATGGTTCCTACCGTCCAGGACCTACGTTATACATCTCTGTTTTTTGTGGCTATGGGGCATTTTGTGTACTGTAGACCTACATATGCAAATCAATCACATATAATGACACAGAGACTACCTTGTGGTTTTCTAATGTGCTGAATTTGTTTTTGGATAAGGCTTTAGAAAAATATGGGAGAATTGACTATCTATTGTCGAATGCAGCAGCGGGGCTCGACCTCAAGAACATCTTTGATACCACAGAAGAAGAGTGGAATGAGGTAAGAAGACTGTATAGTTCTAAAGTTATTCTCATTTTAAGAGTCTCACTTTGATTCATTGTGATATCTGCAGTTCAGTAGGCTCACCAGTCTTTTAAGCACTTGTATATTCTTCCTGTGCTAGTGCATTTATATTTCTGGGAAGAGTTAGTAATGTGTGTTATATTGATATAATTATATCAATGACTGTGTTCTCAATTCACATGCCTCACTAATAAATAAATCTATCAGGAATTTGAATAATAAATAAAATGGTTTTTTAATGATGAAGTGATGAGGGAGAAAATGGTGATCACGTTTTTGGTTATTGGTGTAGTAGATGTAACCCAACTTCAAAACCATTATTTACTGCGCTGATCTATCTGAAACTTCAAAGGAGTTCCCTGTTGAGTACTAGAGACTTTTGGCTGCCCAGTCACCTCTTGCAGAAGCTAATTTCCCCTTGTGTGGTTTCAGTGTACTAAAGGCCCTTTGATATGCCAGCTGTGGAGTACCACAATTGCTACGACCTAAAGAAGCATCTAAAGAGTGATTTTTATTACTGGGAGGCTCTGTAAAAAATCTTTCTTACACAAATACTAGAAAAAGTACAGCTAGAGTAAAACTAACCATAGAACCTGATTGTATGTTGAAAAAAAGTATATAATGAATATTGGTCCTTGTACTATGTACCATTCAAAAGTTACAATGTAACACCTTTTTTATATTAATAACACAATATGAACATCACTGCAGATTACACTCTTTATCCCAAAGGATAGGTGCTTTCCTTTTGAATCCCAGATGACTGCAACATTTGAGCATCACTAAGCATTCAATTTGAATGAGCGTCATCTGCCAGTAGATAGACCTAGGTGCAGACAACACTCTTTAAAGCGCAACCTACACAAATGTGCCTATGTTTGCACATCTTGTACACAGCCTACCCAGACACCCTTATCCAATTGACTACAGGCATCAGACCAAACACTAAATTGGGACACTGAAGGTTGTATCTCACACACTTTTCTAGGATCATTATTGTGAAAGAGTGCATTTGAGAGTTTCACACAATAGCAAAGGACAAAAAAACATTGCAAAAACAGGGCTTCTCACAGGTAGAACCCAAATCGTCTACAAAGGGCTTTTTCAAAACTGGAAAGCTTTTTAGTTCACCTAGATGCCACCACTCAGCCTAGCGCGTCAGTACCTTATTGCCAAACTGGGACAAAGAGTGCTATAATAAACCATCAAATAAATGATTACATTACAAAGTCTCTTCCGAGCACCAGCAATCATCAGAGAATCTCACTTCTCAGCCTCTCACTAGCTCAAACATGGGAACCAACCAGTGGTATAAAGGCCATCTAATTGCCTTAGCTAGCAAAAGGAACAAGAAGGTCTGTAGCGCACCCCACACATATCAAAAGCACTACAGAGGAATGACAATAATGTGCTTACTTTTCATCTTCTATCAACAAAAAGAGTCATTCAGGAACAGATAGGTAAATGGGGCGCCACAGATATCATCCAGGATCGAAGTGCATCTGAGCATCAGTAGACAATGACCAAATTAGATCTCTTTAATTCTCTCACTATTCACAGCTATTCACTTAAGTGAGTGTATTTCAACCTTATGTAAGACAATTGAAGAAAGCCTCAGGGATTCAATTATATGTTGAAAGTGCAATGCTAACCAGATCCATTATCAATTATGTTGTCCAGTGCTAGAACTGACATTTTCAAGTGGCCCTTCATACATTTTATGTACAAATATCAGTGTCTCATTGGTGTTAACTCTTTAGCATTAAACTCTCGAAAGCAATTCAGACTTAAAGCATACGTCTCTCTCAGAAAAGTGGTGATAATGGAATGGAGCTGAATAAATGTATGGTATTCCAGTTACTGCTAATTTTTTCAGCTCTGTACCATTTATGAAACATGTAGAGTACTACAGAGAAATGCACTGGGAGTACCAGGAGATAAACAGATTATAGTATCATTCTCCTGTTAATTTTAAATGATGTCTCAAAAAGCGGTAATAACAGTGTACATTATGCTACTGAATAGTTATTTCACCAACTACTGATTGCTTCATACTGCATTTAGAGGAGCACTTTAAGATCAAACCAATGGTGGTAAAATAACCAGAACAAACACAAACATGATACTCTAAAAAGCATTACAAAACAGAGCCAGTTCGAGGAGAGATGTGGCTTTCCACCCTGTCTCAAAAAAGCAATTCAAAATCTATATTTTTATTCCTTTCATTTTTTTCTTTTTGGTTTCAGGTTTTGCACACAAATGTAACTGTTGCATTCCTGTTGGTGAAGGAGGTCCTTCCTCACATGCAGAATTCTGGGTAAGACACACAAGAGCTGGCTGGGAAATGAAGACTTGAAGAGCCTCATTTAGTGTTTGGAGGGTGGAATACAAAGAGGGCAATTATCCTGTCCTCGGTTTACAAGTACTAAAGGCTATAATTCATGTGTTAGATGATAGCAGAACATGTGCCATGTTTTTGATGGAGTATCCCAGTAGCCAACCTCTTAATAGGCCCAAAAGGTGTTAATGTAATCTCACAATGTTGTTGCTCAGTGATGGAGGATATTTTCAAACTGCATTGTTACAAAGGTGGTAAGAGTCAATTTTAATTCTGACTGATCATTTCTTGAGGAAGGGTATGAGATTTTGAAGAACAAATTCTATGACATTACCCCAATGCATGCTTACTTGGATAGCCTCCGGATATACTAGAGGACAAAATGATTTAAGGATAAAGGACTCTACAGCGGAGGACTGCAAAATTCAAACAACCCTAGCTAAGAAGCAGTCGTTCTCTGGAGAAACCATCCACCTTTAGAATCCTACCCTACAAAAATAGGAACTCATGCAGCTTTCCATTCTTTCAGGAGCTAATAAAAACACATTTTTGACATGCACTTATACCAGTTCAATCCTCTTGGCTCTTTCCTGAGTTGAACACTACTCTCCCCACATCTTGAAAGTTATATATGAGATAAAGTAGCACCTGTCATACCTCATAAGGACATTGCAAGTCATAAAGAGGAGCAAGGCTACAGGACAAGTACCTTTGTAAGGTCAGTGAAATTTGGGGTGACTTGCAATATTCTTACAATGTACAGCAGAGGGTGTTTTATTTCTTCTAATACATGGTCACACCTACCACACAAAACGTGTGCTATTTGTTGCAAAATTATAGGTCAAATAATAATAATGCAATTCCACAAAATGTGTACAAACATGCAGTGATATTTTCTTTTCCTTCCCGCAGGTCCACAAAATATATATGTTCCCATTATTATCTCATTTTTTCTGATCAGTATTTATTTTAGAAAAAAACAGATAGAAGGAAAAGATAGTTTATTTTCATTGTTTGAAATGCTTTTACTATGCTCTGTGATGCGCCTTTCTCCTTGTCAGCGGCATTATAATGTTATAACTTTTTTAGGTTTAATCAGCTTTATTATTCAATATCTGCAAATCAACAATAGTCAATCAACGCAAAAAGTAGTATCGTATTCTTTATTCGGTATGAAAAAATGCAACCATAAAAAATAAGTAAACAGAACAATACATAAATCAATTAGCAAGAGAAACATTGTATAAAAATGTCCAATTTTAAAAAAACAATTAAAACATCAATATTAAGAATTAAAAACAATTCTTAAAAGTACTCTACATTACTACGCCAATCGATAGCTCCCCTCAGGAAAGATCTCAACCCTCGCCACACCAATGCATCTGAAGCCATTCGCAGCCACAAGAAAGCAGGGCGATATTGAACAAAACCCTTGGGCCTCAACAGCGAGAATAAAGAACAACGCCTAAAAGGTTCATTATAAGCACAGAATAATGTAAAATGGGTCAGAGTCTGCAAAGACACCCCGTCACAGGGACATGGTCTAATAGATTTAGCACCATACTGGCCTAGCGGGAAACATAGATTACTTCTAATAACCCCAAGGCGAAATCGGGTAATCAAAGACCTTTCCCTCACATCATTTATCTCTAAGAGATAGGGCTCAGGGCCAAGCCCCATCTTAAGCATAATAAAATCCCTGACCGATTTTTTTCCCTAAAACCTCCCCCTCTCTTTTGGCCCCCAGGATTCTCAAAAAGTTGTCCTTTACCCAGTTTTTATCCCGACTAGTCAGACCCTCGGGAGTGTCAAACAAGTCAGGCCGCCCCAAAACATGGGCCGCCTTTCTTATATACATCAGCCAGGGAATATTCTTAACGTGGTCACAAGCCAGGCAGTCCCTTAAAATCTCTCTATTAAAAGTAGCATGTTCATTACTCCAAATAAAGATCCATAGCAAGAGGGGAGCCAGTTGAATTGTGTCTTCAACAAACTCAAGATCCAATTCCAAATGAAGACAAAAACCAGAGGTATTTTGGCCAACCCCCAATAGCCTTCTACAGAAACGATTTTCTTCTACAGTGGGGGCTCGGGTATCCGTATACCCCCAAAGTGCTGCACCATACAGCAGGACTGGGAGACTTTTACGCCTATAGATTTCAAGCAATGGCTTAATGGGTTTATTACCTACTCTATCAGCAAAGTCAAATGTAGCACCAACTGTAGCATGGAAAAGCGTTCCCCTTTTAGCAATACAGGGTTTCCATGCACCTTTATCATCATAGATGACCCTTAAGTATGGGAAATCATGTACCCTGCTAATAGTTTGCTCTTCAATCTTCAGCTCCCCCACCCTGCTCAGAGGTTTACCACATACCATGAAGTGTGATTTTTTTATAGTTAATCTCTAAGTCCAAGGCTGACATAAAAGAAACATAGGCTCTAACTACTTTACGGAGGCCATTCATAGTGCGGACCATAAGCACTGCATCATCCGCATACGTCAATACAGAGACATTATTACCATTCACCTTAGGAACGTCCCTAGAGTGTTCCATCAAGAAATCAGACAATCTATTTGTATATAAAAGAAAAAGAGTAGGGGCCAGAACACAACCCTGGCGTACGACCCATGTGAGCTTGAAGGCATCTGAACACTCCCCATTTGACCCCACCCTCACATTTGCAGCCGTTCCTAGGTGGAGGTACCGAAGCAACTCCACAATGTTAGGATCCATCCCTATCTGATTAAGCTTCTCCCACAGTATAGCCCGATTTACCTTATCAAAGGCACAACTGAGGTCCATGAAGGCAAGGTAGAGAGTGCCCTTCCTAGCTTAAGTGTATTTCCCAATCATCATCAGCAAATTAAGACGCTGTTCCCGAATGCCAAGTACTTCCCTAAAACCGTACTGGGCACGGCTCAAAATGTCATTATCTGCCATCCAGGCCTCAATAAGCCTTAACATTTTCCGGCCCATAATTTTGGCTGAAGAATCAAGGAGGGAAATGGGGCGATAAGACTTAGGATCATTCCGGTCCCCCTTTTTAAACACTGGGATAATACAGGCCGATCTCCAAGAGGCAGGAATTCCCACAGTAACTGCTGCATTAAGAACATTTAGCAGGATAGGCGCCCATAACTGGGTACAGGATTTACAAAGTTCCATAGGGATCGAATCCGGGCCCGGTGCTTTATTACTAGTGCTACCCTGGAGTGCATCAATAACCTCCTGAAGTGAGAACCTAATAGCTAGATTTGGAATCACATCATACTCATTGTCCCAGTTATTTCTTAGGGGGCTTCCCTTAAAAGTTCTGCAAAACTAATTTACCCAGGCCTCCGGGGCAATATTACAGCCCAGACCCTCAGATGTTTCAGTTTCAAAAGAACCTCTATTTACCACCTTCCAGAACAGACCGGGGTCCTTCAGGACTGTGGCGCGCTCCAGTTCCTCCCAGGCTTTTTCCTTAAGTTTAAGCTTACAGTCCCACAGAGCCCTTTTATACTTAATCCTTGCCTCTTTCACAAGGGCCCTATCTCTGGGGTGTTCTTTTAGGGCCGTTTTCATATTTTTCCTAGCATCATAACAAGCCTTACCGAACCACCCACATCCATGCTTACTGGGGCGATTACCTTTTGAAAGTAAGCAGTCTTCAAATGAAATATTTGTATTAAGTATTGCTGCCATAACTTCTTTGGGACTGGGA
The DNA here is from genome assembly GCF_031143425.1 of Pleurodeles waltl. Lineage (NCBI taxonomy): Eukaryota > Metazoa > Chordata > Amphibia > Caudata > Salamandridae > Pleurodeles > Pleurodeles waltl. The sequence goes on from NC_090450.1 coordinate 41,699,212, forward strand.
GTTTCTGCCAAACGTATATCTGTGATCAAATTTAAGTTATACCCCACAACCCTTTCTACAACTTGCTGGGAATCTACCTGTTTCCAGCCAACTCACCTGCCCTGATCTTTTATCCTCACTGATACCGGCCCGCCCCGTCCTAGTTTACATGGGGCCCCTGGGAGATTAAAACAGACTGGGAGGGGGTTATGATCACTAATTCCCTGCCCTAAAACCTCTCCTCCAGTCACCAGATCTTTCAGTAGTGGAGAAACAAATATATAGTTGATTGTTGAACCAGACCCTCTACCTACAAAAGTTGGGAGCTGGTGAGTGTCCACTACTTCAATATCACAAATGTTCAGAAGGCCCATCTTTCTTAGTCCTTTGATCAGAACCCTACCTCTAGAATCCTGAACACCTTCCACCAAATAATCCTCACAGTCATACTCAAAAGGATTTACCACTGTGCGAAGTCGCCCCAACTCTGCATTGAAATCTCCTGACACAATAGCACAGAATTCCAGCCCCACCTCCTCCATTCCACACTTCAATACCTGAAGGACTGAGAAGAGGGTCCTAATTTGGCACCCCACATCCCAGACAGCATTATAAAAGTTTACCAAAAGGACGTTAAAGTTTTTTGAAAAAATTACCCAAATAGGCAGAATACCCTGGTGGTTACAGTTAATTTGAAATGCACCCACTACTTTGGAAAAGCGGATTAGTGTAACCAGACCACCTTTCGAGCGGCCTCCAAGCGACCGCACAGCCGGGACAGCAAATCTATTATATCCATCCCATGCAGCCTGCCCATCCGACCAGGTTTCCTGGAGTATGATAATATCGTAATTAGCCAGTCACCCTTCCCAGGCCTGATCAGATAACTTGGCATCATACCCTGCAATATTCCATGAAATAAGGCCACACTGCGTAAACTCCCCCTCCTGCACCACCCTTGTCATATCAGTATTCTGGAATACTGCCCGATTCGCTGTCTGAGTCTTAGTGCATTGTCAATCCACCCCTTCCAAGTCAAGATCTCTAATGACATCAGCTCTCCTACTAGTTAGCTGCATGGCGTTCTGACCTAGGTGGGGATTCCTACAGATATCAGGAAAAAACTCAGCACCCTGTTGCATATGATTATAAAAGTAACCCAAGGGGGCCATACCAATTTTGCCCACTCTGGGGGAAGCTGGGCTATATGTGAAGTGAAGCCGTTGGGCCAGGGCAGGATATCTAACATTTATAATAGTACAGTCCTCCTTACCCTCTTTTTTTTATAGGCCCGACCCAATCATTTCTTCTAACAAACAAAATCTCATTAAGATCCTTACATAAAATATCACAATTTTTACTCAACGAGTGACCAGTCCTATTTTTTAATTGGGCTGTAGATTCACTAGTGCCAGGGGCCAGAGCAGGAACGTTCGTCAACACCACCATGTAAGGGGCACAGGCCGGGGGAGCTCCAAGCAAACCAACGAGGAGCTTTTCTTCACCATGTTCTGGTTATGATTACCACCATTCTGTTGGCAATCCCCCCCAACTGCCACAGATCCACAGTCACGTTGCCTGCCACTACTAGATCTAGTTTCTGCCCTCCCACCTATTGGTTGGGCAGTGAGTGGATTTGGCACAGGCTCAAAACAGGCCCCAGGATTTACACATTTATCCGGTTTCCGTGGCACTCTCCCCAAGACTCCCAAAGCTTCCTCCTGCAAGATCACCTCCTCACTTGATTGATACATAGAGCTAGAGGCCACAGGTCCACCTGTAGGTTGACTAGCCCTCCCCTGCTCACATAACCGAGAGACTGCTTTTTCAATGGCCATTAATTTTGTCACAACAGAAGACAAAATATCCTCAATCATCTCCTTAAATGTTAGCAATAAGTTAGTTGCATCACATCCCAAGAGCTGGCAGGAGTCAGGACCCTTATTCAGGCCTTCAGAAATTTCCAAAAGAGATTATCTCACTTTAGTCCCCGTTTTCTTTAATAACTTTTTCTTTCTCTGGGAGGGCTGCAGTTATCCAGGGGGCAAGCCGGAGGAGAGGTCAGCAGGAGCCTCTTACTTCTTCTCGAAGGCCCTGGTCCACCACGATCCCCGTTAACACAGTATGGGCAAGCTCCTGGGCGGCACATTGATCTCTCCAAAGGTGAGCCATCTCCTCAGCCAGGCCCTCCGAGGGATCACTAACTACTGATACATGGCGCCAGTCATTCATCTCCATGGAGAGCCTCCTCTCTGCCAAATCAATTTCCTTAGTCACAACCCCAACGGCTCTTGCAAGGAAGGAATCCAATGTGGTATTTGAGTTATCCTGCCTTCCACCACCACCACTCAGGGCTCCAGTTTGCTGACCCTTTTTCCTGCCCATTTCACAAGAGGTAAGACCGCACTGAGTAGGTCAGCAAAAATCACAAATTAAGATACAGTCTCTGACCTATATCACACAATGAATCTCCAGCACTAGAAAAAGGTAGAATAAACACAGACTCACTGTCCATACAAGAATAAAAAGGGGGCTGGCTTAGCCCAGCCTCTGTCGGTCGATGATGGGCGCAAGACGGGCCCGCCCTTGGCCCGCGCGCGTCCCAAGCAGCGGGAAGGTTCTTTGCGCTGTATAGCGCTCCAGGGGCTTGCTCCGCCCCCTGCCTCTCGTGGTTCCTGGGACACTGAGTCCCCATCCCTCCAAGCACACAGCAGCTCGTCCCGCGCAGCGAGAAGGTTATTTGCGCTTTATAGCGCTCCCGGGGCTTGCTCCGCCCCCTGCCTCTCGTGGTTCCTGGGACACTGAGTCCCCATCCCTCCAAGCACACAGCAGCTCGTTGCAAAAAGTAGTAAAAGTACAAAGCTAATAAGCTATGTATAAGATAGAAGCTGTTTACAATTTTATGTTATAAAGGACGGGGGAGGGCATAAAAGGGGAACTGGGAACACAGGTCTATATTCGAAGATCAGGTAGGCGTACACAGTAATATATAAGTGCAATAAAAAAAACTAGAACCATGTTTTGGAGAAAAGAACAGAGAAAATAAATTATGGTGGTTTAAAATTCTCAGACCTAATGGATTGATCACATTGTTTAACCTTCCTATTAAGAAAATTCATTAATGCGGAGCAATATAAATCTCTATTCACCATGGATCTACAAACAGAAGCAAAAATAGTATCTGAGGGGTGAAAATGGCAAACATTATTCTACCAAGCTGCAAAAGATATACTAGAGGAGGATTTCCAGTTAATTGCAACTTGTTGAAAAGCTAAGGCCAACATCAGATCAAATAATCCTTTTTTATGAGCATGTAATTCAATTTTATCAGATAAGCTACCTAAACAAATTGAGATAATCAACATAGGGTGTTTTATTTTAAAAAATGATTGAAAGTTGGGTCCATACTTTTTGCCAAAAAATAGCAGTAGGGGGGCATAAAAAAAGAATATGGAGTAAATCCCCTTTCGAGGAATGACATGACCAACAAGTAGGGCTAATATAACAAATGTAAACATGAATCCGGGGAAGAAAGGGATGAGGTATGGAGTCTAATGGTAACAAATAGAAAATATCCGAAACAATCGGCATAAGGATTAAAAATTTGTGCCAAAATGATCGAGGACAGTCAAAAATCATTTGAAATTGAGGGAAGGAAAGAGGATTAAGGCCATCAAAAATATCTTGAACCCAGATAATTCCCCTAGTTCTCCAAGAATTCCAATATAAGGGTCTATAATTAATATTTAGAATCTTGTAAAAAGTGGCTCTAGATGTGATTGAAATTTGATAAGGGGGCGCAATAAACAGCAGGTATGTTTAAGAAGTGGTGAAGAAGTTATGTTATTTTTTTAAGAAAACTCTAACATTTTCTTCCTATAGAAAGGTGCAAGTAATGCTAGTTCAATGTCAAGCCACAAGGGAGTAAAAAAAGGAGGATGCAGAAGAAACCCATTTGGTAGCTTGTTTCAAGCAAAAAGCATTTGATAAGTCTGAAAATCTGGGAAATTCACCCCTCCATTTTCTTGAGCTTTTTAAAGAAGTGAGAGAGAAATTTGTGATTTTTTCTTATTCCAAAGAAATTTGGAGAAAAGTGAGCCATTTTTTTAAGTAAGTATCTGGTATATGAACTGGGGTCATAGATAATATATATAAAACAATGGGTATAATCATCATTTTTATGGAATCCATACGACCCCAGCAAGATAAATAAAGAGAATTCCAGGAGGACAATAATTGATCAATTCTATTGAAATATTCCTTTATATTTATTTGACCAGACTCTAAAAGGGAATTAGTAGACCAAACGCCCAAATATTTGATTGGTCAATGGAATGCTTAGTGCAAAACTTAGTAAGGGGCAGAATTTCAGTCTTCTCTGAATTAATTTTATAACAGAGACAAATAAAAAAAGTTTGACAGCTCTTTAAGCAAAGCAGGAATAGATGCATCAGGGTTAGATAGGAAGAGAAGAATATCATCTGCATAGGCAGATAATTTCAAATGTTTATTTCCATATTGTAAACCTGATATAAGAGTACTGTCACAGATATGAGAAAGAAAAGGTTCAAGGGCTAAAACAAATAAAGGAGGAGATAAGGGGAAACCTTGACAAACCCCTCGTTGCAAGGAAAATATTGAGAGACATGACAATTCATTAGTACGGCAGGCTGAGGATCTGTGTAAGCAAATAAATAAGAGAAGTAATCTTGGGTCACAAAAGCATACCATTGCAATACTTTGAGTAAAAAAGACCAGCTTACTCTGTCGAAGGCTTTTTCAGCATCTACAGAAATAGCTGCAAGAGGATAGGAAAGAGAAGGAGCTTTATTTTATACATTAAAAAATAAACAAGAATTATCTGAGGTTGGTCTGCCTTTAACAAAACCATAACTGTTCTTTACCAATTATTCTGAGCAAAAAGGGCTCAATTTGAAGGGCCAGTAACTTGGCAAATATGTTCTAATCTACATTTACAAGAGATATAGGAAAATTCTTGAACTGCGTAGTGTCTCCTCCGTCCTTATGTGTTAGACAAAAAGTAGCCTCCTGAAAAGTACCACCAGCTTTGCCAGTAAAAAAGAAAAACTGAAAGAGTTGTAGAAGTTTAGGCATCAAAAGATTGGAAAAATGTAGATAAAATTCAACAGTAAACCCATATGGGCCGGCTTCACTTTTCTCAGTGTGTTAAGAGTTTTGAGTAACTCTGTAATTGATAAATCAGCTTCAAGAGGATCAAAATTCAATAAAGACTGGGAAGGAGGTGAAACAGTTTTAAGATAAAAATCAATAGAAGTAGAATGAATTGGATGATCCAGAGTACATACATCTCTATAACATTTTTTGATTTCAGCTAAAATGTTTTCATCTTTAAATAAAAGTGATGAATGAATGGATTCAATAATAGAGCATTCTTTACGAATTTTCAAATAATTGGCTAAAAGTTTTCCTGATTTGTGACGACCCCCATAATAACGGGCACTACTACGCCATAATATGGAGGAAGCTTGATCAGTTGATTTTTTTCTTAAAGGCTAATTAGGCCCGGACTAGTTCATGAAAAAAAGAATCTGAGGAATAAAATTTATGTTCTAAATGCTTAATGTCAGACAGTAAGCGTTTCTGCTGATGAGCAAAAAAAGTATTCTTTTTAGAAACAAAATCTATGATAAAACCACGAGCTGAGGCTTTAAAAGAATCCCATGCCAATTGGAAGATGTGTCAGAAGTAGTGCCGAATAAAAATAATTCATCAGTGAAAGATACAAAGGAAGAGGAAAAGTTTGGATCTAACAAAAGAGCATCATTGAATTTATACCTAGCTGACTTGGGATGTGATCGAACCAGATCAAAATTGGCAACCAGTGGGGCATGGTCAGATATAGCTATAGGTTCCAAAGAGGTAGAGCTAAGGTTCTGTGTTAGTGATTTGCTAAGAAAAATATGATCTATGTGAGAAATGGAATCATATGGGGAGGAATAAAAGGAATACTCTTGAGCGGTGGGGTTACATAATCTCCAAGCATCCACTAAAGAATTCTGGAAAAGGTGGAGTGGAATTGCTTGTGAGATTTATTTGGAAGAAAACAAAATTGAGACTTCCGTTCAATAAAAGGGTCCATAATCTGATTACAGTTACCACCTAAAATAAAGAATTCATCTTGATATTGAAGACATTACTTAGCAACATTAGGCCAGAACAAAATATCTGGTTGAGTTGGACCACATACATTAAGAACACTAAACGGAATATTATTTATAAGTAATTTTACAAACAACCATCTACCTTCAGAATCATTTTCTTGAGCCATAACAATACAATGAAACTTTTTGTGACATAAAACGCAACTCCATTTCTCTTAGTAGAGGGAGGAGAAACAAAAACTAATCCCACCTAATTTCATTTAAGTTTTAATACCTCATTTTCTGTGAGATGAGTCTCTTGCAAAGGCACTAAGGGAGTCATAATGAACACTCTGAGATTCCTCACCGTGTTCATGCTGGCGGTCGAAAACATAGACTGCCAGCCCCCTTGTCACCCCGCCGGCCGTATAAACAACATTCCACTAGGCCGGCGGGCGGAAACAGTGGAATGCTGGGCCAGGACAATGCCGTCAGCTCCACATGGAGCTGTCGTCAGTGCCCCAGTGTGGCGGGTGCAGCTGCACCCATCGCGCAGATCACTGCCCATAAATCAGGCAGTGACCTGCAAGACTGGGCTGTGCACGGGTCCCATGCACTGCCCATGCTAAGTGCATGGGCAGTGCATGGGCCCCAGGGGGTGCCCCGGAGCACCCCTTCCACCAGAAAGGCTGGTGGAACCGGGTTCTTTATCCGGAGGGCAGCGCTGATTGCAGCGCTGCCCTTTCAGATGAAGAATTCCACCATCGTCAGGCTGCCTGTTGGCGGTCGCCTGCGGTGGTGGAGGACTGCCTGTAGCGGGCTCCACTGTGTACATTATGTGGAGGTCGAGGCCGTAATGCCGGTGGTGGAAATTTTCGTCCCCGCTGGCATGGAGGTCTCGACTGCCAAGTTCATAATTAGGGCCTAAATCTTGATTGTGAGAGACAAGGTGAGATAAGATTCTCTGGCTTTTCACTGGATTAACAAATCTTTTGACATTCCAAGATATTACTCAGAATGTAACCAACAGGAAATAAATATAGAGCTACACTACCTTCAAACATGCAAAAATTGTAACTGAAGACAAAAAGACATTCGGGAATGGGAAAACAGAGAAAAAAGAGAAGAACACAGGAAACAAGAAAGAGAAAAAGGGAAAAAGAGATGGGAGGGAAAAGGAATCGAATACAGTAAGAGATGACAGTACATGTCAAACGACGACTGAGCAACGCACCCTAATAGGAAACAAGAAGGAAATGGGGTGTGGCAACACACAGGAGACAGCACAACCAACACGAAGAAGCAGGCCATACCGGAACCTCACATGGGAGCAAACGGGACACAAGGACATGAGAGATCACAATGTTCTGTCAAGAGAATAAAAGAAATGATTGAATCAGCAATAAACATTAATAAGTATTAGTCTATGTCATATGGATCAAGAATAAAGACAATTAGAATTAATAATCAATTCATCTTGAAGCTGAAGGGCCTACAATATCTATCAAGTCTGTTGAGTGAGAATGGATTCATTTCCTAAGATCTGCAGGATCTTCAAAAGAGGATGTGTTATTTTGGAATGTGACTTTGAAAGTGCAAGGATGAAACAAACCATATCTGGCACCTAGTGGGCAAAATGCAGGGCAAAGATCAAGAAAATCTTTTCTACATTTAGCAGGTGCAGAAGACACATCTTGAGTCAAAAATAGTTTAGCACCAGAGCATATGAGTTGTTTTTTTGTTTTGGCTGCATTTAAAACTTGTAAAAGATCCATAAACTTCAGAAATTAGATGATTACACCCCAGGGTCTTGTTGGAGCAGAGGAAGTAGTGAGCCAATCTTTGGACTAGTTGAATATTCAAGAAGAGGATTCCTGTATATTATTTACACTTTGTTCAACCAAATTCATCCTAACTTCCATTGAGGACCATTTATCATCCAAATTTTGAATGTGAGAGTTAGTTTCCTCAATAAATGGTTGCAAGGCCCTGATTTCCTCAAGAATATTATCCAGAGAAACAGGAGATGTAGACTCCTGTAGAGGAGGGGAAGGAGGGTCATGTTTATGTCTTTTATTTGCCAAAGGCGATAATGACGATTTTGAGGGTAGGAGCATAGAAGCCATTGGACGAGGAGAATTAGCTTGAGCCATGTCAAAAGGAGAAATTGAAGCCTCCATCAAATGATTCATAAAATGATGATCCGAATCCAAGATAATATTCGGGGGAGCTTTAGTCTGCTGCAATAGTTTCTTGCTCTTTCCCATATATATCAAATTTGAAGAAAAATCTGAAGCAAATGACGTGAAAAATGAACGAACAAGACCCCAGACTCAGTTTTGAGAGAAAGTGACTGGAGTTCACCCAAAATAATAATTCCTAAAAAAATTCACAGTATAGTTCCAAGAAGAATCTGAAAAATAAGCACGCAGCCTTTAAATAGCAATTTAAATGCAAAAAACGTAAACAATGTGAGTGGAAACTTAAGTGAGGCAAATGGCATTCCATGAGGTGACATGAAAATAAAAAGCAGAGTGGTGAGGAAAACAAAATGGTGACCGCAGTAATCTAGTCGAAAAAACTGCAATTTTTAAGCTTATAAGCATCTTCAACAGCTTTAAAAGCAATAGAATCCATTCCAGGCATCATCCTATGTTATAATCTTGTAGTAGGGTGACCCATAAATGCAATAAAAATTGGGAAAAACCTCTCGAAGTTCTGGCGCAGCACTGAGCTCCGCGATCAGGCGTCCATCTTAGGTAGCATCCTAGCCACACCCCCATGAAGTTATAAATTAACTTATTAACTTACTGTAGTTTCTCTGGTGCATCATTGCTTTATTACAAGTGTCTAGATAGTTGACAATTCATTCAAATGTAAAATTGCAGGCTCACATGATGATAATCTAATGCATCGTGTCACTATGAAGCTTCCTATATATTAAATCCATTGTATTCCCAGCCAATATATTTCATGATAATTTATCATTGACTTGCGATTCGTATTTAGGTTCAGTTGCATGACAGAAACCTGTTAAGTAAATACATATACACAGAGCTAGCGACAGGGGGTCTGATTCTGAAAGCTATTTGGAGGTGTGAGCTTATTTTACATAATCAAACAGCCTTTTTCTCAAATTATCAAGATTTGCTTTTGAAAGAGCAGAGTAAATATCTTTCCAGGATTCAAAGGGGACACTCTGAAAATAGATGTGTTGCAAATAACGTTTATTAGCGTCTGCCACGGCCCCCCTCCCCACCACCACCAGCCGCTACAAATCCTTTAACAACAAAAGGATAATAAACTAAGTTTATTATCCTTTCATTGTTAAAGGGGGGGGGGGCACTGGGGATGACGGGCACTGTGCACTCCCCTAAGCGCGCATCTGTGTTTGGCCGGCCAAACACACATCCGCACTGTGCTCTCTACTGCCCCCACTGTGTTGCTGGGCTAGAGAGAGCAGGCACAGGCTCCCAGTCTGCCTGGGAGCGTCCCAGCTCTGAGCAGTGTCAGGATTGGTCACAGGGCAGGCTGGGAGCCTGTGCTGTCTGCTGAGGTACAGTTTTTCCTTTATATTTGTATTATTAATATTCACCCCTCTCCCCGTGCACCGCCCACTCCTTGTAACCCCCGCAAGCCACAACTGTATATCAAACATGCAATGACATTTCTCCTTGTACAGTTGTGTGCTATACAATTTCACAGGGGGACCAGCATATTTACAATTGCAAATTCACAAACATTATGCTCTGTTACAGTCTTTCACGAGAAACCTTTGTGAATCCCTTAAATTAGTAATCCCCCCCCCCTTTTGCTTCGTGTTTGCACCACTTTTGTGGCATAGCCGTGCCACAAAATGCTAGTAGATATTTACAAAGCCACTCAAGGGGCGATTTGTGCTGCCTTGCTTGGCCTTTAACGATATGTAACACAGCGTATCAGCTTGCCCTGCATTGCATTACATGTCATTCTGGAGGTGTCCATGGATGGAGTACAGACATTCCAGTGCATCTACCCGTGGATTTCGCACAGTCCCAGATTTACAAAGCTTTATTATCCTGGGAAGCTTCACAGAAGCTGGCGTAACGAGGGAAAATATTTTTTGCTTCTTGTTATTTCTTGTTTCTATGTGTGCTTCATTCTGCAGCACACATACAAAGGGAAAAATGTGGCAAGGTATTGCTTTTGTGCAGGAAGATATCCTTTCTTGAGCAACAACAAATTCTTGTAATGCAGGCACCCTTGTTCTATGGTGCAAGAATGCTTGTATTGGTGCTAAGATGCGCTATGAAAATGCAGAAGTGTGACATATAGTAGTGGATATGGCAAATTTTTGGCTCGCTTCCTTCCACGCTACGCAGCACCGCAAGTTGTCTTGCTGAACTGCGTTACGTCGAAGGTTGCTAAATCTAGCCCCAAATGCGACGGTGAAAAATAAATTGAAAATAATATACTGACTGCATCTCTTTGAACCAGGGGAGTAGAAGGAGCAGCTTGCAGGACACCTTGTAGGTTGTAGAGTATATTTTAGCAGAGGCAGCAGTACAAATCCTCCTGCCAAGTATTTGAATGTTTCCTAAAGTATCCCTGCACCCCTCCACTCACTGACTCAGACACACTCCACACAAACAAATGCACCCACACATTTGTACTTGCTGACAGACACACACACCACATACAGACAAGCCATGCTTACTACACACACACAACATGCATGCATCTGTGCGTGAGCGCACAGTTGTATGTACATATGTGTAAACACACACGCGTGCGCACATCAGAGCCCAGATCCTGATTTTTTTCTCTCTCTTGCAGGGGTGGATCCATTGTCCTGACTTCATCTGCAGCTGCCTATACATTTTACCCAGTAAGGATGTCATGTTATTTAGTGGCTACAGTGAGAGAAGGGCAAGAAAGAACAAATAAATCATAGTGTAGCTGAATTTTGCTTTATTTTGCCTCTTTGCCTCTAGCTACAGACAATATTGTAAACAATATTTAAATGTTTACTTAGGCCCTAATTATGACTGGATCAATGATATCGGAGTTGGGTGCTGGGCTCATGAAATACCATAGACTTCGATAAATTTCATTAGGCCAAACTTGCCTGAACTTAAAAGGGGAAAAATGAACAGTATCTATGGTTTCACCCAGATTTTCATTCACTGAGCACCAAAATCTGCATGTTCTTCACAAAAAAATCTGAATATATGATAATTTTTGTGCCTGTGATTCCAGACACACTGGTATCATATTTTTATTGAATACAACAATCATCGCATCTGACTCGGTCCACTTGTAATAACACTCTTATTGCCAGATTTCCAAGAAAGTGGCTCATCAGCTGTGATGAGCAACTTTTTTTGCACCCCCTTAACGACACAAAGCGTGCGCCATATTTACAATACGGCGCACCATGGCGTACGTTAGGAGAATAGCGTCAAACTTTATGATGACGCTATTGTGGTACTTTGCAGGAATAGTGCCATACATTGTGGTGCTAATCCTGCGAAGTGAAGGGAGGCCCATTGAAAATAATGGGCACATAATTTTAACACCTGCTCTGAGCAGGCGTTAAAAATTGTGCTAAAAATGGGGCAGTGAAATGTTGTAAATTTCACTGCACCAAAAAAATAATGCTAATGTGGTGCTAAGAGGTGCTTGTAAATCTAGCCCTTAGATTATTTGAGCCTCCTCACGGCGCTTGACCAAGTGGCTTTCTTGTCTGTGCTTTTAATTTAGGGCCTGATTATGACCTTGGTGGATGGGATACTCTGTCACAAAGGTGGCGGATATCCCATCCCGCCATATTACAAGTTCCATTATATCCTATGGAACTTGTATAACAGCGGATGTGATATCCGTCACGTTTGTGACGGAGTATCCCATCCGCCAAGGTTATAATCAGGCCCAAACTGTCTTACCACATCTACTGCTGATTTCAGAGAACTATTTTTTTTATTTCTAGTTTTTCTAACATTGGAGATTTAGCATTCAATAGGAGTGCATGTCCTGCTCTTTTCTGTTTCTTGTGCACCGCACACTCTTTCCCTCTTTCCTCCCTCTCGCTTTCCATCTCCAGTCTTTCTCTACTCCCTATCCTACCTCAGTACTTCTCCCTCCCACTTCCTATAAGATCAATCACTGCTATGACTCACTGTGTAAGTGTCTCTCTCTCTCTTGCCATCTCTCTGTCTCTCGCTTTCTCTTTTTTTACTCCTCCCTTCACTCTGCCTGCCACACTTTGCTTGCTGTATTTGGATTTGGCAGTGCTTGCCATTGAATAACTGCAGTAATTCTTCTTAGAATAGTATTTCTTATACTTTCAAGCAATATAAACACTATGTGGTGGCCATTTGTGAAGCACAAAAATATAACATTTAGCCATCTTGGAATGTTGTTTTCAAGACGGCCACCATGTTGCGCCTTCATGCACCATTAAGGACATCTTGGAATTATAGTCAATTCCAGTCCAAGACAACTGGTAGCCCTTATTGTCTTTGCTAATGCATGCATGAATTTACAAGCATTTCCTAAGCCAACAACAGCAACCACTAAGCATTGACAGAGTGAGACCAATTGGCTTTGCCAATGTTTGTGCATGTTATTAGCCCTATTATGTGTGCTTGGTCATGAATAATTCCTACACCCACCTTGCCACCCTCAAGCACCTTTCTCAGTGTCCTTGCCCATAAACAGATGGCTTTGGCATCCTCTGTCTTAGTGTTTCCACACCATGAAAACAAACAATTTTGCAACCCCTTTAAGTATGTATTTATGTTTGTATGTAATAGTTCCTTATGTTGTTATCCTAACTGGTAAGCAATTGGTCTTTGAAAAGCGGGATATCTGTAAGTAGCCTACAAGTTGTGTTGCCATCATTACAATCGCAAGCAACCCAGAGGCTGATATTCCCTTCTCACCTTCCCACAATCAGGCACATTGCTGACAGCACCTGCTCCATCACCACAATCAGCCTTGGTAGTCCACGTTTCCCATTAGTCACAAACATCCCGTAAACACAGGTTCCCTCCTATAATCGAAATAAATCTGCATGTAATGTCTGATCATCTCTAAGGGCCCTGCATATTCACAGTCATTGATACCTAACTTCCTGTTAGACCTGGCATCCTTGGTGTGGTCTCCCCTGTCTTCTTTGCTTCTGCTTGCCATGTTTGACTGTGTGCTGGACTCCGTTTTTGCTGTTTTTGACACTCTGGGTACTTTCCCACTGCTGATCAGTGCTAAAGTGCAAGTGCTCCCTGTGTAAATTATATGTGTAATTGGCTTTTCAATGATTGGCATATTTGATTTACTAGTAAGTCCCTAGTAGACTGCATTATAGGTGCCAAGGGCCTGTAAATCAAATGCTACTAGTGGGCCTGCAGCACTGGTTGTGCCACCCACATTAGTAGACCTGCAAACATGGCTCAGACCTGCCTCTGCAGTGTCCGTGTGTGCAGTTTTAAACTGCCAATTCGACTTGGAGAATGTATCCACTTGCCAGGCCTCAACCTTCCCTTTTTGTACATGTGAGGCACCCCTAAGGTAGGCCTTAGGTAGCCCTATTGGCAGGGTGCAGTGTATGTTAAAGGTCGGACATGTATTGATGTGTTTTACATATCCAAACAGTGAAATACTGCCAAATTAGTTTTTCACTGTTGCAAGGCCTATCCCTCTCATAGGTTAACATGGGGGCTGCCTTTAAATATCCTTAAAGTGCAGTTTTCCATTGAGAACAGACAGAAATGTGGAGTTCGGGGTCTTTGAACTCACAATAAAAAATACGTCTTTTAGTGAAGTTGGTTTTTAGATTGTTAGTTAGAAAATGCCACTTTTAGAAAGTAGGCATTTTCTTGCTTAAGCCATTCTGTGATTCTGCCTGTTTGTGGATTACCTAACTTGGTCAGAATGACAGTTGGTCTGCTTGTGAATCTCCTCTAGACAGTGACACAAAGGGAGCTGGGGTGTAGCCTGCATATGCTGATGAGCCATCTGAGCTACAGTGGAGAGAGGAGTGTTCACTTACACCTGAATGGGCTGTGCCTGCCCTCACACAATGCTGTCTACAACCCCCTGGTGTGTGTTAGGGGCCTGGCCTGGGCAAGGCAGGATCCTGCAAACAAGAGAGACTTTCCTTAGAAGGTTGCCTACTTCGAAGGCAGAAACGGGTATAAGTAGTGGACCCAAAACCCCAGATTTCTTCAAGATCACTTCTGGAACCAAGAGGAACCTCTGCCAAGGAGAAGAGCTGAGGAGAAGTGCTGCCCCTGCCTCTGACTGTGCTTTGCTGGGCTATCCTGCAGTTGCAGTTGCTGCTCTGCCTGTGAAAGGGGACAAAGACTGGACTTTGTTGTGCATTTCTGCTTGAGAAGAATCTCCAAGGCCTTGAACTGAGCTTGCCTCCTGTTTTGATGTCTCAGGGCCATCAAAGACTTCCTCTGCCAGCAGCTGTACTCTCTGCTGAGGCGTCTACCCTTCCAAGTGGTGCCCTATCCAGTTCCTGGGCTCTAGAATAGTGAATTTGGCATTTAACAAGAGCTTAAATCCACACACAGAACGCTGTACTGGGAAATTTTCGATGCACCCCCTGCAACGCAGCTGATAAACCACGTGCCACCCACTTCGTGGCAAGAATCGATGCTCCACCTGCATCGTTGCTGGGAGATCGATGCATCGCTGCTGGAGAAACAAGGCAACACCCGCTTGCGGCTGCTGATGATGACGCAAACACCATGCAGCGGGGTATTCTAACACAGTGTGATTGGATTTCTCAGTCATCGTCCCTGGGCGTCAAAGTCTTTGTGGACCTGCGCTGAGCCGAGGTGCCCCATCTGGAAATCGACGCATCGCTCTCTTGGAAAGGAGAAAAACGACACATCGCCTGCCCGACCAGAGAAGAAATTATGCACAGTTTCACTTGTGAGTAAGGAATTGACGCATCACTGACTTATCCAATGCATGCTCGCCCGTGTGGCTTGATTTTTGACGCAAACCAGGTACTTTGTGCAAAATCAACCTTTCCATTGTTTTCTATGGAGTAAGACTATCATTCTTTTGAAAATTCATATTTTGACTAGTGTATGTTGGATTTTTATTGTTTTTATTGTATTTTGATTTAGATACATATTACTTATTTTTCTAATCTGGTGTGGTGCCCAGTTCGAGCTGGACTGTTCCCATGGGGAACGGGGTCAAGACTGATTTGCATATGACTGGGTCCAAACTGGGGTGGCATGGTGCGCAAAAGAACAATGGATAACACCCAGATCTGTGACTGTTTCAACACTCTGTCTATCATCCTTTTGTGGTACAAATACTTTACACATTGCTTCTGAGATAAGCCTGACTGCCTGTGCCACACTACCAAGGGGGTAAGCAATGGTTATCTAGGTGTGTTTCTCCATTGACTGCCAACCAGAGACCCCATTTCTAACACTCCCCAAGACCATCCTACAGTATGGATGCCTCTTTAATGTTACCAGATTGCTACAGCAACCTTATAGACTGTTTCACATTCTAGTATCCAGAAGTCTTAAGATTGTCAGCTTTCATTCTCCTTCCAGATGTTTTTTAAAATGAAAATGTAGGCAACGCTTTCTGCCAGTCTAACAAAAAATATTATATATTGGCAACTTCTGCCCATATCATTTACACAAAGACATCAAAGATAGATGGCACCTTCCCTTTAGATAGATGTACAATAAAACGTGGATGCCTCCTCTTCCTGTCTAGGAACCACAAGCTTATTAATGATTGGTATTATGAATGGTCCCTCCACTTGCATGATTACACCAATGAATGTAGGCTCCTTAGCTCTTGCTCCAGAAATAACTCCATCTTGGCAATACACACTGTTAGAAATGGGTCTTTGGTTGGCAGTCAGGTTACCCTCTGTCCAAGCAAGGACCCTCACTCTAGTCAGGGTAAGTCACACACAATCCAAATTATCCTGTGCCCACCCTCTGGTAGCTTGGCACTGAGCAGTCAGGCTTAACTTAGAAGGCAATGTGTAAAGTATTTGTGCAATAAATCATACAATAACACCATATAGCACCACAAAAATACACCACACAGTGTTTAGAAAAATATATGATATTTATCTGGATACTTGCAGGTCAAAAACGATCAAAGATGCAATAAGAAAATGTAAAGATATCACTGAAAAGTGATATAAAGTGCCTTAAGTCTTTTAAAAGCAAACAAAGTCCCTTTCAAGCACAAAGTACCTGGTTTGAGTAAAAAATATCTTGAAAGGGCCGCAGAGGAGGAGATGTGTGGAAAATGGTGTGTGCAACTTGCGTCGTTATTTTCCACGCAAGGAAGACCTCTTCGGGTTGCAGGGTTTTCAGACGCCCCGGGGTCTGGGCGTGGAATCCTGGGCTTGTTGGCAAGCTCTGCGTCATTCCGGTGGGCGATGCAGGGAAATTTCTCCCTCACTGCAGGTGCTGCGTCGATTTCCCCTCTGGGAGTCGGGCATCGTCGTCCGAGGTCGGCTGTGCATCGATCTGGTGGGTCGTGCAGTGAAGTTTCGGTCGCACCGCAGGCGCCGCGTCGATCTTTTGCTAGCAAAGTCGAGCCATCCCGGGTCGGCGTGCAGTGAATTTTTCACCGCGGAGCAGGCTGTGCATCAAATTTTTCGCCGTACAAGGAGTCCAGTTGCAAGAGAGAAGTCTTTTTGGTCCTGAGACTTAAGGGAAGAGAAGGCAAGCTCTATCCAAGCCCTTGGAAAGCACTTCTTCACCACAGCCAGTGAACAGCAAGGCAGCAGGGCAACAGCAAGGCAGCAGTCCTTCAGAGAAAGCAGTTAGGTAAGTCCTTTGGGCAGCCAGGCCGTTCTTCTTGGCAGGATGCAGGTTCTGGTTACAAGTTTCTTCTCCAGGAAGTGTCTCAGGTGGTAGGGCAGAGGCCCTGTTTTATACCCAAATGTGCCTTTGAAGTGGGGGAGACTTCAAAGAGTGGCTTAGAAGTGCACCAGGTCCCCTTTCAGTTCAATCCTGTCTGCCAGGGTCCCAGTGGGGGGTGTGGCAGTCCTTTGTGTGAGAGCAGGCCCTCCACCCTCCCAGCCCAGGAAGACCCATTCAAAATGCAGATGTATGCAAGTGAGGCTGAGTACCCTGTGTTTGGGGTGTGTCTGAGTGAATGCACAAGGAGCTGTCAACTAAACCCAGCCAGACGTGGATTGAAAGGCACAGAAAGATTTAAGTGCAGAGAAATGGTCACTTTCTAAAAGTGGCATTTCTAAAATAGTAATATTAGATCCAACTTCACCAGTCAGCAGGATGTTGTATTACCATTCTGGTCATACTAAATATGACCTTCCTACTCCTTTCAGATCAGCAGCTACCACTTCAATACTGTATGAGGGCAGCCCCAATGTTAGCCTATGAAGGGAGAAGGCCTCACAGTAGTGTAAAAACGAATTTGGGAGTTTTACACTACCAAGACATGCAAAATACACAGGTACATGTCCTGCCTTTTACCCACACAGCACCCTGCCCTAGGGGTTACCTAGGGCACACCTTAGGGGTGAATTATATGTAGAAAAAGGGGAGCTTTAGGCTTGGCAAGTACTTTTAAATGCCAAGTCGAAGTGGCAGTGAAACTGCACACACACAGGCCTTGCAATGGCAGGCCTGAGACAAGGTGAAGGAGCTACTTGAGTGGGTGGGACAACCAGTGCTGCAGGCCCACTAGTAGCATTTAATCTACAAGCCCTGGGCACATATAGGCGGTCATTCTGACTGCGGCGGGCGGCGGTTGCCGCCCGCCATGCGGTCACCGCCAAATGGCCGCTCCGCGGTCAGAAGACCGCGGATGCCATTCTGGCTTTCCCGCTGGGCCGGCGGGCGCCCGCCAAAGGAGCGCCTGCCGGCCCAGCGGGAAAGGCCCTGCAACAATGAAGCCGGCTCCGAATGGAGCCGGCGGAGTTGCAGGGGTGCGACGGGTGCAGTTGCACCCGTCTCTATTTTCACTTCCTGCTAAGCAGACAGTGAAAATCATGGTGGGGCCCTGTTAGGGGGCCCCCAGGGGCCCCACGACACCCGTTCCCGCCATCCTGTTCCTGGCGGTAAAAACCGCCAGAAACAGGATGGCGGGAAGGGGGTCGGAATCTCCATGGCGGCGCTGCAAGCAGCGCCGCCATGGAGATTCAGCCCAGCCGGGGGAAATCCGGCGGGAAACCGCCAGACCCGGGTGGGCGACCGCGGCTGTCAGAATAGCAATGGAAGCACCGCCAGCCTGTTGGCGGTGCTTCCGTGGTCGTCGACCCTGGCGGTCGATGACCGCCAGGGTCAGAATGACCCCCATAGTGCCTTCTACTAGGGACTTATAAGTAAATTAAATAGTCCACTTGGGAATGATCCAATGTTACCATGTTTAAAGGGAGAGAGCATATGCGCTTTAGCACTGGTTAGCAGTGGTAAAGTGCGCAGAGTCTAAAAACCAGCAAAACAGTGCCCAAAAAGTGCAAAAAGTTAGGGGTGACCACCCTAAGGCTGTCAGGTCTAACACATACTCATTAACAAGCAACTGTAAAGTTTAGAATCATTATCTTCAGATGTTTGGGAAGCAGGCCTAGGGCCAGATTTAAATCTTGGCAGATGGAATACTCTGTCACACATGAAATGGATATCCTGTCTTCCGTATTACAATCCCCACAGGAAATAATAGGATTGGAATACTGCAGACAGGATATCGTCATGTTTGTGAATGAGTATTCCCCTCCGCCAAGATCTTAATCAGGCCCTAAATGTCTGCAGCCCAATCTATATGCTTCCATGAGAAGTACCCTAAATATTGTTAGGTAAACCGACTAATTTCATGTCCATTCTTCACCACTATGGCCCTCATTATAACATTGCCGGTAAATACCGCCTACCGCCGCTGTGATGGCTGCCAACATACCGCCACGGCGGCTACCATCCATCCTCCATATTATGAGCACTGCCTGACTCCTGCCACAATAAGGGTGGAAATCCGGCAGTGTTCATAGTGGCGGAAGGTGGTAACCTGGCACTGCTAACACCAGCACCACCATGCCAGTAGAACGCCGCCAGCCATATTATGAACAGTGATACGGCCTGGCAGTGTTCTGCTGGCGTTAGCAGTGCCCATTCCCGTTCCCTGCCGGACAACCTTCCTGCCGGACAAGGTAAGTCGGGCATCTGACAGGGGAGGGTGTGGGAGGGTGGGGGGTGTTGTGTGTGTGTGTCTGAGTGTGCATGAATGTGTGAGAGTGTGTGTTAATGCATCTGTGAGTGTTGTGGTGTATGTGTGGTTGTATGCGTGTGAGTGAATGCATGTAAGAATGGTGAAGTGAGTGCGTGTCTGCATGTCACTGTGATTGTGTGTAAGAATGTGTGTGGTATGTCTGTAAGTATGTGTGTATGAATGCCTGTATGCCAGTGGAAATTAATGGGTGTATGCGTGCTGCGTGTGGGTGTCTGTGTGAGTGTATGCAGGTGAGGAGGGGTGAAGTCTGCGTGTGTGGCTATGAGGGGGTGGGGTCAGTTGTGTGGTGTGCGCGTGTATGGGGTGGGGGTGGGGGTGAAGTTATCAGAGGGGGTAGTGGGTGAGTAAGTGGATTGTTGGGGGTGGAGGGGTTAGTTTGTGTATCGGGGTAGGGAGTTAGTGTGTGTATGGGTGGGTTGATTCTGGATGGAGCGAAGTGTCAGGTGAGTGTTGAGGGGGGTGTGGGGTGTGGGAGCCGCCTACCGGTGACAGGGAAGGAGTTCCCTGTCACCGGTAGGGCCTACCGCCATGGTGTTCGCGGCATTGCTAACGCTACGAAAACCATGGTGGTAGGCTGGCTCGTAATGCCATGGGTGGTACTATGTCTGCCGCCGGGCTGGAGATAGACATCTCAAGTGGAGAAGTGGAGGGTTGGCTGCAGCCAATCTGCCAATCTCATAATGTGGCGCTATGTACCGTCAGCCTGTTGCCGGTACTACTGCCACATTTACCCTGGTAGTCAGAAGAACGCCAGGGTCATAATGAGGACTTATATGTCTTATCATTAACTGTCTCCGTTCCTTCATTCAAAAAAAATATTTGAAACTATCTGCTATATCCTTATGGCCACTGTGAACACCCTGAAATTTAGGTGGTGCATTTAATCTACAACCAGATGCTATAGGATGCATTTTTGGCACTTTCATAAGAGTACTATTGTTTGACCTCAGCAATTAATCTTTTGTCATTTTTCAAAAGTCAATATCCTTACCAAATGGAATATACAAGCCACTCTTACCTTCTGTTCTTATGACAGCTTTGCCTCCCATATGCATATTTCTTGTTAGCTGCCCTTGTCCTCGCCATTACAACAAGCACCCTGACGAGCATTTAGCTCTAGACACTGTCAAACCAAAATCACAGTAAACCTTTTCAGTCCGGATCAGTCTTATGCCAGAATATTGACCACAGAAATGTGTGAAAAGTAGATGTATATCTATCATCAAGGTACATGCATGTGGAGTTATTTATAATTAATCTATACTTACCCATATGTATTATGGAAGTTGGACCCTGCACATTGAAATTCAAAAACCTCAAAATGTACTCCTGGTGATTCCTCTGGAGTTTATCTTACACTAGAAAGCACCCTTGTGAATATCAGACCTAACATTAGTTTGGCAGAGTAGCAAATAATTACTGGGAACACTCAGTAACTTAGTTATGATCAATCAGGGAAAAGTAAAAGGGTTTTATTACAAGATGTTCAAATAAAGTACATGTTCAGAAATCTGACATTTTCTAAACCCACAAATACACAGCAAAATCATAGAAATCTGGCAGTATCTCTAGCTGTATGGTGTTCAGCAACATATTTGGCTCAGCCCAAAACCAAGGGGTTCTTATACACAATTCTCGCATAACAAATGAGAGAAAACTGCATTTTCATTTTGACATGATTTAAAATATTGGACAGATCAGAGTGTCACTGTATGGTTTATAACACTACCCACTCTTAAGAAATCATTGAGCATCATCTATGTCATGTTATCATAGGAAGTTCAAACTAATATAAAACATTTATACAAAGAACCACACATCACATGAGTGGTCCCAGGCCCAGCACTGAAATACAGTGGAAGGACCTTGGGAGATAGTAAAATTGGGAACAAAAAGAAAGTTCATTTACAATTCATGCACACCAGGATATTTCTATGATATCATTTAGGGGGTCATTCCGAGCTTGGCGGGCGGCGGGAGCCGCCTGCCAAGCGGGAACCGCCAGAAGACCGTACCGCGGTCAAAAGACCGCGGCGGTCATTCTGGGTTTCCCACTGGGCTGGCGGGCGACTGCCAAAAGGCCGCCCGCCAGCCCAGTGGGAAACACCCTTCCACGATGAAGCCGGCTCCGAATGGAGCCGGCGGAGTGGAAGGGGTGCGACGGGTGCAGTAGCACCCGTCGCGAATTTCAGTGTCTGCTAAGCAGACACTGAAATTCAAAGTGGGGCCCTCTTACGGGGGCCCCTGCAGTGCCCATGCCATTGGCATGGGCACTGCAGGGGCCCCCAGGGGCCCCACAACACTCCATACCGCCATCCTGTTCCTGGTGGCCGAACCGCCAGGAACAGGATGGCGGTATGGGGTGTTGGAATCCCCATGGCGGCGCAGCAAGCTGCGCCGCCATGGAGGATTCCTTAGGGCAGCGGAAAACCGGCGGGAGACCGCCGGTTTTCCCTTTCTGACCGCGGCCAAACCGCAGCGGTCAGAATGCCCTTGGGAGCACCGCCAGCCTGTTGGCGGTGCTACCGCGGTCGTTGACCCTGGCGGTTAATGACCGCCAGGGTCAGAATGACCCCCTTAGTCTTTGCTCTGTGGAGCCTATGGGGGGAGAAGATGTTCAGGGGTTTGAAATGGGAGGGGAAAACAGGAGTTAGATGACACACAGTATTCATATTAACTAAAAATGTGGTTTTCAGTAAAATGTAGCCTAACTGAAATATGTTAATAAACACACTTCTAAACATTTGATTAAACTTGTTTGACCTGTGATCATGTTAGTTCATTATTTGTGTCTTGGATAAATTACTAAATCATTATTTGTCCACATTATTTTCCACAAAATATAACTCTAAGACAATGCTCTAACAATACTTACCTTGACAATACTTTTGTGGTGAATATTCTTGCTATAATCTATTTTTAGCGCAATTTTAACACTCAATATTCCCAGAGTATAACAAATGTCTCCTCTTCTTGGCATTCTCATTTCCCTTAGTTTGTCAAGTTTCATCAGGCAACAAAACTAGACTAAAGACCTAATTACAAGACGGCCAGTCATGCAATGGTGGTTAGACCGCCGCAGCTGTGGCGGTCCAGCTGTCACATTGCGAGTTTGGCGGAAGAGCCACCAACAGACCACGGTCTCAACCAAGATCCATGATCCCAACGGGGTGATGGTGGTCCTGGTTGTAATCAGCCAGGGCAGCACTGAACTCACTGCTGCCCTGCTGATTGCAACCTTGTTCTCTGCCAGCCTTTTCATGGTGGTTTCCCCATCATGAAAAAGCTGGTGGAGAACAAGTACAGGGGGCCCACATGCCCAGCACCCTCTGAATGCATGCTGTCTGCGGTGCAGACAGCGCACATTCCGAGAGTGCTGGACGGGCCCCCTATGTGGTATGCGATAGGACTGGCTCCTTCAAGGGAGCTGAGTGCTAACTCGTAGCACTGTTCCTGCAGGTCAGACCAGCCGTAAAACTCTATTTCAAGGTTTCCGTTGGTCAGCCAGGTCAGGCTTGCGGAAACCTTGTAATAAGGCTGATAGGGTCCGTCACACGAGTTTGGTGGCCACCAAACTCACAATGAGCCCCTAAATGTCTCGAAAATACAAAAGGTTTCATGTTTGCAGCATGAGTTGTTGTAGTTTGTGTGCTGTTGACTTTCCAATCTAATGATGCTTTTCAAATATTACACCTTTCTTTGAAGTCTTTTTTTCACCAGGAGTGTTTGAAATAACTAGTGATCATGTCCTTTGAGACCACCATGCACATCTCAAAATCGGGACTGGGCCTTTTTTACCAGCGCTCCCTTGAACAATTGCGCATTTCCCTTTCAGTGCCATTCATAGGGTCTATAAGATTTATTTACCAAAGGGACAGCTGAAGAAAATTTCTGACGTAAAAAAGCATTGTGCTGCAAGAAAGCCAACAAACATCAAAAGGAAAGACACTTAGAATGCTATAAATGAATGGTGGAATAAAGGGATTATAAGAAATTGTAGCAGAATATTTATGAGGAAGAAAACAAGAACGGACAAAATGGGAGTAATGAATGCATTCTTTATTTAAACTTTAGGGATCTGATCGCATTGAATTTATAGCTCTGGGATCTGCTAAGAAATTGCAATATGAATATGTTAGAAAGTGCACTGCAACTCCATGCAAAAACATGTTTTGAGTCCATCAGTCTAAAAAGAAGACTCAGGGCCTGATTACAACTTTGGAGGAAGATGTTAATCCGTCCCAAATGTGACGGATATACCACCAGCCGTATTACGAGTCCATTATATCCTATGGAACTCGTAATACGGCTGGTGGTATATCCGTCTCATTTGGGATGGATTAACACCTCCTCCAAAGTTGTAATCAGGCCCTCAGAGTGTTAGACCTTACAGCCTTAGGGTGGTCTTCCCACAAACCTTTTGTCTGCTTACCACCAATTTTGCTGAATTTGTTTTTGTTGGCCTTAGGTCTCTGTGCACTTTTCCAGTGCTAACCAATGCTAAAGTGCTTGTGCTCACTCCCCTAAACATGGTCTTATTGATATATCCCTAATTGGCATATTTGATTTAATTGTAAAGTGGTAAACCTTATACCCAGGGCCGGTAAATTAAATGGAACCAGTGGGCTTGTTGCACCGATTGTGCCACTCCCTAGTAGCCCTTTCAAACTTGTCCCAGGCCTGCCATTGCAGCCTGAAGGTTGTGTTACACTTCCACGTCAACCTGACATTTAAAACCCCTTGCCAGGCCTTAAACTCCCCTTTCATTACATATATGTCACCCCCAAGGTCTGCCCTAGGTAACTTACAGGGCAGGATGCTATGCAATTAAAAGGTAAGACACATGCTTTAAAGTTGTACATGTCCTCGTAGCGAAAAACCCCAAAACTCATTTTTTACTACAGTGAGACCTATAACTCTTCTAGAATATTACTGGGGACTCCTGACTATATTTAAACAGATGTAATTCCTAATTGAGAGGAGGTACATCTGTCATTTTTGGGACCTAGGGAATGGTAATGATAAATCATCTATAACGGGAAAGTCATATTTATTGTTCATATTTTGAAAATGCCACTTTTAGGAAGTTGGGCTTTTTCCCTCTCTTAGTCATCTGGTGTTTGCTGCCTGTCTCTAATCACTGTTTGGCTTGGATAACACCTGGTCCATGGCTACTCCCTCTAGACAGCCACACAAAGGGATCTTAGGTGTTACTTGATGGGCTATCCTGGGAAGATAGAAGGGCAGAGGTGGGTACAGCCTCACACTTACTCCTGAATAGGTTGTGTCCTTTCCACACACAAATGGCTGCATATGCCCCCTTGAAGTGAGTCTGCAGCCAGGGCAGATAAAGAGGACCTCTTTGCACTTCAAAAACCATTCTTTTAAGTCTCCCTTACTACAAAGGCACAACTGGGTATAAGTGCTGGACCTCTGACACCACCACGTCAGTACACTTTTGGACCTGTAAGCACTCTGCCAGGAAGAATAACTTCTGCGCTGAAGGACTACCACTCTGCTGAGTTGCTGCCTTGCTGTGTTGCCCTGCTGACTACTACTGCTCTCTATTGCCTGGGTGCTAAAGATTGGACCTATATCACTTGAACTCCAAGAGCTAGCTGCTGACTGGCCTCCTGATCTGAAGTCTCAGGGACATAAACAACTTCCCACCACCCTGCACCGGAACCATTGGAAATGGGCCAAAGGTGTTTCTGCAGCAGAACTGACGCATCACCTGCTGTAAGAGCAGAACTGATGTAGCACCACTGTTGCGGGAACAGAGCTCGTGCCTTGCCCTCAGACCCAGTGCATCTCGTTCAGAACCGCAGCTTCAGAACCACAGGATCACTGCAACTGTGTGGAGAAGAGCGACAAATCATCTCTACTTTGTGAAGAAACTGGGAACATTGCCTTTGGAACTGCCGCATCTTAGAACTGGCACATCGCCTTCAGAACCAATGCTTTGCCGCTGTTTGGAGAAAATCAATGCATCACCTCGACTACGGGATTGACATAGACGCATCACTTGGCTGCACCCTGCATTTTGTTTTTCGCAATTAGAATAAAGGTACATTTGCAGTGGGTCTCGCTGAAACCCTGATTCCAGCCCACGTTCCATCGCAGTTGGCCTAAAATGTTGACTTTGTCCCAGTCCTTCACGACCAGATTTCCCAATTAGGCGCTTTTTGCTTCTAAGCACTATTGTACAGTTTATATTTTAAAAATCCTAACTCAAGTTCTACTTATTGTATTTTGCCATTTTGTTTTTGTTTTATTTACTAAATTAGAACTATTTTTCTAACCCGGTAAGAATCTATTTTGGTGGTGTTTTCACTGTTTTACTGTTTGAAGTGTTGCACTAATACTTTACACATTGCCTCTTAAGTTAAGCCTGACTGCTCTGTGTCACGCTACCTGAGAGTGAGCACAGGTAAATTTAGAGTGTGTTTGTGACTTACCCTAACTAGAATTGCGATTACTGTTCGACCAGGACTTCCACCCCAATCAACCAGAAAACCAATTTCTAACATAGTAACACTCACTTCAATACAAGTTTCGACCACAAGCACTGAAAAGCTGATCAAACAGGGGGATTCACTTCAAACAGACCTCTATGTCAGGATTGACCTAGGAAGTACAGTAAACTCCAAGAAGCATATTTATCCCAAAAAGAGACCAAGCCTCAGAAATAGTTCAGTCTCAAAAAGGGGTTTGAACCTTGTTGAGAAGAATGAAATGAAAGATCTTGTACTCCTTGTCTGACTCAAAAAAGGGGATTGGAATTAACAGGGATTTTGACTCTTCACTGAGTTGTGGGAGACTGAGCAATTGCAGGGGGTGTCTCCGTAAACATGGAAAATTTCTTTCAGAGTCTCACACTTCAGAAACTCTGAAGAAAAAGGGAACCACAATCTAAGAAAAAGGAGACTTCCTTTATATCATGAAACAGAGCATAATGTGCTAGAATCCCTCACAGTCACAAATTATTCATTCACAATAACAACTGCAGAAGAAGCTGACACTAAATTTCCTAATTAAATGAAAGGCAAGGAAGGTAGTTTTGACAATTTCCAAACCTCAGTTATCTACATGAAGAATCAGAAGAGGAGGTGGCTCAAAATGTTGAGCAAGAAAAATAACACGAGGGTGAAGAGCAAAATGATGCTTGATGGAATCCCTGGGGGAATTTGAATATGAAGATTTAGTGTAACAAAATGGATGTACTATATGCATTGTTGGGGAACTATCGGGCAGTACACTTGCATGTATCGCCTTGGGTCCATTCAAAGTTATTTGCTCTTTGATAGCTATACCACAGAGCAGCAAGGCTAGCAAGGACCAATGTGTAAAGCATTTAATAACACCAAACAAAATAAGAAAGTCACCAAACAAGAAAGAGACACAATAACAATTCATACAAATAGAGGAAAATTTGAATGCATTTTTAGAGTACTTAGGGCCAGATGTACGTAGTTTCTGAATTGCGACTCACAAATTGCGAGTCAGAGAGACTTGCAATTTGCAAGTCGCAATTCAGAATGCAGGATGGTGTCCCTGGCACCATCGGCGACTCGCAAGGGGGTCGCAAAGGCCCACCTCATTAATATTAATGAGGTGGGTCACAATTTGCGACCCCCTTGAGACTCGCAGCACTCACAGGGATGGTGGCCTGCTGGAGACAGCAGACCTCCATGTCTGTGACTGCTTTTAAATAAAGCAGTTTTTTTTTTGTAATGCAGCCCGTTTTTCTTAAAGGAAAACGAGATGCATTACAAAACAAATAAATGAAACGTTTTCGTTTCATATTTTCAGAGCAGGCGGTGGTCCATATGACCACTGCCTGCTCTGAATTTTTTTTTTCCATGCCATGCACAAAGGGGAAGGGGTCTCAGGGGACCCCTTCCGTTTTGCGAATGGGTGACCACCAGTGTGACACTGGTGGTAACTGCGATTGCTTTGCGACCGCGTTCGCGGTCACAAAGCAATACAGCATTGCGCTGCAACTCGCAATTAGGAAGGGGAACACCCCTTCCTAATTGCGACTCACAGTCCTGTTTTGCAAGTCGGTAACCAGGTTACTGACTCACAAAACGGGGATTAGGCATCATAATGTGCTTTCTGCACGTCGCAAACAGCAAAATTCTTTTTGGAGTGCTAGGAGTGCCCATTATATCTCAGTAAAGTGCCCCAGTGGGACAATAAGGTCACTAGCCAATGGATTAGTAGGTCCCCTCCTACTTGGTGACACAGGTCCCATAATGTGTGTCACCTGGCTATCCCAGGGTATACTTTGCAAGCCACAACTACCAAGGCTGAGGGCTTCCTGAACTATGAGGATCTTGGTAGCCCAATCCTGGGAATGTGGCTACCACGGGCAGCACGCTCATGGAACACTGGTTCTAAAACTGTTTTTCCCTCCTTTCGCCCTGGCTCTAACCTTTCTAGGAGAAACAAAGGGCTTCCTGCTCAGGAATATTGCCACAGTGGCCCTTCAAAGGGGATATAACCCTTTGATGCCTGCCTTTTGGGCTAACACCCTTTGCAGTCCATCCTGGAGGTGGGGGTAGAACCTCCAGTGTGGCAACTGCCTTTGTTCTCAGCCTGGGGGTCATTCACATGTCTCCCCAGATGGGCAGAAAACCTCTCAGTCCCTGTGACCCTGTAGAGTGACTGTACTAACTGGGTCAAAGTATGGCAGTTTTCACAAAAGTGGCCAGCATTAAAGTGGGCATAAATGTCAACTGCATCACTGAGCCATATTTAATGTCCCCTTTAATTCGATACCTTACATGAAACAGTTAGGTAGCCTCTTTCAGAAGTTAGACGCATTGGTGTGACAACCGTTAACTCTGCAAGTACCTTATATGGATACCTAACCATCCTCAGCAAACACTAACATTTAGAGTTTTGCTGCATAGACATATCAGAAAATATATGTATATCTTAACAACAAACAGCTTCTTGCCATAGGGCTACATAGGCCTGCCTTTAGGGAGACTTACATATATAGTTAAGGGACTTAAGGTGACTTTGACATTAGTAATAATGGCAAAGTAGGGTGTGCAGTGCATACACAGCCTCTTCAATCTGCAATGGCAGCTGAAAGTCAAGTTTTCTCTTTGTCACACACAGAGTGGCACAAACAGTGCTGCAGTTCTTGTGTGGATAGTCTGGATACGATTTACTAGGGACTTATAGGTAATTCAGCACATGCCAATTGGGGGTATCCAATTCAACATATACTTTTGAAAAGGCAAAGAACACTGGCAGTAACACATGGGCAGCAGTCCTCAGTGCAGTCTCAAAGTCAAAAGTCAGCAGCTAATCATCCAAAACATGGAAAAAAACTGTTTTCTTACATTTAGCTATTCAGTTAATTGCCTGTGCTGATAACAACTGCAGAAGAAGCTGAACCTGAATTTCTAGAAGCCAATTTAAAGTTTCCCAGGCACCATCCATTGCTATGGAATCAAAAGCTAGGAAATTAGGGTCTGATTACAAGTTTGGAGGTCTGTAGACTGCCATGCCTGGAGTGGCGGTCTGACCACCGTCTGCTTGGCCGTTTGACCACCATATAACAATGCATGCAGTTCCATTGACCCAACACCAGGCAGCGAAGCCCACTGCGGTGGTGATATGGACCCATGAGGCCATCGCAGCCAGTGTTTCCGATGGACAGATTATGATGTGGGCGTCCACCAACATGACTGTGGTGGTCCAACCACCATGTCTCAGATGTTGGAACCTGAAAATAAAGGCAAGAACTCACCTGTAGGCAGTGTCACACATCCTGTGCTGCCATTGGGCCGATCACATACATCTTGCCGCTGCTGCTGCTCATAGCCCAAAATACATGCCATTGTGGACGCAACCGATGGTAAGATCACACACCTACCCATGTGCAGAATCTCCACAACAGATCGTCCCACCACCATCCATCTGGTATGTGGGTTACTCTAGGTCGACCAAGTACACTTTTTATGTGGCCCAGGTCGAATTAATCACAATGAATGACCCATGCACAGCTACATGATGCCGCCTCTAGCCAGGTCACTGACAGTGCACCACCACACTTTTCAAACTCATAAATGTCTTCTCATCCCAGTTTCAGGGACAGTGAAGTGTACAGAACATTGTGTCACACAACAACACCACATCAACATCACACATAATTAAGCTGGCACCCTCACATTGCTAACATGCCATGGACTGTTGTGATATTGAAGACACATATGTATTGATGTGTCTTTTAACCCAAAGACACATTCCGTGAAACATCCCTGTGATGGACCCACACATATCACCCACATACCAACACAATGAAAGGTCAATGGGATGCACAATATTTTGTGAGACAAATATCAAAAGCTCTAAATGTAAACAATACCTGCACAATAAGGATTGGGGTAACACAGGCACTAAAGGAAGGATGCTGCCCTGGGACACATTTCACTTTGCACATACCCCTAAAGCACCATTTGCACAGGAAATGGCCGTACATGTATCTCTAGGACTACCAATAGTAGAGGCAAGTGACATGCCAATCTGCAAAATATGTAAGTGGAAGTCACGAAAGCGAATACAACATCAACAGCATGAGTCACACATTTAGATGAAGTAGTTGGAAAGTACACATATCAAAATGGACACATGGTCAGTGAAACGTAAAGGACGGTAGCAGAATTGAACACCCTCCAAACAAAACTCTATCTTGCACACATGAGACAAACGTACAATCGACATCACATGGACAAATCCAAACACAATACGTGCTGACATTGGCCAACGCAAGATGAAATACCATATCAAACAAAACACAATGCAATGACTCTCCAGTTGGATTACAACCCACATATTCATACAATGGACATCTTCCCTTGTCCTGGGTGACACCAGCACTGCCCATAAAGTTAGATCTTGCCAACTTCAGCAAATGGATCAGCAATCAGGGTGAAACACACACAAATGTATGCATACAACGTAAATTACTCAGGAACAACTATAAGGTAGAAAAGTAATGGCAGGACGAATGTGTACCCAAAAAATAACAACTTGGGTTTATGGATTCAAAATGAGAAATATCTAGGGCCATTGGCAAGTCCATATGTGATTCCATGCACTGTTCTGGGCTCCAGCTTGACTCCAATCACTGCCAGTGAACCTAGTAGGGGCACCAAGTGGGCATGCAGGCACATCAGGGATCATCCTTGGGTGGGGTTGGATCGGATTTGGGACGGGTGGGCTTTTTTTTAGGAGGGGTGGTCTTCTCTTTAGGAGAGGTGGACTTCTTCTTCGGGGTAGGAGGGGTATGGGAGCTGCCGGGAGGGGCAGGTGTGACACGACAGGGGAGAACTTGGATGTGAAAGGGATGGGTTGGGATGTGGGTGGGATCCTCTTGGGCTTAAGAGTGGGGGTGGAGATCACAGGGGAAAAGGCAAGCTCAAAACGGAAACTTTCATTGGGAAAACGGAAAGTGTGCTCAGAAGGGGTTGGGGTTTGAGAGGTTGAGGGAGTGGTTGTCTTGCTGGTGTGTGCATGTCTGAGGTATGCTTGGGTTTGGGTAGTGTCTGTTGCGTGTGTGAGTGTGAATGTTTGCATTTCTTGGGGCTGTGAGGAGGAGGTGCTGGTTGATATGGGAGTGGTGGTTGTGTGTGGCTGTTGCAGTGGGGTATAGGAGTAAGGTAGATGTGGTGTCTGTCGGAATGGTGGTTGTTGTGGTCTGTGTGAGTGACTGTTGAGTGCTTGTGTGCCGGTATGTCTTGTGGTGCTTGTGTTTATGTGTGCTGCTTGTGTGTTGAGGTGGGTGCATGTGGATGTGTGTGCGTGCTTAGGACAGGTAGGGGGATAGGGAGATTTGGATTGGGAAGAGGTAGGTGGTAGGGGAGGATTGTGGGGGGTGGATGGCTGCCATCAGTTTGGAGGCCAGATCCTGTAAAGATCTCTGTAGGCCAGACATGGCACTATGAATGCTTTCCAGGTATGCAACCATCTGCTGGAGCTGACTACCCTGCACCTGAATGGCATTCAGAATGGCAGTCTGATCCACAGAGATACTCCTCAGGAGGTCAACAGCCTCCTCACCCTGGGCCTCACGGGTAACAGGGGCAGGTGGTGGGGTGTCTGGGGTGAAGGAGACGCTAACCCTCTTGAGTGACTGGGCAGGGCCAACGGGGTGGGGAGCAACAGGGAGGGTGGAGATGGAACTGGGGGTAGCAGACAAGGATGGAACAGGAGTTCGTCCTAATGGATCCGACACAACTAGGCAGTGGCCACTGGAGGAAGAATCAGAATATGAGGTTGATTATGTGTCCTCTGTGGCACTCAGAGATTTACCTCAGTACACATTCCTAAACCAGTCAATGGACTAAGGCATTCAGGCCAGGTCTTTCCACTGGAGCCTCGAATTGGCCACTTGCCGGGATCTGCAGGTAAACAGAAAGTGGGCACAGTGCCAGAGTTACATAGTCACAGTAACTCTACTCTAGCCTTGACCATGTGTCATAGTGGGAGATACATTTGACAGGCCCTGGTCTCTGGAGGCTGAGCATACAGAAACTACATGACACTCACATGTCCATCACTTCCATGCATGACAGTATGTCATGTGGCCCTCATCAATGTGGCTTATGTGGCGCTCTGAAGGGCACAGCGAGTCATTATAAGCCTTTCATACAAGAGGTTTGCAAGGTCAGATGTGGGCTAAATGATCTGTGGCACTATACAAATTACTTACGAGATCTTCAAATGACTCAAACAGTATGCATACACAGCTCATGCTGTCATGCACATTCATGTTGTCTGAGATTTACAACAATCACATCCATTGATGTGTCACTGTATGGCTGTAAAGTCTCCTTGCCCAGATATATGAACGCAACACAAGGATGATCCAGTCCTCAAAACACATCACAAAACACAAGGTGAATGTGCAGTACATAGGGTACTTTTCTCCATTATCCCATTTATGCCACACAAAATGTGACAACAGGCACACAAGAAGTCTAACTGGCACACAGGGGAACATTGTAGCCTATGAGGAGGGAAAGGAATGTATTAGACAGAGTCAAATGTGCCTTTGAGGTTCTTACCTGCTTCTCTGGTGAACCATAGATCTGAGCATACAGAGGAAGGACCTTGTACACGATTTTCCCCAGCTCCTCTGGAGAGAAGGCAGGGGCCATTTCACTTGCTGGCTTTGGCATGATTGGTCCCAGAGGTGGTGTACAGCAGCAGTGTCAGAAGTCAAGTGACTGAATGTGAAAAATGTGGCGTACACATATTCCACATACATGGTCATTACCGCCGATGGGCACGGCCATTTGCCAGCGACCGCCACAGGCAACACAATTAGCCTATGGCTGTATCCTCCATAGTTGAAACCACGCAGACTACTTCTGCCGGTAGCCAAGGGCGGTTCCTAATGTCCATTGAAGTAGAGCAGGCATCCGCCATTTTGGTGGCTGAAAAATACAGTAATAGGCCCTGTTAACTTCGTCACAACAACAATATATTTGTTTGATCAACATAAACATCCTAAAGCAGTCTTGTTGTGTAAGTTATACTACACAATCACAAGCGTAGTGTGTTGCTGGGCACAGACGGAATATGCTGGCAGTGCACTGTCCACCGCTGCTGATGGTATTTTTGGCAGTCAGAACAGACTGAATTTCAAGGGGCAATTGAGCAGATAGTTGGGTGTTGCCAAAATCCATGTTGTGGACACTTGTTGACAACCATGGGGGTCATGTTTGATATTTGTGTAGTTGACAGCTGTGATGTGTTCAGGGTGTAATGTATTTCTGGTCAGAAAAGCTTTGTCACTTGATTTTCTTTCTATACATCATGTATATTGTTGTGGACACAGTGACTAGTGCTACAACTCATGTCTTTCCACAAATAGGTACCCTGGCAGAGGGAGGAGGCAACAACCTTGCCAGACCTTCAAACCATGGAAGAATATCACATCATCAAACAGTACTACATGAATAGGCAAACAATTGTGGATTTATGCCATCAGTTGGAGCCAGATCTGATGCCTGAAAACAGTAATCCAGCCTGCATAGCACTCATTGTTCAACTCATGGCAGTATTCCACTTCCTAGCCACATGGTCATTCCAAAATACAGTGGCCATATCTGGTGGTATGTCCCAACCTATGTTCAGTCTTGTATTAAGAGATATCCTCTCAACAATGATGAAACATATTGAGAGCTATATCAGGTTCCCCCAAAGTGAAGATTTAGCCAATGTGAAGACTGACTGACGTGGTTTTGCTTGCCTCCCACATGTGGTGGGAGTTATTGATGGCACACATGTTGCATTGGTGCCACCACAGGCCAGTGAACAAGTCTATCACAACTGGAAAAACGTGCAACTGTCTGCTTGTCGGATCTCCGTACCCCAGCTGATGTCACAACTGCAACCAGAGCAGGCCTGTCTGGTTGGTAAATCACATCTGTCCTGATTTTGTGTGAGCAATGTCAGCTGCTACAATCATGAAGCGAGTGACTTATTGTTGCACTTATGTCTCATTCCTAAACCGGAAACTCAGCATATCCAAACCTTGATTATTGACACTGCTGTGGAATCCAACTACGCCAGGGGAAGTCTGCTTCAATGAGGCCCACGTAAGAACCTCGCGGGCGGTGGAGCAGGCTTTTGGGCCCCTGAAGGCCAGATTTTTCTGTCTAGACAGGACTGGTGGAGCCATCCTCTACTCACCCGGGAAACTGTGTCAGATCACTGAGGCATGCTCCATGCTCCATAACATAGCCCTGCAGCGGAATACCCCTAATCCCTGCCACCTGAAATGCCAAATAAAGATGATAGTGGTAAAGAGGAAGGAGCTGACTTGCAAAAAGATCTCACTGACAGCTTACTCTCAATAGCGTAAGTATGTCATGTCATGACTTGAACTGTACAGTGAACTGTAGATGTGATAACGTGTCTAGCAAATTCTTAGAAATAGCTTGAGAACTGATGCTTAGGCAAAATCAGCCAAAGGATGATTGATGGGATAGCTTTGACACATCCGCGTCTTGATGATGTTGCTTTGTCTGTGATAGATTTATTGTAATGTACTTTGATTTCCAGATGCTTGCTATGTGACTTTTGTCATATGTATGGTTTGATTCCTATACTCCTTGTTTTGTTCTTTGTTTAGGTACCTTCACCATGACCTCTTCATGTGGGCATTTCAAAGACAGCAGTGCCTTGCAGACTGTCTTTAAAAAGTAAAAAGTGTGCAGATTTGACTTTGGAATTAAAGGTACTTTCCAAGTGATAACCTACCTTATATTTATATATAAATCACTCCTAAGGTGTCCCCTAGTTGCCCCAGGGGTGGGGTGCCATGTAACTATAGGCAAGGACATTATAAAAGGTGTTTTATATGCCCTGGTGAGAGAAAACCTGCCCCTTGCATTTGTCCTCATTGTAGATACTTTGCTCCAGAGGATAACATGGGAATAGTTCACCTTACGATAGGTATTGCTAGGCAGGAGCTAAATATGTCATAAAAGGACTCCAAAGATTGGTAATGATAAATCCAACAACTTGCCACTGCTGAATTTATCATAACTAATACAGAAAAGTTATAGGACTTTCTTTTCTGTAAGCCTAAATCCAGTCTGCTAGTGGCCACTCATGGTTGGTTAGCTTTAACAGGATTAGTGGGCTGCTTTAATGAGATAATAGATGGCTTGCACTTAGCAGACATTATCTGATGGGGGGAGGTCTGCAGCTGCAGAGGCCAGGCCAGGAAGGGGGCTGGGTAAACCAAATTGTGCTTCAAACAACGCAGGACAGAAAGGAATGCCAGCCATACCTGCCCTCTCATCCTGTGCCCCACAGATAGAAAGCAGGCCCAGGAAAGGAGCTTGCAGATGGTCGGGGGTGTTAAGGGAAATGGGCCGCACCAGTAGGTTGCTTTAACCAGGTCTTGCTCTTCTAGAGAGAAATTGTCAATCTTGGATTTTAAAGTACTGTGCTTTATGGGACAAGAAAATGCCACACTTTAAAGGAAGCTGTCATGCTTTTGGGTGGCACTCTGCATCTCACTGGAGAGCAGTGCCCCCCTACTTGTCCCCAAGATGATTCAATGAATATGACTGAGCTGCATTGCCTCTCAGATCTGCTGCCTAAACCAGAAGAAGAAGATGGACTACCCTACTGGAACCCAGACCTGCAACCCAGAGGATTGCACTCTGAAGTACAGCTCCTGTTGCACACTGGAACAGCCCTAAGGACTTTACCTTTCTTCAAAAAAGACTCTGAAGTGGACTCCCTGAATGCAACAGAGCTTGCCAGCACCAACTATCACAAAGGTTCCCCACCTGGGGTTGAGTCCAGCAGACTTTTAAGGACCTGGACAGGTGCACTGTAGGAACTGTAGTCCTCCTAAACTTCCAAGGACCACCTCAGAACTTCTAGACCCTTGGATTCATGTTTTGGACACTTTGAACCCTCAAGACGAACTTTAGGAAGAAGTTCCAGAAGAGTTGCAGTGGTTTGGAGCAACTTTTAGAAAATCTCCATAAGTGGACCAACCTGACACTGAGTCAAGCAGGCTACCTTCAACCGCGACCTGACCTGGATTTCAGGTTCCTCTGCTGGAAGCTCCGGAGCCCCAGACTTCCTGGATTTGACCAGGGCCTCACAGAAAAGCAATCCAATGACATGACATTGAAACCAGCTTGCTGGAGAGGACAGCACAAAGTCAAGAGACAAAAAAGTTCCAGAAATGTTTCAAGTGTGAAGGTAAAATTTTGACCAAGGCCTCCCACTGAGTGTATCCGAGGAGGGCTCCATTGTGGTTGGCCTCAAATTGTGACTTGGTCCCAGTCTAGCACGGCCAGATGTCCCCAGCTCTAATGATTTCCAAGCAATAACAAGCACATTTTTTAATTTAATATTTAAGAATTCATATCTCCAGTTCCCTACATTGGATTTTTGTTGTTTTGGTGTCATTTTAAAGATAAAAATATTTCCTTTATTTATTGTGTGTTGTTTCTTACTTAGTTACGGTATTGGCGTATTTAAACCTTGAAATACCTGTCTCCTAAGTTAAGCCTGTCTGCTTGTCTCCAAACTATCAGGAGTTGAGCCAGGGGCTAATGTTTTGAGATCTCAACTGGACCTGACATTGGCTTTGGGGCATTGGCTTTGGGGCACTGGCTTTGGGGCACTATTGCTAGTGGTAGGTGAGTAATTACCTCTACTAATGACCAGCCTCTAAGTGAAGGAAACTTTCCATTGTGCACCTGATGTATCATTTTGAAGGAGTTCTGAGGTAAGCAAGAGCTATTTGAGAAATGTTTCCTATTATGTTGTACATCTCCGGAGTGCAGTTGCTGAGGAAGTAAGCATAAGATCGCTCTTATGTTAAGAAATGGGTTAATTAATTTGAATTGGAACAAAGTTGTTTTTAATTTGCTAATGCACACAATGCTGAATCTGCAGTTTTTGCTTATTGTTATGCGATATTGTGTATAAAAGAAATGCTTACTACAGCTCATAGAGGCCTCTCATTTTCCTCCTGAGACTCTGTGCGATTATTTAGGGACTTTCTTTTCTTCACTTAGTATGTTGTCAGTACTCTTTATGAGTTTGACACTTTAAATCAAGAGAGATTTAACTGCTTAAATAGGAGTTCTATTAGGTTTTTATGATTCTGTAGTCTGTATCTGGGCCTTTTGGCAAAATTGGGCATCTATTCTTTATTGTTATTTATGAATCCTGTATTAAGGTTTGTAAACGTAATTCTGATCTGGAGTCTGTTCTTGAGTGGTCTCCCTTTCTACTTTGGATTTTACTCTGCTAAATTAAGAGGAGACTGATGGGGAAGATAGTATTTTGCCATTAGATCAATGAGACATCCTAAAGCTGAACTTTATGAGTTAAAATTTGGGTTGTGTAAAAAAGTGGGGCTTGAGAAAATTTGGTAGTTCAGCTCCCAAAAAGTAAAATGGACTTTCATCCTTATATCCTCCTTGGGTTGGTTGTTGGACGACCCTACTGGAATAGTTGTCTAATTCAGTGGCTCCCAAACAGTGGTCCTGGGACCCCCTGGGGTCTGAAAAGCTTCCTCCGGGGGTCCGTGACTGCTTAGAAAATATAATATTAACAGATTAATAAACTGTATAAACTGTATATAAATAAAGTGGCTAAATGTACAATTGAAATTTTTAAAACAAACTGTGAATGTCAAGGAATTTGAAATTGGAGGCTAAAAGTTAAATTGGTAGCCTCTAATTTGTAAGAAGTAGTTCGAGTGCATTAAAGAGGATACAGTATGGAAGATGTGTGGCTTCGATTGAATTCAGAAAAGCTCCAACCTTCCTATTAAAATTTGTTTTTTTATTATTTATATTTGTTTGCAAATTAAATAAAATGTGGTATTGTTTGTGTATGTGTTTGATGAATGCTTGTTTCTGTATTTTTTGTGGATTGTTTTGAGTTTCAAATTATCAACAATGTTTAAGCTGGGGGTTGCCTGCTTCCATTATTGACTCAGTGGGGGGGTCTCCGTGTTCCAACAATGATAAAGTGGGGGTTCACAGAAGTCAAAAGGTTGGGAACCACTGGTCTAATTGAATGCTACATCCTGTAAAAGGGTTGCATGAGACTTGTCAGACGCTCTCATAAGTTCTCAGATATTACAACCCTTGATTAATGTATTATACTTAAACATTGTAATGTTCCAGAATTCTTAATTTTAAAGCCTGAAGTAGTTTTCTCATATTGCATTCTACATATGTGTTCACTTTTTTGTCCTACCAAGAAAAGAAACTGAAGTTAAGGTGGAGTGATCCCAAAACAGACATTCAAATAGACCACATAAAGACTGTGATATTCTGGTCAGGTGAGAACAGTATAGATTAGAGGGGTAATTTTGAACAAAGTTGGTGGCCCGTCTGCCTGCAGGATCAGCAGAGGCCCTGGCTCCCACCCTGATAAAGAATGACCATCCTCAATATTTAAGGCCCCCGTCTTCCTGATGGGAAGTGCCTTTGATACATCCCCCATACTTGCTGATGCACTGAGTAAATGGCGAACTGATACTATAATTGTTCGACCCACTCAGTATTCATTTAAATTTTTCTGAAGCAAATACTCTGACACAAAGGGAACTAAATAGGGCAGGGTTCCAGTCACTGTAACTTGGTGGCCATGTAGCACATGGGCTGCTAGGTCAGAGGTTTCGAGCAGTAGAGGCAGGTTCTGAGATTCTCCTCGAAGAAACCAAATGTTTCCCCTGTGTAAATGAGGGGCAGTAACCACCAGTTTGACATTGTGGGAGCTCTGCAAATGTATGAGGGGTCCTGCTCTGCCAAACTCTAAATGGGGACCTAAGTGCAGAGTGTTCTGAAACAGAGTTTTAACTGCTGATGGTATTCACAAAGATACTAATGCCCTGATAATGTCAATGTTCATTGTTTTCCATGAGTGTTTTTTTTTCGCTCTGCATAACACCATCTGGTTTCCCAGGTTCACTATTACTGCAGAAGTACAATTTATAACTTTTCTGATATTTCATCAAGGGGACAATTGTTTGTTTTTTGTTATTAAACCCCTTTCCTTAAAACCACATGGGTGTTTGGGTCTCCTTCTCACACAAAATACAATCCTGGACCTAGTTCTGGAGGTGTCAAGGTAAGTTTCCATTTTATGTATAAAACTTTGTGGATATGTGCAGATCTTTAGTGTAGCCACCTCTGCCTCCCACCCAGTATCTATGGTTTTCCCTTCCATTTCTTTGATTGTCTTACTTAGAAAAGTCCATTCCCAGGCTCACTTTTGTTCTTGGTTAAATGTGTTTCTAAATGGAAATTTTGATTCTGGGGAGGATGATTTCTCTTTTGTGAATGGAAATCCCAGCTATATTTAAGAGTGTAAAGCCTTTTGGGAATTGAGCTTCTATCATCTACATGTATCTAATTAAAGTATAAAACACTCTTCTTTTCCTCCTTGAAAAAGGGTCTTGGTCCCTACTGTGTCAGTAAGACTGCCCTCGCTGGTTTGACCAAGATTTTGGCATCAGAATTATTACCGATGAATATTCGGCTAAACTCATTGGCACCTGGAGCTACGAGGACGAAGGACATCATTACTGTAAGTATAGTTAGCATTATACGACTGGGGAAAAGGGATACATATTCCTGTGTATGCAAGTGAAACACAGATATATTCAAAAGTGTCCTCAGTTCAGGACTTTGTGCTCTAATGAATACCTCTGGAACTTGCAGAACTTGATGTGTTCAAACCTGCTCAAATTTAATTTACCAGCATAATTCTTTTCTGCAGACCGTATAACTCAAAATAAAACAAAGAATCACTAATCTTATGCCAGATAAAAGGGCCCTCTGCTCCTGTCTCAAAATCACCATTAGAAATTATAGGGGCATATTTATACTCTGTTTGCGCCGAATGTGCGTCAAAATTTTTGACGCACATTCGGCGCAAACACTGCCCCATATTTATACTTTGACGTCCGACGCAGCGGGCGTCAAAGTTCCACCATGTGCGCCATTTTTTAGAAGGGTGAACCAGCCTTGCATTAATTATATGCAAGGTAGGCGTTCCCTTCTAAAAAATGACTTTAAGGCCTGTGCCCCATATTTATACTGTGACGTCATTTTGACGCACAGGAGGGGGCAGGCCTTAAAAAACGGCGCCCAGCCTGATGGGCGCCGTTTTTTAACGCCTGGGTCGGGCAGGAGTTAAGGAACCTGTGGGCTCAGAAGGAGCCCAGAGGTGCCCTCCCATGCCCCCAGGGACACCCCCTGCCACCCTTGCCCACCCCAGGAGGACACCCAATGATGGAGGGACCCATCCCAGGGACGTTGAGGTAAGTAGTTTTTTTTTTTTTTTGTGGCATCGGGGGCCAGATTTGAGCCCCCCTACATGCCACTATGCCCAATGACCATGCCCAGGGGACATAAGTCCCCTGGGCATGGCCATTGGGCAAGGGGGCATGACTCCTGTCTTTGCTAAGACAGGAGTCATGTCAATGGAGGGTGGGAGTAAAAAGAAATGGCGCAAATCGGGTTGAGGCAGATTTTTTGCCTCAGACCTGACTTGCCCCATTTTTTGACGCCCAAACTCCATTTTCCCCTACGCCGGCGCTGCCTGGTGTGAGTCATTTTTTTTACGCACACCAGTCCGCAGCGCCGGCTCACGTCATTCAATAAATAAGGCGCCCGCATGGTGCTTTGGAATGGCGTTAGCCGGCGTTAAAATTTTTGACGCACAACTGCGTTGGCGCAGTTGTGCGTCAAAAAGTATAAATATGGGCCTTAGTTTTTAACCTTTGCCTTAGTACTCACACCAGTCATCCTTGTGCACTGGGTGCACTTTTATGACAAGGTTTGCACCCTAGCGTGGTACTCTGTAGCGTAAAGATGCATACCATGTGCACCCTAATTGGCATGTGTGACTACCGTCAACTAACTGGGCCATACAGGACTGCCAGTGATGGTAGCAAAATGATTATAAAAGCAAGGAAGGCCTTTTATCTGTTACCTGCTAGAGAGAGTGGACTACAGGCCTCTCCTGTGTTTCCTAACTCTGTATGCCAGTCCCCTATAACCAGACCCTTCACTCATCCTCCACCTTACTCGTATGTATAAAGAATGTGTGTGGAGCATGTGTGTCACCCATGGTTGTGGACACAATGGGTTCTATTGTGTGCTTACTGTTTTTAAGTGATACATAAGATGGAGGTTTGGACAGAGAATCTAGGCAGCAGATGTAAATTGCAGGCTTCACCCCAGAACAGTTTAGAGGTCCTTGGTAGTAGGTCTGACTGATGAAAGATGTAATGATGTTCAAAAGATGAAAAGATGAAAAGCTTTATGTTGCTCTTTGCTGGCACTTTATGCCCCAGAGGGGGAAATCCCCACAGTTAAAGAGGTAGTTAAGTTGAGCAACAGCCTTTGCCTTTGTGTTCTTTTTTGGGGGTTTTCATGACAAGAAACCCGCAACTGCACCACACCTTCCTGGTCTCACTTCCTGACAAAGACGACTCTCCACTCCGAGCAAAAGGACTGTCTGCCCTGAACCAAACTCATACACACTTGCTTTATGCAGCTTTAGCTGGGACAGAAAAGTCTGTGCCAAGTTTTATTTTCCTGAATTCAAGATTTTCCCACCAGTGCTGACCATGAAACTCCTTGAGCTTCAGGGCTAGGTAACTTCCAATTCCATTTTCCATGTTTGGGTTCAGTACATGGAGACTTTGTCTCAACGTTGTTAGGAGAAGCTGCCTTGACCATGCTTCAAGGGAAAGAATTGACAAACACTCAGGAATGGCACTGCATGAGGAAGACTCTGCTCAGAAGAAAAGGAGTGTGAAGGAGATGAGGTGGGAAAAAGCTGAAGAGGTTCACTGTCACCTCTGGGAAGGACCTGTACCATCACGTGAGGGTGAGGAACCGGGATCCTGACCTGACCCAGCAGTGGAATAAAAGAACGTACTGTGGTAGATTGAAGATACCAAGAAACCTGCAGTCAGCTGAGTTTCTGAACTTATATTTGTCAAAAAAAACATGTGTTGCTAAAGGAAGATTGGACCGCCATCCATTCTAGGTACCTGGTTTGTTTTGGTGGTGAGTTTTTGTGCCTGAGGAGGATCCCTGCCAGAAGAGCTGATGAGCCCCAACCACTGAAACGTAGCCGCAGACTCCTCTATTTGTACTGATGCTGTCCCCATTCTACGCGGTGCCAGTGACACTGCCCTTGCAACAGTGAGTTGGACTGAGACAGGACCATTGACTCCCATGTGCAGTGGGCTAAGCTTCTCATACCAGGGGGAACATTAACCGTTTCACTGCTTGCCCATCATCCCCGCCCCGTGCTCAGCCTTTTTTTGGCTATTTGGGGTAGTTCATACTTAGGCACCCATACCTTTTTGTCCACATAAGGTATCCATGCAAAATGTGTGTCCTATATTTCCAATATCCTCGGGATTCTAAAGGTGTCCAGGGTTTGAGGATCCTTTGGAGGGGACCGAGAAACTAGCCAAAATACAGCTACATTTTTTTTGTGAAAAAATAAGAAAAAGTTCTGCAGAAGACAGCATCTGTTTTTTTTCCCTGAAAATGACATCAATGAAGGCTTTGCAGTGCTAAAATCACCATCTTCTAGTTTTCAGTAACACGCAGACTCAAATCAGAAAACCACATTTTTCAACATGGTTTTGGCATTTTACTGTGACATACCAACTTTTTCCTACTCTTTGTGATTTCAACCTCCTTCCTGTTAGTGGTAGACATGGGTGTGAAAATATAGTGGACTCTAGAAAGCTATACATTTCTGCAAAAGTAGACAAAATTCTGAATTCAGCAAGGGGTCATGTGTTGATCTTTCAAAGTGTTGAAATACAAAAAAAAATTACATTGAGTGAAAAAAACAGCTATTTGTGCCTATCATTTTCATTTGTAACTTCTCCTAACAATAGTAAATTTTCAAATGCATTATACCGTTACATCCCCTGGACCCTT
The DNA here is from genome assembly GCF_031143425.1 of Pleurodeles waltl. Taxonomy (NCBI): domain Eukaryota; kingdom Metazoa; phylum Chordata; class Amphibia; order Caudata; family Salamandridae; genus Pleurodeles; species Pleurodeles waltl. The sequence continues at coordinate 41,742,047 of NC_090450.1, forward strand.
CTGCTTGCATGGGTATATAGGGCTTGAAGGTTCACCAAGGACCCCAGGTATTTAGATCCAATAACTGAGCTGCACCTTGCAATGGTTTTTCATTGTGTACCGGGTGTACAGTAATTCATTTAGTAAAATATAAATAGTGAAAAATAGGTATTGAGGAAACCTATCTATTTCCGAAATTGGAACAAGATATGGAGTTTAGAAGCAGTGGTTATTTGCACATCTCTGAATTTGGGGTTACACGTACTAGCATGTGAATTAGAGGGCATTTCTCAAAATGACTTCTTTCTTAAACATTGCCTTTCATTTGGAAGGTGCAAATGCAGAGAAGGATCAATTATAATAACACTTGGTCTACTATTCTGTGTTCCCTAAAGTCTCCTGATAACAATGGTATCTCACTTGTGTGGGTAGGCCCAAAATGCAAAATGAATACATCAAACTTCCCATGCAAAACTGACCAGTTTTTTGCAAAGTAGGTAGCTGTGGTTTTTTGGCCCTAGCTCAGCTGGCACCTAGGGAAAGCTAGCAAACATAAATATTTTTGAAAACTAGACACATAGGGAACTCCAGGGTGGGATGACTTGTATGGCTCTTAGCAGGTTGTTTTACCCAGAATTTCTTGCAAACCTAAAACTTTGACTAAAAAAACACCTTCTCCTCACATTGCTGTGATATGAAAGTTCTAGACTCTGCACAGAGCCACAAGCTTCCATCCACCAGAATTCTCCTACATCTTCTAATAAAACATTTCCTCAATTGTGTGGGTGGGTCTACTGCCCGTAACAGGAAACAGCTCAAAACGCAAATCGATACATCAAATTTTTCTTCACCAAACTGACCCGTTTTTTGAAACGTGGGTAACTGTGGTTTTTAGGCCCTACCTCACTTGGCACCTACGGAGACCTAGCAAACCTGTATGTTTGTCAAAACTAGACACACAGGGGAATCCAGGATGGGGTGACTTGTGTGGCTCTCATCAGGTTCTGTTACCCAGAATCCCATGCAAACCTCAAAGTGTGTCTAAAAAACATATTTTCCTCACATTGCTGTGATGGAAAGTTCTGGAATCTGAGGGGCCACAAATGTCCTACCAATCAGCATTTCCCTCGGGCTCCTGATGATACTTCACTTGTGTAGGTGGGCAAAGTGCCTTTGACAGGAAAGGCCAAAAACTTATAGAAAATGAGGGGGAACCAAAGCGGATCCAAAAGATAACTGTTTTTTTCATACGTTTTTAGGCTGACTCAGCTTTGGACACCCACACAAGTGGGGCAGAGTTTTTATCAGTACAAATGGGCCAATGCTGGGTGGTAGGAATTTTGTGGATTTCTGTGGATTACGGAAATTTCCCAGAAATGTAGTGAAAATTTGTGATTTCAGGCAAAGTTGGAGGTTTGCAGGGCATTGTGGGTAACAAAATGGTGTGTGGTGCATGTGAAGCACTACACCCTGGACTCCACCAGATGTTTAGTTTTCAGAAGCATCTTGTAGGTTTTTCCAGGTGGCAGCGTATGCAAGTCCAAAAAGTACTGCCGCTCACCATTGCAAGTGGGACAATATTGGGAGTTAGCTAAGCTCTTTTGGCCCGTTTGTAAAATCAAAACCCCAAAGAGTCAAATGTCCTCTTGCTTGCCATTAGTTACTTTAGTCTGCAACAGGGGCAGAAAAACTGTTGCCCCTTTCGGTTGGGGTAGGGGACATAACCGGGACATAACCATGCCCATGGTGGTGGCAGGCCCCCACCCCTCGATTTGGTTCCTTAGTGTCTAGTGAGCATTCTGCCACCCCCGGGGGATGGGTGGAGGCATTGCCTGCCCATTCTGGGCAGCTCCTACCCTTACACTACCAAAAAAAAAAAAAAACTGGTGCCTAGTGGGCTTTCCGCCCCCCCCCCAACCAGTGGGCAGATTGGGCTATTGCCTCAATCTTTTCTCCCAGAGGGGCAAAAAACTGTGATGACTTTTTAGGGGGAACAGTGGGGGTATTGCAATGCCCATTCTGGGAAGCCCCACCCGTAGATTAATTTTAAAAAAAACATTGTGCCTATTGGGCTCCCTGCCCCGGGGGAGAAAAAAGACTGTGCACCTTTTTGGGAGTGGTCATGGCATTACAATGCTCATTTAGGGCAGCCCCCACCCCTAGATATATATAAAAATGAATCCCTGGTCTTTAGTGGGCTTTCTGCCCCCCCCCAGGGAGCAGATCCGGGACTACTGCTCCATCTGCACCCCAGTGGGGTCAGAAAGTCTGAATATGCTCAAGAAAACGAGGGGGAGTAAAAAATATTGCCCAAGGGGCAACTCCTCCCTCCTTGGTGCCTAGTGGGTGGAACTCTGCTTGAGGGTCACCTTCCTGCAGCAATCCCCAAGCATGGACCCACCAGAGAGGGGTACCATTGTGAAGGGAAAATTCTCCCCTTCCAATGATACCTCTCCCTTGGCCTCAGTGATCGGGGAGCTGGGATAGCCCCCTGAGCACCTGTGCAATAAAAAGTGAAAAGAGCTGATTAGCTAGTTTCACTTTTAGTTTCAGACAAATGGCATCAGCCCTCTGTGAGCGTTGATCGTCATTTCACTAAAACAAAACAAACAGCCTTTGGTGATGGGGAACCTCTGCCCTATCTCCAGAGGCTGTTTCTTTCTAAAAGAAATCCCTCTGGTGCCCACACCAGAGGAATTTCAAGTGCCATGTGCGCAGATTGCCGGGAGCTGTCAGACGCACATGAACACTGTAGCGTCCGACCATCTGACATACCCAATTGGGTAACCCCTTCCCATTGAATGCTGGCACACAGTGATCCAACGCAAAAAGCTGCTGTGGTATTTGCAAAGACAGAGGACTAGGTTTTCAAAGATTTTGCACCAGGTTTGCGTCACTTTTTTTCGCACAGCCCCAAAGCAAAATCCTTTGTGGTATTTACAAAACAATGCAAATGGTTATTTATGGTGCTTTGTAAAATAAAAAAAGTAATGAAACACAGTGCATTGCACTGACTTGAGTAACTTTGCTTCAGTTATGCATTCCGTGGGTGGTGCATTGGCCTTCCAGAGCATTCACCCAAGGATTTTGACCCAAATCCATATCTACAAAGACTTGTCAACATGGGTTTGCATCAAAATGGTGCGCCTGTCTGAAGCTAGAGAAATATTTTTGTGTCTCCTTGTTATTTCCTCTTTGCACTCACATCACACATACAAGGGGGAAATAGGCTCAAAGATAGATTTTGTGCAGAAAAAATGTGGCACATCAGAATTGAACATGATTACAAATTACCTCATTCTTTAAAAGCTAAAAATGTTTTTTGATTGTGTTGAGTGTAGGTGCCTATTTAGGGCTTTCAAAAGAGCAGGGCTAGATCAAAACGTTATGAGAATAGTTAAATAGCCATGTATACGGAGCCAAGGATGCTTTTATTTGTGTCCCAGTCCCACTTAAAATAAGGTGTGGGGCCAGAGAGGGATGAACCCTCCCTTGTTTATTGTTCTCATGGCTTTAAAGACCCTTCCAGCTATAATCCATCATTGCAGGCAGTTGTGTGTAGAAACAGGACAAAAGACAATTGGCTGGTGCTCTACTCTCAGGTCACTGGTTAACTCCAATGCTAATTCAATTTAGATACATAAGTTATCTTGCAATCGACAAGCCCTAATTAACATTAACTGTATGTGGTATTATCAGGACCCTTTTGCTGCATTGATTAACATGCCATTTCATGGGGAACAGATAAAACAAAGTGCTGTAGGCTGGATAATTGCTTTGGAAACTGAATTACTTTGTTGAAAGCACATTGGGGAAAGGCCTCTCACTGCTCAATTTCATTGGGGAAGTACATGATAACTATAAAGGTGACAGCCCCACAGTATTAGGAAACTTGATATTGAAATGTTAGAGCTGATGAAGTCTATGATAAGAATCATAAAAATCTGATGGTAAATTTGGCACAAAGAAACATGCTAATCCAAATCCCTCCACAATCCATGAAGTAGACCAAACGAAAGAGTGATCCCCGAGAAGCAATTAAATTGAGAAACACGTGTCAGCTGTTACAATCTTTTGAACAATTAAACAACATAAATGTGAGATAAACTTTGAATCGTGAAGCCAGAATTGGATGCTCAGCTATAAGAAAACAAAGATTTTTCAACTGAATAAGCACTTGCTGATCAAATTGCAAATTCTCTCTGAAACCCCAAAAGAAGTTATGTGAGTATAAATATACCTGGTGGGCACAGAAGCTATTTTTATCTGCTGATGGCATCTTCCTTATTTTATCTCAATCCCAATCCTCAAACCCTGAGATTTTTTTCTCTGATATCTGAATTTTCAGTATTCGATCAGTACCACATATCCAGATCCAAGTGTGAGGGCCTGCCATTTACAAAATTCACTCATAGGCCATCTTTGGAATGTTTCCCACTAAATGGGTCCCAAAACACATTAAATAGCTGTGAATCATGCTTAGAAGCGGTCTAAGACACATTAAGTTGGACTACTTACATCCACTGATGCAAAAGACAGCTAATGACTTGTTCTGATGGTCTAGTTCACAACTGTCACTTTAGGGCAAGGTGCAGATGGTGAACATGGCCATGTCACTAAGGTTCAGCTTGCATTTTCAATGATCCCTGTGATGTTACCATAATCCATCTTGGGTTTAACTGAGTTGGTGATACAAAAAAGGTTTGTATACACCCTGACAAACCTAGACTTCAACTCTAGAAATTGCATACCAAAACTCCAACTGGGAGACGAAGACAACTCTATGTTGTGTGTAACTACCTAGAACATCAACTGCCATTTCACTAGAAATTGCTACAGGTGTGCGCTTATAAAGCTACCTGTGTGGGTATAACAAAAACCCTGTTATCTGTTGCAGTAGGCTTGGATATTCTTTATGTGAAAGGCAAGGGCAAAGCTTTAGGGCAGTGGTTCTTATCTTGTGGTCCGTGGCCCCCCGGGGTCTGCCACACCTATGTAGGGGATCCGCTAACCCATACGACCTCTTACCATTACTTTCTGTCAAAATTTTAAGCTTTTTGAGTTAAGTACCCATTAAAAAGATGATTCCTTCTAAACGTATAATAGTTTCATAACAATAACACATACACTGTCTACTGTATTGTATTCTCAATTTAATTGATACATAAATAAAATCAATACAGATATGTTTGAAAAACATAAACATTTTAAAAATGATTTAATCAGAATCTGGTTGTTAGTTCAGGACACAGCATGTGTGAATGTGTTACAGCATGTGTGAATGTGTTACGACCTGAACTAGCAATCAGCTTCTTACTAAAAATAATGTTGAATTGTCAGACCCCACACATAAGGCAGGGCACACCATTGATTCAAGATTGTCTAATACATCGATTGGCTAGAATCACTGGGTTGAAATAACATGGTCTGACCACTTGGTATTTAAGTTTACCTAGGACCTCCCCAGAGTTACGGGAGACACTCACCCCAACCATGTAATCTCTCTAACAAGTCCATGGAACAAACTTAATAGGTCTGATCTTCAGGAGGAAACCCTAAGTTCCTTAACCCTTACGATATCAGGAGACGCCAACAGGGATGTGTCCTTAGTTAACCAATGGCTCTCAAATGCTGCTGACTGCATTGCCCTTAAACAAGCCATGACCTCTAAGAAGCAGAGATCTACTCCTAAAGCATCCTGGTTCTCCTCTAAATTAGTGACAGAAAGTAAAAACTGCAAGAGCCTTGAGAGGTTGTGGAGGAGAAAATATCTAGATGCACAAAAAATGACCTATAAACAGGCTCTTAGAAATATAAAAAAAAGATTGCTCTAGTTTCTACACCTCTAAAATTGCTGAGGCCGAAAAAAAGGTCTAAAGATTTTTTTAATATTGTATCTCGCTATATGGATGCCATAGCATGTGAGCCTCCGGTCATTCCTACCTCAAAGGTAGGCCAGGAGTTAGGCAACTTCTCTGAAACCAAAATCATCAAAATACAAACTAATCTTGGTGCTCCTTTGCTTACCCCCACCTTTGCCCCTTCCCCTATGTCACATGGTCCTACCCATCCAACCAATTGCTGCTGTTCTCTGCATCAAGCAAAGATGAACTGAAAATTATTTTTCCATCCTGTACGTCTGGCTCATCATTAGACCTCTGCCATCTCCAAATTGTGAGACAAATAACTGACACTGTATGCCCTGTCTATGTAAAGGTGTTTAACGCCTCCTCCTGAAAGGCTCGTCCCCCTTGATTTGGAAAAAAATTGTGTTATCCTGCTTCTGTAAATACCCACCACTTACATTAAGATCTTATCCAACTTCAGACCCATCTCCATCCTTCTAGCAGCCACTAAAATTCTGGAATTGGTAGTAAATAAACAACTCTCAGAATTTTTAGAATCCAATCTTTTGCTGCAACCATCCTAATCTGGCTTCTGAATGCAATGCAGCACAGAAAAATCATTGCTCGAAATCTCTGAGTCGTTAAAAATTTCACTGGATAAAAGACACAATGCTGCCATCATTTTTTTATATTTGTCTATTGCTTTCAATACTTTTGCCATTGACATTCTTCTACAACATCTGTTTAACTGTGGTGTCATGCCCTATCTTTTTAACCAGTAATCCTCTCCCTCCTCGCCTCACCTTACTCTTGCTGCAGCACCAGGACACCGTAGTTGAGTAACTGGTGTGCTATACAATTTATATAATTCATTCATTCAATTGCCAATGATTTTCTAGAAGGTCAAATGCATCTGTGCACAACAGGCCTGATTCACAAAGTTAAACTAACACTTTTGTGTAGGTTTAGGATTCTTTTTTATTATCTAACTGCAGAGTCGCCCCGAATAAAAAGATAGGTCTGTCCAATCTCTGGTTCATAAATTTCCCAATTTGTGTATGCATATTTAAAAAGCATTGATCGGCTGCACCTCCCACTGATGTGCTTGTCAATGTTTGAAGCACTCGATGTCTGGGTTTGATTAGGGTTTGAAGTGTGCAGTGACCACCCTGAATGCAGCATTACACTCACCATTGTTGCCAGTCCCTGTGAGGTGGTCAAATAGCTTATAAATTTCTTCCCATGCAAAATGGAGCAACAGTGATCTCTAGACAGTGTTGCTGGTCTCCTTGGTGGTCCTGAAGTAACTGTTCCAGTGCCCCACCCGTGCTTTCCAATTGGGGAAGCAGTTGCCGGGTCAGCATGTTTACTGAATGGCAGCAGTGCTGATATTGAGCTGGTATTGATGTACATTTGTGGTTTCCACAGGCCTGGCTCCTGGTACCAGGGCACTGGCTCTGCCAGGAGTGACTTAGGCATTGTTTGCTATCCTGTGGTGTAGATGCAGTGACTCCCTTGCTAAGTGAGGAGATGTGCTGAGAAGAAACCCATGGATCGGGGGGCTCAGAAGAGCAACAGCTGATAAGAATGAGCTTTGACGTAATTACGCCTCTCTGCCCCTAGTGCAGTAAAAAAATGTGTGCTGCTGTGACTCTGTACTCTTTAGAGCTTACGGTGCCATGAGTTGTGGCAGAGAGACCTCACTAGGTAGCCCTGTGGCTTGGAAAATGCCCCTTCCCTGTCAGCCAGAGAACAGGCACTCTGACCACTTTCAAGAGTCAGATGGTGCTGTGGTGCAGGCAGCTTCCATCGCCCAGAGGGGTGTTCACCAGTCCCCTGAATGGGTAGTCATGTGATACGGGATGTGGTCAGCCACAGCGTCCATGGACTTACAGGGGGCTCAGGATCTTTTATACCATAGAAAGCTGTGGCACGCACTCAGAGGCACAATGACACCTCGTCACCAGTGTGGTGTGTGTAACATCAGGGGGAAGGCGGAGTGCCCCATAGGTTACACAGACATGGTGCTTGATGTTTGGGATTGGACCACAAGCGATCTAATTATTGTTTATTTATTAACTCCCAGCGTACCCAGCCATTAGGCTGCATGTGTGTCATGAGGTCCTTTCATTGAGCTGGTGACTCTATATTAATCATGGCTATGGAAATGACTCAATCTCAATGGTCCATAACCACCCATGAGTTATGTGTTGTTTTTATACAGAAACCCTTGCAAAGCTCAAAAAGCACCTACAGCAAATCACATTTTTGTGACTTTACTGTGAAGGAAAGTTCTGAAATCTGTGGGGAGACACAAGGTTCCTCCGACCCAGCATTGCTCCAAGTCTCCCCATAAAAATGGTACCTCACTTGTATTGGTTGGACAAATGCCTGAAACAGGAAAAGGCTCCAAAAGCAGTAGGACAAATACAATTTGTCCACCTAGAAACCAATCTTTTTCTGCAATATTAGTTGCTGTGGAATTTGGGGAGTTCAAGGTGGCATGACTTGCCAGGTTTTCTTTACCAGAAACCCGTACAAACCTGAAAGTCTGGCTAACAATGCACATTTTGGCAACAGAAAGGTCTTGAATCTGCAGGGAGTCACATATTTCCTACCACCCTGCATTACCTCTGTGTCTCCAGATACAAAAGGTACATTATCTCTGCTTCTATTGGTGTGTCGTTCTTTCAAATACTTGGCCCAGCTTTCTTCAAGTACTTTACACCTTGGTGCATTCAACTCAACCCTTGAACCTTTTGAACTAAACTCTAAATTTTCAACGTATCTTTGGCAAAATTTAGAAAGAATAAGAAATATAATAATGGATGTTATTCATTTTACCAGGGTTTCATATTCTGCTTTTTTCTCCAATACATAAGTAGAGGATTTTCTATGATCACCCAACTCTTAATCAAATACTATGGTTTCTGGAATTCATTTGTTAGCTAAGCCTGGGTCAGTATATGAATGAAGAAATATAATATTAGTCATGCAATGTACTGTTCTGAAATGTGAGGCTGTGAATTGTAAATTATGTAATGTGGGAAAATTACAGATGACAGTGAAACCCTATAAATAAACCTTGAAAATTATTCTCCTACCCTTTTTTAAGGATCACCCGAATTATGAAGAAATTGTGAAAGACGCTATGAAAATTTATGGATACCGAAGGTAAATGAGTGTGCTTTTTCTTAACATTTGTCCCATCACAGTCATGCTTCAAGTCACCTGTAGTATATCTGAATTTGAAGTTTGACTCTCCAGTTTAGTCAATCAAACTAAATGTCAATGCTTCCTGGACACCTGAGTTTCCTTGTAACATACATTTCACTGCAATATGGTTCAGTGTGAAGGCAAACTCAATAGCCAGGTGTGTGCCTTTTGCATGGTCAGTAGTCATTTTCCAACTGTGTCTGAGCACTTTACCATAATATATATTTTCATTGTATAAACAGTAGCTAGGTTTTATTGTTCTTTTGTTGACACTTTAACCACACTAATATGTCCATTTTAGCATAATAAAACCAACCCCATCGTGCATATCAATATTGCTCTGTCAAAACGCTCTTTCCTTTCTTTGGGCTTGATACTTCAAAAAGTTGATCATTAACTCTGGTGTGGGTGTGCACCATTTTTTGCAGTAAATATCCACCTTGTCTTGGAGTTCACAGAGAAATTCCAGTATTTCTTGGTAGTAGTATAACTTTCATAGATTTCCAGAATTAAATTATGCCCTGGTTTGTGTCACTCTTGCACCATTCTATGTGGTTCATGAGCTAAGCAAACCTAAAGTAAGATTTATGAAGTCAGGCAAGGCCACCTTATGTGGCTCTGCATGGCTTAATAAATCTTGAGTAATGTAATGCAGTGCAAATCGCATTTCCATGGGTGTTGCGTGTGGCGCATTCCAAGGTACTCCCCAGGAGAGGCGTAACAAGGGGAAATATGTTTATTTCTCCTCGGTTTTTCCACTTCCTGTGAGTTGTGCGTTCAGCTCTTCCTAACTATCACTTCTGCACATGTAAAATATGTTGACATGGAGAAAGCTTCCCTTACAACTCCAGTCATTTTGGGACTGTTCTTTCCCATTTACATTATGCTTTGGGATGTCGTGCCGAAAACCAGGATCTGGAAAAACATACCTGCTTATGCAATTTAGAAAAAAGTTGAATAGTTCCCTCTTTAAAGAACACAACATTACAATACATTAACCTTCCACAACCCAACTCCTCTCCTCTTAATTGTTGCTTTTATGCTTGTCTTTCACCATCTACAGCACTACATTGCTTTTAGCTATGTTCCTTCAATAGAAGTACCATACACGTATACAGATCCTACGTTCAACTGCACCGTAGAGGTGAAAAATGGTCATTTGGGAGAAAGTAGTTCTCATTTCAATCTGTGCTTTGTGTGAACCCTGAGAGTCCTCCCTAGGATACTCAAGTCAGAACGCCTGGTGAGTGACCTAGGGGTAAGGAAAGTTATGACTATTTTCCTGTGCAAAAAAAGTTTGACAGAAAACAAAAAAGACCTGCCACAACTTACTTTATTGGAAGCTGACTTTGCTGCTACATTCCTCTTCATAAACTGTTCTTTGTGGAAAATTTTATTTAAAAAATGCCAGGTTTTGTGAAAGTGATAAATATTTATGTAGATGCAGTTTTCCACCTTACAAAACCTGATCACCAAAACTATAATTTAAAAAAAGTATACTTCTGTTTGCAATACCTTATAAGCAGGTATGGGGAACAGATCTTTTCACTTTTTGTCCATAGATGGACAAGTGACATATAAAAGTGGAAGTGTGCCAAAAAGCTCCATTCACTAATGAACAATGACAAGTACACATAATGGCCGTTTAATCCTCTTTGGTCCCAGTTTTATCAGACAGCGGTCAAATATGATACAATTGCAATTTTACTACCAAACTGCACCCTCTCCTGGGGTTGCTATGCATGCCACTGCATATTGACATGCACCAGTTTTGACATACACCCAATATGAGGGAGCAAAGTAAAGAAACTGTTATGAAAACCTAGGGGGTGATTCTAACTCTGGCGGGCAGCAGAGGCCAGAGTTCCCCCCTCCAGAATACCGCACCGCGGTCAGAAGACCGCTGCGGTTATTCTGGGTTTCCCACTGGGCTGGCGGGCGACCGCCAAAAGGAAGCCCGCCAGCCCAGTGGGAAACACCCTTCCCACGAGGAAGCCGGCACCGAATGGAGCCGGCGGAGTGGGAAGGTGCGACGGGTGCAGTTGCACCCGTCGCGATTCTTTGTGGGGCCCTCTTACGGGGACCCCTGCAGTGCCCATGCCATTGGCATGGGCACTGCAGGGGCCCCCAGGGGGCCCCACGACACCCCATACCGCCATCCTGTTCCTGGCGGGCGAACCGCCAGGAACAGGATGGCGGTATGGGGTGTCTGAATCCCCATGGCGGCGCAATTTTACTACCAAACTGCACCCTCTCCTGGGGTTGCTATGCATGCCACTGCATATTGACATGCACCAGTTTTGACATACACCCAATATGAGGGAGCAAAGTAAAGAAACTGTTATGCAAACCTAGGGGGTGATTCTAACTCTGGCGGGCGGCAGAGGCCGCCCGCCAGAGTTCCCCCCTCCAGAATACCGCACCGCGGTCAGAAGACCGCTGCGGTTATTCTGGGTTTCCCACTGGGCTGGCGGGCAACCACCAAAAGGCCGCCCGCCAGCCCAGTAGGAAACACCCTTCCCTCGAGGAAGCCGGCTCCGAATGGAGCCGGCGGAGTGGGAAGGTGCGACGGGTGCAGTTGCACCCGTCGCGAATTTCAGTGTCTGCAAAGCAGACACTGAAATTCTTTGTGGGGCCCTCTTACGGGGGCCCCTGCAGTGCCCATGCCATTGGCATGGGCACTGCAGGGTCCCCCAGGGGCCCCACGACACCCCATACCGCCATCCTGTTCCTGGCGGGCGAACTGCCAGGAACAGGATGGCGGTATGGGGTGTCTGAATCCCCATGGCGGCGCAGCAAGCTGCGCCGCCATGGAGGATTCAGAAGGGCAGCGGAAAACCGGCGGGAGACCGCCGGTTTTCCTCTTCTGACCGCAGCCAAACCGCCGCGGTCAGAATGCCCTGCGGGGCACCGCCAGCCTGTTGGCGGTGCTCCCGCCGACCCTGGCCCCGGCGGTCAGAATCACCCCCCTAGACTTTAACGAAGCATGAAGCTACCACGGGTTTACTAGCATTGTTCAGTTATCAATGGTGCACCAATCATAGTGAAAAATTTAAAGGCCCCTTCAAAATGTAGTCCTCCTATTCCGTGTCACTGTTTGAACAAGAGCAATAGGCACAGCCAATCCTTTGATAGAGTGTATGTGGAGGTGTTTGCCCCCAAAAGGTATTTCGTTTTTTAAGATAGCCGTATGATGTATTGTAGAAAACATTTGTCAGCTGAATTACTAGACCTAGTCACTGTCTTTGACACATTCCACCCCTAATCCACCCCCCTACAGAAAGTAAGGAAATCTTGGGGCCTTGTTTACAAGAATCTGACACATCGGCATCAATGCGGCAGATTTTTTGCGCTTCCCGCACATCCCCTAAGGACGCCATGGATGCTCGGTATTTACAATAGTGAGCTCCAAGGTGCACGTTTTCACAGATGTGTCAGAAATTCTGATGCATCTGTTGGTGCTAAACTCATGCATTGCTGGAGTAGCATTGTTAAACTGACACAACTCCAGCAATACTAGCAGTCTCCCATAGGTAAAACCCCTACATCAATCTTAAGCCCGCTCTGGCAGGCAGTAAAATTTTGATACAGTGAATTCGCAAAGTGACGCAGTGAAATGTACATTTCACACCGCCAGTTCTGCGTGGCTTTTCCAGTGGGAACGCCTACCCTGCATACATTATACCTGACACAGATATAATGAGACACAAGGCTTTACAAACTGACGCATTGGGCCCAATGTGTCAGTTTGTAAATATGGAGCAGTGTACCACGCAACGCACAGCAGTGGCCCAAAGGGTTTGTAAATGAGGCCATTCGTGTTTAAGGAACCATCCAAAACTGGATCTCCTGATTCTACCGCCACAGAATTAGCATTATCTTACTTTACATGATTACATCACCTTCTTTCCGTACTGATTGTGATGTACTTAGTCCCCTTATAATTCCTTTTCAACACATACATCAGTCCACTACTGGACCACATCAGACCTGACAACCTAATCTGTTACAACTACGCCAATGGAACCTACTCAAATCATCCTAAAACAGAAAAATGTGAAATAAAAACCACCTCAGACCTAGATAGTTGTCTCCAATGCATAGTGAAGAACCACCTTCCCAAAGCACGAAACTATCCTATGAAGAATGGAAGAGCTAACAGAATCTATCCATCTGGCCCCAGGAACTTGCCAGTGGAAGAGACACCAACAAAGTAACAAATCTGGTAGATTTCATGGAATCCTGTCTATCACTATCACTATAATTATAATTGCAGAAAAAAAAAACTCCTTTCGATACTGTCACACTAGAAGACTTTTGCTCACTTAAAATGCATTCGTGGAACCTCTTTTACCATATAGGCAGTTTAGGACCTGTCATCCTTAGAGTGGACTTCCCCAAACATTTTGCCTTCCTCCCTCTTATTTTTGCTGAATTTGGCTTTGGTGGCCTTGAGCACTTTACCACTGCTAACCAGTGCTAATGTGTTTGTGTTGTCTCCTTTCAACATGATAAATTGGCTTACACCTAATAGGCATATTTACTTTATTTATAAGTCTCTTATAGAGTGGTATACTGGCAGACGTGACAGCCTTATGGTAGTCTTCCCCCAACATGCTTGCCTCATGTTTTGCTGATACCTTATTGTTGGCCTTAGGATTCAGATCACTTTACCACTGCCAACCAGTGCTAACGTAAATGTGCATGCAAAGCACCACTAGGTAAATTTGGCGCAGCGTTTTTGGACATCTAACACCACATTAGTGTAAAAAAATGACGCTGTGTCATTAGATGGCACAAGGGGCTCTTAAATCTGACCCTAAGTTAGTGATTCAGCATGAGGAGACCGTCTTTGAATCGCAGTTTCCCCATTTGATCCAATTGTGTGATCCTGGGCAAGTCAGTCGCTGTTACCTTTATTTTAGTAGTTCAATGTGGCATTCCAGGTTGCAAGGCGGACTATTGGACTATTTGTCTAATTTGCTCTCTCTCCACATCCTTATTCCTGTTTCAGTCTCCTCTTCTCTGCCACCCTTTCTCTTTCTGAAACTCTTGCTTTTTCTGCCTACCTCTCTATGCATACTTCTCTTTCTTCAGTTTGTCTCTCCCCCCCTTTCTCTCTCTTTCCACTCTCCACATTCACCTTACAAGACACCAGACTCAAACTCTTTCTTGCTTGTTCCATGAGATCACTCATTAACTTTCCTGCTCACTTCCTCATTTTTTTCTCTATGAAACCCTCTTGCCCACTCTTTCTCTCAAGCATCCCTCCTCTCTACCTCTCTGGGACAGATCAGAAAGTTGCTTGCGTTTTTTTTTCCAGATAATAATGCTGACACTGTTTGTCGGCTGCCTCTATTTCTCCTTTTTCAGCCGAGATCTGGGGTCCTAAAAGAGACTTCTTACTGCATTATTATTTAGAAATTGCGAACAATCCATTCTTTAAAAGGTTTTCGGATTTCCAGGGGCCACTTTATGAATAGGAACCCTACAACTTGCCCCATGTAGTAAGTGCCTGAGGTTAAGGATGGCCTCTATGTTTAGGATGTGTTGCCTGTGATAATCTTATTTCTGCATTCTCCTGTATCTTAGGCACCCACTCCCCTCAGGACACATGCACCTGCACTAAGCATCCCTAACCTTGTTCAGAACACTTTTGTATGTTGAAGCACTACCACACTGAAATTAAGGGACATATTTACAATCCCCTTGTGCCTCCTCGACCCACACTAGCATCATTTTCTTTTACGCTAAGGTAGCATTATGGAGGCAATTTGCATTGCGCCACTTTGTAAACTTTGCGCCACATTAAGTCTGCACCTGGCATAATGCCTGCAATGGTGGGCATTCCCAAGCAGGGAGGCCCAACAAATGGTGCAGTGAAATTTACTAGATCTCACTGCACTTTTTTTGGTGTAATTTTTAACACCGCCCCAGGTCAGGCGCTAAAATGACGCACTGATAATCTTCTATGGGCCTCCCTGTACTTTGCTGGACTAGTGTCAACATTTTTGGCTCTGGTGCAGCAAAGCACCACAATAGCACCAAAATGTTTGACTCTATAGTGGAATTATGCACCATGGTGCGGCGTATTGTAAATATGGTGCACCCATGGTGCTGTTAGGGGGGTGCAGGGGGCGTAGGAAAATTGGTGCATCAATGCTGGTGTGCCACTTTCTTGTAAATATGCCCCCCAGTGTTCTGTTCTCTTTCCAAAGACTTCCACTAATCGAAGCACCAATGCATTTAGGGGCATATTTACGAGAGGTTTGTGTCATGCTTGCACAGCGCATCATTGTAAATGTGTGATGCAAACCTCTAAGTCATATTTTTGAAGCAATGCACAGCAACTTTGCGTGGCTTTGAGTGGCTCCAAAAATATGGACTAAGGCAACAGAGGGCAAATCGCTGAGGTGCATTACTTTGCACCAGAGAGGCATTCTATGGGCATTGTGTGGGTGTGCCCATGCACCTTCCATGGTTTTTTATGCATTTCCAGATTTACTAAACCTGGTAAACCAAGAAATGCTCCAAAGACATACGCTTCCCCCATGAGATGTGCAATGAGAAGAAATTTATTTATTTCTCCTTGTTATTTCCTCTTTCTATGTGTGCTGCATTCTGCAACACACACAGCTAGAGGAATATGCCTCTTGAGATTGTTTTAGTGCAGAAAGGTGCCCCTTCCTGCACAAAAGCAATCCTGCATGCAACGCAGCCATCCGTGCACCATGGTGCACTGTAAATTACTTTTCAACTTTCTTAAACAGCACAATATTACATTGTTGCTGCTTTTGTATTTAAGACCCTACACTTTCTTGATCTCACTATTACGTTTCCTAATTAATCACCCATTACATTCCCTCGTTAATCGCCCATAAGGCAACCCCTTGCTCCTTCCACTCATCCTTCTGGTTGTTATTCGTGGCCCAATGCACATTTTGACTTTTTCTTGTCACAAAGCTTTGTAATGATGATCCTCCCTCTGTTCAAGTTTCCCCAATTTTGTCACAGCTCAAAAATTCAACTTTTTTGTAATTTCTTCTCAAATTTTGCAGCTGAGGACTACCATTTCTTTCTAGGTCACCTTTCAGACATATTTAGCTGTCTGATGGCACACAGACCTACTGTACCAGTGTACCTTGTATGTTTTTTTTGTCCACCTATTGCTCATGGTTAGATGACTTTCCTGTCTGTGCCTTTTCCCTGCTACTAGGCCAATGGCTTTGCTGCATATTGTGTTTGTGAAGCCAAAGGAACATTTCCGGCGCACCTTTTTTAGACTGGAAGTGTTGTATCCTTCTACTGCTAATGTCAGAAGCTTGCATTGCAGTGAGAAGGGATTTTTGACCTCCCTAAATCCTTTTCTCCCTACTCTTATTTCCTTCTTTTAGCCCATATTTGTGTACAAATTTTTAGCACACTGCTGCAATTTTGTTCTTCATTTATGTACCGTCGGTGTCTGAAAGTTTTACTCACGGATGAGGAGTTCTTCGGAGTTAGATGTAATAAAGATCAAACTTCATCTTACCTGTTTCTATATTTTTATCATATACTCAGTGCCCTCTTCTCCCCATCACGGACACCACCATCCTCATCAATATCGGTGGCATGCCACCTTTAAATTGATTTAAATATAATCCAAGATGACCCCATCATGTGTGTTTGCATGACAGCCAAAACCATTCTTGGATTGACACCACATGTGTGCACCATTGAGCAGTGGCCATCTTGGAATGCTTTTTCTTTTGTTTTAAGAATAAATATTCAAAGATGACTGCCCTGCATCCGCGCGCAGGAATGATGACCTTCTTCGAAAGACTTATCTTAAATCAAAAGAAATATCACTCCAAGTTGGCTTCCTCTCTGATAGAGGGTGCTTAAATTAGTTCTCATCAATTTGAGAATAGGGTAAACTAGATGACAGATGCAAACGCTAAAAAATAACTTATTTAGTTTTGAACCTTATATTTCTTTAATTTGTATTAAACTTCCTGTTCCTTGTGTCCTTAGGGTTTCAGAGCCGGAGGAACACGCTGGGATTGTGTCTTTTCTCTTCTCGCCGGACGCCTCTTACCTCACTGGAGAGACCATCGTGGTTGGTGGAGGATACAGGACAAGACTCTAAAACGAAGACAATATTCATCTTTTAGCCTTAAATTTATTAGACCTAAATCCACACAGGTTAACACAAATTTCATTCACAAAACCACCCCTTTCGCACACCACTGTTGAAATACACGTGTACACTATCTTCATAACTATTGTTAGCATGTTTTAAGGTAAAACAAAAAAAAAAAGCATTTGTGGTGCTTCCTATTTTGCCTGAATTTATATACAAAAATATCAGATGCTCAATGTTATTTCTGGTGTTACAAACTTGTAAAATGACTTCTGTGTACAAATATGTTGCTGTGGGCTGCGCTCTCCATATCTTCTAGGAGAGTATACATTAATAATTATAGCAGCATGCTATTATATCAGCACATTCAATGTGCAAATACAGGCATAATGCATAGGTCATTATTTTATATTGCGGCTATTATTTTACACATAATATATTGCTAAACATAGTTTGTCCTTTTGCCTTAAAACGTAAATGTGTGACAGATTCAGTTCTGACACATGAACTAAGTGCCTGATTCACAAAAGTACACTTAGGGGCACATTTAAGAGCCCCTTGCGTCACTTTAGAGCCGCCTTTGTGTCATTTTTTTAATGCCAACGCAGCGCAAAGGCGGCCTTTTCCCCCGCACTATATTTACAAAGTGCTGCAATGCATGCATTGTGCTACTTTGTAACCCTTTGTGCCACATTATGCATGCACCATGCATAATGTATTTAAAGGGGCGTTCTGACACAAGGAGGCCCGCAAAAATGTCACAATGAAATCTACAAGATTTCATTGCACTATTTCTGGCATCATTTTTAATGCCTGCTTGCAGCAGGCATTAAAAGGACACGCCCAATGTAATCAATGGGCCTTCTTGCACATTGCTCACCTAGGGGCCAGATGCAGGAAACGATTAGCGAGTCGCAAACGGCAAAAATTGCCGTTTGCGACTCGCTAATCGCTTTTCCCGATGCAGAAATGCATATTGCGAGTCGGGACCGACTCGCAATATGCATTTCGGAATCGCAAATAGGAAGGGGTGTTCCCTTCCTATTTGCGATTCGGAGTGGCATGCAATACCATTTGCGACCGCATATGCGGTCGCAAATGGTATCGCAGTTACCATCCACTTCAAGTGGATGGTAACCCACTCGCAAATTGGAAGGGGCCCCCATGGGACCCCTCCCCCTTTACGAATGGACCCAAAACAATTTTTTCCGGGCAGTTAGTGGTCCAAGGGACCACTACCTGGCCTGAAAAAATACCGAAACTAAAGGTTTCGGATTTTTTTTAAGTGCAGCTCGTTTTCCTTTAAGGAAAACGGGCTACACTTAAAAAAAAAAAACTGCTTTATTGATAAAGCAGTCACGAACATGGAGGTCTGCTGACGACAGCAGGCCTCCATGTTTGCGAGTGCCTATAGTTGCTATGGGGCCGCAATTTGCGACCCACCTCATTAATATTAATGAGGTGGGTCATTGCGACCCCATAGCGACTCGCAGACGGTGTCTGAGACACCGTACTGCATACCAATTTGCGAGTTGCAAATTGCGAGTCGCAGGGACTCGCAATTTGCAAGTCGCAAATTAGCATTTTGATACATCTGGCCCCTAGTGTCAACATTTTTTACGCTAGTGGAGCAAAGCACCACAATAGCGCAAATTTTTTTGACGTTATGGTTCCTAATAACACCATGGTGTGCCATATCATAAATACGGCACACACATGGTGGCCTAAGGGGGTGCAGGGGGCACAAGAGCAGTGGAGCTGCATTTGATGCAGCGTCACTTTTCTTAAATTCAGCCCTTATACTTTTGTGTATGTTTATTACTTTTAGGTACTCACAAATGTCAAGTACAACTTTACGCACCGCACTTCCTATCTTCTTCACACCTGCAAAACCTAGAACTCCGCAAACATAGGTAATGGAAGTGCAGACTCTTACAAGTGTGAATTGCATTTTGTAGTAATATAAAGTGCAGTTTGTGAATCATGCCCTCAGTGCTTATGAAAATTGCTTATTGCAGAAAGCTAAATTCTAAAGACCTCACTGAATGCTGTCTTCCACTGCCATCTTTTATAAGTGCAGTACACTCAGAAAGGCAGCAATGCAGTTCCAGTGGGTGATCTAAAACATGCTTTTTATATGATAAAGTGATTTAGTTCCAATTTATTGCAATGTTTTAGATGCCAGTATTCCTCTGAAAGAGATTTTATTAAATAAGAAAGATTTTCATCTTTCAAATGTTGATTGTTTGATTTCTGCATGACTGTGCACTTATTTCATGTTTGGACTCTTCCTTTCTTACTATGTCATACAGTGTGATAATTATTACAACTTTGGAATGTTGACCCTCAACCGAAGACAATGGAGGTGGTGGAATGTTCTAATAGCATTAGAGCCCTTCTTCCTTGGGCTGTACCAGTTGTTAAAGACCCGTTCCCTTCGACTCTGACAATAATGCTGTAATAGTCACATGGTTGACTGAGTCTTGGTCCTAGATAATTGATATGTAGCTTACTATTGTGACAACATTTTCTGTTCAAATCATGCCACACCATCTAGCAATATAAAATATAACTAGCTACATTGCATTTACAAACAAAATGAAACACTATGGCCCTCATTACAACCTCGGCGGTAAAAGTCACATCAACATTGCTGCCGGCTCGTAATAGAACCGGCGGCAATGCTGATGTGCAGCGGGTGCAGTAGCACCCGTCACGCATCTCACTGCCCGAAATTCAAGCAGTGAAATGCACGATGGGGCTATGCCTGGGGACCCCTGCACTGTCCATGTGATAGGAAAAAAGCTGCAGTAACGTGAATAGCAGCACTCGCATATCCAATTTTAATTAATTTCAAAATGTAAACAAGCATTGGCAAGCCCAATGGGTTTGTCATTGGCAAACGTAGAATGCGTCTCTTTCTATTTCATGTTTTTGCAATATGCGTTGGGCTAGGTATTTAGAGGTTGTGGGGGTCAGACCATATTTCAGCCTGTCCTCTTTATTTACGCAAATTTAAATTTTGTTGGCTGGCACTCTACAGTTTTAAATGTTGTATGATTTATTGCACTTAGTGTAATTTATCTCATAAAAATGACCTGCATCCTTTGATGGATATTGGTTTTAGAATGAAGGCTGTAGTGCAGGGTTGAATGGTGGTTACAGGGAGCACGGCTTTATGAAAAGTGGGAGTGCGGCTTTGTGAAAAGTAAACAATCTTGAAGCCATTCACATCAATCCAAGTTAATGGCTGTCTCCTTTTTTTTAAATTAAATTGAGAAGAGCTTACAGTAGGTCATAAGACTGAATGTCTGCTATGGTGCCAATACTTGATATGTAGCTTGGTTGACTAATCGACCTACTGCACACATCAGCAGTGGTGGCTGGTGACATTTGAAAGTGGTGAGGTGTAAAAGCTGTGTATGACTTTTATGTAGCGAGTGAAGCGGGCAAACCTAATGGATAAATGTAGGGTGCAGGGTGGGTCCTCCTCCCAAGAAAAAATTGAAAACAGATGGACAAATGGTACAGTTGAAAGCAAACAAATGTAGTGAGAAAGCAAGGTTTATTAAGTAGTGCAAATATATAGCCTTGAAATATTAAAGACATTAAAAACTGCCCCATATATTACTGCAATAATAAGTTCAACATTTATTTTAAAGAGCAAACTTACAGCATTACAACTTCAGGCCAAGTGTGTGGTTGCCCAGTGTCTTGCACTGCATACAGTATCAACTTTGGAAGAAAATGTTCTGACCAGGCATCAGGAAGCACCCACAGATGCCGGCTGCAATTAGTCATACAGAAATATGTGTAGACAGGTCTTTAAGTGGGATGGAAAAGTGGGGGGTCTCTAAAAGGGACATGTAAAATACATTTCTGTGATTCCCTTAGTGTTCCACCCGACCTGTATTTTGATTTCTCTCTGAGATGTTATTGCATCCAGAAATATAATACAACTGACATACACGTAAAACTTCTCATTCCTATTGGCTTTGTCAATAGTTGTTATCTGTTTAGGATAAATGAGTAATAATAATGATTTCCCTAAAATAATTAAAATTGGAAATGTTTCAATTCTGAAATTGTGATACTATGAATTAAATATTGTTAGACCTGACAGCCTTAGGGTGGTCACACCTAACTTTTTGCCTGCCTCCATTCACTTTTTGGATACTGTTTTTGCTGGTTTTAAGACTCTGCACACTTCACGACCGCTGATTGTGCCTCGCACCTAAGTAGCTCCTTAACCATGTGGCAGGCCTGCCATTGCAAGGCTTGTGTGCAGTTTCACTGCCAATTCAACTTGGCATTTAAAAGTACTTGCCAAGTCTAAAACTCCCCTTTTTTCTACATGTCCCGGTAGTGTAAAACTCCTAAATGTGTTTTTGCACTGCTGTGAGGCCTGCTCCTTTCATAGGCTAACATTGGGGCTACCCTCATATACTGCTTCAATGGTAGCTGCTGATCTGAAAAGAGAAAAGAGGGCAATATTTAGTATGGTCAGAATGGTAATACAAAGTCCTGCTGACTGGTGAAGTTGGATTTAATATTACTATTTAAGAAATGCCACTTTTAGAAAGCGAGCATTTTTCTGCACTTAAATCCTTCTGTGCCTTACAATCCATGTCTGGCTGGGTTCAGTTGACAGCTCCATTGTGCATTCACTCAGACAAACCCCAAACACAGGATGCTCAGCTTCACTTGCATACATCTGCATTTTGAATGGGTCTTCCTTGGCTGGGAGGGTGGAGGGCCTGACACTTACATGTCAAAGGACAGTAGCCTGCCCTCACACATAGGACTGCCACACCACCTACTGGGACCCTGGCAGACAGGATTGAACTAAAAGCCACTCTTTGAAGTCTCCCCCACTTCAATGGCACATTTGGGTATTTAAACGGGGCCTCTGCCCCTACCAACTCAGACACTTCTGAGGTAGACACTCTACTTCATCAAGACACTTCCTGGAGAAGAGAACCTGAACCAGAACCTGCATCCTGCCAATAAGAACTGCCTTGCTGCCCAAAGGACTCACCTGACTGCTTTCTGTGAAGGACTGCTGCCTTGCTGTTGCCCTGCTGGCTTGCTGCTCTCTGGCTGTGGTGAGAAGGGCTCTCCAAGGGCTTGAC
Organism: Pleurodeles waltl; assembly: GCF_031143425.1. NCBI lineage: Eukaryota > Metazoa > Chordata > Amphibia > Caudata > Salamandridae > Pleurodeles > Pleurodeles waltl. The sequence goes on from NC_090450.1 coordinate 41,764,342, forward strand.
TCCTGATCCTTGAAGTCTCAGGACCAAAAAGACTTCATCTCTGCAAGAAGGACTCCTTGTGCGGCGAAACTCGACGCACAGCCTGCCTTAAACGACCCACAGCCTGCAGCGTGGTGAAAAATTCAGCACACGCCAAACCGGAACAACGCAGCCTGACTTTGCAACGAGAAGATCAACGCAGCGCTAGCGTAGCGACTGGAAATTTGATGCACGGCCCACTGGATCGACACACAGCTGAGCCAGAACGATGCAGCCCGACTTTCAGAGAGGAATCGACGCAGCACCTGCCCTGCAGTAGAAATTTTCACGCAACGCCCACCGGATCGACGGAGCCCCTGTGGCTTCGTCCTGTCAGTGCTGGAAATCCATGCATTGTCCCCGGGGTATCCAAAAACCCCGCAACCCAAAGAGGATCCACGACCGAGCGCCGGAAACCGACGCACGGCGGTCCGTGCATGGAAAATAAAAGACGCATCGCTGTGTCCTGCCCGAGAAATCGGCGCACAGCTCCCTGCTTTCCACACATCTCCTCCTCTGCGGTTCTTTGCGGAGATTTTGAGCGCAAACCAGGTACTTTGTGCTTGCAGGAGACATTTATTGCTTTTAAGAGACTAAATGCACTTTATACAATTTTTACAGTGATGTCTCAAGATATACTTATTGCATTTTTATCGTTTTGACCTGCATCTTATCAGATAAATATTATATATTTTTCTAAACACTGTTTGGTGTATTTTTGTGGTGTTCTACTGTGTTATCGGATGACATATTATTGCACAAATTCTTTACACACTGCCTTCTAAGTTAAGCCTGACTGCTCAGTGCCAAGCTGCCATAGGGTGGGCACAGGATAATTTGGATTGTGTGTGATTTACCCTGACTAGAGTGAGGGTCCTTGCTTGGACAGAGGGTAACCTGACTGCCAATCAAAATGCCATTTCTAACAAATATCATTGAGGCCTGTGGAAGGAGTAGGGCCTTCAGTTATGTGGGCTTTACGCTAGATATGTATGCCCTTATACTCTTAACATCTCATCCATCTGCTCGTTTTCAATCCCCTCTCTTTTCTCTTCAGCACCCTCTTTTCACTCTCACTGGAACACACTTCCTCGCATCTCCCGCATTTTACCAACTCAAAAATACAATACACACTTAAGCACTTTATTTCCTTTTGCTTTTGCCTTCTAAATATTTTGACCTCTTTGCACAACCTTAGCACAGATTTAAACTGAATTTAAATTGTAACTGGAATACATTATCATTGTTCTGTGTGCTCTGCAGAGGCACCAAACAACTGACATGCCCTGTGCTTTGCCGGCTTCAGCCTTCTGCCAGCGTGCTCAATCAAAGCCCTTCATAAACACCTGGCACAAGTCAAAGTATGCACTATACAAAAGTAATAAGATGCACGAAAAAATACAGAAACACAGCATGATGAGACAGCTAACTCTCTTGACGAATGCAACATTAAATAAAACGTGAAAAAAGAAAGGAACACGATCACTGACACACATTGCATTCATGTTTCATGTTCACAAATCAATCCATGTTTTTGGCATTAATGTTGAGGGCATGAAGACTTGGCCAGTTTTATGACTGTACAGCAGATAACTGCCTTTCCTGTAAACACATATTTCTCTCTTTGAGCATGACTCAGATATGTAGATAAACTTTTCAAGGGAAATCTGAACCTTCTCGTCTTTTGAAACAATTTAGTTAAGGAACAATATATCAGCACCACTTGTGAAGGGGGCCAGCAATCTGCAGCCAGGGCCTGGGGTGTCACAGTGGGGAGGTTAAGGTGACAAAGGGTGACAGGTCAATATAAATAACTCATGATTATAATTATAACACTTACCATTACGGAAGTCAAGGTACCAAGTTACACATGCTTGCATTTACTCCTATTGTGTGACAAATGAGAAAGGGTAGGATCTATGCCTGTGAATGACGGATGGCTGCCCTCACGCAGGGATGAAGACTCCATGAAGACTTTGCTAAAAGTGTCACTGTCCTACAGTTGATAACACAATAGATCACAATGGAAACAAATTTATATTCTTGAATACACAAACTAGGCTAACTTAACCAGGTCCACTTAGTGGGTTAATGTGTCTGCATATGCTGTCATAAAATTTGCAGTGTCAAAGCTAAAACATCGAAACAGGTACCTATGGTAGCTATCCACAATAGAACAAACTAGGGGAAAGATAAATATGTGTACGGATCCTACATGTTTGTTAACAAATGACTCATTTTATTTTTGTAAGATTTTTGCAGACACCCTACAATATTTGGATCGCACTTTTGTGAGAACCTTTCCTTGACCATGTCAGGCCCAATCACAGATGCAACCAAAATTATTTTATATTGGTTTCTGTTGATTCATGCTCCAGATTCTCAAGGACCTGGGCCATAAAGAAATGCTGATATGCTTGAGTGGCTGCAAAGGACTTACAGTATTTTAAAGCCACAGGAGCAGGTTTGATTCTTCTCATTCAGACAATGGTCGTGCATTCCCCTCAAAGGCTTTCAGGGGCGCTTTGTCTATTCTGAGCATTCATATGCAGTTCATCAACCTATTTAAACTAGGGAACCATAGTTTAAATAAACACGCTTTGGTATTTTGTAGCAAAGCTTGACCGCTGGGGTATTATATGCAGGACTGAGCTGATTGCATAAGCTGTTGGAAGTCAAGAAAGCATTTTGCCTAGAGGAGTAATAGGTGGTTGCAGTTCAGATAAGTTGCTCCCTGGAGGATGCCTGATCTTGATATTCTTGGGAAGGTGTCAGCAGCAAAGTTGACTGACCGAAGAACTCACCAATAGTTGTTGCAAAACATTGGCAAAGTTAGAACTGAAATATCCAATATGACACATTGCAGCTTTGCATCCTGTGAAGATAAGATGTCCAAATCTGTTGACATGTGTCTCCTACAAGTACAAGAACATATTTCTGATAAACATGTGTTTGGACTAATTTACAGACCACCTGTGCCAGATCTTGGGGTAGAAGGCACATGGACCGCAATCTTGTCTCCACAGCCTGATTTGAAGAAAAATAAGAAGGTGACCATTGCATGCATAAAAAGCATTATCAGACTGATTCTGTTCAACAGTCCCCCCTTTTTGACACCAGAGTACCTTCAGAGTAGAACCTCTTAGTCTCTCCCTAGTCTGAATAAACCACCGTTCAGTGAAACTGTTATCCTGAGTACCAATCTGAATCCCATATATAAACAATAAGGCTAGCACACTTAGGGCGGTGGAATGTATGATTCCCAACTCAATCAGAGATTGTTCTTCCATTACACACCCAGGGACCATTATTGTAACTAAAGGCATTGAGCTGAAGCACTGCAGTGCACCATCTCTTAACAGGGGGAGTATAAGATGAGGACTTCCCCATACTTGATTCTCATCTCCAGAAGGACCATCTTGGAGGTTATACAAGGACTCAAATGTACAATTAAAATCTCCTGCCACTATTTTAGTGCATCTATGGGCAGGGCAGCCATCTATGTACCAATCAAATCATAAGCTTTAATTCCACACCATTGCCCTCATGCCTACAATATACATTATAGAGGTAAAACACCCTACTTGACGCAAAGGAAAGAGACACACACTGTACTTCAGAAATGCAATCTCCTTTGGCATAACAAAACCAAGGGTGATTTTGATCCAAACTGATAACCCACCTGAAGGTCTGCCCTTCCCTGAGGTGGAAGTCACCTGAGAGAAATTAACAAACCCTGCTCAGTGCTGACGGGCCACTGACAAAGTCTCCTGAAGCAGGCAAATATCATACAAATCTATAAATATACCCCAGTTTGGACACTCAAGTTTGGAGATCAAACCCGCAAGTTTCCAGGAGACAATCTTGGTAGTGGGGTGGTGGAAATGAGGGGGCAGAATCACCCAAAGCATGGGAGTCCAAAACTGGAAAAGAATTAAATAAAGGCCTCTTTTGACGGATAAATACAATACTTTCTTCAGGGGAAGCATCTTCTGAGCTTTGGGGGTGGGTCAGAGGAAGATGCAGGGGAGCCGGGTAGTGAAGATTATTGTTAAAAATAAATGTTCTGTTATATGTTCACATTGAAGTTTTCTCTGCCCCTGAAGAGTGCAGTATCTACATGTACTACAGGGTTATCTGTGTTCTAGAGTTGTCTGGTAGAAGTTAAACTGGGCTGCAATGTGTCTGTAATGTCACTGGAAATATTAAGGCTGGTCTGACCTAAGCTGTGTATGAAACAGCCAGGGCTACCAACAAATGCTGAGAACGCAGGAACTGCCAGGAGATGTGGCCAGGAGATGTGGCCTAATGGCCAAAACTGTTAACTTTGGAACTGAGGAACAATGATTGAGTCTTGGCGTCGAGGTCACCGTCCGCTGATTCTTGGCAAATCACTTTTTTCCCTGTATTTAAAAAAGTGACCTTGTGTAATGTAATCTAGTGCTCGTGTACAGCGCTCTGTTGACTTTAGAACACATGGGAGCTATATAACACTGCAAAAAGAGAAGCATTCATGCAGGTGGTGCTAGGATAGTTTTTGCATTAAAACCTAACCAGACAATAGAGAGGTTCCGTTTGTTCCACATAAGTCGAACAAACCCTTAAACTTAAATGGCATTCTTAATGTGAGAGGTGACCTAGCAGTCAGTAGGATTAATGCGGAAATAAAGGTGTATATTTACATACTTTAAACTACAAACAATTGCACTGTTCACAAAATCACAAAAGCATTACATCCTTAAACATGTTTAAATATACACAACAAGAACATTGCAGGTCCATGTCCATAAAAAGATAAAACTGTCAGAGAGAGTATTCTTATTCAATCATCAATAAATATTTATTTCAGCACAATGGTCATAAAGGAACAGGTTCTAGACAGAACTCTATCTCATAAATTGATTATTCACATCTTTACATAATACTTCAAGACATCAATTCATAAAACCCATCAATCATGAAACACGTCACACAGAGCCAAGGCTACAAGACTCCAACAATTAAAATCAACACTTGAAAAAGGAAAGTAGCTCAAGATGGAACCATTTGCCTGATGTTTTATATTGTCTAAGCCTCCACATATGCATCAAAAAACGAGAGACAGGTAACGCAATGCATTGTCCAGTGTCACTTTGCATAATTCTAAATGCGACCCTAAAATGAATTGTTTCCAAATTCCGGCAAACAGGTAAAATCAATTTCTTCCTAATGCTCAAATATTTTTTGCATAAAAATATGACGTGCTCACCCGTTTCCACCACCTGCGGGTCCAACGGACTGAACCCATCGGAATCGCTATTATAATGTTTGCACTAAGCTATAAAAGTGCCAATGGGAAAGGTCCCTTGGTGGAATTTCACATATAAGGCCTTTGCTATGGGAGGTTTGATCTTATGTAGAAAGGCTTCTAAATGAAAATCCGCTTTAAATTAAAAAAAAGAAACAGTGAGAAATCCGGCACTATGAGAACATAAGGCTTGGCTGTCCATGTAGTGCCAGTAAGCACTTTTCAGCTCGGACTTCAAAACTTGACCAGCATCTGCAGGGCAAGACCACAGATTCATACACCCAATCTGACTCCATTGGTCTTTCATAGTCCGAAGCCAAGGAATCTTGCAGGTTCCAGGCTGCCCCCGAACATCTTTGGGTGCCAAACGAAAGGGCATGAATTCTGGTGTTGCCCATAGCCTCCGGCAACAAAGGAGTGGTCTGAGGCTGACTAGATCCTGGATACATCTGAGATTGTAATCAAGACGCAAGGGTACAAGCGTGATACTGGCTGGGAGTCCTATAAAAACCCTCATAAAGCGAATTTCTATTACTTCAAGTGATCGAGAGTCTTGAACATCCCAAACCTCGCAACCATAAAAGTTCGCTCCAAGAGTCAGACTGCTATAGATTGCAAGAGCTGGAGACACAGGACGAAAAGGGAAGCTGCGTTGAGCCCTCAAAATAACCCTGAAGAGCTGCACTAATTGAAGCTCTTGCATCCGGATATGTGATGCCCAATCAAACCTTTCCAAGAGTGTAACCCCCAGGTAGTCAAAGACCTGAACTCATTCCAGAGCAACTCCATTAAGGGTCAGATTGGCATGGGTAGTAGGGTGGAGATTTAAAACCATATATTTAGTCCTCCTGAGGGTGATCTTCAGCCCTCGCTGCCTGCGGAAGGCCTAAAAGCAACCCAAAAGATGCTGGCTCCCCATTGGGGAATTAGACAGCAGAAGGGTATTGTCCGCAAATAGTACGGCTAGGATTTTTACACTTCAAAGGCATGGGTCATCGCATACACATTTATCAAGTTGCAAGACTAGGGGGGTCATTACAACATTGGCTGTAACCGCCATGCGGCCGCCAATGCGGCCGCATTCCCGCGGTGCCCATTACAGCATCCCCGCTGGGCCGGCGGGCGTAAACTAGGTTTGCGCCCGCCGGCCCAGCGGGGATGCGGCCGCAACATAGGAGCCGGCTCCTAATGGAGCCGGCGGTGTTGCGCCCGTGCGACAGTGAAAAGCTGCACGGGGCCCTGTTAGGGGGCCCCTACACTGCCCCAGGCCCCAGGACTCCCCTTACCGCCCGGTGCAAACTGCCAGAAACAGGCTGGCGGTAGGGGGGTCATAATCCCCAGGGCAGCGCTGCTTGCAGCGCTGCCCTGGCGGATTATCACAGCCGGGGCTAAAACGGCGGGAAACCACCGGCCCCAGCGGTGCGACCGCGGCACTACCGCCGCGGTCGTAATACGGGTCCCCATACCGCCAGCCTGTTGGCGGTACGGACGCCACATTACCCATGGCGGTCACCGACCGCCAGGGTCGTAATGACCCCCTAAATCATTAATGTAAAGAAGAAAGAGAGTCTGACTCCCCGATTAACTGCAATGGGGTCTGTCAGTTCTCCTTGAGGTCCACCCCGAACCCGGGCATAGTTATTTGAAGGTAATTATTTGAGGACATCTAAAACGTACCTGGGAGCCCATCACTCCCAAATACCTTCCATAATGAGTCTCTAGGGACTAAGTCAAATGCAGACCGAAGATCCACAAAAACAACATACAAACTACCACCCCTCAGCACCACATGCTTCCAATATAGCAGTTGCAGTCGGAACACCTGGTTGATTGTCCCTATATCATCCCTTAACCCAGCCTGCAAGGGAGTTAACACATTTGAGTCCGACATCTACTTGTTCAACCTGTTGAAGATAATCCAGCTAAACAGCTTTGGGGTGCAATTGATAAGACTGATCGACCTGTAGTTTGAGGGTTGCGACCTAGAGCCCTTTTTGAAGATTGGGATTATCTCTCCCTTATCCAGGTGGGGGCAATGTAGCACCTCTCGTTATTGTGTTAAATAAAGAGAAATGTATGGACACAAAACATCTCTGTGAGATTTAAAGAACTCACCAGGCGCCTCACCAAGCCCAGGAGATTTGTTAGGTGTAGTTCTGTCTAGGGCTCTCAAGATCTCAATTTCAGAAATACTGTAAACTGCTTGTGCCACCAGCTCAGTGGAGGGCTCAGCTGTAATGACATGGGTTGGATTAAAACAAATTTCCGTAGTAACTTGGCTTTAGAAGGGTTATCTGATTCAGTCCAGACTTACAACTCCTGAATATAACTGAGAGAAATATTCTACCCATGCAGCAACATAAATGTTGCTATTTGTATGGGTAAGGGTGCAGAGTCCTTATTAGTGACAATGTGCCAGAATGATCGATGTACCTTATTTTGGATGGCACTCAACATTGACTCCCACTTGGACCATTTCCAAATTGCTTTTGCAATAGTAATCGACTCTTCATATAGTAACCTAGCCATATGGATGGCAGATCGAGACTCACAAGACTCACACTTAATAGATCACAGAATACTATGCCTACCTAGTCAGCATGATTTTGTATACAAGCAAGCCTCTTTCTTCCCCTTAGGAATGGACTTAGATTCTACCAAGAATGTACTCCTAAGTGATTCAAACATGGAATTGTGGATTTCACTCAGTCTTGGAAACAATGCTGGTTTGTCTGAGGTCCTAATCTCTGAAACTACAGCCCCCAAGCCTCCGGACCCAACTCAAACACTTTGCCCAGGGTAGCATCTTATCCATCCACAAAACACCATTTAAGTCTACACAGGTTATTAGTCGGGCTCACCCTTCTATCAACCAGCTCAAACCAAACCAAGTGTTTAAGAGGTTCTCACCCAGGGCATCCAGAATCAGCCCCAGTGCATTATGATCACTGCCCTGCCAAGGACTACTACCATGTCCACCAGAAGCTGACATAAACTGCTATCTAACAAAATATAATCAATAATGATGATACACTTAGGGTGGTGAAATGTATAATTCCCTTCTCGATCAAAATTTGTTATCCCATTACACACCCGGAGACCATTATTGTACGCAAAGGCATTGGGCTGAAGCATTGTGGTGAACCATCTCTCAACAGGGGGGAGTGTAAGACTAGGAATTCCCCATAATTGATCCTCAGGGCCCTTAGGATCATCTTGGAGGATATAAAAATGTCTCAAATGTTTACAATTAAACTCACTTTTTAAATGCATTTAAAATGTTAAATGCATCTAAGGGCAGGGCTGCCATATGTGTACTAATCAAATCAATAATCTTTAACTCTACGCCATTGCCATCATGCCTACAACATACATTGCACAGGTAAAAAATCCTACTTGACGGAAATGAAAGGGAAATACACTGCACATCAGGACTACCCAATGCCATTTCCTTTGACAAACAACCTACGGTGGTTCTGAGCCAAATGACAACCCAGTGGAAGGTCTGCCCCTCCCTGAAGTGGAAGCCGCCCTAGAGAAATAAACAAACCTTACTCAGTGCTAAGGTACCACTGACCAAGACTCCTGAAGCAGGGAGATACCATATATAAATCTATAAATATACCTCAGTTCGGACACAAGTTTGGAGATCCAGCCTGCAACATTCTAGGTAGGAGACAATAGTGGTAGTGGGGGAAAACGGGGGCAGAGTCACCAAAAGCATGTGAGTCCAAAACTGGAGAAGAATTAAATAAAGGCCTGTTTTGACTTCTAAATACAGTACTTTCTCCAGGAGAAGCAGGTTCGGAGCAGGGGGTGGGGCTTTGGGGGGGGTGGTTGGAGGTTTGAGGGAGCTGCCAGGGAAACCGTGGGGGGCTTCCCATTTGGACAAGGGGAGGTGTACGGGCTGCCAAGCTGACAGCCAATATATTACTGTAGCTAATGAGCAGAACCAAGCATCAATCTAGCCCATCCAAGTCACATAAAGGAAAAAATCTATTGGAGATCTGGACCCAAACCCCATCACCTGGTGCATCCCTGCAAAATATAGGCCTGGAACCAACCTTTGCCCTAGGTGCCAGGTGCTTGTAAAAAGCCCTCACGGGAACAAGGTAATGTTGCCTCTCATCAGAAAAGCTCTAGCCCCACTTATGACCAGCTGCTGGGCCAGCACGGGGTTCTTACAATTGATGATCACACAATCCCTGTAATGCTGTTGGGTGATGGATCCACCCAACCCACCCTCCTAACCCTAAATAATCATAATATTCTTGTATTTTGAAGTCTGTGTGCCGGGACAAACCTTATTCTTATGTTGCACATAGGATTCAATGGTGGATCCCTGTTGTGGGGGCACTCCTGTTAAAATGACCAAATAAGAACAGCAATCGGGGAGGTTCAGTCGAGGCTGGGAAAGGGAGGGAAAGTCTGGAGGTTTCACAATGGCCTCTTGTTTGGATATCATAGCCAAGCCTCCTGTACATGTGGTTTGCGCCCTTAGGTCACCTACTACTCCTGTCCCTGGCGAATGGAGACATAAGATGCCTCAAATCGGGGGGTCAAAGCAGGGCCTACATTAGTATCTAGAGAGAGTAGTACAACCGGATCTAGACGGCTGTGACTGTAGCTCTTCTGGAGCCTGCCCACCTGGGGTTATATTCAAGGATGTTGATCAACTGCCTAACAGTGTTCTCCAAAGAACAAATCTTATCCATCAAAGGTGCAAAACATGAATGCACAGTAGACGAAAATCTGTCCAATATGCTATACCAGTCTATATATAGGGATGTGCCGGCCTCAGCCACCGGCCAATTCAAGTCCTGCCTGAACCAGCAGGTTGATCATCCTACAGGAGAGCTGTTAGGGGGGATAAAGAACAGCCAGGGTTAGCACCAAGGTCCCTAGGGAGGGGTTTTCAGCCAGTTCAATCACCTTACTTATGACACTGCGTAGACCAGAAATGAATCCAACGTTTGACCTCCTGGAGCATTAGCAGAGATAATAGCTCTGTTCCCATGCATTTTCTTATGCGCCTTACACTTCCCCAGCATACAAGATTCGCAATGGAAATATAAAACAGGAAATAATGAAGCTCACCAAAACCAAAGTCCACACAAGGGTTACACAGCCAACAGACTCGGGAAGTAGAAAAGCAGTCAGGGGGGCAGCAAGTGCAGAATGAAAGAGAAAGGGCCTAGCCCGGCCGCTTATGGGCGATGATGGGGGTACACTAGCCCACTCTCTGCCCGGTCACGCACCTGGGTGCTTCCCTTAAAAGTTCTGCGCCACAGGAGTCAGGACACGCTTTTAGCGTTGTTGTGCTGGTGGCCCCACCAATGGGGAAGTGTGGTGTTCTGGGCGTGAAGTCCCACCCCAGGATGCAGCAAGGGAAATGTCCGCGCCGCAGTGGTCAGTACGTGCTTTTAGCGCTGCTGTGCTGGTGCCCCACCTCTGGAGAAGTGTAGTGTCTTGGGGGATGAAGTCCCACTTAGGATGCGGCAAGTGAAATGTCCCACACCACGGGAGTCAGGAGTCACATTTAGCGCTGTTGTACTGGTGGCCCTACCTCTGGAGAAGTCTGGTCTCCTGGAGGATGAAGTCCCACCACAGCCTGCGGCAAGTGAAATGTTTTAGCAATGTTCTTATTCAACATTGCTGATCCATCAAGCACAATTGCTTTATTGCTACAGGCTGAAAACAGAGAAACCTCTGAGGAAATAGGAGCACCACACGCAGACTCAATAACTCTGCCCAGTTTGTTGACACGTGTGGTGTCCAAAGCTGCCGCACTATCACAACAAAAGAATGAATCTGTTATAGAATTGATCCACCAATACTCAGAAGGGGGTTGTCACCCATGGGACAATTCAGATGGAATTGCTTCACTCCTTTTTCATAAACGTGTGGTCAGAATCTACGTATTTGAATTCTCCACACAGTTATATGTACTGTGTTTAGTTTATGTAGAGCATGAGTTGACGATATGTAGACACTGAATTTGTTTGATTTCCAAGTTGTTTTAAGGTAGTAGTGGAATGCACTCTTAGAACTATGTGAATGCATTCCCATTCCCACCTCACCTCTTCCTGTATTCAAAATGAAATATTTTCAGGAGTGTTCGAAAAAAGGCCTGCCTTAAAACATATACGTGATAAAATCAGATTTTATTTTTGCAAATGGTAAGAAAATAACATTTTGTCTAGCCTACTGCTGATAAGGATGTGTCAGGGACGCTGGGCATTTTGCTATCTATTGAGAAGTGTTTGTGCAGTGTATTCCTGCAACTGTATATCATTTTTATTTCTTTTTACACTCATGATGGACCTAAATACATAAACCAGGGCAAAATATGCTAACATCAAGATGTTTTCTGTGAGGGTGAGAAATACCAGACTGTTGTTTTTCATTCACAGGTGATTGTTTATTTTTCCTTGGTTGAGTTATTATTGTCAAAAATAAATGTTCTGTTATATGTTCACATTTACGTTTTCTCTGCCTACATGTCCTACAGCTTTTTGTGATCTAGACTTGTCTGGTAGCAGTTACACTGGGCTGCAACGTGTCTGTAATGCCATTGGAAATATTAAGGCTCGGCTGACGGAAACTGTATATGAAACAGCCAAACTACCAACTGGGACTGAAAATCGCAGGAAATGACAGGAGATGTGGCCTAATGACTAAAGATTTGAGGCGTCGGGTTCACCATCTGCTGATTCTGGCTAAATATTTAGGCCCAGATTTAAGAGGGCCTAGCGCCATTCTAACGACACATTAGCATAATTTTTTTACACTAATGTGGTGTTAGATGGCCAAAAAGGTTGCGCCATATTTACAAACCTGTGCAATGCATGCATTGCGTCATTTTGTAACCCTTTGCGCTACATTATGCCTGCGCCAGGCATCATGAATGCAAAGGTAGCGTTCCTCTGTTAGGGGAGCCGAAAACATGGCACAAAGAAATCTAAGAGATTTATTTGCGTAATTTTTTTCGTCATTTTTAACACCTGCTCTGAGGCGTTAAGGGGAGGCTCCCATTGGTTACAATGGACCTCTTGATGCTTTGCAAGATTAGCTGCAAAAATATTTATGCTAATCCTGCAAAGTGCAGAACTAGCGTCAAAAACTCTGACGCTGATTCCCTAACTACGTCCATGGTGATCCGTATATTAAATACGGGCACACATGGTGGCATTAGGGTATGGTGGCTTTGAGCAGAGACAGGACTGGCTGCAGGGCAGGCTGGGAGACTGTGCCCGCAGTGCAGGAGAGGAGCGGTGCTGCGGCTGCAGAGAAGCAGGTAAGTGATTTTAAAAAACTGATTTTTTAACTAATTTGTTCCCCCGCGCCGCCCCCATAAAGTCCTGCGAGCTGCTCTTGAGTAAGCCTCTTCATTATGTCCTTTAAAACATCTTGCTTTTTTAACTAGTATCGTTTAAAAACTGCTAAACTATGTTAGTGAAATATGTTTGGCAGTTTTCTATAAGGAACCTCCACCAAGCGCTCTATGAAGTGGTTTGGGCAGTGGCTCGGTACAGCTTGGGATGGTATTAAAAACAATTCCAGAGCTGTCTGAGGCTTGTAGTCTGGCCAAACTACTGCCTGGCTACTGAGAAAAAAAAACTTAGCTAAACAGTTTCATTAGAGGAGAGAGTGCGGTGCCCCTGGGATGTGAGTACACGGTGCAAGCAATGTGTGAGGTGAGATTGCAGTTAGTTTTGTTATCAGTAAGAAACGGTACACAATGCAATAGTTTCAAAGTTCACTGCAGGGCCTTCCAACACGCCCTTTGATCCAGCAGGCAGGAGCTCGTCACTTCCTCCCTTGCAGCTCTGCTTTGTGATCCGATCGCCGAGGCCTGTCTAACGACCTACACGTGAAGCTGAAGCTGGATTAAGGTCAGTGAAGTGTTACTTATCAAAGCAAAAGCTGAACCACCTCAGCTCCTGCTGCCTGCATGGCTCTCTGTTGCTGTTCCTCTGCTGTCTGTCTGCAAGGACAGTAAATTTGGGGCTGAGATTGAGAGGGCTGTAGTGTAAAATAGCCGGCGATAGAGAAGGGTTGAGGCACACAGCAGCTATTTAAGATGTCAACAAGCATTGGCAAAATCAATAGGTTTCAGAGGAGTTACCTGATTAATTTGCTAATTTTTCGTTGTCTGTGGCCCTTTAATTCTTACAATGTTCTGTGATGTCTCAGCAGAGGTATGTTTTGATACTTATGTTGGAATAGCAGGTAGTCACAGAGCTCTCAGTTAAATGCTCTGGCAGAGCTGTGTGGGTCATAGAACAAGATAGGGAGTCATTGAGCAGGACAAAGGTGCATTGCCAGAGCTGTGTGTGATTCCCAGTAATTCAGCCGCACAGTGTTGTATATGTTAGGGTTTGCGTACATTGAATGTGTTTTGTGTGGGTTACAGTACTCTGAGATTGAGGGGGGTGATGGAGAAACCTGTGCATTAGCAGAGCTGTGTTGAGTTTCATGCAATGCACGTGTGCCACTACAAGTCTGGAGTAAGGTGCTCTGGCAGCACTGTATGGTGTTCCTCAATTCACTCTGCATGGATTCCTGCATTGCAATAGGAGGTCAAGAACAGAAGAGATGTGGTCTAGTGGTTAAGCCGGCAACATTAACATTTGATCCTGGGGTTTTGAGTTCCAGTGCTTGCCTCATCCATTGATTAAATGTCCTGTGATTCTGTACAAATCACACAGTGTCTTAAAAGATTAAAATAAGTAAGTCTGTGAAATGCACTTGTGAATTGTAATGCAATTGTGCATTTCAAAGATGTAAACCCCCCACTTGATACACACGATCTTCGTGGCTCACAACATCCAGTATAATTTAGAGTCCTCTGCTGGTCCCCAGCAGGGAATGGATGAGACTGTATTAGCTCAGTGTTTGAATGATATTTTTGGGTACAAAAAACTAATGAGATGCACTGGTGAAGTTATGTGAATGATCCGGCACTGGGACAATGCTTTGAGGTGATAAAATGTGGCCAAAGAACAATGGCAATTGAACCCGGGAGCAGCGCAGGACTGGAGCAGACACGATTCATTGTCAGTAGTAAGAGGCACACAGTTCACATGACCAGTAAAATAAGAATTGGCACTGCCAATAGGTCTAGTGTTGGCCCTCAGCCTTTTGGCTTTGTCAGTGTGTGTTTTCCTTTGTCATGGTTTCTGTAAAACCTTTTTGTTGGGGGAGCTGCCGGCGCCTCACCAGTTTAAAAAAAACACACTGAAAGGGAAAAATAATTTTGGTCTTCAAATCACATATTGCCGAAGTAGTTTCTTGCACTGGATAAGCTGTTGTGAAGGAGCAGAATGCTGAATGCTGTCCCTCATGTTAAAGTGACCCATTGCTCCATGCTGTAGTGGGTGAAAGTAAAATGTGAGTGACACAACAACCAGCCAATGGATAAAGGATAACCGAAAGCCCATAGATATATATATATATATGACGTATTAAAACATTGAAAAAGTGCAATATTATATTGTTAAGTCCTCTAAATTAAAATTCTCCGCATCCACATTTAACACAATTTTTTAACTAACTGAACAAAATATTTTGAATAAAAAAATTAGAAAGCAGAGTTAAATATTTGTGGAAGTGTATACGATCTATGTAAGGCCACAGACCTATTATAAATATAATCTAATTTAACATTAATAAGACAAACGTATTATGCAACCAGACACTGTTCAATTAAATCAAAGTGATAGCTCATGTACACTTTCTCAGACACTCTGGCCTAAATTGAGTAGTATTTGTAAGGTAGCATTCACAAAAAAATAAAAACACAAATGATTATTTCCAAATATTAAGTCGACTCTGGACAATTATTATGCGGAGAGGGTTGCCATTAACAGTATTTATGAACTAACAAGAGTAATTAATAAATCCATTTTCGAAGGTATGATAAAAAGCATGATTAGAACGCCCTCTGTCCCACAAGAAGATGGGAGGCTGCCGAAATTCGCCCTCGGCGAACGCTTGAGGGCACGAAGACGCGACCGTGGGCAGCACGCGACGGTTCAGCACGTGACACTGCGCGCCAAACCTACAGAGCATGACACACAAAACACAACATATTATCTCCTTTTTTTTTTTAATAAGATCAACTTCCACAAAAGAGGAAATTACACAACATTAAACAACCAAATAAATCTGTCCTTAAACTGACAATAATAAGTAACATTCCTGCTAAACGCCATGATAGTCCCTGAGTTTCTCACGGACAGATCTCATCAATGTATAGAGTTCCAACAAATTTGTGTCTGACACCTTCTGATCCTGATCCATGCCCTCTGACCCAGACTTACTACCCCTTTTCATTCCACTGTGACTGACATCATTCACCTTCACAACCTTATCCAGATTCCACCATTGACCACCCTCAACCATGATAGCATTACCACACACTTTCTTCACCGTCACCGGACTCCCATAGCAGGCCTCCCCTTTCCTCACAAATGTCTGTAACTTGACACGCACCACATCTCCAGGTTGAAATGAGAGTTCTTTTGTAGAATTTTTCTGGTCATACCTACCTTTCACCTTATCTTGATTTTTTTTTACTTCACCCAACACCCTGTCCTTGTCCCCAGAATCTGGAAATTTACCAGACACAACCTTGGCTAAACAAGCCGGGAAAAGTATTGACGTGTTACGTCTACCCTTCAAAAGCTCAAACGGAGAGATTTTCGTCACTGAATGTGGAGTGGTACGATAGAACCACAACATTGAATTCACAGCTTCTTCCCCATCCAATTTACTCGCTTTAGCCCACTTGATACACTCCACAACCACCCTGTTCATTCTCTCTACTAAACCATTCGTTTGAGGATGGTACAGAGAACTCTTCAAATGTTTCACACCAGATTCTCCCAGAAACGTTTCCATACCATTGCTCACAAACTGTACTCCATTATTGGAGATCAAAAATTAAGGAAATCCTTCCCTCCAAAAAATCTCTTTGCGAAAGTGTATGGCACTACCGGCCGTAGGCTAGGCAAAAAAAAACACACTTCTGGCCACTTAGTGAAGTAATCCATTAGTACAAAGGCATAACACATCTGACTGGGGAGAAAATTGAAGGGTCCTACCATATCGACCCCTACTTTAACCCAAGCCTTGTCCGTTAAAGATATGGGTTGTAATGGTGGTTTTACAACCTTAAACCCTTTTTCTGCACCGTTACACACCACACATCCATCAACAGCCCTTTCCACTTCTCTATCCATAGAAGGCCACCAATAGTGTGCCCTAATATGTCTCTTGGGGGTCATTACAACCTCGGCGGTCTTGCAAAAAGACTGGCGAGGCTGCGGGAGACAGAATACCGCCATTGCCGGCGGTATTCCTGGCTCCCTATTATGACATTTCTGCTGGGCCAGCGGAAATGTCACATCAACATTGCTGCTGGCTCGTAATAGAGCCGGCGGCAATGCTGATGTGCAGCGGGTGCAGCAGCACCCGTCACGCATTTCACTGCCCGAAATCGGGCAGTGAAATGCACGACGGGGCTATGCCTGGGGGGGCCCCTGCACTGCCCATGCCAAGTGCATGGGCAGTGCAGGGGCCCCCAGGGGCACCCCAAGTCCCCTTACCACCAGCCTTTCCATGGCGGTGTTTACCGCCACGGACAGGCTGGCGGTCGGGGACTCATAATCCCCAGGGCAGCGGTGCTTGCACCGCTGCCCTGGGGATTATGACCGCCAGGCGGAAGCCTTGCAGTATGTTGGAGGGGCCGGCGGTATGGCCGTGGTTATTGCGCCACGGTCATAATTTCTGGCGGAACACCGCCAGCCTATTGGCGGTGTTACCGCCACCTTACCGCCGGCCGCCAGGGTCCTAATGACCCCCTTAGTCATAATGGCACCAAGGTGCCCCTCATGCGCATGTCCACCAACTTTGATCGAACATCGCACAGGGGTACACATTTATCATTCCTCAAAACAATTCCATCTTCAATTGACAATTCATCACCCACCTTGGCATATGGTTGGACCTCTGAATTCAAATTTCTTTCTCTAGGCCAGCCATTGATTATATGCTGCTTAACAATGGACAACACCTCATCACTGCTTTCAGCCATCCTCCACACAGTCTCCGTGCACACCTTGGATTCATCAGCATCTACAGCCGCTATAAAACAATCTTCCACATCATCCTCCATATCAACATTATTTTCTTCATTGATAGGTAATCGAGATAGAAAGTCTGCTGTGAAATTATCTTTCCCTGGAATGTACCTGACTTGGAAATCATACTGTAACAATTTTGTGGTGAGGCGTGCAATGTGGAGGGTCGTGTAGTTAATTTTGTACCCGTTTAGAATGTACACCAACGGTTTATGATCAGTTTGAATTACATAGTTTCTGCCCCACACATAGCTCCTAAATTTCTCACTAGCCCAATAGCATGCTAGCAACTCTTTTTCAATCACTGAATAATTGAGTTCTGGTTCACGTAAAACTCTAGAGGCATAACTAATGACCTTCTCATCTTTTCCCATACCTTGTGACAAAACTTCCCCCAAACCATACCTACTAGCATCAACTATGATGGTGCACAATTGGCTGGGGTCATAAGGACTCAATGGTCTGGCATCCACCAACTCCTGCTTCACCCTTCCGAATGTAGTTTGACTCTCACAGTCCCATTAGACGGTACTTTGTTTTTGAGCATATTAGACAAAACTTTCATTTTGCTAGCATAGTTGGAAATTAACCTAGAGTAATATTCACACATGCCCACGAATGATCGCAACTCGTCTTTGTCCTTAGGGTTTGGAGATTCCAAAATCGCCTTTACCAGCCCGGGCCGAGGTGCAACACCTTCCCCAGACATGCAGTGGCCCAAAAATTCTATCTTTTTCTTGTAAAACTCACATTTTTCTTTCTTTACCCAGACGCCATAGGACTGAAAAATCTTAAGCACAGATCTAGATTTCTCATGGTGATCTTCCAAACCCACGGTGTGGATCAAGATAACATTTTGAAAAATTAGAATGCCCTGGACTTCCCCCAAAATTTTGTGCATGATGCGTTGGAAAGCTGACACAGCGGAGGCCAACCCAAATGGCATCCTGCAAAACTGGAAAGTGCCAAACGGGGAACTGAAGGCTGTGTAATGGCGCGAATCCTCTTCTAACACCACCTGGTGAT
Source organism: Pleurodeles waltl (assembly GCF_031143425.1). NCBI lineage: Eukaryota > Metazoa > Chordata > Amphibia > Caudata > Salamandridae > Pleurodeles > Pleurodeles waltl. The sequence goes on from NC_090450.1 coordinate 41,782,819, forward strand.
AAGCAGATGCCAGATCAATCTTTAAAAACAACTCTGAGCCCCTAAGCTCTTTGGGTAGGTCTCTGATCTTAGGTAAGGGATACGTGTCTACCCATATTTCCTTATTGAGACTCCTCAGGTCCACACATAAACGTAGGTCTCCATTACGTTTTCGGGCAACCACCAGTGGTGAAAGCCACAAACTGGACTCAATAGGCTCAATTACACCATTCTGTTGAAGCTTGTTCAATTCAGCTTTAAGATCCTCTCTTAGACTAAACGGCACTGACCTGACTTTATGTCTTACAGGGATGGCCCTATCCTTTACCTTTATCCTGTGTTTGAAACCTGAAATCTTTCCCAAACCCAGGGCAAAAATGCCAGGAAACTCATCTTCAAATGGTGCCTTGGATTCTGCGTTCTCCACAACCAGGACTTGTTCTTTCATTCCGGGTTTCAGCACCATACCAAACAACCCTTGGTGGTACCAACCCAAAATGTTCAGACCCTTATAGGCCACATAAAATTTACCAAAGATCCTCCGACCCTTGAACTCTAAACTGTCTTCTATGTAACCTTCTAACTCAATTTTCCTGCCCTCATAAGAGACCGGTGATCTGTCGGGAGGCAATAACTTTCTATCACCCCAAGTGTTGTGGAACAGATCTGATGTAATCATAGTAATACGTGCCCCAGAGTCCACCAATAAACAAAGCCATTTATCTCTAACCCGAATATCCACCAGGGGATCTATACATTGGTTTTGTTCCTTGACCCCCAAGACATTATCCGTGACCACAACAATCATGTCTTGAAAGGCTTTTACGAAAGATTCCTCTCTATTTTCCTCATCTTCCTCCACTACACAAGTCACTTTAGCTTGCTTATTACTCGTGGATTGACAGACTTTTGGAAAGTGACCCACTTTGCCACACTTCCTACATACAATATTCTTCGCTGGACAACTTTTGCCGTCCTTGAAGTGGGGCATGTTTCCACATCTAAAACAAATGTTAGAAGACCTCAAAAAAGGATTGTCATGTTTCTTCAGCTCGGCATTCTTTACTACACCCCTTTTTGTAATGACATTGACTTGCAGTGGATCAGAGTCCTTCACACCAGTGCTAGATGAGAGTTCCTTTAGAGAGATCTGGGCCATTTCAACACTCTGGGCTACTTTGATAGCCTCATCCAACGTTGGATTTCCCATAGTAAGTAGCTTCTGCTGAATGTGTTTGTTCGAACAATGACCAATGAACTGGCCCCTTATGAGCTGATCTTGAAAATCTCGAAATTCACACTTAGAAGCCAGTTGTCTAAGTGCACTGACGTATGCGTTAACATCCTCACTTTGAAATTGCTGACGCTTGAAGAATTTGTGCCACAAAACTACCAGACTCGGCAGTACATCAAATCTTGTGGACAACTTCTTGGTAGTAATCAAATATTCATCAATTTGCGGCAGGTCTGGTAAGTGTTTGAAGATTTCTCTTCCTTCATACCCCAAAGAATGTAAAAGCAGACACTTTTTCCTTTCAGGGCGAAAACAAGAGGCTCCTATAGCACCCAGGTACGTCTCGAAACCATCAAACCATTGTCTCCATGGAATGGGAGGTGCCCCTGGAGTTTCCAAGATGGGTGGTGGAGGATTGACTGACTGCATTGCGGAAACCCAGACATAGCAGTTAAATTCAGTACCTTTTCATATGGTCATAGTATCCATATGATGCTTATAGATCCACATATAAACTGTGTAACAATATTCTTTCACTGCTAATACAGTTCTATGGAGCTTCAAACACAAAGTACATCCAAGATGGCACCTGAAAACGCCAGCCACAGCACCTGTAGAGACCCGTTTTATATGTTGGCTACAACAGCAGTCACACGATCCTCCAAACAAAAGAGCTCCCAGAATTCACTCGTTTTCTGCTGTCTTTAGATGTGGAAGACGCGCGTCGAGGCAAGAACAACAAATGTTATCTCACCAACCGCGTGGGTGACGTTGCGGCAGCCTGCAGCCATCCTCGTCGCCAAAAATGAATGTAATCACGGTAGGAGTCGTTTCAGTTGTGGTAACCACGTTTATTTTTTATGCCTTCAGAAACGCAGACTGCCACTGTCGCATGTTCCAGCCTCCTTCACGCCACGCTCAACCATCCTAGGCAAACGCTCAAGGGAACGACGACGCGACCGCAGACATCACGCGACGGTTCGGCACGTAACACCGCGCGCCGAACCTACAGAGCATGACACACAAAACACAACACCTTTCTATGGTGGTGTTTACCGCCGTGGACAGGCTGGTGGTTGGGGATTATGACCACCAGGCGGAAGCCTGGCGGTATAGTGGAGGGGCCGACGGTATGGCCGTGGCTATTGCGCCACGGTAATATTAGCTGCCGGAACACCGCCAGCCTGTTGGTAGTGTTACTGCCAGCTTACTGCCGGCCGCCAGGGTCGTAATGAGGCCCTGTGTGTTTCCATGAAGAGAAAGGGATTTCCAGAGAAGAGGTAAACATATATAATTAAATATAGGAAAGCTGGAAAGGAAGGCTGGGCAGATGCTGAGGGCTAGAGCAGGAAGCAATCAGGAAACTGAAAAGCTGCAAAAGTGAACTATATAATAATACAAGTACTACAACAAAGGAATACAAGAAGAAATAGACAAACCATCATAATTGTTAGTACGTACATCCTTAGATTGTGATCTTTCTCTGAGGTGACTCGATCTTACAAGAAAGCGAGGAGCAAATTAATCTCACAGAGCTGGGAGATGTCCAGCAGCTTTAATAGCAAAAGAGCACTTTGTGGTTTTCTGTGTCATAGGCACAAGCCTTGGAATCTAACTGGCACCCTTTGGTAGCAATGATGATCAAGATTAGAATATAAATAAAAAAAGGAGACAAAGGGTAGAACTAGAGGGAACTTGGGTACTGGAACTGGGCTCTGAATGAGGCAGGACTGGAATCAATGCCAGGGTCAGGACTGAAATACACAGAACATAGGGCAAGGACTTTGCATGTAACAGGACAAACCAGCAAGATGGCAGACAAGACTAGGAACAATGACTTTTACTGAAACAGTGAGGTAGAATAACAAAAGATGCAAATAGAATCAAAAGGCAAGCCTGAAAACAAAGCAGTGGGGATGCAATAAAGTATGAGGAGACTTAACAACCAAGTTAGTTATGTACCACTGCACTCTGGGCTCACAGGGCAGAAATAGCAGGAGGCTCATAGAATGAGTACAGGTGCAGGGTGAGAGCCAAGTGCAAGGAGTAAACCAGTTGCGAGGACACAGGGAACAACCAGTGAAGGAAGGCTGAACTGGGTCTTGGAAAGGGAAAGACTAGCAAACCCAGGAAGGACAAGACAGGAAACAGGAAAGCCCGGAATAGAGTATGGATTGGAGATGAGAGAGAAAGATGAAGATCTCAGCTGCAATTTCTCCACTAGGGCATGGGAGAGTTGCCTTTCGCCTGCTGCGAGCCGTGCATAATAAATGAAATTTCAGCTAAATGATTTCACTGCCATTTTATGGTTTACTGATGTGTGCGCCGCAGCCGGCATGTTATCTCAGACAAGCTGCGCAGCAATTGGAAAAGTCACTCTGCCAGGTGAAAAGCAAATCCTGAATCTCATTCAAGAAGTGTTGCTGCGTTTTTATTTTTTCTGCTATGTGCGGGGCAGTGGCTTTCACCAGGGCTTGGCCATGGTTCCAGCAGCATGTGCAAATGCCAGGGCTGTTGGATGAGTTTGTGCAAGCCAAGCCAGGGCTGGATCCAGTACTTCAATTAACTTTTAAGAGAGCAGTTCTTAAACTTCTGTGGCTAAATGCTGGAGACTATTACTCTTTTAAGATTCCTGTACATTTCACTCTCAATTGAAAAATGGAAAAAGACACCGTATCCAACAACAAAAGGTAATCATGGAGCTGATCTTGGGCAAATACAAACCCAAATCTAAGGTCACATGCAACATTCAAGCAAAGAACCAAGCCACAAAACTCATGCAAGGATCACACAAGCATCGCTAGATGACTGCAAGGTTCAATCATTGGCAGCAATGCCAGAGCCACAAGCACAAATCAAGGATAACTTACAGAACTGCATGTGCATCTGTGGACCTCAATAAAGGGGCCTTGCTGCACAAAGACTTTTCTAAGCATAAAGGCACTGTAATAAGGAACAAACTTCAAACTACCAAATGCAGTGCTGAAGCAAACACCAGTGTGACCACAGCCTGCCCCGGGTGCCCCTGAGCTGAGAAACATGCGGGCGTTTCCTCTGCTGCTGATTGACAGCATTTAGGACTGGGGCAGTGGCTGGCTGGACATTGCAAAGTACTCATGTCAATTTGGCTGGCTGTCTTGCGATGGCCAGCCTGACAGGCAAACTTTGAAGCTCTCCCTCCCTAGCTGGGTGGAGAGCAAGCCCAGGCCTCCAAGGTGTGAAGAAGCATCTGGCCAACCTGCCCCATCCAATTTTGCGCCTGGATTTATTAAGGGAGCTCTTCTACTCGTGCCACAGAAGATTGCGGATTCAGAACATCAAGGAGGACATGCAGCAGTGGGTAAGTACCATCTATTATTATTTAATTTATTTTAAATGTTAGTGTAAGTGTTTTAGTTTGGGCTTTTGGAGGAAGAGATTGTTTTATTTTTGGCTTTGGGAGGGAGAAGCTGTTTTATATTGGTCTTTTGGAGGGAGGGAGTGTTTTATTTTAGGATTTTTGGATGGACGGGATGTTTGATTTTGCTTTTTGGGAAGTGAAGGGGCACTTTGTTTGCCCCACTACTTTTAAAGGTTACCAGCCATACCTGGTGGAAATAAAAGGGTCAGAATAAAAGTACAATCCAGGAACCAAACTAGTGATGAGTGAACCACCACCAGGACATGATCTGTTTACGGTCTGATGGCAGAGAAAGGATCTTCATGAGTTACATCAAGTGGCATTATGGTAGAATCTTGGCATTTGATGATACTGTACAGCACTGGAGAAAAAGCAACATTATTTTTCTCTTCACTGTCCAGCATCACCAAAAAAGGAAAAAAAAGTAACAAAAAAACCATAATGACGCATCCGATGATGGTGGTTGTGTCATTTCATTAGCGCACACATGTGTGAATACATAGGTATGGCATTCATCACAATGCATACAGCACAAGCAGAATGATGATTTGTTTTTACTGATACAAGATTAAAAATTATTACATCCTTACAAGCTTGCACAGGATAAGGGCTGACCTGCCAACACAATGCTGGTGCTGCTGGCACCCTTCGGGTACCTTTTTTCATATAGTTTAGGACTGCCCAGTTATACACAGCTACTAGCAAAATATTGGCAGCACTCCATCCCAGGTTCTGGGCAGGCCGATAATGCTAGAGACAAAATTGGCTCTGTTGGGACTGATGGACAAACGGGGGGAGCTGTTTCACCATATGGCTTATTGACATGGGCTTTAGTATTGCCAAAAGAGACATTGCACAGCACTGGTGCTCTCATCTAGCTCTGCCACTGATTGAATGGACTCACGAGACAGACTATACTGCAACAGTTGAGATGTTTGGGTTATCTCGATCAGCTTCAGACACCGAGTGACTGGCATAGAGATGTGTAAAGTACTGAGTGAATTCCTGAGCTACGAGATGGGAGTCAACACCACACACCCTGTGTCCATGTTAAAAATGTAATTTGCCCGCCTTGTCCCCGACCTCATACAGTCTGCCCTACGTGGTGAAGTGTGCCAGAGATGTCTTAACCAGTAATTGTGGCCTAAGTGTTAGCCTTTTCATCTCTAACTCATGCTTTGCCTGGTCAGTAAGGGGACCATTAGGGCCACCACCTCTGAGCAGCTCAGGCTCTAGAGTGGCATTCTTCCTGTATCAATGGGTCCGGGCAGCTGCCTGAAGGACACTATCTGCCTACAGAGGACCACCTTCATGGCCTCCTACAGTACAGTAGGTGAGCCAACCGAGTCTTTATTGGCAGAGAAATAGTCAGAAATTTGCAGTTGAAGAAAGCCATCATAGCAGACATCCATCAGCCACCAGGTGTTTATCCTCCAGTGCCCCAGCTGCTGCTGTCTCTTGGAAAATTTGAGAATAATAATAATTGGTGCATAATTAGTCAGCATGCAGGGCAGGATTCAGGAGTCGATCAACCCGGCCTTGCCCATGAAGCACATAAGGAGATAGTCAAAATGGGTGGAAGACTTGTTGGGGTGGAAATAGAATGTGCACTACCTTGTATGTAGATGAAGCAGGTGCTAGGCATCTGTCAGAGCCATAGTGGAGACCCATGACGCCAGGTCAAATGATGTGAGTGTCAGGGGTGATAGCGAGTGCAATGTGGTAGACACAAGTGTGTGGTGTAGACAGAAGCAATCTTCCAGTAGAAACCCCCATATTGCCTGCAATGAAAATAAAGTGACCCAGGGCTACACAGATTTTGAAACCAGCTAGGGGGAGGCGCTTGTGTAGGAGAAAAGTGACTCCCTGGGAGGCGGCAGTGTAGCTGGCATGATATACCCTGGTGTATCCCCCTGTTGCATAAAGGGAGAGTGGTTACCAACCAGATGGGTCTCCTACAGGAGTACCACCAGTGGGGTGTGGTACTTCAGGTATTGGAACATCACACCTCATTTAAATTTAATATTAAGACTATTTACTTTCCAGGAGAGGGCAGTGAACATGTCTATGCCATCCATCATGGGGACTGAGCTCCAAAATGGCAAGCAAGAGAGGAGGGCAAAACAATGCAGCCAAAAAAAAAAGAAAGAAAAAGCATGACTTAGAGAACAGCTGGACCAGAGAAACAAACCCAAAGTAACTCCCCCCACCCTACACTTCCACCCCAGAAGCATCTGTCGATAACAATAAACTAGGTGGTAAAGTGAAGAACTGGGACACAACCCAAGTGAGCCGGATCGTAAGTAAAGTATATAGTGGTGCTGGTGTGCAAACTGGCAGTAACTGCAGGGATTGCTTAGTCAGTGCCCGTGGTGTTCCGGTTCCCTGGGGGCCATAAGAGGAAGAGTGCTCTGGTTTGGACCCCCCCCCTTCTCGGAGTCCAGTGATGACCCAATCTGAGACCCGCTGCACTTTCACCTTGCTGACCTCAGGCAACCGCTATAAGAGGGGTTCCATCACCCCCGTATCATTGGGACCCCACGGAGGCTAAGGTTACTCTTAAGTGGCAACTGTTATGTTGCCAAGGTCAAGGCTGCCTCAGGAGTCTAGAAAAACCAGGATTTTGACTCGTAGAGTACTTTGTGCCTAGCGAGGAAGAAATGCATATAGCGAATTCCCCTGGAGTTAAGATGCTGTTTGACCCTGTCTTAGGTCCTGTGACACTGCTGTGGAGCTCCTGCAAACAAAATAATGAGCAACAATTTTCAATTCAATGGTCCAGAGATTCTGCCGAAAATCCAGATGCAGCATATAATGCTGAATTAAATCATTATATATTTCACGTATAAATAGTTGTTCTCAATACAGGTTTTTGGAAATATGAACATTTGGGATTGAAACTGTTACTTTGAGCATGTCTAAGGAGAAGATGCAAGGATCGTTTCAGGAGAAAGACTATGAAAAGTTCTTGATACTAAAATATAAGGAATAGCCGACTCCACTGCTTTTTACAATTCACATCTCTGGTGGCAATCACCAAAACAAGGCTATGCTTCGCACTGTGCTGTAAATGTACATTTGTATATAACTGCAAAAATATGGTGCCAGGGCCTCAAAACTCCCTGAAACCTTGCAGGCATTCTAGAACTACTGTGCGCTTCAGGTTAACACAGAAACAATATTGAAATTCAGTCATGTAGTATATCAGTGTAGTTTAATGGGCACATGAGCTTTGGGGTTGTCATAATAATGCACTAACATTAAGGCAAAGAAATATAGGAGGTTTATCTGAACTTTTGCTAATTTGAAAAAAATTGTTGTGTAACTTCTGTGATTCACAAAGGGAGATTAGGTGAGGCCACTACTATTGCAGGTAAGTTGTCAAATAAGTTAATAAGGAGTTTTAAAGAGTCAAAAGAGAGTTATGCATTTTTCATCTATTTTGACTTTACATGGCTTGGTAAATCTGATGTTTAGGTATAAAAGTGAAAACAATAATATTACTGACTCCAAGTATATGAAGTATGCATGAAATACTGTAGCATCCTCCAAATGATAAAATATAGCTACACAGTCCCTTAGTCACTTTTTCTGTTTTCATTCTACAGTAAGATGTTGACTGTGACGAGAGGAAGAACAATGTTCACTTCTTCGATCAAATCTCATGGAATTAATCGACTGCCGGCACTAATGAATCTTCGCGGGCTACTGAGGATGAACAGCAGTGCAGTAGATTGGAACACAGTGCACGCTGGGAAGGTGGCTGTTATGAGTGCTTCCACTGAAGGGTAAAAGTGATTTAACGTTATTGGATTCCGAATTCTAAACCTCTCAATAAATTGTAACAGGGGCATATGTGGAGATAAACCTCAAATATTATTAATTACACATCCCTAATCTACTCCTCTATGGGCCAGCTGTATGAAAGCAATCAGGCCATTTTTCGACCGGTTAAAGACTTTTCCCCAGGTAACAATCCTATTGTGCGAGTCGGTAAACTGTTACCATCTCGCAAAATAGGTTTGCAGATCACTGCTAGGAAGGGGCGTGCCAAGGGCATCCCTTCCTTATTTCATGTCACAGGGGGATGTAAGAATGTTTTGCAAACGGAAATGTGGTCGCAAACCAATTACAATTACCACCATGCCATTCGCAAAGAGGAAACGGGTCCCCAAGGGTCCCCTTTCCCCTTCGCGAATAAAGGTGCAAACATTTTTTAAGAGTAGGCAGCGGTCCCACCGATCACTGCCTACTCCTAAAAAATGGAAAGAAAACCTTTCAGTTTTCTATTTATAATACAGCCCATTTTCCTTTAAGAAAAACGGCCTGCATTACAAAAAAAAAAAAGATTGCTTTATCGAGAAAAAAATGACATGGTGGTCTGCTGAACGCAGTGGGCCTCCATCCCTGTGATTGTAGCTATTCCCAAATGGGTCGCAAATTGCAACCTGCCCCATGTATATTAATGAAGCAGGGGCCATATGTACGAAAGCTTTTTCCCATAGACACAGAATGGGTAAAATCCTTTGGTACATCTGGCCCCAGGTCTCTTGCGACCCATTTGAGAATCACAAAGACTGTTCAACACACTGTTATGCATCACAGTTTGCAGTTTCCTGATATTGAATCGCTAAGACTCGCTAAAAGGAAATTGCAAAGTGGATATTTCATACATCTGGTCCTATATGCCTAGCTACATTACATTTTGCTGGCTTACAACTCCATATTTTATTGTAGTAAGCATTTTTAATCATTTGACTAGTCACACAAGGCGCTCTGGAACCACTGTACCAGTAGGCCTAAAATCGGAGGCCTAGGTTTCTGCCTCTCCTTCAGCAAAAGATATGTCTTTTATTCAGCTGGTTTACTCCTTCAAAATTTTGGGATAGGAGCTTAATATTATTGCGAGACCTTTTTTACATCATAAAACATCTGGGCCATTGATATTAGTGAAAGAAGATCAGGTATTATTCTATTTGCATTTATCTTTGTATATATTTTACACTGTCATTTTTGCAAGGAAATTATGCAATAATTGGCTGAATACATTGGATTATTCCCATTTTTGGCGATTAGAACTATGGAAGTATAAGTGCAGGTAACTGTAGTTACGCCTACTTCAAAGGAGGGGGAGAAAAATATATAGTAGGTGGGAAGAATGGATGGACTTAGATTTCTTGCAGAATAAATTGGGTAAACTGTCTTGCCTGAGAGTAGAAAGCCCATTAGACACCATGGATTTTTACACTTATGAAAATGAAATGGGGTGGGGGGCCGAACTGGCCAGACATCTGTCTGTATTCCATCCCTAAAGTCCCCAACAGTCTTTCTGCCCCAAGCGGTGCAAATTAAAGGGTTTACTGCCATCACCGTTGTGGGCATAGAAGCCACACTAGACACCAGGGATTTTTTCCATTTAGAAAAAAGAAAGAGTGGGGGTGACCTGCCATGGTATCTGGAAATATTCCCCAGCACTAAGGCTTCCAACAATCTTTCTGCCCTATTCAGCTGCCGATTGGGGAATTTATCAACAATCTTCAATTAGGGGATGTAGAAAGAACACTTGATGCTAGTGATAGATTTGTTTTTATTTAAATGCAGTGGTATCCGACCTATCCTGGCATCTGACCACATTCATCACACAAAAGATGAAGGAAAAATGCTTGCAAAGAGGCTAATGACTGGCAATTGCTCAGAGAATCATTCAAACACATAGTTGTTTGCCCACTGGGTCACTCTACACAAAGGCCTGTTTTTGCAAATCAGTACTGACCTTTCCCTTCATGTGAACAGTTCATCCCAAACTGCCTGGCAAGGCCCCCTCCAGAAGGGAACAGAAGGAACCTCAGACCAGTTTCAGCCTTCTAGACCTCTTTGGAGAGGTATAGCTTAATTCCTATGGCACAAGGAGCATGGGATCCAGGACTAGGTATACCTTTGGACACTAAGGGCATAACATCAGTCACACAAAAGGTGATAGGAGGAATGTTTGAAAAAGTCTAACCATTGGCATTCATTTGGAGTAGCATTCCAATCCATTGTTTTTCATCCATTGTGCCACTCTAGTTCAATGCTTGACTCATGCAAATCATTAATGAGCCTGCTGTTCATGGGAACAGTTCATCTTGAAATGCAGACAAGGCCTGCTACAGAAGGGAACAAAAGCCACCTCAGACCACTTTCAGCCTACATAGGCATTGTCAGTGTGGTATATCTTGGATCCTGTCACACTGTGAGCAAGGGATCCATATCTGGTCATACCCTTGACAAGTAACCACAACACCCACACCCCTAAGGCCACAACTGACTTTTTCTCCACCCCCCCACTGGGTGGCAGATTGGAGTACTTGTATTTCACTCCTAATCTTTCCTCCCCTGGGGATCAGAATGGGATGGTTTTATCAATATTTGCACAGCAAGACACCTTGCTGCTCTGTGTGAAAGGGAAAGGGCAGGAATGTGCCATATATAATATGATACTTCTGTCATTGACAAACAATGTGCTAACTTGAGCCAATGCAGGCACCCTTGCACCATGGTGAAAGTGTGCCTGTGTTGTAGGGAGGATTTTTTGTGTGCAATACTATCCCCAGATGCATTTTCCTTTTTTCTAAGCGTGCTGCAGGATTCAGTACACTTAGAAAGAGAAAAAAACAAGTAGAAATAAAGATATTTATCCTTGTTGTGCTTCCCCTTGATAGGTGGTGCATTGTAATGCATTCCCAGCTTTACCAGTGTTGGTAAATCTGGCACTGCTCCAAAATCCATGGGTGGAAGTGTGGGAACACCCACGCTCCACCCATGTAAAGCTTCCCTGCCGCAGAGTAAAGCAAGGCAGTAATTTGCACTGCCTTGCATTAGTCTGGATTTACCAAGCCACTCAGGGATGCACAAGGTGGATTGCGTGGCTTGATATATCTGATGTGGTGCAAGGGTGATGCAACACAATGACAAATATACCTCAGTAATAGATTTGTTTTAAACTTCATTCAGGTTTCTGCCCGCTCCCAAACCCAGGGCCAGGGCATGGCAGATGCCCCCCCCCCAATTGTACTACCTGTGACAAAAACAATGAACTAGCCTTTGAGGGGGAGGGGGTAATCAGGGTGGGGAGGGACGATATGCAGTCTAGTACCAGGACAGGCAAATCTGCACTTCTTTACTTTTTCCTTGATGGTCTTGTGGACTTTCTGACCCCTTCAGACAAGCAGAAAGGTGGTAGATACCCCTGTTTCCCCATCTGGGAGGGCTGGAAGCCCACTAGGCAAAAAGAAAAAAATGGTGTGGGTTGCTGGACCATGTACGCATTAGGTTAACCCACAACCCTGCCTACCCTATTGGCATCAGAGAGTACTTCTGCTACCAAGGGAAGGAAGAATGGATGATTTACCCTCTTTTGCCAACCTATGTCAAAGCCACAACTAAATAATTCACAATTTCCTGGGGGTTGCTATAGTATGGACTGCATTCATTGGTCGCTGGATCCTTGTAACCAAATAACCCTTTGTACTCTGGGCATTTCTGAAAACTGGAGACCAAAGGGATTTCAGTGTGGTGTGGCTTGTGTTGATTCCAGTGTGTATTCTTACCCAGAATTCCCAGTGAATTTCAAATTTTGGATCAAAGAGCATTTTTTCCAATTCTTATGTGAAAGACAACCAAAGACAAGACACATACCACCCTGTATGCTCACAATTTGTGTGAATGAAATGCTGCATCACATGTATTGAGTATACCTAAGGCACATAAGAGGAATAGACTAAAACTATAAGTACTTGAAGACCTCATTGACATCCCGTCAACTTCACATTGTCCAAGTTTTAACTCATTCCTGTTGTGGGTAATAGGCATTCCCTCACAAGTGGTGCACCATGGGAGGGGTGAGAAAGTCGGATGGAGAGATTTTGTGGATCCCTGCAAATTCTGGAACTTTGAACTTACACCTCACAAAAATGTAAAGACAATTGGTGATTTTTAGCCAACGTATGAGATTTACAGGGTAATCTGGATAACAAAACATAGTGGAATGCACACACGTCACACCACCATTGTCTCACCTAGATGTCTATTTTCATTAAGTATTTTAATTTGATGGGTTTCCCTGAGTGCAATCCAAGCCCAGGTCCAAATAGCTCTGCTACCTGATTGCCAGAATGGGTGAATCATCAGAAAGGGAAAGACTTGATGGGTGATAACCACACAAATACGCCACCATGTTTATCAGGTGAAGTGTGGGAATGATTGCTGGTTGGAATTTTGTGGAATCCCACAAATTACAAAACCTTCCGTCACAGAAATGACATGAAAATCTATGATTTTAGACAAAGTTAGAAGGATTCGGAGTAAACATAATGAAATTCATGCCAGCCACAGGACACTCACTTCCTGGTATTCCAAGTTTGTAGAAACCTCTGTGGCAGCTAAGTTTCACTGGGTGTCGGATGAGCCTGGGCCCAAACACCACAGCTACGAACAACAGCAAAAAGGGTAAAAAAATAATGCAGAATCTTGATGCTTGCTTCCTTTGTTTTCAGGACTTACCTGATGTGGTTGATAGGCCCAGGCACATATGCAGGGTAAAGTTTATATTGGTAGAAATGTAGAAATGCTGAGAGGTAGGAATTACCGATTCCCAACAGATTTTGGAACTTTCCCTCACAGACGCAAAGGAAAATCTACGATTTTGGCCATTTGGAGGGTATTGTGGGTAGGAATATGTAGTGTGATCCATGCAGGTCACACTCTCCTGGACTCCCTTAGGTGTCTCATTTTCGAAATTTTTCGGATTGGTATTTTTCCCTGGGAGCAAGCCAAGGCTCAAATATCGCAGTTACCCACCTCTCCAGAATGGGTGAATTTGAAAGTCAAATCTTAATTTTGAAGCTTTTCCTGTAGCAGTGATAGGTCCACTCACATGAGTGGGATACAGTTTTGATCAGGAGAAACATTGGAAACCTTGGGCAGGAATTTTGTGGATCCCTGCTGATTCCACAACTCTTCATCACGTAAATGTGAGGAAATCTTTGAAATTAGACAAATGTTGATGTTTGTAAGGACATCTGGGTAAGAAACCATAGTGGCCTGCACCAATCACATAACCGGACTACACTGGGTGTCTTGTTTTCAGAAATGTCTGGGTTTGGTAGGTTTTGTTGGTGTCTTTCCTATTGAGGATGATAGGACCAACCACACACATGGGACCGCGTTTTTTATCAGGAGAAATATAGAAATGTGTTGCAGTTTTGTGAATCGCCATAGATTCCAGAATGTCTCTCATGGAAATGTGTGGGAAATCTGTGATTTTAGCCAAGGTTTAATGTTTGCAGGAATTTTTGGACAAGAAAATCAAGTGGAGCACTCGCAGATCTCATCACCCTGGACTTCCTTGGGTGTCCAAGTTTCAGAAAAGTGTGGGATGGTAGGTTTCCAGTGATGCTGTCCGAGTGCAGGCTAAAATAATACAGACCATAAGGATAATGGGTGAATTTGAAGGAGAATTCTTGATGTTCCTTTGCTGTGTTTTAGAGGCATAAATGCTGCAAGTAATAGGCCTAGTTACCTAAGAGATGTACATTTTTTAGCAGGAGAAGTTTGGGAATAATCATGGGTGGTATGAATTTTGTGGAACTACATAGTATACAAAACTTTCCCTCCTTCATGTGAGAACAGTTAGTGAATGTATCTAAAGTGTAATGTTTTCAGGGCATTCTGGGTATGAAACATAGGGACATACACTAAAGTATCACAAACATGGCCTCCCCTTTATGTCTAGTTTTCACAAATATCTGGGTTTGGTAGCTTTCCCTAGATTCTGACTGGTAAGTAGAGCAGCTCAAATAGTGTAAGTACCTACATAAGCAGAATGGTTATATTTGGAAGGCAAAATCTTGATGTTTCTTTGTTGCTTTTTATGAGGTTTCTCCTGCAGCGGGTGATATGCCCAGCCACACAAGCCAGAAATGTTTTTATTGAGAGAAGTGTGGAATATAGAATACTAAAAAAATATTATCAGTTAAAATTGTCTCCATTTTTGACTTCCACATAAAAGGTAGTTTGAAACAAAGAAAATATTTGGCAAAATGCTTTCTGAGTTACTTTATATGATTTACCCTAAATTCAGAGTGGCACAAATAACTACTAGTTCAAACCCCATTATCCTTGGCATGTTTAAAATAATGCATGTTTCCTTTATGCCTATTTTCCATTCTTTGGATTGTACTAGAGGTTTGTGAAATGTACGTAATTTGCTTTGGCTTAATAATGCATGATTATGGACCTTGCAGATACATCATTTTGTGCAGTATTTTGTCCAGAAACGTGTCCTCCATCACCAAAAGCACTGTGAATAATATTATCTCCCCTTCTGTTATGCAAAGTGGCATAATTCTAGAAATTTGTTGTAACAAATTTAATGAGTCATTCCTGAAATTATGCAGATTGTGTAGCATCATTTAAACTTTGAACAAGCATAAATTATACCAAATGGATTCATGTGTAGTCACTACACAAAAAAGGTCATTATATGCTGCAGCTCAGATGTTGTTTTTGGGTATACATGTTTTTGGACAACAAGTAAACGCTATACACCCCTGTTACCAGAAGAGTTTAAGGATGTAACTGTATATTATTTTGTAAATTGACCATCGGGGCAAAAGATATACTTGAAAACAGTGTCACCTATTCATATTTGTCCATTTGACTTTCATTCAATTTTTTATTTCACTGATTTCTTGGGAAATCCATGAGCACTGTACACAGATGACCCCTTGATGAGTTCAGAATATTATCTACTTTTCAACGATGCATAGCTTTCCTCGTTCAACTATAGGTTTCATGCCTATTTCCACCACGAACTCAAAGTACGTAGAAACCACGAAACAATTGAAAAATGGACTACTATTTAACAAATATTAAATGATACGGTAAAGACGTTTTTTTCAAATCTCTGCCTGTCCCTAAAGGTTTTGGAGAGGGTGATCTTAGCACAACAAACCTTTTTTATATCATTTTTGTAAAACAAACTACATAATTTATTGGCCAGTACTTTTTTACATTTTCCCCCAATCACTTTTGTTAATTTTTTAACATTGTCCTGGCTCTTCTCCATTGGAATCCACGAATTTTGGGTACTTTTAGAATCTTGAATGTGTGGGAAAAATAGGATACAAATAATTCCTTTTGTGTTCAAAAGTTTATGAAGGCTTAAGCTTGACCCAAACATATGAAAGGGTTGAGCACCAGGAGGTAGAGGGAGGTGAGGGACAAAGGAAGGTGGGTAATAATTTAGGTAGTACACCTTAGCAAGGCTGTATTATAAGTACTATACATAAGAAGTACAAAATGGCAGATATAGGGCCTCATTATGACCCTGGCGGGCGGCGGAGGCCGCCCGCCAGGATGCCGCCCTCCAAAATACCGCGCCGCGGTCAAAAGACCGCGGCGGGTATTACGAGTTTTCCCCTGGGCTGGCGGGCGGTTGCTGAAAAACCGCCCGCCAGCCCAGGGGAAAACGACCTTCCCACGAGGATGCCGGCTCGTAATCGAGCCGGCGGAGTGGGAAGGTGCGACGGGTGCAGTGGCACCCGTCGCGTATTTCAGTGTCTGCAAGGCAGACACTGAAATACTTTGCGGGGCCCTCTTACGGGGGCCCCTGCCGTGCCCATGCCATTGGCATGGGCACAGCAGGGGCCCCCAGGGGCCCCGCGACCCCCCCCTACCGCCATCCTGTTCATGGCGGCTTTCCCGCCATGAACAGGATGGCGGTAGGGGGGGTCAGAATCCTCATGGCTGCGGAGCACGCTCCGCAGCCATGGAGGATTCAAACGAGCAGCGGAAAGTCAGCGGGAGACCGCTGACTTTCCACTTCTGACCGCGGCTGAACCGCCGCGGTCAGAATGCTCGTTGGAGCACCGCCAGCCTGTTGGCGGTGCTCCCGTGGTCGGTGGCCCTGGCGGCCACCGGCCGCCAGGGTCAGAATGACCCTCATAGTCGGCAACATGGAAGAAAGACAGCAATGGCAAATACATCCAGCAACATTGAAAAAGTCCCTGGGATCATATGACAAGACCTTGGAAAGACTGGGGAGTTGTCAGCACAATCAGACAGTCCTTGACTATGATAGAACAGATCAAAGTGAGTTTTGTTGAGGGTATTTCTCAAGCAACAGCACATATTTATTTCATAGACGGTTATTTTTTTAACTGAACTTTTGGTGGGGGGAACATAAGTATCAGACACTCACGGCAAAATATCCCTTTGTGTTCTGCCAACCTTCAGTTATATTCCTGAAGAGCCTAGTGAAGGAGCTAGGATGGCTGGATCAGGGAACCTCTTTCTCTCACAGTAATTCTTCATGAGCCTGTGCTTTGGACCCTGGGGCTCTTGCCTTTCTTTCCCATCTTCACATTATTTATAGTGCAACCTCATTCTAAACTATGGATTTACTCAAAACACCATTTGTATCTGGATTCCTCCTATTTCAACCTAGAAAAACATTCTGTTATCCCATTCCCCCCTTCAAGAGGACACTTTTTATGCACTTTAAACACATTACATACAAGTACTAGACCATACATGCAATGCAACATTCAAGTGAAATACAGTAAGTGCAGTTAGACTTCATATTACTTTGGTTTATCTTGCTTAAGCTGTATGGCCACATGACCAGGTCTGGTAGTGGGTCATGCTCCAACCCAATTCACCTGGAGGAATCTCTCCCATACTTCTGGTGCCTAGGGTCATCTCTGAAGTCTGGCCCAGTCCTTCCCTGTTCGTCTAGTGAACACAATTCTCAGACAATGCCACAGGATCTGGTCTGCAATATGGTAGTAGTGTACACCAATCATTGTGGGTCAAGTGAAAATGCAAATCCTAACCTCACCACTTACAACCAATGTTAGAAATGGGGTCTCTAGTTGGCAGTCGGTTTGCACCCTGTCCAAGTAGGGACCCTCACTCTAGTCAGGATAAGGGAGATACCTGCTCAGATAACCCCTCCTCACCCCCTTGGTAGCTTGGCATGCGTAGTCAAGCTTATCTCAGAAGCAATGTGTAAAGCATTTGCACGTAACACACAGTAATGCAATGAAAACACTACAAAAGGACACCCCACCAGTTTCAGATAAATAGCCACTATTTGCATAAAACAATACCAAATACGATAAAAATCCAACATACAATAAATAAGATAAGAATTTTGCAGGAATTACTTAAAAAGACAGTTCCTTGAAGTCGATAGCTCCCTCTGGGGCTATCATGGTGTCGTAAACAACAAATCCAACAGTTCAGGCTGGCCGCGGCAGTGTCAGAAATGCCCTGAGGGGCGTCGTGATCCTCGTGATGAGGTCCGGAAAGTGGTGTCATGGTGTTGGTTCTGGAGGTCGGTGCAAGAGTCGTCAGAACCTTCAATCACACGCGTTGCAGATCGAACTTTGGGCTGATGAATTTAGGAGCGCTGGCATGGATGGCATCGGGCTACGGTGAAAAGCGGGACGGTGCGACGTGCAGTGCCCACAGGTCCCGGTGCAGGGGGCGGCTCGGTGGTGTCATCCAGCGGCATCAGTGAGACCAGGGCTGCGATGTGAAGCAGGGTGATGCGACGTGCGGGGTCACCAGGTCATGGTGCAGGCAGCGGGGTCATCCTTGCTGAAACGCTGTCATTGGCGGGCCCCGTGCGGCATCCACGGGTTGCGGTGCAGACAGAGACACCTGGTGAAGACACTGGAGTCGATGGTGCTGGTGTCAGTGGACCAGGGCTGCAGTGTGGGACGGGACGATGGTTTGTGTACCTCATGAGTGGTGTCTACAGGCCACGGTGCAGGCAGCGGCACCGGTGTCAGCAGTAGTGTCGTTGTCAGGGATGCCCGGGTTGTGGTGGGAGCAAGGTGGGCCCACGGGTCACGGTACAAGCAGAGGCTCTGGCGGTGTCAAATGGCGGCATCAGTGACACCAGGTTGTGGTGTGAAGCGGGGTGGTGTGGCTCCATGAAGCGTCGGCAGGTCATGGTGGAGGCCAGTGGCATTGTGGTGGTTTTTCTTCTTGAACAGCACAGAACACACTGTTCCCAGTGCTTCAGTCAGATGAAACTGAAGACTTTGGTATCCCTGAGACTTCCAACTGGAGGCAAGCTCTACTCTAATCCCTCGGAGAACTCTCTCAAGCAGGATACACAGCAAAGTTCACCCTTTGCTCACTTTTAAGGCAAAAGCAGCAACTGCAGGCCAACCCAGCAAAGCACACACAGCAAAGGCGCAGTACTCCTCCTCCAGCTCTTCAGCTCTTCTCATTGGCCCAGGTTTCTCTTGATCCAGAAAGATTCTAAAAGGCTGGGGTTTTGGGTCCACTACTTATACCCCTTTCTGCCTTTGAAGAATGCAAACTTCAAAGGAAAGTCTCTGTTGACAAGATCCTGCCTTGCCCAGGCCTGGCCCCAGATACACATCATGGGATCAGATACTGCATTGTGTGAGGGTAGGCAAAGCCCTTTCAGGTATAAGAGTTCACTCCTCCGTCCACTCTAGCCCTGATGGCCCATCAGGATATGCAGGCTACACCCCAGTTCCCTTTTGTGTCACTGTCTAGAGGGAATTCACAACAGCCCAACTGTCAGTCTGACCTAGACGTGGAATACACAAGCAGGCAGAGGCACAGAATGGTTTAAGCAAGAAAATGCCCACTATCTAAAAGTGGCATTTTCAAACTGACAAAATAAAAACCAACTTTACCAAAAGGTGTGTTATTAATTTGTGAGTTCAGAGATCCCAAACTTCAAACTTCTACCTGCTCTCAAAGGGAAACTGCACTTTCAGAATATTTAAAGGCAGCCCCCATGTTAACCTATGAGAGAAATAGGCTTTGCAACAGGGAAAAACAAATTAGGCAGTATTTCACTGTTAAGACATGTAAAACACATCAGTACATGTCCCACCTTTAACATATACTGCACCCTGCCATTGGGCCTACCTAGGGCCTACCTTAGGGGTGCCGTACATGTACAAAAAGGGAAGGTTTGGGCCTGGCAAGTGGATACACTTGCCAGGTTGAATTGATAGTTTAAAACCGCACACACAGACACTGCAGTGGCAGGTCTGAGACATGTTCACAGGGCTACTCACGTGGGTGGCACAACAGTGCCGTAGGCCGACTAGTAGCATTTGATTTACAGGCCCTGGTCAACTCTAGGGCACTTTACTAGGGACTTACTAGTAAATCAGATTTGCCACTCATGGATAACCCAATCACCAATACAATTTACATAGGGAGCACTTGCACTTTAGCACTGAGCGCACAGACAATAAACCAGCAAAAACAGATCAGAAAAAAATAGGAGGAAGAAGGCAAAAAGTTTGGGGCCATTGCCACAATCTGTAAAACAAAACACAACACTTGAGATAGCACCTAGAAGGCTAACATGCTTTTAATACAAACATAGTCAGCAGGCTTTTAAAATAAGCAGAGCAACTGACATTTAAATGGACAAGAGTGCCACCCCAGTTAGAGCAGGTAATACTAAAATTCATTTTCTTGGGTGCTACATGTATTCACTCTTTCTCAGTGTAAGTGAATGGAAGCAAGAATGTATGATAGAAATGAAACTTGTAGGTTGGCACAAATGAGCAGATGCCAGGATGTCCTTGTGGAAAGAATAGAAGAATCCAGATACAACTAACACCAGCAAGAGCTGACTGTGCTATTTTTTTAAATAAGGCTACACTTTGCTAGAATTATTCATTTAAGATGTTCCATGTACTGCACAGGCTAACGTGCTAGAGACTTGTTTAAAATGCATTTAAGGGTGCATTAACACCAAGGCTTTAGTGGTCTTGAAGCTGGCTCAAAAAACAAAATATTAATTGATTAGTAAAATGTTACAGCACACATCAAAGTTCACATGGACGCTGGCATTTTCATAGTACATGAATATGCATTAAGGCACGTATGCAAGCAAATACATTTTCTCAGAATGTATGTCTAGTCAAAGACCCACTGAATGGCGAAACATGCAGGGTCATACATTGTGTCCTACTTAATATTTCCCATTACGGAGTCATTATCTTGCAATTTCATGGGAATAGTCATCTACTGTCTTTTGAAGTGGTTATTTCAGGTGATAATTTACCACTCACCAGTACCGTATAACTTGTGATTTCCCAATACGTTTGAGGGTAAAATTGTTGACTGGGTTAAAACTCTAGGCTCTATTCGACCCACACTATATTGTTGATGGTATGGAAAGGTGCTCAAGACCTAGTCACCGCACCCAATTGACTGATATGGATTTTTGCCTTCCTGTGTTTCTTAAAAGTGCCTTTTCACATTTTCCTCCGAAATGCATAACTCCTGATCCCTAAAACTAATTGTTGTTTTGCTATGCACATTGCAGGTGTCCTTTTTGTATTATGTTTGTCATTCTTTTTGTTTAATTTCTTGCCTCTTACAGCTTTAAAGTTGTCATGCGTGTGTTGTTTGATGAATAAACTCACATTTTCTCTGAGAGAAGCCTATTGCTTTACTTGTGCTACCAGACAGTAGCCTGTGACTCTTCAATGAAACCAGATCTTCATTGCTGCTTATACTAGAGTTACTTCACTTTGCCACATCTCATCTCCTGTGCTCCCTGTACTTGGAATCCAGGTTTTCACAAACATCGTGTTAAATGCACTTACAGAACCCAAAGCTATTCAACAAGATTTAGGGAGGGAGGAGCTAAACATACTTTCAGCCAAGCCTCTTGCTTTATGAAAGCATCTCACAGTAAGCATCTTCCTGCGTGTGTTTCTCTCTTTGCCATAGATAAATTCTGCTGAACAGTTTACCTACACACAGTAAAGAATGGGGGAAGATCAGGGTTGACATACCAAAAAATTGGGAATAGAAGCACCTAACCAGAGATTTGGCTGCAAAGGGAGAAAACTTGGAGAAATACATTGATTGGATTGCACCACACTCACTCTTCCACATGTCAAAAACAAGAATTTCCTTTTCCTTTGCACATTGACATTGAACATGCATCAACATGATACTACCACAGACATTCTTGATATATGTGAGGAGGTTCCTTTGCCACTGTTTAATGATAAATGACCAACGCTTCTTCTATAGAGAGGCTACAGGAAAATCCAGAGTTCCTCTAACAAAGGCTGCTCTACTGTTCACAGTTTGCTTACCTAATGTTCTCTTGCAGCATTGGGCTTGCCGTGGCCCGACGCTTGGCACAACAGGGTGCCTCCGTGGTCCTGAGCAGCCGGGAGCAGAAGAACGTGGACAAAGCAATCGAACAGCTCAAGTCAGAGAAGCTGTCTGTGTCAGGGATTGTCTGCAATGTCACAAACAGAGACCACAGGAAGAACCTTGTTGAAATGGTGAGTGGAAACTACAAAAACTTTGTATATAACCCAAGGGAAACCATGAATGTTTTTTTTTTCTTCTAGAGAGAGAAGAAATACATTCGGAGTTCAGGGCTGTTTTTGGTTTGGGGGATTTCTGAAAGCTCAAGAGCCAGAATACCATTAGAAGATAGTTTTTAATTTCTTTGTTTTTCATAAATTTGAGAATGAAATCAACAGATTTTAAAGCAAGGATCCACTTACTTTAGTGGCAAACGCAAGTCTAAAAACAGTGAGACATTGTGTATGTGTCTCACAATTTGTCCATTAAAAGTTAATTTTTTTGTTGCAAATTGTGTCCTATCATCCTGATAAAATAAAATCATTAGTGGAAAAGGAGAATTTGCAGCTGTTTGGGGTACCACCCGAACAAGGCCACTAAGTGGAAGAATAGTTAGTTTATGAAGGTTAGTAAACTGCCTCAAATAACATCTGAGTTACTCAAATCAGAGAATCCACAGTTGA
The DNA here is from genome assembly GCF_031143425.1 of Pleurodeles waltl. Lineage (NCBI taxonomy): Eukaryota > Metazoa > Chordata > Amphibia > Caudata > Salamandridae > Pleurodeles > Pleurodeles waltl. Next base: position 41,805,281 of record NC_090450.1, read on the forward strand.
CTTAAAACTGATAATTAAGTACTGGAAACTTTACAAGTAAACACCTGAAATATTAAATCTCACATTTGTCATGGAGGTGATGTAGCACTTTTCCCCTTGTTTCAACCACAAGCACTACAAATGAACCATCAGAAGTGTTAATCCCTAAGGATGTTCTAGCTCCACACAGGACATGTAAATCAAATATCAAATAACATTTAAGACTTAAATGAAAAGGTTGTTAGGCATTACAATAAAGACTTACTAGTATTATAATGAACACCATGAAAGGTTATTAATACATTTAAGGCATTACAAAAAAGTAAAATAAATGACAAAGAGTCAGTCATTTGTCATATAAAAACATGAAGCTCAGAGTAAAGTGCATGTATGAAATGACAGAATAAAGTATAATTTAGCCCAATTAAATAAGCCATAAATCATAGGTCAGATCAAAAGGGTGTTGCCTTCTAAAGATCATGGGAGAGTGAGCTCAATGACTTTTGGTAAGACTAATTTTATAGGGTGAAATACAATAAGATTCATATATTGTTAGTGTAAATCTGCAAAGGTATGGACATTTCTATCTGATCATGTTAAAGAAAGAATGATTTGGTTTAAAATCCCATCCCTGGTGCTCCTGTGACACCTCCATAGCTAGAACAAATCAAGGTTAAGTTCCCATGAGAATCACTCCCTGGTCCCCTTGTTAAGGAACCTCCCAATGCATCAAAAGTCATAAATATAGTCAATTAAGTAAAAACTGAGTTCTAAGTCAATAGAAAGGGTCAACTGCTTTATTACAAAATTCAGTAATAAGGTGAAACAGAGTCAATGCTATAAAAGCCTTCAGTGAATAGGGCAATACAGAGAAATGCAAAATCAGAAATTAGTCCCAAGTGGGCACCAAAATTGGGAGAGTAATGAACCTCATCCCTAGTAGAACAGGAAAGTCTTCTGGCTCACCCCCAAAATCAAGTGTTCTTATACATTATTTTTGCATATCAAATCATCAGAACTGCACAATCGCTGTGGTGTGACCAAATGTATCATTTCATTAACAAAACAGAGCCATATTACGTGTTATATTGGCTTACCTTGTAAGCACTAACCCACTATATGAATAATTAGTCTGCCCCCTCTATCCTAATGCCATCTGGTGATGCTAGAACAAACTAGATACCTAAACAACAGTGTGGTACAGGAATGAGAAGGCACAGTAATCTAGCAGAAACACCTTGAATAAATAGTAGCAGTTCATGACTGAGCCAGGGAAAGTTCATTGAAGGCAGCATGAACTAGAAGAATAACAATGGAAATAAATAATAATCTGCTTGACTAGGTGCAACAGATACAATAGGCAGGGAGGTGCAGGAGGAAGACATGAGTGAAAAAGGTGACTTCCATCTTGGACGAGATGGTGTTTAGTCTAAGTTGAGGCCTTGTTAACAAGGGTTAACCAAACACACTTCTACACATGTTAGAGAATTTGTTTCAAAGCCTATATCAATGTATGCAATTGTAATCAAGTGTGAAAATACATACTGAACATCCTTAATGAAACACAAAATTATAAACACTCTGAAAATCCTTAGCACTACATGTGTAACATGGGAGCTGCACAGATCTGTCTATCTTGTGTCTCTTCACTTCTCAGGTTAAAGAGTGTATCCTACTATTGTAGCTGTGCGTTCAGGTTGAGCAGTCAGTGGTTTAGAGCCACCGCCCTACAGTGTATCCCGAACTTCTGTGGACTCAATGGCAGTTTGCGTCCCAAGACAACAGAGCTTTTCACAAACGCTAGTCTCTACGGTACAATGGATTGCTGGGCCTTGGAGACAACTCTTCATTTTTCATTATGGTTTATCTGTGTGCTGTACCCCCACTGCAGCTTAAGTGCGCATTCGGCGAGCATTGCCACACTGGGAGACTCAATAAGTCCCTGGGATGCTACATAATCTTCAGATTGTACAGTAATAAGCATGTTACTAAACCACGTCTACAACCAGTTACAACACATTTGCTGAAACCCCCAAGAAGCAAGTTAAGCAAGTTACCTATTATGGTTGAAACGATGGAGTAGAAAGATGAATATTGTTTGGAATCTTTGATTTCTGAGAGTCTCTTTTTGTGGTAGTGATGTATAACTGTGTGTGGGCATTTATTTCTGCCAGTCTTTCTTTCTTTCTTTCTTTCTTGCAGTGTTGTTTTTTTTTTCCCTACCCTGAAGAAAAACACACAGTGAGCCTTCTTTAAAAAATCAGGGCAAATCCCATAATCCCAGAGTTGTTTCTAGAGATAATAAGCCAATATCTCGAGGATTTTTTTCATAAATCTCAGAGCCAGCCCGACTAGATCCAGAGGGAGGTCTACAGGTAAGGTTTTAATAATCGGGATGATCTCTTCACCTTTGATTTGGGGTTCTAGATCAGTAGCCTCTTCATTCATATTGCAAAGCATAGTTAAATGTTGAAAAACAGATCTACCTGTTCATTAGAAGGATGGAACATTTTGGTATAAAAGTCTGAACAGAAGTGGTGGAATGTCACAGCTATTTTAGCATGTCCTGTTAAAGGCTCCTACTTGTGGGCATGTGATGTCCCCTTTGGTTCTCTTATGTATAGCCTTTCAGGAGAGAGGTTTTCCTATTGTATTGTCTTCTTTGTAAGCCAGTTGTCTATACCTAGTTTTGCTATGTTCCTGCTCTTAGAAAGTATGCATTGCTACAGGAGATTCTTTAGCATCATTTACCAAGTTTACCCTTAAACCTACAACCCTTTGGGGTGTTTTCTACCTTATTTAAATTATCTTCCATTATACCACCACAGTGATCAGCAAGTAAAAAAGGCTTAAGTCTATTTGTGGCGCCCGTGGGTTATGAGTTACCTAAAAGAAGTCTAATCAAACGTCAGTCGAGAACCAAATATATATTGCCTATTGTCTGGAAGTTCATCTCTCAAAAGGTATTTTATTCCTACTTGTTTATATTCATGCATCACTTACTGAAGGTGCATGACAACCATGTGTCTGGAGGATTTCATACGAGTCCCAGAAATGTTTAACTGAGGCATTAAGGTCTTCACCTATAATATAATGATGTTATGTTGTTAGAATGATCGTTTTCTGAATTAAAGCATTGGGATTATCAGTTAGGGTTCTGTATTAACAAACTACTGTCAAAATGTTCACTTCAATGTTTATATGGGCTGCGATCCATCAGCTATTAGGATTTGTCTCATATCTTATGATCTGTAGGCCCATTTTGACTATACAAATATAGTGCCACATCCTTTATGTGCCACTGACGTGGAACAGAAGAAACACTATTGAAATAGATATTTACTTTTCCAGATTAAACTGGTAACCTTTCCTAAAGACTTTTTTGCCTCCAGCAATATGAGGAGGTTGGCACTGGTGGGCCCTAGATATTGAAATAAAGATCCACATTTTTTGTGTTTAGCTAACCTTGTCACATTATTAGGCAAACATTGTGGGCACATGTTTCTGAGCTGGACACTTTCCTTCTTCAAAGATGTTTTACTTCTCAATTGACCCTTATACCAAACATTCTTTTTGACATTTGCACCCTCAATTCCTGCAAACACACCTCCAACCTTCTATATCCCTTCTCCCCTCTATCCTGTCCCCAACCAGGTTGTCTCGACCTGCCTATCCAACACTTCCCCATCAACCCTCATAGTGTCTGGAGTTTGGGGCTGGTCTGCACCTTCCCTCCATAAACATCCTTTGCTTTTCCTTGCATAGGTGTTTGTTTAGATATTCACATCTAAGATGGCAGACAATGTTTTCCTGAATATTGTCTCTTTCCCAGTAAAGAGAAAACTGCCCTCTCTAAATCACAGTATCCTGCATCCTCTCAGGATGTGAAAATATATTAAAATAAATAATGATGAAAAACCCATGATGTCATAACTTTCAATTCCCGTCTTGATAAAAAGTGAAGGATTCAAACACTGATCTTTGAGTTTTAAAATTCTGCTTTCCATAACACTTGACAATTTGTCATGCCATCAGTGTAGGTGGAATTACTTGCTTCTTGAAATCTGTCATTAGAGATCTCTTCTATTTGTATCTTGTAGATGTTTCAAAAGCTGGATGTGGAAAAAATTTAAAAAAGTGAAAGCCATGGTGGTAGTTCTAAGTCTCTTCTCTCCAGCCCCAAAACTAATTTTCAGTCTTGGTAGAGACAACAAATATGTGTAAAAGACCACCTTCTTCATGGAACTGAAACAATCATACTCCGACCCTCTGAAAATAGATCTTTGTCTTTGCCCAAGACTAGTTCTCGCTGCAATTCTGCAAACCATTTAATGATGCTATATTCTTTCTTATCCCCAATGCACCTGTGATACCTGCAGCGTTTCACTTTTTTTCCTGAATGCTTTCTCTATATATGGTGGATCAGTTTTTTCAAATTTCAAATTTTCTCTTCAAAATTTTAATTTTAACACCATGCTATGTGGCTACCCCTTGAAAATGTGTTTCAAACTCTGAGATACACACTTCTGATTGTGTATTAGCCTCAGATTCCCGGTCGATCATATCTGTCAATTTGTCTATTTTTTATTAAATCTTTCTAAAGTGGCCCTTTGAAGTACTTCCAATGTCCTTTACCGGGAAACGTCCTCTACGCTGACTCTTTAATAACGAGGTCCTGGTTAACGAAAGCGGAACAACGATTTCTTTAACCACGACTTTGTTATTTTGTGCCTAAACCACGCATGTCCTGAACAACGAACATGCATGGTTAAGGCACAAACAAGGGATTCGGCTGAGGAGGTAGACGCGGATGACGTGGCAACGACTCAGGTTTTGGAGTGGGGGTGCGGGTGGGGGGTCGGGTTTTTTTTGGGTTTTAGTGCGGGGTGGAGGGTCGGGGGGTTTTAGGTTTTGGGGTGGGGCGGGGCGTTTTAGGTTTTGGGGTGGGGTGATGGGTCGGGGGTTTTAGGTTTTGGGGTGGGCTTGGGGGCGGGGCATTTTAGGTTTTGGGGTGGGGGGGTCTGGTGGTTTTAGGTTTTGGGGCGGATTTGGGGGGCGGGCGTTTTAGGTTTTGGGGCGGGGGTGGGGGGTCGGGGTTTTAGGTTTTGGGGTGGGGTTGGGGGGTCGGGAGTTTTTTAGGTTTTGGGGTGGGGTGGGGGGTCGGGGTGACACATACAGGATCAATGGGTGCCTATTACTAATGCCTTTACCAGGAATGCCTTTACAACGAAATATCATTGTTAAGGCATTCGTGGTAAAGGCATTAGTGGTAACAACGAGGTCGGTGTTCCGACCTCGTTGTTCAGGCACTCGCTGTTTCGGCAGGCGGCGTTCCGACATACAACCTCCTTTACCTATTGGAATATACTATTTTAGAGTGTTTTGTTGGGTGGCTCAGGTTGTGAGGACCTCTTATCATGCCATGAGGCCTCCTTACAAGAGATATTACCTAAGTTAGCTTGAGAAGGTACTTCATTTGAACCACTACTTTTTCATGAAGATCAGGGGCTTCAGATTCTCTTTTGAACTCCTGGGGCCATGTTATAGCATGCGGTGTGTTATCCTTGTTTGCGCAAGTCGCACCTTTCACAGATGCACCCAGTACTAACAAGAAGAATGCTTCATATTATATTGCATGCGCTGCCCGCAGGGCAGACGCAAACTCGTGCTGCTGTGGGGGCGGCGCATTCAAGTGAATAACGGAGCGTCTGCTTTAATGTTGCTCTGTGTTTCACTGTGCTGCAGGGGTGTGGAATTTAATAAAATATCTACTTGTCCATGGGACAGGTTGCTTCTTAAATCTACTTGTCCTGTAAAAAAATCTACTTGTCCCTTTGGTGCCATGTATTGTGGCGACAAATGATGGCCACAATCTCAGTATGCAGGAGTTCTGATAATAGCCTCTCTGATCATGCCAGGTCTTATACTATAGTAGGGCTTGAATACTTGCAATTTCAATCCCTATGTCCTTATTTTACTACCTTTCCACAGATCTAAGTGCTAGGGCTGGAGGAAACTTAGTTCCAGGGGTGAAATGCCTTTGAGTCTGCAAACTTACTATCTTGCATGTATTAAGGATGTTCACTAGCTTGTCTCTAATCTTTTCCCATACTCAGAAAGGTTGGAAATATACTCCTGACAAAGGCAGAAGTAGAAGTTCTTCAAAGATTGGGAAAAAAGTGGTTGGAGTCAATGTGAACTTGTAAACGCACAATAGATTTTCGCATGAACAAATCTACCCATGCATATTTGCTCGTGCTAAAATAGAGTTCACAAATATTTTCTAGGAGTACAATTTCCTGGTCTACTGTAAGTTCTTGTGAATTCATAAAAGCCACTAATTCAAAGACACATAGCATGGCTGCACTTTGGTGACTTTCTTTAACCCCATGGGTGCCCAAGGACGTATCTGTTACGTCCAGATAGGGGCCCAAGGGGGAAGCGCTAGCGCTCCTCCAGGGGGCTTAGCAACCCCCTCTCCTGGGCAGGGATCGAAGGGGAATCTCTTCCCCTTCCACTCCCTCAAGCCCCCTGTGGAGTCTGATGACATCAGCGCGTGATCGCTTTTGTATTTCTCCTCCGATCACGTGGTGTGGCCAAGAGAGGCATCAAAGGAAAAGCCTTTCCTTTCCCTTCCTTTAATGTCTTTCTCAGCATTTCTGCTGCCCAATCGCGATGTGATCGGGCAGCAGAAATGGCCACTAGACACCAGGGATTTTTTTTGTTGTTGTTGTAATTGAATAAGGGGAGCTGTCCCTTGGGCAAGGGCCGCTCCCCAGGGGGGCAATTTAATTTTAGGCCATTTCTGCCCTGCCTGGGGGCAGATCAGCCTATTATAATTAGGCCGATCTGTTCCCGGGGGGGCCAGAAACCGCTAGACACCAGGGAAGTTTTTGTTTGTTTCTTTCTTTTTTTGTATGTATGTGGCGAGCGACCCCTTAGGCAAGGGTCATTACCTTGGGGGCAAATTTACTTTTAGGCCATTCCTGCCACCCTTGGGGCAGATCCGCCTATTTGTACTAGGCCAATCTGACCCCAAGGGGGGCAGAAACCACTAGACACCAGGAAGTTTTCTTTTTTATATATGTTTATACATAAGGGGAGCGGCCCCTTGGGCAAGGGTCACTCCCCAGGGGGTCGCAATATTTTTAGGCCTTTTCTGCACCCCGCTGGGGGCAGATAGGCCTATTATAATTAGGCTGATCTGCCCTAGGGGGCAGAAACCCCTAGACATCAGGGATATATTTTATTTATGTTTAATTTTTTTTTTATATATATGGGAGCGACCCCTTAAGCAATGGTCGTTCCCCTGGGGGTCAAATTGTATTTAGGCAATTTCAGCCTATTTTTATTAGGCCAATCTGTTCCCAAGGGGGGCAGAAACCACTAGACACCAGGGATTTTTTTTTGTCAGTTTCACATGAGGGGAGCGACCCCTTAGGCAAGGGTCGCTCCCCTGTGGGGGGCCAATTTGGTGTAGGCCATTGCTGCCCCCCTTGGGGGCAGAAAACCCTAGTCACCAGTGATTTTTTTTGTGTTTTTTTTTTTTTTTTATATGTGGGGAGCGACCCCTTAGGCTTGGGCCACTCACCTGGGGGGCAAATAGTCTTTAGGCCATTTCTGCCCCCCTTGGAGGCAGATCAGCCAATTTTTGTTAGGCCAATCTGCCCTCAAGGGGGGCAGAAACCACTCAGCACCAGGGACTTTTTTGGGGTGCCAATTTCACGCAAGCAGAGCTAACCCTTAGGCAAGGGTAGATCCCCTGGGGGGACAAATTTATTTTAGTCCATTTCTGCTCCCCTTGAGGGCAGAATGGCCTATTTCTATTAGGCCGATCTGCCCCGGGGGGGGGGTAGAAACCACTTAGGCACCAGGGATTGGTTTGTGTCTATGTGTGTGTTTTGTTTAGGGGGGCAGCTCCTTGGGCAAGGGTTGCTACCCATGGGGGCATATTACTGTTGGCCATATCTGCCGCCCTTGGGGCAGATCGGCCTATTTTTGGAAGGCCCATCTGCTCCCAAGGGGGGTAGAAAGCCCACCAGAGATCAGGCAAGATTTTTTTTTTCAATGAGAAGGGGGGGTATGGCCACACCCCCACCCCAAATAAATAGTGGCCAAAGTTGTTCTGCCAGGGGCAGATGGGGCAATTACCCCTGATCCACATCCGGGGGGCAGAAAGTCTAGTAGATGCCACAGAATTAAAATAAAGAAGAAATAGTGGGGTGGTGGTTACCAACCAGTATGGGCCTGGTAATGCCCCTACCCCAACTGAAGGGGATAACAGTCTTTCTGCTCTCCCCTGCACACTAATACATCTTATCCCATGGCAAGCAAGAGGACATTTGATTAATTTTGGTTTTGGTTTTACATTTGGGCCATGAGAGCTTAGCTCACTCTCAAAATGGTCCCATTTGAAATGGTAAGGGCTGCACTTTTTGGACTTTGGGACGCTGCCATGTAGAAAAATCCACAAGACCTAGACACATCTGAAAATTAAACATCTGGGTGATTCCAGGGTGGTGTGCTTCACATGCACCTGACACCATTATCTTACCCACAATTCCCTGCAAACCTCCAACTTTGCTGGAAATCACACATGTTCCCCACATTTTTGTGATGGAACCTTCCAAGAATCTGCAGGAATCCACAAAATTCCTACCACCCAGCATTGTCTCACCTATACCAATAAAAATTCAGCTGCACTTGTCAGCCTAAAAATGTTTTTTTTTTTTTCAAACTGCCCTTTTGGACCCGCTTTGGTTCCCCCTCAATTTCAACATGTTTTTGGCTGTTCCTTGTCACAGGCACTTGACCCACCTACACAAGTGAGGTATCATTTTACCGGAGACTGAGGGGAACGCTGGGTGGTAGGAAATTTGTCCCGGTGCACTAATCCCACACAGAAATGTGGGGAAAATGTGATTTTTTTAGCTTCATTTGAGGTTTCCTGAGGATTCTGGGTAGGAAAACATTGTGGGATCCACGCAAGTCACACCTACCTGGACTCGCTCTGGTGTCTAGTTTTCAGAAATGTCTGGGTTTGGTAGGTTTCCCTAGATGGCTGCTGAGCCCAGGATCAAAAATGCACGTGCCCGCCCTGCAAAATCAGGTAGTTTTGTATTTGATAATTTTGATGTGTTCAGATAATGTTTGGGGTCATTTCCTTTTGCGGGCACTAGGCCTACCCACACAAGTGAGGTACCAGTGGGGGAACGCTGAGTGGAAGTAAATTTGTGGCTCCTGTCAGATTCAAGAACTTTCTGTCACCGAAATGTGAGGAAAAAGTGTTTTTTGGCTAAATTATGAGGTGTCCAAAGGATTCTGGTTAACAGAACTTGATGAGAGCCCCACAAGTCACCCCATCTTTGATTCCCCTAGGTATCTAGTTTTCCAAAATGCACAGGTTTGGTAGGTTTCCATAGGTGCCGGCTGAGCTAGAGGCCAAAACCCACAGCTTGGCACTTTGCAAAAAACAGCTCTGTTTCCTTTGGGAGAATGCAATGTGTCCATGTTGTGTTTTGGGGCATTTCCTGTCGCGGGAGCTAGGCCTACCCACTCAAGTGAGGTACCCTTTGTATCGGGAGATTTGGGGGAATACTGGGTGAAAGGACATTTCTGGCTCCTCTGAGATTCAAGAACTTTCTGTCACCGAAATGTGAGGAAAAAAGTGTCTTTTTGGCCAAATGTTGAGGTTTGCAAAGGATTCTGGGTAACAGAGCCTGGTGAGAGCCCCACAAGTCATCCCATCTTGAATTCCCCTAGGTGTCTAATTTTAAAAAATATGCATGTTTGGTAGGTTTCCCTAGGTGCCGGCTGAGCTAGAGGCCAAAATCCACAGCTAGGCACTTTGCAAAAAACAGTCTGTTTCCTTTGGGAGAATGCGATGTATCCATGTTGTGTTTTGGGGCATTTCCTGTCACGGGCGATAGGCCTACCCACTCAAGTGAAGTACCATTTTTATCGGGAGACTTGGGGGAACCCTGAGTGGAAGGACATTTGTGGCTCCTCTCAAATTCCAGAACTTTCTGTCACCGAAATGTGAGGACAAAGTGTCTTTTTGGCCACATTTTGAGGTTTGCAAAGGATTCTGGGTAACAGAACCTGGTGAGAGCCCAACAAGTCACCCCATCTTGGATTCCCTTAGGTGTCTAGTTTTAAAAAATGCACAGGTTTGGTAGATTCCCCTAGGTGCCGGCTGAGCTAGGAGCCAAAGTCCACAGCTAGCCACTTCGCAAAAAACAGTCTGTTTTCTTTGCGAGAATGTGATGTGTCCACGTTGTGTTTTGGGGCATTACCTGTCACGGGCGCTAGGCCTACCCACACAAGTGGGGTACCATTTGTATTGGGAGACTTAAGGGAACGCTGGGTGGAAGGACATTTGTGACTCCTCTCAAATTCCAGAACTTTCTGTCACTGAAATGTGAGGAAAAAGTGTATTTTTGGCCACATTTTGAGGTTTGAAAAGGACCTGAACCTGGTGAGAGCCCCACAAGTTACCCCATGTTGGATTCCCCTAGGTGTCTAGTTTTCAAAAATACACAGGTTTGGTAGGTTTCCCTTGGTGCCGGCTGAGCTAGAAGCCAAAACCTACAGCTAGGCACTTTGCAAAAAACACGTCAGATTTCAATGTAAAAATGTATTATGTCCATGTTGCGTTTCTTGTCGCGAGCATTAGGCCTACCCATGCAAGTGAGGTACCATTTTTATCGGGAGACTTGGGGGAACACAAAATAGCAAAACAAGTGTTATTGCCCTTGTCTTTCTCTACATTTTTTCCTTCCAAATGTAAGACAGTGTAAAAAAGACATCTATTTGAGAAATGCCCTGTATTGCTAGTATGGGCACTCCGGAACTCAGAGATGTGCAAATAACCACTGCTTCTCAACACCTTATCTTGTGCCCATTTTGGAAATACAAAGGTTGCCTTGATACCTATTTTTCACTCTTTATATTTCAGCAAATGAATTGCTGTATACCCGGTATAGAATGAAAACCCATTGCAAGGTGCAGCTCATTTATTGACTCTGGGTACCTAGGGTTTTTGATGAACCTACAAGCCCTATGTATCCCAGCAACCAGAAGAGTCCAGCAGACGTAACAGTATATTGCTTTCAAAAATATGACATTGCAGGAAAAAGTTAGAGTAAAACATAGAGGAAAATGGCTGTTTTTTCATCTCAATTTCAATATTTTTTTATTTCAACTGTTATATTCTGTAGGAAAACCTTGTAGGATCTACACAAAGTACCCCTTGCCGAATTCAGAATTTTGTCTAATTTTCAGAAATGTTTACCTTTCTGGGACTCAGCATTGGTTTCATACCCATTTCCGTCACTAACTGGAAGGAGGCCGAAAGCACACAAAATAGTAAAATTGGGGTATGTTCCAGTAAAATGCCAAAATTGTGTTGAAAAATAGGGTTTTCTGATTCAAGCATGTCTGTTCCTGTAATCTGGGAAGCTGGTGATTTTAGCACCACAAACCCTTCGTTGATGCCATTTTCAGGGGAAAAAATCACAAGCCTTCTTCAGCAGCCCTTTTTCCCCAATTTAAAAAAAAAAAAAACATTTGTGCTATATTTTGGCTAATTTCTTGGCCTTCTTCAGGGGAACCCACAAAGTTTGGGTACCTCTAGAATGCCTAGGATGTTGGAAAAAAAGGATGTAAATTTGGCGTGGGTAGGTTATGTGGACAAAAAGTTATGAAGGCCTACGTGGGAACTGCCCCAAATAGCCAAAAAAAGGCCTGCCACCTGAGGGGAAAAGGCCTGGCAGCGGAGGGGTTAAGAATTGGGACCCTAATTAAGTCTGGCGTTGACAAAACCATTTTGTTTTTATTAAAATTCTATTTCCCTACATATTAGCACACAAAGTAGTTTTGTTCAGTGCCAGGAACTACTGTGGCAATCAAAGGAATACCAACACTGGAGAGGGCCCTCTCCAAGGAACATGGAGAGCCCCCCTCCCGATTCACTCAGGGCAGATGCTGTGCTGCGGGGTTCCTCTGAGTGGTCCCCCCGCACCACAAGGGTTCCGAGGCCTTTGTAACACCACTGTGGCAATGTGTGCTTTTTGAGACCAAAAAACGTTTTCTGTTTTTTGCCGGTGTTTGTTACCATGGTGAGGGACTGGCAGCTTCCACAACAATAAAGTATTACAAAAGCCATGTCAAAACAAGGCATGCATTGAAGAAACCAAAAGACTCACAACAAATGTCAGATAGGTTGGCTTTGCCAGAGCTTGTTTATTTTCATGCTTCCCATAATCTTGTTGAAATTGGTTACACTGATTTTCCATTAAAAATATTTTTGGAAATACCACCATACATCAACACATTTGACTGAATGACGCTTCAAAGAAATAGCATCTAAAATTGTCATAGTAGTGAAACTTTTTTTACCTACTTGCATTTGTTTCTGAACATTTTATTTTGAAATCAAAGAATCATCACTCCTGCGCACAAGCTTCTGCAAACGTTTGCGTCTAATCAGAGAGCATTCTGGAAGCATTATACGTAGCCTCATATTGTTAAACTTTTCAAATGTGTGTACACTTTTTTTTTATTTTGTAACCTCTGTCAGCAGTGCAGTGTCACCTTAAAGCGTTTATTACCAGAGCTAACCCTAGTAATAACGGCTTTTCATTAATATTAATGAACCATAAATACAAGCTCAAACATCATTAGCATATGGACACCGATTAACTCAACTGCAGACAGTCATTTGTCTGTAGACTGGCAGCCAAAGGGTTTGTATTCCAGGGGGTGGGCCTACTTGTCCCAAGGACAAAGTAAACATGAGACTTTGTTGCTCTTGACTCCAGACAATATGTCCCAGGCATCAAGAAACATAAATTCCACATCCCTGGTGCAGGTGGCAACCCGCCTACACTTTTAAGGGAAATTAGAAGGAGAGTGCACTGACTGCGACACCGTTTAGATGGCTCAATGTGCACCTCCAGACAGCTTCTTTGCCTCTGTGCCTGCGTCTTTAATATGGCATGGGCGCAGAGACAAAACAATTCCCCCATTTGTATTACTTGTGTCCAATAGTAGCAGGCCACACCTTCAGAATAGAGAACACTACTTACATTCCAATAGGATGAGGCTGGCAAACAATGCATACGTTCAAGATGAATTGAATTAGTTATTAATAACCCCTTTTTCACTTCATTGAGGATTTTTGAGTAAGGGCCTGATTTAGAACTCGGTGGAGGGGTTACTCTATCACAACAGAGAAGGATTTCCTCTCTGCCAACATAATGTGATTTAGATTTTGGCAGACAGGATATCTGTCACTGTTGTGACTGAGTAACCCGTCCGCCGAGATCTAAATCAGGCCCTAAGTCTTGTTAAAACAGTTCGTTAATTTTTGTCTGGTACAAATTAATTATACAGTAAACTAAGTTAAAATAACTTTGAAATGTAGTGAAAGTAAGACTCTCAGGTGCTTTTCTTTATATACAAGTGTCTATAACTCAAAACGTGGGTATAGTTGGCAATTTATTTTGGTTGCACATTTTGACTTAATGGCCATCTTTTTAGAAGTGGTTGGGCATGTTTGATAAAACGGCTCACTTGCTTGTTACAGGATAGGGTCAATTTGTGAGCCAAGGTTTGGTGCGAGAGTGGGTGAACCGAGTGGGCACTGTAAGCCTCAATTATATGTAGTCTTTCCTTAAACCAGCAACCCCCGGTCCAACTCATCCAACATTGTTTGTGCCCTACATCAATATACTACTGGTCACTATCTTGGTGGTCTTTCTTTACTGGATACCCCTTCAGCTCTTACCTCCATTTTGGGAGAGTTGTTTTTGCTTGGTACTACAGTATGTTACTATTGTAGCTTCAGAAACACATTTTTCAGTGAGTAATCAGCCCACCGTCCTCCATGCACCATGTAAATGTCTGGCAGTTCAGGTGTAAGGATGCCCACGCCTATCTCACTCATATAGTCTCGCACCAGGTCTAGTATGAGTTCAGCATTTCTATTTTGGTTCATTACTTACTCTGGCATTGCTCTAGTAATATACAAATTATCTGAATGGTCAACATGTATGTGTGCCCCAGGTTAACTGGGTATGCTGCAGCTTCTTCCTTCTCCATGTCTGCGAGAAGAGAACTTACACATTCACCCGCACTGCCACATCTCTGTTGTACACAACACTGGGACTTTACAGTGGTTGCCTTCCATTTACTAAGGTTTCTTCTGATTATGACAGAACAGCCATTGAGACGTACAGTCCAACTTGTTCTGATTTTGGATCAGGTGGTCCTTTTCTACATAATACCATATGCTGCAGCTATGTTTGAACAGCCCTGGTGGAAATGTGACAAAGCTGGGCTTTAATAACAAATGGATGACTGACAGTGACAAATTCAGGGTAGTACCCTTTTTTGCATATACGCTTATGAGGTATTCCATGCCTAGAAGACCTCGAAAACAGAACCATAGCCTTCAGGTTCAAATGAATGGTACCTACCTCCCCCTGACTCTACTTTTCAAATATTCTGTCTATGTTCCAGTTGTCAGTTTTTTAAGAATACACAGCATAAATGATCCACTAATAAAAACTGACCATTGTTTCTCCTGATTGTCTGGCAGAAGACCACAAAGAAAATGTATTTTTTCTCTTTTAGAAAGGAATTCACACAAATGAGATATTTTTAGGCCTTCTCCATAGCAGGAACTGCTAGCTGCACAGCCCTGATTTAAGAGTGGGCCCCAAGAGTGCCCTTTATCTATCTATGTTCATATGAATGTGATTTTTGTCTAGTGAGAACCTGGCCAAATGGCAAGTGATCACTATAAAGAGTCCAGTACAAAGACACAGACATCCAGTAATATGGTGGTTTAGGGTTCGGATAGGGGAAGTGCTCTGTTACTGTGCTGTGATATAGTGTGCTTGCTTTAAAGTGGTGTACCTTCAGACATAGTGGTGTCTCTCTCACTTTAAAAAGTGAGGGCATGACTCTTAAAACAGTTTGTGAATCTGCACCCACAGGTTTACTCCCTCATAAGGGTGCAGTTCAAAAAAGAGTATTTGTAGTGACATGCCAGTCTTGGAAAAGTTATTTGAAATTCTGTTTACTTACATCATGTGTAGTTATACACATAGTGTAATTGCACTTGCAACGATGTCTTGCATGAGAGCAATTGCTAGAACTCTGGCTGTATGCCAGAGCTACTGTTTCCAATAAAAAACATGGTTATACACCCAATTCAAGCAGAAGGGTCCCGAGTTTGTAAGCAAAATATTGCTTTATATTGGCTGTTTCTCGACTGAAAATGCTTCATTTGCATAGAAGTAAACGCAGGAAAATAAGTTCTCCAGGTAATTATTTTTAAATCGTCCACTTTCCTCTTCTAAAATGGCATGGCATGTATGCAATAGGCATGGGCTGTGCTTTGAGCCATCCCACTGCTCATGACTGGTTGGCTTTGTTGCCTATTTCACTTGGCCTCCTATAATTTGATAGTTCCCTTCTTATTCTTGTGTTTTTCCTGCCCAGGAACATTTCGGTCGTACAATGTTTTCGAAGAGTGGCATCCTTCTACTGCATACTTGAATGAACTCTTATTATCTGCTATTCAGTATTCTTTGACAGTGCATTTGTTTCATTGCTTTCTTTCCCCATTGTACGTCTTGCCAAGCCAATGATCAAGAATTTGTTTTCACTAGCACTACAAATTTTTTAATGACATGAGAAAACACTTATTTATAATTCACTTTCACTGTTACCACTATAAACCCTCCGCTTGACTCAAACTCACTTTCAAAATTGTTTATGTTTTTTACTTTACTTTCATCATCAGCAGATGAAACAGTCGTAATTCAGTTCACAAAGTACATAAAAGTAAAAACTAAAAGTGACTTTAAATGGGAACAATTGTTCTAATGGATGTTCCTGCTCCTTGGAAGACTGGAAAGATTAATCATCATCTTCACTTTTGCTTGGAAGGTGGAGGCTGCAGATAAGACAATAACAATGTCCAAGGGGTTAGTGGAGCCTCCTCTGGTGGTGAACAGCAAAGCTAGCAGATAGGTGTTCATGTCCATAGATGTGTGCATGCAATACGTATATTCATGTGGGCGCATGTAGTGGCTTAATGAAACTTGAGGGGGCCCCCTGCAAAGTACATGGAGAGGCCCCCCTCCAGACCCACTCCGGAGCTCCCAGGCTAGGGTCCTGTGCTGAGCACTCTCTTGGAGTTCGCCCCCCAATGCACTGCAGGGTCTGCGTAGGCCTTTGTTATGACACTGGGCGCATGTGTATGTCCTTCAGCTCACAACAAAGTGTGTGTGATGGTGAGTGCTTTTTTATGTAGTTGAACATGCCTGTGGATACCAGCATTTGTAGTTGTGTGGACTGCTGTATGCATTTATGTGTTATATTTTCCACATTTACACACTGTTTAGGAGTCCTCTAACCGAAGGTCAACATGTTTTCTCCAGTCAGCTCTGCAACAGGGCTCTTTTTACACTTTTCATTTTCTCAGTGTAATTTTGTTGTGTGGGCCTGGGCCATGATTCACTTTTTTGGGGCACTAGTAGAGACTCTGATTCAGTATAATAATTTCAGTTTACTTTTTTAAAGACATTACTGGAGGCCACCATTTATTCTCTTTAGTATTCTAGTGCACACTCTCTTTTATTCTAGTCATGGCTTGGTGCAGGCCTTCCTTCACTCCGCTCATGACTGTGGTGGAGGCCCTCTTTCACACTCTTCCTAGTTGTAGTGCAGTCCCTGGTTTCCAGCTGTGGCCTGGCCTTTGGGGTTGAGGGGTCACACCCCTTAACCTTTTGCCCCTGAAGAAAAGTGTCTGTCAGGCTGAGCTTGAGCAAAGGTCAGCCTGACAGATACTTCTCATTTTCAGGCCAGGGAGCCAGGAGCTAGACATGTGCTATTTGTGCAGGCTCCTGCTGAACTTTGCTGGTCTGAGGATGTCACAGCTCCTGTGGTATTGACCTCCTCAGCTCAGTAAAAGTCCTCAAGGCCCTTCCCCTCGTGATAAGGTATAGTATCTCTCATTGTCTTCATTCTGAGTGCTTCAGGTTTAAGCTCTGAAGAGCCCAGGCCTGAGTGTCAATCAGTAACACATTGTGACAGTCGGGTTGGGTCAGCAGTCTCACTGAGCCCATCTTAAGGTCAACCAGTGAGGGAAGGCAGCAGTCCCAACCCTCCTGGGGCCTCCAAGGCTGAGCAGGAGGTAAGTGTGTCTGTGTGTTTTTTTAATGAATGTTTGGTGAGTGTCTTCGTGTATGTTTGAATATTTGCTAATGAGTGTTGTAAATTAACGTGTGTGTGTGTGCATGCGGGTGTGTGAATGAATGTGTGTAAGTGAGTGTGTATGTGTGCGTGACTGTACCCTCTGCCCACCTCCCTCCTAAAATTACAGGCCACCACTGCTCATTTCCTCACCTAATGTGGTAGCCAGGGAAGCCCACCTTCACTCCCTGGATGGCTGTAGTGGAGGGACTCATTCTCTCTGTTTTAGGAAGAAGTGGATGCCCTCCTATTCTCATGAGCGTCCCATTTGCCCTCTTCATGGCTGTAGCTCTCTCTTCATCGCTGTAGTAGAGCCCCAGAACCACTCTCTTCATTGTTGTAGTGGAGGCCCTTTTTTTTTTTGCTTCAGTGGAGGCTCTCATTCGCACTAATCAGTAATCAACTTGAGGCTCATTTACGCTGGTCATAGCAGTCTTTGAGGTCCTCATTCGCTCTGATGGAGAGGAGGTTGTCATTCATGGGGTTGGATCACAAAACATTTCTGACTGGTGCTAATGCTAACATAACACGTGGTGGCGAGTAAATCAGTGCTAACAAAAAACACCTTTACCACAGCATTTATGAAAGCAGATTTATTGGGGTAGTAATGTGTGACCAGAACGTTTATACATATTTGACGGCTGTATTCTGTTGTGGTGGGGATGTTGTATTTTTGAGCTGCTGTGCTGCAAAATTGCACTGTGTCATTATTGTGACATATTGTGTTTTTTTGCTGTATTCTGTTTTGACTGTTTTGTCCTGTTATCTTTTTTTGTATTGTAATTATACATTGTGCTACGGCATGTATGCCTAAAGTTATAGTGTTACCTATTCTTCAAAAATACATACGCTGTGCTTTGGCTCCACCCAAAAGGAATTTCTCACTTTATGTCATGGGTATCATTCTGCCTTCAAGGAAGCGGTTCAATTGGAAGGCTTATGGGTGTATTGTAACTCTGCAAAATACAGTTTAGTGTCACACTGTGTGATAAGTTCAAATCTTTATCTCCTTTATTCATTCTAAATTGAAATAGTCCATTCTTGCTACTTTTTTCTAACGTTGGCAAAAACTAATATGACATAAATGAATATAGTAAGCAGCATTTGTATATGCAACACATGTAATCAGCATTTTTCAGTGCATGTATTTACAAGCACTGGCACATTAAAGCAAGGCTTATTTGCTTTGCCACGACTGTTCTTTACATGAAACTGATAAACCAAAGCACAACACTGTTAAGTCAATTCAGAAAATGCAGTCCTATGTAAATGCTACTAACCAATTCAAACTGTATTAAGTGATTCTAATTTCAGCACAAGAACTACGCCATAAGGTAGTATAGAAATCTGTATCTATATAACTACAAATGTATTTTTGCAAACTATCCCAAAGCTGAGATAAGGTGTGCATCAAGATGATCCTTTCTCAACATATTTTGTACGCCGTCAATATCAAAGAAGAACTCCCCAACTGTAAACATTTGAGGGCCAGCTTTTTTCATTATTGTTGAACGGATAAGGGAATCCTTGTAGTGTACAAAGATGTGGTTCCATCAGTACAAGAACTGCCCTCAAGTCACAATCCTTTCACCTAAATGTTAACTTTCTGTATTTTCAGTGCGGAGTTAAGAGCAGTACTCAGTTACATTTCTTTCAATGTAGGGCCAGTTCCTACATCACCTGCCAGGACATGATTTTGAATATGGTATTAAACAATGAAATATAGATCTGTTCTTCACCCTCAATGGCAATAGGGAAATTGGACAGCTACATCACTTGACCCGTATGCTATTGCACATCAAATAAATAATATTTATTATATTTATGGAGGGAATTCACCTTTCTGAGTGGTCTCCCCAACCTTTACATATTTCTTTAGGCTAGGTGTTGTGGTGTACTGACTTTGAGCACTGTGAGACGGCCATTCAGTCTCCCAGTTAGTTGTCATTTAAAAAGCATTGGCAGGAGCCACCATCACAGTCAATGCATATTGCTGTTTGCTGTAGGGTTGCATCAGCATATGAAAACCCTGCACCAAACAGTTTTATTTCAAAATTTAAAAAAATATTCCCCCACCATGAGAGTCATCTCCTATGACGTGGGGAGCATTACTTACATTTTGCTGTCTCTCACCACAAGGGTGTGCTTGGCGGTGATGATCAGTAAAACAATGGATAACTGTCCACTCATCTAAAATGGCTGGGCAGTCAGACATGTAGCCATTTTAACGTAGAGCGTCAAAGTGGTTTTGTTAAGGTGATGATGTAGTAGACATTGCTGTACCCAAACATATGGCCCGCTAAACTTTAATTTGGGTGGGCAGACAAATATGTTGCCGGGATGTATACTAAATCTCCAGCGCGGACCCATAGTATTTTAAAATTCATATCTTCTGAGTCTCTTGTTGTCCAAGGCAATTTTACGGTGATTTTGTCATTGTAGTCTCTAAGATCAAGAGACATATTTTTTTTCCTCTGGTATCCATAACATTTAATGCATCAAGAAAAAATTCAATAGGGAGTCATTCTAAGAAAAAGAGGTATCAGACCTGGTGGTTATGGAGGACAAGTTATTAAAATGCTGGGCTACTTTACATAACTCCTTGAGTTTAGAGGTCATTTAACTGATGGCACAATCTAAGTTTACAATTCGGGAGGCGGTATTCTAGGTTGGCCCCACCAATAAGTCTTAGGAATTTTTTCAGACACCAATGCTGATGCCCAAGATGCGTGCCCCTGGTCAATAGGTGATGTGAGGATTTCTTCAGTTCAGTGGGAATTTAAGCTTTTTGAAGAACTAGTCTCACACAATTAAGCTAAAAATTAATCTGTGTCATGTAATTAAAAAATGGAGAATCACACCACAAGTTGCTGTAAGATCAGACCTGAAAAGGTTATGCAAAGAAGATAAAATGTTTCCTGTGGTGGCCACGGTGTGGTTGGCCTCGGTGGTGGTTCCTTGAAAGTCAAGTAGGCACACTGGACTATGACCTCTGGGGGATAAAGAGGAAGTTAGTTTGGACTAATTAGAATTTCCGAATTTGATAGTGTCAGCTTTCGTAGTTGACAGCATCTCTTAGTTCATCACTACAGTACAATGGACTTTACTTCTTACTGTCAAATTAGACTGCATAATAGCTTCCAAGACCTCATAACATTTGTCATACCCATGGGATGTGATAAATGGTTAAGAATTAGGTTTGGCCTCATTCCAACTGCTTCTTTGTTCCAAAGGGCTGTGCAGAGTGTTGCTGGAGCCCTGGATTCCTTTAAATGTTTCCAGGATGATGTGCTGATATATGGTAAGAACTGGG
Source organism: Pleurodeles waltl (assembly GCF_031143425.1). NCBI lineage: Eukaryota > Metazoa > Chordata > Amphibia > Caudata > Salamandridae > Pleurodeles > Pleurodeles waltl. The sequence goes on from NC_090450.1 coordinate 41,825,841, forward strand.
ATAAGCAAAAAGTCAGACAATGACTTGTGTTGGAAAGACTGAATCAGGCATGTCTCATCCTTAAGAAAGATAAATGGAGTTTTGGACAAGAACAAATTTCATATCGTGGACACAAAATCTCAATCAACAAGGTAGGACCAAAAATTATCTGGTGGAAACCAACTTACTTTTGGTATTGCAACTCGTTTAATGTTGTAGATTTACCATAGAAAACCTAATGTGAAAGTGTAGGTCCATGAAAGAAACTTGTAGAACTTCCTAATTTGTTTAGAGACATTTAGATTTCATCACCTTTTGTATATATCAATCTGTGAGAAGAGAGAGAGGGCCAAGTCGCTGATATTACCAGGTGATGTGCTGTGATAACCTAATTAGACAAATTTAATGAGATCAGTGCATGCCTTTTTGAATGCTGTTTAATGAGAATAGCACATGCTTTATTGAATGTTGTGAAACAGTCACTAAATAACACATAGCTTCACCAATACCATAACTCATCACAGAAAGGCAACTTCCAGGGGCTCCACTGAGAATCCTCCATAACCCGCAGAACCGCACCTGGCTGGACCTGGTGAAAAGGAGTGTAGTGTTTCTTTCTCTCTTTTTCCAAATCCCCTTCCCTTTTGGGGAACCTGGGGGGGGCACCTGCTGCAATCAGCAGCACCAAGAGGTGCCTCAGGAGGTCGGGGGAATACTCATCGCCCCTGCAGACAGCCTGGTTTTCAGGTGAGTGGCTGCGCCACCACACAGAAGGTTTAAAGAGTGTTGTAATTGACATCGCCCATGAAGGTCATTCGGGTACTCTTAAAATAAAGGAGCATTTTCAAGAAGGCTTCTGGTGGCCAGGTATTGATTTAGCTGTTGAAATATCTGTAGAGTCATTTATAGAGTGTCGGAATAGTGATTTTGGTTGCAAAACCCGCATTCCTCCGATGGCATTTAGGGACTCACCCAATGGTCCTTGAAAATAAATTGTGAAGGATATACTGTTTTTTTTTAAAACAGAGGGCCATACCCCTTACCAGGTAGCAAAAGTTGATCTGTTCTCCAGGTGACCAGATGTTTCCTGTGTGTGACTTGACATTGTCGTCTATCATTATATTTTTTGAAGGCCTAAACACTAGCAATATAAATGAGTTCAATTGAAAGTTAAGTTATGTAAATGTATGTTAGGTGGATATTCTTAAATGTTGGGATAATTCCTGCCCTCCTGAACCTATGTCGTACACCCCTGTTTTTTTCAGTGGCTGTAAAACCTTTTCTTTAGCGTAGGCCTAAATATGCTAACCAATGCCGTATAATTACATGGTGACCGCTTCATGGCCCTCTAATTCTCGGAATTTGTTTTTTAATAAGGCTTTAGAAAAACATGGGAGAATTGACTACCTATTCTCCAATGCAGCCATGGGGCTTGAAGCCAAGAGCATCCTTGACACCACGGAAGAAGAGTGGGCTCAGGTGAGACTTAATGACTTTGAAAGGATTCTCATTTTGAGAGTCTCCACCCAGCTCAAGAGTGAATTGCATTACTGGGAGGCTCTAAAATATAATTCATACACAAATATATACAAAAATACTGTTTGGTGAAATTAACCCTAGGAACTAAATATAGGCTAAAAAATGTACTAAGTAACAATCCAAAGTTGCAACTAAACACAGTTTAGATGTAAGTTGCACAATGTGAAAACACTGCAGATTACACTCGTTATCCCAAAGGAAAGGTACCTTACCTTTTGATTTGCAGATAAATTATAAGGTATTAACATCATTATGCATCAAGCTAAATTCCATTTGATTGAATCATATCTGCAAGAATTGAGTCTTATTTGCAGACAACAGTCTTCCATGCTCAGCTATACAGGTACAGGTTTGTTTGCACACGCTGAGTAAAGCCAACCAGACACTCTTACCGAACTGACTGCAGCCAACAGAGGTTAACTAAAGGGTGACACTAGAGGTCGTAGATCAAACTATTTCCCAGGATCATTACAGTGAGAGTCCACTTGGAAGGCTCGCACCATAGCAGAGGATACATAATGGAGTGCATTAAAATTTACACTTTTTGTAGGTATACCCCAAATCCCTGATAAGAGCTTTTTAGAACACCTGTGCCTGAATACTGATCTGGTGGAAAAATGACATATAAAACCATTAAATAAATAAATGACCATGAGCCTTATTTAGCTCATGGCCGATGGAATACTCCACCACAAACGTGACCGATATCCCTTACATCGTGTTATGATCCCATTATATCCTATGGAGATCATATTATGGTGAATGGTATATCACTCACGTTTGTGATGGATTATTCCTTATGCCAAGATCTACTTCAGGCCTTATGTTACTTCCGAGCACCACCAGGCAATCAGCAGAGAATCTGACATCTCACTCTCTCACCAGCTCAAATACGTACCAACCAGAGACATAAAGGCAAACAGATTGCCTCAGGTACCAATAGGAACAAGAAGGCCTATAGAGTGCCCTACATGGTACAACAGCACTCCTGGGAAATGGTAGTTGTGTTTACTTTTTACCGCGTACCAATTCAAATAAAAAGTCATTCAAAAACAGATAGGCCAGCGAATTGCCTGAGCTGCCACCTTGGAATCAAGGTTCATGTGAGCCCTACTCCTGAGGAGCAACTGACATTGAGCAGACAAGATCACTTTAATTCTTTGAGCAAATTGTGGATACATTTGTAATTTGACATTTGTGAGCATATGTAGTGATTCTTATGTAAAATAAGTTAAGCAACCCACGGACATTGCATTAATATGTTGATTACGCATTGCTCACTAGATCCATTATTTGTTATGCTGTCCAGCTCTGGAACTCATATTTAAAAGTGGTCATTCGCCCATTTTATGGTTGTCTAACTGATGTTAATTTCTTTTGATTAAAACTTATAAAAGCACTTTGGACTTACAGAATGGTCCTTGTTTAGAAAAGGGGTAGTGACGGTATGGTGCTGACTATATGTATGGTATTCCAGTTACTGTTCATCCTTCAGCTCCATACCATGAAGAAAATATGTAAAGTACTACCAGGAAATGCTATGGAAGCACCGGGAGATAAACAAAAAATTGCATAATTCCCCTAGTAATTATAAAAGATGTCTCACAAAGCTGCACTATTACCAGTGCAAATTATGCTACTGATACATATTTCCTAAAGTTTGGGCATTTTATACTGTATTTAAAGGTGCACTTTATGATCAGAGCAATGACATGTTTGTGGTGAAAAAACAAGTCAGAGAAAAAGCATAAAAAAGGTTCAACTCTCTCGAGTAATGATTGGCAAGTAGTATTTTTCAAGGAAGCCGAGCTTAGAAGGGCTGCTTTTTTGATCCCATCTCAAAAAAGTAATTGAAAATCTATACTAGTTCCCACTTTCATTGTTTCCTTTGTGATTTCAGGTTTTGCACACAAATGTAACTTCGATGTTCCTGTTGGTGAAGCAGGTCCTTCCTCACATGCAGAAGATTGGGTAAGGCTCACAAACTATGGGTAGTGAAGAAATTGAGGGCCATATTTAGAGGATCGGATCCTCCGTCACAAACAGGGTGAAGATCCTGCCCTCTCTTTTGCAAGTACAATAGGAAATAATACACTTGTAATACGGAATCGACATCTACTTTGTTTGAGTTGGAGAATCTCATCAACCAAATTCTAAATGGGCCTATAATCTGATACGCTGGTATCAGAATGTTGTTGCTCAGAGGTGGAGGTATTTTCTTACTGCCATGTTACAGAGGTGGCCAGAGTCAATCCCCTGTCGGCTGATAACCCCACCCCACCCCATTCCACTGTGCCGAATTCCATATTTAAGGGCAGGAACATACAACCTCTCCTCCAAAACAGTCTTGGGCTCTGTGGGCCCCATCACTAGGGCCAAATTCCAGTGAAAAGGAGAGGGAGCCTCTTGCCGCTCCCCCCTGAGCCTTATTAGGCCCGAAAAAGCCTATCCCCTTAGGCCAAATTGGATAAAAAAGCGGTGGGGCCACACTGCCCTCTCCAAACATTATTAGGCACTGGGGATCCCGACCCCTGGGACTAAATCCACCAAAAGAAGGGGAGGTGGACCTCTCTGCAAGCCTTATTAGAATCCCAATGATCCCATTCCTCAAAGTACATCAATAAAGGGAGGGGATATGAGGCCCTCATGGAGAGAAGAGATGAAAATCATTTTCAAATATTACTAGGAAACTTAAACAGCAATAGTAGTAAGTGTCCCATAAAACACTGTACTTTATTAGAGTGTGTATATGTATATTTTGCACACATGTAATTCACGCTGGAGTTGCGTACTGTGCACAAAGGTTCATGTGTGGAACGCCACTTTTAAATGTATTTTTTTTTTATTATTATTATTAATATCAGTGAATACAGTATTAATTGAGGATGAAGGGCCAATGCAGTAACATAACAATGTGATTAATTCATGTATTATGTAGGATAGAGTAACACCCAATTATTATTCATTGCCCTAATGCCCCCTCCCATATATAATTTGTCACTAACTTTATGTTCAATAAATTAGACTTAAATTGGTAGTTTACCTAGGATGTTTGTTTTATAGTAAGCAAGTATGATGAATTAAATAAAAGGACTTGACAAAGTTAGCTTACACTACTTTAAAGTTACAGCCAAGCACTCCATAAAGGTCTCCATAACTATGCAGACGTAAATAACCTTAAAAAAACGATAGAAATTCACTGAAAAAAACAAAAGTTACAGGGCCATTACAGTTAACATTTCAGACACACAAAACCAATCAAATTCAGCAGTTCTAGTTACCTCAGCTAATTATGACTTATGCCCCCGTAATGCACTGATTATGTCCTCACATATTACATCACTCATGACATGGTCAGTGACTTTAAAAAAAACACACATACACATAAATATATATGTATACGTATATATATATATATATTCACTGAATTTACTTGCACAAAACCATAGAAATTCAACAGTTACAGTTATGGTTATCTCAAGTAACTATAACTCGCACCCTTTGATAACTATGACTCGCACTCTCGCCATGCACAGTTTTCTCTTCAATAATTTGACTGCTAATGTTACATGAAAATGTTTAATGATGTTATATGTAGGTAATTAGCAGTCCATGAAGAGGGCATGAGTTATAGTTACCTTAGGGTTCGAGGTATAGTTGCTTGAGATAACCATAACCCAGTGGCCAACTCCCTATAGACACCGAAACCCCACGCCAGGCACAGCCTTGGCTGTGCGCTGCTTTAGTTGGCTGTAGGGTCTGGCCTGTGCCCAGACCCTGCGGTCTACCTCATGGCACTCATGAAGTGCTTCTTCGTTTGGTGGAGATGTTATCAAATTCCAGTACATCAAGAACATGTCTCCAAAATCACTGGGAAATGCACTCAGGGGTCCTTTAATAAGATGCCCAGCTTTGTTGAAAAATGGATACCCAATGTATATGGGGCGGGGGCAAAACTGTGGGTTTCTATGGCATTTTACATGCTTACAGTTTTTAAAATAAGGTATAGCAAAATCTGTGGTCTCAGCAGCAGATGACAAGAAAGAACCCACTCATGACAGTCACTACAAGAGATATTGCGCTCAAAAGAACTAAGGATGCAAACACCTCCATCAAGAATTACAGTCAATTTATCAAGTTGGAAATGTACACAAAAACACTTGCTCTGTCTTGACCATGCACAATAAATTAGGAGGATTAGTACTTTACAGAAGTGGAACTTCAATTTGGGCACCTGCTTTCTTTATATTTGTAAGTCCTTCCTGTTGAAGTTTGATTTATGTGATGTAAACCATCAGGTCAGAATGAATCCTGCCATGCATATTTATCCAAGAATAGGCCACCGTTTTGTGCAGAATGACTACCCAACTGGAGTACTTTCTAGTGACTAATTAGTAAGTGCTACCTTGCTGGTAAAATATATAGTGCTACTCCCACAGTACAGCTTGTACAGCTGCTAAACGTAGATGAGGAAATGTCTCCAGTGCACCTGTGAGTCTGTAATTTTGCCAATGTGATTGTTCCTCAATCATTTTCAAAGATAACATTTCTATGTGCAAGTGCAGAGAAAACGCTGAAGTGTGTTTTCTCTGCAGTTGCACCGTGAAAAGTTTTCATTTAACATAGAGACTGCAAGTGGAGCTTCAAGGCCGCCACACTCAGAGCTGCCTCCTGCACACAGGCAGGTGCTGGAGCTGCAGGGAGCTACGAATATAGCCTGGACGGAATTATATCAAATTTTGCAAAAAGCTAGATCTTGGTCCAGAAAGAGTGTTTTCTAATTTGCTGTAAATCTGTTCAGTAGTTTTTGAGTAATTAATGAAAAAATGTATGTATATGTAGAGATGCCGAGTTAGGGATGTGACCAACTGCTGAAGATGGCGGATGCATCTACCAAGAGCTCCCAACTGGGTGCTCTGAACCCCACACTTATCCACAATCATCTTACTCTTGGAACATGGAATGCTGCTGCCTGTTTGAGGGGTCATGATCCTGAGGCCCTTCGAAGCCTCCATCACTGCCATTCCACTCAGAGGGGACCACTGCTGTCGGTTGGTCAGTGGACCGCACAGTGTGGTTCGGCATCGGAACAGGCCACATCGGCACACTGGAAATGGATCTTGGTATTTGGCAACGCAAATTGTCTGACAGAGTCAAGTCCACTGAGAATGCGCTTTCTGATCTGGCTCCTATACAAGCGTCACACTCTGCTGAGATGGAAGACCATTGCAGACAACTTACAAGGAGGACAGTGTAGAAAGCGAACACGCTTTAAAAACAAATGCATCAAAGGCACGCCAGATGGAGCAGAGTGCTCCAATGCTACTCTATACAGTGAAAACTGTCTACGCCCCAAAGTGGTCTTTGCTGTAGAACAGGCACAAAGGGTGCCGGCACATTGCCCTCCCGCAGGGGCCCACCACCACAGCCAATTGTTGCCCAAATTCTTACTTTCGGGATATAGATGTGGTTTTATGGAAAGCCAGAGAGAATGCTAAGCTCGTGGTGGATAATACCAATATCTCCCTATTTCCAGATCATATCTGATGGTCCAACGTAGATGGTATCCTTCCTTGTAGCCAAAAAACAACACAGATCAGAAGGCCTCACATATGCTTTGATGTTCCCAGCCCGACTGAAAGTCATCCATGGCCAACACACTTTATTCACTTTATTCTTTGACATACCAGAGGCTGTTTGGGACTGACTGGAGCAGTATTACCCTTATGCTCATCATACCTGTTCATCAGAGCCTCCATCACGAGAGCCGGGGCAACTGCCTCAATGAAGCCAATGCGGTGAACCACGCATGGTTTTGCCAGGTGCAAACCCCTCTCCACAGCAGTCTCTGGAGGGCAGACAGGCTGTTCTCACATTCATATCCTCCACTAGATCACAACAACATCTGCTCAGCTCCAGCTCCTAGGGGAGCGGTGCCTTGGACTCTAATAATAACATGACGCTTTTCCCCTTAGTAAAACCACAGATGGTGGATATTATAATACAATTCTATAGACGCCATGTTCCTCATCTCTCCTGTGGATGGGCATGGGGAGTTGCGTCCTGTTTCACTGCACTCTGGCATAGACTGCGGCTCGAATCTCCTACTTTCTTGGTTCCTGATATCCCTTTCTATACACTGAGCTCTCTATTTGTTGCACCTTTCCTAGATGTGCCTACACTGCTCTGTGCTCTGCCTCCTCATTGGGCCTTTCAGTCCCTACTTCTACCCTTATTGGTATGAAGGCCTTCAACAGTTTTCCCTTCCCATATCCTCCTAGTCCTGTGTAAGCTCTCCCTTGTTTCCCTTCTGTTTCCCACACCACCACTCTTCTCACGCGGTTCTCAGCCCATTCATGGACTTGAACTCTCCTTACCCTATTGCTTCACTCTGATGTGACTTTCTGAAATGCCCCATGACAGCAATCTACCTCTTGGTAGTTCCTACATACACACTTTCTTCTTTCAAACTATGTTGGCCTACCCAAAGGCGGTTGCACACGTTTATCTTTTCGTTTAGTAGTTTTGCAGTTTTGGTCTAACGGCTGTTTTTTGATTGGCCTAGTATTGGAAATTTGTTTGGTTTTTCATGCCATCATATATGCTACTGTAGACCATGTTCTGACCTATGCTCTGAGTGGGGATTGCTGAATAGTTCTATAAGGTTACTGTTTACATATCTACTGTGATAAAATGTTATAAAATACTGACCTGGAATGTTGGGGGATGGGGTCTGTCAATAAACATCATAGAACCCATGCTCAGCTTAACTGCCACAAGGCAGATATAGTATGATTACAGGAGACCCTCCTCACCAACGCTGAAACACTTAAACTGAAAACTAAATGGAGGGGCCAAATGTATGCCATGTCTTATTCAGTGTTTTCCCACGGGGCAGCGATTTCATTGAGGGATTAAGTGCCATTCACAGTTACCAAGGTCCGGACGGTTACTCATGGTAGAAATGTCATTGTCCATGGGCTGATAGATGGAGAGCTGTTGGTCCTGGGTAGTGTAAATGCCCCCAATATAGACCAAGACATATTCCTGGCAAGCCTATCTTCTGTTATAGCTGATTGGTCGCACCTCCCATGGCTGATTGGCAGAGATTTCAATGCAGTCCTAGACATTCAAATTGCCCCACCATTGTCCGGCACCGCCTCGATAAAACAAGCCAGGGCCTAAGCAATTGGGTCATGGGATGGTCCCTGACTGATGTGTGGTGATTTCACAATATAGGAATGAGAGAGTGCTCCTTTTATTCTCTCCCAACAAATTATATACAAGCCTGGTCCTCTGTCTCCTATACCTACAAACAGCATTCACGAATGCCACATATTTGGGCGAAATGTTGTCAGACCAAAACCCCTTAGAATTTGAACTATCGTGGGGTCGGTCCCTACCCTACTTCTGGAGGACATTGTGTTTATCGATACGCTAGCCACTGTTTTAGATACTTATTTAGAAGATAACACTGGTTCTGCTTCCTCCCCATTGATAGAATGGGAAGCATTCAAAGTTGTATTAAGGGGAGTATTGATTGACACCATTAACAGAGCCCACCAGTCAGTTATCTGTGACCTGCGCAACAATGAGTCCCGACTTGGCCAACTTGAATAAGCAGAGGTTCACGATGATACACAAGCAGACACTTTACAAGATACTAAGGTCACCCAGGCAGAACTCCTAGAACAACTGTGAGTCCTCAGGTTCAACGTGTATATTCAAAGGCAATACACAAAAGGTGAAAAAGCAGGTGCATTATTGGCCCACAAGATCCATCAGGCCCGTCCCCTACACCTTTCTACTCTGCGATTACGCCATCTGCTGTCCATTGCACTACCCAGCTAGATATTTGGATGGGTGCACACCTTAGGACAAAGCTGTTGAACTGGCCCAAGGAGTGGGCCCCCCAAGGGCTATTAAGGGCTCAGATCGGGGGCCACTAAAAGAATCGACCACAGGATTTGGGTCCCTGGGGTCTTTTCAGGCTCAGGGTAAGGGTATGCACCTCCCCCTGCCAATAAAAATAAATGGAGGTCCAAGGGTAGGCTTCCCAGGCCTCTTGAGGCACAAGAAGGGGGACAGCATGTTCCCCCTCCCCCCCAAAAACATGATTGACCATGAGGGTGGGCTCTCCAGTGCCTCTGGAGTCTAGGGGAAGGGAGACAGGCAGACCCCTCCACCCTATAATCACAGCCCCAGAGTTCGGTACTGAGGCAGTATCCCTTTAGATGCAGCCCGGCCGCCATTTTGTGGTTGCGAGATTACAGAATTTTTTCCCAAATTTACAGGGAAGTTATAGTTAGGTACTGAAATTACTCACTAAAAACGATAGAAATTTAGTACTTATACTTACCACCCCTAACTATAACTTATGAACCCATAATGCACTGCTTATGACCTCACACATTACATCACTCATGGCATGGTCAGTGACATCACTGATGACTTTTCAAATGACATCTCAAATTACATCACTGAAGATATCATCCACCTATGTTTTTTTATTGTATTTCCTAACATCTCTGGAACCTTTGGTATTTTCTGTGAATTTCTAAGGTTTTTTTAAATTCTATTTCCTAACTATAACGTCCCTGTAACGTTTGATTTTTTAGTGAATTTATAAGGTTTTTTTTCTATGTCCTAACTATAACGTCCCAGTAACCTTGATTTTTAGTGAATTTCTAAGGTTTTAAAAAAATTCTATTTCCTAACTACAATGTCCCTGTAACTTTTGGTTATTAGTGAATTTCTATGTTTTATTATCTATTTTTTGCCATTTAGTAGGGGCAGGATGACATTTCAATGGCCGAAAACAAAACAGAAAGGTGTTCGCCAAATTACCTATTTATCCTTGAAACACTATTTTAATGTTCCTAAACAATGGGCAGAAGTAACTAACTATATCCCGAACTATCAGCCCTGCAAACAATACTTTTTTTTACATCACAAACTGAACATCAATATTATTTCGTTTTAGTAAATGTTATATTTGCTTTGGCACTAAAACACACCTACCTAAGTAATCAGCAAAGTGACTAATTTAGTCTCAACAGTACCAGCCCTTTGTTTTTACAACACTTTGACAGTAAGGAGTATTGGTTGCTTTACATTATGTCTAGCTGCGTTGCACTTATAGTTTTCTGCAGCTAAAATGTATTCGAATAAATACACAAGTTGGTCAGATGCTTGTGAAGGTCAAAGAACATTTACAATGGCAACCATATGGAGTTAACAAAAGTTAAGACGATCTGCAATCTTGCTTTTCGTCGTTTCCCAGTGAAATGACATTAATTAGTAGACCATATGCCAAAGCAGACTACCAACCAGACACACCCTCTGATTGGTCGTCTCTTCTCAGGAGGGGGTCGTCTCCATCCTGAAGCACCCTGCTCTGAATGCTTAGGAGGTGCGACCAATTTAAAGTAAGGTGAGAAGGAATCCCAACACATTTTTCTGCCACCTAAACCTAATGCTGAGCGTGTTAAAAATAGAAAGAGCTAGAATGGCTGGGTCAAAGGTAAATCATTTTCAAATAGGGAACCGTGTTTTTAAAAAAAAATGAAATATGTCATTATCAAATTTCAAAATATAATGGGCTAGACTCTAGCTTCTGGGCAAAGATGTTTTCTGAAGGACTAGTGGGGTTGACAGTAGTAAATTTCGCTGTACATCTAAAAAATGAAACAGGAATAATGGGCCCTAAACTAACAGAGTTCCTGTCTTTTAGACACAAAAACGTAGTATCTATTCCTTTTGCTAACCCAACGTGTAACAAAATGTAGACACTAAAATGTGAAACCATTTATTAAAAGGAAGAGATATCACGTTCCTACCCCTGAAAGGCAGGAAGTGCTGGGACACGGTCAGTAAACCGCAAGTCACTGCCACTCTAAACCTTTGGTACAGATCACTTACTATGTCCCAACTCTATCAGCCCTTCACAAACACCCTGCTTGTTTCTTCATTGGCTCTACAACAAGATTTTTCACATTTAGTCAGTTATACAATGGCTTTCTTGTGAAAGAGCTCTTCCTTAATTAATAAGTAGGGCGAGGCAGGCTCTCCCTCAAGGGCAGTACTTGGGCACAGGTATTCAAAGTACATTTTGGGTAAAGAGGGATGGAAGATGACAGAGGAAAGTGAACCCCTGAGCCTCTGCTTTTATTTAACTTTGTTCATTGGTCTGTCACCAGAGTCAAAGCACACATTTCATGTATACTGCTGAAAAAACCTTCAAAGCCTGCTGACTTCCTTTTCAAGCACAAGGGAAAAATGAGCAATAGATCTGTTGCAGACAGTGCACAGTCATGGGTTGGGCGTTAAAGGCCCAGTGGAACTGCCTTTGTAATAAGTGATTTCTGCACTGAGATATTTGTTAAATGTTCTTTTAAAGCTCCTATTTGTCATTAGCTTTACCAAAAGGAATTGGTGGGGGTTTTGTCCCCAAGCAGTTCTGTATATTTCATATCAAGTTGTTTACAAACGGTGTCTCCCAGGAAAGTGAATCCATGAGCTACAAATTTGCTAACGGTGCCTTTCAGCGCGGACTACACACCCCAGCAGCACTCTGTTAAATTCTCTGTTTGCCATTTAGTAGGGGCAGGATGACATTGTATTGGCCGAAAACAAAACAGAAAGGTGTTGCCAAATTACAGATTTATCCTTGAAACACCGCTGCTTTTAACGACTTGCATTTATTTTCATTTGTTATAAAAACGAATCAACTTGAGATACAATATAATTGAGGAGTGACAAAAAAAAAGTTTTCAACAAACATGAGGACTATAATTACTCATATATCAGAATCTGGAGCAAACATTCTCCGATTGGCAAATCAAAGCTTTGGCCTCAGTAAAATGAAAAGTACCAACAACTGACTACACCTGCTATGGAATGCTTCCATGTTCACAGTCTGCCTCTGGCATCCATAGTCGAACATATATTGAACAAAGGAGTCACACATTCCGTTGCGTTTATATTTTCCAAGTGCTTAGGAAGAAAAGACTGCAAGTCCCAGAGTTCCCCGTAGTAGCAGCTGATGGGTGTGGTTGTGAGTCAGCACGTGGTTTTCATATAAAGGGTAGTGTTCTGAGTGTGGGAATGCACAGTTTTTCCCTTTCAAGATCTGCTGGCTGTGATTGCACTGTTTGCTTCCATAGAACAGTACCTGTGCTCATGGCAGAAAAGGAGCGGGTAGAAACTGATGCAAAGGTCTCTGGCGCTTTGAGGTGGGCTCCGAGAATCTAGTCTCTCTCTGTCTCCTAGTGCCTTTAAGTGCCAAATAAGTTTATTTGTTCTGCAAATTTGATACACGTAAAAAAGAACTCAATACACACTAAGAATAAAGCCATCTATCTAAATTTAGGAAGAATCATGCTAAAATTCTGAAGGCAGGAGCACGGACCAAAGCAGTGGTAAAAAAGGAGTGTGTTTTTTTTCTCAACTATGCCCTTGCGTTCGAAACCAGCTGCATGGTCGGGGCTGTTCTGCCCTTGTAACTGTCTTGGCACCTAGTCAAAAGCTGATAAGTGTTTGGGTGAGACAGGTCAAATGCTGTGACGGAATAAAAACAGCTGCCATGATTGCATTTGATTGAGAGCGCCTCGCAAAAAGAGGGAAGAAAGAGAGCATAGAAAAAATACAAATAAGATAAGGACATGATTTACAGCCGTAGGCTGAGCGTGTTTGGAAAGCCAAAAAAGAAGATCAACAAACATTTGAATTGCAATGGATCTCGTGTTCGCTCGAGTTAGCGCTATTAGCGTTTTCTTGCCACACAAACTGAAAATAAAAAGTAAAACAGTTGACATACGCGGCTGGTTCAAAGCGCTGCCACGAGCTTGCAGAGACAGACAAAAGGAACAAGCATTTGCAATGCAAGAACAGAAAATGCACGAGAGAGAGTAAGGAATGGAATAAACAAAGTCACACATGACTGCAGATGAAAATAAGTGATAGACTAGAGCCCTGTTAACAGAAACAGACTGGAGCCACTGAAACCTCCAGCACTCTGGTCAAATGCTAATAGCTTAAGAAAAAAGTAATCCCTAAGCACATGCTACATAGGCACAAGTGGAAGGGTACAAGTACTAGGGCCATGCTCCAGTGGAGTGTACAACTATGGAAAAGGTGGGATAAAAAGCACGGATTCACCACTAGCAAGCAAGGATTTTTTAAGGACACTGAAACAAACCAGTGAAAAAGTGGTGACCCCACAAAGAAGTATAGAAGTATATACTAAAGTATATACAAGAGATCTCGAATGCTTGACCTAAAAGGTGTGTTTTCTGGACTAAGAGCTACCTTTTTGCGAAATTTGGTGTAATTCCGTCCTTCAGTTCAGGATGCATAACAAGACCCAACTTGAAACTTTTGTCCAAAAATTGTATGAAGAGTCGTCAAACGGCCCCAAAGATATAGTCAAGTCAAAAACAGCTTTTTCTATGGGAACTAGGTCCTAACTATAACTACCTACTGGCAACCACCAATAGGTAATTTATATATATATATATATATATATATATATATATATACACACACACATACTGGATGGTAAAAGTCTGCATAGTTGAGCAGGGAGGAGAACAAATCATTTTGCTAAGTGTTTGAGTGTTTGGTGAAGTACCACACACACTTTCATACTTGCTGGCACACACGCCACATACAGACCTAAGCATGCTCACTTCATACACAAACATTCATGCATTTGTACATGGCTAAATAGGTATATGTGGATGCGGTCACACAAACACCAATCCCACCTTAAATCCTGATTCTTATCTCTCTTTTTTAAAGGGGGGGATCTATTGTCCTGACATCATCTGCAGCTGCCTACGCATTTGTCCCTGTAAGTATGTTTCATTATTTATTGACTATGGCGGCACAGAGGTAATAAAGTCAGCATAATTCTGCAACATACAGGCCTGTCATTTTATGTTATATTTTAGCAGGTGGTGGCTCTTTGAGTCAAGTTTTTAATGTTGGGACGCATTTAAACAAAAGCACTGTGTTTTTGTTGTTCCCATTCATTTACTTTAAGTTTTTACCACAAATGTCACCATTCTCCGCAGGGGTGTACTACATCATTCCTTTTTGCCTAGGTCTAACATATATCTGAACAGCATTGAACAAGCAATTGCAAATCCAACAATCTTAGCACTGGCTGTTAAAATTTTTTTGCTTTGCCAACACCATTTTTTAGAACAGTTATTGTAAATAGACACGTGGCACTCTAGTAGCTGGTACCAGTTTTGGGGCGCCTGTGCCAATATGAAAATATAACTAAAACCCAAACTATTTTTCAGTTATATTCATCTCACAAGTGATAATTTTCATGGAAACTCGAGAGCAGCCAATCATGAAAGACGTACCTCTCCCTCCAAAAACCACATTTGTATCCACACTAAATGCACAGCCGTCATGAGCGGTTGAGCATTTCTCAGAAAATATGGGGGGAAATAATTTTGGATCATTGGGTACCTTCTCCACGGTTATGTAATAGAAGACCAATTATTCTACTCTTCTCCACAGAAAACGACAGAACAATGGAGATCCTCTACCTATTCTCAAAATGAGTTTCCTTCATCAAAAGAAGGCAATAGCATGTATTCAATCTCTTTCCTTATTCTGAAGAAAAGATCACTGAAATCAGTGCTAGACTTCATACTCACACACAGATATATCAATAAAGTGTATTTCAAGATGACAACTCTGCACAAGAATGTCCCAGTACAAGAATAATGTGAATTCTGGAATACATTGGACTTGTTGCATCCGTATGTCTTTCTACCTATGCATAAAGCCCAAAGCCAATATGTGTCATTCACAGAACATGGCACCTATTACCAAATTCAAAGTACTCCTATTTGGCATAAAGTCAGCACCTAGACTAATTAGAAAATGTCTAATAGTAAGGTGACACCTCTCAGTTGTAAGTGTATTCATGTCTATTCTTCCCTGGATTACTGGTGGTAAAGTGGAGGTTCAGAATTCTCACACTTACACACAATTGACAGTCTTTTTGCTACACAACCTAGCATTTACAGTTTATTTATTCAGGCTAATCCCATTACATATTCTGAGATTGTTGTTTAAGAAATTGCCATTGAGATTTATCCATTTTGTAGTTTTATCTGGGTGTATAAAAACAGTGAAATGCTTATGTATGTATAAGAGCCCGATTCTCCCAAAGGGTTTGCATTCCTTGGTTTTAAGGTATTTTATTGGACATTTCTCAGATGCCAAATGATTAGACAGCAGCAAAGAGTCTCTCGGTGTCCCTTTTGGTCAATTTTCTAGTGAACGATTTGATACTGACAAGCATTAATTGCTTAAGAGTGTGGAATTATAAATCATATGGACTTTTTTTCTCAGGTGTGCAAGATATCAAACATTTATGTGATATTCCACAAATTACAGTGGTTGATGTTTGTGCATGGTGGGAATTGACGGAGCAATACAGAGATCTAAGTTTCAAAGACTGGGAAATAGCAGTTGCTTGCCAGTTTCCAGTTTGTTCATCGAGGAGCGTTCAAATCATCTGAAAGGTTAAAAGCAGAAATTTTAATTTCCCAAATAAAGTTTTTACCCATATCTCCAATTTAGATTTTAGGATTTTTACCCATATCTCCAATTTTGATTTTATGATTTTACCCATTTTACGTTTTATGGATATCAGACAAACCAATCAAGAAGTAAATCTAAAACTGACACAGATGAGCACTCCGATTATATTTAATTATACTTTTCTGTACAGTAGGACTTGGGGGGATGTGCTGTGAAATTTGGAGAGAGTGAGAATTTGGTCATCGGATTATTAAGAAACCTATATTATTAATGCATAGGCCTTGAAAAATATATTGATTAAAGCAGCCATGCTGCTTTAGTATTTTTTGTCTTTTTTACATACCTGTGTGTCAATTTCAATGAGGCACACTGGAATGGTTCATTGTACACCTGATGCTGAGTGGAAGATGCTCATAATATCAACATGATTGCTGTCCAAGTCTAGGCAAATATTTCTTCAGAGTCTTTAATTTATTAATCTCACCTGTTAGAAAGAAATCAACTTCTATGCTAGGGCATTTATGTCATGTATTTCCACAGTAAGAAACACCTTCATCACTTTATCCTTGTTGGTGTGTCTTTGTAGTGGATCCTATTTAGTTTTACTGGGACCTTCTAGTGGCTTTTAACCTACTTGGGCCCTCATTCTGACCTTGGCGGGCGGCGGAGGCCGCCCGCCAAAGTCCCGCCGTCAGGTTACCGTTCCGCGGTCGAAAGACCGCGGCGGTAATTCTGACATTCCCGCTGGGCTGGCGGGCGGCCGCCTTCAGGCCGCCCGCCAGCCCAGCGGGAAAGAGGCTTCCACGATGAAGCCGGCTCGGAATCGAGCCGGCAGAGTGGAAGCTGTGCGACGGGTGCAGTTGCACCCGTCGCGTATTTCACTGTCTGCGCAGCAGACAGTGAAATACATTTGGGGGCCCCTGCAGTGCCCATGCCAGTGGCATGGGCACTGCAGGGGCCCCCAGGGGCCCCGCGACCCCCCCTACCGCCATCCGGTTCCCGGCGGGCGGACCGCCGGGAACTGGATGGCGGTAGGGGGGGTCGGAATCCCCTCGGCGGCGCAGCTAGCTTTGGAGGATTCCAATGGGCGGCGGTACACTGGCGGGAGCCCGCCAGTGTTGCCGGTCCGACCGCGGCTTTACCGCCGCGGTCGGAATGCCCATTGGAGCACCGCCGGCCTGTCGGCGGTGCTCCCGCGGTCCTCCAACCCGGCGGTCATGGACCGCCAGGGTTGGAATGACCACCTTAGTCTCCTCTATTTTAGCACATCTATTTAATTGCCATCCCAAGCATGGCTTCTTATCTATTGTTTGGGAACATACCTTTGTCAGGGTCCTACAAGTTCTGTATAAATACATCTCGCACAGATGGTGTTATCAGAGGGATTCCTACCAGATGCCATCAATGCTGTCTATGCTGCAGGTCACTTTGATGCAGACACAAAGTTTATGTCCCCACGGAGTGTGATCTAGAGACCGCATTCCAAGGTAACACAAGTTGTGGGGCTCTTTTCTCGGACATGGTACTGGCAGATAAGGTTTATCACACCTAGTTCTCTTTACGTTAGAGATTAGGTTCTCCATGCTAGGGTATTAGGGTCTATCTCACACCTATTTCACATCTTATGTTATTGCAAGATGGTGGGGGTCTTTATATTTACAACTCGTATTTACAACTCTGTTTCTTGCATTGTTCATTATCCTAATCATTGCAGCCCATGCATTGTACAGTAAATTTCAGTCTAAGTATAAGCTATTGAAAACTTTACTGCATCACCTTCAACTGTGTGTGTCTGAGACTTGTTGCTCATGTGAGAAAAGGGTAATCTCAGTTTAACCACGACTCCCCTGAGATGTCGCACTCTTGAGTCCATGTGTAAAGGCTACCACAAATCACCTTTTACTGTTTGGGTTTTTGTTGAGGTATTGCTTGTGAGCCGGGAGGATTGGGCAGACTTGTAGGATTGGCCTAGTCACCTGCAAACAAAAGTGCTGTCATCACCAAACTAGCAGCCTTGACTAGAACAAGACTCCAACTACGACATCTTTTGGATGATCCTCTATTGTGAGATGTGAGAGAAGGATGCTGCAGGTTTTCTTAATGGAATAGTTGTCTAATTGAGTGCTACATCCTTTCAAAGGGTGGTAGGGGACCTCGGAGAGCCTGGCAAAAGCACTTGGATGTTCTACCGATTGTGTGCCTGAAATGCATAAAGTGCATGATGAATTGCTTTATGTACTCTATTTAAGTATTGTAATGTTCCAGAATTCTTATTTTCAAATGCAACATGGTTTGCTTTTACTTAATTCTACAAATACGCCAACCTTTTTCGCTCTACCTAAAAAAAACTAAAAAAACTAACTGAATGTTAAAAGGGTCATTTTTAACATAGTCGTTGGACTGCCTGTGTGCTAGGGTTGCAGAAGCCCTGGCTCATAACCCCGATACAGGAAGACAGCCCACCATATTTAAGATCACCCTTCCTGATGGGATCTCAGTGCTTTGAGTATATCTGCCTCAGTAGCTGATGTACTGAAGTAAATGGCAAGATGAAACTATATTTTTTTTGCCCATTCATTTTTCTGAAGCAAATTCCCTGACAGAAAGGGAGTTAAGTAGGGCAGGGCTGCCATCACCGTGGCATGGTGTCCATTTAGCGGAGGAAAGCCAGGTAAATGGTGTCCGAAGGCCGATGCACAAACTCAGGTTCCACTGGAAAAACCTATTGGTCCCCAATGCTTTGTTAATACAACCGAAATAAGGGCCAGATGTAGGAAACTCCCAAATTGCGACTTGCAATTTGGGATGCAGAAAGGTGTCTCAGACACCTTCTGTGAGTCGCTATGGGGTCGCAAAGACCCACCTCATTAATATTAATGAGGTGGGTCGCAATTTGCGACACCATAGCGACTCAGGGCACTCACAGGGATGAAGGCCTGCTGGGAACAGCAGACCTCCATGTCCGTCACTGCTTTTAAATAAAGCAGTTTTTTTTTTCAAAGTGCAACCCGTCTTCCTTAAAGGAAAACTAGCTGCACTTTGAAAAATAAACCGAAACCTTTTGTTTCGGTATTTTTCAGGGCAGGTAGTGGTCCATTGGACCACTGCCTGCTCTGAAAAATTATTTTTGGGTCCAGTCACTTCAAGTGGAACTGCGAGTGCGGTCGCAAATGGAATTGCATACCACTGCGACTCGCAAATAGGAAGGGAACACCCCTTCCTATCTGCGACTCGGAAATGCATTTTGCGAGTCGGTTCCGACTCGCAAAATGCATTTCTACATAGCAAAGACGCATTTGCGACTCGCAAATGGCGATTTTCGCCATTTGCGAGTCCCAAAGTGTTTGCTACATCTGGCCCTAATTTTTGTGGATATGTGCAAATCTTTAGTGTAGCTGCCTCTTCCTGTCACCAAAAATATACGTTTTTTTTCCTCCTTTTCTTCGAATGTCTTACATTAAAAAGTCAATTTGCAGATCCAATTTTCGTCTGCATTACATGTATTTCTGCATGAAACTTGATTCTGTGCTGCATGATTTCTCATTGTTGTGTGGAAATCCCGGTTGCACTAAAGAGAGTAAAGCCTTTTGTGAATTGGGAATTCATCATCCATTTGTTTCTCCTTAAAGTAAAGTAAATATTCTTGTTTTCCTCCTTGCAACAGTATTTTGGTGCCTACTGTGTCAGTAAGACGGCCCTCGCTGGTTTGACCAAGATTTTGGCATCAGAATTATCTCCGATGAATATTCGTCTAAACTCACTGGCGCCTGGAGTGACTAGAACGAAGATGAACGAACCTGTAAGTATAGCCAGCATTATACAAATACGGAAAGGGGATACTTACACCTGTGTATGCAGGTGGAACACAGATCTATTTAAAAATGTCCTCATCTATCCTCAAATAAATTAACTCTGGACCTTGCATTATTGGATGTGTTCAAAGCGGCTTAAATTTAATTTGGAGAAACCTGAAATTATTATTTTCCACAGATTAAGTGGCACAAAGTTAAACAAAGAATTGCTGTTCTTGTGACAGAGTAAAGGGCCCGGTGCTCCTGTCCTGAAAACCACCATAATCAATTTGTAGTTTTTAACCCTCGCCTTCGTACATACAGCAAAAATCCTAATGCACTGTAGGCACCTTTACAACAAGGATTGAGCCCTAGAACCAAACTCTGTAGTTTAGAGGGCACACCATGTGCATCTTCTTTGCCAAATGTGACTACCGCCAACTCAACAGGCTTACAGGAGTTACTGTGGTGGCAGTGAAATGATTGTAATAGCACAGCAGAATGTTTTACCTGTTGTCTGTTAGGGAAAGTGGCCTAATGGCCTCTCTCATGGTTTTTAATATTGGGCTGCCAGTCCCCTACAACTGGGTCCTCCACTCATCGGTGTGGGGCATGGATGTGACATGGAAATACCTTACGTATGTGTATAAAGGATGCGTGTTGGGCATGTAGTTCACATATGGATGTGGACACCCTGGGTTCTATTTTGTGCTTACTGTTTTCAAGATGGAAGTTTGGACAGACAGTCTAGTCAGCAGATGTGAATTGCAGGGCATCCTACGGAACATTATGAGTTCTTAGTAATGGGTCTATCAGAACTCCATTCAGAAGACCAGGAGCAAGCAGAGATTATTTGGCCCAACAGGTAAGGTAAACAACATTCAAAAAGCAATAACACAACACCCCTCTTGAGACAGTAGTTGTTAGGCCACTCACTGTCTTCCTAACTCTCATGTAACAGGTTCTCTGTTATTCTCCATTCACTTATGACTGCAACCAGGGAATGTAAACTATTCGCTGTATTCAAGAGTTTTCCCCTTTCAGACTCTGTTTGTAATGTGTAGCCACATAGAGTGAAAGGGTTGCAGAAACAAAGGTGGTGTATCCCTCAGGTTTAAGGGCCCAGTTCTCAGATTACCGCTCCAGTGTACAAAACTTGTCAACGGTGCAGCACTGTACTGATTCGGATTGGCAGAGTTGGGCTGCACATGGTCACTTGCACATCACATGGCAGGCAATAGCTCTCGCTCTCCTGAGCTTCACTCATCAGTGGTCTTGACGATTCAAGTTGCTCTGGCTCCAGCAGACATGCATAAGGTAATGTCGCCATACTAAGGAATGGAGGGATGGCCTCCTTGCTCCGCCGGGACTCGGACAACATCATTATGATCCTCCGGCCTCCTCCAGTGCAATCCACAGCTTACAGGCATATACTGTCTTGGTTGCAGCAGCAGTTCCCAGGTACAGACAATGACGCAGACCTCTGCCAGTCGTGTCAAGCTGGCCTCAGGTTTGCTTTCTTGGTGCCGCTCCTGACATAAAGGGTCGCATGAACCATACTGAACATGGGCAATGGCTGGCTCAGTGCAGGAGTGGTATCCTCCAACCGCTCTGTAACTTTGATCAAGGTGGCCTCTCGTGGCAGACGGGGTTGCCACTTAGCCTGGCACAGAGTCAATGGACCAGTCATTGTGGAAGAGGTTTTCTCCCTTCACTCCTTACTTTACTTCACAGCAGACCCTCCTGGCATGCGGGGTCACCAATTTAATTCTCTGCACGCAGGTGATGGCTTGATCATTGTGGGAGTGGGTTTCTCCTTTTGCTCCATATCACAGTGGCCCTCCTGCCATTAGGGTTGCCAATTTCCATGCGCTACACACGGGCAACAGTATGATCTGCGCTGCACAGTTCCTCACACCTTGCTCAGGAGGCCCTAACATCTGGATCTTGCTTTCTCCAATGCCCTCCTCTCCCTCACAGGCACCTTGGTCTTGGTAAGCAGACAGGCATTGGTATTCCTGATTCCAGGGAAGGTGAGATTGGTTTCCCTGAGTGATGTCCTCTAATCCAACTGGGAGACTAGCAGGCTAGGCCCTTAGTCCTGTTCACAAGCAGAAGTCTTGTAAAGCTTCCTCTTCTCAAGCAGAACAGCTGGCTTCTTCGGCAGATGACAAAGTTTGGGGTCCCAAACTCCCCTACTTATAGTTCTTTCACAGGCACCAAATGTAATTTAGTGTCTGAGTCTTTGATTTTTTTTATTTTGTGGTTCTCATTCTTTGAAAGGGACATCTCTCCCCCTTCTTCCCCCTCTTGAAGGATGTCTGTCACAGCAGATAGGACTCTGAAGCCGATTTTCCACAAGAAGATTTTTGGGAGTGACAAGAGTTCAGACCGGGATGTCAGCCGCAGTGATATGTGCATGAAAAGGTGAATCCTGGGCCCTTAGCCCTACTCTGTTTGATTCTCGTATCAGCCGCATCTCTCTACTTCTGAAATGTGTCCTGGCCCCTTCCTTGTGATTTATCACTGACTCAAAGAGGCCTTTGAAATGCACAGAGAGAACCTGGCTCTCCCATCCTCCAGTGCATGTCCCACTCAGCTTACTGGAATGCAGCAACACACAAGCTGTCTGGGGGAGGATATTTCTGCTCCTATTGTTTTCACCAGGAGGGCCTGGGCTTCCCAAAATGGAACCCAAGGCCCTCCATGTACTGTACCAGTGCAGGCCCTTCTGCACTCAGTGTATATTCCTAGAAATTCACTGTCCAGAACTGATATTCTCATGCATTATGCTACCAAAGGCATACTCACATGCAGCATACACACTCAGTCTGCATACACTGTTGAGTATTACAGCCCCACTGTACTGTACTAGAGTGTCACTTTACACACACACTCTTCCAGCACACACACATTTACCATGTATGCAATGTATCCCCACTTTACCCTCTGTGTGTTGTATATCCCGGGGGCTCACATGCAATCAGCACAATTTAATCATGCATGCACTTCCACATCAACATAATGTAGGCCAGGGGTGAGCATACACAGCTGTGGAACTTTTAAAAAGGTGAGTGACCCTGTAGGCCTCACACAAGTGACACACGATAATATGGTTCTGTTCACTGCTACCGATCACTACACAGTCTGATGCAAACCACCGTGCTTGGCTGCTTAACTCCTGGCAAAGGCAGTAGTCTTCCACCACTATGAGGATAGCATTTTGTGCAACCCTGTCCAACAAGACTGCAATCTGTGAGACAGGCCTACATCATGGTGCACACACATGATCCGTGTTCGCCTATGACAGAAAATCAACATTAGAGACCCAGACGACAATAAAGTTGGACACTGAGGATAGGGGTATAAGTCTTTACCATGCAGGGGACTGTTCAGTCCCAACAGAGTCCTAATGAGTTGTGTTAATGAGAGATAAAAGAGGGTTCCTTTTAAGCTAGAATATTTCTTGTTGACCGTTGCTGCCCCATCATTCTCTGGAGGGACACATCCCACAGATTAAGAGGGAGTTTAGTTGAACAGCAACGCTTGCATTTGTGATCCTATTTTGGGTTGTTGCTGACAGGAGGCACCCAGCACAATCGAGCGCTCCCCAACGTTCCTGCTCACATTTCCTGTAAAAGTCCTTGGCTGAAACAGTTTGGATGAAAAAAGTAAAAGGGCAGGACTGTCCTTAACCAAACCCCTCACACCTGCCTTCTGCAGTTGAAAGATGGGATGGAAACTTCCTGCATGCGTGGTAGGTTTCCTTTTCCTGAAATCAGGGTTCCCACACCAGTGCTGCCCATGAAACTCCTTGAGGTCCGGTGATGGGTAATTGCAAACTCCCCTTGTCATGTTTGAGACCAGTAATGTGTGGACTTTGATCCAAGAACACCATGAGAAGATGGCTACACCCTGCTTTGAGGGGTATAGTAGACCAGTTGCTCTTGATTGGAATTGAAAGTGTCCTTGCATGAGGGAGAATCTGCTCAGAAGGAGAAAGGCAATGAAAGAGATGAGGTAGGAGAAGCTGAAGATGTTCACAGTTGCCTCTGGTAAGGACCTGCACCATTATGTCCGGGTGAGGAACAGGGATACTCAATTCACCCAGCAGTGGAATAGTCCTGGACATCTTGTTGGATTGCGCTTACCAAGGTACTTGTAGGTAGCTGAGTTCCTTAACCAAAAAGTGTCAAGAAGCCATGTGTCAGTGAAAGAAGACTGAACTGCCGTCTGCTATCCCCCATAAAAAGAATCACCCGTGCTAGAAAAGAGTCATACCTGCTGAGGAGCTTCCACTAAGGGCTACATAATCGCCACAACAAGAAAGGATGTGCACCTAGTTAGTTTCGGTAGTGAGTATTTGTTTTGGGCCTGAGGAAGAGCCCAGTGCAGAGGCCAATGATTTGCAACCACTGCAACTTCACCCCAGCCTCCTAATCCTGAACGTATGCTGTCTCCTCTCTCCAGAGTGCCAAAGACTCTTTGTGCACTAATGAGGCAGGCTGGACTGGATCACTGCCTGCAGTGTGACCTGGGCTGTGCACAGCATAGAGAAATGCAAACTCCTCCCGTTGGATGCTAGCGCAGTCTGCCTCAGAAAGAATACTCATCCAGGACAGAAAAGGTGCTGTGGAATTGAACCCTTACAGGGTAGGGACCATAAGGATAGTGAGAGGGGCTGCTGCAACCAAAACTAACTGTGTTACCTGGGAGTTAATCAGCCAAGTAAGTACACTGAGTTTTTACCTCAGGAATGTGCCAAGAATTGGCGCACATGGCCACTAAAATGTGTGCCACCATGAATATTGCACCACTTTTAAATGCCCTCTGTTGATTTTTTGCACTAATGACATTGTCTGTAGAGTAGCAATAAAGCACTTTCTTTCTATAGACAGAATTACTAACTGAACCTTAATTTGTTAAGGTTTATCTTGTTTTTGTTGTGTTCTGACTCTCTACCACCAAAGCTTCTCCCTTTTTCCTTTTTGTTTGTTTATTTTATTTTAGGGCAAGGATCCCACACTTCTAAAGTACAATTGATCATTGTTTACATCAAAACCATAAAAAAGAAACAAAACCACCCAGGACTCCTACAAGACTTTCCATAAGATACAACTACCGAAACTCCTACATCCTTCCCCCTACCAATGCCAATCTTGACTGAGGTATAACACTTAAAGTGGAGAAAACCATATAGTTATTATCACCAGAAATTCCAGAGACCAGGAGGAGGAGCTTCACAGTTGCACCACTCCTCCTCCAATCCCTAGATACAAAAAAGTGGCCAGGAGGTGAAGATCGCCCTGGGGGCCAGGAAGCAAACTCAGCATAAGCAGACTATGGTAAAACCTAATGCCCCTGGATCACACAGTAATATTCTCCAAGCACTTAGGCACTACTGACCAAATCTGCTCCCCTCAGCGTCACTTATTATAGCCTTTGAGCCTATATAGGCTACTTTACATGCTGTAGATGGCCAAAAGTCTCGCCCTCCGTAATTTTGAATGTCGGGAGCTCAATCTCTAACCAATCCAAAGTGATTCAGAGCCGAACTATTGCCATGGCAATAAATAGAAGATACTTTTCCTTTTTTGTGCATCCATTTTCTTCCTCTAGATCCACTATCCCCATTAACACTAATGCGGGTGTAAGAGAAACCCGACCCTTGACAATATAACTGAGAAACTGCTCCATTGCCTGAAACAGAGGCTTAAACTTAGGGCAGCAAAAACACGTGTGTAATCTCAGACTCCGACTTCCCCTGTACCCAACAGCAGCGATTACATGTTCCATCAGAGCCACCCCACTTAGAGACCTTGGCGTATAATACAAATTAAACAGTGCCTTATAATGTTGGGGTTTCATGCTAGCTGTCAGTAAAGCCTTTTCTGCCATCTCCCAGTCATGCCCCTTCTTTACCAAGACGCGTACCTCATTTTTAATTCTGGAGAGCGAGCTCATCATTCTGAATATCTAATAATGAGTTGTTCAATGCCCCTGTCCCATCCCTACACCTGATTGCTTATATTTTAGGTTTCTTATCCATAAGGGGGAATTCCTTTTTCCAGTGATAAAGAAAATCCTGCACTTGCAAAGATTTAAAGAAATAATTCTGAGGCACATCAAAGTAAGCCTGCAATTCCGTGAAGGATCTAAGTAGGGTATAGACATGTAAATCACCAATCATGGTTGTTCCTCGCTGTCTCCAGTTATCCAAGACAGGGTCTTGAAAGCGGGGAGGGAGAGGTGGCAAAGTGGACAAAGGGGTATAAAAGTTAATCCTCCCAATGGGCAACCACCATTTTAGCTGCACCCATATCGCATATGCAGGACATAAAAGCTTGAATCTTGTGTTTTTTAAAGTAACTGGGTTCCATATGTCTCTAAAGGCATCCTTTAGCCTCGGAACTGAGCAACAGTAATGGATCAAAAAGATATAATTCGTTACGCAAGATATTCATTTTTAATACACTGCAGCGGCCTAGAAGGGAAAAGTGTAAGTGATTAATTCTATCTAGATCCCTTTTTATTTTACCCAACAGCGTGGCCTTGTTTAGCTCCATTAGTTGATCTAATGCAGCAGTAACTATGATTCCCAAATAGACAGCATCGGATACTGCCCGTCTGTCCTGAGTCTTACCCTTTTTAATTTGTAGTCAGAATATATCCCAAATACCTTAGCCTGCCTTTCAATTTAATTAACAGCTTCCCCTGGATCAGTTGTGGTCACTGCCATGTCATCGGCATCGGCAAATACCTTATAACTCTCCCTGTAATGGAAAATTGGCTTAATAGCTGCTCACTCCTCCAGTTTGATTAAGAAGGGGTCTCTATATAGTGCGAACAATAACGGTGAGCGGGGGCAGACCTGCCTAAGTTCCTCTAGAGATAGATATTACATCAGATTCTAAACCTGCTACACGTAGAAGGGCAGTGGGGCCTTGTACATAGCTTTGATAAAAAACCTTCCCCAAACCACTTCCATTATAAGACATCCCATAAAAAGAGCCCAAGAAACACAGTTGAATGCCTTCTCAGCATCTAGTAGAATCAAGCCAAGATGTATTTAGTGTATTTCCGCAAGATCGAACAGAGAGATAACTCTTCTAGCATGGTCAGTTGTCCCTCCCTTTCCTACCTGTTTGCTAGAATATTGGCATATATTTTCCTGTCCCAATTCAGCAATATATGATATTGGTCTGTACGACCCTGGAGAGAGTGGAGGCTTGTCCTTTTTCGTAAAAACGACTATACTGGTTGCTTCCCAGGAAGGTGAGTGGGTCTGACCTTGTTGTGCTGCTAGGAAGGTTAACAACATGTTGTGCTGAAATTCCTGAAAGAATGCTTTAAAAAAATCCAGTGGAGGGGCATCCGGCCGTATGCTTTTCCTGAGGCCAAGGAGATAATGCCTTCATATATTTGTTCCAATTATATTGGGGTTCCCAAGAGATATCACTCATCCCAGCTAAGCCTATGTGATTTTAGCCCTTCTAAAACCTCTGTGGCTTCTCTGTGACCACTGGCTGCTTGTTCTAAGTCATTAGAATATAACTCCTCATAGAAGAATTTGAAAATCTCCTTTGGACTTTCCAGCCTATGTCCACGGAAATCCTAATGGCTTTTATGTCCCTGTCAAGCACTCTTTGCCTTATTCGCTGTGCTAGGACTTTATATTCGTAACATACAGCCCTAAATATTTGATATTTAGTTGCTGCTGCTTTGCTAAGGTACTGATTGGCCTTAGCTTTAGCTTGAATTGTACTAGCCTCTTTCCCCCTCATAAGCTTCTCCCAGAGTATGCCCTGGAATGCATTACCTCTACACTGAGAGTAAAGCGGTAGAAGGGTGTGATTTGTGTTCAGTTGTGGGTTCAACAGTGAGGTTAAGTCTGAGGGTGTCAGTGGTGAAAGGCTTTGGTTGTCACAATCTGATTCTAGTAACCCCTTTCTGCCATGGGATCCTGAACAAGTTTCTTCAAATATCAAATCAAATCCATGAAACTGTCTTTGTCTTCATTAGCACTGGCCATCAAAGTCAATCCACTTGTTATTTAGATTGACCCAGATGTGTCAAGGTCCCATCGCATGGAACATACAGCCAAAAAGAACATGAGTTATACTTCATGCTGTAATGAAACTGTAAATGTATTTCACCCAGTGACTTTTGATATATTATACGAGTTGTGGTGATAACAAAAAATGGCACTCCATCATCTGCTCTATCCCAAATCAAATCAATACTTCTCTCGATTACAAGACTGCTCTTGGGGTAAAGGAAAATTGACTGAATTTCACTAGCTCTAAGAATTACTATTGGCTTCACGTAGAAGCTAGAATAAAGATCAAATTGGCGTGCATTACTTTTGAAAAAACTAATACTCTTGTGCATATCCCAAGATCATTGACACAAACAAAAACCATGTTTAACATTGTTGTATTAAAATGACAGTCACTCATTGTAAGGGATACTGTCATCATTACCTCTTTTTGATGTGTACAGCACTCTGACAACTTCTGTTCTTTTTTAAGGTACAACATTAATAACTAGGTGCATTGTAATAGTGAGAGAGTATGTGGTGGTTGTGCTCAAAATTGGCTCTTCGACTGATTGATTTATACTTCACTTTTAGCAGTATTACCCATGTGTCCTGAATTATTGCTACTTTTTCAAAAATGCGAGTAAGAGCTGTAGTATCATCCGTTGCGACAATAGCAAAACCTTTTACAGAAAGGCCTTGCTTGATATAAGCTTAAGATCAGAGATTTGAATGTCCTCTGCAATACATCAGATAGAGGTTCAAAAAACAGAGCAAGTTGTGCCAGTGACAATAGGCAGACTATCATTGCTCCCTGCTTGTCTGAAAATTCTTGGTTTCTTGGCATATAATCATACCAGTTACACATATTTCTAAATACAGTTTCCTAAGTGATTGTTTGAATACTGAAAATCATATGTACAAAATTCATCAGGCCCATGGACGTATCTGGGTGCCATTGAATGAAAGTGTAGACTGCCAAAGACTCATGGACTAACGATGCATCTTCCCAAGAACTCTCTCTAGAAGGATAATAATCCCAGTCAATATGGAAAAAAGACAGTGGGGGTCATTATGACCCTGGCGGTCGGCTGTAATATGGAAGAAAGTACTGCCAACAGGCTGGTGGTACCTTCCTCCATATTATGACATTGGGGGTTTGGCTGAAGCCAAACCACCAGTGTACCACACCCACCACCACAGCGGTAATAGGCGTCCGGCTAGAGACATCAATCTCCAGCCCAGTGGCTGTCACTTGCCCACCTGCGGGATTATGACCCCGCCACCACCGTGGTTTTCGTAGCTTCCTTACCGCCAAGAAAAGCATGGTGGTAGGCACTATTAGTGACAGGGAATCCTGCCAGCCCCCTCCCCAGGTTCCCCCGCCCCCACTTCCTCTCCAGACCCCCCTTCATACATGCCCCTCCCTTCACACACGCACACACGCATAGACACACCCAATCCCACATTCATCCACGCATGCATACATCCATTCACACACACATCCACACACACTTACATACATACACGCAGACACGCATTCACACTACTCAACATACACACACACACACACTCCCAAACATGCACACACACGCAACACACACCCACATACACGCATGCACAGACATACGCACACACACACACACCTACACACACACAACACCCCCATGCCCTGTTGGAGCACCCACTTACCTGTGTCAGGGGGTCCTCCGGCAGGAGACGGGACAGGGCGCTGCTGCCAGCAGCAGCGTCCACCAGTAGAACACCGCCAGGCCGCATTAATTCTCACAATCCTTCTGGCGGAAATCTGGCTGTGGTCATAATTTGGCAGATGGCTGGTAGCCGCGGTTACGGTCTTTTGGGGGCCGTCGCCACGGCGGTAGGTGTTTTTTACCGCCAATATTATGAGGGCCAAAGTCAACAAATCTAACAATTATATATTTCTTGGACCTCATATTCTTGTCCTTCCATGATCCTCATGTTGTCCATGCTATTCCAGTCCTCCAAGTCCACTCCTTTCCTATGAAGCAACCAAACTTCCTAACCCAAGTTAGAGGACAAGGTCAAGAGATCCAGCTTGTCCTCTAGCACTGGTGTGTCATTCAAAGAATTGCAGTCTGAATTAAAAATAAGCCATGTCTGCTCATCTGCTCAAATTGATTTGAGCTACGTATTTGTCTGATGGTCTCATTTGCACTTGCCTGGACAGATGCGGTCGAGAACATTATGGCTGTTAGCATGAAGAAAATTGTTTGGACCATGATCTCTGCCATTTCTTACCCATTTGGTTGTGACCAATCCTTGTCTAGTCTACAAGTAAGGTGATCCATAAACAGAGTTTTCCATGAAGATTTCCAGTGTGACATATGTAGATTCTCAACAATGATAGTAAAAAAGCAGTGGTAAAGCAGGATGTTAGTGAGAACAGCTCTACCCTCCCACCAGGATAAAGAAGGACTTCAACAGGCAGCCCAATGAAGAAAGTGCTTTTGGGGGAAGGGCACTTCACAGCCAGCTCTATTAAGTGTGGATGGTGTAATGTATTTTTTCCTATCCATCACTGCCTCAAAAAAGCCCACAGCGAGGCACAGGAAACAAAAATAATAATCCTCACAAACATTTCCAGGGTCAGAGTATCATTTTCTTTGTTCCTCAGAAAAAAATCTCTATATTTAGGAGTTTGTTTCTGAAAAACAAAACAATTTTAAGTTTGGTGGGTAGCCGTCAAAGCTGACAGCTTCTGTCCACCAAACGTTTTGTACTTTGAAAAGAACAGCAGTGATGGAGGTTCCTTTGAATGCATAGAGATGAGCTCTAGGCTGCCAGTCATCTTTAAGTTCAACAAACATTAGTTTGTCAGGATGGGAGAGGAAATGTCCTGTGCCACCCTCACAGAGAGAGTAATCCAGACCCTAAGAATTGTGATCCCATCTCCTGTCCATGCAAACAAGTTAGTTTCAATCCTAACTTGGGGCAATATGAGGACCTTGCTACATTTAATGTTGCAGGATAGAAATTACTAGTGATGGGCGGAACAGTCAGTGCAAACTGAACCACGCAGTGCAGCAGAGGGCGCTACTTCTTTCTGCGAGGGACAGAAAAATAACCCCACATACATTCCCAGGGTGAGGATATCATTAGTTTTAGTGTCTCCCCAAAAAAAAACTCCAGCTTTGGGAGTTTGTTTCTGAAAAACAAAAACAAGTTAGACGTTTTGTGGAGTGCCATCAAAGCTGACAGATTCTGTCTACTAAACCTTTCGTACTTTGAAAAGAACAGCAGTGGTGATGGTGGTTCCTTTTAATATACAAAAATGAGCGCTAGACTGACAGTCAACTCTAAATTTGACAAACAATAGGAAATATCCTCTGCCACTCTGATGGAGACAGAAATCCCGGCCCTAAGAACTGTGATCCCATCTCCTATCCATACAAATCAAGCTGTTTCAATCCTGACATACCTCCTGGGGACAATATGAGGACCTTGGTGCACTTTATTTTGCAAATTAGAAATGACTGGGGGTGGGCGGAACTCGCAGAGTTTCACCCTGTGGAATTCTGCAGAGTTACCTAAAAACTCAGCAAGATCCTGCCTCCTGCCAAGATCTGTGAGTGGCAGAATTTGGTATGTCGTGCTGCTTGTACTGATTTATATTGCTGGGAGCTTGTCCTGTGCTGTAGAATCAGTGCGAACTGCACCACGTGGCGCACCAGAGAGCGGTACTTCTTTCTGCTGCTCAAGTAGATTTTCTGCTCGAGTGGCAGCTTTCTCAAGGCAAGCAGCAGCTTTCTCAACGCAAGCGATTTTGACCTGCCACAACCTCCTTTTTTGAGGACTGTTGCATGGACAGTCTAGTGCTTGACTTTCTCTCTCGCCAACTTAAGATTGGTGAGCTGTGCATGGGAAAAAGCTCTGTCACGTGCCAGTTGGTTGAGTTTTTCTGGAACTCCGTGCACCAAGTGCAGTGCAGAGTGGCCAAAACTCTAGCGAACTCCGCCAGAGGAGCGGAGTTTGCCACCCACTCCTAGAAATGACTGTGACAACAAATGAGCTCTTTCTTAAAATTCCAAAAGAGCTTCTCATTGTGTTAATTATAAATGCTTCTTTAGGGCTTTAAAATGAGCAAGGGTAACTTCAGCCTTTGTGGGCAAGGTTAAATGGCTATAAATGTAGCCAAATGTGCTTGTCAGGTATGGAAGATTGCTCTTAGACCCATGTAAATTTATAAGGGGAACCAGACAGGAGTGGTCTCTTTCAACATTATTATTTCTCTTGGCCTTAAAACCTCTTGCAACCAAAATCTATCAGTTGTAGGCAGTTGTACATATAAATGTACTGAGTAGACAACAGAAACTATTTAGGTGAACTGTTGACATATTCTTTACTTCTTCTCAATCTCACTCCTCCAACTCTGAGATTTTGTCTCTGATATTTGAATTTTCAGTATTCTCTGACTACTATATATACAAGTCCAAGTGTGAAGCTCTGCCATTTTCAAATTTAACAAAAGATATTAAAATGCCATATTTCGAAGGTTTCCCATTAAATGGTCCCCAAGGGGGATGAAGTATCTGGGCTTCTTGCTTAACAGGTCTACCAAACATGTAGGAAAACTTACTTCCACTGATGCAGAAGACAAAGAATAACTTCCTCTGTTGGTCATGTTTGAAGTGTCACTTTGCAGCAGGGTGCAGATGATGAAAAAGACTGTGCACCAAGGTTCAATTTTGTATTTGCAATGATCCCTGTGATTGCCGCCTAACCCCTCCTGAGTAAAATTATTCTTTGTTAAAAATTGTTTGTATACACCATCACAATACTTACATTTCTTACGAGTGGAAGTAGGGGGGGCTTCATTTAGATCCAACAACAATAATGGTATTTAACTTTAACAAAAGACGAGTCTTAACATTAGAAACAACTTTAAAGCATGTCTTCAGTCATGCCCTAAACGGAAATATATTAGGAACTGTTAACGCACTTAGGGTGTAAAAGCAGAACACCCAAAAAAGTGACTGTATTCTGATTCCTATCAGAGTAGCAGCCACACTACCAGTCAGAAGCACTCATACCCCTTACTGCCTAGTGAAGACTAAAGCTGCCACATTGGAAGAGCGGTCTAGTTGTCAGATTCAGTCCACCTCCGATACTTAAAGCACATTGTGCCTCAGACAAGCAAAAGGAAAGCACATCTGCATCTGTCTGTGCCAGAGGTCAGGAACCCTGCCTGTTTTTAATAAGACGTTAGTTTATACTTCTGAAGAACTGCTTCAAATCTACTAGGTAAAGGGAAAGAACGGCAGACATATAATATCGCTATATGTTCTACCTAATACCTGCATCATATGCTGACTCAATGTAGGACTTCGTACACCACCTACTTTGAACACCAAGCCATTTAAAAAAGTCATGCCATATCCAAAAGACACAGATCTATCTGTTGAACTGCAGATCTCTACCAAAACAGAGCACTGAACTATTCATCTTCTTAGAAGAGAAGAAACCATAGGCCATGTTTCTCACAGAAACATGGCTAAAAGAAGACTGAACTTGAAATACAGTTATGGTCCTTCCACCGGGCTATTCCATAGCAAGCTGCAATAGAAAGGACAGAACGGTAGCCATAATTTTCAAGGAATAACTTATGGGTACCATCACATCTTTTGAAATAAAGGGGTGTGAGAGTCTTCAATTTTCACTTGCGCTCTTCCCCACCTTCACCTTCTCAGGATTCATGATGTATCATCCTCCAAGGACTGTTTCCAAGTTTGCCCAAGTATTAACAGATATAGAGGGTCATTCTGACCCTGGCGGCCGGTGGCCGCCAGGGCCACCGACCACGGGAGCACCGCCAACAGGCTGGCGGTGCTCCAATGAGCATTCTGACCGCGGCGGTTCAGCCGCGGTCAGAAGCGGAAAGTCAGCGGTCTCCCGCTGACTTTCCGCTGCTCATTGGAATCCTCCATGGCTGCGGAGCACGCTCCGCAGCCATGAGGATTCTGACCCCCCCTACCGCCATCCAGTTCATGGCGGGAAAGCCGCCATGAACAGGATGGCGGTAGGGGGGGGTCGCGGGGCCCCTGGGGGCCCCTGCCGTGCCCATGCCAATGGCATGGGCACGGCAGGGGCCCCCGTAAGAGGGCCCCAAAATGTATTTCACTGTCTGCCTTGCAGACAGTGAAATACGCGACGGGTGCAGTAGCACCCGTCGCACCTTCCCACTCCGCCGGCTCGATTACGAGCCGGCATCCTCGTGGGAAGGTCGTTTTCCCCTGGGCTGGCGGGCGGTTTAACTGGAACCGCCCGCCAGCCCAGGGGAAAACTCGTAATACCCGCCGCGGTCTTTTGACCGCGGCGCGGTAATTTGGAGGGCGGGATCCTGGCGGGCGGCCTCCGCCGCCCGCCAGGGTCATAATGAGGCCCATAGTTGCAGAATGTAGTCTCCAAACAGCGAGCTTCACCCAGCTAGGGGACCTAGATTTTCACTTTGAGGAAAATGGGTGCGAAATTGCTAAAGTGCCAACCCAAGCTTTAGATGGATTACACCTAGGGCAAGTTGTTGAGGAACCAACACACAATCAAGATAATCTCCTAGACTCTGTTATCACTAATATCACTGATCTGGTTACAGATGGCGCAATCCCAATATTATGGTCTGACCACCACATAGTCCCCCTCTGGTGTGAAGTCGCTAAAACTACAGTCAATCAGACCCTCGTCGCCCCTCCAAAGACCCAGGCAATCTTGGTCCAATCTGGATGTCAGGGAATGGATGGACGCATTCATTAAATTTGTTCCCACTTTTAGTGGTGCTTCAACGGAAAGGTATAACACATCCGAGAGCTGGCTAAACAACTCATTGAACCCTCTTTTCCAACAGAGACTTCTCAAATCCAATCAGACAAAATGGAGGGCTCCATGGCACTCTCCAGAACTGAGTAGTAAAAAGAGAAGATAAAAAGTGAAAGAGAATGGAAAAAATCATACGACGACCACAGCAAAGACAGCTATTGAACAGCCATATATTTAAAACTATAAATGAGCCATAAGGCAGGCTAGAATTGCACACTTTATCTAATTTATTCAATCAACTGTTTAAGGTAGTAGATAGCCTCAGGATATAACCCTCAAGCTCTACAGGTCCACCACCTTCAGAAGAATACTACAATATATTTTTCAACTTTCTCAATAAAGTTAGTAAAATTCTGAGCCTCTTGCCTACAATCATCACTACTAATGCAATCCCCCTGCCAAGGCCAGGTACAAGGTCCGATTTGACTGCATTCCCCACAAACAGCCTGGAAATTATAGAGTCAATATTAAAATCAATAAAATCAGGATCTCTGCTTGATCCAGCTCCTCCTGACATATTACGAAAGGGGGGGGCAATGCCCAGGCACATTATTATGGAAATTCTTAATCACTCCCTGGCATGTGGCAAAGTTCCCCCGAATGGAAACATGCAATTTTGAAACTGGTACTAAAAGAAAACATGGTCAATCCTTTCTTGGGAGAGAGCTAAAGACCTATTTCCCTGTGGCAGATAGAAAGCGAATGATTAGAAAAACATGTCAAGAAATACCACCCTGGCTTCCTGAAAGCTCATGATATACTCCACCCTGCCCAGACTGGCTTCAGACTGGGTAGTAGCACTGAGACAACACTGCGAGTGGCCACCAAGGAACTCCGATCAGTTCTGGACCAAGGTGGCTCGGCAGGTATCATTATCTTAGAACTAAGCACAACTTTCAACATCGTCACACAACCCACCCTCATCCAGAGGATGAAAGTCAGAATCATTGGTTACGCCCTAAAATGGCTGGAAGCTTCTTGGAGAACAGAAGCTTCCAAGAATATGAAGATGCCTTTTTCTCTGCCCCCCACCTTTAAAATGTGGGGTTCCACAGGGGTCTTAACTGAGTCGCACACTCTTTAATCTGTTTGTGCACCCCTAGGCACAGATTGTGCGTGCGCATGGATTAACCTTAGTGTCATACGCAGATGATACGCAGATCATCATGGCCCTCAAACCAGAAGACAGCCGAGCGTCCACCCAACTTAACTCCTTTCTGAAGGAGGTCATAGACTGGACGTCTGCAAATAGCCTAAAACTCAATGGTCAAAAGTACTTCTTGTCATTAAAATCCTCTCAAAATGGACGATATTGATGTGGCGAGAACAGTTGGAGAGATTCCTAAGCCTGCCCAGGCAGTAAAATGCATAGGTTTTTAGATCGATGACAAGCTTACCACGGAAACACGGGCTAAAAAACTGGCTGGGTCCTGTTTTGGCATTCTTATATCCCTCAGAAAATTCCTACACATGCTACCTCTGTCAACCAGGAGAGCGGTGGTGCAGGGATTAATCTGCTCACGTTTAGACTATGGAAACTCCCTTTATATCGGGAGCCCAAAGTATGATAGAAAAAGACTTTGAGTAGCTGCAGCCAGGATCCTTCATGAAATCCCAAAACACCAATCAGCCAGTGCAGCACTTGCAGCACTGCACTGGCTGCCGGTTCAGAGAAGAATTCCATTCAAGGCACTTTATTTCACCCATCGGGTCATACATGGGAAAAGACCACTCATCATCGAGAAAGTAATCATCCCCTATGCTCCAAGGTGGACTCTCTGGTCCAGGAAGCTGGTGCTCCTAAGGTCGGCAGAGCGAGAAGCGTGGGCGTTCCTTTGCATACCTTGTTCCCAAACTATGGAACTCCTTCCCCGCTGCACTCAGATTTCAACTGTCGGAAGTTAGCTTCAGAACACTCCTTAAAACTCCATGGATGACTGAGAACATTGTGGCAAACTTTCCCAGCAACTGGCATCAGCCCCACTGCCGTTCTAGGGTCAGAGAAGGGGAGAGGTCCATAACTTCTCTGTCCCATCCTGCTCTTTGGTAGATAGAAAGTAAGGGAGAGGTTCACTCTCCTCTTCCACTCCATCATCCGTGGCCAAGAGCATGGTCAACTTGAACATCTCAATGGCTTCAGGTGATTCACGTGCAGGACCCTCAAAGGGTTCCTAGGAGTCTGTATGTCCACCACATAGGTGACATCACTCTTGCACTCTTTCACCTCAAATGACCCAGAGAACGGTCTTAGAGAGCATGGGGCTATCACCCACACATTCTGGCCAGGCTGAAACTAAACCAGCGTGCTATACTGGTAATACCAGCATTTCATGTCCTCTCCCGGCTAGCTTTCAGATTCTTCTGGGTGAGTTTCTGGAAGCGGAAGACCAACATGTAACAGAATACATCCTGGGGTGGATTCTTGGGAGCTTGATCAGCCCTCCTTCACCAAACTGAGAGGCCCTCTCATAGGGGGTCCATGTAGAAGGTCAAAATGACTGAAGCCTACCCCCTTCTGCAGAACCTCCCTGTATGCAAACAACAGACATGGTCACAGGAAATCCCACATATGCCTCATGAGTTCTAAGAACCCAATAATCATACCCTTCAGGGTACGGTTGAATCTTTCAACCAACTCATTGCCTTGTAGGTGGTAAGGTGTGGTGAACTTGTAGGTAACACCACACACCTTCCACATAGCCTTCATGTACAGTGACATAAAATTTAACCTTGTCAAATACCACCTACTTGGGAAAACCCACATGGATAAAGATCCCCATAAGTGCCCTTTCCACAGGGGGCGCAGTCACTGTCTTTAGAGGGATAGCTTCTGGGTACCTAGT
Organism: Pleurodeles waltl; assembly: GCF_031143425.1. Classification (NCBI taxonomy): domain Eukaryota; kingdom Metazoa; phylum Chordata; class Amphibia; order Caudata; family Salamandridae; genus Pleurodeles; species Pleurodeles waltl. The sequence goes on from NC_090450.1 coordinate 41,863,454, forward strand.
GGCATGGTCCATCAAGACCAGGATAAACCTGTTGCCCATGGCTGTCTTGGGATCCAGAGGCTGCACAGTGCCAAAGCCCACCCTCTTGAAAATGGTACTCACAACAGCAAAAGGTTGAAGAGGAGCCTTGCATCTCTTCCTGGATTTGCCACTTGCCTGGCAGGTTTGACAGGTCCTGCAGAACACATCTGAGGCCTTCATCATTTGGGGCCAATAAAGGTGGGTGACAAGCCTGCCAGTGGCACATCATAAGACAGACCCAGCAGTACTGCTCTAAAACACTGGGCTACCACCACCACATGGGCTGCCCCAGGCTCAGCAACTTTAGGCATGCTGTACAGGAGATAATTTTCCCATTATATCCGGTGCTATCCAGAGGTGTCACCAGCTGCCTTTGCCTTGGCCTGCTTACAAAGACCCTCAAGAGTGGGGCAGGCTTTCTGCACTGTGCAGAACTCCTCCCTGATGGGGCCTCCTTCCTGCTGCCAATGGGTCAACTAAGGTAGGTCCCCGGTCGACAACTTCTTCCCCTGTAGGTTTCAGGGTCCCCCCCCAAAGATTCAGCCTCCGCTCAGATCATGGGAATCTCAGGAGTGGGTTTCCCATGCCCCTTGCCTCTCCTCCTCCTGGCAAGCACTTGGGCCACCAGGCTCCATGTCCTTCTGATTATCCTCACTGGCGGCCATGGACATGTGGTCATGCATGCCCATTCTGGCATCCCTAACATCTCCAAGTGCAATCTGAGCTCTGCCTCCTGCCAGATAGTGTGGTCCAGGTCGTTCCCTAGCAGACAGTCAACTGGCATGGATGGACTCACAGCTACCCTCAAGGAACTTAAGACCCCACCCATTCAAAGAGAACCTGAGCTACCGAACAAGCGCTCACTGTTGTCTATTGCTACAACCTGATGGACCACATTAGGGATCACCTGCTGCTCAGACACCAGATAACAGCGGACTATTGTCATACTTGCTCCTGTATCTCGCAGAGCCTCCACCTTCCTCCCATTGATAGTCACCCACTACCTGTACTAATTAGTGTTATCAGGCATGGGGATTCTCTGGACCACCTCGTCCTCTCCCAGGGAGACTAGGGTTAACTCAGCTGGCTCCCCACCACTAACTGGGGCCAACTCCTCCCCAAGTGCTAAACTGGCCACCCCGTGTGACTGCCCATCAGTACAGGGCTGCGACTGTTTAGGACACTTGGGACTCTCCCTGAAGTTCCCTTCCTGGTTACTGGCAAAACATCTTAGCTGTCCCTTTCTTGTAGGCTTAATGGAAGGGAACCAACTTTTGTTTTCAACAGAAGGTTGGCAATCCTTACACTGGAAACTAGTTTGTGACCCTTTAGAGAACTCCTTACTGTTATCCTTGTCTCTCCACCTTCCTTCTTCTGTTGGGGACCCTGCGACCCTACCCACCCTTGGCTGAGTGTCCCACATATAACTTATTTTATACCCTAGTGCTAAGCCAGCAAACCGGCTCATTGGCAAGCTTTCTGGGGTCAAGAAGCTTACTGTCAATTAAGTGTTGGTGCAGCTCTTGAAAACAACAACCAGACAAGTGATCCCATGAAATCCAATTGTACAGCCCCTGATAGTCTGTTACCTCGCTGCTTTTCACCCAACTATCCAGTGCTCTGCAGAAAGAATCCATACACTCCACCCAAGTTTGTGACCCAGGTTTAGCACTGTTCCTAAACTTTACCCTGTAACTCTGGGGTGAAACCATACTTCCTGGTAAGGGCGTCCTTCATCTCATCTGATCCTCTACTTCTAAGGCCCGCAAGGTTTCCCTTCCCCTCTACTGAGAAACACTTCCACTGGCCTGTCCCAAATCTCTCTCTGGGACCCTGTGCATCCTCAGTGCCACCTCATACCCCCTGAACCACTGCTCTGTGTCATCACCCGCAACAAAATCTTTTACCACATCTTTGGGGATATGTACCATACCGCACTGTAGAACTGCTGTCACCATCTGTGCTGAACCAGCTCCTTAGATCCAGCTCCTTTAAGCTCAGCTCTTCAGCTAAAAGCATTTTCTTCTCCTCCATATCAATTGGAGCTTCTCTTCATGCTCCAGCTTGAGCTTCACCAGCTCCATTCAAAGCCTTCCAGCCTCCCACCTGTCCTCCAGCTCCTTTGGGGTCAGACCTCTGGAGGAAACACTGCTGCTTGCCCTGGAAGCTGCCTTCCTCCCAAGCAGACCAAGGTAATCCACAATATCATAATGCAGGTTCTACTCCTCTCCTCAGCACCTTTTGCAGCGCCTCCTTTCTATTGAGGCCTTTATTAGGACACTTGAGCTCCTTACAGAACTTTTTGAGCTGAAACACCGAATAGGTTTCCAACCGCTCCTGATCAAACACCAAATCTGCAGCATCTGCAGACTGAGACATGCTTATGGATAAGTTTCAAAAGTTTCTAGAAGGCAAAAAAGATCCCAAAAAGAATAAACAGTTTGTGGCAATGTACTGGTCTGCGATATGGAAGTAGTGTACACCAATCACTATATGTCAAGTACAAATACAAGTCCTGTCCTCACTGCTGATCGACAATGTTAGAAATGGGGTGTCTAGTTGGCAGTCATTTTACACCCTGCCCAATTAGGGACCCTCACTCTAGTCAGGGTAAGGGAGTCTCATACATAAGATAACCCCTGCTCACTCCCTTGGTAGCTTGGCTCAAGCAGTCAGGCTTATCTCAAAGGCAATGCTTGAAGTATTTGTACACACATACATACAGTAACACAGTGAAAACACCACAGAAGTACTCAACACTAGTTTACAAAAATAGTCATAATTTATCTGAATAAAACAAGACCAAAATGACAAAAAATCTACATAAACAAGTAAAGATATCACTTTTTAAAGGTTTAAATGAGTCTTAATCCATAGGAATCAATGGTTATATCCTTTTCACACAGTACCTGGGATGTGTCACAAACAAAGACGATGAGGGTCGCAAAGGAGGAAAAGCACGGAAAAGCAAAGTAATATGTTGGTTCCTTGCGGTGCAGGGGATGTGATGCGTTAGTTCCTTACTGGCAGGGGAGGTGATGCGTCTGTTCTTTACTGGCAGGGGAGGTGATGTGTCAGTTTCAGGTCACACAGCCTCAGTTCCCACTACGGTACAAGCACGATGAGAAAGTGATGCCAAGCATGATGCGTGGAAAGTCCAGATGCGCTGTGATGATAGGTCAGCGGTGGAAAAGACACTGCTTCGATCCAACAGGCTTCATCGATTTTCAGCTGTGGTGGTCTGATGCATGTATTTTCTTCCCCAGGACACCAGTTTCCACTTGCAAGGGCACAGGGACTGGATTAAGCACCACTTGGCAAATAAGGACACTCAGCAGAAGAGCCCAGGCACTGGTAGGTGAAGTTTGCCCCCCTTACTAACAAGAGGCAAACTCATTTCAAGCCCTTGGAGAAGCTTAGAAAGCAGGATGTAGAAAGTAACATCGAGTCCTTTCACTCCCAGGACAGAAGCAGCAAGCAGCAGGCCAGCACAACAAAGCCACAGGCAGAGTGGCAGTTCCTTCTCCAGCATCCGCCTCTTATTCCTGGCAGAATGTTCTCAGTCCAGAAGTGTTCTAAAATTGTGGTCTCAGAGCTTCCATACTCATTTCTGCCTTTGAAGTTGGCCAACTTCAAAGGAACGTCTTTGTAGTGCACAAGACCCTGCCTTTCCTAGCCTGGCCCCAGACACACTCCAGGGGTTGGAGACTGCTGTGTAGTGACAGGCACATCCGTATTCAGGTGCAAGTGTCAGCTTCTCCTACCACTCTAGCCCAGGAAGACTCATCAGGAAATGCAGGGCACACCTCAGTGCCTTTTGTGTGACTGTCTAGACTGAATTCACACACACAGCCCAACGGTCATCCTGACCCAGACATGTATTTCAGCAGACAGGAAGAGGCACAGAATAGTTATGCAAGAAAAAGCCCACTTTCTAAAAGGGCAATATTCAAATTACAATCTAAGAACCATCTTCACCAAAAGATGTATTTTAAAATTGTGAGTTCAGAGACCTCAAACTCAATGGGCCTGATTACAACTTTGGCGGAGGGGGTTAATCCGTCCCAAATGTGACGGATATCCTGCCCACCATATTACGAGTTCCGTAGGATATAATGGACTCGTAATATGGCGGGCGGGATATCCGTCACATTTGGGATGGATGAATCCCCTAGGCCAAAGTTGTAATCAGGCCCAATATCTCTATCTGCCCACAATGGGAAATTACACTTAAAAGATATTTCGAGGAAATCCCCATGTTACCCTATGAGAGAGATAGGCCCTGCAATAGTGAAAACCTAATTTAGCAGTATTTCACTATCAGGACATGTAAAACATGCCAGTACATGTCATACCTTTAAAATACACTGCATCCTGCCCATGGAGTTGCCTTGGGTCTTTCTTAGGGGTGACCTAAATGTAGTGGAAGGGAAAGTTTTGGCATGACAAGTGGCGCACTTGCCAGGTTGAACTGGCAGTTTAAAACAGCACACACAAACACTGCAGTGGCAGGTCTGAGACATATTTACCGGTTAGTGGTGCAGGCCCACTAGTAGCATTTGATTTACAGGCACTGGGCACACATAGTGCACTTTACTAGGGACTTAGCAGTAAATCACATATGCCCATCATGGATAAACTAATCACCAATGTCATTTAGACAGGGAGCACTTGCATTTTACCACTGGTCAGCAGTAGTAAAGTGCCCAGAGTCCTAAAACCAGCAAACATGGAACTCCGCACGGGATCAAAAACAGGAGGTCAGAAGCCAAAGAAACAGGGGAAACCATGCCAAGGCTGACAGATCTAACAGAGGGTATGGTTAAGCAGAGCTATTTACATGTCTGACTCTATCTTGCTTGCAGAAGACTATCGCAGACCATCCTGCCTCTACATCATTAGATTGTTAAAGTGTAATACACTCTTTAGGGAGGAAGACACCATCTGTTGTTTCTTTTGTTCCTGAAAGAAGTATTTGCTCAGAGTATAATGTCACAATATGCAATGATAAAGCATGCTTAGCAGACTGTTTGACTACCCACTATGCAAGGCAGTGGCTAGTTTATCTCAACCATTAGGGTTACAATAATTTGCTACTGATTTACCAGGACCTGCTCCAATATGGTACAACCCCTTACAAACATGACTCTCAGGGTAGTGGGAGCAAGCAGTCACAGACTTCTCAGGGAAAACGTTTTGAAGAGCTTACACTCAGCAGTCAACCATTTACCAGAAAATAGAAAAATGTAATTCTTCAGCCCAGTCTTTTAAACCTAGCAAGTACCTTAATCACAAAGGTGTGCTAAATGATACACAATCCCAGCAGTCATACAGTTCTCTGACCTTGAGTGAAATTATTTTTGTCACTAAACTCTCCCGGCTCCCTCTACTACTCCCTTATGGGTGCCTACACATATTTGAGCCCTTTCCCACCTCTAGTTCAAGCCTCTCACTTGATGTCTGCGAAGGCAGCAGTCAGTCAAAAGTCTATGTGGTCATGTGGGAAGTGGGGCATGGGCAGCACCAAAATGTATGCTTGCCCAGCCTCAATCTGTAAAGCCCACACCACTGATGATGCTGTGGCTGCCTGAAATGGTCCCCCAGGATTGTGGTTATGCAGCTACCTCTGGGCTGAGAAAAGGTATAGTCTGGGTAGAGCAAAGGGTTGTCACAGGAGCTGTGGTCACATTCAGACCAGAGATAGGCAAAGCCCTGGTCAGGCCTACCTTGATCACAGCGATTGTAGCCCCTGTCAGGGCCCATAGCAATCTTGGTAGCAGTAGGCCCTGTCTATGCTCAAGGGATCACTGCAGCTTTAGTCCTTGTCTGGGCCTACAGCTGTCATGGCAGTTGTAGCCTCATCTAGGCCTATGGTGATAACAGGAATTGTAGTGATCACCTGTGACGATGGCAATCACACACTTGCAGCACCTATCTGGTCCTACAGCAGTAATGTACTTGTGGCCTTGGCTGGGCCTACAATGATTATGCAGTTACGGTTCCTGCCAGAAACTTGGATGAGAGACCTTGGGGCCCAACAGGACACACTGGCCCTTCCTAGCTCATTCTTGTGCAGAGAAATGCTCGGTCTCTTTCCTCTTCGACAATCTTAACTCTTGCAGGCCCAGGCTGTCTCCTTCCTTCTCTCGGCATGCAGATTGGCTTATGGATTCTTCAGAACAGATCAATAGCTCCTCCAGCAGAAAGTGCAGAGTTCAGATGATGTCCACTCAACTTTGGGAGACTGTCTGCTAGACATGCACTGTTCTTGGTTGCACAGAAGTCCTGTGCATATGCCGAGGTGCGCTCTCTTCTCTTGTCATAAAATACTTGCAACTGAAACACAGTTGGTGTTTGAGTACTATGATTTTTCTTCAAGGCACTGCACCCTCTACACTCCTTCAGCTACTCCATTCCTGGCACCCTTTCAGCTCTGAATCTGCACCTGGTGATACTACTAAGCTACTGAGCTCTTCCAAAAATCCTGTATTCTGTGATCACCACTTTATGACTATGGATCAAGAACACTTTTTTAGAGGAAATGCAAGTACTCTATTTAGATCAATGACTAACAAGAGGGAGAGGAAGGAACAGGGGTTGAGGTCTTGGAAGGAATCCAGATCGATCAGGAAAAAAAAAAAAAAAACAGAAGAGCTAAAAGAAATAGAAAAGAACAATATCCTCTCAGGAGCCAGAAAAACCAATAGAGACATCTAATCTAGTGGTCAATTTATTGAATTACGAACTAACAATCAATAAACAGCGAACGCTAAATAAGGGTCTTTCATTTTGTCCTGAAATTCACTATAATTATGTGGGTACTCGAATTGACATCCTCAAATTTATTAGAAAATTTAAATTAGCAACATTTCATGCAACACAGTCACAAGGCATGGAACGTAATAAGGATAAAACACAAATAGTGGATCATAGAATGTAGATTATATATTGATCAGATTTCAGACTTAAAAACTATTTTTGACTTCTATCATGATTTGTCAGATGAAGAATATACTGAAATGGAAGTTTTGCAGGAATTGAATCTTGACACTTATCAACATAAATGTAGTAATTTCAAAGAAAAATCTAAATTTTGTCCAGTTTTATCACCTGGCAAAAAAATGTATATCTTTTCAGAACCTGTGTTGGAAGATGTAGAGAGACTACAAAAGAGAAGACATCATGGACACCGGAAAATGATCGTTTGGCGTTAAAAAGTTCATGAATAATAATGAAATTATACCAGCGGACAAGGGTAGAAATATTTTGATTCTTAATGCACAAGATTATATTGCAGAAGCATAAGACAATTAAATTATGAGTTCAATTACAAAAAACGAACCCATAATCCAATAAATCGAATGATTTATCAACTGCATTCAAAATTGGATGATTGGCATCAACAATTGCTGCTTAATATTGTGAATACAAATTCTTGAAAAAGGAAAATCCAACTTTACCTACAATTTACTTTTTACCAAAGATTCATAAATCATTGACTGCCCCACCGGGTAGACCAACTGTATCTGCATGTGATTCACATTACGAGAGAGTATCTGATTATGTTGACTTCTATCTGGCACCCATTGTAATGACATTGAGCTCATATATAAAAGATTCAGGGGACCTATTGAGAATTTTAACAAATATAAACTGGAGTGATGAATACTTGTTAGTTACAATTGATGTAGTATCTTTATATACTTCTATTAATCAAGAAGTTGGATTGAAAGCCTGTGAATATTTCTTAAGGCAAAGAAGTATAACAGAATTTGAACATTATAAGATGTTACTCTCTATGATAGAAATAGGTCTTAAAAACAACATGTTCATGTTTAATCATGAGATTTATCAACAAATGTGTGGTACAGCAATGGGCATTTCCCTTTCTCCAAATTATACCAACCTAGTAATGGGATGATGGGAAAGGGAAATAGCATGGGGCAAGACCAATGGTATGTATATGGATAAGATTGCATTATGTTTACGGTTTATTGATGACCTTTTTATCATCTAGCATGGGTCACAAGGTGAATTTATGACATATTTTTCAACTTTGAATACTAATGATGTTGGACTACAATTCACCTGTGAGACAAGTAAAACTTCAATTAATTTTTTGGATATCACTATTTATGTTGATAAGGATAAATTAGGCACAACAGTATATCGTAAAGAAACCTCAACTAATAGTGTATTACATGGTAAACGTTTTCATCCAAAACCCTTAATAAAAAGCAGACCATATGGTGAGTCAATTAGAATGTGGAGAAATTGTTGAAGTGAAAAGGAGGTACAATTAAAATTTAAGAAAACAATTCAAAGATTCAAAAAGAGATGATATAATTAAAAAATCCTGAACAAGAATTTAGAAAGGATGAAAATGATTAGTTGTGATGAAGTATTATTCTCAAAACAGATCAATATAGGAGAAAAGAAACAAGATGAGAATAACTGAGAATGATAATGAATTACAGGAAAGAAAGTGGCTCAATAAGGGACATTTTATCCAAACACTGGCATGTGATTTGCAGGGATCCGGATTTAGGTCCTATACTAGGTTCAAGACCCTTAATTACATATCGTAAAGCACCTTCAATCAAGGATTATGTAGTGAGGAGTCACTTTTCATTGAAAAATGAACAAAATGGGTAGAGGAACAACAACAAGGATTTGTTAAATGTAATAATTGCAAAGCTTGTAAGATTGGTAAATCAACAAAAGTGGTTAAATTGCCAAATGAAGCTGAAATTCAAATAAGGCATATAATTACCTGCAATACTAAATACATGTTTATGTGATTGAATGCCATTGGGGTTTAAAATATGTAGGTAGTACTATTTGTATGCTTAAAAAAAGAATTTTGGAAGACATTAGAGCGATTACACATAATGATCTTACCTATGCAGTAGCAAAACATTTAAAAATGCACGAAACTAATAGTTGGAAAACTTTGAGGTATTATGGAATAGATCACATTCCCGAACATGACAGAGGAGGTGATAGAACAAGGAAGTTAAGACAGTTAGAATCTAGATATATTATTCAAATGAGAACAAAAACATCTTGTGGTTTGAATAATGACAAGGAACTTTTTGTACATTTATGAATTTTCTGTAGATTATAATTTGGCAATACATTGATATCTGCAAATATTCATTGGACTGTTACAACAAGAGCATATATTTTAAAGATTTTTCATATGAAGGTGAATCAGATTTTGGAAAGGCAAATATATGGAAGATACTTTAAATTAATCAAACAAATTTAATTAATTAAAAATTGTTTTTTAATTTATAAATATATGGACTAGCAAACCATTTATGAGAATTTTTTTATATAACCTTGAAATTTGTAGTTTTTTTCTTTCGAACATTTTATTAATTTAATTGTAAAGATAATTTGTGCTAATATGCTTCTTTATTTTGTTTAGAATTACATTGTGAGGCAATTCTCTATCTTTATTTTTGATTTATTTATATATAAATTAATAAATTTTTCTTGTAATATACCACGAATTCCACAATGCATTGCATTGGTAACATTGTGATGTGAATATAAAAATTAGTTGAGGGTACGGTCTAGTCTCATGCTTCGCACCAGCTGCAGAGCATGTCGCTTTCTTGACCGCATTGTTTGGAAATATATATATATATATATATATGTATATGGTTAGTATACAAACACTATACTTAGCTTCATATATTTTCACCTTGATGATATATAGATATGTATATATCATCATGGCACAAAGATATGAAGCTAAGTTTAGTATTTGTATACTAACCATCACTGTATTGTGGTAGTTGATATTCTGAATGCAGTTTTTTGGCATGACAATAATAAAACTGGATATTGTGGTAGAACATATTTCAATATGTGTGATGGAGAAATGCAATGAATGGGCCAATCGATGTGCATCGTGAAATTGATAAAGTTAGTTGGGAGGATTGAGGTAAAATGCAGGATTGAAGAATTTATTGTAAGTCATGGGTAGTACATGTAATAGATTTATGTAAGGTTTGGTTGAAGGGATGAAGGCCTTTGGGTGGTACAATATGGCCTGTGTGCTGAATGCATTGAGTACAGGGAAGGATTAGGTTTGCAGAATAGTTCAAGCTGGTATGGGACCCCCACCTCTAGAGGGGAAATTGAACAGCTGTTTTACCATGGTCGATAGATGGAAGGACGATATAGAAAATGTTATTTGATAAGTAAAGTATGGAAATAATATTTAAAGTCTAGATAAATAGAAAGATAAACATGTAGACAATGATGAGAGGTCCATCTAGCATTCATTAAACTCACTAGTCTTGCAACAGACAGTACATGACATCCATCTTTGGCCTTGCATGTTGGAGAATTGTAGAACAGTTACAGTCTGTACAGTTAGTGATAATGGGAAATTGCCAATTTGTGAAGAAAATACTGAATCTGACAAGACTCTCACTTTCTAAACTTACTCCATCCACCGATACCCATGGTGAAGGAAAGTCCACAGGCGCATTTGCCACTAAATTTAGCACTTTCTAGTAAATGGATGGTTACACGATTCCTAAGCAAGTACTTAGACATTTGGAAATTAATAATTTTTGAGTGTGGTTCAGTGTATGAGTGAAGGGATCAGATACTGATCATGGGCTCTACTATTATGTAATGTGGAGCTGTGAATTGTAAATGATGAAAATTGGGAAACCAGTAGTTGACTGCAAGACCCTATTAACAAAACTATACATGTATGTTTTTGCTCTTTCTTGAAATAGGTGTGGACTAATGAAGCTCTAATGAAAGACCTGATAAAAGTCTATGGATTTCAAAGGTAAAAAGTTTGTTTGTTTGTTTCTTCTGCTGAGGCTGGTGTAATGAGGAGACATATATTTAGTGAATTCAGCAGCACATGTACAAAGAGGACATAGCCTCAGTAAGGTGTGCCTTCCTGCACACAAACTAACATGATAACAATGCAGACACCCTTTCGGAATGATGACAGGGAGCATAAGTTGGTGCTAATCAGCCCCATGTGCTTCAGCATTAGGAGAGAGGAGAGCTGTGCCATGTCTTTGACACAGTGCAGTGCAGTATTTCACTTGATGTTATACTTACAAACCTTTTACCCAATTTAGCAGGAGCAAGGTTCCCTATTTTGGCACAAACCAACAGTTATATGTCTTTCTCAATGTGGGAGTGTGTCAAAATACACGGGTAGGTGCATGTGAATGTCCCTGGCATGCCTGTCATAAAGGTAATGCAAGGCAGTATTATTTGCTGGATTTTGTTACTTTTATTTTTTTAACCAAATCCATGCAAAGCCACAAGAATCCTTATTAGTTTGATTCTGTAAATCTCAACATGGATTTTGTGTCAGGGCGGGACCAAAAAGTGACGCAACTCCAACAAAAAGTCTTAGTAAATCTAGGCCCCAATGACAACAACAAATAAATGGAAAATAACAAGTGTTAACAGTGTTAATACCTGTGTTTTCTGCTGTTATTTGCATTTGTTGTCCACCAGTACTTTGCTCGTAGAAAGCAGTTACAGTATTTCTGTGATGTGCCATGTGGTTTCATTGTGTGTACGCGGCCTGTATGCATCACACACAGCACTATAAAATGATGCTTGATGTCACTGAGAAACTCCACACCATGGCTCACCTTTGATGACAGTGTAGATTTTTCTTCTCTCTTTTGTTCCACAAAGTCACATGCCTCAGGTCAGGTTCCTTCTCACAATGCTTACTTTGCAAAGTAATATGTTCAAGGGCCCAATATGTCGTGCTGCTTCCAGTACGAAAGCTGTCAAGTCAGGATGCAACCTCAGGCCTCAAGCATCCATCACAATTCATTCCCTGCCCATTTAGCTCACTCTCACAGGTTGTTTTATCCCTTTTCCCCTTTGTCATAGTTTTCTCGTATTTCTTTCTCTTATTCTTGGTCCAAGTCTGATGGTGAAAAATAAGTCCTGGTCCCCCAAAATGAGTGAAATTAAGCACTGCTGGAAGGTCCTTCCAGGTACTCCTGCATATCTCAGTCTTAAAGGAAGCTGAATTCTATAGTGACCTCAGGGCAACTCTGGTTGTCTTCCACAACCATTGTAACGATTTTTAACAGGTACATGCCATAAAATAAACAGCGTTTGGCAGAGCCAAAGCTCTCACCTAATGTTAAAAATGGGTGAGGCATGCCAAAACAGTTTGTATGGGTTCTGACAAAAAACAAGGATTGTCCCTCTGTTTTTATATCGGGAGAGGTGGACTGCAAAGTACAAGAAAGTGCATTACTAGTGTGATTAGCGGAAAGCATGAGTGTCTTCTTCCAAGTAGAAAATCCTGCATGCATTGTACAGACTGGGGGCAATGTTACAGGATTTTGCTTCTGAAGAAGGGTCTCTAGAAACTTACGTAAAATTTCCCAGTTCAGAGATTCTTCATTAGTTGAATGTTATTCACAAAACTGAAAGTTCTGCAATAACTAAAATACACGTTACATCCATCCTCTGAGAAAAGTAAATAACCAACATCTAAAAAAAGACCTAAATATATGCCCTTAAAAATGTCATGACAAAGGTCATCATGGTTGTGATCTAAAACAAACATTGTAAAGAAAATAGGTAATTCCTACAACACCTGCTGGCCTCAACACTACTGTGTTTTCCCCTTAAATGGTTGCTGTACATGGATGTGCGATGGAATGGCTTTGAACATATTTAAAGGTGTCTGTCCATTGATGCAGCTGAAGGCTAGAGTGACAATGCAATAATATATACAGAAAGTGAGGGAGCAAACAGAATGGGGTAGGAGGAAGGAGAAGCACAGATGGAGAGAGGTTGCCCCTCATGCATTAGACTTCATGATTTTGACATAAGCAGTGAAAGGATCTGACATATCAGTCAAAACAATGCTTCTTGGGCATTTCAAATCCAAGAATAGGGAGAAAAGCCACTGAATCAGGAGCAGTAAACTGAAATAGACAACAAGCCACTGGGGCAGATACAAAACAGATTCTAAGTCTACATAGTTTATAATGTTTACCATTTGTCTATGTGCCAACAGACATCAAAAGCTGTCATTAAGAGAGACCTAAAAGCCACTGCAATACGACAGTTATATTAGCTGTACAATGATACAAACTGTCCATAAACTCACACATGACCTCAAGAATGACATAACAAACTGACATCACTGATGCACTGACACACTGGGAATCAGTTAGCAAAAAGAGCTTGCTGTATTTTAACGTGCAGAGTGTGCAATTTGATAGACATTAAATTAAGATACAAGACTGTGGTACTATGTTCAGTGTTTAGATATATCCTTGCAGACATGGACTGCAGTTGTAAACCTACAGCTCCACTGCCAACCTGCAGACATTATTTTAAGAAAGGTTGGAAATTTATACTCACAAGCAATAGTTATTATTAACAATATGTCATAAGTTCCTTTGTGAGGCACCGAGGTAGGAACACTGTCAAGTTCTGTGTTCGCTGGTCACTTCTTTGCACTTAGAGAGAGATTATGTGGCAGTGTAGGATGCACTATGTGAGACAGCAGAGTGCCTTTAAATAAACAATATGTCCACTGAAGCCACAGTACTCCTATGATGTTTGCCAGTGGTGGCGGCCTTTATGAAGCTATAAAGAATAAGCAGCACATGTACGACCCTCAGTGTTTGAGACTCGCAATTTGCATTTTTTTGCGGCTTACGATTTGCGGGTCTCAAACACTGATGTACAACTGTGTCTCAGACACTGTTTGCGACTGTCAAATGGGTCACAAGGGACCTGCCTCATTAATATTCATGAGGCAGGTCGCAATTTGCGACCCATTGGGAATGGCCAGCACTCATAAAGGTGGTGACCTGCTGGGGTCAGCAGACCACAATGTGACTACTTTTTAACTAATGCAAACAAACAGAAATGATGGACAGAATGCAGAGCCAATCAAACATTCACCCCCAGTCACAGATCTGGGTTTTATCCCCCCCAGTTTGGACCCAGACATATGCAAATCAGTCTTGACCCTGTTCTACATGGGAACAGTCCAACCCAAACTGCCAGGCTAGGTCCTCCCTGGACCAGAAACCAGCATCCTAGGACCAGTTTCAGGGTATCACCCTTCATCAGCTATGCTAGCCTAAATCCAGTGGCATAGTGAGCCCGGGACCTACGACTGGGCATACCCGACGCACTTATGGTTAAAATGCAAACAAACACAAATGATGGACAAAATTCAGAAACAATCAAACATTAACCCCCAGTCACAGATCTGGGTTTAATACATCAATTCTTTTGCTCACCACATTACCCCATTCAAGCTAGCCTAGCTGATGAAGGATGATACCCCGAAACCGGTCCCAGGTTACTTGTTTCTGGACCAGGGAGGACCTAGCATGACAGTTTGGGCCAGACTGTTTGAATGGTAACAGGGTCAAGAGTGATTTGAATATGTCTGGGTCCAAACTGGGGTGATGTGGTTAAAGGAAAACACGATGTATTTCAAAAAACAAAAATGAAAAGTTTTCTTTCCATTTTTTAAGTGTAGACAGTGGTCCGTGGGACCACTGTCTACTCTGAAAAAATGTTTGTGCCCCTATTCTCAAAGGAGAATGGGTCCATGGAAGACCCATTCCTGTTGGGAAATGGGTTACCACCTCCTTCAAGGAGTTGATAAAGTATGAATGTTTTGTGACCACATTCTGGTCACAAAACATTTATACATGGCCCTGTGACTCACTATTAGGAAGGGACACCATTTATGTGCCTCTTCCTAATAGTGACTCACAATTCCTAGTCGATAATAGCTATCAACTCGCAATATGGGGTAGTACATCCTAGAATGCATTTTACCTGTCACAAACAGCCCAATGGGCCATTTGTGACTGGTAAAATGTGTCATACATCTGGCCCCTAAGTTCTTCAGAGCATCCGTAGTAGGCAATTGAGAGATGTTGTTGCTGCAGTCAGCACCATTTCGCTAGAGTTATCAAAAACCTTGGAGACTGTTTGTGATCCCCTTTTGGAATTGAAAGAAGCCCGAACTGAATACTGAGAGATGTTCTTAGGTAATACATAGTATTTGTTGAGACAAACTTGTATGTCTAAAGTATTGTTTCAAAGCTAACCTTCAAGGATTTTATACAAAGATGCATTTGCACTACTTGTTTATCTTTGTGGTGAATGATAAGGGTCCTCACCATTTTCTCATAATATGGAGTGTAATTACCCTATCACTATAAAAAAGTACAATAGTTTCAAATAATATCGACCATAGTTTTACAGAGAATATTTGTGTTTCAGTTTCCAGGATTTTGAGAGTTCAATCAATCAATCAATCAATCAGTTTTTATCAAGCGCATCTACTCACCCGTGAGTGTCTCAAGGCACTGGTGGTGGGTCTGGGCCTCATTCGAAGAGCCATGTCTTGAGGTTCTTCCTGAAGATGGTGAGTGATGGGCTTTGTCTGAGGTGCATGGGCAGGTTGTTCTAGCTCTTATCTGTGAGGTAGGCGAAAGATCTTCCTTCAGCAGTGGTTTTCCAGATATGTGGGATGGTGGCTAGCGCCTGCTGGGAGGAGCGGAGGGGTCCGGCTGGGCTATGGAATGAGATGTGATGGCTCAGGTAGGCTGGTCCGATGTTGTGAAGGGCCTTGTCGGTGTGAGTGTGTATTTTGAAGTTGATACGCTTCTCCACTGGGAGCCAATGAAGGATCCTCAGGTTTTGGGAGATGTGTTCCTGGCGGGGAGGTTCAGGACGAGTCTGGCGGTGGCGTTTTGGATGAATTGTAGTTTCCTGATGTTCTTTGTTGCGGTGACAGCGTAGAGTGCGTTGCCGAAGTCGAGCTTGCTTGTGACTAGGGTATGGGTGATTATCTTGCGGCAGTCGCTGGAATCCAATTGAAGATTTTGCAGAGTTGGCGGAGGGTGTGCCAGCAGGAAAATATGACTGCGTTTTACGTTGGGTCATTGATAAGGAAGAGTTGAGGATGATTCCTAGGTTGCGAACGTGGTCAGTTGGAGTAGGCGGTGCGCTGAGCGATGTGGGCCACCAGGAGTCTTCCTGGCTGAAGTGGAGTTTCCAACAATGATGAGCTTGGTCTTGTCTGAGTCGAGCTTAAGGCAGCTCTCCCTCATCCAGGCAGTGTCGGCTTTGATTCCGGTGTAAAAGTTCCTCTTAGATTTTTCTGGGTCTTTCTGTGAGGGAGATAAATGATTGAAGGTCAGCATAGTTCTGACTAGGAGTGGTGATATCTGGTGTCTTTGTTTTCTCTATTTCATTCTAATCTCTATTTATCTTGTGTAGGGTTGCCTTTGCTTTTGGAGAGGTAAGGAAACATTCACAGCTCCCGCTGGCTCTGGAGTAAAAGCTTACTTCTTTCTGTTACCACTTATGATTATAAACAGTCATTGAGCATATTTGAAGAGGTGTCACTATTTATAGCTTCTGTGATGTCACTTGTGGAACACAGTTTATTAATTAGTGTAGTTACGCAAACTCAATGCGTAATAAAGTCACAACTCCGTGTCGGGTATAGTGAGGCTTGTTTGCAAAACGTTAGCTTCATCCTAGGAAGGTGTGGCTGAGAGCACTCAGACTTGTAAAGCATTGAGTAGTTCCAAAACAGTTGAATAAAAAGAACATGAAACATAATAAAGATCTGACACCAATTTATAAAAATATGGCGTACTTTCAGGTTTGAGTAGACATGTTAATGGCAAAAATCCACTGGAGGTTTCTGAGATATGAATTCTTAAAGAGACAGTGAATCACAGATTTTCAAAATTGGCGCAACAAATCATTGTAATCTACAGTGGCTTGCGCTTTAATATTAACCAGGGCAAGTAACTTGAAAACAGCTATAAAAGCACTCTTGTGATGACTAACTCCAGCAGTGAGCCAGTCACTGGTCCCAAAGGTGCTCAGTAAAATAGATACCTCATAGTCAAAGCATCCTCCCGTCCAGTTTCAGTATCTTGGCAAACCATCATAGACTTCTATTCAATATAGTGGTCTTGATGCAAGCGAGATAGGATGCTGAAGAGGCTCAAGGATGTTGAGGACGCAGAGTCCATGTGTGTCAGGCCCTTCATGTGGCCACCCCTCAGTCCATGAATGGAGTGGGGCAACTTTGGCAACAGGGTCGATGTCCCTCGAAGTCCTGGGGAAGACCATCCAAAAACCAGTTGCCACTGGCCTGCTGGTCGCAGCGAAATCAGCAGTCCACTTTAACTGGCAGTAACTTCCTTGCGCACTCCAACAACTCCCAAGTCCAGCATAGTCAGATGCAGCTTTTGAAGGTCCGGACTCTGTCTCCCAGGCTGCACTTCAGGGGTCAGTGGCAATCAGCTGTTCCTGGATACCAACTCACCAAGGTAGGTTTCTTCAGCTTTTGTGGCCTGTAGCAGTAACAAGGGGCCAGATGTATCATTCATCACAATAGCGATTACCTAATTGCGATTTTTAGTGAATCGCAATTAAGTAATCACTATTGGAATGTATGAAACTCCAGGAGTTTCAAACTGCGATTCGCAAGGACTTGGAAATGGACCTACCTAATTAATATTCATGCAGTAGGTCACAATTTGTGAGCCATTGCGATTGGCTACAATCACAGGGATGGTGGCCTGCTGGGCTCAGCAGACCACAATGTCTGTGATTGGTTTTCAATAAAGCAATCTTTTTGTTTTTAAATGCAGCCCGTTTTCCTTTAAGGAAAACGGGATCCGTTTAAAAATGAAAAACAAAAAGTTTTCTTTTCATTTTTTAAGAGTAGGCAGTGGTCCGTGGGACCACTGCCTGCTCTTAAAAAACGTTTTCATGTGCATTCACAAAGGGGAAGGGATCCCTTGGGGACCCCTTCCTCTTTGCAGATGGGTTACCACTAATTTGAAATTTGTGGTAACCGCAATTGTTTTGCGACCGCATTCACGGTCACAATACAGTCATACAGACCTCTGCGATTCGGTATTAGGAAGGGACACCATTGACACGCCCCTTCCTAATACTGAATCGGTATGTAGCCGCAAATCCAATATGCGATTCGGTAACAAGTTACCGAATCGCAAATTGGACTTGTTACATACCAAAATGCATTTTTGCAATCGCAAACGGGCTATTGGGCCGTTTGCAATTGCAAAAATGTTTGATACATCTGGCCTAAGAAGTCATCTAACTAACTATTGGAGTCTTCTGTCTCTTTTCCTTGAGGAAGCAGTACAGGCACAGTTTTCCCTTTAACAGCCCAAGAAATAGCAGGTGCAGTACAATTTTTGTTACTGTCTCTCTTTGTCGGCTCCAGGGAACATCACAGCAGTCCTTTTTTGGTGGTCTCTCAAGCACAGAAATGATCTGGGTGCCACTTTCATGCCAAGGTATCTGGCAAAAACAATGGCACAGCAAATATGTTTCATGGGACGAGACATATTTCCTTTACTAATGCCAATTTTGTATATTTTTCCCTGTTTTACTTGTATTTTTTTTTGTAAATTTTTTGTACTGTGTTGATACATTTGTGAAACTCAGTGTATAAAATGCACCTTATGAAAAATAATCTACAATACAACCAGTGTGGGCTAGTATTTGTTCATCGCCTATTAAAAGTTTGAAAATGTTTTTAGAACGATGTGAACGCTGAAAAAATCATCGTAAAGAACTTTGCGTCTTAGATTTATTTCATTTTTAATAATCCTCATTTTTTTGTGTGTTTAGGATTTCAGAGCCAGAGGAACATGCTGGGATTGTGTCTTTTCTCTTCTCATCGGACGCCTCTTACCTTACAGGAGAGACCATCGTGGTTGGGGGGGGGTTCAGATCAAGACTCTGAAATGAATACAGTATTCACCTTTCTATGCATAACTTGAGCATATAATAAGTTCAGGTCTTTAAACAGCTGGAACTACACTTTATCAAGATGTTACAGAAAAGTAGGTAGTCAACTTAATATAGCTTTCATACACTTAATCACCTTTCTTGGAAACACCTGTTGAACCGCATTATGTACACAGCCTTCATACATCATGTCAGCATGTTCTAAGTTTAAAAAAACATTTTCTCAGCCTGTTTTGCATTAAGACCTATGTGTGACCTATTTAGTTTTGACACACGAACTCAGTGTTTTAGTATCCTCCTTATTGCAGATAGCCAAGTTGTCCATAGTTCACTGCATGTTGTTCTCCACGGCCACCGTTGGTAAGTGCAGGGCTCTCAGAAAGACAATGATGGTGAGTGGTCTAAAACATAGTACTGCAATTTATGTACAGTTTATGGCCATGTATGTGATGCTGGTATTACTGAACAAAAGCTTTTATTAAACACAAATGTTACTTGTTTGAAGTGTGCGTATACTATGCCTCTGTAATAAAATATATATATATATATATATATATATATATATATATATATATATATATATATATATATTTATATTTATATGTTCTTTGGACTCATTCTTTCTCAGCACACCTTAGAATGTGCCATTTGCTAGACCACTGGAATGTTGAGAGTGCCATTGAAGACAATGATGTGACTCAGGCCAATAACAGATGGATGCTCCAGTACCCCAGTGCTTTGATGTTTCTCCCATATTAAGAACATTCAGCCCTCGATGAGTGGGTTGTTCTAATACCATGTTAATCATTTTCTTAGACTATACTGGTAGCTAAAGGCCATCTCCTTACTTATAGGCCGTTGGAAGCGACTAAGGCCTATAAAACAGGAAGGTGACCTTTCACAACCTGCACATCCAAAGCCAGGATGGCAATAATGCTATAACATTGACAGGTGACTGGGCCATGACCCTCGATGGCTGATATGAAGGATGGCGTTTTTGTGACAAGAGTTGCTGTTGAAACCTCTACGCCCTATAGCAAACGATATATAATTTCCATTTGATATGCAAAGCAAGTTAAACAAATCATTTTTGCATTCACGTTGAACATCGAATACCTCTCATATTTAGGTATAAGAAAACGTTCTTGTTATTAGGTGCACTATTACAACAAGCATTTGCAATGGGTCTCGCGTTTACTTGTTTAAAGCTATTAGCGTTCTAAACTCCTAACTGTACTTTTCTTGCCACATAAACTGAAAAGTAAAACAGTCTCACATAAACAAGCCCACAGCTGTCATGAGTGCTAAGCAAACAGAAGTTTGTTCAAAGTGAAACGTATCGGTAAAAGTGCAATTATCCATGTAACCGGTAAGAGTGCAAATATCCATGTAACAGGGTCGATGTCATGCAAAGCGCTAGATTACCGCCCAGCGAGATCGCGCTGCCTACGAATTAAAGAGAAAAAATAGTGCAGAAGCCATACGGACAACATGGAGCCTTGTATGTTTTCAATAGTTGGCCGGTGTGCTCGAGGAGGGCTAAACACCGGAAAAGGCGTATGCATGCCTTTCACTAATGAAATCAAGCAAATTTTAAAAGGCAAGCCCATGAACTAATGATGAAGCTGAAATGAAGGTTTTACATTTATTAGCGCTTAAACGTAGTGTTGAAATAATCATGTGTGACTTTAACCGAACTAATAAAGATTGTACGGGGACAAAATGTGCCCTTAGAGTAGTTTGCCAACATTCATAAGCGTGCTTTATATAACGTGATGTATTAGAATTGCACTAATCCGACATAATCGTGAACGTGTGCTATGATTTGCTTGCTTGAAATGCTTTAGCTTAGCATTACTTTAGTGGAGGCTTTGGCCTATTTGCCTGGTCTCACGGTTTAGATGCTCGTATTTTTCCAATGTGCTAATAAACGTGTATTTTTGCTTGAAGCTGTACTTTTCCACTGAGATCGTTCACATGCTTATCTTAAAGTTTCGTGCCAGCTTGGCATTTTTTTCTCTTTGCTCCAAGGTCGATCTGCAGGTGCGGACAATGGAAGCTCTGAAAGTGAGTTAATTGGTATAAAATGTTGCAACTTGCGTACCCGTCTCCAAGGATAATGTATGCTTAAGTAAAAGCTTGAGAACTGTTGTTTTTGATTGGATAATTTGAAGCTAACCTATGAACCCTCCAATGGAAGACCCTACTGGATTTGAACTGTTGTCTATTTAAACCAGGTGCACGAGAAGAAAGTAGCCATTTGCCAGCCATTGCCAGCCATTACCAGCTCGATACCCGCCATTTTGTAGACTTCGTAGCTATTATGGCCCACCTTGCTGCGACGCCATTTTGAAAGAGACTTTGATGCTTTCTCTAATCGAGAGAAAGAGACTTTAAATGATTCTTGCCCTAGAGACTTTAACTTTGATCCCTTTGCATGAAGTAGTAGTTTTACCTTGCCGCCGTGAGGCAATTGCCCCGTCCACCCCTGCCCCTTTGCCCCGTCCCATGCTGATCGAAACGGTACCCATGCTGATCGAGAAACGGTACCTGTGAGACGAAGACTTCCTTGTATGCTGATCGTAATTGGTAAATATGAAAGGAAAATTGTAAAATTGCATTGTGTTTCTTTTAGGTAACCAACTGCTGATTTTTGACAAGATCCCTAGTTAGGAGTTTTTCTAAATTAATGTTGCTAAATTGTTTTGCATGAAGTCCCACATGCCGATGCTAATTTGAGGTTAGATGAGGATTCCTTCTGTTGCACGATGCAATTTGAGACCTTGTTATGCTGACTAAATGTATGCAAATAGCTCATTACAGATTATAGTATTAGTGATTTGCATTGCTATTATCGAATGCCTTGTTATTCAAATGCTGCATAGATTGCACCTGTTTCGCCGCTATGGACAGCTATTAATGTTCATTTATGTTTATCATTTGGTGTTGAGACACATTTATATTGTGCTAGCTTTGTTAATATAGGGAAGTAAATTCACTAACTTTGAATAAACTGTTGTGGTTATTCCTGACTGAAAGGTCAGGGTTCGTCAAAATGTATTCTGGATTAATTGTTAAGTGTTATGTTGATCAGGGTATTGCTTATGTTCGTTATTGATTATTGATTTAATGAAATTGACTGATTAAGAGTGTCGAGGGTCCCACTTAGCCAAAAGATTCATCGGCCTAAAGAGCGTCCAAATACAGGTAAATTATTAGTACGGAACGCTCTATCAGTAGATGGTAGCAGAGGACGGTTTCGCCTTTTGGGACCCCTCACTCTTAAAGTACATGGTGTTGAATTAACGGTTACACCCTTTGAGACCCCACTCGAGAAGTTGAATTAGATTTTTTTGGATAAAACTGATTGACAGAATGATGATGGGCTAGGTCCACCGCGACTTTCCCGGGATCTCGGAGCTTGCGAATGGAGAGAACGGAGGTGTGGAATCAGCGTTGGCGGTACTAGTGATGGTATGAGTGAAATTAGGGTTTTGCGCTTGCACAGCTTATTGCCGCAGATTGGGTGAAAAGGTTGCGAGGAATTTTTTTTTCTTTTTAGAGGATAGCGGAGGTGCGACTCCGAGTGTAGAAGTAGAGAAGTCGTCGAACTTCTTAGAAATAGCGGAGGTGCGACTCCGAGTGTGAGAGTAGGGAAGTCGTCGAACTTCATGTGCGTGTGGCGCTTTGTGCATAAAAAGGTCCACGTGGTTGTTGTTGTTGAGACGGGCCCTGCGAGGTCAAGAGACTCCGGAGTATGTTGTTTTATGTTGTGGTCTGGGCGGTTTAGTAGGTTGATCGAGCGTGGTCAACGAGTCGGTACGTGTGTTAAGGGAGTGAAAGAAACTTCGACTTCGGGCTTTGACAAAATTCTAAGTGCACTAGAATAGATCATTGACAAGTTGAGAGTAGGTCTGCGGGTCAGATTTCCTTGCGAACGTGGGGACCGAGAAAGATGGAATAACTGCCGAGGCTAGTGAAAAATCCCTAAGGTCCTGAAGCGATTGTGTTACCCTTCCTGTAGTAAACCGACAGATCTGTTTTATTTTTTGGTAGCTCGCGATACATGCAAGAAGTTGTTACGAGAGGAGCTGAGTGAAGGAGGACTAGCCGCGAGGCTTTGTCAGCCGCAGTGTGTGTGAGTGTGACGTCACTAGGAGCCGCGCTGGGATAGGTTGGTTGCAGAGAAGGGTCGCGCACGGATTGGACGCAGTCCGTGGGGCTCGATTGGAAGGGGAAAGGCAAGCGAAGAGTATTCCGGGAATTAAAGTCACCTATTGATTACACATTTTGTGAAATAAAAGACGAGAAAATTAAATTTTTTAAAGCATTAAGGAGTGCGATGAAGGGGGAGTCTTACATTAAAGCGAGCGTAGGAGAGGAGACGCCACCCGAAGGTACACCAGCTTACATTGTAATGGAGGAAAAGGGGGTAGCTCCGTGCCTTTGGCTAAAGCAATGGCACAAGCTGACAGAGAAGCATGGGAGCGTAGCGTTCCCGATTCATGGGACTTTCAATATAAGGATACTAGAGAATTTGAGATTCACGATGTACGACATGAAGGTACCTCCAAGGCCAGCACAGTTTGAGGCTCTAGCTATTTGGGAACTAATGGCTAGACAGCAACAGCAAAATAAGTTCGAGACCAGGATAAGAAAGGTAGAAAAGACACTAGCGGACGCTAGGTGGGATAATGCACAGAAGGTGTGGAGGTCAGATGTACTGCAGGGGATAAAATTGTTTCCCGCAATTTCTAAGGAAGAAGAGGAGACAGGTAAGAAAGCTACCTGTAAGACAAACAGGAGGTGTTCCAAGGATAGAGAGGACGAGGAAAAGTTGAGAAGAGAAGAGGAGTTAGAGGATGAGGAGTTAATCATGCAATTGCTGAACGACCGTCCACCACCTTATGCAGAGAGTGGACAAGGTCCAAGTACCAGTTCTGCCCCTTCGGCATCGGTACAGAACAGTGAAAGTCAGAATTCAGGAGCATCATCGGGATCTAAGGACCCGAGTCTACTGTTCACCCCGCAGATACCGCAGGTTAGGAGAATATATCCAGATGTGCCCATGTTGAAACCAGCAGAAAATTATCAGCCGCAGATCCCAGGGTACTACAGCAGTGACAACAGTGCAGGGATGATTCTAGGTCCAACCGTAAGGGGAGTACAGAATGGTCACAACCCGACATTGGTACAAGCCGAATCAACTCAGTTTCTGATGCCTCAAAAGCAGATGCAGGGGGGAAATGCACATGCTCAGATGACGGGGAGTCAGATGGGCATGCCGGCAATGATGACCCATTGTGTGGGAATGAACATGTCTCAGAACATGGGAAATGGACCGAACCCAGATGCGATATCACTACCCATTACTGTAGGTCCACCAGTACCTCTGTACAGTCAGCCTAACTTAGGTATGAGCGGTCAGGGATCAATGCTGCAGAGTGGGACCGAAAGGAGGTGCATAGAAAACACTCCAGGGATAACTCCGATAGCGGCTCAGCCAACTGGATCTGGGTCCTTGATGGAGTTTAGTCCCATATGTGCTCAGTCAACACTGGTGAGGTCGAGTCCCCCACTGATGATACCGCTGTCATCGAATACTGAAAAGTTGCCGCAACCATCAATGGCAGTCGATGTGAATGCTACACTGATGGGGTTGAATGCGCAACAGCTGACACAGTGATTCAACAGTCTGAATTCCACACAAAGCTCAGCCACTGGGAAGGGAGAAGATTATATGAATAGGATGAGGTTGAACATGGAAGCACAAGAATTGGTGGAAGGGACTATGGGTGTGAATAGGTTAGAGTCCTACTCGGAAGAAGAGCTGAGATACCTATGTCCAAGGATTACGAAAGAAGTCAACAAGGTACATAAAAGCTTGCAAGAAATAGCTGACAAAAACGGGGTTGATATAGACAAAACAAAACACTTGAGCAGGAGCTACAGATTGGATTTTGGGACCACAGACTTTGAACATATGAGGTCAGCAGGCATGAAGGCGCACCTTAGAGAATTGCTGCAGAGTGCACAAGTGTGGAGGTGCTTAGACAAGTGGGAAAGCAGGTGGGTAAAGAGAAAGGAAAAGAGGAGGGACAGTGCTACAGAGCTCAATGAGAAAAGACCACAGAGTAGCAAGGCAGTAACCATGTTACCAATGAGGGAGACAGCAGGGGGAAAATTAATACATGTACCATGGCACAGAAGCGACATTCAGTCTTTTACGGATGATTTTCCCAAACTAAGAGAGAAACCGATTGAATGGTATCAACAGACTGACAGGTTTGTGAAGCTTGCAAAATGTCTCTGGGAAGACCTGAACACTCTCTTTGAGATTGTGGTTCCAGCAGATTTGTGGGAGGATTGCAAAAGAGCTGTAGGTTGGCCGACAAGTGAACCAGAGAGAGACAGGGAGACGGGTGCACCATCACCTATGGTGATGAGCCTGTACTATAAGGTGATTGAGCATTTGAAGACGAAGGTTGCCGCGAAAAATGTGGATTGGCAGAAGATCGATCGAACGGCCCAAGAGGCTAAAGAGTCGATTCATAGTTACTATGAGAGATTGTTGAAGGCGTTCAAGAACTACAGTGGCACGGAGACAATAGAGGCGAAGGACATGCTTCATTTTGTGTTTAGATTTGTGGAAGGGCTGAGACCAGAGATAAGTCAGATGATAAAGTCGCATTTGATTTGTTGGCAATCGAAACCTATTGATGAGGTGTTGAATTATGCGAAATACTGTAGCGACGAAATTGAAGTGAAACAGAAAAGGTTGAAAGAGAAGGTGATGATGATGCAGCTTAAAGCAGCTCAGACAGGTCTGCAAGGTTTGCAAGGGATGCAAGGGTTCCAACAGCAGGTACCGCAACCGCAGCCGCAGTTGCAGGGAAACATGGCGTTTCAGCCACAGGCGAGAGGCAGAGGCAGAGGAGGTTTTGTGAATAATGGTCTGGATTTGAACACTGTTGTGAATGGTGTGCAGGCAATGAAGAAGGTGATGCCGTGTCACGTGTGCGGAATCGTCGGTCATTGGAAACGCGAGTGCCCGATGGTGGTGCAGGAAGGTGCAGGTGCAGGTGTTGGTCAGCAAAACAATGATGTCAATGCATTTCAGACAATGAGGGGACCGAAAATGAGAGGTCCAAACCCAAATTTTCAGACCGTAAATCAGTTGCAGGGATTACAACCTATGCAGCCGCAGCAGATGCAGATGCCTCGTATGCAGGTGACGCAAATGCAGCCAATGCAACAGCAGTTACCCATGGTACCTAATCAGCAAATGCAAATACCTTTGGCACCAATGAGTCAGCAGCAAGTGATGGTTCCTCCACAGGTCTCGGGTCAGGTAATGAGTACAAATGGCACCGTACAACAGTTCCCATTACACAGTGAGAGTGGAATAAACAATGTATGGGAGAGTGAAAGTTCAGAAGAAGAAGGAGATTGTGTGCTTGCAGCATCCTTGGAAGTTGATCAAAAGGGTCCGTACGTAGAGGGAAGAGTAATGGGTCATCGTGTCTCATTCTTGGTTGACACAGGAGCCACACGTTCAACTGTTAAGAGCAGTGAAGTACCAAATTTGCCACTCTCAGGGAGAACAGTTCAAGTGGTGGGAGTAGCAAACAGGCACCTGACGAACCCAATAACAGATCCGGTACCAGTCAGCATCGGTAACTATCAAGGGGTGCATCAGTTTGTGGTATGTGACTCAAGCCCGATAGCACTGTTAGGGAGAGACTTGTTGTGCAAATTGGGTTGTTCGATTATGTGCTCGAACGAGGGAATAAAAATTCAGACGAGCAGTGATGGGGAAGAAGAGGACAGTGTAGAGGGGGATGAGATGGAAACTGTCGATGAAGAGTATCCTCTGATTTGTCTTTTCCCGATGATAACTGAAGAAGATATTCCAGCTGAATTACGGGAGACAGTCGGAAAGGAGGTGTGGGATATGACAGGGAAAGAGGTGGGATTGATGAAAGGAGTGGAACCAGTGAAAGTGACTGTAAAGCCCAATGCAATCTTTCCCCAGACCCCACAATACCATATGGCACAAGACACCCTCATGAAAGTTGCCCAACTTATTGACGAATTTGTAAAACAAGGGGTACTGAAAGAAGTGTTAAGCAGTCTATGTAATTCACCAATAATGCGACTAATAAAGCCAAGTGGAAAGGTCCGACTAGTGCAGGACTTGAGGAAAATAAATGACATCATAGTCAAGTGTTGCCCTGTCGTACCAAATCCAGCTGTGATAATGTTTCAAGTCCCTTGCGATGCTGAGTGGTTCTCAGTCATCGACCTGTCCCAAGCATTCTTTTCAGTGCCTCTTCATGAGGACAGCCAATTCCTCTTTTGTTTTAAATTCCTAGACAGAGGCCCTCATTCTGACCTTGGCGGGCGGCGGAGGCCGCCCGCCAAAGTCCCGCCGTCAGATTACCGTTCCGCGGTCGAAAGACCGCGGCGGTAATTCTGACTTTCCCGCTGGGCTGGCGGGCGGTCGCCTTCAGACCGCCCGCCAGCCCAGCGGGAAAGAGGCTTCCACGATGAAGCCGGCTCGGAATCGAGCCGGCGGAGTGGAAGCTGTGCGACGGGTGCAGTTGCACCCGTCGCGTATTTCACTGTCTGCGCAGCAGACAGTGAAATACATGTAGGGGCCCTCTTACGGGGGCCCCTGCAATGCCCATGCCAGTGGCATGGGCACTGCAGGGGCCCCCAGGGGCCCCGCGACCCCCCCTACCGCCATGGACCGCCGGGATCTGGATGGCGGTAGGGGGGGTCGGAATCCCCGCGGCGGTGCAGCAAGCTGCGCCGCCGCGGAGGATTCAATGGGGCGGCGGTACACTGGCGGGACCCCGCCAGTGGTGCCGGTCCGACCGCGGCTTTACCGCCGCGGTCGGAATCCCCATTGGAGCACCGCCGGCCTGTCGGCGGTGCTCCCGCGGTCCTCCGCCCTGGCGGTCAAAGACCGCCAGGGTCAGAATGACCACCAGAGTGTACAGTTGGTGTCGAATTCCTCAAGGGTTTTCTGAGTCACCGTCAATCTTCAATCAGATTCTAAAGAAAGATTTGGAAGCATTAGAATTGCCATTCGAGTCAACCCTAGTACAGTACATTGATGACTTACTGATTGCATCTAAGACAGAAAGTGGCTGCACAGCCGATACCATTGCTCTGTTGAACCATTTGGGAAGGAATGGAGACAAGGTGTCTCCTTCCAAATTGCAGTTCTGTCAGAAGAAAGTGAAATACTTGGGTTACCAAATAGAGAAAGGGTCACGGAGAATAATGAAGGAAAGAATTACAAGCGTACTTCAAATGAGTCCACCAAAGACAAGGAGGGAGGTGAGGAAGTTTTTGGGAATGGTGGGCTACTGTCGCCAGTGGATTCCCAACTTCTCAACTCTAGCGAAGCCTTTACTGAAACTGACCCAGAAGGATGCCTTGGATCAAATTGAGCTGAAAGGAGATGAGATGGATGCTTTTATTGAATTGAAAGAATGCATGTGCAGGGCTCCAGCTTTAGGTATGCCTGACTACACAAAGCCTTTCACATTGTTTTGTCATGAACGTGATGCATGTTCTTTGTCTGTCTTGACTCAAGCCCATGGTGGCGTAAACAGACCAGTAGCGTATTTTTCAGCTACTTTGGATCCGGTCGCAGCAGCACTTCCAGGGTGTTTGCGCGCCGTAGCAGCAGTTGGTATCAGCCTCACTCAGAGTGAAGGAATAGTGATGGGACACCCAGTAACAGTCATGGTCCCTCACTCAGTTGAGATACTTTTGACCCGCTCCCGAACGCAACACATGACCGGAGCAAGACTCACAAGGTATGAAACGATAATTCTGGGCTCACCGAACGTGCAGCTGAAAAGGTGCACTACGTTGAATCCAGCAACCTTGCTTCCTGGTGAAAATGCTGAAATTGAGAACGCTGAAGACGTCGAGCATGACTGCCTTCAGGTGACTGAATTTTGCACAAAACCTCGACCTGACATTAAGGATACTAAGCTTGATGAAAATGACCAAATTGTTTTTGTTGATGGTTCATGTCTAAGAGATGGGATGGGAATTTTGAAAGCAGGATATGCTGTATGTACTGTAACAGGTGTCTTGGAAGCGGGCTGGCTTCAAGGAGTCTATTCTGCACAAGTAGCAGAACTTGTAGCCCTTACAAGAGCATGTCAACTGTCTGCATTGATGAAAGTCACCATTTACACTGATAGTCAGTACGGTTTTGGAATTGTGCACGACTTTGGACAACTATGGTCACAGAGAGGTTTCCTGACTTCTTCAGGATCCCCAGTGAAAAACGGGGAGAGAATAAGGGAATTGTTACACGCCATTCAAATGCCAGCCGAAGTTGCAGTGGTAAAGTGTAGTGCTCATACAAAAGGACAGGACTATGTTTCTCTGGGAAATGCATATGCGGATCAAGTCGCAAGATTTTGTGCCTTGAACTGTATATTACTCAGGGATGAATGGAATTCGATAAATGAACCAGAACTCGAACCAGCTGAAGCATTTGCCTTGAAAGTTGTAGATACAATAGATGAATTAAAAGCACTACAGAATAACGTCAGGGAGGATGAAAGAGATTCCTGGATTAAATCACAATGTATAAAGAGACCAGACGAGTTATGGGTTTCAAATGAGGGAAAATTTGTTTTGCCAAACAGTCTCTTATCACAGCTTGCGCGGTTCTATCATGGGCAAGCTCACCTAGGGAGAGATGCCATGATAAGATTGTTCAAAACTGATTGGTTTAACCCCAGATTTCGTCAAGCTGCAGAAGCAGTTTGCCATCGATGTGTCACTTGCCAGCAGATGAACCCAGGAAACGGAACAGTTGTGAACGCGAGCCACATTGGTAGAGCAAGTGGCCCGTTTAGTCGAATGCAGATGGACTTCATTGAGATGCCTGTGCATGGAGGTCTGAAGTATGTGTTGGTGATTGTGTGCATTTTTAGTCACTGGATTGAGGCATACCCCACACGTAGAAATGACAGCCTTACAGTTGCAAAGCTACTGTTGAGAGAGTTGATACCACGTTTCGGATTCCCGATCTCTTTAGAATCAGATAGGGGAAGTCACTTCAATAACGAGGTGATAAAGTTACTTTGCGAAGCGCTGAACATTGAGCAAAAACTGCATTGTAGCTATCGCCCTGAAGCATCAGGACTGGTGGAGCAGATGAATGGTACACTGAAATCAAGAATGGCGAAAATATGTGCATCGACAAATTTGAAATGGCCTGACGCGTTGCCCTTGGCGCTAATGTCAATGAGAAACACCCCTGATAGAAAGACTGGATTGTCTCCGCACGAAATTCTCATGGGCAGGGCTATGAGACTTCCTGCAGTTCCCGCAAACGCGCTTTTGAATATTACAGATGATATGGTGTTAGACTACTGCAAGGGTCTAGCTGACGTGGTTCGCTCTTTCTCTCACCAGGTGGAAGCGACCACCTTGCCACCGATCCAAGGTCCAGGACACGCACTGAAAGCAGGTGACTGGGTCGTGGTAAAGAAGCACGTGAGGAAGTCGTGTCTGGAACCCCGTTGGAAAGGCCCTTTCCAAGTGATCCTGACGACAACTACCGCTGTGAAGTGTGCGGGGGTTCCCAACTGGATTCACGCCAGTCACACAAAGAAAGTGTTGTGTCCCACAGATGAGGAAGTTGAAGCGCTGAAACTGCCAGTACCTGATAAAACAGTGCTGAGTGCTGAGGCAGAACAAAACCGAACTGAAAGCGAACAGGCAGAAACAGGAGAGAGAGAGATATTCTTGGAGGACGAAGAGACCAACTAACTTGGGGAAGACCAAGGAGAAAGTTCAGACAGCGACGAAGCAGCTGAAGGTGACAAAGAACCTGAAGCAGCTGAGGGTAGCAAAGAGCCTGAAGCAGCTGAAGGTTACAAAGAACCTGAAGCAGCTGAAAGTGATACAGAGCCTGACGAAAGTAACGGTGACGAAGGACTCGAAAAAGGTGAAAAAGCAGGAGAGCCTGATCAGAGGAGGGCTTTCCCAGAAGCAGACGATACAGAAAAAGAAAAAGAGAACGTGATCGATTCCCCAAAAGGAGGGGACAAGGCAGAACAGAACGGAACAGTTCAAGCTTCCACAGAAAGGGTCGCAGGTCCATCAAATGGACATGGTGCAAAGAGGAGACTAAGTATATCACCAGTAAAACAAAGGACTGAAGAAAGTTTGAATGACGGAGAAAGGCCAAAAGTGAAAGAGAAAAGAAAGGAAGTGTCTGTCGTGGTACCATCCTCAAGTGAAGGAAAAGACTTGGCCAAAGAGGAAAGTACCAGTGAGGCAGAATCGAAAAGAGAAGCAAAATTGAAAAGGAAAAGGATACCAAACAGGAGATATTCCGGTCCAGAATGGGCATATGCAGTCAATGACGATTGGACTGACGAGTTTGTATCTCTAAGCCTCGAGAACGAAGAAGAAGAGATACCAATAGAAAAGAAAAGTTTTATGGACAGTGTTGATTGAAAGGGTGATAAATGATATCGCTTGCTACAATATAACGTGAAACAAACAACCAGCTGAGACATTGCTAAACCGGATGAGACATTTGCTGAACTGATAAAGACTGAGTTATTGCCGAATTGAGACAAATGCTGCTAACCGATAAGTAACTGGCCTCTTGAAGAAAACTGTGTGAACATTGCGCTCGTTCAGCTTTGTAACTGAATTGCTAAATAGTTTCTTTATAGGTGCTTCTAGCTCTCTGATTCTATACAGATCATGACGCAAAACAGTAGAAAGAAATATTGTAAATATGCGTGTATAGGCTTGATGATTGCATGTGTACTAATAATAATGGCAATAGTGCTTGCAATGCATGGAAAGGGTGAGAATGAGAAAATTGATGCTTCTACTTTGCTCCTGTTACTGTCACTGAACTAACCGCATTGAAAAGACTAGAATTAGATGAGAGACACTTGCATGATAAGAAAGAGCTTTCGTATAATGTTTTCTATCGCTTATTAACAGAATATGTTGAGACTATGGATGCAAAAGATTGTTATGTGTGTACACAGATACCGACATCAGTAAAGGAAGGGGTGACATATCACCACATGCCTCTTACCTACGGGATTACATGTAGAATAGTAATGTCTAGATTTTATGGTCAAACTAACATACAGTATTTTTACTCGAATTATGATGTTACCTTTGCATATGTTCCTATAATAGCGCAGCTAAGCCAGATTGCTAAGGATTGGGATGCTAAAATAATGAGGGAATTTTTCGAGCCAATGCTACCTTTTGAAACGGCTCACGCTCATAGGGAAAATCTTACCTGCTCGCTCTCTGCAGTAGAAATAAGCTTTTTAGATCGTACAGATGATAGAAGGGCACAAATGAATGCGAAATTAGAAAAGGAGCTACATAAGAGGGCTTCAGTAGATAATTATGATTTTGCCGCAATAAAGACACAAGGGAGAATAGCTTTAGATGCTTGGCATGTAGAGAGATTTTGTATATATCGAGGTGAATCCTATTATGACAACATTTTTGAGGAGCAAGTGAGTGTAAACATACGTTTATCTTTAAGGCCAAATGGACATTCATGATGAACGGACTTGACCCTGTCATTCCAGGTGTATATTACATTTCTGGTTATAATGCCTATTATCGTCTTCCAAAGGGATGGTGGGGAAGATGTTATTTGGGTATAGTGTTCCCAAAGGTTTATCAACTGGATGACCTATCGATGATTCAAAAGACATCTGGATCCCATCGTATCCAGAAAAGAGAGACCGCAGCTGCTGTGGTAGGAGATATATTTGGAGCCATGATTCCTTCATTGGGAGTTGTGTTGAATTCCATCAAAATAAGAAAGTTGTCTACTATAGTGGATAACATGTTGACAAAGTTTTCAGGTGCTATAATCCTGATAGATGCTGAACTTGCAGCGGAAAGAGCTATGACTCTTCAAAATAGGCTTGCTTTAGACATTCTTTTAGCAAAGGATGGCGGCGTTTGCAAAATGCTTGGTGCACGACACTGTTGTACGTATATTCCTGATAACAGTGTGAAAATTAAAACTATGCTTGCTAATCTAACAAAAGAGAGTGCAGATTTGAAGGAATTGAAAGAACCAGGAGTGTGGGAGAAGGTTGGAAAAGGACTTGCTTCAGTGGGAAATTGGCTGGGGGGAATTTGGAATGGAATATTACTAAAAATAATACAGGGAATATTAATTGTACTGATTTGCATATTTGGAATTTGGGGAATAAAAAGGGGAATAATAATGATTATGGAAAGAATTAAAAGAAAGAAGGAAGAGAAAATGGTGAAAAGAATGGCAGAAGAATACAAAGCGAAAACTAGGGGAATTAAAAGGAAAAGAGAACTGACAGAATTTTAATGGAATAAAATTTGTGGGAATAGTTTGTGTGATGACAAGTAGTCATCAGAGGAGGGATTGATGAAGCTGAAATGAAGGTTTTACATTTATTAGCGCTTAAACGTAGTGTTGAAATAATCATGTGTGACTTTAACCGAACTAATAAAGATTGAACGGGGACAAAATGTGCCCTTAGAGTAGTTTGCCAACATTCATAAGCGTGCTTTATATAACGTGATGTATTGGAATTGCACTAATCCGACATAATCGTAAACGTGTGCTATGATTTGCTTGCTTGAAATGCTTTAGCTTAGCATTACTTTAGTGGAGGCTTTGGCCTAGTTGCCTGGTCTCACGGTTTAGATGCTCGTATTTTTCCAATGTGCTAATAAACGTGTATTTTTGCTTGAAGCTGTACTTTTCCACTGAGATCGTTCACATGCTTATCTTAAAGTTTCGTGCCAGCTTGGCATTTTTTTCTCTTTGCTCCAAGGTCGATCTGCAGGTGCGGACAATGGAAGCTCTGAAAGTGAGTTAATTGGTATAAAATGTTGCAACTTGCGTACCCGTCTCCAAGGATAATGTATGCTTAAGTAAAAGCTTGAGAACTGTTGTTTTTGATTGGATAATTTGAAGCTAACCTATGAACCCTCCAATGGAAGACCCTACTGGATTTGAACTGTTGTCTATTTAAACCAGGTGCACGAGAAGAAAGTAGCCATTTGCCAGCCATTGCCAGCCATTACCAGCTCGATACCCGCCATTTTGTAGACTTCGTAGCTATTATGGCCCACCTTGCTGCAACGCCATTTTGAAAGAGACTTTGATGCTTTCTCTAATCGAGAGAAAGAGACATTAAATGATTCTTGCCCTAGAGACTTTAACTTTGATCCCTTTGCATGAAGTAGTAGTTTTACCTTGCCGCCGTGAGGCAATTGCCCCGTCCACCCCTGCCCCTTTGCCCCGTCCCATGCTGATCGAAACGGTACCCATGCTGATCGAGAAACGGTACCTGTGAGACGAAGACTTCCTTGTATGCTGATCGTAATTGGTAAATATGAAAGGAAAATTGTAAAATTGCATTGTGTTTCTTTTAGGTAACCAACTGCTGATTTTTGACAAGATCCCTAGTTAGGAGTTTTTCTAAATTAATGTTGCTAAATTGTTTTGCATGAAGTCCCACATGCCGATGCTAATTTGAGGTTAGATGAGGATTCCTTCTGTTGCACGATGCAATTTGAGACCTTGTTATGCTGACTAAATGTATGCAAATAGCTCATTACAGATTATAGTATTAGTGATTTGCATTGCTATTATCGAATGCCTTGTTATTCAAATGCTGCATAGATTGCACCTGTTTCGCCGCTATGGACAGCTATTAATGTTCATTTATGTTTATCATTTGGTGTTGAGACACATTTATATTGTGCTGGCTTTGTTAATATAGGGAAGTAAATTCACTAACTTTGAATAAACTGTTGTGGTTATTCCTGACTGAAAGGTCAGGGTTCGTCGAAATGTATTCTGGATTAATTGTTAAGTGTTATGTTGATCAGGGTATTGCTTATGTTCGTTATTGATTATTGATTTAATGAAATTGACTGATTAAGAGTGTCGAGGGTCCCACTTAGCCAAAAGATTCATCGGCCTAAAGAGCGTCCAAATACAGGTAAATTATTAGTACGGAACGCTCTATCAGTAGATGGTAGCAGAGGACGGTTTCGCCTTTTGGGACCCCTCACTCTTAAAGTACATGGTGTTGAATTAACGGTTACACCCTTTGAGACCCCACTCGAGAAGTTGAATTAGATTTTTTTGGATAAAACTGATTGACAGAATGATGATGGGCTAGGTCCACCGCGACTTTCCCGGGATCTCGGAGCTTGCGAATGGAGAGAACGGAGGTGTGGAATCAGCGTTGGCGGTACTAGTGATGGTATGAGTGAAATTATGGTTTTGCGCTTGCACAGCTTATTGCCGCAGATTGGGTGAAAAGGTTGCGAGGAATTTTTTTTTCTTTTTAGAGGATAGCGGAGGTGCGACTCCGAGTGTAGAAGTAGAGAAGTCGTCGAACTTCTTAGAAATAGCGGAGGTGCGACTCCGAGTGTGAGAGTAGGGAAGTCGTCGAACTTCATGTGCGTGTGGCGCTTTGTGCATAAAAAGGTCCACGTGGTTGTTGTTGTTGAGACGGGCCCTGCGAGGTCAAGAGACTCCGGAGTATGTTGTTTTATGTTGTGGTCTGGGCGGTTTAGTAGGTTGATCGGGCGTGGTCAACGAGTCGGTACGTGTGTTAAGGGAGTGAAAGAAACTTCGACTTCGGGCTTTGACAAAATTCTAAGTGCACTAGAATAGATCATTGACAAGTTGAGAGTAGGTCTGCGGGTCAGATTTCCTTGCGAACGTGGGGACCGAGAAAGATGGAATAACTGCCGAGGCTAGTGAAAAATCCCTAAGGTCCTGAAGCGATTGTGTTACCCTTCCTGTAGTAAACCGACAGATCTGTTTTATTTTTTGGTAGCTCGCGATACATGCAAGAAGTTGGTACGAGAGGAGCTGAGTGAAGGAGGACTAGCCGCGAGGCTTTGTCAGCCGCAGTGTGTGTGAGTGTGACGTCACTAGGAGCCGCGCTGGGATAGGTTGGTTGCAGAGAAGGGTCGCGCACGGATTGGACGCAGTCCGTGGGGCTCGATTGGAAGGGGAAAGGCAAGCGAAGAGTATTCCGGGAATTAAAGTCACCTATTGATTACACATTTTGTGAAATAAAAGACGAGAAAATGAAATTTTTTAAAGCATTAAGGAGTGCGATGAAGGGGGAGTCTTACATTAAAGCGAGCGTAGGAGAGGAGACGCCACCCGAAGGTACACCAGCTTACATTGTAATGGAGGAAAAGGGGGTAGCTCCGTGCCTTTGGCTAAAGCAATGGCACAAGCTGACAGAGAAGCATGGGAGCGTAGCGTTCCCGATTCATGGGACTTTCAATATAAGGATACTAGAGAATTTGAGATTCACGATGTACGACATGAAGGTACCTCCAAGGCCAGCACAGTTTGAGGCTCTAGCTATTTGGGAACTAATGGCTAGACAGCAACAGCAAAATAAGTTCGAGACCAGGATAAGAAAGGTAGAAAAGACACTAGCGGACGCTAGGTGGGATAATGCACAGAAGGTGTGGAGGTCAGATGTACTGCAGGGGATAAAATTGTTTCCCGCAATTACTAAGGAAGAAGAGGAGACAGGTAAGAAAGCTACCTGTAAGACAAACAGGAGGTGTTCCAAGGATAGAGAGGACGAGGAAAAGTTGAGAAGAGAAGAGGAGTTAGAGGATGAGGAGTTAATCATGCAATTGCTGAACGACCGTCCACCACCTTATGCAGAGAGTGGACAAGGTCCAAGTACCAGTTCTGCCCCTTCGGCATCGGTACAGAACAGTGAAAGTCAGAATTCAGGAGCATCATCGGGATCTAAGGACCCGAGTCTACTGTTCACCCCGCAGATACCGCAGGTTAGGAGAATATATCCAGATGTGCCCATGTTGAAACCAGCAGAAAATTATCAGCCGCAGATCCCAGGGTACTACAGCAGTGACAACAGTGCAGGGATGATTCTAGGTCCAACCGTAAGGGGAGTACAGAATGGTCACAACCCGACATTGGTACAAGCCGAATCAACTCAGTTTCTGATGCCTCAAAAGCAGATGCAGGGGGGAAATGCACATGCTCAGATGAAGGGGAGTCAGATGGGCATGCCGGCAATGATGACCCATTGTGTGGGAATGAACATGTCTCAGAACATGGGAAATGGACCGAACCCAGATGCGATATCACTACCCATTACTGTAGGTCCACCAGTACCTCTGTACAGTCAGCCTAACTTAGGTATGAGCGGTCAGGGATCAATGCTGCAGAGTGGGACCGAAAGGAGGTGCATAGAAAACACTCCAGGGATAACTCCGATAGCGGCTCAGCCAACTGGATCTGGGTCCTTGATGGAGTTTAGTCCCATATGTGCTCAGTCAACACTGGTGAGGTCGAGTCCCCCACTGATGATACCGCTGTCATCGAATACTGAAAAGTTGCCGCAACCATCAATGGCAGTCGATGTGAATGCTACACTGATGGGGTTGAATGCGCAACAGCTGACACAGTGATTCAACAGTCTGAATTCCACACAAAGCTCAGCCACTGGGAAGGGAGAAGATTATATGAATAGGATGAGGTTGAACATGGAAGCACAAGAATTGGTGGAAGGGACTATGGGTGTGAATAGGTTAGAGTCCTACTCGGAAGAAGAGCTGAGATACCTATGTCCAAGGATTACGAAAGAAGTCAACAAGGTACATAAAAGCTTGCAAGAAATAGCTGACAAAAACGGGGTTGATATAGACAAAACAAAACACTTGAGCAGGAGCTACAGATTGGATTTTGGGACCACAGACTTTGAACATATGAGGTCAGCAGGCATGAAGGCGCACCTTAGAGAATTGCTGCAGAGTGCACAAGTGTGGAGGTGCTTAGACAAGTGGGAAAGCAGGTGGGTAAAGAGAAAGGAAAAGAGGAGGGACAGTGCTACAGAGCTCAATGAGAAAAGACCACAGAGTAGCAAGGCAGTAACCATGTTACCAATGAGGGAGACAGCAGGGGGAAAATTAATACATGTACCATGGCACAGAAGCGACATTCAGTCTTTTACGGATGATTTTCCCAAACTAAGAGAGAAACCGATTGAATGGTATCAACAGACTGACAGGTTTGTGAAGCTTGCAAAATGTCTCTGGGAAGACCTGAACACTCTCTTTGAGATTGTGGTTCCAGCAGATTTGTGGGAGGATTGCAAAAGAGCTGTAGGTTGGCCGACAAGTGAACCAGAGAGAGACAGGGAGACGGGTGCACCATCACCTATGGTGATGAGCCTGTACTATAAGGTGATTGAGCATTTGAAGACGAAGGTTGCCGCGAAAAATGTGGATTGGCAGAAGATCGATCGAACGGCCCAAGAGGCTAAAGAGTCGATTCATAGTTACTATGAGAGATTGTTGAAGGCGTTCAAGAACTACAGTGGCACGGAGACAATAGAGGCGAAGGACATGCTTCATTTTGTGTTTAGATTTGTGGAAGGGCTGAGACCAGAGATAAGTCAGATGATAAAGTCGCATTTGATTTGTTGGCAATCGAAACCTATTGATGAGGTGTTGAATTATGCGAAATACTGTAGCGACGAAATTGAAGTGAAACAGAAAAGGTTGAAAGAGAAGGTGATGATGATGCAGCTTAAAGCAGCTCAGACAGGTCTGCAAGGTTTGCAAGGGATGCAAGGGTTCCAACAGCAGGTACCGCAACCGCAGCCGCAGTTGCAGGGAAACATGGCGTTTCAGCCACAGGCGAGAGGCAGAGGCAGAGGAGGTTTTGTGAATAATGGTCCGGATTTGAACACTGTTGTGAATGGTGTGCAGGCAATGAAGAAGGTGATGCCGTGTCACGTGTGCGGAATCGTCGGTCATTGGAAACGCGAGTGCCCGATGGTGGTGCAGGAAGGTGCAGGTGCAGGTGTTGGTCAGCAAAACAATGATGTCAATGCATTTCAGACAATGAGGGGACCGAAAATGAGAGGTCCAAACCCAAATTTTCAGACCGTAAATCAGTTGCAGGGATTACAACCTATGCAGCCGCAGCAGATGCAGATGCCTCGTATGCAGGTGACGCAAATGCAGCCAATGCAACAGCAGTTACCCATGGTACCTAATCAGCAAATGCAAATACCTTTGGCACCAATGAGTCAGCAGCAAGTGATGGTTCCTCCACAGGTCTCGGGTCAGGTAATGAGTACAAATGGCACCGTACAACAGTTCCCATTACACAGTGAGAGTGGAATAAACAATGTATGGGAGAGTGAAAGTTCAGAAGAAGAAGGAGATTGTGTGCTTGCAGCATCCTTGGAAGTTGATCAAAAGGGTCCGTACGTAGAGGGAAGAGTAATGGGTCATCGTGTCTCATTCTTGGTTGACACAGGAGCCACACGTTCAACTGTTAAGAGCAGTGAAGTACCAAATTTGCCACTCTCAGGGAGAACAGTTCAAGTGGTGGGAGTAGCAAACAGGCACCTGACGAACCCAATAACAGATCCGGTACCAGTCAGCATCGGTAACTATCAAGGGGTGCATCAGTTTGTGGTATGTGACTCAAGCCCGATAGCACTGTTAGGGAGAGACTTGTTGTGCAAATTGGGTTGTTCGATTATGTGCTCGAACGAGGGAATAAAAATTCAGACGAGCAGTGATGGGGAAGAAGAGGACAGTGTAGAGGGGGATGAGATGGAAACTGTCGATGAAGAGTATCCTCTGATTTGTCTTTTCCCGATGATAACTGAAGAAGATATTCCAGCTGAATTACGGGAGACAGTCGGAAAGGAGGTGTGGGATATGACAGGGAAAGAGGTGGGATTGATGAAAGGAGTGGAACCAGTGAAAGTGACTGTAAAGCCCAATGCAATCTTTCCCCAGACCCCACAATACCATATGGCACAAGACACCCTCATGAAAGTTGCCCAACTTATTGACGAATTTGTAAAACAAGGGGTACTGAAAGAAGTGTTAAGCAGTCTATGTAATTCACCAATAATGCGACTAATAAAGCCAAGTGGAAAGGTCCGACTAGTGCAGGACTTGAGGAAAATAAATGACATCATAGTCAAGTGTTGCCCTGTCGTACCAAATCCAGCTGTGATAATGTTTCAAGACCCTTGCGATGCTGAGTGGTTCTCAGTCATCGACCTGTCCCAAGCATTCTTTTCAGTGCCTCTTCATGAGGACAGCCAATTCCTCTTTTGTTTTAAATTCCTAGACAGACGCCCTCATTCTGACCTTGGCGGGCGGCGGAGGCCGCCCGCCAAAGTCCCGCCGTCAGATTACCGTTCCGCGGTCGAAAGACCGCGGCGGTAATTCTGACTTTCCCGCTGGGCTGGCGGGCGGTCGCCTTCAGACCGCCCGCCAGCCCAGCGGGAAAGAGGCTTCCACGATGAAGCCGGCTCGGAATCGAGCCGGCGGAGTGGAAGCTGTGCGACGGGTGCAGTTGCACCCGTCGCGTATTTCACTGTCTGCGCAGCAGACAGTGAAATACATGTAGGGGCCCTCTTACGGGGGCCCCTGCAATGCCCATGCCAGTGGCATGGGCACTGCAGGGGCCCCCAGGGTCCCCGCGACCCCCCCTACCGCCATCCGGATCCCGGCGGTCCGACCGCCGGGATCTGGATGGCGGTAGGGGGGGTCGGAATCCCCGCGGCGGTGCAGCAAGCTGCGCCGCCGCGGAGGATTCAATGGGGCGGCGGTACACTGGCGGGACCCCGCCAGTGGTGCCGGTCCGACCGCGGCTTTACCGCCGCGGTCGGAATCCCCATTGGAGCACCGCCGGCCTGTCGGCGGTGCTCCCGCGGTCCTCCGCCCTGGCGGTCAAAGACCGCCAGGGTCAGAATGACCACCAGAGTGTACAGTTGGTGTCGAATTCCTCAAGGGTTTTCTGAGTCACCGTCAATCTTCAATCAGATTCTAAAGAAAGATTTGGAAGCATTAGAATTGCCATTCGAGTCAACCCTAGTACAGTACATTGATGACTTACTGATTGCATCTAAGACAGAAAGTGGCTGCACAGCCGATACCATTGCTCTGTTGAACCATTTGGGAAGGAATGGAGACAAGGTGTCTCCTTCCAAATTGCAGTTCTGTCAGAAGAAAGTGAAATACTTGGGTTACCAAATAGAGAAAGGGTCACGGAGAATAATGAAGGAAAGAATTACAAGCGTACTTCAAATGAGTCCACCAAAGACAAGGAGGGAGGTGAGGAAGTTTTTGGGAATGGTGGGCTACTGTCGCCAGTGGATTCCCAACTTCTCAACTCTAGCGAAGCCTTTACTGAAACTGACCCAGAAGGATGCCTTGGATCAAATTGAGCTGAAAGGAGATGAGATGGATGCTTTTATTGAATTGAAAGAATGCATGTGCAGGGCTCCAGCTTTAGGTATGCCTGACTACACAAAGCCTTTCACATTGTTTTGTCATGAACGTGATGCATGTTCTTTGTCTGTCTTGACTCAAGCCCATGGTGGCGTAAACAGACCAGTAGCGTATTTTTCAGCTACTTTGGATCCGGTCGCAGCAGCACTTCCAGGGTGTTTGCGCGCCGTAGCAGCAGTTGGTATCAGCCTCACTCAGAGTGAAGGAATAGTGATGGGACACCCAGTAACAGTCATGGTCCCTCACTCAGTTGAGATACTTTTGACCCGCTCCCGAACGCAACACATGACCGGAGCAAGACTCACAAGGTATGAAACGATAATTCTGGGCTCACCGAACGTGCAGCTGAAAAGGTGCACTACGTTGAATCCAGCAACCTTGCTTCCTGGTGAAAATGCTGAAATTGAGAACGCTGAAGACGTCGAGCATGACTGCCTTCAGGTGACTGAATTTTGCACAAAACCTCGACCTGACATTAAGGATACTAAGCTTGATGAAAATGACCAAATTGTTTTTGTTGATGGTTCATGTCTAAGAGATAGGATGGGAATTTTGAAAGCAGGATATGCTGTATGTACTGTAACAGGTGTCTTGGAAGCGGGCTGGCTTCAAGGAGTCTATTCTGCACAAGTAGCAGAACTTGTAGCCCTTACAAGAGCATGTCAACTGTCTGCATTGATGAAAGTCACCATTTACACTGATAGTCAGTACGGGTTTGGAATTGTGCACGACTTTGGACAACTATGGTCACAGAGAGGTTTCCTGACTTCTTCAGGATCCCCAGTGAAAAACGGGGAGAGAATAAGGGAATTGTTACACGCCATTCAAATGCCAGCCGAAGTTGCAGTGGTAAAGTGTAGTGCTCATACAAAAGGACAGGACTATGTTTCTCTGGGAAATGCATATGCGGATCAAGTCGCAAGATTTTGTGCCTTGAACTGTATATTACTCAGGGATGAATGGAATTCGATAAATGAACCAGAACTCGAACCAGCTGAAGCATTTGCCTTGAAAGTTGTAGATACAATAGATGAATTAAAAGCACTACAGAATAACGTCAGGGAGGATGAAAGAGATTCCTGGATTAAATCACAATGTATAAAGAGACCAGACGAGTTATGGGTTTCAAATG
The DNA here is from genome assembly GCF_031143425.1 of Pleurodeles waltl. Lineage (NCBI taxonomy): Eukaryota > Metazoa > Chordata > Amphibia > Caudata > Salamandridae > Pleurodeles > Pleurodeles waltl. The sequence goes on from NC_090450.1 coordinate 41,905,800, forward strand.
AGGGAAAATTTGTTTTGCCAAACAGTCTCTTATCACAGCTTGCGCGGTTCTATCATGGGCAAGCTCACCTAGGGAGAGATGCCATGATAAGATTGTTCAAAACTGATTGGTTTAACCCCAGATTTCGTCAAGCTGCAGAAGCAGTTTGCCATCGATGTGTCACTTGCCAGCAGATGAACCCAGGAAACGGAACAGTTGTGAACGCGAGCCACATTGGTAGAGCAAGTGGCCCGTTTAGTCGAATGCAGATGGACTTCATTGAGATGCCTGTGCATGGAGGTCTGAAGTATGTGTTGGTGATTGTGTGCATTTTTAGTCACTGGATTGAGGCATACCCCACACGTAGAAATGACAGCCTTACAGTTGCAAAGCTACTGTTGAGAGAGTTGATACCACGTTTCGGATTCCCGATCTCTTTAGAATCAGATAGGGGAAGTCACTTCAATAACGAGGTGATAAAGTTACTTTGCGAAGCGCTGAACATTGAGCAAAAACTGCATTGTAGCTATCGCCCTGAAGCATCAGGACTGGTGGAGCAGATGAATGGTACACTGAAATCAAGAATGGCGAAAATATGTGCATCGACAAATTTGAAATGGCCTGACGCGTTGCCCTTGGCGCTAATGTCAATGAGAAACACCCCTGATAGAAAGACTGGATTGTCTCCGCACGAAATTCTCATGGACAGGGCTATGAGACTTCCTGCAGTTCCCGCAAACGCGCTTTTGAATATTACAGATGATATGGTGTTAGACTACTGCAAGGGTCTAGCTAACGTGGTTCGCTCTTTCTCTCACCAGGTGGAAGCGACCACCTTGCCACCGATCCAAGGTCCAGGACACGCACTGAAAGCAGGTGACTGGGTCGTGGTAAAGAAGCACGTGAGGAAGTCGTGTCTGGAACCCCGTTGGAAAGGCCCTTTCCAAGTGATCCTGACGACAACTACCGCTGTGAAGTGTGCGGGGGTTCCCAACTGGATTCACGCCAGTCACACAAAGAAAGTGTTGTGTCCCACAGATGAGGAAGTTGAAGCGCTGAAACTGCCAGTACCTGATAAAACAGTGCTGAGTGCTGAGGCAGAACAAAACCGAACTGAAAGCGAACAGGCAGAAACAGGAGAGAGAGAGATATTCTTGGAGGACGAAGAGACCAACTAACTTGGGGAAGACCAAGGAGAAAGTTCAGACAGCGACGAAGCAGCTGAAGGTGACAAAGAACCTGAAGCAGCTGAGGGTAGCAAAGAGCCTGAAGCAGCTGAAGGTGACAAAGAACCTGAAGCAGCTGAAAGTGATACAGAGCCTGACGAAAGTAACGGTGACGAAGGGCTCGAAAAAGGTGAAAAAGCAGGAGAGCCTGATCAGAGGAGGGCTTTCCCAGAAGCAGACGATACAGAAAAAGAAAAAGAGAACGTGATCGATTCCCCAAAAGGAGGGGACAAGGCAGAACAGAACGGAACAGTTCAAGCTTCCACAGAAAGGGTCGCAGGTCCATCAAATGGACATGGTGCAAAGAGGAGACTAAGTATATCACCAGTAAAACAAAGGACTGAAGAAAGTTTGAATGACGGAGAAAGGCCAAAAGTGAAAGAGAAAAGAAAGGAAGTGTCTGTCGTGGTACCATCCTCAAGTGAAGGAAAAGACTTGGCCAAAGAGGAAAGTACCAGTGAGGCAGAATCGAAAAGAGAAGCAAAATTGAAAAGGAAAAGGATACCAAACAGGAGATATTCCGGTCCAGAATGGGCATATGCAGTCAATGACGATTGGACTGACGAGTTTGTATCTCTAAGCCTCGAGAACGAAGAAGAAGAGATACCAATAGAAAAGAAAAGTTTTATGGACAGTGTTGATTGAAAGGGTGATAAATGATATCGCTTGCTACAATATAACGTGAAACAAACAACCAGCTGAGACATTGCTAAACCGGATGAGACATTTGCTGAACTGATAAAGACTGAGTTATTGCCGAATTGAGACAAATGCTGCTAACCGATAAGTAACTGGCCTCTTGAAGAAAACTGTGTGAACATTGCGCTCGTTCAGCTTTGTAACTGAATTGCTAAATAGTTTCTTTATAGGTGCTTCTAGCTCTCTGATTCTATACAGATCATGACGCAAAACAGTAGAAAGAAATATTGTAAATATGCGTGTATAGGCTTGATGATTGCATGTGTACTAATAATAATGGCAATAGTGCTTGCAATGCATGGAAAGGGTGAGAATGAGAAAATTGATGCTTCTACTTTGCTCCTGTTACTGTCACTGAACTAACCGCATTGAAAAGACTAGAATTAGATGAGAGACACTTGCATGATAAGAAAGAGCTTTCGTATAATGTTTTCTATCGCTTATTAACAGAATATGTTGAGACTATGGATGCAAAAGATTGTTATGTGTGTACACAGATACCGACATCAGTAAAGGAAGGGGTGACATATCACCACATGCCTCTTACCTACGGGATTACATGTAGAATAGTAATGTCTAGATTTTATGGTCAAACTAACATACAGTATTTTTACTCGAATTATGATGTTACCTTTGCATATGTTCCTATAATAGCGCAGCTAAGCCAGATTGCTAAGGATTGGGATGCTAAAATAATGAGGGAATTTTTCGAGCCAATGCTACCTTTTGAAACGGCTCACGCTCATAGGGAAAATCTTACCTGCTCGCTCTCTGCAGTAGAAATAAGCTTTTTAGATCGTACAGATGATAGAAGGGCACAAATGAATGCGAAATTAGAAAAGGAGCTACATAAGAGGGCTTCAGTAGATAATTATGATTTTGCCGCAATAAAGACACAAGGGAGAATAGCTTTAGATGCTTGGCATGTAGGGAGATTTTGTATATATCGAGGTGAATCCTATTATGACAACATTTTTGTAGGAGCAAGTGAGTGTAAACATACGTTTATCTTTAAGGCCAAATGGACATTCATGATGAACGGACTTGACCCTGTCATTCCAGGTGTATATTACATTTCTGGTTATAATGCCTATTATCGTCTTCCAAAGGGATGGTGGGGAAGATGTTATTTGGGTATAGTGTTCCCAAAGGTTTATCAACTGGATGACCTATCGATGATTCAAAAGACATCTGGATCCCATCGTATCCAGAAAAGAGAGACCGCAGCTGCTGTGGTAGGAGATATATTTGGAGCCATGATTCCTTCATTGGGAGTTGTGTTGAATTCCATCAAAATAAGAAAGTTGTCTACTATAGTGGATAACATGTTGACAAAGTTTTCAGGTGCTATAATCCTGATAGATGCTGAACTTGCAGCGGAAAGAGCTATGACTCTTCAAAATAGGCTTGCTTTAGACATTCTTTTAGCAAAGGATGGCGGCGTTTGCAAAATGCTTGGTGCACGACACTGTTGTACGTATATTCCTGATAACAGTGTGAAAATTAAAACTATGCTTGCTAATCTAACAAAAGAGAGTGCAGATTTGAAGGAATTGAAAGAACCAGGAGTGTGGGAGAAGGTTGGAAAAGGACTTGCTTCAGTGGGAAATTGGCTGGGGGGAATTTGGAATGGAATATTACTAAAAATAATACAGGGAATATTAATTGTACTGATTTGCATATTTGGAATTTGGGGAATAAAAAGGGGAATAATAATGATTATGGAAAGAATTAAAAGAAAGAAGGAAGAGAAAATGATGAAAAGAATGGCAGAAGAATACAAAGCGAAAACTAGGGGAATTAAAAGGAAAAGAGAACTGACAGAATTTTAATGGAATAAAATTTGTGGGAATAGTTTGTGTGATGACAAGTAGTCATCAGAGGAGGGATTGATGAAGCTGAAATGAAGGTTTTACATTTATTAGCGCTTAAACGTAGTGTTGAAATAATCATGTGTGACTTTAACCGAACTAATAAAGATTGAACGGGGACAAAATGTGCCCTTAGAGTAGTTTGCCAACATTCATAAGCGTGCTTTATATAACGTGATGTATTGGAATTGCACTAATCCGACATAATCGTAAACGTGTGCTATGATTTGCTTGCTTGAAATGCTTTAGCTTAGCATTACTTTAGTGGAGGCTTTGGCCTAGTTGCCTGGTCTCACGGTTTAGATGCTCGTATTTTTCCAATGTGCTAATAAACGTGTATTTTTGCTTGAAGCTGTACTTTTCCACTGAGATCGTTCACATGCTTATCTTAAAGTTTCGTGCCAGCTTGGCATTTTTTTCTCTTTGCTCCAAGGTCGATCTGCAGGTGCGGACAATGGAAGCTCTGAAAGTGAGTTAATTGGTATAAAATGTTGCAACTTGCGTACCCGTCTCCAAGGATAATGTATGCTTAAGTAAAAGCTTGAGAACTGTTGTTTTTGATTGGATAATTTGAAGCTAACCTATGAACCCTCCAATGGAAGACCCTACTGGATTTGAACTGTTGTCTATTTAAACCAGGTGCACGAGAAGAAAGTAGCCATTTGCCAGCCATTGCCAGCCATTACCAGCTCGATACCCGCCATTTTGTAGACTTCGTAGCTATTATGGCCCACCTTGCTGCAACGCCATTTTGAAAGAGACTTTGATGCTTTCTCTAATCGAGAGAAAGAGACTTTAAATGATTCTTGCCCTAGAGACTTTAACTTTGATCCCTTTGCATGAAGTAGTAGTTTTACCTTGCCGCCGTGAGGCAATTGCCCCGTCCACCCCTGCCCCTTTGCCCCGTCCCATGCTGATCGAAACGGTACCCATGCTGATCGAGAAACGGTACCTGTGAGACGAAGACTTCCTTGTATGCTGATCGTAATTGGTAAATATGAAAGGAAAATTGTAAAATTGCATTGTGTTTCTTTTAGGTAACCAACTGCTGATTTTTGACAAGATCCCTAGTTAGGAGTTTTTCTAAATTAATGTTGCTAAATTGTTTTGCATGAAGTCCCACATGCCGATGCTAATTTGAGGTTAGATGAGGATTCCTTCTGTTGCACGATGCAATTTGAGACCTTGTTATGCTGACTAAATGTATGCAATTAGCTCATTACAGATTATAGTATTAGTGATTTGCATTGCTATTATCGAATGCCTTGTTATTCAAATGCTGCATAGATTGCACCTGTTTCGCCGCTATGGACAGCTATTAATGTTCATTTATGTTTATCATTTGGTGTTGAGACACATTTATATTGTGCTAGCTTTGTTAATATAGGGAAGTAAATTCACTAACTTTGAATAAACTGGTGTGGTTATTCCTGACTGAAAGGTCAGGGTTCGTCGAAATGTATTCTGGATTAATTGTTAAGTGTTATGTTGATCAGGGTATTGCTTATGTTCGTTATTGATTATTGATTTAATGAAATTGACTGATTAAGGGTGTCGAGGGTCCCACTTAGCCAAAAGATTCATCGGCCTAAAGAGCGTCCAAATACAGGTAAATTATTAGTACGGAACGCTCTATCACTAACCAAACTGATGGGTGTGACATGGGCATGGTTAAAAGCCCATAGAGAGATAACCACAGGGATGGAGTGCTTTGCGCTTGACCCTAAAAAAAGTACAAAAAAACACAGCTAAGTGACCTGAGCATGCATAACTTGAAAATATCACAATTTTTGGACTTTAACCTGTTAGTCTCGCTCTCTATCAAGTTGCTTCAGATTAGCAGGTATTCAAGGTGTAAGTTATTGTGACCTTAATCTATTCATATATGTGTATTTCAAGGTTGAGTGAACATGTTATCCAAACCATTTACACTCACAACTACGGTATATATGATATTTCATTTGTCACCAATCTAATGTCTATATGATATGCACTGTTTAAATCTCTACTTGTAGCATACTATCCCTCCTCACAACATTACTCTTTAGGCCGAGCATAGCAGCACCCAAGCGCTGCTTTTCTGACGTCTTGGTATCTATGTAGGCTTTTAACAACACCCACCTCACGCCTATCACTATAACTCGTTCATGGGCTTGCCTTTCAAAAATCCTTTGATATCGGTTGTAAATGCTTTACTTTAGTCACCGCCTTGGCCATCGACCCTGTTACATGGATAATTGCACTTTTGCTGATATTTTTGTGTGCAAGCAAACTTCTTTTTCCTTTTGTGAGTCTCCTTTGCGAACACATTCATGGTGGCCGTAGCGCTTTGGATCAGCTCACTTATGTCAACCTTTTTACTTTTCCTTTTTCCTTTTGTGTGTCTTTTAGAGTTGCCAGACTATTAACATTGTGCTTTTTGAATGTATGATAATGTTATTCACATTTGATTGGCCAGCTAAAACGGTAAACACTGCATATGTGTCATGTACTTAGAGTAGTCAAGCAGGTTTTAAATAGTGCTCTGTCTGTCTCATGGTTAGTGATGCACGACAGCTCGAGGGGAAACGCTGCCTGTTTGTACAGTGTGTTTAGTGTTGGATGCCACATCACAGGCAGAGAGAATGGATTATTTATAGTGCTTAGTGTAGTCAGTGGTCTTAAAACTATTTAATGCCGCACCCCGCTGTGGGGGAAAAAAACATTAGGGACCCCCCCTCAACATTTTTCACAATTATATTAAACTGGCAATGTTTAAATAGGTTTAGACTTATTTAAGCATTGCAGTTAGGTTATGTTACCGATTTAAAATTGCAATCAAATACATGATTGCCAAACATTTTATTCTGGTCAGGCAGGGTTTAATAAAGTGTAAATGTATCCACAGTGTGAATTTTAGAAATGGGGGTGAGGGGTTTGAAGAATACTGGAAATCCCTTCCCTTTTGATTCCTTCTCCTAGCCAGAATATAAATGACAAAATAAGTTATTGATGGCCCATTACTGAGCAACTTATTACCGCTCACTAAAACAAAACACTGCTTTCAGTATGATGCTTCACTGGGCCAGAGCCTGGTGCTCCCCTCTGGGATCATGTGAGGCCCTCCCTAGGGTCACCCCCCAATCTGAAGACCCATGGTGTAGGCAGACCGAGACTGTAAACATTGGGAATACACTGAGGGGGAAAAGCGCTGACCACAAGCTCTTCACTGCTTGTGTTGTGTGCTTAGTATGGGCAGACACGCAGAAAGGGAGGAGGCAATGCACTGTTTGCACCATGCCCTTAACATGGACAGGCACAATGAAAAAAGCAGCATTGGCTGCACAGCTTGCACCATATTGGTAAGTGAGACAGGCACACAGGGAGAAGACTCTGCGCTGTGTGCTCAGATCTGCTATCTGCAGATATAATGGACGGGTGGAGGCAGTGCACACTAGAAGATAGTGCACTGTGCTAAGTGATTTGATTGGCATCTATAAGAGACTGATGTTTTTACCTTGTACATAGTGTAGGCAGACAGGAGAGTTTGCACTGTTTGTACCTTGTGGGTAGAAACTCATGCACTGCATGTGACAAGCATCTCTCACTGTACTTACATTTTGGAGAAGAGCTGAATGTTATGCATCAAGCAGAGGCTTGTAACATGCTCTTAGATCCTGGGTAGGTGTAGCACCTGCTTTGGAGGCCCTAGACTGAACCAACTCTGTTATCTTACCTTTCCCACCACTCTCACTCGCCTCCCTCTACTCTATCATTATTCTTCCTCATACTGAATTTCCACTACAAATAATTCTCCATCTTTTTCTTTCATACTTTTTCCTTCTGAATCGTCCCTTCAGCCTTTTCGCCCCCCCTTTCCCTGCTTAAACAGTTCTTTTTTTTTCTCTGCTGCACCTCACCTCTTTTACCTGTGTGTCTCCTTTGTTGCTCTTTTTCTCCCTCCCTTTAATTAGATTTCTCTTTCTGTGTCGCTGTCCTCTTCTCACCGCTCTTTTCGCCGTCTCTTTTTTTTCTGTCCCTATACCCTTGTTGCTCAAGTCTTTCTCCATTTTTAGGTCCAGCGCTCAAGGGCTTTGTCCTGTTGTATGTATTGTGGACTTTTAACCACGTCTACCTCACACCCATCACTTTCACTCATTCGTGGGCTTGCCTTTCGTAAATGCTTTACCTTTGTCCTTCCTTGAGGAGGTTTTGTTACCGCTTGCAGACTGACCTTGTCACATGGATAAGTGCATGATTGTCAAAATGTTTGACTGTGTTCGATCTTCTTTTTCCTTTTGTGTCTCTCCTCCGCAATCATGGCGGCCATGGCGTTTTGAATCGGTTCGCTTTTGTCAACTAATGTTTTACTTTTCATTTTCAATTTATTTGGCAAGAAAAGTCCAGTTAAGAATTTACAATGCCAATAGCTCTAACTGGAGCAAATGAGAGACCGATTGCATTGCAAATGCATGTTATAATTGTTTTTCCCTGGTGCTTTAATGGGCTAGGTGAAAAACCGAATCTGGCCCAGTGGCGGTAAGAGGGGCAAAAAGGCTGTGTTGAGCTCTATGTAGTAGAGGCAGTATAACCCATGCCTTGTGATTTCTCTGGTGGTCTAGTCAAGTGAATTCCTGCACGGGTATTGGCCTCCTGTGGCAAGCCACAAGCAGCAATCCTCTCGGGAGAGGTACCAATGAAAGCCTTTAGACTACAGCCATTTCATGGCAGGATAATCATCATGGAATTGAAAAGACATGTCTTGGGATGCAAGGAAAGCTGTTCCCATGTAGCCTGTGGTAGGGGTAGGGATTATCTCTGGTGACAATGACTTGTTTATTTTTTCCATTAATATTCCCTATTATTATCAATTTGACCACCATCAAGTGTTTGGAGAAAATTTGCAGCAACATCATATCAGCACCAGTATATACAATTTGGAGTAACTGCAAAAAGAAGTCTGAAATGTTTTGGATTTGGCAGTCATGCAAGCTAATTTTTCTATTTAATGATTTGTGAACACATGCAGTATGCTGCAGGGAAGACTTTAGGCCAGGCTAGCCCATATTTCTGCATAGCTGCATTAATTTGGAGGCTTAGTTTTGTTAACCAGCAGTCTTTAGTTTGAAATGGGTCTGATTTATTGCTGTTGTTGTGCTTGACTTCATAAAAGCGGCTAATGCCTTTAACAGATAGTAGTTTTAGGTTGAAGGATGTAGAGGAGGATACAATGGTGGTTGGAGGGAGCACAGATTTAGGAAAAGCAAATATTCTTATAGTCTTTCACATCAATCTAAATGGGTGTCTGTGTGCTTTTTTAAAGTTACATCGAGAAGAGCTTACAATAGCTCATAAGGCTGAATGACAGCTATGGTGTCAATCCCAGCATGATCACTTGGTGGGCTAATGCACTTGCTGGACACATTAGTGTATATATATATATATATAGTACTCCTTCTAGTAAGTCTGTTGGTGGGGAAAGCATAAACCTCTAGTTTATGGAAATGTTTTTATCATTTTTTATACCTCTTTTCTACAGAGCAATATGCATACATACTGGTAGCTTGTGAGGCCTGCATCGGATATGTGTGTAGTAAGTTAGCTTCAGGTATATACAAAGTAATGAAACCCTAGATAAATGCCTAGAAGCAGAAGCAAGCCTCTGGTACATGTTCAGATCATTTATCTTGTGAACAAAAATTAACCATTCACGCGATAAAAGCAATAAAGTGTGTATGCCGTTCTTGCCCTCAAGAAAGTTTATTACCTCCTATATATAGGTCCCACATCTGTGCACGCACTGCAGATGGCTGACACAATATTGTGGCAAACAAAATCATTGACAAAAATATCTTGTCTAGAATATTGATTACCATAATATTGTTCTCCTATAATTATAAAAAAATTGTAAAACAAAATTGTTGTCTAGAATATTGTTTACCATAATATCGTGCTCCAATAACTAACATAAATATTGTAAAAAAATATTGTTGGCATTAATATCATCACAAATTGACCAAAATATTATTTTTTAAATTAAATAGAGTCTAAAGAATTAAATGTTAAATAGTTTAATATATAAATGTAACATCATCTGAATTAAATTTATTTCACTTATATGTAATATTATATATACATGTATAAACACACAAATTTACAAATATATATATATATATATATATATATATATATAGGTCACAAAACAAGGGGGATTGTACTTGCACACTCAGGATTCAAGAAAAATTCAGTTTATTACAAAAACATACAACGCGTTTCGGCTGTCACAGCAGCCTTGATCACATGATAATTACCACCAATGAAAGCCCCCTTAAATACTTCCCCTCCATAAACATAGAAATAGGACAATAAATGTATAAATAAAGATCAGTAAATCAAACTAAATAAATTAAACTGAGTAAATAAAGCTAACAAATCCCACGTGAATAGCCTCAATAAATATATAGATCTTAATACCAGGCAATACCTAGCAGTTATTAGTTTCTATTGATTTCTATTATAGAAAATGTGTTTTTTTGTTTTTTTGTTGTTTTGTTTTTTAGTTATTCGATTAGACAAGATAAATTTATATCCCTATATGTTACCCTCAAAGGGAAATGAAATAGAACAGGACAGTACAATGTAACTCAACCAAGTTGATATTCCCCGGACCATATGATAAATAAACACATATTATATACTAAGGTCCTGTTTGGAATAAAACCACCTAATAAGACATCAAACATTGTAAATCCCAATTTCTATCTGTGTAAATACGGGGATCCTGTCAACAAAAACATATAAAACCAAACATACTGCTTATAGGTAAAGTAGTCTTATCTGAAAATGTGCAAAAGGAGATCACCCAACAGTAACATGACACATAGAGGAAAAGGATAGTAGATTTCCATTCGACCCGACACATCTAAAAATAGAGGATTAAATATATAAATTTAAAAATATAAGAATGTAGAAAAAGAGACATATATATATATATATATATATATATATATATATATATATATCTATATAAATAAATAGATAAATATCTCAATAAATACATTCAACGGCAATAGAGACAACGTCATAAATCCAATCCATTTCTTAGTAAAATATTATCAATTTCATCCATATCCATAAAGAAACTAAACTACGTCCACTAAGAGACCTATAGTTGTTAGAATAAATTATGAAAAAATAAATTATGAAAAAATATGGCAATAGGATAAAATCATAATAGTGTACATATCATGTCCAGTATACTATTAAGTATCACATAGGTGGGTATCCAATTCTTCCCCCATGTTTAAACCTCTCTGTATCTTAGTCTCTAATTCCAAAATAAATTTTGACTCTTTTTTCCTCAATGTTAATTCTCTGTTTCCTCCTCTGTGACATGGAGGAACATGTTCAATATCGAAATAGGATAACTTAGTACAATCAGAATTATGTCTTTCTTTAAAGTGCCTTGCTACCGGATAATGGTCATCACTAGATGTAATTGCACGCATATGTTCTAAAATCCGTTTTTTGACATTGTGTTTGGTACTACCAACATACCATTTGAGGCATGGACATTCTAATATGTAGATCACGTATGGAGTGCTACATGTAATAAATTGATTGATTTGCCTGACTTTCCCATGTTTACACGTCGCATGTTGTCTCCGCATCACACTATTGCGGCATGCCTTGCAATGTCCGCATGGAAAGAAACCTTGTAGGTTATGTTGCCTCACTTGTAGAATTGTAGTAATATCATTTGATCTAAGAATATCATGTAGACTACGTCCTCTCCTGTAAGTAATCTGTGGTCTTTTTTGTACTATATCTCCAATGACGGGATCACTCTTCAGAATTCTCCAATTTTTAGAGATAATATTGTTAATCTGTCTTGTATCCTCATTATAGGTCTTGATAAGTCTAGTACCTTCCTTATCATCCTTCTCTGATTGAATGGTATTATCAAAAAGGGTATCAGATCTTTTTATCCCTTTTACTTTATCGATCGCTTTCTTGATTACCCAATCGGGATAACCCCGCTGTTTAAATCTTCTAACCATCTCTTCTTGTTCTGTTTCAAAGGCCTCATCAGTACTGCTAATTCTTTTAGCTCTTAGCAGCTCACCATAGGGAATACTCCATTTTAGATTTTCTGGGTGACCACTAGAGGCATGCAGTAGGCTATTACCTGAAGTCTTCTTACGAAATAGCTCAGTGGTGATCTTATAATCACTGATCTTTATCAGAGTATCCAGGAATTCAATACTAGTACTATTTATATTGTAGGTCAGGCCAATATTCAAATCATTTTTATTTAATTCACCAATAAACTTAATGGCCTCTCCCTCTGTCCCTTTCCAAATAATAAAAAGGTCATCAATATATCTCAGCCACAAGATAGCCTGGCTAGCTTCTGGATAACGTTCCTCGTCCATGAAAATGGTCTCCTCCCACCAGCCCAAAAAAATGCAGGCAAAACTAGGAGCAAAACAGGTACCCATCGCAGTACCGAGGGTCTGTTGGTAAAGTGTTCCATTAAATAAGAAAAGTTGTTGGTCAGACAATACCTTATCATGTCCATTATCATATCAGTATGGGCCAAATACTTAAGAGATCTCATACGTAAAAAATGTCTACAAGCAGCGATCCCCTTGTCATGATTGATAATAGTATATAAAGAATTGACATCCAGTGTCAGAAGCAAAAAGTCATCTTCCCATACAATGCCTTCCAACTTACCCAAGATGTCCTTAGTATCCCGAACGTACGATGAAATTAATAAAATATTTATTTTACATGATATTTTTTTTTTAATTGATCTTTGAAAAATGGCAACACTGTGATCAAAAGTAGCCTTTTTGATTCAGCTCTACATGTTCCTGATAGCAGGGAAAATGCTGACTTTAGCACAGCAAACATTTATTTGATGCAAACATGAACTTCCCCAAAACCTTTGCCACTATTCATAGTCCCCTCCAGGGGAATCCACAAATCCTGGGTAAGTTCGGAATCCGCAGAATGTTAGACAAAAAGGGCACAAATTTGGTATGTATACGTTTTGCAGAAAATTTGTTATGGATCCTTAGGTGCAAACTGCCCCAAATAGCCAAAAAAGAAAAGGGTTTAACATTCTAGGAGGAAAAGGCCTAGCAGCGAAAGGGTTAAGGGAATTTGATGACATTACAATAAAAGTGAATTACCCTGGTTCAAACATTAAAAAGGGATACTTTCAAGAAAAAAACTCGAACATATACTTCATATCAATTTACACAGGGAATTTCCTTAATAAAGTGTAATGGTATAAAACAAAACATTACTTTACATAGGATTTCCTGAAAAATATTATTTTCCTACATATTTTATAGTTATTTGCTGTCTCCTTTATTTTCAATGGGAGTGTGCTGCAGTACGTGTGAGTGGTCATGTGTGATGCTGAATTTACTCCTGGTCTTAGTTGGAGTACAATTAGCAATGGTCTTACTCTTTTGTGGGAGGGCTTTTGTCCCTCCCATAACTCCTTCTTACCCTTCCAATTTTGTAATAAGAATTTCCCAATTTTACAGCCACGGACACACCTCTCCCAGATTTACTGCTAAAAAGTGTACATATGTATGCAGAGATTTCCGCAGTCGAGATGGAGATCTTCGCACTTAAAAGGTAGGAGAAGCAGAGGTGGAAACCTCTGCTCTTAGGTTTGTGTATAGCATTTTTTATTCTGTGAGTAGTACCATTATGGCCCAACTAAATGTACTACAGAATGATTGTTGAGCATAGCCCCTAAGGTCCCAACCATGGTTAATGAAATTAAGTGTGATATGAGTGATAATCCTGGTTACTGTATTGATAGGAATTTAAAAGTTGTGCAATACCTTTTACACCCATCCATAAATTTCGGCTGGTAAAACCTGCTGAAATTTACTAGCGCAAAAATGCAGATGGGAGTAAGCACCAACATCCACATTATGTCCAATTTCTAGGGTAGTAATTAGGTGCTAATTTTTACACCCAATATATTCCGATCCCAGCAGTTTCTGAATATATCGGGTACCATAAATATCTTACAATTTTCTGGGCTGCATTAATTAAGGCCTAAAGGCATCATCACGAGCCTGGTGGTTCAAGGACCGCCAGACTCACGGTGACTGTCAGACCGCGGCACTCCAGGTGGTCTGACTGTCACTCTACGACCCTGGCGGTCGGACCCCCAGGGGACCACCGTCACCGCCAGGAACATGGTTCCCAACGGGCTGATGGCAATCAGACTTGTGGTCAGCCACGGCATCGCTGAACTCAGTGCCGCCTTGCTGATCACAACTCTAGTTTCTGCCAGCCTTTCGATGGCGGAGACTCTGCCATGGGTAGGCTGGTGGAAACACAGTGCAGGGGGCCACAGGAGGACCCCTGTACTGCCCATGCCCATGACATGGGCAGTGCAGGTTCCCCCCTGCCCAGCAACCTCGGAATGCACACTGTCTGCTGTGCAGACAGTGGGCATTCCAAGGCTGCCGGTGTGCTACCATTTTGGCCTTGGCTCCCTTAAGGTGGAGCATCACTTTTCATAAATATGCCCCTTTGTCTCCCTGTGTTTAAAAAAGATGACCTTGTGTAATGTAATCTAATGCTCATGTAAAGCGCCCTGGTGACTTTGGAGCATATTTGTGCTATATAACACTGCAAAAAGAGAAACATTCATGCAGGTGGTGCTAGGATAGTTTCTGCATTAAAACCTAACCAGACATTAGAGAGGTTCCACGTTTGTCCCACATACAGTGGAACAAACCTTTAAACTTAAATGGCATTGTTAATTTGAGAGATGGACCTAGCAGTCAGTAGGATTACTGAAGAACCATTGAGGTCACAGTGTGAATTAACAGAATATTAAACTGAGACTCCTTGAAATTTGCCTGGTAGGGATTTTTTTGCCTGTCTGGATGGTTGAAGCAATCCAATAGAATGGAACGACTATAAAACAATGGCATTCATGTGGATTGATTGATTGTTTAGAAACAATGTCCCCCTACGTATGTTTTAGGAAATCTAGTAAGCCCCTTCATTACGTCCTTTAAAACCTTTTTCTTTTTAACTTTTATCTTTTGAAAACTGATATATATATATATCATTAGACCAACAACAAATTAGTTAATAAGAACTGTGCATAAGGCACTAATCCTATGATAATACTCATCATCCTGACAAGGCAAGCTAAAAAGATCACATATGTTGTAGCACCAGCTCACGAAATGCTGCAGCAAAGCATGTGGATGGCAATTATTGTGCCTCATAAACCATTAACGACAAGAATACACGTGGTCCTTGGTAAGATAATAATCAACAGTGACCTAGATCACAACACCACTGAATACTCATGGCCTTACAATGCAGCAGCACAACCTTTGAATCACCACAGTTTGCCATACAGGTATGGGTCCTAAAACAATCCCCACCAGGCCTGACCATGCAGCACTCCGGCACTCATAACAGGTAGCCTCTGGTAATGAAGGAGTCCATCACAATGATTGCAAAAACGTAATGCCCAGGGATTCCTGTGCATCTACTAGGTGATATACAGTAATTTCTTCCACGAGGGCTCCGACACCCACAAGGCACCCCCTAGAACCAAATATCCCTGGGTGTGGTATCCAGGATCGAGATACCAAGGTGAACCATGAGAGACTTTGCTGTGACCCTCAGGGCCTGGGTGCCTCAATGCCACTGCTCGTGAATGCGGAAGCCACTGCCGAACTTCCAGGGACTTTACCCGTCCTTTGGGTGAGTCCTAAGCTCGCCAATCCAGGACAGAATCAGGACAGCCCCTGCATCACCTTATTCAGCCTCATCCTGTGAGGCCGGTTTCTGTGGCAGGGACTTCTGCCGACATCTCTTGCTGTGCTGGGTGCTGCGTTCTGGGGAGTGTGGCTCGATGGCTCAGTGCACCAGTCAGGTCAGGGCTGTTCTGGTGGCAGTGCTGCCCTCTGCCCCTCCTGGCACTCCTGTTAGCGTAGTGCCAATCTGGGGCTTCTTAGAAGGCACCTATCATACACAGGTGTTTGACATTGCACAACATGCACTGAAAAGCAGCAAGGTGTGCCGGTTCTGGGGAAGAATAGTATGAAGTGCTCCCCAGCGCTAATGTAGAAGGTATAAAGCACTCACCATGCGCTGTATTTGAAAAGCCAGGGACCGATAACGCGCTCTCCTCCAGCTGTGGCTAGGTAGTCCAGAGTCAGGGAGCAGCTGGCAGCAGTGCAACAAGCAGAAAAGCAATCTAGATGAGGCATTTATGCCACCCAGCAGACATCAAGTAGAGGACAAAAAATGAAGAGCAGTTCAGATGAGTCCTCTGTGCAGTCCAGCAGTCCTTCTGACAGAGGTTCAGTCCCAGTTCAAAAAGTGCTCTAAACAAACATGGGGCAAGAGCCTCTGTGCTTATACTCTAAAAATGCCTTTGTTCAGGTGTAACTTCAAAGTGACCCTTTCAAGTGAAGCACAACACCCTTCCAACCCAGCCCTGTCTCCAGACATCTGTAGAGGGTAATCAGTCCATTGTGTGAGGGCAGGACTCAGCCTATTCACATGTAAGGTGTGAACAACCGTCCCTCTCCCCAGTCCAGAATGACTATCAGTGAGCAGACATAGTTTCTGTCACGCCCAGCCCTTCCTGTGTTATGGCTGTCTGGAAGGTATGCAACAAGTGGAGCTGTCACTCTGCCCAAGACATGGATTGGAGTCAGGCTGCATAACAGTAAAGTTATAAGCACAGAGAAATGGCCACTTTCTAAAAGTGGCATTTCTAAAATAGTAATGTAAAATCCACTTACAACAGTAAGCAGGATTTCTCACTACCATTATAAACATATCAAACATGCCCACGCTACTCCCCACAGATCAGAAATTACCACTTAGACATATCTAAGGGAATTTTAAATGTAAACCTTTGACAGGACCAGCACTCACAGCATTAAACAATTAAATAGGCTGTTTGTCACTACTGGGACATGTAAAAACATAAAAGTGTATGTCCTACCTTTTACGTACACAGCTCCCTGCCCATAATGTAAACTAGGGCCTACTTTAGGGGTGGCTTAGGTGTAGTGAAAAGGGAGTAGAGGCTTTGGCAATTAGTTTGACTTGCCAAGTCAGTGTGGCAGTAAACTGAGCATTCAGGCCCTACAGTGGCAGGCTTGAGACACTGCAGCTCTTATTTTTAAAGAAATAGTTTGAAAGCACAATGTCTTTTGAATTGCTAGTGCATAGCCAAGCAATTTATTCATATGCACACGTTGAATGTTGATACTTTGAATATTTATGCATGAAGTCTTCTAACCACATGATTATATCCCCCAATGCCACATCATTATATCCCTGTTATATCCCTAATGCATTTCAGACCTGGAGGGACCCGTGTCAGGGGAATATGCATTACCAGAAATATAATAAACAAAAGGTTAACAATCTTATACCAAGAAGATAGGTATGGCTGCTGAAAGTTGACAACTCCCTTCCCCTTACAGCAATGAAATATCCTCTTCTTTCCAAACAATGTACAATACTTGTATTGGCCGGCTCACTGTTTTTGTTTTTACCGTGAATGCTTAAGAATGCATTCCCTACTCTGTTATTTGTGTGTGAATGTTATTGTGATTTTTTACTTTACATGCTCCTTCTTACGTCTGAAGTTAGCCAAGACCTTTTGATTTTTACAACAACTATCTCTCTCTCTCTGGCTATACAGATATATATATATATATATATATATATATATATATATATATGATTCACCAAAAGTATTCACTGCACTCCATGAGGAGTCTTGTCCTTGTAGAGTCGAAACGCGTTGGTGGTTGTTATCTAGGAATAAATATGCACAATTGAACCTCATGGAGTGCAGTGAATACTTTTGGTGAATCTTATTTTCGAGACTGGTCCTCTCTGTTACTGGCACCGGCAGTAGAGTGCACCACTAATGCAACTTTTAGACCATCTTTGTTACAAGGATATATATATATATATATATATATATATATATATATATATATATATATATATATATATATATACATACACATGGGGTCGTTGGTAGTCAGCTTACCCCTTGTACAAGCAACGACCTTCACTCTAGTTAGGGTAAAGGAAGATCACACTCAGTTAACTCCCGCTCACCCCCTTGGTAGCTTGGCAAGAGCAGGCAGGCTTAACTTCAGAAGCAATGTGTAAAGTATTTGTACCAACTCCCACAGTAATACAGTGAAAACAATACAAAATGGACACCACATCAGTTTAGGAAAATAGGAAATATTTATCTAAATCAAACAAGACCAAAACAATAAAAATCCAATATACACAAGTCAAGTGGACTTTTATTTGATGTGTGACTTATATATATCACAAGTCAAGATATGAATTTTCAAAGTAATGGATGTCTTAGTCCAAAAAAAATAATGCAAACATTGTTGTTATACAAAGTACCAGGTTTGCGTCAAAAATGAAACCACGCAGGCGACCATGCGTTGGAAAAGTCAGCAATGTGTCAGTTCCTTACTCGCAAGTGAGGCTGTGCATTTTTCCTTCTCTGATTAGGTAGGCGATGCATTGATTTTCTCCCTTCCAAGACACCGATTTGTCGATTTCCGGCTGGGCACCTCTGATCAGGGCAGGCTTGGTGCCGATTTTCCCTGCCCAGTGATGTTGTGTTCGATATCCGGTCGCACGTTATCAGGAAACCGCGCAGCATGGGGTTTGCGTCAAATCAGCAGCTGCAAGCACGTGTTTTGTGCCGTCTCTCCAGCTGCGATGCATCGATCTTCCAGCCACGCTGCAGGTGGAGCGTTGATTTCAGCCGTGAGGCCAGCAGCGCGTTGTTTATCAGTCACGTTGAGGATGGTGCGTCAAACATTTCCCCGCATGTCGGTCTTTGCGTGGATTTCTGTCCTTTTCCACCAGCTTCACCTCTCAAGGGCCCAGGGACTGAATAGGGCACCACTTGGCAGGGCAGGAGTCTAACCAGAGAGCCCAGGTGCTGGCAGAGGAAGTATTTGATGGTCCTGAGTCTTCAACAACAGGAGGCAAGCTCAGTTCAACCCCTTGGAGATTCTTCTCAAGAAGGAATGCACAACAAAGTCCAGTCTTTGTCTCCTTTCACAGGCAGAAGCAGCAACTGCAGAAAAGCCCAACAAAGCACAGTCACATGCAGGGGCCGCACTTCTCCTTAGCTCTTCTACTTTGCAGATGTTCCTCTTATATCGTTGAAAAAATCTAATTTCCAGGGTTTTTGGGTCCAATACTTATTGTCCTTTGTGCCATTGAAGTAGGCATACTTCAAAGAAAGTCTCTGTTGTTCACAAGATCCTGCCTTGCCCAGGCCAGACCCCAGACACAAACCAGGGGGTTTGAGACTGCATTGTGAGAAGGCAATCACAGCCCATTCAGGTGTAAGTGACTGTTCCTCCCTCCATTCTAGCACAGATGGCTCATCAGGATATGCTGACTACACCCCAGCTCCCTTTGTCTCACTGTCTAGAGGGGATTCACAAACAGCCCAACTGCCAAACTGACCCAGACAGGCAGTCCACAAACAGGCAGAGTCACAGAATGGTTTAAGCAAGAAAATGTCTACTTTCTAAAAGTGGCATTTTTAAACTAACAATCTCAAAACTAACTACACTAAACTATGTATTTTTAAATTGTGAGTTCAGAGACCCCAAACCCCATATTTCTATCTTCTTTCAAAGGGAATATGCACTTTAAAGTTATTTAAAGGCAGCCCCCATGTTAACCTATGAAAGATAGGTCTTGCAACAGTGAAGACTGAATTTAGCAGTATTTCACTGTTAGGACATGTAACACACATCAGTACATGTCCCACCTTTATCATACACTGCACCCTGCCCATGGGGCTACCTAGGGCCTACCGTAGGGGTGTCATACATGTGTGAAAAGGGTTTAGGCCTGGAAAGCGGGTACACTTGCCAAGTCGAATTGTCAGTTGAAAACTGCACACAGAGACACTTCAGTGACAGGTCCGAGCCATGTTTACAGGGCTACTAAGGTGGGTGGCACAGCCACTGCTGCAGGCCCAATAGTAGCATTTGATTTACAGGCCCGGGCCACCTCTAATGCACTCTAGTAGGGACTTACTCACCCACTACAGCATGGAGCAATGGGTCACTTTAATGTGAGGGACAGCATTCTGCGATTTCACAACAGCTTATTCAGTGCATGAATAGCGGCAATATGTGATTTTTAAGACCAAAATTATTTTTCTTGTTCAGTGATGTTTGTTTTCAAACTGATGAGACCCTGGCAACTCCCCCAACAATAAAGTTTTTACAGAAACCATGACAAAAGAAATTAAGCACTGATAAAGCCAAACAGCTGAGTGCCAACACCAGACCTATTGGCAGTGCTAATTCTTATTTTACTGGTCATAAGAACTGTTTGCCTCTTACTACTGGCAACGAATCGTGTCTGCTCCACTCCTGCGCTGCTCTCAGGCTCAATTGCCATTGTTCTCTGGCTATATTTTATCACCTTAAAGCCTTGTCCCAGTGCCGGATCATTCACATAACTTCACCAGTGCATCTCATTACTATCATTCAAACACTGAGCTAATACAGTATGATCCACTCCCAGCTGGGGACCAGCAGAGGACTCTAAATTATACTGGATGTTGTGAGCCATGAAGATTGTGTGAATCAAGTGAGGAATTTACAACTTTGAATTGAGCAATTGCATTACAATTTACAAGTGCATTTCACATACTTACGTTTTTTAAGACAGAGTAATTTGTTCAGAATCACAGGACTTTTAGTCAATGGCTGAGAAAAGCACTGGAACGTAAACCCCCAGGATCAAATGTTGCCGGCTTAACCACTAGACCACATCTCTTCTGATCTTGACCTCCTATTGCAATGCAGGAATCAATGCAGAGTGAATTGAGGAACACCATACAGTACTGCCAGAGCACCTTACTCCAGACTGGTAGTGGCACAAGTGCATTGCATGAAACCTGATACAGCACTGCTAAGATTATTATCTTACCAAGGACCATGTGTATTCTTGTCGTTAATGGTTTATGAGGCACAATAATTGCCATCCACATGCTTTGCTGCAGCATTTCATGACCTGGTGCTACAACATATGTGATCTTTTTAGCTTGCCTTGTCAGGATGATGAGTATTATCATAGGATTAGTGCCTTATGCATAATTCTTATTAACTAATTTGTTGTTGGTCTAATGATATACATATATATAATACAGAAACCTATCTTTATATAATCTGGTGTGGAGTCTCCTTTGTGGTGTATTTATTGGGTCACTATTTTGAGTGTGTTGCGCAAATGCTTTACGCACGACCTCTGAGAATAAGCCTGACTGCTCTGTGCCATGCTACCAGGGGATGAGCACATATTATCTTTGGTGTGTAACTGACTCGCCCTGATTAGAGTGGTGGGTTCTGCCTGGCTGAGTTGTATACCCTAGCCAACAGAAACCCCATTTCTACCGGCAGAGAAGGAAGGAGAATCCTAAAACAGTGTTCCGGCAAAAACAGCCCCTCGAGCGAGTGTGCATGCAGCGTATATGGCCAAAATATTAAATATCAGAATATTGGTAGCAAAAATATTGCCAGGCAGAAATGTTGTGTCCTAAATAGCGTTTTAAAAAATAAGTCACAGAGAAGGTAGATTTTCTGCTAATAAATCCAGTGAGGTGATATATGTGTTATATTTGTATCAGATACATTTTAGTTATGACATTCTAATACCATTTGCTATTGAACCTCTGTCAGGCCTCATGTGGCCTGGTCGTGAGCAGTCTCTCACCCAAAATAAGAAGGACATACTGAGTTTTTCTTCCTTAAAATAGGACTGTCAGGATGTGGTGAGGGACCACTTATCTTTAAATGCTGGCTTTGTGTGATGTGCTACTTCAAGGCTCAGTAACTTGCATGCTTTCGGGAGAGGAAGAGGATGCCGGAGTGTACAGAGTGTGAATGCCATCTGGAGAGAAGCTTCATATTGCCATATTGAAGACAAGAATATGTTAAATTGAAGACATGAATGAAGACAAGGAGGACCACATTTCCCGTGGAACCACAGGACTTGCCATTAGTGATGGTCATGTGGAAGGCCTACAGTTGAAATTTCCCGTTGTCTAAATTATCCTTGCTAGACAATTGTGATACATAGTTCCTGCTTCCGGGACTTGCATTTGAAAGTGAGAATCTTTATAACCTGTTATCCTGAGATTTCAACAAAGACATCATTGATATTAGATATTCACCACTCTCGCTAGAAATATCAAGACTTCCATTTGTTATTTCACAAGGGATTACCTGTTACGATTATGAGTTTAATTTCTAATTTATCTTTCCACCAGGAGTCCCAAATTAGGATTACAAGTGCAGAGTCTGATTTACAGTTTGGCGGATAAGTTACTCCATCAGAAAAGTGTCGGACAACCAGTTCACCTTATTGCAAATGCAATACAATGTACTACACTAATGAGGTGGGCATTTGTGAAAAGGTAACCTATCTGCCAAAGTCTCCATCAAGTCCTTTTTTGCACTTAGTTTTATCACTAGCAGTTACCCATTAAATTTACAAACGTATTGCATAATATTATTCTTTGGATTTAGAACTTAAATACTATGTGAAAACAATCACAGGGCTGGTGGCTGGCAAAGAGCCTTCCCTGTGATAGCCTTCTAAAATGGTAAACATTGTTTTTAAAAGTATCCTGAGTTACTAATGGATCCCAGGCTCGTTAAGAAATGATTTTTATGTTTTGGAAAACTCTAGTGAGATTAGGCAGTGTTTCCCAGGTGATGTAGCACTTGCAAACCAAATAATTCAAGTCAGGGTTTGTAACAACTAAATCATTTTGTACATGACCCAAAAAGATTAGTGATGCATTAGTATAGGGGACACATGAGTTAATTTGTGTGGTGGACATGTGAGCCTGGTATCTGGATTGAGTAGAATAATGGAGGGATAGAAGAGGGAAGAGTCTAGAAAGTGTTAATTGGGAGATCATAGTAGTAGGATGAGGTTTGGCATGAGTAAAACGAGAGATGGTAGAGGGAAGAGTCTGCAGAAAGGGATTGGGGGAGATCATAGCAGTACAATGAAGGTTGAGATGAGTCAAAGGAGTGATACATGAGGGAAGAATTTAGAAAGGGTTGGTTGGACGATCATAGCAGCAGAATGAGGTTTGAGATGAGAGTGGAGATAGAGGATGCGTTGAGAGAGGTACAGGATGAGAGTAGAGAATTAGAGAGAGTGAAAGTTTTTATTTTATTTATTTTAAATGTTAGTGTAAGTGTTTTATTTTGGGCTTTTGACGGAAGGGATTGTTTTATTATGGGCTTTGGGAGGGAGGGGCTGTTTTATATTGGGCTTTTGAGGGAGGGGGTGTTTTATTTTAGACTTTTAGAGGAACAGGGTGCTGTATTTTGCTTTTTGGGAAGCACAGGGGC
Source organism: Pleurodeles waltl (assembly GCF_031143425.1). NCBI lineage: Eukaryota > Metazoa > Chordata > Amphibia > Caudata > Salamandridae > Pleurodeles > Pleurodeles waltl. Next base: position 41,929,029 of record NC_090450.1, read on the forward strand.
ACTTTGTTAGCCCCACCATTTTCAAATGTTACCAGCCACACCTGGCAGATATAAAAGGGTCAGAATAAAAGTAAAATCCAGGACCTAACTAGTGAACCACCACCAGGACATGATCTCGGTATGATCTGATGGCAGAGTGAACTAGAAGGACCATAATGCATCAGGAAAGTGGGGCAGAAACCGGGACTGGAAGGTGAAGAGAACCTAAGTTTGCTAGTAGAGATCTGTATATTTTTCTAACTGATACAAAAGCTCTTTCTCAAAGGCTCTTCGTGAGTGAAACAAAGTGGCATTATGGTAGAAACTTGACATTTGGTGATGCTGTACAGCATTGGAGAAAAAGCAAAATGTCCAGCATCACCAAAAAAGGCAAAAATGTAAGAAAGCGTAATGACGCAGCCGATGCTCGTGCTTGTGTCAGTTCATTAGGGTACACATGCGTGATAACATAGGTGTATCATTCATCACAATGCATGTGGCACAAGCGGGATGACTCAGATAACATTTGATCTGTTTTTACTGATACAAGATTAAGAATGATTAAAGTCCCACAAGCTTGCACAGGATGAGGGCTGACCTGCCAACACGATGCTGGTGCTGCTGGCACTCTTCGGGTACCTTTTTTATATGGTTTAGGACTGCCCACTTATACACAACTACTGGCAAAATATTTGCAACGCTCTGTCCCAGGTTCTGGGCATGGCAATAATGCTAGAGCCGAAATTGGCTCAGTTGGGACTGATGAAGAACAGAGGGGAGCCGCTACACTATACGGCTAGTTGGCATGGGCTTTATTATTGCTAAAAGAGATTGCACAGCAGTGGTGCTCTCATCTGGCTCTGCCACTGATTGAATGGACTCACGGGAGGGACTATACTGCAATAGTTGAGATGTTTGAGTTTGGGTTATCTCACTCAGCTTCAGACACTGGGCAATTGGCACAGAGACTTGTAAAGTACTGAGCGAATTACTGAGCTACGAGATGAGAGTCAACACCACACTCCCTGTGTCCACGGTTAAACTGGGCACTAGGCCCAGGGCCAAGTCACTGCCTGCCAGCCAATGTAATAATTTACCCACATTGTCCCCCACCTTGTAGAGTCTGCCCTACGTGGTGAAGTGTTCCAGAGATGTCTTATCCAGTAATTTTTGCCTAAGTGTTAGCCTTTTCATCTCTAACTCATGCCTTGCCTGTCAGTAGAGGGAACATGAGGGCCACCTCCTCTGAGTGCAACTAGTTCTCTGGAGTTGCGTTCTCTCCGTGTCAATATGTCCGAACAGCTGCCTTATGGACACTATCTGCCTACGCAGGATCATCTTCATGGCCTCCTACAGTACAGTAGGTGAGTCAACTGAGTCTTTATTGGTAGAGAAATAGTCAGGTATTTGCATTTGAAGAAAGCCATCATAGCAGACATCTGTGAGCCACCTGGTGTTCAGCCTCCAGTGCCCCAGCTGCTCCTGTTTCTTGGAAGATTTGAGAGAAATAGTAATGGGGGCGTAATTAGTCTGCATGCGGGGCAGAATTGAGGAGTCAATCAACCCAGCTGTGTCCTTGAAGGGCATAAAGAGAGAATCAAAATGGGTGGAAGACTTGTGGGATTGGGGGTAGAATGTATGTAGATGAAGCAGGTGCTAGGCGTCTGTCAGAGCCCTTGAGGAGACCTATGCCACCAGGTCGATTGATATGAGTTTCAGTGGTTTACTAGAGCCCAGAAGGGGGTCCATCACCAAGGTAAAATCACCCCCCGTAGTGTAGGATCAGCGAAGGTTTGGAGGAGCAGGGGTTATAGTGCCTACAATGTGGTGGGCACAAGCGCGGGCGTAGACAGAGTCAATCTTCCAGTAGAAAGCCCCATATTGCCCGCAATGAAGACAATGTGACCCAGGGCATCACAGTAGGATTTTGAAACCAGCAAGGGGGAGGTGCTTGTGTAGAAGAATGGTGACTCCCCTGGCAGGTGGCAGTGAAGTTGGCATGATATACCGTGGTGCATCCCCCTGTTGCATAAAGGGACAGTGGTTACCAAGCAGATGGGTCTCCTGCAGGAGTACCACTAGCGGGGTGTGGTACTTCAGGTATATTTAATTTTAATATTATGACCACTTACATTCCGGGAGAGGGCAGTGAACATGTCTATGCCATCCATCATTATGCCATCCATCATGGGGATTGAATTCCAAGCTGGCAAGCAGGGGAGGCGGGCAATAAAATGCAGCCAAAACAGAAAGAAAAAGCACAACATAGAGAATAGCTAAACCAGAGAAACAAAGGTAAAGTAACTCCCCCCACCCTACACTTCCACCCAGAGGCATCTGTCGATAACAATACACTAGGTGGTAAAGTCAAGAACTGGGACACAACCTAAGTGAGCTAGATCGTATGTAAAGGATATAGTAGTGCTGGAGTGCAAACTGACAGTAACTGCAGGGCTTGGCCGGTCAGTGGCCAGGGTGTTCAGGTCCCCTGGGTGCCTCAAGATGAAGAGGGTGACACATGGCGCAGGGGGCCCAGGGAGGAAGAGAGTCCTCTGGTGCGACCACCCCCCTTCTGGGAGTCCAATGGTGACCCAATCCAGGACACCCTGCACTTTTGCCTTGCTGACCTCGTGCAACCTCTATGGGAGGGGTTCCGTCATACACACACCCTGCATCATTTGGACCCCACGGAGGCTAAAGTTACTCTCAAGTGGCAACTGTTCTGTCCCCCAGGACAAGACTGCCTCAGGAGTCTAGAAAAACTAGGATTTGGAATCATAGAGTACTTTGAGCCTAGCCAAGAATGGAAGCAAATAGCAAATTCCCCTGGACTTACGATTCTGTTTAAGCCTGTCTTAAGTCCTGCGCCCTGCAACACTGCTTTTCTGAGTGGGTGTAATTTGAAATTATAATAAGCGCCTTACCTTGATCCGCACCTCTCCCACAACATGTGCCAACCTGAGTATTTTATTTAGGTTCTGTTAGTATAAAAACTTTGCAATCATAGGGCGTGGTGGAGCCCCTAGCAGCCACCTATGTCACCAGAAAGTGTTTGGGTGCCTGACCCTCCATCGCCTCAGGAAAGGCCACAAAGCGCAGGCTACATCTCCATGCCCGTCTCTCCGTGTCCTCCGCACACTCCCCAATGCTTTAGATGTAGTTGAAAGTCTCAGGACTGATGTTTTTAGTTCCATAACTGTGTCCTTAAGTTTGGATACTATGCCCTCCACCTCAGTAACCCTGTCGGCCCGCCCTCTCAAATTCTGTTGTAAGAAGGACTCCACCCCACCTCACAAATCTAAGATTCCAGGGCTGTGCAAAAGGCTTGGGAGGCCTGTAGAATGGAGTCAGTTTTGTTCGACATTGGGGGTAAAGTAGGCTGATTGGGCAGGTCTGGTACCCCTTGGGTGGCTTAAGTAGGGGCCATGTGCTTTTTAATTTTAAACTGCAAGGGGGAGGCAGAGGGCTTATCGCAACTCATGTTTGTTGGCCACTACTGGGAGTGGCCCTCTGGTAGCAGGCAGAAATCCAGAGTCATCCATCTCCTACACAAGGGACCCAGGGGGCAAGAGAGGGAGGAAAATTGACAGTCATCACTGGGCCCCAGCACAAATGGCAATCCCCCGCAGTCAGTTTTCCTTACTGGGAGGACTCACCAGTGTGGGTGCAGTAGGGGTGTTGCTTGTGAGGGGCAGCAGGCACACTCCAGATGTGGTGAGAAGGAACACAAATTTTCAGAACTACACAGTCAGGGACCCCACAAAAGGGGAGGGTGCACAACAGCCCCAGGGCCTCACCAGAAGTGCAACACCCCCTTTTGGCCACTTTGTGCCCCTGGGCCCGGTCTGTGCTGAACCAGGTAGCTGAGGTTTTGCCCAGCCCAGTGACTTATTGGGAGCCTCAAGGGGAGGCCCAGGTCCTGGCCCGCTTGCCCCACCAAGTGATGAGGCAACAGCAGCATGAGCAGCCAGTATCCAGAATGAGTGTAGATGAGAAGACTCCCGACTGTATGTGTTTAATATTGTAGATATTATGCAATCTCTTGGAGGGACTGGTGTGTTCTACAGTATAGGAAAATAAACAATGTGAACTGCCCTCGATATGACTTTGATCAACTGGGGACATATTACATAGAATACCCCAGGGCACAATAGGCATGTGCACCTGCTTTATACACCCCCTGGGTCACTTTGGTCCAACAGAATGGGCTGCAGATGTATGTGCGGCTCCTTCTGTAATACACATACCTCGGGGGCACATGTAGCACCAGCACTATCATAAAAGGGCATCCCCTCATTTGCATGGGGGCGTGGCCCTATGCAAATGAGGGAATAGCTTTGCTTCTGCATCTTTGCCATATTATGTATGTGGGCACAGGGGCAAATATGTCTTTAGGAGGTACATAGAAAGTGCGCCACAAAAAGGTGGCACACTTTAAGTGTGCCTTCTAAAGGCAGCCCTCTGGAGGGGAGAAAGAGGGTCACATGAAACCCTAGACATCCACTTGTAGGCGGGTGTAGTCACTGACTTCACCCACCTCTATGGGGATCTCTCTCCCCTCTTGTAAGTGCAGGCGGGTGCTGACTGCACAGTGAAACATGGAGCAGCTGTAAAGCAGCCTCTCCGTATTTGACTTGAATGTGCTCCCCCCAGTGTAACATGAGTTTGCGGCTGCCTTCGAGACAGTACAATCACTGTAATAGGGCACACTTCCGCTGTTAGCGGACAGCGCACCCAGTTATAGGTTCCCTGCGGCACAAACAAAGAAAGTGTGCTGTGCATGTAATACAGTGCCTGGTGTAGATCTATGAATATTGTTTCACCCTCTAAACCAGGTATGCATGCGGCATTTGAAGTGTGATTCCCCTGTGGGTAATTAATGAATTTTATTATTAATTGTCTTTTCTAAGTGATATGGATCCTTAAAATGTTGCAATGGGTTTCTTGTTTGTCCTTTGGAAACATACCTATGAAATATTAGGGTGGAGGGTCAAAGATCAATGCCTACTCTATAATGGATTCTGTAAAAGAAAACACAGTACTTTGGAAAGCCTAAAAGTCTTATATTCACATGCTGATTGCATAATCAGTATGCAAACAAAATAATGAGCAACAATTGTCATTTCAATGGTCCAGAGATTCTGCCGAAAATGCAGATGCAGCATACAATGTTGAATGAAATCCTTACATTTTTCACTTGCAAACAGTTTTTCTCAATACAAGTTAATGGAAATATGAACGTGTGACTGAAACTGTTGAGCATGTGTAAGGAGAAGATGCAAGGAACTTTTCTCAAGAAAAAATATGAAAAGTTCTTGATACTAAAATATAAGGAATAGCTGACTCCGCTGCTTTTTAAAATTCACACCTCTGGTGGCAGTCATCAAAACAAGGCTATGCTTACTACTGTGCTGTAAATGTACATTTGTACACCACTGAAAAAAATGGTGACAGGGCCTCAAAACTCCATGAAACCTTCCAGGCATGCTAGAACTGCTGTGCGCTTCAGGTTAACACAAAGACAATATTGAAATTCAGTCATGTAGCATATCAGTGCAGGTTAATGGGCACATGAGCATTTTTTTATTTGCGATTGTCATAATAATGCACTGGCATTAAGGCAAAGAAATATATGAAGTTCTTCTGAATTTTTACTAATTTCAGAAACATTTTGTCTAACTGCCCTGTTTCACAAAGGCAGGTTAGATGAGCCCACTACTATTGCAGGTAAGGTGCCAAGTAAGTTAATAAGGAGCTTTAAAGAGTCAAAAGAGAGTTACACATTTTTCATCTATTGTGACTTGGCGTGACTTGATAAATCTGATGGTTAGGTACAATAGTCAAAACAATTATATTACTGACTCCAAGTATATGAATTATGCATGAGATACTGTAGCATGCTCCATATTATAGGATATAGTTACACAGTCCCTTAGTCACTTTTTGTATTTTCATTCTACAGTAAGATGTTGACTGTGATGAGAGGAAGAACGATGTTCACTTCTTCGATCAAATCTCATGGAATGAATCGACTGCCGGCACTAATGAATCTTCGCTGTCTACTGGGGTTGAACAGCAGTGCAGTACATTGGAAGCTGTGCATGCTGGGAAGGTGGCTGTTATGAGTGCTTCCACTGATGGGTAAAAGTGATTTAACGTTATTGGATTCCAAATTCTAAACCTCTCAATACATTGTAACAGGGACATATGTGGAGATAAACCTCAAATGTTGTTCATTACACATCCCTAATCTACTATTGTATGGGCCAGAAGTATGAAAGCCTTTTACCGGTCGCAAACGGCCCATCAGGCTGTTTGGGACCGATAAAAGGCCTTGCTTTCCCCATGTAGCAATCTTATTCTGCTAGTCTGTAACTTCTTACCATCTTGTAAAATAGTCTTTCGAATCGCTATTAGGATGAGGCGTGCCAAGGGCACTGCTTCCTCATTGTGAGTCGCAGAGGGATATAAAAATGTTTTGCGACCAGGTATTTGGTTGCAGAACATTCGCAATTACCACCAACTTCAAGTTGGCGGTAAACTATTCACGAACAAATTTGCAAATGGAGATTGAGACATTTTTTAAGAGCAACCAGCGGTCCCACAGACCACTGCCTACCCTTAAGAAACAGAAAGAAAACTTTTCAGTTTTCTTTTTGCAATGCATCCCGTTTTCCTTTAAAAGAGATTGCTTTATTGAAAAGCAATCACAGACATGGTGGTCTGCTGACCCCAGTAGGCCACCATCCCCGTGATCGTAGCCATTCCCAAATGGGTCGCCAATTGGAATCTTCCTCATGAATATTAATGAGGCAGGTCTCTTGCGACACATTTGGGAATCGCAAACTGTTATACATCCCCGTTTGCAATTTCCTAATAGTGAATCGCTAAGATTCGCTATTTGAAAATCGCAAAGTGGATATTTCATTCACCTGCGCCTAACTGATTACATTTTGCTAGCTTAAAACTCCATATTTTATTGTGGTAAGCATATTGAATCATTTGCCTAGTAACATAAAGGCCGCTGCCAACCCCCGTGCCAATAGGCCTGAAATCGGAGGACTAGATTTCGGCCTCTCCTTCAGCAAAAGATATGCCTTCTATTCAGCTGGTTTACTCCTTCAATATTCTGTGAAAGGAGCTTAATGTTATTGCTAGACCTTTTTTTCCAATTATAAAACATTTGGGTCCTTGATATTAGTGAAAGAAGATCGGGTATTATTCTATTTTCATTTATCTTTGAATATATTTTACACTGTCATTTTTGCAAGGGAAATATGCAATAATTGGCAGAATACATTGGATCATTCCCATCTTTGGAGATTAGGACTATGGAAGTGTAAGTGCATGTACCTGTAGTTACACCTATTTCGATGGAGTGGGAGGAATAAATAGTCGTTGAGAGGGCTGAATGGATTATATTTCTTGCTGAATAAATTGCAGAAACTGTCTTGCCTGAGGGTAGAAAGCCCATTAGACACCATGGATTTTTACATTTATGAAAAAGAAATGGGGCAGGGGCCGAACTGGCCAGGCATCTGGCTGTACTCCATTCCTAAAGACCCCAAGTCTTTCTGCCCCTTGTGGTGCAGAGTAAAGGGTTTACTGCCATCTCCAGTGTGGGCAAATAAAGCACAACAAGCACCAGGGATTTTTTTCTAATTAGAAAAAAGAAAGGGTTGGGGCGACCTGCCCTGACATTTGGAAATACTCCCCAACACTAAGGCCTCCAGCAATCTTTCTGCCTCATTCAGGAGTCGATTGGGAATTTATGAGCAATCTTTAATCAGGGGGTGTAGAAAGAACACTCCATGCTAGGGATAAATGCAGTGGTATCCGACCTATCCTGTCATCTGACCATATTCATCACACAAATGGTGAAGGTAGAATTCTTGCAAAAAGGCTAGTGACTGCCAGTTGCTCAGAGCAACATTCAAGCCCATAGTTTTTTCACCACTGTGCTATTCTACACAAAGGCCCGCTTTATGCAAATCAGTACTGACCCTGCTCTTCATGCGAACAGTTCATCTCAACCTGCCTGGCAAGTCCCCCTCCAGAAGAGAACACAAGGAACCTCAGACCAATTTCAGCCTGCTAAGACCTCGTTGGTGAGCTATAGCTTGATTCCTATGGCACAGTGACAATGGGATCCAGGACTATGTATACCCTTGGCCACTTAGGCCATTACATCAGTCACACAAAAGTTGATGGGAGGAATGTTGTAAAAAGTCTAATCACTGGCATTCACTTGAAGTAGCATTCCAATCCATTGTTTTTCACCCATTGCCCCACTCTAGTTGCATGCCTGCCTCGTCCAAATCACTAATGAGCCTGCTGCTCAGGGAACGGTTCATCCTTTAATGCAGACAAGTCCTGGTACAGAAGGGAACTGGCCTTGTTGGTGAGGTAGAGCTTGGGTCCTGTCGCAGGGACCCACATCTGTGGTCATACCCTTGGCAACTAACCACCACACCCATACCCCTAAGGCTACAAGTGACTTTTCCCCACCCCCTACTGGGTGGCAGATTGGAGTATTTGTATTTTGCTCCTAATCCATCCTCCCCGGTGATCAAAATCGATATTACAGACCAGGGAGCAGTTGTATCATTATTTTGCAAAGCAAGACACCCTGCTGCTCTGTGGGAAAGGGCAGGAGTGTGCCATATATAACATAATACTCCTTCCTTGCGCTGGCACACAATATGCTGCCTTGTGCCAATGCAGGCACCCTTGTACCATAGTGTAAGTGTGCCTGCGTTGTAGGCAGGATTGTTTGTGTGCAGGATGGGGCGATGCAGCACACTTCGAAAGAGGAAACAACAAGGAAAAATAAAGATATTTCTCCTTGTTGCGCTTCCCCTTGATAGGTGTAGCATTTTAATGCATTCCCAGCTTTACCAGTGTTGGTAAATCTGGGACTGCACCAAAATTCATGGGTGGATGTGTGGGAACACTCATGCTCCACCCATGGAATGCTTCCCTGCCGCAGAGTAATGCAAGGCAGTAATATGCGCTGCCTTGCATTAGTCCAGATGTATCAAGCCACTCGGCCACGCAAGGTGGCTTGATAAATCTGATGTGGCGCTAGGGTGATGCAGCACAATGACGAATATGTCTCCGGCTAGATTTTTTTAAAACTTAATTCATGGTTCTACCCGCTCCCACATCCACACGCCAAATGAGTGGAAGTGTAAATATTTTTGGGTATAGCTTTGACATACCAGCTGCCCCCCCCCCTCAATTCTACTACCAATGATGGGCAAATCTGCACTTCCACACTTTTTTCTTAATGGTCTTGTGGGCTTTCTCACACCTTCAAAGAAACAGATAGGTGGTAGATACCCCAATTTGCCCATCTGGGAGGGGTGGAAGGCCACTGAGCAAACAGGGAGAAAAGGGAACGGTGTGGGTTGCTGGACCATGTACGCATTAGGATAAGCCACACCCTCACTTACCCTACTGGCACCAGACAGTACTTCTGCTACCAAGGGAAGACAGAATGAGTGGTTTACCCTTTCTTTGCCAATCTGTGTCAAAGCTACAACCAAAGAAATCACAAGTTCCTCTAGGTTGCCATGGTGAAGTACTGCATTATTTGGTCTCTGGGACCCTGTAACCAATGAACCCTTTGTACCCGGAGCATTTCTGAAAACTGGAGACCAAGGGGATTTCAGTGTGGTGTGGCTTGTGTGAATTCCGGCATGTATTCTTACCCAGAATTCCAAATGAATTTCACATTTTTGATCAAAGAGCATTTTTTCCTATTCTTATGTGAAAGAAAACCAAAGACCAGACATATACCACCCTGTATTCTCACAATTCTTGTGAATGAAATGCTGCATCACATGTGTTGGGTATACCTAAGGCACATCAGAGGAGAGGAATGGACTAAAACTATAACTACATGAAGACCTCATTTACATCACATCAACTTCTCATAGTGCAATTTTTAACTCATTCCTGTTGTGGGTAGTAGGCATTCCCTCACAAATGGTGCACCACAAGAAGGGTGGAAAAGCTGGATGGATCCCTGCAAATTCTGAAACTTTGAACTTACACCTCACAAAAATGCAAAGAAAATTGATGCTTTTTGCCAAAGTTTGAGATTTACAGGTTAATCAAGATAACAAAACCTAGTGAAATGCACATAAGTCACACCACCACTGTCTCACCTAGATGGCTAGATTCAGAAATATTTTGATTTGAAAGGTTTCCCTGAGTGCAAGCCACGTCCAGGTCCAAATAGATTGGCTACCTGGTTGCCAGAATGGATGAATCAGAAAAGGAAATTCTTGATGGGTGATCATCAAAACCACACAAATACTGCACCGATTTTATCAGGTGAAGTGTGGCTATGATTAGAATTGCATCTTGTGGATTTCCAGAGATTACAGAACTTTCTGATACAGAAATGATATGAAAATCTATTAATTTAGACAAAGTTAAAAGGCTTCGGGGTAAACATAGTTAAATTCATGCCAGCCACAGGACAGTCATTCCCTGGTATTCCAAGGTTGTAGAAACCTCTTGAGGTAGGTAGGTTTCACTGGGTGTCGGACAATCACGGGCCCAAACACCACAGCTGCACACAACAACAAAAAGGGTGAAAAATAATGCTAAACCTTGATGCTTGCTTCCTGTGTTTTCAGGACTTACCTGATGTGGTTGACAGGCCCAAGCACACATGCAGGGTAAAGTTTACATTGGGAGAAATGTGGGAATGCTGAGAGTTTAGAATCACTGGATCCCAACAGATTTTGGAACTTTCTCTCACAGATATGCCAGGAAAATCTGTGTTCTTTGCCATTTGCAGGGCATTGTGGCTAAGAATATGTAGTACGATCCATGCATGTCACACTCTGCTGGATTTTCTTTGGTGTCTCATTATCAGAAATTTTTGGGAATGGTATTTTTCCCTGCATGCAAGCCGAGCCAAGGTTCATATACTGCAGTTACCCACATCTCCAGAATGGGTGAATTTGAAAGACAAATCTTCATTTTGGAGCTTTCCTGTAGCAGTGATATGTCCACTTACACAAGTGGGATACTGTTTTGATCAGGAGAAACATGGGAAATCTCAGGGCAGGAACTCTTCCTCACAGAAATGTGAGGAAATCCTTGAAATTAGACCATGTTTGATGTTTGCATGAACATCTAGGTAAGAAAACATAGTGGCCCATGCCAGTCACAAGCTTAGACTACACTGGGTCTCTTGTTTTCAGAAATGTCTTGGTTTGGTAGGTTTTGTTAGGGTCTTTCTTATTGAGGATCATAGAACCAACCACACACGTGGGGTACCGTTTTTATCAGGAGAAATATAGAAATGCTTAATAGTAGGAATTTGGTGCATCACCATAGATTCCGGAATGTCTGTCATAGAAATGTGTGGGAAATCTGTGATTTTAGACAAAGTTTAATGTTTACAGGAATTTCTGGGCAAGAAAATCTAGTGGACACTCGCAGATCTCACCACCCTGGACTTCCTTGGGTGTCCAGGTTTCAGAAAAGTGTGGGATGGTACGTTCCCATTGATGCTGTGCAAGTGTAGGGTTAAATAATGCAGACCATAAGGAGAGTGGGTGAATTTGAAGGAAATATCTTGATATTCCTTTGCTAGTTACATAAGAGATGTACATTGTTTAGCAGGAGAAGTTTGGGAATGATGCGTGGTAGGAATGTTGTGGATCTACACAGTATACAAACCTTTCCCTCCTTCGTGTGAGAGCAATTAGTGAGTTTAGCTAAGGTTTGATGTTTTCAGGGCATTCTGGGTAAGAAACATAGGGGCATACACTAAAGTATCACCAACATGGCCTCCCCTTTATGTCTAGTTTTCATAAATGTCTGGGTTTGGTAGCTTTCCCTAGATTCTGACTGGTAAGCAGGGCAGCCAAAATACTGTAACTACCCAAATAAGCAGAATGCATATATTTGAAAGGCAAAATCTTGATGTTTCTTTGGTTTAGGAGGCTTCTCCTGCAGCGGGCGATAAGCCACACAAGTCAGAAATATTTTTATTGAGAGAAGTGTGGGAGTACAGAATACAAAAAAAATTATTAATCAGTTACATTTGTCTCCATTGTTGACCTCCAAATAAAAGGCAGTTTGGAGGAAAGAACACGTTTGGCAAAATACTTTCTGAATCACATTATAGGAGTAACCCTAAATTCAGGGTTGCACAAATAACTACTAGTTCTAATCCCATTATCCTTGGCAGGTTAAAAACAATGCATGTTTCCCTTATACCTATTTTTCATTCATTGGATTTTACTAGGGGTTTGTGAAATGTACGTAATTTGCTTTGGCATAATTCTGCAACATTATGTGAAATTATGCATGATTATGCACCTTGCAGATACATCATTTTGTGCATTGCTTCAGATGGAAACGTGTCCTCCATCAATTTATAGTGTTGGAGTTTGCTAAACTAAATAATAGCAGCTCGCCTTCTGTTGTTTCCCTATGTTTGCCGTATGTTTTTCAATGAATAGCACCATTGGTGGGAAATAATAATATAAATGGCATGAAATTATGCAAAGTGGCACAATTCTAGGAATTTGATGTAACGAATTTAATGAGACATTCCTGAAATTATGCAGATTGTGTAGCATCATTTAAACTTTGAACAGGTATATATTTTACCAAATGGATTCATGTTAGTCCCTACACAATAAAGGGTCTTTACATGCTGCAGCTCAGATGTTGTCTTTGGGTATCACATTTTTTTGGACAACAAATAAACGCTATACACCCCTGTTACCAGAAGAGTTTAAAAGATGTAACTTTATATTATTTTATAAATTGGCCATCGGGGCAAATATTATCACCTTATCATATTTGTCTATTTTCCTTTCATTCATTTTTTTATTTTACTGATTATTTGGGAAATCCATGAGCACTGTACGCAAATGACCCCTTGCTGAGTTCAGAAAATTATCTTCTTTTCAACAATGGATAGCTTTCCTGGTTCAACCATAGGTTTCCTATTGCCTATTTCCACCACAAAGTGGTTAGAAACCACAAAACAATTGAAAGCGCTACTACTACTTAACAAATATTAAATAATAATATGGCAAAGACGTTTATTTCAAAGCTCTGCCTGTCCCTGAAGGTTTGGAAGAGGATGATCTTACCACAGCAAACCTTTTTATACTTTTGTTAATTTTGGGATATTGTCCTGGCTCTCCTTCAAGGGAATCCACAAAATTATGGTACTTTCAGAATCATGAATGTGTGGGGAAATTGGATACAGAGGTGATGTGCATTCCTTTTGTGTTACAAAGCTTATGAAGGCTTAAGCAAGACCTGCCCCAACCATATGAAAGGGTTCCACGCCAGGAGGTGGAGGAGAAAAGAAGTAATTTACGGGGGTTAAAAAGAGGGGGCAGAAACTATTAGCAAGGCGGGATTCACTTTTTCTGAAAGTGCAATACATAAGAAGTATAAAATGGCACATATAGTCAGCAACATGGAAGAAGGACAGCAATGGCAGATACGACCAGCAACATTGAACAAGCATTTGCAGTACAAGAGGTCTTGCATTTAATTGAGTTGGAGCTATTTGCATTGTAAATGCATAACTGGACTTTTTTGCCACATTAATTGGTTAACCTTGCCGCATGTTTTGGTCCTTTCTGCCACATAATTCCAGTGGTCCTGCATATAACTAAAGGGCTAGAAAGCTTACTGGAATATTTTTTTAAACAAGGCCCTTAAAACAGAAACTGCTCTCAGTTGGTACAGGAGACAGAAAGAGTGTGAGATAGAAAGAAATAGATAAAAAGAGAGAGAAAAAGAAAAAGAGAGAAAGCAAGAGAGCGAGAGCAAGAGATTGGGAAGGAAAGAGAGAATGGAGAGAGATAAAGGAGGGAGAGATAGAAAGGAAGTGAGGGGGGAGAGAGAGTTAGAGAGACAGAGAGATGGAGAAATAGAGAGTTAGAGACAAATATAGAAAGAGAGAGGAAAGAGAAAGAGAGCGATAAAAAGAGAGAGACGTAGAGAGACAGGGAGGAAGGAGAGAGACATACAATTAGAAATAAGAAATAAAGAGATAAAGTGGGAGAGAGAGAAAGAAAAAGAGAAATGTAGTAAGAGAAGAGAGAGAGACATAGAGAGTCAGACAGAGAGGGAGAGAGAGAAGAAAGTGAGAGAACGAAAGAGAGAGACAGAATGAGAGAGAAGCGGAGTGTGAGAGAGATTAAGATAGAGAGTAAGAAAAATAGATCAAAAGAGAAGAGGAAAGGAGAGAGTGAGGAAATGAGCAAGAGAGAGAGTGGAAGAGAGGGGATAGAGAGAGAAAGGAGGGAGAGGGTTAGAAATAAAGAGAGGGAAAGATAGAGTTGGAGAGAAAGACAGGGAGCGAGAGAGAAGAAAGTGAGGGAAAGAGATAAAAATCACAGAGAGAGATAAAGAGAGGGAGAGAGAGCGAGATAGAATTAGAGAGGTATCGGAAAGAGAGAGAAGAGAGTAAGAGGAAGAAAGAAAGAGAAGGAGAAAGGGAAGAGAGAAAGAGAAAGAGAGGAGGGAGAAAGACAAAGAGAAAAAAGAGAAAGGGTGAGTTATAATGAAATATAGAAAGAGAGAGATAGAAAGAAAACGAGAGAGAGGAATAAAGAATGAAAAATACAGAGAAGAAAGAGAGCGAGAGAGAAAGAGAGGAAGGAGAGACACTGAGAAATAGAGATAGACAAAATGAGAGAGAGAAAAAAAGAAAGTGAAAGAAAGATAGAGAAAGTGAGAGAAAGATAGACCGAGGAGAGAGAGAAAAAAAGGGAGGAAGAGAAAGCCAGACAGAGAGGGAGAGAGAGAAAGATAAGCATACCATGTATTTCCTAAATTGAAAAGAAACAACACAAAGGTACCCAAAGCACATTTTTATGGGTATTTGTTTAGTACACGGATGTTTTTCGCAAATAATGTACATTTAATTGTAACAATCAAATCTATAGAGAAAGGTAAAACCTGTGTAAAATAAAGCTGTATTTAGAAAAGTGGTTACAATTTCCAAGTAACTTTTTTTTTTTTTTCAATCTAGTTTGGCAAAATAGTAGGCATTTTTATCATAAAATATTAAATAGCACCGAACCAGCAAATCCAATAAAATGCACCTTGTTTTTTTAAATGTGAATTTGTTCGTTTTTCCATTAATGAATGAAAATTAAAGTATCCTGGAAAGAATGCAGATGCATGAAAGGTGTTTCTCAAAGAAGTGTGAACGGGAGCAGCATGTGTTTAAAAGCACTTTGGGGGTCATTCCGACCCTGGTGGTAAAATCCGCCAGGGCCGGGGTCCGCGGATGCACCGCCAACAGGCTGGCGGTGCATCCCTGGGCATTCTGACCGCGGCGGTACAGCCGCGGTCAGAAACGGGAAACCGGCGGTGTACCGCCGGTTTCCCGCTGCCCTGGGGAATCCTCCACGTGCCGCCATGGGGATTCCGACCCCCTTACCGCCATCCTGTTCCTGGCGGTTTCGGCCGCCAGGAACAGGATGGCGGTAAGGGGTGTCGTGGGGCCCCTGGGGGCCCCTGCAGTGCCCATGCCAATGGCATGGGCACTGCAGGGGCCCCCGTAACAGGGCCCCACCAAGATTTTCAGTGTCTGCCATGCAGACACTGAAAATCGTGACGGGTGCAACTGCACCCGTCGCACCCTTTCCACTCCACCGGCTCCATTCGCAGCCGCCATCCTCGTGGAAGGGGGTTTCCCGCTGGGCGGGTGGCCTTCTGGCGGTCGCCCGCCCGCCCAGCGGGAAACTCAGAATAACCGCGGCGGTCTTCTGACCGCGCAGCGGTATTCTGACGGCGGTACTTTGGCGGGCGGCCTCCGCCGCCAGAATGAGGCCCTTTATCTGGAGTTTGGCGTTTCTAAATTCACATTGACAAAAGATGGCAAACGAGATCGCGCTGCGAAAAAATATAAAAAGTAGTCCACAAACCTGTGGGAAACAGCGAGCCTCGTCTGTTTTCAGTACTTCGTTGCTGCGCTCGAGGAGGGCTAACCACCGGAAAAGGCATGACGTATGCGTGCCTTCCACTATTGAAATCAAGCAGATTTTGAAAGGCAAGCCCATGAACCAATGAAAGACACTGACGTGACATGGACAGGGCTCTGAGCCCTTTTCTAACTACTAAAGCGTCTCGCAAGTGAAACGCATGCGCAAGGACCAAGGATCATATGATGAACCCATTTTCTACATTGTGTCTGCACAGAAGGGCACGGTGAACTTTTTTGCGTTTAAGTTCATATATTAACCAAGAATATCTCATCATTTTTTTTAGTTTGTGTACACCAGCCTAACAGAAACAAAATTAGATATTTTGCAAGTGACTGTAGACTAACTGATTATTTCTCACAGATTTGCACATCTCAAACAAATAAATCTTCCGCTTGCCAAGTAGTGTGTAGTAAAAAGGGTAGGGTTTATTTCTATGTCTTTTCGAAATATGATTTACTCGTTTTTATCAATTATTATGGTTTTGGTTGCTTTCCGAGGAAAGGTGTGAGCAGATACAGGCAGGTAATGGTCAAACTCCTCTCTCACACTGCTACTTTCGCTGACAGCTGTTCTTCAGAACCATCTCCATCACATCATTATTTAGAGAACAGCAATCATTTATCCCCCCCATTCTGTACTTCTCACTTCTCAATAGTCTGATTGAAAACTATTTGTGTAGAGACACACAATAAAGGATGTTTTAGTGTTGAGCAGTGATTTTGAAAGACCCTGGAGTCCTAACACCGAGACATTTGTATTGATTTCAGAAGTCCATGCAGTAGTTCCATCAGCCATAATTGTGTTTCTGTCCTGGATTCCTAACAATGGTTTTATGTGTATCGATTGTAGAGGTCCCTGGAGTCTCAACAAAGGGCATACTTGTATCGATTTTAAATGTCCTTACTGTACTTTCAAGGAGCTACCTTGTATTGATTTTAAAGGTTCCTGGAGTCCTAAAAAGGGCTTTACTTCTTTCAGTTTTAAAGGTCCTTTGAGTCCTACGAGTGGGTTTACTTGTATTGATTTTAAAAGTTATCGAAGTCCTATCAAGGGGCTTACGTGTATCGATTTTAAAAGTCCTTTGATTTTTAACAATGGGTTTACTTGTATCTATTTTGAAAGTTTCTGAAGTGCTAAACGCTTGTGTCCATTTTACAAATCTCTGGAGTCCTAAGAAAGGGTTTACTTATATGGATTTATAACGTTTCTGAAGCTCTAAAAAGATTTCTTGCATTATCCGACACAGAATTAGAGTATCTGGTGTCCTCTAAACAGAGAGTGGTAGAGGGATGTCAAAGTTAAAAACAGATTGATGCTAGTTCTGGAAGACCCTTCCTTTGATGAACAAAAAAAACTGGGGTTTACACCAAATAAATATGCCAAGTTCCTGTGCACTTTTCATCAGCATGCATGCACACTCGTCCTTTTGTGAAACTTGCTATCTTCACTTTCAAAATGAGTGGAAGAGCACATCCTCAGATCCATTTATACCAGCTTACTACTGCCTTGAAAATATTTGGCGAAATTGGACATCTCATACACCATTTTACAAATCTATAGCAAATAAAAGCTGGCAAGCACATGTTTCAAGAGACAATATTAAGGCAAAGGTTAGAAGAGCAATTCACTTTCACATTTGGCACCAAAACCTCAGAACATCAGTGGTTACTGACCTTGTGGAACCCTCGTCAGCCACAGTTTTCTGCCTTGCCACACTGGAGGATTTCAACTTTTATCTAAGAGTCGTAAAGCCCGATTTTATATTTTATCAGACTTAGGGGGTCATTTTGAGTTTGGTGGATGCAAAAGGCCATCCGGCAAAAGCCTGCAGTCAGGTTGCCATCAGTGCGGCCACCTTCCCGCGGGCTCCATTACGAGTTCGCTGCTGGGTCAGCGGAGAGAAACAGTGTTTCTGCTGGTGTCCCATTGGGGAATGACCTACAACATTGAAGCTGGCTCATAATTGAGCCTGCGGCAATGTTGCGGTGCATAGTGTGCACCAGCACCCGTCGCACAGTTCACTGTCTGCAATTGCATGATGGGGCTGGCCATGGAGGCCCCTGCACTGGCCATGCCAAGTGCATGGGCTGTGCAGGGCCCCCCCTGGGTCTGCCTGCATACCATTTCCACCAGCCTTTACATGGCGGGCGAAGAGGGGGGTCGTAATCCCCAGGGTGGTGCTACATGCAATGCTGCCCTGGAGGATTAGGACCGCCAGCCCTGTCAGCCCCTCCAGTGGAGGGAAACTGACGTTGCTGGCGGTCCAACAGTGGCACATCTGCTACAGTTGTAATGTGGTGGTCAGACTGCCGCCAAAGTGGTCGGACCACTGCTTTGGAGGCAGTCAGACCGCCTCAGTGACCCTCGTAATTAGGCCCTTAGTGTCCACTAGGCAAAAACTATAATGGCCACCAAGTTTAGAAATGACCAGCAAGCTCATGATCATTTCTAAAGCATTGGGAGGAACTACAGTCACTGCGGTCCCTGCCAATGCTTTTTTACATTTTTTGTAAATGGCTTTGTCAACATGACGGAGCCATCCATCAAACTGTTTTCTTTTTTTATTTTCCTAAGAATCCCAAAACAAGATTATCTTTTTGAAAATAAAAAATAAAATTTCCAACTTACCATGGGAGTTATCTCCCATAACAAGGGGATCATTTACCCATTTTTATTGCCCATTACCATTGAGGTTTTTCTGGCCATGACAGGCAATGAAAACTGTCCTCTAATTCCACCCATCTAAATTTGGTGGATGTAAATAGAGGTCTACCTCAGACAGCCCTTACTCTGTAGGGCCATTGGATGAGTTTGATCATGGCAGAGAAGGACTACTGCCCCCTGTAATCAAACCAGAGGTCCACCTGCATATAATTATTTTGGGCAGACCACAGTCCAGGTGGTATGGATACCTAATCATGAAAGCAATGCAGCTAGATTAACAGCTAATTCCTGATGTAACCAAGGATAGACTAATGGTCTTTAGAAGAAATGAGCTTATCCTTCTTGTTGTGGAAGTTTGTTAAATCCCATACTAGTATGAAGATGGTATTCATAGGGGGTGATTTGAAAAGTACAGCTTCTACAGCAATGCCATATTCATAGTTTCTACAAAATGCCATATTCACTGTGGCCCACAAAGACACGCTGGTTCCGTGCTTTGTGCTGCTCACAAACCAATCCCTATTCTCTAAGGATAAGATGAGTGACATCTGGACTGTAAAATGCCAAGGGGATTGTTATATTTTCTGAGGCCTCAGAAAGAGTGAGGAGTTGTCAGCACAATCAGACAGTCTTTGACCATGAGAGAACAGATTGAAATGAGTTTTGTTTTTGCTGAAGGGCACACTGATCAAAGACATACTTTACCACTTAATGGGCAACTGAGTGAAAATTTAGCAAAAAGAAAGGCTACTTGTTTGACTGTATTTCTCAAGCAACATCACATATTTATTTCAAACACAGAGGTGCAGCTCTGCTCAAAGATAGGTTCAGTACAGTTGAGTTTCTTGATAACTCCCACTCCACAGCAGTGATATATCCAACCAAAAGCCTGAGGCTGAGGGCAGTGACAAAGAGAGGAGGCCAGAGAGGCAGATGGATCTAGTTTCCAGGAGACAGCTGCTTATCTCGGATGGAAGTAGAAATGATGAAGGGTGATGTGTGCAACCATACATGTCTGTTGAGATGCAGGTGCGGAAGGAGGGCACTGGAGATTTAACCCACCACCAGATGGAAAGGCAGCAACAGGAACAACGCCAGCAAAGAGCTCCAATGTGAGGTGTGACATAGGTTGGGAAGCTTTCAATAATAAGTCATCCCAGAGAGGTGGAGCCTGCTTAAGAGTGTGTGATGAGCAGGCCTTTTTAGGAACCATCCCATCAGGGTTGTAGAGAGGTCTGCCTGTATTGCATGCATATAAAGATCCACTCACCTCATGTTGAGAGTGGCAAGCTTCAGCTGGGCACTATGGGCCCGATTCACAAAGGTAAACTTAGACCAAAAGTGTAAATTTAGACCTAAAAGCTAAGTTTACTTATAGTAAAGTTAGACCTTTGGTCTAAGTTTAGACCAAAAGTCCAAACTTAGACCAAAAATCTAACTTTACTCATAGTAAAGTTACACTTTTGGACTAAGTTTAGACTTCTGGTCTAAACTTAGACTTTTAGTCTAAGTAGACCTTTGTGAATCGGGCCCTATAATAATATACCTTGAACCTTGAAGTGGAATTTGTGAAGAAAGCTTATAATCTTTCTACAATATTATAAGAATAAATCATCATTTAGTGGAAAGTCTAACTTCGTAGATGAGATAAGAGAGATTGTGATTGATGTCATTGGGCATTCCTTAACTACCTTATATAGACTCAGCTTCATTTTCTGTTTTGGTACATCTCTAGTGGACCATAAGTGAAGGGAATCAGGCCATTTCAGTTGTGTCTCAGAACTTATCTTAGCTATCATATTCTAGGGAGTACTATTATTTTGTTCTATTTTTCCTCCTGTTTCAAGATGATAGACATAGTTGAAGTGCTGACCAATTCCTAAGATTTGCCAAATCTCCAGCACCATGAATTAAATGAAGTGTGTTACTTGGTCCCTTAATAAGCAACTTGAGATTCAGATATGTTGAACGAATCCCCTCACGTCAGTGATTTGCATCTTTGAAGGTATCTGCTCTAGTGCATGGGTAATCTTCCACCCAAACCAATTGCATGAAGATAATCATTATTATGTATGAGTACCGGGGCATTTAGATAAAATCACTCTTTTGCTTAATGTAGTACTGTTTTTCACACTAAGAGGCTTATTGTAACAGAGATAGATATTCCAGGAAAGTTATAGAAAAAAATCAGGTTCTACCACATAAATAGGATGATTAGCAGTACATAAAAGTGCAGCCATTCTGGCAGTGGCATCAGTAAGGGCATTTCCCCAGGATACCTCATCATGACGGTATTGGGGGCAGCAAACTTAACCACAGATAGAAGTCAGTACCTGCTTTATTTGTGCAAAGTTATTTCCAGCGTATTTAGAACACTACAAGGGTTCACGGGGGTATTTTCAGACATAGACTGGCAGGGGCTTTTCCATAGGAATAATTTTCTAGATTACCTAGCCATACCCAAGGAAGTCCATACCTGAGAGACAGTCACTTGAAGGGGCAATTTACTATTAGTGTCAATGCTCTCAGATGAAACGTGGCACTTGCCAGCTGTTATTTCAAGTCCAAGGTATCACCCTCAGCGAACACAAAGCTACAATTTGTCCTTTTGAGCCCTGTGCACATTTTAGCCATTTCAGTAGGAAGCTGAAGTGAGTCCACCTTGGAGTGATCTAAAGTGGCAGCTTCTCCAAAGTAGACCCACAAGGTGTCCACATCTTTCTTGAAAGCTTGCAAAACAATTGATGGAGACTCTATAAATCTTTATGGTAACCTTGTGATTGGATTGATTTAAGGAAGTTGTTATTGATCTTCATAGGTTCCACAGAGGCAATACATTCCCCATCACTGGCTCCTGTGAACTTAATGTGGAAAGCAACTGGGAAAGCAAATCAGTCAAAGGAGGAGGTAATTCAATGTTATTTACAGTGGGTTGACAATATATTCTCAAAGGGTAAAACGGGCACCACATTATTGCAGTACTGGGGTATACTGAGGTAGACACTATTGTGAAATAGAACATTGTGCAATTGAGTTTGCACAAAATATCCTGCCCCAGCAGATTGACTGGTATGGTAGGACTGACTAGGAAAGCATGGCTGTGGGTAATGGTTCAAAGAGAAGTAGAGTTGTGGGATCGGAGATGTGACAGGGAACATGTTAGTTACAAATACCAACTGTGCCTATGGACAAGCCCGCAAGAGGTAATGAGGGAAAGTTAGAGATTTTTGCAGACAGTGTAACTAGCACCAATGCCAATAAGGCAAGTGATGCATTTACTATTGTTCAAAAAATCATCATAGGTACCTTTCTGACCTACTAGAATGAATGGTTTCTGGGCACAGCCAGAACCCGTTGTGGTGTCCTAAAACTCAAGATATGAGTTCTGTGTAACATGGTTAAATACAGGCAGATCAGCAAGACATAGATCATTTTAAATTGAATTAGGGCTGTCCCTTTTCCAATACTCCAAATGACCACAGGCAAAATATGATTCTCCTGCATTTGTGGCTTCATCTTTGCTCCTTCCTTTGGTCTATCCCTGTCCTAAACTCGACTCCTCCTTTCTTCATCACTTTGAGGAGTCCCCCCACCATACCACTTTCACGTTCTTTCTGTCATGTTCTACAGCTTTAAAGTCATTCATTTTGATTCAACATTCTCATTCTTTATTTCCTTTGAAGCCAAACAATAGTTCAGAACAGTCACTAATTTCACAAATGAGTAGTGGGACTCTGGGACAACCTTGGCGATGGTCCCCTCTCTGCTTCTTATCCCCGTAACTCACCGACTCTCTTCAGTGCTTTGATGCTACGGCCAGAATGTGCTTTACAAATAAAAATACGTACATACATACAGACATACATAATGTGCTCCTTTGCCAACCAATATATATTGTGAACAACTGACTTTCAGTAACAATCCCTACACCAATGCTTCCTGATCCATCTACTTAGGACAGGCAATGCTCGAGTATCACTAAAACCCATCCTCATCCCAGTGCAAAATACCCTGTGGACGACTCGTCTTTGTTCTGCTTGAAGTTTGATATCTTGGTCTACCTCATTTTTTCTGGCCACACATCTGCAGTCACATTTAACAATGTATTCAGGGCCCCATCATTTCTGGGGTCCTACCTTGACGATGAAGACCTTTCTATCAATACATCCCTTGCTTCACTTGTTCCCACCAAATGCAACAATTGAATCACATTGTCTCAATTCAGACTAGACACTTCAGACACATTCTGCAGTTCTTCACTGAACTGGGTTAGGTTTTCTCTAAAGTTAGGAAATACTTTCTTAATGCTCATCAGGTCAGGATGGGTCATAAGGATGTGAACAATAATTCTTCCTCAGCTGCAAGGTGGTCTGTCAATGGAAAGAGAGTATCAGGTGTAGATGGGGTGGGCTCTTCATCATCTACATGGCTAAAATGAGGGGTGGCTAAGAGTTTCTAGCCATTCAATCGGATGTTATTCATAAAACCTTTCTACTGATTGTGAAGCTGCATGCTCATTTATCAAAGCACTCAGTTGAGATGGAGAACACTTGAGCTCCAGACTGATGCCAGTGCTTTGCTGTCACTTAGTAACAGTGCAGTGCTTGCTTGTGCATTACCTTCTTGTGCTCCATCAGCATGCAATCCTATTGATGCTGCTTGTTATCGAGGTGCATCAGTGGCTTCACACTAGGCCCCATCAGTCGGCAAGGGCAAAATGTCCAGCAAATCCTGGTTTTGGTATTCATTCTCCCTCTCCTTCCCTTGTTGTTCAGTGATCTGGTGGAAGGTCTGGGGAAATAGCTAGGGAGGAAGTGCAGCAGTAGGAACACAAGCCCTAACTCTGCACCTGAGGTAACTTATTCGGTACTCCAGTTTCTTGTGGGTAGTTTTTATACAGCAGACTCAGGATATGTGATTACATTTATGGACCTCCTCAAGCCACTTTAAAAAGAGTGCCCAGTGTTCACTATCTATTTTGTTTTTTAGAATCTTTTAATTTATTTTGAAAATTCCGAATCTTTCTGTGTGGAAGATACAATTTTCAGGACTTCCCATCCACTGTTTCACAAACTAGCACAGAGTGGTGCATAGCTTTGGCACGAGTCATTGGCGGCTTGCTATTTCTTTTTGCTCCAACACAAGAAGGAAGGTAAAGATTCCCTCGGTTATTTTTCTAACTGACCTTGTGGAGGGGGGAAGATAAGTATCAAACACTCACAGCAAAATATCCCCTTGCGTTCTGCTGACCTTCAGTTATATTCCTGAAGAGCCTAGTGAAGGAGCTGGGATTGCTGGATCAGGGAACCTCTTTTTGCACAGTCATTCTTCATGAGCCTGTGCTTTGGATCCTGGTGCTCTTGCCTTTCTTCCCCATTTTCAAACTATTTATAGTGCAAGCTCACTCTAAACTATGGATTTACGCCAAACAGTCTCTAGATTCCTCCTATTTCGACCTAGAAAACCATTCTGTTATCCCATTTCCGTCTTCCAGAGGACACTTTCTATGTACATTTAACACATTACATACAAATGCTAGACAATACATGCAATGCAACAAGCAAGTGAAATACAGTAAGTGCAGTTAGACTTCATATAACTTTGGTTTATCATGCTTAAGCTGTATGGTCACATGACCAGGTCCAGAGATGGGCCTTGCTCCTCCCCAGTTCACCTGGAGGAATCTCTCCCATACCTATGGTACCTAGGGTCATCTGTGAAGTCTGGTCCAGGGCTCCCCTGTTTGTTTTGTGAACACAATTCTCAGACAATGCCACAAGATCTGGTCTGCTATATGGTAGTAGTGTACACCAATCACTGTGGGTGAAGTGCAATTGCAAGTCCTACCCTCACCACTGACAACCAGCATTAGAAATGGGGTCTCTAGTTGACAGTCAGTTTACACCCTGTCCAAGTAGGGGCCCTGACTCTAGCCCGGTTAAGGGAGATACCTGCTCAGATAACCCCTGCTCACCCCCTTGGTAGCTTGGCACGAGCAGTCAGGCTTATCTCAGAAGCAATGTGTAAAGCATTTGCACATAACACACAGTAATACAGTGAAAACACTACATAAGGACACCCCAACAGTTTTAGAAAAAGAACCACTATTTATCTATATAAAACAAGACCAAACATGATAAAAATCCAACATACAATAAATAAGATACACATTTTGCAAGAATTACTTAAAAAGACAGTTCCTTGAAGTCGATAGCTCCCTCTGGGGCTATCACGGCGTTGTGAACAACAAATCCAACTGTTCAGGCCGGCCGCAGTGTTGAGGGCCAGCTACGGTGTCAGGAAGACCCGCAAACAGTACCTTAGAAACACAGGGCATCGTGATCCTTGTTACGAGGTCCGGAGATCAGCCTTGCGGTGTTGGTTCCGGAGGTCGGTGCGAGGTCGTCAGGCCCTTGAAGTCACACACGTTGCAGATCGAACTTTGGGCTGATGAAGTCAGGAGCACTTGCGTGGATGGCGTCAGGGCTGCGGGGCAAAGCGGGACGATGCCACGTGTGGTGCCCACAGGTCACGGTGCTGACAGCGGCTCGGTAACGCCGTCCAGTGACATTGGTGAGACCAGGTCTGCGGTGTGAAGCTGGTCGGTGTGACGTGTGGTGTCACCAGGTCACGGTGCAGGCAGCGGCGTTGTCTGTGCTGAAGTGCTGTCTTCGGTAGGCCCAAGTTGGTGGCGCAGGACAGGTCCTGTGAGGCGTCCACGGGTCGCGGTGCAGACAGGCACATCTGGTGATGACACTGTAGTCGATGGTGCTGGCGTTGGTGGACCGGGGCTGTGGTGCGGGAAGGGACAGTGCTTCGTGTAAATCACGAGTGGTGTCAAGAGGCCACAGTGCAGGCAAGAGCGACGTCATCGGGGAGGCCCAGGTTGTGGTGTGAGCAAGGCGATGCCGGAGTGCGGGCCCACAGGTCACGGTGCAAGCAGCAGCTTGGGGCGGCAAAGAGGCAGTACTTATTCTCCAGCTCTTCAGCTCTTCTCCTTGGCAGAGGTTCCTCTTGATCCAGGACTGTTAGACCTGATAGCCTTAGGGTGGTCACCCCTAACTTTTTGCCTGCCTCCCTCCACTTTTTGGACACTGTTTTTGCTGGCTTTTAGACTCTGCGTACTTTACCACTGCTAACCAGTGCTGAAGTGCATATGCTCTCTCCCTTTAAACATGGTTATCTTGGATCATACCTGATTGGACTACTTAATTTACTTATAAGTCTCTAGTAATGTGCACTATATGTGCCTAGGGCCGGTAGATTAAATGCTACTAGTGGGCCTGCAGCACTGGTTGTGCCACCCACTTAAGTAGTCCCTTTTCCTTGTCTCAGGCCTGCCATTGCATGACCTGTGTGTGCAGTTTCACTGACACCTCGACTTGGCATTTAAAAGTACTTGCCAAGCTGTGGAAGTGAATCTTTTCTTACTTCACCCAGGTACGCTTACAACAAGGAAGCCCAGCAGTCGGAGGTAACTGAAATATAAAAAGATTTATTGCGCTCAGGCGGGTACACCACCTCACAGCTCTATGTGGCTATGAGAGAAGTGGACAACTTACACAGTCACAGGTGGCCTTATATATGGTTGTGCTGGAACAAGAGTGGGTGGGAGTAGGTATGAAGGATTAGCAACTGCCAAAGATGATTAATGATCTCAGGACAGTATCGTGAACTGGTCAGGACCAGTTCCTCTGCGGATGTGTATACGTGGCATACAGAGCACAAATATAAGATTACTCACTAAATTCCATCAATCATCAGTATTTCTTTGGAGAACAAATATAAAGCAGAACTGAGTATAACTTGTGACAAATTATAAACATAGAAATGCCTGTGGTTACAGAGTCAGGCGCTCACATCATTAATCATCTGGATATGGAACAAAAGGTCACATTTCTTGTGTCAACAATAATCTGTTACCATCAGCAGTCTTTTGTTAGCTGTAATACATGTGATATCAGTCAGTAGGAAAGTTAAACAAATGAGTCATTGACCTTGTGTCAACGTGCCCTGCTCTATTTGCACGCTATCAAGTAATGAACAAACATATGCTCTGGGGGTCATTTAATATATCAGCATTTCTTTGTGCGGATGGAGCAGATTTTATATGTGCTGAGGTGGCAAACTAGAAAAGGGCTAACACAAAATGGCGACTGGGAAACACAAAATGGAGGAGCTTTCGTCCATTCATAAACCGTATTTCCACAATCGACCCATTGGACGCAAGGTCCAACATTTTGATGCAGCTTCTAGCGCATATGCTCATAAATAGGCCGGCTGTTACTATAGTGGGCATCATTGCGCTCATTCACATAATCAACCGTACTCACGCTTGATGGGGCGTTATCCGAAATGTCGATATCCATCAATTGCTCTGTTACAACATCCCTCATGATAAGAGCATTAGTTAGGGTCACTGGGGGCATCGGGGGTGGTTTCAACAGACGCCCCAAACACTGACAACACATGGGTAGGCAATTAATGAGAATACAGCACCCAACCACGATAAGGAAGATAGTCACTAGGAACATCCCTATTTTCCAGCCCCATGCAGATAACGTATCCCAAAAGGAACCCGCAGGGTCCCATCAGCCAACATCACTATGGGCCTGTGTTCCTATATCATACAGTCTTTTGACAGCTTCCCTAACTGACGTGGAGGAGTCAGGTATATACGTGCAGCAGGAAGCCCCGATCACCCTACAGACTCCACCCCGTTCTGCTAACATCATGTCTAGAACCATCCGGTTTTGAAGGGAAACTAATCTGACGGCCTTGAGCTCGACTGTGATGTTCTCAATAATCCCCGCTGTCTCCTCTATAGTTGCTTCCAAGAAACGGGATAATCTGCGAATATTCCTGGAATTTATGGCAGGGCCATACCATGGAACAAACGCCGTCAGCACATCACCAGCTATCTCAGACACCGTGTCTCCTTGGTCAACACTCCGCCTACCCCTTATAGCCTTAAACGCTCTATTTACTTCCTGGGTATTTTTGACAGACATAGCTGGTGTTACAAGTCCTAGATGACAACAGCCACCCCAATTCACTGGTAACCAAGTATAGGCTCTGGAACCACAAATGAAATAAACTGAGTCACCGACATAAAGTGGAACAGATATTTCCTGAGAAGTCACCTCAAAAGTCATATTGCAATTTGTACTATTCCCCATATTGGCAGTTCTGTTGCTCCTAATACATATGCTCCCAAACACCCCACGTTGTCTTATTTTTAGAAAGGGTATTTTCATGGAGTCCCTATCAAGCGGAGGTGTACTGCCATTATTTACCAAAAACAGTGGGGTAAATATATTAGAAAAGGGGAACGTTGTATTAGGCAAGATAACTTCAGTGCAATTCCCTGACTCAAGGATGTCACTATGATAACGGTTGTACAGGGAGACTGTTGATGTCATAGTGCTAGAGCGGGAGGTGACCAGTTTACTGAGGACCCCTATTAGCTCTATTTTCAGCACGACAATGTGTAATGCATAGCAAGATGCTTCGAATGGGAGGGGTATTTGGAGAAGGGGTATTTCTTCGTCTACATAGGCTGGAAATTGCATGCATATCCAGCAATTATTCTTATCTATTATTTTATGGGTCTGATGAAGTAGGGTAAGAAAAGAATTATGATGCATTTCCTCCCTGTGATCCATATCCTAGGGTGCTACCGTAACTGAAGGGATAATATCTGAGAGAAACTCAGAGGGAAGTGGGGCTTTATTTTTTATAGGGAGGTAGAGTTCTAGAATATATAACAGTCCGATAACCAAAGACATTACACAGAATAGCAAACATAATATGCCTATTTTGGAGTACCAGGCCCTCTCTTATTTACTTTTAGGGTAGAATATGTATCCTCCATGTCTACCAAAGGAATGTAGTTTGTCGTTCTTCCAAATAGTAATACCATTCGCAATATATAATTTCACATATGCGGCAGTTCAACAGTGTTCATTATAGGCCTCACTGTTACAGGCTCTACAATTGGTATTCTTTGACAAAATTCAACCTCGCGCCCTCTCCTCCCATGGGTCTTTGGGCTTGGGAGGTATTCTGTTATGCTCCTTTTATATCTTCTCCGGCAGTGTCCTTATTTTACTAACCTCACTGCACAAGTTAGTCCTTTAAAGATGGCACTGTTCAGTGCGCGGCAGTTGGTGCTTGCTCCGTCCTAAGCACTCTCCAATTTCCTTGGGCGTAAATTGTATCTTGATACTGTTTGTTTATTGTCAATCTTTGCAGGAGTGCAGTCACCAGTCCTTCGGTCAGAATGGTCCTCTTCCGGGGGCAACTCTGGCCAGAACGGTGGTGCTCTCTTCACGTTTGACAAAGGAATCCAATTTTTGTGTCCATCACATCGAACTGCTGTTTGTGTGACTAACAAAACTTGGGATGGCTTCTTCCATCTGGGCTGCAGGCTGTTCTTTCTCACAAAGTTTTTGGTCAGGACCCAGTCCCCAGGCTTGATGTCATGTGCATCTCCTTCCTGAGGCGGGGACCAAGTGTCTCTGACCTGTTGGCGAATGGTAGACAAGGCAGAAGTTAGTTCTTTACAATAATCCAATAAAGCAGAATGCGTCAATTCTTGCAACTTTGGTGGAGAAGCAAACCCATATACATTTGCTGGTCTCCCCTTAACAAGCTCGTAGGGAGAGAGCCTCTTTTTGGAAGTAACAGTTGTTCTCATGGAGAACAAAGCTAAGGGTAAAGCATCTACCCAACTGAGAGTGCTTGATGCACATATTTTTTGCAGTTTATTTTTGAATGTAGCATTGCAGCGCTCTACAAGTCCTGCCGCTTTTGGGTGATAAACTGAATGGAATTTTTGTTTGAGGCCCAGTCCGTGGCATACTAGGTCCATTATTTTATTTGAAAAATATACTCCGTTATCACTCCACAGACTTCTTGGCAAGCCGTAGCGGGGGAAGTACTCTTTTAGCAACATCTTAGCTGTGCTTAATGCAGTGTTATCTTTCAAAGGGAATGCCTCCACCCAATTACTAAAACTACATATAATAACCAAAACATATCTTTTGCCATTGGAAGGGGGCATTTCTATGTAATCCATCTGAAGGCATTCAAAGGGGTATTCTGGTAATCTGAAATGGCCAGGTGGTACTTGTATCCCTTTCCCCACATTATGAAGAGCACAGGTCATACAATTCTTTGAAAGTTTTACAGCTGTCTTTCTTAGACTTTTGTTTTCCCATATCTTTTCATTTGTATTTGTCATCCCATCAGCCCCCAGATGTGCAGGACCATGCACCATCTGAAGCATGGGTAGGAGGAAACTCGGGCAAGATCCACTTTGTCCCAAGTGTATTCATCCAAGCCCCAAGGTGTGTGTTAAAGTAATGTCCTTCTTTTACCCATTGCTTTCTTTCATCTTCGCTTGCCAATCCCTGAATCTCCTTTATCTCTTTGTAAGGATCAATTTCATCTTTTTTTTCGTCTGCACTTGACACTACATAAGTTAAGGTGTACTCATTTAAAGCAGTTTGTCTTGCTGTTTCATCGGCAAAGGCATTTCCCTGACCTACATTGTCTGTGATTTTCTTGTGTGCACTACACTTCATAATAGCTAACTTTGTTGGCAATGCAATAGAATTTAATAGTCTTGTAATCAAGGTGCCATGCTGTATTTTGGCACCCCCAGATGTAATGAACCCTCTCTCGGCCCATAGTCTCCCAAAGTTGTGAGCCACCCCCAGGCATACTGGCTGTCGGTGTAGATGTTTACTACTAATTTCTCTGAAAGCTCACATGCTCTAGTTAGAGCAATAAGCTCGGCTGCTTGTGCAGACATCTGTTGTATTTTACATGTCTCAACCACTGTTGTGTTGGTTGTGATTGCATAGGCTACAGAGGTAGTTCCATCTGGTCTCTTTAGGCAAGAGCCATCCACAAATAGTGTACCATCAACTGTGGGCATAGGTTCATCTACCAAATCTACTCGACCCTTCGTTTCAGTTTCAGTAACAATCACGCAATCATGTTGTACTTCATCCTGCTCCGAAGGGAGAGGCATCAGAGTGGCTGGATTTATCGTATTACATCGTTGTAAGGTCACGTTAGTGGCCATTAGTATCAGCTCATAATGAGTCAACCTAGCATTAGTTAAATGCTGAGTTTTGGTTTTGTTTAATAGTATGTCCACTGAATGAGGTACGTGAACCATAACTGGATGTCCAAGGTCAATAGAATCGGCCTGTTTTACTGCAGCAGCCGCAGAAGCAATATTTTTGAGGCAGTTTGGTAGGCCTCTTGCTACCGGATCCAATGTTGAGGAAAAATAGGCACATGTTCTATTCTTCTCTCCATTTTTCTGGGTTAGTACAGCCATTGCGCACCCTTCCCTTTCATACACGAACAATGCAAAGTCTTTCGTGTAGTCTGGTGTGCCCAAAGCAGGTGCGTTGCATAAAGAAGTCTTTAAAGCCATGAAGCTTTTGTGATGCTCTTTCTCCCAAGAGACAAGATCTTTCACATCTTTGTGAGTTAAGAACAGTAATGGTTTGGCCAGGTAAGAAAAATTTGGTACCCATTGCCTACAAAACGAGACCATTCTTTGAGTTCTAGGTCTGGGAATGCTCTGCACTGCTTGTATTCTGTCAGATGATAATCTCCTCCCTCCTTTCGACAGGAGATGATCTAAATACGTCACCTCCTGTCGACAATACTGCAGTTTAGCTGGCGAAACCTTATGTCCATTCAGAGCGAGAAATGTTAAAACAGCATGCGTAGCCTGTTTACAGATGTCCTCCATTTCAGCTGTTATTAGCAAGTCGTCCACATAT
The DNA here is from genome assembly GCF_031143425.1 of Pleurodeles waltl. Taxonomy (NCBI): domain Eukaryota; kingdom Metazoa; phylum Chordata; class Amphibia; order Caudata; family Salamandridae; genus Pleurodeles; species Pleurodeles waltl. The sequence goes on from NC_090450.1 coordinate 41,960,476, forward strand.
TGTAATAATACTGTACCAGGTGGCATTACACAAGTATCTAATTGTCTTTTTAATGCTTGGCTATAGATGCTCGGACTTTCTGTATAGCCCTGAGGAACTCTGCAAAATTGGTACGATCTTCCTTGGAAACTGAAACTGAATAAGTATTGGCTATCTTGGTGTATTGGAATACTAAAGAAGGCGTTTTTGAGATCGATTACAGTGAACCACTGGGCTGAAGGTGGTACAGACGAAAACATTGCAGTAATGTCAGGTACAACAGGGTATTGGGGTTCCACTATTTTATTAATGGCTCGTAAATCAACAACCATCCTATATTTGACTCGTCCTGTACCATCATCACGTTTAACCACAGGTAGAATGGGGCTATTACATAGGCTACTTGTCACTTCCTTTATTATCTGTCGTTGCAGCAAGTCTGATATGACCATTTTTAGTCCCTCCTCACCTTCTTTTGAAATCTTATATTGGGGAATACGAGGCAATCTAGCATTTTGTTTTACTTGAATACGTACTGGGTCAATATCCATTTTTCCTACATCATTTGGTCCATGTGCCCATAGTTTTGGATCTATGTCATGAAGTTCAGGTGGAATGTCATTTTTGTCTAAAACCATGTATTGTCTAGATAGGCATTTTTGCTTAGGTAGTGCCATTTTCTTACAAGTTAGGTAGACACCATCAGGTGTACAGTATATAGTGGCATGCATCATTTTCAAAGCCTTCAGACCTAGTACATTAAGTGAACATTTTTCTGTTAATACAAATGGCATACTCCCTGTTATGGGACCTATTGTGAAGTCCAATGGTCGTGAAATGGGGCTTGTGACAACGGCATTAGAAAATCCCACCGATTTATCTAATTTTCCAGAGAGAGGAGCATGGGGGAGTAAGCAGTGGGAAATGGATGTATTAGTGGCACCAGTATCTAGAAGAAATACTCTCTTTTCACCTTCAACTACCATTTTTACATATGGCCCTGAAGAATCCACTGGTATCTGAACTCGCTCCCTGTCCTCTCCTGGGCATCCCTATTGTGTCCAATCTTGAAATTCATTACCCTGTGCATAATCCTGTGTAAAATACGCATTATTTCTTTTATCAAAATAATTTGATTTTTCTGCGTAGTTGTAATTTCTCTGTTGTCCCCTACCTCTCCCTCTGTCTGCATGACGTGTTGCATTCCCTCTGTAAGTATTTGTATTATTTCTCATAGTCTGACCCTGGCCTGTAACAAAGGGCACTCGTTCTTCCAATGACCCTCCTGATAGCAATTGGCACATGTATTGTACCCTAACCCTGCCCTCTGCTGCGTCGGAGCTGAAGCAGCTCGACCAGCCCCTCTACTACGTCCACCTCCCCTCTGAAAATTTGTACGTTCTATTGACCTTCCTCTGTCAGGAAAAGCTTGCTGCATTAATGCTTTTGTTTTTAACTCCTTCATTTGCTTATCCTTTTTTCCTTTCTCTGCATTTCTCTTATTCTCATAATAGCAGGCCATTGTTAATAGTTCAGCTGGATCTTTAGCAGTTCATGTACTTTCGTATGTCTTTATACTGTCTGATAAATCAGGTAAGAGATTATGCACGAATTGATTTGCAAAAATGCGCTTTCCTTGTACCGTCTGTATATTTTGTCCACTATATCCTTTGAAAACCTCTTCCATTCTACTGAAAAAATCAGTCACTTCTTCTCCCTCCTTCTGTCGACATGCAGTCAATTTATCCCAATCCACCTTTTCTCTGGGCAATATTTCCTGCATCGTGTTATAATAAGCCCTGGTAAATTCTTTAATACTTGAGGCACATCCCCTCCCGGTTGTCTACCAGTGTCATTATTTATTATGTTTTGCCAGTTAATGGTTGGGCAATCGACGTCCCTTACTTGGCGCCATATATCTTGAGGTACCAAAAAATCAAACAAAAAAATCAATGTCCTTTAATATCATAGGTGTTAAATTAATAGAGGATTGCAGTTGCTCGTAAAATATTCTTGGATTCTTTCGGGGATCAGGCAACTCTTTTTTCATAGCCAGCAAATCAGCTCTAGTCCAAGGAGTATGAACATATTGGGGAATAGGTGGACGGTTTCCACCCCTAGGATCTGGAATTGGATGTATCTCTCTCATAGGGAAGGCTGAGGTATTTTCATTACCTTCTGGGCCATAATGCTGGTGTAGGTGTTTATCGGTGGTACTACATGCAATAGCATCTAGCTCCTTTTGATAGTGGTAACAATTTTCAAACGTAGTTTCACATTGTGCGAGCGTTAATGTGGAATGGTCGCTATCTCGCCATAATTTATTCAACCTGTCCGTCATGTTGAAACTGATGTTACAGACCTCAAATAAAAGATTACAGTGATCAAACAGTCGTTCCACCATAGTATTAATGACGACATTTTTAGCTCTTAATTCTTGCATTCCTTCAAACGTTTCCTTGGCTTCTCTTTTAGTTATGTCTCCTAGGTCCATCCATTTTTTTGTCATTTCTTTTATAGTATCTTTTTCTAAGTGACCTAGTCGGGATTGTCTGACGTGCTTATTTGGTGACAAACTATCCCTAGTTAGTGAACAAGAGTAAGGGGAATCCATCCAGTGGTGTGTTCTTCGTGAATTTATTGCAGGGGAATTACATTGCGTGGTACATTGTGTCATTGTGCTTAAAGATACTGGTGGAGGAGCGGAAGGTGTTGTTATGGTATAGCCTAGAGGTCCTGAAGTACCCTGTGTATTAGTGACCGGAGTGTTTATCTGTTGAGTTTGTGTACCAGGAGTGGTTACCTGTTGAGTCTGTACAACGGGAGTGGCTAATTGGGGAACCGGTACAACAGGAGGGATCACCTGCTGAGCTTGCTGAGCAATAACATTCGCTTGTTGACCCGCAGGCCCTGGACCTGGGGGTGCAGGTATTTGGACAATATTATACAGAGGTGGTTTATCTAACAAATCCTCCAATACCTCATCGACTGGGGGGCACTTTCTTTTTTCTACTGCAACAAAACATTTTTCTGTTTTCATCCTAAATTCTCTGTCATGCTGTTCAATATTTTCATTTATCTGCATATTATTATATTCTGCTACCTTGGCCATAGGTGTTTTATTTTGTTCTCTTTCCCTATCTTTTTTCTGCTTCATATTCCGTGTTCTGGCATATTTTTCCCATGTTTGAAATACCTCAAACATAGCAGGTCGAACCTTTCGTTCCATCATACATTGTTGTAGATACTGTAATTTAGCTAAATCAAAGGTACCATCAATAGGAAACTGTAATTCCTTATCCTTTTTTGTGTACTCATGCCATATTTTATTGCATAATGTTGGAAAATGGGTTATTGGTAGGGCAGGTAGGTACCTACACCTAGCAACAAGCCACTAACCTCCACATAGGTACAGTTAGGTCTCAGTAAATTAATCCCAGCTCAACCCTTGGTAGCTTGGCAACGAGCGTCAAGGCTTAACTTAGGAGACAAAGTGTAAAGCATTCAAATATCACAAAACAGTAATTAAATAAAACACAGGAAACAGTTTAAAAATCCAAAACCAATTTATAAAAATAGTTTATATTTTTATCTTTAAAATGACACAGAAACGATTAAAATCGGTTCAGGGGAACCGGAGATATGAATTTTTAAAGAATTATTACTTTTCTAGCGCTTAGAAACAAAAAGTGCCAATCGGGTCATCTGGTTGCACTTCGACCGGGGCAAAGTCAAACTTTCAGGCCGACCGCGATGGAGCCCTGCTCGGCTACAGGTCGCGGGAGGCCTCGGTTAAAAAGTTACCTTCTGACTTAGTCTTTATTTTGAAGTTTTTCTTCACCGGGACGAACCTGCCAGTTGAATCCGACCTCCTGGAGCCCTTGTCTGGATACGCGATGTGGGTTTCCTCGGTGGAGACTTTTACCTTCGGACTTAGTCGTTTTTTCGAGATGAAAATCCTTCGACCGGGGTAAACCTGGATCTTGATCCGACGTCCATGGAGCCCTTCTCGGATACGATGGCTGGGAGGTCCTGGTCAACTTTTTACGTTCGGACTTAGTCTCTTTTTTGGATGTTTTTCTTTACCGGGACGAACCACGAAGTCAGGCCGGGTCGCGGTTGAGGCAAGCCGGCTAGAATTTCCGCGGCGGGTCGGTCCCTCTCTGGAGCTTTTTTCCAAAAATTCTCAAATCTTTTCCAAACTTCTGGGGCTTCACCCAGATGTTCTTTTAAGGTTCTTTTGGGGTCCACAGCTCACCCCAAGGGTCCAGAAGTTCTGTGATGGTCCTTGGTGGTGCGGACTTCAACTCCCAGAATGCACCTGGCGCAAACTCCTTTTTGGCCACTGGACAGTGGTCAGCTGGTCGCTTTCTTCAGGAGTTGGTGCAGGGGACTCTGGTTAGCAATTTTTCACCTGTAGCAAACAGGGAGTCCCTCCTTGAACCAGTTGAAGCCAGGCAAAGTCCTTCTTGTGGTGAAGCCCAAGTGTGCAGCTGGTGCAGTCCTTCTGAGTGCAGGTTCCAGGTGCAGGCCAGGGGTCCAGCAGGGCAGTCCTTCTTCTCCTTAAGTTCTTTCTTCTTGAAATTTGGTGGTGATCTGAGGCGTGGGTGCAGGTCTGCCAGTTTTATCCTTGCTCCTGGGTGAAAAGCAGGGGGGCCCTGGTTCTCCAATCAGGGACAGGGTCGTCCCCCTGTGATGACCACTTCCTGGGAAGTGTGGCAAAAATCCATCCCAGAAGGCAACAGTCTCTAAAAATCCAACATGGATGAATCTGATTTTTGGAGGTTACATCTGGCTGAGCCCACCCACTGGTGTGGCTAAAAATCATAAACACACCCCTCTCCTGCCCTCTCCTAATCTAATCAAGGGGGCACCTAATTGTCTGGGGTTGCAGGATGTGGGGGTGTTGCTGGGTGCTGCAAATGTCCTTCTCTGCCTTTGAAGACTTGTTTGGCAGCCCTCCCCCTTCCTGCCTCACCATCTGCTGAGGGGAGATTCTCTCCCCCAAGCACATTCCTTTGTGTGAAGCCTGGCCACTTCACACCTCATCAAAGCAGCCTGGCAGAAGCTGCTGCAGGCTGGCCAATCAGAGCACAGCAGCAAAAACAATGCAGAGCTGAAATTGGCAACTTTTTAGGTAAAGTCTAAACTTTTTACCTGGACAAGTTATATTAAAACCAACAACTGGAAGTTGTGGGATTTATTACAACAATCAATTTGATACCAAATTCTTCGTATGTAACATTTAAGGAGACTTTAAATTTTAAAATAAAGTCTGCCCATTCTAGCCTATGAAGGCCATTTACTTCAATGAGGGAAAAACGAATTTGGCTGTTTTTACCTCACCAGGGCTTATAAATCTATTTTTATAAAGTCCCTGCTTATAGTTACATGGCACCCAGCCCTAGGGGCACATAGGGCACACCTTAGGGGTGACTTATATGTAAAAATAAGGTAGTTTAAGACTTTGGAAGTACCTTTAATTCCAAAGTCGAATTTGCATATAACTTTAATTTAAAAGCAGCCAGCAAGGCAGGCTTGCTTTTAAAATGACACTGGGCACCTCAGCAGTGCACCTAGGTGTGCACCACCTATGCTGTGGTCCCTAAACCTACATGCCCTTCCATATACTAGGGACTTATAGGTAGGTTAACTTAGCCAATTATAATTAGCCTAATTTGCATATCCATTTTACACAGAGCACAGGCCCTGGGACTGGTTAGCAGTACCCAGGGCACCATCAAAGTCAGGAAAACACCAGCAAAAAGAGGAAAATGGGGGCAAAAAGTTATGGGGCCTCTGCAATCAGCCCTGTTTTCTCACACATAAGTTCACATTCACTCCTTTCTTTATCATTAATATCCAACCAGGACTATCTTCAACAGGAGTGGGGATACTTTCGTCCAACCTATAACCTGAACCTATACAACAAAACGTTTTAGAAATGCATTTCTTCATTGTTCCTACTATTTCTAGTTATAACTATTCCTTTACCACAGTCTTCAACAGACTTAATTGACCAAAACTTGTAACAATAATATGCAACAGAACAATCTCACCAATCTGTGGTGTTCCTTGTGGTCCTTGGATCGTCCGACTGTTGGTCTTCGGACAACACGTCTGTTTCAGAAGGGATCAGCTCCTGGACCTCTGCCGGGGAATCCTGTGTCGAAAGGCCTGTCGGGACTTCAGATGGCAGCTGCTGCGGAGAAACGCTGTCTCCTTCGTGCAGGGGCCCCCACGATCATTCGGTCCTCGGTCGCACCTTCCAACCACGGACGTAACTAGCCGTTGGATGTCCCACGGAGAGGTCCCACCAGAGTTGCCAATTTGGGGAAAGTGAATCTTTTCTTACTTCACCCAGGTACGCTTACAACAAGGAAGACCAGCAGTCGGAGGTAACTGAAATAGAAAAAGATTTATTGCGCTCAAGCGGGTACACCACCTCACAGCTCTATGTGGCTATGAGAGAAGTGGACAACGTACACAGTCACAGGTGGCCTTATATATGGTTGTGCTGGAACAAGAGTGGGTGGGAGTAGGTATGAAGGATTAGCAACTGCCAAAGATGATTAATGATCTCAGGACAGTATCATGAACTGGTCAGGACCAGTTCCTCTGCGGATTTGTATACGTGGCATACAGAGCACAAATATTAGATTACTCACTAAATTCCATCAATCATCAGTATTTCTTTGGAGAACAAATATAAAGCAGAACTGAGTATAACTTGTGACAAAATATAAACATAGATATGCCTGTGGTTACAGAGTCAGGCGCTCACATCATTAATCATCTGGATATGGAAAAAAAGGTCACATTTCTTGTGTCAACAATAATCTGTTACCATCAGCAGTCTTTTGTTAGCTGTAATACATGTGATATCAGTCAGTAGGAAAGTTAAACAAATGAGTCATTGACCTTGTGTCAACGTGCCCTGCTCTATTTGCACGCTATCAAGTAAAGAACAAACATATGCTCTGGGGGTCATTTAATATATCAGCATTTCTTTGTGCGGATGGAGCAGATTTTATATGTGCTGAGGTGGCAAACTAGAAAAGGGCTAACACAAAATGGCGACTGGGAAACACAAAATGGAGGAGCTTTCGGCAATTCATAAACCGTATTTCCACAAAGCCTAAACCTCCCCTTTCTCCACATATAAGTCACTTCTAATGTGTGCCCTGGGTAACGCCTAGAGCAGGGTGCTGTGTGGGGGAAAGGTAGGACATGTACCTGTGTAGTTTACATGTCCTGGTAGTGTAAAACTCCTAAGTTCGTTTTGCACTACTGTGAGGCCTGCTCCCTTCATAGGCTAACATTGGGGCTACCCTCATACAGTATTGAAGTGGTAGCTGCTGACCTGATAGGAGTAGGAAGGTAATATTTAGTATGGCCAGAATGGTAATACCAAATCCTGCTGACTGGTGAAGTTGGATTTAATATTACTATTCTAGAAATGCCACTTTTAGAAAGTGAGCATTTCTTTCCACTTAAATCTTTCTGTGCCTTACAATCCACGTCTGACTGGGCTTGGTTGACAGCTCCTTGTGCATTCACTCAGACATACCCCAAACACAGGGTACTCAACCTCACTTGCATACATCTGCATTTTGAATGGGTCTTCCTGGGCTGGGAGGGTGGAGGGCCTGCTCTCACACAAACGACTGCCACACCCCCTACTGGGACCTTGGCAGACAGGATTGAACTGAAAGGGGACCTGGTGCCCTTCTTAGCCACTCTTTGAAGTCTCCCCCACTTCAAAGGCACATTTGGGTATAAAACAGGGCCTCTGCCTAACTCATCAGACACTTGCTGGAGAAGAAACCTGAACCAGAAACTGCATCCTGCCAAGAAGAACTGCCTGGATGCTCAAATGACTCACCTGTCTACTTTCTACTAAGGACTGCTGCCTTGCTGTTGGCCCGCTGCCTTGCTGAACTCTTGTCTGGCTGTGAAAGTGCTCTCCAAGGGCTTGGATAGAGCTTGCCTCCTGTTCCCTGAAGTCTCAGGACCAAAAAGACTTCTCTTTTTCACTTGGACGCTTCGTGCACCTAAATTTTCGACGCAAAGCTTGTTCCGCCGTGAGAAAAACGCATCACACGGACGCTGATCGACACAATGCCACCCGACCTCCAGAGGAGAAATCGACGCAACGCCTGCCGTGAGAGCGAAACTTCGACGCGCAGCCCCACAAAACAACATGCAGCCAGAAAACAAGCAGGAGAAGCCACGCACAGACCCGGGACATCTGGTAATCCCCGCGATCCATAGAAAGAGACAGTCCCGCGCCGGAAAAACGACGCACGACTTCCCCGCGTGAAAAATAATGACACAAGTCCGTGTGTGCTGGGGAGAAATCGACGCACACGCTATTTTTCCGCGTATCTCTGCTTCTGTGGCCCTATGAGGAGATTTTCCACTCCAAACCAGGTACTTTGTGCTTGAAAGAGACTTTGTTTGCTTTTTAAAGACTTAAGACACTTTGGGGGTCATTCCGACCCTGGCGGTCCATGACCGGCAGGGCCGGGGACTGCGGAAGCACCGCCAACAGGCTGGCGGTGCTTCCTGGGCCATTCTGACCGCGGCGGTAAAGCCGCGGTCAGAAAAGGGCAACCGGCGGTTTCCCGCCGGTTTACCCCTGGCCCAGTGAATCCGCCATGGCGGCGCTGCGTGCAGCACCGCCATGGGGATTCCGACCCCCTTCCCGCCATCCTGGTCCTGGCGGTAAACACCGCCAGGAACAGGATGGCGGGAACGGGTGTCGTGGGGCCCCTGGGGGCCCCTGCACTGCCCATGCCACTGGAATGGACAGTGCAGGGGTCCCCTAACAGGGCCCCATAATGATTTTCAGTGTCTGCCTAGCAGACACTGAAAATCGCGACGGGTGCCACTGCACCCGTCGCACACCAGCAACTCTGCCGGCTCCATTCGGAGCCGGCTTCATCGTTGCTGGGTCTTTCCTGCTGGGCCGGTGGGCGGCCTTTTGGCGGTCGCACGCCAGCCCAGCGGGAAAGCCAGAATGGCCGCCGCGGTCTTTTGACCGCGGTACGGTCATTCGCCGGTGACCGCATGGCGGGCGGTGACCGCCGCCCGCCGCGGTCAGAATGAACGCCTTTATATCACTTTTCAGGGATATCTCTATAAATTCACATTGTAACTTTATTTGTTTTGACCTACAGTTATCCTGATAAATATTATATATTTTTCTAAACACTGTGTGGTGTATTTTTGTGGTGCTATATGGTGGTATTGTATGATTTATTGCACAAATACTTTACACGTTGCCTTCTAAGTTAAGCCTGACTGCTCGTGCCAAGCTACCAGAGGGTGGGCACAGGATAATCTTGGATTGTGTGTGACTTACCCTGACTAGGGTGAGGGTTTTTGCTTGGACAGGGGGTAACCTGACTGCCAACCAAAAACCCAATTTCTAACAAGAACGATTCTAAAAGTCTGGGGTTTTGGATCCACTACTTATATGCCTTTCTGCCTTTGAAGTATGCAAACCTCAAAGGAAAGTCTATGTTGTTGACAAGATCCTGCCTTGCCCAGGCCTGGCCTCAGACACACACCAGGGGGTCGGAGACTGCATTGTGTGAGGACAGGCACAGCCCTCTCAGGTGTAAGTGACCACTCCTCCCTCCACTCTAGCCCAGATGGCCTATTGGGATATGCAGGCTACACCCCAGTTCCTTTTGTGTCACTGTCTAGAGGTAATTCACAACAGCCCAACTGTCAGTCTGACCTAGACGTGGAATACACAAGCAGGCAGAGGCACAGAATGGTTTAAGCAAGATAATGACCACTTTCTAAAAGTGCAATTTTTAAACTGACAATCTAAAAGCCAACTTTACCAAAAGGTGTATTTTTAATTTGTTAGTTCAGAGATCCCAAACTCCAAATTTCTATCTGCTCTCAAAGGGAAGCTGCACTTTAAGAATAATTAAAGGCGGGCCTCATGTTAACCTATGAGAAAGATAGGCCTTGCAACAGTGAAAACTGAATTTGGCAGTATTTCACTGTTAAGACATGTAAAACACATCCGTGCATGTCCCACCTTTAGCATACACTGCACCCTGCCCCTGGGGATACCTAAGGCCTACCTTAGAGTGCCTTACATGTACGAAAAGGAAATGTTTGGGCCTAGCAAGTGGGTACACTTGCCAGGTCGAATTGGCAGTTTAAAACTGTATACACAGATACTGCAGTGGCAGGTCTGAGACATGTTCACAGGGCTACTCATATGGGTGGCACAATCAGTGCTGCAGGCCCACTAGTTGCATTTGAATTACAGGCCCTGGGCACCTCTAGGGTACTTTGCTAGGGACTTACTAGTAAATCAAATGTGCCAATCATGGATAACTCAATCACCAATACAAGTTTCATAGGGAGCACGTGCACTTTAGCACTGATCAGCAGTGGTAAAGTGCGCAGAGACAATAAAGCAGCAAAAACAAATCAGGAATAAATAGGAAGAGGAAGGCAGAAAGTTTGGGGATAACTCTGCAAAAAGGGCCATTTCCAACAATCTGTAAAACAAAACGTAACACTCAGATAGCTCCTAGAAATCTCACATGCTTTTAATACAAAGATAGTCAGTAGGCTTTTAAAATAAGCAGGGCAACTGACATTTAAACGGACAAGAGCATCACCCCTGATCAGTTAGAGCAGGTAATGTTAAAATCCATTCTCTTGGGTACTACATGTATTCACGTTTTCTCAGTTCTAGTGAATGGAAGCAAGAATGTATGATAGAAATTATACTTGTAGGTTGGCACAAATGAGCAGATGCCAAGATCTTCTTGTAGAAAGAATGGTAAACTGATACAACTAACACCAGCAAGAGCTGACTATGCTATTTTCTAAATAAGGCTATACTTTGCTAGAATTATTCATTTAAAATGTGCCATGTACTGCACAGGTTAACGTGCTAGAGACTTGTTTAAAATGCATTTAAGGGTGCAATAATACCAAAGATTTAGTGGACTTGAAGCTGTCTCAAAAAACAAATTATCAATCGATTAGTAAAATGTTACAGAGCATATCAAAATATACATGGACAATGGCATTTTCCTAGTACATAAATTTGAATTAAGGCATGTATACAAGCAAATTCATTTTCTAAGAATGTATGTCTAGTCAAAGAACCACTAACTGGAGAAACAAGCAGGGTCATACATTGCGTCCTACTTAATGTTTCCCATTACGGAGTCGTTATCTTGCAATTGCATGGGAATGGTCGTCTTGTCTTTTGAAGTGGTCATTCCAGGTGATGATTTACCACCTGCCAGTACCGTACAACTTGTGATTTCCCAATAAGTATGAGGTCAAAATTGTTAACTGGGTTGCAACTCTAGGCTGTATTCGACCCACACTATATTGTTGATGGTATGGAAAGGTGCTAAAGGCCTAGTCACCCGCACCCAATTGACTAATATGGATTTTGCCTTCCCATGCTTCTTAACATGCCTTTTCACATTTTTCTTGGAAATGCACAACTCCTGATCCTTAAAACTAATTGTGGTTTTGCTATGCACATGGCAGGTGTCCTTTTTGTTTTATGTTTGTCATTATTTTTGTTTCTTTTCTTGACTCTTATGGCTTTAAAATTGTCGCGTGTGTGATGTTTGATGAATAAATTCACATTTTCTCTGAGAGAAGCCTATTGCTTTACTTGAGCTGCCAGACAGTAACCTGTGACTCTTCAATTAAAACCAATGTTTATTGCTGTTATAATAGAGTTACTCCATTTTGCCACATCTCATCTCCTGTTCTCCCTCGACATGGAATACAGATTTTCCCAAACATCATGTTAAATGCACTTAAAGAACCCAAAGCTATTCAACAAGACTTAGGGAGGAAGGAGCTAAACATACTTTGAGCCAAGCCTCTTGCTTTCTGAAAGCACCTCATAGTTAACATCTTCCTGTGTGTGTCTCTCTCTTTGCCATAGAGAAATTCTGCTGAACAGTTTACCTAGGCACAGAGTAAACAATGGGACAAGCTCAGTTTGAATTGCTGAAAAACTAGAAAATCTAGAGTTCCTCTAACAAAGGCTGCTCTATTGTTAACAGTTTGTTTACCTATTCTTCTCTTGCAGCATTGGGCTTGCCGTGGCCCGACGCCTGGCACAACAGGGTGCCCCCGTGGTCCTGGGCAGCCGGGAGCAGAAGAAAGTGGACAAAGCAATCGAACAGCTCAAGTCAGAGAAGCTGCCCGTGTCAGGGATTGTCTGCAATGTCACAAACAAAGACCACAGGAAGAACCTTGTTGAATTGGTGAGTGGAAACTACAAAAACTCTGTATATAACCCAAGAGAAACCATGATTTTTGTTCCTTGTAGAGAGAGCAGAAAGACATTCGGAGTTCTGGGCTGTTTTTTGGTTTAGGGGATTTCTGAAAGCTCAAGAGCCAGAATACCATTAGAAGGTCGTTTTTAATTTATTTGTTTTTCATAACTTTGAGAATGAAATCAACGGATTTTAAAGCAAGGGTCCAATTACTTTAGTGGCAAACGCAAGTTTAAAAACAGTGAGACATTATGTATGTGTCTCACAGTGTGTCCGTTAAAAGTTAATTCTTTGGTTGCACATTGTGTCCCCTCATCCTGATTTAAAAAAATCATTAGCAGAAAAGGAAAATGTGGTGCTGTTTGGGGTACCACCCGAACAAGGCCACTAAGTTGAAGAATGGTTAGTTTATGAAGGTTAGTAATGTACCTCAAATAGCATCTGAGTTACACAAATCAGGGGCTTCCTAGGTGACTTAAATTTGATCAAGTAAATACTGGAAACCTTTACAAATAAACCCCTGAACTAATAAATCTCACATTTGTCACGGAGATGATGTAGCACTTTTTCCCTTGTTTCAACCAAAAGCGCTACAGAGGAACCATCAGAAGTGTTAAACCCTAAGGATTTTGTTGCTCTACACAGGACATGTAAATCAAATATCAAATAACATTTAAGGTTTAAATATAAATGTTGTTAGGCTTCACAATAAGGACTGACTAATGTTGTAATGAACACCATGAAGGGTTAGTAAAAACGTAGGCCCATCTTTATACTTTTTTAGCACCACATTTGCGCGAATTTTGATGCAAAAACGGCACCAACTTACAAAATACAATTGTAATTTGAAAGTTTGCGCCGCTTTTGCGTAAAAAAATAACACAAATGCGGCACAAAAAAAGTATAAATATGGGCCTGAAAAGCATTACAAAAAAGTAAAATAAATGACAAAATAGTAAGTCAGTCATTTGCCGTATAAAAGCATAAAGCTCAGAATAAAATGCATGTATGAAATGGCAGAATAAAGTATAATTTATCCAAATTAAATAATTCTTAAATCAAAAGGTAAAACCAAAAGAGTGTTGCCTTCTAAATATCAGGGGAGAGTGAGCTCAACACCTTTTGGTAAGATTAATTTTATAGGTTGAAATACAATAAGATTCATATATCTAGGGTAAATGTGCAACGGTATGGAAATTTCTATCTGATCATGTTAAAGAAAGAATGATATGGTTTAAAATCCCATCCCTGGTGCTCCTGTGACACCTCCATAGTTAGAACAAATCGAGGTTAAGTTGTCATGAGAATTACACCCTGGTCCCCTTGTTAAGGCACCTTACAATGCATAAAAAATCATAAATATAGTCAATTAAGTGAATGGGCCCACTCAAAAACTGAGTTCTAAGTCAATAGAAAAGTTGAACCGCTTTATTACAAAATTCAATAATAAGATGATACAGAGTCAATGCTATAAAAGCCTTTAGTGAATAGGGCAATACAGAGAGATGCAAAATCAGAAATTAGTCTAAGTTCCAAGTAAGCCTCAAAATTAGGTGAGTAGTGAACAGCATCCCTAGTAGAACAGTAAAATCTTCTGGCTCACCCCCAAAATCAAGTGTTCTTATACATTATTGTTGCATATCAAATTAACAGAACTGCAGAATCACTGTGGTGTGACCAAATGTATCTTTTCATCAACAAAGCAGTCAAATATGTGTTATATTGGCTTACCTTGTAAGCACTAACCCACTACATGAATAATTAGTCTGCCCCTCTATGCTAATGCCATCTGGTGATGCTACAATAAACTAGATACTAGTGTGTTATGGGAATGAGCAGATACAGTTGATCTAGGAGAAATACCTTTCAGAAATAGTTGCAGTTCTTGACTGAGCCAAGGAAAGTGCATTGAAGTCAGCATGAACTATAAGAATAACAATGGAAATACATAATAATCTGCTTGACTAGGTGCAACAGATATGACAGGCAGTGAGGTGCAGGAGGAAGACATGAGTGGAAAAGGTGACTTCCATCTTGGACGAAATGGCGTTTAGTCTAAGTTGAGGCCTTGTTAACAATGGTTAAGAAAACACACTTCTACACATAATAGAGAATTTGTTTCAAATACTATAACAATGTTTACAATTCTAATCAAGTGTGAAAATACATACTCGACATCGTTAATGATGCACAAAAAATAAAAAGTCTGAAAATCCTTAACTCTACGTGTGTAACATGGGAGCTGCACTTGTCTGTCTATCTTGTGTCTCCACTTCTCAGGTTAAAGAGTGTATCATACTATTTTAGCTGTGTGCTCAGGTTTAGCAGTCAATGATTTAGGGCCACCATCCTACAGTGCATCCTGAACTTCTGTGGACCCAATGGCAGTCTGTGCCCTGAGACAACAGAGCTTTTCACAAACGCTGGTCTCCACAGTACAAATGGCTGCTGGGCAGACAACTCTTCATTGTTCATTATGGTTTATCTGTGTGCTGTACCCCGACTGCAGCTTAAGTGTGCATTCTGCAAGAATTGCCAGACTTGGAGACTCCGTAAGTCCTTGGGATGCTACATAATCTTGACATTGTACAGTAATAAGCATGTTATTAAACTGAGCCCACTAACCAGTTACAGCACATTTTCTGAAACCCCCAAGAAGCAAGTTACCTACTATGTTTGAAGATCAAAAACAGCCGGCCTACTATAACAATGTAGTAGCAAGATGGATTTTGTTTTGAATTTCTGAGAGTCTCTTTTATGTGGTAGTGATGTACAACTGTTTGTGGGCATTTATTTGTGCCCTTCTTTATTTCTTGATTTCTTTCTTCCTTCGTTTGTTTCTTTCTTTCTTTGGGTTTTTTCAAGCCTGAAGAAAAAGACACAATGAGCCTTTCTGTAAAGAAATCAGGGCAGATCTCATAATCCCAGACAGAGTTGTCTCTAGAGATAGGAAGCCAATATCTTGGGGAATTTTTTCATAAATCTCAGAGCCAGCCCGACTGGATCCAGAGGGAGGTCTTCAGTTAAGGTTTTAATAATCAAGATGAGCTCATCACCTTTGATTGGGGATTCTAGATCAGTGGCCTCTGCATTCATAATGCAAAGCATAGTTAAATGTTTAAAAAACAGAGCTACCTGTTCATTAGAAGGATGAAACATTTTGGTATAAAAGTCTGAGCAGAAGTGGTGGAACGCTGCAGCTATTTTAGCATGTCCTGTTACAAGCTCCTACTTGTGGGCATATGATGTCCCCTTTGGTTCTCTTATGTTTAGCCTGTCAGGAGAGAGGTTTTCCTATTTAATTGTCTTCTTTGTAAGTTGTCTATACCTAGTTGTGCTATATTCCTGCTCCTAGAAAGTATGCATTGCTACAAGAGCTTCTTTAGCATCATTTACCTAGTTTACCCTTAAACCTACAACCCTGTGGGGGTTTTATACCTTATTTAAATTATCTTCCATTATACCACTACAATTATCAGCAATTAAAGAAGGTTTAAGTCTATTTGTGGCACCCGTGAGTCATGAGTTACCTAAAAGAAGTCTAATCAAACTTCAGTTGAGGACCATATATATATCGCCTATTGTCTGGATGCTTATCTCTCAAAAGTTCTTTATTCTTACTAGTTTGTATTTTCTTTTACTCTTGCATCACTTACTAGTTTGTATTCATGCATCACTTACTGAAGGTGTGTGACAACAATGTGTCTGGAGGATTTCATACAAGTGCCAGAAAAGTTTAACTGAGAAAATGTGGCATTAAGGTCTTCCAGTATAATAATATGATGTTATGTTGTTAGAATGATCTTTTTCTGAATTAAAGCAGTGGGATTATCAGATAGGGTACAATATTAACAAACTAGTGTCAAAATGTTCACTTGAATGTTTATATGGGCTGTGGTCCATCAGCTATTAGGATTTGTCTCATATTTTATGATCTGTAAGCCCCAACATGACTCTAAAAATAATGCCACATCCTTTATGTGCCACTATTGAAATAGATATTTACTTTTCCAGTTTAAACTGGTAACCTTTTTTAAATACTTTTTTGCCTTAGGTAACCTCATCACATTGGTAGGCAAACATATTGGTCACATGTTTCCGAGCTGGATACTTTCCTTCTTCACAGATTTTTAACTTCTCAATTGACCCTTATACCAAACATTCTTTTTTACTTTTGCTTATTTTCAACCTCAGTTCCTGCGAACAGACCTCCAACGTCCTATATCCCTTCTCCCCTCTGTCCCGTCCCTACACAGGTTGTCTCCTCCTGCCTTTCCAGCACTCCCCTCTCAACGCTCATGGTGTCTGGAGGTTGATGCTGGTCCACACCATCCCTCCATAAACACCCTTTGCTTACCTTTGCATAGGTGTTTGTTTAGCTATTCACATCTAAAAAGGCAGAATTTTTTTTCCTGAATATTGTCTCTTTCGCTGTAAAGTGAAAACTGCCCTCTCTAAATCACACTATCCTGCATCCGCTCAGAAACTGAAAATATATTAAAAAAATAACAATGAAAAATCAGTGATGTCATAACTTTCAGTTCTCGTCTTGATAAAAAGTGAACAATTCAAACACTGATCTTTGAGTTTTTGGGCATCTTTGGCTTAAAAGTCTGCATTCCACAATATTTGAAAATATGTCATACCATCAGTGTAGGTGGAATTACTTGCTTCTTGAAATCCACCATTAGAAATCTTTTCTCTTTGTATCTTTTAGATGTTTCAAAAGCTAGATGTGGAAAAAATTCAAAAAATTGAAAGCCATGGTGATAATTATAAGTCTCTTCTCTCCAGTCCGGAAAATAATTTTCAGCCTTGGAAGTAAACAGTAAATATGTGTATAAGACCACCTTCCTCATGGAACTGAAACAATCATACTCAGACAGTCTGGGTAGAGATCTTTGGCTTTACCCACAACCACTTCTTGCTGCAGTTCTGCAAACCATTTAATTATGCTATATTCTGTCTTATCACCCAGTGCAAACAAGGAGAATGCTCCATATTATATTGTATGCATTTCCCGCAGGGTAGCCGCGAACTCGTGCTGCTGTGGGAGCAGCACATTAAAGTGAAAAACGGAGCGTCAGCTTTAAAGTCACTCCGTGTTTTACTGTTCAGCAGGGGTGTGGAATTTAATAAAATATAAACTTGTCCATAGGACAGGTTGCTTCTTAAATCTGCTTGTCCTGTGGATCAAATCTACTTGTCCCTTTGGTTCCATGTAGTGTGACGACAAGTTATGCCCGTAATCTCATTATGTAAGAGTTCTGTTAATAGCCTCTCTGATCATGCCAGGGCTAATACTATAGTAGGGCTTGAATACTTGCAATTTCAATCCCTACTATAATAATTTCCTTATTTTGCTACCTTTCTGCAGATCTAAGTGCTGGGGCTGGAGGAAACAGTAAGCACTAGTTCCAGGGGTGGAATGCCTTTGAGTCTCCAAACCTACTAACTTGCATGTATTAAGGATGTTCACTAGCTCCTTTCTAATCTTTTCCCATACTGAGAAAGGTTGGAAATTTACTCCTAACAAAGACAGAAGTGGAAGTTCTTCAAGGTTTGGGAAAAAAGTGGTTGAAGTCAATGGGAACTTCGAAACACACAACAGATTTTCGCATGTACAAATCTACACATGCATATTTGCTCGTGCTAAAATAGAGTTCACAAATATTTTCTAGGAGTACAATTTCCTGGCCTACTGTAAGTTCTTGTGACTTCATGAAAGCCACTAATTCAAAGACATACAGCATGGGAGCCCTTTGGTGACTTTCTTTAAGAATTGGGACCCTAATTAAGACTGGCATTGACCAAAACAATTTGTTTTTATTAAAATTCTATTTCTCTATCTATCGGCTGGCTTCACTGTGAGTGATCACATTCTGCTGTTCCACAACGAGCATATTAGCACACAAAGTAGTTTTGTTCAGTGCCTGGAACTACTGTGGCAATCAGAGGCATAACAACACTGGAGGGGGGCCTCTGCAAAGAACATGGAGGGCCCCTTCTTGATTCACTTGGGGCAGGTGCTGTACCGCAGGGGTCCCCATGCACCACAGGGGCCCAGGGGCCTTTGTTACACCACTGGAGTGCTGTGGTCTGATTTTGATATATGTATGTTGTGTGGTCTTGGAATATATGTTTTTGCCTTGGAGTAGTAAGGCAATTGAACACATAGATGTACATACACATTTCTAAGTACTTTTCATTCTACTACTGGACACACGTGGGAAGTGGGTAAGAATTTAATAATCTAGATGATCTCTTCACCTTTGATTGGGGATTCTAGATCAGTAGCCTCTGCATTCATAATCCAAGCAAAGTTAAATGTTTAAAAAACAAAGCTACCTGTTCATTAGAGGGATGAAACATGTTGTTCTAAAAGTCTGAGCAGAAGTGGTGGAATGGCACAGCTATTTTAGCATGTGCTGTTACAGGCTCCCACTTGTGGGAATGTGATGTCCCCTTTGGTATTCCATGCCCAGAAGACCTTGAAAACGGACCCATAGTATTCAGGTTCAAATGAATGGTACCGACCTCCTGCTTACTATACTTTTCAAATATTCTGTCTATGTTCCAGATGTCAGTTTCTTAAGAACACACAGCATAAATGGTCCACTAGTAAGAACTGAGCATTGTTTCTCCTGATTGTCTGGCAGAAGGCCACAGAGGAAAAGTATTTTCTCTCTTTTAGAAAGGAATTCCCATAAATGAGATATTTTTAGCCTTCTCCATAGCAGGAACTGCTGACTGCACAGCCATGATTTAAGAATGGGGCCCTTTATCTATGTATGTACATATGAATGTGATATTTTGTAGTGAGAACCTAGCCAAAAGTCAGTTGATCGTTATAAAGAGTCCAGTACAAAGGCACAGACAACAAGTAATATGGTGGCTTAGGGTTCGGATATAGGACGTGCTCTGTTACTGTGCTGTGATTTAGGGCCAGATGTACGAAGCCTTTTGCATGTCGCAAACTGTGAAAAACTCAGTTTGCGGCATGCAAAAGGCCGAACGCGATGCTCATCCCCAAATTGCGAGTCGGTACCGACTCGCAATTTGGGAATGCGACTCGCAAATAGGAAGGCGAATGCGGTCGCAAACCAACTCGCAGTTACCACCAGTGTCACACTGGTGGTAAC
This sequence comes from Pleurodeles waltl, assembly GCF_031143425.1. NCBI lineage: Eukaryota > Metazoa > Chordata > Amphibia > Caudata > Salamandridae > Pleurodeles > Pleurodeles waltl. The sequence goes on from NC_090450.1 coordinate 41,979,890, forward strand.
TCATTCGCAAAAGGGAAGGGGTCCCCATGGGACCCCTTCCCCTTTGTGAATGCCGAAAAAAAAAAATTTCAGAGCAAATGGTTTCAGTTTAGTTTTCATTTTGCAGCTCGTTTTCCTTTAAGGAAAACGGGCTGCAAAATGAAAAAAATAACTGCTTTATTGACAAAGCAGTCACAGACATGGAGGTCTGCTGACTACAGCAGGCCACCATCCCTGTGAGTGCAGGGACTCGCTATGGGGTTGCAAACTGCGACCCACCTCATGAATATTGATAAGGTGGGTCTTTGCGACCCCATAGCTAGTCGCAGAAGGTGTCTGAGACACCTTTCTGCATCCAATTTTGCGAGTTGCAAATTGCGAGTCGGTCAGACTCGCATTTTGCAAGACGCAAAATTGGAGTTTACTACATCTGGCCCATAGTGTGCTTGCTTTAAAGTGGTGTACCTTCAGACATTGTGGTGTCTCTCTCACTTTAAAAAGTGAGGGCATGATTCTTAAAACAGTTTTTTAATCTGCACCCACAGGTTTACTTCCTCATATGGTTGCAATTAAAAAAAAAAATGCGTTTGTAGTACCGTCCCAGTCTTGGAAAAGTTGTTTGAAATCCTGTTTACTAACATGCAAGTGCTGTGCTGCACGTGTAGTTATACACAGAGTGTAATTGCCTTGCAGCAATGTCTTGTAGGAGAGCTATTGATAGATCTATGGCTGTATGCCAGAGCTATTGTTTCCAATAGAAAACATGGTTATAGCCCCAATTCAGGCAGGAGGGTCCCGATTTTTAAAGCAAAAAATGGCTTTATTTTGACTGTTTCTCGACTGAAAATGCTTCTGTTTCATAGAAGTAAACGTAGGAAAATACGTTCTCCAGGTTATTTTTTAAATCGTCCACTTTCCTCTTCTAAAATGGCATGGCATGTATGCAGTATGCATGGGCTGTGCTTTGAGCCATCCCACTGCGCATGACTGGTTGGCTTTGTTGCCTATTTCACTTGGCCTCCTATAATTTGATAGTTCCCTTCCTATTCTTGTGTTTTTCCTGCCCAGGAACAGTTCGGTCGTACAGCGTTTTCGAAGAGTGGCATCCTTCTACTGCATACTTGAATGAACTCTTTTATTATCTGGTATTCAGTACTCTATGGCAGTGCATTTGTTTCTTTGCTTTCTTTCCCCGTTGTACGTCTTGCCAAGCCAATGATCAAGAATTTGTCTTCATTAGCACTACCAATTTTTTTAAAAACATGAGAAAATACTTATTTATAATTCACTTTCGCCGATAACAGTATAAACCCTTCGCCTGACTTAACCTTTCAAAATTAAGTTCCATTTATGTTTTTGACTTTACTGTCATCATCACAGATAAAATCAGCCGTAATTCGGTTAATAAAGTACATCAAAGTAAAAACTGAAAGTTACTTTAAATGGGAAAAATTGTTCTAGTGGATAATCCTGCCCCTTGGGAAACCGGAATGATTAATCATAATCTTCACTTTTTCTTGGAATGTGGAGCCTGCAGATGAGCCAGTAAGAATGTCCAAGGAGTTACTGGAGCCTCCTCTATTAGTGAAAAGCAAAGCTACCAGATAGGTGTGAATGTCCCTAGATGTGTGCATGCAATACGTATTGATGTGGGTGCATGCAGTGGCATAACGAAACTTAAGGGGGCCCCCTGCAAAGTCCATGAAGAGCCCTCTGGGCTATATTCCGGAGCTCTTGAGCTAGGTTACTGTTCTGAGGGCCCTCCTGGAGTTCGCTCCACAATGCACCGCATGGGCCTTTGTTATGCCACTGGCGCAAGCGTATGTCCTTCAGCTCACAACTAAGTGTGTGTATTTGTGTGTGTGTGTGTGAGTGTGTGTGTGTGCTTATTTATGTAGTTGAACATGCCTGTGGATACCTGTATGTGCAGTTGTGTGGACTGCCGTATGCATTTATGTTTTATATTTTCCACATTTACACACTTACACATTTATGAGTCCTCTAACCACAGGTTAACATGTTGCTCATTCATTAAGCTTTGCAGAAGGGCTCTTTTCAACCCATTTGCTCAGTGTAATTTTATCATGTGGACCTTGGCCATGATTCACTTTTTTGAGGCACTAGTTGAGTCTCTGATTCAGTATAATAATTTCTGTTTACTTTCTTAAAGGCATTCCTGGAGGCCACCATTTAGTCTCTTCAGTATTTTAGTGCAGGCCCCCCTTCATTCTATTCATGGCTGTGGGGCAGGCCTTCCTTCACTCCCCTCATGGCTGTGGTGGAGGCCCTCTTTCACGCTTTTCCCGGTTGTAATGGAGTCCCTCATTTCCAGCTGTGGCCTGGCCTTTAGGGGTGACGGGCCACGCCCCCTCACCTTTTGCCCCTCAAGGAGAGTGTCTGTCAGGCTGAACAAAGATCAGACTGACAAACACTTCTCATTTTCAGGTCAGGCAGCCAAGAGCTAGACAAACACTATTTGTGCAGGCTCCTGGCTACCTCAGCTGAACTTTGCTGGTCTGAGAATGTCCCAGCTCCTGTGGGCATGACCTCCGCTCAGCAAAAGTCCTCAAGGCCCTTCCCCTTGTGACGAGGGATAGGGTCACTCATTGCCATCAACCTGGGTGCTTCAGATTTAAGCCCTGAAGCACCCAGGATTGAGGGGCAATCAGTTACTCACCGTGACAGAGTTGGGTGGGCTCAGCAGTCTCACTGACCACATCTTAAGGTCAACCAGTGAGGGGAGGCAGCAGTTCCAACCCTCCTGGTATCTCCAAGGCTGAGCGGCAGGTAAGTGTGTGTGTTTGTTTTTTTAATGAATGTTTGGTGAGTATGTTTGTGTATGTTTGAATATTTGCTAATGAGTGTTGTGAATTGACGTGTGTGTATGTGTTCACATGGGTGTGAAAATGAATGAGTGTAAATGAGTGTGTATGTGTGAGTGTGTGTCCCATCCGCCCATCTCCTTCCTAAAATTACAGGCCACCACTGCTCATTTCCTAATCTATTGTGGAAGCCGGGAAGCCCACCTTCACTCCCTGGATGGCTGTAGTGGAGGGACTCATTCCCTCTATTTGTGGAAGCAGTGGATGCCCTCCTTCCATTCTCTTTGTGGCTGGAGTTGAGAGTCTCATTTGCACTCTTCATGACTGTTGCTCTCTCTTCGTTGCTGTGGTACAGCCCAGAACTGCTCTCTTCATTTTTGTAGTGGAGGCCCTTATTTGCTTCAGTGGAGGCTCTCATTTGTACTATTCAGTAATGAACTTGAGGCTCATTCACTCTTATTCACTCTGTTCACAGCTGCCTTGGAGGTCTTCATTCGCTCTGATGGAGAGGAGGTTGTCATTCATGTGGTCAATTCACAAACATTTTTGACTGGTGCTAATGCTAACACAACCCGTGGTGGCGATTAAAGAAGTCCTTACAAAAAACACCTTTCCCACGGCATTTATGAGAGCAGATTTATGGCAGTAGTAATGTGTGAGCAGAACGTTTATGCGTATTTGTGGTTTGTATTTTGTTGTGGTGGGGATGTTGTATTTTTGAGCTGCTGTGCTGCAAAATTGCACTGCGTCATTATTGTGATATATTGTGTCAGTGAGAGAAAAGATGAAAGATGGTATGAAAAGAAACGTAAAAATACACACCTAATAATTAGGTTGCTAGCTCCAAGTGTCCTATACCAACGTGACCTGGGTGTCCTTTTGTGACGTGATAGCATTGAACATGCAGTATAGACAATCTTTCGTTGGTGCCCCTTCACCATCATAAGTGCTAATCAAGTGCATACACACATCCAGGTGCAACATAGGAATGATAAGAGGATTGCCACGACAAAGGGAGGATCTTTAAATACCTTTAAAGACGTAAGCACAAACTGAGAGGCAACAGATGTGCATCCAAAGTAGACAAAGTAAGTCAGAAGATTGCGTTAAGAGACTTGTTCATAGTAGTGTAAAGGCAAGATCGAAGTAGTAGGAGACCATGTTAAGTATCCTGCCTATGGAGAGATGACATGGAATTGAAGCTTTGAACAGCGGCAAGGTGTGAGGTCAGAGCTAAGAATTTAGATGGACATCTAATGGGAGGCATTAAGTGCCATGGTGCAAGTCCAATAGGAAGCATCAGTAGTAGGAATGACCTATAGCAAACAATTGGGGCCTCGGAAAGGACCAAAGATTTGAATCAGGTGTGCTAAAGATTAGAGCTATTAAATCAGCGTTATACATGTAAGTGACTATATTAAAGAACAAAAAACACAATATGTTCTGGGTACTATAAGACAGTAGAACAGAAAGTCTTAGGGGGAGCAAATATGAATTTTAAAAGGCCTTGTTAAAACCTAAGACACAGAATCTACAGTATGTGATTTATATTTATAATAATGGTATTCTAATTACTCAACATTAAAACTAGTGACATGATAAAGCGGTGAAACGCATGAAAAACACAAAAAAAACGGTGAATACATGGAAAATATTAGCATGGTATGGGAAGCAAAAGCAAAAGCACCACAGAGGAGACCTGGTATGTCCAGACTAACCGTGGAGGTAAACAGTGTGAGGACCTTGACGCCGGCCATATATTATGCCCTGGTATACTTCTAATCAACAGCGGCAGTAGATAAAAGTAAACAGCAGTGATTGGGATCAAAAAGGAACAATGGTGCGAAAGCGACTTACCTTGAAGAAGAAGGCCGAGGAAACTTGAAACGTGTAAACGTATAAGAAAGGCTCAGTGACAGCACCTGATTTGTGTGTGTTGTACCTGGTAAATCAACTATTTGTATCACCAATCTGTTTTACTGCAGAAAGATAACAATGAGGAACATTTAACTGTGCTGTGAGAGAGGGATGCTCTATCTGTGAATTAGGGTGTAGAAAAATTAGGTGTTTCGTGTGAGAATGATAATACACCATTGGATCAATTAATAAACCCTTGAGGGAGATTGTTTGTAAGAAGGGCATTGACCTGGTATCTGCTCACATTAGCAAATGGGTTGAGGGCTTCAAGATTACTCATTTGATGTGGATTACATATCTGGGTCTGTCAGCTACATGGCTATCTGTTTGCTTAAATCTCTAATTGTTCAGATTTAGCTGTGGAAGAGTGTTCAGTAGAAAATGAGTTATGCGTTGAAGAAACTATATGTCTTATCACCCAGAATGTAACTGCTAAGGTAGACTGGAAGAAGAGTGAGGATGCTGACTGTAGTTTTCAACAGTGTTTGGAGTTTGTGAAGAAAGGATGGCCTGAGAAGTTAAATCTCTCTTCTGCACTTTGCTAGTATTGTGAAGTCAAGTACAAACTCTCTCGCAAGGAAGGACTCTTATTTTGAAGCACCAGATTAGTGGTCCCAGAAGGTTTAAAGAGTGTTGTAATTAACATTGTCCATGAAGGACATTAGGGTATTCTTAAAATAAAGGAACATTTTCAAGAAGGTTTTCTGGTGGCCAGGTATTGATTTCGCTGTTGAAAGGTCTGTAAGGCAATTTATAGAGTGTCAGAATAGTGATACTGGTTGCAAAACCTGCATTCCTTTGATGGCGCTTTTTTAGAGCAGGAAGACATGCCCCTTACCAGGTAGCAACAGCTGATCTGTTCTCCAGGTGACCAGATGTTTTATGTGTCTGACCTGACATTGTCGTCTATCATTATATTTTTTGAAGGCCTAAACACGAGCAAATGTAAATGAGTTCAATTAAAAGTTAAGTTATGTAAATGTATGTTAGGTGGATATTCTTAAATGTTGGAATAATTCATGCCCTTCTGGACATATGGTCCTATGTCGTACACCCCTGTTTTTTTCTGTGGCTATGAAACCTTTTCTTTAGTGTAGGCCTAAATATGCTAACTAATGCCATATAATTACATTGTGACCCCTTCATGGCCCTCTAATTCTGTGAATTTGTTATTGAATAAAGCTTTAGAAAAACATGGGAGGATTGATTACCTATTCTCCAACGCAGCCATGGCGCTTGACGGCAAGAGCATCTTTGACACCACGGAAGAAGAGTGGACTGAGGTAAGACCTCATAACTCTAAAAGGATTCTCACTTTATGTAGCTATAACTCAAGTCCCTAACAAGAGTTTTTCAGAACACTTATGCCTGAAAACTGATCTGGTAGAAAAATGCCAAATAAAAACATTAAATAAATAAATGACCATGAGCCTTATTTAGATCTTGGCCGATGGAATACTCCATCCCAAATGAGACGGATATCCCTTCTGTCGTATTACAATCCCATTATATCCTATGGAGATCATATTATGGTGGATGGAATATCACTCACGTTTGTGATGGAGTATTCCTTCCGCAAGATCTACATCAAGCCTTATGTCACTTAAGAGCACCACCAGGCAATCAGCAGAGAATCTCACTTCTCACTCTCTCACCAACTCAAATACTTAACCAATCAGAGGCATAAAGGCAAACAGATTGCATTAGGTACCATTAGGAATAAGAAGGCCTATAGAGTGCCCCACATGGTACAATAGCACTCCTGGGAAATGGCAGTTCTGTTTTACTTTTCACCGCCTACCAATTCAAATAAAAAGTCATTTTAGGAACAGATAGACCAGCGGATCGCCTAAGCTGCCAAACTGGAATCAAGGTTCATATGAGCCCTGCTCCTGAGCAGCAATAGATGTTGAGCAGAGGAGATCATTTTAATTAGTTGACCAAGTTGTGGATACATTTGCTATTTATATTTGTGAGCATATGTAGTCATTTTTATGTCAAATAAGTTAAGTAACTCAGGGACATTGCATTAATGTGTTGATTACGCATTGCTTACCAAATCCATTATTTGTTATGCTGTCCAGCTCTGGAACTCCTATTTTGAAGTGGTCCTTCGCCCATTTTATGTTAAAAACATTGTTGTCTAACTGATGTTAACTTCTTTTGATTAGACCTTGCAAAAACACTTTGTACTTACAGCATGGTCCTTGTTTAGAAAAGGGGTAGTGATGGTATGGGGCTAACTAAATGTACAGTATTCCAGTTACTGTTCATTCTTCAACTCTATACCATAAAGAAAATATGTAAAGAACTACCAGGAAATGCTGTAGAAGCACCAGGAGATAAACAAAAAATAGCATAATTCTAGTAATTATAAAAGATGTCTCAAAAAGCTGCAGTATTACGAGTGCAAATTATGATACTGATACATATATACTAATGACTGAGAGTTTTATTCTGTATTTAAAGGTGCACTTTATGATCAGAGCAATGACATGTTTGTGGTGAAAAAACACGTCCGAGAAAAAGCATAAAAAATGTTCAACTCTCTCCAAAAATGATTGGCAAGTAGTATTTTCCAAGGAAGCCAAGCTGAGAAGGGCTGCTTTTTTGACCCTATCACAAAAAAGTAATTGAAAATCTATATCAGTTCCCACTTTTATGGTTTCCTTTGTGATTTCAGGTTTTGCACACAAATGTAACTTCGATGTTCCTGTTGGTGAAGCAGTTCCTTCCTCACATGCAAAAGATGGGGTAAGGCTCACAAACTATGGGCAGTGCAGAAATTGAGGGCCATATTTACAGGATCGGATCCTCCGTCACAAACAGGTTGAAGATCCTGTCATCTCTATTGCAAGTACCATATGAAATAATACACTTGTAATACGGAATCATCATCTACTTTGTTTGTATTGGAGAATCTCATCAACCAAATTCTAAATGGGCCTATAATATGGTAAATTCTGAGAAGTTCTTACTGCTATGCTACAGAGGTGGCTGGAGTTAACCCCCTTCCGGCTGATAACCTCACACAACCTCACACAACCCCATTTCTCTGTGCCAAATTCCATAATTAAGGGGAAGGAACTTACCTCCCTCTTGGGCTCTGTGGGCCCCATCCCTGGGGCCAAATTCCAGTAAAAAGGAGAGGGAGCCTTTTGCTGCTCCTCCCTGAGCCTTATTAGGCCCAAGAAGCCCATCTCCTTAGGCCAAATTGGATTAAAAAAAGGGGAGGGGGCCACACTGCCCCTCCCCAAAACTTATTATGCCCCAGTGACCCCATCCCCTGGGACCAAATACACCAAAAAAAGGGGAAGGTGACTTCTCTGTGAACCTTATTAGCCCGACGATCCCATTCCTCACACTACATCAATAAAGGGAGGGGGCAGGCGGCCCTCATGGGGAGGAGAGCTGCATGGGCTTTCTTGGGCACACTGGAGACTCTATCCCCTGAGGCCAGAGGTGTGGACCACTTGTTGAGGGCCGCGGAGGCCCCTGCAGCAGCAGCTACCTCCCCGCATCGTGGGGCACCCAGCATTGGCTCCCCCAGAGGGAGCATCCATTTATGCGTACGCTCTCTGGGCAGGAGCAAAATCTGTTCTTTTCCCTGCCCGCATCATTGTGGGCACGGGACAGACCCAAGTTTGCTTCCAGCCTGAGGGACCATCTTTAAATCTCCCACTGACTTTGAGAAAACTCACATACTTGTTCCTGTTTGACCGGAGATTTAAAAATGCTTCTGCCAGATGCTTTGTGTGTGGGCCGGGAAACTGCTTTGCCAGGGGGAAGGACACAAACACTGAGGCATCCCAGGGGAATGGTGTCCTTTTTTTTCCACTTTGATTTTGGCCCTGGGGATGGGAGAAGACATGGATTTGTTTTTTTTAGGCCCAGGGGGTGGTCCTAGGCCTGGGGCGCGTTAGGGTATCCCTGCCGCCTTAAATATTTCTTTTTCTTAGCGTCGCAACATGCGACTAAGTCCCCTAGTTATGTTCTGGCTTCCAGCAACTGTTTTCTAGTGTTGGCGGTATTAATCAGAGGTGTCTGACTCTTGTGGAAGAGAAAAAAAGCTCACTGGGCCAATCAAAACACTTTTTTTTTTAATTGGCCCTCGTGCAATACTCTCGCAGGAGTCTCTCAGAACCAACTGTCCAGATAAATAACAACTTTTACCCCTTAATTTTTTAAAAACTAGTTGCACTAGTGGCAAGGTCGCAAATATTAGCTATCTTAGGGTGCGAGTTATAGGTACTTAAAAGAACTCTAACTAGACCTGCTGAAGTTCTATGTTTTTGTACGAGAAAATTTAGAACCTAACTATAACGTCCCTGTAACCTTTATTTTTATCAGTGAATATATATATATATATATATATATATATATATATATATATATATATATATATATCTATATCTGTGTGTGTGTGTATATATATATATATATATATATATATATATATCTTAGTGGACATGGAGGGTCACCACCATGTAGTTATAGTTGGGACCTTGTTTTTATATAAAAAGCGTTTTTTTACTTTCCTATATCTTTGGTGCCGCTTCACGAATCTTCATGAAACTTCCCAAAAAAATGTGCCAGTCACGTCAGCTGCTGACTGGAAAGTTTCAGGGTGATCTGTCCTGGGAGGGATCTGTCTGTCCTTGGGCGACGGTGGTGGCCTAGAAAAATGGGTTGTCCCAAAACACTTTTTTCCATTCATTTTTCCATAGGGGTCTTGAACAGTGATAGCGCCGAAACTACTGGACAGAATTACACAACATTTGGCAGAAAGGTAGATCCTGGTCCAGAAAGTGACCTTGTTTTATTTTGGTATAAATGCGTTCAGTAGTTTTGAGAAATTAAGGGAAAAACAAATTGATATACATAGAGATGTGGATCCTTCACACATCTGCTGCGGACCAACGCAAATCTGTGAGCTACACGGAGGAGTGTGATTGATTGGGTGGTAGCGGTTCAGAAAGTTGTGGCTGCCATTTTATTGCTTGGGGTATGGATTTAATTTCTCCAATGGGTAGAAGGGGTCACGGTACAGGTACTCCGGTCCCATGGTATAATGGAAGGGTTTGTGCGGATGACTTATGACTTACAAAAAATTAAAACCTCCTTTTGTTCCATGATCGTGAATCCGCAACTCTGTTGTGGTGCTCAGAGCTGCCCCCTGTGTAACGTAGCGCAGAGTTGTGAACCCTGCCGATGAAAGAAAAAAATATTTATAGATTTGACACATACTGTCACACCCAGTTACAGCCCCAGTTAGATACTCACACACCCACTGACAGACCCACTCACAAACTGACACACCCACTCTCAGACCCAGTCACACGCTTATGCATCCACTCAAATACCCACTCAAACAGCAATTTACTCACTTACTGAACCACTGCAACACTGACATACCCATGCACAGACCCACTGTGATGCTAACCCACCCACTCACAGAGCCAGTGAGAGCCTCTTCTGTTTACTCACTGACTCACTCACACAGACATGCACCCACTCACAGACCTATTCAGACTCTCAAGGACACATAGATCCACTCATACCCTCATGCACCCTCTCTCCAACCCACTCAGACACTCACAAATTCACTAACAGACCCACTCAGAGAGTCATGCACCCACTCACAGACACAATTGGAGACTGATGTAGCCACTCACAGATTGACTTGGACACTGATGCACCCACTCACAGACCCACTCAGAGATTCAATTCACCAGCTCACTCACAGAATGACTCACACAGTCACACACCCACTGACAGTTTCTCAGATGCTCAAGCACACATAGAGCCACTCAGACCCTCATGTACCTATGCACAGACCCACTCAGAGCCTCATACACCCACTCACAGACCATTCAGAGTCTGATGCATCCACTCACAAACCTTCTCAGAGACTCTTCCACACACTCACAGACCAGTGCTCACACTCATACACCCACTCACAGACCTACTCAGTCTCATGGAGACTCAGATCCACTGAGACTCTCATGCACCCACTCACAGACCCACTCAGAGACTGATAGACCCACTCAGAAACTCTTGCACCCACTAACAGAGACTCTGAGACTCTTCCACCCACTCAAAGACCCACTCGCACAGTCACACACCCACCCACAGATGTAGTTGGACTCTCATGAACACACATATCCACTCAGACCATCATGCACCCACTCACAGACCCACTCAGAGACTCACTGTAACTCGCAGACCCACTCAGACACTAATGCACCCACTCCCAGACCCACTTATATTCTTATGCACACACTTAGCGACACACTCAGACACTTATGCAACCACTGACAGACCCTCTCATGCACCTACTAACAGACCCACTGAGGCACTCATGCACCCACTTACACGCCCACTTACACACTTATGCAGCCACGCACAGACCCACTCAAACCCTCATGCACCCACTGACATACCTGCTCAGGGTCTCATGCACTCACTCATAGACTCACTGAGACACTGATGCACGTACTCACAGACCCATGCACACTCTAATGCACCCACTGACAGACTCACTGAGACACTCACACACCCACTGACAGACTCACTCTTGCTCTTACCCATTGACAAGCTGGCTCATGGTGTCACACACCAACCCACAGATACACTGAAACCCTAATGCATCCACTCAGAGACTGACTCAGAGTCTGCTGGAACACTCAAACACCAACTCTGAGACACACTCGGGTACTGACACACCCACTCACTGACCTGGTCACAGTTTCACTCATCCACTCAAAGACCCACTTATCTAGTGACAGATCCACTCAGAATGTCAAACAGTGGTATTTAAACCTACTAAAACAGTCATACATGTACTTAGCAACCCCATTATATTTCCACTGAGGTTTAAAGAAATGTATAGTAACATAAAGAGAGTAAAAGAAAAACATATGAACAATTTGTTGGTGTTGTGCAATGAATATGACAGTTTGGTTTGCTAATCCATGATGGAGTCACAACTCCGAATTTTTGGTTAAAGAAATCCAGATTTTCTTTTTAAGTTAAAGAGTGTTTGGGGTATAGGGTGGCTCTAAAAAGAGCCTTTGTGTTTTTTGTGTCTATATATTTAGTCCATATAAGAGCGGTTACAGAGTGTCAAGTTGCTGAGGAACACTCTGTTGCCTTCATTTGTGAAGTGGATGTCATCTGTGTATGCCATCCATGTGAAACTGCAGGTTATTATTGTAGATAGAGCTCAGGTTATGGTCTCTGAGGAATGCTGAAACAGTTTTATTAACACGTTTCCTGGCTTTGTAAATCTGTGGACAGAACTGATTTGACCATTTCCATTTCTTCCTCTGGCATATGTAAGGAAACACAAAGGCTGTGTGTGGGGAAAAGGAGCATTAATTGAAGAAAGGTATCCTTCTGTAGGATTTCCAATCCTACACTACTGACTGACACTGCAAAATCATGAGGTGAGGTGGTTGGCAATCTCTAATGCTTTCAACCATTTTAACACTCTCTGGCCAACCCAAATAATATCCACATTTCAACCCTAGGTACCTGTCAATACCACTCTTTCTAGCATACTCACTAGCTCAGTAAAAATAGCTTGACCTACAATCCAGACTTTGAAAATTTTCAAGAAAATGAGCTGTTGCACACATGAGAAAGCTGCAGCTCAGTGAAGGAGCTCTGAAAATGTGAGGTGGTTAAAAAGGAAGGACTTTCAGAATTTAAAAAATGCATGTATTTCTTTGGATTTTATAAAAGGAATTATAAATAAAAGTATGTTGTGCATAACAAGTAGAACTAAGTCAGTTTGTGATTGGTTCTTATTTACAGTAGTAAGATGATTTTGGATATGGTTACATTGAGTAGTTGTAAACCACACCTGCTACCCCACACAGTAAAGTTAGACTGCTGCTATCCATAAAGATAGCGAACCTTTGAACTCCTGGTACAGCACAGTGGTCTGGAGGAGGTTGCTATGGCACCTGTGGACATTCAGTGTGGGGGGGGGAGAAGCTTGTAAAGGAGACAAACATTTGTCAGTGAAAGAAGGATTATGGTGGAGTAGAATTTTGAAATAAATGTTTTTCCCAGATAAATATCATCTGTATTTTCATAATGTAGTAAGAAGAATATAAAAGAAAATAATGGGAAATATGTATATTTTTTATCCCTGATTGGAGATGCAAATTTTCACAGGGGTCTGCACAGGGGGATGCGATGGAGTCGCAACTTCTGCAGCAAACTGCAGGAAATTAGGCTTATGACTAAGAGCACAAAATAGGGCTAACACACAGTAGCCATTGAGAAATAGACAAACATTAATAAATGATGAAACAGAGCTTGTGATTTGATAACTATGACAGTATTACTGAGAGCAAAGGTGAATAAGTTGCCATTACTGGTTCCTTGGAGTGAGAGTGGGCTGCCATTCTTATCCTGAGTTTTTATTCAGCTAAATAAAATGAGCAGAAGGGATGTTGTGAAAGTATTTTATCTATCATCAAAAGTTATTGAGAGGTATGTAAATTCTATCATTAATTTTTAAAGCAAGCTCTGTTTCTTAATAAAAGTAGAAAAGGTACATAATATAAAAATGTATTTTAAGTATGGTGTGCTGAGATAGACGCTGATTATTTAATAAAAATGTTTTGATAGGGTGGTAGACTTTCTTGGTTAATACTTGAAAATAGAAATTGACTTTTTGTGTGGAAAGCTTGTGATGAATTATACTTTTACTTTTTACTTCATATATGTTATGTTTGAAATAGGAGGTATATTAGGTATAGGACGTATAGTCAGTGTTGGAAGGTGGATTATTGGTAAGGGCAGGTAAGTACCTCCACTTTGCAACAGGCCACTAACCTCCACTTAAGTCCAGTTAGGTCTTAATTTATGAAACCCAGCTCAATCCTTGGTAGGTTGGCAATGAACGACAAGGCTTAACTTAGGAGACAAGTGTGTAAAGAATTTAAAAATATAAAAACAGTAAATAAGTAAAACACAAAACACAATAAAATCCAATACCAATTTACAACAATAGATTATATTTTTATCTTTAAAATGACACCAAAACGATTAAAATCGGATAAGGGAAACCGGAGATATGAATTTTTAAACAATTAATGTTTTCTAGTTCTTAGAAGCAACTAGCGCTCAAAGGGTTAAAAAAGGTCACCCTGGAAAGTGACAAAGTCCAGAGTTCAGGCCACCCACAACGTAACACTGACACACTTATTTTCAGGAGTGTTTCTTGATTCAGGAAAGTGGTCCACAGCACCAGCCAAGGGTTCAGAGACTCTGGTTTGCTTCTTGGGGTCTGGGACTACAACTCCCACTATGCACCTTTTCAACTTATGGAGTTGGTCCAAACGTCTCCAAACTTCTGGATCTTCTTCCAGAGGTCATTTTTGGTTCCTAGAAGTGTCCACAACTTGATGCAAGGTTCCAGAAGCTCTGAGTTGCTCCGTGGGAGGTGGGACTACAATTCCCAGAATGCATCAGGTCAAAATCCTCAAATGGCCACTGGACACTGATCAGCTGGGCTCTGCTTGCAGGACTTGATGCAGGGAACACTGGGCAGATATTTGGTACCTGTAGCAAACATGGATTCCCTTCTTGAAGCAGTAGAAGACAGGCAAAGTCATTTTAGTGGTGAAGCCCAGGTGTACAGCTGGTGCAGTCCTTCAGAGTGCAGTGTCCAGGTGCAGGTCAGGGGTCCAGTAGGGCATTCCTTCTTCTTCTTTGTCTTGTTCCTTGTAGGGATCTGAGGTGTGGGTGTAGCTCTACCGTATTTATCCTTGCTCCTGGGTGGAAACAGGGGGGTCCTAGTTGTCCAATCACAGGCAGGCTCTTTCCCCCTTTGATTACCTCTTCCTGGGAAGTATATCAAAAACCAATCCCAGGGAGCAACATTCTTCAAGTATTCAACATGGCTGAAAGTGATTTTTGGAGGTTAGATCTGGATGAGCCCACCAACTGGTGTGGCGAAAAATCCCAAACACACCCCTCTCCTGCCATCTCCTAATCTTGTCAAGAGAGCACCTAATTGCCTGGGGTTGCAGGATGTGCGGGAGGACCTGCGCTTCTCCAAATATCCTTTCGTGCCTTTGAAGACCAGTTTGGCCGCTCTTCCCCCCCCCCGCCATCCTGCTTTGCCATCTGTTGAGGCAGATCTCCTCCCTCAGGCACATCCTTTGTGTTCCGCCCAGGCCACTTTACACTTCATCAAGACAGCCAGGCTGTCAGAGGCTGGCCAATCGGAGAAGAGCACTACAGAGCTGAATTTGGCAACTTTCAGGTACAGTTTTAAAACTCTTTGCCTGAACTAGTTATATTAAATCCAACAATTGCAAGTTGTGAGATATATTATAACAATTACTTTGATAACTCAAGGTACCTGGCACTTAAGGGGACTTTGTTAATTAAAAGAAAGTCTCACCATTTTAGCCTATGGAGGCCATTCACTACAGTGAGGGAAAAACGAATTTGGTTATTTTACCTCACCGGGGCTTATAAAACAATATTAATAATGTCCCTGCTTATATTTACATGGCACCCAACACTAGGGCCTCATAGGGCACACCTTAGGGGTGATCTATGTGTAAAAATAAGATAGTTTAAGACTTTGGCAGTACTTTTAATTCCAAAGTCGAATTTGCATATAACGTTAGTTTAAGAGCAGCCAGCAAGGCAGGCCTACCTTTAAAATGACCCTGGGCACCTCAACAGTGCACCTATGGGTGCACTACCTATGCTGGGTTCCCTAAACCCACATGCCCTACCATACACTAGGGACTTGTAGGTAGGTTGACATACTCAATTATAATTAGCCTAATTTGCATACTCATTTTACACAGAGCACAGGCCCTGGGACTGGTTAGCAGTACCCAGGGCACCATCAGAGTATGGAAAACACCAGCAAAAAGTGAAAAAGGGAGGCAAAAGGTTAGGGGCCTCTGCAATCATTCCTGTTTTCTCACAGTGAGGACCACTGGAATCATGCGGCAGGGGAGGGCTAAATTATGTGGCAGGGTTGAGTGAATTGTGCAGCAAGAAAATTCAAATTATGTGGTATAATGTGGCACATTTTGTGATACTATTACTTCATTATTTTGTCATTTTCAAACTTGTTAACATTGTCTGGGAATTGTTCGACCTCATTACTACCAGCTTAACACCCAAATATTGCAATACAGCAACAAAATTATAACTTGGCTAAGGACCTTCCACTGAGCGGCAACGCCTGTACTGCATTTTTACTAAGCTTTGAAACGTTTAAGGTACAAACAATTGTTTTTGTTCAAATCTGCAGATTACGGGGCAGGTAATGGATTATGTGGCAAATGTGGTAAATCTCTGATTGTGTGAAAATTTCTCACTGCTGCAAAATTGCATAATTCCTCTGGCTATATTATGATTTTAATAAAAGACATGTATGTGCACATTTGTAAAGGCAATGCTGGAAAGAAGAGTATGTACTGATCTGCATTATTGTCCAACTCTATTTTAACATGGCAAAAAATTAGAGTGTGTATTAAATTAATATGAATTTCTCTTCTTTGCCATTGTGACGATGTAGAAATTTGTGGGTGGGTCTCACGCAGAGAATCTATCACCGTAGTGCATGGCTTGTTGAGTTGTGGAAATGAATATTTTTTTATGGAGGAAATGGGAGTATTCTATAGAGACGCAATTCTGATATTTTTCTATTTGCACAGATCTATTTCTGCAGAGGAATATGTTTGAAAAATACCAAAGAGAACACAACCGAAAAAACATGTGGACAGTGTCAGTAAAACACAAATGAGTTGGAGGTAAGCCCAAATTCTTTTTTTTTTTTAAACTGTATGCGGCAAACTAAAATATTTGCAAGATGAGAAAAGAAACAGAAAAATTCTAAATCAGTTGTAGAAAGTAAAACAATTGTAAGAATAGAGGGAAGAAGTCCAAAACGAAAGCCAAAAGCTCAACCAGCGGACAGCAACACCTTGAGAAAATTAGAGTGAGGATGTTTTGTGCTACAGTAATTCAGAATCTTATTCAAAATATCAAGAAATACACAAAGAGAACAAAAATATTGAAATAAACAACCTGTTGAGGATATAGTTGATAAGGTATTTGACTTGAAGAGGAAACTTATTCTTTTACTAATCAATAGAATGAGAGCATTGGACAAAATGGGGTAGGATATGAAAAGATGCAACCAAAGGAAAAGGCTTGTTAATAAAAGTAATTTTTGTAAAATATTTAGTGGTGTATGGAAGCACACATCCAGCACGGAACTGACTTTAATGAATAAGCTTAATTGCAAGAGTGCACATTAGCACACGCTGTGGATTCAACTGGCCGATGTTATGAAATGAAGGAAGGGAATCCAATTGAAAAAGAGAAGATTGTTCCTGGAGATAAGGAAGAGTTGATAGCTGAAGATGTTCAGGGAAAATGTTCACCAGGCCTTGTTTACCAGTGGAGATGTAGCAGTATTTGTTCCATTCGTCAACAATCTATTGATTTATTACAAGCTTTTGTATGTGAATTTCCAAGTAGGACTCTTAAGAGAAACATTTCAATTTTGCTAGAGTTAGACCCTTGCAAAATAAGAAAGCTAACACATTTACAAGGACATTCTTTAGCATGTTTATCTAGGAAAGTGTGCCAGAGCACCTTTCATCTCTTTAGAATGTTAGCAGTTCACCATTCTAAAATACAAAGTTTAGTTAGAAGACTTTACTATGAGAGTTCTCCAGCGGTATGTTTAGGAGAGAATAATAAAGTACTTTTGCATGGCACTGTACAAGAGCTACAAAAAATATGTGAGGATGTCCAGTTTCAGTTCTTTGGTCCTGAAGAAGACCGTAATGTCACCGAGGAATTTGTATGTAGAGGTATGGTTGGAGAGAGTTCTGGAGTTGGTACTGAGTTCCAGGAAGAGATTACACAATTCGATACAGCTAGTTCTAAGAAGCCATACTATGTTTGCACAAACATGAAATGTGTAGTTATTTTCAAAATCAAGGAAAAATGGCAAGAACTTGCTGCTTATTTGTTTGTGAAAGAACGTTTTGATTTGTGAATTCGACACGTAATTTGTAAGGACTGCTATTACAAATTAGAGGATCAGAGAACACCGGCTGGAACAGTGTATAATGGGCTAGCACTTGTAACTATCCCAAAACAACTACAAGATTTAAATATGTATGAATCTATCCTTATACAATCTGTACATCCATTTCAAGTAATTATTCATTTGGAACCAAAGACCGGTAAATTGCATGCAACAGAGTTATTGAAAGGCCTTAAAGGACAAGTAGTGTATTTGCCATTAGACTTTTAAAAAATGTTGTAACTATATGAGTATAGAAAGACAATCAAGAACCACTTATTATTTTGGTAAGTGGTGTTCCTACTAAGAATAAGAGAATTTGGCAAGAGTTGGTTGATGGTGAAGTTAAACAAGCCACATTATACCTGGCACAAAATAATATGTATTATAAAAATGTTGATGTTCAGAATGATATGGAAAATGTTGATGATGATGGTGAGAGTTTTGCTGCAAGGGGACAAATAAAAAAAGTAGATTCATCACGATCAGAAAAAATTGATGAGCACTACAGCATCCATCCATTATATTATAAGTCATTGGTGATGCTGTAAACCTTTACCAGATGAAGCAAGCTCAGGGAGCTCCCATGAGTGTGAGGGAAAAGAGCTTAGAGGCTCACTGCTTTCCAAACGTATTTCTCACAGGAGTAGGAGGTACACAATTATAACACAATTATATTCAGAGGATCCAAGATTCAGACAGTGTATTCCATACATATTTCACCTTCTATTTGAGAATTACTTGTCTGTACTGTTATATGCAGTGAATCATATCTTAAAAACAGGAGTTAAGTATTTTAAGATGAAGAAAAGTATGAAAACTTGGAATATAATGTAATTAATGTAATGGTGGTGTCAACGTGGTACCAGTGAACACTGGTTCTGTCATCATGGAGAACTCAAATGTATGCTGAGAAACCTAGGACCAGCAATTTGGTTTTTGACATTGAGTTGTGAAGAGTATGCATTGGATGATCTCACTGAATTCTTGAGAGAAGCAAACTCTAAGCTAAACTAGACCAGTTTCTAGCCAGCTGGAGAACTCTGTTTATTAGATCCTGCTAATGTTTGTAGATACTTCAACCACAGGGTCCAAGCCAGGCTTGCTTATAACTGCAATAAAACCAATCATCCTCTAGGAGAAGTAAGTGATTTCCTTTAGCAGAAAGAGTACCAGGCAAGAGGTGCTCCACACATTCACATGCTTAAATGTTTCACCCAAATTAGTAGCAGACAGTGATGACTCTGTCTTGCCTTTTATAGAAGAGTACGTCACATGTACTATAACGAAACCGACAGCTGACAAAGGACTCGGAGAACAACTTTTGCGTTTTCAAACACATAGATCTGGGAAATATTGTTGTCGTACATAGAGGTCCAAAGAAATATTTTATACACAATGTCAATTTGGATTTCCATGACCTGTCACTTAAAAAGTGACAGGTTAAGTTCGGCTAGTTTGTTCTCAAAATTCAAAGAAATTGTGTGGGTTAGTCCTGGTCTGTCTAATATAAGAAACAGAGGGCCTTATTACGATTTCAGCAGATGGAAAAGCCCGTCCGCCGAAATTCCAATGGGGAGGTTGCTGCCATTGTGGCTACCTCCCTGCCGGGCCCATTACAACTTTCCCACTGGGTTAGAGGCAAGAAACCTCAGTTTCTGCCTCTGGGCCAGTAAGATATGGCCTACAGCACTGTCTCCGGCTTGTAATAGAGCCAGTGGCATTGTTGTAGTATGCAGGGTGCACCAGCACCCTTGCAATGTTCATTGCCTACAAAGGCTGTCATGAGGTAGCAATAGTTTTGTAGAAAATGAAGCTTTTGATTATTCATGAGGTAAACATGGTTTCAAATCTAATGCATGCCTTTGTCAACCTTTGAATGCAAGAGATTTAAAAAACTGAATATGATGTCTTGTTTGGAGGAAAGTATGATTGTTTTTGGAGACCTATTACATCTTACTCCAGTAAAAGGGACAGTCTGTTTTCAAAACGCTTTCACATTAAGAGACTCGAAACTCACTGGGGAGTATTGGTATTGTCAACATTTGGGAATATTTAAAAAAAACAACTTGTGAAAAATATGTGTCAAACTGCTGACATGGAGTATGGAAACACTCAAAGGATATTAGAGTAGGAGTTCTGACAGAATAGGTAAGACTTATGTTGGAAAGTCGACTTATTTAAAAACTTTTTTCCTCTAACAAGACAGCAGCAGAGCTATTGTATACTTTTTATAAAGAGGGGAAACAGATAGTTTCTTTGATGCCAACCATTCAAGAGTGTGCTGTATTTAATGCGGAATTCCTATAAGTTGAGAATGAAGACATTTTGGAGATTACGGCAATTGGCAAAATGGAACATCAGGGAGTAACTCTAGTCGTGAGTGAAAAATTACAAGATAATATAAAACTCTCTCTCCAGGACTGCTGGACTAAAGTAATTTTAAGATGTAATTTAAATGTGGAATAAAGATTGGTAAATTGTGCCATGGGTAAAGTTGTTGATTTGATTAATTTTCCTAACTGTGATCAGGTTGAATTCTTCGCTATAAAGTTTGATCACGTTGATGATGTGAAGCAAATTGGATGATGTGTTGTACGCTTTTTGCTTGCAAAAGATTTGTATGTACGATGAAAACAGTTTCCAGTTTGTCTTGCAGGCTGTAACGATCCACAAGTCGCAAGGATTAAGTGTTGATGCTGCAATTATAAATATTGGAAGTACAGTCTTTAAAGAAGGAATGTCGTATGTAGCATTGTCACTAGTTCGGACGTTATCTGGTTTGTATCTGGTTGATTTTGAAGAGAAGAATCTTAGGGGGTCATTCTAACCCTGGCGGTCCAAGACCGCCAGGGCTAAAATGACGGGGGCACCGCCAACAGGCTGGCGGTGCCCCGCAGGGCATTCTGACCTCGGCGGTTCGGCCGCGGTCAGAAGTGGAAAACCGGCGGTCTCCCGCCGGTTTTGCGCTGCCCAAATGAATCCTCCATGGCGGCGCAGCAAGCTGCGCCGCCATGGAGGATTCTGACACCCCATACCGCCATCCTGTTCCTGGCGGTTCTCCCGCCAGGAACAGGATGGCGGTAAGGGGTGTCGCGGGGCCCCTGGGGGCCCCTGCAGTGCCCATGTTAATGGCATGGGCACTGCAGGGGCCCCCGTAAGAGGGCCCCAAAAAGAATTTCAGTGTCTGCTTTGCAGACACTGAAATTCGCGACGGGTGCAACTGCACCCGTCGCACCTTCCCACTCCGCCGGCTCAATTCTGAGCCGGCGTCCTCGTGGGAAGGTAGTTTTACACTGGGCTGGCGGGCGGCCTTTTGGCGGTCGCCCGCCAGCCCAGTGTAAAACACAGAATAGCCGCAGCGGTCTTCCGACCGCGGTGCGGTATTCTGGAGGGGGGAAGTCTGGCGGGCAGCCTCCGCCGCCCGCCAGACTTAGAATCACCCCCTTAGTGTAGATGCAAATTGCGTGAGAGAGTCCAGCAGACTAAGAAGTAAATATCCTCATTTAGAACAGTATCCTGATTATGAAAAGAGGTATTATGTCTTAGTGGAAATTAACACAGCAATCAAAAAAACACTATACAAAAAAAACAGAAATCACAGGTAAAGAAGAACGTGTGATAAAACAACAAGTGGAAAAAGATGGCGATATTGTTGGATACCAGTTGCATAATACTAATGGTGTTAACTGCTATGCTAATGTTGTTCTCAGTGTTCTCTTCCATCTTCCATATGTTGTAAATGCAATCCAGTAAAAACCACAAAACACATTGTGCACAGCACTATGTAATTGCCTTCAATGCTTATTTCGTAACAGAGCTGTAATACAATCTGCTTCAGGAATTCGACAAATGGTAGACAAGTATAATAGATCTGTGGTATTTACTGTAAATGCTCAACAAGATGCACAGGAGTTTATTATGGTAATCCTTGGAATTTTAGAAGAAGAGATGATGAATATCGATTATAGATTTGGACTCCGTTATACATGGAACCAGGAGTGTGAAGATCGCTCTTTCTCATCTACGATTGAAATCCAATCTGAGCGATTTCTGTACTTAACGCTGCCAAATTGTAAAAGTGTGCCTTTTGAAAAACTAATCAAAAAGAGTGAACAAAATTTGACCTGTCCAATTTATAAATCAAATGTATTCTCTACATTGCTTATATAGAGGAGTGGTAAATACATTCTAACAATATTTCAACGGCGCAGAGCTGATGGAACAAAAGTGGATACCAAGATTACCAACTTTAAACCTGGGCTGATTTCAGTTTCTTGTAGAACATATTGTACTTTGGCTATAATCTTCTATAAAAGAGTAAATATGACATCTGGACATTATACTGTATATTTGCAGAGTCTGATTGGATGGACAGAATGCAATGATAGCAGTCTCTAATTTAAACAAAAACTACCTTTTAATTCCTAACTCGCAATTATTGTTTCTAAACCCAAAGTTCTAAAGTGGATCAGTTGGACACTATTGGATACAGTAGTTTTTTTTCTCTGGATCATTGCTCCTTCAGACATCATTCAGACTAACAAGGGTGATGTCTTCAACAACATGTGAAAAAGTGTTATGTGCTTAAAAGGTTTCCTAACACTTTTTCAGAAAAAACAGGTATACTGCCTTCTTTGTTCATCATTCATCACTGGTTAAGATATCATCCCGCTTAACAAGGGTGATGTCAAGTATAGCTATGGAGAAATCAACTGTGGATAAAGTTGTTGATACTGTTTCTATGAACAAAATACTTTTGTTCCAGATATAACAATTATCAACATCTTTGTACGATATTTAGTTTATTGTAGTGGAGGAATTATAGGGTAAGTTAATAGGATAAATTAAATATTATTCAAAAATGATAGTGAGTGCACAATATAGATTTTGAAAGAAAAATATTGAAAATCTAGAATTGTTATGCATAGTATTGTTAATTTTAAATAACATACTATGTGGTTATGTTTTTTTTTTTTTTCAGGTCCACATGACTGTTTTTCGTCCCACTGTTCAGTGATGAGCAGCAAGAAAAATATTGAAAATGTAGAATTGTTATGCATAGTATTGTTAATTTTAAATAATGTACTATGTGATTATGGTGTTTTTTTTCAGGTCCGCATGACTGTTTTTCGTCCCACTGTTCAGTGATAAGCAGCTATGCACACTTCTTTCTCAGTGAAAACGTATAGCAGCTGGGAATAGTGGAGAAGGAAACATAACATGTCTACATAATGTGTGTAATCGCTCTAGTAAACATTAAAAGATGCTTCTGAATTTTCAGTAATAATATAATTTATATTGCAGGTTAGCAAGTTTTAATACATATAATAATCGTATCAAACTTTAACTATCATTTGTTTTTTCTCTTTCATACAGATCAAAGATTTTTTTTTAGGAACAATAAAAGTAAGTAATTACTTCTTTGTTCATTAATACATACACTATACATATATTTATTAACCCAGACACTCACTCTTAGAGGCAGGTATCCACCTTTTCACTCACCCATTGATATCTTTAGGCACCCACTCAAACATGTGTATATCCATTTATACACCCTCACACTAATACATGCAAGAGCTCCTACACTCAGTTACCTATACAAACATTCATGCATTCATTCACTCACTCACTCACTCACTCATAAATGCAGTCATACAATCTGTGAGTTACTTGTAGAGGTACTCACACAGCCAGTGTCAGTCACTCATGGAGCCAGTACTGCACCCAGTAACTCATCCGTACAGGCACTCCTACACCCAGTGAGTTGCCCATATAATCCCTCATACACCTATTCACTCACCCATATTGTCACTCATGCACCCTGTCACTCACTCATACAGCCACTGTTCCACACTATCACTCACCAATACCGCAAGACACCCACCCAGACATTCATCCATAATACCACTCACACACTCAATCACTTAGCCATACATCCACTGATGCATCCATTAGCTTTGCTCTACAGGCACTCACATATCCAGATACTCACACATTGAGCCACGCATACACCCATGCAATCACCCATACAGCAAATCACACATGCACTCATTCTCCCCTACATGCACTTATGCACCCAGTCACTAACCCATAATGTTATATATGCAGCTGGTCAGCCACTCAGGCACTCATTCACTTTCTGATGCAGGCACTCATGCACACATTCAGTCACTTATGCACCCATTCACTCATTGATACACCACTCATGCACCCAGTGACTCACTCATAGTCACTCATTCACACAGTCAGTCAACCATAGTTAGTCATGCACCCATTTACTCACCCATACACTCATGCACCTACTCACTCACCCATACAGTCATTCATGCTTCCATTCTCTCACCTATAGACACGCTCACAGAACCAGCCATTTACCCATACACTCACTGATGCACCCATTCGCTCACCCATACATCCACTCATGCAACCCGATCACTTACCTATACAGGCACTCACATACCCACCCATACAGTCACTCATGGACCCAGTCACTCATTCATACAGGTAATCATTCACTCAGTTAATCACCCATGAATCTACTCACACACCCAGACCCTTACCTATATAGGCAATCACACATCCAGTCAGTCACCCATACAGTCACTTATGCACCCATTCACTCACCCATAGATCCACTCACCCACCCATTCACTCACTGCTGCTGGTACTAATGAACACATTCAGTCATCTGTACAGTCACTCATGCACCTATTCACTCACCCATACAGCCAGCCATGCACCCAGTGACTCACTCATGCACCCAGTCAGTCACCCAAACAGGCACTCAAACACCCATTCACTCACTGATGCAGGCACTCAACCCACTCACACTGTCACTCATGCACCTATTCCCTCACCCATACAGCCAGTCATGCACCCAGTGACTCACTCATACAGTCAGTCATCCACCCATTCTCTTACCCATACAGTCACTCATGCACCCATTCAGTCACCCATACAGTACTCACGCACCCATTCACTCACTGATGTAGGCACTCATGCACTCATTCAGTCATCCATACCTTAACTCATGCACAGATTAATTCACCCATCCACTCATCCACCCATTCACTCACTCATACAGCTAGTCATATACCCACTCACTCACTTATGCACCCATTCACTTACCCATACACTCATGCACACACTCACTGACCCATGCAGTCACTAATACGGCCATTTGCTCACCTAAAGACCTACTAACGGATCCAGTCCTTTACCCATGCACTCACTGATGCACCCATTCACTCTTCCATATAGCCACTCATGCACCCAGCCACTTACTTAAACAGCCACTAACATAGTTATTCAGTGACCTACGTATGCACTCATACATCCCCTCACTGACACATACACCCACTGACGCGCCCATTCAGTAACACATGTACCCACTCATACACTCAGTGACTTCTCTATAAAGTCACTTATGTACACATTCACTCACCCTTAGAGCTAGTCATGCATCCTATCATTCATCCATAGAGCTACTCATGCACATAGTCACCCACTTATTCAAGAAAATGTGGTTCTAACAAGTTTATGTTTTTGTGTTTTTTTTTGCTTGTTGAACTTTTTGTAAATGTTTTGTTGTTTTTGTTTAATTTTCTCAAAAAAAGATACATTATTTGCAATGGCAAGGAGAACCAGAAAAAAAGAAGGTTTTCAACATTTGTGACTGTTGATTGTTTGCTTTAGATTACAAACAAGTTGTTCGTCAACACTCAAAACTTTTTTGCATTTTCTGCAGCAAATGCCAACTTCTCCAAATTCGAAGATGTTTTTCGGAATGTCTGAAAGTAAATCTCCAAAAGATGATGGTCCTCCTTGAGCTCAAGGAGTATGGTTGCTCACCTCTGCACACTCCACGAGGAAGGAGGGCACCATGGAGCAGGAACTCCATATACTTCCTGCACTAGTCTTCCTGCTCCTATACGACGGTCATGAACGCCGGGGGCAAAGACAATGGTGAGTACTGCACCTACGAAATAGGGGAGGGGAAGGCAAAAGACAGGGACACACACACACACGCAACACCCACACCCGACCCTCACCCACTACAACACAGACACCAATGCATATCCAAACATTACAGTAACAACCCCCAACCCCCCCGGAAGAATGTAAAGACAAAAGGAAATGAGTGGAACCATTGTAATATATCAAAATACAGTAACCAAATATATACAGATATATATATATACACATGCAACAAAATATACATCACGATTAGTAGTGCAGGTAATGCACCATTCATTGTCTGTGGACCACTGGGCCCAAAATGCATGGGCGAGGCCCACACCAGATACCTGATCAAAATGGAGAGAACACTGGCGGGGCATCAGATAGAAATACAACAGGCACCTCAGGGGGAAGGGAAGGGGGGCACCTCAGCCGGATGAGTGCACCACGCCAGATCCACGAGGGGGCTCCATGCCAATTGATGTATCCTGGGGAGTGCAAAGCCACAGTCTCTCAAGTCTCTACAGTGGGTGGGTTGCCCACTGTACCATCGTGGGGAGTGCAAAGCCACAGTCTCTCAAGTCTCTACAGTGGGTGGGTTGCCCACTGTACCATCCTGTAGAGTGCAAAGCCACAGTCTCTCAAGTCTCTACAGTGGGTGGGTTGCCCACTGTACCATCCTGGGGAGTGCAAAGCCACAGTCTCTCAAGTGGATAACAGTCTCCACTGGTTCTGGAGGGGGACTGGTGCCCAGAGTGCTTCATCCTGTTAAGGACAGATGGAGTGGATGCATGTCTCCACTGGTTCTGTAGGGGCACTGGTGCCCAAAGTGCTTCATCCTGTGAAGGACAGACGGAGTGGATGCATGTCTCCACTGGTTCTGAAGGGGGACTGATGCCCAGAGTGCAGCACTCACCCCGTGACGGTCCCAGTTGCGTCACTGCCCCTGCCGCCCATGGGCTAGCGGTGCTTGTGTTGGTGGTCTTTGCCCTGTTCAGCGGTGCTTGAGTTTGCAGTGTCTGACCTGTTCAGCAGTGCTTGCCCTGTTCAGCAGTGCTTGCCATGGCGGTCTTTGCCCTGTTCAGCTGTGCTTGAGTTTGCAGTTTCTGACCTATTCAGCGGTGCTTGCCATGGCGGTCTTTGCCCTGTTCAGCGGTGCTTGAGTTTGCAGTTTCTGACCTGTTCAGCGGTGCTTGCCCTGTTCAGCGATGCTTGCCATGGTGGTCTTTGCCCTGTTCAGCGGTGCTTGAGTTTGCAGTGTCTGACCTGTTCAGCGGTGCTTGCCCTGTTCAGCGGAGCTTGCCATGGTGGTCCTTCATTGGGCAGCTGGGCTGGGGCTGGCGGTCCTTCATTGGGCAGCTGGGCTGTGGCTGACGGTGGCCTCCTGGGCACTGACTCTGGCGGTGGCCTCCTGGCCAGTGACGATCGGGCTGCCCTCCTGGGCACAGACTCTGGTGGTGGCCTCCTGGCCAGTGACGATCGGGCTGCCCTCCTGGGCACTGACTCTGGCGGTGGCCTCCTGGCCAGTGACGATCGGGCTGCCCTCCTTGGCACTGACTCTGGCTGTGGCCTCCTGGCCAGTGACGATTGGGCTGGCGGTGGCCTCCTGGGCAGCGGGGATGATGGGGGTCTTCTCCGCCGTGCTGCTCCTCCCAGACTTTGGAGATTTCTTCTGCCCCTTCCCCACCTTGGGAGGAGTCACAGCTGAGTCGACACTCCCCCCGGGACCCTTGTGAGCGGCTTTGCTGGCTGGAGTCTTGACCCTCTCCCGCCGGGCACTGTCCAACTTCTGGTGCTTCACAGGGGGGGGACTGGCTGTGCTGTGGCTCCGTGTCACACTGGCTGTCCTGGTGGCCGGTGCACTCCACATACCTGTAACAACAGGCACCACTGGTCCCGGAGATTTTTTGGCTGCGGTGCTAGTACGGGACCTATGATTTGGAGGGGGGGGGGTGGGAAAGAGGTCAAGCTTGGTCAGGAAAATTTTCTTAGGAACACTGGGACGAGTAGCTGGAGGGGGTTTGGGAGTGGAGGAAGAGGTAGTGGTTGTAGGAGGTGTACGTTTGGTGACTTTGGATGAAGGTGCATGCGCTGGAGGCTGTCGTGAGGTGGATGGCTGTTGGGTGGGTGTGTGCCTGCGTTTGTGTATCTTGGGAGGGGGCGTCACAGACACACTGGGATAGGACACAGGGGGCGTGTAAATGGTAGTGGGGGTGGTGAGTGCACGTGAGCGTGGTGTGGTGGGTGTGCTGCTGCGGGACGTAGTGGCTGTTGTGGTAGTGCATGCAGGTGAGAGTGTAGATGACACTGGGAGGGAGGAGGGAGACAACGAGGAGGGGGACACAGTGGAGGCAGTGGATGTTGCTGTGTCTGTATGTGTGTGATGCTTGCGTGAGTGCCTGTGGGATGTGTGGTGCTTATGTTTGCCTGAGCTTCCCTTGTGTGTTGAAGTGTGTGCATGCTGGTCTGATGGTGTGCTTGGGATAGGCTGGGGTACAGGGGATTGGGTCTGGGTGGAGGAAGTTGGAGGGGCGAGGCTAGAGACAGGGACAATGGCTGCCATCAGTGCTGAGGCCAGAGTTTGCAGGGTTCAATGAAGGGCAGCCTGACCAAAATGAATGCCCTCCAGGAATGCAATTGTGTGTTGCAATTCCCTTTCTACACCCTTGATGGCATTCAAAATGGTAGACTGCCCAACAGTGAGTGACCTGAGGAGGTCAATGGCCTCCTCACTGAGGGCAGCAGAGGGGACAGAGGCAGGGGCTGAGGTGCCTGGGGCGAAGGTGATGCCCACCCTCCTGGGTGAGCGGGCACAGGGCGAAGGCTGAGGGGCTGCTGGGAGGGCGGTGCTGGTAGGGGTGGTGGCGGCTGTACCTGTAGAAGTGGGGGGCACATATTTTGCCACCACCACAAGGGATCTCCCATCGGAGGACGAGTCTGTGTCGCTGGTTGCTGATCCTGTGACCGCCGTGAAGCTCCCCTCGACCTCTGTCCCACTGGTGTATTCAGAGTCCGTGATGTGGCCCTCCGTGGCCATGTGGGATGCAGCTCCCTCGTGCTCCGGTGCCACTGTACCTCCGCCTGAT
Organism: Pleurodeles waltl; assembly: GCF_031143425.1. Classification (NCBI taxonomy): domain Eukaryota; kingdom Metazoa; phylum Chordata; class Amphibia; order Caudata; family Salamandridae; genus Pleurodeles; species Pleurodeles waltl. The sequence continues at coordinate 42,008,749 of NC_090450.1, forward strand.
GATGCTGATGCACACAAGAACAGGGAGACCACAAAAAAGGGGGGGACGACAGAAGAAAGACAGGTTGAGTGCATGGCTTACCACTACCGTTGGCGGACAATACAGACACAGAAGCCCCCTGCACTACGCCGCGCTGTTGGGCTCTACAGATGCAAGTCCTGGGATATATCCTACATGGCTATAGTTGACATTTGCACACATAGATGACACAGGGGCATGTATACCTGTACTTGGCACTCTACAGAGGTGGGGTGCGGTGCTACATGGCCTGCATTACGGAGTGGCCTAGCCTAAGGAACTCTCCCTGGCCTAGGGAAACCTGGCAACTCAGGGTAGGCCACCACCAGGATCCGGATCATCAGGGGGGTCATGGTTCGACGGGCACCCCTCCCACGTTGGGAGGCCATCCCCAGCTGAGCGTCCGCCGTCTTCTTCCTCCAGCGGCGAATATCCCCCCATCTTTTCCGGCAGTGGGTGCTCCGTCTGTGGTGGACCCCCAGGGTCCGGAAGTCTTTGGTGATGGCACGCCAAATATACTTCTTCTGGTGGGCGCTGACCTACATGAAATGTACAGGGGAAGAAGAGAAGTCATTACCAACTGCACCGTCGACGTGAGTGGCCCACATCCCTAGCCTTGCCATGTGGCACATGCATTCACAGTCCTTCATGCACGCAGACCTGTGCCCCCTTCCTTCTTACCACCAGCCCTCTCCACACAGGCATAGCCCATACAACGTGCTCCCTGTGTACTAACCTGTTGGTCTGGAGGACCGTAGAGTAGCGTGCACTGGGGGAGGACCCCGTCCACGAGCTTCTCCAACTCCTCTGCAGTGAAGGCAGGGGCCCTTTCCCCAGACGCACGAGCCATTGTCTCTTCCAGACCGAGGTCACAGCAGCACTTGCAGTGTAGGTCCTCTCCTGTTGAAGATCAGCTATCGAGTGATTGAACAGCTAGAAAATGGCGGTCACGTCCGCGGCGGTGCGTACCATCACCGCCGGCGTACATCGTCATTGGCTCCTGGGACCCACAGGGTCCAATGTTAACCAATGCAGCATTGCGCTGCGGTCTCCGACCGCCTACCGCGACGGTGTACAACGCCAGCGCAGTTACCTCACATCCCATTGTCCCACTTTAGAGGTCAGGCAGCTGCCATTTCAGGGGCCCACATGGCCTGATTCACAACTGCGTCACACAGACCTAGGCCTTGTCGCAAAACACAAATACAGGCCAGATTCTGTGTGTGAATGGTGTTCTATGTAGACTGTGGCTACATACCCCTGAGTTGTTTGACTCTGTGGTCGCTGTTGTCCTTCCTAGGCACCGTCCGCTGGGACATGTGAGGAGATGGTGGAATCCTCCAGTGTACCGACCGCTGGTGGACCTGTTGACAATGGAGGAGCGACATTTGATCATCACCTACAGGTTTGACCGTGCCACAATCCAGGAACTGTGTACCCAGTTGGAGCCAGACCTGATGTCAGCAATCCGCCATCCCACAGGGATCCCCCCTCAAGTGCAGGTGCTATCTGTGCCTCATTTCCTTGCAAGTGGGTCATTTCAAACAACTAGTGGCCATGGCATCAGGAATGTCCCAGCCTATGTTTTCCAACGTGTTGTCGAGAGTGTTGTCTGCCCTTCTGAAACACATGCGGAGCTACAACGTTTTCCCTCAGGTGGAGGATTTGGCTACAGTTAAAGGTGACTTCTATGCCCTTGGACATATCCCGAACATCATAGATGCCATTGATGGGACCCATGTAGCTCTGGGTCCCATCGTCTCCTGGGAGTGGTGGTATGCTCCCATGATGGAGGAGAGGGCCTCGTGGAGAGTGGGTTCCCTAGGCCTGTCCGCCCCCTGTCACACAGCAGCCCTCCCAGTTCCCCTGTGTTCCTTGGCCTCCGTCCCCTGGACCGTGTGCCCACTACCACTGCCCCCAGGTCCACTACCACTGCCCCCAGGTCCCTGTTTTTGGGGTGGTGGGTTATCCTGGGTTCCCTGTAGTGGTGGACACACAGCTGATTGACGTGTCCTGGGTACGGAGGTATGGGCCCGCTGGGTGGGTTCTGTGCTGGTGTTACCAGAGGGTGGAAGGTCTGTGGTGGCCTGTGACTGTGGGGAACCGACTGTCCCGAGGCCCACGATGGTCCGGGCTGGTCATCTGGATCCAGTTGGACAGAGCTGCTGTCATCACTGTGGGCCTCTTCTGTGGGTGGGGTAGAGATGTCTGGATCCTCCTGTCTGGTGACGTTGGGTAGTGGTCCTACAGGGGTGTAAAAGCATGATTATTGCATCTGTGTGTGTCATGGTGTGCAATGGGTGGGTGGCCGTGTACCCCAGTGCTAGCATTCCTGTGTGGGGGCTTGTGTGATGATGGTTGAGGGGTTTTTTATGGGTATGTGCAGTGGGCATGCTTTAGTGATGGGTTTTCAATGCTTTGTTGTGTCATGCAGGGCTTGGTGTTGGGATGGGTGGTTTGTGTTAATAGTACATATGTGAGGAGTTGGAGTGGTAGGGGAGGGGGTGAGGGTGGGGGTCTGTGATAGCATGCAGGTTGGGTGGGGGATATGATACTTAAGATTTGACTTACCAGAGTCCATTCCTCCAGCGACTCCTGTGAGGCCCTCAGGATGCATACTAGTCAAGACCTGCTCCTCCCATGTTGTTAGTTGTGGGGGAGGAGGTGGGGGTCCGCAGCCAGTCTGCTGTACCGCAATGTTGTGTCTGGAGACCACGGAATGCACCTTCCCCCGTAGGTCGTTCCACCTCTTCCTGATGTCGTCCCGATTTCTTGGGTGCTGTCCCACTGCGTTGACTCTGTCGACTATTCTTCACCATAGCTCCATCTTCCTAGCTATGGAGGTGTGCTGCACCTGTGATCCAAATAGCTGTGGCTCTACCCGGACAATTTCCTCCACCATGACCCTGAGCTCTTCCTCCGAGAACCTGGGGTGTCTTTGCCGTGCCATGGGGTGGTGTAGGTGATGTGTGGGGTGGTGTTTGTGGTGATAAGTGTGGTGATATGTAGTGGTGTGTGGTGTTTTGTGCGTGGAAGTAGTGTGGGTGATGGTGTTGGGTGCATGTGGATGTTGTTGGTCTTGCTGGTGCTGCCTCTCTCTGGCCTTCTTTCAGAATTTTTGGTCGTAGGGGTTTGTGGGTGATGTGGGTGTGTGTTTTATATAGTATTGATTGTGTGGGAGTGGTGTGTGTATGTGTATCAGGTGTGTGTATTTCGAATTGTCCAATGTGGTGGTCTTTTGGAGATGTGTGTGTAGTTTGAGCGTGGCGGTGTGTACCGCCAATGGAATACCGCAGTTGAAAGACCGCGTGGATTCGTGGTTCGTGATAGCATGGGCGTATTTCTGTTGGCGTGAAGGTGGAGGTTTTGTTATCGCCAGCTTATCACTGACCTTTGGTGTGGCGGACTTGTGTGGGTGTCTGAATTTTGTCGGATTCCGAGATGTGTGTCATAATAGCTGTGGCAGAATTCCGCGTCCGCGGCGGTGTGTTGGCGGTCTTCTGCATGGCAGTAAGCGACTTTTACCGCCAATGTTGTAATGACCCCCTAAATGCTTCGATGAGGAGTCGTTCCCAACAAGCCGACACCAGCAGCGCCGGACACGGAGTCGCATAGACCCCCAAGTACAGTACCTTTGGTGAAGAGTGAAAACAATTCGATGCGCGAAGTCGGGGATCACAGCGTCTGTGAGAAACGTTGACTCCGCGCACTTCGAGCGGCATCGGTCACGATGTGGTGCGGCGACTTCCACAGAGTTGCGGACCTCAGCGGGGCTGCAGCGGCGTCGGACCTGCGAAGGTAGTCACGTTCCAGCAAAGATCACGGAGTTAGTTGCAGGCGGCGTCAGTCCGAAGTCGTCCGAAGTCGATTTCCTTGGATTTCCACCAGCTTTCCTTTCAAGGGCCCAGGGACTGGATAGGGCACCACTTGTCAGAGCAGGAGTCTCTCCAGAGACTCCAGGTGCTGGCAGAGAGAAGTCATTGCTGTCCCTGAGACTTCAAACAACAGGAGGCAAGCTCTAAATCAAGCTCTTGGAGATTTCTTCACAAGATAGAAGGCACACAAAGTCCAGTCTGTGCCCTCTTACTCTGGCAGAAGCAGCAACTGCAGGATAGCTCCACAAAGCACAGTCACAGGCAGGGCAGCACTTCTCAGCTCTTCAGCTCTTCTCCAGGCAGGGGTTCCTCTTGTTTCCAGAAGTGTTCTAAAGTCTGTGGTTTTGGGTGCCCTTCTTATACCCAATTTCTCCTTTGAAGTAGGCCTACTTCAAAGTAAATTTTCTTTTAAATGTGAAATCCTGCCTTCCCCAGGCCAGGCCCCAGACACTCACCAGGGGGTCGGAGACTGCATTGTGTAAGGGCAGGCACAGCCATTTCAGGTGTAAGTGACCACTCTTCCCCTCCCTCCTAGCACAGATGGCTCATCAGGAAATGCAGACTACACCCCAGCTCCTTTTGTATCACTGTCTAGTGTGAGGTGCAACCAGCCCAACTGTCAAACTGACCCAGACAGGGAATCCACAAACAGGCAGAGTCACAGAAATGGTATAAGCAAGAAAATGCTCACTTTTTAAAAGTGGCATTTTCAAACGCACAATCTTAAAATCAACTTTACTAAAAGATGTATTTTTAAATTGTGAGCTCAGAGAACCCAAACTCCACATGTCCATCCGGTCCCAAAGGGAATCTACACTTTAATCTGATTTAAAGGTAACCTCCATGTTAACCTATGAGAGGGACAGGCCTTGCAACAGTGAAAAACGAATTTAGCAATATTTCACTGTCAGGACATATAAAACACATTACTATATGTTCTACCTTAACCATACACTGCACCCTGCCCTTGGGGCTACGTAGGGCCTACCTTAGGGGTGCCTTACATGTAAGAAAAGGGAAGGTTTAGGCCTGGCAAGTGGGTACACTTGCCAAGTTGAATTTACAGTTAAAAATGCACACACAGACACTGCAGTTACAGGTTTGAGACATGATTGCAGAGCTACTTCTGTGGGTGGCACAACCAGTGCTGCAGGCCCACTAGTAGCTTTTGATTTACAGGCCCTGGCACCTCTAGTGCACCTTACTAGGGACTTACTGGTAAATCAAATATGTCAATCATGAATAAACCAATCAACATTACAATTTACACAGAGAGCATGTGCACCTTAGCACTGGTTAGCAGTGGTAAAGTGCTCAGAGTTCAAAAGCCAACAGCAACAGGTCAGAAAAAATAGGAGGAGAAGGAGGCAAAAAGATTGGGGATGACCCTGCATAAGCAAAAAAGTCCAACAGTACTTTTTTAGGGAATTGTTTATATAATTGCCATCCCAAGCATGCCTTCTTACCTATTGTTTTGGAAGATTCCTGCGCCAGGGGTCCAACAAGTTCTGTATAACTACATCTCACGCAGACAGCGTTATCAGAGGGATTCCTACCAGATGCCATCAATGCTATCTATACTGCACATCACCTTTATGCAGACCCAGAGTTTGTGTCCCCACAGAGAGTGATCTAGAGACCTCATTCCAAGGTAACAAGGGTTGTGGGGCTCTTCTCATGGACATGGTACTGGCAGATAAGGTTTATCACACTTAGTTCTCTTTAGGTTACAGATTAGGTTCTCCATGCTAGGGTGTTAGGGTCTATTTCACACCTATTTCACATCCTATGTTATTGCAAGATGGTGGGGGTCTGTATATTCATGACTATCGTATTTACAATTCTGTTTCTTGCATTGTTCATTATCCTAACCATTGCAGCCCATGCATTGTACAGTAGACTGCAGTCTTGTTTATAAAACCTATTGAAAACTTTACTCCATCTCCTTCATTGCCTGTGTGTGGCTGAGACTTGTTACTCATCTCTGTTTAACCACGACTCCCCTTAGATGTCGCACTCTTGAGTCCATGTGTGAAGGCTACCAATAACCACCTTTTATTGTTTGGGTTTTTGGTGAGGTACTGCTTGTGCCCTGGGAGAGTTGGGCCGACAGTTGTGACTTGTTGTTGGATTGGCCTAGTCGCCTACAAACAAAAGTGCTGTCATTCCTAAACCAGCAGTCTTGACTAGAGCAAGAGTCCAACTATGACATCTTTCAGACAGTCCTCTAGTGTGAGATGTGAGAGAAGGATGCTGCAGGTTTTTTTAATGGAATAGTTGGCTAAATTAGTGCTACATCCTGTCGAAGGGTAGCAGGAGATCTGGGAGAACATAGCAAGAGCTCTGGGATGTTCTACCAATTGTGTGTCTGAAATGCATAAAGTGGATGATGAATTGCTTTATGTACTATGATTAAGTATTGTAATGTTGTAGAATTCGTATTTTCAAATGCATCATGGTTCGCTGTTATTAAATTTTACAAATACGCTCACCTTTCTTGCCCTGCCTAAAAATAAAAAATAAACATAAAAAAGTAACAAATAGTAAAATGGTCATTTTGAACATATTCAGTGGACTGCATGTGTGCTGGGTTGCAGAAGCCCTGGGCCTCACCCCAATACAGAAGCACCACCCACCGTATTTAGGATCTCCCTTCTTAATGGGGATCTCTGTGCCTGGAGGCTAAAGATAAGTGTGTGTGTGTGTATGTATGTGTGTTATGTTTTACATTGAATGTTTGGTGCGCGCATGCATGTTTGAGTGTTATGAGTGTTGTTAATGGATGTGCGTGCGTGCGTGCCTGTGTGTGTGTGAAAGAATGAATGTGTGTGATCTTGTAAAATGAATGTTTGGTGCGGGCGTGCACGTTTGAATGGAATGAGTGTTGTTAATGGATGTGCGTGCGTGCGTGTTTGAAAGAATGAATGTGTGTGATCTTGTAAAATTAATGTTTGGTGCGTGCGTGCATGTTTGAATGGAATGAGTGTTGTTAATGGATGTGCGTGCGTGTCTGTGTTTGAAAGAATGAATCTGTGTGTGTTTGTGTGTGTGTGTGTGTGTGTGTGTGTGTGTGTGTGCACCCCGCCCGCCCCCCTCCCAAAGCTGCCGGCCGTCACTGCCCAGGACCCACCCTACTATGAATCCTGCTCAACTGGTTTAAGCACCTGCTTCTGCACCTGACTCTCAGGTATGTAGCCTAGCACCATCAGTCAAGGCTGCCTCGGAGGGAAGTGTAGCTGCAGATCAGTGGACACGACTCCTAACTCAACGTGAAAGCAGCGCATGCAATTAATCAATGTCCAGTCAAATAATTATTTGTGTACAAAAGTATTTTAATTCTAATTCTACACAGGTAAAGGTACACAACATTCAAAAAGCAATAACACAAGTCCACCTAGAGATAGTCATTGTCAGGCCACTCGCTGTCTTCCCAGCTCTCATGTAAGAGGTGCTCTGTTATTCTCCATTCACTTATGGCAGCATCCATGGAATGTAAATTATTTATCCATACTCAAGGGTTCTCCCCTTTCAGAGTCTGTTTGTAAGGAGCAGTCACATAGAGTGAAAGGGTTGCACAAACAAAGGCGGTATATCCCTCGGGTTTGAAGGCCCAGTTCTAAGCTTACCTGTTCCGGCAGTACAAAACCTGTCAGCGGTGCAGCACGGTACTGTTCCCCACAAACATCCAGGAAATTATGAAGTCAACATTAAAAGCAATAAAATCAGGATCTCTGCTTCATCAGCTCCTCCTGACATCCTAGGAAAACAGCGGCTATCCCAAGCCCATTATTGTGGAAATTCTTAATCACTCCCTGACAAGTAGCAATATTCCCCCAGAATGGAAGCATGCTATAATGAAAACCCTACCAAAAAAAACATGGCCAGTCCACTCTTGGTAGAGAGCTAAACACCTATTTCCCAGTTGCCAATAGCAAGCAAATGATTGGAAAAACATGTCAACCACCACCACCAGGCTTCCTGAAAACTCATGATATTCTCCACCCTGCCCATACAGGCTTCTGACCGGGTAGTAGCTCTGAGACAACCCTGCTACTAGCCAACAAGGAACTCTGATCAATTCTGAACCAAGGTGGCTCGGCAGCCATCACAATGTTAGAACTAAGCGCGCCCTTTGACACTGTCTCACATCCAGAGGATGAAGGAACTCAGAATCATTGGGGATGCCGTAAAATGGCTAGAAGCCTTATTAGTGAATAGAAGCTTCCAAGTACGCAAATATGCCCTCTTCTCAGCCATCCACCTTCTAAAGTGTGGGGTTCCAAAGGGCTCTTCACTAAGCCCCACTCTCTTTATTCTGTTTGTGCACCCCCAGGCAGAGATTGTGTGCGCGCACGGATTAACCTTAGTGTTGTGCGTAGGTGGTATGCAGAACAAACATGGCCCTCACACCAGAAGCCAGACAAGTATCCACCCAACTTAACTCCTGTCTGATGGAGGTCACAGAACGGAGGTCTGCAAGTAGCCTTTAAAACTCAATGGTGAAAAGTACTTGTTGTCAGTAACAAGCTCTGAAGATGGATGACAGTGTTATGGCTAGAACAGTTAGAGAGATTCCTAAGCCTGCCCAGGCAGTAAAAAGCATGGGTTTTTGGATCAATGACAAACTTACCATGGAAACAAATGCCTAAAAACTGGCTGGGTTCTGTTTAGGCATTCTGAGAGCCCTCAGAAAATTCCTACACCTGCTACCTCTATCAACCAGGAGAATTGTGGTGGAGGGATTAATCAGCTCATGTTTGGACTGTAGACACTCCCATTATAGCGGTAGCCCAAAGTATGTGATAAAAAGACTTCAAGTAGTAGAGAACGCTGCAACCAGGATCCTTCATGAAATCCCCAAACACCAATCAGCCAGTCCAGCCCTACCAACCCGGCACTGGCTGCCAGTTCAGAAAAGAATTCACTTTAAGGCACTTTATTTCACCCATCAGGTCATACATGGGAAAAGACCACTCATCATCCTGAAACTAATCATCCCCTATGCTCCAAGAAGGACTCTTCGGTTCAGGAAGCTAGGGCTCCTGAAGGTCAGCAGAGCAGGAGTGGGAAAGTTAGCTTCAGAAAACTCCTTAAAACTAATCTTTGCCAGTGGTGAATGAGAACATGGAGGCAAACTGTCCCAGCAACTGGCTACAGCCCCTTTGCTGTTCTAGAGTCAGAGTAGAGGAGAGATTCAGGCCCTCTATGTCCCATCTTGCTCTTTGGTAGATAGAAAGTAGAGGAGAGGATCACTCTCCTCTTCCACCCCATCATCCGTGACCAAGTGGTCAACTCAGACATCTCAAAGTGTGGCTTGAGGCAGTTCAACTGCAGGACCGTCAAAGGGTTCCTAGTAATCTGCATGTCCACCATATAGGTGACATCACTCTTGCGCTCCATCACCTCGAATGGCCCAGCCCAATGGTCACAGGTTCTACCGGGGCCATCACCCACACAGTCTGGCCAGGCTGAAACTAAACCAGAGTGGTATTCTAGTCATACCAGTGCTTCATGTCCTCGTCCTGGCTAGCTTCCAGATTCTCCTGGGATAGTTTCTGGAAGCTGGCTCTCTGGTTCCTGAAAGTCAGCATGTAACTGAATACATCCTGGGGTGGCACCTAAGGAGCTTTCTCCGGGTCCTCCTTCACCAAGCTGGAAGGCCCTCTCACAGGGTGCCCATGCTGAAGGTCAAAGGGGCTGAAGCCAATCGCATTCGGCAGTACCTCCCTGTAAGCAAACAACAGGCACGGTAACAGGATGTCTCACTTATGCCTCATGGGTTCTGAGAGACCCATAATCATGCCCTTCAGGGTTATGTGGAACCTTTCATCCAACCCATTGCCTTAGGGGTGGTAAGGTGTGGTGAACACCACACACCTTCCACATGGCTTTTATGCACAGTGACATGAAATTGGTACCCCCGTCACATACCACTTCCTTGGGGAAACCCACATGGTTAAAGATCCCTTTCCACAATGGGCACAGTCACTGTCTTCAGGAAAAGTCTGAAGAGGAGCCTTGCACCTAGTCCCGGATTTGCCACTCTCCTGACAGGTTTGACGGGCCCTGCAGAATCTGAGGCCTTCCTCATTGGGGCCAAAAAAAGTGAGTGACAAGCCTGTCAAAAGTCTTGTCCTGCCCCAAATGACATGCCAGTGGCACATCATGAGCCAGACCCAGTAGGAAGGCTCTGAAACCAGTTACCAAGGCACATGGGCTCCCACAGGCTCAGCAACCTTAGGCTTGCTATACAGGAGATGATTCTTCAAGTATATCCGGTGAGATCCAGAGGTGTCACCAGCTGCCTGGGCCTTGGCCTGCTTCCGAAGGCCCTCAAGAGTGGGGCATGCTTTCTGCGCTGTGCAGAACTCCTCCCTCCCCCAGTTCAGCAGCTCCTTTCTTTGTATGTCCCGGGGCATCCCCCTTAGGTTTAGCCTCCTTTCAGACTGTGGGAATCTCAGGAGTGGCTTCTCATGCCCCTTGCCCCTCCTCCTCCTGGCAGGCACCTGGGCCCCAGACTCTAAGGGCCAGATGTAGGAAGGCTTTTGTGCCTCGCAAACGGCGAAAAACGCCGTTTGCGAGGCGCAAAAGCCCTTACGCGATGCAGAATCACATTTTGCGAGTCGGTACCGACTCGCAAAATGTGATTCCGACTCGCAAATAGGAAGGGGTGTTCCCTTTCTATTTGCGACCGCATCGCGATGTAGAGTTGATTTGTGACCGCGAAAGCGGTCGCAATTCAACTCGCAGTTACCATCCACTTGAAGTGGATGGTAACTCATTCGCAAACGGGAAGGGGTCCTCATGGGACCCCTTCTCCTTTGGGAATGCAAAAAAAAAAAAAATTCTCAGCAGGCAGTGGTCCTATGGGCCACTGCCTACTCTGAAAAAAACCGAAACTAAAAGGTTTCGGTAATTTTTCTTTTTGCAGCTCGTTTTCCTTGAAGGAAAACGGGCTGCAAAGAGAAAAAAAAAACTGCTTTATTGAAAAGCAGTCACGGACATGGTGGTCTGCTGTCTCCAGCAGGCCACCATCCCCGTGAGTGCCTAGACTCGCTATGCGGTCGCAAACTGAGACCCACCTCATAAATATTAATGAGGTGGGTCTTTGCGACCCCATAGCGAGTCGCAGAAGGTGTCTGAGACACCTTTCTGCATACCAGTTTGCGAGTTGCAATTTGCGAGTCGGAAGGACTCGCAATTTGCAAGTCGCAAATTGTTTTGTACCTACATGTGGCCCTAAGTCCTTCTGATCACCCTCCCTGGGTGGCATGGACTGTGTGGTCATGCATGGCCATTCTGGCAGCCCTAACATACCAAAGTGCGACCTGAGCTCCACCTCCTTCCCTGTAGTTTGCTCTAGGTCATTCTCCCAGCAGACAGACAACAGGCATGTGTGGACTCACAGCTACTCTCAAGGAACCTGAGACCCCACCCATTCAAAGGGAGCCTGAGCTACCAAACATTGACGCTCACTGTTGTCTTCTGCTTCAACTTACCTGCTCCTCAGACACTAGATGACAGAGGACTGTCATAGTGGCTGCTGTATTTCTCAGAGCCTCAACCCACCTCCCACTGATGGTCACCCACTACCTATAGTTTTTAGTGTTATTAGGCATGACGGCTCTCTGGACCACCTCACCCTCTCCCAAGGATACTAGGGTTAACTCAGCTTGCTCCCCACCACTAACCAGGGCCAACTCCTCCCCAAGCACTACACTGGCCACCCCATGTGACATCCCACTGGTAGGGGGCTGTGCCCACTTAGGACACTTGAGACTCCCTCTGAAAAGCCCTTCCTGATTACAGGTGAAACACTTTAGAGGCCCCTTCCTGCAGTCTTACCGGAAGGGAACAAACCTTTTTTTTCAACAGGGGGTTGGGAATCCTTACCCTGGGAACCAGTTTGGAGACTTTTTGTAGAACTCCTTAGTTTTATTCTTGCCCCCCTTTCCTTCTTCTGTCGGGGACCCTGAACACACTTGGTTGAGTTTTTCACATAAAACTTTATTTGTACCCTGCTGCTGAGCCAGCGGTCCACCTTCTTGGCAAGTTTCCTCAGTAAGCTTGGTGTCAATCAAGTGCTGGCACCGCTCTGGAAAACAACAACTAGACAAATGATCCCATGCAATAAACTTTTACAGCCCCAGATAGTCTGTTACCTCGCTGCTCTTCACCCAACCATCCAGTGCTCTGCAGAAAGAATCCACATAATCCACCTATGTCTGTGACCCAGATTTAGAACACTCCCTAAGTTTTACCCTATAACTCTGGGGTAAGACCATACTTCCTGTTCAGAGCGTCCTTCATGGTAGGGTATCTCATCTGATCCTCTACTTCTAAGGCCAACAAGGTGTTCCTCCCCTCCACTGAGAAATACTTCCACAGGCCTGCCCCCCAATCTCTCTCAGGGACCCTGTGCATCCTCAGTGCCACTTCATACCCCCTGAACCACTGCTCTGCCGTCACCCACAACAAAGTTTCACCACATCCTTGGGTATATATACCTTCCCCTAATACCGCTCTTGATCTTAAAAGCATTTTCTTCACCTGCATGGCAAGACTTTTTCTTCTCTGCCTCCCTTTTGAAGCTAGCCAGTTCTAATTGAAGCTTCCCTTCATGCTCCAGCTTGAGCTTCTCTAACTCCAGTTGAAGCCTCTTGCCTGTCCTCTAGCTCCTCTTTGGTCTGCTTTCCCTGGAAGGTGACTTCCTCTCAGGCACACCCTGGTCAGCCACCAAATCTTCATGCAGATTCTCCTCTTCTCCCTCCACAACACCATTCTCCACCTCTGTATGCTTATCAGCCTTCTTTGCTGCCAACCAGTTGCTCAGTGCCTTTTGCAGCTCCTCCTTTCTAATGAGGTCTTTAATAGGACACAAGCTCCTTACAGAACTTTTTGAGCTGAGACACTGAGGCAATTCTGCAGCAACTGCTGATGGCTCCACATACTGAGACATGCTGGTAGGTAAGACTCAAGAGTTGCAAAGTTTCAAGAAGGCAAAAAGATCCAAAAAGGAAAAAAATAGTAGGTGGCCAAAAAATGGTCTGTGATATGGAAGTAGTGTACACCAATCACTATATGTCAAGGAGAAATAAAAATCCTATTCCCAAAGCTGATCAGCAGTGTTAGAAATGGGGTCTCTAGTTGTTAGTTTACACCTCGCCCAAGTAGGGACCCTCACTCTAGTCAGGGTAAGGGAGTCACACACCTAAGATAACCCCTGCTCACTCCCTTGGTAGTTTGGCTCAAGCAGTCAGAATTATTGCAGCGGCAATGTGAAAAGTATTTGTACACACACACACACACACACACAGAGTAACACAGTAAAAACACCACAAAAGTACTCCACCAGTTTGGATAAATAGCTAATATTTTTCTGACTAAAACAATACCAAAATGACAAAATCCAACATACACAAGTAAAGATATCACTTTTTAAAGTTTTAAATGAGTCGTAATCCATAGGAATCAATGGTTATATCCTTTTAGAACACAGTACCTAGGATGTGTCAAAAACAAATACGATGTGGGTCGCAAAGGAAGTGAGGAGCTGGAAAAGCAAAGCGATAGGTCGTTTCCTTGTTTGTAGGGAGGTGATGCATCGGTTCCTTAATGGAAGGGGCAGTGATGCGTCAATTTTCTCCTCGCAGGAGAGGTGATGCATCAGTTCCTTACTGGCAGGAGAGGTAATGCGTCAGTTTTCTCCTCGCAGGTGAGACCATGCATCAGTTTCTGGCCAGGCAGCCTTGGTTCTTTACTGCGGTGTGAAGACGATGAGAAAGTGAGGCCCAGGAATGATGTGTGGAAAATCCAGACGTGCTGTGATGATGGGGCTGCAGTGGAACAGACAGTGCATTGATCCAACAGTTGCTGCATCGATTTTCAGCTGTTGCCCTCCGATGAGTGGATTTTCTTCCTCAGGACACCAGTTTCCACTTCCAAGATCCCAAGCACTGGTAGGTGAAGCCTTTGATGACCCTGAAAATTCTTAATAAGAATAAAGCTCAGTTCAAGCTCTTGCAGAACCTTGGAAACCAGGATGCAGAAAGCAAAGTCCAGTCCTTTCACTCCCGGAACAGAAGCAGCAAGCAGCAGACCAGCACACCAAAGCAATAGGCAGAGAGGCAGTTCCTCCTACAGCATCCAGCTCTTCTTCCTAGCAGAATGTCCTCAGTCCAAAAGTGTTCTACAATTTTGGTCTGAGAGGTCCAACACTTATACTCATTTCTGCCTTTGAAGTAGGCAAACTTAAAAGGAAAGTCTTTGTAGTGCACAAGACCCTACGTTTCCTGCCCTGGACCCAGACACACTCCAGGGGGTTGGAGACTGCTTTGTGTAATAACAGGCACAGCCATATTCAGGTGCAAGTGTCAGCTCCTCCCACCACTTTAGCCCAGGAAGACCTGTGACTGTCTAGAGTGAATTCACAAACAGCCCAACTGTCATCCTGACCCAGACATGTATTTCACAGACAGGAAGAGGCATGGAATGGTTAAGCCACAAAATGCTGACTTTCTAAAAGTGGCATTTTCAAACTTTCAATGTAAAAAACAAGTTCACTAAAAGATGTGTTTTTGAATCGTACGTTTATAGACCCCAAACTCAACATCTCTATTTGCTCCCAATGAGAAATTACACTTAAGAGATATTTCAAGGCAATACTCATGTTACTCTATGGGAGTGATAGGCCTTGCAATAGTGAAAAATGAATTTAGCAGTATTTCACGATTGGGACATGAAAAACATACCAGTACATGTCCTACCTTTTAAATACTCTGCACCCTGCCCATGGGGCTGCTGTAAGCCTACCTTATGGGTGACTTACATGTAGGTAATGGGAAAGTTTGGGCCTGGCAGGTGGTGCACTTGCAATGCCAAACTTGTAGTTTAAAACTGCACATGCAGACACTGCAATGGCAGGTCTGAGACATGTTTACAAGGCTACTCATGTGGGTGACACAATCAGTGCTGCAGGCCCACTAATAGAATTTGATTTACAGGCCCTGGGCACACATAGTGGACTTTACTAGGTACTTACTAGTAAATCAAATCTGCACATCATGGATAAACGAATCGCCAATACAATTAAGACAGGGAGCACTTGCAATCTATAACTCCCTGCCCTACTTTTACTTGTCCCAAAGCTAAGTGAAACCCACAGTTCTACTGCAAGACGCCTGACATTTAATAATTCTGACAAAACATTAGCTAACCACATGCCATTCATCTTTCTTGGACCATCACAATATGAAGCTTCCAAGAAAACTGGCTTTAAGTAAAATGTTTCTTTACAACTTGTGGATCTAATGTGTGGGACTGTTGATTTATTGTCAATTATGGAGTGAGTTGGTGAAGAGCTTGGGGGTTATGAGTAGGATGCAGGGTAGGATTTGTGTACAGTGTGGAGTTTATGAATAAAATGCATTGAAGGGATTGATGGTGTATGTGTCTTAGGTAAGTAGTGTGAAAGCGGTGATGGATTTAGTGCCTGTGGTATGAAATTGGAGGTGTGTGATGGTTGGAAGCAGTGTGCTAGGTGAAGGAATGTACAGCGTAGGTGAACTCATATAATTTTTGTTTTAATTTGAGGCAGTACATTAAAAGGATTTTGTAGTGTATGGTGGAATATAAAAAAAATGGGGTGGATGGTTTTATCGTGTGGGGTGCTTTGATGTGTGTAGGGGTAGATGTACGGTGTGTTTCAGCAACTTGAAAACCATTGAGGGTGTGGATGAGTTGTATAGGGTAGGCAGAAAGATTGTATGTACTTCATGAATGTGGTATACGGAGCAAATGTAGTGAGTTTGGTTAATGTAGTGTGCACGGAGTATGGCTTTATTGTGAACGTATGTCAGAATACCAAGTTACCAATAAAATATCCTCCAGCAATAATATTGTGTCTGGAATTCAGACTACCAAATGTAGATAATTATATATAGTTAAGTATATTCTTACTATTACTATTCCTAACACCAAATCTACCTACCCACATGGGCACATATATATATATATATATATATATATATATATATATATATATATATATATATATATATATATATATATATATGTTATATGTTCCTTGGTATGTGTAGCTGCAGGTACCCATGCTGTGCATACGTCTGCCATCTAGTGTTGGGCTCGGAGTGTTACAAGTTGTTTTTCTTCAAAGAAGTGTTTTCGAGTCACGGGATTGAGTGACTCCTCTTCGGCTCCATTGCGCATGGGCATCGACTCCATGTTAGATTGTTTTCTTTCTACCATCGGGTTCGGGCGTGTTTCCTTTTGCTCCTATAGTTCGAGTCGGAAAAGTTTCAAAACTCTCTATTTCTCGTTGGTATTGTTTCGATCGCGTTCCATCTTCTATCGACACTTCGGTACCGTCGGATCAAACATCTTTACTCGCCCTTCGGGGCACCCACGCCCAACTCGGGCCTAGTCGGGCCGACCACGTTGAAGCCTCATGGACCGGACTCCATTCCGCTTTTGTCCTTGGTGTCACGCTAAATTCCCTTACACAGACCAACATCTTGTCTGTAATCTCTGCCTTTCCCCAGACCATGGGGATGAAAATTGCGAGGCCTGCAGATCCTTCCATTCCAAGAAAAAGCTCTGAGACAGAAGAGCACGGAGACTCGAGATGGTATCCAAAAGCACAAACGTCTCGACGACGTAGAGGAGGAGATCATGCAGACTGCTGTCTCCGTTCGAGGATCCGACTCCGAGCAGAAATCTGAGGAGGACAGACTAGTCACGACAGGACAGCACATGAGTACGCCTGCCCCTTTTCCAGCCAAGCCCAAACATAAGGCCTTGGGGACGCCACTGCCGGAAGGCCATGGCTCAACCCGAAAAATGACCTTCGGTGACCAACCCACAACTTCGGCACCGAAAAAGGCCACTCCTCCCAAGCCATCGGACTCGAGCCAAAGCTCTGTCTCCGAGCCCAACAAACATCACTCTTTCGAGTGGAAATCTCGAAAATCATTTTCGTAGCCGAGACCATCCTCAACCCCGACTTTTTTGATACCGAAAAAAACAGCTTCGGAGCCGAAAAAGCCTATTTACACAGAGTAACATGGACTTTCACAGGCACTTAAAGAAAGCCATAAAGCTACTGAGGAAGACTCATAAATGGAGGCAATGGATGAAAGGCAAGCCAGATTTCACATCCATAAACAGACTGGCAGAATTTTAACAGCACCTCCTCCAAAACCAAAGAGGAAATTAGCCTTTCAAGAGGATTTGGACACTGCACAGCCTCCAGTTAAAGTGCCAAGAACAAAGGAGAAACCTCCTCCTCCTCAATTTTCTCCTCCTCAGTCTCCTCCTCACTCTCCACATTTACATATCTCTCCCCCTACTAGTCCTACACCTATGCAGTCACCAGCACACTCATTTGATTCGCAGCAGGACAAATGTGGATCCATGGGATCTTTATGATCCAGGCCCCATTCCAGACAACAACCCAGATTGCTACCCTCTAAGCCTTTACCACCAGAGGATAGTACAGGCTACTCTCAAGTCATAGCTACGGCGGCATCCTATCACAATGTCGCCATGCACACTGAACCATTAGAGGATGATTTCCTTTTTAATACACTCTCCTCTACACATGCAACTTATCAGTCGCTTTCCACGCTCCCCGGCATGTTAAAACATGCTGACCAAATATTCAAGGAGCCAGTAAAAGCAAGAATAATTACTCCTAGGATGGAGAAAAAATATAAGCCACCTCCTTATAATCCTGTCTTTATCACCCAACAGTTACCTCCAGACTCCGTAGTCTTGAGCGCAGCCAGAAAAAGAGCAAGTTCGCAGTCATCAGGTGATGCACCCCCACCAGACAAGGAGAGTAGGAAGTTTGATGCTGTGGGGAAAGGGGTGGCATCTCAGGCAGCCAACCAGTGGAGAATAGCCAACTCTCAGGCATTGTTGGCTAGATACGACAGGGCCCACTGGGATGAAATGAGACATAATTCAGCATCTCCCCAAGGAACAGCAAAAGAGGGCACAACATAGTAGAGGAAGGGCAAGCCATCACCAATAAACAGATCCGGTCGGCCCTACACTCTGCAGATACAGCAGCCAGAACCATCAACACTGCTGTAACCATAAGAAGACACGCGTGGCTTAGGTCTTCAGGATTCAAGCCTGAAATTCAACAGGCAGTCCTCAGTATGCTGTTCAACCAAAAACAACTGTTTGGCCCAGAGGTGGACACTGCAATTGAAAAAATGAAAAAAGATTCAGACACCGCAAGGGCCATGGGTGCTCTGTATACCACGCAATACAGGGGATCCTTTCGTAAGCCCCAATATAGAGGTGGATTTAGAGCCCAAACTGCCGAGGCATCCACCTCACAGCCAAAGTCGGCATTCCAACCTCAATATCAACGAGGTGGTTTCAAAGGTACTTATAGAGGCCAGTACCCCAGAGGCAGAGGAAAATTTCAAACAGCAAAACAAGCCTCACAACAAACTAAGCAGTGACTTGTGTCATCCCTTCCCAATTCACACCTCACCTGTGGGGGGGAAGACTTCAAAGGTTCCACAACAATTGGCTACCCATTACCACAGACAGCTGGGTATTATCAATTATCCGCAATGGCTATTGCATAGAATTGACACAAACTCCACCAAATATTCCACCAAAACCACACAAGCTGTCCACAGACCACATCGCTCTGTTGCAAGAACAAGTAAAATCTCTATTATTCAAACAAGCAATAGAAGCTGTGCCACAATATCAAGTAGGGACAGGAGTTTACTCACTGTATTTCCTCATTCCCAAAAAGGACGGGACCTTAAGGCCAATATTAGATCTCAGAACCCTCAATCTTTACATCCTGTCAGAACACTTTCAAATGGTAACACTACAGGATGTTATCCCACTACTTCAACAACACGATTTCATGGCAACATTAGACCTCAAGGATGTGTGTTTTCACATACCCATCCATCCAGCGTACAGAAAATATCTCAGGTTTGTCATTCAAGGAAAGCATTATCAGCTCAAAGTGTTACCCTTCGGAATAACAACAGCTCCCAGGGTATTCACAAAATGCCTGGCGGTAGTTCCAGCCTACCTAAGAAGGCAACACATTCATGTCTTTCCATATCTGGATGATTGGCTAAAAAAATCAAACAGTCATACACAGTGTCAAAACCATGCGCATTATGTAATACAAACCCTGCACACCCTTGGGTTCTCCTTAAACTACCAAAAGTCACAACTACAACCTGCCCAAATTCAACAGTATTTAGGAGCGACACTAAATACTCAAAGAGCGCTAGCAAGACCAAGTCCACAAAGAATACAAGCATTTCAGAAAATATTAGCACAAATACAGACATGCCAACAGTACACTCTCAAATTCGTCATGAAAGTATTGGGCATGATGGCATCCTATATTGCAATTGTTCCACATGCAAGACTAAACATGCGGCCCTTGCAACAGTGCCTTGCACAGCAATGTTCACAGTCACAGGGTCAACTTCAAGATCTAGGGCCAGATGTAGGAAGCCTTTTGCGCGTCGCAAACTGAGAAAAACGCAGTTTGCGACGCGCAAAAGGCCAAACGCGATGCACAACCACAAATTGCGAGTCAGTACCGACTCGCAATTTGGGGCTGGGACTCGCAAATAGGAATGGGTGTTCCCTTCCTATTTGCGACCGCATCGCCATGCTGAGTTGCTTTGTGACCACGAATGCGGTCGCAAACCAACTCGCAGTTACCATCCACTTGAAGTAACCCTTTAAGGAAAACGGGCTGCAAAAAGAAGAAAAAAAACAGCTTTATTAAAAAAGCAGACACAGACATGGTGGTCTGCTGTCTCCAGCAGGCCACCATCCCTGTGAGTGCATGGACTCGCTATGGGGTCGCAAACTGTGACCCACCTCATTAATATTCATAAGGTGGGTCTTTGCGACCCCATAGCGAGTCGCAGAAGGTGTCTGAGACGATTGTACGACGAAACAACGACTTCAAAAACAACGACTGCCTTAACAACGAGGTCGGAACACCGACCTCGTTGCTACTACTAATGATTTTACCACGAATGCCTTAACAACGAAATTTCGTTGTAAAGGCATTCCTGATAAAATCATTAGCAATAGGCACCATTCACCCTACATCCCTCACCCCACCCCCCCAACCCCACCCTAAAACCTAAAACCCCCTGACCCCCCCACCCACTCCCCAAAACCGCCCCACCCCCCTAACCCCAACCCAAAACCTAAAACCCCCTGACCCCCCACCCACTCCCCAAAACCAAAAACGCCCCACCCCCCCAACCTCAACCTAAAACCCCCTGACCCCCCACCCACTCCCCAAAACCAAAAACGCCCCACCCACTCCCCAAAACCTAAACCCACCACTTACCTTCGCCAACTTCCTTCTTTGTACCTTAACCACGCATGTTTGTTGTTCAGAACATACGTAGTTAAGGCACAAAAAACCGGAGTCGTGTTTAAAAAAAGCATTGTTGTGCTTTCGTTAACCACGACTTTCGGGAAACAAAAGTCGTAAAAAAGGATGTTTCCCGTCTGAGACACCTTTCTACATGCACTTTTGCAAGTTGCAATTTGCGAGTCGCTATGATTCGCAAATTGCAAGTCGCAAAATAAAACATACCTACATCTGGCCCCTAGTGTTGATAGACGGCCAAACATAAATGTCCCTTCAGTGGTGGAATTTCACAAACCTAAACAAAGGGCAGGCTTTTCAAGACCCCGTGCCTCAGACCATATTTACAACAGATGCATCAATGATTGGCTGTGGAGCTCACCTCAACAATCACAACATTCAAGGACAATGGGACACCAAACACAAACAGTTACACATAAATCACTTAGAGTTGTTAGATGTACTCCTAGCACTCAAAGCCTTTCAGCCTATTCTCACTCACAAGAATATCCTTATCAAAACAGACAACATGACAACAATGTATTACCTAAACAAACAAGGAGGAACACATTTGTCCCAACTCTCCCACCTAGCCCAAAACAATTGGCAATGGGCAATCCACAACAAGATTCACCTGGTAGCACAATACATTCCAGGGATACACAACAAATTGGCAGATGTTCTCAGCAGAAATCATCAACAAACACATGAGTGGGAGATTCACCCTCAAGTACTTCAACAATACTTTCAACAATGGGGAACACCAGACATAGATCTGTTCGCCACTAGCGAAAATTCTAAATGCCAAAACTTTGCATCCAGATAACCACATCCCCTATCCAAGGGCAATGCTCTATGGATCAATTGGTCAGGGATATTTGCTTATGCTTCCCCCCTCTCCCACTCATTCCATTTCTAGTCAACAAACTGCAGCAAAACACGCTCAAGCTGATACTCACAGCGCCAACGTGGGCACGTCAACCGTGGTACACAACACTATCAGCCCTGTCAGTAGTACCACATATCAAACTCCCAAACAGACCAGATCCATTGACACAAAACAAATGGCAGATCAGGCATCCAAATCCCAACATACTCAATCTAGCGATTTGGCTCCTGAGGTCATAGAATTTGGGTATCTACAACTACCAACTGAATGTATGGAAGTAATTAAGCAAGCAAGAAAATCCACTACCAGGCAGTGCTATGCCAACAAATGGAAAAGATTTGTGTATTACTGTCAATCTAAACAAGTTACCCCTCTTTCTGCATCAATACAAGACTTTGTATGCTACATCTCACTGCAATTTCCGCGTATTTGCAAAATATACAGCACAGCTCTTTATTTAGAGTTCCTGTTATCAAAGCCTTTATGGGAGGGTTAAAACACATCATCCCACCTAGAACGCCTCCAGTGCCTTCGTGGAATCTAAACATAGTGCTCACGCGACTTATGGGCCCACCATTTGAACCTCTGCACTCATGTCAAATACAATTCTTAACATGTAAAGTAACCTTCCTAGTCGCAATTACTTCATTGCGAAGAGTTAGTGAAATTTAAGCTTTCACAATTTAAGAACCGTTCAAACAAGTACACAAGCATAAAGTCATACTACAAACTAACCCTAAATTTCTTCCAAAAGTAATATCACCTTTTCATATCATTCAAACAGTGGAACTACCAAATCAAAATCAAATCAAATCATTAACATTTATAAAGCGCGCTACTCACCCGTGCGGGTCTCAAGGCGCTAGGGGAAAAAGGGGGGGTTATCGCTGCTCGAACAGCCAGGTCTTTAGGAGTCTCCGGAAAGCGGAGTGGTCCTGGGTGGTCCTGAGGCTGGTGGGGAGGGAGTTCCAGGTCTTGGCCGCCAGGAAGGAGAAAGATCTCCCACCCGCCGTGGAGCGGCGGATGCGAGGGACAGCAGCGAGTGCGAGGCCAGAGGAGCGGAGGAGGCGGGTGGGGACGTAGAAGCTGAGGCGTCTGTTGAGATATTCCGGTCCCTTGTAGTGGAGGGCTTTGTGTGCGTGGGTGAGAAGTCGGAAGGTGATCCTTTTGCTGACTGGGAGCCAGTGCAGGTGTCTCAGGTGTGCGGAGATGTGGCTGCTGCGGGGTATGTCGAGGATGAGGCGGGCCGAGGCGTTTTGAATGCGTTGCAGGCGATTTTGGAGTTTGGCTGTGGTCCCGGCGTAGAGGGTGTTGCCGTAGTCCAGGCGGCTCGTGACAAGGGCGTGGGTCACGGTTTTTCTGGTGTCGGCGGGGATCCAGCGGAAGATCTTGCGGAGCATGCAGAGGGTGAGGAAGCAGGCGGAGGACACGGCGTTGACTTGCTTGGTCATGGTGAGAAGAGGGTCCAAGATGAAGCCGAGGTTGCGGTAGTGGTGTGTGGGGGTCGGTGCGGTGCCGAGGGCCGTGGGCCACCAGGAGTCGTCCCAGGCGGACGGGGTGTTGCAGAGGATGAGGACTTCCGTTTTTTCAGAGTTCAGCTTTAGGCGGCTGAGCCTCATCCAATCTGCGACGTCCTTCATACCCTCTTGTAGGTTGGTCTTGGCGCTGGCGGGGTCCTTGGTGAGGGAGAGTATAAGTTGGGTGTCGTCGGCGTAGGAGGTGATGATGATGTCGTGCTTGCGTACGATGTTGGCGAGGGGGCTCATGTAGACATTGAAGAGTGTCGGGCTGAGTGATGAGCCTTGGGGTACGCCGCAGATGATCTCGGTGGGTTCTGAGCGAAACAGTCTTCTTCCCACAGCCAGATTCTATGGCAGAGAGAGCCCTGCATACATTAGATATTAAAAGAGCCCTAATGTATTACATGGATAGAACACAATTGTTCAGAAAAACTAAACAGTTATTTGTGGCCTTCCAAAAACCTCATACTGATAACCCCATTTCAAAACAAGGTTTAGCAAGATGGATAGTAAAATGCATCCAAACATGTTACCTTAAAGCAAAAAGACAACTCTTAGTTGCACCTAAAGCACATTCCACAAGGAAAAAAGGGGCTACAATGGCTTTCTTAGGAAATATACCAATGGCTGAAATATGTAAAGCAGCTACTTGGTCAACACCACATACATTTACTAAACATTGCTGTGTAGATGTGTTAGCAGCGCAGCAAGCCACAGTAGGTCAAGCTGTACTAAGAACATTATTTCAAACAACTTCAACTCCTACAGGCTAACCACTGCTTTTATGGGAGGAACAACTGCTTTTTAGTCTATGCACAGCATGTGTATCTGCAGCTTCACATACCATTGAACGGAAAATGTCACTTACCCAGTTTACATCTGTTCGTGGCATGTTCCGCTGCAGATTCACATGCACCCTCCCACCTCCCCGGAAGCCTGTAGCTGTTTATGTTAAACAATCACTTGTACATATGTGTATATAAATATATATACATATATATATTCCATTTGCATGGACATCTCTTTTCTTTATACACTATCACTCCTACCTTACGATCTGCGGGAAAACAATCTAACAGGGAGTCGATGCCCATGCGCAATGGAGCTAAAGAGGAGGAGTCACTTGATCCCGTGACTCGAAAACACTTGTAACACTCCGAGCCCAACACTAGATGGCAGACGTATGCACAGCATGTGAATCTGCAGCGGAACATGCCACGAACAGATGTACACTGGGTAAGTGACATTAAATATATATATATATATACACACATATATATATATATATATATATATATATATATATATATATATATATATATATATATATACATATATATATATCATCACCAAAGAAAAGAAACACTGCACACCCAAAGCAATCCAGTCCGGGTCAGAGCCTCGGTGCACAAATAATAATAACATTGAAATGCCAAATCTCCGGACCCTGTAATGATTACAAGGGTCGCATCGATGTTGTGAAACATAAACTGAAGGGACTTACGCTCACCATAATCCTCGATGAGACCATCCCTCCAACTGCAATGTGCTGCAAGGCGCATTGGAAGTTGTGGCCCTGTGGTCATTACAAGGTCCACAGATTTGCCATTTCAATGTTAATGTTATATGTGCACAGGGGGCTAAGTAAAATACGGACTGGATTGCTGTGAGGAACATTAAAGGCATTGAACTAAATACACAAACGTTTGAATTCACTGAGTTTAAATCATCCAACTGACTAATATTCTTACTGGCATCGTGAAGATTAATAGTGTGATATGTGCACTCATCCACTTATAATGCATCAACATGACTCGTGCTGCCTGTTATGTAATTGAGAATACTCACAGGATGGCTAAGTTCCCAGGTGTGGGTCATGAGAGTATAAATCCCAAATTGCCTCTGTGCACTGAAAAGGAAAGGCAACCAACAACAGCATGGAGACTGACTGAAAACCACTTGAAGAAGACGAAGGGGGGTTACTACAACTTTGGAGGAGGTGTTAATCCGTCCCAAAAGTGACGGTAAAGGTGCTAATGAAGTGCGATACCCTAAAACCAGTCCCAGGTTGCTTGTAGGGAGGACCTGGACTGACAGTATGGGCAGGTCTGTTCGCATGGGGAACAGGGTCAAGACTAATTTGAATATGTCTGCGTCCAAACTGGGTTGGTGTGGTTAAAGGAAAACAAGATGTATTTCACAAACAAAAAGTTTTCTTTTCATTTTATAAGTGTAGGCAGTGGTCCGTGGGCCACTGTCTGCTCTGACAAAATGGTGGTGCCCCTATTCACAAAGGGGAAGGGGTCCATGGAGGACCTATTTCTGTTGGGAAATGGGTTACTGCCTCCTTCTTTGGTGGTCTCTCAAGTACAGAA
Organism: Pleurodeles waltl; assembly: GCF_031143425.1. Classification (NCBI taxonomy): domain Eukaryota; kingdom Metazoa; phylum Chordata; class Amphibia; order Caudata; family Salamandridae; genus Pleurodeles; species Pleurodeles waltl. Next base: position 42,033,837 of record NC_090450.1, read on the forward strand.
ATGATCTGAGGTCTAGGTGTCAGGGGTGCCACTTTTATGCACTCGTGCTAGTATTTGTTCATCACCTAATAAAAGTTTGAAAATAGTGTTCGATGAACGATGTGAACGCTGAAAAAACCATTGAAAATACTTTTGTGTCTTAGATTTACTACATCTTTATTAATCCTCAATTTTTTGTGTCCTTAGGATTGCTGAGCCAGAGGAACACGCTGGGATTGTGTCTTTTCTCTTCTCATCAGATGCTTCTTACCTTACAGGAGAGACCATTGTGGTTGGGGGAGGGTTCAAAACAAGACTCTGAAACAAATACAGTATTCACCTTTCTATGCATAACTTGAGCAAATTATAAATTCGGGTCTTTAAACATTTAGACCTTCACTTTATCAAGTTGTTCCAGAAAAGCAGGTAGTCAACTTCATATAGCTTTCATACACCTAATCACCTTTCTTGGGAACACCTGTTGAACTGCAATATGTATACAGCCTTCATACATTATGTAAGCATGTTCTAAGTTAAAACACATTTTCTTAGCCTGTTTTGCATTAAGACGTATGTGGGCCCATTCAGTTTTGACACATGAACTCAATGTTTTAGTAACCTCCTCATTGCAGAAAGCTAAGCAGTCCATATTTCACTGCATGTTGTTCTCCACGGCCACCGTTGGTAAGTGCAGGGTTCTCAGGAAGACAATGATGGAGTTGGAGTGGGTGGTCTAACACACAGTACGGCAATTTACCTACCGCGGACCATGTATGTGATGCTGGTATACCTGTGCAAACGTTTTTTTAATAAACGCAAATGTTGCTTGTTTGAAGTGTGTGTATACTAAGCCTCTGTATTAATTATATATATATATATATATGTTAATTTTCTTTGGACTCATTCTTTTTCTCAGCACACATGTGCCATGTACTAGACCACTGGAATGTTGAGAGTGCCATTGAAGACAGTGATGCGACTCGGGCCAATAATAGATGGATGCTCCAGTACCCCAATGCTTTGATGTTTCTCCCATATTAAGAACATTAAACCCTTGATGAGAGGGTTGTTCTAATACCATGTTAATCATTGCCTAGGACTATACTGGTAGTTAAAGCCCCTCTTCTTACTTATAGGCCGTTGGCTGCGACTAAGGCCTATAAAACAGGAAGGTGACCTTTCACAACCTGTACATCCTGAGGCAGGGGGGCAATAGTTCTATAACATTGACTTAGTTGACTGGGCCATGGCCCTAGATGGGTGATATGAAGGATGGCATTGTGACAAGAGTTGCTGTTCAAACCATGACACAAAAGACCCTTTAGCAAACGATATATACTTTCCATTTCATTTGCATGTGCAAAGCAAGCTAAACAAATCATTTTTACATTCACATTGAACATCGAGTACCTCTCATATTTAGGCAAAAGACAACTTTCTCGTTCTTAGGTGCACTATTACACAAAAAAGTAAAAAAACTCAGTTTCTGCGTGTCTGTCCGTATTAAGCACACAATACAAGCTAAAATGGTAAACACTGCATATATTGCATGTGCTTAGTGTAGTCAAGCAGGCTGTAAATAGTGCTCCTTATGTCTCATGGTTAGTGATGCAAGGCAGCACGAAGGGAAACGCTGCCTGTTTGTACAGTGTGTTAAGTGTGGGATGCCACATCACAGAGATACTGGACAATTGTATGGTGCTTAGTGGAGGCACACGGAGACTGTAAATGCTGGGAAGACACGCAGGGCAAAAAACACTGACTTCAAGCTCTTCACTGCTTGTATGGTGTGCTTAGTATAGGCAGGCACGTAGAAACGGGGGAGGCACTGCACTGTTTGCACCATGTCCTTAAAGTGGGCAGGCACAATGAAAAAAAGCAGCATAGCCTGCACAGCTTGCACCATATTGCTAAGTGTGGACAGGCCACAGGGAGGAAACACTGCACTATGCGCATTATGTTAGTATTGGCAGGTAAAATGGACGAAGAAGGCAGTGCACAGGTTACACCATGGGCTTAGTGAGACAGGCACACAGGGAGGAGACACTGCACTGTGTGCACAGAGCTGTTATCTGCAGATTTAATGGACTGAAGGAGGCAGTGCACAGGTTGCACCATGGGCTTAGTCAGACTGGCACACTAGAAAATAGTGCACTGTGCTAACTTTGTTGCTCTTTTCCTCTCTCCCTTTAATTCGCCTTCTCTTTTTGTGTCTCTGTCCCCTTCTCTTTGCTCCTTTTTTTGTCTGTTTTTTTCTATCTTCTATACCCTTGTTGCTCAAGTCTTTCTCCATTTTTAGGTTGAGCGCTCAAGCGCTTTGTCCTGTTTTATGTATTGAGGGCTTTAACCACGCCCACTTCATGCCTATTACTTTCAGTCATTCGTGATCTTGCCTTTCAAAAATCGTTTGGTATCATTGGTAATTGCTTTATGTTTGTCCTTCCTTGAGGAGGTTTTGTTACCGCCTTGCAGACTGACTCTGTCACATGGATAAGTACACGATTGCCAAAATATTTGACTGTGAGTGAACTTCTTTTTTCTTTTGTGCCTCTCCTTCCTGCTCATGGCAGCCATGGCGCTTTGAATCGGTTCGCTTTTGGCAACTAATGTTTTACTTTTCATTTTTAATTTATTTGGCAAGAAAAGTCCAGTTAGGAATTTACAATGACAATAGCTCTAACTGCAGCAAATGTGAGACCGATTGCATTGCAAATGCTTGTCATTATTTTTTTTCCTTGGTGCTTTAATGGGCTAGGTGAAAAACCGAATCTGGCCTAGTGACGGTGGGAGGGGCAAAAAGACTGTGTTGAGCTCTATGTAATAGGGGCAGTATACCCCTTGCCTTGTGATAATTACTCAAGTGAATTCCTGCTCGGGTAGCTTGTGGTAAGGATAGGGATTCTCTTTGGTAGCAATGACTTGTTTATTTTTTTCCATTAAGATTCCCTATTATTATGAATTTGACCACCATCAAGTGTTTGGAGAGCATTTGCAACAATATCGTATTAGCACCATTATATACAATGTTAAGTAACTGCAAAAAGAAGTCCAAAATGTTTGGGATTTGGCAATCATGCAAGCTAATTTTTCTATTTAATGTTTTTGTGAACATATGCAGTGTGCTACAGGGAAGACTTTAGGGCAGGCTCGCCCATATTTCTTCATAGCCTCATTAATTTGGAGGCTACATGTGTTTTAGTTTTGTTAGCCAGCAGTCTTTAGTTTGTAATGGTGTCTGATTTCTTGTGGTTGTTGTGCTTGACTTCATAAAAGCGGCTGATGCCTTTAGCAGATAGTAGTTTTAGGTTGAAGGATGTAGTGAAGGATAACAATGGTGGTTGGAGGGAGCACAGATTTACGAAAAGCCAAACATTCTTATAGTCCTTCGCATCAATCTAAATGGGTGTCTGGGTGCTTTTTTAAAGTTAAATCGAGAAGGGCTTATAATGGCTCATAAGGCTGAATGACAGCTATGGTGCCCATACCAGCAAGATCACGTGGTGGGCTAATGCACCTACTGGGCACATTTGTATATATGTAGTAGTCCTTCTAGTAAGTCTCTTGCTAGGAAAAGAATACTCCTCTAGTTAATGGAGAGTTTTAAAATTACAGAGTAATATGCATACATACTTGTAGCTTGTTAGGTCCTCATCGGATATGTGCGTAGTAAGATAGCCTCAGGTATATACACAGTAATGAAACCCTAGATATATACCCAGTAAGCAGAAGCAAGCCTCTGCTACTTGTACAAATCATTTATCTTGTGGACAAAAATTAAGCATTCACGCGAAAGAAGCAATAAAGTGAGTATGCCTTTCTTGCCCTCAAGAAAGTTTATTTGCTCATATACATAGGTCACACACATGTGCATACACTGCAGATGTCTGACACAATATTGTGGTAAACAAAATTGTTGACAAAAATATCTTGTCTAGAATATTGTTTACCATAATATTATGCTCCTACAATTAGGAAAATTGTGACTTTAGCACAGCAAACATGTCTTTGATGCCACCTTTAGGGGAAAAATGAACTTTTTTGTAGAACACTTGTTTCCTATTGTTACCCAAACCTTTGCCCGTATTCATAGCCCCCTCCAGGGGAATCCACAAATTCTGGGTACCTTTGGTATCCGCAATACGTTAGAAAAAAAGGGGGTAAATTTGGCATGCATACATTTTTGCAGAAAATGTGTTATGGAGGCTTAAGTGCAAACTGCCCCAAATAGCCAAAAAAGGGTTGAGCATTCTAGGGTAAACAGGCCTAGCAGCGAAAGGGTTGAGGGAATTTGACAACATTATAATAAAATGAATTAGCATGGTTCATACATTAAAAAGGGATACTTGCAAGAAAAAAACTCTAATCTCCACTTGCTATCAATTTACTTTATAAATTGTAACGGTATAGAACAAAATAGTACTTTACATAGGATTTCATGAGAGTTCCACAAATTTAAACATTTGAAAACAAAATAATAAACACTGATTTATTTTCCTATATACTGTATTTTAAAAGTATTTGCTGTCTCCTTTATTTTCAATGGGAGTGTGTTGTAGTATGTGTGAGTGGTCATGTGTGTTGCTGAACTTACTCCTGGTCGTAGATGGAGTATATTTAGCAATGACCTTCCTCTTTTGTGGGAGAACTTTGATCCCTCCCATAACTCCTTCTTATCCCTCCAATTTTGTAATAAGTAATTCCCAATTTTACAGCCACTGGCACACCTCTCTCAGATTTACTATTAAAAAGTATATCTATGTATGCAGAGACCTCCACATTCGCTATTGAGATCTTCACACATAAAAGTTAGGAGATGCAGAGGTGGAGAACTCTGCTCCTAGATTTGTTTATAGCATTTTTTATTCTGTAAGTAGTACCATTGTGGCCCAACTAAATGTAAAACAGAATGATGGTTGTGAATAGCCCCTGAGGTCCCAACCATGGTTGATGAAATTAAATATGATATGAGTGGTAACCCTTGTTACTGTAGTTATAGGAATTTAAAAGTTGTGCTATACAATTTACACCCATCCATAAATTGTGACCTGTAAAACCTGCTGAAATTTACCAGAGCAAAAAGGGAGACAAAAAAACGGGTGTAAGCACCAAAATCCACATAATTTCTAGGGTAGTAATTGGGTGCTAATTTTCACACTCTATATATTCCGATCCCAGAAATATTTGAATATGTCCGATACCATAAATATCTTTGCATTTTCTGGGCAGCATTACTTAAGGCCTAAGATCCTCATTATGAGTATGGCGGTCCAAGGAGCGCCAGACTCGCAGTGACGGGAGGACTGCCGCACTCCAGTTGGTCTGATCACCACTTTATGACCCTGGCGGTTGGACCCACAGAGGAAAGCGGTGCCCACCAGGAACATGGTTCCTGATGGGCTGACGGCAGTCAGACTCGTGGTCAGCCACGGCATCGTTAAACTCAGCACCGCTGTGCTGATCACAACTCCTGTTTCTGACGGTCTTTCCATGGCGGGTACCCTGCCATGGAAAGGCTGGTGGAAACACAGTGAAGGGGGCCACAGGGGGCCCCCAGGCCCAGCACCCTCAGACTCTGCAGTCTGCTGTGCTAACTGTAGCTCACCAGTTACATTATAGGAGAGAGTTGGGAGCCCCTGGGATGTGAGTACAAGGTGAAAACACTGTGTGAGATGAGGTTGCAGTTGTTTTTGTTATCAGTTAGAAACAGTACACAATGCAATAGTTTCAAAGTTCACTGCAGGGCCTTCCATTTCTAAACACGCCCTCTGATCCAGGAGGCAGGTGCTCCAGTCCGTGCTGTTTCCTCTCAGACCCATTGAGTGGCCAGAGACACAGAGGCCACAGTGACTGCTTCCTTTGCTGCCCTGCTTTGTGTTCTGATCGCCCAGGGCTTTCTAACGACCTACGGGTGAAGCGGAAGCTGGACCAAGGTCAGTGAAGTGCAATGGATCAAAGCAAAAGCTGAAACACCCCAGCTCCTGCTGCCTGCATGGCTCTCTGTTGTTGTTCTTCTGCTGACTGTCTGCAAGGACACTTAATTTGGGACTGATGTCGAGGGGGTTGTAGTGCAAAATAGCTGGCAATAGAGAAGGGTAGTGGCGCAGAGCAGCTGTATAAGATGTCAACAAGCATTTGCAAAAACCAGTAGGTTTCAGAGGAGAGACCTGATTAATTTGCTATTTTTTTCATTGTCTGTGGCCCTTTAATTCTTACAGTGTTCTGTGATGTCTCCACAGAGGTATGTTTTGATGCTTATTTTGGAATAGCATGTAGTCACAGAGCTCTCTGTTAAATGCTCTGGCAGAGCTGTGTGGGTCATAGTACAAGATAGGGAGTCATTGAGCAAGACAAAGGTGCATTGCCAGAGCTGTGTGTGATTCCCAGTAATTCAGCAGCACAGTATTCTATATGTTAGGGTTTGCGTACATTGAATGTGTTTTGTGTGGGTTACAGTACTCTGAGTTTGAGAGGGGTGATGGAGAAACCTGTGCATTAGCAGAGCTGTATCAGGTTTCAAGCAATGCACTTGTGCCACCACAAGTCTGGAGTAAGGTGCTGTGGCAGCACTGTATGGTGTTCCTCAATGCACTCTGCGTGGATTCCTGCATCGCAATAGGAGGTCAAAATCAGAAGAGATGCGGTCTAGTGGCTAAGCCGTCATCATTGGAACGTTGGGGTTCAGGTTCCAGCGCTTGCCTCATCCATTGACTAAAAGTCCTGTGACTTTGATCAAATAACTGTGTCTTAAAAAAAGTAAGTATGTGAAATGCAGTTGTGAATTGTAATGCAATTGCTCAATTCAAAGATGTAAATTTCCCACTTGAGACACACGATCTTCGTGGCTCACAACATCCAGTATAATTTAGAGTGCCCTGCTGGTCCCCAGCTGGGAATGGATGAGACTGTACAAGCTCAGTGTTTGAAGGATTGTTTGGGGTTCAAAAAGCAAATGAGATGCACTGGTGAAGTCATGTGAATGATCCAGCACTGGGACAAGGCTTTGAGGTGATAAAATGTGGCGAAAGAACAATGGCAATTGAACCTGGGAGCAGCGCACGAGTGGAGCAGACACGATTCATTGTCAGTAGTAAGAGGCACACAATTCACATGACCAGTAAAGTAAGAATTGCCAATGCCAATAGGTCTAGTGTTGGCCCTCAGCCTTTTGGCTTTATCAGTGCTTGTTTTCTTTTATCATGGTTTCTGGAAAACTTTATTTTTGGGGTAGCTGCCAGGGCCTCCTCAGTTTAAAAGGGAAAAAATGTATTGGTCTTAAAAATCACATATTCCCGTAGTAGCTTCTTGCACTGGATAAGCTTTTGTTAAAGAGAAGCATGCTGTCCCTCACTTTAAAGTGGCCCATTGCTCCATGCTGTAGTGGGTGAAAATGTGAGTTACACAACAACCAGCCAATGGATAAAGGATAACCTAAAGCCCATATTCATATATATATATATACAGTATATATATATATATATATATATATATGTACATACATATAGTTGTAGTAAAATCAAAAGGTCTTGGCTAACCCGAGACCTAAAAAGGAACATGTAAAAGTAAAAATATCACTCTGGGATTAAACATTCACACACAAATACCAGAGTTGGGGAAGCGTTCATGGTAAAAAGAAAAACAGTGAGCCGGCAAATACAAGCATTGTACATTGTTTGTGGAGAAGGGGATATTTCATTCCTGTAAAGGGAATGGAGTTGTCAACTTTCAGCAGCCATACCTATCTGCTTGGTATAAGATTTTAACCTTTTGTTTATTACATTTCTGGTAATAAATAACCCCTTGACATGAGTCCCTCCAAGTCTGAAATGCATTAGGGATATAATTGGGATATAAAGATGTGGCATTGGGGGATATAATTATGTGGTTGGAAAAATGAATTCATAAATATTCAAAGTATCAACATTCCACACGTGCATATGAATCAGTTGTTTGGCTATACACTAGCAATTTAAAAGACAGTGTGCTTTCAAACTATTTCCTTATATTGATAACAAAGAGCAGCAATGATTTTTTCTCCAGCCTGCTTTGTACAGGGCTGTAGGGCCAAGCAGTGAACTATGGAAATGGTTTTCATGTGGGCTGTGGTGAGCAGTTCCCACCTCATAGTACAATGCAATTGTAAATGGCCCTTTGTGCAGGGTTATCCCCAAAAATGTTGCCTTCCCCTCCTATTTTTCTGAACCTCTTTTTGCTGGCTTTAGTACTCTGAGCACTTTACCACTGCTAACCAGTACGACAGTGCATGTGCTCTCTCCCCCAAAACATGGTTTGATTGGCTATACCTATTTGGCTTATTTAATTTACTTTTATCCCCTTGTAAAGTGGTGTATCATATACCTAGGGCCTATAAATTAAACACTACTAGTGGGTCTGCAGCCCAGATTGCGCCACCCACAGATGTAGCCCTTTAAACTTGTCTCAGGCCTTCTACTGCAGTGCCTGTGAGCTCAGTTTACTGCCACATTGACTTGGCAAGTCAAACTAATTGCCAAAGCCTCAACTCCCTTTTCACTACACCTATGTCACCCTTAAAGTAAGCCCTAGTTTACAATATCGGCAGGGAGCTGTGTATGTAAAAGGTAGGACATATACTTTTATGCTTTTACATATCCTAGTAGTGACAAACAGCCTATTTTGTTTTTCACTGCTGTGAGTGCTGCTCCTCTCTCATGTTTACATTGGAAATTTCCTTAGATATAACTAAGTGGTAATTTCTGATCTGTGGGGAGTAGTGTGGGCATGTTTGGTATGTTTGGAATGGTAGTGAGAAATTCTGCTTACTAGTGTAAGTGTATTTTACATTAGTATTTTAGAAATGCCACTTTTAGAAAGTGGCCGCTTCTCTGTGCTTATAACTTTACTACTTTGCAGCCTGACTCCAATCCACGTCTTGGGAAGAGTAAGAGCTCCAGTTGTTGCATACCTTCCAGACAGCCATAATACAGGAAGGGCTGGGCATGACAGAAGGGACGTCTGCTTACTTATAGTCATCCTGGGCTGGGGAGCGGGACGGTTGTTGATACCTTACATTTGAATAGGCTGTATCCTGACCTCACACAATGGACTGATTACCCCCTACAGATGTCTGGAGACTGGGTTAGGTTGATAGGGCTGTTGTGCTTCACTTGAAAGTGTCTCTTTGAAGTTACCCCCTGAACAAAGGCATTTTTGGAAATAAGTAAATGGGCTATTGTCCCATATTTTTCATAGCACTTTTTAAACTGGACTGAACCTCTGTCAGAAGGACTGCTGGACTGCACAAAGGACTTATCTGGGCTGCTCTTCTTTTGTTGTCTTCTGCTTGGTGTCTGCTGGGTGGCACAAAGGACTCAACTAGAATGCTTTTCTGCTTGTTGCCCTGCTGCCAGCTGCTCCTGACTCTGGACTACCTAGCCACTGCTGGACTGCCCCGAGGAACTACCATTAAGTGCCTTATTGAGCTGGCCTGCCCCTATTGTGCCTCCAAGTGGTCTTGTGAGGCTGGGCTGCTCCAGAATTTGCTGTGGGACCTTGAGTCTGGCCCCCACAGTCTCCTCACACAGAACGTGTTAGGCGCTGCCCTTTTATTTCCTCTTTTAATCAGCACGAGGTGAGTGTGTGGTTATCAGCCCTTGGCTTTTTAAATACAGCGCATGGTAAGCGCTTTACACCTTCTACAACTAGCACTGGGGAGCACTGCATACTATAGTTCCCCAGGACCGGCACGCCTTGCTGCTTTTCAGCGCATGTTGTGTGCTGTCAAGACACCTGTGTATGATAGGTGCCTTCCAAGAAGTCCCAGATTGGTGCTGCCAGGCACTCCTCTAGCAGGAGTGCCAGGAGAGGCAGAGGGCAGCCCTGCCTCCAGCACAGCCCTGACCTGACTGGTGCACTGATCCATCGAACAACAATCCCCAGAACGCAGCACCCAGCACAACAAGAGACGCCAGCAGACGTCCCTGCCACAGAACCGGCTTCACAGGGCGAGGCTGAACAAGGTGACCCAGGGCCTGTCCTGAGTCTCACCCAAAGGTTTGGTCAAGTCCCTGGAAGTTTGGCAGTGGCCCCTGCATTCGCAGGCAGTGGCGTTGAGGCACCCAGGCCGTGAGGGACCCAGCGAGGTCTCTCACGGTTCGTCTTGGTGTCTCGACCCTGGATACCACACCCAGGGACATTTGATTCTAGGGCGTGCCTTGCGGGTGTCGGAGCCCTCGTGAAAGAAATTACTGAATATCACCTAGTAGTTGCACAGGATTCCCTCAGCAGTACGTTTTAGCAATCATTGTGATGGCCTCCCTCATTACCGGAGCATATCTATTATGAGTGCCAGTGTGTTGCGTGGTCAGGACTGGTGGGGAATGTTTTAGGACCCATACATGTATGGCAAACTGTGGTGATTCATGGGTTGAGCTGCTGCATTTTCAGGCCATGAGTATTCAGTGGTGTTGTGATCTAGGTCACTGTTGATTATTATCTTACCCAGGACAACGTGTCTTCTTCTTGTTATTGTTTAACGAGGCACAATAATTGCCATCCACATGCTTTGCTGCAGCATCTCGTGACCTGGTGCTATAAAATATGTGATCTTTTTAGCTTGCCTTGTCAGGATGATGAGTATAATCATAGGATTACTACCTTAAGCACACTTTTTATGAACTAGGTTGTTTTTAATCTAATGATATACAGATATATAATGCAGAAACCTATTTTTATATAATCTGGTGTGGAGTCTCCTTTGTGGTGTGTCTATGGGGTTACTGTTGTGAGTGTGTTGCACAAATGCTTTACGCACGACCTTTGAGGATATGCCTGACTGTTCTGTGCCATACAACCAGGGGATGAGCACAGATTATCTTTGGTGTGTAACTGACTCGCCCTAACTAGTGGTGGATTCTGCCTGGCTGAGTTGTTTACCCTAGCCAACCAGAAACCCCGTTTCTACCAGCAGTTAACGCAATCCTGAGACAGTGTTTGGGCAAAAACAGCTCCTCCAGCGAGGGTTGATGCAATGTATATGGCAAAAACATTAAATATCAGAATATTGGTAGGAAAAGTATTGCCTGGCAGAAATGTTGTGTCCTAAATAGCATTTTCAAAAATAAATCACATGGTATGTAGATTTTCCTTTAATAACTCCAGTGGGAGATATTTCTGTTATATTTGTGTCATATGTGTTTTAGTTATAACATTCTGATACCATTTGACATTGAATCTCTGTCAGGCCTCATGTAGCAAGATTGTTAGCAGTCTCTCAGCTAAAATAAGAAGTGCATACTGAGTTTTCCTTCTTTAACAAAGGACTGTCAGGGACCACTTACCTTTAAATATTGGCTTTGTATATTGTGCTACTTTAAGGCTCAGTCACTTGCATCCCTTTGGGAGAGGAAGAGGATGCAGGAGTGTACAGAGTGTGAATGCCATCTGGAGAGAAGCTTCATATTGCTATTGAAGACAAGAATATGTTATATTGAAGACATGAATGAAGGCAAGGAGGACCACATTTCCTGTGGAACCACAGGACTTGCCATTAGTGATAGTCATGTGGATTGCCTACAGTAGAAATGTCCTGTTGCCTAAATTATCCATGGTAGACAATTACAAACATATTGCATAATATTATTCTCATGCCAATATATACATTTCGATTTAGAACGTAAATACTATGTGAAAACAATCACAGGGCTGGTGGCGGGCAAGGAGCCATCCCTGTGATTGCTTTCTAAAATGGAAACAATGTTTTTATAAGTATCCTGAGTTACTAATGGATCCCAGGCTGGTTTAAAAAAATGTTTATGTTTTGGAAAACTCTAGTGAGATAAGGCAGTGTTCCCCAGGTCTACTGCCTGATTCCGGTGATGTAGCAGTTGCAAACCAAATAATTCAAGTCAGGGTTTGTAACAACTAAATCACTCTGTACATTAGGCCATATATATATATATATATATATATATATATATATATATATATATATATATATATATAATATATCTTAACGTAAAATATGGTAATGTAATCAGTTTTTCACTAGCACTTCTAAAATAAAATGTTTGAACACTACCTCTTCAAAATTAATATGTTTTAAATAAATAGCTAATAATAAATGTATTATTGTATTTTTTCACATTCATTTTTCAACAAAATAAAACAATATCACACTCCTTACCATTTATTGTAATTAATATTTGGTAAATATAATTAAAAGTGAATTATTTTAACATTATTTCCTATGGGATCAAAAGACCAGGCATTTGCTTCAAGAGATCGCCCCATTCAGCCTCACTGGGTTTAAGATAATTTGGCATATGCCTTTTGATGGTGCCCTGGTAGGAGGGTAGTACCAACCATAATGTCATATGTTGGAGGCTGACAAAAGGGTGGCAGGCCACCAGAAAAGCCCTATATTTCATTTTGTTAACATAAATCACCCTCCATCAGTGCTTAATTTGTGCTTGTTGTTTCCGGTGCTGAGCACCTGCACTTCTTTTTGAGGGCCGGGGCTTATTCTTCTGCCTCAAGCATTTGCTGCGAGCAGAAGACACATATGGTACAGAGGAGGAAGGGGAAACGAAAAAGCGTCACAAAGGGAGAAACTAGAAAGCTGCAAGAGTGAGCTGAAGGGGCAGAGAGTGGCTTTACATGGATTGAAGAGTTCCGAGATGGCGTCAGGATTACGCTGCTGTGTTCACACATTTAATTGCAGCAGCCGCGGGTTTAAGAGGGGGGCTTGGGGCACCGGCACCTTTTTATTCAAAAATTAAGCACTGTCCTCCCTGATACTGAAAGCATTACCCCAGGACCATTTGTTACATTTTAAGTACTGCCAGAGTTGGACCTTTATGCCCAGAAGGTTTGCTTTATTTGTTGGTCTTCTGGATTTGCCAGGCAGCTTGGTTTAAGGGTAGAAATAAAACTATTGCAACATGTTCATTATTTTGTCAGATTACAAATGACAAGGTAACACAGAAAGTCAGAAAGGACAAGCTTAGTTGTAATACCGCCCTGAAATGTTTCATACTGCTGAAACCTTTTTTTACCGAATACTCGTATAGAGTATAGCAACAAGCCCAAAAAAAAAAGGTAACCAGTGCAGCTTTGTAAAGAGGCGTTCACTGCGTGGCAACATGTTTCACTGCATTTTTAGTAACTTTTGAATCGTTTGAGCTAGAAACGTTTTTCTTTGTTCAAATCTACAGATTATGCGGGAGAATGGATTATGTGGCAAATGTGTAATTTTGCGAAAATCGCGCGGCTTCACAATCGCATAATTCCAGTGGCTTGAAAAGATATTCAGGCCGCCAACAAGTTTACTTTAGATATTCTCTCATGCGTCGGAAAGTGCACCAATGAGTCCCAGGCCCTGAAGTCCGAGGGGAGGCACAGCAGGCTTTTAGCGAGGCAGGCAGGGGGCATCCCCTTCAAGGGTCCCGCTCGGATCCAGTGCTCCTCGCACCTCCGTCTCCAGTCTGAAGCAGCAGAGAGCAGACCAGGAAATAGCCTGCAGAGGGGCACACGGTGCGACCACCGGGCATTCACGCTGGAGCATAAACGTAGGCGAAAGTCTTTTCTGCGGCCACTGTCTGTTCTTTCCCTTTTCAAGTTGCATGTTTCCCCCCTCCCCTATCTCCCCACTTGTTGCAGTTAGACGTTCTCTGCTCCTGGTTTCACACTATTAACCCTGCAAACACTATCTACAGAGCTGGCCAGCTGCCAGCTCTCCTGCGTGTGACATTTCTAACCTTGTGACGTTTGTACGCCTCATGTGGCTCTTTGAATGACGCATGATCGCGAGCATAAAAGCACTATTTCAGTTTCCATTTTTTTCATTGCACCCCTTCCTAAAACATGTACTTTTGAGTTTATAATGAAAATTTCCGGATGAATCCGGAAATAGATGAATGAGCTACTTACACGTGATATGGAAGAATTATAGTCTCCCGTGTACTCTCTACTCTGAGTAAAGTATACATAGTACTCTCATTATAAGTGCCCGTAAGTATCGATGGGCGTGATAATGTCAGTTAATGATCCCACTGGAACATTTGAGTTACAAAGGTCCCATGGGCTGAAAAGCGTGTTTATCAATGATGCAGCAGGTGCAGTGGCACAGGGCCCTGAGTCCTCAGGGACCCACCTTGCCCTGATTATTATATATTTATGTTAGTACCCAGCAAGTAGATGAGGGGATTTTCCATGTTTGCATGCGGCCATGGCAGCCTTGCTAGGCTACTGCATGGCCCCTAGAGCAAAATGGGGAAAGTGGGCTGCATCCCCCAGTTTCAATAATAGAAAACAATGCTAACTGGGGTACAGTGGCCCCTCATACTCCTGGGGCCATTGCCACTGCACCTACTTTACTATTGAGAGCTACACCACTGTATTGGAATAATACGTTGTTTATTTTGTACTTGTATTGTAATTGTATTTATATCGCGCTTACTGCCCCTGATGAGGCTTTGAAGCGCTTTTCAGAGAGTAGCACGTTACTCCAGAACCCAAAAAGATTAGTGATGAATTAGTATAGGGGACACATGAGTTAATTTGTGTGGTGGACATGTGATCCTGGTAACTGGATTGAGTAGAATAATGGAGGGATAAAAGAGGAAAGAGTCTAGAAAGTGTAAATTGGGAGATCATAGTAGTAGGATGAGGTTTGGCATGAGTAAAACGAGAGATGGTAGAGGGAAGAGTCTGCAGAAAGGGTTTGGGGAGGTCATAGCAGTAAAATGAAGGTTGGGATGTGTAGTCAAAGGAGTGATACATGAGGGAAGAATTTAGAAAGGGTTGTTTGGACGATCATAGTAGCAGAATCAGGTTTGAAATGAGGATGTGTTGCGAGAGGTACAGGATGAGAGTAGAGCATTGGAGAGAGTGAAAGTTTTTTTTTCTCTTCTACAGTAGGAGTAAAGTAATAAATATATAGATACATGACTACATAGAAAGGGTATATATAAGGAAAGTAATACACTTAGATTTAAAGTTGTATTGTATAAACCAAGACTTTCAAGTGCTGCAGTACTTGAAAGTAATTTGTTTATTTTGTTATAACTAATTTATTTTGATCTTTTCCTCAATATTTCATTAGTCAAGCGTAGCGCGTATTGTGATAGATATACAGAGACCCATAAGCATCTAATCAAATAACATATATAAAATTACTCACTGACCCACAAACAGGTTATGCATAGTGTTAGAAATGGGGTCTTTGGTTGACAGTCAGGTTACCCCCTGTTCAAGGACCCTCACTCTAGTCAGGTTAAAAGGGAATCACCCTCAGCTAACCCCTGCTTACCCCCTTGATAGCTTGGCAGAGCAGTAGGCTTAACTTCAGAGTGCTAGGTGTAAAGTATTTGTACCAACACACACAGTAACTTAATGAAAACACTACAAAATGACACAACACAGGTTTAGAAAAATGGGAAATATTTATCTAAACAAAACAAGACCAAAATTACAAAAATCCACAATGCACAAGTCAAGTTATTAATAAAAATGCAAAAAGAGTCTTTAAGTAGTTTCAAATACACACTAACGCTGTTAGCTTGAAAAAGTACCTTGGGTGCGTCAAAAATAACCCCGCACAGGCGAGTGCGCGTCAAAAAGGGCTTGCGATGCATTGATTCCACTCACGAGTGGGACCTTGCGTAGTTTCTCCTTTCGCCGGGTCGGGCGCGTAATTTCTTCTTTCCGCAGGAGAGCGATGCGTCGCTCGGGTCAGCTCTATCGGGCCCTGGCAGGCCTTGCGTAGTTTTTCTATGCCCAGCAGTACTTGAGTCGAAAATCCAGCCACACGATGATCCGAAAACCCCGCAGCGCGGGTTGTGATCTCCCAGCCTCCGTCAGCGATGCTGCGCGTCGTTTCTCCTGCTCCGTGCATCAATTCTTCTGTCACGTTTCCTGCGAGTGTCGATTCTCAGCTGCAGATCGGAGTCACGTCGATCTTTTCCCCACATGGTGCTCTCTGCGTGGATTTCCTTGTCTTTAGGCTGCCAACTTCTCCTTTCAGGGTCCCAGGAACTGGATGGGCACCACAGGGCAGAGTAGGAGTCTCTCCAGAGACTCCAGGTGCTGGCAGAGAGAAGTCATTGCTGTCCCTGAGACTTCAAACAACAGGAGGGAAGCTCTAAATCAAGCCCCTGGAGATTTCTTCTCAAGATGGAAGCCCCACAAAGTCCAGTCTTTGCCCTCTTACTCTGGCAGAAGTAGCAACTGCAGGATAGCTCCACAAAGCACAGTCACAGGCAGAGCAGCTCTTCTTCCTCAGCTCTTCAGCTCTTCTCCAGGCAGAGGTTCCTCTTGTTTCCAGAAGTGTTTCTAAAGTCTGTGGTTTTGGGGGCCCTTCTTATACCCAATTTCTCCTTTGAATGTCTCTTTTGAATGTGAAATCCTGCCTTGCCCAGGCCAGGCCCCAGACACTCACCAGGGGTTGGGGACTGCATTGTGTGAGGACATGCACAGCCCTTTCAGGTGTAAGTGACCACTCCTCCCCTCCCTCCTAGCACAGATGGCTCATCAGGATATGCAGGCTACACCCCAGCTCCCTTTGTGTCACTGTCTAGTGTGAGGTGCAACCAGCCCAACTGTCAAACTGACCCAGACAGGGAATCCACAAACAGGCAGAGTCACAGAAATGGTATAAGCAAGAAAATGCTCACTTTCTAAAAGTGGCATTTTCAAACACACAATCTTAAAATCAACTTTACTAAAAGATGTATTTTTAAATTGTGAGCTCAGGGACCCCAAACTCCACATGTCCATCTGCTCCCAAAGGGAATCTGCACTTTAATCAGGTTTAAAGGTAGCCCCCCATGTTAACCTATGAGAGGGACAGGCCTTGCAACAGTGAAAAACAAAGACTGCAAGGTCAAATCAATGGCAGAATTGCCAGAGCCACAAGCACAAATTAAGGATAACTTATAGAACTGCATGCACATCTGTAGACCTCTTTATATGGGCTTTGCTGCACAAAGATTTGTCTAATCATAAAGACACTGCAACCAGCAACAAACCTCAAACTACCAAACGTGGTGCTGAGGCAAACATGTAGATATACACTGTGCACTGAAACCAGTGTGACCACACCCTGCCCCGGGTGCCCCTGAGCCAAGAAACATGCAGGTGTGTCCTCTACTGCTGATTGGCAGCATTGAGGACTGGGGCAGTGGCTGGATGGATGCTCCAAAGTTCATGTCAGTTTGATTGGCTGTCTTGCGACAGACAGCCTGCAGGGCAAATTTTGAAGCTCTCCATCCCAAGCTGTCTTAGCTGGGTGTAGAGCAAGCCCAGGCCTGCAAGACATGAAGAATCATCTGCACAACCCTCTCCATACAATTCTGCATCTGGATTTGTTAGGGGAGCTCTTCTACGTGTGCCACAGCAGACTGCAGATTCAGAACACCGAGGAGGGTGTGCAGCAGTGGGCAACATTTATTTTTATTTTATTTATTTTAAATGTTAGTTTAAGTGTTTTATTTTGGGCTTGTGGAGGAAGGGATTGTTTTATTATGGGCTTTGGGAGGAAGGGGCTGTTTTATATTGGGCTTTTGAGGGAGTGGGTGTTTTATTTTAGGTTTTTGGAGGAACAGGGTGTTGTATTTTGCTTTTTGGGAAGCAGAGGGGCACTTTGTTAGCCCCGCCATTTTCAAACGTTACCAGCCACACCTGGCAGATATAAAAAAGTCAAAATAAAAGTAAAATCCAGGACCAAACTAGTAAACAGTGAACCACCACCAGGACGTGATCTAGGCACGATCTGAAGGCAGAGTGAACTATAAGGACCCTAATGCATCAGGAAAGTGGGGCAGAAACCAGGACTGGAAGGTGAAGAGAACCTAAGTTTGCTAGTGGGGATCTGTATATTTTTCTAACTGATAGAAAAGCTCTTTCTCAAAGGCTCTTCGTGAGTGAAACAAAGTGGCATTATGGTAGAATCTTGACATTTGGTGATGCTGTACAGCATTGGAGAAAAAGCAAAATGTCCAGCATCACCAAAAAAGGCAAAAAAAAATAAAAAAGCGTAATGACACAGCCGATGCTCGTGGTTGTGTCAGTTCATTAGGGGACACATGCATGATAACATAGGTGTGTCATTCATCACAATGCATGTGGCACAAGCAGAATGACGCAGATAACATTTGATCTGTTTTTACTGATACAAGATTAAGAATTATTACAGCCCTACAAGCTTGCATAGGATGAGGGCTGACCTCCCAATACGATACTGAGGCTGCTGGCACCCTTTGGGTACCTTTTTTATATGGTTTAGGACTGCCCACTTATTCACAGCTACTGGCAAAATATTTGCAATGCTCTGTCCCAGGTTCTGGGCATGGCAATAATGCTAGAGCCGAAATTGGCTCTGTTGGGACTGATAAAGAACAGGGGGGAGCCACTACACCATACAGCTAGTTGGCATGGGCTTTATTTTTGCTAAAAGAGATTGCATAGCAGTGGTGCTCTCATCTGGCTCTGCCACTGATTGAATGGACTCACGGGAGGGATTATACTGCAATAGTTGAAATGTTTGAGTTTGGGTTCAATCAATCAATCAATCAATTAATATCTCTTTATTCGATTGTATCTCACAATCATAAAAGCGGGTAATACATACAAATAACACCAATCGACAATCACATAAAAAGAAGAAAAAAAAGGGGAATGTAAAATAGATCAAACCGTTCAACAATTGGTTCCATATGATAAATTCACTGCAAAAATCTAAATTCATATATTATTCTTGAAAACAATATACAATCGCTAAGACAATGTAATTTAAAATAAATAAATAAATCTAGCTTAAAAAGTTATAAAAGTTGAAGACCTCCCTGATTTACCTAATAATAAGATCTGTCCTTAATTATTGCACATAAATATAAAGCTAATCCATTGCAAATCATAATTGATGGAAGAGACAGCAAGTATATGAAAGCTGGGCGACATTGTGTAAAATGCATGGAGTTTACAAGAGGAATCACGCACACTTTCCTCCACTCAAAATAAAATTTGCAAAAAAAGACTGTATGCATGGTATTTTGATCAGACACTGAATCACAAGGGCATTTTTCCAGAGCTAGAGTCCAGTCATTGGTGTGCGGGAAACTGACGAGGCGATGGAAATTCTCTAGTCTTAGGCGTGTGAGGACATATCGATGTCTTGAGTTCGATACATATTTTAGATATGGTTCCATGCCATCAACTTGTTGTAGCAGAAGATTCCTTCGTACACTAGATTTCTTTGCCTCGGTGGCCCACCTCAGATCGGCCAAATGAGTAAGGCAGATGGTTTTCAAGTTTTTCCTATAAATTGTTTAAATTTTTTCAGGAGTATAATATAGCTCAGGATGGCCCAGATCCATAAGAAATTTCTTTATATAGTTCAACCATGGGGTTTGCAACGAATAGGTTAATAATTGAGCATCTTCAATGATAGCCCTATTCAGCCTGGCGGAGTCAGAAGTCCAAACTTTGTGCTAAAGTAAAATTGGTTGCATATTTATTAGATCTGTAATGTATGTTGCCCCCATTTCTGTATGACACACCGAGGTTGAAGTAGATTTTGGAACACTTAGGAAACACTTTAAAAAATCATTTTAAACTAGCTGGAGGGCATTGCAATTCCTATATCCCCAGAGGCCTTCCCCATACAGTGCAACAGAAACACATTTTGCATTATAAATTGCCATCATGCCTTTAGGGATAACCCTACCAACCTTTTTAGAATTTTTTTTTAACAGCCATAATAGTTTTCATGAATAATACTTTTCTAGTCCTCTTAGCTTGCAACCAGGTGCCTTTGTTGTCAAACATGACGCCTAAATATGAGAAGGTTTCTGTATCATCTAGTTTCACACCTTTTAACATGAGTTTTTTTTTTTTTTACAGTTTTTATACCACATGTCATTGAAAAGGTTTTAGAGTAATTAATTCTGAGGCCTAAGTCTTCCATGTAATTATCAAAGATTGTTAGTAATCGTTGCAAAGCTGCTGGGGTACGTGCCATCAGAACAGCATCATCCGCGTATAAGAGTGCTGGGATCTTTCGGGGGCCAACTTGTGGGAGGTCTCTGCAAGCAGTAGATAGTACCTCCTCTAATTTATTAATATACAAAGCAAACAATAGAGGAGCTAGAACACAACCTTGACGTACCCCCCGTTTTATAGAAAGAACTGAGGTACATTCCCCCTGAGACCTGTAACGTACCCTAGCATTAGCTCCAGTATATAGTTCCATCATAAAAATGAACTATAGTAATATCTACCCCCATATCCAATAAGATAGACCAAAGTTTGCTATGGATCACACAGTCAAAAGCTGAGGTCAGGTCCACGAATACAAGATGTAAGGCTCCTGACTTAGCCTTCGTATATTTACCGATTATAAAATCTAAATTCAGATCCTGTTCCATAGTCCCTATCCCAACCCTAAAGCCATATTGTAGGTCCGAGAGAATATTGTTAACTTCCGTCTATTCCTGCAACCTATTTAGGACAAATCGTCCAGCAATCTTTGCAAGGGTATCAAGCAGGGAAATTGGGCGATAACATGCAGGATTTTGGCGATCTCCTTTTTTAAATATTGGGACAATAATGGACTCTGCCCAGGCTGGGATAAAGGCTGTGGCACAACAGGCTTGCAAGATCTGTGTCAGTAGTGGGCCCCATAGTGAAACACTGGACTTGTAGCTGTCAATTAGAACCCCATCTGTGCCTGGAGCTTTCCCACTCTTACTCGCGTTGATAGCATCAGTAACCTCATTTAAGCTAAATGGTGAAGTAATAGGGTGGAAATCCAGTCTATGGGCGTTTGAGTCCAAGACTAAGTTGTTTGAGGAATATATTCCGGAAAAATAGGTAACCCACTCCTCTTCCGTGATGGCTAATTCAATAGTTGGTGACGTTCCATCATACAGAAGGGGGGAATTCACAATCCTCCAGAATTTAACATTATTGTTCTGGAGACTTGCTTCGTGAAGAGAGTGCCAGGTCTCGTTTTTCAGGGTCTGTTTCCTATTTTTTATGGCCTTGTAATACTCTTTCCTGAGGAGAGTAGTTCCATGTTTATCAGGGTTTTGGCTATGTAAATGCTGTTTGAGTCTCTTGTGGGCTTGTGTACATTCGCTATCAAACCATCCTTTGTCTCCCCGAGATCGAGATTTACCCCAACTTGCAGTGAGAGACTGTTTCATTCCAGTAGTAATTGCAGTGAATGCTTTAATACAGTCCTGTGGGCTGATGTTATCTGATAGACAAATTTCAAACTCATTAGTGAATTTACTCAACAGCTGTGTTATAAAGCCTATAGGTTCGATCTGTGACCACCGAATAGTATAACTATTTCTTGCACCCACTTCAATGTTCACTACCTTCTCTACTGGACCCTTATGTTTTTTTGTAATCTGAGGCAACACGAGGCTTAAGCTTTGTGGATAGTGGTCGCTAAAGGCAATATCATGAATTCTATACTCAGATATACAGAAAACAAAGTTGCTAGACACTAGTATGAAATCAATTATTGTGTTAGCACATCTTCAATTAAAAGTTGGTTTTAGCTGTAAATTACTATCATTTAGGCTATTACATAAAAGGAGGTCAAATTTAAATAATGCGTCATTCAGCAAATTACCATAATGATTATGTATAAAATGAAGTGAATCTTCATTGCCTCCTGTGCCAGAGGAACAGGATTTAACGTCAATTTGAGGGCACAGGTGTACGTTGAAATCACCCCCATACAATAAAAGTCTCTTTATGTGAGGACTCACATACACGATCCAAATCATCCTGCAATAGCCTAAGTATAGATAAAAATCTTAGTTGGGGGGCATTATTATAAAAGTTAATAATCACCAATTGTGCTTTATTTTTTAATTCACATTTGATCAGTTGATAAAACGTGTTGGAAATTAAACGAATGTGCTTTATTAAATCAAACTTATTGAAGCTAAAAGTACACAACCCGCCTTTCGCCCTACCCCGTAAGCCAGGAACTGCAGGGGTATGAAATGTCCTAAACCCGTTTATGTGAATAGGATCCACTAACCAGGATTCTTGTAAGCACACACAGGAGAAAGGTCAGACAAAATCTAGCCAATCCTTATTCTCAATTTTAGTGCGCAAGCCCGCAACGTTCCAAAATAAAATATAATCTCTCAATGTGTTTGTGCCCTGTCCCAGAAGTGCATTTGGTGTTGCATTCATTGTTGGTGGGGGGATATTACTCTCTGTATGATATGTGGAAGTTAATATAAGAGAGGTTGTTTGAGCAGGCACTCCACCTTTTAAAGTTTCATCGCTAACATTCTGTCTTAGTAGTTTTCCCGTGACCATCTTTTCAACTCCCGTACTCCCTGCCAGACCATCACCACCCTTCAATAGATCAGGAGTGGAGCTCGTAGGAATACACCTGATCCTGCCCGCTCCTTTATCTGTTGACAGTCAAACAACTTCTTCTAAGGAAAGGGCGTGAAATCTATTCTTGGTGGGGACCGTGTAATTTCTCTAAAATCTGCTTGATTGTTTGGCAGGATTCAGGGTAGGTCGATCGTGCTTTACATTACAATTATAAAAGAAACCTAAAGGAAGGAGTGAAATGCCATGATCGGGAATCACCTCCAAAAAGTTTATGATTTCTACCCACCCATTTTACCCTTCTGACCATTTTAATATCATCAAAAAGTGATTCTGTCATAACAGGTTTCATGCGTGTCCCTATCCAGTTCAGGGATTTATTTCTCAAAGCTGACCATGATTCCCTATTATCCACGGAAAGGGTAGGGACATTTGCGAGGACTACCACATAGGGAGATGCCGCAGGAGGAAGATCTAATGTATCTCTTGGTGCTTGAGGAATATCCTGGAGAGGTTTCGGACTGTTCTGTGGTTTCGAACCATTAGGGTTTACCTTTAAATGTTGGGAAGTTCTAGTGCTGGTTGACGGATAACAAGAGTCTACATATCGTTGAGGGATCTGAGGGATGATAGGTGGGTGTTGACACTCTTTACGGGAGATTGGATTTCGAGTTGGGTCAATGTCTCCACTATGTTGAGTAATTGCAGGTGTTAAGCCTAAAGGCTGCGCCTTCATTAGATTGAGCATTAACTCTACATTTTCCTCCACTTGGGTCAGACGCTTTATCATTAGCTCAAAAGATGACCTGACTAGATGTTCCAAGGCGTTAATAGTGTCTAAAGTGGGAGTTATTACTTTTGCTGTGGGCTGTTTAGGCTTCTGACCAGTTTTAATGTTTTCACGATCAGTTTGAACTTGTTCAGTAGGTTGGACACCGAACTTGCCATGTCTGTTTATGTCGGGTAGCTCTTGACTAGGGACTCTACCCTTCCTAACTGACTTAGGTTTCCTTATGCGTTTGGGTGAGGGTGGATGCTCATCTATATCTGAAATGGACTCATTTAGGAATTGAATGCATCCATTTAACCCTTTGGTTTGAATCCTGCATTCCGACAACTTAGTCGGATTTGGAGAGGTTGATACTAGCAAAGGTGAATTATTGGAAGGTCCCATCGGGCCCTTCTGAGTTAGTATCTTTTCCTCCACGTTAGTAAAATAAATTTTAAAATTGAGGAATGGTCTTTCTGAGAAGTAATATCTTTTACACTGAGTTGCTTCCTCTTACCCATTTTAGCTGATTTTTGTGCTAAAAAAGACAACCAATATTGATCTGAAGCACTCCTGGGTAAGAGCTAGGATTGAAGGAGCTAGCACAGATAAAACTATCTTATAAATTCTGAAACAATAAAAAAATATAAGTATAAATATAAATGTGAATAACCTGCACAGAGAGAAGAAAAAAAAAGTGTATGTTTGGGAGAATAGTTGTGGTAATACAAAATTAGTCACCCGACAACAGAGAACAGCAGTTAAAAGTACCTGTCTAAAATCCTAATACCCGCGCACCTCCAAGTCCACAGTCACAGAGAAGATGTTAGGGGGGGCCCAGCCCAGCCTCTTCATGGCGATGACGGGCGAAGTACGGGCCCGCCCTTGGCCCGGGCTTTGCCCGGGCGCTGCCCTCGAAAGCGGGAGCGCGAGCAAAGCGGGAGCACGAGCAAATCCTTATGGGGGCTCCTGGCCCTGCCCCCTTCCTGGTGCTGTGAAAACGCACTGCCCACGAAGCGGGAGCGCGAGCAAGTCCTTATGGGGGCTCCTGGCCCTGCCCCCTTCATGGTGCCGTGAAAACGAGATGGGAGTCAACACGACACGCCCTGTGTCCATGGTTAAACTGGGCACTAGGCCGAGGGCCAAGTCACTGCCTGACAGTCAATGTAATAATTTACCCGCATTGTACCCCACCTTTTGCAGTCTGCCCTACATGGCGAAGTGTGCCAGATATGTCTTATTCAGTAATTTTTGGCTAAGTGTTAGCCTTTTCATCTCTAACTCATGCCTTGCCCATCAGTAGAGGGAACATGAGGGCCACCTCCTCTGAGTGAAACTAGTTCTCTGGAGTGGCGTTCTCCCTGTGTCTATGTGGCTGAACAGCTGCCTTATGGACACTATCTGACTACGCAGGATCGTCTTCCTGACCTCCTACAGTACAGTAGGTGAGGCAACTGAGTCTTTATTGGTAGAGAAATAGATATTTGCATTTGAAGAAAGCCGTCATAGCAGACGTCTTTGAGCCACCTGGCATTCAGCCTGCGGTGCCCCAGCTGCTGCTGTCTCTTGGAAAATTTGAGAGTAATAGTAATGGGGGCATAATTAATCAGCATGCAGGGCAGGATTGAGGAGTCGATCAACCCAGCTGTGTCCTTGAAGGGCATAAGGAGAGAATCAAAATGGGTGAAAGACTTGTGGGGGTGGGAGTAGAATGTGTACTCCCTTGTATGTAGATGAATCAGGTGCCAGGCGTCTGTGAGAGCCATAGAGGTGACCCATGGCGCCAGGTCAATTGATATGCATGTCTGTGGTTTACTAGAGCCCAGAAGCGGGTCCATCACCGAGGTAAAATCACCCCCCAGTAGTGTAGGATCAGCAAAGGTTTGAAGGAGCAGGGGTTATAGTGCCTTCAATGTGGTAGACACAAGCACGGGCGTAGACAGAGCAATCTTCCAGTAGAAACTCCCATATTGCTATATTGCCCGCAGTGAAGACAAAGTGACCAAGGGCATCACAGTGAGATTTTGAAACCAGCAAAGGAGAGGCGCTTGTGTAGGAGAATGGTGATGGCCTGGGAGGTGGCAGTGAAGTTGGCATGATATACCGTGGTGTATCCCCCGGTTGCATAAAGGGACAGTGGTTACCAAGCAGACGGGTCTCCTGCAGGAGTACCACCAGTGGGGTGTGGTACTTCAGGTATATTTAATATTTAATTTTAATATTATGACCACTTACATTCCAGGAGAGGGCAGTGAACATGTCTATGCCATCCATCATGGGGCTTGAGTTACAAACTGGCAAGCAAGGGAGGCAGGCAAAAAAAAACAGCAAAAACAGAAAGAAAAAGAACAACATAGAGAGCAGCTGAACCAGAGAAACAAAGCCAAAGTAACTCCTGCCCACCCTACACGTCCACCCAGAGGCATCTGTCGATAACAATACACTAGGTGGTCAAGTCAAGAACTGGGACACAACCCAAGTGAGCCAGATCATACGTAAAGGATATAGTAGTGCTGGAGTGCAAACTGTCAGTAACTGCAGTGCTTGGCTGGTCAATGGCTGCGGTGTTCAGGTCCCCTGGTGAGCCCGCAAGATGAAGAGGTTGACACATGCTGCTGGGGGCCCAGGGAGAAAGAGAGTCTTCTGGTTCGACCACCCCCTTTCTCGGAGTCCAATGGTGACCCAATCTGGGACACCCTGCACTTTCGCCTTGCTGACCTCGTGCAACCTCTATGGGAGGGGTTCCATCACACACACACCCTGCATCATTGGGACCCCACGTAGGCTAAAGTTACTCTTAAGTGGCAACTGTTCTGTCGCCCAGGTCAAGGCTGCCTCAGCAGTCTAGAAAAACGAGGATTTGGAATCATAGAGTACTTTGAGCCTAGCCAAGAATAGAAGCATATATCAAATTCCCCTGGACTAAGATGCTGTTTAAGCCTGTCTTAGGTCCTGCAACACTGCTTTTCTAAGTGGGTGTAATTTGGAATTATCATATTGCGGCTTACCTTGATCCGCACCTCTTCCACAACATGTGCCACCCTGAGTATTTTATTTAGGTCCTTGTAGTTTAAAGAGTTTCCAATCATAGGGCGCGGTGGAACTCCTAGCAGCCAGCTGGGTCACCAGAAAGTGTTTGGGTGCCTGACCCTCCATCGCCTCAGAAAAGGCCACAAAGCGCAGGTTACACCTCCACGTCCGTCTCTCCACGTCCTCAGCACGCTCCCCAATGCTTTAGATGTAGTTGAAAGTCTCAGGACTGTTGTTTTAAGTTACATAACTGTGTCCTTAAGTTTGGATACCTTGCCCTCCACCTCAGTAACCCTATCGGCCCGCCCTCTGAAATTCTGTTGTAAGAAGGAGGACTCCACCCCACCTCACCAATCTAAGATTCCAGGGCTGTGCAAAAGGCTTGGATGGCCAGCAAAATTGAGTCAGTTTTGTCCGAAGTTGGGGGTAAAGTAGCCTGATTCGGCAGGT
The DNA here is from genome assembly GCF_031143425.1 of Pleurodeles waltl. NCBI lineage: Eukaryota > Metazoa > Chordata > Amphibia > Caudata > Salamandridae > Pleurodeles > Pleurodeles waltl. The sequence continues at coordinate 42,060,406 of NC_090450.1, forward strand.
CCGGTGCCCCTTGGGTGGCTCAAGTAGAGGCCATGTACTTACTAATCTTAAACTGCGAGGGGGAGGCAGAGGGCTTATCACAACTCATGTCTGTCGGCCACTACTTGGAGTGGCCCTCTGGTAGCAGGCAGAAATCCACAGAGTCAGCCATCCTCTACCCATGGGGCAAGAGAGGGAGGGAAATTGACAGTCAGCGCTGGGCCCCAGCACAGTGGGCAATCCCCCGCAGTCAGGTGTCCTGACTGGGAAACTGCATCTGCAGGACATAGCAGTGTGGGTGCAGTAGGAGTGTTACTTGTGATGGGCAGCAGGAACACTCCAGATGTGGTGAGAAGGAACACACATTTTCAGAACAACACAGTCAGGGACCCCACAAAAGGGGAGGGTGCACAACAGCCCGAGGGCCTCACCAGAGCCCCAACATCCCCTTTTGGCCACTCTGTGCCCCAGGGCCAGGCCAGAGCTGCACCAGGTAGCTGATGTGTTGCCCAGCCCACTGAGTTATTGGGAGCTTGAAGGGGAGGCCCAGGTCCTGGCCCGCTTGCCCCAAGTGATGAGGCGACAGCAGCATGAGCAGCCAGTATCCACAATGGGTGAGGATGAGAAGACTCCCGACTGTATGTGTTTAATATTGTAGGTATTATGCAATCTCTTCGAGTGACTGGTGTGTCCTATAGTATAGGAAAATAAACAATGTGAACTGCCCTCGATATGACTTAGATCAACTGGGGCCAAATTACATAGATGGCCCCAGGGCACAATAGGCATGTGCACCTGCTTTATACCCCCCCTGGGTCACTTTGGTCCTACTGAATAGGCTGAAGATGTTTGTGCGGCTCCTTCTGTGATACACATACCTATGGGGCACATGTAGTACCAGCACTATCATAAAAGGGCGTGGCCCTGTGCAAATGAAGGAATAGTTTTGCTTCTGCTTGCTCGCCGTATTATGTATGTGGGCACAGGGGCAAATATGTCTTTAGGAGGTACATAGAAAGTGCACTACAAAAAGGTAGCACACTTTAAGTGTGCCTTCTAAACGCAGCCCTCTGGAGGGGAGAAAGAGGGTCACATGAAACCCTAGACATGCACTTGCAGGCGGGTGTAGTCACGCCCTTCACCCGCCTGCATGAGGATCTCTCGCCCCTCTTGTAAGTGCAGGCTGGTGCTGCCTGCACAGTGAAACACAGAGCAGCTGTGAAGTAGCCTCCCCATATTTGACTTGAATGTGCTCCCCTCAGTGTAACATGAGTTTGCGGCTATCTTTGAGACAGTACAATCACTGTAATATGGCACACTTTTCCCTGTTTGCGGACAGCACACCCAGTTAAAGGTTCCCTGTGACACAAACAAGGAAAGTGTGTTGTGCATGTAATACGGTGCCTGGTGTAGATCTAGGAATATTGTTTGACCCCTTAAACCAGGTATGCAGGCGGCACTTGTAGTGTGATTCCCCTGTGGGTAATTAAGGAAATTTATTATTAATTGTCTTTTCTAAGTGATCTGGATCCTTAAAATGTTGCAATGGATTTCTTCTTTGTCCTTATGAAACATACCTATGAAATATTAGGGTGGGGGTTCGAAGATCAATGCCTACTCTATAATGGGTTCTGTAAAAGAAAACACAGCACTTCGGAAAGCCTAAAAGTCTAATATTCACATAATAAACAGAATGCAAACAAAATAATGAGCAACAATTTTCAATTCAATGGACCAGAGATTCTGCCGAAAATACAGATGCAACATTCAAAGCTGGATGAAATCCTTACATGTTTCAGTTATAAACAGTTTTTCTCAATACAAGTTATTGGAAATATGAACTTGTGATTGAAACTGTTGAGCATGTCTAAGGTGAAGATGCAAGGAATGTTTCTCAAGAAAGAATATGAAAAGTTCTTGATACCAAAATATAAGGAATAGCTGACTCCACTGCTTTTTAAAATTCACACCTCTGGTGGCAATCATCAAAACAAGGCTATGCTTAGTACTGTGCTGTAAATGTACATTTGTACCTCACTGGAAAAAATGGTGACAGGGCCTCAAAACTCCATGAAACCTTCCAGGCATGCTAGAACTGCTGTGCGCTTCAGGTTAACACAAAGACAATATTGAAATTCAGTCATGTAGCATATCAGTGCAGGTTAATGGGCACATGAGCATTTTTTTATTTGGGATTGTCATAATAATGCACTGGCATTAAGGCAAAGAAATATATGAAGTTCTTCTGAACTTTTACTAATTTCAGAAAAATGTTGTCTAACTGCCCTGTTTCACAAAGGCAGGTTAGGTGAGCCCACTACTATTGCAGGTAAGGTGCCAAGTAAGTTAATAAGGAGCTTTAAAGAGTCAAAAGAGAGTTACACATTTTTCATCTATTGTGACTTGGCGTGGCTTGATAAATCTGATGGTTAGGTACAATAGTCAAAACAATTATATTACTGACTCCAGGTATATGAATTATGCATGAGATACTGTAGCATGCTCCATATTATAAGATATAGTTACACAGTCCCTTAGTCACTTTTTATATTTTCATTCTACAGTAAGATGTTGACTATGATGAGAGGAAGAACGATGTTCACTTCGATCAAACCTCATGGAATGAATCGACTGCCGGCACTAATGAATCTTCGCGGGCTACTGAGGTTGAACAGCAGTGCAGTAGATTGGAACGCTGTGCATGCTGGGAAGGTGGCTGTTATGAGTGCTTCCACTGATGGGTAAAAGTGATTTAACATTACTGGATTCCAAATTCTAAACCTCTCAATAAACTGTAACAGGGGCATATGTGGAGATAAACCTCATATATTGTTCATTACACATCCCTAATCCACTATTGTACGGGCCAGAAGTATGAAAGCCTTTTACCGGTCGCAAACGGCCCATGTAGCAATCTTATTCTGCGAGTCGGTAACCTGTTACCATCTTGTAAAATAAGCTTTTGATTCGCTATTAGGATGGGGTGTGCCAAGGGCATCCCTTCCTCATTGTGAGTCGCAGTAAAAACGTTTTGCGACCGGAAATTTGGTTGCAAAACATTTGCAATTGCCAGCAACTACAAGTTGGTGGTAAGCCATTCACAAACGAATTTGCAAATGGAGATTCAGACATTTTTTAAGAGTAACCAGTGGTCCCATGGACCACTGCCTACTCGTAAGAAACAGAAAGAAAACTTTTCAGTTTTGTTTTTGCATTGCATCCCCTTTTCCTTTAAAAAAGAGATTGCTTTATTGAAAAGCAATCACAGACATGGTGGTCTGCTGACCCCAGTTGGCCACCATCTCTGTGATCGTAGCCATTCCCAAATGGGTCGCAAATTGGAATCTGCCTCATGAATATTAATGTGGCAGGTCTCTTGTGACCCGTTTTGGAACAGCAAACTGTTTTACATCCCGTTTGCAATTTTCTAATAGTGAATCGCTAAGATTCGCTATTAGAAAATCGCAAAGTTGATATTTCATACACCTGTGCCTAACTACAATACATTTTGCTGGCTTAAAACTCCATATTTTATTGTGGTAAGCATATTGAATCATTTGCCTAGTCACATAAAGGCCGCTGCCAACCACTAAGCCAATAGTCATGAAATCAGCTAGATTTCGGCCTCTCCTTCAGCAAAAGATATGCCTTCTATTCAGCTGGTTTACTCCTTCAATAATCTGGGATAGTAGTTTAATGTAATTGCTAAACCTTTTTTCCAATTATAAAACATTTGGGCCCTTGATATTAGTGAAAGAAGATCGGGTATTATACTATTTGCATTTATCTTTGAATATATTTTACACTGTTGTTTCTGTGAGGAAAATATGCAATAATTGGCTGAATACTTTGGATGATTCCCATTTTTAGAGATTAGAACTATGGAAGTGTAAGTGCATATAACTGTAGTTACACCTATTTCAATGGAGTGGGAGGGATAAATAGTAGTTGAGAGGACTGGATGGATTACATTTCTTGCTGAATATATTGGGGAAACTGTCTTGCCTGAGGGTAGAAAGCCCATTAGACACCATGGATTTTTACATTCTTGAATAAGAAATGGGGCAGGGGCCGAACTGGCCAGGCATCTAGCTGTACTACATTCCTAAAGGGCCCAACAGTCTTTCTGCCCCTTGTGGTGCAGAGTAAAGGGTTTACTGCCATCTCCAGTGTGGGCATAGAAGGCACAACAAACACTTGGGATTTTTTTCTATTTAGAAAAAAGAAAGGGTTGGGGCGACCTGCCCTGACATTTGGAATTACTCCCTAACACTAAGGCCTCCAACAATCTTTCTGCCTCATTCAGAGTCGATTGGGAATTTATCAGCAATCTTTGATCAGGGGTTGTAGAAAGAACACTCCATGCTAGGGATAAATGCAGTGGTATCCGACCTATCCTGTCATCTGACCATATTCATCACACAAATGGTAAAGGTAGAATTCTTGCAAAAAGGCTAGTGACTGCCAATTGCTCAGAGCACATTCAAGCCCATAGTTTTTTCACCACTGTGCTATTCTACACAAAGGCCCGCTTTATGCAAATCAGTACTGACCCTGCTCTTCATGCGAACAGTTCATCCCAACCTGCCCGGCAAGTCCCCCTCCAGAAGAAACACAAGGAACCTCAGACCAATTTCAGCCTGCTAAGACCTCGCTAGTGAGGTATAGCTTGATTCCTATGGCACAGTGACCATGGGATCAAGGACTATGTATACCCTTGGCCACTTAGGGCATAACATCAGTCACACAAAAGTTGGTGGGAGGAATGCTTGTAAAAAGTCTAATCACTGGCATTCACTTGAAGTAGCATTCTAACTTATTGTTTTCCACCCATTGCCCCACTCTAGTTGCATGCCTGCCTCGTCCAAATCACTAATGAGCCTGCTGCTCAGGGAACGGTTCATCCTGAAATGCAGACAAGGCCTGGTACAGAAGGGAACTGGCCTTGTCGGTGAGGTAGAGCTTGGGTCCTGTCGCAGGGACCCACATCTGTGGTCATACCATTGGCAACTAACCACCACACCCATACCCCTAAGGCTACAAGTGACTTTTTCCCCACCCCCTACTGGGTGGCAGATTGGAGTATTTGTATTTTGCTCCTAATCCATCCTCCCCGGGGATCAAAATCGATATTACAGACCAGGGAGCAGTTGTATCATTATTTTGCACAGCAAGACACCCTGCTGCTCTGTGGGAAAGGGCAGGAGTGTGCCATATATAACATAATACTCCTTCCTTGCGCTGGCACACAATATGCTGCCTTGTGCCAATGCAGGCACCCTTGTACCATAGTGTAAGTGTGCCTGCTGCGTTGCAGGAAGGATTGTTTGTGTGCAGGAAGGGGCGATGCAGCACACTTAGAAAGTGGAAACAACAAGGAAAAATAAAGATATTTCTCCTTGTTGCGCTTCCCCTTGATAGGTGTAGCATTTTAATGCATTCCCAGCTTTTGCCAGTGTTGGTAAATCTGGGACTGCTCCAAAGTTCATGGGTGGATGTGTGGGAACACTCATGCTCCACCCATGGAATGCTTCCCTGCTGCAGAGTAATGCAAAGCAGTAATTTGCGCTGCCTTGCCTTAGTCTAGATGTATCAAGGCACTCTGCCACGCAAGTTGGCTGGGTGTCTCGATAAATCTGATGTGGTGCAAGGGTGATGCAGTACAATGACAAATATGCCTCCGGAATAGATTTTTTTAAACTTCATTCATGGTTCTGCCCGCTCCCACATCCACATGGCAAGTGAGAGGAAATATAAATAGTTTTGGGTATAGCTTTGACATACCAGCTTCCCCCCCTCAATTCTACTACCAGTGACAAAAACAATGAACAATCCCTTTAGGGGGGAAGGGGTGATGGGGGTGGTGATAAGCAGTCTAGTGCCAAGACGGGCAAATCTGCACTTTTACACTTTTTCCCTGATGGTCTTGTGGGCTTTCTGACCCCTTCAAAGAAGCAGGTAGGTGGTAGATACCCCAATTTACCCATCTGGGAGGGGTGGAAGGCCACTGGGCAAACCAGGAGAAAAGGGAACGGTGTGGGTTGCTGGACCATGTACGCATTAGGATAACCCACACTCCCACTTACCCTACTGGCACCAGACAGTATTTCTGCTACCAAGGGAAGACAGAATGGGTGGTTTACCCTTTCTTTGCCAATCTGTGACAAAGCTACAACCAAAGAAGTCACAATTTCCTCTAGGTTGTCATGGCAAAGTATTGCATTATTTGGTCTCCGGGACCCTGTAACCAACGAACCCTTTGTACCCTGGGCATTTCTGAAAACTGGAGTCCTAGGGGATTTCAGTGTGGTGTGGCTTGTGTGAATTCCAGCGTGTATTCTTACCAAGAATTCCCAGTGAATATCACATTTTTGATCAACGAGCATTTTTCCAATTCTTATGTGAAAGAAAACCAAAGACAAGACATATACCACCCTGTATTCTCACAATTCTTGTCAATGAAATGCTGCATCACATGTGTTGGTTATACCTAAGGCACATCAGAGGAATGGACTAAAACTATAACTACATGAAGACCTAATTGACATCAAGTCAACTTCTCATAGTCCAAGTTTTAACTCATTCCTGTTGTGGGTAATAGGCATTTCCTCACAAATGGTGCACCATAAGAAGGGTGTAAAAGCTGGATGGAGAACTTTTGTGGATCCCAGCAAATTATGAAACTTTGAACTTACACCTCACAAAAATGCAAAGAAAATTGGTGATTTTTGCCAAAGTTTGAGATTTACAGGTTAATCAAGATAACAAAACCTAGAGAAATGCACACAAGTCACACCATCATTGTCTCACCTAGATGGCTAGATTCAGGAAATATTTTGATTTGATAGGTTTCCCTGAGTGCAAGCCAAGTCCATGTCCAAATAGATTGGCTACCTGGTCGCTAGAATGGGTGAATCAGAAAATGAAAATCATGATGGGTGATAGTCAAAACCACACAAATACTGCACTGATTTTATCAGGTGAAGTGTGGGAATGATTGGAATTGAATCTTGTGGATTTCCACAGATTACAGAGGTTTCAGACACTGAAAGGATATGAAAATCTATTAATTTAGACAAAGTTAGAAGGCTTTGGGGTAAACATAGTGAAATTCATACCAGCCACAGGACACTCATTCCCCGGTATTCCAAGTTTGTAGAACCCTCTTGGGGTAGGTAGGTTTCACTGGGTGTCAGACGAGCATGGGCCCAAACACCGCAGCTGCACACAACAAAAAGGGTGAAAAATAATGCTAAATCTTGATGCTTGCTTCCTGTGTTTTCAGGACGTACCTGATGTGGTTGATTGGCCCAGGCACACATCCAGTGTAAAGTTAACATTGGGGGAAATGTGGGAATGCTGAGAGGTTGGAATTACCGGATCCCAACAGATTTTGGAACTTTCCCTCACAGATATGCAAGACAAATCTGTGATTTTGGCCATTTGCAGTGCATTGTGGGTAAGAATATGTAGTATGATCTATGCAGGTCACACTCTGCTGGATTTCCTTTGGTGTCTCATTTTCAGAAAGTTTGGGGATTGGTATTTTTCCCTGCGTGCAAGCCGAGCCAAGGCACATATATTGCAGTTACCCACATCTCCAGAATGGTTGAATTTGAAAGACAAATCTTCATTTTGGAGCTTTCCTGTAGCAGTGATAGGTCCGCTCACACAAGTGGGATACTGTTTTGATCAGGAGAAACATGGGAAACCTCAGGGCAGGAACTCTTCCTCACAGAAATGTGAAGAAATCCTTGAAATTAGACAAAGATTGATGTTAGCACGAATGTCTAGGTAAGAAAACATGGTGGCCCACACCAGTCACAAGCCTAGACTACACCGGGTGTCTCGTTTTCAGAAATGTCTTAGTTTGGTAGGTTTTGTTAAGGTCTTTCTTATTGAGGATCATAGGACCAACCACACACATGGGGTACCGTTTTTATCAGGAGAAATATAGAAATACTTGATAGTCGGAATTTTGTGCATCACCATAGAATCCAGAATGCCTGTCAGAAATGTGTGGGAAATCTGTGATTTTAGCCAAAGTTTAATGTTTACAGGGATTTTTGGGCAAGAAAAACAAGTAGACACTCGCAGATCTCACCTCCCTGGACTTCCTTGGGTGTCCAGGTTTCAGAAAAGTGTGGGATGGTATGTTTCCATTGATGCTGTCTGAGTGTAGGGTTAACTAATGCAGACCATAAGGAGAGTGGGTGAATTTGAAGGAAATATCTTGATCTTCCTTTGCTGTGTTTTAAAGGCTTAACTGCTGCAAGTAATAGGCCTAGTTTACGTAAGAGATGTACATTTTTTAGCAGGAAAAGTTTGGGAATGATCATGGGTGGTAGGAATTTTGTGGATCTACACAGTATACAAACCTTTCCCTCCTTCGTGTGAGAGCAATTAGTGAGTTTAGCTAAAGTTTGATGTTTTCATGGCATTCTGGGTAAGAAACATAGGGGCATACACTAAAGTATCACCAACATGGCCTCCCCTTTATGTCTAGTTTTCATAAATGTCTGGGTTTGGTAGCGTTCCCTAGATTCTGACTGATAAGCAGAGCAGCCAAAATACTGTAACTACCAAGATAAGCAGAATGGGTATATTTGAAAGGCAAAATTCTGTTTTTTTGTTTGTTTTAGGAGGCTTCTCCTGCAGCGGGCGATTAGGCACACAAGTCAGAAATATATTTATTGAGAGAAGTGTGGGAGGACAGAATACTAAAAAAATTATGAGTCAGTTAAATTTGTCTCCAATTTTGACCTCCAAATAAAAGACAGTTTGAAAGAAAGAACAAGTTTGACAAAATACTTTCTGAATCGCTTTATAGGAGTAACCCTAAATTCAGGGTTGCACAAATAACTACTAGTTCTAAACCCATTATCCTTGGCACATTAAAAACAATGCATGTTTCCTTTATACCTATTTTTCATTCATTGGATTGTACTAGGGGTTTATAAAATGTACGTAATTTGCTTTGGCATAATTATGCAACATTATGTGAAATTTTGCATGATTATGCACCTTGCAGATACATCATTTTGTGCAGTGTTTCAGATGGAAACGTGTCCTCCATCAATTTATAGTGTTAGAGTTTGCTAAACTAAATCATAACAGCACGCCTTCTGTTGTTTCCCTATGTTTGCCGTTTTTTTTTTCAATGAATAGCACCATTGGTGGCAAATAATAATATAAATGGAATGAAATTATGCAAAGTGGCACAATTCTAGGAATTTGATGTAACAAATTTAATGAGACATTCCTGAAATTATGCAGATTGTGTAGCATCATTTAAACTTTGAACAGGCATATATTTTACCAAATGGATTCATGTGTAGTCCCTGTAAAATAAAAGCTCATTATATGCTGCAGCTCAGATGTTGTCTTTGGGTATCACATGTTTTTGGACAACAAGTAAACCCTATACACCCCTTGTTACCGGAAGAGTTTAAGGGATGTTACTGTATATTATTTTGTAAATTGGCCATCGGGGCAAAAGATATACTTGGAAACATTATCACCTATTCATATTTGTCCATTTTCCTTTCATTCATTTTTTTATTTTACTGATTCTTTGGGAAATCCATGAGCACTGTACGCAAATGACCCCTTGCTGAGTATTCAACGATGCATAGCTTTCCTGGTCCAACCATAGGTTCCAGGCCTATTTCCACCACAAACTCAAAGTAAGTAGAAACCACAAAACAGTTGAAAAATTGACTACTACTTAACAAATATTAAATAATATGGGAAAGACGTTTTTTTCACAACTCTGCCTGTCCCTGAAGGTTTGGAAGAGGATGATCTTACCACAGAAAACCTTTTTATACTATTTTTGGAAAACAAAATACATCATTTCTTGTCCAGTACTGTTTTACATTTTTCCCGGAATCACTTTTGTTAATTTTTGGATATTGTCCTGGCTCTCCCTCAAGAGAATCCACGAAACTTGGGTACTTTCAGAATCTTTAATGTGTGGGGAAATTGTATACAGATGTGATGTGCATTCCTTTTGTGATACAAAGCTTATGAAGGCTTAAGCAAGACCTGCCCCAACCATATGAAAGGGTTCCACGCCAGGAGGTGGAGGAGAAAAGAAGTAATTTACGGGGGTTAAAAAAGGGGGCAGAAACTATTAGCAAGGCGGGATTCACTTTTTCTGAAAGTGCAATACATAAGAAGTATAAAATGGCACATATAGTCAGCAACATGGAAGAAGGACAGCAATGGCAGATGCGACCAGCAACATTGAAAAAGGACCAAGGATCATTTGATGAAGCCATTTTCTCCACTGTGTCTGCACAGAAGGGCGCACAGTGAACTTTTTTGCATTTAAGCTCATATATTAACTGAAAGTATCTCCGAATTTATTTTAGTTTGTGTACACCAGCTTAAAAGAAACAAAATGAGATATTTTGCAAGTGACTGTAGAGTAACCGATTATTTATCACAGATTTGCAAATCTCAAACAAATACATCTTCTATGGTACTTGGCTTCTGCTTGCCAAGTAGTGTGTAGTAAAATGGGTAGGGTTTATTTCTATGTCTTTTCAAAATATGATTTACTCAGTTTATCAATTATTAAGGTTTTGGTTGCTTTCCGAGGAAAGGTGTGAGCCGATACAGGCAGGTAATGGTCAAACTCATCTCTCACACCGCTACTGTCACTGACAGCTGTTCTTCACAACCATCTCCATCACATCATTATTTAGAGAACAGCAATCATGTATCCCCTCCATTCTGTACTTCTCACTTCTCAATAGTCTGATTGAAAACTATTTGTGTAGAGACGCACAATAAAGGATGTTTTAGTGTTGAGCAATGATTTTGAAAGACCTTGGAGTCCTAACACCGAGACATTTGTATTGATTTTAGAAGTCCATGCGGTAGTTCTATCAGCCATAATTGTGTTTCTGTCCTGGATTCCTAACAAGGGTTTTATGTGTATCGATTGTAGAGGTCCCTGGAGTCTCAACAAAGGGCATACTTGTATCGATTTTAAAAGCCCCTACAGTACTTTCAAGGGGCTACCTTGTATTGATTTTAAAGGTTCCTGGAGACCTAAAAAGGGCTTTACTTCTGTCAGTTTTAAAGGTCCTTTGAGTCCTAAGAGTGGGTTTACTTGTATTGATTTTAAAAGTTATCGGAGTCCTATCAAGGGGCTTACCTGTATTGATTTTCTGACATAGACTATCAGGGGCTTTTCCATAGGAATAATTTTCTAGATTACCTAGCCATACCCAAGGAAGTCCATACCTGGGAGACAGTCACTTGAAGGGGCAATTTACTATTAGCGTCAATGCTATCCAATAAAACGTGGCACTTGTCAGCTGAGATTTCATATCCAAGGTATCACCCTCAGTGAACACAAAGCTACAATTTGCCCTTCTGAGCCCTGTGCCCAATTTAGCCATTTCAGTAAGGAGCTGAAGTGAGTCCACGTTGGAGTGATCTAAAGTGGCAGCTTCTCCAAAGTAGACCCACCAGGAAAAGACTAAGGTGTCCACATCTTTCTTGAAAGCTTGCAAAACAATTAATGGAGACTCTATCAATCTATATGGGAACCTTGTGAGAACCTCTGCCATGAAGGTTAGGACCCTTCAAGTGAGAACTCGAAGAGGTGCTGACTCTCCTTGTTTATGGGAATGAAGAAGAAGATAGAGTAGAGGTCCACTAAGGAAACCAATTGGATATTTTTAGGGTTTACAAAAAAATGGTAGCAGGGTTAGGGACCACAGGAACACTAGGCACAACTACATTGTAAATGGCGTGTAGACCCTGTACAAATCTGTACACATTAATCTTTCTACCTTTTGGGCTTTTTTGACAGGTAAAATCAGTTTAATGAGATCTGCAATTATAGGGTGAGTCCCTGTCTGTTACTTGGATTTGATTGATTTAAGGCAACTGTTCTTGATCTTCATAGGTTCTACAGAGGCAATGAATTCCTCATCATTGGTTCCTGTGAACCTCAATGTGGAAAGCAACTGGGAAAGCAAATCGGTTAAATGAGGAGTTAATTCAGTGTTATTTACAGTGGGTTGACAATATATTCTCAAAGGACCTCATTTTTGCAGTACTGGGGTATACTGAGGTAGACACTATTGTGAAATAGAGCATTGTGCAATTGGGTTTGCACAAAATATCCTGCCCCAGTAGATTTGCTGGTATGGTAAGACTGACCAGGAAAGCATGGTTGTGGGTAATGGTTCCAAGAGAAATAGAGATGTGGGATCAGAGATGTGAAAGGGAAAATGTTATTTACAAATACCAACTGTACCTATGGAGAAGCCCACAAGAGGTAATGAGGGAAACGTAGAGGTTTTTGTAGACAGTGTAACTAGCACCAATGCCAATAAGACAAGTGATGCATTTACTAGTGTTTAAAAAATCATCATAGGTACCTTTCTGACCTACTGGAATGATTGGATTCTGGGCACAGCCAGAACCCGTTGTGGTGTCCTAAAACTCAGGATATGAGTTCTGTGTAACATGGTTAAATACAGGCAGATCAGCAAGACATGGAACATTGTAAGTTGTATTAGGGCTGTCCCTTTTCCAGTACTCCAAATGACCACAGGCAAAACATAATTCTCCTGTATATGTGGCTTCATCTTTGCTCCTTCCTTTAGTCTATCCCTGTCCTAATCTCGACTCCCCCTTTCTTCATCCCTTTGAGGATTCCCCCCACCATACCACTTTCACATTTTTTCTGTCTGTTTTACAGCTTCAAAGTCATTCATTTTGATCAACATTGTCTTTCTTTATTTCCTTTGAAGCCACACACTAGTTAATTAATTCCACTAATGTCTTCTTTTGCCCACCAATATATGTTGTCAACAACTGACTTCTCACATTCAGTAACAATCCCTACACCAATGCTTCCTGATCCATCTACTTAGGACAGGCAATGCTCGAGTATCACTAAAACCCATCCTCAGCCCAGTGTATATAACCTTAGGCAACTCATCTTTATTCTGCTTGAAGTTTGATATCTTGGTCTACCTCATTTTTTCTGGCCACATATCTGCAGTCACATATAACAATGTATTCCGGCCCCTGACATTTCTGGGTTCCTACCTTGGAGATGAAGACTTTTCTATCAATAAATCCCTTGCTTCACTTGTTCCCCCCAAACGCAACAATTGAATCACATTGGCTCAGTTCAGACTAGACACTTCAGACACATTCTGCAGTTCTTCACTGAAATGGGTTAGGTTTTCTCTAATGTTAGAGAATACTTTCTTAATGCTCGTCAGGTCAGGCTGGGTCAAAAGGATGTGAACAATAATTCTCCCCCAGCTGCAGGGTGGTTTCTCAATGGAAAGAGAGTATCAGGTGCAGATGGGGTGGGCCCTTCATCATCTACATGGCTAAAATGAGGTGTGGCTAAGTGTTTCTAGCCATTCAGTTGGATGTTATTCATAAAACCTTTCTACTGATTGTGAAGCTGCATGATTGCTAATCTCAGCACTAAGTTGAGATGGAGCACACTTGAGCTCTAGACTGATGCCAGGTTTTGCTGTCAGTCTGTAACAGTGCAGTGCTTGCAGGTGCATTACCTCCTTGTGCTTCATCAGCATGCAATCCTGCCAACCCTGCTCGGTATTGAGGTGCATCAGTGGCTTCACACCAGGCCCCATCAGTCGGCAAGGGAAAAATGTCCAGAAAATTGTTATGGTTTTGGTATTCACTCTCCCTCTCTTTCCTTTGTTGTTCAGTGATCTGATGGAAGATCTGGGGAAATAGCTAGGGAGGAAGTGCAGCAGTAGAAACACAAGCCCTAACTCTGCCCCTGAGGTAACTTATTTGGTACTCCAGTTTCTTGTGAATAGTTTTCATACAACAGACTCAGGATATGTGCTTACATTTATGGACCTCCATATGCCACTTTAAAAAGAGTGCCCAGTGTTCAGTATCTATTTAATTTTTTGAATCTTTTAATTTCTTTTGAAAATTCCTAATCTCTCTATGTTGAAGATATTTTTAGGAAAGGACTTCCCATCCACTGTTTCACAAACCAGCACAGAGTGGTACATAGCTTCGGCACGGGTCCCTTTCATTGGTGGCTTTCTATTTCTTTCTGCTCCAACATGAGAAGGAAGGTAAGGGTTCCCTCAGTTATTTTTCTAATTTAACTTGTGGAGGGGGGATGTTAAGTATCAAAGACTCACAGCAAAATATCCCCTTGCGTTCTGCCGACCTTCAGTTATATTCCTGAAGAGCCTAGTGAAGGAGCTGGGAGGGCTGGATCAGGGAACCTCTTTTTGCACAGTCATTCTTCATGAGCCTGTGCTTTGGATCCTGGTGCTCTTGCCTTTCTTCCCCATTTTCAAACTATTTATAGTGCAAGCTCACTAAAAACTATGGATTTATGCAAAACAGTCTTTGTCTTTTTAAGGCAAAAGCAACAACTGCAGGCCAAGCACACGCAGCAAAGGGCAGTACTCCTCCTCCAGCTCTTCTCCTTGGCAGAGGTTCCTCTTGATCCAGAAAGATCCTAAAAGTCTGGGGTTTTGGGTCCACTACTTATACCCCTTTCTGCCTTTGAAGTATGCAAAATTCAAAGGAAAGTCTCTGTTGTTGACAAGATCCTGCCTTGCCCAGGCCTGGCCCCAGACACACACTAGGGGGTCGGAGTCTGCATTGTGTGAGGACAGGCACAGCCCTTTCAGGTGTAAGTGACCACTCCTCCCTCCACTCTAGACCAGATGGCCTATCAGGATATGCAGGCTACACCCCAGTTCCCTTTGTGTCACTGTCTAGAGGGAATTCCTACAGCACCACTGTCAGTCTGACCTAGATGTGGAATACACAAACAGGCAGAGGCACAGAATGGTTTAAGCAAGAAAATGCCCACTTTCTAAAAGTGCAATTTTCAAACTGACAATCTAAAAACCAACTTTACCAAAAGGTGTATTTTTAAATTGTGAGTTCAGAGATCCCAAACTCCAGATTTCTATCTGCTCTCAAAGGAAAGCTGCACTTTAAGAATATTTAAAGGCAGCCCACATGTTAACCTATGAGAGAGATAGGCCTTGCAACAGTGAAAACATAACTTGGCAGTATTTCACTGTTAGTACATGTAAAACACATCAGTACATGTCCCACCTTTAGCATGCACTGCACCCTGCCCCTGGGGCTACCTAGGGCCTACCTTAGTGGGTACACTTGCCAGGTCGAATTGGCAGTTTAAAACTGTACACACAGACACTGCAGTGGCAAGTCTGAGACATGTTCACAGGGTTACTCATATGGGTGGCACAATCAGTGCTGCAGGCCCACTAGTCGCATTTGATTTACAGGCCCTTGGCACCTCTAGGGCACTTTACTAGGGACTTACTAGTAAATCAAATATGGCAATCATGGATAACCCAATCAGCAATACAATTTACATAGGGAGCACTTGCACTTTAGCACTGATCAGCAGTGGTAAAGTGTGCAGAGACAATAAACCAGCAAAAACAAATCAGAAAACAATAGGAGGAAGAAGGCAAAATGTTTGGGGATAACTCTGCAAAAGGGCCACTTCCAACAATCTGTAAAACAAAATATAACACCTGAGATAGCTCCTAGAAATCTAACATGCTTTTAATACAACGATAGTCAGCAGGCTTTTAAAATAAGCAGGGCAACTGACATTTAAATGGACAAGAGCGTCACCCCTGATCAGTTAGAGCAGGTGCTAAATGTATTCACCTTTTCTCAGTGCAAGTGAATGGAAGCAAGAATGTATGATAGAAATTAAACTTGTAGGTTGGCACAAATGAGCAGATGCCAAGATCTTCTTGTAGAAAGAATGGTAAACTGATACAACTAACACCAGCAAGAGCTGACTATGCTATTTTCTAAATAAGGCTATACTTTGCTAGAATTATTCATTTAAAATGTGCCATGTACTGCACAGGTTAACGTGCTAGAGACTTGTTTAAATGCATCTAGGGTGCTATAATACCAAAGTTTTAGTAGACTTGAAGCTGTCTCAAAAACCAAAATATCAATTGATTAGTGAAATGTTACAGCACATATCAATGTATGCATGGACACTGGCATTTTCATAGTACATGAATTGGCATTAGGCATGTATACAAGCAAATTAATTTTCTCAGAATGTATGTCTAGTCAAAGACCCACTAACTGGAGAAACATGCAGGGTCATGCATTGCGTCCTACTTAATATTTCCCATTAGTTGTTATCTTGCAATTGCATGGGAATGGTCATCTACTGTCTTTTGAAGTGGTCATTCCAGGTGATAATTTACCACCTGCCAGTACCATACAACTTGTGATTTCCCAATAAGTATGAGCGTAAAATTGTTGACTGGGTTGCAACTCTAGACTGTATCTGACCCACACTATATTGTTGATGGTATGGAAAGGTGCTAAAGGCCTAGTCACCCGCACCCAATTGACTTATATGGATTTTGCCTTCCCATGCTTCTTAAAAGTGCCTTTTCACGTTTTTCTTGGAAATGCACAACTCCTGATCCTTAAAACTAATTGTTGTTTTGCTATGCACATTGCAGGTTTCCTTTTTGTATTATGTTTGTCATTATTTTTGTTTCTCTTCTTGACTCTTATGGCTTTAAAATTGCCACGTGTCACGTTTCATGAGTAAATTCACATTTTCTCTGAGAGAAGCTTAATGCTTTACTTGAGCTGCCAGAAAGTAGCCTGTGACTCTTCAATTAAAACCAATCTTCATTGCTGTTATAATAGTGTTACTTCATTTTGCCACATCTCATCTCCTGTTCTCCCTCTACTTGGAATCCAGATTTTCACAAACATCATGTTAAATGCACTTAAAGAACCCAAAGCTATTCAACGAGACTTAGGGAGAAAGGAGTTAAACGTACTTTGAGGCAAGTCTCTTGCTTTCTGAAAGCACCTCACAGTTAACATCTTCATGTGTGTGTCTCTCTTTTTGCCATAGAGAAATTCTGCTGAACAGTTTACCTAGGCACACAGTACACAATGGGACAAGCTCAGCTTTGACGTACTGAAAAACTGAGAATAGCAGTATCTAAACAGAGATTTGGCTGCACGGAGAGAAAACTTGGAGAAATACATCTATTGGATTGCACCACACTCACGCTTCCACAAGTCAAAAACAAGAATTTCCTTCACGTTTGTACATTGATAAAGAATATGCATCAACATGATACTACCACAGACATTTTTTATATCTGTGAGCAGGCTCTTTTGCCACTGTTCAATGCTAAAATTTTAACCATTCTTCTATAGAGAGGTTACAGGAAAATCTAGAGTTCCACTACCAAAGGCTCCTCCACTGTTCACAGTTTGCTTACCTATTGTTCTCTTGCAGCATTGGGCTTGCCGTGGCCCGACGCCTGGCACAACAGGGTGCCTCCGTGGTCCTGAGCAGCCGGGAGCAGAAGAACGTGGACAAAGCAATTGAACAGCTCAAGTCAGAGAAGCTGTCTGTGTCAGGGATTGTCTGCAATGTCACACACAAAGACGACAGGAAGAACCTTGTTGAAATGGTGAGTGGAAACAAACACATTTTGTATATAACCCAAGAGAAACTTGTAGAGAGAGAGAAGAAATACATTCCATGTTCTGGGCTATTTTGTGGCTTAGGGGATTTCTGAAAGCTCAAGAGCTAGAATACCATTAGAAGATGGTTTTTAATTTCTTTGTTTTCATAAATTTGAGAGTGAAATCAACAGATTTTAAAACAAGGATCCAATTACTTTAGTGGCAAACACAAGTCTAAAAACAGTGAGACATTATGTATGTGTCTCACAATGTGTCCGTTAAAAGCTAATTCTTTACTTGCACATTGTGTCCCATCATCCTGATTTAAAAAATCATTAGCGAAAAAGAAAATTTGTGGCTGTTTGGGGTACCACTCGAACATGGCCACTAAGTTGAAGAATGGTTAGTTTATGGTGGTTAGTAAACTGCCTCAAATAACATATGAGTTACACAAATCAGAGGCTCCACAGTTGACTTAAAACTGATAAAGTAAATACTGAAAACCTTTACAAACAAATCCCTGAACTAATAAATCTCACATTTGTCACGTAGGTGATGTAGCACTTTTTCCCTTGTTTCGACCAAAAGCACTACAAATGAACCATCAGAAGTGTTAATCCCAAAGGATTTTGTTGCTCTGCACAGGACATGTAAATCAAATATCAAATAACATTTAAGATTTAAATATAAAGGTTGTTAGGCTTCACAATAAGAACTGGCTAATATTGTAATGAACACCATGAAGGGTTATTAAAAACTTAAAGGCATTACAAAAAAGTAAGATAAATGACAAAGAGTCAGTCAGTCATTTGTCATATAAAAGCATGAAGCTCAGAATAAAATGCATGTATGAAAGGACAGTATAAAGTATAATTTAGTCCAATTAAATATGTCATAAATCATAGGTCAGATCAAAAGAGTGTTGCCTTCTAAAGATCATGGGAAAGTGAGCTCAACGCCTTTTGGTAAGATTCATCTTATAGAGTGAAATACAATAAGATTCATACATTTAGTGTAAATGTGCAAAGGTAAAGAAATTTCTATCTGATCATGTTGAAGAAAGAATGATATGGTTTAAAATCCCATCCCTGGTGCTCCTGTGTCACCTCCATAGTTAGAACAAATCAAGGTTAAGTTCACATGAGAAACACCCTGGGCCCCTTGTTAAGGCACCTCCCAATGCATCACAAATCATAAATATAGTAAATTAAGTGAATGGGCCCACTGAAAAACTGAGTCTAAGTCAATAGAAAGTTAAACTGCTTTATTACAAAATTCAATAATAAGGTGATATAGAGGCAATGCTATAAAAGCTTTTAGTGAATAGGGCAATACAGAGAAATGCAAAATCAGAAATTAGTCTAAGTCCCAAGTGGGCATCAAAATTAGGAGAGTAATGAACATCATCCATAGTAGAACAGGAAAGACTTCTGGCTCACCCCCAAAATCAAGTGTTCTTATACATTACTTTCACATATCAAATTAACAGAACTGCAGAATCACCGTGGTGTGATCAACAGTATCATTTCATCAACAAAGCACAGTAAAATTACGTATTATATATTGGCTTACCTTGTACGCACTAACCTACTATGAATAATTAGTCTGCCCCCTCTATGCTAATGCCATCTGGTGATGCTAGAAACGCGATACCTAAACAACAGTGTGGTATAGGAATGAGTAGGCACAGTGATCTAGCAGAAAGACCTTGAAGAAATAGTTGCAGTTCATGACTGAGCAAGGGAAAGTTAATTTAAAGCAGCATGAACTATTAGAATAACAATGGAAATAAATAATAATCTGCTTGACTAGGTGCAACAGATACGACAGGCAGTGAGGTGCAGGAGGAAGTCATGAGTGCAAAAGGTGACTTCCATCTTAGATGAGATGGCGTTTAGTCTACGTTGAGGCCTTGTTAACAAGGGTTAAGAAAACACACTTCTACACATAATAGAGAATTTGTTTCAAAGACTATATTGTTGTATACAATTGTAATCAAGTGTGAAAATACATACTGGTCATCGTTAATGATGCACAAAAATATAAACATGGGAGCTGGGAGCAGGGGAGCTACACGTCTGTCTATATTGTGTCTCTTCACTTCTCAGGATAAAGAGTGTATCCTACTAATGTAGCTGTGTGTTCAGGTTTAGCAGTCATTGTTTAGGGCCCCATCCTACAGTGCATCCTGAACGTCTGTGGACTCAATGCCAGTCTGTGCCCCAAGAGAACCGAGCTTTTCACGAACGCTGATCTCTACACTACAATGGACTGCTCGGCTTTGGAGACAACGCTTCATTGTTTATTATGGTTTATCTGTGTGCTGTACCCCCACTGCAGCTTAAATGCACATTCTGCAAGCATTATCACACTGGGAGACTCAATAAGTCCTTGGGATTCTACATAACCTTCAAATTGTACAGTAATAAGCATGTTACTAGATCGAGTCCACCAACCAGTTACAGCACATTTGCTTAAACCCCTAAGAAGCAAGTTACCTATTATGTTTGAAGATCAAAAGCAGCCAGCTTAGAACAAAAATGGAGTAGCAAGATGGATGTTGTATGGAATCTTCGATGATTTCTGAGAGTCCCTTTTTTGTGGTAGTGATGTATAACTCTTTATGGGCATTTATTTGTGTGCATGCATCTTTCTTTCTTTTTTTTCTTTCTTTCCTTCTTTCTCTCTTTCTTTCTTTCCTTCCTTTATTTTTTCTTTCTTTCTGTATATTTCTTCATTGTTTGAATATTTAAACATCGGCAACATTGATGAGAGGTGGTAGAAGCAAATTAGTAGTCTTATTTAAGATGAAAAGGCTCCAAGGAAGAGGTGAGTCCTCAGGTGCCACTGGAATGATAGAATTTTGCTTTTCTAGTAAAGAGCCAGAGGTGTGGGGTTCTACATGATGGAGCATTGTTATAGTAGGGATCTAACCCTAATTTATTTGTTTTGGTGAGGAATTTGAGAGGGAGGGTTTGGAGCCTGACCAAAAGCTTCTACTTAGAAGGTAGACAGTACAAAGTTTGCAAGGTAGGTAAGAGCTGAGGAATGCAAGCCTTAAAGACCACGTAAAGCATGCAAATTCCATCGTTTGTTAACAAGTGAAGTGATTTTAGAGCTTGAAGAATAATGATAGGCGCTCTTCAAATTAAGCAACTTCTGTTGGCTGCTAAGTACAAACAGCACTGTCCATGTATAAACTAATGCTCCTATTTTAAAAAAGGATGCTTTGTAACATTTTTTCATTCCCTATTTTGAGGTCAAGATACTTCAAAGACTGCAAACAATAATGATAACAAAGAAGTACCATGGCTAGTCTCTCTCTGGATGAAGATTTTCTATCCAAATTTCCACTGATGATTGACTGAGCCATATACTGGTACAGAGCTGGAATAATGATTCGATGAACTCAATAGGGAATTAAATTTTCCTTAAAGTTGATCAAAGAAAGTGGCATCTCAAATCCATTCTCAGCATCTAGAAATGTCATTAAATCGGGCTTACAATTTTCAGACAGATACCAAAGCACTTCAACTAAAAAATTAGCTTGAGCTGCTAGGCTTCATTCTGGACCCCAATATATTAGCTAAATTATTCCACCAGGTGGTACAATGTGTGTTTAGGTGCATGATATGTACTAAATTGCAGTGGGTTTTGCAAGCCTGAAGAATGACACATAATGACCCCTGAATAAAAGATCAAGGTAGATCCCAGACTCCCAGACAGAATTGTCTCTAGCAATAGGAAACCACTATCTCTGGGATTTTTTTTATAAATCTCAGAGCCAAATTCACTGGGCCCGGTGGGAGGTCTACAGGTAAGGTATTAATAAACGCGATGATCTCTTCACCTTCTATTGAACATTCTAGATTGGTGGACTCTTCATAATGCAAAGCATAGTTAAATCGTGAAAGCAACAGATCTACCTGTTCATTAGAAGAATGGGATATTTTGTTATAAAATGTGAGCAGATTGGTGAATGTCACAGATATTTTAGCATGTCCTGTTACAGGCTCCTACTTGTGGGCATGTGATGTCCCCTTTAGTTCTCTTATGTTTAACCTGTCGGTAGAGATGTTTTCCTATTGTATTGTCGTCTGTGTAAACCAGTTGTCTTTACCTAGTAGTGCTATGTTCTTGCTCTTAGAAAGTATGTATTGCTGCAAGAGGTTCTTTAGCATTCTTTTTCTAGTTCACCCTTAAACCTACAGCCGCGTGTTTTTTTTTCTAGCTTATTTAATTTAATTTTCTCATAACAGCAGTGATCAGCAAGTAAAGCACATTTAAGTCTGTTTGTGGCACCTGTATGTCAGGAGTTACCTAAAAGAAGTCTAATCGAGCTTCAGTTGAGAACCAAATATATGCTCTCTAGCTTTATCTATCCACATGTATTTCAGTTTGTATTTGTGCATCACTTTACTAGTTTGCATTCATGCATCAATTACTGAAGGTGCATCACAACCATGTGTCTGGAGGATTTCATCCCCTTACGAGCCCCAGAAAAGTTTAACTGGGAGAATGTGTCATTAAAGTCATCTCCTGTAATAATTTCCTGTTATGTTGTTAGAATGGTCATTTTCGGAATTGAAGCTGCGGGATCACTAGTTAGGGCACTGTATTAACAGACTAGTGTCAAAGTGTTGACTTAAAAGTTTATATGGGCTGTGATCCAGCAGCTCTAAGGATCAGGCTCATATTTTATGATCTGTAACTCTGTATGCCTATACAAATAATGTAATATCTTTTATGTGCCATCGATGTGCAAGAGAATAAACGCTCTTGAAAAAGGTATTTACGTTTCCAGCTTAAACTGTTAACCTTTTCTAAAGATGTTTTTGCCACTGACAACATGAGGATGTTGGCACTGGTGCCCCTTAGATTTTTTTTTAACAAATCCACATTGTAGGAAAATGCCTCTCATTGAATGGTTTCCCCCTAACGTTTTGCCTTTTGTTGATGCTAGTTATGAATGAAAGTGTGCTGGGACCCTGCTAACCAGGCCCAAGCACCAGTGTTCTTTCCCTAAACTGTACATTTGCCTCCACAACTGGCACAGCCCCAGCACACAGCAAAGTCCCTTGTAAGTGGTACTCTTGGTACCAAGGGCTCTGTGGCCAGGGAAGGTCTCTAAGGGCTGCGGCATGTATTATGCCACCCTGGGGACCCCTCACTTAGCACATGCACACTGCCTCACAGCTTGTGTGTGCTGGTGGGGAGAAAATGACTAAGTCGACATGGCACTCCCCTCAGAGTGCCATGTCTACAACCCCCTGCCTGTGGCATAGGTTAGTCACCCCGCTAACAAGCCCTACAGCCGTAAGGCAGGGTGCACTATACCACAGGTGAGGGGATAGTTGCATGAGCACTATCCCCCCACAGTGCCTAAGCAAATTCATAGACATTGTAAGTGCAGGGTAGCCATAAAAAGTATATGGTCTGGGAGTCTGTCAAACACGAACTCCACAGTTCCATAATAGCTACACTGAATACTGGGAAGTTTGGTATCAAACTTCTCAGCACAATAAATCCACACTGATGCCAGTGTGGGATTTATTAAAAAATGCACACAGAGGGCATCTTAGAGATGCCCCTGTATACCAGTCCAATTCCTAATGTTAGGCTGACCAGTCCCTGCCAGCCTGCCACATCCGGATGGGTTTCTGGCCACATGGGGTGAGTGCCTTTGTTATCTGTGGCCAGGAACAAAGCCTGCACTGGGTGGATGTGCTTCACACCTCCCCCTGCAGGAACAGTAACACCTGGCGATGAGTCTGAAAGGCTCTAGCCTGGTGTTACAGCGCCCCAGGGCACTCCAGCTAGTGGAGATGCCCGTCCCTCCGGACACAGCCCCCCACTTTTGGCAGCAAGTCCGGAAGGGGATAATGAGAAAAACAAGGAGGAGTCACCCACCAGTCAGGAAAGCCCCTATGTGTCCTGAGAATAGGTGACCCCTGCCTTAAGAAATCCTCCATCTTCTTTTGGAGGATTCCCCCCAATAGGATTAGGGATGTGCCCCCCTCCCCACAGGGAAGAGGCACAAAGAGGGTGTAGCCGCCCTCATGGACAGTAGCCATTGGCTACTGCCCCTCAGACCTAAACACACCCCTAAATTGAGTATTTAGGGGTGACCCTGAACCCAGGAAATCAGATTGCTGCAACCTGAAGAAAGAAGAAGGACTGCTGACCTGAAAGCCCCGCAGAGACGACAGAGACAACAACTGACTTGGCCCCAGCCCTACAGGCCTGTCTCCAGACTCAGAGAACCTGCACAGTGACTCATCCAGCGGGACCAGTGACCTCTGAGGACTCAGAGGACTGACCTGCACCTAAAGGACCAAGAAACTCCAGAGGACAGCAGCTCTGTCCAAATCTACAACCCAGAAACCATCTTTAAAGAAGACTCCAGCCTCAGTCCGGAAGCGTGAGCCTTCACACTCTGCACCCGACGCCCCTGGCCTGTGTCCAGAGAAACCAACACTGCAGAGAGGACTCCCAGGCGACTCCAACGATGTGGACACCCTGAGTCGACCTCCCTGCACCCCCACAGCGATGCCTACAGAGTAGATCCAGAGGCTCCCCCTGACCGCGACTGCCCGGTAACAAAGGAACCCGACGCCTGGAGAAAGCACTGCACCCGCAGCCCCCAGGACCGAGAGGAACCAACCACTGGTGCAGGAGTGACCAGCAGGCGGCCCTCATCCTAGCCCAGTAGGTGGCTGGACCGAGAAGCCTGTCTGTGCCCTGCCTGCATCGCCAGAGTGACCCCCCGGTCTCTCCATTGTTTCCTATTTACAACCCGAAGCCTTGTTCACACACTCCACCTGGCCGCCCCTGTGCCACTCAGGGTGTATTTTGTGTGTCTGTTTGGGACGCCCCAGTGCTCTACAAAACCCCCCTGGTTTGCTCCCCGAGGACGCAGATACTTACCTGCTAGCAGAGTGGAACCGGAGTACCCCTGTTCGCCATAGGTGCCTATCCTATTTGGGCCCTACTTTGACCTCTGCACCTGACTGGCCCTGTGTTGCTGGTGCTGGGTGTTTGGGGTTGACTTGAACCCTCAACGGTGGGCTGCCTGTGTCCTGGAGACTGAACTTGTAAGTGCTTTACATGCCTGAGAAACTAACCATTACTTACCTCCCATAGGAACTGTTGATTTTTGCAGTGTCCACTTTTAAAATAGCTTATGGCCATTTTTGCCAAAACTGTGTACATTACTGTTTTAATTCAAAGTTCCATACTTACCTGGGTGAAGTACCTTACAGTTTATGTACTTACCTAAAATCTGAATCTTGTGGTTCTAAAATAAAGTAAGAAAAGAATATATTTTTTATATAAAAAACCTATTGGCCTGGAGTTGTATTTGAGTGTGTGTTCTCATTTATTGCCTGTGTGTGTACACCAAATGCTTAACACTACCTTCTGATAAGCCTACTGCTCGACCACACTACCACAAAATAGAGCATTAGTATTATCTAATTTCGCCACTATCAACCTCTAAGGGGAACTCTTGGACTCTGCACACTATCTCTCACTTTGAGATAGTATATACAGAGCCAACTTCCTACACAAATTTTTTGGGTTTAGGACGCATTGCCACATTAGTATGCAAACATGTTTTTTCTGAGATGGAAAACATTCCTTCTTCAAATAATTTTTGTATCTCAGTTGATCCTTATACCAGACATTCTTTTTTACTTTTTCTTATTGTCACCCTCCTCTCCATCCTAAACCATCCTCATCCATCTATATCTGTTCGCCCCTCTGTCCTGTCCGTGCCTAGGCTGCCTCCTCCTGCCCTTCCAATACTTCTCCATCCACCTTCATGGTGCCTGGAGGTTTGGGCTCGTCCACATTTTCCCACCATAAACCCCCTTTCTATTCCCTTGCATAGGTGTTTGTTTAGAAATGCACTTCCAAGAGGCCAGGCAATTTTTCCCCTGAACATTGTCTCCTTGTCAGTAAAGAAAAAAAACACTATCTCTAAATCACAGTACCCTCCATCCTTTCTGGAATCGGAAGTATATTAAAAAACATAACGATCAGAAAGCCATAAATGACATAACTTTTAAATACAGCCTTGATAACTGGTGAAGTATTCAAACTCTGGGTGTCTTGCGTTTTTGGGTATCTTTTAATTCCTAATAGCCGACATTCCATACTTTCAAATCTGTTTTACCAGTCAGTGTCGGTGGAATTACTTGCTTCACGAAATCTGTCATTTGAGATCTCTTGGATTTGTGTCACTTAGATGGAGGAAATGTTAGATGAAGGAAAAACTAAAGAAGGTGAAAGCCATGGTGGGGTTAATAAGTCTCTTGTCTCCAGCCTGGGAAATAATTTTCTTTTCATCAGACTGCCTTGGAAGTAAACAACAAATATGCATAAACAAGATCACCTTCCCTATGGGGCTAAATGGTACTCATTAGGCACGAGGAATGCTCAGAGGCTCTGGAAATATATCTTTGTTTTTGCCCACAACCAATTCTTGCTATTGTTCTGAAAACCAATTAATAATGGTTTATTCTGTCTTATCTCCAGTGTGCCTTCGGTTCCTGCAGCACTCCAGTTCTTTCCTGAATGCCCTCTCTATGGATGTTGGATTGCAAGATCAGTTATTCACATTTTCAAATTTGCTCTCCAGGATTTTCATTTTAACCTCAGGCTTTGAGTCGACTCCTTGAAAATGGGTTCCAAATTTGAAATCCTTATTTCCGATTGCAAATTAGTCTTAGATAGCTGGTCAGTCTTCTCAGCCAATCCCTCAATTTTTCATCAAATCTTTCTAAAGTGGCCCTATGATGTAGTTCTAGTGTCCTTGACCTCTTAGAATATAATATTTTAAAGTGTTTTGGTAGATGGCTCAGATTACGGAGCTCTTGTCATGCCATAGGCCTCCTTAAGAGCGATCTGACCTTTTTTAGCTTGAAAAGTTACTTTCCCTTTTATAGATTTTACTTATTTATATTTATAACACTTATAGAGTGCATTTGTACCATACAGGTATCCTGGAGTGGGAGTCTCTACATAGACATAAGCAAACTGCTATAGCACAACGCAGATCAGTGGATTGTAGATTACACAGGGAAACCCCAAGTTTTCAAGGCTTTACAAAAGCATAGTAGGTCAGCTGCAGATCTTAAGGTGACTGTAAAATATTCCATAGCTGAGCCGTTATGACCATAAAGGCTCAACTACCCTGTCCTGTTTTTAGAAATTTTGCGACACAAATTATATTTGCGGTGTCTGACTAAGGACATCTCCTTCGAATCATATCTTTTTAATCTTCTTTTTGCAGGGGCAGGGGCCATTACCCTGAAGTGCTTTAAAAACCATGCACAGAGATTTAAAGGCAGGTCTCTTTTTTTATCAGTGGCAGTGAAGTTCCTTCGTAGCGTGAGGCCAACGATCTTCTAGACCTGTTGAATGCCAGTTTAGCAGCTGATGCTTGGACTTGGTACAGTCTGTTTACTGGATAGTCCGGTAACCCTAGCTACAAGGCATTGAAATAGTCAAGCCTACTTAGTATCACCCTTTGCTCAATCAAAGTTTTATCTTGGGGGGCAACAGTGGTAGATGTTTCTCTGGCCGCGGAGAACTGCGTAGCAGGTGTCAGCAACATTATTTACATGGCTCTCCATGGATAGCTTGTTGTCATAAGTGAATCTCAGTTTGCGGACCCTCTCTGAATGTTTCAACTCTTCACCAGAATCAAACAGGAGAGTTAGAAATATCAGGTTACCACTCAGCTTCCCAACCAACAATCTTTTAATATCAACACGAGTATAACCACTTGTCCCAGTATTCACAAAGGAGTCCCTCTAGTTTCTTTTGGGAGTCTCTCACCAGTTATTTTCTACCACAAGTATATTATTACTCAGGTGTACTCATAGCTAATAGCATCATCATGGGGACTCCTGCTTCTCCCTACCAAGGGGGTAGTTACCACCTAAGTCCTAGAAACTATTAGGGATCCATGAACAGAAATACTAAAAAGTGCAGTGAAAGTGACAAAGTGATCTAAAAATGCCTCTATCACTCAGCTACGATCCAACTTCACTATGGCTGGGATAGGGTATGTTTAAAAACAAATATAAATGTGATAGGAACGAATTACGTGCCCTTCACACATATCAGATCAGGTCGACATGTTTCAGCCCACTCTTTCCCAATAGGGTCATTGGCTTTCTTTACAGCCAAAGAATCAATGGATCCTAAAGTGCCCTGATATGGGCTTTACCTTCCTGGACTTCTCCATCTAGTGCAATGACTTCGCAAGCTCCATACTTGTGGTGCTCAACTGCTTCTTTGGTGAAAACATATATATAGGGGTCATATTTTTAATTCATATAATTTCTTTGAGATAACTACTTCCATACCTTTTTCTAATCTGGAGATGCAAACTCATACCATACTTTGTGCACTACCCTAGATCAACTAACATACACCACATATCCAAAATGTATTTACATAGTCCAAAAGAAAATGAACATAAAAATTAAAATAAAAACAAAGATAAAAAGGAGAACATTTCACTCTATTTTTGTATGGCAGTCCCCCCAAATTCAAAGATGACCTTCTTTATTTATTCATAACACACAAGTATCTACCATTTCACCTACCTTATTAAGAGAATCACCTACTCCTTCTGTTTTTTACAGAGTCACATCTCTTGATGTTTAACAACACTATAAAGGCAAGCGGATTGGAACATCATTATTCTGCTCATACTTATCATAGCCTTTGCATAAACCTTCCTCTATGAATCAGCTTTCCTTAAAATATTTGAAATAGATGGGCATTATCAAAATGGGGAAACTTTCCTTGCATCAGATGCCCATACTAGCAGCAGGCAACAGAAAAAAGACAGTAAAAAAACTGGCTTTCTGATGGTTGTTCCATACACACTTATATGTAATCACCTCAATCATCGCATTAACCTGTAAAGATGTTATAAATCTTTCCTCTCACTAAAATACCCTGCCCATTCTATTCCTAAAGGACTTCTGGTTGAAACAACCACAATGCAGTCAAATGCCACTGTTTAAAAGCACCAAAGATTGGCTTTGAATGCACACAAGCATTAATATGTGGTAAAATGCCTTTGTGTCCTATCGACAAGCAAGCCAAACACACTCATTAACTTAGGACTCTCTTCTCTCCCTGCCCTAATTATGTTAATAATAATTACATACATTTTCAAGGTTGCCTCTTTCACACACTAAATGATGTTTATTTTATCTCCTAAAACTCTAAATTTAACTTCCAAACATCAGCAAGTATATAAAACAGAGAGGAGAAGGCCTTCATTTTGAAGAGGGCAACGCAGTTAAAACAGGCTCTGAATAGAAAACTAACCATGATTTATGGCTCACCCCACCTTCTTATCTTACAGGAGTCATTTCTTCAAAACATTATTAAATGTTTCTAATTTTATGTGCCCCTCCACTTACTTGTGTTAACCTCTGAATTCACTCATGCAGCAGCTTGTATGACCAGGCAATTACAAACTGTGGCCTCTACCTTTTCTTTTTCAGCTATTCAGGCCTATGATTGCTCACAGCTGTGGATCAGACAGTTTAATTTAGCAGCTGCAGGAGAAAGCAATAAAATCCTTCCATAAATACAATGTTTTTTATAATATATATTTTTCAAATATTTCAAAAAATGTAACAGCTACAAGGTCCTGAGAATTATAAAACAGTTTTTTTAGGGAAAGTACAAAAAGGGGGTGAATGCACTTTCCTCTAGTGTAGGCTATTAATCAAATCGAGCTAGTAGCTCTCATCCTCACATATAACCTTTTTTTCAAACATTACTCCACAACTGATCCTTATCTTATTATTTTCTCTATATCATTGGAACCTTGAAAAACGTAAATAGGAGTAAAAAATAAAGAAATATTAACTATCTATCAAGCTGGGAATAAGAAGGTCTTCGGTTGTCTCCCATCCCACAGCTGACAAGCCCACCGCTGCTTAGCTTTCTAAATAAATCTTAAAGAATATCGGTATAGTTAGGTGTTGGGACCTGCTGGTTATTACTCCAAAGCCTAGGAACTAGCTACTATTTTTTTTGAGAAACCAGGACAAAAAAGATTATTTTGTTTCCACTTTAAAAAAACACATAAGATAAGTCCTGAGTCAAAATCACAATTCTATTATTTTATTGGGCAGAGATGCGTGTATTAGTTTAAGTGTGTCACAGTCATTGGGGGATTATTATTAAAGACTGCCAATTCCAGAAGCGCAGGGTATGTTTTAGATTAAAATCAGGGGTGGAGTTCTATGTCTTGTTTTAAAAAAAATCCATATATAACTCCATCCTCCGTCTTTACAAGTTATGAATTTTTCTGGGAATAATTATTTGGATGCATCTACTCTACTTCTTTCCTCCATGTCATTGTTCCTCCACCCCATAGTTGGTACTGACTCTATAGAGTTGTAAACAAAAGTCACAGATCTCTATTACATCACTTGGGTCCAAGGGATCTCATCATTAAGGCCCTGGTGATGTTGCTTCAAGTGGTAAATCCAACGTTGTTATTTTTGTAATACATTTCTGTCTGCATGTACATCTGCATTGTCAAGGGTCTCCAACACCACCCATTTCAAATCATCCACTGTATGTTGTGCAATCAGAAAATTATTACTCATGCTAGTTGTGATTCTTTGGGACCTAATATTACTCCTTTTTTCTCATATGTGTGTCTTGACCTTCCTGCATGTCATGCCTATATACCGCATGTTGCAGAGGCATGTTATCATCTAAACTACATGTATTGTATTACAATTAGTGTGATTCCTTGAAACCCACTGGAACCCAGGTGTAAAATCTATGGTTGTGGTTACCGAGTTTAGGTGGCATACAATGCATAAACCACAGGGGAAGTGACCCCTTGGAGCTAGGTCCCACATTGTGGTGATGGTATTGAAGTGGTGTGGATTCTTTTTTGCCATCAGACAGTGCAGAGGCTGCCCAGGAGGCTTCACCATCCACCACGACAGTGCAGCCATCAGACAGTGCAGAGGCTGCCCAGGAGGCTCCTCCATCTACCACCACACTGCAGCCGTCACCGCAAGCGGACGCCATGTAGGCCACACTCCAGGGGCTGATGTGCAGGTTGTCCCCTCCAGAAGCAGTGGGCAAGTCACCCACCTGAGAGACTGTGGCCTTGCACTCCCCAGGACAGAGCAATGGACATGTTGGTCCCCCTCCCCCGGAACCAGTGGGCAAGTCACTCACCTGAGAGACTGTGGCCTTGCACTCCCCAAAGAGTAATGGGCATGTTGCCCCCTCCAGAAGCAGTTGGGAAGTTCCTGTATTCAACTGAGGTGCCCCCCCATTCCCCTGAGATGCCTTCTCACTTGCAAAATGATGCCCCTGCAGTGTTCTCCTCGGATGTGTCAGGATACAGGTTGGGCCTTGGACTTTGACCTGTGGTCTTGTGTGCCCTTATGACTTTGGACTGGGCATTGGTCCTTTATAAACATTTGTATATATTTGGTTCATGTGGTGGGTTTTGTTATGCTAATACATTGTCTGTACCTCAGCAATCTGGTCCGTGTTTTATTATGCCATGTGTTGTGTGCCATTGGTTTACATGTGCAGCTGGTTGTGTGTATGGTGTGTGTGTGTGTTGGGTTGTTTTCCTCCCACCCACCCTTGTGTGCTAGGCGGCTGTACTCACCGTCGTCGTCTTCGTCGGCGTTGGTGTTCCAGGTGGAGCATTACATAGAAAATCATCGGGAAGACTGGCAGTTCGGGTCCCATGGCGCGTAGTTCTTCCTTGTATCTCCAATGGTGAGCCCTTTCACTTCTCAGCTCTGTTTCCGCCTGGCTTTTGTTGGCATTAGTACCACCCCTGAAAAGGTGGAGGTTTGCAGTGTCTTAATATTGTGGGCGGTAATTTGTCTCCCGCATGGCTTTTGGCGGCTAACACCAAGGTGAGTGTTGTTTCCACCCTGGTGGTTGGTGTGGTACTTTGGCTGTCTGTGGGAGCTATCAGCACCATGGTCATAATTTGGTGGTACTTGCCGCCAGCCTGTTGGCAGTATTACCACCACTTTATCACTCACTGCCAGGGTCATAATTGGGGCCTTATTTATAATTCAATTTCAATGATACCAGTACTAACCCTTCGCCTGAGTTGAATTCACTTTCAAAATTTAGTTCTATTTATGTTTTTCACTTTACCTTTATCATCAGCAGATGAAACCAGCCATAATTTGGTTAATAAAATACATAAAAGTAAAAACTAAATGTGACTTTAAAGGGGAACAATTGTTCTAATGGATGTTCCTGCTCCTTGTAAGATCGGAAAGATAAATCATCATCTTCACTTGTGCTTGGAAGGTGGAGCCTGCAGATGAGCCAATAAGAATGTCCAAGGAGTTAGTGAAGCCTCCTCTAGTGGTGAACAGCAAAGCTACCAGATAGGTGCGCATGTCCCTAGATGTGTGCATGCAATACTTATTGATGTGGACGCATGCAGTGGTGTAACAAACCTTGAGGGCGCCCCCTGCAAAGTACATGAAGAGGCCCCTTCCGGACCCCCTCCAGAGCTTTCAGGCAAGGGTATTGTGCTGAGGGTCCCCCTGGACTTTGCCACCCACCACACCAGGAGGTCTGCTTGGGCTTTTGTTACGCTGCTTGGTGCATGTGTATGTCCTTTAGTTCACAACTAAGTGTGTGCCTGCTTTTTTCATGTAGTTGAACTTGCCTGTGGATATGTGCATGTGCAGTTGTGTGGACTGCCCTCTGCATTTAGGTGTTATCTTTTCCACATTTATAGACTGTTTGGAGTACTCTAACTGCAGGTCAACATGATCCTCATTCATTCAGTACTACAGTAGGGCTCTTTTTTACATGTTTCATTGTTTTAGAGGCAGCCCTTATTTGCTCAATGTAAGTTTATCATGTGGGCCTGGGCCATTATTCACTTTTTTATGGCAGTAATAGAGCCTCTGATTCAATTTAATATTCTCTGTTTACTTTCTTAGAGACATTACTATTCTCTTCAGTCTTTTCGTGCAGGCTCTCTTTCATTCTAGTCACGGCTGTAGTGCAGGCCTTCCTTCGCTCCCCTCATGGCTGTGGTGGAGGCCCTCTTTCACACTTTTCCTGGTTGTAGTGGAGACCCTCAACTACAGCTGTGGCCTGTCCTTTGGTACTGAGGGGCCACATCTCCTTGCCTTTTTCCCCTCAAGAAGAGTGTCTGTCAGCAAAGGTCAGCCTGACAGACACTTCTCATTTTCAGGTCAGTGAGCCAGGAGCTAGACATACGCTATTTGCACAGGCTCTTGGCTGCCTCAGCTGAACGTTGCTGGGCTGAGGATGTCACAGCTCCTGTCAGCATGACCTCCTCAATTCAGCAAAGGTCCTCAGGGCGCCCCCCTCGTGGAGACGGATAGTGACACTCATTGCCTGAAACCTGGGTGCTTCAGTTTTAAGCCAAAAAGCACCCATGGCTGAGTGTTAATCAGTGACACATTGTCACTGAGTGTGGTGGGGTCAGCAGTCTCACTGACCCCATCCCACTCTGTGACAAGGTTAGGGCTGCTGCCATCCCTCATTCTCTGACCTAAGGTCAACTAATGAGGGAAAGCAGCAGTCCCAACCCTCCTGTCACCTCCAACACTGAGTTTGCATGTAAGTGTGTGTGTTTTTTTTAATGAATGTTTTGTATGTGTGTTTGTGTATGTTTGATTATTTGCTAATGAGTGTTGTGAATGGATGTGTGGGTGCATGTGTGTGGGCACATGTGTGTGAATGAATGAGTGTAGTAGGTGAGTGTGTATGTGTGCATGTGTGTCCTGTCTACCACCCTCCCTCCTAAAATTACAGCCCACCACTTCTCATTTCCTCTCTTTGTGGAAGCCAGGAATGCCCACCTTCACTCTCTGGATGGCTGTAGTGGAGGGGCTCATTCTCCCTCATTAACTCTCTTTATAGCTGTCTTGGAGGTCCTCATTCTCTCTTATCATTATTGGAGAAGAGGCCGCCGTTCATGGGGTTGGACCCAAATACATTTATGACTGGTAATCATGCTAAAAGAGCCTGTGTTGGTGAGAAAAGCAGTGCTTGCAAAAAAACACCCTTACCAAGGAATTTACAAAAGCAGAGATATGGTGGTAGTAATGTGTGAGCAGAACATTTATGCATATTTTTGGGTTGTATTTTGTTGTGGTCAGGATGTTGTATATTTGAGCTGCTGTGCTGCAAAATTGAACTGTGTCATTATTGTGATATATTGTGTTTTTTGTGATGCATTCAGTTTTGACTGTTTTGTCCTGTTTTTTTTTTGTTGCATTGTAATTATGCTTTATGCTATATCATTGTGTGTCCAGTGTGTATGCCTAAAATTATAATGTTAACAATTCTTTAAATATACATAAGGTGTGCTTTGATTCCACCCACAGGAACATAACTTTCTCACCTGATGCTACTGGTGTATTATTCTGCCTTTACAGAAATGGTTCAATTGGAAGGCTTATGGGTGTATTTATAAATCTGCAAAATACACTTTACAGTCACACTGTGTGATAAGTTCATATCTTTATCTCCTTTATCCATTCTAAATTGAAAGCAGTCCATTCTTGCTACTTTTTCCTATCATTGGCAAAAGCTAACATGACATAATTGAATATAATAAACAGTATTTGTGCATGTAACACACATAATCAGCATTGTTCAATGTATGTGTTTACAAGCACTGGCACATTAAAGAAGGGCTTATTTGCTTTGCCAAGGCCAGTTCTGTATCTTAAACTGATAAAATAAAGCACAAGACTGTTAAGTCGATTCAGAGATTGCAGTCCTATATAAATGCTACTAACCAATTCAAACTGTATTAAGTGTTTCTAATTTCAGCACAAGAACACCATAATAGAGTACAGAAACCTGTATCTATATAATTACAAATACATTTTTGCAAACTGTCCCAAAGCTGAAATGAAGTGTGCATTAAGATAATTCTTTCTCAACATATTTTGTACGCCATCAATCTCAGACACAAACTCCCCAACTGTAAACATTTGAGGCCCAGCTGTTTTCATCATTGTTGAATGGATAAAGCAATCCTTGTAGTGTACAAGGATGTGGTGCCTTCAGTACTGGAACTGCCTTCAAGTCACAACCGTTTCACCTAAATGTTGACTTTCTGTATTTTCAGTGTGGACGTAAGAGCAGCACTCAGCTATACTTCTCTCAATGTAGGGCCAGTTCCTACCATCCCTTCCAAGACATGATTTTCAATATGGTACTAGACAATGAAATATAGAAAATGTATTCATCCTCCACAGTACCAGAGAAATTGGACAGCTACATCACTTGACTCGTATGCTGTTGCACATCAAATAAATATTTCATATTATATTTAGTGAGGGAATTCACCTTTCTGAGTTGTTGCCCCAGTCTTTACACATTTCTTTAGGCTAGATGTAGTGGTGTACTGACTTTGAGCACTGTGAGACTGCCATTCAGTATCCCAGGTAGTTGTCATTTATAAAGCATTGGCAAGAACCACCGTCACAGTCAATGCATATTGCTGTTTGGTGTAGGGTTGCATCAGCGTGAGACAACTCTGCACCAAACAAAATAAAAAACAAATATTCTCACGCCATGAGAGTCATCTCCCATGGCGTGGGGAACATTACTTACATTTTACTGTCTCTCACTGCAAGAGTGTCCTTGGCGGTGATGGAAAAACAAAACATGGCTACATGTCCGCTTATCTAAAATGGGTGGTCAGCCAGACATGTAGCCATTTCTCCATGGCGACGTCAAAGATGTTTAGCTATAGTGATGATTTAGTAGTCAGTGCTATAGCCAAACATATGGCCCGCTAAAATTTAATTCGGGTGGGCAGACAATTATGTTGCCAGGATGTATACTCAATCACCATTGCGGTCCCATAATATTTTAAAAATCATATCTATTGAGTCTCTTGTTGTCCAAGGCCACTTTAAGATGATTTTGTTTTTGTAGTCTCTAAGGACAAGAGACATGTTTTTTATCCTCTGCTATCTATAACATTTAATGCATCAAGAAAACATTAAAGGGAGAGTCATTCTAAGACAAAAAGCTATCAGATCTGGTGGTTATGGAGGCCAAATTATTAAAATGCTGAGCTACTTTACAGAACTCATTGAGTTTAGAGGTCATTTAACTGAGGGGGGAATCTAAGTTTAAAATTAGGGAGGTAATATTCTAGGTTGTCCCCACTAATTAATAAGTCTTAGGACTTTTCTTAGACTCTATTGCTGATGCCCAAGTATCTGTGCTCTGGTTCAATAGGTGATGTGAGGATTTCTGAAGTTCAGTAGGAATTTAAGCTTTTTGAAGAACTATTCTCAAAGAATTAGCTAAAAAAGATTCTGTGTCCTTTAATTTAAAAATGGAGAATCATACCAAAGATGATGTAAGATCAGACCTGAAAGAATGAAGAAGATAAAATGTTCCTGTGATGGCCAGGGAGTGGTTGGCCTCAGTGGTGGTTTCTTGAAAGTCAAGTAAGGTCACTGGACTATGACCTTTAGTGGATAAAGAGGAAATGGATTTGGACTAATTTTTATTACCGACTTTGATAGTGTCAGCTTTCGCAGTTGACAGCATCTTTAGTTCATCACTCAATGGACTTTACTTCTTGCTGTCAAATTAGACTGCATAATAGCTTGCAAGACCCCATAGCATCTGCAATACCCATGGCATGTGATACATGTTTAAGAATGAGGTCTGGCCTCATCCCATCTGCTTCTTTGTTCTAAAGAGCTGTGGAGAGTGCTGTGCAGAGTGTTGTTGGAGCCCTCGATGGCTTGACATGTTTACAGGACGATGTGCTGATATATGGTAAGAAGTGGGATAAGAAAAATGTCAGAGCATGAGGTGTGTTGGAAAGATTGAATATAATAAACAGCATTTGTGCATGTAACACACGTAATCAGCATTGTTCAATGTATGTGTTTACAACCACTGGCACATTAAAGGAGGGCTTATTTGCTTGTCTCATCCTTAAGAAAGATCAATGGAGTTTTGGACAAGAACACATTTCATATCTTGGAAACAAAATGATAATCAACGAGGTAAGACCAGAAATTATGTGGTGGAAACCTTCACAGAGCTAGAAACTCCTCAACTTAAGGAAGATGTTCTGCCTTTTCTGGGGATGGCAGACTTCTTTACTAGAACATTTCTTGACAAAGCACTAGTTAGAGGCACATCAAGAAGAAGGGTGTTGAGTGTTTATGGACTAATGAGTACAAGCGAGAATTTGAGGGTCTTAAGAAAGGCTTAGAGACAGCACCTGATTTTTGTGTGTTGTACCTGGTATATCAACTATTTGTATCAACAGTCTGTTTTACTGCAGAAAGATAACAATGAGGAACATCTAACTGTGCTTTCAGAGTACACAGAGGAGTCGAGAATAATTACTCTGAGAAGGGGATGCTCTATCTGTGAATTGGGGTGTACAAAAATTAGGAGGATGATAATTCACCATTGGATAAATTATTAAACCATTACAGGAGATTTTTTGTAACAGGGGCCTTGACTTGGTATCTGCTCAAATTAACAAATGGTTTGAGGACTTCAACAATACTCATTTGAAGTGGAATACACATGTGGGTCTGTCAACTACATGGCTAACTGTTTACTCAAGTCTCCAATTCTTCAGATTGAGCTGTGGAAGAGTGTTCAGTAGAAGATGAGTTATGCGTGGAAGAAACTATGGACCATATTTATACTTTTTGGTGCAAAACTGCACTAACGCAGTTTTGCATCAAAAAGTTTTGCACCAGCTTGCACCATTCTTGCGCGCCAATCGGGCACCATATTTATGGAATGGTGCAAGCTGGCGCAAAGGGTAGGCTAGTGTAAAAAAAATGAGGTTAGCCGGGTGGGGTGGCATGGGAGAAGGGGGTTTTGCACCAAAAAATGAAGTTAGGCAGGTTAGAGTAAAAAAAATGAATCTAACCAGCCTAGCATCATTTTCTGATGCAAAACCATCCATTCCACATGACAATTGTCTTAGAAAAGACAGGAGTCATCCCCATCACCCCAGTGGCCAGCACAGGAGACCTGGGTCTCCTGGGCATGGCCATTGCACCCAGTGCCATGTAGGGGGCCCCATTTCAGGGCCCCCAATGGCACTTAAAAAGAAATACTTACCAGTGCTTACCTATAGTTACCTGGGATGGGGACCCCATCCTCCGCTGTCCCTATGGTGTGGGTGTCCCTGGGGCCTGGGGAGGGCACCTGTGGGCTTATTTCATGGTGTTCCACCATGGAAATAGGCCCGTAGGGCCCGTAACGCCTGTCTGACCCATGCATTAAATAATGGTGCAAAGCAATATTTGACTCCTCCCCGTGTGTGATTTTAGCATGGGGGATAAATATGGCGCTAAGGCCATAGATTAATTTTTTGCATGGTAACGGCTACCTTGCATCTCATTGACGCAAGGTAGGTTTCCACGTCCAAAAAATGACTTTAACTCCATTAATATGGAGTTCGTTTTGCACTGAATTAGTGTACAAAAAATTTCCCTATATGTCTTATCACCCAGAATGTAACTACTAAGGCAGACTGGAAATAGAGGGAGGGTGTTGACTCTAGTTTTCAACAGTGTTTGGAGTTTGTGAAAAAAGGATGGCCTGCAATCTCTCTTCTGCACTTTGCCAGTGTTGTGAAGTCAAGTATGAACTCTCTAGCAAGGAAGGACTCTTATTTTGAGGCACCAGATTAGTGGTCCCAGAAGGTTTAAAGAGTGTTGTAATTGACATTGCCCATGAAGGACAATAGGGTATTCTCAAAATAAAGGATCATTTTCAAGAAGGTTTCTGGTGGCCAGGTATTGATTTGGCTTATGAAAGGTCTGTAAGTTTATTTATAGAGTGTCAGAATAGTAATACAGGTTGCAAAACCCGCATTCCTTCGATGGCGATTAGGGACTCACCCAATGGTCCTTGGGAAGAAATTTTGATGGATATAGTGTTTTTTTTTTAAAGAGAGGGACATACCCCTTACTATAGCAACAGTTGATCTGTTCACCAGGTGACCAGATGTTTCATGTGTGTGTGTGACTTGACATTGTTGTACATCATTATATTTTTTGAAGGCCTAAACACTAGCTATGTAAATGAGTTCAATTGAAAGTTCAATTATGTAAATGTATGTTAGGTGGAAAGTCTTAAATATTGGAATAATTCCTGTTCTCCTGGACCTATGGACCTATGTTGTACACCCCTGTTTTTTCAGTGGCTATGAAACCTTTTCTTTAGTGTAGGCCTAAATATGCTAACCAGTGCCATGTAATTACATGGTGACTGCTTCATGGCCCTCTAATTCTCTGAATTTGTTTTTGAATAAGGCTCTAGAAAAACATGGGAGAATTGACTATCTATTCTCCAATGCAGCCATGGGGCATGACGTCAAGAGCACCTTTGACATCACAGAAGAAGAGTGGACTGAGGTAAGACTTCATAACTTCGAAAGGATTCGCATTTTGAGAGTCTCCACCCACCTCAACAGTAAATTGTATTACTTGGAGGCTCTAAAATATCATTCATACACAGATATGTACATAAATACTACTAGGGTGAAACTAACCTTAGGAACTGGATACAGGCTCAAAAATGTACAGTGTACCAATCGAAAGTTGCAACTGAACACATTTTAGATGTAAATAACACAATGTGAAAACACTGCAGATTACACTCATTATCCCAGAGGAAAGGTGCCTTCCCTTTTGATTTGCAGATGAATTTTAAGGTATTAACATCATTATGTATCAGGCTACATTCTATTTGACTGACTCCCATCTGCAAGATTAAGACTTCTGTGCAGACAACAGTCTTCCATGCTCTTTGCGCACCTTTAGCAAAACCAACCAGACACCCTTACCTAACTGACTGTAGTCAACAGAACTTAACTAAAGGGGGACACTAGAGGTTGTAGATGAAACAATTTCCCAGGATCATTATAGTGAGAGTCCATTTGAAAGGCTCACACCATAGCAGAGGATACATAAAAAGAGTGCAATAAAATGGGCACTTTCTGTAGGTATAATTCAAATCCCTAATAAGAGCTTTACAGAACACCTATGCCTGAATACTGAACTGGTGGAAAAATGCTATATAAAACCATAAAATAAATAAATGACCATGAGCCTTATTTAGATCTTGGCATATGGAATACTCCATCACAAACATGACGGATATCGTTTCCATCGTATTATGATCCCATTATATCCTATGGACATCATAATGTGGTGGAGGAGATATCACTCATGTTTGTAATGGAGTTTTCCTTCCGCCAAGATCTACATCTTATGTCACTTCCGTGCACCACAAGGCAATCAACCGAGAATCTCACTTTTCACTCTCTCATCAGCTCAAAAACTTAACCAATCAGAGACATAAAGGCAAACAGATTGCTTCAGGGACCAATAGGAACAAGAAAGAGAAAGCCTGTAGAGTGCCCACGTGGTACAACAGCACTCCTGGGAAATGTCAGTTGTGTTTACTTTTTACTGCCTACCAATTCAAATAAAAAGTCATTTAGGAACAGATAGGGCAGAGGATCGCCTGAGCTGCCTCCTTGGAATCAAGCTTCATATGAGCCCTGCTCCTGAGCACCAAAAGACATTGAGCAGAGGAGATCACTTTAATTCTTTGACCGATTTGTGGATACATTTGCTGTTCACATTTGCGAGCATATGTAGTCAGTCATTCTTATGTAAAAACAAGTTAAGCCACTTATGGACATTGCATTAATATGTTAATTAAGTTTGCTAACCAGATCCATCATTCGTTATGCTGCCCAGCTGTGGGACTCATATTTTGAAGTGGTCCTTCGCCCATTTTATGTTTAATTTCTTTTTTAATTGTTGTCTAACTGATGTTAACTTAACAACATGGTCCTAGTTTAGAAAAGGAGTAGTGAATGTATGGTGCTGACTAAATGTATGGTATTCCAGTTACTGTTCATTCTTCAACTCCTTACCATAAAGAAAATATGGAAGTAATATCAGAAAATGCTGTGGAAGCACCAGGAGAAAAACAAAAAATAGCATAATTCTCCTAGTAATTATAAAAGATGTCTCACAAAGCTTCAGTATTACCGGTGCAAATGATGCTACTGATACATATTTACTAATGGCTGGGCGTTTTATACTGTAATTAAGGGTACACTTTATGATCGGACCAATGACATGTTTGTGGTGAAAAACAAAAGTCAG
Source organism: Pleurodeles waltl (assembly GCF_031143425.1). NCBI lineage: Eukaryota > Metazoa > Chordata > Amphibia > Caudata > Salamandridae > Pleurodeles > Pleurodeles waltl. The sequence continues at coordinate 42,101,115 of NC_090450.1, forward strand.
AGAAAAAGAATACAAAAAATGTAACCCTCTCCAAAAATGATTTGGAAGTAGTATTTTTCAAGGAAGCCAAGCTGAGGAGGTTTAATGTTTTGACCCTATCTCAAAATAATTATTGAAAATCTATATTAGTTCCCGCTTTCATTGTTTCCTTTGTGATTTCAGGTTTTGCACACAAATGTAACTTCAATGTTCCTGTTGGTGAAGCAGGTTGTTCCTACAATGCAGAAGATTGGGTAAGGCTCGCAAACTATGGGTAATGAAGAAATTGAGGGTCATATTTGGACTTTGACAGAGAGGATCCTCTGTCAGAAACAGGGTGAAAATCCTGTCCTCTATTGCAAGTACCATAGGAAATAGTACACATGTAATATAGAATCTCCATCTACTTTGTTTGTGTTGGAGAATCTCATCATCCAAACTCTAAATGGGCCTATAATCTGATAAAAATGGTGTCAAAATGTTGTTGCTCGGAGGTGGAGCTAATTTCTTACTGCCATGTTACAGAGTTGGCCGGAGTCAACACCTTGTCGGCTGACAACCCCACACAACCCCATTCCTTGGTGCCAAATTTCATAATTAAGGGGCAGGAACTCACACCCCCTCATCATAAACCATCTTGGGCTCTAGGGACCCCATCCCTGGGGCTGAATTCCAAAAGAAAGGAGAGGGAGCCTCTTGCTGCTCCTCCCGAGCCTTATTAGGTCCCAAGAAGCCCATCCCATCAGGCCAACTTGAATATAAAAGGGGAAGAGGGCCAACCTGCCTCCTCCTTAAGCCTTATTAGACCCTAGTGACCCATCCCCTGGAACTAAATCCACTGAAAAACGGGGAGGGGGACCCTCTACAAGCCTTATTAGGCCCAAAGGATCCCATTCCTCTAAGTACATAAATAAGGGGAAGAGGCATGTGGCCCTCTTCTCAGAGCCTCATTAGGCCCTGAGGACCCATCCACCAGGGCCTTATCTAATTTAAATGGGGAGAGGGGCTGCACAGGCCTTCTTGGGCACACCAGAGGCCCCAGCCCCTGAGGCCAGAGGTGGGTACCACATGTTGAGGGCCACCTGGGGCCCTGCAGCACCAGCTGGCTCTCCTGCATGGTGGGGCACCCAGCATTGGCAGTCACCTGGAGGGAGCAGCCATTTATGCTTGCACCCTCTGGGCAGGAGCAAAATCTGTTATTTACTGTGCCCACATCAGTGCGGGCAGTCAATCAAACACAAGTCTGCTTTCAGCCTGAGGGACCATCTTTAAATCTCCCACTGGCTGTGAGAAGACTAACATGCTTGCTCCGGTTTGGCAGGATTTGTAAAAATACTTCTGCCAGATGCTGCTGGTGTGGGCAGGGAAACTGATTTGTCCAGGGGAAGGGCACAAACACTGAGGTAGCCCTGGGGGATTGTGTCATCTTTTTCATTTTAATTTCAGTCCTGGGGATGGGAGAGAACACAGATTTGTTTTTTTAGGTCTTGTGGTGGTAATAGGCAAGGGGCAGGTCCCTGCCACCTTAAAATATTTTTTTCTTAACTTCACAAGAGGTGACTAAGTCCCTTAGTCGTGTTCTGGCTGCCAGCAACTTTTTTCTAGTGTTGCTGGCATCAATCAGAGCTCTCACTCCTGCGGAAGACTCACTCCTGTGGAGGAGAATTGGTCCAAGGAAAAGAAGTTCCCAGGGCCAATCAAAACACTCTATTTTTGAATTGGTGAGAGTCTCTCAGAATCAACCGTCAAGACTTACAAAACATTTTGTACCTTAATTTTCAAAAACTACTAGATTGATTGACACAAATCACAAAAATCACAATCTGCATACCAAGAGCTAGCTTCCTGCCAGTTTGGCGTAATTCTGTTCAGTAGGTTTGCAAAAACGCTTCTGACCAAAGTATATGGAAGATGCATTAGAATTTTGTGTTTTGGGACTCCCCTTTTTTCTCGACCACCTGCTTGATGAATCATCCCAGTTCTTTCCATACACAAACTAGCAAGAAAAGAGCACTTTTTTGGAAGGTTTTGTGAAGATCTGTCAAACTGTGCCAAAGTTATAAGCAAAACAAAAAAGGTGGAAACGCTGACCTAATTGTATGTAACTACTATATATATATATATTTTCACTTAAAAAGCCAGTGGTCAAAGTGATGTTTAAGTTAGCAAGTAGAGTTATATATATTTTACATCTCAAAAAAACTTTGAAAATTCAATAACAAAGCTAATTGTTATGTGAAATTTTAGTGCCAATGTAAAATCTTGAAATATCATCCATCGTCTCCCCCTAATTTGGTGCAGCCTCTTTTTTGCCAAGGGGCATAATTGTTTACAAAATGCCTGTGCTCCTAATGTGTCATAGGTGTGTAGAAGTGCTAGGGGCGGATGTAAAGAAAGTGGCGCTGCGCTGCATCACTTTTAAAACGCAGGGATGCGCCATTTTTAAGGGAATACAGCGTACCCCCTGTGTTTCCCCCTGCGCTGTCGCTAAATTTAGCTGCCAATGCAGGCATCCTTGCACAATTGAGCAAGGATGCCTTTGTTGAGGGGTGTGATTGCTTATGTGCAGAAAGGTGTCCCTTCCTGCACATAAACAATCACTAATGGAGCTTTGGCACTTCTGTGTGTGTGTTGCACAATGCAAAACGTCATTTTGAAAAGATTGTTTATGTGCAGGGAGGGACACCTTCCCACACATAATCAATCATTTCTGACATTTTGCTTTTTCTATGCGTGCGGCAGAATACAGCACTCATAGAAAAAGCTAAAAATGAGGAGGAATGAAAGTATTCCTCATCGTTATGCCCTGCTAGCGCCACCCCTGGGTGTGGCGTTAGATTTTTTGCGCTGCCTCAGCTTTACGTAATTTCATAAATCTGAGGCAGCGTCAAATTGCAATGGGTTTTGCTGTGGCACGCTCACAGCAAAACCCATTGTACGCCCCTTCCACTCACAGTGCTGCGTGGGTGGGGGCCGTATTTACAAGGTGGCGTTAAGCCACAAAAAGTGACTTAACGCCACTTTGTAAATACGGTGCTGTGCTTAGCGCCACAAAAGTGTCACAAAAAGTGACATTCCTGTGGCGCTAGGGATCTATAAATACGGCCATATGAATGCTTCTATAAAGGACTAACACTCTGTGCAGCTGATACGTGATGACTTTTGTCAAAAAGATTCCAACAGTGAAAATATTCTTTGTAGTACTTTCAATGTATTGCAAGCAGCTTTAAGTGTTTTGAGGTAATAATCTCAGGTAGACAATTTCTACATAGCACTGATGACTGTGTGCACCTGATACCTACCATGTACCTTTATCTATTTAGCTCAGAAATTGGGCTATCTGTAAAGTTTTCAGCAGAGTATGATGACTGTGGTTATGTAGCAGCTACACATATGTAGCACCTTTAGGCTTTGGGTGTTTACAGTGAGTAGTCTTTCTTTGGAGACATTGGTGGTCATTACGACTTTGGGGGTCTTTTTCCAAGACCGCCAAAGCTGCTGCCGCCAACAGACCGCTAGTGCTGGCGGTCTGAAGTCTGTCATATTTGGAGTTAGGTCAGATTTCTACCCATTTACGGGTGGAAATCCAACCCCCTGGCCAACGGAGGAAGAGAGGCGGTTCCACCACCTGTGCCGCCACCCCAACAGGACTTCACCCACCGTATTATGATATGGCGCTGCTGGTGGTGGAAAACACTGGGACCCATCCCCTCCCGGACGACCACCTCGCCAGAAAAGGTAAGTTGCTCGAGTGAAAGGGGGCGGGTGTTGGGTGCATGTGTGTCATCTGGGAGTGTGTTTGTGTGCGAATGGGGGTGTCTGGGTGCGTGAATGGATGCAGTGTCTGGGTGTGTGTATGTGTGCGAATGGGGGTGTCTGGGTACTTGAATGGATGTGGTGTCTAGGTGTGTTCACGAATGCGGAGAGGTGGAGTGTGTGAATGAATACAGAGAGGTGGAGTGCATATATGGATTCGGTGGGGGGACTGCGTGAATGGATGTGGTGAGGGGAGTGCGTGAATTGATGCGGTGGGGGGTGCGTGCATGTGCGTGGAAGTTGGGGGAAGGTGTTTGCATGTGCGTGGATGTGGTTGAAGTGTGTTTGCATGTGTGTGGAAGTGCGGGAGGGTGCTTATATCTGCGTGGGAGTGGGGGGGGTACGTGCATGTGTGTGGACGCAGGGGGAAGGGTGCAGGCCACAGAAATGGAGATTCCTGTCTCTGGGTGCATTACCTGCCGATCAGGTGACTGCCAAAAGCATAATGTCCACCATTATGCATAGTGTGAACACACTTCCTCTTAGTAGATGCTTTTAATAATCTGTGGCGTATTCGTCATGAGAGTTTGGCTGTCTGCACATAGTGCAATACAGGGTAAGGTCTTTGCATAGGGTACACATTAATTAAAGGACCCACTTTTCTAACCATGTCTGTTTCATTTCTCACTGTATGTTCGGTAACTGAGAAGGGTTTGATGAAGATAAAGGCTGTTCATAGTAAGGCATTAGTTATGTAACTGAAGTTGAGTATTCAGAGGAACTTGGTTGCGCGCCTCCCCTCCTCCCCAAGCCTCATTAGGCCCTGGTGACCCCATCCCCTGGGACCGAATTCTATTATTAAGGGGAGCGGGGACACGCAGATGCCTCTCTATGCTTTATTAGGCCCCGAAGGCCCCATACCCCTCTGTCAAATGCAGTTCCAAAGGGAAGGGAGGAACCCGTGGCCTACCTCCCTGAGTATTATTGGGCCCTGGGGACCCCACCCGAGGGCCAAAGTAATAAAACAGGGTTAGTGAGGTCATACAGCCCCTCTCCCTGAGCCTTTATGTGACCCCGTTCTCCAGGGAAGAAGGACATTAATAAGGGGAGGAGGTATGCAGCCCTGCTCCCGAGCCTTATTACACCCTCCGTACTGCATTCCCTGGGACTGAATTACATTATTAAGGGGAGGGGGCATGCTGTCTCCACTCTCTGAGCCTTCTTGGACCCTTGAGACCCCAACTCATTGGGCCAAAGCAATAAAAAAGGAAAGGGGCCCCCCTTCTGGTGTCTTATTGGGCCCATGGGTACTCCTCTCCTAGGGCCAAATGCATTAAAAAAGGCAACAGATGTGTGCTCTGGTGGCACCCACAGACCACCAGTTGGAGGCCACAGAATGTGCCTTATGAGTCCCAGGGACCCCATTCCAAAGGGCCACAGATGTGTGCCCCGGTAGCACCCACAAACCTTCAGCTAGGGGCATGGAGGATGTCCCAGGCCCCCCGTTCCCCCAGCCAGCTCTTGTATATTGCAGGGCAAGCATTGGTCCCATCTGGAGGGAGCAGCTCTCATTGCATTCTGTTTGTTTTCTTGCTCGCAGAAGTGTAGGCAGAGAACCAGAGGTCTTCTCCCACTCGGTGGGAGCATGTTTAAATCCCCTGCTGAGTGGGAGCATACTTGCTGTCCCTGCCTGCACTCCTGCAGACAGCAAGTGAATGTATGCTCCTGTCCGGTTGAGGTTTAAAAATGCTCCTGCCAGGCACAAGCAAGCACAAGCTTCCCTGCACACATCAGTGCAGGCATGGAAAGTACTTTTTTCTGGGGGTGGGCTCCATGGGACGGAGTACTTGAGCTGCCTCTGGGGGCAGGGTCCCTCGGGCCTTTAGAGGGTCAGAGAGGGGGCCGCATGACCCCTTCTCCTAAGTTTTTTTTACAGCACTGGAGGATGCCTTTTAAGGTTTGTAAAGGGGGCCTGTGTGCCCTACTCCCCTTAATTTATGCACTGGGCCAAGGGGGATTGGGTCCTAGGGGCCTCCATTGGCTCAGGGACAGGGGCTACACATCCACTTCCCTTTACCTAAGGTACACAGCCCTGGTGGGGATGGGGTCTCCAGGGCCCCAAATAAGCTCAGGGATGGTGCCTTACTCATGCCCCCTCCCCAAGTATTTGTTTGAGGCATGTGTTGCAGTAGATACACATGCTTAGCATAAGTCTTCTATCTAGTGTTGGTCTCGGAAGTGTGCAAGTTTGTTTCTTTGAAAAAGTCTTTTGATTTACGAGGTATGGTGACTCCTCCTGTTGCTTGTAATGCACTTGGTCCTCGACTCCATTGTTAGATTGTTTTTTTCCACAGTCAGGTTTGGATGTGTGCTCCTCTGCTCAGTTCAACATTGTTGTTTCCTAGCATCTAGGCCTTAACGTCGGTATTGTCCTTGATCGTAGTTATGTATAGCTCTACATCGATCACTCATCGATACCAATGTGTTTCCAGCAGACAGGGCCTGGAGGGCCTCCGTCCTTTGGAGAAATTTTTTATTTCTCAATGTCTTGTCTACGCCATGCCCATCTAATGATGGAACGAATGCCCTTTCGTTTTTGCCCACGCTGTCACCCCACGTTTCCACACTCCGACCACCTTCTGGTTTGTAACTTGTGCCTTTCTCCAGGTCATCAGGAATCCAACTGGGGAGCTTTCAAATCCCTCTGATTGAAGAAAACACTCCACGATCGACATGCAAGATACCTCAGAATGTCCAAAAGCACTGTTGAAGACACTCCTGACGTCTTTCGATCAGAAGAATACCACCACAAGGGCCAAGCATAGGTGTCAGCAGTGGATGAAGGCTCATTTCTGCATGACAGTCCAGGATCTGAGCTCGATATCCAGGACCTTCCACTGGGACAAAATGTAAATAATGTGCCCCTCCACCTCAGCCACATCCTCAGAGTTATTGCAGTGGTCGACCACCCAGTTCAGACAGTCCTTGCTCCAACACCGTCCATGGGCCATAGTCGGCACCGAAAAGCTGCATTGGACACCCCCATCCCCGGCACCTAAAGGGCGGTACAAAACACTTGCTCAACCATCATCGAACCAAAAACACTCTCCATCAAACCCTTTGGTGATGAAAGCTGCTTCAGAACCAAAGTCTTACACCTTCTGTAAGCAAAGGGCCAGTAGTGGACCTATGGAACCTGTGCTTGAACGGTTACAGGAACATCTTGATTCGAGACAGAAACAGCTGCTTATACATCCTGGCACTGGTTGTATCCTAACTATGCCTCCTTATACAACTGGCAAGCAAGACAAAAGACAACTTTAGAAGAGGCTTTGGAGGTCCCCTGCCCACTCAAGCAAAGAAAGAGAGTGGATAAGGACACCAGCCCACCGGCCATCAGTTCACCAACACCTGCAGCACCAAGGGCACACTCACTACCACCACACCTCCTGTAGACATACACTATTTTTACAGAAAAGGGTATTTCTCACCCCTACACAATTATCTTGGGACACAACCCAGACCTTCTTAGTAGTAAATAAAATAATGTATGTTCTTTATAAGACTCTTGCCCACTCTAATAGTGGCATGCTCCTACATCGGGTTCGCTTTGGTGTCTATAAGCTAATCTGGGCTCAACTGGATTTCAAGAGCACTTGAGATAACCTGCCTGGGGTCTAAAGATAAAAATATCTCAGTAATCAGTAAGGTATCCCTCTATTATCTGTCATAGTGGGTGTCATTAAAACAAATTACAATTAGGGGTCTTTATGGTACTATGACCCTCTTTTTAAAAAATCATCATCATGTTTACCTTGGCCAAAAAATGGTCCTGGGCTTTCTTTATGACAAAAAATAAGAGAAGGAACCCAGGTCCCTGACCTGTTCGTCAAGTCTTCTGTCCACACTAAGTGACAAGACAAATCACACACATGAAGGGAGCACATCAACTCGCCTGAGTGGTTATTGTTCTAAAGGTAGTTCTAAAGCACAAAGAGAAGGAAAGAGTTAATAAAGCATATTACTATATGCAATACAGGGTAAATAATAATATCAGGATGTGGTGAGGGGGATGTTGCATGTACACACGTGGGGAACCAGTGCTAGTTTCCAAACATTTTAACCTCAAACATGCATGCTCATATTCCCATATGCATTATACTCACTCTTTGCCTATAAAGTGTGAGCAATCTGCCAAAATATGTGTCAATCAAAATACTCCAAGAGTGACTGTAAAAAACAAACATAGATTTGTGAAGACAAATACATATACCAAACATGACAAAAAACGGTATGATAACAGAAGCGTTCATTAATTTTGAGTTCAAGTCATGCTGCCCACTTACCCCATTTGGATAACCATTGTGCTTCCCGGGAGGAGAGCCAGGGGGCGTGTCCCTGTAGTCACACACTAGGTATTAGGCATGTAAGTAACACCACATAAATATCACTATGTCATCCCATATGTGGATTAGATTATAGTCTCAATGTACGTGCCCACTGTAATCACAAGGCGTACAATCCATCTTCAAGGGTTTACTGGTTCAGAGTGATAGCAGGCCAAGTGGGCTTCTAACCTCTATGGTCATATGCATTGGATTCACCAGACATTTACTTATGTATATGGAAGTTGTGGTCTCTGGCGGGGCAGTTTAAGTCCTTCCTAACACTTATTCCACAGTCTCAGCCTTATCTGCAGATACCAGTAAGAGCAGTCATGCACCTCCAAGGTACCATATCATCATGTATAGGCATGTTCTGCCAGATTCAACATGTGCACTTGCATCAATCTTGCCATTCTCTGCAGTGGTGGAATACCAACAATCTTCAAAAAAGACGGTCTTTCTTGGTATTAGTTCAGCAGAGAACCATAACAACGGACACATTACTCACAGGAGTTGACTGTACAGGGTCAATGCACACCCAGTCAAACTCATCTCCATATCAGTCATCTAGAGCTACTCCCTACTTATCTAGCTCTAAAAACATTGTTCCTTACTCACCTCATTGGCAAGGTGATTCTCCTCAAAGCAGCAAATGACTATCATATACGTTCTGCAAAAACAGGGGGCACAGAGTCACCACAACTATCTCATCTAGCTCACACCATTTGTAGGTCTGACACAATATTCAGCTCTTAGTGGAATACCTACTGGAAATGAACAACGATTTTGCCGATCTCAGCAGGAGGAGGCAGCAAGTCCATGAGTGGGAGCTCAACTCCCAAGCCCTCCTCACATTCTTCCAACAGTGGCATCACCCAGACATAGACCTCTTCGCCACAGCAGAAACAGTAAAATGTGCAAACTTTACCTCCAGGTTCCCACCCCACAGTTCAAGTGCAGAGCACTATGGATGAGTTGGTCAGGGATATTTGCTTACGCTTTTCCACCTCTCCCTCTGCTCCCTTTTGTAATTTGCAAACTTTGGCAGACGTCTCTAACCCTCATCCTAGTAGCTCCCACATTGGTGAGGCAACCATTGTTCACCACATTACTAGACGTCTCAGTAGTTCCACATTGGGTACTTCCCAACTGGCACGACCTTCTTACACAAAACCAGGGAGCAGTACGACATTCAAACCTAAGAGCTTTCAATCTTGTGATCTAGCACCTGAGGTCTTAGATTTTAGATGCCTAAATCTACCTCAACAATGTATGGATATTCTTAAAGAAGCAAGAAGACCCACTATTAGAGCCTGTTATGTGGCACAGTGAAAACGCGACATCAAAGGCTGAAGACATTCTCTGCTACCTACTTCATTTACATACCTGTAGGTTAGCTTTCACTTACATAAGGCTATACCTAGCGGCAGTCGCTGCATATATACAAAATTGAAAATACACCTCTATATTCAGAATCCCTGTAATCAAAGCTTTTATAGAGGGGCTTAAAAGAGTTATTCTACCTATGGTATCTCCAGCCTCTGCTTGGTATCTCAATATTGTGTTAACAAGGTTACTGGGTCCCACATTTGAGCCAATATACTCATAGCCTCTTCAGTTTCTATGCTAGAAAGTCACATTTCTCAATGCAATCACTTCACTCAGAAGCGTCAGCGAGCTTCAGGCACTAACTTTAGAACAACTGCTTTCCAGTCTTTGCTAAGGATGTGTATTTACAGCCATGCATGCCTCAAACGGAATGTTACTTACTCAGTAAGCATCTCTTTGAAATCCTCGCAGGATGCCTAGGTGGATTGCAAATTATAAGAACATACATAATTACATTATTTTAGCTTGGTCATCTCACTAGCATACATTTTTCTTACACTCCATCCTCACTCGCCAAACGGAAAACAATATAACAATGGAATCGAGGAACATTCGCACTGCAAGCAAGAGGAGGATTCACCATATATTTTGACTCAAAAGAGTTATTTGTAGAAAAATAACTAGTACACTCCCAAGCCCAAAACTAGATGGTGGACTTATGCTAATCATGTGACTCTACAGTACTACATGCCACAAACAGATGCTTACTGGGTAAGTATCATTTTCATTTTTAAAAATGGCGGTACACCATTTCCTTTTTTTATGTGAACTTTCAGGAGTCCTGCAAGTTTGTTGCAAAATCTGTCAATATTTTTATTTTTTTATTTTGGCCACTATGGGGTCCCTCAGGGCCCCTGCTCAAAGCACCTAAGGGGAGCAGAGTATCCATATCCTGCCTTTTTATATTATTTTAATTTTTAAACCTTAGGACAATTAATTAAGTCCCCAAGTTCTGTGATGGTTGCCAGTAAAACATTTCTCATGTTGCTGGCAGGCAATCAGAGTGGTACTCTCTTAGGAGTCTTACTTTCCCAGGAGAGAACTGTCCCAAGGAAAAGAATCTCCCTGGGCCAATCAGAAGGATCTACCTTTTGAAATTGGGTCCAAAGGACTCTATGGAAGTCCCTTGAACCTCTCAAAAGCTGCTGAACGGCTTTATACCATCTCACTAAAAGCACCCTTTCTGGACCAATATCTAGCTTCATGCCCAATTTGCTGTAATTTCGTTCAGTAATTTTCTCGGCCCCTGCTTGCTTGACTGACCACCCCAAAACTTTCCAGAAATATTTAGATCATATTTATATATATATTTATTTATATATATACATTTTCTTTATAAAAAGTGTTTTCTTTTTCTTGCCTAAATCTTTGGTGCTGTCTGAGGAAACTTCACAAAACTTTCTGAAAAAATTGCCAGTCAGGTCAGCTGCTGGCTGGAAAGCTTCAGGGTGATCTGTCTTGGGGGGCATAGAAAAGGGGGGGGGGCAAAACCCTTTGGGGGTTATTACAACTTTGGAGGAGGTGTTAAACCGTCCCAAATGTCACAGATATACCACCAGCCGTATTACGAGTTCCATAGGATATAATGGACTCGTAATACGGCTGGTGGTATATCTGTCACTTTACCATCACTTTTGGGACGGATTAACACCTCCTCCAAAGTTGTAATAACCCCCTTTATCTCCATTCATGTTTCCATATGGATTTTGAAGAGGGATAGCACCAAAACTACTTGATGGAATTACACCAAAATTGGTAGAAAGGTAGGTCGTTGTGCAGAAAGCGACCTGCTTTTTTGTTTTGGTGAAAATCCGTTCAGTAGTTTTTGAGAAATTAAGGGGAAAACAAATCTGTATATTTAGAGATGTGAATCATTCGCGCATCTGACCCGGACCGTTGCAAAACTGAGAGCCACACAGAGGAGTGTGATTGGCTGGCTGTTAGCAGTTCAGAAAGTTGCTGCCACCATTTTTATTGACTGGCAATGGTCCTGGGGTATGGTTTTAATTATTCACAAATGGGTAAAAGGGGTCAGGGTAGAGGTACTCTGATCCCATAGGGATAATGTATGGGTATGTGAGGGATGAATTATTACTTTAAAAATGTTAAAACCTCCTTTTGTCCATGATCGTGAATCTGAAACTCTGTCGGGGTGCTCTGTGCAGCCCTCCCCCATGTAACGTTGCATTTGAGTCGTCATGAACCCTGCTGATGAAAGAAAAAAAATATATATAGATTTCACACACACTGTCACCTACCTACTGACAGACCCACTCACAGACTGACAGACCCACTCACAGACCCACTGACACACTTATGCACCCACTCACAGAGCCAGTGAGAGACTCTTTCATCTACTCACAGACCCACTAACACAGACTCGCACCCACTCATAGACCTACTCAGACTCTCGTGGACACACAGATCCACTCAGACCCCCATGCACCCTCTCTCAGAGCCACCCAGACACTCACACATTGTAAGAAAGTAGCCTCTTTCTAGCATGGTTACCCCCATTTTGGCCTGTTTGTCAGTGTGTTTGACTGTGTCCCTTGGATCCTGCTAACCAGGACCGCAGTGCTTCTGCTCTCTCCCTTTAAATTTGGTTGTTGCATACTGCTAACACAGTATTCCACTCATAATTGGCATACTGGTGCCCCCTTATAAGTCCCTAGTATGTGGTACCTAGCTACTCAGGGCATTGGGGTTCCAGGGGATCCCTATGGGTTGCAACATTACTTTTGCCACCCCTACGGAGCCCATGAAAAGGCTTCTACAGGACTGCTATTGCCGCCTGTGTGAAATGGTGCATGCACCCTTTTACTGCCATTTACACTGCACTAGAATACCTATAAGTCAACTATATGTCAGGTCTTCCAACCCTAAAGGCTAGGTGCAAAGTACCTGTGTGTGAGGGCACCTCTGCACCAGCAGAGGTGCCCCCCACATCGTCCAGGACCATTTTCCCAGACTTCCGGAGTTTGGGGATGCCATTTTGCGTGTGCACTGGACATAGGGCAATACCTATGTCCAGCTTCACAAAGGTAACTCTGAATATGGCCATGTAAGGTGTCTAACATCTTGGAATTATACCCCAATGCTGATTCTAGCATAGGTTCTATAATTCCATGCACTCTGAGGGCTCGACAGTGGACCCCCAGTACTGCCATATCAGCCTTCTAAGGTTTTCCAGGCATCCCCAGCTGCTGTCACTTTACAGACATGTTTCCTCCCTCCTGTTGCTCGAGGAGCTCGAGCTCAGGAAAGCAGAACAAAGCATTTCCTTTGTGATAGGGGTGTTACACCCTCTCCCTTTGGAAATAGGTGTTACAGGCATTGGAGGGATATCCTCTCAGAGCCACTGGAAATGCTTTGAAGGGCACAGATGGTGCCCTCCTTGCATAATCCAGATCACACCAGTTCAAGGACCCCCAGTCCCCACTCTGGCGTGAAACTGGACAAAGGAAAGGGGAGTGGCCACTCCCCTGTCCATCACCACCCCAGGAGTGGTGCCCAGAGCTCCTCCAGAGTGTCCCTGGGTTCTGCCATCTTGGATTCCAAGGTGGTAGGGAATCCTGGGAGCATCTGAGTGGCCAGTGCCAGCACGTGACGTCAGAGCCTCCCCTGATAGGTGCTTACTTGTGTAGCTGACCAATCCCCCTTTCAGGGCTATTTAGGGTCTCTCCTCTGGGTGCTTCCTCAGATTCAGATTGCAAGACTCCAGCAGGAATCCTCTGCATTCTTTAATTCACCTTCTACTGACGAAACTGCATCTTGACCCTTCAGGAGGGAGCAAACAAAGAAGCATAGACGACATCTGCAACATTGTATCTTCAGCTCCTGCCAGCAACTGCAACTATTTCCAGGTTGTGCCTCCTCTGAGGACTGCTTGTCTTCAGCCTGCACCAGAAGAACGAAAGAATCTCCCTTGAAGTGAAGGAGTCACTTCCCTGCTTCAGCAGGCACTCCTCTGCAGTGACGACTGGTGGCTTGAGTCCCCTCTCCTGAAGAAGTGCATGGATCCAGCATCATGGTTGGTGGACCTACTGCCCAACTTTGGTGGAGGTAACAGCTTGCCTCTCCAAGCAAGACAGTACCCCCGTGCACTGCATGTTTTGCAGTTGCCAAGGCTTGTTGGCATCCTTCCTTGGAGTTCTTCGTGCACCGTGCAACTCCGGCCCCCGCACTCCTTTCTGTGATGCACAGCCTCCTGCAGTTGCCAAGGCTTTTTGGCATCCTTCCATAAAGTTCTTCGTGCACCGTGCAGCTCCAGCTCCCGCATTCCTTCCTGTGGTGCACAGCCTCCTGCATGATTCTCTGGCGACGTGGCAGTCCTTTGTGTAGTGCTGCGTGGGCCTCCTTTTGCACCTTGTTTGTCCCTGTGCTGTGTGCGACTCCTGTGCATGCTGCCTAGTCTTCTGAGGGCTCTCTAGGTTGCTGAGAGCCCCCTCTATCTCCCCTTCCTGGATAGAGGCCACCAGGTCCCTCCTGGTCCTGTGCAGCGCCATTTTCCACTAACTGCGAGCTTTGCATGTGCCAAGGCTTGTTGGTGGAATACAGCGACGCAAACCAGACTTCAATCATCCATCCAGCCTGGGAGAGAATTTGCACCAACCAGGAACCCACATCCATCTTCTTGGGTGCAGTACTGCGGTGGTTCTTCTTTTGCACCTTCATCCAGGTTAGCAGGGACTCCTGTTCTCCCTGGACTCTTCAGTGCTTCTTAGACTTGGTCACCTTCTTCCACAGGTCTTCATATTCCTTGAATCCATTGTTGGTGTCTTGCAGTCTCTTTTGGGTCTTTCAAAATCTTAAATCACATGTTCTTGTGTGTTCTTGGAAAGTTACTGTGATTTACTCCTGCTTTCCTGGGCTCTGGGATGGGTTCTATTACTTACCTTTGGTGTTTACTTACACTCCCAACACCCCTCTACACACTTGCCTAGGTGGGAAACTGACTTTCGCATTTCACTATTTTAGCATATGGGTTGTGTTCCCCCTAGGCCCATTTCTAACTATTGTGATTTTCAAAATTTGCACTGTTTTCTAACTGTTCATACATCTATTACTGCATTCTAGTGTATATACTGTATATATCACTTACCTCCTAAGGGATTATAGTCTCTAAGTTATTTTGGCAATTGTGTCACCAAAATATAGTACCTTTATTTTTGTAACACTGAGCATTTTCTTTCATGTGTTTGAGTACTGTGTGACTACAGTGGTATTGCTTGAGCTTTGTATGACTCCTAGTTAGGCCTTAGCAGCTTGCCCATACTACCCCTAGAGAGCCTGGTTCTAGACACTGACTACATCTCACTAATAAAGGATAACTGGGCCTGGTATAAGGTGTGAGTACCTTTGGTACCAACTACAGACCAGACCAGCCTCCTACAAACATTCACCCACAGATCCACTAAGAGTCATGCACCCACTGACAGACCCACTGAGACACTCATCCAGCAACTCACAGACCCACTCAGACGCTTATGCACCTACTCATAAACTCACTCAGAGACTCATGTAACTACTCACAGACCCACTCAGGCACTCATGCACCAACTTATAGACTCACTGAGACACTCATGCGCACACTCACAGACCCACTCACTCACCGATGCACCCATTCAGGCTGACAGAGACACTCACACACCCACTGACAGCACCCACTGACAGCCCACTCAGACACTCCCCTACCTATTGACAAACCGGCTCAGGGTGTCACACACCAACTCACAGATACACTGAAACCCTAATGCACCCCCTCAGAGACTGACTCAGAGCCTGACGTTCACATTCAGAGATCCACTGAGACACTCAATCACCAACTCAGAGACACACTCAGGTACTGACACACCCACTCCCTGACCTGGTCACAATTTCACTCATCCACTCAAAGACCCACTTAGTGTTTTACTTACCTAGTGACAGGTCCACTCAGAATGTCAGACAGTGGTTTTTAGACTTGCTAAAACAGTCATACGTGTAATTAGAGGCCCCATTATATTTATACTTAGGTTTTAAGAAATGTATAGTAACATAAAGAGAGAGAAAGAAACATTTATGAACAATATATTGGTGTTGTGCTTTGAATATGAACTTTTGGTTTGCTAATCTATCCACAACAGAGTCACAACTCCAAATTTTTGGTTAAAAATAATCCAGATTTTCTTTTTAAATTAAAAAAGAATTTGGGGGACATGGAGGTTCTAAAATGAGCCTTTGTGTTTATTATGTGTATATATTTAGTGCACATAAGTTGGATGTAGAGTTTCAAGTTGCTGAGGAAGACTCTGTTGTATTCATCTGTGAAGTGGACGCCATCTCATCTATATATGCAATCCATGTGAAACTGCTGGTTATTAATGTAGATAGAGTATATGATGTTCTCGGAGGACTAATGAAACAGTTTTATTACATGGTTCCTGGCTTTTCAATCTGTGGACAGAAATGATTAGACCAATTCCATTTCGGCCTCTGCCATATCTGAGAGAACACAAAGGCAGTATGAGGGAAAAGGTGCATTAATTGAAAAAATGCATTCTTCTTTAAGATTTTCAATTCTGCACCACTGACGGTGCCCAATACATTACCACCGCAGTGCACAATCATGAGGTGAGGTAGTTGGCAATCTCTAATGCTTTCAACCTATAGAAGCAATTGATGCCATTTTAACCCTCTCCGGCCAACCCAAGTAATATCCATATTAGGCAAACCCAGGTCCCTGTCAATGCTACTCTTTCAAGCATACTCAATAGCCCAATAAACATAGCTGTGACCTACAATCCATACTCTGAACATTTTCAAGGAAAGGAGCTGTTGCACACAGGAGAAGGCTGCAGCTCAATGAAGGAGCTCTGAAAGTGTGAGGTCGTTAAAATGGAGGGACTTTCAGAATTAAAAAATGCATGTATTTCATTGGATGTTGTAAAGGAGTTAAAGATAAAAGAAGGTTGTGAATAACAAATAGAACTTAGTCAATTTGTGAATGGTTCTTATTTTTTTACAGCAGTAAGCTGATTTTGTATATTGTTACATTTATTAGTTGTAAACCACAACTGCTACAGCATGCAGTAAAGTTAGACTGCAGCTAGCAATAAATATAGTGAACTTTTGAACTCTTGGTACAGTACATTGGTCTAGATGAGGTTGCTATGGTTCCTATGGCCATTTAGTGTAGGGAAGAGAAGCTCTTAAATGAGACAAACATTTGTCAGTAAAAGAAAGGTTATGGTGGAGTAGGATTTCGAAAGAAATGTTTTCCCAGAAAAAATCATCTGTATTTTCATAATGTAGTGAAAAAAGTAGAAGAAAATAATGGAAAATATTTAGTTTTAACCTGACTGGAGTCGTGATTCCATCACAAAGTTACACAGTGGTCTGCGCAAGGGGACGCAAATGAGACGCGACTCCTGCAGCGAACATTAGGAAATTGGGCTTTTGACTAAGATCACAAAATAAGGTTAACACACAATAACCATCGTGAAGCAGGCTAACATAAATAAAAGATGAATCAGAGCTTATGATTTGATAACTATGAGAGTATTACTGAGAGCAAAGTTGAATAGGTTGCAATTACTGGTTCCTTGGAATGAGAGTGGGCTACAATTCTTATTCTGAGTTTTTATTCAGCTAAAAAAATGAGCAGAGGAAATGTTGTGAATGCCTTTTATCTATCATCAAAACCGTTTTAGAGGTATGTAAATTCCAACATTAATTTTAGAGCATGATCTGTTTGTTAATAAAAGTAAAAAATAAACCATTACATAATATGTAAAAATGTATTTTAAGTACGGTGTACTGAGATAGATGTTGATTATTTTATAAAAAATGATTATATGTTAGTAGGCTTTTTTAGTTAATACTTGAACATAGAAATTGAGTTTTTATGTGGAAAGGTTTGTGAAGAATTATACTTAAATGTTTACTTCATATATATTATGTTTGAAATAGAAGGTACATTAAGTATTGGACGTACAGTCAGGCCCACTGGAATTAGGCAGCAGGGGAGGGCCATGTTATGTGGCAGGGTTGAGTGAATTGTGCAGCAAGAAAACACAAATTATGTGATATAATGCAGCATATTTTGTAATACTATTACTTGTTTATTTTGTCATTTTCAAGCTTGTTCACATTGTCTGGGAATTATTAGACCTCATTAGTATCAGTTTAGCACCCTAATATAGCAATATGGCAACAAAATTATAACTTTGCTAAGGGCCTTCCACTGAGTGGCAATGCATGCACCTCATTTTTAGTAGGTTTTGAACTGTTTGAGGTATGAACAAAATGTTTTTTTGTTCATATCTGCAGATTACGGGGCAGATGATGGATTATGTGGCAAATGAGGTAAATCTGTAATTATATGAAAATTGCCACGGTTGCAGAATTGCATAATACCACTGGCTCTAGGTATAGTATGTGATTATAATGAAATACATGTATGTGCACATTTGTATTGGCTATGCTAGGAAGAAGTGTAAGTACTGATCTGTATTGTTGTCCAACTCTACATGCCAAGAAATTAGATTATCTATTAAATTAACATGAATTTATCTTCTTTGCCATTGCGACGATGTAGAAATTTGTGGGTAGGTCTCATGCAGAGAATCCACCACCGTGGTCCATGGCTTTTTGAGTTGTGGAAATGAATATTTTTTTATGGAGGAAATGAGAGTAGTTTATAGACAAGCAATTCTGATGTATTTTTTATTTGCACAGTTCTCTTTCTGTAGTGGAAGACATTTGAAAAATGTCAAAGAAAACACAACAGAAAAAGAAAGTGGAAAATATATTACCTACTCGCACAAAGGAGTTGCTGGTAAGCCAGCAAAATATACTTTTTAAAATCTGTATGCAGCAAACTAAAATGTTTGCAAGATGAAGAAACAGAAAACTTCTAACTCAGTTGTACAAAGTTAAAAGAAATTGTAAAAATAGAGGCAAGAAGTCTAAGAAGAAAGCCAAAAGCTCAACCAGCAGACAGCAACTGTTCAAGAAAATTAGAGTAAGAATGTTTCGTGCTAGAGTAATTCAGTATCTTATTAAAATATTCAGAAATACACAAGGAGAACAAAAGTATTGAAAGAAAAAAAATGTTGAGGATAGAGGTTGATAAGGCATTTGACTTGAAGAGGAAACTTTATTTTAACAATCAATAGGCTGAGAGCCTTGGACAAAATGGTGTTGGGTATGAAAAAATGCAGCCAAAGGAAAAGACTTGTTAATAAAAGTATTTTTTGTAAAATATTTAGTGGTAAATGAAAGCATACATCCAGCACAGTACCTTACTTCAATGAAGAAGGTCCTTTGCAAGAAGGCACATGAGTAGATGCAGTGGAGTCAACTGGTCGATGTTATGAAATGAAGGATGGGAGTCCAATTGAAAACAAGAAGATTGTTTCTAGAGATAAGGAAGAGTTGATAGCTTTGGATGTTCAGGGAAGATGTACACAGGTCCCTGTTTACTAGTGGAGGTGTAGCAGTATTTGTACCATTCGTCAAGAATCTATTGATTTATTACAAGCTTTTGTACGTGAATTTCCAAGTAGAAGTCTTAAGAGAAAAATGTAAATTTTGTAAGGCTTCGGTCCTTGCAAAGTAAGAAATCTATCACATTTACAAGGACATTCTTTAGCATGATTATCTAGGAAAGTGTGCCAGAGCACCTTTCCTCACTTTTGAATGCTAGTAGTTCACCATTCTAAAATAAGAAGTTTAGCTAGAAGACTTTTCTATGTGAAGACTCCAGCGGTATGTTTAGGTGAGGTGAACAGAATACTTTTTCATGGCACTATACAAGATCTACAAAACGTTTTGTGAGGATGTCCAGTTTTGGTTCTTTGGTCTTGAACAGGAGTGTAATGTGGATGAAGAATCTGTAGGTAGAGTTATTGAAGGAGAGAGCGGAAGGTGGTCCTGAGAAGTTCCAGGAAGAGATTACAAAAATCAAAACAGCTAGTTCTGAGAAGCCAAACTATGTTGTATTTGCTGTGGATGCCCTCACTATAAGATACAAACACAAAATGCAGATGCATTTTCAAAACCTGAAGGGGAAAACAAGAAAAAGTGGCAAGAACTTGCTGCTTATTTTTTTGTGGAAGAACATTTCGATTTGTTTATTCGACAAGTAATTTGTAAGTACTGCTATGACAAATTAGAGGATCAGAGAACACCGGCTAGGGCAGTGCATAATGGGCTAGAAATTATAACTGTCCCAGAGCAACTACAAGATTTAAATCTGTATGAATCTACCCTTATACAATCTGTACATCCATTTCAAGCAGTTATAACTTTGGAACCAAAGACAGGTAAATCGCATCCAACAGAGTTATTGAAAGGCCCTAAAGGAAGAGTAGTGTATTTGCCATTAGACTTTAAAAAATGTTGAAACTATAGCAGTAGAAAAAGACAATGAAGAACCACTTATTATTTTGGTAAATTATGTACCTACCAAGAATAAAAGAGTTGGTTGATGTTAATAAAGTTAAACAAGCCACATTATACCCGGTACAAAATAATGTTTATTATAAAAATGTTGATGTTTAGAATCATATAGAAATGTTGATGATAATGATGATGATGAGAGTTTGGCTGCAAAGGGACAAATAGAAAAAAGTGGATTAATCATGATCAGGAAAAATCTATGAGCACTACAGCACCCATCCATTACATTTCAAAGAAGTCATTGGTGGTGCTATAGTCCTTTACCAGATGAAGCATGCTAAGGGAGCACCCATGTGTGTGTGGGAAAAGAGTTTAGAGGCTTGCTGCTTTCCACACCTATTTCCCACAGGAGTATGAGTTCAGTACGATGACCGGCCCATACAAATACTAGCAGCTGAATACCGATCAACATGATTATATTCAGAAGATCCAAGGTTCAGACAGTGTATTCCATACATATTTCACTTTCTATTTGAGAGTGACTTCTCTGGTCTGTCGAATGCAGTGAATCATATCTTAAGAACAGGAGTTGATCTTCAAATATGTGTGCAAGAGAACTTGTTTACAAAGTTCAGGAAAAGGTGAAAACTTGGAATATAATTTAATTCACTTAATGGCATTTCAACGTGCTACCAATGAATACTGGTTCCTTCATCATTTGGAGAACTCAAATGTATGCTGAGAAACCTAGGACCAGCAACCTGGTTTTTGACATTGAGCTATGCAGAGTATGCGTGGGATGATCTCACTGAATTATTGAGAGAAGCAAACTCTAATTTAAAAAAAATGTCAATTGCAAGACAGCTGGAGAACTATCTTCATTAGATCATGCTAATGTTTGTAGATACTTCAACGGCAGGTTCCAAACTATGCTTGCTTTTATCTGCAATAAAGCCAATCCTCCTCTTGGTGAAGTAAGTGATTTCTTTCAGCAGAAAGAATACCAGGTAAGAGGTGCTCCTCACATTCACATGCTACTGTGGATAAAAGATGCACCCAAATTTGGATCAGACAGTGAGGACTGTCTTGTCATTTATAGAGGACTGTGTCACATATACTATACCAAAACAGACTGCTGACAAAGGACTCAGAGAACAAATTTTGCATTTTTAAACACATAGATGTGGGAAGTGTTGTCGTCATACATATAGGTCCAAAGATTTTTTTTTATACATGATGTCGATTTGGATTTCCATGACCTGTCGTAAATGGTTTCTTCAGTGAGACATTCACTAACTCGGAAATCACCAAAGAACACATCTAACTTAAAAAGAAGTGAAGATTCCAAATATATTAATGATTAACAATCATGTGATTTAAAAAATGTGGAATGCTAACATGTATATTCAATTTGTTGCAGACAACTCAATCGCTGTGGCTCGGTATGTCACATCACACAAAATCTAAAAAAACTGAAATGAAGGAGATGTTGGAGGAGATTTCTGCAGAGAAGACACTTAGCGCAAAATTTTATTTGTTCAGTTTGAAAATGCTTTCGTATAGGGAAATGGGAATTTCTTGAGACCTGTAACAGGTTACGTTCGGCAAGTGTGTTCTCAAATTACAAAGGAATTGTGTGGGTTGGTCTGTCTACTATAAGAAACAGAGAATTGAAGTATTCGCCTGCAATTTAGTATCTGGCAGAGTTTGACACAGAAAGTACAGACATTGAAAAATCTAATATGCTAGATATGTACTATCCAAGAAGAAGCCCACATCTAGAGGACAAGTGTCTTTTGTATGAAATTGTTCAAAACTACAGATAATAAAGTTATATATCCAAGAACATAGAAGAAGGAAAATATGCAGTCTGTGGATGTGATGAATGCTTAGTGAAACATGAAAAGCCAAATTTAAATAACCATCATAAATTGACCTGTCAAACTCATGAAAAAGATATTGTTTTTTCAGCACTCCTTCAGTTGTTCAAACCTTGGCATAGTGGATTGGAATAACATGGGTATTACAACTGCAGCCAGAGCTTAGCACCTTCAAGTCAGGATCATCTTGGAAAACTATAAATTGAACAGGAAGCTGCAATAGCTATGAATGAAGTGGAAACTACAATGGAACAAGTTAGTCAAAAACCTGTACATCTAAAACAGCTAGTTGGACAACTACACAATGAGAAAAAAGAGATTTATATTGCAGTAAAAAGTAAAATGGATTACAACATGAAAAGAGGGAATAAAATTGCCCTTCTTTCAAGCTAACACTATTAAATATTAGTGGTCAAGCTGGCACAGGAAAAATATTTTAATTAAAGTTATCTCTTCTTCTCTACATCACCTACTGGACTAGCTGCACACTATGAATTATTCTACATAGACTTTTAATGCTACTAGTTGAACATGACAATAAACTGGAATACCAGAAGATATCAGGTGAAGCTTGTCATGGGGTAGCAAGAGTTTTGAAGAAAATTAAGCTTTTGATTATTGATCCTGCATGAAGCATGGTTTCAAATCTAATGCTTGCCTTTGTCCACCTTCGAATGCAAGAAATTTGAAAAACTGAATTTGATGTCTTGTTTGGAGAAAAACGTTTTTTGAGACCTATTACAACCTACTCTAGTAAAAGGACAGCATGTTTTCAAAATCTTTTACATGAAGCGACTCGAAACTCACTGGGGAGCTTTAGTAATGTCAACATTTGGGAATACTTTGAATACAAAGAACTTGTGAAAAATAGCCGTCAAACCTGTGACATGGGTTATGGAAACATTCTAAAGGATATTAGAATCGGACAGAAGAGGGAAAACATATGTTGGAAAGTTTACTTATTGAAAAACAGTTTTCCTCTAACAAGACTGCAACAGAGCTAATGCATAATTTTTGGAAAGAGGGGAAACAGATAGTTTTGTTGATGCTTACCATTCAAGAGTGTGTTGCATGTAATAAGGAATTACTACAACTTGAGAATGAAGACATTTTGCAGATTACAATTGACAAAATGGAACATCAGAGAGTAACTATAGTTGTGAGTGAAAAATTGCAAGCTAAATTAGACTCACTGAATAACTGTCCAGAACTGCTGGACTAGAGAAACATGTATGCATTTGTAAAAAACTGCAGAGTAACTTTAAGATGGAATTTAAATGTGGAAGAAGGATTGGCAAATGGTGCCATGGGTAAATTTGTTGAATTCTTAGCTATAAAGTTTGATCACGTTGATGGTGTGAAGCAAATTGGACGATTTGTTTATGATTTTTGCTTGCAAAAGATTTGTATGTGCAATGAAAACAGTTTCCAGTTTGTCTTGAATATGCTGTAACGATCCACAAGTCTCAAGGATTAAGTGTTGATGCTGCATTTATAAATATTGCAAGTACAGTTTTTAAAAAGGGAATGTCATATGTAGCATTGTCATGAGTTTGGACTTTATCTGGTTTGTATCTGGTTGATTTTGATGAGAACAATCTTAGTGCAGATGCAGATTGCGTGAGAGAGTACAACAGACTAAGAAGTAAATATGCTCCTTGTTAGAAATGGGGTCCTTAGTTGGCAGTCAGGTTACCCCCTGTCCAAGCAAGGACCCTCTCTCTAGCCTGGGTAGGCTAATCAACACTCTGATGGACTTCCCAGCTTAAGGCGATAGAACAGGGACAATGGCCCACTACTGCAGGGGCACTTGCCAGTTCTACGCCTTTCTGAACTCAGTGAGGCTCCTCTTTCTATACTCTCTGGGACCACTGAACTGACCCATGGGGAACCCTTCTCCTCATCTGTGAACCTCATCTGTGAAGCTCCTAACCTTAATTTGCTCACAGATGCATCCCAGTAGGCAGACAGTATCACCATGGCCAACAAAGTGATGTGGCCCGTTCCACCACTTGGGTCTGACTTCTGTCCCCAACCCAGGGAAAACTCTGTTCACAAGGACAGCAACCAAAAGAGGCCACCCGAACTACCACCTTGTTTCTGAGATGGGGCATGGCAACCCTTCCCCCCTTACTTTGGGACTTGTCCGGGTCATCTTTAACCCCCCCCTCACTCTGTTGGGGGGAACCGGAACCATCCTTCTTGGGGTCACTCCCAGGTACCTTTTTGGACACTCTGGTGCTAACCCAGAGGTCTACCTCCTCAGCAAGCTTTCTAGGATCAGTCAGCTTACTGTCAACCAGGTGCCTGCTCAACTCAGTAGAACAAATACTGAGCATATGCTCTCTCGAAATACTGAGCATATGCTCTCTCAGAAATAAATTATATAATCCTGTGTAATTGTTTACTTTACTGCCTCGCACCCATCCCTTCAGTGACTTACCGGAGAAATCAGAAAAGTCTACCCAGTTCTGTGTGGAGAGTTTGGTGTTGTCCCTGAACCTCTGACGGTATTTCTCAGGTGTCAGCCCAAACTTGGCAAGTAAAGCAGTTTTCATGACTGCGTAAGTGTTTTGGTCCTTTGGATCGAATGCAAAAAGCGTGTACCTCCCCACTACTGGTACATACCACCACAAGGCCACCCACCCATTGCTCTTCAGAGACCCCATGAGCCCTAACTGCAACTTCATAAGCAGCCAACCACGTATCAATGTCATCTCCCACCACATAACTTGGCATTACATTTTTAGGTATATGAACCTTCCTTTTCCCAGCAGGTCCTGCATATATGCTGCCACCATCACTGCTGGACTCAGACTTCCTTGCCTTGATATCCTACTCTTTGAGACTCAGTTCGTGAGCCAACAAAAGTTTATTTTCAGCCAAGGCTCTCTCAGCTGCACTCTCTGCTGTCCTTTCCTCTGCCTCCATGTTTAACTTTGCCATTGACAGTTGAAATTCTCTTTCTTCCCTCCTTTCCTCTGCGGTCAGGCCATGACTAGAGACATTGCTCCCTGGTTTACTAGGGGGCACAACTCCATGGGTAACAACCCATACTGCTGGCAAAATATCCTCTGAGGGGCCATCCTCCTCCTCCTTAACATTCTCCTTTGAATAGGCTTCTGCCCAGGCCCTCAACACCTTTTGGTATTCCTCCTTTCTGGAGGCACCCTGGGTAGGTACTCCCATCCCCTTGCAGAACCGCTTTAGCTGGTTAACAGTGTATGTCTCCAACCTGGCTAGGTCAAACTTTTCAGATCCTGCTTGAGAACCAGAGACATGTTGAATGAGGATTTTAGAAAACAAAATTGCAGAAAAAGATTTTTAAAAAAAATCTAGTTGACCTTCAACTGTGAGTAGGTAGTGTGCACGCTCCTATTGTATGTCACTGCTCAGATTCAAGTCCTATCCTCACCGCTGATCACCAATGTTAGAAATGGGGTCCTTGGTTGGCAGTCAGGTTACCCCCTGTCCAAGCAAGGACCCTCTCTCTTGTCAGGGTAAATCACACACAGTCCAAATTATCCTGTGCCCACCCTCTGGTAGCTTGGCACTGAGCAGTCAGGCTTAACTTAGAAGGCAATGTGTAAAGTATTTGTGCAATAAATCATGCAATAACACAGTGTAACACCACACAAATATAACACACAGTGTTTAGAAAGATATAGAATATTTATCTGGTTAAATGCAGGTCAAAACGATCAAGATTTGATAAGTACACGTTGAAATATCACTTTAGAGAATGATAAAAAGAGTCTTAAGTCTTAAAAAGCAACAAGTATCTCTTGCAAGGACAACGTACCTGGTTTGCGTCTAAATTCTCTGCAAGGGGGGGCACAGAGGAGGAGATGCGTGGAAAACAGGGAGGTGTGCATCGGTTTCCTCTGGGTGCACACAGCTGATGCGTCAATATTTTTCACACAGTCAGGGCCTTGCATCGATTTCCGGCGTGAAGACTTGGATCCTTTTCGGGTTGCGGGGTATTTGGACGCCCCTGGGACGATCCTGGGAAATCCTGGGTGTGCAGGATGAAGTCACAGGAGCTGCGTCGATCCGGTGGGCGATGCAGGGAAATTTGTGTTGCACAGCAGGCGCCGCATCGATTCTTCTGACAGGAAGTCGGGCTGCGTCGTTCTGGTTCAGCTATGCGTCGATCCAGTGGGCCGTGTGTCCAAGTTCTGGTTCCAACACTGGCGCTGGCGCTGTGTCGATCTCCTCTCGGGGAGCTGGGCTGCGTTGTTCCAGTTCTGCATGCGGTGATTTTCTCATGGCGATGCAGGCTGTGCGTCGAATTTGCACTGCACAAGGAGTTCTTTGCAGGATGAAGTCTTTTTGGCCCTGAGACTTCAAGGAACAGGAGGCAAGCTCTATCCAAGCCCTTTGAGAGCACTTCTCAGCAGAGCCAGAGGGAAGCAAGGCAGTAGGGCAACAGCAGGGCAGCAGTCCTTTGCAGAAAAAAAGTCAGGAGTCCTTTAGGCAGCCAGGCAGTTCCACTTGGCAGGTTACAGGTTCTGGTTCAGAGTTTCTTCACCAGGGGTATCTTGTCCAGAAGTGTCTGAGTTGGTAGGACAGGGACCCAGGGACCCAGTTTAAATACCCAAATGTGCCTTTGAAGTGGGGGAGACTTCAAAGAGTGGCTTAGAAGTGCACAAGGTCCCCTTTCACTCCCATCCTGTCAGCCAGGGTCCAAGTAGGGGGTGTGGCAGTCCATTGTGTTAGGACAAGCCACTGTCCTTTGACATGAAAGTGTCAGGCCCTCCACCCTCCCAGCCCAGGAAGACCCATTCAGTATGCAGATGTGTGCAGGTGTGACTGAGCATCTTGTGTTTGGGGTTGTCTGAGTGAAATGTACAAGGGAGCTGTCAACTAACCCAGCCAGATATGGATTGTAAGGCACAGAAGGATTTAAGTGTAGAGACATGCTCACTTTCTAAAAGTGGTATTTCTAGAATAATAATATTAAATCCAACTTCACCATTAAGCAGCATTTTCTATTATTATTCTGGCTATACTAAATATGACCTGTTTACTCCTTTCAGATCAGAATCTACCACTCAAACAGTATATGAGGGTAGCACTAATGCTATCCTATGAAAGGAGCAGGCCTCACAGCAGTGTAAAACATATGTAAGAGTTTTACACTGCCAGGACATATAGAACACATATGTTTATGTCCTGCCTTTTACCGACATAGCACCCTGCCCTATGGGCTACTTATGGCCTACCTTAGAGATGACTTATATGTAGAAAAAAGGGGAATTTAAGGCTTGGCAATTACTTTTAAATGCCAAGTCGAAGTGGCAGTGAAACCGCACACACAGGCCCTGCAATGGCAGGTCTGAGACATGGTTAAGGGATACTTATGTGGGTGGCACAACCAGTGCTGCAGCACACTAGTAGTATTTAATTTACAGGCCCTGGCACATGTAGTGCACTTGACTAGGAACTTACAAGTAAATTAGATAAGCCAGTTGGGTATCAGCCAATGTCACCATGTTTTAAGGAGAGAGCATATGCACTTTAACACTGATTAGCAATGGTAAAGTGCGCAGTCCTAAAGCCAGCAAAAATGAGGTCAGAAAAAGAGAAGGAGGAAGGCAAAAAGTATGGGGATGACCCTGCATAAAGGTCATTTCCAATACTCCTCATTTAGAACACTATCCTGTTTATGAAAAAAAGGTATTATGTCCTAAGCGAAAATTGACAAAGCAATCAAAAAACATTATACAAAAAAACGGAAATCACAGGTAAAGAAGGAGGTGTGAAGAAACGAAGATGGAGATATTGTTGGATACCAGCTGGATAATACTAGTGGTGTTAACTGCTATGCTTGTTCTCAGCGTTCTCTTCCATCAACCACACATTTTAAATGCAATCCAGGAAAAAACAAAGAACATGTTGTGCCCAGAACTATTTAGTTGCCTTCAACGCTTGTGTCATAACAGAGCTGTAATACAATCTGCTACAGGGATTCGACAACTGGTAGATAAGTATAGTAGATCTGTTGTATTTACTGGAAATGCTCAACAAGATGCACAGGAGTTTATTAAGGCAATCCTTGGAATTTTAGAAGAACAGAATGTGAATATTGATGATATATGTGGACTAATTTATACATGGAACCATGAGTGAGAACATTGCTCTTCCTCATCTACAACTGAAATCCAATCTGAGCAATTTATGTATTTAGCTCTGCCAGATTGTAAAAGTGTGCTTTTTAAAAAACTAATCGAGTGAACAAAATATGACCTGTCCAACTTATAAATCAAATGTAATCTCTACATTGCTTATACAGGGGAGTGGTAAATACACTATAACAATGTTTCAATGATGAGAGCTAATGGAACAAAATTGGGTACCAAGATTACCATCTTTAAACCTGGGCAGATTTCAGTTTCTGGTAGAACAGATTGTACTTTGGCTATAATCTTCTATAAAGGAGTAAATATTACATCTGGACATTATACTGTATATTTTACGAGTCAGAGTAAATGGATAGAATGCAATGATAGCAGGCTCTAATTTAAACAGAAACTACCTTTTAATCTTCCTAACTCACATTTATTGTTTCTACAACTAAAGTTGTAATGCCATTCAGTTGGACACTATTGGAAACATTATTTTTTATCTGGATAAATTTTACTACAGACACCATGCAGACTAACTAAGGTGATATCTTGAACACCATGGGAAAAAGTGTTATGTGCCTAAAAGGTTTCCTAATACTTTTTCAGAAAAAAAAAACAGGTATCCTTCTTTGTTCATCTTTCATCACTGGTTTAGATATCATTCGGCTTATCAAGGGTGATGTCAAGAATAGCTACGGACAAATCAACTGTGGATAAATTTGTTGTTCTATGAAAAATATGTTTGTACCAGGTATAATAATTATCAACATATTTGTTGGATCTGTAGTTTATTGTAGTGGAGGAATTATAGGATAAGGTATATTTTATTCAGAAATTATAGTGAGTGCAAAATATAGTTTTTTAAAGAAAAATATTGAAAATGAAGAATTGTTATGCATAGTATTGTTCATTTTAAATAACTTACTATTTTTTCAAGACTACATGACTATTTTTTGCCCCACTGTTCAGTGATGAGCAGCTATACACACTTCTTTCTGAATGAAAAAGTGTAGCAGCTGAGAATAGTGCAGAAGGAAACGTAACATTTCTACATAATGTGTGTAATCGCTGTATTAAAAATGAAAAGATGCTAGTGATTTTTTAGTAACAATATAATTTATGTTGCAGGTTAGAAAGTTTTAATAAATATAATAATTGTATCAAACTTTAACTATTATTTGTTTTTTTTCTTTTATACAGATCAAAGGAGAATTGTTTTAGGAATAATAGATGTACGTAATTACTTCTTTATTCTTTAATACATAAACTATACATATATTTATTCACCCAGCCAATCACTCTTGGAGGAAGTTAGCCACCAATTCACTCACCCATTGATATCCTTAGGCATCCACTCAATCAAGTATATATATCCACTTATACACCCTAACACTAATACATATATGAGATCATGCACTCACTCAGTTGCCTATACAATCACTCATGCATCTACTCACTCATAAATGCAGTCATACACTCTATGAGTTACTTGTAGAGGTACTCAGACAGCCAGTCAGCCACTCATGGAGCCAGTTCTGCACCCTTTAACTCATCTGTCAGGCACTCCTACACCCAGTGAGTCCTCCATATACTCACTCATACACCCATTCACTCACCCATATAGTCACTAATGCATGCAGTCACTCACCCATACAGCCACTGTTCCACACTATCACCCACCGATACAGCGAGTCAACCACCCAGACATTATCCAGTCACCTAGCCATACAGCCACTGATGCATCCATTAGCGTACCTCTACAGGCATTCACATATCCAGATACTCACACATTGAGCCACTCAGACACCAACTCACACATGCACTCATTCACCCATACAGACACTTTTGCACCAGGTCACTCACCCATAATGCTACATTTGCAGCTGGCCATCCACTCATTCACTCACTGATGCAGACACTCATGCACACATTCAGTCACTTATGCACCCATTCACTCATTAATACACCACTCATGCACCCAGTGACTCACTCATACAGTCACCCATGCACCTACTCACTCACCCATACAGTCACTCACACATCCATTTTCTCACCTATAGACCCACTCACAGAACCAGCCATTTACCCATACACTCACTGATGCATCCATTCACTCACCCATACATCCACTCACACACCCAATCACTTACCTATACAGACACTCACACACCCACATACTCATCGATACAGGTCACTCATGGACCCAGTCATTCACTCATATATGCACTCATTCACTCATGTAATCAGCCATACATCCACTCACACACCCAGTCCCTTACCTATATAGGCAATCACCCATCCAGTAAGTCACCCATACAGTCACTTATGCACCCATTCAATCAGCCATAGATCCACTCATGCACCCATTCACTCACTGATGCTGGTACTCAAGTACACATTCAGTCATCTGTACAGTCACTCATGCACCTATTCACCCTCCCATACCGCCAGTCATGCGCCCAGTGACTCACTCATACAGTCAGTCATGCTCCCAGTCAGTCACCCATAGTCACTCATGCACCCATTCACTCACCCATACAGTCACTAATACAGCCATTCAATGCACTCATAAATCTACTCACTGACCCATACACCCACTGACACACCCATTCAGTAACACAAATACCCACTCATACTCTAAGTGACTTCACTATAAAGTCACTTATGCACAGATTCACTCACCCATAGAGCTAGTCACACACCCTATCACTCATCCATAGAGCTACTCAGGTACATAGTCACCCACGTATTCACTCTTCCAAGCAATCAGCAGATTTCTTTTATAAAGAAAGATGTGTTTCGAAAAAGTTTTAAGTTTTGGGTGTTTTTGTGCTTGTTGAAGTTTTTGTAAATTGTTGTTTTTTGTTTTTCTTCCCAGACCGTGTACGTCCGGCAAACGTTGTGTTTAAAGTGTACGGTTACGCGCTCTTGCGCTGTAAAAATAAACCGTACATGTACCCAGACCACAAGGAAGTGAATATATCAAATGTTCATGCAAGATGCTGCATTACAATATATTAAATGGCAAGTGTGCCGCATCCTTTTAGTTCGGCATGAGTTATACTATCGCTTAGGGCGATAGGAGTAAAAACAATAAAGCGTAAATTGAAGTTCGTCTGAAATGTAAAGTAAAAAGGACAGATTGCTTTAAACAGATAAATACGGGACAAATTCTTACCCATAAAGTGGTCCTTATAGGCGTAGTTTCACAGCATGTGTGTTCTACGCTAGTGCTGCTCAAACGAGCCGTTTATAGTTACCTAGGGCCAGATGTATCAAGCGATTTTGCATTCTCAAACAGTGCGAATCGCAAAATTCGGCCATTTGCGAATGCAAAAATGCCTTTCAGACTGTATGAAAGGCATTCGCTGTGCAATTTTAAGGAATTGCTAAAATAGCGATTCCTTAACATTGCGACCCCATTTAGAGAATCGCAAATTGCAATTCTCTAAATAGGAAATCGCAAATAAGGAATCCTTATTTGCAATTTCTCAAGCACATGTATCAAGCATTTCCTAAATGCGAATTGGGCATTTAGGAAATGCAATTACCACCAACAATAGTTTGGTGGTAACCAAGTGCAAATTTAAAAATGCATTTTAAATGCATTTTTAAAATTGACATGTAGCGCACACATGCCCCTAAGGCATGTGTGTGCTTCACATGTCCGTAAAAATATTTTTGGGGTGCAGCAGAGGGGGCCTTAGGCCCCCAGCACCCTGGGATTTGCATTTCCTAAATTGCGAATTCCTAACTGGAATTCGCAATTTAGGAAATGCAAAACCATTCACAGCAGGCCCATAGGTGCAAATGGAGTTGGATTCTCTATTTGCGATTCGGTAATAGCATTTGCGAATTTTAAGAAATCGCTATTACCGAATTGCACAAATCATACATACCATTTTGCATTTCTTAAATAGCTATTTCTTAAAATTCGCTATTTAAGAAATGCAATTTGGTTTTTTGATGCATCTGGCCCCTAGTGTGGTAAAAATAGATGAAGGACAATATTGTGGGCTCCATTTTTTTTGGTGGCTGCCATCTTTTAGTGGGGAAGCATAAATTGGACTGAATCCAAAATAGTTCAGATATGCATTCCTCAGCAAAATGCGTCAGATGTAGTAATAGAGTGATAGAAGAGACCCAAAGTGTAACACTGTTTGTGATCTAGTATGTCCGATAATTCTGGAAAGTGTAGTGGTAATCTAATGTTACCAGCATGTTTTAGTAAACAACTAAGATTGGAGTTCATTAGAAAGGCACTGGAATGTCCATTATTTTCATAAACCAATAAATAGTACAAATATACGTCTCATTGATTACTTGAACCAAGTATGTACAGACATGATATAATAATACATCTTAAGTATGCAGTTAGCCATAACCAACAGTATCATCAGTAATATTTCCACGTATGGCTGCTATACAGAACATTTGATGACAGCATACTCAAACCCCCTACGTTTGATCTACTAGAAAGATAAACTGTATACACCATATATGCGGTATTGAGATGATAGTAAGCAACTGACAATAACTGTGTGCACATGTATACAGAGTGACATCGTACGCAGTGTAATTACAGGAAGACATGTAGATCTTTATTTTTGTTGAGACCCTCCTCCACTGCTCGTAGCTTGATTATCCACCTACTTTCTAATTGTCTAAGTAGTAATGTCCTGTTGCCACCTCTGGGACATCCGCCCAGGGTGGCAATGCCATGTGTTTTGATATTGTGTAAATCTCGCTGAGTATGTGTAGAATTAAAGTGTACGGCAAATGGGTATTCTTTGTTGTTATTTTTGATTGCTCGAACATGTTCCTGCAATCTCTCCTTGTAGGGTCTGATTGTGCTACCTATATATATGCGCTTACAGATACAGATGAGACAGTACACCACAAGTCTGGTGTTGCAATTCATAAAGTGTTTAATGCGATATGTGACACCAGTGTTGTAACAAAAGGATTTGGTTTTGTCCATGGTGTACTCACATATATTGCAGTGACCGCATTTGTAGAATCCAGGTGGTGGTCGTGGGATCCAGTTACTTTTAGTAAGATTGGGTAGAAAACTGTGGCATAAGCTATCTCTCAGGGTGCGATCCCTGCTATAGATAATATTTGGTCTGTCTCCGAGACCAGTTTTTAAGGTGTCATATGACAATAAGATAGGCCAGTTTTTCTTTAGGACTTTGAAAACATCTGAACTGACAGTGCTATACGGGGTGATTAGGATTAAACCCTTTTTTCCAGTGGTCTTCCTAGGTGTGGTGTTAGTTAGTAGTATTGCTCTGTCAATTGTGCGGATTCTCTAATGGGTTTTCTCCCACAGTTGACCTGAGTATCCTCGGTTGAGAAATCGTTGTTTCAATATGCAAAGTTGGTTAGTAAATTCTTGTTCCTCACAACTGTTGCGTCTCACCCTTACAGCCTCCCCGTATGGGATAGCTCTTATTTGTGAGGAGGGATGGGCACTAGTAGCATGCAAAATGGAGTTAGTCGCTGTGGGTTTTCTATATTGTTTTGTATAGATTTTGTCCTTCTTAGTATAGATGGTCAGGTCTAAGAAATCTATATTGTCTGTGCTTGAACACCTAGTAAATTGAATGTTAACATCATTGGTGATAAGGTGATTGATAAAGAGATCCAGTGTTGCAAGATCTCCAGACCAGAACAAGAGAACGTCATCAATGTATCGTCCCAGTACATAATATGTTACGTAAGTTCTGATGCGCAGTTGAGCCAGATATGTTGTTGTTCGTAGTATCCCATGTATAAGTTAGCAAATGAGGGTGAAAATTTGGCCCCCATCGCAACTCCCTGTGTCTGTTGGTACCATATGCCTTCATGTAAGAAGACATTGTTGTACATGACCAGATGTATGAGATTGAGTAGCATATCAGAATGTCGAAGAAGTGTTGCATCCCTCTTGTCTAAAAAATGTCTTATGGTTATCAGGCCAGTCCTTTTGGGTATACACGTGTAGAGTGATGTAACGTCCGGGGTGGCTAGAATATGTCCCTCTGTCCACTGGTAGTCAGATATAAGACAAAGAAGATGTTTCGTATCCCTGATGTATGATGGAAGATTCTGTACAAGTGGTTGTAGGTACAGATCAATGTATTCCGAGAGTCTCTCGGTTGGGGAATTGATACCCGAAATGATAGGTCTTCCAGGAGGGAAGTTGGCTGTTTTGTGTATCTTTGGAAGTGTGTAAATACATGGGAAACTAGGTGTTGGATTAAACAGATATTTGAACTCTAGGTCCATCAAGAGACCCATATCCCTCCATATGGTAAGTTTGGTCTCTATATCCCTAATGATTCTAGCTATGGGATTGTTGGCTAATTTGCAGTATGCCACATTGTCAAGTAGTTGTCTATTAATCTCTGTGATGTAATCCTCCCGGTTCATGACCACAATGTTGCCCCCTTTATCTGCTTCTTTTATTACAATGTCTTTATCTTGTGATAGGGTTCTGAGTGCTGTGCGCTCATTAGCAGTGATATTCTGTGGAATAGTTCTGAATCTGTTCTTGTGTCGTGATTCCAACTGGTATAAATCTTTAGTGACCCATTTTTAAAAAAGATCTATGGTGTTATCTGCCGGTAAGGTGGGAACAAAACGTGATGTGGGTTTTAATCCACTGTGACATGTATCTGTGGTTCCCCAACCAAGATCTAGTAAGATCTCATCGTATGTGGGTGCATAAGAGGTATCTATTGTGTCTTCTAAGGACAGTAGTGTATGTATGTCGTTATTGTCCGTAATGAGTAATGGGCAAGAGATCGTATCACTGACAGTAGAATTGGTCATACTTTGTTTATCACTAAAGTATTTGAAAAGTTTGCATTTGCGTATAAACTTGAATAAGTTAATGTGTATCTCAGTGTAGTAGGGTGTAGATGTCGCTACGAAGCCTAGTCCTTTGTTAAGAATGCTCAATTGGTGTGTGTCCAAAATGTTATTAGATAGGTTAGTCACACAGACATTATTTGTAGCAGATGTATCCTCCTGGATAGTACGGTCTAATTCTTGGTGCTGCGTGAAGTTGATCTTGTGATGACTCCTGCCTTTGCTTTGTTTGATTCTAGTGCTTTGCCTTTTGCCTCTTCTAGTTCTCTTTGGTACGTAGCTGGCCCTGTTCTGGTAACTTTTTGTCCCTTGCGGAACCTCTCCAATTCTAATAAAAAAGGCGACTTAGTATTGCCTGTGTTGGTATTGTCTCGTAGGGAACCATTGGTGTCCTCACTGTTTGCTCTGGAGCAGCTAGACATATCCGTATCGCTAGTTCTAATGTTGGAAAGTGTAGGAGACTGGGCTGTAGTGCTTTGGCTGGCCTGTCTCTCTAGGTTGGTGTTGTCTAATTTGCATGAATAAGTAAAAACTCTCCCTGTCGCATAATCTGTCGCGTCTCTTTTAAGTTTGCGCATTTTTTTCTCTCTCACATATTCTT
Source organism: Pleurodeles waltl (assembly GCF_031143425.1). Taxonomy (NCBI): domain Eukaryota; kingdom Metazoa; phylum Chordata; class Amphibia; order Caudata; family Salamandridae; genus Pleurodeles; species Pleurodeles waltl. Next base: position 42,136,474 of record NC_090450.1, read on the forward strand.
GGTGTCCCTGAAGGACTTCTTTTAGGATACCATAGTTTTTGGTGATTGCTTCCAACAGGTTGGTGGCTTGGATCTATTTTTCTAATTCACTAATTTCTACAAGTAACTTATCCCTTTTCTCATCCACATCTCTGATAAGGATGTCCATAATACCATAGGAGGAAGTAATTAGCAGTTGTTCCCACTCCTGTAGAAGTGCCAGATTTAAGTCGCCAAAGGAAGGAAAGAGCACTACTCTCAAACCCCTTGGTATTTGTTTGTTTTGCAAGTATTTTTGTAAAATGGTGGAGTCCCACCATCTAGATAGCTCTTGTATTTTAGTCTTTCCAATTTGATAAACTTTGTTCTAAGCCCTTCTTTTTTCGCGTTGGTGTTGGTACTGGTAATGGTAGAGATATCCTCAAAGTACAGTGCAGGGGCCGCATTTGGCTCTCCTGATATTACATGCACGCCCCCTGGTCCACAGCAGCACTTGGCTGCTGCTTACCCAACTCTGCCCAAGCATTAAAAGGATGTTCAGAAAACGGGAAATAATTCATTTAAATTTTCATTGACATTAAAGAAAGGAAGTAACTATGGTGTCCTGCACCACTTAACTGTGGGAACAGCTTTATTTTTAAAGACATCTCGCAGCAAAAGTGTAAAAATATGATAAAGTCTCTTCAAAATGTTTATTTCATTATACGTGAACAACATTACAGCTTATTAAATCAAACAAAGGAGAAGTTTTTGTGCAGTGCACATCCTGAGGTCATGCATTTCGATGTCCTCTTACATGTGATAATGAAGATAAAAGAGTGAAAGTGAAATAAAACAATTGCGTAGGATCGCACAATTGGGTAAAGTGAGGAAGCTGGGAATAACTGACAGGTTTTCTGGTTTCACATTGTGCAGTTCAGCCACTAGATGTATATGATCCACTTCCCCTCCAACCACCTACCCAACAATCCCCCTCCTCCCCAAACACCCTTTAACCCCTACCATCACTCTGGTGGCATCATTTGTAGCCCTCGGTCACATAACAGACCAAACATTTTGGCCCCTGTGAAAATGTTTGCGAGTATCCCTGCTCCAGACAATACTTTCTAACACAGGCTGCATGAGACCTTCCTCGCATTAGCCTTTTTTTCCCCATCTGGAATTGTAAAAAATTCCCACATGATGCTCTCCTTCTTCTTTTGGGGAACCTCCTTTTCTTCCTCCAACATCATAGCATCTCCCACCTCCTGCTGGTCCTTTGATGTTGCCATCTTCTTTCAAACAATGAAACAGCAGTAGAAATCCACCAGGATAAACTTTGGGTGTGTTAGAGAAGTGCGAAAACACACAGCAACTCCCAGAGAGGGACTTGTCACTGGAAGGCATAGAAATGATCTTAGCCAATGGAATTGTGTTTTTCTAGGTCAGTTGGCCTGCACACCGCCACTGCGATCCCGCTGCGACGTAAACGTGACTCCAGAAAAAAATACTTAAATGCTATTAGTACTTATGTATTCTGTGGAAACATAAGTTTTAAGGGTGTGGTAGTAAACCTCTACATGAAATAGAAGCATTAAAAAACAGTATATATGCGTATAACGTGTGTTTAAAAAATGCCAGCGTCACGTACAATGTGCAAATCTGGAAATACGTGCGGGAAGGGTACACAACAACGTCATGACTCCTGATACAGCGCTACAAAAACATTTGAAATCATTTTCAAATATTACTAGGAAACTTAAACAGCAATAGTAATAAATGTTGCATATAAAATTGTACTTTAATAGTGTGTGTATATGTATTTTTTACACATGTAATTCACGCTGGAGTTGCTTACTGTGTATGAAGATTCGTGTATCGTATGCAGCTTTTAAATTTATTTATTTTTAAACATTAAATTATTATTAATATCAATGTTAGAAATGGGATTTCTGGTGGCTAGGGTATAGTTACACGTCCAAGATGACCCCTGATTACCCCTTGGTAGCTTGGCACGAGCAGTCAGTCCTATCCCAGAGGCAATGCGGAAAGCGATTGCACAACACACGTGATGCACTATCCCCACCACAAAGGAAACACAAAAGTTATATAAAAATAAACTCTATTGTACCCAACATAATTAGACCAAACACAACATGTCAGTAATGCCCTACTACCGAAGCAGTTTTCAGAGTGTTACACAATAGTTACTCTGCAGAAACCAGCAGTAGTCCCACATAACACACAGGTTCCTTATTATTCTGCAACATAAGCAGTAATCAGGAATCACATTACTAAAGAAATGCACTTGTCATGAAAGTATCATAAATGCCCATCCCAGGAACAATATAAAACAAATGGCATGTCATAAAAACATATCAGTCTGTCATGCCCGTAAATGGAAAATTAGCACATATATGTTGCATCACATTGAAAGCAGGTTAGCACAGCAGTCCATAATTTCCATACTAGGAACATTAGAAATCGTGTTTCCACAACAGAGTACCTATTTTTGATGAAAAAGCACTTCTAGTGCCACGAAGCACACAAGGGGTCCCCCAGCGCTCCTTGTACTGAACGGGGACCGTTTGGTGATTTTGGAAGGAGGGGGGCATCTCTGTGATCTCTAGGATGCCCCTCCTGACCCCAACAGGCCCTCCAAAGAGGGGGGGCACAGAGCTGAAACAGCACGAAAAAAGGGCCCGATGTAGCAGGGAGTCTCCAATGGCAATCCTTGGAGCCTCACGTTCCTAGTGCAGTGACCCGGGGTGAGGGGCTCATCCTTGACCCCCATGTCCTGCTTCTCCGGTGCCCTTCTCCTCATCTGGGGGCACAGCACACTACTTTCCTGCCGTCAGTGGAGACCAAGGGGGTCATTACAACATTGGCGGTAAAAGCCGCTTACCGCCGTGCAGAAGACCGCCAACACACCGCCGCGGCCGCGGAATTCCGCCACAGCTATTATGACACACATCTCGGAATCCGCCAAAACTCAGACACCCACACAAGTCCGCCACACCAAAGGTCAGTGTAAAACTGGCGAAAACATATCCTCCACCGTCACGCCAACAGAAACACGCCCATGCTATCACGACCCACGAATCCATGTGGCGGTCTTTCAAATGCAGTATACCATTGGCAGTATACACTGCCGCGCTCAAAATACACACACATCTCCAAAACACCGCCACATTGGACATTTCAAAATACACACACCTGATACACACACACACTACTCCCACACACCCAACACAATATAAAACACACACCCACATAACCCACAAACCCCTACGACCGCAAGTCACGACCGAAGGCCAGAGAGACAGAGAGCACAGCAACTGAGAACTCCACCACACAGAGGCACACAACACCATTACCCATACAACATTACAAGCACAATACACCACACACCACTACACATCACCACACACATCAACACTGACACCACCCCACGCATCGCCCACCCCATGTCACGCCAAAGACACCCCCGGTTTTCCGAGGAGGAGCTCCGGGTCATGGTGGAGGAAATCCTACGGGTAGAGCCACAGCTATTTGGCTCACAGGTGCAGCACACATCCATAGCCAGGAAGATGGAGCTATGGCGCAGAATAGTGGACAGGGTCAACGCTGTGGGACAGCATCCAAGAAATCGGGAGGACATCAGGAAGAGGTGGAACGACCTACGGGGGAAGGTGCGTTCAGTGGTCTCCAGTCACAACATTGCGGTTCAGGGAACTGGCGGCGGACTCCCACCTCCTCCCCCACAACTAACAACATGGGAGGAGCAAGTCTTGACCATCATGAATCCTGCGGGCCTCGGAGGAGTCGGTGGAGGAATGTACACTGGTAAGTCAAATCTTCACTATCATATCCCCCACCCTACCTGCATGCTATCACACACCCCCACCCTCACCTCCTCCCCTATCACTCAAACTCCTCACTAATGTACTAATAACACAAACCACCCATCCCAACACGAAGCCCTGCATGACACAACTAAGCATGGTCACCCCTCACTAAAGCCTGCTCACTGCACATACCCATAACACCCCCCTAACTATCATCAAACCAACCCACACACAGGAATGCTTGTACTGGGGTACACGCACACCCACCCATTGCACACCATTACACACACAGATGCAATAATCATGCTCTTATGTCCCTGCAGGACCACGAAGGAACGTCACCACACCGGAGGATCCAGACAACTCCACTCCACCCACAGAAGAGGCCCACAGTGACGATAACAGCTCTGCCCTACTGGATCCTGATGACCAGCCCGGACCATCGTGGGCCTCGGGACAGTCGGTTCCCCTTGCACAGACACAGCCCAACACTGACCTTCCACCCTCTGGTAACACCAGCACAGCACCCACCCAGCGGGCCCATAACTCCATACCCAGGACACGTCAATCAGCGGTGTGTCCACCACTACAGGGAACCCAGGATAACCCACCACCCCAAGAAAATCAGGGACCTGGGGGCAGTGGTAGTGGGCACACGGTCCAGGGGACGGAGGCCCAGGAACACAGGGGAACTGGGAGGGCTGCTGTGCGACAGGGGGCGGACAGGCCAAGTGAACCCACTCTCCACGAGGCCCCCTCCTCCATCATGGGAGCATACCACCAATCCCAGGAGACGATGGCGACGGTCCTGGCCAAGTTTCAGGAGACCCAGTGCCTGCAGGAGGAGCAGTATTTGGGGTTCAGGGAGGAGCTCAGGACCATCAGCTCCGCCCTGGGCACCATCGTAGGGGTGCTGAAGGACATACAGCAGACCATGAGGGACACCGTGGCACTCCAAGAGGCCCCTGACACTAGCCTGGACGATGAACTGCCCACCACCTCCGCCGGCGCTAGTGGACAGGACGACCCGCCACAGGATCACCACACCAGCACCCCACCCTCTGCAGATGGACAACCACCACGCAAGCGGTCCCTGAGATCCAGGAACAGGACAGAGCAAGATGGCAAGACCCCCGCCAGGAAATGAGACCACCCTGATTGTTCTACCAATGTCCCACTTTGTTACCCTGTCCATACTTAAACTGCCCCAGCTCCAATTCCTATGCCCATAGGTGCAGTGCACCTGTGTGACCAATGGACTGGACTCTGCCATGGACATTCCTCTACCGTCCCCCATCACCATATTACAACCCCCCTCCATTTTTGAGCACTTCAATAAACACCCTTGAACCACAAAACAATCTGGAGTCAGTCTGTGATTTGGTAAATATTTATTATCAATGACAGTGTCATAATGCGTTTCCAATTGTAAAGCCAACATACCTATGTCACACATCACAAGTCCTTGAAGGATGCAAGCAGATGACACACGTTGGTAACCACACCTGTAAAAACCGTAATGGAAAGGTACAACTCAGTGACCAAATACTGGTATGAAATGACAGACAGGATAGAGGTAGACGTGTTAAAGTTAATGTAATGGTAAAAAAGAAAATGTTCTCACCTGTGTGTCACTGGAAATATTGCTGTATGACTGACTCCCTGTTGTCGATGTCTTCTTCCTCAGCTTCCTCCTCATCACTGTCCACAGGCTCCACAGCTGCCACAACACCGTCATCTGGACCATCCTCCTGCAGAAAAGGCACCTGGCGTCGCAAAGCAAGATTGTGGAGCATCGAGCCCGCGATGATGATGTGGCACACCTTCTTCGGTGAGTAGAATAGGGAACCACCTGTCATATGGAGGCACCTGAACCTGGCCTTCAGGAGCCCGAAGGTGCGTTCTATCACCCTCCTAGTCTGCCCATGGGCCTCATTGTAGCATTCCTCTGCCCTGGTCCTGGGATTCCTCACTGGGGTAAATAGCCAGGACAGGTTGGGGTGACCAGAGTCCCCTAATAGCCACACACGGTGCCTCTGGAGTTGACCTATCATATAAGGGATGCTGCCATTCCACAGGATGTAGGCGTCATGCACTGAGCCAGGGAACATGGCATTTACCTGCGAGATGTACTGGTCTGCCAAATATACCATCTGTACATTCATCGAACGATAACTCTTCCGGTTCCTGCACTATTCACTACTGTGGGGGGGACCAGAGCTACATGGGTCCCATCAATAGCACCTATGATGTTGGGGATATGTTCAAGGGCATAGAATTCACCTTTCACTGTAGCCAAATCCTCCACCTCAGGGAAAACGATGTAGCTCCTTACATGTTTCAGCAGGGCAGCCAACACTCTGGACAACACGTTGGAAAACATAGGCTGGGACATCTCTTATGCCATGGCCACTGTTGTCTGAAAACACCCACTAGCAAGGAAATGAAGCACTGATAGCACCTGCACGTCAGGGGGGATTCCAGTGGGATGGCGGATTAGTGACATCAGGTCTGGCTCCAACTGGGTACATAGTTCCTGGATAGTGGCACGGTCAAACCTGTAGGTGATTATTAAATGTCGCTCCTCCATTGTCAACAGGTCCACCAGCAGTCGGTACCCCGGAGGATTCCGCCATCTTCTCAAATGTCCCAGCTGACGGTGCCTAGGAAGGACAACAGCGACCACAGAGTCCCAGGTATGTACCCACAGTCTACACAGAACACGACACCAAACACAAAACTGTTCCTGTATGTGTGTTGAGTGAAGGCCTAGCTATGTGTGATGCAGTAGTAAATGAAGCCATGTGGGCCCCTGAAATGGCGGCTGCCTGACCTCGAAACTGGGACAATGGGAATGTGAGGTATCTGCGCTGGCGTTGTACACCGTCGCGGTAGGCGGTCGTACACCGCGGCGCAATGCTGCATTGGTTAACATTGGACCCTATGGGTCCCAGGAGCCAATGACAAAGTGCGCCGGCGGTGATGATACGCACCGCCGTGGACGTCACCGCCGCAGACGTCACCGCCATTTTCTATCTGTTCAATCACTCAATACCTGATCTTCGACAGGAGAGGACCTACACTGCAAGTGCTGCTGTGACCTCGGTCTGGAAAAGACAATGGCTGCTGCGTCTGGGGAAAGGGCCCCTGCCTTCACTGCTCAGGAGTTGGAGAAGCTAGTAGACGGGGTCCTCCCTCAGTACACGCAACTCTACGGTCCTCCAGACCAACAGGTAAGTACACAGGGAGCACGTTGTATGGGCTATGCCTGGGTGGAGAGGGCTAGTTGTAAGAGGGAAGGGGGCAGAGTGCAGGGAACATGAAGGACTGTGAATGCATGTGCCACATGGCAAGGGTAGGGATGGGGGCCACTCACATCGACGGTGCAGTTGGTAATGATTTCTCTTCTTCCCCTGTGCATGTCATGTAGGTCAGCGCCCACCAGAAGAAGGACATTTGGCATGCCATCGCCAAGGAAGTCCGGACCCTGGGGGTCCACCAGAGACGGGGCACCCACTGCCGGAAAAGATGGGAGGACATTCGCCGCTGGTGCAAGAAGACGGCAGAGGCTCAGCTGGGGATGGCCTCCCAACGTGGGAGGGGTGCCCGTCGCACCATGACCCCCCTGATGTTCCGGATCCTGGCGGTGACCTACCCGGAGTTGGATGGGCGCTTGAGAGCATCACAGCAGACACAAGGGGGTGAGTACACTCTCATTCTGGGGACTTGGCGCACAGTTGAGGGGTCTGGGTGTGGGAGGAGGGCTGTGGGTGTCCCTAGGCCAGGCAGATTTACGTAGGCTAGGCCCCTCCGTAATGCAGGGCATGTGCCACTCCACCCCACCTCAGTAGTGGGCCAAGTACAGGTATAGATGCCCCTGTGGCATCCATGTGTGCCGATGTCCACCATAGCCATGTAGGCCATATCCCAGGAATTGCATCTGTAGAGGCCAAGAGCACGGCGTAGTGCAGGGGGCTGCTGTGTCTATATTGTCCGCCAACGGTAGCGGAAAGCCATGCACTCAACCTGTCTTTCTTCTGTCGTCCCCTCCCCCTTTTTCTGCTCTCCCTGTTCTTTTGTGTATCAGCATCATCAAGCGGAGGTACAGTGGCACCGGAGCACGAGGGAGCTGCATCCCACATGGCCATGGAGGGCCACACCACGGACTCAGAATGCACCAGTGGGACGGAGGGCGAGGGGAGCTACACGTTGGCCACTGGATCACCAACCAGTGACACAGACTCATCCGCCGATGGGAGCTCCCTTGTGGTGGCGGCACCATCTGTGCCCCCCACTTCTACAGGTACAGCCGCCAGCTCCCCTACCAGCACCGCCCTCCCAGCAGCCCCTCAGCATTCGCCCCGTGCCCGCTCACCCAGGAGGGTAGGCATCACCTTCGCCCCAGGCACCTCAGCCCCTGCCCCAGTCACCCCTGCTGCCCTCAGTGAGGAGGCCATTGACCTCCTCAGGTCACTCACTGTTGGGCAGTCTACCATTGTAAATGCCATCCAGGGTGTAAAAAGGGAGTTGCAACACACTAATGCATTCCTGGAGGGCATTCATTCTGGTCACGCTGCCCATCATCAAACCCTGTAATCTCTGGCCTCAGCACTGATGGCAGCCATTGTCCCTGTGTCTAGCCTCCCCCTTCCAACTTCCTCCACCCAGACCCAATCCCCTGTACCCCAGCCTATCCCAAGCACACCATCAGACAAGCATGCATACACCTCAACACACAAAAGTAGCTCAGGCAAACATAGGCACCACACAACCCACAGGCACTCACAGAAGCATCACACACATGCCGACACAGCAACATCCACTGCCTCTACTGTGTCCCCCACCTCGTCATCTCCTTCCTCCCTCCCAGTATCGTCTACACTCTCACCTGCATGCACTACATCTACTGGCACTAGGAATCACACCAGAACACCCAGCACCACACCCCGCTCACCTGCACTCACCACCCCCACTCCCATTTACACGTCCCCTGTGTCCTCTCCCAGTGTGTCTGTGACGCCCCCTCCCAAAGTACACAAACGCGGGCACCCACACACCCAACATCCATCCACCTCATGACAGCCTCCAGTACCTGCACCTGCACCCAAAACACCTAAAGTGACACCTCCTACAACCACCTCCACTTCCCCCACTCCCAGACCCCCTCCAGCTACCCATCCCAGTGTTCGTCAGAAACTGTCCCTCTGCAACGTTGACCTCTTTGCTCCCACCCCAACCCCTCCAATTCATCAGTCCCGTAGTAGCACCTCAGCCAAAAAGACTCCAGTACCAGTGGTGCATGTTACAGGTGTGTGGAGTGCACCGGCCACAAGGGCAGGCAGTGTGACACGGAGCCAAGGCACTGCCAGTCCACCCCCTGTAAAGCATCTCAAGTTGGAAAGTGGCCGACGGGACCGGGTGAAGACTCCTGGAGGCAAAACTACTCACAAGGGTCCCAGGGGGATTGCAGAGTCAGCTGTGACTCCTCCAAAGGTGGTGAAGTGCCAGAAGAAGTCTGCACAGCCTGGTAAGAGCAGCACGGCGGAGAAGGGCGGCATCCTCCCCGGCGGCCGGGACGCTACCGCCAGCACCGTCGTCACTGGTCAGGAGACCAACGCCGGAGTCAGTGCCCAGGAGGGCAGCAGTATCGTCACTGGTCAGGGGACCACCGCCGGAGTCAGTGCCCAGGAGGGCAGCAGTATCGTCACTGGTCATGGGACCACCGCCGGAGTCAGTGCCCAGGAGGACCCCGGCTGCCACAGCCCCGCTGGGCAATAAGGGACCGTCATGCCACACACCAATGCACAGGTCAGAGACTGCCATGGCAAAGCACCGCTGAACAGGGCAGAGACCGCCATGGCATAGCACCGCTGAACAGGGCAAGCACCGCTGGACAGGCCAGAGACCGCCATGGCAAAGCATCGCTGAACAGGGCAGAGCACCGCTGAACATGGCAAAGCACCGCTGAACAGGGCAAGCAGTGCTCAACAGGGTAGAGACCGCCATGGCAAAGCACCGCTGAACAGGGCAGAACACCGCTGAACAGGGCAGAACACCGCTGAACAGGGCAGAGCACCGCTGAACAGGGCAAGCACTGCTGAACAGGGCAGAGCACCGCTGAACAGGGCAGAGCACCGCTGAACAGGGCAGAGCACCGCTGAACAGGGCAAGCACCGCTGAACAGGCCAGAGGCCGCCATGGCAAAGCACCACTGAACAGGGCAGAGCACCGCTGAACAGGGCAAGCACCGCTGAACAGGGCAGAGACCGCCATGGCAAAGCACCACTGAACAGGGCAAGCACCGCTGAACAGGCCAGAGACCGCCATGGCAAAGCACCGCTGAACAGGCCAGACACCTCCATGGCAAAGCACCGCTGAACAGGGCAGAGCACCGCTGAAGAAGGAAAACACCGCCACATCAAGCATCGTTATCCCTTGTACAGCTGGGACAGTGACGGGACAGGAACGGTCACGGGGAGCCTAATCCAGTCTAGGCACCATTCCCCCTCCAGAACCAGTGGAGACATGCATCCACTCCGTCTGTCCTTAACAGGATGCAGCACTCTGGGCACCAGTCCGCCTACAGAACCAGTGGAGACTGTTATCCACTTGAGAGACTGTGGCTTTGCACTCCCCAGGATGGTACAGTGGACAAACCAACCACTTGTGAGACTTGAGAGACTGTGACTTTGCACTCCCCAGGATAATGCAGTGGGCAACCCACCCACTTGTGAGACTGGAGAGACTGTGGCTTTGCACTCCCCAGGATGGTACAGTGGGCAAACCAACCACACTAGAGACTTGAGAGACTGTGGCTTTGCACTCCCCAGGATGGTACAGTGGACAAACCAACCACTTGTGAGACTTGAGAGACTGTGGCTTTGCACTCCCCAGGATGGTACAGTGGACAAACCAACCTCTTGTGAGACTTGAGAGACTGTGGCTTTGCACTCCACAGGATACATCAATGGGCATGGAGCCCCGTCTTGGATCTGGTGTGGTGCTGTAATCCGGCTGAGGTGCCCCCCCTTCCCTTCCCCCTGAGGTGCCTGTTGTATTTCTATCTGATGCCCCTGCAGTGTTCTCTCCGTTTGTGGACAGGTATCTAGTGTGGGCCTGGCCCATGCATTTGTGGCCCAGTGGTGCACGGACATTGATATGTGCATATCTGCACTACTTCTCGTAATGTATATTCTTTTGAATGTGTATATATATCTGTATATATTTGGTAAATGTATTTTGATACATTACAATGTTTGAACTGATTTCCTTTTGTCTTTGCATTCTTCGGGGGGGTTGTGGGTTGTTACTGTGATGTTTGGAAATGCATTGGTGTGTGTGTTGTAGTGTGCAAAGGTGGGGGTGGGGGTGTTGCGTGTGTGTCCCCCTGACTTTTGCCTATGTCGTAGGTGCAGTACTCACCATTGTCTTCGCCGCCGCCGGTGCTGGTGTTCGTAGATGAGTAGGAAGACAAGGGCAGGCAGGATTTGTAATTCCGGCTCCATGGTGGCCTCCTTCCTCGTGGGATGTGTAGAGGTGAGCGTTTTCCCATTGCAAAACCTGTTTCCGCCGTGTTTTTATCCACGGTGAATCCGCCCCGGAAAAGGTGGCGGTGGGCGGTGACCGCCGCGCTTCTTGTCTGTACCGCCGTGGCGGGCGGAGTGGTAAAGTGGCTGTCTTTGTTGGCGGTTTCCGCCACGGTCATAATTCCCTTTTTTTGTCCGCCGGCCTGTTTACGGTATTACTGCACCTTTAACACCGTCCGCCAGGGTTATAATGACCACCCGTGTGTCTCCGATGGCACCCAGGCCGGGCTACGGCGGTGATCCTCAAAAGGTGGTGCCTGCCTGTGCCCTGGGGTACTCCTTACAGTGGCCTAGTCCCCCAGGGGCATGGCAACACTGAGCTCCCTTTCTCCTTCTTCTCGTCGTGCTCCGGGTGCAACCTGGAAAACGCGTTCTTGATGCGCTCCGATTTAGGCAAAGTCAGGTCGCGGAGGTGAATCGTTTCCCGGCAACGGGCCCTCAAGGCGCTTAGAGATTACCACAAAGTTGCTCTCCAGGCGCCAAACTGCACACAGGGAAAGTGCTCTCAAAGCACTATAGGATAAGTAGAAAGCGCTCTTTCAGGTGCTATATCAGGGAAAAGGAAGCGCTCCTCAAGCCCTTCAGGCAGTTACAGGGGTCAGGGACCACAGCACCCTTCCCCTCGGGGACACAGCAGATGGAGCACAGGGCAGCAGGGCCCAGCAGCAGGCGAGCACAAAGGATTGCAGGCAGTAGGCAGTTCCTCCAGGTAACCAGCCAGGTCACAGGTGAGCACAGCAGCAGTCCAAGGCTGTTCCTGGTGAGCCCCCCCATCAGTCTTCTGTGTCCATTTACAAGTAAGTTAAGTTCCAAAATGTCTCCAAATTGTGGGGAAAAATCCCCTATACTTATATTTAGTTTTTGTAGTGGGTTAACAAAGAAGCAGAGAGGAGGTTCCAACCAGATACAAATGGTTCTGTATGTGCCCCCTCTTTCCTCTCTGCACACGCTCCAAACATCAGTTGGGGGTAAACAACTCTTTTGTGTGAGGCCTGGGCACAGCCTTTACAGATGCATTTGTGCCCTGCCGCCCCCTTCTCTCAGCCCAGGAAGACTATTCAAAATTCAGATGGACCTCTGTGACACCTCCACCTTCCCTGTGTACGGGCTGACTGAAAAGTATGCACAAAGCCCAACTGTCACTCTGCCCAGACATAGATTAGAGTCAAGCTGCAACACACCAGAGTCATAAACACAGAGAAATGCTCACTTTCTAGAAGTGGCATTTCTGTAATAGTAATTAAAAAATCCAGTTACACCAGTAAGGAGCATTTCTCACTACCATCACAACCATTCCTAACATGCCTACGCTACCCCCTCATAAATCAGACAATACCCCTTACACATAAGGTAGGGCATTTCCAACGCATCCGATGAGAAGGCAGCACTCAAAGTAGTGAGAAACCAAATAGGCTGTTTGTCACCACCAGGACAGTCCACGCTACTAGGCACATGTCCTGCCTTCTACATACATAGCACCCTGCCCATAGGGCTAGGTAGGGCCTACCTTATGTAGTAAAAGGGGATTTCTGGCCTGGCAAGTAAACTTAGATGCCAGGTCCCTTTGGCAGAAAACTGTGCACGCAGGCCCTGTGCTAGCAGGCCTGAGACAGGTTTGAAAGCCTACTTCAGTGGGTGGAGCAAGCAGTGCTGCATGCCCACTAGTAGCATTTAATTTACAGTCCCGGGGTATAGAGATACCACTGTACAAGGGACTTACAGGTAAATTAAATATGCTTATTAGGTATACGCCATCATATCAACTTTAGAAGGGAGAACACCTGCACTTTAGCACAATCAGTAGTGATAAAGTGCTCAGAGTCATAGAGCTAACAACGAGAGGTCAGAAAAAATAGGAGGATGGAGGCAAAAAGTCAGGGGATGAACCTGCCAAAAGGGGCAGGTCCAACAATCAGTGAATAAAGTATCAATTGAGGATGAATGTCCATGGCAGTAACGTAACAATGGAATTAATTCATGTTTTATATAGGACAGAGTACCACCTAATTATTAGTCATTGCCCTCATGTCCCCTCCCATATATAGGGAGTGATTCTCACCCTGGCGGGCGGCGGAGGCCGCCCGCCAGAGTTCCCCCCTCCAAAATACCGCTCCGCGGTCGAAAGACTGCTGAGGGTATTTTGGGTTTTGCACTGGGCTGGCGGGCGACCGCCAAAAGGCCGCCCGCCAGCCCAGTGCAAAACACCCTTCCCACTAGGACGCCGGCTCAGAATTGAGCCGGCGGAGTGGGAAGGTGCGACGGGTGCAGTGGCACCCGTCGCGTATTTCAGTGTCTGCAAAGCAGACACTGAAATACAAAGTGGGGCCCTCTTAAGGGGGCCCCACGACACCCCATACCGCCATCCTGTTCCTGGCGGGCGAACCGCCAGGAACAGGATGGCGGTATGGGGTGTCAGAATCCTCCATGGCGGCGCAGCGAGCTGCGCCACCATGGAGGATTCATTTGGGCAGCGGAAAGCCGGCGGGAGACCGCCGGTTTTCCTCTTCTGACCGCGGCCAAACCGCTGCGGTCAGAATGCCCTGCGGGGCACCGCCAGCCTGTTGGCGGTGCTCCCGCCAACCCTGGCCCCGCGGGCCGGGACCGCCGGGGTCAGAAGGACCCCCATAATTTGTTACTAACTTTATGTTCAATAAATTAGACTTAAATTGGTAGATTACCTAGGACATTGTATAGTAAGCAAGCTGTGGTTAATTAGATAAAAGGTCTGGACAAGGTTAGCTTACCCTATTTTAAAGTTACAGCTGTGCACTGTATATATTATTCCATAAAGGTCTCCATAACTATGCAGATGTAAATAACTTTAAAGAAACCATAGAAATTCACTGAAAAAAACAAAGGTTACAGGGCTGTTATAGTTAAGTTAACATTTCAGACATCCAAAACCAATCAAATTCAGCAGTTATTGTTACCTCAGCTAACTACAACAAACGCCCCTGTAATGCACTGGTTATGACCTCACATATTACATCACCCATGACATGGTCAGTGACATAAAAAAAAATATATATATATAGATATATATATGTGTATATATATATGCGCTGAAAAAAACAGAGGTTACAGGGACATTATGGTTAGGTTCTGAATTCACCTGCACAAAACCATAGAAATTCAACAGTTATGGTTATCTCAAGTAACTATAATTCACGCCTTAAGGTAACTATAACTCGTGCCCTCGCCATGCACAGTTTTCTCTACAATAATCTGACTGCTAATGTTGCCTTAAAATTTTTAATGATGTTATAATGCTGTAATATGTGGGGTAATTAGCAGTCAATGATGAGGGCACAAGTTATAGTTACCTTAGGGTGTGTGTTATAGTTACTTGAGATAATAATAACCCAGCTGCCAACTCCCTATAATCACTCAACCCCATGCCAGGCACATCCTTGGCTGGGCGCGGCTGGGGTTGGCCGCAGTGTCTGGCCTAAGCCCAGGCCATGTGGTCTACCTCCTGGCACTCATGAGGTGCTCTCTTTGTTTGGTGGAAATGTGATCAAATTCCTGTACATGAATAATGTGTCACCAAAATCGCTGGGAAATGCACTCCGGGGGCCTTTAGTAAGATGTCCATCTTCGTTGGAATATGGATCCCCAATGTATATGGGGCGGGGACAAAATGCAAGGCTTCTACAGCATTTTACATGCTTATAGTTTTTAAAAGGTATAACACAATCAGTGGTCTCATCAGCAGATGACAAGAAAGAACCCACTTGTGACAGTCACTACAAGAGATATTGGGCCTGATTACAACTTTGGAGGAGATGTTAATCCGTCCCAAATGTGACGGATATACCACCAGCTGTATTATGAGTTCCATAGGATATAATGGACTCGTAATACGGCTGGTGGTATATCCGTCACTTTACCGTCACTTTTGGGACGGATTAACACCTCCTCCAAAGTTGTAATCAGGCCCTTTGTGCTAAAAAAACTAATGATACAAACACCTCCATCAAAGATTACAGATAACTTATCAGGATGGAAATGCACACAAACAACATGCTTTGTCTGGACCATGTACAACAAATTAGGAGGCTTAGTACTTTACAGAAGTGGAACTTTAACTTGGGCACCTGCTTTGTTTATATCTGTGCTTCCATTGAAGTTTCATTTCTGTGAAGTAAACCATCAGGCCAGAATGAATCCTGCCAAGCGTATTTATACAAGAATAGGCCACCATTTTGTGCAGAATGTCTACCCAATTGGAGTGCTTTCTAGTGACAAATTAGTAAGTGCTACCTTGTTGGTAAAATATATAACGCAACTCCTACAGTACAGCTTGTACAGCTGCTAAATGACGCTGAAGAAATGTCTCCAGTGCCCTTGTGTTTCTGTAACTTTTCCTATGTTATTGTTCCTCAAACATAACTTTTCTAGGTGCAAGTGCAGAGAAACACTGAAGTGTATTTTCTCTGCAGTTGCTCCATAAAAAGTTTTCATTTAACATGGGGACCGCAAGGGAAGCCTCCAGACCGCTGTGCTCCGAGCCAGCTCCCGTACACAGAGAGCCGGAGGAGCTGCAGGGACCTACGACTGCAGCCTGAACTGCTGGACGGTATTATAACAAATTCAGCAAAAGGTGCATCTTGGTCCAATTCTAACTTGCTAAAAATTTGTTCAGTAGTTTTTGAGTAATTAATGAAAAGAGGTGCTTAGTTAGGGGCGCGGCCGACTAGTGAAGATGGCAGAGGCATCTACCAAGAGCTCCACTATCATCTGACTCCTGCAACACAGAATGCTGCCACCTGTTTGAGAAGACATTACCCTGAGCCCCTTTGAAGCCTCCCTTGCTGCTATTCCACACAGAGGGGACCTCTGCTGCAGGGCGGTCAGCCGACCGCGCAGTGCGGCTCGGCCTCCGTACAGCCGCATCAGCACACTGGCAATGGATCTTGGCATTTTGTGCGATGATTACCGAAAATTGTGTGACAAAGTCAAGTCTGCTGAGAATGGGCATTCTGATCTGGCTCCTCTACAAGCGTCACACTCTGCTGAGATGGAAGACCTTCGCAGAAAACTTACAGCTGTGCAGGACAAGGCGGACAATGTGGAAGGGCAAGCACCCTATAACAACATATGCATCATAGGCACGCCTGAGGGAGCAGAGGGCTCCAATACCTCTCTTTACTTGAAAACTCTCTATGTACCAAAATGGCCCGGACGCCTTTTCATCCATCATTGACTGTAGAACAGGCACAAAGTGTGTCGGCATATCGCCCACCTGCAGGGGCGCCACCAGGGCCAATTGTTGCCCATATTCCTTCCTTGTATACAAAAAACAACTTGGATCAGAAGCCCTCACATATGCTTTGATGTTCCCAGCCTGAATAAAGGTCATCCGTGACCAACACACTTTGGGGGTCATTCTGAGCTTGGCGGGCGGCGGGAGCCACCCGCCAAGCGGGAACCGCCAGAATACCGCTGCGCGGGCAAAAGACCGCCGCGGTTATTCTGAGTTTCCCGCTGGGCTGGCGGGCGACCGCCAGAAGGCCGCCCGCCAGCCCAGCGGGAAACCCCCTTCCATGAGGATGCCGTCGCGATTTTCAGTGTCTGCTTGGCAGACACTGAAAATCTTGGTGGGGCCCTGTTAGGGGGCCCCTGCAGTGCCCACGCCAGTGGCATGGGCACTGCAGGGGCCCCCAGGGGCCCCGCGACACCCGTTACCGCCAGCCAGGTTCTGGCGGTCAAAACCGCCAGAGCCAGGCTGGCGGTAAGGGGGTCGGAATCCCCATGGCAGCGGGAAACCGGCGGGACACCGGTACAGCCGCGGTCAGAATGCCCATGGATGCACCGCCAGCCTGTTGGCGGTGCATCCGCGGTCGTTGGCCCTGGCGGTCCATGACCGCCAGGGTCAGAATGACCCCCTTTATTTACTTTATTCTTTGACACACCAGAGGCTGTTTGGGACTGACTAGAGCAGCATTACCCTCATGCTCATTAACACCCTTCATCGGAGCCTCCATCACGAGAGCCACGGCAACTACCTTGACGACGCCACTGCGGTGGACCACGGATGGTTTTGCAAGTGCAAACTTCGCTTCATAGCAGGCTCTGGTGGGCAGACAGGATGTTCTCATATCCATATCCTCCATTAGATCCCAACAACTTCTACTCATCTCCAGCTCCTTGGAGAGCGCTGCCATGAACTCAGACTCTCATAATAACATGGCGCTTTTTCCCTTGGTAAAACCACAGATGGTGGATACTGTAAAATAATTCTATAGACACCATGTTCCTCATCTCCTGTGGATGGGCACGGGGGATACCTCTTGCTTCACTGTACTATGGCATAGACTGTGGCTCGAATCTCCTACTTTCTTGGTTCCTAATATCCCTTTCTGGACAATGAGCTCTCTATGTTTTGCACCTTTCCTAGATGTGCCTATTCTGCCCTGTGCTGTGCCTCCTCATTGGGCCTTGCAGTCCCTACTCCTACTCTTATTAATATGATCACCTTCAACAGTTTCCTCTTCCCCTATCCTCTCTTTCCCTTCCCAAGCCTATCTTTCCCTCCCCATTCCTGCTCCCCCCTCCATATCGCACCTCAAAAAGTTGAGTCCTATGTGAGCTTGCCCTTGTATCCCTTCTGTTTCCCACACCACCACACCTCTCACGCATTTATCAGCCCCTTCGTGGAATTTCACTTTCCTCACCCTATTGCTTCACTCTGATGGGGCTTTCTGAAATGCCCCTTGACAGCAGTCTTTCCTCTTTTAAACTATGTTGGCCTACCCCGAAGGCGGTAGCACATGTGTGTATTTTGTTGTTGTGGTTTTACTGTTTTGGTCGAGCAGCTGTTTTTTGCTTGACCAAGTATTGGAAAATTGTTTGTTTCCATCATGCCATCATTTAGACTATTGTAGATTATGTTCTGACCTATGCTCCGAGTGGGGACTGCTGAATATTACTAGAAGGTTACTGTTTACATGTCTACTGAGATAAAATGTAATAAAATACTGACCTGGAATGTCCGGGGGATTGGGTCTGTCCATAAACACCATAGAACCCATGCTCAGCCTAACTGCCACAAGGCACATATAGTATGATTACAGGAGACACACCTCACCAACGCTGAAACCCTTAAACTGAAAACTAAATGGAGGGACCAAATGTTTGCCATGTCTTGTTCAGTGTTTTCCCACAGGGCGACGATTTCATTGAGGGCTGAAGTGCCATTCACAGCTACGAGAGGTCCGGACAGATACTCATGATAGATATGTCATTGTCCATAGCCTGATGGATGCAGAGGTGTTGGTCCTGGGTAGTGTGAATGTGCCCAATATAGTCCAAGATGTGTCCCTGGCAAGCCTATTGTCTGTTATAGCCGATTGGTTGCACCTCCCATGGCTGATTGGCAGAGATTTCAATGCAGACCTCGGCATTCAAATTGCCCCTCCATTGCCCAGCACCGCTTCAATAAAACAAGCCAGGGACTAAGCAATTGCGTCATGGGATGATCCCTGACTGATGTGTCTTGAGCTTACAATGTAGGAAAGAGAGAGTACTCCTTTTTTCTCCACCAACAAATTACATACAAGCCTGGTCCTCTGCCCCTTATACCTAAAACAGCACTCACGAATGACACATATTTGGGCAAAATATTGGGAGACCAAAACCCCTTAGAATTAGAACTATCTTGGGGTCGGTCCCTACCCTACTCCTGGAAGACATGGGGCCTGATTACAACTTTGGAGGAAGGTGTTAATCCGTCCCAAATGTGATGGATATACCACCAGCCGTATTACGAGTCCATTATATCCTATGGAACTTGTAATACGGCTGGTGGTATATCCGTCACATTTGGGACGGATTAACACCTCCTCCAAAGTTGTAATCAGGCCCATTGTGTTTAACAATACGCTAGCCACAACCATAGACACTTATTTAAGATAACGCTGGTTCTGCTTCCTCCTCATTGATAGAATGGGAAGCATTTCAAGTTGCATTAAGGGGAGTATGGATTGACACGGTTAATGGGGCACACCAGTCAGCTATATGTGACCTGCGCGACACTGAGTCCTTACTTGGCCATCTTGAAAAAGCGGCAGCTCACGATGATACACATGCAGACACTTTACAAGATACTAAGGTCACCCATGCAGAACCCCTAGAATAACTGTGAGTCCTCAACTTCAACGTCTATATTCAGAGACACGATACAGAGGGCGTTAAAGCAGGTTCATTATTGGCCCACATGATCCATCGGGTCCCCTTCCCTACACCTATCTTCTCTGTGATCACGCTGTCTGCTGTCCATTGCACTCCCCAGCTAGATATTAACAGAGCCTTTCCAGATTACCACGCTGAGTTGTATGATGCTTGTCCCCCTTACCTCCAGGCAGCATGGATGATTTATTTCAGGATCTACAACTACTTCAGACACCGGTGATAGATGGTCTACCCATTGAATTATGTAATACCTTTGCCTCACGATTGGTCTCTCAATTAGAACATCTTTATAATGCCTTGCTAGAAGAGGGAAACCTGCTGCCCACTACCCATTAAGTCTTAGTTGCATCCCTCCTCAAACCTGGTCGTAATCAAGATGATTTGTCTTCTTATAGACCTCTATTTCTTCTCGCTACTGAGTACAAAATCTTAGCTAAGGTCCCTAAGGGGTGTTTTCTCCCTTTACTCCCTGAATTGATCCACATTGACCATAGCTCCCTCCCTAGGTGGATTTTGGCCCCATGGATCCCAAACCCTGGGGTCCGGAAACATATTCAAGGGGGGATTTGGGCACACCGCCCCACCCCATTCCTGGGCCAATTTCAGCCCTAGGGACTCCATACTCCGGGGCTCGGCAACAAATTCAGTGGGGAGGGGGCTGGGGGCTGTGTCCCCTTGGGCTGATTTCGGCCACAGGGACCACACTCCCCCCAAGCCCAGCTCAACAAATAGTGGGCTCCCTGGGGCAGTATCCCTTTAAGTGCGGCCCGGCCACCATTTTGTAGTTGCAGGGACATTCTAGTTAGGTACTGAATTTACTCACCCAAAACCATAGAAATTCAGCTGTTCTAGTTACCACCCCTAACCGTAATTACGACTGCACAGTGCACTGCTCACTTATTACATCATTCATTACATGGACAGTGACATCACTGATGACATCATCCAGCTATTTTTAAAATTCTATTTCCTAACTATAATGTCTCTGTAACCTTTGTTTTTTTCTGTTTTTTTTAATAATTCTATTTCCTAGCTATAATGTCCATGTAAAGTTTGTTTTTTAGTGAATTTCTAAGGTTTTTTTTTTTATTTCCTAACTATAATATCCCAGTAACCTTGATTTTTTAGTGAATTTTTGAGGATTATAAATTATATATCCTAACTATAATATCCCATAACCTTTGGATTTTCAGTGAATTTCGAAGTTTTTTTAAATTCTGTTTCCTAACTATAACGTCCCTGTAACTTTTGATTTTTCAGTGAATTTCTAAGATTTTTTTTAATGCTTTGGGGGGGACCCCCTGTGTTCATCGAACCCTCCTCACACTCCATGCACAGCCTTTGAGGGACAAGCAAGGAGAAGGCTCACAAAAACGGGTGTTGTGCGTGCCTGCTGCATGCCTTTTGCTCATTCTCACTGCTTTCTCCTTGCTCCCCCAGCTTTTTGCATGCCTGCTCCTTGATGTTCCCATCTTCTCAATGCTTTCTCCTTGCTCTCAGACACATTTTGTGCTGTCTGTTGCTTGCTTTTCTCTCCTTCTCACTGCTTCCTCCTAGCTCCCAGCCCCATTTTGTGCATATCTTGTCTTTCCCTTGTTCTCACTTCTTTCTCCTCACTCTCAGCCCCTTTTTCTGTGTGCTTGCAGCCTGCCTTGCCCTCATTTTTCCCTTTAATATCTCAAAAACTACAGAATACTAAATAAGAAAAAGGTGCTTTCTGAACCAAGAGCTACTTTTTTGCAAAATTTGGTGTAATTCCGTTCTTCAGTTCAGGATGCATAACAAGACCCAAAGTAAAACTTTTTTCCAAAAATGTCATGAAGATTCTTCAAACAGCGTCAAAGATATAGCCACGTCAAAAACAGCTTTTTCTATGGAAACTAGGTCCTAACTATAACTAACTATTGGCGAATGCCAATAGGTTATATAAATATACATATATATATATATTTATATATATATATATATATATATATATATATATATATATATATATATTTATATATACTGCATGGTAAAAGTATGCATGGTTGAGCAGGGAAGAGATAAAGGGGGTCATTCTGACCTCGGCGGTAAAAGGCCCTTACCGCCGGTCAGAAGTCCGCCATTCTACCGCCGCGGCCGCGGTAAACCGCCACGGTCATTCTGACCACCAACTGTGAAACCGCCAACAATCCGACATCCAAGGAAGGCCGCCTCATCAGCGGGCCGCGGAAAACTGGAGATGACCAAACCTCCACCGTCACGCCAACACAAACACGCCCATGCCATTCTGACCCACGAATCCACGCGGCGGTCTTTCAACCGCGGTATTCCATTGGCGGTACACACCGCCGCGCTCAAAATACACACACAGCTCCAAAACACAGCCACATTGGACAATTTGAAATACACACACCTGACACACATACAAACAACACTCCCAAACATCCAATCAACTATAAAACACACACCCACATCACCCACATCACCCACAAACCCCCACTAGTTGGAAATCGGAGAGAAGGCGAGAGAGATAGAGATAGAGAGAGCAAGCACAGCAATAGAAAACCCCAACACACACAGGAACCAAACTTCATCACCCACACCACATCTACGCACACATCACCACATATCACCACGCACATCACCACAAACACCACCCCACACCTCATCCACACCACCCCATGGTACCCCAAAGACACCCCAGGTTCTCGGACCAAGAACTCAGGGTCATGGTGGAGGAAATTATAAGGGTTGAGCCCCAGCTCTTCGGCACACAGGTGCAGCACACCACTATAGCAAGGAAGGCTGAGCTATGGCAAAGGATCGTAGACAGGGTCAACGCTGTGGGACAGCATCCCAGAAATCGGGAAGATATCCGAAAGCGATGGAACGACCTACGGGGGAAGGTGCGCTCGATGGTGTCGCGACACAACATCGCTGTGCAGAAGACTGGCGGCGGACCCCCACCCACTCCACCCCAATTCACAGCATGGGAGCAAGAGGTGGTAAACATCCTGCATCCTGATGGCCTCGCTGGAGTGCACGGAGGAATGGACTCTGGTAAGTCGAATCTCAACTACTTCACCCCCCCCCAACCACCAGCATGCCAACCCCCTCCCTCACCCCCAATCTCAACCCCCCAGCACACAACCTCCCTGCCAATGTCTCACCAGCACAACCCACCCTAAACAACACCAACCCCTGAATGCCAACACAAACCATAGACAGCCACCACCAAAGCATGACCATTGCACATACCCATACACCCCCCCCCCAACACCCTCACAACAGCTCGCACAAGGGAATGCCAGCACTGGGGGCCAAGGGCACTCAAAATGCACGCCATGGCACACACCGAAACAATAACCATACTCCTTTACCCCTGCACGGCCCGAACGCCAACACACCGCCACGGAGGGTCCAGATTTGTCCATCCCACCCCCAGAACAGGCCCCCAGCGAGGACAGCAGCTCTGTCGACCTAGAACCTGATGACCAGCCCGGACCATCGGGGACCTCTGGACAGTCGGTTCCCCACACACAGACACAGGCCACAGCAGACCCAACCCCCTATGGGAACAAAAGCACAGCTCCCACCCAGCGGGCCCATGTCTCTGTCTCGCGGACGCGTCAATCAGCGGTGTGTCCGCCACTACAGGGCACCCAGACTGACCCAACACCCCAACAACAACAGGGACCTGGGGGCAGTGGTAGTGGGCACACCGTCCAGGGGACAGAGGCCCGGGGAAACAGGGCAACTGGGAGGGCTGCTGTGCGACAGGGGGGGGAGGACAGGCCCAGGGAACCAACTCTCCAAGAGGCCCTCACCACCATCATGGGAGCATACCATCACTCCCAGGAGACGATGGCGACGGTACTAGCCAGGTTCACCGAGATCCAGGCACAGCAGGAGGAACGGTACATGGGGTTCAGCAATGAACTCAGGAACATCGCTACCACTATGAGTACCATAGTCCAGGCCCTCAACCGTATAGAAACCACATTGCGGGACCATGTGGCACCACAAAGGGCCCCTGTCACTAGCCAGGAACAGCCTACCACCTCCGCCGGTGCTAGTGGTCAGGAGGCCCCCACAGAACGACGGCCAACCAGAACCCCACCTCCTGCTGAAGAACAACCACCCCGCAAGATGAACCTGAGATCTCAAAGGAAGACAGAGTAGGATGCCAAGACCCCCGCCAGCCTAATATCCCCCCGGATGTCATTCCACTGTCCCACAGTATCACCCTGTCGAACCTTGAACTGCCCCTGCTCCATCCTTCCACAGGCATATGGACAATGCACCTGTGCGACCGAGAACTGGACTCTGCCATGGACATAACTCCACCCTCACCCATCACCGTTTTAATATCATGTACCAATATCTAGCACTAAAAATAAATCACTCATTGCACTGAAATCATGCTGGAGTCAGCCTGTATTATTTACAAATGTATAACACATTACTGATCAATAATGTTCTGTTATTTATGTGATGACAACATACCGATGTCAATAAGCATTAGTCCATGGGCTAACCAAGCAGAAGTCACGCAGTGGGTCATACAGCACTGAAAAGGGAAGGGAAAATCAAACATCAGTTTAAAAGAACTGGGGGGAAATACACAAGGTAAAGATGCAGGGGGCTTTCAGTGAATGATAAATGGCGTGGGTGATTCCTACCTGTGTGCTACTGAAAATACTGTTGGATAACTCTGTCCCTGTTGTCTGGGTCGTCCTCTTCGTCTTCCTCCTCTTCACTCTCCGCAGGCTCCACAGCTGCTTCAACACCACCATCTGGACCATCCTCCTGCAGGAAAGGCACCTGACGTCGCAATGCCAGATTGTGAAGCATACAGCAGGCCACGATGATCTGGGACACCTTCTTTGGTGAGTACATCAGGGATCCCCCTGTCATATGCAGGCACCTAAACCTGGCCTTCAGGAGGCCAAAGGTTCTTTCAATGATCCTCCTAGTTCGCCCAATGGGCCTCATTGTACCGTTCCTCTGCCCTGGTCCGGGGATTCCTCACTGGGGTCAATAGCCAAGGCAGGTTGGGATAACCAGAGTCGCCAATTAGCCACACACGTTGTCTCTGTAGCTGTTCCATCACATAAGGGATGCTGCTATTTCGCATCACATACGCGTCATGCACTGACCCAGGGAACTTGGCATTCACATGGGAGATGTACTGGTCAGCCAAACAGACCACCTGGACGTTCATAGAATGGTAACTTTTCCTGTTTATGTACACCTGCTCATCGTCTTTTGGGGGTACTAAAGCCACATGGGTCCCATCAATGGCACCAATTATGTTGGGGATATGTCCAAGGGCATAAAAATCACCCTTCACAGTGGCCAAATCAACCTCCTCAGGGAATACAATGTAGCACCGCATGTGTTTCGTCAGGGCAGACAACACTCTAGACAAGATTTTTGAAAACATAGGCTGAGACATTCCAGATGACATGGCCACTGTTGTCTGGAATGAGCCACTTGCTAAAAAATGGAGGACTGACAGAACCTGCACTAGAGGGGGAATTCCTGTGGGTTGGCGGATGGGGGACATCAGGGCTGGCTCCAGCTGGGCACACAGTTCATGTATAGTGGCTCGGTCAAGTCGGTATCGTAGGATGATATGGCGTTCTTCTATTGTCGACAGGTCCACCAGCGGTCGGTACACGCGAGGATTCATCCTTCTCCTCGCAAGTCCCAGCGGACGGTGCCTAGGAAGGACAGCATGGAGCACAGAGTCAAGCAAATCACAGGTACGTTCACCACTGCATGCATAGCACACGATTATCTATGTATTGAAAGGCGTGTATGTGTGGCAATGCAAGGCCTAGGCCTGTGTGACGCAGTACAAATTATGCCATGTGGGCCCTTGAAATGGCGGCTGCCTGACCTGTGAAGTGGGACAATGGGATGTGAGGTCAATGCGCTGGCGTGGCACACCGTGGCGGTAGGCGGTCGAAGACCGCTATACGAAGCCGCATTGGCTAACATTGAAGCCTATGGGTTTCAGGAGCCAATGACGAGGTGCGCCGGCGGTCGCGGTACGCACCGCCGCGGTACTCACCGCCGCGGGCGTGACCGCCATTTTCTATCTGCTTAATCACTCGAGACCTGATCATCCACAGGAGAGGACCTATACTGCAAGTGCTGCTGTGACCTCGGTCTGGAAGTGACAATGGCTGCTGCGACTGGGGAAAGGGCCCCTGCCTTCACTACAGAAGAGTTGGAGAAACTTGTGGATGGGGTCCTCCCCCAGTATGCGTTACTCTACGGTCCTCCAGACCAACAGGTAAGTACACTGGGTGCACATTGAATGGGCTATGCCTGTGTGGAGGAGTGCAACGCACGACAGATGAGAGCATGTGCCATATGGCAAGGTTGGGGAGGGGGGGCCAATCGCATCTAACATGCAGAAAATTGATGATTTTTCCTTCCCACCCTGTACATGTCAAATAGGTCAGCGCCCATCAGAAAGTGGACATTTGGCGTGCCATCGCCAAGGACGTCCGGGCCCTGGGGGTCCACGTCAGACGGGGCACCCACTGCCGCAAGAGGTGGGAGGACATCCGCCGCCGGACCAGGAAGACTGCCGAGTCACTGCTGGGGATGGCCTCCCAACCTAGGAGGGGTGCCAGTCATACCCTGACCCCCCTGATGTCCCGGATCCTGGCGGTGGCCTACCCTGATTTGGATGGGCGCTTGAGGACATCACAGCAGACACAAGGGGGTGAGTATCAGCACATTCTGCTATCTCTCTGCGCAGTGGAGGCATCTGGGTGGGGGAGGAGGGTTGTGGGTGACATTAGGCCAGGGCGCTTTCTGTAGTGTAGTCCTCTCCTTTAGGCATGGCCCTGTGCTCCCGGCCCCCACCTCTGTAGGGTGACAAGTACAGCTATCGATGGTCCAGCATCACACATGTCGCCTTTGTCGTCTCTAGACCTGTTGTCCTAGTCAGAAGTACTGAGTAGTGTACCCCGAATGCGCGGCTTAGTGCATGAGGCTCCTGTGTCTGTCCTCTCCGCCAACGGTTTTGACATTGCATGCACTCAACCTGGTCTTCGTTTTTCTCCCCCCACCCTTCTTCTTCATCTTCTTGTGCATGTGTGCATTAGCATCATCAGGCGGAGGAGAATTGGCATCGGAGCACGAGGGAGCTGCAAGTCACAAGGCCCCGGTGGGACCAGGAACAGACACCGAGGGCACCAGTGATCCGGAGGGCGAGGGGAGCACCACAACGGGGACCGGTGGTGACACCAGCGACAGCGACATGTCCTCGGATGGGAGCTCCCTAGCGGTGGCGGCAACATCCGGGCCCCCCGCCTCTACAGGTACAGCCGCCACCCAGCGCACCAGCCCCGCCCTCCCAGCAGCCCCTCAGCCTACGCCCCGTGCCCGCTCGCCCAGGAAGGCAGGCGTCTCCTTCGCCCCAGGCACCTCAGCCCCTGCCCCTGTTACCCCTGCTGCCCTCAGTGAGGAGGTCATTGACCTCCTGAGGACCATCATTGTTGGGCAGACTACCCTTTTGAATGCCATCCAGGGGGTAGAAAGGGAGGTGCATCGGAGCAATGCCTACCTGGAGGGCATTCATTCGGGTCAGGCTGCCCATCAACGATCGTTCAATGCTCTGGCCTCAGCACTGACGGCAGCCATTGTCCCTGTTTCCAGCCTCCCTCTTCTGACTGCCTCCAGCCTGTCTCTGTCTCCTGTTCCTCAGCCTATCCCATCCACACCATCAGACCAGCCTGCACACACCTCAACACCCAAGGGCAGCTCATCCAGACACAAGCACCACAGAACCCACAAGCATTCACGCAAGCAACACCCAGATGCAGACATTCCAACAGTCACTACCACCTCTGTGTCCCCATCCTCCTCGTCTCCCTCCTCCCTCCCTGTGATGTCTACACTCACACCGGCATGCACACCACCATCAGCCAGTGCTTCCATCACCACCACACCCTCCAGTCCAGTCCGCACACGTGCAGTCACCACCCCCACTACCATTTACACGTCCCCTGTGTCCTCTCCCACTGTGTCTGTCACCCCCTCTTCCAAGACACACAAACGCAGGCAGACACCCACCCAACAGCCATCCACCTCACGACAGCCTCCAGCACAAGCACCTGCACCCAAAGACAGCACACCTGACTCTCCTACAACCACATCCTCTTCCTCCACTCCCATCACCACTTCTCCGACCTTTTACCTTGGTCCTAAGAAAGTTTTCCTCGCTAATCTTGACCTCTTTCCCTCCACTGACCCACCCCCTCCATCTGCAAAGAGTCCCAAGAGCACCTCAGCCACCACCAGCCCAGCTTCGAGTGTCACTGTGGTGCATGGGTTCTGGAGTCCACCCTTTGCCAGCAGTGACACTTCAATCAGCAGCAAGGGGACAGCCAGCCCCCCCCCCCCCCCAGGCAAGAGGACCCGGAAACTAAAGGGCCGCCGTGAGAGGACTGACACGGCTGCCCCCAAGGAGCCAAGTTCGCCCACTTCACCAGCCACAACAGCTAGGGGAGGCAAGGGCCCGAGAGCCCCATCTAAGGAGCGAAAGGGCAGCAGGGCGGAGAAGTCAGCCAGCAGGAGCGCGGAGCAGGAGGGGCCCACAAGCCCCATCCCGGGTGTTAGGGAGAAAACCAAAGGGCCCAGGACTCCGTCACCGAAGGGTCCAGCAACAGCACGGTCGGAGGGCGACTGAGCAGGGAGTCCAGGCCAGGTCTGGCTCCCTTGACTTACTGGACGAGCACCGCTGAAGAGGGCCCGCCGTGCAGAAGAGCACCGCTGAAGAGGGCCCCGCCGTGCAGAAGAGCACCGCTGAACAGGGCCCTGCCGTGCAGAAGAGCACCGCTGAACAGGGCCCCGCCGTGCAGAAGAGCACCGCTGAACAGGGCCTCGCCGTGCAGAAGAGCACCGCTGAACAGGGCCCCGCCGTGCAGAAGAGCACCGCTGAAGAGGGCCCCGCCGTGCAGAAGAGCACCGCTGAAGAGGGCCACGCCGTCTCAAGCACCGCTCCGCTGGGCCCTTCCTGTCAAGCACCGCTCCGCTGGGCCCTTCTTCTCAAACACCGCTCCGCTGGGCCCTGCCATCTCAAGCACCGCTCCGCTGGGCCCCGCCGTCTCAAGCACCGCTCCGCTGGGCCCCGCCGTCTCAAGCACCGCTCCGCTGGGCCCTTCCTGTCAAGCACTGCTCCGCTGGGCCCTTCCTGTCAAGCACCGCTCCGCTGGGCCCCGCCGTCTCAAGCACCGCTCCGCTGGGCCCTTCCTGTCAAGCACCGCTCCGCTGGGCCCTTCTTCTCAAGCACCGCTCCGCTGGGCCCTTCCTGTCAAGCACCGCTCCGCTGGGCCCTTCCTGTCAAGCACCGCTCCGCTGGGCCCTTCCTGTCAAGCACCGCTCCGCTGGGCCCCGCCGTCTCTCAAGCACCGCTCCGCTGGGCCCCGCCGTCTCAAGCACCGCTCCGCTGGGCCCTTCCTGTCAAGCACCGCTCCGCTGGGCCCCGCCGTCTCAAGCACCGCTCCGCTGGGCCCCGCCGTCTCAAGCACCGCTCCGCTGGGCCCTTCCTGTCAAGCAGCGCTCCGCTGGGCCCCGCCGTCTCAAGCACCGCTCCGCTGGGCCCTTCCTGTCGAGCACCGCTCCGCTGGGCCCCGCCGTCTCAAGCACCGCTCCGCTGGGCCCCGCCGTCTCAAGCACCGCTCCGCTGGGCCCTTCCTGTCAAGCACCGCTCCGCTGGGCCCTTCCTGTCAAGCACCGCTCCGCTGGGCCCCGCCGTCTCAAGCACCGCTCCGCTGGGCCCCGCCGTCTCAAGCACCGCTCCGCTGGGCCCTTCCTGTCAAGCACCGCTCCGCTGGGCCCCGCCGTCTCAAGCACCGCTCCGCTGGGCCCTTCCTGTCAAGCACCGCTCCGCTGGGCCCCGCCGTCTCAAGCACCGCTCCGCTGGGCCCCGCCGTCTCAAGCACCGCTCCGCTGGGCCCCGCCGTCTCAAGCACCGCTCCGCTGGGCCCCGCCGTCTCAAGCTCCGCTCCGCTGGGCCCTTCCTGTCAAGCACCGCTCCGCTGGGCCCTTCTTCTCAAGCACCGCTCCGCTGGGCCCTTCCTGCATGCACTGTTAACGGTTCACTGTGCCCACCATGCCTCCTCCTTGACCAGTGGAGACTGTAATCCACTTGAGAGACTGTGGCTTTGCACTCCCCAGGATGGCACAGTGGGCAACCCACCCACTTGTGAGACTTGAGAGACTGTGGCTTTGCACTCCCCAGGATAGCACAGTGGGCAGCCCACCCACTTGTGAGACTTGAGAGACTGTGGCTTTGCACTCCCCAGGATGGAACAGTGGGCAACCCACCTACTGTAGAGACTTGGAGACTGTGGCTTTGCACTCCCCAGGATGGCACAGTAGGCATGGTGGCCCCTTCGTGGTTCTGGCGTCGTGGACTCATGTGGCTGTGGTGCCCCCCCCTTCCCTTCCCCCTGAGGTGCCTGTAGTTTTTTCATCAGATGCCCCTGCAGTGTTCTCTCCAGAGGACTCAGGTCTCCTGTGTGGGCTTTGCCCTTGTGTTGTTACACTTTGGCCCACGGACACTTCGATTTTCTTTTGATGTGCAGGACTAATTGCCTCGGTTATCCATTGCACTGTATATAGACTTATTTTGATATTGATTTTTTGGCTAGTTGCCAAAACTTTTCAGAGACTATTTTGTACATAAATTTTTGTATTCAAATTTTAATTCTGTCTTTGCATTTATCAGGGGGGTTTGGGTGGTGTCACTGTGACTTGTTGCTCTGCATTGGTGTGTACATAGTTTGGGGGGGTGGGGGTCGCATATGTGTGTGCCCGTAAGCTTTCCTCCTCCCCCCTCCCGTGTGTCGTAGGTGTAGTACTCACCATTGTCATCTGCGCCGGCGTTCGTCCTCGTGGTAGATGAGCAGGTAGATGAGAGCAGGTAGTATGTTTAATTCGGGTTCCATGCTGTCCTCCTTCCTCGTGGAGTGCGTAGAGGTGAGCGTTTTCCCGTTCGTAGTCTGTTTCCGCCGTGTTTTTATCGGCAGGGCTCCCGCCCCGGAAAAGGTGGCGGATTGGTGAGTTATGATACTGTGGGCGGTACATTGTCTGCCGCCTGCCTGTTGGCGGTGACCGCCGCGCTGTTTGTCTGTACCGCCGCGGCGGGCGGAGTGTTAATGTGGCGGGCTGTGTTGGCGGTTCCCGCCAGGGTCAGAATTCCATTTTTTGGACCGCCAGCCTGTTGGCGGGTTGGCCGCCGATTTATCACCGACCGCCAGGGTTAGAATCACCCCCAAAATCCTTCTGCTAAGTGTTTCAATGTTTGGTAAAGATTCACACACACATTTTCATACTTGCTGGCACACACATGCCACGTAAAGACCCAATCATGCTTACTACATACACAAAGATTCATGTATTTGTACATACCCAAACATGTATATGTGGATGCAGTCACACACACACACCTCCCGCCTCTAATCCTGATTCTTATCTCTCTTTCTTACAGAGGGGGATCTATCGTCCTGACATCATCTGTAGTTGGCTACACATTTGTCCCTGTAAGTATGTTTCGTTATTTATTGACTATGGTGGCACAAAGGTAATAAATTCAGCGTAATTCTGCAAAATAGAGTCCTGTCATTTTATGTTAAGTTTTAGTAGACAATGGCGGTCATTCTGACCGCGGCGGGCGGCGGTCGCTGCCCGCCATGCGGTTACCGCCGAATGACCGCACCGCGGTCAAAAGACCGCTGCGGTCATTCCAACTTTCCCGCTGGGCCGGCGGGTGACCGCCGAAAGGCCGTCCGCCGGCCCAGCGGGAAAGCCCCTGCAACGAGGAAGCCGGCTCGGAATGGAGCCGGCGGAATTGCAGGGGTGCGACGGGTGCAGTGGCACCCGTCGCGATTTTCACTGTCTGCAAAGCAGACAGTGAAAATCTTTGTGGGGCCCTGTTAGGGGGTCCCTGCACTGCCCATGCCAGTGGCATGGGCAGTGCAGGGGCCCCCAGGGGCCCCACGGCACCCGTTCCCGCCATCCTGGTTCTGGCGGTGGACACCGCCAGAAACAGGCTGGCGGGAAGGGGGTCGGAATCCCCATGGCGGTGCTGCAAGCAGCGCCGCCATGGCGGTTTCCCTGGGCCAGGGGAAAACCGGCGGGAAACCGCCGGTTCCCCTTTTCTGACCGCGGCTTTACCGCCACGGTCAGAATAGCCCAGGAAGCACCGCCAGCCTGTTGGCGGTGCTTCCGCCGCCCTCCACCATGGCGGTCATGGACCGCCAAGGTCAGAATGACCCCCAATGTGTCTTTGTGTCACGTTTTTGATGCGGGAAGCATTTAAACAAAAACCCTGTGGTTTTTTTTTGTATCTGTGTGTTCTCTTTAAGTTTTCACTACAAATGTCACCATTCTCTGCAGTGGTGTACTACATCATTCAATTTTGCCTAGGCCTAACATGTTAATGAACCGCATTGAACAAGCAATTGCAAATCTAACAAGTTTAGCACTGGCTGTTAACTTTTTTGCTTTGCCAACACCATTTTTGAGAACATTTATTGTAAGTAGACACGTGGGACTGTAGTGGCTGGTACCAGTACTGGGGGCGCCCTGGCCAACATGAAAAAATAACTAAAAGAAAAACTATTTTTTCAGTTATATTCATCTCACAAGTGATGGAAACTCAGGTTCAACCCATCAAGAAAGACGTGCATCTCCCTTCAAAAGCCATGCTTGAACCCACACTAAATGCACAGCCATCAGGAATAGTTGAGCATTTCTCAGAAATGTGGAGGGAAATAATTTTTGATCATTGGGTACCTTCCCCAATGTTATGTAATAGAAGACCAATTACTTCACCCTTCTCCACAGAAAATGACATAACAAATGGGGATCATCTACCTATTCTCAAAAGGAGTTTCCTTCATCAAAAGAAGGCAAGAGAATATATTCAATCCCTTTCCTTATACTGAGGAAAAGGGCACTGAAATCAATGCTATATTAATACTCACTCACAGATATATAAAAAAAGTGCATTTCAAGATGACCACTCTGCAGAAGGTTGCCCTAGTATAGGAAGAATGTGAATTCTGGAGCACATTGGACTTGTTTGCATATATCCTTATACCTATTCATAAAGCCCAAATCCAATATGCGTCATTGTCTGAACATGGCACCTATTACCCATTCAAACTACTCCTATTTGGCATAGAGTCAGCACCTAGACTAATTAGAAAATGTCTAATATTATGGTGACACCTCTCAGCTGTAAGTGTACTCATGTCTACTCTTCCCCGGATTACTGGTTGGTAGAGTGGAGGTTCTGAATTGCCACACCTACACACAATTGACAGTCTTTTTGCTACACAACCTAGCCTTTACAGTTAATTTATCCTTGTTACCATGGTTGAACTGATAAAATGTATCAATTCAGGCTAATCCCATTACATATTCTGAGCTTGTTGTTTAAGAAATTGCCATTGAGAGTGTGCCATTTTGTAGTTTTATCTGTGTGTATAAAAACAGTAAAATGCTTATGTATTTATAAGAGCTCAATTGACCCAATGGGTTTGCACTCCTTGGTTTTAAGTTATTTTATTGGGCATTTCTCAGATGCCAAATGATTACACACCAGCAAAGGTCTCTTGGTGTCCCTTTTGGTCACTTTTCTACTGAACTATTTGATACTGAAGAGCATTATTGCTTAAGAGTGTGTGTTGGAAATGGCATCTCTGCAGGGTCACCCCCAAACTTTTTGCCTTCCTCCTTCTCCTTGTCTGATCTAATTTTTGCTGGCTTTAGGACTCTGCACACTTTACCACTGCTAATCAGTGCTAAAGTGTATATGCTCTCTCTGTAAAACATGGTAACATTGGCTCATACCCAATTGGCATATTTTATTACTTGTAAGATCCTAGTAAAGTGCATTACATGTGCCCAGGGCCTGTAAAGTGAATGCTACTAGTGGATCTGCAGCACTGGTTGTGCCACCCACATAAGTTGCCCCTTAACCATGTCTCATGTCTGCCATTGCAAGGCCTGTGTGTGCGGTTTCACTGTCACTTCGACTTGCCATTCAAAAGAACTTGCCAAGTCTCAAACTCCCCTTTTTCTACATATAAGTCACCCCTAAGGTAGGCCCTATGTAACTCATATGGCACGGTGCTGTGTAGGTAAAAGACAGGACATATGACTGTGTGTTTTATATGTCCTGGTACTGGAAAACTCCTAAATTTGTTTTCCACTAATGTGAGGTCAGCTTCTTTCATAGGCTAACATTAGGGCTACCCTCATATACTGTTTGATTGGTAGATTCTGACTAGTAAGGGGTAGACAGGTCATATTTAGTATGACCAGAATGGTAATGCAAATTCTGCTGACTGTTGAGGTTGGATTTTATATTACTATTTTCGAAATGCCACTTTAAAAAAGTGAGCCTTTCTCTTCACTTAAAATCCATCTGTGCCTTACAGCCTGTCTCTAATCACTGACTGGGATGGGCTGGTTGACAGCTCCCTTGTGCATTTCACCCAGACAACAACAAACACAGGATGCTCAGTCACACTTGCACACATCTGCATACTGAATGGGTCTTCCTGGGAGGAAAGGGTGGAGGGGCTTGACACTTACATTTCATAGGGTACTGGCCTGCCCTCACACAAAGGACTGCCACACCTCCTACTGGGACCGTGGCAGACAGACCTGTATTGAAAGGGGACCCTGTGCACTTCAAAACCACTCTTTGAAGTCTCCCTCACTTCAAAGGCACTTTTGGGTATATAAACTGGATCCCTGACCCTACCAATGCAGACACTTCCTGGGATAGACACTCTGAACCTGTTGCTTTACTTGCCAAGAGGAGCTGCCGGGCTGCCCAAACGACACACCTGGACTGCTGTGCAGGACTGCTGCCTTGCTTTTGCCCTGAGCCTTGCTGGCCTCTCTGCTGAGAAGTGCTCTCCAAGGGCTTGGATTGACCTTGCCTCCTCTTTCCTGAAGTCTCAGGGCCAAAAAGACATCATGTCTTCCAAGGAACTTTGGTGTGGCAAAAATCGACGCACAGTCTGCCAGAATTGACACACAGCCTGCCTAGCGGTGAAAGAATCAATGCATCGCCGACCCGGAACAACGCACCCCAGCTCCCTGAGTGGAGATCGACGCAGTGTTGCACCCAGAACTTCGACGCATGGCCCACCGGATCAATGCATCACCAAGCCACAATGACGCAGCCTGACTTCCTACATAAGGAATCGACCCAGCGCCTGCCCTGCAACAGAAACTCTGACGCATCGCCCACCGGATAGACACTGCACCTGTCCAGCAAACACAGATTTCCATGCATCATCCCTGGGCATCAAAAGACCCCGCATCACAAATAGGATTCAAGCCTGTGCACCAGAATTCGACGCAAAGCCCTTGCTGTATGGAAAAGAACAGACAGATCGTCTGTGTGTGCCCGGAAATCGGACACACACCTTTCTTTTTCTGCATCTCCTCTGCAGTCTCCGTGCGTGTAATTTAGATGCACGCCAGATACTTTGTGCACACAAGAGACAACTGATGATTTTTATAGACTTAAGACTCTTCTTATCATTACAAAAGTGACATTTCAACTTGTACGTTTTAACCTTAATTCACTCATATAAATATCTTATATTTTTCTAAACCTGTGTTGTGTATTTCTGTGGTGTTTTCACTCTGCAATTGCATGATTAATTGGATAAATACATTACACATTGCAAGTATAGCTTGACTGCTCAGTGCCAAGCTACCAGAGGGTGGGCACAGAATAATTTGGATTGTTTGTGACATACCCTGACTAGGATTGTGGTCCCTACTTGGACAAAGGTGTATACCTCTGCCAAATATAGACCCCATTTCTAACAGTGTGGAATTAAAAATCGCATGGACTTCTACTCAGGTTTGGCAAGATATCAAACATTTATGTGATATCTCACAAATTGCAGTGGTTGATATCTGTGCATGACTGGAATTGGTGGAGCAATACAGAGATCTGAGTTTCAAAGAGTGGGAAATAGCCGTTGTTTGCCAGTTTCCAGTTTGTTCATTAAGGAGCGTTCAAATCATCTGAAAGGTTAAAAGCAGATTTTTTTTCCCAAATAGACCCTTTACCCATATCTCCAATTTTGTTTTTATGATTTTACACATCTTATGCTATATGGATATCAGCCAAACCAATCAAGAAGTGAATCTAAAACTGGTGCAGATGAGCACTCGAAAAATATGTAATTATAGTTTTCCATATAGTATGGCCTGGGGGAATGTTCTGTGAAATTTCGAGAGAGTGAGAATTTGATCAACTGATTATTAAGAAACTTATATTATTAACGTATAGGCCTTGAAAAATATATTGATCAAAGCAGCAATGCTTCTTTAGTATTTTTTGTCTTTATTACCTACCTGTGTGTCAATTTCAATGAGGCACACTGGGGTGGTTGATTGTGCACCTGATGCTGAGTGGAAGATGCTCATAATATCAACATGATTTCTGTCCAAACTAAAGAAATATTTCTTGAGAGTCTTTAATGTATTAATCTCACCTGTTAGAAAGAAATCAACTTCCATACTAGGGCATTTATGTTATGTATATCTACAGTAAGAAACACCTTCATCCCTTTATCCCTGTTTGTGTGTCTTTGTAGTGGATCCTATTTAGATTTACTGGGAATCAGGAGTTTAGCTTACCTTCTAGTGGCTTTTAACCCACATAGTCTGCTCTGTTTTAGCACATTTATTTAATTATTTCTTCCAAGATAGCTGCTATGTTTATAGTTAGGAAGATGTTCAATTTCACCAGCTCAATGGCACTTTGTGAAGGCGTCACTATCAGCATCAAAGACAAGTGATAAGTGATATACATAGGTATTCACATCATGTAGTTTCCCACTTACGGGTGACAGTAACATAATGTACTTTTTCATGCCTTCTTATCTATAGTTTATGAACATACCTGCGTCAGGGGTTCTACAATATCTGTATAATTACATCTCATGAAGACAGTGTTATCAGAGGGATTCCTACCACATGCCATCAACGCTATCTATGCTACACGTCACCTTGATGCAGACCCAGCCTTCATGTCTAGAGAGTTCATTCCAAGGTAATGAGGGTTATAGGGCTCTTCTTATGGACGTAGTACTGGCAGATTAGGTTTAACACACCTAGCTCTCTTTAGGTTAGAGATTAGGTTCTCCATGCTAGGGTATAAGGGTCTATTTCATGCCTGTTTCACATCTTATGTTATTGCAAGATGGCGGGGTCTTTATAATCATGACTCTCGTATTTACAATTCTGTTTCTTGTATTGTTCATTATCCTAATCATTGCAGCCCATGCACTGTACAGTAGATTGCAGTCTTGGAAATAAAACCTATTGAAAACTTTACTGCATCTCCTTCATTGCCTGTGTGTGTCTGAGAGTTGTTGCTCATGTGAGAAAAGGGTAATCTCCATTTCACCAAGACTCCCCAGAGATGTTGCACTCTTGAGTCCATGTGTGAAGGCTACCACAAGTCACCTTTTACTGTTTGGGTTTTTGGTGAGGAACTGCTTGTGAACCGGCAGGGCTGGGCTGACAGTTGAGACTTGTTGAAGGATTGGCCTAGTCCAATTACGACATCTTTCAGACAATCCTCTAGTGTGAGATGTGAGAGAAGGATGCTGCAGGTTTCCTTAATGGAATAGTTGTCTAATTGATTGCTACATCTTGTCAAAAGCTCTTGGATGTTCTACTGATTGTGTGCCTGAAATGATAAAAGTGTATGGTGTTCCAGAATTCTTATTTTCAAATGCAACATGGTTTGCTGTTATTGAATTCTACAAATATGCTCACCTTTTTCGCCACGCCTAAAAAAACATAGAGAAGTAGCTGAATGTCAAAAGGGTAATTTTGAACATATTCGGTGGACTGCCTGTGTGCTAGGTCATAGACGCCATGGCCCCTAACCCAATTCAGGAGGACCACCCACCATATTTAAGATCCCCCTTCCTGATGGGGATCTCTGTGCCTTGAGTATATCTGCCTCACTAGCTGATGTGCTGAAGTAAATGGCGAGCTGACACTATAGTTTTTGCCCATTCATTTTTCTGCAGCAAATTCCAAGACAGAAAGGGAGCTTAGTAGGGCAGGGCTGCCATCACCGTGGCTTGGTGTCCATGTAACGGAAGGTAATGCCAGGTAAAGTGTGTGAGAAAGCTGACACACAAGCTTAAGTTACGCTGGAAAAACCTGATAGTCTGCAATGCTAAATGAGCAGGGGGAACCTCCAGGATGACAGTGAAGGAGGTCTGCCAGTTCATGCATGGTTTCTGCTCCGCCAAACTCTAACTGAGGACCTGAGTTCAATAGGTAGTTACTTAATTTTAATTTCAAGAGTTCTCATTCACAAATAACCTTCAGATTTAGATTTTCAACTGCTTTTTATTTTCACAAGGAAAATTGTGTCTTGAAAATGTCAATGTTCAGTGTTTCCCATACTTTTTTGATGCTTGTACACCTTACCAGATTGTTTCTCAGGTTTCCAATTTATGCAAAAGTCTATGTTCTCCCTCATAATACATGAAAGGCACAATGTTTTTCCTTGCTGCTAAACCCATTTTCCAAATCCACATGCGTGATAGGACCTTGTTCTCACCAGTTTTGGAGGTTTCAAGATATGTTTGGATTTTATGTGAGAAACCATCTGCAAGGTTTTTCTGAATATAACTAAAATAAAACTTTAGTGTAGCTGCCTCTTCCTCTCACCAAATATGTACGTTTTTCTCCTCTTTTTCTTCAAATGTCTTACATTGAAAAGTCAAGTTGTCAGATCCACTTTTCTTCTGCATTGCATGTATTTCTGCATGAAACTTGATTCTGTGCTGCATGATTTCTCATTGTTGTATGGAAATCCCTAAAGAGAGTAAAACCTTCTGTGAACTGTCAATTCATCATCCATTTGTACCTCCTCAAAGTAGAGTAAATATTCTTCTTTTCCTCCTTGCAACAGTATTTTGGTGCCTACTGTGTCAGCAAGACGGCCCTCGCTTGTTTGACCAAGATTTTGGCATCAGAATTATCTCCGATGAATATTCGTCTAAACTCACTAGCGCCTGGAATGACGAGGACGAAGATGAACGAAAGTGTAAGTATAGCTAGCATTATACAAATAGGGAAAGGGGATACTTACACCTGGGTATGGTGATGAAACACAGATCTATATAAATATGTCCTTGTTTATCATAAAATAAATTAACTTTGGACCTTGCATTATTGGATGTGTTCAAACTGGCTTACATTTCATTTGGATAAAACTGAAATTATTCTTTTCCACAGACCATGTGACACAAAGTTAAACAAAGAATTGCTGTTCTTGTGGCAAAGGAAAGGGTCCGGTGCTCCTGTCCTGAAAATCATAATCATGTTGTAGTTTTTAACCCTTGATTTATTACATACAGCAAAAATCCTAATGCACTGTAGGCACCTTTACAACAAGGATTGAGACCTAGAGCCATACTCTGTAGTGTAGAGGGCACACCATGTGCATCTTCTTTGCCAAATGTGACTACAGCCAACTCAGCAGGCTTACAGGAGTTACTGTGGTGGCGGTGAAATGGTTGTATTGGCACGACAAAATGTTTTACCTGTCCTCTGTTAGGAAGAGTGGCTTACTGGCCTCTCTCATATTTTTCTATATATTGATCTGACAGTCTCCTACAACTGGGTCCTCCACTCATCTCTGTGGGGCATGGATATCACATATATATATACCTCCGTACAGAGGTGATGGCTAGATCAATACGGGAGTGGGTCTCTCCCTCTGCTATCTGTCACAGTTCACATCAGCCCCTCCTGCCATACAGGGTCACCAATTTCCATGCGCTACACACAGACAATAGCCTGATTTGCCTGGCACAGTTCCCTGCACCTTGCTCAGGTGGCCCTAACATTTGGGATCCCCTCTGGATCTTGCTTCCTCCAATGCCCTCCTCTTCCTCACAAGCACATTGGTCTTGGCAAGCAGGCAGGCATTGGTTCTCCAGGTTCTAGGGCAGGCGATATTGGTTTACCTATGTGATGTCCCCTCAACCAGCAAGGAGACTAGCATGCTGGGCCCCTAGTCCTGGTCAGAAGCAGAAGTCTTGCAAATCTTCCTCTTCTCCAGCTGAATGGCTGGCTGTTCAGCATTTCTTTCCCAGGTACCAAATGTAATTTAGTGTCTGAGTCTTTGATTTTTTATTTTGGGGTTGTGATCTTTTGAAATGGACATCTTTCTTTCTTCTTCATTCTGAAGGATGTCTGTCACAGCAAACAAGACTCCGAAGCTGATTGTCCACAACAAGATTTTTGGGAGTAACAAGAGTTCACATCTCAATGTCAACCACAGTGATATGTGGATAAAAATGTTAATCCTGGGTCCTCAGCCCTATTCTTTATGATTCCTTATTAGTCACTGCTCTCTCTTCCTGAGATGTGCCCTGGCCCCTTCCTTATGATCTATCACTGAATCAAATAGGCCTTTCAAAGAGAGAGAGACTGGCTCTCCCATCCTCCAGTGTATTTCCCACCCAGCTTAATGGAATGCAGCGATACACAAACTATTTGGCAGTTTTCACCAGGGGTCCTGGACTCCCCAAAGTGGAACCCAAAGTGGAACCCAAGGTCCTCCATGTAAGGTACCAGTGCAGGCACTTCAGCAATCAGTATATATTCCTAGCAATTCACTGTCCAGCACTGATATGCCATGCATTATGCTACCATAAGCATACTCATATGAGGCACACACACTCAGTATGCATACACTGTTCAGTGCTACAGCCTCTCTATTTTGTACCAGTGTCACTTTACACACACATACACAAACACACACACACACACACACACGGATTTAGCATGTGTGCACTTTACCCCACTTTACCCTCTGTGTAGTGTATGTGCTGCATGCTCACATGCATTCAGCAAGGTTTCATCACACAAGCACTTCCACATCGACCTGATGTAGGCCAGTGGTGAGTTAAACACACAGCAGTGAAACTTTTAAAAAGGTGAGTGAACCTGTAGACCTCACTCCAGGTTCACACAATAAAATGGTCCTGTTCACTAATACCGATCACTACACGGTATGCTGCCACCACCGTGGTAGGCTGAATAACTCCTGGTGAAGGCACTAGCCTTCCACCCACTATGAGGATAGCACCTTGTGCATCCCTCCCTGTCCAACAAGATTGCAATCTGTGAGACAGGCCCATGTCAAGGTGCACATACATGATCTGTGTTCGCCTATGACAGAAAATCATCATTAGAGATCCAGACAACAATAAAGGTGGCCACTCAGGGTAGGGATTCATGTTTTAGAAATGCAGAGGACTTTTCTTTCCCAACAGAGTCCTACTGAATTGCGTTAAGGAGAGAAAAAGAGGGTCCCTTTTCAGCTAGGGAGTTTCTTGTTGAGCTTTTCTGCCCCATTATTCTCTGAAGGGACACATCCTGCAGGTTAAGAGGGAGCTTAGTTGGACAGCCTTGCTTGCTTTTGTGCTCTTGTTTTGGGTTGCGGCTGACAGGAGACACCAGCACCATCCAGCACCCCCAGCATTCCTGCTCACATTTCCTGTGAAAGTCCTTGGCTGAATCAATTTGAGTGAAATAAGCAAAAAGGCTGGACTTCCCTCAACAAAACCCCTCACACCAGCCTTTTGCATTTGAAAGATGGGAGGGAAATGTCCAGCATATGTGTCAGGCTTTTGTTTTCCTGAAATCAGAGTTGCACACTAGTGCTGACCATGAAACTCTTTGAGCTCAGTAATGGGTAATTGCAAAGTCCCCTGGCCATGTTTGGGACCAGTAGCGTGTGGAATTTGACCCAAGAATGCTATAAGAAGATGGCTACACCCTGCTTCGAGGGATATAGTAGACCAGTTGCTCTTGATTGGAATAGAAAGTCTCCTTGCATGAGGGAGAATCAGCTGAGAAGGAGAAATGTGATGTAAAAGATGAGGTAGGAGAAGCTGAAGATGTTCAGTGTTGCCTTTGGTGAGGATCTGCACC
Source organism: Pleurodeles waltl (assembly GCF_031143425.1). Taxonomy (NCBI): domain Eukaryota; kingdom Metazoa; phylum Chordata; class Amphibia; order Caudata; family Salamandridae; genus Pleurodeles; species Pleurodeles waltl. The sequence goes on from NC_090450.1 coordinate 42,178,091, forward strand.
ATTATGTCTGAGTGAAGAACAGAGATCCTAAATTCACCCAGCAGTGGAATACCTGGATATCTCATTGGATTGCACTTACCAAGGTACTTGTAGGTAGCTGAGTTCCTCAACCAAAAAGTGTCAAAAAACCATGTGTCACTGAAAGAAGATTGAACTGCCATCTGCAGTCCCCCATAAAAAGAATCACCTGTGCCAGGGAAGAGTCATACTTGTCAAGGAGCTTCCACTAAGAGCTACGTAATTGCCACAACAAGGAAGGCTGTGCACCTAGTTTGTTTGGGTGGTGAGTTTTTGTGGTAGGGCCTGATGAAGAGCCCAGTGCAAGAGCCAATGATCTGCAACTTCACCCAAGCCTCCTTATCCTGAACTTATACTGTCTCCTCCCTCATGGGTGCAAGGGACACCTTGTGCATTAATGAGGCAAGCTGGACATGATCACTGCCTGATTGTGACCTGGGCTGTGCACACAAACTCCCCCCCCCCATTGGATGCTAGCACAGTCTGGCTCGGATAGAACACTCATCCAGGACAGAAAAGGTGCTGTGTGATTGAACCCTTCCAGGGAAGGGATCATACCAATAGCGAGAGGGACTGCTGCAACTGAAACTAACTGCGTAACCAGGGAGTTAATCAACCAAGTAAGTCCACTGAGTTTTTGTCTCAGGAAAGTCCAAGGATCAGCACACATGGCCACTAAAGAGTGTGCCACCATGAATATTGTTTCCTTAATTTCAAACAATACTTCTATTGAATGTTGGTAACTCAAATATGAGAAATAATACTTCTGGATCATAAGACAGCATAGGTCTTTACGTTCTTGCACACTACTTTCAAAACTCCTTAAAAGGGGTTGTGAGCAACTGAGGGCAGATTTATGAAAGTGCGCACTGTTCTTTCACACCTTAGCACCCCCCTAATGCCACCATGTGTGCACCGTATTTAAAATACGGCACACCATGGCGGTAGTCAGGGGTACCAGCATCATAATTTTTTACGCTAGTATGGCGCTTTGCAGGATTAGCATCAAAAATTGACACTAATCCTACAATGCACCCAGAGGCCCATTAAAAACAATGGGAACCTCCCATTAATGCGTGCTCTTAGCATGCATTAAAAATGCAGATAAAAATAATGCAAAGAAATCACTTGGATTTCTTTGCACCATTTTTTCTGCTCCCCTAGCGTCGGAATGCCCCCTTTAAATATATTATGCCTGGTGCAGGCATAATGTGGTGCAATGGGTTACAAAGTGGCACAATGGAAACATTGAGCCACTTTGAAAATATGGTGTGGTGTTTTTGCCCTTCTAACACCAAATTAGCAGCCAAAAAACCATGCTAATGTAGAGCTGGAATGGAGCAAGGTCCTCTTAAATCTGGGCCTGAATTTTCAGAGATGGCTTTTCCAAAACTCAGTTTTAAAGCCAGTCAAAACTTTTGTTCAGCAGCCTGTTATATTATAATTCTTGTTTTCAGCTTTTTTATTTGTTCTTAATAAAATTAGTTGTTCAGGATTCTAATTTACAGAATACGAGTTTATAACTGATATATTAGTGTGCCAAAAATATATAGCATTTGGGACAGAAATCAAATTACCTAATGTATACGCCTGAAAAAACAGAGTTTGAGTTCATCAAAACTCATTGTTTCTTTCAGCGTGGAACTGTTGTTTAATTAATATACTTTAGAACAAATTATGAGGATCTTCATTCTAAAATACTTTATATGTTGTTCAGAGAGTTCCTTTATGCTTGGTTGATTGATTATTACTTTCTCACTTTTAGCGGTATTACCCATGTATCCTTATTTATTTCAGTTTTAAAAAAAATGTGAGCAAGAGCTGTAGTGTCATCCAAGGCCTTGCTTGATATATGCTTAAGATCAGAGATTTGAATGTCCTCTGCAATGCAGCAGACAGTGGTACAACAAATAGAGCAAGTTATGCCAGTTACAACAGGCAGACTGTCATTGTTCCCTTGCTTATCTGAAAATTCTTAGTTTCATGGCATATAATCATACCAGTTACACGTATGTCTAAATACAGTTTCCTTAATTATTGTTTGAATACTGAGCAACAAATGTACAAAACTCATCAGGCCCATAAGTATAAATCATGGATGCATCTAGGTGCCATTGAAAGAAACTGTAGACTACCAATGACTCGTGGACTAAAGATGCATCTTCCCAAGAACACTCTCTAAAAGGATATTAATCCCAGTGACTATGAACAAAAATACAAAGTCAAGAAATGTGACAATTATATATTTCTTGGACATATGCTGGTACTTCCATGATCCTAATGTTGTCCATGGATGTTCCTGCCCCCCAAGTCATCTACCTTCCTATGAAGCAACCAAACTTCCTGATCCAAGTTAGTGGCTAAGGTCAAGAGATCCATCTTGTCCTCTAGCGCTGTTGTGTTGATCAAAGAATTCCAGTCTGGATTGAAAATAACTAATGTCTGCTCATCTGCTGCCATTGATTTGAGCTCTGTATTGGTCTCATGGTCTCAATTGCATTTGTCTGGACAGAAGCAGTTGAGGATATTATCGCTGTTAGCATGCACATAATTGTTTGGAGCATCATCTCTGCCATTTCTTGCCCATTTGGTTGTGACCAATCTTTGTCTAGTTTACAAGTAAGGTCTTCCATACACAGAATTTGCCATTTCCAGTGTGACATACGTAGATACCAAACGATGATAGTCAAAAACCAGTAAAATAGGTTGTTAGTGACAACACACCCCCTGCAGGATTAAGGAGAACTTCATCAGGCAGCCCAACAGAGGAAGGGCTTTTGGAGGAAGGACATTGCACAGCCGGCTCAATTAAGGGTGGATGGAGTAATGTCTTTTTTCCTATCCATTACTGCCACAAAAAAAGCTCACAGCGAGGGACAGAAAAAAATTAATGACCCCACACACATTTCCAGGGTCAGGGTATAATTTTTATTTTCTTTTTCAGAAAAAAACTCCAGTTTTGGGAGTTTGTTTCTGTAAAAAAAAAAGTAAACGTTTGATGGATAGCCATCAAACTGTCAGCTTCTGTCCACCAAAGTTTTGAACTTTGAAAGGAACAGCAGTGATGGTGGTTCCTTTCAATGTACAGAGATGAGCGCTAGGCTGACAGTCATCTCTAAGTATGACAAACTGTAGTTTGTCAGGATGGCAGAGAAATGTCCTTCGCCACCCTGATGGAGAGAGAAATCCAGGCCCTAAGAATTGTGATCCCATCTCCTGTCCAGGAGAATCAAGCTAGTTTCAATCCTGACATACCTCCTGGGGACAATATGAGGACCTTGGTGCACTTAATGTTGAAGGTTAGAAATGACTAGGGGTGTGCAGAACTCCGAGTTTCACTCTGTTACCCAAAAAATCAGCAAGATCCCGTAGAGTTCTGTGACCGGCAGAATTTGACACTTTGTGCTGCTCGTGCTGATTTTTAGAGCTGGGAGGTTGTCCTGCGCTGTAGAATCAGTGCGAACGGCACCACACATTGTGCCAGAGGGCATTACCTCTTTCTGCAACTCAAGTGGATTTTCTACTCAAGTGGCAGATTTCTCAACACAAGAGGCCTGAAACAGCAGCTTTCACTGCCTACGACCTTGGCCTGAATTCAGGCCAGGGCTGATGGCAGTAAAAGCTGCCAGGCCTGTTGTGCACCAGCCTTCCCAATGTGCACTGCACACAGGACTGGCTTGTGCACAAGAGTCCTCAAACGGTAGCTTCCACCTATGGCACTAGCCTGAATTTAGGCCAGGGCGGTAGGCAGTGAAAGCTGCCATCTCAATCCTCGTTTGTGCACCAGAGTGCACAAACAACGACCAAGAGAAGAGGAGAACAGAGAAGAGGACAAGACTTACATGGGTCTTCCCGGGGGTCCTCCTCTTCAGCAGCTGCCTCCCCCCTCCGCTGCTCCGGTGCGCACTGCAGCCCTGTTATGGGGTGCACAGCGCAAGCACAGAGTGTCTGCGCTCTGCAGCCCAACTGGGCTGCAGTGCACGCCGGGCGGGCGGGCTCCACTGGTGGGGCTAACGGAGTTTGTTGGACAACTCCACGCTCTAAGTGGAGTGTGGAGTTCCAAAAACTCTGTTAGCTCTGCCAATGGAGCTGAGATTTTGCACACCCCCTCTATGGAGACACAGCCCTACACATCCTCCTCGACCTCTCTGATGCATTTGACACCCTCTCCCACTTCCGGGATATGGCACTGGATTGGATCAGGTCCTTCCTCACCAGAAGAACACAGAGTGTCAGACTACCGCCATTCACGTCAGAACCCAAAGACACATGCTGTGGAGTGCCCCAAGGATCTTCACTCAGCCCAATGATTTTCAACATCTACATGACCCCACTTGCCAAGGTCGTCAAACAACACGAGCTAAACACAGTATCCTATGCCAACGACACCCAACTGATCGTTTTCTTGTCCGTGGACTCTGCAATGGCCAAGAGAAATTTCCACGGCAAGATGAGAGCAGTCGCCGCCTGGTTGGAAGCCATCTGCCTCAAACTCAACTCAGACAAGACAGAGATCCACATGATCGGCTCCACCCCTTCTGCCTGGAATGATTCCTAGTGGCCCACCGCTCTGGGAAACGCCCCACCCTCCTCTCTATCCATGACCCGCCAAGTCAACACCGTCTTTGTCATGCTTCCACACCCTCTGACTCCTGCGGAAGAATTTCAAGTGGATTCCCTCCAACACATGAAAGACAGTCACCCACTCACTCGTCATCAGCAAACTGGATGAAAAAGACTCTGACATCAAGGTTCAATTTTGTATTTGCAATGATCCCTGTAATTCCCTCCTAACCCATCATGGATAAAAGTATCCTGTGATAAAAAAGAGTTTGTATACACCATCACAAGACCTAATTTCTTACAAGTGGAAGTAGGGGGACATCATTTAGACACACCTAATGTAATATTATTTAACAAAAGACAAGTCTTACATTTGAAGCAACTTTAAAGCATGTCTTCAGTCATTGCCCTAAATGAAAATATATGGGGAACTATTAAAGCACTTAGCGACTGTATTCTGACTCCCATCAGAGTAGCAGCCAAGAAACAGTCAGAGGCACTCATACCCCTTACTGCCTAGTGAAGCCTAGAGTCGCCATCTTGGAACAGCGGTCTAGTTGTCAGCTTCAGTCCGCCTCTGGCACTTAAAGCACACTGTGGCTCAGACAAGCAAAAGGCACACACGTCTGCATCTCTCCACACCAGGGGCCAGAAATGCTGCCTGTTTTTAATATGAGGTTAGTTTATATTTCAGAAGTTCTGCTTCAAATCAACAAGGTAAAGGGAAACAATTGCAGCATATAATATCACTGTATATTCTACCTCCTACCTGCACAATATGCTGTCTCAATGTAGGAGTTCATACACCACCTACCTTGAGCGCCGAACCATTACAAAAGTCACTCCATATCCAAAAGACTCAGATCTATCTGCTGAACTGCTGATTTCTACCAAAACATAGCACTGGACTATTCATCTTCTTAGAAGAGAAGAAACCAGAGGCCATGTTTCTCTCAGAAACATAGATTTAAGAAGAGTCAACTCCAGATATAGTTATGGCCCTTCCACCTGGCTATTCCATAGCTAGCTTCAAACGAAAGGACAGAAGGGTAGCCATAATTTTCAACTAATACCTTATGGGTACCTTCACACCTATCAAAATAATGGGATGTGACACTGTTCAATTTTTACTTGCACTCTTCCCCACCATCACCTTCCCGGGCACTGTGATGTTTCGTCTCCCCAAGGACTGTTTCCCAGTTTGCCCAAGTATTAACAGATATATTTGCACAACATGGTCTTCAAAAATCGAGCTTCACCCTGCTAGGGGACTTAACTTTTCACCTTGAGGAAACTGGGTGCATATTGTTAAAGTGGTAATCCTAGATTTAAATGCATTACACCTAAGGCAAGTTGTCAAGGAACCAATATACAATCAAGGTCATCTCCTAGACCCTGTTTTTACTAATATCATTAGTGTGGGTACAGATTATGCGATCCCAATATTTGGTCTGACCACCACATAGCCCCCCGCTGGTGTGAAGTCTCTAAAACTACAGTCAGTCAACCCCTCGTTCCCACTCTCTAAAGACCCAGAGAATCTTGGCCGAATCTGGATGTCAGTGAATGGATGGATGCCCCTCATTGAATTTGTTCCCACATTTAGTGGTGACACAACAGAAAGGTATGACACATTCAAGAGCTGGCTAAACAACTCATTGAACCCTCTTGTCCACTGCAGACTTCTCAAAACCAATCAAACATAACGATGGGCTCCATGGTACTCTCCAGAGTTGACTAGAAAAAATAGAAGCTATAAAAAGGGAAAGAGAATGGAAAAAAATCATATGACGACCACATCAAAGACAGCTATAGAACAGCCATATACATATAAAACTATAAATGAGCCATAATGCAGGCTAGAATTGCACACTTTATCCAATTCATCCAATGAACTATTTAAAGTGGTAAGTAGCTTTATTAAATCACCCTCTAGATCCACAGGTCCTCTATCTTCAAAAGAATGTTGCAAAATGTTTTCTAACTTCTTTCTCAATAAAGTTAGTTAAATTCTGAGCCTCCTGCCTACAATCATCACTACTAATACAATCCCTCTGCCAAAGCCAGGGACAAAGCCCAATTTGGCTGTGTTCCCACAAAGATCCTGGAAATTATGGAATCAACATTAAAAGCACTAAAATCAGGATCGCTGCTTGATCCAGCTCCTCCTGACATCCTAGGAAAACAGCAGCAATGCTCAGGCCCATTATTATGGAAATTCTCAACCACAGCCTGGCAGGTGACAATGTTTCCCCCAGAATGGAAACATCCTATAGTGAAACTCCTACTAAAAAAAAACCTTTAGCCATTCCTCTTTTTGTAAAGAGCTAAAGACCTATTTCCCAGTTACCAATAGCAAGCAAATGATTGGAAAAACATGTCAACAAACACCACCAGGCTTCCTGAAAACTCATGATATTCTCCACCCTGTCCATACAGGCTTCAGACCTGGTAGTAGCACTGAGACAACTCTGCTCGTAGCCACTAAGGAACTCCGATCAATTCTGGACCAAGGTGGCTCAGCAGCCATGATAATGTTAGAACTAACACTGTCTCACATCCCACCCTCATCCACAGGATGAAGGAAGTCAGAATCTTTGGGGATGCCGTAAAATGGCTGAAAGTCTTCTTGGAGAATAGAAGCTTCCAACTATGCAAAGATGCCCTCTTAGCCGTGCACCTTCTAAATTGTGGGGTTCCACAGGTCTCTTCACTGAGTCCCATACTCTTTAATCTGCTTGTGCACCCCCAGGCAGAGACTGTGCATGAGCCGGATTAACCTTAGTGTTGTACGCAGATGGTATGCATATCATCATGGCCCTCACACCAGAAGCCAGTCGAACGTCCACCAAACTTTTTATTTATTTATTTATTTTATTTAATGCGTTTTTAGATAGCGCGGACTTTACCCGAAGGTGTCAGAGCGCTTCACAATAGGCAAAGTAAAGATACAAGAGGAGAGGAATTACAAGTGGGCCTGTTACAAACGCAAACGTTACATTACATGAGGCAATACGAAAGGAAAAAGTGACGTGTGCAGGTTACAAGAGCAAATAAAGTACGAGTAGAGGAAAAAAAAAAAAACAAATAGCAATAAATGGTAGACAGTCAAAACACTAAAACAATAGTTACGTTACATGAGGCAGTGGTGGCCGTTGTGCATGTATCAAAAGCAAACAAGATATAAGAGGTAGCAAATGATATGTTGTAAAAGGAAAGGTGCCGTGTGCATGATACAAAAGAGTACAAAATACAGGTAGAGGTATAAAACTGCACTAAATGGCAGACACTCAAAACACAAAAACACCCTGGGAAGGCACTTCTATAGGCATGGAGAACAGAATTTCCTATAATGGAAGGACTTCCTTCAGAAAATAGAGGGCTTGAATTAAATTTGGAAGTGTCTTTGAAGGAGGAGAGCTTTGAGGTCAGTTTTGAAGGCCTGGGAAGAGGTGGTGGTCCGAAGCTGAGGCGGAAGTGAGTTCCAGATTCTCACCGCGTTGCCTGAAAAGGATTGGGCCATCGATCTTTCCTTCTTGAAAATGGGAGGTTCAAGCAATAACCTTTCTGCATTACATGATGGTCTGGAGCCCCCAGAGAGTTTCAGTTTATTCACCAGGTAGCGAGGGGAGGAGGAGTGCAAGGCTTTGTGGGTGATACATGCAGTTTTGTAGATAGATCTTGCCTCTATGGGAAGCCAACGGAGGGTGGATAAAATGGGTGTAATGTGGTCGCTTCTTTTGGCCCCATATATGAAACTAGCTGCTGAATGGAGAATAGACTTCAGGGGGGAAAGGTGGGATTTGGGAAGGCCAGTAAGAAGAGAGTTGCAGTAGTCCAATCTGGAGAGAACCAGCGATTGGACCAGGGTTTTAAGGTCGTGCTCCGGGAAGAAGCGACGAATTCCCCAAAGAAGGCGCAGTTGGTGTCGAGCAGACTTTGCAATGGAGTCGATGTGGGAGAGTAGATTGAGTTTTTTGTTGAGTATGACACCAAGGGATTTTGCGCTCTCGACAATGATGGGCTTATTGTTCATTAGATTGATCTGATCCATCCATGATTGCACTGGGGGATGAGAAAGTGAGGAGGAGAGGAGGAGGAATTCTGTTTTGGAGGGATTCAGGATCAGTTGATGAGTTAACATCCAGTTTTGAAGGGAGTCGAGAGTAGAGCTAAGGAAGGAGAGATCGTGATTGGAGGCCACCTTAAGGTAAATCTGAGTGTCATCCGCATATAGATGATAGTGGATCCCGGATTTACTCAGGAGATTTCCCAACGGTTCTAAATAGAGATTGAACAGTGTGGGTGCAAGTATGGAGCCTTGAGGAACACCTTGACTGACCGCTAAAGGAGCTGAAAGACTGTTCGCTATTTTGATCAATTGGGATCTATCAGAGAGGAAGGAGGCAAACCATTTGAGCACAGTGCCCTCCATGCCCATTCTCTGTTGAAGAGTGTTAAGGAGGCAATGGCACTAGGGATGGGGTCAAGAGAATGGTTAGAGGGCTTTGTATCGAGGATGCATTTAAGGAGAACATCGTCAGAGATGGGGTCAAAGTTTTGCCAAATGGTTAAGGATTTGCGCTCCTCTGTAGGGGTAGGATGAATGACCTGATCTACAAGTGATTTTACCTTTTCGTCAAAGAATACAGTGAATTTTGCTGCTTTCTTTGTGGAATCTTCCAATTTGGAGGTTGGGGGAGAGCTGCTTGGGTTTTTGATGAGGTCGAATAGTTTTTTGGGTCTATTTTTGGCTGAGTCAAGGAGGGATTTGTAGTGTGACGCTTTTCCAAGGAAGATGAGCTTGTGGTACTTGGATCTTGCTGAACGATGCGTGGCCAAATTTTCAGTGGAGGGCGCTTGTCTCCATTGTTTCTCAAGGGCTCTTAGGAACTTCCTTTCTTCATAGAGGGATTTGTTGAACCAAGGTGCTGAGGGAGTGGGCCTTTTCTTTTTGCTATGGAGAGGAGCGACATTATTGATTTCGACTGCAAGGACTGTGAGGCATTGGGAGGTGAGTTTGTTAACATCTAGGTCCGGGTCTAGCCTTGGAAGTGATAGCAAAGCAGAATCACAGAGGGTACTGAGGTCAATATTTTTAGTGTCACTGAACCAGGAAGTAGCCCTCTTAGGCTGGCCAAGAGTTATAGAGTGTGATAGGTGAAGAGAGAATGGGATGAGGAGGTGGTCCGACCAGTCTACATGAATAGGGGTAGCGATAGTCAGCAAGCCTGCTTTAGAAATAACAAGGTCCAGGATTGAGCCTTTAGAGTGTGTTGTTTCTGTGCAGTGTTGGATAAGATTGTTTGGAGAGAGGAAGGTGGCCAGCAAATTCGCATTGGTGTCTTGAGGCGAGCCCCAGTGGACATTGAAGTCACCCACGAAGATCTGATTGTCACTTTGCGTGTATTGGTCGCTGATGCAGTCCGTGAGTTCCTCCATAAACGAAGGGCTGCTACCAGGCGGGTGGTAAATAGCATGGAATCTGAGAGGAGAGCGGTGGTGCAATTGAAGCTCAAGAGATAGGCATTCAAAAGTGTGGAAGGAGCTGTTAGGAAGAGCCTTAAGTTGAAGGGAGTTTCTAAAGATGACTGCAACACCTCCCCCAACTTTATCAATTCTGTCATTTCTAAGTATAGAATAGCCTGTGGGTACAAGGAGATCAAACATAGAGTGAGAGGTATCGTTGAACCAGGTCTCTGTGAGGAAGAGCATGTCAATATTGTGCAAGTTGATGGTATCGGAGATTTCAAGTTTGTGTTTTATTGCAGATCTGCAGTTGTGGAGCAAACAGCGCAGCTCTAACGCAACTGTTTTGGTGACGGGGGCACTTGGGCTATGAGGGGTGATAGGGATATTGTACTTATATGAGGGCGCTCGGGAGGGTTTAGGTGGGCGAGTGGTTCTGACAGAGGAGATGGTCGGAATAGTGTAGATAACAGGGTTACTGGGAAGTGGAAGTGAAGGAAGGGTGGCGTTCGAGTGCTTGTGTGGAATTGCAGACGACAGGCTATGCTTAGCTATACTGGGGTGAGGGGGTGAGGTGCATCTCGTGGAAGGGTGAGTGTTTGCCAAAGGAATTGAGGTGTGTGGAAAAGTCGAGATCTTGGAGCTTAAAACTAAAATGGTAGCTTCAAGTTGGGAGATGGCGGTGATTAGAGAGCCTAGCTTATTTTCCAGAGAGAGTAAGGAAGAGCACAGCATGTTGGGTGGCTCGATGGAAACAGGAGGGGGTGCACTAGGCAGTGTACGGTAGGGAAAGGTGGGGGAACGGGAGGGGAGTAGGGGTAAAGGGTTCAGGGGTGGGGAAAGGTTTTGGATGAGAGCAGGAGTTGGTGCGCCAGGGGTGAGAGGAGAGTTGTTGTTGTTGGCGTTGCAAGAAGGATAGGAATTAAGGGCAAAATTAGGGGGCGATAGGATATGATTGGGGCGGTGGGACGGTAGGAGAGGAGAGGAGAGTGAGGAGTCATAGGGATTAGGGAGGTTTGGAAGGAAAGGAGGGGAGGGGGTTGGATAGGTCCTGGTAGCTAAGTGAGGTGGCTGTGAGGGAGCGGGTATCAGGCAGAGTGGGGGGGATTGGGAGAAAGGGAAGTTGAAGAAAGGAAGTGATTCTGCTCGGTCCGAGGGAGGGAAGGGGTTACCAGGGGAGGGAAGGGGGTAGCACAGCATTGCTGGAGGAGAGTGGGGAGGGAGAGAGATGGAATGTATTTGTGGGGAAATCGGGGTACATAGTGAGGGGAGGAGTGGGCGGAAAAGCAGAGAGGAGGAGGGAACAAGGGGAACGTAGGGAACATAGACAAGGGGAGAGGGCTGGAGGAGAGGTGGTCTAAGGGGGGTGGCCGGAAGGGATAGGGGGGAGGGGATGAGAATGGAGTGCCGGGACGGTGCAGAATGGACGAGGAGCGTGTTAGCTAGAGGTAGGGCTGAAGTGAAGAGGGGAGGGGCATACTGTGAGGGGGGAGGAATAGGAGGGGAGGTCCGAGGGGAGAGAAGAGGGTCGACCTGAGCCTCCCCAGGGTGTAGCCTATTGTAGAGTGGGGGGGTCAAGGGAGGAGAAAGGGAGTAATTGGTGGAGCTAGATGGAGAGTCAAGGGATAGCCCGGTCGCAGGGGAGGGGAGTAGGGAAGGGAAGAGGCGGTCAAAGAGAGAGAGAACGGTGTCTTTGGCTTGGATCATAACAGTACAGTTGTTATAGAGTGAGATAGTGAGGGAGCCGTTAAAACCCGCAGAGGGGGACATTTTTAGCTGTTTCCCATGAGGGATAGAGGAGGAGGAGGTGACGTTAAAGGAATTGTAAAAGCAGGTAGACCAAGAGGGTATGTCGTGCGTGAAAAAAATTAGGTCGTTTTTGAGCCCCCCATACCGACCATTGTAAAACTGATCGACAAAAAGGGAATCGGGGAAACATTCAATGGTGTTATGCTTGAAACGTTTTGCTGCAGCTTTAGTCAGGTTAGAAGGGTAGATGATTTTGTAGCAATTAATTCCAGACTTAATTCGAGCGGTGGCCATGTTGGGAAATTGTGGAGGAGGAGGGTGGTGGGGATAAGGGAAGGGTGTAACTAGGACGGTGGTGGTGAGGAGAAGTATGAGGGCAAGAAGGGGGCACGTAATCCAGACGTCGGGTGAAGGAACCTGAGTTATTGTGGAGACAGGAAAGTGAGGCGATTAGGGATAGGTTGTTACTTCAGAACAGGGCTGATTCAACAAGATAGGACTGAAGATGGAGTGGTGTAAGAGGAAAATCACTGTACTTATCATCCTGAGATATAAACCACATAAAGCACAGCATCACAATAGGTATCAAACGCATTGTACGCCCAAAATCTCAACAGTCTAATATTAGACACTTACCTCCTAAGTATCACCAACATTATGGGCAAAAAGCACAGGGTGGAACATAATTTCACTAGCATAACCCAAAGTATGCAAGACAACCTCAAAATTATAAAACACACTTTAGAGGTAGCCAGAACAGGGTCTGACAATAAAACTACAAGAAATACATTTCCTAGCACCACAAATACACAATGGGGCCTGGCGCCCTACAAACCACCAGGACCCCCTGGTCAACTGGCCAACTCAAAGGGGCTCAAATGCCCTGTTTCCAGAATGTCGGGGCTGCTGCCAATGCAGCGAAAGACCAGCGTGCGTACTTGCGCAAACCTAAACGTTGCAACTGGCACTAAGTGCTGCACAGCTGTGAAGAAATGGTGCAAGTAGTGCATCTCACTCCTAACTCAGACAGAACTACCTCCAAGTGCCCTAAGAATCAAGAGGAGGATAACTTTCGTCAGTTCACCCGTTGGGAGAGGATTTATCTGCTCTTATTGTGCAGCTGTTCCCACCATTGTCTCGAGCTTACTATATGTATAGAGCAGCGGACTAGAACAAAAAGAACTTATTCAGTCTTTTAACATTTCTTATAGTCCTTTATCTTCAATTTCTATTGGTGTTGCATAAAAAGCAACCAGCGTGGTTCGTGCAGTACCGTATATAGTCCAGATAACTTCTTCAGGGAATTATAGAAGAAAGATGTGACCTTGATGTCTCAAGCAAAAGAAAAATAATTGATGACTTTAGTCCCTCAAAATAGAAGTCATTTCCGGTATTGGAAATATAAATGATGTCGAGGCTGAGTACTTTGCTGTATGAATTATTCCTTTTGTGCATTACATTCAGAGGGATATGACTCCTCCGTCATGTGATGTAACTCGAGTCTTTGAAGTGCACACAACCCACTGAATAAATGTTCGAAAAACGTGACTCTAAAAGGTAATATTAAGTTTCCAGTCCTGGGCTTTAAATCACCAGCAAGGAGAGACAGGCAGCCTCTGTTATCAGCGCGTCTCTATACTGAACGGAAGAAACTGATACCCAAGGATCAGAGGGTCTGACAAAGCTAAAATTAAAAGACAGGCAGCCTCATATAAATTGTGATAGCACAATCGCGCATATCTCGAAGCGCCCGTGCAGCAAAGTAGGCATCTGCGGCCTGCGCAACTTAACTCTTATCTGAAGGAGGTCACAGATTGGATGTCTGCAAGTTGCCTAAAACTTAGAGATGAAAAGTACTTGTTGTCGGTAACAACCTCTGAAGATGGATGATATTGTTATGGCAAGAATAGTTAGAGAGATTCCTAAGCCTGCCCAGGCAGTAAAAAGCATGGATCGATGACAAACTTACCATGGGGACACAGGCCCAAAAACTGGCTGGGTCATGTTTTGGCATTCTGAGATCCCTCAGAAAATTCCTACATAACCTACCTCTATCGACCAGGAGAGTTGTGGTGCAGGGATTAATCAGCTCACATTTAGACTATGGAAAATCCCTTTATATAAGGAGCCCAAAGTATGTGATACAAAACTACAAGTAGTATAGAACGCTGCAGCCTGTATACTTCATGAAATCCCCAAACACCAATTAGCCAGTCCAGAAGCAGCAGCCATGCACTGGCTGTCAGTTCAGAAAATAATTCCATTTAAGGCACTTTATTTCACCTATCGGGTCATACATTGGAAAAGACCACTGATCATCCAGAAACAAATGTTCCCCTGTGCTCAAAGGAGGACAAGGGAAGCTACCTAAGGTCAGAAGAGCGAGTGGCGGTGGCCATTCCTTTGCGTACCTTGTTCCCAAACTATGAAATGCCCTGTACGCCACAGTCAGATTTCAACATTCAGAAGTAGCTTCAGAAAACTCCTTAAAACACATCTTTATCAGGGGTGAGTGAGAACATGGAGGCAAACTGTCACAGAAACTGGCAACAGCCTCTCTGCTGCTTTGGAGATAGAGTAGGGGAGAGGTTCATGCCCTTGATGTCCCAGTCTGCTCTTTGGTAGATAGAAAGTAGGGGAGAGGCACACTCTCCTCTTCCAGCCCATCATCCATGACCGAAAGCGTGGTCAACTCGGACGTCTCAAAGTATGGCTTGAGGTGGTTTACCTGCAGGGCTCTCAAAGGGTTCCTAGGAGTCTGAATGTCCACTACATAGGCGATATCACTCTTGCGCTCCTTCACCTCAAATGGCCAGACTAACGGTCTTAGAGAGCACGGGGCTATCACCCACACCTTCTGGCCAGGCTGAAACTAAACCAGAGTGCTATTTTGGTCATACCAGCATTTCATGTCCTCCTCTTGGCTAGCTTTCAGAATCTTCTGGGCGAGTTTCTGGAAGTGGACTGTCTGGTTCCCGAAGGCCAGCATGTAAATAAATACATCCTGGGGCAGCTTCTTGGGAGCTTGCTCCCATCCCTCCTTCACCAAACTGAGAGGTCCTCTCCTAGGGTGCCCATGCAGAATGTCAAAAGGGCTGAATCCTACCCCCTTCTGCAGTACCTCCCTGTAAGCAAACAACAGACATGATAACAGAACACCCCAAATATGCCTCATGAGTTCTGAGAGACCAATAATAATGCCCTTCAGGGTATGGTTGAACCTTTCAACCAACTCATTGCCTTGTGGGTGGTAAGGTGTGGTGAACTTGTAGGTAACACCACACACCTTCCACATGGCCTTCATGTACAGTGACATGAAATTGAACCTGGTCAGATACCAACTCCTTGGGGAAGCCCACACGGGTAAAGATCTCCATAAGTGCTCTTTACACAGTGAGCGCAATTACTGTCTTCAGAGGGATACCTTATGGCATGGTCCACCAAGACCAGGATATACTGTTGCCCATAGCTGTCTTGAGATCCAGAGGCCCCACGGTGTCAATGCCCACCTGCTCATAAGGGATGCTCTCAACAGGAAAAGGTTGAAGAGGAGCCTTGCATCTCTTCCTGGATTTGTCACTCACCTGGCAGGTTTGATACGTTCTGCAGAACGCATCTGAGGCCTTCCTCATTTGGGGCCAATAAAAGAGGGTGACAAGCCTGTCAAAGGTCTTGTCCTGCCCCAAAAGACACGCCAGTGGCACATCATGAGCCAGACCCAGCAGGAAGGCTCTGAAACACTGGGGTACCGCCAGCACATAGGCTCCCTGAGGCTCAGCAACCTTAGGCTTGCTATACAGGAGATCATTCTCCCAATATATCCGGTGAGATTCAGAGGTGTCACCAGCTGCCTGGGCCTCAGCCTGCTTCAGAAGACCCAAAGATTGGGGCACGCATTCTGGGCTGTGCAGAACTCCTCCCTGGTGTGGCCTCGTTCCTGATGCCAATGGGTCAGGTCCCCCATTTTGGAAACTTCTGGGGCATCCCCCTCAGGTTCAGCCTCCTCTCGGACTGTGGGACTCTAAGGAGCAGGTTTCCCACACCCCTTGCCTCTCCTCCTCCTGGCAGGTACCTGGACCACTGGGCCACTAAGCTCCAGGTCCTTCTCATCACCCAACCTGGAGGCCTTGAACCGTGTGGTCATGCATGCCCATTCTGGCAACTCTAACATCTCCAAGTGCAGCCTGAGCTCCAACTCTTTCCAGGCAGTATGCAGACAGTCAACAGGTATGGATGGACTCATAGCTACCGTCAAGGAACCTGAGACCCCACCCATTCATCTGGAACCTGAGCTAACAAACATTGGCGCTCACTGTTGTCTACTGCTACAACCTGGTGGACCACATTAGGAATTACCTGCTCCTCAGACACCAGATGACAGCAGACTGCTGTCATACTGTTTCCTGTATCTCTCAGAGCCTCCACCCGCCTCCCTTTGATGATCACCCACTACCTGTACTTCTTAGTGTTATCTGGCGTGATGGTTTGTTTCTCTGGATTACATCACCCTATCCCAAGGAGACTAGGGTTAACTTAGCTGGTCCCCCACCACTAACTGAGGCCAACTCCTCCTCAAGCTCTACATTGGCCACCCCGTGTAACTGCCCACTGGTAGGGGCTGCGCCCTCTTAGGGGGACTTGGGACTCCCCCTGAATGCCCTTCCTGATTACAGGCAAAACACTTTAGGGGTCCCATCCCTGCAGGCTTACTGGAAGAGAACCCACTTTTCTTTTCAACAGGGGGTCGGGAATCCTTATCCTGGGAACTAATTTGGGGCCCTTTAGAGAACTACTTTCTTTTATCCTTGTCCTTCCCCTTCCTTCTGTTGGGGACCCTGCCCACCGTTGGCTGAAACTCCTACATACAACTTCTTTTTGGATCCTGGTGCTGACCTAGCAGTCCGCCTCCATGGCAAACTTCCTGGAGTGAGCAAGCTTGCTGTCAATCAAGTGCTGGCGCAACTCTGGAAAACAATGACTAGGCAAGTGCTCCAATGCAATCAAATTGTACAGCCCCTAATAGTCTGTCACCTCACTGCTCTTCACCCAGCCATCCAATACTCTGCAGAAAAAAATCCACATACTCCACCCACGTTTGTGACCCAGGTTTAGCACTCTCTCTAAAGTTTACCCTTTAACTCTCTGGGGTGAGACCATACTTTCTGGTTAGGGTGTCCTTCATGGTAGGTACCTCATCTGATCCTCCATTTCTAAAGCCAACAAGGTGTCCCTCCCCTCCACTGAGAAATACTTCCACAGGCCTGCCCCCCCAATCTCTCTCAGGGACCCTGTGCATCCTCTGTGCCACTTCATACCCTCTGAACCACTGCTCTGTCATCACCCACAACAAAATCTTTCACCACAT
Source organism: Pleurodeles waltl (assembly GCF_031143425.1). Lineage (NCBI taxonomy): Eukaryota > Metazoa > Chordata > Amphibia > Caudata > Salamandridae > Pleurodeles > Pleurodeles waltl. The sequence continues at coordinate 42,195,255 of NC_090450.1, forward strand.
CCTTGGGTATATGTACCTTCCCCTCATACTGCAGTGTAGAACTGCAGCCACCATCTTTGCTGGACCTGCACTTTAGATCCAACTCCTTCACGCTCAGCTCTTGAGCTAAAAACATTTTCTTCTCCTCCATGGCAAGTTGTCCCTCTCTGCCTCTCTTTTGAGCCTAGCCAGTTGCTGTTGGAGCTTCCCTTCATGCTCCAGCTTGAGGTTCTCCAGCTCCATTCAAAACCTCCCTGCCTCCCACCTGTTCTCCAGCTCCTCTGGGGCCAGACTTCCTAAGGAAACACTACTGCTTGCCCTGGAGCTGCTTTCCTCCCAGGCAGGCCCTGGTTATCCACCAAATCCTCAAGCAGGTTCCCATCCTCTCCATCCACAACTACATTATCCTCCTGTGTGTGCTCATCAGCCTCCTTTGCTGCCAACCAAGCCCTCAGCACCTTTTGCAGCTCCTCCTTTCTAGTCAGACCTTTAATAGGACACGTGAACTCCTTACAGAACTTTTTGATCTGAGACACTGAATATGTTTCCAGCCTCTCCTGCTCGAACACCAAATCTGCATCAACTGCTGATGGTGCCGCAGACTGAGACATGTGGATAAGGCTCAAACATTGCAAAGTTTCAAGAAGGCAAAAAGATCCAAAAAGGAAAAAACAGTATGTGGCCACATAATGGCCTGCGATATGGAAGTAGTGTACACCAATCACTATGGGGGTCATTCTTACTTTGGTGGGCGGCGGAGGCCGCCCGCCAAAGTAACCCCGTCAGAACACCGCACCGCGGTCGAAAGACCGCTGCGGTGATTCTGAGATTTGCCCTGGGCTGGCGGGCGGCAGCCAAAAGGCCGCCCGCCAGCCCAGGGCAAATCAACCTTTCCACGAGGACGCCGGCTCAGAATTGAGCCGGCGTAGTGGGAAGGTGCGACGGGTGCAGTGGCACCTGTCGCATATTTCAGTGTCTGCATAGCAGACACGGAAATACTTTGCGGGGCCCTCTTACGGGGGCCCCTGCAGTGCCCATGCCATTGGCATGGGCACTGCAGGGGCCCTCAGGGGCCCCGCGGCACCCCCTACCGCCATCCTGTTCATGGCGGGTTTCCCGCCATGAACAGGATGGTGGTAGGGGGTGTCTGAATCCCCATGGCGGCGGAGCGCGCTCCGCCGCCATGGAGGATTCAGAAGGGCAGCGGTAAACCGGCGGGTGACCGCCAGTTTACCCTTTCTGACCGCGGCTGAACCGCCGCGGTCAGAATGCCCTTCGGAGCACCGCCAGCCTGTCGGCGGTGCTCCCGTGGCCGGTGACCCTGGCGGTCACCGGCCGCCAGGGTCAGAATGAGGCCCTATATGTCAAGTACAAATACAAGTCCCATCCTCACCACTGATTGCCAGTGTTAGAAATTGGGTCTCTAGATGGCAGTCAGTTTACACCTTGCCCAAGTAGGGACCCTCACTCTAAACAGGGTAAGGGAGTCACACACCTATTATAACCCCTGCTCACTCCCTTGGTAGCTTGGCTCAAGCAGTCAGGCTTATCTGATAGGCAATGCATAAAGTACACACACATACACACACACACACACACACAGTAACACAGTGTAAACACCACAAACGTACTCCACACCAGTTTACAAAAATAGTCATAATTTATCTGAATAAAACAAGACCAAAATGACAAAAAAACAACAAACACAATTAAATATATCACTTTTTAAAGGTTTAAATGAGTCTTAATCCATAGGAATCAATGAGTATATCCTTTTAACACACAGTAACTGGATGTGTCAAAAACAAAGATGATGCAGGTCGCAAAGGGGGAGAGGTGCTGGAAAAGCAAAACGATACGTTGGTTCCTTGCAGTGCATGGGAAGTGATGCGTTGGTTCCTTACTGGCAGGGGAGGTAATGCATCGATTCTCTCCTCGCAGGAGAAGCAGTGTATTGGTTCCTTACTGGCGGGGGAGGTGATGCATCTTTACTGGCAGGGGAGGTGATGAATCGGTTTAAAGTCACGCAGCCTTAATTCCTTAGTAGGGTGCGAGGACGATTAGAAGGTGAAGCCCAGGGATGATGCGTGGAAAGTCCAGATGCGCTTTGATGATGGGGCTGCGGTGGAACAGGAATTTCTTCAATCCAACAGGTGCTGTGTCGATTTTCAGCTGTGGTGCTCCGATGCGTGGAGTTTCTTCCTCAGGATACCATTTCCAATACAGGGGCACAGAGACTGGATTTAGCACCACTTGGCAAATCAGTATCAGTACACTCATTAGAAGAGCCCATGCACTGGTAGGTGAAGTCTTTGATGTCCCTGAGACTTCTTAATAGGAGGCAAACTCAGTTCAAGCCCTTGGAGAAGCTTTGAAAGCAGGATGTAGAAAGTAAAGACCAGTCCTTTCACTCCCAGGACAGAAACAGCGAGCAGCATGCCAGTACAGCAAAGCAACAGGCAGAGTGGCATTTCCTCCTGCAGCATCCAGCTCTTCTTCCTGGCAGAATGTCCTCAGTCCAGACGTGTTCTAAAATTGTCGTCTCAGAGGTTCAAACTCATTTCTGCCTTTGAAGTAGGCAAATTTTAAAAAAAAGTATCTGCAGTTCACAAGACCCTGCCTTTCTTGCCCTGGCCCCAGACACACTCCAGGGGGTTGGAGTCTGTTTTGTGTAATGAAGGCACAGCCCTATTCAGGGGCAAGTGTCACCTCTTCACACCATTTTAGCCCAGGAAGACCCATCAGGATATACAGGGCACACCTCAGTTCCTTTTGTGTGACTGTCTAGAGTGAATTCATAAACAGTTCAACTGTCATCCTGACCCAGACGTGTATTTCAACAGTCAGGCAGAGGCAAAGAATGGTTATGCAAGACAAAGCCTACTTTCTAAAAGTGGTATTTTCAAAGTTATAATCTAAAAACTATCTTCACCAAAAGGTGTATTTTTAAATTGGGTGTTCAGAGACCTCAAACTCAAAATCTCTATCTGCTCCCAATGGGAAATTACACTAAAAAATATATTTTAAGGCAATCCACTTGTTACCCTATGGGAGAGATAGGCATTGTAATAATGAAAACCTAATTTAGCAGTATTTCACTATCAGGACATGTAAAACATACCAGTACATGTCCTAACTTTAAAATACACAGCACCATGCCATAGGGCGGCATGCAGAAGCCTCTGGCCGCTGATACCCTGCCATTCAATCCACCTCTACGCCATTAGATTTTGAAAGTGTAATACACTCTTTAGGGTGGAAGATGCCATCTGTTGTTTTTTTTGTTCTTGAAAGAAGTATTTGTTCAGAGAATAAAGCCACAATATAACATTACAAAGCATGATTATCTGACTCTGATTGGCAGTAAGTGGATTACAACAAAAAACAATGTACAGCACTGTGTGTAGATCTGAAAGATGTGACTAGGGTATCATTGTTCTGTATGAGTGTGCGCTGCATGGCATATAGGATGATGAGTAAGATGCAGGGTAGGATTTGTGTAGAGGGTGGGGTTTATTAATAAAATGCATTGGAGGGATTGATGGTGTGTGTGTTTTAGGTAAGAAGTGTGAAAGGGGTGATGGATTTAGTGCCTGCGGTAGGTAATTGGAAATGGGTGGAAATTGGAAGCAGTGTGCTAGGTGAAGGAATGTGGGGCATAGGTGAACTTGAATCATTTATGTGTTAGTTTGCGGCAGTGCATTAAATGGATTTTGTAGTGTATGTTATTTGATAAGTAAATGATTGACATAATATTTAAGGTGTAGATAAATAGAAACATAAACATGCAGACAATGATGAGAGGCCCATCTAGCATTCATTACACTCACTAGTCTTGCAACAGACACTACATTACATCCATCTTTGGCCTTGCATTTTGAAGAATTTTAGAACAATTAAAGTCTGTAGAGTTAGTGATAGTGGGAAATTGTAAATTTTTGAAGAAAATACCGAATCTGACAAGACTCTCACTTTCTAAATGTCCTCCATCTACCAATACCCATGGTGAAGAAAAGTCCACAGGCTCATTTGCCACTAAATTTAGCATTTTCTAGTAAATGGACGGTTTCCTATCATTACCCAATTCCTAAGCAAGTACCAAGACATTTGGAAATCAATATTTGTTTTAGTGTGGTTCAGTGTATGAGTCAAGGGATCAGATACCGATCATGGGCTGAACTGTTCTGTAATGTGAAGCTGTGAATTGTAAATGAAGAAATTTGGGAAACCCGTAGTTGACCGCGAGACACTATTAACAAAACTATAAATGTATTTTGTTGCCCTTTCTTGAAACAGGTGTCGACTAATGAAGCTATATTAAAAGACCTGATAAAAGTCTATGGATTTCAAAGGTAAAAAGTTTGTTTGTTTTTTTCTGAGAAAAGTAAACAACTAACATTTAAAAAAAGACCCATATATGTGCCCTTAAAAATGTAATAAGAAAGGAAATCATGGTTATGATCTAAAACAAACATTGTTAGAGAAAATAGATCATTCCTACAACACCTGTTGGCCTCGCTACTGCTCGTTTTTCCCCTTAGATGGTTGTTGTAAATGGCTGTCCGTTGTCCATCATGGAATGGCTTTAAAAATGTAAAGATGCCTGCCCATTGATGCAGCTGTGGGATACTGTGATAATGCAATAACTTACACAGAAATTGGGGGAGCAAACGAGGTGGGGTAGGAGGAAGGACAACCACAGATAGAAAGAGGTAGCCCCTCGTGCATTAGACTTCACGATTCTGACGGAAGCAGTGAAAGGATATGACGTATCCAATCAAAACACTGTGAGATGAAAATGTTACTTGGATATTTCGAACCCAAGAATAGGGAGAAAAGCCCCTGAATCAGGAACAGTAACTGAAATAGACAATACGCCACTGGGGCAGATACAAAGCAGATTCTAAGTCTATATAGTTTATCTTGTTTACCATGTGTCTATGTGCCAACAGACATCAAAAGCTGTCTGTAAGTGAGCCCTAAAAGCCACTGCAATACGATGGTTATATTAGCCGTACAATGATACAAACTGTCCATAAACTCGCCCAAGACATAACAAACTGACATCACTGATGAAGTGACACACTCGACATCAGATAGCAAAAAAAGCCACCGGTATTTTAATTCTCAAACACTGTGCAATTTGATAGACATTAAATTAAGATATAAGACTGTGGTACTATGTTCAGAGCTTTGATGTCCTTGCCTACACTGCAGCTCTACTCACAGTTGACAGATATATTCACAGACATGGACTGCGGTTCCACCACTGCTAACATGCAGACATTATCTTAATAAAGGCTTGGATTTTATACTCACAAGCAATAGTTATTATTACCAATATGTAATAGATTCTTTTGTAAGGCACCTAGATAGTGACACCGTCATGTTGTGTTTGCTGGTCTCCTCTTTGCTCCTAGAGCGAGGCTATGTGGCAGTGTAGGATACACTATGTGAGCCACCGGAGTGTGTTTAAGTAATCTACATGTCATGTGAAACCACAGGACTCCTATGATGTTTGCCGGTGGTGGCGGCCTTTGTGAAGCTATAGAGAATAAGCAGCAGATGTATGACCCTCAGTGTTTGCGACTCGCCATTTGCATTTTTTGCGACTTGCAATTTGCGACTCACAAACACTGATGTACAACAGTGTCTCAGACACTATTTGCGATTCCCAAATGGGTCACAATGGACCTGCCTCATTAATATTCATGAGGCTGGTTGCAATTTGAAACCCATTGGTAATGGCCAGCACTCATAGAGATAGTGGGCTGTTGGGGTCAGCAGACCACCACGTCTGTGACTTCTTTTTAACTAATGCAAAGAAACAGAAATGATGGACGGAATGCAGAACCATTCAAACATTCATCCCCAGTCACAGATCTGGGTTTAATCCATCAATTATTTTACTTGCCACGCCACTCCAGTTTGGACCCAGCCATATGCAAATCAGTCTTGACCCAGTTCCACATATGAACAGTCCAACCAGAACTGCCAGGCCAGGTCCTCCCTGGACCGGAAACAAGCATGCTGGAACTCGTTTCAGGGTTTTCCCCTTCATCAGCCAGGCTAGCTTGAATCCAGTGGCATAGTGAGTCCAGGACACACTTCTGGGCGACAAATGCAAACAAATACAAATGATGGACAGAATGCAGAAGCAATCAAACATTCACTCCCCATTCACAGCTCTGGCTTTAATCGATCAATTCTTTTGCTCACCATGCCACCCCATTCTGATTGATGAAAGGTGATTCCCTAAAATGGGTCCCAGGCTGCTTGTTTCTGGTCCAGGGAGGACCTTGCCTGACAGTCTGGGCTGGACTGTTCCCTTGGGGAACAGGGTCTAGAGTGATTTGAATATAGCTGGGTCCAAACTGAGGCTGGCCGCTTCATCTCCACTGCCCTCTAGTGAAGACCCAACGCTGTAGTCCTCCTGCCCCGTGGCACCGGAACCGACACTGGATCGGTCCCAGCGAAGCCGCTGTCCCTGACTCTGTGCACCGGCCTGTTTTCTATTTGTTTCCTAATGTACTGTACCTGGGGGTTGAACGACTTGGTAAAGAGCGCCATTGGCTTCACATTGTAGGGACGACCTCCGTTAGGACGCCTCATAACACCAACTGGCAGTATTTGTGTCTCAAGGCACTGTTTTCTTGCTTTTAAGTGCTAAATTCGTATGTTTAACTGTATGTTGTGGATTTTTATCGTATTTGGTCTTGTTTATTTGGATAAAACAATTATAATAGTTGTTCTAAATCTGTGTTGTGTCTTTTTGTAGTGGTTCACTCTATTACTGTGTGTGTTTGTCCAAATACTTAACACATTGTCTCTGAGTTGAGCCTCCATGCTTGTGGCGAGCTACCAAGGAAGTGAGACGGGCTTAACTGAGTGTGATTCTCCTTTACCCTGACAAGAGTGAGGGTCATTGCTTGGACAGGGGATAACCTGACTGCCAATGAAAGACCCCATTTCTAACATGTTTCATGGAACGAGGCATATTTACTTTATTAATGCCAATTTTATATATTTTTCCCTGTTTTACTTATATTTTATATAGTCACATTGTTTGTACTGTGTTAATACATTTGTGAAACGCAGTGAATAAAATGCACCTTATGAAAAATAAATTATTTATTAGAAACATAAACAAGAATCTACAATAAACCTAGAGTGGGCTAGTATTTGTTCATCACCTATTGAAAGTTTGAAAATATTGTTGGCTGGACGATGTGAACGCTGAAAAAAACATCAAAAATACTTTTGTGTCTTAGATTTACTTCATTTTTGATAATCCTCATGTTTTTGTGTCCTTAGGCTTGCAGAGCCGGAGGAACATGCTGGGATTGTGTCTTTTCTCTTCTCATCGGACGCTTCTTACCTTACAGGAGAGACCATCGTGGTGGGGGGAGGGTTCAGATCAAGACTCTGAAATGAATACAGTATTCACCTTTCTATGCATAACTTGAGCATATTGTAAGTTCAGGTCTTTAAAACAGTTAGACCTACACTTCATCAAGTTGTCCACAAAAGCAGGTAGTCAAGTTAATATAGATTTCATACTCCTATTCACCTTTCTTGGGAACACCTGTTGAACCGGATACAGCCTTCATACATCATGTCAGGATGTTCTGAGTTTAAAAAAACATTTTCTCAGCCTGTTTTGCATTATGCAAAATGTAAGACCAATTTAGTTTTGACACATGAAGGCAGTGTTTTAGTATCCTCCTTATTGCAGATTGCCAAGTTGTCCATATTTCACTGCATGTTGTTCTCCACGGCCCCCGTTGGTAAGTGCAGGGCTCTCAAAAAGTCAATGATTAAGTTGGAGTAAGTGGTCTAACACATAGTACGGCAATTCCTTTACAGTTTATGACAATGTATTTGATGCTGGTATATCTGTAGGAAAGATTTTATTAAACGCAAATGTTACTTGTTTGAATCGTGTGCATACTATGCCTCTGTATTTTATATATATATATATAAATATATATATATATATATTTATTTATATATATATAAAATGTATATATATTTTATATAAATATATATATATATTCTTTTGACTCATTCTTTCTTAGCACACCCTACAATGTGGCATTTATTAGGCCTTTGGAATGTTGAGAGTGCCATTGAAGACAATGTTGCGACTCAGGGCCAATAATACATGGATGCTCCAGTGCTTTGATGTTTCTCCCATATCAAGAACGTTCAACCATCGATGACTGGGTTGTTCAAATACCATATTAATCATTTTCTTGGGAGTATACTGGTAGTTAAAGGCTGTTGTGATGGTAGAATGTATTTAGTCTATGTAGTGACCTATGTAATGACTCAGAATGTAGGACTATGAAATGTAGGATGGTAGAATGTGGGAAGAGTGGATTCGAGGTAGGCGGTTAGGACATATAAGGGCAGCGTGTATTGCGCGTTATGTGCTGGGGCTGTTACTACTGGAAATAAACTTCTGAAAATACATCTGATTCGTGGATTTCTTCATAAAGGCCATCTTCTTTCTTATAGGCCTTTGGCTGTGACTAAGGTCTATAAAACAGGAAGGTGACCTTTCACAACCTTTACATCCCTAGGCAGGAGGGCAATAATGCTATAACAGTGACCTAGTTGACTGGATAATGGCCTGAGATGGCTGATATGAAGGATGGTATTGTGACAAGAGCTGCTGTTCAAACTACAATGCCCTCTAGCAATAATATATAATTTCCAGTTGATTTGCATATACAAAGCAAGTTAAACACATCATTTTTACATTCACGTTGAACATCGAATACCTCTCACATTTAGGCATAAGAAAATGTTCTTGTTCTTAGGGGGTCTATTACGAAAAAAGTTTTAAAAAACAGCTAAGTGGCCTGAGCATTCATAACTTGAAAATATCGTATTTTATTATTAACCTGTTAGCCTCGCTCTCTATCAGGTTGCTTTGGATTAGCAGGTATTCAAGGTGTAAGTTATTGTCACCTTAAACTATTCATATATGTGTATTTCAAGGTTGAGTGAGCATGTTATCCAAACCATTTACACTCACAACGATGGTAGATAAGACATTTCAATTATTACAATCTAATGTGTATCTTGATATGCCATTGTTTAAATCTTTACTTGTAGCATACTGTCCCATCACACAACATTCCTTTTTAGGTCGAGCATTCGAGACCTCTTGTATATACTTTAGTATATACTTCTATACTTCTTTGTGGGGTCTCTGCTTTTTTTCTGGTTAGTTTCAGTGCCCTTATAAAATCCTTACTTGCTAGTGGTCAATCATTGCTCTTTGTCCCACCTTTTCCACAGTTGTACACTCCCCTGGAGCATGGCCCTAGTATTATAGCCTTCCACTTGTGCCTATGTAGCATGTGCTTAGGGATTACTTTTTTCAAAGGCTAAAAGCATTTGACCAGAGCGCTGGATGTTTCAGTGGCTCCAGGCTGTTTCTGTTACAGGGCTCTAGTGTATTACTTATTTTCATCTGCAGTCATGTGTGACTTTGTTTATTCCATTCCTTACTCTCCCTCAGGCATTTTCTGTTCTTGCATTGCAAATGCTTATTCCTTTTGTCTGTCTCTGCGAGCTCACGGCATTGCTTTGAACCAGCCGCTTATGTTAACTGTTTTACTTTTTATTTTCAGTTTGTATGGCAGGAAAAATGCTAATAGCTCTAACTCGAGCGAACGCGAGACCCATTGCAGTTCAAATGCTTTTTTGTGTGTGCATTGCTTTATCTGATCGAGCATGCACTTTACAGTGCCCCCGGGGCACAAGCAGGGACTGACTATTGTGTGCGTTTGTTTTTGTCAAAACCTGTGTGCTGAGGGGTTTCTCAGAGATCGGCGTGCCCTCATGGTTTTAACATGTAAATTCTCTCCCCCTGGTATTCGGACCATTGATTAATGATGAAGTGATGAATGACCATGAACACTATATTGCCTTGAAAAAGCCCCAGATGAAACTACCGTAGGGGCGAAACATGTGTCGGCTGTTGTAATCTACCCTATGTTTTTTGAAGTTATTGGATCTGCCTCATCACATTTCTCGTCATTTGACGTACTTTTTGTTCTTTGCCTTCAATTGGACTTATGAAGTTCTAATTAAAGATGGCTCTGATTCAATTGATGTATGTGGTTTCTCATCTTTCTACTTGTTTTGCGCCCTCAGAGGACTCGGGCTGTACAGATGGTAAGGGCGAGGTCCTCCAAGCCGCCCCCTGCTCTGACATCAGTGCTGCATACTCGGAGTTTCACTCAGTGAACATGCAGCTTTGACAAGATTACTCTTCAGTACATTTATCAAACTCGTCTGCTTTTCTGCACTTTCTACCCAGGATCCCCGTCCATCTCACTCTCACTCCTGTCTGTATCCTTCACTCCGGAGTCTGTACTCTGCCTTCTTCTCTCCCTTTCTCTGCTATCCTTCACACTTTCACTTCCTCCGCTCTTTTCCTTCTCTCATCCGTTTTTCACATATTTTTCCTGCGTTAACTTTGCCACTCTGCCTGCCTTTTCTCACACTCTCTCTTTTTCGGACACGCACTTGCACTCGCTCAATGCCCTCCCCGTTCTTGGGATTTCCAGGACGAGCTCTGCCCCTGAATGCACATCAGCTTCTTTAAGCCGATGCCAGTGAAGCACTTTTAACAGTGTAAATAGCTGTTTTTGTGTGGCCCCTAGGTTTTGTGGTCCTCAGCCTTTTGCTGGGTTTCAGAATTGCCGTTTTCATAAAACACATTATAGAGCATACTAGCTGTGCTACTGAATAACAACCAAAGGGCACAAAATACCTTTTACATATATGAGGAGCACAACAGAGGTATTCGTTATTTTAACTTTTCAAAATGGCAAGCTTTGTATGGTGTGCTAAATAGTGAAAAGGTCTTTTCTTTTCAGTACATTCTCTTTTTCAGTACCCTACAAATTATTTAACCCTCTCCCGCCCTGCCAGACTACTCTTAGCTAATTTACTGTTGTTCAGGGTAAAAAATAAAAAACTTTCAGCAGATGGCTTGAAAGGTCATATGTGTTCTTTCTTATGCCTTTAGGCTATCTTTACAATGAAAACCAATTGCAATGCACTCACATCTGTTTTGAAAGCTGATATCTACCCTAGATGAAAGAGATGAGCATAGCTGTAAAGAACTGAATCGCTCCTCACACTTGCAAATGTGTGTTTTGTTGCTGTGTAAACATGGCATGAAATGCCCTGAATCACTGGCTCTTAAACGTCACATGGAACAGAGTTGGCAACCTCCTAAATTATTTGATGTACATTTCAAGCTATATTTGCTGTAACTGTGTTGTCTCTGGCGCTTATGCAAAAATTAAAAGTTTTAAACTTAATAGCAATCAGTCCCACGTACATATAGCCGCAAAACATTGGCATTTGGTGTTTGGAAACTTGCTCGCTCTGTTTGTTTTACTTGGCTTTACTTTCTAAAAGGGAATTTAAAGTGAGAGAACCCATCTTGGAAGGGTGCGTTTGTCACTTTTTATGACAACAAACTATTACTTATGTTTCTGAGGACAAAAGCTTACAACGTGCATCATCATTTATTTTCAGAATACATTCTGGCCCTTCTGCTTTTCTGCAACTTTTCTGCTACTCACCCACTCACACACTACTTCTCAGTTTTGTAACAAGCAGGCTCACAGCACTTGGCTTGGATATCTTTGCCTTTCCTTGCTACCTACATGGGTGTGTAACCCCACTGACACCACTCGTTATCCATGTGCCTCATGTCTTGTTGTGTTCACCCGCGTCCATAACGGTGTAGGTGTTTTCTAGTTTTTTTTTTTATTGTGTTAGCCAGCAACTCTGGTGATGAGGGGGTGAAAGTGGTATTCTATTGGAATTAGCATAGTAGATTTAAATTAGGATGCTAAATTACAACATTTTTTTTGCTGCAGATAGAGGAAGAAGGTAAATGAAAGTGCTTTACTTATATGCAGGGCCACTGGAACTATGTGGCAGGAGAGGACCAAATTATGTGGCAATATAAGTCCAATTATCTATTTACAACGCCAATAGCTCTAACTCTCGGAAATGCGAGACCTATTGCATTGCAAAGGCTTGTTAGAATTGTTTTTCCCTTGTGCTCTAATGGGATAGGTGAAAAACCACATGTGGCCCAGTGACAGTGGAGGGGCAAAAACACTGTGTTGAGCCATATGTAGTAGGGGCAGTATAACCCATGCCTTGTGGTAATTGCTCTGGTGGTCTAGTCATGTGGATTTCTTCTGGGTATCACCCTCCAAGCAGCAATCCACTATGGGGGTACTATTGAAAGCCTTAAACCAGTGGTTCCCAACCTTTTGCCTTCTGTGGACCCCCACTTTATCATTATTGGAACTCGGGGACCCCCACTGAATCATTATTGGAAAGCAGGGACCCCCCCGAGTCATTACTGCAAGCTGGGGACCTAATCTGTTAATTATTTTAATTTTCTAAGCAGTGGCGGATCCTCTGAGGAGGCTTTGTAGACCCCCAGGGGTCCCAGAACACAGGTTGGGAGCCACTGCTTTAGAACTACAGCCATTTCATGGCAGGATAATCATTATGGAATTGAAAAGACATGTCTTGGGATGCAGGGAAAGCTGTTCCCATGTAGTGTGTGGTAGGGGTAGGGATTCTCCCTGGTCGCAATGACCTGTTTATTTTTTCCCTTTAATATTCCCTTTTATCATGAATTTGGCCACCATCAAGTGTTTGGAGAACATTTGCAACAACATCATATCAGCACCAGTATATAAAATATTAAGTAAATGCAAAAAGAAAATAAGCATTGACAAGTCCAAAATGTTTTGGATTTGGCAATCATGCAAGCAATTTTTTCGATTTAATGTTTTTGGGAACATATGCAGTATGCATATTCATGGCTACAGAGAAGACTTTGGGGTGGGCTAGCCCATATTCTCCATTACCACAATAACAGGAGGTTAATATATTTTAGTTATGTCAGCCAGCAGTCTTTAGTTTGAAATTGTGTTGTGATTTCATAACAAGTTGACAGAAATATACTTTGTTCCATATAAATTGAGTCTGAAAAAGTAAATTTTAAATAGTTTAATATATAAATGTAATATAATGTGAATTTAATATATTTCACTTATATGTAATATTATGTATAAATTAATGAATACTTGTATAAATACAAATGCACACATTTATTTATATATTTATATTTATACATACATATACATATAGTGTAACAAAATTAATAAAATCTAATCTTTAATTCACATTACATATATTTTGTTAATTGATCTTTGAAAAAGGGCAAAACTGTGATTAAAAAATAGCCTTTTTGATTCAGCTCTGCATGTTACCGATAGCCTAGAAAATTGTGACTTTAGCACAGCAAACATTTCTTTGATTCCATTCAGAGGGGGAAAAAACAGCAGCTTTTTTCTTTAGCACTTGTTTCCTATTTTTCCCAAAAAACCCAAACCTTTGCCATATTTTGGCTACTTTCATAGTCAACTCCAGGGGAATCCACAAATCCTGGGTACCTTTGGAATCCCCAGGATGTTAAAAAAGGGCACAAATTTGGGCATGTATATCTTATGTGGAAATATGTTATGGATGCCTAAGTGAAAACTACCCGAAATAGCCAAAATAGTGTTTAGCATTCTAAGGGGCAAAGGCCTAGCAGCAAAAGGGTTAAGGGCAATTTAAAGCGTTACCATAAAAATGAATTACACTGGTTCAAACATTAAAAAGTGGTACTTTCAAGACAAAAACTCAAATCTCCACTTGCTATCAATATACACAGGGAATTTATATTGTAAATTGTAAGGTATAGAAAACATAGGATTTCATGAAAAGTAACACTAATTCAAATATATGAAAACAAAATATTAAACACTGCTTTATTTTCCTTTATATATTTTATAGTTATTTGTTGTCTCCATTATTTTCAATGGGAGTGTGTTGCCGTATGTGCGAGTGGTCATGTGTGATGCTGAACTTACTCCTGGTCTTAGTTGATGTATACTTAGGAATATTTTTGCTCTTACGTGGGAGGGCCTTTGTCCGTCCCATAATTCCTTCTTACCTCTCCCACTTTGTAGTAAGTAATTACCCATTTTATAGCCACTCACACACCTCTCCCAGATTTACTACTTAGAACTATACATATGTATGCAGAGATTTCCGCAGTCAGGATGGAGATGTTCACACATAAAAGGTAGGAGAGGGAAAGGTGGAGACTTTTGCTTCTAGGTTTGTGTACAGCATTTGGTATTTTGTGAGTAGTATAACTGTGGTCCAACTAAATGTACTACAGAACCATGGTTGTTAATAGCCCATAAGACCCCAACCATGGTTGATGGAATTAAATGTGATATGTGTGGTAACCCTTGTTACTGTATTTATAAGAATTGAAAAGTTGTGCAATACGTTTTACACCCATCCATAAATTTTGGCTGGTAAAACCTGCTGAAATTTACCAGAGTAAACTAGTGCAGACAAAAAACAGGTGTAAGCAACAAAATCCACATTATGCCCAATTTATAGGGTAGTATTGGGTACTAGCTTTATCTGCGCCACAGAAATGAAGGCCTGAGGGCCTCATTATGAGTCTGGCGGTCCAAGGACCGCCAGACCCGTGGTGACGGTCAGACTGCTGCACTCCAGACGGTCTGACCGCCACATTACGACCCTGACCGTCGGACTGTCAGTGGACTGCCATGCCCGGCAGGAACATGGTTCCCAATGGGCTGACAGCGGTCAGACTTGTGGTCAGCCACGGCATTGCTGAACTCAGCGCTGCCATGCTAATCATGACTCTTGTTTTTGCCAGCCTTTCCATGTATCTTTCCGGGTAATAAGGATTACCTTATTACAGTAAAAAGTGGCAACATCAGTTTGTAACCAGCTAGAGAGACGTTTCTTCCATTCATTTGAATAATATTAATGGTAATATCAGATTTTAAAGTATTATTTTAGAGATGCCACTTTCACAAAGTTTGCATTTTCCTGCCTAACACAAATGTGCCTTTCTGCCAGTGTTCAGGGCACCCGAGTAGTAATGGCCCTCCTGTATTCCTCTGAGACAGTGGACAAAAAGCCTGGGTCTGGGAACGTGAGGGCCCTTCCCTGATTGAATTCAGAAGAAGCCTACCCTGTCACTGGCATATGCAGACCATGCCTAGGCCTGCCTGCCCTTTGTTTCACTAGAGAAACTGAAACCAGATCCTGGTAAAAAGGGAAGAACTGATCAGAATCAGTTTAGAGTTAGACAAAGGGAGAGTCCCCTACTCATAGGCTGGCACTGGGCATAAAAGTGGTAACCTCAGAATCTCTCCTCAGAATAATCCTAGACTGAGGAAAGTCAGAAGCAGGTCTACCCTGTTGTCTGAAGAAGGAAGACTGGACCTGCTTGCCTTGAATCCAGGGCTCCAAGGGTCAGTTGGCTGACTTCCTGTTTGAGCTACGGGAACACAACAAGCTTCTAGAGGCCTTTCCTGCTTTCCAACTGGTGAGGCCCTGGTACCCACTGCTGGTCTTCTGGGAGTGAGTCCTGATCCACGTGTGCTGTCCTATAGGTCTCGAACCCTTGGCAGAGTGCACTTCTCCCTGCTAACTGAAGGTTTCCCCAATCCAGCACAGAGCAATGCAGGGCCTTGCCTCACAGCACCACACAACTCCTGTTCAGTGGCTTCAACAGATCTAACACAGACCCTCACAATGCAACACTGCACATTTCCTGATTGACAGCTTTATCGGATCCAGTGGAAAATGACGCAGATCCTTTCAGAGTCCTGCTGCACCTTCTTTCCATCAGAGTAAGAAAGAAGAACTTCCAGCGGGATGGACCTAGTCCTGTACCCGTCCCATGCACCATTATAGATGGAACTTGTGACTTTGTAGCTGTTATCAATGGTTTATCACCATAATCAACTGGGGCTTTCTGTACTGAGCATGAGCTTTCCCACAAGGCAACCGTGAGTCATACAGACATGAACATACATAGTTACATTCGGCAAAGAGCAGTACTATCTCTCCTAAGAGGGACTGATAATGATTCTGACAACACAACTTTTCTATACTCACTGTTTCTTACAGAGGGTGACACGCACCAAAATGCTTGTCTTCTATGGCAGCATTGTTTGAGGTGGAATAAAGGTAAATAAACAAGCCCTCACATGCCAGTTCTGTTTGCATCTGCAGTGTTAAGAGGGAGCTGGATTATTCTGTTTTTTACATGTCCACAGTAACTAGTTTGCACCACCATCACATGCATTAAAGTTTACATTTTTAACACACATACAGTTTTTTCTTTTGTACATTAAATGTGAACTGCTTTTGTCCCTTTATTTTTTCTTGTTGTACTCTGTGTGTTTTTAATGTTTGCATTTATGATATAGTATTTATCTTTGTATTTAAAAATTATAGTTATTTGTTAAATTTTGTTTCTGTATTGTAACTTTTGAAACACTTTATATTCAACACATCAGTCAATTGTTATATCTCTGCTTTACCTCTAAAAAACGAGTCAGATTTAGACATGTTTTGCACCTCAACTGTTGTGATAAGGTTCTTCTGTGTGTGTAAATAGATACTACATAAATGTTATATTTTATAAAATAAACACACATTCTGTGTTACACATTATTTCTGTTAATTTGGCTATTAGTAAAAGTTCAAGGATGACATGCTATGGACGGATATGTGTTTGCGGTGTAATTTTTTCAGTATTTACAATGTACAGTGTTACCACCTGTCTGAGTCTTGTTGACTTGATCAATCAATTTAGTAATGAGGCAGAGATGTGCTACAGGTAGGAAACACTGGGCCCATATGTATACTTTTTTAGCGCCGCATTTGCGCCGCTTTTTGACGCAAAAGCAGCGCAAACTTACAAAATACAATTGAGATACAAGAGAAAACTCTCTGCATTGCTGTGCAGCATGCGGCAGCTGGAACCTCCTTGTTTTCCAGAGGAGCACGGTGCTTTGAACACCCTGTGAGGGCAGAGCTGTGCACCTTGTGCAACACAGCCTGCTGTGCCCACTGGGCACACAGTTCCTTTGTTGTAGTTTGCATATTTCTGTTTGATGCTAGCTCACAGCGAGGACTGTAACTTATGAGCTTTAATAACTAAAGGATTTCTCTGTCAAAAGCTGTCTCACTAAATATCTTCAGAAAATCCAAGTCTATGATCTGCATGGTACACCTTATGGCTTTCTGTGAGCACATTACCCTTCTATGTTAATTTATGATGATCCAAAACTGCAACTAAAGCAAACTCACCTCCCTGGCAGGCACACTAATCACCAGCATTATGCAGGCATTTTTTTTTAATCCCGTGAGAACTGCTGAGAACAGAAGGAACTCTGCAACAGACGCATTTAACAAAATTGATGCTATTTTCAAGCTCGCACACCCTGCCTGACTCAACCGTTCCCTTGGCTCCATTATCAGCCCCGGAGCCAAAAAGTAGTTTAGATGCTCTGAGAGGCTAAAGTAGCAGCCTGTGAGTACAAAAGGACAACCCAGTAAGCTCATTTAGGGTTAGGTATGAATACAATGGGTGAGAGGGTGCCAACAAGGGATTTTTTAGCTTAAGTGTTTTTGGACTGTTTCATGTTGATTTGGGGATGTTCAAGAGTCGATAAGAATTGTAACAATAATCAATATGTATGCAAATCACTCAAATAAATTGAGACAGCAGGTGTATAAAAAAAATTATATGTTTTCACAAAAATGAGAATATCTAAGTCCAATTTAATGAAGTACAGAAAACAAAAGCTTCAGAGGTACATAGACATGGCAACAATCTTATGGTGAAATAAAGGTGATATCACCAAAAAATCCATGTATCCATAACCCATTATATATAAAAAAAAAATCTGATGATAAGGTAGCAATCCAATGTTCATAAAGAATTAATAAAGAGTTGGGTTGTAGTTTCAGTCCCGGTTGCAAAATGTGATAGGACCATCCTCAGGACTTGAAAGTTGTATGAAGAATAAGAGTCTCCTTAAGTCTTTAAAATTAAAGGAAATGAAATCCTGGTTTGACACAGTAATAGCAAGTTCTTAATGTGCAGATGGACAGGAATGTTGTCAACCACTCTGGGAATCGTGATTGGGACACAAGAGATCAGGCAGCAAGCCATCTCCCAAACAAGGAGCGAGCGGTCTCTGCAAATCACGTCTGAGTCAGAATAGATTGACTGATAGTTGCTGATGTTACCCTGATTGCATTATGTGACTGTTGCCATGTCTGTGAACCTTGGGAGCTTTTGGTTCCTTTACTCCGTAAATTGTATATTCTCATACTTGTGAAAATACATTAATTATTTTGTTTATACACCTACTGCCTCTATTTATTTTCAAGATTTACATACATATCGATAATGGTTATAATTAATTTCGATGTTATGTCTTGCACATCCCAAAATCAGCACAAGTCAGTCTAAAAACACTTTTGCTAATTAGTCCCTGGTTGGCACCCTCTCACTTAAAGAAGCAACCCAGCAACCCTCATGTGCTGGGGATCTGCGAATAGTCAGTACTCACATCCAAGACATGCTTCTGTGGGATAGGAATGAAATAAACACCTAGGAACATTAAAAGAAATGCACCCGAACTTTGAAACTTGCAAGATCACTTCTCATGTATTAATTCTCCCTGTGCCCTGGTGACTGGACTTCACTGGCAGGAACATGCATGAACCCCCACAGTAGGTGCACCTTGAAGGAACCTGCTGAACTTCTCCCCGGGGCTCCCGGTTCACCTATCAGAAGTAAATCAACAGAAGCTGAAGGGTGGCAGTGAAGATGTCAGAAACCACTGGCACACTCACTCTATATTGTGCCAAACCTCCTTCCCTGTCTCTGCCCACTGAGATTAATGGAGGTCTTCCACACAACTGGGGCCATATAAATAACACCCGAAGTGAAAGTCTATTCCTGGGAGGAACATGCACACCACCCATCAGTGTGTTGTCACTGCCATGGCTGATGCCTCAATTCAAGGAAAACTTTGCCCGACCAACACATGTGCAGTGCCATCCTTCCCAACCCCCCAAAAATCATTCATTTAGATAACTGTCCCGAGCAGCAAATACAATTTATTGATAGCTGCACAGTGTTTCTTCTAATCCTTTTGTTTCTACCCCAGAATGGTAGGTCGACATCACTTACGCCTATTAAGACCAGCCGCCGCGGGCTGAAAATCAAGGAGATCAGGTGGGGAGACAGTAGAGACATGGTGGCAGGAGTAGTCATGGGCACAGGGCTAAAGGAAAAATCCATTCTGTGAGGAGCTGGCGCTGTTAACATGAGCCTGTTACACAAAATAAAGTCTCCTTAAGAGACCCTAATAGAGCTGATCCTTCAATAGCATAGAGAGAAAAAAGACCAGAATTAGAGAATCTCCTCAACTCCATTTCAAAAAGGCTGAAGCACCGACCTGCATGACGTGGGATGGTGTGAGTTGTTTACACTCGTGTTCTGCAGGATTTCGCATCACATTGAAGAGATGGTTTTATATTGTAACATACTAAGGCCCATATTTATACTTTTTTAGCGCCGCATTTGCGTCATTTTTTTACGCAAAAGCGGTGCAAACTTGCAAAATACAATTGTATTTTGTAAGTTTGCGCCGTTTTTGCGTTAAAAGGCGGCGCAAATGTGGCGCAAAAAAAGTATAAATATGGGCTTAACTTTCTTCGGACACCATTCTGCCTGTACTGCAGTGTGATTTTACCCAAATCTCAGGAAGAACAGTCGAACCTGAATTGTCAGGCAAGGTCCAGTGGCATAGCATTGGCCCCCACAGCCCTTGGGGGGGACCCCCGAGCGTCGGGGAGTCCCCTCAGCAGAGTACCCTGGTCTGAGAGCTCCTGACTGTGTCCAGAGGGGAGGCCCCCTCCATGGATTTTGCAGGAGGGCCCCCTCAAGTTTCGGTATGCCAGTGGCAAGGCCCCATCTGTACAGGAAATCAAGTAGGGCTTGAATGGTGCCAGTTTTATTAGGCTTTCTGGATTAGGTGCAAACTAATTATTATTTCACGCAGTTAGCATGGGGTCCCTATCTAAGCCTACCTCTTGCATTGGGGCATCAATCAATGTTCGAGTTTTAGGTTTAATTATTGGAAAAGCCCTGAGTAAACAAAATCTTCTTAATCCAAAGCAATTTTGGATGTTACTCTTTAAACAGTTACCTGCCTTTTCGAGAATAACTCATCATTCAAAAACTCATTTTGGACTCTATACATTTAGAGGCTGTTGATACTATTTACGTGTATGGTTGTGGCTTTCCATCCAAATGCCATGCACCAAGGGTTATTTTAATGCATGTTACTGTGTGTCACCATAGTCATTCACTAAAATGCATTTGTCATACACACTTAGGGGGTCATTCTGACCCTGGCGGCCGGTGACCGCCAGGGTCACTGACCACGGGAGCACCGTCAACAGGCTGGCGGTGCTCCCGAGGGTATTCTGACCGCGGAATCCTTGTGAATCCTCCATGGCTGCGGAGCGCGCTCCGCAGCCATGGGGATTCTGACACCCACTACCGCCATCCTGTTCCCGCCAGGAACAGGATGGCGGTAGGGGGTGCCGCGGGGCCCCTGGGGGCCCCTGCAGTGCCCATGCCCATGGCATGGGCACTGCAGGGGCCCCCGTAAGAGGGCCCCGCAAAGTATTTCAGTGTCTGCTAAGCAGACACTGAAATACGCGACGGGTGCAACTGCACCCATCGCACCCCTGCAACTACGCCGGCTCAATTCTGACCCGGCGTCCTCGTTGCAGGGGCATTTCCTCTGGGCCGGCGGGCGCTCTTTTGGAGAGCGCCCGCCGGCCCAGAGGAAATGTCTGAATGGCCGCCGCGGTCTTTTGACCGCGGTGCGGTCATTCAGCTGCGGTACCTTGGCGGACGGCCTCCGCCGTCCGCCAAGGTCAAAATGACCCCCTTAGTTCTTCTGAGCGTTGTCCAGGCTCTTTAGTTCAGATGGATTGAGCAAAGCCTGCGTTCATTTGCATAACCTCCAATGAAGAGTGAGTCGGGTCCATGGAAGAGGAGTGACTATGGTGGCCCTGGAAATATTACTTGGACCCAGCTTTTTGCAATTTATATGTTTTATAGACACTATCAGCTGGGGTGAGAGAGGTGCCTGCTACAAGACTCCCAAAGTAACCATGCTAGAGATCTAAAGATGAATGAGCAATAAAGATGCCTTTTAGATTTTGTTTTTTTAATTATTTTGTAACAGAGGTAACATGTCCGGCTCAGTCTGCTAACAAATTGCTGCTTATTACTTTCACATGGAGACTGGTGTTTATTTTTCTTACTCTCACTGCAAAGTATAATGATTTTGTAAAAGGAACTATGTTGCAATTTTGTTGTACAGGGAGTGTGATAGGCTGTAGATGGCCAGCTATTTTCTAACTCACAACAAAACTTAAATAACTGGAAATGGATTGCACAGTTTTTCAAAATATATCAGCAGTCAGGAAGGCATAAACTAAGCACTTTGGGCTGAATTTAAGAAAAGTGTTGCTGCATCCAATGCAGCGTCACTTTTCTTGCCCCCCCCGCGCCACCCTAGCGTCACCATATGTGCGTTGTATTTATGATACGACATAGCATGGTGGTATTAGGAACAATAGCGTCAATGTTTTTGACACTATTGTGGTGCTTTGCTCCACTAGTGTCAAAATGTTTGCAAAGTGCAACGAGGCCCATTGATTACATTGGGAGTGTCCTTTTAATGCCTGCTTTTAGCATCACAACAGATCGTCACATACGAGAAATGGGAGAGTGTCTTAGAGATTATTTACATTAATTATTAATGAGCTGCTGCTGTGTTACAATATTGAAAAAACAGATCACTATCCTTTAATATTAGATGTAAATACATTTAAAATTTGAACCGATGCATCTGTGTCCTCTAAGCGACCAGTCCAAAGAGGGCATGAAAGAACTAAATTTGAATTATAAATTCAAATCTGTTTCTAACAGGGGCCCCCAAAATACATTTGGCCCAGGACACCCAAAATCCTTAGGATGTGCCTGGTTGCACAAATGATGTTATAAATATTCGCTGAACCCAGAGTTCAACACATTATCCATTATGTACTGCGTTGTTCTATCATTAAAAATAAACGTCTTTGTAAATTATGTGGCATTTCAATGGCTAACGTGGTGTTTGTAGATGGCATTGAGCTACCACAGAATGCTTTGGAAATATATTTGCACCAGTGTTCTCCAAGATGCCCCGTGGACTACATACTACACCCGTACCACTTTTCTGCTGAATGGGCATGACTCATTTGCTACACGTGCTATTTTTGAGACACTTTGGTTTTTCACAATCTATATTACTTCACTGATGTGGCATTGATGGCAACAACCCACTCTGAAAAGGATCCTGGCCGGCACATCCTGGAAGCAAGCTTTGAAGACGTGTGCTGCTCCAGGGATCAGCGCTCAGCCAAGTACTCTGTGCTACAAGTCCCGCATGTTGGAGGCACTCAGTGCTCTGCTCAGAGTATGATCAGTCTGGGACTCTGAGCCTGACAGATCAGTCACACAGCAGCAGCGAGATCAGTGCAACCAGACTGCAGCTCGTTTTGTTAACCATCAACACAGCCACCCGGATTCATTTCTCAGTTCTTAAACCAGGTAATGCATTTGAGTTAATCAGTCCTATTTACATTTCATGGTTAACCTCATCTTGTCTTCTCTAAAAGTATATGCTTTTTCTAGATTTTCTGTAGTCTATTCACATGCATCACATGTCTTGTATACTGCATAACCTCAAGGTATCTAGGTAAATGCAGTTTATTTGCGCGTATGCATAATGGAGCATGATTGAGAACGCTGGAGTTTAAGATTACATCAGCAAATCCTTCTCACTGTGCCTGTTGGTGGCTCATAAAGATGTTCAGACCACATCCTCATACAATCACTGACCTCTTTAAAAAATCATCCAGCACAATGGTAAACTTCCCTTAAGGTGATTAATGTCAGTAATGCAGTCCCTAGTTTTGGTCCACAGTTTTTCTGTAACTTGTTTTCCCTCAGAGAATATGCTTTTCCAGATGGTGTGTTTCTGTACACAATTTCTTGTAATATGTGACCCTTATAAAGGTAATACTGTGAATGGAGTCACCTCTTGGGGTCTGGGTAAGTTCAGGTTATTGGTGACTGTGCATGATGGGGCAGGATAGAGAGAACTTGGGAGTTGAGGCTGAAGTCAGTTACAGTTTCTTTGCAGTGCCTGTTGGCGAGTTATAAAGTTGCTATGACTGCATGTTCATTTAATCTGTAGTCCCTGTGCATAGTGCACAAGCCAGATGTCACAAATGTGCCAAATGTAATGACTGTTTACAGTAAAGAATTGTGAAGAAGTACACATCTCTCAAAGTAATGTTGTATTTACTGGTGATGTGAAAGACAGAGATGGTGTATGCAGGAATGAGAGATAGCATTGCAAAGGTAGCGACACAAGGAACTGCATGCAGAAACAATGAAAATATAGGGGGTTATTACAACTTTGGAGGAGGTGTTAATCCGTCCCAAAAGTGACAGTAAAGTGACGGATATACCACCAGCAGTATTACGAGTCCATTATATTCTATGGAACTCGTAATACGGCTGGTGGTATATCCGTCACTTTACCGTCACTTTTGGGACTGATTAACACCGCCTCCAAAGTTGTAATAACCCCCATAGTGGTTAAGAGGAAAGAGATAACGTAAGGTATGCAAATTGAGGACCTCAGAGCAGTGCTTAATTTGTAAATAAAAAGGTGCCGGTGCTAAAAGCTCTCCTCCTAACACGCTGCTGCTGCAATTAAAAGTGCGAGCACATAATCCTGAGACAGAGTAATCCTGAAGTCACCTCGGGCCTCTTCAATCCAATAACAGCCACTCCCGCCCCTTCAGCTCACTCTTGCAGCTTCCTGCTTTTACCCTTTCTGACGCTTCTTCTTTTTTCTCTTCCTCTGTCTTTCCCACGTATCTTTTGCTCACAGTAAATGCTTGAGACACAAAACTAAGCACCGGCCCTCAGAAATAGGTGCCGGTGCTCAGCACCGGAAACAACAAGCACAAATTAAGCATTGCCTCAGAGAGATGAAAGGAGAAAAAGAGTATAAGTGGCTAACGGAGTGAAAAACTGCAGAGGAAAGTTGTATAAAGGGGAGAGAAGGAGTGACTGTAACATGTTAAAGACGACACCCCTTCCACAGGCTTACTAATGTTAAATTGACAGTCTAATATTCTCAGAATTGCGACAGTTTAAATTCTATTTGTTCAGAACAATATAATTTGTATTACTCATTGATCCAATACTGCTAACAAGCATTAGCAACGCAAAGGGGTGTGGCTAGATTCAGGTTTATTTCATTGTTGTGTGATGATCAGATACAGTAACAGGAAATTCACAGCGAGCCACTCCAAATAGTGGTTATTGCTTCAATTTACACATGAAAAAGCGTCACTTGACTTGTCATACATTCGACAATAGAATGTCACTCATACACACTCCGAAACCATAGAAATATACTCACACATATGCTTCTGAAAACTTGGCAGATATGTATATGCAGATTTAAAGCTGGATGTTCACTGTAAATACATTATTGAATAACACATTATTTATGTTGATATTGTACCATATTTAATAGTAAAGTTTTTATGTTGTGTACTGACTTGAAAATGTTCCAATTATACCCTTGGTGTAATATTCCCTTCACTTGTGTAATATGCTCTTCACTATGAAATGGTACTTTGGGCTGATTTGGATTTTGAAATTATTGAGCTGGTTAGGGCTTAGCCCCCCCCCCCCCCCCCATTATGAGTGACTAATAACTTCTATGTTAACTGTTAAAGCACATATCATAATAATTGTCTTTACATTGTTTTATCACAAGCGGCACATACTTAGTAACACCACACCCACTGTTACCTTTTAGCAAATCTGACAAAATATTAAGGGTGACAAAGATCTGGAACATACCAGGAAATTCAAATTTTGCTAAGGTAAGCACCACAATCCCTATGATATTCCATTTTTTTCGGAAAACCTGAAATAGGTACTATTTATGCACTGAATGAATAACCCCTCAATATGTTTATTTATCAGGTGCCATAAACATCATACCTAACTCCAGGCCCCCTGTGAAGAGGTCCTTGTGAGTGTGAGTATTGCAGGCCCACTGGAAATTATTTTCCTTTCATCCCCTTAAAAATCCACCCTTTCAGAACAACAGCTACCCAACCAAGTACCCATCGAGAAGATCAACAAAGACAACAGCCAAAGCCCCTGTAGATAGCTAATGCCTATTACCATGGTACAGTGGATTGTAGAAAATCATCTAAAAATCAGATGTGCTCACTATATCCCAACATCCTCTAGGCTTCAGGAATTGAGACAGCCACCTACAGTGTTGTACAAATTAAGAAAAAAACCCTAGCCATGATCAAGGACCTTAATTCGAAAATTCTGAATTCCAAAACCTGCCTAACTTAACCTAAGTTCTTTAGAATACCAACATCACTACTCCGTCTGATGTTAAGAGTCTACTATGCAAACAGACTTCACTTTAGGTTCAGCAGAAAATCAGTTGCTACACTTCAAAAAATATAAAACACAGCAACTCAAGTCCTCAGCCTAACAGGGAGGGTCATGTTACACCTGCCCTCAAAACACTAAACTGGTTACCACGTTTACAAGACCCTTTGCGCCACCAGAACGTCACTTTTAGCGATGGGCCGGCAGAGCACACTGCAGGGCCATATTTACAAGGCCACATAAATCCACCCTGCGTGGCTTTTCATGGCCTTGTAAATATGAACTGAGTCAACGCAGGCCAAGTCACTACGTTGACTCACCCTTTGACAGGGAGGCATTCCATTTGTGTTGTGGTGGGTGTTCCTGCACAACACCCAATGACTTTGACACATTCCCAGATATACAAGGATTTGTAACCCTGGGAATGCACCAAACGAGTACGCCTCCCCAAGGGAGGCATAAGGTAGGGGCAACAAGGAGAAATACCCTTATTTCTCCTCCTTTTTTCTGTTTTCTATGTGTGCTGCATTCTGAAAACACTTCTGGTAATTGTTTTTGTGCAGGAAGGTATCTCTTAACTTAAACACCTCCATGCACCAAAATACATGTGTACAAAATCTCAAAATAAAACATTATAATTACTGAAAGGAACATACTAAAACTGCTAACAGTAGCATGAATAGATTTGGATATATAGTTATAACTAATTAATCAGTTGAACGATTAATTGAAATGAGCTGGTCTTCTTTTCATGGTCACCACTTCATCCTAATTGGCCACATACAGGATGATCAACGTCTCATCCAAACCTGTGTTCAAAATCCTGAAGGCCATGTTGTGTACACTTAGCTAAATGTCACAGTCTCCAAGCCTCACCATCATTGAGAGAAAACACATCCTTCTTGACCTTGCGATACTGAATGGCCCTATATAGCTGGACTTTACTCTGGGCATCCAATAGGGCTTCTTCACAAACATAATTCCACCCACACTCCAAGCCTCCGTAGCTGAATACTATGTTTAGCATCATAACATTGTTTGTATTTCTTCTGCTAAATCTAAACCCTCTCTGCATCCCACATTTCCAACTTCTTCCTGCATTCCAACCAAAAAGGGCTGAGCTTGGTCTCAGGAAATCTTCCAATCAAACACTGGAAGGAGGACACCTTACTAATATTGTTAGGAGTCATGTGATGAGCCCAATATTTGTTCATGCAAGATACCCCTGAGAGGGATCCTCTTCTAAACAGCTGTCTGCACACAAACCTTCACTAATTTGTTCATCCTTTCCATGAGGCTATTAGTTTAGGGTGCATAAGCTACAGTGCGGTGATGGTCAATTGACATATTGCTAATGAACTTGGACATCCAATGGACCACATTGTCTGTGATTGTCGTCTTGGGAATTCCCTCACATGCAAATACACCTTCCTAGAACTTCAATACCTTTGGGAGTTACTGAGCTTACTTAACAAGCTGTCACTCAATTTGATGTGTAATTAACAAGCACCAACACAACGCTCTTTCCCAATGAAAAAAGGTCAGAAAGTCCAACAACGTCTCAACTCATTTTGCTACAAGGCTCCTCGGGTATTTTCACAAGAGACTGTCGTGGAGCTGCACTAACAAGTTTGGATTTATCACTTCCTGTACTCTGCAAGTGGTCTACCACTACAGCCTCTACATGTCTGTCTAGACCTGGCCACCAATACCTTGTCCTCCACATGGGTTCAACCTACAATCTTGCATCTGAGACCCACAGGAGGCACCAGTTTGTCACAACTATATAATTAGCCTTCCACTGTGTGCAACTCATTTCTTACATTTCAAAAGCTTACCCTCTGTTCACAGTGCTGTATGACAACCATTCTGCTACCACATAATTCATGACACTTTGCCAAAGCTCATTATTACCGTTTTTACCCTCGAAAAAGCCCTGGACAGGATCACCTCCTTCCTCACCGGCAGAACCCAAAGAGTCCACCCCCCCCTACCAATCTGAAGCCACCAAGACCATCTGTGGAGTACCCCAGGGATCTTCACTCTGCCCGACCCACTTCAACGTCTACATGGCACTGCTTGCCAACATCGTCCGATCTCACAACCTCAACATCGTCTCTTATGCCGACGACACCCAGCTGATCCTCTCCCTCACCAAGGACCTCGCCACCGCCAAAAGCATCCTCCACGAAGGATTGAAGGCCGTCACCAACTGGATGGACAGTCGCCTTACACTGAACTTGGACAAGACAGAGGTCCTCATCCTCGGTCCCACCCCCTCTGACTGGGAAGACTCCTGGTGGCCGACCCCACTGGGAGCCACACCAACGCCCACCAACCACTCACGCAACCTGGGTTTCATCCTAGACTCATCGCCCTATATGACCCAACAAGTCAACACCGTCTCATCCTCCTGCTTCAACACCCACCGCATGCTCCGCAAGATCTACAGGTGTATCCCCACCGTAACAAGAAGGACGGTCACCCAGGCCCTTGTCAGCAGCAGACTGGACTACGGCAACACTCTGTACGGGGGAACCACAGCCAACCTCCAGAAAAGACTGCAACGCATACAGAACGCCTCGGCACGCCTCATCCTCGACATCCACAGCCACGTCACAGCCCTCCTGAGAAACCTACACTGGCTCCCCGCCAACAAGAGGATCACCTTCAAGCTCCTCACCAACGCCCACAAAGCACTCCACAACAGCGGCCCAGCATACCTCAATGAACGACTTACCTTCTACACCCCGAACCAACAGCTCCGCTACGCCGACCTCGCACTCACCACTGTTCCATGCATCCGCAAGACAACAACCGGCAGCAGATCATTCTCCTACCTCGCCGCCAAGACTTGGAACACCCTCCCCATCCAGTTATGGCAGACCAAGGACCTGCTGACCTACAGGAGACACCTCAAGACCTGGCTGTTCGAGCAGTAGCAGCTCCCCCTGCCCCTCAAGCGCCTTGGGACCCTCGCGGGTGAGTAGCACGCTCTACAAATGTACTGATTGATTGATTTTTAGTACTCCACTCCTGGCCGAATTCATAAATGGAAACTTAGAGTAGATAATAGGATTACTAATAATCTATGTGCAGAGTAGAATGAATCCCCACTCTGTATACTTATGTATGAGGTGTTTGCTGCACCTGAAGATTTTTCAGTCGGGGTAGATATTTCCACACACATAAGTATAGGGAGTGTGTCATCATAAAAATCTGCAGTGTGGATCAGTCCACAGTCTTAATAAGGAACTCCTTTTTTCAAAGCTGATTCTCTGATCCACATTACAAGGCTGCCTACACTTGTCACTGGGGATCCCTTTAGGCATCCTGCACAAGCAATTGGTGGCAGTATTTCTCAAATCAGGGAGGTATTCTACATTGAAGTTGAATCCCATCACACTTTCAACCCATTTCATCATCCTTTGAATTGCCCTCTCAGTTCCCTTACAAGTGAATATCTTATTTAAAGGTTTGTGGTAGGTCCTTTGTGTGAAAAGCAACCTCCAAAGAAATAATTGCAAATGATGTATGGTCCACATACATACAAGAGCCTTGTGTTCTATGACATAATACCTCCCTTCTGTCCTTTTTAATGATCATGAGAGGCTATCACTCTCTCCTCTCCTTATCCACTTGTGTCAGCACAGCACCAAACACATTTCAACTGGCCTCAGTGGTTAGAATTGCTCTGATAGTGGTCTCAATATGTCTCAGGCTAGGCATCATTCAGATCTAAGATTTTACATTTAAAAAAGCTACTTAGCATTCCTCAGACCAACCAACCTTAACTCATTTTTTCAATAGTAAACTCAAGGACGACACAACACTTGCAAAGTTCAAACTGAACTTTGAGTAATACTCCACTAAACCTAAAAATGATCTAACATCATCTTTATCACAGGGAGGTGGAGCCTTGATGTTTGATTCTGCCCAATTTAATTCAGGACTAACCCATTCGCCAGACACAGTGTGTCCCAGAGAAGAGAAGGTTTTAACCCTTAACCTACAATTCTCTCCAGTGTGAGACCCTTTTCCTTCAATTAATTGTTCATCAGCCTTTGGAAGCACATGGGCCAAAGCCAAGCTGAAGGTCATATTATCAATCTAAAGGCCCCATATTGTGTAACAAAAAATGTGAGGTCCGGAAGCTTCATGAAGTTACACATGGTGATATACTGCAGAAAGGTCCATAACACTAAGCACACTGATGACGTTCAACATGGAAAGTGGTTTGGTTATTTTTGGCAATGGTTGGAGATCGACTCATATGCACTCATTGAAGTCCCTAAGATTGACACCTCTAAAAAGAGATTTAAATCCAAGAGATTGAAACACATCTTTATTTTGGTGCCCCAGTCATCTTTCACTAAAACCACCTGTGTACACCACTCTGAGTCATTTAATTATTTGATGACTTTCAACTTTAACAATCAATCCAAGACCTTTTTTAGAGGTTCCAACTTGAGGGTAGGTACCCCCTCTACAACTTGCTTGGCATTTTTCTTTAAGATGAATTTGTGTTAAAAGCCTTTTAGTATCTGTACATTTACAGTCAATATCACCATCCTCACTAATATTCACTATTGACAGAACTTGATCATTAGAGTTGGGATTAATCATAATACCTAAATCCTTCTGATGTCGCCATCCTAACAGATTGTCTCCATTCTGAGCTATGTATAACTAGCCTATTGTTTCTCTCCTACTGAAGTTAATATTTGCTACTGTGTATCCAATAAGGTCTAGTTCCATGCCCCCATAACCACCAGGACTTTCATCAGAAGGAAACAATTCTAAATTCCACATACCAGATTTTCCCCCAGTTCTTCTTACCAGTGAGTGTGTATGGAGTCCCAGTAACGGCTAGGACTGACACCTCCCCCTGCACCTCAGTTACACATTCTGACATCAACATGTTTCCTCCGATAATCATTTCATCAATCTGGTGTCAGAATATGTAACATCACATTTTCATTGATGTTAGGTGTATCTACCACATTTTCGGTCAGATTTACAAGAAACCGGCACAGTGTGATGCTATGCCAAACTCAGTAGTGCAACGCTATGCCAGTTTTAAAACACAGGGCTGTGCAAGAATACGGCACAGCCCTGAGTTTCCCCTGCACTGGTGCTAAATTAGGCTGTGTGCTCCAACACAGGCATCCTTGCACCAAGGGTGTCTGCTTTGGGGGGGAGTTATTGTTTATGTTCAGGAAGGTATCTCTTCCTGCACATAAACAATATGCAATGGCAGTATGGCACTTCTATGTGTGCTGCAGAAAGCAGCACACATAGAAGTACCAAAGCGTCATTTTTGAATGATTGTTTATGTGCAGGAAGGCACACCTTCCTGCACATAAACAATCATCCTTCGCATTTTGCCCCTATGTGTACTGTAGAATACAGCACACATAGAAAAAGCAAAAAATGAGGAGAATTAAAAGCATTCCTTTTTGTTTTGCCATGCTAACGCCACCCTTGGGGGGGGCGTTACTTTTTGCCGCTGCCTCAGATTTTCAATTTCTCATAAATCTGGGGCAGCGTCAAAAGCAATGGGTGTTGCAATGGAACGACCACTGCAACACCCATTGCATGCCCCTCTGACGAAGAAAACTGTGTCAGAGGGGCCCATATATACAAGGGGGCGTAACGCCACAAAAAGTGTTGTTACACCTTGTGACAGATCGAACAGTATAAAGACAACGGAGAGGCGTTGTTATTATTTTGGTAAGTGGTTTATTCTAAGTTATATGGTGAAAAGTGTTTTAAACAAAGGTACGATTGGATTTTGCCATAATTCTGTCCTTGTTCTTTATCTTTTCCCAGATTGGTGATTTCTTATGTTGATCTTGTTGTCTCTTCCAGGTTGAAGTACGGCCTTGCCCACTCAGGTGAATCCAGGAAGATACCGGAAACAGAAGGAAAAAACGCGGAGGTAAGTATTGGGTCTATAACCGGGGGTTTTTCTCTCTCGACTATCGCTGACTGGGGAAAAGGTAAACACAAAAAGGAGGGGGTTGGTGCCAGTGAGGAGTTGGGGGAATGACGTGACCACATCTAATTTTAGTGAGGAATAAGTGTCACAGATGTGCTGGTCGCGGTGCCCCTTTCTAGTCCTCCCTTCCCACCCCTCCTCTATACCCCCTCCCCCTCCCCCTCCCCAGTCCCCTTTTTACTTATGCCTCTTTTCTGTGTCCACAAGGACCGTACCTTGCTTAGCCACGACCCTCCAGGGTCGTGGCTGGCGTCGTAGTGATCCTCCTGTGTGTCTCCTTCCTCCAGGCTCTGGCGCTCCTCTCTCCTCCCGTCCTCCTTCTTCCACTCGCGCTCCTCTCTTCTCCCGACCACCTTCTGCTCCTCGCGCTCCTTTCTCCTCCCGTCCTCCTTCTTCCACTCGCGCTCCTCTCTCCTTCCGACCTCATTCTGCTTCTCGCTCTCCTTTCTCCTCCCGTCCTCCTTCTGCTCCTCGTTCTGCCCCCGTCGCGGCGCGTCCTCCCCTTTTCTTCCGTCGTCCCGGAAAACCGTCCTGGTTTCCCAGGCAACGGCGTCCTGCCTGCCTCGCCGCGTTTCCCTGGTAACGGGGAGACGCGGAAGTGACGTATCGGCATCGTCCGATACGTCACTTGTGGCTCTCTGTGCCGGGAACACCCGGTCACACACCTCTCCCCATGAACGGTCCTGTTCGAGGACCGCAGTAGAGTCCGGGAACCGAGACAAAAAATCAGCCGGGCCTGTTGGGGTCCTGGTATGTGACGGACCTGAAAGGAAAATGGTTGTAGTTCAAGGAACCATCTTAAAATCCGGGAATTGGTATCCTTATGAGCGGATAACCAAGTGAGGGGAGCATGATCCGTAAAAAGTAAAAACGGTCGACCCAAAAGGTAATACTGTAATGTATCCACGGCCCATTTAATGGCCAAACATTCCTTTTCGATGGTTGGATAGTGCTTTTCCCGGGGAAACAGTTTTCTACTGACATATACTACCGGGTGATCCCTACCTTCCTCGTCGGGTTGGGCCAGTACCCCCCCCAAACCTACATCAGAGGCATCCGTGTATAAATGAAAAGGTTTCGAAAAATCCGGGCACCAGAGTATTGGGTCTCTGGTCAAAGCTAGCTTTCTGTTGTTCCGAAAAAGGTGCTAACCGATTAGGATGGGATTTAGACAAAAGATCTGTGAGAGGGGCGGCAAGGGTGGAATATTCGGGTATGAACCTTCGATAGTAGCCTACCAACCCTAGGAACGAGCGCAAATCTTTCTTGGTTGTAGGATTAGGTGCATTTAGAATGGCATCTACTTTTTTTGTTTGAGGTTGTAGGCTCCCTTGACTGATTTTGTATCCTAAGTATGATATGTCGGGTTTTCCTATAACGCACTTTTTGGGGTTGGCAGTTAACCCAGCGTTGGTGAGAGTGTGGAATATCTGTTGTAAATGTTTTAGATGCTCGTTCCAGGTTTCACTAAATATAACTACATCATCTAGGTAAGCTGCTGCAAAGGACTGAAATGGGTTTAAGAGTCTATCCATTAACCGTTGGAACGTAGCTGGCGCTCCATGGAGACCGAATGGTAGCACGGTGAACTGATAAAGACCGGACTGAGTGGCAAAAGCTGTTTTCTCTTTATCCTCTGGGGCTAAGGGAATCTGCCAATACCCTTTTGTCAAATCTAAGGTGGACATATATTTTGCTTTTCCTAGTTTTTCTAGGACGTCATCTACTCTGGGTTTGGGATATGTGTCAAACATTGAATGTTCGTTAAGCTTCCGGAAGTCAATACAGAATCTAATAGTACCATCAGGTTTTGGCACCAGAACAACTGGGGAGCACCAGGGACTAGTCGAAGGCTCTATCACTCCTAGTTCTAGCATTTTCTGTATTTCGGTCTCCATAATCTGTTTCCTTGCCTCGGGGATACGATGCGGCCGTAACCTAACAATTTTACCTGGTGTAGTTCTTATTTTATGGGTTATCAAGGTGGTTTTACCTGGCATTACTGAAAAGAACTTTCGGAAGTGCTCTAGTAAGCTATATACCTGTTCCTTCTCTGATCTCGTTAAGGTTTCATTTACTGCGGGTAGCCCCTCCTCATCGTTGTGTTCAGTTGGACAGAACTCGATATTTAAGTTGTTGCTAGGAGATAGGAATCTGGCCATTACTCCGGAAGTGTCCGAGTTGTCTGGTTCTTCCCATTTTTTTAGGAGATTTATATGATAAATCTGGGTTTTCTGAGGAGTGCTCGAGATTTCAATCAGGTAGGTGACAGGAGAAACAGCTCGTAGTACCTTATAGGGACCCTGCCATTTGCCGATCAGTTTTTGTTCAGACGTGGGACGCATTATTAACACCTGATCTCCTGATTGTAAAACCCTTAACTTACTCCCTCGGTTATAATACTGTTTTTGAGTTTGTTGAGCTCGTTCCATATTTACTCTGACTGTTTCCCATAAACCTTGTAGCTGAGACCGTAAATTGTGGGCATATTCTAGTAGGGGTCTTCCTCCTTCTTCTGCCTCTTCTTCCCATGTTTCAATGGCCATATCTAAAAGGGATCGAGGCTGTCTTCCGAACACGAGCTCAAAAGGGCTGTGGCCTGGAGAGGCCTGTTCATGGGTTCGTATAGCGTATAGCACTAATGGTAATTTTTGATCCCAGTCTCTCCCTGAGTCTTCTACTACTTTTCTCAGTAAGGTTTTTATTGTTTGGTTATACCGTTCCACCAGTCCATCCGTCTGGGGATGGTATACCGAAGTTCGAATTTGGGAAATACCTAATGTCTTACACACCTGCTTCATGAGGGTAGACATAAAGGGGGTCCCCTGGTCGGTGAGTAGTTCATGCGGAAACCCAACTCGAGAGAAGATGTTTATCATTGCTTGGGCAACCGTTTTGGTTGTCATACTTTTTAAAGGAACGGCCTCGGGATATCGGGTGGCATAATCAACCATGACTAGGATATACGTGTGACCTTTCGTTGATAGCACTACAGGCCCAATTAGGTCCATCCCTATCCTACTGAAGGGAATGTCTATGATCGGTAGGGGCATTAGAGGGGCTTTCTTAGGTCTACATGGTTCAGTAAGTTGGCACCTGGGACATTGGGAACAATATTTGCGTATGTGGGCGAAAACCCCCGGCCAATAGAACCGTCGGAGGAGATATTCTTCTGTTTTTTCCCTCCCATAATGACCCCCACCTGGTTGACAATGAGCCAGAGTTAGGACCTGATCTCTATAATGTTCTGGTACCAATAATTGTTGTTTCTGTTCCCCTGTACTAGTAGTGGTTATCCTGTATAAGAGGTTTTTCTTAATGAGGAAGTAGGGACCCACCTCCTCGGTTTCCTCCTCTTTTGCTGACTTCCAGGCTTGGGCGAGAGAAGGATCTTCTCTTTGTTGCTGGGGAAAACTGACAGGGGCCTCATGTGTTTCGGCAATAAGACCTGGGCTTTGTCCTGGTACCTCTTTTCCCAGATGATTCGCTCTTTCTACTCGTTTTTCTCTACGTGACAATTTCCTACGTGTTATGGGGCATTCTATAACACTGTCAGAAAAGGGAGCTTCTTTCCACCAGTCCTGTGTCAGTTTGGGTTGTCTAACATAATCCAGGATCTCTTGAAAATGTTCATAATCAGTTCCGATGATACACTCCTCGATCAGGTCTGTCATTATTCCCATAGGTAGGACATCCCGGTACGTTCCCCATTCCACCGTTATTTCATGTAAGGGGTATTGCTCTTTATCTCCGTGAATACAGCAAATATTCACCCATCGCTCTGCTTCTTTATCTACCACGTTTACTATATCTTTCCTCACTACAGATTGGCTACACCCTGAATCAATAAGAGCCCATACCGCTCGTCCATTGACGTTCAGGGTCTGTTTAAATTTCTGGTTACCTCTTCCGGTACACAGTACCCGTCGCCTAGTAACTCCTTTCTCCATTGGCTCACTACTATCCTGTTTCCTCGGGCACATACGGGCAATGTGTCCCCATTCCCTACAGTTATAACATTGGGGTCCGGCTATCGGTGGATGGTCGATTATTCTGCGAGGAACTGGTTCATCGGAAAGGGCTCTTGGAGTGCTTTTAGGGTTAGAAGGTCCCGGTTTTAGGCTGGGTCGGGGTGTTACACTTCTTATATCCGCCGAGCGATGATGGGCACATGCTAATTCGATCGCCATGTCAGTATTCACCTTTGGATGTTGACGGATCCAGTGTTTTGTGGCCGTGGGCAGGGCCTCCAGATATTGTTCGAGAACGATCGTTTGGATCACTTCCTCCCTACTATTCCCGGAAGGACCCAACCATTTCAACGCCAAATCTTTTACTCGATAATAAAAGGTTCGGGGATCCTCATTCGGTCCCCATTTGATTTTCCTGAATTTGACCCTATAGTATTCAGTGCCATGTCCCACACGTTCTAAGATACTAATCTTTATCTCTTGGTATGGCGTGGTTCCGCCCGGGTTTGCTGCTTGATACGCTGCTTGTAATATTCCCGTAAGTAGGGGGGCGACATACTGACCCCATCTATCCTCAGGCCATTGGGCTGATGAAGCCACTCTCTCAAAATTGGTGAAAAAGGCTTCGGGGTCTTCACCGTCTTGATATTTCTGCAACACAGAACTGGGTACATTGGGGTGAACCTTACTACTAGCAATAGTCTCGGTTAACTTTTTCATGGCCGTCTCGTGGACCAGTTGATTATTCGCTAGGATTGTTGCCTGACTTTTCAAAGCCGACTGTAAGGCTTCCCTGTCCTCTTTTGCTTCTCGCTGGTGTGCCTCCCACACCAACTGCAGATGTCGCTGGCCTTCGGCCAATTGTTTTATCATATCTTCCAACGAGGGGTTGTCATTCATTGTGTATACTGTTCGACTGTCGGGAAGGGGTGCAACAGGATTGATCCCACTTCTGACACCACTGTGACAGATCGAACAGTATAAAGACAACGGAGAGGCGTTGTTATTATTTTGGTAAGTTGTTTATTCTAAGTTATATGGTGAAAAGTGTTTTTAACAAAGGTACGATTGGATTTTCCCGTAATTCTGTCCTTGTTCTTTATCTTTTCCCAGATTGGTGATTTCTTATGTTGATCTTGTTGTCTCTTCCAGGTTGAAGTACGGCCTTGCCCACTCAGGTGAATCCAGGAAGATACCGGAAACAGAAGGAAAAAACGCTGAGTTAAGTATTGGGTCTATAACCGGGGGTTTTTCTCTCTCGACTATCGCTGACTGGGGAAAAGGTAAACACAAAAAGGAGGGGGTTGGTGCCAGTGAGGAGTTGGGGGAATGACGTGACCACATCTAATTTTAGTGAGGAATAAGTGTCACAGATGTGCTGGTCGCGGTGCCCCTTTCTAGTCCTCCCTTCTCACCCCTCCTCTATACCCCCTCCCCAGTCCCCTTTTTACTTATGCCTCTTTTCTGTGTCCACAAGGACCGTACCTTGCTTAGCCACGACCCTTCAGGGTCGTGGCTGGCGTCGTAGTGATCCTCCTGTGTGTCTCCTTCCTCCAGGCTCTGGCGCTCCTCTCTCCTCCTGTCCTCCTTCTTCCACTCGCGCTCCTCTCTTCTCCCGACCTCCTTCTGCTCCTCGCGCTCCTTTCTCCTCCCGTCCTCCTTCTTCCACTCGCGCTCCTCTCTCCTTCCGACCTCCTTCTGCTCCTCGCTCTCCTTTCTCCTCCCATCCTCCTTCTGCTCCTCGTTCTGCCCCCGTCGCGGCGCGTCCTCCCCTTTTCTTCCGTCGTCCCGGAAAACCGTCCTGGTTTCCCAGGCAACGGCGTCCTGCCTGCCTCGCTCTCGCCGCGTTTCCCTGGTAACGGGGAGACGCGGAAGTGACGTATCGGCATCGTCCGATACGTCACTTGTGGCTCTCTGTGCCGGGAACACCCGGTCACACACCTCCTTGTGAATATGGAACAGTGGTTAGCGCCACCAGAGCGTCACACAAAGTGACGCTCCAGTGGCAATAGGGCCTTGTAATCTGGATCTTTGTATTTAAGGATTCCTACTACACACAAGCTAAGTGACCCATGTTTCCACAATTTCTGCACAACATATTGCGGGCATAACAACTTATTACGCCTGTAACATTTATTTAACTATGCATTCCTTGAATATGCTTACGTTTCTGGGATAAGAGTACAGTATGTTTGTTACCTTAATACAGACTATTCCATGGTCTTTCAATTGTGCCTGGTGCGCCAATTTGCATTTCCGTGAACCAACATTACGTATGTCAAATTCCTTCTAAAATATCATTGGTGAACTTTAGTGTGGGAATTTTCGTCAAATGTTTGTCCTGTACCCTTACGTGAGAGATATAACATACCCCAGTTGATCTCTGATTAGAGAATATGTTAAGTCCCTAAATACATTGATACATGCCACACATTTCAAAGAAGTGACCTAGTGTTCAACATTTTCCTTCTTGGCTTGTACCCTAGTGAAAAGCATGTGTCTATCCATTCCAAAATTGATTCATGGTCCAAAATGTCTCTCCAGCACGGTTATTGACATTTCTTGAATGTCCCTTAGTTCTCCTTCCCCATTACCCACTGTAATCTCATCTATTTTTTCGTAGATGTTGGGATTTTCAGTCACTAGGTTGTGAAGTACTACTCCAACTGTAAATTGTAGCTTAATCGCAAGTTGTTGACATTGTACTGTGAAAATGTTTGAAAGACTAATTTCATATTTCGCTCTGCAAGGTGAATCCTCAGTGATACGTGGTTCTTCAAATGATGGAGTTGGCCTATTCCATCAGAGGCCACTCGTCACCACTGTTAAGTTTATTAATGAATGCCAGGCATGCTGCAGTTCTCCTAGTTTGTTATCGAATGCCAGAAATGGTGCAGTTCTCCTAAGTTATTAATGAATGCCAGATATGGTGCAGTTCTCCTCTCCTAGTTTTATTTCTCCACCAGCAACAAAGACAGACAGCACGATGCAGACACATTTGATGGTCAGCTTCCACTGTTTTCAAGGAGCAATTGAATTTCATTACACTGCTCCCCAGACGACTTAGGATAAGATGTGATTTTTCTCATAACCAGGACTCAGGACTTCATTTAAATGCTGGACTGTTCACCAACCCAGTGGAAGGAAGGTCTCTGCTGACCTGGTAGAAGATGCCCATCATGCTTAGAGATTTCCAACAAGGAGTCAGGAATCTGTGTGCCTTCAGCTGTTCCACCTCATGGAGGCTCCACTGAAGGCACTGAAGATATTCTATGTGGCTGTCATATTTAATGGACACGCTCAGCAATGTTATTTGTTTTTTAAAAACCTAGCCCACAAAAGCACACATTTGTCCCTAAAAGGCTGACAGCCTAGGAGTTTTCTTTAGGGTACAAGAGGCATTTCTTCAATTTCTTTTTTAGGACCAGAAACCTTTCCTTCGTGGTCCTGAACAGAAAGAAATGTGAAACAGAAAGACTTCTAATTTAAAATGACTGATGGCCCCATGGTAGACATTCATTGGATGGTCAAAGGTTGCTGTCAGCAGAACCAGCAGAGGCTTCCCCTTGTGAAACACAGTATTTCCGCCAGTTCCAATTAGAGTAGGGACCTACAAGTTTGAGGGACTGGACATCTTTTGGATGGATGTCCCATCAAATTCTAAAAGAGGTCCTCGGTTCCTCTTAGGTCACAGTCCTTACTAATCAGTATATGCTACTAGTAAATCTATCCTCACACATCTTTGCTTTCAGCAACATGATTGATATGTGTTCACACAGTACTACGTCAAACTTGGAGCACACTCTTTACGTATCATGCATGACACCAATGCTTAATAAATTATATTGCCATCCACACCCTTCTCCACCCCTCTGTGTTTAGAGCCTGATGTGATAGTAGGACGCTTTGTAGCAGCTCTTCCATTTTCAGCACAAGCTGCATTCCAGCGTTATTAGTTCCTGTCTCCTGCTAATGGTATTGAAAATTTCTTTTGGATTGGCATTTTTATCTGACCATTGCTATTTCAAAGCATGCCAAATTGTGCCCATTTCAAACTGTTCTTCAAGAAGCTGTCATTTTAAAGTAAGCACATAATAAAGTGCGTTTACAGCTGTAAAATTATACATTTTTATTGTGGGCTACTAATAAAGTGCGTTTACAATTGTAAAATTATACATTTTTATTGTGGGCTACTGTTATATTTGTAAACCAAATTAGTTTGAATGTCCTGCCTACAGGTTGCTTTCAGTGCTTCTGTATGCCATTATATTGAAAACCTATATTTTGTGGCTTTCTAGTGTGCTTTCAGTACACTTGCGGATCCAGCTTATAAAGACTATTATATCACCAATTGTAGCTCTGGTGTTCATTCTAATTTCCCTATCTATCTATCTATCTATCTATCTATCTATCTATCTATCTATCTATCTATCTATCTATCTATCTATCTATATTTGCAACACTATCCATACAACCTCTCTCGGTTATCTATCTTTAAAACACTTCCAATCTATACAAACCTCTCTGTCTTTGCAAGTATTCTTATCTGCCTGTGTTTGCAAGCCTCTCTGTCTTTATGAGCTTCACTATTTATTTGTAAGAAAGTTTTACCAAAATATTGTTTTAAAGCATTAGCAAAGGGAAGAGGCTGGCAGACAGATGGACTCGGTTTTTAAAGTCTGGGGCTAGCCAAAACCGTTTTAAATTTGCTACAATTATGTGTATAACATTGATACTTACAGGGTTTTTTTGAGTCAGACTCATCCATTATTGCTGTTGTGCCATTCACATATTTCTTGCAGCCACTGCATCATGTATCATGGGACATGTGAGAACAAGTCAGCTACTGACTGATTTCTCTTTCAGTTTCACCATGCTGCACAAGTAGCACATCCGCACATAAAATATTGCCCTTCTGCATTAAGGACCACTATGGTAATGAGTGCTTCTTTGAATTTAAATAAATACAAAATATACAAAAACAAAAGTACAGACTTGTGCATCTTATTAAAACAAATGAATGTAAGAACTTACCGGACAAAAACAGTGTGTCATTCTTGAATTTTCACTAAAATGTAAAGCGAATCATGGTGACAATTTGCAATTGGTATATAAGAACTAATTCCACCAACACATCTTCAAACAAACAAAAAACAATTCATAAAGAAGTATTTCTTCCTCACTAAAATTAAACACATTGAACCAAGTGAACAATTTACAAAGCACTACAAATATTTTGAAACTCCAACATAAAATACATTCTACAAAACTGTAATCATAAAAATATGCACATTTACTATTCCCATCCAAACCTGTCACATTGTAAAAAGCTTTGGACTTCGAGGAGGTAGATTTAGTATGCCCATTCCAATGGAAGTCACGTTGGGAAAAGGTTTGATTCTGAGAGGGGTATATTTGCTATTCCAACTCCAATCTAAGCCACACTTGGTAAAGTGTTGGACTTTGAGGGGTACAGATTTACTATTCCGGGTCCAATCTAAATCACATTGAGAAAAATGTTGAACTTTAAGGGGGTTACATTTACTATTCATACACAAATCTAAGCCACACTTGGGGGTGGAGAATAGATTTACTATTTTCACTGGATCCACCCTAAGACACATTGAATTCAGCACTGGACCTTAAGCAGGATAAATGACCTATTCCACTACAGTTTATGCCACATTGGGGAAAACCTTGGACTGTGAGGGGGTAGACTTACTTGTCTAATTCCAATTCAAGGTACATTGTGGAAGGTGTTGACATTTAGAGGAATAGATTTGCTATTTACACTCCAATATAAACCACATTGAGGAAAGGGTTGGATTGTAATGTGGGAAAAATTGACTATTCCTACTCAAGTCTAAGCCACATTGGGGAAGGTGTTGTTTTGAGGCAATAGATTTACTTTTCCCAATTTGACCTAAGGCACAGTGAGGAAAGCGTTGGACTTTGATGGGAATAGATTTACTATTCCAACTCCAACCAAAGCTTCATTAAGAAAAGCTTTTGATTCTAAGGAGGGAGACTTACTATTACCACTCCAATTTAAGCCACATTGGGGGAAGCATTTGATTTTGAGGGGGTAGAATTACTACCACCCCTTCAATCTGAAGCACATTGCGGAAACCATTGAACCTTGATGGATGTAGACTTAATATTCCCACTCCAATCTAAGCTACATTGGAAAAAGTGATAGAGTTTGAGGGGAATAGACTTTACTATTCCACTCCAATCTAAACCACATGGGGGAAAGTGTTCAATTTTGAGGGGAATACATTCATTATATTCACTCCAATCTGCACCATTTTGCATGGTAACCTTCAAAATTTTAGAGAGTTCAAGTCACTACTCTCACTATAGTGTAAAATAAACAAATTGTTAGAAAAATGTAACATTACATTTCAAACAAGATCTAGATTTACTCCAAACAAATTTACAATAAAGAATACAATTTACAAAATGAAAAATTAATCTATATTAGTAAACTAAGAAATAAAATAAAAATGAATGAATACATTTACAACTTACAAAACTTAAAAATATAATAATATACATTTTACTACAATTTAAACAAGAAAAAAAACACTTCTATGAAATATATTTTAAATGTAATATTAACAAATAATATCAGTGTAATATTTAACTTTCTAAATTGAAATAAAGTTAAATGATTTTTATTGACTGTCAAATATTATCTAACTTAAAAATATTTAAGACCCCAAAAGATAACAAATACGGTACAAAAATAAACAAGAACATAGCATAAAATATCTATATATTATACACACAAAACTATATGAATCCACAATATGATTAACAAATATATTAAAACACCTCAAACATAGGTGCAATCCCTTACTTTACATGTAGTGTTATATGACACTCCTGCCATTTCCAGGAGCTCTACACAATGGGGGTTATTCTAACTTTGGAGGAGTGTTAATCCGTCCC
Source organism: Pleurodeles waltl (assembly GCF_031143425.1). NCBI lineage: Eukaryota > Metazoa > Chordata > Amphibia > Caudata > Salamandridae > Pleurodeles > Pleurodeles waltl. Next base: position 42,237,700 of record NC_090450.1, read on the forward strand.
AAAAGTGACGGTAAAGTGACGGATATACCACCAGCCGTATTACGAGTTCCATAGGATATAATGGACTCGTAATACGGCTGGTGGTAAATCCGTCACTTTTCCGTCACTTTTGGGACGGATTAACACCTCCTCCAAAGTTAGAATAACCCCCAATATGTTTTACTAGTAATAGGTATATTGGTTCTTAATTTATATTGCTCGTAAGAATGGATGTCTGAGCCGGCTGCAGCTGTGGCTGGAACTTTACTTTGTGGCCCGGGGAGCACCAAGTATGTGAGCTGCAAGCAGTTAACCGAGCCATTCTCCCAGCTTGCATTGGTGTTTTCACTGGCTCACGCTAATGGTAGCCTTAAATCACCTGAGTGTCCAAGTTAACTGTCAACACTTATGAGCATAATCTGTGTTGAGAAATTCTGTGTTACCACCCTTCTCATTTGAGACAGTAATTACAGTGAGTTGTTTTTATTGGGAGGGAAAGAAAACCTGTTATTCTTCCTTGTAGTCCGCCCATTGCCTCACTTCATTTTTGTGTCTCTAAGAAAGTTCTGTGGAGTCGATGCTCCGCCGAGGCCGGTTCACAAACGTTCTGTGAACGTCACACTCGGCGAGCATTCACAACTGGAAGTTTTATCGACAGCGAAATCTCTTTCTCCCAGCACAGGACCCCTTCTCTAGGTTCCTGGAAAGTTATGTTGAAGGTACAAAGCAGGGGGTCATAGGATACAAACAAGTTTGATGCTGGACCTTACTCCTAGGGCAAACAATACTGTTCAGATAGCTTAAGAGGCTTCCCTCGGAAGGAGGGCGCACCAGATTGAGTGCCAAAAGCCTGCATTGCGACATCAACACTCTGATGGACCCAGATAGTGTGGGGGATTGAAAGTTTGTACTCGAGTCAAGAGGCTCTATGTGAGACGTGACACCATCAGACAGACCTGGCATTTTATTCAAAGCGTTTCGCATGTTATGATGTTTTTAGTCCTTGCCTAAAATTTTTAAACTAAAATTGAATATCCCAGATTTTGTCTGAAAAAACAGGGAATCATAGACTGCAGATGATGTTGTGTCATCCATGCTTGCTGGTGCTCAGCAGTTCAGCAGCAGGATGTCAGAGACAGACATATAGGGCTAGGTAGGTACATCAGAGGGCTACTGCTTTCCAGAGCAACAACAAAGAAATGCAGAGCTCTCAAATTTCCTGACCCATGCTTGTGTAGCTGATGCAGTCCATGTTTTTTGGCTTTGCATTCTGGACTTGTCCCTGATGTTTTTGTAAACAGGACAGACAGGGAGACCCTGCCAGGACATAATACTGAATAACTATCCAAGATCCTAGCTATTTGAAGTCATTTCCCACTGTTGTACTAAGCATCTGTTTGCAGTTAAGGGAGTCCTTATGTTAGAGGTTACATCAGCAGTCTTGTAGGCGGGAGGTCCTAATTGCATAGTTCTAATGGGAATCAATATAATTTTCTCTGTCTGTAAAAGCAATGTTAGGCAGTACTGTAGTTTTATTAAGTAAACAGTCTTTATTTCAAGCAGTGATCTATACTGAGTACGCTTTGTATAGTCCTTGAGAACCGCTATTTAGGCCAAACACTGAAAGTCGGTCCTTCCTTCTGCAAATCGGTAGTCCCATCAACAGCTCTTGGGCTCCTTTCACCAGATTTGCCGCTCTGTGTATTCTTGGCCTTGGAAGAACGCAAAAAGGGAAATGCCCTGATAAACTGGTTTAAAGCTCTCTTATGACTGTCCAACACCATCACCCGTGTTGACCAAACAAGTGTAGTGCTCCAATGACTTGTGACCGCACATACACAAACACTAATAGTGTGGTTTAGTGCGAAGGGTCAAAAGTGTGTAAGTGCCCAGACTTTCATACAGTTTAGGTGCCCCCACTACTTGCCAGAAATGTTACCAACCCTGCAACCACTTGAATGGTGACAATAGTACTTGGCAGGTGGATCCTTGGTGCCCTTCTCACTGATAGGTTAAACAAGCGAGGATCCAGAAGTTGTGCCCAGTATTTGAATACTGCGTATAAAGATGGCCGCTACTTCTCACGAGTGCCCGAGGTCTTGTAAGATCTCGGGCCTTGCTTCAATACGGAAGTAAAAAGAAGCAAAAAAACAAGACAGGCAACATTCCAGATAATATGCCAGACATAAAAATGGCACCTCTTATTAGTTTCTTCAGAACACCTCTAGACCTGTGGAAGGCAGAAGAAGAAATACTCCTGCTAAACCCTGGATAACAGAAAGATACTACCTACTGTAAACTGTGGAGAGAAACCCTAAGGGCTGGATCTTCTCCCACTTGTTCCCAGGACTGAAGAGTGTTCTTTAAGGGCTTAGTGGCTTTCCTCCTCTAAGCTCCTATAAGCTCCAGGGACACAAAAGCTGCAAGAAGCCAAAAACTGAGCCCAGCAGAACAGACCCAACAGGAATTGCCATGGGCCCTGCTTATAGCTTCTGGAAAATTGAGTCTTAATCCACCAGTGGTCCTGGACTGGTGAAGATTAAACTCTTTCCCCATTGCGACTTCCAGACTTTTCCAAAAAGGGACAGAGGCTACCACCAAACCAGTGCTGGACTGTAGTCACTGACACTGCATCGCATGTCGGATTTAACTTGCTGGTCTGCCCCACTGAAAGTAGTATAACTTCCATAGACATTTCTAGGTCCAAGCATAGAGGAATTCCACAGAGACTGATGTTGAGTTGTAGCTGACCCCTGAGAAGGCATTCCAGGGTAAGACTTCAAACATCACCCACTGTGAACTTTTCTGCCATCGATGTGTGAGCCTCAAATTTCATCCCAAAGTCGGCACTTCCAATGAAGCCTGCACTCAAAACAGCTGATGGTAATGAGCCCTCCTTAGGATCCAGCTGGCACCCAACTTGCTGACCGCTTCAGGAAAAGGATTTTTTGCAAGCAAAAGACCAAGGGCCTCATTACCAGTTTGACTGTCAAACTCACAGGGAAAACGCCACCGTCATACCAGTGGAGCCCCCCAGCATATTACAATATTCCTGCCAGGTGGGAACATCATATTATGCATTCCCGCCAGGCTGACCGGTGGGAACAGTGCATCGGTATTGGTCTTGGCTCCCTTAAGCTCCCTTGGTCTAGCACACCAGTACCATCGGAATGCACACTGTCTACAAAGTAGACAGTGCGCCTTCAGATGGTGCTGGGCACGGTCTCCCCTAAGGCCCCCAGCACTGGCTTTTTACCATCCTTTCCATGGTAGGAAAAGCTGGTGGAAAGCTGAGTTGTAATTAGCCAGGCAGTGCTGAGTTCAGTGGCCCCGTGGCTGAGTACAATTGAAGCTGGCGTCAGCCCATTGTGAACATTGTTCCTGAAGTGACAGTGGTCCTCTGGTGGGTCTATCCGCCAGGGTTGTAATATGGTGGTCGGGGCGCCTGGAGTGCAGAGGTCCGACCATCCTTAGACTACCACACTCGTAATGAATGTAAGCTTTGCAGCTGACCGAACTTAATCCCTATGTCTGACCCACACTCTATCAGGATCAGCCTATGTTTTGACTTTGATCTGGTGTTGTGCTTCCAGATATCCCCAGTCAGCATCTTGCTGTTTTGTTGCTAGAAACACCTAAAAGTTCGAAAACATTTCTTCAGTTCCCTACATCTGTTTTTGTTATACTTTTTGGGTTCTATTTGCTCGCTAAAAATTTCTCATTTTGTAGGTTGGAGTGGGATTTTCATTATGTTTCTTACTTCATAACTATTTTGGTACTGTTAAATGATTTACACATTTCTTCTAAGTTAAGCCTGTCTGCTCTGTGCTACAGTACCCAAGGGTTGAGCTCAAGTTTAAATTATTTAGACCTAACTAAAACTAGTCAGGAATAGTGACATCATTACTTGAATAGGACTATCTTCCACTTCAACTAATATGCCACTTTTTCACAGTCAAGATTTCCCTAGTCACTAATCTCTAATTTAAAGCATTGTGATACAGTTGATAATGTTGGGATCACAGGTATGTGAAGGACTGATTCCTTTGTTTGACATGCTTTTTCTTGTCTACTTTTCCTGGTGACATGAGTCATCATTAGTCTGTAACCTGGTTAAGATGCACTGAAAACTGTGTGTGAATTATGTATTCTAGAAAGTTGTGAATAACTCTGCAAGTAATGTCACTGTTGGAAAGTGGATTATTGGTCAGGGCAGGTAAGTACCTACACTTAGCAACAGGCCACTAACCTCCACTTAGGTCCAGTTATATCTCAATAAATTGAACCCCTTGGTTAAAAAGTCCAGAGTTCAGGCCACCCACAAGGTAACACTGTCAAACTTACTTTCAGAAGTGTTTCTTGATTCAGGAATGTGGTCCACAGCACCAGCCAAGAGTTCAGAGGCTCTGGCTTGCCTCTTGGGTCTGGGACGACAAATCCCACAATGTACCTCTTCAACCTATGAAGTTGCTTCAAACTTCTGGCTCTTCTTCCAGAGGTCATTTTTGGGTCTCTGAAGTGTTCACAACTTGATCCAAGGTTCCAGAAGCTCTGAGTTGCTCCTTGGGCATTGGGACTACAGTTCCCAGAATGCACCTGGTCAGAATCCTCAAATGACTACTGGACGCTTGTCAGCTGGGCTCTGCTTGCAGGACCTGATTCAGGGGACTCGGGGCAGCTCCTTTGTATCTGTATCAAACAGGAAGTCCCTTCTTGAAGCAGTAGAAGACAGGCAAAGTCCTTTTAGTGGTGAAGCCCAAGTGTGCAGCTGGTGCAGTCCTTCAGAGTGCAGTGTCCAGGTGCAGGTCAGGGGTTCAGCAGGGCAGTCCACCTTCTTCTGTGTCTTGTTCCTTGTAGGAATCTGAGGTGTGGGTGCAGCTCTGCCATATTTATCCTTGCTCCTGGGTGAAAACAGGCGGATCCTTGGTGTTCAATCACAGGTAGTCTCCCCCCCTTTGACAACCACTTCCTGGGAAGTGTGGCAAAAATCAATCCAAGGTAGCAACATTCCTCAAAAATCCAACATGGCTGAAAGTGATTTTTGCAGGTTAAACCTGGCTGACCCCGCCCACTGATAAAATCCATTTGGAACATTTCATGATATAAAGCATGTTTTACATGCACTTTTAAAAAGCTTTTTTTCCATACAGGCTCCATACAGGCTTGTCTCATGAAAAAGAATGTGAAAAGCCTTTGAAAGCTACCAAATAAAATATTAGCAAACTAATTCCACTACTTTCTACAATTCATAGTTTGTGGTTACAATACTCAAAATGAACTTACACTTACAGTACCGTTAATGTGCAATTGTATAACACTGAATGAAATGGCCTCCGAACTACTAGGATCTTTGGAGGCATCGTAGAACTATAACATTGAGTCTGTAGGCCCCCCACTGAAACAATAATTACATTTGAAGACACTCACTGAATCATTACTGGAATCTGGGGTTCCTCACTGAGTTATTACTGGAATTCAGGGACCTGACCTAAGCAATTTCCTCAATTGAAATTTTAGAACAATACACAAAAATATAGAAACAAGTTGATATCAAATAAATACAAAAACGATTAGCTTTTTTATATAATTCACAAAGAAATATAGAACAAAATAAATGTTGTTTTTAATGGAAGGTTGGAGTTTTTCTAAATCTGTATTTTTCAATTAGAAGTATCAAGAGAAAAGCTAAATTCTAGGATATCGCTTTTTCATTTTTGGTTCTAATGCTTGGTTTGTTTTTGGCAGTGCTTCAATTGAGGCCACCTATTAACTATACTATATTGCGTTTGCTGTACTTGCGCTGCTCCAAGGAACATGTTCATGTGTAATAATCAGAAAAACTTTATTACCCTTTACAGATATTTGTCTAATGCATGAGATACTGTGTCAAACTGAAAACTTTAAAATATAGTTACACAGTCCTGTGATCACAGTTTGTATTTTTATCCAACAGTGAGATGTTGACTGTGATGAGAGGAAGAAGAATCTTTTGTTCCTTGATCAAATCGCATGGAATTCTTGAACAGCCAGCAGTAATCAACCTTTGTTGCATATGGAGACTGAACAGCAGTGCAGTAGACTGGAATGCTGTCCATGCTGGCAAGGTGGCTGTTATGACTGCTTCCACTGATGGGTAAAATCACTTTAACATTGTTTGTTTTCAAATGTAAACTTCTCTGTTGAAGGTGGACTTTGATTAGTTATGCAACGAGTCATCAAGTTTTTTTTTTTTGCATTCTTTTATTTAGTTTTTTTTGCTTTTGTTCATAGCTGGTTGTCCTGATCAGTGAGCTGTGACTGCTCACCCCAGATGCCTTATTCATGGGCAATTTAGTCCATTATGTCTGCTGTTACATTCAATATAGTTAGGGTTAGTGAGCACAGTATTGAGAAGTTTTAGTGAATGCTGTGTGGGTTAGGAGTTAGAGAAGAGAGCACAAGGCAAAATAGTTTCACATCCGAAAGCTCTGAAAGAGTGGTCTGAAAGGAGGACAGACACATGTAAGTATGGCCCCACTGAGTCCCAGGTCTACCAGATTTTCAGAGTCTTCAATTAACTCATCATTTTCATGGTGGCTGAAGAAAAGTGCCCTATTTTTGGCATGGTTACCCCCACTTTTTGCCTCCTAGCAGAGTGCTTAGACTATTTTCACTGGGATCCTGCTAACCAGGACCCCAGTGATTCTGCTCTCCGCCTCTAAATTTAGTTGCTTAGATCCTTTGTGCACTCCACAATTGGTGTCCCCTTATAAGTCCTGAGTATATGGTACTTAGGTACCCAGGGCATTGGGACACCAGGGGTTCTCCATGGGCTGCAGCATGTATTATGCCACCAATGGGAGACAATGCAAAATGTGTCTGCAGGTCTGCCTTTGCAGCCTGCACGAAAAGGTACATGCACACTTTCACCACACGAACTACACCAGGTCACTGTAAGTAACCCTTATGGGCTAAGAGGGCCTGATGCAGGTCCCTGTGTGTCTCTTCAAACTCTGGCTCCATTGCACTGGACTTCGTAAAGATCACTACCTATGTCTAGCTACAAAATGGTAACTCAGGACCTGGACACGTTTGGTATCAAACATGTCAGAATCATACCCCAATATGGTTGCCAGTATTGGTTGCCTGTGTCCATCTACTCTGGGGGGTCCTTAGAGGACCCCCCAGTATTGCTCCTACCAGTCTTCTAGGGCTTTCCAGGCAGCCCGCACAGCTGCCACCCCTCAGACAAGATTCTGCCCTTCTGCTGCTTGATCTTCTCAAGCAGGTGAAGGCAGAACAAAGAATTTCTTGTGGGAGAGGGAGGCAACACCCCCTCCCTTAGAAATAGGTGTTACAAGGCTTGGGATGGGTAGTCTCCCCAAACCACCGGTTTGCATTGAAGGGCACATTTGGTGCCATCCTTGCATATACCGGTTTACACCAATCCAGGGACCCCCGGTCCCTGCACTGTGGTGAAACTGGACAAAGGAAAGGGCAGTCACCACTCCCCTGTCCAACACCATCCCAGTAGTGGTGCTCAGAGCTCCTCCATGTGGCCACTCAATTCTGCTATCTTGAAACCAAGATGTGCAGAGGACCCTGGGAGCACCTGAGTGGCCAGGTCACGCATTTGACGTCAGAGACTATTCCTGATAGGTGGTCATCGTGCTAGGTGAAAAAAAAACATTTTAGGTCAATTTAGGGACTCCCTTGTGTATGGGTTCCCAGGTTTGACGTGCAAGACTCCTCCAGGACTCCTCTGCATCAGTTATGTCTACTTCTGGCATTTGGAATCACAACTGGACTCTTCAGGACCCAAGTATGCAACTTCTGCGACAACTTTGCTCTTGGGGTCCCCAGTTCTTCCAGCTCCCCTCTAACTACTCCACATCCTTGGGTAGGGGACTTCTCTCCACATTCCACTTTCTTAGTATATGGTTTTGCCCTCCAATAGGGGCCTCACTATTTTCTACCATTATTGCCAATGCTCGTTGTTTCTTCGCTAATTTCTGATTGCTATTGTGTATGTATATGGTGTGTACTTACCTCCAGTTGGGGGGACTGCCTATCAGTATTCTACTGGTGTGTTACTATAGAAAAATAGCTTTCTTTGTGTTCTTTGATGTGTGATAAGTTGCTGTGTGGCTATAGTGGCATTGCATACGTTTTGCATGTCTCCTAGATACGTCTAGGCTGCTCATCCACAGCTACCTCTAGAAAGCCCTGGCTTCCTAGACACTGCCTACACTTCACTAATGGGGTATACCTGGACCTGGTATAAGGTGCCAACAACACAGTTGTCCACAACACACCAGGACAGCTTCCTACAGTGGTCAGTTACATATAACAATGATTCAGATAGGTGAAGAGTTGTTTTATCTTGAAATTATTTGAGCCACACCTACAAATTTCCTAGGTCAAAGTGAAACTCCAACCCTCTTGAGAGAAATATAAATCTGAGGATGTCTTCCCCCACTGAGTTATGCTCAGTGAGTCACTTTCAACTACAAGTGATAAAACTGAGCCCCGTCCAAACCCTGAAATCAGAACACAATTTACATTGGTATTCTATATTAAAAGTAGTATTTACAATACATGGTTCTTTTTAAAAATCAGTTATAAATTAAAATTATCAATAATCAACTAAGGCCTAGAAGTACAAAGTTTCTTAATTGCGATTAACAAATAGCATTTTTGTCAGTCGCATTCGGTAAATACTATTACCAATGTACAAAAGTAATATCAGGCCCATTTAGCAATTTGTAGTGGGTCGCAAATAGACCTACCTCATGAATATTAATAAGATAGGTCGCACTTTGTGACCCACTAGGATTCGCTGCCATCCCAGGGATGGTGGCCTGCTGGGATCAGCAGATCACCATGTCAGTAATTGCATTTAATTAAAGCAATATTTTTGTTTAAATGCAGCCCATTTTTCTTAACGGAAATGAGATGTGTGTAAAAAAAAAAAAAAAAAAAAAAAAAAAAGATTAATTTTAAGAGTAAGCAGTAGTCTGTTGGATCACTGCCTGCCCTTACAAAAATTTCCTGAACAACCTTTATGTTAATAGGCATGACACCAGAGGACTGAGCTTCAACATCCCCTTCAGCAAATGTCTGTCTTTTCTTCTGCTGGTTTACTCCTTAAATGATCAGAAAAAGGAGTCTGATGTTTCTGGTATACCCTCTTTTTATCTTAAAAGCTGGATATTACTGAAGGAAGAACTGTATTATTCTATTTGCATGTACCTTTACATATGTTTACACAGTGTATTTAGCAAGGAAAATGGGTGAGAATTCCCTGGATCCATTATGTCCTTCCCATCGTTGGAAATTAGAATTACGACATTTCACATGTACCCTTAGTTATGTCTAGTTCAATGCGGTGTGGGAAAATACAAAGTAGGTGGGATGTCCAGATGGACTTAAGTTTCTTGATGAATACATTAGGGAAACTGCCTTGTCCTAAGGGCAGAAGGCTCAGTAAACACCAGTGATTTTAAATTAATATAGAGTAATTGGGGTGGAGGCTGACCTGCTCAGGCATCTGGCTGCATCCCATTCCTTGAAGGCCCCAGCAATCTTCCCCTGCCCCCACCCCCCCCAATCCAGGGTCTGCACTAAGGGGTATACCCACAATCTGACACCAGTGGGGGAGAGAAAGCCTAATAGGGATGTTTTGCTGTTTATAAAAAGGAATGGGTTACCCCACCCTGGCCTAGACAAATATCCCATACTCATACACCAACAGTGTTTCTGCCTCAACAGCAATGGATTGGGGGATTTGTCCCCAATCTTCACTCAGGGTGGGTCAAAAAAACATTTGATACTTGGGATAGATTTTTTGAATGTCAGTGGGGCTGGCCATACCTGACAGCAGGCCACATGCCTAAAGCCACAACAGTCTTTTCCTACCCCCTGCATTGACAGCCTATCCTGGTATCAGACTGCACCCCTCCCTCTAAGCCTCAACAAGCTTTGAGTTACATTTTTCCCATATTAATGTGACAGAAAACCAATGACCAAAGTCTTACCTCCTTGTGCTTTCACACTCTTACCTATTGAAACACAGCCTCTCATGTGTTGGGTAGACCTAAAGACCGCAATAGGAACATTTCAAAACTGTAACAACGTGAAGACCTTATTTACCCCACATTATCTTTACATTGACCACGTGCTGACAATTTCCTGCTGTGAGTGGCAGGCCATCAATCAATCAGAAAATGTATAAAGCGCGCTACTCACCCGCTAGGGTCTCAAGGCGCTGGGGGTGGGGGGGGAATTACTGTTCGAACAGCCATGTCTTCAGTTTTTTTCTGAAGAGCAGGAGATCCTGGGTCTTGCTGAGGTCGGTGGTGAGGGAGTTCCAGGCCTTGGGGGCAAGGTAGGAGAAGGATATGCCTCCTGTGGTGGTGTGTTTGATGCGGGGAATTGTGGTGAGTGCGAGGTTGGCAGATCGGAGGTGGCGGATGGGAGTGTGGAAGTTCACTTTATGGTTGAGGTAGGTTGTGCCATTGTTGTGGAGGGATTTGTGTGCGTGGTTGAGGATTTTTAAGGTGATCCTCTTGTCAATGGGGAGCCAGTGAAGGCATCTGAGTTGTGGTGAGATGTGTTCATGGCGAGGGAGATCTAGGATGAGGCGTGCGGTTGTGTTCTGGATTCTCTGGAGTTTGCGTTTGAGTTTGAGTGTGATGTAGAGGGCGTTACCGTGGTCTAGCCTTTTGCTGATGAGTGTGTGGGTGATGGTCTTTCTGGTCTCTAGGGGAATCCATTTGAAGGTTTTTTTCAGCATGCAGAGGGTGTTGAAACAGGAGGAGGTGACGACGTTAATCTGCTGGGTCATGGAGAGGGAGGGGTCAAGGATAATACTGAGGTTGCGTGCGTTGTAGCAGGGGTGGGAGCGGGGCCCAGGGCGGTGGACCACCAGGAGTCATCCCATATGGTTTTTTTTGGGTCCAAAAATGATTATTTCGGTTTTGTTGGAGTTGAGCTTGAGGTGGCTGGCTGTCATCCAGGTGGCGGTGTCGAGGAGTGCGTCGTGGAGGTTGGTTTTGGCGGTGGTAGGGTTGTGGGCGAGGGAGATGATGAGTTGGGTGTCGTCTGCGTAGGAGAGGGTGGTGATTCCGTGCGGTCGGAGGATGTTGGCGAGTGGGGTCATGTAAATATTGAAGAGGGTGGGGCTGAGGGAGGATCCCTGGGGGACACCGCAGATGATTTTGGTGGCGGTGGAATGGAAGGGAGGGAGGTGGACTTTTTGGGTTCTATTGGTGAGGAAGGAGGTGAGCCAGTCGAGGGCTTTTTGTTGAATCCCTGCGTTGTGGAGACGTGTGCGGAGTGTGTGATGGCATACTGTGTCAAAGGACGCAGAGAGGTCTAGGAGGATGAGTGCGTTGGTCTCACCCTTGTCGACTTTGGTTCTGATGTCGTCAGTGCATGCTATGAGGGCCGTTTCCGTGCTGTGGTTCTTGCGGAAACCGGATTGGGAGGGGTCGAGTGTGTTGTTTTCCTCCAGGAAGTGGGATAGGCGTGTGTTTGAGGGAGGAGAGAGATGGGGCGGTAGTTGGCGAGGCCGTCTGGGTCAGCTTTGGGCTTTTTTAGGAGTGCAGTGATTTCTGCGTGATTCCAGGGGTCTGGGAAGGTGGCGGTGTCCAATGAGGTGTTGATTATGTCGCGAAGCATGGGGGTGATGGTGGGGCTGGCTTTGTTGTAGATGTGGCGGGGGCAGGGGTCGGAGGGGGATCCAGAGTGAATGGAGTTCATAGTTGTTTTGGTTTCTTCGTCAGTGGTTGGGGCCCAGGTGGTAAGTAGGCTGGGGGTGTGAGGGGGGTCTGTGTTGGATGGGTGGGTGGTGTGTGCAGCGGGTGTGTGTGTGTTGTGCAACTATTGTGTATATCTAGGATCTTGCAGTGGAAGTGCTTTGAGAGGGAGTCGCAGAGTAGTTGTGTGTGTGTGGGGTCTATGTTGCTGGCTTTGGGTTTGGAGAGCTCTTTGATGATGGTAAAGAGTTCTTTGCTGTTGTGGGAGTTGCTATCTATGCATTCCTTGTAGTATTCTCTTTTGGTGGTGCGTATGAGCTGGTGGTGAGTGCAAATGGTGGTTTTGAGGGTGAGGAAGTTAGCTATTGAGTGTTCCTGTCACCAGGCTTTCTCAGCTTTGCGGCATTTGCGTTTGGAGTCGTGGAGTCTAGTGGTGAACCATGGGGCAATCTTGATATTGCGGGTGGTGATGTTTTTTCTGAGGGGGGGCGAGTGTGTCTGCGCAGGTAGTTATCCAATTTGTGAGGTTGTGGGCAGCAGTGTTGGGGTCGTTGATGAGGGTGGGGGGCGTTCTGTGCCAGATGGGAGTTTAGGTATTCTGTGGGGATCTTGTCCCACAAGCGGTAGGGCGTGGTGTGTTGTTGGTGGTGTGAGGGGGATTTGGCAAAGGAGTAGTGGACGCAGTGGTGGTCGGTCCAGTGGAGTTCGGTGGTATGGGTTTTGGATATGTGCTGGCTTGAGGTGAAGATTGCGTTTAAGTGTTTCCTGCTGAGTGGGTGGGTGCTGTGACCAGTTCTTTGAGTCCGAGGTTTGTGAGGTTGTCTAGGATCGAAGAGGTGTTGTGGTCTTGGGGGTTCACCGAGGAGGATGAAGTCTCTGTGGAGATGAGTGCATGAGGGCTGATGATGTCGGCGATGGTGTCGCAGAAGGGGGGGCGTGGCCCTGGGGGTCTGTATATGAGTGTGCCTCTGAGGGTGGTGCTATTGTTTATGTGGATTAGGAAGTGCATGTGTTGTGCGCTGTCGAGGGTGTCGTGTGTGTTGGTGGTGACCTTTATGGTGTCTTTGTGCAGGATGGCGATGCCTCCTCCTGGTTTGTTTAGGAGGTCTTTGCGTTGGATTTTGTAGCCGTCAGGCGTGGATGTGGCTATGTTGGGTTCAGATGAGTGGTTGGTACAGGTTTCTGTGAGGAAGACGATGTCAGGTGAGTGTGATGTGATGAGGTCCAAGAGTTCTATGGCGTGCTTGTGTAGGGATCGGGTGTTGAGGAGTAGGCAGTTGAGATGGTTGTGGGGGGTGTTGTTGTGTTGTGCGATGGTGTAGGTGTGGGTGCCTGTGGTGGTGTTGTGGGTTTTGGAGGTGTTGGAGTGGAGTGTGTTGGGGTTGCGGGGTCTTTTGAGGTGGGGTCTGTTGGGGAGTGAGGGGGTTGTGCGTGAGTCTGTTGTGTTGGGGTTGTGTTGTTTGGTGTGCGGGGTGCCTTGGGAGGTGTGTGGCGTGTGGGTGTTGGAGGTGAGAGTGGTGGAGCATGAAAAATGGCAGTCATAACAGGTGAAAGGTCCTTGTGTGTGTGGGGGGTTGTTTGGGTGCATGCAGGGCATGTTCCTGGGTTGAGGGAGTGGAGTGTGTGTTGTGGAGTAGAGTTGTCTGGGGGGGGTCTGGACTGGGGGGGGCAGGGGGACTGGCGCTGGGTGCGGTCTGGGCACAGACGGGCTTGCCTCTGGTGTGCCTCCGCAGGGGAGGCAACGGCAGGGGGATCGGAGACCGGCCATAGCCGGAGAGGGAAAAAACAGGCGGGGAGAGAGAGAGGGAGCAGAGCGAGCGCTGTGAGTAGGGGGGCGGGGAGCAGAGAGGCTGGGGGCAGAGGATCACAGGGGGAGTGGGGGGCTATGAAAACACGGCAAATGGCGGAAAGTGGAGTAAAAAAGGGCAAAACACAGAATACTAGAAACTACGTACACGCCAATTATAAGAATACAGAAATGGAAAAAAACACGGCAAAATGCAGAATACTAGAAACTACGTACACAGCAATTATAAGAATACAGAAATGGAAAAAAACATGGCTAAATGCAGAATACTAAAAATACGTACACAGCAACAGCAAAAGTAGAGGAATAGAAAACACAAAACAAAGGGGTTACTTACATGGTAGCTGGAGCTGCCTACCACTAGGCACCAGGGATGAGGCGCAGGCGGGTGCCTTCAGGTGGAGGAGGGCATCAAACTGCTGTCCAGGCGGAAGTCTGATGGATCAGGGGCACGGGGTAGGCTGGTGGAGCCAAGTGGACTCCTGGCCAGGGAGGCGCAGTGGCTGCCATTAAGAGGGTGTGGTGGGAGGGTGGAGCAGGTGGTAGGAGGGAGGGAGGGCCAATGGGTGTGTGTGGGGGGCGGGCCGGGAGGCAGCGGCAGGGGGATCAGAGACCGTCCGGAGCCGGAGAGGGAGATAACGGGCGGGGAGAGAGAGAGGTAGCGGAGCAAGCGCTAAGAGCGGGGGTCAAGGGGGCAGAGAGGCGTGGGGCAGAGGATCACAGGGCGAGTGCGGGGCTATGAAAACACGGCAACAGCGGAAAGCAGAGAAAACAAGCATTTGCAATGCAATAGGTCTCGCATTTGTGAGAGTTAGAGCTATTGGTGTTGTAAATGTATAACTGGACTTTTCTTACCACATAAATTGGTCAACCCTGCCACATAATTTGGTCCTCTCTGCCACATAAGTCTTGTGGCCCGGCATATAACTAAATCACTTCCATGTACCTTTTTCCTCCATCCACAGCAAAAAATGAAAATATTGCCATTTAGCATTCTAATTTAAATCAGCCATGCTAATTACAATAGAATACACTTTCACCACCCCCCCCATCAGAGTTGCAGCTGACTAACAGAACTGCTGGGGGAAGGCTAGGAGTAGAAATATTAAAAATAGCCCTCCATGTTTTGCTAAATAATTGATGCATCTTGGATGTTGTAACAGGGTGCGCATGCGCCTTAGGGGAAGAGGCAATGTCAAAGTGACAGCATGAGTGCTTGAGTGTTTAAAGAGAGAAATTTAGGAATACCCCATACCTTAAATAATCACTGCTTACTGAAAACAGTGCTGTGATCGCACAGATTTGAAAGAAAAAAGCTATCGCCTTTTACAAAGGCAACAGAGTAGTTTAGTAGGTGCAGATGACACTTAGGAAAGGATAGGTGTTATGTTTTTGAAATTACTGAAGATAGGGAGAGGAGGAGGCTGCTGTCCCAGCAAGCCTTTTGTCTATGCTAAGCCCACTTTTAATTAAAGCATTAACACTTAACACTTCTTTATAAATATTTTGGAGACAGCCCTGCTGTGAGGAGGCAAAGGAGGCAAAGTATTCTAAGTCTGTGTCCCACATGCTCCAATAATTAGTCTTATCCATTGAAAGGTTGTAAATGCTGAAAGCATCCAAGATAGTCATCACTGCCTGAAACAACATGTGTTTCCAAACTAAACATTTGTTTTCCACCAAAATGCATATTAACTACTTGGGTATATGTTCTTTTAAAAAGAAAAGCATAAACCTTCCCCAACAACAAACAAATTTAAAATTATATCCCTTGCTTTGTCCAACAGTGAAGCAAGAAAAACGATTTTGTTTACTTACAATTGTAATTGCAAAGCAGCGTTTGAGGCTTTTTTAAGAATCATGTTTTATTTACAATTTATAGACAAAACAGCAATCCTTGCTGCTTGCGTGTTTTCTATTGGCAAGCCATATGTTCTGGAGTCTTTACAAAGCTCTTTCCATTCTAAATAAAAAATGCACACCCGACGTGAGTTTTCAAAAACGTTTTCAATTCGCTGTGATAGCGGTCCAGCAAAAAGAAAACAGTTTTGAAAGCTCACATTTTTTTGTTTCAGAAATAAAAATAAAATGCTTTGTAATGGCAACAAACCACACAGGTTTATGTTTTACTGGGTACAACACACATATTGGACGGGTGTACACTGAAAGAGGCGTGCAAAGATTTCAGAAAACAAGCTCAAAGTGAGCTCTTTTCAGCCAGGAAGCAGTTCGAAACAAAACACGCATGCAGGAAAGAGCACCGAGTCGGAGTCCCAGGAAAAGCAAAACCTTTGTCAAAGATTCCATTGGGTGAGCGCTTTCAGGTCACTAAACAAAATGCCATTCTCTGTTTTTCTAATCAACTTTATTTTTGTTTTGTGACCAGAAAGTGCTCACCCGATGCTAACTTTGAAAATGTTTTTTTATGTTTCGCAGGAATCCTGACTCCATGCTCATGTCGTGTGTGTGTGTGTTTTTTTGTCTGAATTGCTTTTATAAAATGCTTAAATGTTTATTTTAAAAAAGCTAACTAAAAGGCCAACAACTGTGCGTGTTTTCATCCAAATGCTAAAACAAATATCAAGCAGTGAGGAGCAAAGGAGGTTGGGGGCTAGTCATGAGCAGATGTAGGTTGTAATGAAATGCCAGAAGCGAAGTTTGGGAGGTGTTGGGCTAGGGGAGGAATGGCACGGGCAGATGAAGTGATTTAGGAGTATAATTAAAATTAAGTAACTCTGCAGGCAGGGGATCGACAACAAGCTTGGAGGAGATAACGTTGTGTCTGGCTGAAAAGCACTTGGAGCAACAGGGAAAAAAAAAGTCCCTGACAAAAATACTATAATGGGACGAGTGGAAGGGTACAAGTACTAGGGGCGTGCTCCGTGGGAGTAGACAAAGGAGGAGAAGGTGGGACAAATAGGAAAGGTTAGCCACTTATAAGCAAGGATATTAAAAGGACAGTGACATAAACTAATGAGAAGCAGTGGGCGGAATTGAAGTCTACAAAGAAGTATATACTCGAAGGCTCGACCTAAAAAGGGGCAAATTACAGAATACTAGAAACTACGTACACGTCAATTATAAGAATACAGAAATGGAAAAAAACACTGCAAAATGCAGAATACTAGAAACTGCGTACACGGCAATTATAAGAATACAGAAATGGAAAAAAACACGGCTAAATGCAGAATACTAAAAATACGTACAGGGCAACAGCAAAAGTAGAGGAATAGAAAACACAAAACAAAAGGGTTACTTACATGGTAGCTGGAGCTGCCTACCACTAGGCACCAGGGATGAGGCGCAGGCGGGCGCCTGTGGGTGGAGGAGGGCCTTGAACTGCTGTCCAGGCGGCAGTCGGATGGATCAGGGGCACAGGGCCAGGCTGGTGGAACCAAGTGGACTCCTGGCCAGAGCCATCCCACACAAATAGCATACTGGAGAATGTTAGAAAGCTGGGTAGTAGGAATTTTATGAATCCTGCAGATTCTGATACCTTCACCTGACAGAAAGATAAACAAAATTAGTGATATTAGGCAAAGTTTGTTATTTGTCATGTATTCTGGATAACAATTCATAGAGGAATGCTTGCAAGTCACACCATTCTAGAATCTCCTAGATTTCTAGTTTCAGAAATGCGTATGTTTGCCAAGTTTGCCTGGGTGCCAGCCAAGCTCACGCCTAAAAATTGCAGTTACTCACGACACCAGAAGGGGTGAATTTGAAAGGCAAAAACTTGATGGCTCATTGTTGTGTTTTAGGATTTTTCCTGTTGCGGGCAGCAGGCCCAGTCACCCAAGTGGGACACTGTTTTTTTGGTAAAATGTGAAAATGCTGGTTGGTAGGGTGGGAACCTCACATATTACAGAACTTTCCCTCACTAGAAACATGAGAAAACTACATTATTGTAGGCAAGGTTTATTGTCAGTAGGGCATTCTGAGTTAGACAGCATAGTAAAATTCCTGGCAGAGTTCCCACTGTGGACTTTCTGGATTGCCTGGTTTAAAGAACTCTGTGAGGTTGGTAGATTTCCCTGGGTGCGGACCAAATGCCGGCCCAAACACCACAAGTATTCACATTGTCGGAATGGGATAAATTTGAAAGCCAAAATCTTGATGGCTTTTAAGGACTTTCCTGTTGAGGACAAAAGGGCAAGACACTAAAGCAAGGTAATTATTTTATTGGCAGAAGTGTGGGTCACAACAATTGCACTTGCCTTGGTGTCTCTTCAGAAATGTCTAAGGTTAAAATGTTTCTCTGTGTGCAGGCTGAGCCTAGGCTTAATAACTGCAATACCCACATTGCCAGAATAGGCAAATGTTGTGACTTTTCCTGCAATGGTAAAAGGCCCACCCATACAAGCAGGGCACTGTTTTTATAAGAAGTCATGGATTTGGTCTAAGTTTGATGTTTGAAGGGACTTCTGGGTAAGAAAACATTGTGGGATTCGTTCGTTCGTTCGTTAAACTTTATTTCGGCAAATATTGCCATAAAAGTCAAGACAAGAGATAAATACAACATACATATATACATTTCACAATTAAATATAAGATGCAATACATACAATTGGCAAAAGATATATGGGTGTCTCCATGATTAAGCAGTACCGCATATAAAAATATAAATAACAGTTTATAAATTAATTAAAAGCCAGAACTGAAAAATTAATTAACTTGGATCGAAGAAACAGTGCATCATATACCTTTACAGGGAAGGGAAAGAGTGGGCCACCTAACAAAATATTACAGCTTGTGACCGAGTCGTTTTCTGATAAGGTACACATTAAATAAAAATCTACTCGTGCCAAACACCACTAATTGTGAAGTATTAGACTGAAATATGCACTCTGCTTCTTTGTAGGATCTAACCCCCACATATTTACAAACGGGTTTGATCCAACGATCCCTTGATTTCTTGTATACTGGGTAAAAGAAGAGTAGATGAACAACATCTTCTTTAGCCCCTAAAGTACAGAGAGTGCACAATTCACAACCCTTTACCCCTCCCCAATTGCATATGTAAGCATTAATCTGTAAGACCCCATACCTAAACTGTAGATATAGTGTTTTTGCCAGTGGGGGACCGATCTCATCCAAAAATTGTTCGAATTTAGGTGTATCTTTTATGTTCAAAAAATTCAAAGTCAGAATACCAATCGATGAACTATGCAATAGCTCTCCGTTGACATAAGACCAAAAGGTGTCCTTTACATATTTCCTGGTACATGTTGTCATGTTCTGAGGAACTTCCCATAGGTGTGATAAACCTAATCTCTCATACCACTTAGATACATATTTTAACAAAGGGGTATTCATATGACCATCTATCTGAGTTAATTCAGTCAATCCACTCTTGTAATCACTCAACTCCGGGGTTACCCATAACCTGACCCAATACAGCAGTGGTCTTAATAATGCTTGATAGTCTGCTCTTTTAAGGTTAATATCAAGGAAAACAGGGACTAGAGGAGTTCTTGTCGGTATTTTAAGTAGCCTTCGTACAAAGTGGTTTTCCGTTTTTCCAAAATTATTGTTACAATAGTAGCCCCAGAGTTCAGCACCATAAAGGGCGGCCGATTGGGCCTTCGCTTTATATACTTCAAGTGCCGGTGAGATTGCTTTAGAATAACTAGCTCCGTGTATTTTTAAAATAGGCATTGAGTTTTGTTTAAGGGATAAGATGCTTTTATCCATCTGTGCTTTCCAGGACAGGTTACTATCCAGCATTAACCCCAAATAATTAAAACTCCCTACCTGTTCCAGTTTTTGATTCTCCAGGGACAGATTAATCCTGAGGGATTTCTTTGGGTTTATGGACATATACTTAGTTTTGGTAGGATTTATTTCTAGCCCCTTCCCCACACAATACTTCTGGAAAGAATCCACCAAATTTTGCAAACCTCTCGGAGTTTGGGAAATAAGGATGGTATCATCGGCAAATAATAATGCCGTAACCGGCTCACCACCTAGCTTCGGGGAGTCATGTACACAATTCCTTAAATAGCTCGGAATATCGTTAACATATAATGAGAAGAGTGTAGGTGCTAACACGCAACCTTGGCGCACACCACGGTCTACAGGTATGGCCCTTGAGGTTTCACCTTCTTTTCCCCATCTAATTTTTGCATAGTTCCCTGTGTGAAGCTTGATAAGTTCTTTAAGTAGTTCCCCAGGGACCGCCATGTTCCTCAATGTAATCCACAACAAATTGCGCTGAACAAGATCGAAGGCGGCCCTTAGATCCACAAATGCCACATAGAGACTACCCTTCCTTATGTTTATATACTTCCAGCAGATGCACATAAACCTAAACACCTGGTCAACCGTACTGATTTTTATTCTAAAACCAGCCTGATATTTGGTTAATATTTTAGTCTCTTCAATCCAATCTAAAAGCCTATTTAAAATGTGTCTGGCAATATCTTTTGAAAAATGTCTATTAAACTTATTGGGCGGTAATTACTTGGATCATAGCGATCACCTTTTTTAAAAATTGTTATAATTTCTGCCCCTTTCCATGAATCGGGGATCGGTGTGCCTGCCACAATGGAATTACTTAGGTAATTTATATAAGGCCCCCACACATCCACATCATATTTTAGTAGATCGCCGGGAATTTTATCAGGGCCTGGGGCTTTGCCCATTTTCACAGCTAATAAAGCCTTATTAGTTTCTTCTAAACTAAAAGTTAATGGAGCAATACTCATTTCTAAGTTTGTCCCGTAGTCCCCGAAGGGCAAACTCTCCTTTTTGTTAGCATAGAGCTTAGTGAAGTGATCACACCAAGTATTTTCATCTAGGAAAATATCCTTTGTTGATCTACCCTGCTTATTTTCCTTAGCGATTAAATTCCAGAACATGCTCTGATCCCGTAACTTAGCTGCATTCAAGAGATCCTCCCAAAAACTTTCATCCCATGCTTTTTTAGCTTGGGCCATAGTGTTTTTGTAGGCTAGTCTACCGCTTTTTATATCCAAACAGTTCCCGGATTTTACTGCCTGGATCAGTCTTGATTTTGCTATTCGGCAATCTTTATTATACCATGGGTTCGCTGTCTCAAGATGGTTCCTTATCCTATTACCATCTTTTTTATACATTTTACTCAATAGTGGAGTTAGTGCATCTACCAGCTTAAGATGTAAATCAAGAACACCTTGTGTTCCCACTAATGCTGACTGTAAGTCTCCTACCGTTTCAGTAAATACATTATAAATATTTATCAGCGTCTTTTCTGTTCCCAAGATATATGGCCATCTTAGAGCACGCCTGTTATTGGTTACCTCTAACTCCGCGACCGTGGTATTTAATAGGGTCTCTTCTTCGGATCTAATAATAAATGATTGAGAGTCCAGCCATAGTTGGAGGGGGAAATGATCACTCTCCGTCCTATGGTCTATCTTGAAATCGGTTATTTGGTCCCATATATTCCGGGTAGCCATTACAAAATCTATATGTGACCTGGAATTTCCCTTAAAATAGGTTGGAGCTGCTGGTCTGTCTGATCGAAATCGACCATTACAAGCCCTTAGATCATGTACCACAGTAAACTGTAAAATCTGTAAAGCGGCTATTGTGCTTTTAACTGAACTTGCAGATTCTAAGGGCAAGATATCATTAGGCGCATCTTGTTCATCAAGTAATTTTTCCAACCCCAAGACAGGCTCATATTTACAGTTAAAATCCCCACCAACTAACACCTTTACATTATCTCCTAATGAATCTAGAAAGGAATCCAAGAGTTCTACCACCTCTGATTCCTTGTTAGATGGGGACGGTCTATTATATATATTTATTAAATGTATGGTATCTTTCCCTCTTGTATCAATTTTAAGGCCTAGTAGGTCCGGAGAGGGGATGGATAACTGGGTGATATCTATTTCTATAGTCACTTTAACCCAGATAACCAGCCCCCCTGAGGCTCTACCTCTAGTTGATGGAATAGCATACGAACAGTATGTTTTATACCCCAACCTATGAGGGGTTTCTACCATCCAAGTCTCCTGTAGGAATATGATATCGTAATTCTCAATATAGGAACACCATACCACATCCTCAAGGTTCCTGGCTAGGCCAGCTATATTCCAAGATATCAGTCTAATATTTGTTTTCCCTATTACACAGGGTGAATCTAATACTATAGGTAAGTTGTCTTTTTCTGTAACATCCTCTAGTTCAACTAAAGGATTTAACTCTTTGTCTTGATTATAGTCTTTACTAACGTCATTAACCTCCATAGACACTGTGAGGCACTTATCAGGTACGCCCAAACTGATTACCTCACTCAAAGTAGAATAAGGGAATTTAACGCTGTTTACCAATTTAACTGTCCATGGATTTCTGGGGCTTGAAGGTACTATAAGTTTCGGTTCTAAATGTTCTATACTCTGTTTTTGTTCCCACGTCTGGGTATATACTAACATTTCTGTGATAAATTCCCCTGCTCGTGGGAGTCAATCGTTTTCATCCAGAGTACTTAGTACCGAAAATCTATTTTCAATTGGAGTATAAAAATTTGTGTTTCTTCTATTAGTCAAGAGTCTGTGTTTTTTAGGAAGTTCTGATGTACTGGCTAGATGTCTATAAAAATAACCCAGAGGATGCACACCCACGTCAGACTCCTCTACATCCAAAGAAGCTGCTCTAAGAAGAACAGTCGCAACATGTTGAGGGTGCCTAAAATTAACAATTACACAATCCCCCTTACATTTTTTCCTCGCGTTTCCGATCCATGGTACCCGTCTAGTAGACAGTATATGATCGGATAGATGTGGGGGGAAGCCACAATTTTTGTTTAACCAAGCAACTGATTTCCGTTTGAGAGAATCATGTGATTCCTCACGGAAGTTCATTGCTGTTGGGTCTAAGGGAGGGACATTCGAAAGGACTATGACATATGCCTCACAATCAGGTGGGAGATTAATATGATTTGGTCTGTTCACGGGAGTAGTGTGCCTCACGGTATTAGATGCAGCTGCTTTCATATGAGAGGTACTATCCACCATACATGGTGGCTCCCTAGGTTCTGGTAAACATAGCCTCTGTGCTACAACCAATTGTGCAGAGTTACCGGATTGGACGGGTAGCTCAGACTGTTTCATAGTCTGTTCCTTACACATCTTATCTAAAAGACCACCCAACCTAGATACCTCCGTAGATAACAATTCAATTTTTTCCATAAGAGGTTTAGTCATATGGTCTAGTTTTTCCTCAAATAGCTTAGCGATGTGACCCAAGAGATCACAATTCACATCGTCCTTATTAATTATAATCTCGTTATTAGCTACATTACTTCTATGACCATTTTCTATCGTTGGTTTAAGATGTATGTTCCCCCGCTTAATTTGCGTTTTTCTGCATTTTCTAACAGCTCTCTTAGGAGGAGAGTGAGACAATGCAGACTCACTCGGGGGCTCCAATGGGTCTTGAATTGGTGGTTCTAAAACTGAGGGTAAAATGGCTGGGTTTTCCAAAGGGAAAGCTTCAATATTAGGGGGATCCACCACAATAGAACCGCTACCATCGTCTACAGAAGAAAAAATTTCTGAGGTGGACTCCTTCCCTAAGGATTTCCTTCTATCAATGTTTATCTTGCTCACCATTTTAACCAAGTAGTTATCCAGGGTGGAAATATTTTTAGCCATTCTACACCACCCTCACGTATATAACAACCACTACTAGTATTGATAAAATACTCGATAGACTGTCTAGTATTTGTAGCCCTGCCCTACACAGAGCTTTTGTATCGTAACAAAGTATAGGGCACCTACATATATCAGCAATAACACAGAACAACAGGTGTATATGACCCAGAAGGCACAATAACTCAAATTAATGGAGCCCGAGTATACAGCTTACTGAAGCGTTATCAGATTAAAATAGAAGCAATTAGCAGCTTAGCGAATTGGCCCAACCCGACCCCTTCCGGCCCCCTAACGGCCACACAGCGACCCGCGGACCCGCTCAGCCAGGGGCAGGATCAGTCTAATAGTGTCTTCGGGCGCGCAAAATGCGTTGGCTCCGCTTCCGGGATGCAAGGGGTGCAAGGGGACCTGGGTAATGTAGTCCCGTCCTGTCCCGTCAGATGCTCCCCCCACACAGCGGTCGCGATGTCAGGCGACGGCGGGGGGGAGGCGTGGAGGCCAGCAGAAGGAAGGAACAGCAGCCTCAAGGACCACAGGGGCACACAGATATGCAGCACGATGCGGGCGTAGGTAAATTCACTGTAGTCTCTGACTTGGCCCCATGACGTAAGTGACCAACCAAGATGTTTCCAGTTCCGTTGCTTGCAGAAAGGAGAGGTGTGAAAGGAGACTTGGGGTTTTAGATAATCAAAAGTGAGGATGAAGGTAGTTCCAAATGAGTAAGAACGACAAGTTGTTAGGCTGTAGTTTCAACCAGACTGCGCCTTTGGCAGACGTGGTAATCGCTCCTCCTCTTGTAACGCTGGAGAAAATGATTTGACTGATGTAGCCTCAGCCTAAGGGGCTAATAGCCGTAGCAAGGAACGAGCGGGGTCTTTTAGAAGCAGAGCGCATGTCAAAGTTAATAAAGTCCTGTTAACCCGACTCCGGGCTCCGTGTCCTTATTTCAGGCCCACTCTGCAGGCTGGATTAAAAAAGTGCCCCCCGTGCTTAGGGCCTAGACTTCACAGCCACCAAACCAGTTAAACAGTTCAGTTAAGTTAAGCAGTTCGGTGCTTGCCTAGCAGCCCTCACCGACCTCTCCTGCTGCCCCCCTCTGCAGCGTCCCACGGCGTCCAAAAGCTCCTCGCTCGGCTCCTCGCGTCTCGTCCCCTGGGCGCAGCTGGCTCCCACCGAACACCAGACACAAAGGGCGCCAGACACTCCAAGCCCAGAACGGGGCGAGGGGAGGTACAGTCGGGGTCCGGACCTCGCAGCCGCTGATGAGGGACAGATGATACGGGGGGCCCGGCCCTTCCTCCTGATTCCAAGCGGAATCTTCCATGGGCTGTACACCTCCGACGGGGGCAGAGCACCTCTCTCCGGAAGCGGCAGCCACCTACTCCCTGCTGCCGGGCCGGTCTGGTTCCGCTGGATGTTGCCGGTGTTCTCTGCGGATCTTCAGACAGCGGCGATATAGCGCTACGTTGCAGCTCGCGAAGTGCCCGCTGCGTGCCGAGCCCTCCGTCTGCTGACGGGCTCTGAATCGTCCCTGCTCAAGGCGCGCCCGGCCCGAGGCTGCTGGAGGCCTCCGCGTGCGAGCGGACCGGAGTTGGCGAGTAGACTTCCCGCCGAAGAGAGCCACCCGGCCTGTACCCTGCGTCCTCCTGCACTCACTTCCAATTCATTTGGATTCACACCAGTTACATGCCTCTAGGCAACGATGGGTGCCTAGTTTTCAG
This sequence comes from Pleurodeles waltl, assembly GCF_031143425.1. NCBI lineage: Eukaryota > Metazoa > Chordata > Amphibia > Caudata > Salamandridae > Pleurodeles > Pleurodeles waltl. The sequence goes on from NC_090450.1 coordinate 42,262,586, forward strand.
ATATGTCTGGGTTACGTAGCTTTCCCAGTGTGCTGGCCGAGACCCAATCCCTGCAGCTACTCACATCCGCAGAGTGAGTGAATTTAAATCTTGATGTTTCCTTGTTGCTTTTTTGAATCTTTTCTGTTGAGGATGATTGGACCCGACACTCAAGTGGGACACTGCAGTTATCGGGAAAAGTGTAGAAATGCTGGGTGGTATGATTTTTTTTTAACCCATAAATTCCTAAATGTACCCTCACAGGAATGTAAGAAAAATCTGTAAATTTAACCAAAGTTTAATGTTTGTAGGATAATCTGGGTTGGGCCGAGTGCAGTGCCACTTTCCCTGCGCCCCTTAGCTACCCCTACCGCCACCATGTTTGCGACCTATTTAAAATATGGTGCACCATGGCGCATGATAAGGGGCAATAGCATTATTCTATGTGATGCAATTGATGTACTCTGCAGGAGTAGTGCCAAAATGTTGGCACTACTCCTGCAGAGTACATAGGGGCCCGTTCTAAATAATGGAAGCCCCCTTTTAAAGCCTGCTCCAAGCTGCCATTAAAAGTGCCTCACAAAATGGCGCAAGGAAATCTAACAGATTTCCTTGCACCAATTTATTGCCCTCCCCCTAACAGGGGAACACCCTTTTTGCATACGTTATGCCTGGCACAGGCATAATGGAGCGCAAAGGGTTACACAGTGGCTCAATGCATGCATTGCACCATTTTGTTAATGTGGTGCGAGGATTTTGGCCTCGTTGGGCCACATTGACATAAAAATAAATTATGCTAATGTAGCGCAAGGTGGCACTAGGGGCTATCCCCCATGGAGTGCCAGCCTCCCCTCACAAAGCCACCTTTTTGATGACAGAGATTTTGCCAGCTACAAAAAAACATGCAGGTGTAACTGATGCTTTACAATCAACTTCAAAATAATACAGATTGGACCAGTGTTCAGGTCAAAAAAGACATGCAAAGTGCAATTTGCACCTGTTGGTTGTTGCACTATTTTCCTATCCAGTAATTTCTCAAAATATTTTTTTAATACATTTCTGGACAGGAGACTTCATTCTCTGCAGTCCTGTATTTTGATTAATTCGTTTTCCTCATGTTGGCTTTGCAACGGAGCAAACCACTTGTGTTCAATATATAATCAGCAATATTTCAGGGATATTACTGTACCCAGTAAATACTAGTACCGCCAGCAGTGGTATATAATAGGTGTGATACTAACCCACCATTCAAGGTTTTCGGGGGCAATGCATTAACACCACATACATTTCTCTGTTACAAGGTGCACTCCTTTGATACCCTTTTCTTTCAAAAAGTATCTTCCACTCTGTTTTCTAGTTCTAGATCATAACATAATTGCAGGGGTGGCTCCTCCATTAGGGCAAAGGAGCATCGCCCCCCACACCCTCCACCTACCAGCAGCGGCAGCTGCAAAACCTTTTCAAGAAAAAGGCTGCCGTTGATGTCCTGCAGGAGGTTTCTCACCCGTAGTGGGCATCAGATGCTCAGAGCATCCAAACAATTAGCTGGGAACCTGCTCATTCCAGAATCCAGCACACATGGAAAGGGTACAAAGAGGAGTAATAATGATACTTCTCCCCAGCATGCCTCCCCTGTGAAGGCATAGAATGTTGACGCATTCCCAGGTCTGCCACTCATCGTAAATCTGAGAATGTCAGATTTATCAAAAAACATGGGTGGATGCTTGGAACATCCACACCCTACCCATGTAATGAGTTCCTGTGGCATAGTAAAGCAAGGTAGCAGTTTGTGCTGTTTTGCATCACTCCAAATTTAACAAGCATCACAGGGCCAGGCAAGGTAGCCTTGTATGGCTTGGTAAATCTCATCTAGGTTTTGCGCTGCCCTTATGTTACCTTTTGTGGTGCAAGGAAATGCAAAACTTTGATTAATATCAAACTAAAGCACATAATCTCAGACATTCATTTATTTTATATAGTTTTGACACAAACAATGGTAGAGGTTTTGCATTACAAGCTAGTAAATCTTCTTTGCTATAAGCTTTCCACTTGACAAGTATTAAATGGATTCTCAATATAAATTACTCAGTTGAACTATTATTACGATTTTGTTGATTCCAGTGGGAAAAGTGTTAGCAGATGCATTGCAAGTGATGGTCAAGCAACTCTATTCCCCGCTTTCACTAACAGCAATCCTCCAAGCCAATCTCCATCGCCGTCTCACTTTTTCTTACAAAACCAATAACTTATCCACCTCTTCTGTTCTTATCAGTTATAACATTTTATGACCAAATCTAGTAATGTTTTTCTTCCCTGGCTCACATTTGGACGGGATTCTATGACAAATCCTTGTAATTAAATTCAGGCTCAATAATCCGATTGAAAGACATTTATTTTGAGACACGCAATTAAGGATGCTTTTTTGTTGAGCAGTGACTTCAAAAGACCCTGGAGTCTTAACATGCAGAAACTTGTATCGATTTCAGAAGTCCCTGGAGTACTATCAATAGGGTTAGTTGTATCAAATTTAAAGTGTCTGGAGGCCTTACAAGGCGTTTACTTGTATCAATTTGGAAAGTTCCCAGAGTCTAACAATGTGTTTACTTGTATCTTGTTGCACAGGGTAAGAGTAACTGTTGTCCTCTTAAATGAGGACAGGAGAAGGATGTCAAAGTTGAGCACATATTGATGCCTGTCCAGGAAGACCCTTTCTAGTCAGACAAAGAAAAACTGAGTCTACACCAAATGCACTGTACCACACTCATCCATTTGTGAAACTTGTTGTCTTTGCCCTCTCATATCCACTGTACATGCTGTGATCCATTTATATCAGGTCCATTCTACAAAAAAACATATTCGGTGAAATAGGACATCTTAGTTATTATTTTGCTGAGTAATAGCAAATCAAAGTTGTCATGCAAAAGATTTATGCAGTAAAGAAAAATGCAACTGTTAGACAAAGAACATCACACATTGTGGCACCAAAACTATAGAGCATTAATGCAACCCCAAAATAGTCATTTTGGCCTTGTGGACCCCTCGACAGTCACAGCGTTCCGCCTTACCCCAATGGATTATTCCGACTTTCATCTGAAAGATTTAGACCTATTCACAGGTTAAACATTAATTGTGTTCCAGCTGTCAAATCCTATTTCATGCCAAAACGGGATTACAATTTTCTAGGTTTTATTGCACCTGGAATTACCTAGTGCAGTAAACCACAAGCATTGTGCTACTTGCCAAAAGCAGATGGAAGTGTAAAAGAAAATCCAACACTCTGCATAGAGGACTACCATGTTACCAAAATAGCCAAGGCAAATGCCATTTCTGTGGACCAGTGGTTCACCCTTGAGCAGTTGGAGCATTTCATCCTAAAATCCATACAGTTTGGTGAAAAATTCATACATTTCTTCTCAAAGCAAGTGAATGGAAGTGAGAAATGAGAGAGAAATAAAACTTGGAAATAGGTGTTAAATGAGCTGGTATCAGGGTCTACTTTTTTGGTAGAATGTTAGAGGACCTTGGTGAACTGATACATGTAACACCAGCAAGAGCTGACTTTTCTAAAATCCTCATTTCATTATGGTAACATTGCAATAAAGATATACTATAGTTGAATGGTTCAGGAAAAATGTGCAGTGCACTGTTCAGGATAACACAACAAAGACTTGTTTAAAATCCTTGTAAGTGTGCAATAACACTATACTATATTACAAATGTGTAAGTATAAAGGCACATATGCAAGCAAATTCACATTCTCAGAAGCCATGCTTAGTGAATGGCCCACTAATAGAGGAAATATGCAGAGTCATATTTTGCATCCTACTTATTATTTCCGATTACGGAGTCATTAGCTCAGCAACTCAAGAGCAAACAAGTGCATTATATCAGTCTTAAGTTCTTCATTGTCACATTCTCCATCATCCTCAAATGTACTAACCAGGAAAGCAGGGACAGTACATTTATTACAATAAGCAGATTAGATGATGCTCACAATCAATTGAAACATATCAAGTTATTATTATTGTTAATAATTGTACTCAAAATTTCAAAAATCTTCATCCCCCAATTCCTGAATATGTCTGATAGAATGCCCAATGATCAGCCCACTGCTTATTCACATTTGTCAGTTGGCAGATTGACCACATTGACTTACATGTGGACATTTAGCGCCCATGACAAATTGATGACTTCAAATTCCGGCCTCCATTGTCAAATGACCATACAATGCTAGGAGGTTCTCTGAACATACCATTGTCTTCTGGAGTGGTTAATAAGCCCTTAAGAAAAAACTGAACCTATTGCAAGGATAAAATGATGGGCGCTTAAAATGCAGAAACCACCCATTTAGTGGTAAGAGTAGCTGTACAATTGTAATTGCAAATGCTCTCCAGAGCTGAATCTCTCGGAGCTTTAGTCAACATTGACATCTGAACTAAATAAGGCAGCAAGAAGTTAAGGGAATGCTTGGGGTGACATGAGAAGAAAGTGTAGATTGGACCAGCCTGCTGCTGTGGCTAAAGAAATAAGACAGATGAAAGCTCAGTTTAATAAGATTTTGAGATCTCTATGCACCAACACTAAGAAAGATCAGCTAATGAAAGAACATATTAAAGGGATCAGATCAAGCGACAGAAAAATGCTCTAGGTCCAAATGTACATGGAAGAAGACAGAAAATTGGCAAGGGTACATGCAGTCAATAAATTCAATGATTCCCAGTGTTTTTGGCCCATAATGAATGACCTCATGGTGAAAAATCCCAAACAAGTAACATCAACAATTGCTCCCACTACTTGAGAGAAGTAGATAATCAAGTTGTATATGAACAGCAGTGCTATGTCAATCCAAGAGCGCCTTAAGAAAGGCATATCTGGCTCTGGAGTCCTAATCATCACAATATTGGTCTCCTCTCAGTCAGTGGTGCAAACTATCTAACAAATCTGGCGCTATGGAGCTCCAAGCTCAAATGGCATTGTGGGGCTTCAGTCTTTGAAACCTCACTGCCAAGGTGGGCCAAGATTCCAGCTGAGTGTGTCATTATTAGTTCCCATTCACAAAAGAGGAGACTTTAATTCTCCTGCTAATTTTAGTCTGATTGCTCATCTAAATATAGAGGGTAAATGTTTCGCTTGCATTTTAAACCAAGAGCTGGAAAGTGGGTCAAAGAGAACCAAATACTCCCTTTCTTTCAAACAGGATGTCAAAAAGGTGGATTGTAGACACATTGAGGATGACCTATTTGGTCTTTCTAATCTTATTGAAGCGATTAGGGTCAAGAAGAGGAAATTAGTGTGTTCTGCATTCATTGACTTTTTACAACACTTGTGGTAGTGTGGATAGAACACCTCTGTACGTCAAATTAGAAAAGTGGGGTATACCATTACCCCTGTTTAAAGACATAGGCCCTGATTTATACTTTTTGATGCTAAACCGCGCTAATGCAGTTTAGCATCAAAAAGTATACCACTGGCTAGCACCCTTCCAAGACAGCTGCTGGGCATCTTATTTATGGAATGGCGCAATCCGGCGCAAAGGGTGGGCTAACGTCATGGAGAATTACATTAGCCGGGTTGGGGTGGCGGTATAGGAGTAATGGGTTTAGCATAAAAAAATGACGTTAGGCTGGTTAGAGTAAAAGAAAATGATTGTAAGCAGCCTAGTGTCATTTATTGACACTAAACCTACTAAACCACATGACTCCTGTCTTATAAAAGACAGGAGTCATGCCCACCACCCCAAAGGCTAGCACAGGGGACAAGGGTCCCCTGGGCATGGCCATTGCACCCAGTGCCATGTATGGGGGCCCATTGCTGAGCCCCTATGGCACTTTAAGAAAAATATGTAAATACTTACCTTTACTTACCTGTACTTACCTTGGATGGGGTCCCCCATCCTCCGCTGTCCCTTTGGTGTCGGTGGGCGTGACCCTGAGCCTTGAGGAGGGCACCTGTGGGCTTATTCCATGGTGTTCCACCATAGAAATGGGCCCACACGTCACCTAACGCCTGCCCTGACCCAGGTGTTAAATAATGGCACTAAGCAATCTTAGTGCCATTATTTACGCTGGCTTCCCTCCCATGCACCATTTTTGCACAGGAGGGTGAAGAAGGCGCTAGGGCCTTTGAGTAATTTTTTGCCCAGGAACGCCTACCTTGCATCTCATTGACGCAAGGTAGTTTTCCACAGGCAAAAAATTAGTTTAACGCCAATATTTTGGCACTAGACATGTCTAGCACCAAAATATTAATATGGAGTTAAGTTTGCGCTGAATTAGCGTAAAACAAAATTACGCTTTTTCAGCGCAAACAGAGTATAAATGTGCCCCATAAGTTCTGTGTATACTGACACATGGGTAAAAAACAATTGGGCCACATCAGAAAAGATCTCAACCAAGAAAGGCCTCAAGCAAGGGTGTATTTTGGCCACCTTATAATTCAGTCTATTCTTAGCGGACTTGAATCAGTAGATGGATGAAGAACGTTCCTCTCTAATGCATCTTGCTGGCCAGAAAAAAATCCAAATCTTACAATATGCCAATGACATGATCTTCATTGATCAGATGCCTATTGGCCCTCAGTGGTCACTTGAAGCCCTAGCCCATTTTGTCTGTCCCCATAATAGCGCCATTAATTCAGCCAAGACCAAGGTCATTGACTTTGGCCCTAACACAATGAAGAGAGGTTTTTGGTCATTAAAAAATGTTCAGCTAGATAGGGTGTTGGCCAATAAATATTAAGGGATCTGGCTAAACGAGAGAGGGTGCATGATCTAACACATCAAGTACTTAAGAAAGCTCCACCCAAGCTTTGACGTTGGCCTTTCAAGGTCTGAACAAGAACTTGATATTCAGGGACTTAAGAGTACTCCTTATGTTCATCATGAACAATTTAATGCCTAGTATTGCCTATGGGGCTCGCATTTTAAAAACAAGCTTGGTAGCAGGCCGGGCAAGGCACAATGTAAATGTTTCTGTCAACATTTTATGCTTACAGTATGCATATCCCTTCGCAGATCAGGAAAGAATTCAATATCACAAGGCAGCAGCTGCTATGAAAACCAGGTTCCTCTCATTTTGTGCAATGCTAAGAATTTGAGCAGTCAGCTCATTGAAGCATTTACTATGGCAGGCGATAACACAGGCTTACTCCACGTAGACACAGCACGTTGACGAATTAGAAGCTGGTGAATTATGGAGGCTAGCCTGCTGCAGAAAAAGTATTGCCAGCCTACTGTCAAAGCAAGCAAAAATAATCTCAGCAGAACTTGAGAGGAAGGATCTGTTGAGTCTACCAATCTGGGAAGTTAAGTGGAGGCGCAGACAGGAGGATAAATAAGGCGCTAGGGCCTTTGAGTCATCTGGAGACAGAATTGCTCAGCCACGTGGTGTTCATGTGCATGAAGCTGCTGCCTATCGGGAAATTTTGGCTGCACCCGCTCTTCGGAATTTTGAACATTCGCACGTTTTGTGGCAAGTGATTTATTTTTAAAAAGAAAATCAATGAGGTTATCAGCTCAGTTTCAGAAACTTTCAGTAGGGCAGCTACGGAACTGAACAATGCTGCTGGCCTACCTCAGTGAGAACATGTACAACGAAGAAGCAGATGTCTAATCTATTTTAGGAGCTCCGCCTATTACAAGTTGTCTTGTAAGTGCAACCAACCCCTACTGATGTTGTACTGCTTGTGAACTGCTGCTTTAAATGAGTTTTATCGTCACTGTATGTTTGGCTCCTCAAGCCCCAAGACACAGGGAAATAGTGAACTATGGAGAATCTGTATTTAGCTAAAGTAACAACGGTTTTAATCCCCGAGGGAGCACTACAAATGTGAATTTACACCGCAGCCCTCAATGGAGGCACTTTTTCCTATTAGCAAATAGTCGTAACTGTAAAGGAGTCCAATTACAAAGAGTTATTTATACTACAGGTCCCATTTGAAGCACTTTTTTCTTTTTAGCAACTTGTTTTAATACAAGAGAGTCCCAGCTAAAATCCTTCATACCCAAATTATGAACTCATAACACTTTTAGAATAGTTTTTGGCCCGGTACTTGATGCACTTTAATTGTTTTGGAACATGGCCTGTTGTGGTGAAGTAGAAGAGAAGTTAATAACTTTTTTCGGCTCCCATGGCTAAGCAGGGATAGGTCCGTAACCAGATCATCTCAAGGGGCATAGTATAGTCAATAACAGGGTGTGGGAGCAGTCCTCATTTATGTATAGTTTTATCCTCAAATACACCACAGAACACCTTTAGAGGTGGAGTCACATCTGAGGAGATGCTTTTATGTATATATGCCCTGTTGTGTTTTATTGTAATGATTGTAAATAATTGTACAGTTGGTTAATAACTCTAATGTAATCTAATCTTCCGCAATGGCCCCATGTGCACCAGTGGCCAGAAGATATGATTGTAATGGGCCCCAGAAATCTTTTGGTGTTTTGGATGGGGCCCCAGCCCATTCACAAGGTAACCAAGGCTAGACTATTGTTACATAGATGAAATGTGCAGATCTTTCTTGGTGTTGAAGTTTGTGAAACACCATACCACTGAAAAGAAGATATTCACAGAGATGGTTTGAAAATTATATTCTACATATCAGTGTCATGCAAACCCTGGCCCACAAAAACACTCTGGTGGTCTGCTAAAAAATCAAACCACATTCTGAAAGGGTAAGAGGTGTGGCCATCACATGCAATGGTTAAGGGGATTGGTGCATTTTCTGAGGCCTGCGAAGGGATAGGTAGAGATGCCAGCATATTCAGACAGTCTTTACCTGTGATAGAATAGATCAAGGCAAGATACATGTTTGCTGAATGGCACTTAAAAGGCACTCTTCCACCCCCCAGTTAATAGAAAACTTGAGTGCAGTTCCAGCAGGAAGAAAGATTAACAGTTCAACAGTATTTTTCCAGCAAAAGCACGTAGTTATTTCCCTAGGCGTGTCTCTTCTTAAGTAGGAGTTCAGCATAGTTAGGTTCTTGATAACTACCCATTCCACAGCAATAAAGTATCCCACCAAAAAAAAGACACTGAGAGCCTGTCAGAAATAGCAGAGCTAAGCTGCATATGTATCCTGTTTCCAGGAGATGACTGTTTAACTTAGGCAGAAGTGATAATGATAAATTATGATGAGCGCAACATTGCATGACTGTGGAGGGTAAACAAAGAAGTTGGGCAATGGAGTTCCAAGGCACACAAAGGTGGAATAGCTGTGACAGGGTCTTCCTTCTGAGGCTTGATACAGATCCAGAAACAACCAATAATGGACAGTCATCCTAGGGATGTGCAGAGCCTTGCGCTAGGAGGGCTGGATCCTGATTGCCACCACACAACACCTAACTGCTGTGTTTATTTATAAGCAGGGCTTGATAGAGGTCATGCCAACTAGGTTGCAGGCAAGTAAGGATCCAATGTCCAGGCTGGTTGGAATGGCAAGGCTTGTTCAGGCACTAGGGTAAGCCAGCTTGAACCTGAGAACTGAAACTGTAAGGAAAGTGTATAAGCTGTCTACAAGTTTGTAGGACTCCACCATCATTCAGTTTAAGGTCTAACTTCACTGTAGAAATCGGAGGGTTTGAGGACAACATCAAGGGCATCCCACAACTATCCTGTATAGGTTCAGCTTGGTTTTCTCTCTGTACAGTCCTAAAGAGCCATAAAGCAAAGGAAAGTGAATCAGGCCATTTCAGTTATTTCTCAGAACATAGCTTAACTATTTCATTACTGAGAGTAAAATAATTTTGCCCCCATTTCAAAGTCATACTTGCAGGGAAAGTGCTAATTGATTCCTAAGGCTTTGCAAATCTCCTGCACTATGAATAAAATGAAACGTGTTCCCTGTTTTCTAGTTTGGCAACTCAGGATTCTGAAAGTGAAATTAACTTCCTGTGAACGCACGTTTCAATTGCGATGTGACCATTAGCAGGTCAATTATACAATTATATGCTGTTTGTGAGTAGTAATTTTAGTGTGATCACATGCCCTGAGGTGTTTCTCCGCTCTTCTTTGGGGTCCCTTATCTTATTCTACTTGATTCATTGTTTCTCACACTAAGAAGCTCATTCCGCCAACCCAGATGTATCTTTCAGGGATGGTAAAGGAAAATAATCATTTTCTAAATCATAAATATGTGCATTAGCAGTACATCACATGGCTTCCTTTCTGGAAGTTGAATTAGAGAGGTCATATCCCCTGGACACTTTCTTATGAGTATATTGGTGGGAAGGACACTCATCTACCGCAACTTGTTGGGGCAAAAACAAAGCATTCTACAAATTCTGTACATATTGATCACTTTATATGGGTTCCAGCAGATGTTAGCAATCCCTTTATATCAAGAGGAGCTGAAAGTCATGCATCACTCCAAATCTGTACTTTGAGTCCACATAAATAGTTACAGCATATTTCTCAGTAACTAGAGCATGCCTAAAATTGGCTTATCTTCAGATTTGAGCAATTTAATACACAGTAAATACAGCAAAACCTGGAACAAGAACACCACCATCTTTTTTGCAACATGAAACATTCACAAAAAAAATATTGAAAGTGAGGTATGAGTGTGTCAGTCAAAATAATCCAGGGTTTGGTGATGTGTAGCTAAATCAGCCAAACTAGAGGTGTTCCCTCTTCATGGGTGGGTGTCAGAGATACAGGGCTCAAAGAAGGATTGTGAACAACAATAATATCTTGATACCTAGACAATTTGGTAATAGAAAGGTGTTGCATTTTTGTACAAGGGGGAACATCAGCATGGGGGCACTGCAGTAATCTAAGTGGTACCCAATACAATGTTTTTGGAGGCTTTGAGAAGATGGGTGGATGATACAGAGAGGAGACATGGTGGGAGCCCAGCAGCAACTGGCTGTAAAGCTGAGGAAATGTAGGCTACAATATGTTTCTGATCACAGTGATCTTAGACCAATACCCCATGGACAAAACTTTGTATTCATGATAATACGATGTAAAAGGTGTAGCACAATCAGGTAGGCCCAAAGCAGGGGCACTGGCCAATTGTTGTTTATTAGTAAAAAGGCATTTTCAACCTCTTTAGACTACTGCAAGGGTTCAAGAGTGTCTTTCCAGAAACAGATTTTCAGTTGCTTTTCTATAGCGGCGTAGCCTAGGATCCATTTTTCACTGTACCCAAGGATATTCAAGAAAGTTAATACCTGGAAAATGGCCACTAGATAGGGGACCTTATGAATTGCTTCAATACACTTAGGTAACAGGTAGCACTCGCAGGTTGAGATTTTATGACCAAAGTATCACATTTGGCTGGGCAAAACTGCAGTTTCTCCTTCCAAGCCTTGTTCCTATTTCTGGTCAATTAAGTGAGGAGGTAGAGTGAATTCCCCTTGGAGGGAGCTAAAATAACCGATGCCAAAAGCAGGTCATCAACACATTGCACCTAAGTAGAAACCCAACCCAGAAAACCCCATAATTGTCCAATTCTTCCTTTAATGCTTGGAGAAGGAATCACAGAGGCAGAATGAATCATTGGGGGAGCCTCTGCCCAAAAGTTGGGACCCTCAGAATGTTGAACGTTGGCATTTAATATTAATTACATTTTTACTTGTGTTAATATTACTTATAGTAGTATATTACTGACTGAAATAACACAAAACTTTGAAAATACCAATCAGAAATACAAAAGAGAACAGAAAAAAACAAATTCTATAAGAACTAAAATTGTAACTAGCAAGATATGTGAAGGGAAACACAGAGCAGAAAATTGGCAAATTCAATTGAGACACCCTAAATTTTAAATTTTAGGAGGTCTACGACTGGGCACAGGCTTTTCCTAAAAATGGTCAAAAAACTTTCATGAGTTTTAACTGGAAAAACATCAACTTAAGATAAAGAAACCTCAAACTCAAAACAATAGCATAATGATTCACAAAGCTTCAACACATACCGGATACCTCATTGAAGTCTTAACTTCAGGAACTAAGAAAACCGTTTTTTGACATCAGTCCTGTTGCAAATGAAAAACCAGAATGGAAAAGGGATCAAAAGGAAGTGGCTTGACACTGAGGAGTGAAAACTACAATATAGTGATGAAGATATCACAGCACAAATTGTCAAAACTGAAAATCTAAATTCTTCAAAGAGGAATCAATCAATCAATCAGTGTATTTGTAGAGCGCACTACCACCCGTGAGGGTCTCAAGGTGCTGAGGGGGGGAGGGTGCTGCTACTGCTCAAATAGCCAGGTTTTGAGCCGCTTCCTGAAAGTCAGCAGGTCTTCGGTCTGTCGTAGGGGCAAGGGAAGAGTGTTCCAGGTCTTGGCGGCGAGGTGGGAGAAGGTTATGCGTCTGCTAGTCGCTCTTCGGATGCGGGGGACGGTGGCAAGGCCGTTTGAGCGGAGTTGGCGGGACGGGGTGTAGTAGGTGAGTTGTCTGTTGAGGTAGGCTGGACCGGTGTTGTGGAGCGCCTTGTGTAGGTGGGTGAGGAGCTTGAAGGTTATACTTTTGTTGACGGGGAGCCAGTGTAGGTCTCTCAGAAGGGGAGTGATGTGGCTGTGGCAGTGGGCATTGAGGATTAGGCGTGTGGAGGCGTTTTGTATGAGTTGCAGTCATTTGAGGAGTTTGGCTGGGGCTCCTGCGTAGAGGGTGTTTCCGTAGTCAAGTTTGCTGCTGACGAGGGCTTGGGTGATTGTTCTTCTTGTATCTGTGGGGATCCATCTGTAGATCTTGCGGAGCATGCGGAGGGTGCTGAAGCAGGTTGAGGAGACAGCACTGACTGGCTTGGACATGAGAGTGTTGAGTCGAGGATGATGCCCAGGTTGCGTGCGTGGTTGGTGGGTGTTGGGGCTGCTCCCAGAGCGGTCGGCCACCAGGAGTCGTCCCAGGCTGAGGGGTTGGCACCGAAGATGAGGACATCCATCTTATCTGAGTTCAACTTCAGTTTGCTGTTCCTCATTCATTCGGCGACGGCCTTCATTCCTTCATGGAGGTTGGATTTGGCGATGAGGGGGTCCTTGGTGAGGGAGAGGATCAGTTGGGTGTCGTCGACGTAGGAGATGATGTTGAGGTTGTGTAGCCGGGGTACGCGGGCGAACGGGACCATGTAGACGTTGAAAAGTGTAGGGCTGAGGGACAAACCTTGGGGAACGCCGCAGATGATTTTGGAGGCTTCAGAGCAGAAAGGGGGGAGGCGGACACTCTGGGTTCTGCCGGAGAGAAAGGAAGTGGTCCACTCCAGAGCTTTGTCTCGGATCCCTGTGTTGTGGAGGCGTGTGCGTAGAATGTGGTGGCAGACGGTGTTGAAGGCAGCTGAGAGGTCCAGTAGGATGAGGGCCGTGGTTTCACTGTTGTCAAGCAGGGCCCTGATGTCGTCGATAGCAGCGATGAGGGCGGTTTTTGTACTGTGGTTGCTGCGGAACCCTGACTGGGGTGGGTCCAGGATGTTGTTTTCTTCGACGTAGTGGGTCAGTTGTCTGTTGATGATCTTCTTGATGACCTTAGCCGGGAATGGGAGCAGGGATATGGGGCGGAAGTTCTTGAGGTCTCTCGGGTCCGCCGTGGGTTTCTTGAGTAGGGGTTTGGTCTCAGCATGCTTCCAGCTCTCGGGGTAGGTCGCGGTCTAGAAGGAGATGTTGATGACTTTGCGGAGGTGGGGTGCGATGGTGGCGCTTGCTTTGTTGAAGATGTGGTGCGGGCATGGGTCTGACGGAGATCCAGAGTGGATGGAGCCGATGGTTTTGATTGTGTCGTCTTCGTTCACGTTGGCCCAGACGAGCAGGGGGTCGTGGTTGAAAGTGGGTGGAGAGTCTGAGGAGTCGGTGATTGGCAGGGTGGTCTGGCTGTTGAAGCTGTCATGGATGTCTGTGATCTTGTGGTGGAAGAAGGTGGCGAGGGAGTTGCACAGGTCTTGTGAAAGTGGCATGTCGTTTGCGCTGGATCTGGGATTGGAGAGTTCATTCACAATGTTGAAGAGCTCCCTGCTGTTGTGTGCGTTTCAGTCTTTGAAGGAGGTTTTCTTGGCAGATCTGATGAGGTGATGGTGATTGCGGATGGAGTTTTTGAAGGTGGCATGGTTGTCCGGAGTTTGTTCGAGGAGCCACTTTCTCTCCAGTTTCCGACAGGTTTGCTTGGAGGCTTGAAGGTCCGAGGTGAACCAGCTGGTTCTCTTGTTGGCACCTCTGTTGGAAGGTTTATTGAGCGGGGCGAGAGTGTTGGCACAGTAGTCGATACAGCGGCAGAGGTTGCAGGCAGCGAGATCAGGATTGGTGGGTTCGGTGGGTGGGTTTCGGGTGAGGCTGCTGTTCAGCTGGTCTTGGCTGATTTTTCCCCAGTTGCGGCGGGGGATCTGTTGGGTGCGGTGGTGTGTGGTGGGTTTCTGGAAGGTGAAGTGGATACAGCGGTGGTCGGTCCATGGGAGTTTGGTGGTGTGGCTGAAGGTGACGTGGGAGCTAGTGGAGAAGACGGGGTCCAGCGTGTGGCCAGCAGAGTGTGTTGGGGTAGTGATGAGTTGTTTGAGGCGAGGTTGTCGATTAGGGTGGTGGTGTTGGGGTCATTGTTATTCTCCAGGTGAAAGTTCAGGTCGCCGAGGAGGACGTAGTCGGCGGAAGCTAGGGCGTGCCTGCTGACAAGGTTGGCGATGGAGTTGCAGAACTGAGGCCAAGGTCCGTGGGGTCTGTAGATGAGGGTTCCTCTGGGGGTGGTGTTGGGTTCGGGGTGGATCTGGAAGTGCAGGTTTTCAGCGGTGCTGAGGGTGTCGTCCTTATAGGTCGTGACCCTGATGGTGTTCTTGTGGACGATGACAATTCCGCCCCCGACTCTGTAGGTGCGTTCCCTGTGGGTGATCTTGTAGATATCCGGAATGGCTATGGCGATGTCTGGGGCCGAGGAGGCGTTCATCCAGGTCTCCGTCAGGAAGGTGACGTCCGGGGTGGAGGTGTTGAGCAGGTCCCAGAGTTCGACGGCGTCTTTGCGTGCGGAGCGGGTGTTAAGTAGGATGCATCGGAGGTAGTTGCGGTCAGGCTCGGCAGGAGGTTTGGCAATTTGGAGGCTGGTGAGGCTGCATTTCCGGCAGGTGAAGGGTCCCTGGGTGTGCTTAGGGGAGGCCAGGAAGCAGGCTTGTGCTCGTCCCGTGCTGAGTGCGCGGAGGGTGCTGGCGGTGTAATGGCGTTGCTGGCCGTGCTGGTCTTGGGGACCAGGGGTCCTGGCGCTGGGCGCGTTCTGGGCGCAGACAGGCACAGACGGGCTTGCCTTAGGTGCGCCTTCGGCGCGCCAGAGGTGCATTCGCACAGCGGCTGCCATATGAGGGGAGGTGGGAGGAAGTGGCAGCAGGGAGGAGGGAGGGGACAGCGAATGGGAGAGCAGGGGGGAGGGGCCACAGGGACACAGCGTCATTTGTTTCCACATTTGAAAATACTGATTGGGAGACCTAGATAACAATGTTTAAATTTATGAGAACCATATAAATAAAAAGCTTTTTTGAAAACATTGTGGTAGAAACCCTGAGCATAAACAAAGGCAACTATAGGTTCAAACCACACAGTAATGTTCAGGTTCCAATAAGACACAAAAACACTGGATACATTTGAATCTTTGATCTTAAATGATTCAAATTGGTGAGATATTGAAAAAATGGTTATACGAAGCACGACTGTTAGACCTGACAGCCTTAAGGTGGTCATCTCCCAACTTTTTGCCTGCCTCCCTCCACTTTTCCGACACAGTTTTTGCTGGGTTATGTACTCTGCGCACTTTACCACTGCTAGTGAGTGATAGCATTTTATGTGCTCTCTCCCCTAAGCATGGTAACATTGGTTCCTACCCAATTGGCGTATTTAATTTACTTGTAAGTCCCTAATAAAGTAAACTACATGTGCCCAGGGCCTGTAACTTAAATGCTACTAGTGGGCCTACAGCACAGATTGTGCCACCAACATAAGTAGCCCCTTATCCATGTCTCAGGCCTGCCATTGCAAGGCCTGCATGTGCAGTTTCACTGCCACTTCGTCTTGATATTTAAAACTACTTTCAAGCCTTAAACTCTTCTTTTTCTACATATAAGTAACCCCCTAAGGTAGGCCCGAGGTAACCCATAGGGCTTGGTGCTACATAAGTAAAAGGCAGGACATGTACCTGTGTGTTTTACCTGTCCTGGTAGTGAAAAACTCACAAAGTTGTTTTGCACTACAGTGAGGCCTGCTCCTCTCATAGACTAGCATTGGAACTGCCCTCCTATACTTTTGAGTGCTAGATTCTGATCTGGGAGGAGTAGCCAGGTCATATTTAGTGTGGACAGAATGTTCATAGAAAACCCTGCTGACTGGTGAGGTTGGTTTTAATATTACTATTATAGAAATGCCATTTTTAGAAAGTGGGCATTTCTCTGCAAGTACTGCCATCTGTGTTTTACAGCCGGTCTCCAATCCACATCGGGTCTGTGCTGGTTGACAGCTTCCCTTGTGCATTCCACCCAGACAGCCATAAACACAGAGGACACTCAGTCACAGCTGCATTCATCTGCATACTGAATGGGTCTCGCTGGGCAGAAAGGGTGGAGGGGCTCTCTCTTACATTTCAAAGGCCAGTGGCCTGCTCTTACACAAAGGACTGATAACCCCCTACAAGGACCCTGGCAGACAGGAGTGGGCTGACAGGGGAACTTGTGCACTTCAGAACCACTCTTGGAAGTTTCCCCCACTTCAGAGGCATTTTCTGGTAAATTGACTTGGTCTCTGACCCCACCAAATCAGACACTTCTGGATCTACAGCTGCACTTTGTCAGAAAACTTACCTGGCTGCCCAAAGGACTCATCTGGACTGCTTTGCTGAGAAGAACTGCTGCCCTGCTGTTGCTCCTCTGCCTGCTGGCCTCTGACTGTGCTGGAACGACTCTGCCTTCCTGAAAAGTGCTGTCCAAGGGCTTGCATTGAGCTTGCCTCCCATTCTGAAGACTCAGGAACAGGAAAGACTTCATCCACTGGCTTTTAGCTAGATTTCTGACCTGAGCAACACCTGGAACGACTTCAGCGTTGCATGCACAGATGTCGCAGCCTGCTCCCACTCTGTAGACATCACTGCACGCCACGACCACGACCTGCAACAAAAGCCCAATGTTTATGTGACACAGCTGACGTCACGCAGGGTCATCACAACACTGCGAAATCAACACATCACGTCTTGACTGACTGGACCCAGCAACCCCACCGGGTCACCAAGAATTGACGCGCTGCTACCTACGCTGCATCAGCTCCCCCTGGAACTGGGTGGAACCAATGAATCACCTCCACCTGCCTCGCAGTGCAGAGCTGAAACCTCATCTCCCCGGATGCCATAAGGGACTGATGCCGCACTAGCCACAGCAACACCTCATCTCCCAACTCTGTGCGACGTTCGTGTGACTCCGTGACTGGCACCGGTCATGTTGGATTGTTGAGAACAACCCTATCAACGAAGCCATGGAGCTATTCTGTTTCTAAGGGCTTTAGTGGGATTTGATCTTTAAAAATTCATACGTACTTGTGTACATTGGATGTTCATCTTTTCAACAGTATTTTATTTAGATACATATTCTCCATTTTCCAAAACCTGTGAGGGGTATTTTTGTAGTGTTTTCACTGTGTTATTGTATCAATTCTGAACAAATACTTTACACATTGCCTTCTAAATTACGCCTGACTGCTCAGTGCCAAGCTACCATAGGGTGGGCACAGGATAATTTGGATTGTGTTGTGACTCACCCTGACTAGGATTGTGGTCCCTACTTGGATAAGCTGTATAACTCTGCCAACTAGGGACTCCATTTCTAACAACGACTAATAAAGAATTTTGCTTTTTACATTAGTTAGTAAATGAAATTGAGCTAACCTTTAACTTAGCAGGTAAAGGCAGTGCTTTAGTAGTTATGGTCATAGAATTTTACAAGGATAGTGATTGCCAATATGTGCACTATAACACCAGCTACATAACATTTAACAATAGAATCCTCACATAATTCATGTTTTGGAAACTGTCTTAAAGAAACCAGATGGTGAAGATGTAATTACAAAAAAATGAGAAAACATGTTTTACAAATCTGTTTATAGTCAAATTGGGGGATGAAAACATCTCCCAAAAGGAGAGCTGGACCCAATATTTTAGCCATTTAGCCCTAGATTCTTAGATGACATATTCCTAATATCGAAAGGTAGCAAATCCACATTGAATGAGGAAAAAGAAGAACTTAACCAGAACGATGAACACATCAGCTTTATCCATTAAATAAATAACAAAACAGAATGATCAACATTGAATAAGGTAAGCCAAATGTATATATACTACAACAATAGACTACAATAATGTGTTTCACTATAATCCATTTGCTTTAAAGAAGCATCTACCATAATCTCATCTATTAAGGACAAAGAGAATAATGTCCTTACCAGAAATGTTTTAAACAGCAAAACAAGCAATGTGCTCTAAATTCACAAAGGTAAGTTATCCTACTGAAATCATGCAGCAATAAAACAAGCAGAGGTCAAAACATGTAGTGAAGTATTATTGAGCTAATAGTAACAGAATAAATCAAACAGAATCGTGTTTATAGCAAAATACTCTACAAGCAGCACGAAAAGCAAGAAAATAATATTGCAACACAAGTAAGTTCTGCAATATGAAGCAGATTTCAAAGGTTTATTTATTGTCCACCACTGTTTACATATGAACAACCAAAGAGAGTTAAACATTTGTTAACCAGGGACAACAAGTAGAATAGTGTACAATGAGTCACACACAAATATTCTGTGCTACAATGTTGGAACTGTAATACCATTATTCCGGGTACAGAAGTTAGACAGTCATATAAACGAACCACATTTTTAATCAGAGTTACATCAACATCTAACACTCAAAATGTTATGTGTATGTTGAAATGCTGTCTGGTTTTATAAAGGTTGGGAAAATGAAATAAAAAATAAAGTCAAGCCTTAGTGAACACAAAAGTGTCATACGTAGCAGAAAGAGAGTCTTCAGTGGAGGTACACTTCAATAAAATGAGACCTATCATCACCCAACTAAAAATCATAATACAGGGATGTATGACCAAACATCCAAATAACAAGGTATTGTCAACAAGGTGTGGAAATAAAAAAGAATTACTCTGCAAAAGAAATCTTTTGGATAAAGAAATTGTCAGTTTAACTCCATAGAGATTCTTTGAACGCATAGAACTATCATGTTTTTTGTAATTCACTGCTCACCAATCCGTTATTAAAGATTTCTTTATGTATTAAACAGGAACTGTCTTTCATCGGTTGCATCCTTCCAAGACAAGTCCATGCATTATTTATGTATTTATGTATTTATTTATTTGTTATTAAATGTTCGACTCACCATACATTGGCGGTGATTCTAACCGCGGCGGGCGGTGGTCGCCGCCCGCCATGCGGTTACCGCCAAATGACCGCACCGCGGTCACAAGACCGCAGCGGCCATTCTGGCTTTCCCGCTGTGCTGGCGGGCGACCGCCAAAAGGCCGCCCGCCAGCACAGCGGGAAAGACCCAGCAACGATGAAGCCGGCTCCGAATGGAGCCGGCGGAGTTGCTGGAGTGCGACGGGTGCAGTAGCACCCGTCGCGAATTTCAGTGTCTGCTAGGCAGACACTGAAATTCCTTTTGGGGCCCTCTTACGGGGGCCCCTGCAGTGCCCATGCCATTGGCATGGGCACTGCAGGGGCCCCCAGGGGCCCCCCGGCACCCCCTACCGCCATCCGATGGCGGTAGGGGGTGTCAGAATCCCCATGGCGGCGGAGCGCGCTCCGCCGCCATGGAGGATTCTCAAGGGCAGCGGAAAGTCGGCGGTACACCGCCGACTTTCCGTTTCTGGCCGCGGCTGAACCGCCGCGGTCAGAATGCCCAGCGGTGCACCGCCAGCCTGTTGGCGGTGCTACCGCGGTCATTCGCCCTGGCGGTTTTTACCGCCAGGGTTAGAATGACCACCATAATGTTGTAAGATAGAACTTTGTTTCAAGATGGCGCTCATTTGAACCCATTAATCACACTTGTTTTAAATGGCATTTTGTCATACACAAAAGATTACCTTCACATGCATTTACATTTTTAGAATGTAACACAGAGAGAATCTTACAATGTATTTTATTTTAATCAGTAATTCACAGTCTGACACACGTCAGATCACATGATCATGATGGGAACCTGCGCTAACAGAAAAATGGGACTGAACTAATGAAAGATTCTTGTCTCACTTTTGCGGAGACAAATCATGGCATCAGGACTGCTACCAGATGAAAGCGTTACACAGGATTTAAACTAATAAGCTTTTTCTATTCTAAATGGCTCATGCTGCACTCTGCAGCTGTAAAATACACTAAAGCCCAAACATACAACTCACTAAATTTGTGTTACCACATCACCGTAAAAAGCACAAACATCTAAAACACCTGGGGCCAGATGTAGCAAAAATAAAAATTGCGACTCGCATTTTGCGAGTTGATGCGACTCGCAAAATGCGAGTCGCAAATTGGAATGGCAGAAAAAAAAGCGATCCGATTTTGCGACTCGCAGCCGGACTCTCAACGCTGTGTGCGAGTCCGCATTTTGCGAGGTCGCTGTTTGCGAGTGTGCAAAAACGAACTCGCAATTAGCGAGTGGGTGTCGCAAATTGCGAATACCTTCAAAATTGCTTGCAGATGCAGCAGAACACTCCAGAAAGCATACCAGAACACTCTGGAAACACTTCCTGGCACATGATGATGGCATCACAGCCAGGAAGTTAACAAATACACCTGGGAGGAGGGCTCAACAGTGAGCAGTGTCTCTGCCACTCACAGTAGGGTGCTGAGGAGTGGTAGGCACAGCACCATGGACGCAGCAGGGACCAGCCAGGCTGGCAGGAGGGGCAGGAGATCATAGATAACAGCCAGGACAGATTAATGTGGCACATGGCGTTAATGTGCCACATGACTGGTTGGCATTTTCCTGCCCATGGACAATTTCAACTTGTATATAGTTTCTTCATGACATTAATAAAACAGTTATTTTTGTTCCACTTAACAAATGGTTAATAGGTGAGTATGGTGGGAGTTGACACGTACCGTCCAAAATATTGCGTTGCAATGTGGTCCCGTCTCAGTCTGCCTTGATTAGCTAGACTCCTATCCCCATGATGGCGATGTGGTTGTTCTTGCTCTTCATCATCAGGATCTGGGTCTGCAGGGGTGAGAGGTAGCCCACGTCGGGTGGCTATGTTGTGGAGGATGGCGCATACGACTACAATTTTGAAAGCGGTAATGGGGGTGTATTGGAGGGCGCCTCCACTGCGGTGGAGGCATCTGAATCTTGCCTTCAGCAGTCCGAAGGTGCGCTCGATCAGGTTCCTGGTCCTCTTATGCGCACTGTTGTATTGCCTCTCTGATTCAGTTCTGGGTGTTAAAAACGGAGTCATGATCCAAGGCCTGAGAGCATATGCACTGTCACCTGTTGGGCACA
Organism: Pleurodeles waltl; assembly: GCF_031143425.1. NCBI lineage: Eukaryota > Metazoa > Chordata > Amphibia > Caudata > Salamandridae > Pleurodeles > Pleurodeles waltl. The sequence continues at coordinate 42,284,010 of NC_090450.1, forward strand.
AAAGTACACGGTTAGGAAGTCCAGATTGTCGTGCACAGTGACCTGTGTGTATGTCTGCAAGTGTCTGTGGCTCTACCTAGGAGGTAACCGTCTCCAAATTCCCCACGTTCCAGGCATTGATGTATCCCACTATGCCTAAAAATGTATGAGTCATGGGTACTGCCAGGAAACTTAGCTACGATGTCCGTGATGACATAATGGGCATCACAAACAACCTGTATGTTGAGTGAGTGGGTACACTTCCTGTTGCGGAAAATGTGTTCCAGATTAGCAGGGGGGCATATTTGAATGTGTGTCCCATCTACACACCCTATGACATGAGGAAAGTGGACAATGCGGTAAAAGTCCAGCTTGGTGCTGTTAATTTCTGCCTCATTCCTTGGTAAGTATATGAAGTGAGACATGTGCGTGACTAAGGCATCTAGGAATGCCCTGAGGAACCTTGACACTGCACTTTGGGATACCCCACCTGCCACGGCAATGACCCCCTGATAGCTCCCTGAGGCCAAGAGGTGCAGTGCGCATAGTACTTGCACATGCATAGGGATGGCGCAGCCACGCAGCGTCTTGTGTTCTAGCTGTGGTTTCAGTAAATCTATTAATTCTAGAATGGCTGCGCTGCTAAGGCGGTATTTGTCATAGATCTCCTCTTCAGTTTGCTGAAAAAGAGTCTGCCTGGTTCTATATATCTTCTCCTGTCTGTGGCCCCTCCTCCTCCTCTGCTGGGCTGCGTAGACTCTCCTCCTCAATGCTATCAGGTATATCTCCGCCATCTTGAGTAACCCAGATGCCTTCTGGGTCCCCTTTTATACTTTGGTAATGGTTACCACCTGCTCTGAGTTAGTGGTAAATGGGACATGCAAACTGGGCTTTTTGCGACTAGTCGTAATTTGCGAGTTGCAATTGCATAAGGTTTGCGACTCGCAAATTGCGACTTGCAATTTGCGGGTCGCAAAATGGGGTCGCAACGGATGCGACTCGCAAACGGGTCCCATCGCTTTTTGCGAGTCGGAAATGGGCTTTTTGCATCCCATTTCCGATTTTGCACTGTCGCAAATTGCGAATCGGCCCGTTTGCGAGTCGCAAACGTTTCCTACATCTGGCCCCTGATTCTAAGGAAGTCATAAACTTTTGGGATTTATATTTTCATGTGTAAAGTGGTTAGATTATTACCCTGGTTTCAACACTGATTAATGCTGCTCGCAATCAACATGAGCATACCGTTTTACATAGCTGTAACCTGTATTAATACACCCTATGTCTAATGGTGGTTGAAAACCAAGAAGGATTTTCCACACTAAAAGTCTCATGCGGCTCACAGCATCAGTAATATACAAAAATCAATCAATCGGATTTTTAAAGCAAGGCTAATCATCAAGTGGGTATCCAGGCTCTAAATCCTGGGAAAGTGTAGTTTTACAGAAAGTGCAAAGAAAGCTAACATGTGACAAACTGAATCTGTCCCATCAGCAGTAGCACAGTAAAAAGAGGACACTAAATCCAATTGCGGAAAGTGCTTAACTATTGATTTTATTACCCAGGGATAGGTGGGCCATATAAGGGATTTGAGCATGAAACTTAACTTTTTCTGAGTTTTCACCTTCCCTGATGCCAGGAGTCTGATTGTACAAGTCCTGCCTTTGCTGCTGCTACTGGACCAAGATGAAAATCATCCCAGTTGTTGCTGGAACCAAAGATAAGTCAGTTTTACTTCTTATCCTCAGAATTGTCGATGTCCATTAGCACTGGACTTGTGTATGTTAAAAAAATACTTGCAAGCAATAGATCAGTCATGTGCACTGAATATGTGCGTAATGGTGTAATTACAAAAACTTTAAAAAAAAACACCTCAACATATCATTAACACTCACTAACATGGTGGAGGAGCCAAGATGGCGACCGGGAAGGACGCTTGATTAAGCACTCCTCTCGGGCTCGCCACGGAAAAATTTGCAGGGCGCTCCTGGGGCACCGCTGCCACATCCCTGCAGCGGGATCTGCTTCTGCGGCCGCTCTCCACTTGCTTGCGGCTCCAGTTGTGTTCGGGCGGCCGGGTGGTGGTGCTGCCGCGGAGCGGACCGGAGCAGAAAGCTGCGGCCGCCATCTTGCCGGCCGCGCCGGGCTGGTCGCAGCCCCGGAATCTGGAAGAGAGGTGAGTGCGCGGAGCCATGAGCGACCCACCTCGCGAGGGCGTTAAGCCCATATTCTGTCTCGGTTCTGCCCTGGGCGGCCCCCCCCCCTCCTCGCCAGGATATCAGACATTGGGGCTCTCCCCCCCCCCTCCGCCGGGCATGGGGAGTTCTGAGGCACAGCGGCAAGCCGCGGCTGGGAACGAGCGAGGAGACGCACTCCCCCCGCAAAAGGCCTTGTGGGAGTACAACAATAGGCCAGGGGCAAATTCGCTCCATGAGCGGGTCGGGACCCGCTCCCTGGACCCCCCCGGATGCTTCACAAGGCTGTGGAGCCTGCCGGGCGGCTGTGAGCTCGGCCACAGCAGTTGCGCCCTCTCCAGGAGGCTGCTAGCCTGAGGTGGGTTTTGCACCAGATTGGAGGTCCTGACGGTGAGACGGGTGAACGGCGAGGGGAACTTGGAGTCATTGCCTTTGCCCTGTGCTGACTACCCCCTCCCGCCCACAAGGGGGGATGAAGGACGGGTGACGAATCCTTACGTGGGCCACTGGGGGTGCCTCCTTTATCTCATGTCTGATGGCGCGGTGCGCCCGCCCCGGGAGTCGTCTCTGAGCCTGCAGCTGGATATCGAGGCCACCACAGACGTGGTCCGCGCAGGGTCAGTCAGGATCAAGCTAAGCCATATCCTCTGTTAAATGGTGCTGACCTGCACCACAGGGTGGAATAGCACTTAAAGAACTGTGCGGGCCCGTAATACACTAAGCTCGGGAACGCCACTCCCCTACTCCACACCGAAAGAGGACCTAGAGCCTGGAGCTGCCTGCCGACCGGGGCTTGTGACACACGTGTGGAACTAGCGACGGGAGGTACTGGATCGCCTGAATAAGATCTCGCTTAGAGGACCATCAGCAGGGCCGAAGCCTCAAACACTGAAGTCTGCACTGGCGTGGCCCCGCGGGGAATTGTATGCCCTCCTCGCTTGCAGGGCACAGAGAACGCAGGTGTGCGCGTGATTTTAGGAGGAATCAGGCCGCAACAGATAAGTCAAAATGGCCGGAAGGCCCAAATCAGCTAAAAACCAGGATCGGAGCACGCAAGGCCAGGCACCCGGAGATCAGCAGCATATGCCCTCTCTGCAGTCATTGGAGTCCACGCTCATGTCCCATTCCTCACAATTCGAGAAAGTTCTGCAAGCAATCTTGGACACTAAAACCTCACTGGAAACCAGGATAGACACGGTATCGCAAGATCTGAACATCCTCAGAGTAGACCATGGCAAACTATCTGATAAAATGAAGACAACGGAGGCGGCGCTAAGTGAACTGGCCCCCACGGTAGCGGATAACCAAAAACAAATTCTCCGCCTAGATGCAGAAGTTAAGTCACTGCTGAGAAGAGCAGAGGAGGCGGAGGGCAGATCCCGCCGCAACAACATACGGGTTCTCGGTTTTCCTGAAAAATCTCTGGATCAAAGCTCAGAGCTCCTGTTGGAACACTGGTTAATTAAAGAGGTCTTGAATGGAACTCCATCCAAATTCTTTTCAGTGGAAAGAGCATACAGAATCTCCGGACGCCCCCGGCACCGGGCCAACCTCCGAGACCACTGATATCTAGGTTCCTAAACTTCAGGGACCGGGATACCATACTTCAACAGTTCCGCAGCAAAGGCCCATACAGGTATGAGGATTCGACTGTTCATGCTTATCCAGACTTCACTCAGGATGTGCAAAGGCAATGCAATTCCTTCACCCAAGTCAAACAACGCCTCCGGGAGTATGACATAAAATATGCATTAATGTTCCCCGCTAAACTTCGCGTAATAACAGATGAACGCACCCATGTGTTCACCTCTCCGGAAGATGCCTGGACGTGGATGCATGCCAAAGGCTTCGCCCAACCACGCGAGGCAGCCTGTGCTGACGAGAACTGGTCAACGACGAAACCTAGGAAACGATCTAAGAGGCACGCCAGGGGTCAACCCACGGAGGAACAGGCTGCAGAGGAGAGAGCCAGGGCCCTTAAAGAAACTCCCCTACTAACTCAGAACTCCTTTGAGACGCTTAGGTCCCATCCAGTGGAGGGCTCGGACTCGGACTCGATCAGCTCGGACTCTACATTAACGGAGGCATTGAGAGGCCCGGAGTTCACCCCCAGGTCCGCAGACGCACTCTGAACAAAAAACACTGAACTATCCCCCTAGAGGTGTCCAACCGCCACAGCCGGAGCACAGAACTGAACTTTGCTACTTCCTCCTGAAATAGGTGATCATATCACCTGAACTTCTGTATCCTTACACGTTTGCTCCTGGAGATAACTCCTTTATTCATATTGTGCGCAGCTGGTGGCGCAGAGCGGAGGAGGGGGGTGGGCGGAGGGCCGTGCCCTGGGAGCGCCCCAAGCTAATTATGGACCGTGTCTGCAGAAGGATGCGAGCCCCTAAAATGAGCCGCATCTGGATAGTATTATTGCTCCCCCGCAGATATCCATACGGATACACCTTAGCCCGCACCCACTATGGGTGTGTGGCCTGTTGCAAGTTCACAGTTGGGGTTGGGATCCAGTTGGGGAGGGTAAGAGGGTAACCATTAGTTAGTGCACTACCGGTCTGCTCACAACACTGGACAAATGCCCGGCGGTGTGGGGCCCGCCCGCGGGGGCGACGGGGGCGGTGGGGACCCAATGGAGCTTCCCGGGTTCCGGGGAGCAAGACATACATTCACAAATTGAATATGGCCCAATCCACAACCCATAGCACATACAAATATGACATAATCACCTGGAACGTCAGGGGACTGGGGACTCCGGGCAAGAGGGCCAGGGTGCACACACGACTCAAACGCCATGGCACACATATTGCAATCCTACAAGAGACTCACATGCGGGACTCAGACCTGCAGGATCTACGTAGTAAATGGGGAGGTCAGATTGTGGCCACATCCTATTCATCCTTCGCGAGGGGGGTACTCATATGGATAGCAGGAAGTGTCCCCTTCACTCAAACATCGCACAAGATAGATCACGAGGGCAGGTATGTGGTGGTGGAGGGTAAGCTGGACGACAAACAATTGTCAATTATAGGGGTATACGCTCCCAACAGCGCACTGCCTGAGTTCCTGAGTACACTCACTCCAGCGCTATTAACGAACCCCGAAGCACCCGCCATATGGGGAGGAGACTTTAATTGCACGCCAGATCCAGCATTGGACAGGTCAAATCCCCCCACACATTCAATAGTCATTAGACACCTCAGCCGCCCATTATCGACATGGGCTAGTAACATGAGCCATCATGACATATGGCGCATGAAACACCCACGACACAGGGAGTATTCATTTTACTCAGCACCACATAAGGTACACACTAGGATAGACTTGATGTGGGGCACTCAGGAGATCTGCACAGGGATCAGCGGAACAGAATATCTAGCCAAGACACTATCAGATCACTCATATAGCCTTGGACAGGGGCAGGAAGCGCAGGCTATTCCAACATGGAGGCTACAAGCGGAAGCATTACATGACCCTGCATTCACAGACTCACTGAGAACAGCGCTAAAACAGTACTGGGAACTAAACACCGGCACCACAAAATCAAGAGCAATGGAGTGGGACGCACACAAAGTGGTGATTCGTGGACATTGTATTTCCACTACATGGGGAGTGAGGCGCACACTTCACGCAGAGGTTAGCAGAAACTAAGAGTACTAGAAAACGCGGTTGCTCGCAATGAAACGCCATACATGGCTCTGAAGGAAACGTGCGCGGAACATGCAAAGGCTGATGCCACATTACGCCTCCACGACCACAAACACCACATGGCTAGGCTACAGTCGGAAGGCGACAGATCTGGTAGGCTGCTCGCGTTGCTGCTGCGGGAGGACCGGCGGTGCCCTCCAATAGGGGCAATAGGAACAGGCGCAGGCGCAATAGCTACTACGCAGGTCAATATAAATGATGCGTTTAGGGAATATTATACACAATTATACACCAAAAGCACATCAAGCACCATTCAACAGCTTGTGTCCTTTCTAGCAGACTCTCCTCTGCCCCAACTAATGCACATCGACAGAGAGACACTAGAAGCCCCCATCACATTAGGGTAACTTAATAAGGCCCTCGAACAACTACCTAGGAATAAAGCCCCAGGTACAGACGGCCTGCCATCAGAATACTACTCCACTTTTGCGACACACCTTAACACACATCTCCTAAAAACGTTCGAAGAAGCAGGGATCAACGGTATCCTGCCCCCCTCAATGAGAGAGGCAATGATAGTGGTCCTTCCAAAGCAGGGGCGCGACCCCACTGACGTCAGGTCTTACAGACCTCTCTCACTATTGAACCTAGACTGTAAGATATTTGGCAAAATCCTGGCTAATAGACTAGCTCCCTACATGCATATCCTGGTACATGATGACCAGAATGGATTCATCCCGAAACGTAACACCTTCCTAAATATTCGGAGGCTGCTCAGTGTGATGGGAGATACCTCCCCGACCGCACTCGAGGAAGTGGTGATATCGCTTGACATAGAAAAAGCGTTTGATACATTAGAATGGGACTTCCTGTTCGCCACCATGCAGTTATTGGGTATTGGTCCAAAATTCATAAACTGGGTACGTATTCTGTACACTGCCCCACAGGCTAGGGTGAAGACGATTAGCAGGGGAACAAGACAGGGCTGCCCCCTCTCCCCCCTCCTGTTTGCTTTAGCGATGGAACCACTAGCTGTACGCGTCCGGGCCAAAAAAGAAGAATGGGAGTGTCAAGGAACGGTACTCTCCACTCCATATCATTATACGCAGATGATGCCTTGATATACATACGCAGAGTGGAGGATTCGCTGGCCCCAGTGATGTCGCTACTATCCGAGTTCGGAAGGGTATCTGGTCTAATAGTTAACTGGGGGAAATCCTGTATATTCCCACTAACCAGCTTGCCCCCTGTGAGGCAAGAGAGCGCCCCATCAGGCCACCTAAAATGGTGCTTCGACACATTTAAATACCTAGGGATCAACGTCTACCACAAGGCGGAAGATCTAAGGGATGGAAATCTGGGGAAAGCGGTGTCCTCTGTTAAGAGCTCAATACGCTTCTGGAATAAATTACCACTCTCACCACTGGGTAAAGTAGCTATAGCAAACATGCTGATATTACCTAGACTGTTGTATTATTTTGCGGCCCTGCCAATCAATATCACCAAAAGCTTTTTCGGTGGCTTGAACTCCATCCTACTACAGCTGGTGTGGGGTGAGGGCAGAAGGCGGATTGCACTTACCACGCTGCATCATCCTGTAGCAATGGGTGGACTAGGCGCCCCAAACTTTGAGCTCTATTCTGCGGCCGCACAGCTGCAGTGGATCTTAAATTGGCTCCATAGACCCAGCTCGGCAGAAACCATATGGCTGCAATCCCGACTCCAGGGCGCTCCCGTACTAGTGTGGTTGCTGGACAAGCAGACTAAAAGCACATGCACAAATCCATTGATGATAGTGGCACACACATATTGGAAGAAGTATATCCAGAAGGGAATTAAAAAGCTACCCTACTCACCACTCCTCCCATTGGATCGGCTCCCCGGGTGGGTGGAAGCCGGCTCATATTCACCTACAACTTGGTCAGACGCGGGTATAAGCACAGTAGGAGACTGTTTCGAGGAAGGGAAATTAATGACTTTCGAAGCTATACAGGCCCTCATAGAGATCAATCCGGGGCAATTCCTGGCATACCACGCGATATGCCATGCAATCAGGAAAACGTGGGCATCTGGCGACGCAGAGCCTGATATCTCAGTCACCCTGCACCACATGCTGAACTGGGATCCCCAAGGAAAAGCAGTCTCAAACCTTTATAAACTTCTGAACAGACCCCCGGAAGACAACCTGCAGAAAGCTAGGGAGAGGTGGAATACCGTATTGCCCACTCCGATCTCAGAGACAGAATGGCCAAAAGCTCTGTGCCACACACGCGAGGTCTCAAGAAACCCCAGATTCAGATACACACAGTTCAATTATCTACATCAGACATATCTGGCGCCTGCCAGGATTAAGCGCATGTTCCCCGGATCGGACCCAGCCTGTCCCAGATGCAAAATACCAGCAGCACAGTTCTATCACATGGTCTGGGAGTGCCCGCGGTTGGGGGGTGGGGGGGTGGGGGGGGGGTGGTCACAGCCTTAGCGGAAAATCACGGGGCTCAACCTGGACACGAATCCCAAATCCTGTCTACTCGGACTAAGGTCAAGGACGAAAAGAAATAAACACTTGCACAGGTTTGTGGATCTAGCGTATGTAATGTACAAAAGACTGATAGCAATGAACTGGAAGGCTCGCAACACACCTGACTTAAAAGTCTGGCTCGCCCTCACGTTACGCTGGGCTCGCGCTGAGCATCAGGTATTAACAAATTTAGCTCGTAGGGGACTGCGACAGGCGGGCTGCGAGACCTGGGGCGTCTTAGTGGCCAGGCTAGAAGCCAAAAACGATGAAAGACCCCCCTGAATCACAGACGGCTGCACCCACCTGGAAGGCTGTGGGCCCACCCCCCGGCAGAAAGACATCACCACATCTGGGGAAGCATATATATCCATCATTAATGCCTCGCCAACATGGATAGCACAGCAGCACCCCCCTCCCAATGCATGCATGCCACAGCACTAAGAAGCCTGCACACTCAACCAATAGTCACCAGCGCTACGCTCCACTGTGCCATTCCCCTCCCCTTGCCCCCCCCTCCCCCTCCCCCCTCCGTAAGCTCCTCTGACCCCCCACCCTCACCCGTGTGGCGATGCGGGCCCCTGTCACCAGTGGCAATAGAACCACATTGCAATTGAACGCCTCGTCTTTTGCGGCGGCAACTTCGGAAGTGATGGGCAGAATAAACATACCGGGTAGTGCACACAAGTTCTTAGGAGTTTTGTTATATATATCGTTCTTAATACGGGAAAGCCAGACGGCAAACTGTGACCAATGACAAATCGTTATTAATGTCTGTATATGCAAGAAATGTATGGCTTCTGTTTTGAAAAATCAATAAAAATATATTTAAGAAAAACAAAAAAAAAAACACTCACTAACATGGTACCAACTGCCTGCATGCCAATGGACACTACACAAAAAGTCACAACAATCCCTAAATAAGAATGTGTCCATACAGGTGTGTAATAATCTAACAAATTACTATATCAAATGAATAAACAGTACACATCATTGTAAATACGTAAAGCCAATATAATGTAGTAGTTGCACTACACAATTAAATAAGTAGATTTACACAGAATGTACAACCAATGTAATCTCTAATCTTCAAACATTTCATTGATGTATTCTCATGTCCCCTTGGTCTCTGCAATGTCTGCTAAACATTAAGGGTCAGATGTATCAAGCATTTTTGTAATGTCAAGCAACCCGATTCGGAGAATTGGGCCGTTTGTGACCTCAAAAATGCATTTTAGTATGCATGAATTAGGGATTCGGTAATATGTAACCGAATCGCAATTTGGAACTGAGAATACAAGCTGGTTTGGTATTAGGAAGGGGCGTGTTTAGGGTGTCCCTTCCTAATACCAAATCACAGCTTTATGTAAGAATGTTTTGCTACTGAAATGTGGTCACAAAGCATTTGCATTTTATCATCTACTTCAAGTAGGTTCTAACCCATTTGCAAATCCCCTTCCTCTTTGTGAATGTTTGTAACATTGGACCCATGGTGCCCTGCCTACTTTTAAAAAATGAAAAGAAAACTGTTCCTTTTTCTTTTTTAAACACTTCTTTCTTTCCCTTAAGGAAAACAGGCTTCATTACAAAAAAATGCTTGCTTTATTGAAACTCAATCACAGACATGTTGGTTTGCTGATCGCAGCATGCCACCCTCCCTGTGATTTTTGCGATTTCTAGTGGGTTGCAAATTGCGACCTGCCTCATTAATATTGATGATCTGGCCCTAGATATCATTTAACTCTAAAGTGTCATATTTCATGTATAATGCATATGTGTATATGTTCAACACATAGGGGGTCATTCTAACCCTGGCGGTCCAAGACCGCCAGGGCTAAAATGACGGGGGCACCGCCAACAGGCTGGCGGTGCCCCGCTGGGCATTCTGACCGCGGTGGTTCGGCCGCGGTCAGAAGTGGAAAAACGGCAGTCTCCCGCCGGTTTTCCGCTGCCCAAATGAATCCTCCTTGGAGGATTCTGACACCCTATAACGCCATCCTGTTCCTGGCGGTTCTCCCGCCAGGAACAGGATGGCGGTATGGGGTGTCGCGGGGCCCCTGGGGGCCCCTGCAGTGCCCATGCCAATGGCATGGGCACTGCAGGGGCCCCCGTAAGAGGGCCCCAATAAGAATTTCAGTGTCTGCTTTGCAGACACTGAAATTCGCGACGGGTGCAACTGCACCCGTCGCACCTTCCCACTCCGCCGGCTCAATTCTGAGCCGGCGTCCTCGTGGGAAGGGTGTTTTGCACTGGGCTGGCGGGCGGCCTTTTGGCGGTCGCCCGCCAGCCCAGTGCAAAACCCAAAATACCCTCAGCGGTCTTTCGACCGCGGAGCGGTATTTTGGAGGGGGGAACTCTGGCGGGCGGCCTCCGCCGCCCGCCAGGGTGAGAATCACCCCCATAATGTTAAAATAGACACACATGCTTTCGCAAGCCACAAAAATAGAACATTTATCATTTTGTTGTAACTATCCAGTAACATGATGAATGCCAAATTGAACATGTCTATCAGAAATATACAACACTAATGTATGCGCTATATAAATATGTCAGAAATAAAACCTGTGCTTGTAACTGTCTGAAATGAGAATAAGTGCATGTCACACATGTTAGCATAGATACCATTATCAGCAAATAATTACTCAGAATCTAAAAGAAATGCCAGGACAATGGTATTCAAAATAATTAATATTTAATATAATAAGGAGATACTCCTCTCACTTTATTTCCATTTAAAAATGAACAATTGTACAAATAGTCCAGGAGTGGTCATGTGGACTACAGGCCCTGACCTTGCCCCCTAATTGCACTGCCAAGAACAACCTCAGGAAGGGGCATATATTGGGCACAGAGCAGGCACCATAGTATTCTTACTTGGGATGGGTAGGTTTGGTTTTTGGATGGGTGGGCTTGGGAGGGGTGGGTATGGATCTGTGAGTGGTAAGTTTGGAGGGTGGCTTGGGGTTTGGGAAGGGTGGGGTTACATTTGGGAGGAGTTATTTGGGCCGTGGAATGGGTCAAGGCCAGGGCAAATAAAAGATCTTTTGGAAACTGGGTAGGATAGATGGCAGGGAGTTGGATTTGGGAGGTAGAGGGAGTTGCAGTAGATGATGTGTGTCTGTCTGTTGGGGTGCAGTAGCGTGTGGGTCTGGTGTATGTGGTGTATGTTTGAGTGTGTGTTTGTTGCTGGGTGTTGTTTGGGTGAGTGTGGAGGTTTGTGTCCAGTGGGTGTTGTGCCTAGTGTTTGTGTGTGTTTGGGGATGGATGTGATGTTGAGGTGCTGAATGTGGTTGTGGTGCGTATGTGGGTGTGGTGGTGGTTGTGCATGAGTGTGATGTGGGTGTGGCATCTGCTGGTGCGCTGGTAGTGGTGGTGCATGTAGATGTGGTGGTGGGTGTGTTGTCTGCAGGTGTGCTGGTGGTACGGGTACATGTGGGTGTGTGGTGGATGTAGGGTCTGCAGGTGTGCTGGTGATGCTGCGTGTGGGTGTGGTGGTGGGTGTGGTATCTGTATATTTGTATGTGTGTCTGTTTTTTGCAATGTCTGTGTTTATGTGTGAATGTGCTGCTTGTGTGACTTGGAGGGGTTGTGTGTAAAGGAGTGAATGTACCTTGGACAGGGCTGGAAATAGGAATTTGGGATGGGGAAGGGGCAGGGGCAGGAGTTGAGGCACGAGGTAGGGATGGTGGGAGGCTAAGGTCATTCAAGAGGTTATATCTTGGAATGAACTTTGTAGGCCAGATGTAACACAATGAATGTCTTCCAGGTAAGCTAACATGTGTTGCATCTGGCAACTAAGCCACTGGATGGCATTCAGGAGTGCACTCTGGCCTACAAATATGTTCCTCACTTAGTGCAGCTGAGATGAAGAGGCAGGGTGGAAGTGCCTGCAGCAAAGGAGATGACACCCCTTTTAGGGCAGTGGGTTTGACCAACTAGGGGGAAGCAAGAGAGACAGTGGGGATGGGAATCTGGGTGGTGGACAAGGATACAATTGTTAAAGTCGCAGTTGGTTCCACCCACATTAGGGACTGGTCTTCTGTGACCGATTCCAAAGATGATATAGATCAACTTGTATTCTCTGTGCCAATACCCTCACCCTCTGTGCCACTGGGTTCCTCAATGTTGGTGGTCTCAGCTCCAGAACAACAGTTGCCAGCTGCTTCCCTGTCAATGTGGCAAATGCCTCCTCTGTCTGCCCCCGATGATGATGAACTGACAGATACAATACTTTGATTGTATCTGTGTAAATATGATTGATCATAAACTTTGATCATAAAACATTTGCCAAGTCGACATATTTCACCAGCTTCAAGGCTCTCAAACTTGGCTTCTTTATCATCAATTTTTCATGCATATAGGGAACATTTTCAGAAACCATTTGGTCAAAGTTTTGTAATTCACCATGTTAGTTGCTGTATCAATAATGACCTTGGCCATATAATGAACTTGGGGGGGTTCCCCCCCGACGACCGTGCCACAGGTCAACTGAAGACCGCCAGTGGCGGCGGTCAGCATCCCCCCAAATAGTGACGCCTGGACCATTGATGGCGGTGAGGGCCGAAATGCGCCATGCTGGTGGTCGGTGGCGGGGGTGGATGCTGCCCCACCCTCACCGCCATGTCAGTCCAGGCACCACCATGTCTATAATGATGCATTCAGAGGTGGCGATGGCGGCGGAGCAGCATCCAGGGAGCCCGTTCCCTCCCAGAGCAGTGCGACAAAAGAGGTAAGTGCTGTCCGAGTCGGAAGGGGGGTAGGGGTGTGTTTGTGTGAGTATGCAAGTTCATGGGGGTATGCATGAGGGTATGTGGGGGATGTGTGTCTGAGTGTATGTATGCATGCGTGCATGTAGGTGAATGGGTGCATGAGGTTGTAGGGGGTTGGGGGGACCTGTATGTAGGAGTGGGGGATGGTGAGGGTCGAGCTGGGGGACCTACATGGGGTTTTGGTGGTGGAGGGTTGGGGGTCAGTTTTTGGGGTTCAGGGGGGTGGGGGCAGGTCTAGGGGCTTTGTAGTGGTAAGGGGGGAGGGCCTGGTGTGTCACATACAGGTGACAGGAATGGTTATTCCTGTTACCCGTATGCTTTCCACCAGGGATTACCTGGCAGGGTATCCCGCCAGGAAATCTCTGGTGGAAATGGAATCAAATCCCACCGCCGGTCCGGCCTCCACCGCCGGGTCGAATGTGCCTACAGGTGGCCCGGTGGTCGAATCTGGCCTGGCAGTGGGCAGTAGTGGACTGGCGGCTTTGCAGCCAGTTCAGAATATGGGAATGACCACCACCGCCATCATGGCGGCCCAGACCGCCATGTTCATAATGACCACCCTGTCTCTTATCCATTTTCTTTTCTTTATAGTAACTGTTTCACCCCTCTGATTGGTAGGGCTTTGTTGTTTAGAATAGTGAACTTATGTCCCAAAAAACTATACAAACATGAAATACATGTGTTTACAAGGCCAAATAATCTGCATCATTTATATTAAAAAAAAGTAAAAAGATGAATCAATGTGTGGCTATAAATACTGCATTGTGTATCAATATGTCCATTTCCTTTCTCTGACCATTTCACAATGGTAACACTTACTTCAAGTAACTAATGGATATTTCAAATGTACAAAATATTATATGGAGTCTGTATTGAGGTAGCTTAGCAATGTATCATGCACTATGTACTTACCTATGCTTTTAAAGAGATTTTGAAAAATATTGTTGTGGTGGATTGCCAAATGACGTCTACAGCATATGTAAATATATAGGCCTTGATAAATTTATGATACACTTCAATACAGATGAAATACATTTTTACATTTCCAAAAGACTTATCTTTTGGGCCTGATATTGACTTTCAAGAAGGGATAGTCCAACATATAGTCTTCTTAAGTATCACATTTCTCACCATTTATAATTTATCATCTGAACTTAACTAAGGAAACTAAAATGTTCTTTGCGGGAGGTGTAACTCTGTCACAATTGTGGACACATTCCAGTCTGTTTCAATCAATACAGTTTACCTTCTTAATTCATTATGTTTGAAGCAGATCGACTTATATGCACATCTGTGACAGAGTAAGACTTCACGTCAATTTGCTACTGCCAACATAATCAGATTTGAATCATGTTGTTAAAACATATTTTTCACCTGTTTTTGATAAGGAATGATGCTATTGTACTCATGTTCCCAGTACTTATGGACCAGATACAAATTTTTATTTGGTCATTGTACAAACTTACCAATGTAAAGTCAGAAACATCAACTGGATCATAAGTGCTTAGTATGCCATGTGACCTGTAATAGGGCCTACATTCCCTGGAGCATCACACCTGACCCAATCTTCAAATGGGATCTGTTTGGTATAACTGTCTCTCATAACATAGAAAACATGCAGGTACCTCTTTTTTCTTATGCAGCTAAGTGTATGCTCAAAGCACTACTTGGCTTGTGATAAGGAATATAGTTGCAACATTTACCACACATCAATACAAAAAATGCATCATCAGACACCTTCTGCTAAACTCACATCTCCAGAAATCCTTGGGCACTTTGGATGTGTGTCAACCTTCATGTTGATACCATAAAACATTGCTGTAAATAAAAAAGAATAGCCACAAACAATACCTCATCCCCTTGATACTGCTTTTGGTTCTCGACTGCCCATCAAGCTCTGCGTAGGCCACTGTAAGGGTACAGGCCATTGAGGGTTGGTTTCAGGGTGTCCCGTTGGGAGGACTGACAGAGCTGAGCATTTGTTGTCTTGGGGGTCCAGCATCGTAGGTCATCCCACCTCTTCCTGCAATGCAGGCTTTGCCGCTTATAGACACCCAGGGTCTAGACTTTCATGGCAATGCCCTTCTAAATGTCCTGCTTTTGATGGCCATTGGCCTATATGGATGAGATAAAAAAATGTTTCATGTGATTTTGTTTGTATGTAGTGCCTTTACACAATTTTGTTTCATCTCCCAGAAGCGTTTCTAAAAGAGTCAGTACAGATTATTTACCACCATTTCAAAGTTATTAGGAAATACTAATTTATAGTGACCTATTGAGTTCCCTGAACCCTTTCTACCTCCTTATGTTACCAATCCAGGCCACAAACATCATTAAGTTCAAGGCCATGTAACCGTTCCTGTAGTGAGGCCAACTCCTGATTGGGCCAAATCATTGTTAGCTACTAAAGGCTAAACAACCTATAAATTATTTGCACATACCCCCCATGCACAGTTATATTTGTTTAGTTCCTATATTGGTATAAGAGTCTAATACTATGGTATGAACCACATTCAGTAACTAAAGGCAGTATCGAAGGGCGGCCATGTGTGTCAGTGAGAGCATGGTGTTTGGTGATATATGAACAAGTGTGTGTAGTAATGGGACATGCTTGAATTGGTGATTGAAAGCCTGTGTCATTTAGACTTGCAGCACAGGAAATACCTTTCCCCATATTTTGCACCATGACATGTCAGAAACATACAGATACTCTTCTTTCTTAATATTGACTTCAGTTTAACCTGAAATGAAAATATCAGACAACTGCCTAACTGAAAGGTTTCTTCTTGCACTTTACTTTTCTGTCTTTACGACATAGGGCTGTATCTTTTCACTTTTTTTTTTATTTTTTATATGTTTTTATTGTTTTACCAGCCAATTGGCAACATTTAAATGAAATACAAGAGGTTACATTATGTTACATCATGCATTGTTCATATCAATTATTTTGCTTGCACATTCTGCAAATCCCATGTGGGTCCACCATTACCCAGCTTGGGCGTTACGGGTTGTATCTTTACACACAAGGTGTATTCGACATGTGCAAGGTTATTAAAGAAACAAGCAACATAGTAAGAGAGAGTAAGATAGGGGTTGAGGCGGTTCCAGTGGTCACAGGCAGAGGGGGGGGAGGGAAACCAGCGGGGGAGGGACGGAAGGCCTAGGGGAAGAGGAACCAGGTGCTGGAGGGAAGAGAGGCACTCTCCACTAGTTGTGCAGCGCATCTGCATGCTCATCCCAGTGACGTCGTCGCACCTGCACTCAACTATGCTGCCCCAGATCCACAGGAGTCCAGCCCGCTGCTAGCCGTGGGCAGCTGTGTGTGGGCAGCGGGTCACGATAGGAGGACACAGCAGGGTTCAGTGTCCCCCAGCCCATCACACGCCAGCACACTACAGATCACCAGTGATGCGCCTAGGTGTTCATGCGAAGGGTGTTGCGGTTTTGTATTGGTTCATTACTTCCCCCATGCGCATCCATCAGCCTGTACGATAATGTTTTGTTGTGGCCGCTGAGGTGATGGCAATTATCTCTTTCTCGTTTATTTAGGGAGGGCGTTCATCGTCTTTGTTTTCTGCAGCTATCACAAATGAATTCCATACTTCTAGGCCTTTAACTAGTATACCTTTATCCAGTAAAATCTGTAGTGTCTGTGTCTCTGCTTTGGCCCATCGTATTACCTCCTCTCGCCACTGGGCAACACTGGGAGCGCCCGGGGCTTTCCACTTCATGGCAATAAGGCGTCTATACAGCACCAATGCCAGGGCAATGCATTTATATGTACGTTTGCGTTTCTTGGGGTGGGGTGTTATACCCAGTAGGCACACCTCTGGAGTGGGAGATAATGTGGTGTTTGTCCATTCATTTAACAACGTTATGATATCTGTCCATGTGTTCCGGACCGGGGGGCATTCCCATGTCATGTGATAGAAGGTGGCCTCTACTGTGTCGCATCTGGGGCATGTCTGCGGTGATCGGGGAAACATGCGCGTTATGCGATGTGGTGATAAGTAAGTCTGATGCACATAGTTAAACTGTGTGTATCGGAAGCGGGGGTTACGTGAGACCTCGCGAGTCATTTTTATTGCCTGTTCCCATGAGTTGTGTGTTAATGGTTCCGGTAACACGCGATCCCATTTATTTTTTGCATGCTCCTGTTTGTGTTCAGACTGGGCAGCGAGGATGTTGTATATATTAGATATACTTGATGGGGCGTTAGTGCTCCCCAGCAGCTCGTAAAGCAAAGGGGAGACCTCTGGTTCCGAATTGCCTCTTCTCCAGCACTCTCGCATTACCTGCCGGACTGCCCCGTAAGCTATGAATCCACCCCGACCCAGCGCATGCTTATCGGCTAATGCCTCGTAAGTTTGAAGTTGCCCATCCTGGTAAATGTCCCCTAGTGTATGTATGCCCCTGCTGCCCCATGTGTTCAGGCCCACCTTGGCTGCTATTTTTGCTAATGTCGATTGAGCCAATAGTGGGATCCTTGGTGAGTACTGCGGCTCTTTTACGCATTTCAGAGTGTACCGGCCCCAAGCCCAGTGCACGGTGTACAGCAGCACGTTACTAGTGTGTACTGGATCGGTCCGATTCATGAGGTATTGCATTACTTCTGTACCGCCGAGATCTGACAACACTCTCTGAGTTTCGGCCCCGGCGGAGTTTCCAACCCAAGTGGATATCCATTGTATCTGAGCAGCTGCGTAGTATGCTTCAAATTTGGGGGCGCCCATCCCCCCCAGTTTGAGTGGTTGGAGAACTTTTGTTAATGCGACGCGTCTGCGGCCATTGCCCCATATTAGGTCCGTTAGTAAGTTATTCAATAGTTTGAAAAAGGAGCCCGGGAGTACCAAGGGTAATGCCATATAATAATAGAGGAGTCGTGGCAGCACTATCATCTTTGCAATGGCTACTCTGCCCATAGAGGACAGTGGGAGTGAGCACCAGAAGGATAAGGAGCCCCTCGTTGATCTGATCACTTGGACAAGGTTACCATCTCTAAGATTTTGACTATCATGGTATATATTTACCCCTAGATATTTAAATGTTGTATAGCACCATTTCAAGCCACCCGGACCCGATAGTGTTCTGAGTGCTTCGGGGACCGGGCGCATAGGGAATATGCAGGATTTTGCCCAGTTCACTGTTAACCCGGCCACTGAGCTAAATTTTCCTAAAAGTTCCAGCAGGCCCGGAAGGGCTCCCGAATGATCTCGTAGAAAGATCAGCGCATCATCTGCATATAAGGAGATTATCTGGTGCGACCGGCCATCCAAAACACCCCATGTGGGGGCCATTATGCGAAGACGGGCGGCCAGAGGTTCAATAGCTAAAGCAAATAACAATGGGGATAGGGGACATCCCTGTCTGGTGCCTCTACCAATGTTGAATTTTTCGGAGATAATGTCCCCCGTCTTAACCCTCGCTGTTGGGTCAGTGTATAATGTTCTCACCCAGCCAATGTATGTTTGCCCGAAGCCCATCCGTTTGCGTGTCTCTGTTAGGAAAGGCCATCCCAGCGTATCAAACGCTTTCTCTATGTCCAATGAAACTGCCACCTGCTGCTCACCTTCTACTGGTGAATTTTTCATTAGGCGTAGTAAGTTCCTGATGTTGCTGAATGTGCTGCGACCAGGTATGAAGCCTGCCTGATCTTGATGTACCAACTCTGATACGTATGGGAGCAGACGGTTGGCTAGTATTTTGCCAAGTAGTTTGCAATCCGTATTTAGTAATGACAATGGCCTATATGAGCGAACATCCAATGGGTCTCGGCCTGCCTTCGGCAATACTGCTATCAATGCTTCACGGCATGTATCAGGGAGCTGGCCCAGTTCCAGAGCTTCCTTCAGCATTACCAGATATGGGGCTAAAATCTGAGATTGAAACGTGCTGTAGTATTCTATAGGTATGCCATCGCTGCCGGGCGCTTTCCCGTGTGCCAACTGCAACAATGCTCGTTGGATTTCAGCTATCTCTATCGGATTATCTAACTCTGCAGTTTGAGCAGCGGTCAGGTGGTTCAGGGTGATGCCGCCGAAGAAGTTGTTTAATTGGATGTAGGTGGGCGGAGGCCGTGCCTGGTACAGCGAGCTATAATACTCTCTGAAAGCATTATTTATCTCTGCCTGTGTATTAACTATCCGTCCTGTTTCCAGGCGGATAGCGCCTATGGGGGTGTTCCGGCATTCGTTATTTATAAGCCACGCTAATAATTTAGCGGATCTGTCGCCTTCTGCATGCGTACGGGCCATGTAATGTCGATAGTTGAAGTGTCTGAGGCGGCTGTCTGTCTCGGTCCATTTGGAGCGCATGTTAGTGAGTATCGCTGGTGTTATTGAGCCTTTAGCGAATTTACATTCAGCTGACTGAATTTCTTGTTCTAATACTCGGAGTTCGCACATCAATGTTTGCCGCACTCCTACTGTGGTTGATATGCATACCCCTCTTATGACTGTCTTATGAGCATCCCATTCGATGGCCCTTGAACTGGACGCCCCATTATTTAACGTGAAATATGCTGAGATGTGTGTAGCAATATCCTTTCTAAAAAGGGGGTCTTGTAATAGTTGCGTTTGCAATCGCCAGGTGGGAATACATGAGCGAGGTCTGCCCCATCTTATTTGTACTATGAGTGGGCAGTGGTCCGAGATTACCCTAGCAGAATACTCCGCTCTCATTATTTTATGTGTTAGGTTCTGTGAGGTAAGGATGAGGTCTATTCGAGTATGTAATAGGTGTACTGGAGAATAGTAGGAATACGCTCTTTCATGTGGATGCATGTGCCTCCATATGTCGATCAGTCGCCGTTCCTCCATCCACGCGCCCAGTATTAGGGAATTTTTGATTGTTGGGGCGGCCACGAGCGGAGGGTGTGATCTATCTTTATCTATGTGTGGAACACAGTTCATGTCCCCTCCCCATACGCATGATGTAGTTAGGCCGTTGGTTAACTGTGAGACCTTAGTTTGTAAAAATTCGCCTTGTTTGATATTCTAGACATACAGCCCGTTTATCACGAGTTCCTCACCGTCCAACAGCTCCTTTAGTTGTATAAACCTGCCCTCCTTGTCTTTTGTGCTGTGTTGTATTGTGTAAGGGACACCCGGCGCTATCCAGATCAGCACCCCTCTGGCGAAGGAAGAGTCGCCAGCGCTGTATATTGAGCCCGTCCAGCACTTTTCTAACCGAGCGGCCTCTGCAGACGTAATGTGTGTTTCTTGTAATATAGCTATATGTATGTGGTGGCGTTTTAAGTACGCATGTATTCTATGACGTTTGCTAGCACCGGCCATGCCCTTCACATTCCAAGTTATGATATTATATCTGGGTTCCTTATTCATTATGTTGTGTGTTGGCATAGAGAGCTATCTGATCCGTTCCCCTCCAGTCCATCCCCCCCGCACCCCCCCTGGCCGCGCCCCCACCAATCCACCCCGAGTCCCCCACACGCCCGCCCCGCCCCCGCGCTCCGAAAAGTGAATAATAAGCCCATAGTGGGCTAAGGGTAGAAAAGAAAAAGACAGATATAACAACCAAAAGGATATTGCGGACTGTGTACGTCCGTTAAACAAAGTGGCACAACCGGTGCCTAACGTGGCTTCCAGGGAAGTCAGTTCCATTCGGATACCGTTCAGGTGTAGGGGGTCGTGGGTTACTCGATATCGGGCCCTTGGGTGGCCCACCTACAGAATACTTCACGCCTGTGCTGTCCCATGTGCCCCTGTGCAGCTTTCGAGGATTCAGTCATTGCTTCTCATATTGATGGCTGTTATTCACTGCGGATCTCGATGAGAGGGTCCCGGTGCTGGTGGCATGCAACACCTTAGTCGCTGCCACCGCTGGGGAGGCACCATGGACGCCAGCTCTTCACTTTTAAAGCTCGTCCGCCGAACGCGGCGTGAGGTCCGGACCCGTCAGCGACGGGGAGGGGGATGGGCTTGAGTCTCCCCCGTGTGAGGCGGTGTCATTGGTATCCGTTTCACTCCTGGTATCCAGCATCCCACAAGCGAATGAGTTAGTGTCTTTTAATATTTGCGCACGGTCCAACGCCATTTGCGCCTTTGTGGGGCAGGAGGATGTTTTAGTATTTTTTTTCTTCTTTCTGGAGCTAGCGGTAGACCATTCTTCGGATAATGTAACTTCCTTGGCAGGATCGACCAATCCTTTAGCGTGGATCCATGTCCATGCATCTTCAGGAGTGGGGAACATTAGGATTTTCTCGTCTATGACGATGCGTAGTCGTGCCGGGAACATAAGTGAATAAGTGATGCCTTTTTCTCGGAGCAACTGCTTGATCTTGTTATACGCAACTCTCTTACTTTGTACCTCCATTGTGTAGTCAGGGTAGGCAGTTACTCTGCCGTTCTCCAGCATGATCTGGTCAGATGTTCTGAAGTGCTGAAGGACCAAGTCTCTGTCCCTATAATTTAGGAAGCGGGCTATTAGTGGTCGGGGCGACGCTCCCGGACGAGGTGGTCTGCTCGGTATTCTATGTGCTCTTTCGATCACTGGTATTGTAGTAGGGTACTGCTCTTTAAGTGTGTTCCTCAGCCAGGTCTCTAAGAACACCTCTGCCTTAGGGTGTTCGATTCTCTCAGGGATTCCAAGGAATCTGATGTTATTTCGTCTGGACCTTCCTTCAGCTTCCTCAGCCCTACGTTGTAGTTGAGTTATGTCCAGTTCCATTTTTTGCATTTTAATTCTCATATCCACTACTTCTGGCTGGATAGTTTTCAGTGACGTTTCAGTGTCTTGGACCCTACCAGTTAATTTGCGGTGGTCAGCGCGCAGCAATGAGACTTCCAGTACTGCAGCGTCAATTTTCCCTTCTAGCGAGGATTTAGTGTCCATTATTGCTTGCATAATTTTATCAAATTGGAGGGAATGCGTGCGTAATGTTTCATTCAGCTGTAGCAGTGTGGACGATTGCGTATCCGCATGGCCAGTCGGTTGGGGGAGGTCTCCTTCTCCCATAGACCCCGTTTTGGGGTTTTTTGGTTTGACCATTATTTTCTTGTTGTCCTGCCCCGATCGTTCAGCCAGGGCTACCAACCAACTGTTTGCCGGGAGCGTCCGCCCCCGCCTTCAGTCTCCCCTCGGCACGTCCCCCAGCACTCCTGGTTTGAAGTTCAGGAGGGAGTTGCGTGTCCCGTTCTGGTGTTGATGTCTATTTTTGTTCCTCCATTGTCTTGTTCCGTCTCTGTAAGTTTGGGCCCAGTCTGGTACTTAGCTGCTCCTCGTTGCATAGCAGCCACCGCCCCAAATAGCAAGCAGGACCCAATTGGGCTTAGTACTATGCGCAGCACCCCTCGCCATAGGGGGCAGCCCGAAATTCAGTACTTCCGGCGATTCCCCAGTTACAAGCAATGAGAGAACCATTAGTGACACCAAAGGTCTGGTGAAGATCGTTGCGGGCTCGCGAGACGCGGTCCGCCAGGAGCACTGGTTTTGCCGGGGAGCCGCGACTTCGTCCCAAATGTCCACGCTAGCAGAGCCTCAATGATGAACTCAATGCCAGGACGACGATGTGACCAGGATGTGAGGAGTGCGCTGTGCGGGCAAGGCAGTGGGCGCACCAGCACATTGCTTCAATATGCATGCATGCCGAGCGAGGAAACCTGCTCAGCGTGAGCTGGCCAGGGTGGGGATCAGAGTCCCGTGTACTCACTGCGACTCCGTCATCTATCACAGCGTTGGTCCTGTGTGGGCACACGGGGCCCAGCAGGGTGTCCTCTGATTGAGGTGTCAGGCCTGTGGTATCTCGCTGGCAACATCGGACATCCCGCTGTCAGGTCGTGTGTGGAGTCCCCAGGCCCCTGCACTCGCGGACCGCACCCAAGCAAGACGCGGCGCCCAGGCACCACGGGCCCGATCCAGTGTTGATAGAGCTCTCCCCTTTAGTAAGGGGAGTTTGGGCCCAAGCCGGCAAGCAGCTCCGCAGGCAGCGGCGACCCTCAACGGTGGGTGGGGCGCGGCAGCGCGCCGGACCCGGCGCCGCCGCGTCAACGCCCCTCCAGGGGAGATCGGCGGCAAGCGTGCTCCGGGGTACGGGCCCCCCAAGCGCCGCGGGAAATCCAGGTGCAGTCCCTCAGGGCAGCGCCGCGTCACAGCAGAGCGGCGGCGGAGCCGGCCCGCGTCGTCAGGCAGCACCCAGCCGAGGCCGTAGGCGCCGGCCCAGCGGCACGGCAGCTCCCCGACCGTGCAGAGGGCAGCAACAGTGTCCGGAACGAAGCCGCGCTTCAGGTATGGGTCCTGGGCAGCTAGGCGGACGGCACCTCACTCGGGAAGAGTGATAGGCGCCTTAAACAGGATGAATTTAGTGGGCCGGTAGCGGAGCTGCGGTTTATGCCGCAGCTCCGATCGCCATGTTGGCCACGCCCCCGCTGTATCTTTCCACTTATACTATTGGTACAGTGTCTAGAGACCACTGGCAGTAAGGGACATGCAGTTTGGTAAATGAAATCTGGAATTGTGAGTAACATAAACTGAAAAGTCAGCTCTTTTGTTCAGATGAAGTGCCATTTCAATGAACAGACATTTCAAACATTGTCAAACAACATTCTGTCCCCTGCTAAATTATTCAGTTCACTCACTCCAATTGCTACAGTTCAATCATGAACTAAAATGGAGAATATAGACTGTGTATAAAGAAGGAACAAGTTACTATTTCCCATTCAAACATGTCCCTATTCCTCTGGGTTCCCATACAGCCGGCTGTACAGGGACAGGACCTCCATGGTGAGGAGTTGCAACCCTTAGGAAAGAAGGCGGAGGCCCTGGCACCTTCTGTGCCTGCCATCCTGCCTCCCAGTGGTTGGTAATAGCAGCAAAGTTGGAGGAGGTGTTGTAAGCTGCAGTGTAAGGTGGCAAATAAGTTTTTTTTGATACGCCACATACAATACGTAAGCGATCCACGTCTAAAACAGACACAGCCATTGGCTTTTGTGCGTATCCATCACATACGTGAGCCATGCTGTGACCGTTGGGGAGCATTATACCTACTACGCAGTGAACATTTGCCGATGGCTGTCAGATGGCCAATTTCCTGACATCAAGGTCAGGCTGCTGCCATTTTAGGATGTGAAGCAGTGTGTTTTTAAATTGTTTTGTTTGTGTCACCACCACTCAAAACTAGTTTGTTTGCCAATATCAGATACATACAACTATTTTTGATAAAATATTACACATTAAATAGTAAACCTTTACTGTGTTTAACATCAATAGTGCCACAGTATGTCATACTTCTGTTGACTTTTTTTTTTTAAAGAACAAAAAATAATGTGCAAATAATATATTTCAGATATATTATTTGCACAATATTTTTTTAAATGTCAGAAATGTTAAAATATGATATTCCAAGTTGTGACTATGCAAAATATTATGTGTACATATATGTCACAACAAGATAAGTTATTTTACTATTACATTAGAAGTGTGCTGATTATCAGTGTATTGTAGGGCAATTTTAAGTGATAATTTGTTTTCCTTATATGAAGACATATGAACCCATGGAGGGGTAGAATACAACAGCCTCAAGTCTTCAGACCTTTTCCAGACCTTGCCACCGTAGGGGAAAAGGGAGATCATATAGAAATTTAGATTAAATAGACAAACTATACTGGATTAAGTCAGCAGGTGGAGCATGATATTCTGCCTCTCAATAGGAATACAACAGCAATAACAGCAATAGTGGCAATCATGGCAGGACTTCATTTTGTAGCCACAGGATCTTTCCAATACACTTGGCAGTATCTGGAGGCATGTCACAACCAACTTTCAGTGGTGTGCTACAAGAAGTCCTGATTTCAATGATGAGTCACAATCAATAGTTTCATCCAGTTTTCACAACATAAGGATTTCGGCAATGTGAAGGGAGATTTGTATGCTTCGGGAGGCCTGGCACATTTGGTTGGATTAATTAATGGCACTCTTATTGCCTTGGTGCCACCACACACCAGTGAATAGGTCTACCACAATCGAAAGAACTTCCCTTCCATCAACGTGCAAGTTGTCTGTTTACCTGACTTGTAATCTCAAGTAGGGTGCCCACTTCCCAGGGTCAACACATGATTCCTTTTTTACTAAAGAACTGCACCGTACACCTGCAAATGTCACTACTTGGACCAGAAAGGGCCTAGCTTCTTACTAAGTATAACATGACTTGAGGATCATTCACTTTAATTCTAGTTTAGGAATGTACAATGGCTATTTATTCCTCATATAGTAGACTCAGTTTCTCCGAACTGACCATGGTTGTTACCACCGCTGAGGAATTCAACAATGCCAGGGAAAGTCCACTTCAATGAGGCCCATGGAAGAGCACAGAGGCCAGTGGAGAGGGCTTTTGGGCTCCTGAAAGCCCGATTTACATGTCTGGACAAACCAGTGGAACCCTCCTCTACTCACCTGTTAAGGTGCACCAGATCACCATGGCCTGCTGCATTTTCACAACATAGCCCTGCGATGGAACATCCTATACATCACAGAGGATAGAGACCATAAAGAGTCACTGAGTGAGGATGTTGAAATGTCAAATGAAGGTGATAGTGGTGAAGAGTAAGGAACTGACATACGTCAAGATCTGATTGACCACTTCTTCATCCGTGTGTAGATCTACCTTTACATTTTATATCACCAAATGCCAGATCAAATTGTAACAAAATGAATATATCAGTCTGTGTTGGTAGTGAAGTTGTACTGGTTAGTTGAGGACAATCCAGTGCAAAGATGTTTGTTGATCAAAGTTTTCATACATTGAAAACTGTGTTTATTGATCATGATTCTCTTTCCTTGTGCTAAGTGTTTGTGTCCTCTTAACTCATCTTTTAAAGCAATTTTCCTTTTGTAAAATCATTCATTTTCCCCTGTAATTTGCTTTTAGGATCCTTCACCATGTCATCTTCATTTGGACATTTCAACGTTGTGACATTTGCAGTGATATGTTGCTATTGGGAAATAAAATGGGAACATGGGTTGATCCTGGGACAGACACACATTTTGATTGTACAGATTTTGTACAGAAATAACTTGCACATTGATTGAATGGAGGTTCTTGTGATTACATTAGACCTGTTTTATGTTGAATGTTACCACCAAGCCAACATGTGCTGCTTAACTTGCTTTAATCACATGTAGTCAAGCCATAGCATAATGATCTCCCATTACATTGACTAAATCTTTCTTTTGTGTTAAGAGTATGGAGCCATTGATATGTCTCATCAAAGTTTAAAGAACTTTTTGTAGCATACCACAGAAAGGTAGTTGTGACATTCTGCCAGATACCACCATCAGTGTATTGAGTTGATCCAGCAGCCACAAAACGTAGTCCTGCCATGATTTTGATTATTGGTGTAATTGATGTAGAATTCCTAATATGAGGCAGCCTGCCTAGCTCCAGCTGAAGACATGAATCAAAATTAGTTTGCCTATTTAGGCCCATATTTATACTTTTTTTTGTGCCGCATTGGCGCCATTTTATGACACAAAAGCAGTGCAAACTTACAAAACATAATTGTATTTTGTAAGTTAGTGCCACTTTTGGGGCCAGAAATGATGCAAATGCGGAGCAAAAAAAGTATAAATATGGGTTTAAACTGTTATTTTGGATCATGTCCCCTTAGTCCATGGTGTCAAGGTCTTGAAGCATCAATGTCTACACGACACAGGCTATTTGGGTTATGCATGGGTTGTACAGCTTGTCTAAAATTTGAATAAAGATTTATTACTTATAAATGTATGACATCAATTCAGATCTCTAGTAATATTCTTTTTTGCATTTAATTGTAATTTGAAACACACTACCTGACTGTGAAATCTCATTTTTCATTGGATCGTATGAATGAATATTTTGTTTTGTAATGAAGATGGTGGAAGGAAGACATGTTAATAAACACAACACCAGTTTTTGACTTTGTGCTAAGTGAATTTATTTAAATAACACAAATTAACCAAAATATTTTTGCAAACAAAAACCAAAGGTTATTGAAAAAATTAAAGTCAATCATTGTGGATTTGAACTATTTTTGTGGAGCTAAAAAGTCCAATGTACAAAATACAACTGCCCTCAAAAAAAGTAAATGTGTCCATGAAATAGTTCACAGAGTGAATGGTAGACACACCCTGGAGGGAATTAGCGGGGGGGGGCGGTTCTGCACTTGTACCTTAGTGCCACCCCCTCCGCCAAAATGTGTGCACCATATCTTAGATACAGCACATCCTGGTGCAGGGAAGGGGCAATAGCATCAAAAAATGTTATGCTATTGATGAACTGTTTGGAGATAGTGCCAAAATTTGGTGTTAACCCTGAACAGTTCATAGGGGCCCATTGTAAACAATGGTGTGTCCCCTTTTAATGTCTGCTTTGAGCAGGTGTTAAAAGTGCCCAAAAAATGATGCAAAGAAAACACTTGGATTTCTTTGCGCCATTTTTCCAGCCCCCCTAACAGGGCAATGCCCCCTTTGAATACATGGAGCTGGCATAATGTACCACAAAGGGTTACAAAGTGGCAGAATGCATGCATTCTGCCACTTTGTAAATATGGCACAGGGAAAAGGCCACCTTAGCGTCAAAAAAATTACGCTAATGCAGCACTAAAGAGGCAGTAGGCCCTCTTAACTCTGGGCTTAGGGGTGGCGAATCTTGGAAGTGGTGGTGGAGGTGTTGCCTTCCTCTCCTGGTGATCTGGATAAATGACCCCTCCGGGGGGGGGGGGATCCACAGTTGCAGGGACTGGGGTGGGTGGAGAAGTTTCTTGTTGTCGCAGGGCCTCCCTGTTTGTGATTGAGGAAAATGCCTCTTATTCTGATGTTGATGGACCACAGACAGGGGTAGATGGTACAGGAAAAGTTCTTCACATATGTTGATAGATGTGACCCATTACTCCGGTCAGGGAGCCCAAATTAGAGTTTAGATTTTGTGTCTCATAATTGTTCTCCCCCTACAATTGCTTTGTGTTCCGGAGCTTGTTTAGGATGTGGCCCATCATGTCTTGGGACTGCTGTAGTGCTCCCAAGACTAGGTCGATAGTGGTCTGGGTGACAGTTATGCCAGTGGCCCCACTTTGCTGGCCCACTGTTTCCTTCCCAACTACCCCAACTACATTGTGCCCTTGAGGCACTGTGCCTAGCCCCATTGGATCCTAGCAGAATTAGAGGTGTTGTTTGCTCAACAGCGATCAGGACTGGGGGGCACAAGGTAAAGGTTGTATTCTGGTTGACACAGAAATTGGAGGTATCTTGAGGCTGAGGTGTTGTCGCATCAGGAGTGGGAGGTGTAGGTGTGGGCCAAGCAAGACTCGCTGGAGCTGCCTGCCCAGACAATAAAGATGGAACAGGCAGCTCCATATCATCCAGACTTGCAGGAGTGGTGTCCTCACTGAAGGCTCGATCCTGGTCTGGAGTGGGGGTGTCTTTACCCGCAGACCGCGGTGCACTGGCCCTGGGTGTTGGACCTAAAATGAATTGAAAGCAATAGAAAATTAAAAATCTGGATTGTACCTCAAATATGTCTGCAGCTACAAATGTAGCAACCTAAGAGTGAAAAAGTGGTTAATGCAGGTTAATGCATTGATTAGTCCTTTGTGTGACCTTTTGCTACATTGCACATGCAAGTAATTTTACACAGATGCTGACTTCTGAGACAATGTTGAAGATATGATCTAAAATGACAACTACTATTTAGAAACTGTACATTACATGTACCAGACATTCAAAACAACACAGTAGTGATGAGGATTAAGAACTAAACTATTCCGAGGCTTACCAGGCTAAAAAGCATACTAGTACAACTGTTTGAAATTAATGACATTGGTCATCAAATGAACACAGCAACTTAAATTGTGTGTCTGGATTGTACCTCAAATGTGTCATCAGCTACAAATGGAGCAACCCAAGAGTGAAAATGTGGTTAATGCATTGATTAGACCTTTGTGTGATTTTTTGGTACATTACACATGAAGGTAATTTTACACAGATGCTAACTTCTGAGACAATGTTGAAGATATGTCTTAAAATGAAAAGTGATATTTATTTATTGTACAATACATGTCCCAGACATTCAAACCAACACAGAAGTGTTGAGAATTAAGAACTAAACAATTCCAAGGCCTAGCAGGCTAAAAAGTAAACTAGTACAACTGTTTGAAATTAATGGCTTTGGTCATCATACGAACACTGCAAGGTAAATTGTGTGTCATTACTACTAATATTCAGCATGCCACAGAAAATGATTGGAAATATTTAATTTAACAGACTATAAATTATGAAGGCAATTACTTTAATTCAATGGAGTAAACGATTTTGACAACATAGCATGAAATGGTGAATGGCAAATGCATAACACTTTAACAAATGTGCATATATGGAAGTAAGGAGATGTTGAGCAACATCACATTGCACTAATATTTTCCAGAAGCAAAAAAGGCATCATGGTAGTTGTAGTTGTTGGTAATCACCATTGACAATACTTGTAAAATTGTGAGTTAAACAAAAGTATTTAACCCTCTCCAGTACAAATGAACCGACATGTACGATATATTCACCAAAATGTGCATGAAGTAAATTGTTGTAAATAACACTTATAAGCACTACTTCCTTCATGTGCAAATAGGTGGATTTTGGAACCTGTTTTTAGAGTACCACTTACATTGACACAAAGCAAGAAACTAGGCATATGCAAGGAATGAACTATGGAACACAAACACATTCTGTCAACACATATTATTCATTATTAAGAAGAGAGAGACAGCCAAGATGATAGTAGTTTGGATAAAACAAGCTATTTTTATGAATTGAGTTTATTTATATGCTTTGATAAGGGTCTACAACTATTAGGAACAGCTAAGTTAAGGGCAATAACTCTATTTGTGATTAGTGAGACGTTACTTACTTACCAGTTTCTAATCCACCAGGGATTCCTGTCAAGCCTTCAGGATGTAGGATCTGCAAGACAGGGAAAGAGTTCTAATAGAGGGCAGGTGACGCTTGAAAGCCAGGGAACGGACTCTACCCCGCAGGTCATTCCACCTTTTCCTAATTTCCTCCTGTGTTTCCTGTGTGCGCAAATTGTTTGCCACAGCATTCATTCTGTCAACTATTATGGCCCACATTTGCCTTGTCTGAGCTATGGTTATATTTTGTACTTGTGCTCCAAACAATTGTGGCTAAACTCTAATATTTTCAACCACTCTAACCGATGATTCTCCCACTGTAAAACATGGGTTACTTCTGCCATAGTGATCCAAAAAGAAAAAAAAAATAACTAGCACCCCTAAAGTGATTAGAAAAATAACAAAGAAATGAAAAACTGAAAAAACAGGGAGAATTAAAAAATAATGTAGCATGACTGTTCAGTGGCAAGTTCTTCATCATAATGGTGGTCAGCAGTGGAATGGTAAAACATCATGTTCTGAAATGATGTGTGTCATAGTGTGGTTTGCAGATGTTCACAATTGGCCAATATACATCAGGTGTGTGCTGCCAACACCCATCTAGTAGCCACTGACCTACTACAACGCTGATTGGGTCCCACAACAGACTCCTGCCATCAGGAGACTGTCAATGGTACACCGCTATCATGACTGTAGGATTTAAATATGGTCAGCACAATCCCGACTTCCTGACAGCGATGGGGTAATATTCACCTGCATTGGAGTTCGCCATGTCTGGTGTGGGATACAGCTTGCGGGACACAGTACACTCCGTCAGTGTGGACAGCAGTTGAACCGCCATAGATCTAAATACAGTGGTCAGAACTCCATCAGCTTGACGGAGTACTTGGAACCGCCGCTGTGGCAGGACTGCAGTATTACCATCAAGATCTAAATCAGGCCCTAAGCTACATAGAGGCCATTTGCCATGTAGGACATCAAACTAAAATAATATAACGATGAGTAAAAACAACAGAGGAAGTGTAGGAGCTTGATTTATACTTTGGCTCATTGGGTTACACTGTCACAAAAGTGATGAATATCTCATCTGCTGTATATTCTATGACATTAAGAATACGGCGGATGGGATATCCATCATGTTTGCGACTCAGTATCTCATCCGCCAAAGTCTACAACAGGCCTAAAGTCTAAAGTGTGCAGCAGAATCAGTAAGAAATTGGACAGCATCCCTAAAGCCTTAGGGAATGTCTCAAAAGATCTCTGGCTCAATCCCAAATTCAATGGATTATATACAGTATTCTTGAATAGAATTTATTAAAACTACAAAGTCAGCATGGTATGATCATTGCTCCAAAAATCACATTTTCACAGTTTAAAACGTCACATAACCTCTCACCTTTGCACTTCCCTACTACAAAAATATTGACTTGCCTCTCTGAACTAATATCGCCCAGAGTTGTTAGATCAAATTAGTTGCATACAAAACAGAAAATGATTGTAAATATGACAATATAGGTAGGGCAGACCTGGAAATTGTAGCAAAAGTGTTTTTTCTAGCAGCCTCTTTTAGGACAGTGTCATACAGAAATGTAAATCCTTATCTTGCTACACGTAGAGTCAGGTGAGAAATATAAATACAGATTACCATCGTGATATGGCATCCATTTTGAACAAGATGGTTTTGAGGCCTAACTGAGGCCTCAGAACCCTAAGTCAGAAAAAAACACCCTTTAAAACATTGTAGTCATTTAGGGCCAGATGTAGCAAAATAAAAAATTGCGACTCGCATTTTCGAGTTGATGCGACTCGCAAAATGCGAGTCGCAAGATGTAATGCAAGGAAAAAAAACGTTCCGAAATTGCGACTCGCACCCGGACTCGCAACGCAGTGTGCGAGTCCGCAGATTGCGAGGTCGCTTTTTGCGAGTGTGCAAAAAACGAACTCGCAATTACCGAGTAGGTGTCGCAAATTGCGATTACCTTGAAAATTGCTTACAGGTGTAGCAGAACACTCCAGAAACCACAGCAGAACACTCTGGAAACACTTCCTGGCCCATGATGATGACATCACAGCCAGGAAGTTTACAAATACACCTGGGAGGAGGGAGGACCACACCCTTTTATAACTGCTGAATTTCACACAGGACAAACAGCAGCTGCCATGGAGGGAACCCCAAGAAAGAGGAAGCTCAAATTTTCTGAGAGGGAGCTGGAGGTGCTGACAGAGGAATGCTGTCAGCACTATGATGACTTGTTTGGGAGAGCAGCCCACAATGTTACTGAGGGCACAAAAAAACAACTCTGGCAGGACATTCAGGACAAGATCAATTCCCTGGGGGTGAGCCATAGGACCATCAAGGACATCAAGAAGAGGTGGTATGACCTCCGCTCCCGGACCAAGGAGAGGGTGGCTGAAAGGCTCCGGGAGATGAGAGGCACAGGAGGGGGACCATCGTCTGTGCCACCACTCACACCCCTAGAAGAAAGGGTGGAAGAAACATTGGAGCAGGAGGCAGTGTCTGGATTTGGGGACCTGGACACCTCAGAGCCCAGCACATCAACCGGTGAGTACCATGTGATATGCCTGTACCCCTATCAATGCCATACCCCCACCCACCATGTACACAGGGGCATGCACAACCAAAATAGCTCCATTTCAGGGTAGCAAATGCCAGAATGATGCATTATGGGAAATGTAGTCAAGTAGGCAGTTCATAGGCAAATGTTTATTAGGAAGTGTGCAATAGATAGTAGACACTGACAGTCTGTTCCCCATGTCCCACAGGTCTCCAGCAAGACACCACCAACACCCCAAGCACCCAGGCCCATGAGGACACCCCAGGACCCGCCAGCACCCCCACCTGCACTGTCAGCAGCATCCCTGCAGTAGCCACACCTGCTGCAACAATTCCGCAAGAGGCTGCCCCAGCAACAGGCAGGGAGGAGACAGGTGGAAGCACAGGGCAGCCACCGCTGCGCAGGCGTCGCAGGTCAATACCATCTGGGCTGCAGTCTGCATCCGGGCTACTTCCTCCAACCACCAGTGAGGCACATCTGCTGCGTGGTCAGCGCCTGCAGAATAGAATTTTGGGCAGAATTAGTGGTGTGCTGCACCGCTTTGTGCGAAACAACCATGCCAGCATGCAGCACGTCAACACACGGATGGACATGATCTGCAGGAACACTGGGGACCTTGCCCTTGCCATGAGGGAACTGGCGGGAGGACTACTGGCCCAGGCAGAGGTTGGGCGGCGCAGAGATCGGCAGATTATGCACAGACTGGACAGGATGGCCACATCCATCGGCAGGCTCGCCATGAATACCACAGGCCTGTCGAGGAGGACAGTTGGGCTGCAAGTGGAGATGGGCCATTTCGCTGGGGATGTGGCTAGGGGCCTGGGACGTCTCACCCACATTATCGAACTGATGGAGACACGGGAAATGTCGAGGGCCACAGGGGAAACACCTCAAGACAGTGAGGAGGGCTCAACAGTGAGCAGTGTCTCTGCCACTGACAGCAGGGTGCTCAGGAGTGGTAGGCAGAGCACCACGGAAGCAGCAGGGACCAGCCAGGCTGGCAGGAGGGGCAGAAGATCTTAGAGATCACCCAGGACCATTAAATGTGGCACATGGCGTTAATGTGCAACATGACTGGTTGGCATTTTCCTGCCCATGGACAATCTATACTTGTAAATAGTTTCTTTAATACACTAATTAAACAGTTATTTTTGTTCCACTTAACAAATGGAGTTTTTGGTTAATAGGTGAGTATGGTGGGAGTTGACACGTACCGTCCAAAATATTGTGTTGCAATGTGGTCCCGTCTCAGTCTTCCTTGATTAGCTATACTCCGATCCCCATGATGGCGATGTGGTTGTTCTTACTCTTCATCATCAGGATCTGGGTCTGCAGGGGTGAGAGGTAGCCCACGTCGGGTGGCTATGTTGTGGAGGATGGCGCATGCGACCACAATTTTTAATGCGGTAATGGGGGTGTATTGGAGGGCACCTCCACTGCGGTGGAGGCATCTGAATCTTGCCTTCAGGAGTCCGAAGGTGCGCTCTATCAGGTTCCTGGTCCTCTTATGTGCACTGTTGTATTGCCTCTCTGAATCATTGCTGGGTGTTAAAAACTGAGTCATGATCCAAGGCCTGAGAGAATATGCACTGTCACCCTTTGGGCACAAAAGTACACGGTTAGGAAGTCCAGATTGTCGTGCACAGTGACATGTGTGTATGTCTGCAAGTGCCTGTGGCTCTACCTAGGAGGTAACCGTCTCCGAATTCCCCACGTTCCAGGCGTTGATGTATCCCACTATGCCTAAAAATGTATGAGTCATGGGTACTGCCTGGAAACTTAGCTACAATGTCGGTGATGACATAATGGGCGTCACAAACAACCTGTATATTGAGTGAGTGGGTACACTTTCTGTTGCGGAAAATGTGTTACAGATTTGCAGGGGGGCATATTTGAATGTGTGTCCCATCTACACACCCTATGACATGGGGAAAGTGGGCAATGCGGTAAAAGTCCAGCTTGGTGCTGTTCATTTCTGCCTCATTCCTTGATAAGTATATGAAGTGAGACCTGTGCGTGACTAAGGCATCTAGGAAGGCCCTGAGGAACCTTGACACTGCACTTTGGGATACCCCACCTGCCACAGCAATGACCCCCTGATAGCTCCCTGAGGCCAAGAGGTGCAGTGAGCATAGCACTTGCACATGCGTAGGGATGGCGCAGCCACGCAGAGTCTGGTGTTCTAGCTGTGGTTTGAGTAAATCTATTAATTCTAGTATGGCTGCGCTGCTAAGGCGGTATTTGTCATAGATCTCCTCTTCAGTTTGCTGAAAAAGAGTCTGCCTTGTTCTATATATCTTCTCCTGTCTGTGGCCCCTCCTCCTCCTCTGCTGGGCTGCGTGGACTCTCCTCCTCACTGCTATCAGGTATATCTCCGCCATCTTGTGTAACCCAGATGCCTTCTGGGTCCCCTTTTATACTTTGGTAATGGTTACCACCTGCTCTGAGTTAGTGGTAAATGGGACATGCAAACTGGGCTTTTTGCGACTAGTCGCAATTTGCGAGTTGCAATTGCATAAGGTTTGAGACTCGCAAATTGCGACTTGGTATTTGCGGGTCGCAAAATGGGGTCGCAACGGATGCGACTCGCAAACGGGTCCCATCGCTTTTTGCGAGTCGGAAATGGGCTTTTTGCATCCCATTTCCGATTTTGCACTGTCGCAGATAGCGAATCGGCCCGTTTGCGACTCGCAAACGTTTGCTACATCTGGCCCTTAGTTTCAATTTGGATAGCTCCATGCCAGTATACCCATGTGTTATAAGGTGCAGAGTAACTGATACTTATACACATTTTAGTTCAAGCACACAAAAGCTCCTCCAGAGACCACAGACCACAATATTACACCTGCACCAATCTTGTACAGATCTGTACACATCGGTCTTTCTGACTTATTTGAAAGGTAAAATCAGTTTGATGAGGCCTGCAAGCCTCTGTCTTCGGTTTGCCGGAATACTGAGAGAGTTTGGGCAGTTTGTTTTTTTATCGTGATTTTCAAAGGTTCCATGGAGCAATTAACCCCACACCATTGGCTCTTGTGGACCACAAAGTGTAGGACCTCTGAGAAAGTAAATCTATTGTCAGGTGGGATTTCAGTGTTATTCACAGCAGGTTGACAATTGGTATTATCACATGAAAGTAAGAACCTAATTCACACTATTCTGGGGACACTGGGGTAGACACTTTTTTGGTGTGGGACACTGTGCAATTCCACAAAATGTATATACTGTCCCTACAAATTGGTGATGTAAGACTGACTAGAAAGCCAGTTCACCAGTTCCAATGCTAGGCCATGCTCCACCCCAGTCCACATGTATAAATGGCTCCCATACCTCTGATGCCTAGGGTTTCTGTGTTGAATCTGATCGAGTGCACCTCTAGTCTGATACAGTGCTCGACTGTTTGCCTGGCAAGGACGATTCCTGTCCAGTGCCCTAGAATGTGTAAAAGAAAACAAAACACATGTCATAGCGCA
Source organism: Pleurodeles waltl (assembly GCF_031143425.1). NCBI lineage: Eukaryota > Metazoa > Chordata > Amphibia > Caudata > Salamandridae > Pleurodeles > Pleurodeles waltl. The sequence goes on from NC_090450.1 coordinate 42,320,060, forward strand.
TAGAAATCTAACATGATTAATACAAAATTAGCCAGCAAATATTCAAAATAAGCACAGCAATTGCCAATTCAACAGACAAGCTCTGTCTTCGATTAGTTGGAGCATGTCATGCAAAAAATACCACACAGTTTGGTGCAATATTTATGCACCTTTTCTCAAAGCAAGTGACTAGAAGCAAGAACATGTGATCAAATTGTACATGGACACTGATGAGCAGTGGCAGGATCTTCTTGGATTTTATTGTTGAAAGAATGGGAGAAGACTTCAGACACCTAATACAATTAAACCAACAAGAGCTGACTCTGCTAATAAAATCCTTGTTTCATTGTTACCAAATTCAGGGGGTCATTAAGACCCCGGCGGTAAAAAACACCTACCGCCACGGCAACGGTCACTAAAAGACCATCGCCGCGGCTACCAGCCGTCCAATGGATTATGACCACAGCTAGTTTTCTGCCAGAAGGATGGCGGAAATCTGACTGTGGCCGTGCCGGCGGATGGCGGTAAGGTGCTGCTGCTGCCAGCAGCAGCACCACGCCAGTAAACCACTGCCGGACGTAATATGAGAATAATACGGCCTGGTGGTGTTCTGCTGGCGGACGTTGCTGCTGGCAGAAGCGCCCCGTACCGTCTCCTGCCGGAGGACCCCCTGACTACAGGTAAGTGGGTGCTCCAACAGGGGAGGGGGTGTTGTGTGTGTGGGGGGGGGTGTGTATGTCTGTGCGTGCGTGCATGCGGGTGTGTGTTGTGTGTGTGTGCCTGTATGGATGTGTGAGTGCGTATATGTTGTGTTGTTTGAATGCGTGTATGTATGTAAGTGTGTGTGAATGGATGTATGCATGTGTGGATGAATGTTGGAATGGGTGTGTGTATGCATGTGTGTGTGTGAAGGGAGGGGTGTGTATGGGGGGTCTGGAGAGGAAGAGGGGGGTGGGAGGAACCTGTGGAGGGGAGGTGGGTAGGAAGACCCCTATCAGTAACAGGGAAGGGTTTCCCTGTCACTGATAGTGCCTACCGCCATGGTTTTTGTAGCGGTAAGGATCCCACGAAAACCATGGTGGTAGGTGGGGTCATAATCCTGCAGGCGGGCACGTAACGGCCGCCGGGCTGGAGAGTGAAGTCTTCAGCGCGGTGGTCGGTATGGCTAATGTCATAATATGGAGAAAAGTACCGCCAGCCTGTTGGCAGTACTTTCCTCCATATTAACGTTGACCACCGGGGTCATTATGACCCCCTCAAACAAAGAGTATTCTTTGCTAGAATGGTTCAGCAAAAACCTGCAGTGTTCTGCACAGAATAGCATAGCAGAGATGTGTTTAAAATATTTGTAAGCATGCAATAATACTTAGGCCTTGGAGGCCTTCAAGCAGGTACAAAAAGGAAATATCAAATGGTTAGTAAAATGTGACTGCACATGTCAAGGTACACACGGGCATTAGCATTTTCATGGTACACTTGCAAGTATTAAGGCACATGTGCAAGTCAATTTACTTTCTCAGAACTCATGTCTAGTAACTGGGCAGTTAACTGGAGAAACATGCAGAATCATAATTCACGTCCCCATCAAATTTTATATTACAGAGTCATTATCATGCATTTGCATGGAAATAGTGAAGTAATTGTGCACTGAAGTTATATTTTCAGGCGAGGATTTACCAATCTACCATTACCGTGCAATTTATTATTGCCCCCTATGTCTGAAGATAAAATTGTTGTCTGGGTTGCCTACTCTACCCACACTATATTTATTACTGGTGGTTTAACTATGTTCCCTCAGCTGGTCATGGAGTGGCTGGTCACTCACACCCCATCGATTAATCTAGATTTTTGCATTGCTAGGCTTCTTAAAAGGTTTTTTTTCATATTTTCTACAAAAATGCTTAACTCCTGAATGACCATAACAAATTGGTTCTGTTTTGATTGGTTATGCGCATTAGTCCTTTCTGTATTATTATTTTTGTAAATATTTCTGATTCTTTTCCTGATATTATAGTACTTAAAAGACATCATTAGCTGTTTGAAGACTTTTTGTCCTAGTGAAGCCTATTGATTTAGTTGTAGCTGTCAGGCAGTATCCTAGGACTCCTCATGAAACCTGCTCTTCACTTCTTAAAAATGGGGCTTCTTAACTTTCCTGCAGTTTCTCTCTTGTTCTCCTTCTACTTGGAAACCAACAGCTGTTCAGCAGGTTGTAGGGTGGCAGGCTTAATCCTACTTTGTGCCTAGCAGATTTCTGAACTCACCTAACAGTGAAACTCTCCTCGCACGTCTCTCTCTCTGCCATACATACATTCTGTCAGGCCGTTTGCATGGGAACACAGTGACCTAGGGGTCAAGCCTAAGTTGGATAGGCCTAAAAAGTTGGGAATAGAAGCACCATGTCAAAACTCCACCAGTGGGGGAGTAAACAGGGAAAATACATCTATTGGATTGCACCACACTCACACTCCCCAAAAGAAAAGACATGTATTCCATTTGTACATTGAACATAAATATGCATCAACATGACAATATACAGAGCTGTATGCATGATCTTTCGCTCTGCTCTATACCAAATGCTAGTTCCTTCTTCTGCAGGTCTAGTGGCTACAGGAAATGTTAGCAGAGACAGAGTTCTACTCACAGACTGCTCTACTATGACCAATGTGTTTTCATCTTGATTTCATCCAGGATTGGGTTCGCTGTCGCTCGCCGCCTGGCACAACAGGGCGCACACGTGGTCCTGAGCAGCCGGAAGCAAGAGAACGTTGACAAAGCAATCAATAAGCTCCAGTCAGAGAACCTGTCTGTTTCAGGGACCGTCTGCAATGTCACAGACAAAGACCACAGGAAGAACCTTGTGGAATTGGTGAGTGGAAACTTTAACAAAACTCAATAGGACCCCAGAGGGACCCTGAAAGGTTCCTTCTTGTACACAGAAGAGAAATTCAGAATTCAGGGCTGGTTCTTGGCATAGTTGATTTCTAAAAGCTTGAGCACAGAAAAAGTAGATTCTGTGTAGTTCATAAATTTGAAATCCAGACCCTTTCCTCGCAAATACAAGTCTGAAAACAGTGGGAAAAGACGTGTGTGTCTTACAATGTTCCATTTAAAGCTGATGCTCTAGTTACACATTGTGAAACATTAACCTGATTCAACAAAAATCATTAGCAGAAAAGGAAAATTACCAGTTTCTCTAGGGTACCACCAGATACGAGGACACTGGATAGATTATGAGGATCAATCAAACTGCTTCAAATGACACCTAAGTTACACAAATTGGAAACTGCACAACTGTCTTAAAAAACGTAATAATGGAAACCCCTGAACTAATAACCCTCCATTTGTCATGGAGGTGAGGTCGAGTGTTTCCCTTGCTTTAACCCTGATTTATATCAGGGTCTACATCATAAATCAGAGGTAAAACCAAACAAGTGTTGCCTTCTAAAAATCAGGGAAGAGTGAACCCAACACACTTTATATAAGGATCACTTTATAGGGTGGAATAGAAGTAGATTCATACGGGAGAGATCTGGAACAACGCATCGGGAACCACGCCAGCGTTGTTCATGCAAGCTGAATGACGCTTGCCTGAACAACGCAGGCCTTTTTCTCTGGTTTAACCATGCATGTGCTGAACAATGTACATGCGTGGTTAAGGCAGAGAAAAAGGAAGATCCATCAGGAGAGGACCCGGTCAGGTAAGTGGGGCTGAGGCAGGGTTGGGGGTAGTTTTTAGGGGTGGGGGCGTGGGGCGAAGGGGTCTAGATGGTTACGCTATTTTTTTAAAGAGGCTGGGATGGGGGGGTCGGGGTTATTTTGTTTTTAGGGGTGGGGGTCGGGGTAATTTTCAATTTAGGGTTTGGGGGGTCGGGTTTTTAGGGGTGGGGTGGGGGGTTGAGGTAATTTTCTTTTTAGGGTGGGGGCAGGTTTTAGGGGCGAGGTGGGGGGTCGCTGTAGTTTTAGGGGTGGGGTTTTTAGTGTAGATCGGGGTACTTCTGTTTTTAGGGTGGGGGTGGCATGCGACAACCACGCATGCCGTTTTCACACATGCCGTTTTCACACATACCTTTACTAGGCATGCCTTTACAATGAAAAATCGTTGTAAAGGCTTGCGTGGTAAAGGCATGCGTGGAAACAAGGTCAAAGTTACGACTGCGTTGTTCAGGCATGCGTGGTTGCCGCATGCGTGGTTCCATCATACAACCGATTCATACATTCCATGTGAATGTGCAAAGATATGGAAATCCCTTCCAATGATGTTAATGAAAGAACAATACAGTTTAAAATTACATTTGCCAGCACTATACCACAGATTCATATGATATAGTTCCCATCAGTGGTGCTCCTGTGACACCTCAATAAGTAGATCAAATTGCTACAAATGAAGGTTAAGTTCTCATGAGAATTACAAAGTGGTCCCAGAAGGCAAGACTTTGGGAAAGCATGGACTATACTATCACAACATGAAAACGAAGCTTAAGGACAAAGCATCATTTTGTACATGATAAAATGACATTGTGTTAGAACTGCGGATTCTGGTTGTCAGAGTATGCACCCTGTACAAGCAGGAACCACCTATCTATTCAGGGTAAGCTAGATACACACTTAGAGATTAGTTGTGCTCACCCTCTGGTATGTTGGCACAGAACACAGGCAATGTGTAAAGTATTTGTACAACACACACACAACACAATGAAAACACCACAAAAAGTACCAAACACAGGGTTAGTAAAATGGACTGTTTTATGAGTAAAGCAAGACCAAAATAAAAAAATGCAATCAGTAGAAGCCGAGTTATGAATTTTTATAAAATAAACCCAAAATAGTGCTTAGAAGTCAATAGCACTAAAATGGTTACTTGAGGTCACGCTAGACTGGGGGAGATCATAATTTCAGGTTGATTGAAATGGAGGGCAGGCCAGCAATAGAACCCATGCAGGTTCTGCTTAGGAAGTACATTGGATGCAAGAAGTGTAAATGTCGAGGACTGGATGTGTGAAGCATAGGAGATGTGTCACTGTAGATCAAGGAGATGTAGGCGATTCGTTGGTTCCAAGCTGTGCAGCGCTGAGGATGCATTGAAGATCAGGAAGCATTGAGCATTGAGGCAATGCGTCATCATTGAACCGTTGGGTCAGAGTGACACATTGGCACGGAGCCGCGCAAGGTCGGAGATCTGTCAGAATCCAGGGGCAATGCATTGCACAGACCACAATGCAGTGTCACATATCAGGAAGCAGTGGTGATGCATCAGTGTTGAGAGGAAATGCACTGATTCAGATCAGCGCAATGTCGTTGATGAATTAGTTTCTTTTGGTTGCAGCACAGATACTAACTACCAAGGGCCCAGGACTAGATTGGCACCACTTGGCAGAGCAGGACTCACAGCAGACATAATCCTAGTACTGATTGCAGGTTGCAGGAAAGTCTTTGATGTCCCTGAGTTTGCAGAACAGTGTGCAATTCATCAAGCCCTTGTAGTCACTCTGGGTTCAGATGAAAGATGTCCAGTCCTTCCTCAGCCGGGCAGAGATCAGTAGGCAGCAGTGTAACTCATCAAAGCTGTTAGCAGTCCTTCTTGGAAGTAGTCCAGCAGAGTGGCACTCGTTGTAGCACAGAAGTCCTTACTCCTGGCAGAGTTCTTCACAGGTCCAATAGTGTACTGATATGTTGCGGTCAGGGACCTAGTTCTTACACTCAAATGTGCCTTTGAAGTGGGGGTGACTTCGAAGAAGGATCTTTGAAATGCACAGAGGTTCCTAGCCCTTGCTCCAGACTACCAGCAGGGGACAATCAGTCACTTGTGTGGGGAAAGACACTCCCTATTCAGGTGTAAGTGTCCGCCCCCATTACTCCCTTCCTACCAGGGAAGAGCTATCAAAATGCAGATGAGTGATCAGACACATCTAATCTTCCTGTGTTTGTGAGTGTCTAGAGGGAATGCACAAAGTGTAGCTGTTACCCACCCCAGACATGTATTGGAGACAGACTGCAGGCACACAGAGCTGTAAGAGCAGAGAAATTCTCTTTTTCTAAAAGTGGCATTTCTAAAATAGTAATGTTAAGTCAGACTTTACGAGTAAAGAGGATATATTATTATCATACCAAGTATATGAAACATGATTCAGCTACTTCTTTCTGATCAGGAATTACAGCTTAAAAGTATATTAAGGAATTCTCAATGTTTTTCTGTGTGAGGAGTGGGCCTCGCGGTAGTGAAAAACAAATTTGGACGTTTTTCACTTGCAGGTCATGTAAAACTTAAAAGTACATGTCCTACCTTTTAGGTACAAAGCACCCTGCTCTATAGGATACCTAGGCCTACCTTAGGGGTGACATATATATATATATATATATTAAAAGGGAAGTTTAAGACTTAGCAAGGGGTTTTAAATGCCATGTCAAAGTGACAGTGAAACTGCACACACAGGCTCTACAGTGGCAGGCCTGAGACATGTTTAAAGGGCTACTTAAGTGGGTAGCATAATCAGTGGAGCAGGCCCAGTAGTAGCATTTCATGTACAGGCCCTGGGTATATGGTTTACCACCTTACAAGGACTTATAAGTAAATTAAATATGTAATTTGTGGATACACCAGTGTTGCCAGTGTTAGGGAGAAGCACAGTCAGCAGTGGTAAAGTTCCCAGAGTCCTAAGGTCAAAAATATCCTGCAAAAATGTGAGGCAAACAGGCAGAATGTTTGGGGGAAGACCACCCTAAGGCTGATAGGTCTAATAAACTGTGTTTCAAGACATTGTTTACAAAATTTCGACTGTACACTGAATGAAAGGTAGCAAAAAGAAATGTGCATGGGAAAGATGGCTACATACAGCAGCAGTCTTTTTTAAATAAAGTCCTACACCATTCAATGTTAAAATAAACACAGCTTCTCAACAAATTATCTCAAATTCATTATATGTTAATCACACATTGCTAATACACTTCTGTGCTTTCATTAAAAATGTATACCAGAGGCAGAGTATATATCTATGGGGTTAGTCTTCTGATGGGGTTCAAACTCAAAATCTAGGTTAATATGCATTAGAAGTGCTACTTAGGCTCACTAAAATGTGCTGCATTTCGCTGTCTTGTGGCTACAACTCACGCTACATGCATAAAAACACTCCCTGCATTGACACAGGCACACCTCTAACCAAATGCTTACGCAGACACACTGCTCATTATACACTCACACAGAAAACCCTGCAGTAAGACGGCAGCAAGACACACCATGCACCTGCACAGGCACCTATGCATGCAGAACTAACTCTATACTCACCCTTATATTGCACTCAAACTGGCAGACAGCTCACCCTGCACTCCCACAGTCTCTCTCCTAACCCTGCACATATGTATTGCCCACACTCTACACTAACGGTACACAATAGTTATTGAAACCCTGCATTCAGATACATTATTTAGCCTGCACTCACACAGTTTAGCCTTTACTCGCACATGTACACAGCATACCCTACATTCAGACAAACACACAGATAAAAAAAGAAATCAAAATTAAACCCCTACCTGAAAATTTACAGATACATTCAGTCTGCTCAAACTGAAGCAACATGCTTATTAGGTGCAAATGTTACATGTAAAATTTGTGGGCAACATGATGGATTAAAAAAATGCAGCTGATAATGAGAGGGAAGAATGGCCTATTGGAGTTCCTACTCACTACCTGGGCTTGGTCGTGAGCATCTTGCTCACTGCTCTGCAATATCATTGCAAATGCAAATGCTCCTGACTCTCCTCAACCTGAACGGAACAGCAAAGAATGACTATGATGCTGACAGAGGCTTGCTCTGTTTCATGTCTTGGACCAGAGTACTGCCCAGCTTCTATCCTTGAATCCATTATCTAGGCTACACACAGCACCTCAATCAGCTGCGCGACTACAAGGCCCGTGCTTGATCTGCCAGCAGGTTACGGCTGATGATACTGAACCAGAAGAGCAGACTGCCTTCAAAAGAGGCAGCCTGTGCTGCCCGGAATCCTCAGATGCAGTGCATTTTGTCTTGCAGCTCATTCTCATGCAGTGCCTGGATCCCAGGATGCTGGACCTGTAGTGCTGCTGTGCATGTCTCATAAAACATCTCTGTATGCAGTATCTGTCACTATCCTTGTCTCCTGGTAGGCAGAATCCCTGTCTCTTTCCAGCAGCTATTGAAAGGCAATAGTGGACCAGCACATGATATCCCAGGAGGCATCTCCAGTCCTGGCACTGTAGGCCTCACTTTCTGTGGCCCACTTAGAACTACTGCTGTAGCCCAGCTGCCTTTATTGCTCTCAGTAAAGGGGAAACAGCCTCTGAAGGCACCAAAGGGAGAGATAGTTGCCGGGTGTGGTTGGGATTGAAGGTTCCCCAAATGAGGATAATTGAGTGACCATTCTATATTCCCCTCATTCCTGCCTTCTGTTTCATTCCTGCCTTCATCTCAGCAGAACCCATTATCAAGGACCAGCTACCATCCAGTGGCCAAGTTTATTTTAGATTTCTCCCAAGGCAATAACAACCATCAAGCAACAATCTTACAACCTTGTAAAGATGATTGTACAGACAACCTAGCAAGACAACCTTTAAATTCTATAACAAAATGTTTACCCCTCAGCCAATGAGATGTCTGAACTAGAAATACAGTGTACAATTGTCAAAGCTTTTAACTAATGAATTAAAAGGATTGATGTGCAGGAACAAGGTCGTTGAGTCCCAAAGGACAGTGATCCTTATGCAAATAAAGAAAAAATTTGCAGAACAAAATTCAAAGTCAAAACCATGAATGTTTATTGAAAACGTAAGAATCATTAAAGAAGACACAAAGGACTTAGTTGTCATATCCAAATCAGCATCAATATATCAAATAATATATCAAAAAATGTCAAATTTGAAAGAGGTAAGACATAGGGTCATTTTCCATACGCAAGTAAGTAAGCATGAACCAAAATAGGAGCGTTTAAATATAAATAAGGGTCCAATTTTTCTGTTTTTACTCATTTTTAGAGATGAATACAGACAGAAAACAATGTGTTTCCTGTCTGTATTTATCTTTAAAAGTGGAAAAGTAGCAAAAATTGTGCTTCTAATGAGTGACTTTCAAAGCTGTCTGCTGTGAATTCCAATACAACATGTGAGTAGATAAACAGCATGGGGAGTTCAAAAACAGATTAGGATCTCTTTAAATGCAGGCGTACATAAGAATATATTTGTAGTAAATTGCTAATATTTACCTGTGGGTGTATTGTTCTGCTATATTTGGCTACTGAATTTGCTAAAATGCGACATGCATCAAAGTATGAGTGCGTATTTAACAGTTAAATAAATGTAGAAAGGTGCCATTTTTGACTCCACTTATTTGTAAACCACAAAATAAATATGGATGAATACTAATAAAGTGACCAAAAAATAAGTATTCATAAATACAGACCGAAATATTAAAAAAATAAGTACCATAAAACTGGGAGCCCTAAATATAAATCAACAAGAGGACAACAAAACGTCTGCTGCTGGGGAAAGAGCAAGATGGTCTAAGGATAAAAAGCAGACAATGTGACATGGAGACTGCCTTCAATAGTGAGAGCAAAATATCTTAGTATGGAGTCAGATAACAGTCTGAAATAGAGACTGTTCGACTTGAAGGGCAGGGAAAGACTGGCACAGCCCTAGAAATAGCACACTTTATAGGTTTTAGACAGTGGAAAACCACATACCTGCCATGGTAAGATTCAATATCATAGGGCTTTACTAACAAGGATTCATACATGAACCAATAACACAACAAGAAATTATAATTTTGACAAATATAAAGAATCTAAGGAACACCACTTTTGCATAGGAAATGGGGAACAATGCTATGACATTTATACAACAAGTAAAAACAAAACACAGTTCAGCTAACGGTTAACTTCTAAAGTAAATTTGGGCAAGTGGCCTTGAATATGTTACAATTACAGTTACTTTCAGCTTAGCTTCCTTAGCTTTCTTCTTGAGAAAGACACATTAATACATTTCTTTTCAGTAATAAAACAACACCACAAAATAAATACTATTTCTCTTATTTCATGAAAATGAAAAACACTAGCTAGAGACTTCAACCTGAAAGCTCATTCATGAAAAATGAAATGAACAATTTTTCTTCAGCAGCTTTAAAATGAATGTAAATTGAAGCAGCCTGAGGCCCAGTAATGCCAATTTTGAGGCCTAATTATATTAAACTTAACACAGATAAATAATTGTTATTTCTAATTAATAAACATATTGTTAACCCCTTCCCCCCACTTTGGTGGTCCTCATCCCCATTGGGCTTGGATTAGGACCCACATTTCTTACAACTTGCACTAGAAGCACTTGGTGCTCTTCCAGTCCTCACCTCTGATATGTTAGGCACTGAGGCCCTCATTACTACATCGGTGGTAAAAACCGCCTACCACCGTGGCGATGACCGCCAATGACCACAGCCAGATTTCCGCCACATGGCGGTAAGGTGGCGCTGCCAGCCAGCCGTGTTATGACAAATTATACGGCCTGTCGGTGATCTGCTGGTGGGTGCTGCTGGCGGTAGCAGCGCCCCGTCCTGTCTCCTGCCGGAGGAACCCCTGGATCCAGGTAAGTCAGGACTCTGACAGGGGAGGGGCGTGGGGGGTGCTGTGTGGGGGTGTGTGAATATATGTGTGTGCTTGAATGTGTGTGTGTGTTGAGTGTTGAATACGTGTGTGCATGTACGGACGTGTGAGTGCGTGTATGTTGTGAACTGTGAATGCGTGTCTGCATGTATGTTTGGAAGTGTGTGTGGATGTGTCTGTGATTGGATGTATGCAAGCGTGTATGTATGTGTGAATGAGTGTGTGTATGCTTGTGTGTGTGTGTCTGTGTGTGTGAAGGGGTGTGGATGTGGGGGGATTGTGTGGGGGTTTGGAGAGGTGGGGGGTATCTGGAGAGGTAGGGGGACCCCTATCAGTGACAGGGAAGGAATTCCCTGTCACTGGCCATGAAACCCATGGTGGTAGGCAGGATCATTATCCCGCAGGCGGCACAATGGTGGCCGCCGGGCTGGAGATGGATATCATAATCCCGGCGGCTGTTACCTCAGTGGCAGTCGGAGTGGTACATTGGCGGGTTGGCTTAATCCAATCCGTCTGTAGCCGGGCGTCCGACCACCTGACTACCTGTCATGGCGGCCCCCAGTCCGACCAGTGCCCTGGGGGTACCGCTGAGCCGGCAATGGCAAGATTAGGAAACCCGGATATCCGGGTTTCCCAAAGTGTACACGAGGAAGACGGACAACGCGCGTAGAGGAGGGAGAAAGAGGACAGAGCTGCTACTGAAGAGGGAAACGCGGACGAACAAGAGAGCGCCTACAGGAACGTTCCTGAAGACGGAAGATTCGACGAGCAGTCGGCGTCCACACCTCGTGGCGGCCCTACAGAGGGACAAAGAAGCCCCGAACAGCGGAGACTCCGCCACGTCCCTGGAGGGACGTGGCTTAAGCTGGTACAGTCCTGCATGAAAAATAGATTAAGTGCGCTGGTGGGAAGGGAGGGAGGGTGGAGAGGACGAGGGAGGGAGAGGTCGGAGAGGGAGTGAAGCAGGCAAGGGACCCCCGGGAAGAGAGGATGACTAGGGAACCCCTAGCAATGCTAAGCTGAACACTAACAACACTAAAACCCGACCACCGGAGGCATAAGGGAACAGACCCTAAGGTAGCAGTGTCTGTAGAAGGAAAAGAGATTTTTTTTTTTTCTCAAGGAGGTGTCACACAAAAGGGGAATTCCTAATATCCTGCCTATCACTTTCACCCTGGACTATCATCACTGCCCGGACCCTCATCATCACCTCTCTCTCTCTCTCTCTATACACCCTCCCACCTCACTAACACCACACACACCACATTCAGACTTGTGACTTACCCACCTTTCTTTCCTTTTCTGGTTGGTCTGACGACGCCACCCTCCTGGGAGAACAACCATCTGCCTCTGGAAGCCCTGGGAAAGAGAAGAAAAGAAGAGGTCACCTACATAAACGGATAAAGCCACAAATTATTCAAAGGGAACACATATCTATATATATTAAATAAATCACATACCTTTCAATCACCAACCCGTGTCATCTCGTTCATCCCTATCGCTACGCCCACCGCCACACCGCCAATGTCATAATGTGGCGGTAAGCACCGCCAGCCTGTTGGCGGTACTACCTCCGGATTATCGCCGACCGCCGGGGTTGTAATGACCCCCTGAGTGTTTATTGGCTGCTTACACAAAGAGAATATGCACACAGATACTATCAAGGCCAGTTGTGCACTGCCTTGCACGGGTACACCCTGGTTTTATATCTCTGACGACAACACTAATGTAAAAAAACAAAGGGGGTCATTCTGACCCTGGCGGTCGGTGTTAAAGCGGCGGCCAACCCGCCAACAGGCAGGCGGTCCAAAAAATGGAATTCTGACCCTGGCGGGAACCGCCAACACAGCCCGCCACCTTAACACTCCGCCCGCCACGGCGGGACACACAAACAGCGCGGCGGTCACCGCCAACAGGCAGGCGGCAGACAATGTACCGCCCACACTATCACAACTCACCAATCCGCCACCTTTTCCGGGGCGGGAGCCCCGCCGATAAAAACACGGCGGAAACCGACTACGAACGGGAAAACGCTCACCTCTACACACTCCACGAGGACGGAGAACAGCATGGAATTAAACATCCTACCAGCTATTGTCTACCTGCTCATCTACCACGAGTACGAACGCCGGCGCAGACGACAACGGTGAGTACTGCACCTACGACACAGGGGAGGGGGGAGGAGGAAAGCTTACGGGCACACACATATGCGACACCCCCCCCCCCCCAACTATCTACACACCAATGCAGAGCACCAAGTCACAGTGACACCACCCAAACCCCCCGGAATTATGCAAATACATAATTAAAGTGAGAAACAAAATTTATGTATAAAAGAGGTTCATTGAAGTCATGTTATAATAGCAATATGAATTGTAAAAAATCAAGAAAGAACATTGCGAAATCGATAAACATAGGCAATAAGTCCTGCACAGTCACTTAAATTTCCACTGTCCGTGGGCCAAAGTGTATCAACACACGGGCAAAGCCCACACAGGAGACCTGAGTACGTTGGAGAGAACACTGCTGGGGCATCAGATGACAAAACTACAGGCACCTCAGGGGGAAGGGAAGGGGGGGCACCTCACCACATGAGTCCATGACGCCAGATCCACGAAGGGTCCACCATGCCCACTGTGCCATCCTGGGGAGTGCAAAGCCACAGTCTCACAAGTCTCTACAGTGGGTGGTCTGCCCACTGTGCCATCCTGGGGAGTGCAAAGCCACAGTCTCACAAGTCTCTACAGTGGGTGGTCTGCCCACTGTGCCATCCTGGGGAGTGCAGAGACACAGGCCATCAGGTGGATTACAGACTCCACAGGTAATGGAGGAGGCAGGGTGCCCCGAGTGCAGCGTGAACACTAGCTCGACACAGAACCGGCACAGTCAATGGGCTAGCGGTGCTTGACAGGAAGGGCCCAGCGGAGCGGTGCTTGAGACGGCGGGGCCCAGCGGAGCGGTGCTTGAGATGGCGGGGCCCAGCGGAGCGGTGCTTGAGACGGCGGGGCCCAGCGGAGCGGTGCTTGAGAAGGCGGGGCCCAGCGGAGCGTTGCTTGACAGGAAGGGCCCAGCGGAGCGGTGCTTGAGAAGGTGGGGCCCAGCAGAGCGGTGCTTGAGACGGCGGGGCCCAGCGGAGCGGTGCTTGAGAAGGCGGGGCCCAGCGGAGCGGTGCTTGAGAAGGCGGGGTCCAGCGGAGCGGTGCTTGACAGGAAGGGCCCAGTGGAGCGGTGCTTGAGACAGCGGGGCCCTCTTCAGCGGTGTCTTTCTGCACGGCGGGGCCCTCTTCAGCTGTGTCTTTCTGCACGGCGGGGCCCTCTTCAGCAGTGTCTTTCTGCACGGCGGGGCCCTCTTCAGCGGTGCCTTTCTGCACGGCGGGGCCCTCTTCAGCGGTGCCTTTCTGCACGGCGGGGCCCTCTTCAGCAGTGCCTTTCTGCACGGCGGGGCCCTCTTCAGCGGTGCCTTTCTGCACGGCGGGGCCCTCTTCAGCGGTGCCTTTCTGCACGGCGGGGCCCTCTTCAGCGGTGTCTTTCTGCACGGCGGGGCCCTCTTCAGCGGTGTCTTTCTGCACGGCGGGGCCCTCTTCAGCGGTGCCTTTCTGCACGGCGGGGCCCGCTTCAGCGGTGCCTGTCCAGTCATTCAAGGGAGCCAGACCTGGCCAGGACTCCCTGCTTAGTCGCCCTCCGACCGTGCAGTTGCTAGACCCTTCTGTGACGGAGTCCTGGGCCCGTGGGTGTCCTCCCTTACACCCGGGATGGGGCTTGTGGGGCCCTCCTGGTCCGCGCCCCTGCTGGCTGACTTCTCCGCCCTGCTGCCCTTGCCCTCCTTCGATGAGGCTCTCTGGGCCTTGCCTCCCCTGGATGTTGTGGCAGGTGACGGCCCAGGACTTTGCTCCTTGGGGGCAGCCGTGTTAGTCCTCTCGCGGCGGCCCTTGTTTTTACGGGTCCTCTTTCCAGGGGGGGGGGTGGCTGTCCCCTTGCTGCTGGCCGATGTATCAGTGCTGGGAAAGGGTGGACTCCAAAACCCGTGCACAATGGTGACACTTGAAGCAGGGCTGGTGGTGGCTGAGGTGCTCTTGGGACTCTTAGCAGATGGAGGGGGTGGGTCAGGTGGGGCAAAGAGGTTATGTGTGGAGAGGTAAAGTTTTTTAGGACCAATGTAAAGGGTAGGTGTAGTGGTTATGGGATTGGAGGAAGAGGATGTGGTTGTAGGAGAGTCAGGTGTGCGGTCTTTGGGTGCAGGTGCTTGTGACGTAGGCTGTGGTGAGGTGGTTGGCTGTTGGGTGGGTGGCTGCCTGCGTTTGTGTGTATTGGAAGAGGGGGTGACAGACACAGTGGGAGAGGACACAGGGGACGTGTAAATGGCAGTGGGGGTGGTGACTGCACGTGTGCGGACTGTACTGGAGGGTGTGCTGGTGATGGAAGTACTGGCTGATGGTGGTGTGCATGCAGGTGTGAGTGGAGATGTCACAGGGAGGGAGGAGGGAGACGAGGAGGAGGGGGACACAGAGGTGGTAGTGACTGTTGGCATGTCTGCATCTGGGTGTTGTTTGGGTGAATGCTTGTGTGATCTGTGGTGCTTATGTCTGGATGACCTGCCCTTGGGTGTTGAGGTGTGTGCAGGCTGGTCTGATGGTGTGGATGGGATAGGTTGAGGAACAGGAGACAGAGACAGGGTGGAGGCAGTTAGAAGAGGGAGGCTGGAAACAGGGACAATGGCTGCCGTCAGTGCTGAGGCAAGAGCATTGAACGATCGTTGATGGGCAGCCTGACCCGAATGAATGCCCTCCAGGTATGCATTGCTCCGATGCACCTCCCTCTCTACCCCCTGGATGGCATTCAAAAGGGTAGACTGCCCAACAATGATGGTCTGTAGGAGGTCAATGACCTCCTCACTGAGGGCAGCAGGGGTAACTGGGGCAGGGCCTGAGGTGCCTGGGGCGAAGGAGATGCCCGCCTTCTTGGGCGAGCGGGCACGGAGCGAAGGCTGAGGGGCTGCTGGGAGGGCGGAGCTGGTGCGCTGGGTGGCGGCTGTACCTGTAGAGGCGGGGGGCCCGGATGTTGCCGCCACCGCTAGGGAGCTCCCTTCCGAGGACGTGTCGGTGTCGCTGGTGTCACCACGGGTCCCCGTTGTGGTGCTCCCCTCGCCCTCCGTATCACTGGTGACCTCGGTGTCTGTACCATGGCCCACCGGGGCCTTGTGAGTAGCAGCTCCCTCGTGCTCCGATGCAAATTCTCCTCCGCCTGATGATGCTAATGCACACATGCACAAGAAGATAAAGAAAAAGGGTGGGGGGAGAAATAAAAACAGGTTGAGTGCATGCATTGTCAACACCGTTGGCGGAGAGGACAGACACAGGAGCCTCATGCACTACGCCGCGCAATCGGGGTACACTACTCAGTACTTGTGACTAGGCCAAAAGGTCTATGGACAACAAATGCGCACATGGGTGATGCTGGACCTTCGACTGCTGTACTTGGCACCCTACAGAGGTGGGGGGCGGGGGCACAGGGCCATGCCTAAAGGAGGGGACTACACTACAGAAAGCGCCCTGGCCTAATGTCACCCACAGCCCTCCTCCCCCACCCAGACGCCTCCACTGCGTGTAAAAATAGCAGAATGTGCTGGTACTCACCCCCTTGTGTCTGCTGTGATGTCCTCACGCGCCCATCCAAATCGGGGTAGGCCACCGCCAGGATCCGGGACATCAGGGGGGTCAAGGTACGACTGGCACCCCTCCTACGTTGGGAGGCCATCCCCAGCAGTGACTCGGCGGTCTTCCTGGTCCCGCGGCGGATGTCCTCCCACCTCTTTCGGCAGTGGGTGCCCCGTCTGTTGTGGACCCCCAGGGCCCGGACTTCCTTGGCGATGGCACACCAAATGTCGACTTTCTGATGGGCGCTGACCTATTTGACATGTACAGGGTGGGAATGGAATTTTCATCATTTTTCTGCATGTTAGATGTGATTGCCCCTCCCTCCCCAACCCTGCCATGTGGCACATGCTCTCATCTGTCGTGCCTTGCACTCCTCATTCGCTCCCCACCCCACCATCTTACATCCACCATACACAACACAGGCATACCCCATCCAACGTGCACCCAGTGTACTTACCTGTTGGTCTGGAGGACCGTAGAGTAGCGCATACTGGGGCAGGACCCCATCCACAAGTTTCTCCAACTCTTCTGAAGTGAAGGCAGGGGCCCTTTCCCCAGTCGCAGCAGCCATTGTCTCTTCCAGACCGAGGTCACAGCAGCACGTGCAGTATAGGTCCTCTCCTGTGGATGGTCAGGTCTCGAGTGGTTAAGCAGATAGAAAATGGCGGTCACGCCTGCAGCGGTGCGTACCGCCGCGGTGCGTACCGCGACCGCCGGCGCACAACGTCATTGGCTCCTGAGACCCATAGGGTTCAATGTTAACCAATGCGCCTTCGCACTGCGGTCTTCGACCGCCTACCGCCACGGTGTGCCACGCCAGCGCGTTGACCTCATATCCCACTGTCACACTTCTCAGGTCAGGCAGCCGCCATTACAAGGGCCCACATGGCTTAATTGCTACTGCGTCACACAGGCCTAGGCCTTGCATTGCCACTCATACAAGCCTTTCAATGCATAGCGATTCGTGTACTGTGCAAGCTGGGTGAACGTACCTGTGGGTTGCTTGACTCTGTGCTCCATGTTGTCCTTCCTAGGCACCGTCCGCTGGGACTTGCGAGGAGAAGGATGAATCCTCCCGTGTACCGACCGCTGGTGGACCTGTCGACAATGGAAGAACGACATATTATACTTCGATACCGACTTGACCGAGCCACTATACATGAACTGTGTGGCCAGCTGGAGCCTGACCTGATGTCCCCCATCCGCCAACCCACAGGGATTCCCCCTCTGGTGCAGGTTCTGTCAGTACTCCATTTTTTGGCAAGTGGGTCTTTTCAGACAACAGTGGCCATGTCATCAGGGATGTCTCAGCCTATGTTTTCTAAGGTTTTGTCCAGAGTGTTGTCTGCCCTGATGAAATACATGCGGAGATACATTATTTTCCCAGAGGAGGGTGATTTGGCCATTGTGAAGGGTGATTTCTATGCCCTTGGACATATCCCCAACATCATTGGTGCCATTGATGGGACCCATGTGGCTTTAGTACCCCCAAAAGACGATGAGCAGGTGTACAGAAATCGAAAAAGTTACCATTCGATGAATGTCCAGGTGGTCTGTTTGGCTGACCAGTACATCTCGCATGTAAATGCCAAGTTCCCTGGATCAGTGCATGACGCGTATGTCATGCGAAATAGCAGCATCCCTTATGTGATGGAACAGCTACAGAGACACCGTGTGTGGCTAATAGGTGACTCTGGTTACCCCAACCTGCCTTGGCTATTGACCCCTGTGAGGAATCCCCGGACCAGGGCAGAGGAACGCTACAATGAGGCACATGGGCGAACTAGGAGGATTATAGAACGGACCTTCGGGGTCCTGAAGGCCAGGTTTAGGTGCCTGCATATGACAGGTGGATCCCTAATGTACTCACCAAAGAAGGTGTGCCATATCATCGTGGCCTGCTGTATGCTTCACAATCTTGCATTACGACGCCAGGTGCCTTTCCTACAGGAGGATGGTCCAGATGGTGGTGTTGTAGCAGCTGTGGAGCCTGTGGAGAGTGAAGAAGAGGAAGACGACGATGACGACACGGACAACAGGGACACAGTTATACAACAGTATTTTCAGTAGCACACAGGTAAGAATCACCCACGCCTTTTTACATTTACTTCTGCCCTCCTGCATCTCTACTTTCTGTGTTTCCCCCAGTTCATTTTAACTGATTTTTGACTTTCCCTTCCCTTTTCAGAGCTGTATGACCCACAGCGTGACTGCTGCTTTGTTTGCCCATGGACTAATGCTTATAGACATTGGTATGTTGTAATCACATTGTGACTGAACATTATTGCACCGTTATGTGTAATACATTTGTAAAGAATACAAGCAGACTCCTGATTTTTGAAGTGCAATTGGTGATTTATTTAAAGTGCTGCATATGGGTCCATGATAGTAAAACGGTGATGGGTGGGGGTGGAGTAATGTCCATGGCAGAGTCCAATTCTCAGTCGCACAGGTGCATTGTCCATATGCCTGTGGAAGGATGGAGCAGGGGCACTTCAAGGTTGGACAGGGTGACAATGTGGGTCAGTGGGATGACATCAGGGGGTATTGTTTGCTGGCAGGGGTCTTGGCATCCTACTCTGTCTTCTTGTGAGATCTCAGGTTCCGCTTGCGGGGTGGTTGATCTTCAGCAGGAGGTGGGGTTCTGGTGGCCAGTCGTTGTGAGGGGGCCTCCTGTCCACTAGCGCCGGCGGAGGTGGTAGGCTGTTCGTGGTCCGGGCTAGTGACAGGGCCCTTTGGGGTGCCACATGGTCCTGCAATGAGGTGACTATCTGGTTGAGGGCCAGGACGATGGTCCCCATTGCGGTACCTATGATCCTGAGTTCGTCTCTGAACCCCATGTACCGTTCCTCCTGCTGTGCCTGGATCTCCTGGAACCTGGCCAGTACCGTCGCCATCGTCTCCTGGGAGTGGTGGTATGCTCCCATGATGGTGGTGAGGGCCTCTTGGAGAGTGGGTTCCCTGGGCCGGTCCACCCCCTCTCGCACTGCAGCCCTCCCAGTTCCCCTGTTTCCCCGGGCCTCTGTCCCCTGGACGGTGTGCCCACTACCACTGCCCCCAGGTCCCTGTTGTTGTTGGGGTGGTGGGTCAGCCTGGGTGCCCTGTAGTGGTGGACACACCGCTGATTGACGCGTCCTGGAGACAGAGGCATGGGCCCGCTGGGTGGGAGCTGTGCTGGTATTCCCAGAGGGGGTTGGGTCTGCTGTGGCCTGTGTCTGTGTGTGGGGAACCGACTGTCCAGAGGTCCCCGATGGTCCGGGCTGGTCATCAGGTTCTAGGTCGACAGATCTGCTGTCATCACTGGGGACCTGTTCTGGGGGCGGGATGGACAAATCTGGACCCTCCTGGCCGGTGTGTTGGCGTTCGGGCCCTGCAGGGGTGAGGGTGGGGGTGGGGGTTGGCATGCTGGTGGTTGGGGGGGGTAGGGTAGTTGAGATTAGACTTACCAGAGTCCATTCCTCCGCCTACTCCAGCAAGGCCCGCAGGATGCAGGATGTTCAAGACCTCTTGCTCCCATGCTGTGAATTCGGGTGGAGTGGGTGGGGGTCCGCCGCCAGTCTTCTGCACAGCGATGTTGTGTCTTGACACCATCGACCGCACCTTCCCCCATAGATCGTTCCAGCGCTTTCGGATGTCTTCCCGGTTTCTGGGATGCTGTCCCACAGCGTTGACCCTGTCGACGATCCTTTGCCATAGCTCCGCCTTCCTGGCTATTGTGGTGTGCTGCACCTGTGTGCCGAATAGCTGGGGCTCTACCCTAATTATTTCCTCCACCATGACCCTGAGTTCTTGGTCCGAGGACCTGGGGTGTCTTGGGGGTGCCATGGGGTGGTGTGGGTTGGTGTTTGTGGTGATGAGTGTGGTGTGTGTGGTGGTGTGTGGTGTTTTGTGCGTGGATGTAGTGTGGGTGATGATGTTGTGTTCCTGTGTGTGTTGGGGTTTTCGATAGCTGTGCTCTCTCTCGCCTTCTCTCCGAATTTCTAGTTGTGGGGGTTTGTGGGTGATGTGGGTGTGTGTTTTATAGTTGATTGGATGTGTGGGAGTGTTTTTTGTATGTGTATCAGGTGTGTGTATTTCAAATTGTCCAATGTGGCTGTGTTTTGGAGCTGTGTGTGTATTTTGAACGCAGCGGTGTGTACCGCCAATGGAATACCGCGTTTGACAGACCGCCACGTGGATTCGTGGGTCGTAATGGCATGGGCGTGTTTGTGTTGGCGTGACGGTGGAGGTTTGGTCATCTCCAGTTTATCGCTGACCGCTGATGAGGCGGCCTTCCGTGGATGTCGGGTTTTTGGCGGCTTGGCAGTTGTGGGTCAGAATGACCGTGGCGGTTTACCGCGGCCGCAGCAGTAGAATGGCGGTCTTCTGACCGGCGGTAAGAGCCTTTTACCGCCGAGGTCAGAATGACCACCAAAATGTGTTTAATCAAAAGCGGTATTTCCAATCAGTCAAAACATTACAACACTCACTCCTGGCCTGCCTAGGTCTGTTAACCCCATCTTCCCTTAGCCCAATTCTGCTGTGATGTTGCTCACCCTGGCATAATTTCATATGCTCTGGTTGAATGGGTAGCTGGTGATTGACTTTAATGTCAAAGCATATTGAAAAGGGGCTGAGATTGCTAATTGTTGCAACAGGGGATGGCATTTCTCATTCTACATTGCAGCAGGATGACGAGGTGCCCTGGGACTCCCTCCGACATCACTATCACCTTCAAAGCCCCGCTGCCTCAGGGGGGTGAGACAGTTAATTGTTGCACCAGGGGACTACGTGCCACATTCTACATTGCAGCAGGAAGAGGAGGAGTCTGGAACACCCTCCCACAGATCCATTCCTGTCAAAAGGTATGTTACATCTTTCAGGAATTTCATATGTGAGATGATTCTTCAACAACCCATTTTGAACATACTGCCCAAGGGGACCAGGCTTACTTTTTAGTTCAGTCTCTGAACCCAGTTTTACCCAGTGCTCAAGTGGATCCCACATATGTTGGTAGTGGTTGTGAATCAATTGTAGACTACATTTTGATCTCCTCACTCCTTTCTCACTTTTTAGTTGACTTCCAGGTTATATGGGCTGGTTGGATTGATCACAATACCCTAGTGTTACCGTTAAAGCATTGGCACCATAGATAATTCTTGCCTGCCCCTCCACAGAGGGGCATGTTTACAAAGAACTGGCGCAGTGCGGCTCTGTGCCAAAATTGACAGTGCCACAGTGAATTAGTTCTGAAATGCAGGGATGTGCTGTATTTACAAAAATATGGCACATGCCTGTGTTTCCCCCTGCACAGGCACTAAATTAGATGCCGAGTGTCAATGCAGCCACTCTTTCGCCATGGTGCAAGGATGGGTGCATTGCGGGGGATGTTATTTGTTTGTGCAGGAAGGGAAGCCTTCCTGCACAAAAACAGTCTTCAATGGCAATTTGCTCTTTCTATGTGTGCTGCAGAACCCACCACTCATAGAAAGAGCAGAAAACAAGGAGAAATGAAAGCATTTCTCCTCGTTGAACCATACTAACGCCTCCCTTGAGGTGGCATTAGATTTTGGCGCTGCCACAGATTTATGATTTCTTGTAAATATGGAGCAGCGTCAAAATGCAATGAGTATTGCTGTGGAACGCCCACAGCAACACCCATTGCATGCCCCTTCCATGCAAAGTGCTGTGTGTGAAGGGGCTGTACTTACAAGGTGGCTTAACGCCGCCTTGTAAGCATGGGGCAGTGAACAGCGGCATTGAAGCAACACAAAAATTGACACTCCAGTGGTGTTGGGGCTTGTAAATATGCCCATAAGTTTCTTGCTCCTGTGGATCAAGGTAGGCGACTGAAATTGACTAAAGTGATCCCAGAGGAGCTTTGTAGAAAAGTATTGTGGCAGATGAGTAATGAGTTTGAATGCTGCCTACATCTTGACTCAGACTCTACAGATGTTCTAATTGCTTTTTCTGCGCTTTGTGATAGCGTGAGGGCTTTTCTTACTGTTTCTAGTCAGGCCATAGTATCTCCAGGGGGGAACGCTAGTTTGACAAGACCTGCTCCAAACACATTGTGATCTAATATAGGTCCTCAAATGTTCCCCAGGGGATAGAGGGGAGGTGAAATGTGTATGTGCCATTTATGAAAAGGCTATGATGGGAAGAAAAGAGGCTTTGAAGGGTGATGGTTAGGAACAATTATTGAGAGCTAGCATTCTCAATGATAGTGTCACCTTTTGGAGAGTTCCTAATCAACCTTTTTTAGAAGCTGAGGATGTGTCTACTTTGACTTCAGTGATAGATGAAACCAAATGGTATGATCATTTCTCTCACATCTATTCTTTTGATTTTGGGACAGAGTCTTTAATACACTCTGTTGAAGAGAAGGAGTTGGGTAATCCTGACCTTTCTTTTTCCATTGATGAAGTTGTGGGTGCCATGAGGAGATGAGCAGGTAACAAGGATCTGGGCCCTGATGGAGTTCCCGTAGAACTTTTCAAGAGTGATGTAATTATTTGGGCCCCCCTCATCATCCAAAGTTTTTTTTTTTATAAACAATTTTTATTGAGATTTGAATGAGGGATACAAAAGGAAACCCACAGATGTCCCCAGCACCAATTCCTCCATATATATATATATATATATATATATATATATATATATATACAACCCTCTGCATGACAACCTCATCATCCATAACCCTTTCAGAGCAACATACACATTAACAAAAATAGTTTGAGCCTCGTAGAAGTTCATGATAGCTGGCCCAGCCATCTCCCCCACCACACCCTGGCGTGTTTCAGAGAACACCCTGGTGCTTCATCAACTGGTCTCTCCTGTCATGCGCACCAATCAACCCCTCGTCAACATTTCGAGAGGGAAGGTGGACTCTAAGAGTTCCAGCTGGTTGCAATGTCTCTTTTCACCATCATCAAGGCCATCCCTACAAAGATACCTTCTGATCGTGGACCATCTACACTTTCCATTACCCCCAAGAGAACCAACAAAGGGGACAGCGGAACCTCTCATCCCTCTATATCAGTGAGCTTATTCAAAATCTTCTTCCAGTATCGTGCAATGAGTGGACATGCCCATATCACTTTATAGAAGTTTGCGGATGTTGCCGAGCATCTAGAGCATTTATAGTCAGGGAGGAGCCCTGCTTGATACAGTCTATTGGGTGAGTGATAGGACCCATGTAAGACATACAGTTGTAGCAATTGTAACCTGGAAGACATTTATATTACCTTTGATGCATCAAGGCATCTCACCACTCTTCTTCCTCAAGGGGGCCCACCCATTGTTCCCATTGAGCTCTAACATGAGTCAGATCACCTGGTGTACGGTTAATCAGCATTTTATACACTTGAGACACACCTCCCCTTCTCAGTGCCCCCATAACCTATTTGGCCTCAAGCAGACTGTATTCTGGAAGAGAGTCATGGTGGGATAGATGTACATTGAGGCCGTGATGAAGTTGCAGATATTTATCAAATTGAGTGCGGAAAAGTTAATAGATATCCTGTACGTCTTGTAATGGCTGTACCAGCACATACATCCCCAAGCAGAGAAATTCCCAATAAGTCCCATTTACCAAATTCTTGCAGGGCCGCTGACTCATTCAACCAAGTTCCCTGCCAGAGGGGTGTCTGTTGGGTCAGAATGTTCATCCTTTGAGGATGCCGCAGAGCCAGACACAGAGTACCACTTTAATCACTAAAGCCATTGCTGTAGGGAGCGGGAAGCCTTAAAGCAGATCTAGAATCTATAGGAAGCTGAGAAGTGAGCTCCAGCTGATATGCCAGGTCTGCCCATCCCCTGGTAAACCACTCATGGATGACCAGGAGTTGGGTTGCTAAATAATTCAAGTACGGATTAGTCATGCCCATCCCACCGTCATAGGTACTCCTCTGAGAGTGTTGCAATGCGATTCTGTGTGTAGCTTCCCGGCAGAGAAATGAAGACGCGTTTCTATCCAATTCCCAGAACCAGGAGTTCAGGATCGGGAGTGGAAAGTTTTGAAAAATATATAGGAGCTGGGTAGAATCATCATTTTGTAAATCTCATCAGATCTGAGTTGGCCTGACATGCCAAAAGTGCAAGATATAGGGACCATGTCAGCTCCAGAATAGTAGTGAGGCAGACTCGGTCCTGGTCTGCCCAAGTACTTAAAGGTCAGCCTGCGGATAAGCACCGCATCTTGCCAAGCATAACAATCGCGGGTTGGCACCAGTGGCATCAATACTGATGTAGAGGGATTCATACAAAGCCACAATGCCTCTTTAAAGCAGCGCAGTAAATGAAGGCTCTGCAGGGCCTTTCTAATCAGCTGTGCTAATGGCTCAATGGCCAGGGCAAAAAGAAGAGGGGATAGAGGGCAGCTCTGCCGTGTCCCCCTTCGAATCAGAAATGCACGGGAGAGAGCACCGTTAAGCCGAATGCAGGATACCAGATTCACATAAAGGGTGTTGACCAGCTTGCGGAAACAAGGTCCCATACCCGTTCGATGAAGGATGAGTTCCACATACTCCCAATCCACTGTATAGAAAGCCTTCTCGAAATCAACAAAAAGGAGTGTCAGATCAAAAGGCAAGCAGTTGCGATGAGCCAGTGCTGTGTGAAGGCTGCATATACAGTGTCTCGTGCTCCGGTTAGCCTTAAAACTGCATTGGCCTGGATGTATCAAAAGTGGTAGTACCCTCTTAAGGCAGGTCGCCAGAAGAGTGGAGTATAATTTAACGTTGCTAATGATGAGCAAAATCGGCCTGTAGTAAGTACAAGACCTTGACGGTGAGTGTGTTTTTGGATTCACCACAATAGAGGCCATATCCATTCCCTCCGGAAAATAACCTATTATATCCACCTCATTCTATAAGGTCAGAAATGTGGGCATCAGATTGTCTCGAAACACTGTATAGTATTCCGACTGGAAGCCATTGGGGCCCTGTGTTTACTGGAGGCCATTGAGGAGATTGCTTCACTTATTTCCTCACTCGAGATTGGTTCATCTCGGATCTCTGCATCTAGCCTAGGTAACATGGGAAGAGGCATGTCCTTCAAAAATTGGGGTGCATAATCCAGGTCCACAGTCGGTGATGCTCCATATAGCCTTGTATAACAATTTGCGAATACTTCCACCTCCTCCTGTAGTTTGGTCACCCTGTCCCCATGTGTATTCATTATTTCGGGGACAATTCTAGATTTCAGTCTTGAACTCATTTCTATCCCCCTCACCATCCCTGTCATGACCGCCTTGATGGCCTCCCAGAGGGTGCCTGTTGCCGAGCCCCAGCCCTCGTTGAGTTCAAAGTAATTCTGGATTTCTTTCCGCAGGTGTTGGACACATGATTCTTGTTGCAGGTACCATGCATTCAATCACCACTTTGGGTGAGGCTCCTATTCCCTAGAGCTGATAACACATTGAAGCGGGCATGATCAGAAATGCCCTGAGGAAGGATCTCTGTGTGAGTAAGGTGACAGCAGTTCACTGCCAGCAAAAGAAGGAGATCTATCCTGGAGTGAGTGTGATGTGTGAGTATATTGGCACGGTGCCACATCCTTCAGGCAACACAATGCCCCAGGGAGGTCAACCAGCTCGCTAAAGTATTGGCTGTGGTACTTCAAGTAACTGAGTGCAGACTCGAAGTGTCCAGTCGGAGGTTTGCGACTGCATTAAAATCCCACCTTAGGAGAGTGATCCCTTGAGATAAATCTAGTAGCAATTTAACTAGGTCAGTTAAGAATATGCAAAGGGCTACCGGAGGGGTGTAAACACTTACCAAATTGATTGTGCATTCCTCTAAAGACCCAGTGAGGGCCAAGAAATGCCCTTGTTCGTCTCTCTGCACCTGGGTGACCAACAAAGTGAAGGAACAACGTAAAAGGAAGGCAACCCCCCTCTATCCCTGGACAAAACCACTGTGATAGACCATATCAAACCCTTTGCAGTTCAGAAAGGGAAAGAGATCTCCCATAAAGTGGGTCTCCTGGAGCAGCAGCACATCAGGGTGGTGAAAAAGCTAGTACCACGGTGCGCTTTATCTTATCCAGGAGACCATTAGCATTCCATGAAATCGCTTGCATGGGGCTTACCATATATCAGTGTAGAGAGCATGAATAGTTGCCATCAGAGTTCTCCCCTCACCCCTTTCCTCTTGGGATCAAGTCAGGGGATCCAGGATTGTCTTGTGTATATCCATAATAGCGCCTTGCCAGGTGAGGTGTGCGCTTAGATTCGTGAGGACTTAGGAAAGGGGAAAAACAACAAACTGCACTGCAAAACAACAACTGAAGCATTTCAAACAGTATGCTTGCCCACCCCCAACTCACACCCCACCCCATACTTCCCCCCAGGAGCATCTGTCACCCCTATAAAACATCTATTTTGGAAAATCATGATGAGAAACCTAATGAGCAGTGGCGGACCCCTCCATTAGGTAGGATTATGAATAGCCAAGAGTTTTAGTTACTTATAAGCACCCAACCGCACCAGGCATGCCCTTCAGCTGTGTGCAGCAGGTTTTGGCTACGGGGCCTGGCTTGTAGCCAGGCCCTGCGTCCAACCCTCCATTGGTGCCCACTCCCTACCTGGTTTGGGCCTTAGGGCCCTCATCCCGCCGGCCCTCCCTCCCTGGTCCAATTTTGGCCCTGCAGATTCCATCCCCCACAGCCTGCTCAATTATCTTAAGGAAGAGAGGGGGCCTTAAAAAATGGCGCTTAACCGGAATAGCTTAATTTTTTAATGCCTGGGTCAGGGCAGGTGTTAAGGGACCTGTGGGCTTATTTCCATGGTGGGAGACCAGTCCATAGGTGCACCTCCCTGCACCCTGGGACACCCCCTGCCAACCTCACCCACCCCTGGAGGACACCCATGGACGGAGGGACCCATCCCAGGTAAGTCCAGGTACGTATTTCGTTTTATTTTTAAGTGGCATGGGGGGCCTAACTTGGGCCCCCCTACATGCCACTGTGCCCAGTGACCATGCCCAGGGGACTCCTGTCCCCTGGGCATGGCCATTGGGCAGGGGGGCATGACTCCTTTGCTAAGACAGGAGTCATTTCCATGGGGGTTGTGTGTCATAAAATGACGCTAGTCAGGTTAGCGTCATGTATTTTGACGCTAACCAGGCCGCAGCGCCGGCTAGCGTCATTCCATAAATATGGCGCCCGGCTGACGTGTAGAAATGGCAGCAGCCGGCGGTAATCTTTTTGACGTAAATCTGCGCAAGTGCAGGTTTGCGTCAAAAAGTATAAATATGGGCCCAAGTGTGCATTGATGGAGATTGCAGGGGAGCCTGAATGCCCTCACGGCTCCAGCCAGCTCCCTACCTCCTGGGGAGCCTGCATTGCTCCTGCTTCCCTACCCGCATAACAATGGGCAGGAAACATATGAAAACTCCACTGCCAGCGAGCGAAGCAATGTTCCACCTCCCACTTGCTCGGAGCAGAGTTCGTGTTTGCTCCAACTTGGCGGGAACTGTCACAGCTCCTACCAAGCAAAAGCAAACTTCTTTCTCCCGAGAATGGGCAACTCAGGAGATGGGAGGAGATGGCCCTAGGAGGGTGGTGGTCCCCCGGGCCGTATATGTCCTGGAGGGTCCGCACGGCCCCCGTGCATACATTTTAAATTTAGTCCCAGAGAGGTGGTAGTCTACGACCTTGAATGAGGAACAGGAGAGGGGGGGTCTAGACACCCCCAGTCCATATTACTAATCAAGCTCCGGGGAGGTGGTTGTCCCCGAGGTTCATAAGAGCCCAATGAGGGGGGTTTGCACGGCCCACTAATATATTTTTTTTAAAGGGGCCCCATGCACCTCCCTCTTTTGTTTAAAAATGCACTATGCCCTGGGACCTGGCCGTAGTGGGACTAAAGTGTGAACAAGCACAGGAGAGCACGCTTGTTTTTATTTTGTTTTAAATTGTCGGATTTGCAGATAATCTGTGCATTTCAGCAAAACATTTTGTTAAAAAATGCTTTTTTGCCCTGGTGGGGTCCGAGGAGGACTCCAGCATCAAGTCTAGGTGGTAAGGGTATTCCTATCCTGCCCACTTTTCCTTTTTTTTTTTACATTTAAGTTTTTTGGGGACTCGGCTGAGGCTGAGTTCCAAATGGCCAACACTTCAACCAGGAAGTGTTGGCAGGCAATCAGATCTCAGCATGAGATCCCTGGGATCTGTGGAGCCTCCGCATCCCTAGATATACAAATTTAGTTTTCATTTAAATACTCTAAAACTACTGAACGGATTACACCAAATAACAAATAAGCATGATCTGTGCACCAAGATCTAGCTTCCTGCCAAATTTGATGAAAGTCCGTTCACTGGTTCGGCCTGTAGTCATGTCTAAAAACCCTATGGGATAATGCATTGGGATAACACTTTTTGGGGCTCCTCCTTGAATCACCCCCAAAACTTTCATAACAGCAGCTGAAGTGAGTGGCTTACTAATTTTTTATATTTTGTGGAGAAACTAAAACACTTTTCCCTATGGAAACTAGGTCCTACCCATAACTACTGACTGGCATATACATTCCCACTATGGTAGCATGGTTGGACTAGGGTTGTGCAGTAGCAGACTACAGCACATGAGGAATATGTTTTCTTAAGCAAAAAGCTGCAGAAGCTGCAGCAGTGAGTTGATACGCTCATGTTTCTGGAGCTGTCTTAAGAACATGCCCAACTGCTTCTTAAAACCCCCAAAACACAGAATTACTGTGACATTTTATAACATTTATGGGAAAACAGACTAGTTCAGCAGCTTCACCCTATTTATACTTAATTCGCATACCACATGATGCATCCACTCTTAACTCCTTAGAGGGCTTTTAATTTAAAAAAGTACAATTTGTAACACAAAAGGGCACATTGGCACACAAGACCATAGCTCTGAAAGGGACCACTTTTTGTCTGGGTGTTTCATGCTTTAGTACAGTGACGTCACTCACAGAGAAAGGAACCAATGGCTCTGGTGGGCAGTAGCAAAAATGTGAACTTCCCAAAAGCACACAGCAGACTATAAATATCTTGATATCAGTATATTATACATATTTTTGGTAGAATCATAGGTTCTTGGCTAAAGCCAGATCTAAAAAATGAACTACACACACTATATATGTGGCAAAATAACTTGAGCACATTCTTGATCAGGTATTTCAATTGTAGTTTCAGCCTGACTAATACCAATTTAAATGAGTTCAATTGAGAGTTAAGTTATGAAAATTTATTTTAGATGGCAATTGTAACATATTTTGAACGCTTCTGCCCCCCTGGTTCTGTTATGTCTTTTAAACATTTTTCGGAGTATAGGCCTACATATGCAAAATATAATACACAATGATTGCTTTCTGCTCCTCTAAATTGCTGAATCTGTTTTTGGTTAAGGCTTTAGGAAAACATGGGAAAATTGACTATCTATTCTCGAACGCAGCCAAGGACCTCTCATACAAGAACACCTTTGACACCACCGAAGAAGAGTGGACTGAGGTAAGACTGCATAGCTCTGAAAGGATTCTCCTTTTACGAGTCTCAGATTTGTTCATTGTACTATATGCAGTTCAGACAAGTCATTTGTTTTTCAAGCGCTAAGTTCTCTGAGTGTTCTCTGTAACTTATGTGCAGTAGGGAAGAGTCAATTCAGGAGGCTCAAACCAAAGTAGAGAAAAAGAGTAGCATGCAAAAAAAACAGGGTTTTTCAACAGATAGAACCAAAGTTCCTACAAAGAATATTTCAGAATGGGGAAGGCTTTTAGTTCACCCAGATGTCATCACTCAGTCAAGTGCCTCAGTGCCTTGATGCCACTCTGGTGGAAAGAGCACTATATAAAACCATTAAATAAATAAATGAATGGACATGCCACTTCTGAGCACCAAAAGGTAATCATCGGAGAATCTCATTTCCTACACTCTCACTAGCTCAAAAGTAGAACCAATCAAGGACATAAAGACAAACAGATTACCCCCGGACCCAGTAGGAATGAGAAGACCTGACGAGTGACGAGCATGGCAAAACAGACTTCTGGGAAATGA
Organism: Pleurodeles waltl; assembly: GCF_031143425.1. NCBI lineage: Eukaryota > Metazoa > Chordata > Amphibia > Caudata > Salamandridae > Pleurodeles > Pleurodeles waltl. The sequence continues at coordinate 42,350,319 of NC_090450.1, forward strand.
CATCCTTGTGCTTACCTTCTCCCTCTAACTGTTGGTCTGGCATCCAGACTGGCGGCAACTTCTAGTCCGATATCAGGCGTGTGGGATTTGTCACTTTTAAAGTGCGAGACAGGCTGGATGAAGGCCGATGGGCTGCTGCTCTCACCCTTTAAATTTACCTCACAGCAGCTGGCTGCCAGTACAACATCCCATTCGCTCACTCTTCTCCCTAGGGCTAAACTGATCGAAAGATGCCTTTAGTGTCTCCATATTGTTCACCCTCTTTCTCCCAGAATCCTCTAGCAAGGAATTCTGGAATATTAATCTACACAATGCAGGATGCCTGCCAGCTCTTTAGTTTGCGCTGGTTGTTCCCAATCCAAGATGGTGACTCCTTTCTGTTCGGTATTTCCTGTCCTATGGTATAGGTAAAGCCAGATGCTTCTTTACTCCTTATGTCACAACACTTATTTGGTTCCTGCTGGGGTATTTTCAGGCTCCTGGTAGCTCTAGGATTTTCCTGAGTTCTCTTGTCTAGTGATTCCCATTGTTGGATTTTCCAGTTAATCCTGTCTTCTCTTTTTTGTGGAGGTTGCCTTTTCCTTGGGCTTCCCTTCATCCTCTCAGAACCTTGCTGCCTTCAAGAATATTTTTTGTCTTTGGGCCTTTTCCTCCATTTAGGAATCCTTCTGGAATGTGCCATCTGTTTAGGTGCTTTCAAGTGATAGTGGCATTGTGGTTACTGAAAGATGTCGTCTTTACCTCTGTAAGATCAAGACTGTTAAAACCTTGCCTTCCTGATCCACCCCCAGTCAGAAGTCTCTTGCTATTTGTACTTCACCTGAGAGAACTAACAGATTGTGACACCCGGCTCATTGTCTTGGGCCAGATACGGCGGTACCAGGTCAAGCCTCGACTCAGGCAGTGCAGGTCGATCCAGGTAAAGCCTTGAGCCAGAGAGTTGAACAACAGTTCCAAGAACTTCCAATTTTGTGTGGTGAGAACTTAGTCCTACGTTAAGCTCTTTATGCTGGAGTTTCTGATGTCCCCATTGTTTCCTCACCTACACTATGTTTCTCCGGAGCCCTGAACAAGTTGAAAGAATTTTAAGGTTCTTTGACTGTCTTTTTTGCCTTCTGTCCTTCACATTGATGGGGGCTAAAGTAGGGTACCTAATCAGCACATTGTCTGATCCAGATTAGCCTGGACAACCCCTTCAGTAGCTACAGAAGATCATTGCTTATCAAAGAACTCTGATTTTCTAAAACATTCAAATGGATGTTTGAGATATCAGACCTTGGGTTCTCTGCAGAGGAAGCCCTTTGTGACATTCAGCAAGGAAATAATTACCTTGCATCACCATTGTTTGTAAGCTAGCTGTCGAGACAATGTGGATTAAGTAGACCCTTGTCATTCGTTTTTGCAGGGGCCTTAGAAAAGAGATAAATGACAAATTAGTGTACGTAGTCCTAGCTGAGACTATTTCCAAGCTTATGGATGAGGAATTATTAATTGAACCTTTCTAGCATGAATGAAGGTCTGAAAGAAGTAGAATGCAACCCACTTATGCCTTGGAAGGCACCCGAAGCAATGTCTGGAAGGCTGAAGCTTCTTCTGAAAAATCTTCTGCGTCTCCTATTGAAGAATTTTCGGCTGCTTCTAGTGATGAGCCAATGCAAATTGGTCTAGCCCGAGGAACATCTTTGGATAGCGAAAGAGAGCATTGATGCAAGCATGGGCTTTTTTTGTAATGTGTATCACCTTAGCATTTGACTTGTTTTTGACCAGTTTATCCTCAGAAATCCTCAGGAAAGGCCAGGTCCTGTGCTTTTTGAAAGGGAAAAGTACAGAAATATCTTACAGCCCTTTTATTGGATTTTCTGAGACATACAATTCACTTTTCCTTTTGCCAATGCAGCTGGAGCTTTTGAATGTAAGGACAGAGAGAATCCTAGATAGCGCAGTTAGTGACTGGATACCAGTCTGGAGCAAGAAATGATGTTCCTCCAGCTCCCGAAGGAGACTCCAGAACAAGTTCAAACAAAAGAGGTGACAGCTCCTTTGAAGTTAACATTTGAAGAACACCATGAGTTTGCTTCTTTTGACCTTATTGCTCTCCTAACCATACATTGATTTCGGGAATACTATGGCTTGGGCATCACAACCCTGGAAAACTAGAACAACTTACATGTCCAAACAGTTTTGTCACAAATGCTGCTATGCAACAGAAGATTATTGGACCAAAAAGCGCCCCCCTAGAACGTTGTGGTGGACTCTCATTGTGGTGAGACTATCATTCTCTTTCATAGGGTTCAAGCTCAATATCAAGAATATGCTGACCTCTTACAGAAAGCTAAAGAAGTGCTCTTACCTCCTCATCGAGAGTTTGTTCACACCATTCCCAAAAGACATGGATCACTATTCCATTTGGAAGAATTTATTGTCACTCAGAATCTGAAAGAGAGGCCCTGAGATAATATCTGCAAGAAAATAATCAGAATGCTCTCTTTTCCCAATCCTCTGCACAAGCCGGTTCCTCAGTGTTCTTTCCAAAAATGGCAAACAAACTGAGACCCTGTGGTGACTTCAGAGGTTTATACAAGATTGCCATCAAGGAGAGGTACCCCTTTCCTTTATTGAAGGATCTACTGAAATCTGTCCTGAGAGTTAAGATTTTCATTAAAGTAGACCTTTGCGGAGCGTATCACCTCTTGCAAATAAAAGAGGGGATGAATGGAAGACAGCCTTCTGAACCCCCTTCAGACACTTTCAATATAGTGTAATGCTGTTCAGGGTGATTAATTCCCCAGCAATCTTTCAGCACTTCATGTACCAGGTCTTAACTGACATACATGTTACCTATCTGGATGATAGCTTTTTTTTTTTTTTTTTTTTTAAGGACCCTCTTCTTTATCATCAGTCAAGTGCTATCTAGACTCTGCAAAAATCAATTATTTTGTAAACGAGAAAACTGTGAGTTCGACCAGTCTCAGGTGAAATAATTAGGCTTCCATTTAAACAACACCAGAATTAACTCTGGAATCTATGGATCATCAAAAGGTTTCTGCCACTTCAGATTGGCCACCTTCTGCCAACATCAAGGAAGCTCAGTGTTTCCTTGTCTTAACCAGTTCTTGCCAACAAGTTATTAGGGATTTTGCCCTATTAACTAATGAGAAAAACTGAAACATTAAGAGGCAAATGCCTTGTTGTGGCTTTCTGTGGGATTCTAGAGCTGAAGAAGTCTATATTAAATTAAAACAAGCCTTTACTCAAGCCCTGGAATTGTACCATTCACATACCAGTAAGAAGTTCATCATGGAAACCAATGCCTCTTATTGAGCCACTGGAGCCATATTCCTACAACAGCAGAAAGACAATGATGCAGAACACCCTATTTTATACCTATTGCACATCTACCTGATTCCCAAATGCAATTTCACTGTTCTGAAATGAGAATTCTTATCCATGAAGATTGCTTTTTCAGACTAGAGACAATTTTGCATGGGGCTAGATCCAAACTGACCACCGAAACCTCCAATGTCTTTGAAATATGCAGAGAAGAATAGTTGTAGGGCCTGCCGGGCCTGTTTATTCAACCAGTATAGCTTTATCATCATTAATACGTCTGGCTCTAAGAATACTTGGGAAAATTCATCCTTTTGCAGATTCCTGAGTCTCTATCCACTTTTGATCAGAATATCCATTCTTCACAACAAATTATTGGGGTGATGCAATAGTTCCTTGAGAGAGTGCAAACAAACTATTATAAAGTCTTTAAGAAAGAATGGGTGTCTTTACATGGACTGATTCAGAAGCAAGGATATTTTGTGTTTAAAGGGAATCATTTATTCATCTCTTACAAGGCTCTAGGATTCGAAGTCCTTAGAGTGTGTCATGACTCCCCTGTTTCTGGTCACAGAGGTGCTACATCCAATGTACAGAACTCATACTCCTTTAATTTTGGTAGCCTTCTATTCAAGAAGACATTGAACTCTATGTCAGCTGTTGCCCTATTTATGCTTAAAACAAGACTTTTCCCATACAGCTTTCTGGGTTACTTTGTCCTTAACCACTTCCTCCTGAGCATTGGCACACTCTCCCTATTGACTACATCACAGCATTACCCCTGCTTGCATGGAACTGAGTTATTATATTGATTGTTGACCCACTGTACTACTCTAAAACACCTACCCCCTGCAAAGGGCTTGGCAATCTTTTTTCAGGGAATCTTCTGACTTCATGGGTTACTTCAAGTTACTATATCTGACAGAGGCCCTCAGTAAATCTTTCATTTTTCAAAGTCTTTTTTTTAAATCCCTTCAGATTGAGGATGCCTTGTCCTCATGTTTCCATTCCCAGACTAAAGGTCAGACTAAATGACTTGACCAGGGTCTCAAACAGAATCTTTAATACATTTTTAGCTTTGGTTGAGTTTTTTACAATAATTCTGTCCATAGAGCAACAGAGACTTTGCCATTCTTTTGCCTTAATGGTCATCGACCCAGGACATCTCCTTTGGGCCCTCAAGATTCCATTTTTATCTTCTAGCTGCTAGTTTCTTTTGTAAGTTAGAAGATGTCAAAGAAAGATTTTTTAATCTACAGGACTCTAAGAGGATGATGAAATCTTCTGCTTAGCCCATCAATTCCAGACTCCTGCTCATCAGATTGGGTACAGGGTTTGTCTCTCTTCTAAATTTCTGCCTACTCCCCTTTCCCTGTACAAGTCCAAGCCTTTATTTTAAAGCCCTTTCAGGAATGTCCAAATCATCAATCATGTTACTTTTCGGATTCAGTTACCTTCCAACTTGGAAAGTCCAGCCTGTGTTTCATACCTCTCAATTGAAACCTTATTGGAAGTATCCTTTTCAACATCTTTAATTTGGAGAATAATACTCCTAAATTTGAAGTCCAGGAACCCTCTTTCCTTTAGGAAGAGACTTCAATTCTAAATTTAATGGGAGGGATATCCATCAAGTAGGCAGTGTCTATTCCCAAGCTGACCTCTGTAGGTGGGACGCGTGGCCCTTGAGTGCGAGTCCAGCACATGGAAGGCTGGCGAGCCACTGGGTGCACCCTTTAAACTTATCTCAAGGCAGATGGCATGCCGGTACAACCTATTGTGCATTCTATCTTCTCCATGGAGGAGGGTGCAGCTGATAAGGAGATCCTTTCACCATCTTTAACCACCCTGTTTCTCCCTGAATCATCTACTAAGGATTTCTGGGACATTATTCTACCCAATGCAAGATGACCACCATCTCTATGGTTTGCACAGGGTGTTCTCAATCCAAGATGGTGACTACTTCTTCCTGTGAAGTATTTTCTGTCCTAAGGTATAAAAGCCAGCTGCTCCTTTACTCCTTGTGTCGCAACACTTCTTCATTTACAGTTGGTGTTTTACTTTGTTCCTGATAGCTCTGATTTTTGCCGACTTCTTTTTTCCAAGTGGTTCCAGTTACTGGATTCTCCAGTTTTTCCTGTATCCTCCTGTTTTTCAGAGGTTGCCTTTTCCTTGGGCTGCTGTTTCTCTTCTTAGAGCCTTGCTTCAATCAAGTATTTGCTTTGCTTTTGGAACTTCTCCTTCAGAAAGGCACCTTTTACTGAGGTGCTTTCAAGTGTCGACATCATCATGGCTTCTGGAAGGGTTCACCTTTACCTCTGGCAGTTCAAAACTATTAAAACCTGGGCTCCCTCATCTACCCACAGTAATAGACATCGTACTCCTGAGAGCTCTGAACTTACCAACTCAAATAAAGAGTCATTCAGGACAGACAGGTCACTGTATCATCTCTGATGCCTCCTGAGAATCGAGGTTCATACGAGCCTTCCCCTGATCGCCAATAGACAGTGAACAAAGGAGATAACATTACTGCTCCGATCAACTTAAGGATAAACTTGTTATTGGCATGTGTGAGCATATGGATCCAGCCCTATGTAAAAAGATTTAAGCAAACCATGGACATTTTAATATTATGTTGAAAACACATTGCTAACCAGATCCATTATCAGTTATGCTGTCCAGTGCTTAAACGCATATTTCAAGTGGTCCTTTGCACATTTTGTCCTGAAAAATGGGTGCCCCAGTGATTTTATCTTAAATCTTTGTAAAGCACTTCAGACCTAGAGCATTCTCCTCATTTAGAAAAGTGGTGCCAATGGGAGGGATGTGGATAAAGGTAGTTACTGTAGTTACTCTTTATTTTTATCAGCTCCATAACATCAAGAAAACAAGTAAATGCAATGGGGAAATGTAGTGTGAGAACCTAGCAAAACAGGTAATAGCATCATTATCCCAGAAATGTTAATGTTGCAGTACTACTAGTGCAAATTATGCTACTGATAATTATTACACTTACTACTGCACCCATATTGCTGCTTTAAGGGTTGCCCTTTATGATCAGAGGAACAGTGTGTTGCTTGTAAAAAAAGTACAGCTAATCATAATAACATCCTCATCTCTTGATAAACATAATTGGTAAAATGTAATCTCCAAACAAGCCAACCTTGGGAGGGCTGCTGTTTTTGACCCTCTCTCAGAAAAATACATTCAAGATAGATAATTGTTACCCATTTCATTTTGTGGTTTGTGGTTTCAGGTTTTTCACACAAATGTAACTGCAACGTTCCTGTTGGTGAAGCATGTCCTTCCTCACATGCAGAAGCTTGGGTAAGATGCACAAGAGCAAACGAATAAAATAAAAATAACTGCCTTATTTAGAGATTGGCAGATGGGACACTCTGTCACAAGTAGGGTGAAAATCACGCCCTCCCTAAGTACCATAGGCTATAATCCACTTGTAAAAAAGGGTTTCTGCTATCTTTGTAATTGAGTCCAAACTCCAAATAGGCCCAAAATATAATTATATGGTTTCAGATTACTGTGGCTCAGTGGTGGATGTATTTTCTTACTGTCATGTTACAGAGGGTGTCAGAATCAATTTTAATTCTAACTAGTCAGTACTATAGGAAGGGTATGAGATTATGCAGAACAATTGACACCACTTCCATGGACTATCCTAGAGGACATGAGGGTTTAAGGATTCAGAATGATGCGTAAACAAAGGTCTAGGGAGGGACACACTCATACTTGCTTGCACCCAAATTTAGTGACTGCTCCATGGAGGTGGTGTGACCCCAGGGCTGCAAGGGGGCCAGGAGGCCGCCCTCATTACTTTTGCATACTTCCCCAGGAGGTGGTGGTCCCTGGGGCTGCGGGGGCCAGGAGGTTCCCCATTAAAAAAAACAATGCCCCCAGGACCTGGTCCACCTGAGGGCCTATTAAAAAACAAGCACAGGAGTGCAGGGCCGCTCCTGCTATGTCCCGGGGTGTCCACCACTGGGACATCACTTTTTACTGTGTTTTGGCTGCCACAGCAGGTACCGCTGTTAAACAGTGAAGCTTTCATCTCTATTCCCTGGGAACAGAGATGTAAGGTTTGCTTCACCAAGCAGGGAGCTGCTGTTAAAGCAGCTCCTTGCTTGGTGAAGGAAAGGGACCATGGGGTAGGCCTTGAGGCTTCACCAGTGGTTCTAGATAGCCTGTAAAGGGCATGTTTTCAAAACATAAATAATTATAAAAAAACATGTAGGGACCGCAGGGCTGCCCTTGAGGGTTCCCTTGTGGTCCCAGGTAGCCCATAAAGGGCTAAAAAAAACTATTAAAAAAATAAAACATCAATAGCTCAGTGTGAAGGTCACAGACCTTTACTGAGAGTAGAGGGTTCGAGTCCAGCTGGACTCTTTTTCCTTTAAGTAAAAATATTTAAGGGACATATAAAAGGTGATACATTTTTCTTTTAAAATTGTGCATACATATCTCATTCTAAGTATAACATACATCAAAGTCTAAAAAACTCAGTCTCCCTCTCACTCTCTTTCTCTCTCTCTCTCTCGCTTTCAATCTCTTTCTCCCACTCACACACCCACTTACGCATCCACTCACAGACCCACTCAGACACTCACGCACCGACTCACAGATGCACTCAGACACTCACGCACCCACTCACAGACCCACTGACACCCTTATGCACCCACTCACAGACCTGTGCATACACTGACGCGCACAGTAAAACACTGATGTACGCACTTTCACACCCAAACAGACACACTCACAGCCACTCTCACCCCTTCTTACACCTATTCTCACACCTAGAGAGATAGGTTGCGGCCAAGTCCTGCCGTGCACGGCCAAAGGGCCATGTGCAGAGTGGGGTTGGTTGGTTAGGGGAGTTGGCTGCAGATACTGGCTGCAGGCCAACCTTTGTGGGCAACCTATGCTGTGCCCGGGCAAAGGCTGTGTATGGTGCAAGGATGGGTGCTTGTAGACGGTTGGCTGTAGGCCCTGCGGCCAACTGCCAACATACACAGACTAAGGCCATGAGCAGCGGTGGTTGAGATAACGTATAGTAATTAAAATACTTATATGTTAAAAAAAACTAGAAATTCACTAAACAAAACAAGGGTTACAAGGACGTTATGGTTAGGAAATAGAATTTAAAAGCAAAAGAAATTCACTTAGAAAAACAAAGGTTATAGGGACGGCATAGTTAGGATGATATTTCAAATGTACAAAACCATGGAAATTCAGATGTTATAGTTAGAGTTATCTCAAGTAACTATAATTTGTGTCCTAAGGTAACTATAACTCGCACCTACACGGTGCACTGCTAATTACCCCACAAATTATGACACTGATGACACCGTTGATTCCCTGTAATATTTGCAGTAAAATATTTGACAAAAAATTGTGTATTACTTGTAATAACGCAACAGCTGAAAGTTTTTTTGTGTGTAAAATCTAAACCTAACTTTAACATCCATGTAACCTTTGGTTTTTTAGTGAATTTCCAAAGTTTTTTAATTCTATTTCCTAAAGATAATATCCCTGTAACGTTTGTTTTTTTCACAGAATTTCTAGTGCTTTTTGAACGTTAAGTAAGATGCCCATTGCAATGCACCGGTGGGTTTGACAAAGAGCCTGGCCTGGCATTGTGCTGCCACCACCCAAGCTTGCAGCTTCTACCCCCCTCCTCCTTGCCATCCATTGTCCAAGTACAGGCCCTTGCTCCCTCATTACAGCCCTGTGTGGCTGTTATGCTGCCTTGAACTGTTAGCTTGCTGCCACATCCACCTCCTCCCTACCCTTTGATGTCCAAGTCCATGCACCAGCCCTCTCCCTCTTGCCAAACACGTTCCAATGTGCTACAACTGCCACCTCCCTCCTTCCCTTCATGGACCGGTATGCTGCAACTTTCCCTCCTTTCTATCCAATATGATCAGCTTTTGGCCCTTGTCTCTTCCCCTCTGTTCCTTTTTGTTCATGTGCAAGGCTCATGTCAATTCCTATTGCTTTCCATGGTCTTTTGTGGTGTACTGCCCTCCTGCTTGACCTGTGTGGTGTATTGTGTTGCTGCAACCCAACGCTTGCTCTTTGAAGTCAGTTTGGTGCCCCTGCCCATCTCCCTCCTGCCCTCTGTTATTTAACTCCATGTCCCTACCCCATTCTACCTCTCCTCTCCCCCTCTCTCTCTTTCTCTCTCTCTCTCTCTCTCTCTCTCTCTCTCTATATATATATATATATATATATATATATATATATATATAGAGAGAGAGAGAGAGAGAATTTTACATTCATTTATCAACACTACCCACGCCTAAACTTCAAAGTTTTGAATTTTGTCTATCTGAGTATCTTTAACACTACCACCAAGGGTGTGGACTGTAGGGGCACCATTTGGGGAGCTAGGACTTACTCAGGCTGGACCCAGGTGTCGGTTCAAGATGGTGGGAAATGTTTATGTCTTCGAGGCTCTGATCAGGAGGCCAGCCAACTATCCTTGGAGTCACTCTGGAAGTTCTATGTTCAAGCAGTGGGGACGGCTCATGCAGCAAGACAGGCTTCAAAGGGGTCAAGCCAGGCTCCAGGCAGCAAAACATTTCAGGGGCAGCAAAGGAGTCTTGTGGAGTACTCAGCAGAACTCAGTAGCACGCAGTGCTCTAGGAGTCCTTCCTCAGGTCAAGAAAGTGAATTGAAGAGTGGGTCTGAGGGTCTTCTTTTTATACCCGGTGCCTTTAATGAAGTTGAAGAAGTTTCTAGAGAATTTCCTTTGAAGTGCTTGAAGTTTCCTGCTTTCCCTGCCCTGGAGGCTGGCTATCTGCATTAACAATGCGGGGGTGACAAGTCCTTTGTGTGAAGGCAAAGCACAGCTCATTCATTTGCAGGTCAGGCTGAGCCCATCTCCAACCCCCATCCTGCCAGTGATGGCCCATCCAGGCCCACCAAATCCCACTATTGTGTGGCTGCCTGGAGGAACCAACAAAGTGCAACTGCCAACTACACTCTGTCACGTAATTCAGGAACAGGTTTCAGGCAGCAAATAATTATGTCAGGAAATGTCAAATTTCGAAAAACAGCATTTTCAAAATTGTAAGTTAAAATCTGACATTACCATTAAAGAGGGTTTTAAATTACAATTTCCAAGACACCAGGCATGAAATAGGTACCTGTACCAAATCAAACGTTATCACCTATTAAATGTAACAAAGCAATCCAATGTTTTGCTATTGGTAAGGTAGACCTTACAGTAGTGAAAGATTAATTTAGATGTTTTTCAATGCCAGGACATGTAAAATCTCCAAACTTTTGATTACAATGCAACCTGCCCTATGGGCTACCAAGGGCCGGCCTTAGAGTTGCCTTATGTACAATACGGGGGAAGTTTAAGGCTTGGCAAGGAGGTGATATTGCCAAATTGCCTTGTCAGTTTAAAACTGCATTCAGGCTGCAATGGCAGAACTGAGACATTCTTGAGTGGGTGTCACAATAGCTGCTGCAGAACCACCAGTAGAATTTAATGCACAGGCCCTTGTTAAATGGTATGCTACTTTACTAGGGAAATGTAATATGCCAAGAAAGAAGTATCTCAAACAGATAGACTCACCAAAAAATGTAAATATTTTTCCCCTACAATATTTGGGCTCCTGCCTTCCTCAGGTGATAAAAGTTTGTTTGCTAGTCTCTTCATAGTTGACACTACAGGATTTTTGTAAATGAGTAAAGGTTCCAATTAGAATGTTTAATCAAGGCAGTACTGAGAGCTATTTAGATACGCAGTATAGTAATCAGATGGTCTTGCCAGTGATTTTCATACCGTTGGAAGCAATGATTTAAAAGGTATATCCAAAAGTTTTCTCTAGAGTCCTGTAGTTCTTCCTTTAAGACGTGTTCTGCAGGCAAAATCTTCAAATCAGATCGCAAATTGTCCACAAGGTTGAAAGGATTGCCTGCAGGCTAGTCAGGTTTCTCATTATTTGTGATTACCTTAACAATACCTACCAAGCGTGGTAATTGCATGCGTGTTAAGGGCACAAAACGTATCTGCCTGCTGAAAGGCATGCATTGTAAAGGCAGTGTCCTAAAGAAACTGTGTGTTAAAGGCTGTTTCTCCTTGCTGACATGCCACATACTGACACAAACATGCACACTACTCACACAAACAGGTGTGACTCCTAAATAGCGGGACCAGGATATTGTGGGACACTAATATAGTGGACAAAAGAAGAAGGGACAAATATTGAAAGGTATTCATAGATTTCTATATCTAGCTTCACATCTATGTACCTTGACAATATAAATATCATCAAGGTGAATACATGAGAAGTTAAAAATAGTACATCTACACTTCCATCTGTGTACTTACTGTTCAATATGTTGTCCCTCAAAATTGTGTCCATGAAAAAACACACACACATCATTTACTCAGCACACACACAGACACACACACAAGCACACTCACACTCACACATGCGCAAACACACACACACATACACATATAAATAAATATATGATCCTGATTCTCATCTTTTTTTCAGGGGTGGATCCATTGTTTTGACTTCATCTGCAGCTGCCTATTCATTTTTCCCAGTAAGTATGCTTCATTGTTTAGTGGCTACAGGGCCAGAAAGGCGAAGAAGAGAATTAAATCATCGTCTGGTTTGAACTATTTTGCTTCTTCTCACAGTTTGTGGCCTCGTTAGAGACAGCATTGATACCCATAACTTAACCTATACTTTGGCCCTGTTTATGAGTAGGTCACTAGTTTCTGACCCTTATGTAAACCCATTTGAGAGGCAATTCTGAGTTTTCTGCTAGTGAACACATGATGGACATGAAATAGTTTATGCATCAATAAATTTCCAGACTTGGAATGGGAACAGTGTACAGTATTTACTGTAACATGGATTTTAGTGCAGTAAGGTCCAAAAGCTGCACATTATTCCTCAACACTCAGAATACTTGATAATTCTTGCTTCTGGTAAATTCACTTCAGTGTTGGATTTTTATCAGATGTAATAACTATCACAGGTTACTCATTATCATGCCGTTAGAAAGAGATTTGAGTCTTCTCTTTACTCATGACTGGATGTATTTCCTGTCTATACTTTGCTTGTTGTCTTGCTTTGTCAACAGTTAATGATAGTGAACTATGTTTTCTTTATTTTCTTTCTAGTATTTGTGATTTAGAACATTATGGAAATGCATCCTGCTCCTTCTTCACACTTTCTCTGGCACCTCCTACTGTTTTTATTACCACATCATTTCGCGATCCCCACCTCCAGTTATTCTCTGGTGCCTCTACTCCCTAGCCTACCTTGGTATTCCTCTCCCCCTCTCTCTTTCTGACATAGGGCACTGCTGGACTCTCTGTGTTTTTGCACTATTTTGCTCTCTCCTCTCTCTTCCCCACTCCCAAGATTTCCAACACTCTGGTAGCTGTTATTGGCTTTCCCAAAATTGTGGTTGCATTGGCAAAAGTCAATTACTGTGGTTGGCCATCTACGAAGGTATTTTTTATGGGATCACTGGCATAATATAGAAATAAATAAAATTGTGTAAAAAATATTGTATCAAAAATATTGTTTATGAAAATATTGATTTCTTATCCTTATAATGGTAAGTACAAACAAAAATAAATATTGAATGACAATATTGTTTCACACTGGTATCTTTAAAAAACATACAAAAATGTAGCTAGCTAATATATATGTATATATAGTTTTTCCCCAAAACTACTGAACGAATTTGCACCCAATCACAAAAAGCATGATCTGCAGAACGAAATCTAGCTCCGTGCCAAATCTGGTGTAATTCTGTTCAGTAGTTCGGGCAGTAGGGGTGTCTAAAGGTCTTATGGAAAGATGAACGGGGAAATGCATTTGGGGACCCCCTTTTTCTCGGCCTCCACTTGACAGATCACCCCGAAACCTTCAAGAAAATAGTTGCACTTAGCAAAGTATACGTTTTGAAAATTTCATAAATATTCATCAAACGGCGCCAAAGTTAACTAGGTCCTAACTATAACTACCTAGTGGAGACCACCATTTGGCTATATATATATATATATATATATATATATATATATATATATATATATATATATATATATATATATATATATGTATATACATATATATATATGTATATACATATATATATATATGCTTTTCAGACCAATTGTTTTGCAATTAATTCACAAGTGGCAGCGCGCGGTTTTGTGGAATGGAAACATCATGAAATGATACAGGTGGCGAGGAAATACTATGTTCCTGCATGTGTACTGTACACTTGGGGACTGATAAATATGAAAACTTCAAAGGCACCTTACGTCATCCAGAAATCAGTGGGGCATCCTTATCAAGATGCTTGGTGAGTTGAAGTCCTACAATTATCATGCCACAATACCGATGCAGCCCTAACTGAATAACTATTCTGGGGAAAAAGGGCCCGAGGCAATGCAGTAAGTCACAATTTTATTATCACAGAGACAGAGGTCAAAGGGGCTAGCAAAGATTTATTCTGGTAAGACTTATTTTGAACAGTATGCCTGCACAGAACGCTTTACTGAAATGTTCAAACACAGGTTCTGCTAATGAATTAACTCTATGTGAATGTCGTCTTTATTAATGGAAGTACAATTATAAAAGCACTGAGCATAAACTACACAGAGACTGTTATGACCTCTCATAGTATGTTTACTTGTGAAATGAGCAGAACATATATATATATAGATGTTAAAGTAGTAAATCCTAAATATTATAATATATGCCATTATTATATTAATTAAATAAATCCACAATTTTTTAATATTTTATATATATATATATATATATACATATATATATATATATATACTTATATAAACACACATGCATATGTGTGTGTATGTTTATATGCGCGCACACACACATATATAATATGACACAAATATTAAAATTATATATTTAAAATTATATTATTTTTGTACTGCTATAAAAAGCACTATATATATATATATATATATATATATATATATACACCCAAAACATTCTTACACTTTCCAACAGAGGGACCAACGTATGCTACCGGGCAAAAACGTGTATTATGTTGCTGCTGTCAAATGCTTTTCGGTGGCATCCGCAACCTTGATCACTGACAAAAACGCACATTTCATTACCACATATATACAGCTTACAAAACATGTGACAACATCATGAAAACTGTAAAAAGATTAACCCAAGTGTTTAAAACCACCTATACTTTGCACAAATATATATATATGTCAGTTGCAATAAAAAGTGTAGGAGAATCACTGAAGGTCTAAGGGAACAAAAATAAATGACTCAATGTCCGCTGCTCACTTCATTGTTAAAAGCCCCTGCATTTTTTTGCCCAGTACTGCTTGGATAAGTATACATGCAGAGCCCCACGTGACATTGCACAATTCTAAATGCAAAGCGGGCCCTGAAAATTAACCAAATGATCCATAATTACCACAACTTATTTTTCGCTCACTTACAGATTAAACAATATTAATACAATGAATACTCCCAAGCAGGAAACTCACCTGATGAAATTGTCATACTGAAGTTACAACACATCATACAGCACCCATTAGCCAATGACCTGCACACTTCAAAATGTATAAATAGTCTCCATAAAAAGAGATATCAATGGATTTGTTTGCATATATCCAATCCGGCCCAAGTGGGCTTACTTTCATAAAATGATCTACCTATACCATTTAGAAAAAAGTAAAAGGGGCACCTAAGTGTAAGGTACAACAAATTAATAAAACCCAAGAAGACACATTGACACAATTTAAATGTAACACTCCTCTAGGTCCTGCAGGGCATACAGTAGTTGCTACTTATTACAGATGTGTGAGTAAGTCTTCTCGCAGTTGAGGCTGTTGGGGTTTTAGTATTGAGCTCAATAATGTATCTGGACTCCATTCTTCTAAGAGTTCTCTCCCTGTCTCATCCTCTGCTATTCACAGCTATTGCGAAGCCACAGCCACCAGAATAACATGAAAGGATTAGTTGACCTTGTTATTTACCCTAGATCCTGCCCCCTAGACATCCTGGGTCTAAAAATACATTTCGGGCCATACATGTACCTATATAATATCTATTGTAGATCTAGAAGTAGGAGTGTAGAATCATCTACACTAGCCCCCTTGTATCGTGCTGTAACCTTAATTAGTCCCAAATATCTAATAATCATAGCGGGGGATCACAATATAAATTTTGAACCCATATGTGGCTATGATATGCTCCTGGAGAAGGAGGATGAATTTTGGGACATACCTTCTGTCACCTCCAAACACTTTGTCCCAGGCTTAGTAGTGGCCATGCAGATTCTCTGCTTTATGTCTTCCAGTGGGCTGAGAGATTGCTATGGCACATCTCAGTCTGACAGGCCGGGAGCTTCCACATTTAGAAAAGGGCAGTTTTCATTGAAAGTGGACTATGTCTTGATTAAAGCCTTGATGTGGGATATGTTGGTAGATTTCAAGATAGAATCTAGGATGGAAAGCGATCATTATCCCCTTCATGCTAAAATTGTGACATGTTGGACTAGTATTTCCTGTCCTTTAACATGTTCAACTTCTACCCCAGTAATAGGGAATAATCATTGAGGAATTAAATGGCCCTCAGTTCTGGGGAATTTAGGGATCTTGACCGAGATATATAATGCATTTGTCTGCACCTCTGCCAATTTTTCAACATCTATTATAGATATGCATACTGAGCTGACAGAACCTTTGAAAATGATCTTGACCAAACCCTTAAATGTGAAAACTTTGGTTAAGACCCATAGTAGGGAAAGTAATCTATGGTATTCAAAGGAATGTCACGAAGCAAAAAAAGCCCTAGTTGATGCACTTAGCACATGAAACATGCAAGACGTATGTACCTTAAGGGGAGTGTATAAAAAGATGATCAAATCTGATAGCAGCATAGGAGGATGTAGGCGGGGGCAAATTAGTACTAGTTGCAAATAAGGGGGATACTACCTTGTTTTGGAAAATGATTGCCCACTCGAGTAGACCTTGAAGCCCACAGCCCGATTGCCATCTGAATCCAGGGGCTTGGGTTGATCATTTTACAGAGATATATGAGCAGGCCCCCATAGAACTAGTGATGCCCTCTTGTCCCCTTCAGAATAGTGCTCCCCCTGTCCTTCACTTCTCATTTGAAGACAGTAGGCTAGCAATTTCACCTAATAAACACGGCCAGGCCTGGGGTCTTGAGTTTATAAACTCAAAGAAAACTATTTGTGACCAGCTGCTAGTTAAACACATAATTATTTTGAACTTTTATTGTGATTTTAGGATTGTCTGATAATGGATTATTGACAATAGAGACTTAAAAATGACTGAAATGAAATGCTTGTATATTTGGCCAATAATAAAGTTTTATGGAACACATTTTTTTTTAAACACATTTACTACTACTCTTACTTAATGATCTTTCCACCCTATATCTCTACTAACCTAGAAACCACACCTACAAAATAATGACAATAAAGAAGCGTAGCACGATTTACATAATTAATGATCAATACATAATTAATAATTGTTACTTAATTAACTTCCCAGCACCCCACACCTAAATTAAAACTAAAATATATAACTATTACACAGTTTACATAATTTAAAATCAATTAGTCAATTATTCATTAATGATTATTTTTTATTTATTATTTAACCACCCACCCTATACTCCTACAAATCTTGTAACCCCAATGCAAATATAACCAAAATAAATCAGTATTACATAATGTTCATAATAATCAATTCAATAATTCAATAATTAACCATACATTTTTAATTGTTAATCAATTATTACTCAACTAATGTCCCACCCTATGCCCTACAAGCCCAGCAGTGTGCACCTAAAATATAACTAAAAGTATATGATCATTACCCAATTTACATAATTAATAGCAGGGAAGGTGATGTGGTGTCTGTGAGAGGTGGCTGCGGCAGAATCGTGCCTGCACTGTCAGTCATTGTCATCACGCTCCAGCGGGGACCATGACTTCAGGTGCAGGCAGTGGCATGGAGTCAGGCAGTAGCGTCGGTCCTGGAGTCGTTTGAAGTCACTGCACGTAGTTCTGCTTGGTTTTGGGCCAGCTTTCACTCTCAAGGGCCCAGAAACTGGAATCATCTGGCGAGTTAGGGTTCACAGCAAATGAACCCAGAGGCTGGTAGGTGAAGTCCTTGATGTCTCTGAGACTTCTTAACAGGAGGCAAGCTCAGTCCAAGCTCTCGGAGAAACATCACAAGCAGTATATACAGCAAAGTCCAGTCTATATCCTCTTTAAGGCAGAAGCAGAAACTGCAGGCCAGCCCAGCTCAGTAAAACACACACAGCAAAGGGGCAGTACTCCTCCTCCGGCTCTCCTTAGGAGAGGTTTCTCTTGATCCAGAAGTGTTCGTAAGTTGTGAGGTCAGCAGTCCAATACTTATACTAATTTCTGCCTTTGAAGGAAAGTCTTTGTAGTGCACAAGACCCTGCCTCTCCCTGCCCTGGTCCCAGACACACTCCGGTGGGTTGGAGACTATATAGTGTAAGGTCAGGCACAAATGCAAGTGTCAGCTCCTCCCTCCACTCTAGCCCAGGAAGACCCATCAGGATATGCAGGACACACCTCAGTACCCTTTGTGTCACTTTCTAGAAAGAATTCAAAACCAGCCCAACTGTCACTCTGATCCAGATGTGGATTCAGCAGCCAAGCAGAGGCACAGAATGGTTAAGCAATAAAATGCCCATTCTCCTAAAATGCCATTTTCAAACAAACAATCTAAAATACAACTTTACCAAAAGATTTTAAGTATTTTTGAATTTTGAATTCAGAGAACCCAAACTCCACATCGCTACCTGTTCCCAATGGGAAACCTCACTCAAAAGATATTTAAAGGCAGTCCTCATGTTAACCTATCAGAGGGATTGGTCTTGCAATAGTGGAAAACGTATTTGGTAGTATTTCATGTAAGAGACACCCGCACATGTCCTACCTTTAAAATACTGCACCCTGCCCATGAGGCGACCTAGGGCCTACCTTAGGGGTCACTTATATGTCATAAAATGGAAGGTTTGGGCCTGGCAAGTAGGTAAGCTTGCCAGATCAAATTGGCAGCGCAAAATTGTACACACAGACACTGCAGTGGCAGGTCTGAGACATGTTTACAGGGCTGCTTATGTGGGCGGCACAATCAGTGCTGCAGGCCCACCAGTAGCATTTGATTTACAGGTCCTTGGCACCTCTAGTGCACTTTACTGGGGACATATTAGTAAACCAAATATGCCAGTCATGGATTAACTATTCACAAATACAACTTAGACATAGAGCACATGCACTTTAGCACTGGTTAGCTGTGGTAAAGTTCCCTAAATCCAACGCAAACAGGTCAGAAAAAAATAGGAGGAAGGAGGCAAAACGTTTGGGGATGACCAACAATATATATATATATATATATATATCTATATATATATATATATATAGTTATATATCTATTTTGTTTCATATATATCTTTTCAAAGTTGTTCAAAACTTTTCAAACACATGTTGTTCATGTATGAGAATAATGTGGGTGGCTCATAGGGAAAGATACGTTCTAAGCCTTTGTCCTTAATGAAACACTCATGTCCCTTGCACTGGCTTATACAGTCTGTTAAGCTTTGTTTGCCAAGGGGTCAACTGAAAAAAATGGTTTTGCATATAAAGCATCCAGATGCAGAAAACCATTAAAAAGGCCAAAGAGGAAAATAATGGGAGTGCCACACTTGAATGGAGGCCTAGGGGAATCTACTGAGTTGATGCACATTTATGAGTAGTAGTAATGAGAGGCAAGGAGGATGATGATTAACTCTCCACTGACACTGATCTGGACAAGTAGAAAAAGAAGCATTCTTCATATGAACTTGAGGGATGGGATCTCTGTGAACATGTGACTATGGGATCTGATCACAAGCCTATATTCAGTAGGACAACTAGAAAATGTAGTCTGAAAACATATTTTAAGTCCAACAATCTCAAAACAAGCATCTCCTGCAGACACTTCCATTTCAATACAAGCTTCAACCATTGTCACTTAAAAATTGACTAAGCAGTGTGATTGGCCTCTATGTGAGGATTGACCTCAAAGGAGAGTAAGCTCCAAGAAGCAGATTTAGCTTGAGAAGATGATCAACAGCACCAGGGAATGGCTTGGTCTCAAAAACAGGTTTAAGCCTAGTTGGGAAGAAAGAAATCCATGGGATGATCACTTCTACTCTATGACTAACTTCGAAAAGAGGATTAGACTAAAGAGGAAATTCAACACTGAAATAAGGGTGGATCACAGCAATATGTGGGAGATCAATCCATTATAAGGGGTTGACTCCGAAAACAGGAAAAAAACCTTCAATGTCTCATACTTCACAAACTCCCAAAGAAAAATGGAAAACAGAATGTAAAGGGAGAATCCACTGAAATCCTGAAACAGAGCACATTGTGTCAGAAATTCCTTCATCACAATAACAACTGTAGAAGAAGAGGAAATTAAATTTCAAGTTAGCCATTTCAGCCATTAGCTATTTCAGAGGATCTCAGACACTTTATTAAAAAAGGCTATGAAGGTAGCTTTGGGAATTTCTAAGCCTTAGATACCTTTAGATCTGCTTAAAGATTCTGAACAGGAGCTAGATCAAGATGCTTAGCAGAAGGAATAACATGAGGGTGGGGAGCAAGATGATGCTTAGAAGGATTCCCAGGTAGAATTTGAATATGAAGATTTAGCTATCCAGTTAAGTCTCCGCCGATGAAGCTTAAACCTACCATTTCATGATGCACAAAACAGCATTCTAAATTGGCTGCTCCAGCAGAACAAGCACAAAAACACATCTTGAAAAAAAACGTTTTCAAGAACTCAACAAAGCAACTTCTTGTTACACAAAAGAAAACCCCTCAGACGAACAACTAAGAATTTCAAAAATATATATTCCTACTAATGATCATGTGTAACCAGCCTCACTGTTGAGGTTCCCAGTTTAACTGCTTACAAGGAAACTAACCAACTTGATCCACATGGTAATAGCTGACAAAAAATTGCATATTTCTAAATCACAAGGGCAACTCAGTTGCATTGGCTAGAGATACAGGATGTCTTTCAGTAGTGCACCAGCTATATCATCTGTTTTTATGTTGTCAGACTAGCATTAAGGTAAGTGTTAGTAAGCATTAGAACCATGTTGAGTGGTAATGCTAGGGTTAGAGCTATGGTATGGATTATGTTTAGGGCTAGTGTTATTTTAGGGTAAAGTATAGGTAAGGATTAGGGGTAGCCGTAGCATTAGAGCTACTTTTAGGATTAGGATTAGGGCTGTTGTTAAATTTAGAGCTCAAATTAGAACCAGGAATAAGGCTAGAGTTAGATCTAGAGCTATGGTTAGTGTTAGAACTAATGTTAGGGCTGGTTGTGCGTACCTCGTATACACTTATATTGTCTACACATATATTGTACACATAGGTAATATAATTGTAGAAAAGGTATAAAACTATACATTGCTCTGACTGAATGTCAATGTATATTTTGTGTGATGTTTTGAATACAATATACTTACAGTACAATATTGTTGTACTATATATGTAGTAACATACAAGCCTACCAAGATATACCTGAGGTACACAGAACAAGCACTGGCAAAGCCAATATGTTTGACACCGTCTGCTGAGTTTTTGTTTTTGGCAATGCCTATTTTGTTTGTAGATTCAAGAAGGGCTGTTGGCCAAAAATCTGCACTCACCTAATAAATAATGATTGTGTTTTGGTTAGAGGATATCCAATCTAGGTAAAAGCCATTTCACGTAGTTAGTAATAAACTTGACAATACTAGGGCTGCATAATTAAACAGAAATACGATTAATCAACTGTTTAATGTGATAAGCACTGTAATACTACAAGATAGTTTTTAGTACAACAGATTCTGAGTGCCAAAACATTAAAAGAGTGCCTCCTTTAATATTGATCAGGTGTCAATCAACAGTTCACAGATTCTCCGTGATAAGCCAACACAGGATTCAGCCTGTGAGATTGCTCATAGGCCTAGGACTTTCTCAAGGCTCATGATGAGTTTGTAGAGTTTGCAAATGCAGAGTCATTCAGAACCCATTGATTCAATAGTCAATAATAAATAGGTTAATCCACAATGTATTGATAATTGCTTGTGTGAGGTAATTACTTACTTTACCAGAATTGGTCTGATCCATTATGGTTCAAAGCAATTGTGAAGTGTTGAGTCTTGCGGAGATCAAATTAAATTATTGTTGGCATTGAATGGTGTTCATCGATGCCAGAAGGTTACGCACCTATAAGTCGAAACTCAAGTGAGGTCTGTGGCTATTCAGTGCAGTTCTGTACAATTTTTTTTTAATCTTTTAATTGATGTGGAGAACTTAGTGTCGCATACATCTGAGCATCGAACGCTGCTCGTTATTACCTATAATACTTAATCCAAATAATGTGAAACTTAGAGTGAGAGGGAGGAAGAAAAGTGAGAGAAGAAGTTAGAGCTATGCGTCCAGCAGTGTGGGTTAACGTATTGGGAGATCCCAGTGAGGGTGACCAATCCTAGGATAATTATCAGTGCTGTTCTGTAAAATATGAGCATCAGGTTAACACTGTTATCGTTAGTCTAATGGGACCACATCTTCACTCCAGACTATATTGTAATATGCTCCTCCTGTGACTGAAACTGGCCGCAAAGGATGAGCTCACTCCTTACAGCAATGTATTGAATTGCCACAGACCTCACTTGGAAATAGACTTTTAGGTGCGTAACCTTCTTGCATCAATAACCCCAGTGAATGGCAACAGCCCGTTTGGCCCACCCACACAAGCTGACTACCGTTGCTATCAGAAGATGTATGTGAACACTGAGTGGTAGCAAATGTACGGATCCTGGCAGATTCCAGAACATTCCATCACAAAAATGTGAGGATAATGTATGTTTTTACCCCAAATTTGAGGTTTCAATGGCTTCTAAGTAGGACAACCTTGTGAGATCATTGCAGTCCTCCCCACCCCGGACTCTCGTGTTCTCTAGTGTTCAGAAATGTGTGAGTTTTGTAGGTATTCCTATGTATTGGCTGAGACAAGTCCCATAATCCCCAGCTACCCACATTGTGAAAACAGGGTGGGTTCTGTGAAACAGTTTGGCATGCCCATGTCGCATTTTCTGCCTCTGCATTTGTAAAGGCTGTGCACTAGCACCATACAAAGGGCTAGGTTACCTCCCACTGATGTCTGGAGCCAGTGCTGGAGGAGAAAGGGGCAGTCCTAGAACCGGTCAGTACTGGTTGGAATCCCTTCTCCCCCTTTTGTGAAGACTGCGCAAAATGAGTATAAGTACAGGGGTTTTACCCCACATTTTTGGAGCACTTTTGGAACTGGGACTGAACCTCTGCCAGGGAGGCTACTGGACTGCACAAAGGACTCCTCTGGACTGCCCTTCTGTTTGTTGCCCTGCTGCCTGGCTTCTGCTAGGTGGCACAAAGGACTCATCAGGATCACTTTTCTGCTTGTTGCCATGCTGACCAGCTGACCCCTATACTTGGGCTGGACTGGCACTGCTGGACTGTTGGTGGTGATCACCACTACCTGCCTATGGGGTGCTGGTCTCCCCATCTGCTGCCACCTTTCTTTGTGCCCCCAGAGAGCCACTAGGTAACCAAGCCTGTGATGAGCACTGGGTGTGTCTCCCTGCTCAGTTCCTGTGTGAGGAGCCCATTCTTTGCTGTTAGCGAGGGCCAGGCACTCTGTGATTATGGTAGACAGAGAGTGAGGAGTGCCCTAACTAATAGCAGGTTTTGGAGGCACAGGGAAGCACCTGTGGCATTGTGATTGTGGCCCCCCTCTCCTTCCGATGCTGCAGGAGTAGAGTAGAGCCGCCAACAATTTCTTTGCGAGCCTAACCGAGGCACGAGCCCTGCAATACCACTGGGGTACTGGCAAGGACCGTCTAGTGTGGATATACTGCCGCAACTCAGGCAACCTTCGTCGCTATAGGCCACCGCCCCGAAGAGAGGGAGCCCCGGGGGCATGGCAGAGTACACCACTTGGGGAAAGGGATTTGCCAGGTTCTGGGTTAGAACCGGTGAATAGCCAGCAACAGCCGGAGCCGCATGGAAGGCAGAAGCAGTGGAACTAGTACCAGCCCCCCTCCGCACATGGTCCTGAGTGGTGTGTTTCCTCCCCCCCCTCTGGAGCCGGTGGAGGCACAAGTGGGGCTGGAAGGAGGATCACAGTCTGCCTTCCATATCAACCAGCCTACACCGACCACGTAGTCTGACCACACCAACTTCAGCATACCCATCCCACACCACTGCAGAAACACCATCACTAGATCTTAATGACAGGACTGGAAAACGATCTCAGATGTGTTCTGGTCTTCTGAAGTCAGGCTCGACACAATAGCAACATCCACAAATCCATCTCTGACTGCACCACCTTTATCACAACCTATGCAGATACCCAGGATGCCCTTACAGCCAACAAAGACATGAGAACCAGACCGCAAGCAAGGTGGTACAAAGAAGAGCTCAGACTCACCAAGCACCACTGCAAGCAATTTGAACACAGATGGAGACAAAATCAGAACCACACTTACAAGAGCATCTACACATCCACACTCAGACGCTACCATTAGCAAATCAGAGCCACCAAACGCATCAATAGCGCCAAGGAAATCTTTGCCATAGTGAAAGATTTTACTTCTTCGCTAGCAAGCTCCAACTGCATAACGCCTCTCATGACCTCTGTACCCAGCTGTCCCTGTTCTTCAGCAACACAACACATTTTGCAAAATGCCCTATGAACAACATGCTGGTATGCTGGTGTTAATTTCAGAATTACATAGATTTCCTTCAAACCAATTTTTCACTCTTTATATTTTACCACATGAATTGCTCTGAACTCTGTACACAATGAATAACCATTGTAAGATGGAGCTCAGTTTGTGGCTATGGCAACCTTGTGGTGCAGACACCTACAAACGATATATATCCCTATGACCGTCTAGGGGACTAATGGTATAGTGCTTTTGTAAATCGGTTATTATGACAAGAAGTTACAGATGAAACGTTACAAATAGCTGAATTATTTCTTCTCATTTTCAATATTTTTTTATTTCAACAGTTTGTTTCTTTGGTAAAATCTTTAAAGATCTATACAAATTACCCATATGTGAATTCAGAATTCTATTTGCTTTTTAGAAATGTAGAGCTTACTGGCATCACCCATGGGTTTCTTCCATGGGTTTCACACCTATTTCTATCACAAACTGAAAGTAGCTTCAAGGATACTAACTTTACCACACCAAACCTTTCAATAATGTCCTTTTTAGAGGTAAACACAGACCATTTCTTGCACAGCACTTGTTGCCCATTTTTTTGTAAAAAGACGTTGTTACCTAATTTGGCTGTTTTCCCTGCCTCTTCATGGGAATCTACAAACTCTGGGCACCTTAAGAATGCCCACGTCATTTTGAAAAAAAGGATGCAAACTTGGCAAGGTTACCTTATGTGGAAAAAATTGATAGCGCCATAAGTCGGAAGAACCCCAAATAGTAAAAAACGGACTCAGCATGGGGTTTAACAGCCCCAGCAGTTAAGGAGTTCATTCTACATATGTTTACTCCCTTTGTCCTCCAAAAAAATGTATAGTCAACTGATGTTCAAGTTTTTCAATCTCAAAGTAGATATTCAAAAATACCTCATAAACACAGAGGTAATCTGACCAGTGGAGAACAGTACAGATTAATGGGGGTCATTTAAAACCTATTGGTTATCCCACCCTCCTGCTGGGTCTTCAGATGCCCTGCCCTCTACCCTTATACCAGAGGTCTGCCCACAACATTTATGGTCTAATCAAGAGTTCGGCAGATGGTTTTCACCGTCCTCCGAACTTCCGATGGGGAGATTGCTGACACACTGGGACCCATTAAGAGTTTCCCGCTGGGCTGGCGGGCGGAAACCGAGGTTTTCTCCTGCCAGCCTAGTGCTAAACAAGCGCATTGTCTCAGGCCCGTAATTAAGCCAGAGGCAATGCTTCTGCTGCAGGGTGCACCAGCACCTTCTCAATGCTCAATGTCTGCACAGCAGACAGTGAACATTGCAATGGTGTTGGGGACCCCTGTACTGTCCATGCCAAGTGCAAAGGCAGTGCCGGGGCCCCCGTGGCCCCCTACATCTGTTCTCCAGGTAAAACCGCCATGAGAAGGCTGGCAGAGAAAGAGGTTGTAATCAGCAGGGCCGTGCGGCTGATTGCAATCTCTGTCACCTCCAGGTCGTCAGGATCATGGATCCCGGCAGTGCTGGCGGTACCCTGGGGGTCTCCTCACACCAACCTCGTAATGAGGGCCTTAGTGATCCCTACCTTTCTGGCGGGAATCTCTGCACCAAGCTAATTTAATAAATATTTGGGCCGCTCAGTATTCATTTTTTTTCATTTATTCTGAAGCAAATTCCTTGGCACAAAAGTTGTTATTTGGGATTCGGCTTCCATTACTGTGACTTGGTGGCGGTGGGCAAAGATGTTCAGTGCAAGAGGCAGATGCTAAGGTTATGCTGGGAGAAAAACCCAAGGGTTCCCCTGGCAAAATGAGAAAGGAGAACCTCAAATCTGACACTGGAGGAGCTAAAACCAGTTTATTGCGGGGACTGTGCTCTGCTAGCCTCTAAATGAAGCCCTACGTTGGGTAGGTAATTACTACCTACTTCTAATTTCAAGGGGTTCACAAAGAATGTGTCTGACTTAGATTTTCAATTTGCTTTTTGTGTTCGCAAAGGAAATGATGGCTTGAAAACTGTGATGTTTTCCACGAGTGTTTTGTTGCTCTGTACTCCACACCAGATTGTTTCTCATGTTCAAGATTACCGCAGGCGTGCCATATATATGATATATATGTTATATGTGTTTTTTCCTTGTTAGTAGGCCTTTTATCACCTACATATAATTCCTTGAAGTATCCAACACTCTTCTTTTCCTCCTCGCACCAGTATGTTGGCCCCTACAATGTGAGTAAGACGGCCCTCGCTGGTTTGACCAAGATGTTGGCATCAGAATTACTCCCGATGAATATTCGGCTGAACTCTCTGGCGCCGGGACTTACAAGAACCCAGTTCAGCTCTGGAGTGAGTATAATCAAGTCGAATTGTATTATGTCCACAAAAATAAAACATGATATATTCCTCTTTTTAAACAAATAGAAATCATGTAAACAAAACGCTGCCGAATTTTTATTTGATCGGTTCTCCGACAGATGAACACGTTCTAGGATAAAAATGACAATACCTTTACAACCAAATTGTAACAGCACACAAGCCCAAAAAATTGTTGCTTTTTTTTTTTTTTTTTTTCTTTAAAAAGCTTTTAAAATTAGCTTTGAGCCCCTCACTGTAATCCTACGGTTGAGTCAAACGGATGTAGGTTTTACAATTCTTCACAAGTCATACAACTGTGGAGAGAGGATACATATTTCTGTGTTGGCAAATGAGACACAGATCTATTTTAAAATATTCTCAGTTCGGGACATGTTTGCTATATATGCTAATGTACTTCTGGAACTTGCATAAACTGGATGTGTTTACTACATCACTATGAGTAAGCTGTCGTCCTTAACTGTGCCCCAGTACACAAGACAATCAGATATGCGCACTGGGGGGAGCTTTATGTCAATTTAATGAGACCTAGAGCAGTTCTAAGTGGTCTAGAGTGGCACACCATGTGCACCATCAGTTTGTCTGACTGTCAGCACTTACAGAGGTGGCAGTGAAATTAATGTAATAGCGAGACGCCTCTTTAGGTATCACCAGGGTGGGAAAGATATCTACTGGTATTAGAAGGTTCCTTTAAGCTAGGGGTTTCCTCCTGCCTTTTGCTGGTCCATTACTCTTTGGTAGGGCAATTCCCACTGGGTAGCTGGGTTGAGCAGCAGCCTTTGTGTTTGTGCTCATGTTTTGGGTAGTTTGTGGCAGGAGACTCCTAGCTCTACCTCGCACTCCTGTTCACCCTTCCTAACAATGACCTTGGTGGGACCAGCCTGAGTGGAATAAGCGAAAGGACAGGACTGCATAGAAGAAAATTCAGAAGTAAGAGTTGCATATATTATTGCATTCAGTAAGTTAAGGATGGGGCAGAACTTCCAGGTAGTGTACCAAGACTGCTTTTTCTGATTCCAGAAATCCTAACCAATGAAAAATTGTGAGCTACAGGGACTCCTGTTGCCATGCTTGGGACCAGTACCATAGGGTCTGCAATCAACTGATTGTCAGGAGAAGCTGCCTGTACCCTGCTTCCAGGAGCAAGGTTAGCCGATGTCTCAGGATTGACATTGAAGAAGCTCTTGCATGAGGAAGACTCTGCTAGGAAAGAGAGGGGCCACTAAGGAGATGAGGTGGGTGGGCTCAAAGAGGTCCACTACTGCCTCTAGGAAGGGCCTGCACCATTCTGTGGGGGTGAAGCCCAAGGATCCTTAAATGACCTCGGAGTGGAATTGAACCCCATGGATCAGTATTACTAATGAACCTGTAGTCATCTGATCTCCCGAATTAAAAAGTATCAAGAAATCGTGCATAGAATCTTTTCTCTTCTGCACGTTGATATTTATTCTGTCACATTCCTAAGTTTTGTTGAAATAGACAACAGACTCTGAGTTGTTTACGGAGGAGTTATTAAGCCCTTCGCTGCCAGGCCTTTCCCCCCTCAGGTGCCAGGCCTTTTTTTGGCTATTTGTGGCAGGGCGCTCTTAGGCCCTCATAACTTTTTGTCCACATAAGCTACCCACACCAAATTTGTGTCCCTTCTTTCCTACATCCTAGGAATTCTAGAGACACCCAGACTTTGTGGGCTCACCTGAAGGAGACCAAGAAATTAGCCAAAATACAGTGAAAAGTTTGTTTAAATAAAAAATGGGAAAAAAGGGCTGCAGAAGAGGGCTTGTGGTTTTTCCCTGAAATTGGCATCAACAAAGGGTTTACACTGCTAAAATCACCAGATTCCCAGCTTTCAGAGATAGGCAGACTTGAATCAGAAAACCCAATTTTTCAACACAATTTTGGCATTTTACTGGGACATACGCCATTTTTACGATTTTTTGTGCTTTCCGCCTCCTTCCAGTCAGTGACAGAAATGGGTGTGAAACCAATGCTGGATCCCAGAAACCTAAACATTTCTGAAAAGTAGACAAAATTCTGAATTCAGCAATGGGTAATTTGTACAGATCCTACAAGGGTTTCCTACAGAAAATAACAACTGAAATAAACAAAATATTGAAATTGAGGTGAAAAAAACAGCCATTTTTCTCTACGTTTTACTCTGTAACTTTTTCCTGCAATGTCAGATTTTTATAAGCAATATACCGTTATGTCTGCTGGACTCTTCTGGTTGCGGGGATATATAGGGCTTGTAGGTTAATCAAGAACCCTAGGTACCCAGAGCCAATAAATGAGCTACACCTTGCAGTGGGTTTTCATTCTATACCGGGTATACAGCAATTCATTTGCTGAAATATAAAGAGTGAAAAATAGGTATCAAGAAAACCTTTGTATTTTAAAATGGGCACAGGATAAGGTGTTGAGAAGCAGTGGTTATTTGCACATCTCTGAATTCTGGGGTGCCCATACTAGCATATGAATTACAGGGCATTTCTCAAATAGACATCTTTTTTACACTCTGTCTTCTATTTGGAAGGACAAAATCTATAGAAAGACAAGGGGCAATAACACTTGTTTTGTTATTCTACGTTCCCCCGAGTTTCACAATAAAAATGGTACCTCACTTATGTGGGTAGGCCTAGCGCCCGCAACAGGGAATGCCCCAAAACACAACGTGGACACATCACATTTTCCCAAAGAAAACAGAGGTGTGTTTTTTGCAAAGTGCCTACCTGTGGTTTTTGGCCTCTAGCTCAGCCGGCACCTAGGGAAACCTACCAAACCTGTGCATTTTTTAAAACTAGAGACCTAGGGGAATCCATGACGGGGTGACCTGTGGGGCTCTCACCAGGTTCTGTTACCCAGAATCCTTTGCAAACCTCAAAATTTGGCTAAAAGAACCCTTTTTCCTCACATTTTGGTGACAGAAAGTTCTGGAATCTGAGAGGAGCCACAAATTTCCTTCCACCCAGCGTTCCCCCAAGTCTCCTGATAAAAATAATACCTCACTTGTGTGGGTAGGCTTAGCGCCCGCAACAGGGAATGCCCCAAAACACAACGTGGACACATCACATTTTCCCAAAGAAAACAGAGGTGTTTTTTGCAAAGTCCCTACCTGTGGATTTTGGCCTCTAGCTCAGCCAGCACCTAGGGAAACCTACCAAACCTATGCCTTTTTGAAAACTAAAGACCTAGGGAAATCCAAGATGGGGGTGACTTGTGGGGCTCTCACCAGGTTCTGTTACCAAGAATCCTTTGCAAACCTCAAAATCTGGTAAAAAAAACTCTTTTTCCTCACATTTCGGTGACGGAAAGTTCTGGAATCTGAGAGGAGCCACAAATTTTCTTTCACCCAGCATTCCCCCAAGTCTCCCAATAAAAATGGTACCTCACTTGTGTGGGTAGACCTAGTGCCCACAACAGGGAATGCCCCAAAACACAACGACGACACATCACATTTTCCCAAAGAAAACAGAGGTGTTTTTTGCAAAGTGCCTACCTGTGGTTTTTGGCCTCTAGCTCAGCCGGCACCTAGGGAAACCTACCAAACTTGTGCATTTTTGAAAACTAGAGACATAGGGGAATCCATGACGGTGTGACCTGTGGGGCTCCCACCAGGTTCTGTTACCCAGAATCCTTTGCAAACCTCAAAATTTGGCTAAAAGAACACTTTTTCCTCACATTTTGGTGACAGAAAGTTCTGGAATCTGAGAGGAGCCACAAATTTCCTTCCACCCAGCATTCCCCCAAGTCTCCTGATAAAAATGATACCTCACTTGTGTGGGTAGGCCTAGCGCCTGCAACAGGGAATGCCCCAAAACACAACGTGGATACATCAAAATTATCAATTCGAAAACTACCTGTTTTTGCTGGGGGGGGGGCACCTGCGATTTTGGTCCTGGGCTCAGCAGCCATCTAGGAAAACCAAACCCAGACATTTCTGAAAACTAGACACCCGAGGGAGTCAAGGGAGGTGTGACTTGCGTGGATCCCCCAATGTTTTCTTACCCAGAATCCTCGGCAAACCTCACATTAAGCTAAAAAATCACATTTTTCCCACATTTCTGTGTGGGACCACCACACCGGGACAAAGTTACTACCACCCAACGTTCTCCTCAGTCTCCCGGTAAAAATGATACCTCACTTGTGTAGGTGGGCCAAGTGTTTGTGACAAGGAAGAGCAGAAAACACATCGAAATTGAGGGGGAACCAAAGTGGGTCCATAAGGGCAGTTTGGAAAAAAACATTTTTAGGCTGACAAGTGCAGCAGAAATTTTATCAGTATAGATGAGACAATGCTGGGTGGTAGGAATTTTGTGGATTCCTGCAGATTTCGGAAGGTTCCATCACAAAAATGTGGGAAAAATGTGTGGTTTCCAGCAAAGTTGCACGTTTGCAGGGCATTGTGGGTAAGGAAATGGTACGGGGTGCATGTGAAGCACACCACCCTGGAATCAACTAGATGTTTAGTTTTCAGATGTGTCTAGGTCTTGTGGATTTTTCTACATGGCAGCGTCCCAAAGTAAAAAAATGTGCAGCCCTCACCATTCCAAGTGGGACGATTTTGAGAGTTACCAAGCTCTCATGGCCCAAAGTTAAAACAAAAACCAAAAATAATCAAATGTCCTCTTGCTTGTCATGGGATACGATGTTTTAGTGTGCGGGGGAGGGCTGAAAGACTGTTAGCCCCTTCAGTTTGGGTGGGGGCATAACCAGGCCCATACTGGTTGGAACCATCACCCCACTATTTTCTTTTATTTTTTTTATTCCCTGGCATCTAGTAGACTTTCTGTCCCCGGGGGTGTGAATCATGAGTAATTGCCCCATCTGCCCACTGGTGGGCAGAACAACTTTGGCCCCATTTATTTGGGGTGGTGGTATGGCCATATCCCCAACTTCTTATTTTGAAAAATAAATCTTCCCTGGTCTCTGGTGGGCTTTCTGCCCCCCCCTACCCCCCACCCCCCTAGGGGGCACATGGGCCTTCCAAAAATAGGCCAATCTGCCCCCAAGGGGGGCAGTTATGGCCAACAATAATGTGTCCCCATGGGGAGCGACTCTTGCCCAAGGAGCTGCCCCCCCAACAAAACACACACATACACACATACACCAATCCATGGTGTCTAGAGGTTTCTGCCCCCTTTGGGGACAGATTGGTCTGACAAAAATAGACTGATCTGCCCCCAAGGGGGGCAGAAATGTCCTAAATACAATTTGCCCCCCCAAGGGAGCCACTCTTGTCTAAGGGGTCGTTCCCCATACATAAAAACATAAAATAAATAAAAAAATATATATTCCTGGTGTGTAGAGGTTTGTGCCTCCCCTGTGGGCAGATACTCCTAATTACAATAGGCCGATCTGCCTCCAGGGAGGCAGAAAAGGCCTAAAAATAGTTTGCCCCCCCCCTGGGGAGAGGCCCTGTGATTTTCTGCCCCCCCCCCCGGGGCAAATCGGCCTAATAATTTTAGGCTGATCTACCCCCAGGGGCAGAAATTTCCTAAAAATCATTTGCCCCACCCCGGGGAGCGGCCCTTGCCCAAGGGGCCGTGCCCCTTATGCGTAAGTGCGAAAAAAAAAAATATCCCTGGTTGCTAGTGGTTTCTGCTCCCAGGGGGGGTAGAAATGGCCTAATAATAATTTGCCCCCACGGGAGCAACCCTTGCCTAAGGGGTCGCTCCCTAAACATAAATTTTTTTTTTAAACAATAAATAAAATTATCCCTGATGTTTACTGTATTTCTGCCCCCCCGGGGGCAGAAATAGCCAAGAAATAAATTCCCCACGGGGAGCAGCTCTTGCCCAAGGGGCCGCTCCCCTTATTACATAAATACAAAGAAAAAAAAAATCCCTGCTGTTTAGTGGCATTTGTGCTGCCCTTGCGATCGGGCAGCATGCCTCTCTGCCCCTCCACGTGATCGGAGGAGAAATGCTTTTGCGTGTCTCCTTCGATCGGCGCTGGAAGCTCAGCTTCCAGCGCCGGGGGAAAGGCCTCAGATGAGGTCAGCGTGCGAAAGCGTGCTGACGTCATCAGACGCCACAGGTGGGTCGGGGGTGGAAGGGGAAGTGATTCCCCTTCCATCTCTGCCCAGGGGAGGGGGGGTGCTTGGCCATTTGGGGGAGCGCTAGCGCTCCCCCCTGGGGCCAATAGTAGGACGAGCTGGTCGAGACCAGCTCGTCCTGGGCACCCTAGGGGTTAAGGTTACAGTTTTATAAGGAGTGCTGGCATCTTGTTGATGTGTACAGTTTGCTGACGCCTTTTTTAGAGTAGCACTTTTTAAAAACCCAAATAAAAATGTGTGTTGTTACATTGAAAGATCTTGTGGTGTTTGTGCTCTGGAATTGCCTCCTCAAATTTTTAAAAATCAAAACTCTTCTACTAACTGCTATATGCATCTGGCTGTGTCATTTACTATTATTTTCTTGTGTAACACATTGCCCTTACTGTCTTACTTCCTATAAAATTTTCAGATGCCAAGAGGAGATACTTAAATATGTTAGAAAAATGGAGTTGGTCGCAATTGGTGTGAGTCAAATAAAATTAGAGACTTTGATTTCCCTACTTCCACATTTTGCACAGTAGAAAGATTAAGTTCAAACAAACCATTCTATAGAATTTTGGCAAGCTAAACACTTCTGGAACATAAGATTTTCCAATGGTATATTCTGATTGGAACAATCCTTCAATAGGGCTATTTGAAATCAGTTTTTGGAAATGGTCTGTGAGAATTTGGGTGGATTGTATGATATGGCTGTGGGGCTTTATGGTGGAATACACTTGCAAAAACTATCTTGGGTTCAGTCAGGCTCATTTGTATCACCTTCAGCTCAACCCTGGGTAGCTGTGGCTTCAAGCAGCATGCCTTAACAAAGGAACTTAGTGTAAAGCATTTAACAGTGTCAAACAATGTAGTAAGAAACTCACAAATCAGGAAAGAACCAGGAAACCCATTTGTAAAGATAGAGTATATTTATATTATTTTTTAGAGACCTAGATTAGCAAAATCCACCAGAGTGTTCTGGTGATAAGAATTTTGGAATATATTATCACTTTTAACTATTTAACTATAATCACAAACAAGCAGTCAACAAAAAGTTTGTACATTTTTTAAAAGTTTGAAAGAGTTAGGCCCAGATTTACAACAAAGTGGCTAAGATAGCAACACCACTTTCGAAATGCAGGGATGCGCGTATTTACACTGAAAGTGATGCTCTGGTGGCGCTAGGGCCTTGTAAATCTGGCCCTTAGTTTGGCAACTCTTGTCCAGCTTGGTTGATTAAATCCAACAGCATGGAGGTCTAGGGGACAGAAATAATACTTTAGACAGTTACCTGGCCACCAGAGCATTTTTAATGCAAGTTACAAACTTTATAGGATGACCGCCATAGACTTCAATGGAGTGGTCCTGATGCTGGGGATGCAGGCGAAAAGATGTGCAAGGATGCTCCAGCTGAGGTGTGGTCAACGGGGCTGTCTTTGTGGTTATTTCTCGGTCCACGGGTGAAATGTGGTGGCTTTGGCCACAGAGGTTAGGGTCCCTCGAAGTCCTCTGTTGCAGTAGCTGGCCAGCCAATGCTGGGCTATAGAACTCCTGGGTCCAGCAGACACGGGTGCAACTTTTGGCTATCTTGGAATTGTCATTAGGGTGCCTGGTGATGATAGCAGTAAAACGTTTCCAGTGGCTACCAGCTTGTGGATTGGGGCTTCTTCGGCTCTTTTATCCCTGAGCTGGTTACAGGGGATCATCCAAATAAACCTGGGAGTCACTGCTTGGATCTGGGACCAGGAATACATTTTTCCCTGAACCAGGAGCCACAGATACAGTCCAAACTTCACTAGCCCAATGTTCAGCAGCTGCAGTCCTTCCAACAATGTAGCCTCTCTTTGTGCAGTTACAAGGTCAACTTGGCAGTCCTTCTTCAGTCCTTTCCCTAAATCTAATGTGATCTGATGGGCATACTGCCAGGAGTGCCATATTTATACCAGTAGTGGGCACTGCGGAGGCCACGTGGTCACTGGCCAATTAGCTACTAGGTCCCCTCCATTCTGGTGTTGTGTTTCCTTCAATATATGGCATATGGCTATCCCAGAGTGGATTATTATAGCCATCGTCGAGATGTCAGAACACCTCTTCTGTCATCAGGAGCTTGGTAGCCCACACTAGAGTTGTTGCTACCTCAGGGCTACATACCCACAGGAAAACCGGTATGGGCACTGAGTTTCCCTCTCTGTCTCTAGCTTCAATTTGTCTACATAAACAAAAGGCACCCTGCCCCGGAACTGTTATCACCATTTGCCCAAAAAAGGTGGCTTCCCCTTTGAAGCTTCTGTTTTGGGCTGACACCCCGAGTGGCCTTCCTTTAAGAAGAGGTCACTTCTCACTCTGCAGAAGCTGACTGTCCTTAAGCCTGGAAGTCATTCACATGTCTCCCCAGGTGGGCACAAAGGTGCCTGTGTGCTAGAGCTCTTGTAAGGCTACTGGACCAGCTGTAGCACAAAGTGCCAACCTACCTAAAGTTGCAGAACTGTAATTGTGACATTAAATTCGACCTGACATCAGCTTGGATTTAATTTCACAATTAATTTGATACCTTACAGTACCCATTTAGTTAGTCCCATTCAGGAGTTAGCTAGGCTGGGGTGCCAGCGAGTAACTCTGTATTAGCCAATGTGGCAACTAAGTTTTCACCAGCAAAATTACACTTAAGAAATGTTAGTGTTTAGGCATATAAAAATATATGTATCTTATTTACTCATGTATAGCTCCCTTCCATCGGGTTCCATACGGGAGACTTCCATATAAGGTTAAAGAAAGTGGTGCCTATGCCATTCGTTTGAATAGCAAAATCGAACTAGCAGTGTAACCCTGCTCTTCTAGTCTGCATTGGCAGGCTGGGAGCCATTTTGTCCTTTGTCACAGTTAGGGTGCCACAAACAGTGCTGCCGTTCTGGGTGGACACACTGTCTTAGATGCCCTGGGTACCATGAACTAGGGACTTATAAGTAGGCTAGCACTTGCCAATTGCATATAGCCATTTCAAAACATATTTTGTGAGAGCTTAGAACACTGGCACTGAGGTTTGGTTAGAAGACCTCAGGGCACTGTCAGAGTAAAAAAACAAGCAGCTTTTAGTCCAAGTGGGGCCCAAAAATTGTGGGAAACCTGCAAAAAGCCTGTTTCCGTACATGTTATCATCTAAACTGCATTTTAAAGCCAGTCTCCACTTTTTTAATGTTGCCTAAAATATTTTATTCCTATTTATGTGGTCAGGCTTTTTTGTTCTAAATAAAGTTAGTGCTTCAGGATTCGAATTTGGAGAACAAACCTTTGTAACTAATACGTGAGTGTGCTGAAAAATATATAGCATTTGAGACGTAGTTCTCATTTTGACCTAGATAGTGGGGACTGGATTCTGTTTATTGAGATCAAGTAATCTCAATGTTTCTTTCAACATTTAATGTGTGAAAATATTTTAGAAAGAATTAGATTTCCTTTATTCATGGTTGATTAGTTTTTACGTTCTCACTTTTAGTGGTATTGAGGTTGTACCCTGAAATATTGCAAAACTCAGTAGCTTTTTCCACAAAGCAAGTAAGACCTGTCCATACATCCATTGTTACAATATCTAAATCATGTGTGGAAAAACGTTACTTGTAGTACACTTAGGATCACTAATATGGATCTTTCCTACAATTCAGCAGTGAGTGGTTCAGCAAATAGAATGGATTATGCCAGTGACTATGGGCAGGTTTACATTATTCTCCTACTTAACTGAATCATTTTGCTTCTTGACGGATAATAGTAACAGTAGCACATATTTCAGACTACAGTTTCCAAAATAATTGAATATTAACCAAAACAGTTTTTCAGGCCTCATAAATATAATCTCTGGGATAATCTAGGTGCCTCTGAAATAAATGTGAAACTAACCAAGAAGCATGGACTGAAGATGCATCTTCCCCAGAACTCTTGCCAGAAGAAGAATCTCCATTGTGAAAAAGGAATTGAAGACGACCACAATACTTGATAATTGCATGTTTCTTTGACCTCATATTCTGGTTACTCACCAAAAGTGGTGGAAGTTCAGATGGATGGTGATGGTAAATACCAGGAACATATGGCTTCAGTTGGGATGAACAAAAAACTCTGGCACTTTGAAGTATTAGGCAACTTCAATCAAAAGGTCACAGGACTGATATGATGATTTATAATTATATGACCAAAAATCATGTTCAAAATTTAACTAGTGAGGTATGGGCAGAAACAAATCAGAAGACAACCAAATGTTCTTTCAAGGAGAAACTTAGGGCTAGATGTATGAAAAGTTAGCACTGCCTGTGTGTCATTTTTTGAAGCAAAAGCAGCGCAAATTCACAAATTATAATTATATTTTGTAAATTTGCGCCACTTTTGCATCAAAAAATTATGCAAAGGTGGTGCTAACTTTTTATAAATCAGGCCTTTAGTGCCTGTTTTAGAGTTTGGATGACAGGGCACTCAATCACAGACTTAGCAGAGATTCTGTCCATCTTATTACAAGTTCATTATATCCTACGGCAAGTGTAATAATATGGATGGGATATCCATCACATTTGCAATGGAGTAACCTCTTCCCCAAACTCTAAATTAGGCCCTTTGTCAGAAGCTGATGTTGATTCTACATCATATCCCCGTATGGCATGAGCTTTCATAAGGAAGCTCTGTATGCTTCTCTCACAAATATAAATCATCAGTAGTCACAGGAACAAAAGGATCTGTAAAAAGAAAGAGTAGAAAGAGTGGAAACACTCGTGGGTGAAATTCTTACATACAGAAAGAAGATGCCTTTATGGCATTGTGAGTCGAATAATATCACAAAGACTCCTCAGTTGGTAAATGGGAAGCCATAGGGGCTTAAAAGGCATTACAATAATACCACATATTTTCATCAGTTCTCTCTGTGCCATTTGAGTGAGGTTTATAGCCAGAAGAAAGAGCCTTTTGCGATTCTCAATGACCTACACATAAATCTTTCCAAAAAGGATATTGAGTACCTCTATGAGAAATTATAGTATGATGCAAATCAAGAAGGCAAATAAACTACTTAAAAGACATTTTGACCTTTTAATCAGTTGCAAATTTGGGAAAGGAGAACAATCTGTAGAAATTGTATTCCAGGTTTCAGGAGTCACTGGTATTGACTGTTGGTATCTAAAAGGCTACACATTTAAAAAATGTATTTATTTTAATGATGTATCTATGAAGTTAATGATTTTTAAAGTTCTTAATAATTTTGTAACCAGATGCCATTTTTTCGTAATATATATGAGGGTAAAGATTGTTAATGCTCCTAATGATCTTGCTCCCAGATGCCATGCTATTATGTACTATCTATGTGCGTTTCTTTTTTTATTAATATTTATGGGTGGGTGTATGTTTCATTCTTTGATGATTCTTTTTTAATAATCAAATAAAGATTTATATGATTTATATCACTTATGAAGATTTATGCAAGGGACATAAAGGGGAAGCAAGAATATATTCCTCAACATTCAAATGAACTGGTTGCGTCAAATTTTGGTGGTGTGATTTTTTTTTTATGTTCTGGCTTCACATGTAGCTTTCAGTTCAGTGAGGTATATTGGGGAGAATATTTTAAAGTTTGTTTTTATTGGTAGTTTGATTTTGAGTGTATTGGGGATCCAGCCACTTGGATTTGATGATTGATCATTGTGTTTTAGGAGCTATTTATTTTTTTTACCTGCAAAATCATGAGGTTGAAGGATGAAGAGCATGTATTGGTTATAATAGCAAAGAGGATGAATGGATGTGTAGGGCTCTAGATAAGCACTTCAAAAAAAGCGCAAAGATTTCTAAGCTAAATATTGCAGGCATCAATCAAAATTTTTACAGTCATCATTTCAGGTGAGTAGAAATTGAAACATAGCTTAATGAATACAAATTAATGGTTTATACATCAAATAGCAACATACAAGGGGGTACGTGGTTAATGCTGTTGATGGCTGCTGATCAATACAGCTCCCATCTCTACTGCTCATCTATCTCATTATTGCCGCTAATGTGGGGGGCCATGGTAACAGTAAGACCACAGTGTGACTGCGCAAGGTCACTGCACTCTTGAGGAGCCCAAGATACCCCTATCAATTCTGGAGTCAGGAAGCTGTGAGGCCTACTACATAGTGCAGCTTGGAGACCATAGTGCACTGTGACTGCAGAGAGGAGCAGTGGTCCACAATGAGCCTGGGAGTGGAGGCCCCAAAGAAGTGGATGAGGGGGCTCCATTTTTTATTTTACGGGAAAGAGCAGCAGGTAGTAGTACATGGCATGCCCTTCAGGTGCTGCCACACTCCGCTGATCAGCTGGCACAGCTGCACGCTAAAACAATGTATCCTGTGGTATTCATTCATGGCTGCTGCCAAATAAGTAAATATAACATTGTACTGGTGCAGTTTCACAAGTATAGACTGTGTAACTATGATCTCTCACTTCCCAGTGCTTGGTGATATGAAAAGAGCACCAGTTCTGCCTATTCAGGCACAGGGAGTTCTCTAATTGTAGCTGGGGATTTGGCTTTTCTTGTTCGCTTGCTAGGGTGCGATGCTGAAGCATTGTGGTTGCCATTCGGTGGCTGAAACCTAGACCCCTTGGACACCCTCTAAGGCTATATATTACATATAGGCCCATATTTATACTTTTTTAGCGCCGCATTTGTGTCAATTTTTGACGCAAAAGCGGCGCAAACTTACAAAATGCAATTGTATTTTGTAATTTTGCGCCGCATTTGAGTCAAAAAGCGGCACAAATGCGGCGCTAAAGAAGTATAAATATG
Source organism: Pleurodeles waltl (assembly GCF_031143425.1). NCBI lineage: Eukaryota > Metazoa > Chordata > Amphibia > Caudata > Salamandridae > Pleurodeles > Pleurodeles waltl. Next base: position 42,389,648 of record NC_090450.1, read on the forward strand.
GGCCATAATGTGCAAAATACCCACCTCCTTCTCATTGGACCTGCTTTGTCGACCGAGCAGTTGGAGTCTGACAACTCTTCTCAGTTGAGATCTTTCAGGTGAGATTGTAGACATACGCCTGCCCCATCTCCCACTTGAAGCCGCAGGGTGAGTGCACTCAGAAACACCCAGTAATACTTCTCCCACAGCTCTATGACTGTCATTGTCTGATATTTTTCTGGGGTCCACCTGAAATCTTCAAGACAACTTCTGTTCATGGAAGCCCTTACCGGTAAATGACAGAAGGATTGTTCACAATCAAAGCGAAAAGCAAAGGCAGCCTATGGTCAAAACACTTTTGTACAAGGTAACAGCCAAAAAGTCCTCAATTGCATCAGTTCAAGGAAACGTGAAGGAGGCCAATGCAGAGCTCAAACCTATTTTCTGTTCTGGCTGGAATCCTCTGAATGGCACATCTGCGTGCTAAAGGAAATGTTTTATCACTCGACCCTATTCTTTCCGTTTGGTCAGAAAGTTTGGTTGCTACACAGAAAAATAAGGGATTTGGAGGACAGGAGTAGGCTGTGTAAAATTAAGATCATGGATCTAAATGAATCTGAGGAATAGGATGGCATTTTTGCGTTCATCAGAGAGCATTTAGGACCTGCTCTAAATTAAATGCCTGCCTACTGTGTAATCAACATGCAAGACCGATCTTCCTGGAGGCCAAAAAATTATAATGGCCCTTTCAGAAATAAATTTTAAAAGGTGTTAATTTCTGGCAAATTCTCTCTCATCACTGCTGTAAAAACAAATGAGAGTCTAGCTCTTTGTCTGCAGCTCAGGGAAAAATACATTTGCTTTAGTCTCCTATAACCAGCCACCTTGTGGATAACAGTGGAGAATAAAAACATGGAGTTTCATTACATGTCTTAGAGTTGTTTTTAGAGAGTTTTGCATCCACTGCAATGGACACCCCTGAGCACACCACTGAATTGCTAAAGGCAATCTGGCAACGCAAGAGGATTCCCTGGGTATTAAAAAATGTGACTACAATTTGTTCAAGGAATGTGAGTGCTGGTCACAGGATGATGGTCCAGTATGGCATACTGACAGAAGACACTGCAAATAGGGGCAGGCACAAATTGTAGTCTCTGATGAAATAGCAAGAGTTGGTCAGAAAGCAAAATCTGCTCATTGAAAGCATTGTGTTTGTCTACTACCAATGTGTGACATTCAGTTTCCTTTTTGTTTGAGTTTGAATGTGATGTGAGACATGAATATGTATCTCACACTGTAAGAGAAAGTGGAAGTGTTGGATGTTGAATTTCTTTATTTGAGCATATTCCTAGAGTTAATGCTGGCCTCTGGGTTAGAGTCTTTGTTGGGACTGGTGCACTTTTCCTTTTCAACGTTGATTCTTGCCAGAATCCTTCTGCCCAATATTGCATGACTTTGTGTTCCTTGGTGGGCTTGGCATTCTGAGTTTTGAGTTCTTGTTTGCCACATAATTCATAATTTAGTGACTCTTTGGACCAGTTCTGAGATGTGGCCGAGTGAGAAGGTAGAGTCCTTGAGTTTAGAATGTTTGATTGAAATTTAGATTGGTATTTTTCTAATACTTGGAGAGAAGTGTCAATGAAAATCGTGGGAGGGATTACCAGTATACTGAGTAATCACTGTCCACCTGAATACTCATTTCCCTTCACCAGCTTCTTTTCTTCCTGTCTCTTCCCTCTTTCTGAGGCCCATACTTCTAATCACAGTGATGTCTCTGGCACTCATGTGGTATTCTTCTGAATGTATTGGTTTCTCTAGATCCTCCCTCATCACAGGGGGCGAGGCACTAATATACTGTGACCTGACTCTGAACTACTTTTAAGAACTTTTAATTATTCTCTACCACTTCGCTTCAATGGACTATGGGACAACATGAAGTGGACATGTCCCTACTAGAAATATGGCAGTACTATCACTAAATGTCACACAGTATTTGTAGCAGAATACGTTCTGGCCCATATTACCACAACCCCCTTATAGCTTGAACCTAACTTCTGCCATCAGAATCTGTGAAACTCAAGAGGAATTGGGTGATCAAGGTTGATTTTGCAAGTAACACTTTGGATTCAGAGTCTTGTACTTTTGGTATGGCTGCACACAAAAGAGGCGTTCTTGCCTTTATTGAGCAGAAAATCATTGCGCATGTTTCTTTTGAAAGTGTGGTCTCATCAAGGTGGGAGGTGTACCAGCAAAGATATCAATGCAGGAAAGGATACTGATGAGTGGTTCAGAGTATGCGCCGATAGGTACTAAACTATCCGTTTTTCCCATGATATCTAGAATTCTTACAGAAGTAGGCACGGCTGAATTGATTCTGGTAGGGATGTGATAGTGAATACAGTCGTAAACAGGTCTAGTGCTCCCTATGTCAGAATACCAGAGGCATAGACCTATAGAAGGATTTATTGGGTGATCTGACATTTGTAGACTTAGGAATCTAATAGAAAGAAAATACGTTTTTACTTCACTTGTGTACAGAATCTACACACATATAGACGGATGTCAGCAAACTCCCCTCCATTTGCTGTAACTTGCACATCCTTGGGAAAGGCATTTCTGATCAGTCTTCGATTCTTCTACATTTAGATCTTATCCTCAACATTCCATGGGTAACACATAAGTGCATGAATATCTTTCAGTATGAAACGGCTTCTGATAACATGAAAAAAGATCTATGCTTTTGGTCTTCATGGCAGAAAATGAGGCCTCTGCTCAGGTGATCTGGGCAACACTCATAGACCGAATGATGAAATATTCCACAACATACCACGTGCCCACCATTTGGAATCGAAAGGATCTGGAAAGGGTTGTGAGAGACGTTATCACATTCACACCCACCCTGTTGAGAAATGTGACTGAAGGAAAAGATGACCTGAACCATTTGCTTATGAAACAGGTCTGCATCACTGGAAGAGGAAGTATTATAAGTTTGGGGAAAATGTGGAAAGCTAAGGCAGCAAGAATCACTGTTGGCCATCCCTGCAACACTCAATCACCGAACTATAATGCTTTTGTATCTGGTAGACATGTTGAGTGAATTTGCCTGGTTCTTTGCTTAACTGTATAATTGCAATCAAACTGAGATTCAAGGTCTTAAATCTTCTTTCTTGGATGGGGTGGCCTTGACTTGTTTAATGCAAAAGGCTCTTAATGCCTCAGAGGGCATCATTTCTGAAGAGGAGATACACAAGCCCTAGATGTTGTGGATGACAACAAGGCATTGGGGGATGATGAATTCCCCACCAAATTATGTAGGATGAGTAACGCTAAAGTGGCGAGGTCCGATGCACGGTCTTTGTGAAACAACATCCATGGGAAACTTATGCCATGAATTTAATCAACTATTCATCTTGCTTAATCCAAGCTGAATAAAGACCCTCTAAATGTGCCAGCCACAAGCAAATGTCAGTATTAGATCCAAACAAAGGTACTCGTCTAAAGACTGGAAACAGTGATACTATCTCTTGTCCAATAAAGTAACGCTGGTTTCAATTCTAGCATATGTCCTAGGAAAAATATTAGGGTCATGATACACTTAATGAAGGATGTCTGAAATGACAAAATAACTCTTCTTTAAATTCTGAAAAGTCTTTTAATTGTGTTGAATGGGGATGCCTCGTTATGACTTTGAAATGAAGGGGCTAGGTCTGCTTTTTGAGCAATTCTAAATGGCTGGATATGAAGACAACATTGCAGGTCAGTTGTTAAGGATTTTTCTTTAGGCCAGTCTACAATTAGGGGCGGCAGACAGGGATGCCTCCTCTCTCTCTTAGCTCTAGAACCACTTCTAGCCAAAATCCATCAGTTGCAGGCAGTTTTGCCTATAAACATACCTGATTGAAACAGGAACTGTTATTATTTGCTGATACTTACTTTATCTCGATCACAGTTCTCAATGCCTGAGATTTTGTAATTTTTCGGGGTTGGTTATTATTATATATGAGAAAGGTAAGGGTAATGCTGTAGGGTGTAACCCTATATCACAATCTACTGTATAGGCATGGGACACAATCCACAAGCCCCTTGAGGTGTGCAGCCATTTACGTAAGGAGGCTCTTATCCAGGACAATAGGAAGATCTGGATCTTTATTGGTCAGTTGGGAACTTTTTTGCAAGCAATCGACTGAAGTCCTTCTCAGGTTGACATCTTTGTATAAGCAATATTACCCTCATATGACAGCTAAGATAAAACAATCAATAAGGTGCTGCTATTCCTATGAAATTACTTAACCAAAAAGAACAGTGTAATAGCCCCACTCTCCCACCCTCACCTAGAGTACACATGATGGCAAATACACCTGGTAGGGCGTACTGTGGTCTGGCGATCATCCCCAAGACCGCCCCTGTGACCTGCAGGGTTCATCTACAGCTGTCAGTTGTAGTAGTTGCAAGTATTTGGGGCCTCAATTCCATGAATTCTCTAGAGAGTAGGGTCAAGTATGGGTGCCAGAGCTCTCTGAAGAAATCTCCCTGAGCAGTGAGGACCAAGGAGAGTTTCTCCATCCGCAGCATGTGCCATAGTCTGTAAAGCCACCTTAGATATGTTGGGATTGTGTTGGTGCCCCAGTGAGCGAAGATATTTTGTAAGGCTGCTTCTAACGCCATGCCTATCTGCCATCCCCTGTGCGATTTGAGTGGGAATGTTAGGTGATTGGAAAGTCCCAGGATGACATGCAGAGGGAACCGAGGTAGATGAGTGTCAATATGAGTGTCACTGTTGTTCAGGTTTCCCTCCCAGTACTGGGTGAGCCTATGACATTCCCCGAGAAGGTGTACTAATGTCCCAGGGCTCCACAATGCCTCCAACAACCATCGCTGCAAGTAGGATTACCTTTGCGCAAATGTACTGGGGTAAGGTACCAATACGTGGCAATTTTTGTGGCTGTTTAAATGCTGGCCATATTACGCACAGTGTGGTGTGCCCCGATAATACACCTTCTCCCATCCCTTTGTCGTGAGTGTCATCGCCAGTTCCGCCTCACAGCGAGTTTGGTCCGGTGACTTAAACGCTGGGGTGGAGTGTTGTATTATGCTGAGCAGTTTGGTGATAAGGTGTTTGTGGTTATTCTTCATGGGAAACCATTTTTCATAATCCATGAGGGTCCACTGTGTTCCAGGGCGCATTCCTGGATGCATCACCCAGTGTTGAATTTGCAGATATCGTATTCTCTGACTCCGTGAGTGCATAGTCATTCCTCAGTCGCAAAAATGGATGGAGGCCCATTTGTCAAATAATTGTCCAGCAGAACTACAGACGGTGCTCAGCCAGTGGTGAAGCGGGACCTGATCCAGGCCTGGCATAAAAGCCACGTTGGGTACTATCAGGGTCTGAAGGGACGGGAATGTTTAGAGGGCCCTACACTGTGCAGTCTGGTTCCATACTTTCAGAATTGTGTAATTGTGTGATTGTCCGATGAGGAATAAAGGCCCCATGGTCTCTGCTGATGCACCAGGAATGGAATCTACCAAAGGAAGGTGACATTGATTGCTCGGCCCATAAACAGCCAATGTTTATTGGTTTGCTCCCTGGACCTTTCTACCAGGTAGCAGAGGTGGGCCACTTAGTAGTATTGTAGGATGTTAGGAATGCCCAACCTCCTTTCAGCGGAGACTGATAAGCCAATGCCCGACTTCTGGGTGGTCCTTTCTCTGTCAACATAAAGCCGTGTATTTCACTCTGCAAGGCTTGGAACATACCGGTAGGGAGATGGTTTGAAAGGGGAATAGGATTCTAGGGAACATGGTCATCTTTATTCCTGCTATCCAGCCCAGCCAAGAAAAAGGGTAAAGTTTCCAGTGTTTCAGGTCCCTTTTGACTTGCTTTAGGAGGGTTTGATAATTTAGGGTCGATGTCTCTTTAATGGTAGGTGCAAGTTGTAAGCACTAGTATGGAATAGAAGTTGGTTGACATTGAATTGGATGGTGGTGTGCAAGGAACATCACCGTCTTCGGGGACAGTGAGAGATTGAGGACCTGGGAGGCTTGTCCAATGTGACAATGACATCATCAGCGTAAAGGGTGAGGGTATATATATCCTTGCCAAAAACAATGACTGTGATGCTCAAATCGTCCCGTATCCACTAGACAAAGGTGGATACGGGACGAGCGAACAGCAGGGGTGAGATTTGGCACCCCTGTCTTGTCCCCCAGCAGATGGGGAATGGAGACAAAATCAGGCCATTGACCTGTACAGTTACCCTCAGTTGACTGTAATTGCTCGTGATTCAGGCTCAAAATCTGGTCCCGAAACCAAAATGTTCCAGGGTAGCTACCAGGTATGGCCAGTGAAGCCAGTCAAATGCCTTCTCTGCGTCTATGGCCAAGAGCATAATGTCACATTGGGAGCGTTTGGCTTTGTCAAGAAAGTGTAGGATTTGCTTTGTGTTGTCACTGCACTGTCTTTGTGGAATAAATCCAGCCTGATCGGGCTCAATTAGGCCCAGTAACGGGGGAATCAGCTGGGATGCCAGAATTCCAGTGAGCAGCTTAATGTCCATGTTCAGGAGGGATGTCAGTCTGTAGGACTCCAGTTATTTGGGAAATTCCCCGGTTCAGGGGTAAGCACAATGGATGCCTCCAACCTGGAGGACAGGAATGTAACCGGTACAGTTATCACATTAAATAGTCAGGTCAAGATGGGTGCCAGTATTTGACAGAACATTTTATAAAACAGGTCTGGGAAGCCGCCTTGTGATTTAAGAGGCTTCAATCTTGCTATGGCTAATATGACCCCCTCTATCCTGATCGGGCGATCCAACAAATCTGCCTGTGCAGCCGACAGGCATGCCCTGTGGGCGCTTTTGGGGTGTGAGCCTGGTCCCTCCCCATTAGGGTCTGGGAAGAATAATGGTCCTCATAAAAGCTATGGAAGGTGGATGCGATGTGGGCATTTTCCACTATTTCAGTGCCTTCATGGATCAAGAGAGACTCAACCCCCGTTGCCTGTCTCTGGGAATGAAGTCTTTTGGCCAGCAGCATCCACACTTATTTCATCCCACATAGAAGGAATGACAAAGTCTAAGTAAGGCATGTTCAGTCTTGTCCATATCCAAGCCAGTGAGTTGTGTCCTGGCCGCTTCTGTCTCTAGAAACATGGCATGCTGGTGCGTCTGTGTATCCTCTCCAGCTCTATCACCTGCTGGCGCAGCTGTTGCCTCTTTTCCTGCCGAAGTGTTTTATCAGCTGTGGAGACCGCTATTAGCTCACCTTGGATCACTGCTTTTAGAGTCTCCCGTAGAAGGGAGATGAAAGTGTCAGCTGTGTCACTGAGTTCAGGAAAGTTGGTAATGGCTTGGGTGTACTGTTCCACTACCTTAGTCCTCTAGAGGAAGGCTTCTGTCATTCTCCAGGGCCAGAACCTCCACTGCGAGGGTGGGAGATCTAATACAAGAGAAACTGATGCATGGTCCGAGAGGGAGCTAGGCTCTAGCTCTATGTCTGTAAGCAAATTCTGAATTCACGTAGTTCTTAAAAAATTATCAAGTAGGGCATATATCCTGTAAGCGTGGGAATAAAATGTGTAGTTCTAGGTCATGGGGTACCATTCTTACCACAGATCCCTAAGCCTCAGTTCCCCTACTCAATGGGCACCTTCCGGGAAACAAAACCCCAGTCCCACCATATCAAGACCCTGACCTGTCTAGCTCGTAATGGAAAACTAGGTTCCAATCCCCCCAAGTAGAACATTCCTTTCATGATTAGACATAACTTCTGCTAGTGCCCGGTGAAGAATTCTTTCTTGGTTGCCATGTACTATAAAAAGGTGATCCTGACATGCACCCTGTGGTCCAAAAAGTGCCCTTTGATCTCCGCCAGTTTGTCACCCACCTTCCTTCTGAAGGAGCGAGTGCCATTCAAGTGGCTTTAGTGGCCACAGATGAGAAAAACTGATGTGGGAAGGCTCAGGACTGAAGTCTGTGGCAGTCTCCAGGGAGCAGGTGCATCTCCTGCAATATCAGGTCAGCTCCTGTTTGCTTTAGATAGGAAAGGATCGCACAACACTTGGTTGGGTTGTAAAGCTCCTTCACTTTGAGAGTGATGACTTTTAACTTATTGTGTTTTTAAGGGGTTAGTCATTGTGCTGGAGTCATACGCCCTAAGAGTCGACCCATGTGTGCCCAAGGGATGTAGGGATGTCGGGAGTTGATGTTTAAGAAACTACCCAGCATGATTTGTGTCCACCAAGAATGAGTGTACTCCTTCCCAACAGTTAACAAATCAATAATAACGAAAACATAAACATTTCAAAGATGAAAAGCCAGGGACAGCAGCATAGTTCATTCAGGCAAACAAATAATGGGATTTGTGGCTTTATACAGACCTCCATTGTCCAGCCTGTGCACTCCATCCTCTGCCCCTCCACCCCCATCCCCAGCCTCCCACATCTCAATTACCGTCCTGGAGCCACAATTACGGTCGATCGGGATCTCACCTGTTGCCGTCTCCTGTCAGCGACTCCAGCACCGCCCAGCGTTCCAGTGTCATAGTCTCAGGATCTGGTCGGTGGTCACCTGAGGAAACTCCCTGCCAAAGAGAGCGCTTCCTGGCTTTTGCACTTTTGTGGGGAAGCCTGTTGAGCATCCTCGGAAGGTGCTTTAATCTGCAGCATCTTGGAGGCTGGTGAAGTTGGTGCAGCTTCCATTCCCACCGAAAGAAAATGCAGAAGGGGTAGCCTCAGAAGTAGGTTATTCCCTTCTCTCGAAGATGAGTGAAAATGGGGCAGAAATCCCTCCTCTTTTGTACAGTAATCACCAATAAGTCCTAGTATGGAACCAGTGTGTGTTCCCTGAACTTCAGGGGGTACAGGTCCCTAGCTTTGTGAAGAATTCTTTCTCTAAGTTGGATATCATGGACAAAGACCAAAATGTTAGCTGGGCAGGTGTTTGCAGGGTCACTGCGGTCCAATCCGGTGCACTTTATCGATCTGGATTTTCTTGTCAGGTGCTGTTTCAAGGATTTGAGTGAAAAGGGCCTTGACATAAGTGGCAATATCATCCTTCTTGGCATTTGTAAGGACCACTTGGATGCATATATTGTTATGCCTTGACCGATTTTCAAGGTCATCTGCATGGGCCTGTAAGTCAATCTACTGTTCATGAAGACGTGCAACTTCTTGCTGGAGCTGCTTGATCTCCTTAGCTCTGCTAGTCTCATGATCTTAAGAGTTGGGGATCCTCTCACCCACCTCCACCAGCTTGCAACAGACCTCCTTCAGATCCTGGGACAGATCCTTCAACACAATTTGCAAGTCCTCCCAGAAGGAGGTGAAGAGGGCTTCTAGAAATGTTTGGGTCAATGGACTCTCATATTCCCCCCAGTTTGTTGATGGTTCGAGGCCTGTCTTCCAATCTGCTCCCAAAAGGTTTAGACAGCATCTCTTTTAACGTGCAGTCTTTCTTGGCTCAAGCTATCGCTATATCTCCTTAAATGTGCCTCTCATCTGCTGGGAAATACTGTGATCTCTTCTGGTCTAGAGAACTGACTTGAGTATGAGTAGCGCTTGGTTAGCAAGTGTGTTGGAGTACCTCAACTATAATTCTTTAGGTGCTTCTCTAGCTTCCCCAGGTCTCACAGGGGAACAATACAAGGTGCTGTGGGCAGTCTTAGGAGGTGTTATGTGAGCGAGTTTTAGAGGGTAGCAACTGCCTGTTTCTGGGCTCCAGGAGTGTCCCGTGGAGGGCCTCACAAGGCACATGCATCTCATCAACCGCCACCCTGCGTTAGTAGCCTCTGTTTCATTAAGGAACGTAGTGGAGCCAGGTGCATCAGGACACCATGCGGATCCTTCAGGCAGAGACAACCAGACAACCCCGTCACAGTGGGAGGTGACAGAGGCAGGAAGAACCCCTCCACCAAGGCTCTGCTGAATTTCAGGGTTGGTGCTGCTGTGTGGCTGCTGCAGTGGACTCCCAAAGGCTCTAAATCAACTGTAGCAGTATTTGTTGGTGGCATCATGGTATAGCCTTAGAGTTCAGTTCGTAGGCCCAGAGAATCAGATGACTAGTTTGCGGCCCCTCTCCGGGCAGTTGAGATTTTCTGTGTTTGAGGCGCTTCTTCAATCCAGCCCCATTATGGCTATCCCCTCTGCCGATGATGGTCCCCATTTATTTTAAGCATGTGCCAGTTGGGGTGCCACGAACCTGCCAAGAGGTCTCATGGGTTGAGCATGGCAGGCCAAGAAGAACCAGCGAACAACAAGTGGGACAATGTGGTCCGAGAGAGGCAGCCTCAGTATTTCAGTGTTAGCGGGGAGGGGGGGGCGCTTCCAATCATCCCTCAGAGGGTGGGGGGTCCCATTACAAAGGTTCCCAGCAGCACCATGGTCTGCTGCACATGTAGGGAGAGTGAGCGGCTATCTTCTCCGGCTGTGGTACTCACTGGGAGGTGGCTGCAGAAACTTTCTCTCTTTGGGTGGATTAAGTTTTATGGCTTTTAATTTCCCTGTGCCTACATCTATATTTGTCACTTTTGATTCCATTTTACTACCTCAGCTTTTGTTACCCCTCCTCTCTCTATACCTCTGTATCTCAGTGCTCTTTTTTCATTTTACCATACAATAGCTCTCATCTATTGACTTAATGTTCTTCCAATGGGGGCCCTGGTAAAGAGAATGGTGCATTCTAAATTGTGTCCATGATTATATTTCTCAGAAAAAACAGCTTATGTTTCTAATTTGACAGATCAGCATGCTTAATAAAAAAAGTAGGGCCAGATTTAATAAGTATTTGCCCCATAATCCTTAGGCACCGTTCTACTGTCACCTCCATCCACCATCCATATTTTCCATATTCACACCCTCAACCCGTCCACACCTTCTCATCCCACTATTCTCCCTCCACATTTTCCAACCTTTCCACATTTTCTTGTTCTGTTCACCTCTCACTCTCTATTCATTCACTGATCACTCTTGACACTCTTTAACCCTATGCACACTCTTCCAGTCCATATCTATTGTCACAAAGTCATCCACTCCCAAAAACAATATCCTCACTTATACAGATATTTACTCTACCCCATCATAATTAATGTTAATATTTCTGAATGAAAAAGATAATAAGCATTAGTTACTATTTTGAAGCAAAAGAATAAACCATAACATAAAGTTACTGAATCAATGCCTTATATGTCTAATATTCCCAACCTTTTGACTTCTGTGGATCCCCACTTTATCATTACTCAAGGACCCCCACTGAATCATTATTGGAATCCAGGTAACCTCCTCAGTAATTCATTACTGAAAGCTGGGGACCAAATTTGTTAAAATTATTACATTTTCGAAGCAGACAAGGACCCCCTGTGGATGCCTTGCAGACCCCAAGGGGTCCACGGACCGCCTGTCGGGAACCACTGCCTTATGGAACTTGGAAGCATGTCAGCAAGTGTAACCTTGTGGGAAGAAAAGTGTCTAGGTTTTGCAACTTTGGGACCTTGGCCCTAGTCCTAGCTTTTGCTCTTCACGTCATAACAGAATAACTTAAATTCTAGTCTGTGATAAACACTCGTTAAGCTTCTGCAAGTGCATGCCAGTGCTACAAGGCCATAAGAATCACAAAAGGTGATCTTAAAAGATATCAATTGTGTAATTTTGGGTCAATCATTTCATCTCCCCTTTGCTAAAAGTGTTAACAATGTAACATGTTATGCAATTTTAAATGAGGGTGATTTATTTAATGCTGTGTAGTCTTCCAACATCACTCATTGATGTACAGCACCCCCTTGCGTCTCAGCTGCAATTTAGCTACATAATTAAACTATAGATAGGTTAAGTCTGTCGAGACAGAGCTAATTTTCTGCCAGAGCTCATGTGATCACAATAAGAATTAATAAAAAGCACTATAGAGAGAGGATTCTGACACAGGTCCTTTGTTGATTTTCTTTATGGCCATTTGGTTGGGCAGCAGTTGTGTTACGCCACATTAATCACAACTGATAATAACACTGTTAATGCAGACTCCATGTTAAACGCACAAGCAAGTGGCATTGCATGGTGTTATCCTATGATAAATACATTATGACATGTTTTGCAATGGAGACTCTCAGTTGGCAAATGCTGTAGGAAACTGCAATAAATTAAATTCTCTTGCAAATACTATTGGAAGAAGTTTCACATTTTGAATATACTGACAAATAGAGTTGAAGAAGTTTTATAGTGTGACCTTTGGGATAAATCCCATAGGATGGGCTTTACAATGTTTAACTCTGAGAAACCTTCTAACACAAATCTCTGTTCAGGAGGGGTTAGATAATCTGAATTCCATTTTTTTACATTTGTACCAGTATGTTTAGTATTTAACTTTGTGTGAATTCAAGTACTTTAAACGAAATGCACAATAAAGTGTAATTATGTGCTTTGAAAAGTTCTGAGTTTCTAATCCACACCAGGCCCCAGTCTTGGACTCGTCTGTCTCCCTAACCCAAAGGTGAAGCACTAAAGCTTTGTGTTTGTTGCTCAGTTTGGGTCTAATAGTAAGGTAGCCCCAATATTCTGGCTCCAACCACTTGTTGATATTCTTTATGGACATTTGATTGAGCAACATTTGGTGTAGCTCACTATGAAGTAGTTGCATTGGTCATAGATGTTAAAGACAACATTAACGCTGATCCGATATGAAATACATTGCAGCCTCTCTGAGAGGTACATTTGTAAGGGGTTTTATGTTGTGAACTCTTTGACAAATGCAAAAGAATGTGGTTTTACATTATACACTCTGGCAAACACAATGGCCCTCATTACAACCTTGGCGGGCGGCTGAGGCCGCACACCAAGGTTGAACCGCTGTGCGGCCGCCAATGCAGCCGCACTGCCGCGGGGTCTATTTTGAGGTCCCCGCTGGGGCAGCGGGGGGAAAGCGGGTTTCCGCACGCCGGCCCAACGGGGATCTCGGCCACAACACGGGAGCCGGCTCCAAATGGAGCCGGCGGTGTAGCGGCTGTGCGATGGGTGCAGTTGCACCCGTCACGCTTTTCAGTGAAAAGCTGCATGGGGCCATGGCAGGGGGCCCTTGCACTTCCCATGCCAGTGGCATGGTCAGTGCAGGGGCCCCCAGGGGCCCCACAACTCCCCTTTCCGCCAGCCTTTTCATGGAGGTTTAAACCGCCATGAAAAGGCTGGCGGGAGGGGGACTCATAATCCCCTGTGCAGCGCTGCAGGCAGCGCTACCCTTTTAGGATTAAATCCGCCGGGACAAAAGTGGCGGGAAACCGCCGGTGCCAGCAGTGCAACTGCAACATTTCCGCTGTGGTCGTAATTCCCCTGGAAGCAACGCCAGCCTCTTGGCGGTGCTTCCTCAAAAACAGCCCTGGCGGTCAAAGACCGCCAGGGTTGTAATGACCCCCAAAGTGTTTTTTAAGTAAAATGAAAATGTCATATGAAGGGGCTTTATAATGTGAAGTGCTGAGAGTCTTTTTTTACACAGATCTCCAGAAATCTGAAAAAACAGCTATAGACCATTATCTCACACGCCTCAGCAGCAAGGCCAGTATAATATGTCATGATGTCTTGTGACTTGCCTATTACTAAGATGGCTTTTGTCAGTGAAAGAATTATTTGTTCGCAGCACAATACTACTGTATTCTATGACTTATCTTTGGAAGCCCCATTGGGCGTAGCTAGGCTGGGACTAGTGGGTCCCAATCTTAGGGGTTGAGTTAATTTGCCTCTAATGTCCGTGGGTCCATCTGCTATGTCTGTGTAAACTGGACCAAGTACAGTACCTTCTGCATTTGGCTCTCATGTGGGTCTCAATGAGGTTGTGTGGGTGCTCAAGCTCAGCACTCAACCATGGCCTCAATACCTTCAATGTCCAGGCCTGTGCTTGTCTTTTCAATAAAGTACTTTAATCACAAAGTTGTACTAAACACTACACAATACCAGTAATCATACCATTTTGTGTCTGTGTGTCCTTGACTGAGATTCTGCTCTACACTCACCCAGCTCTCTCTACTACTCCTTCACAGGAGGCCCCCCCGCTGTCTTGTGATCCCCCCCTTTGAAGGTCAAGCCAAAGCCTGAATCAAGCACAGGTGCAGCTTTTAGGTTACAAAGTGAAATGCACACTCAGGGCCACACATATACATGAAACTGGGTCATTGATCACGATGTGCCCGTTTGTTTGCGCCACCCTGTGCCCCCCTAACGACACCATAGTAGCGCTGTATTTACAATACAGCACACCCTGGCACTCATTAGCACAGCTGTGTCAGAATTTCTGATGCAGTTGTATTGGTTTGCTGGACTACCATCAAAAATGTTGACGCTAGTCCAGCAAAGCACAGGAAGGCCTACAGAACAAAGCACAGTGTCACTTTAACGCATGCCATGCCTGCCCTGAGCTGGCACTAAAAAATGAAGCTAGGATGATGAGGGAAATCTTGTAGATTTATCTACACCATTCAAAAGGGCCTCTTTGCAGGGGAACGCCTCCCTTGAATCCATTATACCTGGCACAGGTATAATGTGGCGCAAGGGTTTACAAACTGGTACAATGGTCCCATTGTGCCAGTTTGTAAATAGGACGCAGGTGGGGACTGATCTGCACCGCCGTAGCATAAAAAGAAATGATGCTACAGCAGCGCAAGGGGCTTGTAAATGAGCACCTCTATTTTTTAGTCTTACCCCTCTTCATACAGGTGGCACATTTGATCCTCATTTGCCTCTAGTTGAAGTGGAGACCCTCCACTGTGTGTTTTGAGGGGGCTGTGGTGACTAAAACGTCTGCAAGCCTGCAAAGGAAGTGACCGTTGTTAGCATCCATCAATGCTCTCATCCAACCACAGTCTGCGGCTATGCTTGGCATTCTCCCTAGGTTACAGTCATAGGGCTCCACCTAGACCAAGGACAGATGCATCCTGGGTTGGGCCAAGGGTGGTCATATCAGCTGCAGGCCTAATTAGCCCAGAAATGGGAGCAGCCCTGCTTGGGCCTATCTTGATCATAGCAGTTGTAGCCACCATCAGGGCCTACTGCAACTCGGTAGTTGTAGACCATGTCTGGATCAAGGGAAATCCCTACAGTTGTAGCCCCCAGGCAGCTAAGCAGTTGCCACCCAGGAAATGATCACACAGCTGTTGTTCCCTTTAGGAACATGGTTGAGGGACCAAGAGGGAACACAGTTCATACTGTCCCTCTCTTGCTTGCTCTTATGCAGACAGCTTTCACTGGGTGTCTCACAAAGGCCAGGGGCACCCTGGACCTGTCTCCTCCAGGACAGTCTCTCCACCTGCTGGGCGAGACAGGCTTTTTCCCTCAGTCAGTAGACAGATTGTTTCAGAGCAGACCCATAGCTCAATCACCAGAAATTGTAGATGATGTTCTCTCACATCTGTGAAACTATCTGACAGGCAGACACCATTGCTTGTTGCACCCAAGTTTCTTGTGTACGTTGTGAAACGCTCCCTTCCCTCATCCTCAAGGACTTGGAATGTGAGTAAAGTGAGATGGTTTAGTTTTTATGTTTTTCTTTTTGCTGTTCTACACCCTTTGCACTCTCTCCACTACTCCCTCTACCCTACCACTCCTTCCACTACTCCTTCCTGGCTGTCCCCCAGCTCCTAAGCCCCAATTAAGGCATACACATAATAGCAGAACTTTACACAACTGGGCCAGTAGATCCCACTCACAAATAAAAAGGTCACACTAGTGAGATTTTCTGAAAAACAGTGCTATACTGAGGGCAATGACCGTATTCGACTGCGTACAATGAGGGATAGCTTGCTGCACCCCTATAGGTCATAGGACAGGTCCAGGACTTCACACCATCATGAACAGGCCTAGGCCTTTAGGCAAATGCTTAGGTTATTATGACGCTAGGGCCAAAATAAAACTCAGCATAGCTGATAAACATGCAGTGGGGCTCTCCAGACAATGGAATACAACTGTATATCATGCAGGGGCTACTCCCATCCCAATATTTATTAACTAGTTACATTAAACAGACATTTTAGATTCACTTCACAGGAAATTTATAACTCATTATCCCACTTTCACTTGTCCCAAGGCCCACTAAAATTCCCAGATGTACTAGAGGAAGCTGTGTACGTATTAACTTTAACAAATCATGAATTAACTATGCATCATTCATCTTTCTCTGTTCATGGCAATGCCAAGATTCCTAAAAAATGGGCGAGAACCCAAACGTTGTTTTTCTATTTGTAGATGTAATGTGTGAGGTTTTAATGATTGTACATCACCAGGTGACATGGTGAGAAGCATGAGGACGATGAGTAATATGCAAGGGGGTGCTGTAGATAATGGGTGGAGGTTATGGGTAAAATCGTTTGGACTGAGTGGCATTGAGTGTGTTTTCATTAAATATTCTTAAAGGAGGGATGTATTTAGTGCCTTAGGTAGATTATTGGATAGCATAAGATGATTCAAACTGTATGCTAGGTAAAGGAATGTAGAGCAGAGTGTGAACTCATGTAGCTAATGTGATTGGTGGAGGCAGTTTATTGGATGGACTGATGTTTTGTATTTTGTGTATTATAAAAGAATATTGAGTTGATGCTTGTATGTTGTGGTGTGGGTTGATGTGTGTGTGGGTAAATGTGTGATGTGTTTTGGAAAGATGAAATCCATTAGATGAGTGAATATTGCTTGGGGGATTGACGGAATAATTGTATGGGTTATTGGGTGTGGTATGTGGGGAGACTGCAATGCATGTAGGAAGGAGGTAGTGCATGTGGTAACAAAGTAGTATATGTTGGGTGAATGTAGTAAGTAGGATCAAGGTGGTATGAGGGGAGTATGTATTTATTCTTAATGTATGCCACAGTACAGAGTGACAAGATGTCATCCTCCAAAAGTATTGTATCCAGAATATCAACTATTGCAATATTGTGAACCTACGTTATTGTGAATCATAATATATTGTTAATTACAGGTTTGCTACTATTAACTCTACGTCTAGGTAAATCCACTGTCACATACCAATACATATTGTAAATGTTTGACGATGTGAAGCTAAGATAATAACTTTCTCTATATTGTGGTAGTTGATATTCTTGATAGAATATTTTGGCCTGATGGTATTTAAGACTTGGTAATGTGTTTTGAATCACCATTTATTGTTTATAATGGGGAAATACTATGAACGGGTCAATCATTGTGTTTGTGGAGAATAGATATAATGAGTGGGGTCAACAGAGGTACAAGCGATTTATTGTCAGTTATGGACATTGCATGGAATGGATAGACATAGGGCCTAATTACGACCATAGCGGATGGGATAGTCTGTCACAAACATGATGGATATCCCGCCTGCTGTTTTACAAGTTCCATTATATTGTATGGAACTTGTAAAATGGATGGCGGGCTATCCGTCACATTTGCGACGGAGTATCCCATCTGCCAAGATCGTAATCAGACCCTTAGGCCCTAATTTTGAGTTTGGCAGGTGGCGGAGGCTGCCGGCCAAAATCTTTAGGATGGAAAGACCCCACTCCGGTTTTCCGTCCACTGGCCCTATTATGAGTTTCCCTTTGGGCCACAACATTGACGCTGGGTCGTAATCGAGCCGGTGGCAATGTTGCAGTGTGTCGGGGACGAGAGCACCCGTCGCACTTTTCACTGCCTGTAATTCAGGCAGCGAAAAGTGTGATGGGTCTGTCCATGGGGGCCCCTGCACTTCCCGTGCCAAGTGCATGGGCAGTGCAGGGGCCCCCGGTATCCCGTCTCCGCCAGCCTTTGCATGGCAGTGGAACCACCATGTAATAGCCGGCGAAGAGGGGACTCGTAATCCCCCGGGCAGTGCTGCTTGCAGTGCTGCCCTGGCGGATTAAGACTGCCAGCACCGCCAGGCTGTCGACCGGCAGCAACCTGGTGGTGCCGGCAGTCGGACCGTGGTGGCTCCACCATGGTCATAATGTGGAGGCCGGACCGCTGCTTTTGCGGCAGTCCAACTGCCACCGTGAGTCTGGCGGTCCCAGGACCGCCAGACTCGTAATAAGGGCCTTAGTGTCTGGTTGAATAATAAACCTCTTGCGTGGAGAGATGTGGTGTGTGTGCTGAATGGATGTGCTACAAGGGTGTAATATATTTGAGAATAATGTAATTATATGCAGTTTTTTGCATCAAAATGTATGTGGATTCTGCAGTTCTTTTAGTAGTGCTGCAATATTACTACTAGAGTACTACAAAATGCTATTGCCAAGCATATGAGTGTAAAGGTCTCATTAAGAATTTGCCGATCCTACCCCTAGCCCCATAGATGGCCAACCACTGATACTGCAACACGTTCACATAGAAAATAAAACCCCATATGAAAATAAAACCCCATAGGAAATGATATAATATTATATTGAATGATTTAAAATACAGGTAAATATATTATTATCTAAAACATCTAAAAAATAAAACATAGTTATTACTTGCTTAGAAAATATTCTTATACCATTTTTAAATGAATATATTAATGTGACTTTTATATTAAAATATAATCATATTATTTTAAATTATTTTTACATCAATTTTAATAAATATGAATCAATAATTAAAAAGATAACGTAGGTGGGAATCTATTTTTAATAACAATTGGAGAAAACAATCATACTTAAAGTCAAATCATACATTTTAAGTTAAGTTAATAGTTCTGCAGAATGTTTTATTTTGTTCCACATTTAAAATATGTATAAAATTAATTTTTATTACTATTTGATATAAAATATTTTTACCTTTCTTTACTCAAATAAGGATGTTGACTTTTCTCTAGACTTTATCATAGGGAGGTGCCGCTACAGTAAAGTATACAGAAGAATAAAAATATTAATTAAACTTTATAAAAAGAAGAATAAAAATAGTTTTATCAAATGGTAATTGATCAGTAAATGATGGGAACAGGTATTGAAAGGCTGAAAGAATGGAAACAAACATTTAGACAGTAGGTCAGAGGCCCATTTATCATTCACATTTTCTGAGTAGACTTGAGACACAGACCCCACATGAAATGTTTCTTGTGTATGGAGAAGGTTAGAACGTCTCAATCAGGCATACAGTTTGTTGGTAATAGACATTTGCAAAATGCATAATCTACCAGGACACCCACTGGCTAAATTTCCTTCACCCACTTACATCCTTGGTGGAGATATTGCAGTGTTGAAATACCTCTAAACGTAGTATTTTCTATAGCAAGTGGAGGGTTTTCTATGATAACCCAAATTTGATCGAGTACTAAAATTGTGGACTTCATTAGTTTATTGAGTTTAGGTGAGTGTATGAAGGAAAGGATGAGTGGATACACTTTTCTGAAATGCAAGGTCATGAATTGTAAATGTTGAAAATTTGAAATTGTTAAGTGACAGGGACAACATGAATAAACTTAGAGTTGTGTTTTTCCTACCCTTTCTTGATACAGGCATGGGCTAACGAAGATTTTTTGAAAGACCTGATCAAGGTTTATGGATTCCTAAGGTAATAAGTGTGCTTTACATTCTGCAAAAGATTGATCTCATTACAGTCATTCTTCAGGCTGCCTGCGGTGAATCCTCTCATGAAATGGAAAGCCTTTTACTTACCTACACAATTATCCTTCAGTGTGAAGGAAAACACCACGACTTTTTATAAGTACTTTGTACGGAGTGAAGTCACTTTACGATTTCTCAGCATTTTGCCATCATATATACATCCACTGAGTATGTCATCGCCAGGTATATACTTTACTTTCTTACTATTTTAACCATACTGATATGTACACCTAAGAATTTACAGCACCAAACACCTCCTGTGGATCATTATTGTTCTGTGAAACCTTGATATTCCAAACTATTGATAAACACTGTAGTATACATAATCCCACTTTTAGAGTAACAGTCCAACTTGTTTTGGAGTTTACAGAGAAATCCCACGAGTATTCCTATGAAACTGAGACACACAGATTTCCGGGATTAGTTCTGGAATTCTTTCAGCTTCTAGTTACTCACAAGTGAAAGTTGTTTTGTTTGCATAAATATATTTGTGTGGAGTTAGGCATAGAAAATCTATAATTACTTTTCATTCGAAATTGTGTCCTTCGATATTTTGTTCCCAATATTTGGTGCATCGAGATTCCTAACTCGATATTCCAGAGGCACATCATTGTGAGGATGTTTCCCCCATTCAAGTTAGGCATAGGGATTTACTACTTGAGCAAACCTCCAACCATAACGTGGGTGAGTGTTCACCTTGTTAGATAGTCATTCTCACCCTTTGGAGCTGTTTTCTCAAATGTAATGCTTTCTGCATACTCTAGTAATCTACATATTGATAGCAAACAGATTTCTTAAAGTGTACAGTCAAATTTCCTGAACACAAAATGTGAGTTGCACTTGTAAGTAAATGGAAGTATTTGTTCTTATGCATTCAAATTCAACTTAGAGGTGAGAATACTTTTGAGAATTGGCCCTTTGTGTTGATGTATTACTCATTTTAATGGTGAGGGAACTGGGGGATGAGCAAAGTTATGAATATTTTCCTACACATACGTTATGAAACTTTTTTTATAAGCTTTACATGCTTAAGATAATTTACAAAGTTCGCAGTAAAAATTTGTTTGGGCGAGAAAATAAAACAACCCTGCTTCAGCTTATTTAGTGAGAGATGATTTTGTTGCAACATGTGTCCCCACAAAACGTTTTTGTGGCTATTTGTTACAGCAATGTAAGTTGTGAGAAAATAACAAAACATGTTTATGTAGATGCGTTTGTCACCATAGCATAACTTGATCAGCAAAATTATAATTTCACAGTCGTCATGCCCTTCCATGTTATGCATCTAGGGGCATATTTATTCTCTTTTTGCGCTGAAATAGCGTCATTTTTTTACGCTATTTCAGCGCAAATGTAACTCCAAATTTATATTGTGACGCAAGACCCGTCTAGCATCAAAATATTGGAGTTAAAGTCATTTTTTGCCTGCGGAAAACTACCTTATGTCAATGAGATGCAAGGTAGGCGTTCCCGGCCAAAAAAGGACTCTAAGGCCCATGTGCCTTATTTACCCTTCCGTGCAAAAATGGTGCACAGGAGGGAGGCGGGCCTGAATAATGGTGCTAAGCTTGCTTAGCACCGTTATCTAATGCCTGGGTGAGGACAGGTCTTAGGGGACCTGTGGGCCTATTTCCATGGTGGAACACCATGAAATAAGTCCACAGGTGCCCTCCCCAGACCCAAAGGACACCCCCGCCCACACTAAAGGGGCAGCGGATGATGGGGCACCCCATCCCAGGTAAGTAGAGGTAAGTATTGGTGTGTTTTTTTAAAGTGCTATTGGGGCCATGAAATGGGCACCCATACATGGCACTGGGTGCAATGACCATGCCATGGGGACCCTTGCCCCTATGCTGGCCATTGGGGTGGTGGGCAACACTCCTGTCTTTTGTAAGACAGGAGTCATGTGGTATGGTAGGTTTAGCATCAAGAAGTGACTCTAGGCTGGTTAAAGTCATCTTTTTTTACTCTAAGCAGCCTAATGTAATTTTTGGGTGCAAAACCCCCTTCTCCCATAACGCCACCCCCACCCAGCTAATTTCATTGTCCATGACGTTAGCCCACCCTTTGCGCCGGATTGCGCCATTCCATAAATAAGACGCCCGGCTGGCGTCTTGGAATGGCGCTAGCTGGTGGTATACTTTTTGACGCTAAACTGTGTTAACTCAGTTTAGTGTCAAAAAGTCTCAATCAGGGCCGTAGTACTTTATGTCCTTCATATGTCTGGACGATTTTTTAGTAGGCTGGCAAAATTTGAAAAATATCCTAAATTCATGTTACATAAAGTTTGTGAAATTTCTTAACATTTTGCGTTCTATGATTTCACTTAGAACTTTGCTCCCTAGTGATTGGTTTGTGTAGAAAATATCTCCAGAGACACTTTTATCTCAAATCAGTTTCCTATAGGTATCTTGAGTGGCTTTTTTATGTGAAGCAGGTCCTTGTGCAAAAATAAGCCATGCAAGATACTGGCGAGCCCTTTTTTTCCAAAATGTGTGCTTTCATATAATTTATGTGAAAATATTCCCCAAAAAACCCTCCCCCATGGTCCTTTCAATCTGCTCTTTCACTATGATGCAATCCCGTTAAACGTATGCACTCTGTCATAATTCCCATTGCCTTTTAGATCTATTGTTCAGCACAAATACATGGGGAATAACTCTGGGGTATTTACAAGCTCCTAGCGCTATGGTTGTGTCATTTGTTTTACGCTAATGTGGTCTTCAGGAGCCCATTTCCCCACGCCATATTTACAAAGTGGCGCAATGCATGCATTGCACTACTTTGTAACCCCTTGCGCCTCATTATGCCTGTGCCAGGCATAACGTATCCTAGGGGTGCATTCCCACCCAGGGATGCCCGTAAAAATCGTGCAGTTAAATTTACAAGCTTTCACTTCACCATTTTTGCCATAATTTTTACGCCTTAACACATGCCTGAGGCAGGTGTTAAAGTGACGCTGCTCTTGTTTTTAAAAGGCCTCCCTTGACTTTGCAGGATTAGCACCTTATTATTTGGCGCTAATCCTGCAACCCGCCACAATAGCCCCAAAATGTTGTCCTAATGTGGGCCATGGCGCGACGTATTTACAATATGGTGTCATTAAGGGGGCACAGGGCGACGCAAGAAAAGTGGTGCATCACGTTCTTGTAAATATGCTGCATGTGTTTTTATTTACATTCGGTGACCACCAGTATCTTGGTGTAGGAAGCATTCACACTTTTTGTGTCATCTGTTATGTGCTTGCTTTGTGTCTAGCATGCTGTATAAAACACAAACCACAAAATTAGTCATGGTGGTACTGGGGGCAAGTGCACTCCTTTGCTCGCCTTTAGGGAGCCTGTATCTTTTACTTTTTGTCTTTGTTCCAAAATGTGATGTTGGAATAATAATTGAGGCCCTGCCTGCCAATATTAGGCCCATATTTATACTTTTTTAGCGCCAAATTTGCGCCGCTTTTTGACCCAAAAACGGTGCAAACTTACAAAATACAATTGTATTTTGTATGTTTGCGCTGCTTTTGCATCAAAAAGTGACTCAAATGAAGCGCTAAAAAAGTATAACTATGGGCCTTAGGGGGTAATTCTGACTCCCGCCGGCCGCGGTAACCGCCCGGCCGGCGGGAGCCGCCAGAATACCGCTACGCGGTCAGAAGACCGCCGCAGTAATTCTGAGTTTCCCGCTGGGCTGGCGGGCGACCGCCAGAAGGCCGCCCGCCAGCCCAGCGGGAAACCCCCTTCCATGAGGATGCCGGCTCCGAATGGAGCCGGCGGAGTGGAAGGGGTGCGACGGGTGCAGTTGCACCCGTCGCGATTTTCAGTGTCTGCTTAGCAGACACTGAAAAGCTTGGTGGGGCCCTGTTAGGGGGCCCCACGACACCCGTTACCGCCAGACAGGTTCTGGCGGTCAAAACCGCCAGAACCAGGCTGGCGGTAAGGGGGTCGGAATCCCCATGGCGGCGCTGCATGCAGCGCCGCCATGGAGGATTCCCCTGGGCAGTGGGAAACTGGCGGGACACCGCTGGTTTCCCGTATCTGACCGCGGCTGTACCGCCGCGGTCAGAATGCCCATGGGAGCACCGCCAGCCTGTTGGCGGTGCTCCCGCGGTCGTTGGCCCTGGCGGTAGTCTACCGCCAGGGTCAGAATGACCCCCTTAGTCTTTGGCCACCCCAAGTGACCTAGGCAGTTCGCAGAATAATTATCAAATCTATCTTTAAATTACATTTATCTAAGGAAACTAAATGCACATTTGAACGCATAAAGTATATTCGGAAAAAACATGTTGTGGTTCAGAAGTTGAACAATAAAAATGTCTCATCTTGTTACAAGACCGAAGTTAAATGTCAGGCTATGTCTTCTGACAAATTGTTGCTTATTCTTTTAATGTTGAGAAGTTGGTTACTCTTTTCTCTCACTGTAAAGTGAAAGGATTTTACAAAGCAAGCAAGATGACAATCTGGTTGGCCTACAAGCAGAGCCACTGGAATTACGTGGCTGGGGTGGTCCAAATTATGTGGCAACATTGACTGAAGTACGAGGCAAGAAAACACAAATTATGGGGCTTAATGGGTAAGAGTTATTTAAAGTATTATTTCATTCTGATAGCATTTTCACATGTTAGCACTGTCTGGCCAAAGGTTTCACTTCATTATTACCAGTTCCACAACAAATTACTGCTGGAATGCTGACCGGTCAACCGATGCAAAGGACCTTCCACTGTGCAGCAGCACAGGTTCCAGTGTTTTTAATGACCTTTGATCCGTTTGAGCCACAATAAGATGTTTGTTAAAATCTGTATATCATGCAACAAATGATGGATTATGTGGCAAATGCTGCAAATTCATATTTATGCGGCTAATTCTATGGCTGCAGAAACACATAATTCCAGTGGCCCTGCATACAGTGAGTGCAAAAATGAGGACTGTAGGATGTTCATTTGTTTCTAATTCACAAAGGGCCAGATGTTTCAAGCAATTTTGCATTCACAAACGGTGCGAATTGACAAATTCGGCCGTTTGCAAATGCAAAAATGCATTTCCAGCTGTATGAAAGGCATTCTCTGTGCAATTTTAAGGAATCGCAAAAATAGTGATTCCTTAAAATTGTGACCCCAAAGCACATGCATCATGCATTTCCTAAATGCAAATTGTGCATTTAGGAAATGCAATTACCACCAAATCCAATTTGGTGGTAAGCATGTGCAATTTTAAAAAATGCATTATAAATGCATTTTTAAAAATGACATGTGTGCTTCACATGTCTGTAAATATGTTTTTGGGGTGCATCAGAGGGGGCCTTAGGCCCCCAGCACCCTGGGGTTTGCATTTCCTAATGTGCAAATTCCTATCTGAAATTCGCTGTTTAAGAAATGCAAACCCGGAGCTTGATACATCTGGCCCAAAATGTTTTAGAAACACATGCATATAAAATGTAAAAAACTGTATCACGAAGCACCAATGAAGCACATTTAGCTTTGTAATTCTCAAGTGAGTTGGAAACAAAGATTTCATTAAGATCAAAGGAAATCATGCTGATGCACAAACGATACATATAGTATTTTATTGCAGCATTTGTCTAGTGCTTACTACCCCTTTGTGAGGCACTGAAGAGCTTACGAACATGAGCATTAAACTATGCCGTATTGGGTGGTTTGCGTATGTAAGGGTCTTGTCTTTGCTTTGTGATCCTATTTGGGAAGTTTTTCCATGTTGTGGATGATGACCTCCAAGGTGTGGTTATCATGTTATGAGATGCAGTAGTGGATGATGAGGTGTGAGAGACACATACATGCAGTTTTTGGTGTTTCAGTATATTCACAGCTTTAAACAATTCTGCAGATCCCTTTATGGTATTCCCTATTATTGTAGTCTTCTTAGATGATCGCTGCACTGGGTTGTTTAATCACAAATATTGTGTATATTTGTGGGCCTGAGCTGGCATGGTTGGAGGGAGAAAGAAGTTGAGAAATCTGCTGGAATGTGGATTGTATCTATCATCCCATACCTCAAGTCATTGTGCTCTGTAAAGAACCAGTCATTGTATAGATATGATGGGCCTGCAGTCATGTACTAGGTTAAAGTCCTCCAATTGACACTGCATGGCAGGTCTCTTACGTTGTTCCATATATGGTAATTAGGTGATGGCTGGTTTATTGCCTCACAGCAATATGCCCTATGTGAATATAAGAGGACTAAAGTTTAAAGTTGGATGGTCGCTAAGTGTTGGTGTGGCCAGAAATGGTATATAAGAATAACATAACAATATAATACCCCAGGGAACCATGGGTCAGCCCTCCTTAACGTACCCGTCTATCGAACGTAGTTTGCTGTTTAGGTTGTTTCCAATTTGTAAATTGGAGGACAAACTTGAGTGTGTAGTTGTCTATGAAACAGCCATGTTTTACTCTCTTCTGAAGTGTATATGCTCCTGAATGTTCTGAATGCTGGCCGATTGTAAGTTCCAGAGCTTGGCGGCTTATACTGAGAAAACAGTGCCTCCTATGGGTTTCTTATGGTAAATTGGTGCAAACCTGAAGTGTATTGTCTTGTTGTTTGCATTGCTTGAATATAGCTTGTAGACATAGCTGTCCTTTTTCCTTGGAGGCTCTGTGGACAAATCAATGTGCCCTAAATGTTGCCCTTTTTGCTATAGGTAGCAAGTTAAATGATTCCAAGATTGAAGTAATGTGCTCTCTTGGGAGACCGCAGAGAAGAATTCTTGCAGCAGCATTTTAGATTAGTTGTATTTTGTGTATGATGAATGCACATGAGCCAAGGTATACGCTGCACACGTAGTAAAGCTTGGATATTATGAATTGGAGGGTGGCTTGCAGTTTCTGATGGTATCCAAGGTAGGATATCGAAAGGAGTCAACTGCATGTGAAATAGGGGCACTTGTCCATAATTCTGGAAATGGAGGACTCCATAGCATCCAAATGGGAGGTAACATGCAAGCAGCATTAAAGAGAGATGTTATCATAGTGCAGGGTTCTAGATGCAAACCATGAAACCACTACTCTGACCCTTTGAGGCAGTGCTGCTGCCTGCCCATCTCTGGCTCCTCTAACTTGAGACGGAACAAGTGTCCTCAGCCAGGCCACATCTATCCTTTACCATGCCTACCTGTTTTCTGGTCAATATTTAACAAAGGTCTCCTTTAATACAACACATTTCCAGAACCAGCCTTTGATTATGAGGGGTATATGTCAATGTACAAGCCAGCATCAAGTCCATGCAGTTTTGACTGGTGCTCTTGATCAAATGTAAGTGAACTATCGATCTTTTGTCACAACCTTATAATGAAATTTATTGTGAGACCTTCACAACTTCATCTGTAAATAGCAAATACATTCTATTTACTTTTCACCATTGTTGTACCCCTAAAATATTTGAAACACGCTGTGCACCAATAATTTTCCCAAAAGGTCTTGTGGCGCACACTCCTAGCTCTCTGTAAAGTTATTTAAAATGAGTGGCGAGGTAATTGAAACTTCACTTATGATGTTAGGAGCAATTCCAAAACTCCTCACTTTAAAAAGAAGAAGAGGTTTTCTAACTTTATGTGAGATAAGGTTATCCCTTTGGGCCATCCAGGTGTGATGATTTCCTTTTGCAGGCTGACCCAGGTAAAGCATCCGCCAGAAAAAGAAAATGAGTGTGTAGGCTGGACAGCCACCACCTAAGGTGAGAGTTGTGGGAGGGAGGGCTCTGAGCTGAGGCCAGCTTTAAATGAACTTCATAAGCTTTGCATTTCAAAAATCTTGAACATTTTAAAAAATACACAAAGTTGAGAGTAAGACTACTTAAGTACTTTAAACCCTCTACTTTAAATCTTGTTTAATTGATAAGATTTAAAGTTGGATTGTGAAAGTTTATTGAGTGTGCTTTAATATGTACCTTCAAACAATCCACATATTCATTCCCTGAATATTGAAACCACAATATCAAAGGCACGGAATGGCAATGACAAAATATTGAATCCAACATATCAACAGGTAAATAAGTATAGATTTTCTTTACCTTATTTCACATTTACTTACCTACATGATATGTATATCTTCAAGGTATATAGATGTGGTGTTAGGAATAGTAAATCTATACCATGCTATATGCACTTACCTTGTGATATTCTGTCCTTGTTACTCTTGCACCACAATATTTTGGAGTTCGATATATAGTAGTACAACCAGTATTTGGAAAAGAATGCACCTAAAGAGTACAACTTTAATGTTTGGTCACAGCTGAGGGCCTCGCCTCGCTAAAAATACACTTCTAACTACAGTCCTGATGCCAAGTATATCAAACATAGGAACATTTTTGGGTGAGGTTGTACGAGAATATGGAAGGGAAAATGTCAGAAGGCTTTTCGCCTTTCAGTATAACCAGCATTATGTCTGCATCCGTGTTTGAGATTGAGACACAGCAGCTACTAAAGCATCAATGTCTTTGCAGATAAATCAGCAGCATGAATTCCGTCACACTTATGGGCCATTTTGCATTGTATATGGACCAAAAAAAGCTTGTTCTGTGCAAAAGTTACCTTTCTCCAAAGCCAGTTAAATTTTTATCAATTTACATTTTGAATCTCTGAATCTGTTTAGATGCCAGAGTGGAAAGTCTACTTTTTAAACCTGTATATATAATCCTCAATCTGACACAAATATTGTAGGGACTGATGGAGCAGCCTTCTGTAAATCATGTAAAAGGCCATTTTTGTCTTCTATTTGTGCAAGGAATAACCTACAAGTTTAGTGCTGAAGTCACTGTCTTCACAATTTTCCTGCACTGTAGCACAATTCAGAGAATTTTGTTGCTTAGTGTTGCATAGTGCCAATCGTGGGCTACGTAAAGCTAGCCACATAGGATAAGCTCTTCTCCTCATTTACAGATAAATGGATTGGACTTTGTGGGATACTTTGCATATACTTTAGAAATACTTGTCATGCGCAAACCTTACAATAGCCGCATTTTGTGTGTGAGTACAGCAAAGGCATAGAGCACCTGACTGGGGATACTAGCTTCACTAGCTACCTCAAGCCTAGGTATAGGAGAACTACAACTATTTACTATACATGTGAAAGAGGATGCACCTTCAAAATTGCTGCCTGTGCTGCTTTGAAGATTTTCTCAGTAGGAATAAACTGTTCTCCTGCTACAGAATATATGTGTGATTTGTGTGAGGTTGGGGGTCATCTGTCCCACATTGTAGACTATATAAATGTAGCCTTAAGTTCCAGTAATAACTCTAATTAATAGGCTTGTCTTGTTGTCCATATCTATAATTATTTTGTCTATATTATGTGTGCTTGCAGTTCGCGCAATATAGCAGTATGTGTTTTTTTTTTCTCCAGAGATCTGGGAGTAATTAGTCAGTATAAGGGATTAACCTACTCAGCCTACTGCAATGAGTAAGCTCATCCAAAGTTCAAAAGCGCCCTCAGAACTTGCAATTTTCTCAGTGTGTTTGGAAGTTGTAAAGTAGAACACTTCTGCAGGATCTCTGGTGTCAATCCTTTACCCTCCTTGGATAATTCATATCCAAGGAATATTATGCAAAGATGAAAAATCTTAGAATATTTAAAAGTTTATTGTATTCTTATGATGGACGAAAGGACTCACTATTCGTCATCCCCTATTTAAGTGCTCAGATAAACCTTCATCTTTGAACTAGATGTCATCAATATATGAAAACACCTCTAGATTTTCTTGTAGGATCCCTATTATTCTTGCCATCAAAAACCCCGCCTAAGGCAATCTTGGATAGGCATGCTGAAATCCTCAACTTGAGAAATATGTTCTATTAAGACTCAAGAACTAGTCTCAGATATTGTAAGAAATTGGGTTATTAGTTGAGGGGGCTAAGAAACCACCTTAGGTGAAATGCACAATCCCTGTGAAGGTGAACCCTTAAAGTCACTAAATTATCTTGAGTTCAACCCCCTAGCTACTATTGCACTGAGTAGACAATCTTACCTTTGAGGCAATGAATAACGGGGCCTATTTACAAGAAACTTGTGCGCCAGTACTGATGCACGCTAGTGTAGCAAAGTGCAAGGAGGCACATTGAATAAAATTGGTGCTTTAAGCAGGCATTAAATTGACACAAAAAATGACGCAGTGTAATCTTGTAGATTTCACTGCGCCATTTTTGCAGGCCTCCTAACATCGGAACATCCCTCTTGCAAAACATTATGCCTGACACAGGCATAATGTGAGGCAAGGGGTCGCAAAGTGGGACAATGCATGCATTGCACAAATTTGTAAATATGGTGCTGGGAAAATTGGTCCCTTGAGCCACAATAATGTAAAAGGATTCCTGTGTGGCACAAGGAGGCACTTTACCCTTGTAAATCTGGTTAAAATTATTTTATGCAGTACTAAAACAGCAATAAAGCTGTACAATAATATAAATCTCAAAATGAATTAGAACAATAGAGTATATTTTAGTAAACAAAGTGACACTCAAATGACAAAAATGCAATGCAGGGGAAACAGAGATGTGATTTTTAAAACTTTTAAGAATAAATAGTGCCAAGAAGCACAACGTTTCAATGAAAGTTAGTGGTTGCAATAAACAGGACCTAGGCGCAACTTGACACTAGCTGAAATGGAACATGGGTTGGATACATTAATCGTGTTCGTCCTGATCACAGATTTTACCTTCTGATTTTAGTCCTTTAAGTCCGAGTAGACCACAGGAATGCACATCTAAAGACACTGAGGACCACAGGGGAGGCACTTGGAGACTCAGGTGATGGCTGGAAGTCTAATAGCAGGTTTTATTCCAGGGTCACTTGCCATAGATCAGGTGGGAAGTTGCAGAAAAAGGCTGCCTGTAGCTTGTTGTCTCCTTGTAGCTTTAACAGGAGGTTAGACTTATGACCCTTGGAGTCCGCTTCTTTGTACTTTGTACAAGTGAGAGAGCAGGTCCAGTCTCCTGGGCTCTTCGCAGGTCTCAAACTGCAGGTTCACTATTCTTATGATCTTCCATGTGTCCAGAAGTGTTCTGAAGTGGCTCCCTGGAGATCCCACATTTATGCCTGCAATAAGCTAGTAGATAGGAATGAACCGTGAGAATGACCTAACCCATTATGTAAAGGTTCCTGGGGCTAACCATGCAGACTTTGGGCATTTTCAAGAATGCAGAAGTATGCAGCCACATGAAACGTGGGCTGTGAGGGCTTCAAGAGTGTGAGGGGTATACAATGGTAATCCTAGTGTTCTCCATTAACTCCACATCACAATCCGTTCCCTGTGCTCACAAAGATCTCAGATACAGCAGTCCGGAAGAACAAAGTTGAGTTTTCAACAACCAGACATGGGGTACACAAGAACTGTTTTGGCAACCTGCCATCACACTTTGATGTGCATCCAAATATCATAGACAATAGGCTGTGACACTACAATGTCAGAAAAGCCCACTGTATTTGGGCCTGACTGGATGAGGAGACAACAGCAGGTTCCTGCCCCAGTGTCAGCTAACATTTGCTTATGACAGGGGATGCCTCTTTGAAATTTACCCAAGTGTCATGTGAAAAACCCAGTAGACCTGTCAAGCAGGATGTGACATTTAATCAGGATTTGATACTTTGATATCAAACTATTTTCTTCCCAGCCTAATTTGCATATTTTGTCAGGTTCAGATGGGTTATCTCTGCCAATTCAGGTAATGTATTGTTTGATCCTAGTGGCAAGTTCATACCTCATTAACGCCTATACAAGTGCAAACTATAAGTTAGCCAAAACTGGACAGCAAAATGTGGATTTAGGGCCTCATTACGAAGCTGGCAGGACTACAGTCGGCCCGACAGCCCCGTGTAGAGGAGACTGCCACGGATTTGCGGGCTCTTCTCTGACCCCATTACAAGGTTTACACTAGGCTGATGACGGAAACTTCCAAAATCTGAGGATTCCGCCAGTCAGCCAGGTGGAAACCATGTAGCGGCATCGGCCTCAGCTCCTTATGGAGCCGGGGCCAATGCTGTCACACAGAGGGTGCTCCCAGCACATGTTCGTGGGCACTTCACGGACCCTCTGTGTCCCCCAGCATTGGCTTTTCACCAGCATCTTCATGGCAGGTGGAAAGTGGAGTCATGATCAGCACGGTGGGGCCGAACTTAGTGCTGCAGTGGCTGAGTACGACTCCGACTGCTGTCACCCCGTTTGGGACCATGTTCTTGGCAGCGGTTTCCTGGCAGTCAGACGGCCTGCCATGCAGCGGTCAATCCATCACTGCAAGTCTGAAGATAAGCAGACTTATAATGAGGCCCTTAGTTTCTAAAGAATAGAGGCAGGGCAAAAGTAAGTTTCTAAAAGTTACTTTTGCATAATATTTTCAAAAAATATGACTTCTCTATTGAATTGGAGATGTAACAACTTTTAAAATAATTATTTAATTAACTTTTTAGCTGGTTCCATTCCCACGATTTAGTATTAGTATTTATTATTTTATCCCAGTGTTTTATGATGGAAATGCCAGCCTTGCCACAATAAAAATAGCTCTAGTCACTATAATGAAAAAGTTAAAAGGAAACCTTTACATAGTCCTCTTTTAAATACCAGGCACCTTGCCTTAAGGGCACTAAGGCCTACTTGGGGGTGACATACAAATATTTGAAAAGCCTGTCAAAAGGGGGCAGGTCGAATTTGAAGTTAAAATCTGCACAGCCAGTCTGCTGATGTCAGGTGGTATAATGGGTGCTGAAGTCCACTTGTGACATTTAACTTACAGGCTCTGGCTATACATTGGTACCATTTACTAGGGACGTATGGGTACATTAATTATGCCAATCAGGAGTATGCGAGTTTTAGCATGTTGAAAGATGGATCAGAAGCACTTTATCGCTGGTTAGCAGTGTTAAACTGCATAGTTCTGTAGCCAGCAAATTGACAGCAGTAAAGGCAAATTTCCAGCAGATAACTAATGTTGGCTTGTGTTTTTCCTCACTAAGTTCTTCATCAGCCCAGTACTGTGAGCATTTTGAACCACATATGCCAGTGTCTGTGCTTTTAATAAAAAAAAATATTCTATATGGATTGTTTAGCTCCAACACCAGAAAAAGTGTAGTGTTCATGGTTTAATGACAAGGCACTATTACGCCGTAATAGGGTACTTGATCTATAATGGTTCTTATATAGTGCTTAGCTCCTGTTTTTGATGTATAGTGAGCCTGGACTTGGTGCTCAGTCCATAAGGGATTTAAATGTAGCACATAATATCTGTCTCACCAAACTTGTTTTCTATCATCCTATTCAATTCCAAGGCCTGCTTTGAAGTCCATTTGATTGCATATCTTTCCATGAGCTTCAGATAATAAAAAGGAAAATGCATGCCTTACTACTTCCTATCCACAAGGCATGTGCCTTATAAACGATGGAGGCCAATCATCCTCTGCAGGAATTCTGTTGCAGGCATCTCACAAATGTGACCAAAATACAACTTTAATTTTGCACAATTTATCCCCATAATTTTGTATTTCTAAATAATAAACTTAATCAGGAGAATGTAGGTGTCCATCCGGTGTTTCAACTTGTATGTCCTCTTCAATTCGTTTCACCATCAGATGCAGATTTTTGTCAGACCAGATATTTTCTTAAATTGTTATTTTGAGACTGATCTTTTTGTTCTTCATGCTAACCTCAATATTTTGTGTTGGCTCTCTCACTTTTCTGTCTGAAATGACATGTCCTTCCTGAAATACTCCCCAGAGTCCTGCAAAGAATGCGAAGATCAGCCATTAGCTCACCAATACCAATATAGCTTTCTAATTTTTACGTGATACCACAAATTGTATCTGCCTTATTAGACTCTTGTTGTGGTGGAGAATCCAGTCCTGGATTTCTGTTTAACTTCTCCTTTTCCCTTGTTCTTTTTTAGCAGCACTCTCAGACGCATTTTTTAGTTTGTGTTTCTGGAAGCCTTCTTAGGATACAGGATTGATTATAGCTCCTCTATCAATATGCCCCTTTCTTCTAGAGTGCAATCTTCAGTGGGGTGATTGGCCAATATTTTAGGTTTTACTACCCCCAGGAAGTTAACTGCCACTTCCCTTTTCCCAATTTACATATAAAGCCAAGCAGAACACTCTATAGTGGCACTATATACAAAATATCTAAACTCACCCCTTGACTTTATTTTTTGAACAGTCATTTTATCAGCTC
Source organism: Pleurodeles waltl (assembly GCF_031143425.1). Classification (NCBI taxonomy): domain Eukaryota; kingdom Metazoa; phylum Chordata; class Amphibia; order Caudata; family Salamandridae; genus Pleurodeles; species Pleurodeles waltl. The sequence goes on from NC_090450.1 coordinate 42,423,304, forward strand.
TGTGGATGACTGGAGATGAAATTGTAGCACTGTTTCCAAGGAAAAATCCACCCCCTACACCCTCTCACAATGATGGTGGTTCTGAGAACTTGTAGTGCCTTTCAGGTGATGCGTTGGCATCTCACGCTGTGGTCGAATGGAGGTGCTTTTATAACTCTGTTGCCAAGAAGTAGTAGGAGTCCAGCTCTTATGCCCTCTCACAGTGACAGCAGTTCTGGAACTTGCAGTCTCCTTCAAGTGATTTTGTTGGCATCCCATGCTGCAGGAGACAAGAAGCACTTTTGTAGCACAGTGTCCATCGAGATTGAGGGTCCCACCTCTTCTCCCCCACACAGTGGCAGCCATTCTGGGAGTCAAAGTCACATTCAGATGAAGGTGTCAATGTCTCATGCTCTGGGAGACTAGAGGTGCTTTTGTAGGGTTGGGTCCAAGAAAAAGGAGGACGTCCACCTCTTCTCTCCCCTCAGAGGGCCAACAGTTTGAGGACTCATTGTCCCTTTCAGGTGATTGCCTTGGTTTTCGACCTTTAAAATAAATACTTAAATTAATAATTAACATTAATATTTAACTTTGAATAGTTTTACTGATTTAATATACAGTTTAGCAAACATTTAAATGCTCCATATGCTTTACAATAGGGGTATCCCAACCATGACTTTGGAGTCTCCCTATGGTAAAAGTTTGGAATTTCACTCTTAATTAAAAAAAGACCAGTGCGAGATGGGTAGCACATATGTGAACTAATGCAAGGCACTCAACCTGGAAAGGTTTTGCTTGTGTTTTAATGCATTTTAACCTGTCTTTTATTTTTATTTTTCTTAAAGTCCCTTCTTTTGTATTGTGTAATTTTGTGCAACTCCATGAATGAAACATTCATTTGCACAATTTAAGGGGTATATTTATTATAAGTAATGGGTTGCCCTGTGCCACACAAGGCAACGCAGAGCACCACAAATCCTACAAGGAGATTTATCAAGCCATGCATGGCCACCCAGCATGGTCCTGCGAAGCTTGGTAAATATAGTGCAACGCAAGTCAGCGCAGGTTACTGCCTTTCATTACCCTGCATGGTGAGTGCACTACATAGGTAGAGCGTGGGTGTTCATCCACCAATGTATTTTAATACATTTCCAGATTTACCAAGAGTAGTAGACCTGAGGATGCTTCAGAATTGTACGCCTTCCCCCCAAGAGGCGTAACAAAGAGAACGATCTATATTTCTCCTTGTTGTGTCCTCTTTCTAAGTGTGCTGAATCATCCAGTACACTTAGAAAGAGGAAAATGCCTCTGAGGATTGTGGTTGTGCGGGAAGGTACTCCTTCCTGCACAAAAACAATACCTCCTTGGTTCAAGGGTGCCTGCATTGGCGCTAGGTAGCACATTGTGTGCCAGGGCAGGCAGAGCGCAGGAATGCACCATATACTGTTAAATACTGTGCATTCCTGTCCTCTCCCTTTCCTGCAGCAAGATGGCTTGCTGTGTGAAAGTTTTGTCAATTTCCCCAAAATATATTATCCATCTATTAATGTTTTCATAAATCTTCCATAAGTTCAAGGCAAACAAAGCAGTAGAGTTTTTCAACTATCAAGACAAATGGGTTATGATATTTTTGATAACAAATCAGAATTTCCAATAAAAGCAGGGGGCGCCCAAACTAGTCCAATATATGAATCAATGTAAGTACAGTCTGAGCTCAATGAAATAAGCAGGGGCAGCTCCTCCGTTAGGGTGGAGGAGCTTCGCCCCCCACCAGCAGCGGCAGCTGCAAAACCTCTAAAAGAAACCAATGCTAAACTTAGTTTATTATCGTTTTCTTCTAGAGGGGCAGGGCCACGGGGTGACGAGTGTGACGAGTGTGAGTGCTCAGCTCTCCCTGTCAAAAGTGCATGTATGTTTGGCCGGCCATCTCGGTCCGGTCAAACACACATGCGCAATAGGCTGTCTCCAGCCCGGCAACACAGTTGCCGGGCTGGAGAGAGCTTTCACAGGCCCCAGTCCGCCCGGGAGCCCCCCTGGCTGGGTTCTCCCAGCCAATCCTGATGCTGCTCTGAGCAGCGTCAGGATTGGCAGCAGGGCAGGCTGGGAGTCTCTGCCTGCAGTCGCTACAGCAGTATCAGTATTCCCCCTTTCTACCCTCCCTGCTGCCACGCCACGCGCCGCTCCTCCCCATGTAAGACCCGCGAGCTGCGACTGGAAATAAGTGAACTCTGAAAAAATACCCAAAGCAGTTTTAACTTCGATTTAATTCAATTTTAATAATCCTCATGTTCTTTGTGTCCTTAGGCTTGGAGAACCAGAGGAATTTGCTGGGATTGTGTCTTTTCTCTTCTCGTCAGATGCCTCTTATGTTACCAGGGAGACTGTCGTAGTTGGTGGAGGATACAAGACAAGGCTCTAAAAATAATACAAATACTCTACAAGAAGTAAACACACCGACGGTGACACAGCTTTCACAAGCCTAATCACCTTTCTAAGACACAACTGCCTTTATACCTATATTCATTATTTTTCAAGCAAGTACAGCAAAATGGTACTCAGTGCATGAAGGTGCAAATGAAGTGTAATACATAAAACATAATTTTTGTTTTCAGCGCTATTTGGTTGGTTTGCTTTAGGTCATGAACATTAGTATGGAGAGGAAAGCTTGTGATTTAGAGCCATATGTACGAACACATTTTCCCATTGACACAGAATGGGAAAAACCCTTTGCTACATCTGGCCCTTAGTCCCTGAATTCACCTTGTGGGAGGGCGATGGCAGCAAATCATCTGCCCTTTGTAGTTGCTAAAATAAAAGAAGTATTAAAGGCTTTTATTTTGTATTTTACATATTATAAATAAAGTTGCTCCTTGCGCCTTAAAGAGTACGTGTGACAGATTCAGTTTTGATCCATGGCCTCAATGTTTGAGTAACTTGCTTATTGCAGAAAACTAAATCCTGCATACCTTACTTCATGCTGTTCTCCACAGCCATCGTCGGAAAATGCAGGACACTCCGAAAAGCAGTACTGCAGTTCAAGTAAGTGATCTAAAACATGCTTTTTATGATAACGTGATTTATTTACAGATCATCACTATGTATCTGATCCTGGTATCCATCTGCAAAAGAGTTTATTCAAATAAGCAAGCTTTTAGTCCTCCAAATGTTACTTGTTTGTTGTCTTCTTGTACTAAGTACCTATTTAGCCTTCAGACTCGGCGGTGCCTCAGATCAGCTCCATTGTGCCAGATTTACAAGAAAGTGGTGCATCGGTCCTGATGCGCCACTTTTCTTGCGTTCCCCTACCGCCACATAACGACACTATGGTTGCACCGTATTTACAATACAAAACAATTACAAGAGCAACCCAGAATGTTCATGTGAACCTGGGTACAATTATCACATAACACATATTCATGTGAAACTCATTTACAATCTATTTTGATATTGTAGCAGAAATATCTTACTAATGACTTAATCATACCATTTACAATACGGCCCACCATGGCACACGTTAGGACAGTAGTGTCAAAATGTTTGACGCTATTGTGGCGCTTTGTTGCACTAGCATCAAAAAGTTTGACGCCAGTGCAACAAAGCACAGGGAGGCCCACTGATTACAATGGGTGCGTCACTTTAACACCTGCATTGAGCAGGTGTTACAAATGATGCCAAAAATGGCACAGTGATATCTTGTAGATTTCACTGCGCCATTTTTGCCGGCCTCCCAACACCAGAATGCCCCCTTGCATACATTATGCCTGAGGCAGGCATAATGTGGCACAAGGGGTCACAAAGTGGGGCAATGCATGCATTGCGCCATTTTTTAAACATGGCACAATGAAAATTGGCTCCTTGAGCCACAATAGCGGAAAACAAATGATGCTAATGTGGCATAAGGAGTCGCTATGGCCTTGTAAATCTGGCCAAATGTTTCTTAGTATACCCTATAAGGTGACATTTCTTAGAACTTTGGAATGTTGAAAGACCCTGAGACAATGAAGTAGCTTAGGGCTGATATTGGCTGGTAGGTGGCCTTCAACAACTGTAGCCCAGCGCAGAAGCACCATATTGCTATTATATATAATATTTACTCGGTTGACTGGACCTTCGCCCCAGGCGACTGATATATTGCCTTACTTTGTGACAGTAGCGTCATGTGTGACATGATCTCGTCTTTAATTGGTTAGATCTGTACTTTACAAAGTTGTTCCATATAAGCAGGTATTCAGACTGAGTTAATATGTTATCTCATACATTTAAAGTCAGATTCTATGGTTAATACATTTCCATTATGACAAGTCTACATTCTATCTTGATGTAACATTATTTAAACCTTTCTATGTAGCATACTGGCGCCACCCACAACATTCCTTGTTATATTTTTTCCCTAGTGTTCTAGTGGGCTGGGGAAAAACCAAATTTGCCTCATAGGGACAAGAAGTCTGTGGGGCACATCTACCAACATTTTGCGCTGGGTTTGCGTCATGAAAGTGATGCAAACCAGTACAAAATGTTTTTTTTATTATTTACTTTCCCGCACCAAACGTGTATAGTGCTGGAAAATGACTAAAAGGCATGCAAAGTAGCATTAGGTGCAACTTTGCATTACTTTGCGTCTGAGGGATGTTACATGGGCATACCCATGCAACCACCCACTCTTTTTGACACAAAATCCTCTCTACCAAAAATGTGAGACAGGTTTTTGCGTCAAAGTTTAACGTCTTGAATACCAGGCATTAAAAAGATAAATGTTGTAATTTCTCCTTTTTTTCCCCTACGGTGTATGCGTGCTGGACTGTGCAGCACACATTCAAAGGAGGAAAGGTTTTAGAAGTTGTCTAGGCCTATTTTTTTGTACTGGAAGGGTACCCTTCCTTTACAAAACCTATGCTAGACTCTTGCAACCATCCTTGCACTAAGGCGCAAAGGTGTGTGCGTGGCGCTCGGCAGCTGGAATCAGCAGTGGTTCTAGGGAAAGGGGAGGGGAGAGCCATATCGCTGCATAAATTGTCCTCTCCTGCTCCCTCCTTCTCGCGCAACGCAGCACAGATTTTGTCGCTGCTGCACTGCGTTGCCAGGAAGGATGGTCTATCTATCTATCCCTGTGTGGCCCTTAGGTAGTAGAGGAGTGTTAGCCCATGCCCATTGATATTATCACTGGCGGACTGTGTTCCTGCTCTGGTATCTCCCTACTGCAATAAATTATAAGCATCAATCACCCTCGGGGAGGTACCATGAAAAAGAGAACAATATCTCTATCTTTGAGTTTGGTGCTTTGTGGGATGAACTGTGCCTGGGAGCACTGATGTCATTGAAACTGGCCTTTAGATTCTAGCCGTTTAGTGGCAGGCTGGTCATCTCTGAAAGGAAAATCAAATCTTGGGAAGCAGGAAAATCTTCTCCTGCAGCGCTTGATGAGGTGGGGTGAAACAAGCGATTCCCCATTGTGATAATGACATTTATTATTTCCCATTAATCCATCTAGTACTATGAATTTGACCAGCAGGAAGTGTTTGGAAAACATTTGCAACAAAATGCATTTCAGCAGCACCAGAAAAATCAATTTTAGGGAACTACATAATAAATAATAAACAAGCATTGGCAAGTCATTAGGTTTGAAATTGGCAAACATGCAAACATGCAAGCTATTTTTTAAATTAATGTTTTTGTCAACATATGCATTATGCATGGTCGTAGCTACACGGGGTTTCTGTGGGCAGACCAGCCCATATTTCTGCCTGTACCCTTAATTTGGAGGCTGCGTGTATTTAAATTAAATTAGCGAGCCGGCTTCAGTTTGAAATGTTCTTTGATTTATTGCACTTTGTGTCACTTACCTCACAAAAGTGATCTGCTGCCTCTGATTGATATTAGGATGTGACCAATCCAACCCCAGTGCCTTTTCAGGGCTTCTTCATGAGCAGGGAGTTGGAATGTCTGTTGCCAGAGGTCGTTGTTGCTGATGGTGTTTGGCCAACGAATTTGGAGGAATTTTCTCAGACTGGTGTTGATGAGGCACGTAGATAATGAAAAAGGTTGGACTGAGTGATACACCCTTGCGGGCTCCTGAGATCAGCTCCATTGGTTCAGAGGTCTAGGGGGTGATAGGCTGACTTTCTGCACACATCCTGTGAAGAAGAGAATGATCCACTGAGGGTCTGTTTCCCAAAAGTTCTGGCTTGTGGAGGTGTTGGATGAGGATTGAGTGGGTATTGAAAGCCAACGAGATGTGGCGAAGCATGAAGTGTTGCTTAGGTCCATGATGATACGAATATCATCGGTTGCGGTGATGAGGTTTGTGGTGATGTGTCTTGGTCTGAAATCTGATTGTGATGGGTTCAGGTGGTGTTTGTTATCCAGGTGGGTTGCTCGCCTCTTGTTGATGAGTTTCTCCATGGCTTTTGCTGGGTAGGGTAGCCGAAAGATGGGTCTATATTTAGTTGGTGAGGAAGGCCCTCTGTGGAATTTCTTCAGTAGTGGTACGTTGGTGGTGTGGTGTTGTGTGTTCCCTGGGGTCCAGGAAGGTAACCATGGTTAGGGAGTTGCTGATGATTGGATTGAAGGAGGTGCTGATGGGCTTGAGTCCTCCTACAAAAATGAAATACATGCATGAGTTCAATGGTGCCCATGAGTGGATAGATTGCATGGCAGTGGTAGTTTCTGTGTAGGCGATGGTGAGCCAGCAGTTCAGAGTGTTTCCTGGAATCGTTGTCACCTAGAAAGGTGGTTGCCAGAGTGGAAGGGTTTAGTGGAAGGGTTTAGTTGGAGTGCAAAATTGTTGTCTCTGAAGAAACGCACAAGCTGGTAATATAGTTCCAGAGAAGGGGAAACAGTGGTGAAGGTGGCAGCTGGCATGGTTAAGTCCTATACAATAGAGATTTCCTTTGAGCTGTGGATCTTCCTGTTTATCTGTTCAGTTAGTGCTGAGTGATTGGTGGCTTTCAATTGATTGTGAAAATGTCGAAGAGCTGACTTATAGGCTTGTTTTTTATGTTAAGGGTGATTTGTGAGTGTTTATCAGTGCTCAAACTGCTTGCAATGGCACTTGGTGAGTCAAAGGTCATTGATGTAGCAGGTAGCTTGTGGCCTCATCCTTTTCATGGTTTTGAAAGGTGCCAGGGTTTCTGCGCACGGGTAATGCAGAGATTAAAGTTGTAAATAGAATGGGTGATGTTGTCTTTGTACAGATGGTAGTGGTTTGCAGTTCTGTGGGCAATGTTTGGTCGGTCCAGCTCAGAAAAGTAAGCCTGTCCAAAGAAATGCTGGTGAAGTTGGTGAAACTGGGGTTTAGCAGGTGACCTGTGATGTGGGTGGGGAAGTTAATCATTTGTGGAAGCCCGAGTATGCTCAGGCTTTCCAGGAGGTTGGTGGTACTTGGGTCAGTGAGGTCATCCAGGTAGAATTTGAGGTCACTGAGGAGGATGAAGGAGCTGGAGTTGAGTATGAGCTGGGCAATGATATATGATATCGAGTATCTGAAATCTGTTTGTTGTTCTTGTGTTAGGCTTCTCTAGGGTGGTGATGTTGAAAATGCCAAGACTGTACACCAGGAGTTTCAGTTTCTTGCAGACATCAGCTGTGACGAAGGAGCAAAGGATGTGTCTCTATAGATAACTGAGATTCCTCCTCCTGGTTTGTTTGTCCTATCCTGTCTAGTGATCTTGTATCTCCGGAAGTTGTCTTTAGTGATCTTGGGGGCTGATTTTGCTTTGAGGTCTCTGTGAGTGTAAGGAGAAGACATTTTGAAGACTCTGCATTTCTAACAGGTGTTTGCTCAGAGAGTGGATAGGTCAGTAGGGGGATGGGGGGGTAGTGGAGCGTGCCTGTGTTGGTGGGTGCATGAGTGCAAGTGTTGCGAGAGGGTGAAGAGTTTCAGTGGTGTCAGGAGTGCAAGTGTTGAGAAGGAGGTAACGACTGCTGGTGGTGTAGCTGAAGAACATACTCTCAATATTGGTCTTGAATGGTCTATCATCACCGCAGGAGATGCTTGTGGAGGGTTCCACTACAGTCAATGGCACATACTTACCATCCACATAATTCCACCTCACACCATGCCACATATTTCCACTACACATAACGCCACACATATTCACAAACAATTTTACTACAGCCCACATAATTTCTCACCCCATAATTGCAATCCACACAATTTAGTTCAACATCACAACACATAATCCAACTCCACTATGTGCCACTCCAGATATATCCACACCATGCAACATAATTACACTCCACATAAATTCATTCCACACCATGGCACATATGCACACTACACATATCTCAACTCCACATGACATACATCCACTCCACTTCACTCTATAACACATGGCTAAAAGACACTGACAATGCTAATAGCTAATAGCTCTGGGACTGCAGAGACCTATTGGTTTGCCAATGCTTGTTTGTTGTAACTTCAGTTTGTGAATTGCAATGGTCTTACTGTTTTGTGAGCGGAAGAGGGTTTTTGTCTCTCCCATAACTCCTCCTTGACCCTCCGTAAACCCATCCTATTTTGTAGCAAGTATTCCCCATTTTCCAGGCACTTCCATGTCTCTTGCACATTTTGTACAAAAACATATAAGCGCGTATGCGGAGATTTCCACAGATCTCCCCACATAAAAGATAGGAGAAGTGAAGACAGAGACCTATGCTGGTAGGTCTGTGAATAGCCTTCTGTAGTATGTAAGGAAATGGCGCTTGTGAATATCCCCCTAGGGCCCCAATTAATTTTTTTTAAATTAAGGCCCATATTTATACTTTTTTAGCGCCGCATACAATTGTATTTTGTATGTTTGCGCTGCTTTTGCGTCAAAAAGCGGCGCAGATGCGGCGCTAAAAAAGTATAAGTATGGGCCTAAGTGTAATACGAGTATTAACCCTTGCACCCCAGCGTAAATTTCAGAGGTAAAATCTGCCGGAATTTACCACATCTAAAGTTCTGACAAAAAACAGAACAGGCGTATTTTGGTGTGGCAATCACCAAAATCAATGTTATACTCCATTTCTAGGGCTGTAATCACAATTACACTCAATATTTTCCAGTTCAAGCGGTGTCGGAATACATCGGGTCACCTTTTTTTGGGCAGACCTGGCCTGTATCCATGGAGCTGTGTTTTGCAGACATTCACAAGAAGTAATATGCATGGTCTTGGATTGCCACAAAAGCAGCATCTGTTTTGGAAATTGGCAGTGAGAGCAGTTGCAAACAAACAGGCTGCCTGCAAAAATTCCATGAAAAGTGTCCTGGGTTCTCCTAAGTACTTTCAAAATGCTCTAACAGATGTTTGTGAAATGAGAATGCCAAATTGCAAAAGAACGATTGTTTTTTCCACATTAATAAGCATAAAGATGAGTTTCATTCCTTTTCAAATGTTGCACATCTGTTTATTAACAGTACATGCATCAGATCAAAAACAGAAAGCGTTATATTTCACATATATTAAATTTCCCTAAAAATGTAAAAATGTAAAATCGTAGTATGAGGTAAATTCCCTTCTGGATTTTACATTCCAGTTTTGTTGCCATATTTCAAGTGAAATACCAAAATCGATTTCAGGATGATAATTGATTTGCATTAGTTCTAGAACCTAGGTCTAGATTACCTAAGGAATAAAGTAAATGAAGCCAGATGCCAAGCCAGTGATCCAGTGACTGGTGTTTTTAATCACTCCATAGGTGCATGACACACAAAATAATAGCTGCAATTCAATGTATTGGAGGCAAAAACTCAGAAATCTGTTCCACTTGTGCATTGTCCAAAATATTACTGGATTTATTTCAGTGGATGTTGCCCACTCTTTCCGCGAGTTTATGAATGTATCTTTTCAAAATTTTAAAGAACAGAGTTGAGAGAGCTGTTCTGGGGGGCTGATAAAAATGGTTTAAAGAAGTCTAAGAGATTTGTTTGCATCATTTTTCAAGCACTTTTAACGGCTGATCAGAGCAGGCTTTGAAAGGAGATACACCATTGTTTACAATGTGCCTCAATGGGCTTTGCAGGTTAGCGTCAAAATCATTGACGCTAATCCTGTATAGCTCCAAACAAGCATCAAAAATGTTGATGCTAGTTCCCCAACTACCGCCGTGGTGCGTATTAAATACGGCGCACACATGGTGGGGTTAGGTGGGACGCCAAGGGCGCAAGAAAAGGGGCTGCACAGGGTGCAGCTCATCTTTTCTTAAATCCGGCCCTAAATGCATTGGAATTCTAGGTCCTTTATTGAAGACAGTCATGCAACAGAGGGCCAATAACAGTAGTTTACCCCTCAAAAGAATGCCTGAACCGATAAGTGTGCCCTGCCCCTCTTGCTCCAACCATAAAAACTCCATGCCCTTCTTCTCATATTCCTCTCTTCCTGGACTACACGGAATAAAAAGTTGCACAGTGGAACAAATTCAGAGTGATGCAAAGCTACTTACATTATTTTTTGATTTTAGTGCTAAACAATACAGCATTCCATAATTATGGCGAAGTTCCAAATTGAAGAATGCCAGCCTGATTAACTCAAACTGAGAAAATTGTATTTTGAAGAAGGTCTTTCTTGATGAAATACCTTCTCCGCGAATACAGAATGATCTAGTGGAAAAAGTACATATCAGATCTGGATTGAAGACTGGGTACGGTTTAAAAAAAATATTATTGCAAAACTGGTTGTTGAAGTCTGTTTTTTATGTCTACCGCGACCAGTGGTGAAAATGAAAAGGATCATGAAAAAACAAGGAAAAGAAGAGAAGAACCTGGAACATGTAAGAAGGGACAAAGGGAGTGGGAGTTGAGTGTAGGGTGGTTTAGATAGGAATTTGCTTTAAAAAATGCAACAGTACCTTAGGTGAGTTAAGGTAAGGGAGTGATATAGAGGGGTAGAAGTCAGTATGAAGTGAGAAGATGTCTAGGAGTTAAGAATAGGGAACAATCTATTCAAAAAGAGCCTTAAAAGAGATGAGGGAGTCAGGGGTTGGGAGTCGATTAAACATACAGAAAACCTTTTTTCACCAAGAAGTGCATTCTCCCGGTCTTGGTTTCATCACCCTAGTGAAATCCAATCTAGTTGGTAAATTAGTCAAAACAGGTTTTGTGAAAAAATATTTATTAGAACCCTTCTATTTAGGTGTATGTTCGTGGAGTCCACATACAAAAACATAAAGAAACAAGGAAGTGGCTATTTTCCCATTCACCAGCCAAATAGTGCATAATACAAAGGTAGGTGGGGGAGATGGGACCATGGGAGAAGCCCTTTCCACAGCAATAACCCCAGAGGCCGGAATACCCCACACTGCTCATTGAAACAGTTACATGAATGCAGCCCCAGGAGAAGGGAGCTGCAGAAATCTAATATATATTGTTTTAATTAAAGCAATGGTTAATGGAGTCAGAAATGGAACTGGAGAGTTGCAGGTAACTCAGGAGTTCAATGTGTGACAGGTTGTGCTGAGAAAACCTGTGTTGCAGACAATGAAAGTGTTGGTGAATGTGAAGGAACACTAAATATTCAGAATTAGCAGCCAAAAGGCCTAATAGTGTGTATATGTAGAGAGCAGTGTTCACAGCGAAGGAAGTTTTATGGAGCCACTTATGAGAATATATGGTCATTTTTTCCTAACTCAGTGGTACACATTTTAGCGGCCATGGAAATGTGATAGGCTGAGTGAACCCAAGAGGGATTCAAACCTGTGACTTAGGGTCAATCAGATCAACAGATGGATTAGTCTACTGACCTGGCTCGATGTTTTGAAGCTAAGGGTTTCAGGGACACACTTGAAGTATGGAGTCAAAGAAAGACTTGCTACTGGACTGGAGACATGGAGCCAGAGGTGTAGAGTATCAAGGTGGGAAGTTAGCAGGGACTTGGGCGCATTAGGAGTCATGGACACAAGACGTAAAGAAAAATCCATCAAAGTGTCTCACTAACTAGGGCCCATATTTATACTTTTTGCCGCAAAACTTGCGCCATTCCACAGCGTCAGCCGGAGCCGTATTTATGGAATGGCGCAAGCCGGCGCTAAACTTGGGCTAGCGTCTTAGAAGAAGACTCTAGCCGGATGGGGGTGGCCTTAGGGAAGGAGTGGGTTGTGCGGCAGAAAAAATGTGGTTTGAGGCAAAACAAATGCCTATAACCAGACTAGCGCCATTTCCTGGTGCACAACCACCAAAAACATGACTCCTGTCTTAGAAAAAACAGGAGTTATGCCCACCACCCCAATGGCCAGCACAGGGGACAAGTGTCCCCTGGGCATGGTCATTGCACCCTGTGCCGTGCAGGGGGCCCCAAGTTGGGCCCCCATTGGCACTTTAATAAAAATAAAAAAAATTACCAATACTCACTCTACTTACCTGGGATGGGGTCCCCCATCCTCCGGTGTCCCTCTGGTGGGGGTAGGGGTGTTCCTGGGGCTTAGGAAGGGCCCCTGTGGACCCATTCCATGGTATCAGACCATGGAAATGGGTCCACCAAAGTCCCCTAATGGCTGGTCTAAACCAGGCTTTAAATAATAGTGCAAAGCAAGCTTTGCACTATTTTTTTGCCCCCCCCCACCCGTGTGTCATTTTAGCATGGGTGGATAAATATGGGGCTATGGGGATAGCACCATTTTTTAGATTGGAACGCCTACCTTGCATCTCATTGACGTAAGGTAGGTTCACGCACCTAGAAAATGGTGCAAACTCCAAAAATGTTATGTTAGATGGGTCTAATGTCAAAATATAAATATGGAGTTAGTTTTGCGCTGAATTTGTGTTTAAAAAATGACGCAAATTTGGAGCGGACGGAGTATAAATATGCCCCTAGGTTTTTCACAAGATAAAATCGCCCTGCAAAAATGTACAGGCACAACTGTTATAGACTTGACACATCAATGAACAAGAAAAAAGACTATTATAGTAGAATTGTTTCAAAAAGACTGAAAGTTTGATTTGCATGAAGTGGGATCAGTGTGCCCTGCTCTAGTCGGGGTTTTAGCTCTGGTGGTGCAACAATCTTTTTTCACCCCCACCCATGACCTGCTCCTCGAATTCCCTTACTACCACCCGGCAAAAAGGTCCTTCATCTCTCGGTAGCCCATCTCTCACATACATTTCATTTGTTTTAAAGTGCTGGTAAAGGCTGCCTTTACTACTCCACTCAGCTATCCACATGAAATACAGAACTGTTCATTTCCAGAATGCATATTAACCCTCTGCGCTACTTTATGGGGAGTCAAAACTGCCACTAGACAAAACCCCGATCTCTTGCTCTATTAGGAACATTAATCAGAAGAGTTATCTTGACTACTTTTATTGCTTCCCGAAAGCTGGACACACAAAAAACTCTGCAGCAGGTGCTTTTACATAATAAGGTTTTGATCAACACAGCCCCCCCCCCCCCAATGAGGTCTCCCTCCCACATCAGCACCCAGTGCGGCCGCACAAGTCGCACTGCTCTAGAGCCAGCCCTGGCCCTGCTTACACTACTGTGTATTACAGTGAAGGGGCTATTTTACAAGGTAACACTATAAAGAGGTTTATCACCTCCTAACTTAGGCCAACCTTCTGCCTGTTTTACTAGTGTGTTATTTAACCCATGTTCAAACGTAAGTGATTAGACTAGCTCCCATCTACACAGGAACAGAAGTGGCCCCTGGTTTCAGCCTTTTTAGGACTTCTCAGTGTGGTGCTATCTATGTCTTTTGCACAGTGAGCATAGGACCCTTTCCTGGACATACCCTCACATTGAGGCATCTCAGCTTGAGAAACAAAAAATGATGGGGAGGATATTTGAATTAATCTCAGCCACTAGTAATTAGTCTGGAAGCATTGCAGTCCATAATGTTTTGTTGATAAAGCCACTAGAGACATCGCTGACATAAATCAGAGTTGGTCTCTCTTGGTCCAATAGCAATAGTTCTGCCTGAGCTTTCTAGTGGGACCAAGCCTGCTATACATCAAGGGTGTAGCTATCAATAGTGCAGCTGGGTTAATAGTCACTCCGGGCTCAAGGATATGAGGAGACCACTGCACACTGAATATAGTGTTTTTTTACTACCAAATCAGGAGAAAGTTGGAGTAATAATTTTTCTTGCTTGCATTAGCACCGATGGCACCATAACTATGCCATTGATATTGTTGCTCCCTGTGTGAGAGGGCAGTGGGCAATAAACGATGGACTGGAAAGGAAGGCAGGTGATTGGCAGTGGCTGAGACTTGCATGCGTCACAACAATATATTTTGTTGTTTTAGTGTGTAGGTTAACAGCAGAGGTTCACTCAATTTAGTCAGTTATGTGGTCTGCCTTATATCATGCTTTATTTTGAAATATATCAGCAAAATTAAATCAGGACAGGACTCATCCACCTATTGATTTATTCTTCCATTCCCACTTCATTGAACCCCAATAGCACACCAAAACACGCCAATCAATGAGGTTTTCTGCTAAACCTAAGCATGTGAGAATGCTTCACATAGTGCAGAGAGTGTTGTTGATAGTTTGTGCATGCTAATGTGTAGGGAGTGTGCAAATGCATCCAGTATTTTGCAACTTCTACTCTGTGAGGAGTATAAGCATGTTGTCAGTAGTGTCAGAACTGCTACTCTGTGAGAAATTAAAGTGATACCAGCAGTGTATGAATACTAGTCTGGTATGGGTGTGAAAGTGCTTCTGGTAGTGTATGGCTGCTACTTTGATGGGAATGCTGTTCGTAGTGGAAGAGTACAAGTGTATGAGGAATGTCAGAAAGCTTCTGGCCATCTGGCACGGGTACTCTTCAGGGTGTGAGAGTCTGTGGGTATTTAAATGTGGTGTGAGGTAGAAAATCAGAGCTCTGCAAAGCACACAATAAGTTACAACCGTACACAATGAAAACCAGACCTCTCCACCACTCATGATCTAGAGATGGGTGTAAGAAGGTCTTTCAGTGGTAAACCATGTAAAGGCACTTCTAACTTTTGTCGCAGAGTTCACAATAGAAAACCTCTTTCTATTTGTCACACAGTTTACAAAGTAAAACCTTAACTGCTGTAGTTGCAGGACATTACACAACAAAAAACAAATTCATTTTCTATTTGTCAAAGAGTTCATAATGCAGAACCACTTCTGTTGGACCTGGCTCTTTTTGAAGGGTCACCCCTAATCTTTTTGCCTCCTTCCTCTTATTATTTCGGACCTGTTTTTGTTAGCTTTAGTACTCTGGGCACTTTACCACTGCTAACCTGTGTAAATTGTATTTCTGATTGGTTTATTCCTGATTGGCATATTTGATTTACTAGTAAGTCCCTAGTAAAGTGCACTAAAGGTGCCCAGGGCCTGTAAATCAAATGCTACTAGTGGGCCTGCAGCACTGGTTGTGCCACCCACATAGGCAGCCCTGTAAACATGGCTCAGACCTGCCACTGCAGTGTCAGTGTGTGCAGTTTTCAACTGACAATTTGAGTTGGCAAGTGTACCCACTTGCCAGGCCTAAACCTCCCCTTTTTATAAATGTAAGGCACCTCTAAGGTAGGCCCTGGGTAGTCCCATGGGCTGGGTGCAGTGTATGTTAAAGGTGGGACATGTACTGATGTGTGTTACATGTCCTAACAGTGAAATACTGCTTAATTCATTCATCACTTTTGCAAGGCCAATCTCTCTCATAGGTTAACATGGGGGCTGCCGTTAAATATTATTAAAGTGTAGATTCCCTTGGGAGCCGAAAGAAATATGGAGCTTAGGGTCTCTGAACTCACAATTTAAAAATAAATCTTTTGGTAAAGGTTGTTTTTAGATTGTGTGTTTGAAAATTCCACATTTAGAATGTAGGGATTTTCTTGCTTAAGCCATTCTGTGACTCTGCCTGTTTGTAGATTCCCTGTTTAGGTCAGTTTGACAGTTGGGCTGTTCGCACCTTTCCTCTAGTCAGTGGCACAAAGAGAGCTGGGGTGTAGCCTGCATATCCTGATTAGTCATCTGTGCTGGGAGGGAGGGGAGAAGTGGTCACTCATACCTGAAAGGGCTGTGCCTGCCCTCACACAATGCAGTCTTCAACACCCTGGTGTGTGTCTGGGGCCTGGCCTGGGCAAGGCAGGATCTTACAAATAAGAGAGACTTTCCTTTGAAGTTTGCCTACTTCAAAGGCAGAAAGGGGTCCCAAAACCCCTGAAAACTAGATCACTTATGGATGCAAGAGGAACCTCTGCCATGGAGAAGAGCTGAAGAGAAGTGCTGCCCCTGCCAGTGACTGTGCTTTGTTGGGCTATCCTGCAGTTGCTGCTGCTGGCTGTGAAAGGGGACAAAGACTGGAGTTTGTTGTGCATTCCTGCTTGAGAAGAATCTCAAAGGGCTTGAACTGAGCTTGCCTCCTGTTGTTGGAGTCTCAGGACCATCAAAGACTTCCCCTGCCAGCACCTGGACTCTCAGCTTAGACTCCTGACCTGCCAAGTGGTGCCCAATCCAGTCTATGGGCCCTTGAAAGGTGAAGTTGGCAGAAAAAAACTGAAAATCCCAGTACAGAACGCAATGGAGGGAAATTTTGGATGCACCTTCCGCAACGCGGCTGATAAACTACACGCGTCGGCTTTGCGTGTAAAATCGACACTCCACATGCATTGTGGCTGGGAGATCGAGGCATTGCAGGTGGAGAAACTATGCACAACACATGCTTATGGAGGTTGATAACTACGCAAACCCCACGCAGTGCGGTTTTCTGATACAATGCGACCAGATTTCCCATGCATGGTCCCTGGACGTCCAAGTCAACCCCACTCTGCGCGGATCCGAGGTGCACCGTCCGGAAATTGACGCATCGTTCTCTTGCAAAGGAGCAGAAACTTCGCATCGCTGACCCGACCAGAGAAGGAAGCAACGCATGGCCTCACTTGCAAGTAAGGAATCAATGCATCAATACCTTTTTTTCAACGCACACTCACCTGTTCAGCTTTATTTTTGACGCTAACCAGGTACTTTGTGTAGCATCAGCATTCTCACTGTTTTTTAAGGATTAAGACTCTTAGGCCCTTACTACAACCCTGCCGGTCGGTGATAGAGCAGCGGTAATACCGCCAAAAGGCCAGCGGTAACAAAAATGAAACTATGACCATGGAGGAAACCGCCCAAACAGACAGCCACTTTAACACACTAACCGCCACGGCGGTATCAACAAGCACCACAGCGGTAACCGCCAACAGCCAGGCGGAAGACAATGTTCTGCCCACAGTAATATTACACACCTATCCACCACCTTCTCCGGGGCAGTACCAACAACATCAAAAGCACGGTGGAAACAGAACACAGAAGTTAAATGAGTCACCTCTGCAGACTCAGGGAACAATCACAATGCCATGGAGCCTGAGTTGCAAATTTTTCCGATGTTCATCTACCGACTCCTGCACTATGACCACCAACGCCGGCGAAGACGATCACATGAGTTTTGCCGCCTAACACACAAAGGAGGGGGGTAAGAAAAAGAGAGTGACACACACATGCAACACCCCCACCCCCATACACACAAGCAGATGCAGTACCATTAGAAATACATCCTGTACCTCTCAGGAATAATGCCTCGACCAAATGATTGGGAGAAAGTTAGTGTAATACGATAAAATAGCAGGAATAAGTGCATCAAAATACAAACTTATATACATATTTACAAATGTTGGGACACTGCCCAGTCCTCAATGTCCGTGGGCCACAGGGCCACATTACATAGGCCATGGCCCCACCTCACTCCTGCAACATCACGGAGAGAACTCTGCAGGGGCATCAAGTTGAAAATACACAGGCACCTCAGGGGGACGGGGAATGGGGGAGCATCTCAGCCGGAAGATGGTACAATGCCACTGGTCCTGGAAGGGGCTACATGCCCTGTGCGCTGTCCTGGGGAGTGCAAGGCCACAGTCTCTCAAGTGGGTGGTTTGCCCACTGCTTGGTCCTGGGGACTGCAAAACCACAGTCTCCAAGTGGGTGGTTTGCCCACTGCTTGGTCCTGGGGAAGGCAATGCCACAGTCTCTCAAGTGGGTGGTTTGCCCACTGCTTGGTCCTGGGGAGTGCAAACCCACAGTCTCTCAAGTGGGTGGTTCCCCACTGCTTGGTCCTGGGGAGTGCAAGGCCACAGTCTCCCTAGTGGATGGCTTCTCAACTGGTTCTGAAGGGGGCATTGTGCCCAATGTGCTTCATCCTGGGAAAGATGGGGTGAGTGGATGGCTTCTTCCACTGGTTCTGGAGGGGGCCTTGTGCCAAGTGTGCTTCATCCTGGGAAGGATGGGGTGAGTCAATGGCTTCTGCCACTGGTTCTAGAGGGGGCCTTGTGCCCAATGATGCAGATCTCGGGGAGTGCAAAGTCACAGTCTCTCACCTGGGTGTCACACCCACAGGATTTGCAGGGGCCAGGACGCACTACAGCCTTTGGAGGCAGGACTACACACTGCCCGCCGGCGGTGACGGCTGCTTAGTGGTGGCAGTGGTGGTGCTGGTGTCGGGCTGGCAGTGGTAGGGGACACTCCAGCCCTTCTCCTGCAGTCTCAGACGGCTGCCCACTGGGGCTGCTGCAGCTGGCAGTGGTGGGGGAGGCTCCAGCCCTTCTCCTGCAGCCTCGGACGGCTGCCCACTGGGGCTGCTGCTGCTGGCAGTGGTGGGGGGAGGTTCCAGCCCATCCCCTGCAGCCTCGGACGGCTGCCCACTGTGAGAAACAGCAGGTCTGGTGCATTGCTGTGTAGTAGGTGCCTTATCTCTGTGGTGGATTTGGTGAGAGAGCAGGTCCTGAGAATGCAGGAGAGTTTGGAGTGCAGTGTGATTGGTAGTTATTGAGTGTGGGAGTCAGTGAGTTGGGAGTTGGGTGCCGTTTGTGTGGGAGTTGTGAACTGGTGGGTGTTGGACAGTACAGGATAACTTGTAGGTGGCATGAGAGTGGCCCTTTGGTTTTCTTTGATGTGGCAAAATAGTAGCACGGCAAGCAGTGACAGAGGTTGAGAGAATGCAGGCTCATGGCTGGCTTGCAATGGGGGAGGACAAGCATTCCTGCTTCCGGGCATGGGTGGGGCACAGACTGGCTTGCGTTTGGTATGCCAGTAGCAAATCCTTTGTATGATAATTTGCAAGCCTTGATTAAGTAGGTCTGGTAGGTTGAAGAGGAGCAGAGGGTGTTGGCCAGGACAGGGAGGGCGTGAAGGAAAGGGAAGAGCATTGCAAGGATGCTTGATAAAGGTAAGGTGTGCATGGGGAGGCATCAAGAGGGAAAAACAGCAGGGAAGGAAAAAGAAAGTGGAGAACAAAAAAAGACTACGACAATCAAAGTAAATTGTAAGAACAAACAAAGCAGACACAAGCAAGAAGTGAAAAAGTAAGTGAGAATAAAAGAAAAGTGTAAAGATTTTCATGTTTGGTGTCTGAGAAATAGTAATTTAAAATCCCCTTTAATGGCAATGACAGAAGCAGGAAAGCAACAAGAAAGTAGAGAACACAAAAAGACTGAGACACTCAAAGTAAATTGTAAGAACAAACAAAGCAGACACAAGCAAGACGTAAAAAAGTAAGCGAGAATAAAATAAAAGTGTAAAGATTTTCATGTTTGGTGTCTGAGAAATAGTAATTTAAAATCCTCTTTAATGGCAAAGACAGATTTAAAGTCACAATTTTGAAATGCCACTTTAAGAAAGTTGCCATTTTCTTGCCCTACCTATTTGGTGCTTGCAGCCTGTTCTAGGGCACATGACTTGATGTAGTAGGCAATTGGACTTTGTTTATTCCTTCCAGACAGCCACACAATAGGGGGATTATGTGTACTAGGAAGGGCCATCAACTGGTAGGATGGGGGGCAGAGCTGGGCACAGCCCGACCTGCAACTGAATAGGCTGTGCTCTACCTTCACACAAAGGACTTGTCACTCTTGCATTGTTCATGAAGCAAGTGTGAAGCCATGGTAAGGAAGTCAGGAAACCTCTAGGACTTCATAGGAACACTTTTAAAAACTTCTCCTACGGGTAAGAAGGGACCATGTGTAAAAAGGGGACCTTCAAACCCACACTTCAGTTCATTTTTTGGACCTGCAGAAGGACTCTCCGAAGACTACCTTCTGCCGTGGCCTGCTGTGTACTCCATAAGACTGCTCTGTTGCACTTTGAAGGACTGGTTTGCTGCCTGGGACATGCCTTCAACCCTTAGAGGCTTGCCCTGCTTATTGAGCCCTGCTTATTTACCTGAACTGAGGACTACCAGAGTGACTCCAAGGGCTAGGTTGATGGCCTCTTGATCAGAGCTAAAGAAAAATAACAGGCTCCCACCATCTTGAATCCACACCTGGACCCAGTATCAGTGAGTCTTAATGCTACAAGTTGTGCCCTCCCAGGCCAACACCATTGGTGGTGGTGCTAAAGGTGCCCAGATGGGACTTCTCTAAAAACTACTCCGAGAACCAAAGGAAGACCTGCTCATCTATCCAACCAAGGTGCATCAAAGATTGGCCTGATTTTACAGATGCTCCTGCTATGTTCTTCTCTGCAGCAGCAAATCCTGTACAGAGGTCCTTCATCAAACTGATATCTGGCATCCTTAGACTCTAGACTGCTACAGCCTCCTGCCTCATCCAGCTCGAGATTTTCAAATTCCAAAAAAGTAGTCCAAACATAGAAATCTTTACCAGGAGCTCCCCAACGATGACACTCCTGCCTCAGACACCTCCTCAGCCTTGTCCCACTTAACTTTACCTTCTCAGAACACTTTTCCCAGAATTTCTTGTAAGTCCAAAAGTAAGTGCTGACCAGGTCCAATCCACTTTATGAATTCGACCCGTGCTCCATCGCGGCCAGCCATATTTATTTTGAGTTTGACCCAGTCTCAGTCAACTAGATGTCACCGGTTGGTGCTTTGAGGTGCTAGTTTTTACTAAAAACTTGAAAAGTTCATCACTCTGGTTCTACTGGTTGGATTTTGACATCAAATAATTTATTAAAATGTACTCTAGTTTTCTACATTAGTGTAGGATTATTCTTGTGTTGTGTTTTCACTTTATTACTGTTTGTGTGCTGCATAAATTGTTTACATGTTGTCTTTAAGTTACACCTGACTACTCTTGTGGCAAGCTACCAGAGGGTTAACCACAGGTTAATTTAGTGGGTTTTGTGGTTCACCCTGATGAGGCCTGTGGCCCTTGTTTGAACAAGGTTCTTCTCCCTTCAATCAACAACCCAATTTCTCACAGGTGTCAATTTCTGAAGCACAAAAAAACAGTGTTGAACTTTTTAGAGAATAGTGCCTATGCAACAGTAGCAAGTTTATAATTAATATTTTGGGACCACAAAAGGAATGATGATATTGCATCTAAGATTCAATGTAGGATCAGAGTGGGTGGATATACTGATCAAAGCCCCAGAAACAGGTAAGAAGAAATTTGAAGCATTTACTAATCACAGAAGTAGATGTTGCTTGTGTTAGTTGAAACGATGGAAGAAAAACCCTCCTGGTTCAGAACCTGGATTGGATTCATTACCAGAAAATTAATGTTCTTGCATAGGTATCAATTACAGTTGCAATTGTTGCAAAAGTATAGCAGGGCCATTTTGGTGAAGAAGGTACTTGCACCATGTCCAGATCAGTACTTGACGATGGGTGTTAAACTGGGGACACAGCAGGCTCATCAGTTCCCAGAATGGGGACAATTAATTTAATATGGCTGTCCTCCTCTTGAGGCATTTCCATAATAAGGAAAGGATTCACTGGATTACTCTAGAGGCACTTTGGTATCTGTGGGGGTCTGCTTTCAGAATTGGCTACATATTGCTGGTTGATATGATTGATCAATAGCCGTCTGTTATTTTTTTGCACCAGGAAGTGGCAGCAGAATTAATATGTATCTACCTTAGACTGCAAGAGCTTGAGTAGGTGGTCTGTAAGGAGGTCCGAAGACTTACTTGTCTCGGATTGAATCCCGAACTTATTCCTACTTTTGGGAAGCCACCCACCAGCAGCTTTATCTTCAGTGGCAGAGTTTATTTTCTTGGATAGGGCCTCTCTAATTTCATAATGTGTTTGTAACAAATCCAGTTGTGAGACAGGATCAGATGAATCTGTGTGATCAAAATCATGTACCTACACTGGGTCTTTGAAAAGCATATGATATGGGTTCGTCCACCAAATGTTCCTCTAGGCTAGTTATTTAGAGCCCTCTGACCCCGAGGAAGGTAATGGACCCATGACTTTCTTGAAATTAATACCCTAGCAGTCAAGGCTTGCACAAGAATACCATTGGCCTGCCCTACCACATTGTTAAATTTCAGACGGAAAGGGTGCAAGTATAGCAGTGGTATTCCAAGAGCAGACATAGCATTCAAAAACGCCTTAGATGTGAATGTAGGACCATTGTCTGAATGAAATTTATGAATTACTCACACTGCCGTTAGTGACTGCAAATATTTTATGAATGCGCAAACAGTGGCAGTCTTTAGTGGCCACTTCAAAAGAAATCTAGAGCAAGACTCAACTACAATCAAGTGATACTTATATTGATTATTAGCATTGGGCCAACACGACATGGGAAACCTACACCTATGGTTTTATTGGATATTGTGAGAGGAGTAGATGCTGGTCTTGCTGCAGTGAATGCTCACTGGATAATTCATATCAAAAGAAGATCATGTTAAGATATGAAGTCTTAGATTTTTTAACATTTATTTTATGCCCATGCTAGGCTACAAGAGTCACTTTTCTGCCCACCATATTTAAGTGATCTGTTAAATCATCATTTGTGAAGTAGATGTCATCAATGTATAACACTCTGGATCTTCTTGTAACATCTCCATTATTCTTTCCATAAGAAGCGCTGTGCTATTTTATACCCCCCAGGCATACTCGCATAGGCGTACTGAAATCCATTGTTATGAGAAATTTTATTTTTGGTTTCTTCCTAACTAATTTCTTCATCGATCCATTATTTTTAGTGTTTTGCACTACACGTGTGTTTGCTTTTAAATTTATGTAATCAAAAATTATTCTATATGAATTGCCTGGCTTCAATCCCAGAAAAAGGGGAGTGTTCATGCTTGAATTACTAGGCACTATTACACCCTGATATGGTAGTTGATCCTAGATGACCACTGCATGGTGCATAGCTTCTGGTTTTAACTGATAATGAGCCTGGATTTGGGGTTTACTCCATAAGGGAATCTAGGGCCATATGTACAAACACATTTTCCCATTGACACAGAATGGGAAAAACCCTTTGCTACATCTGGCCCCTAATGTGGTACAGGATCTTTGTCCCACCCCACTTAGGCACATATTTACAAGCCCCTTGTGTCACACTAGTGTCATTTTTTTTTACACTAATGTGGCGTCAAGGAGGCAACTTCCCCATGCCATATTTACAAAGTCACACAATGCGAGCATTGCGCCACTTTGTAAACCCTTGTGACACATTATGCCTGCGATAGGCATAATGTATGCATGGGGGTGTTCCCAAGCAAGGATGCCCTAAATAAATGGAGCAAGTGAAATTTACTAGATTTGACTGCGCCATTTCTGGCATTATTTTAGCACATGATTAGGACATGCATTAAAATGATGCATCCATATTTCCTATGTGCCTCCCTGTGCTTTGCTGGACTAGCATCAACATTTTTGGTGCTACTGCAGAAAAGCGCCACAATAGCACCAAAAATGTTGATGCTATTGTGGTATTGTGCACCCATGGTGCGCTGTATTGTAAATATGGTGCACCCATGGTGCCATTGGGGGGGGCAAGAAAACTAGTGCATCAATGCTGATGCGCCAACTTCTTGTAAATATCACCCTTGGTTTCTAATTTTCTGTACAATGCCAAAAACTGCTTTAAAGCCTACTTGAGTGCATATTTTCCCTGAGTTCCTGAGATAATAAGGAGATAAATGCATGCATTAATACCTACTCTCCACAAGGCATGTGCCTAATAAATGATAGGGACATGCCCTATCATGCCACATCTTCCTCTGTAAAAATGATGTTGTAGTCATCCTGCAGATGTGACCAGATTACAATTTTAATTTTGCACAATATATGCTCTTCAATTTGTATGTCTACATCATAAACTCTATATGGATTTAATCTGTACAATATGCATATATTCTTTAATTGGTGTCACCACCAGAGGCTGTTTGAGAGTTTGGTGTATTATAGTTACTTCTGTTTCACTATCCAGAAGTACCACTGTTCACATCCTGCCCGCAGAAGTATGCAGAGTTGTTGATGTATTTTTTGTTAGTTCAGCCACTTTCTGTTTTTTTTTAAATGAGATTCTGAGTCTAATTTTTTTCTATCCTTTCTTCATGCTAATCTCAACATTGTTTGCAAGCTCCCTTTCACTTTTCTGTGTGACATATCATACTCACTCTTCATGCAATAATCATCCCATCTACTTATTTCTATCGTTCTACTCTCTAGAGTTATGCAAAGAAACTGAAGATCAGGTTACTGATAGCAATACAGTTCTTTACATTTTTCATGGTGCTTCAAATTGGATCCATCCCTACTAGACTCATGCCATGGGGGAGAATCCAGTCCTGGTTTTCTCAATAGCCCTCTGCTTTTACTTTTTCTTACCAGTACCCTCAGTCTAAATTTTGCTTCGAGTTGCAGTTTCGTGGGATGAGAACCTAAAGTATCTAAAACTACAGAGGTGCATACTACTGAAATAATTTGAGAAAGCTCACGTTCACAATCTAAAAGCAAATTACAGCCATGGGTTGGTGTACTGTCAGAGCAGCAACCTCCCCTTGAAGGTTACATAGAACTATCATAGAGACAGTCTCAAAGTTACCAAACAACAGCCATACTGGTACTATGTTCATTCTGTATTTGTTTTAACATCTCTGGTAACACTGCTAATTATGGTGTGCTATACATCGTAGAGTTACTACTGACATAAATTGTTCTTCATTTAGTACACTTCTCTGCTGGTTGTACCATGCCAAGTAGAATACGCATAGTTAGCATTTTTGTCTGGGGACATAGTGTGCGGAGAGACCACTTCCAATTGATTAGTTGCATGAGAATTCCAATACTAATTATCATCTTTTATTGTGGGTGCTTTGTCCATGTCTGCATTCTTATTCCATGGACTAATTGCCTGCATTTGAGCATGCAGTTGTGCAACTGCAGCAACCAAATACTAGTCCCTACAGTCTGTAGAATGTGCTTTCGAAGTCGTCTACATATTGTGAGTAATTCTGTTATCAAATGTCTTGATTCTGAAGCATTCAGATTCCTTGCAGCCGCCATGGGCTAGGTAGCTCTCGGTTTCACAAAGGGTCTAATTCTGACATTCTGTACTCCATGTGCTAAATGCCACCAAACCGAGTTTAGGTGTTCCTTATAACCTATTAGAATTTCTAAATTCTGACAAGGTTCATATTTGGCAGGTATATGGATATTAGATCTACAGGACCAAGATCTACTATAGCCTTAGAACCCGCCGTAGCGGGCTCTACCGGCTACTAAAGGCCCGCTCCCGCGTTAAAAGCCCGCAGCACTCCATTGTTTTCAATGGAGCTGCCAACTTCCAATGTTCTAATCATGATTAGAATATGCCAAAGGGGTATTCAGCACGTGCATATATGATAGAAAATGTTTCACCCGTAGCCTGCTCAGTGAAACCACTTCCCTTGTGGTGTTGTATTATTTGGTGCCCTAAAGTTCATCCTTATTACTACAGCTTGTGCAGCAATTGAAACACAGATCAAAAAAAAGATTAAAAAACAAAATTGAATGGGGGCTACCTTTTACCAGTCAAGAGCCTGACAAATCCACAGCGAACAAGGAGCCCCTGTCTGATGGAGGGAACCAATATTACAATGGACTTCTCCCGTATTACTAATTATTGATAAAGAATATGTGTGTGTCACCGAGGGGTACTCAAAGAGCAACACCATGGCTGGTGCCATGATATGTTTTGTTCCAAAAATACGATACAGTTTTAGATATTCTAGACCCTCTGGTCAAACACAGGCTCATAGCCAACGTTAGACAGGGAACCAGGTGGACTGTAACCCACTAATCACCTGTGCTGCCTACTTGAGGATGATGCATTCTGGGTACTGATCAGTCCTGTGAGAATTAGGGAATTATGAAATGGCTGTTACTGAGGATGAATGTACACAAGAATGCACTCAACAGATATTTCTACATTGAAATCAATGTCCTGAATTAGTGCAGATAATTAGGGTTATTCACAAAGGTAACTTACACTTGTGAGTAAGTCATACTTTTAATCTACCCTTAAACGTTTTAGTGACTTAGCTACCTTTGGCTATTCACAAAATCAGATTGTAAAGTTACTCAAAACTGCAGACTTACATTTCTCCACCCCTGGAAAAAGGGGTGGGGCCACATTTATGAGTGTAAACTACTACTGTTGTAAAGAAACAGCAGTAAGTCCAGCACCACATGTGGTCAACCACTGGTAATGCAATATCCTCTCATAGAAAATAATGAAGTCAGTGGCTTAATTAAAAACACATTGTAAATAACGTTAAATTAAAGAAAGTTATATAAAATAATTAAAAACATAAATAAATACATTTTAATGTTAAAGAAAATATCTAAAAATATACTGTATGTAATATTTACTTGCGAAATATTTTAATAAACTTCTTTAAATTTATAAATGAATGTAACCACATTTTTTTGTAAAATATAAATACATCATTTAATTTCATCCAAAACAGCATGTTTATCATTAATAATGTATAATAAACACATCTACTTTAAAATAGAATGTATTTAATAATTTAAACTTCAGAAAAATAATTTTCATTTATTATGTTCAAATTAATTAAATAATTCTTTCCAAATCAACTAATAGTGATGAAATATTGATTTTATTTGTTCTAGATTTAAAATAAATATATACAATTAATTTACATACATATTTAAAATATATTTTTATTTTTAATAGACCTTTATTAATTGTTCCTATACTTTACCATAGGGTGATCACCACCCTCATTCTAAAGTTTCCCATGGTAAAAGATAGCAAAAAGTAAAAACATTTTTTAACTCAAAAGAAATTAGTAACAATATTTAAAACCATTCCAAAATGAGCGCACAACTGTGCTTTCACAGTAGCTATCTTGGAATATTTTTCTTTTGTTTCAAGAAGCAACAATCCAAGGTGGGTAACACACATGAGCACCATTGCATGACAGCCATCTTGGAATGGTTTTGTATTTGTTTTAATGCATTTTTATCCCTCCTGTATTTTCATTTTTTGAAAGTCACTTTTTTGTACTTTGCTTGTAAATGTGTGCAACCCTATGACAAATATCAATGTTGGTGAATTAAATATATTATTTACCTCTGTATATATTCATACGCCATCCATAACGTTTTGATGTACAGAGCATCTGTCAGAGAGCATTACCAAAGGACTTACAGGAGGAGAATTCCTAAATTATCAAAATAAATGGGTCATGATATTTTTGGACAACAAACAGAAATGTCCACTGAAACCAGAGGGTGCTAAAACTATTTAAACACATGTAAGCAATATGAGAATACTTTAATCTCGAGAAAGATGCAAACACTGGAAACATATCGAAATCAGTTCTGTACCTTGGATTTACTTCATTTTTGAAAATCTTGATCTTCTTTGTGTCTTTAGACTTGCAGAACCAGAGGAATGTGCTGGGATTGTCTCTTTTCTCCGCTCATCGGATACCTCTCATGTTACGGAGAGACTATCGTGGTTGGTGGAGAGTACCAGTCACGACTCTAAAATGAATAGAACATAGAAGAAGTAAACATAAACAAATGTGATACCCCTTGCATACAACTGATCACTTTTCTTAAACACCACTGTTGAACTGCATTATGTACACTGCCTTCATTCCTATTATTAGCATGTTTTGAGTTAAAAAAGCAGTTGTGCAGCCCCCATTTCTCTGCATGTATAAAAATGTCAGATGTCCATTGCTATTTCTTGTATTACCATCTTATAACTAGTCATCTATGGAGAAATATGTTAATGTGCGCTGAGTGCTCCAAATCTACTCAGTGCATATACATTGTTAATGCTTGCACCATGGTATTATATCGGCACATGCAAGGTGCAACGCACTTATAATGCTCATTATCATCATTATCATATACCATCATTTTTATTTTTAATACAATTTCGTTGGTTTGCTATAATTCATAAACCTTGGTATGGAGATAAATCATCAAATCATCGGTCCATGTAGTTGCTAATATGAAAGAATTATAAAAGCTTTTACGTTTTTTATTCTTCATATTGTTAAACATAGTTGTTTCTCTTTCCTTGAAACATGTGTGACAGATTCAGTTTTGACCCATAGACTCAGTGTATGTGTAATTTGCTTTCTGCTACATTGTGCATACCTCAAGACATTCTGTTTTCCACAGCCATCTTTAGAAACTGCGAGGCATTCACAAAGGCACAACTGTTTTCAAGAAGTGGTCTAAAACCTGCATCACAACATATTAGATAACAGCATTCCTCCACAAAAGACTGAATTAAAAAAACAGAACGTTCAACTTGCTTGAATTCTATGTATATTATGCACGTATAGTTATGATATAGACTCATTCATTTTTCAACACCTGAGAATGCAACATTTATAGAACTTTCAGATGCTGAGTGCACCATTGAAGACAATGATGTGACTCAGGGCCAACAATAGGTGATACACGTCTTCTGCTCTATTTTTCCAGTTTGATTTTTTTTGGTTCCTTTATTTTTATTTTAGAACATTCTGCCCACAGTGGATGGAAGATTCTGATTGAGTGATAACACTTCTGCCTCAGTCTATACCCGATGTTAAGGGTAATTTCCCTTTTTGCAAGCCCTTGCCTGCTGCTCAAGCTTACAACACACAAAAATGTCCTTTAACAAGCATTGTAGCCCTCAGCAGTGGGCAATAATGCAATAACATTAAATTGTTTGACTGGGCTTTGGCCCTGTATTACTGACATAAGATCTAGTATTGTGATAATCCGTAATCTCTGTTCAAAACACACCTTTGTTTTTGATCAAAGACTGGTACCGCCACACTCATTAAAAATGAAAGAGGAAGTGACTTAAAATAAATCCCTACAGGAAATAGTGTTAAATTAAATTAAATTATTTAAAATATGTAGAATATAAATAAATAAGAATGAAATACAAATGAATGTTAAAATATTTATAGTGTGTTTATTATTTAATTATAAAATATTATAATGCCATGTTTTGAATAAAAAAAAAAATGTGACCTTTGTGAATCGGTCCCTATATTTTTTGCATTGACATTGAACATCTAGAACCTCGTTGGCAGCTGTATCATATTCCATGATTTGGTGTCATATTGAGTAAAGGTATCCATGTCAATGGAGCATAAGCGAGACATAAGAAAAGTGCTTCATTCTAAGGTGCACCATTATAAAAATACAAAACAAAAAACAAGAAAGTCACCTGAGTTTGCATAACCCGAACACATCAGAGGTTCTGGGTTTTTTAACTGGTGTGGCTGTACCTTAATAAGGTGTTCTAGATAAGCAGGATTTCACATTGTAAGTTATTGTGGCATTACACTGTTCATATCTGTGTATACCTACAGTGAGTAAATATGATACCCAGCACATTTACAACTATGATAGATAAGTCATTTCCATTATTGCCAATACAAATCTCACCCTGATACATCTTTGTTCAAACCAGTACTTGTTGCATGCAGGCCCTTTCCACAGCATTCTATTTTCTTAATGTCTCCCCCTGTGGCCTAGTGTGCTATGTAAAAAAAACCCTGGTTAGCAAGAAGAGGGTTGCAATCCACCAAGATGCAATTTACTAGGAAGAGGCCCCATGAGCAAGTGAGAAGCACCTCATCGACTGGATATGGTGTTTGACAGCTTAGCTGTACCCTTGAATACTGACCTCACTGTAAGCGGCTGGATCCTTTAGAGTCCAGGTATTTCACAGCGCATGACTGGTAAATGAAAAAAAAACATTTCAGTGAAGGGAAAGCTCTTAACTTGCATCACACAGCAGGGTCTTGACAGAGTATTCTGTCTGTGTGAGCTTCATAAGGACTCCCATGCATGGTTGCAAGAATGTGACCTTAAAATATCCTGCAGTCTAGGGACCTGATTACAAATTAAGGTGTTATTTATTGAACCTGGTAAATAATGATACACTGAGTTTCTTTATTTATTGGGTGTGATAAACAGCACCTATTATGAGTTACTGGGGAATAACATGCAGAGTTTGGTGTCTAACACACCTGAATCTGCATGTCTCAGGTTTGAGCTGTTGAAATTTAACAAAGCTAGAGGTATTTAATGCATCCGATTGACTGTGGTAAATACCTTTTAACTCATAATTTCGACCAGCGTGGAACAGGAGTTATCCGCATGGGTCAGAATATAACAAGCAACTCATAATGTGTCTCTCAGTGTAGTGTGAAGAACATAGAGGTCACATCTGCTGCAATACTGTTTATTGTTATTATTTCACATTAATATCAGCTGAAAGCCATGCGCCACGTGGTGTTGGCAGCCTGTGGGTAGGGGGTTGGCCACGGCCAGGCCATCTAGCTAACTGTGCAGTGAGGGGTTTGCTGCCTGTTGAGGGGCTGGAAGCAGGACCTGCGGGCAATCTCTTGTCACACCTGACCAAAGGCCATGTGCAGCATGGGTTTGGTTGCTTCAGGTGGGTTTGCCAAGGCCTGGCTGACTCTGGGGGTTGAAATCAGGACTTTCGGCCAAAGGACATTCAAAACTTGGAGTTGGCTGCCTCTCTGGGGATTCAGCCAGTCTCTGGGGCCAACCCCCCGCTGCGCATGGCCAAAGGCCGTGCACCGCATGGAGTTGGCTTCCAGTGGGGGAGTTGGAAAAAGGGCCTAGCCTGCGGTCAATCTTGCAGCATAGGGTTGGCTGCCTGTGGGGGGTGGGAAGCAGGGCCTTGCTGGAGGTCAGGTCCTTTAGCTAACCCCCTGCCGCGCACGGCCAAAAGCCATTTGCAGCAAGTCACAAGCCTTACGTGTGGAAACTACAACTCATGCACAACAGTAACTTTAACTTGTTTCCCTGCCGTGCACTACTAATTACCCCATATGTTACATCACTCGTGACATTTTCTATGACAACATTAACAATATAACTGCAATATTTGCAATTAAATTACTGATGAGAAAACTGTGTATGGCGGGGCGTGAGTTATAGTTATCTTAGTGCACAAATTATAGTTACTTGAGATATCTACAACTGATGAATTTGTTTCACATATTAGGTTGTTACTGAACATTCCGCCTAGCTATCACACTACATTAACCTTCGCTTTCTTCTGGTTTGGGGAAGTGACATGCACATTGCATATTGTAAAAGAGTCCAGCGCATGCTCTGTGTGTCAAGAAGTGGCACCTCTGACTTTGGGATAAATAAGCACATTACACTTTTTAAGAGTGCACTTTATTCCCCTCTTCGAAGTTTGGTGTAATACTGGAAGATGGATGAGAGTTTCTCTCCTTGGTGATAGATTAGCACATGACACGTTATAGCACAGTGCACTGTGATTATTTGGGATTGGGGTGGTTTGCATGAAAAATGTTTAAAAAAAAATGCCAGAGTGGCCTAATAAAAAAACAGCCCACCGGAGGGATGCAACCTGGAAAACAGAAGGAAAAAATGATGAAATGGCCTATCAGAGGGAATGTGAGTGATTTTTGTCTGCCCATTGGAGAGTCTCAAAGGATGATGCGTAATAACACGGACAGACAAGATTGTTTCATTTTGAAACCGCAAATACCGATCTTTTGTGCAAAATAAAAAGAGCATCGATTAAAGAGAACATAATTCAAATGGTCAACCCCCTGGAGGGCCTCAAATTGAAAGAATGATACATGATAATATGGACACAGAAAAGTGGACCAACTGAATTCACAAAAACCATAATGCACAAAGGCGAACAAGTAATCTGTGAATGTTGGAAATAAGTTGGTTCACTGGGACATTAAATAAAAAAAACGAGTTTAAAAAAAAAAAAAAAAAAAAAAAAAACAACACACGAGAAAGAATACAATCTTTTGCACAAGAATAAAAATTTAGAAAAAATTGATTAGTAACAGAGAATATGTGGCAAATTTGTCGGCACACTGGAGGACCTCGAAGTGCAAAAAAGCTGCATAATGATATGAATACGGATCAGAGACTCGTTTGAAACCAAATAAATCACAATGCAATGGGAAACAACACAAATGCTAGATTAGAGCCGCAGTGTATGATATATGAAAGAGCCAAAGGAAATAACGAGTTCTGGGTTACAAAAAAATGGCATATAATGGTGATGGAAAGGGTTTTGTGTTCGAAAATAATGGATGCACAATTGAGCCAATGCAAGCATGCATAAAATAAGAGCTGCGAAGTTTTTGCTTCTTGGTAGCATGTTATTATGTTTATTTGCACTCTGCATTTGTAAAGTTTGTCACTTGGCTCGCATTATACATCTATTTGCACAACTGGACACGTAACCTGTTTTCTTAAAATAGTGGGAGTACAACTCCCAGGACAATAAAAGCCAAAACGAAGTGAGGTGAGCAATAGAAAGGAACATAAAAACTGTAGAAGGAATATGTAAATTACCCGTGCTCAAGGTCAAGGGTCAAGGGATGAAACGGTTAGGGTATTTGGTGTGTCTTACTCCTGTTTCATGATGAATAAAGGACAAATCTCAGTAAATCATTTGCGATGAGCATTGGACACAAGAATGTTAAACCCAGATCATCTTATCTGGGTGGGTCATAAATTTGTAAGGTTAAGACCTTTAACTACCTTGGAATTTCCCTTGATCATAACTTAAGTTGGCACAGCCTTCACACTAACAGGGTGACTCGGTGTCAGAGAGCCGTGAGTCCGTCTTTACCTTTACACTCTGGCTTACGTTGAAAGATCTCATCCAAAGGCATTCATTTTCCTAAAAAAACTGTGTAAAATACATCTTTGTGTTGCCTTGGTAAGTTTTGTTCAATGTGCGCTGAGAATCAGAAGTAGGTATGGGGCATCGTAATCTACTATGCACATCTCTTCTTGATCGTTTTATATACTCCACTCCAGTGTTATTTTGTGGAGAGTAATCTTTTAACTCTATCCCTTGGCATGGTGATCCAATCTCCATCTGTATTGCCTCTGGGATGACAAACGCTGTAACAGTTTTCTCCAACAGAGGTTGTATCTTTTGGAAAGCCATCAACAAGTTGAGCTCCACCACCAGGTGGCAGGAAGATCTGTTGATCTTTGCCATCATGGGCCACGCATCGAGTAAGGTTCCAAAGTTGACTTTGATCCTTAGCATGCTCTGGCTTCTTCTGTGGCTTCAGGGGCATTGGGACTGCTCTCCCTGTTGGTTGGCACGATGTGCACCTCATCACAATGTCTTTTACCTGCTCATATCACCCAGGGAACCTCACCTTATCCCAGAGGTGGGACTTCATTTTTTCTATCCTTTGGTGATCATCATTTCACAGTTCAACCCCTCTTGTTTGTCACTATTCATTCACGTCTCTGGGGTGTTCCTTTACTGGTTCTACTTAGTGCTTTCCAGACCCTCCACATGTGGGGTAGCCTGCTTTCATCATGTGTGTGAACAACTTCCATGCGTTCTACCAAAGAATGTCTCACTTTTTGAAGCCCATTGTTTTTCTGAGTGACTCTCTGTATCTGCTCTAGTGACATCACTCTGGAACAAGCACCCTGAACCACTAGTTCAGGTACTCCACTGAACCATTTCAGGTTCTTCATCCTTATGCCCAATGGCAAGTGGATGACATGATGGAAAGTGCACAGGAATCCATGCCCAGGGACTTATACAACTAAAATGGTAGCAGTTGCTTTGCCCCTCCTTCAATCTGTGGCAGCAAGTGTGTATCTGTGCCCCTAATTAGGGTGACCAGTGACTTGTGGTCTGTGATGACTTTGAAGTCTCATAGGAGATGAAAGTGGTGGCACCCTTAAGTTATTGCCAATGCTTCCCTTTCAATTTACGTGTACTGTGCTTCCTTGGCTGCATGTGCTCAATTGGTGTAGGCAAGCGAGGACCACACTCTGGTTCTTCCTCTTGTGTACGAACTGCCCCAGGCCTTATGGGCTGACGTCATCTACGAGCTCTGTGGCCATTAGGGATTGAAGTAGACTATGGGGGTATTGGTCAGAAGGGGTCTTTGATGTTTTTGAAGGCTGCATCCTCTGGCCCTCCAGTCTTCATGCGGCTGCTGTCCTGGTGAGGGTCCTCAAGGGTTCTGACCGTATAGCCAGGTTGGGCAGGAACCGCCAACAGTACCTCACCATCCCTAGGAAGCTGCACACTTGGTAGCATTTCATGGGGCAGGGGCATTTTTGATGGCATCTGACTTACTGTGCAAAGCAAATTAGGCCTATGTCCTCTGCGGTGTGGCAGCTGAGGCTGTCCCACTTCGGTAGTGACAAGAAGTCTTGTTGGTGCATCTCTCTTACCATGGTAAACAGTTACCTCCATTCCTCCTGCCAGAGTAGGCAGATGACTTTCTCCGCAGTGATAGAGTTAGACTTTTTTTTGATTTTGAGGACAGACTGTGAATGACATTCATAGAGACTCCTGTGTGTATGAGACCTGCGAGCAGGCCATCTATCTGCTGTGGGGTTCTAGCTTGCGGCTCTGATATTGACCTCCTGATCCTCGTTGCATCATTCCAGTGGGCTTCAAAGAGTTGCAACTGGGGATCACAGCCACCATCTCCAACTTGGCAACTGCTGCCTTCCTCCTTCATAGTAAAGCATACATAAAATGGTGGCTGTAACTCTTGAATTAATCTCCGCCACTGGTAATTACTCAGGCCATATATAAATAAATCTTGGCACTGCTCTAATGAGAACAATCCAGTCTGAACTGCCAGGCCAGATCCTCCCTGAACTAGAACACAAGCAACATAGGTCCTGTTTTTCAGTAGTTAGGACGGTCATTGCCAGGTATAGTTTGCTTCCATTGACACAGTGTGCACAGTGTGCATACTCATCACACTTATGGTGACACACGAGAGTATACAAAAAAGAGATGCATGGAATGCTTCAATTAATCTCAGATTCAGGTGATCACTCATGGTGAATTCTAGTTCATTGTTATTTTGCACATCATGCCGCCTTAGTTTAGACCCAGCCGTTTGCAAATCAGAGTTGCCCAGCTCCAATGGGAACACGCCAGACCAAATTGCCAAACCAGGTATTCCCTGAACTGAAGTAAAAACAACTTAGGACCAGTTTTGCTCCAGTTGATGTTCATCAGTTAGGTATAGCTTTTTTACAGTGAATCTCTTGTATACTTTAGTTCCTCCTTCTTAGGGCAGGACACGTTTGATCTTAATTTAGAGCAGTCAGCCCATGCTTAAGGAGTGGGACAGATAGCCATTTTGCCTCCTCTGCATCTGTGGGATCCTTTCAATTTGGAGGGTAGTGGGCCTTTAGAAGCCATCGGCTGTGAAGGTGAGAGACTGTCTTTTTTAAAACAAAATGATGAAATAGTGCACAAATTATTCCTACATTACTTGTATTTAAAATATGCTTTATGGTTTCTGGATTATTTTATTGCTTAAATGGCTTAATTGTTTCAATTATTTGAAAACAGAGAGAGGAGGAGTATGTAGGAGGTTCAGAAGTATATTTTGTGGATAATGGCTTTTTTGAGACAATGGTCTTCCTCTTTGGCAGGTCGAGATAAGTCCTTCTGTAAGGCAGAGTAATTTTACTCCAGGCATAACTAGATTCCCCTGCCTTCCAAATTTAGAGTTGTCTGCTAGCCCTGCAGACACCTCTAAACATTGGCAGGAACCAGCGTCACAGAGGTTCCTATCAATGTATTTAAAGATAGGCACTCTGTGCCATCAAAATGACTGCTTCGCCTGTCAAAGTTTTGACATGTTTCTTAAAAGGAGATCTTCTCATTGTGCAAGGACTATGCATGGGTGGCCCCTCCAATATGGCGGGGGAAGGCTGACCCCCGCCAGCAGCAGCTGCAAACCTTTAAAAATAAAACAATTGGTGGACTTTTTCCCTTTTGCAGGGTCATCCCCACTCTTTTTGCATCCTTCCTCCTATCTTTTCTGACCTGTTTTGTTGGCTTTAGGACTCTTGACACTTTACCACTGCTGACCAGCGCTAAAGTGCATATGCTCTCTGTGTAAATTGTATTGTTGATTAGCTTATCCATGATTGGCATATTTGATTCACTTGTAAGTCAATAGTGAAGTGCACTAGAGGTGCCTAGGGCCTGTAAATCAAATTCTACTAGTGGGCATGCAGCACTGGTTGTGCCACCCACATAAGTAGCCCTATAAACATGGCTCATACCTGCCACTGCAGTGTCTGTGTGTGCAGGTTTGATCTGCCAATTCGACTCTCCAAGTGTACTCACCTGGGCCTAAACCTTCCATTTTCTTACATAAAAGTTAGCCCTAAGGTAGGCCCTAGGTAGCCCCATGGGCAGGGTGTAGTGTATGTGAAAGGTGGGACATGTATTTATGTGTTTTACATGCTGTGACAGTGAAATACTGCCAAACTCGGGTTTCACTGTTGCAAGGCCGATCTCTCTTATAAGTTAATATGGGGGCTGCCTTTAAATGTTGTTAAAGTGCAGATTCCTTTGGGAGCAGAGAGACATGTGGAGCTTGGGGTCTCTGAACTCACAATTTAAAGATACATCTTTTAATGAAGTTGTTTTTTAGATTGTGTGTTTGAAAATGCCACTTTTAGGAAGTAGACATTTTCTTGTTCAGTGACTTTCTGTGTTTTGTGGATTACCCGTCTGTGTCAGTTTGAGAGCCGGGCTGCTTGCACCTCTCTCTATACAGTGACACAAAGAAGGCCGGGGTGTAGCCTGCATATTCTGATGAGACATCTGTGCTGGAGGGGAAGGGAGAAGTGACCATTCACACCTAATGGGGCTGTGCTTGCCCTGTCACAATGGAGTCTCTAACCTCCTGGTGTGTGGCTGGGGCCTGGACTGAACAAGAAAGGATTTCACAGACATTGGAGACTTTACTTTGAAGAAGGCCTACTTCAAAGGGAGAAAGGGTTACAAGAAGAGCACCCCAAACCTCAGACTTTAGATTACTTCAAGGATTCAAGAGGAACTTCTGCCTGGAGAAGAGCTGAAGAGATGTGCTGCCCTGGCCTATAACTGTGCTAGGCTATCCTGCAGTTGCTGCTTCTGCCTGTGCAAGGGGACAGACACTGGACTTAGCTGCATTCCTGCTTGAGAAGTGACTCCAATGGCTTGGAGTAGAGATTGCCCCCTATTTGAAGCCTCAGGGACAGCAATGGCTTCAACAACCAGACATGAGTCTTCTTGCAGTGGACTCTAGCTTGCCAGAGGGTGCCATTCCAGTTCCTGGACCCCTCTAAGTGAATTCTGGAGAGAAACCTGTCTACCGACACCTGACGATGCCAATCGACTTCGTAAAGGACACTGCTACCCGGCCGTGGACCTCACTTAGTGTGAATCTGACGACCCTGTGAGCTGACGCTGCTACCCCTGAACCATGACGCTGACTGCCCCGAGGCCGTGGACCTCCTTGAAGTCCGACGGACCTGTAGGCCTCATGTCGCTGCAACTGCTGATCTTGCCCGACTTCTGCCACCGGAGTGTTGTAAGTCCAACGTTTGTGACGATCCAACGCCATCTCAGCGCATGCGGCACTGTGACATCATCGCGACCCCATGAGGTCACCCCGAAGCATCGTAACTCCGCCGGACTTCACATCTGCTGGAACCAGGGGACAGACTTCGCATCCGACGCCGCTTCACCTCCACTGTCCTGTAGAGAGGAACAGACGCTGCATCAGAACCAGCGAAGCCACTCTCCCCGACTCCGTGCACCAGTCTGTTTTCTACTCGTTCTGAGGGTACTGTACCTGGGGGCGGACTGACTCTGTAAACAGCGCCACTGACGTTGGATTGTAGGAAACGACTTCGTTATGATGCAGCATTTTACCAACTTGAAGTGTTTTTACCTCAAATCAATGTTTTCTTGCTCTTAAATGCTAAATTCGTATTTTTAGGAGTACATTGTGTATTTATATCGTATCTGATCTTGTTTATTTAGATAAAATATTTAATATTTTTCAAAACCTGTGATGTGTCATTTTGTAGTGGTTCACTGTATTACTGAGTGTGTGTTGGTACAAATACTTAACACATTGTCTCTGAAGTGAAGCCTACCTGCTTGTGCCAAGCTACCAAGGGGTGAGTGGGGGTTAACTGAGTGTGATTCTCCTTTACCCTGACTAGAGTGAGGGTCCTTGCTTGGATAGGGCATAACCTGACTGACAACCAAAGACCCAATTCTAACAACGACGATAAACAATGTCTATTATCGTTTTATTTTTAAAGCAGTGGGGCCATTGGGGTGAAGATCAATGAGGGGAGTGCACAGAGCACTCCCTTCAGTGCACATGTATGTTTGGTCGGCTGTCTCAGGCATGCCCAGGCTCCCAGTCTGCCATGGAGCGCCCAGCCTGGGTGCTCCAGCCAATCATAACGCTGCTCGGAGCAGCTTCATGATTGGCCTCAGGAGCCTGTGCCTGGATTGCAGTGGAGAGCGGCAGTACGATTAAAATGAGTTGTTTAAAAAAAATATATATATATTTCTTTTTTCCCCTCACCCTGCCACTGCCCATTTGCCAGCCACAATTGTGATTGTGACAGGACGATTACTGGTAAGCAACCTGGCAGTCCTCAATAGCTTCAGCATTTGCCTGCCTCTTCCTTCTGTGGCTCTTCCCTACCATTATCTTCACCAGCCCATTTCGAAGACTTGCTAGAGCCCTCCTCCCCCTTGACCTAAATTTTGGCTTATCCTTATCAGTGCTCTATGTGGAGTAGATTCACTGCACATCCTTTGTTCATTTTGTGGTCAGTATGTATTCTGCCTTCTGGGTCCTATGAAGGGCCCTGTAGAGAGCAGAGACGCAGTCTAGTCTCTCCACGGGATCCTTTGTGACACGGAAGGTGTCACAGGGACGGAATTGGTGGGAGGGAAACAGGGGAACGGAGTTAGGGGAGGGTTATATATAGTTAGGTAAGGGGAGGGATAGGCCTCTTCCGTAAATAGCCAATCGCACTGTGGGAAGTTGCCACATGCCCACCTGACACAGGCTGTATGAGTTGGGGAGGAGTGCCTAGGGGAGCATGTTTGGGGTTGGGTGCGGGTTTGCCAGTTTAGGGCAGATTGCTGACAGGGGGCAGTTAATGGCAGAGGGTGGAGAGTCAGATGCGGGCCTGGCCACCCTTCCAAGGGGGGGAGAAGAAGCCGGTGAAGGATGAGGCTCTTGTGGTAGTAAAGTAAATTAGGCCTCCCCACCTATTGGCTGGACAGTTAAATGCAGCCATAATTTGGACTCATTGGGACCCTAATACCTCTGGGCTCCAGTGCCACTGCACCTGCTGCACTACTGAGAGCTATGCTCGTGATTGGGCACAGGCCGTGATGTCTTTCATCAAATTAAAAATATCTTTAAACTGTGCTGAAGTGAAACCTTTCTGTATTAGATCAGTGCAGCCCAGCACACTCATTGGTCAGTTCTAAATGGGCCAAATGCACTACAATCTGTTAACATATATGATAAATAACAATTAGATTCCAATAATACAGATTGCTTGTCGGCTGCTAAACAGTCCTGCTCCTCTGGCTATAACTGGTGCTGCACTGGAGTTCAGCCCGCACTGTGCACTGCT
This sequence comes from Pleurodeles waltl, assembly GCF_031143425.1. Lineage (NCBI taxonomy): Eukaryota > Metazoa > Chordata > Amphibia > Caudata > Salamandridae > Pleurodeles > Pleurodeles waltl. Next base: position 42,462,943 of record NC_090450.1, read on the forward strand.
GGTCTTATGCACCAGATGCTACGCAACCAATGGCAGACCTAAGCAGTAACGGGATTATGCATGTGGCAACATAAATGGCTGAGTGAAAGAGATGAAGGAAACAAACTTTGATTTGTCAAATCCTTTTTTATTGCTTTGGCAATGCAGAAAATATTGCACAACGGAGCCCAGGTAGTATCTAGCTGATGGCTGATCTGCAAGAGGCAGACCCATGGCAACCATCAATAGTTTTTTGATAAGTTGAATGCTAAGTCTGAGAGATGGAATAGGAACATCATCTTTCTGAGCCCTGTGAGGTCAATGGTCCCCTACAGATATTCAGAAGCAAGAAGGAATGGGAAATGGAGTTCCCAGGACTCCCACCCAGAACATAATCCCATGGTGAACAGGTCCTTCAAATAGGTTATAGAGAGGAATGGAGGCAGGGGACCTTTCGTGCTTCCAAAGAAAGTGGTTAAATTCAAGGCGCAAGCGGGTATATTAGATGCTTTTGCGAGACCTAAGTAAAATGGGCCCCACATAGCCCAAGCTCTTGTTTCTAAGTTTAAAAAAAATTAAGCATTGACAGAGAAAATAGCAGTGCAGTGCAGGATCCAGCACTATTTAGCAGTATAGCTCTGTTAGCCATGTCTTCAATAATGAACAAGACCGGCTTGCTTCAAAATCTATAACATGCAAACTAGATGCAGATTGGGACAACAAAAGCTGCGCTGGGGCAGAGTCAAGGAGACCCCTGCCTTGATTATCATTGGACGGATGAAATAAAAAAGGGGGCTTCACATTTGGGGATTAAGTAACCACTTCACTTTGGAAGTAGCTCAACCAGACTCGGAGGAGATCCCTGTAAACAGAACCCAAAAGTTCCACCGAGAGGGCTAACATCAAACTTCCACTGAACTGCACTTGACACCTGTCCGAGAGAGGCAGCCTAGGCTACCTCCCAAACCACAGTAATTGTCAGTTAAGTTCCCAGAGTACCAATTTAAGTGTCCTCAGACTTTACAAAGTATTGTGTTGTGTGTTAAAGGTTAAGTGCTCTTTCAACTATAGAAGCACTGTCTTTTGAATGATTTATTGATTGGTAGTATATGTTCTTTTAAATACTGTGCTCTAACATCACACTAACTCCATCAGTAATCCTTGGACTGCTTGACTCCACTACCCTGAGGTTCAAACACTAAAGGAGTATATTTCATTTTCAGTTTTAGGCTCAATAGTAGAGTAAAGTGCAATACAGTAGCGGTAAAAGGTTCTGAGTGATGGAACCAGAACATAGACACCCCATCTACCCTGGGACTTCTGAACAAGTTTTCGCACTGTGAGACTGTCGTTTGTCTTTTCCTGGTTCTTTGTAAAGAAAAGGATTCCGAGACCCTCTGAATTCATTTAGGGACCTTGTTCACAGTTTCATCCATCCTACTCGACTGCAGTCCTTTGTCGGTATTGGGATACCACACTGTTGGTACAACTTAAATGAATTTTGACGGCTCCTCCGCCCTATCTGCACCCCAATATTCATTAAATGTTTCTCTCTATGAAGTGAGGACTGGCTGTACCAGTCTGGGCACAAAGACAACCCTGGTTACTACCTTAAGTGTTTAAACTACCATGTTTATTTATCAGAATACAACTAGAGAATAATCACTAAATGAGATATTATATTATATTACAATACAAATAAAACATTATATTAAATAACTATAGCCTTCATCATGTTTTGAGGGAAGAGGTGGTTAGGGTGAAAGGAGAATAAATACATGCTAAATAATATCACTTATATATGGAAAAGTAATATCCTCATAAACTATAAGATAGCACACTAACTTAACAATTACAAATATTTCCTGCAATTCACAAGGGTTGAAAATTTTCAGGCAAGGTATTACTGGTAGATAATACATCTTCCTTTGTATGTTTGAGAAATGGGGTCAAAGGTAACCATAATATTTGAGCATTTTTCAGATGTAGAACACTGAGACAAATAGGTACTGTCGAGTGTATGTTATAAACAAATACTACCCCCCAACCTTTATAAGATAATTCAGATGAGCATTTCCAGTTAAAAACAATTTGTTGAAAGGCAATTGGCAGGAGAATGTCTAATAAATTGTAATCGAGGAAGGAAGGGGAAAATTAGCTAGATAAAGTACCCACTAAAGGTGGATAATCTTAAAATAATGTTGTATGTGATACATTTTTCTGATTTGGGACCAACCTTTGTGCCAAAAGGAAAGTGTGAATGGACATCTAAATAGTATATACATAATGTCACTATTGGGGTGATTGCATGGCCAACCTTTAGAAGAGGTATGTGGTGAAACTGTGGAGCATCATATGGGGGCAAAAGACAGCCTACGGTAGAGGAAAAATATGGATTGTGTAATACCAGTTGTTCTGGAAATTTTATAAATCTGTGACCAAATCCTACTCCAAAAGGGAATTTACCATAGCAATCCAAGATCTTGGTCACAAGATAATGCAGTTTTGTACTTGGTTCTAAGTACATCCAAAATTGAAATAATTTTATAAAAAAGCAGAGGCTCTAAGTCTAGCAGTAAGAGGTTTGGTTAAGTCTGACGTGTGAGGAAAAATGACGGGAGTACGTAGCAAATTAAAATATGCATCTAGTATAGGATTAAGAAGCAATGAAAAACAGGTGTGAAGAGATTGAGGACAGCTGAAAAGGAGACTAAAATGGGGGAACAAACTAGGAGCATAATTTTCAAACAGATGTACAATTCACATTGCACATTTATTTTTCCAGAGGTGCCAGAAAATTCAGCCTTTTTAGTAATTTTAATAGGTTTTTATACCATATAGACATAGTAAGAAACATAGAAGGTTTTGTTGCTTTAGGAACAAAAGGAGTTTTGATCAGAGCATTAGTATGATGAAAGATAATACTTCTTTAGGAGAAAAAGGATAAAGAAGAGCTCCCTCTACCTCCACCCTTAGGGGAAAAGAGGCGTGAAGATGAGTCAGAAAGACAAACAGAAGATTGATATAAACCAAAAGCTTTGGAATATTGATAAAAATCTGGGAAATGTACTCCTCCATCTAGTTTTGATTTTTAAAAAGGGATAGAGAGACACTTCCTTTCTTATTATTTCATAAAAATGTAGTAAGTATGGAATTAATACTGTTGAACATAGTTGTAAAAATATGAACTAGCATCACAGAAAGAAGATATAGCAAAAAAGGAGCTATCAACATTTTATTAGAATCTAACCACCCCCCATAAAGACAGAAATAGGGGGTTCCAGGAAATGGAAGAGTTTCAATTTGAGTGGGAAGTTATTTGAAATCGATCATAATGGAGTCTTGTATTGATTTTTTAGTAAACCAGATACCTAAATATTTAATTCTAGAGGATGCTGCCCACAGAAAACAAGTTTCCATAAAAGAATGTTTGAGGGTATATTTGTTGAGTGGGATATTTTCAGTTTTATCTTTATTAATTTTATATCCCAAGACTTTAGAAAAGAGAGTTAGTTGTCGAAGGAGTATTGATAGAAGTTTCTGGAGAAGAGATAAAAATGAGTACATCATCTGCGTAAGTTTTAGTTGATGATCTCCAAAGTGATAGCCAGGTATAGAAGATTAAGAACGAATGCGGAAAAGAAAAGATTTAAGTGCTAGGACAAATAATAAAGGGGAAAGAGGACAACCTTGTCATACACCACATTGAAGAGGAAAGTATGTAGACATTTTCCCATTAACAATAACAGAGGCATGTGTTGAATGATAGAGAAAGTAAATTAAATTATTATTAGAGGCCCAAAATCATGGCAAGTCAAAGATTTCAACATAAAATCACAATTTATTTTGTTTAAAGTTTTCTCTGCATCTATTGTAAGTGCAGCAAGAGGAGTATATAAAGGAGGAGATTTACTAAGTATATTGAGAAACAATCTAGTATTATTTGATGCCAACCTCCCTTTAATGAAACCAGATTGTTCTTTTCCAATAAGATGAGGAAGCAATTATTCCAATCACAGCTAGCAAGAAGTTGAGCAAAAATCTTATAGCCTACATTTACCAGTGAGATAGTCTATAATTTTTACAATGTGTAGGATCTTTGCCATCTTTATGAATAAGGCAAATTGTGGTTTTCTGAAATGTACCATAAGTAGATTTAGATTCTATAAGATAATGAAAAAGACATATCATATGAGAAAGGATAATGTTAAAAAAAAAAGTGTTAAAAGAATTCCACAATAAAGCCATCTGGTCCTGGTGTTTTCCCTTCCCTTTATTTTAGTAAGCTTGATGCATGAGCAACTTCATCAAGAGTATCAATCGCCTCCAGAGTGTCAAAATTTAAATGAGAAGATTTAGAGTATGGGGTTTGTTGCAGATATTCTTCTATGTGAAATTGATCAATTGTATGTTGGGGAGAATATAGATGTTTATAAAAGTTAACAAAATCATTTAAGATATCTTGATATTTTGTCACTGGCATACCTTGAGAGTCAACTATTCAGTAGCTTGTATGATGTTTCTTCTTCACCTTTAGATAATTAGCTATTAGTTTACCAACTTTGTTCTTCCCAGCATAATAACAAGTGCTACTTCTAAAAAAAATAGGTGAGGCATCGTTGGTGGAGATAGAACTGATTTGTAATTTGTCTTTAAACAGATTTTGGAGATCAGTTTTGAATTTGGAAGACAAATATTTAAAAGTTTTAATTGAAGACAATAGTGATGTGTATTCTTAGATATGACCTTTCTTCTTTTTTTGCTACATCGTCTATACTAAAACCTCGAGCAGCTGCCTTAAATGCATCCCACAATAAAGGAGGAAAAATAGATGAAGAGTCATTAAATAAGTGATACTCAGAGGTAAATGATATGAAGGAGGAAGAGAATTGTTAACCTTTTTTAACAATGAGTAGTTAAATCTCCATCTATGGGTGTCAGAAGGGGGGCGCAAAACTGTGATAATCATGGTATGATCTGAGAGTAGTATGGGGCTAAAAACTGATTGGACAATGGATTGTGATAAGGGTGAAGAGATAAAAATGTGGTCTAATCTTGTAAGTGTGCCAGGTGAAGCGGAGTAAAAGGAGTAATCCCAGGAATTTGGGGTTAGAGATTCTCCCAGAGCCAACTAGTGTGCTTTGGGGAATAGCAGATTGAAATTGTTTATGCATTTTATTGGGGAAAAAGTGACCTGGGGTTGTCTATCTAAAAAAGGATCCATGGTTTGATTAGAATCACCTCCTATAATAAAGTATGAATCATGATATTGTATACATTTTGTTTGCAATTGTGGGCCAAAATGTGTAATCCGGTTTTGTTGGAGCATATATATTCAAAACAGTTAATGGTATTTTAGCTATTAAAAAGTTAACAGCAATCCATGTACCTTTGTCATCATTTCCTTGTGAGAGTACAGACATATTAAGATTTTTCTTGCATTTTGTATTGGAGGTGGGAGAGACAAAAACTGAACCCACCCAACTTCTGTTAAAGTTTAAAGCTTCAGGTTCAGTACAGTGAGTTTCTTGGAGCAATATTTGACTAAATGGAATATTATTCTCTGCCATGTAACTGTGTTCATACATCCTTCAATATTCCATGAGATTACTCTGAATGTTACAGCATAAGTATATTAAATAAATCATGAGGAGCAACCAACATGGAAAAACATTAGAATTAGAATAAAGAACAGCATAGAAGAGAAAGAAAAAGTGAATAGTAATATATAATGGTATGAGGGGGAGAAGAGAAAAAGGAAAATAGGTAAGCAAAATAGAGGGTAAGAGAAAAGAATATCAAAAAGAGAGAGTACATGAACAAAATGATGACAGAAAAAGCATACCTGAGAAATATGACAAGGGAGAATGGGGTAGCAACAACGCAGATGATGGTGGCACAGCCAATGAAGGGATCATGAACCACAGCAGTATGAAAAATAAGCAGGAGGGGAATGAACAAGGTACATAACTATTATGGACCTGTAAAAGATAAATAAAGAGCATTTTAACATATATATTGCAAAATCAATTTTAAGCGATAAGTATAAAAATACAAGTTAGTAACAGATAAATCAAGTCTAACTAACTTCTAGCGTGTGGAAGGACCAGCAGTTTCCATATTATGGAAAGTGTGAGAATAATAAACTTTTTAGGGTCAGCTGGATTTTCATACAACATGGACTTCTTTTGATAACTGAGCTTAAATAGGCATGGGTGAAAGAGACCATATCGAGCTCCCAAGTTGGGAAAGCAGGATGAAGACTAAGAAATTCTTCTGTCTGCTGGCTGTAGCATTAGAGACATCTTGAGTAAGAAAAATCTTCCTGCCCAACCATATAATTTGTTTTTTAGATTTGCCAGCATTGAGAACTTTGAAGAGATCAGTGAATTCCCAAAATAGGATAATAACTCCTCTCGCTTTAGCATGAGATGTTGGTGTAGAAAGACAAGGACTCAATCTGAGAGCTCTTTTAATGTTGAGAACAGTAGAGGGAGGAAGGTCCAACAATAGGGGAAGAACGGATGCAAAAAAGGAGACAGGATTCTTCTTCAGTGCATTCAGGAAGAAAATATATACAAAGATCATTGCACCAGTTTCTGCTTTCCAAGTCTTCTGATTGTTTCTTTCATTGGAGAACCTCCTTTTTCATAGTTACAATTTTACTGGTTTTGTCGGTCAACTATCTGTTTTTCTATCAAGGACATCCATGTTCAACTATCTGTTGTTCTATCAAGGACACCCACATTTTCATGAGAGATCATTTGTTGTCAAGGTGCTGGATGTGCTTATTTATTTCCTCCACAAAATGATGTAAGGCTCTGATTTCCACCAGCAGAATGTCCATTGACACAGGAGATGGATCTTTTTCTGGTGAAGGAGGATCTTCTTTTAATTTTTTGCTGGTGGAAGGATGAGATTGTGTCTTCATTGAGGATAGAAGCAAAAAAGAACAGATGATGGATGGAATGCTGGGCAATGCAAACATTCATCCTAGTCACAAAGATCTTGGTTGAATCCATTTTTTTGTCCCCCAAGCTAACCCAGTTTGGACCCAGCCATACGCAAATCAGTCTTCATCCTGCTCCCTGTGGGAATAGTCCAGCCTGAGCTGCCAAGCCAGGTCCTCCCTGGACAGGAAACAAGCATCCTGGGACCAGTTTTGGGTATCACCCTTCATCAGCCAGGCTAGCTTGAATCCAGTGGCACAGTGAGCACAGAACCCACATCTGGGCATACCCTTCCCACTTATGATGATAAATGCAAAAAGAACAGATGATGGATGGATTGCTGAACAATGCACACATTCACCACAATCACAAGGTTCTGGGTTTAATACATAATTTTTTTTACTGCAAACCTAGTCCCAGGATGCTTGGTTCCAGTCCATGGAGGACCTGGCCTGGCAGTTTGGGCTGGACAGTTCCCATTGGGAACAACATCAGGACTGATGTCCATATGGCTGGTTCCAAACTGGGGTGGTGTGTTGGGCAAAAAACGTCTCTGTTGGCTTATTGTTGCTTTTTATCGTCATCTGAAAGCATTTGGACTTCACTATTTACATCAGGACAACAAAACAAAGACCGGAGTCATTTAATGGCGTAGACAAAGTGGGCTCTGGCCCAGGACCCCAGCGTTCAGGGTGCCCTGATAGAGCCAGCTCTATTCTGCAGAGAGTCTTGATCTGATGAACTTGAATAATTATTAAATAGACTGCTTTAAATACTGTTTGCCTTTAATTTATTTTAATGTGGGTGATGTGTTAGAGTCTATTACAGGCATTTTGCAGAGAAAGATCAAAACAGGACCTCACATATGGGAAATGGGAGGGTGACATTGAGAGTAGTTGCAGGTACATCAGTGAGCGGTTGCTGTGCTACAATATTAAAAACATGTCACTATCCTTAAATATAAGATGTAAACACATTTAGAATTTGGACGGGTGTGCCTGTAATCTGTCAGTGACCAGGCCGAAGAGGACATGAAAGCTGAAACTGGATCATTAATTCAAAGCAGGGGCCCCAAAAACGTTCAGCCTAGGCCCCCCCAAATCCTTAAGATGTCCCTGACAAAGACTGGCAACGAAAGTGAGCCCTGACAAAATTGTTCTTACCAGCCTCATACATTAGGAGGCTGTGGCCAAAATTCCTTACGGGACCTTCAAAGATTGTGTCATGATAGCACTTCTAGACGAATGGCCAGTCCTTGTTGTCCCAAACCCATATTTAGGAATATGATGGGGTGCACTCATTGGTCTGGGTAAATCTGTGTTTTAATTATTTAATTAATTTTAATTTATGTGGCATGTTAAGCTTGGGAAAGTATAGCGGCACATGCTTATTTTAAAAATGTGACTAAAAAAGTTTTGATTCGAAAATAATAAATATTTCCTGGTGGTCATAGTGTAAAATAACCGGTGCTTTCAGTATGTAACCCTTTTTTTAGGTCGAGCCTAGACAGCACTGGCGCTGCCGCTTAGTGACCTGTTGTTTTGTAGTTTGTGGGCTCAGTGCCTGCCCCCTACTTTGCATTTGTCGGTGTCATTGTCCTTCAGATTTCCTTGCTTGTAATTCGTTAAACTTGTCTCGTTGTCCCACCTTTTTGGAAATTGTTATCGCCCATTGGAGCAGCGCCGCAGGACTTGTACTCTTCCACTTGTCCCATTTTATTTTCTATCTGAGAAAAAAAAAAAAAATTGGAATTCCCATCAGCGGTCGTGTTTTGTTTTATCCTCGAGGCAGTGTGTGCTTCACGATCGCCGCTCTTTACCTTGCAGCATTGTGGCAGTATTGGGAGGTGTTCTTACTGTTGGATGAATTAGTAACATATTTTTAAACAAACAGTATCATGTCCCTTGTGGAAAGGAGCAATATTTATGTTTAAGGTTCGTACATAGCACTTGCTGTATTTATTTTCTGTGTGATTTAATTTCACTTGTAACATTATAGCAGTTTTGGGAGGACTTTTTACTAGTCGCTTTCGCGGAGATAAATTGCTTTTTTCATCACTTTATTTTACTAACCATGTGTGAAAGGTGCGCTATTTAATTTTTGTGTATAGCGCTAACTTTATTTATTTTTTCGTGTGACTCTAAATCTTTGTTGTGTTTTGTTTTCATCCTCAACGTGGCATCCGCTTAGCAATCACCGCGCTTTTTCTGGAAGCATTATGGCCGTATGGGGACGCGTTCTTATTCTCGGTTGAATTAGCATCATACTTTAAAACAAACAACAGTACTGTGAGAGAAATTTAGTTTTCAGCACTTTAATTTACTAAGTAGCTGTGAAAAGGAGCACTATTTAATTTTTGTACATAGGGACAGCTTTATTTTCTCCCGTGTTATTTCAAATCTTTGTTATTTTTTCCTACAGAAAAACAATCTCAAAAACTAGGCGAACGCTTCACGAAAGCAGCGCTTTATCTTTTAGCATTGTGGCTGTTTTGTAAAGTGCCTTCATGGTCGGAAAAGGAATCAACATATTAACACATATTAACACAATAACAGTCACAAACTACAGCATCGCGTTTTGAGTGAAAAGGAGCACAATTTACTTTTCAGGTTTGGACGTTGGAACCGCTTGATTTCTTTTTGGTGTGATTACATTTCATCTTTAAACAACATTTCATCAACGCGCCTCAACGCGTACCTTGTTTTCGCTTCTGTGGGCATATGGTCACTTCTGCTTTTCTGACGCTTTCAGAGGTCTTCCACTTGCTTCTCCCATCTAGAGCTGCAAACCCACACTATTTTTAAGATTGAGCCTAGATAGCACTTTTTGTGGGGATATGTGTCTTTACTCAGTGTCTTCTTGTTATTTTTGTTGTCCTCAGCCTTTTGCTGGCTTTCAAAATTGCAGCATTCATAAAATACACTACAGAGCATACTAGCTATGATACTGAATAACAGTCAAAGGACATAAAATAACATTTACGTATATGCAGTGCTTAATTTGTGCTTGTTGTTTCTGGTGCAGAGCACCGTCACTTATTTTTGAGGGCCAGAACTTTTTTTTTGCCTCAAGCATTTATTGCGAGCAAAAGACACATAATGGAAAGAGGGAGGAAAAGAAAAACGAAAAGTGTCACAAAGGGAGAAAGCAGAAAGCTGCAAGAGTGAGCTGGAAGGGCAGGGAGTGACTGTAAATGGATTAAAGAGGTCTGATATGGCTTCAGGATTACGCTGCCTCTGTATTCCATATTCGCACATTAAATTGCAGCAGCCGCGTGTTTAAAAGGAGGGCTTTGGGCACCAGCACCTTTTTATTTACAAATGAAGCACTATGTATATGAGGAGCACAACAGATGCATTCTTTATTTAAACTTTACAAAATGGAAAGCTTTGTATGGTGTGTTAAATAGTGTAGAGGCCTTTTCATTCAAATACATTCTATTTTTCGGTACCCTAAATACTATTTAACCCTCTCCTGCCCCACCAGACTACTTGTTGCTAATTTACTTTTGTTCAGGGTAAAAAAAAAATCTTTCAGCAGATGGCTCTAAAGGTCAAATGTGTTCCTTCTTATGCCTTTAGGCTACCTTTACAATGGAAACCAATCCACATGCACTCCCATCTGTTTAGATAGCCATATCTATCCTACATGAAAGAGAAAATGAGCTTCGCTGTAAGGATCTGTATCGCTCCTCATACTTGCACTTATGTGTAAACATGGCAAGAATTGCCCTTAATCACGGGCTCTAAAAATTCACATAGAGACTGGAACAGAGTTGGCAACCGTCCAAATTATTTGATGTACATTTCAAGATACATTTGCTGTAACTGTGGTGTCTCTGACGCTTAAGCAAAAATAAACTGTCTTAAACTAAATCGGTCCAATGTATATGTAGCCGCAAAACATCGGCAATGGTGTTTGTACACTTACTCGCTCTGTTTGCTACTTGGCTTTACTCTCTAAAAAAGGAATTTAAAGTAAGAGAACCCATCTTGGAAGGGTGCATTTGTCACTTTTATGACAATGGACTATTACTCATGTTTCTGAGGACAAAAACTTACAACGTGCATCATCGCAATATCTGTCTTTCTCTTCAGAGTACATGCTGGCCCTTCTGCAACTTTTATGCTACTCATCCACTCACACGCTACTTCTGTCACAAAAGGTTAGGGCCTGCTTTGCCGAGCTGCCATTGTGTAACAAGCAAGCCTCACAGCACTTGGATTGTATATGGGTGCCTTTCCTTGCTACTTACATGGATGTGTAACCTCACTGACGCCACTCATTATCCATATTTTGTGCCTCACATCTTGTTGTGTTTACCAACGTACATCACGGTGTAGGTGTTTTCTAGTTTTTTTTTTTAATTGTGTTAGCAAGCAACTCTGATGGTAGCATGGTGAAAGTGGTATTCTATTGGAATTAGCATGGCAAATGCTAAATTACAGCATTTTTATTTTTTGCTGCAGATAGAGGAAGGAGGTAAATGGAAGTGCTTTACTTATATGCAGGGTTTGAACTATGTGGCAGGAGAGGACCAATTATGTAGCAGTATATAACTCCAATTATGCATTTACAACGCCAATCGCTCCAACTCTCGCAAATGCGAGACCTATTGCATTACAAATGCTTGTTTTCGTTTGCGCCAATTCATGTTTCTTAACCCAATATCTCTTCGTTGACAAGGATTAACAAAGTAATCCAACTGTCCAATTCAAATACTGTGCTCTATTGCCACCTTGCGGTAGGATTGAGAAAGGATAAAATAGCTTTACATTCGAAAAATATTCGCAGACAAATGCGTGACGTAACCCACCTGTCTAGATCCATCTACAGGAAATACTCCAGGATGCGGCCGAGGCTGGGTGAGGGATTCACAGCCTTTAAAAAGGGGTGTTACTAAAGGTGTAGATAAATACATTAAAAAGGTGGGTGCATGGAATCGATGTGCGCACGAATACCGCAAGGTATGGGTGCAACAATCCGTAAATGTTAAGTGCCAGTCAGGGACGGCTTTAGGGGGTGCGACTGGTGGGGTGCACTGGGCGCTGAACTCAGAAGGGGTCCTTTATTGAGCAATAACTTTAGATTTTTAAAAGACCTGCTATGGAGTTCCTTGTGCGTCCTGCTTTCAGGCAGCAATAAAAATGTCAAGCTAACTCATGTGATTAATGTTCCTGCTAGAGAGGGTGATGGAAGTTTTGTCTAGTAGCAGTTTTGACTCTATATAGTTGGGCAGAAGGTTTACAAGCCTGCTGTAAAGAACAGATCTGTATTTTATGTGGATTGCTGAGTGCAGTAGTAAATCCAGCCTTTACCAGTGCTTTAAAGCAAATGAAATCTATGTGAGAGAGGGGCCATGGAGAGATGTGAGCACCTTTGCTAGGTGATAGTGAAGGAATCTGAGGAGGAGGCCGTAGGACCGTGCCAAAAAAATTGCCACACCATCAGTGCTAAAGCCTTGGTTCCAATACGAAAACGGCACGTGCCTCCAAGCATCATTAGATCAGTTATTTGACAGAACTGTTTGTGAGTCACAAGTAAGGACACCTGGGGTAATGAGAGGCTTTGGGGAGTGCTGACTCCTTCTCTGTTCTGGTTTATGTATGTTGCAAGCCAGGCATGCGTGTAGGTGGGTAGCTGTTTTAAGTAGGCTGTGAAAGTTGGGGTCCCAAAAGGGTGTGTTGAATATAATAGGAAGCACAACTAAAAATTATTTATATAAAGCACAATGGGGCATATTTATACTCTGTTTGCGCCGGAATTGCGCCGTTTTTTGACGAAATTCCGACGCAAAGCTAACTCCATATTTATACTTTGGCGTTAGACCCGTCTAGCGCCAAAGATCTTGGAGTTAGCATCATTTTTTAGCGTGGACACCTACCTTGCGTTAATGATATGCAAGGTAGGCGTTCCCGTCTAAAAAATGACTCCAATTTAAACTCCCGTGCAAAAATGGCGCACAGGAGTGGGTGGGTAAAAAAAAATGACGTCCAGACGCTTTTGCGTAATTTTTTAGCGCATGGTCAGGGCAGGCGTTAAGGGACCTGTGGGCTCGGAAGGAGCCCAGAGGTGCCCTCCCCTGCCCCCATGGACACCCCCTGCCACCCTTGCCCACCCCAGGAGGACACCCAAGGATGGAGGGACCCATCCCAGGGAACTTAAGGTAAGTTCAGGTAAGTTTTTATTTTTTTTATTTTTTTGTGGCATAGGGGGGCCTGATTTGTGCCCCCCTACATGCCACTATGCCCAATGACCATGCCCAGGGGACTTAAGTCCCCTGGGCATGGTCATTGGGCAAGGGGGCATGACTCCTGTCTTTGCTAAGACAGGAGTCATGTCAATGGAGGGTGGGAGTAAAAAAAAATGGCGCTAATCGGGTTGAGGCAGATTTTTTGCCTCAGACCGACTTGCCCCATTTTTTGACGCCCAAGCTCCATTTTCCCCTACGCCGGCGCTGCCTGGTGTGGGTCATTTTTTTTAACGCACACCAGTCAGCTCCGCCGGCTAACGTCATTCCATAAATAAGGCGCCCGCATGGCACATTGGAATGGCGTTAGCCGGCATTAAAATTTTTGACGCACAACTGCGTTGGCGCATTTGTGCGTCAAAAAGTATAAATACGGGCCAATGTGTGTAACTAAGAAAAGCCCTCATGCATGTTGTGCTGGCCCCAGTCCAAGTGGTTCTGCCTCTCAATTTCTTCTGTTACGCTATATGATGTGAACCGTGTTGTCATGCCTTGCTGCAGTATGTGCTAGGTACATCTGAGTTTCACACCTGTTTTTTGCAGGAATTATGTATCTTGTAGCTTTGTGTTATTTTTAATGTTATGGTAAGTTATGGTTAATTCTAACAGAATATGCCAATTTAAGTATTGTGCTAGCAAAACATATTGTAGTCAAAATGGCATCTGCCACTGTATCATTAGGGTAAGTATATGTAGGGAAGGGTAGATTCACTATGCTTTACTCCGCATGTATGTACCTTAACAATAAATACAAATATATGTCCTACACTAATAGAGTGGGCGATTATGGTAAGTGGTGTTATACACACACACACACACACACACGCACAAGTGGAAGACCCCATGGCAGCAAAGGGTGGTAGCCATGACAATTTTGTTGAACCATTGAGAAAGGTGCTTAACTTTGCCAATTCTAAGTGGGTAATCCCAGCTGATATATATCACTCCCTAAACATGGAATAGCTGACAGTGTCACTCACAACAGATAGATTGAGTAAAATCAGTGTGCTGACACCTACAGCCATCCCAAGGTTCTCTAAGGGATTAACTCAGTACTGTGAGCTGTTTTAAAAACTATTTGGGGGGTCATATGATATCAGTTGAGTGTAGACAGCTACTTCGAGCCTGATTATGAGTATCTCGTTATATTCCAAACAGAGAGTAAACACTCATTTACGCAGGATCAGAATTATGAGTTAAAAGGTATTTAACATATCCGATAATTGTCGTATGCATTAAATACCTCGGTTTCTTAAATTGTGGCAGGTCCAACCTGCCAAAATTGATCAGCGGAAATGTGTACAGTCATAAAAAAACGCTAAAGAAATGCTTAGTACTGTAGGTATTTAATGCATCGGATATTTTTCGGGTGAGCTAATACCTCGATTTTTCTTAAAATTCGTCTGGTCAAACTTGCCAAACTTTTACAGGGGAAATGTGTACGGTAATAGAGAAATGCCTACTACAGTTAATTGGTCTTTTTAAATATGAAAATATATGTTTCATATTGTACTGATTGACAATCTTCCAAGCAAACTGAGTGTGCATGACTTACCTTTGTAGGAGATAAATCTCAGAGCCCAAGGTTATACCTGAGAATATACTGTCTTTCCTTTGTAATTGCTAGGCAGCTGTTACACCACCGAGTTGTAGATGAACATGTTCGACATTGAGGGCAAGAGTTAGATCTGGATCAAAACTCAGGAAAGAGTAATAATTCACCTATTTGTTCTTTAAGTGCAGTTGACATGGAGCCAGGCCAGACATTTAGGGCCCGATGTAGCAAAGATTTGCGAGTCGCAAATGGCCCGATTCGCTATTTGCGACAATGCAAAATCGGAAATGGGATTCAAAAACCCCATTTCCGACTTGCAAAAAGTGATGCGAGCCGTTTGCGACTTGCAAAAATTGCGACCCCATTTTGCGACCCGCAAATAGCAAGTCGCAATTTGCGAGTCGCAAAGCTTATGCAATTGCAACTCGCAAATTGCGACTAGTCGCAAAAAGCCCAGTTTGCATGTCCCATTTACCACTAACTCAGAGCAGGTGGTAACCATAACCAAAGCATAAAAGGAGACCCAGAAGCCATCTGGGTTACTCAAGATGGCAGAGATATACCTCATAGCAGTGAGGAGGAGAGTCTACGCAGCTCAGCAGAGGAGGAGGAGGGGCCACAGACAGGAGAAGATATATAGAACCAGGCAGACTCTTTTTCAGCAAACTGAAGAGGAGATCTATGACAAATACCGCCTTAGCAGCGCAGCCATACTAGAATTAATAGATTTACTGAAACCACAGCTAGAACACCAGACTCTGCGTGGCTGCGCCATCCCTACGCATGTGCAAGTGCTATGCTCACTGCACCTCTTGGCCTCAGGGAGCTATCAGGGGGTCATTGATGTGGCAGATGGGGTATCCCAAAGTGCAGTGTCAAGGTTCCTCAGGGTATTCCTAGATGCCTTAGTCACACACATGGCACGCTTTATATACCTACCAAGGAATGAGGCAGAAATAAACAGCACCATGCTGGACTTTTACAGGATTGCAAACTTTCCCCATGTCATAGGATGTGTAGATGGGACACATATTCAAACATGCCCCCCTGGAAACCTGGAACATATTTTCCGCAACAGAAAGTGTACCCACTCACTGAATATTCAGGTTGTTTGTGACGCCCATTATATCATCACTGACATTGTAGCTAAGTTTCCAGGCAGTACCCATGACTCATACATTTTTAGGCATAGTGGGATACATCAACGCCTGGAACGTGGGGAATTTGGAGACGGATACCTCCTAGGTAGAGCTACAGACACCTTGCAGACATACACACAGGTCATTGTGCACACCAATCAGGACTTCCTAACAGTGTACTTTTTGTGCCCAACAGGTGACAGTGCATATGCTCTAAGGCCAAGGATTATGACTCTGTTTTTAACACCCAGCAATGAATGTGAGAGGCGATACAACAATGCACATAAGAGGACCAGGAACATCATAGAGCGCACCTTTGGACTCCTGAAAGCAAGATTCCGATGCCTCCACCGCAGTGGAGGTGCCCTCCAGTATACCCCCAATACAGCATTCAAAATTGTGGTCGCATGTGCCATCCTCCACAACATAGCCACCCGACGTGGGCTGCCTCTGACCCCTGCAGACCCAGATCCTGATGATGAAGAGCAAGAACAACCACATCGCCATCATGGGGATCGGAGTATAGCTAATCAAGGCAGACTGAGACGGGAACATATTGCAAACCAATAAGGTACGTGTCAACTCCAACCATACTCACCTATTGACCAAAAACACCATTTGTTAAGTGGAACAAATAAACTATTTTATTAGTGCAGAAATTGAACTATATACAAGTAATGATTGTCCATGGGCATGAAAATGCAAACCAGGCATGTGGCACATTGACGTCATGTGCCACTTCAACAGGACCAGGGTTATCTCTATGACCTTCTGCCCCTCCTGCCAGCCTGGCTGGTCCTTGGTGCTTCTGCTGTGCTCTGCCTGGTTCTCCTGAGCACCCTACTGTCAGTGGCAGAGACACTGCTCACTGTAGAGCCCTCCTCACTGTCCTGGGATGTTTCCCCTGTGCCCCTAGACGGATGCCGTGCCTCCATCAAGTCAATGACGTGGGTGAGACGTCCCAGGCCCCTAGCCACATCCCCAGCGAAATGGCCCATTTCCACCTGCAGCCCAACTGTCCTCCTCGACAGGCCTGTGGTGTTCATAGCCAGCCTGCCGATGGATGTGGCCATCCTGTCTAGTCTGTGCAGGAGCTGACGGTCCCTGCGCCGCCCACCCTCGGCCTGGGCCAGTAGTCCTCCCGCCAGTTCCCTCATGGCTAGGGCAAGGTCCCCAGTGTTCGTGCATATCATGTCCATCCTGGAGTTCAGTTGCTGCATGCTGGCCTCGTTATTGCGCACGAAGCGGTGCAGCACACCACTAATCCTCCCTAAAATTCTATTTTGTAGGCGCTGACCATGCAGCAGCTGTGCCTCACTGGTGCTGGGAGGTTGTTGGCCGGACTGCAGCCCTGATGTCCTGGACCTGCGTCGCCTGCGCAGCGGTGGCTGCCCTGTGTGTTCCACTGCCTCACTCCTGCCTGTTGCTGGCGCAGCCTCTTGGGATACAGTTGCAGCAGGTGTGGATACTGCAGGGATGATGTTGGCCGTGCAGGTGGGAGTGCTGGCGGGTCCTGAGGTGTCCTCATTGGGCTGGCTGATTGGAGTAGTGGTGGTGTCTTGTGGGAGACCTGTGGGACATGGGGAACAGACTGTCAGTGTCTACTATCTGTTGCACACTTCCTAATAAACATTTGCCTATGAACTGCCTACTTGACTACATTTCCCATAATGCATCATTCTGGTGTTTGCTACCCTGAAATGGAGCTATCTTGGTTGAGCATGCCCCAGTGTACAAGGTGGGTGGGGCTATTGCATTGATAGGGGTACAGGCATGTCACATGGTACTCACCGGTTGATGTGCTGGGCTCTGAGGTGTCCAGGTCCCCAAATCCGGATACTGCCTCCTGCTCCAGGGTTTCCTCCACCCTTTCTTCCAGGGGTGTGGGTGGTGGCACTGATGATGGTCCCCCTCCTGTGCCTCTCATCTCCCGGAGCCTTTCAGCCACCCTCTCCTTGGTCCGGGAGCGGAGGTCATACCACCTTTTTTTGATGTCATCAATGCTCCTGTGGCTCACCCCCAGGGAATTTATTTTGTCCTGGATGTCCTGCCACAGCTGTTTCTTGGTGGCTTCAGGCACATTTAGGGCTGCCTTGCCAAATAAATCGTCATAGTGCTGACAGCATTCGTCTGTCAGCACCTCCAGCTCCCTCTCTGAGAACTTCAGCTTTCTCTTCCTTGGAGTTCCTTCCATGGCAGCTGCTGTTTCTCCTGTGTGCAGTTCAGCAGTTATAAAAGGGTGTGGTCCTCCCTCCTCCCAGGTGTATTAGTAAACTTCCTGGCTGTGATGTCATCATCATGTGCCAGGAAGTGTTTCCAGAGTGTTCTGGAGTGGTTTCTGGAGTGTTCTGCAGCAGTTGTAATCAATTTACATGCAACTCGCAATTTGCGACACCCACTCGCAAATTGCGAGTTTGTTTTTTGCACGGTCGCAAAAAGCGACCTCGCAATCGGCGGACTAGCACTCTGCGTTGCGACTCCGGGTGCGAGTCGCTATTTCGGCATTGTTGTTTTGCCTGCATTTCGATTTGCAACTCGCATTTTGCGAGTCGCACAAACTCGCAAAATGCGAGTCGCAAATTTTTTTGCCCCTACATCTGGCCCTTAATGAGGATATTCTCAGACCCATGTTAGGAAACGTGCTGCCTTAGGATTCTGAAACGTGTGTTGGGTAGACCAAGGCCATCATCATTCAGTCACTGATACAGTACTAGAAGAAACACAGAACCAACCCACTAGAAGACCTTGGGGAGTACAGTCAGGTTAAACAGAGCCTATACCCGCAGCCTTCTTTCGGCCCACCAGTACTGGCAGTCCCTAACACTTCTATCCACAAATAACAGCAAATCAGAATCCATATACATGCATACCCAAACAGACACTATTTGCAATGGAGCCCACATTCTTTAAAGAAACTGGTGCTGCTTTAAAAGATGAGCGTTTCCTGTTTGGGAAGACATCTAGAAGAACAGGCAGTGGTCCCCCGAACACTGCCTGCTCCCAATGATGCTGACAAAATCATTGCTAAAGAGGGAGCTGTCTCTTTGGGAACCAGTTACCCACTTCTCTGAGGAGCTGGTAACTTATTAATGATTTGCGACCAGTATTGTGTTTACAAACTATTGACACATATCGTACAGAAATGCAATTTGGAAGGAACACCCCAGTCTCACCACTTACAAATTATATGGGTCACAATACAGATTTCACAAGTGGGAAAAACTCGTCAGAATAGGTTTTTGTATATTACAAAAAGTTGATGGTCGCAATCCTTTGAGTTTGGAAATCACTGGCCTAGTGATCGTAAAATCCTTTAGTACATCTGGCATCAAATTGGATAAAGGCAAACCTGAATACATTGAAAATATATGTTTTGTCATAGTAAATATTTTTGAACTTTAGTGTAGTGAAATGATTCTTACCAATGGAGGCCAGTGATCTTTGAAACTGTGAACGTGAATGGCATTATCATGCCCTACATTTCTGTGAGCAAATGAAGCAAGGGAGACCAACTTCTTGTAGACCAGCACCAGCATTTAACCCCGGTAATCTCCATACATCAATAATTGAATAATTACTTGCAGTATACCAAGGCCAATGGCAGAATGTCAGTATAACATATATATATATATATATATATATATATATATATATATACACACACTCATATACATTCACTCTCATTCAGTCTCACTCACACTTAGTCATTCACACTCAATCACTCTCTCACTCACCCTAACTCCCCGTATTTCTCACTCATTTACAATTACCATCACCATCACCCGGGTCATTTACACTCTCTCTATCTAAATCATTATCACCCATTCATTGTTATTCACTCCAACACACTCAGATTCTCTCATTTATACAGTCACACTCACTAGCATTTACTCTTAACCTCATTCATTCAGACTCCCACTCACAAGCACTTAAACATCTTTTTACTCTCAATCATTTTTATTCATTTTCACTTATCCTCACTAACTCTGACTCCTTCTCACACAAAGTTAAACTCATTCACTATCACACACATCCACTCATTCTCGCTCATCCAAACTCCCTCACTTTCACTTCCTCACGACCTGCCACAAACGCACATTCATTCTCTTATTTATTATCAGTCACTCATGCTTACTCGCTCTCACCCAGAATCGCGGTCTCTCATTCAGCCTCACTTATTCTAATTCAATCTGACTCATTCATACATATTCACTGTCACTCACTATAACTGATCAACACTCCCTCTGCCACTCATTTTCACACAAACACACAAAAGCTCACTCACACACAAACATCCACAGCCACATACACTCACAAATACACACAGTTGCACACATCCACACATATATTATTCTGAATTAACAGAGTTTGAGAAGGTGCAGAAAACAAAGAGAATGCCCATCAACTGATTCATATCTTTACATACACACTTTCACATTATTCTGGTAGTTGATATTTTTATCTCAAGGATTTGATTGGTCAACTCAAAAATCTTGCTATCCTGGTAATGAAACATCAGTCCTTTGTTTGTGTCTGGTGTAAGATGGGCACGCTGCAAACGTGAAATTCCAGAACGGTTTGTCGCAGCTGTTCCGCCTTGTGTGTATTTTTTGTAAAGTTTTACCATGAAGATGTGTAGCCCTGTGTACATTTGTAATTATGCGCTCAACATTCCCGCCCCTGAAATTTCGTTAATTTTTGTTCTGATGTAGAGAGGGTCAAACTGACAATATCTCTTGAGAGACATTTTCTCTGAAATATTCCATTGGCGGTATCTATCATGAATTTGCAGCACAAGGCTTTACTGTATGAAGTTAAAGAAAAGAGAAAAGGCATGAAAATCAAATTAACCTCTAGTGATTTTCACGTGGTGGGATTGAGCACTAGCTGGCAGCGGTTTAGACCTGCTGAGACAGTCCCAAAAGTGTTCCCTCATTCATACCTGTAGAATAATATTCCAGATCTGATAATGAGGTGAGTGACAGGTTGGTGTCAGTTTACGTAGTTGTGCATCACTGGATTGGCATATACCCGCTCCTGAAAAAAATGCCTGTTTTAAAATAGCTCCTGTCTCTACTTAGACTAACCAGCATGATTAACAATATTCTTTGTCAAATAAACTAAAATAATGGGGGCAAATTATAGGAAGGAGAAACATTTCTCCTGGCCGCACAAGAAATCCTTTTTGTAGAGATTAATTCTTTTTGGTCCTGAGACTTCAGGGAAAGGAGGCCTTTCTAACTGCACCATATTTACTAAGTGGCTCAATGTTTGCATTGCACCACTTTGTAAACCCTTGTGCCACATTATGCCTGCACCAGGCATATTTTATGCAAAGGAGGCGTTCCGACGCATGGAGGCCGAAACAAATGGCACAGTGAAATTTACAACATTTCACTGTGCTATTTTTTCGGCCATTTTTAACACCTACTCAGAGCTGGCGTTCAAATGACGCACCCATTTTAATCAAGGGCCTCTCTGCGCTTTGCTGAACAAGCGTCAAGAATTTTTGACGCTAGTGCTGCAAAGCACCATAATGGTTTAATAAATGTTGATGCTTTTGTCCTAACGACCGCCATGGTGCACCACATTGTAAATATGGTGCAACCATGGTGTCGTTAGGTGGGGCAGGGGTGACGCAAGAAAAGTGGCGCATCAGGACCGATGCACGGCTTTCTTGTAAATATGCTCCTAAGTGTCTGTGTCTGCTAATAAATTTGCCACCACTCAGACATCTATTTTCTGCTCCTAGTAATTAGGACCATATTTATAAGACCTGTGGCACAGGGCGGCTCAGCAAGTGCCTTACTTTTCCAGCCTGGGCCCCTAGGAAAGGACACAAATGAGCCATATCTACATTTCTGTCCTCTCCCCTGCGCTGGCACACAAACTGCTGCCATTCACCTACACAGGCACCCTTGCACCACAGGGCAAGGGTGCCTGTGTTGTGGGGATGATTGTTTTTGCACAGGAAGGGACACCTTCCTGCACAAAAACAATCAATGAATGCAATTTCCTTCTTCTCTGCTGCAGAATCAGAAATAACAGATAGAAATAAAGATATTTCTCCCCCTTGCATCACTCTTACGCCACCCCTGGGCTGGCTTAAGCTTTTAAAGCATTTCCAAGTATTCATATACTGGTGACGTGTTTTGTCCTGAGAGAAAATAATCTCAATGACTTCCTCAGGCCTCAAAATAATGTTTACGAAAGAAAATGAGCGATGCCATATGAGCTAAAGTAGCTCTCCTGGGATCCCAAATATTAATTATCCAGCAAACTGTAATTTCCTAATCAGTCTGTGTGAGCACATAATCGCTCATCTTCTTTCGTAAACAGTATTTTGGCCCTGAGGAAGTCATTGAGATTATTATCTCTCAGGACGAAACACGTGTTGGCTGATATTTGCTTTACCAGTATATAAATATCTCGGTTCAAGAATAAATTGGATCCATGCTAACCTTCCACGGTTCACTTTGTATTTGATGGTTTGGAAAAGGACATTACGGCACAAGCACATGGACTACTGACCTTTTACTTAATTCACGAGTGCCTTGACATTTGTTGACAGCAGCTACAGAACAACCTGCCAGCTGGCCCGTGTGCACTTCAATACAGTCTTCAGTGTTAATAAATGCGCACATGGTGCTGCGCTCCACAACAAGTTGTCAAAACACAACAGTTAGGTGCCGGTACGGGGCACAAGAAAAGTGGTGCATCATCTATGATGAGCTACTTTCTTGTAAATATGGTCCATGGTTCAATTGAAGGATGTGGCGTTATGGCAAGAACTGCCTACTTGCACCAGTGTCCGTTTAATAACCTGTGATTATTGGCAAATCACTTTATCTGCTGCGCTTAAAAAAAACATAATCTGACCTTGTATAATCTAACTAGTGTTAATATAAGCGCTCTAATGTCCATGGGCCGAGTTTGTGCTATAAATAACTGTAAAAAAACACAATTCAATAGAGCTGGTAGCCATACCAGTCTCAAACTTAGATACCAGAGACTTAAGTGCTTAATTTGAGCCGGTGGTTTCCGGTGCAGAGCACCAGCACTTACTTTTGAGGGCCGGCACTTATCTTTCTGCTTCAAGCATTTACTGTGAGCAAAAGACACATATGGGAAAGATGTAGGAAGAGAAGAAAAAAAAGCGTCACAAAGGGAGAAAGCAGAAAGCTGCATGAGTGAGTTGAAGGGGCAGAGAGTGGTTGTAAATGGATTAAAGAGGCCCGAGATGGCTTCAGGATTACGCTGCCTCAGTATTCTGTGCTCCCATATTTAAATGCAGCAGCCATGTGTTTCGGAGAAGATCTTTGGACATTGCCACGCTTTTATTTACAAATTAAGCACTGCCAGAGAGAGCTTCTTCAGACGGTGACGGTCTCATTATAAGCAAGTAACGTGAAAACAACAGGGTGTAGTGTTATTTGGGTACAGTATTACCTCTACATCTTGAGTGCCAGACCTCTACGTGGGGAATAACGGAGTAATTGCACGAACTCTGACATGCAAAATTTGAGCCGAGGGAAAAAACACATCTGTTTCCGCAAGTTGAATCCCGAATTCGGCGCAAACTCTAGTACACCGACATTTCAGTGTGCCCTCCAAATGAGTCCAAAGTCTCCTCTAAATAAGGCAAGGGTGCGAGGAGACGTCCGCAAGCATGACGGATCATGAATCTCTCCACTTTATCTTACAGTGTTCTGAAGCAACACTCGTAAATTGATAGAAAAAAATAATTCCCGAATGAAACAAACATCAGAAACTTTTGGTTAAACGCCGGAAGAGTAAAGGCGTATGATGTGCTGTTGCCTGCGCCGTCCTGTGGAACATTTCTCGTGAATTAAGGATAGGACATGTTTCCTAGCATGATTCTGGGCACCCTTCAAAAAGAGAGTTACTATTTTCATGGCCTACTTTCGCACCATACTTACAAATGTGTAATTGAAATATAGACCTTGTTTGCCATCTTGTGGTCAGATTGAGAATAGGAGTTGAATCAAAAACTTCAACGTGAGACAGACCGGAGGGATGTAACCTCCTATACTCACATTGGCAAAGCCAATGGGTCTGCTCTAATGCTCTGTGATAATGCATGCAACTACAGGCATGCAGATATGCTTCATAGGAACTCATGCGCGCTTCATAGAAACTCCTGGTTTATTCAATCTGAAACAATTTTTCTTTTTTTTGCTCAATCAAGTTGAAAGATGTTGCATTCTGATGATGGAAGCGATTAAAGAGTCAGTAGCCAGTGTACACCTAGATTTAGATTTATCAATGGGTTATATTGTCCTTGTGTCACGAGGGGTGACACAAGCACAACACAATCCTTAAGCTAGATTTGCAAAGCCACGGAAAGGAACTTTGTGTGGTCCAGCATAGCTTGGTAAATCTGGTGTAACGCAAGGCAGCGCAAGTTGTGGCCTTGCGTTATTCTCCACCGGGAAGGCATTGGAGAGTTGACATTCACATGCATCCACCCTTTATAATGCATTCTGAGATTTACCAAGAGTTGTAAACATGGGGATGCGTAACATTGTATACCTTACTAATAGAGGCACAATGATGAGCACACTTAGAAAGAATAAAATGCATCTAAAGGGTATTTTTGTGCAGGAAGGCATCCCTTCCTGCACAAAAGCAAACCTGTCTGCAATGCAGGCACTCTTGCATCATAGTGTAAGGGTGTCTGCATTGGCGCTAGGCAGCACATAGTGCACTGGAGCAATGAAACTGCAGGCTGCACATTATGTTAGTAAATATGGTGCATTTCTGCTCTCTCCATTTGACGCAGCACAGCAAGTTTTCTTGCAGCGTTGCGCTGTGTGGAATAATGATAAATCTGTCCCCTAGAGTTCAGGAGAGAAGCTGTGATATGTAGAAAGTGGGTCAGTAGAAGAGGTGATTCTCCTTAGATTTCATGGCAAGACTGATCTTTGATTGCATGAAGGGCATCTAGCTTTAAAGATTGTGGTAATAGGATGTGTTGTGGAGTCTGTGATCATATGCCGATGTGTTGGGTGCATCAGAGATAATGCACTTAGAGGGACATGTTGAAGCATTGTGGTTAGTATTATGGTTATGCTCTTCAGCAGTGTGTTGAGGAAGGTAACAGGGTTGTACAGCAGTCAAACAGAGGAGAGTGCCTGTGGGAGAGAGTAATAGTGCAGTTTGCACACTTTGGGCCTGAGTCACAAATGGAATTTCTTTATGCATAAACTAACTTCTGTGGTTAGACTTACTACAAACTGCTTTTGATAACCCTGCAGGTGTAAATCCCCACCTCCATATCTTCTATCTCTTCTATGGGGAGATCTCCACACAATTAAGTTTACAACTTAGTAGGAAAGGTGGAAGGTACCACGGGGAGTCGCCCAACATAGGGAATATCTATTTCAAAATGTAAGGGCTATAGCGAGGAGTAAGGATGGGGCTAGGGAGGAGTAAGTTGGCGTTTAAGGAGGGACATGCAAATACACTCTCCACAAGAGAGTAAGCCCATTGATATTCACAAACTACACTTCTCAAATTTCTGCAGCCCAATTGCCCACAAAACAGTTGTAAATGTACTACAGCCCAGATTTGGAGTAAGTCTATGTTAGAAATGGGGTTTTTGGTTGGCAGTCAGGTTGCCCTCTGTCCAAGCAAGAACCCTCACTCTAGTCAGGGTAAGTCACACACAATCCAAAATCAGCCTGTGCTCACCCTCCGGTAGCTTGGCACGAGCAGTCAGGCTTAACTTAGAAGGCAATGTGTAAAGCATTTGTGCAATAAATCATACAACACCATAGCATAACACCACGAAAATACACCACACAGTGTTTAGAAAAATATATAATATTTATCTGGGTATCTTCAGGTCAAAACGATCAAAGTTGCAATATGAATTTGTAAAGATATCACTGAAAAGTGATATAAAGTGTCTTAAGTCTTTAGAAAGTAAACAAAGTCTCTTTCAAACACAAAGTACCTGGTTTCTGGTGGAAAATCTCCTCAGAGGGCCACAGGAGAAGAGGTACGTGGAAAACTGGTGTGTGCGTCGATTTCTCCTCAGCACACACGGACTTGCGTCGTTATTTTCCACGCGGGGAGTCGTGCGTCGTTTTCCGGCACGCGGAAAGTCTCTTTCTGTGGTTCGCGGGGAGTACCAGATGTCCCGGGTCTGTGCGTGGATTTTCCTGCTTGTTTTCCGGCTGCGCGTCGTTCAGCGGGGCTGCGCGTCGAAGTTTCGATCTCACGGCAGGCGTCGCGTCGATTTCTCCTGGGGAGTCGGGCGGCGTTGTCCTTGCGAGGCCGTGCGTCAAAGTTTTGATCTCACGGCAGGCGTCGCGTCGATTTCTCCTGGGAAGTCGGGCGGCGTTGTCCTTGCGAGGCCGTGCGTCAAAGTTTCGATCTCACGGCAGGCGTCGCGTCGATTTCTCCCGGGAAGTCGGGCGGCGTTGTCCTTGCGAGGCCGTGCGTCAAAGTTTCGGTCGTCCCGAAGGCGTCGCGTCGATCAGCGTCGGTGTGCAGCGTTTTTCTTGCCGCGGAACAAGCTGTGCGTCGAAAATTTCGGCGCATGGAGCGTCCAAGAGGAAGAGAGAAGTCTTTTTGGTCCTGAGACTTCAGGGAACAGGAGGCAAGCTCTATCCAAGCCCTTGGAGAGCACTTTTACAGCCAGACAAGAGTTCAGCAAGGCAGCAGGCCAACAGCAAGGCAGCAGTCCTTTGTAGAAAAGCAGACAGGTGAGTCCTTTGAGCAGCCAGGCAGTTCTTCTTGGCAGGATGTAGTTTCTGGTTCAGGTTTCTTCTCCAGCAAGTGTCTGATGAGGTAGGGCAGAGGCCCTGTTTTATACTAAGTTGTGCCTTTGAAGTGGGGGTGACTTCAAAGAGTGTCTAAGAAATGCACCAAGCCCCCTTTCAGTTCAATCCTGTCTGCCAGAGTCCCAGTAGGGGGTTTGGCAGTCCTTTGTGTGAGGGCAGGCCCTCCACCCTCCCAGCCCAGGAAGACCCATTCAAAATGCAGATGTATGCAAGTGAGGCTGAGTACCCTGTGTTTGGGGTGTGTCTGAGTGAATGCACAAGGAGCTGTCAACTAAACCTAGCCAGACGTGGATTGAAGGGCACAACAAGATTTTAGTGCAAAGAAATGCTCACTTTCTAAAAGTGGCATTTCTAGAATAGTAATATTAAATCCGACTTCACCAGTCAGCAGGACTTTATATTACTATTCTGGCCATACTAAATATGACCGTCCTGCTCCTTTCAGATCAGCAGCTGCCACTTCAACAGTGTATGAGGGCAGCCCCAATGTTAGCCTATGAAGGGAGCAGGCCTCACAGTAGTGTAAAAACGAATTTAGGAGTTTTACACTACCAGGACATATAACTACACAGGTACATGTCCTGCCTTTTACCTACACAGCACCCTGCTCTAGGGGTTACCTAGGGCACACATTAGGGATGACTTATATGTAGGAAAAGGGGAGTTCTAGGCTTGGCAAGTACTTTTAAATGCCAAGTCGAAGCGGCAGTGAAACTGCACACACAGGCCTAGCAATGGCAGGCCTGAGACAGGGTTAAGGGGCTACTGAAGTGGGTGGCACAACCAGTGCTGCCGGCCCACTAGCAGCATTTAATCTACAGGCCCTAGGCACATATAGTGCACTCTACTAGGGACTTATAAGTAAATTAAATAGCCAATCATGGATAAACCAATCAATAGTACCATTTACACAGAGAGCATATGCACTTTAGCACTGGTTAGCAGTGGTAAAGTGCCCAGAGGTCAAAAGCCAACAACAACAGGTCAGAAAAAATAGGAGGAAGGAGGCAAAAAGTTTGGGGATGACCCTGTCAAAAAGCCAGGTCCAACAGTCTAGCACTGCACATGGCCACTCTCATGTATTACAACACCATCCTAATGAAAATAATGGAGGCAGGGACAGAAAATAGAACTCCATCGGAGATAATGTTAAAATAAATACATTTATAAACTTTTGGCATTTAAAAATATTTACATACTTTTCTGAACAAATGAAAGTCATATAAATAATACTACATGTTACATTTAGAAATTGAATTAACAATAAATATAAACATTTTACTTTTTAAGTGGGTATATTTATTTACTAAATCGTTAAAAAACAATCTTAATTGATAAATTTAGATTAAATATTTAATTCAAAGTTACTAGTGCTGTAGCATGTTGTACATTTACAATAAATATATAAAATTCATTTATATTAAATGTTGATATAAAAATACTTCTTTTCTAAAGATTTATTACAATTTTTAAAATCTCCCTATGGTTTCCCATTGGGAAATCTCTCCCGAGTGGTGAAGACTTCCACCTATGAGCGTGATGTTACGAGTAGCAACTTTATACACCTATACTTGACTATACCCCATGTTTCTAAGGGTCAAGATATAGGTCCGCACTTTGAGGGAAATGGTGAATAGATAAAAGTATTACATTTACTACACATTGTAAATCTACAATTACATGTGAAAATTTAGTCACGTGTAAATCTATCTTTGTGAGTAGACCTCTTTGTTAGCAGTTTCTTTTGGAGAATAGATAAGAGTTTTGTGCTCCTCTCACATTTGTGCAGTCAGTTGTTGAGATGAAGTAAGAAATAGTACCTCACATGTGTATCATTCTATCAATAGTCATGTCCTTTTGTGTAGCTGTTGTCTAAGTGCACCTAAACTAGATCAAAGGTTTGATTGACAGTTTGGCTGTATCAAGTGACAATGTGGTGGCCAAGACGGCTGTAGGGTTAGTCTCTGGCAGTATCTTGAATTGAATAAATATATAAATAGCTTTGTTCCAGGTTAAGCTCCTTAGTACCTTCATTGATGGTGAACTCCTGTTCTCTGGTTTCATTCCCTGCAGTTGCAAGGGGTGGTGATAGCAGATTGCAGGAGTCGATGAGGGCAGATTTGTGCTGTCAGTAGAGGTTGTATGCATGAAATCACGGTTGCTGTCCGTGGTCTTGAAATAAGCTTTTGGGCAATTCCTGGCATCAAACAATGTGGTGAAGATCTGAAGGTCAATATCTGAGGATGGTATAAATATCTTCTGATTCTTATAAACGATGATAAGTAATTCACATTTCCATTTATGGTAATCTGAGATAGTAGATTCTTTCCCGTCAGGTATTTTGTGCCTGTTGATGCTAAGAAAAAGAAGAAGCCTTGTTTATTGGTTCAGGAGGGTAAGTCATTAGTACAAATTGAGTGAGTCAGTTTTAATGGTGCATACTCTGAAACTAGGGTAGTTTTAACTCAATGTTGTTTCCGGGTTGGATGTAAGGCCGCAGTGTTTTAGGGGGAATTGGATCTCCTAAATTTTGTTACAACTAGTCTTGTGTGAAATTTAAAGTATATCACAGTGGTTCATGTAATTTTGGGAATTATGCATTATGGCTGTTACATGAAATTCCCCAAATTAATGCATAATGCCTCTTTGTGTATCTATGTGCCATTTGCAGTAAAAATTGATTGTAACCTCATCATTCACAGTAAAAGCCTACCCAAATACTCAGAAACAACAGATCGCAAGCAGCTGTTTGTGGGGTTTTGTTTTTCTCTGAAGATTTTGTTTAGTTTGAAATGAATCCTTGAATCAAAAAATGTTGTGAGGATAGATTTTGTGTTAAAATGTAGCACAAAAGGACGCATTTGCATGTCATGTCATTTTATATAATTTTGATGAACTCTCACATTATTGTGTAAAACCAAATTATGCAAATTTCACACACCCCAAGATCCAAGCATCCTAGTCACTGGTCTAATATTACGCTCTATTTATTTTTATTTTTAATGGCGCGATCTTGAGAAGCAGATTCAGTGTGTCACACTCCAGTGGGGAGCCATAGGGTGTTACAGTGTATAGGGAAGCTCTTGGTAGAAATATGCCATGTTACTTTTAAAAGGCACTTATTAGAATTGCCTCATGTGGTTATCTTCACATTAGTGCAAGTTCAACCTTGACACATTATCAGCATGAATGTGAAAATGTTTAGAAGCACAAATCACATTAATGTGCAAAATCATATGTTGTGCAAAAATTGTGTGCAGGTGCAAAATCACTTTTTGGTAAAAACTTTAACCTCAGTGCAAAGTAAGTAGGACTGGGTGTCACATTTAGGCATAAAGCCATAATTATGTATAAAATTACATCCCTTTAGGAGGAAAACCGTATAGGATCACCCTTGTTGCAACATCAGCAAGTGTATGAAAATTCTGATATGAGTGCCAATCAATATTAGACCAAAACAAGATTCTAGTGCAAAATCACTCTTAGTGTAAGATTAACAGGAAATTGAATCCACATGTCGGTCCAAAAATCAAATTTAGGTGAAAAAAATATATTAATTTGCAAAACCACGTGTAGGTACCCAATCACATACAGGAGAAAAGTTGCCCTTAATGATAAATGTGCAGCAGTATGGAAAAACAATTAGGTGCAATAAATATTTGGAAACAAAACATACATTTAGGTGGCCAAACACATTGAGGTGTAACATCTGTTTGGTGTCATTTGAACAGGATTATGATATTATAGTTATGTGTCTCAGTGCAAAAAGAAAACATTCTTGTAAAATATCACATTAGGGTCAGAAAAACGGGCATCAAAGAGACGTCATATTGGTTGACAGCACTTTGAGGTACACGTTTACCCTTAAAACAACACAGTATATGTGAAAAGTTTTTTAGAAGGGCAAACCCCATTTAAGGAAAAAACACTTAATTATAAAAATTTCAACTTGCTACCTGCAGGGTGGCCGCATAGCTCAAGGGGAGGGTGAGGGGGGGTTGTGTTGGCATGGAGACAAGGTAAAAATAAAAATTAAAAAAAACACTTACCTTGACTCTGTCGCCTTGCCCTCCTGTTCTTCTAGTGTCCCAGCATTCACTGCTGGGACAACAGCACAGGTTCCCCAGCAATCCTGGCTCAGCTTTCATGCAAAACCTTGCATCAAAACAGCGGCAGGATTTGTCTGAATGGCAGTGACTGCGCTAAGACACAGCCCTGGGGTCTGTGCAGTTTCTCCAGACCGGCTGTTAAACACAGCCGGGCTGGGGAAACCTAAGTGCGCATGTGTTTTTGACGGTCTCAGATGGCCGGCCAAACACACATGCGCACTTGAGTGCACTCCCTCCTCCTCCCCTCTCTCTCCTCTCCCACCTCCTGAGGACAAGCCCCGGCCCTCCCTGCACTACTGGCTGTGCCAGAAGCAGAAAAATAAGATGATAGTAAACTATGGTTTTATTTTTCTGCTTCGGGCACAGCCAGTGGGGCGACGCTCTTTCGCCATAGGGAAGGAGCCGCCCCTGCTTGCTACAGACTAAGCACTGACGTTGAAGCAAGGAATCCCACAAATACTGTAGCATGTTTATCACCTCAAGTGGGACAATAAGCTGGCATTGTTGTGAGGGTGTCATCTCATGATGACAAAGAGCTGAAGTCACACAAAGGAGCTACTTTTTGGACCATCACCAATGCTTCAACAGAGGGTGTAATGGAATAATGTAAACATCCACAAAATTCCAGTGGCTAATCCAAGACTTGAAGAACTGCCTTTCCAAGCTATTTGAGAAAAATGGCACAAAGCTAGTGGTCGAAGAGGTTGACCCAAAGCTGCTCTTTTTTCTTTGTGTTTATTTTCAGAGATTAATATCATGAGCTCTGCCCAACAAGTAAAACTGTCTATAGCCAGACCAAACATGCATTGGCAAGGCAGGCATAGCTTATGCCTGCAAGCGGAGGCATGAATAAAAGCTATTTGCATTTTTTAGCACATTATAGTCAGGCCTATTATCTTTGACTCGTTTTTTTGTTTCCTTTAGATTTTGTTTTCTTCCTACTCATCTGCCGCTCCCTTCAATCTAGATCAGATTTAGCTGTACAGTAAAGAGAACTCCTATTAGTAGTTCTACAGAAGAAAGGTTCAAAGATGAGAATGAAGTGTGGGAAGAGTCGACTACACAGAAGTCATTTAGGGGTCGCCAGGCTTGCACGTTGCGACCCCTGGCACTGCCTTTGGAACCCTTGGTCAGAGGTGGCAAAGGCTTTGCCAGGAACACAAGGGCAGCTCGTCCTTATGGACGTTGTTTGAAACTCTTCTTTTCTTGTTGTCTGTGAATTCACTGTTACTGTAATAAAAAATGGAATATGACCTTCCCTAGCAGTTAAGGTAGGTAAAAAATGCTTTAAAAAATATGTTGTGTACGTGCTTCCAGTGAGAGTGTGTTTAAGTGAGAGAGAGGGTGTGCATTTGTGAATGTGTGTATGTGCATGCATGCATGAGTGTGTGATTGAAAGAAAGGTTCAACGTTATATGAAGTCACTTCTGCTACCCCTGGCATTTTGTTGAGTTGACGTTAATGGCCGGCTGCACTCCAGGGTGTCAGTTTTCCCTTGTCCTCTGTGTGTATTCACTTCACATCTAAGGTACAGGAATAGTCCAGGGTGTTGAAACAGGAATGTTTACAACTCAGCACATGACATCCAGTGATTGGTGGTTAGAGGACGGTGAGGAATTCTCCAGAGGTACCATGTCCCGAACATTCAGCAGTCCTAATGTTGGTTGAGTATGCAACTCGTTATCCTGAGGTGATTCCTCTAACTAGCATGACCACGAACATGGTAACCCAAGCCATGATCAAGTTTTTTTTCCCAGGTGGGATTTCCTAGGGAACTTCTGACTGACCAAGGGACCCCCTTTATGTCTAAACTCATGGCACAAATATGTCAACTCCTGGGGATAACCCAAATCAGCACTTCAGTGTACCATCCCCAAACGGATGGTTAGCGGATCGCTACAACAGAACGATTAAAACCTTGTTAAAGAAAACCATCTCTGAATCAGGAAGAGGCTGGGACAAGAAGTTGCCTTTAGTACTGTGTGCGATTAGATCCCACTCTCAGTCATCAACTGGACATAGTCCATTCAAACTAGCATTTGGACGTCATCCTCATTCTTTGCTCGAATGGCGGCCGAACAGTGAGAGGAGGATGAGGATGAAGGGAAAGACATACTAGGTCATAAAACATAAAAGGTCATATAAAAGGTCATATACACATGCTGTGGGAAGATGTTAGAGAGCACATGGAAAAAGCACAGAAGAAACAAGCAGACCAATATAATAAAGGTAGTAAGATGCGCACATTAGCCATAAGAAGCAAGGTCTTGATTCTATTACCCACCTCTGACAACAAACTTTTAGCGAAATGGCAAGGTCCCTTCATGGTGAGGGAACACATCACCCTAGTAACTTACTGTATGGATGTTCCACATGCCCCTCAAAGAGGTCAGATATATCACATCAATTTGTTAAAATCATGGGTGGAAGGGGAGGACCACCTGGTCCCACCACAGCCTACCTTGTTAGTCTCCTCATCTAAACCACTAGACATAGATCTACCCACCTTTACACCGGTAGAAACCCAGACAACCCCCAAGATCGGAAACCACCTATCCCTGACACAACAGAAATAAATAAAAGACCTAGTCCAAAGTAATCAAGATGTATTTTAAATCCTCCTTGGGAAGGCAAGAATATTAGAACATAAAATTATCACTGAAGAAGGAAAGAAAGTGAGACTAAAACCTTATCGAATACCAGAAGCTTGTCAACAAATAGTCGAACAGGAAGTAAAGACAATGCTGGTCAACAAAATGATTGTATCATCAACCAGTCCATGGTGTTCCCCAATTGCATTGGTATCTAAACCGAACGGCAGCATTTGGTTCTGCATAGATTTTCAACAGATTAATGCAATTTCCCACTTTGACACGTATCCCATGCCTCGTTTCGATGAACTGATTGAAAGAGTAGGGCAAGCTAGCCACTTAACCACCCTGGATATAATAAAGGGTACTGGCAAATCACCCTTTCTCCAACTGACAGGGACAAAACTGCCTTTTTCTACTCCCTTGGGATTATACCAGTTTAAGGCATTACCATTTGGGCTACTAGGTGCCTATGCTACATTCCAGCAGTTAATGGATACCTTATTACGATCACATCAAGATTTCGCTGTTGCCTATTTAGATGATATCATTGTCTACATTCGAACCTCGGAGCACATTTAAGACATCTAGAGACTATACTTCACATCCGGCACAACTCCGGATTAAAGGCTAATCCGGAGTAATGCCACCTAGCCAAAACCTCAATAAAGTCTCTGTTGGACCTGGCTTTTTGACAGGGACATCCCCAAACTTTTTGCCTCCTTCCTCCTATTTCTTCTGACCTGTTGTTGTTGGCTTTTGACCTCTGGGCACTTTACCACTGCTAACCAGTGCTAAAGTGCATATGCTCTCTGGGTAAATTGTACTACTGATTGGTTTATCCATGATTGACTATTTAATTTACTTGTAAGTCCCTGGTAGAGTGCACTACATGTGCCTAGGGCAGGTAGATTAAATGCTACTAGTGGGCCTGCAGCACTGGTTGTGCCACCCACCTCAGTAGCCCCTTAACCCTGTCTCAGGCCTGCCATTGCAAGGCCTGTGTGTGCAGTTTCACTGCCACTTCGACTTGGCATTTAAAAGTACTTGCCAAGCCTAGAACTCCCCTTTTACTACATATAAGTCATCCCTAATGTGTGCCCTAGGTAACCCCTAGAGCAGGGTGCTGTGTAGGTAAAAGGCAGGACATGTACCTGTGTAGTTATATGTACTGGTAGTGTAAAACTCCTAAATTCGTTTTTACACTACTGTGAGGCCTGCTCCTTTCAAAGGCTAACATTGGGGCTGCCCTCATACACTGTTGAAGTGGCAGCTGCTGATCTGAAAGGAGCAGGAAGGTCATATTTAGTATGGCCAGAATGGTAATACAAAATCCTGCTGACTGGTGAAGTCGGATTTAATATTACTATTCTAGAAATGCCACTTTTAGAAAGTGAGCATTTCTTTGCACTAAAATCTTGTTGTGCCCTTCAATCCACGTCTGGCTAGGTTTAGTTGACAGCTCCTTGTGCATTCACTCAGACACACCCCAAACACAGGGTACTCAGCCTCACTTGCATACATCTGCATTTTGAATGGGTCTTCCTGGGCTGGGAGTGTGGAGGGCCTGCCCTCACACAAAGGACTGCCACACCCCCTACTGGGACTCTGGCAGACAGGATTGAACTGAAAGGGGCCTTGGTGCATTTCTTAGAGACTCTTTAAAGTCACCCCCACTTCAAATGCACAACTTAGTATAAAACAGGGCCTCTGCCCTACCTCATCAGACACTTGCTGGAGGAGAAACCTGAACCAGAAACTACATCCTGCCAAGAAGAACTGCCTGGCTGCTCAAAGGACTCACCTGCCTGCTTTCTACAAAGGACTGCTGCCTTGCTGTTGCCCTGCTGCCTTGCTGAACTCTTGTCTGGCTGTGAAAGTGCTCTCCAAGGGCTTGGATAGAGCTTGCCTCCTGTTCCTTGAAGTCTCAGGACCAAAAAGACTTCCCTCTTTTACTTGGACGCTCCGTGCGCCGAACTTTTCGACGCACAGCTTGTTCCGCGGCAAGAAAAACGCCGCACACCGACGCTGATCAACGCGACGCCTTCGGGACGACCGAAACTTTGTGTAGTGCTTTCGTCTTAGCTAGTTTTAAAGCACTAACATAACACACATTAGAAATGCACTTCTGAGGTCAAAGAAGACTTTTATTGTTGTTAATTCTTCCCCAACCACAATTTTTATGTATGACGAATTAGTAGCTTTCAAGTCCGCGTTAATCAAACAAAATATATCAGTTTGCAATATACACAGCAGGTTATATTTATAAGATATTGAATGCAAAGCAAAACAAATACTTCACCGTGTGGGAAACTATCTACAGCTTCATCTTTCTAAGGTCTGCAAGCTGATGACCCCTGTCAGCCGCGAGAAAGAGATTCATCTACCCACACGGGATTGCTGGCAGCTGACGCCAAGCTCCAGCACGAGGTCCGGCAGATTCGAATCTGACTCTCTGCAGCCTGTGTCATTCGTTACAAAGGTGTGCCCCCTCCTCTCAGACCTGGGAAACTGAGCAAGCCTTTTGGAGACTGGCCAGGTCTCCGAGACTACTCCTGTTCCCAAGCTCAAGCGGAGAGAAAAACACCCATGTACTCTCTCTTATCAGGTCTAGTCTACTGTGAGAAAAACATCTTGGTTCTCTGGTGCAAAAACACAGCTTGGAAAAATACAGCTTGGATTCTCAACTGCAATGTCTAACTCCACGTTAAAGGCAATAGGCAGCTAACCTAAATATCAAATGCAATGTCATGTTAAAGGCAATAGGCAGCTAACCTAAATATCAAATGCAATGTCTAGTGTCATGTCAAAGCCAATAGGAATATCTAATAGCATGTCAAAGTCAATAGGCGGCTAGACTGGATACAGCATGTCAAAGCCAATAGGCAGAATACAGAATGTAATGACTAATGCAATGTCAAAGCCCATAGGCAGCTAAACTGAATACAGAAAGTAATGGCTAATGCAATGTCAAAGCCCATAGGCGGCTAAACTGAACAAAACATACCATGTGCTACTGGTGAACATTGAGCAACTAATATGCGAAGTGGTGAAACACAAAGTCATTGGTCAAAACAAAATTTAACAAATGGCAGTACACTTTGACGCACGGCCTCGCAAGGACAACGCCGCCCGACTTCCCGGGAGAAATCGACGCGACGCCTGCCGTGAGATCAAAACTTTGACGCACGGCCTCGCAAGGACAACGCCGCCCGACTCCGCAGGAGAAATCGACGCAACGCCTGCCGTGAGATCAAAACTTTGACGCACGGCCTCGCAAGGACAACGCCGCCCGACTCCGCAGGAGAAATCGACGCGACACCTGCCGTGAGATCGAAACTTCGACGCGCAGCCCCGCAGAACGACGCGCAGCCGGAAAACAAGCAGGAAAATCCACGCACAGACCCGGGACATCTGGTAATCCCCGCGACCCACAGAAAGAGACTGTCCGCGCGCCGGAAAATGACGCCCGACTTCCCCGCGTGGAAAATAATGACGCAAGTCCGTGTGTGCTGGGGAGAAATCGACGCACACACCCTTTTTCCATGCACCTCTTCCTTTGCGGCCCTCTGAGGAGATTTTCCACCAGAAACCAGGTACTTTGTGTTTGAAAGAGACTCTGTTTACTTTCTAAAGACTTAAGACACTTTATATCACTTTTCAGTGATATCTTTACAAATTCATATTGCAACTTTGATCGTTTTGACCTGAAGATACCCAGATAAATATTATATATTTTTCTAAACACTGTGTGGTGTATTTTTGTGGTGTTATGCTATGGTGTTGTATGATTTATTGCACAAATGCTTTACACATTGCCTTCTAAGTTAAGCCTGACAGCTCGTGCCAAGCTACCGGAGGGTGAGCACAGGCTGATTTTGGATTGTGTGTGACTTACCCTGACTAGAGTGAGGGTTCTTGCTTGGACAGAGGGCAACCTGACTGCCAACCAAAAACCCAATTTCTAACATTGGTGATCAGCGGTGAGGATAGGACTTGTGTTTGTGCAGTGACATACAGTAGCTAAGTATTTCACTACCTACCCACAGTTGAAGGTCAACTTGATTTTTCATCTTTTTTGGCTTTTGGTTCTCTGATGTCCTCCTGGATATACTATTGATATTTGGGACTTTGGATTTTGGTTTTTGCTGATAAGATCTTATCAGAATGGGATTGCTTACCTACTCATTCTTTGTTCGTACTGACCACCTCACTAAGGCTGACCTAAGGGAGCTTTGCAGAAAATGGGGCCTTCCTGTAGCAAGGAGATCTACTAAGGCGGAGATGCTCCATCACTTCATAGTCTGGGGGGAGGAAATATGGGCAGAGAGAGAGGCAGCAAGAAACCAAATGACTAAGTACCCCTCAGATGAGGAGGAGGACTACGCACAGGAGGAGGAAGACTTCTCACATGAGGAGGAAGACTACTCAGAGTTGGACAGTGACCCAGAAATAGATGAATGGCTCTGGGGTCAAAGGCGACAGGAGCAACAATTAGAGGAGTATCTTGCAGAGGTTGAGGCAAAAAGACTCTTAGCCCTGGAAGAAGAAAAGATTGCAGCTCAAGAGCTGAGCTGTAAAGAGCTGAAACTGGAGGCCGGAAGGGCTGAGTCCAGTTCAGATGGTGGCAGCAAAAATCTTGCATCTAGTACTGCTGAAGAAGGGCACAAGCCCAGAGATGTGGTGCCCAACTTGAAGAAGGGAGTTGACACACCCCAGGCGGTTCAAGGGTATGAGGTAGTTCCCGTTATGCACAGGGTCCCTGAGAAGGATTGGGGAACTGGCACAGGGAGTCATATTCCTACTGGGGGGAGGGACACTTTACTGACTCTAGCAGAGAGTGACAGAGAAAAGGGTTCCCCCCTGGTGGACGTCCTGGATATAGAGTGTAGAGACATCCCAGAAGAGTATGGGTTGAGTGTCAGGGACAGACAGATACTGTCTCACCAGTCTCAGGAGGGTGAAGTAGAGTGCTTTTCCAAGGTTGAGTTACTGGGTGGTTGGGTGAAGGGTACTGTGGTTAATACATGTGAAGGGCAGAGTGATGTAATTGCTGGAGAGCATATGTCTGGTCCTTATTTTCCAGAGCTACGCCAACACCAGGTGGAGTGTGAGTTCTCTGACCCCAGGGAACTTACAATGGAGGCAGACTTCTGGGTGAGTACCAGAGAGTCTGAAGAGGCATTTGGGGGTGCTCCTGAAGGGAGTGGTCTAGGTGGTTCCCAACCGAGTGTGGTGGGAAAGGATTGTAGTGTCCCAGGTAGGTCCCAGGTCCTAGAGGGTTCCATGAGGGAACACCAGGAGGGAAGCCTAGCCTGTACCGTAGGGCCACCTTTTGAGGGAAGCCCTGCAGTGTCAGAAGAACTTGGGGGGGTGACTGTAGCCAGCATCCCAACAGTTCTGGTGTCTGGCAGTACCCCTCCTAGTGAGGGGGTGCAGAAGTCCAGACATAGGGTTGAGAGGGGGTTGCAGACCCCAGTGGAGGACCTTGAGAGTCAGGGGACAGCTCTGAGAGCAGAGCCCCCCAGGAATGACCCAGGTGAAACCGTTTCTGGTTTGGGGGAAACCCAGACTCTGCCGGATGGGCAGAGGTCGGGAGACCTGCGCCAACCAGACTCTTGTGTGGCCCTTGGGGACAGTGTGTCCCTTGTGGGGGGTGAGAGTGCCCCCCAGGAAGTCCTGGCATGCCAGGCAAAGATTCAACCTCAGGGTGGTGACTCTGGGTTGGATACCCAGGTTCAGAGGTTAAACTCTGACCTGGTGGGGGGTAGATGTGCCACCCAAGAAGTCCTGCTGTGCCAGGCAATTGTCCAACCTCAGGGTGTTGACTCTGGGTTGGATGACCAGGTTCAGAGGTTAAACTCTGACCTGGTGGGGGGGTAGGTGTGCCCCCCAGAAAGTCCTGGCGTGCCAGGCAATTGCCCAACCTCAGGGTGGTGACTCTGGGTTGGGGAACCAGGCTCAGAGGTTAAACTCTGACCTGGTGGGAGGTAGGTATGCCTCCCTGGAAGTCCTGGCCTGCCAGGCAATGGTTCAACCTCAGGGTGGTGACTCTGGGTTGGCTAACCAGGTTCAGGGGATAAGCTCTGACCTGTTGGGGGGTAGGTGTGCCTCCCAGAAAGTCCTGGTGTACCAGGCAGTGGTCCAACCTCAGAGTGCTGACTCTGGGTTGGATAACCGGGTTCAGAGGTTAAACTCTGACCTGGTGGGGGGTAGGTGTGCCCCCCAGGAAGTCCTGGCGTGCCAGGCAATTGTTCAACCTCAGGGTGTTGACCCTGGGTTGGATACCCAGGTTCAGAGGTTAAACTCTGACCTGGTGGGAGGTAGGTGTGCCTCCCAAGAAGTCCTGCTGTGCCAGGCAATTGTCCAACCTCAGGGTGTTGACTCTGGGTTGGATGACCAGGTTCAGAGGTTAAACTCTGACCTGGTGGGGGGTAGGTGTGCCCCCCAGAAAGTCCTGGCATGCCAGGCAATTGCCCAACCTCAGGGTGGTGACCCTGGGTTGGGGAACCAGGCTCAGAGGTTAAACTCTGACCTGGTGGGAGGTAGGTGTGCCTCCCAGAAAGTCCTGGCGTGCCAGGCAATTGTTCAACTTCAGGGTGGTGACTCTGAGTTGAATGGCCAAGTTCAGAGGTTAAACTCTGACCTGGTGGAGGGTCAGTGTGCCCTCCAGGAAGTCCTGGCGTGCCAGGCAATTGTTCAACTTCAGGGTGGTGACTCTGAGTTGAATGGCCAAGTTCAGAGGTTAAACTCTGACCTGGTGGAGGGTCAGTGTGCCCTCCAGGAAGTCCTGGCGTGCCAGGCAATTGTTCAACTTCAGGGTGGTGACTCTGAGTTGAATGGCCAAGTTCAGAGGTTAAACTCTGACCTGGTGGAGGGTCAGTGTGCCCTCCAGGAAGTCCTGGCGTGCCAGGCAATTGTTCAACTTCAGGGTGGTGACTCTGAGTTGAATGGTCAGGTGCAGAGGTTAAACTCTGACCTGGTGGGGGGTAGGTGTGCCTCCCAGGAAGTCCTGGTTTGCCAGGCAGTGATCCAGTCTGAGGGTACAGACCCTAGGCTGGAAGACCAGGTTCAGGGTGTCTCCCCGGACCTGGAGGGAGGGGCTACTGATAACAGTGCCCCTACCATGTTGTCTTCTGAGGAGGCCACTCCTAGTTGGAGGGTGCTGGACCCCAGAAGGGAGGGCAGGGGGAGGGAAGCCTCACCCCGGGCCCTAGTCCAACCTGAAGGTACAGGCCCCAGGTTGGAGGGCCAGTTGCAGGTTAACAGCCCTGCACTGGTGGAGGAATGGTACAGGGCGACTTCTGTAAGCACCCTGACCATGTTGGACTCTGGGGGTACCGCTCCAGGAGGGAGGGTACAGAGCCCCAGAGGGGAGGACCAGGTTCAGGCTGTCATCCCTGACCTGGTGGAAGGGAGAGTGGTTAAAGGGTGCCAAGCACCTGGGGCTACCGCCCCCCACTCTCCACATCCACAGTGGTTGGAGAGCTTTGAGAGGCCTAGGGCCTGGCTCTCATCCCTGGCAGCTGTCAGTAATCACTGTGGCTTGCTGTCCGGGTGGACAGAGTTATCCCTGGGGAGGGGACAAGTGTCATACCCCGGGGGTAGAGTGGGCAACACCACTGTGTTGGTCATGGTGGTACTATCCTGCTCCTGGGATACATCTGTGAGCAAAGTAAGGTTAGGTGCTGCACAGATGGGATCCGCAGGTAAGGAGAAATGTTCCCCATGGGTTGGCTTAGTGGGCCCTAAGAGTATGGACAGAGTGATCCAATTGGAGTCAGGAAGGCGAAGAACTGGAGCATGCCCCTGCTGTTGTGGGCCTGGGTCCTTGTTCTGTCGCCTCAAACAGGGAAGTACATCAGGATAGTGATTGTTCTCCCCTGGCTTTAGGCTGGTAGGGGGTCATGTTGGACCTGGCTTTTTGACAGGGACATCTCCAAACTTTTTGCCTCCTTCCTCCTATTTCTTCTGACCTGTTGTTGTTGGCTTTTGACCTCTGGGCACTTTACCACTGCTAACCAGTGCTAAAGTGCATATGCTCTCTGGGTAAATTGTACTACTGATTGGTTTATCCATGATTGATTATTTAATTTACTTGTAAGTCCCTGGTAGAGTGCACTACATGTGCCTAGGGCAGGTAGATTAAATGCTACTAGTGGGCCTGCAGCACTGGTTGTGCCACCCACCTCAGTAGCCCCTTAACCCTGTCTCAGGCCTGCCATTGCAAGGCCTGTGTGTGCAGTTTCACTGCCACTTCGACTTGGCATTTAAAAGTACTTGCCAAGCCTAGAACTCCCCTTTTACTACATATAAGTCATCCCTAATGTGTGCCCTAGGTAACCCCTAGAGCAGGGTGCTGTGTAGGTAAAAGGCAGGACATGTACCTGTGTAGTTATATGTCCTGGTAGTGTAAAACTCCTAAATTCGTTTTTACACTACTGTGAGGCCTGCTCCTTTCAAAGGCTAACATTGGGGCTGCCCTCATACACTGTTGAAGTGGCAGCTGCTGATCTGAAAGGAGCAGGAAGGTCATATTTAGTATGGCCAGAATGGTAATACAAAATCCTGCTGACTGGTGAAGTCGGATTTAATATTACTATTCTAGAAATGCCACTTTTAGAAAGTGAGCATTTCTTTGCACTAAAATCTTGTTGTGCCCTTCAATCCACGTCTGGCTAGGTTTAGTTGACAGCTCCTTGTGCATTTACTCAGACACACCCCAAACACAGGGTACTCAGCCTCACTTGCATACATCTGCATTTTGAATGGGTCTTCCTGGGCTGGGAGGGTGGAGGGCCTGCCCTCACACAAAGGACTGCCACACCCCCTACTGAAACTCTGGCAGACAGGATTGAACTGAAAGGGGCCTTGGTGCATTTCTTAGAGACTCTTTGAAGTCACCCCCACTTCAAATGCACAACTTAGTATAAAACAGGGCCTCTGCCCTACCTCATCAGACACTTGCTGGAGAAGAAACCTGAACCAGAAACTACATCCTGCCAAGAAGAACTGCCTGGCTGCTCAAAGGACTCACCTGCCTGCTTTCTACAAAGGACTGCTGCCTTGCTGTTGCCCTGCTGCCTTGCTGAACTCTTGTCTGGCTGTGAAAGTGCTCTCCAAGGGCTTGGATAGAGCTTGCCTCCTGTTCCTTGAAGTCTCAGGACCAAAAAGACTTCCCTCTTTTACTTGGACGCTCCGTGCGACGAACTTTTCGACGCACAGCTTGTTCCGCGGCAAGAAAAACGCCGCACACCGACGCTGATCAACGCGACGCCTTTGGGACGACCGAAACTTTGACGCACGGCCTCGCAAGGACAACGCCGCCCGACTTCCCGGGAGAAATCGACGCGACGCCTGCCGTGAGATCAAAACTTTGACGCACGGCCTCGCAAGGACAACGCCGCCCGACTCCGCAGGAGAAATCGACGCAACGCCTGCCGTGAGATCAAAACTTTGACGCACTGCCTCGCAAGGACAACGCCGCCCGACTCCGCAGGAGAAATCGACGCGACGCCTGCCGTGAGATCGAAACTTCGACGCGCAGCCCCGCAGAACGACGCGCAGCCGGAAAACAAGCAGGAAAATCCACGCACAGACCCGGGACATCTGGTAATCCCCGCGACCCACAGAAAGAGACTGTCCGCGCGCCGGAAAATGACGCCCGACTTCCCCGCGTGGAAAATAACGACGCAAGTCCGTGTGTGCTGGGGAGAAATCGACGCACACACCCTTTTTCCATGCACCTCTTCCTTTGCGGCCCTCTGAGGAGATTTTCCACCAGAAACCAGGTACTTTGTGTTTGAAAGAGACTCTGTTTACTTTCTAAAGACTTAAGACACTTTATATCACTTTTCAGTGATATCTTTACAAATTCATATTGCAACTTTGATCGTTTTGACCTGAAGATACCCAGATAAATATTATATATTTTTCTAAACACTGTGTGGTGTATTTTTGTGGTGTTATGCTATGGTGTTGTATGATTTATTGCACAAATGCTTTACACATTGCCTTCTAAGTTAAGCCTGACAGCTCGTGCCAAGCTACCGGAGGGTGAGCACAGGCTGATTTTGGATTGTGTGTGACTTACCCTGACTAGAGTGAGGGTTCTTGCTTGGACAGAGGGCAACCTGACTGCCAACCAAAAACCCCATTTCTGTTAGGTTCTCAACAATGGAACAATAAAACCACAAATAGACAAAACTGAAGCTATCTACAATCTTCCCTATCTCCCGACAAAACAGGAGGTGAGATCCTTTTTGGGACTAGTGGGTTATTATAGGAGATTCATACCTCACTTTTCGTATAAGGCTGCCCCTCTGACAGACTAAATTACAAATGCCAACCCACGCACCTGCAAAACACTAACAAAGCCTCAACAGACCAGTTTTGACACATTAA
Source organism: Pleurodeles waltl (assembly GCF_031143425.1). Lineage (NCBI taxonomy): Eukaryota > Metazoa > Chordata > Amphibia > Caudata > Salamandridae > Pleurodeles > Pleurodeles waltl. Next base: position 42,506,731 of record NC_090450.1, read on the forward strand.
AGTCTTTCCTCTGCTCAGCCCCAGTCCTACAGTGCCCTGATTTTCAAAAACCTTTTACTCTACAAACGGATGCTTCTGGCCAGGGGTTAGGAGCCATGCTTTCCCAACCAGATAAAGATGGTTAATTACACCCCATGCTGTATATCAATCAAAAATGACTGCCTTGAGAAAGACATTACCCCACAATTGAGAAAGAATGTTTGGCCATTAAGTGGGCAGTGGAAGCCTTACAATATTATCTTCTTGGCCATACTTTCACCCTTTTAACCGACCATGCCCCTCTCACTTGGTTGGCACCACCTAAAAATACCAATCACCGCGTATTACGATGGTTCTTTTCACTTCAACCTTTTTCTTCTCAGACTTATCATATTACAGGTGCAGAACAGGTCACTGCAGACTATTTGTCCTGTTCACCAGTGTTATCATGGCCTGAATGGCAATGTCAGGGAAGAGGCACCAAAACAGGCACGTTTACAACTCAGCACATGATATCCAGTGATTGGTGGTTACAGGACTGAGGAATGCCCCGGGGGTACCACATCCCAGACACTTAGCAGTCCTGTTTCTGCATCAGGGGATATAGAGCACACAGATTGGACAACAAGGGGGGGGGGAGAGCCTGGTGGTGACGTCAGAAAAGGAGGATGGAAGTGGGAGGAGAGAATCCGGGACCCGGGGAAGGACACAGAACGCCAGGACCCGAATCGGAGTCCCTGAGAAGTGAAATGTGGAGTGCTCTGATGGGATATTGAGACGGGAGGATATCCTTTGGGTGCAAAGGAGATGAGGAAGATGCACTTGCCGTCCGCGTCCCAAGAGGGATTTGGGTTACCAAGGTACGCGACCACATATGGGGTTGGAGTGACTGGTTTCGGGTTAGCAAGGGCGGTGGGGGAGTGAGGCAATGGGTAGTCGTAGTTAGCAGGGATTCTCTTGCATGACTTGTTTCTTGTTTGTATCTGGAAAGCTTGCAAACACTGGTGAGCACCGAAACACGTAGATGTAGGTGACATGTGTGATCAGGTTACCAAAGCACAAAGTGTTGGATGTATTAGAGTCCCACTCTGGACCCCTTTTTCCCCGCTGCCCTCCTCACTCACCTGTCCCTATAATGAAAACAAATGGCCAAATGTCCACTTACCCACTATTGTCCTTTTCTTGAGGTACCTGGAGTCGACTAATGCATCCTGCGTCCCTACGAAGAGTCAGAAGAAGAACAGATTAAAGAAAACCCCAACCCTTACCATCATTTCTGGAACTAAGAAGAGAAAGACAATTAAAAACAGGACAAAATCATAATGAGAGCCACCAAATAAAGACTGCAAAGAAACCACCACATTATCCTGGGCATTATTTTCCTGCATACTTATGGTCCAAGCATCTTCAACCTCATAATTACCCCGGTACAGGTGTATATGTGTGAAAAGGCACATATAAGTCTCAAAGTACAGTGTAATCTGGGGTGCACACCCAGAGCAGCGGTTTCTTTATTGGAGCATGGGTGCGTCACGCCTCCTGTTTTATTGCCCCTGGGTAGCCCCATAAATGTGTTACCTGATTCAATTTAGCCCATCGCCATTGCCCCGCATTTGCCTTTGAGAGTGATTGAGGGGCAGGGGGTGGAGCTCGAATGATGATCGGCAGGTGGTTCAGCTGGGCCTGGGGGGGTGAAGTGCGCATGTTGGGTTGGATGGGTGCCTTGCCCTGACCAGACTGACATGCGCACTCAAACCCTCATCAGGCTATTCAATGTTAAGAGCCCGAGGGGGTTTGCAGCCGCACCCACTAAGTCTCATAAGGGGCCTGTCCAAGCCAATCTTTGCACGGCTCTCATGCTGTTTACTATCATGAACAGCAAGGGAGCAGCGAGAAGACTGGCTCAGCAGATGTGAGGGTGGATGGAGTGCGGAGCTGGTGGTCAGCTTTCAAATCTATGCATGCCCGGATGCAGTAAGGCACAATGAGGGTTGTTCTCTGTGATGACACCGCTGATTGTAAGACACTCACTAATAATTTGTGAGTATGATTTTTGTGTTACCTTGAACCAGAGCCTCAGCTCAAACAATGACATTTAAGGGCAGGGCTGTCTGTGAAGAGTCCGGCTCGTATGACATCCCCCTATGTCAGAGGTCTTCAAACTGTGGGGCGGGCCCCCCTAAGGGGGGCCTCAAGTGATCCCAGGGGAGGCCTCAGGCTCTGGCCTAAAGAAGCATTATACAGATAACAGGCCTTTGTTCTAAGCAGATGCATGTTATTTCATTTAAAAAAAAGTAATAGTACTTAATTGCAATGTTTAAATAGGTCCAGACATATCTAAACATTGACATCTTTATCAAACAATTGTGAAAAATTCTGAGGGGGGCCAAATGATTTTTATTTTTCAACTGGGGAGGCATGGCATTAAAAAGTTTGGAGACCACTGCCCTGTGTGAATGTCAGCTGTTGCCTTTGGAGGAAGCAAGACCAGCACATTAAACAGCTACATGCTCTCACGAAAATATTCTTTACCAAAATGATTGCCGGGTGAATGCCTGTTGTCCCTCGCCAGACTCCGTCACTGCATTGGGAGCCATTGACAGGGATTTATAGAAGGTATTTTTATTAATCAGACCTGTGTTCATTCTGAAATCCTTGCTAATGTTCCTTTTTCACCATGACGGATTAGTTTCTCCAGAGCAGCACAAAAAAAGCAATACTGACACCTCACGATGCGGATTGGGTGGTGCTATCTCACCATTCTGAGTTAATACCAAATGCTGTCCTCATTATGAGCTTCAAAAAATGAAATGTGATATATTTTTCCTCCACAAATTCTGCCAGAAATGTGTGTGAGAAGTTATTTTTTTAACACACAATCTGTAACTCTCGACTTGGTGCAAGTTTCTGTTTCCACCCAAATCGGGATTACAAGCTCCTGCGGTCTTGTGCTTTACTTCTCAGTCTTCCGCCTCACAATTCCGCTGTGACTCAGAGGTGTAGCAAAGGCCCCTGCAGCCCCTGTGGTGCGGAGTGGGAGCCGAGCTTCAGAACCGGCCCTCAGCACAGTACACAGTGCACGGGCGGCAGGACCCTGACTAGGTCCAGGGGGGAGTGGGCCCCCTCCAGGGACTTTGCAGTGGGCCCCCTCAAGTTTTGCTACGTTACTGCTGTGACTCCGGGTTAAAATAAGTTGTCAATGGCAGTAGCTCATTCTCACACCTTGCCGCCAAAATGTGGTACACTCTTCTCACCCACCTGTGCCAGACCAAAGACCTCCTAACCGTCAGAAAACTTCTCAAAGCATGGCTGTTCAAGCAGTAGCAGCACCCCCTCCCCCTTTTCCCCCTCCCCTCCCCAGCGCCTTGAGACCCTCCCGGGTGAGTAGCGCACTTTACAAATTCCTGATTGTTTGAAAGTTTGTGTGTGTGAATTCGATGTCTGGGGAAGACTGGGCCTGCTGGGTGTTCTGGCAATCTGACAGACCCCGTTGGGCTGGTCTGACAGGTCCGTGTGTGGGCTTTTTTTTGTGGCTGTATGTTGGCATGTTTTGTGCTTTGCTGCGACCTGGTTTCGCCTTTACTGTTGTTTTCCCTGATTATGTTACCGCATACATTAACTACAGCTAAAACACAAATGCATGCAGTGTACTGTGCAAGATAACTGTACACTGTTAAAAGTTAAAATTTGCCCCGATTTGCAAGCGTCATCATGTGGCCTGGGTTTTAGCTATTTTGTAGCCGGTGCTGGAGTTTATTTTGTGTTTCAGACAGTCTGAGGCTGACCCTGATGTTCTGCATGTGTTTCTGAAAATAAAGGGCCATATTTATAATTTTTGACGCAAAACTGCGCTAACGCAGTTTTGCGCCAAAAAAATTAGCGCCGGCTAACGCCATTCTGAAGCGCCATGCGGGCGCCGTATTTATTGAATGGCGTTAGCCGGCGTTAGCCGACCGGCGCTGCCTGGTGTGCGTGAAAAAAAACGACGTACACCAGGCAGCGCCGGCGTAGGGAAAAATGGCGTTTGGGCGTCCAAAAATGGGGCAAGTCAGGCTGAGGCAAAAAAATCGTCTTAACCCGATTTGCGCCATTTTTTTGGGCGCCCAGACTCCATTAACATGACTCCTGTCTTAGCAAAGACAGGAGTCATGCCCCCTTGCCCAATGGCCATGCCCAGGGGACTTATGTCCCCTGGGCATGGTCATTGGGCATAGTGGCATGTAGGGGGGCACAAATCAGGCCCCCCTATGCCACAAATTTCTTTAAAAAAAAATACTTACCACAACTTACCTTTTCTTCCCTGGGATGGGTCCCTCCATCCTTGGGTGTCCTCCTGGGGTGGGCAAGGGTGGCAGGGGGTGTCCCTGGGGGCAAGGGAGGGCACCTCTGGGCTCATTCTGAGCCCACAGGTCCCTTAACGCCTGCCCTGACCCAGGCGTTAAAAAGAGGCGCAAATGCGGGTTTTTTTGCCCCGCCCACTCCCGGGCGTCATTTTTGCCCGGGAGTATAAATACCACGCACATGCCTGGGAGTAATTTTTTAAGACGGGAACGCCTACCTTGCATCTCATTAACGCAAGGAAGGTGTTCACGCCAAAAAATGACGCAAACTCCATGAACTTTGGCGCTAGACGCGTCTAACGCCAAAGTATAAATATGGAGTTAGTTTTGCGAAAAAAACGACGCAAATTCGGCGCAAACGGAGTATAAATATGCCCCAAAGTTTGGTTGCCTGAATGGCAAGGGTTTACTTAAGTGAAACTAACGATGGTAATAAAATTGTACAAGATCACAGAAGCCATCACCACTGCAGTGCTGGCAAATGAGGGCTGCACAGATGTAATGATTGTTTCCAGAAACAAGTGACATGTGATCTTTGCTGGTTCGATGCATGCTGCTGCTTAGGGGGACAGGATATAGGAAAAGGGGCTTAGAGTCAAAAACTTCTTTGTAACTTCCCAAAGGCACCCATTTATGCTACTGTGAGCTCCAGTAAGCAGGGCTTGGTGTCTCATGATGTACACACCATAAAGTTGTGTTTTAAATGCCTTCAGGTTTTAAATGCCATATACTGCAGAGCAACCCACTTTCCAGGATGGAAGCCTCTTTCAGAGGAAAACCAGCCTTGATCTGAAAGAGTAGACAAAAAACAGGAACTGACAACTGAATTGTTATAAAATGAGCATCTGATTCCAGGATGTTATATTTCTGTACTTTTTTGTGTAGCATATTTCTCTTGTATAGTGCATACTTTGAACTGAGTCACCTTCAGGCTTTTCAGGTACAGGACCTGTGAGAAGTTTGCGCTGCCTTCAGCCTTTGCTCCCGAGCTCTCGGCCCATTGAGAGCTCTAGAGCAAAGGCTGAAGGCAGCGCAAACTTCTCACAGGTCCTGTCAGTGGATCAAAAAGGTGGTAAAAAACTTGGTCATCCAATCCTTGGCCTCTCTGCAGAGCACACAGAGCAGTTGTCATGTATTCCAGTTGCAATTGTGATTCTGTGCCGGTGTGTGTGAAGGAGGTACACAGTTGCCAAAATATTGAGGAGACAGAAGTGAATAAAAATACAGTGCTTACAGGTGAGTCTATGTGTTGCGTGTTTGGAGGGTGTAAAGTGAAGTTCTCTGGTTATACTGAATGAGCAGCTACCTATTTCATTATCATATGAAATCTCTTTATTGATGTCAGAACTGCACTTTCACAATTGCTTTATTAACCTTCTTGCTTTCTCAAATTTGCTTGAAAATGCACCTTTTGCCCACTGTGTTTTCAAAATTTTCCAGGAGGTAGAACCCCCCGAAAGCCATTTATGATGGGCAGGCTTGCTTTCTATGCTTGCTTGCCACAGGGTACTCATTACACACTTTTGCATCCCACCACTTTCACATGTCACCAGCCGCCACTGCACATCCGGCCTTTGTTGCACGTAAGACTTTGGTGGTAGCATAGAAACCAGAGGCATAACACAAAGCACTACAACCCTTATGGAGCGTGTCGGCCCCCAGGCAGCCCAAGCATCCGTAGCATAAGTGCCACTGTAAGAATTGCATGAGATGCCCAAACAATAACCAGCAGTTTTTGTTTACACATAACTTGCTGTTTGAGAAGTGCCAGTGCTAGCGCAGTTGTTTTAATGAGAAATTATTAATGAGTGTTTATGTATTCTGATTAATGAGTTTATGTAGAAAATGAAATAATGTAGAAATATAATGCACACATTTGAAAATGTGATCTCGAAGAATGGGCATCAATGTTAACGAAGTGTACTAATCAATGATGAATACTTATGAAATATTGAATATATGTTAGACTAATGCACTAATATGTCGTATTAAGGGCTACGAAGTATGCTTTAGCAGTATAAATTATAAGCCTTAACTTAGCGAGTGCCTTGGCCTTTTTTGCCAGGCCTCCTGTAAAAGCTGTAGTTCTTAGTGTTTAATAAAATTGCTGACCAAGTGAATTAAACGGTGAAATGTCTATTGTATTGTTCAAATGTGCTCATAACGGAAGCTTATCGTGAGAACCAACTGCTAGGAGATGATGTTCTTTCTAATGCAACATTTTGTGTGTAATGTGTGCGAGACTGACTGTCCCAGGACAAGAACAATGAAGATACTGACTAGAGTGGAAGCTGCAACAATATTGTTTCCTGACAAGCAAGATGATGAGGACATTGCAAGACAAACCAATCAACAGTATGAGAACAGAGAAATATTAGAATTCATAGATTTAGTATAGTAGTTTTATTGGACAGAGTGTGAACATAGGATTAACTGACCAATAGGGAATTAGGGGATAGTTTAGGTGGCTTTGATATAACAACACTGCAGAGGGAGAACATTCAGACTTTAGGAGAGAGAGATTAATTCCGATATTCTGAGAGAAAACTGATTATTCCGATATTCTGGCTCATATTCCCTAACTGAGACCCTGATGTCTTGCTGATTGACTGATGTCCTGAGGACGAAGACTGATTCTGCTTTGCTGATCCATACAGAGGATAGATATACCATGAAATGTGATTATTATGCATATTTGCTTTTCCTTTCTAGGTACCAGCTGCGCTGTTTTGTCTATGACTCTATCATGGTTGGATGTTTTCCAAATTGGTGTTACTAAATTGTTTTGCATGAAGACCAATTTGCTGATGCTAATCTGATGTTAGTTAAGGATCCTGACTTGTGACAATAGAGACTAATGCTTGATGGATTTCTCTGCTAAACTTCTTGTATTTCATCTCATTGATGCAGGTGACTCTGCTATTGATTTGCACAGTAACTTTAGAATGTGTTGTAGTTCAATCTTTGATTAGATTGTGTTTCTTCTGCCGCTTTGGAAGGTGAATAAGCAAAAAAGATGCCTTTATATTCTTTTTTACTTTGACACTTTTGCTGTGAGATCAAAGTCAGATGTCAAATGTGAGGCTATGTCTTCTGACAAATTGCTGCTTATTCTTTTAACATGGAGATTGGTGCTTACTTTTCTTTCTCTGACTGTAAGGTTAGAGGATTCACATGTAGAGTTTTTTGTAAAGTGAACTATTTAACAATTTAGCTGGTGTGCACAGTCTGAAATCAAAGGTTATAGCATGTCAGTGTTTTCTAACACACAATAAGATTTAAACACCTGTAAAATATTTTCAAAATGTATCAGCAGTTCGTAAAACTCAAATGTAGTAATTTTTTTGTAATTCTGAAGTGTGATGAAAAAAACGTTAATAGGATCAAAACAAAATCAAGGCACTTTACTTGGTGAAACAAAAGTGATAAATATTTGCTAAAACCTGATTTCCACACATAATGTGTGCACTATACAGTTTTTAGAGGAAAACTGCTAATTTTGTCACCATTTCAATGGAAAATAAACTGTCATTTTTTTTATTTTTTTTATTTTTTTATTTTTTTTATTTTTTAATGGGCGTGCAGTAAGTTACAATGACACCTGTTGAACACTAAAAAAAGAAGGAAAATAGGAAAAACAGAGGAAGAATAAAAAAAAGAAAAGGTATGCCAAAAACAAAAAGAAAATTATACAAGCAAAAATAAAAGAGAAGAAAAAAAGGGCAAATGAAAGTCGCACATCACTTTCTGTATCATTGAGAATTATACTACCATCAGCAAATTACAGAAATTATCCCATTCTCAATAAACACCGTTCAATACTGTCTGTCTACGTTTTACTTAGCCATAGAGTCAGCGGGGCCCAGAGTTTCATACCCCTCTTCCTACATGCATGGCCCTTTAATGCGTACAAGCCCATCTCCAAATAATACATGGAAAGTATACGAGCCAGCCACTGGTTAAACGTTGTAGGATCAGGTTTTAGCCAATCTGTAGCCATACAGCACCATATAACAGCAGTGGTCAAAAACACAAAACATTGAGATTAGCTTGCACACACCTCTTTATTCATCCCTAGTAATACAGGGATTAGACCATTTACCCGTTGTACTATTGTCTCCAAAAACTTTGTGGTGTCAGAAAGAAGTGTTTGAAGCCTATCACAGCTAAAAAACATATGAGCTAAATCAGCTCCCGTCCTTTGCACCACGGGCAGCAAATCCCATCAGACTTTCCCCATTTGGAAATTCTAGCAGGGGTATCATATAAATTGAATAGCGTTTTATAGTGTTGGGCTTGAGGTCCCGCAGAAAGTAATATTCGTTGGGCCATTTCCAAAGAAACTAAGAAAGATGTTTCTGAGGCCCCTATCCAACACCCCCATCTCTTTATATGCTTCCTCAAATCATCTTGCATGAGGCTCAATAAGAATGGGTTGAGTTCTCGTATACAGCAATCTGCCTTATTCTCAAGCACCTTCATAATTGCAATCTTCTCCCCCAATAACCCTACCCTAGATAAGGACATCAAAAAATGTCTGATTTGCAGGAACTTGAAAAAGTCTTTGCTGTCAAGAGCAAAATCCTCCTTTACATCACTAAAGGATTTAATGTGCCTGCCATTCTACAAGTCACCTAATTTTCAGACACCTCCCTGTACCCATTTATCACACTATTTATCCCTAAATATCCCAGGGAGGATAGAAGTGTTCCAAACAGGAGTGTAGTAGCAGAACCGATCAATTCCCATTCTGCGCTTGATTTGAGACCATACTTTAAACGCAGACCGTATTGTTTTAAATATGATTTTTTTTAAAGTAGCTTTGCTCCATCATTCTCAAAAAGGCAGCATCAGCTGTACTACTTCAGCCCATGCTGTATATATAGTTGGGCAAGCCTCCCCTGGTGATTTACCAGGATCGTTGTGTATAATTAGGGGCTGAATATATTGCAGGACTGCAGCCCAGTAATATAGACGACAATTGGGAACTGCCCATCCACCTCGTGCCCTTGGGAGTGTTAAATGCTTAAAAGCACAACATGCTTGAAAAGGACCATATAAAGCTGCTTGCTAAATCTTCCATACGGTTAAACCAGCTCCTACCGAATTTCAGTGGAATTGTCCTGAAAAAGTATAGGACCAGAGGTAGGAAGAGCATATTGATAACATTACATCATCCTACTATCAAAAGGTACAGGTTATTCATACCTTGTAATTCCTTTCTAGTCTTGGCTAACATTAGAGGGAGGTTATTATCAATAATACTATCCAAATTAGTTGTTAGCCTAACCCCCAGAAAAGTCACTTGCGCTGCCTTTCGCTCGTCCTCTAAAGTTGCCCATTCATTGACCATTATCTGGTATTTCGCCTTATTTAATAGATAGCCCGATACCTCACCAAATTTGGACGTTTCTTTCTCTATTTCTATTAACGATGTCTTTGGATCTGGCAATACTATAGCAATGTCATCTGCATAGGCTAACGTTTTAACATTCCCCTCAATCATTTCCATTGGAGCACTTAGCTTATTGTCTAGCAGCTTTCTTATAAGTGGATCGATACAGAGCGCAAAGAGCAGTAGTGAGCAGGTGCACCCCTGCCTTGTGCCTCTTGTGATAAAAATAGCTTCGGATCCTACCCCCACATTTGGAACCGTGCAATGGGGTTCTGATTCAGTCCCTGAATGGCCCTAATAAAGCAAGGATCAATATTATATTTATGAAGGACCACTTGTCTGTTAATGACAATGTGCTTCCTCGCAATGCTTTAGTACATTTTGCAACAGTGTGATCCAAAATGCACAACTGGCTACATTACATACCCTCAACACTCTCCTGCTGCATCCATTCCACCCCTTTGTAACACCTTCAACCATATTATGCCTGCGCCAGACATTATGTATGCATGGGGGGGTGTTCCCTCGTTAGGGGGTGGCTGAGAAAATGGCACAAAGATATCCAAAAGATTTCTTTGCACCATTTTTTTACAGCATTGTCAGTGCCTGCGCAGAGCAGGCATTAAAAGGTGGCACACCATTATTTTCAATGGGCCTCAATGTGCTTTGCAGAATTTTGATGCTAATCCTGCAAAGCACCAAACTTGCATCAAAACATTTGACGATAGTTCTCCAACTACCACCATAGTAGCCCATAGCTTAAATAAGGCGCCCACATGGTGACATTAGGGGGGCGCTAAGGGGCGCAAGAAAAGTGGCACTGCATTGGATGCAGCGCCACTTTTCTTAAATCAGGTCTTTGGATTTTTCACAAATCTTATGACTTCAGTGATGTAACATTGATGACAGCATGCACACTTTGAACATTGTTCCAGCACCACTGAATGAAAGTGAGTGGATGAGCAGAGAAAGAAAGACACAAGAAAGTGGAGAGGCAACCAGGAGAGGACCACAGAAGAAAGCAAAATAGCAGGGAAGAAGGCCACCTAAGAGAGAAATGTAAAGAGACAGATGACAAAGAGACAGGACAAAGAGAGATCAAGAGAAAAAGGTAGATTGGTCACACAGTCAAAGTTGACTGGTGAAGCAGAGACAGAAGCTTGAAGGAGAGGGAGTATGATGTAGCTACCATTAGTGCAGCAGACACAATGGCAATGGGGCTTGTACTTGGGGGTGGGGTGCACTTGACACAGCATTAATGGCTGTTTTTTACAATTTTAGAAGCGAACATGGTATGGGCTTTTCCTCAATTGTATTAGGGCCAAAGATACCCTTGCTATTTCGATGAGGTCTCAAAGAGCCCAAAACCTCTTCATGTGTACCTGGAGTACAGAAGGAGTACAGTCTGGTGCCAGCTAATGGTCCAGGACGTTGAAGGGCACCTCTTAGGGATTGGGACTCACTCTAGCGGAAGCAAGCTGCAGGGCTCTGGCCGGTCACAAGTCCTCTCAAGTCATCCTGGTAGGAAGACCCACTCCCTCTACACCTAGGCCTCTTTTGTCCCCATGACTGGAAGGAGTATACAATATTACCTGCAGAAGATCCAATCACAGTCAAGTAACCCGGTACACTGGCAGAAAGGTACATTTATTTCGTCTAGGCAGTAAATTGCTAACTTTCTAAAAGTGGAATTTTCTGAGAAATATCTTAAAATCCGATTTTTCCATTAAAGATGATTATAAAGTACAATTCAATAGAGTTGGAGATGCATTGTACCCAAACTGAAGTTATTACTCAGTAGGTGCAATAAAATAACTCATTCTTAGTCTATGGGAAAAATAGCCGTACCAGAGTGAAAAGTGACTTTTAGAGTGTTCTACTATCATAACAGGTAAATCTTAAGTACACATGTCCTACTTGTTAAACACTATGCACCCAGCCCTATGAGACTTTAATGCCCACCATAGGGGTGACTTAACAGTATTTTAAAAAGGAAGTTTTAGGTCTCGCAAAAAAGTATTAAAAAAAGGAAGGTTTAGGTCTCATTAAAGGTGTGTTTTGCAAGGTTGAAAAGGCAGTTTAAAAACTGCACTACAGACTGCAGTTGCAGGCCTGAGACATGTTTTACGGGGCTACTTTAGTGGATGGCGCTATGAGTGCTGCTGCCCACTAGTAACATTTACTCTAGAGGCCTTGGGTACATCTAGTATCACTTACTAGAGACATACAAGTAACCTAAATGTGCCAATCAGGGGTATACCAATTTTACCATATTTAAGGTAGACAGAACATACACAAGCACTTTACCACTGATTAGTCGAACTAAAGTGCACAGAATCCTAAAAGCCAAGAAAATGTAATGGCAGTTCTGGGGTAAGAAACCAATGGGTATTATTTTGAGTTATATGTAGGTGAAGATGATAGGGCCCATTCATCAAGACTTTATGCCGGTGCAAAGTGAGGAAAACCTTCACACCGTTTTGATATAGTGTTTATTTTCCAGCAGAAGCTTTTGTTCACTCTGGAAAGTAGCCCATACGGTGATACAACTAGCGCTTTGCCTCAAGGGGGAATCCAATGAGCAGTACATGGGTGTTCACACACTACTATCCATAGTTTTTCATGCCAAGCTCCACCTACCAAAACTGTTAGCCAGGGCTTTGTGCCAAAAAATAATGCCTTCCTTTGACGGCTGCTTGCTTTGGGCGAAGGGGCTTTGTCCACCCAATTACCTACAAAATGAATATGTAACAGCAATTACAAAATTAGTTCTCCCTGGCTAGCTGTCACTCTGTGACTCCTGCTTCAGTGAGGGTCTGCCCTCCAGGCGCTTTTCACAGGCTCATGTGCTAATGGATAAGTGCAAACTTTTGTAGATATGTTGGACTAAAGTTTGGTTAACCTTGTTCTTGACCATGATTGGGTATCTTTAGGACATTCTGGTCACATCCTCCCTGATGTTCTGCAAATGTCACCTTTTAAGGTCGCCCAGGGGGCTGTGTGTTTCAACTGTGTCCTGCCCTGGTCTGCCTGTCAATCACTGAGGGCCTTGGTACATGAGACTGCCCATGTGACCTGGCGTCATCAGAATCATAATCGCAGATGATCCTGTGATGTCGGGTCCCATGCAGTACACCGACACCCTGAATGGTTTATGTGTGCATACACAGAGTATCTATTTACAGGAGCATATGCTTTCACTTTTTCTTTTGACAGAAAACAGAAATTCTAAACGTCTTGATGTGTCTCTGTGTGGCTTTGAGCAGACCCTCATGTCCTGCTGGCCTTTCCAAGGGATCCAGCCTCCTCCATGCCCTCTGCTACCTCCTGCAGAGGCTGCGTCATAACAAAAACACATGATAAGGGATTTATGAAAATGCTTTTGAATGAATACCAGTTTTCAGTGCAGTGCTTAATTTGTGCCTGATGTTTCCGGTGCTGAGCACCAGCACTTATTTTTGAGGGCCGGGGCTTATTCTTCTGCCCCCAGCACTTGCTGCGAGCAAAAGCACATATGGGAAAGACAGAGGAGGAGAAAAACTAAAAAGTGTCACAATGGGAGAAAGAAGACAGTTGCAACTGTGAGCTGGAGGGGCAGGGAGTGAGTGTAAATGGATTGAAGAGGCCTGAGATGGCTTAAGGATTACCTTGCCTCAGTATTCTGTGCTCCCACATTTAATAGCAGCAGCCACGGAGGGCTTTGGGCACCGGTACGTTTTTATTTACAAATTAAGCACTGGTTCAGTGCACTTTAGGCTTGTCTTCCTCTGGCTTCTTCCAAATGCTTTGGGGCCTGTATTACTCAATTGAAAGTCTAAGATTGAGATCCTGTACTGTTAGCCCAGAGGCGGGTCTATCTGACTGAATAATAGAGGAGCCGATCCATTGTAAAATGAGATGATCATAAACAATAAAAAGCCAGGAGTGCATCAGTCACATAATAGCTTTGATCAGAGGGCTGTTAATGGATGCCTTGAGCAGTGCATAATAACAACTGCAATCTGATCATAATGGGATGTTGGCCGAGGTCCTAGCAGCCTTCTCTAAACGTGAATTGCATCTTTCTGAATTTAAATTGCCCTTCCCATCCCCAAACCCGCCTCCTTCAGGAAATAAATATACAAAACAACATGTCTTGCTACCGTGGACAGGAGCATCTCCTGAATAAGGCCAGTCCTCAATCTGCATTACTGCACTCTCTAATGACTAAGATGTTTCATAGGAAGAACAGGTGTAGTTTTGTGGCTCATATATAATGGTTTGGATCAAAAGGCGAGCCTTTATATTCTAGTTCCCTGACATGGTTGATTCTTTAATCGTTTGCTAATCCTTCTCTTCCAAATGTTCTGGGACCTGTATTATTCATTGCAAAGTCTGAGATTCAGATAAAAAAATGTGAAGGCTAGTAACATGCTGCTGCAGTCTCCTCCATGACCTCTTCTACCTCCTGGGTGCAGTATGCCTAAGTAAGGTGGGAGAGTCACTGATACCTCAAGCCAGATGCCTCGCCCTGGCTCTGCTCAAGGTCTTCTTGGGCCGGCCCCAAACAAATGCAGGCAATCTTAACCCCATTGTGTGTGAAACAAGAAAACGTGTAATTCATCCCAGCTGGCCAGCTTGCAAAGTTTGTGATCTTAGGCAAATATTTTAATTCACAACTCATTTGCCTCACAGGTCACCAATATCAAGTTCATGTTTAAAAACTGTCACTTTCAATAAATGTATCCAAAAATGGATAATACAGTTTTTCTGAATTTTGAAGAGACTATATGATATTTTAAACTATGTTTTTGCATGATTTACATACCATTTTTTTTTTTATGTGGGATCCAGCACAGCCTCTGGGAGCCAATGTAGGCCCCTTGGTTTGTCTCTCCTTGTTAATTTGTTGGCTCACCAACATTATCAGTCAATTTTATGCATAGCTCCTGACATAAGCACAACATGGCTAGTGTGTTTTTGTTTTACAGGGAATGGTCTAATGGCAATGGCCCTGGCCTAAACCAAGCAGACCACTTTCTATCACCAGGGTTTAAGTGGCCTTTGGTGGTACCCAGTTGAAAGGTGGCTTTGAAATAGGCACAACAATAACTGTAACAAGCATTTACAATGCAACGGGTCTCGCGTTTGCTCATGTTAGAGCTGATCACGTTGTAAACTCCTAACCCGAGTTTTCACCTATCGGGCAAAAGTACATTTATGTACATAACCTGAAAAAGTGAAATTAACTATGTAAAACGCTCGACTTCTGCCAAGCGAGATCGCGCTTGTAAATTAGAGAAAAAGAAGTCCACGAGCCCGATGGAAAACAGCGAGCCTCGCATGTTTTCTGTACTTGTTCGCTGCGCTCGAGGAGGGCTAGCCACCGGAAAAAGGCATGCCATATGCTTGCCTTCGACTAATGAAAACAAGCAGATTTTATTAGGCAAGCCCACGAACCAATAAAAAACACTGACGTGAAGTTGACAGGGCTCCGAGCCCTTTTCTAACTACAAAAGCGTCTCACTGCGATATGCATGCACAAGCGCATGCAACGCAGGCTCGACCCTAAAAAGTAATCCATGTGAGCAATGCAGTTCGTATTTCCATTTCACATGTTGTACTTTTCTTTCACGGAGAATATTTGTTTTTTTTGGATGTTAGGCTTCTGTCGTTTTTTTTCTTGCAACATATAGCTCTTGCACGGTGCTTACTGTGAACTGAGACACCACTAGGTGTCTGGGTGAGTTCAGGTTGTGAGAAGATGTTCATGATAGGGCCCATTGAAAGCTCTAGAATTGAGACTGAAGGCAGGTGGAGATCCTCAAAGTGCCTTTCAGTAGGTCATTCGGTGTACAAACCATGTGCTCATCCAGGCCCTGCTTTGGCCTCTTTAGAGAGCACACATTCTTATTCGCTTCATCTCTATCCCCTCTTTCTCTTCCTCTCTCACTATGTCTTCCTCTCCCTCTTGCTCGTGTGCATTCCCTTTCTCTCTCACATTTTAATGTCTCCCTCTTTCTCTCATACTCCCTCCCACCCTTCTTTCTTTCACACACACACGTTCTTTCTTTCTCTCGCTTTATCTCATGCCAGTCCCTGTCCGGGACCTCCCTTCTTTTTTCCATCATGTTGTTCTCTAGTATTTCCAAGAGGATTTGATTGAACTGCTGATTGTGGGTTCTATCTATCTATCTATCTATCTATCTATCTATCTATCTATCTATCTATCTATCTATCTATCTATCTATCCATCTATCCATCTATCTTCACTGAAAAAACAAAGGTTAAAAGGAATACATTTAGGTGAAAATGTCACTTCAAACAGACCATTTTAAACTAACAAAACCAATGAAATTCACCAGTTATAGTTATCGGGACAAACTGTAACTCATGCCATAAAGTAACTATAACTCTCACCCTTGCCGTGCAAAGTGTTGTTAACTATGATGTCATTTTGGATGTCATTAGGAATGTAATTAATGCAATCACTGAATATGTCATGAGTGAGTGATGTACTGTGCAAGGGTAGAAGCAGTGCATGGTGAAGGTGTGAGTTATAATTAATTTAAAGCACAAAACATGGTCCTAAGTAACTCAAGCCCCTACCATGCACAGTTTCTCAAAAAATGATGTAATTGCAAATGTTGCAGTGACATTATCAATGATGTCACAGGAGATTCCATGAGTGATGTAATATGTGGGGCAATTAGCAGTGCAGGCCGAGGGCACGAATTATAGTTACCTTACAGCACAAGTTACAGTTACTTGAAATACCTATAACTGGTGAATTTCAATGGATTTTAGAGTTTAAAAAGTGATGTTGTTACTGAACATTTCACCTAACTATAATGTTACTTTAACCTTTGTTTTTTTCAGTACTTGCTAGTTTTTTTTTGTGAATAGTAAAATTTAGTAACCCTACGCAAATCCAACTCTCCGCCACCCCGGCTTTTGGCCATGTACTATGGGGGGCCCCAGACTCTGTGGCCAACCCCCCCAAATGCAGCCGACCCCCTTCTGCGCAGGGCATTTGGTCACGCATAGTGGGGTGTTGGCCACAGGGCCTGGCTTGCCAACCAAACTTCTACATGCTGCCAACCCCACGCTGAGCAAGGCCTTTGGCTGTATGCATTTGGGGGGTTGGCAAAGTCATTGGCTATGCCTTATGGCCAACACCCCGAAACGCAGCCAACCACATGCTGCACAGGGCCTTCGATGAGGCCTAGTGCCCAGGCCCAGTGGCAAACACCTTACACGCAGCCAAATCCACCCTACACATAGCCTTTGGCCATGCACAGCAAGGAGTTGGGGCCCCCTACCGAGCTTATTATGGCCCTGGGGCCCCCAATCTCAAGGGCTTATGTATTTGAAAGGAGATGAGGCCACAGACTCCCACAAGCCATATTTGGCCTTGGGGCCCCATTCCCAGGGCCTGCAGCAACTGAAGGTGGCCCATCCACGGAACCCACCATGCACTGGTTGGGGGCTACAACCCCAGTCAACTCCCCACGTGCTGCAGGCTCTGGCATTTCTCCAACCCAGCTATTTATGCTGCTCCCTCCGGGCGGGGGGAATATCTTGATCTGTTTCCCTGCCCGCATCAGTGCAGGCGGGGAAACAGAACATGATGTGGTGGCAGCTAATCAGATTTCACCATGAGACCTGTCCACCCGCAAAGTCTCTGTTGCCTCAGACATTCATTAATTCCGAGCCTTAATTGCTAAAAAGTTACTGAACTGATTTTCACCAAGTCACAAAATGCTTTCTTTCTAGACTACGGTCTAGTTTGATGCCCAATTGGGTGTAAACCTTTCAGCGGTTTGGGCTTTAGCTCTGTCTATAGTTCCTATTGAAAAATGAATGAGGGAAAATGCGCTTCAAGGAAGGAGCGAAGGTGAAATCATTTTTAGGGAGAGTTTTGTGAAGATTCATCAAAAAGCACGTAAGACATAAGCAAACCCCCAAATATTTTTTTATGGAAAAATGATCCTAACTATAACTACCCAGTGATAGACGTCATATATGTCTGTCCCCTGGGGCCAAATTCAATTTAAAAAGGGGCAAGGGCAATGCGCCCCGGACCTCATTAGGCCCCAGGGACAACATTCCTAGGGTCAAACACAATGAAACAGTGGAGGGGACATACAGCCACACTCCTTGAGGCTTCTTGGACTCTGGGGACTCTATCCCCCAGAGCCAAATTCTAAGGTGAGGGACACACAGCATTGCCTCCATGACCCTTAATAAGCCCCAATAACCCCATTCCTTGGGACCAAATATATTTCAAATTGGGAGGTGGGCAGGTGAACCCCACCCCGGCCTCAAAGCTTTGGGGGACTCCATCTTCTGGGCAAATTCAATTAAATAAGGGAAGGGGGCCACAGGACCACCCTTATGAGCCTCATTAGGCCCCTGGCACCCCAACCTGCAGGGCTAAATAAAAAAGGGGAGGGGGACCGCATGGCCCCCTTGCTGAACCTTCATAGGCCCCAGGAACATCCTCCATTGGAGTAGAATTTACCACAAAAGGGGAGGGACACTGCAGGGTTCTCCTCCCCAAGCCTTCACAGGCCCCAGGGGACCACTGCCTGGGGATGTTTGTTGTTTAAAGGGAAGGGGTATCATGCATCCCCCGCAAGCCAAGTTTGGCCCTGAGGACCCCATTGCCTGGGGCCTCCATTAATTATATGTGGATGCCCAAGTGCCCACCCGGGGTGCCCATGAAACACTACAATGGGGCTGTGAGGGGAGCTCCAGGGCCCTTGCAGCCCCAGCCGGCTCCCCACATGGTGTGGGAGCCGGCATTACTATCACATGGAGGGAGCAGCTAATTATGCTTGCCCCTTCCGGGCAGCAACATTTTCAGGTCTGTTTATGTGGGCAGGGAAACAGAACACATGCCTGATCCCAGTAGTTGGGAGCATTTTTAAAGCATTTTAAAGCTCCCCTTGGGCGCAGACGTAGTGTTTGCTCCTTTTTACAGGAGAGTTGAAAATGCTCCTACCAGATAGGAGCAAACAGATGTTTCCCTGCCCACTGTAGAGCATGCAGGGTAGACTACTGTGTCACCAGAGTAGGCTTCCCATGTCACAGTTGGTGATCCAGCATGCGTGATGGGGTTTCCCGGGGCCATTGAAGGCTCATGGAGATGGGACATGCGGCCCCCTCATTTCAATTAAACTGATGACCTGGAGGGCTGGTGTCCCCATGGCCATTTTAAGGCTTGGGGAGGGAGCCAGGCTGACCCCCTGCCCTTAATAAATTCATTGGGCCCTGGGAGTGGGGTTCCCTAGGCTGAAAACGACTCAGGAGTGGTGCAGTACACCCCCCTTAATAAAAGCATTGTGCCCCAGGGGATGGGGTCACCAGGGCAAAAAAAGGCTCAGTGGGAGGGCCATGCAGCCTTTCCCCTTAAATATAACCGAGCCCAGGAAATGGGGACCTTAGGGCCCGAAATGGGCTTGGAGGGGGCCCTAGCCCTCACATATAAATAAAAAATGGCAGTTGCTATTTTCTTTTTTCCTCTCTCTTCCACCACATCGCAGCAAAATTTGCCAATTTTATTTTCATGTGCCGCCTGCCCCCATGGAGCCTAGGGGGGGCAGTGTACCCCGACCCTGCCCACATATATCATTTAAAAAAGAAAAAAAAGAAAAGGTGAATAAGGGTCTTATTACAACCTTGGCGGATGGGATACTCCCAGTTATATCTTATGAAACTTGTAAAACTGTCAAAGCCCAGCTCACCTGAGTTCTTGTTCAGTTCTGATGGAGGTTGAAGACAATCTGACACCACCCTGAAACTGCTTGTTCCAGCACACTAGTTTTTAAAACAGTGCACTAAGAACAGAAGCTCAAGGGAAGGGGGGAAGTGGATAAAATAAAAAAGAGAGACAACACCGTTCTTGCGTTTCCACTGTTGAAGTGCTGCACAAATCTGCGGCCCTTTCTGACTTCTGTAGAAACTGGTGCCTCTTGGATCCTGGTCTCTAGTTTCCAGGTTTGGAATGTGTTACTGCTCTGGGATGTGTTTTCTATTACTGTAAAGCTTCTTGTCTTCTTTCTCTTTTGCAGGTTACTCATAGGAGAGAGGCTGAAGCAAGGAGGAACCGGAAACCGGAAGAAGGAAGAGCCAGAAGCTGCGCCCATTGAAGTCAATGAAAGTCTGTAAAGAGCAGGAGTGCCAGCGCCGAGGGATCTGTTCTCAGGTAAGCGGGAGGTAGACGAGCACAAGCACTGGGTGAGGCTCGGGGATGCCTTTTATAGACAGGGCTGGGTGTGGTTTGAAGGGCTGGGTGTGGTCCTCCCATGCTGCACATGTTCTTGGAAGGTGTGCAGAGCTGGGTGTGGTTTGAAGAGCTGGGTGTGGTCCTCACATGCTGCACATGTTCTTGAAAGGTGTGCAGAGTTTCAGTTATTATACAAATGAGTTGGATTAACACATGGCCTAGGGAGGAGTATTTTAAAGATGCCTTGGTAAAAGCAAGGCCCAATGTGTAAACAAAACAGCACATTAAACAACATACACAGAAGCCTAGGGGGGGGGGAAGGTGAGATAACAAGAAAGGCTTTCAATAGTAAGTTTAAAAGGGAGCTATTACAGAACCTACTAGTGCAGTGAGAGGGGACATGCTCTTTGCTGTGTACAAACCCTAACAGTTGCCCCCCTCAAAGGCCCTCCTACAGGACGGGGTTTTCCTGGATTTTTTAAATAAAACCGTCTAATCAGCTGTGGGGCATGTACATATGATGCTGGTTCCCATGAATTCTCAGATTCATCATATCCTTTCCATTCTACTAAATAAAACAGACGTCCACTAATTCTTTTTGAGTCTTTTATGCTTTTCACTTCATATTCCAGATTTCCCTTAATTGGTATGGGTGGAGGTGGTGGTTCGGGTCGGGTTTTTGAGTTGTACGGCTTAAGCAAGGACACATGGAATGTAGTATGTACTGGATATTCTTTTGGTAAATCTAATTTTACTGTTGCCGGGTTTACTATGGCAGTTATACTAAAGGGTCCAATGAAACGTGGTTGCAGCTTTCGGGATCCCTCTATGTTTAGGTTCTTTGTGGAGAGCCATACCTTGTCACCAATTTTATACATTGGGGCCTCAGACCTGTGTTTGTCTGCTTGTCTTTTCATGCTTTCCTTGTACTTTAATAAATGTTTCCTGGCTTTTTCTTGTATGTCACCTAACCTCGTTAGTCTATCCGTTACTGTAGGCAACAGGGAATCTTCTAACAAAATGGGTATAGCTCTTGGATGATACCCCTGCAAGAAATAGAATGGTGAGCAAAGTAGAGCTGAATGCTCAGTATTATTATAAACAAACTCTGCTACAGGGAGAGCTTCCAACCATTCACTAGAATAATCAGCCAATAAACAACGTAGCGTTTGAAGTAAGGTTTGGTTCAGTCGTTCAGTCTGTCCATCTGTCTCTGGGTGGAAAGCAGTGGATAAGGCCACATCTATTTTTAGTTTTTCACATAATTTTTTCCAAAATCTGGAGTTGAACTGGCTCCCTCGGTCTGACACCACTTTGCTTGGCAAACCATGTAAACGCACAATTTCCCTTATAAAAATATCGGCAAATTCTGCCGCCGTGGGTAATTTCCGTAATGGTACAAAATGTGCCATTTTAGATAAAAAATCCACTATAACCAACACTGTTGTGAAGGATTTTACAGGTGGTAAACCTACAATAAAGTCTACGCTCACAGTGTGCCAAGGTTGTATGGGTGTTGGCATTGGTATTAACAAGCCGTCAGGAGCCTTATGAGAAGATTTATGTCTTGCACAAATTGGACAGGTAGTGACAAATTGCTTAATGTCCTTTCTTATAGTGTCCCACCAAAAGTGTTTTTGCACATTTTCCAGGGTTTTTACCCAACCAGGATGACCTGCCAACGGTGAGGCGTGATGCCAAATTATCACCTGTGTTTGTAATTCTGAGGTGGGCACTAACAGCATGTTGTCGTGATACAATAAACCTCGTTGTATTGTGTTATGGGAATCCTTTAACCAATCCTGAGGTGCTATTTGCATATGTGCATTATATAGATCTGTGATGAAATCCTTCTGTTGTACTGGTGCCAACAACTTTTGGGGAGGAATAATGGGTTCTCCTATTTTATCTTGTTTCATGTCTGGGGTATGTCCGTATCTAGATAACACATCAGATTGAATTTGTTGTGCACCTGGTCTATAGGTTATTACAAAGTCAAATGTGCTAAAAAAAATTAACCAGCGCATCTGACGTGGTGTTAGTGCTTTAAGTGATCCAAAAAACTGTAGGTTCTTATGGTCAGAAAAGATTGTAACTGGGTACTTGGCTCCCATTAAATGGTGCCTCCATTCTGAAAAGGCTACTTTGATAGCTAGTAGTTCCCTTTCAGCCACAGTGTAATTTTGTTCAGCTGGCAATAACTTTTTAGAATAGAAGGCTATAGGATGTAACTGGTCATCTACTGCATCTCGTTGAGAGAGAACTCCTCCTAAAGCTACTTGTGAAGCATCCGCTTCAACAAAAAAAGGGCAAGTCAGGATCAGGATGTTTCAGAATTGGGGCTGAAGTGAACTTTTGTTTTAGGAGTTGAAAGGCGTGTGCCGCCTCATCAGTCCAAAGAAATCGTTGCCCTTTCCGCAACAAGGTAGTTATTGGGGCCGCAATGTCTGCAAAATGTGCAATAAACCTCCTATAAAAATTGGCGAAACCCAGAAATTTCTGAATATCTTTTACAGAGGATGGTTCTGGCCAATCAGCAATAGCACTGATTTTCTTTACATCCATAGTTATTCCTTGAGGTGACAGGCAGTATCCTAAAAAGTCCACCTTGTTGACATTAAAAGTACACTTTTCTAACTTAGCAAAAAGATTATTTTCTTTTAACTTTGATAATACTGCACGAACATGTTGGGTATGTTCCTCTGAGTTCTTAGAGTAAATGAGGATGTCGTCTATGTATACTATGACACAAACGTCCAGGAATTCGTGTAGGACCTCATTTATAAAGAACTGAAAGGCCGCAGGGGCATTACATAACCCAAAGGGCATTACTGTGTACTCAAATAAACCAAACTTTGTCTTGAAAGCTGTCTTCCACTCATCCCCCTCTTTTACTCGGACCAGGTGGTAAGCTCCCCGCAGATCTAGTTTAGTGTATACAGTAGAATGTCTTAATTGATCCAACAACACAGGTATTAGAGGAAGAGGATATTTATTCTTTATTGTAGCCTTATTTAGTCCTCTATAATCAATACATGCGCGCAGGGATTTATCCGGCTTCAGGATAAAAAAGAGTGGAGATGACACCGGAGATGTGGAATGACGGATGAACCCAGACTGTAGTAGGTCATCTAGGTAGGTTCTTAAGTATTTGGTTTCTTCGTCAGTCAAAGCATATACTCTGTTATTAGGTAAAGGGGCCCCTGGGATAAGATCTATACGGCAGTCATAAGACCGATGTGGGGGCAGCACACTAGCCTTTACTGGATCAAAGACGTCTTTAAAGTCAGAATATTCAGGAGGGAGACTTGGTTCATCTTGTGTAACACTAGCACAGTGTAATACTGTGCTCTGTTCTGTGCCTGCTTCTTGATAGCAATTGGTTCTACAGAAAGAGGAATCCAAAGTAACAGTTCTATTCACCCAATCAATTTTTGGGTTATGAGTTGTTAACCAGGGTACCCCGAGAATCAAACCAAAATTAGGAGTATCTATCAGATCAAAGCTAATCACCTCTGTGTGCCCGTTCTGACAGACCATAACAAGTGGACTTGTTTGTTTTGTGATTAATCCAGAGGTCAATTCTGACCCATCCACTGCACATACTGCTTCTGGACAAGGCTTTAGGCACATAGGAAGTCCTAAGATTTCAGCTAACTTATTATCCACAAAATTTCCTGTCGCGCCTGAGTCCAGTAGGACAGGGAGAGAATGCCTCACTTGGGTAGTAACAATTAAAACGACCTGAATTATGAAATGTCTAGGTATGTGCGGTACCCTGAAGGCTGCAGCATTAGAGGTTTGATTAAGATGTTTTCTCGAACAAGTAACCTCTCCCCTTGTCGAGCTTAATCGTTTCCCGATTCAGTTGAGGAGGTGGAGGAAACAGCACCCTTTCGTGGAGTTTTAGGCTTTACTGGACATTCTCTGGCAAAGTGACCTGCCCTGCCACAATATAAACATAATTGAAATTTTCTCCTTCTTTCTTTTTCCTCTGATGTG